>NC_134458.1:202912419-212912419 GCF_047948215.1 Lycorma delicatula
TCCCCCACGGTATCCGCCGTTAGGCATTACTTCGCGGGGGGGAGGATTTAGCTACTGCTCTTCCTTCTGGTAGCTAAGATGTTATTACTTCTTTCTTCTAGATGTTGTGGTCCTTTGCTCTTTTTCTTTCGATGGAACGCAGGTCTGTAAGGACGTCTGTTGCAAACGAGCTTATTGCGTTCCATGCGGCTTTTGACGACAACATTGCTTCTATTAGTGTCTCAGGTTGGATACTTTGATGTAAGATGTTTTCGAGTTGATCACGCTGTGGATAAAATCGTGGGCACACAAAGAAAACATGCTCTGCATCTTCATTGACTCCTGGGCAGGACGGGCACTCTGGAGAATTATCGTGCTTGAAGCGGTGTAAGTATTCTCGAAAGCAGCCATGTCCTGATAACATCTGCGTTAGATAGTAGTTGACCTCACCGTGATTACGATTCAGCCAAAAGTCAATCCGTGGTATGAGACGGTGTGTCCACCTGCCTTTCACGGCAACATCCCACTGTAGCTGCCAACGTGCGATGCTTTTCTGTCGCTCTTCTGTCTTGAGTTCTTCAGCACTCAGTAAGGTTGACGTCTTCCGATGGTTGCGTCGTTCTTCAGCTAGAACTCTAAGAGGCAGAGTTCCGGAAATGACACAAACTGCTTCCTCAGACACTGTGCGGAAAGCGCTTGCGACTCGTAATGCACTCATACGATATATCGGTCCCGCCTTTCTCCACGAATCTTGCGTCTCTAGTGCGTCAGCCCAAATAGATATTCCGTAAGTGAGCACCGATGTTACTACTGATGACAATAGTAGCCTTCTGCTTTGCTTTGGGCCTCCGACGTTCGGCATCAATCGTGCGAGACAAGCTCTCACTACTGACGCTTTCGTACAGACGTGTTCTACTTGCTGCTTGAAGTTGAGTCGGGCATCAAGCATCACTCCCAAATATCGTATATGAGGTTGTGATGTAATTTCTTGGTCACCGACTTTTAGCTTAATTGTTTCAACTTTTTTTCGGCTGGTAATAAGCACTGCTTCGGTCTTCTGCTTGGCCAGTTGAAGGTTAACTGTATCCATCCACTGGTTGATCTTCTCAAAAGTAATGTCAAACAGCTGTTGAATCTCGTCGAGGTGCTTGGCGACGATCACTGCGGCAACATCATCCGCATACGCTACCAGTTTGACACATCTTGGAAACTTCAATCTCAGGAGCCCGTCATACATGATATTCCACAAAAGTGGACCGAGAACAGAGCCCTGTGGCACACCACCGGTTATATCATACTCTTTCGGACCATTCTTTGTATCGTACTTCAGCACTCTATCTGTAAAATAGCTAATCACTAGTCTCCGAAGATATACTGGCACGTTTTTCTCGTCGAGAGCTTGCATGATGCAGTCCCAATTAGCGGAATTGAAAGCATTTCTGATGTCTAAGGCAGCAACCAGGCAGTACTTCTTCGTTCCACCCTTCCATCTAGTTCCTGCGATCGCCTCCTTGGCCGTATTGACAACCAGGTTGATCGCGTCCAGGGTTGATCGTCCTTTCCGGAAACCATACTGGTTATCTGCCAGGAGTGGGTCAACCACTGCATCTATTCGCTGATGGATGATACGCTCAAATATCTTACCCGCCGTATCTAGCATGCAGAGTGGTCTGTAAGATGACGGTTCTTCTGGCGGTTTCTTCCCTTTAGGTAACAGTACTAACCGTTGCTGTTTCCACTTACGAGGAAAAGTCCCCTCCTTGAGGCATGCGTTGTACGCGTCTAGAAATAATGCTAGTGCTGCCTTTATGATGGTTTTCAAGGCTATATTCGGGATTCCGTCCAATCCCGGCGCTTTATTATTTCCTACACGATTACAGGCCTCCAGCAACTCTTCTTCAGTGACAGGTGGAATGTCGTCTAGTTCGCCTGGCGTTAACTGATAATCGAGACTGTGTTGCTGTGGAAACAGCGCAGTGACGATTTTCTGAAGGAGCTGAGGACACGTAGGTGACGGCATTTGTTGTTTCTTCAGGTGGGTCATGACCACTTTATAAGGCCTGCCCCACACGTCTTTGTCCACCTCGTATATGAGCTCTTTCCAGCATCTTCCTTTGCTCTCTTTTATGGCCTTATTGAGTTCACGACGAGCTTTTTTATACTCTGCAATCAGCACTGCAGAGTTGGGTCGTTGATAGCCACGCTGAGATAATCTTCTTTTTCTATGACACTCTTTACGAAGGTTGCTGATGTGATCGTTCCACCAGTGTACCGCAGGTCTTGAATTGATAACACGTTTGCGAGGCATACTGGCATCACAAGCTTGTGTTACTCGCATCATCAGGGCCTTAGTATGTTCTTCTGCACATCCAGTCTCTATCGGATCACTATCGAGGGCTGTTATCAATACTTCTGGGTCTAGGGATTTCACCTTCCAACCAACGATGTTAGATGGCTTGTTAGGCCCTCTGACTTTCCAGTCGTTAGACGTTTCCCAGAGTATAGCATGATGGTCACTGGCAGTGTAGATGTCTAGTACCTTCCAGTTGGAGTTACCTTTAGCAAGGCTGGTACTGACAAAAGTGAGGTCTACAATCGAGCTTGCGTCACCTTTGGTGTAGGTCGGCCTGTCACCACTGTTGAGCAAGACTACATCAAGTGTAGAAAAAGCTTCTAGTAGTTCTCTTCCTCGTGCATTAGTCTGCCTACTACCCCAGTCGACTGCCCAGGCGTTGAAGTCCCCGGCTATCGCCACTGGATGATGTTGCTTCGCGTCTTCGGTCAGGCGATCCAAGAAGTCAGTAAATTCAGCAATGGAGAGGCTAGGTGGTGTGTAGCAGCTGTAGAAGCGGATGTCATCTATTGATGCTGCTACGAAGCCGGCGCTGCCATTGTTGTCTACATTCTGGAAGGAGAGTTTACCACAGGACCAAATGACAGCTTTAGCGGTGATGTCTGTCTCCCATGGTTGCCCGGTGAGATGTTTATATGGCTCCGATAGAAACACAAGATCAACTTTCAACTCTCGTACTGTCTGCATGAGCAAATCATGCGCAGCTTCACAGTGATTAATGTTGAGCTGCAGTATCTTCATGTTCGTTTATTTGTCAGCTTCTGGAGTGCTTCCTGGAAGACCGGGCACCGACCAGCGCCAGACCGGTGAGCAGTATCCTGAGAACCAGGTTTTTCCGCACATAAAACACATTTCACCTTATTTGAGCATTGAGCAGCTTGATGACCTGTTTGCCCACATTTGATGCAAAGCCCAGATCGGTTGACCTCGCTTTTACATTGAACAGTAGTGTGTCCAAAGTGCCAGCACTTATAGCATCGTAGTGGAGTCTTCACTGTTCTGATACGGCAATTCACCCAACCAATTCGTATCTTGCCTCTCTCTCCGAGTATCTTCTGCGCTGTTGCTGCTGGTAATCGTACCAAAGCGGTCTGTGTGCCTCTGTAGGCCGGACGAATTTTAATGACCTCTCCAGGTATTTCGTAGTCATCGCCAGCTGCCTCTTGTAAGGCCTTCTGGACATCGTTCTTGGTTGTTTCGTCGTCAATGTCCCGGATTTCGAGCTGTTCCTCTGGACCTTTACAGATGACGTCGGCTTCTTCTTTCAGGATGCTCTTTATTGTCTTCATTAGAGCTTGTCCTTTGTCTGTGCTCTTCCTGGAGAGCGTAATGAGCATGTTTCCATCATTCGTCTTTAGGACCTTGTCAACTACGTCCCGGGCCTGCTCTTGTGGAATGTCATTTTTAATCCGACGCAGTATCTCAGCATATTTCGCCTTCTCAACAGGTCGGATAATCAAGGCGTCTGGCCTGGTGAATTTTCGCGGTTTTTTCCGCTTAGGCTCCGGCCGAGATTTGTGCGCCGGTTCTTTTGGTAACCGCTCTTTGGCTTGCTTCCTCTTTTCCTTTTTAGACAAGACTGCCTGCCAAGCATTTTCTCGTTTCTTTTCGGTGTTCTGGACTGTCGTTTTCTGCAGCGGGCTGGGTTTTAAGTCCTTCCTTTTCTTGACTTTATTATCGGTGTCTGGAGAAGTTCTTTCTTTTCTCTTCTCAGACGTAGTAAGACTCTTTCCGTTGTCTTCCGAAACTAATCCTCCAATAGCTTCGGCTCCGGTTATCTTTGTCAACTGGGTCACGTCACTGCTTTGGCATTTCTGCTCTGGCGTGGCACGCGGAGATGTTTGGGTAGTTGAAACCATCATCTGCGGTGCTTTGCTGGCTAACTTATATGCCGTAGCAATGGACTTAACCAGTTTTCTGATTTCATGATGCACGTTCTTCTTGTCTTCAATGAAATCAACAAGCTTCTCGATTTTGCCACCGAGCCGCTCCATCGGCGACTGTTGGCCAGTGACGGTCGGTAGTGAATTGATTCTCCCTCTTGGAATAACGGCGGGTGCGATGGGCTTTTCACCCACTGAATGAGCGTCACCCGACTCTCCTTCCACTTCCATTGACACGGTTGTTGTACTCCCTGTAACATTTCCTGACAGCAAAGCCATGGGGTCTACTTTGCTGTACAAACCAGCATCATCTAATTTTTGTCTGTTTTCGAAATTCTGCATACTTTAGTTCTACCAGCGCATCGTACGGAGAGGAGCGGGTTGTCATAACTAGGAACGGGTGTACCCTCGGAGAGCTGTATGTGTATGTGTGTATGTATGTGTATGTATGTGTGTGTATGTATGTGTATGTGTGTGTATGTGTATGTGTGTGTTTATGTGTGTTTGTAAACAAACATACACTCACATATATGCAAATGTTTAGATGGTAACAGATTAAAGAAGGTGACAAATCAAAAAATGATGAATTAGAGAGGTTTAACTTAAATGTACTTTTTCACACTTCAAGCATGAAAATATAATCTTATAGAACAGTTTTTATCTCAACAATATGCCAAGAGAGTCAAAAATATAGAAACCTCTTGACAACTTTAAAACTGTTCCAAATAGAATACTGACTTTCAAGATAAGGTATTGGTCAACTACTTTACTTTTTGAGAAGAAATAGAATCTCAACCCCCTTCTTGGATGGTAGTCCAAGGGTTGTAAATCAAAACATCTTAAATGATAACAACCTTTGTGTGAGTCATTATTTTAAAGGTCTCTTTAAGACAAGAAAAATGGTGTAACAATAAGTTGGTACGATATCTGCACCCAAAATGACGGCAAGATAAAGTTTGGAATTTGAAAGTTATTAAACTAGTATGTTCAAATAATAAAATAAAATAAAAAGAGATATGATTAACTTCAATTCAGGTTATTTGTTTAACTCATTTTATCAAATTCATTTCATAAACATTCTATCTTCTTCCCTACATGTTACACTTTTTTTTACAAAACTTGCACCCATTGTTGCTAAAATGAAGCTTATTTTATTATTGCGTAATATTCCATTTAGTGTTTCATTACTACACAGTTACTTTTTTATGAGAATTTATTGTGATTGTTTGGCTAATTGATTTTGTCTACCTTTACCACATTTGTAATCGACTTTTGTTATTTAATTTTTTTTTACCTTTTTGTAATTGTTTTTACTGAATTAATTTTTCCTGTGCTAACTGCTAATATTGGTATCAACATGTCACTTAGTGAACAGGAAAGGGTCACACTTTTAATGATGAGGGCTTTGGTGACAGAGTTAGGTCACACAATGAAGTTTGTGAATCATTCAATACTTTTTTCTTTCTTTTCCTGTTTAGCCTCCGGTAACTACCGTTTAGATAATACTTCAGAGGATGAATGAGGATGATATGTATGAGTGTAAATGAAGTATAGTCTTGTACATTCTCAGTTCGACCAATCCTGAGATGTGTGGTTAATTGAAACCCAACCACCAAAGAACACCGATATCCACTATCTAGCATTCAAATCCATGTAAAAATAACTGGCTTTACTAGGACTTGAATGCTGGAACTCTCGGCTTCCAAATCAACTGATTTGGGAAGACGCGCTCACCACTAGACCAACCCGGTGGGTTGAATCATTCAATACTACATTTAATAATCGTAACCCTTTCAAAAGGTACAGTAGTGTCAAAAAACATCAAAGGAGTAGAAGAACCAAGGAGCATTAATAACAGGGAGAAACCAGGGAGCCTAAATCTGGGGCAAATAATAACAAATTGTTAGGATTATGTAAGAATTTCTTGAGAATCCTCATTCCTTGAATTGAACAGCAGCATGAGAACATAACATTAGTTTAGTGATTTGAACGTTAAAAAGTGAAAATTTGGAACTCTTCAAAATTCTGATTTTTTCTGGTGCAAGAACTTAATGAAGACAACTATGATTGAAGACTTGAGTTTTGTGAAATTATGATGAACAATAATTGTGCAGATCCTAACTTATTAAACAACATAGTTTTTAGTGATAAGGCCACATTTATTTTTAAATGGCAATATAAATCACCATAATTGTCGATACTGGACTGATATTAATCCACACTGGTATCATGAGGCACATACACATTATTCAGTCAAAGTAAATGTATAGGAAGGTATTATTGGTGAACAGTTGATAGAGCCTGTATTTATTGATGGAAATTTGAATGCAGTGAAATATGAAGCTTTGCTTCTCAACCATATTATTCCAAACATTCAAAATGTTGTTAGCCCCAACTTCCAAAACATTTAATTTCAACACGGTGGTGCCCTGCCTCAATTCAATTTTCAGGTAAGTGAAATTTTAAATGCATTTTTTCCTGGAATATGGATTGGCCAAAGGGGTCAAATAGAATGGCCAATGAGATCATCTAACTTGTCACCATTGGATTACTCTCTATGAGGCCACTTAAAAAATATTGTTTATCGTAATAAGCCCAAGATATCAGAGATTTAAAAAACAGAATTTGAGAATCAGCATGAAATATCACTACAGAATCACTGAACAATGCAGTTATCATGCTTTTACAATTGAATGGGCAGGTTGTCAAATAACAGGAGGACAATTTGAACATTTTTAAAATGAAATTAAATAAATAATCATATGTTATACTTAACAAATAATTTAATTTTAATAAATTTATTCAATAATAGTAATTAAATAAAATTCTAATCAATTTATTTATTTGCAATAACAATTCCTTAAATTATCAATGTAATTTTTTTTTCAAAATCCAAACCTTATCCCACCACCATTTTGGGTAAAGACACCATACCAACATTTTAATTATACAATTTTTTCTGTCTTAAAGAGACCTTTAAAATGATTATCACACAAAGGGTGTTACCAATTAAATATTCTGAATTACAACACCTGGTCATCTCCCAAGAAGGGAATGAAATTTTATTTCTTGCCAAAAGGTAAAGTAATTATCCTAAAAGTTACATTATTACATTTCAAACAATTTTAAAGTTGTTGAGTCCCAATATTTTTGATTCTCTCTCTCTCTCTCTCTCTCTCTATATATATATATATATATATATGAATACATATATTTTTCTAAAATTGATTCTTTCAGGAATCATATTCCTCTGCAGTATACAAATTATATTAATCTGATCAACCCAAGTACAGAATTAATAAAATAAAATAAAATAGGATGACCTTATAAAATAAAATAAAATAGGATACATTATTCCATAACCCAAACAAGAGCGCTTTCGTGAGTACCTCGCATCAGTTGCTCTATAATTTTTCAAATCTTTTGTTGCAAATTACACATTAAAATTAAAATTGTACATTGCAAATTGCACATTAAAATTAAAATTGAGATTTAAAATTGTTAAAAGATCCTTTTCCAATTAAATTAAAACAGAAATAAAACCAATTTTTTTTTTCTATATTAAAAATTTTAAATTGTAAATTAAAATTAACAATTAAAAATTGAATATATATAGAATATGAAGTCATTAATAAACAATTAAATTAAAAGCCAAAATTAAAATTAATAATAAAAATAAAATAGAAATCCATGTAGACTAGGTAGCCAAAGTTATGTGACTGTACAGAGTTGAAATATTATGAATTATCAATGTCTAAAGAAGTGCTGCTATCTAGACCAGTTTTTATGATTGTGTCATCCTCATATTCTGTATGTAGGTTGATCAAATTAAATTTACTTTTATATTTATAAAGGTAAAATCTTTCTGAAATGTCAAAAACCCCATTATTTGTAATATTGTATTTCTTAATTTCCGGTATTTCTAAATTTGTATGAATATCTGATATTGAATGTGTATTATTAATAAGATGATCAGAAACATTAGAGAAACTGAATTTTCTGCTTTTATAATATCTGAAGTGTTCATCAAATCTAGTTTTAAAGGATCTAGTGGTTTAACCTATATAAATACGGTCACAATCATAGCACTTTATTTTATAAATACCACACAAATTGTGTAAATCATATGAAGCAGTAAGTGTATTATTTTTAAAATGTTTTATTAAATGGTTATTTGTCTGGTATGCAGATTTAAATAAATTTTTATCATAAACCCTTGTTATGTTTTCAACAAATTATCAGTATATACGTATTTTAAACATACATTGTCAATTTTCTGTGTGTTATTTATTGGTATTAAATATGTATTATTGTTAATTTTTGACATTTGTTTTTCATATATATCATCTACTAAAAACTCATTATATATAACCATTATATTTAGCAATTTGTTTAATAATATTTATTTCTTTATTTAATTTATGGTTATTTCAATTATACTTTGTGTAATTGATTGCTCTTATAAACATGTTTGTATATGTATTAATTTTGTGTGACCACAGATGATTTGAATATCTATGTATGGTGGTTTTGTTGGTTGTGGGTTTTCTATGTACTGAAGTTATGAATTGATTATTTTTATTACTATTATCTATTTTGTCATAGTTTAAAAAATCATAGTTAAAATTTAAAATATTTACAAAATTACTAGTATGTATTATACTAGTAGGACTGGACAGTCACGACTGTTTTTAATTTTTAACTATGTTTTTTTTTTAAACTTTTGTCTTTATGCATTAATTTTAACTCCTGATGATGGCTTCCATGTAAGCCGAAAGATCTAGAGAACATAAAAACATGCTGGTAAGGTGGATTATATTAATTGTTAATTTATTTATTCAACATGTCAGTGGTACCATGTTTGAGAAATTAATATATACATCCATCTGAAAAATACCTCATTTTCCAAATTTGTGAGTTGTTTTTCTTTATGACTTATAACTTTTTTATAATCTTCAACAGCACTGTGGAATGTATTTTTAGCATCTATATTTTCTTTTTGATTTTCCTCAAGCCTAGAAAAATATAAATGTAATTACAAAATACAAAAAAAAAGAACAAAAAAAACAAAGAACCAAGTATATATGAGTTAAATTACACAAAAACTTCTCCAACATTTATCTATTTTCATTAATAGAAATAATTAAATTTTATCATAAATGTATAATTTTTATTTAAATAACAACTTATAATTCACTATATCTAAAACCTATGATAGTTGTGAAAATCCTTTTAACCAAAAAGCAGTTACAAAATATATCAACATTAAAATTAGCTGATAAGATTCTGACATACTGTATTTGAAAGATTTTTTTAATCTGCCAAAACATTACATCTATTTTTGCTTCTTGGAGCTCTAAATCACCGTATCCAATTAAAAATAACTATTTGTCATTTCGTCAGTAAAGAATACAAAAAACAATTGATCACTTAAAGTAAAATTTTTAGATTTAGAAAAAAGAAAAAATATATATATATATTTTTTCTTTTTCTGTTTAGCCTCCAAGACCACGCAAGGTATTACTTCAGAGGATAATATATATGAGTGTAATTGAAGTGTAGTCTTGTACAGTCTCAGGTCGACCATTGCTGGGATGTGTGGTTAATTGAAACCCAACCATCAAAGAACACCAATATCCATGATCTAGTATTCAAATCCGTATAAAAGTAACAACCTTTACTAGGATTTGAACCTTACAACTCTTGACTTTGAAATCAGCTGATTTGCAAAGACGCGTTCACCACTAGACCAACCCAATGGGTTTTATAAATATATACTAATTATTTTTTTATATTACTTCAGGTGAAAATACTACACTATACACAACTAGTTAACAAAATTATGACGTTACCTTAGTGTTATTCAGCTTTACTGGTTAGTAGTTAGTGATATTGTAATCATGTTAAGCTTTTTATTTTTTCTCTCAGTAATCCCAAATTTCTGCATTTAACAAACCCAATAAAATAGAAATATAATGATTTCATATGAGTTATTTAACTATATTTAATTATGTCGAATTCACGGTTCAGAATTATGATAGAAGAATACCGATGAAATAAACTGAATGCCCAATTGCTGTTTTATGACTGTTTAGGGAGAAGGAAAAATAACCAAGAATCTATTTTCAATACAATTTTAAATGTCATCCTTTAATAGCTAAATTATACAAAAATTCCTTGAAAATACTTTCCTTTATCTAACACTTACGCAAAATCCCTTAAAAAACTTTAAAAATTTCTTAAGGTAAGAATTTTTCAGAGGTAATATAGTTAATAAAATAGCGAACATTTCAAATTTATATTCAGCCATATTTTACTACAATGACACACTTTTTAAAAACATTGAGCTATGACATAATAAACATTATTAAAAAAATAAAATGCATGCTGTTTCCAATACCAACATTTGTTTTAAAAGAAAAATCCTAAATTTAATAACATCATAAGTAAAATAAAAATGACAAAAATTTTTTAAAATTTGCTTTATACGTTTTAGTCATACTTTAATCAAATTATTATATCATACACTGCATGAGTTTAATTAGTAAGTTAATTCAAATTTCAAAACATAGCACCATATACTGAAATTTCTAATATATTTATAAAATAGCAAACAAATTTTCAATCAGACATCTACTCTGCAAAGTAACGAAATAGTGAAGTTTTTGATTACTGAAATACAATTGTAAATTAACAAAACTTATTTTTGTCGCTTATATACATTTTACAGATTTACCGCCATACGGGGATTGGTTGCAGAAGTAATAGTGGAATATTGTATTGTCACACGATCTTAGTAGCTGTGCAAAATTTCATCAATAGGCAATGTCAGTAAGTATGTTAAATTAAGGATGAAAGATTTGAGGACAAACATGAAAAAAAAAACTGAAAAAAATTGAAAAAAACAATGCGAGTTAAAATAAAGCAAGTAAAAAAAAAAATTGATATAGTAAATTTTAATTTTTCTTATAAATTCCAATGTACACTATAAAAAAAGTAATAATGGATTTACATCAAACTGAGAACACACAGAAGGAATGTTTTTTTTTTAAATTTTACTCCAAACTAAAATTAAATGATTTTAAACATTAAACTATAAACAACAGAAAAAAATTAAACATACTACAGTATTTACAAGGGAGAACTGAAAACATACAACATGTACAGTAATATATTAAATATAGTGCTCCCCAGTTACACCACAGGTAAATTCTCAACATTTTTTTAATAAGTTATTTCTTCAATGAAAAAATTTTTCTTATTACATAATTTAATTTATGAACTTGCTATATCAGAAAATGTAAAAAAAATTGTAATTAAAACTACTTTAAAAAATGTTCAGAAACTCAGCCCAGTAAAGAGAAAAATATAGAAATACATTAATGATTTTAATCAATTAAAAGACGTACTGAGAAGACCCTGACTTTAAACAATTTCATGTGATGCAGCAGACGAATATCATTAACACCTGAATGTAAAAAAGTGATTCATAAGAAAACAGAGAATGTGATTCAAGAAAATGAAAATAATAATGAAGCAATTAGTGTTCCTTTATCCAATAAGCGTTTAATGGAATAAAAATAAAAATTAATGGTTCAAGATATAGTTAAACATCAGTTTAATCAAAGTGCAATTTCAATCCAATACTACATATTGCAACTACAAAAAAAAAATCAAAAAATCCAGGTAACCAACATTTAAAAAAAATTATCACTGGAGTTTTCTGATAACAAAAACATTCATTATTCATAGATACTGTATGTAGTATTACTGTAATAATAATTTTATAATAATTAATCTTATTTCTCAATGATATGTGTTATCATTACATATTTTTAAACAGAGTATCAGATTTCATGGCACAAGATTAATTAAAAGAATTTCATTATTGTATTTAAATACAAATAGATTATGAGTAAAAAACATTTTCAAACCAAATACGATATTTGTCATGATAATGAAACAGACTGTACTGATAACGAAATTAAAAAAGCAATTTTTACAGTGGTCAAGATCATCCCTTGTTATGCTACAGATCTTACACTGTGTTTTCCTTTAGGTGAGGTATAACAGTTGTATTTAAATGGCCTAGAAAAGCATGCTCATTTTATAAAATTACATAAAACTCAAAAAATAGAAGAAACATATATGTAATAGGTAAAATGGTTCAAAGTAATCTCAAAGAAAAAGAATACAATGAGCTACATATAAATAAAATGTAATAATACTGAAAATTAAAAAATGATGTCATGTAAAAATTCATAAAATTAAAGTACATCTGTGATACAATAATTTAAAGTACAAAATATAATAAATACTAAACCTTTTAACTGTATTTTTCAACTGTTCCTGCTGCAATTCAGATTGTTTTAATTGTCCTTTTAATTCATCAACATTAACTCTTTCATCATCTCTGAAAAAATACATATATATAAAACAACTAAAAATAAAATAATATATATATATGTGAAGAATATATGTTTAATGAATCACACATAAAACAAAAAAACACTATGAGCTAAAAAATGCCAAAATTTATACGTACTAACTTTTCTAAAACTAATTATATATAATACCAGATCTCTTAGTACAATTGCTAAAAACTATGTATAATGATATTATAGAGAATTTCTTAAAATGTATCTCCACCTGATCATCAGTTTGACTTACACCTTGTAATAAGATTTACAAAACTATCATCACAAAAATGAACCTTATTTCTCATAAGGTTTATAGTTAATAATAATAGATTAGAAAAATATTTAGGTTTAAATAAGGTTTTGTGAACCTCCATCAACATTTTCTGCATCCAACAAAGCAGAGTTTGCAATAGCTTAAGTTTCACCTTATGATATCAAGCAATAAAAATGTTCATGAAATTTCAGGGAACTCAATATATAATGAGGAAATTGTAAACCGTCGATTTTCTTTAATTTTTTCATCCATTTGCGTAATCAAATAGTTATTCACAATGGAAGAGCACCCAGTCCTTTGCTCAAAATGCTCAATACTGTGTTCCTCATTGAACTGCAATAATTTTCTAACCATTCAATCACTCATAATTTTTTTACCGTAAACTTCACTAATTTGCCGATGAATATCAGCTGGTTTGTCATTTCTCACTTAAAAATCAAATAGCACACCTCATTTCACAATCAATGGGATTCTTCAACGACTCAAACATTTTTCAAATTTAATCAACAGTAAACAAAAGTACCTGTAATGGTGTCTATTGAATGTCAATGAATGAGAGATGTGCCACACATGCTCAGAGCTGCAATCGCAATGGTGTGGTTGTGGTAGAAGGAAACAGTACTTACTTTCCAGATACACCTTGTAAATTGAGGATATTAATATAAACAACTAAAATATTAAAGAAAGTTTTGAACTATTATTCATTATTGCATTCCTAATTTAGACCTTCACCCTTGAGAATTAATATTAAACAGGATCTACAGGGCAAAAAACATCTACAAAGTTCTGTATTATTATTAAAATTAACTATTTAATTAGTTCATTCATGAATATCGATATACAGAGGTGGTATCAAGAAATTTTTAAACTAGTTCTGTAATATGCCAACAGATGGCAGCACAAGACCACATGCACAGTCACAGGGAAAACTGACCTTCATAGTTAGTGTGTCGAGACATTGCATTGTATGTGTTGGTATCTGTACAGCTCAAGTTATTGTGACCATGCGTTGATTACCAACATGTTTTGCGATTCCAACATGAACAGCAAGTTTGAACAAAGGTGATCGTGAAATTGTGTGAAACTCAGCAAATCTGCCACCGAGATGTTGCACATGATGCAGCAAGTTTATGGTGATGCTGCTATGAGTCGTGCGAGGTATTTTGAATGGCACATGTGCTTCAAGAGTGGAAGAACATCACTAGAAAACAACGAGATCAAGAAGGCCAGAAATAGAAGGAACACAATGTCGAATTTTGCCAAGAACTCCAGCAGCGTACCATGGATGACCCATCCTTCATGTTAAGGATCATTACCGATGACGAAACTTGGGTATACAGTATCACCCTAAGATGAAGTATCAGTTTTCTCACTCAATGACCAAAAAAGTTGAGGCAGGTTCGCAGTTCAAACAAGTGCATGCTTTGTCTTTTTTGACATTTGGAGGATTGTGCATCAAGAATTCGTCCCATTGGTCAGACCATCAATAGCAAGTTCTTCCAGATTTTAATGTGGTCGAAGGAGGATATATGGCAATAATGACCAGAGTTGTGGTGTGCAAAAAACTGGATACTCCATGATGACAATGCTCTGTTCTCTTCTCGTAAGTGAGTTTCTTGTAAGACACAATTTGATTTCACTTTTGCACATGTTGTACTCTCCAGATTTGGCTCCAGCACACTTCACCATCTTTCTGTAATTGAAAATCCAGCTTAAAGGGCATCGTTTTGACACCATTGCAGAGATCCAGTGCAAACTGCAGAAGGTACTTGCCACACTTTGAGAAGTGAACTTCCAGAACACATTCCAGAAGTGGCAAGAACACTGGGAATGCTAAATTGCTGTACAAGGGAGCTGAGTATTTGAAAGTGACAGTATGTACATATAAATAAACAAAGTAGTTTCTTGTCAACAGAGTTAGTCTCAAAACATTTTGATACTTCCTCGAATACATATGAACACAAACAAGGAAGACACAAAATTTCTAACTTTAATAAAAATAACTAATACTCACAATTGTTTGAGGACTGTTTTATCTAGAGTAATTAATTTTTCCTCTGTATCTTTCAACTGTTTCTGAAGAGCTTCATTCTCATTTTTATATTTAATTAATTCAGCATTATTTTTATCACTCAAAACAGTTTCATTCTGTTTTAAGGTATTAATTTCATTAGCTGATAGCTTTAATTTTTCTTCTAATTCAATTTTGTTGTTAGATAAACATGTTATTTCATCTTTTAATTTAATTAACTCATAATTTAAAATCTCTAAACTCTTGTCTTGTTCATTTATTTTCAAATCTTTATCTGCAATTTTTTTTTCAAAATCATTTTTTTGCTCTTGTAGTTTTTCTATTTCATTTAATACTTGGTTTAATTCAAATTCTTTACCTTTAAATAATCTTTCAATCTCATCTTTTTCTTTTAATAATTTGGAACTATCATCATTAAGTTTCAATTTTATTTCGTTATATCGTTTCTCTGTTGATAACAGATTTTCTTTAATTTTATCGAATTCATTAGTAAAATTAAATAATTTCTTTTCTTTTTCTTCTAAATGCTTTTTAAACAATAAATTTTCCTCTTTAACTTCATCTCTTTCTTTCGATATTTCTAAAAGTTCTGAATTTTTCTTTGTTAAGTCTTCACTTATAATTTTTAATTCATTATTCAAACTGTTGATTTTATCTTCCACAACTTTCTTTTCATTAATAAAATTTTCTTCATTTTTATTTTTTAAATCTGCTATTTCTTTTAAATGTTTATCTTTTTCTAATAAACTTATTTCATTTTTTTCTAATAGTTTTTCTAAATTTGATTTATCATTCTTCAAACTTTCTATTTCTTTAATTTTAACATTAAATTGAGTTTCGAGATCACTAAGTTTAATTTGATTTTCCTTTCTAAATGACTGTGAAAAGTTTTCTTTTTCATCAATATCTTGTTTTAATTTTATGTTTAATTTATTAGCTTCATCTAACTGAAGATTTAATTTCTTAATTTCATCATCTTTATCAATTATTTTTTTAATCACATCCTTTATTTCGCTAGCAGAATCATCTAATTTAATAATTAAATCATTTTCTTTTTTAGATGCAGTATCCAAATCTGTTTTTAGTTTGTCAACAATTTTAATTTTATTTTTTAAGTCATTTTCTAGCAGTGAAACATTTATAGTAAGTTTTTCTAATTCTTTTACTATTTCATCATGTTCTTGTTTCATTTGTTGTTCATTATTTTTTGCAATTCTTGTCTGTTCATTCAATGATTCCCTTAATTTTTCTAATTCATTTTCTTTAGATCTTAATTCATCATTTAATTTTGAAAGTTGCGTTGATGAATCTGATGATGTATTCATCAATGTTGATATATCATCTTCCTAAAACATAGATTTAGAAAAGAAACATAAATTTCAATTATGTTTTGTTAAGATAAAAAATATTAATTAATTAGCAACAATCAACAGTAACATATCTAGTTTTTGCATATACATTAAAAAGAAAATCAATTCCTAAAACAACTTAAGTTTTTTTACTCATTAATAAAAATTAGTAGCATTAATAACAAATAGTAATTCATTAATTACTATTAACAAATGAACAGTTAACAAGTTAACAAACTTTCTGTCAACAACTTTCTTTTAAATAAAAAAAATATAGATATGAAATAAGTTTAAAAATAAATAAAGACCAAGTAAAATTAAAATTACCCTAAAAAACAATTATTCTCACTTATATTGTTATGTATAGTGTAAATTTATCAATTCATCTAGTTTGTACCTCACTAACCCAACAAGCAGCAGTTGTACAAATCCCAGGCAATGTTGGAGAAAAGCAGTAGATAAATATTTACAAAATAAATTTGAACAGTCCAGTAGTAAGAATAATAGATTTAATAACAATTAATTATTAGTATAAATATAATAATTACAATTAAATGTAATAATAATATAATACTAATTTAAAATTTAATAGTTCAAATCCCCAACATCAGCATCATGACCCTTAGCAACACACTATATGCCTGGCTCTCAACAAATGTGTAATGTCTATGTGTATAAACAATATAATGAAATAATTTATTAAAACCGCAGCCTGAACTATACATTTATTTAAGATAGGTTCTATTAATATTAATTGCTGTAGAGAGGGAAATACTGTAACAACCATCTAACTGTTACAATGTAATACTGTAACTGCCACAATGTGTTGCTGCTTTTCATAAGACAAGGCACTGGACTAATTATTTTCTTGCAAGAGCTACTGTATAAATGATATTTTTGAATAAAATTATATCTAAAAATTTTATTTCATCTACACCAAAATAATTTTTTTTAAATTAATATCATAAATTATGTTTTTATAAAACATATTACTAGACCCATTTTCTTACTCAATTTATTAAAACAAATGTATTAACTTTTTTTAATTTTGAAAAATAACTATTACTAACTAAAATAATATTAGTTAAAAATGTCTAATAAATGAAAGAGCACTGTCCAAAAATTAAGTAAGAAGAATAAAGGAGAATAAATTGAGTAAGGAGTAAATAGTTGTATAAGGAGGATAAAAAAGAATTATTATTTACTATGTAATTAAAAGGGAATAATTTATTTTTATTTTTTTAGTGCATTTCACACAATCATACAGTCAGGTTAGGTTAAACAAAAAAACAGTGAAATTAAATTGCTAAAAAAAAAGTTAAGTTAAAAAAGTGACTTGCAAGAAAAATACAACTAACTTAAATTTTTTATTATTAATAATAACTCATTATTAAGAAACTCGTTATTAGGCATTAAACCCGTTGGCAAAGAGAGAGAGTACTGAAGAATAATACTGGCTTTCCTAATTTATTGTTTTTATTTTATATATTACCTTGGATGCTACAATTAAAAGTAGAAAACTTGTTCTCTACTTCTGTTATTCAATTCAACATTATTAAAACCCTACTACATTTTAAGTTTAAATAATGTTGATTTTTAACTATTTACTTTGAATTATCGTCATGTAGACATTATCGCAAAAAAAGAGAAACAAAAAAAAGGTTTAACTTCCAGGCTTCCAGACCTCTGGGCTATGGTCCTTTCTTGCTTTACAACACATAATTCTATCATTTAACACAGTCAGAAATGTGGAAAAAAGAACTATATTTCTGAAATAAAAATCATTATAACAATTAAACAAAACTTCAAGAATAAAATAAAATTTTCTTACCAGTTTTTGTTTATGTGCAGTTAACTGTGAACATTTCTCAGTAGATGCAGTTAACTGACTCATTAAATCACTAATTGTAAGCTGCAATTCATTGATCTTTTTATTAGCAGTTACTAAATTATCATTCAAAAGATTTAACTCATTCTTATAATCTGGAAATAATGAAAATCATAAAATTAAAAAGCTTGAATAGCATAGTGAAAAAAGATTCATTATACCATTTTACATAAATAATTTAATAATATACCTAAATTTCATGAACTATTTGTAATTATTATTATATATTATATAATATTAATTAATAATAATTAATAATATTATATATTATTATATTAAAAAAACATAATAGAACATTATACTTTCAATAAAAAAATTTCATTAAAACAAATCAAAAGCTCATATTCATAAAAGATCTGTGTACAATTCCAAGTCGGGATCTTTAATAAATACCTATACCACTCTTACAATGCGTAAACATACAGCTAGGAAACAATGCTTTTAGTAAACCTCTGATCTACGACCATTTATTATGATGACCAACTTATAACAACCCTATTATTAATTTGTCTATTATTAATTAACTAAAAATAAGAGATTGAAACCCACCAAATAATCCTGAAATAGTACTACCAAACATTGTTCTTAATATTTTCATTGCCCCAAAACTCACCCTTTCCTTCCTACTGAATGCTTTTTAACTCCAAAGTTTTTAACTATTCCACTTTCACTACATAATATATCTCAACAAGTATTTTTTAACAAAAAATTCATGAATGCAGATTTACAAAGGAAATTTAAGATTTTTCAACACCCATTTTCTTATACTGCTTGATCTGTTTAGTGGACTCTTTTTTTAAAAATATCTAACTCAACATTTCAGGGGGAGATTTCAGTTGTAGTAATTTAATATGTAGTGATTATAATATACATTGCTTTATTAAATAAATTATTAAAAAAAGAAAATATAATTAATTAATACATCTTTGTGGGGATTTTAGTCTTAGTGTTTACACCATGGATCATCCAGCAATTAAGTCTGCAACAATATAGCTAAATGATGTTAAGACTTGATTTATGACGACCAATTTGTAATAACTTTACATGAACCAATTTGGTCATTACAGCATGTCTACTGTAAATTTCTGATGTCATGTTTCTCTCTATGACTAGCAGAATGTTTATGTCCACGCTACATGTTCCATTTTTTTTAAGTGGCATATCATATCTGCTATGAAAATATCACAACTTGTCTTTCACTTGTTGACAAATCTTTGTAACCTTTCTTTTATTTTTCACTGTACAATACTAAAGAAGGTAATTTTCTAGACTGCAAAAAGGCAATCTTTTCATATATATAATGTTTATATTTAAACGTTCTAGTACAGAATATTGAATGACATATCTTACCATAATCTTTCATGAACATACTTGCACGGGATCCTGCATAATCAGTCAAATACGCAGTTATCAAAATGATAACTGCACATTAATCTACAGTAGTGCTACTATCTGTTGCAGTTTTTATAAGAACATCTCCCTGAAACATTGTCTGATGGTTTATCAAATTGAAATGTTGTTTGTATTTATATATATAATATTTTTCTAATACATTTAATTTTGTCATCTTTCTATATCTGTCTAAATTTGTATTAATATCAGATACAAAATGTAAAATTCAGAAGATAAACACAAATTTGGAGATATTAGAAATTAATAAAAATGATATAAAATTAAAAATATTTCATATATAAATACAAACAAAATTTCAATTCGATAAACCATCAGACAGTGCCTAAGGGATTTTTTTTTGTCATCAGTCATTTGACTGGTTTGATGCAGCTCTCCAAGATTCCCTATCTAGTGCTAGTCGTTTCATTTCAGTATACCCTCTACATTCTACATCCCTAACAATTTGTTTTACATATTCCAAACGTGGCCTGCCTACACAATTATTTCCTTCTAATATTAAAGCGACTATTCCAGGATGCCTTAGTATGTAGCCTATAAGTCTGTCTCTTCTTTTAACTATATTTTTCCAAATGCATCTTTCTTCATCTATTTGCCGCAATACCTCTTCATTTGTCACTTTATCCACCCATCTGATTTTTAACATTCTCCTATAGTACCGCATTTCAAAAGCTTCTAATCTTTTCTTCTCAAATACTCCGATTGTCCAAGTTTCACTTCCATATAAAGCGACACTCCAAACATACACTTTAAAAATCTTTTCCTGACATTTAAATTAATTTTTGATGTAAACAAATTATATTTCTTACTGAAGGCTCGTTTAGCTTGTGCTATTCGGCATTTTATATTGCTCCTGCTTCGTCCATCTTTAGTAATTCTACTTCCCAAATAACAAAATTCTACTACCTCCATAATCTTTTCTCCTGCTATTTTCACATTCAGTGGTCCATCTTTGTTATTTCTACTACAAAATTCTTTACAATTTACAAAATTCTACTACATTTCATTACTTTTGTTTTGTTCTTGTTTATTTTCATGCGATAGTTCTTGCGTACAACTTCATCTATGCCGTTCATTGTTTCTTCTAAATCCTTTTTACTCTTGGGTAGAATTACTATATCATCAGCAAATCGTAACATCTTTATCTTTTCACCTTGTACTGTTACTCCGAATCTAAATTGTTCTTTAACATCATTTACTGCTAGTTCCATGTAAAGATAAAAAAGTAACGAAGATAGGGAACATCCTTGTCGGACTCCCTTTCTTATTACGGCTTCTTTCTTATGTTCTTCAATTGCTACTGTTGCTGTTTGGTTCCTGTACATGTTAGCAATTGTTCTTCTATCTCTGTATTTGAACCCTAATTTTTTTAAAATGCTGAACTTTTTATTCCAGTCTACGTTATCGAATGCCTTTTCTAGGTCTATAAACGCCAAGTATGTTGGTTTGTTCTTCTTTAATCTTCCTTCTACTATTAATCTGAGGCCTAAAATTGCTTCCCTTGTCCCTATACTTTTCCTGAAACCAAATTGGTCTTCTCATAACACTTCTTCCACTCTCCTCTCAATTCTTCTGTATAGAATTCTAGTTAAGATTTTTGATGCGTGACTAGTTAAACTAATTGTTCTGTATTCTTCACATTTATCTGCCCCTGCTTTCTTTGGTATCATGACTATAACACTTTTTTTGAAGTCTGACGGAACTTCCCCTTTTTCATAAATATTACACACCAGTTTGTATAATCTCTCAATCGCTTCCTCACCTGCACTGCGCAGTAATTCTACAGGTATTCCGTCTATTCCAGGAGCCTTTCTGCCATTTAAATCTTTTAATGCTCTCTTAAATTCAGATCTCAGTATTGTTTCTCCCATTTCATCCTCCTCAACTTCCTCTTCTTCCTCTATAACACCATTTTCTAATTCATTTCCTCCGTATAACTCTTCAATATATTCCACCCATCTATCGACTTTACCTTTCGTATTATATATTGGTGTACCATCTTTTTTTAACACATTATTAGATTTTAATTTATGTACCCCAAAATTTTCCTTAACTTTCCTGTTTGCTCCGTCTATTTTATCAATGTTCATTTCTCTTTCCACTTCTGAACACTTTTCTTTAATCCACTCTTCTTTCGCCAGTTTGCACTTCCTGTTTATAGCATTTCTTAATTGCTGATAGTTCCTTTTACTTTCTTCATCACTAGCATTCTTATATTTTCTACGTTCATCCATCAGCTGCAATATATCGTCTGAAACCCAAGGTTTTCTACCAGTTCTCTTTATTCCGCCTAAGTTTGCTTCTGCTGATTTAAGAATTTCCTTTTTAACATTCTCCCATTCTTCTTCTACATTTTCTACCTTATCTTTTTTACTCAGACCTCTTGCGATGTCCTCCTCAAAAATCTTCTTTACCTCCTCTTCCTCAAGCTTCTTTAAATTCCACCAATTCATCAGACACCTTTTCTTCAGGTTTTTAAACCCCAATCTACATTTCATTATCACCAAATTATGGTCGCTATCAAAGTCTGCTCCAGGGTAAGTTTTGCAGTCAACAAGTTGATTTCTAAATCTTTGCTTAACCATGATATAATCTGTCTGATACCTTGCAGTATCACCTGGCTTTTTCCAAGTGTATATTCTTCTATTATGATTTTTAAATTGGGTGTTGGCAATTACTAAATTATACTTCGTGCAAAACTCTATAAGTCGGTCCCCTCTTTTATTCCTTTTGCCCAGCTCGTATTTCCCCACTATATATCCTTCCTTGCCTTTTCCAATGCTTGCATTCCAATCTCCAACTATTATTAAATTTTCATCTCCTTTAACGTATTTATAACTGCTTCATCAATCTCTTCATATACACACTCTACCTCATCATCATCATGGGCGCTTGTAGGCATATAGACGTTAACAATCGTTGTCGGTTTAGGCTTTTATTTTATCCTTATTACAATGATTCTATCGCTATGCGTTTTGAAATACTCTACTCTCTTCCCTATCTTCTTGTTCATTATGAACAAGAAGGATTATAGAAGAATTACAAGAAGAATTATAATAATCGTATCCTAAGGGATACGATCTTATAAAAACTGCAACAGATAGCAGCACTCATTTATTTCAATTATTATGCAATTTTCAATATTTTATTTCTTTTATGTTCATATTTTTATTATGCAGTAACGGAATTATTTCCATCATGACTGAGGATAAGGATCCTGCACAAGTAGTTTCATGAACAATTATGTCTTAATACGCTATATTAGGTGGTTTATTTAATAGAATTTAAAATCATTTAACAGTACAAAGGAATAATATGAATTGAAAAAAAATTTCAGAAAAATATTATGTTTAATACAGGAAAAAATTGCTGAATACTCATTAAGATTGAAAGTTTACACTTAGACTTTAATAACTGAATCAGAAATTTTTGCTTTTATTACTGTGAACAAAGTTTTAACCAACAAAAGAGAAAGACAAAAATTTACTACCTACTATTCAAAATATCTTATTTTTGGAAAAAGGTGCAATGGGCTTTTTTATCTGTTTAATAATTACTATTGTTGATTTAATCTGATTAAATACTCCTACATTTTAAATAAGAGAAAATAATTTAATTATATCTTAAGTGTAATGATACAGAATTTCAAGTGTTGAAATTGTATTGGTAACATAAAAAAAAGGATATACTGATTTTTTCTTCTTAAATATGTCATAAACATTTTTTAAAAGTTTACAAATACAGGCACTCAAACTGAGCATAAATTAATGCATAATGAAATATTAAACTGCATCTGATGAAGACTTTAATGTAATATAAATAAATGACAGAATGATTTCTGTGAATCAATGGGAAAGAAAATTATGATAAATGGAGATATGCTTACTACTAATAGTGGTTTTTAAGCTTTCAACCTCTTCCTCTTTGTTAGATATAATTTCTGTAATCTGTTTATTTTTATTGTCATTTTCCTTAAGTTTATTTGCCAGTTCTGTCAATGTTTTATCATTATTATTAGTTACGTGTTCTAATTTTTCTTTTAGAGAATCATATTCTTTAGCAATTTCTTGTAAAGATTCTTTTAAATGTGACAACTCTGTGTCTTTCAATTCTATTTCCTTTATGAGTGTTTCTTTTTCATTTTGGTAAGAAGATTGAGAATTACCATAATCTAATATTAACTTCTCATACTGTTCTTTCAGTTCACTAGAATTTAATTTATTTAATTCTTCAATTTTATTTTTTTCACTTTTAATTTCCTCAATTGATGTTTTCAAATTATTAATTATATTTAAAGAATCACTTTTCTCTTTTTCAAGTTCTTTACATTTTAAACTTAATTCTGAATTTAAATCATTGATTGTTTTATTTAATATATTTTCAATATCAAATTTATTCTTTTTTAATAAATCAATTTCACTTTCTTTTTCTTTTAAAATATTTTCTAAATCTTTTAATTCTATTGAATGTTGTTTTTCTTTATCAATAAACTTAAAATTTTCATTTTCTAACTGTGCTTTTATTTCTTTTAATTCATTCTCTTTCATCTCTTTTAACTTATTTATAATACTCTCTTTTTCTTCAATACTTTTTTCTGCTAATTTTACTTTTTCATTTAATTCCTCAATGTTCTTTTTATAATTAGTACTATCTTCTGTATGCTTTGTTTCATTATTTTTAAACTGATTTATTTCATTAATACACCTTTTAATACTTTCTTCAAATTCTTCACATTTACTTGTAGATATCTGTAATTTAGATTTTAATTTATTGATTTCATCATTTAAAATTTTCCTATCACAATTGAATTTTTCACTATTAATTTTAATATTTTCTAGTAATTCATTAATTTTTTTATTTAATTCATTATTATTATCTTCTAAATTTGTGTACTTTATATTAATCTCTTCAATTTCTTTAATTTTATTTTGTATAGTTTTATTTTTTTCTAATAATTCTGCTTCTAATTGGGCTTTATGTTTTTGATTAACTTCATTACTTTCTTTTTCATTTGAGCTAAATTTAAGACGGAAAGCTTCAAATTCATCTCTAATTTTTGTTAAAGCTTCTTCTGCTTCAAAAAGTTTATTTGATTCAATTTCAAGTGCTTCTTGATTAACTCTATCTTGTTGTTCTAATTCTTTTAATTTTTCATCATTCTTAGAAAGTTTGGTCTGTAAAAAAAAATAATAAATGTATAAAAAGTCAATTTAATAAAAAATAAATAATCTAATTGAAAAACCATGCACAATGTTTTTATAAAGTTATGCATGACAGAGATAAATAGAGATGATTACAGTTACACTTTTATCCACATTCAGGTCAGTTATTCTTCAACCGTGAATTTTTTGTCGCTGTAATTAAGAAATTCTCATAACTGTTTTCATTTTCATACTCTGAGTTCCCCAGAGCAAGGCATAAACCTCATTTTACAAAAGTTCAAGAACACAATGACCACGGGACATACTAAAAGTTTAATGTTTGTGATAATAAATTTATGAATAAACATTTTTTCCTTACCAAATGATTTGTATTATCTGTTTCAATTTTTTTAATGGTGATGAATATAAAGTATACAAGGTCAAATCTAACTATTCAGTGTTGCTTTCAAAGTTGCAGAAAGTAATGATATTATTTATGTATACAACTAGTCTCTATAGTGAATACAATGAACATATTGCTACAGAAATGATGCACTAATGAAGGCCTGGTGGTTTGTTGATATATGTCAGTATATTTGGCTCAATGAATAAGGTAACTGAAAACCTTTTTACTCCTCACTTTCCCTAGAAAGCTTGCTGGGCGATTGCTGTAATTCTTGAGAATGGTTAAAACATAATCACAATAACAAGTATCTCACATCAGATCACCTGCTCTATCGCTTGGTTATATCACCCTACTATGCACCAAAAATTTTTTTATTAATTTCCAATTTAAAAAAAAATAAGAAAATCAGTCAAGATTATATTTTATATAAAATAATTTTAGCATTTCCCTTACTGAATAGAATCCACAGAGCAAAATGCTTCATTAGCTACTTTCACTGGTCTGCTAATAACAAATAAAAAATTAATTTTTATAGATGTCAGTACATTGATAAACCTATTAAATAGTCATACCAGAAATCCAACTCATACTTGATAATCAACAAAAAAATTAAAATTCATAACTTTCTTAATACAAGAAGTATAACAGAGCTGACCATGGCATTAATTTATGTCTGGTCTTCAAATTGTATCACATATGGACAGTTGATAATAAAAAGATATAGGTCACCTTATGTTAAGAAAATTCTGACAATTGAAGCTATCATTACAGAAGACCAGTGAGTGATAATATAACCAATGGGCTCAGTTGTAATAGTTGTAAGATAATAGTAATAATAGAATTAAACTATAAACGTACCTCTAAATCAGCTCTCATAATAGATTCTTCTTCAAATCTGAATTGTAAATCTTCATAACGCCTTCTTTCATCTTCTAATATTGTTGACAATTCTTGTTTTTCGTTTCGTAACTGAGATATAATTACTTCATAGTCGTTATTTTTTGCAGCTGTTTCATCTTTAAACTAAAAAATACACAAATAAAAAAAATACTGTTTCAATAATTTTAATACATCTCTTTTTTATTTAAAAATATAATGTTAATTTAAGGTAATAAGAATAATTATTTAAAACAAATTAATTAGTTTATAAACTTAATCAAAAATCGACAAGTAAATTATTAGCAAGATTTGAAATCAAGTTTTGGAAAATTTCATAACAGTAAAAAACCGTTTACTATTTACTTAATCCTATAAACCAATTCTGTTTTCCTTATGTTTAAATTAAGCCGATGTTTTTTTTTCAGAATAATATTAACTTATTTGACTGCTCACGCTTAAAAGAAGAATTTAATAAAGCATCTTCAGAAAAAAAATTCTATTGAATTTCAACTTGATTTTGTCTTAAATATTTCATAAAATTTATTTAATTACATTACATATTAATTTAAACAAAAATTACCTGAATAAAATCCTGTCTCATAATAGCTAATTCATGTTCAGCTTGTTCAGCTTGACTGGCAGCACGTGTTACTTCAGCTCTTTCAAGGTCACGCTCTTTTAATAGCTGCTCAATATGTTGTTGTTTTTGATTCAATAACTCCTACATAAATTAAGAAAATAAATAATCAATACTTTTCACAATTTATATAACATAAATATATTTCTACTGAATTATAAACATATCTACTTATTTTATTTTTATAGTTTTCCCATTATTGTACTACCATTCCTAATTTAAATAATTGAATATTATGTCTGTCACTGTGTATAATGACGGTAATAAACAACCAAAATATTACTAACATATGCCAATTTCTGAAATTACAAAGCCCAATATATAAACTAAATAATTTTTTTTGCCTTTCTAGGTGTGCGCACACGCACACACACACACACACAATAATATATACAAACATGAAATATGTTACTAAATTTTATACTACTGCTGTAAGTTTTCATTACATAACCATTGCAATGATGTCAACTGTTCCCTTATCAAATTAGGGCATTCTAAAGCTAGTAGTAGAGTGTCTCTTCATTGGGCATCACAACTGCTCTACAGCAAAATTTTCACATTCCATAAAACCTGTTCTTGTTGCATCTGCTATGATTAGTGAAAATTGAGTAAGAAAGTACTACGTCAGACAAAACCAGGAGCTCTTTCATCTGGGTTCAAAGTAAGGTAATGATTATAGAAATCAGCATTTAATTCACAGCATTGCCTATTAATTAATCGCACTAAAGTTTTCTGTGATAACCATTGCTGCTTCTTCATAAATTTTACCATCTTACAATCACAATCATTGTAGTAACGTTAAAATAAATAGGTACTTTTTTTAATTGAAGTAATATTTCTGGAGTTGAATTCTTGCCACTATATGCCATTTGTTATATAATATGCCATGTTATATTATAATGGAAGTGACTGAAATGAAATTGATTTTTGATTGTTTAAGTTGAATCTCAATGAGTTGTTCAGCTAAGTATTGTTGACAAGACTGGTGTGTCTGTTCTTAAGCCATGCTGGATCACAATATAATAAAATAATCAAATAAATTTAAGCTGTAATTATTTTTCTAAGCATTTCTGCATTAACAACCAAAACAGAAAGTCAATTTTTGAAAGTCATTCCCGTTTCTATATTTGCCAGCCAGTTTTTTCAGGCTGCCAAATATTGTTTTTTCAGCCTGGAAATATTGTGGGTGAATACAAACTGGGCAAAAGGAATGAAAGAGGGGACTGACGTATTGAGTTTTGCACGAAATATAATTTAGTAATTGCCAATACCCAGTTTAAAAATCATAATAGAAGAATATACACTTGGAAAAAGGTGGGCAATACTGCAAGGTATAAGATAGATTATATCATGGTTAAGCAAAGATTTAGAAATCAACTCGTCAACTGCAAAGCACATCCATAAGCAGACATTGATAGCAATCATAATTTAGTGATAATGAAATGTAGAATGGGGTTTAAAAACCTAAAGAAAAAGTGTCAGATGAATCGGTGGAATTTAGAGGAGCTTGAGGAAGAGGAGGTAAAGAAGATTTTTGAGGAGAACATTGCAAGAAATCTGAGTAACAAAGATAAGGTAGAAAATATAGAAGAATGAGAGAATCTTAAAAAGGAGTCTTCAAACTTAGGGGGAACAAAGAGAACAGGTAGAAAATCTTGGATATCAGAGGATATATTGCAGCTGATGGATGAACATAGAAAGTATAAGAATGCTAGTGAAGAAGATGATAAAAGGAAGTATCAACAACTATGAAATACTATAAATATGAAGTGCAAATTAACAAAAGAATAATGGATTAAAGAAAGTGTTTAGAAGTAGAAAGAGAAATGATCATTTGTAAAATAGATGGAGCATACAGAAAAATTAAGGAGAATTTTGTGGTAAATATGTTAAAATCTAAAAATGTGTTAAATAAAGGTGGTAAACCGATTTATAATACAAAAGAAAAGGATGATGATAGGTGGGTAGAATATATTGAAGTTATATGGAGAAAGTGAATTAGAAACTGGTGTTATACAGGAAGAAGAGGAAGTCAAAGAGGATGAAAAGGGAGCTACAATATTGAGATCTGAATTTAATAGAGCATTAAAGGATTTGAATGGCAGAAAGGCTCCAGGGATAGACAGGACCTGCAGATCTTAACTAGAATTCTGCACAAAAGAATTGAGAGGAGTGTGGAAGAAGTGTTAGGTGAAGACCAATTTCGTTTCAGGAAAAGTATAGGGACAAGGGAAGCAATTTTAGCACTTAGATTAACAGTAAAAGGAAAATTAAAAAGAAAAACACCAACACATATGGCATTTATAGATTTAGAAAAGGCATTTGATAACGCAGAGTGGAATAAAATGTTCAGAATTTTAAAAAGTTTAAGGTTGAAGTATAGAGATAGAAGAACAACTGCTAACATTTACAAGAAGCAAACTGCAACAGTAATAATCAAAGAGCGTAAGAAAGAAACAGTAATAAAAAAGGGAGTCTGACAAGGATCTTCCCTATCCCTGTTACTTTTTAATCTTTACATAGAACTAGGTGCTAATGATGTTAAAGAACAATTTATATCCGGAGTAACAGTGCAAGGTGAAAAGATAAAGATGCTACGATTTGCTGATGGTATAATAATTCTAACCAACAGTAAAAAAGATGTAAAAGAAACAATGAATTGAATGGATGACGTCCTTCACAAGAACTACCACATGAAAATAAACAAGAACAGAACAGAAGTAATGAAATGTAGTAGAAATAAAGTAAATGGACCACTGAATGTGAAAATAAGATGAGAAAAGACTATGGAGGAGAAGAATTTTTGTTATTTGGGAAGTAGAATTACTAAAAGATGGATGAAGCAGAAGTGATATAAAATGCCGAATAACATAGGTGAAATGAGCTGTCAGTCAGAAATATAATTTGCTTACATCAAAAATTAATTTAAACATCACAAAAGCATTTTTGAAAGTATATGTTTGGAGCATAGCTTTATATGGAAGTGAAACTTGGATGATCTTGAGAAGAAAAGATTAGAAGCTTTTAAAATGTAATGCTGTAGGTGAATGTTAAAAATCAGGTGGGTGGATAAAATGACAAATGAAGAGGTATTGCAGCAAATTGATAAAGAAAGAAGCATTTGGAAAAATATAGCTAAAAGAAGAGACGACTTATAGGCCACATATTAAAGCATCCTGGAATAGTCGCTTTGATATTGGAGAGACAGGTAGATAGGGAAAAATTGTGCAGGCAGGCAATGTTTGTTATATATACAAACATTTTTTGGGATGTAGAATGTAGGGGGTATACCGAAATGAAACGACTGGCACTAGATAGGGAATCTTAGAGAGCTGCATCAAACCAGTCAAATGACTGAAGACAAAAAAAAGTGACATATGTAGTTCATAAAAGACACAGAATTAGTTTACATCATTTTAGTGCTTCTTAAAATATATAATAGTACTTTCACAAAAAAAAAAAACCATTAAAATGAATCAAGGTAACTTAAAATTAGACTTAAATATTCAAGAACTCAGTGAGATATAGAACATACTTCACTAAATTCTTAGTGTTTCATATCATGACATTATATTTATAAATAAAAAAAAGAGTAAAAAATCTTTAAATAAATTCTGTTTATTTAATACACAAAAAAAGTAGCAAGATATATTTCTTTCATAATAAGAAAACTGAAAATATTAACATCTCTTCTGTGACCTTTCTCTGTTTGTATTTGTTTGAAGTAGTGGTTCACTGTTTACATCTCTGTTACTATGATACCTAGTTAATAAATGCTCTACTATCTGCCAAGACTTAGTAAGAAATGTAAACACTTTTCCTTATTCCAAGAAACAATACCTACAGAGACTGTTCTTGAATGGAGAAACAGTATCTTAATAGTTGTTTGAATTTTTTTAAATTTTTTAGGTTGATAAAATTACGCAGAAGCTTCAAAGCTTGTTTGTGCAATATGAAAAATGGAATTTTCTAGCATATAAAAATACCATGACTGACCAGGATTTGAATTCGGGGCCTCCAAATGAAAGGCTGTTATACTACTACAACTTTTTCTCAGGTTTTTGTCATGTCACTTACAATTATTAGGTTATAGCACCTAATACATACTAATTAAATTAATTAGGTATATATTAATTAAATATTAATGAAGTTATGATAAAATAATTGTCTTATTAAAATTACCATTCTGCCATGAAGATTGGCCCTGAAATATGATTTACAAGTAAATAATTATTTTATGAGTAAAAATGGTTGGATTTTTCTGTACTATAAACAATATTACAATTGGGTTTTTTACTTCAAAGACCAATGTTTTAATATAAAAGTAGCTGACTAAATAATTCTGCTAAAACTTAAGTTAATTAAATTGTAGACAGTTGAATACAAGCCATGATTCTGTATTTTCAAATATATATGATTACAATTTCTTAATAGTATAGAGTGATCAAGTTCCACATGAACTAACAGACTTACATGAACGGAAACAAGAAAAAAAAACATTCAAAAGGTTATGAAGATAAGTTGACTCATTTCTATCACAATTAACATCAAAATAGAAATTAATAAAATGCTGACTAAAAATAATAATCCCATTTCAAAGATGCAACTCTTCAATTAAAATTAAAAAATTGAGCAAAAAAGCAAGATAATCAAATAAATAAGGTAATTTATTCATTAAACTGATATAATTATGTACGCTATATAACCTTTTTTTATTTGTATAATGTATTTTACAACTAAATTTACAAATATTCTATATTTTGTATAACATTTCATTACTTTGCTTAAAGTTGTCAAAAAAAAGTTGTTTTTTTTAAAATACATATATTACAATATTAATTAAATACTAACTAGACTGAATACTGAATACTAAATCTGCTTTGTACAGATAAAACTGAAATAAAAAAATTAAATAATTATTTACAATTAATAACCACTGAAAAGGGGTGGATTCATTTTGAACCCGAGAAAATGTGGCAGAATTTAATAAAGAAACTTTATCATCCCCATAAAAAAATATTCAAAACTCACATTTCCACTGGGACATCAATAATGATAGTAAGACTTTTAGTTTAATTATACCTATGGTAAAACATTAAATACCAGCAGCCACTGTGACAAATATAGATTAAAAACTTCAAGAGCAAGAGGCATGGTTAACTTTCAAACATATTATTTTGTAACTAAATAAACATTCATTAGCCTTCAAAATAACTTCATTGAGACTGCTGTAGCAACCACCATCGTGATCTACTCAAGCAATTTTTTTTTACTTTTCTTTTGCTGGAAAGATAAATGTATGCAAAGCATAACGAAGTTATTGAAGTGATGCAGACATAGAAAAATATCCTGTAAGATTTCAAAGCTCATTAAAAAGATAAACAAAATGTAAAGAAAGGAAGGATTATGTAGAAAAATAACAAATATTTTATCCTGGTTACATATGAATAAAACTCATATTATCTCAACTGTCCCTTCTGATTTTCCCTCATACATATATGATTTATTAAATATCTACTTTTCCAGATTTTTAATATTATAAATGATACAGCTTGAAATCAAATTTAATTTCATGATCTATAGAAATTGAGTCTTTAAACATAACATTAGCTATTAGCAATTATTCTTACTTCTCATCCTTTCTATTTATTTTTTTAGATTTACTTCTGAGAAATGTAAAAGAATATAATAAATTAACCACATTAAAAATATTTTATTTTATAAAAAATCACATACATGTTTTAAAATATTAAATTAAGGTCTTTAATTTGTCCTTTTATGGCCTCAAAACAAGCTATCTAGGTAAGATCAATTAATTACAATAAATTGTTTCTTTAAATAAAAATAATTACACTATTAATTAAATTTCAAATACTGAGTTTACAAAACAGGGTGTAGCACGATTTATCCTGCTACACGTAAGAAACAAAGTCCTTAAAAAAGGACTACAAACAAGCATTACCCTGACTACTTACTGTCTTCACACTCTTACGTATGCAATGAATGAATTCAATTCATAAATACCTACAAGGAAGAAGAAATAAGATTAATGAAAGGATTGGAGAAAGGAGATGAATCCAGAGAATATTAATTAATACTTCTTTAAGAGAATTCATTATTTTATCCATTACTGCTTACTAAAACATCTCCTGACCATTAAATTATCAGTGGTTTAATCTCATATATCACCCTCAAACATTATTTTAAGATAGATTAAAAGTTATAAATTACACATAAATCTAATCTAATTCTACTTTTAATGTATCTTTAAGAACAGAATGTTTTAAATAAAAAGCATCTTATTTTTCAGATTCTGAAAATACCCAAAAAAAATTTTAAATACACATATTTTAAACACAGCAAAATTTTAATAACATAATTTCAAAATATGCTCAGAACTGTTGTTTGATTAAAATATTTTGAGAAGGATGTTCCCCCTAATTGTATATATTAAATTGTATCCCCCCAAGAATGGATAAAATAGGATATAACTAGCAATACATTTCCACAATTATTTTCATAACTATAACTATAACACAAATTACTAGTATAACTGACCTACTAATTACATTTAACTACTTCTAACCTCCACCACCAAGAAACTGAATACATTTCACATTGAATGACCAAGATTATTTAAATTTTACGAGGAAAATCACTTTCTCCTCCATTAAAGGACTTTTGATCAATAATCTATTAATCAAGCAATTCTGAATACTGATTTTTTTTTAGAACACGAATGCTTATACTGAAGTGCTGTCACAAGAACAGTTAGCCTGAACTAAAAAATCCAACAACTATAACTGGCCTTAAAATCTACTGTGTAGAGTATAATCTTTAAAAGAATAGCATAATCTTAGTTATTTAATTCTTATTGCAGACTAGTGATTTTCAACAATTTTTTCCATTAATGTTATTTCAGGGCACCTACCCCCTCCCTTCAATTAATATTGTAAACATCCTTCATTACATTATAAGTGATGAACTTTCCACAGTCAATCTAAACATCCAACTACACACATAATGATATTGCAATTTCATTTGTGCAAGGGAAAATACCTTTTATCCTTAGTAAGTGTCAAAATTTGTGAATAGGTAGACAGATATGACGTGCAAAGATTTTTTAAAAATTCATTATTCTGAAAATGTATTACATTTATTTACATTTAGGGTCTCATTCACAAAATTCTGTTATACGAGGTCTGTAAATAAAAGTAATCAGACTGGTTCAGAAAAACTTTTTATTACAATCCAATTATACATGACTCTATCACCTTCGAAATAGTTCCCTTGGGAAGCCACACAACGTTTGACAAATGGTTTTCCCACTCTTCATAGCAGTGCTGGAACTCAGAAACTGGAATAGCCTTCAGATGGTCATTTTTTAAAATATTTCTACTGTTCCAAAATGGTGTCCTTTGAGGAAAAAGTCACAGGGACTCAAGTCAGGTAAATAAGGTGGTTGAGGAACTACAGAAATGTTTTTCTTTATCAAAAATTCATTAAGTGAGAGTGCATTGTCATGATGCAGCATCCAATTGTCTTTAATGGCTGGTCTCACACAGGCAACTCTTTTTCGCAGTCTTTCAAGAATTTCTCAGTAAACATATTGATTTAGTATTCATCACCAGTAATAATACTTTTTTTAGAAAATTGGAATCAGTTTCAATTCGCCCTAGATCATGGCACACTTCCACCCTATTGATTTTCTGTTCAACAATGAGGTTTTTTGGGATCAATTTTGCACAAGCTTTTTTCATGTCCAATTCATTTGTCAAAATTTGATGTACTATGGTGCGGTTCAAATTCAGTTGTTCTGTAATCATTCTGACAGTTAATCGCCGGTCGTATCGTATAAGTCTCTGATTCGCTCAACAATGTCATCACTTTTTGACACTAACGGTCTTCCAGAGCGTGGAATGTCTGCAACTGATTCCCGACCTACGCCGGTCGTACTGTATAAGTCTCTGATTCGCTCAACAATGTCATCACTTTTTGGCACTAACGGTCTTCCAGAGCGTGGAATGTCTGCAACTGATTCCCGACCTAAAAATGCTTTAAACCACCTAAAAACATGAGCTTGTGATAGAGCATCATCTCCATACCCCCTTTTCAATTTCGAAAAAGTTTCAACAGCATTCTCACAGAGTTTAACACAAAACTTGATTGAAAAATGTTGCTTATGATTAGTATCACTCATTTTTGTAACACAGAACAAAAACTCGTTTCACAAAGTTTGTTTATATCTCACGTGACAACAATAGACTAAAAATATTAATACCTAATACAAATAAACTGTTCATATAACCATATGTTTACTAGTAACTTTATAGTTTGCCACTTTGGCTGCAAAAAAAAACCAGTCTCATTACCTTATTTACAGACCTCGTATATATCTCCCAGGAACAATGATTATTTACTGTTATAGATGACACATCATAATAAAAGATATATATAGGTTTTGATCCTTTTAATTAGTAAATAAAACATTATATGTTGCATATGTCAATACACAAATCTGTCCTTATAAAAGAGAACAAAATGAGAAACAATTAAAATATTAATTCTCTTTTTTTTTAATACAGTAATGAAAACCACAAAATTTATTTCCAATGTTTACCTCACAAATTATTTGTACGAATAATAATCAGTTTAAATATAAGTTTTCAATTTTATGTTCTGTTTTTAGCATTCAATTATAGATAGACCTGAATTTTGTCTTGTCAGACTTGTCCATACAAACCCACCATACCCTTTACCTTCATGTCTGCTTTTAAATATATCAACTACTGTAGAATCAACTTTGAAATAATACTTTTTCAACTGTATTATTTCAAACACTGGGATCTGGGAACTTTTCAACTCTGATGACATGGGAGTTTAGTGCGTCAGTGCAATTTATCAGCATCAATAAAGTAAGGAATCAATAATTTTTCTTAGTCTTTCCATTCCAACTCCAGTATATAACCTGCCTTGTTAAACTGAGGAAACCAAACAGAAATTTAGAGTACCCAGTCATAGTGGGAAAATAGGTGAGCAAAAGACATGTGTTGGGGGATAACGGTTTTATTATCACTGCAATCACTACAATCTGACTAAGGTCAAGCCTCATCTCACGACATAGAGGAAGTTTAAATCAGAGGTACTTAAAGGAGACAGCTCCTCCATATGACTGGGTGTTGCAGGCCAATTATCCTGCACAATAAAATCCTTGTCACTAAAAGCAAAAACAAAGAGTTAGCATCGGTTATAATTTAGGATAGATAAGGATAAGTATAAATAGAAAGGGGATATAAGAGTGTGTAATACCTTGTAAGTGATAGGTAGCAGTGGAGAGCTCTCTGTTTTTTGATAGCCAGCAATACTTCTGATATTTTTTTTATAAACTAAAAACTTGCACAAGAAAATTTTTTTCCTAAGTCCAATGCTATTTTACTTTGGATGCAGAAATCCCTCATACAACTTTTCTTAACACAGTAAAGTTCATGTTTTTGTTTTAAAAAATTATTTCTAAAACATAGAATTAAATAAACACCAATATACATAAACACTCACATACCGAGTGAGAAGTTTGTAACCAAAATTTTACTATTTTTTCAAGCTTTGGCTTCAAAATACGATACAAAAATCTGGGGGACCATATTTTGACAAATACTAATACTTTCCATCTATTATACAGCGTCCATAGATGTATAAAAGCACAATATAATATTATATTTTAGTATCAAATTATATATATTTATTACCAATACATAACATTTTCTAAATGCCCAATCTAATCACACAATACTATTTCATCTACAGCCTATAGAACTTTTCAGTCTCAAGAATAGAAACACAAAAATCAAATTCAGATTAAACATATGGTAGTAAAAAATAACATCTTATTCGCATACAAATAAAATGCAAAGGACAACAATATTATATATTAGTAAGAAACATAAATTTATTAATTTAAATATACACTTTTAAAAATCAATACTGTTAAAATAGGCTAGGTTGAAATCATTCAATGAGAAAAATAATGAATTACAAGGTAGTAACAATAATGACAGAAACCAGTATTTAATGTAATAGTAACAACCAGAGCTGGTTGATCAAGTGAATATTCACGAAAAAATTAAGCAGTGACAAAAGTATATATTAAAAAAAAGTTAATAAAACATAGAGATGACAAGTTAAATTATTTTCAAAACAATGAGAGAATTTAGTAGAGAAGTAGATATTTTTTATAATTCAAGGTCAACTTGCCTTATGTGTAATTGTATAAGCATAAGAAAAGTTATAATCCATAGAGATAAAATTAATTGCTTCAAGCTTTAGTAATGCTGATAGAAAAATACATACACATATTTAACTTTATATGGATAAAAGCCACACTGACAGCAGGACAAGATGTTATGATATATAATGTACTCATTTAAATCTTTCAGATAGGCTATTTTATGAATATTAATATTGCTTTACTTTACTTAATTATAAAATATCTGTAAGTAGTAAAGACTTCAAAAGGAAAAACATTTTTATAAATTAAAGTTCATAGAAATGCAAAGCTTTGAACATCTATTGAGCTTGCAGTATTTTTTAAATAAGCTCAGAACATATTTGTGATTCATAAATCAAGCAAATCTTAAATATGCAAATGAACATACCATATTCTTTAAACTGACATTTAAGACTATACAATACGTTGTTATAAAAAAATTGTATTATGCTGCAGTTAACTGAAGCAATAACAATAATAATAATTATCATTATTATTATAAAGTGTTTCTTCAACTACGAGGGATGGGTCAAAAGTAAGGGCCGATGAGTTATAAATAGCAACTGACAACATTGATTGGTTCACACATGCACAGTAGCTTTAAGTGGTCTGTCAGACAGTAACCACCACACTGCTGTCAGTTCATTGTTGTTTGCCTTTGTGAGACAGTGAGTTAAAATGAGTGCAGTAATAACAAATCCTGCCGGCTATGAAGTTTGTTCGATCAGCGATTAGATTTCTAAAAGCAAGATTACATAATGCTGCTGAAATTCACTGTCAATTGTGAGAAACAAATAGGGCTATCGCAATGAGTGAAGGAAAAGTGAGGCAATGGTGTAGTGAGTTTAAGGAAGGCCGTTCAATTATTCATGACAAACAGAGAAATGGCAGGCCTAGAGTCTAGACTGATGATCTTGTTTAATGTGTGAATGCAAAAGTGAGATAAAATCGTTTTACAATTAGTAATTTTTCTCTAGAATTTCCAGATGTTTCTAAAACAACATTGTTGAGAATCGTGACTGACACCCTAGGCTATTGTAAACTGTGTGCATGACGGGTGCCAAAAATGTTGCCAATGTCACAAAATGACCTCTACACATGCTTTTCTCAATCACCTTTACCATGAGGGAAATGAATTTTTTCTCATACCGTCACTGGTGAAAAAAACATGGATTTTGTACGTCAATGCTGAGATGAAACAACACTCCATGCAGTGGTGTCATTTCAATTCACCGAAACCGAAAAAATTCAAACAAGCCCAGTCTCAGAGAAAAATCATGGAAACTGCATTCTGGGACCAAAAAGGTGTGCTTTTGATTGTTTTCATGGAACCTGGAACATCCATCACATCATGAATCTATTGTGAAACACTTTCTAAACTGCATCGTGCCATTCAAAACCAACGATGGGGAATGCTGAGATGATGAATTGTTCTTCTTCATGGTAATACACATCCACACATGGCTGCATGCACAATGGAAACAATTCAAAAGTTCAAATGGGAAATGTTTGATCATAACCTTACAGTCTTGACCTAACGCACAGACTACCACATCTCCTACATCTCAGAAACTGGCTTGTATTTCAACAATTTGAGGAAAGTGAAGAGTTTGAAAATCTTGGTGGAAAATTGGCTACAATTCCACGCAGTAGGTTTGAAGAAAGTAGTATCATGATATCATAAAAGTAAATATGTCAGTGTTTGAAACCATTAATAAATTTTTAATTTTTTAAACTGTTCTCAACAGATTGGCCCTTACTTTTGAACTGCGCCTCATATAACGAAACTATAATTGTTTTTAACTAGCAAACATTACTGTGTAATAATAACACTTTATTCTATACAAATTAAGTCAACATCATAACGGTAAATAAGAAATGTTATCATAACCTAAAAACCATTCATCTTAATTCATTTCTATTTATTTGGTCACTCAAGCAGTACCAACAGTTGAATAAATTTCTGTCAAGGGATTATTTGATGTCATTTATAATCTTCTCATTAATCATTTCATCTTTCTCCTTCAGAAATGTGTGTAGAACTAGGGTCTGAGGTAATAATAAAATCTTCCCAAATCAGCTGATTTGGAAGTTGAGAGTTCCAACGTTTGTCCTAGTAAAATCAGTTATTTTTATATGGATTTGAATTCTAGATTGTGGATACCGGTGTTCTTTGGTGGTTGGGTTTCAATTAACCACACATCTCAGGAATGGTCGAACTGAGACTGTACAAGACTACAATCCATTTACACTCATACATATCATCCCCCTTCATCCTCTAAAGTAATACCTGAACGGTGATCCCAGAGGCTAGACAGGAGAAAGTAAGTAAGGTAATAATAAAATAAAAAAATGTAAATCACAACACAATGTTTACCATTAAACAGTGAAAAAAATGGAGGATAATAATTAGTGAATATCTATGAATTACATTTGCACCAATAAAAACTATTAAAAATAATAAATAATTACTAAAAGCAATGATTAATTTATTTGAGTAATTTGTTTTCATTTATTATGCTACTATTATTATTAACTTTATTAACTTCTATTATTAAATTTATGTTATTTTAATTTAAAAAATAAGCTGATAATTAAATAAGATAAACATTTAAAATGAATAATTATTTATTATTAGATATTTATTTTATTAAAATTTAGATAAAATCAACTCACAATTATGGAATAGCAGAAAATACTCTACATTTGCTGTCAGAGTGCCTCATATTTAGAACCACCAAGTTTGTACGTGATTACATTTCTAATATTAATTTATTTAACAAAATGTGTATTTAATTGTGAAGTTCAATATAAGATTATACTGGTATTTGTAAATCAAAATGTTGGTAAGATTTCATGTACAAGTATATTAATGGACAAACTACCATTTGACTTAAGTTTTATTTCATGCAATAGTTTGATATATAATGAAAAGATCTATAAAAAAAATAATAAATAAATAAGCAAGGACTTCATCAAAATTTGAAAATTATACATACAAACTGGTCAATGCAAATTATTAGGCATAAACAGATTTAAGAAATTATTATTTTTACATTAATTTATTAATTATTTAAGCATATTAAATAAAAATAATATATCAATGAATAATGGTGTGCTTAAGTTATGGTTTAAACTTCAAGATGATAAATATATGGTTTAAACTTCAAGATGATAAATATTACATTAATAATAATAATAATAATAATAATAATAATAAAAAGTGTAGCAGTACAGAACAATCTTACTACAATATACACATCATGTCGCAAGAAAAAAGGGAATACAATAAGTGTTGTCTAATTCTCAGTAGTATTTAGATAGATTTGTGTAACTTCATCACTTTTATTCTTTCAGTAAATCATTGGCTAAGTACTACTATTTAGCAGATTGAGAGTTTTTTTAGCAGTTTTAATAACTATACAAATCCAAAATTATCAAACCTTAACAGAAATTTATTCCATGAATAATAATCGACATTCTTCAAATAATTAAACTCTAAATCCTTTAAAGATATTGAGCTCCTCTGATTTAATATTTTATTAAAACTTACCTTTCAACAGGAATGAATCATTTTTCATTAAGCCTAATTAAGAATGGCTCTAACAACGGGAACATACTATTTTGACTCTGTAATTACTCAACAATTATTTTTTTTTTAAAAACCTATGTAGTACATTCAATTTAAACCTTTAATAAATTACAATTTTAAGATGATAATTAAAAACACTGTATAAATTATAATAATAAAATCATAAGTTCATCACATCTTTTTACAAATAAACCACAACTGCAAATAAAACTTCTTAAACTTAATGGTAAGATGTTATGTTCAATGCAATTTATTCTTTCCAAGTAAATTAATTTAATTTAAAATTATCAGTAAAATGTATAAGGACTAAGGGTAAGTGCAGAAGTAGTTAATCTGGAGTGCATAAATTGCAGATATAATGGGGCTTATTGAAAAATTAGCTACTATTTAGCTTATTTTAAATTTATTTTAACTACTTACCTTCATAATTTAATATAATACTGATTCCAGTACTAGACAGCAAAATTACATGTATGCTTATAATATAATTCAAAATTTCACAATTGAAAACACTATAATTTCAGAAAAAAATGACATATCATTAAAGAATATGTTTTAATGCAATAAATATAAAATTTAATACCAACTGAAGATGCAAGATACTGTGAAAACCAGTAATTGGAAACTAATATGGTAAGTTTAATGTATCTAATTACTGTGTTTTGATGGTTTATATTTCATTTAATATTAAATTTTATTAACACTGGTCAAAATGTTAATGAATATTTGGATATTGAATAAAGAATATATATATATATATATATATATATATATATACATACACAAACACACAATACATATATAAACTAAGGGATAAAAGCAAAAAAGTAAACAATAAAATCTTTCATGAGAGATAAACTACATTCTCTTAGTGGTTACACAACCCCAGGAAAATAGGGAATGAAATACCAAAGTAAACTGAAACAAATAAACTGTTGAGTGAAGTTTCACTGAGCAAAATTTTTAATTAGTTGCTTATGAATGTAATAAATAAAAGTAGTCAGAGCTACTTAATTGAAAATAGAATAAATACCAATTTTATAGCCTGTTTAAAATTGAAGGAATCATTAATAATGTACAGTAAACATCCAAAATTGTTCATGTGTAGCTTCAGGGGTACATTTAAAAATAACAGAAATTTAAAGAAGGGAATAAATTTAACTCATAACATATACCTACCATAAAAAAAAGGCCAAGATTCATTAATTAATTTATTTTTGATGATTGCTTACAGTGACTATAGTAAACAAACTTTGACTTAACAGATAAATCCTTTTATTCTTTTCAGTTAGATCTGTTTTATTCATACAATTCTTTCCAAGTCATTTACAGTTTATAATATATTTTGATTAATTTGCTACTTTTATATGTAACATGGTAAATTATCATAATGTATAAAAATAATTCAGTCCAATGTCTGTATAAACTGTATAAAAAAATTTCGCCCAATAAATTGCAGGATATGAAGTAAGACCAAAATAGCTAAAGCCATGCTTAATAAAATGGTTTCCATATATCAGTTACAATTTACAATGCCAGTCGTAGTTTTCCTGCATGCTGTTGCCACCTACTATTGGTTAATGACCATAGTAATCACTGCTACTTAAACTGTATTAAAAATAAATAAATAAAATATGAAAAGCTGTACACATAAGATTAGTCTTTCATTCAACCATCCATTCATATTCCTTTATTCCCTAAATAGAGCAATCTTTACATTCATGAAAACAAATCATCCAGGTTTCTGCTAGATCACATGTACCATCTTTAAATCTGTATTAATCATTTTATAATAAAAAAAGGGTTGTTTAAACTACTGTACTCTAAGAAAGATATATGTCATCACCAGTCCACAGCAGTTTCTGTGATATCTACTAAATCTACTTCATACTAGGACCAAAAACTCAGTTGCATTCGTCAACCTAGTTAGTATTCACCAAATCAATTTTTTTAACGAGGATCAAAGCTGTAGAACTTTGCTCAAACTCTAGGTTAGTCAGCAGCATTAACGGATTAACTATGTTTCTTAATAAGTACGCATAATAAATTACAAATTAACATAGATAACTGAAAGTTTATTGTATACCATGATTTTTTTTAATTAAAAAAAGGTATATAGACAGAATAAGAAGACATGAAAATTTAATAAATAAAAATTTAGATAAAAACTTTAAAAATAACGAGTATAAAATCTTTTAAGATTTTTCCGTAAAATTTAGAGCTAAAAATAATAAAATTTAACAAATATTACTTTTCTTAACATAGAGATTGAACCATCTAGAAATAGATCGTTCACATCTGATATTATATGTAAAAAATGATTAATTTAAAATAATTATAAAAACACCTACTTCTCCGAAGCTATTAATTTTCACAGTAGAAAAAATGTTCACTTATTAAACAATATAATTTAAAATATACAGCTCTCAAAAATTTGCCCAATTTTAAAATTACCTGATCTAACCGAACCAAATTCTTACTACAGCTGAAGTTTTTTTAGTTACAACAAAATTAACTTAATTTTGACATTACCACTGCTGTTGTTGTTGTTGCTGCAATACAGTAACACTCAAAATTATAGTCGGCAGTATTTTTGGGGTAAGTGATATGACTAAAAAAGATTAATCTGAATTCTGTGTGGTGTATACGTAGTAAATTGACAATAAGTTTTTTTTAGGTAAATGTATATTTCATAACATTCATGGATAATAAAGTGTAGATTTTTATATATATGTAGAATAATTAGGTTGCTGTTAGTATAGATGTATTTATGATTAGTTTCTCTGAGGTGACAGCCAAATACTGACTCCCTGTTGCAAGTATTTTTATAAGTTCCTTGTTTGGCTGAAGTAAAATGCAGTACAATCAGAGTAATTCTGCCAACTCCTAGGGCATTACACTTGTTTGGTGAATATAATGTACACATTTACCGATGCCAGTATGTTTTGCAGTCCACTATATTTATTACAACTCTTTCCACTTTCTGTTATACAATTTTGTGTAAAGGTTGATAAATAATTATGAATTACATTACAGTAAAGACACTGGAAGTGCTTTATCTATTAGATGTAAAATATTATTTCTTACAAATAATATTTACCTGATCAGATATTTCCTGCTAAAAATATAACAGGTATTAAATAAAAATTTATATATAACTATAATTTCAATAAATAAATGTTACATACATTTTCCATTTAAAATATAATAAATGTTATAAAAATTTCTACCAATATTTCAACACACTAAAAAAAAAAGATAGGTAAATAAAATACGATAGTTTTATTGCATACATAACAATATGTATGCAATAAAACTATAAATTAATAAAAATAATTTCATATTTTTTTCAAATAGATAATGACAATAAGGGAATAAAGAAGGAATATTCAGGGCAAGATTTATTTGAAAAGTATAACAATTAATAACAATACTTAAAAAATATAGAAAGTATTTGTATACAATGAAAAATATTAAAGCTATACATTAATATTATTACAACCCTTATTAAAATGTTAAGAATATATTATTATAATTACTATTTTATATAAAAATGGAATATGGAACATAATTTAACAAAAATTAAAATAAAAATAAACAATAGCAAAAGTATTAATAAAAAAATCACTAATTAATCCAGTTTTAAAAAATTAATAATACTGTTACAACCATTTGAGATAAAATATATATATATATTAGCATTACAGATTGCTATTAAAAAATAATTAATTACACTTTTGTGGAATGTAATATATATAATAAATTAATCAAATTTGAAGTGAAATTTCTTCTACTCTATAATATGTGCGATTATGTATATGAAGATCCTGATAATATGTAATAATATATTATCATGTTTCCAGATGTTAATGTTTCTGCTTATGGCCGATTATAATGATATATATATATATATAGAATTTATAAGCATATAATCGTTGTTATGACATAAATATAAACCGATTCAGATCGTATAAGTTTAGTAGAAACCTGGTTCCCACTCTGGATAGTAAACTTTTACCACTCTGACCTGTATATTATAGAGGCATAAAAAAATATAATTTTTAAATAAAGTGAAATGTTAAAAAAAAGTGATAGCAGTTAAAGTTTATTGTTGTTAAAAAAGTAAAATTTCTAGTTTTAAGAGCTAAAAGTTAAATAAAATTATCATTACTTATATTAAAACAAAGGTTTATAACGTAATTATAAAATAAAATAAAAGAAATACGAATAAATAAATAAATATAATAATAAGTAAATGTTAGTACCCTTACCTTGTTATTTATTATTTTGTGTAAATATTCTACGGGTGCAAAACAAATCGAACCACTTGAAATTTGAATTTGGGAGTACTCAAAAAATAATAAAAAAGCTATAAGTGTGTAAATTAGTTAAATTTACAATTACATTATTAGCATTGGACATAATTACAAGAATATCTTTTACTTATTAAAATGCACGCACGCACGCGCGCGCACACACACACACACACACACACACACACACACACACACACACACACACACACACACGCACACAAACATATATGTATATATATATAATTTTATAAAACAATATATATTAGAAAATAATTTAGAAGAAATAAATCACCCACTAAAACTTTTTTTAAAAATAACTAAAAGTTTAATAACAAAATACCTTGCAATATTTTTGATTATGATAATAATTTAACACATCCCTCTAGATTATACCCTTTTGAACCAAGTGCACCTATATTAACTGGACTTCCAAAAATACATAAACCTGGTATACCTATGCAACCTTTAATTAATTTTACAACTGCTCCTTTTTACAATATCTCCAAAATAATAGATAAAATACTTAGGATCAAAATGAATTTAGATTACAAATATATTACAAAGAATGGATACGAGTTCGTAAATAAATTAAAAGACTTAAAAACTGGCAATAACACTAGGATGGTTAGTTATTATATTAGTAATATACCCATATGTAAAACCATTAAGATAATAAAAAGTAAATTAATACACAATCACGAAGACCCTTTGATAATATTAATGTTGTTATTAGAAATAAATGCCAACAGATTATTTTAAATTTGATGACAAATATTATAATAAGGAAAATACTTTACTGATGGGTTTTCCTTTGTCAGCCATCAAGTCTGAGATTTATTTACAAGACTTTGAAAATAAAATGTTTATAGTATTACTCATACTCGTGATATTTTACTATGGACTAGGTATGTTGATGACACTTTTGTGGTCTATAATCCTGTTATATATAATGAACTTCTAATAATTTTAAACAAGTTAAACTCTTACTATAATGAATTGAGATTTTTTTTAAATTGATAAAAATACGAGAATAAATTACTTAGATGTTAGTATCAAAATTAACAATAAAAAAAATCTATTTATAACTTCAGTATATAGGAAACCCACAACCAACAAAACCACCATATTCAAATCATCCGTCGTCACACAAAATTAACATGTACATGTTAATGTACATTAACATACATGTACAAACACAGTTAATAGAGCGATTAGTTACACAAAGTATAATGAAAATAAAAATAAATTAAATAAAGAAATAGATATTTTTAGTATTTATTATATTGAAAAAACAAATGTCAAAAATTAACAATAATACATATTGTTACCATATATATGCTTAACTTAATATCGGTGGGCGATAACGGTAGCAACGATGTGAACAAGCGCACGGTATACGGACGCACTCATACAAGCATCACTCCCACCGCACAGTTCTCCCACCATAGCGACGCTGCAGCCCCACCGCTCTCAGGCTCCTATAAAAGAGCGTGCATGAGAGTGAATTGGCAATTCATTGTCGACCACCACCTTGAGAAGACTAAGAAGAAGAAGAAGAAGAAGAAGAAAAGGTTCCCTGGCCGGCTCAACATGGCACCTCCCAATGGATACCAGCATCCCCACCGGAGCAGCAGGCCAGGCGGCCCATCGAGGGAGTCGCAAGACGCAGCCGCTACCTTCCCGCTCCAGCTCACCAGGCTTCAATCGCTCTGGCCAGCGAACTTGGCAGCAGTAGCCGGCCCGGCGTGGGATCGCTCGGGGAGAACTGCCTTGGCTGTGCCGGTGAAGGACGACCGACACTGACCTGACACTGTGGGGCTCTGGGGGGCCACCACTGCCGTGCTGTAGCAGGGACCCAACTGCCACTGAGGGAAAGCCTGGTCGGACTTCAATGGACGAGCCGCAACTCCCCGACCTTGCTGGAGACCAGCTTCCAGACCCAACAGCTCTTCTCAGAGCTAATGCAAAAAATGGCCCTTTGCAGGGCCACTACAAGGTTATGAAATACAAACCGTCAAAGCCATTCGATGACAAAAACGGCCCTTTTCAGAGCCACCATGAAGTTAGTAAGTGTCACGTGCCACCGAAGCCATTCGGCAACAATATTTAATACCAATAAATAACACAAAAAAATTGGTAATGTTTGAAATATGTATATACTGATAACATTGTTGAAAATATAACAAATATTTATGATAAAAATAAATTTAAGCTTGCATACCAGACAAATAACCATTTAAAAAATAATAAACATACTGACTCATATGGTTTATACAATTTGAATGGAATTTATAAAATAAAATGTAATGATTGTTGCCATATTTATAGGAAAAACCACTAGATCCTTTAAAACTAGATTCTCTGAACATTTTAGATATTATAAAAATGGAAAACTGTGTTTCTCTAATGTTTCTGAGCATCTTAATAATAATACACATTCAATATCTGATATTCAAACAAATTTAGAAATACTGGAAATTAAAAACTATAATATTAATACAAATAATAGGGCTTCAGACATTTTAGAAAGATTCTATATATATATAAATATAAAAGTAGATTTAATTAAAGCTGCTGCAGACAGCAGGACTTCTTCAGACATTTAATGTATATATTTCGATATACATATGTATTTATATTGCATATATTGCTACCTAGACTACATGCATATTTATTTTATTTAAACTATTTATTTTTTAGTTTATTTATTTTAACTTTATTAATTGACACCATACTTCTATATTTGTAATTTTTAACTTTTAAAGTTTAATTTTTAATTTTACTTTTAAAAAAATTTGTAAATTTTTAAATATAATATATGAAAAATAATTTTAATTTTAATATGTAATTTGATATAAATAATTTGTAAAAGAAATGCAATGCAACTGATGATGCGTGAAATTTGCAAAAGCGCTTTTGCATGTATAATGGAATAAGGTGTCGTTCTACTTCATTTATTATTCTGTACTTAGGTTGATCAAATAAATATAATTGGCATATTAGTACAGAGGAATATGATTCTTAAAAGATTTGATTTTAGAAACACAAACACACACACACACACACACACACACAACACACACACACAACACAACACACACACACACACACACAACAAAATGTGTAACTCCAGTCTTTCAAGGAAAATGCAAACTTATGATGATAATATAGTAGTCCACACCTTCCTTCATAATTAAAGTACGTTTAATATGTCACAAGATAATTAAAACCAATTAGGGCTGGGAAATTTGAGCTAAATTTTAGCAAAGTATTTTTAAGGACATTAAAAAGTATTTTTTTGAACATTAAATCATGATTTCAATCACTGTAATGAGATTGTGGCATTCACATTTTCATCACATTTTCCTCTGTTTTATATAATTAAAATTAACCTTTTTTTTTTAACTTGTCTAATATAATTTATTTTTTATACTATCATCTTTTTTTTAAAGTATGTTTACGTAGAATAAAGTAGTCAAAGGAGGAAAAACAAAAATTTATAACTAATTTACTGTTAGAAAAACTTATTTTTTTATTTTTTTTGCCAAAAGAAATAGAATATGAAAATAGATAAAAAATTCAATAATTATTAATAAACTTTAAGAAACAATGATAATTACAAATAAAGGTTTAGTCAAGTGAAACATACAAATATAAAACTTCAATGGTGAAAGTGGTACTGGAAAAATAGAAACATCAGATGTTACTTATATACAGAGAAAAATTTTCCAAAAAGGAGGAATATAAGAACTATCTGTGAAAGATTTCTAGATGTTTCAATAGAAAATCATTCATCATAAGAACAACAGTAAAAATAAAATTAGAGATGACAGAACTCACAGTGTAAATAGGAATAACTAATTGATTTTGATTTCGGGTGATGCATATTTTAGCCCGATATTTACTTTTAAATACAAAATAAATTTTAAAAACTTTACAGGAATGTTACTTTAGCCACATAAGTAAAAAAAAAAAATAATACCGGAGATAATTTGTTGGGTATCCTTACAGAAAAACAGTAATCCATAAAAATGCCCTAAATTAAAGTAATTATTTTATTTATTTATTTTTTTATTACAACCTAAAACAAACACTCTTTTAAATATATTTTGACAAGAAAGATCAAATGGATGAAACAGATCCAGACCCTTGCAGAATAAAAAGAAATTAAGTCTTCTAATTAAAAGGAAAATGATAGTAATAACTAAAAGACTAACAGAGGGAAGAAGATGAAAAAACCCAGAGCAGAATAGAAGTACCAGTGAAAGTAAAAAAAAATTACTCAAATAATTAAATAATAGTCTTAAATTAACCAGAATGAATTAACCAAACAATCAAATAGTCCCATCACCATATTCATAAAAAAATATTCACCACAATACTTATAATATTAATTTATTAATTGTTAATCATAAATTTCACAGGAATTAATGGTTGATTACAGATTACATGTAAATTCAATTATAAGTACATATAGAAAAAAGTAACTTACAAGCAAAGTATATAAAACTTATTCTAAATTATCTTAGCAGCAAAATAGTATGAATTTTATAATAGTAATAACAACAAGAAAAAAACTTAAAAAATAAAAATGTATTTGAGTGGAAATAGTTATTTATCCAAAACAGTATATTTTAATAAACCCATCAGTATGGGATGACATGTTCTGCATGTCAGCACCGTGACAAGAATGACTATCTTTATAAAATGCATAGAACACACAATGTGTACTTTCTTAATCTCATTACCTTAAACATTTTACTTTTGAATTACACTTTTAGTGTTACTGACAAAAAAGGGTAGAAATACAAATTATTATTATGTCCATTTGTCAACAACTTTACTTACAATGTCATTATGTTTGATAAACTAAAAAGAAATATGTGTAAAACAAATGTTCATAAATACTAATCCTCTTTAGAGAGAGAGATAAAACACACTCCATGAACATCTCTTAATTATATATATATTTTTTATTATTATTAATCATAATCTATTTCCATAAGGCACAAACCAACCCATAAAATTTTATTATTTTAAGATAAAAGATTACTGAGGTATGGACAAGTATAACATGCTTACATACTAAATTTTATACCATAGTCTTTTATATTTTCAAACTTGGCAGGCCTGAAGACACAAAAATCCAATAGGCTTCATTTTTTCTACCAGTAGCAACAGTGATTCGGTTACAAATTATGTATAACAACCAAAAATATAAACAATTATATAGTTAATATAAAATTCAAAATGTAAAAACATATTTTTAAAAATCAGTAAGATTAATAAAAAATTAACGATTAAATAACTAGTTTCATACAAAATGACAGACATAATCATTTAAAATAAATCAAATGCATTTTTTCAAGAGAGATCAATTAGTAAATGATATTTATAAATTAATATAACATAAATAATATTCTAACCTGTAATGGTCCCTTATTCTGCGCACCAGCTGAACTAACTGGAGAAGTTTTAACGGAAGATGGTCTCTGTAAAAATATAAAAAAATAAATACTTTCACTTACTTTAAAAAAAATATACATGAAGAAAGTAAAAAAGGATTTAATTACATTTCCTCATATTCATATATTAATATTTACACAAACTTTAAGTTCATTTCAAAATTACAATAAAGCTTTGATGAAATGAGAAAATATATTCATAACAACAATTAGCTGTGAAATTCTTTAAGAAGGGATATTAGAATAACTAAATGACAGCTGCTTTATTTCTCATAAATTGATAGGGAATTATGATGTATATATGAATTATATTACTGTGTGTTTCAAAATGAATATCAGGGTTTTAAAGTTATTTAATATTTCTCAAGTTTCACATACACTGATTTATTATACATGAAATGAAAGTGCAAATCAAACAGTATTAGCTGTGCACAAACTCATAAACTATTTCCAATACCTTCCGCTTGAAAGCACTAGTAGCAAAGATGGTGACCTCCCAACAAAAAGCATTCTGTGTTTTGCGGTTAGCAAAGTGTGAATCTGTAATTACTGTTCAACATGCATTTCGTTTAAGTTCTGTAGTGATCCCCCAAGTGACAATAACATTTGTAGATGGTATAAACAATTTGAAACCACTGGTTGTATTTGTAAAGGGAAGATCACAGGATGACCGAATGAGTGTGTCCGAAGACAATGTTGAAGTGTAAGAGAGTCTTTTGTGCGTAGTCCTAGGAAATCCGTTAGAAAGGCTAGCTGTAAATTAGTAATTCCAGTGACGTCTGTGTGAAGGGTTTATGAAAATGCTAACAACTGCGCCCATATTGTTTATAACTATTATAAGCTCTATAGCTTATATATTATGGTTTGCATGCTAGCTTAACAAATGAAATGATGCACTGTGACAATGAAGACTTTCTTTATTGTGTCATATGCAGTGACGAATCAACATTTCATATTAATGGAAAAGTAAACACTCATAATGTGCATATCTGGGGATCAGAAAATCCTCACAAAATATTGCAACGTGAACATTCAATACTAAACGTTTTTTTGTGCCTTATCCTAACAGCAAGTTTACTCGCCATTCTTTTTTGCAGAAGAAAATGTGTTTGGAATGAACTGTCTTGATATGCTACAACTATGGTTCTTTCCTCAACTGCAATACAAACCACAGAACTTTATTTGGCAACAAATGATGCGCTTCCTCACTGGTGTAACACTGTATGTGATTGATTGAATGAAATTCTCCCTAACCGCTGGATTCGGTATATTTACTCCATAACCAAAGTTATAAAAAGTAACCAACGTGTAAACGTGTTGAATAGTAGTGATATGTGTAAATGTATATGAAGATAAATCAGAAAACATTACTGAGGATAGGCTTATGCCCAAAAGCACTCTAATGTAAAGGAAATAAAGTAGAAAAAGAGGTAAGAATTTTTCTTTAATTCTGTACTTGGCAGATTGGCTGAAAAAATTTTTTTTCAATATATATATATATATATACATAGTAAAATGTTTAATGTATCGAGGAATTATGGACTATAAAAAGATTAATTTAAATAAATTTATATATAGTCAGGAAAAACAATTTAACAACTTTTATACACATGATTAATATGCTATGCAAAACTGCATCATTCTTTTAAAAAACTACACACGATACACACACAAATACACAGAAGGTAACAAAAACAAAGAAAAATTAGAAATATTAGAAAACAAAAAATAATTAATAACAAAAGGTAAGTATACAAAGGAAACCAGGTACCAACCAAAAAAAAAATATTAAAAAAATTATTATAAGTAATAAGTTAATAAAAATTTTTTAAAAATTAACAAGCATGCAATAAAACTATTTTACAAAAATAAATATATTAAAACAACAAAATAAAATGATTACCAACGATTCCATGCTATTACAATATCAATAAGTAAACATCAGCGTTACTGGACAGTAGTTTTATATTAACAAAAAAAAGAGCATAAAAGATTTTACGTAATTCAAATTACAAAAGCAATAAATTTTAATTAAAATTGTTTCCTTCAATAACCAGTTAAAATCATTCCCTCTAACCAAATAAGATAACTGATAATTTAATAACAATAATATTAAAAAGAAGCATGATTATTTTAAAATAACCCACTGTATTAGAATAAAAATAATTAGTAGTATATAAATTCCAAAACAGCATTAATATTATTAATATACAAGAGGTTACCTCTAAAGTAAAGTCTGTTTCATTGTAAAAAAATTTATTCTGAAAACTTTACAAATATTTTTTATTTCTCTTAAACTACATACCCTATACTACTTCTCTATATAATCGTCATATGGATTAAGAGATTTATAATAGTAATACACCAGCTTCAATATACTCTTGTCGCATTCTTCTGCCGCCAGTCCATTTAGCCACTGATTAACAGCATTTCTAAGTTCATCATCATCCGCGAATTGCTTACCACACAAAAATTCTTTCAATTTCCCAAACAAATGGTAATCAGAAGGAGCTAAGTCCGGACTGTATGGTGGGTGATGGTAAATTTCCCATCCAAATGTTCTCAATAAATCACATGTCGGACCTGCATTATCGTGCAGCAGGATGATGCCGTTGGTCAGCCGCCTTCGTCGCCGATTTGAATGGCGTGCAACTTATATAGAGTTTCGCAGTAGGCTTCTACATTTATAGTCGTTCCAAATGGCCATTTATAATCATTCCATCTTTCTGAAGCCTAAATGGTCATGAACAATGCGACTAATAACAGTTCTTGAAACATCAGGAAAAAGAAGGGCCAGGTCAGAAATCATTGAGCAACGATCAAGGGCCTTCCTGAACGTTCTTCATCATGCACATTAATTCTGTTATTTCTAAACCTTTCACAACATTTTCAGACATTTCTTTCATTCATTACATTATCATTGTACAAAGCAACTAACTGCCTATGAATTTCAGCCGGCTTAACGTTTTGATGGTTTAAAAAACGAATGACTCCATGTATTTCACAGTCAGTGGCAACATCAATTTTCCTATTCACCATGATAACTCACAAGTAATCAAGGATACTGCGTGACAATTTACAGGTAACAATGCAGTGTGTATATTATTAGCATGGCTATGAACAACACAGGTTTGCCAACTTTAAGAAGAGAAATTTCCCAGCGGTCTTTACTTTACAGATATCCCCTCGTAATATTAAAACAATACATACATAATTAAATTTTTCCTTTTTTGTCTTCAGCTGTTTGACAAATTTCTCTATTGTTTTTTATTCTGTGCCAACTCAGTCTGAAGACAGATCTTTACATACTTTAATCTCAATTACCTGCTTCTTATATTCTAATCTTTATTTACTCTACTGATGTTATCCTTTACAGTTCCATCTACAACTAAATTCACTAATCATGTATGCTTTAACATATGGCTCATAATCTTCAAAATCTTTTCAGAAGTTTTAGCTACAAACTTCTTTCTTCTCCAGCTCAGCTTAAAACCTCTTTCATTTCATAGTTGGTGGTAAAACTGTCTAATTTACAACATTCTTCCCTAACAATATATCATAAAATAAAAACCTTATTTTGATTTAATTATTGTTCATAATTAATTGCTTTAGTGCTACATTCCATAAAAATATTTTTAAGAATTCCTTTGTAATTTCTAAATCTGTATTTGACATCAGCAGATTTTTTTTACATGTGAACTGTAAAAGTGTAATCTATACTATGCAGGAGGTTGTGAATTGTACTTTTATTGCATCTATATATCAGTGCATCACAGATTCATTATTTCAACAGTAACTTCATTCATTTCATCATCCTCATTAAAATGAAAAAAGTTTGAACAAAATAATAAAATTGTTAGGTTAAGTACACGTCTGAACATTGTATTAATAAATTAATAAAAAGAGTTTTTAACTTGATAAGTCTGGTTTTGATAACTTCTTTACATTATTTATCCTTTTTAAGTTTACTATCTAAATAAATAAAAAAAAAACAAAATTGTAAACTTCTGGCAAAATATCTTATACTACGTTAATAAACTCCTCATTATTTTCCTTTCTCTCACATTTCATTATCTCCTTTTTTCCTGTAGTTTACATTCAAATTAAAATTATCCTCAAGAATGAATCCATACTACTCATTATTTCTTTAAACTCATTTAGTTTAAGCTAAAATATAAACATCATTAAAAATTTTAAACTAATTTTAATATTTGCTCCATGACAATTAATCTTCTCTCAAATATTTATTTTAGTTTTTTATTTCTTCTTCAGAAAAAAATTAACAAATTATCAGTAAAACCTTATTAAGTTTTGGGAGAGCAATGATCAGTTTTTAAACAAAAATTTTATTTCTATTTCATCTAGAAACTAGTTGTGTAAATCTATGATTTCTGACCAAACCATGCTATAAACAAAAAATATGGGCGTTAGTGCATACTCCAACAGTAATTAAAAGTTACACATTTTAATAGAAGAATAGATATAAAACTAGTTTTTTCAACATAATAAAAAAATTAACATGATTATCTATATTTACAGTATTACAAAACAATAAAAACTAATAATTATTGCAAACATATTTTACAGTTCATGCAAAATATTATTTACAGAAAAATAGAATATTTTACAAATACATCAGTTGGTTCCTGACTTCCTCAAACTGACCTTAGTAGAGAGATAGTACATTTTCCTAAAATGTATCATATTCTATCTGAAACTTTAATTAATATATATTACATTTTGAAGTTTTAATTTAAAAAATAATATTTCATTATAGTTACTGTAAATAACATACAATATTAAGTAATAGAGAAATGTACACAAAATTCACTAATGAATTTAAAACATTTAGTACCTTTAATAAAACAAAATTCTACGATATCCTTTTTACACAATAAATGACATAATCCCTTATCCACAATTATTTATATTTAAAGTTACCCATTATATTTAGAGTAACTTTAATTTTCTATTCTTAAATACTAGTAGAAATTATCACTGTAATTAACAGGAATTTCAAATTTATTTAATAAAATGTTCATTATATTTTTCAGAAACATCACTGAATTTGTTTAAATATGATGTAAATACATTTACATAGACTGATAAAATTAATTTTATGAATGCATTTTCAGTCAAAAAGTTAACATTTATAGGCAACATTTTAAAATGATTAAACTAAAAATGTAATTATAGTTTTTCAGATGGAAGTTTAGAAGGCACAAAAATTATTAATATGATAAAAGTATACACCACCAAATTAATTTTATGAAACATACAATGTATGAGCGGTACCTCTACAGTAAAGACCACTGGGAAATTTCTCTCCTTGAGGTTGGCGAACCTGTGTCGTTCATGGCTACGCTAGTAATGTACGCACTGGATTGTTGTCTGTAAGTTATCGCATTGTAGTATCTTTGATTATGTGTGAGTTATTACATTACAAAATGAATAGGAAAATCAATGTTGCCACTGACTGTGAAATACGTGGAGTCATATGTTTATTAAACCATCAAAATCTTAAGCCAGCTAAAATTCATAGGCAGTTGGTTCCCCTGTGTTCGGTGATAATGTAATGAATGAAAGAAATGTTCGAAAATGGTATGAAAGGTTTAGAAATAACAGAATTAATGTGCATGATGAAGAATGTTCAGGGAGACCCTCAATAATCACGAAGTACTCGTTGAAACATGTTGATGATGAAATCAGAAGAGATCATCACTCAATGATTTCCAACCTGGCTCTTCTTTTTCCTAATGTTTCAAGAGCTGTTATTGGTCTCATTGTTCATGACCATTTAGGCTTCAGAAAGGTTTGTGCATGCTGGGTGCTTCATGTTTTAACGTAACGCCACAAAAAAATCCAAATGGGATCTGCTTTGGAATTTTTTATGCACTACACAAAAAAATGTGATGAGTTCCTTAATTCAATTGTTACTGGCGATGAAACATAGATTTCATATTACATGCCAGAGAGAAAACGGCAGTCAAGTGAATGGCATCATCCTCAATCACCAACCAGACCAACAATGGTCCAACCACAGCCATTTGGATGCAAACTGATGGCCACAGTCTTTTTGGGATCGGTTTGGCATACTGCTGATTGACTTCATGCCACATGGAACAACTATAAATGCAGAAGCCTGTTGCAAACGTAAGTTATGGTATGCCATTCAAAATTGGCAAAGTGGGCAGCTGATCAACAATGTCATCCAGCTGCACGATAATGCATGTCCACATGTGAATCTGACATGTGATTTACTGAAAACATTTGGCTGGGAAATTTACCATCACCCACCATATAGTCTGGACTTAACTCCTTCTGATTACCATTCATTTAGGAAATTGAAAGAATTTCTGAGTGGTAAGCAATTCGCAGGTGACGATGAACTTAAAAATGCTGTTAATCAGTAGCTAAATGGACTGGCGGCAGAAGAATATGATGAGGGTACATTGGAGTTGGTGTATCGCTATGATATATGTCTTAATTCAAGTGGCGATTATATAGAGAAGTTATATGGTATATAGTTTAAGAGAAATAAAAAAATTTTTATAAAGTTTTCAGAATAATTTTTTTAAAAATGAAATGGTCTTTACTTTAGAGATAACCTTTCATACATATGTAACATTAAAATAGTTTAACTTGAGACAAAGGAAATTGAAAAAGAATAGTATGAAAAAAAGCCGTTTGAAAACTAAAGCTGTTGTTGTAGGTAGGAGGCATAAAATTAGTAAAACATATGATTCACTAGAGGATGTGAACATGTTTCAATATTTGGAAGCTATGTTTAGAGAAGTGAACAAAACTCAATTGTTACTACTAGACTATTCTGGACAACTAAGTTATTTCTTGGAAAAAGAAATAGCTAAAAAGAATGATTGTGAAATGTTATCAGAGGGAGTGAGGAAGTAAGAATAAATACAAGGAAACTAAAGAGACAACGGCAAGGCTGGAATAAGAAGAGCTGGTGGAAGAGAAAGAGTTGACTTGGGCCCAAGCTAAAAAAAGGACAATGATTAATATGACGGCAAGCTCTTCATAAGACCTTTAAACACTCTGGTAGAAAAAAGTACTACAAAAAATGAAATATAAAAATCACCCTCTTTCAATCTTTTAAATTTTGCTTGCAAAATTTAAGCTGTCTAAAAAAAATGTTTAAGAACTTTAAAGAAACAGACTTTTCACTAACCCATCAAAAAACTGTTCAAACTAAGTTGTTGATTGTACTCAATAATCTATTAGAAAAATGTCTTTCCCATATAAAAAAGGGGTTTCTCTAATTATTACAGAAAGAGAAAAAACAAAGTTAATTTTTTTTTAAATTCAGCCTAACTTATAATAAATTTACAAAAAATATTCAGACTTTAGATTAAAATTAAAAAAAAAAATAATCAATTTTAGTTTATGAGCACTGAAAGAATTTAAATGATTAATATAATTTCATAATGTGATATGGATGTAATAAGCAAAACCTGTCAACTGAAATCTGCCTTTATCTAAATGGCAGAGTACTACTATTTTTTTTATATCAGTCCATTCTAGACACAGTTTTAAAACAGATTATCAGAGGATAATATATTGAAGCGATAAAAGATGCAAACCCTACCTGAAGCCAACCATGTTAACTACACTATGTAATATAAAAACTAATTCAGAAATTATAATTTAGAATAACTAATTTAATAATAATCTCTTAGGCAGGTTTAATGACTTTTTCAAATCAACAACCCTAACAATTCCATTAACCAGCATATGCATTGTCATGTTGTTGAACAATTCCAGCAATGCAATAAATTTGCCAGTACTAGCCAATTAGTAGCTAATTTTTTATTTTTTAATATAATATTAAATTAATTTGCCAAATAATAGTTTCATTAAGCATATTCTACAATGTCTTTAAATTGTTGTACATATTAAACAAAGTGAGGATTCTTTTCCAGCAGGTGAATTCATAAAAATATGAGATATTAATGCCAGAATACTGTAAGACCCAAAAAAGACTGGGCTTCAAGAAAAAAAAAATTAATAAAAAAAAAGTAGTTTTTATTTTACATTGAAGTTTATTAATATTATGAGGCTTGTTTTTAAAATACAAACAATTTTATATCTGCCACCTGTATACATGATATAAACAAATGGTACTTCCCTAGCACAGATATTTCAATCAAGTCAGCTGTTAGAACAACAATTTAGTTATTTTGATTTTGTTTATATTGATCCATTTATAATGAGCATTACAATTCGTGATCTTGCCAAGTGTGAAGTACAAGGAGTAATCTGATTTTTTATGGCAAAAAAAATCTTTCAGCTGAAGTTCACAGGAAAATTTCGGACATTGACGGGCTGAATGCTGAGAGTGATGCTGAAGTCATTTTGAGATGGGCAAATGAATGTTCATCATGAAGAACATAATGGCTGGCTGGCTGTCAGTGATAATGATTTGATTGAAAAAGTTGATGAAAAATTCAAGAAAAACTAGCACTTCACCATGTCAAAATTGTCTTTGATGTTTCATGATCTTTGATTTATGAAGTATTTGAAAAATATGCTATAAAAGATTGTATTCCAGATGGGTGCTGAAGATGTTAACCGACATATCTTACTACAGTGGATGAATTTTGACATTACAAAAATGAAGATGATGAATTTTTCACATTGTTACCAGTGATGAAACCAGAAATTTTTATCCATATATCAAGAAAAAGCAGTAGTCAATGCAATGGCAGCAGTAAACATGTTCTAGACTGAAGAAGTTCAAACAAGAACTCTTGGTAAAAAAAGCTACTGTCTTTTACTGTCTCTTGGTAAAAAGTTACTGTCTTTTGGGACAAAAAGAATGTGTCGCTTTTAACTTTACTGACCGCAGTAAAGCTACTGACCGCAGAACTACTGTGCCAATATTGGCACAGTAGTTCTGCGGTCAGTAAAGTTAAAAGCGACACATTCTTTTTGTCCCAAAAGACAGTAACTTTTTACCAAGAGACAGTAAAAGACAGTAGCTTTTTTACCATAGGATTTTGTTTTTTCATAACTCCTGACCACACACAGCAGTCAGGCGACTAGAAAAATTTTGTTGGAAAATCTTCAATCATCCACCCTACAGCCTTGCCTTAGCTCCCAGCAATTATTTTCTTTTCTTCACCTTAAACAGTGGCTTGCATCACAAAAGTTTGACAATGGTGATGAATTGAAAAATGGTGCTACTGCATGGTTTAAGTCACTGGCAGCAGAATTTCTTGAAGAGGGAATGAAGAAGATAGTGAAGCATTAAGAAAAATGTGTTGAAATTGAAGGCAGCTATGTAGAAAAAGTAGTAAATAAATATAAGTTTTACAAGTAAGTAATTAAATTTGTTCATATTTTTCAGATTTGTTTTTATTTCAAAACAGACCATGTGTATGGTCTAAAAACATGCCTTGGATATGGTATTTAAAACTATTATTAAAATATATTTTATGTTTTCAGAAAAGTATAAAAAATTTTATATTATTTAAAAATTAACTTTATTTTAATACTGTACTTTTATTTATTTTTTAATACAGATAATATTTCATGCAATAAATGAATGATCTTTCTTTTTTTAATTCACAAAAATGCAATAACATTTATACTATGTTTGCTACTATAATGAGTATTAATTGAATTTTTTCTAAATGAAAATTAAGTCAGCTTCCCTTTATCTTGGTTCAAAGATCTTTTAATATATTAATTAATTTGTACTGTATTATATAATTTAATTTAAAAAATGCATTACTAAGAATAAATTAATCTACAATACATTTATGTAAAATGCTAACTATGATGATTCTAATATTTTATTAAGTACAATAAATTTGAATAAAATCCTTATTAATTAAAAAAATTCTGCTTTATAGTATAAGCTTAAAAACACTTAATAAGAGGTTACATCAAATTTTATTTTTAGTAATAAATATTTATTTTCAAAATTTCTCAATAATTACTTTGTATTTGAACTTTTACAGATAGGTTAGAAAGCCGAGAAATTAAATAATATTCCAAAGGGTATCAAGTACAATTTCAGGATTGAGAATAGTATTTTCCCAGCAGATAATATTCAATTTTACCTATCCACAAGCGACAGCTTATTAGAAATTACATATTTAAAAATGATGGCTAATTCCATATAAGCCTATGCTTATATAGAAATAAAATATATATTTAGGCTTATAAAAAAATCAGTATTTTTTAAAAGAAATATTAATTTTCGGAAATCAAAGAAGGTTATAAGATCTGTTTGAAATAACGTTTAAAAAAACCATTTTACTATTACTATAATTATTTTCATTATTATTAGGTCAGTTGGAGTATAGTGCTAGGATCCGTACCTTTTGTAATGAATTTACACCCAGTCTTACCCTGGATGCACTTTTAATAGAAGAAGCAGCCGTTGCAGTAGTCGTAGTTGAATTAAGGCTCTCCCTAGAACCACCATGATGCAATTTCTTAGTAATGCCACCTGGATGAAGAACACATGTTGGAGTAGATGGTTTACGGTTGCCAGATGGTGATTTACTAACTTTATGTATTGGTGCAAACAAACCAAAATTTGGAAGACAATCAAAATACCTATTTAAAGAAATCACTTTGTACAATATGAAGGGTAAATTAAAATCTATAAATTAACATTAGAATATAATATATTAAAATTAACAAACTCTGTCACAGTAAGTTAGTCAGAACAGCGGATTTCCAGTTTTACTTAAGAAAAAAAGGATGTTAGATTATTGCACTGTTGTAATGATCTTTGAAAATAATATTGCTTTTGGTGTTTTTTTGTATTTCAAATTGTTGGTATCATCGGTTAAAACTTCAGTCAGGATCTTCACATTATCTGTCACACTGAATTAAATCATGCACTTAAACCTAATCCTTTTATGAAAACTAAAACTCCAATTAAGTATAAATCAAATACACTAGATCATAGCACATACAGTTTTATTGAAAGTACATTTTACCAAAACTTTTTATAAAATATCTTTTATAACTTTTTTACTTTATTTTAAATATTTAACTAATTATTTTGCTTTTTTTGTCTGTATTATTGTTATAATTTTAAAAATAATGTTTATTATACATTTTAAAATAATTAACTTAGTATTTGGTGTATACTTAAATGGGGCAGTAGTTTTTGAAAGCTTTAGTTTAAGTGATGATTCAATTCAGTGGACAGATAATGGAAAAGATCAAAATAAAGTAATGAAAAGTCAGTTTTTTTGGCTCTAACTCCAGTTCCTGTGAACTGATTCACTTGAAAATCTACAGGACTCTATTCCCAATAGGTTTACATCACTCCGCCAAGATTTGTCAGAATCAGGTAAGATTTACATCCGGTAGAGTGGACGAAAAAATCTTTTACATACATACTAATACAAACATGACTCGGTGCAGTAGTGATATCCAAATTCCTTAAAAATCTGTTAAAAATATTAATTACATAAATAAAAGCAATAAAATTTTAAAAGGAATTATAATCAAATTCAATAAAATAAGCATATAGTTTGTTACACAGTTCAAGAACATTTACTTCTGGAAAATGTATTCTCATTTATAACTCTAGAGATCATCATTTAATTTACTAAAATACACGTGAGCACAGGTAATATGTTCAAATCCCATATTACAAAATAAGACATAACCTATAAAATTAATTTATTGGTTTACTTTTTTCTGTTTGGACAAACATATTTAATTTTGCCAAGTTCCTTAATTAATTTGTCTTAACCAATTTATCATTTACCTTTAACTGTGCTTAAATCAAGTCATAAAGAAAATATACTAGTCAGAAATAAGTGAGTATTTTAGTAAGGATTTTTAAACTGAATTCTAAGCAAATCCAAGAGAGTTTTCGTGAAATGAAGAAAATACTTTGCTACAAGCCTTTATTTTCAATTTACATAACTCTCACAGTACAGGGATTAAATTTACAAAACAAGAAGATTTATGATATTTAAAGTATTTCCTTATTTTTATTAAGTATTATGAATAAGATTATAAATATTATGAAAATCTGTGATGCCTTCCATGTAAAGGTAGACAGTTTTAAACTCAGCTCAACCAGCTAAGTTTATAATATTATGTTAATACTAATAAGTCCCCGGTTCTGTCTCCCCATTCACCATTCAGCCATTGGGTTTTATTACAATACACCCTGGTCAAGCAATGGAGAGATGTTAAATCTACAAGCATAATTAGCACATGAAAAACAGAAAATCGTTGGATTACAATCCCGTTATCAGCAACCTTAAAGGTGTCCTTGATAATTCAATTTGGAAAATCTGTCAACTCTAAATAGTCTAAGATCTGGCAGATGATTTCTGCAGGTATCTGTTTTTTTTAATGAAACCTGATTTAAATGAATGAATTAATGATAATTTAATACATTACTGCTGGGTTGCCTAGTAAAAATTAGCTGCACTTACCTTTAATTAAATATATTGTAATTTATTTATTTAACGAATTGCAACTATACGTTTTTTAAGTGAATAACTTCATTCGAAAGAAAATGATTTGAAGAATGTAAAAAAAATTGGTTGCCAGCTTTTAGTCAACTGCAATCACCATGTTTACACCAGGTGTAAACAGGTATGTTATTGTTAATTATTTACGTGTTTTTCAAAGGTAAGGTTGACCCTTACTGCTGCTGTTATCAAGCTTTAACTGATACACACATTTATAATTTTTGCATGATTTATTTGAAGGATCTCTCTTTAATTATCCAAAACATTCTAATGGTGCATGGACTTATATATAAGGATTTATGCTAAGTTACAAGGTTTTTATTCTTCAAAGTCGTTAAATCACAGAATTATAAATTAATCTTATAATTTTTTTTTACATCAATGTATATCAAAATAATTACCTTGTACCAGCAACAGATCCATCATTCTTGCCAAGAGGATCGTCCAATTCAACACCACACCATTCACCAGATGCAAAATCAGTAGTACCCAGATATCGTAGCATACCAGCCTTTGAACCCATGCTACTCATAACAATAACTCGATCACCAACTTTTAAATCACTTCCCTTAACTGGAAAAAATATAACATGACAAAGATATATTGATAAAAAATATAAATAACATTAAGCAGTAATTAAATTTAAATTTTATCATACAATTTTATAGTTTGTTCAGTTCATACATACTTCAAAATAATAGGACTTGTATATGAATTTTCTAAAAAAAAGTACCAGACAGGTACATATATCTGCAGGTTTCACATCTCATACATCCAAAAAATAACTAGGATAATTTATAGATGAATAGTATATCAAATGAATAAAAATTTGACATCAGAAATAGAACATGTATTAGAGATAAGCTTAACTCACATATTATCTTGGAAGGCATTTAATAATGGAGAAGAATAAAATTTAAAAAAATTAAGAATAAAGAGAGTGGAAAAACAAAGAAAGTTGTTTGTAATCTGAACAACAATCAGGTAGTCGTGATTAAAATAAAAGACTAAAAACTGTAAGCTCTAATATGAAAAAACTAAGATGTAGATGTAGTCAATCCTATTATTTTTAAACTGAGGCAATAAAAGATAAGAAAAAAGTTTGAAAGCAGAAAAATACCCAGGAAAAAATATGTTAAGATTCACTTATACGATTGCTATTCTGTTAGCTCAAAACTAAAATGAAATGCAAGAAATATTAAAATTGTATAGATTACTTGACTACTTGACAGAAGAAGAAATTAATTTAATAATAAATAAGTGTGAAATAAATTACTAAAAATATGACAAAAAGGAAGATAATGGTGTATTAAGCAAAGATGAACCTTATGTATCACAAGTTGAAGCACAACAAAAAAACAATATAATACAGAAAAGAGATTTAGTAGTATGAAAAATATGTCTAATAGTTTTTCAGCAAATATTTAAAGTATTTATGATATGCATTGCTGCACATCAGCAAAACATGGTAATAGAGAGAATTAAAAGGCAGAAATACAGGCTTTTAAAATATATGGTTTAGTACAAGAATAATGGAAATTAAGGGGTTTAATACGTTAAAGTTTTAGATAAATGTCAGATACTATGCAAATTCATATAAAAACATCATTAGTAGGTTTTTAATGGGGATCTATTAATTGAGGAATGGAAATACAGAAGGTAGAACAGTATAAATGGATTCTGGATAATTGGACAACTTCAGGACCAGGATAATATGGCCCTATTAAGCAATATTAACAAAAAAGGAGACATATACACAAATACAGTACATACATACTAATTATTAAACATGATTTAACATATTATTGTTCAGAATTTTATTTCTAATTCAGTATTAAAGTTATGTAAACTTTATTAAATTACAAAATTATTGTATTGTTTTTGTAGTCTTACATCATTAATAAAAAGACAAAGCTTAATAAAGAAAATAGAGTTCAAGTCAAACTAATGAGTACCTTTTATGGTCAATGAAATACAAAAATATGTACTTTAACATCTCTTACTTATTTAAACATTTAAAAAATTGCTTCTACTTTTATCTGTCATCTCCCTTTCATTACCTGTTGTTCTACAAATCTGGCACAATCTTGAAGTTCTGCAAGCATGCTTCCTTCACTGCCTTCTTAAAAAAAAAAAAAAAATGAAATCTACCAATGAATCTTTTGTACCTTTTGTAGATATATGATTGACTTCATTAATTCATGATTGGTTCGTCTTCATCATCTTCAATTTTGTCCAATTTTTGAGCAATCTTTTTGATAATTTCGTTATTGCCAGTTTCATTTTCATCCTAGCATTCAACGTTTTCATCAAAAACTGTTAAAAAGATTAACTCTGCTGCCATAGACTAGCGTTAGTTAGCATCATCATTGGCATCAACTTTTAAATCACATTTGGCAAAACAAACTCTAACTGTGATACTTTTTATTTCTTCCCAACTATCAGCAATGAATTAAACTCAAGTCAAGTGGTTGAATTAAAATTGTATTTGGTAGAAAAAACTCAATTTGAATGCTTCGTAAATTTACATTAGGATGTGCAGCACAGTTGTCAATAAGCAGGAAAACCTTTCTAGAGTTTTGCTGCAACTCATTGTCTCAACTCAGCCAATCACAGAAAATTAGACTCGTCAACCACGCTTTTTTGTTTTCTCCCAGTGGTTAAGAAGAAGTAACCTCCCTCCCTACAGAATTTAAATAACAGTTAAACAACTCATATCACTAATAAAATTGTTATTTTTTGAGTAAACTAAAGAAACACACAAACTAGAGGGCCTTATAAGTGGATTTTGGGTCATTAAAATGGCATAATTTTACATGAATTATACCAATATATATTTGTTTTTTTTTTAAAACTGCCCCAATTAGATGGCTTCCCCGAATAACCACTGATCCTATTAACCAGAATTCACTGCATTCAAAAAGGAAATAGTTAAAGATATAGAACACAACAAATATGTTTAAATTTTAAAAAATAACCCAGAGCAAAAATAAATTTAACAGCTTACCAGTGAAGAGTGAAGAGATTTTTTTGTTTCTTAAAAAAATGCTTTTTTTAGAAACAAAAATTTCAACAAAAAGTTAAAATAAATGACCTCTTGGAAAGGATATAAATATCATACCTAGATGAGAGTTCTGTACAAAACAAATAAAACTTTGCTCATCTATCTCAAATGCCAGCAAGTTACTAGGTTCTGCTGACTTAAAATTTTTTACATATCTTTAGTGAAAATATTCTAAATCTTGTTTTTGTCACTGTTACTTTAAAACTTTGGAATTGGAAAAACCTAGCAATTCAAGAATACTTATCTACAATTTAAAATGTCTTATTTAAAAATAATATCTAGCAACTGAAAAAATAAAATATATTTTAATAATGTAATGGCTGGGTAATCTGGCTAGCTGGGGAGGTATGTTCGTCAATCATTGAAATTGAATTCGGTTGAGCAAATAAAATGTTCACGTCACTAACATGAAGTTTTAAAATAGACAGCTTTATAACAAAATAGTTAACTACAAGCTGAATAAAAAAAACAAACCAAAACAATTGTACAGCTCATTACATATTAATTAATCAAGAAATAAATATCTCAAATTTCAATAAAATAATATTAATTTTACAAATAATAATAAAATTATCAATGTGTTAAATATAATAACCTATAAAACAAAATGCTAAAATGAATTATCTCTAATCATGAATATAAATAAAATTACAATGGAATTTAAAATTTTAAACATACATCACATTTTTACATAAATGTATCTCAGCATATACTTAAACAAAAGACATGGCATCAAAATGTATCCATTTTCATATTCTAAAGGTAATTTTTTTAATTCAGTAAAAAACAAAAGCATTCATCATATTAAATTATTGCTGTCAACAGAATCTAACAGTAATAGTTGCTATTGGCAAGAACACAAAATACACTTAGCATATATCAATCAGTTGTGCTAATTATATTTTTAATTATTTTTATATTTGCCAAATATGTGTTTAGCCCATATGGTTAACTTGTCATTGCAAATCATATTACGAAAATAAATAAATATATATTTTAAAATATTTTTAACAAGAACAAAGAAAGGATAAAAATTAATCTTATTATAAATTATAATAAAAATTTTTTTAAATATAAAATTCTATCCAGAAAATATTAAATTTCTATAGTTAATTAACTTTAACACTGCTGATTTTTTCCAAACTATAAATTTATAATTTAAACATTTTTTCTAATTGGAGAAGTATGTTAAATATATTTAATTTAGAGTTTGTTAATGTGTATGTTGCAATCTGTTCAACTAGTGAATAATAAAAGCAAACCCACCCAAATGAGATAATGATAATACAGGTAAATTCTAAATGATTGTGATGGACTCAATTTAGTAACTCTATATTTCCTGAACTATTCATTGTATATCAGTGACCTAAGTAGTAATTCCAAAAGTTTTGAATAACCATACCAGATGATCGTGATATCCATACCAGGTGGTCATTTACGCAACAGTTGCGTAAATGATCACAAGAGTGCTTACGCTGCCATTACATGTCATTTATGAGTAAGATGGCCACAGTGCAACACAAAGTTTTCTGTGTTCTTGAGTATGGCAAATCTTAGTCAGCAACTGTAATGCAGCATGTTTTTCATCCACAATTTAATATTGACTCTCCAACAAGGAAGAGCATATATCAATGGTTTCACCAGTTTGAACAAACAGGGTGTCTCCATGCAAGAACATGAGCCGACCATGTGTGGCAGAGGAGAACGTGAGACAAATTGAAGAAAGTTTTGTAAAAAAAAGTCTACCCATAGACCGAGCAAAGAACTTGGAGTACCTCAACCAACTATCTAGCATGTTTTGAGGTGTCATTTACTTTTCAAGCCATAATCAAATGTCTGAAAACATGGAGGATGACATTTTTCTTCTGCAGTTCAATTTTTAGCAATTAGGTGACATTCCATCTTAGTGGAAAAGTAAAAAGACAATGTTCGCATACAGGGTCTAAAAAATGCCCATGACACACTGCACTGTGAGAGAGACTCCCCCAAGGTTAATGTGTTTTACGCCCTGTCACTAAGGTTTATGAACCATTATTTTTGCGGAAAACACGGCTACTGGTATAAAATGCCAGGACATGCTGGAAAATTGGCTTTTCCCTCAACTAAATGAAGATTCACAAGACTTCATTTTTCAACAGGTCAGAGCTCTGCCCTGTTGGCACCTAGACATTTGATGCTATCTAAATGAATCTCTACCTCAATGATAGATAGGATGCATTAGGAACAAAGACCTCGCTCTTCAGTTCTGGCCTCCAAGATGACCTAATCTCATTAGAAAATACCATTATTTTCTAATGAGAGTTTGTGAAAGATGCAGTCTAAGTACCAGCTCTACCAACAAATCTGGCTGACCTGCAGAATCGTATCACAACTGCGGTGAACTTAGTAACACAAAATATGCTTTCTCGCGTGTGGGATGTGTGCCATGCAGCCAGAGAGGGCCAAATGAACATTTATGAATTGTATCTGCAAACTTTATTGTGAGTATTACCAGATGTAATTTACTTCACATGTATAATTAGTTCTTAATTTGGAATACAGAGTTATGAAATTGATTCTATAATTTTGAATTACCCTCTATGAATGAAGAATGTAAATGAGGTGTAGTCCTATACAAACTCAGGCCAATCATTCCTGAGATGTGTGTGGTTAATTGAATCCCATCTACCAATGTAAACAGGTATTCACTGTCTAACATTAGATTCTAACAGGTATTCATTGTCTGAATGTTAGACAACATTCAAATCTGTATAAAAGCAACAATCTTTTACTAGGATCTGAACCAAGTATATTTTATAAAAGAATAATAATAATAATAATAATAATAATAACTATTTATTACAAATTAAAACTAGGTTGTTACATATTAACAAATCTGGAAATCTTTATTAAGGAAAAACGATAAACACAAACACATTACTTAAGTTACTCAGTTAATCTATCACATTATGTTGCTTAATAAGATAAAGAATATGTAAAATTTGCATGCATTCTACCATTCAAGGAAATTGTCTCATATCATTATTAATATCATAAAATTTCAATAACATTATATAATACAAAATAAAAAAATTCCTTTCGCCATGCCAGAAGATGGAGGTAGATTTCATAGATGCTAAGTAGGAGATAAAAACATTTCCACCTTAAAGTCAAGAAAAACTTCAAATTTACTGAATATGACAATGGTTGCATGTGAAAAGAAGTTTCACATGTTTAGCATACGACAAGCCCCATATTCTTACAATTCCAGCAACATTTTGGTCATCCCTTGCCGTACGGGGTTGGTCAAATCAAAAATTGTTACAGACAAAAGTTTTAGGTAATGCTTAGAGGATTAACGACCACTTTAAACCGATTCAATACTGTGCCTATTAAGGAAGGTATGATTTTTTTGTCTTCGAAACCCCATTTTTTCCACCCCCATGAGCCAATGATTGGTATATCAAAAAACTTTACTCAGATAAGTTTTAGTTCCTTATCCAAAGAATAGTAGGAACTTTAAACGAATTCAATGTTTTACTTAATAAGTTAAGTTATAGCGATATTTTGTTTTTTTGAAAAAGCCCCCCCCCCCACATTTCCAGCCCCATGGTCCGATTATGCTCATTAAAGAACTCGACCAAGATTTTGGGTCGTTATATTTTATGTATAAATTTGAAAGTGATTGGCACAAAATTACGGCAGTTATTGTGTCCACGCGAAAATGAAATATATATATATATATATAAAATTTTCAACTGATAGTAGTTTTGGGGTCTGGGGAATGTGAAACACAAAGATATGTTGAAATTTTCCAGAAGTCGAATCATGTTACCCATTACAATGGGTAGTTTTCTTATGAAATCTACCTAAAAATCATTAACTCCTAAATGAGATTAAAATTACTTACAACCATTAACTGCCCTAGATGTATCATACACAATATATCATCATATTTTAAGATTTACTCTGCAAGTTGTTTCTTTATCAGCTAAACAGAAGTTGCTCAGGGCTGTTTTAGATTATATAAAATGAACTGTTCCTAATAAAGCACTTATTTTATTTCCGTTTGAATATACAATCTAAATATCATCATATATTGCATTAAAAAAAAAAAAAAACATTTAACAAATAAGCAATGAACTCTACTTATCGTAATTTTTTAAAATGATGTACACATAAAAATAGAAACATGATAAACTACTTTTAGGAATGCAGTGCACCTGTGTAAAGGCAGGTATCTATCCACAGCCGGCCTCCATAGTACGAGTGGTAGCATCTCAGCCTTTCATCCGGAAGTCTTGGGTTTGAACCCCGGTCAGGCATGGCACACACTACTTGTCATTCATCTTATCCTCTGAAACAATACCTAACGGTGGTCCTGGAGGTTATATAAAAAAAAATAAAAAAGTATCTATCCACACTAGGTTGGTCTAGTGGTGAACTTGTCATCACAAATCGGCTGATTTCAAAGTCGAGAGTTCTAAGGATCAAATTCTAGTAAAGGCAGTTACTTTTATATGGATTTGAATACTAGATCGTGGACACCAGTGTTCTTTTGTGGTTGGTTTCAATTAACCACACATCTCAAGAATGGTCAACCTGAGACTGTACAAAACTACACTTCATTTACATTCGTACATATCATCCTCTGAAGTAATACCTTACAGTGGTTTCAGAGGCTAAAAAGAAAAAAGAATGATATCTATCCAAGCATCATATTATCACACACCCTGTATGTTGTACTTAAATTTTAACATCATAATTTAATTTAGAAAGGGTGCAAATCTAGGGCTACTACTATAACTAGCGAATTAGTTTCCACTTTTGCATGTTACTGCCCCACGGTAATTACAGTGGATAGTGCAAGTCTGGATACTGCTGACCATGGTTCAAATAAACTGTCGCAGCTCAGATTAGCACACTATGTACTGCTGGGAGATAAATTGTTCACTTAACAGACACTTGTACAGCTCTTTAACTACAAGAATTTAACTGTAAGAATTTTTAACTACATAATAATATTAATTTTGAAATTTTCCACCATGATGTAATTTGCACCATGGAGAGAACTCTTTCTTCTGAGCCAGACAGCTGCCTCTTGTGCTACATATACAACTGCTGGGCTCCACACACTTCCCGTGTTGCCAGGCATGATGGCCAAGGGGCAATTTGTCCCTGATGACAATTTCCAAGGGTTTACCTTAGCTTGCAAATGAGCACTGTATTCATTCTCTATCTGCATTGTTTTTAACTTATATTAAGACATTAACTACAATTATTATTAAATATAGTTAAGAACTAATTTATTTTTCTTTCTATCCAAACTATTATAAAAAAATATAAAGATAAGTCTTTATTAATCATATTTTACAAAAAATGTTATTTTTAATTTTATACTTATATGAAAATCACTGGCCACTATACAGAAGGTTACTTTAAATGTTAAAATAACTATGAATAATTAAAAAATGGAAAGCAAAACTTATTAGAATTCCACAATACATAAAAAAATAAAAATAAGAAAATAGAAAGACCAAACAGTAACAGAGGTATAATTATACATACCTCCTGAATTAACAGATGTTTTTGATAAAGGTGAGGTAGGTGAGGAAATAGAACTACGAGACAATACAGATGGTCGTGGAGAAGCAACCTGAGAAGTAGGTGCAGCATGAGTTCTATCCAAATCACCTTCATCAACACCAATGAGAGGCTTACGTGTAAGTCTAGTAAGGCGAGAGAAAATACCTCTCTTATTTTCACATTGGAAATATCGTACACCGCCAACTGAGCCATCATTTTTACCTGTAGTCAAAATAAAAAATTTACTGTAGAATATTATTGTAAATTTAGAAAATTCAAATAATGTAATTTTTATAATAAAATAACAAATTGGTTTTAAGTAAGATGAGAGCCTTTTCATTCCTTAACATTACGACTGTCTCAAGGAGTAACATCTTTAAAAAAAATTGAAGGATTTGTGGTACACATAAAATTCCAATGGCCACATTTAATCAATTTTACGATATACAATATTTACAACAAATTCCTAGCATAATATTGGCATTTATAAGTAATTAGTGGCAGTAGTTATAACAGTAAAAAAATAAACTGTCTTTTATGCACTAAAACAAAACTTATGGTGATATGAAAAATTTCCTGATTTTAAAACAAACTGAAAATCATATTCACTCAGTCTAAAACTGAGAAATTATTATACTTTTAAAACAGATAATATATTGTCAAATAATGCATTTTAAAATTAATATTAAAAATAATAATTGATCATCACTTATCACTTACCAATTGGCTGATCTAATACAATTCCAGCCCAATCTCCTGGTGCAAATTGGGTTTCTCCAATATAAGCAATCTGTCCTGGTTTATTACCACCAACCCATACTCTATCACCAATTATAAAACTATCTGTATCTTCAGTCAGTACTATACTACAATCTATAAACAAAGTAAAAAAATTGTAATAATGCATATTAGAATTAATACATTTTAATTTTTTTAATACAAGCAATACTTTCAGATGTATTATAAGAAATAAGTATGATTGTTTTACTTGTATATTAGTAAATAAAATTTTTTCCTGAAATTTCAGGAATGTGGGAAATCTATCATTCTTTTAACAGCAAAAATTACTTTTTTTCAGTCCAGGATAAGATGGTAAACTGCATTTATTATAATCTGATAAATCCATAAAATCTGGAATATCGGGAAGTAACATCTTGAAAATTGAAGCTCTAACATAAAGTAAAAAACAAATGGCCTAAGTCATGTTCAATGAACCACGTCCTACAAATATACCAGTAAAGTAAGATCATCTGTTAACTTCAGATCATGCTGATAACATTTTTTGTGGCTAATGGTAGTAGTAATGAATGTCACTTATAACAAGAAAAAAATAAAAACCAGCATCTGGTTTAATAAATAAAAAGTAATCACTATTTAGACTAACAATGTAGGTGAGGCCTGACAGGATGAATTTAATGCTTCAACACTACTGATAGTTTTACATGGATCTAAAAAATGGAATACTCTTTGAAAAAGAACATACTGATTATCGCATTATTTGAATGGGAAAATATCGCAAAATATCTGTATATAAAATATGAAGCAGCAAAAATACTAATTGAGAAAGCAATAATTTCTTGACAGGCAGTGCAGATTCAGAAGTGGATATATGGGCAAATGCAATCCATCTAGAATTGATTGAAACTCAGAGTAGAATTTAATTTGTATAATTTTCAACTTTAACTTTTGCAAGTTTCACTACCAGGTAATTTAACAGATTAAATTCATATTTTTTCCATCAGAATAAAACTAAATCTTATGAAACTGGCAATGTCCACTATTATTCATTGAGTACTAGTTGTTAAGGCTGCTGGAATTCTCACTGTATACCTTCCAGATAAAATTTCAGCTAATAAATATTAATAATGTCTAGGTTATTTTATCAGGCATGGTAGTTTTCTGTAAAAAAAATTCTTAAAATATTGACAAATTATATTTTATTTGTATGGCACAAAAATATGTTCAAATTTTATGGTAATAGACATCAATTCAAAATTTTGGCCTAATTTTTAGATAAATTAAATACCTACAGCTAGTTAAAGATGTAAAATTCGTTTTGCGACAAACTGTAAGAATTTTCCTTTTCCTAATAAATAGAATTTTATTTATGTTCCTTTTTCCTGATATCTGTATAAAATATTCTTTCCATTTTACTTTCTTCCTTTGCTCCTCTTTATACTTAAATTTTTTTACAACTTTTTATTTGCATCTTTCTAATGCTCTTCTCCTAACAATAATCAGAGAAAAATTTCAGCACTGACTCACCAAATTAATAAAATAAATCACTTTTAGATAGAAGTATGTGTTTTATTCAGTGCTGTCTAACAGATTACAAGATCATGAAATAAAGCAGTTCACATTCTACAAAGGATCAGATATAGTTTCAATTTAATAATTTCTTTAAGTTTCTTGAAAAAAGAACAGATTTATTTCAAAAAAGGTCTTGAATGAAATCTCTACTCTTAAGATTCATAAAACATCTGTCTCTTAATCCAAAGACCAGAAATTTTATTGAAAAACTGGTGAGAAAAATTTACAAATACACGCTGAGATAACATTCTTCCTATACTCTCCAGTCAGTTGTATAAACTTATTGAGATCATGAAGCTCATATCTACTTTTCTCTCACATAAGATTTAAATTAATTTTAAATCCTGATGGGATTTAAATTTTTTTATTATTATTGAAAGAATTTTCTGTTTTTACTTTAAAAAAAAAAGGCTTCCATTCTCCCTTACACACTACCATCTCTTCCAAAAGTTGCCAAAAAAATGATAGAGACAGGAATCTCATCGAAGTACTTTATTCAATGTGCTACTGGAACAATATGTACTGAAACTGCCTGTACTGACAAACATTCCAGTATAGGGCTTTCACCTGCTGCAAGCTCAACAGATCCATCAGTGTCACCAGGTAACGTGGTAAATGTACTTAGAAGAGGTTTTTTACTTACATCCCTTTAGTGAATCAAATTTCAGATGCTGATACAATGTTGATGCAAGCAACTGAAAGGTTTGTTTAATCAAGTAGCTAATAAACTGCCCTTCCAAATTATCTCAATTGCATAAGAGATTGATGCCTAATCTGCCTGATCATATATTTTTTTATGTTGGATAGATGGTCAATTGTGGTTTTTTTTTAATAAAAAACCTGATTATGTCACTATCAAATATCAGATACAAGAGAAATCTACATCAGATTATGTTTAATAGTAATACTACAATCTGATGAATAACTTTTCTATAGATTCAGATCTGATCTACAATCGAATATTTTAAAAAAGCAGATTTTAGTAGTCCAGCAACAATATATAACAAATTTTTAATAGATAAAATAAAATATAAATAAGCATATGTATCAGCATAAAAATAAGCATTTATCAAAATATCAGAAATACTTGAATTAAATTATCATACACATCCAATTTTGCAAAACATTCAACACATCCTCAGGCAATAACTTCTGAGTCATAAAATAGTCTGCATGCCTCAGGATGTACATAAGTAGAGCAAAATTGGTTTAATAAAGTAATTTAGTGTCAATAAATCTGGAATATATAAATAAACTATAAGTATATTTTGCTAAAAGCAAAATAATCGTTTGCTTTAAAATTTACTAATTAAAACATTATTGGATTCAATAATAATAATAATAATAATATATATATATATATATATATATATATATATATATATATATATATATACAGAATAATGATATTGATATTAATAACAATAAATGAACGTAAAATCTACTGCATTTAAACTAACAATAAATTTAAATGAAATAGTTAAATAAATGTGTTATATTAAGAATAAAAGAAACATCATTCCATGAATAAAGCATCTGACAATAACACTGATAAACTAAAAAAAAATTGTTAAATGTTTCTCTAAGTGTGATACCATATCTTGAATTGGTTTTTTGCATACAATAAAGATCTTTAAATACGATTTTTCTATCAACCTTAGTTTTAAAATAAATTATGCTTCAAAAAAAATTAAGAGAAAATATAGTTAAAATCTGTAAAATTTATAATTTTGCATGGTCATACCTGTGTTAAAATGATTTCGCTAATGCTTTTCTTTTATAAATAGCCTCAGGCACATCCCGAATTAATGTCCAACAGTAATCAGCTAGCATGTTAGTATTTCATTTCCCTTTATAACGGCTTCTCATCATCGAAATGTCTTGGTAGAAACGTTCACCGTGTTCGTCACTTACGTCTCCGAGATTGTCCAGGAAAAAATCCAGATGTGAGTGGAGGAAATATATTTCAAAGACATATTACATCCCACAGCTCTGTATGAAGTAAGAAGTTGATTAACAACATCGTAGTAATTGTCGGATTTTTGTTTGCCGAGAAAAGTTTTGCAAATGTCTTTAAATGAAGCCCAAGCTGCACTTTCTATATTATTTAATATAGAGTTAAATACATAATCTTTGACCAACTATCTTATTTGAGGATCAGCAAATATTCCTTCTTTAATTTACCTTCACTTACATTCGGAAATTTCTGTCTGATGTACAAAAATCTGGGACTATCCTTCTTCATTGCTTTTACAAAATTTTTCATTAGTACCAACTTGATATGGAGAGGAGGTAAAAATATTTTCTTTTTGTTCAACTAAGGACTCACGAATAATATTTTTCCCATTTGGAGTTAGGTTGTCTCGTTTCTTCCACTCTGATGACATAATGTTTATCCCTAGCTCAGCTGTCCCATTCACAAAGAAAATACATGTACTTACTATAGCCTAACTGCATGCCTAACAAAATAACTATAACTTTCAAATCACCACATATGTTCAAGCTATGTTTTTTATAATTTATTTTTTCAAGAATGTCTTTCATCACATTGTATGTCTCTTTCGAATTGATACCATAAGTGTTTGGTATCAAAGTTACTTGTTACCGTTGTGTAGTAGAACCACTTTTAAACTATACTTGGATGAATCTATGAAAAGACGCCAGTCCTCAGGTTTATGAAGTTGTCCTAAGTGCAACATAAGCTCATCAATATTTGTGCGATAAATCAAATTAATTTCATCAATAAAGTACTGAGAAAGTTCTTTTTTTCAGGTTCCTGAAATTTTTTTTTTTAAGTAAATTCTAACCTTGCAGTCTTTATCCTAACAGTTCAGCTTGATTTATTGATAGATTTAAATCCCTAACCAAGTCATTTAGTTCACCTTGTGATATAAGATGTGGCTTATTGGAAGATAAATCAAAATCATTGTTGTCTTCTTCAGTGCTGCCTGATTCTTTATCACTGCTTTTGAAACATACATTCACAGGTGGCTCCGGAACTGGAATAATTTCACTGTGAGGTACAGGCCTGATTGCAGATTGCAATGAAGGATATTTTACAGTATGTTTGGATTTTTTAGAAATTCCAGACACACTTGTTAAACAAAAATAACAATCAGTTACATGATCCTTTGGTTCACGCCATCATAGGAACACCAAATGGCAAAGCCTTCCGCATACCTTTCAGCCATCCTCTTAAATACACAGAACAATTAGTGCATACTATATGAGGAGCACACGTCTATCCTGATCAGCAATTTTACACTGAAAATACAAATGATATGTTTTTTTAAATTAAAGGTCTAATGTTTTTTCTATTTGATTTTACGGTAAACTCACCATATACATAAAAAAAGGTATCCACATCATTTACACAATTTCAAGGTATTATGACACTGCACTGTTAACAAACTTAAGACAGCAATAAGACTGAACAAAATTAATTCATTCCTAAATCCAATGCATAATACAAGCAACACAGCTGTGCTTTCAGCTACATGTTTTGACCCGTACAGACATGATTAATCTTGTCCATGAAGGCTCACTATTCAGTATTAGATATGATGTCATAATATGTGACTATGATATGATTTAATTATTTGTCTGGTATTGTTTATTTATGGCTTACAAATTATGTTAACAAAGTTACAATAAAAAATGAGCTAACAAAATACAATATAGGAACTTAAAATGCTAACTATGCATTGAAAAATGAAAAATATCCTTTAATTAAAATTTAAACATTTTTCAAAAATGGTGGGTGATAGAAAGATTCTGATTTCATAGTTGTTTTCAGCATCAAAAAACAGCTTAAAATCATGTATCGCATGCTAGGAAACAAAAATTATGTTTATCAGTGTAATTGAACAAACATTCTCACACACAAACATAAACAACTCAACCAGTAAATAAGCAACATGTAAAAAAAACCTTAAATTATACAGATTTTTAAGGTTTAAGTTCCAAAAGATTGTTTTTTTTATTTAAATCAAACAAGCCTCTAGGTAGACTAATATTATTCATAAAACAGTCTTTTGGAATAAAAGATCTTAAAACATTAAAACTCACTAAAAAACTAGAAACTGACTTTTTCAGAATTTTTTAATATTCTTTACATGAGAAATTAAAAAACTATAGTATTCATTCAATTGAAATAACTAAATATTTTTCAAAAATAATTTAACATATAAATAAAATTTTAAGAATTCTCAATAAAATAAAAAAATAAAAATAATAAGTGAAAGAGTAAGATGAATTTATAAAAATAAAATCTAATTTACACAAGCCTTTAAAAAAAAAAACAAATATTTGTTTACTGCCACGCAAACAATAAATAAGAAATATATGTTTCTAAATAATACTTGTAAAAAGAATATAATTAAATGAATGAATTTTTTTATTTTTAAATTACCTGACATACGACGCACACCTGCTTCACTGAGTTTACGAACATCTGCCCACCCAGGCCAATGTGAATCTGAACCAACTGCATTCCATTCCACACAAAAACACAATAACCACAACAACGTGCAAAAAATAACATTTATTGATAATGCAACAAAGAAAAGAACAAACACAATAAGCAGTGCAAAACAACAGAAAAATATACATAAAAACATAAAGTGTAAATGCCAAATAAATAGAGCCGCAAAGCCAAAATTACCAAATAAAAGAAATATATGGCACTTTAAGCTAATTTATTTGTTCATAATCAATATTAATTTTTTTTTTCTTTTGATAACTCAAACTTATAAATATATATATTATAAATACTAATAAAACTTATAAATATTAATATTTAGAATTTACCATTTAAAATCTATAATTACAGGATTACATATACTAAATGACAGTTTAGATGAATTTCAAATATAAAGTATTTATAAATTAGTAATATAAAAGTAATATTTAATTATTAAAAATGTAATAAAAAAGCTAACTGAATATCAAAAGAGTACAACTTCAAATTTAATGCTGCCTAGTTCATCATTACATCACCAGATCAACTAGTTGGTATGTAAATGTATTAATTTACATCAAAATCTGGCTAGTTATGATGAAAATTTTAAAATGATATTTTCTGTCTTAGTATTGTGATAATAAAACAATGATGCCTCGTTATTGATTATAGATATATAATTACAATCAATCACTACCATTCATATAAAATTCAGAACCACAATGAAATTAATCAAAACCCCAAAGACTTACTATATCTGAATAGTATGAAATTTGCTTGAAACTGTCAAACAGCCACAGAAAATCATGTTAGAGTAGATATACAATTATAATCAAGTAATGAAATGAGTAAAAAAAATGTGAAAAATATCAACTGCAGTCTAAAGAAATCAAGTAAATACATACGCCTATCGGATCACTACTGAATACACCCAACAGTAAAGTCCGGAAGATCTTAAAGAATTATCTGTGATTTGTAATACACATTTTTTTTTTATTGTTAACAGGTGAACCAAAGTGGATGTAAAAATCCATCACCAGAAAAATAAATTAACATAAAAAAGTGGTAACAAAACAAATGTAAGTAAAAGCAGACAATATATATTATTATTACTATTTAAAATATATTAAGCAATAATAAGAATATATATAATGTAACAAGACCAGTATAATGGATCTGAGTAACAGATTCCTACCAATTAAGAAGAAAGCAGTAGAAAATATAATAATGGGAGAATCCAGAAAGGGGGGCTAAAAAGAGCCCATTTAGTAAAAGTAACAGGTCCGATGAACAATCATCTTTTGTAATACTGCCCACTGAGACAATTGTTGCTCCATGAGAAGAGTTACCAGACCCAGAGTATAAATACTCTGAGGAAGACCAGTTAAAAATCAGTTCTGTGAGAGTCTGCGATGTCAGTTTGCAAGGAGGTCAGTGAAGGAGTGAATTTCAAAGTGAACTAAGTTGGCACGATAAAGGTAATGTCAAAAGTAATGGTTTGGTGAGTTACTATAAGACTATACGTGAATGAGATAATATACTAAATTTCACTCATAAACTGGTAGGGTAGTTTTATTTGTGAACACCAAAGGTATTTGCAGTCAAAGAACTTTATACTTGTCTTATCTATTGTACTATTGTTGTTAATACAAGACTAGTGGTTAAAAGTGTTAAGACTAGGAGTCATTCTATGTCTTTTGTCAACTGGACTAAATTCTGGTTTTCATTATTTATCTACCTGTGAATAAATCCTGATGATTACTTGAAATTCTGTTTTATATGTAATCTCCATTTTTTATTATTATTGTCATTTATGATTATTATTATTTTTTACTGTTGCCACTATTGTCATTATTCTACATATTATTGTGAGATGTATTTTTATTGTCTGTTATTATTATTATTACTATTATTTTGATTATTATTGTGGTTGTGATTATTATATTTTTTTTATTTATTTGTTTTATGACTGTCATTTACTAATATTATTACTATTGTCATTATTATTGATTTGTCTCGTTTTACTTATGATTTTAAACCAGTAAATTGTAATTAAAAACATTTTTTCCCCTCAATATCCTGATCGAGCCAAGAACACATGACATATATATATATATATATATATATATATATATATATCCTAACCAGTTTCCTTTTCTTTTGCATACTTACCAGATAAGTGCTCTTTCTTCTTTAATTCTCTTTAATACTTTCTATTCTTCACTTTATCCATCCATTTTACTTTTTCCATTTTTCTCCATACTCACATTACAAAAGCCTCGATCCAGTCCCTCTACCTGTTCTGCACAGTCCATGTTTCACTTCCATACACAGCATTTGGCTAAGCTTTTCCTTAACTAAGTCCATACCTTTACTACACATTAATTTACTCTTCTTACTGAAGGCTACCTTTGTCATCAATATCCTTCCTTTTATTTCCATTGTGTTCTTCCAGCCTCTATCGTCATAGTTCCCAAATATCTGTAATTTTTTATCTTTTCTATTCTTCCTTCATTTGTTCTTACTATTAAATTATCTTTGTTTTTTTCCACTACTTTAATTCTTACTGCATTCATTTTTATTCCATGCTCCATGAGAACACAGAATTATATGCTAGATTATAACAAATCTTTAAAAATGTAGAGAGAGAGGTACGTTACCATCTCATTCATTAATCTATTATGAGTTAATCTGTTACTATTATAATTTGTGACAGATAATCAAATTATTGTCAATGGTATTCTAATTTGGATATACAGGATTAACATGGATTATTCAGTGCATTTTAGGGGGTAATAATAAATGAAAACAATGAAGTGTGCATTGATTTTTGCCAAACATTAGTGTAGGTACTAGAATTACTGATAACCTTGAATGAACACACTTTTTTTTTGTCTTCAGTCATTTGACTGGTTTGATGCAGCTCTCCAAGATTCCCTATCTAGTGCTAGTCGTTTCATTTCAGTATACCCTCTACATCCTACATCCCTAACAATTTGTTTTACATATTCCAAACGTGGCCTGCCTACACAATTTTTTCCTTCTACCTGTCCTTCCAATATTAAAGCGACTAAGGATGCCTTAGTATGTGGCCTATAAGTCTGTCTCTTCTTTTAACTATATTTTTCCAAATGCTTCTTTCTTCATCTATTTGTCGCAATACCTCTTCATTTGTCACTTTATCCACCCATCTGATTTTTAACATTCTCCTATAGCACCACATTTCAAAAGCTTCTAATCTTTTCTTCTCAGATACTCCGATTGTCCAAGTTTCACTTCCATATAAAGCGACACTCCAAACATATACTTTCAAAAATCTTTTCCTGACATTTAAATTAATTTTTGATGTAAACAAATTATATTTCTTACTGAAGGCTCGTTTCGCTTGTGCTATTCGGCATTTTATATCGCTCCTGCTTCGTCCATCTTTAGTAATTCTACTTCCCAAATAACAAAATTCTTCTACCTCCATAATCTTTTCTCCTCCTATTTTCACATTCAGTGGTCCATCTTTGTTATTTCTACTACATTTCATTACTTTTGTTTTCTTCTTGTTTATTTTCATGCGATAGTTCTTGCGTAGGACTAATGAACACACCAGCATGATATAACATCAGAGGGGATCGTCAATTGAGCAATGGCTACCATGCAGGAGAAAGCAATCTGCGTACTATGGTTTCATGAAAGCGATCTGTTATTACTGTTCTTAGATGTTTTCGTTTAACAGTATGGATGTGATACTAATCACGAATCTAATAAAGAATCTATTAAACGCTGGTATCAGCAAGGATACAGGAAGTGTAGTACACAAAATAAGTGCTGGCAAGACCACCTGTCTCCAAGGAAATTGTGGATCGAGTAAGAGAAATTTTTCAGAGAATAATCAACTCGTTATACAAGTTCAGAACTGGGAATACTCCAGTCAACAGTTGTGAAGGTTCTACACAAGTACCTAAAACTTCATGCATATTAAATTTAGTTGATGCATGGAATTAAAGATGATAAACCACGCCATTATAATTTTGGACATTCTCGATAAAGTGAATGAAGATGATTTTTTAGAAAAAGTAATCTTCTATGGTAAAATTCCTTCCCCAAGTTTTTGGTCATGTTAACCGTACAGTCCACTAAAATTATACATGCCATCTTACAAAAGGTCAAGTAATTGTAATTTTTGGAAATGTTGTTAGGACCAAAACAAATTGTAAAAAACCAAGTTTGCAGAAATGCAGACCCTGTGGAAAAAAGTTACAGCGAAAAAACGTGGAAATTTACACATATTTTTATTTTTATTTTTGCTCAACATCTCTTTTTCTATGCACTATACAGCAAAAACTGTTATAATAAAAATTAAAAAGGACAAAATTTGCTAAAATTTGGTCTCTTTTACTTTTTGATACATTCAATACTTTTCGTACTACAAAGCTTTGAAAATGGGATAATTTCTGTTAAAAGACTAAAAACAACATTTTTCTGAATTATTGATGCATTTATTATTTTTGAGCATTCATTTCATTAATTTACGAATACACGTACTGTTATTCATTTGATTTAAGCAGTTTTTAAAACTTGATTTGCTTTGAAGGGCTTGATGTTATAATCCTCTTCGTCAATTGTTGAGTTGGCTGCTGGAGGAATGTGGGTAGGATCCGTGGCAAGCTCCTCATACAGATGAAGAGCATTGAGGACCTCATCTTCTTCCTGGTCACTCTCTTTCAAAGCATTAGTAGCAGGATTTTCACATGACTGGCCAAAACAGAAAGCGCACATGTTTGAGCATTTTAGGCCAGCTTTCTGACAGTTGCAAGCCCCACAGCACTGCTTCTTGTAGCGACAAGATATAAACTTTAATAAGGTTTGAGGAGCAGGATCTTGAATACCTTGAACTGGTGCGAGCCCTTGTTCTTTGAGCATTCATCCCCAGTCGATTGGTGGCATTTCAAACCCCAACCACTTCTGAATTGTGTGGTATGTCCAGTAGGAATAGTATCTAGCGGTGTCTCATGTTGGGGGCAGCCATACAAGATTTAATTTGGTGGTTTTTGCAGCAGCCTTGATGAAGGAGTGGTAACGAAGATATTCAAATTTTGTGAGTACATGTCACCCCTATAAAAAGTGACAAGAAACTTCTTTCCTGCAGTGGGAATGTCTAGCACAAAAGCTTTACGCTATGTCTAGCGCAATTTGTTCTGAGAAAACAGAAAGTTGAGTGTTCAATTCAGGCTTTTTGTAGAGAATGGTACAACATTTGGTTTTGCATTGCCCGAAAATAGCAGATGTTGTGTCACATCCACTGACGGCATGTAGGAAAAGAATGATACCTGGAGAAGAGTCTGGTAAAATGTACTTGAAGGAGGAACATGAATTCAGTACACGATCAGCCCTGCCTCTTCCAGGTTTGTATAGGTACAAATTGTTTACATCAGAACCCAAACCACAGAGGAGCACTAGTAAGTCAATATCTTCCCCAGTGATTATAACTTGCTTATAAGCTGAGGCCTTGGAAAGTGCTGCATTTATGATGTCAACATCTGCATCCTTCACAGCTTGCTTGACATCAAAGCTGTATTGTTGAAAGGCATTGCAAAATACTGCAATGAGACATCGTTTGTTACCCTAATTACATAAAAATTTCTCCTGGGGTACTGGGATGAGTGTTCCTTCATCTGATAAGATGAAGTCAGCATAAGAATGTACAGTGTTACGGCACATACATTCTGCATTCTTTGTATTGGTTTGGGTGGCATCCATTGGATAACCATCAAAACCAATGGATGCATTACTGCCAGTGTTGCTACATATAGTTGACATACCTTTTGATGACTGAGCCAAGTGAGTTGTTGGAGTGCCACACTAACTTATGCAGCAGACACCCACCATCCACTACAGCCAATGTATCATTTGTGTCGAATGTTACTTCTCTGGAGGCAAGAGTAAACGCTGTGTAAATGGAGGATTTTGTTCCCTTTCACATCCCAACTTCTGAGAACAAAGATATTGGGGAGGGGCGAGCTCATATTTCAAGTACTCCTGTAACTTTTCATCAGTCAGTTTTATGATACATACTCTAGAAAATTGTCAGGGGATCAATCACTATTTTCTTGTTAGCTATTTCGACAGTGCTTGTGATCGATGCTAGAGAAACCACTTTTTCCTTTTGCTTGAAAGTAACTGTTCTGAAGTTGCTGCCAATAATTCTTGATATCCCCTCAATTTCAATAACTTGAGCATGTGGCTAGAGGTTTAACATTATTGATTTTCCTTTCAATTCAATAACAATTAAGTAAAATAAATATTTTTTTTAACTATTATGGCATTACCAAACATAATCTAACTTCAGGTACAAGGATAAAAGATGTAAATTCAGGTAATTGGTTAGTAGAATCATAATTTCTTCTTATTGGATTAGGTAGCATTGGGTTAGTTGAGGTTTGGAAGGTTAAATATGGACTGCTGGGTTTAGTTTTGTTTGTTTGGCATATAAAAGTGCCTATAACAATAGCATGTGTATATCTTGTGTTTGATAGGTTAATGTTTAATTTGTAAAATAACTGAATGAATGCTCAAAAATAATAAATGTATCAATAAGGGTTTTTAATTTTTTAACAGAAATTATCCTATCTTCAAAGCTTTGTGGCTCAAAACGTATGTATCAAAATACCAAATAGACCAAGCTGTAGCAAATTTTGTCCTCTTTAATCTTTATAACAACAGTTTTTGTTATACAGTACAAAGAAAAGGAGATATTGAGCAAAAATAAAAAACATGCGTAAATTTCTACAATTTTTTGCTGTAACTTTTTTTCACAAGGTCTCCATTTCCACAAACTTGGTTTTTTACTCTTTGTTTTGGTCCTAACAACATATCCAAAAAGTACAAATACTCGACCTTTTGTAAGATAGCTCACGTTTTTTGGGACAGTTTGATTAGATTAGTAATAATTTTTGGATTTGAGGTAGCAAGAATCCTCATGCCGTTTGACAAACACAATAGGATAGCCGAAAATTAACATTTGGTTGACCACTTATGAAGAGATCAGCCACTTTTCTTCGTCGAGCCAATGGTTACTAGCGTTAGTTATCATGTTGCAGGAGTATGCAGTACCACAAATTGAACATCGCAACTGAACATTTACTTCCAACAAGATGGCACACCGACACACTGGAGTTTACATGTCTACTTAGGTGGCCTCCATGTGCAAGTGGTAGTGTTTCAGCCTTTCAACCGGTGGTCTTGTGTTTGAATCCCGGTCAGGCATGGGATTTTCACACGCTACAAAGTTATTATTTCATCTCACACTGAAGCAATACCAAACAGTGGCTAATAAAAGAATACGTTAGGGATTCTCACATGAACAATTTCCTCAACGTTGGACAGGTCGTTATGGACTAATATCCTGGCCACAAATCGATTTCCTGATGTTACGCCACTCGATTTCTTTCTTTGGTTGGGGGGGGGGGGTTTGTCAACGACAGGGCGTATGTAACGGATGCTGTTAACATCAGTTGAAAACCTTCATTGTCAACTGAAAAAGAACTGAATCAAAGGTATAATTAATGGAATATCTCCAGATATTCTTCGTAATGTGTAGCATGAAACTGATAATCGTCTAGACATTTTATGCACCACAAAGGTGCCCAGTGGAACTTATTGTTATAAAAAAAAATGTTTGAAATGGCCTGTTCAGCAAAAACATATACATGTAAGTATATTGCTTTGTAATTTTTTTATTAATGCACTGAATAATTTATGACCACCTATATATTTAGTTTTGAAAATTTAAATGAACTATTTCCCACATCCAACTGCCTTGTTCAAACTTATTTGTTCATTAATTAATTTTTTTTTTATTCCTGTTGTTCATTGAATGTATTTTCTTGAGAGTAAGGGATTTAAATTTATTGATATTAATTTCTAATATGTGCATGTTATTTATACTTGAAAATGAATGTTATTATCTCTAACCTGATCAGCATAATAAAATTTCTGTTTATTATATTTATATAAATGTTCCTGAAAGCATTTTTTTTTTTTTTATTTCTGTTTGTCATTTCTATATAGAATTTTTTTTTACAATTTTACTCTCGGTATTCTATTTTATAAATTCCTGCTTTCTTATAAATGCTATAATTAGATTTGTTATTAATTTTTAATGTTTGTTTTAAAGGCAATTCTATAATTAATTATGTGATTTTTTTTAAATGTCTGTAAGTGTTAGTATTATAACTTAATAGTAGAATAAAATCTATTACTAATAATAATAAAACACCTTTACTAAATGATAAAATACAAAAAAAATTGATCAAAGAAAACTGAGCTGGCTAAATACTCATGGACAATGTCCATCTGGAGGTGTTGAGTATTGTAACAAGACCAGTATAACGGACCTGGGTAACGGATTCCTGCCAATTAGGAAGAAAGTAGTAAAAAATATAATACGGATGGAATCTGAAAGGGACTAAAAAGAATCCTTTTTCTAAGGCTAACAGGTCCGTTTAACAATCGTTCTTTGTAATATTGCCCGACGATACACCTATCACAGATGTTCCATAAGAAGAATTACCGGACCAGAATAGGAATTCATGGGAAAATGTAAGAACTCGGACGATGATTCTCACGCTTCACCTAGGGTCTGGTTCTGCAAGTCAAGAGGATAGAAGTATAAATACTCCAGGAAAGACAAGTTAACATCAGGTTTTAAGAGAGGAGTTTTACTCCTTCGCGAGTCAGTGAAGGAGCGAATGTCTAGTGTATACAATTTCGACGCGATTAAGGTGACGCCACAAGCATTCCAGTGTGGAAAGCGGGTGAATGCAGGAAACTATTAGGTGAGTTACTACGGACAATTAATGAAAGGAGTAAAGTACTAAATTCATTCATAAACTATAAGGTAGTCTTATTTGTGAACAGCAAAGGTATGCGCAGAGAAGAGAACCGAATGAACTTTAGACTAATCTTATTTTTGAAGTAATAAGTTGTTAGAGGTGTAAATATTAGCGGTCATGATAATGCCTTTTGTCAGTGGGGCTGAATTATGGTTTTTAATATTTAACTAACTGTAAATAAATCCAGACCTTCCTTTAAATGCTATTTTGTATGTAATCGTTGATTATTATTATTATTATTATTGAACTTTATTAGTATTATTGTTGTGTAATCAGAGCTTTGCGTAATCCTTGTAATCCTATTAATCCTTTGCGTAATCAGAGCGCGCTCTAAGAAAGTCAGCTTTATTAATGACTAAATCAAATCGACTATTATTGCTCAGTTGAAATGACTAAAAAAAATGTCGACTGATGTAAATTTACAATAAAATTGCATTTAGCGATAAAACAATTTTCAGCCGAACGATAAGGTAAATCATCGTAATGACAGGATATGGGATAATGATAACAAAACATATATGATGCTTGACAAACTCATGTTATTCTTTTTCAAAATCGACTGTAACACGCATTAGTTATGTGGAGATACTTGAATACTTTCTAGTGGTAGAATTATAAACAGATAATAACAATCGTTTTATATTTTTGAAAGATTGCACATTACCACAAATCAACGATTTTGAGGTTAATCTCACCTAAACGAACCAAAATTACCAGCATTGTCTTCGGTACAACATACTGTTCCTATTCTGCTATAAGTCTAGAACAGCTGTGAATTAGAATAATAAAATACACTGCAACTATATAATAAATACAGATATGAGTTATAAGATTTGGGACAAAACCGCTTACAGATGGGAAGCATTATCTAACGTGTCGCATAACAAGCCCGCATTAAATATTTTTCCATACGTATTTTATACATTAAACTTAAAAATGTACTGTATACTCAGTGCTAAATTGCAAAATTTAATATTTGTTTTTAATTTCTTAATAAAAATAAAGTTACTTTTGTAAAAATTGTTTATAAATGTATTGTATATATTTTTTTTTTTTACAATAAACTTCTTCTTATTATTTATCACAGTAAAAAACTTTTTTTTGTCGATCAGATCAGTATAATTAATGTTAATTAAAAATACTGTAATTAAAATTTAAAGGCGGCAATCATTAGAAATAAAAAAAAGACCGGTAATAAAATAGAATTGTATAAAACATATGGAAAAATAGCACAACAAAATATTTTGATGATAAAACAGTAACTTAGTAATATAAACAGAATACATAAAAACAGAGTACAGACTACTAACGAACAGAATAAATGCAGAAAACAACCGACCAATATTGATTTTAACAAGCACAAGCAATTATTACGACTGCAAAGAATACATGCAAAATTAATCAAGACACAATAGCTAAATAAAAAAAAAAAAAATATTTAAGTGAATATTCATGGAAAAAAAATTTTTTTCATTAGTATATTACAAGTTAAATAGTTTAATAATAATTAATTTAATTAATCTCAAGAAATGATTTGGTAAAAGAATTTATTAATTATTTACCTATTTATACTATTAATATGTAATGATAATGCTTATAGTAAATTATTAACGGTTATAGATTAGAAAATAACAGTCTAAATCATTATCTTCATTCTACCGCTATCGAGTAGAAACAGAATACAATGTGTTTTGTCAGTAAAGGTATATATTACAGGAGCTGATCCTACAACTACAAAAAAAAAAATACGTTAACATAAGTAAAGAATACTTCGTTAATAAGTTTGTCCCCTCGAAGATACACTTCAATTAAAGTGAAATTAGACAACATTTTGGTCCCAATTTAACATAAAAATGCTAATTTTAAGATGAAAGTGAAATTAATCAGAAACAAAGAATCAAAAAATCAGAACGCAACTAATCAGAATTGTTTTTACGAGAGTAATAATTTTCATTATACAACTACTTTCTTCGTTGGTTTTTTGGGCTATTATTCGGATACGGACGTTAGGCATTGATAGGTGGTTGTGTTAGTGAAGTTTTGTGAATTTTGGTCAGCGGACAGATTTTTTATTTAGATTTGTATGGCCATTGAGGAAATAAGGTTTACAATTGAGCCTTTTCTCGCTTTACGCGAATAGACAGGTCGTTCTGTTTACCAGTTGTAAACAAGAACTTTGTTTTCTCTGCAGACTATTCAGATGAGCTACTGTGAATTATTCTGTGTGCTAGACAGTATTAGACAGTACAGACAGTATTTTAAGGGAATTCCTTTTTTTACCTATAACGTCTCTATTTTTCCTTTTTCTGGCTTATCCTTCTGGTTCTGTCCGTTTCACGTCACTCTGCTTCTTTTGGTAGGGTGCCCTGAAATTTTACCCCCTCCCCAAACTTTTAACTACCTATTTTTGGAACAACCCTTATTCCTTTTTTAATGCAACCATTATCACTGGATTGCGAGCAGCTAAGAAACTTACTGAGGCACACGTGAAAATAAGCTGGGTGCACTGCCGCACCTATATAAGACAGTATGAAGACAGCTGTTTTCGATGTTGAGGCACGGACCACATGTCCTATGCCTGCTCTGGCATCGATAGAACGTCGCTATGTTTCAATTTTGGGAAGTACAGCCACCGAAGGGCACAGTGCGTGGCGCCGGCGGTCTGTGCAATTTGTAATAAGAAGGGTCACAGATCAATAGATTGCAAGGTCTTGAAATGATATTCGCGCAACTTAACACGAACAGGAGCAGGTCAGGTCCCTACTCAGTCGACCTGAGTAGGGAGTTGGCAATCGCGTAGATCTGCTCCTCTTGGTGGAACCGAATATAAAGCAAATGGATGTACCGTTTTGGTTAGTCGACCCAAAAAAGGCTGCGGCGATCGGATTTCCACTTCCTGGAATTCTGGTACATGCGAGTGGTTATGGAAACGGATTTGTATGGGCAGATCTGGGTGACAAGATCATTTTTTCGTGTTATCATTCACCTAATACAGGAGTGGAGGAGTTTGTTGCTTATTTAGAGTCGCCAAGGGAGGAGGTCAATTGACATCCTGGAAGAACTCGTCTTGTGACGGGGGATTTTAATGCAAAATCCCCCGAATTCGGAGGTGTTGATCGTAACGTCCGAGGGACGCATTTGGGGGAATGGGCTGGAGCCCTGAGTCTCGCTTGTGTTAACGGAGATGCAGCTACGTTCGAACAGGGTTCACCGCTTTCTGTCTTAGATCTTGTGTTCGTAACATCTGAGTGTATCAACATGGTTCACGGGTGGGCTGTACTTGAGGACGATAGTCTTTTGGGCCATCGTATAATCCGTTTTTCGAGACTCGGTTAGGTGGTCACCGCCAGGTTGGACAGGTTTTACACCTGTCACCTCGAAGGCTGATTGTGTACATTTTGCCGAGTCAATTAGGCACAGATCTCTGGACAAAGTATCACCGGATGAGTTTATTGCGGTGATCAAAGAAGAGTGTGCTCGCTGTCGATTCCTGGTCAATCATCGATCGAATAAACATTCATACTGATGGACAGCCGAATTTGAGGATCTCCGAAGACGGACTCTGTCTGTTCGACGGAAATATCAGCGTGCCGGTGGTCGGAATGATCCTGAAGCCAGAGAGAGATGTTACCGGGATTTTATTGAGGCCAGGAACTTGTTCCGTTATAAAATCAAACAGGCGAACAGAGATAAATGGAAGGAGGTTATTAACGACATCAATCGAGACCCTTGGAGTAAGGGATTTCAAATCGTCAGCGAAAGGTTCGGGCGGCGACTCCCGATGCTTCCAGAGAACAAAGTTAGGGATTGTGTGGAAGCTCTCTTTCCGGCAGCTCCAGAACCAGAGAGGGATGAAATGGTTGTGGACGAAATAATCCCTTTTAACCTGAGGCATTTGATTACAGCAGAGAAAAAGATGAAGATACTCAATAGTCCGGGCCCGGACGAAATCATGGTGGAAGTGATTCGTATTACGGTTGCGGTAGTGCCAATTCCAGTTCTTAATATTATGAACCGCATACTCTACGAGGGATGTATTCCACCCACGTGGAAAAAGTTCAGATTCGTTCTTTTGCGGAAGCCGGGTTCAGAAGATGTACTAGAGGGGTACCGACCGATCCCGAGCGGGGTCCCTCAGAGGTCTGTTCTAGGCCCCCTGTTGTGGAACGTAGTCTATGACGGGGTGCTCGGGGTGGACTTTCCTGGGACGGATGACCCCAACTGATTTTTCTGATGATTTGGCACTTCTAGTTACGGCTAAGACGGAAGATTTGGTAATGGCTGCCGCCAACGAGGCGGTTGGTCTTGTTCATCGGTGGTTTCGAATGAGAGGCTTACAGTTGTCCCCGGATGAGACGAGAGTTGCCGTTATGGCAGCGAGGAGAAAGATCACAAATATAACAATTAAAATTGGCGAATACACCGCGGTTCCTCAACTGGTCGCTAAGTACTTAGTATTTGGATAGACTGCCGCCAGACCTTTTCAACCCACGTTCGCTAGATGTGTATTAAAACTGAGAAGGTGATCGCTAGTCTCAGCCAGCTTCTGGCAGAGTAGTGGCGTTATTGACTGGGTCGAGGATAGTATGATACATGTGTACTCCCTACGAAATTTCGCGTTTCAGGTGTGTCTCTATATTTTTTGGTATTTTTTTTACTGGAAATATATAGATCAGATTATGGGGAAAAATCGTGCGAGTGCGTGAAATTTTCTATCGTGTGGTTGTGAAGATACTTTGTTTTTTGTGTGTGTTAATTTGTGATAGTTGGATTTAGTTTATATAAGGATCACATAACCTTATAAATTCTAAGTCAGGTAGTGGTAAGATAGTGACGTCATACTTGAAAAGTAAACAAGTTTATCAGTCTGCACGTTTATCAAACAAACTGCACGTGCAGTTTGTTTGCTATCTAATATTAATATTTAATTTTCCGAGTTATTGGTAACTTTATAATTTAGACTATTGATAACTATTATCTGCTCTTTTAAATTTTGAGAAGGGTTGATAAGTGTGTTTTTATTGTGTTTGTGTTTCATTGTGTTTTTCTATTATTGCTTATATTTTATTATGGGCTAATACTGATTATTATTAATCGTTATAATATCATAGTGCTGTTGTACTGTAGTATTGTATTTAATACTTATTGTTGTTATTGATTGACTTTATATAATGAGATTATTGTTATATTGTATTAGTTATATTACTGGTGTTTGATTATCAGGTTTAATTAGGTAATCTGCGGAATGCCTACTAGAAAAAGACAGCGGTGCATTACGCCCTCAGGGTCGGATACGGAAGGGTCAACACAGCACCCGTACTCACATCAAGATGTTATAGACCTTAATATGATTGCGGACACTCTATGGCGACTAGTACAGGAGAGTACAAATGTTAAGCGAGAGATCCGAGAAACAGCTAGCCAACTCATGGCTAAGGTGGCAGCGGTTACCTTTTTGGTTGAGGATCTGGCTCCACCCATTACGGTGGACAAGGAAATGCAGACGGATAAACCAGTTAGGGCTATAGTGACTAATACGGAAATGAAACAGAAATTAGAGCAAGGTGTGGAGCGGGATAGTATCTCCGAGCTAATCTCGCAGAAATGGCCAGAGGAATTTTTTCAACATGTCGAGACCAAGATGGGTGCTCCCGAACTGGATAAAGGCAGTGAGGTTATAATGGTCCTGGATTTAAACGGTAATAAGAAGGGTCCATAGCCCTGAGTCCCTAAACTCGGGTCCATAGCATAATAAAATTTAATAACTTAAAAAAGAAAATGATTATCTGACTGAACAATCCTGAATTAGCACAAAAGAAAAATATTTCCACTTTAATAACAATTTATATTACATAAAAAAAGGTTAATCCGGTGCCACAAGTACTCTACCAGATTTACTTTTTTTTTAATCGTGCATATCATTAAAACTGATGTTTTACAAATATTATTTTAAAGAATTTGTGTGATTTGTGTTTATTACACAGTGCTACAGTAGGTAGGTGCAACCTGACAGGAACATAGCCGAGCTCAAGAATAAGAATCATCCCGTACCAGGCATACCAGGAAAAGTAATGAATATTTTGATTATTCACTGTAACTTTCGTTTTACTACTATACATCAGTATCAAAAGGCAGGCGACTTTTAGCAATTCATAATGACAAATTCACTCTGTTACCAAAATTTGTATTATACAGAGAAAGTAATATTAAGTCATATTAATCCACGGCAATTAAAGAGCTATATTAGAAGATACCAACTACTAATATGAAAATATCACTTAATTTTCAAAAGTACAAAAATATGAATTTACAATAAACATTTAAAAAACTACGTACAAAATAATTATAAACAAACATAATTTCACTCGCAAAGAATAGTGAATTACACGTTTAAAATTAATTGTATGTATAAAAACCACCAAAATTAGCATTAATCATAAACAAGTTGTTTTCTTACATTAAGGTCGGGCAATATCTAGTAACAGTTAGGTGTAATATGTGAAATGTCAAGGAAAGTTTTTACATAAAAAACACGTAAGCATTACTTTAAAAAATATTATTTTTATTAAATATTAGTAAATAGAAAAAACGATCGCAGTTATATCAAAAAATGAAATGAAACTATTTAAAAAATAAAATGTACTGACCAGAGCTCTTACGATCAATGCTGAATCTACGTTCGATCTCGGTCGGTTCTAATTTAAAAATACAAAGAAAAATAGAAAAAAGGTCAAACGAAAACCAAAAATACAAATAAAAACAAATCGTATAAACTACATACGTATAAAATAGTCAAAAATACACTGCTACATTTTTATTTTTGTAATTGTTTTCCTGAGACGTAACGAAGTAAGCGTTTCATAAAAATTAAGTACTCAAACTATATATATAAAATTAACAGAAAACAAGTAAAACCGTACACAAAAAAACGTAACTTTTACAACAAAAGAATTACGCAAACTCACAAACCGAAAAAATTAAAGTGAAAAACAACATAAGCCGATCAAAAGAGTGAAACAAAAGCATAAGTAATTAAAAAAAAATAAAAAAAGAAAACACAAAAAATAAATAATAAACATCACGACAGAAAAAATGCAAGATCATTAAAAATGTACGGTTTACTTACGTTAATCGGGAGAAATCGAGCAAACCTTTTTTTAATAGATAAATTTTTTTCCATTACGCAAATAAAATAACAAAATATTATTAATATAACTACGCAACATAGAACAAATGAATAAATTACATGTACAAATCTATAACAACGTGCATATATTCATACCCGTGCACAAATTTAAAGAAAAAACAAATACTGATACCTCTTTACTACTTTACAGTGTACATAAATAGACGTCCATCCCACAGGATTAACATAAGTAAATTACTAACCTATACAATGCATATTAAATAATATTTATTGATAATTATTACACAGCTTGATTTACTTATTAATCACGGTATCGTTCACGACATTAATTACGGTATTGATCACAGTATTAATCATGGTATTGATCGTGGTGATTTGATCGATTACCATAATGATAACTGTTTAACATTATTTATTGGAGGAAACAATTTTTACAAAAGTTATTCGAATCGCATGATCTACCATATCTCATTAATACATGTTACAAAAGGAATAATTTGTTCAATTCACTACGTTTAAGTACACTAAAGTAGTACGTATAAAGATGAGAGTAGAAAAGCTCTTTCACGGGTCCAGACAATGGAAAACATTTAGCGATTATACTGTTATTCTCTTACCAGTAAGGAACTTACTGAAACTTTTTTATTAAGATTAACGGTGGTAGAATAAATATTATTCTTAAACGTTGTATAATGAGAAACATACGGCTACTTCAGTAAGTACCAAAAGCGTTAAGCTGAAAGACAGATTAGATTCATAGCAGGCATGAATTTTCACAGTAAGATCGAAATACCTTTCTAATCCTTTACCGGTCAAATTCAAGCGTTAAAAACGAAAAAAAATATTGGTTTTTGAACGACCGCATAACTCACCAAACTCATAGCTTCACAGTAACAAAATGTTACAAAAGTAAAAATCGGTAAAATTATTTTAATCGATTTTACAAAACAGTAACTGTATAAGAATAGGGAAATTCACCGATACAGTTTTAAACTCCATAGTCAGTACAGAGTAACAATAAATAGCCAAATCTCATTAGACCGATTCTTCTACAGGAACATTAACCCTTTTCTATATCCTTAAATCCTTTCTTTCAGGTTAGGTAGCGCATGAATCGCATCGGCTGCAATATTAGCTTCATTAGCGGTTCCATGATAGCACAGTCGACCGGTGGAAACCGAGTGGAATACCCTTGTGGGTTTTCCCGTGAGAATTAACATTAGACAATTAAACAACAAATGCCAGTACCTAGCGCTAATGATATGCATCATCTACTTAAGGTGAACGACACATTAAACACGTGCTCATCGAACATCCGCGCCTCTTTCATCGGAATTCTACCAAAAGCAACAGATTTTTTTCTAGGGCTAAGCGTGGTTTGAGCCAGTTGGGTTTTATATTACTAATCTTGGTGTAGTCGCTCGATACCTTCCGGCTCATTATGTGAAGCACAATTGTTCTACCGTTGATCAGGAACCTGACGTAGCCTGGGACTTCATATTGGGCGGCTGCCCTAAAGCATAAGGTCGACACTAATCCACCACAAGTCTAAGACTAGGCCGGTACAAAAAGAATTTTTGAAATTACATCCGCATCGCTGACAGCTAACAGCTCCCTCTGGAATCAGACACTCTAGGCAGAATTTTGCACGCAGATCTACCGCTGCATCGTACGTTCTCTGAATTTAGTCTCCCGCTTGAGACCAGGCTCCAGGTGTGTCTGATGCCAAAAGACGAGTCATTCCCTTGTAAACTGTTAAGAAGTACAGAATACACTCGATGCACTTCGGGTACAAGACGTTTTTGAAGGTGCTCTGCGAGCAGCTTCTTCTTTACTGGGATTCAGGAGGAAGGATCAGACAACTGCTTGCGGGTTTGTCTAAGTTTGCGTACATCTACCCAAATGTTGAATTAGTTTTATCGATTTAACAGCCGATCAAATATGAAAACGAACAAACTGAAGAATGATAAATACTCGATCCAAACCAGAAATCAAATCGATATATCAAGCCAAAAAAGTTGTTACATCGCAAATTAATTTTCCTAAACTGCAAAAAAAAGAAACACTAAATTTTTTGTCGTGCACATACTTGAGATTTTAATTTTTTTACACTGAATTTTAATTCTTTTTACTTAAAGCATACTGAATTTACTAAGTAGCCGCAAAATAAGTCGAATAAACAAATTAAGTTATACTCCTAAAGATTAACATAATAAAATATTATGTAATATTTATGTTGATTAAGTAATATTTTAACTTACCGACACTACTTAATTTCTTCTTTGCTAGTTCATCGCTTAACTTTCGTACAGATGTATTAGTGCCATCTACATAACAAAATAGCAATCGTGCAAATTTGTAATTACATACTGTCAAGCATATTGTCAAATAAAGAAATAACAAATTTACGCACATACATTAATTTTGTTTAATTACATTTAGTAAAAATTATTTTAAAATAACTTTCATAATATTAGTAGTTGATGTGAATAAAAATTATAAATGAATTAACACAAATTACATAAAATGATAAAAACTAAAATGTTATTTGGTTTTGCAACGCAAAACATGAAAGAGTTACAATCGAAAAGAAAATAACACACTTTAAAATTAAAATAAATTCAAAATCAGTATATAAAATAACCTACCAAAAAAAAAACAAAAAAACTAATACGTTAAAATTAATTTAATAATACTTAAAATCTGAAAAAAGAAAAATAGACAATACTTATAACTAAGTAAAATAACACACTGTACATAAATCTATATGATCACAAATATGTAGTATCTGGGTCATGGTTTACTCTTAACAACCAAATGGTTCCAAAATACTGGGAACATCAAAAATATGAACATAATGAGAACAAATGAAGCGACGATCAATGAACTGTTTTGCGATATCACAAAAATTAAATAATACTAGGTGCAGTCTCCATTTAGTTGGATTATTATTTACTGTTGACGTCTTTTTTACCGATCAAAAAATCGAGGAGGATTTATAAGCAAAGGGGATATTAGTACAAAAAATAGTTTTTAAAACGTTTTTACATTTTCACCTTCCTTGTTCAATATTTATATCGGTGACCTGTGACTGGAAATAAAACACTTTAATGCATTTATTAAGCGAACATAGATTAAAAACAAAAAAAAAATATTTTATTTATCGAAGAGAAACTTATTTTATATATATAAAACACTGAAACTGATTTCCAGAGATCCATACTTTAATTGAAACTTTGTACAATTAATAACAATTTTTAAATTTTGGTTGAGAAAACTGAAAGTTCAGCTTTCCAGTAAAGTCAAAAAATGTCATCGGTGACAGAACTTTGGAATACCTTAGAAGCTGATACCTTCAAAGAGGATTATGAAACATTTTAGAATCATCTGATCTCAAATAACGTAAGACATAAGTCAAAACTTGCCCGGAAACACTGCAGGTAGCTGAAATTTTACAATTCACGATTAAAATACATCTTTAATTGGGTAGGAGAAGATTGAGAAAATAAAAAAAACCATTACTTATATTTTGATGATGACAGTAAAGGCAAAAACCTCAAAGTATATGCCTTTACAAAGAGAAAAACACATATACCACATACAATGAACACAAAATATCACTGCTAACAAAGGATCATCCTTTTGTATGAATATGATCTCAATTTTTATTTTCTACAAGGATTCCTGTGTACTAAATACTTAATTTAACATAAAGTAATTTGAAATGGAATTTCATCGATTGAAATAATTTTTTTTTAAACTTTAAATTGTTTTATTTTAATTAAATTCTAGAATAAAACAATTTTTCAATTAAATAATAGTAGTTTGAATCGAATTTGCACTGATGTTCTAGGCTGTAAGCGTGCAGTGTTTGGTCTGCCTCATATAGCCCCCGTGCTGCTATGGTGATAAGGGCACAAAAAATACAATAATAGTTCAATAGAAAATTTCTGGATGTAGTTCCCCATCATAATACGGTACTTAATTTCGTTGCCGAGTTTCAAGAAGCCGGCGATGTTCTGGATGTTTCCCGATTACCCGTTCATATCAATGAAACTTTATCGATTACCTAGAAAATAATATGACATGTCCGAATAATTTTGTCTTAAGAAACTGACGTATCTTGGTGACGCGCTGACCAATAAAGACGGGCTTCTGCAAACTCCGGGCTCTTATCCAGCTGCGTGTGGTCCAGGGCCGGACAATCTCTCAGATGATCAGCATCCATTGTCCCACAACCACACAGCGGACACTCAGGAGACGGCAGCACATGGATGCGATGAAGGTGACAAGCAAGATAGTCGTGGCCAGTTTTTTTAGTCGGATGGCTGCTACTCTGATCGCACGCGGTAGGCCGGGATTGATAGGTCCGTCAGTGATTAAAGTCTCCCATCTCCTACCAGCAGCCGTCTCGGAGAGGCGCTGTTCGTTCCATCTGTCGACCGCCGCATCGACCAGTGCCCTGGATGAACGCAAGGACACGGGCAACTAGGTTGAGGTGGAGTCGTTCCTGACTTGGCCAGTTTATCGGCCTCCTCATTTCCACGTATGTTGACATACTGGGTCCAATGAAACATCAGTGTCCATCCGCGATTTCCCAGGCTTTCCAGTTTTCTTCCACACTCAACGTTCTCCGGCAGTCCGTATGGGTGTTGCGCGATACATTATGTATAGCGGCTTGAGCGTCGACCAAAAACAGTGCTTTCGAAGAAAAAACTAGGTTTTCCAATTCGGCCGCAGCGGCGTACACTGCTCCAAATTCCCTATCATAGTTGCTTAGGGGAGCACCTACGGCTATATTTCCCTGGAAAAGACGGCAGTAGTACCCAGTTCCTGTTTCTCCACTGCCTAAAATTGAAGATCCGTCAGTGTAGACGTGAATCCACTCGTCCTCCAGAAATTCCTCGTGGATGGTTTGTAGGGCTAGCCGCTTCAATTCATGTTGGAGACGTTTTTTGGCGTCGAATGGTTCTTGAGTTCGTAGCGAGCTCGAGGTAAGTGGTTGAAGTCCTGGCTCGCGCACAGGGGTGCAGTGTCTACGGGTGGAATATCATATTTCCTTATAAGTTTATCATATGCAGTGAGTGGAGCCGCCTGTGTCCTCAGCCTAGAAGCAGCTTGCTGATAGCTGGTCCATTGGTGCTTATAGACACGCCTAAAACGCTCCTAGAATCTCTAGAATCTCAATGCTACCCTTTCTCGGTATGATTGTACGAGCTCAATCTGAGTCTGTGCCTCCATGGCTGCATAGGGGTGGACTTATCAGCGCCTGTGATTACCCTTAAGGCCGCATTTTGAACGAGGTCGAGCTTGCTTAGTGTGCTAGCGCTGACTGTGACATCACTTCGCTCCCGTATACTAGCACAGGTCTTAGGTACGACTTATAGGAAGTCTTGACTTTCAGTAAGTCTTGTAGGAAGTCTTCAAGGCTAAAAAGTTGATGTTTGGTGTGAATTTTAATTTTTACTTTCCTGGTATCATAGCTCTAGAGCCGAGTAGAAAGAAGGAAAGTACGGTAATCAGTCAAAAAATGGGGTACGGATTTTTTTGCATTTCTCAACGTAAACCAGGAAGCCCGAAAATCAAAAAATAAGTGGGGGTAATGTTCGTTTGTACGTGTGTATTAAACCGAGCAGATCAAACAGTAGGAGGGGAAAATTAATAATACGAATACGATAACTTATAAATTACTTGAACATGTAAACTCAATAATAAATTTATAAGATTTATACATTATCACACAATAAAATCAATTATCAAATTATACTATATTACATCAATATTAAATAAAATATGCAAAACCACCATATATTCTACTGAATATAAATTTAAAAAAAAAACTATGACGGATTGCATATACAGTATATGTGTAGGCAAATTTTTAATAATATTCATAATTAATTTAATTTTTAAATACATATTATAATAATAATAATATTTGCTATGATAGCTTAGATTCATCATGTAACTGTGAAGGAAGAACTTGTTTTAAGTCTGTTATGGAACGAATGAACTACGTACGTAAATAATTTTTTTCCAACCGGTTTGAAATAATTTATAATACATCAATTTATTTAAACAATATTTTACATAAAAAAAAATATATATATTACAAGAATAAATCAGAAAAAAAGTTAATATACCGCATTAAAATTGTAAAAATAAACATCATTTATATTCGAAATGAAAATGATGTTTTTTATGTGTTTTTCTAACTTAATAATATCAGTCACTTCTTTCATTGTTTTTCTTCAGCTGTGCTGTACATTGTTAGGGTGAACATGTTCTTTGTTGCGGTCAGGATGGGCATAAAGGGAGAAACACAAACTACCTACAAAACAGGCTCTCTCTTAACTACAGTTTGACAATTGTTGTAACCGAGATGTAAGTCGAATCAAACCTAATGAGAGTCAGTAGCATTAACTGAAATCTTAATTAGTAAATACATAGATTAGATTGAAATAACTTTGTGAAAATTCAAAAAATCATCAACATACTGACCACTGTGCCAAATAACCATACCTACCGATCAGGTAGGTATCTACAAGGTTCTGTAATTAGATTGAATGTTCAATACCGTAATTCTGCTGATAAGTAACAACGTAAACATTTAGCTAATGACCCGACTACCACTAGAAGAATACTTAAGCTCTAATACGGGATGCTTAAAAAGTATTGTCGATTTAAAAACATAAAAGGGAAGAAAAGTTCACTAACAAGTGAACAGCAAATACCTACAAAGATGAAGGATCAACATCTTCAAAATCTTTATGAGAAATGGTAATTTTACTTATAAGAGTAAAAATCCTAATCCTTGTATCAGAATTAAAGAATTATTTAAACTCATTTCTTTCTTCTGAGGAGAAAACCAATTTAAATTCAAGAGCAAGGCATTACAGTAAACTACATCCTTACAACCTAATAGTTTCATAGCTGTAATGTGTTAGGAATAATAGAGAATAGAAATATTTAAAGTCGAGAAAAAAATGATAATGATCAAAAGATGTTTCAATAAAACCAGTACTGAAAGATCATAAAGTTACACCGTACATATTAGATTCACGGTTCATCAGATTGTAAACTATAAGGTGGAAGGAAAGTAGCCATTTACTAGAAATCTAGCAAATGGTCACAAGCAACTCTATAATTAAAATACTACATTCTTCAACAAAATATTTACGTGAGATTATGAATGACTCAAGAAATATCTTAAACAACTTGTTGGATCACGATATTTGTTTCAAAGTCAACCAGCTCATACTGATTATCAGTTGAATAGAGTATTATGGAATGGACAATTTTTTTAAGGACAAATAAATACATTCCTAATAGATGGACAGACCGCCGGGAATGACAGACCGCTCTCCCGGGGAGGGGTATCTCGGCATTCCAGAAGGGACGGTCGGGATATTCTTTTGATCCAGGGGAACCCCGATGGGAGGGCCTGTAAGGGCTCTAGCTAGGGGACGAAACATGTTGAACGACTTAGAATTTTACCGACATCCTGTTTCAGACATTATTAAGATTTAGCCCAAGATTAACGGTTGTGATGGGGACTTGTAAATGATACGCTCGCTATTGATATGTAGTACAGATCAACCTATTTGCACGCTAATTTGAAGTTTTCCCTTGTACTGTAGATCACTAGTAAATTACTGTTTTCCGTCGTTTACATTCTTGGCATTTAATACCGAAAAAAAATACAAGCAAAAAAAAAATAATTTTGCTCTGAAGCTTACCTTAGAAGATATAACCTTGACAATGATTTTAAGATTATTTGTTACTTACTAAGAAAAAAGAATTCAAGCACAGGATAAAACAAAAAAGAAAAATAGAATAAATAAAAAACAAAGGAAGTATGAAAACAAAGACGATAGATCAAATGTTTTAATGAGGTTATCAGATTGTAACAAGTCCGTTCACTCAAGTACATTTACATCGACACAAACAAATATATAGTCAATGCCTTGTATGATTACACAAATGTATCTACAAACAAAGATGACCTCAAACATATCATACATAATACATACATATATATATATATATGTATATATATATATATATATATATAACACACCTACATTCACAAAATTAATAAGAGTAGCAATAACAAAAATAGTTTTATAACAATTTTAAAACAACAGCCAAATACATTTTCATTCATATTTTATAGCCAGTTACTTGACACACTTTCACGACTTTCATTCCATATTCTTTCCAGTTTTTTAAAATAATTTATAAAAACTAACGTCATAAAACGATAAATTAATCAACGATACGTTGAAAAAATTAATTTTTCTTATCTAAAAACACATAAAAAAGGCTATTTTTTGTAAAACTGGTTACTATGAAGATTATGTGGACATTATTAAATCGATCCAATAATAAACTGCTTATCGTAAAATAACCCACGCAAAACAAAACCAAAAATAAATTAAAAAACATTCACCCTGTGGGTAACTTCTTAATTAATGCTGACCTAAATATCTAGCTACTTATTTTTGTTTGGAAGCTATAATTTTCTGTTTATAAATATAAGTTGTAGAAGCGTGGAACTTTAATATTAGTACAAATTATACTTGACCTTACAAAATAACCAAAGCATAAGAAAATTAAGAAAAAACACATGTATTTATGAAATAAAACCTGGCTATGAACAGTTCAAATGTAAATTATTAAAAAACAAAATAGTCAATACTACTTAAACTTTTCACTTGGATCGGCCACCACCATCTGTTTGATTCTCCTTATATAATGCAGTAATAAAATAAAAATTTATCTTCAGGAGAAAAATTGTTCAACGTTCAAGAAATAAAACACTTACCTTTAAAAATTACACATGTAGCAACGTAAATGTTTAATACTGTTACTAGACAGAATATATTTCCCTTTTACAAATATTTCTAAAATTCTTTAACGGTATTAGACATCGGTCTTCTATAATTAATATCATTTAGCAATGTATTTTCTTTATAATTGTTAATGAAAGTTCCCAAAATCTAATCTAACATATTTTTTTTTTATAAAGGACGTCTTTTAAAACATTAGTTATAAACCAATTTATTTTATACTACATTCCAAACAACGTTAGACCAAGATCAATGTTTTTTAATCTTATTTAAAGTACTTAAGAAAGAAAGAAATATTCTATTATTTCATTTTTTTTTTTTTGGTCTGTCATTTGACTGGTTTGATGCAGCTCTCCAAGATTCCCTATCTAGGGCTAGTCGTTTCATTTCGGTATACCCCCTACATTCTACATCCCTAACAATTTGTTTTACATATTCCAAAAGTGGTCTGCCTGCACAATTTTTTCCTTATACCTGTCCTTCCAATATTAAAGCGACTATTCCAAGATGTCTTAGTATGGGGCCTATAAGTCTGTCTCTTCTTTTATCTATATTTTTCCAAATGCTTCTTTCTTCATCTATTTTCCGCAATACCTCTACATTTGTCACTTTATCCACCCATCTGATTTTTAACATTCTCCTATAGCACCGCATTTTAAAAACTTCTAATCTTTTCTTCTCAGGTACTCATCAGGATCGTCCAAGTATCACTTCCATATAAAGCAATGCTCCAAACATATACTTTCAAAAATCTTTTCCTGACATTTAAATTAATTTTTGATGTAAACAAATTATATTTCTGACTGAAGGCTCGTTTCGCTTGTGCTATTCGGAATTTTATATCGCTCCTGCTTCGTCCATCTTTAGTAGTTCTACTTCCCAAATCACAAAATTCTTCTACCTCCATACTCTTCTTCTCCTATTTTCACATTCACTGGTCCATCTTTGTTATTTCTACTACATTTCATTACTTTTGTTTTGTTCCTGTTTATTTTCATGCGATAGTTCTTGCGTACGACTTCATCTATGCCGTTCATTGTTTCTTCTAAATCCTTTTTACTCTCGGCTAGAATTACTATATCATCAACAAATCGTAGCATCTTTGTCTTTTCACCTTGTACTGTTACTCCGAATCTAAATTGTTCTTTAACATCATTAACTGCTAGTTCCATGTAAAGATTAAAAAGTAACGGGGATAGCGAACATCCTTGTCGGACTCCCTTTCTTATTACGGCTTCTTTCTTATGTTCTTCAATTATTACTGTTGCTGTTTGGTTCCTGTAAATGTTAGCAATTGTTCTTCTATCTCTGTGTTTGAACCCTAATTTTTTTAAAATGCTGAATATTTTATTCCAGTCTACATTATCGAATGCCTTTTCTAGGTCTATAAATGCCAAGTGTGTTGGTTTCTTTTTCTTTAATCTTCCTTCTAATATTAATCTGAGGCCTAAAATTGCTTCCCTTGTCCCTATACTTTTCCTGAAACCAAATTGGTCTTCTCCTAACACTTCTTCCACTCTCCTCTCAATTCTTCTGTATAGAATTCTAGTTAAGATTTTTGATGCATGACTGGTTAAACTAATTGTTCTGTATTCTTCACATTTATCTGTCCCTGCTTTCTTTGGTATCATGACTATAACACTTTTTTTGAAGTCTGACGGAACTTCCCCTTTTTCATAAATATTACACACCAGTTTGTATAATCTATCAATCGCTTCCTCACCTGCACTGCGCAGTAATTCTACAGGTATTCCGTCTATTCCAGAAGCCTTTTTCCCATTTAAATCTTTTAATGCTCTCTTAAATTCAGATCTCAGTATTGTTTCTCCCATTTCATCCACTTCAACTTCCTCTTCTTCCTCTATAACACCATTTTCTAATTCATTTCCTCCGTATAACTCTTCAATATATTCCACCCACCTATTGACTTTACCTTTCGTAATATAAATCGGTGTACCATCTTTGTTTAACACATTATTAGATTTTAATTTATGTACTCCAAAATTTTCCTTAACTTTCCTGTATGCTCCGTCTATTTTACCAATGTTCATTTCTCTTTCCACTTCTGAACACTTTTCTTTAATCCACTCTTCTTTCGTTAGTTTGCACTTCCTGTTTATAGTAATTCTTAATTGTCGATAGTTCCTTTTACTTTCTTCATCACTAGCATTCTTATATTTTCTACGTTCATCCATCAGCTGCAATACATCGTCTGAAACCCAAGGGTTTCTACCAGTTCTCTTTGTTCCGCCTAAGTTCGCTTCTGCTGATTTAAGAATTTCCTTTTTAACATTCTCCCATTCTTCTTCTACATTTTCTACCTTATCTTTTTTACTCAGACCTCTTGCGATGTCCTCCTCAAAAATCTTCTTCATCCCCTCTTCCTCAAGCTTCTCTAAATTCCACCGATTCATCTGACACCTTTTCTTAAGGTTTTTAACCCCCAATCTACATTTCATTATCACCAAATTATGTTCGCTATCAATGTCTGCTCCAGGGTAAGTTTAGCAGTCAACGAGTTGATTTCTAAATCTTTGCTTAACCATGAAATAATCTATCTGATACCTTGCCGTATCGCCTGGCTTTTTCCAAGTGTATATTCTTCTATTATGATTTTTAAATTGGGTGTTGGCAATTACTAAATTATACTTCGTGCAAAACTCTATAAGTCGGTCCCCTCTTTCATTCCTTTTGCCCAGCCCGTATTCACCCACTATATTTCTTTCCTTGCCTTTTCCAATGCTTGCATTCCAATCTCCAACTATTATTAAATTTTCATCTACTTTTACGTATTTAACTTCTTCATCAATCTCTTCGTATACACACTCTACCTCATCATCATCATGGGCGGTTGGAGGCATATAGACGTTAACAATCGTTGTCGGTTTAGGTTTTGATTTTATCCTTATTATAATGATTCTATCGCTATGCATTTTGATATACTCTACTCTCTTCCCTATCTTCTTGTTCATTATGAAACCTACTCCTGCCTGCCCATTATTTGAAGCCGAGTTAATTATTCTAAAATCACCTGACCAAAAGTCGCCTTCCTCTTCCCACCGAACCTCACTAATTCCTACTACCTCTACCTTTATCCTATCCATATCCCTTTTTAAATTTTCTAGCCTACCAACCTTTTTTAAACTTCTAACATCCCACGCTCCGACTCTAGAATATATTTTTTTTAATTTTCTGGTGACCCCTTCCTTAGTAATCCCCACCCGGAGATCCGAACGGGGGACTAGTTTACCTCCGGAATATTTTACCAAGGAAGGCGCCTCCATCATTGCTGTATGAAAATGCAGAGAGCCACATTTTCTTGGAAAAAAAGCAGCTGTAGTTTTCCATTGCTTTCAGCTGCGCAGTACTCAGAGGACTGAGTGATGTTGATATGGCCGTTTAAGTCGTCCTGACTCACGCCCTTGACAACTACTGAAAGAGCTGCTGCCCTCTTTCAGGAATCATTCCTTAGTCTGGCTCATAACAGATACCTCTCCGATATGGTTGCACCTTCGGTCCAGCTACTCTGTGTCACTGAGCACTCAAGCCCCCTCACCAACAGCAAGGTCTCATGATTCACAGAGAAAATTCATAGGAGGAGGTATTATTTCATTAATGTATCCTAAAACGTTTGTTTATATCCTAAACCGTTGATCTTAATTAATAATAAATTGTTACAAAAAAAAAAAACAGAAAACAATATCAATAGAGAAACCCCAGATTCAACTAGACTAATAATCTCAGTAATAACTTTTAAATTTGCACTTAATCTGAAATTTTAATCGTTAATTTGTTTTTTAAACCGTAAGTTTTTAATAAATAAAAAAAAACTGAATAAAGTAAAAGTTTTATTATACAAATCAATCGGTTCTTTCTTATAGTCTAAATATTATGCATATATCACCATTTTGATACTTACATTAAAATAAATTAAAAATTACCACGCCCTCAAAAAGGATTGTACATATTACATTGAAAACGATAATTTAAAAAACTATACAACCAAACGCTCAGGCTTTTGTAAAAAGAACAAAATTAAAAAATTCTCAAGATATAATATTACTCCTTTCAAAAGATATACCGCGAATAAAAATTGAATATGCAACATATAAACGACGTACAGATATAGAATTAAAAATATTTTTGTATTGTATTAAGGATATTTTAAACTAAGACATCCATACGAAAAAAAAATCGAAACCAGAGCCAAATTTTTATTAATACAAACCGAGCCAGGAGTGTCACATTTCAAGATAATCGGAGTTAATTTAGTAACAGAAAAACGGGTAAAAGACGAACTTTTATATTTTAAAAGTGTAAATAAAAATTATAATGGACAAACAAAAAGTAATAATATTTACAAGTAAAACAGAAAATCGAAAATTTAATGGTAAGTTGACGTTAAAAAATAAAAAAATTAGCGCAACGTATACGTATACGAGAATGGAAAATGCCATCAAACTAATCAAACACTGATGAAAATAAAATAAAGTTATTAGCGACGAAAGAACCACTCTACGGGAAAAACGGGGAAGTTCAAGGAATTTTAAAAAAATGAGATATTTCACCCCGCCGTATATCTTCATTTCCCGATTAAATACTTAAATCAATCGCTAGGCTTAGGTTTGGTCCTTTTTGTATCTACATCACTTATCCGCAACTTTTACTCTTTCTAAAATCCGGTCGGCACTTGTGTTTATATAGTAATTCTATCTTATCCGTCGCACGCCGAGCTGCAGAAACAAAAATGAACCTAATTTATATATATTAAAACGATACCCTTGATATTAAAATATATCATTCCCTACTCGTTTGATCGTAAAAGAACGGTATATAGTCGCTCGCAACAGTAAGATAACGATATGTAATTCAAGTAATGATAATTATTTGCTTAGCTTAAAAAAAGATATGCAAAGGTACACTAAATCATACATAATGATGCTCTCTCAGAGCGCATGCTTAAATGTTTTAAGCGTATATGTGTATATTTCCGAATAATTTCGCATTATAAAGGAAGATATGTCTTAACGATTTACCTCGTATACATTACGGCTAAATAAATAAAATTAATAATAGGTTTTTAATAAAGCCTACGAAAAAAGACCCCGCTATGATAAGCCTACTACGAAAGCCTTCTTGAAAAGGAAAGAAGATAAAAAATATAAGACTTCAAGCGGTGTAGATGAATATATATCAAAACATTTTTTCTTTAGGTGATTAATTCATCGCAAAGGCTTTTGAAGCTACGCGAGAACACAGAATGAAAACTGTGTTGTTCATAAAAATAAACCATATCTGACCGGAATTTAAGAATTAGACACCACCACTCCGCCACAAAAATCGGCAACCTATGAATCTTTTTTATATGATGAGGAAAATGAATCGTCATCCGATGAAGCCTGTATAAGATATAACACAGCGGTATTAACGACATTTGGATGAATCAGTCGCATATAAATGATGTGAATAAGCCAAAGTGAAACGGAAAGCTACGGTTCGAACATTCAATATTATGAATTCAGTGTTTGTAATTACAGACAAAAAGAATCAGGTTACAAGGAAAAAACATTACTTCAAGACAAAAGTTTACGATCATACATCTAAAACACTCTCAAAATTTAAAAAATGATTTTAGGAGGGTTTCAAACTTAAATAAGTAGGCGAAAAGAAAGCAAATATTGATCAGAGGAATAGTTGAAATCACACACACACTCTCTCTCTCTCTCTCTTTCTTTGTGTGTGTGTGCGCGCGCGCACAAAAGAATTATCGTTTAAAATTGTTGAAAGTAATATTGAGTACGGGTCAACAAGTATGGTAATTGATGAAGAGAAGGTAATACAGTGAACAAGCTAAAATTAAACGCTCCTTAAAAACAACAAAACGTATAAACATAATAGCCGAAAGCCCTCTTCATGTATTGAAGTAAACTATATAAGAAAAGAAGCATGAAAATATTGTGGGCGAGAGTTTTAAATATACTGTGATACGTACAAACACAGTTTTTTTTTTAATACAAAAGAGCCTACCACCTCGATCGCTTGCCCACCCGAATAGTTAAAAAACAAGTATCTCTCTTTTTTTTCTACACGTTACGTTATAAAGGAGCATTCACAACATGAACCGCACTTATGTAAGTACGTGTTATAATATTACCTACTGTTTATAGACTAAAATCTGAGTACAGATATAATTAAATAAAGAAAATGAGAATTTTTTCAATAAATTCGACTTAAATGATAAGATAATAATTGTAAGTAAAACTAAATAAAACGTTACTGTAGAACTTCGATTATCCGTATTCCAATTAACCGTTATTTACATTACCAGGCCAGGGAGGTGAAATTGATTGCTGAACGATTCGGCCAGGCCATCAAGACTGGCTGCGACAGGGCCCTACGGCGGCTACGGCTAATGGACGGACCCGTGTGTGGTAGCCAGTTTGCTGATCAAAGAGTGCCTGGAACCGTAACGACCGCTGCTTTCGGGAGGCCATCTGTTAGAAGCAGGCGGAGATCCAGGAAAAAAATGGTCGTCCTCTGAACTCCGTGTGATGCGTGCAAGGGTTAGGTCCGCTAGGAAAAGATACCAGCGCCACCCCCTAACGAGTATTATCGATGACTACGTGCGCGCTGAGCGTCTGCAGATCTCCCGGCGCGTCCGTAACGAGTATGTTCACGCCATCAAGGAAGTCAGACTCAAGTGGTGGTCAGACTTCATGCGCAAGTTGCAGTGTAATCCCCGGCAGCTCCAGAAATAATGTTAACGACCAAAGCCATTGCACGTGCTGTCCAGTGTTCGATGCGGTTTTGGTGGTCGGGACCACGCTTTAACATCTATGGCGACTTACCAGGCGTTCCTAGATACTCTGTTTCCAGATGCTCCGGAAGGTGCAGCAGAAGTCGGCATTACGGCGGGGGCTATGCCCTTCCCCGGCGTACGGGCTGTGGATCTTGTTGATATAGACCGAGTGGTTTCTCAAATGGCACCGGCGATTGACCAACTTGACCCGGATATATTTTACCATCTACTGCCTGTCATAAGAGTGCCGCTTGGCAGGTTGTTCTCGGGGTGCATAAGCTGGGACTGCTTCCCGACTTGTTGTATAGTGGTTTTGATGACGGTGCTCTTAAAACCAGGAAAGGATCTGAGTGAGGTCGGTAGTCATCGGCCCATCAGCCTCTTGCCGGTAATCGGCAAGTTGCTTGAAAGGCCGGTTGTGGAACGGCTCTGGGAAAGCATTGAAATGAACTGTTTTCTAGATCGAAGCCGGTATGACTTCACAAAGAAGTTGGACCGAGGATTGCATCTTAAATGTTCTTGCCGAGTTGGAAACCGCCGACTGTAAATATGTTTTGGCAATTTTTATATATATAGAGGCAGCATTTTCTTCCTTGTGTTGGAGTTCTGTCATCTATAAGTTAGAACGCCGCAATGTTCCCGTAGCCCTGCCGTGGTACGTGACTATGTGTCTAACCGTAAGGCTCTGTTTAGTATGCGCATTTTTTGTGGAAACATCTGCTACCAGGGAAAGTCCGCAGGGTTCCGTTCTTGGTCTCCTGCTGTGGAACCTGGTATTCGACGGATTTCTGGAATTGAAATTTCCAGAAGGGGTCACGGCCCAGGCTTTCGTCGATGACTGTCTCCTTTTAGTTTCGTGGTAATTAACGACCAAAGCTAGAATACCGAGCGCAGGCGGCCTTGTCAACCGCAGAGGGCTAGATGAACATTCAAAATTTAAAGATTTCTGTGCCCAAGACGAAGTTTATGCTTCTCAAGAATGTAGACCCATATTAAACATAAAAGCTGTGTAATCAGCCGAGTTAGAGTTCAAAAGTACCTAGGTGTTTTGTTTGATGAAAAGTTGCTGTTTAGTAACCACATTAGGCAAGTAACGGCGGACGCCGTCTCAGTGATTCACAAACTTAGGATTGCTAGGAAAGACTATGGGTTGTCGGGCCGTCAAATGTACATGGTGTACCGAGGTGTCATCGAAAGCATACCCTCTTACGCGGCCCCCGTTTGGTCGCATAGGTTGGATATGAATAGAGCACTTGTTCAAAATTGAAGGAGTCCCCAGCGCAGAGCCTTAATTGTATGCACTGGTATTTTTAAAAGAACCTCCTACGAGGCTACCACCGTATAGGGAAAGACTCTCCCTATCGATTTAGCGGTGAAAGTTTGGACAGCCATGTGGAGATTGTAAAGAGGCCAGGAGGCCAAGGTATTTCGGATGCGGTTTCGAGCCGGGCCAGTACCGGAGCGAAACGGTGATCACAATGCACCGGATCTAAATTTAGTTCAGTTGTCCACCTTTAAGGGAAACACTCTTACCGCCATGTCGTGGGAAGCTAACCAACAGCCAATTATTATGGCTCCAAGCGCTATAAAATGGTGGACAGATACTTGCTGGCATTCAGCGATCTAGGCGTAGTAGCGAATTTCTACCTAGATCAAATAAATTTTATTATGGATGTCATATATATTTTTATTAGTTGACAAGGTGCGCCCACCCCTTTTAATAAATATATGACAAGTGAGCGGTTGGGACACCTAAGCCAGTGGTGTATGGTACCGCGCTTAGTCCGCTCATGCTGTTAGGTAAGCTCTAGGAGCTATTTAGGACACTGGTCGCTAAACTGTTTCGAGGCTAAGTAGCCGGTTTTGTGGCACAGACATTTAGTCTTATGCTTTAGGGCGACCGAATGGGGTGGTGGCGGAAGAAATGACAAGCAAACCATGAAATTACTATTATAATACCGAAATATGTTCTGGTAATTTATTATTAAAAATAAAATTATTATTTTGTTCAATGTACGAGGGCTATTCAGAAAGTAAGGAACGTTTTGGAATTTAAAAAAAACCAAGTACAAGAAAAACTTTTTATTATATACATGTGAAAGAGGGACTAATGCTACTTTTCAACATAATCACCATACAAATTCAGGCACTTATCATAGCGGTGGACAAGCTTTGAAATTCCTGTGTCATAGAATTCTGCCGCCTGTGATCTCAACCACTCAGTGACGCACCCATCTTGCACAAAATTTGTGGTAGCCTAGCTTCTGTGAAACAATTTCAAACAATAAGGTCCGTGAAACTTGTGGGAAACATAGAGAAAGCTCAGTTATTGTGAAACGGCGGTTTTCACGAATCTTTTCGTCAACTTTGGTGACCAGAACGTCAATCACAGTGCTCGGACGTCCACTCTTCTCTTTATCGTGAACGTTTGTTCGGCCATTTTTAAACTGAATGCACCATTTCCTGACAGAACTTTCACTCATTACGTTGTTCCCTTACACTTCACATAGTTCCCGATGAATTTCTATTGGTTTTAAGTTTTTTGCCGACAAAAAACGAATCACAAACCGCACCTCACAACTAGTGGGATTTTCGATTGTAGCACACATTTCAAATTTGTATATAAAAAAACGGGCAGTGCGGAGATGTTCCCGTTGTCACGGCTGGACGCTGACTGAATTGCCGAGCACGAGCACACCAATATATACGCGATTGGCGTGCGCCTGGCGGTGTCAGGTGAAAACGTTCCTTACTTTCTGAATAGCCCTCGTATATGAAATAATTAATTTCTTGAAAGTATTATTTTTTTCAAGTAAGTTAATCTAAGGTTTTTGGTTATAAATAAACAGTAACAATGACGTAATATAAATATATATGAAACGGGTTGTTTATTTATTTATTATAGGCTACAATGTTATGATTTTCTTTGACGTGGTTTAGTTATTTACGAAAGTTATTTCTAAATATCAGGTTCGCACCGATAACTAATGTTCTTTTAAGCTTTGTATGACTACAAAACTACAAAGATATTAAATTGTATAAAAAAAATGCATAAATAAAGTGTTAAAGAAACGTGACTAAAAGTAATAAAATTATAATCATTACTAAATTTATTCTAAAAAAAAAAATTATGAATACTACACGATATAAGTCGTACTATATAAAGTTAAAATTAATTTAATTAATTAAAACGTTAATTCGTACTGTATTTAATAAACGTAAAACATATAATGAATTAATACAAAATAAATTAAATAGTAGCTCTTCTTCTTCTTCTTCTTTGATCCCTTAACGAAGGTATGGGCATGGATGAGCTCGGAGCCAGTACGTTGTTGTGGGTGCCGCCGAAAACGAGCATTGTGTTTTTTTTCATCGTTTCCGGACGGTAGCCGAGAGTTTTGCGTCAGCTACATTTAGTCCCTGGTGTTTTAGGTCGTCCTCAATTTGCTTGACTCATGTTTTTTTGGTGCAGTTCGTTAGATCTTTCACTATGCAGGTCGTTGTCTCCATACGAGATGGTATGGAAGTCGTATTCATGCATTCGGCAGACGTTCATAAACCACCGCAGCATGCGCTTTTGTATTTCGAGTTCAATTGTAGGTTGTTCATTACACCTGAGTCTGATTGTGCAATTTCACAGACGATCAGACAGTGATATACCTAGTATTCCCCGTAGGCATCGCATATGGAACATTTCTAATCTGTTTAGGTCTTTTTCAGTAGTGTCCATGTTTCTGATTCAAATATCAAGACTAACAATACGAGTGCCCCGAACAGTCGGGTTTTTTCTTCAAGGTTACATATCGTTTCCTCCATAGGCACCAGTCCAATGGTTCAAAAGCAGCAGTTGCCTGGCCGATCCTGCCGCGGATGATGAAACCTTCTTTTCTTGGATTAATGACCTAAGGTATTTGAAACTGTCAAACCTGCACAATTTGTACTCCGGTCAGGTAAAAAGCAGATGGGAAGCCATCAGACGTTATAACCTACGTTATTTCAGCATTAATTTTGAGAACGTATGGCTGTGCTGCACTCGCAATGTTGTACAGGATGTCTGTCACCTCGGCATCATCATCCGCAAATATAGCGCTACCATCGGCAAATATTAGGTCTGTCGTTTTAACCGTGTTGGATACCGCGCCGGCCATTGAAGGCTTTCCGCATGATTGCATCAATAACAGTATTGAATAGTAAGGGTGAGATGACACAGTCTTGCCTTACACCGGTTTGTATTGGAAATTCATCAGACAGTTCATTAAGGATGGGTATGCGGCTGCTAAATCCATTGTACGTTTCTGTGAGTAGTTGGATGATTTAGGCAGGCATAAGTTCAGACTTAGTGCCGCCCATAGTGCTGGCCATAGTACTCGGACGCTGTCAAATGCCGCCTTGAAATCTATGAATGCAATGACTATTCGCTTCCCGCAGCGTATCCGCTCTTCCAACATTTGTCAGAGAATGAAAATCTGATCGCAGCAGACTCTAGTTAAGCGAAAGCCAGCCTTTACTTCTCTAGACAGTTGCTCCCGATGTTTCTGTAGTCGAGTTTGGATGATTCTCATAAAAACTTTTCCAGCTATCAATAGGAGGCTTATGCCACGGTAGTTTTTGCATTCGCGACTGTCGTCACCCTTCTTTACTATCGGTATAACAACCGCTTGTTTCCATGCTGTAGGAATTTTCTCCATACGCCATATTAGCTGCAGTAGTGACTGTATGCGATTGACAAGGATATCGCCATCTGTTTTTAGCATTTACAGCTGTTACTCCACCAATCCCAGGCGCTTTGTTGTTTGATCACTGTTTTCACTTCATCTACTGTTGGTATAGCATCAGTGGCTCGGTCTTCCTGTAGTTCCAACGTTGACGGGTTTCCTAGTGGGACAGACAGAGGCTCATGGTTGTATAGGTCTTGGAAAAATTCTTTCCATATAGTAGGCCAAATAAATAATTAATAATTAAACGACAAATTTAAAAAAATAAATAATAGCAAAAATAAATGAATACGGTAAAATAAACAATTATAAAAAAACTAAAAATAATAATAAATACAAGTCTGTATCATTTTGAGGTGTTACTTTCGTCGCAACCAGTAGTAAAGCGTTCCGCATGCCGGATTTTAAGAGTGGAATACAGGAAACAAGTAGAGGGAGCTTGTACACGAGACCCGCCTTTAGATTTTGCATACACTATAACTTACTGACTACTCGTAGATTCACTGACATCAACATTTATTAGAATATTATCGATAGAATACTTAAAATTAACAATAGAATATTTGTTAATTATTAGAACTGTCAAATAGATGTTATGTAGCATACATCTTTTACGTATCGGTGTCCAATCTAAAGAAGTCGTGCTTTCAAACTTCTCTAGAACAAGTTTTTCTGTGGTATCATCTAAAGAATTTTTTCTGTATTCTGCTTAAAAATAAGACATAACCATAACGACCAAGATTCCAGTTCAGTATGATAAAATAGTAATTTATAAATGAACGATTGAGAAATTTAGTTTGTCATCGTTTTTTGGTTTCCTAAATTTTAATAGGTCGTTTAACTCAGAGTTTCAAAACGGATGTAGTTAACGATAAGATATATGTTTTTTCTCCAGTTCTGCAATTCCGTTTTCGTTGAATTGGAATTTGAAATCGAAATACGAAGTGAATTATGATAAGTTACTTTAAAAAGAACGACTATATATTTAGACGAAAACGCCAAATTATACGGTAATGAAGGTACAAAAAAAATGTTAAAAATTAAAAAACGAAAAGACATAAATTAAATAAAATCACAAATAATAATAAAAAGCGAATCGATTACGTTTATTTACAAACTACACTAAGTCCAATTACAATGCTTGTTACGCGAATCTCCGAATACGGAATGAAAATATAACACATACAAATAAAACGGATTTTAATTGTTAACAAAAAAAAAGTTTTCCCCATTAAAATAATACAACAATCAAGACAATAAAAGAATCATAATAACAAATGAAAACAAAAAAATCATAATACTTTTACTGATCTCCCTAATAACAACTTTTTTAAAACTATAAGCACAAATAAAATAAACGGTCCATTGATTTATTGAAATTCAAAGCTTAAAAAAAAAACTTAACTTGTTTAAAACGCAGAATAAATATGAAAGAGGACTACCGCCAACGGAACTAAAAAAAAAAACAGTTCCGTTTAAGAACCTGAGTCACTATATTTCAACAACTACTCAATTACTTCTTGGCCACATGGAACCGGTTCCAGGTCTTGATGAATAATTAATTTCTACCGCACTTACGAATGAAATAACCTAAGAATAATGTGATTACAAACCATTATAAAACGAACTTGGAATAGTGACAATTGTTTTTATTTTTACAGCATTACTATTATTACTATTATTTATGATCGTTGTTATTATTTTATTATCATGATTCAACCAAAACTGGAAATTAGCCAAGTACGCAAAATATTGTTGCTGTTGGTGTTTCACGTTATTTATTTAATTTTGATAGAGCAATTAAAAAAAAAAAAACAATACATAAATTTTAATGTAGTTCAAATTTACAAAGTACGATTAATTAGATAAAAATTCAATAAAACTAAAAAATCTTACAATAAAAATTATCCATAAATACATCTATCAAAATTTAAATAAATAACACTGGTCAACATGATTTTTGTCTCACGAGTACCAATAAGTGGACTTAATGCATTTTTTACCCTGTTTTTAAATACGTATTCAGAATTTCTCTCACCCACAGTTTTTTTTTTTTTTTTTTTTTTTTTTAATATTTTAAAACGTTTTTCGTCCATTTGTTCATTGTCAAGTAAAAGCTCCTACAGCATTGTAAATATGATAGAACCAAATGAGCTACCTCAAAGGGTAGCGTTGCTACTGTTGTGCAGGTTCATACGTGTATAGACATGTACAAACGGGATTTAGTGTAGCACAAATTCATCAGAACCAGATGACAGTTGCGAGGTAGTAATGAAACAGTAATCACGACATTGTGAGGGCTTTGTGTGTCTGAATTATTGTGTATTATATATTTATAACTTTATTTCTTTTAACTAGTCGTTAGTTACAAAATGTTTACAGTTTATTTATATCATTCAACAATTTTTGTTATGTACATGGTGAAGTGAAGCTCAAGTTCCAAAGGCGAAAACTTACTCCATTAGTAAAAAAAGTGTTACGAACTTTATTTTGGGTGTAAAGTCGGGGACCAAACAAGGGCCTGGGCCCCACATATCTGTTGTTTATGGCTTCTCATTGCATGGAAAAATGGCACACGCCACATGCCATTTGCTATTCCTACGATTTGGAGGGAACCCAAAGATCACTCTTCTGAACAACATTAAATTCTGCTTAAAAACATTAAAGGGATTACGTCAAAATCAAAACATATATTGGTTATTCCTAACTTACAATCTGCAACGAGACTAGTTCCACACTGCGAAGAATTGCCCGTACCAAAGCCTCCAGAACATGTGAATTAGATGAAGAGAGCTCACAGCAGTCTGATGTAAGTAAGGAAGAAAAAGAAACAGATTCTGGTGAAACAACTTTTGAACAAAGCAGTTCATATGAGCCTCACCTACTGCCTCAAGAAAATCTAACGATCTCGTACGAGATTTAAAGTATCCAAAAAATAGTCTGAAATGCCTGCTTCCCAGCTAAAAGGATAGAATCTTCTTCAAAATAATACAAAGATATGTACTTGTCGTAATCATCATTCTGTATTTAAGACTATATTTCTGATGAAAACGGCTTAATGTTTTGTAATTACATTTCTTCTCTTATGGAGACACTTTGTAATGAACGTAACACAACAGAATGGCACTTAATCATAAATTCCTCTAAAATTAGTTTAAAAGCTGTGCTTCTGTGTAATGACAATAAATTCCCATCAGTACCTGTGGCTCACTCTGCGAGGGTGAAAGAAACATATGAAAACTTAAAATTTATACTGGAAAAGTTTCAATATGCAGTGCATGAATGGAATATTTGTAGTGATTTGAAGGTAATTGCAGTTATTCATGGTCTGCAGTATGGCTACACAAAGTACTGTTGTTTGTTGTGTGAATGGGATGGTAGGGACACAAAAACCATTTCATTAGAAAAGAATGGCCTAAATGGGAATCGCTCAATCCTGAACAGAAAAATGGGAAACATGACCCATTTTGTAATCCTAAAAATGTGTATCTACCTTCGTTACATATCAAAAAAGGATTAATGAAGGATCTCGTCAAGGCCATGGACAATACTTCTGGTTTCAGGTATTTAAAACAGAAGTTTCCTAAAATTAGTAATGCAAAAGTTAAAGAAGAAGAACTGGGAAGAAACCTCTGGTCTCTTTTCACGAACAGAGGTTGCGTTGTATAAAGTCTTTTTCAGTGCTATTTTTGAAATGGTGGTCGAGTGTATACCTTTCCCAGTTTCACAATCTTGCTGTCTGAGAACTGCTACAATGGGTTTGCCCCCTTACTGTTAAGACGATTCATACCTTTTCGCGAGGATTCAGAGGATTTGCCACATGATTTGTTCGAACACCCGCCTCATCGCGTCGAAATGCGTGGTAACAACTCCTGGTCGCCAGTCCCTGTTACGAGCAAAGAGGCCTTTACCCTTAGTCCTGCTCGCGCTCTTTTAGAGCGGGAGCCATAATCTGTAACTGTGTGTTCATCTTTAATTTCACACATTAGATCCAGCATTGGCGAAAAGCGAGAGGAGAATACAGAACTCCCCAGCTGCCCGCGGCTTGCTGCGGGTAGTCGTCACGCTTGTGGGCTTGTGCCCAACATCTAAATAGAAAAAATACAGCGAGAATTTTGTTCGTATTACTGTTAGGTCAGAGCATCTCCGACCATGACAGATGTTAATGAGGTAGGTAAGAAGCCTAGCAGCAGGAGGGGACCGGAGCCTTATCTTTTGACTTGCTCGAATACTGGTCTTGACAACGATAGTTAAGAGGTAGATATAGGGGTTACCACCCGAGAGGGTATGAACCCACTTTTTGAAGAGTGTTTGCTAGCCGGGGGCAGGCCTGGCAGCTCTGCTCCTTTGGCCCGTGATGTTTTGGCAGAGCTGGGTACTTTGTCTTCCTATTTAGCGGGTGGTGGTGCGGGGTTTGTCCGCGGCTCCTGCGCGGACCGGAATGAGGTTTCGTTCCGCTTGTTAGGTGACCTAAACTGGTCGACTTAATCGGGTATATGTCTGAATCTCTATGTTGCGTAAGACATAATTTTGATTGGTATGAGTGTAGTACTGATTTATTTTTACGCTTTCGTTTTCTGAGGCAACGGTGCTGTCAAATCTGGACTAAGCGCGGGGTTCGGGCTTCTGCTGTTTTGGTCAGTTAGTTTGAGGGAATCATGTAAGGTTGTATGTGAAGATATCCGTTTGAGGCCTACGTGAAGGCGAAATTTGATTTGTATTTTACTGATGCAAATGTCTGCCGAGGCATTTACATCGGTGGCATCCCGGCCGAGGCCTGGCTGATGACTGTGAGATGTAATCAGTTAGAGGGTCTAAAGACGACCACCGGTAAAACCACTCAGGGCTTGGAACGGTGGGGATGGTGGCGACCGGTAACGTCCCAAGGTTACCGGTCGCCGGTAACTTCGTGGGGGGGAAGACCCACTTGGGTCTTCCCCCCACGAAGTTGGGATGGATGGTCCACAAATACGATCACTAATGCGTGATGAAAAGTTCGAGAACTATTGAATCCACTGGAGAAAGCAGCTTGGCAAGCATTGAAAACAGTTATAGGAGTTTTTTGGGAAATCGAAAGGCGAAAATTGCCGTGATAATGTCAAAGTACTTATAACATTATATAAAAATTTGGGTTGTAATATGTCCTTAAAAGTACAATTCCTGCACTCACACCTAGATTTCTTCCCGGAAATGATTGGCGCAGTGAGCGTTGAACACGGGGAACACTTTCATCAGATTTCAGCTATGGAAAAGAGGTAACAAGGCAAATGGAATCCTAATATGCCGGCCGATAAATGTTGAACCAAAAAGAGGGATGCTCCACAGGCGAAATATAGCAGAAAATCGTCATATCTTACTTTCTAGGTGAGTGAAATGTTTGAATATTGTGCAGTTAAGAATGCATAAAGTGTTAAAATGTTTGAAATTATAAACGCGTTTTGAAATGGGGAAAACCCGATATCATATTTGCATATAGAACACGTACTATAAGAATCACATTTTTTTTCCTGAGATAAAAAAAATTTTTGGGTTCCCCAGTATAATTTACGATAAAAAAATGTGGATTGTTTCATAATTAGACAATAATCGAATGAAAAATTTAGAATTTTGACGACAGATTTTTAATTATATCTAATAAGCTTGTCATTTATTTCCATATTCTAAAATAAAAAAATTACTGTAACTATGAAAAAATCAAAATAGAAATCTACTTAAAAATAAAAAAAATAGTTTTGGTATTTATGTTTAGTTTTCTTGGCATTTCACCGACCACCACTATTCGATCGCCCTAAAGTATAAGACCGATGTCTGTGCCACAAACGGTTACTGAGCCTCGAAACAGTTTAGCGACCAGTGTCCTAAATAGCTCCTAGAGCTTACCTAACAGCGCGAGGGGACTAAGGACGGTGCCATACACCACCGACATACGTGTCCAAACCTAACTTGTCAGAAACTTACAAAAATGGGTAGGCGCACTCCGTCAACTACAGAAAATATATGACACCCATAAATTAAAATTTACTTCGTTTAGACAGCAATTCGCTATCACGCCTAAGTCGATAAATGCCAGCAAGTGTTTTTCCACAATATTAAAGCGCTTAGAGCATTAATTGGCTGGTGGTTAGCCTTGTCTCTAAGTTAGCCTCCCACAGCAGGGCGGTGGGAGTCTTTTTCTTAAGTAAACTACTGATGTCGGTTGAACAAAGCAACCGCATCAAGAAACTTCCACACGGTCCGACAATGCGGCTCTCCCAACATTGACTCGCCGCTAATGAGTGGCTAATTTTCCCTTTGACCTCTGAGTCTCACGGTGGCCCGTTCTCTGTCCCCGCAAGAGCAGGGCAGTCAAATATCAGATGTTCATTTGACTGGACCTCCCCGCAGGCGCATAGCTCATCAGCTGCCAGGCGGAACCGAAACAGATATTGATTCAAGTTAGCGTGGTTGGTGAGTACCCGGGCACCCGTTGCCCTTAAAACGAGCTCGAAGCATACCATCCTCCAAATCCTGTATAAACGTATACAAGGACCTTCCCTTAGTCATGGTGTCCCATTCTAGCTGCCATGCTTTCATCGCGAGGCTCTGCAGCCTCTTCCGCAGGCGGGAGGTGGAAAACTGGACGAAATTTAAATCCGGTGCATTTTGATCACCGTTCCGCTCCGGTACTGGCCCGGTTCGAAACCGTATCCCAAATACCTCGCCTTCCGACCTCTTCGGAATTTCCACATGGCTGCCCGAACTTTCACCTCTAAATCGATTGGGAGAGCCTTTTCTAATACGATGGTAGCCTCATACGAGGTTGTTTTTAAAAATACCAGTGCATACAATTAAGGCTCTGCGCTGGGCACTCCTTAAATTTTGAACAAGTGCTCTATTCATATCCAACCTATGCGCCCGTTTGGGCGCATAGGTTGGAGGTCATGCTTTCGAATATACCTCGGTACACCGTGTACATTTGACAACCCATAGTACTTCCGAGCAATCCTCCTAAGTTTGTGCATCACTGAGACGGCCGCAGCTTGCCTAATATGATTGCAAAACAGCAACTTCTCATCAAACAAAACACCTAGGTACTTTTGAACTCTAACTCGGATGATTACACAGCCTGTATGTTTAATATGGGGGTTAGTACACATTTTCGTTTTCATCGCTGTTGAAGCGTTCAACTGCAACAGCTTTTTTATGTGAATATGTAGAATAATGATTTGTTGCATTGTTTCAACAAGGCTTTCACTTGAGGATTATAAAATTCCTTTCCCTGATTCGTTTGAAAATGATTGATTTTACACTTTTTGATATCGGTCGTAAAGCGAACGTGACTTCTACGCCCGTTTTCTTCTTTAACGGTATAGCGTACGCGAATTTAGTAAAACAATCAACAGCAGTCAACAAATATTTATAACCCTTATTGATCCTGGAATGAGGAAGCATTTCTACAAGGTCACTCTGGTATGTCATTTCAGCCCTTAATTCCGTCTTTCTATTTGGATAATTACGCCTGGCTGGTTTGTTTAATTCTTTTGCCAAATCGGCTTTAACTGAAATTGTGTTCTATATAAAAAGAAAAACAACGTATTAAAAATTGCATTACATCAACTAAAACGAACATTACAATTTTATAAAGTATTTTTCATATAAGTTATCTAATTCTTGTTTTCAACTATCAATATCGATCGCTGTATCAAAATAACTGCCTTTCCTTTTAAATTTAAGGTTGAAACGTGCATAATTGAAAGATTTTACACTGGCTCTTTTACTTTTTGATATACGATTTCATAATCTGGATTTTTTTTTTTAATTTAGCAAATGCAGTTTCAAAAGAGTCATATTTAACGCAGATAGCATAATATTTGCATGGATCATCCGGTTGTTTTTTATCTATAATTACAAGACAATTATTTTCATTATCATGTGTAAATGGAAAAGCCGTGGTTTTAACTCTCTTTATTGTTTAATTGACCGTTTTCGAATACGATCTGAATTTTCATGTACAAGTTGATTGTTTTCTATTCGTAATCTTTCCACAATATTTTCAAATTCTTTTAATTTTGTTTGTAACTGAGTTTTATCATTTTTATATCTGTTACAATCTTTGATAAAATACTCTTTCATAATTTTACAACATTTTTATAGAAATCGGTGGATATCAAACAAGCTAAATTTAAAATTAATTCTTCCTTAAATAAGTATCAGAAATCACTAGATTAATGAATTTGTACCCTTTGAATCAACTTTATATGAATTATTTTGGTCGTGCAAATGTGCGGGACAAAATGATTCCATCAATTTTTTAGATTCTTAATTACGAAACCAATCTTCATATCGTTTCCCATCATTTTGACAAAGTAGCATTGAAAAAACCCATATTAATGTCAAAAATCAGTTCGAAATCACCGAAAATACCATACGAATAGTTATTTTTAATCTGTTCATAACACATCGATTAAACTCATTTCTAAATCTATAAATAAAATGATAATTTTTAACAATAAAATGCTGGTTATACATGTTGTTACTTTTTTTATATAGATCTATGAAAATTTGTGGTATTTTTGAGAAACCGAATAGTTTAAATTACAGCAATAAAATTAAAAATATTAATGAAATGAAGCGCAACTGGAATTATAGAACTGAAAAAATGGAGTTTACAAACACAAAAAATGGTGAATCGATTATCACATCAATTGAAGGTTTCGGGAAAATATTTTTACCACAACGATTTAATAATCTTACACAATCAAATATGAATAAGATTAATCAATCTACAGATCTTTATATAATTTATAAGGGTTTGAAAAAAATGTCTAATGGGTACAGTTATTAATCGTGTAGTTTGCACGCGGTATTGATGTTCCCAATCAAAATAAATATATTTAGACGATGATTCGTGTAAATTTAGTACGTTATCGCGTCGTGGTTGAAAAAAATAAAATACGATTTAGTTGTAGTATTTGTAACGAAACAAAATTAAGAATTTGATCACGATGTAGACTAATTTTTTTACTTTTTTTCACCATGTATTCATCGATTTTTTCATGACCGTACGGTAATGTATCTACATTGTTTTCTAACACGAATCTTTTTATCATCGAACGAGAGAGCATTTTTACACTGATCAATCGAGTAAATTTGATGATTAGAATTACTTCATGATTTTGATGTGGAATATGAAACATTTCTATTAAACAATAATCTTTATATAGTTTGTGATCTAACGTGATCAAATTATGATCTTTATCAAATATACGAGAACCGTTTTTAATTCCCTTGGCTGTCTTTTTTTGTTGTAAACCATATTCATTTTTTCACCTCGTATACCGAAACCCCAATTTACGCGAACGGTAAAACCTCAAAATTTACGTTGAACTCCTCAACCTCAAAACTTTATTTTCATTTTCACCCACCCATTCTCACCATGCGACCGAAAGTAATACCGTAGTTTTCTTCGAAAAGTTGGTAAAAAATACATTCAATCAAATTTCAAGAAATAAAAAATATGCAAACTGTTTCCTTTTATATTTATACGATGTTCTTTCAAATAGGCCAGTTTGATTTACAAAATTATAAATTATTATCTGATGAAATTACATATATTTTAAGTATTTCAATTCCAGTGAAGAACAAAAGTTTATATATTTTCCTACCGTAAAAACCTACTTCTTTAATACCAGATCGGATGTAAAGATTGAATATTTCATTCGTATCGTATCTATACATTTTATTATAATATGGTTTTAAAGTTAGTGATACAAGTGTATTACATGTTGGATGTCGTACTATATTGTAAAAAAAGGTTAATAATACTATATTTGTACCATTTAAACGACTATAATAATGTATGTGTCATTATTAGTAACAATATGTCCACATACTAAGAATAATAATATAACATAGAAATTGAAAATTACATTCCGTCACATACAAGCAACAATACAATACGATATAACACAATACCGTATTTATAAACGAACGCTACATTTTGTAACGTTAACCGACGATACCGTACACGGATCGAACAGAAAACCCCAACCTTCAATTTATAAATAAATAGATAATAAAAAATAACTCATGAACTTAATATATAACGTATATTTAAAGTAATTAAATTTTAAATAGATATATCAGTATAACCGATATAACAGAAAGACAATAAAATCGTACGAAAGTTAATTAATTAATTTAAATTCGACTTTAGCTAGTAGCGCTATATCTTTTCAGATGAATTTGAACTTTAATAATTCTCTTCACGATGAAAGTAAAATATTGAGGCTCTTATATTTCAATCGCTGATATTTTTACAATAAATCTATAAAATTTTATTTAATTATTAAAATCTTTCTTTAAAAAAAATTGGCAACAGTGTAGCTAAACTTTCTCGGCAAATAACCTCTAAGGTTTGAGTCCTAATCTCCCTCTACCTATTCTCTTACCCGTTTCGGACTTCAACTTTAAATTTTAATAACATTAATACCGCATATTTAAAAGTAACCGTGCTAAATTTAAAGACATAATAATTTTTAGAAAAAGAAACAATAAGTATGTGATTTTATTTTTTTATTCATATTTTTCTGTTATCGATAAGTTTTCAATTTATTTCTAATTAAAGTTGAATTTCTCCAATTTGTTTTTAATTTTAATAGACGTTATTTACATCAATTTTCTATGAATTAATTTTTCTGACAAAATGTTTTTGTGTTTTACCCCGTTTTTCTTAAAACCTAAGTGAGATAGAGGTCCGGGACCGCTTTTATTCAATTACTTAGATCAAAAACCATAAGGAAACACCAAATTTACCCCTCGATTAGTACCCGAAGAATTTTAGTAAGGTTTGCTTTCAACGAGTGAGCAAAAAGTAGGCCTAAATGTTTCGCGAGCCGAAATTCGCTAACGAACCTTTTTCTGACCTATGTTCATATGAACATTTTTTCTTATTCATTTTTTTTGGCAACAGAATCATCTCCCGAGACATTACCATGCAATTTGGAATCATCATGTGAATCATCATGCGCGCATACATATAAATGGGTAAAGTAAATAATTCCTCTATAAACTATGCTAAAAAAAAAAACAAGCACCTAATGTTATTGAAAAATATTACTTTAAAAAAACTTCGAAATGATAGAGAAACTAAAACTATCTCAAAAAGATTTCACATTACTTCTTAATAAATAAAAATATACTAAGATAACAAAACAAATTTCTCCCTTTTAAATCATAATATAACTAGAAAATATTCAGTTCTCAAACAAAATTCAGCAAGTTAACATTTTAAAGGTTAAATGTAATATATATTTACAATATCAAATAGGGTAAAATTAAATCATAAATATAATAATCCAAGTTTTAAATATATATATATATATATATATATATGAAAAATACTCGTAAATATTAAATTAGTAAGGGGTACGCCTTTTTTTAAATGACACAACCAAATAAAGAGATTACCATGAAATCCTACGCGATAAAAAAGCGTGCGCGTTAACAAATAAATAAACACATATGACGCGTACCTACTTATAAAGCATTATGATTGAACCATGTTCTAGTAATGTGTATTTCATCTAAAAATAGACATCATAATTTTAGTAAGTCAAAGACCTCACTTCAGTAACTACAGATTTATTAAGTACAGATTAGTTAACTATAGATTTATTTTTAAAATAACAGACGGTATTAAAATCCACAGTAAGTTTTAATTCTAAAATTAATTAATTTATACATATAAAAATAGAGCTGAAACCGACGTTACTAAACACTCTTCTGATTCCGAAAACTGTTGTACAGATTAAAAACTAATTTCTTCCTCCATCCGGATACAAAGCTAAATATTAGAACTTTAGTATTATTATACCATTTTTTTATTATTTCATTTACGACTATTTATTTTTTTTTAAAGAAGAAAAATAACAAAAATGAATTAAATTTGTTTATGAAGACGTGTTAGATGTCATAACTAAGAAGATTACAGGCGACCTGACATTAAATACAAGTCACTCCTAGAATTAGTATAGCCAATTTCAACCAGGTTACCAGGTATTATAGCCAATCGCTTACCAAGTTTAGTAAAGTGAGTGAGGAGTGAAGTGGGTTTCCCGTTCTATTATTCATTAAATCAAACATATTGCTGCACACGATGCGTCAAACTCACTAAAACGTAAACGTATAGCTGATGACGATATTTTCAAAATTCTTTTCACCATAGAGACTGATTGTATAATGAACATCATTACTCTCAGAAAAAGTAATACTGATTAGTTTCCCAGAACCTCAAATGTTCTAATGTGTTACAGCTACAAGAAAGAGGACAGCAATTAGTGTTAAGCAACAGATTAATGTACCAGTTTCTGCTGAGAAACAATACATTCTACACACTACCTAGTAGAGGAAATCTATTCGTAATATCAGTAATATAACAGAAATACCAATAACAAAATAAAATTTGCAGAATTCAAACTCTTTTATGACACAAAAGTGTCATAAAAGTACTATTAAAAACGGCAAAATTGTTATTTATTTGTTTTTTTTACTACTGCTATGATAAAAGGTCCAAAACTATTCCTGTTATAACGACTAATTTAAGAGAAAATATGTAAGTAAATGTTTCAAGTTGATATTTTGAAACTGTAAAAACTTAAAATATGAAATTATCTTTAGGTATTACTACGAAATAACTTGAAACTGTAAAAAAGATTAAAAACGTTTTCCTCAATTAACTACTGGTTTTTCTTATTTAAATTTAAAAAAATATTTCAAGCCGATAAACTGAAACATAAAAAGTTATGACGACTTACTAAACTTTAATTTTTAGCACCCTATCTCTGCGATTTAATATCAATCCCTCTAGAACAGAAGCTACCATACCAACAGTTTAACGATTCCTGACATCTAAAACCAAGCAGAAGTCCACACAAAAATATAATTTATAACCAAGATTCTAGTATCTATGAAATCAGGAGATCTCAAAAAATCGAAAAATGCTAAAATATGACGTGGGGACTTGGCCATCGATTTGATTTTACATCGGCTAATTTAAAATATTCTGTAACCAAACTGTTTTTCCGCCAAAAATTATAAATCAATCCAAGAATAGGTACTGCATTCCTTAAGTAGATATTCACCGGATATTTCTGTTGTTTGGTGTGGACTGCCAACGAACAAATTTAATGACTATAAAAACATCCAAATGGGGGAAAAGATACAAAGCAGGTAAAGTCGGACCTCCTAACCCCTTTTAGTACAGCAGTACCAACAACCTGTACAAAATCCATTTTATTTCCGGCTTCATTTAATTTTTCTAACCTTACGACCTTTGCAAGATCCGGACAGCTGTAAGTACTGTTAATTCAAGGTTACAGTTCTACATAACGTTACATCAGTTTATATTTCAAAATTATTTGAATTTTGCCCGTCCAATTTTGACAAAATTTGATTTTTGTCCTTTTAAATTTTGTGCATCATCTACCAAGAAATAATCTGCACGATATTAATAGATTTAAATATATATATATATAAACATGATTATTAATCAGTTTCATAATATTAAAATACTTAAATACTAATTTCTAATATTTAATCGTTTAATACCGTATTTACAATTTTATTACTTTTAAGAATAGGTAATAAATTTTAAGTAAATTAAAATACAGGGGCGTCAGTTACAGACTGAAACAAACTGTGCAACAGTCTGTGTAGCTATATTAACAAACAACAATTTGACCTGACCTTGTTTTAGAGTTCTGAATTTAAAAGTACAAAACTTAACAACAAACTTCAACAAAGAGACAGATTTGTAATACAATTTAACGTGTATAAAAAAAGCAATATTAAAATAAAAGATTAAAAAAATAACAAAAGGCAATAAATCTTTAAAAATAGCAATTGTAAATAATAGTAATAGTATTAAAAAAACAATAACCAACAACAACTTTACTAACAGATGGAAATAATTCTTTGGATACCTACCTATTTTATTGAACTGTATACATTTATATAAACAATACACAAGTTACAAAAACTATACGTTAATACAGACTTAACAAATCATTATGGGATTAAAACATAATCCGGTACAGATTATTTATAGTTTAACAATAGAAAAATGGGATACTATGACTATTTCTCTAAATAATAGAGTTAATTCACTTAAATTCTAACAAAATAAATAAAAATTAAATGAAACTCAAGAACTTCAGCAGGAATAACGTACGTTAACCGAAAAATGACGTAACACAAGAATGTAACACTGTAGTAATTCTAGAAAACAACTATTTAACCGAAATATAAAAAATAACGTCTGAAAAAATAGTGAAATATGAAAATTTCATTTCATTTGGCTTGATATTAATCTTTTTACTTTACAAGTGGTGGGAGTTTGTAGTCAAGTTAATAGCTGTCACAAACGGCCAAACTATATTATTTCAGCTATATTACACATTATATTCAACACGAGTAAGAATTTTCAAATTAAAACTGCAATAAAAAAATATAAATTACAATAAACATATTTTAAAATTACTCTCAGTTCTGTTTCAATTCATAAAAAATAGATCTGGATTTTAAAAAATTCAGTCTAGAAAAAAATCAACAATTTTAAAATTATAAAACTGAAATTTTATTTGTATCATGCTGAAAGTAGGTTTTTGGGGACGATCTCAAAGTTCTACAATCTTAGAATCACCAAAAAGTATCAATTAAATAAAAATTGTAGTTTCGGAAAGGTCGGCAACTCCATTGCGTATTACTCTTGGCAGTCTCAATATACTCGTATAAATGTATGTGTACATTCCAAACGCTATTCTTTTAAACTAATTTTGGCATGTGGACTACTAATAAATATGTATATTACAGCTACACACAGATATACTAATAACCGATTTAACTACCGAGTCAACTGGATCAACCCAAAGATCTAGTTCCATCGGGTCTCCCAACTAAACACCCTTAACAGCTACTTTTTCTTTCCCCAATCGCGTGACGTGCCTCGCCCAGCGCAATCTACGACTTAACAATATCCCGAATCGAACATAATCTATGCTGCTCACAGTTGTAGCGATTTTTCACTGCTCAGTATGTTTGTCAAATACAGGCGCAAGTACTTTTCAAAGAATTTAATTCTCAAAAATTCTAAACCTGCTTTCCTTCACTAACCTCAACGATCACGTCTCACATCCGTTCACAACCGAAAAAATGATTGTTTCATACATCCTCATTTTAACCCGCTTTGATAGTTTCAATAACTCAAACGGGGAATAAAATCACGCGTTACCGGAATGTAATATTTTCTGAATTCCCTTATCGATTTCATTACGGTTCGTAAGATATTTAATTCAACTCTTTCGAAAAATCGACCGATCAAGCAATATTCATTATTTGCGCTCTTATCGTCAATATGTGCTAAACTTTCTTTTCACTCATACTTCAAAAAAGTTTTCCCCATACTTATAATGATTTTGGTATTTTTTAAACTTTTTCTAAATCATTCAAATCGTCTGTATAACACAAAACATGGAAGTTTCCGTTTAAAAATAAACATTCCGTCATCGGTTCTATTTTTCTGATAATATATTCTAAATTAAACAAAAGAGGAAACCGTTTCCCTGCTTTAGCTCATTACAAATCTCAAAATCATCTACCTTGATTCTCCATACAAACTCTACCCTTAGAACTAGCCGTACAAACTTGAATCACCCTAACGTTTTGCGAATACGAAATAGAATTATATCTCATACAGCTTATCTACTCGCTTCAAAATACGCAAACAAATGAAACTGATGTTATTCTATTCCCTAAACAATTTTCTGTCAATCAATACAATTTTATTTTATTCCTGCAATTTGTTTTAAAAAAGTAAACAAAAAGAATTAAAGTAATTTTACCTTCTAGATTAAAAGTAAATGTGTTAAATAAAGCAATCTTCGGCAAATTTAGTCGCTTTTAGAAGAATAATTTCTTGAGCTACCGCTCTCTTTACAAATAATAACTATTTTAATCAGGAATTTATTTTTTTAATTAAAAAATAACTTTTATGTTCGTCTAAATAAATAAATAATTTAAACAATAGTGTATAATAATTAAAAACATTGACTGTTACGAAGTGAATAGATTGGTAATTTGAAAATGAAAGAACGATTAAACTTTCTTTTTTCTTTAGTGTCAATATACATAATTCACTGTTACTTTTGACTTGCTGGTGTCATGATCTCTATAAAACAACCCGTGAACTACTGTATAAGGGGCTAATACTACATACGATACTTATAAAAAGAAAAAAAATACAACTTTTTCCAACTTTTTAATACTCTCAATATAATGGATTTGTCTAACTCTGCAAAATTAGCGGTTGTCTCAGCTTTGGCTGAGACAAACTCAAACACCTCATTCACCTCAAATGGTGAGGCCAAAACCTCACCATTTGAGATGGATCTTCATCCAGCGAGCTATTTCTTCAGGTTTAAGAAGAAGTAATCGCAGGGAGCCAAATTCGGCGAATACGGTGTAAGTAGAAGCGCATAAGAGTTTCGCAGAAAGAAACCGAAACGTATGTACAGACGCATAATAAAAAAAAGAGCACTTCCATTTCTTTCACTTTATGCTCTTTTTTTTTGAAAAAAAAAGAGTGAAAGAGCACTTCCATTTTGGCCAGTTATGGACATTCAGCCTGAATAACACCCTTCAATGGTTTCAGTAGTGAACTGTAATGCTCCCCAGGCCTTTTTCCAGGTAGTCTATAAACAAACGATGAGAATTCCAAAAAAGCAACCGTAACCATGACTTTTCCTGTTAATGGAAACGTTTTCGTTTTCTCTGGCGCACTTTCACTTACTCTAACCCAATGTTTGGTTTCTGGCGTGTAATGATGAATCCATATTTCATATACTCTTTAAAAAACATTGAAGAAATCGAAGGAATCACGTTTAAATAAATTTAGCACCCTTGAGAAGCGACCAGCCACATGCGTTTATGGTCGACTGTTAAACGCGACACCCATAGAACGGAAAGCTTTTATATATTCAAAATAACGGGCAAAATGTAGTGGATACAGTCCATCATTATGTTTACAATGTCAGGAAGCTCGCGTACCTTCAGTTTGCGATCATTCAATACGATATTGTGGATTTTATGATGATTTCGCCGATCGTAGTGCTTTTTGGGTGTCCCGAGCGTTCATCATCTGGAATGGATGTATGAACACTTTTAAATTCAGTAGCTAATTTTTTTTACCGTCAAAAACGAAAGGGAAGTGGAATTTATCTCTTTTTTCACCACCATCGAGATTAAACCTTTTAAAACAAAGTACAATATAACAGCTAGAACTTCAATTTTATCCATTTTTCCTTAAATTTAAAAATTCTTCTGCTTTACTCGATCGCCACCAAACAAGCAACTAAACATAAGCAACTGAAACTTCGCAGCACGATATCTTAAGGATCATACTTGATAAAAATCATTATTATTTGGTCACACTTGCATCATCTCTGTGTCAGGGTGAGAACTTTCCCGAACGACACTCGTATGTAGTTTGATAATTTTGTCATCCATAATATTTTTAGAATAATGCGATATCTCATAATTCAAACGACGATTCTAATCATACTATATTTTCGTCTCCAAGGTTCTTCATCGTAAAGAAAGGTTGAAAAAACATAATTTTATTTTTAAAAAATTTCCGAAAGTGCATCTTTCTCCAATTAAATCTAAAGTAATATGGCCGAACAATGGACCAATCAATTAACTCATTACAGTAAAGTTCTATTGTATTTTCCTACATACTGCATAACATTGCATTTAATTTTTTTTCTTTTAAATATAAATTCATCATTTCATAATAATGATATATTTATCTTAAAAATAATAAGTTTGACTGAAAAGAAAAAAAAATTAAATAGTCGATAACTTGACAACCTTAAGTTACTAACGGGTTTTCTTGGATTTGGATACCCATGTTATAGAACTATTTAAGTTTTTGCGTTTAACTTCTTCGATAAACCTACACCGCCAATTAATTTAAAACAACTGACATTTTACATAATCGACCCGAGTCTAATCAAAACAAACTTATGAAATGCGATTGGGAAAAGTAGTATATCAACTTTAAAAAAAAAAACTAATATATTTAATGTACTATATCATATTCTTCTGAAAGAATAACTATGAAATAAAAAGTAATCGAACGTCAAAGAATAAACACAAGATAAATCTAAAAAAAGATTAAGTATGGCTTATTCGTAGGAATTTAAATTAATAAACAGTTTATTAAGGTAAAAACATCTCTTTGAATTTATAATACAGACAGAGATAAATATAATGTAAAGAACGTACTTGTACATACATCTTATATAAACTGCGAAAAATAATTTTTATTTGCGTATGTGTGGGTGAGCTGTACCGTCAACACCCACAAAATTTTAAACGCACACGCAAAAAATTTACATCAACAAATACTTATTTTAAAAACGTATACAATAGTTTTTAAATGAAGATGTTATAAATGCTGTAATACTACTCAGAATAGACAAGATATATAAAAAATTTCGTGGATAAAAGTTAACCTAAAAGAGAGAAAGGTTTTACAGGATATTTTTATTATAGTCAGTATTATTTCATAATAATTTACATATTTGTACATAAATCAAGGAAAAGAGTCTTTTTTATCCGAATAATAGAATACAAACGAAGAGAACAATACTATCAATCCGTACAAAGAAACATACTAAGTAGGTTACAAAAGATCAGAATAATACAATAGTTGTCCGATTTTAAACCAGATGGCAAAAGTTTTAATCGTATACAGATTAGGTAAAATTTGAAGCCCATTCCACGATATCAAATCCCGTTCGCTTCACTAATACAAGTAAGTTAAAAGAAATCAAGATAGACATTATTCAATTCCCCCCCCCCACCCCATGTACTACAAATGTTCATATTTTGGTATAAAGGATAATAAATTCGTTCATTATATGTCTTGGCGTGTATATACTTCTTAAATCGATTATTATTAGTGTAGTACTAGTTCAATCTTACGAACACATTTTTTCTCGGGTTCTAAATTATAGTACACGTTTTCCTAAATATCAACTAGAGTACATCATTATTAAATGTACACAAAAGTTTCACAGACAAGAAAAGTATAGCCTTCCATGGTAGGTCCACCCACCGCAAAAATGCTTACATTCAACCCATGGTGACAGTGATGTTTGGAAGAGAATGTACCCGTAACTCAATTCCCAAATAATGCAGTTAAAATTTCCACAAGCCACACAAAACGTTTCAAGAAACGGGGATGGTTTCCTTAAGGAACCCTGACCTTGTTCTCAGGTGACTCTTTAGTATTTCTCTATTGTAACATATAACTATAGATTACGTATATAAACTCATCAACACAAAAACGTTTATCAGTAATTACACTAATAGACAAAAAAAAAAAAAAAATTTTCATGTTTCTCTAAGTGTGATACTATTTCTTGAATTGCTTTTTTGCGTACATTACAGATGTGTAAATACAATTTTTCTATCACCCTTAGTTTTCAATAAATGACGCTTCAAAAAGAATTGAGGAAAAATATAGTTAAAATCTGTAAAATTTATAATTTTGCGTGGCCATACTTGTGTTAATAATGATTTCGCTGATACTTTTCTTTTATAAATAGCCTAAGGCACATCCCGAATTAATGCCCAACAGTAATCGGCTAATATGTTAGCATTCCATTTCCCTTTATAGCGGCTTCTCATCACCGAAATATCTTTGTAGAAACGTTCACCGTGTTCGTCACTTACGTCTCCGAGGTTGTCCGGGAAAAAATCCACATGTGAGTGGAGGAAATGTATTTTCAAAGACATATTACATCCCATAGCACTGTATGAAGTAAGAAGTTGATTAACAATATCGTGTTAATTATCGGATTTTTGTTTGCCGGGAAACCTTTTGCAAAGTCTTTAAATGAAGCCCAAGCTGGACTTTCTACTTTATTTAACATCGAGTTAAATACATCATTTTTTATCAATTTTCTTATCTGAGGACCAACAAATATTCCTTCTTGAATTTTTCTTTCACTTACATTCGGAAATTTCTGCCTGATGTACAAAAATCCGGGACTATCATTCTTCATTACTTTTACAAAAGTTTTCATTAGTCCTAGCCTGATACGAAGAGTGGTAAAAATATTTTTTTCGGTTCAACTAAGGGCTCATGAATAATATTTTTCCCACTTGGAGTTAAGTTGTCTCGTTTCTTCCACTCTTTGGCAATACAATGTTTATCCCTAACTCGGCTGTCCCATTCGCAAAGAAAACACATGTACTTAGTATAGCCTAACTGCATGCCTAACAAAATAGCTATAACTTTCAAATCACCTCATATGTTCCAGCTATGTTTTTTATAATTTATTTTTTCACGAACGTCTTTCATCACATCCTATGTCTCTTTCAAATTAATACCATAAGCGATTGGTATCAAACGATATTTGTTACCGTTGTGTAGTAGAACCACTTTTAAATTGTACTTGGATGAATCTATGAAAAGGCGCCGGTCCTCAGGTTTACGAACTTGTCCTAAGTGCAATATAAGCTCATCAATATTTGTGCAATAAACCAAATTATTTTCATCAATAAAGTAGTGAGAAAATTCTTTTTGTCGTCTTCAAAAGCCCGAAAGTTTTGTATTTTTTTAAAAGTAAATTCCAACCTTACAGTCTTGATCCTAACAGTTCAGCTTGATTTTCAGATAAATTTAAATCCCTAACCCAGTTATTTAATTCACCTTATGATATAAGGTGTAGCTTATTGGAAGATAATTCAAAATAAAAATCATTGTTGTCTTCCTCAGTACTGCCTGATTCTTCGTCGCTGCTTTCGAAACATACATTCACAGGTGGCTCCGGAACTGAAATAATTTCACTGTAAGGTAAAGGTCTGACTGCAGATTGCAATGAAGGCTATTTTACATTTTATGTTTTTATGTTTAGATTTTTTAGAAATTCCAGGCATACTTGTTAAACAAACGTAATAATCGGTTACATGATCCTTTGGTTCACGCCAAACCATAGGTACACCAAACGGCAAAGCCTTCCATGTACCTTTCAGCCATCCTCTTAAATATACAGAACAATTAGTGCATACTATATGAGGAGCCCACATCTTATCTTGATCACCAATTTTACACTGAAAGTACAAATGATATGCTTTTTTAATGTAATGTTTTTTTTTTCTATTTGATCTTATGGTAAACTCGCCACATACATAACAAAAGCATACACATCATTTACACAATTTCGAGGCTTTATGACACTGCACTGTTAAACTTAAGACAGCAATAAAACTGAAAAAAATTAATTCATTCCTAAATCCAATGCTTAATACAAACAACAGAGCTGTGTTTTAGCTACATGTTTTGATCTGCACTATGATTAATCTTGTGTATGAAGGCTCACTCTTCAGTATTAGATATGATGCCATAATATGAAATAATATGTGACTGTGATATGATTTAATTCTTTGTCTAGTATTTATTTATAGCTTACAAATTATGTTAACAAAGTTAAACAACAAAAAATGAGCTAACAAAATACTAGCTTAAAATGCTAACTATACGTAGAAAATGAAAAAAATCCTTAAATTAAAATTAAAAGATTTTTCAAAAATGGTGAGTGATAGAAAGATTCTGAGTTCATATTTTCAGCATAAAAAAAAGATTGAAATCATGTATCGCATGTTAGGAAACAAAAAAATATGTTTATCAGTGTTATCTGTCCCCGTCTTGGAAAAATGTATTCTGATCAACTTAGGAATTGTGGGTACTAGGAGAAACCCATTCGGAACGGAACGCAAGAATGGCGGGAGTTTCAATATTTCTCCCTATAGATCGCAGAGCCTGGACAATGTCCCTTGCTGCTGTATCTTTCTATTATCGGGCGGATTTCATAGGTTATTTAGTGGCGGTTATAAATTTTAAGTTTTATTTATGGAAGGATTTGGTAATTTGCCAAATCCTATCCTTATGGACCATCGTGAAATTTATTTAATGGTTCTGACCGTGAGAGACTAAGCTTTTGAGCCTAGTAATCCCGGCGTGATTCCCCTTCAGTACATCCGCTGAAGTCCTTTGGGTACCAGCACCTATGGGCTAGCAGGAGTGCGCCTACCGGAGCCCTAGTTATTTGGAGGAAGAAATGCGTCCCGTTCTCCGGAGGGAGTCGCATACGCTGACTAAATGAAATTGTGGTCTCTTCGTGGGACGGTGTGGGGTGTTGTCTAGCTTTTTATAGTTTTAACAAAATTTAATTGCGAAAACGGTCACTTTAGCGCGGTTTCCATTAATAGGTTACGCGTTATAGAGGCTCCTAAGCCTGGTTTGTCATTGACTCTCGTACCGCCTCTTCACGGTGGTTCGTTTAATACGGCATGAGGCCGTTTTCTTATACACCCTGTGGATACGGTCCTCTCGGCAGATGTTCCGGAGATGGCCGTGTTCGGACACGGCCGCTCTCCCGAACAGTCTTCGTACCTGCGCTACCTCCAACTCGGATACGGTGTGTAGTAGTCCCGCATCGTAGCGAAGAGTGACGCTTCCAACGAACCACGGTGGTCCAAATATCGTCCGCAACGCTATGTTTTGGACGGGTTCTAATTTCTTTGAAAGCCCTTCACTAACTGCACGGTTATCTCGTTTTGCATTCACTTTTTAGGTGGACGTCCCTTACCCACTATCCTTATACCCTAATTTCCTATAACAGATTTTGTCAAGATACCGACTAGATCCGTTCTCAAGATACGAAAACCTCTTTCGAGAATTGCACCTTTGGTATTTTTGTAATTATATGGGGGGATATATAAACCTGCCAGGAGTTTTCCCTATCCGATTTGTGTACAAAAAGCCCAACTTGGGGCTGAGGAGATTACAAGGTAATGGCGACCTCCTCTAGTCATCTTGAACACATTTCCTCTCTAACAACATGTATAAAGAAAGAAGAGTTAAGCAAAGTACAGCAGACAGAAATAATGTCAGTTTTTTCTCCTATTTAATCTCTAAACCATCCGTAAGTCAAGATAACAGATTAGAAACATTACTGAAGATCATCTAATTATCTTTAAACTTTAAATAATCGATTTTTTCCGGGGAAAACGCGATGAAGGCGAAATAAGAGAGAAAAGGAAAAACGATAAAAACTACTGACAAATTATGTCAAACATGGCGATCTGATTTCTATGCTAATTTCTCATTTTCAATAATACTTCCAAAACTCAAAAGTTAAAATAATAACAATAACAACTGTCAAAATATTTTTCACTGTTCAAAGTATAAAAAAAACAACATATCTTATTCGAAAACGTCATATCCGCTAAATTTTGAAAATTAATTAATACATCAATCAATTTATCAGATATTTACCATGGCTCATTCAGTTGCCATAATTAAACAACAGAAGAAAACTTTTTAAATCATATGTTCAATTACACTATTACATACAATAAATATATTACATTATCAAAACCACCAAATTTAGTTCAAAAAGTAATAAAGGTTTTACCAATTTTAGGAGAACTTTCGAAGAACCCTCTATCATCAGCGAAATATTATTAAAAAACACACTACAAATAATTTAAACCCGTCTACAATAAGACAATGGTAAAAAAGGGGAAATTGCTGGTATAGTTTTAATAATAATCCTATGATAACGGAATAATACTTCGAAAGTATTCGGAAAATAAAATAGTACATATACGAGTATATATATATATATTTTAGATTAGTACATATAATACTACGCAATTTACCCACTCATAATAATAATAAATCAATCCTTTAGAAGACGTAAAGGAAATTGTATATTTCAGAAACTCACACTTTTTTAACTAGGAATACTAGATAACGGAACATCTGCCTCATGGTAAAAAACCATGCAATAATGTTACTAATGACTACCGACAGGATCTTTCCAGACTACGCTTTTAAATATAAAATACGAAAATTAGTTCAAAAAATTATCGGTTTTAAGAATAATCAGACCATGATTTTGAAAATTTAAGTTTTTGAGTTGTCTTAAAAATGTTTAACAATTTTTTTTATAAATTTAGTATATAACGATGAATATATAAGCATTCTTTCTAGATTTGGTCTGCGAGTGATAAAATGTTTCCAAAAGAGCGATTTTTTTTATTTTTATTTATACTGACAGAAACTGCGCTCCTGAGATGACAGTTTTAGCCCCCCCCCCCCCAAATAAAGAACTTAATGATCATCGTTTCAATAGTTTACACGACAATGGATAGAATGTATAGAAAAAAGTTGATGAGCATCATGCCCGATAATCTAACTCATTCTAATCGATCGATTTCAATCATCAGATATATTTTACTAAAAAACAAACGGAGCTAGAAACATACGTATCACTAATATTAATTTTAATATATTTTATCGCTGAAGTTTTATCGTGAATCTCAATCTTCAAAGATCATTTAATATAAAATAATTAGAAAAATAAACTAACAATTTGTGCATATATTTCTATCACCTCATTAAGTACGTCTATCACACTTAATAGAAACATCAAAACCACTTTAAAATGTATACACAACACAGCAATTAGGTCCAGATATTTATATGAATGACATAGACTGTTCGTGGATAGAAAACATAAATGAAAACATTAAATTATTTTATAGTAAACTAATAAAACGACAACATAAAGTAACCAGATTTTAAAAGTGTATGACGAAATATTTTATAGGGAAATAAACGTTACGATTATTATAATTTATAATTCAAACTAAAATTCGAATAAATCAAATTTTAAACGACAATAAAACATAAATTTTCGTTTATAATTATTAAACTTTCAATTAAATAAATATTTAGTGATTTATAATCGATTAATTAAAAGAAACCTAAAACCTTCAAAAGAACAATAGTATTAATTTTATAATAATCTTAATCGGTAATAAAATCTCTTTTTTCGTCTTTAAGACTACTCATAACAAAGATTCATTGCAAGCGAGTGTACTATAAACTAATATAGAATGAATAACAAAAATAAGAGTTGTAATTCCTCGACAAAAAATAAATATACGAAGTTTATAATTATAATAAATTTAAAAATGACACGATTTAATTCTTTAGCGCTAAAATAAAATAAACTTAAAACTAATTTCAAAAAACGCATTAAAAATAAAAAAAAACAAAGTAATATAATTCTCTAAAATATAATTTTCTTTAAATTTCGACTTTTTGAAAGCGACAAAGTAAAAAAAAAAACAGCTGTCAATAATTTACTAAATTTTAATCTGGTGCCAATTTCAAAAATTTTTAATTTAAATATACCTGAATAAATTTAAAGAATTTTTTAAATCGATTATTTATTTAAAAAGTCTATTTTATATTAACCTTTATTTCTATTTAAAATGCGAGTAGGCTTTCAGAAAAAGCTGTCACTCGTGACCTTTTATAATCTTATGTGTTTATTTTAAAGGAAAATTAAATTTCTGCACTTACAGAATTAAATACTTTTTGGTTATCGGTAAAAGTTACGTAAAATAATTTTTTTTCAAAATCCATATAATTTCTTTATAAGTTTAAAACGCTTCACAATATCGTCAGTCGTTTTATAAATATCAAACGGAAGAAACTTTTATCGATACGATTTTGAGTGTTTACAACAAAAATTCATTAAATCTATAATTCTGAAAAATCTGATACAAATGATACTCTCCAAATACGAATTAAGCTCTGTAAAATACTCAAGATTACATTTGTATCGTTAAATTAACTATTTCGAAAAAATTCTATTTAGCGATCACAAGATTACAAATTACTCTTCTTATGTGTATTTTTTAGCTGATCATCTCAAAGTATTAAATATATTTTTTCCGAGTTAATAAAAACAATATCCATATTGCCGTAGTAATACCGATACTATTGCCAAAATAGGGTGTCCCGTAAGTTTCCATACGTAGAAAAATAAACATCTTTTTTATGAAAATAATTTTTAATTATATAACATTTAATACATAACGTACCGTTTATTATACTATCATTACGTAAACATATTTTATTTCATTTTAATATTTAAAAAAAAAATTCGTTTTATAAATATTTTATTTAAAATAAATTTTGTATAAATAATATTTTGAAAAAAAGTGCTATACAAATGACACTCATCAAATATAGATACACATTAAGCTTTGCAAGATTACTTCTATACAGTTAAAAACTTTTTTTTTTTAATTAAATATTTTGAAAGAAGTTTTATTTTTTGATTCTAAGATAACAAAAAAAAAATGTTACGTTAATACTAACATTACTCTGAAGATGCTTACTAGCGATCGAAAAGTAGATCAAATAAATAATAAATTAATTTAATATAAATTTCAAATTTGTTAAATCGTGGGGAAAAATGAAAAGTGTTAAATTAGAATCCATTTTAAAACTAAAATTTAATAAAATTTGTGTAATATTATTAAGTGACAATAAAATAACTAAAAGAAGTAATTTAAAAAGTAACGTTTTTATTTAATAAAAAAAGATAATGTTATGGAAATAAAATGTAATAATAATGTATTACCTGTTTTTCTAACATAAAACGACGTCATTGGTGTAGATGTAACAATTTTTGATGCAGGCATTTTTTATAATTTATTTTTTTTTTTTAGAAATAATTTATACACCAATATTTCCAATAAAAAATAGTATACCTAAAAATAATAATAAATAATTAAATGAATAATAAAAATATCAAAATAATAACTTAGTTGATATAAAAATACGATAATAAAACGTATTATTTCTCAAGTTATAGAATGATCAATGTACGTATATAGTTGAAGTATCACGAAGACTGGTAATACCACCTTAGTCGGTTAAGAGTCCGTTCCGTTCTTCACCGACAGAATAAGACAGGCCGTCTCAATGCTGCTGTTTCCAGTACAAAGTTTCATGACACACTACGAGGAAGGCGCAGAAGCAGGCAGGTCTTGAATACCACCTACTAGCTCGCTATTCTCTATTCACTCGCTCACTCGTTTGCACATTTACCACCGATCGACTAACTTCAACTGTTATTATTAAAGGCCCACTCTCGTAAAATAATCGGTTCGATCACAACTTAACTAAATCTATAATTAGAAATTTTGTGGATGTTTAAAATTATATATTTGAAATCTATTCGAACAAGCTGTCATAAGAACTTTTAACGTTTAAAACGGTGAAATACAAATGGATAAAAAAAGACAATTACGTATTTCTTTAAACAAATGATAAATAAAATAATTTCGTAAGTAATAAAAATGAATACTAAATAACCTACATTCTTTTTTGTATCGAAGTAGTATATATAACACGTTATTTCAGTACAGAAAGGAGTACATGAATATACTTCGCTTACCCTATTTTTCCCAGAGCCTTTCTTACAACAGTAATGCACGAAAAAGCACCTGAAATATACGATTATCGGTCAGAGCCGCTTTCTGACAGTAATAATGTTCCAATTATTTTGATAAAAAACATAATTTCCAATTATTTCGACTGCAGTATGTAGACTAAATATACAATCGAATTGATATTTAAAAAATAATAACGTAGAAACAACACCTAGCCAAGTTAAGATTAAGTGAATGGAAGCTGCTAATAGTCGGCGCTCTTCCCAAAAGCTTCAATTTTGAAACGAAAATTTTATTTAAAAACATCATTACGCATACGTCATTTCTCCTAATAGCAAGAAATTTTAATGAAAAATTACAAAGAAATGAAAAAAACGCGTTTAATTATAACTACGTCACAAACGCAAAATATAAAATGACAAAAATTCGAATTAACTGATGGTCATTATTATTATTAGTATTATTTTTAAAATCTCATACATTTTCTCGGACTAAAACTATAATTTATTTTAAAAATAATAACTTTTTACGGTGTCGTAAAACGTAATTAAAAACATTTCAAGCGACACTATTTTCAGGATAATTAAACAAAACTAATTTGTTTAATATCTATTGCGTTAAAAATTAGAAAATTATTTCCATTCAAATACCGCCTCTTTAGTGAAAAAGAAAAAAAATTAAAAGAGCTCCTCGATTTTGATCAGGATGAGTTGTCTTAGCTTCAAAACCTTCATGAGGATTAACGTTTGAAAACGGTTAAATCTGATTACTACCCGTTTAAAGACAAAGAACTCAAAGTCGATACATCGGCACAGCCAAAATTTTACATTTTTAAATTTTTTTTCTTCAAAGAACTTTTAAAATTATTTCAACAAATTTTTTTTTATAAGTTAAAAAGCACAAATCGGTAAACAATTTTAAAAATCGGTACTGTTCGTCGTATAGCTTAATATCTCCCCGACCGAATATCAATCTATATCTCTTTAAATGTAATAACATCGATCCTTCCTGATTCACAAACTACATTAAATTTCACGATTACAGATTAATCTGTGCATAAAATATAAATCGAAATGTAAAAAAAGTTTTTAACCAAAACTTTTAGTATTTTGGAATCGTGCAGAGCGGGTGCGGGTGAACACTTTGTACGGTTTAGGTGAATTCTTACACACATCACAAACTTCTGGAGATAGATAACGGGTTTCCTAACTACAGTCCGAGTGTCTAAAAAGTCCAACCCTTTTCAAGAAATAGCATCCCGTCGATAACCGACCACGCCTCAGTCGATTAAAAAACAAAAAAAAAATCAATCCCTATAGCTATATAGAAATATATTTTTTTTAAACGATCTTGTATGTTAAAAAAATTAGGATGAAGATCCTAATTTTTTAAACGATCTTGTATGTTAAAAAAATTAGGATGAAGATCCTAATTTTCCAGTCCGTCGGATAGGACTGATTTTTTTTATTCTGTTGGGAATGATCACAGAAGGTCCAAAAACCTTACATATGAACTCGAGTTTCCTCGGAAATATCCAATTTCTTCCTTAACCGAGGAACTTTCCGACGTTATTACTCGCAGGAAAATCACTTTGAAGGTCTATCGATGCATATTTGCGGGTCATTCCGAGCAGAATAAAAAAAAACATCAGCCCAATTCTACCCGAAAGATTGCCTCGAGGTTCTCCAAGCAGTAAGCATCCGTTCCCTTCCAGATTTCCTTGGGAAACCGGGATATATTTACTCGGTTCAGTAGCCCCTCGTTACAAGATAGATTACTAACTTTAATTCTTAATATTACCTACGTTATAAAAAAACGTATAATTACAACGAAAAATGAAAAGACAAATTATACGCTCTGAAACATTAATTTAAAAAAATCATAAAACTGTTGCTCTTTATCCGATAGTATGAGGTTAGAGATTGATTACAATCAATATAGTCGATAGGTAACCGAATATTGATAAATTATACTCGTCCCTTTTCACATTTATAATTTTGATGACGACTTTCGTTTTAATAACAATAGAATACCTTCTATGTTCATCAGAAACTATACAATCGAATTGAATTATTACAAAACCGATGACTGACATCGGTTACAGCTGTCATTTAAAACAGAAAACGACAGAAACATACGAAAAAAATACATTTACAAAAATAATAAAACCTATTTCAAAAAAGGTACTTACAATTTTTGAAGAAAATTAATAGAGTTTAGGGAAGTACACGGGGTTGTAGTTAGGTTAAGTATAACTTGTTTATACGCGACTGGACAAAGTTTTCGCTACCGGACAAAATTGCGGCCGTTCAAAGGTGGTGAAGATCGGTTTTTCAATTCTGTAGGCCGAGGTAAACTTCCTAGGCGAAAAAGTTCTCAATAAATGTTGGGGGCATTTGCAGTACCTAAATTTAAGCCGTTAAACGTTAAATTTCGTTAATTAGTTACTAAAAAAAACCGAAAACCCGTTAAAAATGGCCGTTTTTTTTGCAAAGCAATATTTATTTCAAAAATAACTTTTTTATTATTATAATATTATTTTAATAATACTAATCGATTATTCATTAAATTATAATATTTGAAGTCGATGTCAAATTAATAAAATACAGCTTAATAAATCTTAATTTCACCCTGACTACAAAAAATCAAAATTTAATAATGTCATCTTTACATTTTAGTAATATTTTTTGAATAGTTTTACTTTTTTGTACTTTACTTTATATTTTTATTTAAAATATTACATCCCGTTAAAATAAAGGCCGCACGTATTAAAAAAAAGTTGTCCAAGAGTAGGTTACCCACCTCTGCTCGTAACACATTTTTATCTCAAATAATTCATACAGTTTTTAAATATTAATTACGAGTACTTATGCAATATTTATAGTAGGACTCCCAAAATGATGAAAATCTTCAGTAAAACATTTGACTTCCTCAATCACAATACGTTTTTACTTTAGAAATTATGCAGTTTTAAAAGCATAACTGAGAAAATAATCTAAGTTCTTAGTAAAATATTCTGGATCACAATTAATTCCCTTGTCCGAATGACATTTCTATCATCAAAATTACACTGCATTTAGAGTATAACTGCTAAAAAGGTTATATTTAAGGATACAGACTGGAAATTACCCGGTCTAACAATTTTCAACTTTTTTTCACGCAAAAGTTTTGCGTGACTTTTGTTTTTACCTAAACGATTTCAACCGTATCTCAACTGTTTGTCAACCGTTTAAACAAATGAGGAGCTATTGTCAAAAGGCTTAACATTTTATCTAATAAAACATAATTCGAGATCTGGTTGCGGTTAAAATCCTAATAACAAAGAAATCCTTCCCGACAACAGAGAATTCCAGTGATGGACGACGGTAGACTTTCCTCGGGAAAGCTAGAGCCTATTATGAAACGGTATCTTCAGTATCTTGCAGAAAATTAATTTATATTCGCATACATTTAAGCCGGTAAACGTAAAATTCTTGATTACTAATAAGGTGTACCCGTTTTTGGGAAAAGGTACCAAACTATCCCGAAGGATTACGGGCGGATGGTTATCTACTTCCCGATAGGACCTTGAGTCACCCTTCTGAATGGTTTTTCCTTGTTTTGCTTTTCCGTCTTACCTATCTATTTTATAACCTTCTAAATCCAGACTAAAAATGGTTGTTTTATAGCATTTCGAAACAACGGTTAATCAGCAACTATTTTTTCCCTTAGCGTCTACTGTTGATCGTTTAACGATTGAAATGACCATCTAGATTTAGATTTTAAATAAATTTTTACACAGTTTTTAGAGCCTACTGTTGTTTTTCAATTTACCGATAAGGAATTTTTGGATTTACGCTAGTCTTAAGTCGCTTGTGACCAGGATTTTGAATCTACTGAAAAAAAAATTCTGCATATGGATGTATGTACTTAATACGATCGGATCAGTTAAACATAAAAAAAAATCTTAAATCGATTAAAAGTAGTAAAAAAATTAATTGTAGATAAGTGAAGGTATGTGGATAAATATACAAAGATTACAAATTGAAAATAAATATTCTATCAAAGACATACTTCTTTTTTTACAGTTAAATGTATCTAAACAGAAATCAAAAACAATAATAGGAACAACGAATATAATTTTTATTTATTCATTTACATAATATAATAATTAAGTTCTACATGAACTGGGACACGCTGTTAACACAAAAAATAAGACTAAACATCACTATGAAGTCTGTTCCTCTTTTGTGGGAATGTATTATACACATTTGTGGGACCCAGGATTTCAGCAAGCAGCAAATAACTTGGCGGGTGACTTTGCCGTGTTACTGTATCGTCAAAGAAAATCGTAGAAAAAACTTTGCATTATTAAAATAATTAATCTTTTTTCTATATAAAATAACACTTCGATGTTGGTTTCTGTTTTCTTTTAATTAGCTTTTTTTCATTTTTATTGGCAGTTAGATATACGAGTATATATATATAACCTAGAGTAAATATTATTTGTGAATAACTAATAAAGATTTACGTGTTTATTTACATTATTATATTTATTGATATTTCTGAAATTAAACCGACTAATTAAAGTATTTTCATAAATTATTAAATACTGGATAAGCCTATGCAGTAAGAAAGAAAAATTCGTTTTTTTACTGCTCGCAGCAGAATGTTTGTTACCTTTCATATACGTGTAATATTTGATCGATTAATCTGACGTGTTGCGCGTGTCTGTTTTATGTACAAAATGGTTTCAAATTTTACGTTAATCTCTAGTCTCCATAATTTTATAACGGTTTCAAATAGTTACGGTCGAATTCGCGTTACATTAACGATTCCAACGATAAACATTTTTCATAAAACTCCCGTCAGATCTCGAAATCCGCTTTCTTCAAAAAACGTATTAAAATAGTTTAGTTGAACTAGGGCTCGGGGCGGAGATAAATAACATGTTGGAATATCTTATTTTCATCCCTGTAAATGTTATTTTTCAAAAAATATCCTAAAAAACCGTGTTTTTTTCTACGCCAATAAAGATAAACCGAACTGATCAAAACACAAGTGTATTTTTTTACATTTCACGCAGAAAACATTGATGATTTTAATGGTGTAATTAAATGTTTTCTAGGATTTTTTTTTGACACGGGCCCACGGCAAAGTCACCCGTAAAGTAATATGGCGCTTAGTGCGGTAAAACTAAATTATTGTTATAATAATTATTATAACAATATATATATTATAATTATATATATTATTATACATATATTATTGTAATATGAAAACTAAATTATTGTTTCATTATTATAATTACATAGAATTAGTTTAGACTGGAGTTCTATTAAATTATGTAAATAACTGATCGTTTTTAACTTACAACTTTTTTATAGAAAATAAAATAAAACTTTTATTTTATTCACAAAAACATAATTTTAGTAAGAGTGGAAAGCTTTACAACTCTAAGTTTTCAAATAGAATAAAAAAAACGTATTTGAATTTTAAGTAAAATTTTAAAAGAAGTTTTTTCAAAATTTTGTTTTGAGGTTCAGACCAATTTTCCTGTTCAACGTCTTAAATATAAAAAAATATTAATTTAATTTTTAATTAGCTAGTTAAGTATTTAATTTACCGGGCAGATCGTCTAATGGAGTTTCAAGTCTATATCTGGACCTACTCTCCCCAACGAATAGACAGTCAATACAATGCATTGTTTTACAGTAAAAAGCGGTAAATTAATCTGTCGCTTTATATTTTATGTGTAAGATTTTTGTAGCTGAGATAAATGCAAAGAGTGATTAATCAGAGTGCTTATCTTGAGACTAATGATGTTCACTACGCACCCTGGTGAACAGAATGAAAATGTTTCTTACACAGATGAATATAAATTGGATTACGGCGGGCCAAAGATCCAAATATGCAACCTTACATTTAACTCAATGAAGCTAACCACTTCATACCTCACTTTCAGGAGTAATCCTCACGGGATGTTTGTTATTCTTAAAGACGGTTATGTCATCACCAATAGTTAATATGACTCGTGTCAGGATGCCTAGAACCATCGGCTATAGGATCTAACATTTTTTTTCTTGTCTTCAGTCATTTGACTGGTTTGATGCAGCTCTCCAAGATTTCCTATCTAGTGCTAGTCGTTTCATTTCCGTATAGCCCCTACATCCTACATCCCTAACAATTTGTTTTACATATTCCAAACGTTGCCTGCCTGCACAATTTTTCCTTCTACCTCTCCCTCCAATATTAAAGCGACTATTCCAGGATGCCTTACTATGTGGCCTATAAGTATGTCTCTTCTTTTAACTATATTTTTCCAAATGCTTCTTTCTTCATCGATTTGCCGCAACACCTCTTCAATTGTCACTTTATCCACCCATGTGATTTTTAACATTCTCCTATAGCACCGCATTTCAAAAGCTTCTAATCTTTTCTTCTCAGGTACTCCGATCGTCCAAGATTCACTTCCATATAAAGCGACGCTACAAACATATACTTTCAAAAATCTTTTCCTGACATTTAAATTAATTTTTGATGTAAACAATTTATATTTTTTACTGAAAGCTCGTTTCGCTTGTGCTATTCGGCATTTTATATGGCTCCTGCTTCGTCCATCTTTAATAATTTTACTTCCCAAATAACAAAATTCTTCTACCTCCATAATCTTTTCTCCTCCTACTTTCACATTCAGTGGTCCATCTTCGTTATTTCTACTACATTTCATTAAATTCGTTTAGTTCTTGTTTGTTTTCATGCGGTAGTTCTTGCGTAGGACTTCATCCATGCCGTTCACTGTACCTTTCTAAATCCTTTTTACTCTCAGCTAGAATTACTATATCATCAGCAAATCGTAGCATCTTTATCTTTTCATCTTATACTGTTACTCCGGATCTAAATTGTTATTTAACATCATTAACTACTAGTTCTATGTAAAGATTAAAAAGTAACGGCGATAGGGAACATCCTTGTCGGACTCCCTTTCTTATTACGGCTTCTTTCTTATGTTCATCAATTGTTACTGTTGCTGTTTGGTTCCTGTAAATGTTAGCAATTGTTCTTCTATCTCTGTATTTGAAACCTAATTTTTTTAAATGCTGAACATTTTATTCCATTCTAGGTTATCGAATGCCTTTTCTAGGATTATAAATGACAAGTATGTTGGTTTGTTTTTCTTTAATATTCCTTCTACTATTAATCTGAGCGCTAAAATCGCTTCCCTTGTTCCTATACCTTTCCAGAAACCAAATTGGTCTTCTCCTAACACTTCTTCCACTCTCTTCTCAATTCTTCTGTACAGAATTCTAGTTAAGATTTTTTATGCGTGGCTAGTTAAGCTGATTGTTATGTATTTTTCACATTTATCTGCTCCCGCTTTCTTCAGTATCGTGATTATAACACTATTTTTGAAGTCTGACGGAACTTCCCCTTTTTCATAAATATTACACACCAGTTTGTATAATCTATCAATCGCTTCCTCGCCTGCACTGCGCAGTAATTCTAGAGATATTCCGTCTATTCCAGGAGCCTTTCTGCCATTCAAATCTTTTAATGCTATCTTAAATTCAGATCTCAGTATTGTTTCTCCCTTTCATCCTTCTCAACTTCCTCTATAACACCATTTTCTAATTCATTTCCCACGTATAACTCTCCTATATATTCCACCCACCTATCGACTTTCTTTAATCCATTATTCTTTTGCTATGTACTCAAAAATTTTCCTTAACTTTCCTGTATGCTCCGTCTATTTTACCAATGTTCATTTCTCTTTCCACTTCTGAACACTTTTCTTTAATCCACTCTTCTTTCGCTAGTTTGCACTTCCTGTTTATAGTATTTCTTAATTGTTGATAGTTCCTTTTACTTTCTTCATCACTAGCATTCTTATATTTTCTACGTTTATCCATCAGCTGCAATATATCGTCTGAAATGTAAGGTTTTCTACCAGTTCTCTTTGTTCCGCCTATGTTCGCTTCTGCTGATTTATGAATTTCCTTTTTAACAATCTCCCGTTCTTCTTGTACATTTTCTACCTTATTTTTTTTTGCTCAGACCTCTTGCGATATCCTCCTCAAAAATCTTCTTTACCTCCTCTTCCTCAAGTTTCTTTAAATTCCACCGATTCATCTGACACCTTTTCTTCAGGTTTTTAAACCCCAATCTAAATTTCATTATCGCTAAATTATGGTCGCTATCAATGTCTGCTCCAGGATAAGTTTTGCAGTCGACGAGTTGATTTCTAAATCTTTGCTTTACCATGACCATGATATAATCTATCTGATACTCAGATAGTACAGACAGACAGTACAGATAGTACAGACAGTATCGCCTGGCTTTTTCCATGTGTATATTATTCTATAATAATTTTTAAACTGGGTGTTGGCAATTACTAAATTATACTTCGTGCAAAACTCTATAAGTCGGTCCCCTCTTTCATTCCATTTGTCCAATCCGTGTTCACCCACTATATTTCCTTCCTTGCCTTTTCCAATGTTTGCATTCCAATCACCAACTATTATTAAATTTTCATTTCCTTTTATGTGTTTAACTGCTTCGTCAATTTCTTCGTATACACTCTCTACCACATCATCATCATGGGCGCTTGTAGGCATATAGACGTTAACAATCATTGTCGGTTAAATAGGTTTTGATTTTATCCTTATTACAATCATTCAATCGCTATGCATTTTGAAATACTCTACTCTCTTCCATCTTCTTGTTCATTACGAAACCTACTCCTGCCTGCTTATTATTTGAAGCTGAATTAATTACTCTAAAATCATCTGACCAGAAGTCATTTCCTTTTCCCTCCGAACCTCGCTAATTCCTATCACATCAACATTTATCCTATCCATTTCCCTCTTTAAATTTTCTAATCTACCAATTTTTTTTAGACTTCTAACATTCCTCGCTCCGACTCGTAGAATGCTATTTTTTTAATTTTCTGGTGGCCCCTTCCTTAGTAGTCCCCACCCGGAGATCCGAACGGGGAACTAGTTTACCTCCAGAATATTTTACCAAGGAAGGCGCCTCCATCATTGCTATATGAAAATGCAGAGAGCTACATTTTCTTGGAAAAAAAGCAGCTGTAGTTTTCCATTGCTTTCAGCTGCGCAGTACTCGGAAGATTGAGTGATGTTGACATGGCTGTTTATATCCTCCTGACCTACGCCCTTAACAACTACTGAAAGAGCTGCTGCCCTCTTTCAGAAATCATTCCTTAGCCTGGCTCCCAACAGATATCTCTCTCCGATATGGTTGCACCTTCGGTCCAGCTACTCTGTATCACTGAGCACTCAAGCCCCCTCACCAACGGCAAGGTCTCATGATTCATAGAGAAAATTCATAGGAGGAGGTATTATTTCATTAATGTAATCTAACATAGACATTTAAATCTAAGATTTGCAGTATAACCGATGATTTTAATGTAAAAAGGTTGTTAAAAAAATTAAAAGATTAATTAATAACAAAATGAAAAACAAATATCAAATTTATTAAGGAAGGGCTACTACCAGTAATGAAAATACAAAAAAAAAGAACGATGATGTTAATTAAAGTGCGTAAATTAACTAACGATCAAATACTACCGTAACCCACCAGGTTGGTCTAGTGGTGAACGCGTCTTCGCAAATCAGCTGATTTCGAAGTCGAGAGTTCTAAGGTTCAAATCCTAGAAAAGGCAGTTACTTTTATAAGGATTTGAATACTGGATCGTGGATACCGGTGTTCTTAGATGGTTGAATTTAAATTAACCACACAGCTCAGAAATTGTTAACTTGAGACTGTAAAACACTACACTACACTTCACTTCACAACACAACACTTCACTACACTTCATTTACACTCATACATATCATCCTCACTCATCCCCTGAAGTAATCCTGACGGTGGTTCTGGAGGCTAAACAAAAAAAAATAAAAAAATGTACTACCATGCATATAAAAAGCGAAAGGGAAAACCAAAGGTAACATCAAGTAAGAAATATAGCCGGGGTGTTGCCACAGCAATGAGTCATCAAATAAACAATAAATACCACCACTTTAAATATAAAAATTAATTCTATTTAAGCTACAGCGCCTATAATAATAATATAAATAAATAAAAATACGCAAATTATTATTCAAATTTAATTCAAAATAAGAATAATAGTTAATAAATTCATATACTTGTCTTAAATAATAATGCGTAACTATGAACGTATAATTTTTTCCTTTTTTTCTTCTTAAACAATTAAGTTTATTGTTTAATAATAATATATAAATACATACACAGTCATGTATTCAATTATGTGGGTTGTATGCTTAACATTCATTCAATTCAGTAAAACATGACTAAAAAAGAAATAATAGTTTTATAATGAAATTTAAAATTTTATGATATTCCTAAATTAAACACTTTTAATTGTTTTTAAAGCATAAGGTATTTGAAAAAATATATATTCTACGCTAATCAAATTAGAAATAAAATATTTACAAACGTAAATATGGACGCGAAAGTACATAAACTACTGGAATATGATCTCGGTAATCCAGACTTGCATCGACCCGACGTCCACTTATCCGAGTAGCCTTTTACTTTTTTTTTGAAAAATGATTTAATTTGTTCTAAAAATAAAAATCGTTTTACATAAAAAAAAAAATTAAATTGAAGTTCTTTTTTTTGTAATAGACCTCGTGTAACGTACATTATTCTTAGAATTGCATACGTCTAACTTTATTACGCCGTTTATATAAAAATAAAACAGCAGAAAGTTGTTACTACATGCAGTAGTTATATGCCAAAATTACAATCACTGTTAGAGACAAACACAAGCACAAGGAAAAACCATACGAATTGTAAAATAATAATAGATTTCGTTGAAATTACAAAATTTCATCATCGAACAATTAAAGATGTAACGCAATCTATAAACGTACCTGGGGAACTAAGGTTTATAAGTGAACGTAAAGTGTAAAAAAATTCACACAAATAATGATTAAATTAATGATTTAAAATTAAAGAAATTAATTCAACAATAACAAGAAATCAACAATAATTAATAAGAAATCAACAATAACAATTTATGGTTAGATTGTGTAGATGAATCACTTTACAGGTTACGTTAAATGAGAAAAGTTTCAATTAAAGTTCAAAAGGAGAGCCAGAAGATGAATTTATTATGTTAAGAGGCGAAAAAAATAACGATTCTTCAGAGGCGTTCATTTAATTATCTTTATTTAATCATCTCCATTTCATGGGGATTCAGAGTGTTTTGGCGCACTATTTGTTCGAGCACCCGCCTCATCGCGGCGAAAAGAGTGGCAATGACTCCTGGTCGCAAGTCCCTCTTACGAGGAAAGGGGCATTTACCCTTAGTCCTGCTCGCCCTATTTTAGAGCGGGGGCCGTAATCTGTAACTGTGTGTTGATCTTTGATTTCACGCATTTGATGCAGTAGCGGCGAAGAAGTGCAGAGTGACAGGAGAATACAGAAGGTCTCCAGCTGCCCGTGGCTTGCTGCGGGTAGTCGTCACGCTTGTGGGCTTCTGACCAATATGTTTAAATAGAAGGAATACAGTGAGCATTTTGTTCATATACTGTTAAGTCAGGGGATCTCCGACCATGACCGACTTTAGGGAGATAGGTAAAATGTCTAGCCGGAGGAGAAACCGAAGCTTTTTTTCAACCTCCTCGAACACTGGTTCTGACAATGATGATTCAGAAGAGGATATAGGGGTGACCACCGGGAAGGGTATGTATCTCCGAGATAACCGAACCTCCCATTCGGGAAAGCCCAGATACCCCTCAATGTAGGAGCTGCCCTTCCCGGCCCTATCCTGATGTTCCGGACATATATTCCATATGGCCTTCACAGCGCGCCCTCCCGCTCATACCTTGAGGGTCTCCCCTGACATCATCGTAAATACACAGACATGCCCATTCTTGTGGGTGAGCATGCCCAGGCATCCTAGTCATGGGAGCTGCCTCCCTGTCCCTAGACGCCACCATAATTCGTAACCCCCTTTTTTTAAGGGGTTCCCTGTTCAAATTTTTCCTTCAAAATCTCACCAACCATATTTGCTACTTCCATCCGCATATCTTCATTCGTCAACATGCTATTGATTACAGTCTCTGGTGTTGTTGTTGTATACCTGTCTCTTATATCATCCCACTTATGGCATCTAAACACAGTGTGTTCAACACTATCAGTCTCTTGGCAATCCCTGTAAACAGCAGATCTTCGGAGCTTAAACCGATGTAAGTACTCACCGAAATCACCATGTCCTGATAAGAACTGAGTGAGACTGTAACTAATCTCGCCATGGCGCCGTCCCACCCAGCATCCTATATCTGGGATAAGTCTCCTCGTCCAACCGCCTTTTAAAGACGCTGCCCACCTTTCCTGCCAGTCGTTCATTATTTTCGCCCTCGCCTCTATTTTAGGTGTCCCCTTGAATCTCAAAACCCTCTCTTCCGCCAACAGATCGATAGGCGGTGAGCCGGCAATGACACACAGAGCATCATAGGAGACTGTCCTATATGCGCATGATACACGCAGGAGCAGTCTCCTATGTAACGATGCCATCTTCCTGTTGTACCTTTGGATATCCAATCCTCTTTTCCACACCGGTGCACCATACAATAGCACCGAAGCTACCGTTGCTGCAATTGCCTTCCTCTTTCGCTCCTTAGGACCCAACGTGTTGCACATCAGCCGAGAAACTGCCGATAGTACCTTCTACCCACAATATGGGTACCCACAATGTGGGTACAATTCTACCCACAAGGTAGAATTGGAGAAAGACCATATTCGAGCTTAACTTGACGAAGAGGTCTCCTACCCGAAAAAACCAGAACTGCAGACTTTTCAGGAGCCACGGACAAACCATGGGCAGACATCCACTCACAAACCGTAGCCAGAGCTTCATTACCTTTTTCTTCAATCTGCTCTTCATCAACCCCTTTGATTAATAATGCTAGGTCCCCGTATTATTATAGCCTATCACTTTTACCGTAACCTTACCGACGAAGATGTCTTGTTCCTCATTAGAGAGCAGAACACTGATTTGGATGAAGCCGCCTTCCGGCGGGACTGCAGGCTGGTCTTTAAAACGGGTAGGCGTGATACCCAGAAATATCACTGAGTCTTTGAAGTGGGTTCTGGTCTCTTTCAAAAATTTATGTCTGCCGAATGTCCAAAGATGTTTCAAGTGCTGCAGATATGGTCACAGGGAAACATTTTGTAAGTTTGCCTTGGTATGTGCCCAATGTGGCGAGGAGGGCCACAAGCGTGATGGTTGTTCGTATAGGTCCGAGGCTCCGGCGTGTACTAACTGTAAAGACTGCACAAGAATCATGAGCACCAAGTTGTTAGTGAAACGTGTGGCTGTTACGTAAGGACCATTGCGATGTACTTTAATTCCTTAGATGGTTAGGTTCGGTCAACTAAATGCCCAGGGTGCTTATGTAGTCCAGGTTGAGTTAGGTGAGGTTGTAGAGAGACGGAGCCTCGATGTTGTCCTTCTGCAGCACCCACATGTAATTAGGAATGATCTGCCGGACTTCCACAGCTAGAAAAAGTTTTCTGTAGGGCATACCTATATGTCTAGAGTCGAATCTGTGGATATACTGTAGTAACATGTATTGAGTACTTCTCTGCGTTCTTGGTTAATTTTGATGGTTTTTTTATTTTTTTACTGGTTTGTGTATTACGGAATTGTTGGCGGACTATTATTGGACACGTGTGTGAAATTTTAAGAATTTTGATTGACGGATTGATTAGTTATTGTGAATTTTCAAAAAGTGTTTTACTCTTCCATAAGAATTGCTTCTCAGCCTCTGGCCCCGTACTGCATACTTGCATGTCCATAACCGGTTGCTTTTTCAGCAAGAGGTGTGTTCTACACTCTCGTTGTCGGGGCTGTACAACGATCGGTGGCGGTTAGTCAACCGGCGTTGCTGTGGATTGAAAACAAAGCAGTGACGTAGTGTGTTCCCGTAGTGCCAACGTCGGCCAAACCAGGACGTTTCCTGACTTTGTCGGTGTCCACGTATGTAGTTGGTGAGGCCATTAACTTTTTCAGATTCTCTGGCAGGTTCCGGAAGCGATTTCGCTCCGACCGGTGGTCTTAGGATCTTTTAACTTCTGGAGATCTAAGACTTCTGGAGTGGACTGCGGAACAGACGGTTCATCTCGAAGAAAAGATTGGTAAACGCTCACCTAGTCTTGTGACAGGTGATAGTTTTGTTCAGACTGTGTTCGTACTGCCTGCCGACACAGTCAGTGTAATTTTTGAACTGTGATGGAGCAACCGGAGGAGGTTGCTTAGAGGACTTGTTCGGTTTGGCCATGGAACTGATTGCCGATCCCTTCTTGCCGAGGAGGTCACTCGGCAGGTCTCCACCGAGGACCCGGTCCTCCGCAAAGGAGGTCTCGGTCTCGGAGGCACCTCGGGTAGTGGAGCTTCCAGGTGCAGCGGAATTGCACAAAAACCTAACCGATACCTCTGCTGCGAATTGTGCGGAGAAGACGACGGTCGGAGCCGCTCAAGGAGAGCAAGGCAATGCGAGGAAAGCCAATTCCGAAGAGCAGCTTCCCTTTAAGTCTGGGAAGGCAGAGAGCGGGAGCGCGGTGTCCGGTCCTGAGCGGGAGGTGGCTAGAGGGAAGCCTGCTGTGAGGCAGGTGACATCTGGAGCTGAAGGGGTGGGACGAATTGAGGAGATGCGGGCCGAATGGTTCAAGATCTCCTCAAAGAAGAAGTCGAGAGTCGCTCTGGAGCTTCGAAAGCTAGTCGACTCCTATTTGAACGAGCGTGCATTGTTGGTGTCGAGACTGGCACTTAAATGTAAAGGACTCCAGGACACCAACCTTGCCTTGGACTCGGTTGTCTCACGACAAGGTGGACCAGGTTGTGGAGGGAGTCAGGGGCTTCAAACCGGTGACGGGTGAGGCTCTGGGCGAACTCCAGAAATCTATTAACAGGGTGGAGAAGGTGAAAAAGCCCCTCTCCTTTGCCGCAGTAACAGCCGCGCCTGCGCCTAACCGGGTAGGTCTTCCGCCGTCAGCCCAGGCGCCGGCAAGCAAAATTAAGCGGGCCACTATAAAGGAGGTCCCGCTGAAACCTGGTACAGGGACAGCGACGGAGCTAACCCTCAAACAGGTCCTGGATCCGAGGAGGGAAAGGATCCAAGTCTCGCGGGTCACTAAAACAAGGGACCATGGCATTATACTCGAGGTCATAAGTGAGCGGCAGGCGAAGCAGCTGCTGGAGGCCGATGTTCTTGTTAAGAGCGGGCTGAAGGCTCAGCTGCTGGCCGAGCGGAAGCCGCAGACACTGGTGTATGACATGCCAAGGGCAACTAGGGTAGAGGAGCCCGAAATCCTCAAAGCAGTTCACGGCCAAAATCCAGTGTTGGATATGGCCGTTGATTTCCTTAGGGAAACCAAAGTGGTTCGACACCTGGGGAGGAAGGATTCCCTGAAAAATCACTGGGTATTGGAGACCTCGCCTAAGATCCGGCAGGTCTTGGTGGCCGGTGGTAGACTGTTTTTCGGGTGGACCGCATGTAGGGTAGTCGACCATGTAGAGGTAGCCTGATGCTACAAATTCCAGGGCTTTGGGCACACCTTTCTCCGCTGCAGAGCGCAGTCGGAGATATGTGGCCACTCTGCTTCATCGAAGCACAGGGAAACCAATTGCCCTGCCAGGTCTGCGGCTGCCAAGTGCGCCGCCTGTACTCTGATGAAAAACAGTGATGCTGGCAAATGAGCAAGATTGGCGGACCGAGTTTGGCGAAAAGGAGGCTGTTGGCATCGGTGGCTCAGTCCATCGTCATGTATGCGGTTCCGACATGGAAATGAGCGTTGAAGAAGAAGTCCCGGAATCAATTATTAAGCCTGCAGAGGCCCTTGGCTATTGGGGCAGTTAGGGCGTATCGTACAATCTCGACCGAGGTGGCGTTGGTTATAGCTGGAATGCCGCCGTGGGATCTAGTAGCAGACAAAATGGTGGAAAGAACAGAAGGGTATTCGAAGAGTCAGGCGAAAGGGGAAATGTTGGATAAGTGGCAGCAGAGGTGTTCTAGGAATCAGGTGAGTAACTGGAGAAGGAGGCTAATGCCGCAGATTAAACCATGGCTGGTCAGGAAACATGGTGCAGTTAAATATTAATTGACGCAATTCTTGACTGGCCTTGCCTGCTTTAATAAGTTCCTCTGTGATAGGAAGAGGAGGAGGTCGCCAGAGAGTAGGTATTGTGGGCAATGTGATACGGTTGAATACACTATATTTAACTGTTTTATATGGGAGGAGGCTAGGAGGGAAGTGCTGGCTACTGTTGGTGCCGTAACACCGTTTAATGTGATAGAGGTAATTTTGCATAGCCCTAGAAACTGGAACATAAATGGTAAGATGGTGGGAAACATTTTGAAGAGGAAGGCGATAGAGAAAGTTGAAGAGGAAGAGGATGGTACCTAGTGTGGTAGTGTAGGGTGTGGCTGGATAGCCCCGTTCATGATGAGTGCGATGCTGAGGTGTCGCGCTTCCTGTGCGAACAGGATAAGTGAATAAGTGAACAGGGACTCCTGGGGTGAGTAGAAAGAGAAAGCGTAAAGACCGAATCCCGATCGGAGGTCCCTGTTAGGGAGACTCTTGATTTGAGGCAGGCGATTAAGAAGACCTAGTCCCGGCTGACCGGGTGATACCCATGCCGGAAAAGGCATAGCCGGCTCCGGCATGGTCGCCCGGAAGGTTAAAGGTGATGGCACCCCTAGGACCGAGTGTGCTTCCGCGGCGAGTCCGGGCCTATGGGGATGGGGAAAAAATACCTGTATGTATGCTATTCTATATAGGAAGTCGCTTGATAGTCTTCATACGGCAGGTTTCTGAAGCGCATCATGTTGTGGTCAGACTTGTCATTCGTGGACAGAACCTTACAGTTCTTAGTTCATATTTTCAGTACAGGGATCCCACTGAGGAACATCTAGGAAGATGGGATAGGATCCTCTGTATTGTGGGTAATGGTCCAATCCTTATTGGTGCCGATGTTAATGCGAAGTCGCTTTTCTGGCACAGTGGGATCACTGATCGTGGCAGTGACTTAACTGAAAGTTTCATCGCGCAGCATAATTTTGAGGTCGTCATTGTTGCAAACCAGTTGACCACTTACGTCGGTATGATCGACGGACGAAGAGCCTTTTCCGGTACAAATATTAAATCGACTCAGAAGGGCTGCGCAACGAGATCCCGGTCGACATGCGGCCCTAACTACGGATTACCGTAGGAGGGCTAGGTACTTTCATAGCATTAGGTCCTGCAAGCATAATTCCTGGGGTTCCTTCGTTCAGGAGCAAGGGAATAAGATCCTTGGGGCGTTGTAAACAGAGCCCTTGGACAAAAGAAGACCGACTTACAATCTTCTGAGATCACTGAGGCAGAGGTGCGTCAGGTGATCTGAAGTATGGCACGGCACAAGGCCCCCAGATATTAGTCCTCTAACTAGAATGTAATAGGTTTCTCTTCACCGGCCACTTTCCGGCGTGTTGCAAGCGTGGAGACTTGGTGTTGTTCAAAGATGGCGAAAATGATCGTACTGTTAGTTCTTACCGTTCACTGACGCTCTTGCCCGTGATTGGCAAGGTTTTTGAGAAGGTCCTATATTTGCGTATTAATGTTAGATTGGTCACTGATCATTTGCTAATGGACAACCAGTATGGTTTCCGACCAGGCAAGAGCAGTGAGGATGCCATTCTAAAGGTGATAGATGTAATTCATGCAAATATGTATTAGGGATCTTTCTGGACATATCCAAGGCATTTAATAATTTATGGTGGCCCTCTGCCCTGTTTCAGATGCAGAAGCGAAAATGTACACGAAATGAATTAGAAGTGCTCTCAAGTTATTTCAGCCATCGGACTGTATCCCTTCGTGGTGGCGGCTCGGAGGTTCGTAAGACCCTAACTAAAGGATGCCCTCAGGGCAGTGTTCTGAGCCCCCTTCTTTGGACTATAGAATTTTATTCCATGTTGCGTTTGAGGTTGCCATGTAGCGCGTAAAGAAGTACAGTTCCGAGCTGCTCGTGCTTGTGAGACACTCCGGCTGTGGAACCTCCAGCATAAAACGTTTTTCAGCCCAAATAAAACCACAATAATGTTGCTTACGGGCCGATTGTCTGCTTCCCGACGTATCCGGGTTCGGATGCCTGGTCTCCCCATTCGGTACATTACGGCTCAAAAGTGTGATCCTTGATGAGACTTATCGGTTCGAGGAACATCAACATTATGTAGCAAAAAAGGCAGCTGATGCTTTTTATGGAATCTGCAGTCATTAATTTCGACTGGGGGTTGAATTACCCTACCGTGCGTATCCTTTACAAAGGTTTCAGTGAGGCTATTATGTTATATGCTGCACCTGTCTGGGCTCAACGCTTAGTTTTAAGGTGTTATGCGGACATATTGCTGTGGGCCCAGGGACTCCATTTGCTTGCTGTTATAGGCGGTTATAGAACAGTCTCGCAGGAGACAGTCTGTGTTCTAGCCGGACTCATACCAATAGATATCTTCGATAATGAGCGTAAGGAACGATAAATTTCCAAGATAAATAACCTATTGATGTCAGAACGAAAGCAGAAGATTAAAGACCGGGGCCTTGCGACTTGACAGGTCAGGTGGGACGAATCCCCCACAGGTCGCTACACGCATGGTATATTTCCTATAGTGTCTGATTTAGGTGCGATTAGATGTGTTTCCACCAATCGGTATCTCACACAGTTTCTCTCCGGGCATGATGCCTTTCGGGCGAGTTTGACTAGGTTTAGTTTGAAGGATTCGAGTCAATGGCCGGGTTATGGGACTGATGATACAGTGGACCACGTCCTCTATATCTGTCCCCGATATGAGGTCGAACGTTCACGAGCTGTTAGGGAACTTGAGACAATGCATTCCTTTCTGGATCTCTGTACTAACTGGATGATCCGCGAGGAGTGGTCTACAGTGGTTGGTTTTCTTTGTGCTCTTGCAGTATGTCTGCAGAGGGAGGTTAATCGAGATATTTGAGGGTAGCTAGGGTTCCGGTTTAGGCATTGAATTGGCTGGAGGTAGGGGCATTGGTATCGTGCCACGGTTATATTGGTATTGTTTGTTATTCGATTTGGGGCTCCCGCTGATGGGGCTGCCTGCGCTGCCGGAGTATGGTAGCCCGTGCGACCGGTAGTGTGGTTTCGTTCCGCCGGTGGCGGTCCCTGATTGTGACTTGGTAATGCCGTGTGAGATTATATGATGGCACCGGGTGGGACTGCGGGGTTTGTCCCCGGCTCCTGCACGGACCGGAATGAGGTTACATTCCACTTGTTAGGTGACTAATTTGGTAGACTTATTTGGGTGTAAGTCTGAATATTTATGTTGCGTAAAACATAATTTTGATTGGTATGAATGTAGCACTGATTTAACCTACAATTCGTTCGTTTTCTGAGGCGTTCACAGTCACGAACCGTGCTGTCAAATTTGGACTAGGCGTGGGGTCCGCGCTTCCGCGGTCTCGGTTACTTAATTTGAGAGAATCATGCTAGGTTGGATGTGAAGATGTCCGTTTGAAGCCTACGTGAAGGCAAAATTTGATTTTTAATTTACTGATGCAAATGTCTGCCGAGGATTTACATCGGTGGTATCCCGACCGAGGCCTGGCTGATGACTGTAAGATGTCATCAGTTAGAGGGTCCAAAGACAACCTTCCATAAAGCCCATCAGGGCTCGGAACGGTGTGGGGGTGTGGTGACCGGTAACGTCACAAGGTGGGTGTCTTCCCCCTACGAGGTTGGGATGCATACGATTAAAGACTCTGCGCTGGGCACTCCTTAAATTTTGAATAAGTGCTTCATTTATTTCCAACCTGTGCGCCCAAACGGATGCAGCATAAGAGGTCATACTTATGAAGACACCTTGGTACACCATGTACAAATTACTGCCCGACAGCCAGTAATCCTTCCGAGCAATCCTCCTAAGCTTTTGCACCACAGAGACGGCGTCCGCCGCTACTTGCCTAATGTGGTTGCTAAACAGGAACGTCTCATCAAACAAAAACACCTAGGTGCTTGAACTAGGTACTGAACTCTAACTCGGCTGATTACACAGTCGATCTCAGTCACATTGTTAAAAGTCACTAATATTTATACGCATCCCGTTAAAGGAACGATTAGCGAGAACTGAAATACCAGCAAGCATAAAAGGAACAACGCAAATAAGACTAGATCGAGTTAAATGTAGATTCGAAATACTGTGGGTATGTTAATAAACGATCAAGGTAACGTGAAAAAACAGACAGTTGAGGCAAGTTTAGAATAGAAAATGAGCCGTTTACTAATCTGGTAACACTAGACAAATTGAATGGAAAATTACATGGGGGTTATGAGGAAACTGATGTGTACTGGAATCGCGCATGCGTTGAACATTTTACTAATGTTCCGCCCGAAAGCGGTAAGTGAGAAACAATTGTCCGTTTGCTATATAACACATAACAGTGAGTTAATCTTTTTAAAAACGATATAGTCTATAAAAAAAAGAGTTAAAGCGAGTACGAGTGAGAGAGAAAAAGCCACGAGAGAGAGAGAGAGAGAGAGAGAGAGAGGGAGACTGAAAGAGAAGAAAGGGAGAAAAACAAAAACACTAAATTACCATCCTCCAACATGTAACTTTTCCACACACCACCAAAATAAATACACCCTTTAACGGAAAACACTCTTGTCGATTTAATTTTATCGAAAGACTTCATAACTTTTATTGCCGCTTACCGAGACAAAACTCGAGTGGTGTAGAAATAAACGATTAAAAGTTTCATTTTTTTATAAAAAGGAAAACTTAAATTTAAATAAAAACTGGTGTTTTTTTTAATCTAGTCATATTTATCTTCAAAATGCATCGTTATTTTCACGAATATAACAGTGCTACAACTAAGAAATAATGTATTTATTTATATATAAATATTTTTTGAATATATTTATTTATTAATGTAAAATGTATAGAAAAAGAATTCACTGAATCAGATAAAATTCTGATCTGATTATATATTATTCTTTTTGGATTATTAAAATGTAGCTAAAAAATTATTTATTATAATAAAAAAAAATTTTTACAAAATCTACATTTTATAATCTGATAAATTTCTTATCTTAATTTCTCACCAATATCTTATAAAATATAAAAGAGTATCGGTATTTGTTTTTTTCTTCTTTTTTGTACAACTGTATCGATTCTGAAATAATCAGTGCAACATCGATAATGTATTATCTATAAATCTGATTAAAATAACAATAAGGCATTTTAAAGAATTTTTACAAGTTCCAAATTTCAATTTTTATAATCTGGTATTCCTCTTCGCGTTGATTCGAGTCATCGAGATAAGTGAAAATCCTGGAGGCACTTCAGCTGAATTAATTAAAAACCGCTCCCTCTACTATTGCTGGATATCTTGCTGAAATTTTCTATTTGTGTTTAAAAGGTGACAAGATTCCATTTTAATCAAACATAGGTTTTATTAATTCAGTTTAAAAAAAAAATGAGAACGTAAATGATTGTGCTAATTATAGACGAAACAGCCTTATTACAGGCTTGTAGGTTGTACGGGTAGTTTTGAGCAAGAGGACTGAAAGTTAATACAGCTGAAGAACAGAATGAGTTCTACCCCGATAGATAACATCTTTACTTTGAAACAATTTATACCACTCATACGATGAACTTCAACTTGTTTTTATCGATCTGAATAAGTTTTTATAGAGTTCGTTAAAATAAATTTTGGGAAGTATTATTATCCGAGAATGTGGCTGTATCGTGTTATATTGACGCAAAGTATAAAGTAATCACATTTTGAGGAAATTTTGATAACAAAGAAGTACGTCAGGGAATTCTTTATCTCCTCTTCTTTTTAGAATTTATTTAAGCGCGGGACTAAAAGATTACATTAGGAAGTTACAGAACACGGACATTTAGTTTAATCATAGGAATATTTTAATGATTTTATTATCTGATGACAAAGTTATTGTATTTTTGATCGAGGAATTTAAACTGATATAAGGTATTTTGACGGAGAGAGGATATTATTATTAGCAATGAGAATATTGCAAAAGAGCTACCATCTACATCCGAATGAAAGATCCAGAAACAAATTACATCAATGAATAAACATGTACGTATCTGCGCGCGCTTATGTTTATACATTTATAGTGATGCCGATTATTTCTCACACAATTTAGCATTATAAACAACCGAAGGTAGTCAAGGTGGACACACAATTTAATTATAAACCGATTATGCAAATTACAGACACCAAAGAAATGGTGCAGCTGACGTAATCATTATGCTTATTTTATTTAATGACAACTAATTAAGAAATGATGAAACCTACACACGTTACAAAGCTACTCATCCACATCTATTTTTATTTATACGCTTGCTTTTTTTCTTTTTTTTTTATAAAAAATTTGTTATATTTAATTTGTTATATTATATTTTGTGTGTGTAAAAGTAAACAAATCACTTCACAATATTTAGTTAAATATTCAACAAACTAAGGCGGATACAATGACAAAGATGCCACAGGAGTACATCATTAACACTTAACGAATAATTATTTTACGAATTAACGTCTTATATTACATTATTTTCAGTGGAAATTTAAAAATGAAACTGAATTCGTATCTACCTAGGGATTTTAACAACAGATTAACAAATGAATTAGAGTACAAAAATTGAGAGAAATTATTAAGAGTAAATAAGCGATTCTGATACCAAAAGCAAACTGGCACAAGCAAGGAGACCTTTACAAAAGAATTGAGGCCTTTCAAACTCGATAATATTGGAAGTTGTTGAAAATTAAGTGGGTGTATATTAAATCTACGGCAGAATTGTGAAAAGAGCAAAAGAACTGTAGTTGATGGGCAACGTATTAAAACATCCGCTTTATTGGATTTGGTGACAGAGGGATGTGTAAAAACCGTACAGAAAGATAAAGAACGGAATACATGAAACAGGTAACTGAAGTAAATATCTTGCAGTTAAAAGATTAGCGTAAAACAATAAGAAAGGTGAGTAGCATCAAACCTGTTAACTAAGTCATTCTTCCTCTACCCAAAAAATAAAACAAGATCAGCAAAAGTTAAGGAAATTATTATGTTGTAAAATGGAGTTAGACATGAAGAAGCAGCTTTCGAAATGCTACGTTTGGAATATACTTCTGTAAGGATAAGAAATGTGTATTAGAATAAAAAAAAAGGTAAAAAGGCTGGAGACATTTAAAAATGGACACGGAAAATATCGGAGAAAATTAAATGAACAGATAGTGTGAAATATGTGGCGAGGGAACGCAAAAAGAAAGTTAATCAAAACAATTCCGAATAAGAAAACTAGTCGGCTGGAACATATCATAACAGGATAAGGGTTGGTTAAAACAATGCTAGAAGGATCAGTAAAAGATATAAAGAGAAAAAACCAGGAAAACTTAAATACTGTAAACGATTTAAAAGGCACTCTAAGTTTATTCAGAAATATGAAGAGAATGGCGATAAACAAAGTCCAAAGGACATGTATCAGATGACCGATATAATTTTGAAAAAATTATATACATCTTAGGAAATGCGATTTTCACCTCCAAAACTTTCTTTTTTTCTTCAAATTTTCTTTTTTTTGGGGGGAGGACGAAAAAGCAAGCACAATACAATATTATTGAAAAAAAAAAACAAATTACAATAATTATTAAATAGTAAAACACAGATCTCGACCTCGAGAAACAAGATATTCGATAACATCATCATATTGTTTCCTAGAATATCTTGAATGTTAGCTCCTAATTTAAATTTACGCGATGCCGCATAACACACAACAGACCCAAGGATGTGGTGTATCGTTAGTTGGCAGTCGCAGCAAACACAAACGGATGCATCGGTCTGATTCATTGGGTGTCCACGAGTAAGGTTTCTGTGCCCTACTCGCAAACGGCAAATAATAACCTCGTCTCGATGGTTGTTCCTGTATGACGAGTTCTATGGAAGCACAATACTCTTTATGTATCGGATTTTATTATTTAGTGTATCAGTCCAGTCACCTTGCCACTTTTCTCGGAGAGTGTGTTAGAATTAACAAAATCGGTAGTAGTGTTAGGATTAATAGTAATCCATCTTTCACGAGAAGTGAAAGACGGTTGGCTACATGCGTCTTCAGCAACGAATCTGCACGTTCATTACCCGGGATTCTCACACGGCTGGGGATCCAGCAGGAACTCACTTGTATGTTGCTACGGTTCAACTCAGCGACTGAATTATGAATTTCGGTGACGACAGAATGTCTAGAATAAAAATCTTCTTAAGGTTGGAGTGCACTACACGAATCGCTTCAAATGAGGATGTGACGGTATTTTGAGTTAATGATATTCAAAGCCTTAATGATGGCGTACAGTTCAATATTGTAAACCCTTGTAATACCAGGTAGACCGAACACATCTGTCATTTACAACAAAAAAGCATGCAACGGTATCATTCTGTTTCGACCCATCTGTATATACTACTGCGTCTGAATTTGTCTTGGATAGAAATTGGTAAAATACTTGCTGAAAGACGATAGGAGTTGTTGATTTTTTTATTATATATGGTGTTGTGTTGTTTTTTCTTCAGTCATTTGATCGATATGATGCAGATCTTCAAGCTTCCCTATCTAGTGCTAGTTGTTTCATTTCGGTATACCCCCAACATCCTACATCTCTAAAAATTAGTTTTACATATTCCAAACGTTGCCTGTCTGCACAATTTTTTCTCATCTACCTGTCCCTCCAATATCAAAGCGACTATTCCAGGATGCCGTAAGATGTAGCCTACAATTCTCTCTTCTTTTAGCTAGATTTTCCAAATGCTTCTTTCTTTATCAATTTGCCGCCGTGCTCACACGAAGCATCCGAACCTAAGTACGTCTCCGTAGACAGACTCAGTAAATAATATTATGACGAAAAAATTTACAGAACTATATGGTTTGGCGTCGGTAACGAATGAAAACACTAGAGTTTAAGCTATCACATTTTTTAAGAAAATAAAACTGTTGTAAATATATTATACATTTCTATAATATTTTATTATGAAATCATTTAAACAGCAAGAAACGACTAATTTACATTTTTATATTTAAAAAAACCGCAGAAAAACAGAATATTTATGACCTCTTTAGTATGTGATTGCCGACTTCAAAACTTAGATAAAACAATATTTTTTTGTAATGTAATTAACGATCTTGAAATATGGCCTTTTACTTTTCCCCTGATAAAACTGCACATCAACTAGTCTATTATTTTGGCGATGGAACGGCATAAAAAAGCAACAAAAGACGAAATCTTGCGCATTTCTGCGCAAGAAGACTGACTTTTCGTTATTTTATTTTGTTTACACGTTCCAACTTGTCCAACTTGCAGCATCATAAGGAACCACGCTTCTAACTTGCCCCGGTCAAATTTTCCGACCTTAAATTGAGCGAAACTCATGAAAGACTCAATTAATCTTCATCAAAATCTTCACATGAACAACTTCAGATACACTACTACATTATTTAAATTTCAATGAAATTGATCTAGTAGTTTTGAAGATTTTCGAGTCGCAAATTCTTTTATATAAGACTATAAATAAATATATAACGAAACCACAATTTAAGCTGAATGGCATTTTCGTACTCCTTTACCTCAAAATGTAAAGAAAATTCCTTTTCACCCGCCACTCAACATGCGACCAAAAGTAATACCATAATTTTCTTCGAAAAGTCAGTATAATGCCTGTTTAAGCACTATCCTCTCAGGTATAATGCCGAAACAGTTTAAAACAATTAAAAGTCAAGAAATCTAGCAAATTAGGAAAAAAGCCTGCTTAACGTGAGAAAAGAGGATGGATTAAGCACGCAGTTGGTGCTTAAGAACTTAGTTAAACAGTAAATTATTTAGCTATTTATAAATCTCAACTGGTGGTTCTAAAGAGAGAGAAGACACGAGAAAAAAATGATAAAAACTTTCAAACGAACGAATGGCTACTGCACCGAAACAAGGATAGAGTGCTCCCATAACAAACATGTATTTACTGTCCAAAGTTAAAAATATTAAAGATCGCTTACAAACATGTATTAGCCTTTTTTAATCGTCATATATATTGTTAACATCATGTATTTGATTATACTAATCTTAATATCTATGGAAAACAGCAAAGCTCTAGAGTTATGATTCCAGGAAAGTAAAAGAAAATATATAATTTAATTTTCTCGATAAATCAGACATTTACAGAAAACGTTTATATCTATTGTAAAACTGTCTATTATTGTGAAAAAGAACCATTTATTTCTATCATTATTCAAACTACTTTGATGCTTTTCAATTCTCCTTGTTAAACTTTGATTGATGACAGTAAAGGAAAAAAATTACAAATAACTGATTTAAAGAAAAATAATCTAATTCCATAATTACGTTGAAAAAATAATTCCTTTGAGCAAGTAAAAATTAAAATAATTAAAGACATAACGCCCTAGCTTCATAAAGAGAAAAAATAATTAATAAAACTTAACAAGTTAAATCAACATGTTTTTCAATGATTTTTATATTTAGAGATGAAATGAGAAAAGAGGCAGGAATGAAATTTTACAGAAATATTTCAGTTCCTATAACTGTGACTTTCAAAGAGAAAGGCAGAAGGCCAGTGAAGGGTTGTTCTAAAAGGACTGTGAGGATTACAGTAAAATTTACCGTATTTGTCTGAATGTAGGGCAAATTTGTTCTTTGGTATTTTACGAAATTGTTTGTTGAAAATTAAGAGTCTCTTTATACGCAGTTATTTATTATTCAATAACTAAAACTATCTGTAAAACTGATGTACTTCCAAAACTGAAGTGATTTGATCCTTATAAAAATAAAATTTCACATTTGGAATAAAACAAATTTCAGCATATTATATTTTTATAAGTATGTCAGTCCATATGCTGATGTTTCGGTAATGCTGTAATCACCAATTACACCCTAATATATGTTCAATTAAAATATTTTATCTACTAATAATGAAAACTTCCTTTTTAAGAACGTCTGAAAATGAAAGATCCCGTATAAGTGAAATAATTATTAACATACTAACTGATGAATGTAGATTATGTTACTTGAAAATAGGGCTCGTAATTCCAAGAAAATTTATATTAGGATTCACAAAAAAGGATGTGATACGTGATGCTAAAACAACAACAGGTAATCGACCGACTATATAAACCGGTTTATAATAAGTAAATCTTATCTTAAAGGTATTTTAGAGAGCATCGGCTAAGAAAATATTACTGAGGTAATAATATTATTACACATTTATTAATAATTTCTAGGGGGATGACGTCATAGTTACAAGTAATGAAAATTACAGTTAACTATACGGCATTTAAAGACAATTTAAATAAGTAGTACAACGCGTGGTTGTTCTAATCTTCTAACTTCGATATCACTCCGACGTATAGAATTAACCTATAAATGTCTAATTACGAAAAGGTTCAACAAATTTCATTACAAAAGTTATTAAAAAGGATTTTGCGCTGTATTCCCGAACTCTTTAGATGATTTGAAAAATTACACTGAGGGAAATCAATATTGCAAGCAACAAGGCGAAAAACGAGAACGAATTCTCATTTCTCGCTGAAAAGGCGTTGAATTTTTTTAACATTTAAGGAATGTGTATTATAAGAAAAGCAGAAAAATTATTACCTGGAACGGTTGAAAAATTATAAAAACAAATCGCACTGAAACTTCTTACAAATTCTGTAATTAACTAATAAGATTTTTTAAAAACCAGCGTGTGTGTGTGCGCGCGCACGCGCGCGTGAGAGGTTTTTATTTCGTTACAATATTTTTATTAAATAATAAGCATTAAAGTCCTTTTTAAACGTTTAATTTAACTGGTTTTTTTAATCTTACCGACTAATGACAGCAAATTTAAGAAGTTTCAATGCGATTTGTTTTTATAATTTTTCAACCGTTTACTAGCAATAATTTTTCATATACTGTTTTTCTTTTAAAATATTCCGATTTTTCTTTTCTCTTAACGCTGAAATTGTTACTTAAACTAATCTATGACGAATGACAAATCCCCTTGAATCGAAACATGAGAATGAATATAACATTTTTTTATAAAAAAAATTACTATCGCCGATATACGAGTGGACAAAATGATGTAAAATTTTATAAAAATTAAAAGTCAACACGAAATAACGTTATTAAAGTTATACGTTTTCACAATGGAATATAAAAGAGTGATTGATTTAAGTTTTTTTTGTGCATATATAGTTTCTTTTTAATGAGTTCTTGATAGTAAATAAACAGATCTAATTATGTAAATATATATTTACGCGCGGACGTGCGGGTGTGTAGTTCAAACTCAGATTTTTCGTATCGTATGTTACTCAAACTAATTTTTTCCCAATAATATTTCTATGTAAAGAAAACTCCTGAAATTGAAAAATAGTTCTTTTTTTATTAATCATTCTTGATGATCAAAAACCAAGAAATTTTTTCAAGGGAAAAGCTTCTTTGCAATTATTTTCAGCAAGACAAAGGGATATTTCAATCGGAGTTAAGATTAATATTGAAAAATTCATTCAGAAAAAAAAGGTTTAGTAGATTTATAGTTATGAGCAGATAAACATAATCACACTTGCATATACAAATCAAATTATGTTCTGATTATATTTACTTGTATAAAATATAGAATTTCAAAGAGAAAAATGTATTTTAGAGAAATTTGCAGACAAAATTTATTAAAATTTTATAGTTTAGAATAATATAAATTAGATAATTACTAAACGCAAATTAAATTAATAATAATAATGTTTACATAAAGATGGACAAAATATTTTTATTACATAAATACGTATTAATCATTAATTAACTGTAGATAAAATTATGAAACTAGATTTATTACACAGATTGAACAATAGAACCATTGAAGTCATGTGCAACTGTTTGTAGTTTCAATGAAAAAAAAGAACGCAGCAATATATGATGTCATAGCAATTTATTAAATGATTTAAAAACGATATTAAATGATGATATTAGAAAAAAACCTTTTAATTGCAATACATCCATGTAGTTAAATGCAATTTATTAGATCGCACCTAACATTCTTCCAGTGGAATGCTGGCAATTTTAAAAAATCTAATTATGTGATCGGTCTAAGAAACAGTAAACACAACACTACATAATTTATTTGTTAAATACACAGACAGTACAAAAATAATATAGAATTTATTTACAAATTCACTAATTTGAATAAATTATTTTTTACTTTCTCCTCGTGTTTATTTGTTACATGTCATAACCAAAACAGTTGTAGGTGTCTTGACACAGACCTAAACTGCATAGCCATTCTCAAGAAAATAAACATCCCATGCCAGGCTTACTGAGGAGAGGAGAGAAACGGTTTCCTAATGGCTTCTTCACTAAGCCAATATACTGTTTAATCATCAGCATGCCTATCAAAATGCAGTAGATATCTCTAACAAATGCGTACTTCACATTTATTGATTATTTTACTTACCTTTTTTAAAGAGCTCATGGAAATAATTGCAATGAAAAATGAGGTCATTAACAAATAACGAATGTGATACATTTTCTTTAAAAACTTGAGATGAGATATTTTTATAAATAAAAGTTGATCTAAAATTAGTATGGTTCATCACAAAAAAATTCAAGGGTAGTTTTAACAAATATGGCTTGTCTTCATCAAGAAAAAAACATCTAAAAGTACCTACGGAGCAGAAAACCAAATAAGATTAGAAGTTTACACATTTAGAATTTAGAGTTTTACCCAGTACTGAATAAACCAAATATAGAATCTATAATTTTATAGAAAGAAGTTCATTATTCATACTTTGTCAAAGTTTTTTTACAAGTGATACGTGTAAAGTATCTGAGGAACTAGCAGCATTAATAAGAATTGCGTTATCTGAAAGTAAATTTCATTCATTATGTATATAGTTTTTTGGTGAATAAAACGGAGGTTCACTTGTAGAGGTGAATATCATCTGCATTTCAGTGATCTTGATATACTTATATGTAGCCATACACTTATCTCAGTAAAGGAAATAAGAAACTATTTCTCACTTTCCTAAGTAATCAGACGTAGAATCTTGTTATTATTGGGAAGGCTAGAATGATTTTAAAAGTAACTTCTTCTCTGGTCAGGACAACCATTATAGTATGGCATCTAACATACATAATTCACAGAGCCATAGTTTTAAATAAATCAAGTATTATGAAACATTTATAATAATAATTATTTAGAAAGATGATACGCATTTAAAAGTGAACAATCTTGACATATATTATTATGGTAATCGTGTTAATCAACAATAAACAAGAAAACAATGTCACTCTACCATAGTTTTTAAATTTTAACATCTTTTTGTTAAAATAATGATAGATTTTTTTACTTTTTCTTAATGTATGAGAAGGGAATAAAAATCAATTATGTCACAAACATTAGTACTCAAATAACTATATTTTTATATACTCTATTGTAAAGGAGTGACTCAAATATAGCAACAACATGACTCTTTTCACCTGAGTTATGTTCCTCATAAGTTATTAAATACCCTCACCAAAAATTTTGTAATTCAGTACAAATGTAAAATACATTATTTTCAGACTAAATAATTGGAATAATTAATTTTCAGAATAAAAAATACAACATTAAAAATAGAAAAAGAACACTGATTTATAATTTGTACAAGAATCAAGTAGATGATATTACAGTAAAATACCAATAAAGAAAAATTCCAATACAAAAAGAAGCAAAACAAATATACAGACTTCTGAATCTTTTCAATTCATAAGTAAAACAGCAATAAAAAGATTAGAAGACTAATTTGAAAGCAGAGTAATAATCCAAGGAGAAAAATTAAGATGTAATATATAAAATTCCCTGATTACGAAAACTGAAGATGAGTTTTCAATTTATTGTAGCATATATAAAAAATATTATTATATAAGTAAAAACATAAACAAAAGAAGGCTTCATAAAAGGAAGACATTTAAAGAACTATCACAAGTATGGAAAGTTTGTGTTGGTTTGCTTTAAATTTTGCTATAAAAGAAAATTCACTAGCATCAAACATTTGATTTGCTGATTACTAAGAAACTTAAAACAATACCAAATTTAAAAGTTTAGAAACATCTATCTTTCATTCTATTACAGCTAGCAGTAAAAATATTTCTTTGAAATACTTTGTAATCTTTGCTTTTATTAACAGTGAATGTAAAAATAAACCGGATCAGAAAATTATAAAAATTTTAATAATAATTTTCAGGAACACAAAAATAAACTTTAAACAGTTCATTAAAAAAATAAAGCTGTAGAAAATGAAAGAAAATCATTTTCTTTCATTTGTTTTCTAACTTCAATTAGTTAATAAATAATAAAATCATGATTTTGTTTCATGAGAATCTAATTTTTTGTTTCAGAGGTAAAATTTAAGCTTCATAAACTAAAATTTTATGAAAAAATACTTACATAATGTTACCAAAAATCTACTAGTAGTATATATATGTTCTTTGTTTTAATAAAGTAAAATATTTTTTATTTGCCATGATTTTCCCTCTTAAACATATATTTCCACTATAAACATAAACTATTAATTTATTTAATAGTTTAGGTATTCCTTTGTGCAATACTAACAGAACCTCATTTTTCATTCACTCATTTAAAAAAGGCAATTATTAATTCTGTATAAGCTTTTTTCTATATAAGATTATGTCTATATAGTTTTGAAGGCTAATTAAAACACAAAACTCTATAATTGAGGGAAAAGAATTTTAGTGACTTAATATATATTTAAGCGCATTAATAATATTTTCCCCCAAAAGACCATAATCTTTTGATTATGAAATAAAAGCAATCTAAAATATCAGGATACACAAGCATTTTAACATACTGATACAATAATAATGAACAACTCTCCATTCAAAAAATGTATATATGTAAAGCACATAACCATAACAGTTGTAGGTGACCTAAATCACAAGTCAGTCTCAAAAGCGACATGACCATTTTCAAGAATAACAAGGCATCCTATGCTAGACTTACTAAGCAAAGTGAAAAATTAAATTCCCTGTTGCGCTCTTCACTCATTTGAATATACTGTTGTATATCATAATGAAAAGCTTACCAAAATGCAGGTGACATTCAGTTCTAGATGCAACAGGTTCACTCACTCTGTTTACCACAGACTTTAAAAACTACCTCTGGTAGGTCAGAGAAACAACTCTAACCGATATCTTTGTACCTCCGGGGCTTAACAAGTATCACAACCTTACGAAAGAATGGCATAGACACAGCAGTGAAGCAGTATTAATAACAAGGCTGTAAAATAATACATTGTATACAATGCTTCAAACCCCCCCCCCTCCAAGGGAAATACAATATATACTTCCATAAAATGATCTAAGGATGAACTGAATCATAATCTATGAGAATTTAGGTAGTTACATGAAGACTGAATAGCAACAGTGAAATGTGTAAAAGGTCAAGGGTTACAGTGAAGGTACTGGTAGCTATTTCATTTCTGAATTATATTTAAACATTATAAAATAAAAACTGACAAAAATTATTTAGCCACATATTAAATATACAACAGAAACAGTTTGACCCCATTAATTGACAAATACAGTAGTTATTAAACTGCCACAAGTAATTTCCACAATTTTAAAAATATTCTATTAAATAAAATCGAACAGTAATGAAACATACGTAAAAGAAAATATTAAGATAACTATGGGAAGGGATTAATTAAAAGAAAAGATATCAAGGACACATTAAAAAAAATAATAGTAATAATAAAAATACTAATAGTTACAAAATGAAACTGACAGCTCAAAATAAAGTATAATACTGTAATCCAGTAATACAGATGTAGAAAACGAAGCAAAAAAAAAACAAAATTAGGTAAAAACAACAATAATAAAATTAAAATGTAAAATGCTGGTAGATGAAAGATGATGTCATCCTATACTAGGATATAACCTTGAAAGAAACACAACTCACACAGAGGCCGCACCTATAGTATGCAGGAGGCTGGCTACACATTTCTGTGTGTACTTTACCACCAACACAATAATAACACCAACAACAAAGTAATGCTACACAACTAAATGACACCTGCGTATACCTCCACTTTAGCTTAACTATATGACTTCATGACACAACACAATTTAAAGCTTTACTATACACCCACAATGATAAATTCATACAATAAACACAAAATAAAAAAAATAATAAATAAGATACTAATTTCAAATGATTATGTTATATCTTCTATTTTAAAAAACTTATAATAATCAAACCATAAATAATAGCTATTTTAATATAGTAATATTTATTTGTGGTTTAAATTCTATTTTTGACACAAGTGATAAAATGAACTCATAACCTAATTTCTGGTACTAGCAGCATGTATATATGTATCTTGTATTTTATTTCCCTACTACCAACATTCCACAACTTGTTGACCATGTCTTCTCATTTTCTGTCAGTCGGATTATATAAATATTTTTATTAGTTGTGATTTTTGTACAACAGTTTTTTATTTTGGGCTTTGATAGAAAAAAGAACTTCATTGCAGAAAATTATGTAAATTTTCTAAAATACAATCGGTAATTTAAATTGCTTTCAGTTAATATTGATGCTCATTATACATTCAGTCGTTGTATATGAAAAAGTGAAGGTTTCATTTGTACTGATTATTGTACACATTTCGGGGAAGAGCTTTGTATGATGATATAAAATATTTTACTCAGCTTAATGAAAAATGAATCAGAATTTCATTTTTTTTCCATGTATTGTACCTTATATAGGATGTTTTTTGTTCTTAATGGCTACACTATATTATTTGTATCTTGGTCAAATCACATAAGATATAGAGACAGTTGTGTTCTCCAGACTTTAACCATCACTATTCAATATTAGTTGCTAATTAACAAAATGTGAGGTATATTAATTTTTAATTAAAATTACTGTTTCTAAGATGTATAAGGGCATACATTTTACAGATACTTCACAATAAATCATTATTATTTGTAGTCCCTCTCCTTATTACTGGGAGATTAATTTGAAACATGTCTTCATCGTTTTATAGCAATATAATTGTAATCTCCACAATGTTGCTTGCTATGTCTACGTGAGATCTCTCTTTTAAGACATTAACAGAGCCTGTGGCCACAAACTTTCTGAAAAGTTTTCAATTTTCTTATATTATAAAAATAATTAATGTTAGGACCCATGTGTCCTCAAACAAATGAGATGAAAATTTAGATAAATATTTTGTAAAAATCTGACGAATGGTGTTAGTTGATAATTATCACATTTAATATTAAAAACATTATAAATGAAAGATCATCACTTTTTTGTTTATATATATATTTGTTTAGTAAAAATAAATTAAACGAAAAACTAAATCGTTTTCTATTTAGAAAACTAATGCATCTAGTAGATTAAAAGGTTGAATTTTTATGTCAGCAGTAACATAAAATTTATGTACTTTTATAACATAAATCTATTACCATTCAAAAAACCCCTAATAAGAATCCAGTGAATGATTAGGTAGGCTCTTTCATAATGTACCTTGTAATGATCTAAGCATAATTATAGGCCTTCATTAAAAAAAAGAAGGATATATACATACATGAAAAAATACATAAAAATAATATTGAACAAAAAATGAAAATGATGCAGGACTGTAAAAGCTAAGTTAATATGGCATTAGCACTCTTTTCAGTCACCAAACAGGAAATCAAATCTCTGGATCTGACCACTTGCAGCTCCTCATCAGATCACATCAATAATTCACTCACTGTATAGGTCTAGCGTCCTCAACTCGGGCCTAGTAAGGTCAGAGTCAACTGATAATAAGGAAGAAACAATCAAGGATTAGAAAAAGGCATGAGTAATAAGAAAGGGCAATCCGTTCCTCATGTAAAAGCTTAATGCTTCTTCAAAAAGCAAGCCTCCATCTATGCAGTTCCTCAGGTATGATCAGGTAAGTTTTACGCTAGATGGAAATATTATATTACTGACCGACAATTTTGCAGTTACATGCTCAAACTTAAAATTGTTTTTCCTCAAAAAATTAAAAAGTTCAAAAATAGGCTGCTCCTAAGGCTGCTCCTAAATAGGCTGCTCAAAACAAGACTCCCTACTAAATGTAGAGAAAGAAATCATTTAATTTTGTTTACTAGTCATAACAAATGGGCACACAAGATTTTAAAACAAACAAGTACACTGTAATAATTAAAAAAACAATAGATAATTTCAACTTAACTTAACCATAAAAGTGAGATTATCAACAGAACATCTGAACTCCAAACTGGAGAACAGAAAACAAGCCAGCTGTTACTAAAAAGAAGTTACAGATGTTGAAATTCAATAGTACCAATAACCATGTAAAAAATTCAAATACGCTTTCTAGACGATCTGATCATAATGATAAATCACATACGTCTGGATTAGAAACTTATTTTGCAGACCATCAACCAGACATCAGATAATAACAACCAATATTATTTCTAAGGCCACTATTATTAAGAGTCATGTATAGCGCAACATGGTAAACTGCATCTCTAACAATCTGATAGTTCAACAACACTTGAAACATCTCAGGCAGCAGCACCTTGGAAAAAGATGAGAAATAAGAATGGAACACTGATGGCTGATGGCATAAACATGCCATCAGCATAACTGTTTTGCCATTAATAACTGTTTTATTAGTTATTAATCAATAGCTAATGATCACAACAGTCGATATCAATTAATATCTACCAAAAAAAAAAAGAAAAAAGTGTGCCATAGCACTAATAATTTGTGGCTTAATTACTGTATGGATGTATCCATTAAGAATTAGTGAAAAATTACTGACTAAATTTATTTATTTTATTATTTTCAGTATTATGATCATGGTCATGCTTCACATTTGTTTTAACAAGGAAGATGAGATGAAAAATAGCAAGTGAAAAATTCCATAACCCGACTAGGAATTGAACTAGATTAGCAGAAGTTAACATGGCAATCCACATAGCTTCTACTTAAAGCTTATTAAAAAACAAAAATTTGTTCAATAATCTACAGAATAAAATTAATTTTAGTGCTACTCAAAATATTTAAAGATATAGCTGTAAAAACAATAATAATATTGGAATAATTAAAAGAGAAAAGCTGTAAACTAAAAGAAAAGCTGCCATATTCTGCCCTCCACAGTAAGCTATATTGTTTATAATTTTTTATGAATCTATTTATTTTTTGGCACCTTTGCAATCTGAAAGATCTCAAACATATAAAGTTACAAAAGTTAAGGTGCAAAGACTGCCTAAGACCTAAACATTACCTTATTCACCTACAAAACATTTCTTGAAAATTCAAAAACTTTTAAGAGAATATTTCAAAATGGCTACATAAGACACTGTAGGTATATATTTTAATCTGTACAAGACTAATTTTCTAACACGACTGACCAGTTTTATAACTAAATATTTATAAAAAGAGAATAATAATTTTTAATACAAATAGAATCGATTTTAAATCTATTAGGAACTAGTTTACATTAGGAAGATGAAATTGATTTGTATGGATCACAGCTCACTTATATTATTTATATACATATAATTTACAGGAGTAATTTTATTTTACAGGGGTAAAAAAAGCTTAGTTGTATGGTTTCAGTAATCCCCAAATATACAGACCAATAAAGAATACATAAATATAACAAATCATAAAACAATCTTTTCTGAAGTTCATTTAAAAACAAAATATACAGGACTGTGATCATATAGATTTTGTTTACTAAGAGAATTCATACGTTAGCAATCAAAATACAACTTAAATAATTTTTTAACAATGCACTTGCCAAATAATTTGATGAATGCAGCATACTGCTAGCTTCCAAGCAGCATTATTATACATTATTTCAGTTAGATCAAAACACATTACACAAGTAAAAAAAAATTAAATCAAACTTACTGCTTTTAGGAGTCAATGGTACAGGCGGTTTTTGTATTCCACCACATATCCTAGACAGTTTATTTGGTTGTTTTAAACCTGATGGCCTGGGTAAACCACTATTAGATGCAGTTTTTGATGAAGTAGTTGTTGTGGTACTGTTTGTATTTGTATTGTTTGTACTAGTTGTACTTGAAGTATCACTAATTGTACTTAAATTTGAAATACTACCAGCCCCACCCACACTACTATGAAAATCACTACTGTATGATTCACTCATTTTTTAATAAATCACATTAAATTAATAAACATAACATAACACAAAAACAAATTCTCAACACTGGTTTTTTATGTATAGATTAAAATAACACTTTTCTTTTTATAATTATTTCTGCACTTTCAAAACACATTTCTTCAGAATCCATAACCAATCTGTGAACAAACGAAAATGAAAAGTATTTAATTAAATTAAAATAGTTTAACAATAAATTATTACTATTTTATATGAAAATAACTTTGGAAAAAATATACAATATCTTGTAAAAAAAAAAGAAATTTTATACATTTTTCCTAAACGCCAATTTTGAAAAGATGGTATAAATATAATAATTCATTAATTTAATCCTAAATTAAATTTAAAATAATTTGATGAACTTTTTAATGACCAGTTTAATTTTTAATAACTTTCAAAATTATAATTAAAGTAACCCTGCACAAAGATGTCAAAAAACTCTTTCAACAGTACAAAAAGTCCTGTTGAAATTTTCAAAAACTGTTTTGCACAAATGTTTTCATAAGTTTAACAGGTTTAATTTCTAATTCAAAGTGTTAATAAAACATACATTAAATTTAAAAATAAAACTTAGCATATCAAAATAAGAATATTAAAAATTCCATTAACACACCTCCCCCCATCAAAATCAACTTACATACTAACGATCGAACTATATTACAATTCACAGATTTATCAAAGAAGAAAAAACCAGAAAAAAGAAAGAGTTGAGAAGCAGAGGGAGCAACTATGAGACATACTGGGCGGCATTCCAAAACTGACGTAAGAAGAACAGATAGATCTTAAAATACCATATTACACATAATTAAAAGAGGAAAAAATATACACCATATTAAAAAATAAAATACGTATAATTATGCAAATGCAAGGAAATATGATTTAAAATTAACGTAACATTATTAAGGTATACAATAGTATTATTTCAATACTATTATTACAGAGAATTACAAATGCATAATACTTTTTTTATTTCATTTTTGAAAAATACAAAATAAACAATTAAAATTATTTCTTTTAAAAAAAATTGAATAAATAAATAAGAGATTCATTAAAAAATATATACTCAAAAGTAACTTTTATATCAATTTAATGTCCAAAATTTATTTAAATAAATTTAATTTATGAGATTTAAAATAAAATTTTCCATTATTACTTAAGTAATAATTGTTAAGATAAAATTAAATTTACAATTAATTACATGAACTTTTTAATGACCAGTTTAATTTTTAATAAGTTTCAAAATTATAATTAAAGTAACCCTGCACATAAATGTAAAAAAACTCTTTCACAGTTCAAAAAATCCTGTTGAAATTTTCTAAAACTGTTTTGTGTAAATAAATGTTTTCATAAGTTTAAGAGGTTTAATTTCTTTCCCTTGTTTTTTAATTTGAAAAATGTATCATGAGATATAGAAAATACATTTTTTTCGGGGGGGGGGGGGCAAAAATCCATTCAGAACTTCAAATAAAGTTTCTAAAAAATTGTAAGATTTATGATCATTAATTTATTACCTTCTTTTGTAAGATATTCTTACAGTAAATCATTAAAAATAATGTCTCATGTTCACGGATTGACCAGGATATTGAGAGACTAGCAAACTAAAAATTTCTTATAAATATAATTTACTATTCTAAAGACATATAAACAAAATAAATAAGAATTATAATAATGATGACAATAAAATAATAATAATAATGACAATATGTATATATAACAAACAAAATACTTATTCAAAAAAAAGGGCAAGATTTGTTTAATGACAATTAAATTATAAAAACCAGAATACAGTTCCAATTTAATAAAAATATTAAAATGACTGATAGAAACTAATATTGCATTAACAACAAGATAACAATAGAACAGTAAAGTTCATACAATTTATTTCTTGCGAATATTATTACTTTACAATAGAACTACCCTATACTTTATGAATCAGTAGAATACTGTCACTTTCACTACTGTTTACCAGTAACTCATAAACAACTTCCTGCATTCACCCACTGTCCATGCTGGAATACATGCGATGTACTATTCACTTGTTATGCTTACTGATATCACTATCACCACACTACAACCACGTCAAACACGGCTTTGTAAAACTACTCTGTTATCACGACTGCGCCAAACACAGCCTCACAGAACTACTGACTTTTTCCGCTGGTCTTTGGCAGTATTTATATCCCCTGGCCTGCAAAACCAATACCCGCCTCATCCCTTTAATTGTTGAAGCATAATAAATTTCATCATCCAGGCCCCAGGTTTTTCCATAAATTCTTATTCCGGTCTGGTAACCCTTCTGGTCAAGCAACAGCTTTTGGAGGTGCCATTATCTATATTAAAAAGAACAGGTTGTTAAATGGACCTGTTAGCCTGAGAAAACAATCCCTTTTAGTTCCTTCTAGATTCGTCTTTTCATAATTATTTTCTTTCATTCTTTTTAATCGGAAGAAATCCATTACCTTGGTCTGTTATACTGGTTCTGTTTACACTATTTTCACTAAGTAAAAGGTGAAGCTCTTCTCAAAATTTGAAAAGTGTTCTGTAAAATGTACGATTATTAATTTTTATCTATTGTAATTGTTTTGAGAAAATGCAAGCTGAGCAAATAATCATAAAAAATTGTTTGATCAAAAGGTTTAATTTAATTTAAACCATTTTTTTAAATTTTTATTCATATACATGATTTTTGCAACTAATTAAAAATTCCTAATTTTGTATTAAAAAAAAAGAGTTAAATAAAATTGAATTTCTAGATATGTTGAAAAACTTTATTTCAATATGCTGCTGACATATAGCTGTGTCACTTGTTTGTATTGACTATCTGTAACTTAATTTTCAAGTCAAAGTTAAAATTAAATTAAGGTTAAAATATTACTAGTATTAAACAACTAACCTAATGAAGTGGCATAACCTAATACCAACAACCTTAATAGCTTCATGAGGAAGCAGGTCCTTTTGACTGTACCACTATAATTGATATTATTATATGACTTACAAATGAAATATACTAATTAATTTTACATAACTTAAATTGAAAACTTCAACCAATTAGCACCTCAGTCATTATTTTGACTGTTCGTGCAAACTCCAAATAGGAACTAATAATAAATAATTAATAGAGACTAGCAGCAATCGCACCAGCTAAGGATAGCAGCTATCATTATTCTCATAGCATCTTTCCAGGAAACTTGGATAATGATAAGGAAAAGAACAACTGGTTTAAGAGAAACTGTTCCCAATTAGGGTAGTTTAATGTTTCATTTAGGTCTCTATACATTTTAAGTTAAATCATAGCCAAGATTTTCAATTTGGACTACATCAAATTTATCCAGGAAATTTTTTTTTGTAAATCAATTTCAACTTTTTGCATGATGCTCATACAAACTAAACTTGCATGATGTGTCTCACACACACAAATCAGGATAACCCACTAATTTCTTTTTCCTAACGTGCATACTGCAATCTGTTCAACTAGTGAATGATAAGCAAGCCCCCACCCCCACCCCTAATTGCTGAATAAGACGAGGGTGATATGTATGACATACAGATGAAGTGAAGTCTTATACAGACCAACTATTCTGTAGGAAATACAAAGTATCATTAAAATACAGTTTTCTGGGCAATTAACAGACACAGTTTTGATTTTGTATTTACAGATAACTGTTGTAGGTGTACACAACACAAGACACTTATTCAACTATAGCACAATCTTACTACATAATAACTGTTTTTTTTTACAGATTTCCTTAATTCATTAATGTTCTACGTTTTTATTTTCAATTTTGCAATCTTTTGATAATATGGTACCTACACATATGTGTTGCTTTACTAATTCAATTCCTCCTTTTGCATAAACATTAATTTCCTCCTTCTCTTACTGTTTGATATTAATTTTATTCTAAATTCCATCATAATGTTTTCAAATTTGTAATTATTGTTGCTGTGCTTCATCTCCAAATATTATTCAATTTATTTTCCTTCCTGTAATGCTGATCTCATCATATTATTAAAAAAAAAAATATTTATTACATCTTTAACATTCAGATTAAACAAGGTCAGAAATACGCAGCACCTTGCCTTAATCTTTTTTACAGGTAAAACCACTCAGTGTATCCGCTAATTTCTTCGCTATTTTTTTGACTCGAGAACAATTCTTTAATTAATTTTCCGTCTTTCCAATCTACTCTTTTCAGATTTTAATATTTCTACTAATTTATCTATCCAGCATACTCAAATACTTTTTACAGCTTTATAACAGATATTTGTTCCTTTAACTCCTTTTATATGCTTTTCACCTTATTAGTGAACATTCGTTCCTAAATTCATACTGTTCTACAAAATTACTTGCTCCACTGTTTTACCTGGTTTTCTGTTAAGAATTCTTAGAAGAATTTTTAATGAATGTAGAATCTATAAGCTAATGCAAAATCATCTACAGAAATCTCAACTTATAGAAACATAAAATTCCAGAAATTATTTCAACTTGTTTTAGCATTATCATTTCTTCGTTACCATTTTTATATTATTTGCAGCATTTTTAATTTCATGGGAGATTCTAAGGGATTTCTGTTTTATCAGTAAAATAAGAAGTAATTCACATTAGCTCTTGATTAAAATGTAAATCTTGTAAGTTTCATATTCAGATCAGGAACATATCAATACTTTTATTAACACCAGATTGACTTTTAACAACCAGTCATAAAATTCAACCATTACCTTAACTAGTAATTATTAATAGAACACTTGCTAATTAAATGTAATATAAGCAGTTACTGAAAAAACTGCAAACAAAATAAAATATTTCAAATATGCAAAATCAAGGAGAATGATTGGCAAGTTCTGTACAAATCTCCATATAATTAAATTTCTCTGTAATAAAGTGAAAATATTTCATTTTTGACATTTTCTTTAACTCATTTCTACAGGGCCCTTTCTTTAGTCAACTGTATGGGTGGTGTATCAGTAGAAATTTATGTGATTAACACCTTTGAATAGTTGCGTTATAAATTATAATGACTTTTGTCCTTACTAGAGAGGATGGTGCATTTTGGTAAACACAAATTTTAGAAAATAGTGTGTATTTATAAATATATATATATATTATAAATGGTGTTAAAATTTTTCATTATGTACAATTATCCAGTTCCAAGCATAAATAAATTGGAAGAATATATTTTCTTTTCATTATTTAATATCAGTTTATCAAGTAGTACACTTAAGCATATAGTGAGCAGTTACGAGAAGATGGTGAATGAAAACTAGAAAAGATCAGTAAGAAAATTACAAATATCCTTGAAGCCTATCAAGTCATACTCCTTTGAGAGTCAAATAAATCTAAAGGATATTTGAGGGTCAAATATTTTTTAACTATCCAATAGAACCCAGTAGACAGGCCAGATAACATAAATCTATTTTTGATCATATTAATTACCATGGCAAAATCACCACATTCAAATAAATTAAACAAACAATTTCTCATAAGCATATCCAAGATTGATAAACTAGACAAAACTGAAAAAAATCTGGTTCTAAACTTCAGCTAGTTTAACAAATAAAATAAGTTCTGATTCAAAGAAGAGATATTTCTCTCTTAATATAAGAGAGTATCACATTAATATTCACAACTGGTGACAGTTAAAGAATTTTAGCTCCAAAATAATCGAGTATCATTAATTTAGTTTAATTTCAATAGTAAACAAGATGTCCTTGACTGGTCTGTGGTAGACGACTGTTCTAGTGACCATCGGTTGACACTTTTTGAAATAGCAGATGAGCTGCGATGAGGGTGATGCGAGGATGATGTCCATGAGGGACACTTTCTTGTTTTCCGGGGGCGCTTCCTGCATAGGAAGGCAGACAGGCCGAAAGTTGGAGTCCAGACTGAAAATTTTTTCTCGAGAACTTGACGGTCTGCCATTAGAGGTCCTGGAAAAACATTTCACTTCTGCGGGGTGACGGCGGCTGAAGCCGCCATTCCTAGAGACACTGGCCGGGAACGTATATCTGGTTGGTGGTATCGGAATCTGACAGCAATGAAGCGGTCTGTGTATCGACTCAAAAGGGCTGCGCAACGAGAGAGTGATCCAATTCGGCTTGCGGCCCTAACTGCAAATTACCGCAGAACGAGGGCTAGCTACTTTCATACCATTAGGTCCTGCAAGCGTAATTCCTGGCGCTCCTTCGTTCAGGAGCAAGATAATAGAGATGCTTGGGGCGTTGTGTATAGAGCCCTTAGACATAAGCGCAGTAAAGAAGTCCTCTTGTCAGCTTTGTCGACCCGCTAGGGAGTGGTAATTGATAAGGACCGTGTTCTTAACATTTTGCTGAATGATTTGCTCCCGATTGACACTGTGGTAGGTGAGGTTTCACACCACCGGCGTGTCAAGTGGGAAGTCGTTTTTTTCGAGACCGACTTACAATCTTCTGAGATCACTGAGGCGGAAGTGTGCCACGGTCCAAGGCCCCCGGATATGATTGTATCAAAGTGGAGCTCCTCGTCCGAGTGCTTCCAGTAGTCCTTGGTCCTCTAACTAGAATGTAATAGGTTACTCTTCGCCGGCCACTTTCCGGCGTGTTGCAAGCGTGGAAACTTGGTGTTGTTCAAAGATGGCGACAAAGATCCTACAGTTAGGTCTTACCGTTCACTGACGCTCTTGGCCGTGATTGGCAAGGTTTTTGAGAATATTTGCGTATTAATGTTAGATTGGCCACTGATCATTTGCTAATGAACAACCAACATGGTTTCCGACCAGGCAAGAGCATTGGGGATGTCACACTAAAGGTGATGTATATAGCTTCCTCTAGTACTTGTAAATACATATAAGGGATTTTTCTGGACATATCCGGGACATATAACAACTTATGGTGGCCCTCTGGCCTGTTTCGGATGCAGAAGCGAAGATGTACACAAATGAACTAGAAGTGCTGTCAAGTTACTTCAACCATCGGACCGTTTCCCTGAGTGAAGGTGGCTTGGAAGTTCGTAAGACCTTAACTAATATGCCCTTAGGGCAGTGTTCTGAGTCCCGTTCTTTGGATCATAGAAGTCGATTCGATGTTGAGTTTAAGGTTGCCATGTGGTTGTCGTGTCGTCGCTTATGCTAACGACGCGCTGCTACTGATTGAAGGGGATTCGCGTAACGAGGTAGAGTTCCGAGTTGTTCATGCTTGTGAGACACTCCGACTGTGGAGTCTCCAACATAAGATTATTTTCAGCCCAGAGAAACTACAACGATGTTGCTTAAGGGCCGATTGGCTGCTTCCCGACGAATCCGGGTTTGGATGGCTGATCTCCCCATTTGGTACGTTACGGCTACACTCAAAAATACCTGGGTGTTATCCTAGATGAGAATTTTCGGTTCAAGGAACATTTACAGTATGTAGCAAAAAAGGCCTCTGCTGCTTTTTATGGAATGCGTAGAGTCATTCATCCCGATTGGGGGTTGAATTACCGTACCATGCGTATCCTTTACAAAGGTGTCACCGAAGCTATTATGCTGTATGCTGCGTCTGTCTGGGCTCACCGCATGGCTTTTAGGTATTGCGCGGACATTTTGCGGCGGGCCCAGCGACTCCTCTTGCTGGCTGTTATGGGCGGTTATAGAACAGTCTCGCGGGAGGCAGTCTATGTTATAACCGGAGTCAAACCAATAGATATCTTGGCTAATGAGCGTCAGGATCGCTACATTTCCAAGGTAAATAACTACTGACGTCAGAACGAAAGCAGGAAATTGAGGACCTTACGTCTTGGCAGGTCAGATGGTACGAATCCCCCACAGGTCGCTAAACGCATGGTATATTTCCTATAGTGTCTGATTTAGGTGCAATTGAATGGGTCTCCCCCAATCGCTATATCACACAGTTCTCTCGGGGCATGGTGCCATTCGGGCGAGTTTGGCTAGGTTTTGTTTGGTGAATTCGAGTCAATGCCCGGATTGTGGGACTGATGATACAGTGGACCACGTCCTCTACGTCCGTCTCCGATAAGAGGTCGAATGTTTATAAGCTGTTAGAGAACTTGAGAGAATACATCCCTTTCTGGATATCAATATTAACTGGATGATCCGCGAGGAATGGTCTATAGTGGCTGGTTTTCTTCGCGCCCTTGCGGTGTGTAGGTCTGCAGAGGCAGTTTAGTCGAGGTACTCTACCGTAGTAGGATCCCGGGTAGCTAGGATTTCGTCTTAGGCATTGGATTCGTTGGAGGTAGGCGCATTGGCATCGTGCCACGGTTATATTGGTATTGTTTGCGATTCGCTTTGAGGCTCCCGCTGGTGGAGGTGGCCGTGCCGCCGGAGTATGGTAACTCGAGCGACCGGGAGCGTAGCTTCCCTCCGCCAGTGGTGGTCCATCGTGACTTGGTAATGCCACGCGAAACACCAAGATGGGACCGGGCGGTGGTGCGGGGTTTGTCCCCGGCTCCCGCGCGGACCGGAATGAGGTTACTTCCCTTGTTAGGTGACCTAAACTGGTCGACTTATTTGGGTGTAGGTCTGAATTTATATGTTGCGTACGACATAATTTTGATTGCTGAGTGTAGCACTGAATTACCTTTAAACTCGTTCGTTTTGAGGTATTCACAGTCACGAACGGTGCTGTCAAATTTGGAGTTGGCGCGGGGTTCATGGTTTCGGTCAGTTAGATTGAGGAAATTATGTTAGATTGGATGTCAAGATGTCCGTTTGAGGCCTACGTGAAGGCGAAATTTCATTTGTATCTTACTGAAGCAAATGTCTGCCGAGGCATTTACATCCCATGGCTGGATGGATTTCAATTTAACGCACCTTCTGTCGGGCCAAAGTGGTTTCAGAGCCTATTTGTTTAGATTGGGCTCGATTATACGGGTAGATGCCCTGTTTGTGGAACTGATGACGTCTTATTATGTCTTTTTCATGTCGTTTTGAATTAGAGCGTGGCCAAGTCTTGGTCACGTTGGGCAGGAGGGATATGATCTTACCTGAAGACTTCGAGCAAATTATGTTAGCGAAAGAAGAGAACTGGAATGCAGTGGCAAGATTTCCCAAAGTAGTTGTAGACAAACTGCGTGTCGCTGAAGAAGGCCGAAGGGGGCTATAAATCGAAGGGTTGCTGTGCGGCGGACAGGGCTGTGGTCGAGTGTCTAGGGCCCCCCCTCCCGACCTTGTGAGGGTCGACTGGATGCAATTAGGCCGTGGTCACTCTGCTGGCACGGGCCGGTAGGTAAGTTCTCCTCTTCTGAAGCTTAGACTGTGAACGTGCTGGTATGTTCTGTGTAAGTTTGTGGTAAGTACCTGAGTGTGCATGATGTTAGCTGTGTGCGTGCATTTATGTAAGTGGCGTGTATGTGTACCGCAATTTGTTTGACTGCTGTGTGCGTTTGGTGCTTGCCTGTAAGGGCCGGCGGTGTGTGTGGACGTAATTGTGCTTTGCTGTATCTTAGTGTTGCTTGTGTTTTGTATCATTGTGTTGAATGTTTGATTATATTGGTGTTCCTAGATTGCGGTGTCCGATTGTGTGAGCGGGAGTTTCCTCCTTTCTGAAGTAATGCTGCATAAGCGGTTTCCAGGAGGAGTGGATAGCCAGAGGTGAAGGTTTAGTCGGTAGTGCGCAGGAACACATACGCATCTAATAACATTTTGCGGAACCTGTTAGCGAGTCTGACACTGCCTACGCGCCCGTAAATGGGGTTCCTCCACCTCTATTAAAAAAAAAGCAAACCCTTATCAAAAACCCGGAACATAAAATCATAAAATTTAAAAACCAGAAGCCTATTTACAGGGCAATATATTTATTATATCTTCTGCAACTTGAAAAATGTTGATGAGAAGGGAGTAAATTATAGAATTTGCTAGGAGCCTGGCTTACAAAAGTTATGCCAATGTGTTCACATCCAAAAAAACACTTTATATTGCAGACTAGATTTTAGTAATACTGGTCTTAGACTTGGGAGAACTCAATAAGAATTATAAAAATCCAGGAGTGTTTTTTAAAACAGGAGTATTACATTCATTACAACTAGAATAGTAAAATTAATCCAACAATTTTTTATCCAAATAATTGTGGGATGGAATAATCAAAATTTAACTAATGTTCTTACTTGAAATGAAAAAAAATAATTAATAACATAAAACTGTTACATTTCACAGTTAACAACTATCAGTAATTTTGAACATATATGAAGTAAACTTAAAAATAAATAAAACCGATTTTAAAACAAAATCTAAACTAAAACATATTACTCCAATTCTTAACATTTAGAAGTAACTGCAAAATTAAAAATCAAACTCGAAAACCTACAAACTTATAATTTTAAGCAAATTTCAAAAATTCTAAATTTAAAGAAGAATAATTGAAAACCAAATAATTTTTTTTTGTTTTTGGGGGAGTTTTTAACTTTGTTTTATATTTTTAATGATTATATTAATTTATAATTTAATTTTCATGGAAAATTTAGATATAAAGCCCATGTACAAAAGTGTATAACTAAAAAAAGACTTTCATTTTAATAAAAATAAGAAAAGAAATACAGAGAAGCAATTTAGAGACTGACACTAAGCATAAGCTCTGGAAAGCAGGAACATAAATTTTATTTATCTAGTTTGCAAACTTTTTTTCTAGTAAAAGAACATAGAATATAAAGTCTAAGAAAAACGTTAAAACTGGACCAACGGTTGAACTTCCACTAAAAATTTTTTTTAAATAATCATTAATTTTTTTCAGAAGCAAGTAAAGCTTGAATTTTAAAAAAACATAAACGTCAAATTGAAAACCTCTTTTTTTATGTTTAAAGACAGCATTTAAGCTACTAGAAACACATAGGCATAATTTATTATTTAAAAAAGAAATTGAATGTTATTATCCAATAGTTCTAACCGTATACTATTATAGTTGTTTTAAATAAAAAAATGTATAAAGTACTTATTCGTATCTGTTGCAAAACACTAAATAAGTATCAATGATTTAATATTTAATTTTTCTTTTAATTTGTAGTATGAAAGACAAACTGGATTTTTCCCCACAACTATATGAAGCCTTCTTCATACAAGAAACTACAAGTTTAGTTCACGAGAAAATAAAATAAAATAAAATAAAAAACATCAGTATGACCTAGGTTATACTTTTTATTTGATTCACCATACGAGAAAGTTTGAAAAATTTCAATCACGTTTTATTCGTGTAATGAACTTAAAAAAATTTAATTTTTCCGGGGTCTCCACTTTACATAATGAACATATATTTTACATTGCTCAGTGTATACTTCAGTTTAATTCTGCTGTGATGGATGGACAGTTGGATGGAAAGACGTAATGACAAAAACAATAGTGTTTCACATTAGCGGCTGCAGAACATATCGGAGTTGCTGATTAATTATGTACACAAATTAACATAAGTGAAGATTATAAAAGTCATGAAACACTACTAGAAAAACCATGGTGTAATCCTACACTTTAAAATAAAAGTCCTTGACAATCAGCCAACATATAACATCTAGATAATTACTCTAAGACTATTAGCTACCACACAATTATATTTAAATCTACTCAAAATGAAACTAAAGGTAACATAATACTCTACATTATATAACCGACAACAAAAGAAATTACTATTTAGTCTGATTCTAAACAACTGCTCATTTTAATAAATGTATTTTATTTAACCATTTATACATAATACAAAAGTTTTTAATAAATTAATAACTAAATTTTAATAATCCACAATAATTTTACACGCAACAAAAATATTTTATTTACTCAGAAATATACCTACCTACTTTAACCATCCATAAATAATATGTTATTCAATGTTACCTCCATCTTTTTATTTATATTACACCATTAGATGAATTATATTAGCTAAACTTACTCACAGGTGTAAATATTCTTCAAAACACCCTATAAAATCAAGTAAAAAATTCAATTACTAGATTTAATAATCCACATGTGGAATTCCTTGATAACTTCTACTTTTCTAGCTAGAGCGACATATGCAAATAATGGGAAAGTATTATTGGTCAAAATATAAAATAATTGGGATAGGTCAAAAAGAAAAATTGTTTTTTTTTTTAAGTTTTGTGCCTTAAGGAGACATTGAAAAAAAGATTTAAGTAAATAAATCTTCAAAAGGAATAAAAGTATTAAATTTTTTCAAAATTTGGAAAAGTGGAGGGGGTGTTTTTGACTGAAATAGAATTTAAAATATTTACTGGAGCATTTTAGCAAAAACACTTTCTTACAAAAGTTGAAGTTTTTTTATTTAATATTCACCCCTCCCCAAAAATAACTACATATTTTTCCTTTTTTTTACCTTGGTTCAAAAAAGACTATATTTTCCACATCAACAGGCCTTCAAACCGCTATAAAAAGTTTTTGCCCATCCCATTCTAATGATCCAAGGGAACAAAAAATATTTCTTAAAATTTATTTTAAATTTAAATTCATCTCGTAAGTTACCCATTGCATTAAAATCTTAATTTTTTGTTAGACTCTACAATTTCTTGAAAAAAAAAAAATTAGTCAACAATTGTCATCCCTTCCAGAAAATTAAAACTTTTTTTTATTTAGAATTACGGTTGTATCTATATACATTTTTAAACATTTTAGAAAGTTCTTTTTTAAAACTTATTATCTTCTTTATTATAACTTATAGGAATTAATTTATTAAAGATTAATTTTACCCGATTCCTGTTCTTTTAGATTTAAAAAAAATAACTTTTTCAAATGTTTAAAAATACATAGATACAGCCATAATTCTAAATATAAAAAGTTGTAATTTTCTAGGAGGGGGTAAAATACTAGATCATGGATACTGGTGTTCTTTGGTGGTTGGGTTTCAGTTAACCACATATCTCAGGAACGGTTGACCTGAGACTGTACAAGACTACACTTCATTTACATTTATACATATTAAACTCATTCGTCCTCTGAAGCAACCTTATTGTGGTTACAGAAGCTAAACAGAAAAGAAAGGAGGGGGTGACAATTTTTGGTTATCAAAAATTAAGATTTTTTTTATTTTAAATGGGATAACTAACTCGGGAGATGGATTAAAAAAAAAAGATTTTTTGCAATAACAAATATTTAACGTTCAAACCATATTTTATTAAACAATAAAATCACTAAAATAACTTAATACCCCCACCTTTGATGAGGGTGTGCTCACAAATTAAAAAAAAATCAAAAACTTTTTGTTTAAATTTTGATTTTAATTTATTTAAAATCAATTTTAGTGAATTTTTCAATCATTAAAATTATAAATAAATATTTTTACATAAAAATGTGAAAAAAAATTCATAATTTTAGTTATTGTTTTTCAATAAAAAGTAATTATTTTATCATAAATATACAAAAAAAAAGCTTAAAAATATTGAATTATGAAACTGATGTATATTCATATGCATAAACATATGTGGAAAGTTATGCAATTCATTGCTGTTTTTTTTTAAAGTTGTTTCAAACTTTTGTTACGCTTTATACTGTTTTCTTTTGAAGTTGATTTTTTTGTAGAAATAATGCAAAACAAGTAAATTATGCAAAAACTATTTCCTGCATTGTAAGGTAAAGCTCTAGTAAAACCAATACTGTAAATTATATGCTTTATTTTTAAAATTATATCCCTATTCTAACTGGACCCTGAAAGTAGAATACTGCTCCAAAAAAATATGATTCAAATATCAAAAAAATTAACATTTTTGTCAACAAAAACTTTTATTGTTAAAATGATCATTTTACCAAGCTCAGAGCATAGTTTTCACTTGTCTCTGAAAGTAGAAGAACATGTCTTGAAAAATAAGTGGGAAGAAGTTAGGGGAGATAGCTGTTGTCTTTACAGCCAATGTCACTCAGGAAGAAACAGGGTTAACAATAAAATAAATCTTTTTAAAAGTCGGTTCAGCAGTTCCTGAAATAATTCCAGTCAAACAAAAAAATAAATATTTTCATTCTTGACCGGATTAATGTATGGTAATATCACACGGGTAGATCTTCTGCAGGATGACTATTATCCTTCCTGTTACCTCCCTTTTCCTTATCTTTTATTGAATGAGTACCATGGGAATTTTTCAATTTTTCAATTTCTTCTAGATTATTTTTTTACAATTGACTGTTTCTCACACACTCCTGACCCTTTGCTATCATATTGAATATTTATGTAATTATTTTAATTATCTACAACACACTTATACTAGATTATCTATTTTAATTTGAAGATTATTCTTGGTCTAATAACATCCTGACCCCTATCGAGGAAGACCGCCTTGTGATGATCCTGATTGCCACACCACCCCTCCATTCACAGCCCTGATGGGTTTTACTGGAGGTCATTTTTTAGACCCTCTAAACTTGATAACATAACACTGTCATCGGTTTGGCCTCTGTCAGAATGCCATCGAAGTAAACACCTCAGCAGACATTTCCATCAGTGCATTTATACAACCTACCATCGCCTTTGTATGGCCTCTTCCAACCATGACCAACTACCATAACTTACAACCATCAATTATAAAATTAACCAATTCACAGAAGCGCACTCCCCGCACCTTAGTCTGATTTAGAAAAAAAATGTAGTGTCAGCTGTCACCCTTCTCATCTGTCATGTCATGCTGGCACATTCTTAATCAGCAGAGCAATCGCTTCCTTATTAAAGCTCAGTGGGTGAACAATCATTTCCGGTTTTGAAAATATCCAAAGACCGACTCTATTTCCAATCCGGTATTTGCACAAAAATTCAAACTAGTCGCTGAGCTGCCTATTGGGTAAACCACGTCTCCTATTCTTTATAAAATCTAATCTAAGTTAATATAACACAATAAAATAGAAATAACAGTAAAATTAATTTAAAAAAAATTGAACATTAAACTGGCTGTACGAAAAACAAAATATACTGGCTATTTTTTTCCAGCTATTATTATTGTAAATTGCAAGAAAATATTAATATCAGAAAAATAATTGCCAACCAACTTTTGCATTCCTGATTGTTTCAAGTCCATTTGTCCAAAAATAGAAATTTGTGGGTGCATATAGGCATCTGTGATTTAAGTGCAAGAATTCAAATCAAATTGTTTAGAATTAAGTAACTATTCGAATTAGTTTTATATAACAATGCATTTCTCAAAGTACAGGCTTTAAAAGCAATTAACTGTGAATTTAAAGTTTACATTTAAAGTTAACACAATTAACTACTGATGAAAAACACATTCTTAAATGCATTTAAATTAACTGGAATCTACAAGATTTAGATATTTTTAATTCAAAAATGATTGAATGAAACCACCCTGATCAGCTCACAAAAATCAATTATGATTAAATAAATATGATATAAATATGTTCTATATTAATTACAATTAATAGAGATGAATTTTTTAAAAAGTTTTTGCTCCAAATCTTTTTAGTCAAACTTCTTTCTGCTTCTACATATACACAATTTCCTATCTTTAAACTAAAGGTATACAATAATAATATAAGTCATTAGTCTTTATTTATTAAAAATCAATATTTTCATTTTGATGATTTTTTTCTCTGCAAGTTACAATTCACCACAGTATTTTTTGCAACAAACTCATCTCCCATGGTTCTCCTAATCATTTACCTCAAGTTCTTTTTTATTTGATGTTCCAAAAAAATGATACTGCAAGAGAATCTTGGGGTCCTCTTTCCCATCTTCAAAGTGGTCTCAATTATTATATGAGATGCAGATCAAAACTAAGGGCCAATTAATTGGTAACAAAATGAGAATAGTTGAAAAAATTAAAAATTTATTAATGGTTTCATATACTTACTTTATTTTGCTATATAGTCACCATTTTGTTCCAAACACTTTTAATATCATGCACAAGCTTCTTCAAACCACTGCATAAAATTCTGCTACCTGAGATTGTAGCCAACTTTGCAGAGATTTTCAAATCTTTACTTCCTTGAATCATTGAGATGCAAGCCAATTTTTGAGGTGTAGGAAGAAATGGTAGTCACTGGATGCGACATCAGGACTGTAAGGAGGATGATCAAATCTCCCATTCAAATTTTTGTTGTGCATGCAGCCATATGTGGATTTCCATTATCTGAAGAACAATTCCTGATCTCAGCATTCCCAGTGGCACGACGCAGTTTAGAAAGCGTTTCACAATAGACTTATGATGTGATAATGTTCCAGGTTCCATGAAATCAATTGAAAAGATACTCTTCTGATTCCAGAGTGCAGTTGCCAAGATTTTCCTTTGAGACTGGGCTTGATTGAATTCTTTCGGTTAAAGTGAATCAAAATTACACTGACACTGTGTAGTTTGATGTTTCCTCTCAGCATTGACATACGATATCCACTTCCATCACCAGAGACAATATGGAAAAAAAATTCTTCTTCTTCTTCGTGTTAAAGTGGTCGAGAAAAGCATGTATAGATGTCATAATTCTGTGATCTTTGTGAGCACTTATCAAAATTTTCAGCACCCACCATGCACACAGTCTACAATAACGTAGAGTGTCAGCCATGATTCAATGTTGTCTTTGAAAAACTTCTGTAAATTCTAGAGAAAGGTAGCTAATCGTAAGGTGACAGTTTTCTCTCACTTTTGCATTCACACATTCAACAAGATCGTCAGTTCAGACTCTAGGCCTGTCACTTCTCTGTTCGTCATGAACATCTGTACTCACATCATTGCCTCACTTTTCCTTCATTCATTGCAGTAGACCAATACATTTCACACAACTGATGGTAAATTTCAGGATTGTTATGTCCTCTTGCATTTAGAAATCTAATCACTGATCGAACTTCCCACCTGCCAGGATATATTACCGCACTCATTTTAACACACTGTCTCGGAAAGGCAAACAACAATGAACTGACGGCAATGTGGCAGTTATATGCCCAACAGACCACTTAAAGCTACTGTGCACACACAAACCAATCAGTGTTGCCAATTACCATTTATAACTCATTGACCCTTACTTTTGAACTATGCTTTACATATTATGTAGTGATCTTTCCTCCTGTACATGCCCTTGTTTATGATGGTTTGTTAATCTAGTAACTAGTTTAATCTGTTGTTTTCTATCTGTCAATGATGTCTACTGAACACCCATCTTCATTCTAACTACTTCATTTCTAATCCTGTCACTTCATATTACACTCTCCATCTCCTTTACTTTTAACTTTCCTCATTTCTTCTGGGTATCCTTTATCTTAATCCCTCAACTCATACATGGTCCACAGAAAAATCCTGCAGCTTTATCTATGACTATCTAAGATAATGAACTCCCCACCTCTATCCACGTTTGGTGAATTTTTTCTGTCATAGTGTTCCCAAACAAAATTAAGTCTTAAGGTGCAATTTACTTTTAAATACTAGTTTTCTCTTGGTCAAAGGAGTAAGCAAACCAGATGACATTTTACATTTAGGCAAGATTAATAAAGCATTGTTACAATTATAGCTTTAAGGGATATATGAGAATATGGTAACAAATAATAACAATTTAGGGTTTTAGGTAAGAAAGTGAACTACATTCCATATAACCTTATGGTTTACATCCAGTGTCTCAAGAAATAGCTCAGTGCAAACTGAAAGTTCCCATAGATCAGTTAAGTTAAATAGGAGAGTCAATACCACTTAAAATTTAGATAAAATAACAATTTAATAGATCACATAATCTTATTTTAAGATTCAGTAATTCATATCTTACTAAACTTTCACTCCATCTTTTTAAGATAGGCATAATTTTTGGATCTTTTCCTGTAATAGGCAGACAACGTTTTTCTTCACTGAAAGAGCACCTTTTAGTTGAAAAATCTTTGAATTACACGTTGTACATGTTCATCAGAAACTGCCACCTTTTTTTAAATTTTATTTACTTCTTTGGTATATTTTAGAGCAAGGTTGGACTGTATTTTCATAGGTGATGAATGAAGACAACACCTTGTTGCTTGTTGAATAATGGTTTAATGAATTGTCGTCTGGACAGTTAATGAAATGAATTGTAACGTAATGTATAACTTTGCATATAAAATTAAAAAAAAAATTAATTTAAATAAAACATTAAAGCTAACGTTCATTCAAACAAAGAATGGAGTCCATCCAGACTAACAGTATGATTTGACCGCCTTGGATCAGATTAGAGCGCTGAAAGCTAGTACGAGCTTGACTCTCTGGTGAGCGCTAGCACCCACTAGATTGCAGCACCAGACAGCTTGAACAGAACACACTGCCCACAAATTATGATTAACTTAATTAAAATTCTGTGATGCATTACATGAAGTAAAACTTAAGATGCAAACAAAGAGTATTATATAAAATAATTACATAAACTTTGAAAGTACAAAAATTGAAGTTAACTCAAATCTAATATTGATACAGGCAAAGCTTACAACCAAATTAAATTGAAATAAGCAATACATTAGGACATTAAATAAATCTCATTGATTACATTAGCAATGGCTTATGTCATTACAAGCATTTAAATTTGGAAGAACAATCAATTTATTAATAGTTCTTTTTATTATAGTGTTATTAGTTTTCACATCAACTAATCTAACTAGTCCATTGTTACTTCGATACACTTCAACAATTATTCCTAATTTCCATGTCAGTGGAGGAAGATTACTTTCTTTAATTATAACTACATTGCCAAGACAAATGTTATTTGAAATTTTACACTTGTTCCTCTGCTGCAAGGAATAATAATAATAATCGATAGACCATGCTTTCCAAAAAGTCTTTCAATATTCTTTGTGTAAGCTGCCACCTAGTAAGCTTATTTACATTAATGCCTGATAAATTAGGATCAGGTAAGGAAGATAAAGGAGCAAGGTTCAGAAAATGTCCAGGAGTAAGTGGAGCTGGGTCAGATTTATGCCGCCCACCATGATGGATAAGTATTTCCAAAGTGAAATTGATTTCTCGTTGAGAAAGATCTGACAATATGCGATCATTTTAATTTTTTAAATTATAAATGAAGCGACGACAATATGAAAATATGTTTAATGTTCGTATGAACGAAGAAAATGATTTTGAAAGTTCTAAAGTTTCTGTTGTTTGAAGAGCAGCTGTAAACACATTAGTTTTGCTAGACTTCTCTTCCTTGAGCGAATCTGGCGGAATCATAGAAATGATAGGAATTGGATGGCCAGGTGTTCTCCTCTTCCTTCAGAAAAGATGGACCATTCCACCAGAGTTGTGATGAGGTTAATGCATCCGGCATGCAACCACATGACAGGATGTCTGCGGGGTTATCCCCTGAAGGAATGTGCTTCTATAATCATTCCTTAGTTAGCTCTTGAATTTCACAAACTCTATTTGCGACAAATACCTTCTATCGATTAGGAAGCGATGACAACCAGTAAAGTACTACTTTAGAATCCAACCAAAAATGGATTTAATAAAATCTTATACCTAAAATACACTTAACCTTATTGAATAAACAAGATAATAGAAGAGCGGCGTTCAACTCTAAACCTAGGAATAGAGATTTGCTTGACTGGAGCAACTCTAGATTTTGAACACAATAAGTGGGTTTCAATTTGTTCACTGCTATAAACAGATCTGATGAACAGACAAGCACCATATGTGCTGCTGCTTGCATCACATAATCCGTGCAATTGATAACACTTACTTAAACTAATTTTAACTAATCTAGGAATCTAAATATTACTTGACGATTTGAGCTGAGAATAGAGATAATTCCATTTTTCAGCTAGTCGAGCGGGAAGAACTTCATCCCATTGAAGGTTAGCGTACCATAACTCTTGTATGAACACTTTAAATGGAACGATTGCAGGAGAAACTAGACCCAAAGGATCGAACAATGAAGAAATAATTGATAAAACAGAATGTTTAGTGTAAGAAGTATTATTATATTTTGGTTTGATTTGATAATGAAATGATCACCTTGACGATCCCAAGACAATCCAAGTGTTTTGATATTTTCATCTTTGTCTAATTTGATGAAGTAATCAGAATCATCAAACATACCAGGCACATTTGAATGACATTTATGCAGTGAACGTTCGTATTTGTTAAGCAATAACGAAATAATATTATAATTGTTTCAACTGATCGATGTTGTCACAACCAGTGAGATCATCGACATAAAAATCTTGCTTAATTACTTGGCAAGCTTGAGGAAAAGAGGCGTCATTTGATTGGAAATTTCAATCAAACATCTTTTGGCTAGAAAACCTGAAGGTGCTAAACCATAAGTAACTGTCTGTAAGTTATACAGAATGATTGATGAGTTGGTATTATCACACCAGAGAATTCTTTGTAATGAAAAATCTTGAGGATTAATGTGAATTTGTCTGTAAATTTTAGGAATGTCTCCTACAGCACGTATCTGTGAGTTCTAAAATGAATTATAATCGAAAATAAATCTTGTTGTACTACTGGACCTGTAGCAAGAATTGAATTAAGTGATAGGCCGTTTGATGTTTTTTATTCCATTATATGGAATGATTGATGAGTTGGTATCAATATACCAGAGAATTCTTTGTAATGAAAAATCTCAAGGATTAATGTGAATTTGTCTGTACATTTTAGGAATATCTCCTGATAGCATGTAGTTGTGAGTTCTAAAACGAATTATAATTGAAAATAAATCTTGCTGTACTAATGGACCTGTAGCAAGAATTGAATTGAGTGATTGGCCAAGTTTTTGCACTACCATCAAATATTACTCTTGTTTTGGTAGTGGTGGAAGATTCACGAAATACTGCATGGTGGGGCAAATAAAAGGTTTCAGATGGAGCCTTACACTGAGATGAATCTATAAGTTGCATGTGATCTAATTTTTGATACTCTTTCATGAAATGGAATTAATCTTCCTTAAGTTTAGCGTTTTTCTGAAATCTACAATGTAACAAATTAAAACTATGCCTTGTATTTTCATAAGAATCTCCTAAAGCAAAGTTTTCCTTACGAGGAAGAGATACAACAAATCGGCCTTTGTCATTACGAAAGGTATTTTCCATGAAATGTTTTTCGCAGAAAGATTCCTCCTTGGTCGGTAAACGATCTACGATCTCTTCAGATCTCCAGAATGACTAATTGAGAGGAAAGCTGTTCATTGCTGACAAAAAGTGATATTGAATCTGAATCGTTTTTCCATTTACTAGATTTAGTAGAGATTTGACCCGAGACTATGAAACCAAGACGAGTTTCTTGAAGTATGGTATGATTAGAATTATGAGTTAATTGAACAGGCTTAAGTAGAGAAAGATAATATTGAGCTCCTAGGAGAATATCGATTTACCCAGGAATATTAAAATTAGGATTGGCAAGGAAAAGTTGAGAAGGAATTTCCCAATCAGTTACGTTTACAAAATCATTAGGTAACAGACCTGTAATAGATGACAGTACATGACATTTCAAATTAAAATTAAAGTTTTCATACCTAGAATTAATATTTAAATCAACACTTAGCTTAGATTTAGTAACAACATTACTAATACCTGTGATTGGCATGAGAACAGGTTTGGTTTGAAGCCCAAGTTTGGCAGCAAACCTTTCAGTAGCATATGAAATCATCGAAGCGGAATTAAGTAAGATTCTGGCTTGGATGAAATTATGTTTTTTATCTTTTACATTAACTACAGCTGTTGCAAGTAAAACAGACTTGTTAGGTTCTGATTTTAAAGTAAAATATTAACTATTAGCCAAAGGAGCTTGATTCAGCTTAGAAGAATTAATTGCTGGCTCTTGCAGTGTTTTATCTAAATGAATTAGGGTATGATGCTTTCGTGAGAATTGTTTACATTTACGATTGCTTTGACACCTTTTCACAATATGCTGTTTTCTTAAACAATTAAGACAAAATTTTTCCTTTCATTAACATTATAACTTAAAAACTTATCACATCGATACAATGGATGGTTGCTAGTTTTACAGAATGTACACATAAAATTATTAGAATTATTTACATGAAATAGATTTTTACTAAAACCAGGTTTTGAATAATTATATTTGTTGCCACTAAAACCTACATTAGACGGCTGTACCTTTTCATTACATTGAATTGTGTCAATGGATTCAAGTAGTTTACGCTTACATTCTAAGAAAGAAATGAGTTGTTCTAACTTTGGAAATTCATTATTTTCTAATGTTTTTTCCCAGTCTCTTAAGTATTTAAATTTAAATTTTGAGTAATTAACTGTATTACAATAAATTCTAAATCATCAATATTAATATTCTTCAATCCATTAATATTTTAATTACCTTGGTCAATGAATGATAAATTTTCAGAATTTTCCTTTTTTAATGGTTTTAAATTAATAATTTCTAAAGTATGTTTAACTGCTATTAGTCTTTTGTTACCATAACGAGCTTTAAGTAGTTCTATTGCAGTTTTTATAATTTTCAGACGTTACTGATAAATGTTTTATTATGACAAGAGCATTGCCTCTTAAGAAATTTGTAAGGTAATAAAATTTTTCAACATTAGAAAATTCTTCTCTGTTTAAACTAAACTATTAAAAATAACAAAGAATTTATGCCAATCCTTCACATTACCGTGAAAGGGCTCAATTTGTATAGGTTTTATAGAAATTGGATTAGGTTTGCTAATCACTTTAGTTGCATCAGTTACCTCTGAAATTTTGAAACAATTTTCTAATTTTTTATGTTTTAACTTAAGTTTATCAAAAAGGTTATCATAAGTGTCTCTGACATCAAAGTCCTTATCAGTCCCATCGTGGTGCAATTCGATTTCAGACTGAACATCGAAAAATAGTTCTTCATATTCTAACAGCTTATCAAACTTAATAAATTGTAATCACCTGAATTAAGATCAAAGTTTTCAATGAATGTTTTTAATTTGGCTATACTATTCTTCATAATGCCTCATTTTTTAATTAAATCCTTGAATTCCATTTTTATTCGAATCATACACAAAATAATATTAAATTTGAATGAAACAAAGTAATTATAAAATAAGGTTAAAAGCTAAATGTCATATACAACAATATTGTTAAAGTATAGCTTATGCATAAAGTTGAATACTGGCTTGGTTATAAATATGATACGATATTGCTAACATTTGCTGTTTGCAGGTCAGCGAACTATAGAAAGATTGCCTGAGATATGTGCGCGCGTGTTGTATACAGAGTGATAAAGTGAAACTTGTCCAAACTGGAATCGAGGGTTGGTTTCTTATACCTAGCTAGCTTAATAGATGCAATTTTAACTATATTATAAAACAATGAAATATTTAACTATTGAAATATTCACAAACTTGAATGTTTTACTAATGTTAATTTTTAATTGCAATTTTAACATACACCTTAATTTTTTGATACACTTTTTATAAATAAATTATAAGTATCGTGTTGTTGACTTGGTTTGACCTTATCGAACCCCATGAATGAATGCTGTAGAGCAGCTAAGTCCATGTTGTTAATACAGCGACTTGACAATCCGAAAGGTACGGTGACTTGACCATCTGGTTCTTGAATATGAATACGAATGACCATAAAGAGATGTGGTAGATCCATCAACTTAACTATCCGGCTATCCACTTGATTTATCCGGCCCGGAGGACCATTCTTTTATACTTTGTTTGCTACATTAGTTTTTACGATAAATTTTTATTTTAATGATTTATTAATTAGCTAGTTAGTTTACTTCAGATAAGCCATTACATTAAATTAAATTCTAAACATACAAAATTTCCTTTACTAACTAAATATTCTGATATGTATTAATTCACTCAGGAAGTATATATTCTACAATAATGTGTATTATTTTATCAGAAAGATATAATTGTTGTACTATAGCCATATAAATTCAATTAACCAGAAACCGATAGCCCATTGCACTGCACTAGATGTGATTTTATAAAAGAAATTAGATTGAGGAGTGGGATGTGCAGCAGAGCAAGAATGGAAATATGAAGGCATTGGTGATTGTGTGATTTTTTTACTGGTAACTGTGTGACAAAGGCATTTTTACACTTTTTATATAGTTTTAGAAATGTTGTCTATTACAGAAAAGATCCCAATTTTTATATCTGAAACCAGTACTTTCAGAATATCTAGACTGAACAAAATTTATTTTTCTATAAAATCATTTTAGTGAAATTAATTTTTTTTTAATAAAAATGCTAGAACATTTTCACCACTTTCTTATAAATTACAGTAACCTTATTAAACCAAAATGATAGTATGTCAACTTTCCACCTCTTTAATTGCCTAATATAAAGCAATTTGTCAAACTCTGCAAAATAAGAGATTGTCTGAACTTCAACCTCATCATTTTAAGTGACTCTTTATCCTGCAAGCTATTTCTTTAGGTTTGTGAGAAGGACATAATCATTGGGAGCCAAATCCAGCGAACGTGGAAGCATTTTGAACTGTAGATCATAAAGTTTTACAGCAATAACCCAGGTTGTTTGCAGATCCATTATAATGGTGAAAGAGCATTTTCTTTTTGGCCAGATGTGGATGTTTGCCCTGAATAGCATCCTTCAATTGGTCCAGTAGTGAAATGTAATACTCCACAGCTATGGCCTATCTCTTTCCAGGTAGTAAACAATCAGTCTTTTCAGTCAGCGATCATTTAATTTGGTATTGTGGATTTTTATGATGATTTTGTCAATCATAGTGAATTTTGGGCATTCCAGAGTTCATCTTGAATAGATATATGATCACGTTTAAATTCCACATTTTTACCGTCAAAAACAAGGGAGAAGAATCCTTTAAAGTGGAATCTAACTCTTTTAGAATGACCATCGGGATTAAATCTTTTGAAATAAAGTGTTTTATAACAGGCCAAATTTCAATTTTATCCATTTTTCAGAAATTGTCAAAACTTGTTTGCCAAAAACAAGCAACTAAACACACGATCCTGATATAATGTTTTAATACATTATATGCAGGCTTCAGCATTAATATTCAATGAATTTTAGAATAGTTTTCTCAAAAAATATTGAAACTCAATATTACATGTTAACAAAGAGTTTAGTGACACTGACTAAGCACATATAATGTCATTTCATGTATCAATTTTTCTAAATATCAATTTCTTTAATACTTAATTTAATAGAATGTTCCTTTGATTTTTATATAAATTTACTTTTCAGACAACAAAGTATTATTACGTGAATAACCAATACCAACCATAAATTACATGGAACATTCTCTGAATGTTTAAAACTGATGTGTTCAACCTTCTCCTAATGTTATTTTTTATCAGTAAAAATCAACACCTCACACATTTGCAAATGTTTCAGGTAGATAAAGGTAAAACTGCTTGTGTCTTGTATATGTATATACGCATTAAAATTATTAGTTTAATAAAAACTCACCTTACTCCTTTAGATATATTTATGATTACTTTAGTAGTTTTCACTACTTCATCAGATGAGTACATTAAAAAATGATTGATATGTATATAATCCATCAAATTTTGTTTAATATACTTTAATAATTGCTATAAAAGCATTCATGAGCATGTGTAAAGAAATTTAATTTCTATATTTTTAAATATTGTAAAAATCTATACAAAAATAATTCACCGATTTTCAGACACCACATAATTTATTCATTCAAACTGATACACTGGATAATTGATAATTGGTAAAACCCAACCATATCTTTCATCTGGATGAAAAATATATTTAAATATTACAAAACATTATATAAAAATAAAAGATTTCCTCATGTACTCAAGTGATTGCTTCTATTATCAACTTATGTGAACAGCTTATATTGTCAATAGTTTGTTCAAACTAAAGATTTATAACTTATCAGCTGTACAATGTACTAATGCTGATACCAATTTACAGAAAGGTTGATGGATAGCACTATTATTAACTACTAAGTATCGCGATGTTGTGAAATTAAATCATCTAAGGCTACCAAAGCAGAATTGTAAAAGGTGATACTAATATTTAAGTATGTATACAAAAAATGCACAATGAAGCATTTTAATTTAATACTTGGCTATATATTCCCTAGCAATCATCAAACATCAAGGAAGCATTTTTGCCAATTAAGTACTCGAAAACTCCCAATCTCAACTTTTATAAGCTTCCTCAGGTGACAATACACATTCATACACACACCATATGAGTCAGGTACAAGTAGGGGGATCTATTACAACAACAGTGGGGATAAAATACTGTTATCTAGGAAGGGTAGACCAGTCAATGTCTTAGCATGTAAGAGAATTTTGTATGATGTGTGTATGAATGTGTATTGTCACCTGATGAAGCTTAGAAAATTCTAAGTGAAACGTTGTGTATTTAATTTATAAATTTGTATAGTTGATTGGTTAACCCAAGAAATTAATAAAGGTAATATTTTTAAGTAAAATATATATTTTTATTATATTTAATTCTATCTAATCAAGTGGAAAATAAACTTAAATAAATTACATTTAAGTTGTACTGTAATAAGTTTATTTTTATTGATTTTTAAAAAAATTAAATTATTTTATTTAAATATATTATAGTTAATTATATCTTATAGCAAAAACACAAAAATAAAATTGGGCTTGATTTTTTTATGATTTTTCATGTTTGTTTAATTGTTAAGAAAATATAAGAAAGACAATCAAGAAATGATTAGGTCCACTTACTACAAAAGTCATAAAATGAAACTTTTCATATTATTTGTTTATTTTCAATTTTGGTAAATTGACATACAATATTAAAAACTTGTTCATACAATACTTACAAGAAAAATATGAAACTTACACTTAATGTCATCAACTATATTTATTTTTATTAATATCCTTCATTAGACCAAGTTATATCATAGTCTTTATAAACTTTCTTTAATAATTCAACAGTTATTTCATGATCTGCTTTACCAAACCCCTGAGAATATCCGTAAACAAATATTTTCTTCTCCTCTGGAGTATGTTTAATACGACCTCCACCAACACACTCAGAATCTAATTCAAGTGGCTGTAACTTTAAAACAGTCTCGTCATAAATATCAGCATGGTAACAACCATGTTTATTCCCCCTAACAACCATCTTTGAAGGCTCTGTTCCATCAGGAGTTTGTGGGGCATAAACTTTTATAAGAACATATTTAAACGTACCTTTAGGGTCAATTACAACATCAGGCACACTTGATAATTTACCCATTGCCATTTTTTTAAAGGAATTTACTACTTCAACAAACCAAAGACGTAAATAAGATAAAGAAAAACGAACTGCTACTAAATTGATGCAAAGGTAATGTTATATTAATTAATACTATCTATCACCAGACTGTGGAACTGAAAGCAGAGCTTACCTAACAGAAATGATTTATTTCAAGTAGTCTGTGGGTACTGTGATTATGTTAAAACAACAATGTTTTACTCAAAAAAATTCACTTCTAATCAGTTTATTTCTACTACTAATCCAAATTAATTGTTTTTTTTTTGTTTTTTTTAATTTCAAAACTGATCAACTTCCTAATGTAGTTTTTCCACCAAAATCGAATATCAGTATTCAAACAATGGCATATAAATTTAAACTGTTTACTGTTAAATAAAACTGTAACAAACGCCTAGTTTTCTTCAAGCCACAAACTTCTTTCACTCAGAAGAACGAACACTAACGTCAAAAATAACAGACGCATTAATCTTATTACAATATTATTTTTAATATTAAACCTGTTCAGATAGCTTGCATTCGCACAAAAACTGCAATAATAGATATAATGAAAAAAGTTACAAACTGAGTACGCTAATAGCAACAAACAATGCAGCAAAGTGAAACGGAAATTAGACTGCAATGCACCATTTGTTGTATATAAAATAGACCCACTCAATTGATTTACTTCAAATCGCTTATAAGACTAATGTAAACAAAATAAACTTCAAATGAAACTCAATCCGTGCAAAGAATAATATTAGGTAATAATAGTAATAATAATACTTACTAATACCCATCACGGTACAATCAGCTGATTTTCTTCACACCTGTTTTCAAACTGACAACACGTCAGATCAAAGAGGTTCGTCCGCAAACTTTTTTATTCTTTCACGTTCGTTGACTGGTCCATCCACTTCAAATCTTCAACAGAAATTACTACACATTGTACAAATGAAAAGAAATTAAACTCACCATCCCCATAGATATTACTGCTTAATAAACATTAAGTAGTCATCAAAAAGCGAGAGCTGTCTATCCGAATTGATTTTTTTCTTTTACAACCTACAAAAAACAAACCGTGCAAATAGTTTTAAATAAAAAATTCTCGTATTGACTGCAAAATTGTTTTTATTCGTTACTAACTTGGCGTTATTTTTTAATACAATTTATATTTTAATTAATAGATTTTGAAAATTCTATTTAACATTTAAAGTTATAAATTTAGTGACAAAATTTAATATTTTTTTTTTTTTGTTGTAAGTATTCAAAATTTCTATTTTGGATATAAACTTGTTTTTACTTTACATAAAATTGTTTCTTCAAATGACCAGATTTTTTTTCATTTAATGACAAACTGACACGACAGTAGTTTAAAACTGTGAACGGATTATTCACCTTTTATATTCCTTGACGTCTACAGTTAATAAAATGTCCACGGTTTACAGTATTATTGCAACGTTTATTTGAATTAAGAGGCAAAAGAAAAGTCTACCTTAATAGATATAAATCTAGAGATGTTTATTTTTGGCGTAACTTCTTTTTTTAAGTTGAACTGAACTTAACGTTTTCAAATTGTATCAATTGAAAATAGGATTAAGCATCTCCTTGAAATCAGTGTTAAATCAGTAAATCTTTTTTTTAACTACAAGAAAGTTTTTTAAATTTATTTTATCAGAAAAATAAGGAGCGCATGTATCTATGATATATATGTATGTACCTCTTCGGAGAAAAAATGCTTCTTGTTCTCCGCAGATGTTAAGAATGCGCAATTTATGAATAAATGTTTAATTTACTAATAATTTATTTTACGCAGACGAAAGATTTTAAAATGGAACAGAGAAAATAATTTATATTCAGAAAATACCTTTGCTTACTTACTTAACTAAACATTTATAGGAAATTCACAGTTAAAAAAAAAAGTTAACATACTTTATGCTCCAGCATCTAAAAACGTACAATTTCATCTTTCTGCAAAATGTACCTGATAAATAAATTTACTCTTTTTTTAAATAAATATTACTAACTGTGATTTGAAATAATGTTTGGTTTCAATATTTTGAAAAATATTAATTAAAGTTTCTTAACACATGTTGATAGAAAAATAAGACTAGTAATCACTTCTAATAAAAATCGGTATATGTGAATTAATTTTGTCACCAGTTTCTATTTAGCAAAATTAAATGATAATAGATATAAAAAATATTTATGAGATGATATGAACATTTAAATTGTATAAAATAAACGTTGAATAAGGCAATCGGACACTAGTCATTCGTTCATTTGTATCGAAACTTCTAGTTCAATATTCACAGCAGCTGATGTTCTTTACCACGTTTAGTGGAACACGGCTCGTTAGAAATGTGGGTTTTGGTATTTATTTCGCGTGAATTCATTTTTTGGAATTATGTTTTGAATAAACGTTTAGTTATTTCTATTTTATAATGAAGTTAATTCACAAAAACATTGAAAAAGATGGAGGCGGGTGAGTTGAAAAGTGTTTATTATTAAGGTGACGTTAATGATTAATTTAGGTTAGGAGTAAGTTTGTTGGATGCCATTTATATTACCATATCGGCGTGTTAAATGTTTCATATTGACCGAGTCGTACATTTTTTATTTAAAATTTCTAAAAAGAAACGTAAAACATACTGCATAATCATAAATGTAATTCCGTCATAATACATTTTTATATAAACTAAATAATGATGTTTTATAGAAAATTATTTTCTAAAATAATTGTATAATGATTGAAATATATTTTTCACTGCTGAAAATTTAAAATAGGGTTTTTATTTTTACATTGGATTTTAAGTAATATGTTCAGTTGTTTTCCTAATAAATATTTTCATTCTTGAATTGTCAAAAAACATGTATTTGTAAAAAGATAATTATGTGACTCGCCTTTTAGATTAAGAAAATATGTACTTTCAAGAGACATTACTGAGCTAATTAAGAGCTTTAGTTGAGTCTCCAATAGCACTTTTTAATGATGTTCTTAAAGAGGTTAGGAAACTCCTGTATTGTATATTTTTGTTATTTTCCTATTGTATACATTGCAATCTGTTCAACTAGTGAACAATAAGCAACCCCTCCTCACAGTCCTACGAGATGAGGGTGATGTATATGATGTATAAATTAGGTGTAGTTTTGTAGACTTAGGTTGACCATTCCTCAACCCACCGGGTTGGTCTAGTGGTGAACGCGTCTTCCCAAATCAGCTGATTTGGAAGCCGAGAGTTCCAGCATTTAAGTCCTAGTAAAGCCAGTTATTTTTACGCGGACTTGAATACTAGATCGTGGATATCGGTGTTCTTTGGTGGTTGGGTTTCAATTAACCACACATCTCAGAAATGGTCGAACTGAGAATGTACAAGACTACACTTCATTCACACTCATACATATCATCCTCATTCATTCTCTGAAGTATTATCTGAACGGTAGTTACCGGAGGCTAAACAGGAAAAAGAAAAAAATAAAGGTTGACCATTCCTCGGTGGTTGGGTTTTAATTAACCACACATCTCAGGAATGGTCGAACTGAGAATATACAAGACTACAGGTCATTTACAGTCATACATATCATCCTCTGTAAGTATTATCTGAACGGTAGTTACCGGAGGCTAAACAGGAAAAAGAAAGAAAGAAGAAGGTTGACCATTCCTCAGATATTTAGTTAATTGAGCCCAAACTACCACTGTCTAGCATTCAAATCTGTATAAAAGCAACTAACCCTTACTAGAATTTGAACCTCAGAATCTACGGCTTCAGAAATCAGCTGTTAGATAATTGATTTGCGTTGATGAGTTAACCACTAGACCAGTCTGGTGATATATTTATTTGAAATACTTGTTTATCATTTTTATAAGTTTAAAAAGTTAATACATTTCATTTTGCTATTCAATCATAAAAAATGATTGAATATCGTTTAATATTTTGACTTCTCTTTAACAAAACTTAATTATTTAACAGAACTTGCCAACTTGAATGTAGATTGCTTTTCTTTTTGTAGATTTCTGATAGGAATTGCCCCTCTGATTTCCAATGATTGGAATTAGGGAGGATTGGATGAATGTTGGTTGTGAACTATATTGATCAAAATTGAACTATTATTGGGATTTTTGGATGTTTGTATTGTTTATGTTAAGTAGTAAACATAGTATTTCATCTTTGTTTACTTTTGAGAATATGTGATTTGTTCATCTTACTATTTGTATAATCCTGGTCATAATGTACTGCATGATAAAGTTTTTGTAGTTAGTATTGGATTGTTAACCACAGCTGTCAGTCCCCCTTAAACTCATTAAAATATTATCAAGTGTACAAACTCGCAATTGGACATCAGTACAACTTAGTTAATAAGTTCTGCTCTGAGTAGTTCATAATTATTTCAATTTTTTATTAAAAATAATACTGCCTCACAGTAGACAGAAACTAATTTATGTGTTTTTATTTTTGCACTTAATATTAATTCAATATCGAAGTAGAACACATCAAAAGTTTTATAGATTTGATTATGTGGTGGAATGTATGATTAGAATTTTTGTTAATGGAGCATAAATCAGATCAGAGGTCCTGGTGCATTCCCCTCATGAAAATTCGTGAAATATCTTAATATTTTGTAAAATTCAACTTTTAAAAATGTGTTGTATGCATATTTATTAGAATTCAGTAGAAGTTTAATAGATGCAGGTCCTTTGACACCAATTTTGTTGACCATTGTTGATCAGTTCCACTGCTAGGATGCTGAGCCAAATTACTGGTTGGTACCCTGCTATAAATTATTTAGTACAAATACAAATTATATAATATTTTATTATATGAAACCCCATCCACGGGATCTTCATTGGTTCCAAAATCTTGGGTAGTCAACCTCCAACCATTATGGAGAAGAGATTGTAGTCATTTTGTAAGAGATTTAAGAAATGGCAGAAAATTTCTTGTTTATTTTGAAGTTACTTTATTTAAATTGTTATTATTATTATTATATTTTTTCAATAATATTTATAAATTATGATATTTTTATAGGAGTGTCACTCTGATACCGGAAGAATCTGAAGATATGTGGCATGCGTTCAACCTTATTAGTGAAGGTGATAGTGTGCGTGCTTCAACAATCAGGTAAATTTTACATAAGAAAAGTGCTTGATTTCTGGTATTAAAAAATTTGGAATATCCTCAGTTACTTAATTTACTGTAGTTAAAAATTTATCAGCCATTATCAGTAATACTTTTTTTTAATATAGTTTCAGCTGGTCTAGTCGTTAGATATTAATTAATACAAATCCATTCAGGTATTCCTCGTCTGCTGCTATTTAACTTTATTGGACACTAGGAACCGGTTATGTAATGTGTAGACAGTGACAGTTTATATTTAATCATATTTAAATTTCAAGAATGCTTCATTTTTAGATTCTCCAGGTGTGGAACCAATAGATTGTAAGGGATAAGCCTTACAATCCCAATCCAATGTTAGTTAATAGCAAGGGGTATCTTGCTATTTACTGGTACTAAAATAATAAAATATTTACATGATATATACATATATAATGTGTATTATATGTGTTAAACATGTTGTCAAGTGCATTACAATTAATAATTATCACCAAATTTACCATGAATACACCAAAATAGCAAAGTAATAAATTAAACATTTTTTTTTTTATAAATTGGTAAGTTTATGTTAAGGTTAAAAAATAAAAGTCAAAAACTATGAATAGCTTATTAACTCTGTATAGAAAAAAAAATACAGCCAACAGTAATAATGCTTATTCATGTGGATTTAATAACAGACCAAAGGAAGTGTATTTATCTGTGTGAATTTGAAGCAAGACAGAAATTGATTAAGATACATCCACAGATCTCATGTGAGCCTACGTTAACCTAAATGTGTTATTAATTTACAGTAAAGTGAAATGAAAGTTGAAAAGGTACGTAACTGCAACTAGCAATGTGGAAAATCCACCCCCAAGCACAAATAGCAGTTAAATGAACCCAAGTTATAAATTTTTTTTTATCACATATTTGTCTTTTAATAATCCCCATGTTTAAAAAAGAGGGGCAAGATTTTACAGTAATTACAAAGGTATCACACTATTAACAATTATTTGATTAAATAGGAACTGAAATTGTGAAGCCTTGTCAAGTCAGTTGTAAGATCTAAGCTTAGGTGGTTTGGGTTTATTGAATGGATGGATGAGGAAATATTACCAAACAGGATGCTGCATGCAGAGGAAACAGGTAGAAGACCAAGAATGAAATGGATGAATACAGTATTGGAGAAGTGTGCAAAAGAGGGGATATGGGGGAGAGTAATGGAAAAGAGGTGGTTCATGGATCAAGACAAGTGGAGAAATGTCTTAGGCCCAACCCAAGGAAACTTGGATTAAAGGGAACCGAAGGTGATGATTTTGACTTAAAAATTTAATTCTATTAGTAGTACACTGAGACTATAATATCTGTAACTTTTGTATTTCTACATGAAGTTGTTTTTTTTTTTTAGAAAAGTTCAGTCTGAATCTGCTACCGGCTCATCAACTAGTAACAGAGTTAGAACAACATTAAAAATAACTGTTGAAAATATTGATTTTGATACTCAAGCTTGTGTACTTAGATTGAAAGGGAGAAATGTTGAAGAGAATCAGTATGTTAAAATGGGCGCTTACCATACTCTTGATTTGGAACTAAATAGAAAATTCACATTATTTAAGCATGAATGGGATTCAGTCGCTTTAGAACGAGTCGAATCTGCTTGTGATCCAGCTCAGGTAAATATAAATTTTAACATTTTTAAAGATATTTAAAATTGTTAAAAGTATTAATACATTTAGAAGGTATTTTATTTTATAGATTTAAGTCATATTGTGCTAAGCTATGAAAGAGAAAAACCTTTTTTAGAATAAGATATTTAATGATAAATTGATTTTGATTGTTTGTTGCTATAAATCGTATTTATATCGAGTCACTTCAAAGGATGGCATAGCCATTTTTAGTAACTTTTATTCCATGCCATGATTACTAAAGAAAGTAAGGAGTAGTGGTTTTCAGTTGCCTTCTTCACTGAGTTGATAGTATTGTTGTATATCAGTATAGATAACCCATGAATTGCAGCTGATGTTTTGTCTATTAATTAAATGGTCATTCCATTCATCAAAGAAACTGTATAATGAACATTTCATTTTAGAAAGTAATTTTAAAATTAGTGTCCTATCATGTATGGTTTACACAAGGATTGGAACAAAAAAATGTGAAGCAACAAATTAATTCTCTTATGAGAAAAGGATGATTGTATACGTTTTATCATAAATTAATAAATGTTGAGCCTATTTTTGGTAGAATTTAATTTTATAGTGTAAATCTAATGTGTTTTTCACTTTACTACTTTTCACTTATTCAATTTCCTTGACGTACGAGGGTAAGTCAATTATTATCCACAATGTAGTTATAAATTTTATTGCAATACAAATAGGAAACTTACATGTACATCATTTTTCAACATAGTCCCCTTGCCAGGAATGCACCACTTCGTTCACTGTTTCATCCGAGGTAAATCAATGGCCCCTTAATGCCTCTTTGAGTGGACCAAACAAGTGGTAGTCAGAAGGGGCATGATCAGAACTATACGGAGGATGAGCCAGTACTTCAAAGTTGAGTTCAGTATGTGGACGGGCATTGTTGTGCAACAACACAACACCTTTTGACAGCAGTCCTCAGCGTTTGCTTCGATTTGCAGGCTTCAGCTAGGCAGTAAGCATCTCACTGTAATGCGCACTGTTTATTGTCGTGCCCCTTTCCTTATAATGTTCCAGTACTGGGCCTTGTGAGTCCCAAAAAACTGTAAGCATGACTTTTCCTGCAGATGGTTGAGTCTTGAACTTTTTTTTTGCGGGGCAAATTTGGATGTTTCCATTCCATACTCTTTTGTTTACTCTCCGGCTCGTAATGATGGATCCATGTTTTGTCACCAGTGATGATTCTGTCTTAAGAAGATTCGTTACCATAGCGATCCAAGTGTTTTTGGCAGACATCCAAGCGTGTTTGTTTATACAAGCGTGAGTTGTTTTGGGACCCATCTTGCACAGACTTTATGAAACCCAAGTCTCTTGTGGATGATTTCGTAGGCAGAACCATGACTAATTTGCAGACCATGTGCCACTTCATCGATAGTTACTTGTCTGTCTGCACGCTCAATGTTTTCTCATTTTTGGTGGTAAACGGTCATCCAGCTCCTTTGTCGTGCTTAACACTTGTGTGACCATTTTTGAATTTTTCAATCCATTCATAGATACTCCGTTGCAGCAACACACTGTTCCCGTACTGTACCAAAAGTCTTAGATGAATTTCGGCCCCTGATACACCTTCCGACCACAAAAAACGGATCACTGAACGATGCTCTTCTTTGGTGCAAACAGAAAGTGGAGCAGCCATGGTTAATGGCAGGGCAGCAATAGTGTAACCTAGCAGCATCAAACCTGCACAGACATTTCAATTAAACCATGCATGCGTTATCTACGCAACACGACAGTACTATCAACATAAAAATATAACTAAATTGCGGATAATAATAATTGACTTACCCTCGTATTAATATTCTGGTTTGAAACAAAGAAACTAATTAGTCATTCATGTTTTACCTTGAAGTTCCATTATTGAACACAATTCATCTATTTGTATTTAAAACAAAATATCTCTTAATGTAATACCACTGGAAAGAGAATATTTTTTTCAAATTTGTAAAGGGAGTTTTTGTATTTATCTGGTTTTGAGGAATCTTAAAAAAAAGCAAAAACAACCATTTTAATAATAATTATATTTATTATTTAAATTTAATGTTTACAAAGAAGGTTATAATGTGGAAATGTTGTAGCTGAAATGAGTACTCCACATTAGTTAACCTCTAATTTGAGATGTATCAATTATATGGAATATAATGAATTAAAAAATTTAATACACTAAATTTTCCGCTGAAATTGGGTCTAGGAATTAGGGAATTCTTAGGATAATACTTAAGCTATAATATTTGTCATATTATAGCTTATGACAAATATTATATTTGTCATAATTATAATTATTATGACATTTATTATAAATGTCATATTGGTTTGTGCACAGACCAATATGACATTTGTATGAAACATCATGGATTGTTTGTCTACAATCTGCAACAATAGCCTCTCACACTTTCGCGATGTTTTCCAGTGTTGCACTTGTTAATGGTCTTCCTGAACGCTCATCTTCATCGACTGTCGTTCGTCCATCTTTGAATCGTTTGTACCACAAAAAAGTTTTACTTTTACTCATAGCATTGTTACCAAATGCTTCCACAAGCATGCGATGGGTTTCTGCACCAGTTTTTTTAAGCATGAAGCAAAATTTGATGCAGGTTCTTTGCTCTTTAAAATTTGCCATTTAGAACTTCGCCGAAGCAGTAAAACACAATGTTACACAACCACATGAAAGTCAACAATGCCGCCTCACACCGTCACAGCTGTTGGAACACTGATTCACAAAGAGTACTTTTAGCCACCCTAGCGGCAGCAGGCTGTACCAACAATGGTTCGTGCGTGAAATTCAAATTCCCGGAGCTTTTGGGTAGCACCTCGTATTGCTTTGTTGAGATACATTAGTATTTTTGCAGTAGGTCTTCTAGTTGTTAAAACCCCTCAGCTGCTAGTTCACTTCTTTTTTTCGGATCTTCTCAGTTACATGTTACCATTTTGGTGAGGGACTGATTGACAGTGTGTTGCAATTAACTAAACCCTAACATCATTTGTAGTAATTGTAATTAATTTATTATTTATTTATATAGTAAATAATAAAGATAACCTTTGTTATGAAGGCCAATAAGCAGCTATATCTAAAAATATTTGCTTGAAAAAAATCACGATTATTATTACGTCACCACATAAACTCCGCCAAATAGCTGTCTAACAGTGCTCTGTTCCACATTATACCTTATTTCTACTCTTTACTAATCTCCTTGTGCTTTCAATCGTCTGGGTATGTTCCCCTGTTTGTGGGTGTACAAAAATGTATGTTTGGTTTACAATTTTTATTATTAAAATTTTCCAGTAAATTTTGAATACACCTATAAGTGCACCATTCATCTGAAATTGTGGTTGTACCTGTTCATAATCTTTACCTTATTACTGGAATTAAACTATCGGAGCTCCTGTTTTTCACTATAACCATAAAACACTCCTTACTCTCTCAACAATACCCCCAAAGACCCATTGGGTAGAACATGCCCAACTTGATATTTCCTGCAGGAGAATGAACTTGCGTCTATTTCGGCTGTTTACCCATTACCTCCAATTAAATTCTGATCTTTTGCAAAGCTACAGGCACAAACTTCGCATAATTCTTCCAGTCAACCAGTCCAGTCAAATTAAGTGTGATTTATTTTTAATTCCTCCGTGAAAAATTTTTCAGTTGACAAACTTTTAGATCAACGATAAATAAGTAAGACAATTTTACAGAAAGGGATTATAGCTTGTTAAAAAATATCGCTTTGTAATTGTTTAAATTGTTTGCAGTCTTTTTTGTCCATAGTCTTGTATCCCCGTCCTTAAAATGATATCATTACCCTTATCACACCTCGAATTATGTAAAATACCATCTCCTGGAGAAAATATATCATGGTGTCTTTGTCTTGAACATATTTGATTAAACGAATGAAGTTCATAAGTACGAGGGTTATTTTTTTTCAAGGTCTGATCAGTCATGAAATTAAAACCACAGTGAAAATAAAACATTTTTTATTTGTAACAAGTACTTACATAGTTACGCTATTTCTCTACATAGTCGCCACTCCGATTTAGACATTGTCGTAGCATGGTACCAACTTTCCAATACCCTCGTCATAGAACGGAGCCGCCTGTGTTTTCAGCCATGTTTCTACACTGGTCTGCAGCTCGATGTCTGTGCCAAAATGTTGTCCTCCTAGCCAGCGTTTCATGTGAGCAAAGGGATGAAAATTGGATGCAGCCAAGTCCGGGCTATATGGTGGGTGATCAAACACTTCCCAACGAAAACGCTGCAGGAGCTTCTTTGTTACAGCTGCAGTGTGCGACCAAGCATTGTCATGGAGAAAGACAATGCCTGATGACAGCATTCCTCTCCGCTTATTCTGAATTGCCCTTCGTAGACGTTGAAGAGTTACACAGTATGAGGCTGCAGTGATGGTCATGCCACGTTTCATGAATTCCACCAAGAGAACTCCATTCCAGTCCCAGAACATTGTAGCGATACACTTTCTGTTGGAGAAGGTTCGCTTGAACTTCTTTGGTTTACCGGGAGAATGAGACTGCATCCACTGTTTGGATTGTTCTTTTGTTTCTTCAGTTTCGAAATGGACCCATGTCTCATCCCCTGTGACAATTTTGTTCAAAAAATCTTCTCCTTCATTGTGGTAGCGCTGGAGAAACGTTAGGGAGGCGTCCATTCTCATTGTTTTGTGATGGTCGGACAGCATCTTGGGAACCCATCTCGCACACAGTTTGCGGTACTGAAGTCTCTCACTCACAATAGTGTAGAGAGCTGACCTTGAAATTTCAGGAAACGAATCACTCAATACAGAAATTGTGAACCGACAATTTTCTCGAATTGCCTTGTCCACTCGCTCAACGAGATCATCGGTAGACACTCGCTTCCTTCCCTGACTGCCTGCATCATGAACATCTCTGTACATCCTGCTTTAAAGTTCCTGCACCATTGTCGCACTTTGCTGTCACTCATTGAAGTTTCACCGTACACATTACTTATTCATCTATGAATTTCAGCTGCATTACACCCCTCAGCCTGAAGAAATCGAATTACCGCAAGCACATCACACTTGGTGGGAGATGCTATTGTTGTAGACATGTTTACGTGCTAGCTGCGTCTTCAGAACTAAACGAAGTGACGTGGCGTGATTGAAGGCCATGCTAGAGACGCTGCGCAACACATATGTGCAAAGGTTCATCCGATTTTTGCGCGGATTTTTATTTTGTGACCGATCGAACCTTGAAAAAAAAAATAACCCTTGTATAACTGCACAAAATGTACAACATTAAAAATGAGAAGTAGCCTGTGATACGCAATCTGGAAGGAAAACACAACTGTAGTTTTATTACTATAATATGAAACACTAACTGGAAATGATATCATAGCTGAAATATGATTGATTCATTGTTAATTGCTATGGCTGTTAAAATGATGACAGATAATGGAAAAGATCCTTTTTTCAATGGTAATCATCCATTTAAATTAATTACAATAAATTATCTGTTACCAGTAGCTTTGTGAAATATTGCTATACATTCATTAATGCTTGCAATTGTAGTCTGACACCAAATTTAATTGCCGTATTTTTTGGAAAAAATGAATTTTGTTGCTTATGAAATATGTCAGGTCTGACCGGAAATTGAACTAAAATTTTTCTACCTAAAAGGCATGGAGTGGATTGCCACTCCATTGTAGAGATCGGCACATTTCATTGTGGCTTCTGGACAATTATTTTATTTTATTAGTTTTAATTAAATGTTAATATTAACAGATATGGTGTGCTGTTATTATTTATCTTTTCCTTTAGAATGCTGACCTTGCCGCTGTTGTTATGCAAGAAGGATTAGCACATATATGTTTAATAACAGCTAGTATGACATTGGTTAGAATGAAAATTGATCAGGCAATACCAAGAAAGCGTAAAGGAAATGTTAAACAACATGAAAAGGTGTGTATTAAACAAAATCATTTTAAATTATAAATGTGTACGTAATTTATTATATTTTCTTAACGTTTATTTATTAAAATTTGTTCTGTTTTTATTTTATCATGGAAAATGTTTAATATAAAAATTAATTATGCAAAATATAAATTAGGATGACCATCTCATATCCTAAATGTTGTTGGTATTTAAAAGTTATTTGTTTGGGTAATATGACAAATTATATTTTAAATTTATTAATATAAACCACCTAGTAAAAAATATTGAGATAAGATGATATCACCCTTATTCTCATAAAATTAACACTTATACAAATATGATTAGTAGAGCAATCCAGTACACACATAATAACAAAGAAAGGTTAAGTAATGAAATAAACATAAAATATATACTAGCTGAAAATGGATATGGTACTACTTTAATTAATAATATTTACAAAACACAGTAACAAAATAGCTACCTTAAAACCAATACATAATAAGACAAAAAGAAGTGAAAATGTGTAAACATAGTATTTTACACACTTATATAATATCATTGAAAACTTACAATAAAGAAATATTTAAGTCAACATAAACCTAATAACTACAAAGTAAAATATTAAAAAAGAAAAAATAATAAAATTAAGTCTTATGGAATTTATAAAATGAAATTAATGAGTGTGAAAGTATTTATATAGGAAAAATAAATAGATCCTTTAAGACTATATTTCTTGAACATTATAAAAATGTTGTTTCTGATATTAACACAAATTTAGAAATTAATAAATATGAAAAGAATTAAATATAGTTGAAAAATATTACATAAATAAATATAAACAAAATTTCAGTTTGTTAAACCGTCAGAGGTATTAAAGGGAGACAGTTTTATAAAGACTGCAACAGATAGCAGCACACAAATAATTTAATATGCAATTTTCATTATAATATTACAGTAATGTAACAAACATTACAACATGTGCATGGTTGTTTCAGTATTTTTAACTTCTTTTTAATGTGCTGTTTAATTAAATGAATTCAATCATGGCTGAGGAAGCGGAATCCTATGAAAGTACTTTCTTGTTAAATTTAAGATAAGATATGTCTTATCTCAATATTCTGTTTTAGAAAAATGAAATTTAAAATATAATTTAACAGTACAGAGGAATAATGTGAATCTTAAATTAATTTCAATAAAATAAATATGACAAATATCATTTTTACTTGAAAAAATCAAACATAAAATAATGAAAAATGAACATTAATATGTTAAAAATTTTTCTGTTAATATCTTAATAAAAATATTAACATGAAATTTATATGCTTAGAATAATTTCTAGCTTTCTTTGCTAAATTTTTACATGATTGCATAATAAGTATGTTTTTTCATATTCACAAGTACTTTTGGGTGCAAGGAATCTTTTTCTTCTTACATTTGATAATAATGTATTTGTGTTTGGTTGCTGTTCTCCTTTCTTCAGTCTTTCTTCCAAGCTGATTACAAGGAACATTCTCTTTGCATTATCATACGAATTGCAATGCTGAAATAGTGCAGATTAAATTCTGTGAAGATTCATTAACAATTAGATTTTAATTTAGAAGATAGCTTTTTTGACCATATCATTAAATTAGGAAAAATACGTTGTAAATAAAATAGATCAGATCACTTACATCAGTTACAGTTATGACCCCTGACAGATAAAAACAAATTGTTTATGGAAGAAAAAACAAATTTAAAAAAAAATTAACCGTGAAATTAACAAAATAAACCAAAAGGATAAATAAAAGATTTTTGTATAAGTAAATAAACGAAATATTGTTTTACTACATAAATGGCAAAAAATACTCTGTTAACACATGTTATCTCCCCTCTCTGTTTCTTTAAAAAGAAAAAGAAAAAACTAGTTTTTATCATTTTTAAAACTCATGTAAAGATACGTCAAGTTTGTGTAATCTTTTAATAGAGCTCATGAGATTTTTCATTTGTTAACAGGGTTTAGCACGGTTTTTTGACAGTGTGATGCAAGGAATATTGAGGCATGTTAATTTTGAGATTGTTAAATGTTTATTAATAGCCAGTCCTGGATTTGTAAGAGATCAATTCTTTGAGTATGTGTTTCAAGAAGCTGTTAAAACTGATAATAAAATACTTTTAGAAAATAAATCTAAATTTCTATTAGTCCATTCGTCATCTGGATTTAAACATTCTTTAAAAGGTTAGTATTTTTAATTATTTTTCTAGATCATGCCAATGTCTGATTGGTAATAATAACCCAGATCATGTTTGTATGTGAATTTTGCTGTGAAAGTTTTTTTGCATTGTGTCATCATCATCATCTGGTGTTCTGGTGGCAGCATGTTTCTTATGCCACTTGTCTCCATTCATCATTTTCCCAAGTTTTCTTCTTTGTCCCTTTGTAGTTTCCAATCTCTTGAAGTTATTAGATGAGGATTTATTAACTTCATTCTTCTTTCTTGCTTCCTTTTTCCTTCTACTGACCTTCCAATGCAGTTATCAAGATTCCACTTCCTCTAACCAGTTTCCTTTTCTTTTGTGTACTTCCTGCATAAGTGCTCTGTTTTTGTATAGCAAACATGATTTGAGTACACATACTTCATTAGAAGAGAAAATTAACTTCTTATTCCTTAATGCTTAGGTTAAATCTTATTTCATATTGCTTAGCAGTGATAAGTGCAGAGGCTGCCTGGGCTTTACTGGAAAAGCTTATTAATCTAATGCTGTAGCTGTATTGTGGAAAATGTTTCTCAACTAACCGATTTACAGTGTTAATATTATTTTCAAAAATTTTATTTTTATCAAAATGTTTTAAAAAATTCTTCTTTTTTTTACATTGTATTATATAAAATAGATTTAATTTTTGTTCATGTATTTTTCTATGCTTTCTAGAAGCACTTATGGATCCAGCAGTTGTTGGTAAAATGTCTGATACTAAAGCTCTTGGAGAAGTTCGTGCTTTAGAAGCATTCTATACAATGCTTCAAGTGGAATCTTCTAAAGCATTTTATGGAATTAAACATGTTGAAAAGGCTAATGAAGCACAAGCTATTGAAACTTTACTTATATCTGATTCCCTCTTCAGGTTAGTAAATTAATTTTAAATTATTTTAGTTTCAGAAAAAGTATTGCAATTCTTATCAATCTCTAAAATCAGGTAAACGATTTTTATGTTTTAATCCAGTTAACTTATACTAAATTCATTTTTTATATTTTTGGGGATTTTATTTGGCTAACGTTAAATGATAGTAAATTTATGGGCTATTGTCTTCTCTTTTTTTTGTGAAATTATGTTTGAATCAAAACAAAAAATAAAGCTATGCTTATTTTAATAATGGAAGTGATATAGGTAATGAGAATGTTATTCATATGAAATTGTTAGAAATATTCAGTTTTATGAACTGTACAGTGTATACAAAATAGCTTGATAGTGTTAATTAAATGGGAGGTCAGCAGAGGGAATTTTTTTTCTCAACAAGCAATACTTCCACACGGGAAATTAGTTATTGTTATGATCCTAAAATTCCCTGGGTGTGGTTTTTATCATTTATTGAGCAGTGTACATTTTTTTTGTTTTGATATTTTGTAACAATAGCTTTTTAAAACTTAAATAAACAATGAAGGCCGTTTCCAAATTTTTGTTTTTTAATTAAGTTAAACCAATAAACAATTTATTTAATAAACAAACAAAAAAATAGAATCAAATTAACAGTATAGTTTTAACTACTTTAAACATATGTAGATCAAAATAAATTTTGTATCCAAATCTCTTCATATTGAATAATTATATTTTACTAACTAAAATAGAATTAATTTTTATCTTTCATTAATAGGAAAGTTAATTGCTGTCATTACATGATGAATCATCCTCTAAGTTAATAATATATTGCTCTACTGCATTATCTAAACATTCATTTTCAGTTAATGTATTTTCAATATTTTTAACATGGTTACAATATGGTTGGTTGGTTACCACTTAGAAACGTTCAAGGTTGCAAATTCATCGTTGTCATTTCTCAGTGAATCCCAGCATATTATTAACATTATGACTGCCAGCATGTGTTTAACTTGTGACCATATTTCTTCAATAGGGTTTAATTGTGAATGATGCAGTGTCAATCTAAACTATATTCTGATCATCATGGCAGTACTGCATTATACTTTGAAAAATAATTAATTCTACTAATTTGAATGTCATGTCTTTGAAATAGATAACATTTATTATTTGTAGTCTTCCTCTATTTGAAGCCCAGGTTCTTTACAAGAATATGAAAAAATGATTTGCTTCCTTTGAAATTTATGTTTGCTACTACTTCTTAAACATTTGATAAAGTTGGTCTTACCTTTTCTGTAGTATGCTTCTCATTTATCATTGATTGATTACATCTTGATCAAATTTATTGACGATTGATTTAATTTACTTTTTTTCTACTATTGTTTGGGGCTTGGAATTTTTAATTGCCAGTTGTTTGGGATTCACTTAGAATCCTCCAAACAGAGGGTTCTCTAATACCAGTTGCAGATGCAACTGATATTTTAACCGGTTTTTTAACGTAACTGATACTTCAACTTTTTTATTTAACGTAAAGAAATTGTAAACATTTTAAGACTACCTTTCTTGTTTTTTGTCCACAAATTACTTTCCACCCGCTTAATCTGCTTTTAAACTGCAACATTTATATTAAATCACTTGTGAATTTAGTTTACAGATTACAAAACACAAGCAATGCGACTATTAAGTGACTTTACAGCTTTTGTATTACAGCTATTGTAAACAATAGTATAAGAAAAAATGAAACTGGAAATTTTACATATAAAAAGGGAAATTTTTAATTTGTAAATTTCCCCCTGTTCAAAGAGCTATTATATGCTATTTTGTACTTAACTGTAGTTTTATGATGGGTATAACTAGATTGTTCTATTCATATTAATTGCTTTCATAGCATTATGCTCATTGTACAATTCTGTATTTCATTGTTTAACTTCGTTTTATACTTACAGATAGTGTATGTGTTTATAATTTTGATAGATATATTATGAATATAAGACTATCTTCCTTGTATTTTAATATAAATTTAAATATTGCAATTATTATATTTAATAGAATTGGAATAGAATCTAATTGGTACATAGTGTATAGTTTTTGAAGAAAGAATATAATAGACTATAAATCCAGAATTTGTTTTAATTGAAGCTTATATGTTGAGAATGTTCATAGAAAATTGGCAGTTTACATTAATAGTAAATAAACATTAATAAATAAAGGTAGTAGCTGATGCCCATGAGACATTACATTAAAACGTAACGTGTCTCATGCGTATTAGCTACTACCTTGGCCCCATATGTGGTATGGTGACATTTATTGAGGCTTAATAATTTATTAATTGAATTAGAATGGGGGACTATCCAGACTTTTTTCTGTCTAGAAATTGTAAAAAATGCCAAACTTGTGGCAGATACATGCCTATCGGATAAAGCTAGGGGTTCTACTCAAGCTAAAAGAAAAAAAAAAATTATATATATTTTTAAAATCAATTCTTTTAAGAATCATACTCTTCTGTACTATGTACAAATGTATTTATTTTATTAGATCAACCAAAGTACAGAATAAATAAAGTAGGATGACTTACCTTATTCCACTATATATGCAGGAGTGCTTTCGCAATTTACTTGCATCATCAGTTGGATTATATATTCATATACTCATCTCAAATTGCATTACAAACTTTGTAAAATACAATAAGAAGACATCATGCATTTATTTATTTTATTTAAAAATTGAAAACCTTTAATCTTTTTATTTTAAACTCTTATTCAGTTAAATTAAAAATATGAAAAATTAAATTAAATTTAAATTGTAAAAATCCATGTAACAACATGACGTCAAGGCATAAAATCAAATTAAAATCAAATAAAAATAATTTTAAGTAAAGCAATTATGCATGTTCATTTAACTGACTTACTTTACTATACTGATTGAAATATATTAAATTATACATTACTGTCAAAATAGATGGTTGTGGCATCTACTGCAGCTTTCAAAATATTGTCATCCTCATATTCTGTCTGAAGGTTGATCATATTAAATTTATTTTTATGTATATATATATCATATCTTTTGAAAATGTGAAATCCCTTACTATTTGTATTCATATTATATTTCATAATTTCCAGTATTTTTAAATTTGTTCTAATATCAGATATATAGGAAAGACCACTAGTTCATTTAAGGCTAGATTCTTGAAACATTTTAGAAATTATAAAAAAGGTAAACTGGATTTCTCTAATGTATCTGGCATCTGATTAAGAATAAACATACAATGTCTGATATTATGACAAATTTTAAAATACTGGAAATTAAGAAATATAATAAGAATACAAATAGTAAGGGATTTCACATTTTAGAAAGATACTATATATATATATATATATAAACATAAAAATAATTTTAATATGATCAACCTTCAGACAGAATATGAAGATGACAGTATTTTGAAAGCTGCAGTAGATGGCACCACCATCTATTTCGATAGTGATGTATAATTTATTTCAATCAGTATAGTAAAGTAAGTTTAGTCAAATGGACAGCATGCATAATTGCTTTACTTAAAATTATTTTTATTTGATTTTAATTTTTAATTTTAATTTGATTTTATGCCTTGATAATGTTTTTACATGGATAAATTTTTTTACAATTTAATATTAATCTTAATTAATTTTTTATATTTTTAATTTCATCTTAATTTTTAATTTAACTGAATAAAAGTTTAAAAAGTTTAAAATAAAAACATAAAAAGATAAAGGTTTTAAATTTTAAATAAAATAAATAAATGTATGATGTGTTACACTTTACAAAGTTTGTAATAATGTAATTTGAGATGAGTATATGTATATATAATGCAACTGATGATGTGAGTAAATTGCGAAAGTGCTCCATATATAGTGGAATAAGGTAAGTCATCCTACTTGATTTATTCTGTACTTTGGTTGATCTAATAAAATAAATAAATCTTGCCTTCAACATCAAGACAGAAGTTAGGGAAGAGGATGGACTATGACAGACACTTTTTAACATTGTACTGGAAAAAATCATCAGGGAATGGCGGAAACAACTAGATAGAGAATATCAAAGAAATACAACTGGGACTGAAAAAAAATAACCTAACAGTAGACTGTTGCAGATGACGTAGTACTTCAGCATAAAACATAGAAGACACATGGATAATGATTATAAATCTCATTTGAAAAAAACAGAATATATGGAATGGAAACACAAGAATGAAAAATATTTAGAAACAAGATATGGCAAGATCAGTAGGGTCAACAGCTTCAATTATCTTGGAGAATGGATTCAGCCAAATGGACTGGATAAAACAGTAATACAAACACTGATCAAGAAAATGGAAAAAGCCTATACAATAACAAAGAACTGGTACATCAATTAAAGTATATCCATACAAGATAAGACATTACAACACTGTCTTCAAGCCAGAAGGATTAAATGCCATAGAATATTTATCAATGAACAGAAAAGGGATATCAAAGAGATCGAAAAGCAGGAACAAAGAATACTATGGAAAATTTTAGGACCACGGAAAAACAAAGAAGGAGAGTGGTGACTGTGGAGCAAAAAGGAGCTCTACTAGAAAATAGAAACTTTCACAGCAATGGCAAGAAAATGAAAAGCTAAATTTTATGAACACCTAAAGAGGATGGATACAAACAGGCTGACAAAATTGATTTTTGATCATCTTACCAAACTCAGAAACACAACAAATTGGGTTAAGGGAATCAGAAATGATCTGGGCATCTTGGAAGAAGTGATAGCTGACAGAGATGTTTTCAGGAAAAAAATAGGTAATTGGAGGCAGTTTAAAGAATAAAAACAGGTATGTGGGACGGGTTTAAAGTGGACTAATGAACAGAAGAAGGCTAGTAGTGAGTGAAGGAAGAAAATCTGGGAAGAAAGAAAGATGAAACTCATCAAGCCAAGGTTTATCGCAGTCCAAAGAAGACCTTATTACTTCAACAAAAAAAATATATATATATATAATGGTTTGAGAAGTGCATCATTACTAAATAAGGATTTCTGCTCACTATTTCTTTGATTTTTTGGAATTAATAAAGATTTCTATAGAATGTAAAAATCAGAACTTTTCTTTTTCTACTTTTCCAGAAAAGAGGAATATAATAGTATGACTTTTACTTTCCCGGTGAATGTAGTTATAGCAGTATTAAAGGGGAAAGTATGGTGATCATGTCAAAAATTGAATATCAGGTTTTTTGTAATTTTTTACAGTTTAGGGAACAACCAGGTTCATCACGACCAAAAAAATATATGTATGTATGTTCATACATATGTGTGTTGTATTGCTTTTGTACTTATATCTCAGGATTAATCCAACTAATTTTTTTCAAATTTGGTTCAATGGGACATTGATCATATTCATTTTTTTTCAGAATTCGTTAAGGAGTAGGGGATAGATATCATGAAAAAAACCAATTTTGGTTTTTCTTCTAAATGTTTACAGTTTTTTTAAATTACAGATACTGGATCTAAAATGCAGAAAGGTTTATGTGAAGATTTTATTTTTTTATTTTAACCTTTATTGAAAAGTGTGTTTTAGATTTGAGAAAACTTTATGTAGGAGATTTGTTAAACTTAGACTATGATTGAGTATCTTAAGAAAATTTTTTCTTAAAATTTATTCCCCACCTTTAAAAGTTTTTTTTTGTTTTTTGGCACTAACTCTATTAATTTTATTATTAATAGCCCTGAAAGTTATATTTTTGGGTATACTGATAAGCTGAAATAGTTTTATTATTTTATTAAGATTTTGTTTGTAGAATAATATTAATAGAGTTTTCTGTTTACTTTAATGTCTAATAATGTCATATTAATAGATTTTTAACCAAAATTATTTATTTGTAATAATGGTTTTAACCTTAAAGCAATGTGCTATATCCCCATATATACTCTGTTTTTAAGGTTAAGTTGTTTGTCCTTACTTGATTTTTTCATAATCAAGAATAAAAATTTAAATTCAATATTATGTATGGAATTGTTTTAAAAATTTATTGGACCAATCTGAATGAAATTTTTCTCAAGAAAAGTAGTTATTTAGGAAACATTCTTACCCATACCAGTTTCTCACAATAACAGTTTTTTCTTTATACTAATTGTAGAGACTTGCACTAGATTTTAATTTGTTTTTGAAAACCATTTATTTAAGTAAAAAGTAACCATTCTTTTTAATATCTTTCATTGTCTTCAATTATGTAAACAGTAAATATCAGAAGAATGTTTTTTTGTTTTAGTTTTTTAATTAGTTAGTAATTTTAAGTTAATCCTATTTTTATTTTTTTTATTTTTTTTTTATTTATTTTTTTTTTTTTTGTTAAAAGTTGTATACGATTAAATTTAATATAATATTTATTGGTTTTTATTTATTGACAGATGTCAGGATGTTAATGAGAGGCGGAGATATGTGTCATTAGTTGATAGTGTCAAGGAATCTGGCGGTGATGTAAAGATATTCTCAAGCATGCATGTATCTGGAGAACGTACGTATTATTTTTTTTAAATAATTTTTTGATTTTTTTTTCTGATTAAGCATAATTAAGGCTGTATGTGGCAGTTAATTAGTAGTTTGTTAAATTTAGATACAGAATATGGTATAAGGAATTGCTTATTTAGTGTGAGTTGTTCATAGTAGAAAATTTAGTTCTTGTAAGAATTGCAGAGTTAAAATTTTAATGTAATTAAAGAAATAGGATTTGGTGGTAAGAATGTAGAATTTTATATAGTTGAGGTTTATTGGAAAGTAGTGATCATCGATGCTAGTATTCAAAATTGTTAAAGGTCCAAGGTCCAAGGTCCATCCTAGGTTAAAGGATGAAAACGAAGATAACAAAAATAATATGGAACAGAAAATTATAATTTGTGAACTGTATTAAAAATTTATAAATTTTTATCTTATAATTTCATGAGAACCTATCTAAATTAAAAGTAATCAGGTGTTTTAGATATCTTAGCAATGAAACATTTTAGACTTTATTTTTAAAACAAATATTTATAAGTGTACATTTATATATTAATTTTTTTAATTTTTTCTCTTTAGAATTGGGTCAATTGACTGGTGTGGCAGCACTTTTAAGATTTCCTTTACCTGATTTAGAAGATGAAGCTTCTGACGATGAAGAAAACAATGATAAATGACCATAAATTTATTTATAAATAATTTTACTATAATTTGTATTTAAATAATTCAGCATACATGTTATTAAAAAATAAATAAATAAATAATATGGCTTGTAAAATACTTGAGTGTTAAAGTCATAATAATAGTTTTAATTATCAATGTCATTATTATTATTTATCATAATTATTTTTTAATTTTATTTATTTATTTTAATAGTTATTGTATTTATTTATCATTAAATATTATTTGTTTATGGTTGAATTAAGTTATATTTTTTCTAAGGCTGTTAATTATTTTGTTGAGTTATTATTATTATTTATAATTGATTATTCAAAAGTATGTATATAGCATTGATAATTATCTGGTACTATAAATTTTTGAAATTTAAATTTTGATCACGGAAATAAATACCATAGTGTTGCAATCAAAGTTCTGTTATTCTCATTTTGTAAGCAAGCTTCCCATTTGGGAGTGGAGTGAATCTCCGCTAAAAATTCAAACACAAGAAAACAACAAACAGCAAGTACAGGGTGTCCCATATAAAACGCAACCCATCAATCACTCATCCATAAAATTTCAAAAGTCAAGCTTATTCCCTTACTCGTTACTGAAATGGACTCGTCCAACATCTGAACATCGCGGCGACACAGTAGAACACTACCGATACTAACGACAATGCAATCATAACGTTCAGTGTATTGCTAGAAACAAGATGGTGTTTTCGCTAGAGGAATGTTTTTTCATTGTTGAGTCGTACTTCAGTACGAAATCAGTGGTTGCAGTGCAAGTTTTGTTTCGCCATAAGTACCCAGATAAACCAGCTCCTAACAAAACATCAGTATTAAGGTTAGTTGCAAAATTTAGAGAGACTGATTCTGTTAATAACAAGGAACACAAAAGATCTGCGTCAGTGTTGAATACAGATACAGTCACTGAAATCAAAGACCGATTACTCGCCTCGCCAAATAAATCGATCAGACGTTTGTCTGCTGAAATTAATTTCTCTAAATCAACTTTTCATCGGGCGACCAAACAATTACAATTACGACCTTATCGCATTCAAACGGTTCATCAGCTTCTTGAGCCCGACAAAGAAAAAGGGCTACAATATTGTCAATGGTTCCGTCAATTTCTCCGAGAGGGAATTAATGTTATGGATTTTTTATTTTTTCACAGATGAAGCACAGTTTCATTTTGATGGCTACGTAAACAGCCAAAACAGTAGAATTTGTAGTGCTGAAAATCCCCACATTTATCACGAAAAACAATTACACCCACGGAAGTCGGGCATGTGGTGCACGATATCGCAGAAGAAAATAATCGGTCCTATTTTTTTCGAGTACACCATTAATGCAGAACGATATCAGGATATTTTATTTCAGTTCATCGCACTCTTGGAAGAGGAAGACAGACACTGCTGGCTACAACATGATGGTGCGACATCGCACTATGCAGGTTCAACTTCTGATTTCATTGAGGAATTCTTTGGTAATCGTGTTATCGGTTGAGACTTGTGGCCACCAAGATCTCCAGATTTGACTGTGGCGGATTTTTTTCTATGGGGTTACCTCAAAGAAAAAACCTACAGCAACAAACCACGAACAATTGAAAGTCAATATTGAACAAGCTGTATTAAATATCCAGCCACAAACTTTGAAAAAAGTTGCAAGAAATGCTGTAAAAAGAATTGAAGCTTGTATTCAAGAAGATGGCGGCCACTTCTTGAAGTGGCCGCCATCATTTACATTTACTCTAAATGTAAGGTAATGGATGGTAATAATAAAAATTACATTTACATTTACACATGCCTTTTTATTATTTCAATACCTACCAATATAAGTTGGGTATAAGTAGGTTGGGTTGCGTTTTATATGGGACACTCTGTATTTACAAGAAATGGGTAATCTTATGAAAGGTCGTGACTTTTCGTTCCATCAAAAGTGCACCACTTTGTTGTGCACTTTTCTTTATATAAAAGCTATTTTTACTATTAAATATGCATTGACACGTTCCCATGTTTTTATTCTATTCTTATGCACAGTGAAATTGCCATTTTTATTCTTCTCCAAGAGCAAGCAGGCATATTTTTTATCCATATTTTGTCAGATGGTACAAGCTATAATCATGTTTTATTCTTTTCACATCGAGCAAAATTAAACAGCCATTTTTATTCTTGGAGAGCAAGCAGATGTATGTTTCATCAGATTGCGGAAGCTATCAAAATTCAGAAAATACTATACATATAAGTATAATAGAATATGAATTGGATTCAGGTAGATGATTTAAGCATTCATAAAGAAAGATGGTCAAGAAATTCAAGAAGTGCCTTTATATTTACTTGCTTTATTTTAACTCAGTGGTTTTTCAATTTTTTTCATGTTTGTCCTCAAATCTTGCATCCATAATTTAACATACTTCCTGACATTGTCTATTGATAAAATTTTGCACAGTTACTAAGGTTGGGTGACAATAAAATATTCCACCATTACTTTTGCAAACATCCCCCTTGTACTGGGGTAAATTAAGGGTGAGAGTGAAAAAAAATTGCAAAGCAGCTATGCACGGTTTTAAATCCAAATTAATTTACTAATTCAACTTATGCAATGTATGTTAATAATTTGATTAATATACGATTAAAAAGTATAAAGCAGATTTTTAAAAATCTTTGTAATATTTAATTATAGAAAAAGAAATAATCAGCTATTTATTATTTTATAAATGAAAGAGCCTTGTAGTAAGTGAATTTTTGTACAATAATTTATTAAATATTTTTTCTCTGCGTCTGAAGCAAAGAATTGTGTTTTAGAGATGTTTGAGAATACCAAGTAGTATTCAGTTTCTTTGTAAATACCAAGTAGTATCAGTTTTTTTTTCAGATTTGGGGCAAACAATTGTTTAAGAGGGTTACCTTTCACACTGTGTTTTTTCGGGTGTGTATTAGTCACAATTTTTTTTTATAACATTATGTTTTTTTGGTGGTTGTGATTATTCTTTTACATAACTAAGAATGTATGAGCACTGTTCCCGAATTAACTTTTCTGACTGGTTGATGAAAGTACTGAGTAACATAGTAACTAGGTACATGTGTATGAATCTTATAAATTGTTGACATATTGATTGGTGTGATGGGATTTATTGATTTTTGCACTGTAGTTTACAGTGACTATTACAGATCCCTAGTAATCCAAATAAATTGTACAAAATGCTCAGCAAAGGTTTTGTTCTGCTGCTTATGCAGTCTTCACTCTGCAGATCACACGAAGCTTACATACATATCCTACTATCTACAGAAACTGGTGTAGAAGTATAAAATTCTTGAATATTGGTGGCAGTTATATGGACAATGCGTATTTAATAAAATCTTTCTCTCACTCCCTGTCAAAAGTCTTATAAGGATGTTCTGTAGGATCATCTCTTTTCTTTTCTTCAAAAACACAAAGAAAAGAATAAAGTAAAACGAAAGTACACAAATAGGTATGTTTAACCTATCTAATAAGACAGTTTCTGTAAGCTGAATTAACCCACTGACTGTTACTATCACAGGATGACATATCCTTGGCTTGCTAATGTCACAGTTAGTTAGCATTTCAAGCTGGTTTTCTCCAGCTTTTGAATTAACCTATTTATTTAATTTGCCAAAAATAATATATGTAAATTATCACTAAATTAACAGAATTAGAAATTTCATTAAAACCATTTTTTTTTTTTTTTTAATTTAGCTTTGAAATTTTACAAGTGTTGGGCTTATCATGTAAACAATTATTTCTACACTTAGTTTAGTCAGGTAATTGCATTCTTCATAAATCTCTTCTTTCAGTGTAAGAAGGCAAGGTTTGTCTGGTACCACCTTGGAATATTTTGCAAGTTTTGAGCTATGTTTTAATAAATTTTTTTTACAACTATCAAAATTATTTAGGTTAGTAGTGAAATTGTTACATGGTTGTACTACACATGATTTAAAAGAATACTTGTTTATCCAGTTAGAGAAAATTTGACTTTCACGGAGTGGTTGTTTGGGAGATTAGCATATCTTTCATTAGTCTGTGTTTAACTCCAGTCAGTTTATATTCACTTAAAATATTTGTAGTTATTGAGGCACACATTTCAATCCCTACACATTACTTTTTTAGTACATCATTAGTTTTTGTTCTTCAATGGTTCATGTGAACAGTTATTTATTTTTTTAATATGTTATTTTATTCATCTTAACTTGCCTAAAATGTTATAAATTTTTTAGTTATACATGCATTACATTATTAAAAAAAAAATTAAGTGCATTTTGCTGGTAAGACTATTGTCAATCAAATACATTACTTATCCATTTCCATTGAATGCCTTTTGAGAGCTATAATTGCTCAGTCAACTACTAGCAGGCAATAAATCCAGAACAAGGATAACAAGTGACTCAGTTCTTTTTATATCTCTTCAAGGAAAAAGGGATGAGTATATATTCACGTATGAAATTCATGAAGCAAATCTGTGTCAAAAGATTGAAGGAAACTGCAGCCATTTGGCACATAGGTAATTGTTTGCCACAAAGGTGATTTTTCAGAAATTATTCATTTCAACAATCATTTTAAAATGAAAAGATCGATAAAGGTTGCTTGTAATTTCTTTTTGTTTGCCAAGGGGTTCATCTATTGCACACCCATCACTATTCTAAACTAAACAATGTCTTAGATCATGCCTTGTGAAAGATTAAATTTTATTACCATATGTTTGAGTTACATAGAAATCACCAGGAAAATCTTCAAATTAGGACAAGATCTGATACAGAAGGGATGTCTACTCCTTTTTCAACCATACAATGTAACGTGCTGCACACTCATCACATTTAGGTCATTTAAGTTTATTATGATTTTCAATAGTTATAACAATACTAAAAAGAATTAAGATGTGTTCATAAGCTCCACAATGTAAGCAAGTGACTTAACTAAATTTCATTAAACTTTTTTTTTGGGTAGGGGAGGAGCACTTTACAGAAAATTACTTAAGTGTCTCCATAATTATACTAAGATTGCTTATCTTAGTATGAATATTAACAAATTATCAAATATTTGAATAAAAACAAATGCAAAATTCTGTTATTCAGATCTATAAAAGTGACTCACAAAAAAGAATTTTCTTATGCAACATCAATGAAATTATTTATTTACAATTAACTTTGCAGTGAAAAAAAATTACAAAAAAGTTGTAACATTATAGTTTTTTTATGAACATTATAAAATGGCAAAAAAATAATGAACGCTTGTTTTATCAAGAATCTTTTATTTCTTTTCCAAGAAATAATATTTTATTTAATTGCATATGCATACATAGACTATGTAAAAAGAAAGTAACAGAATGTTTCGTATCCTAAATATAACTTTTTCTAATTTTTTTCTTTATTATATAGAGTTCTTTCTTTTATAAACCAGCTGTAGTCGTCCATCACTGCTGGGTCCCAGAGACAATGGTATCTGGTCTCTCTAGTCCTAGAGTCCTGGTGAAATCTCTCCATTACCATCCCCAACTGTAGCAAGGTTTCTTGGAAAGAAATCAGCATTTGAATGCAGAGGTTGCATTTTTAGCAACATGCAAGCTTTTTTATTAGCGTCTGGTAGTTTTCTTTTTTTTTGTTGTCTAAAAATCCTTTTACAGCATCACAAATTATTTTACTCATTTTGGTTGTTTTCTTCCAAAAACAGGGTGTGAATCACTTTTAAAATATCAGTCCTGATAAATAATAAATACCCTACTTAAGTTTGGCTTCAGATAATTGTAGAAAAAGATCTCTTAAATGATTAATCACCTTCTTTCCATTCCCTCTACAAAATTTTCATCAATCCTAGCAAAATGTGAAGCAGAGGAGGAAGAACCTTGAATTCATCAAGAGGAGTCATTTTGATCACATGGTCCAAAAGAAATTCTCTTTGGTAAATTTTTTTTTACAAAATTCTGCTGTGTACCTGTGCTATCCCATAAACATAAAATACAGTTTTTGTAAACCCACCTCAAAGGCCCATTAATATAGCTATGACTCAAAATTACATAAGCTTGCCAGTGAATTTGTTTGTACTTAATTGCATTTAGAATGGCAACCATGTGATCATGTTTCTTTCTTTGAAACTAAATAAGCTGACCTCTGAAGCAAAGTGGTAGCATCTTGGCCTTTCACCCGGAGTTCCTAGGTTTGAATCCTGGTTAGGCATGGTATTTTTCATTTGCTAAAAGTGCAATTTAATACAAGCTTGTGGTGAATTAATTATTAAGGAAAAAATGCATAGATAATTTCTTCTTGTTTCCATTGTGGAGTAAAACTGCTCTTAATGATCTATTCTTTGTTCAATCATTAATTCATCAATCTTAAAACATATGAAAAGAACCATCTCTTTTATAGAGGAGGCAAAAGTCCTTTTTCTGATGGCTGCTTTTGCAATTTAGAAAAAGTTCATCTTGCTGTTTCGATAGGTCAGTCATGTACCAAATCATCTAATTTATTTTGATCTATAAGAGTGAGGTCCACTGGATATCTGAAAATTAAGTGGGATAACATGTTCTCAGAAAGTTCTATATGTTTATCAGTTTGTGTATTATCACCATCACTAAGCTCTGAAATGTTAATATCCATCTTCACTGGTGGAGTTGGTATCTGTAAGTCTTCTCCATAGGAACTGCAGAAAAGTAGATGGATGGTATATTCAGATATTCAGTTTTATAAATATATTTTTGTATTTGTAAAATAAAAATATCAATCGTCAAAATGATTGGTAGTCTCATGCCACACTGTAGACAGCAAATAATGTAGAGCTTTCGTTACCATTCATCCAGTTTATACAAGTATGAGGAATCCAATTATTAAATTCATCCTCAATTTTAAAACCAAAATATAAAACAGGTTTTTTCACTTCTGCTGTAGATCTACCTTGTGACTTAACAAGGTATTTAATTAACATAATTGTTAGGATTAACAATTACAAAAATACTTATCTGGTAAATTTTTATACAATCTGCAATGAAAACATGACATTTTGAAAGTAAACTGCACTTAAAAAAAAAACACAAGATCACACTGAACAAAAGCTAACTCAGAGTAAACACAGGCAAAAGACTAACATTCTAGTATTCCAATACTAATCTGCAGATCCAACTGCAGGTGTAGTGAAAGTACTAAATTATGAAAAAAGAATGGAAATTAATTAAACAATAACATAAAAATCAAGAAGTTGGAACTATTTTTAATGATATTTAAATTAAGAAGAGCAAAACGAGTAATAAAAATGATAATTTAGTCTGTATTACTGATAGTGTTGATCAACGTAATTAAGCCTCTCTTTATATATCAGAAAAGCCATGTAATTTCTTGAATCTGCCGCAGTGCATTGATAAAATTTTGATTCATTGATAATAATCACTTGGACTAGAAAAAATGTAAAAGTAAAGTAAATAAACCTACACTTCAATTTTTTCTGCCATTACTGACACTCTTGTTAACATTGAAATTGATTAATTACATGAATACTTATGACAACCTTTTTTTTATTTATTCAACATTTCTTCAAATATGAAATAAAAATTTAATAAAAACAAATAGTAAAAAAATGATTTTGTATATTTCAGTTCTAAAAAAACCACATAATTATAATTTTAAATTTATTCATATTTTAAATTACAAATTAAACAAGTCTATTCACAGAAAAAAAAACTGCATAATACTTTTCACAACACATACATATGTAGATTTTACACCGCTAAATGATTAAGATAGTAAATTTTAAATAATTTATTCATTCACCATATCATTTTTTACATATACATAACACAGCATCTTCAACAGATTATAACACAAATGCACATAAACACAGAAATTAAAATTGGAAGTCTTAAAATCAAATTATTATTCTGTTTTAGATTTAAATAGACTGATGAATAATTCCATGATATAATGTGCAAATTAAATTTTTATGTATTTTCATAAAAATATGGCACAAATTAAAATATTTTTTTTATTAATTTTGATTAATTATTAAAGATTAATAATAATTATAAAAATTAATGATGTATTTGGTTATTAGTATAGTGATATTTATTACAAATATATATTTTTTTAATTACAGCTCATTTTCCATAAAAATGATACTAGTACATCATAAATAAAATACACATTTTCTGTTTTATTTTTTGAGTTTATCACATTCCAAAGAATGGAACTTTTATTATTACTATTAACTCAAATATAACAACACTATAGATTATCTTTGTTGTAATTAATATAAATTTTTAATTGAATCTGTAATTTTAGAAAGGGCACATGTGATATTTTTGTCAATTTACTTTTTTTTTACAGAATTATGATCTCCTTTCTAAAACACATGTTTTGTGCGGGAAAGGCACACGTGCAATGTGCTTCCTTCACTGTCAAACAGACCAATGAAATTATTGACAAGTGCTGTCACACTGCCCTTTGAGCATTAAAGGTTTTTGAACTGGCATAAGTTTAGGTTGATACACCTGTTCTTGTAATACAAAAACACACTACTAAATAAAATACAGGTTATTTATATTTAATATTAAATTATATATTTTGAAATAAATGTTTAAAATAAATAAATAAATAATAAATTTCAGTTATTATATAATATGAATTATTTAGTATGTTAATAATAAATTAATTATATTAATTTATGGTTTTATAACATACTATGTTAAAAAATTGTTAATATGCTACGTTAGCTGTTGTTGTCGCAGGATCATTGTTTTTATTATCCTAACCTATTTGTTTTATTTCATTTAAGATGTAATACTGTTCATGATGTCAAGAGATAATAGTAGTGATTGTGATGAACCAGCGATTGATTTATGGAATAAGTTTACGCATTAGACAATAAAAATGCACAGAATACATTTTTACAAGAATTAATTGAAAAGTGAGATCCTATAATAAGTCATTCTGCGAAGAAACAACAAAATGGACTTGCTGATGATGAATTTGAAGAGAACAACATTGGAGGTAGGCCTAATTCTACTAACGTGAAAGTGAACTTTTATGACTATAACATTAAAATTGACGGGCAAATCCAAAAGGTATGTAAAAACACATTCATGAAAGTATATGGAATCAGATATAAGTGTGTTCGAAGTTTGTGCAGTCTATTATATGCTGGAATAAGTCCCTGTGACTTAAGGGGTAAAGCACGAAGTGGCAATGCCCCATTAGTGGTGAAATTTGTCAATGTACAACCACATTTCAAAGTATGAAGTCAAGTAAAAAAAAAAATTTGATTTAATCTGATTTTTTTTGTTCATTGTCAGCAAATACATTATGGTGGGAAGCTTAGAATATATTTAAAAGCAAGGCTAAGTATTAAAATCATGCACAAAATGTTTTTGGATGAACATCCTTAATGCCAACATAAGGTTAAATATAATTTTTATAGAGAATATTTCCACGAGAATTTCAAATATTATTTTTGTGAACCACAGGTTGATGTTTTTAGTACATTAAAATCAAAGTGATAATGCAAAAAAAAATTGTTGCTGTTCAACACATACTCCTTAAAATGCACGCAAAAAAATGTATAGCAATTAACAGCTGGCCAGAGAAAATAAAGTTGAAGAAGACATTGCAGTGATTAGATTGGACTTTACGGCAACTCAATCATTTCCTCGAATCCCAGTACAAGACATTTATTTCCTAAGACAGTTATCAGTAAATATTTTTTGTATACACAAATTAAAATCAAATAATGCAGACTTACTCTATACCATGAGGGGCAAGCAAGCAAGTCTTCCTATGAAGTTTGTTCATTAATGTCGCAAAATATTGAAAACTTATCTAGATCAGTCAAAGAATTATGTTTTGAGTTATTGCACTGGTGAACAATACAAGAACACTATAGTGTGATTTTTACCAAGTTCGTGTGATAATGAAAGATTTGATAGCATCCTTCATTTTATCCCTGTGAGGGGACATTCATTCATGTCTTAAGACCAAGATTTCAGTGTTATGAAAAAATCTAAGGAAAATATACTTACTATCTACTCACTAGAACAGTATGGAAAACACTTCTTATGATCTAGCCACAAGGGAAGGTTTAAAATCCATTATGTTTAAACCAATGCAATTCTAAACTTTCACACATAGTGGTCTAATTTTTACAAAAAACTATTTGCTCAGATGAAACTTTGGGGCAAGGAGTTTTGAAACAGACATAATCTAATTCAGAATTTCATCATAAAAACAGTTCCTGTACAACAAAAACAAAGATAAAGTTATTACCAGAGAACATATTAGTGGTTTGGTTCACCATACATTTTCATTTGCCAAAACCAACCATGCACAAAGTCTCCCGTCAATGAAAGCTTACCCAGAAAGAAATATTCCAATCAAAATCAAGAAACATTATAAAAATGTTCATAACTAAGGCTATTAGTTATGTACAATTTTATAACGAAATTCTTAGCTGGCCTTCAACAACATCAGAACTCACTGGAGAAGAATATGGTGTAGAGGACGACTAAACCATTTCAACATCCATTATTGTGCACAATTTATTTGTTTAAACCCTTATTTAACTACTTTCTATGATTTTTCCCCCATTTTTTAACTTTGTTACTGTCAAATAAAGGATGTTAATACTAATACAGCTGCCAAGTTTTCTTGAGAACCTTAAAATATGTAATAAAAATTTTTAATAGTAAAAAGGGCACATTGAAAAAATATTAAACTTAACTATTGCTACGATTATTAACAGAAATGTAATGCTACATATCTTAAACATGTTTAAAAACACATTGAATTTTTTTAACAATAGGAATATTAATAAAGTTAATGAGTTTTTTGTTTTTCTGAAAATTCAAAAAATGTCACATGTGCTCTTTCTGAAATTACAGATTCAATTATTAATAAATAAAAACTTTCACCTTAAAAATTATATCATGTATCACTTGTTGCAAAATAAAAAGAAAATAATTTATGTAAAATTTAACTTCTAGTCTATCCTACATTTTTAAAACAGAAGAAAATCTATCTAAACCCTAAACACAAGTGAAATTAAAATATATATAAACTCTTGACTTAATAAATATAATGTGTAAATAAAAATGGATAGATTCTGTGGTAAGCATAGGATAATAAACATACACAAAAAGGTATTAATGAAAAAAAAAATAAGTACATATATGGAAGGCTAATTGTATAAACATTATATTACAAAAAGGTTAATAAATAATAAATTTAAGCATGTAAAATGCAGTTTTAAACACTTCTAGACTGTTATAATAAATTAAGTGTTGCCAAAACGTATAACATTTTTAATAGAAATGTATTAAAATTTGAACTAAATTTTTTTTACTGATGAATTAATTCAATTCAAAAGCTTGCAAAGAAGCTTGTGCATAGGAATATATCAATTGAAATTTGTAGTGTATGAAAAAATGCCATGCCTGACCAGGATTCAAACCTGGGACCTCTGGATGAAAGGCCTAGATACTACCAATCCGCCAGATATTAGGGTTTCATTGGGCAAAAGAAAACATAATTGATTTTATCAATGAATAACTGATAAAAAATAAAGTGGTAAACCTTAAGTGGTAATCACCAAAAATATAAATATGAAGTAATACAAATCACATGGAGCTAAGAATTAAATATGCTTTTAATCATCATTGGACTTAGTAGGTTAATATACAACTACTGGAAAGATAACTAGTCAGCCCTTCTCTGTGATATTATAAGAATTACTGGTTTCAAGGTCCCTACATTTCTGACACAATCATAGTAGAACCTGACTGACCTACATATACTATGACTGAAAATGGGAAGAAACAAATTAAGAAAAAGGATAGATGATAAGTGATTATCTATAATCAGACAGAATACAGTAAAAGAAAATCATCAGTAGTTTCTGGGTTTCAGTAGTTTCTCACTTCTTTTGCAAAAGACATTTGACGAGTGCTACAAAATATAAATCTAAACCAACAGAGCCAGAATACATGGGGATGTATCCTGGCTCATTTTTTCAGCAAGTTTGGCATTGATGTTCAACCATAGTGAATCAATCTCAATAGGTGCTTCAGTTATCATAACAACAAAATTGTCATTGTAATCATCAAATGCTTGAAATTCATCCAAGTAAAATGGATATTTCAGCTCTAATTCTATAAAGGTTTTGATGAATCTGTTTGCCATAATGTAATAAGACAGCATTTTTGTCTTATTTCAGTTACCAATTTTTGTTGATATATACATGACTAATTTAAAATTTTCTATATGAAAAACCTGACTGATCTATGTTGAAGTTTTACTGATACAATATAAAGCAAAGAATAAGCACTACATTTACACAGGTAATCTTTTAAATCTACAGTTTTACTGTCAGCAACCACACTGGAATAATCAAAACAAAATTAAGTGATAGTATAATTCTTTTCCATACTGTATGGAGAGAAAATAACTACCAAATGACAATCTTGATTTTTCCAGTTATTGCCCTTCAAAAATCTAATTTCTGTACAACAGGCTTTTTTTTTATCATTTATCAACTTTTTAGTTAACTACAACATAATTTCATAATATAAAAAAATTTCTCTAGCAAGTATAAATCTAACAACTCTGCATTTGTTTAATTTAAGTAATAACAAATAAAACACAGTAATAATACAAACAGCTATTAGTGATGTAATAACAAACAAAACTGAATGTACGATTATAATCATTTATATTTCTTCAGTGTTGAATAAAATCAAACTCAAATAAAAATTTCCTTACTCAAAAATTGAAAAAGTTTTTTTTTGATCACGCTGCAGTTTTATGTTTACTAATACACTGGCTGCCGTGAGATGTGCCAGCGTTACTCAGATTACCATTCCACACAGGCTGCAAATAGCGCTGGTGTCTCCCTCTGCTATTTAAACATCTAGCACTATAGTTTACTTCAACATGCAATGACTGCTTTCTAATAGCATCTATGGCATGCAGATAAGAACAAGATATAATTGTAAGCTAGTGCCATCTGTTCACAAATTCGTTAACTATTACACACTTCAAAATTCATACGATGGTTAGACTTCAGTGGATGTGTATTATAAGTGTTTTCAGTCAGTTATTTTAGTGTTGTTTTACACAGTTAATTTTCTTGAAAAATGCAAATATTTTGAACTAAGGTATACTTAGGTTAGAACAGTATTATTTTATTGTTAACATTTATTAGTTCTTGTAACTATTTGTCTTCATAACTCAATTTTATTACATAAACTTTATGGATGATCAGCCTACTTGTAGTAAAAGACCCAGATGCTCCAAGACATAGTGATTTCTCAGATGAAGAAATCTTATCTACACTTTAAGATAATGAAAATTAAGATAATTTATTTTCATCTGAAACTGAATTTGAAAGTCTATCATCAGCAGATGCTAATGTATATGAAAATGGTATTATGGTAACAGTTGAAGCAACTTATGTAGAAGCTACCACAGCAACAGATCGACAGATGATAGGCCTAATCAAGAATCGATTACAGAGGAGCGTAGATATTACCAAACAGTCATGTCATATAAAATTTGTTTAAGATGAAATTATACATACCATGATGTTTATCTCCAGAACCCTAAAGATTTAACTATTCCTTAGGTATATCAAAAATGTTTTGGTGATGAGATTTTAAGAATCAAAAATTTTTTGGTGATGAGATTTAACTTTAAAATTTTTTGGTGATGAAAAATAACTGTTTGAGAAACTAATAAAAATTCTGCTCACTTCATGAGAAAACAAACTAACAAATGTAGTTATACGATTAGTAAATGGCACGATACTGATGAAGAGGAATTGTGGAAATTCTTTGTCGTAATAACATACATGGTTGTCATAAAATATCCAAAAATTGAAGATTAATGAAAAATTTATAGACTTTGAAGACAAATTCAATGCTGATAAAACTGACAGACTAATAAAATAAGGAATTTCATGAACCTGGTGCAAGAATACTTAAGTGTCACAATTACCTGGCAAGGTAATTGCTGTGGATGAAACAATCATACTCTTTTGCAGTAGATTATTTTTCAGACAGTACATACCTAATAAAGTTATTAAATATGGTATTAAAATGTTTAAGCTATGTAATCCTTTAAGGTATATTTTGCCAGTATATATTCTGGAAAATCTGTTATTAAATAACTAGTTTGTCAGAAAAGATAGTTCTTGACCTGCCAGATAAATATTTATCCAAAAAAAGAACTATAATTAAAAAATAATTATTATGCTTCAGTTCCACTGGCAAACTCTTCATTAGAAAAAAATACCCATTTGTTGATATGATCATGAAAAAATTCCACAGGATGTATTTAACAAAAGGAGAGGTTATTGGTAAGCAACGTGAAAAAGGCACTGTTTTTGGCAAATGGAAAGATAAACGAAGTTCATTTCTTGACTACAAAGCACACATTAGAGACAGCAACCAATGGAAAAGAGAACACAAAAGGAGAATTAGTTTATAAACCGGCTCCTGATATCGACTATAATAAAGGTAAGTAGGGCATAGACATTTCTGATCAAATGGCAAGTTATTTCCACTAAGTACACTATTTGTGGAACAATTCAGCGGTTCCACAAGCTTTTGAGCTTTTATGTAACACATCTGTGGTGAGTGCTTGGTTAATTTAAAATAAATTTTCTCAAAAAAAATTCAGATATCTAAGTTCAAAGAGCACAATTAGTTTTACAAATGTTACGCATAGACAAGGACATTATATGAATATAATAACCACATTGTAAGCAAGATCACCAGCACTACTCTCAGCATATAAATAAAAAAATAAAATTTTATTTTTTCATTTCTCATATGCAATGCATGACATCAATGAATTCATTTTTTTTAGTATTTGAAATATGAACTCAATTCTGACCATTTCTAGTTAATTAATTATTTATTAGTACCAATATTTTACACTTAACTGCTGCACATGGGAGGTATGATTTTTCATATATATTGCAGTAGCCAATGTGCTATAACATTATTAGATTATTGTATTTATTAATGAACAAAAAACTGTGGAACCAATTTATTGAAACTCTTACAACAATTTTAATGAAATAAAAGTTTTGCAGTTCTTAAATGTAAGCATCAGTAAATAATATATCTAATAAAGCAATGCTCTAAATAAATACCAAATAGCCAATATTAATCCCTGAATAGATTATTATTTTTACAATGTATAAATGTACAAAACATTAATTGACTGTAGTTATAAACGTACATGTATAGAAAAGTAATATAATAATAAGCTATTCTATGCCTCATCATAAAATCAGTTTAAATAAAAATAATATTATAAGTATTATATTATATATAAATATAAGTAATTAAACAATAAGTAATAAATGACTGATTTACACAATGTATAATATTGTAATATCAGCTAAAGAATAAAAACATACATTACCGACTGCTGTACAGCTGTCGAGGTAGATGCTTCATTTAATGAATATGTATGAATAAGTAATATATTGTAATTTATAATTGTTTAATGGATGGAATCAATTTTAATGTTACAAAGCAGATAAAATAATCATTTAATAATTCAATATTAGAGTGCTCTATATACATACAGGTATTTATTGGGAACAATTAGTTTGTAATTAGAAATCTAATAAAAAGGATCAAGTAATTATGCATGATATTATAATAAAACTTTGAAGGCCAGGCATAGATTAAAAAAAAAAAACTAGTATAGTCAGGAAAAGTTACCTACATAGTTACTGTAAATGGATTTTGAGAATATCAGTAAGTACTACAACAGCGTGTTTGGGTTCAACTATATACTAGTCTTCCCAACTACCTGTCAGTATTGCTTGTATCTCTACATAAATGCTTTCTTACGAATGAAACAAGAGTTATGTTTTTATAAACAGGTATAATATAGAGATATGTCATTTACTACCTTTGTCCCAACCATTAGTAACTTTTCCTTACAAAAAAAATTATATGTACCTGGATGACACGGCATCTTCTATAGGTGCACAGTAACACATGAGCTGTATCAGAATTTAAATAGCTGTAACAATGAGTGTTCTACAATTTATCAGTAACTGTTAAAACCACAATATTCCCTTATTTTATTACATTTTATAAACTGTTTTGTCAAGTCAGTCAAATTTTTAATAAATAAATCATAGATAAAACATTACCATCACTACTTCAAAATTAAAACTCTTGTATTATTTAAACTGTACTTGCTAACTAAATAAAAATGATAAGAGAAGAATGGTTTTTTTTCAGTTATGTATTTATCTGTTTTGTAAATAATAAAAACTCACAACCAACCTTGCTTATTTAGTTTACCTACAATAACCAAAACTAATCAAATATTTGTAATAAATTACATTAGTGCATTAGAGCCAGTTGTTACTGTGTAATGATTACAACATTTTAATTTCGGTGGCCATTTTGAAGTGAACCTAATGGTCAATTGTGTCATTCATGTATTTTTGTAATCCTCTAACAATGCTTAATCTGAATCCGTAATTACAGTAAAAATCCAAAACAAAAAGTTTCACAACATATACTTACATACATACTGAATCGAATAATGAACTTTTCCTTCATTGAAAATTGCTACGTTTGTAACCAAAGGGTCTAAGTCCATCTATCTAAAATTACAAGCATTAGACAAGGAAAAAACTTCTTCACTTTACAGATTACAATAAAGAAGGTGATGAAGCTAGAACCACAATCATCTTTTCTTTTTACTGTTTTAGCCTCCGGAACCACCGAAAGGTATCAATTCAGAGGATGAATGAGGATGATATGTATGAATGTAAATGAAGTGTAGCAATGTACGGTCTCAGCTTGATCATTCCTGAGATGTGTGATTAATTGAAACCCAACCACCAAAGAACACTGGTATCCACGATTCAGTATTCAAATCCGTATAAAAGTAACTGCCTTTACTAGGATTTGAACCTTAAAACTTCTCAACTTTGAAATTAGCTGATTTGCAATGACAAGTTCACCACTAGACCAACCCGGTGGATTAACCACAATCATCTAGCTGCTTTAATTTCCCCACCAGTGAAAATAAGGTACCTACTTCTCGAGTGAAGTTGGTTGAAAAATAACCTGTTAAGAATTGTTACCAGTTTGAGGTAGATTCAAACCAGCAGTAACTCTTGAATTAAGAAAACTGTACAGTTGTCCTTCAATTCTTACACATGTCAGAATTGCTGGCAATAATAATGATATTAATAAAAAAAACTGAAATGATTAAAAATTACCTAACAGAAAAATAATGAAAAGTAAAAAAAAAAAATAAAAAATAATATCCTCAAGGAGTCTGGATTTATTTTCACTACTTTTCTATTAACACAGTTAATAATTTCACTAATTCACAATTACATATGTTAAAAAATCACCACATAAAGTTATAGCACCAAAACATAATATTTATTTGATATTACTTGTTTTGTAATAATTCATATCTTATAACTGAAATAATGAGAGTTATAATAACACTAAGATAATATTGTTTTAAATCAATGGTAGAGAGTTATCTGAAACATTCTGATTTTATCTTGGAATCATATTTAAACTATATGACATAACCATGTTCATTTTGATAAAAAGAAAAAGTTCTTGATAATAACATAATAAAATAAATAAGGGCATCATTAATTGTAAAAAAAAATGTTGATCCCTTTTTCTTGAAAACAATAATTAAATAAGAAGTATTCTTCTTGCCATAATTCAAATGATTATAAGTGAAAATAATAACACTAAAAATAAAAATATTACTTAAAAATAATTACCTTACGCCTCCTAATAATATCCTAATTTACTACCTTATGGTTCGAAATATATATATTTCCTGCAAAAAGGCAGGATTTTATCTTTTTTAAACAAATTAAATACATTTAATCAGATTATAATCATTTATATCAAATCTAATTTTATAAAGGAACTTAACATGTATAATATTAAGACCAAATCACAAAACATGTAATAGATTAAAAAAATGATTGATTATCAATAACTCAAATCTAAACTTATTGTGTATAAAGGATAAAAAGAAAATTTAAGTATTTATACGTTGACAATAAAATGAAAGGTAAAAGAATGTTACACTGACTTCTCTTTACACATGAAATTAACAAAATTAATTCAGAATATAAAATTATACTGCAACCAAAGAATTATAATTGCCAATTGGATTTTCAGTTTTTCTCCTTTTTATGTTAACTAACATACAGCAATGCCAGAAAAATCAATATTAAGTAAAATTTGTACAAAATGCATACCATGGCTCACACAACAAGATGATGATTATATATATTTTTTTACAGTCAATTTTAAGACTCGTATACTCTGTACTATTATACAAATATAAATAAATAACTTGATCCACCAAATACAGAATAAAATTAAATTAGGTAGGATGACACTTACTTATATCATTATATATACACAAGAGTACTTTCACGATTTTCTCTTGCATCTTCAGCTGATCCAATCATTTAATTGTTCACTTTGAATATAAACTTTAAAATCAATTCAAATCAAAATGGAATTAAAATTTTTAAAAAATTTTCCTTTAAATTTAAGATTTAAAATACAAGTTAAAAGTTAAAAATTCCATATATAAAAATATGTCATCAAATAATAAAAACATTAATTAAAATGAAAAATATGTTAAAAAAGAATGAATACGTGTATGTGGTTTGGCAATGTTATATTACTGTGTAGAATTTTAAACAGATTAAACTAAAAATTAACAATATTTGATAAAGTGCTGCTATCTACTGCAGCCTTTATATTCGTGTCATCCTCATACTCTGTTTGTTAGTTGATCAAGCTCAATCCATTTTTATATTTATATATATAAAATGTCTAAACCCTTATTATTATTATTATTATTATTTATATTACATTTTTTAATTTCTAATATTTCCAAATTAGTGTAAATATCAGATATCAAATGTTTATTATGAATAAGATGGTCAGAAACATTAGACAAACCTAATTTTCCTTTTTACAATATCTGGTTTTGAAAGATCTAGTGGTCTTTCCTATATAAATATAGTCACAGTCTTATATAATAGTTAGTAGTTAGTCTTATAGTAGTTATAGTACTTAGTCTTACATAGTAGTAGTCAGTAGTTTCTATAGGAAAGACCACTAGATCTTTCAAAACCAGATTTTCTGAACATTTCAGATATTATAAAAGAATGGAAAATTGGGTTTTTCTATTGTTTCTGACCATGTTATTGATAATAAACATTCAATATTTGATATTTACACTAATTTCGAAATATTAGAAATTAAAAAATGTAATATGAATAATAATAATAGGGGTTTAGCTGAAATGGATTCAGCTTGATCAACTAACAAATAGAGTATGAGGATGACATGATTGATTACAAAGGCTTAATCCGTTCGGCTACAGTAGCTACATACAATTAAAAAAACTGCAATAGATAGCAGCACTTTATCAAATATTGTTAATTTTTAGTTTAATCTATTTAAAATCCTACATAGTAATATAATATTGGCTAGCCAAACCACACACACATTCATTCTATTTTAACACATTTATCATTTTAAATTTTAATTAATATTTTTATTATTTGACAACATATTTTTATATAAGGAATTTTTAACTTTTAACTTTGATTTTAAATCTTACATTTAAAAGGAAAAAAGTTTTTAATTTGAATGGATTTTAAAGTTTATATCCAAATTTTTAACAAATTTTGTTTTATTGTGTTTATCAAAATTTTATTTTGTTAATGTTGAGTATTTATATGTAATTTTTTGTGAACAATTAAAAGATTGGATCAACTGAAGATGTGAGAAAATCATGAAAGTACTCTTGTGTATATATAATGATATAAGGTAAGTGTCATCCTACCTAATTTAATTTTATTCTGTACTTGATGGATCAAGTTATATATATATATATATATATAACATGTAAATGAGCTGTAGTTTTGTACATATTCAGGTTGATTATTCCTGAAATGTTAATTGAACTCCAACCACCTAAATACACCAATATTCATTGTCTAGTAATCAAATCCGTACAAAAGTAACTTGTCTTTACTGGGATTTAAAGTTCAGAACTTTGAAAATCAGCTGTTAAAACAGCTGATAATGATTTATATTATTAGATCAACCCAGTGGGTCAAAATTTGTAATAAGTTTGAATTTTTCAACCTAAAAAAAACTTGAAATCTGAGAGATTTTTATTTATTGAAGAAATGTTTAGCATTAAAAGTAAATTCTTAGATTGTTTATTTATCTAAGAAATCTATTCTGCTGCACTAGCATAATAATTATATAAATTAAGTAAGTAATTCTGTTCTACTTAATGACAAAAAATTTAAAGAAAGATATCGTTTGAGAAACCAAGGTTGCGTGCTGAAGTCTAGAGAAAGGTTAAACTGTTTCAAAGCAAATGTAAATTAACTTTTTTTCTAAGTAGGTAAAAGTTGCTAGTAATTTGGAACAAGAAATCAGTCTTCAGTAAATGTGATTACTATAAATTAATTTCTTGAATGGTTAAAAAATTCTTCCTTATTAAAAGATGAAAAGTAAGTATTTTTCTTTTTTTCACTAAACAGACATTAATTAAACTATAGCAACAGGTAAATCATTTTTAAGAGTTGCTTTCTTATTAAATGTAAATTTTTCATGCTGGTATTTACCATGACAAATGGCAAAAGAATTAACTGAAAAAATTTCAAATTTTGTATCTGATTTTAATATTAAAGACCAAAATAAAATACAAAATCAGATAAAGCATTATCTCAAATAATTTGAACTAGAAGTAATCATCCATCTTCAAAACTGTCTTTAAGAAAAAACATCTCTCAATTTTTCTTATATTATCAAGGCTGGACCTCAGTAATATTGACTAAGGTTACAATTTTTCTTTGCAAATCTAATTAATAGCCTTCACAAATAAAATAAAGTAGTAAAAAACAACATTTAACTCAGAACACAAGAAATTTTTAGAAATTGTCAGAAGTAAACAACAGAAGATAACATAAGATATAAAATAATTTTATTAATTATTATGTGATTTTGAGACCACAAATAATTATTTGGTGCTCACATAGAATTTTTTTCAATAAATCCTTTCTCTTATCAACATTTAATCAAAGAAAAAAGTATCCGACTTCACAGACTGCCACCTCTGCTTGCAACATTAAGTTAATTAATTATAATTAACTATTTATGAATTATATTAATCTATGGATCTTCTATTTTAGAAATAAAATTAATTTAAAAATGTTTTCAATGTTAAATAAATGAAAATGCTTTTCAAGGAATATTTTTTCAATAGATCTAACAATTCACTACCAATGTATATAAATACCCACTAGTTATTTACAACGGAAAAATGTATTATACAAATAAAAAACATCAATTTTACTTATTCTCTTTATAACTGTATAAAAAAGAATATCACACAAAATAAATGTTAAATTAATAAATTGCAATATACATAAATTTTAATTTTATTTTTGTTTTAACAATTTATTTTGTCAACACTTTGACCAGTTTACTATCTTTATTCAAAAAAGTATTTTTAAAAAAATTTGCATTATTTTTACACTGAAAACATTTTGTCTGTTCTTTAATTTTGTCATATATTCTTTTTTTTAAACAGAAAATCATACAATTGTGAATCCACTTCTCAGTGAAGTGACACAATATGTATGTTTTCATTTTCTGAAATAAATTACATTTTTCCTAACACAATAATTAAAAATAATACTCTTCTATGTAAAGTAATTACAATTATCAGTTATTTATCTATATTTATTTAAAATATCTTTTAAAGGTAAATTGGTAGTAGTTCACCAGTAATGTAATTATCTATTTTTCAAGAATGTCTGTACATTTTTGAAAAATAAGTTTAATTAACTGAAATAAGTGAAAGAAAAGAAATACAAAATACAATATCAAAAAATAATGACAGTAATAATGTATTACTATATATATATATATATAAACATACATTATGTATTATAAATGTATATATATATATATATATTAAGTAATCATATATATATAGTTAATTGACATTTTATAAGAGCAAACATAAGATCATTCAATACATAAACTTCTCCATAATATCTCAAAATGGTACAATGATATATACAATCTGAGATAGTATTGAAGTATCATATTATCATCAAAATTATACATATTCTTAAATTTCTTTCTAGCAATATTGAAAGATCTTATAGAAAAAATCAAACAAAACAATTAACAGATTAATCGATAACAAAACTTGAAAATAGCTTTTTTTGTTTGTAATTAAATACACAGGTTACTATTCTATAATAATTATAATCTATACCTTTAGTTTAAAACTTTATTTTAATTTCAGCACTCAAAATATATTTAAACTACACCTGCTTTATAGTATTTACTTGAACACAGTTTTTAATCAAAATTATCATTTAAGTTTTGATTTGTTTAGATTTCTGGGAGAGAACTGTCCATATTTAAATTTTTATAAAATGTTAAATGAAATTAATTATTATTAATAAAAGTTATGCCAATAGTATATTATTATAGACATCCTGTTTTGTTTTTTATAATTTCATTAATTGAAAAACAATGATAACTCTTAATTCCCTCTGTATATATGGAATAAGTTATAAACACAATATAAGTGTTCTGGGCAAGACATTAAACTATCATGATACAAGGTACTCACAGTCATCCAATCTTAAGAGTTAATTATCCATTTTCCGTCTTTTTTCTTTGTTTATCCTTGATTTTTCCTATTCTGGATAATTAATGTAGAAATTAGGTCAACCTTAAGAATGACATAGTCTGAAACACCCAGTCCCAAGCAGATGCTTCTTTGGTACAGCTTACAAGTAACTCAATGGATTTGTCCAGACATTACACTTAGGAATACAAAAAAAAACCATAATTAATTAATGGCCAAAGAGCTCCCTACTCCTAGAGTCTAATTTAAATTATAGTTAACACCTTATATATTGCGTTCCTAAAAAATTAATAAAAAATAGGTTTCGTTAGTTATTTATGTGTAAAGTTGATGTAACTATAAGTAACTTGACATCTATAAAATTTAATTTTTATAAATTGCTACTATAAACAATATCATTTTTCTGCTTAACTAATTTCTGCAGTTAAATTCTTTTTACAAAATAATAATTTGGTCAAAATTCTTATAACATAAAGGTTCATATAACAATATTTAATGATTATTTTATAAGGATAATACAAAAAGTAATAAACGTTTTTGTAAATTGGATAAGAAGATGGTATTATATGGATTATATTCATTACTAGCTAGGCCAGTACTACTAGATGGAGTGTTTCATAATCAATTTGTTTCATTTTTTAAGTTTTTTACATTATACTTTTGATAAATAAAAATTTTAGATGTTCAATCAAGCAGTGACAACTTAGGAAAATTTATTGTGAGGAAAGCTTGTTCCCTCACAAATATTATTTTGTTCACAAAATGAGAAGACTGCTGAGGGCACTGCCATTGTGTGAAGGAAATTTCAATCATCCCTGATCTAACCACATAATTAATTATCAGTTCAACTAACAAAGATTTAAAAAAATATATAATATATATATTATATAATACATAATTACATACTATATAAATTACTGTACTTTGCGGAGGCTGAAAAATATTATATTATATATAGTTATTTAACATACAGAGGGAAAAATGGACTATAAAAAATTTAATCTAAATAAATTAATTAGTTACGTAATAATATATTATGGATTAAGAAGAAACAGAAATCAAACTGATGGAAGACTTCTTAATAATAACACCTTGAATCTAGCTATTTATTATGACAAGTGGTTTAATAACTTTACTGGCTTCTTGGAGAAGTTCTACATTTTCAGCAGTTGATCCAATCCAGTGTCAGCCCATAATTCTGGAAGCGTACAATTAAACCTGAATAACTAAAGTAACACTGAATTAAAATGCAATTACCACTTTCTGGAATATCAAAGAACAACTGTTATAAAAAGTAAACTGGAAATTATTTTAACTGCTTTCAAACAAATATTCAGTTTTACTTATTTTTAAAATAAGTTTTATCAATTATACAAGGTTGTTATCAAATTAACTGTGACAATCACACAAAATTTGAAAGATTATTCAGTATCAAACACATGAAACATGAATAAAAATGATAAATAATAAACTAAATGAAGTATAGTATTACAGAATATGAATTTTTTCAGAATAAAAATAGCCTCTTTTTACTTGCAGATAAAATGAAGCAAAATAAATAATTTCAATTTACAAAAGAGATTTAAAGAATATAAATCTTACATACGTAAAATAATCTGGATGACAATGAAAATAAAAAAAAATGTATATTTTCATATTTTCCTATAAAAAACTAATGTATGTTTGTTTGTGTATGTGTTCACAACTACATTGTTTTAAGAAATTGGAAGTCTATACATTTTCTATTGATCTTAATAATAATTTAAATAACAAATACTTTTTCAATACAAAATACAATTCTAAAAATAAAATATAATGTTAATAGTCTTTTTCCACGATATTAAATAAAAAAAATTGCACTTTACCATACAAAAAAAGTTAAATAAAATACCAATCTAAGTAGCCAAGTGATGAAATTATAATATATCATATAAAAAAATCCTATAATAAATATCTATAATACAGCCATATAATATAAATATATACAAATAATTAATTATAATTTATTATATAAATATATACAAAACAGTTTATTATAATTAATATTTATATTAAACAATAATTATATTATCTGAATTACTTATATTACACTATGACACTAATTCAGGAACACTTTCTCTTAGGTGGGGATCATCAGCATATAAATTTCCTGGATGTGTTGGATTATCCTGACCTAAAAGAAATTAAAAAAGTAAAATAAAATTAATAAATAAATATAAAATTATGGCAAAGTAGTAATATTATGTTTGTATTAATATTATGTCACGGGGTGGTCGACCTACCGTGCCGGGTGTAAAACCGGTGGGTGGGAAGACCGCATTAGAGTTTTAAGGACACGTCCCTGGGTCGAGTATACTTAACTGGATGTCCAGCCCAGGGATGTAGGGATAAAAAAAAAAAAAAATAGTAAATCACTGTTTAGTCAAATGTCTAAGTTTTATGGATCAGTTTTTTATTTTTTTTATTTTTACTTGTTTAGTATATTGAAACAATGATTTATTAAAAAAAAATTCAGAAAAAATTAAATTTCATATATCAATATTTAAACCCAAATTTATAAAACTTGGCAGAGGTGGCAAATTTAATCAAATAATTTACAAAATTACAGTACATAATTAATCCAACTTTGTAGAAATATTTTTTTGAAAAATAAATGGAAATGAAAGCAATTATTATTTTCAGCTCAAAAAGCTTAATATTATACAATAATACAGGAAAATGTTAAGGACCATAATGTAAACTGCAGCCATTTCCTTTTTTATCTCCACTGTTCAAATAAATGCGAATAATCTCACTAGTGAGCCACTTTGTACAAGTATTTTATATCATACATTTATCAAGTACAGTAACTTTCCATGGCTTTTATTCTTACATAAGTTTTCTGTTTTTTTTTTTAAACTTATTTTATTATTTTTTTTTAATTACTAGCATTCGATTTAAATATAAGGTGTTTTTTCAAAAGAAAAAGTCAACTGATGATTAAAAAAAAAACAGACCAAGAAAAATATGATTACCATTTCAATGTTTGTCAATTTTTACTTTATTTTTCTGTCACCATTTAATTTTCTTATTACTTATTGTAAAAAATAACATTTATTTTTATAAGCTGTTCATAAAAGGCAGCTCCCTAGGATTCAATTAAATCAAATCAGCACTACCATTTTCACTCCTCACTCTCCTTGAACCAATGAAAAACCCTTCTCGAATAGAAAACCATGGAAGTTACTAAGTGTGAGGTCTAGGCTGTAATATGGTGATCAAAATTCTGAATCTAATCTTTTAAATATGGAGAGTAGTATTGTATATGTTACTGTGAATTAGAACAATTCCTAAACTCAGCATCTTATGCAGTCACTTCTGGATGACATGCATCAGTTTTTAAAGTGTATCACAATATCTCTTAGTGACTAATGTGCATTCCTGATTCCATAAATTTCAACAAAAAGACATATTTTTTGTTCTAAAAGGATGTCTTTTTTGAGTTCAACAGAATCGTGATTTTCAGTACGGACTGGGGTAAATTGAATTTTTGCCATCAGTGAACTTGAATGAAATCAGTATGTGATTTTTGTTTTGATGGTATAAGAATTCACCTTTTATTAGTAGTCAAACAATTGTAATAAATTCACCTTCCATTCTCACATGATAAAAAAAAAATGCTAGTCAGAAAATGCTAATGCATTTTAATCAGTCTGATATTTCTGCATCTTGATCAACATTTTCAGGACAAATCTTACACATTATAGTAACCTAGTTTTCATTAAAAATTCTGACATAATGAACCATCATCAGTTTTTCACAAACTTCTGCCATTTGCTTATTAAAAATGATAAATAACTCACGAATGCCAGCTAATTAGCTCTGAGGTCCTTTGTAAGAATAATCTCCATATAATTAAAATGAAGTTGTTCATAATGTTATAAGTGCATTATCAAGTTTCATAATGGTGTTCAACAAAGTTTGGATTCACTTACTCACCATCTGACTGATAAATATGGCCACTCACCTATCTTCATCATGAAGACTTATACGGATTTCATTAAATTCATGACACTACTATTTTACTTTTTCTTAAATTTTTATTGTTACATCTATCATTGTCCATGAGAAAGCAAATGACATAATTCTGACAATACAATCATTGAAGCTAATGTACATAAACATGCAAATCAGATTACATAATCCCATTACTGCAGTTTTAATCACATGTTTAATTATAGGTTCTTATTTCTGACAGTGACATATATAGTTAGTTACATATAATCAAATTAATTATTACAATGCAGTACTAATTACTTTTAGTACACACTCTCAAAATGGAACAAAAAATAATCAGAACTGCATTTCTGTTCATGAATGCAGGTAACTGACATTTTTTCATTGATAATTATGTTATATATATTTAATCTGACTCATATATAAAACAATCAGTTTAAGTGGATGGCAAATTTCTGAGATGGAAAGGAACTGGCTTTAACTTTTTAACTCTTCAACTGCTAAATATTATAATCTCATATTAATTAATATATTATAATTTAGCATTCACAAATTATTTAATTGACATTTAAGAATAATAAAATCATATAAATTGTCATTAGATAATCTAAAAATTTATTTTTTTAAAGAAAAATTATATTATCTCCTTATACTAACTTAATAATAAGTAAACTATAAATACCAAATAAATTCATGCAACATGCATTAAGAAAAAATTACAGTTGAACAGACTGCACAAGATAAATACTTGATACTGTATAATATTAAAAGAAAAATTAAAACTATATACATGTACAAATAGTAAATATATAATAAAAGAAAGCATTTACACAATGTAATATACAAGATGATGTGTTTACATACAGGTATTCTAAGAATTTTTTCAGTACTAGAATTATCTTTTAAAGAAGAGGGCTGAATTTACATGAACAATTAAGTACAGCTACCTCTAGCCTAAAAGAAATCCAAAAGCAGCCAATTTTTACTCTTAACCATTTCAGGTTGGAAGGAGCAAAAACTATATCCTCTGCTTTATAAAGTTACCCTCAGCTTTAAAATTTGACATAACAGAATTTTGGTCTGATGTACAAAGAAACAGAAAAAAGTTAAGATTAGGAAAAATTTTATTAACAACATTCATAAGAAGAATAAAGTAGTCTGTAATTTTTAAATACAACTTTAAAACCTTGCACTGATATGTATGCAAAGAAAGTAAAAACAAAATGAGAACACTGGCAATTCTACATGGATGTATTATTATTATTTAATTAAATTTTGTTTAATCAATAAAATATTTATCTTTTTATTTGCAATTGAAGATTCAGTGGAAGATAAATGAATTATCTAGGGGGAAATGTTTATATATTTTAATAGTTGTATATAGACTTAAACGCAATATTTCAGCCACACACCATAAATCAGTACTGTAATTGTAACTAATGTTGTCAATGTACTTTCAGTTAAAATTTATCACTGGTTCTATCTCTAGATTGGTAACATGAAATGGGCAACAATCAAACTACTTACTACTTACCACTTAAAATTTTTTATCAGACAGTATAATCTCAAAATAAATAAAAGATCAATATATTAATACAAATAAAAAAATTTAACATCCTTAAAACACCCATAAACTTCAAAACAATCAAAAGTGATCAAAGTTAGCAGACCACAAGCATTAGTATATTTGCAACAATTAAAAAAAATAGAAAAGTTTAAAGTAACTAGTTAAAACTTATGCCCATAAATATACTGAATACAACACTAATTTTGTCAAAGGCAAGAACAGTATTTAGTTAAGTTGAATGTAGTAAAATAAATTACCTATCAACATAAATCACTATATAAAATATACACATTCAAGTAAATTAATAAAAACAGAAAATAGAAACAAATTATATATTATAAGCAAGCATACTTACTAAATTACAGTGTATTATTTGTTTTGGAACAATGCAATGAAATAAAAAAAAAAAAACGAAGTAACTTTATTTTACGTTGAAGTTATAAAAACCAGCACAAAATAAGTAAACATATATATATTACTGAACAAAAAATATTAAAAATAAAATAAAATAAATATAAAAATATATATTGATCAAATTTAATAAGAAAAATCTAACTGAAATCTGAATAAATTAGCATAGCATAAAAAAATTCAGCACTTGGTTAAAAAATTATTTATTTATTCAGCAAAATACAGGCTGATTTCAAACTTGGAACCAAAAAATGGTCATAATGAAAATGTTAAAAACTGAAAGTAAAACAAAAAAAAATTATCTGAAATGAAAGAATCAAGTTTTTCACCCAACCAACAATACTATAATGAAGAACAATGAGAATATTAAAATAAAAAATGCTTTAAAAATTGTACATCAATGAAATAAAAGTTTCTCACATCCAACCTTTTATTGTTATATGCACAAACAAAATCACTCAATTTTCTTTGTATTTTTGGTTAATTTCAGTATTTATGACAATTAAAAACAAAAAAATTAACTAAATATTAAAATTTGAGTATTTTTCAACACCATAATCATACATTCATATTTCACAAGTTAATTAATAAATAAATATTTTCATCTTTATTTTAGCCAATAATTCTTGGTTAGCAATACTTATTCATTTTTTCATTCACAATCATGCACAAAAAGATTTTTTCAGGCTACTTGACAATAATTTCTAAATTACCAAATAAAGGTATAAAATCAGGGTATATATAGATAATACCATCTTATGTTTATCTTCTTAACTGCCAACTTGTATGATTCCTAACAATAAATAAATATACTACTAGCCATATCATATAATAAATCCCTATCAATTTTTTTGTAATTTTTTAATCATAAAAAAGTTTTCTTAATAGAGAATTAAATTTTTTTATATGCTGTTTATTATAAGTCAGCGTATCAGAAACGTTCACTCGGTTACTTTTCTTTCGGTATACAGTGTTAGAACAGTCTGAAAAGATTGTTTTATATAACACAACTGGGAATTACTACAAGATAAAAACCATTGGAGATGGGTACAACTACAATGTCTTACTAAAAAAAAGTTTTTAATTTCTATCCACCTTGGATATCTAATTCTGAATTCAACTTTAATTTTTTTGAATAGCAAGTTGATCATGTGATTAGATAATTTTAATATAAAATTTAATAAGAAAAATAATGGTAAATAACATTTTTCTACAATTACTCCTCTTTAGAGATATCAACAACCAAAACTACAAAAAAAAAAACTACAAAAATATATTTGATTACATATAAAAAATTATTTTTTAAAAAAACTTTTATTTAACTAATATTAATATTAACATTAATAAAAAAAGGAAACAAATTAGAAAAACCCTCTAAAAGTAAAAAATAAAAATTAAATCAAATTGAGAATTTTAAACAAAAAAATATAGTAGATAGTTGATGAGAAATAAAAATTTTAACCAACATGCATGAATTTAGCGTAGAGGTAGTTGGTTGGGGGGGGGGGGGGTCATATCAAAATGCTGACACTGTAGCATTGTATTGTCATTGAAGTTACATACGTGAATCAAATTTCATTGATTTTCATACAATAGTTCATGAGAAATAAAAATTTTCAGCAACATGCATGAATTAAGCGTAGCGGTAGCGCGTGGTGGGGTGGGGGTGGGTCATATCCAAATTCTAACACCGTAGTATTGTACTGTCATCGAAGTTACAAACGTGTACCAAATTTCATTGATTTTCATACAATAGATCAAAAGATATAGCAGTTGCAAGATTTGATTATAACTAAAGCAAATTAAATAAAAGCTTATATAAAAAAAATGTGCATGAAATAAAATTAGGGAAAACATGCTGCAGCAATTATTTAAACTGTATGGATTCAATAATATTCTAATAACAATTACTGAATACCAAAACCAATCAACCAATCAACCTCTATGTAACAATGTACATAATTATTGATAATGCACAATATAATAGAATTAAATTGTGTATTGCAGTAAGCTGATCTTATTTATCTTAAACAATATTATAACTTTAATAATGCATCAGCCGTTAATCCTCAATATTAATGTCTTACTTTATAACTGGCTGAATTCATCTGGGATATGGTATTCATATCCCAGATCAATAAAACATGAAAATGACAGATTTTTAAAATTAATTGAATAATTAATCAAATCTATTAATATATGTTGATAATAGTATAACAAATTTTTGTTATTTAATGCAATCGAACCTTATTTATTCCTAAGTTCATTTTACCCAGGAAGGAGAGTATTTTATATTTTACAAGTATTACTTATCATGGCATGTTAATCAATAATATTTCATCACTCACCCAAGGAAATGGACAACAATTAAGTGTATGTTTCAACATGACTAGGCACATGAAAATATTAAATAGTGGCATTTCTAGAAAGGATGTAGAAGTTCAAGAATGATTTCTCAAAACCACGAGTAGTTATCAAAAACTTTTTTTTTATCAGATTTCCATTGAAAATCATGTATTCATATACCATCTTGCTATATAAAAATTAAAATTGCATTCAAGATGGCAGATCCAAGATGTTACAAAAAAATTTCAAAATTTTTGTAAAATATTTTTGTCCCTGTACACACTTTCATCCATTTCAATTGTCTAATCTTGCTCAGTTTTGTAATAAAAAGCTGTTCTTAGACTTTTCTGATCTCTATACAGTAATGGATTATTTAAGACTAGTGACTGTGAAAAATTATGCCATTTACAACAGATGATTCTTAAGTTAGTTTACAGTGCACCATTACAGGAAAAAGCTTTACTCTTTCAGTGCTAAATTATTTACAAAATTGTTGCATTTGTCGTTATAGATATAAAAATTTAAGAAATGAATAATAATATATAAAAAAAAGTAGATAAAAAATAAAGTAAATTCTCAATAACCATCCTTTTCAGTCAAAAAACTGATTTTCATTAAAAACGGTTCCATTTATAAAATCAGCATACTACATTATTATTATTATTTATAAGCTACTGTATTTACGGGCATAGGTATGTAGCTTTTTTTTTGTCGTCAGTCATTTGACTGTTTGATGCAGCTCTCCAAGATTCCCTATCTAGTGCTAGTCGTTTCATTTCAGTATACCTCCTACATCCTACATTCCTAACAATTTGTTTTACATATTCCAAACATTGCCTGCCTGCAAATATTTTTCCTTATACCTGTCCCTCCAATATTAAAGCAACTATTCCAGAATGCCTTAATATGAGGCCTATAAGTCTGTCTCTTCTATGTATGTAGCTTATTGAACTAAAACAGCCTACCACTGTAAAATTAATATATAAATATAAAAGTTGTATGTATATGAAATAAGGTATCAAAATTGATCAACTTTCAAAAGTTATATGTAAAGTACAATTACCAAAAAAATATACTCAAAAATTAATTTCACAATGCATATTTTGAATAAGATGGAAAAGCAAGTAATTTTAATATATAAGTGCTTTTTAATACCATTTAATATATACTACATGGAAATATTATTTTAATATAGTGTAATTAAACTAATTCTTTCACTATTTATTTTTAAAAAAACTTTTACACAAAGATTTCACTTTGCATTAGAGTAAGATCAAATATTTTGAGCTGACACCACATACACAAGGTTGGTTTCTTTACATATAAACCTTCTGAATAAAATAAATTTAGCAGCTAAGCATCTAAAGCTCTTCAAATGTTATGAACAAAATAGATTTTTGATCAACATTCTTACAAGCTACATCTTTCAACTGAGGAACCCCAAAATAGATCTACTTCATTTCCTTGAACTCCAATTTTTTCACAACTAAAATGCTTCCCTTTGTACATAGAAGTTCTTGAAATACATGGAAAAAATTTCATGTAAATACATAAAAAAAGTTCCTATAAACATACATTTAAAAACACTATTCTTTGTCTATCTTTTTGTATTTTTTTAACTGAAATTCATTTTTCAAACGTAAATAGAGCAATTTAAAATAAAAGTTAAATTATTACTGACAGGGTAGATTAGGTAGTTGTAAACCACACCAAAAATTCAGACAGGTGAGCTAACTCAAACACTTTGATATGAAGCAAGTTTTAACTAAGCATATAATCTTACCTTTCAAGTCTGTAATATTTAACATGGATGCACATATAATACAAAAAGAAAAAAAAAAACGTTCCATGTACTAAATAAAACCACCACCACAATATCAAAAAGTAAAAAAATATATACATGAAAACAAAAACAAAATATGATTTATCTGAATTTGACTAATACAGACACTACAGTTGTATTTTTTTAAATACATACAAAAATGCACCATGCAGCTGTGTAATAATAATTGAAAAACATAAACAAAATATAATTTTTTCTCATTTTGTTTTTTTTTATTTTGTATTTTTTTTTAATCAAATAACTAACCTATCTATGATCCGTAAGTTTCAATCCATTCGCCATTAACCCAACTTTAACTTCAATATTTTTTTCTGAAATGGTAAAAAAAGATACGAAAAATTTAAAAAAAGATATGTTTATTGATACAACCCAATTTTTTTCAAAATTCACATTTTTGTAACATATATGTGTAATAATAATTTAAAAAAAAAAAACAATTTAGTTATGGAATGATAGATGACTAAAACTACAGTCATTCACAAATCACGAACTGTAAAATAGCTTCAGACTTATTAATTTTAAATTATTGTAAATTAAAAAAAAAGAATATTTATTTTGAATATAATCAACACAATCATCTGCAAAGGCAAAAAAAAAACAGTTTAATGACAGTTAATAATTTATTTATTTTTTAAATTTATTTATTTGATGAAATTTTTCAACTACGATCTCTGATCAAGGCATTAATCATAATTCTACATTATTCTGTAGAATTTTGATTACTCAATTTACAACATACCATTAGATAACAAAATGGGGAAAATGAAAGAAGAAGAAGAAGACTAATCCATAAAGAAGCCTCTCTTCAATCAGGGCAGTTCACAATTTTTTTTAAAGATAACTTAAAGTAAACTGTAACTGCATTCAATCCAAGGATCTCCACCACAGAACAGCTGATCAGCAGTATACTACTGCTCACCTTTCCAATAGTTGGGTTTAATATTTGATTGATTGTATTTATTTATGTGGTTGTATATAAGATCTGTTCAAAAAATATCTGACCATAGGCTGTAAAGAAATGCTTACCTAGTTGTGGCTTCCAATCCTAATCTCCTTGGAAGTAGGTTCTTTGTGACTCCACACCCACTTAACTCAGTAGCCCTTCCACTGATGAAGAAATCTTTTGCCCCCTTCTTTTGGAACTGCTACCAGCTGTGCTATCATATTTGTGTCCTCTTGGTTAACAAATCAGGACCTATTCAGCAATCTTCAGCTTGAGGAACAACCAGCAATCATAAAAAGCTATGTCTGGTGAGAAATCCAAAGAAGGTTTGCTTACCCAAGAAACTCTAGGTAAGTTGTAACAAATGGGTGGATGTACTATCATGTTGCAAATGTCACTTTTGTGATTCAGTAAAGCAGTCTCTTTAGCCTGAACTACATCACAAATATGATACAGATTCTCCAAATAGTAATGTCTGTTGTCAGTTTGGCCTTCTGATGTGTATGTGATGCACAACTCCACAGTAATAAAAAAATACATATATTCAGCATCACTTTCACTTTACTCTACAACTGCCTTGCTTTCTTCAGCTTGATGACTCTCATTACAACAACTGAGCTTTGGTTTCTCTTATTCATACACCCAAGCTTCATTATAAATTATCACTGTCTTAAGGAATTGCTTACTCCAGTATGTCCTATATTACAATGTAACAAATCTCTTTCTGTTCAAGCAAAAACAGTATTGCAAAAATTTTGTGGCCACTTTGTACATACCCAAATAATCCTTTAAAATCATGTGGACAAAACCAGAGCTAATCCCAATGCAATTCCTTAGTGGTCAACCAATGATTTTTCCATTATCAAACTGTTAATGATATGTTAATATGTTGATGACCTGCCAGGATGCTGGCCACTCTCAACTAAAGTTCAGGTATTTTGAAAGCTGTTATGGTAATATAATCTTCATATCCCAACAGCCTGCTTAATCTTACAAATTGTTTTGTTTTGTGTATCAGTAAGCTTTTGACAGAAACACAGTAATGTTGTTCAATGCATTGTCATTATGCACAGAATTTAAAATCAACAAGAAATTGTTGCACTAACAAACACACTGCTGGGTTACAACTGACTTGCTCTGTGAGATTAAAAAACACACATACTCATTAGGTACTAGTACAGGCCCCTCTCCCAAGTTTTACCACTCGCACTCAAATACTTTTCAAGAAAAAGTATTTGGTTGTATAGTTTTTGAACAGATCTCATATATTTGTAGACAAATTATATCACCACAGACCATATACATAAAGTACAGTTCAAAAGGAACGTGGAATGTTGAAATCTTAAAAATATTGAGAGAAAAAATAGCTGACATTTAAAATTGCCAGATATTTTTTCCTTTGAAATTTTTAGTTTTTATATTATTAAACAATCTTCCATGTAGATAAAAAACAGAAAATCCAGACGATAATCGAAAAGCTAATGTAGTTTACCACACTAAATGAAACAGCAATGAAATGAATAGAATAGAACATCACATAATAATGCATAAAATGGAATATAAATCATCTTTGAAGTCCTTATGAGTAAGAAGTCAAAAAAATTACATTAATGATCATTTTAAAAATGTTATTTTCTTAGTTAATGCACAATATCCATAAAAACAACTAGGCTTTTCAGTTGTTAATAAATAAAAAAAACACCTGATTTTTATTATATTTCTCATTATTTTTGAGACTAGGTAGCTCTTCCAGTTTATAAAAAAAACCTTTTCCATAAGAAAATATAAAATTTTGCTTACCCTTTCCTTTACTGCATCATTATTATAAAGTTGAAAGGGGGACTTTAAACCATTTTGCTAAATAGCTCAGGAACAAAAATAACTTTAAAAAATTAACTCCTGTATGAAAAACATACTAAAAAAATCTTTACAATTGAAAACATCTAATTCATTACAGAATTTCTTCATTATAAATTGCATTAGATATAAGATTTCAAAATTAATTCGTGTGAATAATGTAGTAATAATTAGACAATAATTTATTTATTAAAAGCTATAATGTGGTCTGATAGTTCTTATTAGAGATGCAGCACATCAATTTAGAAAAAGAACAAGCTTTGAAATAAATCATGAATCCAGTTTTTATGATTTATCACTTATAAGTTATGACAACATCATTAAAGTTGGGCTTCATCTTCCATTTTACTTGTAATAAAGTCAAAGGCTTACCTTAGGGCAAATACTGAATGAAGAACTAAATTTTCATAAAAGATTAAACTATGCAGCATTGTTTTTTTTTTTTGTAGAACCACATCAACTGAATAGAAACTACACCAAAATTTGAATCCAATGGAGTGTTAATTCATTTAAAACTTTTAATTAACAGTGGCTGCCTACAATTATTAGAATTCTAACAGATATAAATTTCTTTGAATTGTTGTCACCAGATTTACTTCTTGTATATACATTCTGTCTTAAAAATTCTAAAATTATCATAACAAATGGTCTTTAGAGGTTGACAAAGAATATGGATTTAAAGAAAATCAAATCAGTGACCGTTTTAACACAATAATGTTTGTGATATGACAAACATCTGTTAAAAATCGTTGTCATAAAACTATTAAGTTAAATTTTTTATTATATTATTCAATATACAGTGTGTATGATGAATATAAAAGCTTGCTTGCATGAGGCATACAGTCGCTGTGCAGGGCATTATATTACTCTTTTCTCGTAACGTGAACTCATTCAGAAACCAAGAATTCTGCAATACAACGTGTTTAACTATTTTCATAAATAGCAAAAATTTTTTCAACAATTAAAATGTATTATCATTTTGTTTAATTTCAGACAATAATTTCTTTAAAATTATTTAGCATACTTATAAATATTTATTTTTGTATACAGTACAAAAACATGTAGTTTGTACTTTTACTAATAAATTATTATTACACTCCCTTCATCAAGTGAGTTGTAAAATGAATTACAACACTTAATATGAATAAAGGTTATCAAAATATTTCATTTGAGTTATATTTTTATGCACTTGTAATGGGTATTAGTATTATTGATGATGTTCAAAGTAATACACATCGTCATTAAATAATGGGCCTAAAACCTGCAAATTATAATAATTTATTAATAACTTAGTTGTTTTATAGATACTCGTAGAACAGCTAAGTAATTTTGTTTTTGCATTGTTGACTAATATTCAATACTAATGTTTACTTTCATTTTCAGTAAACTGATTTTATTCAATTTTTGGTGTGTCCTGAACAAATGGAACATTTGTTTCCTTCTGTAATGTGTGGGGTGGTAATTAATGTTTTGTGTGTATTAATGAATCTGTATGTTTTTGCTTTTTTTATGAGTGAATTTTTTTTGTACTGGCAGAATTTAAATCAACAGTTAAGAATAAAAAGCTCAGTAGTCAAGCTTGTGAAATGGTTAATAATGTATACGATTTTATGAAGAAAGAAGCTATAAAGTTAAGAAAATTAGAAGATAATAAACATTTAATATGCATTCAAAAATATGAAGAGAGAATCACTGTTGCTTGTGAGATTTCAAGATTTCAGGTTATAACTCCATAAAGAAAAGCAGGATCTTCTTAAATCTAAATCTCAGTCACGCTCATTCAGCACACCAAAAAAGTATAAACAATGTTCAAAACCAGTTTGTGAATTAGGCAGTTTTGATGATGTTAACGAGTTTCACACAAAACATAATGAACTGCCAACATTAAATAAATTACGCAAAGAACTTCAAAAAGTACCCAATTTAAAGTTTCTAGAACTACATAACAGCTATCCTGAAAAATAGGGTTTATAAGTGATAATAATAGTTAATTTTTGATTGAAGAAATAAGACATCTATAGGAAGAGGATAGAATGTTTAACAAAAATGACTGATTACAGAAAAGAAAATTCCTCAATTGTTTATTTGAATGAATTGTGTATTTTAACACCCATTTCGACAAAAAAATCGTGGTCAGATGACTGTGGTGAAAGTGAAATGACAGTGGTATGATCGACTCTAAAAATATATGTTGGTAGCAGTAACACAACATTTTTTATGTAAAATATTAAAAAATTACCCAAGGAAAAAATGAATACGGATGATTGGAAACCATATTGTGAACATGTAAAAAAAAAGCTGAATTTGGGTTTAAGAAGATAGAACCACTAATCAATGAATTGAGGATAAATTTATCATACATCTAGACAGTGGCAGTGAAAGTGACTAATCTGAAGAAGTAGAGAAAATGGTGAACTTGCACAGGAACTGGACATATAATGCAAATTTCAAGTAAATGTTAATAATAATAATAATAGTACAATCGGCAATGAAAACAATTATGTAAAAAAAATTTAATTATAAATAATAAAAAATTCTAAACATTATACAAAAAAGAATTGCACTATAATAATTGCACATTTAATTTAGCGTAATTACAGATACAATATACATTCAAGCAATAGTTAGATTTTTTTAGTTTAGAAATACAAATTAAAATTCTTCTTTTTGCAATCTTAACTTATTGAATTATTAATACTAATTACATAATGAATTACAACTAATAAAACATGAAAACAGTAATAAATTAAACGTGCATAAATAAAAGTAAAACAATTATTATTTTTGTCCTATTAGATGGGTATAAATGTTTTAACGTTTGGTAGTAATTCAGTCTTGATATTTTCTAACACAAGCCCTTATTTTCATTGTATGCACTGTACTTGACTTTAGTACACCATCATCAATATAAAAAAACTTCTCTGAGTGTGAAAGCATCTTCTTTTAGGGATTGAAGGATTTTTTTTTTAACTGAAGGATTTACTACTGTAAGTTAATAATCATCTTTAAATAAGTGAGCAAGGAGTAGTTTTATTTGCAAAAAACTACATTTCATATCCACTGATTCATCACCAATTATTTAAATACTACAAGTAATGCATTCAACATTTATTATAAGTAAAAACTGATAACTGTCATGATGGCAAGGTGGTTTTGATAGCTGGCTTAAATATAATATATTTTAATTCAATTTATCATAAATTATCTTATGACAAAGGTAATGCATTAACTGAGATAGTATTTAAACAACTGATGATGCATCAATGGATTCAAAATATACTTATTATGTAAATTTATAGTGAGCGTGCGATTAATTTGGTATATTTAATGATGATTTTTGCTGGTATTTTATATATGTGTATATATAGTGGGCATGTCAGTGAAGTGGAACAATTTAAAAACTTTGTTATTCATTTGACGTTTGGATGAGGGCACTGAACTTGATGATATATATCAGTCATTAATGCCATTTAGTAAATATGGAACAGTAGTCAGGTACTGATTGTACATTCAATGTTACATTGTTTTATAAAAATGGTGACTCTGTAACAACCATACAAAGGTTACCTCACAATCAGTTCAATATTTCGTGTCATGGGCAAGTACCAGTCTGTTCATGTAATTAATTTTTGGATTAAAAAGTTTGAGGTAACTGAATCCACATCAAAGAGAACAAAAAAGTGTTAAAATATCAGAAAAACATTAATAAGAATATGAACTCCCATAATATGCAGTCCAAAATGTTTCTTAATTAAACATTTCAGTGAACCATTGAATCTTAAGGACTTAAATGAATGACTTAAGGAATTCAAATAGTTCAGAAATTAAAAGAAGATGATTTCATTATTCGCATGAATTTTTATAAAGAAATGTTGTAACATCTGGATGCTGATGTAAACTTAATCCATCAAATGTTTGTCAGATGATGCTCATTTTCACCTGAACAGCAACATATTTAGCAGAATATTTAACATTAGAGTGCCAAAAACCTACTTCAATTAGATGAGAAACCACTGCATAGTCTGAAGGTCTTGAGGGAGTACTTGAAGGTACTCTGACGGTCACTTTCGTCATCTGGCATTATTGGACCATTCTTTAATCAAGACGATCAAGGAAACATTACAACTGTTACTATAGCTTCTTACACAAGCATGGTCACATCATTTTTGAGGCAAGAATTAGTTCCACAAATTATGTGGTTCCAGCAAGATGCTGCAAGTCATATGGCTTGTGTGTCTTACTACTGCTTTAAGAGAACTTTTTCCAAACCAAAAGAGAACAATATCTAAAAATGGGGACATTGTTTGGTCAGCTAGTTCTCCTTATTTCATTACTTGTTGCAAGAGGATGTAGTCTCTATCGCTCTGTGTTTTCGTTTGTATTTTGGATTGGTTTTTAGGTTTTTTGTACTGGAATGGATGTTTGGCAAGTGCGGTGGTTTTTTATTGGTTGTATTTTGTATATTTGAAGATTTTTGTACGATGGATAGCCAGCCTTTTTATAGTGCTTTTTTTTTGTATTTTTATAGCTTTATTGCCAGTAGGTAATAAGGTTTGAATTTACTTGCTGTTAGTATACAGGTCTTTGTGCATGCTTGGTTGTGTGTATTGTAGTGGACAATTGGGAATTTATTTCTTATCGAGTGGTGTAAGAATTAGACGTCATTTTCTTGTTGATAACATTGAGTATTTTGAGATAATTTAATTTTAGTTTTATCTTAACTTTAATTGCTGAAGGACAGGTGGTTATCTTAACTTGATAACAGAATATTACAGCTTTGTTTGTAAAGCTATTGTTGTTGGGGATATTAATTGTAATTGTATTGTATTTATATATATTGAATTTATTTTATTCTGATTGTTTTATTTGCTATATATAGGCTGTCTGATTCTTCCCCCCAATCGCTCTTAACATATCATTTGGGCCTCAAATTACACATTTTTTTGGCCCTGAGCACATCTATCGGGCTAGTTTTATGCTAACCCTTATCATACAGATGCATGGACCCCAAAAACCCTTTTAGGGCCTCCAAAATCCTGGAACGTTCTCCTGTACAGGCGTCAACCAGTGGGGAACTGATCCCAGTGACAGCAGACAACGAGAAAGTCATGGTAGTGGAAGTTACGCCGGTTGAGGTGGTTAAAGGAGGAGAGACCAAGAAGAAGGATGACTGCAAATAAAAGTGGTTTCCCAGTGAAGACGAATGGGAAATGAACAATGAACTGATTTCCCTTATTGGGAATCTTGTAAAGATTAATGGGGTCTTTCAAAAAGCCATAGACAAGAATACCAAGCGAGAAATCAAACAGTTACAAGTGAATATGGCTGGCTTGGTCGAGCAGATTGCCAGTTGATGTTCTCTCGAATAGGGCAGTGAGGGGTCCAACTCAGGAGTCGGCCACCCAGACAGTAGGTGGACCGGACCCGACAAAGATTCTTCTCCAACTCGAGAAAGGGGTGGAGAATGAGGAGATAGTTGGCCTCGCTACAAAGCGGTGGCTGAAGAAGGTGTTTAAATTCATCAAGGACAGGCAAGAGTCCTGTTTCGCCAAAAAGAAGGCAGATGTGGCTGTTCTGTTAAGACTTGGGCTCTGACAGGAACCCCTTCACCTCAGAAAGGCGCCTCAATGTAAAAAGTGAAAAAAGAAATTATTTTATCAGTCTTACGTAATCCTTTAATGGTCTGCTTGCTTGTAGATTATTTTTGTTTGTCTTCGTTCCCGAATTCCACAAGTTTTCTCTAATCGTTCTCATACTAACACTTAAACAGTACCTCTTGTTGCCAACACACACTCTCTTAGGTCTATTGCCTTAGTTTGTTTTCCCCCTCTTCTCAGCACGCCACTATTTCTTCAGTCCGGAAAAGAATTTCATAGTGTGCGGACCTAGGACTCGGTCTCTTCTCTATCTCGTACAGTTGCAGTTCAGATCTGACTTTCATTATGTGAAGATTGTTCTCTCTCTCTCGTGCAGAGTAGATCAGACATTCACCATGTGCGGTCGACTGTGACCATTCTCTCTCATACTTAATGTTTGAATACTTTCATCGTCTTTGTACTCTCCTAAACATTGTGGTATTTCTCTATCGAAATATTCTCTAGTTCTACTCGCCAGTGTTTCGTGACTTCACCGATCTCTATGTTTTGTTTTGCCTTGTTTCTTTGTTAAGTTAATCTTCAAATTCAGTATATTACGTCTCTCTTGAAAGTGTTTCAATCGCTACAAACTGCCAATTCTATCGACGCCGAATCTTCTCCAGCTGCTGATTACATTTTTCATCGATGCAAATTCTCTCCAAACTCGTTGCTATATATCTGAGGTGCTACGTATTATTCAACTTCTAATCACAAATTGTTACCTCTGTTAATTTTGATTCGCCATTATAGACCACGCCAAGGATAAACTGTATGTATATGTGAGCTTTAATTTCAAGAGTTCATTTTTTACCAATATTCATGTGTTATTAAGGCATTTCAAATCATTCATTATTTATTATAGTAAACAGTTACGTTATTAGTAAAATTTGTGAAATATTCAGTTAATTGTACATTATGCATTTCAATTTCAAGTTTGGTTTAAAAAACCATTTCTTTCCTCAAGGGTAGTCACGACAGGTGGCTTAGATAAGGTCATGTTATTATTGTTCATGTGCAACATATTTTATGTGCTTACTTATTACAATTTGTTTTTATTGTAATTAACTCTATCATTTAATCTAACTTAATTTGTTAATAGCAGAGATTAATTCTTATCTAATTCATGTACTGAATTCATATTACGTTTCTTATGTTAATCTAAAAATTATATCTCCTGAAGTGAAGTCGAAATTGTAGACTTCTCTGTAATTATTATTGTAAATTGTTCTAGTAATATTTATTGTTTTTGTATCCCATCCTGTAGTTTGAATAATAATGTATTTAGTTATTTAAACTGTTTTTACCCACGTATTTTAATGCAATATTTTCAAATTGATTATTTGAAACAAGTATATTTATGTTTTTGTCGCTTATTATTAGAATCGATGTTGTTTCAGCCGATATTATTTTGCATAAATTCTGCATAGACTTAAGTTAAGTTTGTCTCGCAATTTCATTTAATTTTGTTTAAGTATATGACTGGAAAATAAGGTGTTTTATTTTCCTTTGTTTTTTCAGGGTTTGTTTAATTGTAGATTCTCAAAACTATTATTTGAAAAATGTTTATTTTCTGTATTTGTCATGTATTATTATAACTGATATGCTGATTCAGCTGATTTTTCATTGTATAATTTCTGTATAGAATTAAGTTATGTATATTGCATAATTGCATTCAAGTTTTTTAGGTTATGATTTATGAAAAAGTTTAAATGTTTTTTTTTATAATTAAAGTCCAATTTCTTTTGGCAAATACGAGCTGTGTGTTCTTTTAATTTTGTTAACTTTACCCAACAGGTGAGGATGTGAAGTAACAAGAACAGGCTCTATATGTTGTTGTCATAGACTCGTTGCTCAGTGAAGAAATGGTAGGACATCTTAAGTGTTGCCTTGGCAGGGTCTTCAAGCTTATGAAGAATAAGTTGGTATTTGGTCTTTGGTCCTGTGGCAGGTAAAGCTGGTACTCCTCTGAGAAAAATGATGGAGTACGCGGGGAGAAGGAGGCAGGCCAGGATCGAGTTGAGCCCCTTGAGAAACAAATCGGTGGAGGGTCCCCTCAGCTCCATCAAAGCTCGATTGTCAAGGCACAGGACATATCCTACACCGACTTGCTTAAGCAAGTCAAAGACAGCGTAGGTGATGAATGCCCAGATATCCTGTCTGTCAGGCATGGCCAAGAAGGTGAGGTGATGATCCAGGTGCAGGATGCTGAACAAGGAGCCAAAAAACTCTAGAAGAGAATTCAAGCATGAAAGGAGGACATCCAAGTCTCCTGTAGAGGTCATGAGAAGATGATGAAAGTTTGTATCAAGGATATTAATCAACTCACTTCTGTCAGGGAGTTGACTTCTGTCAAATTATCTCTTATGGAAGAGGTGGGTTTGGAGGAGGGACACTGTCAGAATATGGATGTCCGGTCTGCTTACAGCAGCACCAAAATGGTCATCCTGGTGATGCCAGCCAAACTGGGAGATGCACTCTGTATTAAAGTCAGAATTAAGATCAGATGGGTGTCTTGTCAAGTGGTGTCAGGAGTAGAGATGGGCTAATGCTATAAGAAAGAAAGAAAGAAAGAGAAAGAAAGAGTCACTTTTCCCAATTAATATGAAAATATTTATCTAAATATTCGGTTTTATGAAAAGTACAGATATTTTTTGTTTCAGTACATCCACTTCTTAAAGATATTAATGTTATTTGCTGTTCAGTAAATGTTCAATACTGAAGATCTGTTGTAAGTCAATTTGACATACTGTTTCAGAGCGAATGCTAATTGAAAATTCCATAATCTGTTTTTATAAAACGCAAGGGTTCTTACAATAAAAATACAGTTAGTATAAATTACAAAACTACCAACTGCACCTCACTTTGTCGTATCCCAGTTTCTCTACAGCTAAAATAAAAAATAAGAGATATCGCATAAAAGAGAAGTTCACTGCTAATAAGATTAGTTTATAAACAAGTGTACATTACCTAACCACAGTATTAACACTAGCAACAATACAATATAGCACACTGAAATCAAAACAGTAACTGAGCCTTCAACAATGTTTACATACAGGATTACGAAAACATTCATGTCCATGCATGTCTGTTCACTTTTGTGTTTGCACATGAGTTTGTGTGTATGAGTCATACTTTAAGTAACAAACTATCTAGAATATAAGCTATCTCATTACAGACATATCAAAATATTTTGTATAGTAAGCCTATATTATCTGAAAAAATACATACTGTGAATTTTTTGGATACATTGTTCACGGTTAAAAGGAACAGTGTTTTTATCAGTTTTGATTACTTCATTACTCGTCAACCCCTTTGAGTAACAAAATAAATTTTATATGGTTTTAAAATACATAAAAAGTACTTACTGCTGTAAACATTTAAGATTTTTTCCCCCTGTCCATGTGGTTTTTGGGCCCCAAAAATGAGACATTTTCTAAATCTTATGATTTGGTGGCCATTTTTTTTTTAATGACACTCATTAACAATTTTTTTCTTTATAAGCACTACTAGTACCTAAGAGTTACAAACTAAAAAACAGGCCTGTTGCCCTAAGCCCTTCATTATTTATTTTGGACCCAAAATTTTAAAAACAACAATTTTTAAATGTAACTTCAGTAAACATTACAAGATTTGGTTTTGTAAAAAATGAATTTTGAGTACACTAAGATGAAGTTCCATCTTTACTCTTTCCAAAAAGAACTTTTTGACCCTATGTACGATGTAAAATAAGAATAAGCTTATGGAAAAAGTGACAAAAATGGCTGTTTTTACCTGTTGGCTAGTTAGAAAATAGTCTATTATTCAAGAAAATTTTTTTTTTTAAATATAAAAAAATATTTTTTGGCCAATACAAGGTGGGTAGTTATCATATACCAAATATCATAAAAATCAAAAATAGTGATGCAATAAAATTTTTGAAAATTTGTTGAATTAAAATGGAATACCCCATTATGGAAACCCCAAATGGAGTTTAGTAGTGTCCTAGATCTGACGTTTGTTTCTGAGGGCCTTGTGAGGTTTGGCAACTGCTGGAGGTTTTGCAGGATGAATCTGTGAGCGATCACAAGTTCATCTTCTTCCGCGTGCTGTCAGATGGAGTCACCAGGATGGTCAGGTCCCATGTGGAGGCCTACCAAGCACAAGATCAAAGAGATTCGGGAGGTCTTGTGTGAGGAGGTTGGGGACTTGGTAGCATATACCATATGAGAGGTTAGTAGAGGTGCTTCACAAAGCATGTGAAGCCGGCCCCCTCGAGCACCGGGAGGTGTAAGGTGTAATGGTGGAACCGCAGTACTGGTTCCACCAGTACACCTTATCAGGTCAGTAACAGTACACCAGGTTGCCTAGTGGCGACCTCAGGGTTGCCCATATCCTCGAAGCAGAGTGGGCCACTAGGAAGCCTTTGAGACTTGCCATTAACAAGTCTAAACGAGAACACTGGAAGGAGCTTTGCCTATAAGATCGCTACCAGGAGATGTTGGCAGGAAAGCTTATGGGGAGGGTGGTGGCTACCTTGTTACCCCATGCGTGAGGAAGAGGCCAGGGAGGAACTGGTACATGTGTTTTATGGGGAAGTCCTAGCGGCGGCAAGCAGGCTTAGTCATAGTAGAAACCCGGTTCCTGACGGCGTGCCTGCCAAGGTGGTCAGAGTGTTTGTTGAGTTGGTGCCTCGGCTGGTTGCCGATTGTTTTAGTGGTTTGCTCCTGAGGGAATGATTTCCAGCCAAGTGGAAGACAGCAAGATTGATTCTCCTCAGCAAATCAGGGAGACCCATCGGCATACAGACCCATCTACTAGATGCCGCAGGTAAGCTGTTTAAGCGGTGCCTGCTGGCCAGGCTGATGGATGAAGTGGAAACTTCGGGTGGTCTTGCGGAGAACGAATTTGAATTCTGGAGGGGGGTGTCCACAGTTTATGCCATCAGGAAGGTCATCACTACTATCGGCAAGCCATTTAGTGGAACGCGTAGAACCACCAGCAAGATGGTGGGCCTGGTCCTCTTCAACATTAAAATCACCTTCAACTCACTGCCGTGATGTAATGTGGTTGACGCTCTTCGGGCTAGAGTAGTTTCCGACTACCTCTGGAGGGTCGTGCCTAAGTGCGCTACCAGAGAACTGTGTAAGAGTCTGACGGGGTGCTGGTCTGCAGAGAAGTAACATCATCCCAACCCCGTAGGGGACGCTTGCCCAACCCCTACCTTGTGACGCTTCCGGTCGCCACACCACCCCCTGTTCCTAGCCCTGATGGGCTTTAACGGGAGAGAAGTAACATCAGGTGTGCCACAGGGGTTGGTGCTGGGTCCATACCTGTGGAACCTGGCCTACGACCCAATCCTCAGGTTGAACCTGCAATCATCAGCCGATCATCAGGGCGAACGCCACAATTCAGACGATAGTAGGCTGGATAGAGAGTAAGGGCCTGGTGGTCGCAGCTCATAAAACTGAGTTGGTGGTCTTCGCGGGCAGGACGCGGGTCGGGGAAGTGACGTTCGTTGCAGGGGGCATATCCATCATGCCCACCTCTGCTGTTAAGTACCTGGGGGTCTGGCTCAACAATTGGCTGACTTTCCAGGCAGATATCTTGCAGATGGTGGAGAAGGCACTGATGGCTGGCTGTGGCACTGAGCCGACTCATGATGAATGTCACTGGGCCACACCAGTCCAAAATAAGGCTGATCACTTCTGTGGTTGATTCTGCGATCTTGTATGCTGTAACAGCTTGGATGAAGGGTCTTCAAGCAGCCAAATAGAGGGGCATGCTAGAGAGGGTGAGGAGCAGAGTGGCCATCTGCATCATCTCCGCTTAACGAACGGAGTCGTATGAGATTCTTTCTGGCTGGAATTCCGCCCCTGGACCTGGTGGCTAAAAAGAGAAGTGACAGGTGCCGGGGCCTGGATAGAAGCGAGGCTAGGCAGGAGATGTTGAGGTGCTGGCAGAGGAGATGGGATGCCACCCGTGAAGACCACTGGACCAGGTGGCTAATACTGGATGTGGGAGGGCTGAGTGGATAGAGGGGTGGGAGAACTTAACTACTTCCTCACTGGTCATGGTTGTTTCAACTCCTACCTGTTTGACAGGGGGAGGAGAATAACGTGTGAGTGTTTTCACTGTGAAGAGCAGGTGGAGTCAGTAGAACACGTAGTATTCGAGTGCCCCAGGTGGGAGCCAAGTAGGAGAAGCTTGATCTTGGAGGTAGGCTTGATTACACCAGATAGAATCGTCTGTTTAATGACGAGCAGTGAACGATTGTGGAGGCATATTTCAGAATTTCTTTTGGAAAATCATGAAAGAGAAGCTTAAGGAAGATAGTTTTCAGTAGTGGTTGTGACCTCAATTTTTTTTTTGTGGTGTAAGTTGTGGCTGTGTGGTGTTTGTGTGTGATCAGTGTTGGTCTGGGTGCTTGTCGCCTGTTCCCATCATCTCCCTGTGTTCGGGCCTCAGGTTGCATCCATGTGGGATGTGTTGCACATTATGTAGCACAGTGCCATGTGCGACATTATGTAACACATCGCAGGCAGGGCTGTGCAGCGGGTGTTCAGTGCACTCTCCAGGTGAGTTGGTGTGTTAGTTATTTTGTTGAGGGAGTTTATTCTGTCATGTGTGGGTGCCTGCACTTCCTGATATTATGCCCAAAGGTAATTCAATGGAGCATTGATGAGGGAGGGGTGGTTAAGTCGGTAGGAATCTGACATGTCCAGTGACACAGGTCTCTGGATGTCTTATGCAAGACTCCACCTCCTCCTACGTAAATGCCTGTATTGCTCCACTCCGGCAGAGGGAAAAGAAAAAAAAAAAGATTTCCAGATTTGTCCACATGAGACATTTTTCTTTGGGATTTGCTCAAGAGCAAGGTGTATGTCAAGCAACTGAAAACATTAGTGGAAATAAAATTAAAAATTCAAGAAGTTATATGCTAAGGCTACTAGTTTCATTGGCTATGATATGGCAAGTAATGAAAAATTTTTGATTAAGACTCCAAGAATGCATATGTTGTAATGGTGCCTGTTTGTCAAGCGTCAATTTTTTTTTTAAAAGCATGTCTTACATAAACAGAAAACTGCAGAAACATTCATGTTAAAATAAAAACTTATTTAAATACAAGAGTTTTTTTTTAATCTTTCCACTTCACTGATATATCCTGCATATATAAATTAAAATTAGGTCTTTTATTAGTGTTTTACAAAAATGTTGTTCGTAATGATTTTTTAACATCCCAAAAAGTATTGAAAATTATTCTAATCAATTAAAATGTTTTAATTATAGGGAAAATTAATCTATAATTACTGAAAAAAAAATTATAACTATGTTAGATAAAAATAAACAATAATGAATGTAAATTCTACTCCAAGCAAAATGTGGAAACACATTTAAAATTTAGAAAAGTGTAATCAAATTTATACTAAATACAAAATAAGGAAAGAAACATAAATTTCATAAACAATTAAGAAGTCAACCTGATTTTGACAATTACCGCTTTCTAGATTGTGAAGGAGTTCAACTCAACTTCTGGGTTATTGATCAGCAATGAATAACATGTTTTATAGTTCACTGTAAAGAAAATTCAGAAAAGTTGACCGAGAAAAAGAAAACGTATTAAAAAGAAATCAACTCAATTAGACTAATATTAGTCTGCTTATCAAAACAACTGTGAATAGTTCACACTATTATCTAATGGAAAATCATGAGTCATGCTGAATTAGTCTGGTTTTTAAGTGTAATAAATTGGTTGGTGGTAATAATCATTTAATACACAGAGAGAAAAAAATTATTATTTTAACTTAAATTCAAATATGGTAAAAAAAAAGAATTGGGTTTTTTTATTAAAGAAAAATTAAAAGAATATTTGAAAAAGACATTACATTATATATACTCATAGCAAGCTTTGGTTGTTTATGGAAGATATTCTTAAAGTAGGCTACTACACAGTTTGTAAATGTGGATATTACTTTAAACATTTAAAACTGTTTATGATATATTAAAATTAAAATAATTCATCAGTATTAATACTGATACTTATTACATCTATTACAGAAAAACCAAAAAAGAAAATACTAAATAAATAAGAAGAAAACAAATGCCTTTAATATACTATTAACCCAAACAAATTTATCTACCATGATCAAGAACATTAATATATGTCAAAATATTACATAAGAGAAAAACGAAGATACAAATAATTTTGACATACTAATAAAAATTCTATCAACCTATTAGAAAATTGTACCTAAACAAACCAAAATAAATTTTTTTTTTTTTTTTTTAAATCTAAATTTATCAGATGATACTGAAAATTAAATTGATAACATTACAGATACATTTTAGTGCAAAATCAAATAAATTGTGCAACATGCAATTGTTACTAAAAGGCATTAAAAACAATAAATAAATACAAACAGGCATGCAAAAAAACTGCATAAGCTTTCTTTTAAATAAAAATTCTATAAAAATATAGAAAAATATTTTATGTAAAAAATATATATATATATATATATATATATATATATTTTTTTTTTTTTTTATTGGTAACACAGGCATCCCTTAGCTTAAAGTAGTTATGAAATTGTGTCAACATTATTTTAAACTGCTATAGAATAAGCAATTATCTAGAGTAAATAAGGAAATGATTAATATATAATATGTTGAAGATACGGTTAAAAATACTTTAGAAGGTAAGGAATCAATATATGAGGAAGGAGAATAAATTGTGTAAGTTTTGCAGGTGACATGGTCTTTTAGGAAATAAAGCACATGATATGTAACAGATAGTTTTAAAAATATAAAACATGACAGAATTTAGAATGGAAATGAATTTTAGGAAAACTAAATTAATGACAAAAGAAGCCAAAGATTATCTGTTAAAAAAAAAAACCAGAACAGAAGTAAACTATAGATAATTAATTAGGTGTCATATTAACAGAAAATAATAGAAGTGAAAACAAAAACAAGAATAGCAATGGCAATGGAAGTATCTAACAGAAAGAAATAGTTACTACATAGTAAGATAGAGTTAAGAGTACAAGAAGTGTCTTGTGAAATCTACACTTTTGAATGACTGTGAAACACTAGATACTAAGAACAAGAGAAAAAGAAATGCTGGAAGTATTTGAAATCTGTATTTTGGTACATTTGTCCCACATAAATTCTTGCACTGAAATAATATAAAAATTTGGAACATACACTGACTTGTAGCGCTGCAGGTTGGATTTAAATTCAGTCAATAAATAAATAATTCAATCTATTTATCTTAATTGGATCTTAACACTAATTTTATAGGTGTGTCTGATCAATGGAAATTTAGTTAATGGTAGTGCCGACAGAAAATTCATGGCCAAGCTCCAACAGCTGGCTGGTTACAGTTAAATGGGGTTTGGAAAATAGATCTGTTGCAACCTGATTCTTCATGCTTTAGTCAGGAAGGATAAATTCATATAAGGCAGAACCATACAATGCATATTTATTTTATTAGCATAATTTAGATAATTTGTAATTACACTTTTAACATAAATAATGAAATATTATTTAACTCAAGTTAAACAGGTATGCAAGTCATAGTATACAAGAAATAAAAATCAGCAATTGTTAAATAATAGAAATACATTAAAATAATGTGTAGACAGTGTATTAGTAAGATTTACTAGTTTCAATAAGTTTATGAAAAGTTCCACTAGATTACAGCTCATGAAAAAAAAATACTTATATATCTATAAAATAAAGTTAAACCATTTTACTGCAACGGATTAACATTGAATTATGTAATAAAAGATAAAACATGAAATGTTTATTTTGTAATAAAATATAAATAATGATAAATAGAAAGTGGAAGATGTAAAAGGGAAAAGCAAAGATAAATAATCCCAAAGAATAGGAATCTTACTGTATATTAAACACACAGCAAAATGGTTAATTTTTTCTTTTAACACTTTTCTTATTGTATGTAATATATGATAATATGATAATATCCAAATAATTATAAGAAAAAATATTTAAAATAAAACCAAAATGATTGAATTCAAATATTCTTAATATTTTACATTATTTTGATACATTTATACATTAGTTTTTATGAAGTAATTAAAATCAAGGATTTTTAATCAGAATTTTAAGAAATTAATTAACTGGATAAGGGATGCCAGTGTTAATAAATTTATAATTTACATAATTGAAAAATATGTTATACTAATTTTCTTTTAACAGTACTAACATATGGAAGTAGAAGTAAATATGGAGTAATTTATCTTTTTAAAAAGATTACATAGTATAATTGATAACTGATAAGTTAATAAAAGAAGCTTTAAGGGTATATCATATTAAGATGCAGGTATGAGCATTTAATTTAGTAATAATATTAAAGAGATGAATTAATAAGCACGTTTATGCATCTTTACTTAATATTTAATTAAAATTAATATTATTAAATGATAAAATAAAAAATATATACAAATTTATTACCTTCTAATTCTCTACTAGCATTCTGTCTATCTTGTTCAATATACAGACTTGTTATTAAAAAGAATCCACCACCTAGAACTTCTACAAAACTTGTTGTGAATAAAGCATATTGAAGGCTATAAAATTCAATTCTAGGTGGCACGTCTGAAGGTGGTATAATTAGATCATGTCCTAAAGTTGCATTGTGTGAGGAGGTGACTGATGGAAATGGTATTGTAAGTGTAGCAGAACCAGTCATGTAATGTTTAAATATTTCTGATAGCTGAAAATAAATTCAAAAATTAATCAAAAAAATTTCAAAAATATACAATTACTATAAAAATGTTATTGGTTTTAGTATAATTACCTTAGATCATTAGAAACTACACTACACTGATAGCGAGTTGTATAGGTAATGTTACAGTGAAAAGAAAAAACAATACTTTCATTGATAAGATATGCATCACAGTAAGTTTCAGTGTAAAACAAATATAGACTTGATCCATCAGTAATCCTATTAAATTTTTTTTTATACAGAATATAAGGAATGTTCATTTGAGAATAATATGTAACTTTTTATATTTATAACTTTTAATTTTCTTGTTTTTGCTACTACATTTTAATAATTATTTTATTTTCAATGTTTTACTTACAATGAAATAATTTTTTCTTTCACTGTGTTTGCCTATAAATAGATATTTGATTTTTAATAAAATATTTTCCAGTCAGTATTGGGTTTACAATACATAAAAAGGATATGAAAATAGTGATTTATCATAGTTTTCTGAAAATGTAAATATGATGTCTTTATTGCTATTTAAATGAGATCTTAATAAAACACTATAAAACAGAACAGAAATTATCAAAATATATAACATAATATATGCCAAATATTGTTTTTTTTTTTTTTTAACTTAATACTAAATTTTATAAAAGCCCAATTCAGATATCTTCTTCCATTAGCCAAACAATAGATAACACAGCTAGCTTATCACTGATGAAAATTATTTACATCTCTACCATTATATACTTCATAAGTTTTATAAAGCAGAATTTAGATCCGTACTGAACTTTAACCTAAAGAGAAAAAATTATAAAACTTATCAAAATTCTTATGACATTCCATTCAAACTTTCCTTTTTAAGTGACATTTACTACACTTTCTTAGGGTACTGTTCAAAATTGTTACATAATATACAGTAGCATGATGCAAACTAATCTGAACACAGAATTTTTTACTTTTATGTTGTAACTACACTGTTTGACAACACCCATTCTTTAAGTTGTCTGTGTAAAGTGAGGTTGTTGTTCTGTGATTATTTAGCATTAGCAATTTTCATGACATAAATAATATTTTGTGAAAGTTTATTTCATTTTATTTTAAGTCATACTTCTGTATTTTTTGTTTTGTCTTGAACATACAATAATGGACATACCTTCACGAAAGCGTATGAAAATCATTTCTCTTTCTGGGCATACAAGTATGACACACCAACAAACAGCTTCTGAGTGTAGTGTTGGACTAGGAACAGTGAACGCTATTTTAAAATAATTAAACTGTTAAATACAGATTTTAAAGCAATTTAAGAAACTGGTTTCCTTTTTTGGTTATTAGTGAGAAAAAGTACACTTGATCCAAAATTATCTTTATGGACTTAAATCGAGAATAGCAGCCAATAGAACAGATTTACATGTGACAACTGTTAGATGCCAACTTCTTCCAGCTGGGTGGACAACTCATTGGCCAGCTGAAAAGCAGCTTTTAACACCAGCAACGTGCAAAAAAAAAGCTCTTTTGGGCCAAAGCACATGCTAACTGCATCAAAGAAGATGAAAAATGTTATGTTTTCTGACGAGTCACATTTTTATGTTCAGGGGAAAGGGTTCTATACATTATAAAGGCAACAGATGAAAATAAATCACTGGCTAGTATCTAATAATCAAATATCCCAAGAAAAAAATGTTTGGGGACTGTTTCACATTTGAAGAACCTTGTTCATTACTTCCAGTAGATGGTATGTTGAAAAGTAATGGATTTATCAAAATTCTGAAGGAAAGAGTTGACAAAAGTTCAAAAAAATTTCCACAAGGAAACGGAATATTCCAACAAGATTTGAAGCCATGCCATATTGCCAAAAAGTGGAAAAAGTTTTCAAAGAATGAAACATTGAAGTGTTCTTCTGGCCAGGCAACTTGCCAGACTTAAACCCAATTAATAACCTTTGGGCAATAGTTAAAAAATTACTCAAAAATTAATTGTACCACAAAAATTTACCTCATTAAAGCAATAATATTCATATGGTTTCATGATGAAGTAAAAATAATATGTAGAACATTTGTTGATGCCAAATCATGTACATGAAGTGATTTAAGAATAAAGGAGAGCATAAATTACTACATTATTCACAAATTGTATAGGTACAATTTCTCTTCTAAACAAAGTTATTTTTTATTATTACATAGCATCCATGTTTAGATTAATCTGCATGCTACTGTAGTTAAAGGCCCACTGGGCTGGTCTAGAAAAAAGATTGAGTTAAAGGCAAATACTTAACTGAAGAAATAAATTTATAAATACTAACCAATCCCACAAGATAAGGGCTACCAGCATCACCAAAAGCATGAGATATTAATATCTGGAATGCTTCAGCAGTAGATCTTCTTGTTGGTTCAACAACATACTGAAAAAATAAAAATTTTGATCATTTAAAATAAATTCTTATAAAATAATCATACAAAAATATATTAATGAAGCATTTATTTTAATTCAATCTAATCACACTAAAATATTTTATTTTAATTTAATTACCGTACTTCAATCCATTTGTAACTAAACAAAAAATTAATATATTATCATAGAATGTGATTTATGTAATAAAATTAAAATATGTTAAAGAACAACATACCATATAAACAAAAATTTAAATATCCTAAATTGCATAAAATTTTAAAACTGTTTTTTAATATAAAAATAAATTAATTGATAAATAAAAAAAGCAAATAATAAATATTTTGTATCATAATTATGAAATGATATTCATTCAAGTTTGTACAAAACTTATTATTCATTCAAGTTTGCACAAAATGTGTCACATGAAAATACTTTAAATACTGTCTTGTAAAAAAATAAATTTATTTTCCACTAGTAAAACACTAAAATACATACTTTATTTTAGCAAAATGACTCACACTGATTCAGTATGAACCAAATTTAATGTAGAAAATTAATAGAATGATGTAATAATTCTGATACAGCAATTTATTTATAACATTTATACATAAACATAAAATGTATAAATGTTATTTGTGTGAAAAGCTTTTATTTAAAAAATTCTATTTCATGAAACCCTAGATGGAAAAAAAAAATTTAAACCAAATAAAAGCTTATTCTTTTCTAATTAATTTTTTAAATAGTAATTTTTTTTAAGAAAAATTCTTAGAATTATAGAAAATTATGCATAAAAAGTCTTTTGTTTCTGCTTATCTTCCTGAAAGTGGAAGTTCCATAACTTCATTAAGACACTATTTCAAAAAAAAAAAAATTAGTTTTTAAGTATGCTTAAGATTTAAAAATAGTTTTCTATTGATCTATCTCAATTTGGTGACCATTTTTAAAATAACTGCTCTGCTATTTCAGATTTCAGTAAAGTATTTTTTTTGCATTGAACCATAAATTTTTATCAACACTATTATGGTGCGTGCGCACACACATGCACACACAGAGAGAGAGAGAGAGAGAGAGAATAAAGAAAGTTAGTCAAGAATAAAAGAATTTCCATTAAAACATGGCACTCTCAACTGTGTGACACAGAAGAGTAAAAATGCTTCATAGTATCTTAGTGTAAGAAATGTGAATTTCTTACGCTGTGGTAAGTATCTATTTCAATAAATACAGTTCATTAGATATGTGGTTCAGAAAAAAAATCTTTACAATAGCCAAGTGGCAATTTTTTAAGGAATACTGTTCATTAGATAAAAAAAAAAAAATCAGAAAAAAAAAATCTTTACAAGAGCCAAGTAGCAATTTTTTTAAATCAGCCTATCAAACTGAGAATTGAGTTCAAACATTATACATTTAAATAATTAACTAAATATACTGAACACCATTAACTATGTTATTAAATATACTTACAATTTTTTTTTAATAATATATTAACAAAGTATGGAACGCTGAAATTGTATTAACTATACACTACCAGAAAAAAGGAGTACATTTTAGCATAATTTCCCATAACTCCTAAAGGTTTTTCACAAATCATCAAAACTTAACTCACTCATAACAATAATGTAGAAAAGAACAAGCATTCAATACTCAATGTTTCTTATTAAGTTGTTAGAATAAATGATTAATGTTTCAGGATTTTATACTCTTATCATTAATACTACTTGTAATTATATGTAATCTATATGGAGTCATGCTCTATAACTCAATTTAAAAGAATTACTGACAAATATAAAGTTAGTATGAATCTGATTTACTAGCAGACTTGAAATTTTTTCACTGATTATATTCATTTTTCTTTAGATTTAATTTTTCATACAAGTTTAAAAACTTTCACCTAACTCTAACAGAAATGTACGTAACCACTGAAAATAACATTCAATAGTACTTAAAAGTTACAACATTTTTTTTCCAAGATTCATTAAAATAAATAAAAGATCTTAATTTAAAACTAAGAATAAGATTTTAATGTTTTAACAAGAATTTCAAATTTCGCATTATATACCTCCAACTAAAAAATACCTTAAAATGTCATACAGTACAGTTTTAGGTTGATTACTCTTGAGCAGTGCTATTAATTTTATCCCACAGACTAAGCAACATAAATAACATAGGAATTCAAACACAGTTATTTTATTAAGTTATTTACCTTGGTCGTCAGATACATATACTCATTTTGCATGAATATGTTGTAAAAAAAAACCACTCACTGTCATACAAGCACTAGAATGCATAAACAGAGATATTTCCTTTTACATTATAACATAATCCCCAATAAACTTCATTGTTTATTCCTGTCACCATTAATCTTAATAACAAAAAAGCAGTTTGTAATTTATTAAATAAATAACATACTATATTGATTTGTATGTTTTCATTAATAAAATTTTCTTTTATTATGTTTCATAATAAAATTTTCATTTATATTAATGAAAATTTTACTTTTATAAATAAAAAAAACTAAATGGTAAGCAGTGAAAACTAAAGATTTTCTATTATTTTAAAATAATTAGATGCAATATTTCTATTTACATACAGATCAATATTTAATTTTATCTACTAATACAAAATAAAATGGTTTTTTTAATCTACAAGCAAAATAGATCTTATTACACAATACTCAGACTTAATATCACAACTATAAAATAAACTTAGAATGAAATAAACAGATTCAAAAAACATAATAAAAAGAAAAATATTCTTCTTATAATTTCTATATTTTCAATTGTGAATTAAATTAAAAACCACTTAATTTAGCATCAGGTTCAGAGTTAAAATTTAAAGAATTACTTTTTACTTTTTTGTGCATTATTGAGTCTTTTTAATATTATTTTATAAATTTATTTAATTTTTATTTTAAATATTCTTAAGTCCATAAAAAGCATAGCACATTAAAAGAAGCTTTTAAAGAAACTGAAAAAGGCAAAAACAAGCATTTTGATAAAAATGTAAAACGAAGTCCACAGAAACAGAAGTTCAAGAAACTGCTGTAAAGAATGCTAAACTGCAGACAGTTTATGCATATTCTTGCATTCCATTCTGGTGGAATGCAAGAATATGCAATTTTTTGCACATCATTTTCCAACCATTTTTTTTTAATGTTTTAAATTTTACTCCATTATTACAATTCAATTTAACAAAAAATATCCAACCATATTTCAGATTCTATACTTTTTTGGTTTAAAAAATCTTACTCTGATGTTATATGAAAAAAAAATTAAATGAAACAAATCGCAGAAAAATTAGCCCCAATAAAATCCTATAAAAAACATCAATGGTAGAATAGCGAATGTTGCAAAACAGTAGAGAGAATCACACCAAGCATGGTTATTTCATCAATCCCAAAAATCAGAATATCCTTCTAATATTTAGTAAAACAAAGAAAAGAAATCACCCAAACCCTAAAGAAAATAAAAAGGCACACTGAAGTCAACAGAAGAAGAATTCTATAAAACACAATCAAGAGACTACTGACATAACCTTAAAAAATCAGCTCCAAAATTATGAACCCCCAACACTACTAATAAAGAATGAAAACAGTAGACTGGCCCATAACAATAAAGACAACACAGAAATCCTAGCTAAATATTTCAACAAACTCCTAAATTGCAAAGAACCAACAGAATTCCTAAACTTCAACACCAACACTCCAATAATAACACCATGATAAGGGACCGTGGATGCACTGTTTGGTAAGAAATATCAGGAGATGGTGTGATCGACTCCATGGCATGCTTGATTACTGTTTGAGTCAGTTCAGATCCTACCTATTTAGATTTGGGTTGGACTACTCTGATTCTTGCCCAGTTTGTGAGGAGACTCCCTTGCATGTTTTTCTTCTGCCCAATTTGAGGATGTGAGAGTGGAATTGCTGAGTAACATCCATAAAGAAACTACCTACATGCCTGAGGAGGTTCAAGCAGTGCTACTAGAATTGTAGAGTAACTGGAAGGCGATGTCTGAATTTGCAAACAAGGTCATGGAAGAACTAAGGGCCTGGAAGGAGTCTCGCTCAAGAATGAGGCGTCGAAGAGTGTGGGGGTGGACAGACCCACAGCTGAGCGTCTAGGGGGTTTCCTATGCATTTGGGAATCACCTGGGTGCGATAAGGCTGGGAGCACTCCACCCATGAACTCAATGGCGACCTCCAGTAAGTAGTGTGAAAGACTTGTGTGCTTGATGTATATGATGCGTGCTTGTTGATCTGTTGTGGTGTGATTCTTGTTTTTCCTTGCTCTGTGCATTGATTGGTGTATGACTGTGTGTGAGGGTGTATCACCCACCTTCTTGATGAATTGCTTTCTTAAAGTGTTCCAGGTAGGGTGGGGAGCCAGGGGTGGAGGTTTAGTCAGTAGTATGCAGGTATACATATGCACTTAATAACACCTTGCAGAACCTGTTAGCGAGCCCGACACTGCCTAAACGCCTGTAAATGGAGTTCCTCCACCTCTTTACATCATGTGAAAATATCAACCCTCCCGCAATAAAAGAAGTCTACCAAGCACTGGGTGAGAAGAATTACAAAGCAGTAGGAGATCAGACTTTTGTAGAGATCTGAAAATATGCAGGAAGATCAGCAAAAATTGGCTTACATCAACAGCTTTTCAACATCTGGATCAAAGCACTACCAGAACACTGGATGACAGCCCTCAGCCATCCTCTTGACAAAAAAGGGGACAAAACAGACTCTAACAATTACAGGGGAATCTCACTCCTAGACACAACACAAAAAAAAAATGACAACAAAAAATTCTTTCAAGAATCATCCTCAACAGGATCGGTCCACAACTCAAGAAAGAACTAGGAGAATACCCGGGAGGTTTTAGACCCTGGAGGAGCTGTCCAGACCAGATCATGAGTCTCAAGCTAATAATGGATTACAACAGGAAAAGAAACAGAGACGTGGTGATAAACTTGTAGATTTCACGAAAGCTTATGACTGCATCCACAAAGAATCCCTACTAAAAATTCTACGACACCTGTGACTACATACCAAATTAATAAACACGATAAAACTGAACCTCACAAACACTAAGTCAAAGGTAAAATTTAGAGCCAAGCTCTCAGAACCTTTGAGATCAAAACAGGACTGTGCCAAGGCTCTCACCATTATTATTCAACTGCGCTCTAAAAATGGCTCAAAAAATGCCCCCAAAAGTAAAAATAGCCAAAAAATTGAAACAAACTGTCTTGGTTTCACCAACGACTTGTCACTGCTAGCAAACGACCGACCCAATTGAAATAACTTGGAGAAATATTTACAAACAAACTAAATGAAAAAACCTTGATCCAAATAAGAAGCAATGAACTAGCTAAAGCACAAAAATTAACCTGGTAAACTTACAATAAAAAACGGCTATTAGTAAACACAAAAATAAGACAATACAACACAGTTATAAAACCAGAAGCCACTATGCAACAGAAACATTCTTCCACCTGAATGAAAAATCAAAGACAGACAGACTCCAGAAAATAGAAAGAATTGGAAGAAACTGCATCAGTAAAAAGTACCAGAAAGATGATCAGTGGTGGATTGTACCCAACAAAGTCATGTACAAAGAGTTAGAACCCATCACTGACACCATTCATAAGAGGAGACTAGGATTCTTTTTGACATATCATGAGGATGCAAGATTCATCAAGACTTCTGAAACAACTATTACAGTACAATCTCGACTCAAAAACCACCAAGACAGGATGAAGATAGATCAGAGAAATAAGAGAGGATCTGAAGGAAATTGGCCAGTAGACAACAAAGATAAGATAAAATTAAACAAGAAAATCAAGAACAAACACACTCACTTCACAAACACAAGAAAAAACTCACAACATGAAGATTTTAAACACTAAAACGGGCACAAAGATCAGAATGTGTGAAAAAGTACTGGAAGGACCGCAAGGCCTAAACAGTCCCATTGAAGAGACTTGTATAACGGACTGATTAAAATGATCCTATGCAATCAAAAGATAATAACAATATGAAAGAAATGTAATAAAAAACACCACCAAGACTTTCTACTACAAAATAAAAAGTCATTACAATTTGTACATTAGGTGTTATAAAGTATTAAACATACATAAAAAATGAGTTGAATTGTGATCCAATTTTTTTATTTAATTAACTAAATTTTTAAACAGGATTTTTCTTCAACTTCTTTCAATATTTTAACAAAAATGTAATGAAATAAAATAACATGATGGTGTAATAAAATAAGATGACTTTCCTCTTTTGCCATTATTATCAACTGACAATTAAACTTCAAACTCATCATCAAAGATGTAATGTGATTACTACATTCATCTGACTCACCTCTTCCCCAAAAATCACTTACCAGCATTTCAAATTAACCATCAATTTTGGCAACCTTCTCTTTCAAAGGTTATTTTTGATTTTAATTAAAAATTTAAAGGTTAATTTTTTAAATTTAATTTTAATATGTAATATACTGTTATTATCTATTCAGTCACTGTCTCTAAATAGACAGATAACTGTTTGTCTAGTAAATAAATAACTAACTAATAAATAAACATACCAATAACATATCAGCGACAATTGACCAATTTAAATTAAGGAAGAATTCACCGAAGAATATCATAGTATAACAAAGATTTGTATTTACGCTAGCTAATAAGGAAGCGATGAACAAGAAAGGTGCACTGACTAACAGGCCCATTGCACATATTAATGGATCTGCACGAGGCCAACGAGCACGTGCTCTTTGAGCTAAATATGAACCACATGGAACACCAAGTAAACCTGATATCATCGTTATAACACCAAATTTATAAGAGATACTGAAACAAGAAAATAGATAAATAATAATTAATTATTTTATATGCATTAAAATGCAAATAAATTTAACATAAAAAATTCTTTGAGATTATCATAGTTACTTAAAATACTTTAAGTCAAACATATTTTTCTTCTAACAAAATAATTAAGGATTCTGAAAATGGTAGTTAATTTCATTATCAACACAATCTGTAGATTGCTTTTCTGTTTTCATGACATGAGATTCTATCTAAATTTATATATCAAATTATGCAAGCTGTACTTTATACAGTTTTACTGACTTTTTAGCCTAAGGAAGTCTATAAAAACATTAAAAAAAGATTTTCATGTTTTTTATGGTCGAGGTTATATTTATAAGAAAACAAACTTTTAGTTTTTATTTAAGAGAGATTTATACAAATTATTTAAGAAATATGTATAAACAGAATAAATATATATTTTCCCCTTATCATATTTATTATTATTTGATACAAAAAAATATAAAAAACCTGATTTTACTTTAATTATACAAATTTAAATCTAAAACATTAAAAAAATAAATAATTTCAATTAATTATAAAAACCGCTGCCTCAATTTATACTCTAAAACAATGTTTCTCAAGCTGGGGGTCACAAAATTAGCCTACAACTTTACATGTAAACAATAATGAAATCATTTAATGAGAAAAAGAACATTTTACTTATATTTATAAGAAAAAAATAAATTAATTAATGAGAAGGTTGCATTTGTTTTTCATTTAAAAATTTCTCCATAAGTGAATCTATGTTAAAAACACACAAAAAGCAAATTGTTTTCAAGTGATAAAAGATGATTACTATATTTAGTTTTTAGTGCAACCAGACAAAATATCCTTCTTACATATGTAAGACATGGTGAAAGGGATTAATATTTTAAATGCCTCTGTCTCTAAATTTCCACATTCACTTTGACGAGCAAGCCAAAACATATCTAAATCTTCAGATTTGAATTGTAGTTAAAACGTTTTATCGGCAGACACTTCGATGAGCTTGTCATGAATCCATAATTTAGCAGCTGCAACATTTCCACTAAACAGATTCAGTACCCATCTCTTCTTTTTTTCTTTTTTTGTCTGTCATTTGATTGGTTTGAGCAGCTCTCCAAGATTCCCTATCTAGTGCTAGTCGTTTCATTTCAGTATACCCTCTACATCCTACATCCCTAACAATTTGTTTTACATAATCCAAACGTGGCCTGCCTACACAATTTTTTCCTTCTACCTGTCCTTCCAATATTAAAGCGACTATTCCAGGATGCCTTAGTATGTGGCCTATAAGTCTGTCTCTTCTTTTTATATTTTTCCAAATGCTTCTTTCTTCATCTATTTGCCTCTTCATTTGTCACTTTATCCACCCATCTGATTTTTAACATTCTCCTATAGCACCACATTTTAAAAGCTTCTAATCTTTTCTTCTCAGATACTCCGATTGTCCAAGCTTCACTTCCCTATAAAGCGACACTCCAAACATATACTTCCAAAAATTTTTTCCTGACATTTAAATTAATTTTTGATGTAAACAAATTATATTTCTGACTGAAGGCTCGTTTCGCTTGTGCTATTCGGCATTTTATATCGCTCCTGCTTCGTTCATCTTTAGTAATTCTTCTTTCCAAATAACAAAATTCTTCTACCTCCATAATCTTTTCTCCTCCTATTTTCACATTCAGTGGTCCATCTTTGTTATTTCGACTACATTTCAATACTTTTGTTTTGTTCTTGTTTATTTTCATGCGATAGTTCTTGCGTAGGACTTCATCTATGCCATTCATTGTTTCTTCTAAATCCTTTTTACTCTCGGCTAGAATTACTATATCATCAGCAAATCGTAGCATCTTCATATTTTCACCTTGTACTGTTACTCCGAATCTAAATTGTTCTTTAACATCATTAACTGCTAGTTCCATGTAAAGATTAAAAAGTAACGGAGACAGGGAACATCCTTGTCGGACTCCCTTTCTTATTACGGCTTCTTTCTCATGTTCTTCAATTATTACTGTTGCTGTTTGGTTGCTGTACATGTTAGCAATTGTTCTTCTATCTCTGTATTTGAACCCTAATTTTTTTTAAATGCTGAACATTTTATTCCAGTCTACGTTATCGAATGCCTTTTCTAGGTCTATAAACGCCAAGTATGTTGATTTGTTTTTCTTTAATCTTCCTTCTACTATTAATCTGAGGCCTAAAATTGCTTCCCTTGTCCTATACTTTTCCTGAAACCAAATTGGTCTTCTCCTAATACTTCTTCCACTCTCCTCTCATTACTTCTGTATAGAATTCTAGTTAAGATTTTTGATCCATGACTAGTTAAACTAATTGTTCTGTATTCTTCACATTTATCTGCCCCTGCTTTCTTTGGTATCATGACTATAACACTTTTTTTGAAGCCTGACGGAACTTCCCCTTTTTCATAAATATTACACACCAGTTTGTATAATCTATCAATCGCTTCCTCACCTGCACCACGCAGTAATTCTATAGGTATTCCATCTATTCCAGGAGCCTTTCTGCCATTTAAATCTTTTAATGCTCTCTTAAATTCAGATCTCAGTATTGTTTCTCCCATTTCATCCTCCTCAACTTCCTCATCTTCCTCTATAACACCATTTTCTAATTCATTTCCTCCATATAACTCTTCAATATATTCCACCCATCTATCGACTTTATCTTTCGTATTATATATTGGTGTACCATCTTTGTTTAACACATTATTAGATTTTAATTTATGTACCCCAAAATTTTCCTTAACTTTCCTGTATGCTCCGTCTATTTTACCAATGTTCATTTCTCTTTCCACTTCTGAACACTTTTCTTTAATCCACTCTTCTTTCGCTAGTTTGCACTTCCTGTTTATAGCATTTCTTAATTGTCGATAGTTCCTTTTACTTTCTTCATCACTAGCATTCTTCACCCATCTCTTCAAGAAATCATTATCTTCTGGGAAATACTCAAACTGAATTTTTAGCTCACTTAAATCCATCTTCATGCAATCCAAAATGAGGGAATAATAATAGTGGCTTCTTCACCCAAATTTTTCTCAATATAATCAGAAGTGAGCAGAAACATATCAACATTTTTGCTTTGAAGGTAAATAATCCAAGTATCAAGCTTATACTCATTATTCTGTAAAAACATTGATAATGACGTTGGTTTATCCTGGAAAAATATTATTAATTCATCTCACAATTCCAATAACACTTTCCCCGCAATAACAATCTGAATTCTGTAAAGAAAAGAAGAGGTTAAGCGGTTTTTTCTTTTCGCCCATCTCATCACGTAGTTTAGCAAAAAGACTGTTCTGTAATGTTTGACTTTTAATAAAATTAACCATTTTTACAGCTTTATGAAGAATTTACAAGAATTGAGATTTATCCAGCAAATGTTTCATGGCAAGAGCATGTCTGTGAAGGAAGCAGTGCGTCGATTCTACTCTTGGTATAAGGTGAACTTTCAATTTTTTTAAAAATGCACTGTTATTTCCTGTTATCGCCTTTCTACCATCACTACATACACTACTGCAACACATTTTGTCCAATCTATGTCATAGTTTTTAATAGATTCATAAAAAACATCAAAAAGACATTGTCCTGTTGCATGACCAGGTACTGATTTGCAAAAAAAACATATTTTCTTTGACTGATCTGTCCCTATTGCATTCATATCTCACAAAACATAATGACTGAGAAATGTTTGCCACATCTGTTGATTCATCAAACTGAATACTCGAAAATTCACTTGAACTCACTTGCTGGGTTATCTGACTGCGAACATTGGCAGCCTTATCATCGATTCGCCTAGTGTCATTAGAAAGTGAAATTTTTTTCAATTTTGTTTGCTACTTCTACTAAAACACTGACCATATCAATTGCAGCAGGCAATATGAAGTATTTGGAGATTGTATGGGATTTGTACATCTTAGTTACTCTTAATGCTATGGTTTTCTCATAGCATTAACAGTAGCACTTAGATGCTTCAAGTGTACTTTTATCAGTATGGATTTGTTGATTTTTGAAAGTATGCAATTTTCTTTCAAATAATTCCAAGAGTTTGCTTTTATGATCCAGATGTTTAGTTTCAAAGTATCAAATTAATTCTAGCGGCTTCATGCTTTCACTGAAGAGGACTTGAAAGCAACGCATTGTGACTTTCCATACAATAAGGTAAAACCAATGAAATTACACTTTTAAAAACTTAAATAAAGGCACAAGATGCATGCTTCAAATTCTTAACTAAATTGACATTCTGCGATCCCTTACACCTCTTTTATACTGCTGAGATTACGTGTTCAAACTTATATGCATGATGCTCTCACAACAAATATTATGCAAACAGATCAAATAACAAGGAGCATGTAACATCAAGTTGGAACCTGTAAATTGCTCATGTTTACACACTTCATACATGCACGTTCATACCTGTCGCTATTAATGCAGCTAAATAGTTTTGAGTAGGTTTCATTGGGTTGGGGTTGGGGGGTCATGGAAAACTCATTATTTTTTTTTTTTACTTTTTGGGGTAAAAAGGTTGAAAATCACTGGTCTAAACGATAATAAGAACTACCATTATGATAATAGTCAAATAATTAAAATTTAAAAATTCTATTGACATTCTATAATTTCTTGGTTTATAAATACTGATTTCTTTTGCAACAAAATAAAACCATGCTGTCTGTTTTTCATTGAAACATCTTAATATGCTTGGCATATACTCCTACCTGAAATATAACTTTACCTCTTGTGAACTTCAAAAAACTGGAATGAGTTTAAAGGTAGAAAAATGGGCTGACAGTCAGAATCTGACACCCTTAAATATAAATTTTATAGATAGATAATTAATAAGTCAACAATTTTAACTTATCCATCTGTTTTTAAATTTACGAATATGCAACCTTTCTTAAAAACAGTAGTCATTTATTCTTAAAAAATAACAGTACCCAACTTCATCAAACCATGCATACAATAGAACTGCTTTTGTGTAATTCAACACAATATTTCAGCATATTAGCAAAGTCCATATTATACGTTTTTGGCAATTTAATAAATTATTGACCCATTTAAAAGATTTTACTATTAGTTTATTTAAAATTAAATTCAAATATTTTTTTTTTTTTACAGAAAAAACTACTTTATCAATGAATTCATAAATGAATAATAAAAACCTGAATTTTCTACAATCTCATTTTCTGTTTCCAGAAATATGTACTCAAATAATTCAGAACACCTTAAAAACTATTATTTATTTGTTATTTGAGGTGTTTCCTTTTTTTTTGAAGGTGATAAAAAAACCTATTCGTTCCTGATGTGATAATTTTGTTCCAGCTAGACTAGAATATTTATTTATTCTAAATAACAGATTCAGGAATCATTGAATAGTTCTAATAGTCAACAGTTCCAGTAATAGTTTTTAAATATGTTTTTTAAAAAATAAACAAATTATGGAGTATAAATGACAAAAATTTCAACTTTACTAACAATAAATAAAAAAAGACAATTTGTCAAAAATTACTGAAATATTACAGATTACCAAACAATACAAAAATAAATAAACCTGCTGGGTTAGTCTAATAGTTAAACTCATCACAAAATCAACTAATTTTCTATGTCGAGAGTTCTAAGGTTCGAGTCCTTGTAAAGGTAGTAGTTGCTTTTATATGGACTTGAATGGTAGACTGTGGATACCGGTATTCTTTGGTGGTTGGGTTTCAATTAACCACACATCTCAGGAGTGGTCAGCCTGAGCCTGTTCAAAACTACACATTTACATTTAAACACCAGACTGTTCACAGATGCCTTGGCATCTCTGCAGAGTAATGTTGACTTCATGTCACTGTGCTGTCACCTTGTAACCTGGTGTACATAAATAAAAAAATAAAATGCAGTTTGTTTAAAAAGATATGAGAAGCTCTCTATAATTAAACTCAATGTATGTCCAGTCAATGTATATAATACCAAGTAACTTAATGAATAGTATTCACAACAAATTAAATCAGCTGGTGTCCTACGTTGTTTTTCATTAGCAAATAATTTGGTAGGCACTGTATGACTGCTGATACCAAATAGATCTATGTCAATCAGTATGTATAATTTGATTGATAAAAAATTGCCATAAAGTAAAACTAGAAAAGGTAGCTTATAATCAAAATAATATTGTAAACTAATAATGTAATTAAAATAAGCAATAGTCACACAAGTCTAATGTAAACATGAGGAAGTTGAGCTTAGGTTACTGGTTACCTGGACATGTAAAAAAAAATATTAATAAACCAAAAAATTATACACAAAAATAAATAAATAAAAAAATGTATATTTTTATATTTATGCATAATTTAAATATCAAAATCATTTTTTTTTCTTTTCTGGGATGATAATTCACCATATAAGCTTTGTAGCTTGTGCATGGGAATGAAGTGGAAATTTTGTAGTGCGTGAAAAATGCCATGCCTGACCAGTATTAAAGTAAAGTAACAGCTTTTTAAAAATTTTCTAGTTCAACTTACTCTTTAATTTCATCATTTTGATGTCCTTGCTGTAATTTTAGTCCATTTAAAAGAAAGTTTGGTCCCCACCAAGCTAAAGCACCAGCAACAAATGCAACACAAGTAAAACCGGCAGTGGACAACATAAAACTTGCACTGTAACAAATAAATAAATAAACAAACATTAATAAAACAGATTAAGTAAAAAGCATGGTTTAAGATACATAGGAATAGCTAGACATAAGGTATAGAAATTATATTTTCCTCAGTTCTAAATTATTTTAACAGCATTTCGCTACAATAAGCCAATTACCAAATACAACCTGTAATATGAACTAGAATACTGGTTGCTAACAGTAATAGTTGAATTATGTCAAATCATTGTTTAGTACTTAAATGATTTTTATTTTTCTTCCACTATGAAATTCTCCAACTTACTAACATTTAAATACATGAGATATAAAAGTGAAATATTAAAAAAAAGACAATGGTATTTATTTTTAATTAAACTGGTTAATAAACTTACAATATTTTTGGTTGAGTAGGATTTTTAATCAATATGTAAATAAATTGGGGAATATTTATTAAAAAATAAAAAATGTTGAAATAAAAAGGTAAAATAAGAACTACTTTATTATATGAATTAAATTTATTACATTTAAAACAGAAAAGAAACAATCTTTTCATTTTTTCCTTGGGTAAATGCATATACCGAATTTACAACATATTTAGTGATATGAATTTGAAAATAAGATTATATTCCAAAACAGTCTGCAAAAGTCTTACTTAAAAATCATGCAGTAGATATATATAAAAATAAAATAAGCGAATGAAAAAAGAAAAAATTATTTTTTATACATCTTTTTGCATAATGTCTACTGATGACAATTGTTTAACCCTCCATCGGTCGCTAAGCGGAGGTTTCCTCCAGGTAAAATAGGTTTTGTTTGGGTAAATGTATTGTTTGGGGTTGGCAGCACTGTCCATTAGTAACATTGTCAACTCTCTCTTCAGGAACAGCTGACAGGCCTCTCCACCCTCAATCCTCGTTCAAAGTCAGTGTCACAAGTGAAGTAGTAGAAGGCTGGACAAAACCTCCGTGAGCATCTGTTTGTTTTGGAAACGCGGATGAAACCTCCGCAAGCGTCTATTTGTGTTTTGCAAACCTGGACGAAACCACGGTGTGCAACAGTTTTTTTTTAGGTCACTTATATTGTCAAGTTATGCAGTGAATTTTTCTTAGTTTTTGTTTTTGAAAATGAAAAAAGAGGAAGAAAGACTCGCCAGACTTTTACCTAGCGTAGAAAGAGAGGAACATTTTGCAATTGTATTTAGGCCCACTGGGAGTTTTACTCGTGAATTATTTCCTGAAGAGATGTAGAAGATATGGGTTTGGAATCTGGTGATGAAAACGAAGAGGTAAATGAAGGAGTACATGAATTATCAGGTGAGCAAGACAACTTTGTCAATATCAATAACTGTATTACATATGAAGATGATTTTGATGACATAGAATGTATTCCGTTAAAAGAACAGCAATCTGCAATTATTGTAACCAGGAAAAACGGTAAAGCAGCTTACACGAGCAAAAGGAGGAAACTGCTCTGGGACTTGCACCCAAATCAAAGTGCGCGGGCTCAAACGCCCAATAGAAATATTTTGCGGATGAGGATGGGATGTGTGGCCCAAAGTGCAAAAGAAGCCAAGTTTCCTGTTGAGGCATGGAACCTTTTTTCCCTGATGAAACAATCAAAGACATAACGGGCTACACAAATATTTATATAAACGCAAACAAACAAATGTTTACTAGAGAACGAGACCGCAAAACAACTAATCCAATTGAGATAAGAGCTGTTATTGGTATCCTGTATATAGTAGGGGTAATGCATAGCAGGAATCTAATTCTAGAAGAACTACGGGCCACTGATGGGACCGGTGTAGAATTTTTCAGATGCGTCATGTCACTAAGCCGATTCAAATTTTTATTGAGATGTATCAGGTTTGACGACATCACGACACGAGAAGATAGAAAGACAATCGATAAATTGGCTCCTATCAAGAGATTTGATTGATGACTTTATCGAGTTATGTAAGAAACATTTCACTGTAAGTGAATTTGTAACTGTTGATGAAATGCTGGAATCGTTCCGCAGTCGATGCTCTTTCAGGCAGTATATGAGAAACAAGCCCGCCAAGTACGGAATCAAAGTTTATGCAATGGCTTGTGCAAAAACATTTTATACTGCCAATTTAGAGGTATATGTAGGGAAACAAACTGAAGGACCTTTTGCTGTAAATAATTCGGGCAAAGAAGTTGTTCTGAGAATGACTGAACCAGTTTCCGGTTCGGGTAGAAATGTGACTGTTGACAACTTTTTCACATCCATACCTCTTTACAAAGAACTTTTGAAAAATCATCGCTTGACACTCGTTGGAACAGTAAGGAAAAACAAACGTGAAATACCAATGGCTTTCATCGATACCAAACAACGTCCTGTAGGAAGTTCAAGTTTTGCTTTTAAGAAAGACTACACAACGTTTTCATTTAAAGCAAAGAAGAACAAAGATGTAATCCTGCTGTCATCAATGCATAACACCGATGCTGTAGACAACTGAGAATTCTCGCTCTTATGGAAAGCCAGAAATTACTTTGTTCTATAATTCAAGCAAAGGAGGAGTGGACACAGTGACAAATATAAGGAAAGCTATTCAACTGCCAGAGTCTGTAATCGATGGTCGATGAGGCTGTTTTACACCCTTCTCGATATTGGATGTTTGAACGGTTACATCGTTCTGAAAAAGAATGTAAACCAGACTATCTTTAGAGGAAAGTTTATTCAAGAGCTACCTTTCGCCTTGTGCAAAAACTGAAACTGAAAAATGAAACTACGGATGTGTGAGATTCTGAGTATCAGCAAACAAGTAGATCAATAACGTGAACCGCCACCAGATTTAGTCACTTCGGGGCGATGCTTCCTTTGCAGCTATAAGAAAAATCGGCCGTCGAAGACAAGGTGTGTTCAGTGCAAACTTTTCATATGCCGAGAGCATTCTGCAGTACAGTGTACCAAGTGTGCTGATTCCAGCGATAAAGATGAAGAAATACCGGTAGACAGTGATTCATCTGTCTAAGTTTTTGTAAGGCTTTGCTTTTAGCCAACCTAGCCACGAATGACAATCAAAACAATTAATTGATGGCTGGCTTTATACATGTTTTTAAGTATTTTCCTTTTACAATATATTTTATCTGTAGCTTTTCCATAATGATATTTCCATGTGTAAGCAATGTTCTTGAATGTACGCCTTTACGTTTTTTTTCATATCAAGTATATTTCAACTTTTAGCAAAATTTACAATTACAAATTTTGTATTTCCTGATAATTATTATTTTTGAATAATTGTTTTAAAACATATATTTTACACTTGTATTTGTAATAAATAAGATTTCTTATACTATTTTCGTACATAGTTTTTACATACTTTTGTATAAAATATGTTTATTTCATATAATAATTGTAAACGTAATTTTTCACAATAACTAAATAATATATACATTTTATAATATAAAAAATCTTTTTTTATATTATACTGTTTGTGTTAAACATATATCTGGATTTTTATAAAAGTTTGATTATAAAAATAAACATTTTCTTTACATTTTGTACATTATTGCATAACCCGGACGAAACCTCCGCTGAGTGAGAGTCGGCGATTCAAATTTTAAGCGACCAATGGAGGGTTAACAATGGAAGTGGCAATCACTGATGGTTGTTGAAAGTAAACTTATCAGAATAAAATGTTGCTGTATATAAATAAACAGCTATATCTTCGTAAATGAATACAAATAAATAGGATAGGTATTTATTTATATTAAACATGTAAAATCATTCAAAGACAGAAAAATACAGGATCTGTAAAGTAAACATCTTTTACTCTGTTTCTATCATGATAATGCAACTGAATCAGATCATATAATACAAACAGTTCTCACATGAAAAAAAGTTCTCACATTTCAATATATATATTTTTTTAATAAATGATTCTACTGCAGGTAAATCATATCTTATCTTTTTCATAAAAAATTAATTCTTCTCTAAATTTTTTTTTAAACTGCAGAATTTAATTTTGTGGATTAGATAAGAAGAAAATGTAATAAAAAAAAGAAATGTAAAAATTCAAAAGTTCTGGAAAAACAATTAGAAGTTTTACCACTACACAGGAAAATGAAGAATTATCAACTTCAGGTCTACTAATATCAATTAATAATTTTAATTAATTAAAAAACACTTGAGAAACAGACTTAAAAACACTTTTTTCTTCTCTGATAGACAGAAGTAATAAGATATCGATCATAACAAACTAGCAAGTCAAATAATGATTAATTAAAAATTAATAGAAGATAAAGTTGAAAAAGAAGAGGATAAAGAAATCAGTGATGAAGGTGAAGACAAACATGAAACACATTGTTGACATCTATAAAACCATTTTAAAAAATAAAAAATATTATTTCTTTAACTGTTCTATATTTTGACTTTTTGTCAGAGCCAAATTAAAAAACACAAAAAAAAACAATTTACTAACTCCAAAATTGGTTTTGACTTGAAAATTTAAAAAACTAATGAAAAATATTATCTTTTAATTTTTAGCCATTTTTTTAGTTTTTCTATTTTTATATACTGTTTTAAACTTTACCTATTTGTTCTAAAGATATGTTTACTAAAAAAATAAATAAATAAAGTTTATAAAAGCTTGCCATTTAACCTAACTTTAAAAATAACTGTAGTTTTTACATTTATTTTTTGTCATCAACCTTTAGATCAGTAAAATCAATTTTTTTTCTCTAAAATGCAATCTGTCTGTTAATAAATCCCTTTGAAGACTAATCTGACAACAAAAGTTATTCTGTAAAATGTTAAGAAGATATAGGTTAAAAATTTGGGTTTATTTTTGAATTATTGAAAAAAAAAAATTTAAATGATTAAAAAATTATTACAAAATCTTGCTAAAAACTTACTTTTTGGTAAGATTTTTTACATCACTTGACCACGATGTTGCAGTAAGATGGGTACGACCTTCACTTTCACCTCTGACTGGATCTTGCATTACAGTTAATATAAGAATTACAGCTATAGCACCCATTACTGGGGTTACACGAAGTCCCCACTGCCATACACCAGTTGCATCACGCATCAATGAACCAATTATATATCCAAGACCGCTGTAATTACAATAAAAAAACAAAAATAAGAACACAATATTTTTAAAGGAATAAATTAATACCAAATTAAAATAACAATAATGATTAATTTAAAATAAAGATAAAACCTGCATTGCAGATAAGTATTTTATTTTTTTAATATGTAAATTACATGAATAAGTTTGTATTAAATTGTCTTGCTTATAATTGTGCATAGTTGTAATTTCATATAGTTAAGTTTGCAGATAATTACTGTCCATTAAATGTCAATAACTAATCAGATGTAGCTAAAACTGGAATGTTATTATTAAATGAGCTATAACATTACTTACTTTGAAAATGGAATGATAGGACTATTTTAGTTTTATGCAATAGGATGAATGGATATTAAAAGAGAGCCTAGATTTCTGAATTATTTAGAAATTTAATAATTTTAGATATTCTACAATAATTTGCATAACCTGATATTGAAGTTGATCATTACCAGTGAATATGGATGCATGATTGTCACTTTTCATACATTTCATACTGTTCAATTATATTTAACCCACAACCTCTTCAAATAGATACAGCATTAAAATATTTATATTATGTATGATTTGTTGTGATAAGGTGTTTAAAAAAGTTGAATATGTCATGTCTGAATGGCACATTTTTGATTTGTTGTGTATTTTTTTTTTTTAACCTCCGGGACCACTATTGCTTCAGAGGATGAGATGAATGATTTGTAGCATGTGTGAAAATGACATGCCTGACCGGGATTCAAACCTTCAAAATTTTCAGTCAGAAAAGAGCTACATAATTTATGTGAGAACATTTTATTTGGATCTGAGCATGATAATATTAGTATTTAAGAAGCAGAAAATTTGGCTTCAGTCTCCAATTTGGCAGACCCGTGAATAGGGTTTTTAGGTGATTCTACCTACAGGCAGAATCACCACTTCAATGAGTCCCAAGAAAGAACCAGCTTCGTACTGGTACAGAAGGTACCAGTATCAAACAGAATAGTATCAAAAATGAACTTTTTTTTTGAGAGGGAGCAAAAAACACTTTCAAGTTATCAGTGCCTGGGTCAAAATAATAACAAGAGGCTTCTTCTCGGATATTAAAATGCTACTAAAATAGGGCTAAAACTGTGATGAAAACTAAGATAATAATAAGAATAAAATTGAAATAATACAAGAAACATAAAAATTAGGAAACTACATGAAATGTGAATAACAAAATAATACCAAACTTTTGACGGGTTAAATCTTATTAAGTATATTAATTCTTTTTAAAAGTAACAATACTTGGTCTATTACATTCTTGTCATTTCCTAGGATGCACTGTACATCCCTCGGCAATTTAAATTTGCGATTTAAGGCCACACAGCATATGCAGTCCACAAGGATGTGGTGCACAGTCAAGCTGTAGTCACATCGGATGCACAGTGGTGCGCTCTTTGCTGACATCAGGTGTCCATGAGTAGATCTGATATGTCCTAATCGCAATTGACACAGGACCACTATGAGACAATGAGCAAATGATAATGACAAATGAGCTAGGGTGGCCACTGACATTCCCAAAGAATGAAAATTATAAACAAACAAACCTTTAGGAAGAATAATAATAATGATAAAATTTTTGGACTGTCAAAAATTTACACGATTTTGTAAAAGCTACAATATATATTTATAGGTTGATCAGCTTTTTATATTCTACTACTATCTTTAAGCTACCAATAAATTACCAAATTTATATGAGGAAGTCTTGATAAATGTATTTATAAATAAATTATACAATTAAAAATATAGAAAGATAATAAAAAACATTTAAATAAAAAGACAAAATTTTAGGTTACTGGGCATTTCAGACTGTTTTTGTCCTTAAGCATCTTATAAAATTTCAGGATCACTTTTCAATATGAAGGGTATTTTTATGGTGTTTGAAGAATAAAAATTCTGCTTCATGATTGATTTTTCTTTGGATTTACTATTTCAGGAGGCAAAAAACTCGAATTATCTAGAAGTTTTAGGAGTAAACAAAGTAGTACTTAATTAAGTTCAATGAGCACTAATTTCAGTGTCATTCCTGAACTGCCCAAATGTTAAAATCTTAATCTGTTAATTAATTTATTTTGAGGTTAACTGCTTCTCATCAGGCTGCAAGCCCTATTAGAGTTTTATTGTTGACCATGTCCAATCGTAGGATAACCTTCCCTGAAACAGTTCATTAATTGAATCTACAGAATTAAATAACATCAGTAACATGAGAATTCAAATTCAGTACTTAAAGTAATTACATATTTAATTAAATCCATAATTTATGTGAATAGACCACTAAGAACTTGGGAGTATTATTTATCTGCGTACTATAATAATTCTTCTGATGATAATCCCAAGATTTTGGCTAAAGATACCAATTCTCTTAGGTAGCATCTCCACATTACGCTAGAAAAATTTTTTCTCTACTAGAATTAGTTTTATTAAAATAGATAAATAAATATTACCTTCCGACTGGTATGGCGAAATAGAATAATGCAAGCATTTTGGATCTAACATCTTTAACGAATAAATCGCTAATAATAGTAGGAGCAATAGTAGAATAACTTGCTTCTCCCAGACCAACAACAGTACGAAAAAACAGGAACAAATGATAATTCTGTAAACAAAATGAAAGAAATTAAAAGATAGTTATCATATAAGGTCATAGTTATACAATGATTTTTCTAAACAAAAAAATATGGGCAATGGATTTAAAATCTAAATACACACACATCTACATACATAAAACAAAAAACTGAACATTATTAAAAAAAAGTAAGGGTTCAGATAAGTGTGGTTTAGTTTTGAATGTAAAGGAGACAAGAGACTTAAGGGAGATAGAGGTATATAGCAAACAAATAATGTCCATCCTAGACAGTGGCAGTATGAAACACCTTCACCAGATAATCCACATAGAAGGGAAGTATACAGACGTGTTAATCAGAAGGACACCTCTCCTGATGTAACCCTACTTACTTCACTGCGTCACGGAGAGGCAGAAAAAAAGTTTTGAATGTAAATAAAAAAGTATTATTTTATTTTATTTGAAGTACAATTTTCATGGTTATTTCAATACTATCTTTGTATTTTTTTTTAAAATATAAACCTGTATTTTATTAAGTAACTTTTTACTTATTGCAAAAATATAAATAAATCTTGAATTTTCAGTACTGTATAATATTATAAAGTCATAATTATCATAATTGTTAAAGACAGCAGAAAAACAATGATAAATAAAATCTATTAACTAAATATAATTATAAACACATTAAAAAAAAATAAAAAAACCTACTGGCTATATTCATTGGACTGAAAGTAATTTTTAAATCATTACATATTCTAAAGGATAAATGGAAAACTGCCTCATCAACCTTTTAGCTTTCTATAGAAACTGACAGCATCATTAATAATCCTAACAGTAAACTAGATTTTGTTTAAATCAGGAAATGAATATGTTAGCCCATTATATACCAGTATTAATTTATATTCATGCTAATAACGAAAAGAATATAATATACAACTAATTCTAATTAATCCATATTTTTAGAATACAAATAATAAAACTAAGATTAGAGAATTTATTATTTTTTTAATATTGATAAAACATTTCATAAACTTAATGTTTATTTTGTTCATTAGCAAAATGGTTTTAATTTGAGTTTAAAATGAAAGAATGCACTGATTACTACTACACTAGATTAAGTAATCTTGCCAAACCTAACTTTTTTAACTTCAATAATTCAAGAAGAAAGACCCTAGTAGCAGTTAATCTAAACACAATACTTACAATCTCACCAGAGTGAAAAAGTTGAAAAAAGATAAATTTTGGTGTCAAAAAGCCTGCTTTTTTTAATAACAGTAAAGTAGATTGCGTGGACTATAAGCAATAATTATGTGAACTTTTTTATACATATATATTAAACATACTGCTGTTGTGTTGCAAAATAATGATTAACAAAAACCATCAATGAATACAACATAACAATAAGCTAATATATTAACAATTTTTATAAAAACCTTTACAGATCCATGGATTTAACACCATTTATAAAAGATTATATATCCTGCAAAGTACAATATAGTCTTGAAAATAATACTTTTCTGAAAAATCTCATTTATTAGCACATAACCTATTATAATAGGTTCTGTATTCAAATTCCTCGATCAGGCTTGGCATATTACTTATTCTTTATTAATATGAAACTGCAACTGGGCTGTTTCTAAAGAAATTAAAGAAAGTAATTCTGGCATTTATAGATTATTTTCTATATTTTCCCATATTATGACCATATCCAAAGAATGTTGCTAGTGATCAGCAACATTAAATGTTTTTTTTCTGATCCTCTTAAATATTCTAAAAAAATTATTTAAAGGACCTTCTACATATAAAAATATTTGTTTTAAATCATTAAAATTAGTTAAATAAATGCCCCTACTGTTTAAATTTATCTTATGATGTAATTTTATTATGATTTAAATATTTTGTTAAATTATTAGGTTGGAAAGATAAAAAATAATTTTTAATATTATAGATATTAACTACTTTATTTATATTTTTATCAGTATAGTTAACAGTAATACATTTCCAAATTTATGGTTTTTCAAATGGAATTAATGAAGTATTTATTCCTTTTGTATTATTTTTTAATGTATTTTTTTTAAATTTATATTCTCTATAATATTATGTTGTCTGAACAGTAAAATTTGATCATGAAGAATTACTTAATTGTCATATCTATTTTATAACTAGCATAACTGTAATCAATTTTTAATTCAGATGATCATGACAACTAACAGTTTTTATGAAAATGGAAATTTGTAACATATGAAAAATGCTATGCTTGACTGGGATTCAAAACCAGGACCTCCGGGTGAAAGGCCGAGATGATACCATTCTGCCATGAAGTGGGAGAGGAAACATTAACATCTATTTTCTGTCCAACCATTACTCTTACTGCAGCTGCTCTTACCTGCAGCTTGTAAAGACTAAGAATGAGCTCCAAAATTACAGGCCATGGAAATCTGAACGCTCAGAGAGACCTTACCATAATATAAGAAACAGAATCAGGAACCAATCTGTTCAACTTATCAAACTAAAAATTGTTTTAATGTAGGAAGAAATAGTGTGGGAACCATTGAAACAGCCTGATAAATTTGCCAGAAAGTTAAAAAATTAAAAAAATACTAAGGAAATTTTTTAAGTCAAAAAAAAAATTGACTGAGAGAAGCTCACACATAGTGAGATGTCTTTACAATATTCAGAACATATTAAAAAGAAGAGAAAGAGTGTGGGGTAAACCAGGAGCTTAATGCAGAAGTAAAAGAACAAAATAATTAAGAAAGTTAGGCTTTTGATTATATTTAATAATTAACCCATTTAAGACAATTAATCAATGCAAAGGGAAAAAAATGCTCAAATTTAAATAAATATACAAATAATTATAATTATTTTTTACTTTTACTTTATACACTTTACTTTTACTTTCTTTTTTTTATATGAGGTACAGTAAGGGCTGTTTGATCGTTAAAAAAAATGAACTCGTGAGAAAAGGTTTTTACTTTTCACTTTTCCACATAATGCCGCTCAGTTCTAAGCACTTTTTCATAATGCTGCACCAGTTTCTTTAAACCCTCTGCATAAAAGTTTGCCCCTTGAGAATTGAACCAGCTAACAACGGCAGTTTTGAGTTCCTCATCACTTTCAAACCATTGTCCACCAAGTCACTTTTCAAATGCAAGAAGAGGAAGTAGTTGCTAGGTGCAAGGTCAGAACTATATGGAGGGTGGTCAAAAAGTTCCCAACGAAAATCTTGAATTTTCTTCTTGGTTAAGGTAGCAGTGTGAAGATGCACATTGTTGTGAAGGAGGATTATGCCGGACAACAGTTTCCCGCGTCGTCCATTTTGGATCACAAGTCTCAGTTTGGTGAGCATTTCGCAGTACACGTCAGCTGTAACTGTTGATCCACATTACATGAAATCAACTAAAATGAAAACCTTTTCGTTCCAAAAAACCAGTAGCCAACATTTTTCAACTCAAGTACAGAGACTACTTACAACTTTTTTGGTTTTGGGGAACTTGAATGGCGCCACTGCATTGACTGTTGTTTCGATTCTGTGTTGGTGTGGGATATCCACGTCTATCACCCGTAACAATGTGGGAAAACAAATCATTCCCATCTTGTCAATAGTGATCCAAAAACACTCATCCACTGCACATTCTTTGCTCTTTGTGTTGGTTGGTGAGCATTTTTGATACCCACCTTGCACACAAATTGTGATATCCGAGCTTTTCTGTGACAATCATGTAGATAGAGGTGCATCCAACATGTGAAAATTCATCAGCCAGAGCACTAATCGTCAATCACTGATCATATCACATTTTTCGGTTCACTTGTTCAACGATTTCATCAGTCTGAATATTGGGCCTGCCACTCCGCTCTATGTCATGCATATTTGTGTGGCCATTTTTAAAGTCTTACACCACTGTCTAACCTTTCCTTCAGTCATTATTGTAGGTCCATACACCAGGCACAATTACCGATGAGTTTTAGCAGCTGAGATCCTTTTGTACACAAAAATCGAATCACAGCACGCACTTCACAACTGGTGTGAGAAACGATTGTAATGAACATTGCGAACTGCAGTCACCAGCAGGCAAACGACTACAGAATCAAAACAACTATAGTGGCTTCAAAAATACCTGATAGATGGCCCTGCATGTGTGAAACTGTGTTCAGAGCTGCTAATATTTAAATATAAGCCAATGGTCCTTACTTTATGAATATGCCTTGTACATCAACACTAAATTTTGCTAAAATTTTAAATTTCAAATTGTACATCATGGTAGTAAATAAAAAATATATAAATAAAGAAATATTCAGAGTAGTAGTGTTATTTTTTATATAGACACTACAATTATTTTGTACAATGAGCAAGACAACATTAAAGGGCACAGAAAATAATACTCACAACAGCTGATAAAAACAAACTGTCTGAATACAATAATTTTATTTTATACAACTGAAATCACACCACAACCCTAGTGTGAATACTTCCACCATAGTAGAATCTTGTTAATGCAGAACTCATTCATTCAGAATTTCAGACCAGATCCAGTACAGATTTTCATCTGCTAGAGATCAGGATAGTTTATGCAGGTAGTTATATGAACATACATAGTTTATGAACATACATTACTGAATGATTTTACACTGACTAGCTTTTATTCCAGATAATACGCTACCATCTCTGAGCAGGCTAAACTTTCTTCAAAGAAAACCCTTCTCGTTCATTTCCAGAATTGGAATACATGTGGAATAATAGTAAAATATTACGCCAGATCCTTCTGACTTACATTTTAGATCCACTCAAAAAAATCTGATGTGGACACCACATGACTTCCTTGTATGCCTATTAAATTACATATACACATTTAAAAAAAAAAATGAAAAGTACATAAGATTTTATTTCATTAATAAATTCTGATATTTTTGCATTTTTTTTTTTAATTGTTACTGAATTATTATTTATTGTAAAACTTTTTTTACAATCAGAGGTTAACAACTATTAATAAATCAATATGTTTAAATTAAAAAAAAAAAAAAAAAAAACAGTTAAAAAAAGACAAGTCGAATTTGAACCGATATGCCTTCCCCTTGTAAGATCCAAATATTTCATTAATTAAAATTTTATTTGGCTATAACTCTGGAACCAATGAAAATAAGTACCACTTCTGATATAACGTTGAAAATCTCTCAATGAGGGCTTATTACTGCGGTTAAGAAAAAAGCCAAAATCCAATTTTTTTGGATTTTGGGCTTTTTTGAACACTTTTGGTCCAGTCAATTTTGCTATCAAAAAGGGAGGTGCACAACTAGATGTTACAACAGTGCTACATCCAAAATTTCAACATTCTACAGCTAACTGTTTTTTTGAGTTATGTACATACAGAGTGATTCAAAGAATCGGGAAATTTTTAAAGTTGTGTTGGTAGCTGTGGGCGATTGGTACCACTTGATAAGTGGCGCCAGCCTCTCTAACCTAACCTGCCATTTAGTTGTCATGGATCCTTGGAGTGGTGCGCAACGTGCATTTGCTATCATTTGCTATATTGTTTTACAAAAACAATGACAGTGTGGAGGGAGCGCGTAGCGAATTTCGCCGTCATTATAATCTGGGACGGCACGACCGTGTTCCATCAGCACATGCAATTAAAACATTGCATTTAAAACATGTAATTTTATTTCCTATATTTCACTGAAATCAAACTTATCCCATTCCTTTTAATAGAACTTCTCAAATTTGTGTTTAATTTTAATAGTCGTAATTTACATCAATTTTCTCTGATTTAAATTTTCTACAAAGTTAACTATAAATTTTTATTTGTTTATTGGTAAATTATTTTATTACAAAGTTAACTTTCCGACAAAGGTTTATCGTGTTTTACCCCATTTTTCTTAAAATCTAAGTGTGATAAAGGTCTGAGACTACTTTATTTCAATTTATTGGATCAGAAACCATAAGGAAGCACCAAATTTTCCCCTCGATTTATACCCCAAGAATTTTATTATCACTTTTACTACTACATTTTAATTAGATTTATTCAAAAATGTTAAAATCCTGTTAAGGTATACCATTCATTACATACAGTAAAAATTATATGTGTATATATATATATATATATATATATATATATATATATCCAACCACAAGATTCAGTTTAAATACAGAATTAAATCATCAAAAGAAAGGAAAAAACTAATAATGATTTCCAACTTACCTGGGCAAATGATCCAGCTAGAGTTGTTAAACTCCATATGAAAACTCCAAATGCCATAATGGCTCTTCTGCTATATCTGTCACCCAGGTATCCAAATATTGGCGCACATATCATGTAAGATAATATGAATGCAGTTTGAAGAAGACCAGCTTTATCATCTTTTATATTAAAATAACTTTTTAAATCAGTCAGTATACCTATAAACAAAACAAAAAATTAAGTTCATACAATTCATTCATTTAACATATACAATAAATAATAATATATTTTGAATAGTAAAAATTGGTTACAGTGAAATAAAGACTGGAGAAGATTCAAATTTTTGCTTCAATAATTAATTATAATTATGTAAATACATGCTGAGCAGTAAAAAATTTCCTCCTGTAAGAGAGACAATGAGTAATCATTTATGATACCAACAAATAACAATACTGCTGATTATACAAAATTATCAGCTTATTAAATTTATTAGACATAAATTATCATTTTTTGAGAATAAAATAGTGATGAACAGAAGCAAGGGACAAGGAGTCTACTGCTCAGTGCAAATAATCATACAGTAATGATGATTATGAAAAGATTATTTATTTTACTCTTTTAATTAAAAGTTTTTGAATAAAAAAGCACCCTACTTATTGGTTAACCACCTCAAAATGGCATTATTATTTGGATCCTAGCTCTTCCTTATTTTTCTATAAAATAAAATAACTGTTTTACACTGTAAAATTTTATTATTTAACAAATAATACATCATTTATCAACATGTCACTTATTATTAAGCACTAAGGTTCATGTAGCTTGTGACATTTATTCAGATCATATTAATAGGCCTTGATAAATGATACTGCACAGCATATGGGTGTATGGGGGTTCGTTGGACTTAAATGCATTCAGATGGATATGAATTATGATGTGTATGCATGTGACAGGATCGGTTTAGAGATCCTCCTAAAACACCTTTGTTACTGTTTAAGGGATCATATATTCAGTAACCCTTTTTATTAATTAGCTTTTATACCTTAATATGTATACCACTATTACACCTTTTGTGGTTATTTTTAGTGTTTAGACAGTGGTTTACAAGTTTAATTTTACTTAAAATTACACTACGTGAAGTAAAATAAAAATACCATTGTACTGTTGAAGTGGTGAGTTGCAAAATTTATTATCGATTTACTTTTTTTTAACGATATAAATACTGAATTTTTCTGACTTTAATCTTTATTGTATATATGGTCATGTTTTTAATGTGTGCTACATGTAAATTGAATTATAAGCTTTTATTACAATGTGTTTTTAATTAGCACTGTTTAACTAAATAAATGTTTCAACAGAAATATTTAACAGATGCATTGTTTTGTAAGTGTTTTAACTGTAACTATTAATTTTTACCACATAGTAGACACAAATAATTTGGACTGTTAAGCATTAAAAACTCAGCTTGAACTATAAACTTAATTAGATTTTCAAATACATGTAAAAAAAATCCTATTTTTGCTTATGTATTTTAATTGCATGTTTTTAATTTTTACTTCCTTGTATGAAGTAAAGGAAGTATTGTAATAGTGAAAAATTTCAGTTTTCATATTTCAATGGAAATATCCACTTTGACTAGTTTTGGCAAGACGTTTGTATGTAAGTACGTATATATATATGTATCTCACATAACACAAAAACGATTAGTCATAGGATGTTGAAATTTTGAATTTAGGACTGTTGTAACATCTAGTTGTGCACCTCCCTTTTTGATTGCAATCAATTGAACCAAAAGTGTCCAAAAAAGCCCAAAATCCAAAAACATTTGGAATTTGGACTCTTTCTTAACTGCAGTAATAAGCCCTCATTGGGAGCTTTTCAACAATAATGGCACTTATTTTCATTGGTTCCAGAGTTATAGCCAAATGAAATTTTAACTAACAAAATATTTGGATCTTAGAAGGGAAAGGCACATCTGTTTAAATCAGACTTCATCTCCTTTTTTTTTTAACTTTTTTTTAATTTAAATATGTTGATTTATTAATAGTTATTAACCTCTGATTGTAAAAAAAAAAAATTATGTAATAATTCAATCATAACAGCAAACAAAAAAGAAAATTGATGTTATTAATGAAATAAAATTTTATGTACTTTTATTGTACTTTTTTTTTTAAATATGTATACATGAAATTTAATAGACGTACAAGGAAGTCATGTGGTGCCCAAATCAGATTTTTGTATTTGTATGCCACTACTTAAAAAACCTATTTTTTTCTATATACTTTTTTCTGTATGTAAAATATAATTATGGTGCTAAAATGGAAAAAACCTTTTATTGTGATCAGGTGATCACACCTACTGTGATCACCAGGTGATCACCTTACTGGTGTTTTACTGTGAATAAAAAAACTTACAAAACTTTTAAAGAAAATGCAGACTTATGGTACAATTACCACTTTTATAATCTAAATTAGAAAATAAGGCATTTATTTATTATTTAGTTTTTTCTTATTTATTTATAAAATATGCATGGATCAACAAAAAAAAAACATTTCACAAGAAAGACAAAAGGTGAGAAGCTTATGTCATGAATGATAAGAAAATTATGTAGACTGCTATCAAGTATGAGCTAGCCAAATGTCTCTCTGGAAGACAGACGCTTTTTATTATTTTTATTCTTTTTTTATTTTTAGTTTATACACATATATTTATACAAAATTTAATTTTGCGAGTTTTGGATCAAGAATATTTTCAGTTCTATATATATATATATATATGTATATCTATATAAAAACTGGTTTTATTCTAAGTAGTGATTTCTAGTCCAGGAAGACATAATTAATAATAATTACACTGGTCAACATGATTTTTGTCTCACGAGTAACAATAGTTTAATGCAGTTTTTTATCCTATTTTCAAATATGTATTCAGAATTTCTTCATCACCCACACTTTTTTGTTATTTTAATTTTTTTAATATTTTAAAACTTCTTTCGTCCATTTGTTCATTGTCAAGTAAAAGCGCCAAGAGCATTGTAAATATAATGGAACCAAATGAGCCTTAAATCAGTCTTTAAATAACTTTTAGTATTTAATAAACCACTACACTAAAAGATGAATGATCTTAGACAAGACAGTAAACTACTCAGATGGGTATCCTCTTCTTTCTATAACCTTAAACCTGTTTCACAAAAAATGGTTCTTAGGAACTAATCCAACCCTGCAACATTCTCCAGGATGTGAGATCTTGACTATGGATTCATAGTATCCTTGGTGTTAGTGTAGAGGCTATCTGCAGACCAACTTTAAGATTCCAATTCTTGTTTGAAGAACAAGAATCAGGTTTATTTCTGGAAAATAAACCTGACGACTAAGTGCATTCAAGAGGGTGGGGGAATCTGTGCCTCTATGTTCCTTTCCAAAAGAAAAATTAGTTTTCTCAACTTGGTTTTTAGTCATATACTGGGTACATACAGATAAATTATGCAATAAATTTTTTTTTTTTTATTTCTATCTCCCTTCTCGATCTACCAAATTTTGGGTTTGTTAAATTTGTTACTTAAGATTTTTATTTAAGCTTCCTAAAAATACATAAATAATTTTTTTTATACATATTTAATTGACTTCTATTTATTTTATTATAGGATTATTACAATAACAAGAAATAAATACACAACAGACGTTATTTTATTTTAAGAGTGGGCTCATGTAAAAACCAATCCCCTGAGGTGAAACTTAAAACAGGCTGTTGAAAATGTACACAATCACATTTCACGCCAGTGTATGAAAAACATGGTTAGAACAAAGGGGGGATGATAGAGTAGCAGAATGGGTATTTCAATTATCAAGCGAATGAAACTAAGCGCAAGAGTGCCACCATGAAAAGCAAAACAGGATTATTATTTTAATATGTATATGTATACATAGGTTATATAAAATTACACACACACAAAACAATAGTATATAGAGCTGTAACTTAATTCTGTTCTCCAATTTCCTTCCTTTTCACTAACTGTATTATAACTGGTGTTGAATTCAACTCTCAGGCCTTCACTTTAATTTCACAAAATTTACCAAAAAAACCTTATTTTAGCAATCATTTACAGAATTTTATCCATCCATAACAATTTTATACAGAATCCACTGGGATTACTTTTATTATTTTAAAAATTGCCAAAAAAAATATTTATACAACTTATTTTATGTTGAAGCCTCTCTCTTCCAGCAATGGATCAATTTAATGATTTTTTCTTTTTCAGTTAAATTTTGTCTGATGGATTCGTCAGTTTTTCCTACATATTTTTTGAACAAAAAATTAAACTTATATATGGTGGTAGAATTTAGAGCTAGTGTGGACTGTAGTTTTTATGAGATGGTAGATGATGAAATGAAGCAACGCTATGTTCTTGAATCGTTATATTTAATTTCTTGTCACCCTTGACACTTTGAATTACAATAGTTACATTAAACTTAGAATGTATGACACTTTAGTCGTAATTGAACTTGAACATTATCAAGAAACTATGAGTAGAAACTATTAGTAGAAACTATTCTATTAGTAGAAACTAGTCCACTTGGACTGAAATGAAAACACAACCGCACTGCGCGGGATTCTGACGTAGAATGAACGTACGGATTAACTCGCCGGTGAGCGCTAGCACCCACTAGATCGCAGTGCACCGGATGGCTCGACGTGGAACGGAACATATGGAAAATTTGAAGAGGATATTTTTTCTTTTCTTTTTACTGTCATTATACAGGAATATTAGCAGCGAATAACTCATACTTTTCCATCAATCTGATATTCACAATACTTTCCTATTAAAGTTAGAAAACCCAAGTAAAAAAAGAATCATACATTCCTGTATTCTAGATGGTCTTTGTACACACTAAGTAGAAGTTTCTTTTCATAATTTCTCTGAATTTCATTTTTTTAACAAGATTTTGCTGTAACAAAGAGCTATATGTATCTTATAATGTTTTTTTTGCAGGATGAGCCATATTTTACGTAGAATGAAATAAAAAATGCAAATAAAAATAAAGTTTAAAAAAATAGACAATAAAAAACATTACTCTTTCAATTCTTTTATAAGTCGAAGTTACATGTCAAATTAAGTAACTTGTCGGTAGTTTATTTTTTATTTGGTACTAACTTAAGAATATCAAAATTTATAGAAAGACTGAAAAAATATTATTTTACAAAAATTTGTTGGCGTTTTTTGAACTGGTTGCAGAACACTATAATACATACACATGTTCATTAATTAGCATGAACGTAATGGCTGTACATGTCCTGAGAAAAATAAAAAAAAGTCGCACTGAATATGATGTAGTCCTTTCCAAAAATAACAATATTTTCACGTTAAGCGCTTACTAAAGACGAAGGGAAGTTAAGTGTTTTCCGGTTACCTTTTTTACTGAACTACATATATGGTTGTATATGAACATTCTATACCCACTGAAATACATGTGATATATACAGTCTTTCAAGTGAACTACGATCTTTTCACTACAGTACTGAAAGTAAGGAGGACATTACTACTTTCAGAGAAACCAATTCTGACTCGTACCACTTATATCTCAAATGTTTTATATCCATTGAAGCTTGACCGGGATAGATAATGTGAAACAATGCATAATATGCAATGCTTCATCTCAGCAGAATTGTTGCTGTCACAGAATTACCTATCAGTAACTTTCTACATTTCCAAAAGAAATTGGTGTAGTTATTATGTTGTCTTAAAAATTAATGAAAAATTTTTGCTGATTAACAAGCCAAAAGGCATTAAATTAAATCGGGGATGAAAACGAAAAAAGTAACAGAAGACGATATCTACATAAAACGGGTTAGCCATTCAAACTGGAAATTAAAAATATCAGTCATATACGGTAAAATTCAGATATTTATATGAATATTAGGAATGGAGTGTTGAACAGGAGAAGCGCGTGCGTTACCGATAATATATTATACAAAAATGGCGATAGTTTAACAATCGTTCATAACGGTTTATTCGCCGCTATTACGGTAGTAATGGAAATGATGCGGAGATGTCAGCACACGGGATTAAAATCTAAGTGCGGAATTTTTAAAGGAAATCGGTTCAACACTAAGCTAGAAGCCGCCTGATAACTAACGGTATGTGCGTACACTTGACAACACAGAAAGGCCTTACGAGGTGCAGTGTTACGAAGACCCAAACGATCTGCCTGACCCGTCTTTCGGCTTAATCGGCTTGTCGAACTCCAGTAATCAAAGGATTCTCTACAAGGAATTAGCCGTGTGTCCATATAAAATTCAAATAGTCAAGCATTAAATGACGCATGATAGTCGTATGAATTTTTGCCATCAAATTTTTATCCTTATAAAGAGTGACGAAAACTGTATTCATAATACGCAAACGATTAATGAATCGCAATCTACGTATGCGAATACGTAAATAAACATAACTTACAAGCGTTTACAACAAATAATATAATGAGATGCGTCATGAATGATAGGAATGCTTTTACCATCATATGCTCCAATTTACCATCGTATTACCCAAACGATTGAACAATTTTTATCTTCTCAAATAATGGAGAAATCTTAAATCAATCCGGATATGTAAATTCAACAAGATGGGGTAACCCAACGCGTAACTAGAATATCAAAAAAATGTTGTCAAAACTATGTTCCGTTCCACGTCGAGCCGTCCGGTGCTGCGATCTAGTGGGTGCAAGCACTCACCAGAAAGTTAAGAAGTTAAGTCGTACTAGCATTCTACGTTAGAATCCCGCGTAGTGCCGTCGCATTTTTCACTTCTGTCTGGATGGACAATCAATGTTACTAGCTTTCGGCGCTCGAATCTAAGTTTGAGAAACTAGTATAATCGAAGCCAGTATACCGTATTCCTCAATATACGAAACTTGTAATAACGACAGCTAAAGGACGGTTATTTATTCTAATAACATTACCGAATACGATCATCGTAATCTTTTAAAGGGTTAGGAGTATAGTTATGGTGACAAGGGGGCGGTAAATTAAAAAGAGAGCACACATCTAACGACAAGCACACGTCTAAACCAAATCGTTTAATGAAAAAAACCCCTACTAATGGTAAACCTAAAATTAGGCGTTTTTCGTTACTGAACATTTTTGTTTTACTTTAAACATCATATAAAAACTACGGGCGATACAGTTCTGGAATATGTTATATTCGATTTTTCAAATTAAAAAAGATAAGAAAGCATCAATTTTAGCCATTATATAACGCCTTAATAAAATACAGTATGACCTCAATTCACCCGGGGAACTGAAACCCACGTCAAATATATTTCTCTAGCCGTAACTCAATAACATTACATTTTACATACATACATTTCCCGACATATGTTTACATGAACTTTTTTCCTTACTTCAAGCTCTAGAATCAGTTCCCAAGTGATTTCTATTTCCTCTTGAATCACTCTGTACGTGTATGTGTGTGTGTGTGTGTGTATATATATATTTTTTTAAATTTATTTACGAGATGGAAAATCAACATATAAATAAACATAGTTTATTTTTTCTAAGCAATTTGATTTGAAGTAATTAATTAATAAAGGCGTCTTTTCTGCAGTTATTCTTTCACTACCAATAATACATGTCTAACACAATGAAATATATGAATATAAAAACACTAAGTACCCAGGATAGCCGATCAGCAGGTAGGCCTACCCGCATAAATATTCTGCTACTAAATTATACAGCGATTAAATAACAAAACATTCCCCAACGAAAACCATCTAAATCAAATCTAAACCCAAACAAACATTACTTGTAGTATAAACAATTAATTATAAACTCTCTCTCTCTGTGCGCGCGCGTGTGTAATAAAAAGATAACTAATCCAAATCATTTAATGAAAAAACCCCCTACAAGAAACTAACAATATAACTAATATATCGCCATATATATGAAAGAGGCAAAACCAATTTCTTATTATAATAGTAATATATGTTATGTGCTACTCTTAATAGTAATAATAATAACAACCAACACAATCTAACTCGTAAAATTAATGTGATAAATTATACACGATTCTTCCATACACACGTAACTCTGTCTGTCACTTGAACAAAAACTTCTTTCGAACGTAACCCCTTATTATTTTTAACTTTATATGCACAAGCACACGTCTAAGTAAAAAAAAGGGAAAATGATAAAGCATAAAAGAAACAAAAAAGGGATGCAAGGAGAAAAAATTTAATCGTAAATTATTTTGATTTATACAACTCCCTCAACTATAAAGGACGACACTGCTGTTAAAGTATTTCGTATTCCTTAATATAAGAAACTTGTAATAACACGACGGCTGAAGGATGGTTATTTATTCTAATAATAGCCGTTACCATTAACCGTTTAAAATACATATACATATAATAATAGTTATTCAAAACAGGCGAGTGACGAGCAATAACCAGCAAGAACCGAATACGTTCATCGTAATCTTTTAAAGGGTCTAGGAGTATAGTTACTCCTAGAGAAGGTAGAAGGGAGGGGGCGGTAAATGAAAAAAGAGATGATAAAAAAGGAAGGTTAGACGAAGAAGAGTAAGCTCGACTCATTCCCGCTAACTCATATAAGCAATGCATCCACTTCTAAAACTACAACGGGGACGCATAAGAGTAGTTTATGACAGAGTTGGGGAGAACACTTAATAGGTGAACGGTTGAATAAGGGTGGTTTTAAATTACAGTATTAATTATAATATACTGTGCGTAAAATTAAGTGGTGGTGCTAGTAACGGCATCGTATACAATATAAAACGGACGGATGGTTCTAAAGCCGGCTAAAAAAAGAATAAACGTTTAAGAAAAGAACTGAAACGATACAGGCTAACTATTAATAAAAACAAAAAAAAATGTAAATCGTACTAAAAAAAAAGAAGAAAATAATGCTCGTAGCAAATAATAAAAATATCATATAAAAGATAAATAATTTAACAATATTAATACTTTTCTTAGCACCTCTCAGTATACTCTCTTTTTTCATAATACATTCGCTTTTAATATAAAAACTGAAACGAAAACGAACTTATTATTTCGAATAGTGTCCATCTGTCTAGGCATCACGCAACAACTACTGAAACGAGTTAAATGATACTTCGAGAGAGAACTCAGCCGCGATTGAAATCTTTGTTATATTTTAATCCGAGATCTGATACGTATAAAGACCAAACGGTTTCTGTGAATCTGTTACTCTTTCGCGCACGCGCAAAAACTACTCGACCGACCGAGCTGAAATTTTGCACAACCGTAGTTTTTATACCTGACAAGAATGCTGCTGTTACAAAACGTATCACCGGTTCGACAGCTTGCAATAATAACCGAGTTACGTTCCTTGCCGATGTTCAACTTACGGCCGAACCGTTGAACTAATCGATTCGGAGACCGCTTGTAATATTTGAAATTAAAGTTTCTATAAAAAAAAAGTCTCTTTGATTTTTCGATATCTCTTTCGGTTATCGAGAAAGTAGCTTTGAAAATGCGACTGTGTATGGCAATCATTCCCCCAACCGGTGGTACTCTGCGACACGACCTACTACATCTGCCTCCGGTACTCGACTAAAACATCTGATGTGGACACCACATGACTTCCTTTTACGCCTATTAAATTACATACACACATTTTTTTGAAATGAAAAGTACATACGATTTTATCTCACTAATAACTTCTGATTTTTTTTCATATACTTTGTTTTATTGTTATTATTGAATTATTTGTTGTAAGATTTTTTCACAGTCGGAGGCTAATAATTATTAATAAATCAATATATTTAAATTAAAAAAAAAAAAGTTAAAAAAAGGAGATGAAATCTGATTCGAACCGATGTGCCCTTATAAGATCAAAATATTTCATTAATTAAGCTTTTATTTGGCTATAACTCTGGAACCAATGAAAATAAGTACCGTTTATGATAGATCGTTGAAAAACTCTCAATCAGGGCTTATTACTGCAGTTAAGTCCAAAATCCAAATTCTTTGGATTTTGGGCTCTTTTGGACACTTTTGGTCCAGTCAATTGCAATGAAAAGGATAGGTGCACAACTACGTATTACAACAGTCCTAAATCCAAAATTTCAACATCCTACGGCTAAACGATTTTGAGATATGCGAGATACGTACAGACGTCACGCCGAAACTATTCAAATTGGATTCAGGGATGGCCAAATGAATATTTCCGTTGAAATCTGAAAACCGAAATTTTTCGCGATTATTCCTTGTATTAAAAGATTTAAATAGCAGAAAGGCTCCTGGAATAGACGGAATACCTGTAGAATTACTGCGCAGTGCAGGTGAGGAAGCGATTGATAGATTATACAAACTGGTGTGTAATATTTATGAAAAAGGGGAATTTCCGTCGGACTTCAAAAAAAGTGTTATAGTTATGATACCAAAGAAAGCAGGGGCAGATAAATGTGAAGAATATAGAACAATTAGTTTAACTAGTCATGCATCAAAAATCTTAACTAGAATTTTATACAGAAGAATTGAGAGGAGAGTGGAAGAAGTATTAGGAGAAGACCAATTTGGTTTCAGGAAAAGTATAGGGACAAGGGAAGCAATTTTAGGCCTCAGATTAATAGTAGAAGGAAGATTAAAGAAAAACAAATCAACATACTTGGCGTTTATAGACCTAGAAAAGGCTTTCGATAACGTAGATTGGAATAAAATGTTCAGCATTTAAAAAAAATTAGGGTTCAAATACAGAGATAGAAGAACAATTGCTAACATGTCAGGAACCAAACAGCAACAATAACAATTGAAGAACATAAGAAAGAAGCCCTAATAAGAAAGGGAGTCCGACAAGGATGTTCCCTATCTCCGTTACTTTTTAATCTTTACAAGGTGAAAAGATAAAGATGCTACGATTTGCTGATGATATAGTAATTCTAGCCGAGAGTAAAAAGGATTTAGAAGAAACAATGAACGGCATAGATGAAGTCCGACGCAAGAACTATCGCATGAAAATAAACAAGAACAAAACAAAAGTAATGAAATGTATTAGAAATAACAAAGATGGACCGCTGAATGTGAAAATAGGAGGAGAAAAGATTATGGAGGTAGAAGAATTTTGTTATTTGGGAAGTAGAATTACTAAAGATGGACGAAGCAGGAGCGATATAAAATGCCGAATAGCACAAGCTAAACGAGCCTTCAGTAAGAAATATAATTTGTTTACATCAAAAATTAATTTAAATCTCAGGAAAAGATTTTTGAAAGTGTATGTTTGGAGTGTCGCTTTATATGGAAGTGAAACTTGGACAATCGGAGTATCTGAGAAGAAAAGATTAGAAGCTTTTGAAATGTGGTGCTATAGGAGAATGTTAAAAATCAGATGGGTGGATAAAGTGACAAATGAAGAGGTATTGCGGCAAATAGATGAAGAAAGAAGCATTTGGAAAAATATAGTTAAAAGAAGAGACAGACTTATAGGCCACATACTAAGGCATCCTGGAATAGTCGCTTTAATATTGGAAGGACAGGTAGAAGGAAAAAATTGTGTAGGCAGGCCACGTTTGGAATATGTAAAACAAATTGTTGGGGATGTAGGATGTAGAGGGTATACTGAAATAAAACTAGATAGGGAATTTTGGAGAGCTGCATCAAACCAGTCAAATGACTGAAGACAAAAAAAAAATAAAACATTTCATTCATTAAAAAAATAATTAGCATACGATGAATTTACAAATATCCGAATGAACTAGATATTACTACTGAATATCTATTGTGAAATATAAGTGTTAATAAACTTGTAAATTTATGCGTAGTCACACGCAATAATTTCCTTCCCCACTGGTTATACCTGTTTGTATTAGGAAAATAAATTTATAGTTGTTAAATCACGACAACACCGTTATAAAATCACTGGAAACCAAAATTACATTAAAAAATCGTTACTAAAATGTTAATTAAAATTGAAAACTAAAGTTTTAAATTTCATTTTATATTTTACATGTTTCATTTTAGATTTCGAGTTTTAGACAATCGTCATCAGTGAACGCTTAAGAAAATAGTGTAGGATGTAGGATGTAGAGGGTATACAGAAATGAAACGACTAGCACTAGAAAGGGAATCTTGGAGAGCTGCATCAAACCAGTCAAATGACTGAAGACAAAAAAAAAAATCCATTAACTTCTTCAACTGTTTTATTATAATCAAATGCCGGCGGAAAACCACATGAAAGATAAATGTGTTAAAAGATAAACAATAAAGTACTACATTAAAAATTAAAACAAACGAACAGACTGCCACTTCTAATCGATTTTTATTTTATTACGTGAAAACGTCTATTGAAAGAACAAATAAATTATTTTATAATTAAAGAAAACACACACAAATTATACGATTTCTTACGATGGAATTATCAAGCACGTTTAAAAAAAAAATTATATACGTATCCAATATCACACAAAAGGTCATTAATCGAAGAATTTATGAAAATCATTTTTTCTCTTCTTAAAAAATCAAAACTTTTAATTTTGGAAAGTTAATATTCAAACCAAATCAGTATTAATTTATAAAACCATATCGTTTATCTTCTGATTTTTCAGTAACTAATTTTGAAATAACTTTCTACAGAACTTCCAATAATTTACTTGTAATCAACTCTGTTATTGTTATTTACTTCTGACAAAGCACACATATTTAAATTTTTTACTAATTGAAATAATTTTTTTTTTACTTTATGAAAATAACATCTACCGCCCATTAAAATAATCAGTTTCAGTAGCGCGATTGAAAAAAAATTGTTATACATATTTCATAAAAGCTGAACTGATAGTAGCAGAACAGAGAAAATCATACATTTATAACTTATTAATCTCCTCTTGAAATAGTTATGTTGAAAGAAGTTCTTTCATTTTCAGACGTATAAATTATAATAATATACTTTTGATTATATCGATCCGGAAATTACTTGATACATAGTAATACTTTTTAAGTTATTATTTTTTATATCTAAAGTAACGAAAACACTAAGACTTGCTTAAAAAATATCTTTACTACATGGAAGCACAATCAAACAAGTCCTGAATGTTGTATCAATATTATTCAGAATAGAATAACGAAACGGGCAGGACAGAATCAATCATATCGTCTGATTATACACAATGACAACCTATCTGATGATTCGTTAGTACTGCACTTGGTAAATGATGACAACTCGCTGCTATGACTATAGCCAATACTAAAAGAGCAAATAAAGATGGTTAATTCTCCTACTAATAAAATCTAGCATTCAAACATAAATTAATAGATTTTTTATTGATCAATATATTTTCTATTTTTCCATAAATAAATAAATAACTATATTGTTTTAAATGCAATTCTTAATTTTTTCTAAAAATTAGAATTTTTATTTTGTTCGAGGATTACTTTTGAATTCCACTACAGATGAAGGGCGGTCTTAATTTAATACTAAAATCGGAATATGAGTACGATATAAACTGGGTAAGGAATTCCTTCTCAAAACGAAACAGCGATTCCACTAACCTTTTCACAAAGTATTCCGCAATATTATTTCCCAATTAGTAACTAGTTTTAGAATCTAATCACAATTTGATTTCAATATGAATACCTTAGGGTAAAGAATAAACCTATTTTATTAGAGACATCAATAAACTAGTGATTAAACCCGTACATTAAAACACCCGTACATATTAAAACCGTACATCTGAGAAGAAACAAATTTACTCCAAAGTGTGTGTTTTAGAAGTAATATGCGTTCTTCCATATCATAATTTACATTATATGTATTACTTCCATTATTTATTCACAATACATATAGTACTGAGAAAAAAAAGGACGTATAGAATACGAATAGTAATTAAACAAATCAGCAAACAGCATATAAATCTGTGTAAGAAAATTATACGCCAACTTTAGTACTTGCAAGCAACTATTAACAAAGTTTTAAATAATAGTTAAAAAATAAAAGGAAAAATCATACAGCAATATAAAAACGTAAAAAAAAAGTTGAAAGTGAATACTTTACGCTATAAGAAAATTTAAGAAGAAATAAGAACACAATAAAGAAATTAAGAGAATTAAAGTACATTATCAAGTAATACATAAAAATAAATAAAGAAAAAAAAGGAAAATCAATGACGTGAAAGAAAGAGACTGAGAAAGAAAAAGACCAATTACCGGCAAAGAAAATTACACACACACACACACACACACACACACAGTGAATAATAACATAAAATATAAGTATCAGCAATCAAACAAAGGGGTAAGCAGAAATTAGACCACGATAAATTCACTCGTTGTATTTAAATTCTTTAAAAAATAAAAATAATTGATATATATCTTCGGAAGTAGTTACCTAAAGGAATTCTTTAACCGAGGAATTTTATCTGAAGAAACGAAAACATATTACATTAACTAAAAAGTAAATTATGTAGCAATCAACATTCCTCTTGCAAGTACCCTTTATTTTAAGTGCTTCTAAAGATTACAATGTGATTATACAGAGTACTACTAGAGCACATGCAGAAACACAAACACACACAAAAATTATGATGGAAACATCTCCAGAGTTAACCATTTCATAAATACACATATTACTAGCAGGACATATCCATTAATATGTTTTTGCTTTTCCTCGTCTTGCTTTATTATAATGAAGGTATAAATAAAACATTCTATTAGTTCATATAAAATTTTAATAAACAAAAGAAATGTAGTAAGTAAAAAAAAGTAATAAAATTTATGGATATATATAATACATTGTTAACGTGTAAATTAAGTAGGTAATACGATAAAAAATTACGTGTAAGACACAAGATTAATAATAATGTATACTTACGAAATAAAAAAGAAAAAAAATTTTTAAAACGTGGTAATGTGGATACGTATGAGATTTCAGATATCACTTATGTTCCTAGCAAAAATCATCAGATTTCATTCGGAACACTATTTTATTTAAAAAATTTAATTTCATCTTAAAAAAATAATTTTATACTGAATTGGAAACACTACATAAAATTATTTATTTTTTAAATAAAATTTATTACTACAAAATAATATATTCTTTTTTTGTTTTGTTCTCGATAACCGCGAAAACTAGGGAACCGACATTACAAAATCTTAATTGTTGCTTTCTTATGACCCCAGGAATGTTTACCGCACTATAAATCTCACTACTACATAAATCATAAAAAATGTGATGTGGACACCACGACTTCCTTGTACGCCTATTAAATTATATATACGCATTTTTTTAAAATGAAAATTACATACAATTTTATTTCATCAATAACTTGGCATTGAATTACTATTTATTGTACAAATTTTTTTTACAATCAGAGGTTAATAATTATTAATAAATCAATATATTTTAATTAATACAAAAAGGAGATGAAGTCGGATTTGAACCGATGTGCCGTCCCCTTGTAAGATCCAAATATTTCTTTAATTAAAATTTTATTTGGCTATAACTCTGGAACCGATGAAAATAAGTACCATTTATGATATGTACTCGATGTACACGTTATGATATATCCGGTAAGTTCTGAATACTGATAACTCTTAGAGTAACAACACGTAAAAATAAAAAATAAATATGTCCGATTTTTGAAGCTCTATACGCATACAGACCGGCAAAGCATGCTAGTACGAATATAAAATTGAAAATAGAAAACAAAATAATTTTTTGTAAAAAAAAAAACTAAAGCTAGAAGAAGCGCATTTCGATTTTAGAATAAAATTATCATCAATAGGTATACGAAAATTAGCGAAGTAAATATAGATAAAAGACACATTAATATATAATTTATATAAACTATTATATCTGTTAACGTAACATGCAGAGAGTTAATTCGTTAACAGTAACAAACAGCAACGCGCTATACAGCCTGGTATTTACCACCGCTATACCGGCACATAAATGACGGTTGGGAAATCCCTCAAAATTATAACTGATTGGAGAATCCATAATACCTGTGGGTTTTTTTATTTTACGGATACGTTCAAAAAAGAAAGCAGAGACTGGATTCAGCGGTATCTGGGTTTCTTAGCGAGACGTTCGTAATCAATAACACATTTAAAAACCAATCAGAATTTTGCTATAAATTTTGTAGTTTAAAATAGTTGTAAGAAAATGATTTAATAAAAAACGATACTGAATATATCTTAATTAAATATTATATAAAACATTAATAAATAAACAATTCACAAAAAAAAATATATATATATAATAAAATGTATTATGAAAAATATGACTGGAGGAATTTTAAATTGGTGAAAAAATACACATCGTAACTATGTATGAACAAAAACTAACAGTATTACGGTTTCGAAATCAAATTCCATTGCTATTACATAACGTACGATGCTTCAAAAAACTGGAAAAAATCACATAAAAAATTATTAATACGCGAGTTATGTAAGCAAGTTTAAATTTAATTACAATATAACACAAACAAAAATCTACAATACAAAAATTTTAAAATAATAACTACAACGTAAATGATTAGTAATACAGTAACAAATAACGATGATGATAATTTTTAAATAAACATCCACCAAAAAATAAATTTGTAATTTAATAAAATTACAAAAAACAAAAAAAAACAATGATTGTTTTTTATTAGTTCACTACATCCATTATTGTTGTTATTATTATTATAATCATTATTTTTTATTAGTACAGGGAATCCAATGCCTAGTTCAGGTGATCATAAAATAGATTTCTTATTTCTTCACTACTACGATACAACAGCAGAATAGTTACTTTAAATACTAAAATACAAGAAATAAAATAAAATTTACAAGAAAAATGAATACAAAATGGTATGTGACGGTAATCAAAAATTAAATAAATAAAGGAAAAAATTAAACTTATAAGATTTAATCTGAGTACATACACAGATTGGAGTACGTACACAAACTTACTTAAAATTAGATTTTCTACAAAATTCTATAATTTATTTTTATTTTTAGCTTTTTTGGTAATTTACAGCTTTTTTATTTTTATATTAAACCTAAATAAGTTTTTTTTTACCGTAATTTATTGAAGTTTTCAAGGAAATTGTCGACAAACATTAATAAATTATGTAAAATATACTAATTAAAACAGATTAATTAGTAGTTATTAACTGAAATAAAATAAATGTATTTGTTTTATTAAAATTTAAAAAAAAAATTAAACAAATATTTTTTACAGGATACCTATTTTAAATTTTAAATTACTTAACAAATTTTGCACAATTGTTTACATCCAAAGACATTTAGTATCAGCTAGAGTATAAATATCGGAAAAAAGTTTTTCGATTACCATGACTAGAAAATAAATTCTTCAAAAGCTACTTTTGTCATATATATATATATATATATATATATATATATATATATATATTTTACCAATAGAATATATTAGTGAAGCATGGTATATTATCTAAATCCTTATGAAAATAAATTACCGTATATAAGATGGAATTCCGCTGTCAAACTATTGGGACAATTTATCTGAAAACTGATTTTTAAAAAAAATAAAACTACGTATTTGATTTATTATTGATTCTGTTCAATTTAGGCTATTTCAAGAGTATGTGGATAGACCCCCATTCCTTTTCCAGAAATTATTTTTTGTCATTTCCTCAGATGAATGTAATGTTAAGAAAAAATCTAATCTAAAATTTAAATGAAAACTGATTAATCGGCAGTAATTAAAATACAACGATTATCTTAATAATTAGTAAAATGTGATTTATAAAATTTGTATAAAAAAGTAAATTTCAAAAACACTTTTAAATGCTTTAATCTAGCAGATTCTTTGATATTTAAAATTTTACCCTCACCTTGCTTCCTGGAGAGAAACAATTACGTATTTTTATATTTATAGTACCGTAAAATTAATCCGAACACAGGGAATGTTTTATTTCTATGTTGCCGCTACGCCGCTTGACCACACCCATTCTTTAAGTTGTCTGTGTAATGAGAGGTTGTTTATTGTTCTTTGGTTACTTAGCAACTTTCATGTTATAAATAGTGTTTCGTGAAAGTTTATTTCATTTTATATTACAAAATAATATTTTCGTATTTTTTGTTCTGTGTCTTGAATATATACAGTAATAACGGGCATAACTGCAAGAAAGCGTTCGAAAATTGTTTCTCTTTCTGAACACAACGAAAAAAACGGGTTTTAGCCCTCCTTTCTGTATTAAGAAAAAAACTGATGCGATTTCGCGGGGAAGTGTAGTAAAAGAGGTTTCTACAAATTTCCAACCTAAACTGAACAAAATATAAATCTGAAAGTTTGTTCGTTACTCGATCACCCGATAACCACTGCATCGATTTCGATGATTTTTTTTATTTCCTTCTTTTTTTACAAAAAAATATATCGGCTAGAAAAAAAACTAATACCGTAGTCGCTTTTTCAAGAACTTAAAAAAATGCGTGTTAAATAATTTTAGTTTGTGAAACATGTTAATTTCTTCATTCCGTAACTACTACCGCACCAATTTTGGTGAATCTTTTTTTGTAGAAAATAACTTTTTTTAGGCTATATTGTACCATGTACGCGTGCGAAGCCGAAGGTGGCCGCTAAACATACTTAACTGTAATTAAAAGTAAAAATTATTAAATCGTACGTTATTAATTTAATGTCAACAAGAAATCAAACAATCCTCATTTATAATTAATTTCACCCTGATTTAATCTAACAAATTGAAACATATATACGTATTAAATATAAAAATTTGGCATTAAAAATTCAAGTCGCATATGAATCGTATTATATAATCTATAACAGAAGTATTATAGTGTCATTTACAGAGAACTACAGTTGAATAGAGATTTACGATTAAAATAAGAATGAAACGCAGCGGGAACTAACAACAAACGAATAGATAAAAGGAGAAGGGAATGAAATATTCTCCCTTCAACGAATAACTATGCGTTAAAGAGATTCCATCTCAAAAGCCACCAGTTAAACCAATCCTTCCTTTACACATGTAAACGAATATATAAGATCTGAAGTAGTTGAAGTCGGTATGAATTAGTTTTTATATACGAGTATATCATAGAGCTACTAGAATAATAATAATAATAATAATAATAAATATGTGACGTAATATAAATGATTCTTCAGTATAAGAATACAATTCTTATAATGCTTTAGGCTTTAGATCCACTGTCAGTAAAATAAGTAGGGCTATGGACCAACAGGAAACGAGAAATAAGGGATTAAAAGAGATGACGGAAGAAAAAGGAGGATGAGATAGATTGTAGCGGGGAGGAGAAACCGAACACCACACATTGACGGCTTGACACGTCATCCATTACTACTAACATCGCCCAACTAATATAATTTTAAACAATAAAACACACACACACACATGTTTAAAAGACATTAATTTTTATTAAATGGTATAATAATTCTTTTATTTTACAGATAATAATAATAATAATACTAATTACACTAGTATGTATTAAAAAGACATCCGTATACCATATAACATATAAACTAAATATGAAAATAAGCAACTTAATGACTAATAACTATAATTTGAATAGCAGTCACATATTTTTTTATTTCTATTAAGATATTTTTTACTTCCTTCCTTATTAAATATTTAAACATAGCCGATGATTTACACTTATACTTATTCTTTAATAACTTAATGATAATACGTTATATTTCATAAAATAATGGTAAAAATTGATATATTACGCTAGAGATTACTAAATATGAGGTGGAAATGATTCTACACTGAAATTCTAAAACGGAAAAAATAAATCACGGGCCGGCCAAATGTTGTAACGTTTACCGTACTAGTTGCGGGTTCAATTCCCGACAACGATCAGGCAATTTTTTTATTTAATCTATCATTTCATCCGCCTCACCCTCCTCCTTAAAATACAGCACGACATCCAAGAGTGTAAAATGAAAATAATGAATTATATTACGTTTTACACTTCCCACTTATGCGAGATTTCATCAGGGTTTAAAAGACATCTCATCTCAGATACGAAATGTTTACTGTAAAAAATTACTTATTTACTTTTTTACTTTCCCGACATCAGAGCTACGCTGCAAAAAGGAAAGTACGGTAATCGTTCAAAAACACATTATTTGACGTTGTATGACCCAGGAACCCCCAAAAAACAAAAAAGGGAGTAATCTTCGAAGACGTATGTAGGCGTGTTTGAAGCTTTATAAATTTTGACCGGAGGAATCGATTTTGATGAAATTCTGTACAGCGGCTCGTGTGTATCGGACATTCTATCGGCATTAATTTGAAGTCGATACTTCTAGGAGACGGAGTAGATGTTTTGGGATCAACTATCTCAAAATTTTGCAAATATAACCCCACTTTACAATAAGCTCAGATCATTTTGTTTAACTTTTCCCCAAAATTCCCCTTTCCCCCAAAACCGAAAAACTATCTTTTTATTTATCGCTTATTTTTAACCGATTTTGTTTTAGTGTCTTTCTAGGTATAGTAGGGAGTGCAAGTGACCAAATAAAAAAAAAATACTTCCGGAGCAATACTGTGGGTGGGGGAGCCGATCGATGTTTAAAAATAAAGAATTTTTATTAATTTTTCAAAGCTTTTTTTGTTTAAATAAAAAAAAAATCTTAGATAAAAGCCAAAAAGAAATTTTTGGTCATTTTTTTCACGAATAACTAAATAATTATTCTTATATAGTGGAAATAAATAATCAATGCGAGGGAAAAATTACAACTTGGTTCTCAAATTTTTTGAGAAAATAAAAGAAGTGGATTACGTATTCAGTTTTTACCAAGGATGTGTAACTTTGTTTATTAACGCTGAAAAAATGAAAACTGTATTTAATATAAACATTTTTCAATAATAAAATGAATCGAACTTAGATGATTTTTTATTAAAAAAAAATAATTCTGGTAATTAAGGAGTACCCATTTTATATTGTCTTAGAAATAAATAACAATACAATGAAAAATAAAAAAATATATATATATAAAATTGCATTTTAAACCGTTTTTATATTTTTCTTTGAATGTGAAAAAATAAATTTTCAAGATAACGGCCGTGGGCTATCGTATGTCCATAAGACAGAAAAAAATGTATATGGGGAAATCAGAAAGAAAAAAACAGTAAGGAAGACCCAAAGTGAAATACAGTGAGAAATAAAGAAGGATCTTGAAGTACCAAGTCGATGTAAATATAACTAGCGAGTGTTATACAGAAAATTAAAGAAAGAAACAACAAATCGATTACGGTTTAAATTAACAACAGGATAAAATCCGATAAGAAGACAACAATTATCGTCACTACGCATGATACAGCAAATGCCACCCGAATATGCAATTACTAAAACAAATATATATATATATATATATATATGCGACATGAAATCTAAAACAACCTATTAACTACCATGAAACAACAATTTTTTTTTATCTAAAAATAATAATTTTAAAAAATGCGTTACCGCACAGTTCTGCAAGTGAAATAAGAATCGAATATAGAAATATGTAAAACCGAAAGGTTTTAATGTCCTTGGGTTTTTCAATGTCGTAGGAAGGTTAGGTTCGTATTTTTATCTACTTAGTTTAAATGTAATGCAATAAATTTAGGTATTGTTTCCATCAAACAAGAAGAAGAAAATACACAGGTAAGCTTAAATCGCCTATCTAACTGGATAGATTAGTGATTTTCAGTTTGATATTTTCCTATATTATTGAGTATAACGTATCAAAACTAACAGTTTATCCAGATGACGGAGCAGCACTTTGTTAACGTTGAAGAACGGTACAGTCGCTTTTATAGCAATTATACACCGCATACTATAAACATTACTGAAATTAAATAAATTTTTATGTAAGATCGATTTATATGTCACAATGACATTTTTATTTTTTGAATAAATAGTTTTTAAATTGCAAGTTTCTACTAATCAGCAGGATAACGTAAAGTCCACGTTCAAAAATATAATAAATAAAATAATACATATACTATATGTTATAACAAATAACTTGTGTTAATGAAAGGAACAATAAGCATTAGGTAGTAAATTATTAGATTACAAATGTTTTAATTCTTAAATAAAAGTCAAGTGTAAAAATTGATGTAGCTAGGTTTTTTTGTCGCAAGAAGATATTTTATTAATATATAGTCGGATTCATAAAAACCAGACCGCTAAATACCCGCGGTTTATCGGACGGCTTTGTAACGCTGCACTTAGATCATTGGGACACCGTCTAACAAATCTGAAAATAAAATAAACCGACTAAAGAACTGAAAAAATCTGTATTATTCTCTGTAATGAGGCAGTATAATCTCTACTTTTAATAAAACCTTTCGATATTACTTCTTAATTGTATTATTTATTCAATTCAATAGTCGAAGAGGCAATAACAAAAAAAAAAATCTATAAAAATAACAATATTAAAATAACAGAGCTATCCTTAAATAACTCCATTAACTAACTTATTATCTTCGTCTTTTTTCTTTTAAATGTATTACTACAAGTATTAGCTGAGAAAATAATTACACATAATCATAGCTTTAAAACTTGTAATTCAATGCACCATTTTATGTGTATGTGTGTGTGTAAAGGAGATGCATTAAAAAGGTTGTAGGTCGTAAACTGAAGTTAATATTAGTCATGCTGATGTATATGTACCAGATGAAACTAAGAACATCTGAGGCCGTTAGGTCAACTAATCCTTCGTTTTACCCTACATCCAACCGACCCAACTATGTAATTATATATTAAATTAATTAAAAAATTTAAAATACCAAACTCAATAACTTTATCTAATAATATATGATCCTTATATACCTATAGTTCAACGGAGAGTACCGTGAAATATCGAACGGCATACAACATACTGCAAAGAGGTAAATTTATAATTATTCAACCGCTAAAATTATTACTTAAAATATGTAATTTTCTCCTCTTACAATACTTTAAATACACATTTTAGAAAGAAGGAAGAACAAACCGACTAAAGTTTCCGTTTAAATGAGATACGGCAATAAAGCACTAAAAAAAAATATATTTGTCTTGCAGAAAGAAGAAGCATTTGTACAAAACTTCCATACCATATGATCATCAAAAAAAATCTTTTAGGTGTTAAAGAAAAAAGTTAAATTCTGTTTTCAATCGTGAATCTGTAAATATGCTAATAAAATAATAATCTTGACGTTATAAGTATACTACCCAATAAAATATTGTTTGGTCACTGGTCACGTTTAAAATTAAGAAGCTGGAGAATGGACTGTCGAATTTATTTATTCAATTTGAAAATTTTTAAATATGTTGAGTATGTATGACCAACGTTGCCAGATTCCTTTAAATTGTGAAAGTAAATAGATTCTAAAACGGTAAAAAAAAGGTGATCAACCTTTAATATATGGCAACGTCGCATACACTTCATCCTTACATCAATGGTGGAAAAATAAATTTAAAATGTATAATAAACAAATTTGTTCAACTTCTATTTAATTTAAAATAATAAAAAAAAACTATATGTCCTACACCATTACGAGTTCCAAGTTGAGAAAATATCACGTCTTCATAAAGATCATGAAAACGGAAAAGTAAGTAACTTAACATTTGACAAAAAAAACACATAAAACAGAATGACGAATGATTCTTCAGTATTTTTTAACAGCCTAATTATTAATTTTCCAAATTATATTGGGAATCAGACCTCTGAAGATAGCCAGCGCGGGGCTATAATATGTTATGTTTTTTTTTATTTTATAGTAACATTTTAACTAATTTTTTTGTACTAATTTACGGTATATTTTTTTTTTAGTGTTTTTTATATTAATGTTTATTCCAATCGGTAAACAAATCCACATCATAAATTTACAACCGATGAAAACAATACATAAATATTTAGCTAACTTATTTTTTTTCTCTTAAAGTAAAAAAAATAAATATAATTATTACCTTGAGATGTAGGTATTTCTTGTACTTCTGTTTTTTTATAATTGTTTTTACTAGCTCGACAATCCTTTTTTTAGTAGAACTTTTACACTTTACGTTATAATGTATTTCGTTATGAATTTTGTAACTAGCACTAGCACAACACAAATAACTAAAGTAAAAAAAAATACAAAGTTGCCGAATATATAGCACTTCACGTCCTACTGCATGTTTTCGTCTTCTTTTGACGATTCTGATGAACTCTCGCTTCCCAAATTAATGATTACACGTTCAATGTGTCCTTTCACCTTGTGATACTCATATTCGATTTTTTAACATGTTCGCAACATTTTAACCAGTCCTCGACTGAGTTCTGCGAACTTTTTATTACAAATCTCCATCGTTGCAGTTGTCGTAAAATGTACATTTTCGGCTGCGACCCGGTTCTTCACCCGTGCCCATATCATCTCGATGGAATTCAATTCGGGATGATTTGGGGTTAGGCGTAAATCAGAGAACCCGCCCTCCTCCAATATTTCATCTATCTCATATGTTTTCAGATGAACTTTTTTTTTAATTGTCTCATACGACTGAACTTTCATCAAATTTTCACGGAATGGTAAGATGTTAGTCCGTCAACGGTAAGGTGTCAGTCAATCATTGGTAGTTTTGTTGATGCTGAATTCGGTGCTTGGCTTTCTTCAGCATTGTGATAAAAAGTATTATCTAAAATAACAACACTGTTTACTAGCAAGTTAAGCATTAACTTTTCTCTTATCCGCTTTAAAAACTTTGCAGTTCATCTGAGAATGATAATCACTTGAGGAAGATTTGGCTTTCCATACGGTCAAGCAGTTGGAAACGAATCCCATTTCACTACCGGCGTGGATAATTATTATCCTTTCTCCTTTTGAGACTGGTACAGCAAAACGCTCAGGCGCATTTGAAGGTTGCCAATATTTCTGTTGGCAATGAGAACTTAAAATATAAGTCTCATCGAAGTAGACGATTGGTCTTCCTTCAATATTATTCAAATACACAAACCGTTTGTACTGAATATTTTCCAATAAGAACTGCCCTGTTATTTCTGATTCTCTTCCGTTTGAAGTCCATGCTTAACAAAAATGTCCGTAAGCTACTCTTTTGCTCATTAAATACCGCATCACCTTTTAGTTTTGTGGTAAGTTCCCTTAGAGAAGGCACGCAGCCCTCGTTTAAGTAAAATTTTAACACTTTACGTCGTACGGCAATCCGATCAAAACTGTCCGGGTTTGTCCCTTCCTTTTTGCGTTTTAGTCCTTTGCGAGAACTGAATTTTTTCAGAAGCCATTTCACCAGTAATTCGTTTAACTCGTCTTTTTGAGTCTTTTGTGGCATACGAAACACGTTCTACAACCTTTTTGGGGTCACTAACAAACAATCCAACTGCAGCTTCTCCTGCCATGTAATTAATGTAAAAAATTGCGTATAATTTCTTTCCGTTGGCGGTCAATGCCTTTTCCACGAAAATTAGACATAACATGCAAAACAATAAAATAAAAGAATAGAGCCGACAAAAATTAATTTAACGCGAATAAATTACTTTTAAAATTTCACTTAAGACTTCAACTACTTTCAAGAATTGACACTCAAAGAACGCTATAATCGGACGATAATCTTATACTCTTGGGATACACACAATTGTGTATATCCAAAGAGTATTGTGTAAGAGTAAAATTTGTATTTGCAGTTAAAAGTTGTCCAGTTAATTAACTGGACAAGATTTAACTGCAATAATCTTTATGAGCAATTAAATGTTATTTAAGTATTTCATGTTTGATGAATAAGTTTATCGGCCAAAAAATAAATAATTATTTAAACATATTAAAAACAAAAACATTGACAGTTATGAATTAATGATAACTTACTACAAAAAGAAATGTTAATCACAATGTACAGTCTTCACCCACTTACGTATTCACGATAAGAATAAAAACTAAATTTCCGGTAAAATCTCATAGTACCTTACGATTCTTTTTTTTAATATATAAAAAAAAGGTTTCGTTCTAAATTATGTGGAAAGTAATTTACACAGCCGATGGCTACAGAATAATTTAAAAAGTAATCCGGTAACATAATTCACTACTTTGGATTAGGGGAAAAATAAAACACTATTCAAAAAAAAAACATACAAACAAACACTAAAATCAATAAATAATAACTAACAAGAACTTTGAACTCAATAAGTTCAATTAATTAATAAATAATATTAACAGAAATGGAGGGAGATTAGTAGAAGTAAAAGACCCTCGGTATACGATATACACGCAAAGATCACAATGCGAATAAAAAATACATATGGGAAAATCGAGGGCAGATGTTCCGGTTTCTAAATTCGTATTGAATTAACAAACATACACACGAGAGAGGGAAAGAATCTTCTACTGGATAATTGTATCGCCCACATAAAAGCAATACACAACTGCACATCAGCTTAACTTCACACACCCGCATGTACACACATACGGTGTAATAAAGTAAACATACACACACCCGAACATCATATGAGTCATGGGGAAACCATCTGAATAAACTAAACCTCCATGCGGTGCAATCTATACGTGCTACTTTTACTATAGAATAAATGCATTTATCTTTTTTTTTCTTTTTTTTATACTCCCCTGGGCCGGACGACTTGGTGGTATTACGCCACCCAGGGGAGTGTCCGTTACTCTAATAGGCCCTCCCCACCTACCGGCTATATACCGGCATGGCAGGTCAGGCCTACCGGTTGGCTCTTTTGAGATTTTTTTCCCTTTTTTAACTTTGTCCTTTACAACAACACACCATAACTATGTGTCGTGATGTGCTGTTGGGATCTTTTTCGTTTACTTTTTTAAACCTGATATATTTTTTAAGAAAACCTAACAGTCAACCCAAGGAGTCCTCAACGGCTCATCGAAACCAGCACACCTCACCATGCTGGCTCTCACCGCTGAGGCTGTCCACCCAAACTACAATCTAAAAACCCATATTCCTTTCATCTATAATTTTTTGTTTAAGGACTGACCTTATGAACTCTACAACCTTTCTCCATTTCTCTACCCTACTGAGCATATGATCTATTATCTCTATGGGAGTCTTTCCGTCAATACCAACATTTATCTTAGCATTTGCCATTTTTGGCAATTCAGGAAAGTATGCTCTACATCGTCACGTTCGTTACAATACATGCACGTAGGTCGATCTCTTTTGCCAACTTTGTGGAGGTATTCGTTAAAGCACCCATGGCCAGTTAAAAGCTGTGTGACGTGGTAATCTATTTCTCCGTGGCGTCTGCCTGTCCATCTAACTATATCAGGGATCAAGGATCTGGTCCATCTGGCTACCCCAGCCTGCAGCCATCTTTCCTGCCATATATTATTAATATCTTGTCTGACTTCATTATCCACACGTCCTAAAAACCTCTCAAACCTGTGTCTAGCAATGAGATCAATAGGGGGCACACCAGAAAGCACACAGAGGGCCTCATACGAGACCGTTCTGTAAGCGGATGCTACTCCAAGCAATACCCTCCTGTGTATCTTTTTTAATCTGTCCTTGTTCCTGTTAATAGTCATAGCGGGCCACCGTGCAGAAACCGCATACAAAATCGATGAGACTTCGGTTGTCGCACGTAGTCTCCTTTTCGATACCCTAGGAGCTCTGTGCTTTGACATAATAACGTTCAAGCTTTTAGTCGTTTTCTCTGCGCTATGACAGACGTTCAACACATGTTCAGTGAAACGACAATTTCTTGGCAGAGTAATTCCCAAGTATCTCAATACCTGGACTTCAGCAATGTTATATCCATATATATATATCCATATATCCATATCCATATATATAATTAATTATATATAGTAATTCCCAAGTATCTCAATACCTGGACTTCAGCAATGTTATATCCATATATATATATCCATATTCTATATATATATCCACTGGTTCCAACACCCTTCTACCGGTAAATTGATATATTTGCACTTATCCACCGAGAGCTGTAGTCCTCTTGAATGCAGCCATCTACCGACTATTTCGAGTGCTGAAATTGCCTTATCCTTTACCTCATCAATTGTTTTGGCCTGAATGAGTACTGCCAAGTCGTCAGCGTAAGCCAAAAGCTGAACCCCTTCAGGGTATGTCTGCTGGAGGACTCCATCAAAGGCCAGGACCCATAACAGTGGACTGAGCACTGAGCACTGAGCCTTGTGGCACACACCGCAAATGCTAAAAAGTACCTCTTCTTCTTGTGCACTGACTGCACACCTTCCATCTCTGAGATACTCCTCTACCTGTCTCCGCAAGTATGGACTAATTCCTTTCTCTACCAGTGCTGTATTTATATGTTTCCATGCGATGGATCCAAACGCATTCTTCACATCGAGAGAAACAAGTAGAGGAATATTTCTCGTCCGCCAACTGCCGCTTCTAGCTTCATCAGCCCAGTTCACTACTCTGTTGATAGCATCTACGGTGGATCTACCTCTCCAAAAACTATATTGATTTGCACTAATTCTAGCACCCTCCTCCACCTCCTGCACAATGCGGCCAGCCAACATATTTTCTACAACCTTCCCCATCGTTTTGAGAAGACTCAAAGGTCGGTTGTCCCCCATTACCTGTGTTCTTGGGCAAGAAGACAACCCTAGCCTCCTTCCAACACTCCGGGAAAGATTTATTAATCAGCCCTTGGCTGGCCACCTCAAGAATTTACCATGGCGCTTAATAAAAAAGGCTCTTGATGATTGCCGCTGGAATCTTGTCCGGTCCTGGATTTTTTTTTAACGGCCAACATACCCCCAGCACATTGCAGCTCACTTAAGGCAAATACTGTCACACTTAGTAGGGATACTCTCCTCAACCGTCATGCGAGGAAAAAGACTGGGTATTTGTGCTTCGGCACATTCTTTTGTAAGAACGGAGAGACATCTTCCAAACCTTTTAGTAATAATTTTATAGGCCATCCCCCATGGATCGTTATCTAAATCAACACATAACCTAGCCCAATGCTCTCTTTTTTCTCTCCTTATTGTTCTATTAAGGGCTCTTCAAGCATCAATGTATTTAATGGATGCTTCCTGATATCTCTGCCCACCTACTAGTCTGTCTTTGTTTGATGCGTCTTTTAGCTTGTAACGTCTGCCTCAGGTACGCTATCTCTCTTGTCCACCAATAAACCATATGCTTTTTGACTCCATTACGTGACTTCCTGTCCATTTCCTGCTTGATAATGTTAGACAATGCTTCTGGCGCAAAGTTCTCCATCGTTGACAGTCTTGCAGCCACTCTGTTGGTTATCACCTCTATTTGATCAACGGAGAATCTAAGTACAGGAGTTTGATCATTACTCTTGAAACTAATGTCATCTAGTATCCTGCTGGAGGATCTCCCAGTTCCACTGTTGGCTCCTCCAACCGTTATCCAAAATTGCGAGGTCAAGAATGGAGGTGTGACCCCTGGCCTCAAAGGTTGGTGTATCATCATTTATGCAATGGCAATCAACGGTCTCCATAAGTTCAGATAACAATTCTTCTCTTTTATTCATGCGTCGACCGCCGGTTGCCACCAATCTGCTGTTGAAATCACCAAGCATAATAATCTTGTTATCTGTGTTGTTAACTACATTTTGCAGCACATCAAGTGAACTGTTAAATACTCTACAATCAACATTAGGTGACATATATACGCCCACAATGCCCTCTACCGCCACTATGCCCTTGCCTCTGTAACTTATTCTCCATGCAATTCTGTAGCTGATATCCTTAAAAGCCACGTTTTCCTCCGTGTCTGTCTGCCATCCGGATCTTGCAGCCTCATAGACATTCGGCTCCGTGATAACCAAAAAGTCAGCATTATTTTCCGCAACTATTCTGGAGACTAGATTATGAGACAGCGTACTCCTGTTGACGTTAGCCTGCAGTATTCTAAGCATTCTGGTTTTTAACACACTGCTAAGCCCCTGTTCTGTGTTCTTGACTATTACATGTACGACATTTCTTAAGTTCCTGGCAGTCAGCTATCAGGTGCCCTTTTCCGCCACAATTAAAGGAGAGGTTAGTTCTATCCGGGCCTTTACAGTCCTGACGTCGATGGTCAGTGCCCCAACATCTAAAACATTTCTCTCCTTCTTCACGTATAAAAGCTCTACAATTTACCCAACCAATTCGTAATCGTTGTTCAACCATTTTACAGGCTGCCTTGTAAGATGTAATCACCGTCACATTTTTGGTTTCAGCAAAACCTGGTCTTATAGAAGAGATCTTAACCTCGTCAGTATCGCCGATCCTTGCCGTAATTGCGGAAAAAATCTCCTCCTCAGTGGTGTCGCTCTCGACATCCCTAATATGAACAGTCGTACGCCGACCAGCTCTAGTCTTCAGATCCACTTTTAGATCCGCCACCTTATCTTTCAGTATACTCGAAAACTCTGCAGCGCGTTTTGAGCCCTGTATTCTGACCAGAACCTCTTCGTTTTTCCCTTTTTGTAATGAGATTACATCTTTAACGTCGTCTCTAGCTACAGCCGTCTTCATTGCTCCCAGGAGCTCTGCATATGTTTTGCCCTCAGACTTAACTACTATTGTCCTACTATCCTTCGCAGGTGGAATAGCCTTCTTGATACGTATTTGTCCAGGCCTAACCTGCGTGGCAGCCCCATCTACTGATGGGGCTGCCACGCAGGTTAGGCCTGGTTATAAAAGTTTTAAAAGTAGTAGTTTAAAAAGTTTATAAAGTTTAAAAGTTTAAGTTTATAAAGTTTGAAAGTAGTAGTTATAAAAGTTTTATAAAACTTTTATCGTGTCCTCTTTTTTCCTATTCAAGTACGATACAATCTTCTTCATATAATTGCCGATGTTATTGTTCGGCACTATATAGGACAAATTAGTTGTATTACTCGAGATTCTCCTCAGAGCTTTTAATATAATATACATTGTACTTTTGTCGTCCATGTTAGAATCATAAAATATTCTATACTTGCTTCGTCTCACCTCTGTTTGTTCACCTAATACAGATTGCTCGTCTTTTAAGATATCTCCAGCCTTGTATTTAGGTCTTCTGGACTTGTCGTCGTCAATCACATGGACTCTGCAGGTGTCACCTACCTGCGAAGGCAATTCAGTGACCAGATTTAATTTAGTCCTCAGTGCGCTCAGGCATCTCTTTGGAAGTAGTTCTATCAGCTCTTCGTCTGTGAGTTCTTTAGAGAGCATTTGTTCCATGTCGTCTTCTCTATAGATAACATCCGTCTGCGTGGCCTGCGTGATTTGGACCAATGGTGCAGACAGTTCGGTCAATGCATTTAGTCCATCGTAAATTTTCTTCAACTCTATTTCTTGCGTAACTATGTATCTGTTCAAGCCAGGACCCATATGTTGTTTCAAGGCCACCATTGTGAGGCCAAGTTGATATATAAGACTGCCCAATGTTTCTGGCAGCATATCTTCCTCCTTGACGGGCTCTCTTTTTGCCTTTGACGTCAGTTTTCTTCACATGTGGAAGTTTCTGCGCGCTAGTACTTTGCCCGGACGTCGTGGATCGCTTCCGAAGGAAGCGATGCACGACGTCTCATTGTGTGGCGTTGCACTCAGGGGACAACCCCAAGTCTAACGAGTACTCACACGACCTTGTGCCCCAAAAAAAATTTGGGGGGGGCCCGGGGGAAAGGAAAATGTATTCGTCCAAAAAAGGGGTCAGAAAAAAAATTCTGGAAGGGGGTCAAAGGATCGGGAAGGTTGTGAAACGAATTTATGTCCAGGAATAAATTAAATAGGATAAGTGGTTCAGGAGCTATTGTTGTTAAGGATTTCCCTCTATAAAAACTCTACCCGTAGGACTTAGAAAAATTCTCCTGTCTATGAAGAACAAGAGAAAAATTTCCTAAGACCTTGTTTATGTCTTTTAACATACTTGTAGAAGCTTGTCTTAACACTTAGAATAATCCGCTTGAAAAGTGTATATTCTAACCTCAAATACACCTTAAAAAACTAGTAAAAAAGCGTTTCTCCTCACTTTGCTGTTAGGATGCATTGTTAGAAATGCATTTATCCTACGAAGAATTAAAAAAACACAATAAGCTATTTTTATTTTTTTAAATCGGGTTTTTAAATCTACAATTATTAAAATACTATAAATATCGAGCTTATATTTATAAACTATAATCTCATTATAAAGGTATCTGTAAACAGAACTAGAGTAATTTCAACTGCCGATTTACTTTCATATCGCGGTAAAAAGATTTGTATAAAATTCTTTAAATTTTATTGGTCGATTACATTTTATTTTCTTGGCTGAGATTTCCCGCAATTTTAATTGAAATTTTACTTTCCTTTGCATCTCTTTTTCATATCATTGTTAATTAAAATTATTCAACTAAATAAATATAGGTAGAACCGCGTTATTAAAACGAACATTTCATATTTGTAAAGTAAAGTGGGTAGTTTAAGTTGATTATATGTGAGTGAAGAGATAGCTAATCTTCTCCAGCAGAATATTTTAATAGGTTAATTCAAATTATTTAGTCAAAAGCTCATACAATTCACTTTCTGCTAGGATTATTACTTTTACCGTTTACAAAAGAACTACCCTACAATTTATGAATGAATATAATACTGTCAACTTCCCCTCCTAATTACAAATAACTCGCCGAACAATTTCTTGTTTTCAACCGCTGTTCAAAATGGAATACTCTTCACTCGTTATCAAACACTTACTGTCTTCGCTGTTACCGCACGCCGCATCAAACTCGGACCCGCACAAGTAATGACTTTGCCCGTTGGTCCCCGGCAGTATTTATATACTTCTTGGCCTGCAGAACCAGTACCCGACCTGTCCTTTTGATTGTTCAAGCTTAATAATTTTTATTGTCCGCGCCTTCTACATTTTTCTGTAAATTCTTTTCTAAAAATCACTTTGTTGTCCCTTCTAAATTCTTTTCTCATTTTATCTCTCTTTCTTCTCTCTGGAAAACACCCGTTACACTGGCCCCGATACAATATGTTTCATATCGATTTGTACCCGGTTAATTAAATTTTCAAATAAGTAAAATACCAAAAACATTTAAAACACCGTAATCATCAAAAATGCCGGAAATTACGATTTTACTGGGAGCTTAAAGACAACATAATGAACAATTAAGTTAACAAATAAATAATAACATCTACAACTAACCTGTGGCATTGGTAGGGGAAAAAAGAGTAAGATTATAAACAGTAAATAGGATATTTCTGCGATTTTCAATGTAATCAAATAATGGATATCACATTTATTAAAACAGATAACAAATAGTAATAGATAAAGCGACTGAGAGAGAGAAATCGCAGTTCTAAAGTAGATCCTAAAAATATTTAAGAAATGGCATGTAGCGGCGGCGCACCACAACATATTCACTAATGCAATATATATATATATATACTAGACGTGCGATGAAACAAAATAGGCCGATTTACTTACAAGAGCGAGACAAGTATTATAACAAGCACAGCATACGACCAACACACATTATTTTACATAGCGGCCCACTACAATACGGTCTAATAACATAATGGATCTAATCAAATCAATTAACGTTAAACATAATGTATTCTCGTGGCATAGCATGGCACGCGCGCTTTGCAAACTGCCTATTTAACTCCCGACATGTGCTTCTTAAAATAAAAAAAAAAAAACATTTTTATAATAAAATTAGTTTAGAAAAAATACATTCACAATTTCCGGTAAGACGAGTAATATAAAATTGCAAAATAAATAACAAATGAGAGAATTTAAATACGTTAAACTTATATTTAACACACAAATAAAAGTTAAATTACAAGGTATTGTTCCGGATACCAAGTTTTATGTATTCATAAGAAGGGATTCCCGACTTAAAGTCGGAAGTTTGTTCAAATTTGACTTTCTTTAACGTTTTTCTCCGAAATATTTTCACTAACATATCGAAAGATTATAGCATAAAAAAACATCCTACTAAATGGGGGAGGGAATTTTTTTTACATTCAAAAAATTCCGTATGCTTTAATTGTTATCACTTGGTTTGAAATTTACAATAAAATGTATTTTCATCTTACTAGATGAAAAAGAAAATGGCTTTACCAAAGAAGGCTGAAAAACCCCCTCCTGTTCCCTATTCGAAATGAAATAGAAAACTTAAAAAAAAAAAATTGTTTTAATGAAATCTTTTTATTAAATGCATCTGAAGCAAGTAACGAAAAAAATGTATCCAAAAGGAAGCGCAGTTTAACGTCTTCTCCAGTTACTTTTTTTTCAATATACTGTGAGTAAGTATATCCTGCCAGGGTGATCTACTGGTAAATATTTCATTTAAAGATCCAGCTCTCTCTCTATCCATCTATCTCTTTCTCTCTACATATATATATGTATGAACAGCTACAATTTAAATTGTGTAAATCGCTATACATGGTAAATACACGAGGAAGTTCATTCTTCAAGTTTCTTTAAATCCGGTCAATACAAAATCAGGGACACAAATCGAAATAATAACCTAAGTGATATCGGGCATACAAGTAAAATAATTAACTTACGGTTCAGTTTTCTGTTAAACGCAAAGATAATATTAAAATACAACACAATGCTAATTTTCACACAAAACATTCATATACTATACACATAAGGCATAACTAAGAACAGTTCGAAACTAATTAAATCACTGTTATTTTAAAAACATATAACTGATCTTGACAAAATGAAATCGATCTATTTTTTTAAATTTCATTCGTGAAAAATCACATCGTTTCTAGTTCTCTCTTACAGAACCTGAATATCAATAACACAAAATATTAATATATTAAAAAATATATTAATATTAAAATATTAATATAATTAATATGTCATATTAAATATTAAATGCACTCGGTTTAAATTTTTCTTCTCGCCCAGTAAAATGGAGTTATCTGAATAAATTTATATCTGAAACTATTCTCGAGTTTCAATTAAAACACTGGTAAAAATTATTCAATCTGCCCAGAAATTCCTGCGAAAACGTAACACCAACATAAACAAATTTTTCAACACCTTGACTTGTATAAAAGGTTTTTTTTGTAATTTTTGCACTATAATTTTTCAAGGTTTTTTCTAGCATTAGAATCAGGATTTGTGGCGATTTTTATATCTGGACGCTAAACTACTGGCGATTACGGAAATTTTTAGTGTATGAAAAACGTCATGCATTACACGTACACGCGGGCACGTACGTATACATTTTTTTACTACAGAACACTGTCACTGTATGTATGTGTATATATATATATATAAAACAATAGAAAAAACATATGTTTTTTCCTGTCTCTTAAATAAATTAAACAGGATAAGGCACAGACACTTTAACAAACAAAAATTTTAATTCTATTAAAAAATGACAATATGAAACTAAAAAAGAAAGAAATAAAATTAATTTTCTTCTATAGATTTAGCGCCATAACAATATACAAAAACAAAATCAAACAATAATTTAATTTTTTTTTTAAATCGTTACGAATAATACAAAAACATATAATATTCAACACAAATAAAGCAAAGAATGAAACAATGATTTTACAAAACAAAAATGTGGTGTTCGGTTACCAGGTGAAACATTTTCATATTACAAAAGATGTAACAATACTTAAATCTCTGAATGTTTGTATGTTCGTCCCGTATACGTTCCTATACGATTCATCCGATTGCGATGAAACTTTGGTGACGTGCGCACGCTCGCAGAGGTTTCTGAATTAGTTTGGACCCGCTAGGTGGCGCAGGGTTCGAGATATTTCGAAAAATTGTATTTATCGACCAATTTGGCTCATATTCAGAATATATATTAGTTTCATGAAAAGAAAAAAGTTTTGCAAAAACTATACCCGCTAGGTGGCACCGGTGTCGAGATAATTACGAAACAAACAAATATACAAACAGAAGATTCTTCTATATAGAAGAAGAAAGTCAATTGCCTACGATCATTGCAATGTTTGTATGTGTGTCCGCTATAGACTAAAAAATGATTGGACCGATTTACGTGCGGGAAAAGAGAGAATGGGAAAAAATAAAAAAGGGAAAAAATAAAAAAGGGAAAAAGGGAGAAGGGTAAGGGGGCAAGGGTAAAAAGGTATAAAGCGAAACGTTTAATTTTGTGAATTCCGTAATGTTCAGTTTTTTAATGTTTTACCAACCGTTCAATTATGTTCTTTTAATCTATATATATATAGATTGTACTATGTATGTGTATATATATATATATATATATATATACATATATATATATATGTATATATATATATATATATATATATATATATATATATATATATATATACATACATACTCAAATTTAGCAATAGCGAAGTATTGTCGGGCTGCAAGGATATATATAAAAATTAATGTTTGTTTGTTTGTCCTGTATGCGTTCCTATACCATACATCCGACTGCGATGAAACTTTGGCGAATTGTTGTGAGCACGCCCACGAAGGTTTCTGAATTAGTTAGGACCCGCTTGGTGGCGCTGGGGTCGAGATATTTCGAAAAATTGTATTTATGGTCCGATTGGGCTCATATTGAGAACATGTCTTACATGGAAAGGAAATGCTTCTGGAAAAAATAGTCCCGCTAGATGGCGCTGGGGTTGAAATATTTGGAAAAATTGCATTTATGGTCCAATTTGGCTCATATTCCAGAATATATATTTATTATAGTTTTTATCAAAGTTTAATTTGTGTTCATTTAATTTATATATATATATATATATACACTCAAATCTAGCAATGGCGAAGCATTGCCGGGTCAGCTAGTGTGAAATAAAATAAAAATATTTTTTAAGAATATTTTTCAAATATACACATATATATAATTACTGCTCACTCAATAATGGATTTATTAGGTAAAATTTACATCTAAAAATCTTCTTTCAAAGTTCAAGTAATGCTGGTAAAAGAATAATTCAAATCGGTCTAGCTGTTCCTGAGCTTTAAGTAGAACATCAGTACAAAAAATAAACAGACAGATAGTCTGATTTATACATCAATATATTGACAATGTATTCTTTTTAATCAGTTTTCTCTTTTTGTGGTTCCTAAGTCACCATACTTACCCGAAATCTCAATGAAAAACAAAGTAATGTTCCGGATGAACCTGTTCTCAATATATATTTAAAATAGTTTTTGTACTACAAAAGATATGAAAATTTGAATGTGAATGTACAAAAAAAAAATGTCAAAAATATACCGTTGATCTGTATACTTAGGGTAAAATAAAATAGATTATTTATCTTAACCTTCACGCATAAAAACAGCAGAATGATAAGTACGTTTGCTTAAATCTATGTACCGATATTTTTTTTAAAATCAAGAACCGTTTGACTAATCTAAAAAATTCTTTTACTAATCTACCTACTGTACTTTTGATAATTTTCACTTATAAATTTTCCGTTAAATTAATTATCGAGCGAGTAATACGGCATAAATTGAAAGTTATATCTTACTTCACAGTCATTTTTCAGTCGTTATTAATAGAGTCTTGAAAAAATTACAAACAGTAAGAGATAGAAAAAAAACTAAAATAAATTATATTCTTTTATTCCTATTTAGGTAAATTCTCTTAAGAGATCATCGATTAAATTGTTTTACAAATTAATTATAATTAATTTCTTAAGTAGCCGAGAACTTAATTTTTCATACTGCAATCAACGCAATTTAAAATCAATTTTTTTATATCATAATAGAAAACCTTTTCACGCATTATGATAAAACATAATTTTTTATAAACGTAAATTGTACAAACGAGAGCTATCTATAAGTGGTAAATGATAAAGTAACGTAAATAAATTAAAATCAGTTTTATATTCGTGTATCTTTGCATTGTAAAAGCAAACCATTTTTATTTTATGCTCATCATACTAATGATTATAATAAACGAAAAAATTTGTTTTAACTAATTTTACCGAATAAATTTATATCGGGTGATTTCGACGCTAGGCGATCTCTCGGAGATGATTCTATAGCCAAAAATAAAGAAAAAGGTTCATTAAAACATAGGTCAGAAAACGGTTCGTAAACGGGTTTCAGATCGCAAAACATTTACCCCTACTTTCTGTTCCCTCTGTGAAACTAAACCGTACTAAAATTCTAGAAGTACAAATTGAGGGGGTAAATTTGGTGTTTATGGTTTTTGATCTTATAAAGTGAATAAAAGCAGTCCCAAACCTCTAACTCACTTAGGTTTTTAAAAAACAGGGTAAAACACGAAAAGGTTTGTCGAAAAATACACTTTTTAGGTTTAGAATAAAACTGGACTGTCTCCTTGGAGGCCATGCAGGTCATTTCCGGGTTGCTCCCGATTGACTTGGTGACTTAATAAAGGAAGAGGATGCGCGAATACGGGTCTATGACCTCAGTTGAAAAGAGAGAAGTGAGCGAGGCAATTACTGAGGAAATGTTAAGGAATTGGCAGGAGAGATGAGACTGCTGTGCGAAGGGCCGATGGACCTACAGGTTGGTACGCGATGTTGGGAGATGGTCTGGAAGAACTCATGGCTCGCTGGATTTTAATTTTACTCAGTTGCTGGCTGGCCGTGGGAGATTTAGGGCGTATCTTTATAGGTTTGGGTTGGACCACTCAGATAGCTGCTCTGCTTGCGGGATTGAAGAGGCGTCTTTTCAAGTATTTTTTCGCTGTTCTAGATTTGTGGTAGAGCGTGAGGAGATCGTGGATGCCATTGGTAGAGAGGAAATGTTTGGACCTGAGGACCTCCAGGAAATTATATTAACCGGTGAGAATCACTGGGCGGCTGTTGCCCGATATGCTAAAGCAGTTGTGGAGAAATTACATTCTGCCGAAAAAAGCCGCAGGTTAAATAGAGGCCCTCGGGTCCCGGTGCGGGGGACAGGGCCGCGGACGAGTGTCTAGAGGACCCCGATCTTGTGGGGGTAGACTGAATGCAATGAAGCCGCGGTCACTCCACCGGCTGAAGTCCCGTGGGCTTTCCCCACTTCTGAACTAAAGCTGATGGAATGTAAGTATGCGTATGGTAAGTACGAGTGTTGTGAGGGTTGTTGGTGTGCGTGTGTCTGTACGCGGGTGGTGTGTACGAGTTGATATGTTTGGTTCAAATGCGTTTGGTGTTGTTTTGAGTTAGTTTTTTAGTTTTATATGTGGACCTGTGTATCTGCCTTGCTATTTGCTTTGTTGTCTGAATGTGTGTGTGGGCGCTTACCCCCTTTGAAGTAATGCTTGACCAACTGTTCCCAAGAGGGGCGGGTTGCCAGGGGTGACGGTTTAGTCGGTAGAGCGCAGGAATACAAACGCCTTTTTTTACTATCTTGCGGAACTTGTTAGCGACACTGCTTCGGCGCCCGTAAATAGGGTCCTCCACCTCTTAAAAAACAAAAAAAGTTTAAACTAAAATAACTTTGTTAATTTACCAATAAATGAAGAACAATTTCTAGTCGGTAGAGTATTTAATTCTGATAAAATTGATGTAAATAACGTCAATTAAAATTATCACAAATTTGAGAAGGTCAACTTTAATAAAATACAAAACAAACCTGATCGGAAAAGCGATACGGATTTGAACAGAACAATTTAAATGCAAATGCTAAAAATCACTCCATCGACATAAAAAATCTGACGTGGACACCACATGACTTCCTTGTACGCCAATTAATTACATGTACACATTCTTTTTTTAAATGAAAAGTAAATAAAATTTTATTTCATTAATAACGTCTGATATTTTTTTTTATTGTGTTATTGAATTATTATTTATTGTAAAACGTTTTTTTTAAAATCGGTGGTTAGAATTATTAATAAATCAATATATTTAAATTAAAAAAAGATGAAGTTTCATTTGTGTTTATGGATAAAACAGGAAAACGTTGGGGTTAGAGCCGTGTTAAAAAATCAAACTAAAAAAACAGCTAAAAATGTTCAGGATTTTGAACCTTTCGTAGTAAAAGTTTTGGTTGTTACGATCGGCAGATACATTTTACAGTACAAAAAGTACTTTGACAAAAAATAGTTATTTACAGTACATATTAAATCAGTTAAACCCTATTTGTAAAGAAACGTTTATTAATATGTATCCATGTAACTTCGCGACTCGGCGTAACTGACGCTCGGTATCATTGGAACTCCTAAAAATCTACAATTTACCAAAAATCTCAAACTAGATTTAATTTTTTTACGTGTAAACAACTTATAAGCGTTTTATAATTTCAAATTAAAAAAAAAAAAGAGTAACTAGAAAAAATAAATAAATTCGTTCCCTTTTCTGGCAAATTTTTCAACGGAGAAAAACGTTCATTTTTGATGAGGAACAAAGCTCTTGACAAATTTTTTATTAATCGAGATTTTAAAAATCCTCAAATAAACTAAACAGAACGTTTATCAAAATTTAGAAACAAGTTTTTAAAAATTCAAACGGGGAACCCTTCTTTTTGTCACGGGTAGAAAGTTTTTTTAATAATTTATTCACTGAGGGAAAATATTGCAACAAATATTTAAAAATTAAAAAAAAGAAAAACTAAAAAACTACAATTAAATATTTTTTACAAATCTTTGCAGGGAAATTTTCCATTCCGGGCAATAAATAAGATGTTATACCCGAAAAAATTCCTGGTAATTCAGTTTAATTCTCTACAAATATAAAACTAAAATCTTTCTTTTAATTTACAGTAGATAGTTTGTAATATATACATTAAATGATACTTAATAACAATGTTGAATATTCGTGTCGCGTTAAGACAGGAAAATTCCAGGTAAATATAAATTCAGTTTGTTTGTTAAAATAAATAATTACATATATACTTAATACGAATAAATACCACGTAACTTCAATTTTATTCTTGACCTTAAGTTTATTTCTTAAGAATTTTATACAATAAAACGGTAGGATGAGTTGCAACATACGAGGAAAAATTATTTCCTTGATGGAGAATTAAATTTAACCTTCTATTGTACAATGACAAATTAAACCATTAAATATTGAAGAATAAATTCAACGATAAAACAATATTTAATTAAAATAATAGCATAAACAAAAATATACGTGTACTATACCTATTAACCGGTTATTCAAAATAAAACTTCTCACTTAAGTTCCTAACTTAAAAAAAAAAACAGAATTAACCAGTTTATGAAATTCTTCATAAACGAATCTTACAAACAGATTTCAAAACGCGAAGAGATTCTCGATTAGACATGTATTATATATATATATATAATTTTTTTTTTTTTTACCGACTTTTCGAAGAAAAATACGGTATTACTTTCAGTCACATGGTAGGAGTGGAGGGTGAAAATGAATTTTCTGTACGTTTTGAGGTATGAGGGTTCGAAAATAGCATTCACTTAAATTTTGGTTTCCTTATAGGCATAAATATTTATATATAGGGCTATGTATAAAATTTTGTGGTTGAAAATCTCCAAAACTACTACTACATCAATTTCATTTAGATATGCTGTAGTAGTGTATCTGAGTTATGCATGTGAAAATTTGATGAAGATCGGTCGAGTCGTTGTGCTCAATTTAAGCACGAAAAAATTTGAGCAAGTTCGAACATTGACGTATCTTTATCTTCGGAATCTATTATTAGCAATACTGTTCGGAGTAAATTTGTTATAACTAAGAGGCAATTATGTTTCTCTTCTCTCTCTCTCTCTCTCTCTTTCAGTGTGTGTGTGTGTGTGTGTGTGTGTGTGTGTGTGTGTGTGTGTGTGTGTGTGTCAATCTTCCAGGTATAACTCATTTTTCTAATTTCACCAACATTTACTCGAATAAAGAAATTCAGTTTACAGTGATTTTAGAAACTATTGATTTAACTGTAACTAAACAAATTTTAAAAAGAAAAACCAATATTTTTAAATTTCTGTACAAAGGCCTGAAAAAGTTGGGAAAAAAGAAGCTAGCCGATTGTGTAGCAGTTAACATAAAGGGTACTCGGGTTCGATTACCAGCAAGGTAATCAAGGTAAAAGGGTTGGCTTTTTTCTTATCTTCTTCGTTAAAATATGCAAAGCACGACCAAAGTTATAATGAAATTTATATTTATAAAAAAGTAGGATAATTTTTATCCAGTAATAACACTGGAGGCGATGTACGTATTTCATTATTTTCACAAAAAAGATCTTTATACTTGCCCGTTTTTCTTGAGGATGGAACACGCGCAAAATAAGTGAAGTACAAGAGCCATCTCTCACGGATGATTTCTCTGAGATTAATTACATTCATTATATCATTCGCTTCCTACGGTGAACAAAGTAAAAGTGTCACTTACACGGCTGAAAAATGTCACAGGCTTGGCGATGAAGTGAGATAACATCATTACTCAAGTAATCTAGCAATCCTGCTTGTTATTCTTGAGAATAGTTGTGCAATTATTTTTTTTTATGAGAGTGATAGTTATCTATGTCAGACTGTTTTTAACCCGCCCGTAAAATGGTATTTCATGTGTATACAAAATTCCTTTTTGATATCGATTCGCGTGTTTTTCCGAATATCTCCTAACATTTAGAGCAGTTTTCTTAGATCGGAGCCCGTAGGCAGCCGCATCCCTTGTTTGTGTAATGTGTGTATCTAGCAACTTATAATATATCATGGATCGCAAAGCAAAGATGTGTAATTAATTACAACGCAACAGACTGGTGAACGAGAAGCGCTAGCGTTAAATTATAAGTGGTCGGCCGGGCCTCGGATAATCAACCACCCGAGAAGACGAACACCTACAATTTTCACCGTTCTATCTTCCACCTTTCATAAAAAAATAATCAACTGTTAATACAAAAACAATCTTCATAAAAGTTTCTGTTTACAGTAAAAATCAAAAGCAAAAAGTTAACATGCATCTACTATTACTGCAATTGGTGGCGGCATTAAAAAAACATGTGAAAAAATAAAATGTTGACACCTGTTAAGTCATACTGCATACGTTGCCATCAAAACCTCATATACAAACAATATTTCAAATAGCATGTTATGAAACACAGTTGTTGCACAACAAACTGTAAATAGAGATTTTTCGATATAGTCTGCTCAAGTTCATCAGCAAGTGTATACAAAAAAAAAAGTCGTAATTCATCGATTGTATGTAACTAATCTAACCTAACATACAAGAATATAATTTTAAAATATTTCTTTAAAATAATAAGTATGGAAAATCGACTTGTTTTGAGCGAAGTTATACGCACGAACTACAGCTAAATTACAGTTAAATAACAACTTTGTGCATGAGTGTGCGCACTCCCGCGCACACACATAACTTGAAATCTGTAAAAGAAAAAAATACAAATCTCTGACTTACCGCCAGTGGTTAACTATATGCAGGAAAATCCTGATTACGGGAAAACCCCACGTTAAAGCCTATATTTTCTGAATTAATAACCTACTAATAAGGCAAATAAAATATTTGTAACTGAAAATGAGGACGAAACTTTTACGAACTTATGACCGGATTTTCTACACCGAAAGAGATGTATGACTTTCACCATAAATATAAATAATATTTAATTTGCTTCATCAGTATGTACGTAGTGTAGCTTGTAAGACGCACACTAAATAATCTTTAATCGAAATTTAATAATTGTTTTTGGGAACTTAGTTAATAATTTGTTTTTTTAAGTAACAGTTTTGAACTATTTCTACGAAAGATTTCCAGTTACTAAATTAAATAACCTCCTTACATTAATTTTTATACCGATTATTAATTAATTAAACAACTGAACTTCAAAATTATTTTATTACTTTTCCAATAAAATATTTATACACATTTGAACAAGTTTAATAAAAGTAATTCACGGGTTATATTATCACAATCCTGTAACATAATATTCCCAACCTATGCTCCGCGGCCGCTCCAGTAAAATAAAATAAATAAATATTCAGTTTAAAATAAAAAAATAAATTTAAAGATATAATTTCATTGAACAGACATTACGCAATTGTTTAGATATCTCCTTATTTACCGTTTCGTCTTCTTTTTCTCCTACCTTTAAAAATACTCCTAAACAACATTAGTTTGCAAGATATAAGGTAGGCAAGGACTACGCCAGTCAAAAAAGTTGGGAACCGCTAACATAATGTATATATTTCTGAAATTACTTTGTTTACTTTAAATTAATCTAAAACCTATTTGATTAGTAGTTACTTTTAGGTGTTCAAACCGGCAAAATCGTCAATTTGATATTCAAATCAAAATGTTCACAATTTCACGAGTGCAACTGAAAATAACCATCTGACAAATTTTTACGAAAATCGGTTACCAATTTTAGATACAAGGGCGTAAACAAAATGGAAATATTAGATCAAAAACTGTGTTTTATAACATGATACTTGAAATATTGTTTGTATACGATATTTAGATGGCAAGAAGTTCTAGAAGTTACAAAAAAAAAATGAAACAAGACATCTGAAGATGGTCAACAGGCAACTCTTTCTCTTTCTCCAAATCATACCGACGACGCACTAGTTTAATAGAATCCGTCATTTCAGAATAAAAGCCTAATATACATCATCCAAAAGATCAAAAATAGAGATGATGGATGAAAGGACAAGAAAAGCGACTGCATTATGAGAAAGGACGATCGACTCGCTAAAAAAATATGTGTACGATACAAACAGCGCTGTCCAAATCGCTGAATAAAGTTATTTTATCGGGTAATTTTACATATTACAAAACTATGAATAGCCGAAGCGTTTCCTTTATTAACTCTGTACATATTCTAGGATCGCTGTTTCATACATATCACGAAAAAAATAAATTTTGTTGCAATAAACATTTAATCCGGTCAACGAAAAATTCAGGTTAATTCGCTTCTCCCATCTGTGTAAAACGCTTCTATATTAGAAGAAATTGTTTACATATGAGTAAAATATGTTTGTACTGCACCGTTCCTCCAAAAATAGAAAATATATTTTCTTAACACACCCTTTTCCTTATCTGAGATTTCTATTTCCTATTACGGATTTTGTAAGTATAAACCTCTAATTAGTCGATATCTAGCATTCCGAGAAGTGTGGATTCAATTCATCCGTTAACGGTAAGATCTGGTAGGATTCCTGCCGGTAAACCGACATGAGGACTTTGTTTTCTTTCCGGTTCCACAATATATGATACATAAATAAAAATAAAACAACCGGATCTAAAAATACAACTTCAAGGCACATCCCAAGCCAACGGATGAAAATTTTCCCACCACCACTACTAATAATAATATAATAATTTTATTCAGAAATGGGAACAACGATTTTCAATTGTCGGGCTTAAATATACGCTACCGACAGCTTCCAGTCATCCGAGAACAGACAAAATAACCTAAAGGAAACCCTATAGCATATAAAAGTTTCCAAAACGTGATAAACCGTTTACAGTCAAACTACATACATATCTTATTACTTTAAAAACACATAAATATAGAGAAAACGTTATTAAATTTATTATAATCACGTGACATACAAAAATTACTTGTAGCACAAATAGAAGATATTTTATCAGACTATACTGTAATTCATTGAGAAAAAAAATATTTATGAATTTTTTTTTGTCTTCAGTCATTTGACTGGTTTGATGCAGCTCTCCAAGATTCCCTATCTAGTGCTAGTCGTTTCATTTCAGTATACCCTCTACATCCTACATCCCTAACAATTTGTTTTACATATTCCAAACGTGGCCTGCCTACACAATTTTTTCCTTCTACCTGTCCTTCCAATATTAAAGCGACTATTCCAGGATGCCTTAGTATGTGGCCTGTAAGTCTGTCTCTTCTTTTAACTATATTTTTTCAAATGCTTCTTTCTTCATCTATTTGCCGCAATACCTCTTCATTTGTCAATTTATCCACCCGTCTGATTTTTAACATTCTCCTATAGCACCGCATTTCAAAAGCTTCTAATCTTTTCTTCTCAGATACTCCGATCGTCCAAGTTTCACTTCCATATTTATGAATAAATAATAAAATTAAAAAAATATAATAAAATAACGTACTACTTTAAAAATAATAATAGATCATTAACACCGAATAGAATGTAGTAATAATGTACTTTTTTCAAAACAAAATAAAAAAATCTATGTGAGAATATTAAGCGATTAAATATATGAGTATAACCATATGGCGTCCATACAATAACAATCGCAGCGATAGTTAGATTAATATTAAGTAGTAAGGAGAACATAGAAGGCGAAGAGCAATACATTAAAAAAAGAAAGGCAAAGAGCATTAACAGGTAATAGAGTGGGGAAGGAAGTCAGACTTGATCGTACGATGTTGTTACGTCACACATCACCTGACTCCTCCCTACCACTTTCCAACTAAAAAATACGTGTACTATTAATATGAAACATACCTTTCCTGCTTGTAAAAAAAACCTATAATGTAATTAATTTATTATAAAAAAAAATAACAAAAAAATATATAAATAACATTAAAGGTGACAAAACAGAAAACCAAAATTTATATATAAATCATAATCGCAATTTTATTAATAAAAAATAAACATTTTATCTATAGAACATGAGTAAGCCACAGTGAGAGAGAAAGAGTAGAGAGGTTAAAAAAAACAAGTATCGAGCTGGTTCCTTGAATTCCTTGAACCCTATAATTAACAGATTTTAAAAAAGAGGAAGGTCTCGATTCGATCCGTAACGTATTTCTTCCTCTATTATTATTTATTATTTTCTTAACTATACTTAAGGCTTTCATGATTTTAAGAAAAAAATATTATAAAAAAATTATTTGTTACCAATTAAAAGCCCATCATCAGCAAATAAAATAATTTTGAAACCTAATCAAAAACAAAAAAGAAAATCGTAAAATTATTCAGAACTACTGTTTTATTTTTTTTTCAACTTTGCACTGACAACAAATGAAAACAAATCTCAGAAATATTTTTTATGTTTATATGAAATATGAAACCTAATTTATTCAACTATGTAAACACTGCGCAACTTACGTAAAACACCCAGAAAAAATAGATCATAATTTCTCCGATACCGTGCATTTGATATCTAACTAGTAATTAAAAGAAAGAAAACTATTCATTTCCCACGAATTTTCAGGTTTTAAAAAAAAATTGATACCTATTCTATGAGGTATACCTCAAAAAAAGGCAGTTTAAAGTTTTTCACGGTCAAAAGTTTAATGTCAAAATAAAAACCATAAACTCTGACATATTTTTTTGTTGACAAATCTTATTTTAAAAACGTACAACAATACGATATTATATTAGTATACTAATAAGCAATTAATACACTGGATAAATAAGCAAAAATTAAAATGCAATAAAAAACTTTGACTACAAGAAACAGTTTTTTTATTAGTTTGAATTAATCCTAAATTCCTTTCTACTTCCCGATACCTTTTAACGTGAAATGTTTTACTACATACTCTACTGTGATTTTATAAAAGCAAAACTCAAAAGAAGAATTTCCTCAATTTGACCAATATATATATATATATATATATAGAAGTGTGACTGTAAAGCTTTAACACAGATGCCACCACTGCTCAATTGGAGAGGGTAGGTTTGCCCGCAGGTATGAAATTGGAAGCTTGTTTTGTCCTTGAAACGTCCTGAAAAGATCATTGCAATATCTTTGTTCAGTAGAGAGCGGAACCCTGGTGAGTAGAGACGTGCTTTCGGTTCTCGGCGGACTATGGTTTTCGCAAAATGGATGAAAAAATGAAACGACTTTGTATCAAATTTTGTTTGAAAACCGGGTAATCAGCTTCGGAGACGTATCAAAAAATCTTAAAAGCAACTTTCTGGGATGAATGTCTGAGCCGGTCAAATGTTTTTATCTGGTTCGAAAAATTCAAAGGTGGCTGCGAATCAGTCGAAGATGAACCCTGGTCAGCCGGCCTTCCACTTCAAAAACCAACGAAAACATTGTAAAAGTTCGCGATTTAGTACGCTCTAACCGGACTTACAATTAGGCAAACGGCTGATGTCTGAATTTAAGTATCTACGCGGTTCAGTCAATTTTAATTGAAAATTTCAACATGCGTAGATCGTCCGCGAAATTTATTCCGAAATTGTTGTTAGATCTGCAAAAACAACACCAACTTGAAGGGCCCCAAGAACTGATTAATCGGGTCGAAACTGATCCAGATTTGTTAAAGAGGGCAATTACAAACGACGAATCAAAGGTTTTTAAATATGACCCGGAAACAAGGCACAATCATCGCAGTGGACGGGTCCAAGTTCGCCACGACCGAAAAAAGCGGGACGTCGGTCAAATGTGAAGGGAATGATGGTAGTTTTCTTCGATTCTACGGCTATCGTGCATCACAAATTTGCCCTAGGAGGGGCAGACAGTCGACCAGGAATACTATAAAAATGTTCTGTGTTTGTATGAAAATATGCGGAAGAAAAGGGCCGCACTCTGGCAAGAAAAGAATTAGGTCCGTCCTTCACCGGCTCATCATGCGTTCTCGATCGCAGAATTTTTGACCAAATTTCTAATGCCTGTGCTTCCGCACCCCCCCCCCCCCCCCATTGCCCTGATTTAGTTTTTCTGATTTCCTGGAAATTCTTCCAGGACTTTCATAACCTATTCTACCGTGAAAATAATGGAAAAGTTCATATAAAAAAATGATGTAACACCCATTTTTGTATACTCAAAAGTTATTCTGAGGGAGCCTTAAGTAAAGACATACTTTAGACAACAATGTATGTACATAAGCGTAATATTTATTCAATAATGATGATGATGAGTTTACCGTTTTATTAAGTGGCTTCAAAGCAAACGAAATCAATTTGAACATCCCAAGAGAACTTGTTATCCATTAAAAATATAAATATATATAATTACATACAAAATAAATATCGCAATTCAGAAGAGGTTAAATAACGATTATTTTACCACATATTTACGTGCACGTTAAACAGAGGTGCAAAACACACGGGTTTTTTTAAATTTGTTTATTATTATTTAAAACAGAAAAGGAACACATCCGCTTCCTGCGTAAATATCTAATAAAGATGCTTACATAATATATTATTTTATGAACACGGAAAAACAATTTTTTCTGTTTAAGTATAAGTAATATAAATAAATATTCAAATTTATTAAAAACGGGTTAATTGCATACAAGTGATAAACAAATGCAATAGTAAACATAATATTAATGGGAGATTTGTATAACTTCATTTTCAAAATTACTTAAATATGAAAATATAGATCTATAATAATTTATTTCCTTCACTCACGCACACGGGCAAACACATTCTTTCCCATTTACTGCGCGTTAATAATCTCATGCTGGTCTGTATAATCTATCTAGATATTTCTTCCCACGAGGAATACCTACCTACTCGTTCTCTATCTCCGTTTTTACTTAATTTACATATAATAATCGATGTTTTTTTAAATATATCCTTCTTTAATATAACCTTTTTGTGACTACTTTACTGTCAAAAGAATGTCCCATTAACGTAGTAATAATTTTTAAAATGAATAAATTTAATTTTCTAATTTTTCTATTTATTATTATTATTTAATCTCTGAGCACGATGCATTCCTTTCTAATTTTATCCTAATATTATATTAGAACTAAACATTCTACAATATCACAATTCAAATATATCTAACTGTTATCGACGTTTTAATTGCAACGATCAAGATCCGGAAACAATACAATCGATAGATAAATGCACCAAATATTTAATAACAAATGGTAATTTTAAAATGCGTTAATAAATATTTTAAATCTATCTGTATATTTCTTTTCGAACGTATTTTAAATAATTTAATCCTAATACATCTATTCTAAATAAAGAAAAACTCGATAGCGCCGATAGATTCCTGCAATTTTAAGAATCAATATGCAAACATAAGCTAACTTTTGTTATTACGCTTTTGAATGAAATCAGGATTTGTTAAATAAAAAACACTACCCAACTTAAATAAAATGAAAAACATTTATTTTTAAATTGATAACCATGAGACATCAAATATTTTGTTTCAGTTATAGCATACATTGACGGCAGACCGATTCAAAATTTTAAATTTGAATTTAGATAGGGCAGGGTAATTTTTGTTTAACTGTATGGACGATGAATGTTTTGCAATTTTGTACTCCTTTTACCGTTCATTTTTAAACAAATAATCATATTATGCTACTTCAATGTATATATACGTAGCCTCGTGAAGATAATTTAAAAGATTCGTAAATGTCACTGATTGGTAGACTTGTTTAATGCTACGCTCCATACCTTTCTGTGGTGTGCTAATTTTTTAACCTCAATTTATTTATTACATCCTAAATTATCTATTTTACATACTTCAATTTTCCTTTTTCTCTCATTTTTGTTAACTTTTTGCCCATTATTACCAATTTAACTACATTTTTACAAGTATGTGCGTGTGTGTGTGTGTGTGTGTGTGTGTGTGTGTATATATATATCAACCTAATTAATCTATTTCTTTATAAGATTCAACGAAAAATATCTTTTCTCTTATATTTGTCTTAAGGAAATCCGGTACCCTTGTGTCTCGGTAAAGTAATTTTTTCAAACTTTAAGATTTATCTCAGGAAACAATAGGAATTCAGCAGGTAAATTTTCCATAGTTGTTTTAAGGTCTATCTTTTAGCTACTGAGTTTTTTCATGCTTTACTACAAAAATCTTTTCACTTAATATTTTTATTAAATTTTCCTATTTTTGAAGCTAATTTTTTGTACAAAAAATATGTATCTTAGAAAATATATATCATTAGATTTTTAAAAAAACTCAGTAGCTGTGTCTTACACTGTAAAGATTTCATTTTTTACTTCAAGCCGTTCATGAAATAATGGGTCTTATAGTTAAAAAAACATGCAATTTTCGGAAAACGATTAAAAACATCATTTACCGCAAGACAATGCATCCCAGCACCGTATACTGGATCGTCTGGGTCTTCTTCCTCATCCTACTTATATTCTGGTCGAATGGTTTCTCTATTTTTATTAGTTCCATGTAAATAAACTATTTCTGCTTCCTTATCAGCACTTTTTATTCGATGATAGGCAATTCTTTTTAACGCGTACATGTTTTCACCCGGTTCCATTAAAAACTTATGAATAACTTTAACACGTCTTGCATTCCCATCATTGTACGTTAAGGCAACATAATAAGCGGCACAATATAAAGCTCTCACTCAACCTGACAAAAACACGTTTTGGTAATCAGGACCGTAAATCATTGTTACAAGATTCCTTGAAGGTTCTGCGTGAGACCGTGTAAACATTTTCTTAGAAGAGCAATATCAGCAAGACATTGAAAAATTGGTTTTATTACTGATCGCCGCATTAATAAAACCAATTTTTTCATATATTTAAGTATAAGTGATTTATGTGATTATTTATTTATTTATTTTAGCTTCTTTCTTTCTTTTTCCTGTTTAGCCTCCGCTTTCAGATAATACTTCAGAGGAGGAATGAGAATGATATGTATGAGTGTAAATGAAATGTAGTCTTCTACATTCTCAGTTCGACCGTTCCTGAGATCTGTAGCTAATTGAAACCCAACCACCAAAAAACACCGACATCTACGATCTAGTATTCAAATCCGTATAAAAGTAACTGCCTTTATTAGGACTTGAACGCTGGTACTCGACTTCCGAATCAGTTGATTTGGGAAGACGTGTTCACTACTACACCAACCTGATGGGTTTATTTATTTTAGCTAGGTTATATTTACACCACGTATTTTCATTATTCGGACAAAGCCCGAGTGTACGGTTTTCATCTGTTGAAATTTTATAAATATAAAGAGCCCGTATTGCACGCTTCAAGTCTTCTACATTGTGTATTTTTTCTTATAACAACTCCATAGCAGCCCTGTGAATTTCACCGATAAGTTTACTTGTCAATTTTTTTACCCTCTTCAAACACAACATTCTTCAAGCCGAGGAGTTTCCGCAATCGTCAGCCCATGAAATCGAAATAACTAAAACGTTTCATGTACGATGCAGTGATAGATTACAAGATATTCCTATATCAACGCTAAATTTTCCTTTCATAATAACTAGACAGTGCTAACAAAAAACAAATAACCTTTAGAAAAAATTTCAAATTTAAGATTTTTCGGTGAGTAGTGCTTAACAAAAAAAATACAAAATTTTTGTCACAAAAATATACCGTTTGCTTATTTTATTGTTTTATAAGCATACAATAACCAAAAATGCAAAAGAAATCGATTTAAAAAAAACAGGATACCGGTTACCCTTAAGACGTCTTCATTTGGGATTTTATCGACCTACTTAACATTTAACATTCTCCTGTAACGCTCTCTTTTAAAGGTTCCCATTCTTTTTCTATTTTTTTTTTTTTTTATGTTTCGATATCATAAAGACTTACACTCCACAAAAATAATTTCAGGATTTTCATTTTAATTCTTAGATTTACATGCGTTTCATTTTAATAGCACCAGGCGATTTTCCAGTTAACTACGCACAATACAAATAAATGACCTAAACAAAAGTTACTTAGATTGGAGGGATACTTCATCGTGACTGTACTTAACCTTGACCGATATTTCAGTTTCACACGATTTTTTTCAAATAGAACGACCTATTTTTGGCACCATCAATGAAAGAAGCAGAGAATTTACATTATGGTCACACACATGACCTAAAACCTTTATTTAAGGTTATACGGCTAACCATTAAGGACAGTGTAAAGTCATTTTTATACTCTTTCCCGTAGTTTTCGAGATAAATGGCCTGGAATATAAATATTCCAGGAATATTGTATGACCTTCAAAAAGGTGTTAACTCGTATAATCCGACCTTCACTGCCGTTTTCGTTTTAATGACGTATGGTCAAGGAAATTTGCACAGATTTTCGGCTCCAACTGAAGACTGCCTTCACTTCCTTCCTGCACAAAAAATCGGTGAAGACCAACAATAATTTTTTTCTATCTTGAATCGTAACTTGCTGTATTTTTGGTTCATTTTCATCGGCACTGGCTTCATCCGTTGTATTGCATGTGGGCTGAAGGTCTACAATAGCGATGTCACAATCTTCATTTTGTACAAATTCAATTTTTTTCGTCCAACTGGATAAATTCTTGATAATTTTCAACTTGCTGCAGTGAAGTGTTACCATCATGTTCCTGCATATTTTCTGGCTCTTCTTCTAGGTTAGAAAAACCACAACGGGCAAAACACATTTTTACTGTCGTTTTAATTACTTATCCCCAGCTGTCGGCTACGAACTGAATTGTCTGCAACAAGTTGACTCCTGCACTTACCTCTCTCTAGCTGTAGAGCCCGATATCAATATATTTTCTTCTATTTGTAGAAGAATGTAGTTCACCGACTTACATCGGTAAATAGATTTCATAATTTTTTATAATTCCCATGTCCCATGAGTACATGGATGAGGCTTGTTATATCGGGTGGTAAAAATTCAATAGTAATGTTTTTTAAACAATTTGGTCGCGGATGAACAGCAAAATTGTCATTCAGTAATATGATTTTTCTAATTCTTTCTCAACTCGACATCCCAGTTACTAAGCCGTTCTGAAAAGATTGCACTTAAAACAACGAGGCTTACGAGCCTTCCCGATTAGGACGAGTTTACCTTTGTCACTTCCCGCCATATTAACACAACAAAACACAGTAACACGGTCCACAGATTTTTTGGATCCAGACAACACTTCATGTTTGCAACACAAGAACCCATCCGGTGGAGCAGATAATACAGTCCCGTTTCGTGGTCGTTGTAAAATCGTCGGCAACCCAACATCCGTAGTGGAAGACACCCACCTTGTGACGATTCCGGTCCCACCCCCTACCTAGCCCTAATAGGCTTTAACGGAAGTCGTCTAACTGATTACACCTCACAGTAATAATCCCGGCCTCGGTTGGGATGCCACCGATATAAATGCCTCGGTAGACATTTACAATAGAGATTTTTAAACTCAGCTTTTACCTTCGCTGCAGGCCTCATCCGGACATCTTGAATGTCCTACATCGTTGCCCTCTGAACTAGCTAACCGGGCTCGCGGAAGCACGATCTCCAAGCCTAGTTCTACACTTTACAGAGCCAACTGTGCGTAAATGAACCAAGATTACTACGCTTACTATAAAAATAGTTTATGTTGATAAAATAATTTGGGTAAATAAATAAACAGAGGGCAGAAACCAAATGATACGATCTTCTGCCTTTGGATATTAGTTTATTTAAAAGAGTATATTTGTAACAAACAGTAATTAATCGATAATAATAAATTATTTATCGTGCGGTATAATTCTTACACATGGTAATTATTATGTCATAAATTCGGGTTTTTGTTTATGACATATTGGTAAAAGATCGTGCTATATTAAACATATATAATTAACATTAATAAAACTCATTAAGATTTTTTATTCCCTTTAAAAAAAAAATGTTTACTTTAGTAACGATTAAAGAAATAAATTGTTTTCAATATCAATGCAAAAAAGTTTACTTTGCAAATAAATCATAATATTTACGGGTAATATTAAACGACATCATGTATAACTATAAAAAATGAAGGAAACATAATATTATCTTACTTGTTAATAATGATAAGATGGATTGATATTTTTTTTTTTTAATTGATATACGAGAAATAAAGTACATGATACCGTTTAAATGTAATTTATAATATCTATAATTTCTTATCAAATTTTATGAATATAATTTACAGTCGATAACTACATTTTTATCCCCACTTACAGATAAGTGACAAGAGGTAATGGCGCATTATAACGTTAATATAAACGCGTTTGTTTGTGTATTACACTAGGACTTAGCAAACTGTAATAACCACAAATGGATGCAGAATGTATACCAGTACGTTTACTGAATAAATTATCAGTAAAACTCGATAATGCCACTATGCAATTGCCAAGAAGTAATCACAGGATTGCCTGAACACCATTAGATGAAATTAGAAACATTTATCCACTTCATATATGTATGTGTGCGTGTGTGTGTATACAGACATACATGCATACAGAGTATCCCGGGAGGATTCAGCTAAACTTAATTGGCGTAATTCTCTCATTAAAATAATGAAAAATTCATATAAACGCTTCGAAAACGTACTGTTTTCGGACCCATGTCCTCCCGTTTTCTGTAGAAGCAGAAATCGTTTTCGCTCCAACTTCTGCTCCTTCTCAGGATAAAGCCCTGTTGAAATTCTGGGAAGGTAAATTAAGGGGCTAATATAGTTGTTTTCTTACGGTTTTTGACCTGAATTTTTTTTTAAATGGGTCCAAGAACTGTATCTTCATTATTTTCTACGAAACAGAGTGTAATGAACACAAAAATTGAGTTGATAAAATACAATTTTTAGCTTAAGCGTAAAATAACTTTGTTAAATTGACAATAAACAATAAAACTTAACGGTTAAATTGATAGAGAATGTAATTCTGATAAAATTGATGTAAATTATCTACCAATAACATTCCACAACAGTAATTTAGTTGTACTTTTGTGTGAAATAATAACAGAACACTTACGCTAACGCATATCTGTCTGCCTGCAGTATTACGATGTTATTTCTTAATTATTAGTGCATTAATTCTCCACTAGGGGCGCTGTAATGCGGTACAATATTAGAAGTCTGTGTTTAATCTCTAACAGAGCGAAACTTTACAACAAAAAATGTTCAAACGTTGTTGCGGTATGATTCAGAATGTTGGTTCAGTATGCTGTATTTGTTATTGAGAAGTGAATTTTCAGTATAAAATTCTATTTAATTTGTGAAGTGTTTATTTGTGATTTAAGTGTATTTCAGTACAAAGTGTCCCAAAAGTTCTGCACCATGGGAATATATACAATATCTGTTCAATATGGTGTCTGTATAAGTCGAAAAATGATTGAAAGCGGACTCTCGTGTTCCGCAAAATGTAGATCAAGTCGGGCGTTACCAATTGGCACACAGTTGTGATGCGCTTTTGCAGATGGTTTTTGTACCTGATCTTGACTATGTAAACTTGGGATTTTACATAACCCCACACAACAATATCCATTGGGTTTAAATCCGGGGATCGTAGAGCCCATTCTACTCGTCCCCTACGACCGATTCACTGGGGGAAGTGTTCATTTAGCCAATCACGAACTTGTGTACCATAGTGCGGGGGTGCACCGTCCTGCATGAACCATTCTGGTTTTCCAGAACCCAGAAATTCCAAATCAGGTACTAATTCATTTCCTAACATTGCTAATTAAGTTTCGCTGTTAACTGTTCCATCAGAGAAGTAGGGGCCAATGATCCGGTCTTTCCACAAACCACACCAAACCATGACGCGATCAGCCTCTTGCGCCTTACTATCGATAAACCAGTGAGGGTTACTGTTGAACCTATACCGTAAGTTATGTCGCTTCACCTCACCATTTACATAAAAGTTGGCTTCGTCAAAGAACATAACTTTAAACAAATACTCTGGGTCCTCCTCCAACTGGGTCAAAAATCAATTGCACATTTCCATACGGCGATCAGGATCGTCTTCTGACAAGTGGTGCAACATTCGTAACTTGTACGGATGAAACTTGTTTTTTTTTTGCAAGATCCTCCATACTGTTGACCGAGAAACACCCACTTTCACGCTTGTTCGGCGAATTGATTTTTTCGGACTTACAGATACTTTCGCTAAAACCCCTTCCACTACCTCTTCTGAAATGCTCGAACGTCCAGATCTTTTAGCGTCGGAAACATTAGCTGTAGCCTTGAACTTTGCTAGCAGTCTGCCAACCTTTGTGTGCGACACTGGCTCACCTTGGAGATGCCTCACATTAAATTCATCTGCAATTTATCTATAACAGAATCCTTCTCTTCCACAAGGTAGAGAATCTCTACCCGCTCTTCAGTGGTCAATATCCTTTAGTCCTGTAACTAGGAAACAAGAGAAAAATTAGTAAAATCCCTATAGTGCGGGACTTTTGGGTCACTTTGTAGTTCATTTGTACTAATTTTAAAAGCTATTGCTTTTAATATCAGTGATAATAATTACGTAGTAAGCGATTTGCCCTGTACTAAAAGTGAAATGCCGTATAACTTTACAAATCAGGAATATCCAGACACTTTTCATCTATGGTTTTTGTAACGACAATGCTTCACCCGCCGTTGAAGAATATCGTCGGAGGTTTCCCAATTGAAACATTCCTAACCGGCAAGTACTTTACAGATACTCACCCACACCTAAGAGAAATCGAAACATTCAATGTACCTGAATGAAACATTTTCCAACCGTTCGATCAATAAAGGTGAACTTCAATTATGGCCAGCTAGATCACCTGATATGAATCCTTTGAATTTCTTTTTGTGGGAATATATGAAAACGTAAATGTATACAAAATCAGAAAATGCAAATGAACTTTTACAAAGTCACGTGGGCCGTTGTAGAAAAATAAATAACAACCTATGAATACTAGAAAATCTCGTCTGCAACTCGCAGTGCTGAAATGAGTTTTCAGGCGATGGCGGACATTTTGAACAGTTGATGTAATGTAAAAATAACTTATTCTATTTTATCTGTTTTTTTTCAATTTTATCCAATAATAGAAGGTTGTTCGTTTTATTCTAAAACTGTAATTCAATATTTTTCATATTGGTACGTACATTATTGTTCTGCATTAAAGAATACATTACTTTCTTGTACTATTATTTATTTTTATTGACTTTATTTATATCAATTTCCTTAGAATTAAATTCTCTATCAATTTATCAAACTTATTTTACGCCAAGCTAAAAAACTGTGTTTTTCAACTCAATTTTTTTTTCATTACAACTTACTACGTAGAAAATAATGGATACAATTCTGGGACCCATTTATAAAACTTTTTCAGGTCAAAAACATAAGAAAACCACTAAATTCGTCCCTAAATTAGCCTTCCAACCATTTCAGTAGGGTTTCATTACAGCGTAGAAGCAGAAATCGGGGAGAAATCTTTCACTAGCCATAACTAGTTAACGAAATCCCCGCCAAAGAAGCCGCCGGACGCGGAAACTACCTTCCCGCTCCAGCTCACTGGGCTTCAATCGCCCTGGCCGGCAAACTCAGCAGCAAAAGCCGACCCAACGTGAGATCGCTCGGGGAGAACCATCTCGGCCGTTCTAGTGAAAGGCGACCGACGCCGACCCGACACTGCGGGGCTCAATAACCTATTGACGTCAGAACAAAAGTAGAAGATTGAAGACCGGGACCTTGCGTCTTCGCAGGTCAGGCGAGACGAATCCCTTACAGGTCGTATGCGCTACACGCATGGTATATTTCCTACAGTTGTGATTTAGGTGAGATTGGATGGGTCTCCCCCAATCGATATACCACAAAGTTTCTCTCCGGGCGAGTTTGGCTAGGTTTTGTTTGGTGGATTCGAGTCAATGCCTGAATTGTGGGACTGATGATACAGTGGACCACGTCCTCTACGTCTGTCCCCGATACGAGGTCGAACGTTCATGAGCTGTTAGGGAACTTGAGAGAATGCATTCCTTTCTGGATCTCCATATTAACTGGATGATCCGCGATGATTGGTCTATAGTGGCTGGTTTTCTTCGCGCCTTGCGATGTGTAAGTCTGCAGAGGGAGTTTAATCGAGGTACTCCATCGTGGTAGGATCCCGGGTGGCTAAGGTTCCGGCCTAGGCATTGGATTGGTTGGAGGTAGGCGTATTGGCATCGTGCCACGGTTATACTGGAGTTGTTTGTGATTGACTGGTGGGGGTGGCCGCGCTGCTGGGAAACGGTAGCCCGTGCGACCGGGGGCGTGGCTTCGTTCCGCCGGCTGCAGTCCTGGTTGTGACTTGGTAATGCCCCGCGAGACCCCACGATGAAACCGGGTGGGGGGTTTTCCCCGTCTCCTGCGCGGGACGAAATGAGGTTACGTTCCCCTTAGTAGGTGACCTAAATTTGTCGACTTATTTGGGTACAGGTCTGAATTTCTATGTTGCGTAAAACATAATTTTGATTGGTGTGAGCGTAGCACTGATTTAACTTTCAACTCGTACCTTTTCTGAGCCATTCAGAGTTACGAACGCTGCTGTCAAATCAAGACTAGGCGCGGGGTTCGTGCCTCTGTGGTTTCGGTCAGTAAGTTTGAGGGAATCGTGTTAAATTGGATGTGAAAATCTCCATTTGAGGCCTACGTGAAGGCAAATCTGATTTGTATTTTACTGATGCAAATGTCTGCCGAGGCATTTACATCGGAGGCATCCCAACCGAGGTCTGGCTGATTACTGTGAGATATAATCAACTAGAAGGTCAAAAGACGACCTCCTGTAAAGCCCTAAAAGGATCGGAACGGAGGAGGTGGTTTGGCGACCGATAACGTTTCAAGATGAGTGTCTTCACCTTACGGGGTTGGGTCACGCTACAGTGAAGACCCAAACGGCCACAGAAAGGAAGCCCGGTCTGATTTCAATGGACGAGCCACAATCGCCGACTTCGCCTAGACCATCTTCCGGAACCAACAGCTCTCTTCAGAGATAACGCAAAAAAACGGCCATTTTCAGGGCTACCTTTCCAACCGCGTAGGTGAAGACACCCGTCTTCTGACGCTTCCGGTTGGAACACCACCACCGCTATTCCAAGCCCTGATGAGCTTCAACGCGAATCGCCTTTCGCCCTCTAACCTTTTACATCTCATAGTAATAAGCCCGTCCTCGTTTAGATGCCACTGATGTAAATGCTCCATCGCAGAGTCCTGCGTGACAATTACTCTCACTTACTACCATCGTCGAGAAGCCGCTACACCTCACGGCTGCGTGGGAATCCGTGCCCTTGGCAGTGCAGTCGCCATTCCACCGACAGTGATACTTGCTCATTCAAAAACTGCATTCGTCAAAAGGATGGTACCCCTCACGGCTGCATGATTACCCATACCCTCGGAAGTGCAGTCGTTGTTCCGACGACAGCTACCATTTAGTAATAATCACCACAATTTCTAACGGACCGTAGCTCGATGCTAACACGCCTACCTCCGGCTAATCAACTGACCAGGTAGTCCCCAGCCACCCGAGGTGCTACTCTACTTAACCCTTTCACCCGTTCTCCTCAAAGCGAGGAAAAAAGGAAGCCAGCCAAGATAATCCATTCTCTGCGAGTCTTCCAGATGAGATAGAAGTATCACAAATCAAGATAGGAATTCACTCTCTCTAAGTCCCTAACAACTCTGGTATGTCTAGCCTCGTACGGGGGATAAACACAAAGGAGATTGTTCGCAGTGTCATCGATCCTACAGTCCGGACACAAGCCCGAGTCACCCAAACTAAACCTAATCAAACTATTCCTAAATGCACAACGTCCTGAAAGGAATTACGTTGTGTACAGATTGGGGGAGACCCACCTAAATGCTCGCAGCTCCCTAACATTTAGAAATATACCATGCATGTATTGACCAGCAGAAGACTCATTCCACCTTACTTGCCAAGAGTAAAAACCTTGGGGTTCAATTTCTCGAATACGTCCAGAAGTAAGAAGGCCTCCCTTCTTAGAAACACGCCGCTTGCTAAGTTCCGTAGCTACAATGTCAATGGGTGTTATGCCGGAGATCACAAGACTGCTTCTCTCAAAACAGTTCTGTAGCCCGCGAAAAAAGCTACCAACAGAAGACGCCGGGCTCGCAATAAAATGTCCATATAACATTGGAATTGTAAACGATGAGCCCAGACGGGCGCAGCGTACAGCATTATGGCCTAACAGAAACCTTGGAAAAGAATATGCATGGAACGATAAATCAACCCCCGATCGGGATGGATGACTCTACGAACACCATAAAAGGCATCTATAGCCTTCCTTGCGACAAACTGAAGGTGTTCCCTTAATTGAAGCCTCATCAATGGTGACACCCAGATAATTCTGAACGGTGACATACCGAATCGGAAAGCCATCCATCACAAACTGCGGGTGACGAGTCGCGGCTAGACGACCTTTAAGAAACATCATAGTGGTTTTCTCCGCGCTGAAAAAGATGTTATGTAGAAGACTCAAAAATCTTAGTATCTTGCATGCCTAAGTCGCTCTGAGTTCTATGTCAGCATACGAGTTACCCTCGACCAGCAGCAACCCATCGTCGGCATAAGCCATGATGCCGCAGCCACTGGGCATCCGTCACCGCATTAGAGAGTCGAACTCAACGACCCAGACGATTGGACCTAAAACACTGCCCTGTGGACAACCTATTGACACGGTCCTTCCTACTTCCGAGCCGCCGTCACGAAGGACGATGGTTCTGTTGCTGAAATAGCTCGAAATCTCAATCTCATTTAGTATACAGCCAGATCTATTACCCTAAGAATAGCGTCCTCTGTGCCCTTGCCAGGGCGAAAACCATACTAATCGTCCATAAGGATATGGTAAGAAGTCAATCTACTATTAAAGCAGAGGTACAGGACCTTCTCGAAAACCTTACCTAATACAGGCAAGAGCGTCAGAGGACGGTAAGATTTGGTTTGGTTGGCATTTCTCCCGTCATTACCCCATTCGGTCACCCTAAAGCATAAGACCGAATGTCTGTACCACAAACGGTTACTGAGCCTCGAAATAGTTCAGCGACCAGTGTCCCAAATAGCTCCTAGAGCTTACCTAACAGGTTGAGCGGACTAAGCGCGGTGCCATACACCACCGGCATACGTATACCAACCGCTACCTTGTCATATATTTACTGAAATGGGTAGGCGCACCCCGTCAACTACTAAAAATATATATGATATCCATAAATTAAAATTTACTTCGTCTAGACAGCAACTCGCTGTCACACCTAGGTTGCTGAATGCCAGCAAGTACCTGTCCACCATATTAAAGTCCTTGGAGCCTTAATTGGCTGGTGGTAAGCCATATATATATATATATATATATCTGTAGGTTAGCTTCACACAGCAGTCCGGTAAGAAACTTTTCCCTTATGTAAAACACTGATTTCCGTTGAACATAGCAACCGCATCAAGGAACTTCCACACGGTCTGACAATACGGCTCTCGCCACATTGACTCGCCGCTTGTGAGTGGCCAATTTTCCCATTGACCTCTAAGTTCCAGGGTGGCCTGGTCTTGACCGGACCTCATATATATCTTTAAATCTCTGGATTAAACAAAATTAAAATGAATATACTTAATAGAATAAAATAAAAGAAAAAGAAACCAAAACAGATTTATCGAGTAGTTCGGTAAGAAAACCCCAAAAGATAAGAAGAGTTACTAATGAAAACAAGAAGATAGAATGAAAGATAATTGATGATAAAATAGAAGGATAAGGTTAAAAATCAGTCTTTTTGGCCGATAAAACATTAGAGGGTGACAAATAACATGAAACCAACTCTGAGAACGCACAGTCGGTGCATTACAGTATGGTAGTAGTAAATTTAAAAATTAACTGTCTGTGTAAAACTATAAAAACGCACTCCCGTCGTAAAAATAAGATTGCTATATGTCGACATATTTTATAGATTATAAAGGTCGTAAATTACTTTCTAGGGTGTACGAATGCATAGAGAAATGAAACACACGTATGCACAAGAAAACACTGTATAACGTTAAAAATTTGAATATAATATATGCATAAAAAACATTCAAAAAGAAACAAAAATAAAATACAAAAATATATATATTACGTCCTATAAATCATCTTAAACCCAACCTAACCTAATCATTCATGCATAGAACGTAGGCTTCTAATGCTTGTTAAAAAAAAACTATCCTCATGGACATAACAACAATAAAAGTATTTTATGTAATAGCATAAATCGCAAAAAAAAATTATACATACATTTTGTAATATTCCACAATACAACCCGTGATCGATTATATTTGGCGCGGTGTATCTTTGTCGATCGGTTTAAAGGCTTAATACATCGTTTCATAATACGAATATTAAAAAAAGTCGAGAAGGTGTTCTTATTTTATACTCCAATCATTTTTAGTTTCTCGGCGAATATAGCTAGAAACTATCACCACTTTCGAGAAGTGGTGTTTTAGAAGAAAACTGATGAAAAAAGATAGATAAAACAAAGATTTCGAAAACACGTGAATGAATAACTAAGGGTTGAAGATAAGAAAAGAAGAATATAACTAAACTATTTGGAAATTATTATCTTCAAAAAGTTAAATTATACTAATTTGGATAACAGTTAATACAGTTTGCAGTACACAGTTTCGCAGCGGTCGTATAATTCTGTCCTTAAATAATTATAGACATTAATTTAAATGTTATAAAAGTTACATGTGAATTGCAGGCAATGAAAACTACACTAAAACAAAAGATTAAACAGTCGATACATGAAAGAAATAGGTTAAACATATAAATAACACATTATACTACTCAAAAACTATTAAATGTCAAACAAAATAAGACGAACAACGCAGAAAAACATATATACACAAATACACCGTTTTGTTTTTTCATGAAAATTAGGTATATACAGGCTAATAATAGCACTTGATAACTAGTTTCTGCTCGTCTGCGTGTTTCACGCAAACCGACAATTTAACTTCTAACAATTGAAACATCCGCACCAATTAATAATAAGCTTTCAACTATAACCACAAAAACGAAAAATAGTAATCAAGTTTAACTTCGATAAAAAAAATAATAATTTTACGTAATATTTCATCATATTTAAAATACTTAATCGTATTTTTTTTTTTTTTTAGTATTCGTTTAAGAAAATCTGGTAAAAGCATTTGATGTAGAAACGACTGAATTTTTTATAATTTAAAGAAAATCTGATAAAAAAATTGAAAGAGTTATTTAAAATTATCAATTAGAATGCAGTGGCAGTTATAAAAGTAAAAAGTGAAGAAGTTAAGGAAAGCCCTGATTTGGAATGGAGACAATAATGTAGTCGACTCCCGTCAGTATTAAACTTGTAAATAAAAGTAATATAAAAATTAAAGAAAAAATTAAGCTGAACGAACTTAGAAAAGATTTACCGTGAAAAACAAACTATTATTCTGAAACGGTATAAGAGAATGGATTCATTTATTAATTACTATTTAATATTTTTATGACTTCAAACAATTAAAATTTGAACATAAGGTTAACACGAAGCACGTTATGTAATACTGTACTTACAATTTAAATAAGATTATAATAAATATTGATGATACTTAGATGGTTTAAGGAACCAAATACCTTAATTGGAGCTAAACTTTAAACGTTAGATATAACTGGAATAATGAAAATAAATGTTGGTCATTTTTCCGTCATAATTTCACTTAAATATAAAATAACTATGATAATAATAATAAAAATTACATTACCCAGCAGTGATGACAAAAACAAAACGTACCTGAAACAAAAATTAAATAAAAATATAATTAAAATAAAATGGAAACATTTCTCTACAAAAAGGAATTTTAAGAAATCAGCATAAAAAAATATAAAATTTCGTTAAGAAAAGTCAACGAGGAAAATGAAGAAACATACTATTTAACTGTTTTCCCCTCCAAACAGAAATGGGTAATAAATAAATAATAATTTGCTTTTCAAAAAATTCTGTTGAGTTGAAAGAATGTACACAACTTATCGTTTCACAACAGAATGTCTATTTGTTGTTTTACACTACACGTCCCACTCATTCTTAAACGGTAGGTATGCATTAAATGGATCTTCAAGGGGCACCAATCAGAAATGCTGTTTTGCTTTCTCAGCGTAATTGCTGACATTATTTAGCCGATCCCTATTTTGAACAATGATAACATTTGTAGAGGGGAAATCACCCAAATTTCGTCTAACTTGATGGTGAAGGTAACGGGAAACCACTTCACTTTCATTTTTCCTCGAAGGCCTAGTACAAGATGGTTGTTATTTTTTAGAATGGCCGTGTAATAATCAGGAGTGATTCATATCAGGCTGCCTACAGCCTGTACGGTTATGGTAATTAACATACGAATAAGTACAATTAATAAATTAAATAGATGGAATGTAAAAAAAGTTAACTTGAATACGTCTACGAAAAATACCCTAGGCTACAGTAGAATTTAATTCAATTAAAGTAATAGTTTTATCGAATTGAGTAAAAAATCAGTTAATTGTATCACGGACGTAGGGAAAGGAGAAAGATATATTCCGCATTATTTCAAAAGGGAGGAGGATTCTGTAGCCCGTAAATGATTATACGAGTTTTTAGTGGCTTCACATACATTAAATAATACTTTTAAAACTTATTTTTACAGCGTCATGAACCAGGTTCAAAAGTATAAAGTGGTATTTATAGAAACAAGTTTTCTTTTAATAACAATTTTCTTTTTTTAAATGAAATTTTATTTGATGCTCCACCAGATTTTGTTTCAAACAATTTTGGCTTTTCATTTTTAAAAAAATGGCTGATATATTTCACCATTTTGATTTTTTAATCATTATGAACTCATTAACATTTACACCAAGTTGAATATTTAATAACTATTTCGTAAAAAAAAGGCTGCCAATCTGGAATTAGAGGCTGAAAAACAAACAAACATTACAACATAAGTATGTTTACCCTCCTAGTCTAGTACTCCACTAAAAACCACAATGCTTTGAATTTATAAATCCTAATGTAACATATTTTACCGTTTTTAAAAGACTTTAATAAAAAAATATAATAATAATAGGGTTCTCAATTCGTTTTTTATAGACTTTTCGAAGAAAAGTACGTATTATTTACGGTTGCACGGTGGGATTGGGAGATGAAATTGAATGTTCTTTATGAGGAGTACGAAAATACCATTCACTTAAATGTAGTTTCCACATATATAAATGTATGTATATATATATATATATATATATATATATATATAAATACATAGGCCTTAACTATAAAATTTTTGGCTATAAATTTTCAAAACTACTCGATCAATTTCACTGAAATTTAGATATGCTGTAGTAGTGTATCTGAAGTTGTACATGTGAAAATTTGATGAAACTGGTAACGTCGTTCTTGACTTACGCTTAATTTAAAGCCGAGAACAGACAACTTGTATTGGTGTATTTTTATTACGCGCTTATGCAATGAGTCACAATGGTGTGTGAAGAAGATGATTGAAGGAAATAATAAAAATGATTATAAGAATAAAATAACGATAAGTCTGTCATCAAAGAACTTTTATACAGAAAAAAATTAAACATTGTTTTATTTTATTCAGAAAATTTCCCAAGAATTATTTCTCATCTTTTCCAAGGAGAGCAAGTTTTTTTTAACAAAAAATTACACTTCTTACGTAACATGACTTGAAGGTATTTTTCTTTTTTTTTGTTATCATTGCTCAATACTGAATTACTACAACATATATATATATATATATATATATATATATATATAGATGACACAAAAAAACGAACTTTTGAACTCTCTCTGTATACCTTCCAAACTACCGTTGGCTTTGAAAAACATTTTTATGAGTAAAGCACGCTTTTGACCGTTCCACTGCTTCATGATGACTGAGCGGCAAGGTAACCTTTCCATAAAGCAATGCTGCCATCTGTACATGGCAGCCACTACGAATTTCAAAAGTTCCCTTTTTTGTTATTTTCATACAAAAATTTAAAATTGTTTGATTTAAATAAATCATATGTACGCATTCTAGACAGCCATCGCTCAACCTCCCATCTTTTTTCATCATTTTTTTTTATCTGTACTCCTTTTCTTATGTTTATCAAGTTTCTGATGTTTACATTTCATTCGAGCAGTATTTTTTTCATACGGACAATGTTTCTTTGTATTCTTACCTACATATTAAATAAAAGCAAAATTTAAAACAAAATAAACTCTTATATGTAGATAAAAATTAAAATAAAAAAAATTATCGATTCTTCTTTAAATTTCTTTTAAGTACCTACTTAAGTGATAATAAGATAGATGATTATTAGTATTTGTTTTTAATCTTTAACCGATTTTAAAAATCAAAATTTAAACAAGAAAAAAAATTGTTCATTTTTACTTTTTAGAAAAGATTATTTCTAAACGGTTTTCTTATTTCGTTCTTTTAAAATATTTAATAAAGACCGAATAGACAAAAACTGATTCCAATTAGAAAAAAGAATATCGTAATTAAAATCTGAACTTTATTAAGATATGCTAGATTAAAAAAAAGATTAGATCCAAAATAAAAAAAAAAAATATTTGTGTAGTCGCCTTTTTTATCAAGGGGCAACGTAAGTAAAAAATCTTAATTATACATGACATTATGAAATATTCTTTTTGGCGCGAATAAAAAAAGGATAAAGAACTGACAATTACAAATATTACAAAATAAAAAATAAAATTAACCGCATAAAAAAATATGTAAACAAATTAAGAACATAAGAGGACATTGAATAATATAATAAAACTTTACACAAAATAAAAAAAGGAATATTAAATGAAGTAGGAAGAAACAGGAAGAAGAGAAAGAAGAAGAAAATAAGTATAAAGGTCTAAGAATAATGATAAGGATGTATATAAGGAATTCCTTTACAACCGGAGGCAGCGAAAACAAGCTAAACTATGTAAGCAGCATGCCACGTTATAAAAAAGGGAAAGACTGGTGTAAGTACCGATGAACAAAAAAGAGCGATGAAAGGGATCTGCCATTGGAAAAAAGGGTGGGTAATAAGAAATTCAGAAGAGCGGTGAGATCACAAAAAAGAAGAAAACGCCAGACAGAGAGAAAAAAGGATAGCAAGAGAAAGATGGAAGGAGTTCACACGATGTAAATAATGCTACTTCACGACCTCGATTGCGCGCGCGCACGCACACACACAAAGTAGCTTCGGCCAAGAGCTACGCTGCGACCGAGAAACGGAACTGCACTACTTAAATGTATACTAGGAAAGAGATAGACGTTATTTATTTTCCCGCCAAAACAGGGTAAGGCTTTTTGCAACAGACAGGTAAAGGAATACTAATAAACGACCAACTGACACAGTTCGTAGGCTAGGAGTTACGTAAAAGAAAATATAAAGGTCTCCGTCATTCACTTTCCCTTTTTAGTACACACACACCCCTTGAAACAATCTTATTCTTTTTCTCTGTTCCCCTAAATTTTATTACGCTATTAAAACGTACGGCATACGATTTAACAAATTTATGTATTTTCTAAAGCATTTCGAAATAAAATAGCAAAAATATTAAAACCACAAAAATTCCTAAACTGTAAAGCATCACAAAAATCTAAGAACTTGAACGGTTTATGATTATGTTTGTACATATAAACTGATTTTTGAAATTTAATATTTTTAAACGGGATACAATGCTATTTATCATCACCATGAGCCTTGAGGCAAAGCCCTTGTACTGTCCACATCCAGTGAAACATTTAAGATCCTGACAGCTCCCATTTCCTTTTAAATTGCCAGCAATTTTAATTTTTTTCAGTCTCTCTTTTTTCACCTTCTAACACAGTTTTAATCGATCCTTCTTCACTTATACGTATTTATATTTTTTTATTCTAAATTATTTTAAACCTGTATTCTCGTTATCATTCCCACTACTTCTTCATTTTTCACTTTCTGGTCTATTTAAACGTTTATTAAACCTGAAGCCTTTATTTTCCCCCGCTTTCTCAAGCGTACATATTTCACATCAATAAAAAGTTCTTTTTTACATCTAATTTTATCTTACTACATAATAACTATTTTTTTCTTCGTTAAATGTTTACTCGGCCATTACTATTCTCTTTTTATTTTTCGATTGCACAATCTTCAGTTACAATTGCAGTTAAGTATCTGTACGGTACTACTTTTTTAATTCGTCCTTCTTTTGCGCAGACAATCACTGACTTATTGTCTCCCATCCTTTTGTTTTTCTACGTTTATTTTCAATCCATCTACTACCATTGCGTCTTTTAACTTTGAAATCATCCGTTGAATAGTCTGTGCTACACTTCCTAAAAAAACACTGTATAATCTGCGAATCTTATATAAATTATTCTCACCCCCTACACTGCTTTATTCATCTTCTACACCATTCTTTATCACAATTTTAATATATACATAAAATATTTCCTTGTTACCAAATGAGATTGATGACAGATACCTTGTCTTACTCCTCTTCTAAAGTAAATTAATCCCTTTGCTTTCATAGTCGTTTTCAGATTCAAATATAATTAATTAATTTATCTTGTACCTTCCCAAACTGTTCTTTGGCTTGATACTATTTCCATTAACTTACCCCATTTGATACGGGTTAGTTACTTTTTCATATTTATAAAATACTATTATTCCTTTACCTCTCACCAATTGTATTTATTAACCCGATTACATCACTTACCCCTTCTCTTCCTGGAACCGTAATCTTCTATAACAATTTGTTCTATTTTGTCTACTTAGCTTGGTTTAGAATTAATAGAAGAAGTGAAATGAAAATAATTGTCCAATAATCCTGACACTTTACATCATGCGTTTTAGGGATAAGAAAATTATTTTAAGAAAGATTTCTAACCGAAACCTAATACTGTATAACACAGCTTCACCATCTCTAATTTTTTTTAAGTATTGTTTTTAAACTCTGCATTTTTAATGTTTTGTGCACTTAAAGGTAAAAAAATCCCTTTCGGCACGCCGGAAGGCGGAGGTAGATTTCACCGGTGCTAAGTAGGGGATAAAAAGATTTCCACCTTAAAGTTAAGAAAAACTTCAAATTTACTCAATACGACAATGGCTGCATGTGAAAACAAATTTCATATGTGTACTATAGACAAGCCCAATATTCTTACAATTTCAGCAACAGTTTGCTTATCCCTTGCCGTAAGGGTTGGTCATATCAAAACTTGCTTCAAACAAAAGTTTTAGGTAATGTTTAGAGGATTAACGATATATATATACAAACTTTTGAACTGACGGTGGTTTTGGGATCCTGGGGATGTGAAACGCGAAGATATGTAGAAATTTTCCGGAAGTCGAATCATGGTAACAATTACAATAGATAGGTAGCTTTCTTATGAAATCTATCTAATAAAATGATTTTGGTATAATCCATTTCAACTGATAACTGAAGAAGGAAGATAGTATCTCAATTTACGCCTTAGAACGGCTCAGCTACATCTATTAATAAAAATGGATCAAACGATTCAATTCAAATAAGCAAAAACTAACAAATGACTAATAAAAATGGCTGCCAAGCATTAAATGACTCTCGGCTACGTCCGTCAAGTCATGATAACCAGTTAATTTAAAAGATAATTTATAAATATATTTAAAAAATAAAGTACAACTTTTATGAAAGTAATAAAAAAAAAAATTGTTTCTCATTTTGGGTACGGAATATAATATAGCGGCCAAAGATACGTTAATTTCAATAGCTCTGTGATAAAAAAAAAATATATATATATATATACTTTTTTTTTCTTAATAATAAAGATGAAAAGAGCTGGAACCAAAAAAAAAATAAATATTTTTTAGAGGTGGGGAATATTCAAATATTTATTAAGAAATATTTTTCTAAAAATATTCATATTTAGGCTTAATAAATTTGCCTAAGGAAGTTTTCTCTAAGTCTAATATCCGATTCAATAAAGTCTAAAATAAGAAAAGGAAAATGTTAAAAAAAAACTTTCTGCACAAAACTTTAGGTAAAATTTTAGGTCCGGGGTCGAAATTAAAAAAAAAAAATTGTATACATTTCTTGATAGCTCTATAGTGAAGAATAGACTTTCAAAAAATGTTTGAAAAATATTTAAACCGAAGGAAGATAGACTAAGGGTTGATTTTTGAAAAACAATTTTTTTTTATTTATGCAATTTAAGTAACAAATTTGGTTTAATAAAACTTTCTATAAAATCTTTTATAAGAGCTTTTCTAGATATATTTGCTTGGAAAGTTAAAATAAAAATAATAAAATAACGAACTATAACTTCCATTTCTCCAAGTCAACATAAAAATAATAACCCTATTTTTATATTTCTTTAAAATCCTTAAGGGTTAATTTTAAAAAGGGAAATATTGATTATATTTTGTAAAATCACTTTTTTTTATTATTATCCAAAACTCGGGTCTATTTATAAATGACACTCATACATACATATATAAATATTAATACGTATATATTTTTTAAACTTAAATTAACTTATAAGAGTTAAAAAATTTCGGTCAATCCAGTTTCCGGGAAGGAAAGAAATTAATCAATCGAATAAAATTCGCTAAAAAAATGTTTTAATTAGAATTTAAAAGTTTTATTTACACGGCAGAAAACCGTGTAGGGTATATAATTAATATATATATATATATATATATATATATATATATATATATAAAACTAAAACACCAACTAGGCCCATTTTTGACCTACAACAAGGAGGTCAAGGTCGCAGGTTGAAATCTCGCCACTTACCGCCAATATGTTTATAATTATTAATATACACTCGCGCGCGCCAATAACCATACATTCACAGAAATTACCTATTATAAAAGTAAAAATGATTACGTATTGTTTTAAAATAAATATTATAGTAAAATATTTAATATATCCGTTAACTAGACCCGTTAAATAGACTATTATACAAATGTGTTAAATTAATGACATACTAAGTTACGACTGGTCAGTGACAATATCAATGTAGCGATGGGTCGAACAAAAATGTTATAGGCCAAATTTAGATCGATCAAAACCGATTATTAATTAATGAAATAAAAATCAAATCAAAAGATAGTAATAGTCGTGACAAAATAATAGATTATTTAAGATAGACAGTAGACGAACATATTTTAACAGACACGCGACCCGTATAACAAACACGCGTATAGAAGCATTGGGATATGTCAAGGACGTTGAAATATACTGTCTTCACATGATTACTATTACCCAAACCGATTATCGGGGATAATGAACCGAAACGTTTAAAACTCTTCAAATTATTTTTTAGTTTATTTACTTGTGTGCAAAATTAATAAATAATTACTGTAAAGAGGACACAAATTTACCCGTTAAAAATTAGTCTTTATTTAAAAAAGTAAAAAAATAAAACATTGCCACGGTTATCAAGATGCTTTTTAACCTAAAGTATATATTATATTCTTATAAAAATTGCAGAAAGAGGTTCAGTTTGGCCATCTTGCACGGAATAAAATGAAAAACTTAAAAATAATAAAAGCACTTAAAAAAGAGCTGTTACTATAAACCATTCGCTAAAAAAAATTCATTCTATAAAAAAAAATAGAAAGCATTTCACGTAAAGATTAGTAGAGAAAGTGAGTCGAGAGCGGTTTCCCATTGTCTTGTTAAATGATAAAGCCATTCTTTAAAAAATAAGCATCCCATGCCAGGATTACTAAAACGGTTTCCCGTCGGCTTGTTTATTGAACAAAATATACGGCTGCATATTAACCCACAAGACATTTTTGTTTTGCTCACAACGAATACTGGCTGAATCATTACAGCAAAAAACACATCCCTGACTTCTAATATCTTGGTCGCTTTACTTGCAATTGTGCAATGTTTGTACGATCAGATCGTACAGATTGTGTCAGGCAATGACTCAATTTATTCCACCCTGTTACAAAACAACCCGTTATATTTACTGTAATTCAGCAGAGGTTGAATTTACATATCGATAGGTAATTAATAAATGCAAATAAAAGCATTAGGGAAGATTAATTACAAACTAAATTATTTTTAATAAAGTCTTATTTATTTATTATTTTTTCACTAATACAGTAGAAGACATATTAGGTATATATTACCCGTAAAATTAATTTTTTTTTGCGCTTACTGCTTTAATTTTTCTTCAGCATTCAATGATGCCTATTTTCAAAAGGATTTCCAATTTATCAGAGACCATCTTTTTTATTAATACGATTAAAATGTATAAGAACAAGATTAACAATGTAATATTGAAAGATGTGTTTATCGACTCCATCATTAATAGGTCAGTAATAAAGTAATTTTATAATAATAATAATTGTGATTGTAAACATATTTCTTTACAATTTTAAACTACATTTTTAATTAAATTAAGTTTTGATAAACCAGAGATCTCTGCAGAAATAACACAAAGAAAAAACATAAATATTAAGTGAAAAATAATTTTATAAATAATTATATTCTGCTATTTCAGGATGGAATCTGCTTAACTTTACTGATTAATTAAAACAAATATTAGCCAATTTTACTGATAAATTACAAAAAAAAAAGATTTATCTTTTAATCTGAGAGATACGTAAACATTAAATTACGAATTTTTAGGTTATTATAGAAAGGAGAAATTTAACGACCAAATATGTTTAAAATCAAATCCGGGAAAACATTTCAGAAAATTTCCTGGTTCCAAAACATTTTTTGTGGAACCTAGATTTAAATTTTTTTCATTACAAAATTCGTAATTAGCGATTTAGATTTGTGGTTAATTAATCCTGATGTTCAAAGGTTTTACACTTAGCTCTTAGAAATATATTTCGATAGGAAACACTTTTTAGAGCTGATTTTATATATTCAAACCAAGGATCTAAGCTCGAGCCATGCTGTTAGTAGTAAAAAGTTAAAATAATGTAAAAATATTTCATTATTACATAAAAAGTTTTTAAATACTAATCGCTTCTATTTTTAAATAATATCCTTTAAATTTCATTTTTCCCTTAACTGTCGTTGTGACAGCAGTTATTAGGTATTAAACACAATACTAACCAACAATAAAGAAACTAAATCGTAAATTCGCTTAAATGTATATCATTCGTACTCTTTTTTTTTATATAAATGAATAAGGATAAAAGACGTTATCAAACACGTTGTAGAATTCCAAAAAATTGATTTTAGTATGTGTGTGAAACATACAGGTACATCAAAATTTCAGCGCTTCAAAAATAAACCTTTTATTTTAAGTGGTTTGTGCCTATATAATACATGTAAAGTTTTTTGTGTGTTATTTTTAATTTATAAAATTATAATAAACAGTATTTAAATAATATGATACATGTAACACTGTATAAAAATGTTTAAAACAGAATCATAAATGATGTACAAAAGGAAAAATTAACAACAATGTATGTTTATTAAAAATTTAACAAATACATGTATATATAAAATATAAGTACATCGACCTAATTTCTTAAATTAAATTTTATATTAAAATACTGAATTTAAAAATATTTTTTTTAAGAAAATAAAAATGTGAGAATGAACTTTTAATTTTTAACGCCGTTAAATCTTAAATTTTTATTGTTGCTTTTATCGCTGCGCTAGTAATTATATCAATTATGAATTTCAACATTTTTATTAAAAAAACAAAATCAAATCAAGTCATGAAAAAAAAGAATTAAAGGATAAATAATACGAAAGTTATTCCAAATCGGCATCCAATTGGATCTAGAAAATAAACCGGTTGCTATAGTAACAAAGTACAAGGCAGTGACTAACAGCCAATAAAAATATCGTACACCCCCACTTGAAATCCAGCGCGGTCAACGTCGGTAAAACAACGGTCGATGAAACATGGAACCTGTTATCGTAAGTTACACCATCTATGAGGTGGGAGCGTAATTTGGTTTTTCCAAGCCGAAGGATACGTGTAACTGAGATACATCGATGTTTGAACTGTTGAAATCTTTATAGCGGTGTTTCTCAACCTGTGGGAAATAGAAATAGACACTGAGTTCTTTTTCTAAATTTAGCCGATATCTATATTTTGTAATTAAAGCAGCCACCGCAGAAAATCCGGTTTCACAAAGATAGGATGTTGAAACGGTAATAATATACGACATGTTCTTGTTTTCAGTGCAGAAAACATCATCCACCCCTCCCAAAAATTCAACGAGTAATTTATTACTAAACTGTCCTTTGATTTTGCCACTTGCCGTTGTCTACGAATATTTCTTCGGCAGTTGGGGGACCTGCAAGAGTATTTTGAAGTGGATCCCTAATCCGCTCGTAACTTCCTACCAAGCTTTCGTCAGCAAGAAAATACTTTTTAAAATTCTTTGCCGGCATGGCTAAATGATTTTCAACGGTTAAAAAAGCAACTTTCACATGTTCGTTCATCACCTTTGCAAGTTTTAACACATTCATCCACATTTGCAAACATTTCTAGGTTTTTTAATTTAGGCTTTAAATTTTTGCTCCACAACTCCAATTTTCTACAAAAAGCATTAACTTTGTCACTTGTATCCAACATATGTGTATTTGCTGCTTGCAGTTGAAGATTGAAGGTATTTAATTTCTTGAACATGTCGGCCAGGTAGCTCAATTCCATCACAAATAAACCATCTCAAAACTTTTTTGGGGGTTTCATTTTTATATAATTTACTACGGTTACAACCGTCGTTAGCATAATATTCAAATCAGGACTCATTTCTTTGGAAGCCAGAGCTTCTCTGCAGATCATGCAATGTGTCCAGACACAGTGTGGAGATTTTTGTTTCACAAGTGATTGTATACTTTGGAATCTTCCAGACGTTGAACGAGCGCACCATCGATGTATATTTCGATGCAAGTTTTCCCCAATATGTTTATCTCGTTTATAAAATCATTTAAGATAGCAAATAATGCGAGTGCTGTTGCATTAAGTTCAATTGGTTTGCAGAAAAGTAATTCTTCTACTGCTGACATATCATCACAAAATCGAAAATAGGCAATGAAATGAGCATCTAAATTGCTATCTGTCGCCTCATCAAGCTGAATTGAAAGCAATTTAGAACGCGAGTTCCCAAAAAGCTCATGCTGTACATCTTAAGCAACATCACCGATTCGAAGGGCAACAGTATCATTTGATAGAGGTATCGACTGCAATCGTTTGGCAAAATTATCCCCAAACACAGATTCTACAATCTCAATTACAGCTGGAAAAATAAGCTCTTCACCAATGGAGTGAGGCTTTTTACATCTGGCTATATTATATAAAACTTTGTAAGAGGCAATTAAAGCTTTTTCATTCACAGAGTTTTTTTTTACACGACTGCCCAAAAAGGAGTGTAATGTTGTTAGGGTGTATGTATATATGTTTGTTCCACCGTAGCAACTGAACGGCCGAATCGATTTAGATGTATGACCCCGAGTTGGAATCCTTACGTTACAGGGAGTGTAACGTAACGTCATAGGCTACAAAATATGTGTACGTGTAGGTTTAATTGTAACTAAAAGGCCAAAAATTATCATATATACGATTCTAAATGGATAATCGATAGTATTTTCAGTATCGATTTATTTATATCAAAAATAGCTGTGTTTTAAGATCTGCTACGATACTGAATGAATGAATTACTATAGTAAAATTTATCATTTTATAATTATTATTACTGTTGTTATTTATTTTTTGTAAACATTAAGGAAAAAATCTTACGATTTGTTGACGGGCAGTATGTTCGATCAAGTAAGCGTGTTCTTTATTCTTGCTCTTATTTGTCGGTGTTGCTTCATATTATTACTACTAAATATTAACTAATAATCCCTTTCTTTTATTAATAAATAAAAATAATCTACGCTTAGAAATTAAATTTAATAATGCGTTAAATAACTGACAACCGACTCCTTCTACCTGGAGAGTGTAATGGAGGGAGCCGTGTGCTGCCTCCCGGCGCACCACCATCGGTCCGCTTTGCGCCAAAATTTTATTGCTAAATATCAACTAATAATCCCTTTCTTTTATTTAATTTTTATAATTTATATTTTTATAATTTTTATTTTTATTTTATTTTATTTATAATTATTTTTATTTAATTTATTATTATGGAGATTTCTCGGCTGAAGCACAAACTTAAAATAATTAATTGAATTAATGAACTGTAAGTCTCTATCACTGTGTAAGCTGGGTTAGAACTGAATAATTCGAATGAATACTACTACAAATATAATATAATTATATTTACGTTAAATGAAATAATATTAAATAAATTTAAATAATTTCTGTTTAATAATAACGGGCTTCCCGTGGATATCGACTGCGTGTGAGGCTACAGCGATGAGATGATACGAACACCTCGAGCGAGGCTAAACTAATCATCACCATCAACCGGTAACAAACGGGATGCCTATGGGGTGCTCTTATATCTGTGTAAACAATCGTCTGGTTTTCAAAATTCAACGCGGTATTTGTTATCAGGTTGAAGGCTAACCTTTGCACGCATCAGGTACATTCTCGATCTTAACAGATCACGGTTATTCGAAAGCGATGTCATATCTTCGCAACCGATCTTCAAAAACGGGATATTTGCTAGTATAATACAAAATTACGATGGAACCTAACCAGAACAAACTGTTTGTAAGCAATGTTTTTTTTTCGGCAGCCGTGTTTTTAATTCGAACGGTTATCTTCTGTTTAAAAAAGATGTTTGTCATATGTTTTAATTTGTATTAATTTAAATCGGAAGAATTGTCGGAGTTTGTTAACGTACTTACTATGAAGAGTTTCCAAGTGTCGTTTAAGTTTATTAGGTTTCATGCTATCTGCTGCCAAAAGTTTTGAGCAGATGTTACATAGGGGCCTTCTTCTTCATTTACTTTAGTACCGGTAAACCCAAAATTTAAGTATTCTTGAGAATATTTTATTTTCGGAACCAAGCTCGTTTGTGCATTTGTTGATACTTAACTATCGTCTAATACTCGCTTACGCTCACTTAAAAATTTATCCATAAATCTACTGCCGTAAATATTTAATACCGTGAATCGCAACTACAACATACAAACAAATTACAACATACAAATTTACGATAGATTCGATAGCGATAGAAGGATCTTTTCGACTGAGACTGGCTGAAAGCAAACGAGGTGCAGCATTTACACACGTTTGCGCAGACGTTCCAGAATGTTCGAGACAAATCGAAGCCGCGAGAATGTCCGATATGGTGACGTAATACAGAGAGCAATAGAGAGGCATCTGTTCTGGATTTGCCAATGCAGCGGATCGGTGTTGCCAAATATCAATAAATTAACTTATTCTTGTAATTTTTAAGGTTTGTAATTCAGGTCGTAGTGTAGCTTTAGCGTCAAAATACTCAAAACACATTATTACTCTATATATTTTTATTGTATGAGAGGAGGAGCGCGATAAAAATTACGATTGAAAACGGGTCGTAAATACTGAAACGTTAAGGAATACTGGTTTACGATATTGAACATGTGGAATTGCATGTAATGGAGAAGCAAAATGGCATCTTTGCTTTCTTTTGTTATAGATCGATTTCCGAAGTTTCTTCAGCATCGATGTAAAATTCTATCTGTATACTCGCGCGCGCGTGCGCGTGTGTGCATAGTATATACACACAGCATGATGAGACTTTGGTGTGCAATCTAAAACAAAAGGACGCAAAATACTCACCAAAGGCGTTGTTGTGCTCCTTCACTACCGTGCAATTGTGCGTGAAGACTTCAGCAGATTAGTGTGGAAATATTCGACCGACATCCTGGATTTGGATAACTAATATCTCTTCAGCAAAGATGAAAATCAAGCTGGCTACACAGTGCTTTTAAATCAATAAGGAGCTCGTGAACAGGATTAAAGGCTGAATTAAAAAACTATCCGGTTGCGAACTTTACTGACGAAGATACGGAAATGCTGTTGTCACGCTACAATAAATGCCAAAATAAAGCGTGTAATACACGAGTATATATAGCATATAAATATACAGCGTTGGTATACATGTAAATTAACAAATTGTTTAAAAAAAGAGCAACCGGAAAAACTGGTAAAAACAGTTCCGTGTAACTAATATAAAACAGAGAATAGTAGCTAAAAATTAAAAAGAAAAAAAAGAAGCATATTCAATGTGTAAATGAAATGAATTAAATATAAATTTATTGTGAAACAAGAAAATAAATACGAAAACCATTCAATTTCCTCCGGTAAAAAATATAATAAAAATTAATTTAGCTGGTTTTTAAAAGATAAAATTAATAAATTACTCTTACTTACTTTTTTTTACAAAATATTATTTTAAAAATCTGATGTGGACACCACATGACTTCCATGTACACCTATTAAATTATTACATGTACAAATTTTTTAAAGTGAAAAGTAAATAAAATTTTATTTCATTAATAACTTCTGATATTTATTTATTATTTTTTTTGTTATTAAATTATTATTTATCGTAAAATGTTTTTTTACAATCGGAAGTTAATTATTAAAAAATTAATATATTTAAATTAAAAAAAAAAAAAAAAAAAAAATTAAAAAAAGGAGATGAAGTCCGATTCGAACCGATGTGCTCAAATCCAAATATTTCATTAATTAAAATTTCATATGGCTATAACTCTGAAACTAATGAAAATAAGCACCACTTATGATATATCCAAAAAAAAGCCCTCGATGAAGGCTTATTGAACACTTTCGGTTCAGTCGATTGCAATCAAAAGAGGAGGTGCACAACTAGATATTACAACAGTCCTAAGTCAAAAATTTCAACATCCTACGGCAAATCCTGTTTGAGTTATGCAAGATACTTACGTAGGTACGTATGTACAGACGTCACGCCGAAACTACTCAAAATGGATATTTCCGTTGAAATCTGAAAACCGAAATGTTTCGCGATCACAATCAGGTTCAGTTAAAAAAATATTTCCGTCTCAATGAAACGCTTCGTTTCTCTACAGTGCAGCTGGTGAAATAATAAAGAAGTCGATCAGGAAGGGTCCTTAATAGGACATGTAAAAAAAGAACTTGCAAAATACTGATGTTCTAAAAAGAAAAAAATAGCACTACCAATCTTTTATCTAAAACTACGTAAAAAAAATATATAATGTAATAATCGGTTCCCCCTCAGATGTCGTTAAGATAAATACTGGCATTTACATATTTATGTAAGGAGCAAAGTCTTTTGTACATCAAAAACACTAAGATTAGGACGTGGTACTTTTCACTTAGCTTTTTGTGTTGTAGTCGAATAAAGAACAGGAATTCTATTAAGTTCCCCTTATTTATATGAAACAAATTAAACTGGGGAACAAATAAGGATTTTTTTTTGTCTCGGGAAAAAAATTTGCGATTCTGATAGAATTTTTTCTCTTGAATTCAAATATGATATCGGTTTTTCCCCATCACACAAGGTTTCCAAGAGACAAGCAATTATCATTTCAAACATTTTAATACTTTCTGCATTCTTAACTACACAATATTCAAACATTTGACTCACCTAGAAAGTAAGAAATGACGATTTCTTCTATATTTCGTCTGTGGAGTATCCCTTTTGATAGTCCACCAATAATCGGCCAGCTTATTAGAATTCACTTAGTCTTGATGCCTCTTTTTCATAGGTGAAATCTCCTGACGAAAGTATTACCCGTGCTCATCGCTCACTGCGCCAAGATTTTCCGGGAGAAAATCTAGGTGCCAGTGCAGGAAGTGAACTTTTAAGGACATAATACAACCCAAATTTTTATAAGATGTTATAAGATCGTTGACAATATCACGGTAATTTTCCGCCTTTCTATTTCCTAAAGAACTCTGAGTAACTATTTGAATGCTTGCCGAGCTGCATTCTCCAGTGGATTCAGTAGTTCCTAGAACTTTTCATCATGCATTAGTGATCTTATATGTGGACCCACAAATATTCCTTCTTTAATTTTTGCATCACTAATTTTAGGAAACTTCTGTTGTAAGTATATGAAATCAGCAGTATTGTCCATGACCTTGACGAAATTCTTCATTAATTCTAGTTTGACATGTAACGGAGGTAGACACACATTTTTAGGATTACACAATGGGTCATGTTTATGAGTGATTCGCGTTTAGGCCATTCTTTTCTAATGAAATGGTTTTATCCTACTATCCCAGAATGACGATTACGATAAGTACATACCTTTGTATTCTTTTGAAGAAGATTCAATCCTTTAAGCCGGGAAGCAAGCATTTCAGACAGTTTTTTGAAAACTTTAAATCTCGTATGAGATCGTTAAACTGCTTTGTTCAAAAGTTGTATCACCAGAATCTGTTTCTTTTTCTTCCTTACTTCCATCAGATTCTGAGCTCTCTTCATCTAATGTCACATGTTCTGGAGGCCTTGGGTATGGGCAATTCTTCGCAGTGTGAAAGAGGTCTCATTGCAGATTGCAACTTAGGGTACACCACTGTATGTTGTGATTTTGACGTAATCCCTTTACTGTTTGTTAAGCAGAAATAACAGTCAGAAGAGTGATCTTTGGTTCCTTCCAAATCATGGGGATAGCAAATGGCATGCTGTGTGCCATTTTTCCATGCAGTGAGAAGCCTAGAACACGATAAACAACAGATATGTGGAGCCCAGGCCCTTGTTTGTCCCCCGACTTTACAACCAACATAAAGTTCATAACACTTTTTTACTAATGAAGTAAGGTTTCGCTTTTGGGACTTGAGCGTCACTTCACCACATAAATAACAAAAATTGTGAGGATGATTTAAACAGACTCTAGCCATTTTGTAACTAACAAATAATTAAAAAAAATAAAGTTCTAAATACGTAATACACAATAATTTAGACATACAAAGAACTCATAAAGACGTGTTTACTGATTCACTACTATCTCGCAACTGGCATCGTTGCGATGAATGTGTGCTACGCTAGATCACGTTTGTACACGTCTGAACCTGCACAACATTAGCAACGCAACCCTTTGAATTAGCTCATTTGATTCCACCATATTTACAATGCTCGAAGAGCTTTTACTTGACACTGGACAACAAATGGACGAAAAACCATTTAAAAATATTAATAAAAATTAAAATAATAAAAAAAACTGTGGGTGATGAAGAAATTCCAAATACGTATTTGAAAACAGGATAAAAGACTGCATTAAGTGCACCTACTGGTAATCGTGAGACAAAAATCATGTCGACCAGTGTTAATTAAAAGAAATCAGATTGCTGCCACCTGGTAAAAAATTAATGAATAAAATCAGTTTTTCATAATTCTAGTTAAAAAACATAGGTGATTTTATAATGTACTAGCCGATCAGGGCTCGCGTCCCTCGTCCTTCCCGTCTGGACCCTTGCTCTGTTAGTTATCCTCGCGGTTGTGAAAATAATACTAATAAATAACAAAAGCTCTTTCCTCCAACGTTTTCCTCGTTCTTTAAATAGAAGCTCATGCTGTAGATGAACATTCCCTTTTGATGCCCCTTTGCATTACTCTAGGATACCTTACATCTCGGGATGGGATCAAGGTAGAGAGCTGAAAATCGGAAACATTATAAAACGATAATTTATTATTTTTACGGTAAAAACGAAATTAAAAACGGTATTAGGTCGTCCTCCAAGAGGAAAAATTTACAGCGTTATCCCCAAGGAGGCTAGAGCCTCGACATATAACTTCCCTGAGATAGCAGGAATGTATCCTGAAAATTTCAGAGCAATCGGTCGGTTGGTTCTCGCTTGATGCTGATGCAAATGGAGAGAACCGCCACAAATTTTCACATTTATGTATTAAATTTAATATCCAAATAAACACTAACAATTAACGTACTTTTACAGTACATTTTAGAAAATGTCGGCCATAATAATTAGAAATTAGCTTAATTAACTATAAACCATTACCTGACAAAGTGTTAAGGTGAAACTTATACTTATCTATCAAAATAAGATACGAGTATATATATATATATATATAATATATGTTTGTGTGTGTGTATATGTATATTATACGAGCTCTTATGGAACAAAAAATAATAAATTTATTTAACTTGAAAAAAGCTAACGTAGAATTTACAAAATAGTATAAAACGAAGTAATTATTTTTCAACAAAAATGTTATATGTAGGCACTTTAACAAAAAAAATGAATACTGAAAAAACTTAATGAACAAAAAAAGAAACATTGTCGTAGTCTGGTTATAAAAAAAAAATTCAATTTCATATCACTTCGTTATCCTCTTAATTACTTCGTCTTTCTTAAGACTGCCGTGAATCTCTGGCTAAGAAACGTTTAACTAATGACTGTTCCCATATCAGAAAAAACAAAAAAACATTTACTGCCGTTGGAACACATTAAGATATTAACCACGATTTTCTAAAATACAGGACAAGGTTACCACAAAGATCTTCTAATTGTTTTACTATTTATAAAAGAATAGTATAAAAAAATATGTTAAACAGTCTATATGTTTATTACACGTATAGTGTAATTTTATATCTAACCTGAAGGTTAAACATACGAACTAATCGTATACAGAATAACTAGCATCCCCGTCGCGGTCAATTTTTATTTTTTTATTTTATATTTTTTAGTTAAGTAACCGGAGGCAGGAGCAGCCAGTCGCGTCGCGCAAACAGTTAACTGGCAGTGGCTGTGTTGGTTGAGCCGCCGCACTCCTTAAAAAACCGAAATTCAAAAAACCCGAAAATGGTTTTTAGATATTTATCTGATGAGTATTTACAAACCCAAATCTATTGAATATTTCGTTCAGTATAATCGGAAATGGAGGAAATCATCTTTCAAAACGTTTTACTTTTCTTCTCGAATTTCGAAAAATTTAGACGTCGGTTTTTAGATATTCACTTGATGATTACATGCGCCAAAAATCCAAGTTGATGTCTTCATTTGTTACCGAGAAATAAAAAAAATAGTAAATTTCATTTTTACGCTGTTTAAACCTTTTAAATATAGATTTTGAATTTAAATCCTTACAACGTAAGAAGAACGTATATACCAATTTTAATCGATTTATCTTCAGTAATTTTACTGAGCGTTGACTATAAATCACTCACGACATGTTTTTTTTTATAGATTACGTTAAAAATTTCTCACGTGATCTAGTAAAGGATTAAAAAATGTTGTTTTAGTCAAAAGAATTTTTTTTTATTAAAAATGAAATCCTTAAAAACGATTTCATTCTTAGAGAACTCTGCCATCATAAATCATTATTTTTTATCAGACCTATTTTTTTAATAAAAAGTATTCTAAACTTTAACTTTCTTGGGTCGTATAGTTATATTGTATAGTGCCTATATCAGGGAAAGTATACTTTATTTGGTTGCATGGCGGGAGTTTTTGCAGATTATAACGCTTCATAACTTAAAAACACAATTTTATCATTAAAAAAAACTGGAAAGATGTATGAACATATGTTGGCCTGTTGCAGCTAGATATCTTCAGACTGGTTGGACGGATTTGGATGAAATTTGACACGATATTGGGACCATTTAATTTCGGTAACAATCGATCAAGGGGCAGGGAAAGGTGCGAACCTTACTTGAATCTCGTATATAAACATTTTACTCAAAAAGTCACGTATTTCACATAATTTAATTCCCGTTAAGTAGCTAAGATACTTTCTGATGACTTCTGGTCTTTTTCAAAACCTCATAAAAAAGTGAGGAAAAAACTCTTTTTTATTGCTTCTATACTGTCACATTCTTGTATTACATTAGTAAATCTACTTTGATTATGTATTTGGGCAATGTATTTAGGAGTGAAGGATTATAAACCTAATTTCTTCTTTTGTTAGTTGTAGTTTTGAATGGTTTTTTCAGGTTAGATTAACCTATTTTATGAGATTTTTTCGATTACTTCTAAATGTGGATCACTGATCCCATTTAATTTTTGTTACAATTAGTCAAGAGGATGGGGAAAAAAGTCATTGGTCCCGCACCTAAAAATTCTACTAAAAGATAGAATAATTTTTACACATAATTCTCTACTTGCGTACTTAATAATATTTTTTTTGTCTTCAGTCATTTGACTGGTTTGATGCAGCTCTCCAAGATTCCCTATCGAGTGCCAGTCGTTTCATTTCGGATTAATACTTATAAGTTACACTTATTTTCCTCCTAACAAGTAGGCAGTAAGTAGTCTGTCGAGAGCGAAACCATCAATCAGTAGCCAGAGTTACCGTATTTTTTTGTAGTTGTGTTGAATTGATAAAATCGCGAAAAGATCGATGAAGTGGCTGATTTTCAGGTTTTCTTTTTTTACATTTCTTAAAATACAGTATTATGTAAGCTTATTGTTAATTGAACCAACAACCAAAAAAAAAAAAAACCGTTGACGGGCCATTCATAATTAATTAAAAGTAATACATTTTTTTTTTGTCTTCAGTCATTTGACTGGTTTTATGCAGCTCTCCAAGATTCCCTATCTACTGCTAGTCGTTTCATTTCGGTATACGCCCTACATCCTACATCCCTAACAATTTGTTTTACATATTCCAAACGTTGCCTGTCTGCACAATTTTTCCCATCTACCTGTCTCTCCGATATCAAAATACATTCCAGAATGTATTCCAGATGTGGCCTATAAGTATGTCTCTTCTTTTAGCAATATTTTTCCAAATGCTTCTTTCTTCATCTATTTGCCGCAATACCTCTTCATTTGTACTTTATCCACCAATCTGATTTTTAACATTCTCCTATAGCACCGCATTTTAAAAACTTCTAATCTTTTCTTCTCAGGTACTCATCAGGATCGTCCAAGATTCACTTCCATATAAAGCGACACTCCAAACATATACTTTCAAAAATCTTTTTCTGCCGTTTAAATTAATTTTTGATGTAAACAAATTATATTTCTGACTGAAGGCTCGTTTCGCCTGTGCAATTCGGCATTTTATATCGCTCCTGCTTCGTCCATCTTTAGTAATTGTACTTCCCAAATAACAATAATATTCTTTATATTACTGCTAAAAATTTTACTTTTTAGTTTTATATAATTTTTTGAAAAAATTCAGGCGTCAAAGAAGATCAGTAAAGTTCTAACCATAAGTTCATTGAAATTGTTATTCTTTCTACTTAAAAAGTCAAATCTTTGTATACTACGCATGGTGATGTAACATTCATAAAATTACAATACAATTCTGAACTCAAACTGATAAACCGTCACAGATGTTATGTTTCAAGAGTATGAATGAACGACGTCTGACGCAAGCATAAATAAAAAAGAAAATGATTACAAATGAGCGAAGGACAAGCAACGTTAAAAACTTAAAGAATACAATAATGCTGATTCATTCTGAATATAGGTTTATTTTTAATTTTATTAACGAAATGGTACGTGGGAACCGAGTTTACGGCTTTTATTATTTTTTTACATTATTTAAACAAAAGGAGACAATGTTATTCAATTTATAAATATTAAAACACATGTGAACGCATATTATATAGAGTGGATTCAAGAAGAATGTTACAAACTTTCAGGATATGTTCTACTAACAAAAATAAAGAAGAAATTTCATATAAACATAAGTTCGCAAACAATTCGTCAACGTGTGTCGCGTGATGAAAGATTTCACTCAAAATTCTGCGCCTTTGGTAAAATTAATCCAGACTGTAATTCTTTGCATTTAAACTAAGGGGGAAATTTAGTGGTTTTATATAAAATCTGATCTGAAAACAAATAGCTCCCAAAACTGTATTTTTAGTAGTTTTCTGAGAAATATGGGGTAAAAGACAAAACACTGGTATTGAAAAACATTGTTTTTTGTTTGGCGTAAAATAACTTTGTTAAACTGATAATAAATAATAAGCTTTTAAAAGAAACTTGTATAGAATTTGATTCTGGGAAAAAAATGAACGCCAAATATAAAATAGTGTGCTTTTTGGTCCCAAACTTTTGTCTTTTACCCCAGATTCCTCGAAAACTGCTAAAATGATGGGACCTGTTTTTTTTTTTCAATTTTTCAGGTCAGATTTTATATAAAACCACTAAATTTACTCCTTAATTTAGGCGCAGAAATCAGGAATCTTTCGTCAACCGATACTCGATGGCTAGGACTAAGAGGAATTACTTAGTAGTTTCTGGCTCGATCTCCAGATTTAAAAATTAAGTAATAAAATGCCAAATCCCTAAATTAATTGTTAGAAGCTTTTGGAAAATTGAAGAGTACTACAGTGGTTTTTTTTCAGTTTAGTTTTTCAATTCTGTTTTACTTTTATATAAAAAAGTTTATTTATTTCTTAAATTAGTAATATCATTATAAACATTTAATGTATAAAAAAAAAAAAAAAAAAAACAATGATGAAAGAAAAAATGAAATTCAGTACCCATGACATTATACAGTTATAAGATAGTTTTAAGATATTAATGGACTTGCGTTACATTAGTCACAACCATACAATATTATATATATAAACGACATCCGTACCGTGACGTTTCGTGATGGTGACATTAATGCAGGAACGATTCCTTTATCTATATCTTTATAGATAACTAACGTTTTAAATAGAATTTTAAACTGAAAGCGAAGTCTAAAAAGATAATCACTCAACAAACTATCTCAGACGCCATTAAAACGGTTTACTTTGTTGTCTTTAATCATTAAACTAAAAAGAGAAACATCTTAGTACGCTTCTTTCTAAATGTTGTTGGTTCATTATAAATATATCTAACAATTCCGTGTTTTCCAGAGATAAAACGTATATAATATCTTCAAATGTACATTAGATACCTTTGTTGATTTATAAAAAGAATAATTCTTACAACAATATTTAAATTAATGATTCGCTATCTTTTTCCAACTTACACCACCCACCCTTTTTCAACAAATATTTTTTTCAGCACTCCCTTCATAAACAAAAAAAGATTATCATGCGTTTAAATAAAAATTAAAAAAAGATATAACTGAATAAAAATATAAAATAACTACATGGATACTAATTTAAGGAGTAAAATTTTTAATGTTTTAAAAATCACTAGAAATAGGCAGTCTCTTCACAGACATTCATATTTGATAAACATTTGGAATGTGTAACATATTTTTTTTTTTTTTAGAAAACTGATTTTATTGTATAAATAAAATTTGTTTGAAAATCCTCTATCTCGTCCAACCGAAGACTAATTGACAATGATTGTCTCATCACTATTCTTTAATTTTGGTCAATCTTTTCATTTTCAAGAATAAATGTGCTTTTGCATCTTCTTTAAATTATGAAAGGCATTAAGTTCTCGGTTTACCTCGTCCTCTTTTACCTTGAATCTTTCCTTTTGGTAGGTATATTAACCGTGAAATTATTTTGTCAACATAATTCGTCAAGAATTTTAGTTGATGTAAACAGAGTTGAAAAAATTAAACTTTTTAGCTATCATGAAGTTAAACTACAGGCATATCAAACAAATTCCTCCGTATCCCGCATCTCGATCTTCATACTTTCCTGTCCGTTCAGTCACCCTTCACAATTTCTTCCTTTTTCTTCCAACACCCTCTGCATCCCTTCTCACCATGTCTTTCTGAGTCTACCTCTCTTCCTTCTTGCTCCTGGAGCAAGAAGGAAGAAGCAAGAAAGACGTGTTCACTCATCCACTGAACACGTCCATACCAACCTAACTGTTTTTTCTTAGATCCTTTTGATTATGGAAGTTGTCCTTTTTACCTTAATTGTCTCTTTCCTTAATCGGTCTAGTTTTGAAAGTCGGCACGCTCTACGGAAAAAAATCCATTTGTAAAGCCTCCAAAATTCTCCATATTCCTTTTGCTCACTTGCCAGCACTCTGAGCCATAAGTCACAATAGGTTCAACTACCGCATTATACAACTGTTCTAATTGTTAGAATAAGGGATTCAATATCCGAATCGCCACTCCCTCCTGACCAATCCTAACTCTATTATCAATCTCACACCTTCCATCCTTAGAAATAAGTGTTCCAATTACTTAATTTTCTCACAATTTGCACCCCCTCCTAAAGAGTTAAATTAAACTATGAAAATAAAAGAAGAATTAGCATCAAGGAACGAGTAAAAATGAAAAATAAGCATTTTTCCAATAGCATGAATTTTTTAAAAACAATTGCATCTAGCGCGGCATACATAATAATGGATTATTAAAGTTTGATGAAAACAACTGTAACATACGGTTCAGTAACAAGGATGACTAATTCAAATAAAAAAACTTCAGGAGATTTGAGAAGGTGCTGCGAAGATGTTTTGGGGTAGTGAAGAGTGTAGAAACTTGAGTATTTACTGAACGGGAGGCAAACGTGTAATTTTTAAAATGTCAGAGAATTAGGATTAGATGGTCGGGGTATTTACGTATACAGTATGGGCAATACAAAAATGTCAAATATAATATTAAGAGAAAGGGATTAAAGCAAGGAAAAGGATAAGGACCAAGGAATAGGGAAGATGAGGGATGGAGATGGGGTCATGAGATACTGATGATGGAAAAGACAAAGGAACTAGAGGCAGTTGACCAATAAAGTGGTCTTTTTTTAATTTGGCCGACTGAGGATCACGTGAAGCAACATTTTGCATTCATTCCTGTTTCTTCGGAGATTTTTCTTTCCTGGTTTTCTAATAGTTGATTCTTTCGCTTTGTTTTTTGCTTCTCTTTTCTGACCGGATGTTGTTGACGTCGTTATTCTCCTTGCCCTCGAAATCTTGTACCAGTTTTCTACCTTGTACTATTTCTTCAAATATTTTTATTTATTTCACGTCTTTCTGAACCACTGAGATCCACTGACTTCCGTTCTTTTTACTGTAAATAAGAAATTTGTTATGTGATCCTGTCATCGTTAATTCTCATAAGATACCCGAAGAATCTATATTTATATCTATATAAACGATTCTATTTGTCTGATGGAATATGACAATTTCTGAGTTTCATTTATTTGTGAACAACTTTATTACTTCTGAATTTATGTCCGTTTTCATCTATTTTTATTGGTCCTAGAATTTTTCTCAAGCTTTTCCATTCTTTTTTGTATTTAATTTGTTTCACTTGAAGATCCATTCTGACGCATACAGGGTTTCTGGTTGACTACTTTATTGTAATTCCCGATTTTGGCTTTTATTAAGATGTTCCTTTTGTTAGTTAGTAGGCCAATATTATTTTTCTCATTCCCGTCTGATCGGCTTCTTTATCTAAACCATTAATTTGGATTATTTCTTTCAGATATTTAAATTTATTGACATTGTTGATTTCTTTAGTTCTTTGATTTTTACCATTTCTTCATTTTTCATTTCTTTTTAATTTTTCTGAACCACTGAGGTCCACTGATTTCCCCGATCTTTTTGTTGTAAATGTGTTGAAAAATTTTTTATGAGTCTTTATATTGGTCTTTATTGTTTCAAAATTTTTCTTTTTTCGTTAACTACAAACTTGTTTATCACTCAAGCGGACTTAATGAATTTTTTTCCTTTTTCTTCCACCACCCCGTTCAAACATGGAGTTTAATAATATCTTATTCTAAAATGTTTTGCTTTTTATATAGGTTGAACTTATTTATTCGAATTAATTTTTTCCCTAAAAATGGGAAGAAATATGCTGTTTTCAGTGATACTTGTCAAATTTAAATTAATACGGACGATTTTTCTGTGTTCATATACGACTATCTCGTTTGAAAATCAATTAGTTACTTATTGACTTAATTATTACTTAAATTTTAAATAAATCTCGCAAGTACAATCAGGATCTTATAAAGAACAAATACTCCACTCCTTGAGAATCATAATAAAATTTATTGTGTCCTTTCACAACACAATTAACAATAAACAATTAAACATGAATCAGATATAGAAGAATTTCAAGCAACTATGGTTTGTCAAATTAGAGAAACTACGTTTATTCCTTCATTTTATTTTTCTTCCAATTTAAAAAAAATTAATGCCAATCACGCGGTGGAAATGAATCATCTGATGCATTTCATAAAAAAAATTATGTTCATGATTAAAGTAATAAAAAATCACTTCCAATATAAATTTGTAGTCCATAATAACAAGAAAAAAATGTGAAAAATTTAACCAAAAACCAATACGTTGATACTTCAATGACCTTTCTTTTAAGTGACCTTTACTTCAATGAAAGGTCAAAATTCAAAATCAGAGACCTACAATGCAACACGAGAATATGTATATGACGGATATAAAGTGTATTTTCTAGAAATTCATTTTGTAGATCTCTATATATACATTTTCCCCTGTTTATAGTTTCTTATCGCCAGAAAAAATATATACATAGACCCCGGTATTTAAAATTTAAACAATTTAAAACGTGAAATAAATTAAATTTCAAAGAATATTTGGTTGTACAAACGGCCACCTTTATTCAATACAGACACAAAAATGAACTTAATTGAATAATAATTCTATTAGCTGATTATTACGAACTGCAAAACTAAAATTTCCTGTTACTGTTAGAGAAACTATATATGTATATCTGCATGCAGGAGAATTTATCTTTCAGCTCTCATCGTCCTCCTGCATATCATGTTAACCTTTTTTAAAATCTTTTTTAACAAATGTACACATGTAGTTAGCATAATAGTTATTAATCGGCGACTTGAGATAAGCTACTCATAAAAATTACGTAGTAATTCTTATGAATAAAAAGATTCCATGTAAGGCTTAGTAGGGGTGGGGGGTGGTGGGGCTGAGATTGTCTTCGACATTGAGTCAAACATGGCTCCATCCAAGCAGCCCAACGAAAATATACAGTAAAAATCTGTACTCCTAGAGAAAGCATCTTTGAATTATGCCTGTAAATTCTCAGATGGGCTCATAACCATAACAAAAACTGAGAAAAATAGTTTAAAACAAAAAACTAATGAACTCATTTCTGTTATGAAATAATGTATCCTTGTTACATCTCAACTAGGCAATTTTCTTTTCAATGGGCAATATAAAAACCTTAAATAAATTTAATATTTTTACTGAATAATAACAATCAACGAATTCAATATTCAATCAAATAATAATTTTGTACTATTAACATTTCATTCCTCCTCTATGAATCAGGAGACCTTGCCGTAGGTGAGCGGGCTTGAATGCTCAGGGATACAGAGTAGCTGGACCGAAGGTGCAACCATATCGGAGAGGTATCTGTTGAGAGCCAGACTAAGGAATGATTCCTGAAAGAGGGCAGCAGCTCTTTCAGTAGTTGTTAAGGGCGTGAGTCAGAATGACTTAAACGGCCATATCAATATCACTCAGTCCTCTGAGTAATGGGCAGCTGAAAGCAATGGAAAACTACAGCTGCTTTTTTTCCAAAAAAATGTGGTTCTCTGCATTTTATATAGCAATGATGGAGGCGCCTTCCTTGGTAAAATATTCCGGAGGTAAACTAGTCCCCCGTTCGGATCTCCGGATAGGGACTACTAAGGAAGGGGTCACCAGAAAATTAAAAAATAACATTCTACGAGTCGGAGCGTGGAATGTTGGAAGTTTAAAAGAGGTTGGAAGGCTAGAAAATTTAAAAAGGGAAATGGATAGGATAAATGTGGATGTAGTAGGAATTAGTGAGGTTCGGTGGGAAGAGGAAGGCGACTTTTGGTCAGGTGATTTTAGAATAATTAACTCAGCTTCAAATAATGGGCAGGCAGGAGTAGGTTTCATAATGAACAATTAGATAGGGAAGAGAGTAGAGTATTTCAAAACGCATAGCGATAGAATCATTGTAATAAGGATAAAATCAAAACCTAAACCGACAACGATTGTTAACGTCTATATGCCTACAAGAACACATGATGATGATGAGGTAGAGTGTGTACCCGAAGAAATTGACAAAGCAATTTAACACATAAAAGGGGATGAAAATTTAACAATAGTTGGAGATTGGAATGCAAGCATTGGAAAAGGAAAGGAAGGAAATATTGTGGGTGAATACGGGCTGGGCAAAAGGAATGAAAGAGGGGACCGACTTATAGAGTTTTGCATGAAGTATAATTTAGTAATTGCCAACACCCAATTTAAAAATCATAATAGAAGAATATACACTTGGAAAAAGCCAGGCGATACGGCAAGGTATCAGATAGATTATTTCATGGTTAAGCAAAGATTTAGAAATCAACTCGTTGACTGCTAAACTTACCCTGGAGCAGACATTGATAGCGACCATAATTTGGTGATAATGAAATGTAGATTGGGGTTTAGAATTTAGAGAAGCTTGAGGAAGAGGAGGTAAAGAAGATTTTTGAGGAGGACATCGCAAGAGGTATGAGTACAAAAGATAAGGTAGAAAATGTAGAAGAAGAATGGGAAAATGTTAAAAAGGAAATTCTTAAATCAGCAGAATAAAACTTAGGCGGAATACAGGGAACTGGCAGAAAACCTTGGGTTTCAGACGATATATTGCAGCTGATGGATGAACGTAGAAAATATAAGAATGCTAGTGATGAAGAAAGTAAAAGGAACTATCGGCAATTAAGAAATGCTATAAACAGGAAGTGGTAACTGGCGAAAGAAGAGTGGATTAAAGAAAAGTGTTCAGAAGTGGAAAGAGAAATGAACATTGGTAAAATAGACGGAGCATACAGGAAAGTTAAGGAAACTTTTGGGGTACATAAATTAAAATCTAATAATGTGTTAAACAAAAATGGTAGACCAATATTAATACGAAAGGTAAAGTTGATAGATGGGTGGAATATATTGAAGAGTTATACGGAGGAAATGAATTAGAAAATAGTGTTATAGAAGAAGAAGAGGAAGTTGAGGATGAAATGGGAGAAACAATACTGAGATCTGAATTTACGACAGCATTAAAAGATTTAAATGGCAGAAAGGGTCCTGGAATAGACGGAATACCTGTAGAATTACTGCGCAGCGCAGGTGAGGAAGCGATTGATAGATTATACAAACTGGTGTGTAATATTTATGAAAAAGGGAATTTCCGTCAGACTTAAAAAAAAGTGTTATAGTCATGATACCAAAGAAAGCAGGGGCAGATAAATGTGAAGAATACAGAACAATTAGTTTAACTAGTCACGCATCAAAAATCTTAACGAGAATTCTATACAGAAGAATTGAGAGGAGAGTGGAAGAAGTGTTAGGAGAAGACCAATTTGGTTTCAGGAAAAGTATAGGGACAAGGGAAGCAATTTTAGGCCTCAGATTAATAGTAGAAGGAAGATTAAAGAAAAACAAATCAACATACTTGGCGTTTATAGACCTAGAAAAGGCATTCGATAACGTGTAGACTGGAATAAAATGTTCAGCATTTAAAAAAAATTAGGGTTCAAATACAGAGATAGAAGAACAATTGCTAACATGTACAGGAACCAAACAGCAACAGTAATAATTGAAGAACATAAGAAAGAAGCCGTAATAAGAAATGGAGTCCGACAAGGATGTTCCCTATCTCCGTTACTTTTTAATCTTTACATGGAACTAGCAGTTAATGATGTTAAAGAACAATTTAGATTCGGAGTAACAGTACAAGGTGAAAAGATAAAGATGCTACGATTTGCTGATGATATAGTAATTCTAGCCGAGAGTAAAAAGGATTTAGAAGAAACAATGAACGGCATAGATGAAGTCCTACGCAAGAACTATCGCATGAAAATAAACAAGAACAAAACAAAAGTAATGAAATGTAGTAGAAACAACAAAGATGGACCACTGAATGTGAAAATAGGAGGAGAAAAGATTATGGAGGTAGAAGAATTTTGTTATTTGGGAAGTAGAATTACTAAAGATGGACGAAGCAGGAGCGATATAAAATGCCGAATAGCACAAGCGAAACGAGCCTTCAGTAAGAAATATAATTTGTTTACATCAAAAATTAATTTAAATGTCAGGAAAAGATTTTTGAAAGTATATGTTTGGAGTGTCGCATTATATGAAAGTGAAACTTGAACGATCGGAGTATCTGAGAAGAAATGATTAGAAGCTTTTGAAATGCGGTGCTATAGGAGAATGTTAAAAATCAGATGGGTGGATAAAGTGACAAATGAAGAGGTATTGCGGCAAATAGATGAAGAAAGAAGCATTTGGAAAAATATAGTTAAAAGAAGAGACAGACTTATAGGCCACATACTAAGGCATCCTGGAATAGTCGCTTTAATATTGGAAGGACAGGTAGAAGGAAAAAATTATGTAGGCAGGCCACGTTTGGAATATGTAAAACAAATTGTTAGGGATGTAGGATGTAGAGGGTATACTGAAATAAAACGACTAGAACTAAATAGGGAATTTTGGAGAGCTGCATCAAACCAGTCAAATGACTGAAGACAAAAAAAAATAAAACATTTCATTCATTAAAAAAAGAATTAGCATACGATGAATTTACAAATATCCGAATGAACTAGATATTACTACTGAATATCTATTGTGAAATATAAGTGTTAATAAACTTGTAAATTTATGCGTAGTCACACGCAATAATTTCGTTTCCCACTGGTTATACCTGGTTGTATTAGGAAAATAAATTTATAGTTGTTAAATCACGACAACACCGTTATAAAATCACTGGAAACCAAAATTACATTAAAAAAATCGTTACTAAAATGTTAATTAAAATTGAAAACTAAAGTTTTAAATTTCATTTTATATTTTACATGTTTTATTTTAGATTTCGAGTTTTAGACAATCGTCATCAGTGAACGCTTAAGAAAATAGTGTACGTAAACAAAATAAGTGAATAAATATATGAAAGAGGATATTAATTTAAAAAAATATCCATTAACTGATAAATAAATAATATGTAATAATGTTAATTAAGCACATAACGCGAATCTTTGCGTGTAGTCGGTGGACTAAAAAAAATTGACAAATTAATGTAAATTTGTCGCTTTTCTTTTTTAGTCCACCTTTTTTAGACGGGCTGGTCTAGTTGTTACCTCGTCGAGTCGTCACAAATCGCTCGTTTAACAGCTGATTTTCGAATCCTAGTAAAAGCTAGTGCTTTTATACGGATTTGAATACTAAGCAGTGGTTACCGGTGTACTTTGATGATTGAGGTTCAATTAACCACAGGTCTCAGGAACGGTTGGCCTCGCTCTTTTTCTGTTTAGCCTCCGGAACCACCGTTAAGGTATTACTTAGAGGATGGATGAGCATGATATGTATGAGTGTGAATGAAATGTAGTCTTGTAGTCTCAGGTCGACCAGTCCTGAGAAATGTGGTTAATTGAAACCCAACCACCAAAGAACACCGGTATCCACGATCTCGTATTCAAATCTGTATAAAAGTAACTGCCTTTACATAGAATTTGAACCTTAACTTTCGACTTCGAAATCAGCTTATTTGTAATGACAAGTTAACCAGCCCGGTAGACTTAGGAACGGTTGGCATGAGTATGTACAAGACTACACCTCAACCCACTGGGTTGGTCTAATGGTGAACGTGTCTTCCAAAATCAGCTGATTTGAAGTACAGAATTCCAGCGTTCAAGTCCTAGTAAAGTCAGTTATTTTTTCACTGATTTGAATACTAGATCGTGGATACCGGTGTTCTTTGGTGGTTGGGTTTCAATTAACCACACATCTCAGGAATGGTCGAACTGAGACTGTACAAGACTACACTTCATTTAAAATCATACATATCATCCTCAGAAGTATTATCTGAAAGATAATTACCGGAGGCTAAACAGGAAAAAAAAGAAAAGATTACACCTCATTTACATTTCGTACATATCATCTTCATCTCATCAGGCTGTCGAGGGGTTACTTATTGTTCACTAGTTGAATAGATTGAAACGTATACGTTAGGAAAATACAATAAAAAAATTAATAAATAATTTTTCTAAATTTATTTACATTTCTTCCACAGTATCTACTGATAATGATTGGCTAACACAGTAAATTTCCATCTAGTTTTAACATTTTTATTAGCATTTTTAGGTTACGCTTATTCTCCATTTTTTTTTTTTTTTTGGAGGGTGAAAACGCCTACGTGTTATCATCGCTCGGAATTTTTTTTTATAAAAAAATAAAGGAAAACAAGACTAGTCTAAAAAATAAAAAAACTTACAACTAATATCACAGCTAAAATCTAAAATAAAACCAAACGTAATAGAATTTAACAAAGTCCGAGATGGGTGTAAAGGGCCCATTCTCGGATAAAAGAAAGACTACAAAAACTAACACAAAACTTAAAACTAGGTTAAAAACTACATAATAAAAACTAAAGCTAAGTTTAAAAACAAAAAATTAAAAATGAAATAAAACTTAAAACTAATATCACTGTAGAGTTACAACATCACTAAAACGTTACGACCAATATCACAGTCGGAGTCTTAAAAATGCAATACATTTATTTAAAAGAAAACATAAAAGTAAAAATAATAATAAAAACTGATAAAATTTAACAAAGTCCGACAGGGAGTGTAAAAGGCTCCCTTCTCGGGTAACAAAATCAAAAACTAACACGAGATTACCACACACAAAGAATAAAACAAACACAAACTCATTAAAAACTCTTCCAATGCCTAACATATACGCAACACTATCATTTTTTTTGTATTAAATCAGCACTACGCAAAAATAGAAACATCCAGTCTAAAATTTCATTATCATTGCCTAAAACTCCACGGATGTTTCTGGGCAGTTTGAATTTACGACGTAACGCCGCATAACATATGCAATCCACAAGTATGTGGTGTACAGTCATACGGCAGTTGCATCGTGAGCATAGGGGTGCGTGTCCTGCTGACATCAGGTACTCGTGTGACTCTCGTATGTCCTAATCGCAATCGACAGAGGACCACTTCCTCACGACAAGTTTTTCTGCATCAGGAGTCCCATGACAACATACAATCTTTAATGTGCCGGAGTTTGTTGTCGACGGTAGCCGCCCAGTCACCTTGCCACTTTGTTCGAAGAGACTGTTTTATAAAATTAATAAAGTCAGAAGTAGCAACACGAGTGGTGAAAGGAGGTTGATTACATGCGTCTTTGGCAGCGGAATCTGCATGTTCATTACCCGGAATCCGTACGTGCCTAGGGCCTAGCAAAAACTTACTTGCGTGTTGCGGTTATTCAACTCGGCGATTGCGTTGTAGATTTCAATGACGATAGGATGTCTGGAATAATAGTTTTCTATGGCTTGGAGAGCACTACACGAGTCACTGAAAATAAAGATATTTCGGTACTTAGGGTTAACGATATTTAGAGCCTTATTTAAAGCGTATAGTTCAGCAGTAAACACGCTCGTGATACCGGGTAGACCAAAAATATAAGTTCTATCATTGACAACAAACGGGAACCGGCGGTATCATTCTGTTTCGATCCATCAGAGTATACCACCGCGTCTGAGTCAATCTTGAAGAGAACACACTGAAACATTTGCTGGAAGACAGTAGGTGGTGTTTATTGTTTATTGTATGTCGTAAGGTCAAATATATTATTTATAAGGTTTATTCCCCACGGAGGATATGAGCACGGATACGTTGGAAAGAATGAATGTGTAAATATTTATATGGTGCAGCAGACGTCGGCTATGGACATCTACAGTTGCAGTATAACGTGTTTGGTCCTCATACCTTCCTAAAATAGGATTCCTAAGGACTGAGTCAAAAGCCGGGTGATTTGGCTGAGAAGGGAAAAATAAGATGCTAAAAACTGGTCCCGTCTATCCCAAAGTGATGGCTCACCAAAGTCAACAAGGAAGCTTGAAACAGGGCCTGATCTAAATGCAGCTGTGGCAAGCCGGAGGAAAAGCATGATGTACAGCATCCACCATTTTAAGCACAGTATGACGAGCTGAAGAGTCGGCTACACAACCATAATCTAAACAGGAACGAACTAAGGAATAATAAAAACGTATCATACATGACCGAGCGTCTCCCAAATTGGTGTTGCTAAGAACTCGCATATCTAAAAGTTTGGAACATTTTGTTTTTAATTCTTTGATATGTTTGACCCAAGTAAGACGGCTATCAAAAGATAAACCTAAAAACTTGACGGGGAGAGAGATAGCAATAAACTCTCCGTTCAGAAAAACTTGCGGAATAGAAGGGCTCCGCAGCCGAGAAAAGACTACACATTTTGGTTTTTCAGATGAAAACGTGAAGCCGGTAACTCTGAACCAAGCTTCAAGGTGAGATATAGGGTTCTGTAGTAGTCCCCCTGCTGTGGGTGTTGAACGGGTCGCAATGCAAATAGCAAAATCGCCAACAAATAAGGAACATGAGACAGGTGCCTGCACACGTTTGGTAATACTTTTTATGGCTACAGAAAATAAGGTGGCACTTAATACACTACCTTGAGGCACTCCATTCTCTAAAATGACGCTATCTGAAAGAGAATAGTCCACACGAACACGGAATGTTCGGTGATTTAAGAAATCCCGAATAAAAGCAAGCATATTGCCCTTGATTCCCCATTCTTTGAGGGTGTTAAGAATATCACGTCGATAGGCCGTGTCGTACGCCTTTTTTATATCAAAGAAAAATTATTAAATTAGCTAATCATTAAATCAATAAATAAAAGAAATTCTTAATAAAATTCAATAATTTTAAGAGAATAGTTAATATTGATGGCAAAGGGCCATTTTATGAATATTAAATAGTAATTAAAACCCTATTAATTTCGTAAAAAATTAAATAACATCCATTTCTTTCCGATATTTGCTGTCTAAGAATAAATAAGAAGCATTAAAAAAAGAGAAATGCACCAAATTGCATGTTACTTCTACTAGTTGACAAACACAAATTCATTTGAGTCGCTCTCGATTTTACTAAATTTATCCTATCGTAACAATAAACTTTCACGGTTGCAGAAATACCAGCCCAACAACGAAAAAAATCAGCATAAATTAAATACTAAAAGAGAAAATTGAAGAATATGGAAATAGTAGTGTTTCTGCTCTCATTCTTCGACCATCTTATTGTACTTTTCTTTTTTATCACATTCATCCATTTCTACTTGTTTACCGGCTACTTCTTCACGTATATAGCAAACAAACAAGGTAAAAGCCAAATGAATAAACAAATTCTAATGCATTTAGTTATCCATTTCACATCGAAACTTTTTCTATGATGATTTTTCCAAACTAAATGATGGAATTTTATTACATCACATACATACAATGATAGTAAAATTAATAAAGGTTTAAACATACCAAAATATAATATTTATTTATTTCAGCTAAATGAATTCCATGGTATAGATCCTTTAACTAACCGCTTCTTTTCCATCTGTTGCCGCAATTAAAATTATACTATTTGAAGATAAAGCTCCCTGATCAAAAAACAAAATAATGAAGTATATTTATAATGGATGACATAAGTAAAAGGTGAACATCAGTGAACTGATGTGAGAAACCAGTACTTTATTATAAAAAAAAATTCTGCGAAAATTAATGAAGTACTAACATTTTTCGAAGTCTTCTTCAATTAATCGAATATTTCATAACGCATCAACATGCCGAACCCTATGAAATACGAGTAATATTCACTCTTACAAATAATACCCATTCTACTCACCAAAAGGATGGATGAACATTAATACTCTGAGAAAAAGCAACTCTCTGACTAATGTCGCTTGTAAATCAGATACTTTTAGTAGAGTTAATTCAGTTCCAATCTGTGTGAAATAATGTACTGCCTCCAATTAATAGAGGAGAAATGCGATATCGAATTAATCGATAAAATAAATAAAATCTTTTTTGAAAAGAAAAACCTTTTTATTTTAATTATTTTGAAGAAAGATAAAAAATTATTTTTTTATAAATAAATTTAAAGAAAACTAGTCACTATTTCTACAGTCGGCCAATTATTTTTCTTTTTAAAGAAAATCCATAAAATCTCATCATATTCAAACGTGATTATTTTTTATTACTTTTATCGATTAGAATGGAAAAAACTGATCAATCATACTAAAAAGAACTTAATAAAAATTAATCATTTGTTTACAAAAAAAAATTAACTATCAGTCAAAAATCAAGAGAATAGAATAAAAAAGATAAATATACAGATAATAGCCACCAATAATAATAATAATAATAAATTAACAAGATCATTAATAATTTTAATATTTCATTACAACAAAAAAGAAGTGCTTACCGTAGCCAGTCAAAAACAAACATTAAAAAAATGAATGATAAACTATTATAAATAATAAATGGACGAGCTTTTTACCTTTAACTGAATTTTTTCAAATTCTAATAATCCAGACATTCCATAATCTCATTTTTTTAAAGAAAAAATATTTCTCATTAACTTTATAAAAATTTTCTTCCGTTAAATGACATTTTAAAATGTATAACATATAAAAACCATATCGAAAAGAAAAAAAAAAAATTTTTTACGTATTGATTCTTTCTCCCTCAGTTTATAATCATCTTCTTTTACAAAAAATGACGACCGGTTTCGGTTAATAATCAATCGCCTAGGTAATTTAACATCTCATCCTGTTTCATTTAAAACAAAAAAATACCAATTGGTTTACGGTAAAACCAACCGTAAATTAAAAAAATAATAATAAATTAGTTTCGGATACTGAGTATAATTATAAAAATTCGCTGAAAATAAAAGTTAAATTCCCTGAAAATAGTTATGAAACGAACAATTGTGTAATTAAAGAAAAAAATGTTTAATAATAAACAAAAAACAAAATCAGGAAATATATCTGAAAATCATTTCTGAACGCCTTATCCATTTTTAAATGAATCCACATATAATGTTAATGTAGTTTCGCCACTGATTTTAAGTTACGTCATTATTTCAAGGAATTATCATTATCGAACAAACTGTTGTACGCATCAATCCTGGGACCAACGGAATCCAGCTTCGGGTATCGTAAGTGAGATTAACATTGACATCGTTCAGCGATTTCAGAATGAGTATTGTTAACTACAGAAGAGGTGCCGTGGTTAACAAGAAACATCAAGATACATGGTTATCTGGGAGTATCGAGCGTTTAAGAGGAAATAGTATTGAGTACTAAATACAAAATAAGACGTTCGGCGCCTAAAGCGGCTGAAAGTATTGGATTCGTAAGGTTCTTGGAAATTTGGATTAATCCACTACATCGGGACATTACGCTTCGTCAGAACCTCGTTTTGTTTCACCGTTTAGTTTTATTTTCATAATTTAACTTTATTCATTTTAAATATTTATTTTTAATTTTTTTTCTTTCATTTAGTTCAGTTCGTTTCGTTTTTGCGTTTCTTATGTAACTGTGAGATATACTACTGTTTTCTTTTGATTACGTACTTGATCAATGTATATATACTGTATACTACACTATATACAGTATATATATATAGTACATATATACTATATTGTATGTGTACTGTATATCTTCTACAGTACTCTCAAGTACCTAATAAAGACAAACAATGATATACACTGATGAGTCCAAAGAACATTGATCAAGTACGTAATATATATATATATATATATATATATATATATATATATATATATATATATATATACATATGCATACATGTTTATGTAAGACGTTTCAATGGAGACCTCTTTTTGCATGTAATTTGTTTATTGAATTCAAATTTATTTATTGTTCCGGACTGATAGTAAATAAAAATAATTACTAATATATATATATTATTTCAAGAGGATGAACACCTTTTTCAAAGGGGTCAGAAGCAGATGTTTGCATTTTCTTGCTCGAATATATTATATAAAAAAAAATTTCTAACAAAGTTTTTTTTATACGTTTAACATTTTTCTCGTAATTTATATAAACACATCTATAGAAAAAATAATGGCAGGAATCGCTACACCAATAAAGGCTTCTAAATAATATTTTGAAGATTTTCAGGTTTCAAGAAAAACGTTAGATATTATTAACGAAATCTAAAAAGACTCTCAATTAAAAAATAATAATAATAAAGTCAACTGCCTATTCTTTCGAATAATATTTTTATTCTTGTTTAACTTTTGATTTTCTTTTATTCAAATTTATTTAAATTGTTTTTTCTTTTTAATATTTACCCGAATGTTACATAATAGAAATCGTTTTTTTTCTTTTTTTATTAAATTCACTACATAAAATTAAGATATTTAGCGTGATAATACGATGTGAAATATCTGAAGCGTACGAAAAATGAAGCCCGGCCTTAAGATTTGAACTCAGAACTTTCCGAGAATGTTATTACTCCAAAAAGACGATATCGCTTTGTCAGAAACACAAAGATCCTACCGCACCGCTATCGGAGGTCGGAAATTAATAATTGGTAGATAATCGAAAATCACGCAGAACCAGAATTTGAAAAATGTATCTCTCGGGTAGCAAGGATATATAGGAAAATAATTGTTATGCGGTTGGTAACACTCGATTTTTTCTTAACGTGGCATCCGTTCCTTTATTTGAATGGGTAGCCATATTGGTTTTGTTAAATGTTTTTTCATGTAGATATGTATAAAATTAAGTTTTTACAAGAACGAAGAATTTCCATTAGAAAATTATCTCAATGAATTCTTATATACCGATACAAGAATTATTGCGGAATATGATTCCCGACACTTGCATTTCAAATAAATCGAATAAGAAATGTTTATTCGATCATAAAAATGGTGAAATAAGAATTAACGGACCTTTGATTGTACTTCAGAACTAAAGGTCAAGGTGTTTTACGTATACATTCAGTTTATATGAAAATACGTTAAAAATGTTCACCGAGAGAAAAATAAATTTATTGCTCTTTTACGGGTTGAATAGTTGTAGATACTATTACCCAACCAAAATGATGGTGCTAGATTACATAAGAATAGCCACCGAAACAATAATTCTTTTGAAAAATTTTTTTTTCTGATGACCGACTAATTATTCAAAAGGAGACGAGCTTTCAGATCTTTCCTAATTTCACAAGCACCCTACTTTTTCTACTTACTCTATTTTCTCTGGGAACTTCTAAAAAATAAAATAAAAAATCAATGAAGACCAATTCAAAAGATTAAACTAAAAAAAATGCAAAAGCTACATTACGAAAGGAATCCATAAGCATAATAAGCTGGAAAATCTTGTCTACAGAAGGCAGTGGAAACTTTCATAAAGTACTTTCATATAATAAATATTGTTACATTAAATACAGTTTTAGTTATTAATGTTATCATTATGAACCGGCCGGGATTCTAATCCAAACCTTCAGGATGAGAGGTCAAAAAGCTATTAATTATCCGTGAAGGTCGGCTATCATCTGTAAATATTTGTCATTCCTCATTTTAACAAGTTCTATATGACGGTCGACTCGAGTTTCAAAATACTGAGCTTCATCTTAAACATCAACAGAAAAATTTGATGAATATGCATCTTCTATATATTTATAGGAACCCGGGCGAAGCCAAGTACGCAGTTTATTTACATATAAAACAATGTAAGAAATCGAAACACGTTTCACATTAAAATTGGAGACATAATTCTTCTATTTTTTTGAAGAGATAACTCCTCGGTTTTTTTCACTGAACACCCCTTTGAAGGGTTTTATAAAAAACCTTTCATATAACCTAATTGTCACATCTGAAGTTATCTCAAATTTATAACCGGGAAAAAATCGGGGCAATATCAGATAATCAAGCAACGTGAAAATATAACGAACAAACAATTCACACGCTTGAAAAATTCAACTTCAACTCTTAATTAAACATATTTAATTCGTAGATAATTAAAAAATAAATATGTATCGTCTGACAAACAATTATACGAACCCCCTAGCTTGTTTCCTTGTAAATATGCGTTTCCGAAATTTTTAACCACTGAATTAGAGAAATAATCGTATCGAATAAACAGCGGTTCAAGGACGCTATGTAGAATATATAAACCAATACGCGACTGTGAAAGCAGCAATTGTTGTTAATATTGATTATTTCCTGACCGTTCTGCATGCTACCGCTGGCATAATTATACTCTTACTCAAGAACAAATAATTTTTTTTTAAAAAGAGCAAAGTCTCGTCGACAAGTCTCATACGATCGCATCATTACTTCATTAGAAACCCGACGCAAAAGTTCTATAGTATTAATTTCTTCTTTATTTCTATTTATTCCTTCACAACATGACAACTCCTTTATCAAATACTGCGGAATATTTATTAAGCAATTCATCTCAGCTTAACTATCAGTCTAAAAACCTAAATAATAAGTCTGTGAAACGAGTGCGTTAAAAAGCATCATACTTTACCGCCACCTTTATTTACGCTAACAATTTATCCTTCAACGGATTTACCAAACGTCGGTAAACTACAAATATAACTTTTATTGAAAGCTATTAAAATCAACAATTATAAAATTTTCAAAAATTAACAGAAAAGAATTTTTTTTATTTACGAGCACAAAAAAAAGGTATTGGCATGAAAAGATTTACTTCATTAAACATCATTCAGTAACGTGATCTATTAAGAAAAAACCTACGTTCTCCTTAAAGAAAACAAGTTACCAACGTTTCAACGAAGCAACGATTTCACATGGCTATTCTTGGAATATATTCTATAAATAGTTTTTATATTTTATCCATTTACCATTACCCAATTTTCATCTGAAGGAATAATAACTCGGCTAATAATCGTAAAATAAACTAATTATATATGTATTTATATATAATACACGTGCACTAAATCTTTATAAAGGAAAATCAAGTGTTTATGTTTTAAAGTAACTCTTAAATTTTAAAGTTAACTCTTAATTAAACATATTTAATTCATAGTAAATTTAAAAATAAATATGTATCGTCTGACAAACAATTATACGAACCTCCCTAGCTTGTTTCCTTATAAATATGCGTTTCCAATTACCCGTATTCATTTAGAAATACAGATGAAGCCTTATATCTTACGAACTACAAGATTGTGAAAAATGTTATATACCATATTAAACCGTGATCTTTTCTTTAATTTTTTTCTAGTGAATACATTCCAATTTATCTTAAGAAAATTATAATTATTAAAAAAATTACGTGTTTTTTCGGTAACGCAATATCAAAACTAGATAATTTTGTTAAGGGATTATGTAAGAGGAAAATATTAAAAATTTTTAAAAACCGTCGACGTAAAAAAAATTAAGGTACATACAAGAGTATGGATTAGTTTATGGTAAGCAGGATTACTGCGCTGGAAAAATTGTTAGCATACTTTTCGCATGGGAATCAAACTTCAATAAATTAAAAATCCAATTCTAAACCGGAATGAAATTAAGGATATTTAATTAACTAAAATAATTTCTTAACGAATGAAAAATCATTTTGAGAAAACTTCATTGAAATCGGCGGGTTTATAAAAAAAATTACAGGATAACAAAAAAACGGAATCTCCAAATGAAAAACACACACCCACTCCGGCGGTTGGCTGTTGGAGTAAAAAATTAATGATAATGTACTTTTGAGAACAATTTTTGTATGAACCCACATGTTTTAACGACAGTAATGCGGTACGCGCATAGTTTTACTCGTATAATTTCCATTAGAACCGAATAGAAAAATATGAAAAAAAATGTTCATTTTAAGACCGGTTGGTTGTTTGTTACTTAAGAGTACAGTCGCTTCACATAAACGTTGAATACAGTAGACATATTTGACGATACACCTGTTTCGCTGTACGCCACTAAACTCGATTTCATCACACGGCTCGTACAATAAACTTAAAGAAATAACGTATTTATTCATACGTAACGCAATAACCGAAGCGGTCGCAGGTTATGTATACAACATATAGCCATTTTTACAACCGTAAAACAACATATATCGCTATTTTTAAGAAAATTACAAGCATTCCATGCTAGGCTTTATGGAAAAAAATAAGTAACGTGATTTTCCATCGCCTACTTTATTAAGCCGAATATCTCATCGCATATCAACATGCAATAATATCTATATTATACATCTCATGTCGACACCGTTTTTATACGAGTAAGAAATGTTACTTCATTCTAAAACCACAGGAAATGGAAGTAGAGTAAACATTTTTACCGATAGAAGAAGCAAAGTCTGGTGCTTCATAATAAAACAAAAAAGTTTATTATTACTACTAGTAATATTAACATAGTAAATTATAAATTAAAATGTAATAAATTCAAATAAAACGACAAATACTTTAGAAGAATGATAATTATTATAGCATGACAATGATAAAAAACTAAGACAGAAAGATAGAGAAAAAGAGAGAGAGAGAGAGATAAAACTATACCATAAATAATACAGACATCTTATTTTAAACTGAAATGATAGCGTGATATTAGACCAACCATCAAGGATCATTTTCTATATCGAAATACTCTCTATAAATAATATTGGATAGGTCAAAAAATGCATACGTAAATTAATTAGCAATCAACAAAGTAGACTACATATTTCTTATTGATTTAAATGAAATAAGAGATATATGCTTAGAAAACAGAAAATAAAAAATGTATCATCAAATGTAAAAAAAAATAATAAAAAAATTATGAAAATGAAATAATGATAAAACTTGCTATAAGGTTATCAACGAGAACAAATTTGTATTTAAGTATGTTTAGATATATAATAAAAAATAAATTAATAATAGAATAGAAAAAATAATAAATATTTTGAAAGTATAATAACAATAAAGTATAAAACAATAAAATACATCATGTTAATAAAACATTGAAGAGAAAAAAATAAATGTATATTCTATGACGCCTAATGAAAAATTCCCTGTCATATGTCGGCATCTATTATCCCATTATAGCATATTCTGATTTCCACTAGAAAGGTATAAATTCCTCTCACAAATGCATAGCAGCAAAAAAAATATTTCCATGTACATTTTTCCTCCTAGATAAGGTTAATTAATCGAACGAACAATGAACATAGTTTATGAATAAACTCATTCCCTTGAATATTTATGAAATTACTGCCGTCTAACTTCAAAGACAAAGTTCTAACGACTTTATACCTCCAAAGAAACAAACCTCTAAAAGCTAAATTTTTCAAATCCACTATTAACAGTGAAATGAAAACTTAAAAGAACTTTTTTTTTACAATTTAAAATTCTGATTAAGCGATTCGCAGTTATATTACAGTGTTTTGTCAAACCTTGTCACAAGCAGTGTACGTTTTACTTTAAATCATATTTCCGAATAGTTTATTTATTACTATGATAATTATACACATCAAAACAAACCGGCGTCTTCGTTTTAGTCATATTTATACTTTACAGATAAATAACATGAATTTATTGGCAAAAATAAGTTAGTAGTAAATGGAGATGAGAATGAATTCATAATGAAACCAAGTACTGATACTTCGATAAAAAATTATAACTTTTCAAGATCGCTTGAAAAAGGCGAGTGGATATATCGATGACCATTCGTTGACAAAGGTTTTGACAGAAAATTCAATTATTAATTAGGAAGATTGAATATTAGTGATGATAATTCATGTAAAGTATATGCAGATAAAGAGAATGATACGTCCCGCTGTGTTTAGGTTTGTCCACAGGTGAAGGATTTGTGGAAACTACTGCTTCTGAATATGAGAAATATCTATAATATATGGACAAATATCGACAAGGAAGAACGCAGCGATCGGAGACAATATTTTACAATAAGAGAAAACATTTAAAATTTGTTTGTGATCTCATAAATCAATTGTTAAACCGGCTGCCATGTATTCTCAACCGATATTTAGTGTAGAAATTTTCAGTTCTGTAGTAAAAATTGAAAGTAAATGTCAATAAAATCTCTATTGTAGTTTTGAACCTATAGTTGAACAAATGAATTAGAAATTCCATCCACCGTCTAACTGGATCGAACCTTTTTCTTCCCGTCTTAATACTGTGAATTCCAGATACTTATCTTGTGAATTGAAATTACTTATGTAGCTTACATTAAAAGAGAAAATGGTTACAAGAAAGAATGTCTAGTCACGTTATGAACAGAAAAATAAGAACAGTAGAAGGTTCTGTAATTCTTTCTGCGAGTGAGTGAGTGTGAGTGAGTGAGAGAGAGAGAGATAGAGAGAGAGTAGAAGTTCAGTAGATTTTAAACGCCGTTTGGTTTAAATGAATAACTAGAAAGAGGATAGAAACTGATGCGATGTTGTCGAAATTCCTACAACGCTAGAGTGATATACTCGTACGTACAACCCAACCTAGACTATTAGAAGAATTATCTAAACGGTAGTTACCGGAGGCTAAACAGGAAAAAGAAAGAAAAAAGAAAGACTCTTAGAAGCAAATCCACCAGGTTGGTCTAGTGGTGAACGCGTCTTCCCAAATCAGCTGATTTGGAAGTCGAGAGTTCCAGCGTTCAAGTCCTAGTAAAGCCAGTTATTTTTACACGGATTTGAATACTAGATCGTGGATACCGGTGTTCTTTGGTGGTTGAGTTTCAATTAACCACACATCTCAGGAATGGTCGAACTGAGAATGTACAAGACTACTACACTTCATTTACACTCATACATATCATCCTCATTCATCCTCTGAAGAATTATCTAAACGGTAGTTACCGGAGGCTAAACAGGAAAAAGAAAGAAAGAAAGACTCTTAGAAGCAAACCCACCGGGTTGGTCTAGTGGTTAACGCGTCTTCCCAAATCAGCTGATTTGGAAGTCGAGAGTTACAGCGTTCAAGTCCTAGTAAAGCCAGTTATTTTTACACGGATTTGAATACTAGATCGTGGATACCGGTGTTCTTTGGTGGTTGGGTTTCAATTAACCACACATCTCAGGAACGGTCGAACTGAGAATGTACAAGACTACACTTCATTTACACTCATACATATCATTCTCATTCATCCTCTGAAGAATTATCTAAACGGTAGTTACCGGAGGCTAAACAGGAAAAAGAAAGACTCTTAGAAGCAAAAGCAGAATCCTCAAAATTTAGATTCCCTATTCCCTATCCTTCCTACATCTTACAATAACTAGTTAGGCGACCGCCTACAATCACCTTATGCAACACCGTCCCCGAAGGGAATGCATCGGACCCTCCACGAAAGTAGGGTCCAATGCATTCTCCTTTCGTGGATAAAGGAGAAAGCACGAAATGCTACCTCCTTTGATTTGCGGATCAATCGAAATCAAAGATTATTTTGATCTAGGGAAAATGTGCCCCATCACGCACATTTTTCCTAGACCGAAAGGGCAATCGCGGTGGCTGAACAACCTATATATCTTGCTAATCTCTCGAGGAATAACCGGAGTATAATAAAAATACTTTTCATAAACACAATCTACAAAGGATCGGAACGCGATCTCAAAATCCGTCAATCTTAAAACCAAACTATAAATATGTAACCGTCATTAAAAATTAAAAACCTGCCAGATAAACAGAAAGACCCAGCAACAAAGGATTGATATCCAGGCTCAGAAATAGACAGGAGGATAAAACATCGCCGATATCTTGTGTGCAGTTCCCTCCGGTACAGTTATGAACAGCAGAACAGGTACGGTAGAAGGCTCTGTAATTCTTTTCGGATAATAAAAGTTGAGAAGAGTTTAGGAGGGAGTAAAACAAAAGATAAAAACTAATATGGATATCACATAAATTCCTACAACGCTGGTTTTTATTACTGCACAAAGAGACATCCGGAAATCAACAGGCAAGAATATAAATTCGATAAACATTAGGTACGCCGACCGAAATTATCAAGATAAATTTTTTTGTTGTAATTGTTTCCCGTGTGATTTAAGAGTCGGCATTTCCTTTTTAATAATCAATCGATTAATCCGGCGGATCGGTCTAGTGGTAAAACTCGTCGTCGTAAATCAACTGATTTCTAAATCGAGAGTTCTCCGATTCGAATGGTAATAGAGATAGCTAATAGTAGGTAGTTGTCTTTATTCGGATTTGAATACTATATCGTGGATACCGGTGTTTTTTGACGGTTGGGTTTCAATTAACCGAACGTCTCACGTATGGTCGACCTGAGTCTGTACAAGACTACACCTTGGTTACGCGTCATAAACAAGGAACGCGGATGCTTAATCGCCCCGAATCCAGAAAGCTACATGGGATATCTGGAGACTTCCGGATATTCATACAAAAAGAAAGAAAGAAAGGAAAATCAACTGTATTTTTCAAAAAAGTCTTTTATAGGGCAAATTAAACAAATATATAATTCAAATAATAAAATCTTGTTTTAACTTTATTTATTTATTATTAATAAGACGTCGGACATGTTTCTGCACGTTTTTGAATGAGGTGAAATTATAAATGATAAAATTCAAATCCTTGCTGGAAATCAATTTACCAATCGATTTACAGCGGGTATTATACTAAACATTAAATTAAATGCTTGTAGTGATGGCTTAATTGCATTTTAGTATAGCAATAACATCTATTAAAAATAGATTAAAAGATATACTTTGTAAAGCAAATACGATAAGAGATTCTTCATAAAATTATAGATAATAACACGGTTACTTTCTTTATAAATTCAGAAATAAATTCTCATTATTTGTTTTGAAAAAAAGCAATTTTATTTACGTTTAAGGCTTCTCAGGGAGTATTTTAAGGTATTGAGATTTTCTAATAAGCAGTTACTTTGTCTTTTATCGGCGAATGATCTTTCGCTCTTTTAGAGCTTAGGAACGCTGCGGGAGAGCTTTCAGTTCTTGCTGATTTCGTTAGGGATATAGATTTTATTTTGAACAGCCAGTAGAGTTCTTGTAGATATTTTAGTAGTTTCAAACTCACAGAAATATACTTTTCTTCCGACATTCATGTTAACAAGAGATCGATAACTCTATTACGGTTATTCTAAAAAACAATATATTGTATTTAAATAAAATTAAAAATGTATTTAATAGACATAATTCTTGCAAATTTTGTTCTTTGGGCGATATTTTCCATTCTGTATGCAAGCTGTGCTAAATTTTCAATAGAGATCAACTTTTAAATAAATATTGTCTTGTCGGCGAGGATGTATTAATTATTTTTTCTGTTATGAAGAACGGATTGGTTATAATTATAAGGATTGTAACCCCGGAGCACCCTGGCTAGACGGTCGGGCAAATATGCGAGCCTCGACCGCCTAATATATAAATATATTAAGTATATTAATAGTTGACTCTCATACGTGAAATAGAGTCCAACAAATAAACCGTATCACGAACGATATAATGATATAAATAAAATTATACGCAATGAAAATCTAAGTCAACGAATTACCTTAGATACCTCATTAAATTGAAAAGAAACAATACAAAAAGTGTTATTGGCACTTAGAAAATAATAGTCAAAGGCAAAAGGGGTAACAATAAAAAGTCTGAAAACGTTCCCGGTAGAAAAAAATAAACATTGAATGGGGCAAAAAGAAAAACGGTCGAATACTATTATACACACAATGAAAGAAGAAAAAAAAAGAAAAAGAAAGGCGTTATATTTATACAGATGCGAAGTAGGAAAAATATTTCTGTTGATGACGATGATGGGAATAAGAGCGCAAAATGGTAAATAAAATTACTAAGCACTAACGTAATAACTGCTACATATATTTTTAAAAAAAAAGAGTAAATTTTTATTTTTACCACGTTATGACGTTGTATAACCACAGTGGGTAGTGGGTCTAACTCACCACAGATAAAAAAAGGAAAAAATCTATAGCTATATTTTCATTATAACTATTACAAAAAAATCTGTCGCATCTTTTTTTGTAATTTTCCAAACTGTAAAACGTTTCTTAAAAAGAAGAAAAAAGCAGCAAAGAGTTAGCTAATTTTTCCGCCGAAATTTGGAGGAATATATATTTTTAAATTAAAAATTTATCGGTGTAAATGTTTTATGTATAGATGCCACGTTAAAAAATTAAAAATACTATAACGAAGTTCAAACATAATTATCATAAATGAAATTTTAAACGAAACAATTAAATGACAACAGAATTAGTGGAAAAATGTTTTGATTGAAATTCATACACTTTAAATATTTCTTTAAGAGTAGTTGATTTTCTGAAAAATTATTTTTTCGTGATTTTTAATAAATATTATTTTATACTAAAATAATAATAGTCATTTATTACTTATTCTTTAAAAAAAATTTAAGAATATCCTCATCAATTAAACATGTCAAAAGAACTGATTTCGTTTAACAAAGAATACTTCGGCTTATGAGAAAAGGACTAATTCAAGAACCATTACACAGATCTTCCCAGCAGTTTATTTAAAACAAAATTAAAAGATTTTCTTTAACAGAAAAAATATTACCTCCATCCATGAATTTAAAAATAATACAAACTTTAAAAAAAAATCAGATATTTCTTCATCACCGTCTACTAACGTGTACAAGATATGTGCTCAAATAATAAAATTGTCATTAACGCCTCTTGAAATGTACTTTATTTTGTAGTTATTTTATACACCTCAACTCTTCATGTATTTATTGTACACTTATTTCATATTGTCGCGTGTTTACGGCTCGACTAGGATACTGAGAGACTAACAACTAAAAATGTTTATGTAAATAAAAGTTACTGGTCTAAGAACCCAGAAAATAAGATAAATAAATAACAATGTCAATAATAATAATAATAAAAAACCACAGAAATAATAATAATGAATAAATGATATACAAAATAGTATTTGAAATAAGGACAAGACTTGTTTAAAGATAGCTGAATCATAAAAACCAGAATACAGTCCGGTAAAGATATTATAATGAAAGCTAATATTAATACCTAATATTACATTAACAACAACATACGATTAGACAAGTTTAAAGTCCATACAATTCCATTCTCTGCAAACAACTTTGCTGTTTACAATAAAACTACCCTACGAATGAATTTAATGTTGTCATTTTCACTACTGCAAAATAACTCGCTACACAGTTCTGTCAATAACTCACCAAAAAACCTCCTGCATTCACCATTGTCCACACTGGAATACTGGTGACGTACTTTTCCCTCGTTGTTACTACACGCTGACCGTCTCACAATAGCATCGAACACGTCCTGCAGTATTTATATTCTCTGGCCTGCAGAACCAGTGCGCGTCTCATTCCTTAACTGTTAAAGCGAAATAATTTCAACGACCGCGCCCTTACATTTTTTAATAAATTCCTATTCAGGCCAGGTAACCCTTCTCGTCGAACAACAGCTTTTGGAGGTGTGCCTACTGTCAGCACTACAAAGAACAAATTGTTAAACGGACCCGTTAGCCTGAGAAAGGATCCCTTTTACTTCCTTTCATTATTATTCTCTCGTACTTTCTTCTTAATTGGAAGGAATCGTTAACCAGATCCGTTATACTGGTTTTGTTACATTATGTTTATACTTTGATTTTAGAATGGGTTCTCTTGATTCATACACGAAAATACTGTAAAAGTTCCTTTTGATTATTTATGGGGTAGCACGTTTATCCATTCTTAACCTTAACTGTATAATTATAGATCAAAATAAAAGACATTTATTTATAAATTGTGTATTAAACGCAAATAAGTAATAAGAGAATAATATATTCCCCTCACAACATTTTTACCGCGAAATGATGTCTCGATCATTTAATCTCCCAACCCCTTGGGAATATGTTTCAAATATTTAATTATTGAATCAATGTCCCATACATAAAAGCCGTCCGAAAAGATTTCAACTATTTACATTAACGCAGTTAGAAGATATCGAATACGACTGTAATTTGTTATCTTCTCACTATTTTAGAGAAAATTCCTGAAAATCAAACTGATAAATATTTTTTATTTTTATATTTTACCGATATTATTTTTGTTTCACCAATGATTAATTATTAAATTAAAATACAATTATAAAAATAGGCTACAAAATTCCATTTCCATATCCACTCCCAAGCAATAAAAACATAAATAAATAAATAATAACAAATATCCAGCACCGATTAAAATTTGTATATTTACAATATTTGAGGGAATGAAAATTTGTTCAAACACTACTAATATAAAAAGGCAATAGAAAAAAAAGAATTACCTTTCGGAATATTTTATCAAGATATAAGACCCCTAACACCGAACCCTCTCGACGATTTTTTTCAAAAATTTAACAGAATCATACGTAAGAAGTTGTCCTACTAAATCTAAGATTTTACGTCAACCCGTTTCTGAGATTTTTAAGCTAAATAGAGGGCAACACATGCACATATCTTCATAATCGGCTTTCTGCCAAATCTTAACGTTTCATGATCCTCTGAATCAGACAATATATATAATACAATGGTTCCTTTTTCTCATGATGGAAATACTTCTCTCTGCTGTAGTCTTCAAAAGTCAGGAAAGTAAACATCTAGAAAACTAAAATTATAAATAATTAAATCACCTTATCTGGGATCATTTCCATTATAGGACTGCACGGCTTAAACGTTTTTCTATAGAAGTCAGGTATTAAAATAACAACTCATCTATAAGTAGTAATTACTGAATTTATTGTTTAAATAATCAAAATATTATTACTGTTAATTAGTCGAGGTTAGTGAGCGAAGAGAACGTAGGTTATGCTCAGCTAGATTATGTTGATTTCGTGTAGTGACGAATCGTACGTATATCATCAACATAACCTTTCTTTCTTTTTCCTGTTTAGCCTCCGGTAATTACCTTCAGATAATACTTCAGAGGATGACATATATGAGTGTAAAATGAAGTGTAGTCTTGTACAATCTCAGTTCGACCGTTCCTGAGATGTGTGGTTAATTGAAACCCGACCACCAAAGAACACCGGTATCCACGATCTAGTATTCAAATCCGTGTAAAAATAACTGACTTTACTAGGACTTGAACGCTGGAACTCTCCACTTCCAAATCAGCTGATTTGGGAAGAAGACGCGTTCACCACTAGACCAAACCGGTGGGTCATATATTAACATAACCTAACCAAACATAACCTACGCTCGCAAACCTCATTTAATTAACGTTAAATACACAACTTATTAATAACAATAGTGGTATTTAAACTAGATATGAAACTCGTTTATTTCATTGTGGTAAAAAAATTAAGCCGTGAAGTCCTATAGTGGAAAACGTCATCTAACTTACGCGATTTATTTGACGAAAAAAAAATTATTAAGAATCTGATTCCCAGAACAGAAAAATCCCTGAATTACGTCTGATAAATGGAGCATACATCGCATCAATGCGTCAAACAACGGTACGTTCATCGGAGAAGTTTCAAATCAAACAAATTTATTATCTTATTAAGATATCCTGCTTATTCACATGACTGTGTTTTTTGGTGCTCCCAAACTACACCAAAATACGTTCAGGTATCGCTTATATTAAAATAATGCGGTAAAGAAATCAATACTTCCAGAGAAAAAGTCGCAGTCCTTTTCCCAAGAAATGGGAACATTATCCAAACCAGTATGTATATAAATCAAGAAAAGTATATTAAAGGCAGCAATAACCACTAATTTAGTTTCAAATGCAAGTACAAAAAAAGTAAAAAAAATATAAAACTGTATTTTATAGATGTATTCTGAGAATTAAATTTCACGCCGTAAATCAAATTTAAAAAAGTGATTCCATGAGAAATGAAAAAATCCCATAATACTCGTAAATAAAAATAAATTAAAAAGTTAAGAGTATTAACTCGTTTAATACAGCTAATAAACAGTTAAAAAATAGTAAACTTTACAAAATTTTAAATATCAAGTTTAAAAAACAAAATGACCTTCAAGGCTATTCTGAACGCTTACGACAATTTGTAATGCGTTAAACTATCAGAGCAAAGATGCTACAGGTAAAGAATACGATGATGATGATGTCAGATGAAGAGTGACGTAAGAATGACAGTATAATTAAAGCTGTGTTTATTTTTAAACCGTACTAAATAGTAAATATCTAAGATATAACTTGTTTATCGTGTACTCATTACTGTTACCTAGAAATAAATAAAAACAAAATGTATAATTCCTAGGTTATATAAAGTGAAATAAAAATAATTTTTTTTAATCGACAATATTTATATATAATATACTAAAATGTATAATACATGTAAAAAATGTATATACATATTTATTTTGTAAGGATATTTTAAAAAAACTAAGAAAGCTGATCGGAAAGTTTGCCAAAAATATTTGACAAAATTAACACCGTAAATAAAATAACGCAAGATATATAAATATAAAATGTGATAAGATTTTTTTAAATTTTCAGAAGTCTCATTCGCAAAGTAATTTAAATAAATATTCTTATTTGTAAAGCATACCTTCATACAAATGCGACTTAAAGTAAAAATACTTTTATTTAAATAATGTATTTTTAATTTAACAACACAGATTTATAATAAAAAAAAAAACAATATCGAGAAATACTAAACTTAGACGATGTAAGACAGTATTTTACCTGCAGCTTTAATTGGATATGAATGCTTGAATTTCTTTACAAAAAAAAGAATTGGAAAAGTGAATCTCAACCGAATCTGTATGTTATCTCAATAAATTTTTATATGCTTTTAAATTTTGTAAGGTCCTTTTTGAATCGCCTGGTATTTTTCACAACTAGTTTCAAAACTGGACTACAGTACTTATCCCACCAAGCAGTGGTCTCATACCGAAAAATAATCGTTTACAAAATTTTGTTTTCCGTCTAATGACTAAAAGGTTATTAAACGGTTCCCATATTTTATGACCTGCATAACTAATTATTCAAAGATAAGTTTCTTTTTCTTTCTTAATGACGTTTACATTTTAAGGGTTGTATCGTATCACAAATCTGGGTTTTATGTCATAATCAAGTTGTATAATAGAGAATATTTTAATTTACTTCCGAAACAAAAATTTGTTATATCAATAACTGCTATAACAACATGTTTAAAATTCCATACAAAATTTAAAATAAATTACATTACAACGTAAAAAAAATACTTATAAAGTGCATAATTTTGAAACTTCTTTTTTATGATAACTAATAAATAATTAAATCTGTTATCATAATTTTTTATGACGTATTGCAATAGTCACATTTTTATTACGTTTATCTATCGGAATTTGTCCCTAGCGTGACTACACAAAATAAAAAATATATTGTTGACATATATAATAATACTTAAATATACATGTTTACATAATAAAACTAGAAAACAAATAAGAAAAAAAAACAGAAAAGATGCTCGGGTATTATTATTTAAACGACACAGTAAAGTAATAATTATTTTTCAGTTGCTATGAAAACAATGACTACATTGAAATAATGTTACAAAAACACACAAACTCACATTTTTATGTTGTACAGTTAGACAGATATACTGAAACTGCGGTATTACGTATAAATTAGCTAGTTCGTTTTTTTTTTTATTACACGTTAAATGGTCTGTTAGTTTGCTCAAAAAGTATTTTAAACCAAAGATCTCAATATTAAACAGTAAACAGTTGAAATTTCTTCCCTGATTTTCGAAGTGGAAAGTTCATGGTACAAATTCTAGTAAATGTTAGTTGTTTTTTACACATTTGAGTACTGGACAGTGTATAATGGTGTACTTTAGTTGTTGGGGTTCAATTAACCACTGTCTCAAGAATGGTCAAAGCGAATCTGAACAAGACTGTACTTCTTTTACATGTCATACATATCATCCTCATTTCACAGATTGCATATCAGACTTTACACAGATTGCAACGTACAGATTATGGAAAAAAAGATTTATGATTTCGATGAATTTTTGGGGGAGATGAGATAACATGATAGAAAACCTCATTTAAAAAAAGGTAGATACTTAATTATGTAGATCATTCGTCAAAAGACTTAATAAATTATTTTTATTATGAAAAAAGGAAGGATAAATCCATATAATTTATAATAGCGGAACTATTTAGTCCGAAAATACCTTAGTAAAAACTTTTAAATAATATTTTGAAAGTTAAAAGATTTAAATTCCAACAGTCGTACACCTTACGTCATTCATAGGAAGTAGATATTTGTAAACTTTACATCTTATGAATGTTACGTGACGTAAAAGTTTAAGAAAATGCTGGATATATTTTCTTCAGCTTTCACAGATAATAACAGGTGTACCAATGAGGGATGTTACAGGAGAATACCCGATAGTGGATAGGATTATACACAGCATGATTAGTTCGAGAAAAAGACTGGATTGCAGTTGAAACGTTCGCTAAAAATACAGTGAAGAAATTGTAGAAAGGCTAGAAAAATTCGCGAAGGGAGAATATAAATACCAGCTGATGACGAAAATTCTATATAAAGCAGGCGAGGATTTGAAGGAAAAGAATTCGAGTGTTTGAGAAGTTTACGGTTTGTGTCCGAGTAAAAGAGCAGAAGATGAGATACCGATGATGTGGGCTTCAACAATTACCTTGACGAAGAAAATATTAACTAGTCGAAGAGGAGGCGGAAAGAAGAGAAAAAATGTCTGAAGAGGAGGCGATTCAAACGGTAAAACCAACCTTTCACGAAGGATTGTTTTACGGCGGTACCAAGGAGTAGAGAATGATGTAGAAAAAATTACAATCACACAGTAAATTACCTAGATGAGGCAGATACAAGTCGCTTACTAAAACCGATTCTAGGAAACAGATGAAGCAAACGGTTTCCTATTGTTTTCTTCACTAAACCGTATATACTGTTGCATGTCAGTATAAGTCTACTGAAATGGAGGCGACAGCCCTACAAATTACACCGCTCTGTTTATCACAGTAAAAGAAAGACTAATGAAAACCACTATTTCAGATAAAACACCCCAATTAACTCTATATAGTTCTTGACGCTCTACATTCGTCATTTTAACAATAAAAATTGGGAGGGGGAAATAATGTAAATCAATACTGTCAAATTAATTGCACCCTTAGCTGTTAAAAAACAATGCTTCATCATAAACATTATTATGAGCGCTTTTCCAACAGCTGTATCATTGCTAATCGCGTGGATAGTGCTCTCTCTCATTAATAACAATAAAAGTATTTATTTATGTTATCTATGGTATAAAACGTTTGGATGTCTTATTAGATGATATATTTTAGTGCGATGCCTGATGCCATTCCGTTTGCAACAAAATAAACACCGCTTTGCTTTAAAAATTCTTATAATCAATCCCTAAGTTTGTTTTCATTGTTACGCCTACTTATACTTCCGATTAAAATTTAAAAAAAAAGGATAATAACCAGTTTCCAGGATTCAAAAAAGCTATCAGATCTTTGTTTGTAAATTAAAAAATTGTGTTGATTACACTAACGTATGTAAAAATTTAGATGTTAAATTAAACAAGACTTTTTATGATTTTGAACTGTTCCCGTCTCCCTGCACACTTTTTTAATGTACGTATTACGATGGATTAATGATCGAGAACATTTATCTTAACAAATCAGTAAGCGATAGATTTTAAATTAATAGTAAAATTTATTTCAAAAAGCAGGTTTTTTGGGGGATAGAATTCATAACTTTTGATCACAGATCAAAGAGTAATCATTTAGCCGGGTACTTTCGGTATTATAACATAATAAACAAGTAAAGAAATATTGAAAATGCATACGAGTATATATGCGATAAGAAAGAAATTGAAAAATCAGTATTTACCAGTAAATAGCATGTGTATAACAACGTACCTGAAACAAAAGAAAAAAATCATCAATATTCCATGTAATAGTGGTATTTAATTAAAACAATTATAATAAAAATTGACAACCATATAATAGTAAAGTCTCGATAATTTAAAAGGGTGATTGGAACCAAACTCATCTCAAATAACCAAAAATGTAAATAAGCACGAGAAAAAGATGAATGAAAATAGAATAATTATCAGTTTAAATAAAACCACTGAATTCAAATTTTTACAGATTTCAATAAGTAATATAAATATAAAATGTTAAATATATATGTATTTAAAATTTTATAAAAAAAATCTGATGTGGACATCACATGACTTCCTTGTACGCCTATTAATTTACATATACACATTTTTTGTTGTACTTCATTTAAACTTATCTGATTTGCAATTATCCAATTCTTTAATAAAGTGGACAGTTACACAATTGCATTGTGGTGGACACCACATTGCATCATATTTTTTTGTGGTGTCCGTATCAGCATTTTATATTAGTTTATATATTAATTTTGTTTCACGTCGCTCAAGTAGTTATGTGGTGTAAGTGAGAACGTGTCGGATCTGTAACCATGCACACATCGGTTCGCATCCGACTTCATATATTTTTTAACTTTTTTTTAAATTTAAATATATTGTTTATTAATAATTACTAACCTCTGCAAAATTTTCTGAATTAAAATGAAAATACATAAAATTTTATTTTACTAATAACTTCTGATTTTTTTTCAGTAAGAGGTTAATAACCAATAAGAGGTTATATTTTTTGTTAGTTTTTTTTTATAGGTGTACTTTAAATATTCTTAGGGTTTATTTTTTTAACTTCTTTGTTCAGGTAGCTTAATTTAAAGCTTAAATATATCGATTAACAAATCAATATATTTAAATTAAAGAAAAAAGGAAATGAAGTCGGATTCAAACCGATGTGCCTTCCCCCTTGTAGGTTTCCAAATATTTTATAAATTAAACTTTTATTTGGCTATAACTCTAGAACCAATGAAAATAAGTATCATTTATGATATATCGTTGAAAGGCTTTCAATGAGGGCTTATTACTGCATTTAAGAAAAAGTTCAAAATCCAAATTTTTTTCGGTTTTGGGCTATTTTGGTCCAGTCGATTGTAATCAAAAGGGGAGGTGCAACACTAGTTGTTGCAACAGTCCTAAATCCAAAATTTCAACATTCTACGGCTAATCGTTTTTGAGTTATGCGAGATACGTACAGACGTCACGCCGAAACTGATCAAAATGGATTCAGGGATGGTCAAAATGGATATTTCCGTTGAAATCTGAAAACCGAAATGTTTCGCGATTACAATACTTCCTTTACTTAGAACAAGGAATTTAAAATGTACACATATATCGTTCGCACCTTTCGGTATCGTTGATAAATAAATATATTGGTTGTTTCCATCATATTATGATAATTAGGTAACCGATTATAGATCAATCGGTATTCCAGCGATTCAGAATATTGATTGCATGAAATATAATAAATCTATAAGCTCTATAATAAACATTTATCAACGTACTTATAACAGGTATTTTGAATGAATAGATATATATATATACGTACACATTACACAAACGCTCCTACTAACTTTTCCAATTGGACGATTACGTGGCTCCCTCCTTAAGTAAGATAAAATAAATAGAACCACCACACATGGAAACAGGTCTAAGATTTAAATTATCATGTATATACTTACAAATATTCAACGTTAAAAATTATAAAATATAATAAAAAATGGAAATAATATCTGATGAAGCAAAAGAATAAAATGACTATGACTACTGCCAAGTCATTTGATCTAATGATTCTAATAAACTAATAATTCTGTTAATCGATAATGCAACTTCAATCGATAACTGAATACTATCGAAATATAAGAATTATTTAAATTGAAAAAAAAAAAATAATCTTACAGGTATATAGTTTAAATAAAAACAATTTATTATAAATAAAAATTACTAATACGACAGTCACCAGTTGATCTCTAAACGTCACTAAAATACGATAACTGTGCAGGCATTTTAATGAGAATTCCAAGGATATTTAAATTTAAAACCTCTTAGTCAGCGGATGAGTCACGAGGAAAATGTTAACAATATTTTATACTAAATAAATAAATAAGAACAGAACATTAAAATTAGAAATAAAATAACTTATTTTTGAGAGATTTATTTAGAAAATATCCCGCCTTTTTTCCTTTTTCTTTTTGCTTGTGATTTCACACATAGGCTTGAAGCTTCTGCGTGGGAAATGGGAAATTTTTTAGGGTATGAAAAATGCCAAGCCTGACCGTGATTCGAACCCGGGACCTCCGGATGAAAGATCAGAGACGCTACCGCATAGAATAGTATTCTACAAACCTCCCGATATTTCTATTTCTTCTTTTTTTTATTTATCGCTCTAGGAGCGATAAATAAACGGAAACAGCGGTTAAGATTAAAAAAAAAAATAATAACCAGGAAATCAGCTTTAGTGACGCATCTGCAACACAGTTAGGCTAAACGCGTTTTCAGTTTTTTATTTTTATATTTCGGAATTAAACGAAACAATGTATGTACGCAACGATTTTTCATAGATATCTTTTCAAAACTGAACTCTAATGCTTTAACTGTAAAATACGAAAATGACTTGAAGAGTGATCTGATAAATTTTCAAGCTCATTTATCTCAAGTATACAGACTTTCTAATAAAACTTAATTTAGCATTAATTATGTACATCAACGCTTAATCACTTTTACGACAAAGTAATAATTACTTAAGTGAAAAATTATGCATTTAATTAGATTTAAATCGGAGAGAACAGGAAAATGCTAAATGCGATTGAATATAGGAAAAGGAACCGACTAGGACAGTGCATGAGAAAGTGTTTATTAGTGGATGCTATAGAAGGCTTGATTAATGCAAGGAAAGGAGGAGATTTCAAATGGAGGAAATGATGGGATTATGGAAAAGGGAAACAAAGAGGTTAGCAAAAGACAGAACAAGGTGGAGGGCAGCGTGACAGGCCCTGCCCTAATGGCAGAACGCTATGAATGGATGGATTAAATTTAAAAGAAAATTAATTCTAAACAACACACAAAAAAAGATTTTCTAAGACGCAAGTTGAGAAAGTAGAGGCGCGGAGAAGAGAAAGATTTCGTCTCCCAGCCATCTCTGCTGATTTTTGAACAAATAGCTAAAGTTAACTATTAAAACAACCTTGATTACTTCACACACATTCTTGAACGATATGAGAATACTGTACAGCATTCGCACTGCATCCGACTAAATGTAGCGCTTTTTTTGCTGCAACTACCGTGTTGTGATCAAAATAGCATCAATACACTGTCACCGCAATTAATATCAGTCTGCAACTAAATACCGACACTATTTAAATCTTTAAAAATCAACTACTATTGAAAGTACCGTACTGTACTCTATTTTAAAGTTTCGTTTTATTAATCCAATTTCGTTAGTGTTCGAATTGTTAAATTTTAGTACAAAATGAACAAGAATGACAAAATTACTAATTTAGTTATTTTTTTTAATTTTATTAAAACTATATTTCTAAAAAAAAATATAAAGCAACAATCGCTATTGTAAGTAAATCATATTAAAATCATATCTGTCTACGCTACATACTTTCAAACAACCAAATATTATTATCCGGAAACATTTGTTATGTTTTCACTTGATGCAGTACATGTAAAATGCTAATAAAATCCGTTTGCTGTTCTATGCCGATGTAAAATATATTGGTTTGCTAATATATTTTTTTTTAAATTGTTAATTACTACACTATAGTTAAGCCGCTGAGGTAATACTTTTTTTATTCGATAAAACAACACGATTAGGTTAGTCGGAAAGAAATAATTTATAGTAATACTTCAGAAGCCCTTAAGTGGTAATAAAAAAGAAAAATAGGACATAATACATATATATTAGAGTTCCTGATAGCTTTAATTGTTACACGGGCTATCACGATAAACAAATGTAGATCAAATCTGACGGATAAAACCGGATATAAGTTCAACATAATAAACTACTTCCCAACTAACCGACGCATTTGCAATAATTTTCACGGAAAACAACAGTAACAGCAGCGACCGGGCGTTGTACCATGTCAATTGTTACACTAATAGGGAAGTTTTTTTGGCTAACAGTTTTAAAACGTAAATTACTTCATACCAATAGTAAAATATTGACAATGCTTTTTTAAATTCCTAATCACTTTTCTGTTAAACAACGATATTTTATTTAATATTTCAAACTTTTCTACGCAAAACTAAGAAAAACTAAAGAAACGTTCATTTTAACATTCGCAATGTACATTAAATCGGTTATCTATAACCTTTATTTTTATTTCCTGTTTAGCCTCCGGGAATCACCGTCAGGTTTTACAGAGGATGAATGAAGATGATATGTATGAGTGTAAGTGAAGTGTAGTCGTGTACATCTCAGGTCGACCATTCCAAAGATGTGCGGTTAATTGAAACCCAACCACCAAAGAACACCGGTATTTGTAAACTTGATAATACCTTAGGGGGGTGGGGGTGGGAAATGTATAATATATTTGAAAAAATTGGAAAACGGGGTGGCGGTATTTTCGCCGAAATAAAACTTGAAATCTTTACCGGAGCCCTTAAGCAAAAAAAAAAAATGTTTTCTTACTAAAGATGCAGTTTTTTTATGAAGATTGCAAATTACCACATATTTTTATTTAATAAAAATTTGTGGGAGGGGTCCCCTTTGGGAGGGAACTCTCTCCCAAAAAAATTATATATATATATATATATATATATATATTTTTTTTTTTATCTATATCTTGCTTCCGAAAAGGAGTTTTTTGAATTTATATTTTCAACATCGATAGGCCTTCAAACCACTATAAAAATATTTTTCCGATTTTACTCCAATGGCCTGTGGTAACAAAAAATATGTTTTTAAATTAAAATGTATTTTTTAAATTGAAATCCCTCTCGCAAGTTACCATTGCATTTAAAATGTAAAAATCTTAATTTTTTGATAGCCCTTACTCTTTAGTATTACTTGAAAGAAAAATTATTAAAACATTTCACCCCATCAGACAAAATTAAAACTTAGTTTCATCAAAATTATGGTTGTATCTTTGTATATAAGAAGTTGTATCATTTATATAAGAATTTTCTTAAAAATTAAATTTTCCGAATAATTCCCCTTCAGTACGGAAGCCCCCAAAATGAAAAAAAAGGTTTTCGCAATTTAAAATTTTTAAAATTAGAAATGTACTTTGTTAACGAATAGTCACTAAAATAACTTAACACCCCTCCTCTTATGGGAGAGCTAACAATTATTTTTAATTTCGATTTTAATTTATTTAAAATCAATTTTACTGAATATCTTAATCAATAAAAAATTATGCACGAGCCCAAAAATCTTCAAAAAGTAGAAAACATATTTTTCAAAATTGTGATGCTAATAAATGCTATTTTACCATACATCTATATAGTTATAGTGAAAGTGGCTGTTCCGATGAAGATAGTGAAGATGGTGGGTGAACTTGCACACGAACTGGACATATTATGTAAATTTCAAGTAAGTGTTAGTGTTGTTATTATTATTATTAATAATAATAATGATGATGATTGATAATTGAAGATTGACGACGACGACGATAATAATAATAGTACAATTAACAATGAAAACAATCGTACAAAAAAAGAATTTCAAATTCTAAATATTGTATAAAAAAGAATTGTACAGTTAATTTAGTAATTATGGATACAATATACGAGGTGCGACAATAAAGTAATGAGACTGATTTTTCTTTGCAAGATGTGGCAACCCTGCAGCTTGCGTGGGCACACCATCTTTGACCTTGGTCTATAAACTACTTCTAGTCCAAGCGGCGCATTGGTGCAACTGCTCAGTCGTGAGTTGTGCTGTAATAAGGGTCTCTCGTCACAGAAATGAAACCGCAAAATATTGCGCAACGATATGCCATTTCTTTTTTCGTTAAATCGGGTGAAAACGCGACAACTTACGGTAAGCTTCAGAAGGCTTTTGGAGAGGAGGTTATGTCAAGAGCTCAAGTTTTTCGGTGGTATAATATTTTTAGTGAAGGCAGAACGAATGTTGAAGATGAGGACCGCAGTGGACGACCATCAACCTCACGGACAGATGTCAACTTAACCAGGGTGCGTGAAATCGTACGATCTGATCGAAGATTATCCGTGAAAATGATTGCAGAAGAACTCAACATCAATCGAGAAACGGTTCCTCTAATACGAGTATTAACTGAAGATCTTGGTATGAGAAAGATTTGTGCAAAAATGGTCCCCAAAAATCTCACACAACAACAGCGAGAAACACGGAAAAATGTGGTAGCCGATCTGTTAAGAGCAAACGGAAATCAATCCAGATTTGTTGAGCCGTGTTATCACTGGTGATGAAGGTTGGTTTTTTCAATACGATCCAGAGACAAAACGCCAAAGTTCGCAATGGTGCTCAAAGGGATCACCCAGACCAAAAAGTGAAATCCATGCTTGTGTGCTTCTTCGATTCCAAGGGAATTATTCATAATGAGTGGGTGCCTCCTGGACAAACAGTTAACCAATATTTCTACAAAGAAATTTTAGACTTCGTAAACGAGTTCTTCGTGTCCGTGCCAACATTCCTGATAATTGGATTCTGCATAAGATAATGCGCCATCCCATACTGCTCTGTCAGTACAGCAATTTTTAACCTCAAAACACATTTCAGTACTACCACAGCCACCTTATTCACCAAATATCGCTCCGTGCGACTTTTTTCTATTTCCAAGAGTCAAAATGGCGGTCAAGGAACACCATTTTCAAACATCACAAGTTGTCCAAAAAGCTGTGACGAGGGTCTTGGAGGATATTACAGAAGATGAGTTCCGGAAATGTTACCATCAATGGCAGAAGCGCTGGAAGTGTGTGCAATCACAGGGGAACTACTTTGAAGGAGACAATACTAAACATGACTAAAACGGTAGGCAACATTTTTTTTCACATCAGTCTCATTACTTTATTGTCGCACCTCTTACATTCAACCACTAGTTAGATTTTTTTTTAATTTAAAATATATATACCTAAATTAAAACTCTTGTTTTTGCAATCTTTATTTATTGAATCAGTAACAATAATTACGTAATAATGAATTTTAACTAATAAAACATGAAAACGATAATAAATTAAACGTGGATAAATAAAAGTGCAACGATTATTACTGTTGTCATATTAGGTGGGTATACATTTTTTCAGGTTCGGTATTAATGCAGTCTTCTACAACACAAGTTTTTATTTTCATTGAATACACTGTATGTATGTATGTATGTGTGTTTGTTTTTTACACATCTCCACCTACACCAGATGACCGATTTCAACCAAACTTGGGGCAATTATTATTTACTAACTGAGCAAAAATTGTAGGTGCATCCCTACCGCAACCGTTGTGGGAGGAGTGAAAACCTTAAAACATTATACAAGGTTTAAATTCTGGAACATTTAGGAATATTCTACAATATTTTCGAACATAATTACATTTCTGAAATTTGTAGAACTTCCTAAAAGTTTCTAGACCATTCTCGAATATCTTTGTACATTATTGCATTTTGGAATAAATAATGCAACGTATATTGTACGTTTATACATATTAGTATAATCGCATTAATTATTTGTATATTGCACATCTGTATGTGTATGTAGGTGTCACCATATGCAATTTGTGGCTTTCTATAACATCTTTCTCGATGTTCACAACAGGATTAATTAATTAAATTAAAAATTAAATTTTACACATTTGTATAGTTGCATTAATTATTGTACGGAATATTGTTTGAAGTTTAAAAAGCACGTTCATTCTTCAAACTCCTCGCGTTTCCATTCAAACAGTACTATTGTAAGGTAATAAACAGGCTAAATTTGAAATGTTAAATTCAACAAGAAGTAAAACAAAGAAAATTTATGTTTGCTGTGGAAAGTCAGCGAAAGAAATGGATGGGCCTATGAAGAAACTACGACTCCGAGACACCCCGGGTACGTAAGCTAGTTCGAGATAACGTCTTATTAATTCGAAAAGCTATTAGAAATTACACACCTTGAGGCCACGGTTAAGAGACCACTAACACTCGCTGAAGATGGCCGTGAAAGTGATATGTTACTTGTAAGCATTGAAAACATAAAATTTAATAAATATAGTTCATTTATATATTTACAGTTCTATAGTTATAGTATCTATAATTACAGTTTAATAAATGCAGTCTGTAATATAAATATTAGTTTGACTTAAAAACTGATACTTTTACGTAATCTTCAGTGCCATATAATGAACAGAAACATCACAGATAAAAACAAAATTGAGCTGTTTTATTCGAACAAAACCTTTTACTTATATCTCTTGATTGATGGTGATAGATTTTATTTAGTTTTTCATATTACTTGGAATTGATAGTAGATTTTTATGAATGACGTCAAAAAAATCTTTTAAAAGATTATTAGTCATTTGTAAGTTTGCAGTATCACTATTGGTGAATTATGAATCAAGTGGTGAAATAAAATCTACAAGTGGGTGCAAAATATTAGTGTAGGTTGTTGAGAAATTATGACTTATTTAATATACAATATGATATTTATCGTAGGTTACTATTAACGATGATTTCTTTTTAACCTGTTTTAAACAGGAACTGAATCATTTATTAATTATGTATACTATGACACTAATATTCTAATTTTTACATTTCATGCCGATTTATGGTCGCCGGGTTCAAAAATATTACTTTTCGTTCTACTATTTGACTTTATATCCAAATTAAAATTTTTGGAGTTTAGTTAACTTTTTTAAGCTCTTGGGTTAGTACATATGGAGGGAGTTACATAAAAAAAAGATTAAATGGATTTGAAATTTTAAAAAAAATCCAAAACCCAAAATTTTATTTTATAATGTAACCTAAATTTTTAATTTTTTAAAGAACAATTTTTTTGCTTCTGCTGAAATTAGCAGCAATGTTAAAAAACTAATTTTTCGGCTCGTAATTCATAACCTTGTGGTGGCCCTGAAAGAGGCCGTTTTTTGCGTTAGCTCTGAGAAGAGCTGTTGGGTCCGGAAGCTGGTCTCCGGCGAAGTCGGGGAGTTGCGGCTCGTCCATTGAAGTCAGACCGGACTTTCCCTCACCGGCAGTTAGGTCCCCATTACAGCGTGGCAGTGTCGGCGTCGGTCGTCTTTCGTCGGCGCGGCCGAGGCGGTTCTCCTCGAGCGATCATACGCTGGGCCGGCTCCTGCTGCTGAGTCCGCCGGCCAGGGCGATTGAAGCCCGGCGAGCTGGAGCGGAAAGGTAGCGTCCGCGTCCAGCGGCTCCCTCGGCGGGCCGGGCCGGCCAGGCCTGGGGCTCTGGCGGGGAAGTTGGCTTCCGCCGGGAGGTCACACGTAGAGCCGGGCAGGAAACTTTTTCTCTCTTTCCATCTTCTTCTTCTTGGTCTTCTGGTGGTGGTGGTCGACGATGAATTAAAAATTCCCTCTTGTGTACGCTCTTTTATTGGAGCCCGAGAGTAGTGGGGCTGCAGCGCCGCTAAGGTGGGAGAACTGGTGGGAGTGATGCTTGTATCAGCGCGTACGTATACTGTGCACCAGCTCACATCGTTGCTACCGTGTTCGCCCGCCGATATTGAATTGGCATATATGTGGTAACTATATAAATAGGCCTATTTATAAAATTTTGTGGCTCGAAAATTTGCAAAACAACTAAATCAATTTCGTTAAAATTGAGGTATTCTATAAGCTGTGGGTATGAAAATTTGCTGAAGATCGGTTTAGTCTTTCTTGAGGTAGGCTCAATTTAAGGTCAAAAAAAGGATCTCCGTCATCTACCACCACTGAGTTAAATCATGCAGTTAATGTTTTCATGAAACTACAGCTCCATTTAAGTATAAATCAAATGCGATAGATCGCAGCACGTATTTATTGAAAGTACATTTCACCAAAGCTTATTCAAAAATATTTTTTACTACTTTTTTATTTTATGTTAAACATTTAGCTTATTATTTTACGTTTTAGTCAGTATTATTGTTGTTACAATTGCAAAAATAAACTTTATTATAAGTTTTTAAATAATTAGCTTAATATCTGATTTACACTTAAATAGAGATATAGTTTCCATGAAAGCATTACTTTCAAGCGCATGATTTAATTCACTGGTGACAGATAACAGACGAGATCCAAATAAAATAACGAAAAGTTGGGTTTCTTTTTGGTTCTAACTTTGGTTCCTGTGAACCTATTTGCTTGAAAATCAATAGGGCTCTATTCCCAATCGGGTTTACTTCATGCCACCAAGTTTCGTCAAAATCGGTTAAGATTTGCGTCCGGTAGAGCGGTCGAAAAAAATTTTACACATACGTATAAATTATATGCATATAAACAAGATTGGGTGTTTCTATATTCTTTGGAAATCCGCTAAAAAATTTAAGTAACTACTGCAAGAAGGAAAAATCAGTGAAAACTCATAGTCATTATAGAGGCTATTTATCCCACACTAATATTCAAAAAAACCGGTGATGAATTGGATAACTTCTGGCTACGCCGGTTAAGATATGCCGATTCAATTGTCACGATGCTCAACAAACTAAGGCAATGACCAAAGGTTTTACTAATTTACCAATGTTTTACTATATTTAAAATTATTCAGGTTTTTGGAAAAAGTCTAATGTAGTTTCCCCATTAAAAAAAAAATAAAAAGGTTAATATTTATGTTGTTTCATACATTTAGATCGAGGGCGATAAACCGATCAAATTTTTATATATTACATTTAAAGTGGAAGTTATCCTTTTTGAAATAAAATAAAAAGAAAAATAACTTACTTTTAATTATTTCCATAATATAAAATATGGATTTCATTTAACAGGAGTCCACCTACCTTCACTTACAGAGAAATGGATAGATCGTTATAATTAATACTTGTATAATACTCCCTACAAGTAGTATATTATTATAAGCGAGAACAACGGGAAGAAAATATGGTTATTGAGAAGCAGTACTTTCCCAACATCTGTGTGAACTTTTAAAATGGAATGGATCCTTCATATAATAATAAATTAAAAAATTATCATACATTTTTACATTAATAGCAATTTTATTATAGTTAATCTAAATAATGATAATAATAAGAAAATTCTTCTTGTTAATAAAATTTTCACGCTTACTAAGAGGGGAGCAGTGTATACTGCGCAACCAAAACACTCCCCTCACAGAAGAGCTTCTGACTCATTATCCGCGGCTATAACATATTCTGATCACTGTATAAATATTACGTTATTAAACTGCAAGTTGTCTATTTATTTCTACATAACATAATATATAACATATACGAGTGTGGGACACGACCTTAACCGCGATTCTAATATTTCATAAAAAGAAGTTAAACATCTCAATTACAGTATTTTGGGAAATACCAAAATATTTATCGAGAACAATAAATCCATTTTTAAAAGCAATAATAATGTCCTTTGTACCTCCGTAATAATGACCGAGAAGTATTTCCATTATAAAAGCCTCATTTACACAAACTAGCGGAAACTGAACGAGAAACAATCGCTCAAATTAATGAATTTAAAGAAATTGCCGAAGAACCGGCTTGAATATTTTTTTCCCAAAAACCGAAATGACTAGCCAGAGAGAACACCCGAAAACAGTAAAAACAAAATACGGAAAAATCAAGACGGTAAGCAAATTTAAATATTTAGGAGAGATTACATACTTTAACGGAGGAAACAAACCGACAATCGAATCGAGGAAGTTCAAACTAGATAAACTAAATTTCGTAACTAAGAATATTTATAACGAGAAATCCGTCCACAAGACGCCAATATATAATATTACAACACTGTAGTTAAGCCAGTAATCTTGTACGGCATAGAGACAGCCGGTTTACCCGATCGAAAAAATCTTCTAAAAATCGAAAGAATAATGTTGAGAAGAATTTACGGCTCAAAATCTAAAAAGGAAATTTATGAAAAACTAAAAATCCTGGAATCCACACCCGAAAACCTTAAAAGACTAATATTCTACGGACATACGATTAGAATGAGTCCTTCCGGAATAAAGAAGTAAATTTTTGAAAAATTATTCAATTTGAAAAGTACGGAGGTTTCACCAAACAAATCAAAAACTCCAAATAAATCGCAAAAAGGCTCGTTTAGCAACACACAACAAAATAAAAATTTCAAGTCAAGAATTTAAAACCGTAAAATAACGAATCAATTTTAAACGAATAATTATAGTAACTTTAATCTGTGAAAACCAACCGCAACTAAAAACAAAGAAATAGTTTTCAAATTAATAACGCCTCATTTAGAGGAGAGTAATAAAAAATTTAATTCATAAGTTTGAAATACACAAAAGTTTTAACGATGTTGGTTTACGAAAATAATTTAAATGCTCTTATTTCTACAAGAAAATTTTTATACTCAATCCTTTCGAGAGTATAATACTTGCATTTCATTTTTTTTTTTAAATTTAATAAAATCAAATCAGGCACACGTACGTGTGCACGTATATGTATATATATATGCATATACTGTTCAAAAAATTATATAAATCTAGATTTTTAGTAATTTTAAACTCGAAGAAGATTGAATACAAAAAAAACCGGAGGTAGGTCATTTTTTATTGATAAAAAATAAAAAGTGCTTACAGATTTCCATCAGTTAGCTTCAACCAGAATGGAGTAAAAGAAGGATAAATATATATATATATATATATATATATGCATGTGTGTGAGCGCGCGCGCGCGCGAGAGAGAGAGAGAGAGAGAGAGATTAAATTTTTACTAGTATATAATTTTATACGGCCTGCCCTTTAATTTAATTTTTGAAGTCAAAATTTGAGCATTAAATCTGCAGATTTTCATTTATGTTTTTATGTCATAGCGTCATTAACAACTGAAATCAGGGGGTATGCGTGTAAAGACTAATAAAATAAATAACGTAATGTACACAATAAACCCATTCATTTTGCATTAAATAGACGAGCACTAGCGTTAAATATATGAGAATTACTAAGTTGAATGTTAAATGTGAACCTTGACATAATAAAAACACAACAAAAAACAACTTAATTTAATAAAAGTACCACATCTTTTAGCCAAACAAGGTTTTTCCTTAAAAAAAATCAACCTGTTTTATTTACTACTATGAAAATCATTAATATTTAACTTATTACATTTTTAAAAAAAAACAACTTAACACAAAAAAGTTTATTTAGAGTAGTTACTTTTTAAATCGATATTATGTTTTTTCTGAATTTATTCTATTTTACGTTTTATTATTATTTAAAATATTTATAAGATTATAAAAAACCGCGCTGGTATGAAAAGAGTTGGCAAGAGAAACTTGTTTCTTTATTAAAAAAAATTCTGAAAAAGATCTTAAGAGACTGATGCAAGCGAGTGATAAAGACTTTCTTAAATACAAAAATAAATATAATTCTTATCTTTTTTCGCGCCAAAAAAGATTACAATATTAGAATTACATGACACTAATATACCGTTATTAGTTGTAATAATCCAATAATACGCGATGATAACAAATTGATAATGCTTTCAAATCGTCTACGTAAACAACGTAATTTTTGATTTTAAAAAGTTTTCAATAAGGGGTAAAACCCTTCACAAAGAAACTATTCGAGAGGAATATCGAAATCCTTACATTTAATGAAAAATAAAATTCATGTATACATAAAAAAATCATATGGATGGAATTAAGACCCGCTTATTTTTGTTTAAGAAATAGCTAAAAGAAAATCGTAGAATTAAAAATAAGAATATCTGTTATATAAATAAATATAACAAAATTTTCAGAAAATATTTATTAATAATTTTTTATCAAATTAACATGAAATGGGATATACTGAGAAAGGTACGTGAAAAAAATAGCTAAGCTAGAGAAATCAAAACAAAAAGCCTGTTTTGTTAAAAATGATATTATTAAGTAATGCTACAGATCTTGTTACATTAAGAACGAGTTTGATGTACTCGTATTTCCCACCGATCTTCTTAATCAATTTTCTTTTACATAAACAATATTCTGAATTGCATTCCGGCTATTCCGGTCACACACAAAATCCACGGAAAATCCCATATTACATCAGTTATATGTCGATATATGTATCGAATAATTGTATATAACTAAATATATAAATAAATAAAGAGAACTGGTAGAAAACCTTGGGTTTCAGACGATATATTGCAGCTGATGGATGAACGTAGAAAATATAAGAATGCTAGTGATGAAGAAAGTAAAAGGAACTATCGGCAATTAAGAAATGCTATAAACAGGAAGTGCAAACTGGCGAAAGAAGAATGGATTAAAGAAAAGTGTTCAGAAGTGGAAAGAGAAATGAACATTGGTAAAATAGACAAAGCATACAGGAAAGTTAAGGAAAATTTTGGGGTACATAAATTAAAATCTAATAACGTGTTAAACAAAGATGGTACACCAATATGTAATACGAAAGGTAAAGTCGATAGATGGGTGGAATATATTGAAGAGTTATACGGAGGAAATGAATTAGAAAATGGTGTTATAGAGGAAGAAGAGGAAGTTGAAGTGGATGAAATGGGAGAAACAATACTGAGATCTGAATTTAAGAGAGCATTAAAAGATTTAAATGGGAAAAAGGCTTCTGGAATAGACGGAATACCTGTAGAATTACTGCGCAGTGCAGGTGAGGAAGCGATTGATAGATTATACAAACTGGTGTGTAATATTTATAAAAAAGGGGAAGTTCCGTCAGACTTCAAAAAAAGTGTTATAGTCATGATACCAAAGAAAGCAGGGACAGATAAATGTGAAGAATACAGAACAATTAGTTTAACCAGTCATGCATCAAAAATCTTAACTAGAATTCCGTACAGAAGAATTCAGAGAAGAGTGGAAGAAGTGTTAGAAGACCAATTTGGTTTCAGGAAAAGTACAAGGGAAGCAATTTTAGGCCTCAGATTAATAGTAGAAGGAAGATTAAAGAAAAACAAATCAACATACTTGGCGTTTATAGACCTAGAAAAGGCATTCGATAACGTAGACTGGAATAAAATGTTCAGCATTTTAAAAAAATTAGGGTTCAAATACAGAGATAGAAGAATTGCTAACATGTACAGGAACCAAACAGCAACAGTAATAATTGAAGAACATGAGAAAGAAGCCGTAATAAGAAAGAGAGTCCGACAAGGATGTTCCCTATCTCCCTTACTTTTTAATCTTTACAAGGAACTAGCAGTTAATGATGTTAAAGAACAATTTAGATTCGGAGTAACAGTACAAGGTGAAAAGATAAAGATGCTATGATTTGCTGATGATATAGTAATTCTAGCCGAGAGTAAAAAGGATTTAGAAGAAACAATGAACGGCATGGATGAAGTCCTACGCAGGAACTATCGCATGAAAATAAACAAGAACAAAACAAAAGTAATGAAATGTAGTAGAAATAACAAAGATGGACCACTGAATGTGAAAATAGGAGGAGAAAAGATTATGAAGGTGGAAGAATTTTGTTATTTGGGAAGTAGAATTACTAAAGATGGACGAAGCAGGAGCGATATAAAATGCCGAATAGCACTTATATAGATCCAGAAACTTTCATTAGCTCTTTCTGAAGCAAGAAATAGCTAAAAAATGAAACATATAAATAGTCATTTTTTGGGAAGAGAGTGAATATTAAATAACAACTTTTTTGGTAATTCGTGATCTTATAAAAAAAATTGCAACTTTTGTAAGAAAAGGTTTTTCCTAAATTGCCTCAGTAAATATGTGAGATTTTATTTCAGCCGAAACATCCACACTTCTTCCAATTTTTAAAAAAAATTAATGCCATCAGGGTTCAGAGTTATAAGACCAAATAAAAACCAACTTACGTATCCGAACGCACTAACAACGTCTGACAAAAATAGATTTTTCCGGTCACGAGCATCGGAATAAAAATATTTTTGTAGATTGTCTAAACATATTCTTTTCTAAAATTTTGTTTAAAATGCCTCAAAGCACAAAACTTAAAAAAGGCCTATTTTTTGACTGATCTATATATTTTCTCGTTAAAGCTATAGCAGGAAAAGTAAGAATTTATAAAATGATCGATACATTTTTTTAAATTACGTTTTAAAAGAATTTTCATAATAATTTCAATTAAATTGTATTTCAAAAAGAATCTACATATATAAAGTCAAGTATACTTACCGACAGATTTATCAAAAGCAGCTCAAACCGTTTCACTTAGATAAGTGAATTTTGGAGGATACGTTACTTTTATAAGATAGGCATTTTAGAAAATCCCGGATGTAAGGGAAAAATTCTTTTGCATGAAAAATCTATACCTCAGGAACCAAAGGCGTTACAGTCGAAAAATTGGTATTTGACTCTTCCTTAAAAATAAATCGATACATACGTTTCACCTCCAGTTTTAAAAATCAAATTTGGTGGGTGGCAAAGTTTTTCATGAAACTATATGAAGCTGAAGGTGTTACAGTCATGAAAACTGATATTACACTTTTCTTTAAAAAAAAAAGGCACGCGTTTCACTCCGTTATTAAAGTCCAATTTCGGGATTTTTTTGGGGGGTTTTTCTGGGCGAAAAAAGCTTTCGCGTTATCATCGCCCAGATAAGATATATTTGTTGTAATAAACATTGTTGTAATAAACATCACATTATACAACTCAATGAAAATAATAAACGGCATGAATAGCTGAAAAACACTACAGTGAATAAAATACTTCGATATAAACGGACGGCTCTAATATATCGTAAAACATGACATAATTTCATTTGCGGAGGCAAGGAAGTATTACGTTTATTACTCGCAAGCTGTTCTGTTTCTTAACGTTTTGAATGTCTGTATATTTATACTGTTTAGTTCAAAATCATAAATGTTCAAACATACATAGGAAAATATACGTTACACGCTGAGCCATCACTTGACACATTCAAAAACTATAAATTGATAAAAGATAATTTGTAGTATTAATTTTGTACACGCGATTAACATTTTGTACGGTAATTATCGCACCTCAAGGAAAAATTTTTAAAACAGTTTACTAAGTAGCGGTAAAACAAATTTTTTGAAGCGTTTTCTACTCGCTTAATAGAAAATATCGCCCGTAAACGCTAAACATCGCCGTCCAATAAAGTCAGCAGTGTACGAACATTCCCAAAAAAGCCAATCACTAGAAACGATTGGACAATAAACTAATACGTCCACTAAAATATAAAATTTAATTACGGTAAATCTAAAAAAAATCTATTGTTTCTTTTGAAAACTTATTCTAGGCACGAATCTAAAATCGACACGAGTGAAACCGCGAAGTAACATTTATTATTCGTTGAGAAACTTGCCCCTATCTCGACATAAAAATTAAATACTAATACATAATGACCGCTGAAAAATCAATTACTAAATTACAGAATATAAATGAAATTGTCTAACACGGTTCAAAGAATAAAGTAAAACCTTATCCGATGAAATCCTTTTTTATCACTTTAAAAAAAGTTTTATTTAAACGGTCAACGATCACTTAAATAAAATTGCTTTCTCACATAATACTGATGCTCAATGGAATATACATAATAACATTATACTAATCGTATGGATTTCACATACAAAATCCAATAATAGCCGATTATAATACTAGACTGTTATAATAGTATCATTTATAAATGATTTCACGAGAAAATAGGTAAACATTGAATAACTTGTCTATCAACTTTACCGTCTTAACATTCCTAATAATAATCCAGGACGACGAGGACAACCGAGAACAAACTTGAATACAGCCCTATTAAATCATCAATTTATAAACTTCTTCCAACGCTACAGCAATTAAATAATATAATTACGAATTCTTAAAGCTTCATCACTGGGTGGTCTGGTTTCAAATGTGATATTCATGATTCTTTCTTTTACTGCACTAATTCAATCAACTTATCAATTGTATAACACTGTTTTACAGGAACAAATAAAAAAAGTAACGTTAAAAAAAAATTGTATAACATTTTCATCGTTTGAACCTTTAACAATAACTATTTACTTTTCTACACACATATTATTGTACAGCAGTATACTTCATTTATTAACTAAATCTATAACATGCGGTCTTATTTGTTTTTCTTTTTTTTCCTTTATAACTTTTCAACTATTTTTCTATAGAATTTCAAGGGATTAGATTTAAATATTATTTTTTTATTACATTCGTTGATTTAAAAAAGATTTTCAAATTTAATATTTTCCTGATTATATCTAATAAATTATATATTAAAAAGTATTTTTATGCTACTGTAATATGTACATAAATATATTTTTTTCCAACCGCTTAATATTACTACTAAAAGTTTAGAAAGCTCACTTGATACCCAGAATGAGGACAGATTACTAAACCGATGTCGTCCTCTTATGGTATCTCAACCCCCTCTACTCGGTGCCAACACTGTTTTAGACACTCCAGGTAGAACTACTGCGCATCCTATACGTTTACGATTTCTAAACTTTGAAGAGTTATATCTGATTTCAACTTAATGTCTTAAGTAATAATTTTTATTTTTTTGCTTTCAACAAATTTATTTTGTATTTCTTATGTATGTAGATCTTTTTCACTAACCATAACCATTCCTTTCTTTTATCCTTAATTACTTCCTCTCCAGGGTAACTGATGGAATTTAACTAAATCGTACACTACATTACACTTATATTAATGAAGTAGAATTTTGTAGTGTTATTTTGTTATTTGTATAAAAACATGTTTTATTTTAGCACTAACCGAAAAATTTTTCGGTAATTTAAAGATGGAGGCACCTTCCTTGGAAAAATATTCCGGAGGTAAACTAGTCCCCCGTTCGGATCTCCGGGTGAGGACTACTAAGGAAGGGGTCACCAGAAAATTAAAAAAAAGCATTCTACGAGTCGGAGCGTGGAATGTTGGAAGTTTAAAAAAGGTTGGTAGGCTAGAAAATTTAAAAAGGGAAATGGATAGGATAAATGTGGATGTAGTAGGAATTAGTGAGGTTCGGTGGGAAGAGGAAGGCGACTTTTGGTCAGGTGATTTTAGAATAATTAACTCAGCTTCAAATAATGGGCAGGCAGGAGTAGGTTTCATAATGAACAAGAAGATAGGGAAGAGAGTAGAGTATTTCAAAACGCATAGCGATAGAATCATTGTAATAAGGATAAAATCAAAACCTAAACCGACAACGATTGTTAACGTCTATATGCCTACAAGAACACATGATGATGATGAGGTAGAGTGTGTACCCGAAGAAATTGGCAAAGCAATTTAACACATAAAAGGGGATGAAAATTTAACAATAGTTGGAGATTGGAATGCAAGCATTGGAAAAGGAAAGGAAGGAAATATTGTGGGTGAATACGGGTTGGACAAAAGGAATGAAAGAGGGGACCGACTAATAGAGTTTTGCATGAAGTATAATTTAGTAATTGCCAAAACCCAGTTTAAAAATCATAATAGAAGAGTATACACTTGGAGAATGCCAGGTGATACTGTAAGGTATCAGATAGATTATATCATGGTTAAGCAAACATTTAGAAATCAATTCGTCCACTGCAAAGCTTACTCAGGAGCAGACATTGATAGCGACCATAATTTAGTGATAATGAAATGTAGATTGGGGTTTAGAAACCTGAAGAAAAGGTGTCAGAGGAATAAGTGGAATTTAGAGAAGCTTGAGGAAGAGGAGGTAAAGAAGATTTTTGACGAGGGCATTGCAAGAGGTCTGAGTAAAAAAGATAAGGTAGAAAATGTAGAAGAAGAATGGGAGAATGTATAAATGGAAATTCTTAAATCAGCAGAAGCGAACTTAGGCGGAACAAAAAGAACTGGTAGAAAACCTTGAATATCAGAGGATATACTACAGCTGATGGATGAACGTAGAAAATATAAGAATGCTAGTGATGAAGAAAGTAAACGGAACTATCGAAATTAAGAAATACTATAAATAGGAAGTGCAAACTAGAGAAAGAACAGTGGATTAAAGAAAGGTGTTTAGTAGTGGAAAGAGAAATGATCATTTGTAAAATAGACGGAGCATACAGAAAAATTAAGGAAAATTTTGTGGTTCATAAATTAAAATCTAATAATGTGTTAAACAAAGATAGTATACCGATTTATGATAAGAAAGGAAAGGTCGATAGGTGGGTGGAAGATACTGAGGAGTTATATCGAGGAAATTAATTAGAAAATGATGTTATACAGGAAGACGAGGAAGTCGAAGAGGATGACAGGGAGGAAGCAATACTAAGATCTGAATTTAAGAGACCATTAAAAGAACTGAATGGCAGAAAGCTCCTGGAATAGACGGAATACCTGTAGAATTATTGCACAGTGCAGGTGAGGAAGCGATTGATAAATTATACAAACTGGTGTGTAATATTTACGAAAAGGGGGAAGTTTCGTCAGACTTCAAAAAGAGTGTTATTGTCATGAAACCAAAGAAAGCAGTAGCAGATAAATGTGATGAATACAGAAAAATTCGCTTAACTACTCATGCATCAAAAATCTTAACTAGAATTCCGTACAGAAGAATTCAGAGAAGAGTGGAAGAAGTGTTAGAAGACCAATTTGGTTTCAGGAAATTTATAGGGACAAGAGAAGCAATTTTAGGGCTCAGATTAATAGTGGAAGGAAGATTAAAGAAAAACAAACCAATATACTTGGCATTTATAGACCTATAAAAGGAATTCGATAACGTAGACTGGAATAAAATGTTCAGTATTTTAAAAAAAATAGGGTTCAGGTACAGAGATAGAAGAACAATTGGTAACATTTACATGAACCAAGCAGCAATAGTAATAATTGAAGAACATAAGAAAGAAGCCGTAAAAAAAGGGAGTTCGACAAGGATGTTCTTTATCCCCCATTACTTTACTATGTAATCTTTACATAGAAGAAGCAGTTAATGATGTTAAAAAACAATTTAGATCCGGAGTAATAGTACAAGGTGAAAAGATAAAGATGCTACGATTTACTGATGATATAGTAATTCTAGCCGAGAGTAAAAAAAGATTTAGAAGAAACAATGAACGGCATGGATGAAGTCCTATGCAAGAACTATCGCATGAAAATTAACAAGAACAAAACGAAAGTAATGAAATGTAGTAGAAATAATGTAAATGAACCACTGAATATAAAAATTGAAAAGAAAAGATGCGAAAGTAGAAGAATTTTATTTGGGAAGTAGAATTACTAAAGATGGACGAAGCAGGAGCGATATAAAATGCTGAATAGCACAGGCTAAACAAGCGTTCATTCAGAAATATAATTTGTATACATCAAAAATTAATTTAAAATCAGGAAAAAATGTTTGAAAGTATTTGTCAGGAGCGTAACTTTATACGGAAGTGAAACTTGGACGATCGGAGTATCTGAGAAAAGAAAATATTAGAAGCTTTCTTTGAAATGTGGTGCTATAAGAGAATGTTAACAATCAGATAAGTGGATAAAGTGAGAAATGAAGAGGTGTTGCGGCAAACTGATGAAGAAAGAAGCATTTAGAGAAATATAGTTAAAAGAACAGACAGACTTATAGACCACATATTAAGGCATCCTGGAATAGTCGCTTTAATATTGGAGGGACAAGTAGAAGGAAAAAATTGTGCAGGCAGGCAACGTTTGGAATATGTAAAACAAATTGTTATGGAGATGTCGGATGTAGGGGGTATACCGAAATGAAACAACTGGCACAGGGGATCTTGGAGAGCTGCATCAAACCAGTAAAATGATAGAAAACAAAAAAAAAATGTAATGCATGGTTTTAAACACATGAAATTCATTTCTTTCTGATGACCACTTCAATTTTAAGATTTACGTTAAAATTTCTCTTGACAATTTTATGTAAGATCAGATCTTACGATGTAGCAATAATATGGACACAAATAAATATGGACTGAAATATTCGTACTAATACGTATATTCTTACTGTAAATCGATTGCTATAGATTACTTTTTTAAATGCGATTCTAAAATAACATAAAAAATTAAGTACAGTAGTTAAAATGATAGTATAGTAGTAATTTAGCACCGCTTCACGAAGTTTCATCTTTTCTACAAGTACCCAACCCAAGCCTACCCATTTTAGTAATACATGAGAAGTGAGCGGTGGAACACACAAGCGTGTGGTGTAGAGCACCACGCTTATTCCGCTCAAGCAGTTAGGTAAGCTCTAGGAGCTAATTAGGATATTGGTCGCTAAACCGTTTTGAGGGACAGTAGCCGTTTGTGGTACGGACATTCGGTCTTATGCTTTAGGGCGATCGAATGGGATGGTGGCGGGAGAAATTCCAAGCAAACCAATCAATTCCTACAAGTAGGGTTTGTAAGGTTAAAAGGACAGCGCTGATTATGGATTTATTCGGGGAGATCTATTTCACAACCGATGGATGCATAAAATTTTAAACGTTGAGGTTGAGGGATTTCTTGAGTATTCCTAAAAATATATTTCACATAACAACGAAAATAATGAATTAGTATGATCGATTTAATATGAGATATAAGTAAATACACATAAGTGTAGCGGACGGCGTATTGCTGTGCACATAGGCTGACGGTGGCTTACCGCGCTATTAACTACCCTGAACAACTCTGACAATGGACTGAATACTATGTATTCAGTCCATACGGAGATGTATTCCATTCTCCATACGGAGATGTTTTCGTAAAGGAATGACTAACTGATCCACCCGTCCTATCAGTATTTCTAACTCGCACGCAATAAGCACAGCTATACGCCGTCCGCTATGTATACATACACAAAGGGTTCATAAGTATGGGGGACGGACCTTAAGAAATTTTTCAACCTGAAAAATAAAAAAATGGATTTTATTAAATGCTCCTACCTAGAAAAATCTATGTTTCACTAAGAAATCTCCACCCTCCATGCATCCAAGGTTCCTTCACAAAATGCTACTCAAAAGTCTGAGACACCATTTTTTTTTTTTTTTTTTTTGAGATGACAAGCCTCGGCTGCTTTGGTCATTTTGCCCTATGAGAATGGAAGTTTTTAGCGTACGAAAAATGCCATGCCTGACCGGGATTCGAACTCGGACCTCCTGATGAGAAAGACCGAGACGCTGTTTCGTTAGTGATAAGGTAGGTAGCTATGAAAACATTCATAGCCACCTATTTTTCCTGTTTAGCCTCCGGGAATAAATCTAAATACAAATAAGATAAAAACTAAATTTTTCATAAACATTAAAAAATATTATATAGAAATTAAAATCGATGAAGATATCTAGTTTAATCCAGTCGATAAAATTCTTCTAGACAAGACGTATGTCATCAGATTAATATAATTAAATAAGTTTTATTCTGATAAAAAATGTCTTCAAACAATAATAAAATTTTGTTTTACGTCTATTAGTCGTAATCGCTTTTCAGTACTAAAAATAGGTTTTAATATTAATTCTGATATTAGCTTTGTTTTACAACACATTTAAAAACATTCTTTATATACAATTGACTAATTATAAATCATTTTGAAACGATAACGACTTCTTGTGCACTAGGATAAAGCTTTATTTTATTTATAATCATTATCATTTTTTAAGTGTAAATAGAATACTTAAGTGACATTCTGTATAACTAATATTACAGAGTACAAACCAATATCCCCAAGTTCCATATACAGAGATGGTTCAAGCAATAGAACGCCCTCTTTTTAACTGAATATCTGAACTTTAAATCTATCAGTAGGGATTTGTATTTTAGTTAAAATTCTTTGGGATGGGGGTAAAATAGAAAGAAAGAAACATTGTAATTAGTATAATCTACATTCAATTCAGCATTTGATGTTCAGCATTTTAAAAAAATTAGGGTTCAAATACAGAGAGAGAAGAACAATTGCTAACATGTACAGGAACCAAACAGCAACAGTAACAATTGAAGAACATAAGAAAGAAGCCGTAATAAGAAAGGGAGTCCGACAAGGATGTTCCCTATCTCCGTTACTTTTTAATCTTTACATGGAACTAGCAGTTAATGATGTTAAAGAACAATTTAGATTCGGAGTAACAGTACAAGGTGAAAAGATAAAGATGCCACGATTTACTGATGATATAGCAATTCTAGCCGAGAGTAAAAAGGATTTAGAAGAAACAATGAACGGCATGGATGAAGTCCAACGCAAGAACTATCGCATGAAAATAAACAAGAACAAAACAAAAGTAATGAAATGTAGTAGAAATAACAAAGATGGACCACTGAATGTGAAAATAGAAGAAGAAAAGATTATGGAGGTAGAAGAATTTGTTATTTGGGAAGTAGAGTTACTAAAGATGGACGAAGCAGGAGCGATATAAAATGCCGAATAGCACAAACGAAACGAGGCTTCAGTAAGAAATATAATTTGTTTACATCAAAAATTAATTTAAATGTCAGGAAAAGATTTTTGAAAGTATATGTTTGGAGTGTCGCTTTATATGGAAGTGAAACTTGGACGATCGGAGTATCTGAGAAGAAAAGATTATAAGCTTTTGAAATGCGGTGCTATAGGAGAATGTTAAAAATCAGATGGGTGGATAAAGTGACAAATGAAGTGGTATTGCGGCAAATAGATGAAGAAAGAAGCATTTGGAAAAATATAGTTAAAAGAAGAGACAGACTTATAGGCCACATACTAAGGCATCCTGGAATAGTCGCTTTAATATTGGAAGGACAGGTAGAAGGAAAAAATTGTGTTGGCAGGCCACGTTTGGAATATGTAAAACAAATTGTTAGGGATGTAGGATTTAGAGGGTATACTGAAATGAAACGACTAGCACTAGATAGGGAATCTTGGAGAGCTGCATCAAACCATTCAAATGACTGAAGACAAAAAAAAAACATTCAATTCAGACACATAAAAATACAGGACATCCGGGGTTATAATCTTAACAGCAACTTAATACGTATAAAAACATAACAATTAATTAGATACTTAACTTGGAAAACAATTTTTTTTTTTTTTTTTACTTAAATTTACTCAGTCTCTAACGAACCAGGACGTGAAATTTAATAAATTTCACACGAATATTTAACAACTACATCCAAATATAAAATCTAGTTATTGCAAAATTTACTTCTACATTTATACTGATATATAATCTGGAAAAGAAAAAGAACAGTTATAGAGGGTTAAGAAAATGAAATTAGTAATAAGAAAGTAAAAGAGAAAGTGTAAACAGGTTTATTTCATAATAAATCATTTGATGATTTTAAAATAAAAGTAAAACGTGTAATTACGCTGTTATAGCTGCAATAAATTAAGAAAAATATTTAAATCAAACTTCTAGGGAAATTAGATCAATAAATTAAAATTAAATTGATTGCCACATGTCCAATCCTTTATAACTGAAAAAAAATTACGTATATTTTTTTTGACGGATATATTTTTACATTTTACTCCATATTACTACATTTAATAATGAATTATAATAGCCGCACAAGTATAGCGATAAAGGGAGGGACGAAAAGACAGATTAAGACGGAATGAGTAGGGAAAAATGACTGCAATTATGGCAAAAGCTCGTCAAACCGGTGTAAAATACTATTAATGCATATTAGAGGCTTTCACCATCAATCCTACACTTAAAATTTTAAATCAAACCGGCATTTATTCTCGATGTCCAACTAGATATTATTTACAATTTAATTAACAAAAAACCTACCCGAAATAAATCCGGGTAGATATATCAATCCTACACTAAATATCATACAACTCTAAACAAATTTTATTATCAAAATGTTTTACCTTATCGATTTGATAAAAGATAAATTTCTTAGGATCTTTTCTGCAGGAGAATGTAATTATAGTATTTATAATTTCTGTACGAAATAGTTATTATTGTAAAACGAACAACATAGAGATTACAGACAAACCCTAAAATTAATGAATCGGAGCGCCATTTGTGAGTGTATTGGTTTCCAAAAATTTCATTATTTTTTTAAGTTTAAAGAATAATCTAGTAGATTTTTTCAAACAGAGTGAGTTGTTTAGTGTTCAAAATAGGTTAAAATGTAAACAGTAGTACAACGCTGTAATCTTCTATTGCGTTCGTGAGAGATATTACATTGCTGAAAGTTTATCAAAAGATGCAAAAAACAAAATTCAAGATTTTATTAACAAATTTCCCCCCAAAAATCTTAAGTTTCATAGTTATATATTCTTTTAATTTTGCCCAAAACTACTATACACCCAATATGTACGGCGTTTGATTTTATTATGCCAAGGATAAATGCGGATTCATTTATTCTATTATGATAACCATCTATACTTAAGTTAACTTTTCTTCTAATATTCTCATAAATACTAAACATTATCTTATATAATTCATGTACTGATGATGCGTGAAAATAATATTACAAAACTTTCTTTAACACAAATATTTAGAGTAAGTTCTGCAACAGGTAAATCATATTAATAGAATTTATTAATCGAGAATCGTTTAATAAACGGAAAAAACAAAACGGAATTCAATATTAAATCACGAAAAATAAATGACCTAACTTCAATATTCACAGAAATTAAGTATAGAGCTTTATTAAAAAATAGTGGGGAATATCTTTTATCTTCCCATTGAAATAGGGTAATGAACAAATACATTTTTTATGAATAAAAATTAAGTTTTATACGAAAATTAATTATTGACGATATTTAAATAAATCTTTTATTAAAATAAAATCCACCTAAGTATAAAAAATGAATGTAGTTAAAAAATTTATTTTATTTATTTTTAAATACGAATTATTTAGTATCACCTAATGCTAGCAACCTTTAAGAATAACGATTCTAATTGTTAAATAAATGACTTCCGTTAATCTTTTCTCTACTTGATTAATGTTTTAATTTCCTCAAATTAAAAGTGTTAATTCTAAGAATATACTTTGTATTAACAGTGCATTATAGTCATAACAACAATCGTAATAAGTATTTAAAAAAAAAAGAAAAGAAATTAAATTTCCTGTACATTTTGATTTAAACAAAATGCTGTATCATTAAAATGGTTTTCCTAATTAAGAACATTTAGAATAAATAAATATAGTTTATGACCTTGGACATGTTACAAACACACATCACATATATATATATATATATATATACAGAGTACATGACGAAGTTCTCCAGGGACTTTCATATCTACTCATGAAAATAATGGAAAGATACTTTTTTGGTGATATGAAAAATTTGTAAAAACAAAATTTACTGTTAAAAAATTTAAAAAACTGGAAATTACGCAATTTTAAAATAAAAATTACTAAGATGACGAGTATTTTTGTCATAAGATTACGACAGAAACACGAAAAATTATTATTTCAAAGTAAACAACAAAATAACAAAAGCTGATCAACATTGCGCAATAGCGTATTAGTGTTTAAATCATTCTGTAGGTACATTAAGTACATCGGGTACTGTGAACCGTGCTGTCGTTAGCGAAAGTTTTCTGTGAATTTTAGTTTGAACGTGATCGATTTGCCATCGAAGTAATGCCGTACTTATATATATATTTTTTATTTGGCTTTTTTCTGGGCGAAAAACGCTTCGGTGTTATCATCGCCCGAACAAGATGTATGTGGTTCAAAAAACTAAATTAAAAAAAAAATCACAATTAAAAATTAAATAAGAACGCCCGGAAAGCAAAACATGAAATATAAATACAAAACCTAATAGAATAAAAAAAATTAAAACAAAATAAGAACTTAGTCATAAACATGGTAAATAAAAATAAAAAAGTAGAAATTTAAAAACAAACTAAAATATTAAAAACAAAGACAAGGCAAAAAACTGAAACTAAAATGCCAAGACACAAAATATATAACTACTGTAAAAAATCTAAAAACACTCCGGAGAAACAAAAAAACTGGTCCAAAATGTCTTTAATATTGCCCAGGATTTGACGAAAATTCCTGGGCAATTTAAATTTACGACGTAAGGCCGCACAACGGATGATTCCACAAGAATGTGGCACACAGTCAAACGGCAGTTGCATCGCAGGCATACTGCTTCGTTTACTGCTGGCATCAGATACCCGTGAGTAGCTCTCGTATGTCCTATCCGCAATCGGCAAAGGACCACTTCCTCACGACGAAGTTTCCTTTGCCGTTGTATGTTATCTACTGTACCCGTCCAGTCATCTTGCCAATTTGCGCGAAGAGAATGTTTTACAGTCAATAATGTCGAATGTAGTAACACGGGTAGTGAAGAACGGTTGACTACATGCGTCTTTAGCACCGGAATCCCCACATGGCTGGGGATCCAGCAGAAACTCACTTGTGTGTTGCGACGGTTCAACTCGGCAACTGCATTGTAGATTTCGATGACGATAGGATGGCTGGAATAAAAATTTTCTAAGGTTTGAAAAGCACTACACGAGTGGCTACAAATAAGATATGAAGGTACTTAGGGTTAATGATATTCAAAGCCTTATTTACGGCATATAGTTCAGCAGTAGACACTCGTAATACCAGGTAGATCAAACATATAGGTTCTATCATTAGCAATAAATGCACATCCAACGGTATCGTTCTATTTCGATCCATCTGTGAATACCACTGCGTCCGGGTTTGTCTTTGAGAGAATATGGTGAAACATTTCCTGAAAGAAAATAGGTGGTGTTGACAACAGAGGAATACACTGATATGATATTCATTTTGGGCGTATGAAATGGTAATGCTGCAGTAGAATATAAAATACGTTTCCCCAATCGCAGGATTCCAGATCCCAAAACAATTAGCGCAACTTTACGCTATTTTCGGAAAAAAGGTTCACTGCCTAGTTTCGTACCAGCAACGAACGATCTGTACGACACGACCATGTTATTGATGAAATTATTATCGATGCAGTTCACCGCAGTCCAGGCGTTAGTATACGAAGTCTTTCTAAGCGGATCGGAGTTTCGCATTCGATGACTTACAGGAAACTTAAACAAAAACAAGTTTATCCTTATCATAAACAACCAGTTAAACATCTACACTGAGGAGACTGTCCTCTTCGTATGGAGTTCTGCAACTGATGGAATACAAATCGACAACTCTACAAGTATGTTTTGTTTACCAACAAGGCAAATTTCACTCGAAATGGAGTGAATAACTTATGAAATGAGTATACATGGACAAAAGTAAATCTTCATGAAACGGTGGAGGCAATTTTCAACACCGATTTAGCATCAACGAATGGTGCGCCTTTCTTCACAAACAGCTGTTTGGACAGTTCATATTATGTTGGCCGCTTAAATGCTGGGGTCTACTTGCAATTTCTTTTAGAAGAATTGCCACAGTTGCTTGAACATCTTCCTCTAGCGCTGAGATGCAAAGTATTTCCAGCAGGATGGCAAGACTCCCCGGTTTTATTTTGCCGTTCCACTAACTTAAATCATTTCCCTGAGAAATGGATTGGTTGCGGAGGTCCACATTCCTGGCCACCAAGATCGCCTGATCTAACACATTTAGATTTTTGAGTCTGGGGATGACTGAAAAATATTGTATATAAAATAAAAAAATACATTCTCGTGAGGAATAAATTGTCCACATTATGGATGTGGCTGAGCAACTTCAGGACAGCAGTGAAACACTAAAAAGAACAACAAAAGCAGTACAGAAGTGTGCCAAGAAATGTGAAAATGGTGGGCTCATTTTGGAACATTTATTATGAACTGGTACGTATAATATACTTTGATCTAGTGAGTTTTCCTAAATAAAATCCTTTCCTTTTCCTGTTTAGCCTCCGGTAACTACCGTTTAGATAATTCTTCAGAGGATGAATGAGGATGATATGTATGAGTGTAAATGAAGTGTAGTCTTGTACAGTCTCAGTTCGATCATACCTGAGATGTGTGGTTAATTGAAACCTAACCACCAAAGAACACCGGTATCCACAATCTAGTATTCAAATCCGTGTAAAAATAACTGGCTTTACTAGGACTTGAACGCTGGAACTCTCGACTTCCAAATCAGCTGATTTGGGAAGACGCGTTCACCACTAGACCAACCCGGTGGGTTTCTAAATAAAATCCAAATTTTTCTAACTTTACTTTGTTTTATTAGCTGATCTTAATAATTTTGTTCAGAATTAAATTCTCTACCCATTTAACAAAGTTATTGTACGAAAACAAAAAAAAACAGGGTTTTCACCCAAGATTTCTCAGACTACTGCAGTTAAGGTTCAAGGACCTATTTTAATCGATTTTTCTCGGGTTAAAAACCATAAGAAATCACTAATTCTGACCCATAAATATGACCTAAAAATTTCATGCGACCTTATTTCACCGGGATAGCTGAAATCCGATCGGAATCTTTCACTGCCAGACTCGCAAACGAAGCATTTTAGAACGTATGTTTAATGAACTTTTCCATTATTTTCACGAGTAGAATAGGTAATGAAAGTGAGAAATACGTAATGCACCATGTGTATAATATAATGAATAAAATCAATAGTGTGGAAGGATTCTACAAAAGAAATGTGTGGAAAAAAATTGGGAATCAAGTCAGAAACCAGATGATCACAACAAAGAAATCAACTAACTAACAGCTACATTAACTTGTCCATTATAATTTAAGGTTCAATGGTATGCAAAAATATATAACATTTTTCAAACTAATTTTCTTAAATCTGAAGTAAAAACGCATTTAAATATCACAATGATATTCGACAAATCTATCATTAATAAAAAACAAAACAAACACTGTGCAATGAAAATGACAAGAAAAGAAAAAATATTTAATCCTATACGAAAAGAATTTAATTTTTGTTAAAAAATAATCTTCTATTTAAAATAACTGTTGTAAAAACAACAGGACCACCAGAGAAACTTTCTCAACAAAATAAAATAAAACAATCATAAAAATCAAGTTTTCTTGTTTAAAAGTAAGAACTCTAATTTAAGCAATAAATATATAAAAAAGATTTTTTTCTTTTTATTAAACTTTTATTTATCGTCACATCAACAATTAAAGTCATTAGCGGCTTATCAGTGTAATGTAACTGTACCGGTAAATTTGTAGTCTTGAACATACTCAGGTCGACTACTTCTGTGACGTGTGGTTAATTAAAATCTAACCACTAAAGAACACCAGTATCCACGATCTAGTATTTAAATCCCAATAAAAGTAAAACATTATCTAAAAGTAAAAAACTATAAAAGTAAACGTAGTAAAACTACATTTATTGGGATTTGGACCTGAAAACTTAAGAATTCGAAATCAGCTGATTTACGACGAGTTTACCACCACTAGACCAACCCGGTAAGTTATATATAAAAGATTTTTTTTTTTAAATCAATATTAAAAAAAGGTGGAAACACATCTAAAACTTAACAACTTTTATCTAAAAAAATGTCTTTTACAGAGAATTTTAGGGTATATATAGTAAAAAAAAAAAAAAAAAAAAAAACTAAAATTTTATAAAATATTCTAATTTGTTTAATAATATAAAAAGAAATTTTACTTAAAAGAAAATGATGAAAAAAATATATATACATTGAAAACCCAGAAAGTAAAAGGTTTAAATTTTATATAAAAACTATTAAGTACATAAAAAGTACATTTATGTATGTACACACAAAAGCGTTCATATATATATTTGTTTGTATTTGACAAATAGAAAGATAAAAGACAGAACGAAAGTGCACACACCCTACCTCGAGGGCACCATGCAAAATTGAAAACATGCGTATCCCTTTAACACAGAACGTAAAAATAAACGGTTATTCATACAAAGCTCTTTAACATCAAAAAAAGAAGGAAATATTATCACAAAACAAACATTATAACTTTGTCCTTATGAATATAAATTGAAACATGTTTATAAATAACATTAATAAATATTTTTATCATAATAAAGTTCATATAAACAGAATTATTATGCCACAGGTTAAATATATATATAACATTTACTCCGCCGATCTCCTTGGGAGGAATGGTAGTGTCTCGGCCTTACATCCGGAGATCACGGGTTCGAATCCCGGTCAGGCGTGGTATTTTTCATACGCTAAAAATCCCATTTCCATATTCCACGTACAAGATTCAGAGCTTTTGTGTGATTTCATTTATAAAGAAATAAATTTATCATTCCCGCAAAAGCTGATTTAAGAAATTTCTTTTTTGATAATAAACAATTTATCTAGTAAAACGAAAAAAGTAACAAACGTTCGTCCATTCAATCGAACAATTGAGCGGTATCGTTATTAGATATACATTCTTCTTCGCTCAAGGGTTAGGTTATCGAATCTGTTCCGGAATCCATCTCCTCAAAGGTCTTCCCGTATCTCTCCTCCCTTCCACAGTAAATAGATATCCTCTTCAGGCAATCTGTGGAGACTTTTAGATGTACCTGTACTTATATTATTTGTCACCGTTAAATTTTAAAATCGAATTATACGATTACAGTTATACGGTAAAATATTAATAATCGAATTACTGCACTTATTAATTACTTACCCGAGAAATACACCGCCGATGAGAGAATAGCTGATACAGTCGCTAGAAAATTAATAATCTAACAAAAGGAACGAATAACCGAAGATAGATAACAGGAATTCGAAACGCGTATGAAATTAAACACGGCCGTAACCATTAATTGAATAAATTCAGAAATTATTTAATTTTTTTCATAAATATAATTTCACCAATAATCTTAACCGAGGTAATATAACGGGGATATGTAATTCTTCGTAGTAAGGACTGTTCCGAAATTAAATTACCTCACAAACAGTTAAAGCAAGATCTTTGAATCGTTAATAAATAAGACCGCAAGAAGATAATAATGATCTGGGAATTAATTGGAGGATAGGTTTTTCAACACCGGTATTATGTGTAATGTTCTTATTAAAACAGATAATACGCTTTCATGAAACGTCCCGCATCCGAATCGTGATACTTGATACAGATACAAACGTGAAGGTTCCTTCAATTAATTTTGAATAGCGAGCAATGTATAAAAAAAATTAAATATATTGCAAAATCCACAACGCGGAATCACACTTGTATTTCTGTATCCGATTTCCACCGCAAACCACGAAGCGTTTATCATTCCCATCCACTTAACTGTATATACGCCCGAAGTCATTGCGATGAATATTAAGTTGCAATAGGAAAACGGTGTACGCAACTAAACACGAACACTTTTCTAATTACCACATACTCTGCAAAAATACAGACTGCGTAAAAATGTATTTGCACTTATATTTTTATAATATTCGTATTTCTGTAGCAAGAAATGATGCGACTCACACAATCTATTGATCACAAAGCCTACGTAATATGCAACGGAAAAATCATAAGCGATATACATATGTGACAGATAAAATTATCAACAGTATCCTAAAGAAATCTAACTTTTTTCTAACTCCAATAGTATTTTTTATCGATTCGTATGATAGAGAAAGTCTCGAATAAAAGTGTAGTGCGTTTTTCTTTTTTATTAGGGATCCACAGCCAATATACCTTATTCGTGTAGAGAGAATAGCTGTAGTGTGTTATAGCTCTGGATCGCGATAAGCAAGTCAAAATGTAGTAGTAATTAGAGCCGAATAACATAATGGTGACCGGAATAGTACCTAATAGCCGATAACGTTAAAATTAAACTTGCTCGGCCGGACCGTGAAGTATTACGCACACGTAAAGGCAAGAGGCACAACTTTACTTACTACTATATCATAATTTATGTCTAATCTGCATTCACGAATCTTTTTTATACGTACCTACCTTGAATAACTTCGATCACTGCGGTAAAAGTAGCTTACGTTTAGCAGAGTAGAAGGTAAATCGGCACAGGTAAGGAAAACTTTTATGCAGAAAAGCCTTCAAGCTCGTAAATACTAGGAATTGGACGGAATTTCTTGGAATGGAATGGAATGCAAAGTTGGCAGGAGTCTATTACTCCCTACTCCATCGCAGAACCTGGACAGAGTCCCTTGCTGCTGGATCATTCTAATCGGGCTTGTTTTTTTAATTGGTTAATTTTATATAGCGGGTCTAATTTTTACAAGTTTTGTTTATTAATTTAGTGTTTTAAGGACGGATTTAATTGCATTCCAATTCCGTGGAATTTCTTATAAAAACTTTTGTGTGGAGAATAACATTACTTTACGGTAGCGAATTATGGACATTATAAAAAGCAAGGAAGGAAAAGAAAGAGACTTTTGAAACGTGGCATAACAGCAAAATTTTGAAAATTAGATGGATTAATAAGATACGAAATAAAGAGGTCTTAAGAGGAATAGAAGAAAACGTCGTGGTAGAATCTTGGAAAAAATAAGCGAAATAGGTCGATGTACTTCGTCTTAAAATACTCAAATTTTGTTAATTTTGTCATAAGGGATGTGTAGAGGATAAAAACTGTAGCAGAAAGATAAAGACTAAAATTAATAAAATATAACACTAAACGTAAAAAGAAATAATTCTGTTAAGGTTAAAAGAGATGAGTAGAAAAGAAAAAAGCTGAAAATCAAGTAATACGTTCCTAACATTGGCTATTTATTCATATATAATGGAAAAATAATTATACATGAAAAAAGTTATTTCTAAGATTTCTTTTTTGGGGTAGGGGATAATTTATGATGAAGTGTTATTGTAAAATAATAATTTTATGTTTAAAAAACCAAAAAATACTTTCGCTTTCAAAAACTCGGTATTTTTTTCTGCTCCCCCACCTCCAAAATCACCTTCAAAGAACTTTTTTTTTACGTTTACTATTTAAATGGAAGAAAACAAATAAAAAAAATTACTAAAAAATCTACACACAATAAAAATTTACCTAAGATTTCTTTTTTGAGGTGGGGGTGAATCAGGATGATATTTTATTGTAATATTATTACTAAACGTTTATTATTAAAACTTTTAATTATTTTAACAAAGGAATTTTGAAACGATTAAAAAATTGATATTTTTAAACTCTGATCGGTTCCCCTACCACCAAAAATGCCCGCAAATAAAAAAAAAAACCCCAGAACTATTTTACTCACTATTGTTACATATTTTTTTTAATAATTTTGCTAATACTAAACATTTTGCTAATCTTAAAGTTCAATCATTAAGTTAAACACATCCATTAAAATTAATTTTAATGGAAACTTAATTTTTTTCCAATCCGTCTATGAAAAAAGAAAACAAGTACACTTAGTACTCTAATTAAAGTCCACCTACACTGCACTTACACTTATGTTTTTCTATATATATAACCGACTATATACTACATATTATGATGTAAAAAAATAATTGAGATAAATATATATATATTTAATAATGCTATTTTTTTTTTTTAGGAACGATTATCTATAATAAACCGTAATACGAGCTGCTTTGTTAAATGACAAATATTATATAAAGATTTTTTAATCAAAAATACAATCTAAGTTAATAGAAAAAAAAACCAATAACATTCCTATTTTCCTATAAATAAATTTTAAACTATACCTTGTAAAAATAAATTTGAGAATAGTATATCTATCAGGATGGATAAGTATATTTCACAAGGACGTTGTGAAAAGTATTTAAACTTATTTCTATATTAATAATTATTGCTTGAATAATTTCTTTTGAAATGAAGTGATCGTTCATAAAATATGTCATTGAAAACGATTTTACGTCATTTCAAATAGAAAAAATATTTTTTTTAAAGGATGTTGACCGAAGATGGTCAGTAATATATTTCAGTTGAGATCTGAATACCGAAATTTTTCGCGATTACATCCTTTACTTCGTACAAGGAAGTAAAAACTCGACGTATATTTTTTAGAGGTACGGAATAAATTTTAAGAAAACGTTTTCTAAAAATATTCATACATACGTAAAGTTTAACAAATTTACTTAATTAAAGTTTTCTCTAACTCTAACATCCGCTTCGATAAAGGTTAAAATAAGAACAAGAAAATTTAAAAAAAAAGCTTACAATTTAGGTCCGTGGGTCTATAATTTCAAAAAAATTGTAAACGCTTTATGATAGCTCTAAATGCGAGATAAAAATTTTCAAAAGTTTTTTAAAAATATTTAAAACGAGCGAGATGGAGCAAGGAAACAAATTTAACAGGTGGAAATTGATTTTTTTATATATTTTTTTTATTTACATGTGCATTGTAGCAATTTTACTTTAATAAAGTTCTCTCTAAAATTTCTCTGAAGAAAATCGAAAACCCTAAAAAATTTAGGGTTCGCCCCTAAAAAATTTAAAAAACATTAAGATCAACGGCCCATATATAAAAATATTTGATTCGGTCAATCCTGAGATCTAAAACCAAAAGCAGTACCATACACATACCTACATATAAGTTTTTTGGTCTAGATGAATTAGCTGGACTCTAAAACGTAAGGATTAAAAAAAAAAAAACACGATACCCTAGTTGACCATACGTCCCCATTTAATATAGCTATTACTGCTATATTTGCGATGAAAGCAAAGTAAACTAAAAAATGGATTAAACAATTTAGAAAAAAAATTATTCTTTTATTACCCTTTATGGTAACGTTCCTGATTTTTTTTTTTTAGGGAGACGAAAAACGTTTTAACGTTATCATGGCCCGGGAAACAAAATATAAAAACAAAACAACAAAATTAAAAAAAAATATATATAAATAAATAACTTAAACTAGAAATTTAAAAACAAAATAAAAACAACTAAAATATTAAATACAAAAACATACAACTACTATCACAGAAGAAAAAAGCTATATATATATAAAACTAAAATAACTCAAAAGAAACTCCGAGATAACCGCCGGGTACGTACACTTGTAGATGCAGTATAACGTGGACGGTCCTCATATCTTTGTAAATTAGGATTCGCAAGAACTGCGGTAAAAGCCGGGTGATTCGGTTGTCCTCTAGGACGGGCAAAGTAAGATGCTAGAAAAGTCGGTCGTCTATCCCAAAGTGACGGTTCACCACACTCAAGTATGCTAGTGACAGGACTTGATCTAAAAACACCCGTAGCAAGACGGAGAAAAGCACGATGTACAGTATCTAACATCTTCAGCGCGGTATTACGCGCTGAAGAGTAGGCGACACAACCGTGATCTAAGCGGGAACGAACTAAGGAATAATAAAATGGCAACATACACGTTCTATCGGCTCCCCAATCGGTGTTAATTGGGTTTGCCCTGGTACCCACAGGACATCGTTCGAGCCTCACTACGTAGAGCCATTCACCCATCGGCACGATAGTTTCTACCTCGGATTACGGTTGCGTTTCATAAGATGTCGCAACACCACCCAGTGTAAATGTAGGAAACAGTGTAGGATGTTGTTGTGTAGCTGTGTAAGGGTATATGTATAATGTAAAGTGTTCTACAATTCTGGGTGTAGCGGGAAGAAAATCTGCAGAGGCTAGGGCCGTGGGGATGCCAACTCCCGAAGTCTTAAAGAATAAGACTCCTCGTCGGGGAAATAAACAAATAAATATGACATTAAATAATAACATATTATTACTGGAAAAATTAACGGTCTTCTTTTTGAAAAAAAAAAGTTATGTAAAACAACTATTTTGCAGGTGAGGAAGATCAAAATATAGTAAACAAAGAATAATAGTATTTTTAAATCCATTTAAGTCGTTTAATAGAACTGTTAAGAATTTATCAACGACAATTATTCAAACTTTAAATCAACTACTCTATTTCCGCAAGTTTAACGTAACAGCTGTTTAGATCCAACGAACAATTCATGCGACACACTTTGAAATCGATCGTGCTACTATCTACAAGCTAAATTAAAAATACAAAACTAAGATTTTTACAGAAATAATTAAACGGTAAACATAATCTTCATAGATTTTAATCAAAACGAAGAAAAAAGAAACAAAACAAATTAACCTGTTAGTCGCGATAAAATCAAAATCATACTTATCAAGAGATTCCCTTTTTATAAAAATAAATTTATATTTATACATACGATTCTTATAAGGAAATAAAATGACTAACAGAAAGTTGTGGAGGTTAAGAATAGTATATATTACCCTTTAGGTCTGAGAAGGGGGAACACAGAATTGCTAAAGAAGAGTACGATATGCGTGCAAGACATTTAATACAGTGAGGAATGAAATGGTGCGAAGCCGTTCATATTATTAAATTCATTCAATATACCGTATTACAACCGACTGAATTCATTTAATAATTTATTCTATTCTCTTTTACAATTGAGTTTCTACGAGTGTTGCGGTCTCCGACAACCACTCGTACATAGTCACTCACTATAAGGGAGCGAACAAACAGACTAACCTCTTCCGTTGTGAGGTCATCGACCTCTCTCTCATACTCCTTAAATTCTATTATTTCTTTCTCTGTCGTAATCTTCCTTTTACTCTTCGATAATATTACCTATCGCTTTTAATTAAATCAAAAGAAAGAAGACTCGAAAATGAAATAAAAGAAAGATAAAAATAAACAGGATTTACTGTCATCAGAATATGCTTGCTCGGTTGACCTCAATTGTAGAAAGTTTCTTTAAATTTAAAAATATTCCGTTTTGAATGTAAATAAAATAAACGAATAAAAAAGAAAATCCACTTTAAAAGCATGTTAAAAAGTTTTAGGAAATTTTTCTAAAATATAAATTTATAGCAGTCGGTCGATTTAAATTACGTTAAAAATTAATTCTAATGTTTGAATTCTGTATACAAAATTTTCCAACTAAAGTAATCAAAAATGCAGGTCATACTGTTTTAGATTTTAGTAAACTTTTTAAAACAAATGTTAAATCTATCTAAAAAATAAGAATTAAAATTAAAAATAATAATAAATAAAATTACACGATTCTAGAAATAGAAAAATATAGGTCGATATATAATTTTCAAATTAAACAACTTTTTTCTTCAAAAATATTTCCCAAATAAGTAAAAAAATTACAAAATAGATAATAAACGTTAATATATTAAGTATTAGAACAAGGATGTAATTTATCTATTGTGATTTTAACATCTGCAAACAGATGGGGAAAAACGATTTCAATAACATTTTTAGAGGGGACAATTAATTAGAGATAAATTTTTTATTCATTTTTAGGAAAATAATGAATCCTTTTTTAGCTAAAAATGAATAAAAAAATTATTTTTATTCTAACCGGTACATAATTCACACACTACGATTACTGCCTCGATATTTGCTAAGACAGATTAAGAGGAACTTTGGTCAAATAGCGTCACAAAATGCACAATTTAAAAAACTAGAAAAGAGGGCCTATGGTCCGCCGCAAAAATGTTACACGATTTATGTTTTATTACACATAAATTTATTAAATGTTTTTCCAACTGTCCAAGAATTTAGCGTATTAACAACAAAATCTTCAAAATCCTGAATATTTTCAGTCGTTTCTTGAGTTGTGATTTTTAAACACAGCTCTAACCCCGATGTTTCCCTTTTTTATCCTCAAAAGACAAATATAATTTTAGATAAATCGTTCGTCGCTGCGCGCCACGTGATCCGCTCTGCGCCAATAGTAGCTAAAATAAAAATGTGTGCCCGTACATCAAACAAACAAACCCACGCACCATCCTTTTTTATGGAGAAAATAAAATAAAACTGAGAACAAATTAAATAAATAAACTACAAAATAAGTAAAGATTCAGAAATAACAATTTTTTTTGCTCTTCCTTTATTTACAAACAGCTTCTACAGCGAAGCTATAAATAAGTCACATGGCAGACAATCGCTTGAAATATGATCGTCCGATGATACGAATAAATACAAGAAAACTGGTAACTATGAAATCATTTGATAATATCTTACAGGGTCTGAAAACACTACCGTAGTTTTACACGTACAACAATGAAATGATAAAACCTTACGCAGACACTATTCACCGTAGAATCCATCTTTCAAAACAGAGTTAATACACTTCGCCACACCAGACTACAGAAATATTAATAAAAATCTGATATCTGATACGCAAGTAACATAATATAAGATGTCACATAAATTAGAAGCTAATTATCGATAAATATCAGTTAAATATAATTAAATGCAGAATTAATACGTACCTTCACACCGTTAATTGAGTCTGATACGAAAATACAACAATAAATGAAACATTAACTTTAAAGTAAACGTCGATAAATAATAAACGTAAGCATCCGTAAATCTGAATAACCGAAAATAAAATAAAAGCAATTATAAGAAATAATATCGCCAACCCCATTATCGTAACTGACGAGCCACCAGATCAAGTAGATTCAAAGCCAGATGATTAACATCATGCTTCTCTAGCCTGGACGCTTATCTCGAAACCAGGCGTATTTAATTTCTATGTAGCGGGGCATTCCTCGCGAACTACGGCATTTGTGTTGTTCCGTAGCATTTTATTCTGGAACCGTTGAATCTCCCTAATGCTGTTACTGTTTGCGCCTCAGAGTTCAATTCCCTAAGCCCATACGGCTTCAAGAAAGCCTTGTAAAGTAGATCTTTGTCGGACAAAGAAAGTCGAGATCCTTTATCCAATATCTTTTTATACTTAATGTCAAGTAACTTTTCATCCCTTACATGATCTCTACAAGTTGGCAAATGGCGATCAAGGTAAGCCTAGATAACTTATTTACTTTTTTTCCCGTTTAGCCTCCGGGAATCACCGCCAGGTATTACTTCAGAGGATGATACGTATAAATGTAAGTGAAGTGTAGTTTAGTACAGTCTCAGGTCGACCATTTCTGAGATGTTTGGTTAATTGAAACCCAACCGCTAAAGAACACCAGTATCCACGATCTAGTATTCAAATCCGTATAAAAGTAACTGCCTTTACTAGGATTTGAACGTTGGAATTCTCGACTTCGAGATCAGCTGATTTTCGAAGAGCGTTCACCACTAGACGAACCCGGTGGGTTACCTTACCTTACTGGTATGAGGTATTCTAACACCGTTTAATGAACTTCGTGAAAGTTACGTAGCTGAACTTGCAGGATTCACATGTATTTTCCATTTACGTAGCCAAACGGTGATGACATCCAGTGCAGATTGCAATTTCTCCGAGCTATATTCAGACTACCGTCAACCGCCATGACTTCCGTGGCATCTATTCATATGATGCAACTGTAACACAATCTGAATTAGATAGATCAGCAGTGTAGGCAAGGAATAGAACCGGTCCCAGAACTGAAAAAAATATTTGAGCAAATATTTATGTACACGTTAAATGTGATTCAGATGTCAGGATTGTTTTTTAAAATGAATATTATTTAAAATTTCAAACTTTTAATACACGAAGTGATTCTAAAACCGATTTGGACGGTTATTAAATAACTTACTATAAAAACTTGTTATTTAATACTTTGTTATTAATACTTGCGCGATTAAATACTTTTATTGGGCAAGAAATTTTATACTTTTCTGAAAAACCTTCGCTTTTTAACGTTAGACAAATAGAATCAGTAAAACGACCAAATCCCGACATTTTTTAAAGCACTATTTTTTTACATGACAACTTCTCTTGGGAGAAAAGGAAGACGAATCCTGTAAAAAAAAAAATTATACCGAAAAATCACTTCAAAATATGTTCAGTATTTTTCGTGTACCATACGAAAAACAGTCATCACTATAATGGTTATTCTATCGATATCTTTAATATTTACCTCTTTAATCGAAAAATTTATTTTTGTTTAATCGAAAGAAAAAAGTAAAAAAAAGATTCATTACACCTAATTTTTCCAAGAAAGAAATGTGAAACAGGATTTATAGTGAAAGCCGCTGAAGACAGAGAAAAATATCAATGAAACTGAACTGGAATTCCGCAGTAGACGGGGAATTTTAATAGATTCATCTGTTGCCACTCTGGCTACAATTATAGCGTGCAAGAGCGCGGTGAAGGTAGTCAAGAAACGTACAAATGATAGAAGGAACGAAAGGAGAGGGGATTATTGAAGAGGAGGAATTATTGAGGTCAAGGCACGAGGTGGTGTGGCATGTGTGTCGGACAAGCCTAGAATTCCTATTGGTAGAGACGAAATCATACGATGACGTCAAACAGGTACGTCGCGTATTTATATAATACATATCTACTACGTAACGGCTACCTCTGCTTTACTTGCTAGCTAGTGACGCAGTGTTGCCGGGTCTTCTAAAGAATAAATTGGGGGGAAAATACTGCACTGTATCGTCGAGTACCGGCTCGGCGTGGCACAGATACACCGCCGCCAAAATATCTTACTACTGGATGAGTGTCATATAGACAACTATTTTTAACACCACCGGCTTACTGAACTGTTTTCTACTATTGTATCAGAGGAAAACATTTAACATATGTTGTGAATGACACGTTTTCCAGTTTTTATGCTGCACATACAGTTTTTTTAAATTTTTAAACAATAACAAAAAGGCATTTAAAATAAATACCGAATAAGTAAATTTTTAGATGAATACCGTTTTAAAAAAATGTTAGTATACTTAGTACTTGTAAAATAATACATTTAAAAACTATTATTTTTATTATAAATAAGTTTAATATCGTAAAATAATTATAAATATATTTATTTAAAAACCATAAAATAATAAAATAGGTAAGATCTACGTCTTTAACAGATGAATGAGAAGACAACTTACATAGTGAAGTGATAACGTCTCAGCTTTTCAACCGCAAGTTTACAAATTTGAATCCTAGTCAGGCTGGGGCATTTTTCATACATATTCCACAAAATTTCCAAACTATATTCTCACGGATAAGTTTTTAAGTTTATGTGATTAATTAATCACATACTTATTTACGTATTTTTATGTTTAAAATTAGTTTCGCTCGACTTTCTAAAAAAATAAAATGCGATATTATATAAACTTTATTTATTTATGACGTTCTACATATATATATATATATGTAGAACGTCAACAAAGTACGGTAAAATGGTATTTCCCAGCTCTAAAAAACATATATTCGGTTTTTAAAAATTATTTGCATCTAATTTTTTTTATTTTTATTATTAATATTTTTTTTTTCTTTATCACTTGAAGACTACTAAAAATTGAAGGAGCTTTGCCACCTCTATATTATATTCTGAACCCAAAACCTAAGCAATTTTTTTTCATTATTTTCATGAAAGTTATACTTCATTTTTCAACGTTTTAATTCTCTTTTTTTTATAGGGTTCACTTCTTTATAATATAAATTTTTCCTAAATTTTCCCAAAACAGTAGGGAAGCTCCTTAAATCAAAAATTTCCTTATTCGAAATTTGGGAATCTTATTTTTGTAATCATCATAATCAATAAAAACCCCGCTGGGATACCAAATTTTAAAAATTCGGATATCTTTAAGTAGTTTTTCGATTTTAACTTAATAAAATTAATTTTGATGAATATTAGGGTTATTAAAAGCCTTTTCAGTACTGCAAAATTGTGCAAGGACATATATATGGCTTTTTAAGGTTATTAAAATTTCATACATATTTACGATTCTATTTTTCAAACTTTCTACATTTTTTTTACAAATTTGTAGTTTTTTTTACAATTTTACAGTACTACTTTATGACCGGCATATCCGTGAAAGTCATCCAATACTTTGCCAGCCAGATTTTTTTTATAAAATTATTTTTTTGCTAGGAATAATTTTTCCCGTTTTAGGCCAATAAACAAGGTTCTATTCCCTAGTAGAAATTAAATATGTTATAATTTTCGTAGAGGTAGAGAACAAATCGAATGTCAATTGCTTTCTAATCGACGTCCATACGGACTGTAAATGTATGTTCTCTTCTGTAGCTTTTCAGATCCAACCAATTATAACAAACATTTGGGTAGTTACAGATCTTCGGTCTAGAAGTAATATAGGCTATTTTAAAGTGTGTTATCCAAAAGAAGGGACGCTACATCGAGGGACAAAATTTAAAAATTACGCTGTTTTCAGATTTTAATGATAGTATTCCATAAAACGACAAAAACGTTTAAAAGAAACACGTTTTGCTCCTAGTAATTCTTTTCGAAAAATTCATCGTTCTCGAGATATAAGCGAAAATTGTATTCAGCGAAAGGAGGCAAGATTGCATCGCGGCTAGCACATACATGCGTTACATACATGTACACTAATATTCAAATTTCTATTTAAACAGCACAAGGTTTCTTAAAAAAAATAAATAAGATTATATTTCCACTCTATGGATACCCTCCCAATTTCTGCTTTCAGAAAATCACAAACCGCTGGGATGTACTAGTACAAAATAAAAGCGGTTAATAATATACACCGGGTGATATTTGAGTATCGAGACATATCTGAGAGGTATATGGAGGCAGAAAGAAACGGGGTTCTACATAGTTAAACAAAATCTACATTACTATATGTTGGTTTCTAATTTTTGTCCGCCATATTGAATCAAACTTAATTTTTTTAAACAGGAAGGTGAACATATAACACATGATTTAGATTTAAAATTTTGCAAGAAAAACAAAGGTTAAACCCATTTTTCTGTTAACGCCTTCGTTATCAAGTTATAAGCATTCAAATTTGCAGTGACGGAAAGAAAAATCAAGTCAACAATAAAACGAAGTAAAACACGCTGCATGAACAATTTTATTATATTTTACATTCATATTACATACAATAACGAAGTTTAAACAACGCTATAGTATTGATAATAATAGATAATAACTAATAATTAACAACATGACAACATATTAAACGGCTATATCGACTGATATTATTTACTTTAAATATTACAATATTTATTTTAAAATTTTAAATAAATATTTTCGATCGTAAATTACTAATAAAATAACCTTTGAAAGCATACCATTCTACAATAAATGTTCAAAATGCTTTCCCTCTACAGCCTGCCAGTGTAATATCCCTCAAGAAACATCCGTTTACAACTTGTATCGTATTTAGTGATACACGAGCAGATTCGTCAATTATTCTTCTTTTCAATTCGTCAATTTCTGCAGGTTTTGTTTTGTAAACATTACGTTTCAGGTACCCCAAAAAATGTAATCCAGAGGAAACAGGTCTGGTGACCCGGCAGGCCATTCTACGGCTCCTCTACGACCTATCCTGCAATTTGGAAATTGTTCATTTAAAATTTTCCGTGCCCTTAAATAATAATGAAGTGGTGCCCCGTCTTGCTGAAACCATACGTTATTATTTAATTCTTGTCCGACATTTTTCCGGATATTTGGTAAAATCCTATCGGCTAACAAGTCGCAGTAAGCATCTCCTGTAAGATTGTCATCTAAAATAAAAGGCCCTACAACACGATGATCAACGATTCCCGCCCAAACATTGACTTTCTGAGGGTGCTGTATATGAGCTCCGACATCCATCTGGGATTATTATCGCTCCAATATCGATAGCTATGCTTACATGGCCATTTAACAGAAAAGTCGCTTCATCAGCAAATATTAGTGAATTAGAAAAATTTGCGTGTACGTCTCATTTTTGCATTATAATATCACAATACTGAACTCGGCGGTGAAAATCATTTACCGAAAGTTCTTACACCAGGTGCACCTTTTGCGTGAAATTTATTTTTTAAGAAATTTTTGAACTGAAAAATAACTGATGTCATGTTGGATAACAGCCTTACGAATCACTGAAAGAGGGTCTTAAGCAAAGGCCTGCAATACGTCTAATGACTTTGCATCAGTTGTGGCATTCTTGGTTTACTGGTGCGAGGACGATTCTTTACAGTATCGGTTTCTACAAATCGCTGTACTGACTTTATCACAGTCGGACTTAATTATCGGTTTTCCGTTTGGAATCTATTATTAAATAAATCACATACCTCTTGTAAAGGCCGAACTTACTCACCATAACCTTGCATCATCGACAGGGTTATTCTTTCGGATTCACTTAAAGAAGGCATTGTTATTTGAAGATTTAATATAACTAAATAAATAACGAGGAAACTAATAATAAAACTTTCACCATAAACCACATTTGAACTGTAAGCCCTACAATTTAATTTTTACTAGCACTATCAAATTTTACCATTGCATTGTTGTAAATTAACAGCTGATAAGTAACAAATATCAGCTGATATTAACACCGGAAGTTAACGTTTATGTAGAAATTAATATCCGTTGATTCAGCCGTTTAATTTGTGATTGCGCTGTTAATTATTAGTTATTGTTTATTATAAACAATGTTTAATATAACATTAGTTATATTGTTTATGAATGTAAAATGTAATAAAATTGTTCATGCAGAGCGTTTTAACCCGTTCTACTGTTAACACGATTTTTCCGTCATTGCAAATTTGAATGCTTAAAGCTCGATAACGAAGGCATTAACAGAAAAACGGGTTGCGTTGTTTTTCTTGTAAAATTTTAAATCGAAATCACGTGTTTTATGACCACCTTCCTATTTAAAAAAGATTAAGTTTGACTCAATATGGCGGACAAAAATTAAAAAACTGTGGGTTTTTAATTTTTGTCCGCCAAAAATAAAATAAAAATTTTAATTAAAAAAAAAATTGAAACCCAACATACTCGGAATGCAGATTTTTTTTACTATGTAGAACCCCATTTCTTTCTGCATCCAGAACCCCATTTCTTTCTGCATCCAAATTTCTCTCGGATATGCAGTTTAAAACTGATTTCATAATTAAATATCACCCGGTATATTAATATAAAGATAATACATTTGACTGTAAACGTTTTATTGTGTGCTAGACACGATATACAACACGCGTATGTAATTCTAGTATTTTCGTAAAGATAAACTTAACGAAACAACTAACAAATATAAATACAATTATTACTGATTAAAACAAATTATAATTAATAAAATAATAGATAAATTATTTATTTGCGATTAATAATTAATCTAAAACGTAATTAAAAACTTAATAAACTTTTTTTACAACGTGTAACGACATTCAGTTTTATCTGATGATGCACGTATTTCTTTACCATGCTATTCATTTAAATACTATGTTAATTGATTCTTTCAAACAATTGTAAGTAATAGAACGGATTATAACTATAGATAACTTTTTCGCATTTCCTTACTGAATGAGCAATAAGTAAATGTATACAGTAGTTAAAAATAAACTTTATTACGACAAGAATGATGCGATATAAAAAAATATATATTTTTTATTAATCTATACAGAATGCTGTGAGTTGTGAAAAGTGTTGCAACGGTCACAAAACATATACAACTAAAAAACTGTTTTTGTAGATAACTACTCTAAGATAATAAATATTATAATTTTTTTACGATCACTATTCTACTCAGGGCGTAGAGGAACGAAATATTTAACTACATATAAGGTCTCACAAATAAACGGAAAGGATTTTAAAACACGTTCTACTAAACACAGAAAAAAGTTCATACATACATGGGTTTCAAAAACACATCCTTTTTTGAGGCGAAAAATGTCTGCCTCAAGAGTACAATTAAGCCGTACTGAAATTCTTAAGAATTAAATTAAGGAGTAAATTTCACGGTTTTTGATGTGAAAAAATGAATAAAACACGTCCAAAAATTATGTTTCTCTTGTAATTTTTGATAAAATTATTGTAAAACAAAAAAACTGGCGTCTAAAAATCAATTTTTCGTTTAAAGTACAATAACTTCGTATTTTTTAAAATAAGAAGATGGACATATAACACATGATTTCGATTTAAAATTTTACAACAAAAACAATTGTGAAAACCGTTCTGTTAATGCCTTCGTTATCGAGCTATAAGCATTCAAATTTAAAAACACAGAAAAATCATTTTAACAATAAAACGAGGTAAAACGCGCTGCATGAACATTGTTGTGTTACAACTATTAAGAAACGAACATTTATTGTTGACAGTTTTGAAAGAATAAATTGAGAATTTTTTTATTTTGATGTCGCCGGTACTAACAACTGATCAACAATTAAAATTCTTGAAATTGTTACTCCAAGAGCAATCAGCAGAAATCAGGGCGAAACGTTTACATATATACAATTTTTTTACAAATAATTCTTCTACAACGTAACTGATTCTTTTTGGACAATTTGATCCTTTTTTAAATTATTTACAAACATCTTCTCATCCAGCTTATAGAAGAAATTAAATAAATATATATATATATATATATATATACATATATTTTTTGACAACGCTCACTGTTGGACCACATAGAATAGTTAATCTCAGACTAGTTCTTTAGCACTCCAATACTTCATTCGTTCACTGTGCCGCTTTCTTCTTTCTTCCGACCGCTTTAGGTTAGCGCATTCTTTCTGCTCCTTGTGGATACCTTTGATTTCTAAGATTTTTTCCTCAGCACCCTTCTGTCTTAAATCCGTCACGCTTATGTTTGTTACTCTCAGGTCCTCTTTAACTTGCTTGAACCATTTAACGTTCCTGTTGTCAACATTACACTTGTCAAAAATTCTTTTCGTGAGTCTGTTTGAATCCATTCTTGTCAGATGTCCATAGAATGCCAGTCTTAACTTACGTATTGCTTCCGTGATTCTATCTAACTTTCAGTAAACTTACTCATTCTTCCTTAATTTCTAACCGACGTCAGTTTTTCTGGCCCCAAGGATTTTCCTCAGTATCCGTCTTTCACAAAGTTCCAGTTTATCTACTTCCCTTTGGTTCAGAGCTACGCATTCTGCCACGTATACACCTGGGGTCGGATTACCGTTTTATAGGATCTTGCCCGTCCTTGAAATCCGTTAATTATTGTATACGTCCTTCGTTAAGTCATAGGATTTTACAGAATCTGATCCTTCTGTAAACCATGAGGATCAATTCTAACTTTTAGAATTGATCCTGATGATGTTTGCTTCCTTGTCTATTCCATTTGGTTGGATAACTTCACCCAAGTACCTACCTAAATTCGCTCGTCTACTTAAGTCTTCCGAACTTTGTTCGTAAAATTTTGGCGCGTTCTTAATATTTATCATATACTCTGTTTTTTCTATGGAAATTAGTAAACCTGCCTTTTCAGCCATTCCGTGTAGAACATTTAGTTGTTCTGCCGTTTCTATAGTTTCTGCCAAGAGGGTGAGATCATCTGCAAACGCCGGACAATCAACGTTCAGATTCTCCCTCGCATATCCCAATTTGATTTGCTTCAGACAATTATCTTGGCAGACTTTCCTTCATTCTGTTATGACCTTTTCTAAGACTACCTTAAAGAGAAATAAAACTAAAATAATAAAAATATATTTTTATTATTATTTTTGTTAATTAATTTTTTTCTGAGGAGGATTAAATACAAATTTTTTGTTACTTCAAAAAATAATTGAACAGCGTTATAAATGAGTTATTCGACCGTTTCATCCGGTGGATATGTCAAGTTACACTAAAAATTAGTGGGAAAAAAATCAATAATGAAATGAAATTGCGTTACTTTGGGAAATAAAAAAAGTATCCTGAATTTGTTATTATGAATCGTGTAGTTAGGTTTTAAACTCATTTGTAATCTAACACCGCGACTTGCACAGTCATTAAATTATTAATAACATTAACAATTTCGTGTTATATTAACATTAATTTTTAAACATCTTTCGTTGGTGAAATAAGAGTATTATATTTTGGCCTTATCTTTCCTCTAAATCAAAAATAAATACTTTACTGCAGAGGCAAATCTATTTTCGTGTTTGTTATCGCTTTCAATTAATCTTGGTAATACAAAAAACAATACAGAAATACGTTCAAGTATTAAAAATAAATAAAATAAAAATAAAGGAGACCTAGAAATACAATCTAAGAACATTATTTCAAAAAACAGGATAACTATAAAAACGTTTTTGGGTAAATTGAAAACTGTAACAGTCTTATCAGTCACACATAGAGTTAAGAATGGTTTTTTTGTTGTTGATAACTCATTTTTTGCTCGTCAGGCAAAGGTCAAGGTTGATGCGCAGGAATATGCATATGAAAATGCCATGAATGACCGAGATTGGAACCTGGAACCTTCCGGATGAGAGGCTGAAACGCCACCACTCCGTCACGGAGGTCTGAGGAGCAATTTTTTTAACGGTGACAGAGTTATTCTTGAACGGAGAATATCTAGCCTACTTCAGGATTAATAACAATTATATAATCCATAAATTTCACTATCGTAAAGTGTAATATAAAAATTCTATTCTGATTATTTCAAAAAATGGGAAAAAATATGTTTCATACAAACGTTCACATGAATATATCAAGATTAGCAAATAGTCCTACAAAAAAATTGAATAGAACTTTCGAAAAATCAATAAATTGCAGATGAATTGACATATATTTCGAGTGAAAACGATGGAAATAATGGCATACAGAAAATTTAACGGCGATCAGGTAATCCTTTAAAGAAATATCGTGCAAACAGCCCGATTCATATTTACAACCCGTTCAAAAAATAAAAAAAGACAACGTTTTCAGTACGATCAGTATATTTATTGTTTCTTTTAATGTATATTCAAGTCTCCACTACTCTTTCCCAAACTGACCGATATCGATGGAATTTCTTTCAGAGGAAGTTATTATGAAGCATTCATCAGTAAGGCTTTTCCAGATAGTTAACAGAAGAATTTTTTTATTAAAAAAAAAATAAGAAGAATTATTCATACCGTAATGTCTCCTGGAGCAACGGTTACTACTTTTGTAGGCGATACCGATATCTAACAGTCGATAATGATCCGACGTCGGTAATTCAACACTCTAAGAATTTTTGAATTCACCGGTGGTTACTCACCAAGAGGATAAAAATTAATTAAATAAAAGACAACGCCAGTCACATTCCACATTGCATAGAAATAACAACTATCCTGCAGTCTTCTTATTTAACACCAACAATACCAAAATCTGAAATATATTAAATACTTAGGAACCCTCGAACGACGTCGCCTAACACCGGGGAAGCATACTTTACCCAAGCGGTCATAAACGATTTTAAATTAAAATAAATCTATCGGTTGTTTGTACATAAATCAGAAATCGCCTACGGCATATAAACTAACTCTGTATAAATCGGTTCTGAAGCTTGTTTGGGGCTTACGGAAGCCCAAACATTTTGAACACAGCTTAAGTTCTTAAGGGAGGTTCTTAAGAGAACCTCCCAACTAAAACCTATAAACCTCCGAACGGCGCAAAAGGAGATCCCTGAATAAAACAGGGATATCAAGGACTCGATGATCATCAAAATTGTTCGTCATATGCTGTTATTTTATTTAAAGAATGAAATTTATAGGTAATGTTAAGTCATTGTCATCGGTCAATGACCTTATTTATTTATTACTCTAAGTATTTTGAACAGATTGCAACGCAAACTATAAAAAAAATTATATCATGTTGTACTCTGATAAAAGTTTAATATTCTAAATATTTTCGCGTGAAAATTCAGGGAAATTGGTTGGAAAACATTTATTAAAGATAAAAAAAATAATATTCCCAGATAACAAACATCCTTAGCTTATATTCCGGTAGCGCACTTTTTTTAGTTTTCTGTAATTTTTTTCTTATTTTTATTAGCACGTAGGTTTCTAGCGGCTTCGTTTTTTTCATAGCGTTATTTTACCATACGGAAAACAATTTTTTGTACGTCTACCCATACTTAAAATATAAAGAAACTACTATAAATTAATGAAAAATCATTTAAAAAACATCTAAATAAATGTTTTTTTAATCCTCTACGTTACTATGTTTTTTAATCTCCACGTTTTGACATCGGTACCAAATTAAAGACGAGTATGTTGTGTTGACGGTAAGTTTTAATTAGAAGCTGAATTTAAAGGTTTTTTTTTTAATTTAAGTTTTTTATATCGGTTTTATTTTAAAAAAATAAATAAATATATTTTATTTACGGTGTCCTACCGTATTAAACCAAAAAAAAACCATCAGGAAATCATCGAAAAGGTGACCTTTTCAGACTGATTGATCGATTGATTATGATAAACACGAACAGGATGTCATTAAAAATATGTTTGCTTTATTACCGGCTAGAACTTAAAATCTAGCGAGAAAGTAATAATCATACTGTAATGATTACATACAGCTAAGGAAGAAACTAAGGCAAAAATGTATTTTAAAAAAGTTATAATATCGGACTAATACAGAAAAAAAAATTATGTTATAGATTAAACAAGGTTTGTTCAACACTTTATTACATAAACCGAAGTTTGGCTGTCAGCCTAAATTCATAAAACATCTTCCTTTAGTCTTCGCTGTTTTGCTAGGGGTTATTTCAAGCAAAGCATTCGTACGCATCACTTCCATCGTAATACAAAGTAAAGTGCTGCTATATTTATACGAAAGACATGCAGGATACGTACAGGATGTCTCTCGCTCGCTCAAACTCACACACACACACACACGATTGCGAACGACTAAAATATACAAAGCACCCTTTATTAGATAACCCTTAGATCTAACAGACATTGGATACTTGCTATGCAAGTAGTATCATCTTAGAAAAGATTCCTAAATAAGATTTTTATTCTTATTTAAAACCGTTCAGTTCAATAACACCATAATTTTAAAAATCAACATTAAAACTAACAGTTCATTTACAACCTACAATTAAATTAAAAATTTGATGTCATTTTGTAAATATAAAGTTATATTTCTTAATTTATTATTTCTAAACGTTTATTTCAATTATTTTAAGAATTTCCGGCTTCTGTCAGTTGGTCTAAAATTCGGCTACTCACTTTAAAGAAAAATTATCATTAAAATATATGCTTTTTAATATTAACAAACTTTATTAAAATTACAACGAATTTTGATTAAAATCAATATAATAACAGCTAACGTTGGAAAGTACAAAAGCAGTCCTGGGAAACGTTGAAAGAAATATAAGGAGCTGGAAAACTCGCAGTATCTATACAAAACCGGATAGAACAGCAAGAACTGCTTTTAAAATATAACAAATAATTTTTTTTTTTTACCTTTTAACGCCTATTTTCCCAGTTTTCTGTGGTTAGCTAAAGGGTGGAAACATTTTTATACGAATAGAATACAGGCCAAGCGTTTTGGAAAATGATAACGCAATTCCTTAAATATATTTTTATCCCTTTTATATTTTTAATTTTGTATTAATTCTTTCTTCACAACTTCTATTTTTTCCCCTAAATTCGTGTAAGTTCTTTGGTTTAATAACTAGATTATTTTTCAAACAGAAATCACCTTTAAACAAGTCTGTCGATAATACAAATGTCATACCCTGCCAATTATATGAACAAAATAAGGGTCAGTGACCATTGCCCCAGCAAGAAAAACGGGAAGATATTGGAAAAAACTAAAAATGGGTTAAGCAACCGGTAGCCTGGCTTTAGATTCAATTTTCTGTGAAAAAATATTTTTTTTCAAACAATATTTTTTTCAAAACGGGAACAATTCTGTAGAATTCTATTTGATATGATGTCAAACTTATAACATTTACTATTTTACATCCATTAATGTAGTCTCTTGATTTTATCCTCGAGTAAATCCCAAAAGTTTCATAGTGTTTTTAATTCTTCTTATCGCTAGTATATAATAAGATTGAGTGAGCATATTACGTAGGCCGATTATATTATAATTTACTAGCAGTCGTTTACTAAATAGTTGAATCAACTGCTGAATTTTTGTAGTTTTAGAACTTACAAGGTGTCAAAGTACAACATTAAACGGTTATTAAAAACAAACTTCTCCGTGAACAACTGACTTAGAAGCACCGGATATGGATTACCACGTTATTTTTTGATAATTTGTTTAAGCTTTCATTGACAGCTTTTCAACGATATATCATAAGTGATACTTATTTTCATTGGTTCCAGAGTTATAGACAAATAAAATATTAATTAATGAAATATTTGTATCTTACAAGGGGAAGGCACATCGGTTCGAATCCGACTTCTTCTCCTTTTTTTTTAATTTAAATATATTGATTTATTAATAATTATTATCTACCGATTGTAAAAAAAAAGTACAATAAATAATAATTCACTCAATAATAACAATGAAAAAATATCAGAAGATATTAATGAAATAAAATTTTATGTAATTTTCATTTTAAAAAAAGTGTATATGTATTTAATAGGCGTACAAGGAAGTCATGTGGTGTTCACATCAGATTTTTTTTTTTATGACTCACCCGTCAACCAATTATTTTAATTTTATTCACCTGGATGGACTGAAAGCTATAAAGTACGGGGTGGTAATCGTACGCATAATTTCTTTGGCCCTGACAATTTAATAAACAACGGATAAACAAGGTCTTACTTTATCATTTCATCCCGAGAAAGTATAAGTCAATAAGTAAACAATTAAGGATCATTTTAGACTCAAATTTAAAGAGAAATGTTTAAACAAATTATCTTAATCTTCACACTTTGTAATACAAATAATAATCAAATCATTAAAACTTTACTACGCTTTTGGACAAACGTTACTAATTAACGAATTGTAATCACCGATACGTTATATGATATTTTTCTGAATTACCCCGATACATAGCTTTTTAATCAGTTTAAATTATTATTAACCATTAAAATGTTATGCATAAAACTACTATTAATCTTAAAATGTTCAACCAAGTGTCTTACAAAGGTGTCCTTAAAAGGCTCAGGAAAAGAGTGATTCGCGTGAGACCAGACATTGCAGATAAGTGGATGCTTCATCATGACAATGCCTCGTGTCACACGGCCATTTCCATCAGGGAATTTTTGACCTTAAAACGCATTCATATGGTTCCTCAACCCCCCTATTCACCTGATTTGAGTTCTTGTGACTTTTTCCTTTTCCCGAAATTGAAACATGTCTTAAAAGGACGTCATTTTGGAACTCTGGAGAACATTCAAAAGGCTGTAACCGACCAGTTAAAAGCCCTACCAGTTGAAGCCTTCCAGGGCTGCTACCAGGAGTGGGAACAACGACTCCGCCGGTGTATAGCTGCCCAAGGGAACTACTTTGAAGGGGATAATATTTTTGTTTGAAAAAAATAAAAACGTTGGTAAGTAAAAAGTCAGTCTCATTACTTTTCTCACACACCTCGTATTAATAAACGTGACTGTTTAATAGTAATTCACGCTGGAGGAGAAATCGGTTTTATTCCGAACGCATTACTAACTTGGAAAGCCAGTTCGAAAATTGGCGACCACCATGACAACATGAATACAAACAATTTCATGAAATGGGCGCGTGAAAAACTGATTCCAACTCTTCTATCAATGTCAGCAGTAGTTGTCGATAACGCCCCTTATCACAATACAGGTAATGATGAAGCGCCAAATTCTAACTCCAGAAGAAAAGATATGACCGATTGGCTGGAGAAAACCCATATTCTGCATAGTTCAAAAATGCTGAAACCACAGTTATATGAATTAGTAAAGTTATATATAACTAACGTACAAAAATATCATTAGGATGAACTTTTGAAAAAACATGGGCATCGTGTTCTTAGACTCCCACTGTACCATCCTGATTTGAATCCGATCGAGATGGTATGGTCAGCCGTAAAAAGATATTTGACGAGTCATAAGACAACACATTCTTTCACAAATGTTGAAAAATTAACTACTGAGAAAATTAATTCCATGATTGAAGATGACTGGAAACCTTATTATAAAAAAGTAAAAAATATTGAAAAAGAGTATGAAAAACTGGAACCATAGATGAAATGAGAGAACGTTTATATTATACGTTTAGACTCTGACAATGAAAGTAAAAGTGACAGTGACACTGATTCGTTTAGAGAAGATGATGAACTTGCTAGAAGTGTGAATTAGATGCATGAAGAAAATTCAAGTAAGCTTTTTTTATTATTAAAAATTAATAATTTCATACAAATAAAGGTTATAAAAGAATTAATTACGTATTGTTTATAATTATTAAATGTAAATAGATAGTTGTTACCGCGTACAATATGATAATAAGTAATACTTCTAGTTGATACGCGTAATTGATGTTTTCAGGCCGAGTAGTAATACCGTCTGCTGGTGACGTCACAAGCTCGTAGATTGGCTGGGCCAAGTATACATATATATGAAGAATACAGGAAAAGAGGGGGGGGGGGTTTAGTAACATTATGCCTATTTTAAAGAAGACCTTTGTTTTTAGAAAGCGTATAATAATTTTTTGAAAATTATTTTTTTTAAATTTATTCAATAATAACCTGATAAATCTTCCTCTAGGCCAAATAGGCTAAATGTTCTTCTTCTAGGCCACTTCCAGCATTTACTCTAGAATTTAAGGTATTGGAAAGTTTGGAAATAAAATATATAATTTAATAACTTACAAATGTTTTTTTTTTTTAATTTAAATATACCTACTGACATCGATGGGTTGTGTTTTATATGGAACCCCTGTATATTTTTTTGTCTGAATAATTTTTGGAATCGACAGAAATTTAATTTTTATACTCGTAAGTTAATTTGCAATTATCGGCTACCGATATCCAAGCTTTGTTTTTGGTATTTATATTATGGTTTTTATTATTTGTAGTTGAATATTACGTATTATATTTGGCAGTTTCATACAAATAAATATTTTGTTAAATTTATAAACTTGCCTTTGCTCAGATGATATAATATTGTTTATTTGTGAAAATAAAATCCACGAAATACATCAAACGAAATTTCATTTTGTTTTCACAAAAAAAGAAGAAAAAAGTTGAGGGTAGAAAAGGAATACAAATACCAGTGAATTAAATACACCAAGAAGATTTTAAATGAGCAAGGAATTTCATAGTGTATAATTTTACCTTCATAAAACAGATAATAGAAGCGATAAAATAAACAGTAAAATTGAAAGAATGGAGCAACAAAGAACAATATTGAACTTAGCTGTTTCCATTCATTGGAAAACAAAAGTCTATTAAACTCTGTTAACTTCCACATCGCATCAGTTCAATATTCCATTACTGTATGCAGTATCTGTTATAGGAACGTAAACCTTACGCTAACGAATCTCATTGCCATTTTACCCCCCCTCTTTCACACTTCTCTACTATATACGCGCGCGCGCAAGTTTTTGTGTACACGCGTACTTCATACAACAATATAACACAGTGCAACAGAAGCGTCATCATATGCTACGGATGTAAATATTTGTTTTAGTAGCATCCCGGGAGTCACCGATGATATAAAGGGGGTTAAAAAGGGATTGGGGATAATAAAAAAAAAGAGGATCGAACGTGATAGTATGTTGTGTATGTAGACTGTGAGTACAGAAATAAAGATATACATTCTCTTCATATACTCGTACGCTTAGTCTCAATCAGTGAGAGGTTTGCTTTTGCTTATTCATCGTTGATTGGTTTAAAGGGATAGCATCAATCGTATGAGAAGAGAACCCTGGGGAGAGGAAATATATAAAAAGAGAGCGAATCAGAGTACGTATATAAGAGAGAAAGAGATACAGCAAGGGAGAATTTCTCAATATTGCATGACATAGGACCCTGAGGATAGAGTAAACCACAATAATATGTAAATCAACTTCCACGCGCGAAATTACATTCACTCGCTTTCACCCGCACATATTTCATTACCATGACACACAAACACACGTGATATAAAGAACAATATTGTTCACAATATGGTATTTCCCAGTGATTATATGTATTATCTATATTGCTGACAAACTACAGCAAGATACTTCCTTACACAATCAACAGCTGAGTTAGAACACTTGCAGTTAGTATTCTATGAAACTCACCGGGTTGGTCTAGTGGTGAACGCGTCTTCCCAAATCAGCTGATTTGGAAGCCGAGAGTTCCAGAGTTCAAATCCTAGTAAAGCCAGTTATTTTTACACGGATTTGAATACTAGATCGTGGTTACCGGTGTTCTTTGGTGGTTGGGTTTTCAATTAACCACACATCTCAGGAATAGTCGAACTGAGATTGTACAAGACTACACTTCATTTAAACTCATACATATCATCCTCATTCATCCTCTGAAGTATTATCTAAACGGTAGTTACCGGAGGCTAAACAGGATAAAAGAGAGTATTCTATGAAAATAAAACCTTGCAAAAGTATATCACTATAACTCGTAATGCAACTGGTGTTATCTATAAAAAAAAAAGTTTCGTCCATACAGTTTTTAAAACGCGATTTTTCGTAATACTTTTGCAATTCTTACAGAAGTGAACCGATGGGTGTATTTTGATATGAGTTAATCGCAGATGATTCATAAAAACTGATCTAGAAATTTGTAGGGTAAAATAAAGTTGACTGAATGAATAGATCTTAATATTTATCAAGAAACCCGTTCCCTGGGGAATTTTTTTTCTTTAATTACTCGCTCAAGATGATAATTTACAAAACAGAAATTTATTTATACAAAACTTGAATATTACAGGTACGTGCCGTGTTATCTTCTTTCTTAATTCATAAACCGTTCGACACTAAATAAGACAGACATACAGACAGACCCTCAGAACAATTTATTCCATTTTTTACTGTGGTATTTTAAACAAGACCCCCAAGAAATCCCACCCAAAAAAATTCTAGCATTGTTTATTTGCTGGTGCAGCAGCGTGGCGAGTGAAAAAGTGAAGTTTCAACCTTTGCTGAAAATGGAATAAGATGAATAAACAGCTTAGAGAAAATTAAAAAATTACAACTTTTTGTTTATTTATTACTTAAAAAAAATTTAAATAAGTTTCATTTCATTAAAATAAATAATTTGTGAGTATCATAGAATACATTTTTCGGACTGTGATAAAGAAGTATTATAACAAAAAAAAACAACATTTACATCTTATTTTAACATAATTTTCTTCTGTATTGTGAAGAAGATGAAAATTTGCATTTCATGTTTTGCAAGTGAAAACTCAACATACTACAACGATCTCCGATTTAGTCCGGCTGGTTGAAATCATATCGGAATAACCGAGATGCCCGTTATATAAAATAATCTGCCTCAGATTTTACCTAGTAAAATATATAATTCGGTTGAATTAATAAAAAATTAAAGAAACAAAAATTGAAATGGCCAACACCGTGGGTGAGTAGGTGTTGTCTCGGCATTTCGTGCGGAAGTCCCGGGTTCTAATCCCGTTCATACGCCAGATATTTACACCGGGCTAAATGTTACTCTGTTGTGCCCGTTCTTTCAAAAAAAAAAAAACATTGAAATGTCTACTATTTTGAAATTTTGAAAAAGTAAGATAAGATTAACAATTTCGAAAAAAAAATGAAATTAAACTTTTATACCAATTTTTGGTTCAATATTTAAGTACAAGATGTAAATCTATCTTAAAAAAAAACCAGAAAACGGAAGACTACGGGTTTTCGCGGATCCTTGATAATAATTTTTCTGATTAACCTAACTTTCAAATCATTTTACAAATTTAGTCAATACATGATAAGAAATATCAAACTCAAATACGGACTAAACCGAAGAAACGTTACATTTATTACAATTAAATTCACAAATAAAAAAATTATAACAACTAAAATAAAAGTAATGTAGTTAAAAAAATATTAAATATAAATAGGTTCGCAACTTTTTAGTCGTCACTTGATTGGTGTAATGAACTTTCATCTAACCTCATTTTCCGTGTCAGGATGGCTAAGAGGTTAAACGCTCTTGTTTCATATGAAAGGTCGATAGATCTAAGCCTAAAGTACTAGTTAAATTACAACACAAACCGGCTCCATCTCTCTACCGTTAATTGTTGGGAATTAATTAAACAACACATCCTGGTCTAACAAACGTATGATTTAATACTGCCAAATGTAAAAACGCTACGTATTGAATATCCTTAACGGGGCTCACTACTTAACAATTTAAAGCTCTTACGATGGTAATCCCAAGCGGGATATTATTTTCGAAATTTTGTAAAACTTTTCATCTTTATTCACGGGCTTTATTTTTACACTTTTTGTAAAGAAACCTTTAGAAAATAATAAAAAGGAATAATAAATTTAATAAATATTAATAAAAACAACGGATAATTGCACCAAAATATAGCATAAAACATCTTCATACCGTACTCCATGTTCTTCTTTTTACTAGGATTTACCCGATATACTGCCGATAGTAATTCACCCGTCAATATTATGAAGTTGTTAAGAGTTCCCAAAGTCTGCCCGTAAGCAATTTCCATAAGATAACTCAAAAGATGCTTATAACATTCTTTATATTTAAGGTCTCGAGAACCTTAGCAAAAGAATCTATCAGAATCAGACCGACATATATATATTGACTGTTAATAAGGAAAAAGAGATTAATGATAAGGAAAAAAGGACCCATTAAGAGAAAAGGCGGCAAACTCATCGGGGTAGCTTACAATCTAGGTCGTACCCTAAGTCCGAATCGGCTCGTTTCTTAAATATAAAGCTGCACAAGATATGCTGGAGACAGCATATCTGCTACCTGCAGCAGCTGTGCGTCTGTGGGGAGGTCCAGTTAAATGAACACCTGATGTTTGACTGCCCTGTTCTTACCGGTTGGGGGGGGGGGGGTGAGACAGACACCGAGCCACCCTGGAACTTAAGAGGCCAAGGGGAAAATTGGCCCACTCACAAGCCGCATTTGTCGGACCGTGTGGGAGTTCCTTGATGCGGTTTCTTTGTTCAACCAACATCAGTAGTTTACCTAAGGTAAAAGGCTCCTACCGCACTGCTGTGGGAAGCTAACCTAGAGATATATATGGCTGACCTCCAGCCAATTGAGGCTCCAAGCGCTTTAATATGGTGGACAGGTACTTGCTGGCATTCAGTGAACTAGGCGTAGCAGCGAATTGCTGTCTCGACGAAACAAATTTTAATTTATGGATGTCATATATATTTTTAGTAGTTGGCGGTGTGTGCCTACCCATTATAATAAATATATGATAAGCGAGCGGTTGGAACCCGTAAGCCGATGGTGTATGGCACTGCGCTTAGTCCGCTTACGCTGTTAGGTAAGCTTTAGGAGCTATTTATGATACTGGTCGCTAAACTGTTCGAGGCTCAGTAGCCGTTCGTAGCACAGACATTTGGTCGTATGCTTTAGGGCGACCGAATGGGGCGGTGGCGGGAGAAATGCCAAGCAAACCAAATGCTGGAGACATTGAGATTCGCGCACTATTTAACCGGCCTATTCGCGTCCATCAAGTGATAAATCCTGGATACTTTACTTTTTTCCTGTTTAGCCTCCGGGAATTAGCGTTCAGGTATTACTTCAGAGGTTAAACGAGGATGATATGTATGAATGTAAATGAAGTGTAGTCTTGTAGTCTCAGTTCGACTATTCCTGAGATGTGTGGTTAATTGAAACCCAACAACCAAAGAACACCTTTATCCACGATCTAGTATTAAAAGCCGCATAAAAGTGACTGCCTTTACTAGGACTTGAACGCTGGACCTCTCGACTTCGAAATCAGCTGATTTGGGAATTCGCGTTCACCTATCGTGTACCTTCACGTATTCATCTATCTTTCTGAATCGCTGCCCAATTAAAACTATTAGACGCATTAAAAAAAAAAACAGTTATTTAAGTTTTTCTATCAAAATATTATATAAACATAAACGAAACAAAAAATACTGTTACTTAGACCATTAGGCTTATAATAGAGCTAACAAAATGAAAAGAGATCCTCCGTTAATCCACAGCAAATTCTCTCCATCCAATCAACCCATGGATTAATTATTAGCTTTATAGGTACTGGGATTCGTAGTACAGTTACATATAAACATGAGTATATTTAAAGTTTAACCTTTAACTCTCTTCTTTTAATATCAATAAAAAAATAAACAGAAATACACTACTTAATAAGTCAGTTATCAAAATTAACAGTAATAAATTTTTTAGTAACAATTTTTATTGGCTGTAAATATTATACTCGTTGATTTACTGGTAAATTAACATTATTAATATAGTAATCTATGTGTTAATTTAGTACACACACACACACACACACACACACACACACACACACACACACACACACACACACACACACACACACACACACACACACACACACACACACACACACACACACACACACACACACACACACACACACACACACACACACACACACACACACACACACACACACGAATAGCTCCTTCAATAATATAAAGATAATAATTATCTATTTTATAACTTTATTGTAAATTTTGACAACTTATTATTTTGCATAATCAAAATAAAAAGTTGTTTTTTCTGAAAACAAATAATACAGTAAAATAGAAGCAACTTTTACATCCAATACGCTACAATGGGGATTTGAATATTATTTCACAATAGACAAAAATATAACATAAAAAAATTATGAAAGATAACTTACGTTTTATTACACGAGTACGATACGACTAATATGAGAGTAATGTGTTGTATACAGATATGGCCGCGTTTGGACTCAGCAGAAACTTGACGAAATCACTAACACAAAAGCAGCGTTTGTTTATTCTTCACTCTACAAGCAAACTGAATAGTGGTGGGATAAACAATTCTTTTTCAGGAATCGATTCTCAGAAAGGATTCGTAAAAAAAATCGTTCGTCCGATTCAATGATTCTTTTCCTTCCAACCACTATCAGAGCTGTAAACTCTAATGCGCATGCTCTCTTGCTCTTCTTCAGCCAAATTTGGCGGTTCATCTCTTCATACTCCTGTTCGACTCAACTGATGCATACATACTAAATGTCTTCGATTCTTCTCTTTTCAACTCTTATTCGACTCCTTAAGTAAACATCTGATTCTTTTTCGGTTCAATATGATGTTTAGTAAACTTAGAAGCCTATCACTTCTAATCCGCATGCTCTCTCTCTTCTTCACCCATGTTTAGCGGTTCATCTCTCTTCATACTCCTGTTCGACTCAATTGATGTGTACCTACTAAATGTCCTCGATTCATCTCTTTTCAACTTTATTCGACTCTTAAGTAAACATCTTATTCTTTTTCGGTTGAATACGATTTTTAGTAGCCTATCACTTCTAATACGCATGCTCTGTTCCCTTCATCTACCCAACGATTCTCCTTATTTCATCTCTTATTAGATTCCTTTACGAAAACAAACTTATATCAACAAACCTCATCGCTAAACAGAAAAGAGGGAAAATTTAAACTGTTACGCACACAATCTACATGACATTATTCTTTTTCTTTTAATTTCATTCGGGCGGGAAGCTATGTTCCACAATATTAATCACTGTCGTTCTTTTGCGCATACTGTCATGCTGAATATATATTTTACAATTATTCTTAGTAGACGGATAAAAGACAACAGTCGATTCGGTTGTCATGGTGCATAATCTTTGCGTGTTCTATTTAGAGTTGTGTTTTTAGTTTGTTTATATTTTTTTTTTATTTGGGCCTACACAATTTCGTAAGATTTTTTTACTTTACATAATCAGAGACGATTTTTTTCTAGATATTTAACGGTATTATTTTTTTTAAATCATTAGTTTTTACGTAAGCATTTATTTTATAAGCACTTTTAAAAAATAATATTTTGTTTTTAAATTTATAAACATGAGCTGCAGAAAAAGAAGTCACATCTGGACTTGCTTTTCTGAAGCAAGCCCTCGAAAAGCTTTGTGTAATCTTTGCTGTAGTTCAGTACCCTACGCTGGTGGAACGACTAGTAATCTATTTCGTCATATTAAGTTAAACACACAGGAGTTGATATTTCAAGACAAAAATCCTTGCCTTCTGATTATGTTTCAGAAATGCATTATAATTTAAATCCTACTACGTCTACTGCGACTGAACCAAACGAATCGCAGCAATTAGCCCTTAAATTAACAAACCTTGTTGAATCGCCTAATCCTTCTTCTGTGCTTCCAATAACATCTTTGTCCTAAAAAAAACACAACAGTTGTCCCTTACTTCCTTTGTTACAAAATCTGTCCCTCAAAGTAAAAGCCGAGCGTTAGATATTCAATTAATTAGGTTAATAACTAAAGAATATCAACTATATCACTCATTGAGGATGAGTTCACATGATAAACTCTGTATTCGTTTCATTGTCGGAAAACAATTACAATTAGTTTAATTCCACAATTATATGATAGAATTTGTTGTGAGATTCGTAACTCATTATATAATAGAGAAGCATGAGCAATACCCACTAACAGTTGGACGTCAGTTTCAAATAATAATTATATGTCTGTAACTATCCATTTCATTGACCATGATTGTAATTTAAAACCCCAATTACTTACTTATATGGAAATCTGTAGTCAACATTCGGCTGAATACATTGCCATTGAATTACAAGGTAAATTCAATGAATGGGCTATTACTGACAAAATAAGAGCGGTTGTTGGGACAATGCAGCAAATTTAAAAGCTGCTATTCGCAATTGTCAGCTACGCCATATTCCTTGCTTAGCGCATACAATTAATTTAATTGTCCAAGCAGCAGTGTCAGAAGTAAAAACAATTGTGGTAAAATCGAAGGCAATTGTCGAATTTTTTAAACGAAGTTCTCATGCTGCCTCCAAACTGCAAAACGTGCAGCGACAAATAAATTTAAAAAAATAAAAATTAAAACAGGAAGTGCCTGCCCGGTGGAACTTACTCGTGTACATGTTTAATAGATTATAAGAAACAAAAGAACCACTAATTTCGACTATCGCTTTGGTGAATTCTATTCTAAATAATATTACATTTGATGAGTGGGCAGTTATAGCTGAAATGTGCAAATTATTGAAAATGTTTGGATAACTATTGAAATTAATTCTCAAAAAACTGTCACTATTTCAAAAATTTGTTTATTGGCACGAGCGATGACAAGATATGTACTTAAGATTAAATCTTCTACTCAAAATTCTGAAATCGTTAAAGTATGTAACAAGATGTCCGACCAACTGCAACATAGATTTAAGGATGTTGAAAATAATAATATTTTGCTTGAAAGCGTGCTATTTGATCCTCGCTTTAAAAAACAAGGCTTTAAAGATGAAGCATCTTACCAAAATGCTTACACAAAACTTTCACAGAAAGTTCGAAGTATTCAGATCGAACAAGGCGATAAGTTTGAAGCCAAACAAGAAATTGTTGAACCCTCCATTTCAACTGCATGGGAAGATTTTGATTTTTGATGCCAATTTTAACTAATTCAAACCCAACACTAGCAGGAATTTTAGAGCTAGATAAATATATAAATGAACCGCTCATCTCAAAAACACAAAATCCTCTCTCTTGGTGGAAAGAAAGGCGGTTAATTTATCCAAGATTATTCAGAATAACGCAAACTAGACTTTGCATTCCTGCAACCTCTGTTCCCTGTGAACGAATTTTTTCAAAAGCGGGACACTTAATAACAGAAAGGCGAAATAGACTTACATCAAAGAATTTCGAAAAAAATTATATTTCTACATGTAAATATGTAAAATACTATAAAGTTTATTTGAAAGTATTAACTAATTATTTATTTTGCTTAATTTTTATTATTTTTTTGTGATAACAGAACCAAAAAGTTTTAAAAATAAAATGTTTGTGTCTGTGTAAGTAACTGTGCGCGTATTAGTAAAAACATCAAAGTAAATATAAAATCATAACATCGATGTAATAAAAAAAACCAAGACGGAATCAATGGCTCGCTCAAAAATAAGGTACGGTACAAGCTATATTATTTTAAATTATTCATTTTGTCAATGCTGGAACTCTCGACTTCCAAATCAGATGATTTGGGAAGACGCGCTCACCACTAGACCAACCCCGTGGGTATCCTGTTGGTCTAGTGGTGAACGCGTTTACTTAATCAGCTGATTTGGAAGTCGAGAGTTCTAAGATTCAAGTCCTGGTAAAGGCAGTTACTATTATACGGATTTGAATACTAGATCGTGGATACCGGTGTTCTTTGGTAACTTTCTTTCTTTTTCCTGTTTAACCTCCGATAATTACCTTTCAGATAATACTTCAGAGGATAAGTATTAGTGTAAATGAAGTGTAATCTTGTACAGTCTCAATTCGACCATTCTTGAGATGTGTGGTTAATTGAAACCCAACCAGGAAAAAACACTGGTATCCATGATCTAGTATTCAAATCCGTATAAAAGTAACTGTCTTTACTAGGACTTAGAACTCTCTAAACGCTAGAACTCTCGACTTCCAAATCAGATGATTTGGGAAGATGCGTTCACTAGTAGACCAACCCTATGGGTTGCGGGCTAATTACCCAATAAGTTCAAACAGTACTGTAAACTCTCAGTTGTACGGTAAGCAAGTGCTCGCTTTTGTCAGTTGTATGCATTATTATTACCATTAAAAAAAAAGAGTAATAATCCATTAAAGATTGTAAAACTATTTAATAAATATAAAGAAGTTCAAGGATCACTAAAATTTTCCTGCGGACCACCAATGGTCCTCAGACCACCGGTTGAGAAACAGTGGTATAGACTATATTTTGTAAATAAATAGCCAGACCGTCTTCACCCAGGTTACTTAGATCGTTAGGTTTAATGGAGCTAACAAACTAAGAGTCCTCGGGCTAATCCACAGCAAATTCTCTTCTAATCAAACCAAGGATTAATTGGCTTTATAGGTACTGGGATTCTTAGCATTAGTTCAGATAGATCTGACTTAAAACCGCAGAACCGAAAATGGAAAATAGTTTCAAGGAAAAGAAAAACTGAGATTGCGATAGAAACGATTTACTCTCGGAAGAACTGCGGTAATAGATTCACACTGGAAGGATTTTCTAAACGGAATGCTCCCATTCTGTTCGTAAAATCCCTCAAGCGACAAGAGCATTTTTATCCAAATATGAGTAGCAAATTACCGATCAACAATTTTGAATTAATTAGCAATTTTCCTGCAAAAATAACCTGTTCACAGTTGATCTTCTTGAAAAAGGAACCAACCGATAAGTACAGCGTAAAACACGTACCGTTTATCCTCAAGGAACAGCAGCACTCAATTTTTTTTTTATATTCAGCGAATATACTCAACGCAGGGAAGCTTGGCCACCTTACTGCAATCCACGCCTCTTACTTCGACCCCCTACTGGAAGGCCAAACGGTTATTTACAGAACGCTTAAAAATGTGAAACCGGCTCAATAGTCAAACTTTTGACCTTGGCCGCTAGATGGAGCGCCAAAATAGTTGGATTGGTCTGACCCAGCCGTCAAGGTCATCCAGGAGGAACATCATCTACGCTAATCGGTAACCTCTGCAGTAAAGCCGTCATCCTGTCTCAGGCGCCACTGTTAACGCCTCAGCAAGCAATTTACTAAACGGCCACCAAACATGTCTCTTGTTGCTCTGCGTTGAAAGATTAACAAATAGTTAATTATGATTAATATACTAAAACTTACTATTACATAATAATAATGATTATAGTACATGTAGCTGCAAAATAACGATTTTAAACCATTACCTTAAGCCTTCGTTCAAGAAGAAAACAAAAATATTGCGTAATAAATAAAATTAAGAGATGATTGAAATAGTACTGAAAGACCACAGTAGCTAGAAGCACCGTTGTGGTCTATTTACAGCGAGAAGGTATTGTACTAGGATCGTCGTAAAAACAAGTCAAACAGATGATTTACGAGTTGACTCTGCAGCGTAGTAAAAGACTCCTACTGAAACAACATTATCCATTCCCGGAATTACACAATATTTAAAAGTTCAGCCAGATCCTGATTGGATTTACCACTTTAATTTTAATACGGCCATATTTATTAAATTTTTACAAGACATCCGACCGGTAATATATTGTCGCGGCTCGATCAGGATATCGAAAGATTAACAATTTAAAAATTTTTATATAATTACAATTTATCAGTTTAATAACATAAATAAGAGAAAATAAAACAAATTAATAATAATAAACGACCATAATAAATAAATATTAATAATACTAATCACAACCACAATAATAATAATAATAATAATAAACAATGATTACATACAAAATAAAATTTAAAGTAAGGTCAGGATTTATTTACAAGTAGTTAAATTGTATAAAGCAGAATTCAGTTCAACTGACAAAAGGTACAACGACCGCTAATATTTACACCTTTAACAACTGGTATTGTATTAATACGAAAATAAGATTAGTCTAAGGTTCTTTAACTGAAAATACCTTTCCTGTTCACAAATAAAACTACCCTACAGTTCACGAATGAATTTAACACTATATCCCTTTCACTAATTGTCAATCACTAACTCACAAAACAACTTCCTGTAGTCGTCCACTGACCACATGGAAGGCTTGTGGCGTCACTTCAATCGCGTCGAACCTATACGCATTAGATACTCGCTTCTTCACTGACATGTTTAAACTGATGTTAACTCGTCAGTCCTGGAGTATTTATACTCGTATCCTCTTGACCTGCAGAACCAGACCCAAATTCATTAAATGTTGAGACGTGAGAATTATCGTCTGAATCCCTACATTTTCCCATAAAGTCCTACCCTGGTCCGATAAATCTTCTCATTGACCAACATCTGTTCAGGTGTGTCAGGGGCAATATTACAAAGAACGACTTTTAAACGGACCTGTTAGCCTTAGAAAAAGGATTCCTTAGGAATTTCTCCATTATATTTTCTACTACTTTCTTCTTAATTGGCAGGAATCCGTTACTCAGCTCCGTTATACTGGTCTTGTTACAATATATGCGAGAAATTACCTCTAAACTAAAGACCGTTTCATTGTAAAAAACTTCTTTCTGAAAACTTTATAAATATATTTTATTTCTCTTAAACTACATACCTTATACTACTTCTCTGTATAATCGCCACATGAATTAAGACATTTATCGTTAAGATACACCAGCTTCAACATACCCTCGTCGATTTATTCTGCCGCCAGTCCATTAAGCCACTGCTTAACAACATTTTTAAGTTCATCTTCACCCGCGAAATTCTTACCACTCAAAATTTCTTTCAATTTCCCCAAAAAATGATAATTATAAAGAGCTAAGTCCGGATTATATGGTGGGTGATCGTAAATTTCCTATCCAAATGTTCTCAGTAAATCACATGTCGGACCCGTAACATGTGGACGTGAATTCACACTGCAGCAGGACGATGCCGTCGGTCAGCCATTCACGTAGCCTATTTTGAATGACGCGCCGTAACTTACGTAGAGTTTCGCAGTATGATTCTGCATTCATAGTAGTTCCACGTGGCATGAAATCAATTAGCAGTATACCAAATCGATCCCAAAAGACTATGGCCATCAGTTTGCGTCCAAATGACTGTGGCTTGACCTTTGTTGATGATTGAGGATAACGCTATTCACGTGACTGTCATCTTCTCTCTGGGATCTAATACGAAATCCGTGTTTCATCGCCGGTAACGATTGAATTAAAGAACTCATCACCTTTTTTGTGTAGCGCAGCAAAATTTCGAATCAGATCACATTCCGATTTTTTTGTAACGTTCCGTTAAGACGTGCGGCACCAAACGTGCACAAACCTTTTTGAAGCCTAAATGGTCATGAACAATGCGATCAGTAACATCGAAACATCAGGAAAAAGAAGGGCCAGATCGCAAATCGTTGAGCGACGATCTTTTCTGATTTTATCGTCGACACGTTTGAAGAAGTCCTCGGTGATTATCGACGGCCTTCTCGAACGTTCTTCATCTTGCACATTAATTCTGTTATTTCTAAACCATTCACACCATTTTCGGACATTTCTTTAATTCACTACATTATCAACATACACAACAACCAACTGCCTATGAATTTCAGCCCGCTTAAGATTTTGATAATTTAAAAAACGTATTACTCCACGTATATCACAGTCGGCGGCAATATCGATTTTCCTATTCATTTTATAACGTAGTAACTCACACGTAATCAAAAATACTACAACGCGACAACTTACGGACAACAATGCAGAGTGTACATTACTAGCGTAGCCATGAACGACACAGGTTCGCCAACCTTAAGAAGAGAAATCTCCCAACGGTCTTTACTTTAGATACTCCCTCGTGTATATATATATACTAGCTCTACCCGCCACGCTTCGCTGTGGCACATTGTGGTTGCATGGATGAGAAATGAGAAACAAAACAAGGCATACGTTTCATGCAAGTTTAATTTTGCAATACTTGTGGATATACAATATTTTTTTGTTTTTCCACTGTCTGCGTAGATATAAAGGCTATCTGGTTTGCCGACTCGGGAACGCGCAACATACAGTTGCCCATATGAGAAGCAATTCGCATCTAAATCTAAACCACACAATTCTAAAGATTGACCTTGAGCTTTATCGATTGTGATTGCAAATGCCAATCGAATTGGGAATTGCAATCTTTTAAATTAAAATGGTGTATCGGTCGGGATCATGGGTATTCGAGGAATGAGGACATCTTCACCTTTGAAAGGCCCCGTTAAAATCGTTGATTCCACTACGTTATTCATCAATTTCTTAACTGCAAGTCGCGTGCCGTTGCAGAGTTTTGGCTGATTAATATTCCGCAACAGGATAATTGTCATTTTTTGATCGAACCGTTGCTAGAATCAATCTAATGAGGAATGTTTTCCCAGTTCCTCCTGGCGCATCCAAGAAGAAGGTCCCCCCAACTCCATCATTTATCATTTGCATTATGCGATCATAAATGCCTTTCTGTTCACGCGTTAATTTGGGAATGTTTGATTGGACATATGACTGAAGATCACCAATATTGTAACTCTGTTCACGGCGTAAATCCACATCAAATGAAGCAATCGCAGCTCGGGTGGGTGCTGGCATTTCCAATTGACTAAGAACTTTATTTGGAATAGCTAAGAACTTGGGAAATATCTTCAATATTTATCAATGCTTCGTTGTAAATGACTTCTGTAAATTCCATGGTCATATTGGTATTTTCTAGGCGTACTCTATGCAAAATATCCTCAGCCATATGCGATCGATATCTTTCCCATAACTCTGTGGGAGATGAAGGGAAGCAAGCGGTCAATATAATTGCGAATAATGTCCGAATTTGGTTTGGATGTGCAGTGTTGCACGCGTCATTAATACATATATCCCACTGTTGGTCGTTTTCTAATAAATTAAGTGCTTGGTGAAAGGCGCAGCTCAATCACGACACGATCACACAAAAGTACCTCGATTAAAGTGAATATTTAATTCAGATTGTATAATAATCTGAATCAGATGCAAGTGGATACGTTTTTTTTTTTGTTAATAAACAATGTAATTGGGAACAGGTATTGTTTCACATGTGACTGCGGTTGTCGTTACACAGCTGACCGTTAAAAAAACTGTATTCTCACGGTCGCGGTATGTAATTGATGATGCGAAAAATAGATAAAAACAATCTTTGATGCGGGCTATATATCGTGCTAAAATTTGAGCTCAATCGGTGCAGAACATTTTGAGTTTTTGAAGCGTACACAAACGAACTTAACATTTTTATATATAAAGATATATTTATGTAAGTGGTTATTTATTCTTATATAGGAAAAATAATACCACTGTACATGAAAAAAGTTACCATAAATTCTTCTTTTGGGGTGATTGTAATTTATGAAGAAGTTTTATTATAAAATTACCATTATATATTTAAACTAGCAGACCCGGCAATGCTTCGCTATTGCTAGATTTGAATATTTATATAGATTAAATGAACACAACTGAAAGTTTGATAAAACATTAACAAAATGAACAATACGGAACTTCACAAAATTTAATCTTTCCCTTTTATTTTTCCCCTTTTCCCCATTTTCGTTTTCTCAATTTCCTTTTCATTTTTATCATATCCCCTTTCGCTTTCCTTCCCCCACTTCTCTTTTCCTTATTTCCATTCTTTCCTTCCACTTTTATTTTTTCTCCTTTCCCCTTTCCATTTATTTTTTCCGTTTTTCCTTTTCCCTGTTTTCCCCTTTTTCTTTTTTCCACTTCCCCTTCATCCTTTTTCCGATTTTTCCCTTTCCCCATTTTTCCCCGCGCGTAAATAGGTTTAGTAGTTTTTTAGTCTGTAGCGGACACACAGACATATCGGAAACATTGAAATGGAATCGTAGATTATTTAGTACAGCATGTGTTGCTTTTACATCCACCAGATAGCGCTGTTTAAAAAAAAGCGTGTTTTACCTGTCACAGTTGTGACATCTTAATAATATTAATAGTAGGTATATAAAAACATGCGCGTATTCGAAGGCAACGTTGTGTCAAAATTTCAAAGCAATCGGTGAAGAACTTTCGGAGATTTAAGATTTTGAACAAACGAACATTTACATTTTTATTTACATAGATAACCCAAATAAAGATTAGAAAATTAAAAAAAAAAAAAAAAATCGATATTTTTTTTTCCGCTTCCTTATCTCCAAAATCACTTCCAAGAATTTTTTAAAATTTTTTTTGGTTTGCTTTTTTAAATGGAAGAAACTAAAAAAAATTCACTGAAAAATGTACAACCGGTAAAAAATTACGTAAGATTTTTATTGAGGGGTGGGTAAACTACGATGAAAATTTTTTTTGTAAAATTGTCATATATTTAAATTAACCAAAAACGTTTTAACAAATTTTAAAAGAATTATATTTTTAAACTCTGATCGGTTACCCCACCACCAATATTGCCTACAAAGTATATTTTCTGGGGTCACTTGTATTTGTATTGTAATACTACTATGCCTAGGAAGAAATAAAAATATGCAATAAATAAAAAGGTAGCTCTTTTCGATTTTTGGAGCAAATGTTTTTTTTAAATTATAAGATATGCATGTACACATGTACTGAGCTTAATATAAAATGGGGTTATGTTTGCAAAGTTTTGAGAAAATTCACCCCAAAAAAATTATCTACCTACTTCCTAGAGATACTGACCCCAAAATTTTACCAACAAATGGCCCCATGTACACGAGTGTGTACAAAATTTCATCAAAATTGGTTTATCATTATCACAATTGGTTTACCCCCAACTTTTTTCTTTTTTTGGGAGTCTTAGGGTCATGAAATGTAAAAATCCCATACTCTATTTTTTTGACTGATTGTGGTAATTCCATTCTTGTAGCATAGCTGTAGAGCTATGATGTCAGGAAAGCGACATATATTGTTACTTTCCTAACGAGTATATAAATTCATTTTATATTAAAAAAATAATTACGGCCAGATAATTTTTTAAGAAAATTTTGAGTTTTCTTTTAATATATTTCATTACAGTGTGACATGAAAAAAGAAATAAAAACGTTAAATAAAAACTCGAAAAAGGTATAAACCAATAAATAATGTTATTTGAAAATTAATCAGGTATTACTTTATGTACATATCAATTATGATAAAACAAGTTAAAAGGGTATCAAAGAACTTTAAACTCAGAACCTTTGTTAAACTGTCATGAAGTCATCTACATCAAAACAATTTATCAAAAGATATATATATAATGCGTTTACGATTTAAACGAACGTTGTCCAAAGATAATTTGCGTAATAAATAAAATTACTCGATTTAAATTTACTGTGTTAACGATAAAATTACTAATTTACAAATGACAAGTTTTTTGTTTAATATAAAAGATAATATTATCTGTAAAAAAATTGCTTATATAACTTATCATTACTTACACAGTAATTTATTATTAACATAGTATACATAACTTATACTACACAGCGGAACAGCACTGAAGACAATTTACAAAGTCTGTACAGCACACGAGTTTACGTGAAATGTCTGTACTCCTAACAAACGAGTGAGATAGTTTTAAAAAAAGTTTTCCTTCTTCGCATTACAACTATTCTTTTTCCATTACCGCTGCAACTACAATTTTTAAACTATAACGTATAATATTTATACAAAAAAAAAAACATGGATTTGTACAAAATAATTTTTATACTTTAAGAAAAAATGAAATACGCAAACTATTATTTATAAATGGCTACCGTTTGAAACCGATCATCCGACAAACATTTTTAAATACTTAATCAAACGGTCGCTAAAATTTTAGTGTATTTAAACAACGAATATATTTAAGCATTACTTTTTTATAATCTCTTAATGAAGTTATGGAATATCGAAACTGCTCTACCGGAAAAACAAATGTAAAACTAGCTATTTTTTCATAATTCCTACAGGTTTTATTAAAAAAAAAAAAGTAATCAAACTAAAGTAGGAAAGCCAGGTTTTAATAAAAGTAAAACCGGCTACCTTATGAGAACGAATGATATCAGGCTCACAAAGTAAATGTTTAATCGCATTAACGGAAATCGACGGGCCTCAGTAGTTCAAGACTAAAAAAAATTAAAATACCTGAAGAAATAATACGTAATAGAACGATGTTGAGAAAAGGGTTTGCAATGGAGGAATATAAAAAGCGATCTTCGTCTGGTCAGAAAAGATAAGGCAAAAACCGAACTACAAAAAGATGAGGGAAAAACGCCCAGAAAAGAGAGAAATGAATACTAAATATTGCTTTGCGTGGTCCTCAGTTGTTCAATTCGAAAAAAAAAATTATATATAAATAGTAACCACAAAAATAAAATGTTAATCCACACCTAACTTAAATAATCTAATACCATAATGTTTAATGAAAACATTTAATATTTTTATAAGGATAAGGAAATATCAATTTACAGTACTTCAAACAAAAAAAAGATAATGATTGTATTTTAGTACAGCCAATTCAATCAAACAGTTAAGATGATAAACATTCGACAGTTACGAGTAAAGATAAAAGGTGCTCGATAATTTTTGTTTTTATAACACAATATCTCATTCATAAAATTTGAGAATAGAAATATTACGGTAATTTCATACAGTATATAAAAGCTCTCGCAATTCTACCGTTTACTTTTCCGGCAGAAAAATGACTAGTGATAGCATAGATTCAAGGGAATTATATTCTCTACTTATCTTCCTAATATTATAGTCGTCCATATTCTTGCAGTTCTCATAATTAAAACGTATGGACTCTGGGTTTGTCTGAAACGCAGTCACCAGATTGTGTACACGTTATAATCTCTTTATACTTACAAGAGCAGGCAGTCAGGTTTTGATGTAAACTAAAGATTTTCTAACGGTTAAAAAAACTTATTTGTATATTTACAGTCAAAGCAGCGGCAGCAGTCGAAAAGCGAGTGTCCCAGTGTCATAATCGAGAGATATCGGGTTTGAGCCTCCATATCTATTTTTTCACATTTATTTTTTCTTGTGTATACGAGTACACTAACACAATCATTTTTTTCTGTTTCGAAGCGGTCTACTAGGGCCCATCCAAATATCATTTCTTTTATGCATGTTACCTTCTTTTCCATATTTCCTGCATTTATATACATAAATATAAAAATATTTAATTTTATTTCTAATTATTGTCCTACGGATTGTAACGGCAAGCTAAAAATTAAAATAACTTTTTTTCAACTTTTATAAGGCGAAATCTGTTAGTTGTCTCACCGGAAATATCCAATTTGACTAGTTTCGGCTTGACGTCTGTACGTACGTATGTATCACGCATAACTTAAAAACGATTAGCAGTAGAATTTTGAAATTTTGGATTTACGACTGTTGTAATATCTAGTTGTGCACCTTCCTTTTGATTGAAATCGACTGAACCAAAGTGTCTTAAAAAAAGTCCAAAATCCAACAAAAAAAAAAATGGATTTTGGATGTTTTCTTAATTGCAGTAATAAGCCCTTATTGAAAGTTTTTCAACGACATATCATAAGTGATACTTATTTTCTTGGCTCCAGAGTTATAGCCAAATAACATATTAATTAATAAAATATTTGTGTCTTACAAGGGGAAGGCACATCGATTCGAATCCGACTTCTCATTTTTTTTTAATTTGCATATATTGATTTATTAATTATTGACCTCTCATTGGAAAAAAAAATTACAATAAAAAATATATGCAATTTAACAGGCGCACAAGGAAGTAATATGGTGTCAACATCTGATTTTTTTAAATATATGTAACGCAATATCTCCGACGTCAGTAAACCGATTAGATAATTTTTTTTAATCGAAAGAGTATACTTTCCGAATACTCCCATATAAATTTTTAAGGAAAAAACAAACGATTTTTAATGTACGTTTTGAAATATCTCAAACGTTAGTAAACCGATTTTGACATTTTTTTAATAATCGGAGTATACCTTCGGAATGGTCCCGTATAGATTTTAACTATATCCGATGGTAATCTTAGGAAAAACAAAAAAAACGATTTTTTAAAATTATGTTACGTAATATCTCCAATGATAGTAAACAGATTTTGATAATCTTTTTTTTTAATCGAAAGAGTATACTTTCGGAATGGTCCCATATAAATTTTAACCAAATCCGATGGTAATCTTAGGAAAAAAACAATATTTTAATGTATGTTACGCAATATCTCCACTTTAGTAACGCGATTTTGATCATTTTTTTTAATCGAAGGAGTATAGTTTCGGAATGGTCCCAGATAAATTTTAACCAAATCCGATGGTAATCTTAGGAAATTAAAAAAAAAAAACCGATTTTTTAATTTAAGTTACGCAATATCTCCAACGTTAGTAACCCGATTTTGATAATTTGTTTTTAATCGAAAGAGTATACTTTCGGAATGGTCCCATATAAATTTTAACCAAATCCGATGATAATCTTAAGAAAAATACAAAAAAAAAACGATTTTTTAAAATTATGTTACGTAATATCTCCGACGTTAGTAACCCGATTTTGATAATTTGTTTTTAATCGAAAGAGTATACTTTCGGATTGGTCCCATACAAATTTTAACCAAATCCGATGATAATCTTAGGAAAAATACAAAAAAAACCGAACGGCTAACAGCTGACCGCTTGCACAGTGCAAAAGGAGGAAGTTTTATAAAATAGTTTATAAAAAATAAACTATTTTATATAAATAAAAACCGAATTCAACAAATAATAGTACTAAAATGTTCAAAATAATTATATTTTTATTTATTAACTAACTAAAGTAAAAATATTTACAACAAATAACTATTTTTGCAACATTACACAACTATTAATAACTGCACAGCTGGGTCAGCTGATCAAATAACATAAAAATCCCTCACCTTACACTATATTAAAACTAACAACTAGCGTTTTCTATCATTGCAGAGTACTACAAAACATACGTAAAACGACGGAATATTATGACAGAGCGAATTAAAACCGGACAAAAGGTTGACGTCGGAATATTCCGACAAAGGCTCACGCACATCGGCCATGTCAGAATATTCCGTGCGTTAAGTATATATATATATACATACTAGATAACACTATAAATTGTAAAAAAATAACAAATAAAAATCAATTTCAAAAAATAATAGTACTAAAATATTACAATAATTATATTTTTATTTATTAACTGAAGTAAAAAGTATTTACAACAAATAACTATTTTTGACGTCTGTGCCAGCCAACACAAGTTAAACATAAAGTTAGTACAACTGACCGCTAGGCGGCTAAACGGGATTCCCGCATGCAAAATAGTATATCAAGAGCATATAAGAGAGCGTCTCACGATCATACCTAATCTTGAGTTCGCTAAAACATATACTTGGCCATAATATATGTACCTAAGCATCTATAAAGTATTATAATATCATATTTTTGTATGTCGCATTTTATTCTTATATTATATTTTTGTAGATCTCGTTTTATGGTACTAAAACTTCCATTACCAATTTTGCATTTTTTAAAGTAGGATTTGTATTATACAGATCATAGGTTTTTTTTAGGGTAGATTTCATAAGAAAGCTACCTATTGTAAGGGGTACCATGATTCGACTTACGGAATATTTCGACATATTTTCGCGTTTCACATCCCCCAGACCCCAAAACCACCGTCAGCTCAAAAGTTTATGCATACATTTATATACATATTTCACCTTTCTTGTGGACACGATAACTGCCGTAATTTTGCTCCAATTACTTTCAAATTATTTCTTTTTATAACTCGTCCCAAAATATCAGTCGAGTTCATTAACGGCCAAAATCGGACCATGGGGGTGAAAATGGGGGACTTTTTTAAAAAAACAAATTATCGCTATAATTTTCTTATTAAGTAAAATATCGAATTCGTTGGCCAAAGGGGTTGGAAAATGGGTTTCGAAGGCAAAAAAGAATCATACCTCCCTCAATAGGCGCAGTATCGAATCGGTTTAAAGTGTTCGTTAATCCTCTAAACATTACCTAAAACTTTTGTCTGAAACAATTTTTAATATGATTAACCCTTACGGCAAGGGTTGACCAAAATATTGCTGGAATTGTAAGAAGATGGGGCTTGTTGTATGCTAAACATGTGAAACTTTTTTCACATGCAACCACTGTCGTATCGAGTAAATTTCAAGTTTTTCTTAACTTTAAGGTGGAAATCTTTTCTATCCCCTACTTAGCATTGGTGGAATCTACCTCCGCCTTCCGGCGTGCGGAAAAGGATTCTTTTTGTTAAACTTGTGTTGGATGGTACAGACTTTAAAAATAGTTATTTGTTGTTAATACTTTTACTTTAGTTAATAAATAAAATATATTAATTTTTTGTAAAATTTTAGTACTATTATTTTTTTGAAGTCTGTTTTAATTTTTTCAATTAATTTTTAAAAAAACCTTCTGAAAAAAACAATAAAGATTTGATTGTAAACAATTTTTTTTTTCAAAAAATATTTAAATATATTGATTATTATAAGCATAAGAAAAACGTCTACAGCAAGTGGTAAAAAGCCACATCAAAATCTCTTGCATAATAGTCGAGTTCTTTTATCAATTTTTTACTGTGGACAAATTAAAAACCATAATCAGCCAATATTTTATTAAACAGCATTTAAAATTATTAAAATAGTAAACAAAGACTGTAAAAAAAAGACGTCAATCAGTACAGTAGATTTTTTATCGCACATAGTTTGCTAGACAATGTGGAATATAAAGGGCGTATAAGCATTCATCAACAATAATATTAATAATATAAAAAAAACTTGAATTATTATGGCATTTTAAACAAGTTTTTATTTTTTAAATTGATTATAACTGGTTTACTTTTAAAGGAATTGCGCCGTCTGTGACCGAATGAATAAAAAGAAGAATAAAAGCCCACGGTTAACGTAAAATACGGAGGGAGCTATGAAGGAATAAGATAAGCCGTCTGTATATGACACTGTCACGCACACAACCGACCCTTAGTTCCGTTTTGGATAGAGCACAGCGTCAGAAAGATTAGTCCAACCGATGAAATCGATTGGGGAGAGAGCAACTATATTAGATTGGTTTTATATTACAACAGTGCAACTGGCAGTCGAATCGGAAATGTATATTAAGCAGATAGAACGAAAGGCATGTATATAGCTATTACAATCAACTCATCGGATTATCAATTGTTTTTTCCCCGTTTTAGACTAAATCATATATGTTTACACTAAGTTTTAAGTTTTATGAATATATATATATATAGATATATTAAACTAAAAATAGGAAAAACGTAACTATATATCTAAGACAGAAAAATATACTATTCGGTGAATAACAAATTAATTAATAAAAATGATTTAATTTATTTCTAACCAGCAGTCCTATTTTCCTTATTCTAAAACCAGTTTTCGTTCGTTAAATTACATTAGAATCTATAACATTTGCGCCGCGTAAAGTTTGTAGCTTTTAATGTAATTTAACGAACGGAAACCGATTTCAGAATAAGAAAAAATGGATTAAGACTACAAAAATAAAGAATCATAATTTTTTTTATTAACTAAATAAAAATGTTGATCGATCAACATAGTTTATAAAACTACGCTACCCCATAATGTAAAATTAGACTCTAGATGAGATTATAAAGGCATTAACATTAATTAAATAATTATGAAAAGGAAATCAGCCGTTTAAAATAATTAAAACCGAAACAATATGGTTTTACATGTTAAAATCAAAATCTGTTACAAAGAAACACTAAAATATTATTAAAATTTAAAATAAATTTTTCCTGTAAAAGATAAATCACAGTATAACGTCCTGCAAATCAAATCACGTGATTTAATACACATGTAAATTTACGCCAGTCTTATACAATACAACAAAGGATAGAGAACTCCAATGTACCTGTACTGTGTGTGTAATGTATGTTTTCCAATTAATAACAGCCAAATTACTTCATATCACAACTGAAACAATGTATTCAACTGACAAGCCCTGAAATTCAACGACATAAACATCCACGCACAATGTAACAGAAAATTAATTCATTTAATACCAGGAAACAATTTTACAGAGTTACAAGTTTTTAAAGGAATTTAATAATATATAATTTACCGATACAGAAACAATTCTCATAATTTTCAAATCGTATTATATAATTTAATAAAACTTTCTAATTCCAAATGTATAAATTCAATTTTTTCTGGAGATGTTAAAATGTATCGGTTTAAATTTGATTTGTTGTACAACATCTTTTTTTAGCCTCCTGGACCACCGTTCGGTATTACTTCAGAGAATGAGATTAATTGACAATTATGTAGCGTTTGGAAATGCCATGCCTGACCGGGATTCGAATCCGGGACCTCCAATGAAATGTCGAGACGCTACCACTAGCGCCACGGAGGTCGGAACATCTGAAACATCTCAGGAAGTAGAAATTCTAAAACGGTAAAATATGTATGAAGGTAAGATAAAATTATGAGTGAGTAACTTTGGGAAACAAAGTAGGTAAGTTCTGACGTAAAAAACAAGAAAAAAACAATTTTTTTAAGAAGTTTTATTTGCCATGCCACTAGCAAAACGTTTCTGAAAACAGGAAGAGTGAAGAATTTAAAAGTTGGATCATCTCGGCTAAGGTATAACAACACTGACAGAAAGTCCTTGATTTTCCAAGTTATGAGTTACGTATAGAACCAATATCCCAACCTCTCAGGAAAAGGGTGTTTAAATATCTCATAGGACTGGAAATTTGTTAGAAACAAGGGAAAAAAGCTATAAAAAAATAATAAAAGTATAAATTTTGGAAACTTACCATTACAGATTAGTTGACAGGTGGCGATTTAACAGATTTCTTTCTTATTACGAACAGGAAAAACTATTGTTGAATCGTTACTGATTTGGACTGTACATCATTAGTTCAATGGTAGCTCAAAAATTCATAGAAATAGGACATACATTACTTGTTGACCGTTCTCATACAAAACGATCAAACTAGTTGTCTCATAATTCAACTTTTAAAAACTCGCTAACCATTGAACCGTGGTAAAAAACATTTGGACGAAGATAGCAAAAGTTATTGATCGAGCACTTTATGGCAAATGGTCTTTAAAGTTAATATTTTTTTCGTGTTAAATATTCGTAAAGTTATTAGATTGGAAAATGTGTAATATTCTTTATTTTTTCTACATATTTTTTTTTTAATTTATTTGGATCAAGAAAAAAATTCCATAGGTTTTTTATACTTTACAATTTCAAACAAGTAATTGGTGAAGGTAATTTTGCCAACCTTCGAGTTTTATACTCATCATCAAAAATATAACTTGACAAGTACAAATTTAAACATAAATTAATAAAATGATGCTTATTTCTAAAAGTAGATGCTGCGTCTAATTTGATTTATCTCTCTCTCTCTCTCTCTCTCACTCTCTCTCTTTCCTTAAATGTACACTAATATGAAAACTCGTCAATAAAAGAATTAAAAGAACTTTGAATTAGTTTTTTCAAAAATTAATCGGATTTCCAACATTTTTGAAATTACTAATTTGATAATCTACATTGTCATTTAAAATCAGTAGTAAATAACGGAATTTCGTGTTTATATACTGAAGCTGTTGTAATAACAAAAAAAATTCGAAAACAATAATCTGTTACAATACTAACTTGAAAAACATATAGATATTCGACTTTCTTTTCAGTTTGATAAACCCAAGTTGTATTTTAGATGAAATGTTTTGATTACGTTAAGATTATTATTATTGATTTTGATTAAATAAATTTAAAAAAATTATTCAAATCAATAGACAACATAATTTCAGTATATAACATAAGGAATGTATAAGTGTGATGTTCCTTGGATTAAAAGAAAAAAAAAGCATAATAAAATGAAACTGCGTACGTTCAGGGACTAGTTACCGGGAAATAAAACAATAATAATCACCCCCAATTTTTAACGGGAGAACAGAAAGAATTACAAAGCTTCAAACTCACTGGCAAAGGTAGTGAACATTATACATCAAAATGCTAAAAAAAGAATGACAATAATTCTGAAATTTCAGATTATCAGATGTAATTTTTTCATTTCTTCTCCCTACTAAACCGCTACACTATAAAAATAATTCAAGACAAATCGATCTACATAGATCAAATTTTCACCTTTGAGTAATTTATCCAGTACACTAATGATAACGTCAGGGGCGAATCCACGAGAAGATCGCGGTTAGCTCTTTCAGAAAGAACAAAATTAAAAAAAATATATATATGTATATATATATATATATATATATATATATATATATATATATATATATATATATATATATATATAATAAAAAAGATTGTTTTTTACAAGTTTAGAGCAGAAAATTAGATGTAGTAATTTCTATAATATTTTTCATTCTTCTTCACCCAGCATTACTAAAAAAAGAAACCCATTAAATTAATTGTTTCTTAAGTGGAGGCGCACGCGCCGCCTTCTCCCGTTACTACTTATCACGTTGAGAAATACTGAAATATTTAATAAAGAAAGCACTACTTAAATAATAAAGTCAAAAAATTTTAATCATTTACCAAAATATTACGAATACCTATGACTTAAACAAGCGTAAGAAAACTCTCAAAAATTTTGCGAACATTTTCTTCTGTTTTAATAATAAATCCAATCACTTCTAAACAAGATACACGGTGACAATATAAGAAATCACTAACAATTGTTATCGGGTAAAAATTGAACCTAGTAAAAATTAATGCATACAATGTATTGAGATATCTCTTGACGTTTTTCCTTGGTTATAATAGGCAAATAACCAAACCAAGCAGATTATTATCACTCGAAACCAAAAGCAACAAAATTCCTCATCGTAGGAAAACCACAAAAATAACTTTTTATAAATCTGAAAAAAAATGGACGTAAAAAGACACAAAAGGAATTCAACAAGATCAGTATTCAATAAACGGAAACAACAATAAAAAAATTTTTACAAACAGAAATAATTACAAAAAGATACGTACGAGGTGCGACAATAAAGTAATTAGACTGATTGTTCTTTGCAAGATTGGCAACCCTGCAGCTTGCGTAGGCACACCATCTTTGACCTTGGTCTATAAGCTACTTCTAGTCCAAGCGGCACATTGATGCAACTGATCAGTCGTGAGTTATGCTGTAATAAGTGAACACGTGGTTGTGTCTCTCGTCACAGAAATGAAACCGCAAAATATTACGCAACGATATGCCATTTCTTTTTGCGTTAAATCGGGTGAAAACGCGACGACAACTTAGGTAAGCTTCAGAAGGCTTTTGGAGAGGAGGTTATGTCAAGAGCTCAAGTTTTTCGGTGGCATAATATTTTTAGTGAAGGCAGAACGAATGTTGAAGATGAAGACCGCAGTGGACGACCATAAACCTCACGGACAGATGTCAACTTGAACAGGGTGCGTGAAATCGTACGATCTGATCGAAGATTATCCGTGAAAATGATTGCAGAAGAACTCAACATCAATCGAGAAACGGTTCCTCTAATACGAGTATTAACTGAAGATCTTGGTATGAGAAAGATTTGTGCAAAAATGGTCCCCAAAAATCTCACACAACAACAGCGAGAAACACGGAAAAATGTGGTAGCCGATCTGTTAAGAGCAAACGGAAATCAATCCAGATTTGTTGAGTCGCGTTATCACTGGCGATGAAGGTTGGTTTTGTCAATACGATCCAGAGACAAAACGCCAAAGTTCGCAATGGTGCTCAAAGGTCACCAGTTTGATCACCAAGACCAAAAAAAGGTCGCATGTTAAAGTGAAAAGTGAAATGCGTGCTTCTTCGATTCCAAGGGAATTGTTCATAAAGAGTGGGTGCCTCCTGGACAAACACTTAACCAATATTTCTACAAAGAAATTTTAGAAAGACTTCGCAAACGAGTTCTTCGTGTCCGTGCCAACATTGCTGATAATTGGATTCTGCATCACGATAATGCGCCATCCCATACTGCTCTGTCAGTACAGCAATTTTTAACCTCAAAACAAATTCAGTACTACCACAACCACCTTATTCACCAGATATCGCTCCGTGCGACTTTTTTCTATTTCCAAGAGTCAAAATGGCGGTCAAGGGACACCATTTTCAAACAACACAAGATGTCCAAAAAGGTGTGACGAGGGTCTTGTCTTGGAGGTTATTATAGAAGATGAGTTCCAGAAATTTTACCATCAATGGCAGAAGCACTGGAATAAGTGTGTGCAATCAGAGGGGAACTACTTTGAAGGAGACAACACTAAACATGACTAAAACGGTAAGCAACATTTTTTTTCACATCAGTCTCATTACTTAATTGTCGCACCTCGTATAAAATCAATCACTCAAACAAAAAATAAAAAATACTTTAAATTGTTTGTTTACAGTGTAAATTAATATTAACTAAGATTAATTACTTTTATTATGAAATAATTTTTGACAAATAATTACATATAAAATTTAAAATTAACATTAAAACTGTTATTAAAGAAATATAAAAAAATAACTTTCTAATCCGATTAAATCATTAATTTTACAAGAATTAAATTATCTATGATGTAATAACATTAAATGGTAATTTCTTTCCTATAATCAAGATACGATGAAACAATTATTTTCACTTTAAAATATATAATAAAATTAAAAAGATTTTAAATTAATTCTAAAAAACACACAAATAAATAACCTGTATCTTAAAATAGAGGCTGCAGGTAGATCTAAAGCGTAGATAAACCCGTTTGTCATCAGTACAGAAGTTATCCAATCTACAAACAAATCCAGTTTATAAATAGACCTACTCTTTATTAACACCAAAAAAAAAAAAAAAACAACGTTCAACTAATTTAAAATACCGTGATTTAAAAGGCATTTAGACTAATAAACCCACCCACCGGGTTGGTCTAGTGGTTAACGCGTCTTCCTAAATCAGATGATTTGGAAGTCGAGAGTTGCAGCGTTCAAGTCCTAGAAAAGCCAGTTATTTTTAAACGGATTGGAATACTATATCGTGGATACCGGTGTTCTTTGGTGGTTGGGTTTCAATTAACCACACATCTCAGGAACGGTCGAACTGAGAATGTACAAGACTACACTTCATTTACACTCATACATATCATCCTCATTCATCCTCTGAAGAATTATCTAAACGGTAGTTACCGGAGGCTAAACAGGAAAAAGAAAGAAAGACTAATAAACCCGTAATAAGGATAAAAATTAGACATTAAGTTAACGAAAAGAAAAAATCGAAACGCTTTATTTTTGTAAAACATAAGTTAATGTAATTATTACAACTTTTACTATCATCGATAAAAAATGAAATTTCATTAATTTACTATGATTGTGCCTTTGATAAAAATAGGAACAACAGCTACAATTTAAATGCTGTCAGATTAAGAAAAGATTTTGCTCAATATTAATCTCTTAATTCACGTGTTCTTTTAGCATTAACATTTGCATATAATTAAAAGAAAAAATCGACATTCGCATTCTTTAACGTAAAATTTTAAAATAATGTAGAACTAAAAAGACACCAAAATTATATAAAACAGCGTTGAAAGATATAACACTAAATTTAATTAGTAAAGGATAAATTGAGAATTAAAAAGAAAAAAAGGTATACTAAAAAATGAACAAGGGAAAACGTTTTAAGATGAAACAATAAAAAATCTCGTCATTCTCTGAATAAACACAAGAGGATGGGATGTGAACATCTACTCTTCCTTTAAAATTTTATAATTTTTTTTTACGACAGACTATGACTAGAACCAGTCATTTTTACTAAAAAATATACATATTTTTAAATTAATAATTATCTAAATGTAAGAAATCACACTAACTTTATAAAATTGTTTGTTTCGAGTAAATACGTAAAATAACTTTCAGTATCTAAATTCTACACGATAGGTGTATACATACTTCCTCATGTTGAATTTAAGCAATTACATCTTCGATGAATTTGAAGCTTCATAGTAATGTAAAAGGATCAAGGTTGGTTTGGTTATTTTATTACTCCGATCAATTTTCTGTCTACTATAAAATTTCACTTCTATAGTTTTATTTTGTTAAATGTATTTTTAATTCAATTCAACTTTAGTCAATAAAACGGATAAAAAGATTCCGAAAATTCCCATTTAACAGCTTACTAATTAATCTATCATTTTTCCTCGTGCCATTGTTTTTTGTTATTCTTCCTGCAGTTTTTTCAATGAATTTTTGTGACATTTATTTTTTTAATAAACAGTACATTAGAGTATGAAATTGATATTTATCGTGTTCACGAAAATCCAAAGTGAGTTACGGTACAGGCCAAAAAGCGGCAATGTCTTCCAGAATGGACTAGAACGGATTCCGAACCTCAACTTCTACTTTATGGCGCCATAGAGATTTGCATAAATAGCTATCTAATAAATTTATGCCGCTTTTTCGACGAAGATAATTTGCTGCTATTCGCCACAGCCTTTCAACATTCTGGGTATGCGCCCCAGTAATTGGATCTATAAAATATTGAGTAGTTAACAGTGCTGTGTACATAATTCAAATTTTGTATTCCGTGTAGACCGGCCAATGATCTAAAATAATTAAAGAAACATGTGCGATGAAATCGAGTGGCAGTAACCAATCCGCATTTGATTAGCAACAGCGAACATAAAACACTCGCTTGTTTTGCGGCAGATCCCCGACAAAAACGCATTGCTCGGTATTCTGCCGAATCGTATTTTGTTTTATTTAACCAATAATCATACGTTATCATTCAACAGTATATTCGCGCATACCGCTCGCAGATAATCGCTGTGGTCAACAAAAATGTATAGTGGATAATTTAACTCGACGTTATTTCAAAACTCCACAAACATATAATTAACAAAATTTGGCCAGACTTAGTTTGGAACCTTGCAATAATGTAATCGGACGCAGTTGAACGTCAAATCGGGATTCCCTTTAGTTACAACGCAGTCGTTCTCGGTTATCCGAGATCTTCAAAACAATTTCGTGTCCGCATTACGTAAGTTATTTCCTGGCACAACGTAATTTTGGAACATAGGAACACTTATTTTTTCACGAGTTGTCAAGCATCAACACGTTCGGGACGTGAACAAATAGAAGATCTCACTAGGCGAATCATCAAATATGTCACTCTGTTAATATAATCGTACTTACGATTATGAGTCGAATACTCAAATTTGACGAAATGAATAAAAGTAAATTAAAATGCTGTGCTAATAGAGTATATTATTGCATTTTTTTGCCCACAAAACAAATAAGTTGAATTAGTAAAAAACTAGTCAAAAATACATTTTTTTAAATAATAATTTTGGAATTTTTCCGTTAAAGGATAACATTTTTAAAACTATGACGCACACTGTAATAGAAATCACACCGCCCAAGCAGGCGCCATTCATAGACTATAAACCGTCCTGCATTGCATCACTGTATACTGCAACAATCTCTTTGAATTGTCGAAATGATTTTCATTAATCTTTCTTTAAAAAAATTATTGAAAACATTGCCTAATTTATATTTCCCACCCCCCAGTATATTAATTAAAAATTGCTTAAAATAATGAATAGGAAAATTTGGGTAACCGTAAATTAGGTCAAATAAAATATCTAATAGTGTTGATTAATTCAAATATAAAAATAAAGCTATACATAAATACAAATAAATAAAACAATAAGAACGGTTCTGCGTTAGAAAAAAATGTATTTATTTTTTTTTTTTTAATAAAAGTGACGGCGTAGCGCTGATCAGATTGCGGACATGTTCACAGGGCGCATTATACCATAGTATTAAAATTATTGCCCTTTAAAAAAGATCCAAGTTTCGTTAATGAAATTGCATAATTTAATAGAAAAATAAGGATAATAAAATAAATCATTCGATTTTTATTCTTATTAAGAAGCGGCTTAAGTTGTAAACATTCAACGACATAGACGTAATCGGTGGAACGTTAAAGAAGCGTAATTATTAAGAAACAGTCAGAATTATTTTTTTTAGATTAACAAATTTTCAATTACTATGTGTAGTTTAAGTTGATAGCAAACACAAAAAGGTGCTTTGAGTTTAGTTTTTCCAATCCTGCTGGTCGTCTTACCGATGGTTTTTAAGCATAAATTTTTAACATGACATGTCTTAAAAGCAGTATTTTCTGACGCTACTTAACTTTTGATTTGTCCCCAAATTAAATGAATCGGATCGAGTTCATAACGATAGGGAGGTAATCGAAGCACGGTTTTAACACTAGATCTTGCTCAATTTTATGCCCATTAAAATTACTTTTTAATATGTGAAACCCTTTGCGATGATTGGAAGAGTTCATCCTCTTCAAAAATCACTCCTTTTGAACTAGGCCGCACTCTGATATTCTTTTTCAAAGATACGGCTGGATTTTTTCCTTTTTTTATGAATTATAATGGGCGTTGTCTAAGAAAATAACCGAATCATCTTACAGAAGAGGTAACACATCGTTAAACCATTTCTCAAAAAACGTGCGTTCATCGCTTTATGGTAGTTTCCTGTAGATTTAGATTCAAAAATCCAGAGACTACCGTTGACAATCCCGCTAACACTGCCGATATGCGTAATTATGAGACGCCTACCTTTATCCGATGGAGACTTATTACCGGTTGATAAGTCCACAGAAAGGTTTCTTTTGACGAATTCGCAGCTTTATCTTTCCAAACGAAACTTTTCGTGTGGCCTTCGTCGACCCAAGTTTCATCCATATAATACGAGTATATTCTACGGTCTCTTACCTGATTTCCTTTATTTCAATGAAATAATGTCTTCGCTATATGATGACATCATCCTTGTCAATTAAAGCACTTTCCCGGCCTCGTTTTTCCTATTTAAAATTCATAGTTTTTAAAGATTTATAAAAAGTTGTTTGCGGTAATCTGATAGACTATTATCGTCTTTTACAACTCGTAACACTTTTTCTATTGTAGGCAGTTCGTTTAGAAAATAAAATTTGTGTGCTTTTTACGGATCGCTTTTTAACGAAATTCTCAACTTTTTCTTCAATTGATCTGCGGGATTTTGTTTTCTCCGGAGACCGTAATTCATTAGGTAATAAATACTAGCTAATCACTTTATACACTGAAGCAGCACAACTTCCACTTTTGTTAGCAATTTTATTAACGACATCAATTTTACAAACGCCGTAGAATTACTCTGAAATTTGTTTTGTAGGCATTTATAATGATGTATTTTTCCGCACAATGTAAGAGTTTTTGTAGCGGCCTTTTATTCGGAGGGGATATCAGTAATCGTGTACTATTATCAGTCGAATCAGTATGACATGTTTTCAAAATAATGGTTTAACTTAAGTCCTACAGACACAAATCTAGGAATACACTACACTCACATTTCAGTTAACTTAAAAAAATTGCATTATATTAACTTTAAATAACAGTGAAGTAAATAAATAAGTAACAGAAACACAAAAGTACAAAAGTTTGAACACGAGAACAAAAGAGTGAGCATATGAAAAGAACAAGATTCTTAATACAACTGAGAAGACATATGTTATATAAACGTTCGATTACATTACTACTATAGGAGTAATTATACGGTGACACTACTGTTGTATAGATATGGTCGCGTTGTTAATCGGCACTGATACAAAAGACATACCTCACCAGAATCATGACGAACTCACTCACACTTCTTTTTTTTTGGTACTTACGTATTAACGCCACCGCAGCTACAGCTTTATTTAAAAACAATCGGATTTCGGTGGAAAATGACCAGTCTCTTTATTAATTTTAATAAATGGTTATTTATATTTATTTATTTTATAAATATAATTTAACCAAACTTAACCTACGCTCGCTTCGCTCGCTAACCTTGACTAATTAACAGGAGTGTTTTGATTATTTAAATAATTGCAATAATTACTCAAAAAATTACGGTGTTAATTAGTCAAGGTTAGCGTTCATTTTCCACCGAAATCCGATTGTTTTTAAATAAAGCTGTAGCTGCGGTGGCGTTAATACGTAAGTAGCTTTTTTTAAAATTAAATATATTAATTTATTAATAACTATTAACCCGTAATTGTAAAAAAAAATACAATAAATAATTATTCAATAATAATATAAAAAAATATATGAAAAAAATCAGAAGTTATTAGTGAAATAAAATGTTATATACTTTTAAAAATGTGTATATGCTTAATAGGAAATATTACATATGTTTAATATATATATATATATACACGGAATTTTACAAATAAAACAAAAGAAATTTAAGAACTATAATCCGTAAAAATCAAAATTAAAGTAAATAAACAAAAAAAATTACAAATACTTTTTTTGAGGACAGATGTTTTAACTACACTATCATTGTTATTACGACCATAAACGATTTAACACTTCTCTCGTCGTAGCTCGTTAATAAGAAGATATTTGTGTATTCTTGCTACTATTTAATATTATAAAGAACATATGCATAAAAAAATATTGTTATTACTAACGACTGATTAGTGTTAAAATAAAAATGTAATTAGTGTTAAAAGTAATACAAATGTTTATTACTAAAGTACTTCGGTAATATTCAATAAAAAACCTTACAATTTAATTAAAACAATATAAACGGTATTTAAAAATAAAGTAATTGTATAAAGAAAATAACACAATAAGAATAATATAAATTTTATAAAACATTCATTTTAAAGTTTCAAGTTACCGTAAACAAGTCGTATAAATCACCTATTATAATAAAATCAGAAATTTAAAATTAAATTACAGCTGATAAATAAGCACTTCAGGTTACTTCTATATGCAAAAAGTGCATAATTATCATGCAACAGTTTTACCTTTAAAAGCAATATATATCTTCATTTTTTTTAACAAGCATAAAAAAAAAAAATTAAAAAATGCAACTCTCCAATATAGAAATAAATTCACAATTTTACAAAAATCTGAAAGAAAACTATATTTTGTGGATATAAACGGATTTTAAAAATGAAGACATTTCCAAAACTTCTATATCTATTCGTCGCTTATTTAATAATTAATGAACCAAATATAGATCCGTATAAGAAAATACGTAAAAAAAAGATTTAAAAAAATATGTTACAAATTCTCCTCTTATGAAAAAATCATTTTATTACAAAATTCTTCCGGCCGCAGCGCCGTTTAAACGTTTAAAGCGGCCAAATGAAGGCACAGTTTGGACTACGAAGCGTTTTGTGTACGCAATCAGAACACAAATTTTTATCTATTTTAATTTTTTTAAGCGACTCTGCACATCTGCAAGTCTTTTAAGACAAGTATTAGGGAATACAAAAATATTGCGACATGTATGATACTCCATATTCTTGTTAATAATAACTCCTATATTTTTCAAAATAACACGTTGAACGGGAATAAAGAGCTAGAATTACACGAGTCGTAATGGACGGACTGCGTACAAGTAACATATTTCTCACACAATAAGAGCAGTAAGCCATAAACGATTTCCGATTGAATGGATAGACAGGCTGAGGCAAGTAACAATCGGGCGTGTGGGAAAATTTGGTAATGTTTCCTCCGGTTAACGGTAGCTTTTTGTGACTGTAGCCGATCTCTAATAAGGAGACTAGGTTCTCTCCCGACAAAATTTAGCTTTTAACTTCAAAAATAAGAGTATAATCGAACTAACACTAACAAAACACTATACCGATACAACAGGTAAACATGTGTTTTATTTTAATGGTATTCTATAACACTTTTATAACATGTGTTACAAAAGTGATTGTGTGTTAAAAACTATTTTTCATTAACAATTTCTTGAAAACTCAATAGGTTTCATCCAGATTAGTTCAGGAAGCATAAGTCGAATTACAAGGGATCAAACTAAATATACAAACTTGAAAATCTTCCGTATTTTTTGACTTGATAATCTGCTCACTAATTAATTATTTACGATAAACACTAAATTCCTTTAAAGGATATTAAAATGTCATCAGCTACTTTCCAATCAATATTACAAACAAATAGTGTCACACGCATCTAACGGCTCGATTCATTATCTTAATTAATAAATTAATTCCCGAATTAATTATCTTTATTAATGTTAATTATCGACATGTTTTTTTCGCATTCACAGATAGCTAACATTTTTTTTTTTAATTTTAATTTTCGTACTTTAAAGCAACTATTTGTATTTTAGGAAAAACAAATTTCTACAGGAAGAATTAAAAAATAACCTGAGACACATCGTAAGCACTATAATAAAAAAAATACAATTTAATATTCTCTGCTAAAAAAAGTATAAATTGCAAAACATCCACAGTTTGCATTTATCTGTAAAATAACTATATAACAAAGAAAATAAATAAATAAAGCAATGAACGTGCTGCAAAACAAGAGTAAAAAAAATTCATAAACGTGAATGATGATTGAAACAATGTAAAGTATTTCAAGAACTACTTTAAATCCGACAGGCTATGTATTTATTAAAAAAATATATATATTTGTGTAATATACTTTTTTACAGTTTTAACTATAATTAGTGAAAAAGAAATAACTGCCTTCGGAAAAGGCAATCCAAATTTTTAAATAAATTGAGATAATACAAAATATTGTATTTTGAATTTAGAAATAAATAAATTCAAAAAACTATAAATTTTAAAACGCTTTTTTCTGTAAGTTAAAAATTATAGGTTAAGCGGTAATTTTACAGTTTCAATAAAATTTTATTTATGCATATTAAATATTTCATAATACAGTGCATTGCAATCCAAAAATTAAAAACGATTTTAACTTTTATAAAAAAACAAATTTAACACTGCACTGAAACGTATAAAAAAAGAAAAAAAAAGCAGTATATAGGAATATCCCAACTCTCGTACGACTTAAGAATACGGTTAAATTTCTCTCTGACAAACTAGTTTATCTTCAGTGTGGCTTAATTTCTTTTTTCTTTAATAGCTAAAATAAAATTTCCAAAACTACTAGATCTAGTTTTGGAAATTTTCGAGCCACAAATTTTATACATAGACTTATGTATATGTATATATACATATATATATCTCTACACATAAAAGGGAATAACATTTTAAGTGGATGGTATTTTCGTATTCTTCAAACCTAACACCTAAAGAAAATTCAATTTCACCCCCAATCCTACAGTGCGACTTTAAAAGAAGTAACACCGTACTTTTTTTTCGAAAAGCTGGTAAAAATACACACATACAACTGTAATTAAACATCATCTAGTGATAACGATTGTAAATGAATAAACAAACACATGAAAAGTAAGATCATTAAATATATTACAGTTGATGTGTAAATTGAACGATTAAATAAGAATAGATTCTAATAATATACTCGTATGTACCTATATCACGTTAATAGACAGTCTACAACCCGGAGGAAGACGCCCAGTATAGGAAACATCACCGAACCCACCGGGTTAGTCTAGAGTCGACAGTACTAAGGTTCAAATCCTATTAAAGGCAGTTACTTTTATACAGATTTTAATTCTAGATCGTGGATACGGTGGGTGTTCTTCGGTAGTTGGGTTTCAAATAACCACACATCTCAGGAATAGTCGAGCTGAGACTGTACAAGAAAGACTATACTTCATTTATTCATACATATCATCCTCTGAAGATTACTTCAGAGGATGAATGAGGATAACATCTTACGGTGGTTCCGGAGGCTAATTTTAATTTAAAAAAAAAACAACGTAAATAACAGTGTGCCAATATCTTCATTCAAATCAATGTCTGTTTTATTACAAGAGGATTATCTTAAGTCGAATTCAGAACCCCAAATCGGTATGGACACTATGTAATAATTATTTTTCAACAAATCACAGAAAAATTTAACTAATCAACTTATTTTACAAAATGTTCAATAAAAAATGTAAAATTTTGTTTACCTTTGTATGCTGACGTTGAACTCGTATCATCTAATGAAAATTAGTTAGAAAAAACAAAAGGTTATTTTTATACGTTTGTATAAATAAAAACATTGTACATTAGAGCACTAAAAACAACTTTAGTATAATTTTTTACAAGGTTAGACAGCGTAATGTTAACGTATGTCAGTAACCTATACCAAACCCACCGGGTTGGTCTAGTGGTGAACGCGTCTTCCCAAATCAACTGATTTGGAAGTCGAGAGTTCCAGCGTTCAAGTCCTAGTAAAGCCAGTTATTTTTACGCGGACTTGAATACTAGATCGTGGATATCGGTGTTCTTTGGTGGCTGGGTTTCAATTAACCACACATCTCAGAAATGGTCGAACTGAGAATGTACAAGACTACACTTCATTTACACTCATACATATCATCCTCATTCATCCTCTGAAGTATTACCTGAACGGTAGTGACCGAAGGCTAAACAGGAAAAAGAAAGAAAGTAACCTATACCAAGCGTTCAAGTACTATAAAGTCAGTTATTTTTATACGGATTTGAATACTAGATCGTGGACACCGGTGTTCTTTGGTGGTTGGGTTTCAATTAACCACACATCTCAGGAATGGTCGAACTGAGATTGTACAAGACTACACTCATATATATCATCCTCTGAAGTATAATCTGAAAGGTAATTAGCGGAGGCTAAACAGGAAAAAGAAATAAAGTAACCTATAGCACACACTGCTTCTTAATGAATCGATCACAGTAAAAAAAAACCCCATTGTATCTCGAAATGTAATCTAAAACTGCAATCGATTTATTATAAAGATTTTTTTTTTAAACACCAAAAGGCTAGTTTACAAATTTTAAATATTACTATACTGAATTAAGCGCATATCATTGTAAATAAACTGTACACATATTACAGTTTGGTTTTCCTCAAATGTCATGAGTAATTATATAATAATACGTAAATAAAAAAGAACATTTAAAACATAAATAATACAACCTCAACCCCGAGTATTTCACAACAAATAAGTTCTTGGATATCTATTACGTACTGTAGTTGCATTTATGAGAAAAACTTCTTAGGTGGGTAAAAAATAGAAAAAACAAGAAAGAAAAGGTAATCCGTTTCAGTATTATTTCTTTAGAAATTATATACGGCAATGATAAAACTATGCCTTGATGTAAATATATATGGGATTCCTCACAAGTTGCTGCAATAAAAAACGGACAGTAAAAATATGAAATTAAATACTATACGAAATAAAATATATACTATGTTAAATACAACTAAAAGAAACCTTTAAAACAACTTTTTTTAAATATTAAAAATATAAAAAAGAAATAATGTAATAAAATTCACCGTAAAAATAAAAGGATTATTAAAACAATAATAAAAGTTAATATAGATATTCAGATACGCTTTAAGAAATTGGTAAAACGTTTTTTCACAATAAACAAATTTTTTAATTCGTGATTCGGTTAACAAACATTAACAATTATTTCATAAATAATTACAATCTTTTTCTTTTGAATTCTAATGATTACAAATTTTTTTCTTTATGTATTTATCATAGTACTGTTAAATAACTCATCAATATAATAGTTTTGACCTTCTAACAACTGCTTATGTCAGGAGAATATACCAGTAATGAGTACGTGGAGCGTATAATTAACGGGCAAGAGATTACAATTTTTTTCATAACCGGCGTTTCTTTCTCATTTCTTGGAAAAGAATATTTAATGGATTAAACCAACCCTCACTAATTTAGTGTAACAAACAACAGTTAGTTAAAGCTTGTTATTAATAATGGATTAAATACTAAATTTGTAACTACAACTGGGCAAAAATGATGACGCCAAAAAATTACTGCTAGACCAAACACTAATCACATATCGCAAAAACATTTTTAACTTGCTTTAAGAATTAAAACAAACAAGGACCAAATTTTAATTAACGTGTAATTTTTTTAACGTTTTAAAGGTTTTTATAATCGAATAAACATAGATGATATTTGATTATACAAGTATATTGATGCGTTAGCGCTGGAGTAAAATTTGTGACGATTCCATAATTTACAATATAACATGTTGAAAAATACGGGTATTAAGGGAACGAATAAACGATGCAACTTCTGCAATATACTAAATAGTGTTTGATAATAATAAGAAGTGGTTGCTGTTGTTTCTTGATCAAACGTTATAGAGCTTGTTTAGACAATCTAATTCATGCAATAATTTTAATTCAACGGAAATAAAATAAATTAATATACGTTCAATAAAAATTATATTTCAAAGTTTTTCTCAATAAATAAATAAAACTAACAGTCTTAAATAAACTTGTTCATTTATTAATTTCATATAAATAAATGATATTAAACGTTAAATAAAATGTAAACAATCTGTTTGCGTACAAATTCTTATCGACTCGAACATGCTTGTTTGTTCTAGTATTAATTTTATCTTTCAATCACTGCAAAAAAAAATAAATAGAAAAAAATTACATCTTACCAGCAATAGTATATCTGTCCATGTAGTTAATTAAATTCACGAAGCACAATACAGCAACAGTTAACCAGTCGCGACCAGTAATATGATTTTGTTTACCGCCAATCATGTGAGGAGATGAGTCGTTTCCGTCAGCTGATAACGGTGGCACAATAGCGTCAACACTGTCACAGTCATCACCATTCATCAAATGTTGATGAGAATTATTAGTCGGAATACCTGATGGTTCCATGTTTAATATTTTTAAAGAATGTTTATCTACGAACTTCTGTGCTGGCATGAGTAAGTATAAAATCCACCTAACACGTCACAACAGGGGCAAACCACACGATTAACTAAATAACGATACCTGCCTCTGGCATCCATTGCGGCTGACGTAACTCACACACGTGACAAGATCAGGTTAGCCAATATTTTTGTTTTTAAACTAACTTGGTAAATTTAGTTGCTTTCAATTAATTCCTAAAGTTTAATAATATTATTCTACTCTGGGATAATAATAGTATCAGATTAAATTCTTAGCATACAATAAAATTATGTTAATATCATTAGCATTTATTGTAGCACGACTATCGTTATGCATTCGTAATGTAGTAAGTTGACTCGTAGAAAGGATAATAGTGCGTTATTTAAGTTTTATTTTGTTTTATATTTAAAATGCTAAAGTTACACAAGTAGAACAAATATTAAGTATTTTTTTTATTTTAATCAGCTATACTGTAACTAGAGAGAAGGTCAAATTATCAGTGGCCGATTAGCAGGTTATGTAGGTTGTGTAGGTTATATGCCCTTACTTATTTACGAACAGTTTAATATGTAATATATGAATTTAACTCACATTACCTATGAAAGTTGTTGATATGTATTTGTAATTTATTACCATTTTTGACGTTGGCATACGATGTTAAATACCTTTACAGTTGTTTACTTTTTCTTGGTTGACAATGTCAACTGTCATTTATTTATTGTTTTATTGGAAGAAATAGATAATATTATTTGTTGATATTGCGTAATTGTAAGTATTGTAGAAATTATTGTTCATATTATGTAGTTCGAAATTTCATTGTTTCAAATTCACTATATAAACTTTAAAATGGTTCCCTGGTTTTGAATTATTTTTTGAAAAATTTACTCGACATTCGTATTTTTACAGATATCCACAGGTAATAATCTAATTAATTACATTTAAGCCGCTAGTTGTCTTTATTATAGTATCTCAACTTTTTGTTTTTGATGTTAGTTATGATTCTGGTTCTTAACTTTACAGTTTTACTAATATTTATATTTTTTTCATATTTTTATTGCTAAGAATGAGTTGAAGTTTTATTTGATGTAAACTGGAAAATTCAGTACTTTTAATCATTTTAATTGGATTTCATAGGTAAACAGAAAAGTGCATCTGCAGAAAAATATATATGAAAAAATCCTCAAAGAATTTATGCAAAAATCCTCATTTATTACTTAATTGAGGAACTTTCCAAAGTTATTAATCACAGGAAAATGAGTTTGAAGGTCCATCAATGCTTAATAACATATCTGTGGACCACTCCAATAATAAAAAAAAAATCTGTCCAGTAGAACATTTGGACAGACTGTAAATAGGTTCTGAGCATGCAGTTTACCTTTTTACCTGTGGTAGGAAAGGAAAGAGAAAAACAAGGGGTTTGGGGGTGAAACTTGTTTTAAACAAAATAAAGTTTTAGCAGATTTTTTAAAATATATAACATTTTATAATAATAACTCTGGATAGAAGCAAGCATAGGTCCACTAGATTTTTAGCCAGTTTTTTAAAATATATAAAATTGCTTTGTAATAATAATGCTGCAGAGCAACAAGTGGTCATTAGTGTTGCTATTAAATTATTTATGGGTTTGTAGGTTGTTTGTGAGCATGTGTTCTAAATGGAAAGAGATTTTTTCCAGAATGTTCGAAATAGGCAGCTCCTGGGAAAGGTACAATATATGAAGGGTGGCTGAAATTTAGTGCATCACTGAAACATAACAAGAGAGAAAAATATCGCACAAAGTGACAGGTGCTGTCATTCTATAGTTTCATACCCTACAACTAATATTTCAAACCTCGTTAACCCACGCTCTTCATTTTCTTTCTGTCACCATTGTTATGGAGTTGAGTACATCTACTGTGTCAATGCTTCTAAATCAACTTGCAGTGACTGAATTTTTAACAGTGGAAAAAGTAAACACTAGTAACAGTCATTGTTGTCTTAAACCCAATTATGGTGATGAAGATGTTGATCAAAGTACTATGAATAAGTGGAGTAATAAAATTTCATGAATCAGATGCTGGTAAAGCAAATATTGGGGATGAATCTCTCAATGGTCGACAGTGGTGAAATCTGCCCATCACTTACTGCTTGGAAGCTGGATCAACTGTAAATTGAAACACCTTAGGAGATGTGTGTCATGTTCAACAATCTACCTAGCTGATAATTCTGCAACACAATAATGCTTGGCTACACATATTGCTTGCAACCACTGAGGCTCTTGTGAAGTTGAAATATGAACCTATTTCACACCTTCCATACTCTGCTTAAACTTAAGTATTTATTAATATGTAAATAAATAAATATATATATATTTATTTATTTATATATTCATTGTAATTATTTTGTGCAATGTTCTGCCAAGTGGCAGGTCTGTTATCAGTTATTCCGGTTTCCATATTTTTGTTTTTTCTTCTTTTCTCTATTTTTGACATTGTCCGATTCAAATAAAGTTGTTCCTCCTTTAACTGTTTGTTAAGAGTAATTAATTTTTTTCCCATTTTTATTGGTCATGATTTCTACTTTATTTGTACAGTTCTTCATACATCTCAGATTTTTTGTTTTTTTTCTATTCCTTCATTTTTCTGTATTACAACATGCGTTTTATTTATGTATATGAATATATATTGAATGAATTACTTTCTATATTAGTTGTACTACTGTCTGATGGCCTTTGCAGAAGGTACTTCTTGTAAAAAAATTATATGTTTAATACTTGCCTTCATCTATTTTTTAATAATTGTAATCCAAAGTTGAAAATAATGTTTTTATTTTCAGATTTCTTAACACAATACATCGGTGTACTTTTACATTTGTCTCGTGTAATATGTATCAGACAGAATCTTCAAAAGGTACTTTCCTTGAACAGACTAAAGCTGCTAGAGAAGAAAGAGCGTTTGAAAAGAAGAAAGAAGCAGCAGTCATTAAAATACAAGCACATCTTAGAGGATGGATTGCTCGTAAGAAGTTTTGCAAATTAATTTTGTAAGTGCATATTTTTTTAGTAATTAATTTTTAATGAAGGTAATTAAGTTGCCTTTGTTTTCTGTGTATATGTTATAAAAAAAAAAGGGATAAAAATCTTGAGTAGAATAAGTTTGTTTAATAAAATTAACCCACTCAATGTTCAGTGACATAGTCCATCATGAAACTTACTTATTGACACATTAAGTGACAACAGTATATTATACAAGAACTTGTAAAATCAAAAACATATATTGTTTTTTTAATACAGTAACCTCCTAGCAAAAAGCTTTACCTAATATAATTATTCCAAACAGTCCAGCAAATTTAAAGTGTGTTTACATTTAAAATTTCTGATTGAACGGAGTACAAAGTTTTTAGTGTATTTTAAAATCATTTGTGGCCAAAACTTCACACTTCAGTTCCATAAAAAAGATAAAAATATTATTACTTTTATATATATTTACTGATTTTTATTCTTATTTATAAAATCAGTTATTTTTTTTCTAAATTGCCACCTTATTGTATTTTAAATCTATTACTTCTTTTACATTCTAGCTTCTTTTTTATATTTTTCCAGTAAACATTTATTCTTTCCGACTTCCCTTCTTTTGTTCTTCTGTTTTGGTATGTTGTCCATGTTTTGACTTTGGGTTCTCCTGGAATCTTTGGTTCTCATTTTTTAATAATTTCCCTAGTTTGTTTCTCTGTCTTTAACAGTTTTTTCTGTTATGCTTAGTTCTGTTTGATCTTGAATCATTTGCTCTTGGTTTTTCTAGAATTGTGGAATCCAAAGATTTGTTTTTAAATCTGTTATTAATTCTGGAGAGGTGACTGTAAAAGCTAACTCTTTTTTTTCGAGTTATGTCTGAAAATCTTTCAATTTTATTGTACAGATCTTCATTGGGAATTGATTTATCATTTTGTATTTTTGAACATGATTTTTCTTTCTTTCTTTTTTAGATTACCTTTTTATTCCTTTCTTGTTCAGTGCCAAAATTTCTGTTATGTACAAGGCTTCTGGTTTTATTACTGTATTGTAATATTTAATTTTAGTGTTCCAGGAGAGTAATTTTTATTATTTGTGTCTAGTCAACTAAAATAAGAGTTCCATCTTATGTATACTGGATTCGATTGCGTGCTTTTCCAGTGTAATTCCAACTGATCCATTCTCCTTGATATTTAAAATGTTTTATTTTCTCAATATTCTGATCATTGATTTCTAAATGTTTTTTGGTGTGTTCTTAAGGTTGGTCATGATTTTTGTTTTTCAAAGATTTTAAGTCTCATTTTTTAGCTGCTTGTTTCTGTAATTCTTTGATTTTTGTCTCAAACCAAAGAAAATAAATAAATCAGTTATTTAATTAAAAAGTTTGATACCTTTTACGCTTTTACTGTACCAGTCAATTTAAAGTATATGAAGGAAGTATTTATCGCTGTATGAAACCAACGTTTTTTTTTTTTTTTTTTTTTTTATAAAATACCTAGAGTAATTGTGATTTTAGGTATTTCCTTCATTAATATAGTATATAGGTACAAGTAGTATATAGGTATACTAAGACATTTACTTGCTAGGACATTTGCCATGAACTGGTAGTTTTATCCGTGTAAGGGAAGTGTCATGCAGATGAGATAATTCAGTTGGAAATTTATGACTATGATGATGCTATACACCAGTATAAGTAGAAAACACCAGTACAAAAATTGAAAATGCAATAAATAATGGTATCCATTAAATAATGAATATTCCATGTAAAAATGGTGGATGTACAGCTGACAAAATAAATGTAATGAATGCGAGTAGACCTGATGGACACACAGTTATTATAATCTGTGCCCAGTAGTTAAACTAATGACATTATGAAACCAGCTATGTATTTATTTATAATATGTTCAGTTATGCATACACACAAACGTTCTCTCTATGAATCATAAGACCTTGCTGTTGGTGAGGGGTCTTGAGTGCTCAGTGATACAGAGTAGCTGGATCGAAGGTGCAACCATATCGAAGAGGTATCTGTTGAGAGCCAGACTAAAAAATGATTCCTGAAAGAGGGCAGCAGCTCTTTCAGTAGTTGTTAGGGCATAGGTCAGGACGACTTAAATGGCCATATCAGTATCACTCAGTCCTCTGAGTACTGCACAGCTGAAAGCAATGGAAAACTACAGCTGCTTTTTTTTTCCAAGAAAATGTACCTCTGTGCATTTTCATATAGCAATGATGGAGGCACCTTCCTTGGTAAAATATTCCGTAGGTAAACTAGTCCCTTGTTCGGATCTCCGGGTGGGGACTACTAAGGAAGGTGTCACCAGAAATTTAAAAAATTACATTCTACGAGTCGGAGTGTGGAATGTTAGCAGTCTAAAAAAGGTTGGTAGGTTAGAAAATTTAAAGAGGGAAATGGATAGGATAAATGTAGATGTAGCGGGAATTAGCGAGGTTCGGTGGGAAGAGGAAAACAACTTTTGGTCAGGTGATTCTAGAATAATTTACTCAGCTTCAAATAATGGGGAGGCAGGAGTAGGTTTCGTAATGAACAAGAAGGTAGGGAAGAGAGTAGAGTATCTCAAAATGCATAGCGATTGAATCATTGTAATAAGGATAAAATTAAAACCTAAAACGACGATTGTCTATATGCCTACAAGCGCCCATGATGATGATGTAGAGTGTGTATACGAAGAAATTGATGAAGCAATTAAACACATAAAAGGAAATGAAAATTTTATAATAGTTGGAGATTGGAATGCAAGCACTGGAAAAGGCAAGGAAGGAAATATAGCGGGTGAATACAGGCTGGGCAAAAGGAATGAAAGGGAGGACCGACTTATAGTTTTGCATGAAGTATAATTTAGTAATTGCCAACACCCAGTTTAAAAATCACAATAGAAGAATGTACACATGGAAAAAAGCCAGGTAATAGTGCAAGGTATCATTTAGATTATATCTTGGTTAAACAAGGATTTAGAAATCAATTTGTTGACTGCAAAACTTACCTTGTAGCAGACATTGATAGCGACCATAATATAGTGATAATGAAATGTAGATTGGGGTTTAAAAGCCTGAAGAAAAGGTGTCGGATGAATAGGTGGAATTTAGAGAAGCTTGAGGAAGAGGAGGTAAAGAAGATTTTGAGGAGGACATTGCAAGAGGTCTGAGTAAAAAAGATAAGGTAGAAAATGTAGAAGAAGAATGGGAGAATGTATAAATGGAAATTCTTAAATCAGCAGAAGCGAACTTAGGCAGAACAAAGAGAACTGGTAGAAAACCTTGGATTTCAGACAATATATTGCAGCTGATGGATGAACGTAGAAAATATAAGAATGCTAGTGATGAAGAAAGTAAACGGAACTATTGACAATTAAGAAATACTACAAACAGGAAGTGCAAATTAGCAATAGAAGAGTGGATTAAAGAAAAGTATTCAGAAATGATAGAGAAATGAACATTGTTAAAATAGACGGAGTATACAGGAAAGTTAAAGAAAATTTTGTGGTACATAAATTAAAATGTAATAATGTGTAAAACAAAGATGGTACACTGATTTATAATATAAAAGGCAAATAGGTGGGTGGAATATATTGAAGAGTTATACGGAGGAAATGAATTAGAAAATCGTGTTATAGAGGAAGAACAGGAAGTTGAGGAGAATGAAATGGGAGAAACAATACTGAGATCTGAATTTAAGAGAGCATTAAAAGATTTAAATGGCAGAAAGGCTCCTGGAATAGACGGAATACCTTTAGAATTACTGCGCAATGCTGGTGAGGAAGTGATTGATAAATTATACAAACTGGTGTGTAATATTTACGAAAAAGGGGAAGTTCCATCAGACTTCAAAAAGAGTGTTATAATCATGATACCAAAGAAAGCAGTAGCAGATAAATGTGAAGAATGCAGAACAATTAGCTAAGCTAGCCATGCATCAAAAATCTTAACTAGAATTCTGTACAGGAGAATTGAGAGGCGAGTGTAAGAGCTGTTAGGAGAAGACCAAATTGGTTTCAGGAAAAGTGTAGGGACAAGGTAAGCAATTTTAGGCCTCAGATTAATAGTAGAAGGAAGATTAAAGAAAAACAAACCAACATACTTGACATTTATAGACCTAGAAAAGGCATTTGATAACGTGGAGTGAAATAAAATGTTTGGCATTTTAAAAAAAATTAGGGTTCAAATACAGAGATAGAAGAACGATTGCTAACATTTACATGAACCAAACAGCAATAGTAATAATTGAAGAGCATAAGAAAGAAGCCGTAATAAGAAAGGGAGTCTGACAAGGATGTTCCCTATCCCCGTTACTTTTTAATCCTTACATAGAACTAGCAGTTAATGATGTTAAAGAACAATTTAGATCTGGAGTAACAGTACAAGGTGAAAACATAAAGATGCTATGATTTGATGATATAATAATTCTAGCCCAGAGTAAAAAGAATTTAGAAGGAACAATGAATGGCATGGATGAAGGATTTAGAAGGAACAATGAATGGCATGGATGAAGTCCTATGCAAGAACTACCTCACGAAAATAAACAAGAATAAAACAAAAGTAATGAAATGTAGTAGAAATAACAAAGATTGAGCACTGAATGTTAAAATAGGAGGAGAAAAGATTATAGAGGTAGAAGAATTTTGTTCTTTGGGAAGTAGAATTACTAAAGATGGATGAAGCAGGAGTGATATAAAATACAGATAAAAAACACAGGCAAAATGAGCCTTCAGTCAGAAATATAATTTGTTTACATCAAATATTAATTTAAACGTCAGGAAAATATTTTTGAAAGTATATGTTTGGAGCGTAGCTTTATATGGAAGTGAAACTTGGACGATCGGAGTACCTGAGAAGAAAAGATTAGAAGCTTTTGAAATGTGGTGCTATAGGAGAATGTTAAAAATCAGATCGGTGGATAAAGTGACAAATGAAGAGGTGTTGCAGCAAATCGATGAAGAAAGAAGCATTTGAAAAAATATAGTTAAAAGAAGAGACAGACTTATAGGCCACATATTAAGGCATCCTGGAATAGTTGCTTTAATATTGGAGGGAGAGGTAGAAGGAAAAAATTGTGCAGGCAGGCAACAAGTGGAATATGTAAAACAAATAGTTAGAGATGTAGGATGTAGGGGGTTTACCAAAATGAAATGACTAGCACTAGATAGGGAATCTTGGAGAGCTGCATCAAAACAGTCAAATGACAAGACGAAAAAAACACACAGAGGCTTAAAATATTCTACCAGAACTCAGGATTAAAAACTGGGATTCTATAAATTGTTTTATTTTCAGTTTTAGCAGTATTATATTTTAAATAAAAAAAAATTATTTCACTAAAAAAGAAATTATCACTTGAAATTATTTAATTTTCTGTTCAGACAGTTTTTTAAAACTGAAATTATTTCTTCTACAAGTTTAGAAGAGTACATTTAAAGTGCAGGTATCTTAGTTTCGTAAGAAGCTGGATGTATTGAATCCAGTGTTATTCCAAATGGTATATTGATTGCTCGCCATATCACATATATTATCTGATAGTTATATACAATAACTTTGCAATCAAGCTATGCTTACATAACAGTATCTTTAATTTACATAATGAACAGGGATATTATTTTTTACTATGCATCTATTATTTCTACTAAGCATAGTTAATTTTTATTAAATGAAGAGAATATAAAATATAATTTCCATTTAGAAACTAGAAAAAAAAAGATGGCTCTAAGTAAATTTAGCTTTATTAAAAGTAATAATAAACTATTATAACGTAACAGTTATGATCATTCATAATTTATATTTAGTGTAGCAATAATATACCAATACTTTTCATATAGAAAAAAGAAAATACTGGCAATTAAATTTCATCATTTAGAAAATAGTAGAATAAATAATTGATACTAAATAATAACAATAATAAACATTAATGTGACCAATGCAAACAAATATTCCTTTTGCATAGAACTGGGTTTTCACTTATTCTGAATACTACATTATTTTTTTTAATAACTGCCTTTTATTATATCTATTGAAGTTAACATTTGTTAAAATTACTGAATTGTATGTTCCTAATATATATTTATTTTTCATTTTAGTTTATTTTTATGTATATAATTATTTTTCTGATGCAGAATTAATCTGTTTCAAATTGCCTACTTTTTTCTGACATTTGTAAACTAAAACAGGAATTTACATTTAAAATATAAAAATTATGAATATATTTGAAAAAACTTTGTAGATGTTCTTTGGTGTTATAGTAATTAGGTTTCCTCATCATGAAGTTTAGTTTTAGGTTAAATTGAAGAAGGTTAGGTTTTCTGTTTGAATACTAGATCGTGGATACCAGTGTTCTTTGGTGGTTGGGTTTCAATTAACCACACACATCTTAGGAATGGTCAAACTGAGACTGTACAAGACTACACTTTGTCTACACTCATACATATCATCCTCTGAAGTATTATCTGAAAGGTAATTACCGGAGGCAAAACAGGAAAAAGAAAGGTTTTCTGTCTGAAGAAGTAATCAGACTTTAATTTTAATAAAGTTTAAAAACAACAAATAAATTGATTTGATACTCATTTGATAAAATAACACAAAAATAAAAACAGTCAGTTGGTTGAATTCATTATTTTTGCCATAATGTAGAAAGGGCTATTCTGAATTAAATTGTTTAAAAAAATATTTATGATACTGACAGAAAGTGCAACTAGATCAATATTTGTTTTCTATCTTTTTTTTTTACAGAGATGAATTTGATAGCGAGTTCAAAGATGAAACAACCCGGTTAAAGCCAGCAATAAAAATTTATAAAGTTGTTTGTAGATTTTTATTAGTATGGAATAAAGAAAGAGATGCTGAACGTTTTGATAATCTCTGCAGGTAATTTTTTTTAATTGAGAATAAAGTTATTTATATGAAATGTAACTATTATATTATTATTATTATAATATGATTGCATTTTTAATTATTCTTTTTTACCTATAAATAAGGAAGAATTTGTTAGGTATATAAATATGAGAATCCATACCAAAAGTAAGGAAAAAACATTTAAAAAACAAACAAAGGAAAATAAACAAGAGTTTACCTGATATATTTATTGCAACAGAAAGATTGTGCATATTATGTACTTGTCTTATTTTTTCAGAAATTGTTATTGAAAGTAAAAATTCTTTGACTTTAATCTGTGTATATTTCACCCAATGAAAGATAACTGTATATGTCAGTTTGTCTTTTTTTTTTTTTTTTAGAAATATTTGTTTCAGAATGGATTTATAAAATACTGTAGAAGAATTAACCTTTCTAATAGCAAACAACTATAAATATATGAATTTGAACGTAAAATACCTACTTATATGTCCTACTGGCTACAGTAGGACGTAATGATCATATCATTTTTTATTTTAATTTATTCTCGTTTGATTATTTTTCTTGATTGTAACAATAATAAGATAATTAAAAAGTTATACAAGCTTTTTTTTATGCAGTTTGTTGAAAGAATACATATTTAACATTTATCAGCTCTTTCTAAATTTAGTTATAAACAATCATACTTCATTTGAAGTATGATTACTGTCCAGTAATTGCATTTATTTTTACATAGGATATTATAGGTAATTTGGAATTATGTTATAAGTTTAGTTAACCAATCTTTATAAATAACCAACTGTTGGTCAGTAGTTTCAAACTAATGTGTTTTTTTACATGAAAAGCACTAATTTGATGACTGATCATTAGTTACCAAACTCTATCTAATGGTTTTGATCTTTTATGCTGACCGGTTATTGTGTCATTAAAATTTGCATATAATCATATAATCTCATATATTATACATATAATCATATTATCATATATTATACATATAATCTCTCTCTATATTATGTACTAATTATATATTTTATTTTAAAGGTATTTAGTTACAAGCCTTCTATCTGATAATGCTAAGTATAGTTATGTTGGTGTAGCATTAAATAAAGATTACTCATTGTCATGGATAAAACATATTAAAGATATATTATGGAAATGTTGTGATTATTTACAAGATTTAAAACTTGATGTTCCGACTGATACACGTTTAATACTGATACATTTGCATACACTGGTAGCATTTACATCAACGAGTACATGGGTTATATTAAAAGCTAATAATATGCAAGTTTTAAAAAATGGTATGAATCGGTTATGTGCTAATATTATGGGCCATCTATTTATGAGAGGATTTTATCTTACTTTAAAGGTAATATATATTTTTATTTTTTTATTATTAAGCATTCATGTATATTTTATTTATTCTCTATTTATATATATAAATAAATCTTGAAGCATTTTACGTATTTACCTAAAGTTAATACAGCAGACCCTTAACTTGGGCAAAACTAACAAGTAGCTAGTTAAGAAAAATGTTTGTTAAGTTGGTTAGTTATTAGGATTAATAACTGTAACAATAGATAGTTTCTTTGCTATTAAAAGTATTAAAATAATAGTAGTAGTTTAAGATTCTGTTTGTTGATTATAATCACATTTTTAATAAATATCAGATAGAACTTAACATTAGACTGTTATTATCTTTTATGACCACGTAGGATCTCAAAATATTTTGATATTTTGAGGACTTTAGTCAGTCCGTTATCCACGTCTCTTCGATGGCACTGTTTGGGCCTTGCAGTCCTCCCAATATTTTTTCATCTTGCATCCTCATATGTCCAAAGAATGCTAGTCTCCTTTTATGCATGGTGTCAGTGATGGGTTCTAACTCTGTACACAACTTTGTCGGGTACAATCAACCACTCACTGTCTGACTTTCTGGTACTTTGTGTTGATGCAGATTCTTCCAATTCTTCTTTTGATTTTCTGGAGTCTGTTTGTTTTTGATTGTTCTGTTCAGGTGGAAGAGGGTTTCCGCTGCAAAAGTGGCTTCTGGTTTTATAACTGTGTTGTAGTGTTTAATTTTTGAGTTTATTGATAGGCATTTTTTATTGTAAGTGTACCAGGTTAATTTTTGAACTTTAGCTAGTTTCTTTCTTCTTATTTGGATCAAGATTTCTTCATTTAGGTTGTTTGTTAATATTTCTCTGAGGTATTTAAATTGGGTTACTATTTTGATTTTATTATCGTTTATGTTTACTTTTTTTTAATCATGTTGGCTTTTGGGGGCATAATTTCTGTCTTTTGAATGATATTTTGAGGCCAATTTTATTTGCAGTGTTTTAAAGTTCTAATATCTGTGATTTAGCTTCATCTGTGTAATTTGCTAGCAGTGCCAAGTCCTTGGCGAAACCAAGACAGTTTGTTTTGATTTAACAGCCTGTCTTTACTTTTGGGGAGGATTATTTGAGCCATTCTCTCATTACCATTCCTAGAACACAGTTGAATAATAGTGGTGAGAGCCCATCGCCTTGGTGTAGTCCTGTTTTGATCTCAAATAGTTCCAAGAGCACGCCTCTGTATTTTACCTTTGACTAAGTGTTTGTGAGGGCCAGTTTTATCATGTTCTTTAATTTGGTATGTAGTCTGAGGTGTTGTAAAATTTTTAATAGGGATTATTTGTGGATGCAGTCATCATAAGCTTTCTTGAATTTTACAAATTTTATCGCTGTCTTTTCTTTTCCTGTTGTAATCCATTATTAGCTTGAGACTCATGATCTGGTCTGGACAGCTTCTACAGGGTCTGAAACTTTCGTGATATTCTCCTAGTTCTTGAGTTATGAACCAGTCCTGTTGAGGATGATTCTTGAAAGAATTTTGTATGTTGTTTGTAGGAGTGAGATTCCTCTGTAATTGTTGGGGTCTGTTTTGTCCCCTTTTTTGTGTAGCAGATGGATGAGGACTGTTGTCCTATGTTCTGGTAGTTCTTTGATCCAGATGTTGACAAGCTGTTGATGAAGGGCAATTTTTGCGGATCTTCCTGCATGTTTTCAGATTTCTACAAAAGTCTGATTTTCTCCTGATGCTTTGTAATACTTCATCTCACCCAGTGCTTGTTCTTTTATTGCAGTAGGGTTGATGTTTTCTGGTGGTGTTGTTATTGGGGTGTTGGTGTTAAAATTTAGGAGTTCTGTCAGTTCTTCACAATTTAGGAGTTTGTTGAAATATTTAGCTAGGATTTCTGCATTGTCTATTGTTGTGGGCCAGTTTACCATTTTCATTCTTTATAAGTAGGATTGGGGGTTTGTATTTTTGGAGCTGAGTTTTGAAGGTTTTTTTAGTAGTCTCTAGACTGTGTTTTATTGAATTTTTCTTCTGTTTGTTTCAGTGTGTCTTTATGGTATTGTCTTCTTATTCCCCATAGGGTTCAGATGGTTTCTTTGCTCTGTTTTACTAGATTCTGGAAGGATGTTTTTGATTTTTGGGATTGGTGAAATACCTATGCTCAATGTCTTTTCTCCACTGTTTCGTCACATTCGCTGTTCCACCGTTGATGTTTTTTACCGGATTGTATTGTGGCTTATTCTTCTGCAATTTGTTAAAGGTTGTTGAGTAGATCTTCAAGTTTTTCTGTAGTTGTTATTTTTTCAGTTGTTTTTTTGGTAATTTTCATTCTTGATTAGTTGGGTAGGGTCCATTTTTCTTTTAGTTTTGTTGCTTTTTTTTAAATTTAATTTTGACTAATAATTTTTTAATTTTAATTTTTGACAAATAACTAGTACACATTAATTGTAAATTAGTACTATCAATTTTGATAAGTTCTCATTTACTTTTGTTTGAAAAAATTTGTGAATTTAGTTTGTTTACTGCTGAAATACTTTGTGTTGCCATGTAGTCTTTATATCTTATAAGTCTTTTATATAGTCTTTCCATTTCTTAAGTTTTAGAATATCATTGTAGGTATCATTAGCCTATTATTTCATGTACTATACTTAAAATTCTATAAATTTTCACATTTATTTTTTTATCTTCTTATGGTTTATTCTTGTCATAGCTTTAGCAGTTATATCAACCTTCCTAATCTCATTTTCTTATAATCCATCACAACATGTTCATTTATCATAATTATATCCATATCTCATGGTGCCTTCTCTACCTTGTTAAATTAATAATTATTTAACAAATCGATACTTCTAATTTCTTTATTAACCTGGTCTTTCTCATTCATAGTTAATTTTATTTTATCTTTTATCAATACTTATGGTTTTATTTTATTAAATAATTTATCTATTAAGTTTTTATTATATCTGTTGGTTGTGAGAATGTATTTAATAATATTTAATTCATTCTTTAATTTTATATTATCGTGTTTTATGTGGAGCACTAAAATATTTAAAAAATTATAATATAAAATTAAAGAATGAATTAAATATTATCAAATACATCTCCACAACCAACAGATATAATAACTTTAATAGATAAATTATTTAATAAAATAAAACCATAAAATATACAAGATAAAATAAAATTAACTAATAATAATAATAGTAATAATTACGCAAAAGTGGAATATAATATAAATTATAAAAAATTCAACAAAATATTTAAATCATTTGGGCTAAGAACAACATACGTAACTAAAAACAAAATAATAGAATATATAAATAATGTGGATCCTGCAAAAACAATAACAAAGTCAATTTAGAAAAACATGGAATATATAGTTTGAAATGCGCAGATTGTGATTTAAAATACATCGGCATGACCAATCGATCATTTTGAATAAGAATAAAAGTGCATCTAAATGGGTTTCGATAAGGTCAAACAAAGTCAATAACACGGTATTTATAATTTATATTTAAACAGTGTATCAAAAAATTAAGGTGTATATTAAAAGTGCAATTAAAAAATTAACATTAGTAAAACATTCAAGTTCGTGAATATTTCAATAGTTAAATATTTCATTGTTTTATAATACGGTTAAAATTGTATCTATGAAGCTAGCCAGGTATAAGAAACCAACCCTCGATTCCAGTTTAGACAAGTTTCACTTTATCGCTCACGTAACATGCACACACATATCTCAGGCAATCTTTCTATTGTTCGCTGACCTATAAACAGCAGATGTTAGCAATATCATATCATATTTACAACCAAGCTAGTTCATTCAACTTTATGCATAAGCTATACTTTAACAATATTATTATATATGACATTTATCTTTTAACCTTATTTTATAATAATTTTGTTTCATTCAAATTTAATATTATTTTGTGCATGATTCCACTAAAAATGGAATTCAAGGATTTAATTAAAAAACGAGGCATTATGAAGAATAGTATAGCCAAATTAAAAACATTCATTGAAAATTTTGATCTTAATTCAGGCAATTATGATCTATTTACCATTAAGTTTGATAAACTGTTAAAATACGAATAACTATTTTTTGATGTTCAATCTGAAATCGAATTGCACCAAGATGTGACTGATAAGGTCCTTGAAGTTGGAGACACGTATGATAACCTTTTTGGTAAACTTAAGTTAAAACATAAAAAATTAGAAAATTGCTTCAAAATTTCAGAGGTAACTGATGCAATTAAAGTGATTAACAAACCTAATCCAATTTCTTTAAAACCTATACAAATTGAGCCTTTTCACGGTGATATGAAGGCTTGGCATAAATTCTATGATCTTTTTAATAGTTTAGTTCATAACCGAGAAGAATTTTCTAATGTTGACAAATTTTATTACCTTACAAATTTCTTAAGAGGCAATGGTCTTGACGTAATATAAAATTTATCATTAACGTCTGAAAATTATGAGACTGCAATAGAATTACTTTAAGCTCGTTATGGTAACAAAAGGTTAATAGCAGCTAAACATGCTTTAGAAATTATTAATTTAAAACCATTAAAAAAGGAAAATTCTGAAAATTTATCTAAGTTCATTGACCAAGTTAATTCAAATATTAATGCATTGAAGAATCTAAATATTAACTATTTAGAATTTATTATAATACAGTTAATTACTCAAAATTTGAATTTAAATACTTTAAGAGACTGGGACAAAACATTAGAAAATAATGAATTTTCAAAGTTACAACATCTCATTTCTTTCTTAAAATGTAAGCGCAAACTACTTGAATCCACTGACACGATTCAATGTAATGAAAAGGTACAGCCGTCTAATGTAACTTTTAGCGGCAAAAAATATGGTTATTCAAAACCTAGTTATAGTAAAAATGTAATTCATGTAAATAGTTCTAATAATTCTATGTAAATAAAAGGTGTACATTATGTAAAACTAGCAACCATAAATTGTATCAATGTGATAAATTTTTAAGTTATAATGTTAATGAAAGGAAAAATTTCGAATTTCAGGAAAAATTATGTCTTAATTGTAAACAGCATATTGTGAGTAGGCGTCAAAGCAATCGTAAATGTAAAAAATGCTCATGAAAGCATCATACGCTAATTCATTTAGATAAAATGCTGCAAGAGCCAGCAATTAAATCTTCTAAGCCGAATCAAGCTCCTTTGGCTAATAGTTCATATTGTACTTTAAAATCAGAACCTAAAAAGTCTGTTTTACTTGCAGCAGTAATAGTTAACGTTAAGAATAAAAAAGGTAATTTCATCCAAGCCAGGGGTCTTACTTGATTCCACTTTGATGATTTCATTTTATACTGAAAGGTTTGCCGCCAAACTTGGGCTTTAAACCAAACCTGTTTTAATGCTGATCATAGGTATTAGTAATGTTGTTACTAAATCTAAGCTAAGTGTTGATTTAAATATTAATTCTAGGTATGAAAACTTTAATTTTAATTTGAAATGTCATGTACTACCATCTATTACAGGTCTGTTACCTAATAATTTTGTTAACGTAACTGACTGGGAAATTCAACTTTTTCTTGCTGATCCTAATTTTAATATTCCTGGGCAAATCGACATTCTCCTAGGCGCTCAATGTTATCTTTTGTTGCTTAAGCCTGTTCAATTAACTCAATTGTACCATACTTCAAGAAACTCGTCATTGTTTCATAGTCTCTGGTCAGATTCCTACTAAATCTAGTAAACGGAAAAACGATTCAGATTCAATATCGCTTTTTGTTAGCAATGAACAGCTTTCCTCTCAATTAGGGTCATTCTGGAGATCTGAAGAGATCAAAGATCATTTACTGACCAAGGAGGAATCTTTCTCTGAAAATCATTTCATGGAAAATACCTTTCGTGATGACAAAGGCAGATTTGTTGTGTCTCTTCTTTGTAAGGAAAACTTTGCTTTAGGAGATTCGTATGAGAATGCAAGGCATCGTTTCAATTTGCTACATCATAAATTTCAGAAAACGCTCTAAACTTAACGAAGATTACTTCTATTTTATGAAAGAATATCAAGAATTTAGATCACATGCAACCTGTAGATTCATCTCAGTGTAAGACTCCATCTGAAACTTTTTTATTTGCCCCACCACACAGTATTTTGTGTGACCACTACCAAAACCAGAGTAGTATTTGACGTTAGTGAAAAAACATCAAACGGCCTATCACTTAATTCAATTCTTGCTACAGGTCCAGTAGTACAACAAGATTATAATTCATTTTAGAACTCACAGATACGTGCTGTAGGAGACATTCCTAAAATTTACAGACAAATTTGCATTAATCCTCAAGATTTTTCATTACAAAGAATTCTCTGGTGTGATAATACCAACTCATCAATCATTCTGTATAACTTACAGACAGTTATTTGTGGTTTAGCACTTTCAAGTTTTCTAGCCACAAGATGTTGATTGAAATTTCCAATCAAAATGAAGCCTCTTTTCCTCAAGCTTGCCAAGTAATTAAGCAAGATTTTTATGTCGATGATCTGCTCACTGGTTGTGTGACAACATTGATCAGTTGAAACAATTATATAATGATATTTAACAAAATTGTCCGAATTTGCTTAACAAATTTGGACTTTCCCTGCGTAAATTTCATTCAAATGTGCCTGGTATGTTCGATGATTTTGATTCCTTCATCAAATTAGACAAAGATGAAAATATCAAAAATCTTGGATTGTCTTAGATCCTCAAGGTGATGATTTCATTTGTCAAATCAGACCAAAAGATAATAATACTTTTTACACTAAACGTACTTTTTTATCAATTATTTCTTCATTGTTCGATCCTTTGGGTCTACTTGCTTTTGCAGTCGTTCCATTTAAAGTGTTCATACAAGAGTTATGGTGTGCTAACCTTCAATCGGATGAAATTCTTCCCGCTTCGCTAGCTGAAAAATGGAATTCTCTGTATTCTCAGCTCATATCGTCAAGTATATAGGATTCCTAGATTAGTTAAAATTAGTTTTAGTAAGCGTTATCAATTGCACGTATTTTGTGATGCAAGTGGTAGCACATATGGTGCTTGTCTTTTCATCAGATCTGTTGATAGCAATGAACACATTGAAACCCACTTACTGTGTTCAAAATCTAGAGTTGCTCCAGTCAAGCAAATCTCTATTACTAGGTTAGAGCTGAACGCTGCTCTTCTGTTGTCTTGTTTATTCAGTAAGGTTAAGTGTATTTTAGGTATAAGATTTGATTCAATCCATTTTTGGTCGGATTCAAAATTAGTACTTTACTGGTGTTCATCGCTTCCTAATTGATGGAATATATTCGTCGCAAATAGAGTTGGCGAAATTCAAGAGCTAACTATGGAATGCTTATGGAAACACATTCCTTCAAGGGATAACCCCGCAGACATCCTGTCATGTGGTTGCATGCTGGATGTATTAACCTCGTTACAACTTTGGTGGAATGGTCCATCGTTTCTAAAACAAGATGAGGATGCCTGGTCATCCAATCCGCCTATCATTTCTACGATTCCACTAGATTCGCTCAAGGAAGAGAAGTCTAGCAAAACTAATGTGTTTTCAGCTGCTCTTCAAACAACAGAAACTTTAGAACTTACAGAACCATTTTCTTCGTTCGTTTAAACATTAAACATATTTTCATATTGTTGTTACTTCATTTATAATTTAAAAAATAAAAATAATCGTATATTGTCAGATCTTTCTCCAGAAGAAATCAATTAATTCCATGCTGGAAATTCTTGTTCGTCAAACACAAGAACTGTATTTTACTAAAGAATTAAGCGATTTAAGGAAAACTGCTGCTGTATCAAGGAAAAGCAAATTAGTTTCTCTTAACCCATTTTTGGATCAAAATGGTATCATTCGCGTCGGAGGTCATTTAAGTTTTTCATACTTATCTTTAAATGCTAAACATCCGATAGTTTTAAGTCCTCATAGTCATCTCATCTAATTGATTATTTCTCATGAACATTTAAGATTATCCCATGGAGGATTACAGCTAATTCATTCCTCACTTAGGCAGAAATATTGTATTGTCAATTCCAAATTCATAATTCGCTCCATCATACATAAACGTTTAACTTGTTTTCGCTTTAGAGCTCAACCTTAGAGTCAGTTACTTGGTCAACTGCCAAAAGAAAGAGTCACAATATCCAAACCATTCCAGTCAACTGGTATTGATTATGCTAGCCCAATACTTATCCTTCATGATGGGCAGCGTACTAGATCTACCAATACTTCGACTATTAAGGCTTACATCGCATTGTTCGTATGTCTCAGCACCAAGGCAGTACACCTTGAACTTGTAACTGATTTATCTACAGAAAGTTTTATAGCTGCCCCATGAAGATTTGTAGGACGCCGAGGATTGCCTTCTCATATTTATTTTATCTGATAACGGAAAAGACTTTTGCGGTGCAAATCATTATCTTTAAGAAATGTATGATTTTCTTAAAACCGATACTGCAAGTTCCAAAATTAAACCCTTCTGCACCTCAAACAACATAAAGTAGTCTTTCATTCCTCCATACTCTCCTAGTTGTGGGAAACTGCTGTGAAAAGCATGAAGTTTCACCTGTGAATAGTCATGGGAAATTCCGTTCTAAATTATGAGAGTTATCTACTTTGTTGATCCAGATAGAACCATGTTTAAACTCCAGACCATTGTACTTTCCATCACCTGATACATCTGATCCAGCTCCACTTACTCCTGGACATTTTCTAACCTTTGCTACATTAACTTTCCTACCTAATCCTGATTTCTCAGGCATTAATGTAAATAAGCTTACTTGGTGGCAGCTTATACAAAGAATATTGAAAGACTTTTGGAAAGCATGGTCTATCGATTATTTACATTCCTTGCAGCAGAGGAACAAGTGTAAAATATCAAATAATAACATCTGTGTTGGCAATGTAGTAATAATTAAAGAAAGTAATCTTCCTCCACTGATGTGGAAATTAGGAATAATTGTTGAAGTGTATCCAGGTAACGATGGACTAGTTAGATTAGTTGATGTGAAAACTAGTAACACGATAGTAAAAAGAACTATTAATAAATTGATTTTTTTTTCCAAATTTAAATGCTTGCAATGACATAAGTCATTCCGAATGTAATCAATGAGATTTATTTAATGTCCTCCTAATGTATTTGTTCATTTCAATTTACTTTGGTTGTAAGCCTTGCCTGTATCAATATTAGATTTGTTGAGTTAACTTTAATTTTTGTACTTTCAAAGTTTACATAATTATTTTATGTAATACTCTTTGTTTGCATCTTAAGTTTTATTTTATGTATTGAATCACAAAATGATAATTAAGGTAATCATAATTTGTGGGCGGTGTGTTCTGTTCCATGTTGAGCCGTCCAGTGCTGCAATCTAGTGGGTGCTAGCGCTCACTGGAGAGTTCCACTCGTACTGGCATTTTGTGCTCGAATCTGATCCAAAGCAGTCACATCATACTCTTAGTCCGGATGGACTCCATTCTTTGTTTGGATGAACGTTAGCTTTAATGTTTTAATTAATTTTTTATTTTTATATGTCAAGTTATAAGTTTATGTTTACAATTCATTTCATTAACTGTCAAGACAACAATTCATTAAACCATTATTCAGCATGCAACAAGGCATTGTCTTCATTCATCACCTATGAAAATACGGTCCAACCTCGCTCTAAAATCTACCATTAATATTTTAGAAAAATACCGTATTTATTTAAATAATAATAAATTTATAAACGACAGAAAAAATTTGAAAATGACGTTTTATGCAATCAGGTATTAAATAGTAATATAGATTACGTTGACCAAACTGATCCACCTCTCTTTTAACACAACAGTTGAGACCACCAAATTGACAAGACATTTACATTGACATAATTTTAAAACATATGATGACCAACTGTTATTGTTTTTTACAAAAATATCACGATTTTCTTACAAATTACATGTGAAGCTTTAATTATGTTATAAACAGGACAAATATGAGAGTTCCTGAAGATGGAAATTAATTGCGAAAGCACTTAAATACATCGAATTCAATTGTAAGCTGTTTTTTGTATATTAATTATAATTACATACATTAATAGCAATTTTTAATTAATTTCTTAATCACTGTTTTACTTACTCTTAAAATTTTAAGCACATTTCTGGTGTACACCTCAAATCATCAAACAATACTTTTTAATTATATTAAAAGTTTAAACTTAAACAGTCGATCACACAAATGTACTTTGCCAGTTATTTCAAATAGAATCTTGACTTCATCATATATTTGATTAAATTTTTAATAAATCTTGACAGAGAACATTTGCTTGTTCTTTTCGTTTTTAATTGAAACATTTTTGGTTATAATTATATATGTATTTGTTATTTTAGTTAAAAATGTTTTTTTAATTATAAATATGAACCGATGGAATGTACACAATGAAATCTTTCAGATTGTAAAAAAAAATGTGACATCATTAATGTAAGTAATTAATTGTTAGATAAAGTAAAATTCTAGAAATACAGAAATACACCCATAGATTTATTTTAAAATTGTTCTTTTTTATTAGATTGCAGGGAAGTGAATAAAAGGTGGTCTGTATGAGAGATTTACAGTCTTGTAAATAACATTGAAAAAATTAAAATCAAGTATGTTAACTTTTATTTAACGAATAAAATACATAGGGAGATTTGTACAAAGCAATTTCTCTGATATTTAAGAAATTTCCATTTTGATGGTTTGAAAATTAGTAATGTTAGGGTTTGCTTAAAAAAAAAACTTTTTGAGTTTAAATAATCAAGTTATAGTTTTCTTTATTTGTTATATACAATCTGTTTTTCATATTTAAATATTTATTGCTACCATAACTAATATTTACTAGGAGCAAATAAAATTAATTCGTAGGATTTTTTTATAGATTTAACTGTTATGAAAATGAAGATAATTAATTGAAATACTTAAATTTACTGTTTATTATAATAAAAATTTGGAATCTTAAGATATTTTTTTTGCAAAAACTTCTTTAATTCTTAATTTTTAATTTTATTTGGAACAAAATATACAGATCTAGGCATAGATGTCTTATGACAGATTCTCATGTGGTGAAGGGGCGCCAAAACAGAGTGTTTTTAATCATTCTGCAACAGTTTATATACAAACAAAAACCTTTCTGCAAGTATTTGCAGACGTAATATTGGCTTTAAAAAATTGTTTGATGCAGTCTGGCTCTCAACGTTTCACAATCTAATAAAATAATAATTCTAAAAATGTTGAGACAAAAATTGAGAAATTTTTTACGATTAGGTTTTTTAGAAATATTTATTTATTTTTTTGAGCAGTAGAAATATATATAGAGGGAGTGTGTATAGAGATATATATTCTAATAGGTGAATAAATAAGTAAGAAAGAAATAAACAATACTTTTTTTATTCTTAAAACACTTACAGGTAAGCTTATTTAATTTTAAGTTTTCTTTTATTTTAAAACAAGACAAGGATTTATTTAAATCTTATTGGATCCTCCTTATAACTTTGGACTTTACCATTGAGACATTCATTTGTTTTTTGAAACTGGCTTGAAATGGTTCTAGTAGTGAGTTCCACATTTGTAACAAAGAGCCAATTTCAAAAATTCTCTGTTTTCTTTATAACCAGCAGGAGGTCTATTTATCATTAAATAAGCCAGTATACATCAGTATCAATCTGCTCATATGAAAAAATCATTAGCTGCAGGGTGCTCAGTCTGATATTATCAAAACACCCCAACTTTTACAAATATCTTCTGAAACTGGGTTGCCAGAAAAAAGTTCAGTAACTTTATACTCAAAGGATATTTTTTATGAAGGTCTGTCACTGCCAGTTTGAACAAATACTTGAAATCAAGAATATTTTCCCTAACTCTTACAGAATGTAATCTTTGTCATCCAGAACAACACTTATTTATATTAAAAAAAGTCTCCTTTTATCAATAGATGATAGAAATGAATATGAGCAAACACTTATCGTGTCAGAAAAAGTTTCAAAAGAATTAAACTTTTTGTCTGCTTTGTCGTTAGCTACATTGTTTCTTACCAGAAAGTCCATGTTAGAGATAAAATTTGCTATCTGAAAACTTTGAGTGGTTGTTGGGTTCATTTATATTCAGGTAAGTCAGACAGACAGTATTCTTTAAGTGACACTAAAAACATCAATAATGTTTTAGCATATTTTACAATTTCATTCACTACTTCTTTACAAACTCTACCAGAAAGTGATCTTAAAATTTTTCTGCTCACTGGAACATCAAGCAAAGGCACACTCTTAAAGGTGCTACTAGCCATTATAAATTTACAAGACAGTTTTGTGTGCTTGTAGAATCATTCAAGCAATTTGTTAACAGTTTGATATAAACTGTTTCTGGTGCTTGCTGAAGAAATATCGTTTACGTATGTACTTGTACTTGGATATTTTCTCTGAATTGTACATACTCCCAAGGTAAATTGTAATTGGTTTGAACTTCTTTTGCTAAAGAAAACAAAAATTAGAGTAAGTGTCAGTTAGTAAAAGAATAATAAAAATACTGTTAAAATAAAGAATATAAAAATACTGTTCAAACTCTTTTTGAAAAATAACATACTTTTTTCCTGTAGAGAACTCTTTCATAGTTTCATCAGTGAGGGTGTGACATTCTGGATTAGATCAGGTACAGAAGAATGTTTCTCAGCTAGTTCAATTCTGTGCATCAAGTCCCAGGGAACAGATATTTTCTAGAATAAATTTATCTTTCATGTGTTTTTCTATACCTAGTAAAATATACTGCCCATCAAATGCCATACCAAGTAAATTAGTTCTTAAGAATGATGAATTAAAACCAAATTTTTTAAATGTTTTTAAAATACTTTCCATTTAACCTTTTCCAGTGTAATCTTGAAGAAAGTTGTGGTTAAGATAAGTACAGTTCAATAAGTGTTCTGATGAAATGTCAAAAATTAGGACTGTAATGCCAACATTATGCCTTGATTTGTGGTTAATTGTTACTTTGTCAGCAAAAATATCAACAGTAAGGTCATTATTATTGATGCAGGCTACAATTTCCTTCCTCAAAACAGAATGGATATGTGGTAAAAACACCTCCAAAATTCTTTTGAATGATTTGAGAATCCCGCAGAACTTCCACTGCTATGTAATTTAGTAATTACAAGATTCCTATGACTTGTACGATGTGTTTAATTTGTAAGATATACAGCATTTGCACAATTAAGTACATTCTCTCTCCCTTCTCTGCATAACTCATCACGTAACTTTTTTTTTCAAATTTTTTACACTTTTTTTATGATTATCAGAAATAAGTTGATGTTTTAGGTCATACTTTAAATGTCAAAAGGAATCAGGCATTGCAGAATCATTAAAACAATCAGCATCATTATAGTCATATTACAAAATCATTCCACATGTTGAACATAAAATCCCTAATTCTGCCAGAAAATAGTGAACCCATTTCAGGATACTTTCAATAGAATGCATAGATGAATGAGATCAAGCTTTTCTTCTGGTGTTACTTCAACAGAATCAGTGGTGTAGTGATTGATGTAGATACTGTTAATGCCTTCAGTGCTATCCACAGCTTTGTTATCTTCAGTTTCTTAATACTCCAAAGCATTAGTTTGGGCTGAAAGTGAAAAAAAAAACCTTCAGGCTGACGTTTCTGTTTCTCTTGGTATTCGGCAGTCAGACTGTTTCTCACCAGAAAAATTGAGAAAACTGCTCAAATAATACACAAGGTTATATTATATTTTAATATACTATACTAGAAATTGTATTGACTCAAGTTTGAGAGGTTGAATCTCATAAACAGCTGAACAGATTTTAATGAAACAAGTATCAAATAAAAGGAAATGTAGTGAAAATCAGTTTTTACCATTATTTTAAATATTTCTTTCTAAATAATGTCTGAAAAAACTCGATTTGTTTGTAGTTTTGAGAGGTTACCAAAGTTTAAGTAATTGTTTTGTAAATACTGCTGTATCATCGAAATACAATATATTAAACTTCATAAAAAATGTTATCAATTGAATGAGCTAATGATTTTTATTCTAATGTTACATATGGATGGATATATGTACAGGAAATAAAAAATACACTTAACTGGGCAGAAAGAAACAGTGTTTATTTTTAAAAAAATATGAGAAGGAAAGCCCCTGGGATAAAACTTCCTCAGTAGAATGAGAAATTATTAAGTTATAAAGGTTATAATTAATCGATATAAATTATGCAACAGGGTGAAGTGTGAAACCTTATTTTTATGTATGTATTTTTGGTTTGATATGAAGATGTTACTTCCTTTAGCGATTGTGGTTAGATATTGTTGTGTAAGCTTGAAAAAGCTATAAGCAAGTCACTTGTATTTATTTTTAAATTTATGCGTGCTGTAATTATTATTTTTTTTAAACAAATCAACTGCTATTTGGATCAAATTAAAATTTTTATATATTTTATACACGAGTTTTGTAATAATAAAAAAAGTATTGTATGAGTTTGTACAGTTTAAAAATAGTTTGAATTTGTTATTGAAGCAATGTTACTCACAGTTTACGTTTTCAAAAATTTCTGTTCTTGGCCAGAATCAAACAGATCACATGATATAGATGGCATATGTCCACCACCTGTCTTGGCAGAAATACTAGGCCTAGCCTCGTCGATGACAGCAATTGTTTCATCACTCATTTGTCTTCTTCACCAGACACAGATCTATCCGTAGTGAAAAATTCACTGATAATTCTGCTGGTTGCCGATTTATATTTCACAGTAACACCCAGACACTGTCTCAAATAATTAGTTTTGAGATTTTTAAGGATAACTTTCTTTGAACAAACTGCAAACAACACACTCTGGAGGTAGTCATTTTCTAATTATACATTCACGGTCAACAATTTTTAATTTCTAATGAAAAATCTAATTTTAATAAATTATTTTTTTAAAGTATAATATTTAATAAAATATTTAGTTATTTTATATTTATTTATTTAATTTTAATAAAATAAAAAATTGTGTATCCATATGTAAAAGGAAAAACCCATTAAGAATGTTTTTATATTCACTTACAATTATTAACAAAAATCCAGGTTCATGTTATGTTATAATCATATATCGTACATTATATAAAAAACTTTTGTGTATTACCAACAGTAGGAAATACACAATTACATACTAATATGCAATATCTAAATGCAGTTTTTAGGCTTCGAATTATTAGCTCAGTTATATTTAATACAGTACTTGGTTGCAACATGGCTTATTTATTTTACTAACATATATTTATTAAATATTATCTAATTAATAAAAAAACAAATTAGTGTGGTAAACCTACAAGAGAAGTTTATATATTTATTCATGTATGCAACAGATATTGTTTTAAGATAAAAAACTTGATTTACAAAGGTACTTAACCTTTAAAATTATTGCATTCCCCTAAATAATAAAATGCAATATTCTACTCTGTGTGAAACTCTTTTCAGACATGTAATCTCTTGAACTTATCTTTTCCATGAAAAACCTTAATCGCCGTAAGTCAATGCAAGTAAAGACTGGTTTCTGATATAACATGTTTTTATAGCAGACAGTAAACAAAAAAAAAACAGCATTTGAGTAATACAAGATAATCAATCAGTTCTGATAATCTTTATAAATCTGATGTAAATAATTTACCCGTAAGTGATGAGAATAAACTGTTAGGGAAATTAAAAGACGTAAAGTGGAATTTTTGTTTTATTTCCTCATAGAGTGTGTGTGTGGTCAAAGGATTGATTCATTATTTTGGTGTTTGTTGCTGTGATACTAAATTAATTTATACTAAGTTCTTTGCTTATTTGCTATTTATCTGTACCAAAGTAGTATTATGAATAGTGATGATACATTTTCTTCAATTGCAGGGTGTTTATCCAGCAAATATTGTTTATTAGGTAAAACAAGTAATAATTTAGAGACAACCAAGGTTGACAAGTGTCATATTGTTTTCTGATGAACATTGTTCAGATGTAGATAGACCTTGGTTTTAAAAATCAAGACCAAATTAAGGCTGTTAATTGAATGATTCCTGTGGATCAATGAGTCAATAAATAATATTTATAAACATTTTAAAAAAATTTTATTTTTATTTTAAAATCTTACTTTATACATTTTAGTTGTACTTTAAATCAAATTATTATCATACATTTCATGAGTTTAATTAGTTGATTAATTTGGGTTTCAAAAGATAACATCACATATTGAAGCTTCTAACATATTTATAAAATATCAAACAGACATTCAGTCAAATATTTACTGTACAAAGTAACAAAAAATTGAGATTTTTGATTATTGAAGTACAATTGTAAATTAACAAAACTTTTTTTTGTCGCTTATATACATTTTACAAATTTAGCCCTGTATAGGGGTATGTTTGCAAACATAATGGTAGAATATTGTATTGTCACCCAACCTTAGTAACTTTGCAAAATTTCAGCAATAGTCAGGAAGTATGTTAAATTATTACACTTGCACCCTTAATTTACCCCTGTGTGGGTGGATGTTTGCAAAAGTAATGGTGGAATATTGTATTCTCACCTGACCTTAGTAACTTAGTGACTGTGCAAAATTTCATCAGTAGGGAATGTCAGGAAGTATGTTAAATTATTACACCTGGACCCTTAATTTACCCCTGTACATGAGGATGTTTGCAAAAGTAATGGTTGAATATTGTATTGTCACTCTACCTTAGTAATTGTACAAACTTTCATCAACCGACAATGTCAGGAAATATGTTAAATTAAGGATGCAAGATTTGAGGACAAACATGAAAAAAAAATTGAAAAAACATTGTGAGTTAAAATAAAGCAAATAAAAACTAATTAAATCGAAGATGAGTGTTGCCAGCCTTTTTACTATGCAGAAAAGCAAAAATGTTCCCTTTTTGTTTGACCTTACTTCTGTCTTTTGTCTACCACATAGAAAATTCAACTGTAATTTTATTAATATTAAAATTTATTTGTATTGTCTTATTTTCAAATGATATGGAGACTGTTCTTTAGGAGCTTATTATGTAGGTCTTTTTCTAATAGAATTGCATGCAACACTGTTAATGGTACTCATATTTGATCTCTATTCTGATTTTCCACTTAATAGATTGTCATTTGGTAGTTTTAGTATTTTTTAAATTTAATTTTTCATCATGTTGAAATGTATATTGTTAATCAGATCAAATTCATATGTTATGAAAATTTTTATATATTTTTTATATTTCTATGATCTATTAGGGAATTTCGATTTTGTTGTGTAAGGAGCTTGTATCTGTTTCTGTGTGTTTGTGGTGGGGAGGGGGTGAGTTTTCTCGATTTAATTTAGTCAGTGTAGTTAATTTGTTTACTTCCAGGTTGCTGAGTTTGTTTTCTGATGCTATATAATTTTGTTTGTAGTGTTGGAAAAGCATTACTTACAAAAACAGAATCAATCTTGCAAATCATTTCATTTAAACAGATCAAACATGTAAAAGTATTTCTCAAAACATGTCAATTTTATACGTGGTACATAAATCCAAGATCCTTGATTTTGTTGTGTGAAATTTACAAACATACTAAATATAAATGTTAATGAAAGACCCAAACCTTCCTAGAGTAGTCATTCATAGATTCATTATACTGGGTGTACAAAAAAGGATATAGAGGTTTTGATTTGTTATAGTATTTCTTGGATGATGGATGTATTGTGGATGTAAGGCAAGAATCAAGAAGAAAAAAAGGACAGTAGTATGCAGGGCCATATTTTGATTCCTTATTTTTTCCATTTATCAACACCACTAGAAAAAAATGGAGATTCCCTTAATTTTAAAAAGAGAAAACTTTCTGTGTTTTGCATTTTGTAGAATGTGAGTCTGTAGTCGCAGTTCAATGTGCATTCCATACAAAGGTTAATTGTGATCCTCTGAGTGACAATAACATTCATCAATGACATAAGCTGTTTGAAATGACCAGATGTCTGGATAAAGGAAAGATTATGGGACAACAACCAATGGTATCTGAAGAAAATGTTGAACATGTCAGGAAGTGTTTCCTGCATAGTTCTGAAAAATATTTTAGGAAAACCAGCCATGAACTAGCAGTGCTGGTGATAACAGTGTAAAATGTTTTAAGGTAACTCCTTACACATTTGTCCATACTGTTTATAACTACTACAGGCTTTGAAGCCTACCAACTACAATGCTTGCCAACTTCTAAATCAGAATGATGCAGCACGAAGATGACGACTCTCATGATTATAGTGTTCAGTCAACATTTTATCTTAGTTGAAAAGTTAATACACATAATGTCTGTATCCAGGGGTGGGGGGCGTCAGAAAATCCCCATGAAATCTTTCATTGTGAAAAGGACTCCCGAAAATTAAATGTTTTCTGTGCAATATCCTGATGGCAAGTTTACTGAACATTCGTTTTCATTGAAGCAAGTGTAATAGGAATCGCTTGTTTATTTCCTCAGCTGTAAGGTGGATCTGAGAATTTTATTTGGCAACAAGATTGTGCATCGCCTCACTGGCATAATTCTGTACAGGACTGGTTGAATGATGTTTTCCGCAATTGCTTGATTGTTTGACATGGACCGGATGACAGAGTGTTTGCGCTGGCCTCTAAGGTCACCCAATCTGACCTCATGTGATTTTTTTTCCTTGGAGTTTTTATAAAGGCTCTAGTGTATGTGCCTCCACTACCTACTGATTTACTTGATTCTAGGCACAGGATTGAAGCAGCTGTTAAATCCATTACTCCAGACATGCTGATTAAGGTATGGGAAGAACATTCCTATTGGTTGGATGTGTGCCTTATGATGAAAGGTGCCATATTGAACACTTGCAGGAAAAAGTCTGAGCTACTCTTTCATTTTATTTGCGATTCATTCTGTAAGTCAAAGTTAAGAAATGTCTTGTAGCTTTAAAACCCTGATATTTTTTTTTTGTACACCCTGTGTAAGAGAATGCATGGATTGATAAAAATTTGGTCAGTGCAGGCTTAATTAAAAATTGTTTGAGAACCTTATACTGGAATAAAGAAAATCCTTTTTCATTGCTTAAGCTTGATTTACCTTGTAGTAATTTTATTAGTAATATAAAATAAATTGTTACATAATCATTCATGCTTAGATGACATCTCAGCTTCAGTACAGCTGAAGCATTGAGTATAGTACCAAACAAATAATTCAAAAGATATATAAAAAACTTTATCGTTAGAGTTTAATTAAAGCAAAATTCAGTTTCATTTTCTAACAAGTAGATGATTTTAATTTTATTTTTGTAGTTGTTTTTGATTCCCTTCTTAAGTCCAAAGCAGAAATGATATATTATAGAGAATTGGAGCAAAAGATGCCAACCATTCATCCTGGAGTTGGGTAAAAGATCATATATAAGGCATATATAATTTATATTAATAAAATTCATGTACTTAGTGTAAAAGGATTTTCTGTCATTTTCTTACTTGCGTATTCTGTCAAACATTTTATGGTGCAGAAGTTAATTTAACTTTTTATATTTTTCAGCATTTTTGTCCAAAGGTCTCCTTAATTCTGATATTTTGTTTATTGGACACAATATATTATACATATTAAATTTTTTTTACTTGTTTAATTATAATTATTAACTTTACTATTTTTCAGGCTTTGTTAATCAGAGGTCTGGCTAGAACAAAAATCTGTTTAAAACATGCATCACTATCAGCTATTATGACATTGGCTACTCGTCCGTTGATTTCAGCTGGTTTAACCGAGAAATTGGTATCAATGTTTTTAATTCACATATTTAGTGTGCCTGCTCTAATGTTACACCTGGAAAATATTGCACCTGAGGTATTTACATTAAGTTTATGTTTAACATTTCATGGTAAAAACTTTCCAAATGATTTTATTTTTTCTATTTATCTTCTGTTCTTGATTATCAGCAATAAATAGTGAATAAATGTCAAGGTTGTTTATTCTAAGTCATTTGTATTATATTCATTATTTTATTCCAACTCTAATCCATTAAATTCTTAAATATCACTACTCCTTGATAATAGCATGTCTAGAATGTTGCATAATGTAGTACTAGTTTTATTAAGTAAAAAAAGCTCTAAAGTGTGTGAGAACTGAAAATTAAAATGTATTATTTAAAACAATAAACTTTTTAAATAATTGATTGAACCAAATTTAATTACAATAAATTTTTCAAATTTATTCCATAATATTTTCAATCATAATGAAACACAACTATTAACTTATATAAATCATGTACATTACAATTTAAAATTTACAACCGAATACAAACACAATTGCTTTTTTAATTAATTTTTTTTTAATTAATTGCTTTTTTGTCCAAAAAGCAATTAATAAAAACACACTTTTGAAATAGAGAGAATCAGTAACGATGAGCATAATAACACACTGTTGCCTAGTACAGTGTCCCTGGAGTACATAAAACCTAACCATTGCAGTTACACATTGTTCTGCATTGGGCAGCTTCAAACAGAAATATTATGAAATTTTGAAAGCATTTTAAAACAATGTACAAGGGTAAGTCAATTATTATTTGCAATTTAGTTGTATTTTTGTTTATGTTGGTAGTACTGTCGTGTTGCGTAGATGACGCATGCGTGGTTTAGTTGTTGTTATGTCTGTGGAGGTTTAATGCTGCTAAGTTAGTTCCATTATCGCTGCCCTGCCATTAACCATGGTTGCTCCGCTTTCTGTTTGCACCAAAGAAGGCAACATTCAGTGATCCTTTTTTTACGATCGGAAGGTGTATCAGGGGCCGAAATTCATCGAAGATTTTTGGTACAGTACGGGAACAGTGTGTTGCCACAACAGAGTGTCTACGAAAAAATTGAAAAATTCAAAAATGGTTGCACAAGTGTTAACGCACGATGAAGGAGCCGGACGACCGTTTACCGCCACAAGTGAGGAAAACATTGAGCGTGCACGTGACATGGTTTTCTTAAACAGACGAGAAACTATTGATGAAGTGGCACATGGTCTGCAAATTAGTCATGTTTCTGCCTACAAAATCATCCACAACAGACTTGGGTTTCATAAAGTCTGTGCAAAATGGGTCCCAAAACAACTCGCACAGTTGCATAAACAAACACGATTGGACATCTGCTAAAAACATTTGGATCGCAATGGTAACGAACGGGACATCTTTTTAGACAGAATCATTACTGGTGATGAAACATGGATCCATCATTATGAGCCAGAGAGTAAACGGCAGAGTATGTAATGGAATCCAAACTCACCCTGCAAAAAAAGTTCAAGACCCAACCGTCCAAGGGAAAACTGATGCTTATGGTTTTTTGGGACTCACAAGGCCCAAGTACTGGAACATTATGAGGAGAGGGGTATGACAATAAACAATGCGCGTTACAGTGAGATGCTTACTGCCAAGATGAAGCCTGCAATTCAAAGCAAACGCTGAGGACTGCTGTCGAAAGGTGTTATGTTGTTGGATGACAATGCCCATCCACATACTGCTGCCCACACTTTCAGGATACTGCTGCCCACTGGTTCAGGATGAACCAGTACTTGGTTGTCAGGGGTCAGGGGACTAAACGGAGGATCCGTATAGTCCCCTGATCTTGCCCCTTCTGACTACCACTTGTTTGGTCCACTCAAAGAGGCATTAATGGGCCGTCGATTTACCTCAGACGAAACAGTGAAAGAAGCGTGCATTCCTGGCTCGCAGCTCAACCGAAAACCTTCTTTTATGAGGGCATCAGGAAGCTTATGCAACGATGGACCAAGTGCGTTGAAATCCAAGGGGACTATGTTGAAAAATGATGTACATGTAAGTTTGCTATTTGTGTTGCAATAAAATTTATAAGTACATTGCGGATAATAATTGACTTAGCCTCGTAGAATCAGTGTTTGAAAACTCATAAATGTAAACTATAAATCTATCAATCATTGACCTTGATATTGTACACATACAAAAAAAAGGACCACTTGTTATGATCAAACATAAAATACAAAAATACACTAAATAGAGTACAATGGTGTGTTAAATGAACAGACATTAAATTCTAAATAATTTTTTATCACATTGTAAATATTTATCTACCTAACTAAAAAAAAAAACAAAATATTAGTCTTAACAACCAAGAAAGGTACACAATATTTTGCAATTGTAGTTTTTTAGACGAATATACTGATGAACACTGATAACTTGTTAGAAAAAATTTTAAGATTTCATCACTTTGTGGTGGGTTTCTGTATTGATAGTTACATATGAATAGAAGATAATGAAATGTAGTTGTTAGTTTTAATATTCATTCATCTTTTACTTAACATGATTAACACTTATGAATTTATAGAATTTACAAATTAAATTTTTTTTAAATTAACATTGTATGAATTTTACTTGACATTTTCCAATTACACTAGGCAGTATACTGACTTGAGAGCGTTTTTCTTGAGGTTGTCGTTGGTGAAGAGGTTTAAACTTTACACACACTAATAACATTTATTCTTCAATAGGATTGATAAAAGGTTGCTATTTCCTCTTTCATATTTTCAGACGCTTTTCCTTTACCAATTATTAAGGTGTATGTATGTTTAGATTTTTTTTTAGATTTCTTTTTCTAACTTGTTTTAAAAGACTTTACCACATTGTAAATGTTGAATACATTTAACAGGGGATTTGAGGAGGAATGAAAGTGAGAATATGTATCTTAAAAAAAGTGAAAAATTATTTATTCAAAGCCATATTTTAAAGTAATTAAGAGATACAAGAATAAGAAAATCAGTAATGGGATATTCTTTTGCAATGAACAAAGCAACAGTATGTACCATTTTGAAACAAATTGATGTTTACATGAAAAAAGGACATATGGATGGCTTCATCTTTAACTGCAATGGACTACTTAAAAACTCAAAATGAGAAAGTGATTGAAGTTGAATGGCTGTTATTAATATAGATTAAAAATGCAATAAAGCCATATTCCTCTTAGTATCTGTATAATTAAAAGAAAACCTTTAAAAAATGACTATGAATTATTTGGCAAAAAGAGATTTTTAGGTAGTTTAAGCTGAATGAATTATTTAAAAAGTAGATAGGAATGTATAATGAAGAATACAAGAATATCTTAAAGAGCTTATAGATCTAAAATAATAATAGCTTAAATAATCTTTAAGAGCTGAACAAAAGCTGTAAACAAATTTAAGCAGGAATTTAAAAAAATTCTAGATGGAAATTATGATGATATGCAGATATCTCATTTGAATGAGACTGCTTTATTTTGAAATCAATGGTTGTAATTGTACCTAAAATCCTAAAGCTTTCAGAGGCTACAGAGTCAGCAAACATTATTAATCACTGCTGCTCAAAAGTATGTGTAATGAATCACTTTAATGATTGTTCAAGGCCTATTTCTTTTAAACATATTATACAGATTCATAAATATTTCTCGTTCACTGCATTAACTCCATACCTAACAATCAATTTAGTTTGCTTTATGAAGATCAGCCGATATAACATATTTGAAAGTCCAAAAACGTATTACTGTTGTTGGTGACTTCAGTTGTCTTTTTCATCTTTAAATTTAACAGCATTTAATAACCATAGGGAGATAACATAACATTATCACAGCAAGATAAGTAATTTGTGGTAGTCTAAAACAAATTGTGTCAACAAAGATTGATTTTGAGTATTGCAGCTGTGCCAAAATTCATAAGAGATATTACTGACATACTTTCAAAGTTGCCCTTGTGTGATAATTGTTGATTTTATTTACAGCCTTTCAGTACATATCATCTCATTTTATTTTTTTTTTGTATGCTTTATGAATTATGTATATAAATAAATTTTAATTAAAACATTTCATAGTGAATTTAGATATAAATCATGTATAATTTTTGTCTGTTTTGCCTCTTTTTTTCAGTGCATTACTATATTAGAAACAAATGATGTATTAAAGCATAGTCTTGAGTTATTAAGCGTACAACAAGATATGAGAATTGTATTTAATACATTAGAAGGCAATTACGCATTATGTTTATTAGGAAATCTATTACATCTTTCATATTGCCAAAGAGATACTGTATTGAAAGAACTGTGCTTTCCAACATTCAATGTAAGTATTTTAATTTTTGTGTAAAGTCTTGCAGAACATTTTGGTTACAGTAATGTCTAGATAGTGTGAGAGTATATTAAATCTAAGCTTCTCAAAAAATTAAATAATAGACATCCTGAAAAAATATTCAATATTTATTTTCTGATACAGTTGAAAATTAAACATTTTCTTACTCATGCACAATACAAATGGAGTTAAAAAATTGAGAAACATTACCATCTGTAAGACCATTGAAGGAGGAGATGTGTGATAAATGATGTGATAAATTATGGAAGCTTATTTCCATTATTTAGAAAGTGATCCATTTTTTTTTTTTTTTTGTAAAATTTCAATTCAGATTTCATAATGCTGATATATGAATTTTGATTTTTTAAATTAAAGAAAGTGTTACCTATTGTTCACAACTTCATTTTGTTCAAATCTATATTACACCCATTAACATGTATGAGTGAGTACAAATAATTGTTTGATGGAAATCAGTGTAGGTTCTGAAGTTATAGGGACACTAACAAATATGGCAAACAAACACATTATTCTCCACCTGGTATGGATAAAAAGAAGTAATTGGATTACAAATTGAGAATTTTTATAAAACTTATGTTTTGTCTTTATTTTTTTCTTTTTAGAAATACTGTTTTGTTAGCTTTTTGCTATTGTACTTCATAATTTCTTTTCTGTTTTTTTCACGGTATATTTCTTAAATTCAGAATTATCAAATACCTGAGATTAATGATGTACTTTGATCTGCTGCTTAAATATTTGTACCACTGGCTTGTTTCTTCAGTTAGATTAATTTTTTCTACTGTTGTTTCTGTTTTATTTTTCTTTATCTTCTTATCTAATTGATTTCTTTCATATCAACATAACTAATTACATTCAGAACCTTTTCCAAATCATTCTTAGATACTTTCAGAATATTAATAAAACCTAAGACTTTTTTTGTAGGTATTTACCATTGCTTTAATTTTTATTTCTATTTACTTTACAAATAAATATATTTTTTTAATGACTACAAGGTGTGTTTTTAAAGTAAGGACAGTTTTGAATTTGCTGCCTATATATGCGATATAAACAGATGGTGTTTGCATAGCTCAGTTATTTCAAGCAATAGCAAGTTGTTAGCAATAATAGTTTAATAATTTTGTTGTTAGTTGTTTATATTCATCCATTCATGAGTGCTACAATTTGTGATCCCACCAAATGTGAAGACAAAAGTAATCTGATTTTTGATGGTAAAAAACAGTTCTGCAATGATGATTCAAAGGTAAATTTGTGATGTTTATGAGCCAAATAATATGAGTGATGCTAAAGTAAGACAGTAGTGCCATTAATTTAAAAAGAATAGTGAACAAATGTTCATGATGAAGAACATAGCAGCTGGCCGTCGATGGTAATGGATGATTGATTGGAAAAAGTTGATGAAAAACATTCAAGAAAACCAGTACTTTACCATGTCACAATTGTTTTCAGTATTTCATGATCTTTGATTTATGAAGTTGTGACTGAAAAATTGGGGTATAAAAAATTGTGTGCTGGATGGATGCTGTAGATGTTCATAAGCAAGCACAAGGAAGGATGTATTTTTTCATATCTTGCTGCAGTGGATGAATTTTTGCGGTGTTATAATAATGAAGATGATGAACTGTTTGATAACATTGGATTACTTATTCTGACGTTGAGACAAAGCAGCACTCAGTTTGATGGCACAGTCAACATCTTTAAACCAAAGAAGTTCAAACAAGAATGTTCAATAAAGAAGCTTATGGGTATTGTTTTTGAGATAAAAAGTGGATTTTGCTTGTCAAATTTAGTAATCACAGAGCTACTGTGAATGCCAATACTAGGTCTGTTCAGAAGATAACTGAACTTTATTTTTTAATCTTTATTATTAATTTTACTGATTATTGGTCCTTGTCCCCTTCACAGTACTCCCCTCCCCTATTCACATACTTTTCCCATTTCAGTTGTGTTCATACTTTTATTCTGTGAAGCAGTTCTGGATAGCTTCATTTGAAATGGCGTTTAAGGTCTGTGACAAATTTGCTTTAATGTCATCAATGATCTCAAACAGCGTCCTTTCATCACCGATTTTAATTTTGAAAATAAGAAAAAATCGCAAGGAACCCCACCTGGCAAGTAGGGAGGCTGAGGGAGGAAATTCATCTAATTTTTGGCACTAAACTTAAAAATTGACAGAGCTGAGTGTGCAGGCACATTGTTGAGGTGAAAGAACCATCAGACCTTGCCATAACTGAGGTCTCTTTTTGTGAATTTTTTCATGTAATCATTGTAATGCCTTGACAGTACACATGATTCACTGTTTTACCTTGAGGCAAAAATTCAAAATGCACAATTCTATTGAAATTGAAAAAACAGAGAACATCACTTTGACATTGGATCGAGACTTCTGATCGCAAATTTCAATTGGCAAAGGTGAAGATCCTTTGCCATTGTGATTGAACTTTTCTCGGTGGGTCGTAGCCATAAACCCAGATTTTGTCTTCTGTTATGATCCTTTGCATGAATGTTTCATCGTCGTTGGCTTGTTCAAGAAATTGCTGACAAACATGCACTTGATGTTCTTTGTGCTGTTCGGTCATACTTTGCTGCAACTCTTTGCATGTTCAATTTTTCGGTCAAAATGTTATGGTATGATCCAGTCAAGATGCTAACCTCTTCTGCAAGTTCTCTGACAGTCAGTCGGCGATTTGCACGCACCAGATCGTTAATTTTCTGAATGTGGATGTCATCAATTGAAGTTGATGGCCTTCCTGGTCGAGGGTCATCTTCAATTGACTGACAACACTTTTAAATCGTGAAAACCATTCATAACATTGTGTACGACCCAGAGCATCATCTCTATAAGCTTGTTCAAGAGTTGAAATGTTTCTCTGAAAGTTTTTCCAATTTCACGCAAAATTTTATGTTGTGTTGTTGCTAATGAAAATTGTACTTACGAAAATCACTACTTGCACTTAAATACATTACACTCAAATAACAGTAACGTGAAAACTAAATGAGATAACAATCCAAGAACATGTGCTTACAGAGGAGGTTATGGAGAACAGAGTGCTGCCAACCACACGTTACTAAATATCTCCGTTGGCAAATAATTAAAAATGCTTGGTTATTTTCTAAACAGACCTTGTATATACTACTAAACATTAAAAGTCTTATAAGATGTATAAAAACAACTATGTGGACTGCTATGCCTGGGATTTTGTTTTTGCATGACAGTGCCCGACCACACAATAGCAAATTAAACGATTCAATTGGAAAAATTTCATTGGAAAATTTTCAATTACCCACCCAATGTATTTGGAAAAGTAGTAAATAAATAGTTATTATGTATATGTAATAGTTCATATTTTTCAGTTTTTATTTCAAAACAGACCTTACTTTAAAAACACGCCTTATGTGTAGTTATTTATTTACATTATATTTTATATTTTCAGTTTTTATTTCTGTATTTGTAGTTTATATTTTATATATACTGTATTTGTATTTTATTGATATATTGCAGTACTGTGTTCATTTTTTAGTTACACTTTAAATTGTTTCAGTTTGTTATTACAAAATTAATGGATAGTTGTCAACATTACGTTGTTACAAAACAATCAAATTTAACACATTGGCATCCAGTATTAGGATGGTTTAGTCAGGGGATGGATTCTGGTTTACAAGAATCTATACCATATGTTAAACAACAATTATTTTTACTATGGAGTCAACCAATAGTGTCAAATTTATTAGGTAGTGCATTAATTGAAGCTTTAGATCCAGAGGGCATTGGTATTGAGAATATACCTCTAGCTCTGCCACCTCCTCCACCTACAACAAATATTATCAAGTAAGAAAATATTTATTTACTTTTTTCGTTATTATTATTATTATCATTGTTATTGCAATGGTATGATGTGACAGCTTATAGAATTACCAGAGGCTTTGATCTGAGAAGATTGTTTTGTTGACTTGTGGGTTGGGCAATAGTAATGTAATTATTTGTTGTAAGAAATTTATGAACCACTGGAAATAGATTCAAAATACTGAAGAAACTATATTCATGTTTGCAGGTTATTTAATAGCTTTTGATAGCTTTTACTTATTACAGTACATTGTGTTTTTTCAGGTCAAATATTTTATACTTAGGTATGTACTTCCAAATGAAGTATAAAATGATTTGGGTATCTTTTAAAGAAGAGAATGGGATGAGAGTTATCCTGACATTTATGAACAATCTGAAAAACCTATACAACTTGCACCTCAGTATAGCTAAGTAGTTATACTGCTTACATTCTTTCTAAGAATAAGCACATATATTTAGATTTGTCGAGTATAAAACTCTTGAATGACATTATGAAGAATGACGTTAACACTTGGTTGTAATTTTGTGAAGTAATGCAAACCAATATTTCTCACCAACCAGACATTTCTTAGGTTCATCTTGTCAGATGAAGTATAATAGGTTTAATTGCTATGAATATTAACAGGCATAATTGTGTGTTCTGAGTAGGTAAAGAATCTTCATGTGACTATCAGCACTATGCTAGAAAAGCTAGGTGTCACTATGCGAGTGGACTACCTTTTCAATGTGGTGTCCTTTTAATTCCTTCTAACTATATTGGATCTGGACATGAGAAAACAGTAATTGACTACCAACATCTAATCTTCATTCATCTTTTCTCCCTATTGCAGGAGATTTTTGTGAGAACTCCCTTGTAAGACAAATTAAATTCTCATAAGCTTTTATATTGATGTAGATATGCAAACTAGAATTCTTATGTTTCTGTCTAGGTTCCAGAATATTCCAACATAGATGCAGTGGTGGATTTCTGCTTGTTTCAAGGGTGCCAAATATTTTTCTTGAAGTTGACTGTATTATTGTGTATTGTATTTGTAAATTCTTATATGAAACTTTCAGAAAAAAAGGTTTTCTTTTATAAGAAAATCAAAAGCAGATATTTACTTTTCTGTGTAGTGCTATAGCAGAACTGTGGCTCTAGAAGGGAAAATTGTAATCGGTCTGATTTGGGTATATGCGGTTTTCACCGGATCTTGAAGTTTTGACATCTAAGGACACAAAAGACCAGATGGAAATTTTCTGGATGTTAATGTTCGTATGTACATTTGTTCAAAGTCGACCTCTAAATCATCTTATACCTCCAGAACTACTGGACCAATTTTGACCAAACTTATATTACTTCTACATATGGGCATTCCATTTTACAAGGGCATTGATGCCATTAAATTTTCAACTTAAAAGGTCAAGGGGATGAGGCTGTGAGCAAGGTCATCATCAATATCTCAAGATTTTGTCTAATTAAAGTCATATTTTTCTTAGGCACATTTGTTAACGATTAAAAAATAACAATATTTGCAAAAAAAATTTTTGCAAAATCACACCCCCACCCCAAAAAATGCTCTAAACTACGGCTATGCTGTAATGTCACAGGTGTGCAGTAGAATTAAATAAATAAATAATATTTAAAGTGTAAAAAAGTAACTGTCTGGCTGGGTCTCAAACTTGTCTGCCGACCATACAAGTGAAATTTACTTTATATAAGTTGTGAAATTACATTAGTTTAGTTAGTGCCAACTGTCGGCGCTAGTAACGCCACACCCATGCAAATTAAATATGGTATGTGCGTGCACTTTAGTTAGAATCATTGAATTAAGTAAACAAAAAAATATTATATTTAAGTAAAATTATAAATATTTTAAATTAAGTTTGCATAAGCCATGCATCAGAAACAACCCATAGTTGTCGACTTTATTTTGTTGAATTCTCAATACCTTTTGGAGTTGGTTGTTTATGCAGCTTTAATTGTTAACGGGGATAACCTGCTTTGCTCTAATCATCAGGAAAAAATTATGTTTGGATGTTATCTATGATACTAACAATCATAATGCTCTTATTAATAGATCATATAATAGAATATTGTCTAGCTTTTCACAGTTTTGAATTGTGAAAAGCTTTTATTATGATATAAAAGCTTATATCTTATTATATGTTAATAAAATATCTTATTATATCTTCTCCTCTGAAATATTTTGTTACAAAGCCTCTAAATGTTTTAGAGTGGAGTACTGCTTTTATTGGATTGAAAATCTTACATATCAGAGAACTATTTTTTTAAATGTTTATTTTCAATAATTGTATTAATTTAATTAATTTGAATTTCCTTAAATAATTATATGATCCTATTTCTATGTATATATATAATCAAGGACTTACAAAATCATTTGAAATTTATAGGCAACATATAAGAAAATAAAAGCAAAGAATTGATAAATTTTTACACTTGAATGGAAACTAAAAAGGGATATAAAACAAAAATAGATACTGTGTAATAGAATTTCAAGGACAAAGAAGTGAAATATAACTCATTTTTCCCATCCGGAATAACTAAATTCACTGAATTGGCACAAAAATGGTCTGGTATTTGAAATTTGCCAGTTGGTCAATACCAGAATATTTTTTGATATTGTTCACTGGCTCCTCAGATGAAAATTATTATTAAGTTATTTATTCCTGTGAAAAATAAAGTTATTTAAAAAATCCTTTTTTTTAATGATATTGATTTTATTAAAAGTATAGGTTAAGCATATTTTCAGTAATTTAATTAATTTTCTAAACTTATTAATGTTTTAGAAGAGCATTAGAAGCAAGAACAAATAGACAAAATGCAAGCAAGCAACACAGAAATAAATTGGGTAGTCCTGAATGTACAAAAATTGCTCTAATATGTACTTTGTATCAGACTGCATTACATACATTAACACAATTGAGACTTGATATTTTTACTGGTAAGTTAATTTTTATCAGTTTTATGCTATTTTTATGTATGTTGTCTGTTATTTTGTAATTTCATTTAATTGTAGAATTTTATGAATTTTATTTTAAATTAATCATTCTGTCAATCATTATTTGTATTTTTCACACTGGTTTAGATAACTAGCATTGGTTACAGAACATTGGTTACTTCAGTTACATTTTATAGAATGTTCATATGTAACAAAGAAAAGATCAGCATCTCTAGATGTTCTTTTATGGAAGAACATTGTATCTTTTCCATTATTAAATAGCATATAATAAAACATTTTATCAAATTTAAACTTACTTGATAGCTAATAGTAACAAAATTTGAATGTATTGCAGAATATGGCATTGTTATCAATCACTAGGAACTTAATTGTCTATTAACATCAATAAAATATTATAAATATCTCAAAATAAGTCATATTAAAAACAGTAATCGGGTCAAATTATTTACCGAAACTAAATTGTGATAGTTTATTGTTAAAATATAACCAAAAGTGTTGATAGTTTGGATGAGAGCTTGTTTTTGTACACTAGATTTTAAATCGTTCTTGTTTTGCTATAAAAGTATGTGTTTACAGGTTATTGTGAAACATAGTTTTTTTTATTGTTATAAATTATTCATGATAGCATCCTCTCATTTTTATTGTTTTATCTGGTGAATGAAAAGCCTGAAACAATATGTAATCTACCTTAAAATTATGTATTTCAAATGATGGGATGATGGACAGTTGGTGCATTTCCGCATTGTGATAAATATTGCTGGGATATTATTTTACATTAGATTGTTCATTTCATATCTGCCCATAAATCTTCTTTTGTCTCTTTTGTGAATGTCAGTATTTTATGTAAGCTCATCTTTTGATTATCTATTCAATAGTAAAAAAAGACAATTTTATTATAAAAATAAAGATTGTATCATATCAGTTATAAAATGAACTTAATCTAGTGTAATTTGTGTTTTTTCTCATATAACAAAATTGTTTACATTTTGTTCTTATGTGCATGTAAGAAATCAGCATAAATGAAATACTGTGTATGCGTTTACAGTATTTTCCACTGTTAAAGTAATTTTGAATGTCTTGATGCTTTCTTTATGTTGAATAATACTCCATCACATTATGAGTGCTAAATTGTTTGCTTGTTGATGAGACAACTTTTTTGAATTATTTATTATCAAATACAATAAGTTTTGATTAGAGCAGCAAATATACAGATCAAGTCTGTTATTTAAACAAGAATAATGTCATGTTTATAAAAATTATTCATTATTAATTATATTTTTGAGGTGGCAAATGATAGGAACTTGGTACTGTATGGTGAGTTCTACTTAGTGTATTATGGAGGAAATTTATTAACAATTCCAACAGAAAAACATAAAATTCAGATGGTATCATCTGATTTCATTCTTTGAATTTGTGAGTTGTAATAGTGAAATTAATTTTCAAAGTCGAGAGCTGTAAGGTTCAAGCCCTTGTAAAGGCAGTTGCTTTTATATGGATTTGAATGCTAGACTGTGGATACCAGTGTTCTTTGGTGATTAGGTTTAAAATAATCACACATTTCAGGAGTGGTCGGCCTGAGTCTGTTCAAGGCTACACATTTACCAATATATTTACACACCAGATTGCACATAGATTTCCTGGCATCTCTGCAGAGTACTGTTGACATCATGTCACTGTGCTGTTACTCTGTAACCTGGTATACATAAATAAATAATCAGGGTTGGATTTGATCATAATCAGTGAAGGAAAGTGGATACTGTTTGTAAATCATTTTACATACATATATATCTATTTTTGTAATTTAATTGAATATCTTATTATTTATACCACTATTTTTTATTTAATATTATTCAAATGAATTTCCTAAACAATAAAATGTATGAAAGTTATTTTTTCATTGCTAATTAATTATAATTTGGAATGTGCTTCAGTGAGAGCTACCTCCATCATTAGTTTTTTTTATAAATAACAGTAATTTCTTAAAATATACTCTTTTAAATAAAACAATTTGTAACAAAACAAAACAGTATTTGTACAAAACAATTTGTAGTAAAATAAAAAATTAATCAATAGTATAAGAATTTTTTCCTTCTATTTTAATAATAATAAATTTATTATTCATAGTTTATTATTATTACTATAGTTAATTTTTTATTCTACATACTCTCTGTACATTGTTTTATCTTTTCTGTTCTAGGTCTTTGCTATCAAGATAATATATTATATCAATTATGGAGGTTTTTATATTCATTAGGTCCTAATTGTGGTCTCAAGTCATTCCTTGATTTATTAGCTGTTAATACAAAAGGTACCACTCCTGAATTCAGTATACTTACATTATTTGCGGATTGTATGACTCATTATATTACGTATGTATCTCTAAATATATTTTATATATCTGTATAGTTTTATTTAATTTTAATATGAAAAAGTATTATAGAGACTTATAATCGAGTCATATTTTTTCTTTTTTTTTAATATATTAGGTGATAACACTGTGTCCATCTTATATCACTACTAAGACCTTCAGCAGGGACTGACATTTTATTGCCTACTTCTGACTATGTAGAAAGAAGCTGTTTGAGTCATATTATAAACTATTACTAGAATAAACATTTGAAAATCAAATTATGGAAATACAGTTTGATATATTGCTATAAAAGGATTGGGACATAATTTTTATTTCATACTTAAACTCATCCATTTGTCATACAAGTATCACATCCTGTTAGTGTATTGCATAATGTCTGACAGATGGGAATATTTAATATTTTAATAGTGGTAGTTATAAGTATTAGTAAAACTAATGTTTCAACTATTTGAAGCTGTTTTGTAGTATATCAAGAGTGCTGTCCCATATTTTATTAATATTTTCATGTACACAAATTATCATACTTTGCTTCATATAAAACAAACAAAAAAATTTAAAAAAATTTAAAAAATTAAAAGTAATGTTGATTTCTGGATAAAAGTGTAAACTGTACATCCTTATAATGTAATGATTCCCAAATGCTTGGAATATCACGTTGTGTAGCACTCAGAAAACTGAAGGTTGTAAGTAAAGATTATAGCCAAGTACCCAAAGGTATAGTTAACTGATGAAGTAAGTAACTAAGATTAAATGATGCTAGCTGCAGTTTTCTTGCTTGCTGTCATTTATTTTTTGACAGATAGCCAAAGGAATTGGCGATCATCATTTAAAAAAAAAACACCATCTTCCTAATATGGTACATGGTTATAAATCTGTATAGTAAATTAGTATGAAGTGTTTTTACTGCACTGTAATGATTTATTGTGAAGTGTTAATATATCTTTGTCAATACTTAATGTGTTTGTATACATTACTAGTGTCTATATGACAGTAGTGTTTTGTTGTGTTATATACATTTAGTGATTAAATTTATAAGGATTGATTGCATGTCAATCAGAATATTAAAGGTTTAGCAATAATAAAGTATTAAATTGAAATTTCAATTTTGTAATCATATGTAATCATTTAGATTTGTTTTTTGTTTTTTTTTTTTTTGGAAACATCTATGTAATTAAAGGACTTGTATTACACATATTTTTTATGTCTAATGTATAAAATTTTCTGCCTGTGGGATTGTTTCTTTATAAAAAAATCTCCTCATTCAGAAGGTTAAAAAATATAAATTATTAATGGGAATTAAATTATTGCTACATGTATATTACTCCCTAACCTACTTAAGTGTTACAGTTTTATAATAACCCACTGCACTAAAGTTAAGTGTTTCCATGTTGTACCTTCATTCTGGGTTCAACTAAAATTTCTTAAAAAAATGGTCAATTAAAAGGAAAAAAAATGTAATTTGGATCACTAGAATCTCCTTGGGTAGTCTTCAGAGAGTTTATGTGCACACGTGCATGTCTATATGTGTTGTGTATCTATTTGCTTTAAAGCTGTTATTGATCAGTTTTAATTTTTTTTACGGATTGATAACGGATTGATTTTTAATAATATCAAGTTTTTCCAAGTAATAGTTCTGAAATATTACCCGATAAATGTTAAGCAAATTATGAACAGTATTTTTTTTTTCAGTTATTTTGTGAAAGTTGCCTAAAGATGTAAAAAATAATCTGTAAAATTTTACTTTGTATCTATGAATATATTAACATTTTATCAATTTATATAAACCATGTTGAGAAATTTTGCAAAATATATACGGTGGCTATTGCGGTAAAGTATTATAGCTTTTGGTGTAAAAAGTTTTTATTAGACTGATTTTGTTATTTGGTATTTTTTTATCTATTTAATTCTTTTACAGGATTCTTGATGATATTGAAATGTATGAACAGCAAAAACCATTTAACTTAACTGATTACGTGGCTATGTCTTCATTTTTAAATTATTTTCTGTATAAAGGAATTTTGACTGGATTGTTTGGTAAGTATGATAATAATATAGATTTATGGTAGGTGTAAGTATGTGGATAATTATATAGATAAAATATGGTTGGTGCTTACATTCTTGAATTGAATCTTTTTAGTGCTGAATAATTCTTTATGCAAAATAGTTATTTGTATAAAAATTATTTATTATAGTAAAAATAAGCTGATGCCCACAGTCACTGTGATGGATAATAGTGAATTTTGTAGTATTTAAAAAATTCCATTCCTGACTGGGATTCAACCAAGATTCTCCTGATAAAAAGTAGAGAGATATTACTGCTCCTTCGCAGAGATTGGTTGGTATATATAAATGAAGTGCTTTGTGTTGTGATGATGAGAATTGTACTTAAAATAAATTTTATTACTATCATTATTCTTATGTGTTTTCAGAACTAAAACTAGGAAGTTTTGTTTTTATAAAGTTTTATATAATTAAAAACTTCCCTTGTATAACAATTATTCTAACCTCTGGTGCCTAATGTAGACACGTTTTTCCTTCATATTGTGGAAAAAATTCTTGTAGTATGAATTAACAAGGATTAAGTTATTTATAAAAATATAAAGATATTTTCTATATTGAATGAAACAGATGAACAAAAATATCTCTACTTTTTCTGTATGCACTTCAATACTAAAATAAATGGTGCCTTGTAAGATGGTGGTTCATTTTATTTTCTCAAATTCATAAATAAATGTTTTTTCTCTAACTTTTATTAAATTTCTTATAAGTTTCAGTAAACTTAACAAACCAGAGTTGTATTATCTCGTGAGAGTGCTATCTGAAATACCAGGATGATAATTGTCCCTGATCTAAATATATCTTCTGCAGTAACGTTCTTTTTTACTAATCTCTCTAAAGCTTTAAATATGGGTAGTTTAAGCAATGCCAAACTAGCCAACACTACTTCACTTCAGTTCACTGTCTGTGTTCAGCTGTCGTACATATGAAAACTACACAAAAATTAGATTTATATTTGTAAACCTTTTAGGAGAACGTCTGCAAATACAATTTTGAAAGTATTTTAATTTTTTTAGCTACTTTTAAAAAAATTAAACAAAAAACAAGTACTTGGATATAACATGTTAATAATTTGTTATATTTTCAAATTAAAAAAAAATGCAGTTATGCATAACAGAAATTTCAGTATAATTTCTTGTGAAATATATAACAGATATTGCAGTTTTTCCTAACAATCAAATGTCACTTGTGAAAGCGAAGACCCTGAATATTTAGAATTGAAAGTTTCAGGATTGTATATTCACTATTATTCATTTATTGAAGAGATAAGTAGATTAGGTTAGTAGAACATTAAGTTAAAGTAAAAATTAAAATTTTAACAAAGATTGCATAGTTGTGAATATGAATATATACAAATAAAGATAAGTTTACACTTAACCCATGGTAACTCACATTAAGTAAAGTTACAAGGTAACTCTCACGTTGAGATTTTTTCTCATATGAATGTAAAAAGGTTTAAATTCATTTCTGCATACACATTTTGATTTTTTAATGGTTTTTATTCTTTATTATTCTTATTCATTTATTCAATAACATAAAATTAGAAATAATTATTAATGTTACAAAATTAACAAATTTATTAATATGTGATGTCAACAGAAAAACAATAATAATGTGAATAATGACTTTTTTTTTGTCTTCAGTCATTTGACTGGTTTGATGCAGCTCTCCAAGATTCCCTATCTAGTGCTAGTCGTTTCATTTCAGTATACCCTCTACATCCTACATCCCTAACAATTTAATAATGACTATAAAAGTAATATAGTATTAATAAAAAACAAAGCAAAATAATAAAAAGACTTATAAAATACACACATTTAAAATAAGTAACATTAAAATATTTTCACCTATTTTACTCATTTATTTTAACTTCCAACATATTAATGCAGATTTCTTCAATGATCTACGTAATATTAATTAAATTAATTAATTAAAATTAATGATCAACGTAATATTGTACATAAAAAGTAAAACAATACATATCAGTACAAAAACTAGTCAATTTCACTCACATATCCAGCTGGGCTTTTCTACGTCCATTTTCGACTACTTTTTCTTGTAAAATGAGTTTAAGATGTAAATGAGTCCTTGTCCTTCTGCAAAATTCACTAGCAAGTCACCCCTGTTGTCTTGTTTTTCACTTCAATGGGCCAATTGCATTTTCATAAGTTCTTGTTTGTCCTATTCGTGCATTAAAATCACCCATAAGGATTGTTATTCCCATATTATCACACATTTTATTGTTTTAGAAATTATTCATCATCACTGATTTCGAAGTCAAGATTTCTAAGGTTCAAATCCTAGTAAAGGCAGTTACTTTTATACAGATTTGGATACTAGGTCATGGATACCAGTGTTCAATGGCGGTTGGGTTTCAATTGATCACACATCTCAGGAACAGTTGACCTGAGACTGTAAAAGACTACACTTCATTTTTATTCATATATATCATCCTCATTCATCCTCTGAAGTAATACCTTATAGTAGTTCTGGAGACTTAACAGAAAAAGAGGGAAATTATTCCAAAAAAAAAGAAAATTTCTATCAAATATCATTTATTAAATTAGTAAATGTTTTATCACAAACTTAAATACAATTTTATTTCTTAAATTATCTAAACCAGTGAAATCACTACTTTTCAGATCTCCAGCTTATCAAAAACATTATTTTTCTCTTGAATCATTTGAAAAGAAAACAGGTTTTAGATTTAAAATAATATTAAAATTACTAATATTAAATTATTCATAATATTTGGATGAGAAAAACAGGTAATGCAAAGAGATTTAGAAATGGAAATCTCTTGACATTTGTGATTGATGTGTAGAACAGATCAGTCTAATCATACATTTGTTTTTCACAAAGGTCTGTTGGTTAAATTTTTATTTTTATTTTTGCCATTAAAAAATCTGAAGTGTTTGTTTTAAATAGATGGTAAAATGTATTTTATTCATAAGATGAAATCAAAAGGAGGCATGATGAGGTAACTAGATACAAATCTATTAATAATTATTTAACTAATAGTGAGTTTGGGAGTCATATTTCCAAGAAGTTAAGCCCTCATAAACTAGCATTGATTGTTTCTTTCAATAATCTTTTAACAGTCACTAATCTAAAATTATGTGTATAGCATTTTTTCCTTCAATTTTTGGAATAATAATTTCATTTAATGATTTATGTGATTTAATTTATTTTTTATACCATTTCAGATGTTAAAACTATTACTAGTAATAGCTTTTTCCAGTCACTGCATACTTTGTTAATGGTTTTGTACAGAAGAGATTCTCGTCGTTCTTACACTCCACCTGGTCATTGGCTTATCAAAGAAATTAGAATTAACTCTTTTATGAATGTTCTTGATAAAGGCAAAAAGTCAACTCAGGTTAGTTATTTTCAATTATTTTTATCTTACGAAAAACAAATACATTTTTTTTAAATGTTTGTTTGTTAATTGTAATAGTTTCTTTAATGTTTACCAAAGTTATCAATCTTTAATGTTTCTAAATTTCCAATTCTGAAGTTGTATGACTTCACAGTTTAGTGATTATAATAGTTTAATATAAAAAGTAACTTTTTGGTTTTGTATATTAATCAGGTAAATAACATATGATAGAAACAACAAAGTTGTTAGTATGTGTGTAATAGTAATTAACAGATTTAAAAAAAGAAATTAAATCCTAGTTGACTCAAAGACATATACTAGGTGTGTAAATATGAAACTGGAATTTGCCCAAAGATGGTCCTAGCTGTCAATGCACTGTCAAGTTGTATCATTGGCACCATTTTCTTTCTTTGACAGCTGAAAAAGATTTCAACGCACAACAATACCAGTTTCATACAACAGCATAATTAGTATTGAACATGTAGAGTTACCTACAAACTACAATTTGCAGACAGCATTGATTTTCTGTTACCATTTAAAGAAAACTGCTGCAAAATTGCGTCGAATGCTTGTTGAAGCTTACGGTGAGCATGCTCTTGGTAAATCTCAGTGCATTGAGTGGTTTAAAAAATTCAAAAGTGGCGATTTTGACGTGAGAAATGAAGAATGTGGAAGACCACCAAAAAAGTTTGAAAACAGCGAATTGCAAGCATTGTTGGATGAGGATGATACTGAAACACAACTCATGGATCAATTAAATGTAATACGAGAAGCTGTCTCCAAATGTTTGAAAGCCATGGGAAAGATCCAGAAGATGGGAAAATGGGTTCCACATGAACTGAATGAAAGACAGCAAGAAAACCGAAAAACCACTTGCGAAATGCTGCTCGCCAGGTACAAAAGAAAGTTGTTTCTCCATCAAATTGTGAAAGGTGGATATATTTCAAGAATCCTAAGCGTAAATTTCATGGGTAACTCCAGGCAAACCATTGACATTGATTTCAAGGCCAAATTGCTATGGAACGAAGACTCTGTGTTTGGTGGGATCAGAAGGGTGTGATCTATTATGAGCTGCTAAAACCTGGTGAAACCGTTAATATTGAATGCTACCGACAACAAATGATCAATTTGAATCAAGCATTGTGTGAAAAATAACCAGAATATCAAAAGAGGCAACACAGAGTGATTCCGCTTCATGGTAATGCACCATCACACACAGCAAAACCGGTCAAGGAAACGATTGAGCTGTTAATTTGGGAAATACTTTTGCATGCAGCTTAATCATCAGACTTGGCTCCATCTGACTACTATTTATTTGCATCGATAGGACACGCACTTGCTGAGCAGCGATTCACTTCTTATGAAAATGTACAAAAATGGCTCAGTGACTGATTTGCCTCAAAAGAGCAATCGTTTTTTTTTGCATGGCATTCATAAATTGTCAGAGAGATGGGAAAAATGTATAGCTAGCGATGGACAGTATTTCAAATAAAATATTTTTTATCATTTTCATATAATAAATGTGTATTTTCTATATAAAAATTCCGTTTTCATATTTACACACCTGGTAGTTATGAAAAAAATGTAAAACTAACGTGCATTCATACATGTTATATTTTATTATTAAATATTTTGTAAATATATTCTAAGTTTTATGAGAAAAGTGTTCATCACTTGAATACATACATTAAAAAATTTTCCTTATCTTTTAAACTATAGTGGCATGACAAAAGTAAAAGCACGTCTTTGAAAATGACCACTTGATGGATAAAGTTGAGTTTTGTACTACATTAATAATCTTGTTTTTTTTTTTGGCAGAATTGTTGTGTATCACAGTTTTTTTAAATATTTACAGAAATTACAGAAAAATATGAACAAAAAATATTCAAGATTTTCTTGTTTTCTGAGTAAACTGTTTCATTGTTTAAGAATATATAAAATATTAGTGCAAAAGTGTATCTGAGAACATAATTTTATCTGTCATTCAAATATTTAAAAGTATTTTTTGATGGTCATTCAGAATATGCTCATTAAAAAAAACTGCCTTTTCTTTTCCCAGAAAATTAGAACGTTTACATTGAATCGTGTTTTAACATGGCTACTACAGTACGTAATAGTAGTTTTATAATCTCTGTTAAAAGCATAATGAAAAAAAGGAATTAATTAAAAATAAAAAATTTTAATAAAGTGAACAGGATATTGCAGCTGTATGTTAAAAAAAGAATATATTCACACCATGTGTAAAAAACAAAATAAAACTCATTTGTCCAATTGTCTGACTTATTTATTTTAAAAGCTGACAATGCAGATTCCTGTCCATTTTAATAGAAGTTTTCTTTTTTTTAATTACTTTTTCTATCCTGTAGTTTTATTAAAATTATAAAACTGTTTACAACTTAAAAGAAAGAAGATCATAATTAAATTATGAAATATTTAATTTAAAATTGGGTTGGGAAATGAAAGAAAAGTGGTATTTTTTAAGAATAATTTCTACAGTTTTTCTCTAAATGAATGGCAATTCACCACAGTAATGTAGAAAAGAATAAGATTTAATAAGACAAAAAAATTATTTTTTTCTTTGAAGTAGTTATAATATAGAATTATTGAAAAAAAATTTTTTCTTTTGCTGTGAAGTGGTGTAATTTTAATTTTTCAATGTTTTATTTACAGCAAATTTGTGCTTATTTAGCCACCCTATAAGTAATGTAGTTTTTTTGAAATAACTTTATGTTTATGATTTGTATACTTCCTTCTTGTTAACTTTTGTATTTTGTATGTTTTTTTTTATTTTTATTTACTCATTTTATGTTATTAATAACATGATATTAATATCATGTAATTAAAAATTACATTTAATTAAAATATCAGTATTAACTGATATTAATAACAACATGTAATTAATATCAGTTAATTCTGATATTTTAATTAAAATGTTACAGTTATTGTTACAAAAAATGCCTCACGTAATTCCACATGATGAAAGAGTTCAGTTATTTAGAAAATATGTGGCTAATGAAAAGACTGTATTAGGATTAACGGAATCTGCTTGTGCATCACCGCAATCAACTGTAATTACTGTACATAGGTAAATTATTATTATTATTATTATTATTATTATAATTATAAAATTACCAATAAGTATTTTTTTTTTTTTGTAGTAAAGGTAATACACACGAATTTAATTTTAAGAAAGTTTTATTTTTTAATCCTATATATGGAAAGAACTATAGGGTCAATAAATTCTGATACCTAGACAAAATTTATTATACCAATAGGCCTGTTGAAAGAATAACTGAAAAAAAGAGCAAGAAAGATGGAATTGGCATACCAACTGTATGTCATGACATAACAGCAAGAGATCATTTTCGATAAACTCCAAAAGAAAACACTATATCACAGTTATCAAACCACAAAACTTTTATGAAGTAGAATGCATATCCCTGAAAAATAAAAGTCTACTAGAAGAATGGAATAAAGGAAAGGAAGACCCTCAGAAAGATCCTGAAATGAAATCGAAAAGAATAATGAAATATTTTTGATTACAGAGAAAATAAACTCTTTTTTTTTATTATTATGGCTTGTGCTATGGACCACACTAACTACCAGTTTAATTCTTTTTCAACCTCTTTTCTCTTTCCAGTTTTTCCTCATCCTCTTGGATTGGACTTTTTTTGTTCTTCTGACCAGGTGTACGGTTCTGTTTACTTTTTCTTTGGGCAGCGTTGGAACCATTCTGAACCATACCCCCCTGTACTCTTGTCTGTTTTTTATCTCTTCTGGTTATATGCTTATGCTGTGTCTTTCATGTCCTTGACTACCTCCTTGTACCACTTCATTTATTCTTCAGTTCTTTCTACTTTCTAAGGATACTAGGATTCTTTTAACTAGCCTCTCTGTGGGCATTCTCTTGATGTGATCACAGAATCAGAGTCTTTTTTTCATAAAGGTAGTTGTGAGAATTTCTACTTTCTGGTATAACTCTTCACTGAATCTTAAGCAGTATTCTTAAGACATAAAAGAAATGGTACAATGAAAGATATAAATAAACTGGTACAAGGCAGTAGTGAAGGACATAAAAAGACAGCATATAACCAGAAGTGATCAACAACAGACAAGAGTACAGGGATATGGTCCAGAGTGATTACAAGGCTGCGCAAAGAAAAAGAAGACAGAACTGAACACCTGGTCAGTGAAATAAAAAAAGTTCAATCTAATAGGATGAGGAAAGAGTGGAAAGAGAAAAGAAGTTGAAAAAGTAATAAACTGATACTTAGTGTGGTCTGTAGTGCAGGCCATAATAATAAAAAAGTTTATTTTCTCTGTAATCAAGAGGCTTTCATACTTGTATTTGTGATATAATAATGTGAGCCCTCACATTCATTCACCACATATAAGAGAATACATTTCCTCAATGTACTACTTGGGAAAATGGAATAGTTTCGTCTGTATCATTCAACTCTGTGATAGTTTTCTCACGCAATTCTCATCTATTTTAAGCAGCATGACCTTGAAATTTGATATTTAGAAAAAAATTCAAAACTTAATAAAAGAAGTAATTTTAAATTGGTGTCAAATTAATAAAATATATTTTAATTAAATTATGATAGTTATTTTTACAGATGAAACATTTTATTTTGAATTAAAATTCATTATGAACAACTTATAGTTAAAATTCAGACTAAAGATCCAAATTAAAGCTCTATTCAAAAGGCTAAGTTTTAGGATCTCATACATCATTGACTATTGATTTTTGCTTTATTATCTTGCATCCAGGTTTAGGAACTTTTAGAATTTTTTGGAGAACAATGAATCGAATATTTTTAAAATTCATGTCTAATGATTTTTAATTCTCTCTTCTGTAGGACTTTTATCCTCGTCAGACAAATCTGACCAAGGCCTCTTCACAGGACTAAGTTTGGTGGGTTTTTCAGATGGACCACCAACCATCATAGTGTTTGTATTTGGAACTGAAATTTTGGTCCCCACGAGTTCTGGCGATAAAATGGACCACTCCAGCAGAGCGCACACGTACTGGAGCTAGAGCTAATACAACTGGGTTCGCCCTGGTGCCCAAAGGACATCGCTCAAGATTCACTATGTAAAGCCATTCACCTATTGGCACGATAGTTCCCAGCTTGGGTTACAGTTGTGTTTCATAAGATGTCACAAAACCACCAAGTGTAAATGTAAGAAAATCAGTGTAGGATGTTGTTGTGTAGTTGCGTTATGTTGTAATTTGTGTAGTGTTCTTGGTGTAGTATATGTGTATAGTGTTCTGCAGCTCAGTGTGTAGTGGAAAGAAGAGCTGTAGAGACTAGGCCTGTGGGGACCCCAACCCCCAGTCTTAAAGAATAAGACTCCCCATCAGGGTTTTCTGAGATATGTGGTTAATTGAAATCCAACCACCAAAGAACAACAGTATCCACAACATAGTATTCAAATTCATATAAAAGTAACTGCCTTTACTAGGATTTGAATATTGAAACTCTCGACTTTGAAATCAGCTGATTTGTGAAGAAGTGTTCACCACTAGACCAACCCGGTGGGTTCAAATGAATGTTGGCAGTAAACTACTGCATCTGTGTTGCAATCAGTTGAGTAGGATTAAGATACAAAATAAGTTCAAGTGTACAAATTAGAAATCAATGAAACATATGGAAAATTTGAGATCAGATTTTTTTATTCTAAGGAAAACATGTTCAGAATTCTAAAAGTTTTCCTTAGTTTTCCATGTTCAGAACATGTTTTCCTTAGAATAAAAAAATCTGATCTCAAATTTTCCATATGTTTCATTGATTTCTAATTTGTACACTTGAACTTATTTTGTATCTTAATCCTACTCAACTGATTGCAACACAGATGCAGTAGTTTACTGCCAACATTCATTTGAACCCACCGGGTTGGTCTAGTGGTGAACACTTCTTCACAAATCAGCTGATTTCAAAGTCGAGAGTTTCAATATTCAAATCCTAGTAAAGGCAGTTACTTTTATATGAATTTGAATACTATGTTGTGGATACTGTTGTTCTTTGGTGGTTGGATTTCAATTAACCACATATCTCAGAAAACCCTGATGGGGAGTCTTATTCTTTAAGACTGGGGGTTGGGGTCCCCACAGGCCTAGTCTCTACAGCTCTTCTTTCCACTACACACTGAGCTGCAGAACACTATACACATATACTACACCAAGAACACTACACAAATTACAACATAACGCAACTACACAACAACATCCTACACTGATTTTCTTACATTTACACTTGGTGGTTTTGTGACATCTTATGAAACACAACTGTAACCCAAGCTGGGAACTATCGTGCCAATAGGTGAATGGCTTTACATAGTGAATCTTGAGCGATGTCCTTTGGGCACCAGGGCGAACCCAGTTGTATTAGCTCTAGCTCCAGTACGTGTGCGCTCTGCTGGAGTGGTCCATTTTATCGCCAGAACTCGTGGGGACCAAAATTTCAGTTCCAAATACAAACACTATGATGGTTGGTGGTCCATCTGAAAAACCCACCAAACTTAGTCCTGTGAAGAGGCCTTGGTCAGATTTGTCTGACGAGGATAAAAGTCCTACAGAAGAGAGAATTAAAAATCATTAGACATGAATTTTAAAAATATTCGATTCATTGTTCTCCAAAATAATCCGGAAAGTGGCTCCCTCCAAAAGGTGTCGTCTTTCTTGATAAACAAAATTATAACAGGTGCAAGAGGTTCCCCGAAGAACATCAGAAAATTACATGACAGATCGATTCTGATTGAAACATTCAGTGATTAGCAGAGTCTATCTATCTTACATCTCCGTAATATAGGCAGTTTAAATATAAGTGTGGAATGCCACAAAACCTAAATATGAGTCGTGGGGTAATTTTTTGCCGAGATCTTATGGATATAGATAGCAGTGAAATAGCTGATAAGCTTTGTGCCTAAGATGTTGTAGAAGTGAAGCATATAATGAAAGGGCAGAATGGAATGGAGGAACCAATACCTTCTTTTATACTGACTTTCAACCTTCCAGTTCCACCAGAAAAAATAGAAATAGGTTATCTTTCAGTTCGAGTACGACCTTTCATTCCCAACCCTCGACAATGTTTTAAATGGCAAGGGTATGGTCACACATTGCTCGAAAACAGAGGTCTGTGGTAGATGTGCTAAGGAAGGCCACAATGATGCATGCTAACTGCCAAGAAGATTAAAAAATGTGCTAATTGCAGTGGTTCACATACTGCTCGCTCCCGAGATTGCCCAACTTTTAAGGAAGAAAAGGCAATTCTCAGAATCTCTACAGAGCAGAAACTATCTTTTCTGGTGGCATGCAGAGAATATAAAAATAACTATTAACTCAAACAAACTGGTTAAACCAGACATATCTTTTGCTACCACTATATCAAAACAAGCTGTACAAATTTAATTAATCAACCGTTTGGATCTGCAATGAGCTAAAAAAATTTGTTCAGGTGTTATCTGATCAAGTTGCATCACTCATAGCCACTATTTCAGAACTAATAAAGATGAACAAAATGTCTTCCATTGTAGTTAGTGAATTCAACAGTGGGATTCCTATAAAAGTTCCTCTTCCCAAAGTTTTACCAGAATGGGCAGGAATAATCACAGCTAGCGGTAAGCCATCTAATAAGCTCACTGTTAAGGGCACCCACGTAACCACCCCCTCTGGAATGTCATCTGCAGCATCCCATTCTACTAAATCTCCTCTTCCATCACCCCGTGTATTGGAGGATATGGTTGAAGAACCACCTGACCCCAGGGCATTGGAGTTCTTTAAAATCAAAAATACAAAAAAGAAAATCCAGATCACGTACAACTAATGTTTATATATTTTTGACTATCTTTATTTATGAAAATTATTCAGTGGAACGTTAGAGGTTTTCACTCTCGCATTGAAGATTTTAGACTGTTGATTCATTCACATGAACCATTAATATTGTGCTTCCAAGAAACGCACTATTACAGCAAGTTGCAGTAACTCTCAGAGGCTATACATATAAGAAATATGATTGTCTTGTAGATAGTAGAGAGAGTGGTGGTGTTGCTGTTTTCATGCGGAATGAAGTGTCGACTACAAGGCTACCACTAGCTACTTTCATTCCTGCTGTTGTAAAAATCTCAGTCCCATTTAAATTGCATATCTGCAATTTGTATCTCTCCCCGAACTCTGAGTTCAATGCTCTAGACATATCAAATCTCCTCATGCAAATTACATTGCCGTCATTAATAATAGGAGACTTTAATGTCCACCATATTTAATGGCTCATCTTTCTGCTCCGCTTGAGGAAATTTGATAAACAGAGTCAGACAAGACTTAGACCTTTGTCTTCTGAATGATGGGTCATACAAATTTATGTCTTCATCATCTGGTACACTGTCAACCACTGAACTCTCCTTTTGTTCACCAAATTTACTCCCTCGTCTTAATTGGTCTGCTTGTGACAACCTTCACGACAGTGACCACAGGCCAATTATTATAAACACTGGTGTCGACTGCAAAATGAATAAAAGGCCACAGAGATGGATTATTGAAAAGGCAGATTGGAACGGTTACCGGAAAGCCTTCCCATCATAGTATGATGATGGTGCAGACGTCCTTGATGAACTTTCATTTCTTACATCTCGGATGCTTGACAATGCTAATAGGTATATCTCACAAACATTGGGAAACCCAAAACATAAGACGTGTTTCTGTTCCTTGGTGGAATGATGATTGCCGAAACGCTATTAGCAATCGACGACAGGCACTGTACAAATTTGAGCGCAGGCCTACAAATGAACACCTAGATTTATATCGTAAGGCTAGAGCGGTATTATCGAAAAAGTGCGGTAGACATCCATTTATAGTCCAGATTAATCAACAGGATATGCCAGCTTAGAATTGAATATTCCTAGGGTTACAGTATGGAGGATATTGCATAAGCGACTGTCATTTAAATCCTACATATTACAACTGAAACGGGCTTTGAGTGAAGGTGATAAAGAAAATTGGAGTTTTGTGTCTGACATGTTTTGTTTAAACATGCCTATTATTTTATAAAAAAAAAAATACTAAAATAATATAAGAAAAAAAAGTATTATATTGTTTAGTATTATATATTCTTTTTTTTTAATAAAATTATGTTCAGTGACAAAGCAACCTTCTATACCAGCAGTAAAGGGGATCACCATAATGTTTAGATATGGGTGAGTGGAATCCATGTCACACAGATGAGCATGAGCTGGAAAGGTAAAATGTTTTTTTGTGCTGTAAGCTATCACAAAATTTACGGTCTTTTCTTTTTTACTGAGTCAACTATAACTGGCATATTTGTACCTGGACATGCTTGAACATTATCTAATGCCACAATTACAACAGTGTATGGGCACAGAATTCATTTTCCAGCGAGATGAAACACCATCACATTATAATCATGCAGTTGTTGTGTATCTCAATAGTGAAGTGCCAACTTGGATCAGATGTGGTGGAACAATTTCCTGGCCACCACGATCACCTGATTTTATTCCAATGAAGTTCTCTGTATGGGGTTACGTAAAGAAGTGTTTGTTCCTCCACTTCCAGGAAATGTCGTTGAGCTGCAGCCCTGGATATCACAAACAGTTGCCACCATAGATCTACATGCTTCATAGGATTTGGCAGGAAATTGATTACAGAAGGTCTGTCGTGTTACAATAGGTAACCATATTTAACATTTGTAAATGAAACTTTAAGATATACTGTATTCAGTGACAACACTGAATACAGTATATACAGTATACTATGATGTTTGGTACAAACCAAACATTTCTGTAAGTTATTTACTTTTTTCATTATTAAAGGTTACTTTTGTATAACTAATTTAGAAATACTTTGTATAATATAAATAATATTGTAATAAATATTATTTATATTATATAATAAATAATATTATAATAATAAATTAATAGTTTCATTATTTTAGTATTTTAATATGCAGTTTAATTAAACATTTCATGACTGAGGATTTGGGATCCTGCGAAAGTACTTTCATGGTAAAGTTAAGGTAAGATATGTCTTATCTCAATATTCTGTACCAGAAAGTTTATATTAATAGGATTTAATATATATATATATTTTTTTTTCTTATATTAAATTTTATTAACACCGCCAGTATGTTCATGAATTATTTGAATTTTCAGAAAAAAAATAAATATATATATATGTAAATAGAACACTTACTTGCTGCTGCATCTTGGAAAGATTATCTTGTGTACTGCCATACTATTCTAGCTATATAAGCTGTTTCTGCTGTTTACTACTAAACATTTTTTTTTATTCTTAACATTTTTTTTCTTTTCATTTTATGATTTAAAATTTCTAAAAATGCAGGATTTTTTCTGAAAAATATAGGGTATAGTATTATACGAAAAATATTTTACTGAAATTTTCAGCTATCAAAAATAGTTTTCAGATTTATATTAACTAAACCAATTTCATTTTATAAAATTCAAAACATTGTATTATTTTATATTATATGCATAATAACAGTCATATTTTTCTTTAAAGAATTACATAATTTTCATTTAAAAAAACCACCTATCAAAATTAGAGGTTTTAGTATATATACAATTATTATTATCAGATGTTTCTGTGTGTATGGTTATTTTCAACTTTTTCCTTTGGAAAATCTATGAGTGGCAATTAGTGTAACAATTACACTACCTGATTAATTATTAATTTTGTGCAGTTACAAAACTCATATGCAGAAGCCAGGATTAATTCGCAGTTGTGGAGCTTCATGGAAATTACCTAATAAATAGGCAAACTTGTATTTAATTTTTTAAATTTACCAGCTATTACCTTATAAGAAACTTCACAAAGATTTTTAGGAAGAGTTAATAAATGAGTTGAATTTCTGATCATATAATTAAATCTTGGATCGACCACAAACATTCAATGTTTAGTTTGTTTTCAGTTTAATTTATAAGGAAAAATCTTGAAATATATTCTAATTCAGTGTTTTTTTTTTTTTATGTTTAGTCAACATATGCCATGATTTTATCTCTTGTTTCATAGATATGTATAATCCTTGTTGTTGCTCATTAAAATTACAAAAAAGAAACAATTTAAATGTTAATATTTATTACATTTAAAAATAATTAGTAAACCTGTATTATAGATTAGTTAATGTAAAACAGGTCTTAATGATAGGCGTTTGTATTGGTTATGAAGAAAAAATTTGATGTGATTAAATAGTTTTCTATTTTATGATTACTTTATATGTAAATTGTTACAGGAGTTGTATAGTTGAAGATGGTTATCGTCAGTTAGCACTGTTACCACCACATGCATTAAAAGGGGTTATACGTGTTAGATTTATAAATGAACAAGATTTAGATGAAGCTGGTATAGATCAGGATGGTGTTTTTAAAGGTAATTTTTTCTGTTATGGTACCAGTAAATAAATAATACCTGTATATCATTTTTGATAGAACCTTCATAAAGATTTTATTTTCATTAAATCATTCCCTTGCTGAATGGTTAGTTTCAGTAATACTGAAAAAATGAAACTTTTAGTGTGTAGAATATAGAAACAGAAAAAATCAAGTCATGAAGAATATTGTTTCAGTTTTAAGTTAATGTGTGTCAGTTATTTTAAAATATAATAACTTAAGAATAGAACAGTATTTTTGCACATACAAAATTTTTTGACTCCTTTTTTAATAGTTTTAGTTACTAATCGACTTTTCAAGATACTGATGAAATCATGTGTTCAGTAGCTGTCTTATGTTACAATGAAGAATGATTATAATTTTTGTATTGTCTTTATGTGCAGAATTCCTGGAGGAAACAATCAAAAGAGTTTTTGATCCATCATTAAATTTATTCAGAGTTACCAGTGAAGAAAGATTATATCCTTCACCAACTTCATATATGCAAGACAACCATCTCTTTTTGTTTGAATTTGTTGGGCGAATGCTTGGCAAAGCTGTATATGAGGTAATGTTTTTTTAATAATTATCAAATATTATTTTTGATTATAATTATTTTTAATATTTCAGGAGCTATAACTGAATTTTCATTTTGTAATGTATTATCCTTTGTGTTATATAATTTTTAAGATGCATTTAAGTAATTCTGAGAAACCATGCCAAATTCCTCAAATTCATTACAAACATTGATCACAAAAATAAAAAAAATTGTTATGAAATTATCCAGTTAGCATAAGATCACCAATAATGAAAATATTATAAACAAAAACCGTATTAATTTTCATTTGTAGATCAGTAAAGTTAAAAACTGTTGAAATATTAGTTATAAATGTAAGATTCTGATTTATTTAAGTTGTTATAATAAAACTAATATGATCCAAGACCTGTGATTTTTCTGCTTTGTTAGTCAAAATGTTTAGTCAATAATGACCCATTTATCTGTTAACATTATGAAAATGTCAGTTATATGCTATAGGCTCTACTGAAAATTTTCCACAATAAGATGGCAAGGATTTTTATATAGGACAAATTGTCCTGTTAACTTAATATTTTTGAATGCTTTTAAAAGCATTCTTTACTATTCTTCAGCCGTTCCACACCTTTTCATGGAATACTTATTGATATCGCAAATTCTGTGAGAGCAATAGTTCAGGCAAATTGTAGAAAAATTATTTGAATAAATGTTTAATCAGATCTATTCTGAGTTATGGGGGAAAACATTTAGTTATCCGCAAGTTGTTTGAGTCCCGAGTTATTTCAGGTGAACAAGGCACCTTAATTTTATGTTGGCAAATCTCCTTCAGGCATTAACATTAACATTTACTTTGAGTTTACTCTCATAATGTTGTTCATATGCATATGATACTATGTAAATTTGCATTATATAACCAATGTGCAATAGGAACAAAGGTGTTGGGCAAGATGATAAACTACCTTGATCAAAGGTAGCCTCTCTGGTCCATTTCTCTTTCCTCCACTTCCGTACCATTTATCACTCTTTGGATGATTCATGGGAATTGGGTCAGCGTCCTTGGTTCATGTGTTGTATCATGTAGAGCTCAGTCATGTGGCAAACTTTGTGTATGTAAAACTATTTAAATACTTATTCAAAGGTTGTGTAAAAGCCAAATTATGTGTTGGATGAAGCTGGACCTCCTATTAATTATAATATCTAATATAATTATAGGAACTTTTTACTACCCTGAGATTGTTACTCTGCACTTTATTAAAGAAAGATTCTCTGAAGAGTTATTAGAATAAACAAATTGTGAAGTATTTTCTTCAGAGCATTTTTTTATTTTCAGAGATTAGTAATCACATTCTAATTTCGCCACAGATCTAAGTAAATTTTTAGTTTTGTTGATAAATCATTGTTTCTAATTAAAAAAAATTTTTTTCTAATTTTTAAAAATATTCAATTATTTTTTATTTTTTCCTTTTAATAACGTCAAGGTCATTATCAAATGCACAATTTTTATTTTATTTTCTTAAAAGACAGTATCACTTTGAGCATCTATGAATCATAAAAATAATTAGATTCTGCAATCTAATAATTAGCATCTGCCTAATTACAGTAAATACATATCTTTAATTGGTTGGAAAGTTAAATATAGAATATATATAATTTATTTATTTGTTTTATAATTTTGAGAAAGTGTTAATTTACAGGATTTTGAGAGTAAATTAGTACGTGGTATCACTCATACCCATAAAGTTTTATAATGAACACAGTATGTTGATGATATTCTCATTAGTATAACCCAGTAATAAACAATGAACATTTAATAATTTTAACCAAATTAAATTCTTATAATGAAAATTTCAAATTCACATTAGAAATAGATGGTACTAGAATGTTAAGTTATTTAGATGTTAATATCGAAATAAACAAGGACAACCAAATTGAAACATCAGCATAAAAAAATGTATATCTAATGATATAAAAATTCATAAAGAATCAAATCACCCTTGGCCTCATAAAAGTAATGCTTATAGAAATATGATTTAGGCCAATCAGATACACACATAATACAAAGAAAATTAAAATAATGAAATAAACATCATAGAACATATAACGGTTGAAAATGGATATGATACTACTTTAATAATAATTATAAAAAAAAAACAATTTTCAAAACATTAGAACAAAAAAACCTTACAATACACAATAAGACACAAAAGAGTGAAAAAGTATACATAAAGTATTTATACACTAATAATATCAAAGAAAATATTACTAAAACTTATAATAAAGAAATATTTAAACCAGTGTACAAACCACATAATAAAATATTTAAAAAGTAAAAATAGTAATAATAATAAAACAAACAATCTGTGTAGATCTTATAAAATTAAGTGTAATAATTGTGATACTATTTATCTAGGAAAAATAAATAGAGCCTTTAAAACTAGATTTCTTGTACATTTTAGAAATCGCAAAAATAATAAATTATCTTTTTCTAATAAACAGTAAACTTTCTCTTTCTGATATTAACGCAAATTTAGAAATATTAGAAATTAATAAAAATGACATAAAATTAAATATATTAGAAAAATATTACATATATAATACAAACAAAATTTCAATTGATAAACCATCAGACAATTTTTGAGGGAGATGTTATAAAAACTGCAATAGATAGCAGCACTCATGTAAATTAATATGCAGTTATCATTATTTTAGTATTTTTATATTTTGATTATGCAATAATGGAATTATTTCAGTCATGGCTGAGGATGCGGGAATCCCGTGAAAGTACTTTCATGAAAAATTAAGGTAAGATATGCCTTATCTCAAAATTCTGTACCGGGTGGTTTATTTAATAGAATTTAAGTGTACGAAGCATGGCTATTAAATAACGAGACTAATGCTATAAAATATTTTATTTTAAATTTATACATGTTTAGTTATTATCTCCTTCAATATACACCCCTCCTCTATCCCTAAAACATTCCATGCAAATTTTCCGTTGTTCAAAACACTGCTAGAAGCCTTCTTCTGTGAGTTCTTTTATGATGCGTGCTGCTTTTTCTTTCACAGCTTCAGTGGTCTAAAATCATGTTCCTTTTAATGCAGATTTGACCTGGGGAACAGATAAAAGTCACATGGTGCCAGGTCAGGCGAATAAGGCGTATGGTCTAATACCGGGATGTTATACTTGGCTAGAAACGTCTTGACAGACAATGGCAGTGTGAGCTGGTGCATTGTCCTTATGAAAACCCATGACTTGTTCTTCCATATTTCGGAAGAACTATGGAAAAACAATTTTTTCTTATTTTTCCACGGAGTTGAGCAAAGATCTAAGGTAATAATGTTGATTAATAGTTTGACCTTCAGGAACCCAATGAAGGTACACAATCCCATGAATATTGAAAAAAACAATCATTGCTTTGAATTTTGATTTGCTCATTTGACCATTTTTAGCTCTTGGTGAAGTTGGGGCCCTCCAATGCGTTGATTGACACGTAGTTTCTGGATTATAAGTGAAAAACCAAGATTCATCACATGCTATTACTGTTTCCAAGAAGTGAGAATTTTACGCACCATTTTTGTGCACCCTTTTTGCATGTTAAAATTGTTATGTAAAATTTGCCTTACTCATTCTTTTTCAATTCCTACAGTTTCAGCAATCACACAAATAGTTAACCAATGGTCAGATCAGATCAGATTACCAATTTTTTCAATATCCATTTTTGACGTGGAAGGAGAACCCGGGTGAACATCATCTTCAACGTCTTCTCGGCCATTTTGGAAATGCTTAAACCACTCAAAAACCTGTGCACATGATAAACATTTATTGCCATTTACTTTTGTAATAAAATATAAGTTTCAGTAGCGGGTTTTCCAAGTTTCATATGAAATTTCCTGACAATTCTTTGCTCTTTTTTTTGGCAAAACAAAAAAACAAATGTTATCCAAATGAAGGTAACGGCCAGACTAATATGTCTACAGATACTGGACTGGTAACAATTGAAAGAGAAGGCTTCATGCTACACAGCTGTCGGTCATATGAATTTGGCAATGTGCAGTTCTTCTGTTGCAACATTAGTCTCGTTATTTAATAGCCACATCTCATAATTTAATAGTACAAAGGAATAATATGAATCTTAAAAAGATTAATTTCAGTAAAGTAATATATATAAGGTATTAGCTGAATTATACTTTTTTTATTCTTTACATAGAAAAAAAGATAATAACTTCATCCTTATTTTTTTTAAGGACAGAGTGTAGGTAAACTTGGAACACTTTAATTTTGTTAGAATAATTTTTTTCAGGGTATTGTTGTGGACGTTCCGTTTGCATTGTTTTTTTTGAGTCAAGTACTTGGACAGACTCAACAAGCTTTATACTCGTGCATGGATGAATTACCATCTCTTGACAAAGATCTGTATCGCAGTTTAACATATATTAAACATCATGATGGTGATATTGCTGAATTAGATTTGACATTTTCAGTCGATGAAGATGTTATGGGTAGGGTTGTCACTCATGAATTGGTTCCCGGTGGTAAGGCTGTTCCTGTCACTAATCAAAATAAGTAAGTGTATCTTTTTTAAAAATAGATAATTTTTACATAAGTTTTTGATTATTTGTATGACAATAACATGGAATGCCTGTCTAACTAAAAACTATATCTAGCATTTGTAATTTTGTCTCAATTTACCTCTTTTTAGTTTTCAAGATTCTACTCCCTGTGAAATTCCAGTTATTGCAAAATCATTCAGTAATAAGTGACGTCAGTTTAGTTTATTGTTATTTTTGTAGACCCAAAAATATTTCTATTAAAGAAAAATATTTATAATTAAGTAAATATAAGGCTGATCACATTGGAGTGGTGATATGTCTTCCTCTTTCATCTTGAAGCTTCTGATTTTGAATACCAGTCAATTCAAGGCAATTTTCCAGTTCCAGTCAGGGAAGGCAATTTTCACATGCTACAAAATTCATTATCATCCATCCGCAGCTGTTATTGAGCATCAGTGTGTTTTGTTTTAAAAATAAATAAATAATTATAAATTATAATTATTAGTTTTGAATCATCCATAAATAGAAACACTTAATTAAAATTGTTTTTTTTACAGAAGTGAGAATAAGATGGATTTTTTTTGGTAACATTGGAACAAATCATTTTGGTTCTAAGAAATTCCGTAATTATCTATAAAAAAAAGGGTGTTATGTCTAAGTTTTATAAATAAAAAAAAGTAATAAAGTAATTAATATTTTTTGATGGGTCCAAGCATTCTCATAATATTTAAGAGAAAAAAATAATATAATAAATATACTTTGTTATGTACAACATAGCAACTTGAATTTGGGTGTCAGAATTTTTTGTTATTTTAAAGTTTTAAATGTTTTTCATTGGAGATTGATTGTTATTATATAAGAATCTGCAGCAGATAACTTAATAAGTAAATTAGACTTATCTTATTACAATGTCTTATTTTTTTTTGCTTTATTGAAAAAAATTGTGTAGTATAGAGTGAACAACATAAAACCGAACCCTAACCGCTGCAGAATTAGTAGGTAGGTTACGTTAGAATGAAATTTTATGAATGATACGAATAAATTAAATAAGAAAAACATAAAATGTAATTTTAATGTTGTAGTTATTTACCTTATTGTTACAAAAGATGTTCAAAATGACCAACCCTGGGCATCAATGCACTTTTGTGCTCGACTGATCATATTGAGAGTCATCTGATGCAAAATGTTGTTGTCAGTTGCATTGATTTCTTGTTGAATGTTCACCTCCAGTTCATTAATATTATGGGGATTAGATGCATAAGCTCTATCCTTTAAGTAGCTCCAAAGAAAAAAATCGCAAGTAGACAACTCTGGGGAACGTGGAGGCCACCGTCCTCTGCTGACAGCTTGTTGAAACACGATTCAGTGAAACATTTGATGTGCAACACATTGTTCCATCTTGTTGGAAGAAGCTGTATTCTTTTTCATTATCAGTTAATTGCGTTTAGAATTCTTTGAAAATTGTGAGATAAACTTGTACATTGACAGTCTGGTCAAAAAATATTGCTCCCACTATACAATTACTGGAAACAGCACAACAAACGCCAACTTTCTCATCATGAAGTGGATGCTTGAATATCTCGTGGTAATTCCTCGCCATCCAATACCTGTTGTTCTGTGAATTAACATGGCCAGATAAATGAAACCATGACTTGTCTGACATGAAGTATGACCTTGGGTCTATCTGTCTATCAATAAAAATGCTTTGGAAAAGCCAGTTGCAATAATCAAGTTGTTTTGGTTTGTCTGTCTCCTTCAGTTGTAATGCAGTATGGTTTTAATTTTAATTCATGAAGAATTTTACAATAAGATGTGTATTTAACACCAGCTTGTTGGGATAACTTGTGTAGTGATTTTTGTTGGACTGGCAGTAATTCTCCTTTCAATATCAGCAATGGTCTGTGGCCTGTGTACGCCATTTTTTAACTAAATTGTGCATGCTACTCTTTGCTGGATACACGCATTCAGAAATTTTTCTATGAATACTTGACATGATTCTTCAAACGATCCAGAATAAATAAAGACCTTAAATTTAGTTATTCTCTCCTGGATTGAATAAGGTATTTTACACAAACACAACTGCACTCACAATACTGCACTGCAACAGAACGTATACTGCACTGACACATAAACACCTGACACATAGCAGCAACTATCAGTAACATATACATTCACTGGTCATGCTAGTTGTATGAGAGTCTTTCATAAATAGTGTTGGGTAACAGTTTCATTATAGGTTCAGTTTTATGTTGCTCACTCTGTATATACTAATTTCATCAGTATTATTTTTTAACAGAATTTAACACTAATGTGTTTTTTAATCTCAGAATATGTACCCCCTATCTGTGTGAGATTATTCTGTAATTTCACTGTAAAATTCAATAACTGGCATTACATCTCTGTAATTCAACTTTATTTTACCTTACTACATAGCATGCAACATTAGGGCAAAAAAAACATTAGTAAATACTGTTATCTATAAATTATATTAATTAAAAGATCGTAGAATGGCCTATGCAAATAGGAAATATTTGCATAAATATTCTGGCTGCATATGTGGAGGTGTTCTTATTGGGTTTAAACATCTTTTAAACCCCTACATAAAACCTAAACATCTTTTAGTTTTATCTTCATAAATACCTTTAAAATTTTAATTTTGTGAGAAAATCTTTGAATAAAAAGACTGTAAAACATAGACCAGTTTTACAGTCAGAACACCAGCATTTTGTGTCTCGTCTTTTTCCATGTTTATAACAAGCTGCACACCTTTTTTGGGGTTTGGCTTTTTTCCCAGTAGCTGGAATTTTTTTCAATAAAATGGAGTTCAGTCTATCTTGCTGGAGGAGGATTAATTGATGGTTTGTTTTCCTGTTTTGAGTGTCGTTGAATCAACTCACTAATTAGGGTTAATATGAAGGCAAGAAAGTCTGCTTTTGGGTTATACTTTTTCCAAATGATGTGTGAATTAAGAATTGTTGCGTTAATTAGTCTTTTAAACAGTTTCACATACCATTTTTTTTGGAATTTACATTCAACTGCATAACTTAGCAACATTTGCTGTCTAACATCTATGCCGCCCATAAATTTATTATAGTCTAACACAGTTGATGGTTTTATTTCAGTTTTATGATATTTATTAGTTTTTTCAATCATTTGAAGATTGTGATAAGTAGAAATAAAAGAAACCACACGCTTATGTCACTACCTGAATATTGATACATCCCCAGAATGTAAGGCAGTAATTTCTCCTTTTGATAATTTTGTTTTTTTGAATTGTTTTGGAACATGTTTCCTGTTGTCTTTCAGTGTCCCAACACAATCAGTTTTATTGGATTTTAATAATTTAGCTAATTTAGTGCTATTTTACAAATTTTCCATCCATACAACAAAGCCTTTCCTAAGCAGGGGTTTAAGAAGATTAAGAACTACTGATTCTGATTTGTTTGATTTAGGTGTTATAAGATTACTATCTAATTGCATATCTTCGCCAGTATAAACAATGAAAGACCATGTATAGCCTGAAGAAGACTCACATAAGTCAAAAGCTTTAATGCCAAACTGTGCGGCATTAGACAATGTGTATGCTGTTTTGAATTTAGAATTTAAATGGGTAACAGGTGGCTAAATTTTGAAAAGAATTTGGTCCAGTAAATTCATCTGCTTTGGTATTAATTGAATATAATATATTCTTAATTAATTAGAAAGATTTCTTTAGTACAACCACTATACAGAAAGAAAAAATTGGAACAGCTGACTAAGTAGATAGTGGATTCAAACGAAATGCTAAAAAGGGATATTTCAGGAGAATTTCTGCATTTAGAAATGTTAAATATAAAGGAGAAACTTTTCTCTACAATACTGTATTTAGCCGAATAGAGAAAAGTTAAAAAACAAGACCTAATAGAGCAGCATATAATGGATGTCAAAATATGTATTGAGTACAGCAAAACACATATGAGGTATGGTTTATGCAATAGATTAAAATAGACAAAAATCACAATTTGATGACATTTAAAGAAATGACACAGCGCATCAATTTGTTTACAGTTTTATTGTGTTTAAAAATAAAAAGTCAAAGCAGTCAAGTGATTCCACAAAATAAAATGCAATTATTTTAATGGTGTATAAGTCATAAGCAAAATGAAAAATCAGTCTTATTGCAATGCGCCCAGATAATTTGAAAATGAAGTATAATATATTTACATTATTGCTTGTAATTATAATCTAACCAAACTTAACCTACGCTCACTTTGTTCACTAGTTAGGCTACTAGTGAGTGTAGGTTAAGGTTGGTTAGATTATATTCATAATTCCCAATTAGCCAGGCACATTCCAATAAGCCTGATCTTTCAATTCACCTACAACATGTACATTGATAAAACAAATTGATCAATCAAATAAGAAATTATGTAATATGGCAGGTAATCTAATAAGTACAAAATTAAAAAAAAATAATTAAGAAAACATTACATTTATCAAATCTCAATTTTGATGAATGATCAAATAGTTTGACTGGAGAATTTAAGTTTGTGTAGTAATGCAAAACTTCAAATCTTGAAATTGACAACTCCTAGTATTTGAAAGATACTTTATCTTTACTTCTTTTTTATATTACTTATTACTGCATTAATAGTGTAAGTTGTAATTCTTTTTTATATGTTATAATTAACTGGGAATCAAGCTCCAGATGGTATCCATCTGAGAGATACATCAAAATAAGTATCTCTCAATCAATAAGTTTAGTTTTGTTACTCTAGTAAGCTATTCAGTTATTTATTATTAATATTATTATTATTATTGTTATATAATTATTTATTATGATATAAAACAGTTTTACTATTTTTGATTAAAGCAAACAATTTTTCAAGTGAAAGAATGTAGCAAACATTCATACCTTTATTGTGGCTTCTAAAACATGAGTATATTTATTTTATTTTCTATTTTTTCAGGATTAATTACATTCATTTAATGGCTCATTTTAGAATGCACACACAAATTAAAGATCAAACAGCTGCTTTTATACGAGGTTTCAGATCAATTATTAATATTGATTGGTTAGCATTATTTTCGACCCCTGAATTACAGAGATTAATATCAGGTGATAATGTACCTCTTGATCTGGTTGATTTAAGAAGGCATACACAATATTATGGTGGTTTTCATGACTCACATAAAGTCGTATTATGGTTATGGGATATATTACTTAAAGATTTTTCTGAAGAAGAACGCAAATTGTTTTTGAAGGTTAGTATAATTTTATAAGATATTTACTGTACATCTATAAATTCTTGTCTGATCGTATTATTTTTCCTGGGTCACAGTGTTCGCCAATCCTCTTCACATTTTCCTCCTCATCCATTACTCTACCTAGACTTCTCTCAACATCACGGTGTTCTAAAATCATATTTATAGTCTTCCAGTTGTTTTCATCTCATCCTGTTACATGGCCATATCATTTCCTCCAACTGCTTCTTCTTTCAAATTTTTTCATTATTTATATATGCATAAATAACATACTTTTTATCTGTATGTTTCTGTTCTTTTTCATGTATATCCCATCCATTATGATAACAGCATAGGAGATAATTTCACTGTCTTGTTTTACTCTATGAAAATTTCAAACCACTGATCATTCAAATTGTTTTTACATGACTTTCATCATCACATAGGCATTTCATTACAGCAGTTCTCTCTCCCCAACTTTGTTTTAAAATGTTCTAAATTTCATATATTTATTGTCCATTTAAATAAAATTGTGATGTTGAATAGGCATTAGTAGTATAAAAACCTCGGGTTCAAGCACAATTTCTTTCTCTGAAAGTAATGATTATTTTTGTGCTTGAAGCCAAGGGTAAGTTTTCCTGGATGAACACGTGTTTCCAGTTAAATTAATATGCTGAAAGAGTGGATTTACTGAAAAATATATGGTAAAACATGGGTTTGAGATGCCTCCAAAATTACAACAAAGAACCAATAATCAAATTGTGCTTGAACCCAAGGGTCTCTTTTCACGGGTTTATTCGAATACATTAAAGAATGGCTACTTTCAATGATGAATATGTGTTCACATTATAAAAAAGGGCATATCTCAAAAACGGTGCATTCTAGAGCATTTTTAACAGAATTTTGAAAGGGTAATTACCTACTTCCTGGAACGATAGGTCCTAGTCCCATGCATCCCACCGTTCTCGAGATGATCGCGAGAGCGAAATTCACATATGTCAATTCACTTCAAACCTACTTCTCACTATCAATTTGTCAGTAAATCTACTCCTTCATATTATAGATTTAAGAAAAACTATGATAAGGTTCTGCATCAAACAATCATCATTGAATGTTAACAGCAATATTTAAACGTTAATTAGAAAGCAAAATGTATGAAATTTAAACGACTTAAATTATCAAAAGATTCTAAAACCCGTCTGACCTCAATAATATAGTATTTTGTTATAAAAATTTATCTAACGAATACGATTTAATTATATTTTTAGATGACATATAAACTGATGTTGAATGTTTATATAAGAAGTGCTCTTTCAATGAAATTAATATTAAATTAAACTGTGAATATATAAACACAATTATTTTCAAGGCTTCTCCAAGAAAGATTTTTAAAGATTTCAAATTGGGAAAAAACAACTTTCTGTTAACAATATATTGTCTATTGATAGTGCTTTTCAAGATATAATTGAACAGTATTTTGAATTAAAACACAAACTGGAAAATACATTTCTGTTTCTGATTTTTTGTTGTATATTGAAATTCAAAATAAAAAACAAGCATTAGTTGGTTCTTTATTAAAACAATCATGAAATGTTAGTGACAAAAATCATATAGATATGTTAATGAATTTTTAATGTCTGTGAATGCGAAGGTATTTATTTAGTGCTATAAAATCCCAAGCAGAAAATATAAATGAAACAATATTAAATATTATATTGTTATTGAGGTGAAGAAATGTGTAGATAATCATTATAGTTTCGGTGAAGTCAATTTACATAGTAGCACTCGCTATGCTCTTAACATTTGTGAAAATCAAACCAATTTAAACGAACAGTATTTAGAAGCTTATGAAAAAATTAACTAATCTTTCGGAAGATTTATTCAAATGGGAAGCAGGGTTGGGTCATGAATAAAATATTGAGGTTGCATATTTCTGTATCAGAATTCAATTCCCTTTATGGAGGAAACAAAAAGTATATTCCATTACCGAAAGCTTTATTTGCGAAACATGCTGTAATAAATATAAAAAATTATGATGAAAAATGTTTCTTGTGGTGTATTCTAGATCACCTATTCCCTCAAAGTAGAAACAATTATTGATTTCATTAAATAAAAAATGTGAAAATCATTTAATCATTTATGAAAGGAATAACTTATCCAGTTTGTGTGAAAGATATTAATAAATTTGAAGCTCAGAACCCAGATATTGCTGTAAATGTGTTGTGTTTTGAAATCGAACGCTGTAAGAAATCATTTAATTCTAATAATGTATATGTAAAACATGCGAATAATAATAATGGAAAAATTGTGATTTGGTTGTTATTATTTATTGATGTTGAACTAAATCAGTCATTAGACACTAATTCATATGGGAAATAAATATAATGGTTTTATCTGTTGGGTGGTTTAAGTAAAATTGATAGAAAATGTGAATACTGTCCCTATTGTTTGTATTGTTTTAAATCTTGGAGTAGTGAAATAGAAGTGAAAAAAATACTTGAAATACATATTGAAGATAGTAAGCAAGGAAAGGTTCAGAGAATTAGAATGCCAAACAAATGGATCGGAGAGGTAGAAACATAGACGTGGTAATATTGTATCATATAAAGATTATTCTTCAACCTTACACGTTCCTTTTGTTATATACGCAGATTTTGAATCGTTTATCATTCTTATCATATTGCAAATCTTGAACTGGCTACTAGTAGTTGTCCAACAAAAACCGATACTCATAAACCATAAACCGTCTGGATATCTCTATGTTATAATAGATGAAAACTGTTATGTTGTAGAGTCAGAATTATTCAGAGCTTCAACAGATGATGAAAAATTGTTGAGAAGTTTCTTATTGATTTATATGAAAATATGAGTATTTCGAAAAGGAATTAACAACTAGAAAAGGGTTTATTTACTATGACCACAGAAAATCAAGAAAGATTTAAAAATGACACTAAATGTGTGTGTTATATGTGGTGATGAATTTAATGGGGATGAGAATCGTGTAAGACATCATTCTCATTACTGGTGGTAAATTTATTGGTCCAGCACATAAAAATTGCAATTTAAATTGTAAACTCCATAACATTTATTCCAGTAGTATTTCATAATTTACATGGTTACAACTCACATTACATTGTATTGGTGATGGATGCATTGAAAGATAAATTTGAAATTTCTTGCAAGAATAAAATATTGATTTATAGATTCATATAAATTTCTATCTTACAGCCATGAAAAAGTAAAAAGTTTATTTTATAGCTGTCGTAAATTGTCAAGCAGTCAGAGATAGCATATAAATTTAAAACAGCTTTTTTAGTTTCAAAACCACATAAAAAATTATTATCATGAAAATAAAATTAAAAAAATAGATATGTTAAAGTTGTTAATTCAACAAAAAGATGTTTATCCATATACATATATTAAATCAGCATCTGTTTTCAATGAAACATAATTACCACCCATTGAAGTGTTTTATGATGATTTAAAGCGACAACACATCTCTGAATCTGATTATAGGTGTGCACAAAACATTTGGAATTGTTTTAAAATCAACATGCTCGGTGAATACCATGATTTTTACAAGAAATTGGATGTCATGTTGTTGGCTGATGTATTTGAAAGTTTTCGTAATAAAATGATCAAAATAAATAATTTAGATCCATGTCATTATATATCTGCTCCACATTTATCATGGTCAGCCGCTTTTAAAACTACAAAAGTTCAATTAGAACTCGTTACAGATCTATATATGTATTTGTTTTTTGAAAAGGGCATTCGCAGTGGTGTGTCAATGATTCCCAATCATTATGTTAAGTCTAATGATCTGTATTATCGTGCTGTTTTGGATGAGAAGGCTGATAAAGAAATTTATGATAAAGATAAACCAATAAAATTAATTAAATATTATGATGTTCGATCTCTTTACGGACACTGTATGATGGAACTGTTAGAAGTAGACAGATTCAGATGGTGTGATGAAAACGAACTTGAATATTTGTTCGTAAACCATGTGGATGATGTGAAAGATGATGCCAAAATGGGTTATAATTTAGAAGAAGTTGATTTAGCATATCCCAAACACTTACATGAAATGCATAAAGATTACCCACTCGCACCAGAGAAAAACTCCATTCCCAGTAGTATGACTTCTTCGTTTCTCTCTGTTGTAAAATGAGTAGCATGTAAAAAATTATTGTGCTTTAGAAGATAGAAACAAATACGTTCTACATTACAGAACATTAAAATTAACTGGGTGGTGTTGTTAAAGATACATAAAGCAGTTTGTTTTAATCAATCTCCATGGTTGAAAGATTATGTTGAGAAACCTTTTCATTCATGATTTAGTACTAAAGATGAGATTGAAAAAAGTTTATAAGTTATTAATAAACAATGTTTATGGAAAGACTTGAAAATGTAAGAAAGCAAATCGATATGTGTTTGATCAATGGTGAATCTAAGTTTAAAAAATTAAACGCTAGTCCAAGAGTAAAATATTATATTTACGGAAAGGATGTGGTTGGAATATCAATGTTAAAGAAAAATATATACTTAAATAAACCCATTTATGTAGGTTTAACAGTAACAGATTTAGCAAAATTAATCATGTATGATTATCTTTACAATCACTTTTTACCTAGGTTTGATCATGAAAACATAAAATTGCTAATGAGATACAGATTCGTTATTATACGCAATTATACTGAAAGATGAAAAAATAAAAAAGAATTCTAATTTATTTGAGAAATATAATAAAACTTGGTTACAATAATCCAAATGTTTTTACAAATAGTAAATATGATATAGGTTGTTTAAAGGATGAAATGAAGGGGGAATCAATCTATGAATTTGTTGGGTTAACAGCTAAAATGTATTCCTCACTATGGGGAAAAAATGAATATCGTTTACAACATAAAAAAAGACAGCCAAGGGAATTAAAAAGGGTTCTTGTATATTCTATAAAGATCATAGTTTGATCATTTTAGATCACATTCTATATAAAGATTGTTTATTCAATAGAAACGTTTCATATTCAACATGAAAATTATTACATCATTTTTAATCATCAAATTTACTTGATCGATCAGTGTAAAAAAAGTTCTCTCTCTGTATGATGATAAAAGATTTGTGTTAAAAAACCTCATTGATACACATCCATATGGTCATAAAGAAATCTATGAATATATGATGAAGAAAAAAAAATAGTCTACATCCATTTTATTAACGCTATCTATTTCTTTAATTAGACTAGTTTTTTAAATATATATTAGTTTAGTTTCATTACAAATACTACAACTATATCATATTATTATTTTTTTAAACTGCAACGTAATTATGCGAAATCAACATTTATTACAAAACAACAAATACATTACATATCTAAACTGTGTACGTATGACTTAACATGTATCATCAATACCACGTTTAAACTCTACATCATGATAACTATGACCATTCTTCAATTTTTTTAACCCTTTATGTATTACATAAACTTCTTTAGAATTATTAATTTCATTCAAATCTGATAGTGAAAGATCATTAAATCATTGTAAAAATATTTTCCTGAAACCTTCAATTGATGCAATAATCGATTCAACATTTTTGATGTTTTTAAATTCCATTTTTTCAACATTATATTGTTGATTCACCTTCAAATAATTTAAACTATTCAATTTATCAAAAATATTAGACATTTTTATTATTCTATATATAAAAGTAACAATATTTAAAATCAACATTTTATTGATGTTAAAAATTATTGTTTTATTTATATACATACAAATGAGTTATAGATGTGTGTTATGAACAGATCAAAGATTCATAGGGTATCTTTGGTGATTTAATTGAATTTTATAATAGAAAAGCTGCAGTCGGAATTCTGACTTCAGCTTTTGAATTAATCGATTTTTATTCAGAAACTTTGGCTAGTTGGAATTCCGACTAGCCAAAAATATAGTACAAAAGGTAATAAAAATAAATTCGATTTTACTAATTTCTGGTACATTTCAAAAGTTAGATATGTTATATGAAAAAACTTTTAATAAGTTGCAAATCGCGGCAACAGTAAAAGAAGAACGTAAAAGTGAGTCAGTCTAAATAACTATTACAGTATATCTCATCGACCTGAATTCTAGCCAATGAAATAATGTCTAAAGTTATGGTTGTTCGAGTTGATGTAATACATTTTTTATTACCTTGTTTTTTTTTTTCAATTATAGAACATAGTGTCAATTAAAGCTGATTAGCGAAAGAATTACACAAGCTAGTCAGACAAAATTATCCAACTAGAAAGACTGAAATCAAAGGTTTGTTTGACGTGTACCAAGCAGATATAGTTGAAATGATACCTTATTCTCAAACCAATAAGGGTTATAAATATTTATTGACTGTTCTTGATTGTTTTACTAAATTTGCATATGCTATACCGTTAAAGAATAAGACGGGTAAAGAGGTTGCGTCCGCTTTGCAACCAATATTTGAAAAGCATAAGATGAAACATTTTCAAACAGATTAGGGAAAGGAATTTTATAATCCACAAGTGAAAATCCTGTTGAAACAATTCAATATAAATCATTATTCCTCATATTCAGATAAAAAAGCAGCCATAATTGAACACTTCAATAGGACCTAAAATGTGGACTAAATTTACAGAACAGAGAAGCTACAAGTGGATTGATATACTGCAAGCCCTCATTGACGAGTATAATGATACAATATATTCAGCAAAAAAATTTAAACCAAAGATGTAAATAAGACGAACGAATCGCAAGTGCTTGCAAATCTAAACAAAAAATATGATAAGAAAAAAGGTATTGTAAAAATTAAATTTAATGTTGGCAATTACATTTGGATAAGCAAACATAAAAAAGTATTTGAAAAGGGTTATTTACCAAAATGGACTAATGAAATATTTAAAATACATAAAATATTTAAAATTCATGCAGTTCATGCTGAATCACGGCCTGTTACATATGAAATAAGCAATAGTAGAAATGAACTCATAAAAGGATGTTTTTGTTAACACAAACTACAAAAAACTAAACACAATGATGTATATCAAATTGAGAAAATACTCAGATGAAAAAACAACAAGGCGTATGTAAAATGGGGCTAGGATTCAATAAAAGTTACAATTCACGGATAGATTTGAGTAATGTTGTTTAACATCAGTTTTCTTTATTGTTAAATTCACTGTGAAAACAAATACATTATTGATAATATATATTTTCTGTACATATCTAGATGATAATAATACTATGGGACTTTTTGGTAGTAGTATAAAATCTGAATTTAAGCCTGAAAGAAATATGAATATAAAATATTAATTTTACACATCTAACAAACTAATAAAACGGGAAATTAAAGATTGTATTGAAAAATTTGTGAATGATATTGATAAATATTTTCATTGGGATGAATTGCATATAAAAATAATTGTTCATGGTGATGAATTGCATATAAAAATAATTGTTCATGGTGATGATTTTAGCGATTATGTTGTAATAGATGAATCTTGTGTAGAAACAGATGATCTTTATGATGATTTGTCAAAACAGCCTTATTGTTCACTTCCAATTACTAAAGTTGATATATCATATCAACCTCGGGAAAAGATCAATGGTTTATTGATTAAATTTTTAATCAATTATATAATAGATAATGTTATTTTTACTTTTTACTGTTATTAATACTCGATTATAGAAGTTGCGAATAAATATCAATAGTATATTTGAAAAATCATTTGATATTTTAAATACAGTGAGAGATGAAGCTTAAAAATAATAAAATTATCGGTGAAGATTATTATTTTAAAAGTAATGATGAGTATATGGTTTTTATAAGCGATAAGTATGATTATATTCCTTCAACATTTGAGTTTGAATATTCACAATTTTTAGATAAAGTTGAGTACAGTCAAATAGAGGTACAATCTAAAATTAAATCTGCACTTGATTTGTTGTATTATATTATTAAAGATTTAGATAATGATTGTAAAGCAATATTTGAGGATAGATTATCACAATCATTATAAAAGCATCACTGTTTTAGATAAATATTATTTGTATGATATAGAGGATATAGAGACATTTAGAAAAGAATTTCACGATGATTTATCAAAAATTAATCTTAAATTTTATATAGTCACTGGAATTGATATAAGTTTAACTCTTTAATAATTTATTAGTTTAAATATATTTTTTTTTTATAATTAGAGAGATATGAAGGAAGTACAACAGAAAATGAAGTAGACATGGATCCCTCTTACCAGACACTATTAGATGTGTTGTATGTGGTCCATCAATGGTAAAACAAATATCGTCTTTAATCTTTTAGTTCAACCAAACGGAGTACGTTTTCAGAACTTGAACGTTTTTTCAAAATCCTTCATCAATCTCTATATAGAATGCTAACGAATTTGATGATGTTAAATCCAGAATTTAGTTACAATGAATATAGTGAAAATGATCAGGTTCCACAACCGGAAGCGATCAGACCACATTCAATAATGATTTTTGATGATATAATCAAAGAAAAACAGGGTAATATCAATGCTTATTTTGCAATAGGTCGACACAATAAAATTGATTATTTTTATTTAGTGCTAACATATTCTGAATTACCAAAACAACTGATACAAGACAATTGCAATTTTCTAATACTGTTCAGACAAGACAGTTTAAATTTACAACACATTTACGATGACAACGTAAACATTGACATGTCGTTTGATGATTTTAAATCTCTATGCGATCATTTTTGGAACACGAATCGGTATGGTTTTCCAGTTATCAATAAAGACTGATAAAAATAAAGGTTGTTATAGAAACGGTATTGATAAATTTACCATCATCGATTGAACACAGCATTACTATATTGAATGTAATATTGCGTTTAGCGTTGAACATTTACATTAAAGAGTCTAACCCTGAAAATGTTGTCATATCTCAAACGTGGAAATTCCTGCATGTGGGATTTCATTCTTATTCATGAAATTTGATGAAATACATTCAGAGATTGCTGTTTATTGTTAAAAAATTACTTTATATAAACATTTTGTTGGCTGCGTTGAACATTTTCACAAAGACTATTAGTTTGAATTCTTCTTTTTTTTTTTAATCTAAGAGACAGTGTATAAGAAGGAGAAACAAATGATAGAAATTGATAAATTGAATAAAGATTTTAAATGTAAACATGCGGCTTTCATTATGGGTTTAGCCAAAGAAGATTCTTTATTTCAAAATAATAGATCCTAATAAAGATAAAAATTGATAAATCAGAACCACCTCTTCCCCCTCCAATGGATGGTGAAATTGATATAGATAGAGTAGGATGCGAATTGGGTAATAGATTGACAGGTTTGCTCCAACATAGCTTGTTGGAGCAAGATTTAGAAGTTTCAGATAATGATTACGATGAAGAAGATATGGCCTCTTGAACATTGTTATCTGAAAAAAACAATATTACCATATGAACCAACTCAATCTGCATATGAAGGTGAAGAACCGCTTAAATTTACAAAGTATATAGATATTCTGCCAGACACTCCATTTACACAAGTTTCTGAAATGCAAGAAACAATTACAAGTGAAGAATATAGAGAAGCTATCCATCCATATTTATAAATGTTAAAAACAGGCCCAAAAATATCAATGGATCATGTGTATGGTGTAAAGTATGATAAAAATACAGATACGAGCACTTTGAGTAATATTATTGAATTTATAGATGATAAAATTCATTTGCGAGATGTAATCTATTCGACTACACCAGGTCTTTTAGAGTTGTTAATTTATAAAAATCCAGACATGAAAAAAGTTTGCACAGCAGATATGCAAACTTATGGTGAAATGTTGAAATGTACTGATGCGCACTTGACAGATGCCGGTACTATAAAAACAAATAAATTTTTTAAATATAATGAAATAATCAGAAAGCTTTTTCTGCCAAAAAGAACAGATAGATCTGTTTCACCATATAAAACGCCATCCACATCTTTTAGCTGTAGCGGACTACTGCATGCACAATTTAATTACAATCCAGTCTATTTATATTGGGATGATCCAACCGAATTGATAGCTAGATTGAACACTCTTGTGGGTGAATATAGCACTGGAAACAAGAGTGTTTCCAATGAAATGATATCCATAATTAAAGAATTGAAAGATGTTGAAATTGATGAATAGAATATTTCTTTTTAATTATTATTTTGTTATATATAGAAATATCACAATTAAGATTAGGTCATCAAGGAACAGGAAAACATGGGCCTCCTGGAATAGTTTTCTCATTTAGTTAGGACTAAATCAAGCGATATTATACTATGATGCCTCCATAAAAAAATTATGTAGAGGATGAAAAACAGAAGGTTGCAGATGTAACTTTACGGTTTATGAAAGATGCATTAGAATCGCTTAAAACACAAATTACAATATATATAAATGATAAATTAACTGGTCACATTACAGAAGATCTCATAACTGCTAACATCAGGGCACATTTAGAAAATGAAATTAAATCTATGGTTGCGGAATGATTCACAAAAATGAAAAGACAAAATTAAAAGTACTTCATAAAACAGTGTATTTTATAATTCAACCGGTTTGGTTTAATTAAACGCGAAATAATCTGTTTTTATAAATAAATTTATTATATTTTTTGATTTATCTGAAATATTTTGGATAAAATATCTTTCAATATGTTTTTTTTGTATATGAAATATGTTTCATCTTAATAAAGATGAAACAATTAAAATTATTACCAGTACATTATGTTTATAAAAAATTATTAAAAATTGCTTTATTTAAAAAAAAATTGTTTTATATAAAATATTTGAAATAAGTTTGCTCGCTCGAATCTGAGCGAGCAAACTTAGATACATTAAATAATCATTTAGATTTTTATATCAATAATGTATGTGAATGAAAATACATTTTTTTTATATATAGATATGAAGGTAAAAAAAAATAAGAAGAAAGGACGCGGTTTTATCGGTTCTATAGGGAATAAAGTTGTAGATTTATTACCATTTGAAGCACATATCCCAGGTTATAATTATTGTGGACCAGGAACAAAATTAGATATGCGATTAAAACGTGGTGATAAAGGTGTTAATAAATTGGATGATGCATGTAAACTGCATGATATAGCTTATTCAAAATATTCAGATAATAAAATGAGAGCTCAAGCTGATAAAAGCGCTTGCTGAATAAGCTTGGGAACGTGTAATTGCATCCGACAGCAGTTTGACTGAAAGAGCAGCCGCCTATGCAGTAAATAACGAATGAAACTTAAATCTAAATTTGGCAGTAGAGTGAGACTTAAGAAAAGTGGTGGATGATTAAAATTAAAGAAAGGTTGTAGCAGTACTGCTATGGTTGCTTTAAAAAAAAATAATCGATTCAATACCAAAACGTGCTTTATATGATCATGAATTGATTGAGTATGTGATACAGTTGAAAATTACACATTTTAAAGGTATTTTATGCTGGACGCTTTACCCAAAAATATTAGGAAAAATGAATGTGTAATTAATTTAGACATTTCAAACGGTCGTGGTACGCATTGGGTTTGTTTCTCTAAAATCGATAAAAATGTAGATTATTTTGATAGCATAGGTGATGCTCATCCTCCTCCAGAATTGATGAATTATTTCGGGATATCTAATGTAATGTACAATTATACTAGATATCAAGCCGACGATGATGTAATTTACAATCTATTATGTTTAGAGTTTTTGTGAATAAATTATATGTTTTTGAATTTTGTATTTTCTATATGGATATGTCATGTCTATTATTGATTGACGGTAACAGTTCAACTATTAGGAAATTGTTTTCTCCAATTATCAATTTTTCAAAAGGCCAATACAAATTGGTATTAAAATGACTGAATGTGGAAGAGAATAAAAAGAATAAATTGTTATGCATTCGATAAGGATGTTAAAAATGATGAAAATAATAATTATGTATTTACAAAGAAAAATTATATATCAATACTGACGGGTAGTTGTGAAATAGAATATATCAGTGAATATATACAGAATGAAATGAAAAAAATTAAAAAACCATTTCACTTCCAGCAAACATAAATATGTTACAATGCGAAATTAAAAGCACTGTATGGATAGATTTTTCAGATTCAGATTACAGCATCGGCAGTTTGTTGGGTTATGGTTCGAGAATTATCAAACCAAATATTCTTCACACATTTTTCAGATAAAGTAATAAATATTGCTCCTGTAAATGCAATACGCGTAAAATATAATATTATTTCGGGTAGTTTTAAGAATGAAGACCAAGATCATATTTTATGAGTTTCTGTTGAGTGCAGACTCAGGTGAGATGATTGTAGAATATCCATTATTGAATTTCTACCGATGTGAGAGAAATTTACGATTTAGTTATATCATTGACCGATGAAAATGATAATTTATTAAATCTGCACAAAGAATGAGTAAACATGATGTTGGTATTGAAAGAATCTAAATAAACTATTGTAATTTAATTTTTATTTTTTGCTCTTTAGATATGCCGCTTGAATTTGAAAGTGAAGAAGAAGAAATTAAAACGTTTCATTATCAAAAAAAAACATTTCATATTGACAAAAGAAAGCGTAGAAATATTAAAATCTCTAGGATTTGAAATCGTTGGTGGGATACTTAAAAGTACCAATACGTTATTGAAATAAAAAATTAAATTTTCATATATAGATTGTATAAAATGAATTGTTTAACAGTCAATAAAGTAGCACATTCAGGTGAATCCCTAACATATAATCAACTCCACAATCATTATTCATTAGCTAATAAAACTGAAAAGGAGATTAAAATCCCTATAAATCAACCAGATACTGTTTCGGATGAAAGTTATCTGATTGTTTTTGGTAAACTCGTTAGAGCCAATGGAAAAAATCTACTACTTCAGTATTAGTTAATTTTGCTCTTTCCTTTTTATTTCAGGATATATGATATCTTATCAATGAGCAAGAACTAGTGTTGGTAAGAAATGTAGGCGTAACAGCGGTTATGAAAAACGTTCTTTCAGTAACAAACTCTGCTACTACTATCTGCTGAAATAGCCGGATGGATCAGTGGAAAAAATAAAGTCGATTTAGATGAGAATGGTACTTTTAATTTATGCATACCGTTATCAATGTTGTTAGGTTTTGCTGAAGATTTAAAAAAATAATCATAAACAATAAACAGGAGTTAGTGTTGAGGCAGTTTGATAGTGATATAAAAATGATGCATGCTACGGTTCGCAATCATAAATCTAAGATAGAATTAACAGACATCGTACAAGTTGTTCCATATTTAAAAGTCGTGCTTGAATATAAATTGGAACTAGCTAAGATGAAAGATCAAAATAAAGATGTGTATATGGTGTTTGGAGCATGGGATCTTCATGAAAATACAGTGATTCCTCAAACGAATTCTTTTACATGGAACGTGACAACTTTGTTTTTAATAGATAAACCACGCTTTGTTATTGTATGTTTTCAAACCGATAGGAAAGATAACGCTATGAAGAACGCATCAGAATTTGATTCTTGTAATGTGAAAAATATTAATGTAATGATGTAATGATAAATATTTATTAATATTTTTTAATGTTAATGTATAGGATGTTTATTAATTTTCAAAAAGCATACTATAAAAATGTAGATACACCATATACATTTTCTGATTATAAAAACGAATATCCTTTATATGTGATTGATTGCTCGCAACAAAATGAATCAGTAAAGGTGGGTGGAATTGATTTAAAAATTAAAGTTGTAGCAGAAGAGAATTTTAAGCCTAATACAATTGTGTATTGTTTATTAATGTACGATAATGTAGTTACATACTCTCCATTGACGGGCACAGTGATAAAGCAATAGTAATAGGTTAAAGGTTGCAGATTATTTAATTTAATAATAATTAATAATTTCATTTTTTTTTAATTTTTAATGATATAAAGCTAATGATTGATACTAAATAGAGATCAAAGATCAATACTCTTGTATCTATCTAAACCAATATATAACAAGTAATTAATATTTCATTTAAAGAATGATTGACACCACGTCATGTTATGAGAAACGGGATTTCCCATTACGTCAGCAGCAGTCTATAGTAATAGTGATGGGGAAATCCCCTTTACAGCATCAAACTTTGCAATGAATAAAACACCTTATTAAACATATGTTTTACTGTAAATTTTTCAGTAAACCAACTGTTTCAACATGTAAATTAATTGTGAACACACATTCATCATTGAAAGTAGCCATTCTTTAATGTATTCGAATAGACCTGTGAAAAGAGACCCTCGGGTTCAAGCACAATTTGATTATTGGTTCTTTGTTGTAACTTTGGAGGCATCTCAAACTTGTGTTTTACTATATATTTTTCAATAAATCCACTATTTCAGCATATAAATTTAACTAGAAACACGTGTTCATCCTGGAAAACTTACCCTTGGGTTCAAGCACAAAAAGAAGAATCATTACTTTTTGAGAAAGAAATTGTGCTTGAACCCAAGGTTTTTATACTACTTATTTTGCATTAATTTATTTTGCATTTTTTTACCCTTTTATTTAGTATTTTTTATTTATTCACTCACTGCGTACCTGTATGGTGTGTTCTGCAAGTTATATTTTGTTTTACATGCATTAACATGTTCAGCCCAGTGGCCATATTGCAGTTAATAACCAATGCCAAAACAACATTTTGCATGAGAAGTTGCATGATGCCACTGTCATCATCTGTCCATGTGAATGATCTTTTTTCTTTAGTACCTGATAGCATTAAATTCATTAATGCATATTGATTATATAGAAAAAAAAATAGTGAAAAAAAATGGGTTTAAAGGCTACAATGTAGTTAGATTACTCAAATATAAAAATTCATAACAAGCTGTAATAAAAAATTTCGAGAAGAATGGTAAAAAACTTGGTTTTGTTTGGAATAGTCTCCATGAAAAAAAGTTGCAAAATTCTATCTGGAAATCAAGTATATTCATTCAAGAAAGTAGATTGAATGCCCTTATCAATCATTCAAACAAACCAGAAAATTTTGAGACTGGATAAATGGTGAAATATTAAGAGATTGTTTGTCATGTCAAAGAAATGTGTTTTTGACATGTACAGACAAACAGAAAAAATTATTCATTGAAGTATTACAGCAGCAGGGTGATTTTAATAATTGGTTAGCAGGGAAAAAAGATTGTCAGATATTACAGTTGATGGATAACATGAATAAAATTTGTGATTACACTATTGAGATAGAAAGCAAAGTTGCTGTGGTGATTGATAACATGACAAGACACTGTTCAATCTGTTGACAAGTAAATGCGAGTTGGATGAGTGAAGTGTAGAAGAGATAAATACTGAATATTGTGGTTCAATAATGAAATTTGAATAATGCATTGAAAGATGTAGACATATACTGTAGGTACGAATATCTGGTGTACAGAGAGAATGTGCTGAACACCATGAACATCATGGTGAAAAGCAAAGAAATTTTACTACATGAAAAGGTTCTATACACATTGTGGAGCATTAACAACTGGCACTCCTAATTTTGAACATACCAGAGAGGAATTATTGGACCATGATGACCATTTATTTATTAATATTTACTACACAGTAAAAGAATATCTATTATTTAAAACTTGTGTAAGACTTAAAACTAATTTTTAAAGTTTTAAAAAATAAATCTTTGTTCGTTGTTATATCTGTAATTCCACTTTTATTGTCTGGTAATCTGAAAAGAATTTTTAATTAGCTTCTGTAATTTCTGCAGACACTCTGCAAAAATATAATACATTAACATTTGACATACATTGGTGTTTACACTCGCACAAAAAAAAAAGTGAAAAGTACAAAAATCAATTCCATATTATTTAAAAGATTTATATGTTTAAATTTCATATTTTAAAAATCTAAAAATGTATACAACTACATAACAAATCTGTGTATGATGCACTCAGTATAACATATTGTAGCCTAATATAAAATAAGAAAATAATAAATTTGCAAAGTAAAAAATGTTAATTCTTATAATTAGATAAAATTTATGAATTATAAATTTTTAAAAGAATATAAATAAAACATATGGAAGGCTTTTTTATTATATTTAATTTTCCACTGTAACACAGCTGTAATAATTCTATTGGCTGAATGAAGCTCAGTAACTAGTATGTTGTATGCGTTCAAAATAGTACTGGTTCTATCTAGTAAACTTGTTTTTATTTTATTTTAACAAAAATTTAGGAAATAATGCATTGATAAAGTTTTTGATGTTTCTGATTTGGAATGTTTTGCCATAGCCTTTAAAGTGCCTTACAATTACCAGTAGGCATTTGTTGTAATATATTTTGAGATGAATTCCACTAAAAGAAACTTACCTTCCTAGAAAATAATTACTGTAAGTTTTGAATTTGAAAGATTTTGTTAGAATTTTCATAATTTTGGGAGAATAAGGATTACCATTCAAGTGACTGGATACTCTTTGGATGAAATTAAACACTCAGGTTTTATTACCAGAAGCAATCTAAAATTATCATCTATTTGATATGTCTATACAATGAATAATATTAATAACAATGATTCTTCTTTTGATTTTGTATTCTTCTTTTGTAGTCTTTTGATTTTTGTAGTTTTTGTAGACTGTGTGATTCTTCTTTTGATTAGTCAGTTACTGTGAAACCCATCATCCAAATTTTGCTCTAGCTCAGATGTTTTAATAATTTCACCAAACAAAGAAAAATAAACATTTGGGGAAATGTATTATTAATTCCATCAAAAGTTACGGGACTCTTGATTGATCATAATAGATGTTTATTTGTCCAGTATTAAATTTCTCATCCCAGTTTTTCACATTCATTACCATATTACCGTAAATCTGTATTAATTGATAAATTTCAGCAGGTCTCACTTCTTGAGCATTTAAGAATCAAATACCACTATGTTATTCGAAATTAGTGAGTGGTATTTTACACAATTGGGTTCATTTTAACAACGAAAATATGTAATAAGGTATGCGACTCAGAACTATAAGAAGACAAACCAACTGTAAACAAAGACAGACCAACTGTAAAATTGGGAAGAGAGAATGACCTGTACAGTAACTATGGGCAAACAGTTTTTAGTTTCTTGATTATTCTTGGAACACATTTACATTAGGAAAACTCAGAAAATTTATTGTAAAAAAATGAACGGTTACAAATTTTTTCAGTCTTAGCAGGAAATAAATTTAATATCTGGTTATCAAATAAAACATTTAATGTTTATTTATTACAGTTTGTTACAAGTTGTTCAAAGCCTCCCTTACTTGGTTTTGCTCATCTTGAACCTCCATTTTCAATACGTTGCGTTGAAGTGGCTGATGATGATGACATTGGTGATACTATAGGTCAGTACTATAGGTCAATTATTTTAATTTTTTTTATTTTGGTTTTTAATATTTATTATTTACATTTAGTTTTTATATCAATTACAGATTATATTGGCATGCACTGTGACAATAATTAAAGTGAATGTAATTGAGTAGTCAATAAGTACTATATTACTGTACTTATTACATTGCCAGCTTAACTTATTTTCTGCCATGGACACATATACAAACAACTTGCCATTCAAAATTCAGAACCATATGAGAAAGCACAAGTTGTATTGGTTCCTTCCATACAATATATAAAAGTTTTTAGAAAAAACAAGAGAATTTTTTCCTCTTTGATTTAAATATATACAACAAACAACTGCCCTACTCTTCTATTCCATTCTAAAAAACACAGTAAACAAAGTGTGATAAACTTGATTTATATTGCACCATTGAAATCACATGTATTTCAAGTTGTAAATGAGTGGTGATTGGTTGTGAATAATGTATGTGAAAAATGTATAAAAATAATTTTCAATACCTTTGATTTTTGAATTATTTTGTGGTAATGTTTTTATGTGTAATATTACACCTTAACATTGTAATGTTACCTTAACATTACATTATGTATTTTAATAAAATATGGACTGTAATCACATTTAATTTTTTTGGCTTATAATTTCTCTTTTTACTTATTAAATACTTATTAATTTAGTTTATAAAAATTTGATATATAATATATTATTATTTACCATAAGAATAAAAAATCTACTTATAACATTTCATTTATGTAAAACTATTATTATTAGAATTCATAATTTTAATATAATACAGTGTACTATATTTACAGACTTAAAATATTTTTATTCATATTTAATTTTCTTGTTTCTAGGAAGTGTAATTAGAGGATTTTTTACAATTAGAAAAAAGGATCCACAACATAGGTTACCAACTTCTTCAACCTGTTTTAATTTATTAAAGTTACCAAATTATCAACATAAGAGTACATTAAGAGAAAAATTAAGATATGCGATAACAAGCAATACTGGTTTTGAATTATCATAATATAATTTTAATATGCAAGTTAATTTATTTTTTTATATCTAAAACCAATACCTATCATTTAATGAAAGATGTATTTTGTTTAAAAAAAATCTTTGTTGTTATTTTTATATATAGTCTTCTTATAATGTAGTTTCAATCTTATGTATAATAATATTATTTTTGTCTGTTTTGTTAATTCTTGCAAATTTTATTTTATATAAAAATATGATTATTCCTGTTTCCTAGTACAGTATATAGTTATAATTAATTATACAAAGTATAACATATTTATATATTGTATTGTTTTAGAATATAAATTTGTAAAATACAGAAAGTACTATGATAATCATTCATTTTATTTAATAAAACACACTTTATATTGAAAAAAACTGTAATTAGTTACTATCTACAGTAATTCTTTCCCTTATACTTTTCCTTTATCCAAATCATATTTGGTCCTACGATATACTCCTAATAACATACTTCATAGAACAATTCCAGTACTTCTACTGTACCTCAAATGCATTTTAGAAAGATATAAAGTACCATGTTTAATTTATCCTGGTAGCCTTCTCCAGCGTGATATATACTATTAAACCCTAAATAATATTTTTTTAAATTTACTTTACCACAATGTATAAGTAAATGAAAAAAAGAATTTATTAGATTCTCTGATAATACAGCATAAAAGGAATAGTAATTAGAAATAATAAAAATAATGGTAAAACTAACTGCTTTACATATTTTATACAAACTTGTTGGGAATTGAACCCATGGTATGCATATTTTCAACTTAATTCACTTGAATAACCAGAATTGAACAAAGTAAAAAGAGAATAAGGGGAAAAGTTTATAACCTAACTGTTTACTATCAGGAATCTTTTTTTTTAAGTATTTTAAAATCAAAATTAATTTCTTTATGCTTTGTTCTGTGAGCTGTTCCAACTTATTCTACTAGAATATTAAGAAGTTAGATATTCAAAAAGAATTCAAATCCAGCATTGATTAACCACATATATAGCTACAACCAATTCTACTGTATGTATTGAGATAGCAAATAGAATGTAGAGTTTCAGAATTAAGTTTTAAATTACCTTTTTCATAATTATTTTACTGAAATTAATCTTTTTAAGATTCATATTATTCCTCAGTACTGATAAGTTATATTTAAATAAACAACCTAGTGCAGAAATATTGAGATAAGACTTATCTTCAGGGGCATATCCCGTTCAAAACAGAAGGGGAAGCAGCTTTCTGAATTGAACTTCTTTCATGGGTGAAGGATAGTACATGAGGGGAGATGTTATGCAATAATACACAATAACAAATGGAAGAATAAAATATCTATTAAAAAAAAAAAAAAGTTAATTTTATAAGAATAGTTCGTTAGGATTAGATGCAAATTGTTGTAACTACAGCTTCAACTAATTGCAATCGGTGAATGCTTAACATAGCTAACCTGTTTTTACCAATGGTCCTTCTTAGCCATGCTTTGATTGATGAAGGGAGCAACACCCGCTCTAGTGATTATGTCGCCCCAGACAAAAAGATAATTGCCACCTTAATAATATTATATATATATTTTTTTCAATAAAAATCAAATCGTTTTATTTAAATTAAAAAAAGGATATATTTAGAAATAAAAATGTAACAACATAATATTGATAATCAAACAGTACAAAACAGTAGAAATTAATTACGAAATATCTGTACCTAGCCACAAACTGATAACCATATATTTTTTTTACATTTTTAAATGGTTTTAAAAATGTGTATTATTGCACAACAATCAAAATGCCGTTATTTTGAAAATAAAACAATGTAACATCAACTACACTAAAATCGCAAAAAAAAATTTTTTCTCACTCAGTTCTGCAAACCTTTTTTATTACATCTTTTAAATTTACTTGATCAGCAAACCCTTAAGATGATTTTGTGTAGTAGTCGAACGTAAAAAGTTCTTAATTAATTTTAACTTAGAGAAACTCCTTTTGTCACTTGCTACAGTTATTGGTATCATTAACAATATTCTTAAAGCAATGGTAAGGTTTGGGGCAAAATTTAACTTTGTAATAAGCTCAGTACATTGCTTAGGCTTTCTTTTTGCCCAAAAGTGCAGATACTGCTGAAATTTCCTCTGCTAATTCTACCCCATTTACATCATCAGAATCACCATCACTGATGGATCAAAGCAAGACGATACCATTGGTTGTGCTTTTGTTGTCAATAAAAGGACTTACATGTTTGGCCTACCCGGTATTACGAGTGTGTTCACTGCTGAACTACTCGCTATAAATAAGGCTCTTAATACCATTAACCCTAAATATAGAAACATTCTTATTTGCAGTGACTCGTGTAGTGCTCTCCAGGCGTTAGAAAACTTTTATTCCAAACATCCTGTCATCATTGAAATTTACAATGCAATCGCTGAGTTGAGCAATCGCAACACAGAAATAAGTTTTTGCTGGGTCCCTAGCCATGTAGGGATTCCAGGTAATGAACAAGCAGATTATGCTACCAAAGAAGCGTGTATTCAACCTCCTTTCACCACCTGAGTTACTACCTTTGGTTTTATTAATCATGTAAAACAATCACTGAGAGCAAGATGGCACAGTGACTGGGCGACTACCGTCAATAATAAACTCTGACAGATTAAAGATTCAGTGTTGCCATGGAACTCCTCTTGCAGAAAAACTCATCGTGAGGTAGTAGTCCTCTGCCGATTACGGATAAGACATACGAGGATCACACACGAGTACCTAATGTCAGGAGGACACGCACCCCTATGCACATGATGCAACTGCTGCATGACTGTGCACCACATTCTCATAGACTGCATCTTAATTTAATCTACCCAGAAAAATCCGTGGTATCTTGTACAATAATAACAAAATTTTGAACCGGATGTTTCTGTTTTTGCATAGTACCAGGTTATTGCAAAAACTTTAATATTATCATATATATTTTTATGGTAGAAAAGTTTTTGAATTTTTTTCCTTTACTTTCAATTTTGATTTTTTTGGTTCTATGTCTTTAATTTTATTATCTGAGAAGGGAGCCTTTTGCACAACCTATTGGAATTAGGTAAGTTTTATATAGTTTCTTATTTTCTATTATTTTAACTTTTATATTTTAAAGACTCCATCTGCGATATTAGTTTTGAGTTTTATTTCACTTTTTTGACTTTTGTTTTAATAAATTTTTATTATATAATTTATATTAATTTTAAACCTTATAAGTTTTATTATTTTAGAGTTATTTTACCTTTTTATTAAAGAAAATTTCGGGCGATGATAATACACAGGTGTTTTTCGCCCCCAAACAAAAAAAAAACCATCAGTTAAAATAAATTCTAAATTCTTAGTGTTTTAAGTAGCATTTCTTTGGACATGGTTTTTAAATCATATATATTATATAAGAACTGAAAATAGTTACTATGATTACTAAGTTATTCAAATCTAGCATTTAGTGCTTGATCGATTGTAATATAAAAAAAATTTATTTTATATTTTTCTTTTGGATCTGTGATGGGTTCATCTCATGCTTCGTATAAGAAGTTCCTTTTTCTTTTCCTTCTTATGCGGTGTCATGTAATTGTTGATCCAAAATTAGCTTCCACATCAATAATCAGCAGGACCTGTTTAATAATAGCTAAAAATAAAATCGATTTCCTGGAATTATTATTGCATTAGTCACGCGGCCGTTTATGTAAATATACATGTTTGCTTGTTATTGTTGAAAAATCAATAAAAAGAATGAATCGATATTATGTATTATTGAACAATAAATTAAATACGAGTATTATAATATATTGAAAGATCTTGAAAGACATCGCATACGAAAAGAAAATAGAGGTCTATTTATCATAAGGTTTGATTACAGTACAAACAATGTTAGATTCAGAAATTTGTAATTTAAAAATCGTTTTTATGTATCTTAACTTTTCCATTACAGCAAAAGCTGAATTTACTCATTTTCATTCTATGTGTTTACTAACAACCGAGCATGTATATATATATATATATATATATATATTTGTGTGTACCAATTTGAATAGTTAATTGTTTTTATATATTTAAAAATTTTTACATGATTTTGCCTCCTCTATGAATCATGAGACCTTGCCGTTGGTGAGGGGGCTTGAGTGCTCAGGGATACAGAGTAGCTGGACCGAAGGTGCAACCATATCGGAGAGGTATCTGTTGAGAGCCAGACTAAGGAATGATTCCTGAAAGAGGGCAGCAGCTCTTTCAGTAGTTGTTAGGGGCGTGAGTCAGGACGACTTAAACGGCCGTATCAACATCACTCAGCCCTCTGAATACTGCGCAGCTGAAAGCAATGGAAAACTACAGCTGCTTTTTTTCCAAGAAAATGTGGCTCTCTGCATTTTCACATAGCAATAATGGAGGCGCCTTCCTTGGTAAAATAGTCCCCCGTTCGGATCTCCGGGTGGGGACTACTAAGGAAGGGGTCACCAGAAAATTAAAAAATAACATTCTACGAGTCGGAGCGTGGAATGTTAGAAGCTTGAAAAAGGTTGGTAGGCTAGAAAATTTAAAAAGGAAAATGGGTAGGACAAATGTGGATATAGTAGGAATTAGTGAGGTTCGGTGGGAAGAGGAAGGCGACTTTTGGTCAGGTGATTTTAGAGTAATTAACTCAGCGTCAAATAATGGGCAGGCAGGAGTAGGTTTCGTGATGAACAAGAAGATAGGGAGGAGAGTGGAGTATTTCAAAACGCATAGCGATAGAATCATTGTAATAAGGATAAAATCAAAACCTAAACCGACAACGATTGTTAACGTCTATATGCCTACAAGCGCCCATGATGATGATGAGGTAGAGTGTGTATACGAAGAGATTGATGAAGCAATTAAACACGTAAAAGGAGATGAAAATTTAATAATAGTTGGAGATTGGAATGCAAGCATTGGAAAAGGCAAGGAAGGAAATATAGTGGTTGAATACGGGCTGGGCAAAAGGAATGAAAGAGGGGACCGACTTATAGAATTTTGCACGAAGTATAATTTAGTAATTGCCAACACCCAATTTAAAAATCATAATAGAAGAATATACACTTGGAAAAAGCCAGGCGATACTGGAAGGTATCAGATAGATAATATCATGGTTAAGCAAAGATTTAGAAATCAACTCGTTGACTGCAAAACTTACCCTGGAGCAGACATTGATAGCGACCATAATTTGGTGATAATGAAATGTAGATTGGGGTTTAAAAACCTGAAGAAAAGGTGTCAGATGAATCGGTGGAATTTAGAGAAGCTTGAGGAAGAGGAGGTAAAGAAGATTTTTGAGGAGGACATCGCAAGAGGTCTGAGTAAAAAAGATAAGGTAGAAAATGTAGAAGAAGAATGGGAGAATGTTAAAAAGGAAATTCTTAAATCAGCAGAAGCAAACTTAGGCGGAATAAAGAGACCCGGTAGAAAACCTTGGGTTTCAGACGATATATTGCAGCTGATGGATGAACGTAGAAAATATAAGAATGCTAGTGATGAAGAAAGTAAAAGGAACTATCGGAAATTAAGAAATGCTATAAACAGGAAGTGCAAACTGGTGAAAGAAGAGTGGATTAAAGAAAAGTGTTCAGAAGTGGAAAGAGAAATGAACATTGGTAAAATAGACGGAGCATACAGGAAAGTTAAGGAAAATTTTGGGGTACAAAAATTAAAATCTAATAATGTGTTAAACAAAGATGGTACACCAATATATAATACGAAAGGTAAAGTCGATAGATGGGTGGAATATACTGAAGAATTATACGGAGGAAATGAATTAGAAAATGGTGTTATAGAGGAAGTTGAGGAGGATGAAATGGGAGAAACAATACTGATATCTGAATTTAGGAGAGCATTAAAAGATTTAAATGGCAGAAAGGCTCCTGGAATAGACGGAATACTGTAGAATTACTGCGCAGTGCAGGTGAGGAAGCGATTGATAGATTATACAAACTGGTGTGTAATATTTATGAAAATGGGGAATTTCCATCAGACTTCAAAAAAAGTGTTATATTTATGATACCAAAGAAAGCAGGGGCAGATAAATGTGAAGAATACAGAACAATTAGTTTAACTAGTCATGCATCAAAAATCTTAACTAGAATTTTATACAGAAGAATTGAGAGGAGAGTGGAAGAAGTGTTAGGAGAAGACCAATTTGGTTTCAGGAAAAGTATAGGGACAAAGGAAGCAATTTTAGGCCTCAGATTAATAGTAGAAGGAGATTAAAGAAAAACAAACCAACATACTTGGCGTTTATAGACCTAGAAAAGGCTTTCGATAACGTAGACTGGAATAAAATGTTCAGCATTTTAAAAAAAATTGGGTTCAAATACAGAGATAGAAGAACAATTGCTAACATGTACAGGAACCAAACAGCAACAATAACAATTGAAGAACATAAGAAAGAAGCCCTAATAAGAAAGGGAGTCCGACAAGGATGTTCCCTATCTCCGTTACTTTTTAATCTTTACATGGAACTAGCACTTAATGATGTTAAAGAACAATTTAGATACGGAGTAACAGTACAAGGTGAAAAGATAAAGATGCTACGATTTGCTGATGATATAGTAATTCTAGCCGAGAGTAAAAAGGATTTAGAAGAAACAATGAACGGCATAGATGAAGTCCTACGCAAGAACTATCGCATGAAAATAAACAAGAACAAAACAAAAGTAATGAAATGTAGTAGAAATAACAAAGATGGACCGCTGAATGTGAAAATAGGAGGAGAAAAGATTATGGAGGTAGAAAAATTTTGTTATTTGGGAAGTAAAATTACTAAAGATGGACGAAGCAGGAGCGATATAAAATGCCGAATAGCACAAGCTAAACGAGCCTTCAGTAAGAAATATAATTTGTTTACATCAAAAATTAATTTAAATGTCAGGAAAAGATTTTTGAAAGTGTATGTTTGGAGTGTCGCTTTATATGGAAGTGAAACTTGGACGATCGGAGTATCTGAGAAGAAAAGATTAGAAGCTTTTGAAATGTGGTGCTATAGGAGAATGTTAAAAATCAGATGGGTGGATAAAGTGACAAATGAAGAGGTATTGCGGCAAATAGATGAAGAAAGAAGCATTTGGAAAAATATAGTTAAAAGAAGAGACAGACTTATAGGCCACATACTAAGGCATCCTGGAATAGTCGCTTTAATATTGGAAGGACAGGTAGAAGGGAAAAATTGTGTAGGCAGGCCACGTTTGGAGTATGTAAAACAAATTGTTAGGCATGTAGGATGTAGAGGGTATACTGAAATGAAACGACTAGCACTAGATAGGGAATCTTGGAGGAATTATTGGACCATGATGACCATTTATTTATTAATATTTACTACACAGTAAAAGAATATCTATTATTTAAAACTTGTGTAAGACTTAAAACTAAGTTTTAAAGTTTTAAAAAATAAATCTTTGTTCGTTGTTATATCTGTAATTCCACTTTTATTGTCTGGTAATCTGAAAAGAATTTTTAATTAGCTTCTGTAATTTCTGCAGACACTCTGCAAAAATATAATACATTAACATTTGACATACATTGGTGTTTACACTCGCACAAAAAAAAAAGTGAAAAGTACAAAAATCAATTCCATATTATTTAAAAGATTTATATGTTTAAATTTCATATTTTAAAAATCTAAAAATGTATACAACTACATAACAAATCTGTGTATGATGCACTCAGTATAACATATTGTAGCCTAATATAAAATAACAAAATAATAAATTTGCAAAGTAAAAAATGTTAATTCTTATAATTAGATAAAATGTATGAATTATAAATTTTTAAAAGAATATAAATAAAACATATGGAAGGCTTTTTTATTATATTTAATTTTCCACTGTAACACAGCTGTAATAATTCTATTGGCTGAATGAAGCTCAGTAACTAGTATGTTGTATGCGTTCAAAATAGTACTGGTTCTATCTAGTAAACTTGTTTTTATTTTATTTTAACAAAAATTTAGGAAATAATGCATTGATAAAGTTTTTGATGTTCTGATTTGGAATGTTTTGCCATAGCCTTTAAAGTGCCTTACAATTACCAGTAGGCATTTGTTGTAATATATTTTGAGATGAATTCCACTAAAAGAAACTTACCTTCCTAGAAAATAATTACTGTAAGTTTTGAATTTGAAAGATTTTGTTAGAATTTTCATAATTTTGGGAGAATAAGGATTACCATTCAAGTGACTGGATACTCTTTGGATGAAATTAAACACTCAGGTTTTATTACCAGAAGCAATCTAAAATTATCATCTATTTGATATGTCTATACAATGAATAATATTAATAACAATGATTCTTCTTTTGATTTTGTATTCTTCTTTTGTAGTCTTTTGATTTTTGTAGTTTTTGTAGACTGTGTGATTCTTCTTTTGATTAGTCAGTTACTGTGAAACCCATCATCCAAATTTTGCTCTAGCTCAGATGTTTTAATAATTTCACCAAACAAAGAAAAATAAACATTTGGGGAAATGTATTATTAATTCCATCAAAAGTTACGGGACTCTTGATTGATCATAATAGATGTTTATTTGTCCAGTATTAAATTTCTCATCCCAGTTTTTCACATTCATTACCATATTACCGTAAATCTGTATTAATTGATAAATTTCAGCAGGTCTCACTTCTTGAGCATTTAAGAATCAAATACCACTATGTTATTCGAAATTAGTGAGTGGTATTTTACACAATTGGGTTCATTTTAACAACGAAAATATGTAATAAGGTATGCGACTCAGAACTATAAGAAGACAAACCAACTGTAAACAAAGACAGACCAACTGTAAAATTGGGAAGAGAGAATGACCTGTACAGTAACTATGGGCAAACAGTTTTTAGTTTCTTGATTATTCTTGGAACACATTTACATTAGGAAAACTCAGAAAATTTATTGTAAAAAAATGAACGGTTACAAATTTTTTCAGTCTTAGCAGGAAATAAATTTAATATCTGGTTATCAAATAAAACATTTAATGTTTATTTATTACAGTTTGTTACAAGTTGTTCAAAGCCTCCCTTACTTGGTTTTGCTCATCTTGAACCTCCATTTTCAATACGTTGCGTTGAAGTGGCTGATGATGATGACATTGGTGATACTATAGGTCAGTACTATAGGTCAATTATTTTAATTTTTTTTATTTTGGTTTTTAATATTTATTATTTACATTTAGTTTTTATATCAATTACAGATTATATTGGCATGCACTGTGACAATAATTAAAGTGAATGTAATTGAGTAGTCAATAAGTACTATATTACTGTACTTATTACATTGCCAGCTTAACTTATTTTCTGCCATGGACACATATACAAACAACTTGCCATTCAAAATTCAGAACCATATGAGAAAGCACAAGTTGTATTGGTTCCTTCCATACAATATATAAAAGTTTTTAGAAAAAACAAGAGAATTTTTTCCTCTTTGATTTAAATATATACAACAAACAACTGCCCTACTCTTCTATTCCATTCTAAAAAACACAGTAAACAAAGTGTGATAAACTTGATTTATATTGCACCATTGAAATCACATGTATTTCAAGTTGTAAATGAGTGGTGATTGGTTGTGAATAATGTATGTGAAAAATGTATAAAAATAATTTTCAATACCTTTGATTTTTGAATTATTTTGTGGTAATGTTTTTATGTGTAATATTACACCTTAACATTGTAATGTTACCTTAACATTACATTATGTATTTTAATAAAATATGGACTGTAATCACATTTAATTTTTTTGGCTTATAATTTCTCTTTTTACTTATTAAATACTTATTAATTTAGTTTATAAAAATTTGATATATAATATATTATTATTTACCATAAGAATAAAAAATCTACTTATAACATTTCATTTATGTAAAACTATTATTATTAGAATTCATAATTTTAATATAATACAGTGTACTATATTTACAGACTTAAAATATTTTTATTCATATTTAATTTTCTTGTTTCTAGGAAGTGTAATTAGAGGATTTTTTACAATTAGAAAAAAGGATCCACAACATAGGTTACCAACTTCTTCAACCTGTTTTAATTTATTAAAGTTACCAAATTATCAACATAAGAGTACATTAAGAGAAAAATTAAGATATGCGATAACAAGCAATACTGGTTTTGAATTATCATAATATAATTTTAATATGCAAGTTAATTTATTTTTTTATATCTAAAACCAATACCTATCATTTAATGAAAGATGTATTTTGTTTAAAAAAAATCTTTGTTGTTATTTTTATATATAGTCTTCTTATAATGTAGTTTCAATCTTATGTATAATAATATTATTTTTGTCTGTTTTGTTAATTCTTGCAAATTTTATTTTATATAAAAATATGATTATTCCTGTTTCCTAGTACAGTATATAGTTATAATTAATTATACAAAGTATAACATATTTATATATTGTATTGTTTTAGAATATAAATTTGTAAAATACAGAAAGTACTATGATAATCATTCATTTTATTTAATAAAACACACTTTATATTGAAAAAAACTGTAATTAGTTACTATCTACAGTAATTCTTTCCCTTATACTTTTCCTTTATCCAAATCATATTTGGTCCTACGATATACTCCTAATAACATACTTCATAGAACAATTCCAGTACTTCTACTGTACCTCAAATGCATTTTAGAAAGATATAAAGTACCATGTTTAATTTATCCTGGTAGCCTTCTCCAGCGTGATATATACTATTAAACCCTAAATAATATTTTTTTAAATTTACTTTACCACAATGTATAAGTAAATGAAAAAAAGAATTTATTAGATTCTCTGATAATACAGCATAAAAGGAATAGTAATTAGAAATAATAAAAATAATGGTAAAACTAACTGCTTTACATATTTTATACAAACTTGTTGGGAATTGAACCCATGGTATGCATATTTTCAACTTAATTCACTTGAATAACCAGAATTGAACAAAGTAAAAAGAGAATAAGGGGAAAAGTTTATAACCTAACTGTTTACTATCAGGAATCTTTTTTTTTAAGTATTTTAAAATCAAAATTAATTTCTTTATGCTTTGTTCTGTGAGCTGTTCCAACTTATTCTACTAGAATATTAAGAAGTTAGATATTCAAAAAGAATTCAAATCCAGCATTGATTAACCACATATATAGCTACAACCAATTCTACTGTATGTATTGAGATAGCAAATAGAATGTAGAGTTTCAGAATTAAGTTTTAAATTACCTTTTTCATAATTATTTTACTGAAATTAATCTTTTTAAGATTCATATTATTCCTCAGTACTGATAAGTTATATTTAAATAAACAACCTAGTGCAGAAATATTGAGATAAGACTTATCTTCAGGGGCATATCCCGTTCAAAACAGAAGGGGAAGCAGCTTTCTGAATTGAACTTCTTTCATGGGTGAAGGATAGTACATGAGGGGAGATGTTATGCAATAATACACAATAACAAATGGAAGAATAAAATATCTATTAAAAAAAAAAAAAGTTAATTTTATAAGAATAGTTCGTTAGGATTAGATGCAAATTGTTGTAACTACAGCTTCAACTAATTGCAATCGGTGAATGCTTAACATAGCTAACCTGTTTTTACCAATGGTCCTTCTTAGCCATGCTTTGATTGATGAAGGGAGCAACACCCGCTCTAGTGATTATGTCGCCCCAGACAAAAAGATAATTGCCACCTTAATAATATTATATATATATTTTTTTCAATAAAAATCAAATCGTTTTATTTAAATTAAAAAAAGGATATATTTAGAAATAAAAATGTAACAACATAATATTGATAATCAAACAGTACAAAACAGTAGAAATTAATTACGAAATATCTGTACCTAGCCACAAACTGATAACCATATATTTTTTTTACATTTTTAAATGGTTTTAAAAATGTGTATTATTGCACAACAATCAAAATGCCGTTATTTTGAAAATAAAACAATGTAACATCAACTACACTAAAATCGCAAAAAAAAATTTTTTCTCACTCAGTTCTGCAAACCTTTTTTATTACATCTTTTAAATTTACTTGATCAGCAAACCCTTAAGATGATTTTGTGTAGTAGTCGAACGTAAAAAGTTCTTAATTAATTTTAACTTAGAGAAACTCCTTTTGTCACTTGCTACAGTTATTGGTATCATTAGCAATATTCTTAAAGCAATGGTAAGGTTTGGGGCAAAATTTAACTTTGTAATAAGCTCAGTACATTGCTTAGGCTTTCTTTTTGCCCAAAAGTGCAGATACTGCTGAAATTTCCTCTGCTAATTCTACCCCATTTACATCATCAGAATCACCATCACTGATGGATCAAAGCAACACGATACCATTGGTTGTGCTTTTGTTGTCAATAAAAGGACTTACATGTTTGGCCTACCCGGTATTACGAGTGTGTTCACTGCTGAACTACTCGCTATAAATAAGGCTCTTAATACCATTAACCCTAAATATAGAAACATTCTTATTTGCAGTGACTCGTGTAGTGCTCTCCAGGCGTTAGAAAACTTTTATTCCAAACATCCTGTCATCATTGAAATTTACAATGCAATCGCTGAGTTGAGCAATCGCAACACAGAAATAAGTTTTTGCTGGGTCCCTAGCCATGTAGGGATTCCAGGTAATGAACAAGCAGATTATGCTACCAAAGAAGCGTGTATTCAACCTCCTTTCACCACCTGAGTTACTACCTTTGGTTTTATTAATCATGTAAAACAATCACTGAGAGCAAGATGGCACAGTGACTGGGCGACTACCGTCAATAATAAACTCTGACAGATTAAAGATTCAGTGTTGCCATGGAACTCCTCTTGCAGAAAAACTCATCGTGAGGTAGTAGTCCTCTGCCGATTACGGATAAGACATACGAGGATCACACACGAGTACCTAATGTCAGGAGGACACGCACCCCTATGCACATGATGCAACTGCTGCATGACTGTGCACCACATTCTCATAGACTGCATCTTAATTTAATCTACCCAGAAAAATCCGTGGTATCTTGTACAATAATAACAAAATTTTGAACCGGATGTTTCTGTTTTTGCATAGTACCAGGTTATTGCAAAAACTTTAATATTATCATATATATTTTTATGGTAGAAAAGTTTTTGAATTTTTTTCCTTTACTTTCAATTTTGATTTTTTTGGTTCTATGTCTTTAATTTTATTATCTGAGAAGGGAGCCTTTTGCACAACCTATTGGAATTAGGTAAGTTTTATATAGTTTCTTATTTTCTATTATTTTAACTTTTATATTTTAAAGACTCCATCTGCGATATTAGTTTTGAGTTTTATTTCACTTTTTTGACTTTTGTTTTAATAAATTTTTATTATATAATTTATATTAATTTTAAACCTTATAAGTTTTATTATTTTAGAGTTATTTTACCTTTTTATTAAAGAAAATTTCGGGCGATGATAATACACAGGTGTTTTTCGCCCCCAAACAAAAAAAAAACCATCAGTTAAAATAAATTCTAAATTCTTAGTGTTTTAAGTAGCATTTCTTTGGACATGGTTTTTAAATCATATATATTATATAAGAACTGAAAATAGTTACTGTGATTACTAAGTTATTCAAATCTAGCATTTAGTGCTTGATCGATTGTAATATAAAAAAAATTTATTTTATATTTTTCTTTTGGATCTGTGATGGGTTCATCTCATGCTTCGTATAAGAAGTTCCTTTTTCTTTTTCTTCTTATGCGGTGTCATGTAATTGTTGATCCAAAATTAGCTTCCACATCAATAATCAGCAGGACCTGTTTAATAATAGCTAAAAATAAAATCGATTTCCTGGAATTATTATTGCATTAGTCACGCGGCCGTTTATGTAAATATACATGTTTGCTTGTTATTGTTGAAAAATCAATAAAAAGAATGAATCGATATTATGTATTATTGAACAATAAATTAAATACGAGTATTATAATATATTGAAAGATCTTGAAAGACATCGCATACGAAAAGAAAATAGAGGTCTATTTATCATAAGGTTTGATTACAGTACAAACAATGTTAGATTCAGAAATTTGTAATTTAAAAATCGTTTTTATGTATCTTAACTTATCCATTACAGCAAAAGCTGAATTTACTCATTTTCATTCTATGTGTTTACTAACAACCGAGCATGTATATATATATATATATATTTGTGTGTACCAATTTGAATAGTTAATTGTTTTTATATATTTAAAAATTTTTACATGATTTTGCCTCCTCTATGAATCATGAGACCTTGCCGTTGGTGAGGGGGCTTGAGTGCTCAGGGATACAGAGTAGCTGGACCGAAGGTGCAACCATATCGGAGAGGTATCTGTTGAGAGCCAGACTAAGGAATGATTCCTGAAAGAGGGCAGCAGCTCTTTCAGTAGTTGTTAGGGGCGTGAGTCAGGACGACTTAAACGGCCGTATCAACATCACTCAGCCCTCTGAATACTGCGCAGCTGAAAGCAATGGAAAACTACAGCTGCTTTTTTTCCAAGAAAATGTGGCTCTCTGCATTTTCACATAGCAATAATGGAGGCGCCTTCCTTGGTAAAATAGTCCCCCGTTCGGATCTCCGGGTGGGGACTACTAAGGAAGGGGTCACCAGAAAATTAAAAAATAACATTCTACGAGTCGGAGCGTGGAATGTTAGAAGCTTGAAAAAGGTTGGTAGGCTAGAAAATTTAAAAAGGAAAATGGGTAGGACAAATGTGGATATAGTAGGAATTAGTGAGGTTCGGTGGGAAGAGGAAGGCGACTTTTGGTCAGGTGATTTTAGAGTAATTAACTCAGCGTCAAATAATGGGCAGGCAGGAGTAGGTTTCGTGATGAACAAGAAGATAGGGAGGAGAGTGGAGTATTTCAAAACGCATAGCGATAGAATCATTGTAATAAGGATAAAATCAAAACCTAAACCGACAACGATTGTTAACGTCTATATGCCTACAAGCGCCCATGATGATGATGAGGTAGAGTGTGTATACGAAGAGATTGATGAAGCAATTAAACACGTAAAAGGAGATGAAAATTTAATAATAGTTGGAGATTGGAATGCAAGCATTGGAAAAGGCAAGTAAGGAAATATAGTGGTTGAATACGGGCTGGGCAAAAGGAATGAAAGAGGGGACCGACTTATAGAATTTTGCACGAAGTATAATTTAGTAATTGCCAACACCCAATTTAAAAATCATAATAGATGAATATACACTTGGAAAAAGCCAGGCGATACTGGAAGGTATCAGATAGATAATATCATGGTTAAGCAAAGATTTAGAAATCAACTCGTTGACTGCAAAACTTACCCTGGAGCAGACATTGATAGCGACCATAATTTGGTGATAATGAAATGTAGATTGGGGTTTAAAAACCTGAAGAAAAGGTGTCAGATGAATCGGTGGAATTTAGAGAAGCTTGAGGAAGAGGAGGTAAAGAAGATTTTTGAGGAGGACATCGCAAGAGGTCTGAGTAAAAAAGATAAGGTAGAAAATGTAGAAGAAGAATGGGAGAATGTTAAAAAGGAAATTCTTAAATCAGCAGAAGCAAACTTAGGCGGAATAAAGAGACCCGGTAGAAAACCTTGGGTTTCAGACGATATATTGCAGCTGATGGATGAACGTAGAAAATATAAGAATGCTAGTGATGAAGAAAGTAAAAGGAACTATCGGAAATTAAGAAATGCTATAAACAGGAAGTGCAAACTGGTGAAAGAAGAGTGGATTAAAGAAAAGTGTTCAGAAGTGGAAAGAGAAATGAACATTGGTAAAATAGACGGAGCATACAGGAAAGTTAAGGAAAATTTTGGGGTACAAAAATTAAAATCTAATAATGTGTTAAACAAAGATGGTACACCAATATATAATACGAAAGGTAAAGTCGATAGATGGGTGGAATATATTGAAGAGTTATACGGAGGAAATGAATTAGAAAGTGGTGTTATAGAGGAAGTTGAGGAGGATGAAATGGGAGAAACAATACTGATATCTGAATTTAGGAGAGCATTAAAAGATTTAAATGGCAGAAAGGCTCCTGGAATAGACGGAATACTGTAGAATTACTGCGCAGTGCAGGTGAGGAAGCGATTGATAGATTATACAAACTGGTGTGTAATATTTATGAATATGGGGAATTTCCATCAGACTTCAAAAAAAGTGTTATATTTATGATACCAAAGAAAGCAGGGGCAGATAAATGTGAAGAATACAGAACAATTAGTTTAACTAGTCATGCATCAAAAATCTTAACTAGAATTTTATACAGAAGAATTGAGAGGAGAGTGGAAGAAGTGTTAGGAGAAGACCAATTTGGTTTTAGGAAAAGTATAGGGACAAGGGAAGCAATTTTAGGCCTCAGATTAATAGTAGAAGGAGATTAAAGAAAAACAAACCAACATACTTTGCGTTTATAGACCTAGAAAAGGCTTTCAATAACGTAGACTGGAATAAAATGTTCAGCATTGTAAAAAAATTAGGGTTCAAATACAGAGATAGAAGAACAATTGCTAACATGTACAGGAACCAAACAGCAACAATAACAATTGAAGAACATAAGAAAGAAGCCCTAATAAGAAAGGGAGTCCGACAAGGATGTTCCCTATCTCCGTAACTTTTTAATCTTTACATGGAACTAGCAGTTAATGATGTTAAAGAACAATTTAGATACGGAGTAACAGTACAAGGTGAAAAGATAAAGATGCTACGATTTGCTGATGATATAGTAATTCTAGCCGAGAGTAAAAAGGATTTAGAAGAAACAATGAACGGCATAGATGAAGTCCTACGCAAGAACTATCGCATGAAAATAAACAAGAACAAAACAAAAGTAATGAAATGTAGTAGAAATAACAAAGATGGACCGCTGAATGTGAAAATAGGAGGAGAAAAGATTATGGAGGTAGAAGAATTTTGTTATTTGGGAAGTAAAATTACTAAAGATGGACGAAGCAGGAGCGATATAAAATGCCGAATAGCACAAGCTAAACGAGCCTTCAGTAAGAAATATAATTTGTTTACATCAAAAATTAATTTAAATGTCAGGAAAAGATTTTTGAAAGTGTATGTTTGGAGTGTCGCTTTATATGGAAGTGAAACTTGGACGATCGGAGTATCTGAGAAGAAAAGATTAGAAGCTTTTGAAATGTGGTGCTATAGGAGAATGTTAAAAATCAGATGGGTGGATAAAGTGACAAATGAAGAGGTATTGCGGCAAATAGATGAAGAAAGAAGCATTTGGAAAAATATAGTTAAAAGAAGAGACAGACTTATAGGCCACATACTAAGGTATCCTGGAATAGTCGCTTTAATATTGGAAGGACAGGTAGAAGGGAAAAATTGTGTAGGCAGGCCACGTTTGGAGTATGTAAAACAAATTGTTAGGCATGTAGGATGTAGAGGGTATACTGAAATGAAACGACTAGCACTAGATAGGGAATCTTGGAGAGCTGCATCAAACCAGTCAAATGACTGAAGACAAAAAAAAAAAAACATGATTTTGCTTTTAATATGAGATATTATTTTTTCCATCAAGGTTACAATTATTAATATTAACTGTTTGTAATAACTACGTATGTAATTTTCTTCTCTTCACATTATTAACTTGTTGCAGTTATTACACATTGCATAATGCTAACCCTCGTATTATTTTTCAGAGTTTAAGACTATATTTTGATGAGATAGAGATAAGCTCTTATCTGAGGCAGAACACTTGCATCATGTCCCCATCCATTCTCCTTTTTTATTTTCTGATAAACTTTTGTGATCTTGACAGTTCCCATTTCTGTTTAGGTTGTTAATAATCTTTTATCACTTCCAATCTCTCTTCAAAGCTAAATCAATAGAGATTTTAACATTGAAAAAATTTACTACAGCAAATAAATTATTGGAATGGGTTCGGAAGAGTATGTAGAATAAAAATTAAACAATTCAAAAACGTAGGATTCATAAGACCCAAGCTATAAATTAGTTACTGGCCTCCATGGCGCGAGTGTTAGCGTCTCAGCCTTTCATCCGGAGGTCCAGGGTTTGAATAGGCATGGTACTTTCACGGTCGCCACAAATCATTCATCTCATCCTCTGAAGCAATAACTACCGGTAGTCCTGGATGTTGGGTAAAGTTAACAAAAAACACACAGCTAGTATTTGCCAAAAGAAATTGGACTTTATTGAAAGAGTACCAAATGAATTTATGTTATAATTATAATCTTAAAACATAACAGGAAATTATGAAATTAGCATGACTTAATACTACTTAATATATCAGCTGAATTAACAAATGAATAATGCTGTTAAATACAAAAATACATGAATAAACCTTTATAAATACACAGTGTAACAGAGTCGGAAAATAAGAGAGTTTTTTTACAATAATTTCACTATAGAAGGCGTTAAATCACAATATAAACACATTAAAATAAATAATAATATAAATAGAATTTATTCTAATAGTAAGTTTTCTTGAAAGTATTAAGTTACAAAGAAGCACAAAAACATAACTTCATATCCGGAGTAATTTTCTTTAGATTAATTTAAGAGAATATGAATTCAGTGCATGAATAGATAAGAATTAATCTCGGCGATTAACGAGTTAAATTAGATTAAATGATAGAGTTGATTGCAATAAACCTTTCAAGTAAAGGTAATTTGCTCTGAGTAACTGACGTTTGAACACGAACTTTTGATGAACAACACGAAATATAATAATAGTTATCAATAATAATATATGAAATATATCGCACATAAAGTTTTATAATTCTGAAGTAGTGTTTAAATTAAAAGTAGATTTGATAAGAACAATAGTTTGCATTTAATAACCCATAAAATGGGCTACACATGAACAAGGATAACATAAACGTTTAATATGAATAATAATGAATAATTTGCACTTGCCTGTATCACACACAAATATTAGCAAGAGATGAACTCGTAAAAGCAAGTACAGATGAATACATATGTAATCCTGGGCGTAGTCCGCACTGGTGTATCAGGAATACAGAGGTGTGATGTGGTTTGGTGGTAGAATGATGCGTAGAATCTCAGATGTGTAGTGACGAGTTTTGAGATTCTGCTTGAATGAGAATGTTACCACAAAGTTTGCAGGAGAGTATGGCCATAGGCGACTGCACTGGTGAGATGTTGGATCTACTCTGCCGAAAAGATGGCGAAAGAAAAAGGGGGAAACCAGATCCAGGTAGTGGACAGGAGAGAGTGTGTGCAAAAGACAAGAGATGTGTGCATGTATTATTAAGGGGGACGAAAAAATAACGGGTGTATGAAAAGGGTAGACAAAAATAATTCGATAGAAGAATGGACGCGGTCACTAAGGATGACGGAGGGAGGGTCGAATACAAGAACAAATAATAGAAACAGGTAGATTTGACAAACACAAAAATTCGGAACAAAGTGAAATTTAACATTCCTGTAATAAGACAACGGGACCCACCCTAGCTTGGAATTCGTAGAAAATAACGGAAACTTTACGCTAGAATGGCGTAAACACCGGAGGTTAAAAAAAATAATAATAAAAGCTATAAATTAGTTAAATTTTCGAAGTATTTTTAATTTCTGATTGCCCGTTAATACGGATCTACTGTGAAAATTTGAAAGTTGTTAATAAAACGCCTATAAAAAAAACAAATTGCAAAATATAAAAATATAGCATTCTGTTCTTAAGCTTACTACTCGTTCCGTAAGGGATATCTCTACATCTTATTTAATTGTTTATTTAAAAATTGCATTTTTTAGAAAAAGCGTGTTTTGGTACCTCTGTTAACGCTCAAAACCAATCATTATTAATTAAGTTTTTTCAAATACGAAAATATTTTAATTCTTATTTGTAAGATAAAACATGTAAGGTAAAGTTTAAGATGGCAGAGATGGTTTTTCAAAAACGTTTAATTTTTCAATGAGCTTTAGGAAGTAAATGTTAGTATACTTCGGAAACACATGAAAGTGACGCTATAAACAAATTTTTATTAAAAAATTTACGAAGACATTTTTATCCAACTTCGTAGATTTATGTAAAAGTACGTCATTTATCAATATTTAGCCTTAGATTTGACTGATTTTGCAAATTGTTTGCTGTTGTGGGGAAAAACGTGTTTTTTTGACAAAGTATCTGGTTTTATGACAATATTTTTTAAAATTTTTAATCTTATAAAAAATAAATACTACCAGTAGAAGATTAACAAAGTTTTGCATAAAAAGCTCTCGAACGCTTTTTTCTACGAGCAAAATTAAGAAATTATGGGTTGATTATTAATTTATCCATTTAGATCTACTGTATACGAGAAGATACCCAGTTTCAAATCTGCTTTACCATATCTGATTTTGGTGCTTATTCTAAAATTCGCTAGCGCCCTTACTTTTGCTCGTAGAAAAAAGTACCTCAAAATTTTTTATGCAGAATTTCCTCAGCTAATCATTGGTGCTCTTTATTTTTACATGCGATTAATAATAAAGCCCTAGTGGCGAAAAACTAAATATTTTCTCTTAATTTGTTAATAAACAAATTAAATAGTTTTTGCTCATATCCGCTAGGGCACACTTTTATTCTAAATACGTTTCCGAACTCATCCCAGTAATTTATTTACAGTAGTGAATGTTTTCGAGGTCAAGGCCCTTTTGAGTCTCTGTTGACTCAGCTATTTCTATTAATCCTCTTTTAATTGGTTTAATCTCATAACGGGCGCAACATTGAAACATTTTCGGACTTGAACGCTGGAACTCACGACTTCCAAATCAGCTGATTTGGGAAGACGCGTTCACCACGAGACCAACCCGGTTGTTTAAACATATACTCAGCCCGGCAAATACAGACAAACATATCTTCCCTACCAACCGACATTCAACTCTGAAAAACGAAGTTATACAGACATCTATGTACAATAAAATAATTATTCTATAATTAATTGAACAATTTTTTTTAAATAATAACTTTTAACAAATAAGTTAGTTTATTATTTATTTATACTCAGATTCATAAATTATTTTTTGTTTCAATCCTTTATTTGAAGACTGTTTTACTTTCACATTTATTTTATTCTATGTACATTTATAATTTATTGAAATTTTTAAGTTTTAACGACTCAACTATGAAAATTGTTACATTTTACCAATATTATGAATAAAATAAAGTAGGAAAAATTACACTAACGAAGTAACTCCCATCGCAGCTTCGCCTGCGCTATATGGTTACTTGCGTATCTCCGTAACTGCCAATTCTTTTATTTTACGCTCTTTAGTCGTAATCGAAGATAGGTGCAGCCAGTTTCACATATAGTTACGTAACTTCGCACCCCTTAAAAAATCTTTAAAAAAGAATTAAAACCCCTAAAATGGTTTTCAAATATTTATCTGAAGAGTATTTGCACGCCCAAATTTACTGAATATCTCGTTTACTAAGTCGGGATTGGGAAAATTTACAGTCATTGTTCAAACTTCTTTTACCTCTTTTTATCCCCTTTCAAGGACTAATTTCAAAAATCTAGATTACACTCACCAAAAATCAGGTTGATTTCTTCATTTGTTACCGATAAATTAAAAAAATAAACAGGGTTTTTAAAAAAATTCATTTAACACTTTTAATCTCTGAATTTCAAAAAATATACAAATCGAGTTTTGGATATTCATATTAAGATTACACTCACCAAAAATTAAGTTGATATCTACGTCTGTTAGCGAGAAAGGACGATTTTTCCGTGGTTGTGATAGCAAAGGAGCTGAACATGGTAGTGATGACGGCTACGGAGATGGTCGAAGAAATTAAGATCTGACTCCGGGAATGGGGACTGCAATTTGTGGCTCACAAGACCGAAATGATAATGATGATGGAAAGCGGCGCTTGTCCTCGTTGTTTTCGGTCAGAGTGGATGGGGGTGGATGTCGCCCCGAAAATTGGAGCGAAGTATCTTGGAATATGGCTCCATAGGTCTCGCGGTTTCTCCTATTACATACAGGAGCGACTATGAAGACGGAGCGGATGTCTGCAACGCTGGTGGTAAGACTAATGACCAATATTAGGAGCCCTAGAGCGTCTAGACGCAGATTGGTAGCATTAACGGTGGTGTCGGCCATGCTACGTGCAGTGCCGGTATGGGTGGAGGCTGTCAGCATAAAAAGAAATGCCCAGAATATAAACAGGGTGTATTGGAAACTGGCGTTACGTGTTGCGCAGTTATACAGAACGGTCTCCCTTGAAGCGGCACTTGTGGTAGCAGGATTGTCACAGTTGGACCTGGTGGTCGGGGAGACGCTGGATAGAGCCACAAGAAAAAAGAGGAGGCGAGGCAGTGTATGCTGGTGGAGTGGCAGGAGAGGTGGCGTTGTGTGAAGGAAGGCGCCTTGCATTTTGCTTTAATCCCGGATGTTACAGCATGGGTTGATAGAAAGCACGGGGAGGTGGACTTATGGACGGCTCAGTGGGTGACGGATCGTTCGGGGTCTACCTTCGCAGAATTAGCAGAAGACAGGAGGATATCTGTCAATACTGCGGTGAAGTAGACATCGTAAGGCATACCTTTTTTGAGTGCCCAGGTGGCAGGAGGAGAGGCCTCGGGAAGATTTGGACTTGCCGGAAGGAGTCATGCGAATGATGCTCTGGTCCAACGATAGATGGAGTATATGGGCCCGTTGGTTTCGATGTGAACTACAGCAAAAATTACTCGATGTCAGATTTGATATAAAATATTTTTACAAAATTCTTTTTAGAACATTCCCCACAATACGTCCGGTTGGGCAGGATGACAAAAACTTAATATAATTGCAACTGTTCTTTCAATTTAGGCTAAGACTGACAGATAGAAACATCAGCAAGCCTGTCTTTCCAGTGATTATCATTTTCCAATAAGCCAAGTGCAGCGCAAGCAGCTTTATATGTTTGGTGTAGGAAACCGTCAACAGTTTTCAAGTAATCTAAATATGCAGTCGTTTAACATTATGCAATAACGTGCGCAGATGAAAGCATTTACTTTGGTTTGAATGAATTGTTTATATTCTATCCAGAGCAGCATCCCTTTGATTCCAGGAAATCCTTCGATGTCAATTCCAGGCTTTCTTTTGCTAAACTTGTTATTATTATACGTATAGTATCTAGGAACTGCAGGATATAATAAGTCTTAGTGAAGTCATTGGACGAAAAAGCTAAAAAAACAAAAAAAAACAATAAAAGTGGTCTTCTGTCGACTTTCAAGGACTCTGATATTTTATTCAGTGAAATAAATACCTTGATAGTTTTCTAGTGAACAATAGTGCGGTAACGTAGAATTATTGGAGTCAAAAAATCAGCAATCGGCTTCAGATGTACATATATATCTATAATTAATGTACTAATTCAATTCATCTCTGATTTTCAACCGACCGAAAAGTTGCTTGATCTGAACCTTTGAAAATATATTTGCGGATAAATCGAATCGCTTGGACGGAGTTGCAACGTTCAACGTTTATGTGGGTATTAAAGCAACGTGACAATAGTGGACAATGCGGGACGATCCATGTATTATCAATATCAATTATGTTACCTTGCATGTTTCAAGTTGTATGATCTATATCCTCTGGACGTCTCCTGCAAAAGTCAGGTAACCGTCATCTGCAGTTTGAGTGTTGCAAATGTGCATTCGAGGATACGTTTTTTGAACATTTTCCATTTATCATGTACGGTGATGACCTATTTACATCACTACATAGTCCGTGGCTGGCCATCAGCCAATTAAAGTTCCAAGAGCTTTAATATTGGTGGACAGATACTTGCTGGCATTCAGCGATCTAGGCGTGGCAGCGAAGTACTGTTTTGACAAGATTAAATTTATTTTATTGAATGTCATATATATTTTAGTAGTTGACGCAGTGCGCCTACAAATTTTAGAATATATGAAAAGTGAGCAGTGGGATATGAAGCAATTGGTGTGAGGCACCACGCATTGTTCGCTCACGCAATTAGATTAGCTCTAAGAGCTAGTTAGGACATTGGTCGCTAAACTGATTCGAGGCTCAGTAGCCGTTTGTGGCACATTCATTCGGTCTTATGCTTTGTAGCGACCGAATGAAGGTGGGGCGGGAGAAATGCCATGCAAACCAAATCATGGTCCGTGACATATATGTTTACAAAAAACGTCATATAATAACGGGTCAACATTTTTATCAGGAGTTCAACAGATATGATAAAATCAAATTCGTCAGGTCGTATTTTAGTTACTAATCATACCAATATGAGTAGTAGGGAAATAGCGGTACTAGCGTCAAATCCAAGATGGGGAACAGTCCGCCATCTTGGAATGAGGTCACGAATTCAAGTTGGCGGACACCGCCATCTTCGATTATGACATCAGTGACGCTAGTATCCCGTCAGTGTTGCCAACCTGGTTATATATTTTGTATTAAACTATTGAAGTAATATTTCAAAGGTAGGTAGCACTGGTGAACAGCTGTTGTGTCGGTTTGAATTAAATAAATAAATAATATTTGAAGTGAAAAAAAACTTGGTCGGCTAGGACTCAAACCGGTCATGACGAGACGCGACTGACTGACGCCTTAAACCAATCGGCTACAGTGGCTCTCTGATGTATTGAGTGAATTGTAAATTTTAACGTCACATCAGTCTGTACACACACCCCACCAACCCCCCACCGGATGTGGGTCGTTCACAAGGAGTCGGCGGCGGCTGCGTGTGTGTTCGCGTGGTGCGTTCACGTACGGCGCGTATTGTTGACAGTGCGAGTTGTGGCGCGCGACTGAAGAACAGCCGACGAACATGGCCTAAGATTGAGCGTCCTATTTTGAAAGTCCGTTACAGTGGTAGGCGCGCAAGCGCCACAACCTTCCGAACAATCACAGCGTTGAATTCAAAGCGGATGCGCATGCGCAACACGTAGACCGTTACTGCTGCTACCACCACTACCACCGCTGCAGACACGTGCCTACGTAAAACCTAACACTAATCACAAACATAGGAATGTGCTAAATTATCGTAATGCAAAACTCTCTCTCCCTCTGCGAAGGCGAACAAGAAGAAGAACCAGCAGTCAAGGTAATTTTTAACTCAAACAATGCTAAAAAAAACAGTAACGATTTTAAAAACAGAAAATAAAATAAACTATAATAAATTTGATTGGTCAAGTATATTTAATTACATAAAATACAGATACATAGGTAAATTAGAATTTGCATTTCATCCAGAAAATAACTATAGATTTTATATAGAACATCCCTGAGTACTTAAAAGACTTTCATTACTTAGAATCAGTTTGTAAATATTTGGTTTAAAATATAGTGTTGTGCGTTGACAAATGTGTTGATTTGAAAGAAACAGTGAAAGAACTTATTAGTATCAATGCCCTTCGTGCACAATACAAAAAAAGCAAAAACAGATCCGATTATGAACAGTTTATATTAAATCAGAAATATTAATGATAGTATACAAGACTCTCTATTTTTTTTGCTCGTGGTAAATTTTTGTAGTAAACAACATAATTTTGTATGAGGGTTTTGTAGGCCTCTAGGGGAGAGATTTTACTCTTTAAAAAATCTCAACACGCCATGGTTGCTACCTCCTGGGTGGAGTGGAAATGCAACAGCAACACTATAATTTATCATACGGTAATGTAGGGCTGATTTGGTTTTTCTTTTGAATTGTAACGGACTTTTTTTTCTTTGTATTTCAGTTAGGTGGGGGTGGTAGTAGCAGCAGTAATGGTCTACGTGTTGCGCATGCGCAACCGCTTTGAATCCGGCGCTGTGATTGGTCTGTAGGGTGTGGCGCTTTCGTGTCTTCCACTGTAACGGACATTCAAAATAGGACGCTCAACCTTTGGCCATGTTCGTCAGTCGCCGCCACACCTCGCACTTTCAACAACACCGCGCCGCCACTCACGCACGCGAACAGACACAGCATTATTTTAGAGAAAGAACTCAACAAATACCGCCAAAATACGAGGTATGGCTATTAAATAACGAAACTAATGCTGTAAAATATTTTATTTTAAATTTATACATATTTAGTTACTATCCACTTCAATATACACCCCTCTTCTATCCCTACAACACTCCATGCAAATTTTCCATTACTTGAAACGGTGCTGGAAGTCTACTTCTGTGAGCTCTTTCATGATGCGTGCCGCTTTTTCTTTCACAGCTTCAACGGTCTGAAATCTTGTTCCCTTTAATGCAGATTTTACCTTGGGGAACAAACAAAAGTCACATGTTTCCAGGTCAGGCGAATGGTCTAACACTGGGATGTTAGACCATTGTTGGCTAGAAACGTCTGGACAATGCAGTGTAAGCCGGTGCGTTGTGCTGATGAAGAACCCATGACTTGTTCTTCCACAATTAGGATAGTTTTTTCTTATTTTTTTACGTTGAGCAAGAACCTTGAATAAAAACAAGAATAGTTAACCAACGGTCAGATTGTATCAGATTTCAAATTTTTATCAGTTTTTGTCGTGGTGGCGAACATCATCTTCTCGGCCATCTTGGAAACACTTAAACCACTCAAAAACCCACGCATGTGATAAACATTCATCGCCATATACTTTTTTTAATAAAAGATAAGTTTCAGTAGCGGTTTTTCCAAGTTTTATATGAAATTTCACGACATTCTTTGCTCTAATAAAACGTACAATTTTTTTGACAAAACAAAAAAACAGATGTTATCCAAATGAAGGCTACGCCCAAACTATGTTTACAGAACTCACTGGAGTGGCAACAATCGAAAGAGAAGGCTTCACACTACACAGCTGTCGGTCGTACGAATTTGGCGCATGTGCAGTTCTTCTGTAGCAGCATTAGTCTCGTTAATAGCCACACCTCGTAGATAGATAAATAAATTTGATAATCAAAAATTTATCGTTGAACAAATACCGCCAAAATCATTCTGTATAAAAAAATGTTGGTGCATGTGTTTGTTTGTCGTAGTATGTGCTCACATTTTTGTTTTAGCTGCTATTGACGCAGAGCGGACCAATGGTGGTTCACCGGACGGCTCTCTCCACACTAAAAGCAAAGCTTTACGCTCTCTCCCGCTAGAAGCAGTCCATTGTCAATTTACAGATTAATTTCTAAGCGTAAATTAGTTTTATATTTGTATTTTTATTTACTTATTATTTATTTAATTGTATTAAAATAAGAAAGGGATTTTTAATTAATATTTAGCAGTAAAAAAAGGAATCCCTTTAGCGTGTGGGAGCCATCTACGACTCTCTCCCACTAGAAGCAGTCTGTTATCAACTAATTTACAGATTTCTTTTTAATTTCTAACCATACATTATTTTTATTTATATCTTATATTTGTATTTTTATTTACTTATTATTATTTATTAATTTTATTTATCCAATTTTATAAATTGATTATTAAATCAAATTTATCTCTCAATAAATACCACCAAAATAAATTTGAATAATAAAATATTTATCGCCTATCACAGAACCAATGTATCATATCACCTGAGAAATTTAATACAACTGCATTAATCTAACTACTATATGTATATCAAGGAAACAAATTATAATTTTCTGATGTTCATTAATTAACAATTATCAGCAGCATATGCTCTTATGATTAAGCAGACTGAATTTGGTGCAACATGTCCACCACCTAAAGGAGAGCCAATATACTATGTAAAAAGTTGTTGTCTGAGTGATACATATCTGCCGCATAGTAAAGAGTCAACATATTATCTATGGAGGTAGTAAAACATTATCTTTTTAACATATTTTTTTTATTGTTGTTTTTAATGTTTTTTTGAGACGAAATATAAAACAAACGTTCTCAGTTATGCCAAGAAACATGGGTAAAAATTTGGTTGTGTTTGATCAGGTAGTTTTTTTGTTTATCCCGAACAAAAAAACCCCTTCCACTATATATAAATAAATTCTATTAAATAAATATCCTATGCTAGACTATTATTACTTTCATAAGAAAGAGTTAAAACCTTTTTATTTTTTATCCTTTTACTGTGAAGGGTCATACAATTCAAATAAAACTCAACAACAAATAAAAATTTGTCTTTTTATTTTAATATTTACAGAAATAAAGTATAAAAATGCAATTATAGAAATAGACTGACCTGATGAAGTATTAGATGTTACAGCATTTTTCTTTATAACATTTTTTAAATTTTTTTTAATTTTATGAATGCATATTAATTTCTTTCTTTTCATAATTATCTATATGTGTATATTTATGTATTATGTATAGTACATATACTATATACATACATAAAGTAATATTACATAATATTGAGGCTTTAAAAAAGTATAAGAGTTCATATTAACAATTATTCTACATAAATAAATTCTTATATAATTTTATTACAATGTTGGGATTAATTAACATGAAACAATAAATGTTCTAAATTTATTAAAAATAAATAAAGATATTAAATAAATAAATATACCTTAAACAACAAGACATTAGGTATAAAAACTATCATTACTTATAAATATTTAAAAACTATTCTTACTAAACTATAAACATAACATATACATATCAACAAGCACCTGTTAAATAATACAGGAATGTAGACAACAAGAAAATACAATAAATTTATTTTTACTAAAAAAAAAAACTTACGTACATAAATTTATTTACTTATTTCTTAAACTACATTAAACTTTTATCTAAATTACAAACATATTACTTCAAAAAATCTTTCTTTATAATAATACATAATTACTTTGTATCGATATGATACCCGTACCTATTTTTTCCACTTGAAATTAATTAAATAACATATTTTCATACCTCTGTATGTTAAATAAATTAATTATAATTCAATTTATTATACACAGTTTTCAATAATAATGTATTATACACATGACTTAACAGCACATCAATGCACATGGCACAAGTTATTGTAACAACAAAGTTATTCATGAATTAAAAGATTATTCATCTCGCAATTACTTTGAATTGTATCATTAATTTAGATAATTAAAATACAAAATATCATAGAATTATAAGTGATTATATTATTTCACAGGCATATTCCCAAAGAAAATGTAGTAAGATGATCTATCTATCTATTTGACTCTGCATTACATAAAATTAAAAAAGTATTAACTCTACTATGAAGCAGCTGTATTTTTATACTAAAGAATTTTATAATGGATCCATTAATTTGCATTACAGATTTTTAAAGTTGTTTTAGTTATATAGGTAGTTAAAAATAATAAAGAATTTTCAAAAATTATTTTTTTACAGAGGTATGGAAAATACATACATGTCTTTCATTAAATGTTTTTAATTTTTTAAGAAATTTTGAAGTAATGTCTTCAAAAATTACATATTATTGGTAAATTTAAATTCAATTTTACGACACTTTTACAAAGCATAACTGACAATTAATTTAATTAAAATTGTGAAAATAAATCTTTCTACCTAAACATAAAATACTTTAACACAATAAATTGAAAATCTTGAAGGATTCAATTTAAAACTGTTTACCTCACCTTAATTACTGACATCAAAGTATGTTAAAAAAAAAATTGATAGGAAGGTCCCTGAAAACATTTACGTTTTATTAAATGTAAGTCAAAATTAAGTATCATACTCTTAAAAGTTATCTAGAGTAATTGCTATGTGTATGTATCATGGAAACTTGGCTAGTATGAAACTGTAACATGTTCATGAAATATGGTAAATTTAAGTGGAGGAGATTTTCACAAAAGCTCTGTGGTTATATTACCTACATTACATTATATTACCATTACCTAAATTAGGGTAAACTTGAGAAATTGTACAAAATAATGACAATGATTGGGGCATTGTATTATAAGTAAAACCTCCAGTACCTACAGTTACTGGAAAACATATAGTTTTATAGGTTTAAATCCTATAAGTTCTTTTTTTTTATTTCTAATGTCTCATAATGTATGTAGCCTAATAGTGACTATATTGTTCTTAAAAAATTTCTTACAATTCTTTTTTTATATTCACCTGGAGAAATATTAAAGAAATAAGAGATTAATCAAAGTTACTAGTGTTCTGTTTAATTTAGCCCGAGCTAATAAAATACATGTTTAAATAAATTCTAGAGTGACAATATATTTTAAGACTACAATAATTCTAAGGACCATCACACATTAATTATATCCAACCATTAAACTTTTAAAATGTTATCTTTTTTGACAAGCAAATTTACCTAAAAAATTTAATTTAAATAATTAGTAAGAAATTATTGTAAAAAAAAAATTATGAAATAAAAAAATTCTGTCAGTTATGCACATCTACAATAAAAAAATTTATTTATTTTTAAATTTAATAATACATTTTACTATAACATTTTAAAATGTTTTTCACATGAAAGACCATTTTTTAATCAAATTAAAAAAAAATTATAGATAAAACCAAAAAAAAGCTTTTAATTACAAAATATATTGCATTAATAAATACAATACAAACTAAATTACTCGTACTTCATACAAAATATTACAATTATTAAAAAACTAAATAAATAAATAAATAAATATTAAAAATTACTAAATGGAATGAGAAATTTATGTAAATATTATCACTGATATAAGACAACATGACATTAAATGAATAAATCTTAATTTTATACTTTTACTGTTTAAAAAAAGGAAAATTTAATTTAAAAAAAAATGAAAACAAAAAGTTTGTAAGAGATTACTTAATTAACAAATTTAAAACTATTTATAATTACAAATGAAATTAACTTTTTATATTCAATCATCAAAGAAACCCGAGCTTACCATATAAATGATTGATAAAAAAAATTTTAATTTTATAATTCAATAAGTTCTGTGACCTGAATAATATAGCAATCCTTTTAACTTTTAAGAAAATTTTATATTGTAAGAAATGACACCAAATTTTTTAAAAATGATAAAATTATCCATTAGTAGGTAATGGAAGAAACATTTATAAATTACAAAAATACACAAATATATAGTTATTTGGTTGATCATAAATAAAACTTAATATCTAGATTTCTGTAAATAATATTTGCATACACACTAATTGAAAAGCTTACCTCACTGTTAGTAATTTTGCTGATAGCACACTCAATTTTGTAGGTGCAAATAAAATAAATAAATTTAAAAAAAAATTTGTTCAAACTCTTAGAAATTATATTTATATTGTTATAATAAACACCTTGGAAAAGGTGTATTTATTTGGAAATTTAATTAATAACATTGAATTGTATAAACAGTTGTTAAAGAATAAATATGCAGTTCCCCCCCCCCCACAGATTCCAAGAGAATCTGGCTCTTAAGGCCCCAGGCATCCTCAGATGATGAACCTACAATCAGATCTGCACCCACAAAAAGCTTAATGAAAAAGAAGAGAACAAAGATAATGAAAAGGGGTGAATGAGAAAAAAATCTTCCTGTCGAGATAGACTGGTGCCTTCAATAACTACACCCATACTGTTGTGTTTCATCATAAAACTATAAGATACTTATAATCAAGCACAATTTAGATATCCTGCTCAATATTTAGCATTTTCCAATGAATTTCCACTTTACTACATTGAATTTTATTGATTATACCAAACAAAACGTGGGAGTCTTAAAGTTCTTTACATAAAATAATAATTCAAGTACATTAAAAACTGGTAGGACAGTATCAAAACCAAAATAACAATAAGAAAAACATTGATGAAATTAAGCCACTCTTTGAAAGATTTTTAGAAAACTTTTTATAAATTCAAAATGTTAATATAATGAATTACAAATTTGTAACCGATATAGAGGCGATTAAGGAAAACATTACTAGACGTCATTTTAAAAACTCAAATTTTAAGATAGATAGATGGCCAAACCACTAAAATGACAGAAATTGGTTGTGGATTTATTGAATGTAATAAAGAAATGGAACATAAATCACCCAATACTAATGCCCCTAAAATAGAACAAAAGTAATTGTAATTTTTTTTATTTATTTTATTTACAACTAGTTAACTGCTGCAACTAGTTTACAACTGTTTACAACTAGTTAATTGCATTTTTTCCTACAAGATATTTTTATTGAGCTTAGCAATGATTTTTTTTTAAATGAGTGTGCATTTTTAATAATTTAGATAATATTATGTTTACTGCATCTTTAATAAAAATTCATAAATAGTACTTTTTTATTGTTTTAATTTAGAAAGTTTAAAATCATAAAAATTTAATATAGAAAAGAAACATTCTTCTGTATTATTTAAGTCTATTAATCTTATCTTTTTTTTTTAATTTATTGTTTCACTCATTGTTTTTCTAAGTTTGTATTTGTAAAAAATGTTGAAGCGTATAATATTATTTTACTTTACTATATAAAACATAAATTAAATTTAACACTTTTTTATTTTCGCTTAATTAAATTTTTTATTTAATCTTTTTTTTGTATTAGAATTATATTTAATTTTTTGTATAGTACTTATCACCTTCATCATTTACATTTTGTTCACTGTGTGTAACACATTGTCAGGAATTGGTAAGATCCAATTGTATTTATTTATTTATTTTATTTATTTTTTTGCTAAAGCTATAAATTTAAAACTAAGAATGATATTTTCAGATGAAACTTATAGAAAATTTTGTTTTAAAATCTTTAATTTGGTTAATGACATTACATTTTTAACAAATTAACTTTATATTGCTACAAAAATTGTCACACAGAACAATTATTACAAGTCTAATTATGTGACAACTTATTTTCCCTCAGACTTATACCATATAGAACATGTCATGGATTTACGCAATATAAAAACTTATATAACAAAAATAATATACTTCCACCAAGTATTAAACTGAAGAATTGTTTTAACAACAGTTTCAATATTATAGTGCAACAACATCAAAAGATAATGTTATTCAGATAACAAGAATTTATAAAACAAATCAGAAATTTATATTTCTTTTAGGGAATAATTTAACAGTTGACTGTTTTAATATAAAATTAAAAATGTTCAACAACAATAAGCAGAAACTGATTAATGTAAAGTTTTAATTTCTTGTAACTAGCTCAAACATTTTAATCACTTTGACGTCAAAAATACAAATTTAACAAACAAAAGCAGATAAAAATTCAATAACCAGAACAGTAATAATAACAATAAATTGCATATAATATTAAATTTATCAATAAATATGCATGAAATACAACAAAATTATAAACTAACTTTGTCACAGCAATCATAGTAAAAAAAAAAACAAAAAAACAGTCAGTTTTACTTTACTGCAATCAATCTGTCATGAATTTCAATTTGTCATAAGATTGTAAACTGTAACTTTTACAACCTAATATATCTTGAAGTAGCATTTATAAAAAAAGGATGCTGACATTTTTTATTTGAAAATAAAAGGATACTGAGTAAATAATACGTAGTCCCAAAAGTTGAAATAAAGTTTCATAAACTGGTTTCCATTGACCAAAAGAGTTATACAATGCTAAGTTTAGTTTTGGACCAGTAAATAACCAAAGTTATTGCTTATTATAAGGCCAGTATGGCTTGCTTTTAGCATTTACAGGCTGATGACAAAAAAATTTACAATTGTAAATGTATCAACACTTAATATTTAAAAAACATATTTGTGAGAATATATCAAAATAAATCATTTTTTAATTATTCAGTATAATCTTATATAATATAAACCTGGTTTATCTATGAAAAAATATTATACATGTACTATAATGAAACTGATAAAATATTTTAAATCGTATACCTGTTCTTTTATCAGTTGTATGTCTATGTTAATGACAATAGAAAGCATCAGAAATAAGTGCGTAAAGAGTCAATATGTCAAATATAAATTAATTATTGATCGCCTGAATAACACACCAACTAATATAACTCTGAATTGCATTATAAAGGTAACTCTTACTAAAATTAATAAATATCATGAAATGTGCGAAAATGAAATAAGTCTACCAAGATAATAATGAAATTGTATTGTGCTTTTCATATTCACAAGAAGAAAAAATTTGATCCCAGTAATGAAATACAAAAGAGTACAGCTGATATCCCCATTTTATAAACTTCTGTAGATATGAAGAAAAAATGTTCAGTTCACTACATCGGCACTACTTCTGTGAAATATATGTATATAGAGCTATCTGTTTTACCATATTGTTATTTGATACATATTTACTTAGTAATACAATGAAAACTATTTTGAAAAAAGCAAATATTTACAAAAGAAAATACTAATTTTCTTTTATAAATATTTGCAATTAGAAAGAACTGGTAGTGTGCCAATTACTAATAATAACAAAGGTCACAGAATATTAAATTTGTACCTATCATTAAACAGCAAACCTATGATATGGAAAACAGAATGTATAAATGCTTTAGATCTTTATATGTACTTTATAATTACCAATAGTTCTAATAACATTTTTAAATTAATTAGTTTTAATTTTATTAATATCATTACCATCATTACTACTACTAATACTACTACTCAGATGTTTATATTTTAACTTGAAAAATGAGATAGATGAAATGATAACTGAAGAAATACAAAACTAAATGGGAATCAAACCTGAGAACCTGCTGATCTATAAACCAACATGCTAACCACTCCAACAACTGCCAAGTGAATTAAAAATTATACAAGTTCAGGAGTACTACATAGTTTTTCAGCAAAGACCAAACAAAACTCTTTTTCCCATAAATTAGCATACTTATATATTACAAAAATAAGTTTCTTAAAAAAAAAGTTAAAATTTTCTCTTATTATTTTAAATTAACAAGAATCTTCATTGAACAATATAATTAAAAATAAAGTTGAATGATGAAAAAAGCAAAGAAAAACAAAATTCAAATATGTTGAAATAAAATCATAAAGAGATTCATATAAGAAACCAGTAATAATTTACTTTAGAAAAATATATCTTATCTCAATAATGACTGACTAATAAAAAATAAATTTCAGTTTAACAAAATAATAATGTATATAATTAAATCATTTGGACATAATATTTTCTATGCTATAAAAAATCATATAATAGAAAAAAAATTGTTTAAATTTAATTTATATCACATATTTTATTTTATATATTTAAAAAAATTTAATTATATTTATAATTTTAACAATTTTATAACCTTCACCAAAATGCAATCCTCAATTAACACACATTTTTCTGACACCAAAACATTTATACCTTACCTAAACTAAAAACAACAAAAATTATTTTTGATTCACTTTATACACTGGTAAATATAACTTAAAAGCATAACAATTTTAATGGTACCTTCTAGTTGTGCAGCAAGATTTTATGCTAAAATAATGCTTAAAAGTGTAAAATCAAAAAAATATAAAATGTATAGAGATAGGAAAAATAATAATTTGTAGGCATTAAATATGTATCAACTTCAATTTATATATATGAAGTATCCAGAAAGTAAGGGCTGATTTTTCATCACGGTTTTAATTGATATTTACAAATTTAATTTATATATGCAAATCTGTTAACAATTTTAGGGATCAATATAATATATATATAAAAGCAATTTTTTACTTTTAAATTTATAAAATATAAAACCTTAAATTGATTTAACTAAAAATTTCTTTTAACATGAAGAATTATTCATCATTATTTTTCTATATCGTATAAGGTTAATTTGAAGATTTCAATTTGATCTATAAATTAATGTACATCTTAATTTGTACAAAATCTGCTAATAACAGCATGTTAGAAGTCCTAATGGACAATATGATGATTTATCTTACATTAAGATTTAAATAAGAATAAATAACCTAATTAAAAATCAAAATTCATTCAAAATTGTAATTAATCATAAGTAATTCCATTACAAATGATTAATGATTCAAATTTGTTATTTGACAGACATTAATGATTTGATTATATAATGTAAAAAAAATTATTAAATTTTGGTTGCTGATATCTGATATCTTGGGATCGACAGATAATGTTGATTTCAAAACTCTTGTTAGTGGTATTTTTTCTATTCTTACAGTTTAATATTTTATAATTTTTTAAAAGAAATCATAAAGTATATTAATTGTATTACTGTATTCAGTATATAGAATTATAATAATTCATTGTGTGTATAGCAGTTTGAACTCGCTAGTTAAAATAAATGGTTAATTTTAAAAAGCACATGATTTATTTTGTGAAACTTTATTATAAAAAGGTCAATACATACAATTTTTGCAGATATCTTAATTACTTTAATGGAAATCTACTTCTCTGGTCATTTTAAAATAATTATACTAATACATTTTTCTATTTAATTTAATTACAATAAATCTCAGCGTATATATACATCTAAGTTTACTTTGAAAGGAGTTTAAAAACATTTAATTTAGAGTCCAAAATATAAGTCGAATTTAAATTACTCCTGACACACATATAAATAACAATCCTAATATGTTTTATGGCTATGATAATTGTAACATTAACTTCAACCACTAGTAGAAACAAATAGATTATATATATATTATCATCATTAAGACTGGTCCATATTAGAAAAAACTCTTATTTAAACTGATAAATGTTCAAAGTAGAATCGTACAGATTTTAGAGCAGAGTGGTTTTGTATATGAATGTTTCTATTAATTTTAAATGTTTAATAATCAATAAGACTTTTTATTTTAAAGAAATATTATAAAATATTCTTTATATGTAGTATGATTATTTATTTAAGGAAATGGCTCAAAATTTGTTGATTAGTATTAGAAAAATATAGACATCATTTAAAAAAATGATTCCGAGTAATCAACTTGTAACTTTTCTTGTAATGTGATTTATTTAAATTAAATTAGATTCACATCTTTGAATAAACTATTCTAGAAAAATTACAACATTTAAATTTTCCGTCATATAGTCAACCCTGGTCATACTTAATTATATTTTGGATCTCAAAATGCTATTTATTTACTGGATTTATAACTAAATAATGAAGAATCGACTTAAAAAGTTCAAAAACACTTTTTTTTAATGTATCAATCCTTACTTTCTGAATAATCCTTAAAATAAATTTATTTGATAAATTTTCACACAACAGACTACAAATAAAAATGTTATTAATGATTGTAGTTTATACACACCAAATTAATAAAAAATATATTTCACTGTCAATTCTAACACAAGTGTAATACTTTCAAAAAGTATATAACAGAACTTGATTACATAACAACAATATGCAAATAATTGCATAATTAAAAAGGCATATGTACATAAATATTTACATTAAAATGCAAATAAAAAATATTTATTTAATAATTTTCAAACAAAATTATTAAATGAGATTCCAAAAACAAATTTTAAAACAGACATTTTTAATTAAATACAAATCAAATGTTTAACAAAATATTTGATTTAAAAAAAATTACTCAAGAGCAACAAATAAATTGAAATTTATCAAATTACAAACATTAAAAAAAATCCTAAATATAACACTGCATATAATATACATGTACCACGCAGGATATACACACGCATATTATAACAGATAAAACAAAATAAAATAATATAAACAGATAACATAAAAAAATAAAGATTGCAAAATAAAATACATACAGCACATAAATTGAAACTAATTAACTGATATCACAGCATTAAGATTAATAAATCTATATAGTTTTTTCTTCTATGGTAATAATTCCATTCATTTATGACTGTTTATGTAAAAGTTAAGAATTTTTTGAGTGACAACATATACATAATAAAACACATCAAAGCTCTTGCTTCTATATAAATTGCATATATTTTAATAGACACAAATATTTATTCATTCGAAGCCCAACAATTATTTCCAATTACGTGAACGATAATTTTATTTACCGAAAAGAAAAACTGATTCTGCATAACTAATTAATTCTTAACTGCAAACACAACTACATACTTTCAGGTCTGTTATTTTGAACATAATGATCTAACTTTGGAAAGGAGTATTTTCACATTTGACTTTTTTATCAATCTAAGAAATATAAGAGAACATGTAACTAAAAATATTAATATAAATTTTACACACAGAAATCTTTAACAGAATTAATTCTTTGGGGGACTCCCAGAAATTCCTAAAAATAACATTCCAATTTAAAAAATTTAATGTAAAACAGAGTTATGGATAAATGAAGTTCCAGGAATCTGAATTCAAAATTTAGTAGTTGTAACTGTGATTGTCACATCATAGGATACATTCTTTCATTTGAATTAAACCGGAATTTAACAAATTAACATGGGTATTACAGAAAAAAGTGTACTTTTTCTCAATCTTTAAAATTTTGGAATCTAAATGAATCAAGTTTTTCCCAGCATACCATACTTTTTTGTATTTCAATATTAATAATTATCTGCAAACCTTTTTTGAGTAGTAATTTGGCAATTTCATAAGATCACACACTATTTACAAAAATTAAATAAATTTGAGCAAACAAAAAAAAAATATAGATGTCTTATATTATTGTTTACAGAAATTGGCTAACAACAAATTTTAAATTAAAATAATTTTTTTTTGCGATACATGAATTATAAAAATTCTTTTACAGTAACTGATTAGCCTCTGTGTAGATAACAACAGTATGCCAGTGAAGTGATAAAAGTGGCATTGCTTAGAATGAAAGACAATCTTACTTAATTTTAAAATAATAAAATCTTATGTTAGGGGCAGAGTAAAGGCAATATTAATGAGATAGATGAGTATACATTATATAAAAGCCAAAGATAGGATATTGAACTGGTACACGTAAATGTAAGTGTAGCTTACAGTCTATAAAATAAAATGAAGCTGGTTCAACTACCACAGACCTGAAAGTACCGTAACATTTTAAAAATTTCATTTCTTTTACATCTTATCAGCCACAAATTAAAAACAAAATTTTGTACTTCTTAAAAAACATATCCATATAATAATTTTAAAAAAAAATTAAAATGATATGATTCTAAAATTTTTTTATTTTTTTTAATTTAATATTTTCAATTTTTATGTTATAAAATGGACTCTACTAAATAAAATTAATAATACAATCATTATAACTTATAAATATTCATATATAATAATTAACTAATCAAAATAATACAAAGAAGAAGAATGTATTATAATATATACCATTATATAATATAATATATAAATAGATAATTCCCAACATTGATTTTAAACTAAAGATAATTATTATTGTAATTAATTATTACTATTATTATATGTATAAATAAAATATCTATACATATAAAATTGATAAACAAGATGGCAACCTTTTTGTATTTAAAAATAATATGAGATAATTATTATAATTCACTATATGTATATATATATATCTATATATATATATATTTGTCTATCTGCAAAATAACAGATAAGACAAAAACTATAAGGTGGAAAAAGTTGTGCCAAAAACGCACTACTGTTCTCTATAAACATTCCATCTCTATTACCAATAATAGAAATGGCTTTTATTAATATTATAATATATATTGTATTTTATATTTTTATATATAATAATAATAATAGGTAATAAAACAAATTCATTTCATTAATTTTTTTTAGGTTATATACAAATTATATAAATACCTTTATAACTACATATAAATGAAAACAGACCATTTAAAAACATGGCAATAATAATCTTAATAAATATATCATTTTTTCAATGCTACATTACAAGTTTTTTTTTTACGATAGGCTAAAAAATACAATGTGCACATTGTAAGAAAAAAGAAATATTTTACTAATTAGGTATACTTTGTTTTGTTATATTTTTATTTATTTTTTTTTAAATTTAAAATTCTACATACATGTCTTCTTTATTTATATACATAGAGCCAAAAATCTTTTCTTTTTTATTTAAAATAAAATAAAACGTAATTCTGTTTTCTATAAATATATATGCATAGTATATATTATATAACTTTAAGTATTTAAAATTTAAAAAAAAATAAATAAAATAAAAAGCCAAAAAAAAATTATATTAATAGTTATAATAAAATCGTTCACAAATTATTTACAGAATAATTCACACAATACAACATGTATATTTTATTTTATTTGTATTTATATGTATTTATTTATATAAAGATCACTTGTTCGATGGGACTAAATTAAAAAAAAAAAACTGTACAAAACGAACATGAAAATATTATTAACCTGACATAACCCGCAATCGTCATGGCCTATGAAATCTGAAAAAAAAAGAAAAAAAGAAATATATTAACATTAAATAATGAAGTTGATATTGTACATATAACAAAAAATAATTTAAATAAATATTTGATAAAAAAATAATAAACTTTTGAATGTGGTATCTAATATTACTTCTTCAGTTATCTGATATACAGTCCTGTACATCAGATAAAGATATATCTGTACATTGATTAATCGTATTAATCTGTTCAGATAATATCAAATAATCCATGTAAATAATCTGTAATATTATTAATATCAAATTCTCAATCTAATAATAATCTGAACAGATTAATATCAAATAATCCACGTTAATTCAGTTTAAGGCCATAAAAGGATGATTTAATAAGAAACAATGTTGTTTGTATAGTAATTGTTTAAATGCAGGAGTATTCACTTTTATGTAGCCAAATTAAATTTTAAAGTACAAAAGCACTTACAAACTATTAAAAAAATGTTATCGCAAATCTAAAAGATGGTCATTTTAACTGTTATACCATAATCATCAGTAGATAACAGAGAAACTAGTATAAAAAAACTTAATATAAATAAGAAAGAAAAGACAAAATTATAATAATAACTGAAAGTAAGTTTTTGATCATTTTCCAACTCCATAACCATTTAGCATATAAGTATTTAGCTTTGTATATGTTAAAATATCAGAAAAACAAATAAAAAATAGTTTCATACTTAAGTTTATATATTTATACTTTGAAAGTAATAACAAAATCTACTGTAGTAGGAAAAATACCACATGAACTACAAACACCTACATACCTACAAATACTAAAAAAGAGCACACTTTTATCTCTGTTAAATAATAAGATTTTCATAAACTGCTTTTAACAAATTTAATGTTCTACAATCCAATTCTAAATAAATAATTTAATCAATTAAATTCAACAACTAAGTTTTTCCATCATTATTGATTAATTTCCCAATCATCTAATTCCTGTTTATTTTGGACACTTTTTAAAAACTTTGGTTTCATATCAACTAATTTTGAAATTAACAATTAGGTTAATTGTGTTAGGCTACAGCCAATTTCTCTGATCTTTTGTATGTATATCAACTGTACAAAATAAACATGTATAATATTGTTGTGGGGAAATCTGGATCAGGATTTTAAAGGTTTATAACAGTTTTAAATTAAGCTTTTATTTTTGAGGGACAATGCTCCATAGTTTGTGTAGTCAACATTTTTATTTTTTTTATTTTATAAACTGATATAAATATTCTTTTTGAATTATTTTTAAAAAAATGTTAATTTAGTTTTTAAATTATTTTATCATGGTCATTTTTTTGTGCTAAGGCCAACTATGAACTACACAAATATATTTTCTTCTGGTTTCTTTTTCTCTTCTTCCAATACAAGTAATCTTTCATTCATTCCACAAGTTTGGTCTTTCTCTCTTCCAACCATTTCATTTCGGTGCAATTCTTTTTCTTCCTTACCATTCAACTTTATGTATTTTTTGTCTGAATATCTTTATCTTTCATTTGCTATTGTTGGAGCTCTAGGTTCTGTTAATTCTTTCTTCGTTTATTGTAGATGCTCATGAATGCTTTTTTGCAGAGTTTAATAAACAGAGTTTGGTTTATTTTAATATTAATTCTCAGTATCTAATGATGATTACCGTTTAAAAATCAAAATGATTCTTTAGAGTTTAATTAATACTTTTTTTGTAATAGTTTTTGATCATTTTCCATCACCATAACCAATTAGCAGAGTCTTTGCTTTGTAAATGTTAAACCATCAGAAAAATCAATAAAAAATAGTCTCACACTTAAGCTTATACATGTATACAAGTAATAACAAAATAACAAAACTGTAGTAGGAAAAATATCACATGACAGTTAACTTTAGAACTATGCATATGATGTAAACATATAACAAATGTAATAAGCAGGAAAAAGGAAGGAAAATTAATATATTTCTTTTACTGAAAATATTAAAATTATTTATATAAACCTAAAATATTCATCTTTCCATATGATTTTACTAGAGATTATACTTTATAGAGAGGCCATTTTGTCACTGCTTACATCTGTGTATGTACCTTGTATTTAATATAAAGTAATCATAAACAAAGGTTTGCTCTTACTGATAGTGATACATTTAAATGTCTTTCTGATAGACATTATTAATTGGTTGGACCATGATCAATCAATTAATTTTATAAATTTGAAATTACCTTTTTTTTATTGCTATTGTTACTAATGTTATGCAATATTCTGTAATATATTTATAAACTGTTAACAAAAAAAAATTAATTAAATTCTATATATAACAATTACAATTTTTGGAAAAGTTACAAAACAGGATGTGGAATATAAACTGTTTACTAATAAGCCATGAATCATTAATATTACCTATTATTGAATGTGTAGTTCATTATTCACATCTACCGAAGCAGGACCCTTGCACCATGTCCAACTCCATCTCCTATATTCCCAAGTAAATTTTTTCCACCTACAATCATCTACTACTTCTTACTTTTCTCCATCCTCTCTTCTTTGAACATTCTACTAAACCTGCTATCATTGTTTTAATCAACTCTTTTCTTTTCATGATGTCCCAGCCAGTTAGCCTTTCTAATCTGAATTGTTTTGATTAATTAAGTTTCTATTCTTGTTCACTTTTCCAATTTTTTGTTAATTTTCCACTCCATCTTTCCATTTAATCCAATATCCGCATTCAATGTCTCTCCATGCTTTCTTTTTTGTAATGTCCATGTTTCACATCCACTCGTAAATATACTCCAAACCTAACAGTTTACATGGCTCTCCTTCAAATCTAATTTCATTAAACTGCATAATAACTGCTTCTTTTTATTAAATATTTCCTTAGCTATTGCTATTCTTGTTTTTATTTTTATTTTATTTTCACTTTCGCAATCTTTTGTTAAGAGAAGGTACCTAATTATACTGTTTAACTCATTCAATTCTTCCCTTTGGTGCAGGGATTCATTGACTTATTACCCTTGTTTTATTACTTTTTTCTTAGCATCTATTACCATTTTATTATAGATTATGTCTTCTAATTTTGAAACAACCGAATGAATATCCTACGCTTCATCCCCTAAAAACACAATGTTATCTGTGAAACTAACTCAATTTACTTTCCTTCCTCCTGTATTGCAACTAATAAACTCAATTTCATTCTAGTGAAAAAAATACACACAAATATACAAATATATTACCTAGTAAGATGCCTGCTCTCTTGATGGACTTCCATTTCAGAGCTTTTAAATTCATTCAATTCCTTACGAATAGCAGCTTTATCTTTGGGCGTTAACCGTGTCCATGGTTTATCAGCCCTTCGATCATAATCATGAGCCTGAGTAACTTCAATATAATCGTTGAAACGTATTATCTATAAAAAAAATGAAAAATATGCTTTATTACACAAAATTAAAATAAAATAAAATTCAATGAAGCAAAGTAATGTTTTTAAAAGTATGATTAAGTACCAGTAAAAAAAAATGTTCAATAATATATATATATATATATATATATATATATAATTTTTTTTTAAAAATAAAACATATATACATATATATATGTTTTATTTTTAAAAAATGCTGAGATCATGCATTAATATAAATATATATAGTAGGCATTTAATATATATCAACATATATATATTTTTTAATAAATCTGAGACAAAAACCAACAATATATAACTGTGTATGTGAAAGAGGGCTGGTTTTGTGAAGGATAAGAGTACATTGATAAGTAAAACTATCTTAATTTACACACATAAAACAAATTAAAGGTAATTTTATAAGAATACTGGGTGCTATAGACAAAAATAGCTGTATGTGATACAGAACACAATTCACTCCAGAAAACTGCAAAACCATTCCCAAGAATGAAAAAGAAAGTAGTTTCCCAGTACTTTTTTCATTGAGGTGAATATATTTCTGTATATCAGCAAACCATGTCTATTGATTAGAGCTTATAAATGGTTTTAGAAATGACAGCCTTCAAAACTCTCATCACAGTGATGAAGAGAGGCTGGATATCATTGCTCTTACAAAAATCAACACAATTTCTTCATTTAATAAAACTGACTGATTTACTCATCTCTTACAAACATCATAGCTATAAGAAAGATTGAAGTAAATAAATTAATATATCCCTTTCTGTGGGGGAAACGATCCAATACGTATCTATTTCCATTAGTAAGAGAAAACAATTTTATAAGCTTTAAAAAATATACTTTAAGATCAAGTACAAAAGTATAGGTGTTCTTTTAATATTTTTTGAAATATTAACAAAAAAATTATTTTAGCCTCCCTTTTCCTACTTTATTTAATTTTTGTTAATTATAGGAAATTCAATTTCAAAAATGAATATGTTTTAAAATGTGTGCAAATTTTCATAAGATGTAATTTTAATGAATTTTGACAATTTTTCCTATGATTTTTGATAACTGTACACTATAATCATTTTTGTACAATAGTATTTATTATTTTTATTATTAATATGGAAATTAAAACTTTAACATTTATTTATTTTTTTGTTAATAAATAAATGCAAAATATAAAAGTAGAATGAATTTGAAAACTGGTGTATATAGTGATAATAAATAAAAAAGTGGTTAATTAATTTTTTTTTAAATTTGACGTTAACAGCTGATTCTAAGTAAATAAAACATAGTATTAAAAAAACTATTCAGTATAGAATTAATTAATAAGAATTACTTACTTTTTTTTCTTTTAATTCTTCCACAGTCGGTCGAAAACTAAGTTTTCTTAATAACATTCGTTTTTTTTCTTCTTTAAGTTTCTTTTCTTCTGCCGCACTTTGTTCTAAAATAATAATAATAAAATGAAGTCACTATTACTATGTACATTGCTGTCTGATTTGCCAAATAAAAATTAGGAACAATATTATATCACAACTATAATTATAGTAATAATTGTCAAGTTCATTAACAATAAAATGTAACCTTGTGTACAAGACATTAGAAGCATCTGCTACTTCTTTCACTAATTAGTAGTATTAGTATTTATGATGACTGAGTATGACCCATTAATATAATACTGTCAGCTGTTTCATTAAATGATTCATGTATTCTTAGAATTATCTACCACAAATAAAGGAAACTTATCCAAATATAGTGTTTTCAAAAATAATTCTTTATATTAATGTAAGATTGCAAAATAAATTAAACATTACTGCTCAATTGTCATCCAGAAAAAAAACGCACTATAAGTGATAATGAACAATAATGACTGCATGATTGCAAATGTTCTTCAATCTTGATGATTTTGAAATATTAGTGCTTAATACTATTCAACTCTTTGTAGAGGCACAAAAGGGTGGCAAATTCCACCAACAGTACTGATTGAGTCTTGTTTCCCATTCAAGGTTTATACAAAAAACCAAACTAACAACTATGTCCCTATTAATTAAAACTTGATCTGAACTCCTAAGATAAGATTTAAAGATTCAATTTTTTTTTCATAAACTAATTAATATATTGGCATAGGAGGTGAGCTAAAAGTTTCAATAGCAAAATTCAAACAAAAATCCTGTAATTGAACACCTTTTATAATTGCCCAGCCAAAGAATACAATAAATATAAAATTAAAAGCTGTACAGTAAAAGTGATCTTAGCAAATTTGTAACTGAATTTTGTAACACATTGTATTAACCAAATACTGCACAGATAATGACAATGTTTGTTGAAAATTTAAAGTAACATGATCAGAAATAGAGATTTCTTCATTCTCACTGTCCTGATTATTGTTTAAACAATCACTTACACAGTCAACTCACTTTAGCTCAGGTTTATGCATTTCATTCTTGTGAGCTGTCCTAACAACCATCAGGGAACAAGGAATTTTTGTCTCAGTTTTTTTTTAATCATATGATGCTGTTAGATGACATTGCTTAAAAAACTAAACAGACACCAAAATGGCAATTATTTTCTCAAAGTGAAGTATTCATTTAGAGATTTCATTGTTTTATTCTCCATGATTTCAATGAATTAGTTTCATTTGAAATACATACATGATACAAGACATGTTCAGAAAGTAAATATGTTGTTATTTTTTACACAATTTTATGAATAGATGAAAGGCCAGATATTAAACTAATTTTCAACATAGTTTCTACTAGTATTAAAATATTTTATGGAGCAAACAGATACTTAAACATCCTCATCACAATGATGCTGCCTATGGAAACAGCCAATGTTTTACAGTAATTTTGACATTATCATAGTGAAAATTACATAAAAGAGTTCTTGAAATTTGTGGAAAATCATGAGAAGGAGATGAAATCATAAACTGTATGTTCTCAAAACCTTTTTTTCATTTAAGAGCTGTATCAAGCACCACTAATAACAGTTGATCCCGTTCTCAATTCTGTGCTTCATAGAAACTTTTCTGGTACTTTTTTAAACTGTCAAACCTATTTTCTCCACATTCCATCTTTTATCACATTTTCACTGCAAACTTCCAATGAATCTCAACTGGTCTCACAACTCATGTATTCAAAAAAACATTAAGATTGTATTTCACAGCAAGTGGGATCTTCAATTGTCTTAAACATTTAATATACATACTAAATAAACCGTAAACAAAAACTACTTTCCCAAATGGTGTCTGTAGCAGGCTAATAGATGAAGGAGCTCAGGTAGCGTAATTCATGCAAGTCCAAAGGTGATTGACACACTTCAGCAGCCATATTTATAAATGGTACTACTTGTCTTATATATTAGTTACAGAATAAGAAAATAATTAGACATCTAATGAATCACGAATAAAACTTATTAAAGAATTTCAAATACTGCTAAAACTTAAGCCAAACCACATTCTCACTGACCACAAAAGAACAGATTAAGGTAAATAAAGTAAAAATTAAATTACAAAACATAAATTAAGATAAAAGTTGTTAAAATATAATGATAATTGAGGTTTCAATTAAGAATCAATAATCAGCTTCAGATTCAGAAAATGAATTTACTTAAGAGTAACAATTTTAACTTGAAGAAATTTATATAATATAATGTAACTGATTTTTAATCAATGAATAATGGCCAAATAGAGTTGAGAATGAAGAATAGGCTTGTTTTATTATGGCTTACAACCGATTTGTAAAATCTTCTATAAACTATTTCCAAATTTAATAATACGAGGATATATTAAAAATCATGGATCAACGTAAACATCAGACAGGCGCTTTTTTAAATCAACTCTACACCTTCATATCTGGACTATGTGTACATGTTTCATTAGAGTCCTGTAGTTCTTCAATTATTCAATAAGTAATACATTTTATATTCAATAGAACAAACTTTAATTACATCTGTGTGTACATTTCTACTCACACAATCATCGGCAGGTCAATACAAACATAAAACAACAGTCTGAAAGAGTTTACTGTATTTACATACAATACTTTCATTCAGATGATTCTGGGTTCAAGACCCAGTTCGGCTTGGCAATTAATTATAAACGGTTTATCAGAGTAAAGTGTATATTTGGTCATACACACAAGCACGTGCACACACACACACACTTGCCAACTATTGACTGAGATAAAATGGTTGAAGATAACAATTTTATAAATTAAATTAAAAACAAAACTGTCATCTAAATTTTACTTCTTTAATAATATTATTAAAGAAATAATTATAAACCTTAAAATAAAAAGGCAACTGGAGAGGATTCCATCATATGGATCTTTTAAAATATACTCCAAAAAAAATGCTCAAAAATTTTGAAAAATTATCCCAAATTATGGTAAAATGAAAAAACTCCAGATGAATGGACACAACTTTCATTCATCCATTCTACAAAAAAGTTGTTATAAACAACTATAGAGGAATATCCTTGTTACTCCTTTCACAAAAAGTATTATCTAAAGCACAACAAAATTCAATTGAATCAAAAATAGAAAAAGAATTAGGAGAATATCAAGGTGGATCATCGACCATTAAAGTCCCAATCTTGAGCAGAACAGATCAAATTCTTTCTGTTAAACTTCTTACCCATGAAGCATCAATAAATAAAAACTATAAACTATATTAAATTTAAAAAAAGGACTGACAATTCGTTTTTGAAATACTAAAAGAATTTGAGGTGTATAATAAAATCAGAAATATAATAAAAGAAAAACAAATAAACACATCTAAAATTAAATTTTTAGGCAAAATTTCTAATCCATTCTCCATAAAAACAGGAAAAGGAGAGGGTGATAGACATAATAGGTAGTTGTAATGTTACATTTACAGTCATGAGTATCTATATGCACATACTTAAATAGATTTCTTTTAAATGTTTCTTGATTAGTAATAGGACTTACTATTTCTGGAGTACTTAAATTTTGCTATACATGGATGAGAAAAATCCCATCAAGAAAACCTTTTCACCCTCAAATACCTCAGGAATATGAAAATATGTCATTCTCTTTGTAGAAAAAGCTTTTTAAAATTTTACATACTTATTAAGTATGTTTTTTAGGATTTATGTTTCAGAGGACTAAGTTTACAGAACTTCTTTACTAAAATTTAATGAGTTTTATTTTCCTGGCAAAAATAAGGGGAAGTATGGTGTTCATGTCAAAAATGGTTATTGTTTTTATTGTAATTTGGGAATAAATTTACGAAGAGTTAATGAAGATATTAAAAACAAATTAATTACTGTTTGAGGAATTTAATTATATGCGTATGATTATTATAACATAACCTGAAAAATAATTCCTTTATTTTAAGTAAAGGAAATTGATAATTCTCAGATGTATATACAAAACTCATTTCCCATTTTGTTCGTACAAAAGAAGCAACTATTATCAGGCAATCAACCTAGAATTGTTAGTTATAAAAGTAAAAATCTTTATCTGTTATGATAACATGTGATCTACAAGACACTGTTTACTATTTACAAACATCTAACAACTTGTAAAAAACTGATATGAAAAACTCACTTTATTTCATCAATATAAAAAATAACATTATTCAAGTCACACTGTGTCATTATAAAATGCAGTTGGCAACTATTTAAACTGCCACTATAAATAATGAGTAAAATCTGGTTTGGCACACTATGATGAAAAATGCAATTGAGTAAACTTTATCCAATTACTACTGTTAACTGAAAATTATTATAGTTGGGTTTGGGTGTTACAGGATTAAGAAAGGATTGCTAATAACTGATCTTACAGGCGATTTATTAATTCAAACTTAATCTGAGGGTTGTTTTAAATGGGCAATCTATCTTGTGGATACTAAGTTATATAATTAAACTAAGAATAAAAACTAAATATATAATTCAAATGGGATGACTTTGATTGATAGGACATTTCAATTCCAAGTAATCTTGTATTTAAACTTAACATTAATAATAAAAGCAAAGCAGCTGAAACTTATGACATGAATTTTTTCATAAATATATTGCTTGAAGAATATTAGCAATAAAGGCAAAATTAGTAGGTGAATCATTCATATAGGAAAATTTTATTATCTCAAATACATCTGCAATAATTTTGCCGGAAGATAAAAAGAAAGATTATGTTGCATATTTTCAACATTTTTTTATGTTACTTGGTCATCCTTTAATTATTTATTCACAACATAACTACTTACTTTTTAGAATATTTCTGTCTTCTAATTCTTCCTGTGTTGGCCGCATACTAAGCCGCCTTAAAAAAAATTTAAAAAAATTGTATTAAAATTAAAAAAAAATACATGTAAAATTTAAAAAAAAATAAAAACTACAATTATTAACACATAATGAAGTTTCCTGTAGTTAGTTACAGGTCCAACTTTTAACTGATTAACAGGAAATTACTTAAATGTTTACACATAAAATATTAAGATATTTTTCATTTTCAACAGTATGAAGATATTTTCTCATTCTGATAAAAAAAAAGGAATAATTTATTGAATCTCAAAATAACAACCTACATATTTAACTGTTTGCTTAATGTATTCTACGCTTTGTTATATTTTATACCTATACAACCAATATTGTCCTACTAGGGTGCGTGTCATGAAAAAATCATATAATGCTGGTGGAATCTGAAATAGTTTTGTATAAAACCAATAAAGTTAATTTTAATTATTAGCATAGAAAGGGAAAGGAAGGTTTTTTTTAAAAAAAAAAGACAATTTTTTTTATTTTGTGGCTGTTTATAAATTCATATTTTCTTGAACAGTTTTTTCATTAAAGTTTTACCTACAATCAACATTAACAAAATGTTTTTCTATGTTTCAACTAAAGTAGGTCTGTACTGTAAGAATATAAGAATAATCTATAGATTATAAAAATTTATAAAAAAATTTAGCATTTGTCATACTAGAAAGAGAATGCCTGCACCTGTAGGGAGAGTCACAATTCAGTAACTAACTTTTCATGTTGTAGTATCTTTGATTACATGTGAGTTATTACGTTATAATATGAATAGGAAAATCGATGTTGTCGTCAACTGTGAAACACATGGATTCATACGTTTTTTAAACCATCAAAACATTACTGCAGCTGAAATTTATAGGCAGCTGGTTGCTGTGCACGGTGATAATGTAATGTATGGAAACGTCTGAAAACGGTGTGAAAGGTTTAGAAATTACAGAAATAATGTGCATGATGAAGAACATTCAGGGAGGCTCTTGATAATCACTGAGGACTTATTGAAACACCTCGATGATGAAATCAGAAAAGGTAGTTACAACAAACAATTTCAGACCTGCCCTTTCTTTTTCCTGTTATTTCAAGAGCTGTTATTGGTCACATTGCTCATGACAATTTAGGCTTCACAAAAATTTGTGCACATTGGGTGCCGCACATCTTAATGGACGTCACGAAAAATCTAAATGGGATATGCTTTGGAATTTTTGATGTGCTACACAGAAAAAGGTGATGAGTTCATTAATTCAATTGTTATCGGGGATGAAACATGGATTTCGTATTACACACCAAATTGAAAATGGATATAAAGTGAATGGCGTCATCCTCAATCACCAACCAGACCAACAAATGTCAAGCCATAGCATATGCATGCAAACTGATGGCCACAGTCATTTGGGATCAGTTTGGCATATTGCTAATTGATTTCATGCCACATGGAATAAATGCAAAAGCCTACTAAAAAACTCTAGATAAGTAACGGCGCACCATTCAAAATCGGCGACATGGGTGGTTGACCGACAGCGTTGTCCACCTGTATGATAATGCATGTCCAAATTTTGCGGGTCTGACACATAATTTACTGAGAACATATGGATAGGAAATTTATGATCATCCACCATATAGTCTGGACTTAGCACCTGATTACCATCTATTTGGGAAATTGAAAGAATTTTTGAGCAGTAAGCAATTCGCAGGTTACGATGAACTTAAAAATGCTGTTAATCAGTGGCTAAATGGACTGGCGGCCGAAGAACACAATGAGGGTATGTTGAAGCTGACATATCACTACAATAAATGTCTTAATTCATGTGACGATTATATACAGAAACAGTATAAAGTATGCAGTTTAAGAGAAATAAAAAACATTTATAAAATTTTCATAATAAACGCTTTTACAATAAAACTGTCTTTACTTTAGAAATAACCTCTCATCAAATTTGAATAAAATTCTGTATGTCTAAAACACTTACCTAATAAGCCGTGCACCTACAGCCTCCTTGTTTTCCTGACGTTCCTTTTCACTTTGCACTTGCAAAATATTTCTATCTATTAATTCTTGCCTATCTGGTCTTAGAGCCAGTTTTAATGCTAAACTATCTTTACGAGCTATTTTTGCAGCTAATCGACCTGAAAATTTTAAATTATATATTAATTAGAAAGAAAAAACCAAAAGTTACAAAAACCAACAGTTATAAAAACTGATTAAATAATATAATAAAATGTAGAAAGATAAGTGTGACTCAATAAAAAAACATTAAAAATATAAACAACAATCATAAACATGACAACTAAATTCCTGGGGAAAATGAGACATTTGCTACGATGTACTGATTAAAATTTGAAAGGTTTTTTCTATAATTACATGTACTAACACCAACAGACTCATGTTCAAGTTAGGTTTTGGAGGAGAAATTTTGTTACAGCAAGTTCTTGCACCCAACTTCTTACCAACTTTTACAATGTATTTTCTAAAAAAACAACTTGGATGAATATATTTTATTAGTTTATTATTACTATTCTGTAATTAAATCTTTCAGAAAGTATAAATTGATTAATCAGAGAATTTTGTCAGTTAAATCACTATAACAACTGCTTAATAAATATCATCATGAATAACTAAATGATTCAGAAGTAGTACAAGAAATTTGGGATCATACAAACTCTGAATATACAATGATGTGGTAGGAGAAGCTTTAAATTTTTTAAATTAAAACTGTTTTGGAATAAGCCATTAATTAGCTATAAATTTAAAGTGAAATTAAAAGATTTATAGTAATTCAATTTTGCACAAGAATTAGCTGTTGTCACAATTGAACCACACAATGTGTTTTACTTCCGCAACTTCATTTATTAATAAAATTAATGAGCTACTACAAAAATACCGAGACAGTGGCTTTGCTGTCAATATTCTTGAGAACTCTATCCTACTTTTTAAACCAATTCTTCTAATTGTTCCATTAATTTGAAATCATATAAATAGACTCTCAATGTCAAGAAATTTGCAGTGATAAAACTTGTTTCATGGCTCAATATGATTAAAAAAAGAAGCTAACTGTAATGCAAGTAAAATTTTTAAAACAATATTTTATTTGCAGGGGTTTTCCCAAATTGAATTTATGGACTAGATTAATATCTCAAACTACCTACCATCAAGTTTTTAATTTCACGTTTGATTTATTTTCAATAAATGGCTTATTTTCCAACAATTTAATTTAGCATTAATACTAAAATACTCTTAGAAGCTGCATATATTGATACTTTGATATCACTGAAAATGCAGGTAATGAAACCAGTTCATGAAATGGTATTAGAAGTTGAAAAATGAAAAAAAACCAAGGAAAATTAAGAGACTTGTTCCTTTTGAAAAATTCAAACTTTTTCTTACTACTTCATCAAAATTTAATAATGCTCAATCAAACCAGTGATTCTCAACCTTTTTAGCACCACAAATCCCAAAAAGTAAAAAAAATATATAATGAATTTTCGTGACTCCCAACCCCAACTTAATAAGACCTAGTTAAAACTATTTAGCTGCGTTGATAGCGTTAGGTAATAAACGTGCATTTATGAAGTGTACAAAACACGAGCAATTTACAGGTTCCAACTTGATGTGTATGTGCTCCTTAATTTGATCTTCTTCATAATATTCGTGTGAGGGCGTCATGTTCGAACATGCATATGATATATTTGAACACGTCATGCTGTAGTGTAAAAAAGGCATAAGAGACTGCAGAACGTCAGTTTAGTTTCGAATGCAAAGCTGGTGCCTTTATTTAAGTTTTTAAAAGCAAAGTTTCATTGAAAATAACAATAATTGAGGCTTTGCTTTTTAGGGTGCAATCAAACTGTGAACTATTTTTTTTTTTTCAATTACATTCTTATGCAAAAATGGATAAATTTGTGAAAAAAAACGAAGTGAGCCATCTATGCATCCAGTGAATTGATTGGTAAAAAGACAAAATTGAACAATGACAGTTATTTAAATTATGGTTTTACCTCATTGGATGGAAAGTCACAGTGCATTGTTTGCTTTCAAGTCCTCTTCAGTGAAGGCATGAAGCCATCAAAATTAATTTGACACTTGGAAACTAAAGATCTGGATCATAAAAGCAAACCCTTGGAATTTTTTGAAATAAAATTACATACTTGGGGAATTCAACAAACTTCTATTTGTAAATCAAGCCATACTGATAAAAGTACATTGATGTTAGAAGTATCTTCTAACATTAAAAATAGCTAAGATGTCCAAATCCCATACAATTGTAGAAAACCTCATACTGTCTTCTGCAATTGACATGATCAGTGTTTTAATATGCATGGAAGAAGCAAAAAAGCTGAAAAAGATTTCGCATTCCGACAGAGTATCAAGGTGAATTGAAGACATGGCTGACAATATTTGCAATCAGATAATTTTCAGCAAGTGAAGTAAAGTGGATTAGTTATTCAATTTCATGAATCAACAGATGTGACAAACATTTCTCAGTTTTTATGTTTTGTGATATGTGAATGTGATAGGGACAGATCAATCACAGAAAATGTGTTGATTTGCAAATCAGTACCTGGTTATGAAACAAGACAATGTCTTTTATGAAGCTTTTAAAAACTATAACATAGATTGGAAAAAAGGGGTTGCAATATGTAGTGATGGTGCAAAGGTGATAAACATGAAAGAATGGTGGATTTCTGAAAAAATTAAAAGATCATCTTATACACGGGTGGAATGAACACACTACTTCCTTTACAGACATGCTCTTGCTACAAAAAATATGCTGGAAAATCTCAAAAAATTCTTTGTAAAGCTGTAAAAATAGTATGCTAAACTATGCAATGAAATGGGCAAAAAGGAAAATCTTTTATTTTCCATACAGACGGTTATCACAGGGAAAAGTGTTAAACCGGTATTAGAACTGCGAGATGAATTAATATTTTTCCAGGATAAACAAACACCACTCTCAATGTTTTTACAGAATGAGTATATGTTGCTGTTTGCTTACTTAGCTGATCACATTTAATTGACTTGAATGTTAATTTACAAGGACATGATAAAAACATTTTATCAATGACAGACAAAGTCCATGCTTTCATCAAGAAGCATTATATGGATTATTTGCCTTCAAAACAAAAATCCTGATATGTTTTCACTCATTTTCGATTATACTGAGAAATATTTGGATGAAGAAGACAGTATTATTCACTACAGTTGGGATAACATGAAGATGCATTTGCGTAAACTAAGAATTCAGTTGGCAAATTATTTTCCAGAAGATAATGATTTTTCAAAGAGAAGTGTACTGAATCTATTTAGTGAAAACGTTGTTGTAGTTGCTAAGTTAGCAGTTGAGATTCACGATCAGCTCATCGAAATGTCTACCGATAAAACATTACAATTACAATTCACATCTGAAGATTTAGATACATTTTGGTTTATTAGTCAAACTGAATAACAAAACTTAATCACAGAAGCATTGTAAATATTCTTACCTCTGTGAAAAGAGTTGTTTGTCTATGGTTGTACTAAAAACCAAGTATATCATCTTTTATCAATTGAAAACAATTTGCTTTTGTGTATTTCTAACATACATATTTATTTTCGTACATTATCTTACAAATATATTTTCTCCATAGATTCATAAATGGAGAAAATCTTAAATGAAAACCAAACAACCATCTCATTAATTTATTTTCTTAACATGTGTACTTATAACTGTAAGTAAAACATTTATAATAAATGATTTCTCATAAAATGATTTCATTACTGTTTGCATGTAAGTTGTAGGATAATTTTGTGAACCCAGGCTGAGAAACGCTGCTGTAAATTAACCAAACAGTGACTACTGATTTTTTTATTTAATTTCAATCAAAATTAAAGATATCTGATCTTAAAATATGTTGTGGTGTACTTTAATCATTAGGGTCCAAAAATTACATCAGTAGGTGGGCAAGCTAGAAACTGGAAATAGTCATTTTCTAACAATGATCGAGTTACAACTACTTACAATTTAATACAAATACAACAACTGTGATAAGGTAATATATCAAATAAAAATCTTAATGTTTTAGACACTAATATAACAATATGTATATAAGACACTATCCACATACATTGTAATAATAATATTAACTAACATATGAACAAATCCATATTTATGCAATTTTAATTTCACATATTTTTTATTCATTACTTACGATATTATAAAACTAACTAATAATTTCAACTTAAATATTTAAATTTCACAATCATAAAAAAAGTATGATTTTATTCTCAATATGATTTGTAAATAAAATATTCAATTTACAAATATTTTCACACAATTCATATTCTTTGAACTACTGTTGCAACTGCATTTAAAATTTTATGCATTATTGCAATTATCATCTTAGAAACTTTTACCTTTTGTTTCAACAGTGTTACTATTTTATATATATATATATATATATATATTAATCAAAAAGTCACTGTAATGTTCAATTTTTCAACAAAATATTCATTTAATATTAATGAGGCATCAGATTCTGTGGAGAACAGGTATTACAATTTGCCAAGTGTCAAAATAGATACTTTTTTTTCTGTCGGTTCAGATTCTGAGTCAGCAATTTATAAATTCTACATTAATTGTGAATATAGAGTAATAAAAAAAGAAACACAATGCTTATCAATGTAAAAAGAAATTAAAGTTGAGGCTTCAAGGTAAATTCTAAAAATGGCCATAGTATAAAAACAAAATGGGTAAATTATTAAAATGAGCAACTAAAATGAAAAACTTAGCAGACTTACTCTCATGGTCATCATCTCGATATAAAACAGGACCATCTCCACTACTGTCACTGCTATCATTATCATTATCTGAATATGGGCGTGTATTCTCCTTGTTTTCCAGTGTACAAGGAAGAGACAAACCGAATCTAACTGGTCTTGAGCTAAAGACAACAATAAAAAATACATATAATTAAGAAATAGCAAAAAACAAAATTATAGTAACACATTATGAAAAAATATTAAACTCATTTATACAAAAAAAAAAACCCCACTACTGATATCACATTAAAAGATAAATAAAACAAAAATTTCAACTTTAAAACGAAAATTATCTAATAAATAATAAAAATGCTTAGCATCAAGACTATCATTTACATTTGTAACACATTTAAAATATTATAAAGAATACTACAAAACTTTAAACACACAGAATACAATAGCATTAATTTTATATAAAACACGGCAGACAAACAAAACATTTAAATCCAACTGTAAATAATTACAAAAAAAAGAAGATTTATAAACAAAACATTATTCAGTGTATCAAATAAATACCTTTTTTTTTTATTTCTGATTAAAAACAAAAAATTCTAATGATTTGACTGACAGAACAGGAAAGTAGCAAAAAATAAAGTGTTAAATATTTTCATTTATTGTATAAAGCTATGAGAAAGTGCACAACAATGGGAAGCATTAAAAAGCTCCAGCAAGGACTGTGATAAATTTCACAACTTAAATATTTACAGCATTTAAAAAAAGTTCATGTCATATGTACAAAAAAAATGAACAAATTATTTCATTCTAAAAATTATTAAAGTACTGAACTTAAACGTTTCATACCATTCAATTTTAACCAGAGAATGTCCAATGTCTGTTTTTTTAACAAAATTTAAAATTGACACTTTATTGATAAGATATTACATTTAAAAGAACAACAATCCATGACCCCTAGGACAATAAAGTAAAAGACCCAATAATTGTTCAAGGTCATGTTTGAAAATTAAAAAATGTTATAAAATATTAGAAGCTGATTTTTTTTTCAGTGGAAAAATAGCTAAAGAGAATAAAATGTTGAATATTATTTTATTCTAAAAATAATAAAAAAAAGACAAATTTTTCCTGGGAGGGCCAGAAAAAAAGAATCTATGATGCTCTAAAGACTTATGTTACGATAATTTCTTAACTTAATGAAATATAATTGAGATGGTATATGAATATGTCTGAAATGGGAATTTAATCCAGGAATATTTATTAAAGCTGGCAAACTTACAGTATACATTTCCACATGAGTTACAGAGATTGTCTATTTAGCATAATAATTGTTCTCAGTGGAGAGTACTTGCCTTCACAGGCCCCTACTGGATAACTTGCTCCTAGTTCAAAGCTATTAATTTACTAGTTAATTATGAAATGTAATTCACAACTAACTAAAAACTTTATTCTGGTGATTTCATTTCCCACATGCAGTTTCTACCTATATAATAAAAAAGTAAATTTTATTTTATTTGTCTTGCAACTTCATTTGATAAGTTCATATTTAAAAATGATTACTCTATTATCATTTTAAAAAGCTACCTATCATATCAAGCATAAAAAAATAGATAAATAGACCACTCAAAAGTTTAACTATGCTTATAAGTAAACATAATCAATGCAGTATGCAGTATTGTTATTTATTTTTATAGTTAAAACTGAGAATGGGAGTATAGCCTCAAAATACATAATTGTAGTTTACAATCAAAGAAAGACAGAAGATAGATCCAAAAAACACAGTAAATTTTACTTTTATATAACTCAAATAAAAATTTAGTTTAAGATTTGTGCAGGTGAAAATAGTTAATTATTTGCTGCTGGCCTATAAATTTCAGAAGAAAATTAATAAGATTATCTCATGCTCCAGACAAATGTTTTTAGTACTGGCCAATTTATAATTATAAAAATGTTGAACATAATTTTTGTTGACTAAAATTTGAACAAGATTTTTTTCATTATGAAATGAAGTACAAAGGGAGGTGAGAATTAAATTAATTACGTTAAATAAGAACTAATAAATTATTTGACATATTCTTTAAAAAATGTATTATAGAACAAACTCCAGACACAGTCTTTCTGCACAACTTTTTGATTAAATTTCTTGTGCAGAAATTTAATCAATCTAATGTTTTAAAAAAATGAAAATTATCTTGTTACAATGATTATACCAGTAATTATACCAGATTTACATATGAAAACTAGTGATGTCAAGATGAAAAGATATGTCTACTTATCTGAAACATTAAAGTAATTGTTACAATCACATCATCCTAATTTGTTCACACAATCAAATGTGAACAATGTTTACATTTGATCATTTCACCTTTATAAGTTTACTTAGCCCAATAAATAACAAAAAACCACTGTACAATGAATGGGTGTAGACAATAAAATAAACACTATGTAAATTATTACATTAAAAAAAAAAGTCCTGCAGATTACATATATGTTTAAGCAGATTTGGAAAAGAGACCAAAGTCGGAATTCATGTTTATTATAAGAAATATTTGTTTGTGGTCTTTCTGTAGAAAAATAATGCATGTTTTGCATGAAGTACAATTTGAAGTTGAAAATCATTAATTATAAATTTATGTAGCTGTTATAAATTCATCTTTGTGTATACTTTAATAAATGTGCATAAAATTTAATATCTGCATAAAATGATACTGATGAATAAAATATTGGAAATAATACACTTCTTTCAATAAAATTATAAAATTTCTGTAAGGCCCTAATAAATAAATCTATTTAACTACATAATTTTAAATAAACAGAAAAAACATAACAAAAATGAATTTTTTTAACGATATAATTTTGACCAAAAAAAGAAATTATAAGAAAATTTTACTAAAGAAACAAATTAGGAGAATAACAAATTAAAGCATATATAGAACAAAAGAAAAGAACACTGAAATTAAGTGCAAAAACATACTAAAATAATCAAATTTACCATATTTTAATCCTAGGCCGTAATGGTGGCCTTCTGTGTCCAGCATAAAAAATATATCTTCCATTAACAAAATTTTAATGAGGAAATGTTATTTAAAGTTTAAACAGGATAAAAAGTAATTGCAATATTTTTTTATACTACTGGACAACGGAGAATTCTTTTTCGTATTGTCATGTATTTTTATCATAAAATAAAATACAGATATTAACTGTTCCATTCTTATAAAACTCGTAGAACAACTAATATCCCAATATATATATATATATATATATATATATATATATATATATATATATATATATATATATATATATATATATATATATATATATATATATATATATATACATTTCTGATCTACTTTATAATTTTAATTCTGAAGAAGTAAAATAAAAACCATAATTTCTTTTTTTTTAAAGGCAGTCAATCTTGTGTAGGAAACCTTACAACCAAAAACCCAAGTTTAGCTGTTAGAAATGCTAGAAATTTACTTTACTAAAGTACTTCAAGCACAAATGTTTAAAAAGAGTTGAGTATTTGCATGAGATTAACTGGTATTTAAAATGTCAACAATGTAAGAATCATCTGTTGCTAGATTTTTAACAGCATTCCAGTTTAAATTGTAATGATCTGACAGTATAAATTTATACATGACATTAAAGTCAAATGGCAGAACAATCTTAACAAGTAATCAACAACTGGTTTTACAGTCCAGATTTTGCTTAAAAGTGGCTTCTGCTTCATTATAAAGAATATCATTGTAGATTCAGAACTAAGAATAGAACTGAACAGTTATGTAAGCAAAATCCTTGAAACGAGTATCATCTAACAAGTACAATGGTATAACAAACAACATAAAATTTCCATACATTTTTTTCCAGTTAACCACACTTGAGTATTTTACTCATTTTTGTATTAATAAAATTCTAAATAATGCAGTTCAAAATTTTGCTTTCTCCCTCAATGCATCCTGGAACTATAATGAAATAGGATTTTTCTATTATCTTCAGATTTTTTCCCTTGCATACTTTATTCTTAATTTTATAATATTTTCATATTTTATGAACTGCACATGTGTTAAAAACAGTTTTTAATCGATGACATATTAAAAATAACATCAAGTCAACACGAGAAAGATATGAGTTTTAATACTATGAAATTCATTGCAAGAAGAGGTACCTTATATTAATTTTAAAAGATCTATACTAATTTAAGTTCAAAATAAAATAATGAGCAGGATCTAAGTTATAACAAAGCTTAGTACCTAACAACAGTACACCTTAATAATTAAAAAAAGGTGAATATTCAATAACCTTTAAGAAACATGAATTTTAACATGACATGAAAAAAAATCATAAAAGCAAACAGTTTAACAACTTTAAAAGTGTAAAAACAAATGTTGCACTTAGACTGTAAAGTTGTAACAAACTCTAAACACAAATCACAAATCTGTGCATAGGTGCAGTAGGAAACAGGGGTAATTACAGAATGACCTTAAATAAAATTACTGATACCAGGGCAAAGATTTATTACAGAAAATAAAATAAAATTTTTTACAAAAATAATCAAATATTATTTACTATTGTCATCTTAAGGATTATTTTCAAAAACAATTCACTGTCTTTTTTTATTCTAATATGCATTACTTATAAATGTAGGTATTTCTTGTAAAACATTTTTTGAGTGTATGATGAACTATTTCTTTAATTAAAGTTAAGAACATTTTCTTTAACGAGCTCATAACTTCTTGAAATGATTTCAGTCTTCACACACACAATTTAAAATAATATATATATATATATCTTTTTATTATGTAGTAACTACTTGATGATTATCCATTACCAATATTAATAAATGAATTACTAATAGAGCAGTAAAACTACTCACAATCTGGCAAACATTTTTCAGTCCTTATAAACTATTTTTAGTTGTTCTGATTTCCAATTATAATTTATTTTAAAATAATATTATGTAATGAAACAAAATTAGAAAAGAAAAAAATAGATCTTATTTGCAAGTGATCGCATACTGTTTCTGATTTCTTCTTTCATTTTTTCCTTTTACAGTTTTATGTTATTAAAAATTTTGTTCTGTAGAATAAGGAATGTTTTTCAAAGTGAATTTAACAATAAAAACCACACTTTTTCAAAGAAACAGTATTGATTTGAAATTGTATTTTATAGAAGGCATTTGTTCTAAAATGGAACAAGTATTATATTTACAGTATATGTACACTGTATTATACATTTTTAAACTTATAACAATCGTATTATGCATTTTACTAGCACTGTTTATTTATTTATTTTTTTTAATAAATAAATACATAAAATTCATTAAAATATATAAATAAGTAATAATAACAATAAAAAAAATTAATCATATTAGATAAACTGAATCCTGTTTCTTGATACACATGAAATACTCATAATTCATGTATGTAAATGAATCTACTTTTGTCTGCGGAATGAAAATAACTACTACGTATTTGGTGTGATTCTTGCTTATTGTTCAAGACACATTAAACTTAGCAAGCTACAACATATACCAATACTATTAAGTAACAACTGCTGTATATAATGTTAACTTTCTTAATTTATTTTTCATAAAAATTCTGCAAAAATATTATAAGTGGCAGTAATGGGCAAAATCATAAATGAAATGTTATAATCATAAAAATTGTTAGAATATTTAAATTAGTAAATGGTATAATTTACTGATATACATACAATTATAAATCAGATAATATGTATAATTTACTGACTTTTGAGGTGCAGATGGTGCATCTTGAGTAGGGGTCGGTGGCTTTTTGAGCGCAGATTTAAGAGGCATTGCATGGAATTTTGGTTCCTTTGCAGGTATTTCCTCTATTTTAGATGTATCAATACCAGGATCAGGTTGAAGTAATCTACTTTCACCATCAACATCATCTTCATCATCATCATCATCTTCTTCTCCGCAATCATCTTCTCCATATTCATTATCACCAAAATCTGTAAAAATTCAAATCAGTGATGAACTTAAAACATAGATAGATTATATAACTTAGAATAATGTAACAAAATATCATATCAGTTGAATAATCAGCATAAGTGCTGATTAACAGATATGTGATACTATAAGAACTTTGTTTAAATCCAATTAAATTAAAAGTAAATAGTAACACACTGTAGAGATAGTATATAAAGTTTCAGTTGTATGATAATATTCAATCATTAAAAACATTGTACATTCTACCCAATTTTTATGATTATAACATTTAAATGTTGATATTTATGCCAGTAGATAGTGATAAGTTAGGCTATTTGCAGGATTAGAATAAGTTTTTGTATAATACTCACTTACAATTTTGACTCTTAATAAACTTTTGGCCACTTAAACTGACTGACTTATGAAAATTACATTACTGAAATTAATAAAAAAAAATCTTGATTTTATATTATAAATAAATTATATTTTATTAAATAATTATAAACAATTTACTAGTTCATGTAACATTCCCAAAGTCTGCAATAGTTTTCCCAATGCAGGATCAGTAGATAGCTACAATCTTCATTTGTTACCGTTAAAATAAAACTACTCGGTCTGATGCTGAAATCAGCATCAGAGAAGTTTACATAGAAGTTCACGTAGGTAGAGTTACCTATGTGAAAAGGCAAGCATTATTAATCCTTTGTATCAACCTAATATACATCATAATCAACAGAAAAATGTCATAAAAGTTTTATCCTCTACAAAAACTACTTTAAATTTAACATTTTATAAAAAAAAATAAAAAGCATAAAATGGTACAGAGGACATATTGAAAAACATACACAAATAACTACATTTTGTAATATTTAATGAAGTTACTTGGTGAGAAATAAGTGAATTGATCTGCCTCTCTAAGATAAGGAAAACATTACTTTTCAGCACATCCAAAACAATGTTTTTTTTTTTATGTTAAAACCTTTTCAGTAACAAACCAGTTTATTTAATCTCACCAAAATTAGTCTCAATAACTTATGAGAGTGGCACTTATTAAAATTTAAAAATGAATGATTAATTTGGCATCAACATATTAATTTTTGTTTAATTAAAAGCTTCCTGGTAATAAACCTGTTCTCTTTTACTTACAATCAAAAATAAATGAAAATCTAGAATTATTAACAAAAAAAAAGTATATACTCGTGTATATATATATATATATATAAGAAAAAAATCTTATGCAAATAAGGTCAGTCAAATTCTATGAAAAATTCTAATAGGGAACATAGTAAAAAAAATTAACATTGCAAAAAATTTCTTAACATTGTAAAAAATATATACATATGTGAAACTTAACCACTAAACTTTTATAAAATTGATAAAATTAATCAATTTACTTTGATAAACATGGATTTAAATTTTTACAACAGTAAAATTTACTACATTCAAATCAATTAAACAGCTAAAATAGTAAAGTCAATTAAAAACAACCAGATTATCAAAATATTAAAAGCAAGGGAGTTAGAAAAAACAATAAAAAGAAAACATACCTTCGTAAATGAAATCAGAAAAATTGAGCGGCAGTGCATTATGTATTGATGTAGTTGGAGCTGGTGGTTGCTCAGAAAGAGAACTGAACATTGGAGGAGGAGGTATAGGTCCAATCTCTGACACAGGTATGGGAGGTTCTGGCAACTCAGACAATGTTAATGGAGGATCAGATGATGGTGGAGGTGGCGTACCCACTCTAGGAGAACCTCCATCTCCTGAATCTGTAAAAAAAATCTTAATATAACACATTTTTAAATATTTAAAGTGATGATGTATCAGACTGCTGGAAATCAAATCTCATATGGCTTAAAAAATTACTTTTTTTATTTATAAATTTATAAAAGTTTTATAGTTATTTATAAAAAAAAATGTAATGTTAACATTTTACATACTTCAAAATTTTAATTCACCATATTTAATAAATTTAGACACTTATTTAACTAAACAAATTTTCTTTACACATTTAATAATTTTTACAACATTTCAAACTCTTCCTAACCAATTTTTTCACTTAATTCAGAGTCCTTATTCACATTATTATTTTGTGATACTTGGTTCACATTATTACTTGGAGTGATAATATTCAATCTATTAAAAACATTGTACATTCTACACACATTTTATACAAAAATATTTAAATGGTAATATTTATGCTAGTAGATAGCGATAAGTTAGGCTATTTGCGAGATTAGAATAAGTTTAAGGTCGGAAAAGTATGCCTTACCTCTATGTAGTACAAGAGGGATCCAATGGACTGATGGTACTTATGGTGACATCAATGCAAAATGCAGGTTCAGATTTTGGGGGTGCTACGCATTAAATATTAAAAGTTGAAACAGATAACTCTGAAAATACATTAACATACAACAACAACTAATAACATTGAATAAAATTAAATTCAGAAAAATTAAGTATATTCTCAACATCCAATCACTGTTGAAAGTGGAAAACTCAAAACTACAACAAACTTTCTTGAGAAGAAGAAAATAATGATCACTGCAGCGCAGGAAACAAGAAACACAGACAATGATCAGTTTGAATCAAATTGGTATACAGTATACAAGAGTAAATCCACTAGTGAGATATTTTCAGGAACATGGATTTTTGGGAGTAGATTTATAGTCAGCACTACAATCATCGACTCTTTAGTGAATTTTGATCCAGTAGATGCAAGAACATCAGCGTTGATTTTTAAGTCTATCAATAAAATCTACACTATGCTAAACATTCATGCACCAATGAATGACTAAAATCAGAATGACAGACAAGAAGTAGAAGAATATTGGGAAAACTAGATAATTACCTGACAAAAATCCCAGAAAACAACACCATACTTCTTGTTGAAATTTTAATGTACAACTTTTCAAAGAGGAAAAATAAAGAAATTACATCAGTAAATATTCACTTATAACAAACAATGAAAAATGAGCAAACATTAATTCAGTTATGCGAAAATCATGATCTGAACTAACAATGTGGGTCTCACTCAATGTAATGTGTGGAGAAAAACAATTAAATCATATAGCCATAAGTAACAAAGTCTTTGGGAAAAATTATGTGATAAAATGAGCAATTTTATCACTATCTGATCTGACTGGGTCAGATAATTATATATCTGTAGTCAAAATCAAGATTAGACTAACATTAAACAAACATTTAATAAAACTCTCTTGGTGGAAAAGAGAGTGTGAAAAAGCACCAGAAGAAAGACAACAGTCATGGAATATTTGGAATAGTAAATTCAAGTTAATAAAGATGAATTCTCAGAATAAAGGAAAATATCATCAACGATTTTCAAAAACAAGAGACAATTCATGAGGAAAGAACTGAAGAAAATGAATGAAGAATTTAGCAAGAACAATAGCAAAGAATACTATCAAATATTAAAAAAAACAACTAATGAAATAAACTTCACCAACACTATAGTAAAGGATCCCAACACATGCAAAATAGCTCACTCCAAATAGTAAAAATTGTAACAGAAAGTCACAATCTAAGACACAAAAAAGCATAAAGATTCACAGCCACCAGATTTAGAGGGAATTAAAACAATTATTGAATTACTCAACAATCACAAAGCATTACGTGAAGACGGAATAAAAGCTGAATTATGGAAATCCCTAGATGGTGATAGCCTAGAACATTTGGTGAGGGTCACCGGGGAGGTTTAGAGAACAGAGATGATCCCAGAGGACTGGAAGTCTGCAATAATCCATTTGCTGCATAAAAAAGGTGATAAGTCTGATCCTAACAATTATAGAAGAATCTCACTTCTACCAGTGACATATAAAAGCTTATCTAAGGCCTTCTTAAAGCAAGCAGAATGAGTGTTGGATTCTAAATTGGATGAATATCAAGGAGGATTTCAGAGATACAGATCATGTGCAGAACAAATTTGGAATCTGCAGTCAGTCATCAATTGTAGTAAGAAACGACAAAAGAATGTTACAATAACATTCAATGATTTTCAGAAAGCATATGACATTGATAACGGAACTCAATGATGATGATAGGAACTCAATATCAAAACTTCTGGAACTGGGGTTGTACAATAAAATGACAAGTATTATCAAAGATACTTTCAATGACAAAAAATCCAAAGCCAGGTTTATGGGTACATTCTCTACAGAATTTAGAATCAACACAGGAGGATGGCAGGATGATGGTCTCTCGCCATTACTTTTTAGTTGTGCCCTGGAGAAGGTAATAAAGGAATGGAGAAAATCAGACACCAAAGGGATAGAATTAGGAGCAGGCAAAAACAAGATCTATATAGATTGTCTGACATTTGCTAACAATAGTGCTTTGGCCATGCACACAACAGAAAATGCCAAAATACAATTAAAAAGTTTAACTACACAAGTGAGGAAAATAGGATAACAGATTTCATATTCCAAAACAGAATTTCTAACCAACAATAAGAGAATGACAAACCAAATTGATAAAAACAAAATTAAGAAGACAGAAGGTTTAACACATACAAGACATAAGACATACATAAGTATACAAGACAGAAGTATCTTAGTGAGTGGATCAAATAAACAATAATGAAATGGAAGCATTCAAGTGAAGAGTGGACAAAATGAGAAGAGCAATGAAACTCAGCAAAAATATTTACAAACAAGAAATCACTATATTTTACAAAAATCACATTTTCAACTTTTCTACACCATACAGTGTCTCTGTTCTTACTACTATCTGATAGTGTCTCAGTTTAATTCCATGCATTATCAGATAGTAGTAAGAACAGAGGCACCGTATGGTGTAGAAAAGTTGAAAATGTCAAATAAATTGGGACGTTATAGGAATGTCAAAGAAAATTCATGTATTAGAAAAACAAATCATAAGAGGCATCCTTGGACCAGGGAAGGGCAAAAAGAGAAATTCAACAGACCAAGGAAGATTGAAGAAATATACTTGAAGACAATAAACATACCTCACATAATGAAGATTGGTTTTTTTTTGACATCTAAATAAAATGAATGATAGAATTACTACAAATTTATAATTTAATATCAAAATACAAGGCAACCACACATTGGCTGAACAATAAACAGTAGGACATCAAACAACTAAAACTGAATGTGCAAGATATTAAAGATAGAACACTTTTCCGGGAGGTGCTTAAAACACTAATAATAACCCAGTGTTCGAATAACCACCAACTGCTTCATTATAATACCTGTTAGGTGTAATTACTCTATATATTAACTTTGCTGGTTCATATTTTATAGTAAATAAGTCATTGTTCACTGGATTAAATATTATTTTTAATAAGTTATAATGATCATTACATATTTTAATTTAAGTTTAGATTAAATGAAGATTACACTGATGAAAATGCACATGACAGAATGAGATGTAAAATTAGACTGACAGTGCATTAATAATAATGAATTACTAATATAAAATATCTGCTGGCCTCCATGGCATGAGTGGTAGCATCTTGGCCTTTCATCCGGAGGTCCCAGGTCAAATCCTGGTCAGGCATGGCATTTTCACACGCTACTTGTCATTCATCTCATCCTCTGAAGCAATACCTATGGTGGTCCTGGAGGTTTATCAGCTGATAAAATAGGCTAGCTGAATATACAGATTTATTTACTTTTACAAAAGAATAAGAAGAATGAGACAGTTTATGTATTTATAAATTAATAAGAAAAAATGAGAGTGAGTTTTAACACCCAGAATCCTGTGAAAAAGGACAAGAAAGGTACCAGAAAATATAGAATTAAGGAAGTTAACATCAGAAACTCTGAAAAGGGCTTGGAAAGAATTTAAAAGGAAGAGAGAAAGAGTACTCCTAAATTATTGATCAATCATGCCCCCTACAGTGAGCCATTCAGAAAAAACAGTGATTTCTTTATTAGCCTATCAAAACTTCTTTCATAAATTTTACCGAAGGTGTATTACCTACTGTTTAGAAAATAGCTTAAAAAATTAAAAATACAAATAAATTTAGCTATACTTAAAAAACTTAATTTCATAACATAGAGCAATGCCCTAATATCAAGTTAATATAATTTCTTCATGCTCTAGAATTGTAAATTATATATTTCATATTGCAGCACACTGATTTTTGGTATGTCAGTAATTCAGTAGCAAAGTAAAAGAAAATTTGGATAATTAATACACATAAATGACTGTTTTAGGAATACACATTTAAAAATTAAAAAAGAAAATTTAACTTTTCACAATACACTTCCAAGAGGTAATTTTAATATTTATTTTCTACATATTTACAACTGTTTTAGGGCCAACAGAATACAATTTATAATATTACTGCCAACAAGTTTTTCCATTCTAGTAATAATATTTACAGATGAGGGTGCATGTGGCACATATGTTTGACATCTCCACTTTACTAGTTTTAACAATAAATAGTTTATAAATTCAAAAGTTATATAAATAACCAACAATTGCATTATGTCATACGGTAAATTACATGACAGATAATTAAAAACCTGCCAAAAATTCATCATGGTAGATTATTTTATGAGAAGTATTGCAAATTAAACATCATATGTATGTGATTAAACATCAAATATGTATATATATATATATATATATATATATATATATATATATATATTTAATATACTAATACTTCTAGAAGTTAATTTTTTAACTGTTTTGTACGAAGTAAATTAAATTTGGCAAACAATGAAAATAACCAAATTAAATTAAAATGTTTAATTAAAACACACTGCAGCTTACATGTATTATTTTTTAAATTCTTCTTTTACTAAACTGTGTTACACAATACGAGCTTACTAATTTTGAAAAAAGAGAATTTTTTTATTGCTATATCACAGAATAACATGAAAAATTCAACAAAATACCTTACAAAAATTGACCATGTTTAAATTTCATCATAAATTACAACAAATTGACCATAGTATGTTTCTACCATATTATCAAATTACGCAATTACAATATAAAGGAAAGACTTAAAATCTGCTGGACGAAAAAATAAAATGGGCTCTGGAAACTGTTGGCAATTTTTTCATTATAATGCAAAATGCAGAAGAATTTGCAGGATGATAATCCTACCAGGGAAAGGGATATGGCTCAGCTCACCTTTCGTGTGTTTCTTTATATTTCTTTATTGTTTTTCATTTCTGTTGTCAAAGGACTTAAAAGTATTATTTCTTTTATTGTTTTTCAGTATGCATAATTCATATTATACAGTTGTTTACAAATCAGTAATATATGTTGAAAGATTTTTTTTAAATGCAATATTTTCTCTAAAAATTCTGTAGCGGAAATAAATGGACAAATATCTGTACAACTTAATTTCTAAGCTAGCTCTAGAATGTGAATGTGAATATGAATCTTGGCTGAAATGGAAGGGGCCAATTGAAGGAGTAAATGCATATAATTTATAAAGGGAGATTAATTTTATAAATAAAAGCAGAAAATTGCCAACCATCACCAATTCAAGACTTTTTTAATAGACTCAGTTTCTGAAGACAATTATTAATATAAAAAGTTTTCAGTTATATGCCTGAATATAACCAGAATTTCTGTAGGCTTGGCACACTAATGTATTACAGTTGGTACATTCTTTCTGCCTTACTATTGATAATGCTGGTTATTCTTGATAATGTCTACAACATTTCACGTTTAACCTGATATTCTTACTAGGCATCTACAACTTTTAATGGTTATAGCAGTATTAAAAATTTGCCATTGAATCTGTATTCTTGACATTTTCTTAACTGATTTAGTCTCCTCTTTTGCCATCAATATAAGCAATGTAACTTTAATGTGGTAAGAGATAATAATTCTATAATTATTTACTTATGCCAATACTATTTCTACAAGGCTAAAATTCTACTAATTTCAATTAAAATCGCAACAGTACAAGTAAAAATCACCCATTTATTTTAATATCCAATCCATATCAAGAAATATAAATTAAACTTATGATCAAATTTATCTGGTTATAGTTTATAACCAAATAATATCTTTATTTATAGTATGATTTTTTTTTTAATCATTAGAGGACAAGAAACTATTAAAATGTGAAATAATTAAGTAAATATTTGACTCATGTTTACTTAGTCTACAATGGGAATATTAATTTTTAATATTCCCAATTTTATTATAATTTTTAATATTTTTGTAATAGAATTTCAGTGTGTATATTTTTTAGAGAAGTAATTAGCTATTATTATATGACTACATTTTCTATTCCATTAGCAGAAAGGAAAGACAGCAATACCAACTGCAGCACATTACATGCCTACTAAACAATTCAAATCACTATCAATAAAATTATAGTATTAATGCTCAAGCAACCAATGGTCTTCAGTTGAGGAATAAAAATCTGAAATACAAATACTCCTTTAGCTTATTAAAGCTTGTGAATATGAATAGAACTCATCACGTTAACAAGAATTTGAATCTGTTGTCAAGTTTGAATTCTTTTTTTATTTAATAAATGTTATTATTATATTTTAATCCTAACTCCGTTGCTAAAATTAACACATAGTAAGATGTAAGAAAAGTGTATAAATTATATAAACTATTATCTGATTAACTGCTGACCCCCATGGTGGAGTGGTAGCATTAATGCCTTCCAACTGAAGATTCTGGGTAAGAATCCTAGTCAGATAAAATTCATCTCTTGCTGTAATATTTTTGGGTGTTAGCCTGTAGTTAAATAAATAAACATGTTAGAGCAATTCATTCATTTGTCCTTTACACTATTTGTATAATTTCAAGAAAATATCACTGACAACATGGTATTTGTAAAATTTACACTTGTATACGATATTGTTGTAGTATATTACGTAGTATTTAAAAGAGGATTATTTAATCTAATAGTATTTGTCTAATAAAATATATCTGAAATAAAGGTTGGCGCATGTTGTAAAATTCTTTATGGAAAATTTCATTGCATTGTAGAATTAATGAAGACTTTCTGTAAAATTAGTTAAAAGGATATTTATAAATATGATATTAATTTTAATCTCAATTGAATCAGATGTGAAATGTGTCAAACAGTAAACTATTTCTCATACATTAGCCTTTTTCCAAAGAATAAACCTAGGATCTAACCTAGGAACTAAGAATCACACTGACCAAAATCAATATACTGTTTAGTCCTGTTCATTAGAATTAAACAGGATCAGACATCGTCCAATTGAATGATTTATCAGAAGGCTGGATATAACATACAGACTACTGAGATCACAATAAATGTAAGGATAAACTTATTTGAAATTGTTTTTAATGAACACAATAACAATAAAATTTACTTACAATATGCATCAATTATGAATAAACAGACCTAAATTAAAGCCACTGTATCATACAAGCACACATGTCTTTAAACAAAAGATGACTGTGTTAAATGTTGTATTGTAACTAAAGCAGCTTATAGTCTTATATAAACATGCACATCTAACTGATGCATCTATAATCTATAATCTTTAATATCTAAACATAAAAAATTTTAATTTTCTAATTAAAAAAAATAATATCAAAAATTATAGAAAAAATGAGGTTCTGAAATTTTATTAAAAGTAAATAATATGTGCATTTAAAGTAGCTTGGTTCTGAATCAGTCTGATAATCTGAACTGTCTGGACTAACATGATATGGAAAAATAAGATTATATTACATAAGAACATGAACTAACATAATCATTCTTGAAAAGTGAATATAACACGTTCAGTAGGCTGATTTTAATATCCCAGTTTTTGAATAAGATTTTCTAATATGAAGATATATAAAGCTGTTATAATTTTTTTTTTGATTTTGACAAATATTTGTTTATACAATTAATTAGAATAACCCCCCAAACTACAATTATTCATTTCACAATTCCATTCAAAAGAATTAAATAATTAAGACTCAGTACTTTGTTATATTACAGTTATATTCAAAAGATTTTGTTTACAGCTGCTAAAAATAAATTTTGTATAGTAAGTGTAGTTATATAATCTATGGACAACAATCTATGTAGCTATGGGTCTATGGACAACAATAAGCTGATGTGGATACCACATGACTTTCTTGTATGCCTATTAAATTACATATATTTTTTATTATATTTTTTTTTTTGTTATTGAATTATTATTTATTGTACATTTTTTTTACAATCAAAGGCTAGTAATTATTAATAAATCAATATATTTAAATTAAAAAAAAAGGAAATGAAATCGCATTCGAGCTGATGTGCCTTCCCCTTCTAAGATTCAAGTATTTTATTAATTAAAATTTTATTGGTCTGCAACTCTAGAACCAATGAAAATAAGTACCACTTATGATATATTGTTGAAAAGATCCCAATGAGGGCTTATTACTGCAGTTAAGAAAAAGTCCAAAATTCAATTTTTTTGGATTTTGGGCTTTTTTGGACACTTTTGGTTCAGTCGATTGCAATCAAAAGGGGAGGTGCACAACTAGATGTTACAACAGTCCTAAATCCAACATTTCAACATTCTACAGCTAATCATTTTTGAGTTATGAAAGATACATATGTCACACCGAAACTAGTCAAAATGGATATTTCCGTTGAAATCTAAATTGCGAACAATTGCGAACTGAAATTGCAAACAATTTCAGTTTTACATAATACTTCCTTGTACTTTCGTAGAAGTAAGTAGTTCTCCTACTTAAGTAAAAAGAACAGTAAAAGTAAAGTAAGTAAAAAGAACAAATACAATATAGATAAACTAACAGAATAAATTAAGCAATTTTACCATAAAATAAAAATTTAATTAATACAGGGTAAATAAGAGTGAAGAAAATTAAGTACTGTATTGATTGGTTTGTTATTTCGCAACATTTTATTATGCAGTCAGGAAAGATTGCATGACAGTTCTTCCACCAAAAACATTTCTATTTCTCTCATACTTACATAAGGCTCCAATCAAATGTCAGAAAAAAATATTTTAACATTCAAGCACAAACAAAGCAGTGAATTTGTTTAATATGAAATCAACTTGATAAAGAGATTCGATTATAATACAATATAAAGTATGAAAAAACCATGACTGCAGCAATAAATGCCAAATTATAGTACACATAAATAAAACTGTTCCACACTTTTCAAGGATATTGTCATTTAATGTCATAAGGTATCATGAAACAAGATATTTTAAGAACTACATTTTTCCATGTTAAATAAAACCATTACCAATAAAATTATAATACTATGGTATAAATAGTACATATTTTTATATTAAAACAATAAAAACAAGTAATTTTAATTTAGCAGACATTTTTCTTCAATCATTTAAATGATTTAAGATAAATCTTCGTCCATTTCTATTCTTGTGTCACTTACAAGCTTTACACATTTCTACATTCTGATTTCATATATTCTAAAACCCCCCCTCTATGAATCATGAGACCTTGCCGTTGGTGAGGGGGGTTTAATGCTCAGAGATACAGAGTAGCTGGACCGAAGGTGCAACCATATCAGAGAGGTATCTGTTGAGAGCCAGACTAAGGAATGATTCCTGAAAGAGGGCAGCAGCTCTTTCAGTAGTTGTTAGGGGCGTGAGTCACAATGACTTAAACGGCCATATCAACATCACTCAGTCCTCTGAGTACTGCGCAGCTGAAAACAATCGAAAACTACAGCTGTTTTTTTTTCCCAAGAAAATGTGGCTCTCTGCATTTTCACACAACAATAATGGAGGCGCCTTCCTTGGTAAAATATTCCGGAGGTAAAATAGTCCCCCGTTCGGACCTCCGAGTGGGGACTACTAAGGAAGGGGTCACCAGAAAACTAAAAAATAACATTCTACGAGTCGGAGCGTGGAATGTTAGAAGCTTGAAAAAAGATGATAGGCTACAAAATTTAAACAGGGAAATGGGTAGGATGAAGGTGGATGTAGTAGGAATTAGTGAGGTTCGGTACTGAGTACTGCGCAGCTGAAAACAATCGAAAACTACAGCTGTTTTTTTTTCCCAAGAAAATGTGGCTCTCTGCATTTTCACACAACAATAATGGAGGCGCCTTCCTTGGTAAAATATTCCGGAGGTAAAATAGTCCCCCGTTCGGACCTCCGAGTGGGGACTACTAAGGAAGGGGTCACCAGAAAACTAAAAAATAACATTCTACGAGTCGGAGCGTGGAATGTTAGAAGCTTGAAAAAAGATGATAGGCTACAAAATTTAAACAGGGAAATGGGTAGGATGAAGGTGGATGTAGTAGGAATTAGTGAGGTTCGGTGGGAAGAGGAAGGCGACTTTTGGACAGGTAATTTTAGAGTAATTAACTCAGCATCAAATAATGGGCAGGCAGGAGTAGGTTTCGTGATGAACAAGAAGATAGGGAGGAGAGTGGAGTTTTTCAAGACGCATAGCGATAGAATCATTGTAATAAGGATAAAATCAAAACCTAAACCGACAACGATTGTTAACGTCTATATGCCTACAAGCGCCCATGATGATGATGAGGTAGAGTGTGTATACGAAGAGATTGATGAAGCAATTAAACACGTAAAAGGAGATGAAAATTTAATAATAGTTGGAGATTGGAATGCAAGCATTGGAAAAGGCAAGGAAGGAAATATAGTGGGTGAATACGGGCTGGGCAAAAGGAGTGAAAGAGGGGACCGACTTATAGAGTTTTGGACGAAGTATAACTTAGTAATTGCCAACACCCAATTTAAAAATCATAATAGAAGAATATACACTTGGAAAAACCATGCGATACTGCAAGGTATCAGATAGATTATATCATGGTTAAGCAAAGATTTAGAAATCAACTCGTTGACTGCAAAACTTACCCTGGAGCAGACATTGATAGCGACCATAATTTGGTGATAATGAAATGTAGATTGGGGTTTAAAAACCTGAAGAAAAGGTGTCAGATGAATCGGTGGAATTTAGAGAAGCTTGAGGAAGAGGAGGTAAAGAAGATTTTTGAGGAGGACATCGCAAGAGGTTTGAGTAAAAAAGATAAGGTAGTAAATGTAGAAGAAGAATGGGAGAATGTTAAAAAGGAAATTCTTAAATCAGCAGAAGCAAACTTAGACGGAATAAAGAGAACTGGTAGAAAACCTTGGGTTTCAGACGATATATTGCAGCTGATGGATGAACGTAGAAAATATAAGAATGCTAGTGATGAAGAAAGTAAAAGGAACTATCGGAAATTAAGAAATGATATAAACAGGAAGTGCAAACTGGCGAAAGAAGAGTGGATTAAAGAAAAGTGTTCAGAAGTGGAAAGAGAAATGAACATTGGTAAAATAGACAATTTTGGGGTACATAAATTACAATCTAATAATGTGTTAAACAAAGATGGTACACCAATACATAATACGAAAGGTAAAGTCGATAGATAGGTGGAATATATTGAAGAGTTATACGGAGGAAATGAATTAGAAAATGGTGTTATAGAGAAAGAAGAGGAAGTTGAGGAGGATGAAATGGGAGAAACAATACTGAGATCTGAATTTAAGAGAGCATTAAAAGATTTAAATGGCAGAAAGGCTCCTGGAATAGACGGAATACCTGTAGAATTACTGCGCAGTGCAGTTGAGGAAGCGATTGATAGATTATACAAACTGGTGTGTAATATTTATGAAAAAGGGGAATTTCCGTCAGACTTCAAAAAAAGTGTTATAGTAATGATACCAAAGAAAGCAGGGGCAGATAAATGTGAAGAATACAGAACAATTAGTTTAACTAGTCATGCATCAAAAATCTTAACTAGAATTCTATACAGAAGAATTTAGAGGAGAGTGGAGGAAGTGTTAGGAGAAGACCAATTTGGTTTCAGGAAAAGTATAGGGACAAAGGAAGCAATTTTAGGCCTCAGATTAATAGTAGAAGGAAGATTAAAGAAACACAAACCAACATACTTGGCGTTTATAGACCTAGAAAAGGCATTCGATAACGTAGACTGGAATAAAATGTTCAGCATTTTAAAAAAATTAGGGTTCAAATACAGAGGTAGAAGAACAATTGCTAACATGTACAGGAACCAAACAGCAACAGTAACAATTGAAGAACATAAGAAAGAAGCCGTAATAAGAAAGGGAGTCTGACAAGGATGTTCCCTATCTCCGTTACTTTTTAATCTTTACATGGAACTAGCAGTTAATGATGTTAAAGAACAATTTAGATTCGGAGTAACAGTACAAGGTGAAAAGATAAAGATGCTACGATTTGCTGATGATATAGTAATTCTAGCCGAGAGTAAAAAGGATTTAGAAGAAACAATGAACGGCATAGATGTAGTCCTACGCAAGAACTATCGCATGAAAATAAACAAGAACAAAACAAAAGTAATGAAATGTAGTAGAAATAACAAAGATGGACCACTGAATGGGAAAAAAGGAGGAGAAAAGATTATGGAGGTAGAAGAATTTTGTTATTTGGGAGGTAGAATTACTAAATATGGACGAAGCAGGAGCGATATATCATGCCGAATAGCACAAGCTAAACGAGCCTTCAGTAAGAAATATAATTTGTTTACATCAAAAATTAATTTAAATGTCAGGAAAAGATTTTTGTAAGTGTATGTTTGGAGTGTCGCTTTATATGGAAGTGAAACTTGGACAATCGGAGTATCTGAGAAGAAAAGATTAGAAGCTTTTGAAATGTGGTGCTATAGGAGAATATTAAAAATCAGATGGGTGGATAAAGTGACAAATGAAGAGGTATTGCGGCAAATAGATGAAGAAAGAAACATTTGGAAAAATATAGTTAAAAGAAGAGACAGACCTATAGGCCACATACTAAGGCATCCTGGAATAGTCGCTTTAATATTGGAAGGACAGGTAGAAGGAAGAAATTGTGTAGGCAGGCCACGTTTGGAATATGTAAAACAAATTGTTAGGGATGTAGGATGTAGAGGGTATACTGAAATGAAACGACTAGCACTAGATAGGGAATCTTGGAGAGCTGCATCAAACCAGTCAAATGACTGAAGACAAAAAAAAATATGCTAAAACTTGTCTTTCTTAATTGCTTTGTGTTCTACATTTCCATCTAGAACCAATTTATAAAGTTTTAATAGTTTTTGTTATTACATGCTTAATACACATTACAGGAAATATTCAAAATATCCTTCTTTCTTTATATATTCATAGTAAATTATAACCACACTGAATAATGTATTTTTTTCCAATAAAGTTTTGTTCTGATTTATGAATCAACTAACAACTTGAGGCAGATCAGGTCATTTGGATTTGAAAAATTTTCATGTGTTCTTATATTCTAATTTTAAATTCCGCTTACACAAATATGATGAAATAGAGAAAAACAGAAATCTCACACTGAATTCTTTACGGATGGCAGCAAAATCCTTTTTATCTTTCCATCAACAATGAAATTCATTCTTGTTTTGTGTATATAAATATCATTATTTTTAACATAGACACAAAAATAAACTTTTTAAATATTGAATATTAATTTATCACCTGATTATTACCAACTAAAAAACCAGAATTTCCCACTTTTTTCAGAGTTTAAATCTACATGAACGGGAAACTGATCTAGCCTACTGTTACAAGCCTAGTCCTTTTTTTACAGTTTAAAAAGTTCTCAAATAATTCATAAAATCTTGTGCAAAACTATATTTCAAAGCATGTAAAATTCTTTCTTTATCTTAATATTTAATTTTTAACTTTAATTACTATTTTTACTGGAAATAGAATCTATCATATACTACTTTATCATTACATTTTTACACTAAGTAAGCTACTATTTCTGGTTTAAACAGGCACAGAATAAAAATTAAAAAAATTTTTGTATTCTACAAAAATAAATTGTACAACTAAACATGTATTATAGATGAATTAGTTTACTACTATTAAACACTACGCAATAAATAAGTTACGCATTAAACAAATATTGCACGTACATGTCTAAAACACATTACTTGTCATTATTAACAGAAAACGCTATAAACTAACTACTTAAATCCATACACCTATTACTGAATAGTTCTAAATTTAAACTATGAACTAAACAATTTTCTGTTAGTACATGAGGTAGTTTATTTTACTTTTCACGTCATCATTTAATATAATTGACAAGAATATTAAACAGGCTAATGTAATTTCATTCCAGTTAATTTAATTTGATGAATACAGCATGCATGAAAAAAATTGTTCTTCTGAAACCATACTACAATGACACCAATGTTTCAAATTTACCAAAACGTATAAATCTTGTCAAATTTATAAGCTGTTTATGTAAATCATGTGAACAAATTAGAAAATGAAATGCAACTTTAATACTAATCTGTACAGTCATTTTAAAATTAAAATGGTTCAACATATTCCTACTGAAAATTTTTGAGTGAATTTTTTTACTGAAAATTATCATTAAGCAATAGTTATATTTTTATCTATGTAATAATTATATTTAATTACTATTTTAAGTTTTACATTTGGTGTTGTACAGAAAACAAGTAACACAGTACAATTTGAAACTGAGAATGCTAATTCAAAAAAATCTGATGTGGACAACACGACTTCCTTGTACGCCTATTAAATTACATATACACATTTTTTTAAAATGAAAAGGACATAAAATTTTATTTCATTAATAACATCTGATTTTTTTAAAATTGTTATTATTGAATTATTATTTATTATAAACCTTTTTTTACAATCAGAGGTTAATAATTTTTAATATCAATATATTTAAATTAAAAAAAAAAGTTAATAAAAAAAAGAGATGAAGTCTGATTGAACCAATGTGTCTTCCCTTGTAAGATCCATATATTTCATTAATTAAAAAATTATTTGGCTATAACTCTGGAACCAATGAAAATATGTACCACTTATGATTATCATTAAAAAGCTCTCAATGAGGGCTTATTACTGCAATTAAGAAAAAGTCCAAAATCCAATTTTTTTTTTGATTTTGGCTTTTTTTGGACACTTTTGGTTCAGTCAATTGCAATCAAAAGGGGAGTTGCACAATTAAATGTTATAACAGTCCTAAAAACAAAATTTCAACATCCTACTGCTAATCGTTTTTGAGTTATGCAAGATACATAAATACGTAACAGATTGTATTACAATCAAACATTTTGACTAGCCTAAGCTAGTCAAAATGGATTCAGGGATGGTCAAAATAGATATTTCTGTTGAAGTCTGGAAACCAAGACTTTATGATCGCAGTACTTCCTTTACTTCATACAAGGAAGTAAAAATTAATTTGTATATCAACTCAATTCTTTAAATTATAGTCATCAATAATTTCCAGGTTATTTTTAAATAACATTCAGAGTTGTACAACAAAAGAAAAACCTTAAAATTATTTAAACAAGATATTAACAAAAATATGTTACAGAAATTATGATTGTGAAATTTTTTATGGGATTCGAACCTTGGGTGTTCTGGATAAAAGGTTTAGATGCTAACACTCTATCCCAAAGGTCAAGGCCAATAAATATTAATTTAATAGATTTAATTTTTCAAACGTTAGATTATATGTAATAAATATACAAAAATTATAAATTAAAACAATCTTAATCAAAATTAAATTATCTTTATTCTTATGTGAATTAGAACAGCAGTAGAGTTATAGATAAATATTAATAAAGTATAAGTAAATTACATCTATGTTTAATCACAATTTATTTTTTTTAAATCAACAAACCAAGTGTTTTAGTAAAATTAATATATCGGTGATTACAAAAACACTACACAACAATGAGCAAAGTATGAAATGAAACTAAAAATATGGATGAAATCATTTCAAGAAGTTTGATGAAAACTGATATAGGTGTATAACAATCAGCTTGCTGAATCTCTAAAATGTAATGTACATAAGTACATTGTAATAAAATACATACTATAAACATTTGATAAGCAGTAGTACCACTATCATCATTCTGTATTCTGATCATCCATCGCTCATTCATTGCTTAGGAAATTTTGTGGGGTTTGCTCATAAACAAAACTTATTAAGTGGTATATTTTAAACAGTAATAAAATTAAGTTTAAGTAAAACAATGTATACATCTGATCAAAAAATATATTTTAAAAATTCTTTAATGAAATCTAGTGTTCCCAATTTTATAGAAGAGCAACTCTACAACAATATTTCATGGATTGTTGATGGATTTATTCATGGATTTTTAACCAACTGTTTAAAAAAGTTAATTAATAAAGTTTGGATTTTTGAAGTACAATCTAAACCACCCATTTTGCTTCAAAGGTACATTAACTCTACTTCAGCAGGGACCCTCAATGTAGCAGAGTACTAACAGGCCAACCCTGATTAACTCCCCAATCATACTTCAGCAATACTTCAAAAACATACTAACTTTTAAATTTTATTTGAGGAAACTAGGAAACTATGCAACTTCCTGAACAGAGTATAATTTAGTCAGACTTAAAAATTCATTAAATGGAAAAACTATTATTATAAAAAAATTATAGACTTTTTTTATGCCTAAGAATCTTCTAAAAAAGACAAGTTCAAGGAACATGAAAGCTAGAAAAATAATTCTATGTTCGATTAAAGCGTAAAAAAATAGATTAAATAAATGAATTTAATGAATTAATGTAGAAGTAATAATTTATAATAAAATGAAGATCTGATGATTACTACTTATGTATCTGATCATATATTGAAATTCATCAATTTTATGGTTCAAAATTTAGAATACAGAAAGTAAAGTTTAACCAACATAATGTATTGAAATTTCTCTTAATATAGTATAAAATAAAATAAACTTAAACTATTGTTTTTATGTTTAAATTTATAAAATTGTTCTAATCTATTATAATTTTTTAATACTGTTGTAGTTGATAATAACTAGTATTTATAATTTACTATATTTTTATTATTCTGCACTTGTTAAACAGTAGATTAGAATGTTATATAATTCTGAATTTCTATTTTTGCAAGCTCTAATATGGAGAAATGTTGTATGAATGATCAGTTTGTTTTACTTATGTATAAATACAATCACAATCATTTATTTTGTTTATATCTCCTTAGATTGTATTTATTTATGTTTTTGTTATTACTGATTAATTCCACAATGATTTCATATGCTGTACAATATTCTTTAATATTACTTACATATACTTTGAATTAAAAGTTGTTTTGATGATACATTGTTCATAAATATTTTCATGTATTATCCTTTAGGTTTGGTAATCAGAGCCGTTTTGATTTACTGTAAATTTAATATTAATTACACTTGACTGTCTGTTTGACAGTCATTGAATTTTTTTTTTTAGATTAGATATTGATTACTTAAATTTTTATCAAATAAGTTAAAACTAGGAAGGAATCAAGACTAAATATTGTCTAAAGCAGCAAAAAATATTTATCATTTGGTAAATTCTGTTTTATTATGCTACTATTATTTAATTTATTAATATTTATATTACTAATCACACACACATGCACACAATCATAAATACATATGTACAAGTATATATACATATATATGTATATACTAGCATTCTCTGTCATGGTTTTGCCCAGCTATATGTCTAAGGAACTTCAAAAATTGGAAATAATTTTTTTAGTAATTATGTGTAGGTTGTTGTTCTCAACATTATCACTATTCACAACTTACTGTAAAAAATAGATTGATTTTGATGAATAACAACTTTCTGTTTGTTAAATATACGAATAGTCTTAATTTCCTTAATTCTACTATCAAACTAATCTGTTTTTATGCGCATTACGATAATACAAATGATCTTTTAGACAATGACTTTGAATTTACTAAATCATATAATAACTCTATGAAGAAGTTGATATTAATATGGGCAATATCCATACCATGACATTACTATCGATATACCAATGACATTTACTAAAAGAAGTTTCAGGTTGCTTTTTATACTTTTTTCTATTTATGATTTATATAGTAGTGAGATTTGAATGCGGTAAACATTTTGGGGGTCATAAAAAAGTTACAGTAAAATTTTGTAATGACCAATTCACTAATCTGCACACTTATTGGGAACAAACAAAAAATACCTCTCTTTATGTAATAGTAAGATACTACATTGAAATGTAGAACCCTACTTTACTATAGCTTTACAATGAGCGTGTTCAAACTAGCATCACCTTCATGCTTGACTGACTCAAGTGGGCTTTTTTTGGTCGGTCAGGCTAATCCTTTCTTCCACCCGACATGATTACGTCTTGGTTTGATCATTTTTTGAATTTCACAGCCAAAATTTTTCACAAATCATTACATTTTAGCAGGTTGTATATAATTCCGTATATTTCACGTTAGACGAGGTTAGCGAGCAAAGCGAACGTAGGTTACGTTTGGTTAGGTTATACGTATATCACCCACCGGGTTGGTCTAGTGGTTAGCGCGTCTTCCCAAATCAGCTGATTTGGAAGTCGAGAGTTACAGCGTTCAAGTCCTAGTAAAGCCAGATATTTTTACATGGATTTGAATACTAGATCGTGGATACCGGTGTTCTTTGGTGGTTGGGTTTCAATTAACCACACATCTCAGGAATGGTCGAACTGAGAATGTACAAGACTACACTTCATTTACACTCATACATATCATCCTCATTCATCCTCTGAAGAATTATCTAAACGGTAGTTACCGGAGGCTAAACAGGAAAAAGAAAGGTTATACGTATATCAACATAACCTACGCTCGTCTAATTAATGTTTTAATATACAAATTAATATTATTCCGTTTTTATACTATGAATTTTTATTCCTTTTGCTGAAATATGCTCTGTGTATCGGTTGGCGTATTATTACTGAAGTTCTATCGTTTTCTGAATGCAAATCGTATATGTTTACTCCAACGTTTTCTAACGAGTTAAAAAAAAGATGATGATTTCACATTTTCAAATATCAAAACGGTCACCGTTCATTATTTTTAATCATAATATTTCGGTTCTAAAGAATTCTTTTTTGAAATACAGAATGATAATCTTTTATTTTCATTTCAGATTTTTATTCAATCTATTTGAGTACGATTTCTCAGACCTGAGTTACGACGGAAAATGTGTAGGAATAAGGGAAAACTTATCTGAATTGACTTTATATTTTAATATTTATTTTTCTACATTTTTTATGAAATCATTACTTAAGTAAGTACAAATCTCTTTTATCTCTTTTACTTTTTAAGCTTTCATTTTTTTTACCGATATTATCATCATCGAGATTTTATTTTATATATAAAACATTTTTTGCGACAATGAAATTCATTCAGACCAAGATAAAACATGTATTGTTTTTCTCAACGGTATAATAACTGACAACAGGTACAGTCATTTGTCTTTATACAAAAAATAAAAATAAATATTTTATTAATACTTACACTGATTGTCAACAAAAGGTGGTAAAGACGATCTTGTGGGAGATGAGCTGTATTGCTCGTTGTGGTAACAGAGGAGACGACGGGTTAGTTTCCCAGGTCCAGGACCAGGACCGGTCCCAAGAGAAGAAGGCCGCTCCGGCTTAGGAAGCTCAGGAGGACCCTGGGGAGGTGATGGTGGCGGATCCCCCCCGCTGGGGGAAACACAACCACCATTTGCCTGCTGCGGTGATGAAGATGCTGCATCAGTCTTTTCCTTCTTCAACTCTGAAAATAAAAAAATAAAAGAATTGTTATTTGGGATTTCAACAAACGACTGTAATCAATAATACACGTACGTGAAATGACTTTATTGTGAAAATACAGGATTCAGTAAAAAAAATCCTTTCATAACAAAAAAGCGAAATATCAACTTTTTTAAGGACCACCATATTGAAACCGAACACTGGACATTTTTGATTAAATAACATAAATAGTAAAAAAGTTATGTTTTTACACACACTTATATATTATTTTTTTAAATTAGCTTTTTAATTAAATGATGAAATCGTCTATATGGAAAACAGGCGACATTATGCATAAATTTCCTTAACTCTAACACGTCTTTTTTTCTGATGAATTGTAACTCAAAAAAAAAAAAATAACAGATTTTCATAATACAATTGTGTATGCTCGTAAAACTAAATTTTTTTCGTTCGCTGGATGATAAGAAACGTTAACATCCTTTCACGCTGCAAATAAATAATACAAAGTACTATTGGAAAAAAATATATATTTACACTACTTTAAGTCATTCTTATTAGGTTGCAGTTGCAAACTAATATAAAAATAAACGGCATCAAAGTTAAAATGAAGTTAATTAATGTACGCTTATCACGTTTGGACAAATAAACTTCATAAGTTCCTTTATTAAAAAAATACTGCAATAGGTACGGGGTAGAGTTTCTCAAATTTAAAATACGTAATTAAAAAAAAAAAAAACAAAAAGAAAAAATTTTGGAGTAACAAAAATTCAACCAGATAAAGTAGCTTAATTAGATGTCATCTGATTCTCAACCGCCTATTTTTATAAATATTCTGAGTTTTCTTTTATAGGTATATATCTTTATACATATATATTTCTTCTGTCCGTGTGTATGTGACTGAACTCCTCGTAAACGGCTGGACTTATTTTGATGAAATTTTGTGTGTGTGATTAAGTTGATTCGAGAATGGTTTATATTCACAATTTGATCCGATAGAAAATATTTTTTTAATTAATTTATGTGTTGTTGATCTTGGGATGGTTAAGGTTCACAATTGGATCCGGTAGGCAGCGCTGCGATCGCGTTTTAGAAATTTTTTTTTAATTTTTGGCATATCAATCAGACCCGGTAGTTGGTGCTGCGATCGGATTCGACGAAATTTTTTTACTTTGTTGTTTTTTCGCATATCAGTTACTTGCGTCGTACCTTAGTGTTGTTATTACATTAAAATTCGTATTTTTAACGGACTACTGTGTTTAGAGAGTGGTTTGAATTAAATCCGATAGGTAGAGCTGTTGTTTTGCCATTTGGATTTATTTACATTCTGTCTTTTATAAAGTGAAAGGTTAAATTTTGTGAAGTTCTTAATGTTCAGTTTTTAAGGTTTTATGAAACTTTCAGTTTTTTAAGGTTTTAAGGTGTTCATTTAATCTGTATGTATACTCAAATCTAGCAATAGCGAAGCATTGCCGAGTCTGCTAGAATTGCGCGCTTATTGAGAATATTATATTATATTATTATTTATTGAAATAACGTTTTAAAGTGTAATAAAAAAATATACATTGTGCAAATTTGTAAGATGCAGTATTGAAGTGAGTATTTTACATGATTTTCATGAATTTTAATGATGTATACACCTGCATTCAATAACAATCAACTTAACCTACAAATTTAAATTGTCAGTTATTTGATTCTATACAACTTATGAAGTATTGAACGGCTCTTTGAAAATAAAAATATAAGTTACTTATAATAATTATAGTTTAAAGTATATTTAAAAAATTGAAGTTATAATTTTTGTGCCTGACTAATTTTATAAAAAATTTTCTAAAATTGTTTTCAATTTACATTTATCTAAAATTTGTTAAAATAAAGAATGAGAAAACTTTCTATTAAAATTTTAACTACGTTGTTTTTTTTTACAATGCTTTAATTTTTTTATTAATGGATTAATTAAGTTATCACATGGTTATGAAACTTCAAAATTAATAAATAAAAAATACAAAAAAAAATGTCGGAGGTACTTCTTTAGAATGATCTCAAGTGAAAATTAGCAGTAATGCGGATGAAAATTTATTAATTACACTAATTATTAATTTTACGACGTTTCTTTTTTTTAATTCAATTTTCATTAGACATCTTAATATTAAGTGAAAGTAAATATTAGCCATACTACACATAATTATTCAATAAACCCATTACAATAATACATCAATCACAAACTGATAATAGTCGTAGGTACTTACGTATTAACGCCACCGTAGCTACAGCTTTATTTAAAAACAAAGTAGTCAATCGGATTTCGGTGGAAAATGAACAGACTCTTTATTAATTTTAATAAATGGTTATTTATATTTATTTATTTTATAAATACAATTTAACCAAACTTAACCTACGCTCGCTTCACTCGCTAACCCTGACTAATTAACACCGTAATTTTTTGAGTACTTATTTAATAAATTCAGTAATTATTGCAATTATTTATTATTTAAATAATCAAAACACTCCTGTTAATTAGTCAAGGTTAATGAGCGAAACGAGCGTAGATTAAGTTTGGTTAAATTATATTTATAAAATAAATATAACCATCTATTAAAATTAATAAAGAGACTGTTTTGAATCTATGTTAAACTCTATATCGGCCCATTTTCCACCGAAATCCGATTGACTACTTTGTTTTTAAATAAAGCTGTAGCTGCGGTGGCGTTAATACGTAAGTACCTAGTCATACTAATGAAATTTCGTCCACATTCCTGATAATTTTAACTTAAATAAGTTATGTGTTGTGCATTTATTATAGAACAATGCCACGCCTGTCGGGTCCGCTAGTATATACACTAGCTGACCCGGCAATGCTTCGCTATTGCTAGATTTGAATATATATATATATATATATATATATATATATATATATATATATATATAGATTAAACGAACACAAATGAAAATTTGATAAAACATTAAAAATCTGAACATTACGGAACATCACAAAATTTAACCTTTCCTTTTTTCCCCTCTTTCTCTCTTCCAATCTTCACCCCCACCCCTCTTTTCCTTTTTCCAGTCTTCCCTTTTTTGCAAAATGTTTATTTCCACGTAACTAATATATATTCTGAATATGAGCCAAATCGGACAATAAATATAATTTTTCGAAATATCTCGATCCCAGCGCCACCTAGCGGGTCCATTTTTTTGCAAAAATATTTATTTTCACGTAAATTGGCATTTATAGACCTAGAAAAGGCATTCGATAACGTACACTGGAATAAAATGTTCAGCATTTTAAAAAAATTAGGGTTCAAATACAGAGATAAAAGAACGATTGCTAACATTTACAGGAACCAAACAGCAACAGTAATAATTGTTGAACTTAAGAAAGAAACCGTAATAAAAATGGGAGTCCGACAAGGATGTTCCCTATCTCCGTTACTTTTTAATCTTTACATGGAACTAGCAGTTAATGATGTTAAAGAACAATTTAGATCCGGAGTAACAGTACAAGGTGAAAAGATAAAGATGCTACAATTTGCTGATGATATAGTAATTCTAGCTGAGATTAAAAAAAATTTAGAAGAAACAATGAATGGCATGGACGAAGTCCTACGAAAGAACTACCGCATGAAAATAAACAAGAACAAAACGAAAGTAATGAAATATAATAGAAATAACGAAGATGGACCACTGAATGTAGAAATAGGAAGAGAAAATATTACGGAGGTAGAAGAATTTTATTATTTGGGAAGTAGAATTACTAAAGATGGACGAAACAGGAGCGATATAAAATGCTGAATAGCACAGGCGAAACGAGCCTTCAGTAATAAATATAAATTATTTACATCAAAAATTAATTTAAACGTCAGGAAAACATTTTTGAAAGTATATGTTTGGAGCGCAGCTTTATATGAAAGTGAAACGTGGACGATCGGAGTACCTGAGAAGAAAAGATTAGAATGCGGTGCAATAGGAGAATGTTAAAAATCAGATGGGTGGATAAAGTGACAAATGAAGAGGTGCTGCGGCAAATCTATGAAGAAAGAAGCATTTGGAAAAATATAGTTAAAAGAAGAAACAGACTTGTAGGCCACATATTAAGGCATCCTGGAATAGTCGCTTTGATATTGGAGGGACAGGTAGAAGGAAAAATTGTGCAGGCAGACAACTTTTGGAATATGTAAAACAAACTGTTAGGGATGTAGAATGTAGGGAAGAATGATGTGAAGTGAAACGACTAGCACGACCAGTCAAATGGCTGAAGACAAAAAAAAAATAAATATATATTCTGAATATGAGCCAAATCTGACCATAAATACAATTTTCCGAAATATCCCAGCGCCACCTAGCGGACCCATTTTTTGTAAAAATATTTCTTTTCATGTAAAACTAATAGAAATTAAGAATTGGAACCAAATCGGAGCATAAAAACAATTTTTTGTAATATCTCGACCCCCGCGCCACCTAGCGGGTCCAAACTTAATTCAGAAACCTTCACGAGCATGCGCACCACTCACGAAAATTTCATAAATATGTATATAAAAAACATTGTTTGTTCTGGGTTAAAGTTTTCATAAAAAAGCTCACAAGGAATTAACAAACGAATTAATAAAAATTTAGAGCCGTATAACTTGAACGATAACCAAACTTTATCTTTATTCTTTTGTTAAATCCACATTATTACATGATATTTCATTAAATATGTAAGTTATATAACATAATTAACGATTTTTAAATAAAATAACATAAACATTAATTATTCAAAATCGAATAAGTAAAACTAAGTTTAAAAATTAACGCTGAGTAGTTTAGCCATAATAAAATAAAAACAATCATTTAATTACGTTAATTTATTACAAAATATCAACACGATGTCATTATAAATTAACTGATGTTAAAAAGTGGCTCTATTGAAAAATAAAAAAAATAAAAATTAATATACATTTATAATTTATGAATTGCTGTTAAAAATGTTTTAAAATTTTATTTTGTTTCTTCAATTTAATACAGACTGAAAGTACTTTTCAGTGAAGAAAATACTACTTCGCTATCTAAACGGTTACGATGCAATTATTATATCTGAAGTACTTACGTGCGAAATTTTAAAATTAAATTATTGGGAAAAAATCCATAGCTTATGATCGATTATAGTCTGCAAAAACCCGATTATTTCTCATCTTTAATATTTCTTGCAAACGTGTTTCTTCTTCTAATATTTTTTTATAGGTAAAACGTTTTTTTGAAGGCCGTAGTGCAAATAAAAAAAAATAAAAAAAACTTTTTCAATCGGCTGATAAATCCAGACTTGATGAAAACGTCACCAAACTACGCGTAGTAAATTGTGAACGATTCACAGACTCCAAAAATTAGAAAATAATTTATAAGTATTTATTTAAGTTATTTAAAGGACGATACAAATGCATAAATTTAGGTCAAATATAATTAATTGAATAATAAGATCTGCCAAAAATATTATACAAAGAGGTTAGGTAAATATTTTAGGTAAAACACAGATTGCCAAAAAGTTAAATCGATTATAATTCGTTTATAAAAGCAAAGAAATGAAATAATCTGTATTATGAGGACGTACACACATACGCACTCGAATATAGACATATATAATATAAAGACATGTTAATTAGTCAAGGTATGTTAAAAGAATAGTTAGTTTGCGAAACAATATATTAAAATTGTCGTAGAACAAAGCAAAGTGATGAAAAGAGTACGGTGTATATCTTTTACTTATTAAACAAAAGTATATGGGGGACTGTGTGTGTGTGTGTGTGTTGGTACTTATACAGTACGTATTTAGATAGAACAATCAGAGAGGGAAGAAATGACAAAGTGACGTCCAGCTATTTATAAAATAACATTGTTTCATCACTTTTTTTTATTCTTAGCAACTTGTTTTGAAACACTGTCAGTAATAGAATAATTTAATTGCGAGCACATTTACTTTAATTAGTCATAAAAATAATACATCTAAATGACCTGTTCAATATTTTTTTCTAGAAAATGCAACTTTAATTCAAATTAATTAACCTTAGCAAAAAGTGATACCCTAAATGAATTAATAATACAGTAATGTTATTACATTCCGCTGTGCCGAATTCAGAATTTTCTACTTTTCTATGACTACCTATTTTGAAAATTTCAAAATTAATTTCACAAAAATTGTTTTTTTTCTTTGTTTTTGTGAAAACCAGCTTTCATATGACATACGTCACGAACGGCAACTTTTTTCTGCAAAGTAATTATGAAATAATTCCGTGTATCACAATGATTTATTTCAAAAATAAATTTACAAGGCTTGAAGTTTATCCAGATAGAGAGAAGGATCCCATATAACCCCAAATATTTTTTATATGTACGAGGTGCGACAATAAAGTAATGAGACTGATTTTTCTTTGCAAGATATGGCAACCCTGCAGCTTGCGTAGGCACACCATCTTTGCCTTGGTCTATAAGCTACTTCTAGTCCAAGCGGCACATTGATGCAACTGCTCAGTCGTGAGTTGTGCTGTAATAAGTGAACACGTGTTTGTCTCTCGTCACAGAAATGAAACCGCAAAATATTGCGCAACGGTATGCCATTTCTTTTTGCGTTAAATCGGGTGAAAACGCGACAACTTATGGTAAGCTTCAGAAGGCTTTTGGAGAGGAGGTTATGTCAAGAGCTCAAGTTTTAAGGTGGCATAAAATTTTTAGTGAAGGCAGAACGAATGTTGAAGATGAAGACCGCAGTGGACGACCATCAACCTCACGGACAGATGTCAACTTGACCAGGATGCGTGAAATCGTACGATCTGATCGAAATTATCCGTGAAAATGATTGCAGAAGAACTCAAAATCGATTGAGAAACGGTTCGTCTAATATTAACTGAAGATCTTGGTACGAGAAAGATTTGTGCAAAAATGGTCCCCAAAAATCTCACACAACAACAGCGAGAAACACGGAAAAATGTGGCAGCCGATCTGTTAGAGCAAACGGAAATCAATTCAGATTTGTTGAGCCGTGTTATCACTGGTGATGAAGGTTGGTTTTTTCAATACGATCCAGAGACAAAACGCCAAAGTTCGCAATGGTGCTCAAAGGGATCACCCAGACCAAAAAAAGCTCGCATGTCAAAATCAAAAGTGAAATACATGCTTGTGTGCTTCTTCGATTCCAAGGGAATTGTTCATAAAGAGCGGGTGCCTCCTGGACAAACAGTTAACCAATATTTTTACAAAGAAATTTTAGAAAGACTTCGTAAACGAGTTCTTCGTGTCCGTGCCAACATTGCTGATAATTGAATTCTGCATCACGATAATGCGCCATCCCATACTGCTCTGTCAGTACAGCAATTTTTAACCTCAAAACAAATTTCAGTACAGCCACAGCCACCTTATTCACCAGATGTCGCTCCGTGCGACTTTTTTCTATTTCCAAGAGTCAAAATGGCGGTCAAGGGACACCATTTTCAAACAACACATGATGTCCAAAAAGCTGGGACGAGGGTCTTGGAGGATATTACAGAAGATGAGTTCCAGAAATGTTACCATCAATGGCAGAAGCGCTGGAAGAAGTGTGCGCAATTAGAGGGGAACTACTTTGAAGAAGACAACACTAAACATGACTAAAACGGTAAGCAACATTTTTTTTCACATCAGTCTCATTACTTTATTGTCGCACCTCGTATGTATATATATATATATATATATATATATATATATATATATATATATATTAGCATCCCCGTCGCGGTTTCGCCTGCGCTATATGTTTACTTGCGTTTACCGTTGCGGTCAGGGGCTCTGCCCACTGGAACCCCCCTGCGTTCATTAAATTCCAGCTTGTGATAATAATAGACTAATGATAAAATAAAAATTAAACCCTGTTCATAAACGCTATTAGTGTATCGTAATTTCTTCAGAGCAAAATTTTGATCAGTACAGGACCCACTAATGGGGATTAGATGTCCCGTTGTGGGTTTTTTCGTCGCGGCTTCGCTCGCACATACACGATCAGAATTACAAACATAAATTACCATGCTGATGTTACCAAATCTCATAATATTGTTTTAATAGCGGTAGCAGTCGCTTGTATGTGGAATATGGTACTGGAATTTATAGCGATGAAAAATTTCCCGCCAAACCGGGATTCGAACCCGGGACCCCCGAATGAAAAGACGTGACGCTACCATTCAACCACGGAGATCGGGTATGTGTGTTTATATATTAAAAAAAACAATAAAAAGAAAAACACGACCAAAAAATTATTCATTTTACGCAATCAAAGAACGTCCTAAGCTAACATACCAAATGTTATATTTTGTTTATAATAAAGAGATTTTAAAGTTTGTTTTTAAGTATGGTTACGGGTTGTCAAATATAGCAATGAACAAAGCTGATAATTGAGGCTGACGAATAAGAAATTTTATCCAGAACAGAATTGAATGGAGAAACACGAATTTCAAACCTCAAATTACCTCGAACATAAAACTTCTAATTAAAAAATCGATGTTTCGTAGAAATAGTAAAAATTTATAACAAGAAGAAGAAAATTTATAAGAAAATTAAATTAGTGATAAAAAACACAATTTTTTTTTAAAGTTGATTGGTGTATGATGCTATCCTTCAGTGTTTTTTGTTCTGTGTTGATTACAATTTATTACGTCCTACATCCTCATTTATTGTTTCATATATTCCAACTACCATCAGTATCCGGCTTCGACCGCAGTATGTGGTTACTTGCGTTTCGCGGTCATGGGATGCTTAGTCGGTCAGGGCTAAACCCCCCTCCCCCCCCCCCAAGGGTTCACAATAAATCATGCTCAAGAGAATAAATGATTGAAGCCTGTAGAATTTGTTTATCTAAAAAGTATTCGCAAGTCCAAATCCATTGAATATCTCTTTCAGTACAGTCAGAAATGGGAAAAATTTGTAATCATAGTCCGAAACGTTTTTTCCTTTCAAGACCGAATTTAGAAAAATCTAGAAATTTGTTATTAGATATTCATTGATATGAAGATTACACACACCAAAAATCAAGTTTATATCTTCATTAATTATCGAGAAATTAAAAAAAAAAAAAAATACTAACTTTCATTGTTACTCTATTTTAATTCTTTAAACTTGGAATTTCAAAATATCTTTTCTTAGAGTGCAGTTACACTGTAAGAAAAACGTGTATACAGATTTTCATCAATTTATCATCAGTAGTTCTTACTAGGCGTTGTTTATGAATCACTCATACGACATATGTTTTTTAATATATATAGAAAATAGCAACCGTAAAATGATATGATATCCAATTATCAAATCAGAAACCAGACAAGATAATTGTCAAGTAACACGTAAACAAAGAACAATTTCCTATTTTTAATTTTCTTCAAAGTAAATAGCGGGGTATTATCTTCGTTATATACGCACATACCTATCCTCACTAAATTTAATTGATATTTCTGACGTACATAAATGTATATTTATAAATCTATATAAATAAATATTTGTTTATATTAAAATAAGTTTAAACTAAATTACTGTAAACTGTAACAGGAGATACAGGAGTTCAAATTAGTACCGATAAAACTTTCCTGGCATCCGCTTTTTATTATTAAATAGTGTGTAAAAATAATGATACGTAAAAAAATTACTTAAGATTTCTTTTTTAGAATGCGGGTAATTTATGATGAAGTTTTATTGTATAATTATTAATTATATTTAAATAATCCAAAAAAAATTTTAAATTTCAAAAAATCGGTAATTTTTTAACTTTTTTCTGCTTCCCCACCACCAAAATCACCTAATAAGAAAGGTTTTTTGAATTTTCTACTTTTACTTTGTTAAATGGAAGAAACTAAAAAAAATTTCACTGGTAAATGTACAACTAATAAAATGTTACCTAAGATTTTTTTGTAGATGGGGGTGCGTGATTTATGATGAAATTCTATTATAATATTATTACTAAATATTTATTCATTTTAACTTTTAATAATTTTAAAAGATTTTAAATTGGTATTTCTAAACACTGATATCGGCTTCCCCATCCACAATATTGCCCCAAAGTATTTTTTTTTGGATCGATTGCACTACTACTATGCCTAAGAAGAGATTAAAAAAAGTTAAAAAATGTGCAAAAAGTAAAAATTAGCTTTTTAAATTTTTTGGGAAGGGGAACTTAGGACAATTTTTTTTTAAAAAATGATAAGATAAGCGATGCACGTATGTACTGAGCTTAATATGAAGTGGGGTTATGTTTACAAAATTTAAAAAAAAATTGATCCTCCACCCCATGGAGATATTTTCCACAAAATTTTACCAACAAATTGTCCCATACACCCGAGTCTCTGAACAAAATTTCATAAAAATCGGTTTATCCAGTCATAATTTATTAAGCTTCAAACACGCCAACGTATGTATGTACGTACGTGCGTGCAAACAATACCCTCCACATCTTTTTTTTTTGTTTTTTGGGGTCCCTAGGTCATGAAACGTCGAGAAATGAAAAAAATCTATATCCCATTTTTTGAACAATTACCATTCTTGCAGTATAGATATACAGCTACGGCATGTTTTGCCAGGAAATTAAAAACTGACTACACGTTTTAAATTAAATTGATACAGTTTTAATATAAATTTTTTAATATTTAATAATGTAAAGATTTTAATAATAAAGTAAAAATGATGATAAAAATTTTAAATAGCGCCCTCAGAAATTTATACGATTTTCTTCTTCCTCGTCTAAATAAATAAAAAATAATAATTTATTTACTTTGTCGACAACATGTGTTGATTTAATTTATTAAAGTTCAAATGCGATGGGTCTTTTTTATCGTAGGCGTTTTTTAATTATTTTTGCCGTGAACGTATTTAAAAATCACACCGACCCGTTCGGGTACCAGAACAGAAATTTGTAGTGTAACGAAAAGGTCTGCACATCGCCCTACCTTAATAACTCAATAACTATTAGCCTCAGAGATAAAAATCGGTATCATTTATAACTTACACGGTCAGCTCGCCGATACGACTGAGTTTGCGTCACTGGTGAGTGGATTGGCGGGAAGGGGGCACAACGCAGATCGGCCAAAACTGGCGCTCTCGCTCATTTCTATTCAGTGTATCTCACGACTTAGACGTACTAACGCGGTGATTCGTGTGTTTGTGTTTGGCGAGATAGATCTATTTAAGTAATAAGTGTATTTTAGACAATATTTATGCGTAAAAGATTAAAGTAAACACGAAAAAAAGTATAAAAATTCAGTATGTCAGCCTCAGCTCGCGCAAAAGCCGGCCGGAAATATAAATTACGCATATCGTTGGAAAGGGCAGGTTATGGGCTACGCACAGGTACCCCAATGTCCGGTGCCGAGCGAGCGAGACTGTTTCGAGGGCGATGCAAAGCTGGCACGGCGCGCTATTGGCGCTCGCGCTGTCAGCGCGAGCTGACAATACTTCATAAAGAATGAATTCGGCCTTAATTATGTGCCCACAGAACCAAAAACACTGGGCAACACCGCTATCGATTGTATGTTCACCAGGTACCTTGATGTTGATACGTCTTAAGTCTCTTACTCCTATCACAGACCGATGTCGAACAAAATTGTCGTCGAATATTAGTCGAAATAAATATCATGTACCGTTTAGTGTGTTTTATGTTAAAATTAAATTTCGTACGCAGTCAATGCCTCATTTTTATTGCAATCTGATACACTAAAAGTACAGACCGACTAATTTATCTGTAGAGTTGGCCAAATGAAGGAACTAAAATTTTCCATCGGAGACTTTCAGTTTTGTTCAAAAAATACGATGGTGGCTCTTCCATTTAGCTCAAGGGATAAGTTGGTCGGTCTGTAGCTCGGAGGAACTTCATCCGAACTTCATTTTTTGTAACGTTTCACGTTAAACCAACGGCCGTGCGCCCCGACACAGTCCCACCCGATTTTTTTAACATCATCTCTAATTTTAAATAAGAAATTATAAATTGTAAATTACAAATTATAATCAATGAAATAAACTTATAGTACGGATTAGTAACTTATATTATACCGTAAATGTAGCGAGTGATACATCTGAAACAAGTTTTCTTAAATTTTAAAAGAAATTATCGTAATCTGATGGCACTGGTTGCTTAAATAAGTACTATAAAACTTTATACAAAATAAAGTCTTGTGCAGTTCTGCGCACGTTATATATTTTGTATAATTTTTTTTGCGCAAGAAATATACAAAACATTAATTAAATGATAAAAAGTAAAGAGGTATAATTTTATTTTTTACTTAATATTAAAATATATTTTGTTTATAAAAAAAATTATTAAAACCGTAAATTGATGAAATTACGGTTAAAAAATTAAAAAAAATTTATACTTGAATGGTATTTTCGTAATCGTCATACCTCAAAACGTAAAGATATTTCAATTTCATCCCCCAATCCCGCCGTACGACTGAACTAAATACCGTACTTTTCTTCAAAAAGTTAGTAAAATACGAAATCGGGTAAGGAAGAGATAAAATTTAATATTTTTAGTACGGGAATGAATACGCAATAATGTATTACATATGAATCACCGTTTCAAACGAACAGGTTGGTCACAAGTTAGTTATTTGCCAACCTTTGTGTTTATCCTATTGCATATTACAACGTTCGAAGAAAAAAAACAAACAAAATATAAGCAGCAGATGAAAACAGCTGGCAGCCATTCCAACAGTACAGCATTAGAGTATTGACTATCGGCAGATGAGCAATACTGACCTCAGGGTCGTCGCCGGTTAGGTTAGGAAGGAAGGACAGTAACGATAAACTTAGAACGTTTGAGTCACCTCAAGGTCGAATTTACACGTGGTCATTTATTTAAAAAGAAAATTATCAAATAATTTTCGAAATTGTATTTTTAATGCGCTCCTTCCTTACACTTACATTAAAATGTATCCTACGCTTTTAAATTACATAATAAAATAATTTCGCCTCCCCTACATTCTTTATATTATACAGTATAACTTCTTAAAAAACGGACAGTTACATTAGAACAATATTTCTCTCTCAACTGTACAATTTAAAAAAAATGTTTTCTAGAATTATGATACAACACGTGTAATATTATCCACGTTACATAAATGCCGAAATTCGACTTTCAGCAACGTACTTTCAGAAACAATCCGACCGATTGATGTGAATTTTTTTTAAATATACCTATTAATAAAAATAAAAAAAGAAAATAAACCAGCCTTTTAAAGATTTAAAATCGTATCTACGAAGTTAAAAAGTAAACGGGTAGTTATTTTTTAAGAAAAAAATAATAATAATTTTAGTCGTTAAAAAAGAACTTTTATAAATATAAAATGTGCAATAAAGCAAACGTGCAAAGTATTTTCTACAGCATAGTTAATCGATTAAAAATAAATTTGTAGGTTTTGATGTTGGTTTTTATTTAAAGAAAGTCTGTGAAAATATATAAATTGTCGCCGAATGGCTTCGACGGCACCTGGCACTTTATAACCTTGTGGCAGCCCGGAGAAGGGCTGTTGCTGTCGTTGATTGGTTTCGACGGCTCGTTGTAATTTCTAACCTTGTGGTAGCTCTGAAAAGGGCCGTTTTTGCGTTAGCTCTGAGAAGAGCTGTTGGGTCCGGAACCTGGTCTCCGGCGAAGTCGACTTGGCTGTAGTCGGGGAGTTGCGGCTCGTCCATTGAAATCAGACCGGGCTTCCTCTCAGCAGCAGTTAGGTCCCCACTACAGCGTGACAGCAGATGGCTCCCAAAACCCCGCTGTGTCAGGTCGGCGTCGGTCGTCTTTCGCCGGCGCGGCCGAGGCGGTTCTCTCCGAGCGATTCCACGCTGGGCCGGCTCCTGCTGCCAGGCCGATTGAAGCCCGGCGAGCTGGAGCGGGAAGGTAGCGTCCGCGTTCAGCGGCTCCCTCGGCCGGCCGGCCAGGCCTGCTGCTCCGGCAGGGATTTTGGCATCCGCCGGGAGGTCCCACGTTGAGGTAGCCAGGGAACTTCTTCAGATGGTGAACGACGATGAATTGAAAATTCACTCTCGTGCATATATATATACACACACACCCACACACACAAAATAATGTTCTTATAGTAATAATGTAATGTAGTAGTAATGTTTTTTTTTTAATCCTTACTAATATTATAAATGTGAATGTAAGTTTGTTTGTTTGTTACGTTTTCACGCAGAAACTACTCAACCGATCATCATGAAACTTCGTACACATATTCTCAAAGGTATTGCGAAGGACATAGGACATTTTTTAGTAAAAAAAAAAACAATATTTTTTCGGAAGGGTAAAAATATTTATATTGGTAGGTATGATCGTCCGACAAAAAATTTGACCAAATTCAACGCCTTCTGGCGTTCCAGTAAGTAAATGAAATAAAGTGCCAATTCAACACTGTAATACCGACGGTCAAGTCACTATTCAATTTATAGTGCTTCTGCTGTTTTGAATCCTTCTATATTTATTGTTATTCTTCTGTCACTTCTAAGTAATACTAAAACTTTTCCAGTTTTTGAGTTTACGTGCCTTTTATTGTTTTACTTCTAACGCTATTTTCAGTTTTTACTCTGTTTTTTTTTCTAAAATGCCTCGGAAGCGCAAATCTAACCTGTCCAGGGATTCATCACGGGCCCGGGCGGCAAAAGTTGCTCGAACTCAAAAATCTTCCGCTCGCGCAGAATTAAGACAACAACAAGCGAGGCGACAATGTGCTTTGAGGGCTGGTGAAACAACTTCTAAGAGACAAGAAAGGTTAGATGAGCAAGCTGAACGCCAAGCTACCTTAAGAGCAGCTGAAACGCCGATTCAAACACAAATTCGTTTATAAAGACAACTGAACAGCAGGCAGCTATAAGAGCGAGAGAAACTCCAGAACAATCGCAGGCTTGAGAATCGTTCATGCAGAGATGCAAATCGCGCGCCGTCGAAATTTCATACGTAACAATTGGTCTGTATTTAATAATTCTGGATTTCAATATGATCCTTCACTTGAATACCATAAGCGTTCTTTAATCGGTATTGGCTCAATGAATAGAAAATGTCAGCATTGTGATGCTTTGAAATGGAAAGATGAAACTGCTGGAATGTGCTGTTCCAGCGGTAAAGTTTCGCTTCCTTTACTTGGTGAACCAGAGGAGCCTTTGAAAACTATATATTTAAGTATTACAGATGAGTCGAAGCAATTTTTAAGTAAAATCAGAAAGTATAACTCTTGCTTCCAAATGACATCCTTTGGAGTAGATAAAGTGATAAGAATGCCCGGATTTTCACCAACTTTTACTGTACAAGGACAGATATATCATCAAATTGGATCACTTTTTCCAGCAGATAATGAACAGCATAAATTTTTGCAAGTGAATTTTACGGGTGATGAAGAAAAGGAAGTAAACCGTCGTTGTCAGTATATTAAAGGAGTCGAAAGAGATACAGTATTGAAAATACAACGAATGTTACACTGCCACAATTTGTTGGTAAATACCTTTAAAAGTGCAATAGAAAACTGGCCTCCAGATAATTACATAGTGGTCATTCATGCTGATCGGACTCCACGTGGCGAACATGAGAGGCGTTATAATGCGCCGATGATCAATGAAGTTGCTGTTTTGGTTACTGGTGACCCATGCTCTCCACGAGATATAGTGTTATGGGCACATGATAATACGCTGAAACACGTAGCCGATACTCATAAATTTTATGATGCTTTGCAGTACCCGTTAATTTTCAGTAAAGGTGAGCCAGGATATCATTTCAATCTTCCAGTCATTAATCCAACAACAAAACAGCCATTTCCCAATAAAAAAGTTTCCTGCATGGATTTTTATGCGTATCACATGATGCTTCGAGAGCACGACTTCAATCTCCTTTCGCGGTCAAGGCAACTCTTTCATCAATTCTTGGTAGATATGTATATTAAAGTAGAGAGCGAACGCCTTCGTTACATTTCTATAAACCAGACGAAATTACGAGCTGAAAATTCATCTACAAGATGCGATTAGCGCAGATGATAATATTAGACCTAACGACATAGGCAAGATGGTTACCCGCAAGCGAAGCCGCGGGTAAAAGCTAGTATATAATATTAAAATGTTATCTCGTAAAAAAAAAAAAATAGTGATCTATTTTCATTAAAAATATTGCACTAGTGACGTCACAGTTTTTTTTATAAACAATATCTCCAAACACTCGTCAGTTAGCTTTGATACGTAGTAAAATATAACTCATACATTTCTACTGGAATATTTATAAAATAGATACTGTTTCTTTATTAAAATTTATAACTTAAATAGTAATATCACCTTGCAGTTGATAAAACTTTAATGATAATAAAACTAGCGTCGTTTTATAATTTACTACACGTAGCATAAGCTATTAAAAATAAATAATAAAAAGACCTAAGATATAGCTTACACCGATAGCAACCCGATGTAGGCCTAAGTACTAATAACAGCACACCGAAGGAACGTCTTGTAAAATAAATCCTTTTCTAGAAAAATAAAAATGAAATTGCTCAAAAAAAAAAGTTCTATTAAAATTTTTCCAAAATATTACATATCAATTAATGCAATAATAATCGTAATGAAAAATGTTAAAGCGAAACGATACTTCAAAACATAAACATTAATATACGAGACTAAACACAAACATAAATGTTTGTGTTTAGTCTCTGCAGTATCTTTAATAAAAATACTGCAAAACACACATCTTTGTAAATGCTAAATAATGTTTACAAAAAAGTTAGGCTGGGGACTTTTAGTCCACAGCCTAATAAGCCCCGGAGTCCCACAACTCGACCATCGGAACCGACACACCTGAGCATGCTGGCCTTCACGGATGGGGCTGTCCAACACACCCTAATCTACACTAGAAACCGCGTATAATAAATACCCTCGGTATACTTTAATCTCATAACCTTTGTAGCGAATGTGTCTACCAACCTCCAATTCCTTTTAGCTGCGAGAATGTAACTGATTAAGTCCTCAGGCAAAAGACCATCTAAACCCGCCCACCTTCGCTGGGGATCCCATTCTAGGCAAAGAAAAAGCGTATGCTCGACCGTATCCTCTCCAGGACAAAACATACAGCGTGACGACACTCTCCTTACTAACCGATGTAGAAAGGCTTCGAAATTACCGTGTCCTGTGAAAATCTGGGTTAGTTTGAAATTAAGTACTCCGTGCTGCCTATTACACCACGCCTCAAGATCCGATATTAATTTTTGTGTCCAAACTGAAGTCTCTTCGGTCCTCCAGCTTTCACTCCAACGATTAAGAATGATTCTTTTTGCTTCAGCCTTACTCATACCACCCTGTCTGCTCACCAGCTCCCACACCAACAGATCAAGTGGAGGGATAGACGCCAGACACAAGCACAGTCATACGAGACAGTCCTAAAAGCCGAGGCGACACCCAGTAGTTGCCTCCTGTGTATACTTCTTAACCTAGCCAAGTTTTTCTTCACATTCACTGCCGTATGGGATGACAATATCGTGTTTAATGATTTCATAGTCCTTTCTGCGCTCTCACAACATGTCTTCCCGTGTTCACTAAATCGACAAGCCTTGTCTAAAATGACACCCAAGTATTTAACTTTGTTCTTTGGCTGCAAGGCCAACGTGGCTAACCGCAAGTCAATAGGTCTTATTACTCTTCTGTCCGAGAGCGTTATAAATTCACACTTATCAGGAGCCAAGTGGATTCCTTGCTCCTCCGTCCACACGTTAATAGTATTTAGGACCGTATTGCCTCGCTCTTGTAGCTCTTCTTCAGTCTTGCCGTCCTTGTGGACGCAAGATCGTCGGCATATGCTACTGATTCTGTACACTATGGCATCTACAGTCTAAGACCTTCGTCGTATACAATCAACCAAAGCAAAAGACCCAAAACAGAGCCTTGGAGAACTCCCCCGAAAGTCTGAAAATTAAGCGGATTCCCTTCTGTTTCGACAGTGATCCATCGTTCGCTTAAATACTCTCTAATTTGCCTCTGGAGGTATTTACTTATACCTTTGGTCTCAGGGCCGATATAACGACGTCCCAGGGCAGGGACCAAAAGCGTTTCTAACGTCCAACAAGATTAGCATGGGTATGCACCGGGTCCTCCACATGCCTCTCCGAATATTGGCCGCCCATTCAACAACCTTGTTTACTGCCCGAGTAATTGACCGCCGCCGCCAAAAACCACACTGACTTTCGTGGATGTCGACATTCGCATGAAGTTCGTCTATGATACGGGACGCTAGCATTCTCTCTACGGCCTTTCCCAAATCGTTGAATTAATTACGTATTGTTTATAATTAGTAAATATAAATATGATAGTTGTTACCGCGTACAATATGATAAGTAATACTTCAATTTGATACACGGAGTTGATGTTTTCAGGCCGAGTAGTAATACGCAGTCTCATCGTGACGTCACTAGCTCGTACATTGGCTGGGCCTAGTATAAGGAGACATGAAATTTCAGACTAAATGCAGTGTTCCATTTAAAACGCTTAAAACCACTAAAAAAGATCATAACGCTCACCGTATTGTTAGAGAGAAGATAGTGTTTTCACAAGACGAATGGTGTTTTTATTCTTAGGTCGTAATTTAGCACGCGATTAGTGGTTGCAGTGCAAGAATCTTTTTGCCGTAAGTACCGTGATAAACCAGCATTTAACAACAGATCGATTTTGAGGTTACTGGCTAAACTCTGTAGAGACAGATTCTGTTAATAACAAGGAACACAAAAGATCGATGACAGTGTTGAATGCAGACACAGTCGCTGAAATCAAAGATCGATTAACTGCCTCGCCTAAAAAAAATCAATTAGACGCTTGTCAGCTGAAATTAATTTACCAAAATCAACCGTTCATCGGGTGACAAAAAATGAAACTTAGATATCGAATTCAAACAGTTCATCAACTTCTTGATCGTGACATAGAAAAACGGCTAGAATATCGTCAAACGTTTCGTCGATTCGTGCGTACGGGTATTCATGTTTCGATTTTTTTCACTAACGAAGCGTGGTTTCATTTGGATAGCAGCAACAGTAGGATTTGGAGTGCTGAAAATCCCCACGCATATCATGATAAACAATTGCAACCGCAGAAGATGGGCGCCTGGTGTGCGATATCACGAAAAAAGTTTACTCCAAAATTCAACGTTTATTCTAAAATTTAAGTCGTTGGAAAGTTTGGAAAGAAAATATTTAATTTAATAACTTACAAATGCTTTTTTTATTTAAATATACCTACTGACATAAGTGGGCTGCGTTTTACATTGGATATCTTTAGTATAGCGGTTGATAAATTACGTAATAATTAACTGTTTCACTGAACTTACAGCTTGATCATACATAATGTAGGACACCCACTCCGTGTTAACGGGAAGGGTCTTTCTATCAGGTAGTGACACAGGTTAAGGTCAGAAATAGAACACTATTCTACGTAAAGTAATTTAATACTTGCTTTGATGGATTCAACATTACCCAGCCGACCGACCGCTTTCATTAATTCACTATTAGAAAATCATCATTATATCTCAGGATTTCGTATACACGTAGAGTATGTTAATAATGTAGGACATTCATTTTCAAAAATAAGCACGTCAACCTCGTAAAATTACAGAAATATGCATAAAAAAAGAAAATTGTAATATTTAAGTAATTTTGTAAATAATACTAAATAAAAAGAAATGTAAACATTGAACAAAGACGTATTGTTGAATTTGAATGATAAAAAGAAAATTCAAGACTAAATTAAAAGAAAATTGTACGTACAGTAGGAATAATTTATGTTGGTTAAATAATGATTAACACGCAAAAATTGAACTTCGTAGTTTGTTAACGCTTTTAACAGCAATATAAATTTAATGCTGAAAATGTTAACTAATAGCACAATTATCGGAAAAGATTTAGGTAGGAATATCTCTTCATGAAATAAATCTCTTGAGTGTTGCTATGAATAACTGTGTAGTTAAATCCGTGACTAATTCTAAATGAATCGCCTTAGTACCGAGACATTAAAATGTGCGATATATGATTTACTTAAGGCTTTGGTCCGCTGCCCGCCATGACGAATCGTAGAGGGACCTCCATGGTCTATTGCACAGACAGAGAATGGACGGACTCTGAAAGGTGGTAACTGACCTAGTTTTTGCACTTTAGTTTTTGCGTTAAAACGAAAACAATTCAAACATTTATTAACGATTGATGAAATGCTTGTTTGAGCATTTAAGATCCAGTATTTCTGGCATAATTAATGCATCATTCATTACACAATTGTATACCAGAATGTAAAAGACGTAAATGCTCAGCAGTAATAATTAATTTAGTTATATTTGCCTTTGAGTGTAGGATAATAGGATGTTTAGCTTGATAATATAATAAAGAGTGTTGTAATCTACCTCCCACTCGTAATAGTCCTAAGTCATCCAGAAATGGATCAAGTGAAATGATTTTACTTTGATTAGAAATAAATTGATTGTTTTTAAGTTTATTTATTTCATCACTAAAATGTACATGTTTAGACTGTTTATAATAAGGTGGTTCTGATTTAATTCTCTTGCAGTGACGATGCCGATGGTTCGTTCAGGCCGATTTAATTTAAGATTGTAAATAAATCTGAAACAAAACCTAAATATGCAAATTAGCTTATGTAAAGATGAAAATTGTTGTGTATAGTCGACTAAAATAATACGTACTAAAGCTGTAGATATGCCTTGATAACTATAGTTATCAAAACTAATACTGAATATTTGGCCAGCGACATGAAAATTGTAAGAGCCAAAAAGGACAATGCCGCCAAAGTGACATATCAATTAATTTAATCGGATTACAACCCCAGCTGGATTTTCCAGATTTAACATAGTGTCATTTAGCATTTGAGAAATATCTTTGAATTTCAGTAATTCCATTACTAATGCATACGTTCCAAGCAGACGGATGTCCATGAATCCACGATAATGCTATTGTTGAATCTGAATACAAATGTATTTCATCAATATGTGTATTCAAAGCATCGATTACCTTAACTAACATTGATTACATTAACTCCCTCTATGAATCATGAAACTTTGCCGATGGTGAGGGGACTTGAGTGCTCAGTGATACAGAGTAGCTGGACCGATGGACCAAAGGTGCAACCATATCGGAGAGGAATCTGTTGAGAGCCAGACTAAGGAATGATTCCTGAAAGAGGGCAGCAGCTCTTTCAGTAGTTGTCAAAAGCGTAGGACAGGACGATTTAAACGACCATATAATCACTCAATCCACTGAGTACTGCGCAGCTGAAAAAAGCCATGGAAAACTACAGCTGCTTTTTTTTCAAGAAAATGTAGCTCTCTGCATTTTCATATAACAAAGATGGAGGCGCCTTCCTTGGTAAAATATTCCGGAGGTAAACTAGTCCCCCGTTAGGATCTCCGGGTGGGGACTACTAAGGAAGGGGTCAAAAAAAAATTAAATAAAATATTCTACGAGTCAGAGCGTGGAATGATAGAAGTCTAAAAAAGGTTGGTAGATTAGAAAATTTAAAGAGGGAAATGGATAGGATAAATGTAGATGTAGTAGGAATTAGCGAGGTTCGGAGGGAAAAGGAAAACGACTTTTGGTCAGGTGATTTTAGAATAATTAACTCCGCTTCAAATAATGGGCAGGTTCCGTAATGAACAAGAAGATAGGGAAGAGAGTAGAGTATTTCAAAATGGATAGCGACAGAATCATTGTAATAAGGATAAAATTTGAACCTAAACCGAAAATGATTGTTGTGCCTACAAGTGCCCATGATGATGATCAGGTAGTGTGTATACGAAGAAATTGACGAAGCAATTAAACACATAAAAGGGGATGAAAATTTAATAATAGCTGGAGATTGGAATGCAAGCAGTGGATAAGGCAAGGAAGAAAATATAGTGTGTCAATACGGGCTGGGCAAAAGGAATGTAAGAGGGGACGACTTATAGAGTTTTGCACGAAGTATAATTTAGTAATTGCCAACACCAAATTTAAAAATCATAATAGAAGAATATACACTTGGAAAAAGCCAGGTGATACTGCAAGGTATCAGATAGATTATATCATGGTTAAGCAAAGACTTAGAAATCAACTCGTCGACTGCAAAACTTACCCTGGGGCAGACATTGATAGCGACATTAAAAACCTGAAGAAAAAATGTCAGATGAATCAGCGGATTTAGAGAAGCTTGAGGAAGAGGAGATCAAGATTTTTGAGGAGGACATCGCAACAGGTTTGAGTAAAAAGATAAGGAAGAAAATGTAGAAAAAGAATGAGAGAATGTTAAAAAGGAAATTCTTAAATCAGCAGAAGCGAACTTAGGAGGAACAAAGAGAACTGGTAGAAAGCCTTGGATATCAGAGGATATATTGCACCTGATGGATGAACGTAGAAAATATAAGAATGCTAATGATGAAGAAAGTAAAAGGAATTATCGACAATTAAGAAATACTATAAACAGGAAGTGCAAACTAGCGAAAGAAGAATGGATTAAAGAAAAGTGTTCAGAAATGGAAAGAGAAATGAACATTTGTAAAAAGACTGAGCATACAGGAAAGTTAAAGAAACATTTGGGGTATATAAATTAAAATCTAATAATGTGTTAAACAAAGATGGTACATCGATTTATAATACGAAAGGCAAAGTCGATAGGTGGGTAGAATATATTGAAGAGTTATACGGAGGAAATGACTTTGAAACTGGTGTTATAGAGGAAGAAGAGGAAGTCGAAGAGGATGAAAGGGGAGAAACAATACTGAGATCTGAATTTAAGAGAGCATTAAAAGATTTGAATGGCAGAAAGGCTCCAGAAATAGACGGAATACTTGAGAATTACTGCGCAGCACAGGTGAGGAAGCGATTGATAGATTATACAAACCGGTGTGTAATATTTATGAACAAGGGGAAGTTCCGTCAGGCTTTCAAAAAGAGTTTTATAATCATGATACCAAAGAAAGCAGGAGCAGATTGTTAAGAATACGGAACAATTAGCTTAACTAGCCATGCATTAAAAATCTTAACTAGTATTCTGTACAGAAGAATTGAGAGGAGAGTGGAAGAAGTGTAAGGAGAAGACCATTTTGGTTTCAGGAAAAGTAAAGGGACAAGGGAAGAAATTTTAGGGCTCAGATTAATAGTAGAAGGAAGATTAAAGAAAAACAAACCAACATACTTGGCATTTATAGACCTAGAAAAGGCATTCAATAACGTACACTGGAATAAAATGCACAGGATTTAAAAAAAAATTAGGGTTGAAATAAAGAGATAGAAGAACGATTGTTAACATTTACAGGAACCAAACAGCAACGGTAATAATTGAAGAACATAAGAAAGAAGCCGTAATAAAAAACGGGAGTCCGACAAGGATTTTCCCTATCACAGTTACTTTTTAATCTTTATATAGAACTAACAGTTACTGAGAACAATTTAGTTTCGAGTAAAAGTATAAGATGAAAAGATGCTACAATTTGCTGATGATATAGTAATTCTAGCTGAGAGTAAAAAGGATTTAGAAGGAATAATGAACGACATGGATGAAGTACTACGCAAGAACTACCGCATGAAAATAAACAAGAACAAAACGAAAGTAATGAAATGTAGTAGAAATAATGAAGATACACCACTGAATTTAAAAATAGGAAAAGAAAAAATTACGAAGGTAGAAGAATTTTGTTACTTGGGAAGTAGAATTACTAAAGATTGACGAAACAGGAGCGTTATAAAATGCCGAATAGCACAGGCGAAACGAGCCTTCAGTCAGAAATATAATTTGTTTACATCAAAAATTAATTTAAACGTCAGGAAAACATTTTTGAAAGTATATGTTTGAAGCGTAGCTTTATATGGAAGTGAAACTTGGACGATCGGAGTACCTGAGAAGAAAAAATTAGAAGTATTGAAATGTGGTGGTATAGGAGAACGTTAAAAATCAGATGGGTGGATAAAGTGACAAATGAAGAGGTGTTACGGCAAATCGATTAAGAAAGAAGCATTTGGAAAAATATAGTTAAAAGAAAAGACAGACTTATAGACAACATATTAAAGCATCCTGGAATAATCGGTTTAATATTGGAGGGACGAGTTGAAGGAAAAAATTGTGCAGGCAGACAACGTTTGGAATATGTAAAAAAAAATTGTTAGGGATGTAGGATGTAGGGGGTATACCGAAATGATACGACTAGATAGGGAATCTCAGAGAGAGCTGCGTCAAACCAGTCAAATGACTAAAGACAAAAAAAAAACCTTAACTAATAAAGGTGAGAATAATAAACAACCAGATAATTCAAGCCTTGGCATGCTATTTGCTTTAAAGGAGCAAGTCTTGATTTGGAACAAAGTAAGTTACATCAAATTGTTTGATTAGAAAATAAAGTTCGAACAGCCGTTTATTTAGAGAATAAAGTTCCACATAAAGTAGATACAACAGCCGTAACCCTTTATGGAGGCGTCTGAAAATCCGTGTATTTGAATTGAGTTAACCTTAGCGACATTGTTGAATTTAATTGGTCGACTTATCCTAATTCGATTAAGAGCAACTGATTCTATAACTTCCACCACTGAGATAACATCGCTGTGAGTAATCTTTCTTCCCAATTCTAATAACATTGCATGCTAATGGGAAATCTGTTTGGTTTTCATTTGATATTTGAATTGGGCATCTAGTGGCTAAATATGGAGCAGAAGCGGTTCCATATGTTATAGTTCTAAGTGAAAAATATTTTAATTCATGATTTAGAGGTCTCAGCTGAGCCGTCGAAGACAACTCGCATTTTGGTAGTTAGACTTGTGGGCTTAAATATTGGGTGGTGAGGTAAGTAATAATATATCTGATTAATTAGTTAATAAATCGTAAGAATTAAATGATAACATACGACCTAAATTTAAGTATTCTTCCATAAAGGTGGAATATTCCATTTTAAGATTAGAATTGTTATATAATCTTCGTTACAGATTTAAAAACCTATTTTTAGCGTTAATGAAAAAATTACCTAGCCGCAATTTATCAGATTTACGTGGTAACGAAACCATAAAATCTGTCTTGATTGTTTCTAGTGGTATTAAGTTGGAAATGTGTTTCACACGCAGAAGTTTCATTAATTGAAACATCAGAATCAATTTCGTCAATCTTAAAAAATTTTCAAGTATAGTTGAATGATTTGAGTTATTGTTACTTGTAAAAAGGGATGTGACAGTATTCTCATGTTTCATTTTAGTAGGAAGACAACCCCGCTAAATATATATTCTAACTTAGTCTCTTCAATAATAGGATTTCTTTGATTTCGAATAAATTTACGAGGTAAAATAAGATCTAAATAAAATTGGGCTCCGATTAGAATATCAATATTATTTGATATGTTAAATTTAGCATCTGCATAAGATAAATTTTGAGATAAATCAAAATGGGAAATTTCAAATGTAGTAAAGTCCTAATTTGCAAAAATTTGATTGACTGGCTGAGTCTTACAAGATTCTACATAAATTAGTATGACCAAGAATGCCATTTACATTATATACAGCAGTAGACAAAATTTTATTTTTGTTGGATTGTGAATAATAATCATTACTTCTGAATTTATCATAATTTAATTTAAAATCATTAAGTTTATCAGTATGAACGAGTGTGTGTTGTGTCTTTGTTGACATAAATCACATAAATTATTTGGGTAACACTGATTGTTGAAATGACCTTTATGAAAACATGAAACAACAATTATGTTCTAAAAGGTCTCTTCGTTTATCATTAGATAAAGTCAAAAATTCTTTACATTTTTGTAATTGATGACTGAAATTACAGAACAATATCTAAAATTAAATTTAGAATAACAGCTAACATTATGTTGTTTATGAATCGTTTAACGTTTGAAGTAGGATGTTTATGATGATATTTAAATGCATTGTTCTAATGTAGTCCTTTAACATTTCCACTGTTGAATTGTGAGTTTGTAGAACCTAAACTAGCATTTTCAAGGATGTGTCGTCTGGTCAAGAAATTCTAGGAACTCTTGAAAATTACTGATCGTCCATCAGTGCTGAAACGTGGTCTATCACACCACGTTTCCAACACGCTAGGAAGTGCCCAGCAAAAAGCAACCTATTGAAAACCCTAGTCAGAGGACCAAGAAATACGGGCAATGTGCGAACAAGGAGTTCCACCGTGATACCATCACATCCGGGGGCTTTATTCCTAGCCAGGCTACAAATTACTTGACAGATTTCCGCCTCAGTAATTTCTGAAGACATAATCTCAGAGCGAAAACCTACAACTTCCCTTCGGACACGTCGATGATACGAAGTCTCACCAACCTCGGTATCATCTGGAAGTAGATCGTCCATCAGATGAGTGAGGACAGGATCTTTATCTATAACAACACCATCCTGGGTCGAGAGAGCCGACAGAAGAATGTCTTTTATCCGCTTATGACCAAGAACTCGATAAACTACACCCCACGGGTCTTTATCCCCTGCTCTTGAAAAAAAGAGCGCCAGGAAGACCTAACGTTATGAAAATGCTCGGTCCTTTTCCGGCGATAATCTGCAATCAAGACTGCACGCCGATCAGGATCATCCGCACGCTATGCGGCTCTCCTGAGCCGGCCCACAGTCCGTTTCATCGCTGTCAATTCCCGAGTCCACCATCCGGCCACTCTCTCACGACCCGTATTTCTAGGAATAGAGTGTTCAGCGGCTTCAACTACCGCAAAAGAGAAATTCTCTGCAGATCATCTAATGGGACCTCGTCCAGACTTCGAGCGAACTCGCAGCCTGGCCACAAGAATGTTAGAAAACTTGGGCCAATCCGCCCGCCTGTGCAGGAAGCGCCCCTGCTGAACAGGAACGCCACCCCTAAAGACATCCAATCAAAAAACCACCTAATCAAAAACTAAGCCGGTGATCGCTTTCGCAATCATCAACCACTGACCAATTAAGAATCCTACCGGGAATATCCTTATCAATGGTAACATCAATGTTGGTACCATGGAAGGCCCTCTGCACACCAACTGCACCGGCGAAAGTAGTCAACTCGCCAACTACATTGAAAGCATCAAACTGATGCTGCACGATAAAACCTTCGATTAATTCGCCACCATCGTCCGTGATCCCAGTGTGCCAAAGAAGCGATTTGGCGTTCGCATCAAATCCTATTAGAATAGGATGGCCCGCTGCCAACCTAACAATTCTATCCCATCTTTCCAAGTGCTGTTCAGTGGGATCCCTGTACTGAAAGTACGAACAACCAGGTCCAAACCATTCAAGCTAAGCTTAACAACGACATGATGCGTGTCAGAGGCCTGCCGTATGAAGACACTATCTATCGACTTCCTGCACAGAACAGCGGATTTGCTACCGCCAACGAAAAACTTACTCCAGCCTGAAAAACCTGCCAGATCACCCTTGACCACATACGGGTGATGTAGAAGAAGAACATCGACGCTCCGTTTCTCAACAACCTCACCTAACTCAACTTGGACTGCATAGGCTCCCTGGGCATTGAGTTGACCGAACCTAACCATCGAGAGAGTTAAAGTACATATAAACTGCTCTCAAGTAACAACCACACTCCTTACAATTCACCGAGTGCCTATGAATTTTGTGCAACCTTTTACAGTTAACGCAAGACGGAGCCTCTTAATTTTGCGGACAGTCGTCATGCTTGTGGCCCTCCTCGCCACAATGCGCGCAGACCGACGCATACTTACAGAACTTGGCCCTGTGGCCGAACCTACAACACGTAAAACATCGCTGCACATCAAGATATTCCTTGACGCGACAGGATGCGAAATCAACGAAGATTCGTCCCTCCAAAACGAACGTATGATGGAGACCAGCCCCCTAACTCGAACACACTTTGATACCGTGGGGCATCACGCTTGTCAGTCTTAAAGATGAGCCTACACTGATCCTTAAACGTCGACTCATCCAAATCAGTGTTCTGCTCTCGGATGAAGCAGAACCTCGTCATCGGAGAGGCTACGTTCTATGTCATACACTATGACACGAGGCCTTCTCAAATTCTTGGGGTTTACCTTGACCTCAAGTTTCTTGACTGTCGGAGACTCCTTGATGATTTGGACAGTCTCCTTGTTTTTAGCGACAACTACCAACCCTTTGCTGGTCTCCCTATTGTCTCTAATCTTAAGCTGATTTCGGTCACCACGAAGGGCTGCCCGGATATCACGCTTCAGGTCTTGGCTCGTGGTCTTCGAGCCCTTGTTGACAAATAGGACCTCCGGGTTCTTAGCCACCTTGCTGGCCTCGCGTTTACTCTTAAGCACATGGGCGTAGCGCCTAGGCTGCGCCGGGGCTTGGACCACCTTTGGAATCGCTTTCACCTCCTTGGGCTTAGAGGCCAAAGCTTCGAAGAAGCCCTAACACACCGCCGTAAAACCCTCCCTGATCTTAACTAGGCGGAAAAGAATCGTCTTCCTTGTTCCTACACTAACGCCGCCGGGACGCTACAAGAAGTCTAACAAGTAGTCCAGATCCTCCTGGACTACTTTAGCCAGCGGGGAAGAACTGCCAAGACTGCCCTTCGCCTTTTTGAATGCCTCAACTACCGGGGTGGGTGCCCCCGTGTCCATCGCCTAGCTTACCTCGTCCTCTGAGGATCTCGTTAACGGCACGGCTTTCTCTTCCGCCTGGATTTCCTCACTTCCTGGAACTCGGACATGGCCGAAGATTCCCTAAAGCCTGACACACTAACACCTAGCAGACTAACAGACTCTCGCTATTTTCCTCCTACCTGAGAACTCTGGGCAAGCCCACAAATCTGGCTACTGTCCGAGCACCGGCAGCCGGGGACCTTCTGTATTCCCCTGTAATTCTTTGTACTTCTTGGCCGCTATTGGATCGATTGGGTGCAATACGTGAAAGTACGGCACGAAACCACAGATTACGGCCCCCGTTCTGAAAAGAGCGCAGAAGGAAGGAAACGTTTTATCAGCGCCGTCCGCCAACACAGACGTCAGTGTCGGACTCGCACTGACTAAAAATCCTCCCAGTTTATCACATAGGAACTGGACCCAACCGCAAGGCATGAACACGGTTCCCATGTGACCACCGCGGGCACCCCCGATGCTGGTATCTTAACAGCAGGCTCCAGCGTTCACCGGGAGCCATTGGCAGACGACTCAGTTAAGCCCCCGCTGCCGCCCCGAAGGCAGGCCATCACCCGCTGCTCATCCGCCAACTTGCCTTTAATGATCCCAGAGACCAAACCCTCTATCAAGGTCCAGTTCCTTCTACACTGGAACATTGTTGCTATAATGTTATCAGCATTCAGTTCTCCTAAAAACCGATAACACACACTCCTTGGCATCTCCCAATATGGACACTCGAATATAGCATGCTCGACAGTGACTACTAACCCAAGGTATGACTCTACTCTCATAAATCTCTTAAAGTACTAGCGGAAGCACCCATGTACAATCTAGAAGCTCTACGAAGGCTGTACGAGCTGTGTTAGCTCGTACCCTGCCCCACCGAACCCTCTTTCTATCCATGGCATTATCAACTGAAGCAACCGTCTTCTCCATGCTCCTTTACTAGCAGCCTCCCGCCTGGTCTACCAACTATCCCTTCTGCCTGCTCTTCTGCCTGCTTCTTATTTATACCCTCCTTTCTCTCTATACCCTGATAAGCGAGGAGGTCTATTGGAGGGATTGCCACCACCACTAACGCCAGGTAACGTTGAACTCTCTCCAACAACGTTCGCACACTCTTTGCCGCCAACCCTCTCGTGCAAACTGGGACTGCGTAGAGGATGACGGCATGCACCACATGAGCGTACAATCTTCTTTCCTCATAGCTAGGGCTATATGCGTTAGGCAAAATCCTTGAGAGGGCTTTAACCACTCTCTCTGCCTTCAATACCGTTTGCTGGATATGGACTTGAAAATATCTCCTCCTATCCAGCCACACGCCTATGTTTTTAACAGTCCCAGATGGGAGAATTTCCGTACCCTCCAACTCAAAGAAGATGCGTTCCAACCTTCTTCTTCTTGTCATAACTAGCGACGCAGTCTACTCTATTCCATTTCAAGGCCCTTCTTCAACGGAACGGAACGCAAGAATGGCCGGAGTTTCAATATTTCTTCCTACAGATTGCAGAGCCTGGAAAATGTCACTTGTTGTGTATCTTTCTATTATCGGGCGGGTTTCATGAGTTTTTTATTGGCGGTTATGAATTTTAAGTTTTATATTTGGACGGATTTGGTCATTTGTGTTCCTATCCGTATGGACCAACGTGAAATTTATTTACTGGGTCTGACCGTGGAAGACTAAGCTCTTGAGCCTAGTACTCCCGGCGTGAGTCTCCTTCAGTCCGTCCGTTGAAGTACTTTCGGTACTAGCACCTTATGGGCTAGCAGGAATACGCCTACCGGGACCCTAGTTATTTGGAGGGAGCAATGCGCCCCTTCTCCGGAAGGAGTCGCATATACTGACTGAATTAAATTGTAGTCTCTTCGTGAGACGTTGTGGGGTGTTGTCTAGGAATTTTAACAAAATTTAATTGTGAAAACGGTCTTTTTCGCGGCCGGAATTTTCGCGCGGTTTCCATTTATAGGTTACGCGATACAGAGGCTCCTAAGCCTGGTTTATCATGTTTTTGACTCCCATACCGCCTCTTCACGGTGGTTCGTCTAATACGGCATGAGGTCGTTTTCTTATACCCTGTGGCTACTAGAGGATCCTACTGATCCTCTCGGCAGATGTCCCGGAGAAGGCCGTGTTCGGACACGGCCGCTCTTCCGAACAGTGTGCGTGCCTGCGCCACCCCCCACTTCGGATACGGTGTGTAGTCCCGCATCATCGCGAAGAGTGGCGTTTCTGCGAACTATGGTGCTCTAAATATCGTCCGCAACGCTATGTTTTGATGGCTTCTAATTTCTTTTGAAGCGTGGAGTTAACAAAGCTCCCCATGCCGGGTAAGCATATGTTAGAATCGGCAGGACGTATAGCCGAAAAATGAGCAGTTTGGTCGCCAGTGGATTTGGGTTGGCACTGTTTAGTACTGGGTATAGTGAGGCCCTGACGGCCTTTGCCCTTTGGGTCACATATTTAACATGTTCTCCTAAGGTAAGCCGTTTACCCAGGTACTTGACTGTTTTCCCAAAGGGGATTTTCTCTCGTGAGATTTCCAGCTGCCTGGCTGGAGCACATGTCTTGTTTGTGAACATCACTGCCATAGATTTTTCACCGTTGACCTTGATTCTCCACATATCGAGCCACGGCTCTACTAGATCCAATTGTCTTTGGAGTCTCTCGATCGTGTAATCTATGCGTTTGGATTCATACTAATATGCCTTGTCGTCTGCGTATAAAGCTCTTTTGATTCCTTCCGACAGCAGCATATCGTTGACGTAGGCCGTGTACAAGAATGGCAAAAGCACTGCTCCTTGGGGGACTCCAGCGGCTATGTCTCTGGTGGACGAGATTGTTCCTCCTACGCGTACAACTAATAAATAATAGTATCAATTAAACCAGGGAGGTTTGGAGTAAATTGGTTCTCCAGGCTGTCGACGAAAACGTCCGCCCTGTCCGCCTCCGAATATGCCAGAAGGCCTCGTTGCCCCACAACCGGGTGGCGGGGCTTCTTTCCTTCTCGTAGTTTTTTGTTTAGCCTTAGCACCGAGGAGTGGTTGTCTGAAACCGAGGCGAGGTATTCGTTCCACGAATCATCTCGATGTTGTGCCAGCAGCTGTTTCATTCTGTCCGTTTGAATATAAAAAGCCCTTTCATCATCGGGAGACAGGGTGATTCGGTATCCCCTCCTCAGTCGGCGCTTCTCTGTTATAGCGTCAGAGTTGTGAGGTGGGAAATTTATTACGGATAGGCCTCGTAGTCTTTTCCGTAGAGCTGTTTGACAGAGCCTCGGTCATTAACGATGTAACGCGTTGGACCATGTCGTCGATTTCATCCGGTGTGATCAGGAGTTCAGAATGCGCTGGCCTGTAATCCTGTTGGAGGGTTTCATAGACTCAGTCATCATTGATCTCAAGTATTATAATCTAGCTTTGTTGTTAGAAATTGAATTACAATGAATTAAATATGTTCACCGGAAGCTGCATTGCTTTAAGTGAGTTGACAAATGATAGAAGATCAAATGATTGTCCTTTTAAAAAAATTATTTTTAAAATGCGGTCTGCATTAAAATATATAATCATAAATGTATTATGAAATGGTTTTTAAATAACTCTAATGCGATTTTATAATTTTCATTGGTTATTGGAAGATTTTTCATAATGGCTAAGGCTTCGCCTCTAAGCGACGAATGTAAGTAGTGTAACTTTTGAATATTTGTTAAATCCTTTCGAATGCGGATTAAATCATTAAATATGTTAAATATTAATATGTTGTTCAAGACGACCATTCCTGAGATGTGTGGTTGAGTACTATAAGTTACGCCTCAGAACTTTCGACTTCGAAAATAATTAAACAAAACTGATTTGCGACTACGAGTTAACCACTAGACCAGCCCGGTGGACTATTAATAATTATATGATTATATCTGATTATAATTTAATTAAAGAATATTAAAAATTCAAAATTCTTAAAATATTCTGTTTCATTTAATTCAATTCCTTTTATTCTGTTTACTCGATACAAGTGATTAAAATACGTATTTAATTTAACTCATTTTAAAAGTTCTTTTTTAACATAAAAGAAATACAGTAGACAAGAAAATTAATTAACATTTCCGCACCTATTCATTTAATTAGTAAGATAATTTTAAAAAAAAAGTAATGAAGTTTCCGGGAAAAAGGTGGATTTTCATCTCGGTCGTAATATAAAGTTACGGTGAGAGAGCGTTGCTTATCTCGGGTGTAAAAAAAATATAAAAGGAGAGGAATAGGAAAAGAAAAATATTAACCAGGTATCACCAAAACACGGTTTTTTAAAGAGTAATTTTCTTAAAAAAAAAAAATAGTATAAAAATAATAAATATAATTTTTTTCTTCCCATTTGTCTTATAGCACGTAAAATTATAGGTAGGATACAATAAAATTTTAGAAAATTTAAATTATAATAATAAAAATATAGAGTATTTTTACAAGTGATAACAATGTACTAGGTAACTTTCAATTATCTTAACAGTACCCTGAGAATTTCTTTCAAATTCATGATGAAATTCTCCATTAATCTTTACTGTGGACGACCTAGCGTTTTTTTCATAATTAACTTGCACTAATAATCTGCCACTATTGTAGGATCATCTATAATTTATTTTATTCTATCAATTCTTTTAATACAGCTCTATATATCAAGGACATTTCATGTCCTTTTTAAAAAAAAAAAAAAAACAACTTTATTCTTTGGCTGTGAACAACCCTTAACTTGTGCAGGACAGTTTATCAGATTATAAAATGACGCACACTTCTAGAACACTGATGGTTCTAGAAGATTCGGTTTTTATAGAACAGAAAGGGAGCCGAGCTAACAAGAGTAAAACTAAACAGTAATAGATTGCGAGATCTAAGATTTTAAGATTTGTGATATTCCAAAATCGGTATCCAATCCATCCTTTTCAGTTACTACGATTAACGCAAATTATAAATATATATTTCTTTAAGAAAATTCAGCAACAATGGACAAAACACCAAACCTATATGATTAAGTAACGTAGATATATAGAAAGTAACGAACACACACACCTTCTCCGCGATATGCTTGCGTTTTGTTACATTCCTTCAAATTTTAAAGAAAAATATATTTTTACAAAGAAGAAATTTCATTCCTAACCTGTATTTACTAAGAATTTTAAATATTTATTTATCTAGAATTTTAAATAACATTATACAGTACTATTTCGAATTCCTGTGCGATTTTCTTTTACAGTCTACGGTAAAAAGCAAAACATACTGAAAAAACTTATTAACTTTTAATCAATGTTCCTAAAAAAAATAAATATATTAGTATTGTGGTAATGTAAGAATTTAAATGTTTGTTTTCCTGAAGGAAAACTAAATGATCACAACTAAGCAATGATAATAATTAAATCTCAACCTTAACAGTTCCTGCCTTCTCTTTTCTGGCTCTTATATCTAGTTTGTACTCTAATTAAAAAGTATATCTTAAAACGGCAAACTTCAGGCATAGTATAACTGTGTACATTTCACTCACAAAAAAAAGATGAAGCTTTATAAAGATCCACACTAAATAAAATTACACCGGATATTCCAGTTTTCCAGATTTGATAGACATACAGCATAAACTGTATTTTTTCTTTGATTCTGTTTAACAAATAAACAGCTCGAAGACAAAGCTATTGGTGTATGGATAAGCACTGGCAGAATAAGAATATCTACATACAATCTACAGTTCTTGCAGGTTGATTGTTCGTTCGAACTGTTCTTTTGCTCGACGGAAGGTTCAATTCTACTACAAACCTGTGCTAATCAATTCAAGCATGGACGTTATCATCAGTTTTGGCTTAATGTTTTTTCAAAAGTTTTAGTAACTTTATTTTTTAACAGTGTTAATTATATTCACGACAACACGCTAATCGCCCGATTACAGCGGATGATGAGAAATAAACTTTTGTAGCGTGTGCAAAGTACCACGCCCGCATCTACAACTATGTTAACATTTAAAGTCTTGTTATATCGACTAAAGTGAAAATTTTATTTAGCCATAAGTAAAATTTTTATAAGAATTTCGTGTAGAATAATCAACTTTTTGAATTTGAGGAATTTTGAATATTCCTCTATAAATATGTGGGAAAAATTCAAAAATAAGCTAACCGATGACCTAAATGGTTATTATAGATTTTAAGATCATAATTACTTCATAGATAGCCATGTTACGGTTACTTATTAGGCTTATCTTTTGATAAACCTAAAAGTTTTGCGGGACTATAATCACACCAACCTTTATTCAATATTATAAAAATATGTATATAAATTCTACAATTTAACCGTACTAGCAAAACCTACAAATCTGAAGAAATAAGTTTTACACTCGGATAAAATTTCAAGTTCAGACCAAATTGCTTATTATCTAAAACAAAAGGTATGTATCCGCCATTAACTTGCCTCATAATTTTTACTGATGACTCACCAACTTCGTCACTGAAGGCCAATCGTCAACCTACAGTTTTAAATCCGCAGATTACGTATGCCAGATAAAACTAAGCTTACTGCCAGCACGTGAATGGCCTTCAACTTTTTGGGGGATTTACAGGTAAAGTTTTTAAATCAAGTTTGTAAGGTTTGGACCGCAGTCAAAGCTATATATATAAATACATTTATTTCCCAGTACAAATATAAAATGTAATCATATAAGACATTTATTTAAAATTATTTGAAATCGATAACGCCTAATATGAAAAACTATAAGAAAATTTTCCTTCTCTTTTTTTTAACTGATAAATTAAGTCACCACAGTTAAAAGAAAAGCTTGTACGTGGGAATATGAAGATAGAAATTTGTAGCGTAAGAAAAACGTCATTCATGCCTGTCCAGAATTCGAATTCGGGAGCTCTGAATGAAAGACGCTACTACTACGCCACGGAGATCGGTAATTTAGCTTTAAAGGAAAAAATCAATTTAATCAACAATATAAATTTACCTTTTAAAATAAGAATAAACTGAAAAGTTAAAATCAAAAGCTAATTCTATAAATATAACGGTCAAGCTCATACCTAAAATCCTCCAGCCCATTATTATCAGTCCTTTGTAATACAGAGCACTAGTTAGGCTGACGGTACGGCTTCCTTTTGTCATGTAACCTACCATGTTTTAATTGTAACAAGATAACGATACTAAGGGAAAGCTAAAGGGGTTATGTAGTTATATTGGGAAGGGTTGTGGTTAATTTCAACCTTACAGAAGCGATACAATGCCCGCACAACAACGTAAATTATCTTCTGTTATTATTCTGTATTTCTCAACTGTCACAGGACTTTAACGTCATTATAGTTAGCTATTATAATACCACATACAGAGAAATGGCTCTTTAAACTAAAAATAATATTTCAAATCCAATAAAACCATAACAGAGAATATGAGATGGAAATTTTATAGCGTATGAATAATACCATGCCTGACCGGGATTTATTATTACTTATTAATATTTATTTTTATTCTCGTAAAATTAATCGAAATTCTTATTTTAAAAGTAGTTAATAATCAACCTATAATAGAATTAACATAATAAAGGATAATAATACGAAAAAAAAAAATAGGGACTTTTATTTAAAAGGTTTTTTTTAGATGTCTAAAGCATCTGAAATAAAAATCGACATCACACACTGTTGTAATGACGAGTCGGTAGCGGTCATGGTCATTTGTCATTTGCAGCTAGTATTCTATATTCTTTGTAATATGACAGGAATAGTTATAATGACGCTGTAGAATGCAAACTGCAAGTGACAAATAATTTTAACCGTAAACCGTAATGGCACCGATGTATATTAGCCATAATCGTTTTCAACTAATACCATCATCAATGAAAAGTAATGACTATTACTTAATAATGTCTCTTTTAAAAAAAATTTTAACATCTCTTTACATAATAACACTCAAAATATGAGAAAAAACTATTCAAGAATCTTTCCTTTTTTTATCAAAGATTAGACAATATAAAAAATAAATTAAATGAATTTTGAAATAAAAACAGATAAGATAAGATCAAGAACGGTAAAAAAGTTTTAATTATCAACAAAGATGTTCTTGTTTAAAAAAAAAATAAAGAAAACCCAATGATCTTGGTGAAATTGTACTAAAGTGTCAGGTAGAGATGTAACTATTAAATAAGAAGGAGCACGAATCCAATAAATATAAGCTATAATGCTTGTGTCTTTGCGATTTGGTTTTGAATGCGAAAACGTTTTGGCCCATTGAAATTTACAGATAAAGGAAGTCTACGGTACTACTGTGATGAATGAAGCATCGGTTAGGAAATGGTGCAATGCGTTGAACAAGGGACGAACTAACGTGCACGACGACCTCATCGCTGATGAACTCAAAAAAAAAGTTGATGAAAAAGAACAAGAAGGAACATTTCACATTAAATGGTTTACACAGTTTTTTTCCTGAAACTTAAAGAGTTTTACTTCATGAAATTGTAACTATCCATCTTGAATACAAAAAAACATGCGTAGTCATCGTCCTGGCTTGACGACAAGCGACTATCATTTATTCCACAAGTTGAAAGAATTTTTAGGAGTTAGGCACTTTCAAAACGATAATAAACTGGAAGAAGTCAGTGAATGGTTTAAGAACTTGGAAGCAGACGTCCACAATGAAGTCTTAAAAAAAATGATATGACAAGTGTTTGAATTTGTGTAGCGATTATTTGAAACCTAATTTAAGGGTTCCTGGTAAATATAAATCAGAAATTCCTTTATTAACTTTTATCTTGACTTTTTTATATCAAAGCGTTCTTTACTTTCTGGACGGTCCTGGTATATATATATACGCTTCTCAAACTCATTTATTACTTTTACTGTGATTCGGACTGATCGTTTCTCATGAAAATTGGTTCAAAAGTATACATCACAACTGGAGAAAGAACGGAGTTACAGGGACATAAACAAATATATCTTCTAATATAATAAGTAAAAAGGTTACAAATGATTTTAGTTCCCATTCAATTACGGAAAATTTTTTTACAAGAAATGTCTATTATATTCAATAAACTCCATTGATTTTAACAGGTTGACTGCCACACTGAAAAATGCAACATTTTCAAGGCTGCTATACTCATTTTACTAAAAATATCCATTTATAGTAATGGCTGCCATTTTTTTTTAATTTCAACAAAAGTTTTGTTACCCTATTATTAATTTTTGATACAGATTTTACTTTGCGATTTTACTTTTTGAAATATTCAAAAATAAAGTTGAGACATCAATTAGTGTCTCATAGCAATCGTGGATAACAAGACACCAATCAATGTCTCAGAATGTTTAACATATTTTAATTGAATTATATAATATCTTTTACTCCAGAATTTAACATAAATTACTTAATTAGAGAGTACGCAGTTCTCTCTTCTGCAATAAAATCATCTTTTATTGAAAATTATACTTTGAATTGAAATTTTTAAAGTATAATTTGAATTTAATATTTTTAAGAGTACTCGATATTAAAATCTACTAAACTTTGTCGATAAACAACTAAAATTAGTTCACATTTTATTACAACGCTTTCCAATTATGTTTATTTTGCTTCTATTTGGTGATTTTCAAAAAAACATTCTTTAATCCCAAAATTAAAGAAAAAATTCTGTGCTACATATACAACACAAAAATATACAGAATTTTATCTTTAAAATAATACGTAATTTGATACAAAAAAAGTTAAAAATAAACAATAATATGGCATCTTAAGGGTCTCATAGCAGTAATGAATAACTGGCTGAGACATCATTTGATGTCTAATGGCAGTCAACCTGTTAATTAGAAAATAAAGCTAGTTATTATATACTTATTTAAAAATTACAGCACGATACGAAATAAAACCCTACTTAATGACTGTCAAACAAGTGGGAAAAATAAAAAAAAAAACAAAAAACTATAAATTAAAAATAGCATAATTACGGTAATTAAATATAATTACCGTAAAATTTGGTAAGGAAATTCATTATAAAAGCAGAGAATTTAAAATTATGTAATTATTAAGAAATACCAGTTTCATTTACCGTGGAACGCAAATTACGTACTATATTCAACAATGCAGTTTAGTTTTGACAAATGGTTTAAGTTAGTTGACAAATGTGTCTTTACTTGGAGAATACCTCAAGAGTACAATAAGCCCATAATTGCTATAATAATAACCATAATTACACTAGATATTGATCAAAAGTTTAATTACATTGTAGGTCAACTCATAACAGCCTTACACGTATATGTATATTTAATACAAATACTTTATATAAATTATCAATTTTAACATATCAATATATGACCAAAAAAAAAGATGCCTGCATTTTAACTATAAAAATAATTTTTATGTAAACAATCTAAAATGTATACATTAAAAAAATAGCAAATTTTTAACGTTCGATTAAAAAACAAAACAATCCGTTTGTATATTTCCATGTTGCGATTGAACAGGAAATCGATTTCCATGCGGTTTTTCATTATGCAAATATAATAGCAAATTTTTAACAGTGTTTCTTAGGTAAATTTAATTAAATTTTAATTGATTATATAGATGCCTTACTGGTTTTATTTCTCAAGTGAAAGTGAAGTTTATAACAATATGCGCCTGTTGCAGATGTACATTAAATAACAGTTACGTTACTAATTACTTTAACTTATAGGTAAACAGACCCAATATCGTAAGTAAAACTAGAGCTATATTAAAGGCAAGTAAAGTTTAAATGAATTATAGCAAACAAAGAGACTTAACGTACTATCTACGTCACGGATTATCAGAAATATATTCAAAGTTGTAAGTACTATATAATATAATCGATTGATACCGGGGCGTTCAGGAGACAAACTGTAACAGAAAACTATTTAATAGAATAAACTGAAACTATCTGATATTCAAGTCAGCACTTTTGACGTAGAAATACCAGCTGTTCGACAAGAATTTCAATTATTACCACTTCTATTGTTTACTTCATAATATCGGCTATACTTGAAGCTTGTTCTTCCGCGGAATAACTGTCTGTTGTGATAAGATTTTTATTTCCTGAAGGTATACGGTAAGAAGTGTTGTATTAACCGAACAAAGTTTTCTAAGTTGATCAAACAGGGCTTAAACTTTTTAAGTAGTTAGATTAACAACTAAATCAGAGTATAATATGTCTCACCGATTTTCATCGTAGAGGAAGTTTAGAGCGCGACGTTTTGCAAAATCGCAGTAATGATCTCATTAGAAAGGACAGAGAATACAAATTTTGAAAACTGCTGAAATTTTGAGTGCGAATATCGGCAAGTCTATTTCATTATAACTAAATTACCGCAAAACGAGTAAAAAGTGGGCCCCAAAACGTGGACTCAAATTCGCAAATATCCGAATTCAACATTTTTACGGAAATTAAAGCAATTGCGGAATTTAAAGGAAGATAATGAATGCTTTTTAAATCACATAATAAATTGTGATGAAAATCACATTCATCAGCAAGTAAAGTGACGCTAATGGAGTTTCGGCATTATAATGGCTCCATTTATAATTAATCTATAGCGAGTGCTAGAAAACAGAGTGAAACGCGCAATGAGGAAATGCACCTTTACTTTCTTAAAAGGAGTAATTCTGCATGATTACGTCCGCCTCCATACAGGAAGCTTTTCAAAAGTTGAGTCGGGAGATGTTGCTACATTGACTTTATAGTCCCGACACCCTTAGACTTAAGTCTCGCACCGTCACACTTTTTTGTTTAGTTCTCTCATAGAATTTTTACGTGACACCGAGTTAGCCTACACTGAAGGTCAAGAGTGCGGTAGAAGAGTGGCTCCGACACCAAAGTGGACGATTCTTTACTAGTAGAATAAGAAAGATAGCACAAGAAAGGTAGGATAGCACAAGTAGATCTTAATAACGTTGAGAAATAACGTTTATTTCTAGTAAGTTTATTTGTCACTGAATAAATAATATTTGTTCAGTCTTTTGTCTCTTTTAATTATTTAAGACCCTCGCAAATAAAATTTGAAAATGTGTATTATTAGTACCAGAAAACAATATCTGTTGATTTCTTCGATGGGAAACACTGTATCATAAGATATATTTTTAAATATATCATAACCGATGAAAGTACTGCTCTTTTGTTTACAATTACGTTACAAAAGACCTTTAGAATAAACTGCACCAAAAATAAGATCATCAGCAGCAAAGATCGAATAAAAACGACGTATAAAAAATAAATGAAAAAAGAAAAAATACTAACAATAAACAGTTTCACGAATAATGTTTATTAAGCGTAAAAAATAAAAGTAAACTTTGCTTTTAATTTACTAATATTCCAAAAAAACCTACAAAAAATACTCGTTTTATATCATTTCTTAAGTACTGTTTATTTGTCAATTACTATCTTATTTTAGTATTATTTTTTCTTTAATAATTAATTTATGTAATTATTTTTTTACGTAAAGTGATTCAGGAAAAATGTAACAAATTCAATTTTTTTTAGAGGGTTTCTTGTTTATTTTTCAAAAATATTTAATTGTTTTGTTTGGTAATAGCCAAACAAATTGTTTGTTTTGTTATTTTGTTTGTTGTTGTTTTGTTTAATAATTTTGTCTCGTTTAAAAATACATAGCAAACCACATGCTGTTTTGTTTTTAATAAACTTCGAAATTCTTGCGTTTCTATTTAGTTTTTGTGGACTTCAATCACACCATTTTACTCGAAATAAAATTCTCTATATGTTTTGCTTAAAACCTTTAGGTGTTTATTACGTACTTAACAAAGCTATTTTACGCCAAATATAAAATAGTGTGTTTCAACCTCGATCTTTTGTCTTTTACCTCAAAGTTTTCGAGAACTACTAAAAATACAGTTCTGGGACCTATCTTTTTCCATTTTTCAGGTCAGTTTTCTATAAAACCACTAAATTTACTACTTAATTTGGGTTCCAAGAATTACAATCTAGCTTAATTTTTTCGAAAATGCATAGATCAGGGCGAAATACTTCGCCCGCCGACACTCACTAACGAAGCGTTTTCTATGTTTATATAAATTTTCATCTTTATTTTCACCAAAATAAAGTAAAAAATGTCGTGAAAGTTTGTTAAATTCTTAATTAATTTCTTTGTATATAGATTTTCCGCGAAGTCTACTGATTATGATCGGTTTAACAATCAAAATGTTTTATATTTGATATAGAATTTTTATAAATCACTTTTGAGCATAGTCTTGTTTTCCAATTTAATTTAAGATTATAGTAAAGATATCCTAAATGTTTTTTTTTTTAAATTAGTACATAAACTTTCAAAGATTAACTATAAAAATGTTCAATTTAATTTATTTAATATCGATATTTTTGTAGCAACACTTATCTTTCATCCCAAAAATTCTGGGATTGAATACCGCCCAATCTTTTTTTTTGCATGAATCGCCAAAATCACTCCCCCTTAAACACCAGAAAAATGGAAAAATATTTCATTTTATTTGTATTACGAAGACCTATTCGTACATTACAATTAACTAAATTCGTTAATTTTTGCTAAAAGTTAAATATTTTAATAAAAATAAACATCGAAAAGAATTTTACTAAATTCAATACGCAAAAAAAAATTGAGACGCCAGTATTACAAGAAGGTACAATGTTAGCAGCACAATTCGGTTAGTAATGTAGTTTACGATACTTTAAAGTAAATTACATAAGAAAAACTATATATACTGGTTACCCGTACTTTCTATGGGTAAAAATGTATTTTGCCCGGTTCTTAGCGTTACCCGATAAACACCACTAGAAGGTGACCGTACTTCGCTTCTCATTTTTTTCAAAAACTCTTTAATTGCTTTAATTTTATGTTTTTTAGTCAAGTAGCCAGTCGCGTCGCACATACAATAACAGTGGCTGTGTCGGTTGAGCCGCCGCGCTGTACACCGCGCACCCCTTAAAAAATCCAAATTCAAAAAACCTGAAAATGGTTTTTAGATATTTATTTGAAGAGTATTTCGAAGCCTCAATTTAGTGAATATTTTGTTTAGTACGGTCGGAAAATGGGAAAAAATTGCAATCATTATTCAAATTTTTCTTACCTTTATTCAACCCGTTCAAGGTCGAATTTTCAAAAATCATGTTGATAGTTTCATTTGTTACAGAGAATTTAAACTAGGAATATCAAAAAATCCTTTCTTAGGGTGCACTTACACTATAATAAGAACACGTATACAAGTTTTCATGGATATATCTTCAGTAGTTTTTACTGGGCGTTGATGAATCAGTCGGTCAGGACAAGTCGCTTTATAAGTACAGAAAACAAATAAAACACTGCCGGTATTATACGAGTAACTACGAAATTTTAATACATCCAAATTGCAATCCACTACACAAAATACATTAAATAATATTTAATCGCAAACATTAATAAACAATCAACTTTGAAAATGATAAAATATTAATAACATATAGATAATTTATTATTACCAAGAGTATCTCAGGCTAATCAGTTATACACAGTTATCATTTCAACGATTAATATATATACATATATACATAAATTCCGATAATTTATAACAATTATTGAAAAATTAAACCGAATTTGGTTTAATTTACTTAAATTATGAACAAAAACTCAATAACACTAATAAGGTTATCGTGAGAGTTATTTATTGATTATTGCGTTATCGTACTTTCCCATTGCCATCTTAAAAATTAAAGAGGAAGATATAAAATACAAATTATACGTATATTAATTAATTATAATTGGAAAATTATACAAAAAAACTTTTAAATACAAAGAAACAGAAAGACATTTGAATAATTTGTAAATTGCAGTTAACTGGGCCACGTAATCGAATTATAACTCTGATATACAAGCTCAACAAGATATCAACTGATTTATAAACGTATTACTCAGGAATAACGCCATGCACCCTTAAACCATTAAAAAAGTATTAATAAAATAATAATAATAATTTTATTAATAAAATCTGTTATTATTGCGTAGGCGAACATATCGTGAAATTTTTTTGAGTTCAGAATAAATATCGATGTTTTTCCCAGAATCAAATTTTTTGGAAATAAACCAACAATAACGATGTCATTTACGCAAGACAATCAAAATAAAAAAATGACATGCAGCTAAGTTAATTAATTACTCACTATTAGGAATACTTTCATAAAATATAACGCAAATTAAGAATGATTATTTCATGAAATAGCAGATTTCGATTAGTAATGAAAAAATGTCGATGCGAAAGACTCCATTATTTATTTTACGTCTCGTATAACCGTAATCCGGGAAATTATTATTTTTTAAATATTTTCAAATTTATTTCAAAACGTATAATGAAAGATGCAAAACTAATCCGCATTATGCAATTGCGTAGGTCAAGTTAGTGATCCTTAGTAAGAGTACAGAGTAATTTGTAGGGTTCATTATTATTATCATAATTTTTTTTCTTTCTGTTAAACGTTTTTTTTTTTTGTAAATATATATATCGGCTGGCAAAACTTTTCGGTCTGATTTCTACGCCTTATTAATATTAAGCCAGACTGCAATTCTTGAGAACAAATTAAGGAGTAATTTTAGTGGTTTTATGTGAAATCTGACCTGGAAATAAAAAATAGATCCCAGAAATGTATTTTATGTTTTGAGAAATTTAGTGTAAAAAAAACAAAAGATTGTGATCGAAAAATACTATTTTATGTTTGGCGTAAAATATCTTTATTAAATTGGTAACAGATATGTACAAGTTTTAAACCAAACTTGTAGAGAATTTTATTGTGTAAATTGATATAATATCCACAGAAACTAAATACATATCTTAAAAAATCGAAATATATTAAAAACAAAACATATCAAAGTGCGGCAGATATATTAACTATATATTAATCAAAACAGAATTTTCAATACTACAAAATAAAAGAATTAAATATTGTAGAAAAATAAAAAAAACAGAAACAATAACAAACTTAAAAACAATAAATAAATTTCTGAAAGTATCCTTCACAGTGGATTCAGCACTACCCGACGAACAATGTTTTCGGTGGCTTTCAGCAAGATTGTTGTATGTTAGTTGTATCGCAATGAGAATTAGAATAACTAACTTTTCTTTTGTATTACTCTTTTTTTGTGTAATAATGATCTCAAGAGACCCCGCAGGTAATAGTGCGGCGACCGTGGAAGCCAGCTGATAAATCCACCACGTCCAATCCACTTATTTAAAAAAATCGCACTGAAGTGTGGTCTAACTGTTGGAGAAAAATTTGGAGTTGCCCCACTGTGTTAGAGTTATTTGACGCCAAACGTAAAATAACGACTTTTTCGACACCTATCTTTTTTTTTATCTCTCATTTCTAAAAAAAAAAAACAACTAACATACAATTCTGGGATATACTTTTTTTATATTTTTTCAAGTCAGATTTCATATAAAACCACAAAATTTTGGTCCCAAAAAATTTTAGGCCTGACCTAATTTTACCGAATGCGAAAAAAATAGAGGAAATCTTTCACATTTCGGTAACGAAATGTTTCTGATGTTGTTTATATCACTTTTATTTTTTATTTTCCCAAGAAGAACGTGTTTTGAATGTTACATTCTGCGTAAACCACCCCTTATATTAAAGAATATATTTGAATGAAACAACAATTATCTCATATATTTGTACGCTCAATCATATTAATAAGGAATTGTAGTAAATAACAACATGTGTATAATTATCACTGTACGCAGTTGTCACATTAATTCAAACGACACATCTAACCAATCAAAACTAATTAGAATAACAATACAATATAAAGAGGAATAAAAGAACATGGAAAGAGAATAACAATTGAGAATATATGTAAGTAACAAACAAAATTCGGAATATGGTTTTTGCGATCAAAATATTGACTATCCAATGTTTATAAACTAATGTAACAACTAAAAATAAAGATTTTCACTGCTAGGGTTATTAAATTAAGTATGTCAGAAGAAAACAACGTATTATTGGCACAGGGTAAAAATGAAACAGTATTTCCAACCCGCAAAAAATTATCAATAATTAAAAAAAAACATTCAGTGGTAAGTAGTTTTTTTAAACTACATATTTGTTGATTTTTTTTTTATCGTGCCTCACATTTATACTGAGGTTAACGAGGACATTACTACGCATAAAAAATATAAATAGAATTATAAAAATAAATCATTTACATAATTACTACTCACAAGAAATTAACGGAAGCGATTTATATATATATATATAAAATATCATAGTGTGAAGCAAAATAAAACAAAGAACTTCAATGAAGGTATCTGATATAGCGCCAAAAAAAGTTAAGATTATAATTTATGACCAGCTAGTTAAGAAGAACTTCATCATTACCGCTAATAAATAAGTTATAATATGTACTATATAAAAACAGATAAGTCCACCTTCCAGATCTTACTATAAAAATAACCTTATTATTATTAACTAAACGCAAGCAAGTACTTGTGTAGTAACATAATATATATGTTGTTTACAACATTAAAATATTTTAAAGTATACGAAATCGTGTCAGAAATAGTTCAGATAGAAGGCTAATTTAAGGAAAAGTTAAAAAGGATATAAGTTTAAGATCGATTTTTTTAATTTTATTTTTTTAACGACAATAAGCTTATGCCCAGTTACAGCCGCTGATGAAAGATAGATTTTATAGCGTGTGAAAAATACAAGCCCGATTGCAATCGAACCCACGATCTTCTGGATGAAAGGAAGAAACTGCTACGGAAGTCAGTATTATTAAAATAGTTTAATCTTTATCAGATAAAATCATCTACCCATGTAAAATAAAAAACTAGAACTTATTATTAAATATTACTAACGTTAGAAGTAAATAGTACAAGGCTACACCAACAGTGTTTTTAACACCAAAAAAGAATGTATTCCATTCAACCCGTATGTATTTTTAATACGTGTTTTTTATCAAACGGATCGATTTCGACGAAATTTTTTACATTATGAAGGAAAGATTTCGACCACAAGGAAATGTTAACGACCATATTTTTACAATCATATGATTTTTAAAAATAATGTCATATTATATCCGTCATTACAAATTTTACATTTAATTACAACACGCTTTTTCTTATTCACTTCATAAAAAACAAACATAATATGTTTTAATTTTTTTAAATTAAAACGTTCTAGGACTTTTTTTTATTTTTAAAAACCGTTTTAAGTCTTCATTACATTTCCACACTTTGAAGTCAGCATAAAAAAAAAATTTAGAGTTAATAATTCGTTTGTTCTACTTACAAGTCGACTTCTAAGAATCTAAATTTAAATATTTGAAAACTAATTTTTTTTTTTTTTAATAACAATATAACAAAAATAGATGTTAAAAGTTGTTTTTATTAGTTTTCTACATTTTATTTTTTTATGTATCGCCAAGTCTTACTTATCTGTTATTAAATGCAACGATTTTGAGAACCTTCTTGTTTTGTGGAAAATTTACTAACATATACAGTGCCTCCGCACAATAGGAAATCTTTCAGTACACCTTTAAAAATTATTCCTATCGAATAAGGACGAATCTTAATTTCATCTAATAAATTAATTATAAAAAAATCAATATCTCAATTTTGAACTAATAATTTAAGGGAACCCGGTACCCCTGTTTCTTTTTATTAGATTTTTTTTGCATTTTTGGTTATTTCAAATGTTATGTTATACGTATAACACGATAAAATAAGCAAAAAAAATTTAGCGGCAAAATGCATTTTTTAAGTACTTCTCACCGAAAAATCCGAATTTGAAGTTTTTTCTAAAGATTGTTTAATTTTTGTTGGCACTGTCTAGTTATTATGAAAGGAAAATTTAGCTTTTATATAGGGAAATTTTATAGTCTGTCTGCATTGTACATGAAACGTTTTAGTATCTAAATTCGAGGTTGAAGAATGAAAATTTCAATTCGACTTGAAGAATGTTGTGTCAGAAGATGGTAAAAAAACTTCAGGAAAGTGTCGACTGACACAAAAACTTATCGATGAAATTCATAGGGCTACTATGAAGTTGTTATAAGAAAAAATACACACAGTGTAGAAGTCATGAAGCGTGATATACGCCTATTTATATTCTCGACAGATGAAAACCCATGCCATAAAATCTCGACAGATGAAAACCCTTCAAACGGGCTTTATACGAATAATGAAAATACATGGTGTAAATATAACCTAACTAAAATAAATAAACATTCACATAAATCGCCTATACCTAAATAGATTGCCACAGTAATAAAACCGATTTTTCAATCTTGCTGATATTACTCTTTTAAGAAAATGTCTGCACGGTTTCACGCAGAATCCCGATGAATCTTATAACAATGTTTTACTGTCCAGAGTACCGAAACATGTTTTTGTTGGACCGAAAGCTTTTCTTTTGTATAAATTTATATTTCGGTGCTTATGATGCTGTCTTAACATAAAATGATGGGAACGCAGGAATTCTTAAGGTTATTCAAAAGTCTGGAATGGAACCGGGTGAAAACATGTGCGCAATGAACTAAAAACAATGGACTATCATCGAATGAAAAGTGCTGATAAGGAAGCAAAAATAGTTTATTTGCATGGAACGAAGAAAAACAGAAATCGTACTAGACCGGAATATAAGATTGAGGAAGACCTAGACGATCCAGAATACGGTGCTGGGACGCATTGACCTGCGGTAATTGATGTTTTTAATCGTTTTCCGAAAATTGCATGTTATTAACTAACTATAAAACCCATTATCTCAAGAACCACTTAAAGTAAAAAAATTAAATTTGTATTGTGTGTTTGTGTATGTAAGATACAGCTACTGAGTTTTTTTAAGACCTAATGATCTATATTTTCTAAGATATATACATTTTTGGGCAAAAAGTCAGCTTCAAAAATAGGAAAACCGAATTAAAATTGTAAGTGAAAAAGGTTTTGTAGTAAAAATATGAAAAAATTCAGTAACTAAAAGAAAGACCTTAAAACAACCGAGCAAAATTTGCCTGCTGAATTCGTACAGCACCCTGACATAATGAGCCTTAAAGTTAGAAAACATAAGATTACTGAGATACATGGTACCGGGTGCTCGTAACTTGAGATTAATATACGGATGTCACATTATCTGCGGTGACCTTGAAAATGTAACGTTTCATATTGTATGGTACCATTCAAATCGTATGTTATTTTAGATTGTTCGACAAAATTCAATACTTTTATTACTATACTCTATTTTCATTCCACATACGTACAACAAACATCCACAAGTATTTACAAATGCGTATATTATAAAATAAACGCGTAGTTAAAACCGATTTCCGGTTTGTAAAGGAAAACGTTTCTATTATAACCATATTTCTAACTCCTACACAGATTTCATTCTGCATCCTATGTACTAAACAAGTAAATTAAAAAAAAAAAAATTAATAATAGAAAACAAATACTAACAACACGCCAAACAATTACAACAAACCCACGCACACACTGAATAAAAAACATGTAAAAAGATAAACGAATAAAACGAAACAAAACAGTGCATAATTTAATCTTGTTTACAAAAATTTTCCACGCAAAAAAAAGAATCTTTTTATATGTTTATAAATAAATAGTTTTTTTGTTTACATTATACGATTCAATCTTTTTTCTTAGGAACTCACTCACTCACTCTATCTCTCGTTAAAACACGACTACCACATAAATAATAAACATTTCAAATAATTAGCAATATTTAATTTTTTCTTTATTAATTAGATTATATAAATTATGAAATAAAACAACTGGATAACAATATTTATAATAATATTAAACTATACAGTTTCCTTAATATTTTTTCCGTAATAAACAGGTTTGCATTAAAATTGTTTTAAATCTACAGGGATGATTCACGAAAAATAAAACAAACTTTCAGGATATATTCTACTAATGAAAATAAAGAAGGAAGTTTATAAACACATAGGTGTCGGCTGGCGAAAAATTTTGTCCCGATTTCTGCTCCTTCGATTAAATTAAGGCAGACTGTAGTTCTTAGGACCCTAATTAAGGGGTAAATTTAGTGGTTTTATGTAAAATCTGTCTTGAAAAACTGAAAAAAGAATAGGTCCCATAACTACATTTTTAGTAGTTTTCGAGAAATCTGAGGGGAAAGACAAAAGATGGGGGACGAAGAACGCATTATTTGATGTCTGGGATAAAATAACTTAGTTAAATGGAGAATAAACACGTAAAGTTTTAACGATTATAAAACAACTCTGTTGAAATTCGGAAAGCCACTAAAAACATTCCTAGCCGGGTAGAGTGCTATATCCACTATGGCGGAGGATATTTTCAGCAGTTTATTTAATCGTTTTGTAAGTTGATTTATAGTTTGTGTTTGTAATTGTTATTTTCGTACAACATTTAATTCTTTTGTTTTGTAATACTGAAAACTTTGTTTCGTTTAATAATAAATTAAAATATTCCAAATATCGATACGTTTTGGCATATTTTACTTAGAATAAAATTCTCTACAACTTTTCTATAAAACATTTATGTATTAATTACCTATTTGTAAGAAAGTTATTTTACGTCAAACATAAAAGCGTGTTTTACGACGCTAATATTTTGCCTTTTACCCAAGATATCTCAAAAATTACTAAAATTTCAGTTTTGGAACCTTTTTCTAATTTTTCAGGTCAAATTTCATATAACACCGCTAACCTTACCTCTTAATCTCGGTCGCAAGAATTACCGACGAGGGCAGAAATCAGTGCGAACCCTATATTATTAGAGCAACAGTACTTATTTAAGATATTTTTAAGTAGTATTTAAGTATTAATTTTTTTCAGAATCTATATTACAACATGCAAGAGTCAGTGTCTATAATTATTATTATTACTGATGTATAATAATATTTCCTTTTCATTAATAACTACTAAATCGTAGTTTATCATCTATTAATTCATGTGTATTCTTTATCTATTCAAAAGCCCGTTTTATGTGTTTTTTTATTAACGGCAACATTTTATAACGCTAGTTTTATTGCCTGGGATGGACCCTACAATCAAAATTCTGAAAAGTACTTTCTATATTGCATTCTTCAATTTTTTTTTGAAAGTAACAAAAATTAAATGTATTAGCACGATAAAAACTAACAATTTAATACGGTCAGTCACTTGATGCTTAATTGTTTTATGATATTTTATACCAAATAACTGCCAATAGGATATTGCATATGAAATAAGGTTAGTTTTTTCGATGATTTATTTAACTAATGGGAGGATAAACAGACAAGAGAAACAGTTTTACTATATTTAATCAACTAAAAATTAATTTTATTATAGACCAAAAAAAAAAAAAAACTAGGGGACTAAACAAAAAAGGTCGCAACTTTTTTTTAGAATAATTAGAGTGTCCTCCCCTAACCAAAATTTATTTCGATTCATTTTTTCACGAAGCGTGTTAATAATACATCAAAAAATTTGATTTCCACAAATAAAAATTTTAAAGATTTCACATAGAAAATACTTTTCGGAATTCTAATCGGAAAATCCACCCGTGGAAATAAACGGATGAATACTATATATTTCAGCTTATTATTAAAAATTAAAAAAAAATATTTATAAATATTAAAATTAAAAGAAATGCGCACATATGTGCATGAATTTTTATGTAAACACCAACAATTTCATTTATAATCGATATGCCATAACAATTTATTGATAGTACAGAAACACTTAAATTATATTAACAAGGAATCTATTAACAATCATCTTAAAAACTGGAGTAAGGCTTTAAAAATAAGAGAATTCTGGAATTAAAAAAACCAACATAAAAAAATTCTTTCTAAAAATTTATCTGCGAACATAAATTTAAGAATAAATATTTTAATGCAATTGTTAGTATAATGAAATTTTTTCTGGAACGCGGAAATAAGTAGTCTATATAAGTTTGCGAAAAAAGTAATAAGAACTAAAAATAATTATTCTCTACATACTCTATTGTCGATTAGATTTTTACATTCCAAAGTAAATACGTAATACTGAACCAGTAAAACACACGTGGTTTAAACAGACGAGTTTCAACCCTCAATGTCACACAACGCGTACACACATTACTAAAATAACTTACATGGCGTAGGTTCATAAATAAATAATAGTTTACTGCATTAGAAAATAAATTACTGAATAATAGTATGTAATTACATTAAATTAACTAAATTCTCTTCCATAAATACACATGATAAAAAATTCCAAACAATTTTTTTTTTTTAATAACCAAACACAGAAAAATTTGTAAAAAAACATGAAAACTTTAAAAAATTCACAATTATTAAATAATTAAAGGAAAGAAAACTATTAATCTCATATCATTCTTCAGTTATGTTTGTTAATAAGGGTCGAGTCATAACGGTGTACATTATAAAGAAAGACAAGTTGTGTTGTGTAAAAGAAATAGATAAAAGAAATATAAAATATTCACATTGTTTATATAAAAAGAATAATTACGAAAATAAGTAACAGCATAGGACAGTATTTGATAACGTGCCAAAGTTTGACAAATTTTTTTTACACTTCTCATCTGCAAGGCCCTTGTTAGTAAATCTAAAAAGATTTCTTGATAAATTCAATTATCCAAGTGCCAATTTATGGGTTTACACAATTCACTTTGCCACTGACAAAAAAATATATATATATTTTTTTAAAGTTTAAAGAACTTAATTTTGGTATTAAAAAAAACAAAACAAATTGAACATTTTTAATTTCGCAAAGTAAATAAAATTCAATAGTTTCTTTCACCAAATACCGATTTTATACGAAACGAAAGGTAATAATAACTAATGAACAAATATTTAAAACACCTTTTACTAAAAAAAATTAATTGTTTTTGCCTTATATATATATATATATATAATATGTTTTATGTTTTAATTTCTGTATAAAAACAATTAATAATACAAACAAAGAAGTAAAATATATTTTTTCCTTATCTCATTTTATTACCACCATCAAGCCGAGACTTTGAATTCGACAAGCGTGTAATTTTTTTTTATAAATGTTCAATATATAAAAAAATCTATTCATATCCAAGCATGACTGATTCGTGTCTTAACAAAGCGATTTCTAAGCTTATTGGACAGTAGGCTACTGTAGCGGTCCCGTAGTACGATTCTTTCAGTATCAGTGGAAGATTCTTTTAACGAAAAACTGCATTTGTAAATACTTTTAAATTTGTTTTTTCGTTACATCTATTTAGAATTGGATTACTAAATCATAATGATATATAAAGTCTTTCTTACACGAATTTGAAGTATTTTCACACGAAAAAAATCAAGAAAATTATTTTAAAAAGTTGAGCTTAAACCATAATAAATATATCTGCACTCCAGACACCGTAATTTAAGCCCAGTACAAGTTAAAGCTGTTTTTATGCATTACTTTTTACATTTTTATTAGGAAATAAACTCCTTCATTCTTTGTTAAAAATTATAATCAATATTCTGCTCATATCGAACCATTAGTCGATTCTCAAAATAGAGTAGAAATAGATAAAATATCTACAGATAAAAACAATAAAATAAGATAAACAGAAGTAATTAATTAAAACTAAAGAAATCGATAGAAGCGCAATATAATAAATAACAATTCTAATGTATATATATATATATATTGAATATTCCAATGATTAACATTCCTTCCTTAGTATAAGGAATTCCTTATACTAAGGATAAATTATGACTAATAATACAATAATACTAGTATACTAATGATAAATTATTATGAAAAACGAATTTTTTCTCAATTGCAGTTTACTAATTATATATATCTAATAAATAAATAATTTTAGCCAATAAAAATATTAGTTAAAATAAACATAACGAAGATAAATGAGATTAGAATTAATAAACAGTAATTGATTCGTGACCTTAATGACGGAGTAGTAGCGTAACTGCCTGCTTCAAAGAGAATCTTTACTGAAGACAATTATATTAAAGATTAAAAATATCACTACAAACCACGTAAAGTAGATCGGATTATAGATTAAAATTAAAGGAGATATAACTTCTCTTTCTCTGTCTTTAATTCTGAAAGTTCTGGGTTCGAACCCCGATTAGGTATTTTTAAGAACTACAGGATAAATTTCTATAAAAATATTAATAAATATATAATTTAGAGTTAGTCTGTAATAGTTTTTGAACTGTTAAATTATTGATCGTCATAAATATTTGGATTTTTTTGGTAGAATATACTGTTAAATATTATATACATGTTCACAAAATTTATGGCAATAAGACGAACTAAATTTAACTTCGTTGATATAAATATATTTCACCAAAATATTTTATATTAATAATAACATGAATACAAAGTAATAATCGATCGGTCGACCGGGATAATAACCACGATAGCTTCTTCATCGAAAGTTTCTGGGTTCCTTCAGTATATACAGGTTAGAATTTCCACGATGTAATTTTATTTTCAATAACATTTTACCTGCAAGCCGCACGAATTAGCTCGGTAAGCTACTAATTGTTTTTCCATGTCCGAACAAGAAATTATAAATATATTATAAATTTAAAATTTACAGTTTGACCTTGATCAAAATTATCACTATGTTAAAATAAAACATAACATGAAAATCGAAAAATCTAATTTCATTAATATTATGAGTTAAGCAGAAACGTTAAGTTTTAATTAAATTATTCACATAAAAAAATTTTACGCGATAAAAAAATAAGGTGTACTTAAATTATAAATACAGCTAAATCAAATATTTAAAAAATTCAAATTATTACATCTATTTAGTAAAATATAAAATATGAATTTACTCATATTTTTCCTTCTCACGATGCTATTTGAAGAAAAAACACCACATGAAATATCGGGGTAAGCTAAAATTTAAATTAGGCTTATTTTGTTTATGTAACTTATGATATTCGTAAAATAATAATTTCCTGGAACCGTGAACGGATTTAAAATGGTATAGATTTCAAAATTATTTCAAATGAATCTTACGGTTTCTAAGATCTTTATTTTAACAAAAAAACTCATTATATTATTTAATAATAATATTTAAAAACGGTAAGGTACTATTTAAAACATAAAATGAAATCAATGAAACAATATTTAAAAAAAAATAATTTATTAATGATATTTGATTACAATTGTATTAATATTATAGTATAATATATCAATTACAAGCTTTTAGAGAAATGCCAATGAAATAGTCTAAAACAAACACCACCTGTTAGATCAAGTTCGAAATCCACACACCTATAAGCAAGTACGAAAGAATGGGTATGTATAATTGGTTCTATAGAAACTAAAAAGCGATAAATAAACAATAAATGCAGAATTCTGGTTACCTTGATTTTGAATAGCCTTATGATGTCCGGGTGGCAAAAAAGCCGGGGGTGGAGTAATTGGTGGACAAGAAGGGACGACATCTGGTGGAAGCGGTGCGGTTGAAGATAAATCGGGCCTACGTTTTTCACTACGTCTACGTCGAGGTGTAAATGTTTTAACCGCAGCTAAAAAACTAACACCACTCATAACAACAAGAATAAAAACAACAAAATAATAATAATAAAATAACTACAGACGACATTACATTGGAGAGAACGCTGCTTGCAGACTACTGACTGGGTTGAACTGATGCTGCGGTGTTGTTCTCTGCAGTCACAAACCCCCACCAATAGACATCGACCAATTCCTACTGCAAAGTTACCCCCTCCATAGCTACCATTTACCAACCCCCTCCCATACAACTTATTCTACAGTAAAATACACCATCATCATTTTATACTTCACACCTAAGATAAAAGAAGAAATATTTTATAAAAAAAAAATATGAAAAAAATAATAACATAAATAAAAAATGAAAATATACATACGGCATTATTGTATTTAAAATGGAATAACTTTTATTTTATCAATCTACTGCTATCCGCATTTTCTTAAACAATTTTATTTCAAATTTAATTTATTTTTTTCTATTTAATTTATTAATGTACTAAAAATGCATTAATTCTGTGTAAACTTCGTACAAGATAAAAAAATGTATATAAATGTTCATACAATAAAATTTAGATAAAAGTAAAACGCTAACTTTTCTCATCACAAGTGAGTGTTTTAAAGTTTAGAAAAATTTACTTTTGCATACCGGTGTAAATTTCATATTTAAAATATTAGATACTGGTTAATAGATAAAAAAAAAAAAACACAATGATTGAACAGAATGAGATATTACACTAGATCATTATCTTATTTGGCATAATTTCTATCGTTTTATATACGGCGGGATTATGTAACGGTCACTACCAGTGTTGATTTATACAAGCATTGAATCGGCTTATTGAATTACGGGTATTCGCTTCATAAAATATAAACAAAAGATTGAGGAAGGGCTTCATGAAGACATTCTACTCGTATGGAGTGTTTTCCTATACGTCTCGTTTTTAAAACATTAATAAATTAAATTTAAAAAAATAATAAGAGTAATATAATTGGAACACAGACCATAGGGACAGAAGGAAAAAAAGAGAATATTTGAGCAATGGTGCTACCAACGGATGTCATGGAAGGAGAAAATATCAGCTGAAAAGAAGTGTTACGAAGAATCGTTGGGGTTCCAAGTTTATGAAGCTTATTAATGAAACGGCGAGACACGTGGATAGGACATGTAATACGGCATAACAGTTTGTTGCACACCATAATAAAGGGCACAGTCGAATGAAACTATACAAGAGGAAGACCAAGACTAGGGTATATTACAGACCGTACAGGATGTAGGGTGTAAAACGTACATGGAAACAAAGAGATTAACACACGATAGAAACGCCTGGAGGAGAAATACTACTGCAAACTAATCCTAGGATTGATTACTGCAAGAAGCGACTACTGAGTGGGTCTCAGTTGTAAAAAATTAATTGTATTATGATAAGGGTAAGTGTCCACTAACACAAATTGCTGGACCTAAAAACATAGTGAACATACAGAACGATAATTTTTAAATATTAAAAAAGTATGATATATAAATCGAATAACTGATCAGGATGTACTACAGGATATTTACAAGTGCTGTATGTAAAAGTTACTTGTAAAAATATGTTACTTATATCTCTTAAAAAGTTATACGATTGGAATGAAAAACTTTCTTCATAAAATATACCTACCACTACTCGTATTGTAAAATATCCTGACATTTGCGAGAAAAATTCAGTTAGAAGCTCGAATTTACCAATATAATTAAATCAGCGTCAGATTGAGCTTTCTGTAAAATCACGGGAAAAGGGCCATAAAGAAAAAAGACCTACATCAAATACCAAGAACACAGTTCTCTAAAAATTTCCATGTCCTTAATAGGTGAACCTATGAAAATTCAGCCAAAACTCTTAGAAATGTCTTTTCAACAATTAGAAGTGATCGATGATAGATAATGAGGAAAGGAAGATCAACTCATAGAGAAAATCTCATAGAATGAAGGCGTCAAGTTACCGTCTAGATAAACAAAGAGCACCTTTTCCCAGAATCAGGGCAAGCATTATAGATGAAACTTTGATACACTCAATATTCATATAATACTCAAAAAAGCTGTTTTTTCTTCAGACATTAAACAGTTACCTAAGAATCGGATAAAGCTTCTTTAAGGAAAACCGTTTTACATCTGTAGAAGAATTTTGTGACGTATGAAAGTATCTGACTGATCGGTGTAAACCGGTTAGTCAGCTGCATATTCACTGAATAGCAACACATTATTTTCCAAAACAATGTGTGCATTTTGAAGCATACATAAAATTGTTTAAGAGATTTCAAAAGGAAGTAGTTATTAATAAACTTTTCATTCATTATTTTTTTATTTACTTGTAAAAAGAAAAAATACACACGGCATCGCTTGAAGAAACGGAAAGAATTTCAGGCGGTGTTTTACAAGTGAATATAAAACAAAACCTTCAAATAACAAGGGTATAGAAAAGCTTTGTTTACAGGTTATAGCTTGCGAAAAATTTCGCCCTGATTTCTACTCGAAAGGTAAAATGAAGCCATAACGAAATTTGTAAACTTAAACTAAGTGTTAAATTTGATGGTTTCGACTGGTTTTTCAGCTTAAGAATTGAATACAAAAAGGTCAAATACAGAAAATAAAAGAAAAATTATTGTACAAAAGATTCATGTCACAAAACACATTTTTATAAGTTTTACGAAAAATAACTTTGATTAATTGCCAATAAACAAATAACATTTTACAATCAATTTTTTTTGAAATTAATTCTAATAAAATTGATAATTATAACACTGATTAAATGTAAGAAAAAATAAAACGAATAATTCTAAAAAAAAAAAATCAATATAAGTAATGTCAACTGAAAATTAAGATGTTAGAAATTTGATTTTTATTCAAAATAAAAATAAAAAACAATATTTGGTGGATTGAATACTGAATTATAGTTTTAAATCAAAACAAGAAACATTTCTATATCACGAAATATCTAGAAACAAAATTAATTATTAGAAATTTTTAGCAAGCTACAATTTAAAAACGAAACGTTTCTGGACCTTTTTTAACGAACTTTTTTATTATTTTCAGAACATGTCCAGAAATATCTTCGTGATCTCCATCTTGTATGTTACAAATAAAAATTTTAAAAATATAAAATGAGTTAAAAATTCTGCCATTTTAAAAAAATTTAATTTCGAGTTTTGAAGCCGGTAACAAAATTACGGTTCAATAAGTTACCGATAGGTATTGTTTTTTATTCAGCGACAATTTTTTTTTTTTAAATAGCGATTAAGGAATAGTATTATACAGCTGAAAAAAACCAGAAACATCGTTACCAGATATTTTTTGACTCGTATACGACAAAAAATGATTAACGGTCTCCGAACCTGTTTTAAAACTTCCACCCTATATAGATTACAAACTTCACGGTTGTTTGGGGTCTTTTTTTAATTTTAAGCGGAGTTTTACGCTCTTATAATCTTACATTTTATTTAATGTAATCCTAATGTCAGAAAAATTAATCTTTTAAGCTGAATTCATTTTAAGTCAATTAAAAATTCTTTAATTTGACTATTCCAAGGTCAACAGCTATAAACTGAGGAAGGAAAATATTTACAAACGATGCTATAAGATTCAATGATTAAACTGAATACATGTAGTTCCATTATGATACTATTTTGAATTAATGAAAAAATATTAATCATACGCGACTAAACGGTTGGTTCCAGTAATATTATTTTAATTCACAAGAATATCAAAAATTTACTTGTATGAAATTAAATTTATTTATGGTGTAAAATTCAGTAAAACACTAATATTGATTTTCCATTTTATCTGATGGGTTTGACGAATAACAGGGACAAATTAAAAATTTCAAATTCAAAACCGTACATGCACATGTGTATACATGGATTCAAATGCTGGTCAAGCTAGGGATTTTTCACGTGCTACAAAATTCATTTCTATTATAAAATGATTGAAGTCTGTCACTGTATACAGAATAAATAAATTAGTTAATTAAAAGACAAGACTCTTATTAGGCTATATATAAATAACAAAGTAAAAGCTTAACTATTAAAAAAATATTCGCAAGAGTTAAATCAAAACAAGCGTACATTAAATACATTTTTCAGCAGCTGCATCAATGTATTTACATTTTTAAAACGATTAAGAAAAAACAAATACGAGTATATAAGAAGAATAAAAATGCTTTTCCGTACACGAACAAATAAACTTATACTAAAATGGTACTTCTTAATTACCACCGACAGACTAAGTAGGACGCAATTTTTTAATGGATGAAATTATATTTTATGGGTGATTTTTCCTGTGCTTCAAAAGCAATAAAAAATTATTTCTTTGATAAAGTGATGAATTTTGAAGTAGAAATACAGTTACATGCCTAGACTTCATGAGCGAGATCAGTTTTACACTCGAATAGTATACGCCTCGACATAAAAAAATCCTTAAATTATGTTTAATATTTCGTAGATTTTATTAAAAAGCTCGATATGGTAAAGTTATTATAGAAACCTATATAAAAAAAACAACTATCAGATACGTTAAGTTAATTTACGATCAATTACAATTAACGAATGATTAAATTGTTTATTCACAGGAACATCATATAATTTAAATAGATTTTAAATATACATATATATTTTTTATCATTATTATTATTATTCTCGCAAACATGAGTTTAATGAACACAGCGGGGTCCAAGGGGCAGAGCCCTCTGGCTAGAGGGGAAGGGCGAACGAAGCGAACCATAACCGGCTAAACATTTCCTGACCGCGAAGAGAAACGCAAGTAAGCATATAGAGCGGGCGAAGCCGCGACGGAGATTGTAGATGGGGATTGTAATACATTTCTTCTTTATCTTTATTGGGCTTTTGCTTATCAGTTTATATTGGATTTTTCAATTCATTAACAAAATGGATTGGTTTGACAAAGATTGTTCAATTTTCTTATCTTCCATTTTTTTGTTCTTCTTTATGTAAGCGATGGGCAACAATTCGTGGTTTATTCCTTCTACATTTTTAATAAAATGTTTATTTACCGTTTTATCCGGATATAAGGAAAATCTAAAAACCATATTCTTTATTAATAATTTTTATTTATAAATTAAGTTGGCTATTTAATAAGTATTGTGGGTGTAGCCGAATTCATAACGCGGGCATAGACGCAAAGGGTGAACGCTAGTACGAGTATATTATCAAAACATGTCCTTATGTATTCATATCAACGCCCAGCAAAAATTACCGAAAATAAGTTGATGAAAATTTGTATACATATTCTTTTCACGGTCTAAGTGCACGCATACTAAGAAAGGACTTTTTAAAACTAAGAGTTAAGAGTTACAATGGAGTAACATTGACTTTTACTTTTTTTTTTATTTCACGGTAACAAATGAAGATATCAACTTGATTTTTGGTATATGTAATTTTCAAGTGAATATCTAAAAACAAATTTCTTAATTTTTCGAAATTCTACCGAAGGAAGGTAAAATAATTTGCACATGATTGCAAATTTTCCCCAATTCTGATTATATCTAACGGGATGCCGTTCACTCGATTTGGGTTTGCAAATCACCTTCAGATAAATAACTAAAATAACCATTTTCGGATATTTTTTAATTTCGATTTTTTTAAGGGGGTACGAAGATGTCGGCTCGGTGGCCCAACCAACACAACAACTGTCACTGTTACTACTGTATGTTTAACGCTACTGGCTGCATCTAACTCCGGTTACTTGGGTAAAAAATATTAAAAAAAAAAAAAATGAGAAACGAAGTACGGTTACTCCTAGTGGTTTCTGTCGGGTAATACTAAGAACCGGACAAAATAAACTTTTTTTTTACCCGTAGGTTAACCAGCTGTAATTACTAGTTTAAGATTGAAGCCGACTATTTTGAAACCCTTATTCTTCAGTTTACTCAAAGTTTCGGGTTCTGTATTGACCAAACTGTCGCTCTGAAGAAATTACTTTTATTTATCATTATTATTCTCACAAGCATGAGTTTAATAAACACAGAGGGGATCCAGCAGTCTGAGCCCGTGGATAGACAAGAAATGCAAATAACCATATAGCGCGGGCGAAGCCGCGACGGGAATGCTACAGATATATATTGTCGCGTTTCGCGGTTCGACAAGGATATAGAAAGTCTAATAAAGGTAAAAATGTCTTACAAGTACAATTTATTATCCTAAAGACATATAAACAAAATAAATAATAAAAATAATAACAATGAAAATAATAATAACGGCAATACGTATATATAACATACAAAATAGTAATTCAAATAAAAAGTCAAGATTTATTTAATGACAGTCAAATTAATAAATACTGAAATACAGTCCAATACACAAAACACGTTATAATGACCGATAGAAATTAATATTGCATTAACAATATTGTAATACTAGAAAAATCTTAAGTTCATACAATTCAATTTTTACAAGTATTATTTTTACCGTCTATAAAAGACCTCTTTTATAGAACCCTTCCTCTTTATGAATGAATAGAATACTGTCGCTTTCATTACTGTTTACCAATAACACCGAACAACTTCTTGTATTCACCAACTGTCCACATTGATATACTCGTGACGTATTCATCACTCGCAGTTAACAACCGCTCACTAATTTTGCTATTATCACGAATGCGCCGAACACGGCCTCGCAGAACTACTGACCGTTATCGCTTGTTATCACGACTACGCCGGACTACTGACTGTTGTCACTTGCTATCACGACTGCGCCAAACACGACCTCGCAGAACTACTGACTCTCTCCGCTGGTCCCTGGCAGTATTTATATCTCCTTGCCTGCAGGAGTACCCGACTCGTCTCTTTAATTCGTGAAGCGTAATAATTTTCAATGTCCACGCTTTTACGTTTTTCTATAAATTCCTATTCCGGTTCGGTAATCCTTCTGGTCGAACAGGAGCTTTTTGAGGTGCCATTGTCCGTATTACAAAGAACAAAAATTGTTGAACTCATTACTTTAAGAAAAGGATGCCTTTCAGTTCCTTCTAGATTCTTCTTTTCATTATTATTTTCTCTTTTTTTTTTAACTGGAAGAAATCCGTTACCTTGGTCCGTTATACTGGTACTATTACAATAAATATATAATACACATATATATGTATTATATTTTTCTTCAGAAAATAAACATTTAATTTAATATAATAGACTCAAGCATTTAAATAAATATTTTCTCAAGGGGACGACCACCCTTCGTATCCGTCTCTGAATGTAGGACACTAAACATATTCAATGCTTTTGAGGGGCACAGGAGATTGTTTGCCCGACACTATAATTCTCACCCTCTACACTTTAATCGGTTTCCATTTCCTATTCTTTCTTGGACTACTACACCATACCAACAATACCTTTTCACGGCTTATTCGCTAGGAACGATTACGTTGTCAACCAGCAAACAAACAAAGAAAACGGTACGGTACTCGGTTTCTAGTTCATTCCAGTTTTTGAATTCATTTACATCCGTTACATTTCCATAAAATATGTTAGCGTCTTACGTTTACTGAAGTCGCTTTGTCATTTATATTTTCTTAAAACAATTAGTATTTTTTTTAAATATTTAACATGCTTCAATTATGTTTTTAAATACGACGTTCATATTAAACAAATAAGACATGGTATCACTAAGTAGCTATGACTATTATTTATTACTTATAATTTATTTCTTCTTATTAAATAAAATCATAGTGTTACAAAAAAATTGTAATATAAAGAAGTATCTTTATAAGTGTAAAACTAGTTAATAAAGTTCTATTTAACTAGGAACCCCTTAAAAACATGAAAATTATTCAGATTCCAAAAATTATTTTTATCGGATTTATTATAGATCCGATAAAATTTATAATATAATATTTATATTTATAATATCATAAAATGTATCATAAACGGAGGAAATTCCAGAAGAATGAAAGAAAACATTAATACAAACACTACACACAAAAAAACTTCAATTCGGATGTCAACAACTGTAGAGGTATTTCATTATTATTGCCAGTGACTAATAAAATACTGTCGAAAATGCAACTGAATAGATTAAAATCACAAATCACAAAATAGGAGAGTATCAAGGAAGTTTTCGAAAGAGACGATCATACCCAGAACAAATACAAAGTTTGAAATTGATTCTAAAAAACTACCTATCCAGGAACAAAAACATCTTCATATTTTTCATTGACTTTCAGAAAACTTACGATTTTGTGGAAAGAGATACTTTATTTCATACTTTGAAAGAATACGGGGTTGACAAGGAAAGTTTCTTCCTTTTTCCTGTTTAGCCTCCGGTAATTACCATTCAGATAATACTACTTCAGAGAATAAATGAGGATGATACGTATGAGTGTAAATGAAATGTACACTCATAAAATGAAGTGTAATCTTGTACAGTCAAATGTCGACCATTCCTGAGATGTGTAGTTAATTGAAACCTAACCACCAAAGAACACAGGTATCCACGATCTAGTATTCAAATCCGGGTAAAAATAACTGGCTTTACTAGGACTTGAACGCTGGAACTCTCGGCTTTCCAAATCAGCTGATTTGGGAAGACGCATTCGCCACTAGACCAACCCGATGGGTTGACAAGAAAGGTTTGAACCTCATTAAACTCAATCTCACAAAGTTAAATTTATGGGAAAAATAGGTGAACATTTTCCTAGTCACAAAAGGGTTAAGACAGATGATGAACTATCACCGATCCTATTCATCTTGATTTTGGATGAAATAACAAAAAGCTTTTCGGAGATAAATGATACGGTTATGAAGATCGGATCCAAAAACCGAACGTCAAAATAAGATGCCTTCTTTTAACTGAATCGAAGAAAAACACAGCACAAATACAAGAGGTTAACAGGCACAGCCCAAAAAGCAGGCGTACATGTATCCTTTACAAAGACGGAAAAATGACTAACAGCAAATCATTCACATAAAAGACAGTAGGGACTAAATACGAATAGATAGATGTCACCAACCACTTCCAAGTACCTAAGAAAGATTATAAATAGAATAGAAATAGATAAAACGTAATTTAAAAATACAATGGTAAAATTGAAAAAGATTCGATTTTTCAACAAAGACAATTACAATTAGAAGAATATTTCAAACATCGCGAAATTGACATTATACAACTATAGTAAGACCATTTATCTTATAAGGCACTGAAACACACCTAACCGACCTCGAAAAATCGCTAAAGATCGAAAGTTTACAAAGGAAAATCCATGGTTCAAAGATAACGGAGGAAGGATACAGACTGAAATCTAACAAGAAGGTTTACCAAAATCAAGAAGACCTGGAAACAACCATAAGGAAAAGAAGGTTAAATTTGGGGCACGATCATACGAACAGGATGAACCAAAGAGATAAATAAACAAATCTTTGAAAAGCTGTGAAACATGAAAAGCAAATCAAACTATTTGAAACAAATGGAAGGAGCCTCAAAACACAGGCTTAAAAGAAGAGGACTGATGCGATAGAGATAACTTCTGAAGAATAATTTACAACATAAAACTTCATGTGGCAGCAAAAAGGATAGCAAGAGAATGGACAGTTGAGCAAAAAATGAGAAATGCATGGTAGAAAAAAAAGAAGCTAGAAAAAAGTGATGTTAACTTGGTCCAAATTATTTTTATACTAACACAAATTTCAAGTAGAAAATGTTAAAATTACCGAGGTTTCATTGTGTACATATAACAGGTTTTTTTTTTCTAAAAAAAAAAAGATAAAAATTTCACTAAACTATTCACTTCACTGTTTCAACAGATATGTTGAAACATGTTGATGGATTATTCAAGACAGACCTTGATTCGATTCTCACAGGACCATTAGTCTAAACGATTTCTCACACAGGAGCTTTACCAGTAGTCACATATCCTACAAAATAATCTAAGCCACCTTCAATACGAATAAATATAAGACTTTACGTACATATCTCTGAACAATTGTTTATCTTTAATTTGTTAAACTGCTGTAGGATTTCCCAGATTAAAAAAACAGAGCTCAGAGAATATTAAAAAATGTTTTTAGCAATTTTCCTCTTAAAAAGAAAATATTATTTAAAGTAATATAGATTTTAGTTAAGACCACTGAGATACATAGAGAAAAAGAGAACGTTTTATAATCTTAGTTTCAATAAATATTAAAATTTATTTGAAAAATTATCTGTAACAAAAAAAAGTCTTAAGAAATCAAGAATATAAGTACCCTTGGGTACTTATAGGGCAGTACTTCTGATTATATTTATTTAAAAGGAATGCTTTAATAATAAGTTGATAATGCACAAAAAAATGTTATACAGAAATTTAGAATTCAAAGTTTAAAATAATTATTTCTAAAAAAAAAAAGTATAAATAAATAAAAAAACTGACTTAAATCCAGCAAATAAAAAAATTAAATTTAAAAGAAGGGAAGTAAGGATTAGTTCTTCAGCAGTTAGTCGCCAAAAAAACCTTTCTATACAAAGTGTTTAAATACTGATTTATACCGGTTTTTATGATATATATTTATTCTGAGCTGACGTAAAAATTATGACCCTAAATATCTATATCTAAATATTTACATCACCATATTAATGGAAAAGAAATATTTTTGCGAGAAAAATTTCATTTACAAATTTTCTACAATTGCAATTTCTTTCCTTAAAAGGTAATTTTTTTTATCATTTATTTATTATATTATACTTTTTGGAAGTATCGGGTATTTTATAAAGATAAACGTCATATGTTTTTGGATTAACAGTGAGAGGAAGTTAACGCGGTTAAATCCTGTACATATGAATATGTATGCATACTATAGCCCAGTTATCGGCATACTGAAAGCGAATAACATACCCAACATCATATAATCTAATATCACTAAGTCACGTCTTACCGATAAAACGTCCCCGTTATATGTATATCTTTTGCTATCCATAAAAACAATAGATTATTAAATAAGTAGCACACATTTATATATATATATAATTTAATACGTTATAAGAAACATGTATGGTTAATATTTAAGAAATCGTTTTGAATTCAGAACATAGAATTCGCTTATTTGTTCTCTTGAAACGCACTGCACTATTAGAAGTGTATTGGTTTACTGGCATTACTCCCGCCACCAACCCATTCGGCCGCCCTGAAGCATAAGACCGAATGTCTGTGCCTCGAACAGCTTATGCAACCAGTCTCCTGACTACCTCCTAGAGCTAACCTAATAGCGTGAACGGTTTAAGCTAGGTACAATAAACCACTCGCTTTTGTGTCCAGCCGTTCACTTGTTCACTTGTATTAAGACTAAATTGGGTAAACCCACCGGGTTGGTCTAGTGGTGAACGCGTTTTCCCAAATGAGCTGATTTGAAAGTCGAGAGTTCCAGCGTTCAAGTCCTAGTAAAGTCGTTTATTTTTACACAGATTTGAATACTAGATCGTGGATACCGGTGTTCTTTGGTGGTTGGGTTTCAATTAACCACACATCTCAGGAATGGTCGAACTGAGACTGTACAAGAGTACACTTCATTTACACTCATACATATCATGCTCATTCATCCGCTGAAGTAATATCTGAACGCTAATTACCGGAGGCTAAACAGGAAATAGAAGAAGAAGAAGACTAAATTGGGTAGGCGCATCCCATCTATACTGTAATATATGACTGTCATAAATATAAAATTTACTTCGTCAAAGACAGCAATTCGCTGCCACACCTTGGTCGCTAAATGCCAGCAAGTACCATTTATACCGCTGGAGCTATCGGCTGATGGCCAGCCATTTCTCCAAGATAGCCTCCTACAGCAGTGCGGTAAGAGTCTTTCCCCTTACCGCACAACATACAAGTCTAAGTTCCAGGACGGTCCGAGTTCTGGTCCCTCCAATAGCGGGGCAGTCGAACATCGTATACTCGTTTGACTGGATCTCCCCTCAGACACGCAGCTCATCAGTTGCCAGGCGGAACCTGTGCAGATATTGTTTTAAATTCACATGGTTGGTGAGCACCTAAGCTCCCGTTGCCCTTAAAAATGAACTAGAGGCGTACCATCCCCCAAGTCCTGTATAAATTTATACAAGGACCTTCCCTTAGTCGTGGTGTGCCATTCTTGCTGTCATGCTTCCATTGCGAGGCTCTGAAGCCTCCTCCGCAGACAGGAGGATGGGCAACTGTTCAAAATTTAGCTCCAGTGCATTGTGATCACCGTTCCGCTCCGGTATAGGCCCGGCTCGAAACCGCATCCCAAATACTTCGGACTCCCTACCACATCGCAATTTCCACATAGCGGCCCGAACTTTCACCACTAAATCGATTGGGAGACTGGTATTTCCCAATACAGTAGCAGCCTCGTAGGAGGTTGTTTTAAAAACACCAGTGCATACTATTAAGGCTCTGCGCTGGGCACTCCTTAAATTTAGAATAAGTTCTCTGTTCCTATCCAACCTATGCGCTCAAACGGGCGCCGCATTAATTGGTCATACTCTTGAAGACACCTCGGTACAGCAAATTTGACGGCCCGACAGCCCATAGTCTTCCGAGCAATCCTCCAAAGCTTGTGCATCACAGAGATGGCGTCCGCCGCTACTTGTTTAATATGGTTGCTATATTACTATTAGAAGTGTAAGTACAATATGCGAATACAATGTGTAATCTTTATGTGGCGTCCCTGTTACGCTAAGAAAACCGATGGAAGATTATTAGAGTATGCAATCCTAGGGGGAATCCGGATCAGCAATCAGACAGACATCGGGGACTTATCCTTAATTCTTTCAGTAGAACCTGATAGAGACCAAATCAATTCGGGAAGTAGGAAAAGTCTATATCTGACTGCGAAGCTGTTGATTTCCTGGCGAGAATTAAGGGGTGCCGATGTCCGGACATCCTGGACACCGTAAATCTCAACCGTTAAAGTACAAAAGAGCTAACCGAATCTATTTTGAGCTAAATAAAGATTATGGATTAAATTAAAGAATTTTGGGCGGATGGAATATACGTGGGTTATTTGAGATAGTACAAGAACTGATTTGTGAACTGAAAGACTACAATAAAACTTTTAGAAGGCCGCTGTGAGTGGGCGGAGACGTAGAGGACGATCTAGGAGCAAATGGAAGGATGGTGTTCATCGTGTGATTCGGTAAAGGAGAGTTGAATTTAATGGAGTTAATTACTACTGACAGATAGACAGAAGTGGAAAGCTGTTTATTCCTCGATACCCAGAAGGTAATACAGGATTCGATTAAACATGCATGCACGATATCTAAACTTTATTTAAAATAACGGGTAGCGTAGAAAAGGATAACCGTCTACAACACCACTAGTGCAAAATATGTGGAATGTATTCTACAGTTTCACGTTAGGAACCCGAATACATCAGTCACTTACTGTACTTTGAAATGTTCTATTCCCAAATCAACTGTACACATTATAATGAACAGATTAGATTACAATTACTCTCGTACAATTTTAAATTACGACACGAATTAAAACCGATTAACAAAATCAAACGTATCAGCAGACATTGGTGGAAATTTCTTACATCGGGAAAAGGCAATTTATACTCAAGAGATAGGGAACTTCCTGTCAATGATTGCATGAAACATATAACTGCCAGTTTTAGGGGCCAGTGCCTAAATGGGATACCTGAATTTTTCTGAGATTCACTGAATATGCAAATTAGTGTGAATTCCATTACAAAAAATTACAGGGCCGTTTTTTTTTTTCAGAAAAAATTATCATGTCTGCCAACTAACTAGACGTACTTCAGTTTTTTATTTCTGTAGATTGACGAAACTGAAGAAATATACTGTCAGGTTATGTACCAACAGTATGAAGCAATTTTACTTTGATGTTAGAAATACATTCTATGAGAGGTCTCATATGTTAGATCTTCATAGGACAGCCTATTTCCTAATTACATTGAAGTCTACATCTCAAGCCAGTGAACGTTTTTGTTAAAAATATATAAAGAACATCAATTAATCTGCGAAAGTTTGTGATTTAGATCACTTGTGTAAAATAGCAGTACAAAATACGTCTACGATCAAGTCTGAAACTATTCAGTGAACGTGAATATAAACAGAACATCGTTTCCAAACTACAAATAGTACTGTACAGGAATTTTTGACCACAGGTAACAAATACTGTATTCTACGTTTACACAAAAAAATAAACTTCATACGTAGATCCATTGAATAACGTTACCAAAGGACCAAATTTTTTAAAAACTCCGTAGTATGTGTGGGTTCGCGCGCGCGCGTAATATATATAAAATCACAGCAAAAATTTTCACAATATTTTATATCTTTGCTAGGAATATTATAATTGATTTGAGTGTTATTTTCTGCCCTTCCTAGCGTTGTCAACCAAGCATTCGTAGTTGCCTCGTTTCGGAGGACCTCCATTCTCAAAACTACTTTTGGAACTCCAGTGTGCTAAAATTATTTTTGAGAATAGAAGTACTTCAAAACGCATCAATTACGAATGTTAATAGTGACAATGCTAGGAACGGTAGAAAATAACACTCATATCAATTATAGCCATCCTCAAGAATAATAAATCTCATAACAGGTTTACTGATTAAAGTGAGGAATGAACTAGCTTCTATTAACTTTTTCACCGAACTGAAAATACTGTTCCACAATAGCATATAAAATAAGCCTAATTGCAGACGATATTTAATGGTACACGTGATACCTTCAATCTGTTCAGCACAAACTGGGAGTATAATGAACATCGTCACTTTCAAATAAAAATATCTAACTAGTGTCGCTTGTACTTCAGATGTTTTATATGAATCATAACAATACGACCAGATAGTATAATACAAAAAATAAAAAAATAATTAATCACTTTCATTAATGTAAAGCAATGCATTATACATACTAAATCTCAGTAACGAATTTAATTATTACAACGAATAATAAATGTATTATTAAATAAATGACCAAGCGGGAAAGAGAATCTAATTTTTTTTCAAAGCTTAATAGATGAGAAAATGTTACCGAAATATTGCAAATGAAATATTTGAAGTGCATAAATGTCCTTAACCCCTTAAGGAAAACCCTAGTTGATTTGAAACTTTATTCAAAGAAGTTATAATAAAAATAATAAAACGTTTTTAAAAAAACTGTTAATTTTGATTAATCACACTCATTAAATGCTCAATGACTCATCCTACCTCACTGTTTCATTATACCGTCCACATACATATACATTTACAAAAGTACTTGGAAAATAATTTTCCATTTTCATATTTCATTCTTTTAAGAAAGTTAAAAAATCTGCTTCATACGTTCTTTTTTAAGAAGCATAATGAAAATACAAATAAAGAATTAAATTCAATGCATACAATCTGGATTAGTTTATTATCTTCTATTATTCTTTTTTTCATTCAATATTTATTAAAAGTATAAAAGTTAATGTACCATAGAACTGATTTATCGTAATGAAAATGTTATTAGAATTTATTTTAAAAATGAAAAATGTCAAAATTTGTAAATCGTATCATGGTACGAAAATGTTTATCGAATTATGTTTCATAGATATTTTTCGATTACAGAAAATGTAACAAAAAAAAAAGCGGCGAAGGTAATTTCTTGGAATTACAGATTCGAATTTTGTTTTACGTAATAGTACTTAAGGAAAACAACCATTAAAATTACATAGATTTTTTAATTAAATTTACAATAAGAAAAACCTACCGAATTACATTTTAAATTATTATTGCGTTAATTTTAATGCAAAGAAATCCAATAAATATTCACTTAACATTGAACGAAGGTTGGAGGAAAACAGGAAACTTCATTTAAAATTATCTATTTGTTGAATCAAAAAATTCCCACGAATGCAAACAAACAGTTACCGTATTTAAATAGCACAATATCGTGCATAGGATGAATAAAATGGAAAGTAAATTGTAAAGCTACGAAACATTCGAATAAATCAGTAAAAAACATTTGTACAAAGAAAACAGAATAAGCTACATGAAAAAAACAAAAAAAAAACTAGAACTAAGCTATATTATAACTATTGCAAAAGTCTATACAGAAAAAATATATGATCGCAAAAAATTTCGGCTTTCAGATTTCAACGGAAATATCAATTTTGACCATTCCTGAATCTATTTTGACTAGTTTCGACGTGATATCTGTACGTACGTACCTATGTATCTTGCATAACTCAAAAACGATTAGCCGTAGAATGTTGAAATTTTGGATTTACGACTATTGTATCATCTAGTTGTACAGCTCCCCTTTTGATGCCAATCAAACCGAACCACAGATTTCGGTAAAAGCAGTCAAGCAGAGTAGGAACAGAAGTCGTTTATAAGTGTTTAAACGAGCGAAATATAATGAAAGAAGAAATCACAGCATTGAAATTCAGAAGTGTAATTTTCTAAAGAAAACAAAGCTGAGGCTATTTTAGTTCAAACAACTGAATTAAATTCACCAAAGGTTTCTTTAACGTTTAGTCCTCAATGAGGTTCTAGTGAACAATTTATAGTTCGGCTAAGGAATCCTTAAGGAACACTTTTCCCATTCCTCGAACTATATCGATCTCCGTGGCGAAGTGGTAATGTCTCGGCCCTTCATCCGGAGGTCCCGAGTTTGAATCTCGGTCAGGCATGGAACTTTCCATACGCTACAAAATGTAATTTCCATATTCCACGCAAAAGCTTCACGACGAGTATCGTGCTGATTTTTGTGATTATTTAATATGGAAAGTAAAGGAACTTTTATGATTGAGCCGGTCAACTGAAATCGTTAATCGGTAATGATTATCCCTATCCTGGGTAAAGCCAGCTTTCGAGAATTGCACGATATCCATACACGAAAAAATACAATTCTTGGAATAATTCCTTTGGTGAAGATTTTCACCTGTTTCACGGTTACCGTATTACTAAACTGATCTTTCACATTAACCAGTCTTTTTCACTATTCTTAATTCCTTCTTCCCTCGATAATTTTCGGTCAGATGTTTGTTAGATTCATATCTAGCATGGAGAATAAACATGTAAAGCATCCAGTTCCTGGATGTCTGCAGTACTCCGAAAAGATGTACAAAAAGTAACCGATGGTTCTAGTAAATATATGGAGACTTGTTCAGAACCTCTTTCTGTCCGATGATTTAGCTAGTTTCTTTAAAAAATCATTTCAATATGATAACTGAAGATGAAAATATGCTGTTTTAAAAGGCTCATTTTCGTCAAAAATAATAAACGAAAGTATGTTAAATTTAATGAGGGTAAAGATAAAAATCTAAATTTTAAACTTAAATTTTACTTTTTTAATATAACTAAATATTATATCAAACTTTCAGAACTAGGAAAATTAAATATACCAAAATGAAGGGCCGGCCCTCATATTTTTATGGGAATTGAAATTTTTCTTTTCATATTGTTTTAAGGAGTTCTTAATAAAGAAAAACCGATTAACTTTATAATTAAAAATGTATTTTTTTATTTATTTTATACAGCTAATAGTTACAAAATGATAGCTTAAATTCCAATTGGCTTTGTGGATGGCCAGATTATATGGTTAGTAAAATCAACAGACCTCTGAATTAACCAAATTTACTTAACTCCACTATATAAGCGTCTAAAAGCCATAGTTTCTAGAATGTGTCCAAATTTACATTCCCCTATTGATGACTGCTTAATTCTTAATCTGAGTTCACCGTTTTATTTAAGGAAAACTTCCCTATTTATGTCACTGGAATTCCAATATCTTATTCAGAAGAATCAAGAACATATTTATGTCGGTATATCAGTTGTATCGGGTTGAATGAATCATTAGGTTATTTGTAAAAATATAAAAATAGACGCATATAATATCCGTAACATATCTTATTTTTTTATTATAAAAACTCAATAAACAATAATATTGTATTTATTTCAATTCTAGTTAAATTTAAAACGTTTAAAAGTACCACTATCAGCGGGAAAATATCGACATAAATTATATTCATAATCCTTTTTTGAACTTCAAAATCTCCCCTGTTTATAATTTTTTTATGAATTAAAAACTAACACAATGAGATTATTATTAATGAAAACAGTACTCGGTTTACTATAAGAAGCACATGTAAAACTTACAAATAATTCATCCAGATATTTCAAAAATCTTAAAATGTTTATAAAGCACATATAATATAGAAAAGGAACAAATTTTAAAACATAATAATAGTAATAATAATACATTTATGACTAGATTATTCGGGGAATTAAATAAAAGAAAAAAAAATATTACTTATCGATTACAAGATAAGATGCTTAAATAATCCATTTACTGAAATGAAATCAAGTTCATTAACATACCTGTAACAAAAGAAAAGAAACAGATAAAATTAAAATTCACACAAATCAAAATTAACCAAATTAAAATGTCTATTTATGCAAATAAAACGTGAAAAAAGAATATATTGTACGATTAAATAAATAGAAGAGCATGAAAATATAATTTAAGCAAGAAAAATATTATAATTCAAAGGAAACAAAAAGTTTAATAAAAAATTACTTAAAACAATGTAACTACAACTGGGAGAGTTCGAAGAGCTTTCCGGCAATGAATAGTGTGAATTTAAGATAACCTACGATAGCTGATAGAGAAACATTCCGATATAGAAATACAACAAAATTAATTAAACTTTAGAAAATCTGAATTTCATAATTAGACAAGAAAATAAACAAATTTAACTTAAAATCAATTTCCATGTTTTGTACTAATCAACAGCACAATATCAATATGAAAAATTATTAGTTCAAAAATCTGATGTGGACACCATATGACTTCCTTGTACGACTATTAAATTACAAATACACATTTTTTTTAAATGTACATAAAATTTTGTTTCATTAATAACTTCTGATATTTTATCAAATTATTATTTATCGTAAATTTTTTTATTACAATAAGAGGTTAGCTATTATTAATATATGAATATATTTACAATAAAAAAAAGGTTAAAAAAGAGATGAATTCTGATTCGAACCGATGTGCCTTCCCCTAAGATCCAAATATTTCATTAATTAAAATTTTATTTGACAATAATTCTGGAACCAATGAAAATAAATACGATTTATATCGTTGAAAAGCTCTCAATCAACTAGATGTTACTACAGTCCTAAATCCAAAATTTCAACATCCTACGGCTAATCGTTTTTGAGTTATGCGAGATAAATACGTACGTACAAACTTCACGTCGAAACTAGTCAAAATGGATTCAGGGATAATCACGATAAATATTTCAGTTGAAATCTGAAAACCGAAATTTTTCGCATACAAAGAAGTAAAAAAGAAATGTCTAAAGAAATCTTAGTCATTTTAATTAAACTAACTAAAGAGAAACAAGAAATGTACTTTAATAATAAACAAAAATAATATCGATTATAAATGTTACAGATCTGTAACGAGAAAAAATCAATTGATCACGAAGAAGTTAGCGACAAAAATTCCGAGAAAGAAAAAATAATCTCTCATTGGAAAAGTGAACACTCAATCGACCATGGTAGTAAAGTTTATTTTAAAGTTCGTTCAAGTAACTTCGATAAAACAAAAAGTTAACTTGAATTATTTATATCATACTATGCGAATATATTCTCTACCTCTGTGAATCATGAGACCTTGCCGTTGTTGACGGGGCTTGAGTGCTACTCAGTGATACAGAGTAGCTGGACAGAAGGTGTAACCATATCGGAAAAATGTCTATTGAGAGCTAGTCTAAGGAATGATTACTGAGAGAGAGCAACAGCTCTTTCAGTAGTTGTTAAGGGCGTAGGTCAGGAGAACTTAAACGGCGATATCAACATCACTTATTCTGAGTACTGCGGAAAACTACAGCTACTTTTTTCCCAAGAAAATGTAACTTTCTGCATTTTCATGTATAAACATGGAGGCGACTTCCTCGGTAAAATATTTTGGAAATAAACTAGTCCCCCGTTCGGATCTCCGGCTGGGGACTACTAAGGAAGGGGTCACAAGAAAATTAAATAAAATATTCTACGAGTCGGAGCGTGGAATATTAGAAGTCTAAACAAAGGTTGGTAGATTAGAAAATTTAAAGAGGGAAATGGATAGGATAAATTAAGATGTAGTACGAATTAGCGAGGTTCGGTGGGAACAGGAAAACGACTTTTGGTCAGGTTATTTTAGAATAATTAACTCGGCTTCAAATAATGGGAAGGCAGGAGTAGGTTTCGTAATGAACAAGAGAATAGGGAAGAGAGTAGAGTATTTCAAAATGGATAGCGACAGAATGATTGTAATAAGGATAAAATCAGAACCTAAACCGACGACAATTGTTAACGTCTATATGCCTACAAGTGACCATGATGATGATGATGATGAGGTAGTGTGTATACGAAGAAATTGACGAACCAATTAAACACATAAAAGGAGACAAAAATTTAATAGTAATTGGATATTGGAATGCAGGCATTGGAAAAGGCAAGGAAGGAAATATAGTGTGTGAATACGAGTTGGGAAAAGGAATGTAAGAGGGGACCAAATTATAGAGTTTTGGACGAAGTATAATTTAGTAATTGCCAACACCCAGGTTAAAAATCAGAATAGAAGAATATACACATGGAAAACGTCAGGTGATACTGCAAGGTATCAGATAGATTATATCACGGTTAAGCAAAGATTTAGAAACCAACTCGTCGACTGCAAAACTTACCCTGTAGCAGACATTGATAGCGACATTAAAAACCTGAAGAAAAGATGTCAGATAAAGTGGTGGAATTTGAGAAGCGTGAGGAAGAGGAGGTAAAGAAGATTTTTGAGGAGGACATCGAGAGAAGTCTGAGTAAAAAAGATAAGGTAGAAAATGTAGAAGATGAATAGGAGAATGTTAAAAGGGAAATTCTTAAATCAGCAGAAGCAAACTTAGGCGGAACAAACAGAACTGGTAGAAAGCCTTGGATATCAGAAGATATATTACAGCTGGTGGATGAACGTAGAAAATGTAAGAATGCTAGTGATGAAGAAAGTAAAAAGAACTATCGACAATTAGAAATACTATAAATAGGAAGTGCAAACTAGCAAAAGAAGAGTGGGTTAAAGAAAAGTGTTTAGAAGTGTAAAGAGAAATGATCATGGGTAAAATAGATGGAGCATACAGGAAAGTTAATGAAATTTTTGTGGTGCATAAATTAAAATCTAATAATGTGTTAAACAAAGTTAGTACATCGATTTATAATACGAAAGGCAAAGTCTATAGGTGGGTGGAATATATTGAAGAGTTATACGGAGGACATGACTTTGAAACTGGTGTTATTTTTAATCCCAGTTACTTTTTAATCTTTATATAGAACTAACAGTTACTGAGAACAATTTAGTTTCGTAGTAAAAGTATAAGATGAAAAGATGCTACAATTTGCTGATGATATAGTAATTCTAGCCGAGAGTAAAAAAGATTTAGAAGAAACAATGAACGACATGGATAAAGTCCTACGCAAGAACTACCGCATGAAAATAAACAAGAACAAAACGAAAGTAATGAAATATAATAGAAATAACGAAGATGGACCACTGAATGTAGAAATAGGAAGAGAAAATATTACGGAGGTAGAAGAATTTTATTATTTGGGAAGTAGAATTACTAAAGATGGATGAAACAGGAGCGATATAAAATGCTGAATAGCACAGGCGAAACGAGCCTTCAGTAATAAATATAAATTATTTACATCAAAAATTAATTTAAACGTCAGGAAAACATTTTTGAAAGTATATGTTTGGAGCGTAGCTTTATCTGGAAATGAAACTTGGATGATCGGAGTACCTGAGAAGAAAAGATTAGAAGCTTTTGAAATGTGGTGCAATAGGAGAATGTTAAAAATCAGATGGGTGGATAAAGTGACAAATGAAGAGGTGTTGTGGCAAATAGATGAAGAACGAAGCAATTGGAAAAATATAATTAAAAGAAGAGACAGACTTATAGGTCAAATATTAACGCATCCTGGAATAATCGCTTTAATATTTGAGGATCAGGTAGAAAGGAAAATTGTGCAGGCAGGCAACATTTGAAACATGTAAACCCAAATGGCAGGGATGTAGGATGTAGGGGGTATACCGAAATGAAACGACTAGCACGACCAGTCAAATGGCTGAAGACAAAAAAAAAATAAAAAAATAAATATATATTCTGAATATGAGCCAAATCTGACCATAAATGAAACGACTGGCACTAGATTTTACAATATATTGGTTTGCTTGGCATTTCTCCTGCCACCACCCCATTCGGTCGCCCTAAAGCATAAGACCGTATGTCTGTGCCACAACGACTACTGAGCCTCGAAACAGTTTAGCGACCAGTGTCCTAACTAGCTCCTAGAGCTTACCCTAACAGCGTGAGCGGACTAAGCACGGTGCCATACACCACCGGCTTACGTGTCCGAACCTCTCACTTGTCATAATGGGTGGGCGCACCCGGTCAACTACTAAAAATATATATGACTTCAATAAATACATTTATATCGTCTAGACAACAACTTGCTGCCACGCCAACGTTGCTGAATGTCAGCAAGTACCTGTCCATCATTTTATAACGCTTAGAGCCATAATAATTGGCTGGTGGTCAGCCACACTCAGGGTTAGCTTCCCATGTCAATGCGGTAAGAGTCTTTCCCTTAAGTAAACTACGGATGCCGGTTGAACAAAGCAACCGCATCTAGGATTTCCACACGGTCCAACAATGCAGATCTCGCCGATTGACTCGCCGTTTGCGAGTGGCCAATTTTCCCCTTGACCTCTAAGTTCCAGGGTGGCCCGGTCTCTGGCTCTCCCACGAGCAGGGCAGTCAAATATCAGGTGTTCAGTTGACTGGACCTCCCCCAAAGACGCACAGCTCATCAGCTACCAGGCCCGAAACAGATATTTGTTCAAATTAACGTGGTTGGTGAGCACCCAGGCACCCGTTGAACTTAAAAACGAGATCGAAGCATACCAACTCCCCAAATTCTGTATAAACTTATACAAGGATCTTCCCTTAGTTGTGGTGCCCCATTCCAGCTGCCATGCTTCCATCGCGAGGCTCTCCAGCCTCTTCCACAGGCGGGAGATGGGCAACTACACGAAAGTTAGATCCGGTGCATTGTGATCAGCGTGTCGCTCCAGTACTGGCCCGGCTCGAAACCGTACCCCAAATACCTCAGCATCCCTGCCTCTTCGCAATTTCCACATTGCTGCCGAACTTTCACCACTTAATAGATTGGGAGAGCCTTTCCCAATACGGTGGTGCCTCGTAGAGGTTGTTTTAAAAACATCAGTGCAAACAATTAAGGCTCTGCGCTGGGCACTCAATTTTGAAGAAGTGCTCTAATCATATCCAGCCAATGCGCCCAAACGGGCGCCACGTAATAGGTCATGCTTTCGAAGACACCTCAGAACACCATGTATATTAGACGGCCCGACAACCCATAATCTTTCCGAGCATCTCCCTAAGTTTGTGCATCACTGAGACGGTGTCCGCCGCTACTTGCCTAATGGGGTTGCAACTTCTCATCAAACAAAACACCTAGGTACTTATGATCTCGAACTCGGCTGATTACACAGCCTTTATATTTAATATGGGGGTTACGAATATCCAATAATTTGTCTGCACACTTGAGAAGCATAAACTTCGTCTTGGGCACAGGAATCTTTAAATTTTGAATGTCTATCCAGCCCTCTACGGTTGACAAGGCTGCCTGCGCCCGGTCTTTTAGCTGTGGTCGTGAATTACCACGAGACAGTGATCGGCGAAAGCCTGGGTCGTGATCCTTTCTGGAAATGTCAATCCCAGAAATCCGTCAAATACCAGGTTCCACAGCAGGGGACCAAGAACGAAACCCTGCGGGCTTCCCCGGTAACAGACTTTTCCACAAGGTGCGCATCCTTAAACAGAGCCGTACGGATAGATAAACAGTTACGTACCACGGCCTGCAGGGCTACTGGAAGATTGCGGCGTTCCAACTCATAGAGGACAAAACTCCAACACAAGGAAGGAAATGCTGCCTCTATGTCTATAAAAACTGCCAAATCATATTTACAGTCGGCGCTTTCCACCTCGACATGAGCATTTAAGATGCAATCCTCAGTGCCAAACCCGTTCGTGAAGTCAAACTGGCCTCAATTTAGAAAACAGTTTACCTCAATGCTTTCCCAGAGCCGTTCCACAACCAGCCTTTCAAGCAACTTGCCGATTATCGGCAAGAGGCTGATGGGTCGATAGCTGCCGCTCTTACTATCCTTTCTTGGTTTTAAGAGCACCCTCACCAAAGCTACTTTCCAACAAGTCGAGAAGCAGCCCCAGCTTAGGCACCCCGAGAACAGTCTGCCATGCGGCTCTCGTATGACAGGCAGCAGATGGAATAATATATCCGGGTTAGGTTGGTCAATCCCCGGTGCCTTTTTCAGTGCCATTCGGGAAACCACTCGGTCTATATCAACGGGATTCACAGCCCGTACGCCGACCTCTGTTTCATCCTCCGGAGCATCTGAAAACAGGGTATCCAGGAACGCCTGGTAAGTTGCTACAGATGTTAAAGTGTGGTCACGACCACCAAACCCGAATCGAATATTGGACAACACGTGCAGTGGATTTGCCTGGTAACATGATTTTGCGAGCTGCCAGAGTTTGCGCTGCAACTTGCGCAAGGAGTCTTGCCGTAACTTGTGTCTGACTTCCTTGATGGCACGAACATACTCTTTACAGGCGCGCCGGCAGATCCGCAGACCCTCAGCGCTCACGTTATCAACGATAATCCCGGTTAGGGGGCGATGATTATATCTTCTCCCCCTACAGATGAGGCTTGGTTTCATTTGAGTGGTTACGTTAATAGTCGGAATGATCGCTACCGGAGCTCCAACAATGCTCACATCATCCATTCACGACTTCTACACCCATGTAAAATTGGTGTGTGGTGTGCAGCTTCCAGTTGAAGAATAATTGGCCCTATATTCCTTGAAAACACTTAATACAGACCTCTATCAAGGAACTGCTACAAAATTTATAGCAAATTTAGAATTAAATGAGAGATATCGTGGTTTCAATAAGATGGGTCACACGGTAAAAGCAACAATGGACCTTTAGAGCAATTTCTTTGGTGAAAGAGTAATATCGACCGATTTATGGCCAGCTAGGTCACTTGATCTTTCTGCTGCAGTTTTCTTAGTGGATATTAAAAAATAATCCACACAAATAACATAAGAGATTCAAAGAACTGAAAGCCAATATGAGAAAGCACGGAATAAAGGCTTGCATTAATAAAAATGTTGAACACTTTCAACTTTGAAATTTGATTTCAGTATTGTTTTGCACAAATCAATGTAATAATATTTACAACTAATCGCATAAAATATAACATATTACTTTTATGTAAAATGGTTTCCTTTTTTTGGGTTACGTTTTAAATGATCTTACTTGAGATTAGAAGGACACGGTATTACTCGATGGATAACTGCTGCTATAGGGCTCATTATGAAGACAAGTACAAGAATCAGGCCCGGGAGAGATTTAGAGGCAGCGCGTTATTCTTGGTATAGGTACAAGGTCAGATCTTCACCCGGAACCGAAAATTAGAGACATAGTAAAAAGGATAAAGTAAAAGGCTGGATGTTGTGAAAGGAAGGTCTACCTAATTTAATGACCTACCTGCGACAAAAACAATCGTACTCAGATGGAAACTGAAGACCCTTAGAGACCCAGACAATTAAGAAAACTAAATCAGGATTCAAACACGTACCACTTCAGTGGAAAACATAATAAATTGTAATGTATATAGTTATTATTCAAAAAAGACAACAACGAATTAGGGGAAAAAAATAGTACGCATATCTCTACAACGCCTCAGTTGATATGAAAAAAAAAAACACTATGCAATCATTCTTTAGAAATTATTAAGCAGGACTGTGGTTTGTTTAAAAAATTACGATCAGAAGTAGAAATACACATGTAATCACCGAATAACACCGTCAATATTATCACATAACAAACCTACCTCAACTTTGATAAAAAGTTCTAGATAATAACTAATAGATTACCCATAGGATCACCTATGTTAGCTAAAAATATTCGTGCTACACAATGAAAAAATAAAAATCCCTACAAACAGTGGCATGCACACAAAATTATCCATTTCCATAAGTAAATGGATGACAATCATCCTTTTTTAAAATATACACAAAGTCTTACACCCACCAAAATTTACTAACAAATAAGAGAAATAAAATCATAAAATTCTTAGATCACACATACCACAAAACTTGAACATAGATGCACATTTAAGTCTACAGAAAGCTAACCACAAATGAAATAGTCACAAAAAAAGATCTTCCAATCACCTCAAACAATATAAAATTTCAGCTTTCATAATCTTGCTAGATATATTTCCCTACATTCTATTTTCACAAAAAAAACTACCAGGAAGAACTACAAAGAATAGAACAATTAAAATTTTTACATAAATTTAAGAATAAAACAACTAATCACAAACACAGAACTGAAAAATTACATTCAAATTAGAAAAGGAAGGCTTCAACATTGCATAAGGAACCACAAAAAAAAAAACACACAAAAAATACACCGAAAAAAAATTCAAATAACAAATCAAAAATTTTGATGAATTTAGCGGGTACATAACTTGATTTGATTGTTCAAACTGTAATAAATGTTTCCTTTTACAAACATGACGAAGCTTTTCATACAAAAAACACATAAAAGCACTTCACTGCAACAATGAATTCAGCATCGGAAATCACCTCATTGAAAAAGCCATACATGCACAAACATCACCATACAATCTTGCATACAAACGGACGCAAACCTGACACGCTCAGCAACTCTAGATATGTTTACTCGAGATATATAATGTTCACTTATAAATGAAGAAAAACAATTTATGTCATTCTTCAACACATCATAAGTAGGAAATATCTTTCAATACCCAATTCGAATACCCGCGCCCGACTGAATCAAACCTCAAAACCCAGATCACCCAGCTGTAGTCTGTAAAAAAACTACTAAAGAGACAGCTAGCTGAAACATATATTTGAACAACTTTAAAATTATACATAATGCAGTATAATCTGCAGTAGATTTTATTGTAACTGTCCAAGTATAATATTAACTTATTTTAAAACGTTATATACGTATATAAAAAGTGTATATAAAAACACTTTTTATATTCAAGATATTTGTAAAAAGTAACAATTGTTACTTTTTATATCAATTGTATAACAGTAATATAACAACTTAATAACTTAACTTATAACTTAATATAACAATTGTAACACGATACCTAAAGATAACAAAATTTAATGATATTTGATTTTTCTAATAAAACGTTATTTACATTTATTAAAATAATTAAAAATTTCATGATATAGTTCAAATGATCAACTGATGGTTCAGTATCGTTTTTAGTGATGGAACCGTTTTACGAAAGTTTTGTTCGAGAAGCTGATATTAATACGACTTAATTTTACACACCGTTGAAAATAATTTAATATATAGTTGATATTATTGTAATTACAATATTCTTTGAGAATATAGTGACATAATATTACCGTTTAGAACTAGACTTATAAATTATAATTTCTAAAATGTTCGTGCTATTTATTAAAACAGTTCTGTTACTGGAATGCTTTTAATAATTCACTATTTGATAGATATTTTTTTATGATTACAAAAAAAAATTATCTTCATTAAAGGTTATAAATAATGGAAATTTAATTGATGTAAATAAAGTGATAAATGACTACCCAAAAAATTTTTAGAAGGGCATCTAAGTTCTACTTTGTCTAAACACAAATAGATAACGTTGACGTGCATTATATTTGAATGATCCTCTCATCGGTGGATTTTGATCGATTTAAAATATCCATCGCTGTTGGGCTAGATCCACCTGTCAGTTACCTGAACGACATAAATATAATTCAACTCAATCGCGTTTTTAATATTTGAAGTGAAATGCTGTTAATGCTAAAAAATATTACTGAATTAGTTTGGACCCGCTAGGTGGTGCAGGGGTCGAGATATTTCGAAAAATTGTATTTATATTCAGAATATATATTAATTATGTGAAAAGAAATATTTCTACGAAAAATGGAAAAAGGGAAATAGTGAGAAAGGGAAAAAGGAAAGAAGGGAAAAAAGAAAAAAGGAGAAGGGGAAAGGGAAGATGGGAAGAACTGAAAAACGGAAAGGTTAAATTTTGTGAAGTTCCGTAATGTTCAGTTTTTTATGTTTTATCAAATTTGCGTTTATGTTCATTTAATCTATATATATATATATATATATATATATATATATATATACTTAAAGAGGTGGTAAAAATATTTTTTTTTTTTGGGGTTCAACTAAGAGCTTACTAAATAATATTTTTCTGATTTGGAGTTATGCTATCTTGTTTCCTCCACTCTTTGGTAACATAATGTTTATCCCTAGCTCGGCTGTCCTATTCGCCAAGAAAACACCTGTACTTAGTACAGCCTAACTGCATGCCTAACAAAATAGGTATAACTTTCATATCACCATATACGTTCCAGCTATGTTTTTTTCTCAAGAACGTCTTTCATCACATCGTATGTCTTTTTCAAATTAATACCATAAGCGGTTGGTATCGAAGGATATTTGTTACTGTTGTGTAATAGAACCACTTTTAAAGTATACTTGGACAAATTTATGAAAAGGCGCCAGTCTTCAGGTTTACGAACTTGTCCTAAGTGCAACATAAGCTCATTAACCCACCGGGTTGGTCTAGTGGTGAACGCGTCTTCCCAAATCACCTGATTTGGAAGTCGAGAGTTCCAGATTTCAAGTCTTAGTAAAGTCAGTTATTTTTACACGGATTTGAATACTAGATCGTGGATGGTGTTCTTTGGTGGGTGGGTTTCAATTAACCTCACATCAGGAATGGTCGAACTGAGACTGTACAAGACTACACTTCATTTACACTCACTCATACATATCATCCTCTGAAGGATTATCTGAACGGTAGTCACCGGAGGCTAAAACAGGCAAAAAAAAAATAAGCTCATCAATTTTTATGCAATAAAATAAAGTTCTTTTTTTGGCTTCGAAAGCCCGAAATGTTTGTAATATTTTAAGTAAATTCCAACCTTGCAGTTTTGATCCTACCAGTTTAGCTTGATTTTTTGATAAATTTAAATCCCTAACCAAGTCATTTAATTCACCTTGTGATATAAGATGCGGCTTATTGGAAGATGATTCAAAATCAAAATCATCTTTATCTTCTTCAGTACTGCCTGATTCTTAATCGCTACTTTCGAAACATACATTTACAGGTGGCTCAGGAATTGGAATAATTTCGCTGTGAGGTACAGGCCTGATTGGAGATTGCAATGAAGGGTATTTTACAGTATGTTAAGATTTTTTAGAAATTCCAGACACACTTGTTAAACAAAAGTAACAATCGGTTACGTGATCCTTTGGCTCACGCTAAACAACAGGTACATCAAATGGCAAAGCTTTCCGTGTACCTTTCAACCATCCTCTTAAATATACAGAACAATTAGTGCATTCTATATGAGGAGCCCACGTCTTAAACTGATCACCAATTTTACACTGAAAGTACAAATGATATGCTTTTTTAATTAAACGTGTAATGTTTTTCTATTTGATTTTACGGTAAACTCACCACACACAAAACAAAAGGCATCCACATCATTTACACAATTTCGAGGCATTATGACAATGCACTGTTAACAAACTTAAGACAGTGATAAGACTGAACAAAATTAATTCATTCCTAAATCCAGTGCTTAAGACAAACGACACAGCTGTGTTTTCAGCTACATGTTCAGTGTTAGATATGATGTCATAATATGTGATTAATTCTTTGTCTAGTATTGTTTATTTACAGCTTAGAAATTATGTTAACAAAGTTAAAAAATAAAAAATGAGCTAACAAAATATAACATGGAGCTTAAAATGCTAACTATACGTTGAAAAATGAAAAAAAAAATCCTTTAATTAAAATTTTAAAAAATGGTGGGCGATAGAAAGATTGTGAGTTCATATTCGTTTTCAGCAACAAAAATCAGATTAAAATCATGTATCGCATGTTAGGAAACAAAAATTATGTTTATCAGTGTTATCATGCATGGTTAAAGTTACTTGAAAATATATAAAATTAAAACCATCGCGAGATTTTATATCAGCCAAGCAAGTCATACTTGGTTGGCTGATTGGAATAAATTATCATGACTTGGTTAAATTATCATTGAAATTTATTAAATAACTTTTAATTATATTATTATTCAACAGTAAACATGTAAATATTTTATTATTATTGTTTAATCGTTTGTAATCAACAACAATACAATATTTTATATGAAAACAAACAATTGTAGACGATCATCAACTGTTCCGCATTCCAAACATTAAGATTTGTACAAATATTTCATATTGTCCTACCACACTTCTACTCTTACCTGTATCATTTAGCTTTGAATTCTTTCCAATTGTTCAAACATAACAGGGCATTCAGCAAAAAAAAAAACTAAACCTACAGCAAAAAATCTATCAAGTAAATTATTTTTTTAAATCAACCTACACAGCTAGACACTAAATCATTATTTTGTATGAAAACGACTATGAAATTATTTTACACAACATATACGATGGGGAATCTTTGAAAAACATTTTTAAGGATAATTTCATTAAAAAAAAACAACAAAAAAAAACAGTTTTATTCACTTTATTAATAACGAAAAATGTTATAAAATAAAAGTGTTATATAAATTCATAATTTCATAGTCAATCATACTTAACTTATTCATAACTAACAGACCCGGCAATGCTTCGCTATTGCTAGGCTTGAGTATATATATATATATATATATATATATATATATATATATATATATATATATATATATAGATTAAATCAACATAACTGAAATTTTGATAAATGACATTTTCCTTTTCCCATTTTCATTTTTATCATATTCCCTTTCCCAAATTTCCCCTTTTCTTTCCCAATTTCTCTTTCCTTTGTTTCCCTTTCCCCCTTCCTCGTCACCCATTATTTTTTCCTCTTTCCATTTCCTTTTCCCCGTTTCCCCCTTTTTTCTTTTTTCCATTTCCCCTTCTTCCCTTTTACCCTTTTCGATTTTTTCCTTTTCCAGTTTTTCCTTTTCTCCCTTTTGCCCGCGTGTAAATCGGTCCAGTAGGTTTTAGTCTACAGCGGACACACATATCGGAAACATTGAAATGGAATCGTTAAACATTTAGTATAACGTGTGTTGCTTTTACGTCCAACAGATGTTGAGACAGACCTGTGACAGGTAAAAAGCATGTTTTTACCTGTCACAGGTCTGACATTTTAAGGTATATAAAAACGCGGGTATTCGAATCCAACGTTGTATCAAAATTTCAATGGAATCGGTGAAGAACTATCGGAGATTTAACATTTTGAACCAACGAACATTTACATTTTTATTTATATAGATTAGGAAGAGAGCAAACTAGAAATTTACTCTTTGTATAATCAAACAAATAGGTCAACACCCTCCCTCACACTGACGTCACTATTGGCAAAATATTTAGATTTAATAATTATATTGCTATTTTTCTCCATGGACAGAAACAATGTTGGACTCCAATAAACTGATGAATTAAATGCTGTGATGAATACATAGAAACAATTATTGAATTAATATTCGCAATAAAAAAAAAGATAACTGCTTTTTACAGGATTAAACGAGTCATTTTAAGTTGCTTACAATTTATTATTGCTGATTAATAAGAAATGGTTGAAAGAAAATATAAAACAGCCAATCAACAAGCCGACGAACCACGAAGTTTTATAAAATAATGATAAACCGGCAAAAAAAATACACAATAGTTGTGAACATTACACTGTATGAATATAATTTATCACAAAAATAATTAAAATTTTCATTTATCTACCTGTACCGTAATCCACAAGCAAATGTCAATTTACGACTTATATCCTTTTAATTTTGATATTTAGTGGAATAATAAATATTATAAAAAACTAATTTGATATTCGATTTGGTTCTATAAATATTTCTACTCATCGGAAGAATATGTACCACACCAGTCAGAAGGCAGGAATGATGCGGTGAACCGCAGAGAGCACATCAATCAGGTCAGCCGCATACAGCAGCTAATCTATAAATAAATACACCTGAAATTTAAAAAAAAATTTTTTACAAACAAAATACTAATAAAATATTTTACAGATTTTAATTTCCTCTTCTTCTTCTTCTTATTATTATTATCGTTTTAGAAAGCGGATAAAGCGTTTTATTGTTTTTTTCAAATCTATTTTTATTATCAACCAATTATAAATTGTTCGATATAGGTCGTGTGCTAGATTCATAAAAACAATGTACCGTATAAGATGAGGGCTGGGTGATAACATTCTCATAAAATCTTGAAAAAAGGGAAGGATGTTTTATTGATATAAGATAAATTATATACTAATATTCCCTTTATAATCGTACAATTTCTACGAATATCCAAATATTTTACTGCGCTAAATGTTATTTTTTTTACACGTTACATTTTATATAGATAAATTTATTCTTATACCTCAGGTACTCTTATACCGAAAAATGATTTTTTGTGGACAAATTACATCCCATAGGTATGTCTGTATGACATCCCGAACCCGTTAGAGAAGACACATACCTTGTGGAGATTCGTCGCCGTACCAACCCCCACCGTTCCGAGCCCTGAGGGGCTTTACCGGATATCGTCTTTAGACCCTCTCAGCCAGGCCTCAGTCGGAATTCTACCGATGCAGATGCCTTGGCAGACATTTACATCAGTAAAAATTATTATCTCAGCCAACGCCTTCGCTTTAGGCTTCTTTCGGACATCTTCAGTCTTCTATCGCTTCTCGGCCTCTGGCCCCGTGCTGTAAAACTTGTATTTACTGCTACCGGTAGCGATATATTGCTTCATGCCTACGTCCTACGTTTACGTCGTCCGGACTGACAACGATCAGTGGCTATCAGTCAACCTGCGTTGCTGTGGTGTTTAGGCAACACAGCTGCGTAGTGTGTTGCAGAAGTGCCACTGCCGGCTAAATAAGGACGTTTCCTTTGCTTGAAACGTCTCCCCATTTTCATAGGTTCGTGAGGCCAGTAAATTTTTCTGATCCTCTGGCAGGTTCGGGAAGCCATTTCGCTTCGAACTCGCAGGTGGTCTATATTAGGAGCTTTTAAGCTTTGACTTTTTGGGGCGGGGTTGCGTGAGAACAGGCGGCCTTGCTCGGAATAACTAAGCCGAACGCTCACCTGTCTTGTGGTAGGAGTTAGGTTCATTCAAACCGCAGCTGTAGTTGTATTGCTGTACTGGCAGTGCAGTTGTATTGTTTTAATAAGCTGCGATGGAGCAATTCGGGGGAGATTGCCTTGAGGACTTGGTTGGTTTAGGACCTGTTTACCGGTGACCCTTTCCTGCCGAGATGGTCCCTAGGCAGGTCTCCGCCGAGAGCACGGTCCTCTGTTAAGGAGGTCACGGAGGTCTCCACGAGAGGGAAGCCCCTACCCTCTTGTACACCGGCGGATTGCATGAAAAATTCAGCCAAGACTTCGGTCGGAACCGTGCAGAGAGAGCAAGGCAGTGGAGGGCGACCCAAGGCTGAGAGGCAGCTCCTTGCGAAGTCGAGGATGGTAAAGTACAGCGGTGCAATGGTCGGCTCTGTCCCGGAGGACTCCGGGGCGAAGCCAAACTTGAAGGGATCTAGCTCGGGATCTGAAGAGATAGGGCGGATCGACGGTATGCGGTCCGCATGGGCCAAAATATCCTCAAAAAAGGAGTCGAGGATTTCGGTCGAGTTAAGACAGCTGGTCGACTCGTACCTTTCTGAATATTTCTTGATGGTTGCTGAACTGGCGTTGAAAACGAAAACCTCCAGGGCGCAACCCCTTGATTCGGTCGTTTCTCGACTGTCGGACAGGGTAGATCACGTGGTGGAAGGAGTTAAGGACTTCAAACCGGAAACGGGGTGAGTCCTTGGCGAGATCCACACTTCTCTGAAACCTGCCTCCTTTGCTGCGGTAACCGCCGTGCCGGGGCCTAAGCGGGTTAGCAGGGTTGACGATTATACAGAACTACCGCGGTGCTTCAAATGTCAAGGCTTTAGGCATATTCCCTCTCTGCTGTAGAGCACAGTTGGAGATGTGTGGTCATTGGCCCTTGCTAGACACAGGGCAGTTAACTGCCCTAATAAGACCGCGCTGCAAAGTGCACTCCCTGTGCCGTGGTGAAAGGCTTTGATGGCGGAAACCGGGTCGAGGACCAACAATGTAGATTCCATGACATAGACCGGGCGAAGATCGTAAACAATACGGCGGATGGCAACGCCTGAATTGAGGGAAGCTTTCGAGGAAGGTCGTCACTATGTCGAACGCGTACGCCTGGGTTAAACCTGCATCGTTCCCGGGCGGCCACCAATGAAGCCATGAAGATTCTTGAGGAGTACGACCTCGAGGTCCTCTTGGTCCAGGAGCCGTACACGGTCGGGGATAGGGTGGTCGGCTTCCACAGGGTTGATGTTATTCTTTCTCATGGGAACGGCCGCTCTCTGCGATCGTGGTCGGCTCGATCTCGTTGGGTGTCTTGTGGATGTCTCAGTTTTCTGATGAGCAATTCATAGTCGTGCGAGTCACGAGGGTACGCTCGATGTTGTACTGGGGTCGGGATACTTCCTGCTTGGATGGAGTATCGATGACTTGTTGGCGACTTTGGGGCGGATTCTGGACGGTCTGCCGGGCATCAGAGTGCTGGTTGCTCTGGACGCTAACGCCAAGTCTTCCGCCTCGGGTTCACCACTCACTGGCTCCAGAGGCGCTGGTCAACAGTTCGTTGAAGTCAGGAACCTCTATTTGCTTAACGAGGCAGAACAACCGCCGATTTTCTCTTCCGAACTGGGGGAAAGTTACATCGACGACACCTTGGTGACGGGCGATCTGCTGAGTACAAGTAGTTGGACTGTCTGGCCCGTGGCCAGTGTGAGTGATCACAGGCTTATAACCTATGAGATCGCTTACGGTGGCGGTTCAAGAGCTCCAGATTCCGGTCGCTATAACCTAAAGGGCCTGGATCAGCACAGGCTGCTGCACAGAGTGTGCGGCTGCCTGACAGGGTATGGAATGGCACATGGTGCACAGGGAGGAGGTGGAATTGATGGCTGAACAATTCGGCCGGGCCATCAAGACTGGCTGCGATGGTGATCGTGATCACACTTTAACATCTGTGGCGACTTACCAGGCGTTCCTGGATACTCTCTTTCCAGATGCTTCGTAGGTGAAGCTAAAGTCGGCGTTAGGGCGGGTGAGAGACCATTCCCTGGCGTACAGGCTGTGGAACCCGTAGGTATAGACCGAGTGGTTTCTAGAATGGCACCGGGGATTGACCAACTTGACCCGGATATTTTCTATGATCTGGTGACTGTCATAAGAGAGCCGCTAGGCAGCCTGTTGGCAATCCCTAAACTGGGATTGATTTCCGACTTTTTAAAAGGTGGCTTTGGTGAGGGTGCTCTTAAAACCAGGAAAGGATCCTAGTGAGGTCGGCAGCTATCGACCCATCAGCCTCTTCACGGTAATCGGCAAGTTGCTTGAAAGGCTGGTTGTGGAACGGCTATGGGAAAGCACCGAAATGAACTCATTTCTAATGCGAGGCCAATATGGCTTCATAAAAGGGGTTGGCACCGAGGATTGTATCTTAAATGTTCTTGCCGAGGTGGAAAGCGCCAACTGTAAATATGTTTTGGCAATTTTTATTGACATATAGGCAGCATTTCCTTCGTTGTGTTGGAGTTCTGTTCTCAATGAGTTGGAATGCAGCAATGTTCTCGTAGCCCTGCAAGCCGTAGTACGTGACCACTTGCCGGATCGCACGGCTCTGTTTAATTATGCGCACCTAGTTGTGGAAAAATCCGACAACAGGGGAAGCCCGCAGGGCTCCGTTCTCGGTCCCTTGCTGTAGAACCTGGTATTCGACAAATTTTTGGGAATGACATTCCCGGAAGAAGTCACACCCCAGGCTTTCGCCGATGACTCTCTTCAGTTAAGTTTGTGGTAATTCACGGCCACAGCTAGAAAACCGGGCGCAGGCGGCCTTGTCAACCGCAGAGGGCTGGATGGACATTCAAAATTTAAGAATTTCTGTGCCAAAGACGAAGTTTATGCTTCTCAGGGGTGCAGAAAAATGATCAAACAGTCGTGACCCTCGTATTAAGTATAAAGGCTGTGTAATCAGTCGAGTTCAAGTTCATAAGTACCTTGGTGATTTGTTTGATGAGAAGTTGCTGTTTAGCAACCACATTAGGCAAGTAGCGGTGGACGCCGTCTCTCTGATTCACAAGCTTAGGAGGATTGCTCGAAAGGATTACGGACTGTCGGGCCGTCATTTGTAAATGGTGTATCGAGATGTCTTCAAAAGTATGACCTCTTACGCGGCGTCCGTTTGGGCGCATAGGCTGGAAAGAGAGCACTTATTCAAAATTTAAAGAATGCCCAGCGCAGAGCCTTAATTGTATACACTGCAGTTTTTAAAATAACCTCCTAAGAGGCTACTACTGTATTGCAAAAGGCTCTCCCAATCAATTTAGTGGTGAAAGTTCGGGTGGCCATGTGGAAATTGGGAAGAGGCAGGGAGGCCGAGGTAAATTTGGGATGCGGCTTCCAGCCGGACCTGTACCGGAGCGGAACGGTGATCTAAAGGCACCGGTTCTAAATTTCGAACAGTTGCCCATCTCCCGCCTGCGGAGGAGGCTTTACAGCCTCGCGATGGAAGCATGGCAGCAAGAATGTCACGCCACGACTAAGGGAAGGTCCTTGTATAGATTTATACAGGATCTGGGGGAATGGAATGCCTCTCCTTCGTCCAATATTTGATTCGGTTCCAACCTGGCAGCTGATAAGCTGTGCGTCAGCTGGGAAGGTCCAATCGAACGAACACATGATGTTCGATTGCCCAGTTCTTGGGGGGAGCCAGGACTCAGGCCACCCTGGAACTAAGAGGTCAAGGGGAAAACTGGCCACTCACAAGCGGCGAGTCAATGTAGAGAAAGCCGCATTGCCACATTTGTAGCGATGATTCTACACAATCTTATTCCGTTACACTAAAAACTTCTCACTATGTTTGATAAACCACGTTTTAAAAAACAGAGATATAGATAGGATAGCTTTTTGTCCTACTTTATCGTAATCAGTACACCGACGATTCAACTTTGTAAATCATTACAGACTTTCTTTACAACATTTGCTCCCTTATGTATGGGACTATCGGATAATCATAAAAATTCCGGTAAGAAAAAAGTTAAACAATATCAACATATTTTATACACATATACTAACGAGTTTATTTAAAATATTTATTTATTCATCTGCAGTTAATTTCCCATTATATTGGTTTGAGGTGATTTATAGAATTATTTTAATTTTATGTATTTAATAAATATTGTTCTGCATTTCCATTATTTTCACTACAGATTACAAAAGATGACATGAATAAACCAATTTTTATTAAGATTAACAGACTTTATTTTATTAATTTAAAATTTTACCTTCAAAAAAATTATTATTACCATTTATTATACCTATTACAACTACCACAGAAATATTATAGTGTATAATTGGCGCACTTGATCAGCATTTCAACCTAGAACCTTCCGGAGTGGTGGTGATATATGCAATCAACGTTAAATAGTATAAGCGTGTGTGTAGTATGATCACGCTAAATAGGATAAAAACGTAAATAATTTATAAAAAATAACATTAACGTTTTCTTACGTATACCCAAAAAGAAGAGAGCCGAGAGAATATTTAAAAAGAGAAAAGTTAATGGTTCAAAATTCATATAATTAAAAAAAAATCGTAACCTGTTATAGCGCCATTTAATACCATGCGTGTAACGCAGGGTATTTTCCTCATGTGAGAAGTATGCAAGTTGTTAGGTGGATTCCCCAATCGGCATATTACGCAGTTACTTTCTGGACATGAGCTTTTTGAGATAGTTTGACCAGATTTGATTTGATTAATTCAGGTTTTTGTCCGGATTTTAGGGCCATTGATGATCTGCGCTACGTCTTATACGTCTGTTACAGGTACGAAGCTGAACGCACCAAAGTAGCAAGAGAGTTTGCGAGGATCAATTGAGGTTTTTATCTGCAAGTTCACTGAAAAGCCGAAAGGCACAGGAACATAGTTGCTGGCTTCCTTAGATTCTTAACCGTGCGGACGGCTGAGAGGGTCTGATGCTGTTATAGATGTACAAATGATCTGTTTTCGACCACAAATACATGATAATAAAATAAAACCGTAACTAGTGGGAATGTGACTTGTCGATTTGCAACACACTCGTACTCAGAGTATGAATGTGGATTATGAAACGCTGATCCTACCGAATAGTTGTTTTAGTATTTGGAGGTAAGGAGCAACATATAGTTATTAAAACCTAATGAACGCAACGAAGAGCTTTTTTGTCTCTTTTGAAGTTTTTCTAAGGGAATATCACTTCTTTGTTTTTTTTTTTACTTATTACATTTTTTCCCATATTTTATTTCAGTTTTTACTGGTGTACTTTGGAGGTTTTGGATAAACGCACGGATGTAGTAATGTCCCTTTTTTAATTTATTTGTTTAGGTTACGTAATATTTAATTCATAAGGATGTTTTCAGGATAAGTAAACTACTGGATGAATGTGCACAATGTTAGAACATACTGTTCTAACAAACCACGCCTACTGTAATAACTTTCTTAGTGCGATTACTATATTGTTCGTTGTTCTATCCAAACTTCATATTCTTTTATTTCAATAAAAGTAAAAAGATTTTTACAAGCTAAATTTATTGAAGACATTACAACTGCTTAGGAAACATCAGGTTTTAAGGATCCACATTTTAAGGAGAATAGACCCCTTGATATTAAGAGGTATTACGTGAAATTAAAAGACTACGCAATTTATTAAGCGAAAAAAATCCATCTCTATCTGAATAAATACACGAACTAAAGTGTAATTTATACCTGATCTAAAGTGCGATCATTCTAACCCGCACTAAGCGCATTACTTGAACAGGCTCCAAGGAAACGTTTGCGTAAATTAGCATCACAGACAGGAATATCGTACGGGACTGGAAAAAAGACCACAAATAAATTAGGTTTACACGCATACGGAATAAAATGCGTACAGGAACTGAAACCTACAAACACAGTTAAAAGAATAAGATACCGCCAGTGGTATCAACCAGGTGGTAAATAATGGGATGGGCATATTGGTTGTGTTTTTAGTGATGAGGCGTATTTTCACCTTAGCGGTTACATCAATAGTCAGAAACACAGATATTGGTAAACGCAAAATTCACAGATCTTACATGAATCGCCGCTGCACTCACAGAAGGTTGTCAGAACGGGTTTGCTGTACGATTTCTCGACGATGCGACCCCAATTTTTTTTACGAACCCTTGACAGCCTGGCATACCAGGATATAATTATGCAATTTATAGTTCTTCTCCAGCCTTTTTTTTATCCCCTCCTCCCCTGGGCCGGACATACAATTAAGTAAAACTCGGCCCAGAAGAGTGACCTTTTACTCTAAGGGGCATGTGACTATCTCTGTGTTATAGTCAATAGTGGAATAATATGATGTACACGATAAAATGATCACACTGTATTTCAGAGAAGCAAAATTCTTTTCGAATACCTAAGGACAATAACAATAAAATAATCTCGGTAAACAAATTGAATTTTATTATAAAAACAATCTTGTAGTGTTCCAAAAAAACCGGTAACTAATATTTGTTTTATGTATATGTAACTTTCTTTCAACTGGAGGTTGTATTATATTGTAGTAAGTAGTACATAAATAATGTCTATTTCAGCAGAACTTATATACAAGCCTATATTGTAAGTCATTTTATAGCGAGTATTAGGAAAGGTTGGTGGTGGTTACAACAGCCACAGAAATTATAAATGAACTAAGGCGACGAAGTCTGCTCGCTTTTATAATGGGGAAATTATCGACCGAACTATTCCTTTTAAGAATTAACCGCCGAGGCATTCAACGATACTAAAAGCTAACAAAAAATTCATCATTACCTTCTTTCCATCTTTTTTTTAAAAAAAAACCTATACACGTTATATACTTCATATTTAAAATTGTTCACATAGCCTGAAAACCTGCCGTGTAAAAATTAAAAGAAAAATATGTATGCAGTCTTCTACTGAACCTACCTTATATATAATTTACATCCAACATTAAAAAGGAATATCCATAACATAAAATGATTTTAAAAACAAAAAAAGAAGTTTAAAATAAATCCTTAGCATAATTTAAATCGAATAAAATAAAATCAAAGAATATCTGAACTCAATAATTCCATAAAAATAAACTAAAAAGAACTGTAAATTCTATACATATAATTGAAATCTATAAAAACTAATTAATGAAGTCGTATTGCCAGGCTTCAGACACTGCTTAAAAATAGAAAAGTTATCAGGCGCGTTTTTAAAGTAAGATCAGTTTTGAAATAAAAATAAAAGTGAAAAAATGAACAAACGTTATTTACTCATAAAAACTACATTGCTTATTACTTTTCTACATAGCATCCTTCAACAGATTTTTCACAGCATTTCACTAGCTTCTTCATTCCCTCTTCAAGAAATTCTCCCGCCAACGCCTTACGCCACGCAGTAATGCCATTTTTCAATTTATCGTCGTCAAACCTTTGTGATGCAAGCAACTGTTTAAAGTGAAGAAAAAGAAAGTAATAGCTAGGAGATAATTCAGAGATGATCGATTGAATATTTTCAAAAAATTTATTCCAATCGTCTAACTGTCCCTATGCGGTCGGGCATTGTCACGGAAAAACAAAATCTCACAAGAGAGCATCTCATGTTTGTTTTTTGTAGCTTTTATAACGATTATAGTTTTTTGTAGCTCTTATAATATATTTTTTAACGTTTTGCAATCGATATCGGTATTCACAGTAGTTCCCGATCGCTAAATTCGGCCAATAAGAGACCCTTTTTGTCAAAAAAAAAAAAAAAAAACTAGCCATAAGAGACTTCATCGAATATTCTTGTTTGATTTTCTTCGGTCTAGGAGTGAATGTTACCATCGCATAGATTGCTGTTTTGTCTTGACGTTCGAAAAAGAAATCTCTGGTAACAATCCGATCAAACAGTTCATAACCTTCCTTTTCGTAACGCCGCAAAAATTCATGTACTGAAGCAAAACGTTTTTCCTTGTGTGTGACTGTTAACACCTTCGGCATCCATCCGGCATACAATGTTTTATACCCAATCTTTCGATTAAAACTTCATAACTAAAGAACGGGAAACATTAGAAATAATTACGATACATGAAACGCCGATCTTTTTCCAATCTTTTCGTCAACTTCTTCAATCAAATTATCCGTTATCAACGATGGCCGGCCGCTATGTTCTTAATCGTGAAGGTTTATTCGCCCTTCTCGAAACGAACGACACCACTACTTAATTTAGCGTCACTTATTATATTCGGCCCAAATTCGTCACAAATATTCGTCAAAAATTTGGCTGTGAATCTCAACCGCAGAATTGTTTTTTGCCAGCAAAAATCTGATTACTCCTTGAAATCTTATGAACGGTAACGATCTTGTAAGGGTATGAATAAAAAAAATTAACAAAATAATTGTTGTTGCTGTAACTACCGATTAAAATACCTGATTTACACAAGCGCCATCTGTTTGCATCACGTATATATGCGGTAAATTCAAAACGGACCTTAGTTTAAAAGTAATAAAAACGTCATACAATGTAACAGTTTCGTGTACTAGACTACTGGTGTGTTAATGGATAATCGTATAAAACGGAATTTCATTTGGTTTTACCTTTGAATGAGCAAAATAAGGGTTTCATTTGTTCTTTCCTTCATTTATTACACAATATATAAAAAAAAAACCTAAAAGAAAATAAAATATGTTTTTTAACTATATTAGATGAATAACTATACACATTTATGCAGTTAACTGAAGTTTTAAAAAAAAGAACAGAAAAAATAATAGGAAGTAGAACACCTGATTTCACTAAAGGCGAAAATCTCATCGTCTTTTCTACCACACTGTCGTTCAAATTAAAAAGAGGTGTTGTAATTGGAGAAAAATAACATGTTTGATTTCTAATCTGAAATGACATAAATGATTCAACACAATAAAAAATTAACACGAGGAATATAAATATAATTGAACACACTAAACCGGCAGTTACAACATTTTTCTATCTAGGAACTGTATTGGATGGACGAAGGAAGCCTTAAGATCAAAAGCGGACAGGAACAAGCCTTTATACAAAGAAGTCTACGTTAGTATAAATACAGACCGATGGATTAAAAATATTTTTTAAATACTTGCGTATTTAAAAATTTAAATAAATCGATAAAATATCAAATGAAGAGATCTTAAGACAAACAGGTAAGGAAAAACCCTTATATTAAAATACCTGATATTCAAAATTAGTAAAACCGATGACAAATTGTTGACAAAGGGAATAGAGGATAAAAACTGTACAGAAAATCAAAAATTGGAATTTATAAAACAGACAGCCGAAGACGTACGATTTAGAAATTTTTTGGAGGTTAAAAAGCTAGAACAGATAATAAAGGAATGAAAAACAGATTCAAACTAATCAAATAATTGATGGAATAGCCATCTCAATCTATCAGTGAAAAACTTCAAAAGATACAGCAAAATTATTTTAAATACAAACATAAAATACCGATCTCGGTGGAACGGTAGCGTCTCGGCCTTTCATCCAGAGATCCCTGGTTCGAATTCCGGTCAGGCATGGCATTTTTTATACGCTAGAAAATTCCATCCCCATATCCTACGCACAAGCTTCAAGCTTAGGCAGCGATATCAAGCAAAAAGAATTCGTCGGATAAAAATAATATTAAAAATGATTGCATTGAAAAGCGGTTTGAAGAATAAATAATGTTCTAATTAATAAAGTACTTTTTATTTAGCTTGAAATAATTACCCCGAACTTTTATAAAAGAAGGAATAAAAGCCAGAACACAAAATATGGAAGTGGCTTATCATCTTACAAGTAACATTAAAATAAAAACGAAATAAAAGACGATTATAAAAAACGTAGTTTTACAGTATCATTTATACAAGACCACCGGATTGGTCTAGTGGTGAACGCGTCTTCCCAAATCAGCTGATTTGGAAGTCGAGAGTTCCAGCGTTCAAGACCTAGTAAAGCCAGGTATTTTTACACGGATTTGAATACTAGATCGTGGATACCGGTGTTCTTTGGTGGTTGGGTTTCAATTAACCACACATCTCAGGTATGGTCGAACTGAGAATGTACAAGACTACACTTCACTTTCACTCATACATATCATCCTCATTCATCCTCTGAAGTATTATCTAAACGGTAGTTACCGGAGGCTAAACAGGAAAAAAAGAAGTATCATTTATACAATGCCTGAGGATTACAGATTTTGTCAGGGAAAAAAATCAGTAAAAGTTGAAATTATGATTTTATGAATAAACCCGCATCCCAAATCTCAACGATCAGAAGAAATTTACCAAAATTTTTAAATAAAGAGAATATAGAACGATAAAAAATATTTAAATTTTACAGTCTTATATAGAATGGATGAAAGTATTTAACAGAAAAAATATTTAATTTTTTCGAAAAAAACGAAAATCAAAATAAGTTGGTGTAAAGAGAACGATAAGAGCTTATTCGTTAAGAGAACGAATAAGATCAAGAAATAAGAAACAGAAAAGATACAGTGGATGGACCGAAGAAAGAAAAGTTAAGGTAAAGAATAAAAGAATTTTGGAAAGAAAGAAATCAGGACTCTGCATGCGTTATCCTTAGAAGGCCCGATCGTAAAAAAAAAAGAAAAAAGCGAAGTCTCTTATCTAAACGGTTCTAAGAATAATAATATCATCGCTGAAAGTGACGCGTGTAGATTTTGTTGTGTTAATCTTTTTCTTCGACATTTTACCTATCGATTTTACATAATGAATCAATTTTACATTTTACATTATGAATTTTCCTTTTTGACATTGTAAGATATTGCATTACAAGATATCATGTAATTTTTTTAAGGTCGATAACTGTTCGAAGCGTAAAGCGGGTTTCGTACCAGTGAGAGTATAAAACTTTGTGGGAATCTTCATAGGCGAACAAATATAGAATTTGTCTTTTGGAAAACACCAGTATTCAAAAATAAGATTGTGACGGAAATCATTTAAAATTTAATACTAAACAGACTCCATTATGCCAGACTTTTTCAAAGGCTAATGTTATATAAATGTGAAATGAATTTCTTTGTTTTCAAGCCGATTGCCGGAATATCGATGAACTTGGTTTAAGACGAAAAAAATCCAACGAAGTTCTATCGATAATTATAAAAGTTAAAATTCATTTAGCAAACAATCCAATTCCACGGAGTGAATTTTTTTACACAAAACACCGCAACTAAAATACTGATTAAAATAAAATAAAATTTTATTACAAGTTTTAAAAAATGTAAAAATAACAAAAAATTGTCGTAAATGCTGGAACATGAATCGTCCGTTATGATAAAATATAAGTTATATAAATTAATTTGTTAAATTTAATTAATTAAACTTTTGAACATACCTGAAATTCAAATTAAGGGTATGCCTAAAATGGGCATTAGTATTACAAATGCACAAACCCATTGACCGGTTAGTTCATTGAACACATTTTACGTATCTTCAAATTAATTGCTTAACTTATGATAATGTAAACCAGTAATTTGCTGAATTAACAAAACATGCAAAATAATAGAATCAACCAATCATGAAATCTACAAATATCCCATGCAGCTTTCTGGATTCGGGGCCCTTAGCCAGCCGGGCCCCCCCTTTTTCGTGACGTTTAGTCTTGAGTAGACCGAAGTCGATCATACGTGTATGGTTAATCGTACGTATGGTTAATCGAACCCCAACAGCCAAAGAACACCGGTATTCAAATTCGAATAACATCAACCACCTTTATTACATTTCGAACGTCAGAACTTTGGACATCAAAATCAGCTGATTCGAGTTTAACCGTACACTAACCGAATAAAATCTAATATTATTGCATTTAAGATAGTAGGAAAGTATCTTGGTCCTAAGTACGATACTAACAACCGGGAAAAATAAAGTATCAGAAAACTTTTCAAATAAAAATTGTTAGAAATATTGTTGAAAAAATTTGTTAGTATATTCTTTTTTTATATTAATCGATATTAAAATGAAAACGGCAAAAAAAAGATTACCGACTAAAGGTCACCTCCTTGCCGATCTCCGAGAGAGAGTGGTAGCGTCTCGACCTTTCATCCGGAGGTTTCGAGTTCGAATCCCGATCAGGCATGGCATTTTTCATACGCTCAAAACTTCCATTTGATATCTTCACGGAACAAGCTTGAAGCTTATTTGGTGAATTAATCATAAACATTTTTTTTTAAATATTTAATATTTTTTATGATGTTAGCAATAAAATCAACAACAAATGCTTACAAATAATTTTCTAATTAATTTCAAATAGATTATTAAATAACTAAAATAATATAATTTTCTTAAAACATATAAAATATAATCACGTAAAAATGATGTTAATTTAAGCGTATAAATAATGCAAAGAAATATAACAGAAAAGACAAACAAAAGATTATTAACAGAAAACCTGTCAACTCTTATCTATTTTTACTTAGTGTACACAATTAAATATAAAATTATAAATACTTCAAAATTTAATCAATAAAAATAGGAATCACGATAAATGAAAATTGAGGACAGGAGGGCGAACAAAATAAAGTAGTGAAAGGATAAATATAATAAACGGGGGAGAGAAAGTGAAATAGAGAATGAACAATAGAGACAGAAGACTCGTGATAGGGGTTAACGATGTGTACCCCTACCGATAACGTATAAGGTCAACGAACCTTGAAAAGCAGACGCCCCTTTTATTCATTAGTCAAAATAAAATAAAAAATTACAGTTTCAACAATAAATAAAGATGCAATGCTGCTGGTCATTTGTATAGCTAAAAATAGAAAATGACATACAAAAACACTTAAATAAATGATTGAATTAGTAAAAAAAAAAATAATTCATAAAAATTTTAAATCAAACTCGTAAATAAAATAGCCCACGCAAAACTTTACGATCCAAAAATTATAAAATTTACTTACTTGAAATTTGCATAGACGAGCAGGAAAACATTAAAAAAACTTTTAAAAAAATTAATGTCCACAGGTTACAATTACACAAACTACAACTAATTTGTAGTAGCTAAAAAATAAAACAAGCAAAAAAGCACAGTTCTTAAAACTGTGCTTTCTGCCATTCATTTTTGTACGATTTTAGATTTACAATTTACTGTTTAAAAAGGGTTTTTAATATATCAATAAAAAACGTAACAAAAATTGGATATTTTTTTGTAAAAATAAATAATATGAAGATAAATTTAATTAGCGATCGTTACATTTACCATTTTCCTAATAGTGTCATGATAGATTAAAGAAATTAATTTGTTTTCAACAATTTTACATTTACTCTCATTCTAAACACTTAAAAATTACTTAGATCCTATTTCCTTTTTTGAACAGAATCTGTTATCTGCCCACAAAAATAAACTTTTCCGTTTACTAATATGTAGTATTAATGAAGTTTATGAGGCGTTAAATCTAAAGAAGACTATTAAATTACTTCAACCTGTTAATATTTTGACGAAAGAGAAACAGTATGAAAAAGGACACGGCACAGCTTTAAGTACTATGGATAGTCGAGAAAAGTGGCGTTTTTGTAAAAGTAAGCGCAGAAAAACATGTTCACTTGCGATTTAATATACAGTTTACCGATTCAATGTTGGTTTACGACAAGGGTTTGTGAATGTTTTGTGAATGAGAATCGGGGATTAATGTTGTACTGTTCTTTAACGGTACAACTGTTTCCAGGTAGTTTGCATATCAAAATTATTATTTTCTCCTTAAGTTAAGGATCAGGGCTTAAAGTGGAAATTGACGAATTCATGTTTATTTGACCGTGTCCCGAACAGCAGCGGGTGTTTATCGGCATTTGTCGTGAGATCCGATAATGCTATTTATTCGCTGCTAAACATAGATCAGCTGTTACATTGTTGAAAATATTGCTCCTGGATCTCCTATATTTTCGGATCAATATCGCGCCACGGCATAAGGAATTTCAACCAAAGCCAATTTCCACATCTCGATTCCCCCCCGAGGGGAGAAGATCCCACCTCGTAGCGTGTCCGGTCGCTACACCACCCCCTCCGTTCCTAGCCAGTAGTGGCTTTAACGGAGGACATCTTCTCGCCCTCAAACTGATTGTGCCACACAGCTTTCAGTCCAGGCCCCGCAGAGATGCCACCGATGCAGATGCCCCGAGGGACATCTACATCGGTAAAAATTCACCCCGAGATAGATTTACGTGTTTATGCCTTCAGAATGAAGACAACGGACACCTGCAGCTACCACGTCGCCCTCAGGAACTAAGCTAGAAACCTAACCGCGGAAAGAAGACCCCGCGCCTAGATCTAACTATAGCCAATTTCCACAGTTGCAATTTCATTAATCCGCTATCACAGGTCCTCATGCTATTACGTTAGAGAGATTGTGGGAGTAGCGAAGTCATCTTTTAGGCGCCGTTTTGGCACTAATTAAGCAATACTGGCCAGCTATCTGTGTGAATTGATGCGGCGGGAACCTTAAACACGGTGACAATCCTTTCAAGAACATACAGGAAGAAAATGGTAGCGTTTGGGCTCCTCAGTAATGTCACCTCTGATTTTGTGTGTTTTCACATTCTATTCGTTAAACGTGTTTTCCTTTTCCACTGTTCCACATATTTTATCAATCTTCACTATTATTTACTAGTTATATAGTAAACTTCATCAATAGAAAAACGTTGTGAGGGCAGATAACATGTTCCAAACCTTATTTCTACATTTGTTTAAACAGTACTAACAAAACTCGGACCGTGAAAAGGTTCCTTGCACGGTCCAGTTGTAAGTTTTATCCATATAAACTCAATAGGAGATATTTTTAACAAAAGATTCTACGGACATATTACGATTTGAACATACTTTGAATGTATTGTCATTATTACTTAATACTGCGTTGTTATAAGATGTACAGCATAACATCGTTTTGATAACCAAACTACTTCTACGAAAACTTAGCAGGATTAAAAAAAATAATTGGTAAACTTTAAGTAAAATAAAAATACACTTCTCTGCATTACTGATAGCCTTAATTCACACTACACAGTAGTTAGTGCAATATTTTCTTATTTTTCTCAATATGCAGGTTATATATAAACCTGCATATAACGTTTATTGAAAAACGTTTCTGAAAAAAATAATTCTTTTTTGTAAGCTTACCATTATTAAAAAGGAAATAAAACTAAAATCTTTAAAATAAAAAATGTGACTAAAAAAATTCAATCCTTTAATTATTGAATCCTGTCGTTTTGAAGTCGGCGCCCGATTTGGGTTTTTAATCTGGTGCTCATTTTCATAAAGTAAACATTAAAGAATGAAATATTATTACTTTTTACTTACTGACGTCTTTTAAACATTTTTTTATAAGAATAAAAAAAAACAAAACTAGACGTAACATAAAAATTAGTTTTGATGCATGGAATATTTTAAGTTTATAACGGCCTGCTGCTTTGAAGAAAAGAAACAGGAAAACTACAGAACTGAAAGATGTGTATGGCGATTTGAACACGATGTCCGAAATAATATTGAGGTGGTCGCGTTTGTTAGAACAAGTTTAAGGCTGAATAAGAGGATATTCACTGATGTATCGGGTGGTAAAATAATAAAAGAGGTGACCAAGAAGATGATGGTTGAATGATGTAGTGAAGAATGTCAAGAGGATCAAAGAGTGCGGGTTACTACTGATCGATGTGATCTGTGTAATAAAATAAAAATTATAATACAAAAAAAAATACTGTAACAATACTCAGTTAAATATTTAACAGAAACAATTAAATATACTGTTCAATGGTAGAACAAGTTATTTAACGATACATTTTCATATAATTGTTAACAGTATTGTTTACAGCAATAATTTCTTCGTTAATTTATATTTTTAAATTTGCTGGGAGGTGACCGTTTTCAATGTGAAAGTCGAGTTTTCAACATAAAGTTATCAAATAATTTATTCATTTTGGAACTTGCAGAACTGAGGCGCACAGTTTTGACCCGTTTCATTTTAGGTATCTACATGTTAACTAAATCGCCTTATGTATGAAAAGATAAGTTACCAATTAATCTCGTTAAAAATAGTTAATAACAGATTTGACCTGGGCTAATAAGTGCCAAGGAAAGAAAAATCCTTGCAATAAGTAGCCGGTTAGACAGTTTTTAGGTAACAATTTAGTATCTGGTTCTCAACCCACCGGGTTGGTCTAGAGGTGAACGCGTCTTCCCAAATCAGCTGATTTGGAAGTCGAGAGTTCCAGCGTTCAAGTCCTAGTAAAGCCAGCTATTTTTACACGGACTTGAATACTAGATCGTGGATACCGGTGTTCTTTGGTGGTTGGATTTCAATAAACCACACATCTCAGGTACGGTCGAACTGAGAATGTACAAGACTACACTTCATTCACACTCATACATATCATCCTCATTCATCCTCTGAAGTATTATCTAAACGGTAGTTACCGGAGGCTAAACAGGAAAAAGAAAGTATCTGGTTCTCGAATTAAGGTCAGTAAAACTTGGCGTGATTGGATGTAACATCTAGTAAGAGGAAGTTTTTAAGATAATGTCATAATATTTCCGCTAAACAAAGTTTTTAACGACTTTTAAAACTCTGTTTTGCTTCTCGAATTTTTTTGCAAAATTGACGATTTTTAACATAAATTAAGAATTATATTTTACACAGCAGTCATTGCTAAAAAATTACAATAAATTAGAAAAATGCAGAATCAACAGAAACTCAAAAGGCCTTAAACACGAAAAGATTCACTAGCAAAAAATTTGCAAAATCAATCAAATCTAAGGTTAAATATTGATAAATGACTATTTTTAGATAAATCTACGAAGTTTCCATAAAAATACATGTTTTCATTATTATTTTTTTTTTTTTTATAACAATTTGTTTATAGCATTATTTTAATGTGTTTACGAAATATATTAATATTTGCTTCTAAAACTCATTGAAAAATGAAAGTTTTTAAAAAACCATATATGCCATCTTAAAGTACGTACAATAATAATAAAAATATTTTTATATTTGAAAAATCAGAATTAATAATGCTCAATTTTGAGCGTTAGCCACGGCACCAAAACACGCTTATTCTAAAAATGCAAATTTTCAAATGTTGATATATAAACAAATAAGATAGAGAGATATCCTTAATGGAATGAGTAGGTAGTAAGCTCAAGAACAGAACGCTGTAGACTTTTTAATTTGTTGTAATTTGTTTATAGGCGTTTTATCAACAACTTCTATATTTTCACAGTAGATCCGGATAAACGGGCGATCAGATATTAAAAATAGTTGAAATATTTGATTAATTTATAGTCTTGGGTCTTACGAATCCGTACTTTTTTGATTTTTTAAATTATCTCTAATAGGAACAGAGTTATGGAAGTTTATTTATTGCGCGCCCTCGAGTTACGCTACCTATGTATGATAGCTGTAACGCGGTTTTGGTGCTTATTGTAAAATTCGCTAGCGCCTTTAGTTTTTTACTTGTAGAAAGACGTACCAGAGAGGTTTTATATGCAAAATTTCCTCAGCTATCCATTGGTGTTTTTTGTTTTTAAATGCGATTAAAAATAAAGTCGCTATTGGCGAAAAACTAAACGTTTTTCCTTAATTTGTTAATCGCTCACGTCCGCTAGAGCACACTTTTATTCTACATATTTTTCCAAACCCATTCCAATAATTTATTTGCTGTAGTAAATTTTTTCGAGGTTAAAATCTCTATCGATTCAGCTATTTGCTACTATTGTAGCGTCACTGATCTTAGCGATAAATTTAGTTAGGATACTTAGCTGCGCAACCATCGCGATAAATTGAACTCGACCTATAGAGAGAATATAGGTCGAACTTAAACCAGCCACATAAACCTGTTTATAATTTCATTAACCACCCAAAATTTCTATCAAAACAACTTCGACTTAACAGTCGAGAATGGAGAATGACGGTGAACGAACAACTTTAGTTTTTGTCAATGGAAAACAAAAATGGATGGAAAAAGAGGAGAGCAGCAAAAGGGTTGTGGTATTTCTTATATTTAATAACAAAAGATCCTCTAGGATTTTATCGATCTTTTGTGTTATTTAATAAGATCTTTACTGATCTTATTAAACTATCAAATTTATTGATTTAAATTATCAATAAAAATATTATAATATCTTATTTCTTGTAAATTATACCGAAAAAAACAACGTCACCGGTAAATTTACGAACATTTACAAACCACTTAAAATTTAATATTTTCCGCCATTGACGGAAGTAGAAGACTACAAGCATTATTAAACAATCATTTTTTATAAGAAAAAAAAATTAACCTTCTTAAAATGAATTTCTAAATTATAAATAAAACGAAATAATAATACTAAAAATAAGATTAAAAAACACACTAAAAAGTTATAAAAGTAACAGGTAGCCTACAAATGAAAACTTTTATGTTAGATTTAGCTTAATGTCGCAAATTAAACACTTACAATCATTAATAAATTACAAACCAACCGTTAATTTGTTATACTCTTCAAAATAAAAAATAATAAAATACGATTTTTTTATTTATTAATATCTGGGAAGGCCATAAAAAAATGCTGTCCAATGAAAAAGCCGTTCGCAAATTAGCAAAGAATACAAATCTTCATGGAGATATCTGCATTTAATAAATAGAATTATTTTACCAGAGGCTATTATATTTTCATATAAATTTTAATCTTAAACGCTTTATTAATAAATAATTAACTTAAAATTTAACTAATTTTTTCTATATTTATATCACTATTTCTAATTAATAACAAATTTTAAATAATAATAATAACTGTAGAGCCCTGAGGTAGGTAATCACCACGTCCGGAACACAACATCTACGTTCCACCTCCAGGGCGGAAACAGCTGTGCTTACGTACAATACTTATAGCTGGCTAACGGGGTTCCGAGTAAATTCCTCGGTTATGCTTCTTACTTTTGGCTTGGTTCCAACTTCAGGTCACCAGACGGATTGGATTTTTCGGCCACCTGCAGGATATGGACAAACGAACGATTTGGAAATGGATTCATACCACCATTAGAGCTGGAAATGTGGCGGTCACGGTCGAAGTTATTTGCAGGTGTAACGGAGGCCTTTCGCTGTCCACATGCCCCCCGCGATGGCAAGCATGTAGTTACGGTTTTTCGGGGCATGGGAGCCCTGAAAACCTCGGTGTGTAAGGGCCTGGAGTCAGTGCAGAGACTGTGCATCCGCTCTCTACCAAGACATATGCCGGTTCCACCGGAGTACCGGAACGGACCTCCAGGGTTGGTAGCCCTGGAGTGGGGGTGTACCCCGGCGGCTAGCCTTATTACAGAAGGGATCAAATGTTCATGCAAGCTGAACAACCAAACGTGGCAGAGGGTTCACGTAAACACCCTCGTCTAGAACCGGCCGTTTCGCCTGAGGCAAAACGGAGAAAGAGTGTAGAGTTTAATAAAATTGAAGGCGAAGCTAGAAAAAGCTTACATAAAGCTTTTTTCAAGAATAGTAATGTTCCAAAGCCTAAGTATCTGGTCATTACAAAGGAGGATGGTAATTTCTCGAGAGTGAGTCCTTTCCTCACTGCTCGAGAAATAACTAAATGCGCTGGAGGCCCTGTGAAAGAAATAAGAAAAACCTTTAATGGACTTCATGTGGAGACTGTGAATGATGCACAGTCTCAGAAGATCCTAGGGCTCCAAAAGATAGGAGATTTTGCTGTACGCGTCGATCCCCACGGCACGCTCAACACCTCAAGGGGTGTTGTGGTCTGTCGGGATCTTCTTAACTGCACGGAGCAGGAAATTGTCGAAGAATTAGCACCGCAAGGAGTATTAGAGTGTCGGAGATTGAACATGAGAAGGAATGGCGAAGTCCTACCTTCAGCCTCTCATGTTCTTACTTTTAACCGGCCAACTTTGCTGGAGAAGATAAGAGCGGGCATACACCGATTAGACGTGCGAGCATTTGTCCCGCAACCAATGCGATGTTTTAAGTGCCAACGCTTTGGCCACACCGCTGTTAGGTATGAAAGACCGAAAATATGCGTGTGCGGTGACGAAGTACATGAAGGAGAGCCATATAAGGAGCCTTCTACTTGTATTAACTGCAAAGGACAGCATTCCTGTAGATCCTGGCACTGTCCTGTATACAAAGACGAAGTAGCTGTGCAGGAAGTAAAAACCCTTGAAAAGGTCAGCTACTTCGAAGCAAAGAAGACTGTGAATGCCCGCAGACCTAGAGCAACAACAACCTATGCTCAGGCTGCAGCTGCTACTCCTGATCCTGCTCCAGTTGCTGTTGATGAGAATGCAATCATTAACAAACTTGCGCCTACTTTGGCTGGCTTAATTGAAAGGATCATTGAAAATAAAATGAAGCCTTTCAGCAGCAAAGCAGCTATTAAGCCAAGAATAATTGTACAGCCTCCTGCAGATAAATCTTCAAAACAGAAAGTTGCTCCTGGCCAAAAGAAAACGGAAGTTAAACCAGAAGTTCAAGTCCGTCTTAGTGAGATATTAGATGATCAGAAGAAAGTGATTGCTTCGCAGTCCGTTATGAAGGCTCCCAAGCCACCTGTAACTGAAGTGGCCTCTAAGCTTCAAAGGCCACAAAAAACCTCACAGGGGGGCGAGTGTCCCCCCCTTCCTCAGGTGGTAACCAGTGCTGCTCCCGTGTCGGGGGTCGGCCAGGTGGCCGCCTCTCAATCGGCGCCTGAAACCGGCGCCGATCCATGTCCGTCGTCCTCGGCGGCTTCTGTTGTCTCCGATTCAGAGGCTGGAAGCTATACGGGCGACGACGTTCTCCGCGAACACGATGCTGTTCGCAATATGGAGAAAAAAGAAAAAAAAGGATGGCCGAAAGGAAAACCTAGGCTATAATTTAATTTAAAATCAGCGAGTCGATAGTACAATGGAACATCAATGGATGTTTTTCAAACATCCACGAGCTCCAACGCTTGGTACATGATATAGACCCGATTTGTATATGTCCGCAAGAAACATATTTCAGCCGAAATGAAAATTTTAAATTAAAAGGATATGATTTATTTCGGCGAGATCAACCGCCAAATGTAAGAGTTAGAGGTGGAGTAGCCATATTAACATCGACCAGAGCTACCGCCGAAGCTGTTGATCTAAACACAAACCTGCAAGCGGTCGCCATTAGAATGAAGCGTCCGCTAGAGGTCACTGTTTGGAGCATATACCTGCCGTACTTTGATTGGAAGGAGGATGATATAGCACGATTAATTTCTGAGCTTCACCCATCTGTTTTACTGCTGGGTGATTTTAATGCTCATAATTCTCTTTGGGGATCGGATCGAGTAGATCCCCGTGGATGAGAATTGGAAAGGTTCCTGATGAATTCTGAACTTATGCTTATAAACGATGGGTCAGGAACCTTTTTCAATGCCAGAGATGGATCGACGTCCTGTATAGATCTTGCACTCATAAGCGGATCGATAGCACCGAGGTACAGCTTCCATGTTTTAGATGATTTGCATGGAAGTGATCATTTCCCGGTGCAAATTGTAACTGATGTTACAAGAAAAATATATCCTATCTCTTAAAGATGGTTGTTTGAAAAGGCAGTTGGACGAGCTTCACAGCTAGAACGATACTCCCTGAAACAACTGGAGTTATCGGGGACGATGTCGACGCTATAACAAATGCGATACTTGAGTCGGCATCGAAATTCATTCCCAAAACAACTGGAAAACTTACGAAGAAACCCGTTCCATGGTGGAACGATGAAATAAGTGAAGCTTATTTACGCCTTTAAGAAACGTCCTACCACAGAAAATCTTATTGCCTTTAAGAAATACAGGGCATATGCAAAACGTCTCATGATAGACTCGAAGAAACGATCCTGGCAGCAATACGTGTCATCTATTGATAGAACATCTGCATCAGATGTTTGGAGGAAAGTGAAGGCGATTTGTGGGCGTAAAAATTTTGCACTCATAACTAGCCTTCAAGATGAAAATGGAATTAAGGACACTCCAAACGAGAGTGTCGATAGTGTCCAATCGCAGAGCTATTGTCCAATCACTTCGAGAAGGCTAGCAAAACGGCCAACTACGAGGAAGGTTTTCAGACCAAAAAAGAAGAACTTGAAGGTCTACTAAATTTTAGAACTGAGTATAATTACTCATATAATGTACCATTTAAAATGGAAGAATTTGTGAAAGCGTTGGAAAAAGCAGGCAACACGGCTGCTGGTCCGGATGAAATCCATTATAATATGATCAGGCAGCTGAATACCGCTGCAAAACGCAGATTATTAGAATTGTATAATCAAATATGGCGGGATGGAATGTACCCGCAGCAGTGGAAAAAAGGTCATGTTGTTCTAGTACCAAAGGAAAAGAAAAATTTAACAGATCCCAATAGCTATCGTCCTATCTCCTTGACATGCGCTATGGGAAAAATATTCGAAAAAATGATCAATAATCGACTCGTTTGGGTTTTGGAAAAAGAAAACCTGATATCACCATATCAAGCAGGTTTTCGTCAATACCATTCTAACACTGATCAAATGATTAATTTAGAGAACATTATATATAACAGCTTTATTACAAGGAAACATTGTGTTGGAGTCTTCTTTGATCTTCAGAAGGCTTTCGATATGACCTGGCGTCATGGTATAATGCTCCAGATACATGAATGGGGCATTCGTGGCAAACTGCCAATCTTATTGACCAACTATATGAATGACCCTACTTTCCAAGTACGTGTCAACAACGAATATTCATCTATAAAAATCTTGGAAAATGGCATACCACAAGGTTCGCCGTTGAGCGGTACCTTGTTTATGATCGCCTTTAACAAATTAATATTAGCCATTCCAGTAGAAATCAGCAAAAGCGTCTATGTTGATAATTTGGCAATTGTGTATACCAGCAACAAGACTGCTATGGTGAAATACAAATTGCAACGAGCGATCAACGCTCTAAATGAAGTTGCGAGGAATAATGGATTCCAATTTTCACCAGAAAAAAACGTGCTGTGTACACTTCTGTAGGGAGAGAATTCCTCATCAAAGTCCTACGATGACAATCGACAATGATCCAATAAAGACAACGTGAGATTTTTAGGACTAGTATTGGATAAATCCCTTACATGGGGATTACACATACAGGACTTGAGTGTTAGATGCAAAAAAAGCCCTAAACATTATCAAATTTTTATCGAATATTAATTGGGGCTCAGATAAAGAGATATTATTGAGACTGTATAAGGCATTGGTTCAATCGAAACTAGACTACGGATGTATTGTATATTAATCCGCTAGGAAGTTGCATTTAAGAAAGTTAGACGTAATTCATAATAGCGGAATTAGATATGCGACGGGCGCTTTCCGCACAAGTCCGGCGATAAGTCTAATGATTACACGTTGAAACTACTAACAACAGTCAAAGTCAAAAAGTCCAGGCATTGAAGAAGATCGGTGAATTTGCGGTATCAGTGCAACCGCATAGAACCCTTAATACATCCAGAGGAGTTGTTGTTTGCCGTGATCTTCTAAACTGTACAGAAGAGGAAATAGTACAGGAAATGTCGAGTCAAGGAGTGATTCAGTGTCGCAGACTAACAATGAAAAGAAATGGCGAAGTTCTTCCTTCGGCCTCTCATGTATTGACATTCAACATGCCTACCCTTCCTGAAAAGGTGCGTGCTGGTATACATCGGCTTGATGTACGTGCGTTTATTCCGCATCCTATACGATGTTTCAAGTGTCAACGTTTCGGGCACACTGCATCTAAATGTGAAGCGCAGGAAATCTGCATATGTGGAATGAAGATACATGAGGGTGAACCATGTAAAGACCCTCCAATCTGTATTAATTGTAAAGGGCACCATAACTGCCGATCCAGTAATTGCCCAGTTTATAAATCTGAAACGGCCATTCAGGAAGTTAAAACGCTTCAGAAGGTTAGTTATCCTGAAGCGAAGAAAATTGTTAGTCAACGAACACCTCGACAATCGACCACTTATGCTAAAGCAGCTGCTGCCCCTTCTTCAACCAAAATTAACGTGGAGCAGTTGCTTAATACAATGGCACCAAGCATTGCAACAATGATAGAAAAAATCATTGATGCTAAGATGGAGTCGACTCATCGCACAGAACCATCTAAACATGAGAAGGCTCAATCCCGCATTGACATCGATGATAAAAGAAACGTACCAGCGCAGCATAAAAAACTAGCTAAACCTGCGATCATAACACCATCACCCGAAGTAGTAAATAAAAATCTTGATTTGTCTAGAAAAGAGGAAAAGATCACTCCGTCGTGTAGTTACAAAACTATGGAAATAGTCACTAGAAAATCCGAGTCTACCGAAATGGAGGTGCAAGTCGTTATTGAGAAAGCACCAGAGGTAGAAGATATACAAACTGTAACAATGGGGCCTCCAAAAGCTCAAAGAACAGCTTCAGCGAGACCATCTATTTCAGCTGGACCCAGCACTACTGTAGAGATAGAATCCAGCTCATCAGCCGCGGAAACTGCATCGCTTGCTAGTCCAGATTCAATAGCAACGATGTTAACAGCACCAATGAAGCTTTCATCACCTGATGTAAGCCGGCGAACGTCATTTGCATCAGAAAGAGAAGACGATGCCATATCCGAGGCCTCAGACACACTGTCATCGGAAGTTGAGGCCGTTCGCAGAATGGATTAACGGTGCAAGAAAGGATGGCCGAAAGGAAAGCCTAGGAAGTCATTTGTTGGATCAGAAGTTATAGGAAAATGTAAAATTTTGATCATTTTTTGACACATGAAAATTTGAAATATTGAAACCTTTTTTTTTATTTATTTTTTTTTTTTGAAGTGGGATGGGGCTAATGACCAAAGTAGTCGATGCCCCTAAAAACATCAAAAAAAAAAAAATAATAATAATAATATTACTGCATACTATAAGTACATTTTTAAAAATCATCTTCTCAAGCTCTTTTATTCGAGCTTGAAAATTTAAAAATAATTTTAATTTCTAACTTTCAAAAAATTAACCACCTTACCGTACACAGATATCAGTTATGTTTGCGTAATTAAGACGCACCGTTCGATACCTACTACACAAACATCAGTGCGACCGATCTCGAGTTACATAGGTTCAAATTTCAAATAAACACATTTACCCAAAGGGGATAGTAGCTTTACCTATATGCTATTCTGATATCACAGCCTAAGGGTCAGATATAAAGCTTCAGTGTCCTTTGACAGTATTGTCTACACATGTACCCTAGGCTACGATGTCGTAATGACGTACGAGATGGGATAGACAGTGATCGGTAGAAGGCGCTCCCACTCAAATTCTTACTCTCTTCAAGGTATAGTCGGCTAAAAATAAAGTGTTTTTACAAGTATTTTACATACGAAGCTATGTACACATAGCTTGTACACTATACAAGCTATACAAGCTGTACAAGCTATGTACACTATACTTTATAAATATAGATATGTGCACATATCTATATTTATAAAGTGTCCCATGAAGAATCCAAATTTTGAATTGCCCGCCATTCTGTTCTAGTAAGTTGGCAGCACTGAACGTTACACGATTTCCATCTGTTGCCTTTGTGATTAGTAGTCACGGAGCGCTGAATAACGCATGGTCGTCATCCGTTTTCTGTAAGAGTAGGAATGGAGCGCTTCATGACGGAATAGCGTGTTGTCATAGTGAAAACTTATTACAAATGTGGTGAATGTTGTGCAGACTGTTCGCAAACTTCGGTGGAATGTCTGGTCAACGTAATGCACCGAATAAGTCGACTGTGATGAGACCGATTGCTAAGTTTGAGAAAACCGGTTCGGTTGTGAACATTAAACCCTCGGGGCGTCCTCGTGTTAGTCGTTCTGCGGAAAACATCGCCATCGTAAGTGATAAGTCCGGTGAAATCTAATCGCCGACGTTCACAACAATTGAACATTTCCAGAATCGCATGCAACCAATTCTGAAAGATCTGCAACTTTGGGCCTATAAAATCCAATTGACACAAAAACTGAAGCCAAAGGATCACGAAAAGCGCCGAGCATTTGCCGATTGGATGCTTGCGAAACAAAGAGTGGACAACAATTTTATCAAGAAAGTAATGTTCAGTGATGAGGCACACTTTCTGTTGAACGGCTTTGTGAACAAACAGAATTGCAGGATTTGGGGCTCAGAAAACCCTCCAGTAATTATGGAGAAGTTATTACATCCACAACGAGCGATTGTGTGATTGGTTAGCTGGCATTTCTTCCGCCACCACCCGAATATTCGGTCGCCCTAGAGCATAGACCAAATGTTCCGTGCCAAAAAAACGGCTACTGTGCCTCTGAAACAGATTTGCGACCTTGTTTTACTAATGCTCCTAGTGAGCTCCTAACTTGCGTGAGCGGTTAAGCTGGGTGCCGTACAGCACCCGCTTTATGTGTCCCTTCCGCTCATTTGTCACATTAAAACTAGATCGGGGAGGCGCACCCCTTGTTACAAATTAAAAACTATAGAGTTATACATTAAAAAGACGGCAATTTAAGCCGCCACGCCTCGGTCGCTGTTTGCCAGCTAGTGCCTGTCCACCATTTAAAGCGCTTGGAGCTTATTACTGGCTGATGGCAGCCATTATTTCAAGGAAGACTTCCCACAGACACGCTATAGGAATCAATAGATCCCATTTAAATTAACCAATCTAACAATGACGGTTGAACATCGCAACCTCATCGAGGAACTCCCACGCGGTCGGACAATACGGCTCACGCCACATTGACTCGCCGTTTATGAGCGGCCAGTTTTCCCCCTGACCTCTAAGTTCCAGGTTGGCCCGGTCTCTGGCCCCCCCAAGAGCAGGGCAGTCGAACATTAGATGTTCGTTCGACTGGACCTCCCCGCAGACACACAACTCATCAGCCGCTAGGCGAAACCTGAACAAATATTGCATCAAATTCACATGGTTGGTGAGCACTTGGGCACCCGCCGCCCTTAAAAATGAACTCGAGGCATACCATCCCCCCAGATCCTGTATAAATCTATACAGAGATCTTCCCTTAGTCGTGGTGTGCCATTCATGCTGCCATGCCTCCATCGCGAGGCTCCAAAGCCTCTTCCGCAGGCGGGAAATGGGCAACTGTTCGAAATTTAGACCCGGTGCATTGTGATAGCCGTTCCGTTCCCGTTCTAGCCCGGCCTGAAACCGCATCCCAAATACCTCGGTTTCCCGGCCTCTTCGCAACTTCCACATGGCTGCTCGAACTTTCACCACTAAATCGATTGGGAGAGCCTTTCCCAATACGGTAGTAGCCTCGTAGGAGGTTGTTTTAAAAACACCAGTGCATACAATTAAGGCTCTGCGCTGGGCACTCCTTAAATTTTGAAGCAGTGCTCTATTTCTATCCAACCTGTGCGCCCAAACTGGCGCCGCGTATGCTATCATACTCTCGAAGAAACCTCGGTACACCAAGTACATTTGGCGACCAGACAGCCGGTAGTCTTTCCGAGCAATCCTTCTAAGTTTGTGCATCACAGAGACAACGTCCGCCGCAACTTGTTTAATGTGGTTGCTAAAAAGCAACTTGTCATCAAACAAAACACCTAGGTACTTATGAACCCTTACTCGGCTGATTACACAGCCTTCATACTTAATGTGGGGGTTTCGACTGCATGATAATTTGTCTGCGCCGTTCAGAAGCATGAACTTCGTCTTGGGCACAGAAATCTTTAAATTTTGTATGTCCATCCAGCCGCCAGTATTGACAAAGCCGCCTGCGCTCTGCTTTCTAGCTGTGGTCGTGAATTTCCACGAACTAAAAGGAGACAGTCATCAGCGAAAGCCTGGGCCGTGACTCCTTCTGGGAATGTCAACCCCAGAAACACGACGAACACCAGGTTCCACAGCAGGGGACCGAGAACGGAACCCTGCGGGCTTCCCCTGGTGACGGAGTTTTCCACAACTAGGTGCACATCCTTAAACAGAGCCGTACGGTTAGACAAGTAGTCTTGTACCACGGCCTGTATGGCTTCGGGAACATCGCGGCGTTCCAAAGCATAGAGGACAGAACTCCAACACAAGGACGGAAATGCTGCCTCTATATCAATAAAAATAACCAAAACATATTTGCAGTCGGCGCTTTTCAACTCGGTAAGAGCATTTTAGATGCAATCCTCGGTGCCAACCCCTTTCATGAAGCCGTATTGGCCTCGATTTAGAATACAGCTCATATCGATGCTTTCTTCGAGCCGTTCTACAACCAGCCTTTCAAGCAACTTGCCGAGAACCGGCAAGAGGCTGATGGGTCGATAACTGCCGACCTCACCAGGATCCTTTCCAGGTTTCAGGAGTACCCTCACCAAAGCAACCTTCCAGCAAGCCGGAAAGCAGCCCCAGCTTAGGCATCCCGTGAACAGTGTGCCGAGTGGCTCTCTTATGACAGGCAATAAATGATGGAAAATATCCGGGTCAAGTTGGTCAATCCCCGGTGCCTTCTTTAATGCCATTCGAGAAACCACTCGGTCTATATCTTCGGGTTCCACGGTCCGAACGCCAGGGAATGGTGTTTCACCCGCCCTAACGCCGATTTCCGCTTCACCCTCCGGAGCATCTGGAAACAGAGTATCCAGGAACGCCCGGTAGGTCGCCACAGATGTTAAAGTGTGGTCACGACCACCTAACCCGCATCGAACACCGGACAACACGTGCAATGGCTTCGGTCGGTAGCAGGTCTTCGCGAGCTGCCAAGGATCGCGCTGCAACTCGCGCATGGAGTCTTTCCAAAACTTGAGTTTGGCTTCCTTGATGGCGTGAACATATGTGTTACAGGCACGCCGGTAGATCTGAAGACGCTCAGCGCGCACGTGGTTAACGATAATCCCCGTTGGGGGGCAGCGCTGGTACCTTATCCGCGCGGACCTAACTCTTGCGCACAGCACGCTAAGGTCAGAGGACCACCATTTCTTGCCGGGCCTCCGTCTGCCTTCCACAGACGACCCGCCGGAAAATGGGGTCATGACGGCTCCAGGCACGCTCTGATCAGCGGACTGGCTGCTAATGACGTCCATTGGCCTAGGCCGCCGTAGGACCTCATCACAGCCAGTCTTGATGGCCCGGCCGATTAGCTCCGCCATCGGAGCCATCGTCGCCAGAGCGACTGTGTGATGTGAAATTTGAGCTGAGGGCGTAGTTGGGCCGTACTTCTTCAAAGATGGCGCCAGACACATTAACAGTGAGCGGCGAACGCTACCGCAATACGTTAAGATAGTTTTTGTTGCGTTCTTCATGGGACACTCTTTATTTGTTAAACATTTACCACGTAAACAAGGATAATTATAGCATGATTTTAATTATATCTACATTGATTTTCAACATACTTTTAATACGATTTACTAGATTAAAATATATTAATGCAATTATAATACAAGTACAACAAAAGATAATTAAATTATTATTTTTCAAACGATCAAGCACTATAATCAACATCAAAATTCTGTTACAAAAACAAATATATACACTATTAGTAACAAGTACCAGCGATGTCAAAACCAAGATATCCAGTACAATTCCTCCGCATTTAGAAGAAACGGGAAACTTTAAAAGACAATATTCAAAGGAATAAATAAACTACCTACGCAACCGATCTCACCATCATACCATCTAAAATTAAATTTTACAAACTGCACCTTTTAAGTTAAAATTATACAGTTACTCCTATTTCCATCAATTTAGATGTTACTTCATTCAAAACTTGGGTTAATTTAATATTGGACAATAAAACCGATTAACAGACATCCCGACACTCATTCAATATCTCTCCAAAAAAGAAGTATAATGTATTTTTATAACTGAATATTTAAAAATTAAGAATTGTTCTTAAGCTTTTACACCGTTTAATACCTTTACTTCATTCAAGGAAGTAAAAATGATTTCTTCTAACAAAAAAAAAAGAATAAATAAACAAAAAACTTGAACTAGATAATAATAAAAATTTATAAATGAAAGAATTAAAAAATAATTTATTAACATATTAATATACCAACCAAGATTTTTCAAAATACAATTGGATGTTACAATAAGAAAGCCTCTTTTCTACAAAAAGCTTTTGATAGAATTTTTTTTATTCCATGCAAAATTGATAACTTTTTAATAATTTCAACAAATACACAATTTTCATTATATCGAAAAACTTATAAAAAAATTATAAAAAGAATGGAATAAAACTTTGTGCCGCAAGAAAAATAGAAACATCACATTATTCCTAAAAATTCATAACGATGTGCTATCTGAACCAAAAACTTAAAAAACATCCAGCCTTTTTTCCTTTACATTATTCGGAATACCATTATTTATTTACGTGAAATTTCAAAACAATTCATACAAGAAAAAAAAACGTATTAAATTTTTCCTGCATCTCATAAATCTGTTAATTTGCAAACATCAACATATGCTGTAGAGAAGCTTGTTATGAAAATAAAATTACAGGACGAATTTTTTAACCGTAATTGAATCAGCATGTCTTACTTGTTTTTTTTTTCATATTTTATTCGTTCTGAATGCACTTCACTTAGAAATAAAATTGGTTAAAATAACATACATACTGAAAGTTTAAGTAGATCTAATTCTTTACACGACTGCCAAAAAAAAAGCGTAATGTATTAAGGGTGTATGTATGTAAGTATGTTTGTTCCACCGTAGCAGCTCAACGGCTGAACCGGTTTAGATGTACGATCCCACGTTGGAATCCTTACATTACCGGGAGTATCACGGGCTATACAAATGATATATATATATATAAATAATGCAGTAGTGGAGATGTACCAACCCACCGGGTCGGTTTAATGGTAAAACTTGTCATCGCAAATCAGCTGATTTCGAAGTCGATAGTTTTAAGGTTTTAATCCTAGTAACGGAAGTTACTTTTATACGGATTTGAATACTAGATCGCGGATAACGGTGTTCTTTAACAGTTGGGTTTCCATTAACCATAGATCTCAGGAACGGTCGACTTGAGACTGTACAAGACTACACTTCATTTACATTCATACATATCATCCTCTGAAGTAATACCTTACGGTGGTTCCAGAGGATTCGAATCAATAATATTACAAAAATAATAGAATTAAATTTACGTTAAATAAAATAATATTAAATAAATTTAAAAAATCTCTGTTCAATAATATTGGGCTTTCCGTGGGGACTGCTTGTGAAGTTAGAGTGGTGAGGTGTTGCGCGCACCTTATGCGAGACTAGCCGATCATCACCATCAACTAGTAACAAACTGAGTGCCCCTGGGGCGCTGTTTTTGGAGGTGCAATCGGCTGCTCTAATAACACCTCCGCAAACATGGTTCCGATTTTCAAAATTCAATCTAGGTATTTGTTAGTAGGTTGAAGACTAACATTTGCACGCATGAGGTACAGTCTCGATCTAACAGATCACGATTATTCGGAAATGTTGTAATATCTTGGCAACCGATATTTCGATTTCATTTATTAATGTGATCTGTATATTTTCATTTATATTAATGACATTAATAAAATTGCATGTGTTCTTGAAATATTTTTTGCTCAAAAAGAAGTGTAATGTATTTAGGGTAAATGTATGTATGTCGGTTCCACCGTAGTAGCTCAAATACTACATACAAAATTATCACCCGCACGCTCTTTAACTATCCTATATTAAAAAAACAATGTTTGACAGCAATGTTTTTTGTTAGTAGTCGTTGTTTAAATATTAAATGTATGTTAAAATAGTAAATATTTTTAATATTTATCTCTCGTTTTTCTTTTTTATTATGAAAGAGCGGGCATTATCTATGGTCATTAGCCCGGTGGAAATTGGTAGCGTATGAAAAAATCCCATGCCGGACTGTGATTCAAATCCGGAATATCCGTACGAAATGTCGGGACGTTACTTAGCCACGGGTGTCGGCAAATCTACTTTAAGTTTCTTATTTATTTATTTAATTTATTTTAATCTCTTCGCTGAAAAAAATTTAAATCAGTAAATATTTAAAATTTAATACTGCGCTTACAATTTCGATAGAGGATTCTAATATTGATATATAAGGACTGTTAAAATACGAAAAAGGCTCGGAGTTCAGAGAGTTCGAAATAAAGACAAAAAGGAAAGACAAAAAGGAAAAGGAAGACAAAATTAAACAGGTAAAAATAGTAATAGTTCATTCGATTATATTTTATACGATCCTTAGTAATATCAGAAGAATTGATAAAATCGTTAGTCGCGAAACAAGTAAGCTGCATACAAGATATAAAACCTGGACTATAAGGTAATATTTATTTTCTTAATTCGTATATTCCAGTAAGAGCACAATCGTTCCATTGCGAAAAAAATTTGATTTAACCTTTTCAGAAGTTATAGGTCCAAGAGTCGTAAAAAAGGAAATAAAAGAAAATGAATTGAGAAGAAAAAAATCCTAAGACGCTGTTTGAATCCTATTTTTGTGTTTTACATCAAAAACATACTAAAATGACAAAACATTTTAATAGATAATAATAACATAATATTTCGGTGGTGCCACATAACAGAATCACCATAGCACGCCACCAACCAGCGCCAGTCAGTATATTGGCTAGTTATTCCCCCACTACTATTATAACCAGACAACCATTTCTTTTACCCTCTCCCAAAAACAACCCTTCCACACCAATCTCCGCCGCCACCACGTGACGTCACACGCCCACGCTACCACGGCATTGATCTGCCACGCTATGCCATACCTAACCATACCATGCCGATTTAACCCGGTCTTCCGCACCGTACCTGTTACTTCATTATCCTTCAACCAGGCCATCGAACCAATATACAACAGAAACGTGCGCGCACGATGCTTGCGTGCAAAACACATACTACACCTCCTCAATTATTAATTTAAAGTCGAACAAGTATTTTAGATCATTTACATAAATAAATTTTCAAGTATACATACATATTAAATGTATATAATATTATTCCTTCTTTAATATACACAAAAATTTTGAAACGAAAAATATTTCAAGAGCATTCTTAAAAAAAGTTGTATGAAAATCATAAAAATGGTTATAATGAATTTTTAATTTAAAATAAAATACTGAACGACGGTTAAAAAGTAATATGAAAGTATGAAATTCATCATAGAAACACAACTACGATGAATTTCTTAAAAACAATTAATATATGATTGATGTGAATTTATTTTACAGCAGTGTACTATTATAATAATTTCCTAATTGAAATTAAGCAAATTACTTTTTAAAGTGATATATATGATAAATGTATTTCACTATTTTACTCTTTCTACGCTTGATTAGTTATTAGTTTCTCTCTCTCTCTGTTTTTTTTAGTATTTTGATTTTTTATCAAGGTTCGTTCGACTCATGTATGTATATGTTTATTAATGTGTTTATATATTTATGTATACTGTGTAAGATACACATTTCTTTGAAGGATTTCAATGGAAATCCCTGTCTGTATGTAATTTTTTTGTATTCAAATTTGCTTATGGTTCCGGTAAACTGGAACCGATTGAAAATCAAACATTGCGGCAAAAAAAAAGTATATATATATAGTACACGAGAAAAATAAAATAATAATGTTAAGTTTAATAACAGCAAAGTAAAAACACCTGTACGTATATACTTATCAGGTTGTGAAAATAATGGTAATAAACTTGTTAATGACGTAATCATTGGTTTTGGTGGTACCAATGAAAAGGACAGTACAGATTCAATTCGTTCATTTAGAATACGTAATAAATAACGATTAAATGAAAAGTATTTATGTTGAAGATTTATTCTTCGTAATTTCTATAGGTTTTCCTAAATCTATAGAATCCGTCATCAGATATATGATCACCTTCTCCCTTAAAAACAAACTTTTAAAAGTTCCTAAAATATACAGGAGATTTACGAAGTGAATCGCTCCGAATATTTGGGATATATATTTTATAATGTTTAAAATTTTTTACACACAGGATTATATTATATAATGTTTTTTGGAATAACTGAAAATTTAGTTTCGTTTAATACCTAATTAAAATCTTCCACATTTCCGTACGTTTCGTTTTTAACATAATCTTTGCAATTATTACGCTTGTATTTAGTGTCTGTAGACTTTGTTCACACCATTTTATTCAAAATAAAATTCTCTGCAAGTTTTGTTTAAAACTTTTATGTGAAACTTTTATTTAAAACCGTTTAACAAAGTTATTTTACGCTACTAAACATAAAATAAACTTTATTTTTTTAATTTTTTTTATCGATCACAATATTTTGTCTTACTTCAGACTTCTCGATAACTACTAAAAATGGAGTTCGGGGATCTACTTCTTTTTTTTCATTTCTTCAGGTCAGATTTCATATAAAACCAGTAGATCCAGTAGAACCAGAAATCAGAGAGTAATCTTTCGCTAGCCGACACTCGCTAACGAAATGTTTTTCTGAATGTAAGATTATATAAACTTTCTTTATTTTTACCGGCAGCATATGTCCTGAAAGTTTGTTTGATTCTTCGCGAATCACCTCTATAATCGATTATTGGTTAAACGCAAATTAAAAACATATAAATTTTGAAGTAATGTTATCTTAATAGGCAATAAATTATTAACAGGAATTTGATCTCAAACTCAGGAAAATACACCTTTGAAACCAATAATAGTACAATATGTAGATAATAGGAATTGTAAATGATATATACAAACACGCTAAAACGTATACACAGTATTCATCATCAATTTACAAGCTCGCAGTGATGATTGTTATTACCCAACATAAAAACATTTATACCGCGCCTGATAATCTTATTACTGAATAAACAAATTTTAATTATTCAAATAACATAATAATTTTGAAATTAAATAAATTTTGTATAAAGTGTAATAATTAAAATAAAATATTACGATTAATTGCTAAAGATAGAATAACGAAAATTTATATTTGATTAATAAATATCGCTTTGTAACATTAGTTTACATTATTTATATCAATAATACAATGAGTGAGCATAATGTCTCCAAAACAGAATTTTTTAAGCTTGTACAAACCTAAAACAAAGAAACAGAAAAAAAATTCAAAATGTAAATACATTATAATTAAATGGGATGTATAACCATGTAATTTTATATAACAAGCATTTAAAAAAAAGTGAAGCAGAATTAGATAACAGGATAATTCAAAGGTTAAAATGAGTGTTTGTGCAACGGTTCTGACAACTAAGATAACGCGATTGACATACAGAACGACCAGATGGCTGCGTTGCTTATTTTTATTCAAGAGAATTGAAAGACCTAAAATTTGTATCTTGCCACAGATTGATGATCTCAATGTATTAAACAAATCAGCAAATTATTTTATAAACATTCTTATTAATAAAATTATTTATATTTATATTATTATATGTTATTTATTCAATTTATATTATCTTGCTTGTACAAAAAATACAAAGAATGCACCCGTATTATTTTGAATGAATTAATCAAATTCACCGCATTCAGCATGCACTGATGGTGAAAGTTGAATTAAATATTTTTATAAAAAAAATTAAACAAAAGGGTAACACCATCTGACCATTTATTTGTATCGTTATCGTTCATCCATGCAGATAACATATTCTGTATATTCTGATCGCCCCTTTCAATTTATAAAATGCTGAAAATTTGCATAAATTTTTTTATAAACGCGATGAATTTGATTAATCGCCTCCAATGTTGAAGAATAACGTATATAATTTGTATATTTAACCTTAATTAGATATGGTTAGCGAGAGAAGCGAGCTACGATGAAGTTTGGTTTAAATTTTAACTTCCTTTTTTTAGGACGGTCTGTCGTAATCCATTTACCTTAGAGATTGGTATCAGGTGATTTTTTTTTTTTTTAATTTCAAGTTATCGTAGCGACCACCCCCACCAGAGCTTATCTGTATTTGTACACATATACCCGAAGGTCCGAATGTATAATAATATTAGCAGTGGTCCCCAAAATTTTCCGAGTCGCGGCGTCCTTTCTCAATTAAAATTTTTCCATGGCGCCCTACCCTAAGTAAAAGTATGACTACTCGTAATTAAGAGATAAAAATAAATAAAACACCAGTATCTTCATTATTTTTCTTACTTTATTAACACTATATTAATAACTAGCTCTACCCGCCACGCTTCGCTGTAGCACATTGTGGTTGCATGGATGAGAAATTAGAAACAAAACAAAAACAAAACGTTTCTTAGAAGTTTAATTTTGCAATACTTGTGGATATACAATTTTTTTTTTTCCACTGTCTGCTTAGTTATAAAGGTTATCTGGTTTGCCGACTCGGGAACACGCAACATACAGTTGCCAATGTGAGAAGCAATTAGCATCTAAATCTAAGCCACAAAATTCTAAAGATTGACCTTGAGCTTTATTGATTGTGATTGCAAATGCCAATCGAATTGGGAATCGCAATCTTTTAAATTAAAATGGTGTATCGGTCGGGATTGTGGGTATTCGAGGAATGAGGACATCTTCACCTTTGAAAGGCCCCGTTAAAATCGTTGCTTCCACTACGTTATTCATCAATTTCTTAACTGCAAGTAGCGTGCCGTTGCAGAGTTTTGGCTGATTAATATTCCGCAACAGGATAATTGTCATTTTTTGATCGAATCGTTGCTAGAATCAATCTAATGAGGAATGTTTTCCCAGTTCCTCCTGGCGCATTCAAGAAGAAGGTCCCCCAAACTCCGTCGTTTATCATTTGCATTATGCGATCATAAATGCCTTTCTGTTCACGCGTTAATTTGGGAATGTTTGATTGGACATATGACTATAGATTGGACATAAGATCACCAATATTGTAACTCTGTTCACGGCGTAAATCCACATCAAATGAAGCAATCGCAGCTCGAGTGGGTGCTGGCATTCCCAATTGACTAAAAACTTTATTTTCAATAGCTAAGCACTTGTCTTCAATATTTATCAATGCTTCGTTGTAAATGCCTTCTGTAAATTCCATTGTCATATTGGTATTTTCTAGGCGTACTCTATGCAAAATATCCTCAGCCATATACGATCGATATCTTTCCCATAACTCTGTGGGAGATGAAGGGAAGCAAGCGGTCAATATAATTGCGAATAATGCGCGAATTTGGTTTGGATGTGCAGTATTGCACGCGTCATTAATACATATATCCCACTGTTGGTCGTTTTCTAATAAATTCAGAGCTTGGTGAAAAGCGCAGCTCAATCACGACACGGTCACACAAAAGTACCTCCATTAAAGTGAATATTTAATTCAGATAGTATAATTATCTGAATCAGATGCAAGTGGATACGTTTTTTTTTTCTTTGTTAATAAACAATGTAATTGGGAACAGGTATTGTTTCACATGTGACTGCGGTTGTCGTTAGCTAGTACGGCGAGTGTTCCCCTAGCTTCCGACAGATGGCGCAGTCACTGGTACACAGCTGACCGTTAAAAAACTGTTTTCTCGCGGTCGCGGGTATGTGACTGATGCGAAAAATAGATAAAAACAAGCGATGACGAAATCCTTAAAAATATAACAATCATTTTGAGTAAATAGAGAAGAAGAAAAACAAGTAATCTCGTACGGCCATCTGAGACAAATGTAGAATACTAGACTCCGAGAGAACTTCCTAGGAAAAGTCGGATAAAAAAAAAACATCATCACGTCTATAGAAAAAAGTTTCAAAGACAATAACGTTTTTGATAGAAACCGGTAAAGCTTTGGGTTGTGGTAAATGTCTTTGAACTGTCTACAAAAATGCTGTGTAAGTAAGCAATAAAACATTAAATTACTGCGATCTGATGGGAACAGTACATTCTTTCTGGTAGACTCGCTGGTACATATGTTGGCATGGTAACTGAGATCCTATGTACTAGCATTTTGCATGCATTGGCCTCTGTTATAAGCAAACTAAACACATTGTCATTTTCTATATGTTTTTTGTGGGTTTCATAAACTTGCTATAGCATATGTAATTGTTGAGGTTTATTCTAAATTATATATTGATGTTATGATCAAGGCCTACTTCCAGTTGTATAGCAACTAATAACAGTAGAATCATTCCCGAATCATACATGACTAATGTGCTATTTATGAATTGTTGTAAACAAAAAACGCAATTCTAAGAATTTCATTTACTTATTTTTAATCTAATCATTGCGGTGTGAAGAATCATATGTTACACATAGCTTGTAATTATGTTCTAGAAGTTGGTTATTATAGAAACATTTATTGCGGTGTATATTTTTCTTAATGAAGTGAATATTGTTCATGATTTATTTTTACTATTTGTTGTGTTTGACACGAATATTTTGAGGCGTTCAATAAATAAATTTTATATAACCGAAAAATGCGTTCCTACTGTGAAGAGAATTATGCAAATAGCCCGCGAAAGTGAAATTAATTTCAAATGGAATGAAAGATCTTTAAGGAGAATATTACTTAAGATGGGATTTAGATGGGAAAAAACAGAAGACAACAGGAAAATAATGATAGAACGGCATGACATTAGAATGCAAAGAAAAAAATTTCTACGATAAATCTCTCTATTTCGCGAAGAAGGAAGACCGATTCTATACACAGATGAAACTTACATTCACAGTAGTCATGTGACACAATCGTGGGTAGACAACAAATCTTCATGAGGGACTGAAAACACCAGAATCCAAGGGCTCAATATTAATAATTGTTATTCCGGCTATAATAAAGGTTTCATTAACAATGCTTTACTTACGTATGAGTCAAATAAGAAAGGATATGAGCACAAATCGATGAACTCCGAAAAGTACACGAAATGGTTACGAAAGAAGAGTATTCCCCAACCTGCCACCTTGGTCGGTCATTGTGCTAGATAACACATCGTATCACAACGTTCTGCTACAAAAGTAGCCAAATTCTAACTCTTTAAAAAGCGGTATGATAAAATGGTTAGCCGAACAACGAATTAACTGTTCTCCTGCTATGACGAAGACTGAATTGTTCGGTTCTACAGTTGCCACCTTATCACCCAGACTTGAAATGATTTGGAGTCAAGTGAAAGGACAAGTAGGTAAAAGAGATACAACTTTAAACATGTCGGACGTTCTTAAGTTAGCTGAAGAGGAATTTCATAGTGTAGCAATGTCTGCGAGCATGTTGTCAACGTTGAAAAAAATACATTGAAGATGAACATTTATATGATGTACACATCGACAATTTTGTGATAAATGTGAATTCAGAATTGGACACTAGATCTTTAATATCAACGACAGCGACTTCAGAATTTGCGAGCTACAGCAACAAAGTGAGTAGAAAACATATGGGATACTAAATTAGTTTTAATTACATAAAATCGTATGTATTTTTGGTTATAAGTATCATTTACATGTTTTCAGTCGGCCTAGTACCGTGCCAAGTGTTTACTGAATGCTAGTAGTTTCTATTGCCAACTTACGTGTTATATTCGATAGTTATATTCTTTTTGCAAATGCACGAAAACGGGTTCACCTCTACAGCAAAGGAACTATACAAAATATCTAAATGAGAAGATAAAGAAAGCAATATTATTTCGGATATCGGGATTCTTTAGACCGAAATTCATTATTTATCAATGGACGGTGACATTTTTTCGACTTGATCAGTCCGGCAGATTATACTACAAGACAATGTATTGTGTATATAACGATTGATCACCAAAATACGTCTTTAGCTCAGCAGTTGGATTACTTATTGATTCTTTCTAACTTTGTTCATCCTATGTATTTATAAACATAAAAAGCTTATACAAAAATCTGAATACATTTGTGAGTGACGGCTTAAACTAAATTTCCCTAAATTTTTTTGTAAATTCATTGGGTAGCAAACCAAAGCATGGCAAACACCGTTCCGACAACAGTTTGTTAATAAAAAGTAAGATTTTACTTACCACACAACGATAAATAAAGTTACTTTTCAATTAATAAATAATTAATTCAACGTATCATAAACTGTATATACAAATTAGATATACTAAAATAACAATAGATAATAAAAAGTATATTAAACCCCAAACTTAAATGTACAAATTGCATCTGCAACTTTGTATCGATAACAAAAGCAAAACAAAATCACTTTTGTTACAAGACTACATAATGTTATCTATGATAATCGATAATGACATATAACTGTATAAGTTATATAAATATTTCATATAGAACGTAGTTTACAAATAAAACAGGTTTAACAGAAACATAATATACTAAAAAAAGTATCGAATTCTTTTTAAGTATACCTACGTAATATAGAATAAGATGGTCGATTATGGCCGTTAAAAACTGCAGGCAAACTCTTGCCACAACTTTGGCAGCTGATAACCATCACCATAAGTGAAATAACATTATACCAGGCTACGTGCGAGTCCTGGGATGTCAGTATCGTGGGTCAGGCAGAACCTGACCCCCCGGCCCTGGTTAAATTTGTATTTGAGGCGGCTGACTGGGACAATCAAGGTGGGATCAATGATCTGGGGCAGGCACAAACCGTCTCTCCGCCCGCACCTTTTGACATATTGACTGGCGAAACTCTGGATTATGGATAATTCAATTTATTGGAGGACCGGTAAAAGATGTAAGGAAGACTGCTGTGGGATTGTTCGTCGAAACCGTTAAGATATACAATCGTTACGTCTGTTAAGGGCGAAGACAATAGGACTGTAGGATATAGAGGTTTCACCACATGGTACTCTAAATACATCAAGAGGTATAGCTGTGTGCAGGGACTTAGTTATAGTTTGTCGATGACTGAACACCCGACACAACGGAGAAGTTCTACGCTCTGCGTCTCACGTACTGACATTCAACAAGCCAGAGTGTCCAGAAAAGATAAAGGCTGACTTTCACAGACTAGACGTCCGTCTTTTCATCCCTACACCATTGGGACATACTGCGGCATGTTGCACAAAAAAAAACTGTGTGTGTTGAACCCATTGCATACCGACGACCCGTGTAGAAATCTACCTGTCTGCGTGAACTGTCACGGGAATCATTCGGCAAGATCTAGAAACTGTTCAATGTACAAAGAGGAGGTAGCCATCCAGGAAGTCAAAGCAATTAAAAAAAAGAGCAACTTCGAAGCAAAGAAAATCGTGCAAAGTAGATAAGCGAAGTTATTGTAATATGCACAGGTTGTGTCATCTTCTTTCAAAGCAAAAAATGTAAATGCGGAACTGAAACCGGCATTAGCAAGCATAGTTAAACATATCCTAAAGAGGAACTTGGAAATCGTTCAGCCAGAGAAGATAGCTCAGAACAGGAGAAGAAACCAGCAGTTGTCAAACAAAAGAGTTCGTCTCCTTTGAGGAATGAACCATCGACAAGTTACAAGGCGAAGGACAGTGAAAGCAAAATAGACAAAATGCCTGAAACTAGAGTGGAAGCAGCAAAGTTTCCCACGCAGGGAACTGAGAAAATAGATATAAAAATTCTGGAAAAAGAGGATTTAACGAAAACAAAAATGGAGCCTACAGTACCAGGACTTCGGCCGCCCCACATGTTTCAGCGGTGAGTGATGTCTAGTCCGGACTGTACTTCTCACGCGCCACAGCAGTCGGTGTCTTCTGATGTTGGCAGCAGGAGATCCTCTGCGATTTCCGGCGGAGGAACTGAATGTTCCATCTCTGAGGCTTCAGATACCTCAGAATTTGACAAACAGGTAGGACGATTGAGAAAAGGAACAAAAAAGGATAGCCTAAGGGAAAACTTAGGCGACAGGCATTAAGGTGAAGCTCGTTTTTATGTGGTTTGACAAATGTTAATGAAATGATGAATATTTTAATTTCTGCGTGATGTGATGATCTTTTAATAACTGACTGAAGTGGTTGTTTAAATGGGAAGGCTCCTTTACACCCTTTTCATTACGTGTTAAATATTTTTTTATATAAGTGAATATTTTGACAACGTATCGTTACAAATGGTTTATGTTTTTAAGTCGCAAGGACTGTTTATACCCTTGCGATATTGTGCTTCTTTTGGATTTTCATCCCAAGACATACAGATTCGATTTTTGGGGAAAAGGGAATTTTGGGGCCAAATATTTATGCAAATAGTAAGGTAAGCATGCATCCATACATGTATTAAGCTTAATGTAAAGTGGTTGTGTTTGCATAATTTTGTGAATTATCCCGGTGAACAGGAAAGTGTCCCTCATGGCCAACGCGCCGGTCATCCACTATTTCGAATAGTATCAATCGATGATCGCTAGAACAATCGTCGACCACAGACCAGTCAAGGACCCTGCCAGGGATGTCCCTACCGATGATGATGTCAATATTTGTACCCGAAAAGGCCCGTCGTCCGTTAACCGTACCGACGTAAGTGGCCAACTGGTCTGCAACATTAGACCTCAAAATTGTGCTGCGCGATGAAACTGTCAATTAGACCACCGCCATGATCAGTGATCCCACTGTGCCAGAAAAGCGACTTCGCATTAACATCGGCCCCAATAAAGATTGGACCAATTCCCACAATACGAAGGCTCCTATCCCATCTCGCTAGTAGGTGTTCCTTACTAATAACTGGGTGCTCATGATTCTTGTGTGCAACCTCTTACAGTTAGCACAGGCAAGAGCCTCGTACCTATGCGAACAACCGTCTCGTCTGTGGCCCTCCTCGCCACAATGGGGACACACCAAGGCAAACTTACAAAATTTAGCCCTGTGACCATATCTGCAACATTTGAAACATTTTTGGACATCCACGTAATCTTTTAGTCGGCAGGACACTAAATCAATTAATAGTCTGCCTGCGGATGTAAGTTTTTTAAAGAGACCAGAACTTACCTGAAAGACGTGATATTTCTGGGTATCACGTCTACCCGTTTTAAAGACCAACCTGCAGTCCCGCCGGAAGCGGCTTCATTCAAATCAATTGTTCTGCTCCCTAATGAAGGACAAGACATCATCGGTCAGGTTACGGTCAATATCATAGAACATAATACGTGACCTACGCGTTCTCTTCGGGTCTATTTTCACATTCAATCGCTTAACCGCCGTGGAATCTCTAATTGCCTGAATGGTGTCTGTGTCATCCACTACCAAAACTAATCCCTTGCCCCGGCTTGCGAAAACTCTTCAATAAGTGGGTTCATACCCTCCCGGACTGTCATCCCTATATCTACTCCTAAACTATCGTTCTCAGAACCAGTGTTCGAGGAGGTCGAAGGAAAAAGTTCTGCCCCCTCCGCCGACTAGGCTTCTTACGTACCTCACTAACATCTGTCATGGTCGGAGATGCCCTGACCTAACAGCAAACGAACAAAATGCTCGCTGTATTCCTTCTATCACAGATACGGGGCACAAGCCCACAAGCGTGACGACTACCCGCAGCTGGAGACCTTCTGTATTCTCCTGTCACTTTACTATTTTTCGCCGCTACTGGATCAAATGCGTGAAATCAAAGACAACACACAAATTACGGCCCCCGCTCTAAAAGAGCGCGAGCAGGACTAAGGATAAAGGCCCATTTGCTCATGGCAGCCCTTTTGCTGTCTGTATACAGCACATTTTGCACTTCGAATGAGCGATTTCTTAAATTTACAATTTTTAAACCGATGGAACGACCGTGGCTCATACGCATCACCGGCCCCATTGAAATACCACCACGAAGCCCAAACTTTACCACTGCTGCAACTCACTGTGAGAAATAATCCAGGGCTTTTTCAATACTCAACGTCGTTAAGCAGTAAATGAAAAATCGAATAGCAGTATTAAGGAAGCCTTTCGAACTACAACTCTGGTGGTGCTTCGCAACAAGGTGAGCAGGACATTGAGATGAATAGCTCTGTGCGTTCAGCAAGATGGTGCGCACACACATCCATAGATAAATAATTCGTAAGTACAAACGTAAATAAATGTTCAAAATATTTACAAAGTCCAGAACATATGTTTGTCCAGAAGTATATACATGACTTCTCGGACATTGTATAAAAAAAATACCAGACGCCTATGTTAATTTGAATTTTGTAAGTTTTACAAAATTATGAATCAAATTTATTTCATTTTCGAACAGAATTATTTTAATTTTAAAGTCAAACAATACATTTTATCTATACTCGTATATACTACGTAGCCCACGGGGCTGGTCTAGCGTTTCTCAAGTCCTAGTAAATGTTGATTGTTTTTATACAGGATTGAATACTAGGCGATGGAAAAAGGTGTACTTTGGTGGTTGGGGTTTAATCAACCACACCCCTCAGGAATGGTCGAACTGAGTCTGTACAAGACTGCACTTCATTTACATATCATCCTCACCTCATTGTGCTGATGAGGGGGGTTGCTTATTGTTCAGTAGACGAGCAGATTACAACGTGAACATTAAGAAATAAAAATAAATTTACTACGTAAAACTGTAGTAATTTTAATATGTTAAAATATTATGACTTAATATAAAATATGACTTAATACTTTAGTCAATATTAAATCTTTATAGTAAACATGTCACTGTCGCCAACAACAGAGAAAATAAACATACCAGAAATTTTACGTGACGTGTATTTTATATGCACACTCAACTTTGGTGAAGTTTAATCGATTATAACTGTAACTGAATTTTACATATCGAATTATAAAATAAATGATACAGCCTACTTCTTTTAAACAAACTAGATTTAAATAAAACACCAAAAATATAGACAACTTTTACTGAATTATGTCAACATAATAAGTTAAATAAATTATTTTTATTATCAAAAAAATAACACAATTCGATTTCTGAAAGCAGATTTCACAAGCACGTTGGGTATACAAATACCAAATAATAGGTTTTAAATTTATTTTTTTCAAGTTACATTGTCATTCATAAGGTTGTCGAATAGCTTTTTCTATGAAAATTCATAAAACTGCATTACAACCAATATTTAAATCTTAATTATTAATTTAATTATAATAATATTTATTTTGATTCAATACCAATTTCGAACTATTTTCTTACAAGAGTTTCAATTCAAATAATAAAAAATTAAATATTACTTTCTTATATTAATTTTATTCATTTATAAATTTATTTACAAATATATATTGTTAATATTTTCATGATCATTTTATACACACTAATTCATATGCTTTTTTTAAACAATTTTATTAATATTAATATGCAAGTTTTATATACATTTTTAAAGCCCTTTTTTGCTTGATTATTCCGCCACATAAGCTTGAAGGTTGTCCTTGGAATACTGGAAATGGAATTTTGTAGCGTATGAAAAACTGAAAAATGCCATGCCTGACCGGGATTCGAACCTCCGGATGACAGACAGAGACGCTACCGCTCCGCCAAAGTGTGACTGAAACGAACTGTTTAATACCTATTTCATGAAAATCGATGTCGCCATTCTGGGATTACAGGGGTAAAAAGGACACACTATCTAAATTAGTACCTCTCTTCAAATGCAGCGCGTGTAAATTACGATAAAGAAATTAGTTGTACTTAAAAGAAATCTTTCTTATTTTCCCATCTTTTATTTTCCATTTACTAGTATTTTTCTCTCTTATTGTTTTGAATACTACTTATACCATTAAATGCTAAATGTTTAAGGCATTTCATTTGAGTATAATTAATTTTGAATTACTTTATTGTGTTTTTATTGACAAATAACTGATTTTCACAACTAAATTGATTTCAGTTTAACATCGTTAAAAACAGATGTTTAACACTAGATAAAAATATGAAAAACATATTGCTAAATATAAAAGAAACACCGAGTTTTATATTTACAAAGTTCTACACGGTCTTCAATTTTACCGCCGCCGCCATTCATCATCCACCGTCGCCGTCGCCGTCATCATCATTGATAATGATAATGATTATGATCATTATTATTATAATATTCCACTTTATTATTGGGTAAACAAACAATATAAACAAAAGTTTCTTATAATCTTTAAAATCATTTATTATATAATAATCTAAAGGTTCCACCATCATATTAAATAATAAAATTGTTTATTGTGTCGTATTTTATATTGCTGAAGTTCAATACATTCAATACACACGATATATAATTAAACTGAAAATGAAAAAAAAAACAATTAATGAGCTTAAAATATAATACACGATTTATCAGAGAAGAAAAACGGTTAAATAAGCACGGCGATACCATGCCTGCTTGGTACACTAAAGATCCCGGTTTCGATTTCAGAAAAGTTAAATAATTCAAAAGGAGTAAATCCCCAACGAATTAGCAAAAATAATAAATACATTAAATTAACGATGCATTTCAAAAACGCGTAAACTTCTATAATTCAAAGAGCGAGAATAAGGAAGCGAGTGAAAATGAAGAATATAAGCCGATAAATAAATTTCTAGAATACTATAGAAGGTTCGTTTAATACATGTTTTGACATCATCACGGTTGAATGAACAAAAGGATGGATTAGCTTCTGTTACATCAAAACAAGACTTAAAGTCGAGGGTATGAATAGTGCCACGGGCGAACCGATGTGAAAGTGTTTAAGAAGAACATTTGAAGTCAATCTGCAATTAAACAGTCGAGCGTAAAAGCGAAGAGTAACTCATGAGCAGATTCCGACTGCCACCGACTGCGACAATATACCGTTCTGCGGTCAAGTACGAACAGAAGCTTTTCGACGAGTTCACTGTGAGCAGTAAACAAGGTACCACTATTCATCACAAAAGTACCTGTTCCTTTGTAAATAAATTATCTCTGTATAAAATGTAATCTCACTACAATTTAAGTTTTGTATAAACTTTTCATTATTTATTGTAAATTTCTTAGTAGAATCAGAATTATTGTTGTGTTTTATGAATTATTTACTTAAATTTTTACTTATTTTGTAAATAATAAGATACTAAAAAATATATAATTTTTATTTGAGTAATTTTAAAGGGTATAATCTCTCTCAATATCTTTGTAAAAATGATAAGTTATAATATTAAGTAAAATGTTATCTACAGCAGCATTTTGCTGAAATTCACAAATAGACTGTAATTTTTAATCTATATCATATTGTAAATCAATACTACTACTACTACTACTACAACTACTACTTAATACTACTGATAATAAAGAGCACCTTTCGAAAACGTTAAGATTTATTTATATAACATATAATACAAAATTACAACGATAGTGACTAAATAATACAATGAAATATTTTACGTTTTAAATACACAATAAAAAATGTAATAAAAATTAATTTTATAACAAAGAGAAGCTTACCAGAGAAGGTGATCTTGAAATGAAATATTTGTTCTAAAAAAGTCTGAATTGAATTATTGTTTCATATGCATAAAAGTAAATAAGTAAGATGAAAAATAAAAAAATACGCAGAATGTAAAACAATATTACGTAAATACAATTTAAAAACATATTATAAATATCTTGAATTTTAATAGAAATATAGTACCACTTTTATTGAAGCAACAATCACAAAGCTTCTTTGACAAATCACTTTAGACCCCAAAATTTATCCTACGACCCCTAACATTATATATAGATTTATCTAAAAGAGCTTCACCTGATTCTACTGTCAACCTTATAATGCCCAACAGACTGAGGTATTCATCCCTTCGGTATCCTTGTCATCCATCAAAACCAGATCAGAATATTTTGCTTTCAAGTTAACCGCCGACAGAGTAAGCTGCCATTCCCATTTCTCATTAAAATTATAAATAACGTAACAAAGTATGGTTAAAATTCAAACAATTTAAGGACAACTTCATTAAAATAGGAATGCTATAAACAACCTTAAAAAATTTACCACACAAAAGAAAATAAGGATAATAAAAATAAAATAAAGAAAGACCTAAATAAAGCATATATGGAAATAAAAGACTGTCAAGATAGAAAAAAAAATTTAGAGAAAAATCCGCAGAACAGAGGTTTTTGTGAATGTAAAAAAGAAGAGACTGCATATGCCGGACAGAAGAACAAACAACACAGCATAATGAAAGAATTCTGAAGGAGAAAGAGGGAAAATCAGAATAGAAGCAATTGAAATAACATTTGCCTGGTCCTTTGCAGGTCTGTTCGAAAAAAAGAAATAGTATGGTAACAATGCTAGAAGTAGACGTACAGTTTTTCAACAAATAAAGATTAAAAAATATATGAGAAGTAATGAAAAATTTAATTATCTTTTATTTTTTGTTATACAAGGTTGCCTTGTAAGTTTTTACGAAAACAATTACAAGAAAAAATATTTTTTGGTACAAATCATTTTATTTTTTTCTCAAAATACTCACCTTTAAGATTTATACACTTTTGCAAACGTTCGAAGCAATTCTCGAAACATTTTTTTCACTCTAAAGTTGGAAAAATAACAAGGTTAAAAACCTTAAAAACATGGTTTAGGAAGGATTCAACAGCTTCTTGAGGCGATGAAAATCGCTGCCCACGCATTTTTTGTACGGGAACAAAAAGAAGTCGTTAGGGGATAAATCACGGGAATATGGGCAATGTTTTTCTCCGTCAAATAATCCATTGTTTGACGTGCTGTATGAGAGCTGGCAATGTCATGATGAAGAATGATGCGACGTTTTCAGTTATTTTTTCTGATTTCATTGATACTTCTAGCAAACAAATTTGTATATACCACTGAGTATTATTTGTTCTTCGCTGCTCTAAAGCATTGTTTCTCAAACTTTATCGCCCACGCCCACATTGAGAATCAAAACTTTTCTAGCGCCCCCAGAATTTTTAAACACCATCTGCTAAAAATAATAACGGCAATTGCTGTTTTTCAGATGCATTTTTAAAAACAGCAACTGCAATTATTGTTTTTAAACGTGGCATATCCTATTTCTGAGTTGAAATTTATATTTTTATATAATATAGTATTTTTATTAAATTTGCTTTCAAAAAAATTACAATTTTATCTATATAGTTATATAATAACAACAGTGATAGTATATTCAATATAACAATACAAATTATTTTATTGTATAAGTGTCCCTTTAATTTTTTGTACTAATGTAGTAGGTATTTAAGTTTGGTTTGAAATATCAGGAAAACATCATTTTGCCTTTTTTTAATTAGCCGTCGCCTTCCTAGACCGCCTAAACGCCCCCAATTTTCTGTGGACCTTCTACCGCCCCCTCTGAAGGCCTCCAGCGCCCACAAGGGGCATTTTCACTCACTTTGAGAACGAATGCTCTAAAACAGTGTTTTCTACATCTCCAGTATAAACGGAAAACACATCAATATATTTAAAAAAAAAAACAAAAAAAACTTACAACTACTATCACAGATAACTAAAAAATTACTTATAACTATTATCACAAACAAAGTTTTAAAAATAACTAATATTTAAAAAAAAAAAAAATATATATATATATATATATAACCAATAAAATATAAAATAAATTTAACAAAATCTAAGAGAAGTGTAAGAGCTCCTTCTAGGATAACAGAAAGATTAGATTTAATATGAAATTTACGAGTATAACTGCTATAAAATGAAAATAGTTATAAGCGGCAGTTGCATCGCATGCATACTGGTGCGTTTACGGTTGACATCAGCAGATACCCGTGAGTAGCTCTAGTATGTCCTATCAGCAATCGGCATAGGACCACTTCCTTACGACGATTTTTTCTGTATGAGGAGTCTCATGGCAACACAGACTCTAATGTGCAAAAATTTTTTATCTACTGTAGCCGTCCAGTCATCTTGTCACTTTGCGCGAAGAGTGAGTTTTACATAATTAATAAAGTCGGATACAGTAACACGGATAGTGAAGGATGGTTGACTAAATGCATCTTTAGCAGCGGAATCTGCACGTTCATTACCCGAAATCCCCACTTGGCTGGGGATCCAGCAGACACTCACTTGTGTGTTACGATGGTTCAACTCGGCGATTGCATTGTAGATTTCGACGATGAATCTTTTTGATTTTTGATTTTCTGATGATCGTGACGATAGGATGTATGGAATAAAACTTTTCTTAGGCTTGGAGAGCATTACACGAGTCGCCACAAATAAGGACATGACGGTATATAGGATTAATGATATTTAAAGCCTTATTTATAGCGTATAGTTCAGCAGTAAAGACACTCGTAGTATCAGGTAGACAAAACATATAGGTTCTGTTTCGATTCATCCATTTATACTACTGCGTCTGGGTTTGTTTTGGAGAGAATATGGTGAAACATTTGCTGAAAGAAAATAGGTGGTGTTGATTCGTTATTGTATATCGTGAGGTCAAACATAAAATTTATAAGGTTGGTTCTCCACGGAGGATATGAACACGGATAAACTGGAAAAACAGGTGGGTCAACATTTATAAGGTGCAGTAAACGTCGGGTACGAATACCTACAGGTGCAGTATAACGTGGATGGTCCTCATAACTTCGAAAATAAGGACTTCCAAGGACTGCGTCAAAAGCCGGGTGATTTGGCTGTCCTTAAGACGAGTAAAATAAGATGCTAAAAACTGGTCCCGTCTATCCCAAAGTGATGGCTCACCGCAGTCAACAAGGATGCTTACGACATGGCTTGATCTACAGGCACCTTTAGCAAGCCGAAGGAAAGCATGATGTACAGGATCCAGTACTTTAAGCACGGTATTACGTACTGAAGAGTAGGCGACACAACCATAATCTAAACGGGAAAGAAATAAGGAATAGTAAAAACGCATCAAGTTACTTGCTATTGCAGAAGGTTATGTAAGTTCTTCATGAATGAGTGCGAAAATGGATTGTTTTGGTGATCCGCGGATCTTTTTCTACACAGCAGACGTAAGTAGTACGCGAGATAGTGTCCACGTATTTCCTCCATCACTTCCTCGTAGCGTCCAAGAATACTCAACACGACATACCGCTCTAGCCTTACGGTACAAATCTAGATGTTAATCTGTAGGCCGGCGGGTAAATTTGCGCAGTGCCTGTCGTCGATTGCTAATAGTGTTTTGGCAATCATCATTCCACCAAGGAACGGAAAGATGTTGTTCAGTATCGTGTTTTTGTTTCCCTTTATTCGTTGATAAAACTAACTGTCTGCCTTTTCTTCTTACTTCATAAAAGCATATAAATCTCTTTATTTCAGTTGATGAATTCAATAGCTGATTTTTTATTATATGTTACCTTTTTCTTATTGTATTGTTAGTCTAATATGCAATTTAAAGGGGAATGAGATTTTTACAACAGCAGGAATGAGGGTAGCTAGTTGTAGCCTTGTAGCAGACACCTCATTCCTCATGAAAATAGCAACACCACCACTCTCTCTACTATCTACAAAATAGTCGTATCTCTCACAGGCATAGCCTCTGAATGTTACTGCATCTTGTAATAGATGCGTTTCTTGGAAGCACATTATTAATGGTTCATATGCGCGCATCAAAAGTCTAACATCTTCACTTTAAATTCCGAACACCACTAACGTTCCACTGAATAATGCTCAGAAATAAAGTTAGCTGGATACAGAAATACAGATAAATATATTACAAAGTTAGTTATAGGTGATCCCGTTTTTCTTTTTCGAATTTTTTCTTCTAAGAAATTCCGATGCCGTGGGATCGGGCAGTTCCACTGCCATATCCTCCAGTACACGTGGTGTTAGATAGGAGAATTTTGAAAAATGGGAAGTTGCAGACGACATCCCAGAGGAGGTGGTTGTTAGTTGTGTGGGCTTCTTTAACAGGGAGCTTATTGGTGTATTTACCCCTGTCCGCAAAGGTAAAACTTTAGGGACGGGAACTTTCAGGAATATCCCACTACTGTTAGTTTTACTAGCTGTAACTACTGAATTCTTATTCATTTTCGTTCACTCAGAAATAGTTGCAGTAAGTGAAGCAACCTTATCAGATAACACCTGAACAAGCTTCTTCAGGTCACTGGAGGATCCGCACTCTTTGTTGTCTGCATTTACAAGAGCTTTACTTGGTGTGGCGGCAGCAAAACAGACATCCAGTTTAACCAGGTTTCGAGAGCTAAGCGTCTTTTTATATTCTCGTCGGGCATCTGGGAAAGAAAGCTTTTGCTCGGTACAGATTTTTAGGATTGCTTTCTCTTTTTTAAAACTTAGGCAATCTCGAGATCGAGCTGAATCTGTTCCTCCACAGTTTGCACATTTCAGTAGACACTGACTGTCAGGAGGAAGAACACTGTCCTGACAGGAAGACTGTCAGGAAGACCACAAAGACTTGTGGCCTTCTTTTGCACATGTAGGACATATTGCGTTGTTCGGACAAGAAGTTTTAGTGTGGCCATACCTTTGACACTGGAAACACCGCCGTGGGTTAGGAACGAATGGTCGTACTCTTAACTAATTGGTATCGTAATTTAATTTTCTTCGGTGGTATGAGAAGGTTGAAGGTTAAAATAAGAGATTGAGTAGGTTCTTCCACCCCACTCTGACGTTTCATTATTCTCTTCACCTCTGTAACACCTTGGGGATGAAGCTCTTCGGCAAATTCGTAACGTCAATCTCAATAAAATCCTGGCAAAAAATTACTCGTAGGCTAATATTCAAGGTTTTATGACATACCACACTTACTTATACCGCCCATATTAGTTAAACGTAAAAGCGATCGACTTTGTTCATCGCTTATAGTTTTTATTAGTATTGATCCGTTCCTCAGTTTTCTTATGTTTTTGGGGGAACCGTTTGAACCAGTTACTGGTCAGGAAAGATGAGCGAGACCTTATGAAAGAAGCCTTCTTGATTATTCTGAACAAAAAGCGAATATTTTTTTATATTTCAGAACTGATGCTTTACAATTCTTTTCTGTAGGACTTTTATCCTCGTTAGACAAAGCTGACCGAAGCCTTTTCACTAGACAAAAATTGGTGGTTTTATCGGATGGACCACCATCATAGAATTAATTTGTGGACTTTAAATTTTGGTCCCACAAGTACCGGCGATATAACAGACTACTCCAGTAGAATACATGCGTTCTGGAGCTACAGTTAAATACAACTGGGTTCGCCTAGGTGTCCAGAGGACATCGTTCGAGATTCACTACATTATGTCTAGTCTATCGTAACTATTTTCCATGACAGCTCATCCACAACGTAACTTTTTATCATCACGCATGATTGAATGTGTTAAATAATGTAATATATTCAATCACAACTTGAAGATCACATTGAAGAAATCACACTAGAACTGCTCAAAAAATCTTCTAGAAGTACGTAAATTTAAAAAAATTATGCTACTTATATCAAATTTAAAAAAGAGAGAAAAAAATAACTTCATCTTTCCTTCAGCGATAATAAGTAACAAAGAAAATATAGATATATGTTAAAGACGTGGCTGCTTTGGCTGCATTATTACACATTTCGACGGTTATAATTATTTAACGAAAATTTTACGCCTTTTTTACTGAAGATGGAAACAGGGATATGACCTAAACCTCTTCATCAGCGTTTTTTTCCAAAGACTTTTCTTTAAAAACCTAATGTAGTTTATCAAGTTCTGTATCTCTAATGATGACAGAATGTTCAAAAAACCAAAATCAGAATTTTGTTTTAAGAACTGATAAATTTTAATCCTAGATTTGATAACGTTTCCTCTCAACGGTATAATGTTTAAGGACAATGCGATTTGCAATTTTAGGAGTGTAAACTTTTCATAGAATCTTTCCTTAGCGTAAGAACATCATTGACAGAGATACCTCCGAAATAAATTACGTCCATTGATGCAAAATAGGACATTTCTAAAGACGTCCGTATTGAACTGAAATCGATGAGAAACTGATAAGCTAGCTACACCGGATTAAAATCTCGCTCAAACTTTGTCTACGATATTTCTCTAATCCTGAGATTTCCTTAATCCTGAAGTATTAAATGTTTTTACCGACTTTCTGAGTTTCTTATCTAGGAAATGGGAGACATAGTAAGAGTTTTCCCGTTAATATTTGTAGTTAATTATTTCATATGCGGTGAAATACAGTGCTGATTTATTTGCACATTTATTTATCTGAGATTATACAAAGTGAACGAAAAGTCTCTTTACATGTTAATAGCACAGTAAAGTTAGATATGAGAAAAACATTGTTATGAATGCAAAAAAAAAAAAACAGTATTTTTTAACATTTATGTCTCGTTAACATTAACATTTATTGTGAATAACATTATTACAAAGGTTCAAGATTCATATATTGATTTGGAAACAGTTCATTTAGCCGTGTGCGGACACTCACAGCAAAATGTGGAGGAGTGCCGTATTGTTGAAGTGTGACGATATCAGCTATTCCTCTTGCCGTTAATTCTGGAAGCAACCACGTGTTAATCACGTGAAGATAGCTGTGCTGGTTCACAGAACCATCAAAGAAATATGATCCAAGCAGATGGTCTGCCGTTACCCCTGCCCAAATCATAACGTGCGGCGGATTGCACTAGATTTCCTCAGAAAAGTACGGATTGCCTTTTTCCCAAAAAAAGACGTTAAGATTTCGTGAGCTACAATAAATCGCACATTCGTCAGAGAACATAACGGTTTTTTGATCATTTGTATGTGAGAAGCGTGCGAATTCCACATGAATGTTCCTAGTCACGATCACTCAACTAATTCACCGAGGATGGCCGAAAACATGAAACATTCAAGTCGATCCGCATTTGGTCTCGCATAGTTGATCGCAGGATGCCTAATTCTCCAGACAGCTTACGGGTTGACTTTACCGGGGATCGTTCAATTGATTCCGCCACAGCAACACAAGTTTCGGTGCGAGTCGTAGGCCTTCCGTTACGTGGTGCACGGAGAACACTTCCCGTCGCAAAGGTTTTCTTCTCCCATGCGAATAACGTTGGTCGTGATGGCAGCGGTTTTCCAAACTACACCGCGAAGTCCCATAAAATGTCTGTTATTGTCTTCTTTATGTTTTGACGTTCGTGAACCCACACAGAAGCCACCAAATGCTCCTCAACAGCGAAAGAACTTGTATACGCTACAGTTTTAACACGCGACTGTCACGTCCTTCCCACATTAACCGAAATGACATGAGCAGGATTCAACTTATGGGGGGAAATAATGAGTCAATTTACTCAAGAATAGTAAAAAATATACCGTTTTTTGTATTGTTTTGTATTCATAACATATTTACACGTCTAACTGGTTTCGAGCCGGGCTAGTATCGGAGCGGAACGGTGATCACAATCCACCAGATCTAAATTGCGTTCAGTTGTCCATATCCAGCCTGCGGAAGAGGCTGCAAAACTTCGCGATGGATGCATGACAGCTAGAATGGCACACCACGACTAAAGGAAGATCCTCGCATAAATTTATACAGGATCTGGGGGAATGGTATGTCTCGAGCTCGTTTTTAAGGGCAACGGGTGCCCAGGTGCTCACCAACCATGTTAATTTAAACCAATATCTGTTTCGGATCCGCCTGGCAGCTGATGAGCTGTGCGTCTGTGGGGAGGTCCAGTCAAATGAACACCTGATGATTGACTGCCCTACTCTTTAAGGGGAAGGGGGTCAGGGGGAAAATTGGTCGCTCACAAGCGGCGAGTCAATGTGGCAAGAGCCGCATTGTCGGACCGAGTGGGAGTTCCTTGATGCGGTTGCTTTGTTCAACCGACATCAGTAGTTTACTTAAGAGAAAAGACTCCTACCGCACTGTTGTGGGAAGGTAACCTAGAGATATATATGGTGGACAGGTACTTTCTGGCATTCAACGACCTAGGCGTGGCAGCGAATTGCTGTCTAGACGAAATAAATTTTAATCTATGAATTACATATATATTTTTAGTAGTTGACGGAGTGCGCCCACCCATTTTAGCAAATATATGACAAATGAGCGGTTGGGACACGTAAGCCGGTGGTGTATGGCATCGCGCTTAGTCCGCTCACGCTGTTAGGTAAGCTCTAGGAGCTATTTAGGAAACCGGTCGCTAAAGTGTTCAAAGTAGTTGCCGTTTGTGGCACAGACATTCGGTCTTATGCTTTACGGCGACCGAGTGGGGTGGTGGCGGGAAAAATGCCAAGCAAACCAATACATGTCTAACTGTTCTATGCTATTAACATGTAATGAGACTTTTCGCCTACACTGTAGAATCAATATCTCACCAGAGAACCTGGTGTAAAAAATTCTTGACAATACAAAATTAGTCGGTGAAATTTGATCAACTAATCGCTTAAAATTTCCAAAAAAAAAAAATTTTTAATTGTTTACAATAAAATAATTTTATGAAATGACAATAATTCTGAATATTGTGAAGTAAAATTAATTACGTGAACACAAAAAAAATCATCGTAGCTTAATTTAAATATTTAAGGAACAAAAACGTCTCTTTCTCATTTATATGTTTCAGCTGAATATAAAAACTAAATTATTATAAAATTATGTTAAGGCCTGCTACAGAAAGAATTAACGATGCCAACTCGTGCTTGTATTTCAAGTAGATACTTCATAATCTCATAATGAATATTCAAATAACAGGGTACCCCGACGAATAAAATCAAAAGAAATATACACAGAATCAAGATACATACACTAATACTTCAACAAAAAAAATCTCCATACACTAAACAATGCATTCTTACAATATTTTTAGATTTAACAGATTCTTATAAGATTTTTACAATAACAGATAATCAGTAGAATAATATCCATCCACCTTCATACGTTTTACAGTAGGTATAGTTTTTAATAACATAATAATTCTTAAATTATATACAGGGATTACATGAAGAAAATAGGATTATTATTATTATTATTAAAAAAAGAACAAGAAAAAATATGATATAGTAATAAAAAAATATAAATTAAATTAAAATTAATTATGCTATGAAAAAAAAATAAAGAAAATTATTAAATCGCATGTTGAATTATTTATATTTAACTTTATATTTAACTGCGCTAAGAAACAATATTAAATATTTTTTGGTAAATTTCTTGAATCTTAAAATGCGTATACTTGAGTATATATATATATACACACACTTTGAATAAAATTATTCTATAAGAATACTGATTTCTTTTACTAGTAAATATATCAGTAAAAAAATAATATACGTATATTTTTTACAGTACAAAGTATGTAATCGAACTACAGTATAAACAAACAAATAAATAACGTAATGTTTAAAAATCTTCCTGAATTTTCCAAATTTTGATTATTCTATAAAATTTAACCAGGCCCCCGATGAGATGAGTTAAAAAAAGAATTCTTTAAACTTTAATACCTTTTTTCTCATTTTTATACGTAAACGAAACTAATAACAGATATACTACAATAATATGTTAAATCAACATAAAAATAAAGATCTAAACAGTAGTGGTAAAAATGTATTATTTAACTTATTTTCAATTTACTCAATTGTATAAAAATATTTATAAAAAAAACACACGATCAAAAGTTGAAAATTCATAAAATTCCAGTTTTTGGAAGCAGAGGTGCTAATTTACAGATTAATAAGCAATAAATAATTCCTTACTACTTCAGTGATTATAAGTTATTCAAATATAATACAACAAACAATATTCGAAATATCAAATTCCCAAATTATTTAAAATTTCATCTAACTAGATAACAGAAAAGATCTTAAAGTTCATTTTTTAATTTATTATCGTGCCTGTTTGTTTTTTTGTTGTTTAAATAACTGATTTATTTGTACTCCCAAAACACTGAACCCAGATTGGGTAACGTTTCTTTTCAACGGCCAAAGTTCAAAGACAATATGTTTTCCAATTTGAGGAGAACGACTGTAAACTTTTCATAGAACCATTCCTGAGAGTAAAACCATTATAAAAGATATCTCCAAAATCGTCTACGTCCAGTGATGCAAAATAGAACTTTTCTAAAACTGCCCCTGTCGAACTAAAATCGGTGAGGAACCGATTAGCAATATGGATTAAAATGGTCTTGCTCAAAACTTTGTCTAGGATATATATTTTTTTAATTTGTAATAGCACAGCATTTTTTAAATGTTGTGTATTTAATTTACCGTTCTTCAACAGAAAAAGGAACATTAATTTTCTGCTTTACATATTTTTTCATAGAATTTTACAAGGATGTGAAGACCTGGGGTAAAATTGGCGCCAATCAGCTTTCTCTGAAGGTATTAATGTTTATTACACGACTAATCCATACGTAAAAAGAATGAAACGAATCTTACAGGTAATAATATCACTTGCACTTATGGGCTTGAGAAAGCAATGATAAACCAGTTTATTCCTTGCTTTCATCAGTAAATATGGCATCGGATACTTGTAATTTTTGGGAATGGTTATGCCAGGCTTATGACTCGTGTCAGGTGACCAAAAAATAGGTACAGTTATGACATTTGCAAACTTAAAAATAATTAAGAGTAGAGTAAAATTAATTCGATAAAGTTTTTGTACGTAAAATAAACCGCTTAAATTTCACAGAATTAAAACATTATACTCTAATCAACGAAAACAAAAATATAAAACGCTACAAGATAATAAAAATATTAATAAAACGTACAACTTACGTTATAATGCAGTATAATAAACTCCACAATCGTATAAACTTACCTGCAAAAAAGAAACAAATAATTTAATTACATATTTTACATAATTCTTACATTTAATAAATAAGTTTAAATTTATAGGTTAAAGACAATAAAAATTATAATTAAATGGTTCAAAATTTATCCCAAAAACATCTGAATTCTATTTCAGAATAAATATAATTATATAATGAAAAAATTCAAAATCAAAATATTTTACCATTCTAAAGAAAACAAATATTAAAAAATCAATACATGGATTCGTTAACAAGTAACAAATCATCAAAGTAAGGTATTTCCTTGCCGTTTAAATAAGGATTTTTAATGATAATTACGACGTTTGTTAAAAGTGATTCAGGAGGAAAAGAACCACGATCCAAAGTTATTTAACTTCGGTGATCTAATGAAGCCAGTTTATTAAACATGATTTGGTTCTAGAAATTTTACATAAGGAATTTTTCTCCCTAAGATATTCCCAGTGTTTCGGTGCTATATATAAGTTGTAAGAGGATGGAATTATTGTTTAATCATTAAAATTATTAAGCTAAATAATAAATTTTCTTTAACTTAATAATGATCATTCATATTGAAAAGAATAATTAATACTTGAGGCAATTAGATCTTATTGGGGAAAAATTTTCAAATTTTACAGAATAATATTATTTTAATAATAATATTTTATTATTACTTTTTAATAATATTATAATTAAAAAATATTATTTAATATTTTATAATAACATTTTTATTATATAATTTCTAAGTAATTATATACGTCGAGAAATATCAATCATCAGTTCATGATAGAGTCAAAGACTAAAATAATGAGAAACGAGGTATTCTATTAATAGAGTTGAAGGATTTTTAATGACAGAATACCGATTAGGTGATACAAAAAATAAATAAGAAAACAAATTTTCATAAGAAAAATGTTTTAAAAGTCACGTGAAAGTAATAACATTTTTACTGCATTGTAAGGCAAAAGGTGAAAACTGGGGCTTCTTAGTAATACGTGGTAATATAAAAATATCAAGTATTTACATGGAAAAACACTAACCATTTAGTAACCAAAACAAATTGTATTATGAAGTACTCAAAATGGAACCATTTCATTTTACAAAAAAAAATTAAAAAAACAATAATTACGAACGACAAAGAGAACTTTTCCCTTTCTTAAAATATTATTTAAAATAGTTCTACTATAACAATAATTGTTAAATATCAGACCACAAGAAAACACGTATAAATGTTTCCCCGCCACACGGAGCCGGACATGAAATTAAGCATAAACTCATCTCCGGGGGTGCCTTCGCCCCAAACTACCTCGGAAGGACGCTAGGCCCTGCCCAGGCAGCCGGGACTCGGTCTTTTTTCATGCCATGCCTCAAATGAGGAGTTCCCAAATGACTCCGGTCTTAACGCCTCGCGTCTAGTGGGGAACCCCCAAAGGGATCCCCCACCGGGACTACGGTCTTACATTCCCCCAATGGCATCTCAAAGAAGGCCTCACCCGGTATGTATGTTAACTGCCGTAATCGTAACGCTTCTGAACGACCTCACATGAATGACTCCCGACAAAAGATCAGCCATCAAGCATCCCATGCCAAGGCTTACTAGGGAAATAGAGTGAAACGGTTTCTCAACGTTTGCTTCGCTGAGCCAAATATAAGGCTGCGTATCAACCCTAATGTATTACAGGTTATATTCAACCCTACGCATAACTTCAATCTGGACTGGCTGTAGAATAGACATCTTACTTTCAGAGAAAGCAACGCCGATCGATGTCTATTGTACCTCAGGAGCTTAAAATGCAACAAGTCATAGGAAAGACTGGAACAAATAGTGTAAATCAACATATGAATGCCCCCCTTTCTGCAGAGGAACAATACTTATACACATTGCTTTAACTCAGCAGAAAAAGAAAAAATGAACATTTCTAAAGTAACATTTAAATCTATTTTTCAATTAAGCACGGAGTGAGGTAATTAAATAATTTGTTTTCTGTTACGCGCTCCTATAATTCCACAAAGTTCGCATCGATTTTCATGAAATAAAAATCAAATATTTGTTTTGATTACACTACTGATAATTTATATTATTATTTTGCAGATCGAAAAATAAATGTTGTTTTAAACTTATCAAAGGGGTATCAAATTAAACCTCTTGGAGAAATAGTTTTATACATATATATAAGAATACAAAAATTGGTTTATTTATTAGTGCAGATTTATTTGTAAGACAGTGGAAATAGTGTACCAAGTCATAGTGCGGAATTACTGGGATTGAATTACTAGGTATTGTATTACGAATAATGTTTGCTTGAACTGTATTTTTTTTAGAAATACTATAGAGCTTTATTCGATCATATAACTTATTGTCTGTAACATTGTTATAGAATAGGTGTTCATAATGACGACGGCGATGAACTAATAATGACATTAGAGACCCCCAGAAAGCAGCAGCACGTCGCAGATCGATTACAGACGATAATGTTGATAGTATTAATGATATTTCAGGGAGAGAAAGGGAATTTGACACTGTGGGTTCCCAAACAGACAATATACCATCGCAAACTGTACCAACTTTGAGCAATCCAAGGGTGTCGCAAACTATTTTTAATAATGATTTAACAATTTAAAATTAATATGAAACTTCCTATAGAAGAGGCTGGAGAGCAAAATAACCAGAAAGAGATGTTAAACCCTCACAACGGAAAATATTTCAAAACTATGAAGCTAAAATATAGGAATGATTATTCATACTAAAATAAAGAGAAACACCATACAACATAAAATTTAAAAAAATCACATTATTTTTTTCCATAAAACCTTATCAAAAATACGTTCTAGTATAGGAGGAAACAAAGTGAAACATTAAAAGTGAAATAAATTATAAACTCATCTCTTACCCAAGCGTAAAAATTTAAAACTACCAAATTCCCAAAGAGAATATAACTAACTGCAGTGCTTGGTACAACTTTTATTACGATTGTTATTACACCTACCTGTTACGTTCGATTCTAAACATGAACACAAAGGTGTTTTAATTTTATTTAAAGCTATTTCAGTTAAATGATCTTTCAATTTAAAAAACAATAAAAAACATTTTTTCCCAACAAATACAAGTTATACATTTTAATTAATTATCGATTAATACTTTAATTGTATTACTAGGTAATTAAGTTACGGACAAATACCTCGTCTTAATAGCAATTTGTCTTGCAATTTTGCTAAAGACATGATGTCTGACACAATGAAGGCTGATATTTAACAGATAAAATGAATTAGACATTCGGATTAATTAAAACTATAAGCATTAATAAATTTTAATTTGTAGTACAGAAATAGCAGTGTACTATGTTTACTTTTTTTTAATATTACAAAACTAGAAATAGGGTTAAAGATGGTACTAACAGAGAATAAGAAATTCATGTAAAATAATGAAAAAATTCCAAAACTTGCCTAGAATTAAACAGCAATCTGAAACCAAGATTCTGATGTATCAGTTAATTAAATCAAGTTGATTGCTAAGAAAAAATAATTTTTTTTACCAACTTTTACTATCATAACGTTCTATAGTACGTATAAAATTTATACTTAAAAAAAATAAGAGCCGAGGAGGGTTTTTATGTTTATCCAAGAACTTGTAAATTATGATGGTTGTTTGGCTGACCAGACCGTCAGTAGACTATGGAACCAGGAAAAGACTACGTTAAATTGATCATAAGAACATTTGTCCTTGTCCGTGACAGGAGCAAATGGTTATATAAACAGATACAACCCTTTTACCGTTAAATACTACTTAATTACTTGTTCATCTCAGTATCTCTCAAACCCTTGTTCCTAAAAAAATTAGAATTTTCGATCGTATGTGAACATTTACAAACCATTTTAAACCCTTAGAGAAATAATAAAAAGTTATGGTGTTTAAAAAATTATTCTGAGAAACAACCAACTCGATAAAACATAAAAATATCGTGATGGGATAAAAGCCTCTGCGGGGGAGAGGCTTTGTATTAAACATTCTGATAACAAAATAATAATTGAAATAAATTAGATACCCTATGTTTGATTGTAGACCGTTTAGAAAACATAAAAATAGCGTTAATCAAATTAACGCTTCAAATTATTGAATTTATCATAAAGATCGAATATCGTTTTTTTTAATTCAAATTCGAGTATACAAGATCGGCAGAAGTATCATGTAAATAAATCGAGTCGGTCAGAGTCTAACTGCATTATTACGCCAATAACACAATGCACATATTCTGTATCTGAAACAGCTAAATATACGAGTATATCTTGGGCTTTATTTAAACCAAAGGTCTTCTTGGAAGTTCAATGGAAAAAAAATAAAGGAATACAGTTAAACTAAACCACGAATATTAAAAAACACTGAATATTCGACAAACATTTAAATGCGTCTGGACTTCAGATCATAGCAATATTAAGATACTTCAGAGATCCCAATCGAATCAAATAAATCCATCTTTTTTGAGAAGTTTAATTGAAAAATTAAAATACAAAATAAAAGAAAAAGAATTTAACATGAGTTTATCAAGCGTGCTGAATACTAGTTGTCAAATTATCAAGGACTCGAATTTAGGACTTCAAATGAAAATTTATAAACAAAACATGGACAAACGGATAATGCACTAAAAAATTTATCTTACAGCAAGAATTTAAACGAAATGTAATAAATAAAAATAGAAGAGATAAAAAGTGTAGAAAATATTATTGGAAATCTTTTTTCTAGACGTTAAACTGTTTCCTAAGCTTATATCTACACCGATCCACATACTTAAGGATTACATCCATTATAACAAATAATAAAACATTTGGGAGAAAGACAAAAGCATAATATACAAATAACAAATGTCAATAACACATACACGATTCTTTAGAAGGCACCTACAGCTGCTTTAGAGTTTAGTTATAAAAAAAAATAAAAATTTCAGAGAGAATGCAAGAAAAATAATATCATATATCCCCTTCCTTTTTTTGTAGACTAAACGATATGACGAATATATGAGAGACGCCACCACACAGAACGATTATATAGTTTAAACTATATAACTTTTAGGCAAGCAAAAACAAATTTAGAAAGGAATGCAGAGAGTGGAGCTGTTGGCCAGAAGCCCACGTGATAAATAATTTCAACCTCATCCCCACGACACGTCACTCCTCCCGCGCGAATGTTACAGCTTTTTCAGCAGTTGTGCAAACACACACGCGAACACACAAATATTAATATATACCGTCTCTTTCTATTTGTATCGCGTGTGTTAATATAAAATAACCAATAACAAGATGCTACAGCCTACAAAATAAAAAACAACATCCTAGTCGCCGCCGAGACATCTTAGTGTATATCACCGGCCAAGATAGATACCGACTTGCTAGGTCATTCACATAAATTAGTCTCACTAACTGAATGAAGAGTAAGCAACAGAAATTTTTTTGACTAAACGAATTACAACATGAGATAGTATCAGTAAAATGTTTTTATCTATTTTTAAAAATGACAAAAAGGTATAGAAAATTTCAATAAAATAAATTTAGTGTAATTTACCTGGTCTTAAAATATATTCTAAATTCATTTAGAATTTGCTTAAAAGTTTCTCTTTAAATTTATCTATAATACTGCATTTATCTACAAAATACGCACAAAACTATCGACCTGGTTTAAAAATAAACATCGTTTATTCGTATATCGGGTTGTCCGTATATTTATCACCATTATTCAATTTCAGTAAATCGTTTTCTATAAAAATAGCATGTAACTTAAACTAAATTAAATAGAAGCTGTAATTATTTACTCATTTTAGAATAGAAAAATTAGACGGTAGCTGTGTTCTTCTCAATATTACCTGCTTACCTGATTCGTACCATTTTCTACGGGTGACTCGTTGCCTCATTTAACTTATTACATCATTTTCCTCATTTCTACATCTGACTTAACTCATTACCTTATTTTTTATGAGTGAATCGTTTTGTAATAGATGTATCCATTACATAAAATGAACTACGCTAAAAGGTAAGATTATCAAAATAGCGTAAAATTAAGTACTAAGAAAGTAGTACATAATAATATTAAAAAATCAAAGAAACAAACTCTAGTTTTAAAGATGAACTAAAACGTGCAAAGATAAAGAAATATCTTCTTTTTTTTGGGATGGAGGTGGAAATGCATTTACGCACGAAGTGTGTGGTCTAATCCAACCGCCATCAATAGACTACCGACTAAAACCACCCCCTTTGGAGTAACCTACGCATCCCGGAATCACCCCGAGGCAACTACGACTTACGAACACGTAGATAGGTAGATATATCGCGACTTCAATAGCACTCTGCGACCCAACATATTTCTATTACCGTTAATTACGAATAAAACCTTGCCTCCTCCTCGGTTTTCTTTTTCACTACTGCCCTGATAAACGTGGCCACGACAGCCCAGGACTTCTCACTTCTTAACATACTGTCCGGGGAGATGGGACCCACATCTTGGATTACCTGCATTCTCAGGAGCTCCCATCTAGGGCACACAAAAAATGTGTGCTCGGCAGAATCGACTGCTGCCTTGCAATACACTTTGTAGAGAGACTTTGTAGCATCTACAAAGAAAAGTATCTATGTCTAACCGCAGTGTGAGACTAGAGATTGTAACGTCAGGAATCGGTCACGGCAGGAGTGACGTGAAGATCAACTGTTCAACCTGCAAGCAGCGTACTTGGGGATGAAAGCTGTTTTAATCTGGTAAATAAATACTAAATAATGAAATCACAAAGATACCGGTAATTAATGGAAACGGCTGACGATAAAACACGTTCAGAAAAAAAAATCATTATCCTACCTTACTGAGAGACGAAATACATCTTTTTAAAGTATCCTTACTGCGACTGACCAACAGAAATAAAGACAAATAAAAATCTCTTTAACATCATTAAATATTAATTTTTTATACAATATCTTAACGAATTTATGTAATACTGAAATGGCACTACCAGGCAAAGAGAAGAAAAACGAGTTGTAACTTTCCATAATTCTTCAACAGGATTTCTTTGATCATATTAGGGACAAAAACAAGGATTAATGAGGCACAAAATCCCAATGTTTTTCCATTAAGTGGAAAATTTTACGAAAATTTTTTTCGTAAAATTTCAAATTCTTTTTTATATCGTAAATTTCATACTTAATGAAATTCAGCATCTGTACCAAAGCTTTAATTTATTTTCAACTAGTAAGAAATATTCATGTAAATTGTTAGGGAATTACTCTATTTCATCCTTTTAAAGTTGGTTAAAAGGGACCAAGTTCTTTCACAGTATTTTTTTTTTGTTACTTTCAGAACCAAATTTTAACCACTCGTCGATATGGAAACTATGAATCACCAATCAACAATTCAAAGGAAAAAATAGAATGCTACTTATCACAAAATATTGGAATTAATTGAGTTACGTAACAGCCTTCTACCATAACAAATTTAGAAAGTATACGGAAATTAGAGAACACAATTTAATCCACTTGGAGTATTTTTTAAGGGAAATTCCTTAACATACAGAGTAAATATTATTTTTGGTATTACTGTAGTAAATATTCCTGGAAAATTTCAATACAATGGTTAAAAAAAAATGGTTTACACTTCATTTCATCCCTTAGAAATGATTGAAGAAAAAATCTGTTTTAAGCAGCATCTCACAATCGAAGGGGAATATCTATGGGAAGTTTTCAGCTCTTTTGGTCCACCACTACTTTAACTCATTAGGAGGGGTTATAATTTCAGCTTATCTTACTTGAAAACCCCTCCCAGGAGGTTTCAATTAATTTTCTCGTTATTCGCGAAATAAGATAATTAATTCGTGTTGAGCAAGTCACGAAGGGGTTTCACATTTGTGTGTGTGTGTGTGTGTGTGTGTGTGTAAAAGAAAAAACTGGTAAAATCTTACCCAAATAGCAGGTCAGCAGCACTTTCCTCGGTTACACCTATTTCCCTCCGCTATATAATCATTTTTCAACGTATGTGTGCACAAACTCAATCAGTAAGTCTGTCTGTCTGTGTGTGAGTGTTTTGTTTTTTGTAAGGGAATGAGAGAGAGAAAATATAATAAATATTAAGGTGAAGAGAAATTGCAACGATTCATTTTAGTGAGCAAGCACAGGGATAAAGATGATGTAGGCGAGACGCAAACGGTTCTCTAATGCGGATATACAGTAAGATTTTGGATTTAGGTTTTACATTTTACAATAGGCTAGGTTAGGTTAATTTTATACAGTACAGGTTAAATTAAGGTCGAACAGGAGAAGGTCCTGTTTTGCTTGTGGTAAGAAGGGACATTTTAAGGTCGACTGCCCTGAAAAGTTTAGAAAGATAAATGATAACATGGAGGCATGGAGTGCTCTAAAACGTAAAATACTAAAAATACTGCTAACTAATGCTAATACGAGTGATCTCTCACATGATCTTGTTGAAATCATTGTGAGAGAGAATAAGGTGGACTTTATAGTGACCTCGGAGCCTAACAGGTATACTGTGCCAAGTAATGTGTAGTGTGCTGATGCAGCGGGTGATGTGTCCGCCAAGGAAGTCAGTTGTAGTTACGAATGTTGTTTTTTCTATAGGGATAATGACCTGATTGCAATTGAACTTGCTGAAACTATAGTTAGTTGTTGGTGTATATTTTACGCCTAATTGTGAGATCTCAAGGTAAGCAAAGTTTATTGACATGTTGCATTGGCTGGTTAATAAATCGGTCAAGAGAGGCATAATAGTCGGTGACATTAACTGCAGGGCTGTGGCTGCTGGAAGTAATGTCATCAATAGAAGAGGAGAGATCCTAACGGAATTTCTGCAGCTGACAGGTTATTACTGTCTGAATGATCAGTCTTCAACATACCGATCGAGGGGACATAGTTCTATATTGGATCTTGACATATTGGATGGAAGATGGAGACACGATAATTTTAAGTGGAGGGTGCTTGAGAACCAAACAGCTAGTGATCATCTTGCGGTGTTGTTGGAGGTTACAGATTTACGCATCAGAACCAGGACAAGAGAAATTCCTAGGCGGCTTACAGTGCACCAAGTGGAAACTGTCGCGAGAAGAGTCACAAACAGAATCAAATATGGAATCCCGCTAACGCCGAAGGTATTCAGAGACGTTGACAGGGAGGAAATAGCCAGGACAATGAAAGGTAGTGTGGGCCACAAACCTGTCTATTGGTAGTCCCCTAGAATCGGACAATTGAAACTTGAAATGCAATTGAAACGTCGAAGAAGGATTGCTCAACGGCTAACCAGAAATATGAAGTCTGGATTTGAGGAAGAGTCGCATGAATATAAGGCTGCTAGAAATTTCCTTAACACTGAGATAAAGAAGGCGGAAAAGTTAAAATGGAGAACACTATGTGAAGAAATAGATAGTAATCCATAGGGGCAAGCCTACTGAATCGTGATGAAACGATTTGTTAGGTGTCTGCCGGTGCTTTCCAAAGTTTTAGCGTAAAGAGAACTGGTAAAACTATTCCCGTGCTGGGAGGTGGTGGTTGAATGTCCAGCGGAATTTGAGAATTGATGAGGTGTTTGCCTGGTGAGATGTTGGAAATGATTAACAGACAAATTGAGAGAGGTGTTTTCCAAACATGTTGGAAAGAAGCGAAAATGATGTTTATACCTAATAGCAAAACTGAAGGTCTGGGGAAGGTCTACACAGACCTCTGTGCTTGTTAAATAATATAGCTAAAACGGTCGAAAGGGCAACTACCAATAAGATTATGGAAGAACTCCGCACAAAACAGGACATCCATAACAATCAATATGGATTCGTTAAAGGTCGGTCTGCCATACAGGCGGTAAATGGAGTGATGAAATGGGCCGCTGAGGTCAAAAGGGACACCTGGAGACGACAGGCATTCCGGCTGTAGTGTTACTGGATGTCCAGAATGCCTTTGCTTCGGTTCCTTGGAACGTTATCATGACTGCGCTAAAGAGAGAGGCATAAGCGTTTTACTTGTTGAGGTAGATAAGTCAGTATTTTAAGGATTCCTGGTCGTAAGTGGAGACGTTAGAAGGTAAATTAAACCATCAGATGTTTGGAGGAGTACCGCAGGGTCCATTTTGGGAGTTGCAGCTCGACCATTGAAGTCCGACCGGGCTTTCCCTCAGCGGCAGTTGGGTCCCCACTACAGTGTGGCAGTGATGGCCCCCAGAGCCTCGCAGTGTCGGGTCGGCGTCGGTCGTCCTTCGCCGGCGCGGTTCTCCGCGAGCGATCCCACGCTGGGCCGGCTACTGCTGCAGAGTTCGCCGGCCAGGGCGATTGAAGCTGGAGCGGGAAGGTAGTGTCTGCGACCAGCGACTCCCTCGGCGGGCCGGCCAGGCCTGCTGCTTCGGCGGAGATGTTGGCATCCGCCGGGAGGTTCCACGTTGAGCCGGCCAAGGAACTTCTGTCTTCTACCGTTTTCTACAGGTGGTGGTCGACGATGAATTGTATTCATTCTCGTGGTGCACGCTCTTTTATTGGAGTCTGAGAGGGGTGGGGCTGCAGCGTCGCTATGGTGGGAGAACTGCGCGGTCATCTGTGCGGCGGTAATGATGCTTGTATCATCGCGTCCGTATACTGTGCGACAGTTCGGATCTGAGTTGCTACACCGTGTTCAGCCGCCGATATTAAATTAGACATGTATGTGGTAACTGTATATATATATATATATATATCCTACTTTAAAATAAAGATTGTTATATTGAAGGTACTTTTTATTTTTTTAAATACAGGATAAAGTACTTATTATCAATGTATATATTTATCTCTAAAACCTACTTCTTGGCTACTGAAAAGTTTTATGCTGTTTTACAAGTAAATAATTTTCTTAAAGAATAAAGAACCGGAAAACATTAACCGAAATTTTGAGAAAACTTTTAATAATTAAAGTTTAAGCTACTTGTATGTTGTAATAAAAATAATGAACCAAAATTTAACAAAAAAAAAAAATTAAAAGATTATAACCGTCATATGAGCTTCATGATAAATCTAACTAAAAATTCTCAGAAAAGTCTTGAAACAAAACTTTTCCACTCTTACAAATAGTTAATTCAAAATTTTATTCAAGCTTTCATTAGAATATAAAAATTGTAATCAGATTCCTTATTAGACCCGACTAAACGCTGGAATCCGGGTAACGGCCCCGGGAGCCGGCAAACAGGCTGTTGAAACTCACAAAGCTGAATATGTCCAAGCTTTGTTTTTCTTAATCCTGTCACCGTTAAGGACATTAAATTCTCTAGAAACACAACTTAATTTAACCAATGAGGAGTACATATCATTACTAAAAGAGATTGTTTCCACCGATCTAACGGTATATATCAAATGAACACTTAAATGATCAATTTTCTTTATCATTTGTAACAAAATCAAACCATAAAATTTTGAAATGTGTTAATAATATCTTGTCAAAGTTATTAAATGTTATCTACATACATTTCCGTCTGAAATTAATATTTTGAAGCTACTTCAAAAAACCAAAATCTAACTTTCCTTTGAATATTTATTATTATGTTTATTATTACGTTTGTTGAAAAAAGACAAAAAAATTTATTCTTCACTAAAAAAAAAAAAATATCACATAATTAAATTCTTCGGCCTCCGAGAATACCTTACCGCTTTCATTCGTAACCATTTTTAATAAATCTCTATACAATTAAACGATTTTCTTTTATAAAAACAATATATTCCATTGAAAAATATATAAAATTAAGAAATAAAAAAACGACAGCCTGAAATAATTTACACACTACTTTTTTTATCATTTTTTTTTTTTGTTACGGCCCGGAAGGACCAATTAGTCATTTATGTTTAGTCTTTCTTATCTTCCAATACTCTTTCATTTTCCTGGAAAAATCCCTTTTCCGTTCCTATTTTATCATATTATTCTAGAATTTTGACGTAAAAAACTACATCCGACTATAACTTCCGGCGACACTTACAAACAAAGAAGGAATACAGCTTCCACAACCCGGCCTTAAATAAAAAAAGATGCCAATATATCTGTAGAATTTGTAATATTATTTATACCAATCGATCAAATTTCGAATAGTGTATAGAGATTTTTATAACTTTTCATACAAAGCAAGATAACGACATTATTAGTAGGATGAATTATTTTTATACTTATTTAGTGTACCAAGGATATATTATTACTACTGTCGTAATTTATTTGTTTTTAATGCTTAAAGGCAGTCTTAACCGGTAAGGGGGTAAAGTCATTTGATATAAAATTCATAACGGCATGTTGACAAATACATTTTTTTATGATTTTTTAAAAGAATGGCGTCATAGCTGTTTTGCAAACAACGACGCTCACAAAAACCTGTTGTTTCTCACAAAACTTCCCTCCCAATGTCTGTTCTTCAAGCTGTAAAGCCGGGTAAATGAAACCGTGCCTCGTCTGACATGAAATACGACATCGGGTCTATCTATCCTCCAACAATGTTTTCGAGAAGCCAGTTGCAATAATCAAGTTGTTTCGGTTTGTCTGTCTTCCTCAGTTGTTGTACAGTTGTAACGCGGTATGGTTGTAACGCGTTCGCAGATTCTCCTTTCAGTATCAGAAGGCCTGTAGAATCCTAACGGAAGGTTGCCTATTTCGTTTTGCATTTGAAACCGAACCTGTTGTACGCCATTTTTAAATAAATCCTGTATGCTACTCTTCGCTGGGATACGGGCATTCAGAAATTTTTCTACGAATACTTGACGAGATTCTTCAAACGATCCAGAACGAACATACACCAGATCTCAACTACAGCTGTCCTCTCCTTTATTGAATAACGGATTTTACACAAAAACAACTTTCCTTTCTTTTTCCTGTTTAGCCTCCGGTAACTACCGTTTAGATAATTCTTCAGAGGATGAATGAGGATGATGATATGTATGAGTGTAAATGAAGTGTAGTCTTGTACAGTCTCAGTTCGACCATTCCTGAGATGTGTGGGTTAATTGAAACCCAACCACCAAAGAACACCGGTATCCACGATCTAGTATTGAAATACGTGTAAAAATTACTGGCTTTACTAGGACTTGAACGCTGGAACTCTCGACTTCCAAATCAGCTGATTTGGGAAGACGCGTTCACCACTAGACCAACCCGGTGGGTTCATACACAAACCCAACTACACTCACAATACCGCACTGCAACAAAACGCATACTGCACTGAAAAGTAACCATCTGACAAACGGCAGCAAAATCACTTGTAACATATACATCCACTAGTCACGCTAGTTTTGCGAAAGTCTTTCATAAATAGTGTAGGGTAGCGGTTTCATCACGGGTTCGGTTTTATGTTGCTCACCCTAGATATTAGAACGAAAAAAAAACCTGCACCTAATTAGACAATACTACCATTCCATATTTTCTATAAAACGGATGACCCAAAAATTAATCTAATAAAATGTTGAATGTATTGACTACTTTCGGTTAGTAAAGATTTTTTCAACAGATCGCAGAGAGGACAAGATAATCAGAACAATATCACAAAAATAAAATATCAACTACTACCGAAGACTTCCTCTAACACTACACGCCGCTAGAACAGTTTTTAGCATGTATAATTAGTTTTAAACTTTTAACGTTGGGTTAATAGGCAATTTTCCTAATGGTTATTAATCATCTGATCCCGTAGTGTAAATGATGCAATAGAAATTACCTAGAGCAAATAACATATAAATTTGAAACTAAAATCTGAAAATAAAAATAATAAATATAATATTAAAAGTATTACAATAAGAAAGAGACATCGGGATTTATATTTACATAATAATGAACGATTAGAATTTTGTTGTAAAAGATTGAAAATATATGTATGTTAATTTTTTTGTTGTTGATATATACAGAGTAAAATAAGATTTTTTTAAATCTACCGTTTTATTTTTTATAATACACTGAAAAACGAATAAAAATCACTTTACAAAACGAATTCTATCTAACATCATCCACTTTTTGCATTTTATCCTAACTAAATTTATATCTAACAATTTTATACTGCTTGAAGAAAAAACGCTCTTAAAGCTAACAAGCTAAATAAAATGCTTAATACTGAAAAAAGATTACTAAAAAAAAAAATCATTTCTCTTTATGTTTATGCGCAAAAAAGGATGTGAAAAATGCAAATCCTCTATATAATACAATTTACATAGGTAATAAAATATTTTAAAGATTTATTTGAGGATTACCATTATATTTCTCATGTAAACAATAATCCACCCGTTCAAAAAGTTAAATTTTAGTCAGACAGACATTCGTGCGTATAGTATGTTGGCCTGTATTTTATATTATCTTATATTTCTGGACCGATTTAAATTTAGTAGACATTAAAACTGGTAGACAGGTACTACCTTCGGGGGAAAAGACTATCAAATTTTTGCAAAAATGGGAAAAAGGGGTGGGGTTTTTTTAGCCAAATTTTTACTGGGAAACTTTAACAAAAAACCTTTTTTACAAACGTTAAGTTTTTTCATCAAGGTCAATAATTATTAATCATTTTTATTTAATATTTACCCCCCCCCCCCCAAATATTTGTTTTTGTAGCTTTATCTTGCTTCAGAAAAATATTTAATTTTGCATCAATATTTTGTACATCAATATATCGTCAAACCAGTGTAAAGATTTTTTGCCCATCCCGCTCCAATGGTCTGTCGTAACAAAAAATAATTTTTTAATTAAAAAAAAAGATAATTTAAATCCATCTCACAGTTATTTATTGAAATTAAAATTTGTTTGATAGCCGTTACCGTTTACTATTACTAGGAAAAAAAAGATTAATCAACAATGTCAACCCCTTCCAAAATTTAATCATAAAACTACAAGTATTTTTACATAAAATTGCTATAAAAAGAATTCATAATTTCGGTTAAAGCTTTTCAACAAAAAGTTAACTGAGTTGATGTCTAACTCTTGACGACTGCTGTGCGTTTTTCTAGCTCCGAGTGTATTCGTGGTTATTACTGCGATTTTTGTTAATGGTTTGGTTACTTTTTCGTTTTTTATTGTGACATGTTTAGTTTACGTTAAACTGAATTTCGTTGTGCGTTTGTGATCTGTGTTTCTGAAGTTAACTCCAGTTTTTGTTGTGTGTGATTGTAAATTTTGTGGCTGTAAAATACAGGTGTTCCTTGACGACAGGAATTCGGGTGAGCAGGAGCTTAAGAGTTGTCTTCCACCGAAGAGGCCGGTGGGGCCACCTACACCGTTGTCGTGATGCCGGGGGGGGGGGGAGGTCCTATGCGGACCTCCTGGGAACAGTGAAGGACAACGTATCGCCGGGTGAGTCTGGTGTCCTCTCGGCCCGTCAGGGTGAGGGGGAAAACCTTCTCCTTCGAGTGCGGGCCGAGGGGGACGATGCTGAGCGACTCCGTAGGGAAATTACGGAAAAGATAGACGGTGTTGGGAGGTAGGCGGGTCCTTGTCCTTATTAAGGATGAGGATGCCTTAACCAGAGAAAAAGAGTTCATGAGAGATCTTCGTCGTGTTACCGGTAACTCTGTTACGATTGATGTGCTTTCGATGAGACCTTCCTACGCAGCCACTCAGGTGGTGACGCTAGCCACCCATCCTGATGGACAGCTTGCTACAGGATGGCCGGGTGCGAATTGGGTGGGTGCCCTGCAGAGTAATGCGCCAGTCGCTGGAAGAGCGGTGCTTCCGTTCGGGGCACCGGGCAAAGTTGTGTTATGGTTCTGACAGCACCGGCCAATATTTTAACTGCGGGGAGGTTGACCATGTTACGATGAATTGCCAGAAGGAAGCCCGCTGCACTTTCTGCAAACCCCCTGGCTACGCTGTGGGGGACCGAAGTAGCAGAGATGTACACCGGAAGTGAGGTGTACTCGCTGTGGAGCATGAAATTATGGTGGCTCCGGCGCGGGATAGTCTCGTCCAGGAGGGATGGGACACTCTGGCGTCTCATCACCGATAAGTGGACGGGAACTCCTGGCGGAACCATAGTGAGGTAAATGACCATAGTCCCGGTGGGGGATCCCTCTGGGGGTTTCTCAATTGAAGCTAGGCGTAAAGACCGGAGTCCTGGTGGGGGGATCCCTTCGGAGTCTCCTCTTTCGAGGCGTGGCAACTAAACGAAAGACCGGGTCCTTGGGTGGGACCTTGAGTTCTGCCGAGGTAGTTTTGAGGCGATGGCACCCCCCGGAGCTGTATTTATGCTTAATTGCGGGTTCGGCTCTTAAATAGATTAAAAATCTATTTTATAATAGACTGACTAGCCAACGGTAACTAGGACTTATTTACCTTAGTTACCTAGCTGCTGATATTGTATTACCTCTGTTTACATTCGATTTAGAGAGTTCAGTAAGTCGAATTTTTTATAAAAATAATTTTATTTAAAATTATAGAGTAGGAAAATTTTAAAGAAAATTTTCCCTCAGTCAGGGTTGTCGGTTTACAACTGGAGAGAAATTTTCGTCAGTGCATTTTTCGAGTGCAGTTTTAATTGATTGTTTTTTGCGATTAATTACCTACCTATTGATTGAATTTTTTGTTTTTGTTGTGCTTTACATTAGTTTATAACACAAATTTTTTGTTATAAGATCATGCAAAATTGTACTTTTATATTGGGAAATTTTTTGTTTTCAATCCCCCCCCAATCGCTCCTCTACCAGTTCCATTCACGCATTTACTTTTTTTACGTTTATTATAAGCCTCTTTACCATTTTCCACTTATAAAAGTCCAGGTAACATTTTTTTTCTTCAAGAGTAATTTTGTTGGACTACGATAGCGACAGCATTGGAGAAACGATCATTGAGGAAATTCGGCGCTCTGATCACCTGATTTCTAGAAGTAGGAAGAAGACACCGGGAGAAACTTCTGTTCGACGCCAGAGGAGGGTTGTTGATTCGCCTGAGTAGTCTTTGTTATTTGCAGGTCTATCCCGCGGAAGCTGACGGATGAAGAGCACAAGATGGGCCACATCTGTGGTTCACAAGGGCAGATTCTACGATGTTCCGTGGAATTTGTGGTTAGAAGGATGGAGAAGCCGCTTTCCGTTCATTTGTTACGAGCGCCATTAACGTCGATGCCCACCGGCAGACCCTCCAACTACCACAGTTGTGGTCAGGGCGGAGGGGAAAGCCTACGCAGATCTCCTCCGCACGGTAAAGAGGGCAGTGTCACCGGGCGAAACCGCAGTCCTCTCTGTACGGAAGGGACAGGGGGAGAACCTACACCACCAGGTGCGGGCCGATAGTGGTGAGGCCGAACAGTTGAACAGAGATATCGCCGAAGAAGTGGAGGATGCTACCACGGCTCTGACTGGAAGGGGTAGTAGGAGGGTCCACATCCTAGTTAAAGTCGTGGATGCTCTTACGACGAAGTTTCTTAGGAAACTTCGCAAAATAACGGGCGAGTCGGTCACTATAGATATTTTATCAACGCGGCCGTCTTACGGCTCAACGCAGATAGTCACATTGGCAGTGCCGCCCATCCTTGCGGACAAACTGCTGTCCGCAAGGATGGGCGAGTCCGCATTGGGTATGTGGCCTGTCGGGTGATGCGGCGTACTTTTATATTTACAATACTTTTCATATTGCTAAAAAAATTTTAGCTAATTTTAGTTTAGCTAATTAGCAAAGGAGGTTTTTCGGATAATTTACAGTTTTTATTCTTCTGAATTATTAATTGAAATAACTGTCGATCTCTGTGGCGGAGTGATAGCGTCTCGGCCTTTCATCCAGAAATCCCGGGTTTGAATCCCGGTCAGGCAAAGCATTTTTCATACTCTACAGAATTCCATTTCCATATTCCACGTACAATCTTCACAGCTCCGTATAATTTCATCAACCAAAAAAATTCACTCACGAAGTGAGTGAATGGATAATTTATTACAAATTTAAAATTACATCTACAAAGATAATTTAAAAAATGAGTTTTATTTTATGGAAATTAGAAAAATACAATACAAAAGGTAAGATTAAAGACATGAAAACTGAGACATAATACAGATAGAAATTTGTCAATTTACCATTAATCAAATATGCGAGACTGATTAGCAAAATGCCCTGTCACATTTGCTTTATAAACATTTACAAATATTAAAGCTGGTTATAAATTTTTTACCTTATAATACAGGTTACGAAAGGAAAAGCGTCGCTAATCTTTAATTACTTATACCTTACCAAACACTTGATGGAAAAAATTGAATTTCACACCATGTTAAAACGTTTTCTTTTTTTAACGTAATAGTTGTGATTTGTAATTTATTTGAAGGAAACGTATAGGAATTACGGAAAATTATAAATAAAAGTACTTTATTTTCGGATGTTTACCTGATCGCGTAATTTCAATAATCCATAATAACGTTAAAAATTTATAAAATAAAATTCAAATTTAAATAACAATTAAAAATAAAATTAATATTTGTTTCTTGTTTAAAGTTTATTTTGGATGGGCCCCTTTCAACTGATAGCACGTAAGAAAAAATTGTTATTTTGGCACTAAATAAAAAAATCAATAAATTATCTATTTGTCAGGAATACGTATTCTAATAACACTTTTACATTACATACTACAGACTATTCTAATTTCAACAGGTGATCAAATGTGACGAGGGAAAAAAGTTTTACAAACCTAAAAATTTCGACCGTCTGATAGAAAATACACAGCCTACTTGAAACGAGGAAGCCCATTTCATAATTGAGTTTATAATATACACAAGATATATAAATAAATTTGTTCTAAAAATTAGTTCGTAAAACGTAAACCTTACAATATATATACATATTATTACATAACGTAAACAAACTGCAACTGGTTTTAACCGACTTAAACCTGGAATTTCTGGATCAGGAAGTTTGGAATAAAACCGTCAAGAAACTGTTATACTAGTCGGGCAAAAACTTTGAAGTTTAGAATGAAATATTTTCTGAAAAATATTTCATTCCTCCAAAAAAAAATTTCCTACAAAATTTTTTTTGTGTAAAATACAATTCCAAGGAGTAAATCGCATATAAAACTGCTTCACTATGAGGGGGGTGCAAAATCCTTAGGAAATCTCTAAAAACGTTTCTCGCAAAAAATTAAAGCTTTATATATACATCAAGAAATTAGAAGAGAAACTGTCGTGAATATTTTAACATAGAAATATTCACATAATATATTTTAATATGATTTAATAAACAAATAATTTAATTTATGTAAAAATTTTAACATAGCTTAAATTAAAATTTTTGTTTACATTCATTTGATCCAACCATTTTTGTGGAACGAATGAAAAAATTAAACCAACAAACTTATAGAAAATTGTAATCGGTTAGTTTGTTTTATGTTTGTATGAAACAAAAAATTATCATCGAAGGTCGAATCTGAGCGATTAGCAGAAAAATTTTGCCGCGGGATGAAATACCTGTCAATTTTCAGTGATTTACATTAAACCGAAAATTGTTTTCGATAAATGTTATCGCTTTACGATAAACCAAGTAGGTAATTTGCACCTAATTTTAAATTAAAAAATTATAACCAGTACTTCTCAATTTTTATTTACGCTTAATCACAATTTAATATTCAAAAATAGAAATAAAATATGTCATATTTTAATAAAAGTAAAACTAAAAACGACTATGACGTATGATCAAATTTTACGTAGTACCGATGAGATTAAAACAAATTTGTGTCTATCACGGGTGCTAGCATGCTGCGATAAAGGCGCCTTCAAAATTGAAAATCAATATAAAGTAGAGAGGTTAAGAATTAGATCGACTAGCACAAGGAGTGATGTAGCGGGTGAAACAGGAGGTTGCTGTCAACCGATCGTAGAAGTGTGTACGGTATAGCGTAGTATGCGACTACTAGTACACAACGAACGACCTTATTACAACAGGTCTTGACCAGAATGTTGAATTAGGAAGCTGTGATTTAAAAAGGTTCAATTTAATCTTCACTTTTATTTTTCTTCCTTTTTTTTCGATTTCAAGTAATTCTTCTTTTATACACTCCTCACTTTAACCATTAATAAACTCTTTTCTCTTAAAAAAAAAAATCATGATTCCAGGCTATCAGACTGTCTTACTTTATTTTGTTTATCTTGCGTTGACTACATTCTCTTTGTTCCTTCCTCAGCTGTCAACGATTCAACAATTCAGCGTTCAACAATTTTTTTAACTTGACTTTCTTTTTTATTATATAAACAACGATATAAGTTCAATTACTTTAACTTACAGACTAAAGTAGTTTACGGTAAACTCAAAGCAGAGTACAACCGCTTTACTGACAATCCGATATAATGGAGTATTTGATTATTAAAAAGTCATCAATCGATCTAAAAATGTTGTAATTTGTAGCAAACAATGTAGTAAAAGCTAGGTTCTGAACTAGGAGAATGATAGTAATAATAATTCTACATTTTAGCGTTAAATGTCAGATCGGATACACACACGTTGACCAGTTACATAAAGAACTTTTCACTGCTTGTAGAACTCTTAAATTTTTCGATCACTTGACAATGCAAGAAAAGCGTTTAGGTAGTTCTGTTGTGTAGCTGAATAAAAGAAGATACAAACAATGGAAAGTCTAAAGAAATAAATACTTGGATTTTGAACGGAAATATGGAACTTCAGAATAAAATTGCAGCTTTGTCGACAGAAGTAGCTAATGTAAACATTAGGAAACAAATACCGCTGGACAGAATTACACTTTATCAAATCGACGCACATTATATTACATATAAATTAGGTTTAAATAATTTTTAGTTACATTAACAAATATTCGTTTAATAAATTTAAATCTATTCAGAAATGTAAACTGTAATGTATTATTTCATACAGACATAACAACCTATAAAAATATCCAATTAAAATACAACCCTGTAAATATTAAGTAATAAATTTAAGTTTTTTTTCTTATGTACCTATTTAAATCCTGATATACATATAAATTATTTCTTTATTATAATGATTACTTTTTCACAATAAATAAATAAATGAAAAGATAAGGACTAAAGAAAATTACTGAAATGTTAAAAAAATATCCTAAGCAAGAAATATGACGTGAAATGTCTCGTACTTCGGTTATATTTTGAGAACGGTTGAATATGAAATAAGTTACGCTGATTCAGAGTTGATGTAATGATTGAAAGCAAAAGTGAGGAAATTGTAAAAAAAAGAAAACGATTGTCATGTTTGATGAATAAATGGAATTTATGTTAGCCATAAAAGGGATATGTGATTTGTTCTAGAAAAATGGTTTCATTCACGCTAACGGAATAGCATTTCTCTTAAGGATCTATCAAGTTTAATCTTACAAGCGTTTTCCACATGGAAAATTCCAGATAGATCATATAATGCGGATTCATTCATTTATATAAATTACAAATTCACGGAACGGAATTTTTGGCATAATTGCCAAAATGATGTCATAATTTAAATTTTCTGAAATAAAATTCCACAATACATGCGATTTAAAAAATAGACGAATACCCATCTACGAACCAAAGAAATCTCATATAAAAGCAGATTTTTAGTAAATTTACCAAAACTAATGTTATAATGTAAATAAGTTATGTTACTACAGAAGGAAAGAAAAAACTCATATTAATTCTGATGTCGGTTCGCGCAGCCCAAAAAACGAGTACAACAGCTTCACAATAATAAATAATACTTATAATGTTTACTTATTTTTTGGAGTTTTAAAAAACATTTTATAAATTAGAAAAAAAAGTGTCAATTGTAGAACATAGGCAATGATTATATCTTATTCCAAAGAAATTCAATATTGTTTAAAAAAATTTAAATTAATATTCAACAAGTATGTATTAATTTCATTTAACACACACGCGCGCGCGATTCATGAAATCTGACCCAAAGAAATGAAATTAAATTAGGATCCAGAACTGTATTTTTAGTAATATTCGAGAAAACTGGAATAAAAGACAACAGATTAGGGTCGAAAAACATATTACATTACCTTTGGCGTAAAATAACTTTATTATACGAGTAAAACACATGAATCTGGAAGGCGATTAAAAACGAAACATATCAAAATGTGATAGATTATGTGTTAAACAAAACGAAATTTTCAATATTAATAAAACAACAGAATTAAATACTTTAAAAAAATAAACAATCAAAATTAAAAAGAAAGAAAAATCAGAGACAACACAACAAATTTTGCCACTTTTTGATGTTTTGTTTTAAATAAACTTGGAAATTCTTACCATCTTATTTAGTTTCTGAAGACTTTTCTATACCATTTTACTCAGAATTAAATTCTCCACACGTTTTATTTGAAATTTTATGTTGTACCTATTTAATAAAAATATTTTGCGCCAAACCAAAGAAACGTTTCTCGATCCCAATGTTTTGTGTTTTACTCCAGAAATACTAAAAATATAGTTCTGGGACCTATTTTTTCAAATTTTTAGTTCAGGTTTCACATAAATCCATTAGATTTTATCGCTTAATTTTGGTCCCAAAAATTACAGTCGGGTTTAATTTTACCGCAGCCAAATAAAACTGAAATCTTTCACCAGCCAGTACTCGCTAAAGAAGCACTTCCGAACCTGTGTTTATAAGAACTTTCTTCTTTATTTTCACCAGTAGAACGTGTCCTAAAAGTTTGTTACATCTTGATTCAAAGCCGCTAGGCAGCTGCCATCGCTGTTTGCGCAATAAGTACACCTGTATGTTCATTAGACTTATGGATCGCCAAGCCAGAGTATGTTGTTGATACCAGCAACAGTAGAATCGAGAAGCTGAAAATGTAACTGTTTAGCCGGTCTCCTAAACTTTCAATTTCCCGCAAGGAAAACTTCAAAACTGCCTTCACTAAGATTTCAACCTTAGAAATCTCGACTTCAAAATCAGCTGATTTGCGATGACGAGTTTAACCACTAGACCAACCCGGTGAGCATGAGTCGATCTCATTTACGCATTACTATAAAATTAGAGCACAGAACTGCAGTAGTAAAAAAAAACCATTAAAGTTTAAGGAAAATAAAAACAGGCTTTGACTTCTCCTCTAAAATAAGGTTTAATTTGAAATAACTATTTTGGCAATAATAAAATCGAAGAAGATTCATCAAACTATTATACTTTTTTCTTGTTATTCTTATTATTTTTAATTATTAAATACGTAATTATGTTTTTGCCATCCAGGAATTCTGCCATCAAGAATTTGAATGAAATTCAGTTTCATGTTTTTCCTATAATTCTCCCTGCCAAGAAATCTGTCAAAAGAATATTTTTTTCTAAACGTTTTACTAATCTAATCCGATTATTTGTTTTATGATCTAACTGCATAACTTTTTAAAAATAAAATTGTTCTTTAACAACCTATCAATTCTTTATCCACTACATAAAATATCGTTGACATCCAGTTACAGTCGAAGTTATCTGATGAACACAAAACATACAAATGTGAAATACTGGAGTTGTTCAAATTTACGCATAATGATGACATATTTATAATCTTTTTCTTTACAATGCGACGAATAAAAAACAAATAACGTCTATTTTAACTTATAAGGATGGTGAAAAACGAAAAAACATTTAGACTCTTAGTAGTCCTTCATCAGTCAAATATTATGTACGGTATAAGATTATACTAATTACACTTTTGGTCTCTTTAAACCTACAAACTTTGTATTTTCTAGGTTTCTACAACCTGGTATTTACTGGTGAACTGTTTCTTGATTTTGATGTCACCGTTTCATATTTATGATTAAGAAATAATTCACTGAATATTTGATTATGTTTAACACCTTTTTTACTGTAATGAATAATACATTGATAAATATTCAATCTGCTTCCCCAGACTGAAACTTTACATCCTAAATAATTTATCTGTGACACTTGCTATACGATTTCTCATAATTACTAGATCATCTGTAAATAAATAACATGTGTGTTACTTGCAGATGATCTAGAATTTATTAAAAACACATTGATTAGAATTTATTTGATATGCCATCTATACATTCCCGCAGAAGATCGTCTATGTACACATTAAACAATATTGGTGACATACTGCAGCCTTGTCGAACTCCTAAATTTATCTTTATTCAATTATTTATCTCCCCTGAAATGGCTATTTGGGTGCCTCTATACACTTCTTGTATGATGCCTACGAGTTGTTTTAGAATTCCTCGCTTGTTTAATATTTGCCATAACTTTTCTCGTATTACTTTGTCAAATGCTTTCTCTAAATCTACATATATATATGTTTCCCTGCCGAATTCCTGATGTTTTTCTATCAGCTGCTTCAATGCAAATATATTATCTGTATAATTTCTACCCTTTCTGAAACCAGCTTGTTCCTTTCTTAGAATCATTTTTACTGTATTTTTAAGTATTTGTGTTACGATTCTTGAGAATATTTTATATCCGGATGGTAACAGGCTTATTCATCTGTAGTTTTGTGCATTCGCTTCTTTCTCATTTTTTAAAAGATGAGTACAATGGTAGCCACTCTCCAATCATCTGAGATGACCTTCCTTACCCGGCATATATTTAATAAACGTAAATATTTGCTTAACGTCTCTCGAAGCGTATTTTAACGATAATTCCATCATGTCCAGCAACCTTTCTCTTTCTGCTGTCCTTCAATGCCTTCTGCAATTCTGACATATTCAGCCTGTCCACATCTCCGTATACTGCATTATCTCTCCCCTCCTCACCATTCTGTTCATTAATCATCCGTAGTTGTTGAAAATATTCTACGAACTTTCGTGATTCTACAACTTCTATTTTAGCAAGACTCCTCACTATTTAGACATTGATAACATTATATGCTATATTTTGTCGCCCGCGGATGTCGTTTTCTAGTCTTGTTATAAAAGAGTCCCCCATTTCTTATTTTGTTCCAAATCGTGTTAGTGATGTTTCTTTGTCTGTTATATCCTTCCCTGTCTTCATCTTTTGTCATGAGTTACCTCATACATATAACTCATATCATAACTTAATATAATTCTATTGTTATGGATATCTAATCTATTACTAAACAGCAGTTTTACTGAATTTTCTTCAAGGAAGTGGATCTTGTATTGTAAGTCATATTCTTCCTCTGTTATGTCTTAACCCGATGCCCTTTGATATTAATTCTACTCTTAAAAGATCCTACTATTATCTGTTCCTACTTCAGCTCCTCTAACTCTTATGTCTCTAAACAGTTCTGACGTCTTCTGATTTGCAATTAAGTAGTCTATTACAAATGCTTGACCTCTAGCTCCCCATGTTATTTTATGGATTCTCTTGTGCTTAAGTATGAATTAATTATTCTCATATTATTAAACCCTGCAAAGTCCCTTAACTGTTTTCAATTATGATTCACACTTCCCTCACCATTCGAACCAACTACCCCTTCTAATGGTACATTTTCTACATGAACGTTAAGGTCTTCTGCTATTATTATATAGTCAAATATATTTTCCACTTCTTATTAACCATTGTTGCCACTCCTAATTTAGCCCTTTCACTTTGCGGAACTCCGCAAAATGATAGGTTTCCCGTGTGGGGAGTTGGCAGTTACCTCCGTAGGGTTTGGAACTCTCGCCGGCTTTACAAGCGTAAAGTCGGAGGGAGGTGGGGAAATAAAATACCCACCGTGGAAAAAACTGCCCCTCCCAAGGTTATTCCCCCCTTGGAAGGATTTAATGTAGTAATGGTAATGTCCCTGCCGTCAACCTGGGTAGTACTCCACACCACGTCTAAGGATATTGTGATCGGGTTCCCTTATCCCAGTTATCCTTCTATCCTAAATTTTCCACGTTGAAAGGTCATGAATGGTCAACGGCCCCGAAGGCAGAAGAGGATTTCCCAACGGTGGAGGGGGCGGTAGAGCCTAGAGCGGCATCTCAAATACAGTGCCTTGCACGCTTGCAGGCAGCAAGGTTGCTGCCTTGCTGCCTACAGCAAGGTAGCACTGCTGTGCTACCATCAAGCTTAACCTGCGCAGTGCTCGTAACACGGCCAGCGGATTAATCAAATTACTGAAAAACACACACAAGCCTCGTAAAGAGGACAGAATCAACGGTAAATAATCAGAAACGTCATAAATAATAGTAATACTTTATATAATTATTTTAAGGGAAAAACTGCAGTTGTCTAAGCGATTATAATCACTGCTAATCGGGAAAGAAGAGCTGACATGTTATAAGAACCAATTTTAAACACAGAAACCGAAAATAAACAGAATAATTATAAAGTTACTTGAGTTCGAGTTTGGATTATATGAGAAATGCGCAATAAGCGAAATCGAGTAGCTCCATACTTAACCATTTTAGTTACAATGAAAAAATTATAGCGTGGATACAAATTTTTTTCTCTATCGAGAAAAATATCTAAAACATTGCCATTTCAACGCAGGATTTCAGGTTTGAGTAAGGTTACGAAGGGAATCTTGTAGTGGGAAGAGATCCGATATATGGCAACACAACAGGCAAAATTAAATTAAGGCTGGCAGGATTGTGTTCCAACAGGAGAAAGTTCTTAGGTGATATTTAACGACAAAGTGTATAAATGGCATGTTTTTCCTTTAAAATACATTTCTACGTATAAATTGTGTAAAAACTAAAAAAAATTTCTTCCGTTTAACAATTTTAAAACCCTTTCTCAGCTGGTTCTTGTACAATGTAACATACGGTTACGTTTAAATGCATTTGTAGTTTATGCTCGTGTTCTCGGAGGACTTCTATCGATGAGATTCAATTATTCACGTCATGAACTAGTTTATAAGAGAATGTTAAAGCAATCTGACAAATAATACCTAGATTAACAATTTCCTGTAAGACAATGTACTCCTAAATTAAAAAAACCCTAAAAAAAACAAAGTTTTCCAAACATAACCGAGTTATCCATAATTTTCTTCTCTGCAATCATTTCGTCGTTTATTATATCAGAAAAATAGGGCTGTCATACTTTTTTATAATAGTTAAAGATAGAAATTCTATGAATTCCAAAATAGTAAGCCTTTCTTGTTCCAAAATAGTAAGTACTTCAGAGAAAAGAGATATTTTTAAATGTGACGGGCATCTATTAAAATCACCACTATTGACATAAAAAAGCTTTGGAAACGCTTCCTAAAGTAATATTATTTGCTGTTTTTATTTCTTAGCACCTTTTTCGTGATATGGTCTCTTCAAGCAACATTAATCTGACAGCAATTTTTTTTTAGACAAACGTAAAAACCTGACGTTTTTAAAATGCGCCGAATTTTTAAAAAGGTAAATTTATAACTATTTAAAAAAATATTAACAACGAATATTCATCTATAAAAATCTTGGAAAATGGCATACCACAAGGTTCGCCGTTGAGCGGTACCTTGTTTATGATCGCCATTAATAAATTGATATTAGCCATTCCAGTAGAAATCAGCAAAAGCGTCTATGTTGCTGGCAATTGCGTATGCCAGCAACAAGACTGCTATGGTGAAGTACAAATTGCAACGAGCGATCAACGCTCTAAATGAAGTTGCGAGTTGCGAAGTTGCAAATGATGGATTCCAATTTTCACCAGAAAAAACGTGCTGTGTACACTTCTGTAGGAAGAGAATTCCTCATCAAAGTCCTACGTTGACAATCGGCAATGATCCAGTACAATATAAAGACAACGTGAGATTTTTAGGACTAGTATTGGATAAATCCCTTACATGGAGATTACACATACAGGATTTGAGTGTTAGATGCAAAAAAGCCCTAAAAATTATCAAATGTTTATCGAATATTAATTGGGGCTCAGATAAAGAGATATTATTGAGACTGTATAAGGCATTGGTTCAATCGAAACTAGACTACGGATGTATTGTATATTCATCCGCTAGGAAGTCGCATTTAAGAAAGTTAGACGTAATTCATAATAGCGGAATTAGATATGCGACGGGCGCTTTCCGCACAAGTCCGGCGATAAGTCTAATGTCCGAAGCCGGAATAATGACACTACATTATAGAAGAGAGATCCTTTTGTTAAGATATGCAGCAAACGTATGGGCTTTTCCTGCCCATATAAATAATAAACTTTTCATGAATCATCCAATGGCTGCAGTATATGAACGTCGTGCTACCTATTCCAGACCAGCCGGAATTAGGTACCACGAATTAAGAAGAAAATACGAAATTGCTATTCCAGATACAATAGCAATTTCCACAAGAGAAATATCGCCATGGCTTTTGCCAGCGGTAAATACAAGGATGGATCTCTCTCTCTCCAGCAATGATCATCCAACAGGAATTTTTGGCAACGTCAGTAGTTACGAAGAACATATTAGAATTTATACTGACGGTTCTAAAACCGAACATGGTGTTGGATGCTCCATATATGTAAATGGAGAAGAAGCCCATTGTTGGAAACTGCCAGATATGGCCAGTGTTTATACGGCAGAACTTACTGCCATTCAGCAAGCTCTTCGCTTCACAGAACATTATTGCGAAGAGAGAGTGCTAATTTGTTCCGATTCTCTAAGTGCACTTGTTGCAATTCGGAACAAAAACATTAAGGATGTCCTAATTTCAAACATCCTGTCTATTTTATACGTTTTAAATCAACGAGGACAGCGATGCGTATTTGTATGGACTCCAGGGCATGCTGGTATTACAGGTAATGAGAGCGCAGACGAAGTTGCCAGAAAGGCAACAGTCTGCGATGATTTGGATGCATTTCCTGTAAGAGTGGCAGATGTTAAAAACTGTCTAACTAACGTAGTTAAAAACAAGTGGAATACTGAATGGAGGAGTTTAAATACAAAATTAAACTCAGTTAAAACTTCTCCATATAAATGGAAAAGCGACTTTAAGTTGACTCGCCGAGAACAAGTAGCTGTGACCAGACTTAGAATCGGTCACACGCGATTAACAAATTCATATTTGTTAACTGGCGAAGAGAGACCAATGTGCGGTGTTTGTAATAAAACACTGACAGTCAAGCATCTAATAGAAGAGTGTACCATATATGAGGACCTCAGAAAGAGGTTCCGTCTTAGAAATGATATTACTGCTGATCTGGATAATGGAAATGAAGAAAAGATAGTTGCATTTTTACACGCCAGTGGACTTCTTAGAAGTCTGTAAAAGTGAAAAATATAAAGCTGTGATAAAGAGTCTCTAAGAGGTAGTTTCATTTATTTATATATGGAAGTCTCGAAGCGTGGCACGTATAGTGACGGGAGGTAGCCCTCTTGCCTAGGCCACCCTGGCTCGTCTGCATTCAAGAGCAGTGAGTCGGGGTGTGTCCGATGATGGCATGGGGGACCCTGAAAGGTGGACTGAGGGCGCGAGGCTATGGGTAAGCGCAATGGATGCCTGTAGCCTGTTTATAAGGAGTCAACTGCCACGGCATCCTGGCGCGACTAATATACTGCTTCACGGCGGTTCTTGTCGCCCCGAGGGTGTTAAAATTAACAACTAAACGAGACGGGTATAAGAAAATAAATGGAATGGTATGGTATTGTTTTTTATAGTTTTTTTTACTTTTATCTTCTTTGAGAATTTTATCTCAAATTTTAATTTTGGGGCCCTTTACATCCCATAAGTGTTGTTTTGTTTTTGTTTTTGTGGTGTTTTAATGTTTCTGTGTAGTTTGTGTTTTTAAATAAAATGTAAGGGCCCTTTACACCCTTACATATGACGATTCTGATGGTGATACTAATTTACTTTAAAAATGTGACGAGGGCTAATTACCTTAGTAGTCGATGTCCGTAAAAATTCAAGAAAAAAATATATAAAAAATAAAACATTTGTTCGTGTTTAAAAAACACAACAAGAATTTTTATTCATTAACAAAAATATTAAAAAAATGACTGCTAGCGATATCAAAAATAATAAAACAAACAACAAATAATACGAAAAAAATATTCTTAAAATTAAAATGTACACTCAAATTACATATAATTTATAATAAATTTACTACTATACAATATGAGATGATTTCAGCGATTTATAATTTACGGAATATTACAATATATATTTATAATACAAAAGCAGAAACATCACAGCTATTTGATTACGGAATGAATAGAACGGGGAATTATAAATAATACCAGATCAAAATGAACAATAATATGAACCATTATTACACGCTAGTATGAACTCCAAACTGCATACCAGTCTTCACACGTACAGGAATTTCAATTATTTCATAACAGTACTAAAAACATGAACGTATATGACAGGGAAGATTTAAGTGATAATCATAATGTTCAATTATTAAGTTAATTCAATATCAAATTAAAATTAATATAATTCCTTAAAAATAACTCGTAAATAATCCCACATATTATTTCACCAACCGAATTGATCCGACATAAAAAAAAAATAAATAGTAGAATAGATCAGATGTTAAATGGCGCAACCAATCTTGATACTTAATCCACCGGGTTGGTCTAGTGGTGAACTCCTCGTCGTAAATCAGCTCTTTCGAAGTCATAGTTCTGAGGTTCAAATCCTAATAAAGGTAGTTATTTTTATACGGATTTGAATACTAGATCGTGGATACCGGTGTTATTTGGTGGTTGGGTTTCAATTAACCACACGTCTCAGGAGTAGTCAACCTGAGCTTGTTCACGACTACAAATTTACCGGTACAGTTATACTGATGTCGCTAATGACTAATTGTTGATGCGACCATAAATAAAAGTATTAAAAATAATATATAAAAAAATTTTATACTTTGTGCCACGGCAGCGACAGCCACAATTTGACTCATTCTATTATGCTTTTAGCATAACATTTGCTTCATTACCTAACAGCGAATGGATATTCGTAAGATGGATGTATTGTGGTGTTAATAATATTGGATAGCAGAAGACAACTTTTTGAAATTTTAATCACCTCAATGTATAGCTAATAATATTAATCTAATTTGATTTAAAATATATATATATACAAATAAATCGTGGTATATATATATATGTACCACCACGATTTATTTGTAGTGAGAAGATAATATATATGACTTGTCGAGGTACGCTATCCCCTATTTTCGGTTCTAAATTTTTTAATATGCTTAAACATTATATTATGTCATGTCAGTCAGTGAGAATGTTCCTTTTATTTTCGGTTTTTCTCCACCCAAAACCGAATTCTTTTATTATTTTTCTCAATTAATTATTATTATTAGTTAATGGATTATACTCGAGCATTCAATAACGAAGGCTTACGGGCAATTATTATTTTTACACTAGCCTGGCAGTATTTGCAAAATATGAGCACATAAACAAGTTAACGATATTAATTCATTATACGATTCAAAGAAAGGTGACTCATTTCCTGAGTTATAAATCTTGCGTGTTTATTTTTACAATAAATAAAATCACGATAGATTAAAAACTGATGTTTATATGTCAGATTGTAAGGCAGTATTTATATGTCAGTACTTTATGGCAAAATACTTAATTATTTATAAAGTAAAAATCAGTATAAGAAAATATTTAAAAGTAATCCATAATACCGTTCAGTAACATAAGTTGTATTTACAGAAGCAATGTGCTTCTGTGCGAGAAAACTAAACTGAATGTTATCAATCTGTTAAAAACTTCCATTGTTTCTAAACTTAAATTTTTTTCTTATGTAGAATCTGTAATACAAGTAGTTTTTTTTAAAATTAAAAATCATTTGTTGTGCAATTTTTCTTTTTTATAGTTTCAACGTTTATTTACAATCGGTTGCATTAACTTTGACTAAACTGGATCGCACTCGGAATCGCGTGATAAAAGAGTTCCCAGCGAAACTACTCAAAGATTACAAACTAGTATTAAAAAAAAACTAGTGTATGCAGCGCATATACTAAGTAATTATAAACAAAAATTTGACACCTAACTAGTAAGAAAAACGATGAAACAATAAGAAAAAAAATAATGCTGTTAAAAAAATCCCCATATTGGAGTGGTAGCTTCCCAGCCTTTCACTCAGAGGTAACTGATTCTAATCCCGGTAAAGCATTTTTCATAGGCTACAAAATGTCCATTTCATATTCCTATTCATAACCTTCAAAAAAAAAAAAAAATACCTATTTTCTAAATGTTTTTTTAAAATCTATTAAACTTTCAACAGACGAAAATCTTTTAGATATTAAATTACGGGAAATTATACGGATAAAAAACGGGATACGGGATTAAAAGGTTCTAGAAAAGATCGATTCTGTAACCAGATAAGCAGTTTTGTTGTAACAGGACTAATCTATTTATAAGAAAGCTAAAAAAATCGTTAAAAATAAGAACTTGCAATAGATTGAAAATAACGAATAATTGTAAGGAGAAAAAAGTACAATTTATGATTTAAAAGTTCAAAGGAAAACGTAAAACACTTTATTGGAGCAGACTATAAATCTAAATCCACCATATTTACAAGTATTCCTCTATATTAATACCGACAATTTTACTGTTTTTTGTCAACGTAATTAATTTTCTAAAAAAAATTTAACGTTGTTTATATTTCGAGTTTTAAAAATCTTCGCCAAATTTAAAGTCTCGCCAATAATTTACAAACCATTAATTTAGTTTCGTCTTCTAAAAATTAAAAAAAAAAAGGTTAATTTCAATTAATCGAATCAAAGGCAAAAGCGAGAAATGGTCTGTATGTATGTATATATATACTATATTATTATTTTGTATATACTATACTAATTTTGTACTATATACTATAGTAATTATTTTGAATCACCTGGTATATATATATATATATACCAGGTGATTCAAAAAGGACTTCACAAATTTAACAGCATGTAAACATTTATTTAGATAACTTACCAAGTTTTTCATCCAACATTCACATCGGTTCGATATGACTTCAATTTTTAATGCGCGACATACATCCCACCTTCGTCATTTCCTTCAAGACTGTAGCCAGCAAGTAGGCGTTACTTTTGCAGCTGCGGTCATCGATTCGAAGTCTTAGCTCATCAAGGTCAGCAGGCAAAGGCGGAACATAAACCCGATCTTTAATGAAACTCCACAAAAAAAATCTAGCGGGGTCAAATCTGAGGATCAAGGTGACCATGCAATTGGGCCTTCACGATCGATCCACCGACCTGGGATTCGTGTATTAAGAAAATCTCGGACTTCTAGGCGGTAGTGAAGTGGTGTTCCATCTTGCTGATAGTAATGGTGTCCATCTAGATCATCATCGTTTAACTGAAGAATTAGAAAATTTTGAAGCATGTCCAGATAAACGATATCATTCACGGTTACCTCCTGAAAAAACGAACCGTGCAGTCTTTGTTCACAAAAAATAAACCTTAAGGCTGTCACGAATGTGCTGCAAAGTTTCATGATGGTTTTCACTACCCCAAATTCGGTAATTATTGGTGTTAACTTTGTCGCTGATGTGAAACGTTGACTCATTAAAGGCCACATTAAAAATTACATTGACCATCATTAAAAATTACATCGTCTAGAAATGTATCGTTGTCTGCAACTCTATTCATCATTTCCACAAAAAACTGCAGCCCGAGTAACTTTGTCGTCAACTGTAATGTACTGAACCACGATTTGTTCGTACGGTTTTAAATGCAATCTTTTACGTAATACGCACCAAACAGTCGTTTGTGTAATGTCAGTCTGACGTGAAGCACACCGAGTTGACTTCTTCGGACTACGTGCAAAGCTTTCTCAGAGTTGTTCCACAACAGCTTCATGGACGCGTGGGCGATTTTGGTTGGATCCTGGTGATTTTGTAGGTTTAAAAAACTCTTTAACGAAGGTGTGGTGTCAAGAATTAATTGTATGCCTGCTAGGAGACTCCCTATCGTACTTTTTGCTGGTTGCAAATCGTGAAACCAAAACACACAGTGAGCACGTTATAATTATAATGAAAAAATAATTTAAAGTATCATCAAATCGAAAATTCCGAGAAAGTCATTTTTCATTAAAAATCTTTCATTTAAGATAACTCGGAAAAAACTTGCAATAGAACCGGTAGAAGAAACGTTTGACTTATAAAAAGAAAACGATTCATCAAAATCAGTCCGCTTAATAAAAAGTAGATACCTCAAAATACATTAAAAAGTACATATAATTAGAATTAAGAACCAACTCCTTTTTTTACATTAATTTAAAACTGAAGTATACTTTTTCGTACAGTTATCAATCTACCTAAATTGAAACAAGCAGAAAATATAGGAAAATATATCCTGTTAGGTACTTAATAAAATTTATCAAACAGCTATTTTAGCAAAAAACTATTAAAAAAAGCCCACGTTAATAAATAGTGAACGACAGGATTTTTTTTGGGCTTGATGATATCACCACATAAGCTTGAAGCTTTGCACAGAATATGTAAATAGAATTTTGTACCGTATGAAAAAAACCCAGGATTCGAACCCAGAACTTCCGGATGAAAGGCTGGCAAATAAAAAAAAATTAAATATTTCGATTAAGTGCAAGTAATGTTCTCGACTCTGGCAAGAAAGTAATTATATTAGTTGGCGCATTACCTTACCTTAACGAGTCCAACTTTACTAAGTTATACTATCTGTAATATATCCTTGCCAAAATATTACATGGTTTATCATAATTATCATTCTTCTCTTTTATCCGATTGTTACTGGGTCGGGCAAAAATAACAATAAAAAAAAATGTTTAAATACTACTTCATTTCCATCGTAAAATAATGATTAATACTCACATTTTTTTTAGAGTTTATCAAAGCGAAAATAATAATTTAATTAATTTTTAATTATAAAAAAAATCCTGAATTAATAATATAATTATAACTAGGAAAGTGTCGAATAAACTGAAATACAGCCGGTCAAAAATTTTCAAACTGAGTGAGAATTAAAAGAAAATTTACTTACTAAATAATTAACAAGATATATTTTAAGAACTTTTCGCCGATTTAAAATGTACTAATTATTATTAAAATTATAAAAAACTAAACTCTACTTATAAAAGAAAATTTACCAATAAGAAAAAAACTTTTTATTAACAGTTGCATAGAGTCGAAATAACAATAATAAAATGTAATTAGCGTTATTAAATTTAACAAGGAACAAGTTTTAAAACAGAATATGTAGGTTTTTAGTTTTTTAATTGGATTTTCAACGATCGAAAACCTATTTTTTCCATTTTGATTGGTTTAGAAACTACATTTTGTAATATGATGTATAACGTGTTTATTTTATTACGAACTATAATTAATGTAGCTAATCCTTACAGGGTGTTAACCTTGGATATTATCGAAAGGATAATATTAAACCTTAGTAGGCGACCCTGAATCTTGTTAGTTTTCTGCGAATTCATTATTATCATACCTGAACTCACTATTAACACCAAAAATAAATCCAATTTATAATAGAATTAAACAAACATCAATTTATTCAATGAAGGGAAATACACAAAACAGAACAAAAAATAAATAAAATAACAAAGGGAATTTAATTATAATAATTGAAACTATTGCTTAAAAGAAAAGAGAAAAAAAAATTATACCTATTTAACTAAAATTCGCTTAGCTATGTGTCATGAGATTTATTTATTTTTATTATTTCCAGTTCAATATACAATGTATTTCCTATACACCTCCATTGTGTGATTTTACTATTTTTAATATTAATAATACTATGTAAAATACTGAATTTATTTTTTTAATGCTTTTATTTAGAGTCGCATCAACAATTATAGTCATTAGCGACTACAGTAACACTATCATGTAGTATTATATAAAACAACAAAAATCATAAAGAACAAAAATAAATAATAAAGAAATAGCAACAATAAATAACAAACGTGACAATAAATACAAAATAAAATACATAAAACAGACAAAAATAACTAAATCGTATTCTTCATTCCACTATACAAGAGGACATTTTATACCTTCGTTCTGGTTTAATAGAAATTTCATATCCGAACCCAGGTCTAAGTTTTGTCGGATGATTCCAAAGATTGGGAAATCAACGAGCAAGTGGTTCACGGACCATTTGACCTCCACAGATCTGTGAGGTTTGCATCACAGATCTGTGGAGAGCCAAGTAGGTGAGCGTGAGTAAGCTTGGTGTGTCCAATCCTTAGCCGAGTTAAGATGACTTGGTTTTTCTGTTGCTCGGGGATTGAGGTTTCTGGAGCACATTCTCCTGGATGTTGTGTAATGCCGTGGGAGGACTCAGCAGCCAGAATCTATTCCACTGATCCCGCAATTTTACACGGAGTGATCTCATGAAGTCTCTCTCTCACATGTCGATTGTACTCTGATGCCATTTACTGCAGCTCTCTTGGCAGCCTCATCGGCCCGTTGAAAATTTTGTTTCGTTAATACCTAGCAGAAATTTGCCACATTTTGATATCTTTTGTTTTTAATAAACTTCAAAATTCTTACGTTTGTAATCATTTTCTGTAAACTTTATTCGTACCATTTTACTTAAAATCAAATTCTCTACAAGTTTTGTTGAACATTTTTACGTGTTTATTACCTATTTAATAAAGCTATTTTACCCCAAACATAAAATAATGCCTATTCCGACCCCACTCTTTTTTTTTTCATTCCACATTTCTGAAAATACAATTCTGGGATCTATTTTTTTTTTTTTTTTTTAATTTTTCAAGCCACCTTGCATATGAAAAACTAAATTTACTCCTAACTTGGGTCACAAGAATTAGTCTTGCTTAATTTTGCCGAAGGCGCAGAAATCAGAGGAAATATTTCGCTAGCCGAGACTCACTAAAGAAGCTTTACCGAAGCCACGTTTATATGAACTTTATTTTCACCAGTAGAACATGTCCTGAAGGTTTGTTACATTTTTTCAATCATACTACCTAGAAAAATCATTGCAAAATTATGCAAAAATAATTTTTTGAGAAAACTAATAAAGAAATCTTTATTCCCGTAATGTAAAAACTAGTTAGACGTAAAAAAAGTAAATAAAACTTGCACAAACTGCACGAACGCAATTTTATTATGATCTTACTTGCAAAAAAAAAGAAAATTAAAATTATTAAAAACTAATAAAGGTACTTTCGTATTAACGCCACCGCAGCTACAGCTGTAGCTTTATTTAAAAAGCTACAGCTTTTTAAATAAAGCTGTAGCTTGTATTTAAAAAGCTGTTTTGAATCTATTATTTTGAATAATAGATTCAAAACAGTCTCTTTATTAATTTTAATAAATGGTTATTTATATTTATTTATTTTATAAATATAATTTAACCAAACTTAACCTACGCTCGCTAACCTTGACTAATTAACAGGAGTGTTTTGATTATTTAAATAATAAATAATTGCAATAATTACTGAATTTATTGTGTGTCAATTAATCTGATGTGTGTCCACATCAGATTTTTGTACTGTTGGGAGAAGTGTCATTTCAACTATAAAAACAGGTTTTTTACTCGTACTTAGATTACCGATAGCCGTTAACTTTCATTAAGTTATAAGAAAACGAGTCGAGTTGGAGGTTTTACAGTATGTGGTTGTCGCTATTTTGAGCGCTTGCTTTATTAGTGTTTTTCGTCTGGATTTAGTCGGTTTTTATACACGGATTGTTAAACGGATACTGTGGATTGTAATCGGAACCGATTTGATATTTTTTTATAAGTTTTAGGGAATGGATTATTTCTTTTTTTTATCAAGTTTTATTATTTGTATAAATAATAAGGTCTATAATCGCTTATTGTGCTCCCTTTAGGAGGCCTCTTGCGAGTAAGAAATTATTTATTACTTATCTTGCTATTGTTCTTTTAACAATATTCATTGGTTGTTATCATTAATTGAAACGTTGAAATAACATTGGTTTTCTGTGCGGGTGGGCATTGAGTATTACTTATTATTAGCTAGTATTAGTGTCGAAAATAAATTTAATTTTATTTTCATTATCTTTATTGATAAGATTAATAGCTTTATATCTTAAGCTATGGTATTGAGTATTGGAATTTAATAAATTCCAATTTATTTGTTGATTAATAGCTTTAACTACGATATAAAATATATTAAATATTGTGATAGACTGCGAACGAATTTTTTGGTTCAGAATGGTCCAAGCCACAAGGCTTCCCTTCTCAAGGGAAGCCTCGCCGTACTACGGCTGGACAACAGCGTAGGCGTGTTAACTTATAAGTTAGACACTCTCAAACCACAAGGCCACGTGACTGCGTATTGCAGGGGCCCGAATCGGTCGATGTATTGTTTCCGGTGTGGTGGACAAGGCCACCTAATTGGTTAACTGGCATTTCTCCCGCCACCACCCCATTCGTTCGCCCTAGAGCATAGACCAAATGTCAGTGCTAAGACACGGCTACTGTGCCTCTAAAAACGGTTTAGCGACCCAATTTCTAAAAGCTCCTAGTGAGCTACCTATCAGCGTGAACGGATTAAGCAGGGTGCTATTTGCCCCCAGCCGCTCACTTGTCAAAACTAAAACTAGATCGGGGAGTCGCACCCCTTGTTACTAATAAAATATAATAGTTATCAAAAATAAAAAGACAGCAATTTAGGCTGTCACGCCTCGGTCGCTGCATGCCAGCTAGTACCTGTCCACCATTTAAAGCGTTTGGAGCTTAAATCTGGCTGGTGGCCAGCCATTATCTCAGGAAAGACTTCCCACAGCGGCGCTATAGGAATCAATATAACCAGGATTAAAATTAAACAACTCTAACGATGACGGTTGAAAATTGCAACCTCATCGAGGAACTCCCACACGGTCTGACAATGCGGCCCTCGCCACATTGACTCGCCGTTTGTAAGCGGCCAAGTTTCCCCCTGACATCTAAGTTCCAGGGTGGCTCGGACTCTGGCCCCCCCCAAGAGCGGGGCAGTCGAATATCATATGCTCGTTCGACTGGACCTCCCAGCAGACACACAACTCATCAGCCGCTAGGCGGAACCGAAACAGACATTGCTTCAAATCCACATGGTTGGTGAGCACCTGGGCACCCGCTGCCCTTAAAAATGAACTCGAGGCATACCATCCCCCAAATCCTGTACAAACCTATACAAGGATCTTCCCTTAGTCGTGGTGTGCCATTCAAGCTGCCATGCCTCCATCACGAGGCTCCATAGCTTCTTCCGCAGAGAGGAGATGGCCAACTGTACGAAATTTAGCTCCGGTGCATTGTGATCGCCGTTCCGCTCCGATTCTGGCCCGGCTCGAAACCACATCCCAAATGCCTCGGCTTCCCGACCTCTTCGCAACTTCCACATGGCTGCCCGAACTTTCACCACTAAATAGATTGGGAGAGCCTTTCCCAATACGGTAGTAGCCTCGTAGGAGGATGTTTTAAAAACGCAAGTTACTATTAAGGCTCTGCGCTGGGCACTCCTTAAATTTTGAAGCAGTGCTCTATTTCTATCCAACCTATGCGCCCAAATTGGCGCCGCGTATGCGATCACACTCTCGAAGACGCTAAGGAATTTTTTTAAGAGGAATTCAACTCTTTCTTTGCGCCAACCACAGTCTATGTCATTAGCAAGAGCCAAGGGTTTTACTAAGGATAATGTAAAGATGTTTTACGATTTACAGGAATCTGAATTGAAGAAGATCAATGTGAGACCGAACAAACTTTTCAACATAGACGAGACAGGAATCACTGCAGTTCAGGCTCGACGCTCTAAAGTCCTAGCTGTTAAAGGAAAAAAAAACAAATCGGAACCTTATCTGCTCAAGAGATACTTTTGTGACTATTGTGAATAGTATGAGCCCAGCGGGAATATCTGTACCTCCAGTTATCATATTTCCAAGAATAAACATGAAGCCAGAACATTTGAACGGATGTCCCCCAGGAACAATTGCAAGATGCCACAAGAAGTCTGGCTGGATTCAAGCGCACATTTTTACTGACTGATTGCAACATTTCATTGATTATGTCAAACCGATACCACATGATTCTGTCGTTTTAATTTTGGACGATATGAATCTTACATTAGAAACCTTGATGTGATAATTAAAGCTAGGGAGAATGGAGTGATCACAGTATGTCTGCCACCCCATATATCACGTAAACTTCAACCGATGGATGTATCGTCTATGAGCCCATTAAAGGCATATTATTCTCAAGATGTTGAAACATGATTGTCTAACAATCCTTAAAGGTCGCTGAGCTCTTATCAAATAGAACTGCTGGGTAAAATTTATGCTAAGTGTCCTACTCTTCAAATCGGTGCAAGTGCTTTTAAGAAGTGTGGTATTTTACACTTTGATAGGAACAGATTTCAGGAAGCTGATTTTCATTGATGTAGAAGCATGTCAACGTAAAAGAAATCAACGAAAGAAAATGACCTATCAGTTGCTCCTCCAGAGTCCGTTTCCTCTTCATTTGCTCTGAAACCGCCACCTAAACTACCTGAAAATCCTCAAAAGCTCGGAGAGGACGTCCTACTGAGAAAGCTGCAATTATCACTAGTTTACCTTACAAATCAAATTTGGAAAGAGAAATCCAGGATCGTTTTGAAAAAGAAAGGCAATCACAAGAAAATAAGAAACAAAAAGAAGAAAAGTTATCTGAAAATAGGCCTAAGAAAGAACTTAAGAACGTAGGCGTAGGCATACAAAGGAAAAATATGAAACATGTCTTGCAAGAAACTATCATTTAAGCAAGGCACAAAGCATAAATTTAATGCAGGCCTGCTAAACGACACATCTGACGATGACTCAAACATCTCCTTGATATCTACAGATAACGAGGACAGTACAGATGAGGAATGTGTGTACTGCTGTCAACCGTACAAATTGGATGAATGTGGAGAGCAGTGGATAAGATGCATGAAATGTCTTCGATGGGCGCATGAACTGTGCTTTGGAACTGAAAAAAGGAGATTGAAAACATTCACGTGTTGTAAAGAGCCTTTAATCACCACAGCTTTTTTTATCGTGTGATGTAGTGCTTTTCAGTTTACAAACTTCAATTTACATTTTTATTTAAAAGAATATTTCATAATACTGTACGTTAGTTTATTATTTAGTGTAATAAAACGATTTCTTATCTACTATGTAAAATGTTTATTCCTGGCTTATTTTCCTATCCGATATTAGGAACCCGTTTTTCAAAAGTGGAAAAGTGTCAACTTTTACTAAAAATATAAAAAAGGGGCAATAAATATAAACATATTATAATAAAACTGTTGAATCTTTTATAGAGTATACTATAGTATGTTTTAAAATAAAAATATATCAAACAATTTGAATAAAAATATTTCTATAGAATTAAAGCAAAAAGTATCCGTTATTCGGCAGCCTTCCCCTAAAGCCCGGAAGATACTTATGGGGTGTTGCTACATGTTATCAAGAGAGGTAGTTTCTTTTTTTTCTGTCAATGAATACACAAAAATCATTAATAATACAAATTGATGTAATAACCCCAAAAAAATTATTCTACATTTACCAATTACCGATTACTATTAAACAACTAGAAGAACTGTTTCAATTATCGAAATTAAAAATAGATAATCTAATAACCAAAATGGAAAATGAAGGTTTATAATAACTTAATGATAAAAAAATTACTCAGTAATCAAAAGCAAAGAAGATTATTAGGTAATTTTGCTCATTATAAGAGGTTCACAGGAACAAAAATAACAAGTGTGACTCACGCATAGGCACAGAGTATACGGACGTGTAACATACGAAAACCTTGAAAAGAAATCCACTTTAATAATACTGAAAGTTAATATAAAAAAGACAACACGAAAATAAACAGACCGAATTATATTTATATATAATTTAGTTGTACAGAACAAAAAAAGGCTTGTATATCCCGCAGTAGTTGAATTTTTTATGACAATATCGATTCGTTATCCTAATTCTGATATGGTTGGTTTATAAATTATAAAGAGGATTTAGTACGACAGTACAGGCTAAATAGAAAATAAATAGATGTACTATTCTTTGTTTAGGAAAAGACCAAACTTCGCAAACGGGCGTAAATCTAAAATCAGAGTTAAATTTAAATTTACATCATTTTAATAAGCACGCTTTATTGTTGAAGTAATTTTAAAATGAAGTATGCTTTAAACAACGATAGTATTAAGGATTTTTTTCTGTCTAGTAGAATTTTACGAGAAACCTAACCGTTAAAATGTGATTTGGAAATTTAGGAAAAATTGGATTTGTAAAAAAAGCTATGTTTTTTAACCATGGATTTTTTTAAAATAACCAAACGCCGTGAGATTTTTAACTCACGAGAAAATAACATTCCAAAAATTATAATTTAATTATCATATGGATTTATATTTATGAAGTAACAAAGGTGTTTCTTTCTTTCTGCTAGTACGAGAGATTTCTATATACATATACGGATGAAATATGGTAAAGATATTGTATTTATTTTCTGTAAAGTAATTTTCAAATCGAGTGATTTGTCCATAGATGGTAGGCGTAAAATATTGAAAAGTTTTTATCACTGGAGTGAGCCTGGCAATTTGTGTGTTTTTATCCGACATTAGATTTGACTATTAATATTTTCTGTTAACTTATACAATTTTTAAGTTAGTTTTTTATGGTTAGTCAGAATTTTAAAAATGTTCATTACATTGAAATGTTTGGAGGGAATAAAAAGGTACTGTAAAACCGTGTCACAGTGTCATTTACAAAATGTATGTAAACGAACACTAATTTTTGTACACTAATTATTAATTAACTATTAAATATTTTTACAGACACCACAAAATATATTTCTTTACACTCTTTTACAAGCCAAAAAAAAAAAACATTTTATTATTTAGCATGGTATTTCGACAAGAATTTTCAAAACTCTGATATTTAGATGGTTTTTTTTTTCCATAAAAAGCCCGTTGTAAAATAGATTTATGCTGATGTAAGACGGGTAATCATTAAATAGTTATAAGGAGCCGTTCGCTGAAACGAAAACGTTGACCTTATCCTAATTCATGACTAACATTCCATTAATCCCACCCAACTATACGTCCATCCCCTCTACTAACACACACAGACATATATCGGTGTAATAAATCACTATTAAAAAAAAATTCTGGTTTGTTTTTTTTTTAATTTTGAAACACCAGTTGCCTACATTTTTCAAAATATTGCAAGGAAAACATTTTACTAGTAACATTGCATATGGTCAAAACGGTCATCGTGTATGATAAGCGTTGGCAACAATGAAGTACACAGTATAACATGTTTCATGCAACACTTTAAGCAAACATCCCACAATTTTGTTTTTTAAACAAATTCTTCAGCAAAAATAGGGAAGTGTAATAATTTTGTAAACGAATTAATTAACTATACATATACACCTCTGGTATTGATCAGCCTAACCTCATTAAAAACAAAAAATAACCATTATTTTTATATAGAATACAATAAAAACGTAACTGTCTGCATAAAAAGTGTCTGTTGTTTAAGCTGAAATAAAGAATTTAACAATAAATGACGTTACCGTAAAAATGAACGCCCATCAAAATACACAAACACACTATATATATATATATATAGTGTGTAAATGTAATTCATTCCCAACTACTCATCGGGAATGACGGTAAAATTAAGATTAAAATTTACATGCATGTATGTTGAAATACGTATTTCCACGGCCTCGATTCTCTTCAGGCCTTGAAACGTAGATATAACGTGTCAGCCATTCGCCTTGACGTTCCAACGATTCAGCTGCTGCCAGTCGCATAGCCTATTGCTGCTGATAAGGTATGACAAATTGGGTCACGTCCATTATTACTTATTATTTTTTTTAAATTTCACTACGTCTCATAAAGTAGAAATTAAAATTTTAATAAAACAGCGAAGAATTTGCAAGGCTCAGTTAACACTAACACGCATAAAAACATATCTCGATAAATGTAATAAGGACTCCCAAAAAAGTAAAGGCAAGATATGACGCATGTAGAACATAAGTTAAATTTTTTAAGACTATTATTATGAAATTAGGGCTCAATTGGAGGAATATTTAAAGGAAACATCAGTTTCAGAAAGCCAAATTTTAAATGCGCATCACTCTTCCATTTCTGAAAATAAACCATCAGAAAATCTACCAAATATAAATTTACCTCGTTTTAATGGCACATACGAAAATTGGATGCCTTATGCAAATGTATTCAAGGCACATGACAACAAGGATATTAGTCCGATTCCAAAAATTCTATTATCCGAGTTCCACATTAACCCATGAAGCACTCAGTTAATAAAAAACTTAGCTATTACTGATGCTAATTTCCCTGCTGCTTGGAAATTATTACAAGACGGTTATGAAAATAAAAGATTGATTGCTTCGGTGCATGTTAGAGAGATAATTAACATTAAGGTAGTTAGTAACGAAGATGCCAGTGAATTACGTCAGTTTATCAATACGGCGATTAGCAATTTTAACGCTCTTAATATTTTAAATATTCAAACACCAATTCATGAAATAATCTTGAGTCTATGGAAATTAAAAAATTCTACACAAGATTTTCCATCACTCAAAGATCTCTTTGAATTTTTGGAAAATAAATGTCAAGCCTTGGAGTTTTTAGCCTCTTCAAGCAATAGTAAACAAAGAATAGTAGATGAACGGCAAAAATATAAGCCTTTTCGACATTCTAACACATATATTGCTACTGATTCCAAAATATAATACCAACCTCACACTTTATACAAATGTCCGAAGTTAATAATTTACGTGTCTCTAAAAAAACTAATTTAGTTTAAGACTAAAACGTTATGCTACAATTATTGTAGCTATTGTTCCTCAAGAGGCTGTCGAATTTGCAAGGGAAATCATTTCGTTTATATGTTCGTTAAATCTTATCTAAATTTGTTCCGCAAAAATTCGAAAAAAGGTGAAATCCAGAGTTACCCCATTTATCCCCTAAGAAATCTAATTTCGCAAATCCCACAAACCGGTTTTAAATATTCATTTCAGAAATTTTTGTGAGCAAGAACTGACTGAATAAATCATTAATAGTAGAAGATATCGTCAACCGTCGCTCGATTATATTTCAGCCACTTTCACCCCCTCAGACGCATGATATCGAGAAAATCAGAGATTTTCTTTTTAGATACCTGTATAAGGAATATTTTTAAAAAAAGATCAAGTCGATATGCTGAGAAAATCGAAAATAACGCAAAATATCATTTCACTCCATTTCATCTCCTTAGAAGTCGACTTTTCACAAAATCGTTTCTTACCACTACTTAACTGAACTAAATAAAAAGAACATACCCTCAAAATTTCGTGTCTCTGTCTTTGACAGCTTAGGCTGGGCATTGATGAGTGAATGAATCAGTAATCAGGACACCTTCGTTTGTACCTATAAAGACACTTATTCTGACTGACTGATTCATCAACGCCCAGCAAAAACTACTTAAGATAAATGAATGAAATTTTATGTACATGCTCTTACGGTATAAGTGCACTAAGAAAGGATTTTTTAAAATTCCGAGTTTAACAATGAAGTAAAAAGAAGTAACAATGAAACTTATTTTTTTATTTTTTTTATTTTTTTTTATTTTTCTGTAACAAATAGAGATGTCAACTTGATTTTTAGTGTGTGTAAATTTCGTGAGAAAATCTAAAAACTAATTTCAAATTTTTTGAAATTCCGAGTTTAAACGGTTAAAATGGATTTTGATTTTTTTTTAATTTCTCCATAACAAATGATACATTATCAACTTTATCACTGATGTGTATAATTTTCATCCACCTAAAAACCAGTTTCTAGATCTTTCGAAATTCGACCTTGAAAAAGGTGAAGAATGGTAAAAAAAATTTCAACAACGATTGCAAATTTTCTCCATTTCCGACCATACTAATGAGGTATTCACTAGATTGGGGCTTTCAAATACTCTTCAGATAAATATCTAAAAACCAATTTCGGTTTTTTGAATTTCGATTTAAGAGCTGCGACGGTATACGCGCATTCCTTAAAAAATATGCTGGTTGAGCGCCGCGGTGGGAATTCAACGAATATAGCCACCGTTACTTGACTAAAAAAATTAAAATTTTTTTTAATGAAAAAACGAAGTACGGTCACCTTCTAGTGGTGTTTGTCGGATAACACTAAGAACTGGGCAAAACACGTTTTTACTCGTACGAAATACGGGTAACCAGTTACAACTAATAATTAAAATGAAGGCGGAATGTTTTGAAACCCACTCTTAGATTACTCTAACTTTCGGGTTATGTACTGACCTAACTATAGCTCTGAAGAAATTAGAATACACTGATATTTTTTATAAATTTATCAAGCTTTAATTTTTATTTGCAATTATTATTCTCACAAGTATGAGTTTAATAAACACAGCGAGGCCTATGGGACAGAGACCTCTGGCTAGACGGGAAGCGAAGCAAGCCATGACCGGTTAAATAACCCCTGACCGCGTCGGGAAACGCAACTAACCACATAGCATCGTAGACGGGATGCTTATATAATTATAATTATGGATAATATTAATTACGAAGATATTTTAAGAGAATACTTTCTAACACCAGAAACCATACAACATGTATATGTTTTTATAATATTATCTAACAGTATGAATTCAAATTATTATTACAATTTCATCTCGGCAAATCTTTGCTTAATAATCTGTTAAACTGTTCACAGAATTATAGAGGAATGCGGGTGGAATAAACGTCTACCCGTCTGGGTTGTGGTAATTTATTTATTCTGTTGAAACATTTTTGACAATTTTAGATTAAATAAACAAAGGTTTCCTGATACAAAGTAAGGAATTGAAAATCATTTCCTAATTTTTAGTTTCAAACTTTCGAATTGACATGTTAATAAATTTAAATGGAAAAGTAAATTTTCTCTATATAAAAATAAATAAATCAGCTAATATATAAAATATACAAAAAAATTATCAATAATAATAATAATTATTACTTAAAAAGATTAATATTTAAGAAAGAAACAGTTAAAATAAGGAAATTAAATTTCAGATTTTAAGACATTCAAATAGTATAATTCTAATGTTTTTTTTTTTTTTTTTTTTGTTTTTTTTTTTTTTTTTTTTTTTTTTTTTTTTTACAATGAACAAATAAAGGTAATGCATAAATACAATTAAAATTAAATTAAAAAAAAAAACAGTAAACAAAGTCCTTTTTAACAACTACGGAATAACAATAGATTATCACGAGTATATAAATCCAACAAACTTAAACTTAGGTTTGAAATAAAATTCAATACAAAACTACAATAGGGAAAGCGTGACTAGGGGAAGTAGCACTTCTTTTATTCGTAATTATAAACCGTATTGTGCTTTTTGTTTCCTCTTAATTGTAAATGCAATTTTATATTATAAAATTATAAGAACATTTTTTCTAATTTTACACTAAATACAATTTTTTTTCTAAATAAACAAGTATTAAAAAAAGTTATGTTTTAAAAATAAAATACGAAGTGGATTAATGTTAAGTTGAATCCACATTCGATTCCCAATGGAGATTTATAACGACAATAAATTTCTTGTAGTAAAAAAAATGAAACAAGTACAAAATAGTTCAATAAAACAATATTTAATATAATTAAAAAACCGTACTAATAATAATAATCAATTATTATTAAAATAAATAAATTAATTAATATAATCCACCTTACCAGCACGTTGATACGTTCTCTAGATCTTTCGGCTTACTTGGAAATCATCATCAGGAGTTAAAATTAATGCGTTAAAGTCAAAGTTTAAAAACAGTCATGACTGTTCCGGTCCGACTAGTATACTCAAAGTTACTAATATACTTGAAAAGTTTACTTGAGTATACTAGTAGGACCGGGACAGTCATGACGATTTTTAAACTTGGACTTTAACGCATTAATTTTAACTCCTGATGATGGCTTCCAAGTAAGGCGAAAGATCTAGAGAACGTATCAAACAAGCTGGTAAACGCATCAGCGGTACCGTGTTTGAGAAATTATTATTAAAATACAGTAACAACTTAATGATCAGTTCGACAAAATAAAAAACGAGGTTATATTATAAACTAACCGTTACAATTTCCGTACGTACAAATAAATGAAATATAAAGATTTATTAATTCCAACAATTTTGGTAATATATAGCATACAATAACGGTTAAACTAATCGTATACATGCAAAAGCGACTATACTTTTCTTTAGAAAGAGTATATTTATACAAAACCACGTAATCTGAACAATTTCTGCTCCTTGAATAGATAAACGGTCGGTATTCACTCCTTTACATGTTCAACAGAGGTCCATTCGTTTCCGTCGAATTATTAATATTATAATACCGCTTTGTTAACATGTTTGTTGAATATAAATTCAGAGGCTTTAAGAATAAATATATTTTTTGTTATATCGTACAGGGTCCTTTATTTAGTATATAAATTATTTTCTACATTATATATATATATATGCTATCTACAATCAGTCATATTGAACAAAGTAAAACTGTTATTACAAGTATAATAGAGTGAATATCAGGACTTCATATCAAAATGATTGTCGACAGATATCGACAAAGTGAATATTATCTGTATTTCGGTGGGCTTGATATGTTAATGCTAATATGTAACCGTATATTTGGTTCACTGTAGAAACAACAAGAAAACACTTTATAAAAATTACTGGTGAAAATCTATAACACCTACATAACGTATTCATAATTATACTAAAGTAATTTTTAAAAGTTAAATAAAATATTAAAATATAATTCAAACAACAAACAAGTTCGTAAAATAATAAACGAAAATAGCCGTAAAAGTATGTAATAAACAAATACCTAAAATTTATGTACAATATTTTTTTGTGTACATTACTTACATTATTATTCTAGATGAGATCTGCCGCATAATTTATACAATATAGAAGTTTTATTTTTTTTTTAATAAAATGTACGTAAATGGATTAAGAAAAAAATGGATTTTATCGATGACTATCTCGTGCGTTGAACATTCCGCAACTCTATCAAAATATTTAATCTCTGCTTAAAACGCAACATCATTTTAACACAGATTAATATGAAGATCAGAATTATCTGAAATTCATAAATGCATAAAACTAGAAAAAAAATATAATTTTGGAAAAAATGAAACAAACTGTGATAATTGAAGACCCGGAAAGTATATTAAATACAAATAATACGAAGAAGTCTGATAATTCCTTGACAAAAATATATTCCAGCTGTACAAAAGAACTAAAATGGAAGCAAACCAATAGGCAAAAAGTATACATATTAAGTAATTAAGTATATATGTTAGTAGAATAAACTTACTTTATGTAATGTAAATATTTTCTTTTAAAAAATTCCTAAAGTCAGAGAGAAAGAGGCAAAAACATTGAGTTTAAAATCTTTAATGACGAATAAGGATCATACAGCATTCGTTCGTACACTTTAATAATGCTATGAAGTTCAAAGTAACACTTGTATGTCATTTTCTGAGAAAAAAATCGATCGATAATTCTACGACGCTGAACAATTTATCTCCTTTAGGGGATGACAAACACACCTTATGACGAACCCGGTCGAAAAACCATCTCCGTTCCTAGCCCTGATGGCTTTATCGGAGATCGTCTTTAGACGACCTAAATGATCCTGTAAAGCAAAACCCAATATCGGATTGTTTGGCAGTTCATTACCGGTAAACACGAGAAACGCACTTTACATAAGATTTCGATTTTAAATAACATCAACAATAGAAATCACCGACATTATGTAAAGGTGAAAACATTTCTTCTTTTTACACACTTCACCGGCTAACAGGGACAAATTGATTAAGTTTACAATCGCTAGTATCGTATGACTGCTATCGCTGTTATCAGAGACAAGATTTCCCCGTCAATTATCTAGCTAATACTCGGTATTTAAAAATAATAAATATATACTGAGCTATCACGACTAAATATAAGTAATCTAATATGACAAATCTGGAGGGTTTTGTAAGCAAGTTCCGTTTTGGAATTATCCTCTTATATATACGATTTAAACAGATGGCGCTTGCATAGCTCAGTTATTTCAATCGATACTCAGCTACAAGCAACAATAGTTTAGTCATTTGGTTGTTAATTTTTTTCATATTCATTCACCTACAATGAATGCAACAAATCGTGATGCCGCCGAGTGTGAAGTACGAGAAATAATCCGATTTTTGAGATTTAAAAAAATCCAGCGACTGAAATTCACAGGAAAATTTGTGACGTTTACGGGCCGAATATTACGAGTGACGCTTAAGTAAGACATTTGTCCCGTTCGTTTCAAGAAGTGCGAACAAACGTTCATGATGAAGAACGTAGTGGCCGGCAGTCTGTTATAATGAATGATCTGACTGAAAAAGTTACGAAAAATTCGAAGAAACCGGCAGTTTAGCGTGTCACAATTTTCTTTGATGGTTTTTTTGACGTTTCAAGATCATTTATGTGAAGTTTTGACTGAAAAATTGATTATAAAAATAGTGTGCCGGATGGATGCCGAAAATGTTAACCGATACACACGAGGAAAACAACCTGCTGCAGCGCAACAATATTTGTGCAGTTATAAAAATGAAGGTTAAATGAATTATTTGATCTCATCGTTACCGGAGACGAATCTGGATTTCTTATCCGAACGTCGAGATGAAACAGCAGTCGATGCGATGGTGGCATTCATCTCTTAGACCGAAACAGTTCAAAGAGAACGTTCGGTACAGAAGCTTACGGCTACTGCTTTTTGGGACAAAACGGCGTCTTACTTGTAGAATTAAGAGAACGCTGAATAACTGCGATTATGTATTGCAAAAATCTTAGAAGAGCTGTAAAAAACCTAACAGTAGAATACTACTACACAGGGTTTTTCATGACAATGCCCAGCCACACAGGGCAAATTAGACAGTGAGGCGACTGAACAAATTTCGTTTTTAAATTTTCAATGGCCCAGTGATTATTTTATTTTTCTTAAACAGCTGCTTGCATTACAAAGGTTTGACGATGAAATGAATTGAAAAATTACTACATGGTCTATGTCACTAGTAGCGGAATTTCTTGTTAAGGTTTGAAGGCTACTGTGTAGAAAAGTGGTAAAAAATTTAGTTTTTATGCGTAAATAATAAAGTTCAATCATATATTTCAGTCTTGTTTTTTTTTTTTTCAAAAGAAACCTTATTTAAAATATGCCTAGTTTTTCTAATAAAAAAAAAAAACAATTCTGCAAAAACAGATATGAAATAATAAAAAAAAGAGTTAAGGGATCAACGTGAATTTATGCAAATATTTAACATGCTTTTTTTTTTACTTTTTAATTAATTTAATACAAAATAACTTCAAAAAAACCCTCTGAGGATGATTAGCCACTGAAAATGCTACCCGTACGATAAATTACAAAGAGAATCAGTGCAAATAATGAATATACAAATTTAGTAATTTCGTGTTTTGATCTAATTATACAGGATTAGCGTTAAATGAAAAATATAAATTACGTATGGAATAACATACATACATATATATATATATATTATGTATATTATGTATATATATGTATATAGTATGTATATTATATGTAAAAAGAAGAATTTTGTTGTAATCCTCCATAAATTAGAGGGCTGAAATTTGCTTTTGTATTAAACCCGTTCAGAGTGAAATTGTTATTGTATATAGTTTCGATATTTTAAAAAATTGTTCAGCGTTTGATTCCTAAAATAAATCTCGTTTTTTCACAAAAAAATGTGTACTCCTGCTTTGATTTCTGTAATCATGATTTCCAAAATAAAAATTAAAAATTTTCGAACCTATATTTATTCTATCAAAATCAGATTCTTAGAGGCTCCCTTTTCGAAGAATAATTAATGTACATCTTTATAAAAGAGAAATTAATTCAACATCCTACGTGTATTAAAACTCATACGTACATTCAAATGACGTCTGTCATTTACACGACACCCAGGCTTAAATAATATGAAAAATAGTTCAAAAATGTTAAATTAACAAACAAAACGAATTGCGTAAGATTTTGATGATATCGGATTAGGAAGAGTGACATCAAATAAAATAAAAACAAAACACGGGACGAAGACCAGGACATAAAAAAGAACGAACGGACGAACGAATAAAGTTTCAAAATAGCTTATAAAGTTCAACGCATTTCAACAACGATAGCAATTTAAGTTTCTTTTAATTATTATTATATTAAAGCACCACAAACAAAGAAGTGTGAAAAAGCGGAAGTACGGAAACAAGGAGGTAAAATACGTCAATACAATTAGCTTACGTCAAAAGTAAACAAATTTTTATTACTAAGGTCAACGAAAATCAAAGAAAAGTATACCACCACGCATTTTAGTAGTCTGAATTTATTTTTTTTTTATTAACAGTATTACTAAAATAAACAAACACATGATCCAAAACACTTAACACCAACGCATTTTTAAAAGAGCTCTTAATAATTACTAAATAATAATATTACGGGTACAACAAACGCAAATTTGCGTTCGTATTTAAGCATACGTACATGTGTATGCGTCTTATTACACGTCTTACCAGAACTTCATTATAACGTACTGCGTCTATTTAAAAAAATTACAATTATTTAATACATTGGAAACTTTCCATTTCTTATTATGTTCCGTAACAGAATTTAAAACGGTTAGTTATTTTTGTAATATGTTAATTTACTATAACTAAATGACCTGTACTATGTAACAATAACTTCCTTAAATTGTAATAATTATAAGGAGTAATTTGCAGTAATATTTTTACAATTTACAAGTACAATTTTATTGTAATTTTATATATATATATATATATATATATATATATATATATATATATACTAAATTATTACTAAAAAAGAAAAATAACTACATGTCAATAAAATTGTACTTGTAACAGAAATTATTAACATTAACGGAATCAACGAAATTGACTGTAATACAGTAGAAATAATTGTTTGTATTATATCTAAATAATGATAAAACTGATACAGATAATTTTTGTTTCCTAACTTGCGATACGTGATTTTAATCTGTTTTTTGATGCTGAAAACGAATATGAACTCAGATCTTTTAATCACCCACCATTTTTGAAAAATGTTAAAATTTTAATTAAAGGATTTTTCTCATTTTTCAACGTATAGTTAGAATTTTAAGCTCCTATATAAATAAACAATACTAGACAAAAAATTAAACCATATCATAGTCATATAATATGACATATCCAATACTGAAGGGTGAGCCTTCATGGACAAGATTACTCATGTCTGTGCAGGTCAAAACATGTAGCTGTAAACACAGCTGTTTTGTTGGTATTAAGCACTGGATTTAGGAATAAATTAATTTTGTTCAGTCTTAAGTTAGTTAACAGTAAGTGTATGTCTTGAAATTGTGTAAATGATGTGGATGCCTTTTGTTTTGTGTGTGGTGAGTTTACCGTAAAATCAAATTAAAAAAAACATTACATCTTTAATTAAAAAAGCATATCATTTGTACTTTCAGTGTAAAGTGGGAGATCAGAATAAGATTGTACCCTGTGAATGTATGTTTCAAAAGCAGCGATGAAGAATCAGGCAGTACTGAAGAAGACAAAGATGATTTTGATTTTGAATTATCTTCTGATAAGCCAAATCTTATAACACAAGGTGAATTAGATGACTTGGTTAGGGATTTAAATTTATCAAAAAATCAAGCTGAACTGTTAGGATCAAAACTGCAAGGTTGGAATTTACTTTAAAAAAACACAAAAATTTCGGGCTTTCGAAGCCGAAAAAAAGAACTTTATTTTATTGCATGAATGAATTTTATTGATGAGGTTATGTTTTTTCCTGTTTTAACCTCCGGTAACTACCGTTCAGATAATACTTCAGAGGATGATATGTATGAGTGTAAATGAAGTGTAGTCTTGTACAGTCTCAGTTCGACCATTCCTGAGGTGTGTGGTTAATTGTAACCCAGCCACCAAAGAACACCGGTATCCACGATCTAGTATTCAAATCCGTGTAAAAATAACTGACTTTACTAAGACTTGAAATTTGGAACTCTCGACTTTCAAATCAGATGATTTGGGAAGACGCGTTCACCACTAGACCAACCCGGTGGGTTAATGAGCTTATTTTGCACTTAGGACAAGTTCGTAAACCTGAAGACTGACGCCTTTTCATAGATTCGTCCACGTATAGTTTAAAAGTGGTTCTATTACACAAAGGTAACAAATATCCTTCGATACCAATGGCTTATGGCATTAATTTGAAACAGACATACGATGTGATGAAAGACTTTCATGAGAAAACAAACATAGCTGGAACATATGTGGTGATTTGAAAGTTACAGCTATTTTGTTAGGCGTGCAGTTAGGCTATACTAAGTACATGTGTTTAACCCACCGGGTTGGTCTAGTGGTGAACGCGTCTTCCCAAATCAGCTGATTTGGAAGTCGAGAGTTCCAGCGTTCAAGTCCTAGTAAAGCCAGGTATTTTTACACGGATTTGAATACTAGATCGTGGATACCGGTGTTCTTTGGTGGTTGGGTTTCAATTAACCACACATCTCAGGTATGGTCGAACTGAGAATGTACAAGACTACACTTCATTCACACTCATACATATCATCCTCATTCAACCTCTGAAGTATTATATAAACCGGTAGTTACCGGAGGCTAAACAGGAAAAAGAAAGTACATGTGTTTAAAACGCGATCGACAAAGTTAAGACCTGGGCATTAAATAGTAGAAACGGCACGTGGAGAACTAGGAAAATCCCACTTATTATAATGTTGGATATAAAAAATGCTTTTGGATCTGTTCCTTGGAAAGCCATTATCGCAGCATTACAAGCCATGAATATAAGTGATTATCTAATCAACCAGATTAATCAATACCTTTACCATAGATTCATTGAGGTTAAAACGTTAGAAGGAAAATCCACACTTGAGATATTTGGAGGAGTTCCACAAGGATCAGTCCTTGGGCCTATACAGTGGAATATTTTTTATGACAAAATTTTTAGATTGGATTATCCCCAGGGGGTTTTTGTTGTGTTGGATATGCTGATGACATTGCTATCCTAGTAGAAGACAGAGAAGTTAATAACCTAGAGGATAAAGCAAATCAGGCGTTACGAATAATTGATGAATGGCTGGTAGGAAGCATGCTACTGATATCCCCTAACATATCCTGTTGTTTGGTGTTTTCAGGTAGAAGACCTATTAGAAACCTCAATATAAACATAAGAGGAGAGAGAATTAAGGAGGTCAAAGAAGCATAGTATTTAGGGGTTCTTTTGGATAAAAGCCTAAGATTTAGCAAACACGTACAGATGATTTGTAAGAAGGTCACTCCTTTGATTAAGGCATTGAGGACTCTTTACCAGAACCATGGTACACCGAAAATGGTAATAAGGAGACTGATAACTGCGGCTACCACGTCAGCAATTTTATATGCGGCCCCGATATGGGGAGATACAATGAATATTCAGAGAAACAAAACAAAATTAAAAAGAGTACACCGGCTTGCTTTACTGCGTGTAGCGGCGGGATACAGAACAGTGTCATACGACGCGTTGTGTATATTAACGAAGGTTATACCCATTGATTTACAAATTAAAGGAAGAACACTTAGATATAGGGGTATGCCCAAAGATGAGGTTGAACGGCTAATTGATCAAGAGTGGCAGGATACATGGACACACTCTAGAGTTGGGGATTGGACCAGGCGACAAATCCCCAACATAAATACGTGGACTAATAATAGACTAGGTAATGTAGATTTTTATACCACACAACTGTTGACGGGGCATGGCTCGTTCGGCCATTAATTGTTTAGAATTGGAAAAAGACCTACCCCACAATGTGTGTACTGCCCAGAGACTGATGATGCGGAACACACTGTGTTTGTATGCCCAAGATGGGCTCCAAATAGAAGAGAAATTTCGGACAACGGACTTACACCTGAAAACCTCTTAAATTGGATGGTCTATAGTGACGATAACTGGGATTGGTTCCGTAGGTTTGCCGGGGAAATCTTACGCACCAAGGAAGAAGAGGACAGAAGAAGGGGTTTGTGAAATTAGGGTAGGGAGGACAGTCCCTCCGTGGAGGGCCCGTACGCCGTGGTGTGCGGGTTCCTGAGAAGGGGGGAACTCCTGGGGAGTGTGGGACAAATAAAAGACCGAGTCCCGGTTGGCGGTGCCGCTCCTGCGGCTGCCTCGGCGCTTAGTGGGGTCGGTGTCGCTGATTAGAGGCAAAGGCATAATGACCGAGACCCGGTTCCCTGCTGAGGGGATGGAGAGTGGCGTAGCCATACCCCGTCTCCGAGGCAGGGGATTAGAGGCAGGCGAATAAAATAAAATTAAAGATCCGAGACCAGGGGAACTAACCTGCCGTGCCGGGTGTACAACCGGTGGGCGGGGGACGCTCCCTTAGAGTAAAAGGACACTCTCCCCGACTGAGTATACTTAAATGGATATCCAGTCGGGGAGAGTACATGTGTTTTCTTTGCGAATGGGACAACCGAGCTAGGGATAAACATTACGTTACCAAAGTGAAAGAAAGGAGCAACTTAACTCCAAAAGGGAAAAAAAATTATTCATGAGCCCTTAGTTGAACCCAAAAAAATTTTTATCCCCTCTCCAAATCAAGCTAGGACTAATGAAAAATGTTGTAAAAGCAATAACGAAGGATAGTCCCGGATTTTTGTACATCAGGCAGAAATTTCCGAATGTAAGCGAAGGAAAAATTAAAGAAGGAATATTTTTTGGTCCTCAAATAAGAGAGTTGGTTAACGATGATACTCAATGTAAATCATGTAGAAAGTGCAGCTTGGGATTTATTTAATAACGTTTGCAAAAATTTTTCCCGATATTATTAACTTCTTATTTCGTACAGAGCTATGGGATGGAAATGTCTTTTTAAAATACATTTCCTCCACTCAAATGTGAGCTTTTCTCGGATAACCTTGGAGACATAAGTAACCAACACGGTGAACGTTTCCACGAAACATTTCGGTGATGGAAGCCGCTAAAAAGCGAAATGGAATACTACTAACAGGTTAGCCGATTACTGTTTGATTTTAATTCGGAATGTGCCTGAGGCTATTTATAAAAGAAAAGCATCAGCGAAATCATTCTAAAACAGGTATTGCCATGCAAAATTATAAATTTTACGATTTTAACTATATTTTCCTTTATATAATAAATCATTAAACACATAAACATTAATGACAATGACGTAATTTTAGTTACAAAATTGTATAATTGGTAATCAGATTGAAAAAAAATAAACAAAGACTTCTTCAATAAATGTGTCTTTTACAGGAAATAGAAACATTGTAATAAGGATAAAATCTGTATAAGCAAGAAATAGGTGATGTTTAGTTAGTAGTCTGAATTTTACATTAAATGAAGATTGTGAAACCCAAAATACTAATGAACTGAAAATTAAAATACAAAATTAAATGCACGACTAATGTAATAATAATAATAACAATCAATAATACGACATAATTAACCATTAATATATAAAAACTGTTTTTTTTTTTAAATACCAATTGCTGCCTTGTAATGTGATTAAAATTACAGAAAATGTTTGCGATTTATTATTAACGAACTGAGGCGTTTTCTACCAGAGTGCTTAAAACGGCGTCACTTTATGCTCAGATCAATAAAATAAATATTTATAGTTTTAGAATGGTTCTTACCTTTAAACAATGCAGTTCGAGCCATGTAAATTCTGGTATGTAATTACAGAAAACTGTTCCAAACTGTTCATAGGAACTCATGATACATTGAAAATAGAACCGCTATAAATGTGAATAGTGATATCTGTAGGAGTCTGAAAATTGTTCGGCCAGTAACCAACAGCAAGCAAGACGCTCGATTAGGGGATATACCTGATACTCGACAGAATAAAATATCCAAACGCGAAGCTTGTTTAATCCAGTGAAAAATTATACTTTCCGGGGAGGGTACCCAAAAATTTTAATTTATATGATTATTTATTATGATGGAGGCCCCTTCCTTGGTAGAATATTTCGGAGGTAAACTAATCCTCCCGTTCGGATCTCCGGGTGGGGACTATCGCCAGAAAATTAAAAAATAACATCCTACGAGTCGGAGCGTGGAATGTTAGAAGTCAAAAGGTTGGTAGGTCAGAAAATTTAAAAAGGGAAATGGATAGGATAAATGTAGATGTAGTAGCAATTAGCGAGGTTGGATGGGAAGAGGAAAACGACTTTTGGTCGGGTGTATTTAGAATAATTAACTGAGCTTCAAATAATGAGCAGGCAGAAGAAGTTTCATAATAAACAAGCAGAGAATTTCAAAATGCATAGCAATAGAATCATTATAATAAGGATAAAATCGAAACCTAAACCGACAACGATTGTTAACGTCTATATGCCTACAAGCGCCCATGATGATGAAGAGGTAGTGTGTATACGAATAAATTGACGAAGCAGTTAAACACATAAAAGGAGATGAAAATTTAATAATAGTTGGAAATTGGAATGCTAGCATTGGAAAAGGCAAGGAAGGAAATACAGTGGGTGAATACGGGCTGGGCAAAAGGAATGAAAGAGAGGACCGACATAGAGTTTCGCACGAAGTATTATTTTGTAATTGCCAACACCCACTTTAAAAATCATAATAGAAGAATATACACTTGGAAAAAGCCAGGCGATACTGCAAGGTATCAGATAGATTATATCATGGTTAAGCAAAGATTTAGAAATCAACTCGTTGATTGCAAAACTTACCCTGGAGCAGACATTGATAGCGACCATAATTTGGTGATAATGAAATGTAGATTGGGGTTTAAAAACCTGAAGAAAAGGTGTCAGATGAATAGGTGAAATTTAGAGAAGCTTGAGGAAGAGGAGGTCAAGAAGATTTTTGAGGAGGACATGGCAAGAGGTCTGAGTAAAAAAGATAAGGTAGAAAATTTAAAATAAGGATTTAGAAGGAACAATTAACGGCATGGATGAAGTCCTACGCAAAAACTACCACATGACAATAAACAAGAACAAAACGAAAGTAATGAAATGTAGTAGAAATAACGAAGATGGGCCACTAAATGTAAAAATAGAAAGAGAAAAGATTATGGAGGTAGAAGAATTTTGTTATTTGGGACGTAGAATTACTAGAGATGGACGAAGCAGGAGCGATATAAAATGCCGAATAGCACAGGCGAAACGAGCTTGCAGTCAGAAATATAATTTTCTTACATCAAAAGTTAATTTAAACGTCAGGAAAAGATTTTTGAAAGAACATGTTTGGAGCGTAGCTTTATATGGAAGTGAAACTTGGACGATCGGAGTACCTGAAAAGAAAAGATTAAAAGCTTTTGAAATGCGGTGCTACAGGAGAAGGTTAAAAATCAGATGGGTGGATAAAGTGACAAATGAAGAGGTGTTGCCGGCAAATCTATGAAGAAAGAAGCATTTGGAAAAATATAGTTAAAAGAAGAGACAGACTTATAGGCCACATATTAAGGCATCCTGGAATAGTCGCTTTAATATTGGAGGGACAGGTAGAAGGAAAAAATTGTGCAGGCAGGTAACTTTTGGAATATGTAAAAAAAATGTTAGGGATGTAGGATGTAGAGGGTATACTGAAATGAAACAACTAGCACTAGATAGGGAATCTTGGAGAGCTTCATCAAACCCGTCAAATGACTGAAGACAAAAAAAAATGATTAAAATAAAAAAAATAAAAAAAATTGAGAAAATAGGCGCTGTTTGCAAACAAATTGATGCACTAAGAGCTTCGAAGCAGGCCTGCCAAAAATCTGGCCTTTTTTTAGCAAAATGCTGCGCAATCTTCTCAGAACCTCCACGTAGAAATCCTGGTTAATAGTCTGACCTGTGGGATCGAATTCCGAATGTAATCACCAATGTTAGTTTTCCACTGGCTTGACTGTTATTTGATTTCGGGGACATAATCTTAATACATCATGATTCCTCACTAGCAATGATCTTTTTTTTTCAGATTATTACCGGCGTCAACTGCTATGGTCATTAAACCAATTAATAATCTTGGAAAATAAATCTGTGCCGGTATGGGGCTATTCTTTCAAACATACATTTAAAATCATTGCTCAGCATCGTAAATTTAGATAGAAAATTGTTAATAATCTATGCTACGATTATCTCAGTGAATTTTTCCCACTAAGGAAATCAATAAAAATTCAACAAAAAAAAAAATAACAGAAAAACAAAAGCAAAAAAAAAAGACCAAATGATTAAAATAAGAATATTATTATCATTAATATTAGAAAATAAATACTGTAATTGATGAAACGACAAAATAAAATGGAAAGAAACAAAAAATAAAAAAGTCGGATATAGATCAAACATGATTTATACTAAACTGTAATCCCTAAAATGTAACACAAAATGATAGCACACAGATCACAAACAGGAAATAAATGATGTGACCGAAGACTTTGCACATAACCTAGCATTCACTCTCTCTTACTATCCTGAAATAGTATTGTATCGCACACAATACAATAAAATATTATTGTATTCTCTAACAATAACCCGACCCATACAGACAGAGACCACTTTTTCCACAGTTAAATACCTGTCTCCTCTAACCCCCTGAAACCTACAACAAACTGTAACAGAAGTAATACTCTACATGCTACTCGATATTTATTTAACCGTATCGATTATTAACTGCTACTTATAAATAGTCGGGAATTAAATATGAAGTCCCGACTTAGTCCCTGGACCCGACAATATATTAAAACAAACAGCAGATTTATCTTGTAACTTCGGCAATTATCAGTAATCATAATAAAATAAAACATATTATTTTAAAACTAATTTGTTATTAACTTTTTTAAAAATATATAAACAGTTATCTTTCATTATGTACATTTGGTACGAATGTTAACATATAAAAATGATTATAAGACCTATAATAGCGAGGCAAACCTAAAAGTTTACCCAAATATACTCGTAAGAAAGAACAGCACTGTTACAGCTTATTTCGAGGTAATAGACAGAATGCTAATGTATGAAGAATACATACAGTGGATTGTATTGCGTATTTATTTTAATAGTTATAATGAAGTCTCCCAAAATAAACTGATATTTAAATTTGCCGCCATTTTTTCGCTGTAAAAACAGTAGAAATTTTTATATGCTGTTATCAGTAAACATCGAGGTTTAAATTATGGAAAAATACAAACTTGAATAACGCGTAGAAATTGTAAAAATAACAATACAACGAGTTGATTACGAGTTTTCGAAAAAAAATCATCTTCAGCGGCAGATTTTCTTCTAACTCACTTTGTCATTAACAAAACTGTCGAATTTGGGTATCAGAAAATCCAAAAGATAACTTCCTATGCATCCTCCACAGATCACGGTTTGGTGCGGAGTTTGGTCTAGAGGATTTATTGGCCCTTACTTCTTCGAAAATGAAAATTGAGATGCCGTTACCAACAGTGGAGTTCGATATGGTGATATGATTTCAAACTTTTTACGGCCTAAGATTAATGACATGTGGTTTCAACAAGATGGTGGCAACATGCCACATTGCCGGTGAAACCATGCAGTTATTGCAAGAAAAACTTACCACGACCCATGATGTGAATTGGCCGCTAAGATCATGTGGCTTGACTCCGTTGGAATTTTTTATCTCGGGTTATCTTAAGAATAAAGTGTACATCAATAAACTACAAACAATAAAGGACCTTGAAAAAGAAATTAGACATAACACTGCCGACATTTCCCAACGATTAACCAAATTATTTTGTAAAATTTTGTCGAGAATAAACATATGCAGCCAAAGCTGGAGCGCTCATTTGTCAGACGTTTTGCATCACGCGTAACCTCCACGTCACTAATTTCTAACAAAGCAAAAATAGTGTGTTTTATTAAAAAATGAAAATGTCTGCTATTTTGGGACACTTTACTACAAAAAAATATTATTCTAACATGCATAATTTTTATTTAATTAAATTGTGCGAAATCATAAAACGAAAAAGATAACAATATTAAAAACAGAATAAGTTATTCTACCAATATTATAAATCATAAGTTAAATTAGGCGTATGTAATCATCATCAATACATGGTAATTTTGTAGTTATCTGTTAACATTACTAAATAAAAAATAAAAAAATAAAGTATTTTATTTATTATAAGATATTTTGCTAGAAATGTCAGATCCGTGAGTTTAGTTCACCAAACAGCCGGTTTGTCACTTAACTTTGCCACGAAGTTTAATTTGTATATTTATAACTCTGCATTATTCAAGAACTGAAATAAATTTTATTAAATAATTATTATACAATTCATTTCAATCGTCCAAAATAAAGGGGATTGTGATTATTTTATATTCAGAAGAGTATTTTTTAGCAGCCATGACTTATTTCTCAAAATTAAAACCTTGTGAACTTCTGATCTGAACGATGGAAAAACATTTTTGACAGAGAACGTTAAAATTATAAAGTGGAAGTAACTTTCTTTCAGGTTATTGATAGTTTATAAATTTTCACAAAAAAATTTCATAAACTTGAATTTTCATGGTAATTTATGAACCCCAAAATAATCTATTCCTTTATTTTTTTGCAGTTGTCCTTAACTGATTTTGGGAAGCAATTAATTATACATTTCCAAAAAATTAAAACTTTCTGAAACAAATAACTACTATAAAACGCCCATATTTTTTGTAACGTCATTGAAAAAACTTGATATTTTTATGAAGTTCTATTTATTTAAAATAAGGGAATTCATCTTCTTAAATTTAACTTACGAAAAAGAACGTAAACATAAACATTTTTTAATATAATACAACAAATCATTTATATATTATTTTATTTTATTAAAATAATATTTTTATTGTTACTACTTAAAAGGAAACCAAAATAATAGTTTCGCTGTTAGTTAAGCCGATCAACGAATAATGCAGATAATAAACTCTTCCAGACAAAATTTTATCAATAAAAACGACGTAAAATTTCTGTGCGACTTACCTTGATGAAATCAAACATTTTAATCAAAATAATCAACAAGAGATTGTTTTTGTTGAATAACAAAAACAAATATAGACAAAGTACTAATAAGTATCCTGTAATGTAATTACTATGCTTCAAAAATAATTATATTAATAATTAAAAAAAGAATAAACTACGTAAGACAAAATAATAATTAGGTAATTAATAAAGAACTCATAAAATATTTTATAGTAATAAAGTTAATTATTTTAAATCGGTTTTGATGTTCTGAAAGCAAGTCTTAAATTAACTAAAACTTACTGAAAAATATTAAATTACTTTTAGAAGCTGTTCGTTTAATAGAATAATTTAATTATACTGTATATTTAAATAAATTAGCATACTCTATTCAGTAAATTTTTTTATAAATTAGTTAACTTCTTTCTAACGGTTTTTTTCTTTTTTATTCTTTTAAAAAGAAAAAAAAGGTTATAAAATGAGAAAAAAAATGTTGAAAGTCCAACAAGATAAAAAATATGAAATAACCAAATAAGTTGACACAAGAAAAATCAGAAGCGATGGAAAAAAGCAGCAAGAACAAAAAAGAAAGTCGAATTGGGAAAAGACAAAGATGAAAGAAAAAATTAAAAATAAGAAAAAACATTTAAACAGCAAAGCTAACGAAAGAACGATGCCTCTGTTTGAGGTGCAACATAAATCTTAATAACACTAAGATGTTTTATGTTATTTTATGAAGAATTCGTGTCAATAACAAGAATGATTTGTTTACGCTTCCAAAAAAAATTCAAAATCACAGTTATGGTTGTGTAAATACAGAGTTAACATAAATAATTCAGCGCATTTTAGACATTAATAAAAAAATGAAAGCAAAAATGAAATTTTTTGCAAAAAGCAAAAATGAAATCAGGGCACGCTACAATGAGAGCGTGCGCTGATTTTTTCTTCAAACATTAGTGAAGGCAACTGAGTTACTGATGACCTTGAATGAATACGCCGACGCGATGTAACGACAGGGGGATAGTCAGTTGAACAGTGGCTACCGTGCCGGAGAAAGCAGTGCGCGCATTATGGTTTCATAAAAACTAATCTGTTATTACTGTTCGTAACGTTTTCGTCAAGAGTACGGCCGTGATCCTCCTAATAAAGACTACTAACGTTGATATCAGCAGTTTAAGGATACAGGAAGTAGAGTACAAAAAAAAGATGCTAGCAGACTTTCCGTCACCGAGGAAGTTGTATATCGAGTAAGAGAAACTTTATAAAGAAGCCCAGTAAATCGACTCGTCGTGCGAGTTTAAAAATGGGAATACGTAATCGACAACTGTGAAGATTCTACGCATGCGCCTACAACTTTGCATATAAATTTCAGTCGGTGCATGGGATTGAAGATAACATTGAATAATAAATCACGCCGTTATAATTCTGGCGTGGACATTTTTAATAAAGTGAACAATGATAATGGGTTTTTAGAAAAAGTATTCTCTGATGAAGCTACCGTCCACGACTCTGATCACGTTAACCGTAATAATTGTGATTTTTGGGGTAGCAAGAACCCTAATACAATTCGACAAACATAACGTGATAGCCCGAAAATTAACGTTTGATGTGTGTCGACTGGTTATGAAGTGATCGAACCAGTCTTCTTCGCCGAGCTAACGGGTACTAGTTGTCTAGACTTGTTACAGAAGTATGCAGTACCACAAATTGAACATCGGCAATCCGATGTTTACTTCCAAAACGATGGCGGGATTACATGTTAGGGATCTGCACGAACAATTTCCTCAGCGTTGGATTGGCCGTAATGTACTAATTACCTGGCCACATCGCGGGGTCGATCCCTTGGGTTGTTGCGCCACTCGATTTTTTTCTTTGGGAGGGGTTTGTCAAAGGCAGGGTGTATGCAACGAATCCACCGGGTTGGTCTAGTGGTTAACGCGTCTTCCCAAATCAGCTGATTTGGAAGTCGAGAGTTACAGCGTTCAAGTCCTAGTAAAGCCAGCTATTTTTACAGGGACTTGAATACTAGATCGTGGATACCGGTTTTCTTTGGTGGCTGGGTTTCAATTAACCACAAATCTCAGATAGAAATGAGAATGAGATAGAAATCTCAGGTAGAAATGAGAATGTACAAGACTACACTTCATTTACACTCATACATATCATCCTCATTCATCCTCTGAAGAATTATCTAAACGATAGTTACCTAAACAGGAAAAAGAAAAAGAAAAGGGTGTATGCAACGAAGAATCGAAGGTGTAATTAGTGAAATAATTCCAGATATTCTTCGTAATGTGTGCGTGAAACTGAATATGGTCTACACATTTTACGCACCACAAAAGAAAGACATAAACTTGCTTGAGGTTAATAAGTATCGTAAACAGAATTATTTGAAATGCCCTGCTCAACAGTAGAACAAGCATTGTTATTTTTCTATTTACACCTAAAACGCGCTGATTATAAACCTGATTATACGCTAATTAATGATAAATCGTACATCGAAAAAAAATTAGAATAATCAAATGACAGATCGTTTCTTTGATTATTATTTGATCAACAATGACCTTTAAAAAAAAGGAAAATATTTCACTCTTAATTATTCTGCAGAAATAATTTTTTAAACATATTTCAGAAACAACTGAAAGGATATTAAGAAAATTATAAAATTTATTAACTCCGTTTGACATTTCCTAACAAGAATTTTCCTTTAAGACCAACAATAGAAAATATAATCCAGTTTCGTGACAAAGAGTAGGGCTTGAAAATTCCCAACTGTAATAAAGAAACTTAAAAATTATACAAGTGTTACTGTAAAGGCTGTGGTAAACATTTTACGAGTAATAAATAGCCGATTTAATAACGCAGAACATACATTAAAGAAAAATATTAGAACGAATTTCTAAAATGCCAAAATGATTAAGTAGCAGCACATTTCCTTCATTTCCACTTGTAATGTACAACGTTACTTTTACAATTCACTTTAATATTGACTTTCTGATAGAATTTCCTTCTTTCTTAGTAATAGTCTACGTCTCTGAAGTTAACCAATATTAAACACTATTATAGCAATATTTCACACGAAGCTTTAAATCACTGAGTTTAAGGACGATCTAAATTAATCCTTCAATAGAACATTTTTAATGAAATACCAATACGTATCTTTATTGAAACAAATAGGTTTTTTTTTTGGTTACGAGCTTCATCCAAACAAACACTACAAATACTATTAAAAACTATTTCTATTTTATTCCTTAAATATTAATTTAAAAGGAAAAATAAACTTTATATTAAAATATTTTAAGAGGCTTTATATTTTATTTAATCTTTCAATAAATTTGTTTTGTTATTAATATTATGCTTACGGCAGCGAGCACAAAGGACTAAAACAAAAAACGTTTATCATTAAAATTAACATTTCAAAGTTGAATTTCTGAAACTTCTGTTCTAATAATTTTATTTATATTAACTTTATTCTCAATTATTGTTTCTCTCCACAGAATTTGTTAGAAATTTTTATTTGTTTATCGGCAACTTAAAGAAATTGGTAAACCTAAAAAAGCAATTTTTTCGACACAAAACTTTTGGGTTTTACAAAGGTTTTTCTCGGAAACTACTAAGAAATAAAGTTTTATTCAATTTTTCAGGTCTCACAAAATAAAAACAAATAAATCCACCAAAAATGGCCTTTAATTTGGATCGTAACTTGAAAGCCAACATTTCGTTAGATGAAACACGACATATATATATAACACGACATATATATATGTTAGATGACATATATTTATAGGAGATTTTTTATTTATATTAATGTTCCAAATAAGTTCCCGAAGTAAGCAATTTTTAATAATTTTATAGATTTATAATAGTTTTATAAAATGTAATCGCTTTATTAACCAAAAAAGGAATATGAAACTGTTTTCGAGAAAATTCATAAACACTGAAACAGATCGTATTTTTTTCTATTATTTTATTAGACATCCAATGATTCTATTTTGGATCATTATTAACTATTTCGGATTACACATCCTGACCCCAAAAAAGAAGATCCCCCCATGACACGATTCCGGTCACCACGCCATCCCCTCCGTACCTAGCCCTAGTGGGATTTACCGGAGGTTATCTTCCGAACCCGCAGACTGAATAACATCCCTCAGTTAAAAGCTTGGCCTCCGTCAGGATGCCATTGATGTAATGCCACGAATAACATTTCCATCAGTGTAAGAACGAACTAACATCAATAACAAAAAAAAAAATAACAAAATCAAACTGCTCAAACAAACAGAACAGAGTAAATATAGAATATTTAAATTTGGAGCTACCGACGAAATAGAACGAACATCACGAAATAACAGCAAAAACAAAACTACGGAGCGCTTATCTTGGCGGCAAGAGAATGCCCAAGCGGTCCCTAAATACCCTGGGAACTAGAACTCCCCATCCTACACAACCTCCGCAACTCGCTGAAGAACTAAAAATTTCATGAAGTTCTCCACAACTGACTGTTCGGCCCGCCTTTTCCAGTTAACATTTAAATCTAAAATAGACCTTCGGATTACAGAGTATGTTTCTTTAAAGAAGAAAAAAAATCCAGTCAAATTGGCTTTGTTTTAAATATTTTTCAAAATCTTTTTGAAAAACATTTAAACCGAAGAGAGAAAAAAAACAAAAACAATTTCAATTTTAAGAGATGGGGACTGATTTTTTGAAAACACTTACTGTATTATTTATACATACATCATAGATAAAAAATCTTCTTTAATTAAAGATTTTCTCAAAACACCTCTGAAGAAAATCGAAATTGATTTTTATGCGACATCCCCTCTTCGCCTAACGAATTTAGACAATCAATCCTCCCCCTCCCCATAGATAGACATTTAACCAAACTTGAAGAAAATCAAGTCTAAAAGCAATGCGACACACACACACACACACATACCTTTTTCGGTCTAGATGAACAAGTCGGACCTAAAAACTAAAGATTTGAAAAAGATGTGATAGCTCATTTTTTATTTAATCAGCCATCTTTTCCCTTTATTAAACTATTATAACGACTAATTTTTTTTTTTTAAATTTAAAAAGAATAATTTAACAGAAAATAAATACTGCACATGAAACAAATACATACAAAGCTGGACGAATAAAAAAATAAGTAAATAATGCTGACATACATGATTATGATTATGCGACCAAAAATATTTACATAACTGATACTAGGTAATTAATCGAAATACATATAAATAAATACATATAGATAATACATATAGATAATTAATCGAAATTTTATCTATAAAATCTAAAAGCAAATTAAAAGAAATAAAAATGATATTTAGCCTTTTAATATCATTAGATTAACAATTAAGGTAACGAAGCATAAAAGCATGTTTGCAAGGCCTAGCGGTTAACATCTAGTGAATTAACTACATTTATTTTAAAATTTAATTGTTACTGATGTGCTACATCTTCTACCGTTTTTGATTAGAAGCATGTAATTATAATGTCAATTTATTATAAGCTGTCAGATCTTTATCGTAACCGATATTTAGTAAATTAAATATATAGATTTTTTTTTACTTAACTAACTTTATAAATTTTGCTATCAAGGTATATATTAAAAATACTTTTTCTTACACAATATATTAAGTCGGCTTAACAGAAAGACCTTGCTGTGCTTTTTTGGTTCTTTTTTCAATAAACGATCAGTACTTAACCATCTAAAACATCTTACCGTCAATTTGTTTAAAATTAAATTAAAAGATTTCCTTCAAAAAAAAAGAAACTATTTTGATGAATTAAAAAAAAAATAGAAAATTATTTTTTTCGTTAATATACTGCATTATGAGTCATATCCGTAATTGCTGTACTTAACATGGGATAAATAATTCTTTTAAGTATGTAGTTATTCCAAAAAAAAAAAAAATAGGCTTAAGAGAGAGAAAAAAGATGAAGTTCTGATCCGCTACCTAATGTACTAATGCATATTAGCATGTCGTCTAAGCTCCATTGAAATGTAAACTATATTTTGCTGTATAAAAGACTCCCTTCACTGCAGATTGGCTGTACGATGAACATCATTACTCTCAGAGAAACACCGCTGATTAGTGAGATTTCTACCTCAGATTCTTTATAAGGGTTAAATCAAAAGATTAGCGATTAGCTAATGTACCTATTTCTGCGGAAACACATACACATTCTCTCCATTTGGTATGGAAAATACTAACTAATTAAACATATTTCAATAAATTTAGCCTTCAAAATTCTATTACTATTCCATAATTAGATTAATATCCTCCCTATATTATAAAACGGTAAGAAAAATGCTGAAAAAACGAAAGTTGCAATAACTGGAGACATAATTCGTATATTGGGAAGATCCAATTGATTTACTGGCGGCGAAGGAGCAAGGGTGCAGTCCCCTAATTATTATTTTGTATAATTTTCAAGTATCGATATGTTCATTTCCCAATTCTTTCACATTTATTTTTTAGAAGTGATGCTGCTCTGATCAAGGTTGTTCTTTACCTTCAGGCAAACGGTGGACGAGTTCTTTTTTGTGATAAGTATAATTATATTCTAATCTGAATATTAAATGATATTTATTTTTGTTAATATTTTAAAATTTTCGACATTATATATTTATTTTTAATTTAGAAGCACTTTTACTTTACACCATGTTAACAGTTTGAAATAACTTTTGGAGTTTTGATTATTTAAATTGTCGATAAATCTTATCAAAAATATTTTTGAAATATCCAATTTAAATACCTGGACGAAGCCGTATGTAAGATGAGTATTAAATTAAATAAAAATATTATATTATTATAAACGTTAACAATATTCAGGTGTTAACAAGAATAACATAATTTTATACAATAAGCTTATGCATAAATTAAACTTAGATTAACAACGCGCAATGGATGTCATTAATTTGCATAATTTGACGCTGATTTATCTTCACTGTTTAAATACTGAGATTAACATATGTATTAAACGAGAAAATAAATTCCCACTTAATCTTAAAAATGTACAATTTTCAGACGTTATAATTTATTTATCTAACCTCAATTAATTAACAGAAAAATAATTATTACTAATATTATATTTTAATAATTAATTACTAACAGTAATAATTATAAGTGTAAAAAAGGCATTTAAATTTTAAATAAATCTTAACTAGATGAAGATTGTATCGAGCCTGTTTAGAGAAAATATAAAAATACTTGCAAAATAATTTCCAAGTACTATGTCCGTAAAGAATGAAAAAAAAAGGTCAAACGAATTTGTGTAGGTAAGCTTTATTGGATTATATTAAGCACGAAAACGAAATGGGTGTGTTTTCTCTTATGCAGAGTGTTCCGAGACGTATTCGTCGAACATCAGATACTGATTAAGGATACCAAAATGAGCAAAGAAGCTCATATCGACATAAGTCCTATTTTACTTTTGTTTTCCTTGTGGACTAGGACAAATCCATTTTGTGATTTTCAACGAAAGAATTATTTCTCAGGATCGGGTAAACCTACTTTATTAAATTTGGCAAATCTGAGACTACTGTCTTATTCTACAAAATAAAAAATTTTGAAAACGTCAACATCAAAAATGTCAAAAAAGCGGCCGTAACTTTTTAATTTTCATCAATACCATACTGTAAGTTGATAATATTTATTAATTTACTATTATTATTTGTAATTAATAATTTTTACTACATCTAGTTGAGGAATAAAAACAGGCAAAGAATCATCATTTGCAATACGGTGCGTACTGCCGGGCTAATTGTTTGCAATAACTCGATTGTTTGTCAACGGATTTTTATAAATGAGGTTTCATTTTGCTAAAAGATAAAATGCTTCATAAATTTTATGCGAAGTACCAATTTTATCAAGCAAATAAAAAAAATTAAGATGGCCGCCTTTTTTAAATTTTAGGTGACGTTTTCAAATTTTTTTATTTGTAGAATTTTAGATTTGCCAAATTTAATTAAAGTAGGTTTAACCGTTCCTGAGAAATAAGTTTTTTGTTGAAAATCACAAAATGGCCTATTTCTATGATTTGATAAATTCTTAAAGTATTATACGGAGTATGCCGGGACATATTCGCCGAACTTCAGGAACTGATTCAGGACACCAAAACGAGCAAAATCGTTCACATCGACATAAGTTCTATTTTGCTTTATTTTCCCTCTGGACGCCATTTGAGAAATTACATAAATGATACAATCTGTAATGAAACATTTTAAACAATAACAAACAAGTTAGTTAAAAATAAATGAATAACATAATTAAATTGATAATATATATGGTTAACTGAAATGGTGATTACATCCATTGTTATATAATATTAATATTACTCATATAAATGTACAATAAATTAATTAAGAAATCATTAATTAATAATATGGACAATTTTAATGTCAATGAACAACGAAATATAATAAATAGTATTGCAAATTAATATGAAATATAAACAAAGATTAAATAAAATGTAACAGTGATAAATATGTAATTAAATAAATTGAAATAACAATAAATTGGGAGTAATAAATCCAGTCATGAACTACTGGTAGTAAGCATAATTTGTGCACTGGTCTACGTAATTGCCCATTGACTGCATTTAAATCAACGGATTTAAATACAGATAAGTTGTCGGAATCCGGATAAGTCTGTGTAATCACTCCATGTTTCCAGAACATGAGGGCGAAATTTTCGTTGGTAATTAGCACTAAGTAACCAACAGAAAGATTGCGTGATGGCTAACGCCACTTAGAGCGTTGTTATAAATAATGCAGATTGTCCTTAGATAATCGTTTCCATATCGAATGAATAAATTTTTGAAGTAATTGCCAGCGACCTAAACGATTAATTTTGACTTTTTGATAGTTAGGTTCAGGCAAGGATGTAAGTGGGCATCTGTCCTGCGGATAGAGGTTCCGGATCTCTATGACAGCAAATATGGGACGTGAATTAAGACATGCTTCTATCAGAGTTAAAATCGTATATAATTCTTCAAAATTAATAATCGATTGTCCTATTAATCGGCGCATATGAAATTTAACGCTCTTCTATAAACCAACAAAATGCGGAGAAACAGGAGAGGAATGAAAGACCAGCTGACGCCTTGTTTTAATTTCTGATTTGAATTCATTTGATTTAAATAGTTGGTGTAAACTGTGGAGTATGTTTTTGGCACAAAAGAAATTGGAACCGTTATCTGAAATGATTTGAGTAGGGATTCCCCTACGATATATGAATCTTTTTAGAGCTGTGATGACTGATTGTGAAGTTAAATCTGAAACCAGTTCCAAATGTATAGCCTAAGCAGCAAGACATATGAACAAAGCAATATGTCTTAATTATTTGGATCTCTGCCCGCCATGACTTATAATTGTACCGCCGTACAATTACTGTACAAAAGGAAAACGATCGGGAAGGAGTCACTCTAAAGGATAGTAGCTGACCAAGTCGTTGAAGCTGGGGTTTTGCATTTAATCGAAAACACGTTAAGCATTTGCGAATGATTGATGTAATGACCTTTTTTACCGTTTATAAACTAATATTTCTGTCGTAGAGAATGGTGACTTAATTGAATCCAGCATGTAGACTGTTACACCAAGATGTAACTGCTCGGCGTTAATGACTAATTTGGCTATATTTGAATTTAGGTAAAGAATTATAGGATGTTTCATTTGGTAATGCAACAGAGACTGTTGTAATCTGCCATCTACACGTAGCAAACCTGTATTGTCCAGAAATGGATCAAGAGAAATAAGTTTACTATGTTTAACAATAGTTTGATTATTTTTAATACTATGTGTTTTATTAGCAAAATGGTAACGGTTTAGTTCCTGTTTAGTTAAAGGTCCAGCAATTTATTTTGATTGCTTTGATTTAGCATTATGAATAAATATGAAACAAAAACTAAAGACGCGGAGTAAAGAATGTAAGGATGAAAATCACATTGTATAATCAACTACAACGACATATATCATAAAACGACATAAAATTCTGTTAATATCTTCCAGGCAGATGGTTGACCATGAATCCAATAAAGTGCGATTGTTGAATTAGTACAGAGATGTATCTCATCAAATTGTTCCTTTACGCATTAATGGTTTTTAGTAACAAACGAGTCGGTAATAAACAACAACATAATTCAAGCCTGGGCAATGTTATTTGCTTTAAGGGAGCAATTCTTGATTTAGAACATAATAGATTAAATGTAATTGTGTGATTGGCAAGTATCGTCCGTATATAAACGCAGCAAATATACATACTTTATGGAAACATCAAGTATACATATTGACTTTACCTCACTATTAATATTAGGTTTTACGGGTGGATTTAACGTAATTGATTCAATCAAGTGTAATTGATCGTATAAATTGAACCATTGCGTCAATGTTGTGTTGGGTAATTTGTCTTCTCAACCTTTTTTTTAAGTTTCCACAGTATCTATATGAAATCCTTATAAGAAAATAGAATAGGACCATAAGTCCTAAGGGATCGAATAAGTCTGCTATAGTAGAAAGGATATTTTTTCTATTGTAAAAATTGGAGCTATTAAAATGAGTTGGCTGAAAAATTAATGTATCTGTGAAATTATTACAACGGATTCCTTATGTCCGTAAGTTCTGTTCTTGGCCTGTAGGAATGGTAGAATTGTGTTGAGAACAAATGGCTGTTATTGGAAAACCATTTATGGAAATGTAAACAATTTTAGTGTAAAAATGTATTTTTAATTTAATAGTTTTGTTTAGGTTGTCTGAACCTGTAATAGTCATCGGTATAAAAATCATATCGAATAGCATTACATGCTAACGGTAGATTATGTTCATTTTCATCAGCTATTTGTGTTAAGCATCTAGTAGCTGAGATAATGGGTCTCAAAGTTACAAAAAATAAAATTATCGAGATAAAAGGTACCAGGTGTCCTTAACAGATAAACCGTTAGTGGTTTAGTTATACTTGATGGTTTAAATACCGGCTGGTGTGGTAAGTAGCACACGTATGGTCTGTCAATTAGCAAATCACTGGAGTTTAGTAATGACATGTGACCTAAATATAAATAATCTTGTACGAAAGTGGAATATTGCTTTTTAAGCATAGGATTGTTAATTAATTTCCTTTCTAAAGATAGAAATCTGTTTTTAATGTTAGTAAAGGAATCGCCCCGTTGAATATTATCAGATTTGCGTGGTAACGTTACACCAAATCTGCCCTGATTGTTTCGAGTAGTATTCGATTTAAATGTTCTTTACATTTGGAGCCCTTACTGACTGATGTATCAATGGTAATCTCTTCTGTTTCCAGAATTGTTCAATTATGTTATAGATTTATCACTGTTACGGGTAAGAAAGGATGCTACAATGTTATTGCCCTTGAATAATGGGATATAATAATGTTATTTGGTACATTAAAACTGGTATCAGCCAGAAATATATTATGAGGATGAAGGGAGGCTGTCATATCTCGTGAGACAGCGCATTGAACATTGAAAGTAAAATTTCTGTATCTGGAACGCAATGTAATTTTGACTTTATATTCTGATAACGAGTTTGACACGTAGTTTGCGGGAAAAACTAAATGTGCAAATATTTGCTTGCGAACCAGAATCTAACAGTAATCTACATGAATATGTCGAAAGACCTTTAAATTTTAAAGTCTAAATTTATGAGTCTGAACAATTTTATAATTCGTTCAGTCCACTTTTTTTTTGTATGACGTTGTAACCAGTGTAACTACACAATATGAACTCAAAAAATATTAAATAGTATGTAAGAACAGGTATAGAGAAAATCCAGTTTTAAAAATTCAACCGTTCAAAATATTCCCCGTTCCTAAGCTTTATTTCAACCGATCTTTAATTTTCATAAAAATACCCTAAATGTATAACCCTTTAATTCTAAAGCTTAATTATTATCATGTGATAAGAGAAATAATTCAATATATTTTATGGTTATGTAAAAAATGTAAAACTAATAAATATCTACAAAAACTCAATTTGTTTTTTATTTACATCATACGTTTCAGGTTATTAATCAAATCATCATCACATGTTTACAGGCCATTAAAACAGTATTACATCGTGTATACTGTGATTTTTTTAAATATCTATATTCTGTAATCAGTCCTTATAACAGAAAAAAATAAAAAACCTATAGGAAAATATTAAATTTTTAAACAATTTACCACTACGAAATCCATTTTTTTTTTTATTTTTTAGCCTTCGGGAACAGCTTTGGTATTGCTTCCGGATTAGATGAAATGACAATTATGCATCATGTAAACATGATTAACTTTATTAGTCGAACCTGTAGTCAAAGACCCATCTTCCATACCGCTTAGATTCAGAATCCATAATTACGTTATTACGTCTGACATAGCTAAAATATATAGTCAGGTAATTAGGTAAACCTAATGATTCCAATTTATAATGTATTCTTTGGCGTGATTCTCCAGATCAAGAAATAAAACACTTCGCATTACGAACCATAACTTACGGGACCACTTGTGCACCATATTTAATCACTAGATGTCTAATTTAAATAGCCAATGAAAATGAGAATGATTTTCCACAAGCCTCTAAGGGCATTCGAAATGATTTTTATGTTGATGACCTCATAACTTCAGATAACTTAAATGAAGTTCAATTGAAAATTGTTGTAATAATTTAGAAATATCAATTTTCAAAACAATTTTCCAATAATATTTCTTCTTCTGAACACAATTATTCCATTCCTTCAAATCAAGAAACAGAATTTACGTACTTAGGAGTTCTTTGAAATAATTCTTCAGACTCATATTCTAATGATTCTAAAAAAACACTAACAGAAATATTCTGTACATTACAGCAGTGTGATTCTTAGGACTGATTGGTCCTATTCTCTCAAATTAAGTATTATGTAATTGTTGTGGCAACTTAAAATTAACCGGGACGAAATATTACCCGACACGCTACTAACACAATGGCTCAATTTATACAACCAGTTGCTTTTGATTGAATCAATTAAATAAATCGTTCCATTAAACCTAACATTGATAGTAGAATTAATTCTATTCAAATTCATGGATTCTCCGATGTCTCTACAAAAGGCTATGGCTGTTGCATTTACAAGGAACGCCACTACCAAGACTTTATCTCTGTGGTTGCTTACTACTTCGTCGTTGAATATTAAAGGTACTACCTTAATTAAAGTTAAATATTAAAGTTAGAACAGCACTACATTGGATTCATGGACAACCACCTAATTGGGAAGTATTTGTCAGCAATAGAACTTCTGACATTCAGAAAAATACTTCAAATGCTGATTGGCATTACGTCAAATCCTCTGACAATCCAGCGACAATGGCTACTTGCGTTTCCTGTCAGGATCTTCTTTTTTTTTATTTTACGTTCAAGTAACGAAGGCCGGTGGAGTCGCGTCACATACAGTAACAGTGGCAATGGCTGTGTTGGTTGAGCCGCGCGCCGTATAGCATCGCACGCCTTAAAAAATCGAAATTGAATAAAACCGGAAATGGTTTTTAGATATTTATCTGAAGAGTATTTGGAAGCCCAAATTTATTGAATATCTCGTAAACTGATAAAATTTGTAATCATTGTTCAAACCTTTTTAACCTTTCTATATAAACATTTATATATATATATATATATATATTCATCACGTAACATTATGTATAAAGAATATGAAAAAAATGCACGCAAATGTCTCAAAAAGAAAAAACGAATTAATACTAAAAATAAAAGAACACATTGATCTTAATTACATTAATAATATCAGGTGTAATTTGAAAGACATGTAGCATCATAAAACGATAAATTCACACTTTTTTTAAAGATAAAGACCTAATCATATTTTAATTAAATTTTTTTAATAGGTAAATACAAAATCAAGAGGAAAAATATATTAAAATTTTCAGTTAAACCTACCACCGTACCGTATATAAGTTTGTTATAAAATTACAGCATACCACTATCTTATCTCAAAGAATATAAGAAATTAAAGTAACACTGAAAGTTTAACATTTAACTTCAACGATAAAATATAGAGTTTGGAATAAATATAATAAGTATAAAATAAATAAGTATATTATAACAAATTTTAGGCATCAAAATAATGCAGACGAAAGAAAAGTCAGTGGCACAAAATTTTGCTAATATCCATAATTAATGATATATTATCAAAAAAACTATATACTTTTTTATTAGCATTTGGATCCATTTTTTTTTTTAAATTTTAAATCATACATGACTGGTGTGAAATAAATTCATTAAAATAAAATGAAACGAAAATAAGGGCCATAAATTCTGCTGTAGTAAAAAAAAATCACATCAAAATAGATGCATCATCTGTTAATCCATTTATTTGACGCTATAAACAAAAAAACGTATTATAATAATACAAAAATTATATAACAAAAAAAATCCTTAACTTAAAAACACAAAAAAATACCTTAAAAATAAATGAGCCGATAAGTAAACTTCAAGCAATAAAAGAAACAAAATCCCGTAAATGAGATAACTTTACAACTTTCAAAGTCATTCAGAAGTAAAATAACAAAAGAGTCAAAAACATTTTTACGTTTAAGTTAAAGAACTAAATGAAAAAAAAAAAAAGAAATTTCATTACATATATTTTCATAAGAAATACGATCGTACATTGAATAGTAAATTTTTTTTAATGAATACAAAAAATGGATTATGGTAAAAAAAAGAATAATCAGAATAAAATGGATTATGGTAAAAAAAAGAATAATCAGAATATTTATTAAAGTAATTCAATTTGAATTAGGGTAAAAGAGTGAAAATTTCAACTACTTAAGCTGAAGTAAGATTTAATTAATTGAACTTTATTGGCTACAACCTTCTTTTAATGTAAATTGGAAATGCTGTTTCAACTTTATAAAATATTGGAGCGTTAAAAAAAAATTAAATGTACTGCTAAATTATGGATAAAAAACTGTATGTTTATTAATTATTTCTCATAGAAATATAAAAAAAGAAACTCCGAGTATACCGATAAAATAAAAAAATTAAATTCTGAATTCATCCGATCCGCTGAGTGAATTTACGAGCAAATTGACACCACAGAACTTGAACTAGTGTTGACAGTTCCAAAAAACTCATCACCCATGAATAAAAAACGTATTTTCAATACATAACAGCATCCACAGAGATTAAATGTTGTGTTAGAAAAATTAAAAATAATATATATACATATGTTGTTGTAGGAAATATTCAACTAAACAATACAACAATTCAGCCCCCATCTCTGAAATAACTTATATATAATTAAATTAGGCATTTTATCGAACGTAACAATAATTTTTGATAAAATCAATAAAAACACTTTTATTAAGAATTACAAGACCATTTTATCATTTGCGCTTTCAGTTGTCAAATCATTTCTAAAAGAATAGGTAGAAAATACACTTACTTATGTACACTTACACTGCAGTAAATGTAAAACTTTTATTTTTCAGTACGTTTTTGCTGAAATGTTTTAGGACATTTAATTTTTTTAAAAGTTTTTCTTAAGAGGTTAAATTTGATTTATAATAATTTTATTTTTAAACGAAATTAACTGCCCCTAATTTTTTGGAGATTATTAAAATAAGATACTGAAATCCCTTCAACTTTCCAATGAGACAGATATATTACCGTTACTTTTAATTCCGTTTTCAGTCGCGAGTATTTTTTCGATTTATTTTTAGATCCAACTGAAAGTATAATTTATCGTAAATAAACTTTTTCTACCGAAGAGAAAAAGTATTAAAAAAATAATTTAATGCAAATTCCGATCTCCGTATCGAAGTGGTAGATTCTCACCTTTCATCCGGAGGTTCCGGGTACGAATCCCGGTCAGGCATGACATTTTTCACACGCTTCAAATTTTCATTTTCATATTTCCACGTACAAGCATATTAGTAAGATTTTAAGGTAAATTAATTCATAAGAAATAAAAGAAATTGTTTTAAAACTCATATTGTTGACTCATAATACGCAACAATTATTAGGCCAAAGTACCTTTCAGGAAAATACTTACTCTCAAACTCGTGATATCCGTAATGTTAATTTCTCTTATAGAACAAATACTTCGCGTAATAATGTTATTTCGTATTATTTTTATCCGTTTAAGATGTAATCAGCCTGGAAATATATGTAATACATTCCGGGGAATGTTTTTCAGTTTCACTGAAAAATTAATTTTAAACGTAATAAATTAATGTTTTATTCTGATACTTAGATACGCATATACACTATATATAAGTAGATCCACCTCAGGAATACGTAGATTTGTACCTCCATAAATAAAAAAAAATATGAATAGTCCCAGCAATTGCCAGAACAGATTTACACAATATATAGCTGTGATTAAAATTTATTATCGATGATTTAAAATATACACAGAAGAAATAATAATAATTTAATACGTAGACATTAAATATAAAAAAATAAATCCCAATTCAGAAGGTGTTAATTTTCCATGAAAAAGATAACTTTTGCTTCTTATCAGTGCAAACATCGAAATGAATGTGAATTTTTCATAAATGTCTCGTTGCCAGCCGCCTGTGGCTGTGGACCATACTCTTGCTGTCTGCTAATACATAATCAAACGTTCCGGGTGGAAAATTTACTAATGTACCCCTCCGGTTTCAAAGAAAAAAAAACAGTACGGTCTGATTTTGTGGCAACGGAATTCTATTTACAAGACAATTTGTCATTAAATAAAACACCGACAAATTTACCACTATTACGCGATAAGCAATGTTAAATCTATTTAATCCACATTTAAAATTAAATAGTTTACGATCCGTTCTGTGAATAATGTTTTTTAACTGCTCATGTAGAATTTTCTAGTTCTTTTAAGTAGTTACTTTTGGTTAAAGATATATAGTGTCATCTCTCTTAATAGGGTTAAGATTTTGAGGCACATAATTAATAAGCCAAAACAAGAGGAAGGGATCAGGGAGATTTCCCTATGGCACTCCACGTTCTACTTATCGAAATGAGTACTTATATTTTCACAGTGTTCTTATCAAAAAAATTTCAACTCCTGTGTACGGTCGGTAAAGTATAAGCTTAACAGATTTTAAGCAGCTCTTCTAATACCATGGCTACTACGTTTTTTATCAGTAAGAAGAATAAAACTGAATCTAATGCTTAATGAGATCGCATAAAAAATGAAAGTAAATTCTTAAAATTGGTTAACGGCTGTATGGACAATTTTTTCCCTAAATTATACTGAATGTTTGTCAATACGTTACACTTTTCAAGAAATGTTAACAGTATGTTTTTCATAATTTTTTTTCATATACTTAAGAAAATACAGAAAAGAACAGTTTTGTATATTAAGAATAAGGAGGCAAACAACAATAAAAGTTTTAAAGCAGTTGGGAAATACTCCATTGTTGAAAGATTCTTAATTAAATTCGTACGAGGGATAATAATATCTAACTGCTTTTAAAATACTGGCAAGAATTTCATTAATACTTACTCAATACTTTATAATTAAAATACATGTTTTTACTTCTTGGGTATCAAATAGAAAAAAAATGTTCAACAAATCCTTCAAGATAAACAGATTTATAATATAGTTGTTTGAAATAGTGGATAAATATTTATACATCATAAATGTTATTACCGCCTGAGAAATCCAAGCAACAAACACCGCACGGTTTTTTGACTACAATAGAATTTTAAGAAAAAACTGAAGAAAGAACGAAAATGATTAAATAAATTATCACAGTAAAATACTCAAGGATAATGCAGTTTCTGAATACAACAGCTATAATGAATCAGTAAAGAAAGCATAATAAAGAGTCGCTCATTAACGGGACAACTTTGTAAACTGAAAATCCATCTCTTAGTAAAATAAATTACGTGGGATACAGTCGGTAAAAAATTATTGAAAAAGAAACTGAAGAGCTGGGTAGGGGAGAAATAGCGTCTAGACTTTACATCCGGAGGTTCCAGGTTCGAATCTCGGACCTCGCACATTATTTTTTTGATACACTATAATTTCCATTTTTATAGTCCCATTTACATACAAGCTTCTACGGTGAATTAAATCATCCATCAGTTAAATATATATATAAAATAAATAAATGATACTAAATTACGAGGTTTTACAAAATATTTTAAATATTACAATTAAGGAATAAAGTTTAACAAAAATTAAAGTACAACTGATTATATTTGTACACATGTTTAAGTAAATACAGCTTATATTTTATTTAAAAGAATCTTATTTAGCTTTTTTCCTTCAGTCAACAATCCATCAGTGAATCAGTTTTTTCCATCACTGAATCCATATAACATACAATGATTCATGGAAAATGTAACAAATTTTCAGGACATGTTCCACAATGAAAATAAAAAATCAAGGTCATAGTAACAAATGTGAACTGTTATTTAAAAAGAAATACAAACTAAGACTATCCACTGTAACGGAGGACAAATTCAGCAGTTTATTAATTGTTTGTAAGTTGGTTTTTTGTTTATGTTTGTATTTATTATTTTTCTAAAATACTTGTTTGGTAATATTGAAAATCTTGTTTCTTTTAATACTTAATTAAAATCTGCCACATTTTGACATATTTCGTTTTATTAAACTTTGAAGTTCTTATATGTGTATTTAGTTTCTGTGAACTTTGTACATATCGTTATTCTCATAATCAAATTTTCTACAAATTTTGTCTAAAACGTTTTATGTGTTTATAATTCATTTAACACAGTTATTTTACACCAATCATAAAAGTGTGTTTTTCAACTCGGGCAGATTTATTGAAAACTACCAAAAGCACAGTTCTGGGACCTATTTTTTTAAATTTCCAGGTAACTTTAGATAAAACCACTAAATTTATCCCTTAATTTGGGTCCCGAGAATTACCGTCTGTTTAATTTTACCAAAAGCGCAGATATCAGGGCGAAATCTTTCACCAGCTGACACTAGCTAACAAAGCGTCTTTCAAATATATTTATATGAACTTTCCTCATTATTTTCACCGGTAGAACATGTCATGAAAGTCTGTTAGGTTCTTTGTGATAACCCTGTACAACCTTTATAACGAGACGCTGATTAGTAATTAAATTATATAAATGCGTTTAAGAAATTATCAATTCTTTATTTTAAATTGAACTTTAACGTTAATGAATCTTTAAAAAAATGTTTAGTGAATTCCCATATTTATAGCTTACGTGAATAACATAAACAAAGAATCGTATCTCTAGAAATAGTGAATAACATAAAAATTAAGTAAAACTGTGATTATGACATAATAATTATTAAATTAAGAAATTATTCGCTTACCTTTTGAGAAACAAGAACAGCCCATTATGTATCCCATCATTGGTGGGGAAATTAAAATTTAACAACAGATAAGAAAATTAAAAAATCACAAATTAAATAATTTAATGAAAAGCACCTTCGTCGTCTACGACGTCGTTTCATATTCTAAGGTTCAAATGTTTAATAGTAATTATTAATAAGTCCATACCAATCACAGCTTAACAAATATAATACACATAACACCACTTCACTTCCGTTCGATCAAACTTCCCTCCCTCCGACTACTTGAACTAACCTAAACCCGCTATTTACAATTTGAATGAAATAAATATTTGCACGTCTTCAATAAGTACGTGTTAATAATTTATAATAGATACATGCCGCACAACAAAACTCTCTAATATCAAAACATTTCATACTGTTTATCAAACAACTTGAAATTTATAAACTGTAAAAAAACAATTGAAAAGAAGCTTAAAAAAGAGCAAGCCTAAAAAAAAAATATTTAAGAAAAAGATTAATAAAGATTAAACTAAATATTTAAAACCAATTTTAAAATAACCAGCTGCTGTTTACATTAAAACAAAAAGAAAGGATAGGAAGTAAACTACGCTTAAGCAGATTTTCAAAATAATGTCAATATTTATAAACAGAAACGTAAATCTTTAATGTGAATCTTTAAAAAAATACGATTCTGTAAACGTTTTCTAATACCGATCATCTGTAATCAAAATCATACACGTCAATATAAAATAGCCATAATTACAGTAAAGAGAAAAAAATCTAATTAGGAAGAAAAACAAAAATATTGGAAGACAGGGATAATAATGTATAAAGCTTAATAAGTTTTTAAAAACTGAGATTTTTTATGAAAGAGTGGGAATCTACAGCTACGGTCATTAGGCCGGTGGAAATTGGTAGCGTATGAAAAGTTGGTACCGTACGTCTGACCGAGATTCGAACCCGGGACTTCTGCACGAAATGACGAGACGCTACCTATTCAACCACGGAGGTCCGCTGATATACAACATTTCATTTAATGTCTTAAAAACTTAGGAAAAACTTTTAGCTAACATTCTCAAGTTTTGAATATCAAAATACAAACTTCAAAAAAAAAAGGAAAAACTACGTTAACATTTTCTTATGAACTATTTAAATAAATATTGTATACTACAGACTTCTTAAGCGGAAAGAGATTCATAGAAATAACAAAAACGTATGTCTAACAGAAAGGAAATGAGGGATATAATAAATATTATAATTATAATTATTATAAATATAATTATATAATATTATTATATTATAATATAATTTATCATGAATATAAGAACATCAAAAAGGAAAAGAATACAAACTTTTAAAATCAAGTATTTCAGGATATTATAAATTAGATCAATAACGTTCGAAATTTAACAAGATAGAAATTCAACTAATTTAACGTTCGAAATTCAACTAAGAGAGATCTGAGCACATCTAGTTCCAAGTAAAGTCAATTTGGTAATTTAAGAAGTGCAGACGGTAAAAACTGTAGAAGAAAACAAAGAATAAAATAGAAAAATAATTGTGAATATAGTAAATATGTTCAGGTTAAATATTAATACACAACAAAAAGGAATGAGAAAAGGTGGAGTAAAAAAAAGCGAATAACACTTCTAAAAATAATATTTTGAAAGTTTTGGAACGGATTTTAAAACGATTAAAATTTTCTTTTCAAAACACGTATAACATTTAAATCTTTTGTAGTCAATATTTAATGATACCAAATATTTAGGTCGTTACACAAAATATACCACACCGTTGGTATAATATTTGAAAATTACGCAAGTGCTACTTCACTTCGATAATCTATTTAAACCGGCTTGTTAAATTTAGTTTAATTTTCATATTGCTATTTTGAGAAGTCCTAACTGTTCTAGAGTTATCAGAGCGCACTAGACGATGGTTTAATTTCACATTAAGAATTTCAAAAAGTTTTTATGATTTCATCGATTTGTTTTCTTACTGCTCGCTAAAGGCATTGGATTACAATGCGTCAATGATTCACTAACCGTAATTCGTGACTCAGAAAATTCGAAAAAATAAACAGAAATCGATCTAACTTTTAAAGAAGAAGAGACTAACAAACGTACTTACATACCGACAAACATGGAATGTATATAATTTTCTGTCTATGCAAACGTGTAATAAAATATTCAACTTTGCGAAAAATGTAAAACATTCGATTTTCGATGAAAAATATAAAAACACCAGTTATAAATTCCGTAACATACAATCTAAAACTTCAGAAATAAGTAGTATACTTTGTCGTTTTTTAAGCAAAATTTTTAGTCCGAAGGTATTTATCTATAAACCAAGTGGATTTAAAACAATTTTTGTGAAAAAAAAATTATTCTCCGTTTTCTATATATTTTTCGTTATTTTCATTTTAAAATTAATTAACATATTTATCAAAATTATTATTAATTCCTTATTTTTTTAGTTTTCAAATTCTACTTAATTATAATATTATATATACTGCAAAACGTTTTCTTAAATTTCTATTGTTTTATGCAGTCATAATAGAGATCAGTTTGACAGATCGTCAAATAATACGAGATTAAATCCAACGATTTCCTTTATTCACTATAATTAATACAGAAATTAAAACAATAAAGATTTTTTAATAATTAAATGGAATAAGAGATAACTTTAAAAAAGAGAAGAAAAACCTGAACAACCTCATTTAGAGAAACAAATTATTCAGCTTTAACTTTTCGTTTAACTAGTACAAGAATGCTACTGTAAAAAAATTGTAATGTAAAAAACTAAAATCTCATAACATAAGACAGTTTTTTTAAAAAAATAAATGCTAATTTATATAAATCTAGTATTTAAAATCTTTTAAGTGAAAAAATATGTTTTGCTCGAAAAAAAATAATAACTTAAGGACATAATAACAAACGTAGAAAAATTTGAAGGTGATTTAATATAATATGAATTAACTTTATTAAAGGAGTCGCAAGAAGAAACGAATAAAAAATAATTTATCCAAAATAAATTATTGAAAAATAGTATTTTAATCTCACCTAAGTCCATTAAAAACTGTTATATTTCATCCGGATTGGCTGAAAAATATACTTAAGTAGCAAATAATATAAATATAAATCACTATTAATACCAATGTATGCAGATATAAGTATATAACAGTTCTTACTAAAATAAACTCAATTAGGTTAATGCAATTATCTGGTAGAAGCTTTACTGAATTACAGTACTTCAAGAAGTACGATTGAAGAGATAGAAATGAAAAAAAAAATTAATTAGATTAAGATAAATTTAAGATTAACAATAGAAATTGAAAAAAAAAAAAAATTAAAATTACAAAATAGAAAAAAATTAATAAGTAATTAATTTACGTTCACAGGAAAAAAAATTGAAATTAAAAAAATTAAAATTGGATCCATTAAGAAACAAAACATCCGTTATTTTCCACTAAAACAATAAGATGGAAAAATATATAAAATGAAACTATATCATGATTTTTTTTTTATTATTTAAAACCAACGTATTAAAAAATAGTCAAACAATCAGAACATTAAAAAAAAAAAAAAAAATTAAGCCGTAACTGATTTCATGTGTATTAACACCGCGGAATATAAAACTGCAGGAAAAGTGAAAATACATAAAGTGGTGAGTACATAAGAAATACTCTCAAATAAGAAACATAGAGAAACATTATGTGAGAAACATTCTCACATAAGAAACATAGAGCAAAAATGTTATAGTAAAATTGCAACAAGAAGGGGAATTGAACAGTCGCTCTAAAAATGAAAAGTTACACGAGAATATTAAGTTACTAATGAACCTGTGAAAAAACGGATACAACTAAATGGAAAACCATATTTATAGTACAGAAACAAATTAAAAAATGAAATTGAATGTAAACTTGCCGAATAAATTCTCAACTCGTATTTGTGTTGCTTTGAAATAATATTTTATGTCATAACTAAATTGTAAACCTAAAGCTCTATATCGATATGAATAATGATGAAATCAATCGTACGCATCAATTTTAAAATACTGTATGTACATATCTAACATAGTAATTCAATATTATATTTCAATTAACAACGTTAATACGATAATTAGTTTTAATCGACAAACACAAATTATGTATCTATACAAAGTACAGTATACAAACAAACAAATATTCAAATTAAAATCAGAACAAAAAATAATTTCAAATTATCAGTCTAGCCAACCGGGCTGATTTAGTGGTTAACTCGTAATCGGAAATCAGTTGTTTTAACAGCTGATTTTCAAAGTCGAGTTACTTTTATATGGATTTGAATACTAGATAGTGGTTACTTTGGTGGTCACGGTTCAATTAACCCTCAATCAATCTTCTTTTAAATTAATTTTTTTTTGTTAGGGACACTTCTTTATTAATTAATTTTTCATAAATTTTCCCCGCATAATAAAGAAGTGATTCCCATAGGGAAGAAGTCCATAGGGACATTCCCCTAATGTCAAAATTGTTTCATCCGAAATTTGGAGATTTTTATGCTTAAATCTTATTTTGGTAATCAAAACTTGACCGGGTTAACTGGATAATCATGTAACATTTCGCAAGTTTTCTTGTTAAAATTATATATATTCTACTGGTCTTGAAAATGAATATTAAACAATCTAAGTTTTACTAAATGATGTGAACTTACATGGACTGATTTACATTCCTTTCCAAAATTAAATTTTTATCTCCCACATATTATGTGATACTGTAATCCCTCCTTACAGACCTCTATTCTTCTATTATTGTTTAATCGAACTATTTCCTTTTTTGGCTGGTGTTCTTTAAGGTTCCATAATAATGATATCTCACATGACCTTTTCGAGGTCATTAGTCATTAGTCAATATACAATATTACATATTCAAACTGAAACAACGGTTTATTGGTTATCGCATTAAAATTAACCTCATGAAAATAACTTTCGAAACGTTTAGTCTAAAACATCAGTTCTCATTTCTTGATCGACTATTCCATTGATTGACTTTCCCCGAGACTATATACTGATCGATACCTAACATGAAAACAAATAATACAAAACATAAGCTGCTATGGAATACACAAAAATAGATCTTTTCATTACTCTACCGTTAAAATTTTAAAATAGAGAAATAAAGCAGTTCTCCGATCAGTTTAGGATTGATATGATTCCAAGTTTTAATTTCTGCTATAATCTTCAATCTATTAACTAAACTATGTTTAAAAAAAAATGCTTACGAATAGTAAGTTACCGACGAAACGCTACAGACTTACAAATGCTCACCTTCCTCCATCTTCATAAGATAATTAAAACCGTACTGTGTTGTAATAATTCCAAAACTGAACTGAAGGGTGTACAAAATATAAAATTAAAAAAAAAGGAAGTATTGCAATTACGTTAATATAATTTCATCAAAATTTTCATATTCTCAAATATAAAATTATTCTTCTTTAAAAGTTTACAATATCAAAAATTTATATTTCAATAAATTAGAGATAATTTTAAAACAAAACATTAATAACGATTTTCTACACAGAAAGCCCTACAACACAATTAGTTAATTGAAGGTGGGCCGCTTTAAACAGAATTAACCGCAAAAGTAAATGCAATGTAATGCAAGATAAATTTGTTTTGTTGTTTACCGACAAAATAGATAAATTAAAAAAAATTACTACCGATTAGTCAAATTCTGAGAACATAATTCAGCAAATGTAATCGTATTATAACAAATTTTTATTAAGATGCCAGTAACATGGTGGCTGAAAAGTCTACATATTATGGTAACTTATAAATCATAATTTTTACCTTAATTTCGCATTAGAATAGCAATTCTATGAAGTGGAAAATTGTTTATATTTTAAACAAATAAAATATAATTCTTTATATTTTATAACTAAGATGATAAATTTCTCTTTATATTTCGATCGAAGCAGTATCAGAATCGTATAATCGAATTAAGTTAAACAGATGTTATCGTTACAAGATACCATATAAATACACAGAATGACAAATGTGTAAACAAAAGGAATACACAATAGTTCATTATAAAATACACGTTATTTAATGATAATGATATTTTAACAGAGCACAATTTTTACAGGTTGACTGCCACACTGAAAAATACAATATTTCCAAGGCTGCTATTTTGCTAAAAATATCCACCGGTGCTGCCATTTTTTTTTTCAATTTCAATAAAGGTTTTGTTACCTTATTACTAATTTTTGAAACAGATTTTAATTTGCGATTTTACTTTTTGAAATATTCAAAAATAAAGTTGAGATACCAATTTGTGTCTCATAGCAACCGTGGATAACGAGACACCAATCGACGTCTCAAGATTGTTTAACATACATACCTTAATTGAATTATAATATATTTTACTTACTAACAACTGATTGTATTTATTTTTAAATCTACAACTCCAGAATTTAACATAAATTATTACAAGTACGCAGTTCCCTCTTCTGTTATAAAATCACCTTTTATTGATAATTATACTTTGAATTGAGATTTTTAAAGTATAATTTGAATTTAATATTTTTAAGAGTACTTGATATTACATTTATTCAATTATGTTTATTTTGCTTTTATTTTGGTGATTTTCAAAAAAAAAATCATTCTTTAATCCAAAATTTAAAGAAAAAATTCTGTGCTACATACAACACAAAAATATACAGAATTTATCTTTAATAATACGTAATTTTATAAAAAAATTTAAAATAAACAATAATATTGCATAACATTATACTGAGACATCATTTGATGCTCGTGGCAGTCAACTTGTTAAAAGAACAAAAGTTAGTTTTAAGAAAAGACTTACTTTTTGGATTTATATTTCCCATTTATCCGATATTTCAATTTTTTGGGGGTTAGAATAGAAGGTTTTGATCCGAAATCCCTTTCCTAACATCAAACTATTATCTTGAATGAAGAACGAAATTTGTAATATGCTGAAATTTACGAGTAAACGAGATTTAAACCCGGAAATATCACAATTAAAGATAATGTTACAACACGATGGAGGAATAAACGTAATGAAATTAAGTGGCCGGTCCATTTAATGAAACAAGCACTCACGAATATAAAGGTACGGAATTATTCCTTGTTAAGTTACCGACGAAGCACTACATAAAGATATATAAATCGTTAATTTATTTCTCGACCTACGAGTACATCACATTGAAGATCTGGTCTAAAGAGTTTTTTGAAACGTTATTTTAACAGTCGTTTAAAATATTCTTAATTCTCATATAAGTTTAATTTTGTAAAATTTAAAATTGAAGCCATACCGTGAAATAATTCCATAAGAAATTTAAAAAACAAAAAAAATATAAGAACTTAAAAACTTAAACTTAATAAAAATTATATGAACTTTTTTCTGGAATACAGGCTAGAGCTTTACAATTGAAGCGTGTATTAAACAGAACTGAATGTAAAACGAACAAAAAGAAACTTTTTGTAATTATATTCATAAATAATGTAAAATTACGAACTAATGGGGAAAAATGTTTCAAGTACTTTTAATTAAGACTTATTTTATGAATATTTCAATAAAAAAAAATCTTTAAAAACTGAAACATTACAGAATTCGTTTTTCTCTCGTAAGTAATATATAACATTATCTGCTTAAAATATCTTTTTTTAAAAAAACCTATTATAATAAATATATCAATGTTAATTTTTCGACCCCGATTTTTTGTCTTTTACTCCATATTTCTCGAAAACTTCTACAAATACAGTCCTGGGATTTATTTTTTCCAGAAACATTTCTTGAAACTCACAAACTAAATTTACTCCTTAACTTAGAACCCAAGAATTACACTCTAGCTTAATTTTATCGAAATCTTCCTCCACTCGACATTCGTAACGAAGCGATTCCGAATCAATCTTTAAATCAACTTTTTTCTTTCTTTATTTTCACCAATAGCGCGTGTCCTGAAATTTGTTACATTCTTTGTGAATAATTCTTTATATTACTAAAAAATATATTGTCAATTTATTTTTTTATGGATAAAAACTGACGAAATTATTTAAAAACGAAAATAAAAGTCTCAATAAATTTACACTCTCTTTTAAATATAGTGTATCACAAAGGAACGGAAAAACCATGTTCTACCAGTGAAAATAAACAAAAAAAGTTCATGTAAATATGGATCTAAAATGCTTCGTTTTAGAGTTGCAACTTGCGAAAAAATCAGCCCTGATTTCTCTTTTAAGGATAAAAATTAAGGTAGAGTTAAATGTGATGGTTTTTGACCTACAGGTCGAATTATTATTTTTTTTTTTTTTTTTTTTTTTTTTTTACGAAATTGTAAAACACAAAAAACTGACGTCGGAAAACATAATTTTTTTTAGGTACAACTCTAATAAACTGCCAACAAACAAATGTATATTTTTATGATAAAACGTTCAGAGATTTAATTCTAAGGTATTAAACATGAAGATTTTAAAGAATTTAACTTTTAGTAAACACAAACTGCAACGTGGCAGAAAAATATTGTATAATAATTTTAAACCGAAACATGAATTATTTCAGTACTGAAAAATATCTAAAAAAACTAATTCAATTATTAAAAATAATTCAAAATACAAGAGTTTAATAGTAATATTTACATTTCATTGTGATATATTAATATTAAGAGACAAATATTTATTTTTTACAAATAGTTTTGAAAGTAGATTGAGAATTCTTTACTTTGTAAATTGGCACTATTAACAGCTAATCGACAATTGAAAATTGTATTTTTCTGCTACATTTTGGTCTGCATTGTTTTACTTATTTAAAATGAAAAATAAATAAATAAATAAATAAATAAATAAATAAATATATATATATATATATATATATATATATATATATATATATATATATATATATATATAAACAAAATTTCATTTTACTTTAATAATCAGAAAATAAAATTACAAACTATGTGCAACATATTTTGCCCATCTCCATAGTACAGTAGTAGCGTCTCGATCTTTCATTCGGATTTCCCCGGTTCGAATCCCGGTTAGGCATGGCATTTTTCATACGCTACAGAATTCCAATTTCATATCCCACGCACAAACTTTAGGCTTATGTGGCGAAATTATCATGCAAAAAAGATAATAGTTCCGATTATGGTAACAAGTACAGAGGCCAAAGCATAAATTAATAAAAAACTATTAACAACAACATTACAACGCGTATTTAAAATACTTCTAACGAGTTTATTAAACAGATCTAAATTGATAAGTTATAAAATTTCTTGTTATATCTTACAATTTACTTATCATGAATATATTGCATTTTATTTTATTGTTTTCAATGTGAATTTAAATAATTTTACATGATGGTTCTACATATTTTTTCTTTTAAGTCTATTATATTTAACTTAATTTTTCAATTTAAATGTTTTATGGGTTTTTTATGTATCATGTTATAAAAATCATATATTTTCATTTAGTTAAATTCCGTATTTTTAATTAGTTTTTTTTTTAATAATCATCCTGTTATGAACTCGCGGTTAGCGCTCAAGGCTCCTTTTGCTAGCTGCGTCATGGATAATTATATTGAATAAAATTGTAAATGTAATTTTCAATAGAAAATGAACAATAATATAATAATAGGTGGACATCACCAACATTGAGTACACGCATTTTCATTAATTAAAATTTTACTCTTACTGTTTTATTCGATATAACCGACAAAACATAGTTTTTTTATAATTAATTAAATTTAAGTTAATATTTACTGATGTCTTTTTGAAGAGTGAAACGCGTCAAATTTTACAATTTACAATGCAAAATTTAAATGGATTACTGCAAGTATTTAGCAAAAACTAATAGAATTAATAATCAATTCGGAAATCTTCAGTAATAAAAATGTATAACTTTAACAATCATCTTTTATATAAGTTTGATAGATTAAAACTCATGAACCGCAGGGACCGATTTATATGTAACTAATCCTTTAAATTTTCGGTTTGAACGCAGGCAGTATTTTAATATTTACAAGAACTAATCAGGATACAAAATAAATCCTTACAACAAATTCAAGCTTATCAAATAAACTCTTGCTAATCAACAATCTACGTATTAAAAAAAAAAAATACTCTTCATTACTATATCTATCAGTTACGATCAAACACAAAATAATTTAAATGAACAAAAGAACAAATCAGCTAATAACACAAAAAAAAAAATAAAACACTTTAAAATAAAATGTTTTATTTTCATGAAATATACAGTCAGGAAATATTAAAGAGACAGCATAATAAAAAATTACAAATCAGAACCCCAGTAATAAAAAAACTTCACACTGTACAAATATCAAAACTTTAAATAAATTTATTTAATTACGAATAAGGTAGAACGATTTCTGATTACTAAATATTCTATCTCGTAGAAAAGTAATCAGCATTTTCAAAAATATTAGTTTTTTTTTAAACTTTCTCTCAAATATTATTTTCTAATGTCGTAAAAGAACATACAAAAATTCCCTTTACAAATGATTTTATTGTATTTCTCAAACGGGCTGGCTGTATAATGAATATCAATCATTATTCCCAAATATCAAATACCAATCATTATTCCCAGTAAACGCAGCTCTGATTCGTACCACCTGTGTCTACGCTCATAACAGTAAAAGGACGTCAATCTAGAGTTAAAGAATTAATGTACCCGTATCTACGGAAATCATTGCATTATATAAACTGTTTCCATTCAGTAAAGAAATAAAGACCGCATTATTAACACCATTAAGTCTTCATTTGAAAAAATACATTTAACAAATTATTTTTTCTTGTATCTTAGTAAAAAAGGCAAGATATTCATACCAAAGTTAATTTTTTATACTATTATTCTAAACAATTTTTACATTTACCAAGCTATCTAATTTCTTTTCTACTAAAAATATTACGTGTTATTAACATAAACATTTCCTAAACAGCTCATTATTTTTAAAAGGCTCATATTAATTTTTTAAAAGGTCTATTTTTAAAAGCTCATTCTTCAAAGGTTAAACATTAGTTTTATATACAGCTTAGGTTTTACGTATAAAAATTTCATTTTTGTATTTATATTTTAAAATAAAATTAAAAAAATGTGTTAGATGTATACATAGTATATATCAGTATTAGAAAAAAAAAAACATCTACATTCCAAAAATGCAAAAAGAAATAAAAAAAGGACAATTAAAAGCACACAATATAAATAGAATATAACGGCAATGTGAAAGGAAGAGAATAAAAATGAAGGAATAATATAAGGAAGTAGAAAATGACGGACAACGGTTTTGCCGTTTAGACTTTATGTGATAAAGAGTTCAACAGGCAGGAAGAGAAGGTCGGACGAACAGCACAGACGTTCGGTCACTGTTATGTAAAAAGGAAGGAAAACGAAGAGGGGTATGTGGATAGAATGGATATAGTAGAACCCTGAACGGTTCCTTTCCACAGTAATGAAGAGTAGGTCGTTGTCAGAAGTAGCGTAAACATTACTGTTAGTCTAAAAAAAAAAAAATCAATATCGCTACGCTAATACGTAGAAACTTACTCCTATCAGAAAGTATACATGTATATCCCCTAACTTAACCCCTATTACAGTTTCACTTTGACAAGAGAATCGTTTCCCTCACACCATAAAAAAAAAACTTGCACGTTGAAAATTTCACTACAGCTCTACGAAAGTGGAAGATATCAAACTCACGTTCATGAACTGATCTATAATATAAACAAACAACTTTGTACCGTAAACACTGCAATACATTCAACATAAACCTAATATATTTTATATGTATAATAGAATAAATTAAACTTAAGATTATAATCTAAAGAAAAAATCTATAAATTAATAAACAGACTATTAAAGCTTCTTACACATCAGAAATAATGAAAACATTAGATTATGCGACTAAATCTTACAACAACCTAATCGTAAAAAAAAAAAAATATAATTTATTCCATAAAAATATTCGTGTTACGAATATAAGTGAATGCAGAAATATAAAAGAAAATTATTCAGGATTGCACGCACGCCCGTTGTGTAAATAAAAATACTAGTCATAATTTATTGCGGATGTTCCATACTTGACTGCCTACTAATTGAAAGTCAGCATCAAAATTTAAAAAAAATCTTAATATATTTTTAATATGAAAAAATTAAGTAAATAATCATAGTAGCTCTCTTTTAGGCTTAGCTCTCAATTAATAGGTTTAATCAGTTACATACCCAGACACAAAGGAAATTGGAGATAACTCTCCAATTTTCTCTTACAAAAAAAAAGAGAAACATATTTAGACAGTTGCGTTAATTTATTTAAAGATTTAATTAATTATAACTTGTTTCAAATCCAACTTACAATTCATTTATTTATTTTTTTTAAACTACTAGACTTGAAAGTGTCCAAAATAAAACTAATCAAAAACACAAATAAATTGGTGAATTCTAAGATGAATGATTATTTTATAAACTAGTTTAAATTAATATGACCTATAGTGATGAACGACACAACTCAAGATGGATAAGGTTTATTTGAAACAAGTGATGACAGGTGAAGGAAAATAAAATTAAAAAAAAAAAACAATTCATCATTAAATGTTTACGTTTCGCGTTCGATACCAAACAAAAAACAAACAATATTAAATCTTTTATTTTTACCCTAAGAAAAATGGTAAAAAATTAGCTTGTAATTTAAAAAAATGGGCATGGAGGAATTAGAGATGATTAAACTGACAAACAGGGTAAAAATTAAAAAAGTAATGAGAAGAGGAAACTAGAGTAGAAGTTTAATCATAATTCTGAATAGTAATGCAAATGTGTGCATTATTTATCAATTTTTGATAAATAAACATGAGAGAATGGATAGTAAGAAACGACGTTAAGTAATTAATACCGTACGTAAATGCTGATGGATGAGATTATGTAAGTCAAACTTTCCAAAAGTAATTTTCTTAACGTTTCGCTTGAAAACGATTTAAATATCAGTAAGTCTTCAGGTAATACACTATTACTACATAACAGTCCAAAAGTAAGTAACGATGACTTTTTTAAAAATAAAAAGTACTGAAAAATAAAAAAGTACGCTGTCGTCTGCAAAGATCAGGTCGGTTAGGTAATGATTCTTATATTGTACTTACGCCCTCCTGCAAACGTTTTCCTCATTATAGCGTCAATTACAATATTGAACAGCAGTGGAGAGACGACATCCCGCTGGCGAACTCCTGTTTGAATGGAAAATCCATCGGATAATTCGTTTTGGATTCGCACACAGATACTTGACCCCTTCTCTGATGCTTGGAAAAGGCGAATGGCTTCCTGGGGTTCATGTTCGGCTTTCAGTGAATTTCACAATGCAGGCCAGCGGATGCAGTCGAATGCCGACTTAAATCGATGAACACAATAACTGTTCTACGCTGTTTCTTCCATCAGCTGGCGGAGGGCAAAGAAGATCTGATCACAGCAGCCACGATGTGGCCGTAATCCAGCTTGCTCTATACGGCTAGTCTGTTCACGATGTTTCTACAGCTGCCGTTGAATAACTTTCATGAACACTTTGCCAGTGATTGAAAGGAGGCTGATGCCGCGGTAGTTTTTGTAATCTTGACTGTCGGTTTCCACTATTGAAGTGGAAACCAATAACTTAGCTATGAATATGGTTCTCATATTTGCGATATTTTTTTACAACTTACCATAGCAAAATAAATACTAAAAAGACGGTGAGATAAAGAATAAAATAATAAAAGAACTGGTAGACTAAATTTAATTAAACTAAAAATTCCGTTATTAAAAAAATCAAAATTGAATATTAGTATCCATACTGAATACAAATAATAATTATTTTTTGGATTTATTAGAAGCACACCGGGTAGGTTTAGTGGTTAATTTGTCGACGCAGATCCGTTGTTTGTTTAACAGTTGATTTTCGAAGTCTAGGGTTCGAAGGTTCTAAGGTTCAAATCCTAATAAAGGTCAGATGCTTTTATACGGATTTGAAAACGAGACAGTGGATACCAGTGTTCTATGGTGGTTGTGGATCAATTAACCAGAGATCTCAGACATAGTAGACCTGAGTCAGTTCAAGGTTGCACCTCATTTAGATTTGATACACATTATCCTCATCTCATTGGGCCGAATTATAAGCAATTCGGCTTATTGTTCACTAGTTGAAGATTGCAACGCATACACAAAGAAAATTAAATGGGGGAAAATTTATTGGTAACAGTCAGAGAATAACAATGTTTTAATGTAAAATACACGAACAGCTGTAATAGGCGGTTTAGAAGTCTTAGTTCAAATTATTTCCGCGTACAATGTTAAATTAATTGCGCTGTATTTTATTTTAAACTTGTTGTTTAATTCTTGTCCACAATAGAAAAAGCCGACCGAAAAGAAAAAAAGCACAATGAAAAAAACTCGTTCATATAAAATGAAAACCTGTGAAACGGCTGCGCCCAAGTAAAAAATGAAAAAAAAAAGAATCTAGTAATACACTTACAGATTTACATATAAGTTAGTTAAGGAAAATGTAATGGAATATAATCTTCTGAGAACGTACTGAAATATTACCAAACAATTTTACAGAAGAAGCGCGTGAAATACTTTGAAGATCATAAAGACTTTATGTTATAAATCATTACGCTGTAACAACCGAAAAGTAATAAAACTAAGTAATGCATGTTGTCTTGTTAAAATAAAGAGACTTTCTACGGGACTACGAGTGGAAGAGGAATTTCCTTTTAAAAAAACTTATCGAAATTAGTGCATTTGGTAGTAAAAGACTTGAGCATAAAGATAATCAGAATTACGTAAGAGTCGACTCACCTAATTATTTTTTTCTATTCGGTTATAAAGCAAGACAGCTAAAGTAACTTCAAAGAAAGAATGGAAACAGTGATTATAATTTAATCATAACAATAGAACTAATGTAGAGATAGTTTTATATTATAAATTTAAAATAAAAACTTTTTTCTCTTCTTACATATAAAATAAATTTAACTGTGTAAGAAATCTAAGTTAGTAAACATAAATTCGGAAAGTTGTGAACCAGGACGGTAACAAGAATCTCTAACAACTCTTAACAATAGAAAAAACATAAAACACTAAAACGAAAAATGCAGGAAAACCCAGGACACGAAAGAAGGAAATTGCAGATAAACAAAAACCACTTGGAAACTTTTAATAAAAAAAAAAAACACAAATAAAAATTTTAAAAAGTTAAAAAATAATGCAAATTACAAACTTACAAAGGGTTATTGTAATATTTATTTTGCAATAAAATACTTAACAGAAACGCAAACGATTTTTTTACATACATATTCTTAACAGTCAGACGTGATTGATATTAAATTGAAATATCTATCGGTTGCGCTGAAGCGGTATAAGCTCTTTGATTTTCTTTTATACAACCATACGTAAAAGAAATATATGTTTACATTTGCTAGGAAAGTGTTCGTTTTTATTTTTTTTCTTCTTTGATGTTTTTTTATTACGGTATTTCTTTCCTTTTTATTACCTTATATTACAATAATATTAGCAATATATAAAAGAATTACATAGACTTTAAAAAAACTTAAGTTTTATGTAAAACAGAAAGCAATATTCATTCGCTTTGAAATAAACTTGAAATCTTTTCATGGAGAACCATAAATATTTGCGTAATATCTGAATTAATATGTATATCGTTACAAAAAGGAAACCGGTGTTTCATGCCGCATTTTTCTTAAAAAGCCTGAAATAAATTACTCGTTTCTGTTGAGAATGTGTTATGCAATTTTTTGGAGTGATTATGTCTCGCATAAACACTTCCTTTATGGCACCTAATAGACTGTCGGGAAAAACTAGAGCCATTCGTCACGAAAGAAAAAGCTTGTATTAGAAACTACTACAGTCTTACGAATTATTATATGAAGAAAAAATTACTTTTATACCGTATTACGCCTTTTTTATGTTATTTTTCGAATTTTTAATACATTTGAAAAACCGAAGTACCAGAAATTACTCGTAAAATGCCTTATTTTTCTGATTTTCTACTAGCAAAATTTGAAAGTTTTTAACATAATTAAGACGTTATATACAACGAATTGATGATTTAAATATATATTTTACAAACGGGTTTTTTTCGTAACAGTTTTGAAATTCAAAAAATACGGTTCAAATCTTGTACATTTCTCGCAACAATTTTGCTCTATAGTAATATATCGTTTTCTGATACGTTTCAGATTCGGCAGTTTTACTTTTTAATACCGTTTAAAACTCCAACTTTTTCAATCAAGTTGTTCGTACGATATAAATCTTCAAAAACAATCTTTTCTGACAAATAATATAACATCTAAAATTTATCCTATCCATAAATCAATATTGAAGGCATTATTGCAAGGACAGCTGTAAATTGGTTTTTACCTGTAGAATTTTTCAGCAACGGTAAACAACAGCATTCAGTTAAAAAACAGATTACGAAACGTAATCATACGTCTGCAAACCGTTATACTTCAGAAATCCCAATGATGATCCTACTGGCTTCATTTACGTTCCTTTTATCTCAATATAATGAATTACATGTGTTCGTCTGCTTATATATATGTATGTATAACTAGACTAAGTACTGTAGCTTAACATGGCAAAGAAAATACATATTCTGAGGGAAATACGCTCATTAGAGTACAAGTATATTAGAGCTGTACGTTTGCAGAGAGCGTCGCTTCCCTGTAAATATGGATGTGAATAAATACGTTAAAGGGAAATAAAAAACCACGAAAATAAAACAATAGTCCGACCGAACTCTTATAATTTTATCGTCCGTGTGTTACAACATGAAGATTCTGAAATTTTAATGAATGTAATGCAGTACACTTAATTACAAAAAAAATACTCTAATAAAATGCCAAAACACACTTGGTCGCCTATAAAAAATCAGCCGTTGTTGAATTCAAAAGTTACAGGTATTGTTTTGCATCATAGGTAACCAGTACTTTATAAAATTAAAAAACAAGATTTCTTCAAAACAAAGTACATACAATTTTGATAAAATGTTAATATTATTACTATTATAGAGTAGAATACTACATTTCTGAGCATAGCACAAAACTAATGAAATTACTAAAGAACAAAAATGTCGTGTTTCAAACTGAATGCTTTCAAATGCAATGTTGAATTCTTATTACAATAATTCATTCAAAAGAAAACAAATAAATGTTACAAGAGTGGAATAAATATACGTAAACTCATATAAACATTATCTTCTGTTGTTCTGCCATTTCTGTTTCCATCAATTTTGTTGCAAGCCTCCTCCTTTGTCTCCTTGTTTCCAGTCTTCACCTAATCTATTAATTTCATTCTTGCTTCCTCTCTCCTTCTAACGATCTTTCCAATGCAGTTTGTCAAGATTCCACTTTTTAACCGGTTTCCTTTAGTTGTGTGTACCTCCTGTATAAGTGCTCCATCATCTTCAATCCGATTCATTACTTTCTCCATTTCTCACATCCGTCCATCTTAAATTCTTCATCCTTCTGCATATCCATATCTCAAAAGCTTCAATCCAATTCGTTCTTACAATCCCCAAATGATCTTCCAATCCTTCCAGTCACCATAGTCCCCAAATATCTGTAATTTTTTACTTTTTCTAATGTTTTTTCACTTGTTCTTACCACAAAATATTCTTTTGTGTTTACTTCCGTTACTGTAGTTCTTCCTACATTTATTTTCATTCCATACTCTTCCGCATATGTCATCGACTCACTTATGCGTATATACTTTAGGTAGAATGTTCAGACGAAATTCCAGACAAAGAAATAAAAGAAATTTTAAAGATATTTTCAAGTAAATTATATTTGGATTATAATAAAACCATAAGAGGGCTTCTTATTAGCTAAGGAATGCACCTAAAATCGAACTAAAACACATGGCTGGAGATATAAGAACCTTTCCCTATACATACCACCTAATACGAACTTAAAAAAACGCTTCATTACTTGCATATGTATAACTTATCAAACCATTTTCATATTTGCAGAGGTGATGAATTTTCAAATACGGGCAGTATCCTCAATTCTCGTCATAATCATTATATTATCGGCTTATAATTGTATCTACATAATTCTTTTGCAAGATAAAGATAATTCAGATGCATGGCGATAAAAAAATTAAATGGACCTTCGTAACCGATTACAATAAAAATAATTCAAAGGTTTATAATTTTATCGCCATGTAATTCCGAGATTTATTTTTTTTAATAAAAATCCAATTCAACTGAGATTATAAAAATTATTACAATAATAAAATCCATTAAACGTGACACAAATAATATGAAGACATTTTTGGATTCCATGTAAAAAAAAAAACCCGAAATAAATTCTACGATTGATTAATCGTAGTAACCTTACGATTCTTAATCTACTCGTAGATTAACAAATAAAAGTAGCAAAAGAAGCATTTTTTTTTTAATGACAAACCTGTAAATAAAGAATAAATCAAAATATTGAAATTTTTAACTACAATATTCTCCTTATACATTTTATACTCAACAAATAAAGTGAAAAAATAATGAGAAACAGTATTATAAAAAAAGGATGAAAAGAAAGGATGTAGAGAAGGAAATTTCAAAATAAAGGAAGAAAAATTAAAAAAAGGAGAAAAGGCTGTAGAGGAAAAATTTTAGTGAATGAAATATTAAAAGAGAAATAAAAAATGAAACAAAAGAACATAAGGAAAGAGATGGTGAGGGAGGGATATTAATTAAATTTATATATTTAAAGAGGTGAATTTACGACAAATCGATTCTAACTACTACTTAACTAGCAAAATTTAGGCAAGAGGTCGGTCACTAAATTTAATGAAGTGAACTTAAATTTTCACGTTATAGCCACAAAACCTCAAAAGGAGTAGGAGAGATGGTCGATTAAAAACAAGAGTTTCTATTCCAGTGAAGTTAAGCTTAATATGTGCTACGTAATAAGTTGGAGGTTTCCAGTTTTAGCCAATTTAATATAACAAGTAGCAACGTCCCACACAAAAAATAAGCACGCACGTGAATTCCAAATGAATAACTAACGAGGATACAGATTCTTTAAAAAACATGTTACAACCGATTTGAGATTTGTAGGAAATATACCATGTAATACTTCATCCGACTGGAGAGTTAAAATCTAAGGAAATTAGTCGTTAAAATCGTAAAAAAGGCCACAGGTTTTGTTTGTTATCCTTTACAAACCACAAAAATCTTTTCAATTCATTCATCGCCTTCTCATTATCATTCTCCTTCTAGGCCTACCTATCTCTTTTCTGGCTCTTAACGTTTAATTTCCATTACTATTTTATCAGATAATTTTTATTTCTTCCACGGTATGACCATACCACTAGACCTTTCTTTCTCTTACCGTCTTTGACACTTTCACATATGCAGTCAAATCTAATCATTCCTAGCATCCCTCTTTCATTTTCTAATTTCGACTCGATTTCATTTTCTTTTTAGAGATTTTTCTTAATGAGCCATACATTTCTTATAACATAGCATTTCTGATTCGTATCTATAAAATCCTTCTTACCGTCTTCGTGTTCATCTTTATATTATACAACGCACGCTTCTAGTCGAAAGCTGGCTTTATTCAGTGGGTTATCGCTTATCTAGATCCTCACGGCAATTTTTCTGTAATCTTTTACTACAAAAAAAGATCCAGATAAAATTTTATATTACATATGTGTTTTAGCGAAAAACCTTGACTAGAAAATGTTAAAACCACATTTAATTCGCGCAATAAAAAAATCAAATGTTTTTTAAAACTATAAACCTTTTTAACAGTTTACGCTGAAAGAAAAAATATAGGTCAAAACATATATAATTAAATAATAATTAGTAAGTAATATTAAATTTAGGATTGTTTTATGCTATTTCGCAATAAAAAAGTCCTCACTTTAAATATATGTGTGAACTTTGAGTAAATTAAACACTTACGGACAATATGTCAATTATACATTTGAACAAAAAGAAAATGAAACAATATATATTTTTTTATTTAAATTTAAAAATGATTTTCATCAAATAAAGGCTTCATCCATCAATTATTATACATTTGAGTGTTTGTTGTATTGTACACCTTATCGCAAACTACTTTTTTTTCATAATACACAAAACATAATAAATCGTCATAAACCCAAGAAAAGGAAATTAGATCGATATATTAATCATAATACAGAATTATTGTACACAAAAGAGTCACGGAATTAAAGAATAGAATAAAGAATTCGTTAATTATTGGTCACAAAAGAGACAGATAAATCCCAAGTAAGCTTCGACTTTGAAGCAGAAACTTATGAGTTTATAAATGACGCAACGGGTGATGTCAACCGTCACAGCTGAAAAGCGTCATAACATTTTCGTTTCCACCACACAACTGAATGTCAAATATGTTAAGGGCCACACATCATTTTATCAAAAGGCGTCATGGAGTAAAAGGCGTAATTATATTAAGTGATAGGAGGAAAGAACTGGTTAGTTTCAATGGAGTGGGGACGCCTCAGATTCTCTTAAAAATACATTTAATTAGGCTAGAGACCACAAAAAAGTAATAAGAATACACAAACAAACTGAAAATCAAAAATCATTGTTTTAAAAGAAAAAATACATACGTTTTTTAATATTACGACAGAAATTACTACGGATTTATCACAAAACTGAAACAACTACGCTGATACAAATTAAATTTTACTTTAAACAGGATAGTCTGTTGGTGCTCACTTATTATTAATACGTTTACGCTAAAAACTTGATTATATAAATCTAAATTACCTGTAACATATCCAAGAACGGTAACATATCTCAAATATAGAATCATGTGATGAAAAATTATAAAGGAAAGAGATAAATCTTTATAAGTTATTTTTACGAACATATGCTTAACGTAAATGATATAGTTTGTCTAAAGAAAGATAAAACCTAAGTATAAAATGATAAATTTTACTTTAAAACAAAATTCTTCATACATTTATTACATTAAACCTTAATACATTAAAACCTAATTTATTTTTTTAAATTCTCTACTAATAATTCTCCGTAATGGAGTAAACTACGAGTAGTTAACAGGAGTGGAAACTGTGAATAGGATACGGATCAATAAAACTGAACGCAATAAAAAGATACGACGTCGACTCGTATGACACAAGAAGTTGAATAAAGTAGAATTTTCATTCGATTTCTTTCATACTGTATGAAAAAACTTGATTATTTATTATTAAAAGATAAAATTATTTAAAACTGACTGCAATCATCCCTTAAAAAAAAATAATCTAATGAAAGAAATAAAAAATACTTACCGATAATTTTATACGAATTTATTTAAAAGGAAAAAAGAATACTTATCTTGTTTCCAGAGTGTTTGAATTCCTGTTTAAAGAAGAACATTTAAACATTTGGGGGGGTGTTATTAAAAGCGGGAGAAAATGTTCAATACTCAATAATATAAAGGGCTAAAGCTGAACTGTGGGATCAAAAACTTCCTGGGTAATCATTCTACGGAAAAGAGGATTAAACGATCAATAAATTATTTAAAAGAACTTTTGAAAATAGCTATAAATATCCAATCTTCAATAAGACAGTACGTTAAGATATACACGAATCAAAATTAAAATTTTAAAAACCCCGTGGACTAATTCACTAACTTTTAAAGTTTTTTTTTTGTTTATTATTTTTAATAACAATTCTTATATGTCTCGAGTGAACCGGCTGAAAAAGAGAAAGATTGGTTAAAACAGTGCTAGAAGGATTACTAGATGAAGACCAGAAAAATAAAAAAATAATAGATGACGTAAAGCAAATAAATAGATCTTTAGTCGAGAATAGAAGCGAATGGACATGTTCGTGTGAGTGAGTGAGTGTTTGTGTGTGGTGAGAAAGATCTGCCTCAGGGCAGATAATCATAGTACATTACAATTATTTATTTTTATATAAATTATGCGATGTGCCAGTTTTATATACTTAGTAAATACTTAAGTAAATTATTGGGAATAATTACAATAAATAAATTTTAAACCCCTTGAACAACGGAGAAAATAACAAAACTATGTAAAACTCATTAAAACTATGTAAAACAGTGTACGATGTTATAGTAATATATGGAATCGTGTAAGCCTTTCACAAACTCTTCGGCCCAGAAGTCGATCGATACATAGTTTCGTTATAGTACTGTTAGCTACAATACTCTAAATCTAAAAAGATATTACTCAAGGCTGTAATAATAGATCCCGATAGTCGGATTTAATGTTATATCATGGGGATATTAACGCACATATTTATATCTGTAACAGAAACTATTAAACTTTAGTTAGGAGTCATCAAAATAATTAGTCACCGACCATTACATTACACTAGAGTCTGTGCATAGTCGAATAATGGCTAACAAATGAAATTCTTAATAATAGTTTTAACTTATTTGAGAGTAAAATTAAAATAAAATAATAATACTTAATGTCTTTAATAAAACCAGGTTGGATAACGACTTGTAATAACAGCCATACTATTCTTAATGGCAAGTAAATTGAAAATTTCAATATTAAATCATGTTGAAGTAATCATAGTAATCATGTACATACTATAAATAGGAAAACCTATGTGTTTTGTGTATGTGCATGTTTATATAGATTTAGAGGATATTTTATAAAAAAAATTTACGAACTATTTATTATGCGTTAATAAAATCTGTAATTGATTATGACGATGTAATTTATTGTGTATTACGGACAGATAAGGTTGAAAACATTCAAACTATTTCTAAATAAATAAAAAAAATTAAAACAATGATTATACAGTGATTTGGGGGAATCAAGGATTTGGTGTATGAAAAATGTCTACTGCAATTTGTTTATAAAAATAATTTACTGATTTTATCATATAATAGCATCATTTTTAGGAAGGCATTGTTATATTGGGGGGGGGGGGCAGACTGATAATTAAATCTGTACTTATAAAGCAACTTGTCCTGACTGATTCATCAAGCCCAGCAAAAACTTCTGAATATAAATTAATGAAAGTTCGTATACACGTTTTTCTTACGGTGTAAGTGCACTCTAAGAAAGGATTTTTTGAAATATCCGAGTTTAAGAAGTTTAAATGAAGTAACGATGAAATTTACTAATTTTTTTTAATTTCTCAGTAACAAATGAATATATCAACTTGATTTTAGTCGGTGTAATTTTCATGTAAACATCTAAAAACAATTTTCTAGATTTTTTGAAACGCAGAGTAAATGGATTTTGAAATTATTTTTTGAAACCCAGCTATTATTTTTTTTTTAATTTTTGGTAGCAAATGAAGATATAAACTTGGCAAGTGTCATTTTCATGTGTTTTTCGAAATTTTTCGAAATTCAACCTAAAAAAGAAAAAAAAATTGATCAATGACTGCAAATTTTCCCTATTTCCGACTACACTAAACTAGATACTAGATTGGGCTTGCAAATATTCTTCAGATAAATATCTAAAAACGATTTTCGGGTTTTTTGAATTCGACTTTTTAAGGAGTGCGAAGTACAACCAATAAAGTCACTGTTACGGTTACTTTATGTGCGACGCGACTGGCTCCACCTGCCTCCGGTTACTTGACTAAAAAGCATAAAATAAAAAAAAATTAAAAGATTTTTTTTCTAAATCAGAAACGATGTACGGTCACCTCCTGGTGGTGTTTGTAGGGTAACGCTAAGAACCGGCCAAAATAAATTTTTACACGAACGAAGTACGAGTAATTATTTATAACTAATATTTTTAAGACGAAGGCCGACTGTTTCGAAACCCGCATTCTTCAGATCATTCAAAGTTTCGGGTCCTGTACTGACTAAACGCTTTGAAGAAATTACAATACACATATACTTTTTTTAATAAATTGAACAGTCTTTAAATTTTTATTTATTATTATTATTCTCATAAGCATGAGTTTAATGAACACAGCGGGATCCAAGGGGCGAGAGCTTTCTGGCTAAACAGGAAGGACGAGGAAAGCGAATCATGACCTGCTAAATATCCTCTGACCGCGACGGGGATGCTAGTATAATATAAATGCGAAAAATATATCCGAATAAATTTTTTTTTTTAATTTTAATTATTTAATGTCTGAAAATTGATTATATTTTCAAGTTTTTTATTTCCTTACCTAATTTAAAATGATAGTTGCTTGATAACTCTTAGTTGTTCTTATTTATTTATAACTGAACACAACCACAAATTGATTATTATAGTATTATACATAAATGCGAAAGTTTGTAGCGGGTTCTGTCTCTCTGTCCGTTTGCCACAACATCACGCGAGAACCAATCGACCGATTGCTTTCATATTTTCAGGATACATTCGTGTTATCCCACGGAAGGTTTCAAAGCATAAATCGAGGCCTAGCGCCTTGGGGGTGTAACTGTGAATTTTTCCTCGTCAAAGGTCTCTGTACTTTAGTTACAATACTTGCTGCTATTATGTCTTTTTAATTTAGTTTACAGAAAGGGTCCTAGGCGAGAAAGGCGAGCGAAGAGAGCCCTAAGCGACTACCAACTAAAATTTTTTTTTTTTAATTACTGTAATTTTTACTTTTAAAAACTTATATAATAATTTTCATCAATTTAAATTACATTGTAACACATACTCCAATTTATCAACAGAGCCTTTGAATTGTTGATTTACACGGTTTACATAACTCTTTTCATGCTAATTTAGATGCTATTTATCTATATATTTAATGTAACAAAATAATAATATACTAGTATATATAGATAAGTATATCACGAAATTCTCCCGGGACTTTCATAACTTACTCTACTCGTGAAAACAATGGAAAAAGGTAATACAAACATATATCCTACAATGCTTCGTCTGCGAGTTACAGCTAGTGAAATATTTCGCTCGGATTTGAGCTACATCATTTGGTAAATGAGATCGAAAAGATTTTTCTTAGTTTTATTCAACTTATCTTAACTCCATTTTGTTCAGAATTATACTCTCTACAAGTTTTATAGCTTTATGTATTTACTACCCAATTAATAAAGTTATTGTACGTCAAACATAAAAAAACAGGGTTTTTTATCCCAATTTTCTGGTTTTAACTACACATTTTTCAGTTAAAAAATTACACGTATAAAATTTTAAATGCATATTCTGTTTTGATACAGTTTCGAAAATATATTGTTCTTTGTATTAATTTATTACAATATTAGTTTACCTTGAACAAATAGCACAGAAAAAATGGGAATTTAAATCTACAATCTATAAATTGTAAAATTACAAGCAGGAAAACTACAAGTAGTAAACTAAGTACAAACTGAATACAGAAGCACAATAACAAGCAGGCCATACAAATAAACAATAAAGAGAGAGAACTGAAATACTCTACCGCCAACACAATTAAGCAATATTTCCTGCAATAAATTGAGTCATAATTTAAAATAACAATAATATAACCGCTGAAGTACGGTCTTTGATTTTTCAATATTTTATAAATCTTTGCAGAACTTAATTCATTAAGTATATTATTTTGTTTAATCAACTTTAATTTAATTTTATCAAAAATAAAAAAAATCAGCTTTTATTTTATTTTTTAAATAAATATCGCATTTGAAGTTATGGCCTAATAACTACAGATCATTATCCTTAAAAAATCCACTGAAAACAGATCTATATATTAAAAAAAATCACCATACAGTGTCAATATTTTAATTAATCCATTACACTATTCTCCGTAAATAAAAACAGTAAAAAAAAAAAATAATTTCGATCTAAGAAAAACGCGAAAATATTAAATTTATATTATATATAAGTAATTAGTTACCACGTAGTGACAGAACGATAGAATATTGAAGTAATACTGGTTAACAAAAATGGCGAATTTTAAAGCCACAAAATTTTTTCGAATTTCTTAATTTGTTTTTAATGGGACTATGTGTTTATTTATTTCGAAGAGAGTTTATAAGAAAAATGCTTTCTAGATAAGAAAAGTATTTAAAACAACCGACTAATGTCCAAAACATTTTTAAATTGTACCTCAGTGTTTAAAATAAATTTAAAAATCTTACAAAATTAGAAGGGTACTATTAAACTTTTACATGCTAACAGAAGGAAGGAAGCTCCTGCCCCTTATTATTATTTATGAAAATAGAACTTGTAACACAATTGTAATTGGTAGCTGTAACCAAGGAAAAAACCATGAAAGCATTGAAAATATCTCCGATGTAAATCCAGACCCGGACGCGTTTTAATGTCGTGGATAATGACAAAATACGAAACAAATTCAACATATTGCCATAAATTAGAATAAAAACTGATTTGTCACTTGATTTCAATATCAATTTAGAAACGAAAAACCTCTTATCTCATTTGGGTTGCATCTAAATGCAGCAAGAAATATTAACAGTAGACTTATCATAAATAAAATTGTAGAATTTTTGTAAATTCTACAATTTCTAAATCTAAAAAATCTAAAGATATGAAAGTAAATATACTGTACCTAGCACAAAAAGGAGTACTAATCGTGATCGTGAACAAATAGAAGATTGAATTTTCAAAAACATATTTTAAGAAGTTCTGTTCTACTTGATTTTCATTAAAAGAACCTATAGTTTAATCAACAGATTTTTGATACAAAAAGTAAGAGAATGGATTTTTCGCAAAAAAAAATTCCTATATTAATGTAAAATATCTCTTAGCAGGATTTATGTTGATATCACTTTAGAAACCAATCAATTTAGTACATTCATGAATACAAAATTAGAAACTTACCATTAAATTACCGTTTTATATGTATGCATTCCATAAAAACAATATAACTACTCGAATTAATTACAACAGCAATCTTATATGTAAAACCGAAAGTCTGTTTTTTCTCGCATCACGGGAGAAACAACCGATCGATTGCTTTTAAATTTGCAGGATACATTCGTGTAAATTCAAAGCTTTACAGATCGAGGCCCTAGCCCCCTTAGAGGTGAAATTGTGAATTAAATACATTCATACTTTATTTGTTATTAATCAGTATTATCCTCACAACCATGAGGATAACAAACACAGAGGGGGTCCAGGTGGGGGGCAAGGATCCCTGGCAGGATGGTAATGGCGAGCGAAGCAAGCTCTGCGGCCCTAGGATAGGCTCCGTGGGCCGGCTCCAGGGTTCGCCTGGGTCCCGGGTAATTAAATTAAATCGGTAAAAGAAAACATTTTATATTATTATATAACAAAAAGCTGTTTTTAAAGTAATTATTTTTTAAATCGTAAAACTCGTTAAAAAAAAAATCAGGAAACGAAAGGTAAAATAAACAAAATGAAAATAATAAACGTATTGGAAACCGCTTGAACCTTACGTACGATTGACAAATTGTTTAGAAAACCAATATCAAAATTTACGGTTCTTATCGTATTGAATAACATCATCCGATAGGGTAAACACATAAATAATAATTTAATATGAATAAGGAATAACATCACCGTGAAATACATTAAAGTAATAAAACAAGCAAAAAGAGGAAATATATTTTAAATTATTTTACACTACATGTGAAGTTTTTATCATACTGTATATCAAATAAAAATGTTTAAAATAAGTCAAATGTTAAAAATCAGGAATAAAAAGTGTTCTCTTATAGCTACAATCTTTTATACTATTTTTTCATGTGTAATTTTAGGAGAATGAAACAATTTTAAATATTTTTTAATAATTTTTTTTACCGACTTGTCGAAGAAAAGTAAGTTATTAACTTTGGTTGCATGATGGGAATGAAGGTGAGATGAATTTTCTTTACGTTATGAGGTATGAAGAGAACGAAAATATCATTTGTATATTCGTATAATATATATATATATGTAGGCCTACGTAAAAAATTTTGTGGCTCAAAAATCTTCAGAACTAATAACATCAATTTTATTGAAATTTAGATATGTTGTCGTAGTGTATCTGATGTTGTGCATGTGAAAATTTGATGAAGACTGGTTGAGTTTTTCTCGACATACGCTCGATTTAAGGTCGAAAAAATTTGAGCGGGTTCAATTAGAAGTGTGGTTTGATATGATGCTGCAAGTTAGAACTATTCAACTTCCTCTCATTATGACACGTTTATTCATCTGCGGTATCTATTGTCAACAATTTTTTTAAATTGTAATTCGTTTTTGACGTGTAACTATTTTTTAGGGGTACATTTTATCTTTCTTTTGTTTTTTCTGTTTAGCCTCCGGTAATTACCTTTCAGTTAATACTTCAGAGGATGAATGAGAATGATGCGTGTGAGTGTAAATGCACAGTCTCAGTTCGACCGTTCCTGAGATATGTAGTTAATTGAAACCCGACCACCAAAAAACACCGGTATCCACGATCTACTATTCAAATCCGTGTAAAAATAAACGACTTTACTAGGACTTGAACGCTGGAACTCTCGACCTCCAGGTTACTTTTTATCTGGTTACAGTTTAAATATTATTTAAATAATTCTTTTTCCAGAAAAAAACTCGTAATCGTAAACAGAAAATCTCTGCTAAAAGAATTAAAATAAAATTCCAATTTAATATAATTCTAAACTGTAAGAAATAGTCATAAAAACCTTACAATGTAATATTACCGATCTTTTTTGCTATGTTTCCCTTTTATCTTATCTTTTTTTTTCTAAAGTAAATAATAAAATAAAATTGAGAATGAAACAGCAGAAACATCAAAAAAATATATATTGTGTATTCACCCGTTGTAAATATTAACGAATCATAATATCTAGTTAGTTTAGCTCGGAGTGGGAATGTATATAATATAAAAAAAGGTTTGAATTAAAGCGTTTCAAACATTAGATAGCACAAACGATTTACATCTCCTTTGCGCTGCAAACAGTAATGAGCCCCTACATATACACACTCGCTCATTTTCTTTCTGTAACATTTAATACTTGCGCTATAACAAAAACACTCAAATACGTTCCTTCATTTAATTTGATATAAAAGAACTTACTCCCGACAGAAGAGAAAACAAGATGATAATCATTGTAATTTTACACTTAAATTATTAATTTATTCCTTTACTTCATTAAAGTTTAAAATAATAAATTAATTGCTATAGTAGATCTTTGTAGGTAATTTTTCTAAGTATCTTTTAATCTTTATACTTTCATAAGTCACGAAAAAATATCGTTATTTACGCAACATTTTTTTTCTGGTAGTTTTATGTTTAATTATCTACAATTATATATTAACCAAATAAGATATCTAATTATTTATTACTTATTTATAGTCTGAGAGCCAGGTAAAAGTTTCTCACCAATCGTGTAAATGGACAAATTTTATTGAAATTGTATGGTGCGCCGAGAGTGTCTCGGACAGAAACATAACTGAAGACCATGGACCATCGGGCAGAAGTAAAGATGTCAAGAAATCAGTTTTTTCCATATATATCAATAAATATCGTCGTATAAAAAAAATTACAACAGATTTTGTTTGTCTTTCCAAGCTCTACAATATTTTTCTTTAACCCTTTTTTGTTAATTAATTTTAGCAAAAAATAAGAAAACGCAAAAAAATATTTTTTGCCTTTAATCTCCAAAAAACTCATTTTTCTTTTTCTAATTTTTTACAAAAATAATAAAAAAGTTTTAAAGTAAAAAACTGTAGAGCTTGGAAACACAAACAAAATTTGTTGTAAATCTTTTTTCATACGACAGATATTTCTCGAGATGTACGGAAAAACTGTTTTCTTGCAACTTTACACCCTACCCCGAGTTCTTGATTGTCACCTACGTTTCTACGCCTTTTTGAATTTGGCATCAGGAAACCGCATATGACTTCCACACAAATTGGCTAACAAAAAACTTATTTTTTCAAAATTAGTTTTTTTGGAAATTAAAAGCAAAAAACTAATATGTTTTATGCGTTTCTCATTTTTTTGCAAAAACTATTAATTTCAGGATAAAAGTGTTAAAGGAAAACATTGTAGAGCTTAGAAAGACAAACAAAATTTATTGTAAACTTTTTTTCATCCGACAAATATCTCGAAATATACGGAAAAAACTGATTTTTTGTAACTTTACCCCAGCCCGGGGCCCTTGGTCCCCCAGTTTCAAGTCTGCCATCGGGATTTGAGATACTCTCGGTACCCCCCACTATTTCAAATATAATTTATCCATTTACACGATCGGTGGAAAATCGTAACCCAGCTCTTGATCTAATACTACTTCAATTAATTATTTTATTGTTAGGTTAAACAACAATATTCATGTAACAAGAAAACGTAATTGCTTCTCATTGTAGATTTCTTAAGATTTTTATTAAGTTAGAATATAACAGTCGATTTTCCGTAATTACGAGTTTTTTTTTTTAATGAAGTTGATACGATTCGAAAATAGTTCGTAATATAGACCATGCTGCGTGAATATTGCATGTTTGTTAAAGTGAAGGAAAAAGATGTTGGAATAGAGCAACAGTATCACACTAAATGTCAATACCATTTTAATACAATCAGCCGTCACCATTTTCAATTTTTCATACACGATTATCGAAAAAGGCGTTCATTAATAACAAAAAGCATAAAAGTAATTTTGATAAAAAAAAAGTTTATTTGTATGACAAATTGTTATTAGAATAATAACATAATGATATCTCATAACCTTAGAATGAAATGTTGAAAATTTAGTGTAGAATACAAAAAAAAAATAGATATCCTATCAGAAAACTGATTTATTTTTAAACTGAACATGGTTTACCAATCATGCCAAAAAGGACAACAGATAAATCAAAAATAGGATATTTTTAATTTTATTTTTAATAGAAATAATCGTAAAGTGCTCTAATTTTTTTATAATTTATGTAAACTTTAAACGCAATAAAAAAAATTTTAAGCTAGATTAAAGTATTTATTTCTAAAGCAAAGCAGGCTTTCTTATAGCAAACGCGGTATAGTCGAATAATTTACTATTCGTTAAATATTTTTGAAACTATTGTTTCTTACTTTTGAACATTTTTCTTACTCTATGAAACTACCTTGTTTCAAAAATTAAGATAAATTATAAAGAAATACAACATTTTTGGGAATTTTTTGGAGATAAAAATACCTCACTGACCAACCACTATACAGATGTAGTAAAACACTGATAATGAAGACTTAGAAAAAAATACTTTATCCTGTAAATATAAATATTAAGTTAGAAATAAATAAAAATTAGAAAACAAATGGTTTAAACATATATTGAACAAACAACATTAACAATTTTTTTTTCTCTAACAATCGCTAAAAATGGGTTTTAGCGAATGGAGTTTTGCCGTAAAATTTCTCCATTAAACAGTCATGAACGATCATAATTTCCAGGAAATCAAAAACTAAAATAATATTCTAATCACCATCATCAGTGATCCAACTGAAACTACCGAGCAACATATTCTCATCGCCTCAGTTTAATATATATGAGATTGCTAAGCGAGCTACGGAATAACTTTTAAGCCGATCGACAGCTACGAGTAATTTAAACAAGCTAGAGGTTACACAATGAAACGGGTGAAGAAATTACTTCGGTTGCAAAATGTTCCACTAGTTCTTCCAAAGGTATTTTTCATTAAAATAAACACAAAAATCTTGTAATAAATTTAAATTAAATCAAAAAGGAGATTTTTAAAAGATTTTCAAACTAGGAAAGTAATAAATACTTCTAGAAACAGTAGAATATTGATTTAGCAGCACTAAAATTTTTGTTTGGTTTTTTTATCTTCACGAGTACGAAACACTGTTTCTTCAACCTGAAAAGTTTTGAAAATATTTTTTAGTACTTCTACAAAGTACTTAACGTAATTATATAAATACTAGCATAATTATATGTTTATTTGATAATAAATATTTTTTAACTATTTCCAAATATATTTTGACGTAATTTTGATAAAAGCCAGTATTTTTAGGTCTACGAATATTTTCTTACGTAAGGTGAAGAAAAACAACGGGGAAAACCTGCGTAAAAATGTATTCAAAACGTTGTTTGAACTAATATGGAGATTAAATTTACGACGTTATAAAATTAAAATAAGATTCAAGTGAGAAAATTTAAAAAGAAAAATTGAAGCGGTAAAGGAAAGGCTGTCCTGGAATATCATTTTGAAATTTGATAGATTAAGTTTGAATCAGGGTAAAACCGATAAATCAAAATATACCATAGCAAAATAAATCAAAATTAACCGACTGATAAGCCGTTTTGGAAATATATCCGAACAGATAATTTGACTTATTTTTATTTATAAATTATATTTAATAGTAATGTTATATTTAATAGTAATATTATTAACCGATTACAACAGTTTAGTTATTACTAATTACTACAGTTTAGCAAAAAATGAGAATAAAAATTGAATTTCTATGCGATTAAATAGAAAAAATAAGCTAAATATTTATTTTATTTTGCCAATGTGTACGCTGTAATCTGTTCTACTAGTTAAGAATAAGCAACCCTCCCTCACTACCCGATGAGATGAAGATGATGCTTATCAAATGTAAATGAGGTGTAGCCTGGTATAGGCTCAGGCCGACCATTACTCAGACCCGTGGTTAATCAAACCCCAACTATCAAGTACACCGATATCCGACGTCTAATTCAAATCCGTATATAAAAGCAACTAACATTTATTAGGAACTGAACTCAGAAACTTTTTCAAAGATCAGCTGTTTAACTGAAATATTTCTTGATGGTTAAAATTCTCCTAATAATAAAGGAAAAAACAACTATAATTAATAATTTTAAAAAAGTAGAGAAAAACGAAGGCGGTATTTTATTTATGCGGGCCTCCGTGGCGCGAGTGGTAGCGTCTCGGCCTTTCATCCGGAGGTCCCGGGTTCGCATCCCGGTCAGGCATGGCATTTTTCACACACGCTACAAATCATTCATCTCATCCTCTGAAGCATGCCTAACGGTGGACCCGGAGGTTAAACAGAAAATAGTACAAAGGTATTTCATTTATAAAAACAACTGTTTTAATACTAAAAAACTATCCCAAAACTATTTTAAAACATGAAAAGCAATATAGATTTATTAAGATAACCCATCGGTTTAAGCGTAAAATGTTTTAAGCATAATTTTTTTTCAAAACCGTTTATTTCGTCTCACGAAAGCGCCACCATTGCAATCAGTTTTTAGCCAAATTCCATCCGGAAAATGATAATTTTTTTTTGAAAAACATTTAGAATTCTTACCTCATGTTTAAGTCTAAAACTAAAAAATCTCGAAATTTTTCTATATTTTTTCACTTCAGCTATAAAGAAAAATACATCTAGAAAGTTTTATTTTGCACCACATTATAATTTTTTCTTCATTAATTAGCGAAACTGGCAATTATATTTTATTTATTTAGGTCAACTAAAAAAAACTCTTCAACCGTTTTAAAAATTAAAGAGATTTTTATCTTTATGAGATAACGACATATTAATATGACTTATTTTATGTTGCGGTAGTGTATAATTATTATTTAGAATTCATTTCATTTTACTACGATTATAAAATAGGTTTTGTTAATATCACACTCAAGAGAATTTAACTTTCTTAGATATATTTAAATTCATCCAAAAATGTTAATAAATAATCCTTACTAATAAAATATCAACTAATTTATAACGTTTATGAAGAAGAAAATTGTACGTTCAGGAAAAGTTTTCAAATAAAATTTATTTATATTATACAAGGACTATGGAATATACGACAACTAGGAATAAAAAAAAATTGTGAGAACAAAAATAATCAGCTGGTTACAATTTATAGATACTTTTTTATTAAATTTTCCAGTAACAAGATAATAAATTTATCAAACTAAAGGATTTTCTACGAATAATCTGGAAAATATTTATATTTTAACATTATCACTCATATTACAACAAATAAAATCTAAGCTCAGAAAAAAATATTTTTAATTTCAATAACAAGAAAAAATAAATAAAATGATTCATAAAACATAAAATATTATAAAAAGTAATAAATTAAATATATATCATAATAATATGTAATTTATTACGAATAAAATAGAATGACTAAAAAATGTACTTAAAAAAAAAAAACAGAATATAAATTGGCACAGAACGGAAATCAATACTTCAGTAAAATACGTGCGCGCGGTAGCGTGTGTAGAAGTGTACATGTTTAACCACGCGAGTGTAAGGTTAATGCAGGAAGATGATTGGTTCGTCCTTGAATTCTGATTACATACATACACTAGTTGCCGTTTGGTGTCATGGGTTTTTTATGGAATAAAGGTACAAAAACTATATTTTATATATATAATTTCTAATTCTAAATTAATAATTACTATTAATTTAAAATTTCCTTACGTTGACTAAGCAAGACCTACATGTGATACGAAAATATAAAAATGAATGATCCCAAAGAGCATTACTGAATATTTAGCAGAAAGCGTAAATGGAAAATAATGAATCCTATTCACAATTATTACAAAATTACTCTTCAAACAAAATAATCAACCTTAACGATAGATTATATATCATTTAAAAAACCAGCGGTACGTGTAAAGGATGATGTAGATGATATCATACATTTTTCTATCATTTTATTATATTATTTTCTAGCCCACCGAGCTGGTCTAGTGATTAACTCGTCGCAGCCGTTAACAGCTGATTTTCGAAGTTGAAGGTTCTGAAGTTCAAATCCTAGAGTAAAGCTTGGTTGATTTTATAAGGATTTGATCTGAATATTACACAATAGATACCGGTGTAATTAGGTGGTTCAGGTTCAATTAACCACACGTCATCAGGAACGGTCGGCCTGAGTCTGTAGAAGACTATCATCCTCATCTTATTGGGCCGTGGAAGGGGGTTGCTTATTTTTCATTAGGAAAAGTAATTTTTTTTTCTATTAATAAATATCGATTAATTGAGAATAAAGCTGAGGAGGAACTATCCGTTATTCAACAAAATTAAACTAAGCTGAACAACAATCGAATGTGCAATTCCTGGAATATTTAATAACATTACGAACTATCGGAACTAATCAGATCCCTTCCCAAAGTATTATATAACAATGTACTCAACTTTCATCCGTTACACAATACAAAAATTATTAGTATAAATAAATACAAATGAGGTTATTCCACTCAATAATATAATTTTATCTACATCTTATATAAATGAGAAAGTTTGTGGATCTGTCTGTCTGCTTGTTTGCAATAGTATCACGTGAGACCCAACTGACCGATTCAAATTTTTAGGATACATTCATGTTATTCCACGGAAGGTTGTAAGCGATGGATCGAGGGCCTAGCCCCCTTGGGGGATAAGATATAAGATATTCATTAAAGATACAAAAAATAATTCTTTTTTCTCATTATATTTCTCTTACCTTGGTAATAAAAACACTGTAGTAAAACGTTTTTTTTTTCTTTAATTAATATTTGTAAAATATTTAATATTCACACAAGCCATGACACTCTGCCTCCCGTTTAGACGGTCGGGCTACCGCAGCACACACACACACACACACACACACACACACACACACAACATTATGTTATAAAAATAACACATTCTAATATATATGTAAAATATTTCATTTAAGTTAATTAGAAAAATTATTTAATACATAGCGGTCACATACATACGCACGCGTGCACACTTACCATACATACACAGAGGGACAGAAATTTTCACACTGGCAATGGAAATAATATATGTACCGATTTAATCAGGAAAAAACAACAGAAATCCAATTTAATTAAAACAAAATCTTAATAATATATAATTTAATGAAATTAAGTTATTTATCAAAATGTAAATAACACATTAAATAATAAAATTATATATATAACTACGGAGAAAAAAGTTTTATATGCATGTATATTACATAACAGAACTATAAATTACTCCACTGTTAACAGAAAACGTAGGAAAATATTGAAAAATAAAATATCGCTTTATAAAAACTGTAAGTGTTGGAAGAAACACAATAAAAATTTACATTAATTCAATATCAATTGATTACAAAAAAATCAGATATTTAATTCACGCAATACAGTACCGAAGAGTTGTAAATATCATCATAGATTGAAAAAACGTAACATTAATCAGTCGCATATTATAAACATAAAATTACGATTAAATTAATCAGTTTTGTTTTAATAATTACATAAAAAATAACAACTAACTACCAGAAACAGCCTAGTTCTGGATAAAATTAATAATAATTTCAAATTAATGCTCCATGTAATATAGAACAACATAAAAAGTACACACAAAACAATAATTAAACGTAGAACAATTAAAATTAATGAACTAAAGAAAAAAAGTTGTTAAATTATTATTATTATTATTGTTCATAAACGTCAAACTTGGATTTAAACGTATTTGAAGGTGGATGATATAATGGAAGAAATAATTTTTAAAATGCTGAAAATTCTATCGAGAATCAAACCGTGTAATCAACGTTACATTTAGTAGTAAAAATTACCTAAATATACTGTGTATACAACCTATAATCAAAGGAAAGGAATACTAACACATAGAAAAAATTGCATTCTTTTTAAGATTTAATCAATTAAAAGGAAAAACTAAATTTACAACCCTAATTTTAAGCAGAAATTTATTCGGAAATTCAGTTGATAAATAATTTTTTTATAATACAAAATTTTAAATAACATATTCCCTAAAAGAAAAAAAAAAGAAGAAAACCCATCACCGTAATAAAAAGCTGTCGTAGTAAATTATTTAATAAAAAAATACTTTCGTGAAATCATAATGTTGCTAATATAAAAACATAATAAAAAATAATACTATTATTTACGTCAATAATATATTTAATAAAAAAATATATAATTACATACATATATTTGAAAACGATTAATAATTATACCCCCGTATACAACAAAATTTTACAAAAGGAATAAATACGGAATTCCTTTTTCAAAAATATTTTCATAAATAAATAAAAAAAACCTATAAAATCATCACGTGTTGTGATTACATACGCATAGCCTACAACTGAAAACCCATGATATGATTTTAAGGTTAATTTCTTGTTAAGATATTTATTGTGTATAAATATAGGTTAATACATTTAGAAACTTGACTAATATTGATTGTAAATATAATATGCTAAAAATTGGAAACCTCTTACGACCGATAACAAAGGTGTTTGTGTTTATTTCAACGTTCAAAACTATGACGATGAAACCAACTTGCAAACTGTCATTTAAAATACATGGGCGTGGGCATAAAAATTTATATATAATAAATTAAACGTATTAAATAATATAATGATTTTAAAATATATATATAAATAAATACGTAACACTACAACACCAAACTTTAAAACTATAACAGTAACTTATAACTATAATAACGTGAGACACAAAACAAGAAAACACAATAATACGGAGGTAGAGAAAGATATTCTACAACGGTCCCGGTTACGAGCGTAAAGAATAAACAACTGAAGGTAGGGGGTAACTTCGGATATTATCGGCACTAATCGTGAACATTCGTAACCGTTGTGTTCGACCGTTTTCAAACCCCACACGACTCCTTTGGCGCTTAACGGAATTTCATATACATGCACACATAGATATTTCCACAATTCTTTTCACGATTGCAAAAGCACACATACGCACACACATCTACATCTACATCTACAATAAAATATTATATTTTCTTTTCAGTTTTAAACTTAAAATACAATATTATATTTAAATACATAATATTTTACGAGGATTACATTATTATTTTCTAGCGGGGATGCTAAAGGAAAGTAATATTCTTTTCAAACTTATACAAATCTGTTTCAGATATTTTACAAACATATTTAAATAAATAAATAAATAAATTATTTATAACAGAATGGAGTAATACAACTACGTATTTAAAACGAACACAGATGTACGTATACATACGTATAAATATAATTAAACAAAATTTAAATTGTTAGATACCTAAAATTAAACTAAAAATTTATTAGTATTTAATAAACTAATTATTATTCAGAAATAGGTAAATTCAGAAAGCCATGTTTATGGTTTCGTGTAATAATTAAATTTTTTTTAAGATAGAAATCTTACAATATAGTATAAATCCTTAAAGATGAGAACCACATAAAATTTAATTTGTTGCAATTCGTTCGAATTTTTATTACGCCTGTGACGCATCTAATACTTCAGAGTATGTTTAAGCTTAATTATATTCACTACACAATTACTCCCTTTAATGAACTAAATGAAGGAACTAATAGCACTGAAATCATATTTCAGTGTATTTAAAATTAATAATGTGTTATAGTACCTATATTCCGCTCAATGAAAAAAAGAATGGAAAATCATTTCATTCCATTCTAAAATATCTGGCGCAAGATAATTATTATTCAAATGAAAATTACATTTTCAGGTTAAACTTGTGTTTAATTTCACGTCGATAACAACTCATTTGTGATTCCAATACTACACATTTTTTTCAATATAACGTAAAAATAAAATGGTTTTTAAGTGATTTTTTTTAACCACCCATCCGTGGGTGTTGTGTAATTACTTATCCCCAGTGTGGAGTTAATTTTATATTTTCGCAGTTTTGCAGAGCTTTACAGAACTGAAGAAAACATTTTTATTTTTTACTCTACCTTATTGAATTGTACAACAATCATTTAAGAAAAACATGCAGAATTTAATTTTTATAATTTTGTCGTGCTAAAAATAAACATTACAATATGTGTCATAAATGACAATATATGTCATTTTTTTAACTCTAGTGATCTCTGAATTGCTGATGAATATTTAAAAAGTTTTGTGAACACTAACACTTAACACGAAGAGGCACTATTTATACTTTACAATACCTAAAACCTATTTTATCATTTTAAAATTTTACTTCTGCGGTGTAAAACATTCGTACTTACATACTTCTCGAAACATTCGTCTACACATAACGCTGCTTCACATTCGGAACACCAGTACATTGTTTCTTTTCTTTTCACAACACATCTTCGGTAAGGTTTGCATTTCTTTCCAGCTGGGGGGGATTCTTGTGATAAAATGTCTATCACTTAATCTGGACAGTGGCGGTTCGATGGATGGTCATTAAGCCTTCAGCCTAGTTACTGATGATCCAAATTTTTCAAATATTTGTTCAATTAGATTCATTCTAAATTTTAAATAGTCTGTTTCATCGGTAAGTTTTTTTATAAATTACAAATGAATTGTGAATAGTTCTATTTAATAAACGTTTACATACCACACTGAACTTTTTTTTATCTCTAGAAAATACGGCTGAATCATCTGCTCTTTTAAATCAACTTCCCTATTCGAAATCAACCACAAGTACTGATTTAGATGCCATCTTCCCATTATTTTGAAAGAGTTATCATATCGCTACTGTGGCAAACAGAAATAAGAGATATGGATTTTTTGTCATGCCATTTCATTAGCATTATGTCAGAATATATGGCGCAGCTGTCGCCTTTTTTCAGTTTTAGAAGCTTCAAAACAAATGATAATCAACTACTCGTGATAAATGATAATCCTAAACGACTCGGGAACATCTTTCCTACTAATCCTTTCAGTATCTATGCGGTCTGTATTATTTTCTTTTAAAAAATAGGCCAGTTTTGGACTACTGTAGTAATTGTTCATCCAGACTGCATAACATTTTCTTAATAAAGATTCAATAAAAAATAAGAGACAAGTAACTGCTTTTGATAATACTGTGGTGTCATCCGTTAAAATAAATTGTGTTTCTTTTCCAGTGTAAAAGAAAAATTCCAAAAGTAGCCACTTTTAGATTCACACAGCTCATACATAGGACTTTAGTCCCACTTCAGCTGCCTTTAGAGGAATATATTGCTTCCAGCTAAGACGAATGAATCTTCCATAAATGCAAGGATTCATCATTTGACAAGTTTCTTTCGGATATATACAATAAATGATACTTTTCAAACAAGGCATCTATTACCACTGATTAAAATGTTTGTTGGGACTAGTGTTATCTATTGAACTGTTGTTGTTGAAATGGGAAAATTTTGTTAATATAAATCTGTCAATAGGGATCATAACAGAAAAGCCAGTGTAATACAATTTTGCAGATGGTTTTTGTACAATATCCGTCGACAGAATTATGACTAAGTAAATATATATATATACTCATTTCATTAAATTTTGTTTCAGTACATTTATGAACCCTGGATTTTGGCAATAAAAGAGTAGATAATCTAAATTTAGAAGCATATCTCTTGGTCTCCTGTATAATTTTAAGATACATCCAGAGGTGTTATATTATGGTCTAGCTTCCCAAAAACATCTATTTTCGGTAAACTGACATGATCGACTAATAAACTTATTTACTTCATATATCCCCAAAGGGCCAACATTAGAAATAACTTCATCATTTTCATCCTCCCTAGGTTCAAACAGATCATTTATTATGTTAAGATCCGAATTCAATAAGTCTCCAATCTCATCATCGGCTAAAAAACTAAACTAAATCGCTAGTATAAAATAACACTATAAAAAGAAAACAGGATATAAATAAACTGAATACACAAATAAATTTATTGTAATTTAATTACATTAAACAACGCACGCATTTACCACGTGGAATATAAGCGCAAACATAACCAAAGAAACACATTGTTTTCAATACGATATAATCGTTAAAAATTGTACCGATAAACTACATATCGAAATTTATCTTTGCAATTCATTTGGACGGTTATCGATTTATCTTTGGACGGTTGCATTCGTGAATGCAATGATAAAAGTTACAAGTTACAGCCGCTAGAGGTCAACACGTGACGGCACTACACTGAACGTGAGTGTTTCGTGAGCCACACTTCTTTCTTTGTCTGTTTAGCCTCCGGAACTACCGTAAGGTAATACAAGTGTACTCTTGTACATACTCAGGTCGATCATTCCTGAGATGTGTGGGTAATAGAAACCCAACCACCAAAGAACTCTCGACTTCAAAATCAGCTGATTTGCGATGACGAGTTCACCACTAGATCAACTCGGTGTGGCTGTTCATCAGTCAAACTGGGGAATGAAAAGTTGTTGACGAGAATGTCACGTCAGGCACGCTTGAACGGTTAAAAGATAAAATTTCTATAAATTTCGACGTTTTGAAGTTAGTACTAAATTAAAAATAACTACAGAGTTACTTAATCTGGCAGTGACCTCAAAAAATGAAAATACACGAAAAAATTTCAATATTGTTTTTTGAAAGAATTTTGTTTATTTGAACATAATAGAACATAATTAAAGAAAAAAAAACGCGAAAGGAAAAAATCTTCATATATATATAACAACCATAATGCAGAGAAACGACATAAAAAGAGCGCTACTAAGCATAAGCTGAGGCTTTGGAAGTCAGGAATGTTTATTACACATTCCTTAAGTTTTGTAAGTAGTTTTCTTTCATTTTCGGGCGGAAATATTTCACATATCATAGTGAGATCAGATTACATATCATTAAGTTATAATAGTATAAATCTAAGTAATGATGTGTGTTAAATCGTCTATGCATGACAGTTTGGTCATCAGTAAGAAATTTAATTAGGACTAATAAAGAAATTCCTCTAAGAAAAAGGGAAATCAAAGGCTCAAGCAAACTCAAGGGAGTCCAAGACAACAATATTTATGCAAAAACCTAGAAACGATAGTCTGTAACAAGTTACGAAATACACCTAACAAAGTATAGTACTTACAATAAGGCGTTGTTTATGCACATTACAATACAAATCAAATAAAAGGGTTGCATAAAACGATAAAATGAAGGCGTTATATCAAATCTTATTAAATATATTACTTTGTAAAATGTGATAATTTTGTTTTTCAGAAAAAATAATTTTCTAAAAGTTAATTTCTATTAAAAAATAAAAGTACATACATATTATCTGTTTATTCATAGGAGATATGAAATAAACAAACTGGGAATGTGGTAGCGCGTGTACATACAGTACATTATTATACGTGCTGAACTGTTGTTAACTATCGGATATTTATAAACAAAACATCGTTGTTTACCACTTACTTCAAAATAACAGCATAAATTCTCTTATTCCATACTGGATATTTTTAATTTTCTTTTAATTGTAGTTCTGTGTTTCAGTACTTTTTTTGGCGAGATTTTATTTACTGTGCGATTATTACTGATTATTGTGAGATTTGATAGTGAGATTAGTCTGCAGCGTGTGTATTCAAATAGTTTATCGATATGGATGATAATTCAGGAACATCTTTTAATAAGCATTGAAAAGGGAAACATTTGCGAAGTGGTGAAAAAAGTAATTTTTAACGGATTCAGTCAACTGCTAGATCCTACGTTGGTTAAAAAGGAAGTAATGAAACTTACTTCTGAATTAATTGGTGTGCCAGTTAGTGGTATTAATAGAATACGGATGTAATAGATAGGAAATTATAGGTTAGGTTAACTCCTGTTAAAAATAGAAAACGTGGAAAACCTGTGCTAGGAAAATGGGATGAATTTGACAAAAATGTAATAAGATTGAGTGTAGATAATTTCTTTTGAAATGAAATACCACCCTTAAAAAAATTGCTGGCTGTGATAAACTGTGACAAGTTTTTATTTTGTTTTAACCTCCGGGACCACCGTTAGGCAGTACTTCAAAGGATGAGATAAATGACAAATTTTTTGCGTGTGAAAATGCTATGCCTGACCGGGAATCCAACCCGGAACCTCCATATGAAAGGCCGAGACGCTACCACTCGCGCTACGGAGGCCGGCGTGACAAAAGTTTACAAAAGATTGGACGCACTAGTTTATACAAATTAAATGTCGATGAATTTTAAATTTATTAAAAGAAATTAAAAAAATGTGTAACTGTGATCGAGAAGAGATCATAATTTGGCGGCGTAATTATTTCAAAAAAATATAAAATTGTAGAGAGGGGTAGAAATATATTTTATCTGGATGCGAATTCGGTTTGATACGACAGTTACATCGGTAAAAACAACATTTCTGTCAAGATTAAGCAGGGATCTGAAACCTCCAAAAAAATAAAGGAAAATGATTAATTGTGGTACATCCTGGCAATGAAAATGGATTTATGAAGGGGAGGTTACTCGTTTTTGAATTTAAAAAATCTGGAGACTAGAGACTACAACGATGACATGGACCGAGATATTTTTAGGAAGTGGTTTGAAAAAGTCTTGTCGTTATTACTTTTTTCATAATAGTATTGTTGTAATGGACAATGCTCTGTAACAGTGTAAAACTGGAATATATTCCAAACAGTTTATGGAAGAAACAAATTGTTTTATGGCTGCAATCAAAAAATATCCACTTTGGAGAAAAAACAGTTTAAAAAGAGAACACCTTGAACATGTAAAACACAATCGTGATAAATTTAATAAATTTTTAATCGATGATTTGGCTGAAACGAAAAATCATACGATGGTTTTTCATCATTCAGTGATAAGGGGGCCCCTTATCACTGTAACCTTAATCCAATTCAGCTAGTGTGGAGCCAAGTATACTTGGCCTAGCCAATCTACGAGCTTGTGATGTCACGAGCACACTGCGTATTACTGCTCGGCCTGAAAACATCAACTCCGCGTATCAAATCGAAGTATTACTTATCATATTATACGCGGTAATAACTATCTTATTTAATTTTTTTTTCTCCCTACATCCCTGGGCCGGACATCCAATTAAGTATACTCGGCCCAGAGACGTGTCTTTTGACTCTAAGGCGGTCTTCCTGCCCACCGGTTTTACAACCGGCACGGCAGGTCAACCGCCCCGGTACTAGATCTTTTCTTGCCTGATGGCTTTTATGGTGAGCCCTACACTTTTTTGCACACATTTTCTATATGCCCACCAAACTTGAGACTTTATTAACTTGAGACTTATTAATTTTGAACAAAAGCTTACTTGAATCTTCTTGCATCTAACTCAAACCAACAAGTTCAACATCCTCGCTAAACGAAACACTATCAATGTCACTTTCATTTTCAGAGTTTACACGTATAATATAAGGTTCTGTCATTTCATCTATCAGTGGTTCCAATTTTTTATACTCTTTTTCAGTATATTTTACTTTTTAACAATAGGGTTTCCAGTCACCTTCATTCATGGAATTATTTTCAATGTGAAAGAAAATGTTGTGTTGTGACTTTTTACGGCTGACCATACCATTTCGATCGGATTCAGATCAAGGAGGTACGGTGGGAGTCTAAGAACACGATGCCCATGTTTTTTGAAAAGTTCATCCTAGTGATATTTTCGTATGCTAGTTATATATAACTTTACTAATTCATATAAATGTGGTTTCAGCATTTTTTAACTAAAAGTGCGTTAACTACTACTGACACTGATGGAAGATTTGGAATCAATTTCTCACGCCCCCATTTCATGAAATCGTCTATATTCATGTTATCATGGTAGTCGCCACTTTTCGAAACGATTTCCAAGTTAGTAATACGTTCGAAATAAAACCGTTTTCTACTCCAGCATGAATTACTATTACACGGTCACCTTTATTAATCGGCACATGAAGTCCCTTAACAATAGATCACGACTTGTCAAACAATGCGAACTTTAAAAGTTCGTTTCATCCATATAAAAAATTGTAGCATTGCTTTGTCTGTACTTATCCATTGCCTGCAAACATTCAATTCTCTTCCACCTGATATCGGATTTCTCAATTAAAGGTTTTCTGTTATTTTCAGTTTTACCCCATCTGAAACCTTTTCTTTTTCCTGTTTAGCCTCCGGTAACTACCGTTTAGATAATTCTTCAGAGGATGAATGAGGATGATATGTATGAGTATAAATGAAGTGTAGTCTTGTACATTCTCAGTTCGACCGTTCCTGAGATGTGTGGTTAATTGAAACCCAACCGCCAAAGAACACCGGTATCCACGATCTAGTATTCAAATCCGTGTAAAAATAACTGGCTTTACTAGGACTTGAACGCTGTAACTCTCGACTTCCAAATCAGCTGATTTGGAAAGACGCGTTAACCACTAGACCAACCCGGTGGGTTACCCCATCTGAAACCTAATGCTTTCAAAGTAAACCTAACTCTTTCGAATGTCGTTTATAATTTTTTGGCGTGTTGAAAGAACACGATTGCGATGTTGACTGAAGAATGTATTTTTTTCTCTTCTTTTGAACCTGTGTTCTTGATATCTCACAAGCAGCAGCAGTTCTTTATTCACATTTTTGAATGCCAATTATATGTTTGTCGTCAGTTAATTTACATTTTATAGCTTCTTTTTTCATATCATATATATTATTATAAACTTGACTCCTAAGTTTTTTTCTCAACTACGGATTTAAATTCTGCCATAACAAACCGCACTAATAACACACGAACAAAAATAAAGAAAAAATAATATTTGTGAAAAACAATGAGTAATTATAACCGCACTAAAACGCTATCCGAATACCTTCGCTGAACACGATATAAACTGGACTAAAAAGTTCAGTTTATTTCTTTATGCACACATTGTGTACTACGAATCACGGATCTAAATATAATCGTGACGAAAGACGTCATTTCTAACTGTATGTATACATTTTTATAGGCCTGTACACATTACCAATCAGAGCATTAGTGATTGATTAAGGAATTATTATTGTTTACAAGATTGAGTCGTTAAGCATTATTATACATGTAATCAACTCGAAGTGGAAAGAACTGAAGACACAAAAACATAAATGTATTATCAGGGAGCCCGTATTGTTTGTAAGTCGAAAAATGAAATAAAAATAATAATTTCGCGCAAAATGCTTTGGAAAACAATAATATAATAATATATCAGCATGTGACTTTACAAGCTCGTAGATTCGCTGGGGCAACTATAAAAGGCTATTTTTCCCGAAAACTTACAAACAAATAACATATAAAATGAAAGACGTTAAAATGCTGCTTGAAAAAGCCGTTAACAAGGAATCAACTGATAAGTGAAAACAGTGCGTGAAGCATGTTACAGAAGAAAAGAAAATGTGGGACTTAGATAACTTTCTACATGTTGTGGTTGATGAACTATAAATTAATGTTAGAGATGATTATTAATCGTCAACGCCAACTTCTGAGAGTGGTGAAGAATCGGATATAATGGAGGCAATCCAGTGTTTGTCGGACACTGACAGAGAATAAGGTAACCAATTTTCTTAACGTTTCGAAGTGGTAAAGTTTTGTTCAAATTATATATTTTACCAATTAAATTATTTTTATTAATATGGCAGTTATTGTTTGGGATATTATTGTTTTCGTAGGTTTTATTATATTAAAGCTTTTGTGAGGAATTAAAAAGTTATAAGTTTATAACGTAAATATAAAGAGATTAATTTCAAATTATAATAATTATAATTAAATAAATAAAGTGTAAAGAGAGCATAAATTTTGTGAGGAATTACAAAAAATTGTTAGTTTAGTATGAAATATATATTTTATGTATACTGTTCCATAGCCGTCTGCAGTATGTTTATGTAATATCTCCTTCTTAGAATGAACAGAGATCACACACACACACACACACACACACAGATTTTTGAAGTATTACTACTGATTAAAGTTTCATCATATATAAACGAATAAAAGCAAGAAGGACAGTGATAAACTGATAAATATCCATACGTATATCTTGATATATTATCATTTCAAATATAACAACATATCCTTTGAAGTGCGCTTATATAAAAAAAACATTTACTGAATAGAAGAGTATCTGAAAATTTGCCTACGTAAAAAACCCATAACAACTTGAAATAAAATGAAAAAAATAAATTATTAACTGTATATATTTATACGTGTGTGTGTGTGTGTGTGTGTGACCGCGCGCGCGCATTTTATACGTGTAGTGACAACTAAAAAGCAGGCTATTTATTATGAGTATGTACGTTTACGCTGACCTAGAAAGGTAGATAGATAGTGCTACAGCTAGTTTTCAAATGCCTTAAAGGCAAAATCTACATTAGAACTATTTTTCTTAAGAATTTTCCTCATAAACATATCCTTTGTGTATTCAGTACTATACGACAGCTCATTCTCCAACATATATAATACAAACACAAAAAAGTAATAAATAAAAAAAAAAATAAAACAAATATTAAGAGACCAAATTACATCCATATGTATGCCCTTTCGGAATTATTTTTCAACTAAAAATCAAGTAACAAAATGAATTTATAAACAATTTTAACAAGCAGTATCTATTGGTTATTCTAAACTATTTCTTAACCAATGATACTGAATTTTGAATACACATTTATTTAATTAATTTATTAATTAAATAATATACTTATAATAATTTAAATAATTAAACGTTTTATTTTTAAAATATTAAATTATTAGAAGGATAATAAAATCCATTTTTATATTATTTTTTTATACATAAAATATTAATAAACACGTTAACACGAAAATAAATACCCATAATATGCAATAAACAACCGAAAGAAAATTGGACATATAAATTTATTATATAACAATTTATTGTAAAAAATATTGAAAATAAGTTCCATAAAAAAATTTCAACGACTTTTAAGAATAAATGGCGATCAGTAAGGAAGAAAAAAAATCAGGATCTCTACGTTTCTCGTGTTTTTTCATCTTAATTTATTAATTACGTACAATAATTAATTTAAGATAAAAATACAAACCCAATTTCATTAAAACTAATTAGAAAAATTACATGGTAAAAACCATTATATTCGTTTTAAAAGTTTTCACGTAAAACATCAGAAAAGACTAAGAAGTCATGCAAAAAAATATACTTTTTTTTAACAAAACCAAAAGCGAATATGTATATTAAATGTTTTAATATGAAAGTCAATTTCCAGCTTACGGATACACTAACCATATATAAACAATTATAACACTCCAGGCACATTTCCCGCTACCCTTAATAGCTAGCTAGCTTATATTAACATCATCATCATCGGGATTGATGAGAGAAATTACTTTCTAATGTATATTCGATAACCGTACAAATACCAGTTTACCTAACACACACTTTAAGATAAGTTAATGAAATATTTCTCTTAATTAGCATGTTAATAAAATATTAAATAATTTACCTTGTTAAATAGCATTATAACAATTTCTGTTGGTAAATATATTAAAAAAATTAACACAACAATATTGAAAAAATAAAAACGTCATCCATTAATCAATATATATTGTCATCCAACATATTTTTATTAACATGAAATAATATGGTAAAATTTATTTTAAAGACGTGATTTTTTTTCTTTTGTTTTATTTTCATTATTCGCAATGCACAAATAAAGTACATTTCGTAAATAAGATTACGAATGGAAGGTATGAAATGGCATGAAATAATATGATAATTTTATGCATGGCTATATACTATGTGATAATACCTTTTTATTTTTTTAGCCACCAGGACCACCCTTAAGTATATCTTCAGAGGATGAGATGAAAGCACAATTTTGTAGCGTGCGAAAATGCCATGCCTAACCGGGATACGAACTCTGGGATCTCCGGATGAAAGGGCCGAGACGCTATCACTCGATCCACGGATGCCAGCATGTAATACTTATGCGGTCAAATTAAAATCTTTCCAAAATAATACTGATACATAACGGTGACAGACTGTTCAATTGTGAAAATATCGATAGGTATTTTATGCGTCAAAAACTTTTAAAATCTTTGTGCGAGTATGAATATTTACGAAAAACAGCCCGTTTGTCATGCATATTAGATATTTTTACTGACATATGTGAATGATATTTAGCGTGAAGTTAAAACACTAACCTAAAGCGAGGCTGTCTAAACCGTTCAGCTTCATCCAAATGTTAGCGAGTTGCGAGCAATTAGGTGGGTCTCCCGCAATTGGTATACAACTGAATTCCTTTCAGAACATGGTGCTTTGAGGAATAGTTTGGCTAGGTTTAATTTGACTGATTCGGGCTTGTGCCCGGACTGTACGGTCGACGACACTGTGGACCACCCACGTCCTTTATGTATGTCCCCCAGGACGAGGTTGAACGTGCCAGAGCTGTTAGGGAGCTCGAAAACGTAAATTCCTTTCATGATCTGCGAGTCAACTGGAAGACTCGCAGAGAATGGACTATCGTGGCTGGCTTCCTCAGTTTCCTCGCCCTGAGCAGAACGACGAAGAGGTATAAGTAGAGTAGCACCTCGGGTGGCTAGGGACCGCCTGGACAGTTGATTGGCCAGAGGTAGGGCTGTAGCAGCCGTGAGGTGTAGCGGCATCTCGACGATGGTAGTAAGTGAGAGGGAAAGTAAATATCACGCGGGACTCTGCGATGGAGCTGAGTGGGAGTAGAGGTCTGTCCGGCTCTCCCTGATAGACCTGACCGGAGTCCAAAGTGAAACCAAGTCAGGAGAATGAACTGAAGTTGAGTTCACTAAGGGAACTAGGAATAAATTTCAATGTTACGAATAACATTTTTGGTAGTATATTATTATTCAATTGCTTCGAATTTATGAGACATTTACACACAAATTACCTCTATTAAATGTAGAACTAGGCGCGGGGTTCGTGCTTCCGCGAACTCGGTTAGCTAGTTCCGAGGGCAACGATGTAGGACATTCACGATATCCGAAAGAAGCCTACAGCGAAGGCAAAAGCTGAGTTAATAAATCACCGATGTAAATGTCTACCGAGGCATTTACATCAGTGGCATCCCAACGAGGCCTGGCTTAATTACTATGAGATGTAAAACGTTAAGAGGGCGAAAGACGACTCCCGTTAATGCCCATCAGGGCTATGAACGGGAGGGGTGGTTTGGCGACCGGAAGCGTCAAAAGGCGGGTGTCTTCCCCTACGGAGTTGGGATGTCATAAGTCTAAACTAGTAGTAAACTAACTTATATACAATGATAATTACTAACTTACAATGATATTCACAAGAGAGGAGAGTAAATTTTCGTTCTGTTAAACTATATAGTCTGTGAGACCTTAGTTCTAAGCGAGTCTATATATGAAGTACGTGAGGTTTCAAAGTTGGATGTCGGTCGTGTACGAGTCCCAAATAATATAACAGACTTCGATTGGTGAATTATTACAGTTGGAAAGTAGTTGGAAGTCAGTTGGAAAGTATATCTGGGAATTTTCCGACGTGAAACTGATCTACACGAATTAACGAGATATTCAATTTTCTTTGTTCAACATAGCAGGTTACACTGCTAAATCATAACACATAGAAGAAGAATTGAATAACCACCTAATAAGCTATAAAAATCATTCAAATGTAATAAAATTGTAAACTAACAATTTATTAACGTAGTATTTTCATTTGTTTTTTTCGGTAATTAATTCAAAATGCTTCTCTAAGAAATTTGCAGGAATTCAATTACAATTTATCTTAGTCTATCTTCTTACTGTCAGGATCTAGCACCATCTTATTTCCTTTTTCCTAAAATTAAAGGAATTTTTGAGTAGATAACGTATGCACAACACGTTGACCTAAACCGACGTCCTCTAAATTGTAACCGATTAGTTCAAAGAACAGGCTACAGAGTTCTTCAACGAGGGGACAGTCAAGATCAACTTCCGATTTAATAAATGTTGATATATCAACAGGAATTATAACGAAAAATAATTTAAGACTTATTGTAAAAACAAGGATTTTGGGTTAAACAAATTATCAGTTTTTTAATTCTTTTAATAAATTAATAATAATCACCGTTTATTCCGAAACGATTACAGACAGTTTTTACAACAATTAGCCGATCTGAAGCCCCATCTCTCAGTGTTTCCTATGGCTGTATATCCGAGTTATAAGAGTTAACAACAGTCTGAATGGCTTTCCTTGAAAGTGAACAGGCACAAACAGTCTGAATTGAATAGTACAGGCAATATTGAACTAATACATATTGAACTATATTGAACTAGTACATTGAACTATATTGAATATTGAACTAGTACAGGCAATTTGTCATCAAAATAGGCTGTATTTGAAAATCCCTACCTATCGATTGATCTTTTGTCCATGCGTTAGGGTTGATGAGGGAAGCTTAACTCCAGATTTTTAACATCCCCATCCCATAGATTTTTGAAAAACTCAAAACGTTTTTGAAATGCGTTTTTCTCTGAATCTATGCATTTTAGAGAAACGTTTTTCAAACAAAAAATGTAGAGGACATTTTCGTATAATTTGACATTGAAATACTAGGTGGCGCTGAAGTTGTAAAAAACGTGTTTTTCGATATTTTCACCGGAAAAAAATTGCTTTTCCTCTGTACTGCATTTGGAAAAGTTGTTAATCTCAAAAAAACAGACAAATTTTATTGAAACAATTTTCTTGTACGACTTAGCATTCCAGAGTTATAGCGGTACAATGGCAACTGTTATTGTAGCCGGGGAGATCGGCACTGTTCAGCGACTAGACCGGTTTCGAACACGTGCCCAATTCACAACATTTTCACACTTTCACAAGCTACGGCTCCAAAACGATAAAATCAATATTTAAAGAGTTATTGATTAAAAAAGTTTAATGGCCGCCATTTTGAAATTTTCAAATATAAAATTTCAAATTTTTTTTGCAGTTGGGTACATGTACAACAAATTTCATTAAAATATCTTTATTTAATCTTAAGATACAAATGTTTATTGAAAAAAAAAAACAAAATGTATAATAGTATACTACTGAGCTCAGTGAAAAAAGGAAACCACTTCGTTCCTCATTTTACTATAAGTAGGCCTCGTATTAACTGCATGTTGTTCTGTTGAGAACGGCTATAACGTTTTTATGTCTAAAACGGTATCTAACACAAAAGCATTTCAATCGAACAAAACTTTTAAACATTTAAAAAATATTACTACAGATCATATAATGAATGTTTTTATGAAAAAAATTACTAAAACCATTAAAAAAAATCGTTCTATATTTTATGCAATTAAATAAATAATTAAAAAAATAGTATTAGTTGGAATAATTATAATACTTAATTGTGAACTTTTGAAGTTTTATTAAACAGATAATTTTTAAATTCACGTCATAACGCTTTCAATCGCTCTTGCGATCATGTAAGTTTGATTTTAACATTTCTGTTATTTATAAAATTTGCTTCAATTTTTCGTTTTAAAATGATACATTTAATAAAATTTCATAATCTCATAGATAAAAATATAACAAACGCCCCTTAAATTTTATAAAATTAGTCTATACATTGTAAATATAAAAAATGTACATAATTAAAAAATAAAAAAATTGTTAAGTAACAAAGTTAATAATCTATACGGTCATCACCACTGAGCTTTAAACGATTGAAAAATCAACCGTAGTAATCTTTTAACAGCATTAAAGCTACACAGACTATTACTTTTTTTTAAAGGGTAATGAACGCTTCAACTCGGAAAAAAGGTATCAAAAATAAAAAAGAAAGGATTAACACACTTCACTGTTCAATGATTCGTGATATCTCTATGGGGCAATACTTTTATAGGAGACAAAGAGTGTACCTGAACACGTATATGTGAATAGGTTGAAAGGGCGAGCGTACATACACAATTACACATTAAAATAAAGTAGTCAGGCCCAGCTTTTCCATTCGGTTTATAATATCTGTGACAATGAAAACATAACTACCGTTATCTACGAAATAGTGTACGCTATTTGAATAAAATCCTTTCGTTTCATCATTATGTTTGTCTCTGTATCAATGAACTTTATATAAAGCAAAAAAAAAAAAAAAAAAAAAAAAACTATAATATTGTTCGTATAATACTTCGAGGTCGACGTGTAGCTAAAAAAAAGATATAATTTCAACACCCTCCCTTAAGAGATTAAATTATTTTATTTTCTGTTTATCAGGAATATAAGGCTTCAACAAAGCGGCGCCATTGTGTCTTCACTTTTTTGCAAACTCTTTCTCTTTCCGAATCTCCCCCATATAACCAGGTTCCCTTTCCTCGATCTCTCTTGACAAATCATTCCCAGGTTTTAAATTATTTCTTATACCGAACTCCAGTCTCACAATCTTCAATCACAAATTAAAAAATCTTTCCTCGATCAAATACAATATCACCTTTACTTTTTAATTTCCACTTTTTTTTTTAATAAGAAATAAATAATAATTAACTATCGCTCCACTTATCAAAATTCTACGGAGATAACCATTAATAAAAAATTGGGATCTTTCCAGGTTTTGTTTTTTTAATTAATGGCCAACTTTCACTTCCATAGCGTAAGATACTTTTAATACTGGGAGGGAAAAATACGCAGTCTAGTACACCTTGAGATATTCATTTTCCAAATATTATGTGGCTGTACAAATCCCGGACATGTTTCCTGAGTTTTATATGGAATATTCTCCCTTGTAAACTCGTGCACGCCAAAATGCACCCTAGATAAAAAAAAAATTGTTTCCATCTTCGATATTCTCTATATTTACTTTGAACCGGTCAAATACAGATACATTTGTATTTAAGTGCATAGACTTAATTCTTCTTTACAATGATTTTCAAACTCGACCTTAGCCAATATAGTTACCGGATAAAACAATGTTCCCTTTACCTCAATCGAACTATACGGATAGTAAATACACATAAACTGTAAAAACTAAGTTCTTCCAATCTATCAATAAAACCCGACCTTAATGCTGTCTTTCAACAGTCATTTGCTTTCCATAAAACTTTTTATCGCAATTAAGATTATTGAAATTCAAATATTTAAAGCAGTCGGAAAAGTTTGCAAATAATATTTAAAGAAGAATATTTATATGGAAATATAAACATTTATAATACAATAGTTAAGAATTTAAAAAATGTAGCATCTTCAAAAGAATTAAAGAGGAAGCATACAGTTTATTATATTAATAAAGCGTTTTATTAGATAACAGAATCTTTAATGAACATCTAGCAGAGATACATTTAAACATTTAACAAAAACCACACAAAGCATGCAAGTTATCCTTATTGATACGTTAAAAAATTGTGTTGTTCTGAATTTTTCTTGTATTTATTTTCCGATTTTAATTAAAAAGATAAATGTTATTAATTCTGTTTTTTCCTCCTGTATAGGCCTTAAAGGATCACACAAATATCATTTCATGTAGTTTCTTTCTTTTTCTTCCAATCCAAGTTCATTCTTTCGGACTGTTTAGCTCTTCTTTCTTCAGTTCATTCTCCTCTGTTGAGTCTTTTCTTTTCAGCCACAAAAACCTTTAATAAGAAAGTTTTCTTTCTGTATTCTTTGCGATCTAGACAGTCATTTTCTGTAACGTTGAAATTTTAGAGCTCTTCTTTCATCCGTTTAATGTAGCCACCTTGATCTTTATAATACCAAACTTTATTGAAAATTTGTTGTTTAAACTTATTCGGTTCATGTGTCCACATAATTTTAGTCGTTTTCTTATTGTTACTTCCAAGTCTTCAATTTTTCGTACATCTCTTTATTTGATCTTAGTCATTGGGCTTCTTGTGTTCTTCTCAAAAACAAAGAAATTAAAATATCGAAAAATCAAAAGGGTAAAAAATAAATTCAAATATTTAGAAGTAATAATCCCAACAGGAGTAAAAAAAAAGAAGGAATGGAAAAGAAGGAAACTGTGTAGTTTTAATTTCTCAAGACTAAAAAAAAAAGTGGGTTGTAATGTTTGTATGTACGTACATAAGTAAGTGTATATAAGTACATAAGTTTGGGTGTTTGAAGCTTAACTTTTGGCAAGGTAAACAGATTTTGATGAAATGTTTACCGTGTATATGGGACCATTTGTAGGTAAAAGTTTGGGTCAATATCTCCACGTGATGGAGGATTTTGGAGGTCAATATCTCAAAATTTTGTAAACATAATCCATAACTATATAAAGTTCAATAAATGCGTGCATGCTTATACTATTTTTGAAAAAAATTGTCCCAAAGTTCCCACTTCCTCAAAAATCGAATAAAAAGGAATTTTTTATTTATTGCATATTTTTTAACGATTTTTTTTTTAATGACTTCCTAGACAAAGTAGTAGTGCAAACCAAAAAAAATTAAAAAAATAATTTGGGGGCAATATTAGTAGTGGCACAGAGCAAGTTGAAAAGTTTAAAAAAAAATATATTTTTTTTAATTTGTCAAAACTTAATATTACTGAAGGTTAAAACAATAAACTTTTTTTTTATTAAAATAAAATTTCATAATTCACCTCCCCCCCCCCCTAAAAAGTAAACATGGGTAACTTTTTATTGGTGAAAGTAACCAAAATAAATTCTTGGAGGGTGATTTTGGAGGTGGGGAGCAGAAATTGTTTTAAGATACCGAATTTTTTGGAATTTTTAAGTCTATTTTTTATTAAATATATAATGACAATTTTTCAATAAAGCTTCTTCAAAATTACCCCCTCCCAAACAAAAATCTTACGTAATTTTTTTAAGGTATAAATAAATGTTTCCACTATATAAGAATAAATAAACAATGACAGGAAAGTATTACACGTTTGTTGTCAGTTTTTTTGTTTTTATTTGTGAAGCAAATCTAATTATATAAATAAATTTACTATTAGATATAGTTTTCAATAATCTTCCAACTCGCATCCGATTTTGGTTTCTTTAAAAATTTACTCCCTCAACTCAATTAAATAAAAACTACAATACAAGATTTTATCAATCGTTCGTGAAATAACAAGCCTGAGATGTGAAATTAAAAACAGTCTGAGATGTAAAAAATCTAATATGAACAACCACGTAAATTATTTCACTGGCTAGAGTAATATACTAAAATTCAATTTTCGAAAAATAATCAAATAATTAAATTAAAACACTACTGAATTTTTATTGGAATAATTTGCTTGTTGGAATAATAAAATTAGATCATTTATAATAAACGAATAAAAGCTATTTAAACAATAAATAAAAATGGAATACATAATTATAAAATGTTTAAAGGAATAATACTTTTTGTAATGGTTATTTTTGTAATTTTAGTTTTATATTTTCATTTTGTTACATTTAAATTAAGTAGGAAAATTCTTTATTTTATATTTTTGTAATTCTAAATTTAATCGGTGAATATTTATAGAAATTTTGTATAAATTGATGTAATATTTTGTATTAATTGATGTATTGCTGATCTAATAGATCTTATCTTTTATTATATTATGTGTACTGTCATTTTAATTAATTAAGGTTTGATTTTTTTTTTATAAAGTTTTATTTGCGGTATTAATTTGCATTGTTCTGTTTGTTTTTTTTTTTAATAAATTGAACATATTAATACTATTACTGACTTATTGTTCAAAATTCATTCTGAGATTTAATGTATTTGTTTATGTTTCAATAACATCATTCTTTTTATCTATTATATTATGGTAAGATTATGATGTATTCTATCTTTTTTTTTTTTAATAAAAGTCAATTTAGTTAGCTTAACCACCGGGTTGGTCTAGTGGTGAACGCGTCTTCCCAAATCAGCTGATTTGGAAGTCGAAAGTTCCAGCGTTCAAGTCCTTGTAAAGTCAGTTATTTTTACACAGATTTGAATACTAGATCGTGGATACCGGTGTTCTTTTGGTGATTGGGTTTCAATTAACCGCATATCTCAGGAATGGTAGAACTGAAATTGTACAAGACTACACTTCATTTACACTCATACATATATCATACATTAAGAAAAACTGTAAATACTGCAACAACCCCTTTTTATGAGATTTTCTGTAAACAAAATAATAAATTATATAAAAATAATAAATAAAAATAAAATACTCCGCAGCCATTACGTAAAACTTATTGAATGGGTAGCACTAAATACGATTATCCTTTTTGAAATACGGCTGATCACAACAAAGCGATAGGCAATATTAACCGATCATGAAGATGAGCCAGTAGATTGTAGACATATGTATCAGAAATTGCTCTACTTCTATGCATGAATATTACAATTTACTAACTGGAATTTATTTATTCCGTATAAATATAGTTTTTATAACTATAAAAAATGTTTTACGGTAGTTAAGTGGAATACTACATTCTTTTATATTCGTTTTATATGTAGGCAATTTTATCATATTTATCTTACTTAACAAGATTATAAACGGAATATATTTTTTATCTCGTTATAAAGAATTTCACTATTAAAAGACCACAAAAAACAAAGAAAGTTAAATTGTAATTCATACGTGAAAGATACACGCAATCTTCTCATTAAGGATAGAAATTTCTTCAAATCCTTTTCTAAGAAACCAGTACGTTTAAAGTAGCATATTTCAAAATTAAATTTAACACGCAAAAACCGTATTGTGCACTTTTTAAATAGATACACATAATAATTTCAAGAAAATCCATAATAATAAAACAGCAAATCCGTGTTAAGTTTTCATAATAAAATTAATAAGAACGCCCGTCCAGACCAGATTTCAGTAGTTATGTAATTACAAATTGTAATAATATTATATAACTACAAATAAAATTCTAAAACAGACTTCAAATAAATGCAAGTATATGTGTAAAAGAATACTATTCATCCTTTTTTTAAATAGTGCTAAATTGAAAAAAAAAAAACAAAAAAGGTTTTTACTAACCGATAATTGTGTGTTGAATTTAAAGTGTCGAAATTAAACGAATTCTGCGCATTAAAAAAAATATATAAGAAAAAAATGGGAATGAAGGCAAAGGAAGTAATTCAGGAAGTGAAACCTCATGAAACCTACATGTTGTAGACAAGATAATCTTACGAAACAAATGAAAAAAAAAAAAAATCAATAGATAAACAAAATTTAATACTTTGTAAAAAAACAACCACCGAAATGTCCTGCAATATAACATTTTATTTTATAAGGTATGTCAGGATAAAGTAATTAAGAGGGAATGTATACTAAAACACTCCCTAATATCTTGGGATTAAATATTCGACTTCAGGTAAGGGATTTCATCATATGTTATAACACGAAGTGACCGATTCTTACTGACTAGATGTAACGACAAATACCAACCCGGTGGCCAGGGACCCACATGGGTGCTTAATTCGCCAAAAAAAGTGTTTTGGCATCCAGCCCCGGTTAGCTGAGATATTTGCTGTTAGGATGAGAATGGATGTGTGGAGAACTCTGTGATGGAACTCCGGTGCGGGAGGGTGTAGGCATTGACCTCGCTCCTGAAAGCAGACCAGAGAAGAGAGAGATACGGTATGTTTTCATTAGAGGCTTATTAAATCTGTGAATTTTTTTCTTTATTTTTAAATAAATCAAGAGGAATTGAATAAATTGAATGGTAGGAAAATTATTGCGATCAACATTCGTTTTGTTGGTATGAGGAAAAACTTTGAAAGTAAATTTGAAGGTTTTGTGTGAAACATTCAGTGTCAGAGGAAGGTGCGGGATTCGCGCTTCCGCGAATCGGTTAATTTGATAGTTGAAGGTTATAAGTTACGGTAGGTGATGCCGAGTTCTGCCGAGTCATTTGTATCGGTAGCATCCTGACAAGAAATCAAACTGATGACTGTGTTGGGTTATCAGGTCTAGAGAGTTTGAAAGATGACCGACCTACGGTATAACCCATCAGGGCTACGTACGGAGCGAAAGTGTGGCGACCAAGATCGTCACAAGGCGGGTGTCTTCCCCAACGGGATCAGGATACTTATGATTCTTACTAAAACACCACCTTGCCGCACTATCTGAAATTCTATTAAAACAATGTGTTTACAAAGGTCCTGTAATTAATTTACATCATTGGGCACGTGGCATGAAGTCAGCTACGAACTGCGTTTCATTTCTGGCGCCATGTTGAAATATTCTAGTAGCCGGAAAAATTTTCTAGCAGCTGCTTCTTTACTGGACCTTCTTTATTGAACCGATCAAAAAATATGTTTTCATTTTTTATATTTATGTTTGGAATTTTTTAATTCCAAAACTTCATCCGTTTGAATATAAAGAAATATCAATTATGAAATACATTTGAAAAAAGTGGCGGAAATAGAGGTGATTTTCTCTAAAGAGAAAAAAACTGCAGTGATGAAGTGTCAAATAAAAACGGTCGTTGAAAATTGCAAACGTTAAAGGATTCCTTAATAAAACAGTTTGCTAATATCATAAAATATATTAACAAATCATCAGAAATCATACGATTCACTTATTCGTTTTCATTCATAATAAATTAAATTTATGCACTCAATTTTTTAAAAACCAATCATATAACCTCGAATTTGGGCATGGGAAATATAAAATGGATAATTTGTAGCTTAAGGAAGATGTCGTTCCTAACCGGGTTTAGAATCTGGGAAAGGTACCGGAAGTACAATATTTTGTAAGGCCAGATGAAATCCTCCCATATCTCTTAAGAGATGGGATTGACTTATAACGAGAAATTTTACCTTAAATATAAATCAGCAATAGGTTATTCCGCTATTAAGTATTACAAATCTTGTTTAAATAATCTCTTGTCAAAATGTATTAAAGAAAACCCTATAAAAATTTCTCAAAGAACATTTTCAAAAAAAAAAAAGTTAATCTACAATTATATTTAACCAATACGATTAATAAATCTAAGACTCGAAAATACAAGAAATACAGCTCTAGTTTACAAGCATATCACTCCAAAAGTTCACCGTCTAAATAAAATGTAATCTTAGACATACGGATTTTATTTTTTTCATACATGAGAAATAATTTAATACGACATATATAAACGATTTACAGAAAACTAAGGAGGAAAACATCGAAAATAACTCATTCGGCATTTTCACTGCCGATATGTACATTCCAGACATATAATTTCTTCTGTGACGACTAGAAAAATTTGGAACACACTAAAATTACTATTTAGTCTTTTAATGTTACCATGACAAATTATGAACGAAACTCCATCGCTGAATAGTCTGTTCCCACGCATGAATCATGTTTTTTGAGTATTTTTATCAACCCATCAATCCATATATCAACTGTAAAAAAATTAACACAATAAAATAAAAAAAAAATCCATTTCGGCACGCCGAAAAACGGCGGTAGATTCCACCGGTGCTAAGTAAGAGATAAAAAAAGATTTTCACCTTAATATTAAAAAAAACTTGAAATTTACTCGATACGACAATGGTTGTATGTGAAAAAAAGATTCACATGCCAATTTTCTTACAATTCCAGAAAATGTTGGTCATCCTTTGCCTGTTTCAGACAAAAGTTTTAGGTAATGTTTACAGGATTAACGACCACAGATTCGATACTGTGCCTATTAAGGGAGGTATGGTCTTTTTTGTCTTCAAAACCCCATTTTTTCCGCCCCCTAAGCCAATGGTTGGTTATAACAAAAACGTTTACTTGCGTAAGTTTTAGGCTCTTATCCAAAGAATAGTAGGAAATTATTCGATATTTTACTTAATAAGAAAGTTATAGTGATATTTTGTTTTTACTGGTTTATTTTTTTGGTCATTCCTTGCCGTAAGGGTTCGTCCAAAACTTGTTACTGACAAAGGTTTTAGGTAGAGTTTAGAGGACTAACTTTAAACCGATGCGATACTGTGCCTATTAAGGGAAGTATGATATTTTTTATCTTCAAAACCTCATTTTTTCCACCCCCTGAGCTAATGGTTGGTGATATCAAAAAACTACTTACATAAGTTCTGGGCCTTTATCCAAAGAATCGTAGGAACGAAGAAAGTTATAGTGATATTTTGTATTTTCGAAAAAGCTCCCTCCCCATTTCCATTCCCATCGGTCCGATTTTGGCCGTTAACGAACTCGACCGAGATTTGACTTTGGCGTTGAAAGAGACTGACCAATTTGAAAGTGATTAGCGCAAAATTACGGCAGTTATCGTGTCCACAATAAAGTGAAAAAAGGAAAAGAAAAAAAAAAAAATATATATATATATATATATGTATATATTCCCCACGTACAACTTAAAGCTTTTATAGCGAATTAATCATGAACAAACAAAAAATGAATACTAAAACTTAAATTAAAAAAAATATAAATACAAAAAATGATTACTATTTTTATGGGTGACAAATCGAAATATTAAAGATGCAGTGAGGAATCGATTTCAGTCGAATAAAAAATCGGTTATTACTCGACATAGCAGACTCTTATTTCATCTAAGTAAATTGGGATGGGGATCATCCATTAAACAACTGTAACCCGATATTCAACGAAACAACCACTTAGGAACGGGAATCGAATCAACAAACATTATATTAAAAAGTAAGGTGTACTGAAGTTATAAGACTCGCTAATAAGATACCAAAATATACAATGAATTTTATTTTCCCAGATATAAAACAATTAGGATTATACATAACACGATGAGTGACAAGCACAGTAATTAAAATAACTTGTAATTTAGCAGTATACAATTAAAGCTTATACAAACATTCAATAAACTGTACACAGACGTGTTAAAAGTACATAAATATATTGATGGAACAACGCCCTAAAGATTAATTAATTATTGAAATACAAAATTGTAGTTAAGTTTAATATTTTTACAAAGATGTGGTAAATTACTTTAAGTATCATTATTCTAAAAGTACTTACCTTAATTACCTAATCATGTAAATATACGATAAAACTAGATTTCTAGTCACAAATACTATAAAAATCAAACTTGATTTTATTTCATTACCCTCCCGGACCATTGTTTTTCTGTTAAAATAAGTAATTTCATTTCGTTAATAAAAACAATTCGTCAAATTCCGAAATAAAACTAAAAAATGTTCCTTTTAACTACTTTTTAACATAATTCAATTTTCTAAGCGCGTAAAAAGCAAAGTAAAATTTAAAAAAATATGTTCTATTAAATTCCTAATAATCTTTTTCACAGTACTTACTAAATTTAAAAGTTTTTGTAAAAATGGATTTTCCAGTTATGCGACAAAACTGCGACAATATATTCATTTCAGAAAAAATATAATTATTTAAAATATTTTTTTTTTTCTTAATAACTGTAGCGTGTTGAGCTACAGATGTAAACAGTACAATAAATATCAATACCGATCAAAATCATCATACATAATACATCTGCACGATCAATAGCCGTTTTAAAAATGTTGATAATATCATTATGTCTCTCGCTAGTGAATAAAATTTTTCCTCTTAATCTATCCGTCATCTAAAAAACAGGTCTTCCCCTCCGTCATTTCTTGTCCTTAGTAGCCCATTCCGTACATATTTTAGCCTGAAGCAATTTATCCATTCTGGCCACATGACCGGCCATTTTAGAAGATATGCTTCACTGACAAATTCCTCAATCTAAAAATCCTAATCCTTACCCTTAACTTTCCTTCTTGACACCAAGCATACTCCTAATCATCCTACGATGCATTACGCCTAGTCTTCTACTAGCCCGCCGTCCAGTTTTGACAATCGTATAAAATCGATGGATATACGCGATAATTATCATTTTATCAATTAATTCTCTCGAGAAATTTCCCTATACAACTTTCAAGAGAGACCAGTACTTCTTCCAAGCATACTTTATTCTGCTGTTCACCTCACTATTTCTCTGTTGAAAATACAGCCTGACCTAAATACTCATAGCCTTTAACAGAATCACCATATATATATACTTTCTCCACAACAAGTATAGAAATTAAATACAAACATGTAAGATTTAAATAACGCAGTATCGATATCTTTATCTCCTTCAGTTCCCGTGAAAAATAAGTTTCATGATTATAATAATTTGCAAAGTGTTATATTTTTGAAGCATTTAATTAATTAGGCCGTAGTGTGTAGTCTGTTAACACTCTTGCATGTAAAATAGTTAATAATGATAATATTATATTAATTAATTGTAACGTTTGCAAATATAATAATATTAATAAAGATGTAACAATTACTATATTTTAAATAAATAAGAGTAAAAAAAAATCTTGCACTTATACAATACTGATTAACTACACGACTCTCACATTATCTGAACAGAGCGTATCGGAAACGGTTCAATATTTTTAAATAGCGTACATTTCAATGAAATAAGTGAGGAACCAACAACAGAATCAATCTCAATTGTTTTAAAATTAAAAGAATGAAAACAAAAATTCATTCAATAAAAATAACTATTACACTCCCAAATGTTTGTTTATTTTGACAAGCTAATACCGTTAATACGTCGTTACATTTACATTATTAACCTCTACAGGTTGTAACGTAAAGTTTCTTTCCTAACAGAGCGTGGAAGAATTAGAAAATTATTATCTGCAGCCATTGAATATGCTTTAGATGATCCTAACAAATAAATATCTTAATATGCTTTATTTCTGACACAAGATAGTAACAAAAATAAATAATCGAAATAAAAGAAAATTCCAAACTTACGAACAAGTCAACTTTTCTAATGGAAACAGTCTGCATTAAAAAAATATCATTTTATAAAAAAAAAAAATATTTTAAAACAGATTAACAGGTAATTTAACGTCTAAATAAGCAATTACTTGTTAGCTCCGTATTGTTTTGTTACACCTGACTGACCTAACACCATTTATCACGACACGATTCAGCGGTTTTCTTTTTTTTATACACAACTACAAACAATTAACTCATTCGTAGTTTCATAACCCCTTGTTATGGAATATATCATTTACTTTTGTAACTGATTTGGAACTGTAAAATTCCGGCGGATTAATTTCCAGCAACTCCGAACCATTAATAATACACAACTGAAGATTTCGGGAATATCATACGAATCAATCGGACACTATTAACAAAGGTATTTCTAAAACACCGAAATAAAAACATAGTAAAATAAGTTATTAACTAAGTAATAAAAAAAAACTTACCAAGGGGCGGCAGTACAAATGGCAACGATAGGGTTTGAGAAGTTGGCTGCGGTTGTCCACTGGGTGACAACAGTGTTGAATCCCCACCACCTAAAAAAAATAAAATAACACATTAAATATTGATGAAAGAAAACAATTTAAAAGATTATACATAAACAAAAAATCTGACATTATGCAGTGTTGTAACTATCTCTCTCCTCTCAAACACATAAGCGCGGACGCACACACACACACACACACACAAACACACAAGGTAAACAATAAACGGATAGTGACAAAGTAGTAATAGTAAGCCAACGATATAGGATTCAGTCACATTCTAAAATAAAATGATGAGACAAGAAGAAATTCATTTCAACTTATGAATAAATACAAAAATAAAGAATAATATTTACTTTTTTCAAAATTAAAAGAGAGCAAAAAATAAAATTTATTGAATTGGGTAAATTTTCATAAATTTATTTGTAAATTTACGCCCGACTGATTGTATCGGTTCCAACAAAATATTACCTCCATGCAGTAACTTGAGTAACAATGAGACCAACTGCAAACTCACCGGGTTGGCCTAGTAGTGAACTCGTCAACGTAAATCAGCTGGTTTCGAAGTCGAGAGTTCTAAGGTTCAAATTCCAGTAAAGGCAGTTACTTTTATATGGATCTGAATGCTAGTCTGGATACCGGTGTTCTTTGAAGGTTGGGTTTCAATTAACCACACATCTCAGCAACGGTCGACCTGAGACTGTACAAGAGTACAATTCATTTACATTCATACATATCATCCTCTGAAATAATACCTTACGGTGGTTTCGAAGACTAAAACAAAAGAAGAGACCAACTGCGGTCACCAAGGTTACCGTTTTACATACACTTATTCAGAAAAGAATTTTCATAAAGGATTATCTATATTTCAATCCTTTCTTTTAACAAATTTCATTTCATTAAATTACTCAAATCATAAAGGGAAGTGATTTAAAAAACAAATCACTTATTTGTTTATTATAGTAATTTGGTTTTACTCTTGAAAATACAATTTTATTTAAGCAAATCTAAAAAAATAAAAAATGAAAAAATTGCAATATATTTTTGTTATTTTATTTACAATTACTCAAAATAAATTCAAATATATATATATTTCAAGTGGAAAATAAACAACGAAATAAGCCTATGAAGCAAATCTAAAATATTTTATATCAAACCATAAATACCACGAATCACATTTTTATTCGTGAAAATTAAAACGAATTGTAAACATTTTTATTAATCTATACAGAAAAGTAAACATTTTTAATCTAATTGCCACTTCAGCTTCATATAATGCTTCATATAATTGCCACTTTACCGACCTGCAAGGAGGAATGATAGTCCTCTTTTTAACCAGAAGTTACTGAATTCAAATCGCAATAAAGTTCGGTAATTTTCTGATGAAAAAAATTCATCTATGATAATTACAAAAATACTGACAATGAAACGGTATTAGCTTAATATTGTTAAAGATAAAAAGTAAAAAATAATAATTCAGAGTTAAAGCAAATCACACGTGCGAGGCAGAATGTAACAATCAAAACAATCATCGTCTTTTAATTTAGTTTATTAAAATTAAAACTTTCAACACATATTTAAAATTAATATAAATAAAACCTTTAATATTAATTATAAACACCAAAAACAAACAAACTTAATAAGTCTAATGAACTTGAGTAGGTAATTCGTTTGAAATTAAGAGAATAAGAAAACGAAAAAAGAAAACAGTGAAGGAAACTTAAATTAGAAACTTAATTCTTTAAGGGAAAGTAGAATAATGCAATAAATTATTTAACTAACTGTTCAATATTTTAACGAAGTAAAATTCGTAGAGGAAAACGATTAAATAAGGAATGAATTGTAACAGAAAAACTAACAGGTGAGAGAGTTCGCACAGGAATTTAGGCACTCCGTTTAATTAATATCTGATAAATTTATAAGCGTAATATAAACTAAGAATTAATTTTTAACAACTAAGCTCACTAAAATAGCAAAGTTAGTTTCGAACTGTACTTTAACAATTTACTTCCAGTGTTTAATATTAATTATTTTATCAATGCAATTTGATGAAAGTACTATTGGGTAATATAAAATTATAACCTATCTGTAAAATTAATTTAAAAACTAGCACTTAGTAGAATCATTAACTTTTTAATCTGTAGAAGATCACTATCAAGAAATAGTGACTTTAACCTCTAATTAACAGAGTCTTCTCCCCTCCCCAAAAAAAAACTTACCATGTTTATGGTAAAATAAATCAAATTTTCTTAATATTTTAATACTACTTTATAGTTTATTTGTTTTTAGAAAAATTATTTTGCAGTCAATAATACAACATTATGAAGAATATACTTACATTTTTTAAAAACTGAAATAAACGTCTTAAAATTGTTCCGTCACACATTTAGTTTAAATTGGCTTGTTACTTTGTCAACTAGTGTGGACAGAAAAATAGCGACACACATACATAGACCTTTTAGCAAAATTGGTTGAAATGGACTCAGGGATGCGTAAAAGTATCTCTATCGCTTTCAAAAATTCACCATCACAAATTTTACCACTACTACAAAGTTGTTCTCATACAGAGAAAATAAAAAAATTACTTTTACCAATAAAAAAAAAGTAAACATACTAAAAACATTAACAAAATTATTGAAAAACAACTACAACAACACGTTACATAAATTTAACATTTCCAATAAACCCAAAAAGTAAAGTTCATTTAGATCACGAAAAGGAGTCACAATTTCATTTCAAAACAGAAAAAACTTGAGCATTTATCCATACAGTTTTTCATCTACAAATCTTTAATCAGAAACTGTAAAAAAAATTTCACTACGATTAATGCTGGAGGTTCCAGTATAAGATTTTTTAAAAATGCACTACAAATTGGCCGAATTGATAAGAGTTTGTCTGATCAAGCGCAATTGTCTAACGCCCCCACACCTCATCACCAACCGACACCTTCAGTACATTCCGTGCAGTATTAAAAGAGAACAATTGATTGCACGTATAATATAATAAAAATTCCCTTTATCAGTATTGTTTGTCCATTATAACGATATATACCAATACGTAAGTTTAAATGTACAAATTTCTATTTTTATTTCGGAAATTTTTTCTGATTCTTTATTAATAAACGTTGATCTTTTGTTTCCATGATGATAATATCGCCAAATAAACTTGATGATTGGGCGTGGGATATGGAAATACCGGTTAGAATTTTTGTAGCGTGTGAAAAATGCCATGGCTGACCGGGGGATTCGAATCCCCATAAAAAAAAGTCAAAAAACTACTCGTAAGATAATATTAAAAAAAAATTAACCTGTAAAAGTTAATAAAATAAAATAAACAGTTTTAATTCCAACGCAGTAAAGCTAATGTAACTAATTACACCCAAACTTGAGAAAAGTGAACTACAAAAATGCTGCTACTTGTTTTCTGTCAGCGGATAAAGAGATAAATTATTTTTATGGTCTACAACACCCTTAGGAAAATAATAGTAATTACTTTAAAAAAAGACTCAGAGGCTTATATCCATAAAATTAATATAAATAATTTATAATTATAAAATAATTATAATTTTATAATTAATAAATAACCACAAATCTTCCTTATTTTCTTTCTATCTTTGAAAGGACGATATAAATATATACACTCAAACACTTACTAACAAAACGTGAACGAATACAAAACTGAATACAATAAAGAACTCATAAGGTTGGGAGGCATAACATACATTTTCAATTGAAACTTTTTCACCGCTAACGATTTAAATATACTTCTACAGTACGTATACTGTATATAAGAAAATATATATACACACACACACACACACACACACACATCGCAGCTTCGCCTGCGCTATGTGGTTACTTGTGATTCCTTAGTCAAGGACTAAGAAATATTACAGAAGTATTGCACCGGGCACGGTGTGTGCCTCTGGCACGTTTATGACCGCTCGGTCATAATGCCCTCGTATTATGAGGAATGCAGGTAAAGGATACCTCAAACAAAAATGAAGATGTGCGACTCATAAGGGCTGCGCAATAACAGAGTGATCCCGATCAGCGTGCGGCCCTAACTGCGGATTACCGCAGAAGGAAGGCTAGGTACTTTCATAGCATTAGGTCCTCCAAGCGTAATTCCTGGCGTTCCTTCGTTCAGGAACAAGGAAATAGAAATCCTTGGGGCGTTGTATATAGAGCCTTTGAGCATAAGCGCAGGAAAGATGTCCTCTGTCAGCTTTGTCGACCCGCAAGGGTGTAGTAATTGATAAGGACTGTGTCCTTAATACTTTGCTGAATGATTTGCTCCCGGATGACATTAAAGCTGGCACGTGTAGTATGACACTCTGCAGTATGGCAAGGCACAAGGCTCCCGGATATGAATGTATCACAGTGGAACTCCTCGTCCGAGCGTTTTCAGTAGTTCTTAGTCCTCTAACCAAAATTTATAATAGGTTGCTCGTTGCCGGCTACTTTCCGGCGTGTTGGAAGCGTGGTGGCTTGGTATTGCTGTTCAAAAGTGGTGACAAACAGATCATACTGTTAGTTCTTCTTACCGTACACCAACGCTCTTGCCTATTAATGGAAAAGTTTTTGAAAAGGTCCTACATACACTGGCCACTGATCATTTGCTAATATACAAGTAGTCTTGTTTCCGACCGGGATAAAGAACTGAGGATGCCAAATTAAAATTGATGGCTATAGCTTCCTCTAGTTCATGCAAATATGTAATGGGGATTTTTTCTAGACATATCCGAGGGATTTAATAACTTATGGTTGCCCTCTGCCCTGTTTGAGATGCAGAACCGTAAATGTACACGAAATGAATTAGAAGTGATCTCAAGGTATTTCAGTCATCGGATTGATTCCCTGCGTGACGGTGGCTCGGAGACCCTAACTAAAGGATGCCCCAAGAACAGTGTTCTGAGTCCCCTACTTTGGAGTATAGAATTCGATTCCATGTTGCGTTTGAGGTTGCCATGTGGTTGTCGTGTCATCGCTGCTGTCGACGCGCTGCTGCTGATTGAAGGAGATTCGTGTAACGAAGTAAAGTTCCGAGCTGCTAATGCTTCTGAGACATTCCGGCTGTAATGTCTGCAATATAAAATAATTTTCAGCCCAGAGAAAACTACAATAATGCTGCTTAAGGGCCGTTTGGCTGCTTGCCGACGAATCCGGATTCGGATGGCTGGTCTTCCTATTCGGTATGTTACGGCTCAAAAGTATCTGGGTGTTATCCTTGAGAATGTTCGGTTAATGGAATATCTATAACATGTAGCAAAAAGGCCGCTGATGGTTTTTATGGAATCCGTAGAGTCATTCATCCCGACTGGGGGTTGAATTACCGTAAAATGCATATCCTTTACAAAGGCGGCAATGAGGCTATTATGCTATATGCTGCACCTGTCTGGGATCACCGCTTGGCGTTTAGGTGTTAGGCGGACATTTTGCTGTAAACCCAGCGACTCCTCTTGCTAGCTATTGTAGGCGATTATAGAACAGTCTTGCGGGAGGCAGTCTGTGTTATAGCCGGAGTCAAACCAATAGATATCTCGGCTAATGAGCGTAAGGAACGCTATATTTACAAGGTAAATAACCTATTGACATGAAAATGAAAGCAGAAGATTGAAGACCGGGGCCTTGCTTCTTGGTAGGTAAGTGAAAGGAATCACCCAGTGATCGCAACACGTATGGTATATTCCCTATAGTGTCTCATTTAGTTGCGATTAGATGGGTTTCCCCCAATTGGTATATCACAGTTTCTCTCCGGGCATGGTGCCTTTCGGGCGAGTTTGGGGTTTCGTTTGGTGGATTCAAGTCAATGCCCGAATTGTAGGACTGATTACAGAGATCTCGTCTTCAATGTCTGTCCCCGATATGAGGTCGAACGTTCACAAGCTGTTAGGGAACTTGATAGAATACATTCCTACTGGATATCAATATTATCTGAGTGGAGTGGTCTATACTAGCTGGTTTTCTTCGTGCCCTTGCGGTGTGTAGGTCTGAAGAGGTATTTCATCATGTTAGGATCCCGGCCTAGGCCTTTTAGCTAGGGTTCCGGCCTAGGCATTGAATTGGTTAGAGATAAGCACATTGGCATCGTGCCACGGTTATACTGGTATCATTTGTGATTCGATTTGGGGCTCCCACTGGCAGGGTAGCTGCGCTGCCAGGGTATGGTCGCCCGTGCGACTGGGGGCGTGGCTTTGTTCCGCCGGTGGCTCATCCCTGATTGTGACTCCATGATAAGACCGGGTGGAGTTACGAGGTTTCACAATCCAACACTATTAAAGTGATAATACTTCCAGGTTCACGAATTTTTTTGCGGCTTTTATTTTATGGGAGCAGAATGCAGAATGCTACCATAAATTCGGAAAAATTTCCGAATTACAAGTTCTGAAAACTCCAGCATAAAAGTGTTCATAAGAAAAACAGTCTCACGGTTTTTTCGTATTTGCTTTGGTTGGCATTTCTCCCGCCTGCAACCGATTCGGTCGTCCAAAAGCTTAAGATCGAATGTCTGTGCCACAAACGGAAACTGAGCCTCGAAAGGTTTTGCGACCAGTATCCTAACCTAGATTCGAGACCTTATCTAACATCGTTAACGGACTAAGCACGGTGTCATACATCACCAGGTTACGTGTCCCAACCGCTCACTTATCAACTACTAAAAATATATATGACGTATATAATAAAATTTATTTCGTCTAGGCAACAATTCGCTGCCACGCCTAAATCGCTGAATGTCAGCAAGTACTTTCCACCATTTTATAGCGCTTGGAGCCATAAAAATTGGCTGACGGCCATACTCAGCTTTAGCTTCCCACGGCAATGCGGTAAGAGTGTTTCCTTTAAGTAAATACTGATGTCGGTTGAACAAAGCAACCGCATCTAGCAGCTCCCACACGATCCGGCAATGCGGCTCTGGGCACATTGACTCGACGCTTGTGAGTGGCCAATTTTCCCCTTGACCACCAAGTGAGGATGGCCCGGTCTCAGCCCCCTCCGACAAGATCAGGGTAGTCAAACATCAGGTGTTCATTTGACTCGACCTCCCCGCAGACGCACAGCTTTAAGTTCAACAGGTTCAAGTTAGCATGGTTGGTGAGCACCTGGGAACCCTTTTCCCATAAAAACGAGCTGGAGGAATACCATCCCTAGATCCTGTATAAACCTATACAAGGATTCTTCCCTTAGTCGTGGTATCCCATTCCAGCTGCCATGCTTCCATCGCGAGGCTCTGCAGCTTCTTTCACAGGCAGGAGATGGGCAACTGAACGAAATTTAGATCCGGTGCATTGTAATCACCATTCCGCTCAGGTACTGGCCTTTTTAACAACTAGGTGTCCATCCTTAAACACAGTCGTAACGTTAGACTAGTCACGTACCACGGACTACAGGGCTGTGGGAACATTGCGGCGTTCCAACTCATAGAGGACAGAATTCCAACACAAGGAAGGAAATCCTGCCTCTATATCTATAAAAATTGCCAAATATATTTACAGTCGAAGCTTTCAACCTCGCCAAGAGCATTTAAGATACAAACCTCGGTGCCAATCCTTTTCGTGAAGCCATACTGGCCGCGATTTAGAAAACAGTTCACCTCAATGCTTTCCCAGAACAGTTCCACAACCAAACATTCAAGCAACTTGCCGATTACCAGCAAGACGCTGATGGCCGGTAACTGCCGACCTCACGAAAACCACTTTCCACCAAGTCGGGAAGCAGCCCCAGCTTAGGCACCCCGAGAACAGCCAACCAAGTGGCACTCTTATGACATGCAGTAAATGGTAAAATATATCACCGTCAAGTGGCCAATCCTCGGTCCATTTTTCAGTGCCATTTGAAAAACCACTGTCTATATCTACGGGATCCACAGCCCACACGCTAAGGAATGGTGTCTCACCCACCCTGACGCAGACTTCTGCTTCACCCTACAGAGCATCAGGAAACAGAGTATCGAGGAACGCCTAGTAAGACGCCACAGATATAAATTGTGATACAACCGCCACACCCGCATCGAACACTGGATAGCACGTGCAATGGCTTTGACCGGTAACTTGATTTTACGAGCTGCCATGGGTTGCGCTGCTACTCGCGCGTGGAGTCTTGCCCTAACTTGAGTCTGACTTCCTTGATGAGATCAATATACTCATTACGGGCGCGCCGGTAGATCCGTAGACCATCAGTCCATACGTTATCAACGATAATTCCCATTGAGGGCGACGCTCGGTGTCTTCTCCTAACGGACCTAACTCTTGCGCGCAGCACGCACGAGGACCACCACCTTTTTCCAGGTTTCCCCCTGCGTTTAACAGTCGGAATCCAGGACGTCATGACGGCTCCAGGCACTCTCCGATCAGCGGACTGGCCACTACCTAACGGTTCGTCCATTGGCCGATGCCGTCGTAGGATCCCATCGCAGCCAGTTTTGATGGCCCAGTCGAATTGTTAGGCCATCAATCCCACTTCCACTCTGTGCTCCATGCGCCATTTCATTCCAACCCCCGCAAGGCAGATGCGCACTCGAGCCGTAGCCTGTCCTGATCCGGGCTCCTTAGGTTTACGACCCGAATCTGGAGCTCTTAGACCGCCACCGTAAATGATCTCATCATAGGTTATCAGCCTCTAGCCGCTCACACTGGTATCGGGCCAGACAGTCAACTACTTGTACTTCGCAGCAGGTCGTCCATCACCAAAGTGACGTCGATGTAACTTTCTCCGTTCGCAAGAGGAAGTTGGCGGTTCTGCGTCGTTAATTAAATAGAGGTTCCTGGCTTCAATTGTTCGAGACCAGCATCTCTGGGAGTCAGTGAGTGGTGAATCCCAGGCGAGAAGCTTGGTGTTAGCATCTAGAGCAACCAGCACTCTGATGTGAAAGGGAGACAGTCCAGAACCCTGCCCAACTTTGCTACCAAGTTATCGATACTCCATCCAAGCTGGAAGTATCCCTCGTGATTCGCACGACGGTGAATTGCTCATCAGACCAATGAGGTAATCAGAAGACACCCAATGAATGAGCCAATCACGACCGCGGAGAGCGGCCGTCCGCCACGAGAATGAATAACATCCACCCCGCGGAAACAAACCACCTATCCCCGATCACTTACGGCTCCTAGACAAAGTTGTACTCCTCCAGGAGTCTCATGGCTTCACTAGTTGCTGCCCGGGAAATATGCAGGTTTAACTGCCCAAGGCGCAAGCGTTCGACATGGTGGAGTCCTTCCTAAAAAACTTCTCCAATTCAGGTGTCGCCATAAGCTGTATTCTTTACAGCTCTCACCCCAGCAATCTGTTACGCCCTACGCCGCCTACCCTTGACCTGGTATCCAACATCGCTGCCTTTCACCAAGGTACAGGGGGCGCACTTGGCAGGGCAATTGGCTACCCTGTGTCACGGAAGAGCACAGTGACCACACACTTCCGACTGCGTTCTGCAGCGGAGAGAGGTGTGACCAAAGCCCTGATATTTGAAGCACCGGGCGATTTCTATAAGGTCGACAACCCTACATGAGGTTCACCTGAAAAACAGACGTCCACCGGCCACCAAGACCTGCTGGATCTTAGACGAGGTCTCTAAAACCCAGTGATTCTTTGGGGCTTCTTCTTCCCTAGCCAGTCTCATGGGATCATAAGTCTGCTGGGATCATTCCAATGCGGGGAATAAGAGCAAGCTCTCCTGCAGCTGGATCTGTAAAACTCCTGTCCGAAATCGCAGAACTATTTCTTATAAGCTAACCTAACGAAAATATCTTAATTTAAATGAGACCTCTATTCAATATTTTACCTGAAATTGTAATCTCAACGTTACTGGATTGACATCGGATTTGATATCTTTACAAAATGTTTTTTGGAATATTTCCCAAAATACGTATAATTGCAAATAATTTCTCAATTTAGACGTAGACTGACAGATAGATGCATCGGAAAGCGTGTATTTCCAGTGATTATCATTTTCCAATAAGCCTAGTGCAACGCAAGCGGCTTTATACGTTTGGTGTAGCACACCATCAACAGTTTTCAAGTAAATTAAAAGATTTAACCCTTTAACATTATGCAATAACGTACGTAGATGAAAGTATTCACTTTCATTCGGATCAATTTCATATACTCTACCCACAGTAGCATCCTTTCTAAGGAATCCTTCAATCTTAGTTCGGCCTTACCTCTGCTATGCTTATTATTATTATAGGTATACTATTTAAAAAATTCAGGATATGTCTTAGCGAAGTAATCGGACTGACAAAGTTAAAAAAAGTAATAAGATTGGTCTTCCGTGGACTTTCAAGGATTGTAGATTTTGTTCAGTGAAATAAATACGTTGATAATTTTCTAAGTGAGCCGCTAAGTGAACAATAGGATAACGTAGATGTATTGGAAAGTCAATAAATCGCCAATTATTATGTAACAACGATGTATTGATTCAATACATCTTGTTGATTTTTAACCGAAAAAGTTGTTTGATCTGAACTTTTAGTTCAGAACAGATAATACGTTTACAAATATATCAAATCGCTTGCATGGAGTTGCAAAATTCAACATTTATGTGGGAATTCAAAGTGACAATAGTGAACAATGCGGGATGAGCCAATTATTATCAATATCAATTATGTTGCCTTGCATGTTTAAGTTGCCGCATGACCTCCGTCCTCTGGACATCTCCTGCGATAAGTCTGATAACCGTCATCTGAGTATTGCAAATGAACATTCGAGGATACATTTTTGAACATTTCCCATTTATCATTCATGGTGATAACTTATTTATATCGCACATGGTCAATGACATAAATCTTTACAAACAATGTAATATAATAATGGGTCAACAATTTTATCAGGTAGTTCTCAGATATGATAAGATCAATTTCGTCAGGTCATATTTAGTTAGTAGCCATACCAATAAGTGACAATGAGGTAAGCCTCGTTTTTGCCACTCGACACTTAGCGCAGTTGGTCGAACCACATATTTCTTTTTTGGTAATAAGGTCTAGGAGTTTTTTCATTTTCAAATGGAAAACTCTGGATATACTATCGTGTCTATCAGTAGATTTTTGACCGGTGAATAGTTAATTTTTTATTTCTAGCCGTTCAGGATTGGATGTAAAAGTTATAAATAAATATGGACATCCATGTTTACGCACTTATATCATAGCATCTTGAGATTTCTCATGCATATATCGTGGTGAACCAGTGAAAGATGAGGAAGTATGACATTTTGACCCATGTTGTTAGCATTAACATTGGTGTTTTGTTCCACAGTATCTCGAAGATGAATGTAATCAGCACTTAATTTTTTTTGTTGTACGAATAAAGGCTAATGTTTCAGTGATCATTTTAGCCATCATGTCAACACAATACTGATTAAATAACTTTCTGATGTAAAAAATTGTCAATGTTATCTCAAATCATAAGCATAAGATTGCATAAAGGAAACTGTTTTATTTTGTTCATTATTATTTAGTAGAATGGTTAGATAATAACAATCTTCACCCTTCAAAAACATAAGAGGATACTGGAAAGGATCATAAGACTGATGAAGCTCGTTGCATTTGGCCGTCCCGACAACCCAAGATTATATCTCTAGGTCCTTTACCTTCAGCAACCAGTAAAACAGCAACTACAGTAGAAGTTTGGGCATTATAGCGACCCCTATGCTGATTAATAGATACAGAATCAACATGAATTATTAATTTAAAATCTTCTGTGTTAACCAAAGATGTGTTGTCTATATTCCATTTAAACTCTCTAATCAAAGTATGTTCCAGCAAAACTTGCTGGAGTGCTGTTATTAATTCTTTCTTAAAGTTTGGAACAATTAGTACAAAGAGGAGTTTGATAAGCGTCAGAAAGGACGTAAATTTGTAAAAATTGGTGATCCAATTTGGTTTCGATCACCTGGTGATAAGAAAATAAACTTCCTATGCGATCGTAAACTTGACCTTGAATTTTAAACATAGGCATAAAATTCCCTTCTACAATTTGTTTAGCACCGAAAGAATTCAAAATCTTATATTTTCCAACATTATCGAGAAAATGTTTTGAACTAAACTGTTGATTAGTTCCGGTAGGTAATTAAGTGTAAGAGGTGAAACTTTTCCACCAGAACAACACATGCCAGTTGCTATATATTTCCACTGTTTTGCAAAACAATGATTGCATATTTTAAATAACAATAATATTTAATATTTTTATAACATATTTTTAATAACAATATTGCACCAATTTGTAAACCTTTACTATTAATATAATCCAAATGAGGATCATATTCGAAAGCAGATCCGAACTTTAAAGTGGCTTTCCTATGTTGTATAGCATCGTAAAATAGATCCTCACGCTCTTCCATAATTTCATGTAAATGCGATGTAAACGTTCGCCTCCCATCTGTACATTTTCTACCAACATTACGTCTCTTTCGTTTCGGTATGATTTTAGTAAAAGAACGCAAAAAATACCACCAACAGTAGATAGATTAACAAATAAATTTGAATAATCAAATATTTGTTGCCTATAGCAGAACCAATATATCATATTACCTGAGAAATCGAATACAACTGCGTTAAGCTAACTACTAAACGTATATCAAAGAAACGAATTAAAATTGTCTGATATTCATTAATTAACAATTATCGGCAGCTTATGTCTCGTGATTAAGTAGACTGAATTTAGCGCAACAATCCGCTGGCTAGCGGAGAGCCAATGTACTACGTAAAAAGTTGTTGCCTGAGTGCAACATATCCGCCGCCTAGTGGAGAGTCATGTATGGTGACAGTAAAACATTATGTGTTAAACGTATTTTTTTATTGTTTTTCATGTTTTTTCGAGATGTAATCTCGAGTTATGCCAAGAAAAATGGGTAAAAATTTGGTTGTGATTGATCGGGTAGTTTTTTATTTATCCCGAACAAAAAAAACCTTCCTTTTTACATAACAGTAGTAGAGATCTACTCTGTTTTCAATAATAAATTAAAAATTCAGCAAGTTAAAAATTCCTTTACTTTATAATTTACCAAAAGATATCGGAGGAGGTACACTATAATAAACGATTTTAAATATTCGACGGATGATGCATATTATTTAAAATAGTCTACCTAACTGTATTCAGTTGTACAAAAAAAATCAAATCTTTGTCCTAAATATCAGATTTCCATTTCCCTACAGCCACTTTTAACCAAGTCTCATTCTCTTTCATACAGAAAAAACACAAACACACATACATTCCCAATGTCAAACGTATGCAGATAAAAACAATCTCAATAGAAGTTTGCAAACTAAAATTCGAACCTTACCAACAAAAGAAGGTATTGGCTATACAAAAACTGAGCAAAATGATGTATGCGATGTAAATTTAGGGTGGTTTTAGTTTAGGCGCTTTATAAATTGCTTTGGGTTAGATCAAAAGTTCTCACACTACGAACCATATTACTGTTACTAGAATCCCATCGCATCAGAATAAAAAATTCAGCTAAATCCAAAACCCAAGCTCTAACTGAAAGTACCAGCCAGTTCTCTTTTTCTGTTTGCGTGCAGCGTTCGCCCCTTCTCTCGCGTTTGTGCGTTGTATGTTTAAATGGGTGGAGTAATAGTGTGAGATGCGAGAGACATGAATTGATAGTCTATGTAATGGGACGGTACGATATACTGTACCGGCCTGATATACCAGAGAATATAGCCTACAGATGGCTAGATTATAGGATGGACGAAGTGTCACACTCCGTATTATTAATAGTCTGCCTAGTTAATTAGGTAATGATGTCACTCCGGCGAAACACTACCATCTCCTTCTCAACATCTGCAGGCATCAAGACATATACTAGATATTAATCCTAATAGAAGATGAGTGAATATTAACTGGTACGTTATTCAAATAAGAATGAACGGCTATTTTCTAAACAAATTATAAAATACGGGGAAATATAAAAAAAGTTCCCTTTTTCCTAAAAAAAAAAAAACAAAAACTGCTAAAACGTGTAATATTAAACATTTCTCACAAAACACTTTTGTAAAACCGGTTTTATTATATTTATAAACAGTCATAACGAATTAATTTAGAATTCTTTGTAATGAATAAAACAAATCTATTTGTGGTTAAGAAAAGCGTTTTCCAAAGAGACTTAAAAAATGTAGAAGTTTTCACAAATCTAAAATAATTAAAACAACCAATCTAAAATAATTAAAACAACCAATCTAAAATAATTAAAACAACCAATCTAAAATAATTAAAATCCCAAAAACACAACATAACAAGAGTGTAACGGAACTTGTTATTTTAAAACCTTTCTAACCATTTCTTACGAAGTTTTGTGAAAAATTATCAAATGGTCCACATGATAAAAATTAAACCACAAATTGAAAAGACTTTAAACACAAGATGAGAGTGTAAAGAGTTCTTACCACTTCACACAGATCACTTATAATAAAAGATGTTCAAAACACATGTTAAAATTATCATGTTATTCAAAATTAAAAAAACAATCTATAAGAAATTCTTCATAGAAGTTTAAAATCAATTTTTTTTTTAAATTCTATCGCCTTGGTTTCCTTTAGGCCATCCTTTTTTGCTTTTTTCCATTTTTCTTAATGCCTCGATGTCGAATTCCAAGGTATCTGAGGCCTCACAAATGGAGTTTTCATATCCTCCGCCATAAGTCTCGGCACCGGATGACCCCAGCACCGTTGGCGTGGTCCGAAGTACATCACAGTACGAACTGGATGCACTCACCGCTAGAACATGTGTAGCGGTCCAATTTCTCACCTTCTTAGCTAAAGGCCTCCGTGCTTTCAGAAACTCCAATGTTAGTTTTTAAATCTTTTTCAGTATCTGTACTTCTGGTTTTAGATGCAGATGGCTCAGGCTTCTTCTCGATTTTTGTACTAGCCGTAGGCTCGTTCTTGGGCTTTACGTAGTTCACTTTTTCGAAAACCTCTGTTTTCTTCTGCGTCGGTTTTGGACTATTTCCTCTTGAGGGTCGTCCTTTCAATTGTTGATTAATATGTTTGACGATTTGCTAGGACCGGGCTATTTCTGATATTATTTCATTTGAAGCTACAGGGATTGCAGAAACCTGCGCATGTGACGCAACTTTTGAAGTTCTGCTGATCACATTCTTCCAAGCTTCCATTTGTATCGTCATAACTTCCTGAATAGCTACTTCTTCCTTGCAAATAGAAAAATTTCGAGATCTCGCAGAGTGGTGTCCATGACAATTTACACAAACAGGTGGGTGGTACCTGAATTGGTCATCGGGATGCAGTGGCTCACCCAGACGCAGGTTTGTTTTCTGGTACATCTCGCTACTGTATGTACAAATCAGTGACATCCAAAGCATGGCAGTAAAGTCTGTTTAAAAGGACGTACATCTAATCTATGGAATCCTGCCTTACTCTTTTCCCGATACTTTGATTTATTGAAGGTCATGACGTGCGACGCGTAGGGAATAACTTCTGTTTCGTCTTATATTCAATCTTCGGCACGCACAACTCCTTCAGCCTGTAATTTCCGATTTCCTTTACGCTGTAATTCGATAAATCTCTACATACAGCAACACCCTTTGAGGTATTTAATGTACCATGCGGCGTGACCTCGATGTCTAGTACTCCAATTTTCTTAGCTTAAGTAACCATAATTTAGAAACATCCTTTACCGGATCTCCGGCGGTTTCCGTGATGCCTCGAGCTATCACAAAAGGGCTAGTCTTCGTAAAATCGCCTACCTTTTACTTGATAACAAGATCTTGAAATGGGTCCACTACTGTTCGGTCGAAACTTTGTTCAATCCGTCTTTTCAAAACAATGAATTCTTGCCTGGGTTCCCCCAATCAGTCGCCTCTCATAAATTTAACCCGGGTTGAGGAGTCAGGTACCGACGTCCCAGGGCTCTCACGTAACAGCAAGGGCTCCGATACCTCTATCCACGGGATAATCCCTGCCAAATGCCGAAGTGACACACAACTGGGCAGCTCAAAACATCGGCAGAACAAGCTCACCGCAGCTCATCCGAAACCCGGCTCCACAATCTGTAAAAGGGATAGGCACTCACCGTCCGCACTCCGCCCAGCGACGGCAAAATAGATCACGGTCACGCCTCCCGCCACCGCTGCAAACAGAAACCAAGCACAAACGCAACCAGCCAGGGCAGCACGGGACCACCAATCCCGTACGCCACAAGGAGCTCCTGAGCAAGACCGTTGTCCCGTTGGCCGACATAATTGGAAGTACCGAAGTACAATGTCGTTACCCGCCCCGGACGTGTGCGTAAATGTTATTGCACGGACGTGGGGTTGGATTTGTCCGGGGTTTCACTAATATTACTTTTGTCGTTATTACTATTATTTGATTTTATTACCTTTTATTATTATTTTTATTGTCATTATTATTTTTAGTAATATTAAAATATTATTATTATTGATTTGCCTTATTTTCTATATTCTTAAATTAATAAGTTGTATATATAAACATTTTTAATTTTTAAATTTCTAAATATCGTTGAGTCGCGAACATGCGACGGTACTTTAAGTTTTACAAAAATGTTATAAAGAAATTACATGTTACAAAAATTTAAAGATGTACATTTTAAATGATTAAATGTAAACCACTTTACTGACCACAGTTGAGCTTTTTTTATAGCTATCAGGTAACAAACAAATATTCTCAAACAGATCTATAGGCAGAGCCGTCCTGATCACGTTATGGAATACCGAAGTATTAACTACAAGACTTCTTATATCCTTAAGTATCAAATTGGCGTTAAAAAAGAGAAAATCACCGACCAAAGGATCATAGAGATAAGAAAAAGATTTGAGTACTCTAAAAAGGGGCCAAAGCGAAACGAAAAAAATTACATGCAAAGTAATTCACGACCAATTCACGGCATTGCATCCATTCCACCCACAATCTCTCGGAAGATATGTTAAGTAAGCATATGTTTACTTTAGGAAAAGCACATTATACTAATCAAAGATTTTTAGTTGAGGTTAAATATATGCAACACACATGTATCTGGAGTTTTCCACGGATACTAAAAAACCGGGAAAGGTGAAAGTAACCCTTAAGACAAATTTTTGTCATTTCCAAAATTGGATGGCGTATTAATATACCAATCTTAAACAAAACGTTCTCTACCGGACCTCCACTTGAATGTAAATATAATTAATTATATTGCATACTTCTCCCAAAAGGGTTGAGGCACTGAAGGTAAAAAGTATTGTTTCTTGACAGAGGAGTACTATAATTTGTCACTTTAAATAACATTTCTCAGTTTTTATTGACGAATATCGATCGTTCTTGATATAGGCGTAAACTTCTGAGAACAACCACTGGACCTCAAACATCAATACGTAGACTATATGCACATGTTGTGCATTCAGTGTTATACGGAGTCACTGTATGGTACAGAGCTTTAGGTAGAGACCGAAACAGGGGCTATTTAGAAGGGGTTCAGAGGAAAAAGGCACTGAAGATAGCATATGCCTATTCCTCGGTGTCCACTAAGGCTTTATTTGTTATCAAAGGTGTGCCACCGTTCCAACAATTAACAGAAGAGAGAATGAAAATAGCTGAAGGCTTGAGCAAAAAGGAAGCCCACCGAGAGCTACTGGTAACATGTCAAAATAGGTAGATGACAGCAAGAACGGGTGAGTGGACCCGGAGACTGTGAGACAGGGCCGGGGTTTGGTGAGCTGAATTTTTAGCTCAATTCCTGACCGGCCACGGTTCCTTTAAAGCGTACCTCTTTTGGAGGCAAAGGTCAGAGAGTCCAGATTGCCTTTACTGTGGTGGTAAAGAGACGGCCGAGCATGTATACTTTTCATGCATCCGTTGAAAGAAGGAAAGGAATATACCAACGGAACAAGAATAATAGATTCCTACAACCTGATTACTGTTATGTTGGGACAGATTAATTCGGGGCAGTTTCAGGCCTCGTTTACAAAGTCCTGCATCGGAAGGAAAAATTAGCATCCAGAGGTGTAAGAAGGTAGAACTACGGCGGCAGCTGTGCCCCGGCCGCTGGATGGAGTTCCGGGAACGACATAGTCGGACCCGGTTCCCCTCCAGAGGTGGGGGCGGTCCCGGCTGCTTGGGGAGGGTTCTGGGAGTGACTTAGTCAAGCCTGGATCCCCTCCTGACGGTTCGGGACAAGCAAAAGGATACACAAGAGACCATGATGCAGATAAAAGTTCTGGAACCCAGGTGAAGAGCTTGACCGGAGAGCAAAGGGGTGATGGACAGCCCCCTACAGAGCTGCCGTTCGTCTGCACTTGTGTGGATGGGCGGTGGTGATGAGGCACAAGGACTCCTGACCCCCCGAACTCAAAGGCACCAAGGTAACTCAAAGGCTCAAAGGCACTGGGGTCGTGCTATGCTCAATTACTGATCCGACCTCGTGTGGGGAGGAACGGTGAACTAGGAGTTTTAGTCGGTAGGGTGCGGGCACACATAGGGTTAATAAATTTAGCCGAACCCGTGTCCCACTCTCCTTCACTTGTGGGAGTACGTAAATGGTATTTCTCCGCAACACCGTCAAAAAATCTCAACTTCTCACTACAGTGAAGAAAGTAAATGCTTCACTTGTGAATATTACCCACATTTCTGTGAGCTTTTTTTGCTTATTTGAAACAATATATTAGAGCCATTATCCAAGATAACTTAGACTGGCAAGACGTCAACCGTAGAGAACAATTCTGGTTGTACGTCGCAGTACTGTACTTTTTTCCTTACAATGTTAACCCGCCTAACGAATTTTAGCGCTTAAAGATTTTTTTGATAATGATCAAATATCGTGAAACCAATGGTAACTTGGCACTACGTCAGGAACAATTATCAAATTTTAATTTCTTAGGATAATAAAGTGATCTTTTTCAGGCGGTCAGAGGTCAGAGAAACTGGTAGTTGGGTTTTTATCAATTTAAAACCAAAAACTGATGATGCAAATTATCTAGTAAAATATTATATTTACTTTAAATTGTATTTGACGGCACAAACTAATACAAATGAAACTCGACATTATATATATTTTGATACAAGCATAATTAATTTACTTAGATAAATTTATATGAGATTTTATATACACGTTTCTGGACGTATGGCTGGAAATGATAACGAATATTTGATGGTGGTATTGTTTAATGGGTTAATTAATGAAGCGCCTACATAGGAATAGTTAATAGATCAGTGTAATGTATTATATGCAAACATATGCTATTGATTGACGATTGCAAGTTATCTTGTACTCGAGAATAGGCAAATCTATCAGGTAGGTGGTAGGGGATATACCTTGATTAAATAACATTATATCAACTATGTAATTAAATTAGAATCCTGACAGCTAAGAAAGACAGATGGTCTGATAAACAATATGAATTGTAATACCTACATTTTATCGTTACAGAAAGATTTAACAAATAATAAGACCAATTAATAAATAAGACACCTGTCCTTTGTTTAAAATAGTCAGATTTAAAATTTCGTATGCTGAATAAAAAACATAAAATAAATATATTGGAATAACCAAAAAAGTAAATCGATAACTGATAATTTTAGATAGCAATCGATCTTTTCGCTGTCATTACATCTATTAAATGCTATATTCATTATTAGGGAGATATTCAATTTGCGATGGCAATATTTTTTATAAAGGAATAGAATATTGTATTCTATTAATAACTATTAATTGTTTTTCATATATCGTCTCTTACTTGTTAAGATAATTTCTTTTTTTGTGGTTGATGAATCATATCTCACTTTTAAATGAAATAAGTTTAAATGAGGTGTAACAAAAAAATGTGTATATGTAATTTAATACGCGTACAAGGAAGTCTGTGGTGTCCACATCAATATTTTTTCTATGTGGGGGGGCCAGTTATTAATATCCGGTTTATTCTACTAGCATTCTTCTTTTTGTATCAAATTAATACACTTCTATTTAAAAATAATTTTTTAAAAATTCATCACTTTATTCACGTCTTTTCCACTTCTAAGTAACGTTTACCTTTTTTGTTTCTACTTTCTGGATATTTTATTACTTGTTTCTTCAGTGTCAACGTTACTGACTCGCATAAAACTACACTCCAAACGTAAAATTTTACATAGTATAGTAGAGTAAGGAACGATGATGAAAATTTAATTTCAGAAAGTTTACAGAGGTGTATAAAGATATAAAAGTCGGCAAGACTGAACTAAAAAGTATGAATTTTATTTTGAGATGAAATGTCGTCTTAGATGAAAAATCAATCAGTATTTTCAGATATATAATAAATATGATTCGAGATTATTGAAATTAGGTTAATATTGAAAAGAAAAGTTAGCTTTTAATAATGTAATCAAAAAATCACGTGGTAACTTCATACTACTACATCAAATAAACATTGCGTTGATAACGCAATAAGAAGCTTAGTTACATATAAGTATAGGTATAACTTGGTTACGTATAGGTTTTTGTTAAAAGAGCTATCATATAGTTCACGAATACACTGGAATAACCAATTAACGTCCACTCAAACTAAAATAAAACTAACCAAGAGATCCCAACGACTTCACCGGGGCGTATATTTGCTAAGCTTCTTCCACCAATACTACTAGTTTGTGACTTTAATGCACACAATTCTCTTTGGGGGTCGGATCGTGTATATCCCCATGGAAGAGAACTGGAAAAGTTCCTATTAAATTCTGATTCATTATCTTAAATGGTGGTTCAGGAACTTTTTTAAATGCTAGAGTTGGATCGATGAGTTTTAGAAAATCTGCGTGGAAGCGATCATTTCCCGGTGCAAATTGTAACTGACGAAGCCAATATCTATGCTATAATTAACGCCATATTTGACTCGGCATCCGAATATATTCCCAGAACATCCGGCAAACTGAAGAAGCGACCCGTTCCGTGGTGGAATGATGAAAAAAGTGAAGCTATTCAAAGAAAGAAGACAGCATATTATGCTTTTAAGAAACGTCCAACATTAGAAAATCTAATTGCGTTTAAAAAATACAGGGCGTATGCAAAAAAAAACTATGATAGATGCGAAAAAAAGGCCCTGGCATCAATGCGTGTCATTGTGTAAATACATCCGTGCAATACGTGTTTGGAAGTGAGGACGATTAGTGGGCTCCCAAAAGTATCCTTCAATACGAAGAAGTTAGAGATACTCCAAACAAAATTGTGGAGTTACTAGCTAATCATTTCAAAAAAGCCAGCAAAACGGCTAAGTACGATGAATATTTTAGACGAAAAAAAGAACTTTATGGTCTACTAAATTTGAGAACTGACATAAATTATTCATATAATGCACTTTTCAAAATAGAAGAACTTATGAAAGCCGGAAACACAGCTGCTGGTCCGGATAAAATTCATTAGGTCATGGTCGGGCAGATGAATACCACTACAAAACAGACTGTTAAAAATATAAAATCAGATATAGCGGGATAGGATGTACCCGCAGAAGTGGAAAAAAGCACATATTGTTCCAGTTCCAAAGAAAAAGAAAAATCTATCAGATCGCAGTAGTTACTATCCTTTTTAATTGAGCGCTATGGGAAAAATATTTGAAAAAATGATAATAGACTCGTTTGGATTTTAGAAAAAGAAAATCTCTTACCCTTACATCAAGCAGGTTTCGAGCAATACCACTCAACTTCTGATCAAATGATTAATTTAGAGTACATAATATATAACAGCTTCATCACAAGAAAAGATTGTGTCGAAGTCTTCTTTGACTTGCAAAAGGCATTCGATATGACCTGGCGTCATGGAATAATGCTTCAATTACATGAATAGGGCAATCGCGGCAAGCTACCACTATTGCTCAGCAATTAAATGAATGATCGTACTTTTCAAATACATGTCAACAACGAATATTCAACAGAAAAAAGATTGGAGAATGGCATACCACAAGACTCGCCGTTGAGCGGTACTTTGTTCACGATCGCCATTAATAAACTGATATTAGCCATTACAGCAGAAATCAGCAAAAGTGTCTATGTCGATGATCTGGCAATTGTATATGCCAGCAACACGACAGTATGATGAAGTACAAATTGCAACGTGCGATAAACGCTCTAAACGAAGTTTAGAAATGTGTTGTGTACACTTCTGTAAAAAGACAATTCCTCAACGAAGGTCCTGTTTTGTTCATCGACAACCATCCGATAAAAACATTATTAACCATCCCTAAACATTATTAAGTGTTTATTCAACATCAATTGGTAGCTCAGTTAAAGAAATACTACTGAGGCTGTATAAAGCATTGGTTCAATCGAAACTCGACTACGGATGTATGTATATTAATCCGCTAGAAAGTCGCATTTACGAAAGTTAGACGTAATACATAACAGCAGAATAAGATTGCCACAGGCGCTTTCCGTAAAATTCCGGCGACAAGTCTAATGTCAGAAGCCGGCCGGAATAATGCCACTACATTATAGAAGAGAGACCTATTGCTATTGCTAAGATATGCGGCAAACATATGGGCCTTTCCTACCCACATAAATAATAAAATATTCAACCATCAACCTTTGGCTGCATTATAAGAACATCGTGCTACCTATTCCAGACCAGCCGGAATACAGTATCACGAATTGATAAATATGAATTGCTCTTCTGGAGACATTAGCAATTTCTACAAGTGAAATACCACCATGGCTCTTACCAGCGGTAAATACAAGATTGGATCTTTGCTGTGGAAAAATAAAAGAGAAGCCAGCAGTAAACATCCAACAGGAATTTGTATCAACCGTCATTAGTTACGAAGAATACATTAAAATTTATACTGACTGTTCTAAATCCTATCATGGTGTTGGATGCTCCATATTTGTAAATGGAGAAGCCCATTTTTGGAAACTGCCAGTTATGGCCAGTGTTTATTCGGCAGAATTTATTCAGCAACCCCTTCGCTAGATGGGTTCTTGTATGTTCCTTACAGAAAGAGTGTTGTATGTGCACTTACTGCAATTCAGAACAAGAATATTAAGGAAGCCCTTATCATAAACATCCTATCCATTTTGTACGTTTTAAATAGACAAGGACAGCGATGTATATTTGTGTGGACTCCAGGGCATGCTGGTATTGCAGGAAAGCGCAGACGAAGCTGCCAGAAAATTCCTTGTCTTACAGAAAGCTTCTTTCCACTCTGACAGGAATATAATTCCTGTAAAAGTGGCAAATATTAAAAATTGTTTAACCAGTACAAATAATAAACAGGTAGAGTAATGACTGGAGAAGATTAAATACCAATCTAGACGCACTTAAAACTTCTCCATATAAATGGAAGAGCGACGTAAAGCTGACTCGCCGAGTACAAGTTGCGGTGACCAGACTCAGAATCGGTCATAATAAATTAATATTAAATTCATATTTAATTAACATTAATCGGCAAATAATAAATTCATATTTGTAAACTGGCGAAAAAAGACCAATGTGCGGTGTTTGTAATAAAGCACTTACAGTCAAGCATCTGATGAAAGAGTGTACCATATATCAGAACCTCAGAAAAAGGTTCGGTCCAAGAAATTGTATTGCTGCCGATTTGGAAATGGAAATGTGGACTATTAACAAGTCTTTAAGCATATTCAATCTGTGTTAAGGAATCTCTAAGTGAGTAATATAATTCTATGTACAAAAGTGGAGACTTGAAAGCGTGGCACGTATAGGGCCAGGAGGTAGCCCTCTTGCCAAGGATTCCAGGGCTCATATAACACTATTTTCGTGTATAATTTCAGCTTCGGCTGAGTAGGGATACATGCAAAATATCCACAGTAAAGAAGGAGCCGATTAAGAGTTTCGAATACCGGCCGCAAGAATGTAATACTAGCGCTCAAATATACTGTAACGGGGCCGGTGTAACAGGTGTCTTCTAATTAAGCAGAAAGAACGAAGAACCTAGAAGGAACTAAAAGGAATTCTTTTCTTAGAGTAAAGGGTTCGTTTAACAATTTTTTCTTTGTTATACAGACAACGGAACCTCCTAAAGCATCTGTACAACTAGATTACCGGACTGAAAAAGAATTTATAGAAAAACGTAAGGGTGCCTGCGGAATGAAAATTATTAAAGCTTCAACAATAAAAGGTTAACTGGTCTTACAGACCAGGAAGTATAAATATTGTCGGGGGCCAACGGACAGTCAGTTTTGCAAGCCCGAGTTCGGTGCAGCAGGCGATACCAGCGGTAACAGTAAGCAGTTTGTAACGAATGAAGACTACGTCACAAGAATTTCAATGTGGACAGTGGTTGAATGCAAGAAGTTGTTCGGTGAGTTACTGGTTATCGCGACTTTTCTATCGTTATCTGGTTGTTAATGCAATACTAGTTTCTATCAGTAAATTGGACTGTATTTTTGTACAAGACTATTATGTTTTTAGAGTAATAGTTGTATTTATAAGAATTTTTACTTTTGTTAGTCTCTCAATATCCTTGTAGAACCGCAAACAGACAAAAATACTACCTCAGTTATAAACGACATGGCGTCTATAAAAAAAAGGAGTTTCGTATTCCATAATTTATCAAGAAGAGTCCGTAACGGTTCAGGGCTAAACATTTTTAAACTTTATTAGCAGTTTTTCAGTAGCAGCTGCCAATCTCACATCAGCTTATATCTAAAAGACGATTTTTAGAAGTTACGATCAAAATTTTAACAAAAAAGTTTTTTTCAGCTGATATTTTGATTTGCTAATATTATTGTTAATGTTACTTTAATTTTGTCAAAAATTTGTTTAATCTATTTGTTTAACTCATACACCTTCCAAACCGAAATTTTAATTCTAATCATAATTTTGAAAAATGTAGTAAATTGTACTGTTTACTATCTTTTAATAATTTATAGTTTTACTAATTGAATAAAATTTAAATGAAAAATATTTTGTTCAAAGAGACCAAACAAGAAATTTAAAAAAATAATCACAAAACGAAATTGCTCGAATCGGTACATAATTATCTAAGATTTAAAGAACAGAAATTGGAAAGGATTTAATTATATGATAGGAAAGTCATAGTTAGGTTAACTGGAAATTTTCAAATGGCACTCCTGCAAAATTTGATTTTGTTATTGTAATTGCTCTTCCTCTGCTCCCTGCAACTGTTAAAAGAATGTTTTAAAATTCTAAAAATGGAAATATATGTTTCGGCCAAGATTAAAATATATACGTAGAATGTAATAATAAAATATTAAACGCAATTTATAGTTCGTAATATAATCATGACATTTCCTCAGTGTTCAGCAGAAAATATTTATAATTTATTGATTATATATACAATTTATTTATCCTTATTACATACACTAATTATTTTTCTTAATACAATGTGCGTAAAATAAATGATAAATTAAATAATAATCTAATTCTAATTATATTAGAATTAGTTCAAATAAAAAAAGAAAAAAATATATAATAAAATGTTAATTTAGAGGCTGTTGTACTTTATTTAAAGATAGTAAAAGATAAAATATAACAGTCGTAATTACAATAAAAAACAGCCTATTAATCCCAAGAGAATTAAGATTCTAACAGAAGCTTACTACTAAAGAGTAATTAAGAACCAGCGTATACATTTATGCTGTAAAACTTAATCTGACTGTAATTAATGATGTTTACATTTTTTTTTAACAAAAGTTAAGGAAAGATTTTAAGTATTCGTTAAAATTTAAATTCTTCCATTAAAACGAACGGCCAACTGAGGGGTATATCTATATACAGCGGATTGAAAATGAAATATTATGTTATATTTAACAGTTTTCATTAAAAAATAGTTATAATTAAAGAAACTGAATACTCTTAGGGTATAATCTAATAAAAGGAAACAAGCAATTGTACGCAAGGAACCGTCAACCGCATCTTTGCAAAAGAACAAAAAAATATTTTGAAGCTTTCGAAATACTTTACAACACAGTTTAATGTAAACAATTCAGTCAGGTTTAAAGCTACAGTAATATACAATTATTTTCTTTTTTTTAATAATGTAAAATATAGACAGACATAAACTACGCGATCTTCTTAATGCAATGGTAGCATCTCTGTTTTCCTAAGATTCTGAATTCGAATATCAATAAGATCAGGCATGTATCAAATACCAGAGATTTAATATATTACATGATGACGAGCTCTAGTTTCCACTGATAAATTATTCATTAAGAAAAATACATTTTTTAAAAATTATCTTCTTTTCCGGCAAAGCCGCGAAAGTTTTACAAAACTTGGGTATGGAAGGCTTCGCATTCGGCTGACTACTACTTAAGAGAAAAGTTATTAATAAGCTCTTAGCTTTAATAATTTTGTGCATTTACACCGTTATACTTTCGGCTAATTTTATTGTAAAGTTACAATTCACATATTTCATTGCCTGTACAAAGTTTAAGATTTGTATGATAAACAGTTATTGAGATTCTCAATTACTTCTGCATACAAATTACACCATACCTTCGTTGTTTGATTCAGAAACTTAACAACGTTTACAATTTTTACATCCAATTCACCATGCAAAAATTGAAGATTGTATGACAAACCGTTATTGCGACATTTAATTAGTATTAAGTATACATACCCGCCTCCATTAACCGACTGACTTCAAAATAAATAAAATCATATAAATCTTTTAAATATAGAACCTATTTTAATCAATAAATATGGAAATTCTTATGTTATATGGAAAAAAGTACTAGTTGAAAAATTGAAGTATTTGAGAAGCATGTTAAATGATAATTGGAGGAATGATAGAGATTAAGTGAAGAATAGCCATGGCAAAGGAGGCCTTTAAATTAGAAGAAACTGCTTTGTAGTAAAATAGAGATGGATCTAAAGAAAAGGTTGGTTAAGTGATATGAAGTGTGCTTTTATACGGATGCGATGCGTGAACATCGGGTAAAAGAAAGAAGGATAAGATCCAAGCTATGGAAATGTAGGTGTGGAGAAGAATGGTAAAGATTAAATTAATCCGGCCTGGATTAGTAAATCGTAGCAAGTCGCCCGTCAATAGTGTGAGCGATCATAAATCTATGAGGTCGTTTACGGAGGCGGTCTAAGAGCTCCAGATTCGGGTCGCTGTAACCTAAGGGGCCTGGATCAGGACAGGATGATATGTTCTTTCAACTAACTAATTTCAATCAACTTATTTTGTCAACTTTCAATCAATCTTAATTCAAACACTGAATAAAGCGATTTGGAAATTAGCTATTAGATAATTAGCACTGCACAGTCCTCATATCATTATCCGAGATGTAATCATTACTAGGAATTAAGAACTAAAGACTAAAAAACCAATGAAAAAGTAATAAAAAAAAAAAATAGAGATGATCAGTACAAATAGTTAAATTTCAGGAAGTCTCGCTTTCATCAATTTTTAAAGGGCATCGATATTTTTTAAAAAGACAGAAATAAGAAACACAACGGATAATAATTATAAATTAAACTAATAAAAAACAGGAAATGTAAAAAATAAAAACGACTGTTGTAAGTGAAATGCATTTAACGGAAGGAAAGTGGTAAAGTCGTCATTAAATTTGGTCAGCAACCAGTCTTGAAAAAACGAGAAATATTTTTAATAAATATCAACAGCTCATTTTACGTAATACTTCGTGTGCTTCAGACCTAATCATCATACGATTTTACAATAAGTGTAGGTAACAAAAAGCTGAAACATCAGCTTCAACCTAAATACGTACGCTTTCCTACACGTATAACAGTTACTACTGTAACAAATCACCACCATACGGTTCCTTATTTGTTATTTGCCTGAACTGTAATCGTAATAGGGAACTAACATTAAGCCACAACTTATTGCTGAAAATGGCATTATTCGCAAGAATAACCAGCATTCCATGCCAAAACTGGAAATGAGAAATGAAGGGATTTCTCATGCCTTCCTTTCTCGAACTGAATGTATGTTTACCCGACTGTTTTCATAGGTGGAGTGTTATTCTATTTCACTGTAATATATGTCTGTTCCCTTCTGTATCTTCACATTTCCAGCCAATTACAACCTACTTTTGGGTAACAACAGGACTGTCGGTCTGAAAGTAAGAAACTATCTTAAATGGTCTAATCTAGAAGCCTCCTTCTAGAGGCGCTACACTGAGGGACAAAATTTAAAAATTACGCTATTTTTAAATCTTAATGATCTGTTCGCTACAGAAACTGATTTGTTTAATGATCTTATAAAAAAGAATTCAAGGACTAGTCTGATAAACAAATAAATGGTCCTGTTTCTCGTTTCTATTGTGAAATAATACATTTACATAAACTGTCTCACTTTAGAAGGATATAACACGATTAATAATAATAAACATACAGCCTCTACAGCACTCGTGCTCAAAGTAGGCGATAACGCACTCTTGTGATCGCTGGTGGCTTTCAGGGGAGGGGGAGGTAGAAGGCCCACAGAAAATTGGGGACGTTCAGGCGGTTAAAACAAAAAGGCAAAAATGATGATTTCCTGATATTTCAAATTAAAATTAAATACCTACTACACTAGTACAAAAAATTAAAGGACACCTATATTTTATGATTGACTGTACTCAAACTACTGAATTCAAAGAACTATTCCAGGACATTTTAAATACGGATACACCAGACATCAGGATCATCCCAGTTAGAAGAACAGTTTATAGAACTGACAACAAACGAAGAAATAAAAATAACATTCAAGAATGTTATTCAGAATTTTGGCTGCAAAAGCCAATCCCGCAACTGAACCCTGGATTATGGTCCATTCAACGATTTCTGATAGCATTCCCACCGTCGTATTTGTCTGAACATGGATTTAGTGCTGTACCTACGTTGCTAACCAAAAAGAGAAATCGGCTGCATGTGACCGAAGATGCAGCCATATTTACCTGATATTAAACTCATTACACCACATCAGATTCATTCTACACAATGTACGTGTAATTTTTCAATTGAAAGCTTTTAATTATTGTACTGATATATTGAATATGCTATCACTATTGTTCTTAACTATATAGATACAACTGCAATTTTTTTGAAAGCAATTTTAATAAAAATACTTCTAAATATCATTAATTTTAATTTGTCATTTAAAATGTTAATTTTAACTTAGAAATAGGATATGCCACGTTTAAAAATAATAATTGCGATTGCAGTTTTTAAGTGCGCATCTTAAAAACACCAATTGCAATTATTTTCAACGTTTGTACATAGCTCAAAAAGTTATTTTTTGTTATGACAAGAGGAACGCACTATGAATTTTAGATAATAAAGACTGGAACGAACTTTTTAAGGAGACCTCAAATTAAAATTATGTAGTTTCACGTGTCATCTACTGCTAGGATTAATATACCTATTAAATGGCTGCATGTAAAAGTACATGCAACAATTTAGTTTTTTCTTACCGCAATGTTTAATTCAAATCGGTTCCAATTTACCGGAGCCATAAATCAATTTGAATACAAAAATTGGCATGCAGAGAGGGGTTCCCAGTGAAATTTCTCAAAGAACATAAATATACATATGATATGTATACAGTATATGTAATTTATAATAAATGCTAAGTACATACAAACACGAGTCTAAGAAACACTGAAAGAGAAACCAAAACACTAAAAAATAGACTTAAGTATAATTAATCAAGCATAGAAACAGTGAAACAAACCTAAGAACCAACAAGAGTAAGTGGCGAAACGAAATGAATTCTGACGACGCACAACATCCTAGGGCAGCTAATTCACCTCAAATCTCGGAGACTTACAGATATAATACATGCAGTTGCTTCAGGCGCATTAAGTCCTCGCTGTTATCCACGAAATTAACCGGCAGCCAGTTCACATGTTTGTTCAGTCTCATTTTGTATCTTGTACCTAATCGCCGTATCTCCTCTCGAACGGTCGGCAATCCCATATAATCGTGTATTTTAGTGTTTTTCGCAAACCACGGCGCCACTGTTATATTTCTAAATAGTTTGTTCTAGAACGCGGTACAACTTCGATGTTACTCTCACTTGTGTCCCACAGTTGGATTCCGTAGACCCGAATCGGTTTCGGGACCGCTGAGTACAGGAATTGCTTGTTAGGTAATGTTAGTTGAGACCCTCTGCCTAACAACCAGTACATCTCCCTGAACTTAATGTTAAGCTGAGTCTTTTACTCCCTGACATGAATAATCCATGTCAGAGGGCGATCCAAATGGCGGTCTTTGATATCGCACGTAGTTAGCATGCGGGATGAAAACGCCATTACGTTTTATTATTTTTTTTAATATACCTTTACGAATCACTCCGCTAGATAGCGTACAAAACTTGATAATATACTTGAAATAATAAAATTTAAAAGAAAATATCCTACAGCTTGTTTTAATAATAAATGCTCTTTAATAGTAAATTTTAATGTAAATGAAAGTACTGAAGAAGAAAACATTTTTTTCTTCCCAATTTTTACAAGAGATTATACTAGTTTTATTAAAAAAGGAATAAATAAAAGAGAAATTCGATTGGTAAAATCGAATTTAACGATAAAAATCGAGGGTTAAACTTACAAAGTAATAAGTGCAATATTACATCACGGATCTTCGATTCGTAAAGGTCATTATACAAGTTTTATTAAAAAAAGGAAAAATATGATATGAAGTGAATGACATGACTATCGACAAAAAAAATTAGCCGTGAAATTCCATTTGTTTGTTCTAGAAAGGCAATAAATTTTAATAATAAATCCATAAGATAACAATCAGTAATTCATAAAAATAAATAAAAAAATAATGTAACAAAACGCAGTGATATTCAAAAATTACAATGAAATTGTAAATCGTACGGTAATTCTCGCAGATATTTCTTCCGCTCAAAACAAAATTTCTGCAATATAAATAAAACGTTTTTTTTTCTGTTTCAAAACGGTAATGATATCAAAAAAGGTAAGACACTATTATCAATGAACAATCATAAGAATTGTTTTGTAAATGTGATATATATTATTCGTTTTTTAATGAATGAAATTGGGCCAGTAAGAGTTTTGTAATAAATCTTTCTTTTTTCTTGGAATGCTTAAACGTTATTTATTATCTATTTTTGTATATCAATTGTCTATTACATATATTTAACGAGTATTTTTTTTTTAAAGAAAATTCTAAATTATTAACAGATTTTGATAATAGAAATGTAGTGTAACCTTTGTTGATATCAGTACTGTTTTGTTAAAAACAGTTTTATTTATACTACAGAAACTTTTGTTTTTTGAGCGGAAGAAATGATATCTGCGAAACTCTTACCGTACGGTTTACAATTCCATTGTAATTTTATATATATATATATATATATATATATATATATATATATATATATATAAAACACTTGAAAACATCATATAACATTCTTTACTTGGGAAAAATACAAAGAATTACTTTAAAAAGGGAAATTATAAAATGAAAGTAAAATGGAATGGAGGCGGAAAGCTAGAATAAAATATAATTTCATTTCATTAAACTTACAGCATAAGTCCTTTCTATTTCATCCAGAGAATAAGTAAAAAGCCAAGCCAACTTAAAGGCAAATGTAAATTTCTAGAATATCGTTCAAAATGAAATCGATTATTAGCCGAAGGAAGGAAAAATATTTAGAGAATCTAACTTAATAACCTCGATTAATTCTTTAGACTCTGTTGAGTTCAACGTTTTCGATTAGTTCTCTAAAAAAGAAGCGTTTTAAATAAACATACGTAATCGTCAGTTAAAACATTCACTACATTTAAATAAACAACCGAATGCGTCCATTTTTTTGTTTGTTTTAGGATAATAGATAATTAAAATGAGAAATACGAGTTGACCCTCAATAATAATACGTAATCCATTAATCTAACCTGGAATTAAAAAAAAATTGAAAATCTATCTGCTTAAGTATTATAGAGAGAAACTGTTTTATATATACATATTAAGCGTAAAGCACGTAAAAAAATAATTTAATAATTAAGTCGCTAACGGTTAAAATTTATAAAGATTGTTTTAATAAAACTTTCAAGTTTAACACACATTGTATTCTTTTCTTACTATGTTAACTCCTTGGTTAAACTTGTACCATTAGATCTGCACCTTCTTACACTTTATAGATTACGGAGTAAATGTTAGAATAACATACTCCAATATCAATGCTGAACTGCGTCCTTGATTCAATAATACCGCGTAATCAAAATTAGAAAACTACCCGTAAAAAATTACCTACATTCAACACAGCAGAAAATATAAGCATTTTACACAAACTTTTCACGTTTACTACCCCCATTTTATTATTTCTTTCATGTACAGTCAATTTACGGTTTTGATTTCCAGTGCGATCATTCAAAGTAAATCAGAAACATAATGTTTTATAAATGTCGTAATAGAGCGAACAATTATTGGTTTATTTATTACAATTGAATAAACTTGAGTCTGCAAAAAAATGATTATAACGTAATAAATTAACGTGTCAAATAACAAAAAAAAAAAAAATTGAAAGTACGAACAAATTCTTTATGAGATTTAGCTTATACAATTGAGGCAAAACTATACATAAAGAAGAATCATCGATGGATAAAAGAAAAATAAAGAAAGGGTGGCGAGACTGATATTATGGGAAGCAAAGTAATGAGAGGATAAAGACAGAAAAATACGCTAAGCTGTCGTCATATGGTTCAGGATAATTCTATAAAGAAGATGAATGCTTAAGGGCATTTAAGGAAAAAAAATATTTTTTTAAATTTAATTAATTATGTAAAAAATTGTTTACAGATACTAGAAAAATCTAGTATTTTTCTGATATATATAAAATATCTTTCACGCAGTGGGTGGGAAGTACCTGAACGCTAGATACGAAATTATTATAATAGGTTCAGCTTTCCTTCTATGGATCTAAAAAGTCTGTGTGGGTTCCCGCGTAACAAACAGTGCAAAAACAAAAAATTCAACCTATTAAAATTTGATCGTAATTGTATAACCGTTTTTGAGAAATTCAGCTTTCAACTTTTTCAAAATAATAGCCTTGGTAATTATAAAAAAAGCATTACCTTTAGAATTTGTCCGATGCACGTAAAAATATGACTGCAGGTACTCTTAACGGAAACTCAAATAATTTGTTTTTATTAAAGCTTCTACTACGTAAGACAATTTATACGACCGTAAATTTATTCGGCAAACAGTACATATATGACGAAATAATTTATTTCAATGGTTTGAGACTATTATTCTACATATATTTTTTAATATTTCTGACCGATGTTCTATAAATTGCTATTTTTTGACAGTATTTTAACATTTAAATAATTTTTTAGGCCAAACAGTAATTAAATTGATGTTCAACGTAATGCGATCAGTTCACCCGTGCCTTTGAATAGAAAAGAATAACTTGTTTCGCATTAACAAAACTAGCAAATTAAGGTTTTTATTCACATCTTATCTTTTTATACAAAAATAATAATTGAAATACATATTTACAATGTAACTCAGGAAGGAAAGGTAAAATGCTGACAAAGATAAAAAAAACAAATAGCTAATTTATTATGATTAGCTCACATCATTTCAACTTTAATGTGGATTTTGTTGTGAACTTTAATAACTATTATAGGGCTGCGTAGAATGGCATTTACACTCCGACTTTCTCGTACTCCACCAATGACAATCAATGTGAACAGTTTCCTGGCACGAATATGACAACACTGAATAAGGGAACAGCAATAACACGATCGGTGTCACATGTTTTTAATTGCCTGGCCGAGGTAAAAGTGTTAGTTATTTTTTCTTTACATTTTTCGCATCTTATTTTAGCAGAAGTTGTATAATATATTTTATCATTCAATCATATCAATTTCTCTATATAGATACTGAAACTGTAGAACCTGCATTTCTTTTAACTTTACATACTTATTACATCTTAGATTTTTTGCATAAAATTCTATTCTTTGTCTTCCTTTACAGAATTTTGGAGAAGGACAACATGTTACATTTCTTAATTACATTAGCGTCAGCTAATATTTATCTTTGGAGAATATTTTGGTCCAGCAAAAGTTTAAAGAAATTTTAACCATTACAATTTTACATTGAGATTTATCTAAATTCCTATTTAATTACAAAAAATTTCTTATAAAAATTCCTGATTTAATATAAAGGATAATAGAATTATTTATTATGGAATTTCGTTAAGGAGTGTGAAGTAATACTGATACTTCTAATATTCTGATAAATACTAAGGTTGATATGAAGGAGTAGCATTAAAAGAAACATTTCGACTAAATAATTTTATATACGTGCACTGGTTAAAAAACAGAATTAGTGAAATTATTTCCTATAAAATGGTTAGATTTTAATGGATCAGTGATCTATTGTGTATGTAAATCTGAAGGCGGGTCCGTAGTATGCAATAGCATCCCCACCACTGCTCTCTACTCAGCGCTTCTCCTTACACCAGCAGCCGAAGTAGTGAATTCCAAAAGTCACATCAATAAATTAGCAATCACTTCACCTTTCTAATTATGACGTCACTATTGTAGTAACGAAATATATTCTGGTAATTTGTTAATACAAATAAAATTATTTATGCCTAATATTTTGTTCAAGATGAATATTAAGTAATTTATTTCTTGAAAGTATGTTTTTCCAAGTTTTTTAAACTAAGATTTTGCTATAAATAAACAGTAACAATGACGTAATACAAAAGTACATGAAATGAGTTGCCTACAACGTTGTGATTTTCTTTGACGTGGATTAGTTGTAACGAAAATTATTTTTAAACAGCACGTATGCATTACCTTTGTGGCCTTCAGTAGTACGTGTACCGCATGCTGGGTTATAGAAGGGGGTTAGAGGACGCAAGTAGAAGCAGCTTGTAGAGAGGACCCCCTTTAGATTTAACATAAACTGTAGTTATACACAACAATATTTCCCTCTGTCATGTAACTTAAAATGAAAACAGTATGTTCTGGACTATGATAAAAACTTTACTCCGAGATAATTTTGGATTCCTTTATTTTTAGTTGTCTCTAATGATTTAAAATATCAATCATTTTTTAAACAAAATAAAATTAAGAAATCTTACTGTGATGTATAATTACCATCTGTGTATTTATCTATGATTTTTAAATAATTTACGATATTAAAAAAAAATAAACAGTTAAGATAACTTAGAACAACATAGCATAATAGTTGAAATGGTAAAATATAAGTCTGATATTGATCCTCTTCGTGAAGTTCCTTCTTTTCTCAAAGAGTTCCTTCCAATAACAATAAATTAACTCGTTGACTACAGATTTGGCCTGACAAGGCAGTTTTTCAATTATTAACCAATATAATTTTTAAAATTCTCTAGTAGTACTATAACAATTCACAAAGAAACTTATTTTCATTTCAACTTTAATGTGTGTAACATTTAATACTTTTTGATAAGTACAATTTCAAGTTTAATTTCAGTACATTTTCAAATTGAATTGTTTATTATTATAAAGAACAAAGCCGAAAAAAGGGAGCCGACTGTTTAAATTCAATATTAGTATTTTACTTAAAGATTTTTCAGCGCTCATATTTTTAAAAATATTTTCTACAATTTCTTTTTCTACATTTTTTACATAAACGAATGTCATAAGCACACATTGAATCTTATATAAAATGAAAAATAATTATATTTTAGAGAATCGTCTAAGTAGAAAACTTTTAAAACTTGTTTCAGGCAAGAATAATCTACATAAAAATGTGAATTTTCAAGAATATCGGAAAACATCATTTAAAACAACATGGTGAGTGTGAAACTAATCGTCACATACATAAACATGAAGCATGATTTCACGATAGGGATTAACTTGATTTACACTAACTGCATCACTTTTATCATAAACTTCTAATTGATACGAACCGAAATTTAAGAAGCAGAATTCAGAGTTTCTCTGAAAAAATAATATTTCATGAGTAAGGTAATTATTTACAGAGGTGAATAATGCTAGCGATCTACGTTATGGAACAATACATATAACAAGAAAAAATTTCACTTCTTACTTTCTGAAAAAAATTTCCGATTTTTTTATTCATATAAATCCTACACTATCGTTAAAGCCACAGCACAAAAAAAATATTACAAAAATAACTGAATATCAACCTAAAAAAACATGTTTATTTACTTTCAACATAACCTCCAATTTATTTAAATGGAATACAAAAAATCTAATTTAACCACTGTATAAATGTATAATTATGAATTATTTATAGGCAAGTACCATTATTTTTCTTTTTAATTTTCTTAACTTTCATTTTCTTTTATAAATTTAACTCTGCTCTAATTTTCATATTACTTAAAGTTGTTTTCAAGATGCAGATATTTGATTATATATATATATATATATATATATACATATAAAATGCTGTGGTACATTATATATGTATGAATCCTTTTTAAAATAAATAAAAAATTAGCCAGTATTTATATATCCTTTTAACCCAAATGCAGGATTTTAAAATTAGTCTTGTTTTGTTTTTAATTAAAAATTTAAAACAACGTAGTTAAACATTTTACATTACATTATTATTAAAGACGAATTTTATGAAAAAATTTGTAACTAAGCAATTTTAAACTATGCAAAACTATTTTCCGAGTAACTTATTTCTCGGAAAATAAATCAATGAAAATCGTTACACTGATAATTAACACTGGTACTTTTTTATTAAATGTATATTAACAACTGCCTATATTATGTTGTTAAAAATCTCATATATATAGCGTTATTCACGCAATTGAGATGAATTGATGCCAATTTCGCAAAAATCTGTGCCAGTTATACAAAAAAAAAAAATTACGCAAGATAAAAATCCATAAAAACAATATAAAGAGTTTATTTTTAAGTATAGAGTTTAAAGCCAAACGTAAACACGATCATTTACATGCAAATCACATTAGATATTTACTCAGTTCAATTCACATCTTATAAACACTATATGACGGGTTATATTTATTAAATTTTATTTATGTTATAAATATTATAATTATAAATTAATATAATTATTATTATTAAAAAATATGAAATAAAAAATAAAAGTAATAACATCTAATAATTTTAACATTAACAAATAATATGTTCAGCATTAATACCGAAGATTACCGTAGCATCGTCGACATAATAGTTAAAATCCGACCTGAACAAGCGAACACGATCTAATTCAGTACGGATCGTATTAATCAACAGGTGTAAAACTATTAATATCGTAAATGTATTCCTTTTGTGCAGTCCGACAAATAGAATCAGTAAACTGCTAACGTTTATAATTTTATAATACGTTGTGCATAATAACCACAGATCATTATAAATATCAACGTTAAATTACACTTAGCATGAAGTTCGCTTAATAATTATTTAATTACCATTCACTAGAGATAATTTATTATGCTGGTGAGAAAAATAAACGCGCGCGCACATGTAAATATATTTTCATATAACAGATAATAAACATCTATATGAGTTTAAAATCTGCCTCAACATTTAGAGATAATTTAAATTTGTCAAACAATAATAATCTCATAAAACAGAAGGTAATAAATATAAATTTATAAAACTGAATATGAATGAATGAATAAATCTTTATTTCCCTTGTACAAAATATGACATAAAAATAAGAATAAAATACCTGCAAAGGATAACCTGTGCGCAGGCATGACCTAATTTAAAAGGGAAATATAAAAATTTAACTATTTTTAAAATAAATAGTAACTAAAAGTTCCAATATAAATAAATGAAAGTTGTTATAAACAAAAAAAATTAATTGTCAAAGATTGAGATCAATTAAAATTTAAACTTATCTTAGAAAAACGACCAAAGAATAAAAAAGATTGAACATAAATGTACATCCGTACCCTTGCTTTATAATTCAACATTCTAAATTTGGTAAAATTAAGGAAACAAGAATATGAAGATGTAAATAATATTTATATTTTACACTTTTATGCTTAGTATATTATATAAACTGGAGAAGAATCAATATTGTTATATCTGATATGTTACACTATTTTGTAAAAATATAAAATAATGCTAAATAATATTAGTATTAATATGATAATTAATAAATTTACCCTTAAGTTTGCCCTGCTTAATTCTTAGCTTCGTTATAGGATTTCATATAAAAAATCAAAATGTTATTAAGATTGGATTAGAAGATTAATTATGTATCATTTAGACAGGATGGCAAAAACAAATCTAACAGGGATTCGTACACATTATTTGTCGTTATCCACTCATCTGTCTGTTTTAAGGAGTTTTTTGTTCACTCTGCTATACATAAATTTAGCAGTGTCATCAGCGAAAGATATTATCGCAGTTTTTTATTTTTAATTTTAATAAATTATTTATGTACAATAAGAATAAGATAGGGAATAAGACTGATCCGTGTGGTAAGCCAAATTCAGTCAGGTGTTTTATGCTGGTATTTATTCGGTCGTAAGAATTTGCGACCGAGAATAATTATGGGATAAGCCACCTATTCCCAAACTTAATTTTTGTAGCAGCTTTGAATGTGAGACTGTGTCAAAGGCTTTCGCCAGATCTAAAAACACAACTTAGTTTTTTTTAAGGTAAATCGCATCTATGATGCTTTTCTTTGGTTGAAATCCATATTGATTTGCGTGAATTATATTGGATTTACTTAAATATTTTGTCACTCGCGATTTCATAATTTTTTCCATAACTTTAGATAAACATCACTGAAACTAATCCTTTGTGGAATTTTATGGATTCTCAAAACTCAAGATTATTGAATTTGCTTCGAGTACTTCAAAATTAATTCTTTTTATCATCGACCTCAATTGTATCATGAATTTCATAAGAAATTTCATTAGCAAAATTGTTGCTAAGAACTATAAAAATAAAATCTAGAATATGAAATCAATAAATAACCGCTCAGCTGTCTGTCATGTTCATGAAGCACGTATCATTATAATAGTAAAAACAAAAATACTGAATTAGTAAAGAGTAAAACTGTTACACCATTACTACTATCAGTATATATTCCACTTATAAGGTGAAATATAATATTTCTTGCGATAAAGAATTAGCTAACGTAGTGGCTAGGAGAACATAATTTTATTACTGAAATCACTGAAAATAGCCAGACTAAAGAATTATGACTATGCTAACAATATAAGAAAACTAAACTAAACCACAAAAACCTGCAAATCTTTTAAAATACTTTTCTCACAGGAGCTGATGCTGACTAAGATGTTCCCGTCTCACCCACACGAATGCCAGTTTATTCTTCATCTTGAGATCCCTCGCTGCTCCTAAGACAGTTTCCTAAGATGTTGTATGAAGTCCTCGCCCTTAGTCTCCGGAATGCCGGATATTTCGATGTTATTTATTCTCGTTTGTTGCTGTAGGTAATGTAATTCATGTTGCAATTGCGACATGTCTTGGGTTAACTTTGTATTTTGTTCCAATTCATTACATTTTTTAGAAACTTCATTTTATCCATGGATTATTTATTTAGGATTTCTTCGAAGTGGAAGGTTCTGAGGTTCAAATCCTAGCAAAAGTTAGTTGTTGATTTTATACGGATTTGAATACTAAAGAGTGAATACCGGTGTACTTTGATGCTTGGGGTTTAGTTAAGCACACGTCTCAGGAATGGTCGGCCTGAGTCTGTACAAGACTACACCTCACTTACATGTCATACTTCTCATCCTCATTTCATTGGGCCTTAGGGGGGGTTTGCTTATTGTTTACTAGTTGAGCAGATTGCAACGAATACATTAAGAAAATAAAAAAATATTTTTTCTTTTTTTAGGAGTGGCGGAGTAGGAGTGGTAGCGTTTCGGCCTTTATTTAATTCTATTATTCTGATTTTTAGCTAATTCTATTAACTTCCATTCATCGCGATCAAAATATTATATATTTTTGTTGGTACCTATGTGTCTGCTAGTACTTTTCTCTTAACTACAAATATCCGTACTACGAAAGGTTTACTGTTATTTACTTCGTGTCATTGATATCTTCTCCAGCGAAAAATGTCGAGTGTTAAATGTAAAGTGGTATTTCTCAAGCAAAATGAAGCTATTACGTGTAGTGAATGCAAGAATTCGTTTCATGTTTCATGAAACTCAAAACCTTCCACTTCGAAGATAAGCTTTTAAACAACTGATCTGCGACGACGATTAACCATTAGACTAGCCCAATGGACTAGAAAAGCAATATGAAATATTTTTGTACCTAAGTAAATAAATCGCCCAACTGAAAAATAAAATATATATACAAATATATATATGTACATAAATATATATAAAAGTATGACGTAATAAGACATAAAACAGTTAATCAGTAAATGCAGTTTATTATATTGGAAATAAACTAGAAATTTAATTTCGAAATTCAATAACAGAAAAAAGATAAATTAAGAATTGTAAGAAGTAAATGAAAAGGAAATAAATGAAATATAATAAAACTTTAAAAAATAAATAACTGAAATTTAACCCCAAGCGAGGAAATATTATTTAGTTCTTTTTATATAGGTATGTATATATACAACGAAATTTAGTGGAACGAAGAATAAAGTTACAGCTCAATATTATATTGAGTTACATTTTAACTCATATCTAATTCAAATGATATCTAATTCATTTCTAGTTAATGCGCAGCCAACCATTATATAAATAGGATTCTAGAATATTGATTTAGACTTATATTCTAGAATTATACGAAGTATATACTGTATTCTTCCGTGGCGCGAGTTTTAGCGTCTTGGCCTTTCATCCTAAGTCCCGGGTTCGAATCCCAGTCAGTCATTTTCACACTACAAAATCGCCATTTCATCCCATCCTCTGACCAATACCTAACGGTAGGAAAAAACTAATGTAGAATATTCTAGAACATATAATCCGATTAATACCAACAATCATTTTTTACATCAAACAAGCCGGTCTTATTACGAGTTAATATGTCAAAAAGGAGTCTCATCTATTACCTACCGTCTGCATAAATCGGGTACATCCTGACCCCCTAGGGAGAACAAATTCGCCTTGTACCGATTCTGGTCGCCACAACACCCCCTCCGTTCCTAGTTCTGAAGGGCTTTACCGGAGGGAGATCTTATTGACCCTCAGATCCTGATTACCTATAACAGTCATCGATTAGACCTCCATCAGGATGCCAACGATTCAAATGCCTCGATAGACATTTCAATCAGTGATTTATGCTCAGCTTTCCCTTCGCTTTTAAATTTTTTCAAACATCTCCGCTATTCTGTCCTACCTTATAGCCCTCCACAACTATTACCCGTGGGCGCGAGGGACCGAATCCCGCGCCTCACTCTAAGTTACAAATTACCTTAAACTTTATATATAAACTCAACAGCTATAAGAAAACTTTATTCATTACAGAATCTTATTAAACAAACTAAATGGTCTAAACAAACCAAACACATTCCACAAAAACATGTTAAATGCAACCGCGGTAAATTTTGACCTACAACTCCCTAGAAGTCTCGTAGCTTTGAGTTATTTTATTTCAAATCTCAAACCAATGGGAATTCCTTTCCACAACTGATATTGTGGAAATATCACAATAATTTTGTTGAACATTCACGTGTAACTAATACCAATTCATGCTCGAAATACATGTTTTCAATTTAAGCAGCAGAAGCCGGCCCAGCGTGGGATCGCTCGGGGAGAACCGCCTCGGCCGCGCCAGCAAAAGACGACCGACGCCGACCCGACACTGCGGGGCTCTGGGGACCACCACTGCCACGCTGTAGTGGGGACCCAACTGCCGCTGAGGGGAAGCCTGGTCTGATTTCAATGGACGAGCTGCAACTCCCCGACTTCGCCGGAGACCAGCTCCCGGACCCAATAGCTTTTCTCAGAGCTAACGCAAAAAACGGCCCTTTTCAGAGCTACCACAAGGTTAGAAATTACAACGATCCGTCGAAGACAATCAACGACAGTAACAGCCCTTCTCAGGGCTACCACAAAGTGATACCACAAGTGCCAGGTGCCGTCGAAGCCATTCGGCGACAATATATATATATATATATATATATATATATATATATATATATATATATATATATATATATATATATATATCTAGCAATAGCTAAGAATTGCCGGGTCAGCCAGGTATTGTATAAATTCATACATTTCTTCAAGTAAATAGTGCTTTTAAACAAATAAAAAGAGAACCTATTACAGTAAGTTGAAAGAGATTCTCAATACATTAAAAAAAAAAATCTATGAAATATTTAAGACCTAAATAATTAACAACAAAAATAAAACAGTGTAAAATAATTATTTTTAAATTCTAAATTATACTATGAAGATTTTATACTATATATTAAATTCCATTTCCGAATAAAAATATTTCAACGGAATACATAATACAAATTTTATTTTTAATAAAAAAGTAACAATAAAACACTAAACGAATATTTCATTAAAAAAAGGAACCGAAAACGAATAAAGAGGAAATGAAACAGCAGTAGACGAAAACGAACAACGATGAATACATTCGTACTTATTACGTACCCATACACAAACATTTTACATTTCAATACTTCACATACTGCATAAACTTTGTGTCATTCAAATACAATAAAACGCATATAGAGGGAATAATTTTCCAGTAATTCGGTCAAAAAAGTAGACTAATTATCGGGATCAATTTTCTTTTCTGTTTCAGAAAATATTCAATAGAAATAATCTCCTTAGAAAAAAATTGTAACTCAATCTGGTAATTGTAACTAAATTGTAAAAAATTTAAAATTCTAAAATTGTAACTCAATTCTCACATAATTCTGGAAATGGGCTCTCAAAAAGGCAGTTTAAGGTTTTCCCAACTTTGAAATGGCCGAATAAAAAGCGGAAGATACATTCCAGTTGAACGTCGCAATCGTTGGTCAGTAATGCACTCCTCCCAAAGTGGATAAGCAAAACCCTTATACTCGAGAGAGAGTGAGCTAGACGGTTGCTTGATGCCCGGAGGAAAGTTTGAAGCATTCTTTTGTATCATTCTTTATCAGATTTCGTAGTCCTTCTATGGATAGTTCACCGTCCATTTTCAGTATTTACCTCTTTACTTTTCCTTGGCGTATTTTTTTTCGAATTTTCACGCCAATAAAAGAAAGACGCGAATTTTTTTAAACACTACGCAGAAACAAATAATGAATCTTAACTGTGTAATTAAATCTTTTCTACGATTTTGAAAGTAACACGGCAAAGTCCCTCACCACGTTAAATTAGGACTATTATCGCATACACCCAATACGTGCGGAGTTACTATTTAAATAAATTTTACGTAATAAATTTTTTAAGTAATATATCATAAAATACACGCACTCATTTTCTTTCTCTCAAGCACACAGGAGAGATTGATGAGGGGGAAGGAGAAGAGGGGATATAAAAAAAATCAGGTCACTGACCACTACAACACCAGACTTCTTAGTCTAAATAAGCATTAGTTTTACTTTTAACAATGGCACACATCCAAACATTTCTTTCTACTTTTATTAAAAATTTTACCTAACTATTTGCCAATTATAAGAAAAAGAAGAAGCTTTGATATATAAATATATATATTACAAAAATTAAAAATGAGGTAACTCCAGGACTGGTGTTAAGTATGAAACAGGGAAATTAGTGAGTGTGGATTTATGTAGTGCGCATGCGTAAAAGCTTATTCTACTAGTCTCATAATAAGACACGCCTCAATGACAGTAAAAAAATTCAAGAGTGTTATTTTATTTCCCAATTTCTTTTATGTTAATGTATAAAGTTTAATTTAATTTTTGTAATTTATTTTTTAAATGTTCAAAAAAGTTGAATTTATCCCAGTGAAAAGTGCAAACAATGCTCTAATTCTAATACTCTAATCCTCCATATGCTCTATTACCAACATAGTACTATATTTTTTAATAAAATACTAATGTTATTTAATAAAATATTATTTTATTAGTATTTTCCAGTCGATTGAATTAAATTAGATATCATCGGTCATCACGTATTATCGGGATGTTAATTAACATCCCATCATAAATGTTTTACCAAAATTCTTTTCCAACCTCAAAAAACTGTATTAAGATAAATTATTACTACTAATAATAATTATGGAGTTTAATATTTTGTACAGATAGTAGTTTGGTATTGCACTTACGACAACATTACATAAGCGAGTTACTAGAATAAGATTTATACAGTTTAGAAAACAAAATTTCGAAAACAATACTTTTCACAATTTTATGTAAGAAGAATTTTAACAAACGATTTGCAAGAATTTAAAATAAAAAATAAAAATCTGATGTAGACACGACATGACTTCCTTGTACACTTCTTACATTACATAAACACTTTTTTAAATGAAAAGTACATAAAAAAATTGTTTATCAGAGGTTAATAATTGTCGATTACAATCAAAAGGTGTGTACAGCTAGATGGTACAACAGCCCTAAATGCAAAATTTCAACATCCTGCGGCTAATCGTTTTTGAGTTATGCGAGATACGTACGTACGTACAGACGTCACGCCGAAAATAGTCAAAATGGATTCAGGGATGGTCAAAATTGATATTTCCGTTGAAATCTGAAAACCGAAATCTTTCGCGATATCAATACTTCCATTAATTCGTACAAGGATAAAAAAACGGATGTCATATTGTATTTCTTTTTAAAACACGCCTTAGAATACTTGTTGAATACAAGGAAACAATACTAAGGAAAAAGCTACGCGTAATATTACAATGCATATACAAATGTTTTTTTCTAGGCTATAAATACGGTCATTTTAGGGGTATTCTAAGCTTAGGTAATAGGAATTTGGATGATTGTGACCGACGACCAATCAGAGCTTAATATGTAAATTTACGATGATATAAATCGGCTGATATATTTACGGTGATATAAATCACTTTGTCCCTTAACTTTGATGATGTAACACAATCTCGGTTACATCGATTTTAAGGTTCTGTAGCAGTGAATAAAACAAAAGATTGAATTTCTATCGGAGCAATGTTATTTTTAATGTCTACGAGTCGGAATAGATACTAGGACACCAATTACTGAGGGGAAGCAAAGAGTTTCAGCCGTTATTTGAAAAGGACTGACGACTACATTTTTCTTTTAAGTGTTTTACTGTTTATGTTCGTATTTGTTATTTTTCTAAAATATTTTAATACACTTGTAATATTGAACATTTTGTTTCATTTAAAAACTAGTTTAAGGGCATAATTTGTCAGTTGCACACTGAACAAAGTGAGTAGGTGTCATTTATATTGGATGGAGAAAATCTGCCGCATTTTGGTATATTATGTTTTTATTAACCTTCGAAAGTTTTACGTTTATATAGTGTCTGCGGCCTTCATATCACTATTCAGAATCAGATTTTCTGCTAGTTTTGTTTAAAACTATTACTTGTTTATTATCCATTTAACAAATTTATTTTACGCCTAACATAAAATAGTGTGTTTTTCGATCCCAATCTTTTGTCTTTTAACCTAGATTTCTCGAAAAAATCTAGGGCTCTGGGATCTATTTTTTTAATGTCAGATCAGATTTCGCATAAGACCACTAAAAATCTACCACTTAATTGGGTCCTGAGAATTACAGTCAAGTTTAATTTTATCGAAGGCGCAGAAATCAAGGCGAAATTTTTCGCCGGCCGAAACTCAATAACGAAGCGTTTCTGAATTTCTGTTTATAGGAACTTTCTCCTTTATTATTCCCAGCCAATAATATGATCCGAAAATTTGTTACATTCTTCGTAAGCCAACCTATATATCACTGAACAATATTTGGATTAAGCATCCAGAATTCCCACAGCTTGTTGTCCTAAACATAAAATATAAAAATATTTTAAACATAATCCTACCCTATTAAAGGGAATTTGAATGTGTGTGTCCGTCCCCCTTAGCTTAGCACCGGAATGTACCGAATACTAGCGGAAAATCCCGATTCGTCAGTACATATTGTTGGTCAAGTGGGTACTTGTTAAATAATAAGTAAGACCGGTCAAGTATGGTAAGTCCCGTGTGTTTTCGATTGAAAATAAGTCGATTAACTTAGTAGGTTACTTGGTCGGGATTATTTCTATAGGGATCCCATAAAAATATGAGATGTTGTTTTTATACTGATACGACTTCTACAGGATGAATTCAGTAAGAAACGAAACGCTTTAAGAATACTACATAAAAATAAATTGTGATACGTTTTGTTTATCGCATCTCTTTCGTTGTTATCTAATATACCGGGTGATCATTTGAAAAGTTACCGCATTTATTATTCGACAGCTATCACTCCCATCGTATTTATGTTTGCAGGCATGCACACCGGGATCCTTTTTAAAATAATTTTCAAAGGGGTGGAACCCACCCTCACCGCTACAACTACCACCAACTCAAAACTCTTACATTAATTGACACCTCGTAAAAAATAATGAATTTTGGTAAGAAAATTAAAAACCACCACCCCTTCGCCCGGTAGGTGCAAAAAACCATTTGGGATAGTGTTTTTTAAATTTCATTCCAACAAAAATAACTATAAAATTATGTGATATTACTTCTTAAACTTCTGTGAATTAAAATTGTGAAAATTATTTTTTAAATTGCTTGTGTTTTAAATTTTCAACGGGTGAAAACTTATTTTTTTTAAAGAGACGATGTAGCTTGTGACAAGTCATTGGAAGGCCCTTTGAACGACAAGTAATATGGTATAAATAAAATAAAAATTGGTTAATTGGTATTGAAGTTACGATTAAAAATGTATGTTATGTTGGGATACAGTGTTACTGACCCAAAGCATTAGGTCTGAAATCGTTCGTTCTTGATAAAAATATTGGTTTTAGATTTTTCCAGAACTGAAAAAATATCAATAAACACACCATTATAACATCAGTTAAACATACAAAAAACCAACAGGGTAACTACTTCTTTGCTGGTAACATGTTGAAAAATTTAATGATTAAATAAAAACTAATTCATAAATGAATAATTGTTAATCAAAAATAAAAATAAATATAGTTAATTTTATTATGAAGGTTTTTAACAATAAGAGTTGTTAAGAAATAATAAATGAAACATTTTTTTTTACCTCAATAAAATAAAAGTAGCAATTTTTAAATTATTTGTTCAAAATGATTCCCAGGTTCCTGTAAACAATAATAAAGTCTTTGTTGAAACTGACATCTTAATTTATTAAAGTTTCTTTAGTTACAACTCGAATGTTAACACGAATTTCTTTATAAACTGATTTTAAATGACCCCACAAAAAAAAGGCCCGGTAGTGTAAGATTAGCTGATCTTGCCGGCCACTCAACTGTTTCTCTTCTACCAATCTATCCAATTCCCAGGAAACATTCGGTCCAACCATTGTCGAATTGTCGAACCGGAAGTGAACAGTGAGTAGGTGCTCTATCTTGTTGAAAGTGAAGCATGTCTTCGTTATGTAACATGTTTCCATTGCCATCTAACTGATTTTCTAAGGTATGGACTGTTAGCGGGTGAATAACTTCATCCAGCAATTTCTGACTTCACTAAAAAAAAATTGAATTTAACTGCAAATACTTTTCACTTGTCAAATTCCAATCGATAAATACTGGATCTATTATGTTGTTACTGTAAATCCAAGCCCGCTCATTTTTCCAGGATGCTGCGTGTTTCCACCATTGAAAACATGAGTATTTACATCGATCCAATATCGGCAATTATGTTTATTAACAAAGCCAGTTAGAAAGAAGGTGAATTCGTCAGAAAAACAAATATTTTTCGTAAAATTTGGATTGGCATCTATTAATTGAATCATTTCTTCACAAAATTCAATCTTTCTGCCAGCATCATCCTCATTCAGTTTTTGATGCGGTTGAATTTTATACGGAAAAAATGTATTCAATTTTAATGTAGTAAACACAACCATAAGAAATCCCAGTTTCACAGGATATTTTACGAATTGAGCTCTGAGGATTTCCTACTAATTTTCCAAGAATTACACCGAAATTAATTCGTCTAAAACCTTTTGCCCTGCACGTTTCTTATTCATGACGGATCCGGTTTCTGCGAATTGTTTTTTTTTTTTTACAAGTTTTATAACGTAAAAATATGAAATATTTCTATCTGGATGCCGTTCATTAAACGCTTGGGCAGTTCTAGCACATTTTGTTCTCCGTATGTAAAAATTAATTCAGTCCTTTCTTCGAAATTGTAAGTCATTTTAGCGGTACAAATATATGAAACACAAAAATGAAAGGCCAAATGGTAGAGCAATAACAAACCAAATGCCAGTTTTAACTAAAGAACACAATTTAAACAAAAGATTATGAAACAAATACTTTTTGCCACTAATTACATACAATATGAAAGAAAACAATTTGCAAAAAATTACAATAGAAACTAAGATCTCAATAGTTGGCAGAAATTTATAATCTATTATAACAAGGTAATCAATTTTTCAACATGTTGCCAGCAAATAAGTAGATACCTACCTTATTCTTGGTTTTTCGTATGTTTAACTGTGTTTACTGGCACGTTTTTATAATTCTGGAGAAACTTAAAACTCATATTCTTTAACTAGAACGGACGACTTCAGACCTAATGCTTTGGGTCAGTAACACTATCCCAACGTAACCTAAAAAAACAAATTTTTAATCGTAAGTTTTCAACCCTTGAAAATTTAGAAAACATTTAAGAGCGAAATTTTGTGTTTGTAGTTCAAAAAATAATTTTCACATTTTAATCCGCAGATTATGATTATTTCAAATGACGAAAGAAATAATAATCACGTAATTTTATAGCTATTTTTGTTGGAATGAAATTTAAAAATTTACTACCCTCCAAATGATTGTTAGCACCTACCGAGCGAAGGGATGGGCGGATTTTAATTCTCTTTTCACCAAAATTCATTATTTTTTCGGGTAGTTAAATGCTACCATTGCCATTAAAGATTTTTGAGAGTGGTTCCAACCCTTTGAAAATTTTAAAAAGATTTCCCCGAGAATGGTGTACATGCCTGCATACAGAAATACGACGGGTATACATACCCGTCAACAGGTATCATACAGTGTGACCGCAGTCGAGAAGGTAAAAAACTTGGCATTAAATTGCAGAAGCGGTACATGGAGGACTAGAAAAATCCCCATGATCATAATGCTTGATGTTAGAAACGCATTTGGTACGGTCCCCTGGACAGCCATCATTGAGGCGCTTCAAGCCATGCAAATAAGTAAATACTTAGTAAATCAGATAGATCAATATCTGCAAAATAGGTTCATAGAGGTCAAAACCCTAGAAAGGAAAGCCATATTTCAGGTATTCGGAGGGGTGCCGCAGGGATCTGTCCTTGGCCCAACCTTATGGAATGTTTTCTATGATAAAATCTTCAGGCTGAACTACCCCGAAGGGGTATCTATAGTAGGATACGCGGATGATATCGCAATATTAGTAGAAGACAGAGATATTAATGAACTGGAGAACAAGGCAAACCAAGCGCTTAGAACAATAGATGAATGGATGGAGGATAACAAATTAGAAATAGCTCCTAATAAATCCTGTTGCCTGGTCCTCTCGGGTAGAAGACCATTAAGAAGTGTGAATCTAAATATCAGAGGACAGAGAATTGATGAAGTAAAAGAAACAAAATACTTGGGGGTACTTCTGGAAAAAAGTTTAAGGTTCAGAAAGCATATTGATATGATTTGTGGGAGAGTTACTCCTGCTGTAAAGGGATTAAAAGGATTATTTCAAAACCACGGCACACCTAAAATGGTTATTCGAAGATTGATAACCGCGGCTATCACTTCGACGGTACTGTATGCGGCTCCCATATGGGGGGGGGGGCGGCAATGAACATACAGCGAAATAAAAAGAAGTTGAGAAGTATCCATAGACTGGCATTGCTGCGTGTAGCTGCTAGTTACTGTACGGTATCGTATTACGCGTTGTGCGTACTGACCGGGGTCCTACCCATAGACCTTCAGATAAAAGCCAGAACCCTCAGACACTTTATGTCGAAAGAAGAGATGGAAGGGATTATAGAACAAGAATGGCAAGAAGAGTGGACAGGGTCCAGAGTGGGAGAATGGACCAGACGCCTAATCCCTAATATTAAAACCTGGAATAACAATAGACTCGGAGATGTCAATTTTTACATGACACGATTACTGACGGGGCACGGCTCTTTCGGTCAGTATCTGTATAGGATCGGAAGAGAGCCACCCCGCAGTGCATCTATTGTCCAGAGAACGACGATGCCGAACATACGTTGTTCATATGTCCAAGATTGTGCATCTTGTTCATATGTAACAAGATGTTAACAGAGGTCAAATAGTAATTAATGGTCTTACACCAGAAAATCTCATAAACTGGTTGGAGTACAACAATGAGAACTGGGAATGGTTCCGCAGGTTCGCCGGGGAGGTCCTGCGGGCCAAAGAGGATGAAGACAGAAGAAGGGAGTATAAACAGTAGGGTAGGGCGGACAGTCACTCCATGGAGGGCCTGTACGCCTTGGTGTGCGGGTACCTGAGAAGGGGGTGAACTCCAGGGGAGTTTGAGTTTGGGTTAAAATAAAAGACCAAGTCCCGGTCGGCGGGGTCGTCCCTGCGGGAGCCTAGGCTCTTTGTGGGGTCGGCGCTGTCGATTAGAGGCCAAAGGCGTAAAGACCGAGTCCCGGTTCCCTGCTGAGGCGCTGGGGGACGGCATAGCCGGACCTTGGCTCTAAAGCGGGGGATTAGAGGCAGGCAATGTAAAACATAAGATCCGAGACCGGGGAGGCAACCTGCCGTGCCGGACGTATAGCCGGCGGGTGGGGGACGCCTCCTTTGAGAGTAAAAGGACACTCTCTCCGACTGAGTATACTTAATTGGATATCCGGTCGGGGAGAGTAGGGGGAAAAAAAAAAAAAAGGTATACAGTGATACGTGTTGAATAATAAATTAACTTTTCAAATGATCACCCGGTATAAATGGTTTACAAAAAAACATTAGTTCAACATAAATATGCTTAGGGATAGAGTTGTATGTAGAAAATAGTCATATTGAAATATAACTTCATGTACCAGGAAAATGATAGTAGCAAAATTTAAGGTTCACAGAATGTATTTTGATTTCATTTTTTTCACAGAGTTGAAGATGGAATTGTCCATGGAGTTCCACGTAGATCCGATCCGATTATCCAGTGATTCTCTTATTTCGAAATAACTCATCGCGACCAATTTTTTTAAAATCAAACAGCGTATTTGATAGCAGTACAAGGGCTAACGGTAAAATTATGAAATAGAAATAAGAAATCGAAATTAATAATTAAAGTACCGGAAAAACATAGAAAAAATCTTTTAATTACAGTAATTTTTCGTAATACGCAATTAATGTGAAGCACGCAAAAATGAATCGTGTATTTCACAAGATAAGATTCATTTTTGCTTTTTATTTTCAGTCTTGAAAATTTTCAAGACTGGCTGTACTTCACAGGTTGTATGGAAAACGGTTACAATTATTTTGTAAAATTTTAGTAAATTTCATAACTAAAGTTAAAGTTAAAAATACAAGTAAAGTTATAGTTAAGTTAGTTTTAAATAAATCAGTTTTCAAAAACTGAATCTTCTTTTATGCCCCAAAGAGCACAGCAGATATTATTAGGATAATATCCTATATTAGGATACTATCCTAATATCCTAATATAGGATATTAGGATATTGATACTAGTTGCCTTGCTGAGCAACTAGTATAATTAATAAGTAATTATATATATATTTTTCAATAATATTACGGACATAAGTTATTTTTATTAATTTATACAGGAACAACAGGCCGACTTCAAAATATACAGTTATTTATGGATGATAATGAGTTTTGTAGTATGTGAAAATATGGTCTGACCGGGATTCGAATCCAAATCTCGGGATGAACAAAGACGCTAAACCTTCCCAATTAAGATATAAATCGTAATTTTAAGTAGAAATTAGTAAATATAACATTTAAAGCACAAAATTGGAAGAAAATTTAACAAATAATTTAAAAAAATTGTGGAAAAAAATTAGGCCAAAAGGAATAACACCATAATTTTAACAAAAGATGACCACAATACTGAACGTGTAAATTAAATAACCATAATCAAATTAAATAATCCACATTAATTTGAAATTAAACATAAATGTTTATCTTTGAAATTAGAAAGAATTTACGCCAAACAGGTCCAGATAAGTTAAAAAATATATAAAGTTATGTAATTATCCGTAACAGGTAAGGAAGGAAAATACCCAATGACCTTAACTAATCTAAAATTATAAAATAAGAAACTTTTTCTAATAAGTAGCAGAACCGAGACATTAAAATTTTCTCAAGAGGCTACGATCAGATTATAAATTAAGTTATACAACAAAACGAGAGAAACACTTCACGCCAACCTTTTAAGGACGAAACACTAAAATCCTCAGAAGGAATATCCCACGGACAAGACAAAATTAGACACTTTACAGCAAATACAACGCAGAAACCTATTCCAAATTTCACCCCAACTAAATAATTTAGCTTTTATAATGGTTGCCTAGTCTCGGGCATGACGAAAAATCGCGTCCTCAAAGACTGTGGTTTCAAAAGATTATTACCAGAGTAATAAAGATATCTAGGAATGAAGGGAGGCACAGAGCCAAATAAGAAATTCATACCCCGTACAAAATCTTATGGTGATCGTTCACTCAGGGAAATTAAGCGATACAAGATGGTGTAAGAAGCCTTGGCGTGGACCAGAATTTAAGGTGGGAAATATGGAATCGTGTACGAGATTTGGAAACTGGGATATTAGGTTATCGATAGGAAAGAACATTGAGGGGACGAGGAGATGCTTAAATCTGCAATAAAGTTGGGATGGTTTGGATAAGTGGCAAGGATAGTTGATGAAATAAAGATTAAGCTGTTTACGAATGCAAGGACAGAATGAAATCGACTGAAAGGTGGTAGGTAAAAGTTGGTTAATGACAGGGAAGAGGTGGAAAAGAAGAATACAGACTTGCCCGACGCTACGGTTACTTAAGTGAAGAGAAAAAGTCTTAATATGGGTTTTTCCAAACTGAAAATCCCAATTCAAAATGTGAGAGCATTCTCAACATGAAGCACGCAGATTCTCATGTTAATGTGATCAGAAAGAGAATTACGGGTTAAATTTAACATCCAGATACCAAACAATAGATATATGCATATAGCTTCAGCAGGTGCTAGGACCACGATTTATCAATGAGCACGCTTGCAGTATCAAAGACGCTGTGAGGTTTTACCAGGTACTCCTGGATTATTACAGAGTCCTGATAACTGGGCAGTTAATTTATTTAAAAAGGACTTATCCACTGGAAACTCTTAAGTAAACATATCACAATGGAACGAGAAGCTATTAAAGTTAAGAAGATTCTGAATCTTAGAATTGATAAACAGTGAATTAGGTCTGATTAAGCTGGCGAAATTCTTAGCTAGCCGTAACTCGATAATAATTTTTTTGGACATATATGTTGAATGTATGTATTTTCTCTTGAATCACCTGTATTTTAAAACAGATGCAGGTAAAAAGCATTTAATTTTCATTCTTACATATTAAATTTGTAATATAAAATTTCAATTATATTTCTGCAATAATACAATGAGAATTTCTTTAAAATACAACAGAACAGCTATTTAAAAACCTGCAGCGTAAATATACATAGCACAACAGTAATAAGTCCAATAAAAGAGCAAGTCTGCGCCGAATAAAAACATTTCATAGAACTATCTTTTCTAACGAGACTGATGGAAACTTACGTTACCAAATAAAAATCTCTAATAGAAAAATTACGATTACGGTAACAATAAAAATCAACAGGAAAAGCAGTACAGTGATGTAATATTGACAAAACAATTATTATTGTGTTTTTAGTGTCGGTATTCGAGACCTATACGATTCAATAATTCTGAAATGTCTGATTATGGAATATATTCTGAAACGGGTCACTGGAACAGACATTTCACCAAAAGTCACAAGACAAAAAAGTTATGTAATAGGTTTCGTTTTTAAATTTAAGATATACGGCTACCAACCACGACGTCGTTTTACTGTTTCCTTTTTGTTAAAATATTTTATTAACTCTGGTGTCACTGATTCACTTACAATACAAAACACTCATAAATAATATATTTTATACATATATTTCATATGTTGTTGAATATAAATGAAATTATGAATGAAAGAAACTATGTATAAATACGTCTGTATTGTACGTGTTATTGAATATACTGAACAATAGAAATAATGAAAATATAAATTACAAATAAAGCTATCAGCTGTTGATAGGCAGCTGAATTAAATGTCTTACGCATTTATATAAAGAAAAAACTGAGAAGAAGACGAGACAGCATGGTAAATTGTAAATATGAAAAAACAAATGAGACTGACCATACTGTCCGCCAAAAAAAGAATATTTTTTGTAAGATTAAATGAAATATGATCTACAGTAATGAAAGCTAATAAAAATATTAAAATTACATCTGATAACATGAAATATAATCTACGAATACATAAATAAATACGACTAATAATTCAATTACTGGATAATGGTATCTGACCATTGGAAGTATTTATATCAACCGAAGTATTCAATATTATCAGAACCCGCGTAAGTTTGTGTAATTACTCCATGTTTCCAGTACATGAGTGCGGAATTTTCGTCGGTAATTAGTATATAGTCTCCTATTGAGAGATTACGTGATGGATTTTGTCTCCTACTGAGAGATTACGTGATGGATATTGCCACATTGCGTTGCTGTAGGTAATAGAGATAATTACAATCCTTTGGACCATCGTTTCCAATTGAATGAATGAATTTTGAAGTAATTGCCAGCGACCTGAACGATTCATTTTGATTTTTTGATAATTAGGTTCAGGCAAGGTAGTAAGTGGGGAACCAATAATAAAATGTCCTGGAGATAAAGGTTCCGGGTCTCTATGATCTGTAGAAACAGAGAAGATGGGGCGTGAGTTAAAGGCATGCTTCAATTTGAGTTAAAATTGAAAATTTTAACAACTTTCAAAATTGACAATCGCGCTCTCCCATAAACCACCAAAATGCGGAGAAGTAGGAGGAGTGAAAGACCAATTGATTTCTTTTTTAGTTTAAATGTTTGAATCTAATTTGAATTCATTTGTATAAATTGTGTAAAATGATTTTAGCACAACGGAAGTTAGAAACGTTATCTGAGACGATTTGAGTAGAGTTCCCCTACGAGATATGAATCTTTTTAGTGTTGCAATGAATGATTGTGAAGTTAAATCTGAAACCAATTCCAAATGTATAGCTTTGGTAGCACAAAGATATGAACGGAGCAATGCATGACTTACTGAAGGATTTGGATATCTGCCCTTCATGATGTAATATAAGAATGATAGCTGACCGACCAAATTGTTGATGTTGGGGCTTTGCATTAAATCGAAAACACTTTAAATACTTACGAATGATTAATGAAATGATTTTCTTGCCGTTTACAATTCAATATTTTTGTAGCAGACGCAAATGTTCGGCATTAATTATTAGTTTTATTAAACTTGCTGTAGGGTGAAGATGATAGGATGTTTTACCTGGTAATGTAATAAAGAATGTTGTAATTTGCCACCTACTCGTAACAAACCTTAACCGTCTAGAAATGGATCTAGAGAAAAAGGTTTAATTTGTTTAAAAATAATTTGATTATGTTTAATGCTATTTATCTCATTATTAAAATACATGGATTGTGATTGTAGCAATAAGAAGGTAAAAGTCTGGTTTAGTTCTTGTATAGTAAATGACCAGAAATTCATTTAGATGGACTTACATAAATCTAAAACAATAACGAAAAGTGCAGAGTAAAGTATATAAGGATGAAAATCTCTTTGTATAAGCAATTATAACGATAGATACCCATGACGTTGACATGGTTTAATGTTTTTCTGATAAAATGATCAGAATTCAAATGGCATTTATTAAAATTAAGATTATGATTGTCTGGCCAGTAGGTTGAAGATTGTGAGACCCAAATTGGACCATGCTACCAAAGTAACATTTTAATTTATTTTTAATACGTCAGCTGGATTATCAGAAAATCTGACGTAGTGCCAAATAGCAACTGCACTATTTTGTTGTACTTCAAAAATTCTGTTGCTAATAAATGTCTTCCTGGCAGATAGATCATTATACATGTATCCAATACACAGTGCCATTGTTGAATCAGTATAAAGGTGTATTTTGTTATATTTTATCTAGTGCCTTGGTTGTTTTTACTAATAAACGAGCGAGTAATAAACATAACTCAAGCCTGGGTAATGTCTGTTTCAAGGCAATAAGCTTCGATTTAGAACAATAGATTAAATGTGACTATATGATTGGCGAATACACAGTTCGTATATAAATGCAGCAACCATAACAATTTATGGAAGAATCAGAAAATCCATGAAACTTAATCGATTTGATTTTACTATTAATATTAGGTTTTATAGATCGATTTACCGTAATTGATTCAATTAAGTGAACTGATCATATGATTTGAACCAATTTGTCAGGTACTGTACTGTGTAGTGTGTCATCCCAACCTATTTTAAGTTACCATGGTACTTGTATGAAAAATTTATAACAAAATAGAATAGGACCATTAAGGCCTAAAGGATCAAATATGCTTACTATAATACCTAAAAAGTGTCATTGTAATAATTAAGAGCTATTAGAATGAGTGGTTTGAAAATGAAATGTATCTGTGTAATTATTCCATTGAATTCCCAAAGTACATACATTTCTTTGTAGGGATGAAAGAATCGTGATCAAGGGAGGAAATGAAATGATTTGAAAACTATTTACATAATGGAAAACAATGTTGTAATAATGTGGAAATCTTTTTAATTGACTAGTTTAGATTATGAGAACCTGTAATAAGGTTATTAACGTAAAAATCATATCGAATACAGTTACATGCTAATGGTATATCATGTTCTTTTTCATTAGCTATTTGAATTAAGCATCTAGTGGCTCAATATGATGCACCAACAGTTCCATATATAACTGTTCGTAATGCGTAATGTTTTATTTCGTGATCTGGTAAATCACACCACATAATATGCACTGTAAGTTGGAATCGCTAGGTTTAACTAAAAAGACCAGACGATTCATTTTTGTTATATCTAAAATGATGATAATTATGACTCCTAAATCTATGTAATACAGAAAATAGGTCTTGCTGAACCACAGGTCCAACTAATAAAGTATCATTAAGGGATAAACCGTTGGTGGTTTTTGCTGAACCATCGAAGACAACTCGTAATTTAGACGTCAAACTTGATGGTTTGGATACTGGATGGAGTGGTAAATACACATATGATCGGTCAATTAGTAAATCCTCAAAAATGAGTAGTGTCATATGACTTAAATTCAACTATTCCTGTATGAAATTAGAATAGTCCATTTTAAGTTTAGGAATGTTAATAAATTTTCTTTCTAAGGATAAAAATTTGTTCTTAGCGAAGTAATCGTCTAATCGAATATTATCAGATTTGCGTGGTAAAGTTACAACTCGAATAGTATTCGACTGGAAATGTTCACACTTACAAAAATCATTAACTGATGTATCATTGGTAATTCTTCTGTTTTCCAGAATTGCTCAAGTGGAGTTGAGAGATATCCACTAAGAATTAGAGTGGGAGTATGCACGTTTCAAAATGCAGGAAATATTGATATTAACAGTAACCAGGTTGGAGGAATAACCCAATAATCAGATGTAACCATTTTGATTACAATTCCTATAAACATTTATATTTATTTTATAAATATAATCTTCCTTCCTTTTTACTGTTTAGCCTCCGGGAATCATCGTCAGGCATTACCTCAGATAATGAATGAGCATGATATATATGAGTGTAAGTGAAGTGTGGTCTTGTACAGTCTCAGGTCGACCGTTTCTGAGATGTGTGGTTAGCTGAAACCCAACCACCAAAGAACACAGGTATCCACAATCTAGTATTCAAGTCTGTACTGCCTTTACTAGGACTTGAACGCTGGAACTCTCGACTTCCAAATTAGCTGATTTGCGAAGACACTTTCACCACTAGACCAACCCGGTGGGTTATAAATACAATCTCGAAACTTAACCTACACTCACTAAAGCTGACTAATTAATAGTAATGTTTTGAATATTTAAATAATAAATTCAGTAATTATTGCAATTATTATTAAAATAATCAAAACAATACTGTTAGTCGAGGTTAGCGATCAAAGCGAGTGTAGGTTAAGCTTGGTTGATCGTAATGCTTATATTTTTAATATGTAAAATATGTTAATATGGAGAATGTTTAAAGTGACTGGTATAAAACAGCATGTTAGTGTTATTGGGTTATTTCTCCAATCTGGTTATTAATATCAATATTTCCTGCTATTGAGTTATTTCCTGTTATTTTTCCCACCTAATTCATATTGGATATTAAAATCATAGATTTTTGGCCCACTAGTTAAAAAAAATTAAGAGAGGGTGAATTCCAAAAAGACCCCATCATTATTGCGAACAAGCAGGATATTGCTGCTGATTATATCCCCTAATTTAGTTTGAATAATGGGATGTCTGTAGTTTCGAATGAACTTACCTGCCAGGAAAAGGCTCAAGTAATACTAGTTCCTATCAGGATATCAGTGGTATTTGGTATATTAAATTTGAGATCTGCCAGAAATATATTATGAGGCAAATTGAAATATAAAATATAAATGCAGAATGTAAAGTTCTTATATTTGGAATGCAATGTTATTTTGACACTATATTCTGATTATGACAATGAATTGTTTATTCCCACGACAGTAAGATTATTCTTTATAAGGCAAAACTATGTGTGCAGAAATTCGCTTGACTACCTGAATCCAATATTCTACAAGAATGTGTATTAACCATGTATATTTATGGTATTACATACCGCTGCTGACAAAATTATGTTTCCATTTGAATGATTCTTAAATGAGCAATACGTATTAATCTTAGAGTTATTTACTAATTAGAATCATTAAATTTGTACAATTAATAGAATGACCCATACATAAACAGTTAAACTATTCTTCAAAACGTTTTTCCGATCATTAATGGAAAAGTTTAAAAATTCTTTACATTGATGAAAAGTTAACTAGCATATCTTTTATATTGCTTATTTGTATTGAAGTCTTTGTTGAATTATTGTAGTCCTTTGCTTTGATTAATATCTACATTAATATTTCAAGAAGTTGTCTTTTAATGTTAAAAAATTCTGTTAAGTCTTTGAATGTAAGGAACCTTTGATTTATTTCTCCTTCCATGATCTTGACGTGTTATGATCCAATTTTGATGTTAAAGACAAAATTATGATAAATTCAAATGTATTATAGGAAGCTGTATTTGCTTCAAATGCATGTACATGTGAGGAAATTTCATTAATAAGATTAGATAGAATATTTAGGGATTCTTCTTTAATATAGTCTAATCTTAAAATGCAATCAGCATAGTGAAATGCGATTAAATATTTGTTATCATAACTTGATTTTAGCAAATCTTAGGGCAATTTTTAATGATGGCCAATGGATCATCTTTTAGAGAAGATTGTACATAATGAAGTTTTTGTAAATCTATTAAATCAGCTCTTTTGTGTTATAAAAATGTTGCCACTCCAAAATGTTACCTGTGAATAAAGGTAAACTAATTGGATTTAATTGTATTGACTAATTGGTGTATTTGAAATGTTTTCATTAGATGGTTTTTGATTATCATTGTTATTCATTAAGTATTGTAATTTACATTCAATGGTGCATAAGTCTTCCTCCGTCTGTTCTTAGGCCAATGCTCGGACATCATAAAAATGTATTTTGAGCTTAGATTGAATAAAATCATATTTGCCTTGTAAAACTAAAAGGTTATGTAATTTTATTTGTAAAGAATGACTATCATGACATTGTGGATCAATGTCATGAATGCACTTATCAACGAATGCACCAAGATCCTTCCTATGTAAACCTTTATAGACTATTTGAATTACTAACTTTTCTTATAATAATAATAATGTAAATCATTGATCATAAAGTTAAAAATAGAATAAAATAAAATATTACTATAATGAGTATGTTATTTAAATGAGTTACAAGTAAGTCTGTGTATCCATGGACTCTTTATGATAATGATAGTAGATTGAATATTAAATCCTTTGTATATCAAAGTAGAAAATTAAATATATCCACGGTCCACAAGACCAAAACTGTTCATTTTATTAACTCTGGTATCACCGATACATTTGTAATACTTAAATAAAACACTCATAAATACTACGTTTTATATATATTATATTGTTGAATATGAATGAAACTGAATATATACTTTGAACTGTATGAGTTATTAAATGTACTTAACAATAGAAATAATGAATATATAAATTATAAATAAAGCTATCAGCTGTTGATAGACTAACGGAATTACATGTTTTATGCATTTATATAAAGAAGAAAGAGACGAGACAGCATGGTAAATTTTAAATATGAAAAAACACATGAGATTGACCACTTTTAGTTATCTAATCAAAAAATGCATTAAGTATCAATAAATCTCTGACCAAAACAATCACAACAATTCTATTGATACAGTACCCTAAACAATGTCCAATGGATTTTTTCAGCTGAATTGTCGTAAATAATCTTTTTTCTTCTTTTTAGATTAAAAGAAACAAACCAAAAGCAAACTGATTTAGAGAATACCATACTGACTACTAGATTTAAGTGGTCTGAAGGCTAGTTTGAAGAATTTCTGTTAGTTTTTACGATGTAAGGTACCAGAGATATAAAAGATAAATATATAACTATGTATAGAATATAACAAATTTAATAGAATTTGGTTTGCGACTAAGAAATAAGACTTATGAAATTTATATTAGTAATATTTTGTTAATAGAATCAGAATTTTAGAATCTTACTACAATGAAGTATGAAGCGGGAACTTCTGAATAAAAGTTAACTACTTTTCTACCAAAACAAGTTTGGTATAATACTATCAGTTAGAAAATAATATTTAAGAAATAAAATGATTAAAGGCCCAATACCTAATACAACTATTTTATTAACACAACTGTGAATATTATTACTACTTCAAACATACACAATTATAAAATTCATAGTACCATAAATTGAAATATTTTTCACCCAAGTAATTAAATATAATTAAACGTAAATAATAAACATTCATTTACAAGGGATTTAATATTTTATAATTAAATATAAATACATATGGAAATTATTTAAAAATTAATGAAGATATGTATGCGCGCGCACATGAATGGTATATACATTCAGTACTGTGCCGAACAGTTTACGCAAGCACCATCTATGTATACGGCAGAAACCTTGAAATCGATACGGTGGATACAGCAATGAACGAACTTAACACATGGTCTCCGTGAACACCTACGACAAAAAATTGTGTGCCGAGTAGGTGGGTTTTGTTTACCACGAGTGACACTACCAGCGCCATCTAGCGGAATTTATACGTACTATGCTCTATCAGAAATAACTATATAAAGTACTGCGCTCTATCGAGTATATTGAAAAATATTTACTTCATTCGTTAAAACCGACAATACTAGAAAAAGTAATAAACAGAAAATAACGAGAAATTAATATTATTATCGTTTAAAACAGTAAATACAAAAATAAATATAATTCCATATTAAAATGAAACATTGTAATTATAACAAAACTGTATACAATACTCTACTTTTTAACCTCTTCTTTGAACTGCTATATACAGGTTATTCATCCTTGATAGAGGTAATTTCATAAAACTTATTCATACTGAAATTCGAAAAAGACTCTGATAAAAAACTTAACATTTTTTTTAAAAACGATCAAAATTTAAAGATGAGATTTTTATGCAGTTATACGATCAGGAATAAAATTTTTCTCGATAAAAATAAAATAGACCAGGATAGTATAATGTAGAAAGATAAAATTATTTAAAACAAACCTTGACTTGTAGGCGGAAGCTGTGGTTGAGGAAATGGATTGGTTGGGCTCTCTAATAATAAGATACCCTTTTGAACAAGTTCATCCCGGGGTGCTCTAACAGAGATCTTTCGTTCCAACGCTGAAATATAAAAATAATAAATAACTAAAATTGTATTTAAATAAAAATATATGAGTAATTTAAAAAATAATCTCCAATTCAAAATTACTAGCACGTTAAAAGTTCAAAACACCAAGAAAAGTAACTCCGAAAAACCGATACAATTAAATTATGTCAAACACATCTATTTAGAGCACAAATAAATTATTTTTCTTATGAAAAAACAAGGAATATAACATAATTCTGACTGTAATAATGTCTTGAAAAATTATTATCACATAAGGCAAACTTTAAAAGTGTTTGATTTTGATTTTTAAAATTAGAATTTGAAAAATAAAGCAAAAAAATAAAATATTACTTTATTCAGTTTTACATACGACACAGATAAACAGTATAATAATTACTTATTAATGAAAATTCAAAACTTTCAACTTTCTAAAGACGCTAGATTCACTCGAACACACACATTTATTTGAATTTTTAAAACTTATGAAAACTTTAAAGAAAAATTAACCAATTTTTGTTTTACTTTTTATCAGAAAAAATTTCATTTTTTTCTCAAAAAATTTTCCGCAATCGATTTTAAATTTCAACATAAATTTACTTTAAGTAATTATCAATATTTTGACGAAATATCGAAGAAAAAACACTTTATTAATTCGCGTCTTAACACTCTTATTCTTTATCACCTTGAATTGATGGGTCCAAAAGTGACCAAAAACTTTAAGAGTTACGTCTTTAAAAAAATGTTATTAAATTTGTTTAACGTAAAAATATTGATAGCTTCGGATAAATTATACTTTTTTTTGACACTACATGGATTATAGTATATTTTCGATTTAATTAATTTAAAAAAAAATTAATTTCTAATATATAATATTGTTTATTTGTTTATTTTTTGATAGCACCAATTTATAACGTAATAATTTAAAATTAATTTAAAAGTACCTATATATGTTGATTGATTTTTTAAATTTTTTTGTTAACGTTACTCGTGATTTTTTTTTAATACTGACTAAAAGTAAATAATTTTTTTAAATACTAACCCTCTAATAATATAAATGTTTAAATACTTTTCAAGCATTTTATTTATGTTTTTTTTTTTCGCTGAGGCAATTTTTTGACCATGTCTACATAATTTGGCTTTTTTCTTTTCCCAGAACTTCCTCATTTTCTCTGCTTTGCTTCTTTCTTCGCTCAATTTAAGATTTCTTTTGGGTTTTATGTTTACTTGAAACTTAGATTCATCAGCCGACTTCCTATATGTATCTCTTTCATTTATAAAATTTTTACTTACCATTAGATCCTTGAGGTCTTTTCGATCTGTTCGTACCAATTTATCTGATACCCATACACTTTTATCCTTCTTTTCTTAATTTATGTTTCAATATTTTCTATTCCTTAATATAATTCTTCCGCCTTTCTTAGTCCGTACATTGTATATTGTATCCATATATTTCGGACCGTATATTTTATAAGGATTATTTTTTCAACTCTGCTTATGTTTTTCCTAACGAATATTTGTAGCGTTTTTGAATCATATCAAGTTTTTGTAAGGATTACTGTTTTATAGTGTTCTATATGATCTCTTTGAATTTTTATTTCCAGATTACTTTTCATTTCGAATAATATATTTCTTTAATTTTCTGAAATCCAAATTAAATCTAACGTTAACAAATTATCTAAATTTTCATATTAAAAAATATTTTACTAACATTTGTAAAATTTTCATAAGTTTTAATAAATAATAATTGCCATGCTCATATCATAATGTTATCTGCTCTGAGATAGTTCCCTCACATCATTTCCGTGTACATCCATCCTGTTCCTAATTAAACTAATGAATTCCTGATACTTCTCATTTCTATTCAGATGCTCTATAATCTTTACACTTTCTCACCTCTCTTCGTTGCATCTGCTGTTACTTCTTCTACCGCTGTTTTAATCAACCCCTCTTATGATAATTCCCAGCCAGTTAGCGTTCTTATTTACAACAGGCTTATACGGTACGGTATTCAATTTTGGTGACTGTAATGTTATGCTAAAGCTGCTGTAGTAGAATACAAAACACGTTTTCCGAATGGCAGGATTCCCAGTCCCAAAACAATTAGCGCGACTCTTCGCAATTTCGGGAAACAGGTTCAATACCTAGTATTCGTACCGGCTACGAACGATCTCTACAACACGACGCTGTTATTAATAGAATTATTATCGATGCAGTTCGGCGCAATCAAGGAGTCAGTACATGACGTCTTTCTAAGCGAATCAGGGTTTCGCATTCTATGATTTGGAGGACACTTAAAACAAGTTTCGTGCTTATCAAATAGCCAGTTCAATATCTACATCTAGGAGACGGTTCGCTTCGCTTGGAGTCCTACAACTGGTGGAATACAATTCGACAACTCTACAAATATGTTTTGTTTACAGACGGAGACAAATTTAAATCGAGATGTCAACAACTAACGCAATGAGCAAAAATGGGCAGAAGTAAATCCTCATGAAACGGTGGCAGGCAATTTTCAACAACAACTTAGCGTCAATATATGGTGGGGCCTTCTTCACAATCAGCTGTTTGGACTGTTCATATTACCTAGCCGCTTAAATTATGAGGGCTGGTTTCACTTTCTTCAAGAAGAATTGCCGCAGTTACTTGAAGTTGTTCCTCTAACACTGAGACGAAAAATATACTTCGAGCACGACGGTGCGCCTCACCGCTTTTCTTGTCCCGTTTCTACTCGCTTAAATCATAATTTTCCTGAAAAACGCATCGTTTTTCAGGATCGTTCCCTTGGTAGGCAGGACTGTGTAGGTTCACATTCCTGCCCATCAAGATCACCTGATCTTGGTGGCTAGTCAACTTAGATTTTAGTCTTAATTCCTTTAGATTTTTGTGTCCGGAAATGGATAAAAAATATTGCATACAAAACAAAAATACATTCTCGTGAGGAATTAGTTGTCCGTATTATGAATGCGGCCGAGGACCTTAAGGACAGCCCTGAAGAACTAAAAAGAGCAACAAAAGCAGTACAGAAGCGTGCCAAGAAATGTGTTGAAAATGGGGGGCTCATTTTTGAACATTTATTATAAATTGGTACGTATAAAGCAATTTGGTCTAGTGTACAGTTTTTTAACAGAATTCAATTTTTTTTAACTTTCTTTTATTCAAATTATCTTACACCATTTTGTTCAAAATTAAATTCTCTACAAATCTGTTTAATTGTTTTGCGTGTTTATTATCTATTTAATAAAGTTATTGTATGAAAAGCATAAAAAACTGGTTTTTACCCAAATTTATTGGTTTTCACCCGAGATTGCTTAATAAATACTGCAGATACGGTTTTGGGACCTATTGTATTCAATTTTTCGGATCAAACACCATAAGAAATCACTAATTCTGCTCCTTAATTAACGTCCAAAAAGTTCAGTACGACCTCATTTCACCGGAATAGGTGAAATCCGAGCGAAATCATTCACTAACCGTAACTCGCAAACGAACCATTTTAGGGCATATGTTTATATGAACCTTTTCCACTATTTTCACGAGTAGAATAGGTTATGAAAGTGCCGGCAGAACTTCGTGATACACCCCCCTCACTCTCTCACTCACTGTGTGTGTGTGTGCGTGTGTGTTTGTGTGTGTGTGTATTCACACAAGCGCGCGCAAAATATATATATTCACTCGTAGAAAAAAAATTCTAAACTGGAAAAAACGACTTTTAAAAATCTTCTGATTAACAAACTAAATTTTTAGGATTTCTTTTTTTTTAATAATAATTTTCAATAGCTAATGTTGTAATAAATTAAAGCGTAAGTACATCAATTCTACGATATATGAAGTAACGGACTTTTAATAAAAATAAGAAGGAAAATTCCAGTAAAAATAACAGTCATGTTTTGAATTTTAAATGCTGCAGTAGACATTTACTTTATACGTAAAAGTTACACACACATAAAACTATTATTATTATTACAGCATTCTACGAGATAATATTACTGTACTTAAAACTAACAATACATAAACAACAAAACTGTGTATGCCTACCATAGTTCAAGGATACGAGGACCTTAAGGGAAAACGTGATTATCTAGTACCGTAAACTCCTTTAGCGATGTTAACCAAACGTGCAACATTAATTAAAACAGTATTTCACTTTTAAACAGATATGAAAAAACAACGAATTAATAACAAAAAATGAAATTAATAAGATCCCGATTCCGAATAAACTTCAATCTCCCTAATGGATCAATTAATATCAATTCCACTCTAAAAAAAAAAAAAAAAAAAAATTAGATATTATTCGTTATGCAGTATAACGATAAACTAATAAAACATAAATACACGAAAATGCCGTTCAAAAAGATCTTTTCAAAATTATAAATCAGTGCTTTTTTCACTGATTTAGGTTGCTGGTCATCCTAGATTAAATTAAAGGATCTGTAAAATAAATAAATATTTTTTCCGATGTAAACATAAAAATACATTATATAGAACACGTCAATATAAGATAGGTTTTAAATATAAAAACCGATTATAAGCAAAAATAAATGTTTAAAACCGTTATTAAACTCGATAACAGTCCTGATCTCTTGTAAATACATTATATAAAAAAGTTACAAAATAATTCACAAATCGCTATTAAAAATTATTTTGGGCACACATTTATGTACAAGTTGAAAGGGATGCAGATACATCGTGTTTTTTTTCTTTTTTTATAATTAGTATTACTTAAAAATTCATCCACAGATTACTCATGTTTCCAACAGAAAACCTTGAAACTGTATTTTAAGTAAATTGGTGAGCTTTTTCAAATGGTTCGGGAATTTATAAAAAAATGGCAATGAAAGCATAATAATACCTGCCGTTTTTCGTAAGCCGAAGTATGATGTTAAGTTACACTCCTCAACGGAAAACAGTTCTGTTGTCTGGTTTGGTAAAGGTTGGATATTGTTATTCTTTTTCTTTTTTTTTAAATTTGTGACCATCCTTTTTAGCAAAGCTTGCACAACAATCATAAATATAAACACAATGATATGTTAATAAATTAATTACTTAAATATAGGGAAACAGAGATTTTTTTTTAATCATTAAAAAAATGAATATGATAAATGCAACATGGTGCATTTATCGTATTCATTTTTTTTTTCAAAATTCGTTATGAAGGTTACATATATCGCGAAAAACCAGTTTCGATTTTCTTCAAAACTTTATTAAAGCTAATTTTTTACCTATAGAGTGGCCGGGAAGTCACCGCACTCCTAAACTTAACGAAAAATATGAGTTAGGATATGTGTTTAAAATATACGGTATTTTCTTTGGGATCGGTTGGCAAGAGCTTTTACATCACACACTCTGAGTAAAAGACAGTTCTGTTAAAATGGCAGACACGAGTAGTTACAGCGTCGAGGAGCGGTTAGTGACAAGTGTATGGGTTCATGAACGACAACATGCGAATCAAACAATGAAGCTCAATCAGTGATTAATAAGCCGCCACCACAAAGAGCAACAATCCTGGCTTGGGAAAAGCGTGAGTTTCAATTAGGCAGTGTTAAAGATAGGTCGCGGAGTGGACGAAAGTTAACGCGGTTAGAAACGTGTGCTGCTGTTGTAGTTTCCATTGAAATATCCCCGATGAAATCGACTCGTAAACGGACAGCTGAACTTCGTATACCGCGGACGACAACGCAAGACCGTATAAAAAAAGGACTTGAAAGTTAGCCCATTTCGTCCACTGTTCATCAATGAAGTGTCAGATGTAGCTATGGAACGTCACTTTATTAGAAAAATTACCCGCTGCAGTGCACCGTGGAAAGGTGATTTTTACTGACGAATGTGCAATCTATCGCAGTTCACGTGCCAGAAATGTGTTATTTCGGACGATAGAAAATCCTTGTTAAGCGAAAGAGTCGGAAAGAAATCCAACGCACGTCAGGATTCGGGTTGGAATGACAGTTCGTCATTTTTTGGCCGTTATTCTTTTGACGGGCCGGTGAATGCACAAACTTGTTTAAAGATGTTGGAGGCACGGTTAATACTACAGCTTCAAGAGAAGAATCTCATGAAACGAGAAGGTTGCAGCAGGATGAAGCACCTGCACATTTTGCTCTATCAGTCTGCGCGTTTCTGAATTAAAGATTTCCAGGACGTTGGATCGGCCGCGGTACCCCAGGGTCACCGGTTCCGTTATCATGGCCACCACGAAGTCCTGATCACACCACCCAAGGCAATTCATAACGGGGAATTATCGAGACACACGTATCTGCAACCCTCGCTACACCACAAATGAAGAATTGCGTGACGCTGTGACGGACGCCTTCCGTAACGTAACACCAGAAATGCTCCATCCCATGTCGCAGAGGACATGGCGACGTGCGTGCAATATGAGGGCAAGCACACAGACCCACTGGACCATTAAAATTAATACTACGTATCAAGCGAGTAAATAAAATAATTCATTATTATATTGCCGCATTTTTCACTTATAACTCATTAAAAATTTGTATTTCTAACTTTAGGGGGTACAATGACTTCCCGGCCAACCTGTACAACAAATAATCTAAAAAGAATTTTTTAACTTCCATTTGTTAAAATTGAAATACACGTTTTTTGTTCTTTTGCTCTAACTCCCTCTGATTTAAATATAATTCAAAAATATGTTGAAAGTTTATACTGTTATATTTATAGCTATAATGGAATGGCTACAATATTTTTAAAATTATTGATCCCGGATCTAAAATACATTAAAGTTTTTTTTATTATCTAATTTTTATTTTAGCCTTTATTGAAGGGGGTGTTAGATTTAGAGAAAACTTTACGAAAGCAAATATGTTAAGCTTTACCTATATATGAATATTTTAGAGAAATGTTTCTTAAAATTTATTAGCCACCTCAAAAATAAACATATATATATATATATATATTGTTTTTTGATTCAAACTCTTTGTCATACTTTGTTAAATTTTATTTGGCTATAACTCTGGAACGAATGAAAATAAGTATCACTTATGGATACGTCGTTAAGATAAAGTCCAAAATCCAAATGTTTTGGATTCTGGGCTTTTTTGGACACTTTTGGTTCAGTCGATTGCAATAAAAAGGGAGGTGCACAACTAGATATTACAATAGGCCAAAATCCAAAATTTCGACATTCTACGGCTAATCGATTTTGAGTTATGCGAGGTACATACGTACGTACAGACTCACGCCCACACTAGCCAAAATGGATATTTCGGTTGAAATCTGAAAACCGAAATTTTTCGCGATCACAATACTTCCAATACTTCGTACAAAGAAGTAAAAACGATTATCTAATAAACCAAATTAAAACGTATATCTCCATGCTACCCAAAATAGTACTTCGGTCTACAAACAAGGGCCTTATTAGGCTTCTGTAGTCGTTTTTAATAAATTACCTAACGATATAAAATATTTACCCGAAGAGTTATTTAAAATTATATTTAAAATGTTTCTTAACAAAACCCTTGCCGTTCTCCGTGACGAAGTGGTAGCATCTCGGCCTTTCATCCGGAAGTCCCGGGTTCGAATCCTGGTCAGGGATTGCATTTTTTATAGGTTATAAATTTCGATTTTCACATTCCCTCGTACAGGCTTTTTTGTAAGCTTCTGTGATGAATTATTTTATTAGTAAAAAAACCTACGAGCATACCATTGTGTGTTAATTTTTTAAAATACAGATTTTTCTACTCGTTAAAGTACATTAATATATTAATATATCATATTTTTACAAATTCAAAATATTTTTCCCTTAAGCCTTCTAAAGGTTTACTGAATTTACAGATTTTATTTATTTTCACACAAAGTCACTAATATTTCGTAAAATTTTTATTTTTATGTATTAATATGGACGAAACCATTTAATTCTATCGATTAACTTATTTTTGACTCGTTACTGATCAACCAAAGTTTTTCCCCATTCCCTTCATTCTTCTAATTAATTCTGGAACGATTCTATTTCGTTGCCCACGTAGTAATACACCTATCATTCCAAACATAATGTAAATATAAAATGTAATAATACGTAAAAAATTTAAATATTAAAATAAAAAAAAGCATAATGTAAAATCTAATCAATTTATTACGTAAATATAAAATAACCTTCTGATCTGAATATAGCGTTTATTTGCTACAGTAAATGTACAAAGTATTGAGTAAACCGGACATACATTCACCCACAGATACAAATGTATTTTTAGAAATAATAACATATCAGAATCAAACCTTTCCAACATATTACACATTAATCAGTAAACACTCCAATCAGCCTACACGCATACAAAGATATTACTACAAAATTTAAATTTCATAATTATCAGGTAAAAATCGTGCTCAGCACAGCTGAAGGATGCGAAATTTTTAATTTACATTATATTTGACAAAACTCAATATGACTATATGATGTGACCATTCATTTGACTAGTTATGCCGACTCGAGTCAGATCAAAAATAAACTACTGCTTGAACTAATAGTAAATAAGTTTTCTAACTGTTTTAAAATAAGTGATATTTGAAATAATATTAAAGGGACTCGTTTACCGTACTGTAAATAAATACCGTTACTTTTTTTTTAGGCGTTATGAAAGCGAATGTTAAATAAAATCGATTAGATATGACTTCCACGTCAGAAATAATCCTATTCTCCAAAGCGAAAACCATCTCATAGTAATTTTAATTTTCATAACTAATTAAATGATTTAAATTATATAATTTAAGTAACTGCCAGATACATTATTCGGATCAGTTACTTTTTTTTTTGTTGATATAGTCGTTTAATTTGATGTGTTGTTAATTATTATTACTTACTGTTTATTATTATCAATATTATAGCACTGTTTAAAGTTAGTTATTGTATACATTGTGAATGTAAAATGCAATGAAATTATTCACGCAGCGCGTTTTACCTCGTTTTATTTTTAACACGATTTTTCCGGCATTGCAATTTTGAATGTTTTGCAATTTTGAACGAAGGCATTAGCAGAAAAAAACGGGTCAACATTGTTTTTTCTTGGAAAATTTTAAATCAAAATCGTGTGTCATATATCACCTACCTTCGTATTTAAAAAGATTAAATTTAATATTCAATACGGCGGACACAAGATGGTAGACAAAAATTAAAAACCTACCGTAATGCAGATTTTCTTACTATGTAGAACCCCATTTTTTTCTCCCTACAAGTAACTCTCAGATATGCAGTATAAAGCTGATTCCATACTTAAATATCAACCGGTATATTGAAGACATGAATGAATGAAAAATTAAATAACTTTCATTATTTTTTTTTGTGGGGGGGGATTGTGGGCAAAGAATGCTCTGGCGTAATCATCGCCCGGAATACAATTTTATAGAAATAAAAAATAGCTAAGTAAGACTAGAACTAGAACTAGAACTACTGAAAACTAAAAAATTAAACAATAACTTACAACTAAAATCACAGCTAAAATTTCTTTAAAAAAAAACAGTTAAAACTAATATCACAACCGTAAAACTAAAAAAGTAGAATTTAACAAAACTAAAACGAATTTAATGAAGTCCAATAGGGGTGTGAAGGGCCCCAACTCGGATAACGGAAAGAATATTAACATAAACTAAACCTACCTTAAAAATTAAAATATTAAAAAGCTAAAGTTTACAACTAATGACACAGATAAAATTACATTAAAAAACCTGAAACCAATATCACTAAAAATATGAAATATAACTACTATCACAGATAAAAACACAAATAAATAAATATGATATACAAATATAATATATATTTATAAAAAATAAATTTAACCAAAACCGACAAGAGTTTATAAGGTTCCTTCTCGGATAACAAAAGAAAATAAACATTTTAAATGAAACATAACAGTAAAAAAAGAACTATGTAAAATACTAATAGTTCTAAGAAATAAAAATACCCGGTCCAAAAATTCTTTAACATTGTCCAGGATATGACGAATGTTCCTGGGGAATTTAAATTTATGACGCAAGGCCGCATAACAAATGCAATCAAAAAGGATGTAAACCACAGTCAAGCGGCATATTGGTGTATTTGCTTCTGATATTAGGTAACGTGTGTGACTCTAGTATAGTCTAACCGCAATCGACAAAGGACTACTTCCTCTCGACGTAATTTTCTGAAAGACGAGTCCAATGGCAACACAGTGTTTTTAATGTATCGAAGTTTATTATCCATTGTGGCAGTTCAGTCACCTTGCCACTTTGATCGAAGAGCGTGTTTTACACAACCGTTAAAATCGCATGTAGTAACATGCGATGATGAGTGGTGAAAGAAGACATGCTAAAGACATGCGTCTTTAGCAGCGGAATCTGCGCGTTCATTGCCCGCAATTCCTATGTGGCTAAGAATCCAGCGGACACTCACTTGTGTATTACGATGGTTCAACTCGACGATTGCGTTATAGATTTCGGTAACCAAAGATGTCTAGAGTAAAAATATTCTAAAGCTTGAAGTGCACTACACGAGTAGCTACAAATAAGATATGACGGTATTTTGGATTAACGATATTCAAAGCCTTATTTATGGCGTACAGTTCTGCAGTAAATACAATTTTAATATTAGGTGATCAAACATATATATTATGCTATTAAGAATAAACGCGCATCCAACGGTATCATTCTGTTTCGATCAACCTGTGCATACTATTTCGTCTGGGTTTATTTTGGAGAGAGTATGGTGAAAACTTTGCTGAAAGTAAAAATGATGTATAGCATCTGACATAGCATGATGTGTAACATCTAATATCTTCAGCGCGGTATTACGCGCTGAAGAGTAGGCGATACAACCATAATCTAAACGGGAACGAACTAAGGAATAATAAAATCGCAGCATACATAGCCTATCGGCTTCCCAATTGGTGTTGCTAAGAACTCGTAGCATATCTAGCAGTTTGGAACATTTTGTTTTTTTTTAATTTTTTGATGTGTTTCACCCGAGAAAGGCGGCTATCAAAAATAAAAATCTGATGTAGGTAAAGAGATACCTACGTTGAGAAAACAACGTTCTCCGTTGAGAAAAACTTGCGGAATGGAAGGGTCCCGCAGCCGAGAAACGACTACACATTTTGTTTTCTCAGGTGAAAATGTGAAGCCGGTAACCTTGGACCAAGTTACAAAGCGAGATATTGTGTTCTGTAATGGTCGCCCTGCTATGGCTATTGAACGGGACGTAATATATATGGCAAAATCAAAAGAAAATAACAAACATGAAGCACGCGGTTGCACATATTCAGTAATACGTTGATGGCTATAGTAAACAAGGAGGTACTTAATTTACTTCCTTGAGGTACTCCATTCTCCAAAGTGACGCTACCCGATAAGGAATCTCCAACACGAACACGGAAAGTTCGGTCATTTAAGAAATCCTTGATAAATGCATGCATGCAGCTCTTGATTCCCTATTCTTTAAGGGTGTTAAGAATACCACGTCCCCAGGCCGTGTAGTACGCCTTCTTGATATCAAAGAAGATAGCGACGAGGTGCTGGCGGAATAGGAAAGCGTTTTAAATAGCTGCTTCCAGTGACACTGAATGGTCAATGGAAGAACGTCCTTGGCGGAAATCGCATTGTTCAAGATATAGAAGGCCATGTCTCTCTACAGGCGCCGGGACAAACATACGCGGATCTCTTAAAAACAGTGAAAGATAAAGTCAAGGCTGAGGAAGCAGGGGATATCTTATCCATCAGGAAAGGCCGAGGCCAACAACTAGAGGTCAGAATTAGCGGATCACAGAAAGCAGGTGAAATTTCCTCTCTGCTCAAGAATAGGACTGAAGAACTTCAAGTTGACATTAGAACCAAAGGCGACCGTAGAACAGTGGTGCATGTCAAGGACCTGCTGTACGATATTACAAGAGACGCCTTCTTTGAGTATATGGACACTCTCCCCGACTGCGTATACTTAAATGGATATCCGGTCGGGGCGAGAAGGGGAAAAAAAAGTTTACATATATCAACCCACCGGGTTGGTCTAGCGGTGAACGCGTCTTCCCAAATCAGCTGATTTGGAAGTCGAGAGTTCCAGCGTTCAAGTCCTAGTAAAGCCACTTATTTTTACATGGATTTGAATACTAGATCGTGGATACCGGTGTTCTATTTAATGATCGTCTATCTTCAATATATACAAGGGCCGCTGCCTCATATTCTTGTCCACCTGTGATCCTAAGTCGTTTCTTTCTCCTGGATTTTTGTAACTTATCTCTTAGGGTCTCTATTTGCTTTGACCACCAATATGCTGAGCTTCTCTTTCTGCTCCTACTCTCCTCCCTTTCCATCTCTTGTTTGACTACATTGGTCAGCGCCAGCGGTGTTAATTCAGTCATATTTATGAGCCTCGTGGATGTCCTATTCTTTCTATCTCTTCTGCCGTAAACCTCCGGGGTAACGGTCTTTTTATAGTAGCAAACATCGGATCATCAATACAAATTCTGGTCGCTAAATGATCACTGGCGATTTCGTGAGGTAATACTCGCCAATCCCATTGCTCCCCCTCTCCACCTGTTGTCCAGGATTGTAAGGTCCAGAACCGACGAGTGCCCTCTCGCCTGATAGGTGGGGGTACTGTCATTGACACAATGATCGCCAATAGAGCTCATAGTGTCCGTCAATATTTCACCTCTTCTATTTGTGTAAGCACACCCTGTAACCACTGATTTACAGTTAAAATCCCCCACCAGTATGAATTTCTTCCTATTTCTAGTAGTTATTCTTTGTATGGTATCCATGCATCTCGCAAATTCACTCAACGCACAATTAGGCGAAATATATACTGCAATTACGAGTACAGAGTCGGATTCGATTGTCACTATCCCTTTCGATCTCGCCGTATTCCTCCAGGCTATTCTCCCACTGATATCTCTCACCACTACATCCCCTTCTGTATCGACTATCCAGCCCGCTCGTGCTGCTACATAAATGTTGGGTTCTGTAACCACCAACAAATCTGTCTTCTGTGACACCCCCAGTTCACTGACCAAATCACATGACATAGAACTCCGATTAGTATTAACTAGGAGAGCCCTAAGCATTTTGATTTTTTAAACATGCCCAAGCCCCTGTTCGGTGATCCTGGCTCCCGCAGTTAAGACAGCTATTGTGCTCTTTACAATCTGCAATTTTGTGACCTTTGTCCCCACAATTGAAGCAAAGGTTCAATCTATCTGGGCCGTTACACTCACTCCTGCGATGTCCCATGCTCCAACATCTAAAACACCTTTCTTGATCTTTTCGTATGTACGCCCTACAATTGACTCATCCTACAACCAATCTGCATGCTGCTCTGTAGGACGTGACTACCGTAGCATTCTGTGTTTCACCATACCCTGGTCTTATAATGTGTTCTGTCTGGGGTCCCCCCAATAGACTTAATGGCATTGAGTAGGGTAGAGAGGATGCAGGGGATAGAGGTACAAGAAACAAAAATAGAAGTATTTAGATTTATGATGGTCAACGAGAATAATTGGAGAAAGGTGGCGGACTTCGCGAAGGGGATTATATCACAGAAGGATCCGGATGAGAGGACACTAGGTTTTTAGGGATAGTGATAGGGAAGGGCAGACAGCCCCAGTGGTGAGGGTCGGCATGCTGAGGTGTGCCTGCTTCAAGGATCCACTGGGGACTCCATGGGAAATTAGGTTAGGGGAATAATTGCAAAATTAAATAAAATAAAAGAGAAAAGACCCGACACCACGTCAAGACAAATCATGGTCAGAAAAGAGGGCAAAAATTAAGTACTCAAAAGATCTGACCGGCGAGCCGACCTGCCATGCCGGACATACAGCCGGTAGTCGGGAAGGCTCGTTAGAGTGTAGCAGACACTCCCCTGGGAGGCGTAATACCAACCAGACCGGCCCAGGGGAGTAGAGTATCAAAAAAAAAGTTTACATATATCATGAAGGCGTTAAAAGACAGAGACATAAGCCAAGTGTACTAAAGCAAATAAGTCAGTATCTGTGACCACTGGGCGGTTGCGGACTTAAGACGGGGAGTTAAGTCACTAGATGTTTGGGGGAGTATAAAAGGGATCCGTTTTGGGGCCTCTATTATTGTTGGTTGTTTTTCATGGGGTGCTGAGACTTAGGCTTTCTCCTCACGTAGAAGTCTTAGCATACGCTGATGACTTGGCTGCCATGATTAGCGGAAAAACGGAGGCTGAAATTACTGAAAGGGGTAATGACGCCTTGTCAAGTACCGAGGAGTGGATGAGATCGTGTGGACTGTTACTATCGCCGGAGAAGAACCAATTACTCACTTTAACCGGCAGACAACGGATAGAACCTATCAAACTTAAGGTAGGAAACTGCGACATAAAGGTGGTTGATAAGGCTAAATATCTGGGGGTTACATTGGATAAGAGTTCCAGATTCAGCAAATATGTATTGACAGTGTGCTGTAAAGCTAAGAAAACCTGAAAAGCAATCAGCATGCTCATGACTTCACATGTGGCTTCCAGATCTTGAAAAAGAAAAATGATTATGTCGACGATAACATCCACTATGCTTTATGCTCCGCCGGTATGGGGAAACACGATGAAGGTTAAACGTAACTTATCCAAACTAATAACTGTACACCGAAGATCACTGCTAGGAGTTATAGCGGCGTATATGACAACCTCATATGAGGCAACATGTGTTCTACAAAGTACTCCCCCGATTGAGCTTCTGATTAAAGAGCGTTGTTAGAGATTTGAGGGAATCGGTAAGGAGCAGGCTAAAAATATGATTATTCGAGACTGGCAGGACAAATGAAGCATTGGTAACAAGGCTGCCTGGACCAAAAGGCTCATAGTTGATCTAATCAAGTGGCTCAACAGGAAACATGAAGAGGTGGGTTATCATTTGGCCGAAGCGTTATCGGGACATGGTACTTTCAATGAGTACTTACACAAATTTGGTAAGCGGGCCTCACCAATATGTATGTTTGGCAATAGTACAGATACGGTGGAACACACAATATTGAAATGGGAGGAAATGTGAGGTGGATAGAGAGGCTTCAAGCCTCTATGGATTGGGTCCTTACCAATTGATCTATTTTATGCTCGCTAATGAGGATAACTGTGGCGCGGTGGAGGGCTTCGTGAGACGAACCATCAGAGTTAAGGAATCTGAAGAAAGAAGGAGGGGTTTCTGAGTAGCTGTGTAGGGTTTGGCCGGACAGCCTCATCCGTGGCCGGCATGCCTATTTGTACCGGTCTCGATGAGCGGGTGGAGATTTCGGGGGAAAGTAGGATTGCGTAAACTGATAAGACCGAGACTCAGCCGTCAGCCGTTCAGGAACGACATAGTCGGGTCTGGTGACCTCGTGCGGCGGTTAGAGGCTGGCACTGTTAAGACCGAGACCCGGTCTCTGGGATGGGGCCCGATTACTCCGTCCTGGGGATTTGAGGCAGGCGAAAAGAGATGCAAAAGATCCGACCGGGGGAGCTCAACTCCCGTACCGGACTTACTGCCGGTGGGTGAGGAAGCTTCCTTAGAGTAAAAGGATACACCCTTGGGCTGAGCTTTGCTTAATGCATGCCCGGCCCAGGGGAGTAGGGAAAATAAATAAAAAAAATTAAGTATTGGTACGACAATGGCTTCTAACCAAACCGAGGAAAACATGTGAGGAGAATAGACTATTAAAAATACACAATAGGTGTAGTAGCGCCGAATTAGGAAGGTGTGAGAGCATACTGAGACGAATGTTGTCGGGTCCAGGAGAAGTTTCACATGAGTTTTTAAGTGCGTGTGACAACTCATTGAATGAAAATGAGCGTTTAATTCACCGACCGAATTACCAACGTTTAACGGTAGTAGTTCCATCTGTAATTTTTACCTCTGAAATTCATTTCTATGATGAATTCTTTTCATTTGTATGATGAGGTGAGATGCACCAAACGAAAAGAATCTGCCGAGTTACTTGCCACTGCAGAAAGTGATGTAAGGAGTTCTCCTTTATGAATGAGTCCGAGAATGGACTGTTTTTGTGATCCGCACATTGTATGGATCTTTTTCCACACAGAAAACGAGGAAGTAGTACTTGAGATGTTGTCCAAGTATTTCCTCCGTGACTTCCTCCTAGCGTCCAAGAATACCCGACGACATACCGCTCTAGCGTTACGGTACAAATCTAGATGTTCATTTGTAGGTCTGCAATTCAATTTTCGCATTTCTTGTCGTCTATTGCTAACAGAGTATTGTTAATCATCATTCCACCAAGGAACGGAAAGACGTCTTGGGTTTCCCGATGGTTGTGGGATACATCTATTAGCATTCTCAAGTATCAGAGACGTAAAAGAGGTAAGTTCGTCAAGGGCGTCTGTATCACTGTAATGCTATGATGGGAATGCTTTATGGTAACCGATCCAATCTGCTTTTTCAACAATCAATCTCCGTAGCCTTTTATTCACCTCGCAGTCGACATCAAAAGTTATAATAATTGGTCTGTGATCACTGTCGTGAAGGTAGACACAAGCTGACCAATTAAGACGAGGGAGTAAATTTGATGAGCATAAAGAAAGGTCGATGTTTGACAGTGCACCAGAAGATGAGGACATGAATGTGTATGATCCATCATTCAGTAGACAAGGTCAAAGTCTTCGTTTATCATAATTCCTCAAGAGGAGCAGAAAGATGAGCCCCAGGAAATATGGTGGGCATTGAAGTAAAGACAGCGATGGGATGTGCGTGAGGAGATTTGATATTTCAAGGGTATTGAACTCAGAGTTCGGTGAGAGATACAAATTGCAAATATGCAATTTAAAGGGGACTGAAATTTTTACAGCAACAGCAGGAATGACGGTAGCTAGCTGTAGCCTTGTAGTCGACACTTTATTCTGCATGAAAATAGCAACACCACCAGTCTTTCTACTATCTATAAGCCATTCGTATCTCTCACAGGTATAGCCTCTGAGTGCTACCGCATCTTGTAGATGTGTCATCTTGAATAGATGCGTTTCTTGAAAGCACATTATAAATGGTTCGGGTACGTGCATCAACACTCTAACATCTTCAATGCGGGACCTAAGACCTCTAATGTTCCACTGAATAATGCTCATAAAGGTAGTTAGATACAGAAAGGCAGATAAATATATATGAAAAATGAGTTGTAGGTGATTCGGTTTTCATTTTTCGAACTTTTTATTTAAAAAAACTCCGATTCCCTGAAGTCGGGCAGTTCCTCTACAATATCCTTCAGTAAACATGGTGTTGGAGGAGGAGATTTAGAAAACTAGGAAGTTGCAGACATCCCAGAGAAGGTGGTTGTTTGGGGTCCCTTAACAGGGAGCTTATTTGTTGACTTACCACCAGCTGTATTTACTTCTGTCCGCAGAGGTAAAACTTTAGGGACAGGAACTTTCAGAGGGATCCCACTAGTGTTAGTTTCACTAGCTGTAATTACCGACTTCTTATTCATCTTCGTTAACTCAAAAATAGTTGCAGTAAGTGAAGCAACATGATCAGATAACACCTGAACAAGCTTTTTTCAACTCACTGTAGGATCCGCACTGTTAGTTGCCTGCATTTACAGGAGCTTTATTTGATGTCGCAGCGGCGAAAGAGACATCTAGTTTAACGAGATTTCGAGAGCTAAGAAGTGTTATTTTATATTCTCTTCGGGCGGCTGGGAAAAAATCTTTCGCTCGGTACAGATTTTTAGGACTGCCTTCTCTTCTTTAAAAACCTAGGCAATCTAGAGATCGAGCTGAATGTGTTACACCACAGTTAGCACACTTTCTTCTTCCTGGCAGTTGGTGTCATTGTGACCTTCTTTCGCATATCGAGCGCAAATTGCAGTTTTGGAACCCAGAAGTTGTGGTATGGCCGTACCCTTGGCATTGGAAACATCGTCGTGGGTTGAGGATGAAAGGTTGCACCCAAACCTACTTTAATCCCCTCTGGTGGTACCGGAAGATTAAAAGTTAACATAAGGGAAGGTGTAGGTTTTTCCACTCCATTCTCTCGTTTCTTTATTTTTTTCACCTTCACAACTTCCTGGTTACGAAATTCATCAGAAATTTCATTTATGTCCATCTCCAGAAGGTTGCGGCAAAAAATTACTCCCCGGCTGGTGTTTAGTGTATTGTGGCATATCGCACTTAGGTTTATGCCGCCCATATTGTTGGGCCGTAACAGGAACCGATCAGAATCGTTTCGTCTCGTAGTTTTCTGATGTTCTTCAGAGAATCAATAGAACCGGTTACACATTTTTTAATCACGAAAGGCGAGACCTTTTGGAGGAAGCCACCCTCCTGATTAATCCGAAGAACAACAAAACGAATATTCTTATATTTTAGATTTGATTCTTTAAAATTCAGTATACTCTCTTCTGCAATAATACAAGGTCTGTAAATAAAGTAATGATACTGGATCAGAAAAACCTTTTATTTACAATCCAATTAAACACGGACTCTATAAGCTTCGAGATAGTTCCCTTGGGAAGCCACGCAATGCTTCAAACGGTTTTCCCAATCTTCATAGCAGTGTTGGAACTCAGAAACCGGAATATCCTTCAGATGGTCGGTTACATTTTTTAAAATGTTTTTCACTGTTCCAAAACGGTGTCCTTTGAGGCGTTTTTTTAGTGTCGGGAACAGGAAAAAGTCGCAGGGACTCAAGTCAGATGGTTAAGGTGGTTGAAGAGCTACAGGAATGTTTTTCTTTGCCAAAAACTAATTAATTGAGAGTGCAGTGTGACAAGGTGCATCGTCATGATACAGCATCCAGTTGTCTTTGATGGCTGGTCTCGCGCGGGCAACTTTTCCCGCAGTCTTTCAAGAATTTCTCGGAAAAAATATCGATTTACAGTCTGTCCTGTAGGCAAAATCTCCTTATGGACAAAGCCATTACTATCGAAGAAACAAATTAGCATGGTTTTGATTTGCTCAGTTTTGCTTTTTTGGGACGTGGTGAGTTTGAAAATGGTTTAATACACCTAAAAACTTCGGTTTATGACAGAGCGTCACGTCCATACACCCTTTTCAATTTTAAAAATGTTTCAGTAGCATTCTCACCTAATTTAACACAAAACTTGATTGCATAACGTTGCTCAAAATTAGATCACTCATTTTGTAACGTACATCAAACAATCGTTTCACGAAAAGTTTGTTTACGTCTCACGTGGAAACAATAGATTAAAAATATTAATATCTAATATAAATCAGCTGTTCATATAACCATATGTTATATGTACTAGTAACTTTAGTGTTGCCACTTTGGCTGCCAAAACAAACTAGTCTCATTACTTTATTTACAGACCTCGTATTATCCTCATCAGACAAAGCTGACCGAGGCCTTTTCACTAGACTAAAATTCGTGGTTTTTTCAGATGGACCACCATCATAGCATTTATTTGTGGACTTGAAATCTCGGTCCCACGAGTACTGGCGATATAACAGACCACTCCAGCAGAGCGCACGCGTACTGGTGCTAAAGATAAATACAAGTGGGTTTGCCTAAGTGCCCAGAGGACATCGTTTAAGACTCACTACGTAGAGCCATTCACCCAACAGCACGTTAGTTTCCAGGTTGGATTAAGGTTGCGTTTCGTAAGATGTCGCAACACCATCGAGTGTAATGTAAGAAGAAACAGTGTGGGATGTTGTTGTGTAAGGGTGTATGTCATAATTTGTATAGTGTAATGTATGAGTATAGTGTAAAGTGTTCTGCAGCTCTGGGTGAAGTCGTAAGAAAGGCTGCAGAGGCTAGGGCCGTGAGGATGCCAACCCCCAAAGTCTTTAAAGAATAAGACTACCCTGTCGGGGTCTATAATTTACAACAATAATAAACTAAGTCGAAATAATAGAGGCATAAAAAGTAATTACGTAATATAAACGTGTATAGTAAAGGATATATAAACACGTACAAAAAAATGAACAATAAAGTATTTATGTACGTAAATAATAATAGTAAAAGTAAAATGCAAACTTTTCAAACAATTATAACAATAATAAATAATTTGAAAGGCATTTAAATAATTTGTAAGAACTAAATCATACCAGCATAACTAACTTTCACATAAAATTTATAGTGTACAGTTTTTATTGAGAGTAAATGTCCTCAAAATTCAATCGGTCACCATAAAAATGAATTTTTATGGTGACCGATTAATTTTATTTCTATAATACAAAAATAAATTTAATTAATATTCAAAGAATTGTAGCGAACCAATACTATTAATATTATCGCATAAAAATACAATCACCTTTTTCATTCAAGAAGACAGGACAATGTAAATATTCGAATGACCACAATAATTACTCGTAGTAACAACTGTGTAAATTAAATATTATAACAGAATATAAATTAATAATTCTGATGATTTTTTTTTTTTGTCAAGTACACAAGAAAATTGATGAGATATACTCAAATAACAACAATTATTAATGTAATTAAAGGTCACATTTCCCAGTGCACGACAAAACCTTTTAAGAAAAGAAAGTAACACACTGACCATTATAACCTAAAACCCACATTTTATGCGAGTGAATCTTTCTGTACGTATTATTCAAGAATAAACCTACCCTTTTTGATACTGACAATATCATTAGGAGTTTGTGCGTCTGTAACCACGGAATGGCAGTACCCCGATATTATGCCAAAAGATAAGTCTCAATCACATTAATAAAAGTTTGTGAATAAGCTTGAAGAAATAACGTACAAGAAGCTCATAAAGTGTTTGCAAAACAGTTATAAAGAATACAGGATTTATAATAAGGTTCATAATAAATTGTACCAGAGAAACAAAATATAGTTCCTATACCTATTTTATTGTAAAGAATTTCAGGTGTACATCTAGTTATACGCCCAGAGACCCATCTATAACCGATGATTTTAAATTGCAAAGGAAAAGATTTTTCAATGAAAATAAACCATTCTGTTTTCGACAGTATGCCTAATCCGGTAGGAGAGAATAAGATACGGCGGAATAATCCTCTATGGTAGCCGTCTCCGTCCTTTTGGTTAGGTTTATAGTTTAATCAGAGAACAATTATAATTAGTATATTTAACTTTTAAATAAATATAATTTACTTTAAAATATTGTAAACAATTATTTTCAAACAAAAGCAAAATGTTAAAGAAAAAACCAACCACGAATAAGTCATTACATTCAACATTTATTAACTCATAATTAGCTCTATCCAATAAACAAAATTTATATTTAATTATAATCGATGTTCAAAAGAATTGAACACTGCATATTAATCTTATTTGTCACTCGCTATAAAATTCATTTCTCATCAAAAAAAAGTACGGTAATTATAAGTGGGTCTCCTGCAGTTACGAACGTTAATTAATAAATTAATACGACTCGTTAAAATTTAGAAAGCTCAATTGACGGGTAGGGTGAGAATGGATTGCTAGAGCGGCGACGTCCTGTCGAGGTACGCTATTCCTATCCTATTCACTATAATATTAGCAGTGGTAAAACTACTTCAGACACCTAAGTAGAACTACTGTATATTTATGAGTTTACGCTTTTAAGATCTGACGAGTTATAAACAAATAATTTTTTTTTTAAACTGGCAACTGTAATTGGGTATCAGCTTGTAATTACTACACTATGATTAGAACGTTGCGACGGCGTTTAATTCGCATGCCCTAACCGAGTACAGTAACTTACAAAGCTTTAGTTAAATAACCAGTTGTAATTAAAAGCAATGCTTGGTTCCCGTCGTACGTATACATAATACATGTAGTATAGGTTGTGGCGAGTTAATGTATACGAAACACTCATGCGTTGCGAATTTAAACTTATTGAAAAAAAAATTAATATCTACGATAGGCTACAAAAATTCCTATACGATATCGGAGGACAGGATATGAATAATAATTTTATAATCGACTATGTTTTTTCAGATCGGTAAGAACCCAATGTCAGTAGTAGGGCATAAACAACGAATTAAGTATCATAGTGATGAAAATTATACATTTTTCATATGGAAAAACTTAAAATGACATGCAAAAACGCGCTTAAAATGTATTATATCTATGCAATAAATAAATGTAGTCTGCAGTTATTATTACTTTCCCGGCGAATATAGCTAGAATAGGTATATTAAAGAGGAAAGTAAAGTATTGTGATCATGTAAACAATGGACAAGTTTTTTTTGCAATTTTTTACATTTTAGGGTCCAATTAGTTCTCTACGGTAAAAATACACATCTATTTGCGTGCTACATATGTGTATCGCACTGCTTTTGGCCTTAAGACTCAGGATTGACCAAACTGACTTTCTTCAAATTTTGCTCGAATATTTCTATAAATAAAGCATTGTTCATATCAATTTTACTTTTCAAAATTCGTTCAAGGAGTGGGGGTATATCGCAAAAACCAAATTTCGATTTTCTTCAGAGGTATTTAAAAAAAAACTTTACTTTGGCAAATTTGTTACCTACAAAATTTCCCTTCCCTTTTAATATTTAAAAAAATGTTTAGGTAATTTATACATCATATATAAGACTATCAAAGAATATGATTTTCCAAAATCATATGATATGATTTTCGAAAATTATTAACCCCATACTTTAAACACAGAAAACATTTGAAAATGTTTACGTTCTTGTTTTAGCTTTTATTGGAAGGGGAGGAGTTCGATTTTTAAAAAAAACATTACTTAAGTAAATTCGTTATATTCACCTGCACGTGAATATTTTTATAAATATGTTTTATAATTTATTCCCCACCTCTAAAAAATATAAATTTTTTTTTGGGATCTAAATCTTCTAATCTTTTTTTAATTTTAATTTTTCTTGGTCACATTAAAATGAAAGTATAGTTTGGCCCACATAATATACTCCAGATCCAAAATAAGAAAAAAGTTTTTTATTACTATCATAAAAATTATACGTTATTATTTGTTAAGCATCACTTCTTTATAATAAAGATTCTACTAAATTGTCCCAGAGTAAAGTACAGAGTAAGGAGCCCCAAAATCAAAAATGTTTTTATTTGAAAACTGGAAATATTGATGAGAATCTTATTTTGGTAATCATTATAATGGAAAAACTAAACTTAACTGTCGATCAGCTGTTATTGCCAACCTCTGAAAAAATACAATTTTTTAACATGTTTTAGAAGAATGTCTTTCAAATTTATTTTTATAATTTTTGGCATTTGTATGTAAATTGTTATGTTTAAAATCGTATCATTTTTCCGAACCAGTTTGTGTGTTTTGTTTTTAATTAAATTTGAAATTCTCAAATCGGTGTTTAATTTTAATAGACGTTATTTACATCAATCAGTTTTCTTAGAATTAAATTCTTTACAAAATTAATTATAAATTTTTATTTGTTTATCGGTAAATTAACAAAATTATTTTATTCCAAACCTAAAAAGTGTATTTTCCGACAAAACGTTTTCGTGTTCTAACCTGTTTTTCTTAAAATCTGAGTGAGATAGAGGTCTGGGACCGCTTTTATTTCTTAGATTAATACCAGATTAACACCAAATTTACCCTTTTTATTTGTACCTCAAGATTTTTAATGCAGTTTAATTTCATAGAGGGAGCAAAAAGTAGAACTAAATGTTTCGCGAGCTGAGACTCGCTAACGAACCATTTTCTAACCTGTGTTTCCGATATATATCGTATGTATTAATTGCATATATATAGTTTATCAGTTGATAAATTTTCAAACAATAACCAGTAACACACAGCAAGCCTAACACATTCAACTGAGATGAAGCAGGTTTTTAAAAAAAATCGGCGATGCCGTTTTTTAATTATGTTTGTGCCCTTTCCTTTATTTTGGAAATAATCATGTAAAAAGTGTGAGTACCTTAGAAATATAATTTAGATGAAACGATAAAATATTATTTAATTCAAAATCAATAAATTGAAGGGTCGATCGGATAAAATACAAATACCATTCGTTAATATTATAGTTATTAATAATAATAGTATATTAATAATAATATAGTTCATTAATAATATTTTAGTTAAAGATTTTAGATTTTTTAATGAATCAGATGGATTTATTTCATTTTACTCAAAAAAAAAAAAAATACGGAAGCCCTTTTTTAACCCTTTACAGTGGAGTTTCAATTTAAATCTATCAACAAAATAATAACTTACTTCGAATCACTTAATTTTTAAGAAACTAAAATATTGCATAAAGAAATAAGTAGAAATTTATAAGATGAAATGAAAGAAAAAAATAATTAAATTCAACAGTGGGATAATTATGAGGTAATTAATTTTATACAGCACTGACAGCTGAAATTTACAGCTAAAGTAAGCTGAATCACCCATGAAGTAACGAGTGAGAGCGAAACATTGATTACTCACTCTGAAAATAAATATGTACGTGGGTTGTTTGCACAATAATTGAATAATAAAAGAATAAAGATTTTTTTTTTTTAAATCAAGCTGGTTATCGAGTGAAAACGAAAATTATTTACTAAGAATAAAGACAGGTTTTTTGTTACATACTGTAACACCCGACGTGTATTCGTGTTATTAACAAAACAACTTCTATATTTCTATCAAAATAGAATTATACTACTTACAGTAGTGTTTCTCAACCTGTGGGACGCGCCCCGATACGTGGGGGGGAGGGCGCCTGGTAACACTAAATGTAGGCGCGAGCATATCGAAAAGAAAATATTAATAAAAAATTTATTAATTTACTGAAAGCAAAGCAAAACAAAATACATTCTGACATAAAAAATAATAAAATACAATTATACTGATATAATACACTTATAAATAGGATTGTATCGGTACTGCACGCTGTATTAATAATTAACTTATTAATAATAAATTAAAAACAAGTTTAATAATTATTAGCGAACCCCTTGGGCCTGTCTTGCAGAGCAAAGATTTCCGAAGGATTACTATTAGAAATGGAAAGTCTGAGTTCTTTTTCTATATTTAACCGAGATCTATTTGTCTTCAAAGCAGCCACCGCAAAAAATCCAGTTTCGCGAAGGTATGATGTTGAAATTGGTAATGTATACGAAATGTTCTATTTTCAGTGCAAAAACCCCATTATCCATCACTGCTCAAAATTCAAAGAGTGATTTATTATAAAATTCAAAGAAACGCTGACTTACGGTATATCACTGCAAATGAGTTTTAAAATTTAAGAATTCGCATCAATTATATCTCCGTAAAAATTAGTTTTATAAAAATCTATGTTATTTATTTTTATTTTATTTTTTTAAATCGGTTAACAAATAGCTGAGTTGTGGCAGAAAATTGATGTAATTTTGTGTCTGTTTTCATGTCCTCCACTTTACGTTCAATTCGATTAAATATTAATTGTTTTTATTTATTGTTAATTCTAGTATTGTAAATCAATATCAAATTATATAATTTTTTCACAATAATAGACCTAATAATTAAAAAAATAAAACAACTACCTTCAATAATCTTACGTTAATTGTTGAAGAACATTAGGTATAGTTTTTTTGTTTACTAAACAGTTAACAATAATTGTTAAAAGTTATGAGATGTTCAAATTATCCACCATTAGAAATCACACAAGACTCCAGTCTTTTTCCGAGAGATTGTCTTACCCATTAAAAAATTCCGGGAGTATTCCTAATTTCTTGAAATCCATTTTGGATCCTTTGTTGAAGATCCTCAATGTTGAGTATTGGATTTGAATAAAAAATATGTTTCAAATGGTTCCACAGGTCAAGAGGGTTTAAGTAGGTGATCGGGTAGGCCAGGGCACTGATCCTCCGCGGCCTAATCATTTTGCATGGAGAGTTTCATGCAGGAAATCTGATACCAACTGACTGAAATGTGCTGGAGCTCCATCGTGGTGTATCCACATATTTCCTCTAAATTGTAGAGGTAGGTCTTCCAAAAAATTTGGAAGATTTTTGGTCAAATGAGGAACATAATTTTCTCCATTTAAATGATTTGTTAGAATGAAAGGACCCAAAATATAGTCATTAAAAATACCTGCCCATATGTACAGGGAAGATCTTTGTTGACGGCTACTTTGGAAGGTACCATGAGGATTCTCGTCGCTCCAGATACGCTGGTTGTGATAGTTTTAAACACTATTCCTGTTGAAAGAAGCTTCAATTTTTACAATGTTAACATGATCAGCAGTAATAGTCGTGTTAAAAATTAAGTTAAAATTAATGTTAAAAAGTTGAAAATTAATATCAATTGTTTTATTAAAAGTAATGTTAAATTTTATTGTGAGAAAATTAATAGGTAATTTGATACTAATTTATAATACTAGAATTAATAATAAATAAAAACAATTAATATTTAACTGAATTGAACGTAAAGTGTTGGACATGAAAACAGACAAAAAATTACATCAATTTTCTGCTATAACTTTGCTATTTCTTAACGGATTTAAAAATAAAATAAAATGTCGTTTTGTTTAAAATAAAAGGTTTAATATTTTAGCGAATAACATAAATTTTGATAAAACTTATATTTACGGAGATGTAACAGGTTGAAAAATAAACATGGCCGCCATTTTGTAATTTGCGAAGGTATTTAAGTCCTGATTTTTTGATAATTTTATTACAAAGACGCTTAACAAATATTAACGTAATTCCTCCATCCGAACTCGAGATATAAATTTTGATATAAAAATAACAAGTTGGCGGACAAGAAGAGAAAGGATAAATTGGCATTTTTCCTAAATATATTTTTTTTTTAGTTTTAAAAGTAGAATCCGATAAAGTATAGCCAGCCCACCATTTTAGAAACACTCTGTATATATCGATATAATTACTATTTAATACAGATAATTATTAAAATGTTATTATTTATAAGGTTTGAGTGGATAACTTGTATAGTTTAAATAGGTACAATTTACACCGTTTTGTAATTATCCTTTCGAAAGGCCTCAAACAAATAATGACTGGAATCAAAATTTTATCCTAAGAGAAAAATAATCTAATATTTCATTTAAATAAATAATCCAGAGAATATACATCAAACTTAAATTAAAATTACGAAGGAAATTTATCAAAAGACAAAGAATTTTGCTACGTACGTAATAAAAAAATACAGTAAATTACAGCGTAAAACAGAATATAAAAAAGCAGGATCGTTTCAACAGAAAAGTAATCTATTAAGACTCAAACACCGACTTGGGAATTGGAAATAGAAAGAAATTTTTGCATATCTGTTTGAAGTGTAACGTTTTATGGTTCAAACGTGTACAATAAGAAACCAATAAAAGTGAATGTGTTAGGAAGAAAACCCATAATATTGAGGTAGGTTGAAATACACTAGAATAAATTATGTTTTAAATCAGAAAAAAGTAGGTTTTATTAACAATATTTTAAAAAGACCAACGTTTAATATTATAACAGATAGAACCAAAACCTAAGTGAGAATGTAGATTATAAAGAATAAAGTGCGTATTAACAAATCAAACCTACCGTGATCAAAATTTATAGAACGAATATTTTTTTAACACTCTCTGACTAATAGAAAGAGAGAAAAAAGGCATCTTCGAACATACCACAATCACCTCTTCACACCATGGACCATTAAAGCCACATTTTAATAAATCAATAATCAGAAAAAGTATTTTTCTCCTTACAATTTCAGTCGAAGATAAAGAAGAGTTTCGGAGATTGTCAGTTTATTTCAAGATCTATCATGGTTTAATTTAAATAACTTAAGGCTTACACAACGTAAAAAGATATAAAATGGAATTTGCCGGAGAGAAAGAACCTTATGCAATAAAACAACATCTTGGTGTAAAAAAATTAGAGTCGGTTGCTCAGAAAATTTGATCGAAAAAGTGAGCTGTAGAAAACGCATGCCAATAGCTTCACTAAGTCATGCAGTTATTTAACAAAAAAATCTCGCCGGGCGTGGGAGTCTTATGATTTATGATTCCTCAATGCAAAGTCTTAACAATATCAAAATTTGACATAAAAATGAAAACTTTATGGTTCTACGGTATTGTATAAATAAAAGTAGACTTCATAAGTTTAAGGAAGGCTGTAAGAATGTTCATTACGAAGAAAAGACACCGAAAATTGAGACCGGTAATCTTGATTAACAAATACGTATATTTAACACTTCCAGAAAACGGACGTTTTGAAATTAGTATTCTTTCCATGTAGTTTTCAGAAGTTACAAAAATTAAAAAAGGATTTCTTACAGTTTTATGTACAAGACAGGTTCCGAAAATTCTGACTGATGGTCACAAAAATCAAACAATGTACACACCACAAGCATTGTTAAACGGGAAAAGCATAAACATCGAGTCAAAACAAAAAATCCATGTACCGAGATCATCACAGTTCACTGAAGACAAAAGATTTAAGCAAATCTAGTCAGAAAAGAAGATCAAGTCATTCTTTCCAAAACAGTAAGATTGTCTTTGATGGATTTTCTGAGCCGAAAAAAACGGTTACAGTGAAGTACACCGTGAAACTATTTCAAAAGCGAGAAATGCTTTTCAAAACCGGCAAGGTAAAATCTCATTCATAAGTATCCATCCATGCATTGCTGCTAGCACTGTTTAAAAGATTCAGCAACTTCGATGAAACTTTTTTTATCAACAACCTAGACCAAGCGATTCGTGACTTCAGCCTTCCTTCACGTAAAAAACTGTTAAATTAGAATGAGAAGATGAAAACAGCTAAAGTGAAATTCCATGCGGAAGATATTTATATATAAGAATAGCACAAAAGAGATTTCAATCTAATATGTGAATAACTCCTAGAAAACAACGGTGACCACGTGAAAAGATAATGCATCGACTTGTACATTTGTTGAGTATTAGTGGTAACAATTCATTTCACTTGTTTTCTTTTCTTCAATGACATATTTTTTGTTGAAATTTCAGGCAGGATCTTGAGAAAAAAATTATACGTCATAGAGGAGATTACAGTATGTTTTTAGTAAATCAGTAAAACGTAGCCGATTTTCGGAATCCGAGGACTTATAAACTTTGATGCATACATTACGATATCAAAATAGTAGCATAATAATGATGAGAATGGTGAAAATTAAACCACGTTTCAGTCCAACGACTTAATATTTTTATTTGTTTTAAGGATTACTTTCTATCGTAACAAGTACATCTAACTTTTTCAATCATCATTTTTTTTTTTATCGAACATAAAATAAAAATATATTTATACTCACATCTAGAAGCGGCTTCGAACTTTTCCGATTTCTTTTTTCGTTTCCATTTCCACGGTTTAAATAATCGTCCGAGGGCAGAAAATTTACTTTTCCTTTCAAGAGGAGGTGTTCTTGTACCGGAACCCAAACTGTTTGTACGTAAAGCAGCCCCATTCTGTTTTTTAGCTGTAACAAAAAATAAAATAATGTGATAATATTTTTATTTATAAGAACTTTATACTTATTTAACAATAATATATAATTACATTAATATAAATTCATGAAATGCTAAGAATAACAAAACTATGAAATTTTAATGTAATAAAAAAAATATACTTAAGATTCATAATTCCTTGCAAAACGCACGATCTGTTCAACCTTATGTTATAAAAAATCGGATATTAAATGATAACCGTTAAGTGAAAATTAAGATATATAAGCAATAAATTTGATTAAATTCTCAATTAAACTCTGTAAAATACGCGTAAATACTTCAATAAAATATTTGTTTTTTAAATCACGACACTGAAAACAGCTTAGACTACTGCATCAAAATAAAAATGTTTTGAGATTAAAATTTTAAACAATTATCAGGGTAAGGAATCCAATTTTACTCCTCCGGTTGTTTGCTACTTAAAGGAGTAAAGTTATGCAGATATGGAAAAAAAAGAAAAGATACTAATAAGTTAGGCCAAGCAGTACTTTTATAGAAGATATATTGAGTGTTAAACGAATACCAGATCACAGAAAATACATTAAAAATGATTTTACCAGTACTTTATAATACAAAGAAATTTATTGAAAGAATCAAGAATTGTAACAAAGATATTTTAAAAGCAATTTATTAGAAAAGTTATGAAAATCAACTTGGCATAACAGAAAAAATATAAATTTTTAAAATAATGTTACATGCATAGAATATTTAAAAATTTCTAGAGATCATATCTATATAAATACAGTGATTCAGGAAGAAAAATAAATAATTTAGAAATTTATTCTAAAGCTTGAAATAATGATAAAAGTACGGACAAACATATGTCCGATAACAGTTTGTTACCGAGTTCGGCTAGCTAAAAATTTCATCCGGATTTCAGTTCACTTGGTGAAATGAAATCACACTGAAATTTTTAAGGCGGTAATAAACATGGTTTCATAAGTTACTTGACCTGAAAAATCGAATTAAACGGGTCGCAGAACTGTATTTGCCGTAGTTTTCACGATATCCAACGTAAAACAGAAAACTTCGGTGACGAAAAACACGTTGTTTTAGGTTCGAAGAACAATAACTTTCATTAAATAACTAATAAACGCGTAAATTTAATCATCAAAACCTTTAAAGAATTTAATTCTGAGAAAAATTGATGTAATAAATTCAACGAAAAAAAATTAATTTTTATTCTTAAAAACAAAACAGAAAATGTTATGAATATGTAAAAATTAAAAACAGCTATTTTTGGTACAATTAATTTAGACGATTGAAAAATTAATAGGACTCTATGCTTCGAAATTAATTTAAATACTACTCACTGTTGTTAAAAAATTGTGATTAAATGTTAATAATAAACGTTAGGCGATTTAGTTGCTTTTTACATAATTTTGATAGTATTTAGATATTTTTAGGAATCAATTTATATTGTGGCTTTGTATTTGTTGTACTCCAAACTGTACCTACATTTTTCCAACTGAATCTAGATTTAAAAAAGTGGAATTCCGTATTGAATTGTTTGTTTTGAAAAATGCCGCGTCTATTCACTCGTGCAGAATATACTGGTATGATTATTGTACATTTTATAAAAGTAATTTATTTTCATAAAATGAAAATTGATAAAAATTGCTTAATAAAGATAATTTTTTTTAATAATTGTATAACACAATTTAAACTATAATATTATGCAATTATTCTAAGAAAAGGAAAACTATAAAAAGAAAAACCGGTTAATTTTTTTTCAGTTTTGCAATTTACAATTGGTTTCATTAATAAAATACATACGTAAAACGTAAAAAAAAGTGAAAGGTAACACCATACTCTAACTAGTAATGTAACATTTTTATAAAGATAAATTGCATAATAAGCACTCAAAGAACAAAAATAACTAAAAGAAATCGTTTAATAAAATATCGTAATAATAAAAAATTTATAACTCTCACATAAAAAACAGTTATTCAATCCGATCGAAGAAAACTGGGACCTAATTAAATTAATACAATAACATAAAAAGAAGAAAAATTAAAAAAAAAACATAAAACGAAGAAAAATAAAATAAAGGAAAAAAAGTAAATCCATAAGGTAATAGATAAAATAAAATTAAAACGTCTGTTAAAAGTCAAATAAAATATCTTCTTTATAAACTGTCACCAGGTGGAAACATCAACGTCAGAATTATAACAAAATAATATGATTATATACTTTTAGTAATATAGTACACGTAAAAGCCATCAAAAGTAATACCCACTGACATTTTCTAATATCAATTTAAAGATTATAATTTTAATCGACTACAGTAATGTTCATTTCTTTGTGGCATATTTACTCGTTTACTCATAAGATAACTTACTTTTAAAAAAGGAATTCCTACTAATTCTAAGATCGGTATATTTATTTCTAAGTTTATTAAATTATTTTTAGTACAATATGCGGCAATGAATTGAGAGAACATGCACCGTAAATAAGTAAAAATTTATTATATATGAATGAAAACTGATTATTTACAATTAATTAAAAATAACATCTTGAAGATGCCACAATCTTCAAGTCAATATTAACGGCAATGTCGCCACTGTCTAAAATATTAACGGAATTGTGGTTTGTGTTCCGATCCTTACAGACTGATTTGAAATCATAATTTGGGCTATCCTTGGGAGACTAACAATATATCTGCGTCTTTCTTCCGGCAGATTCCCGTTCAGTCCGTCCAAAGAAGATCTGTCGGTGCTAATGTATTTGGGTCTAGCAGGATGCGACAGATGGGACACCAGTTATTAAAAGATGCAATGCACTCCCTTCGCCGGAGAGAGTCGCATGTTTTAGCGAGATAGGCCAAAATGTAAACTGGAGGAAAGAAGGAAAGCTGGTGAATTTAGGTTTTATTGACTATTCTTCACTCTCGATGTGTTCTTCGTCTTGCAGCGGTCGGGTCAGGGCTGGACCGAGCTCGACATCGTGGAACGCAGTTCCTTCTTCTTTGGCCTGCCTTTCCGTATTTCCGGTTGTAAATAATTACAGACCGTAACCTTCGAAAGATCTGTGAACCCTAAAAACGGCAATACAGGAGAAAGTGCAGGCCTCTTCGCTCTTCCGTCGGGCGACAGCTGGGCTTCTTCCACTGTCGTCTCCATCTTCCGGCGGTCTCCGTCATTTTCTCTAAATAGGGAATAATGACCAGACTGATAGTTCGAAACTATGGAGCGGCTTTTCGTACAACCTTAAGGATTTACATTCGAGCGGTAGCGAAACTTTGCTTATTTATGAAGTCCGTAAAATGGAAATGAAGTCATCAAATTTTTTTTTTGTCTTCAATCATTTGACTGGTTTGATGCAGCTCTCCAAGATTCCCTATCTAGTGCTAGTCGTTTCATTTCAGTATACCCTCTACATCCTACATCCCTAACAATTTGCTTTACATATTCCAAACGTGGCCTGCCTACACAATTTTTTCCTTCTACCTGTCCTTCCAATATTAAAGCGACTATTCCAGGATGCCTTAGTATGTGGCCTATAAGTCTGTCTCTTCTTTTAACTATATTTTTCCAAATGCTTCTTTCTTCATCTATTTACCGCAATACCTCTTCATTTGTCACATTATCTTCCCATCTGATTTTTAACATTCTCGTGTAGCACCACATTTTAAAAGCTTCTAATCTTTTCTTCTCAGATACTCCGATTGTCCAAGTTTCACTTCCATATAAAGCGAAACTCCAAACATATACTTTCAAAAATCTTCTCCTGACATTTAAATTAATTTTATGTAAACAAATTATATTTCTTACTGAAGGCTCGTTTCGCTTGTGCTATTCGGCATTTTATATCGCTCCTGCTTCGTCCATCTTTAGTAATTCTACTACCCAAATAACAAAATTCTTCTACCTCCATAATCTTTTCTCCTCCTATTTTCACATTCAGCGGTCCATCTTTGTTATTTCTACTACATTTCATTACTTTTGTTTTGTTCTTGTTTATTTTCATGCGATAGTTCTTGCGTAGGACTTCATCTATGCCGTTCATTGTTTCTTCTAAATCCTTTTTACTCTCAGCTAGAATTACTATATCATCAGCAAATCGTAGCATCTTTATCTTTTCACCTTGTACTGTTACTCCGAATCTAAATTGTTCTTTAACATCATTAACTGCTAGTTCTATGTAAAGATTAAAAAGTAACGGAGATAGGGAACATCCTTGTCGGACTCCCTTTCTTATTACGGTTTCTTTCTTATGTTCTTCAATTATTACTGTTGCTGTTTGGTTCCTGTACATGTTAGCAATTGTTCTTCTATTTCTGTATTTGAACCCTAATTTTTTTAAAATGCTGAACATTTTATTCCAGTCTACGTTATCGAATGCCTTTTCTAGGTCTATAAACGCCAAGCATGTTGGTTTGTTTTTCTTTAATCTTCCTTCTACTATTAATCTCAGGCCTAAAATTGCTTCCCTTGACCCTATACTTTTCCTGAAACCAAATTGGTCTTCTCCTAACACTTCCTCTACTCTCCTCTCAATTCTTCTGTATAGAATTCTAGTTAAGATTTTTGATGCACGACTAGTTAAACTAATTGTTCTGTATTCTTCACATTTATCTGCCCCTGCTTTCTTTGGTATCATGACTAAAACCCGTTTTTTTGAAGTCTGAAGGAAATTCCCCTTTTTCATAAATATTATTATTATATTATACAAACTGGTGTGTAAGTTTGTATAATCTATCAATCGCTTCCTCACCTGCACTGCGCAGTAATTCTACAGGTATTCCGTCTATTCCAGGAGCCTTTCTGCCATTTAAATCTTTTAATGCTCTCTTAAATACAAATCTCAGTATTGTTTCTCCCATTTCATTCTCCTCAACTTCCTCTTCTTGCTCTATAACACCATTTTCTAATTCATTTCCTCCGTATAACTCTTCAATAAATTCCACCCATCTATCGACTTTACCTTTCGTACTATATATTGGTGTACCATCTTTGTTTAACACATTATTAGATTTTAATTTATGAACCCCAAAATCTTCCTTAACTTTCCTGTATGCTCCGTCTATTTTACCAATGATCATTTCCCTTTCCACTTCTGAACACTTTTCATTAATCCACTCTTCTTTCACTAATTTTCACTTCCTTTCTTTCTTTTTCTTGTTTACCCTCCGGTAATTACCTTTCAGATAATACTTCAGAGGATGAATGAGGATGATATGTATGAGTATAAATGAATTGTAGTCTTGTACAGTTTCAGTTCGACCATTCCTCAGATGCGTGGTTAATTTAAACCCAACCACCAAAGAACACCAGTATCCACGGTCTAGTAAATTTGCACTTCCTGTATATAGTTTTTCTTAATTGTTGATAGTTCCATTTTACCTTCTTCATCACTGGCATTCCTACGCGTTCTATGTTCATCCATCAGCTGCAATGTATCCTTTGATATGCAAGGTTTTCTACCAGTTCTCTTTGTTCCGCCTAAGTTCGCTTCTGCTGATTTAAGAATTTCCTTTTTAACATTCTCCTATTCTTCTTCTATATTTTTACCTTATCTTTTTTACTCAGACCTCTTGCGATGTCCTCCTCAAAAATCTTCTTTACCTCCTCTTCCTCAAGCTTCTCTAAATTCCACCGATTCATCTGACACCTTTTCTTCAGGTTTTTAAACCCCAATCTACATTTCATTATCACCAAATTATGGTCGCTATCAATGTCTGCTCCAGGGTAAGTTTTGCAGTCAATAAATTGATTTCTAAATCTTTGCTTAACCATGATATAATCTATCTGATACCTTGCAGTATCGCCTGGCTTTTTCCAAGTATATATTCTTCTATTATGATTTTTAAATTGGGTGTTGACAATTACTAAATTATACTTCGTGCAAAACTCTATAAGTCGGTCCCCTCTTTCATTCCTTTTGCCCAGCCCGTATTCACCCACTATATTTCCTTCCTTGCCTTTTCCAATGCTTGCATTCCAATCTCCAACTATTATTAAATTTTCATCTCCTTTTACGTGTTTAATTGCTTCATCAATCTCTTCGTATACACACTCTACCTCATCATCATCATAGGCGCTTGTAGGCATATAGACGTTAACAATCGTTGTCGGTTTAGGTTTTGACTTTATTCTTATTACAACGATTCTATCGCTACGCGTTTTGAAATACTCTACTCTCTTCCCTATCTTCTTGTTCATTATGAAACCTACTCCTGCCTGCCCATTATTTGAAGCTGAGTTAATTATTCTGAAATCACCTGACCAAAAGTCGCTTTCCTCTTCCCACCGAACCTCACTAATTCCTCCTACATCCACATTTATCCTATCCATTTCCCTGTTTAACTTTTCTAGCCTACCAACCTTTTTTAAACTTCTAACATTCCACGCTCCGACTCGTAGAATGTTTTTTTTAAATTTTCTGGTGACCCCTTCCTTAGTAGTCCCCATCCGAACGGGGGACTAGTTTACCTCCGGGATATTTTACCAAGGAAGGCGCCTCCATCATCAAAAGGTTGTTTAAAAAGTCTAAATTACCATTTGCCACATTCAATAACCGATAACAGAAAACAAATTGGGTTACGTAATCGTTATCATACAGTATATGTGCTACGGGAATCTTATACGGATGATTATAAATACCTTGGACTAATAAATCCTCCTTGCATTAAATAACCAAATCATTATCATACATAGAAAAATTACTGCGTAATGTCGTGCTGACCTCGTAGGACTTTATTGTAGAACAGTCACTACTATCACAACATTTTATCATCTTATCGTGTATATAACAATATGGATTACAAAATTATTAAAAAAACAGCACATATACAGATGAAAGCTCTTCACATAATTTATTAGAAAAAAACTTGGGATAGACTTTATATTACTGTCGAGTTTTTTCTGCGATTAAATGCTCTTTATTTTCAACAACACAAACGTTCAAACGGTCTCATGTAGAAATTTCACCGTAAAGTTCCCAAGGAGGTTTTTAAAACCTCCATTTTACAATGGAGAACAATATGGTAAGTTATAATCATGTAAACTTTTCTGATTTATGAAACTCTTATCAAAGACACATCGGGATCAAAAGACACACTATTTTATGTTTGGATAAAATAACTTTGTTAAATGGGTAATAACACATAAATGTTTTAAAAAGATATTGCAGAAAATTTTATTCTCGTTAAACGGTTTCTGTGAATCCACAGAAACTAAATACTAACGACGAAATTTCGAAGTTTATTAAATACAAAACTTATAAAACTTTTTCCAGATTTGAACTAGATAATAATCGAAACAAAATATTCTAAATATTTTATAAAAGTAAACAAATAAAATTAAAATAATAATAATGGAAAATCAAATAAAACAATTATCACTCGTCTTTAAAGCTAATTTAAAATTAATTTGATTAAATTTTATTTGAAATGAAGCAATTTATTAGAAAAATAAATAAAATAAAAAACTGAAAAAACAATAGTCCCAGAAATGGATTTTTAATGATTTTCAAGGAATCTGGGAGGTAAAAGACAAAAGACTGCGGTCAAAAAACATTGTTGTTTTTTTTTCAATGAACATTTCTATCTTCTTTATTTTTACGTAATGAATTAGATTCCTACTATGAACCTTTGTCATCATGAACCTTCTACAAAAAACCATCTTCAGAATTAAATTACTTGTAAAAATATTTCCGTACAACTATACAAATCGTCCAGTTAGATCTCTACAGGAGGACAAGGAACATAACCCGCCGGGTTGGTCTGGTGGTGAACGCGTCTTCGCAAATCAGCTGATTTCGAAGTCCAGAATTCCAGCGTTCAAGTCCTAGTAAAGGCTGTTATTTTTATACGGATTTGAATACTAGATCGTGGATACCGGTGTTATTTGATGGTTGGGTTTCAATCAATCACACATCTTAGGAATGGTCAGCATCAGAATGTACAAGATTTACACTTCACTTACACTCATACATATCATCCTCATTCATCCTCTGAAGTAATACCTGACGGTAATTCCCGGAGGTTAAAGAGGAAAAAGGAACGTTTAAAGGAGGGCAAGGAACAAAAACGGTTATAAAAAGTTGAAAACAAATCTTCTCACGAAAAAAAAAATATATAAAAATACCTGTATAATGAAAAAAAAGGAAAAACGGGAAAATAGATAGATAAGGAACAGACCTAGAAATAATACGACAAAAGTTATGACTACACATATAACAGTCTGATAAAATTCCTTTTTATACAATCCAATTTTATTATTTTCTTAAAGAAATAAAACAGTTGTATATTTATATTCTTACAGATGGATACATGTACATAAATAAATAGTATATATAACATAACGATCGAGTCATTCGTCGAACTTCCAGTTTTTCAACTACCCACAACTATCTCTTCCAACAAGTATTTGTTTTCTTTTTTTCTTCTTCTATAGTACAACACAAATAAAGTAAAAAGAAAGATAGGTATTGACTACAGAGACTTGGGGGTTAACGCCACATCAATAATACAGCTGCTATGTTATCAAAACACACAGACGTTCTTTAGTAATGGGAGCGTATCGCCAGAGAATATAGCATAAATGACTCACGTGACTAAAAAAAAGGAAGAGGAAAACAATAAAAACAAGGTAAAGAGACAAATCAGAAACAGCATAATCTTTAGTAAATACACAGTTAAAAAAAAAAATGTATATTTGAAACGAATCGCAGGTCATTTAATGGACTCGATCGTTTTTTTATGATATCTAAAAATATCAATAAAAATATTTTCCTGTCTAGTTTTAGATTTATAGTCGCGTTATAATAAAATTGTTGCTCTCTTTTAGTTATAATTGAACAGTAATTTATTTTTAGTGTCATAATAAAGATTGTAATTTTGATTCTTTTTAATATAATAATTTTCATCGACTATCTTATATGTTTTAAAACGTAGATGTTTTTATCGTAAAACCAACTTTCATGAATCATAAGTTTTTGAACTTTTGATTTTTAGGGCCAACATACAAAATTTCATTTGGTAATTAAAATGTTTATATTTCAAAATTACGGTCTTGTTAAAAAAAAATATTTCTTCGTGTTTATTTAATTTATAGCAAACTAAAATATAAATAAGAAAAAATGAAAAAATTTGAAAATTTTAAAAGTATGTATATTTAAACATATTTCAATACCTACATCTAAACTTACTTTTATTCTTAAACGAAAATGAGAACTTTATAAGGTTGAAACGTTTTCTTGACAAGTTGTCATATATGAACATAGTTGTAGTACACGTGTCTTAAATTTAATCTTCCTGAAGAATTTTCTTCGGATACGGGTAAGGTTTTTTAGTTTGTTGGTTTTCTTTCCTGGTCATGAATTTCACGCAAGTGACGCTTTTCGTACGTTCCTGAAATCTTCAAATAGCGAATTACATTGAAATTTGATGTTTTTTCATCCCTTCTATTTCATCATAAACAAAATCCGATAGGTTCATACGGTTTTGTTTGATATTTCATACCCTAATCCAATAATTGTAAAAATGGGCAAAGAATTATGTTTAGAATCTGGAATAAAATCAAGATATAATAGTATACGCAAAATCATTGATGAATAATGTGTTGCACCCACCCTGGGTAAAAATATCCTTAATCTTTCGAGAAATTGCAGGATACAAGTCTTTCTCACCTCCCTTGACGATTTCTTTTACCGCCAACCCGATTTCTCTTATCCTTCATCCTTCTCATCTGAGTGGTTTTTTTTACACGTCAACTGATTCGTATTAACGTGGTGAAGATCTTCTTAAATTACAGTGCCTTGTTATTCGTCCGACTTGATGGCGGCGACTCTTGTTTCCTGTTTTTGTATTAACGGTTCAACTTTGTTTTGAAGTACTTATCAAGTAAAACCTAATACTCGACAAAAGCAACAAACTAATTCCTACGGGAATATCTAAGGAGACACAAGATCAAAAATGAGCTTGATCGATATAAGACGGTCGTTTTTCATTCGTTGTTTCTTCAAAAAAAAAGAATCGAATAAATGTTAAAATGGACACATTATAACGTTATTCCCAGGACAGAGGATGACATATTAAGACTGGACGAATAACATTCGTTATAATATTAGGCGGACATGGCGACATCTCGTTTATAATTATTTTACTCTTCACAAAAAGGAACAATTTATAAATTGTAACAAAACGAAGAAAGATTATCCATTAAAATAATATTCTATTGGATTAAGAGTTTTTCTACTTTATACGAGGAATTTATTTTTCACTTTAACTAATAACCCAATTTCGGTAAATTATCCTTTAACTAACAACTGGCGAAAATAAATTATAGCATAAAACCGCAACAGGCTGATAAGACTACGACCAACCGCTAACTGATCCGATCTTATTATAGCAGGAACAGGTACTGATCCCCGTAACGATGAAATAACGTCAAAATTTTTAACGTAACAATCCAGTGAGGTTTATCTCCGTTAAAGTAATGACAGCCTTTTCACTCAGGGCAGATAAGATACTGTCATATCATCCTCATTCATCCTCTAAAGTAATAATACCTTGCGATGGTTCCGGAGACTAAACAAAAAAAAAAAACTGTATTTTCTTCAAAACCACGACGACATTTCGTAAGGTTTTGGGTCTTAACCAGATTCTTTTTTGCGTGTCTGGTTTGCATCTCCAAAAAGGCCAGAGCTCGGATTTACACGCGGCGTAATGAGGAACCCAGACCGAGTCAGTCAGGTTTTCTTGACATTTGTTTTCCGCCTTGTGACGAGAGTTTCCTGGAAACGGATTACCATACCGGGTCGGGTAGCCTTGCTCACAACCAATGTTGATATCTAGATCAGTTTTCTCCCGAAAAGACACGGAGAAGTTTGATACGGTGTCTCTCGGTCAATTATGCTAAACGAGAGCTGGACTTTGATTGATGCGTAATAACCGAGAGTAAATAACACAGAATCTTCGTTTGTACACACAGCAACATGTGAGCAGCAAGAAAATACTAAGCGGACGACTACGGTGGTTTGAAACAAAGGGATGATCGCACCTGGTGGGTACCGCTATTACTTAACTACGATTTTGTTATCAAACGTCAGCAGGCAACGCTTACTGTAGTAAAAATCTTTATTACTGGCTCATGTGCCCAGGGGTGGATCCTGCAACTGAATTTAGAAGGCCGTTGGGGGAAGAGGTCACATCTTCTTACTCCCTTCTAATCGGGTCGAGTGTATAATATTTCATACTTTTATCGGATACATGCTATAATCTGAACTATTTTTAAATACGAAATATAGTTTAACCGATCATTAGTATAGCTGTAAAAGAGGCAAAAAGGGATGGTATCGGAAAAACCAAAAAAGTGTTTTAAATTTCTTCAATTTTATTTTTATTATAACAATTAAGCTGTAAGTTATTCGAAGTGACTTTCACGGGGATTTCAGAAGCTAAATTAACTTTAAGCTCGGACTATATAGTCTTAACAACTGTAATCAAAACTGCCGTGCAGACGATCAAAATTACATAACATAAGACGGGATAAAAAATAATAAGATGAAGATTTAAATAAAGTTGCTTTTTATTTGTGCATTAATTTCAATATTTATAATTAATCCAAAACGATGCAAAATTTTACACATTTTTATTTCATACAATAATAATAATACGATAGTTTATTTACAAAATAATTCATCTCGATGATTACGCATCTTAGCATATCGATCGATAACGCGATCTATATCAATTTGCATGTCGTTATGAATATGCATTAGAGTAAGTAACGTCAGCCTCTCTTAATTACCTACTAAGAAAAACGACATGTCACGTTAATTACAGAGTTGCAACTTGCAATCGCTTATTTTGACAAAACAGTATTAGTAAAATGTTTCAATTCTTTTCAACCGGGTTTTCAAAATTCAAGGCCTTCGATCCTTTGGGGGGGGGGGGGGGCATGGCCATGCCCACCCTGGATCCGCCCCTGTAAATTCCTAGTCATTCGTATTCTATTCGGTCTGACCACGGTTAGCCTCACAGAACTGGAGTACGCATTACGTTTGATGATTTATTGATGTCTTTCAGATATGATGATTTTAATTTAATATCACCAAATATATTATTAACTAAATAAGCAGATTTAAAAAAATAACAGCATTATAACTTACATTACATTTTTCAACAACCGCATGCAAATTAAAGGAACTTATTCAATAAGATACTTATCAAAACTTTTTTTACCGGTTTCTACGATATTTATTTAAAAGCAAAATTCAAACTAAATTATACAATACTAAAAAAAAATCATTTTTTACTAAAAATAAATATATTTAAAAAAAGCAAACTGAATTACGCGGGAATAAACATACCTACGCTTATGTAACTGAAAAGAAATATTTTCACAGCCAATAAATTGATTATGACGTAATAAGTTATGGAGCCAATAAAAGAATATCAAACAGTCATTCTGTAATCTTTTATTCATTGTACAACGTGAATTGAACAGAAATTATTGGAGTGAAAGTGGGCAAGTAGCACAATACTGTAGGCTATCTATAAATGACTATACTACAGTGGATATAAAAATGAAGAACTGCAAATAGTAATACAATAACATAACACCTGCGTACAAGTCAACAGCACATTGTTCAAGAATAACAACAAGCAGGTAGTATACGTGTTATAAGTGTCTGCGCTCACACATAAACACACACAAAACACGACTAATAAAAGAAGTATACGAACAGTTTGCCGACTGATGATAATCTAACAATAGGTAGAAACATGTACAGGTATATATAATACAAGTCACATGGTGAAGTCAATGACCTGATATATTGAAGTTGTACTGCACTGAAGAAAAACAGAAACAGATGGAGAATGTATGGAAGGCAGTAAAAAAGATTATGTTTATACACTAATGTACTTAGACAGAGAAAAAAGACGAACGTGCCCTTCTCCCAAGAAGTTATAGATGGCAATTTTTTTGTGAAGATGGTTTTAATCTGATAATATAACCCGTTAAATGAACTCTTTTTATTTTAAACACTACAACAATAAATATACGCGGATAAAACTTCTACAACTCTTACATCTACTAGCTGAAGTTCCAACATCGATTTCCTTTTTTTTTAATAAAAATCCCATCAAATTATGGAATTATAATTCTCATCGTATTATTTCTTCTTCCTAATGTATTCCGAGTCGGGCGAAGAATTATGGGAGTAGATCCTGGAAGTTAATTACGAGTACATTTTTACTCGAATTAAAAATGTCAACAGCCTTTATTAAACAAATTCTTAAGGAGTTTACAGTATATACGCGTATAAAATGATAATTTTCTAATTAAAGAGCAAAATTATAACACAATAATTAAAATTACACATAACAAATACAAAATTGTCTCTTCGCAGGCACATAATCTAGTAATATTACTCAGCGTAAAATTTATCACATCGATTAAAAACAATTTTTTATTAATTTTGACAATTTAACTTTCTTACAAACTTGTTTTAATAAAACATAATAAAATAGAAAATGAAAGCAACAAAAAATGAATAACGCAAAATAAATAAAGAAAAAGTTTTGAATTCATGCAAACAAATCATAATAAGGCATATATACTTCAGTAGAAGAAAAGAAGAGAATTAGCTTTTTGGACCACACAAAATGGAAAAAAAAAACGAGTTTCGACACGTCCCATAAAGCTACCTTTATTCGATTACTATCTTCCGATTTACAATATTGAATTAAATAAACTTTTTTTTTTATTTCCGTTTTGAAAGTAGGTAAGTAACCATAAAAATGGTAGTTTTTATACTACTAATACGAACAAATTCGTACATCAAAATATCGCAGAAACCCTTTTTACCTACCTACAAACAAAACTACAATTATTCTTAAGATATGTAAATTAGTCTACAGACCGAATTATAAGTTGCCGTAACCAGTTAGAATTATAAATAAATCAATTTCTATTTCTTTTAAATATTTATGATTTTTTAACTGCAAAAATTTATAACTTATGAAAATATACATTCAAATAAAAGACATGTAACTGCTTCACGTATGCATCATTAAAAAAGGAAAAAAAGATGATAGTGTTTTTCTATCTGTGCATTTAAAAAAAAAAACCTTAAACACAACAAGTCCAGCACAAATTTTAATTCTTATGTTTATGAAAATAATTTTCAACAAATCATACGAACTTTTCTAGTAAATAAACAAAATGACATAATGAACAATAAAAAGGAATTAAATTTGAAAAAAAAGAACCAATAATTAATTGATCGTGAATTAGGATTATAGTATTAAAATGCTTTTCTTACTAATCAGCCTCTATCAACAGAAGCTCATACTTGTGTGCTAGTAGAGCAATTATTAATCAATCGGAAGTTTCATCGATTCAAATACCAGAACCAGTAAGTTTGATATCGATTAATGGATTATATCAATCAGTAATAATAAATAAAAACGAATTATAAAATATTTATATTACAGGCATTTTCTTTAATAATAATACAATCAATTTTGTGAATTTATTACACAAATTTTAATTCATAATAAATTTGACTTTTAACCGATTCATCGATTTATTTTTCAACGATAAACTTAGGGTGTTAAAAGTAGAAGTCAAAAGGAATACAAAATTTATTAATTTTTTATCGGTCTATATTACATTAAAATATTTTATTTCTCAAAACTAATAACGATCTGTTAGAATAAATGGGTTGTAGCAATTTAAAGATTTACTATAATTTAAATTAAAGTAAGATACTACATAATTAATCCACTATCACATAATCACGGTCTGCCTAATGCGGTTCACATTATGTATTTTTTGAAGTCTTTCCAAACAATAATACACGAAACTGGAGCAAACCTCCTCACTTTAGTATTTAGTATTTTGTTGTTAAAATACTATAGTATTTTAACAACATTCGGAAAAATGTATTATTTTATAAAATTTAACTTAAGCTTTTAACACACTAAAAATACAGAATAAATACAAGAACAAACGATGTTACTAAAATAAAATTTAAAAAAAAGTAAATGTTTTTCTGTAATAATTTATACAAAAATAATAACAGACAATATGGTGATTACAGACAAAATAATAATATACCTTAAATTAAAATTTACAAAAACATAAAAGTTGTTTACCAAAACGAGTTGACTCGTACTGTTTGGTTACGGTTGTGTGCTGTATTCGATTTCGTTTTTTCAGTTATTTCGTTTCATTATTATTGTTCTTATTGTTCGCTGGTTGTTCCGTTTACTCGGAAGAAGTTTACATAATTGTTTAAAATTGAGTGAATCGATTAATTTTGTTTTATTTGATATAATTTTCTTTGTTTCATTGACTTGGTAGGTTTACGTGGGGAGATCCGCAAGGCAGTCGACAAAAAATACTAAAAGCGAGATTAAACAATTGCAGTTGGGCATAGCCAAAATGATAGACAGAGTAGCAAAATACAAGTCAGAACTTTCAAACAAGGAGACAATGGTTCACAAGACGGAAATGGTCACACAGACGGAAGATGTGGCACTCCCGACGGTCTCTAAGGTCTGCGGAACAGGAACCAAGATAGGCTCTGGGGTAGCAACTCACACTCCCACGGGGGTTGGAAATGAAGAATTGCTTAAGAAACTGGAAGAGGGGAACAGCGATGAGGAAATCCCTACAATGGTTGCCAACCATTGGAGGGAAGGACTGTTCATGATGGTACGCACGGCGGAGAGTACGTATTCAGAGAAGGAGGGAAGCAACTTTGTGCTTCTTCATGATCTGAGAGAGGATGTGCAAGAACAGAAGTGTAGAGCAAGCAGGATGGCGCCCACTGTCAGGAGGTTGGCGGATCGGGCTGAGCTTAAAGTGGGCTGCTGCTGGTGGATAGACACGGGTAAGGAACATCATTGGTGGTGAAGAAATAGAGGTAGGAGGCACTGTATATACGGTTGTCGTGAATTCAGGCGACATTGAAGAGATGATAGAGAATTGCTTCAAATGTATCAGGAAGTTAAATGAAATGAGAATCGAGGCGCCCTACGTGGCTCCGGCTGGTAGGACTGGTACAATATTAAAAAGGCTACTCGAGTGCGAAAGATGGAAGATAGGAAAAGAAGGGATATTAGACCTCGCAGAGGAGGTAGGGGACCGCAAGGCTGTGAGGCAGGAGGAGCCCTCTCACATTATGGCAATTAGGTCGGAAGGACGTAGTTTCGCCGAGTTATTTAAAACGGTTAAGGAAAGAGTCAGCAAACAAGTGGCGGAGATGCTATCGGTGAGGAATGGTGCTGAGGACGAAATCAAAATCAGAGTTAGGCGCAAAAAGCAGAAGCTTTGAAGAATACTGTCAGCCATAACGTTGAGGGGATGGCGTTCAGAGAGGTAGGCAGGAGATCTCGACCTATACATTTCCATGTTAAAGAACTTGAGTGTGAACTTGAACTGCTGAGGAGGTGGCTAGGTCTGTGGCGGCACGTGTGGGCTGTGCTGAGGCAGAATTAAAATTCACTTCTATAAAGCATGCGTATCGGGGTACGCAGATCGCCACAATACTGGTAAAAGGGTTTGTGCCCCGAAAATAGATTGAGGTCAAAAGACTACAAGTGGGATGGATCAACTGCAGAATTACTACAAGGGAGGATGTGATTAGGTGCTTCAATGTGGAGAGAATGGGCACGTCGCGGAGAAGTGCGGTGGACCTGATCGCTCTAAGTTATGTTTCAGATGTGGTGAGGAAGGACATAAAAGTAGTGACTGTATTCAGAGGATAGATAAGGGAGCGAATAGAGAAAGTGTACGTGCCGGAGGAGCCGGAGCGGAGGCAGTCGTGATGCACAAGCCACTCGTTAATGCTCTATTTCCAATTTAACGCCGATCAAAGCAGCAGGGCGATGGATTCCTGCTAGGAAATAGTCTTTAGAGAGAAAGCTGATGTAATCTTGGTTAGCGAAACAGATAAACGAACTAACAAGGACAAGTGGGTGGCAGTGGCAAATGCCGATACAGCGGTTTTAATACTCTCTGCGGCAGTTGCGGTACACAACAAAGGCGCAGGGTCTTGCTCTGCCTGGGTGGAATTGGCGGGGAAGGTAGTGTATAGTGTCTACCTGTTCCCAGACATAGAGACATCATGACATACCAAGAGAATGGTTGATGAACTAACCGAGGACGTAGCGAGGTGGAGGAAAAAGGACGTAGTTGTCGGCAGGAATTTCAACGCTAAATCCAGGAACTCAGGGGGGGGCATCTGGATAATCAAAGGGGTGGTATGATAGAAGATACAATGGCCTGTCTCAACCTCTTCTGCGTAAACCGCAGAAGGGTTATGACATTCGAGAGAGGTGGCCGAGGTGTCTGCGCTCCGGACTTGACCTTTGTCAGTATGAGAAGTGTACAGCAGCTGAAGAGTTGGGAGAAACTGGACGAGGAAATGTTAAGCGAACATCGTATAATCTCATTCGAGATTGGCAGCAACATCCCGGAAGTGCTGATAAACTTCAGGAGATCACATTTCCAGAAAAACAGAGCAGGGCAGTTCAGATCATCCATTCAGGCTGAGATTGGAAGCATGCGGAGATGGATCTGAATTTGTTGACTAAAAGTCTATAGAATAGGCAAGAGACGGGTGCATTAAAGAAGTGGCAGCGGAACGTAAAGGAGTTTACTGGAGGTCCAATGAACTCACGGAGCTACGGTAAATCTATGACGCCAATAAACGATGCCTACAAAGAGCGCATCGACGGGGTGACGACGCTGAAGAAAAGCTTCATCGTTTGCGGATGGCAAGAAGGGAGTATAGAAGAGAAATTGCCAAAAACCGTAAGTGAAAAAAATAATGTGAGGCAGTAGACGACGATTCATGACGCCTTTCGGATAGTTACGAAGAGGTTCGGTAGGAGACTACCACTCCTAAAAAGAGCAAAATTGGTGACGAGATTAAGACAGCTGTTCCCAAGGGGAAGAGATTTTTGGAGGGAGGAAGTAGTCGCCGAAAATATAGTTCCTTTATCGCTGCAGGACATGTGTAGCGCAGCTAAGAAGATCAAAGGTGGTAAGAGTCCGAAGCCAGACGGAGTCTCCCTGGAAGTCGTTAAAATCATGGCTGAGGTGGCGCCAGATGTAGTACTGCAAGCCATGAACATAGTGATAGAATAGGAATGAATACCCGATGCATGGACGGGTGCACGGCTGGTATTGTTAAAAAAGAAGGAAAGGCTAATTGGGCACTCGAAACAGTAAAGACCGCTTTACTTATTGAGCTGCATGGCGAAATTATTCGAGGAAATGCTTCTCAAACGAATAAATGAAGGAGTGGAGGTGACTGCGGGTATCACAAGGATCGACACGGCTTTCGGGCCGTGTCGTTCAGCGTTAAACGCGTAGGAGCGTGTGTAATGGGCACAGTCCGGACTGCAGTCCAAGTTACCTGGAGGACGAGGGTTAGCTGCAGTTATGCTTTTAGAAACACGTAATGCATTCACGAGATCCCGTGGGATGTGATTTTCCGCAAACTCAGGGCTACACAAATTTCGGCATATTTGATAAGAATACTTTAAGGACAGATATATAGTAGGCAATTGTGAGGATGGTGAGGTGAAGTTCACTGTAGAGATAGGTGTTTCATAGGGCTCGGTATTACGTCCTACCCTGTGGAACGTAGTTTTTGACGGGGTGCTCAGGGAGAGATATCCGGAGGGGGCCACACTGGTGGCACATGCTGACGATTTGACCTTGTACTTTTTATAAACCGTAAATTAGCTACTTAAATACAAATTACACTGATAAACATAAGTTTTATTTCCTTACATGCGATACATGATTTTAATCTATTTTTGATGTTGAAAACGAATATGAACTCAGAATGTTTCTATCGCCCACCAAGTTTGAAAAATTTTAAATTTTAATGAAAGGATTTTTTTCATTTGTCAACGTATAGTTAGCATTTTAAGCTCCTATATTGTATTTTGTTAGCTCATTTTTTATCGCTTAACTTTGTTAACATAATTTTTAAGCTATAAATGAACAATACTAAACAAAGAATTAAGTCATATCATAGTCTCATATTGTGACATCATATCTAGTACTGAAAAGTGAGCCTTCATGGACAAAATTAATCACGTCTGTGCCAGTCAAACCATGAAGCTGAAAACACAGCTGTGATTTTTGTTGCAAGCACTGAATTTAGGAATGAATGAATTTTTTTCAGTTTTATTGCTGTCTTAAGTTTGTTAACAGTGCAGTATCATAATGTATTGAACTTGTGTAAATGATGTGGTTGCCTTTTGTTATGTATGAGGTGAGTTTACCGTAAAATCAGATAGAGAAAAACATTAGACCGTTAATTAAAAAAAGCATATCATTTGTACTTTCAGTGAGAAATTGGTGATCAGGATAAGACGTGGAATCCTCATGTAGTATGCGCAAATTGTTCTGGATATTTAAGAGAAAGGCTGAAAGGTACACGGAAGGCTTTGGCGTTTGGTATACCTATGGTTTGGCGTGAACCGAAGGATCATGTAACAGATTGTTACGTTTGTTTAACAAGTGTGTCTGGAATTTGTAAAAAAATCTAAACATACAGTAAAATATCCTTTATTGCAATCTGCAATCAGGCCTGTACCTCACAGCGAATTATTCCAGTTCCAGGCCGCCTGTGAATGTTTTCAAAGCAGCGATGAAGAATCAGACAGTATTGAAGAAGACAACAATGATTTTGGTTTTTAATTATCTTCCAATAAGCCACATCTCATATCACAAAGTGAATTAAATGATATTAAATGATTTTAATAAGAATTAAAATTTATGAAAAAAATCAAGCCGAACTATTAGAATAAAGACTGCAAGGTTGGAATTTACTTCAAAAAGAATACGAGAATTTCGGGCTTTCGAAGCCGACAAAAAGAACTTTCTCAGTACTTTATTGATGAAAATATTTTGGTTTATTACACAAATATTGATGAGCTTATGTTGCACTTAGGAAGATTTCATAAACCTGAGTTCTGGCGACTTTTCATAGATTCGTCCAAGTATAGTTTAACAGTAGTTCTACTACACAACGGTAACAAATATCCTTCGATACCGATCGCTTACGGTATTAATTTGAAAGAGACATACGATGTGATAAAAAACGTTCTTGAACCATTTTGTTAGGCATTCAGTTAGGCTATACTAAGTACATATGTTTTCTTTGAGAATGGGACAGCCGAGCTAGGAATAAACATTATGTTATCATAGTGGAAGAAACGAGACAACTTAACTCCAAATGGGAAAAATATTATTCACGAGTCCTTAGTTAACTCAAAATAATATTTTTACTCCCTCTCAACATCAAGCTACGAATATTTGTTGGTCCTCAAATGAGAGAGTTGATCAAACATGACGTTTTTAACTCGATGTTAAATAATGTAGTAAGTACAGCTTGGGCTTCATTTAAAGACGTCTACAAAACTTTTTTCTGCAAACAAAAATCCGACAATTACCACGTTACTGTTAATCAACTTCTTACTTCATACAGAGCTATGGAATGTAATATGTCTTTGTAAACACATTTCCTCCACTCACATTTGGATTTTTTCCCGGGCACCCTCAAAGACGTAAGTGACGAACACTGTGAACGTTGCCACCAAGACATTTCGGTGATGGAAAGCCGCTGTAAAGGAAAATGGAATACTAACATGCTAGCCGATTACTGTTGGACATTAATTCGGGTGCCTGAGGCTATTTATAAAAGAAAAGCATCAGCGAAATTATTTTAACACAGGTATGGCCATGCAAAATTATAAATTTTACAGATTTTAACTACATTTTCTCTTAATTTTTTTTGAAGCGTAATTTATTTAAAACTAAGAGTGATAGAAAAATTGTATTTACAGATCTGTAACGTACGCAAAAAAGCAATTCAAGAAATGGTATCACGCTTAGAGAAACAATAAAAAACGTTTATTTTGACTATCAGTGTTTGTAACTACTGTTCGTAATTATTAAGGGGGAAATACGATAGGATTGTAAGGAATACAGAATGTTTCCTGATAAACAGTGACACAGCGGGACGTTAGTCTTCATGTTTATTGTTAAATTTTTAAGACTTCAAAAAATAGATACAAAAAAAAATACTTCAAAAAAAGAGATATACGGATCAATTCATTATTTATCTTGTTAATATACGAGTACGTACAAAATTTAACATTTCACCATGTGATCCGACTTCGATAATTCTTTTTATTATTTGAGACAGAACGTTTTTTTTTGTTTTTTTTTTTTATAATAGGTTCATTAATAGTAGATGATTTTTTTTTTATACTAATTACCATTTTGCGAATGAATTCCTTTTCTTTTTGTCATCATCGATTTATTATGAACTTTTACAGTGTAACGAACGGTATACAGAATGTTTATAAAACAGTGATGAGGTTTCAAACAGTTATAATTTTGAGAAAAAATCAAGAAGAAATAAAATACGAGTATATATCAAAATAAAGAGAACCTATCCAAGTTTTCGATATGTGAACATGTTCTGGTACCATCCCGCATGTGCATTGTGCGTTAGTCACAATTATTACGGTAAAGAGGAACTTCAATGTGTTTTTTTGTTTACTATGTTTAAAACAGTAAGGCGTGGAGACCGCCTTGGTTTCAATGAAGATCGAAAATTACATTTGCTGATGAGTGGTTTAAACAACTGATCGATGGTCGAGAAACGAGCAGCGTACTGAAGTAATCACATCAAAGACGACCATCAGTGTCTCTTCAGACACAGATGGTCATCTGAAGGAAGGGATATTGAAACCTACTGAATAGGTAAGCTTCTTGATGAATTTCGCTTCATTCTGAGGTATACTTCACGTTTCTGTCATGCTTTATGGTACACCCACCGACTATATACCCTGGTATCACTCTAATAATTAAAATATTTTAGAAGAAAAAAATTAATTAAAGAACGCATTGTTAGAAAAAGATGTACATATTCATGCAATTTAAAGAGCCACAGTTCATTCTCCTTACAACCACTTTGCGACGTTTCTCAACACTTTCTTTTTTTCCTTATTATAATCATAAAGATGTAGATTCTCTCCTTTTGATTTGTTGTATGTGTTGTTTTTTTTACACGAATATGTTATTTTTTTACTTGAAAAAGTAAACAAACTAACATAAACCGAGTGATAATTCCTGCCAATTTCATCACGGTTTAATACAATTTGTGTAATTTATTTCATTTATTTTTTTCCAGATTAAAATAAATATTTCCAATTATAACAAAAAATTAAAATTTAGCAGATAAATTATTTCGAATAGAGTAGCTACAATGAAAAAAAATTGTTTCAATGAAAAGTGAATTTTAATGTCTAAAAATAAAATTTTCCAAAAATTCTAAATTTTCATACAATCAACTTTGTCGTGTTCCGTAAATTAAAATCCAATTTAGAATATATTCTAACAGGACCAGTATAACTGACCGGGGTAACGAATTTTTTCCAATTAAGCAGAAAGAAAGAAAGAAAGAGAAAATAATAATGAAGAGTAGAATCCAGAAGGAACTGAAAGGGATTCTTTTCTCAAGACTAACAGGTCCGTTTAACAATCTGCTCTTTATAATACAGACAAATCCACTTCAAACACTTATTGTTCGACCAGAAAGGCTACCGGACCGGAATAAAATAAAACTTAAAGAAAAACGTAAAGAAGTGGACGCTTCAACAATTAAAGGGATGAGGCGGATACTGGTTCTGGAGGCCAGTGGATGTAAGTACTGCCAGGGACCGGTGGAGAGAAGTCATTAAATTCTGCTAGGTCGTGTTCGGCGCAATCGTGATAACAAGCGTTAACAAAGTAGTTTTGCAAGACGGAGTTCGAAGTGGTTGCGGTGACGGCGATATCAATAATCGTGTGGTAACGAGTGAAGAGTACGTCACGGGCATTCCACTCTGATTAGGGTGAATGCAGCAAGCTGTTCGGTGAGTTACCGGTAAACAGTAGTTAGTGTCACTATTCTAATCATTCATAAAGTGTAGGGTAATTCTACTGTAAACTGTATAAGTAAAAATATTTGTAGAAAATCAAATTGTAGGAATTTTAGACTTTTTAGTGTTCTTGTTGTTAATGGAATATCAGGTTCTAGCGGTCATATAACATTTTTAGTAAATTGGACTGTATTCGGGTTTTTATAATTTAACTGTCTTGTCCTTATTTGAATTACTATTATGTATGTTAAATCTATTATTATTATTATTGTTGTAACTATTATTTATTTTGTTCATATGTCCCTAGAGTAATAAACTGTATTTATAAGAAATTTGTAATTTGTTAGTCTCTCAATATGATGACCGAATCGCGACCACCCAACAATATATCCGTAGTTTAAAAAACATATAAATCGTCAAAATAAAAAATTCTGGAAAGATAACTTAAACCATTAAATTTATAAACATTGTTAAATATTGAAGCGTATGTTCAGCCATTCCGTCCAAAAGTACAATAAAACTTAATTAAAAGCTTCTCGAAAAGCAATATTTTGGGTTACGCCAAGCCCAGACAAATGGGAATGATATTCACCTACATTCCTAACTCCTTCCATTCATCCACTATAGGGAATGGTTGTATATTGAACATCATTATTTTAAGAGAAAGAGTAACTCTGATTGGTGTTTTTTTTTCAAGTCCTTTACACGTAGTTGAGACGTAACAAAGAATAAGATAGATATTGTAAATAATAAATTAACGTATCCTTCCTGTCGATAAACAAGGCAAGGGGTATTAATATACATTGCTATTTAATAGAAAGAATTCTGCTAACAAATTAACATTAAAAAAAGTGCTGGACTTCGACAATTCCGGTAATTGAATAGGGTTATAAAAATCAATTGTATTAAACTAAATAAATAAAAAAAATTTAAATTACTGTTCAAAGAAAGTTGCCTTTTTTCAAACAGGCAATTCTTGTCCGTTATTTTTCCTAAGCAACACATTTTAATGAAATCTTTATTTTTACGGTAAACATTTTATAACACCTTCTTTGTTTTTTTTTAAAGGGAATATGAGGAAAATTTGAATGTTTAAAACATTTTGAAAAATCTGTATTAAAATATTTAACAAAAACATGAATTTATTTTAATGATTATAAAAAACAAAAAAATAACATTCCGATATACTTCGTGGTGCTTGGGTAAGTGTATCTTAAGCTATTCAGAATAACGTGTGGTACCGACTCTCCATAAATAACGAAGATTATATCTCCAAGAATGCTAAAATGCTTTTCATAAAAAAAATTTATTCAAATTTAAAAATAAAAAATTAAATTTTATTGAAAACTATGAATAAAAAACGAAGGTTCTAATAAGAAATTGATATAAAAAACGACCTTAGCGTTATCTAAGGATGGTTTTATCAACCACATTTTTACTCGAAAAGATTTGAGAAAAAATTATAAATATCAAACATTTTGAATTAATACAAACCAATTAAATGAATTTTTAATAAAAGATGTTACGTAACACACTAATTATACAAAACTTTAGTTCGTGACTTAATAATTTTATCACCATAGTTATATTACCTACGGTAAAGTTTAACAAATTTTCATACATACGCCAGGTGTATAAGCGCTCATTTACTGTACATTTAACGTTCCAGAAATGGAGTTTTAAACGTTTAATGTTCACAACTACTCCAAATGTACGAAGCATGATTTTAAAGTAAGTACCGTTTTGAAAGTACACTATTCTTAACAATTTTATTTTTACATGAAAGCCTGAACTTTAATCTACTTTTCTACATAATTCCCACCAACATTAAGGCACTTGTAGCGTGCAACCAGCGTTTGAACACAGTCGTCACAGAAGTCTGCCGCCTGACTTAATAACCACTGAAACACAGTCGCTTTGACACCATCATCGTCGATAATTTAAGAGCGTCTGGTCACAATTTCATAGACAACACTTCTTGAAACTCTTCAGATAGCGAAGAAATCGTAAAGCGTCTGTTCTATCTAAATTTTTCGTCAGCTTCTGCCCCAAATATTCAGTAATGACAGAAGGTCGTCCATTCTCTTTCGCATCATGAACATTCTAGCGGCCATCTTTTAAAGCTCTAACCCATTTTCGTACCATTCTACCGCTCATAATGTTTTCTCCACACACTTCACCGATCTGACGATGAATTTCAGCCGCTTTCATGCCTTTAGCACTAAGAAAACGAATCGCACCACGTATCTTACAGTCGGCTGGATCGAGCATCCCGCCGACTAATTTCGTAACGACGTCTGTGGCTTGCCAACAGATGAGGGTACACAGTGCGCATGTGTGGAATGCTGACCACAGCGTAGCAGAGGCGGAATTTCAAAACGGAACTTACTTTAAAAACATGCCTCGTAAGTAAATCTATATAGAAACTCTATTTTGTAAAGAGCTAATAATTTCATCTAAAATAATACGATTTAATTTTAATTTTATTGTTTATTATGAGAAATACTTGTAATAATAAGTATTTATATAGTATAATATTGTTATTATGATGTAATATTACTATTATTATATTTTACTTGTATATAACTTACTACACATTTTACAAACAACAGGTTAAAAGATTAATTACTGTTCAAAACAAACATTCTCCTAGAACAAAGAAAATTGGAAAATAAACGGTAATCATATTATCTTTCAGCACTGGAAATAAAAATCTCAGTTCATTTTTCACGAAAAATTTAATGTTACATTAATACCGTTTGGTAATATGCTAATTTTCGATCCACCAAAGATTTGGTAATGTTAATAATCAACTACTCGTATCAACCTTCGTATTCCAGTAATTCGTAATACCGATTTAAATTAATATTACTATTAATTTTTTTCTCCATTTGTGCACATAATTAATATCAAATGTTCTAATTTAAACTAAAATTTACAATTATTATACGATGAAAAAGCTATACTCGTATATTATGGGTTTCAAGGATTAAATTATTTATTTATCTCGAAATCTATAATTATCTAAAACATTCACAAACAAAAATAGCATTTAAAATCCATCGGATGATTAACATATTCTACAGTATAAAGTTTATTAATATTTAATTATCTTTTATCAGTAGCAATCAGAATTAAAATCACATTACTTTATACTTTTTGATAAATTACCTTTCACAGTCATTTAAATATAGACCGCTTCAGATCGTATTTCGTACATCTCTTTCGTAAACAATACGAACAAATCGAAGAGGAAATATTCATAATAGTGTTGTTTTTAATCTTTTTAACTTATTTCGTTTTTGGATTGTAAAAATTAAAGAATTTTCAAATTAAGGGATTTCGATGAAAAATTTTATAATAAAATATTTTACGTGCATAAAAACCACTAAAAAAAATGGCTGTAAATTAAGTTACGTTCCCTTTTGTATCTTTTTTTTAACTAGTTTTCTACGTATTCACTCAGCAGCCTACATCCTGAAACACTGACTACCCTTTAATCGTTAATATATTTTGGTATGATCCCCCTCGCTCATTTATTTTCCAACACCTTCAAGCAGTTTAATTTTCTTCACTTCACAAACTAATGGCAAAATAAATATTTTTTTTATTCTTTATAATTGTTTTTCTTGTTTCATCCTGGATTTCAATATTTTTTTTAAAGAAATACACTCACAATTTAATAGTGTAAATATTAAAGATATAATAAAGTAATAGGATATTTTATTCTAAGTTATAGCGTTATTTGATTCGTTTGGTTTTATTTAAAATTTATACATTGAAGTCATATAACCCAGTAAACCTTTTTTTTTAAATTTATATTTAATGATTACGCTTGCCTTCCACTTTTGCAGGCAGCGATTATGGAATCATTCTTGGAGAGATTTATATAATGTAAAACCATTATAACAGATCATAATTATAATTATTACCGTAACTTTCAGTATTATTTTATATACGAATGAATTTACGTGTAACTTTTGATATTTTTATACGTATATACACAGTTCTGTTATAATTTATATTTACAAATCATTATACGCTTTAAGATAATTTTTAACGGTATATAATTTTAATTTTTTTTTATTACTATTACGTATTGTATCGACGAAGGGTAACGTCTTGTTATATTGGGAATGGACAGGCAAATTTGTCACATGAAATTGCAATATTTAATATCTGAGAGAAAGTAAAATATATTTTAATATCGTACTTTAATTTAAAATGTTATTGGAATTTTATATATTTTTAAATTCCGAAAAAAATCATTCTGTTGTTATTTTAACAAAATAGTAACAGAAGCACGCTCATGAAATAGAACTGGCAAAAGGTTCATGGGATCGAACATTTTTTAATCATAATCAGAAAGCTGCACATTTCCAACATATTATTTTAAATACTAAATATAGATTTTTTTTTTTAATCATAGTTTTCTCAAATATATATATATATATATATATATATATAACCCACCGAGTTGGTTAAGTAGTAAACAGAGTCGAAGGTTGTGAGATACAAATCCTAACAAAGTTGTTACTTTTATAAGGATATAAATACTAAACAGTGGAAATCGGTGTATTTTGGTGGTTAGGGTTCAATTAATCACACATCTCAAGAATGGCCGGCCTGAGGCTGTACAAGACTACACCTCATTTACATGTATAAATCTCATCCTCGTTTCATTGGGCCATGATATACGCATATATATATATAGAGAGAGAGAGAGAGAGAGAGAGAGAGAGAGAGAGAGTGAGAGAGAGAGAGAGAAAGAGAGAGGAAAAATGCCATGCCTGATCAGAATTCAAAACTGAGACCACCGGATGAAAGGCTGAGACGCTACCACACCACCACGGGTATATGCGTGGTATTAGGCTCCTTAAATTATAAAAATTGTTGCGAGAGGAGTGAAGGAGGGTAGTTTTGGACTATTAAAATAAAACTCTGAACGAAATTGTAATTACAAATTCATAGAAACGTTTGTTTTAAATTCTGTCAAATCTATAAAATCAATCAATTCGATTGAAATTTTACAAGAAAATCCAGCAATTATGCTATAAAACATAGAAATTTATTTTTATTCATAATGTGACAGGTGAAACAGTGTTGAAAGTTTTTTTACTTATACCGTTATATAAATTAGACCTACACAAAATTTTATTCACGAATGAAATTAATTACGGGGTCAATTACGCAATAGGGATCACAATAAATATGCGTGCGCGCGTACGCTCATATATTAAAACCTATATTAATTACCTTACTCGTTAGTAAAAGCAACATATGGTGGTTTAAATGGCAAACACAATAGCACAATAATTAATATCATAATTCTCCCGAGTGTAATCTATAACCTGCTTGCTAGCCGGTTAAGTGCATGTTGTTCGTTCTGATTCACAGTCAGCGGTAGCTACAAGTAGCTACAATTAAACGCGTAAATATTTCCCAGTGAATTTCAATTTCCACGTAACCCACTCGCCCTGAATAAAACAGTAAGTTAAGACGGCTATATTAAATAATAAATTTAGATATAATTAAATTCACAGCTCTAAATATAAAACCGTCTACCCTTTATTATAAAATATTACAGTGTAATTTTGTCAAGAAAAATGCTCTATGAAGAATCAAGCCCAAATATATATATATTTTTGTTTCAATTCTCTTTACTATTATTTTTCCATAATAATGCTAATTAACTGTTAACAGTTGTTGCCCACCTTCAGTTTTAACTCATTACAGGTAATGTTACAACCATTTACATCTTTCATGAGTAAGGTAAAACGTGTTTGGTATAACCTAATTAAACTAATTTTATTTTACCTTAGTTCATAGATGGAAAGAAATCAGTGAGAAATAATGGAATTTCAATAAAAAATAATTCTACTGAGTTATTCTACACCCATCACACAGGAAATACAATCTCTGAACAATATTACGCGTACAATCGCGTTTATTAAACCACGCAAAGCAAGAGCGTAGTAAGAAAGAGAGATTTTAACAGGGATCCAATAATATTCTACCAAAGCAAAAAAAAAAACCATTGGGAGGAAACGATCACGGAATGAGACCACAATTTCACTTAAAAACTATCTTAATCCCCTTCACGCACTGAAAAACCACCCAGCTTTATCAGTCGGAATGTGGAGCCATATTATCTACAATCTGACTGCAAATGACTGGACACTTACCGGTGTCTGATAGCAATTAATATTTAAGAAACAAATTCTCATGAATTAGAAAAAATCCTTATTTATGAGTGCGTGGAATTTCCAAATTTATACAAAAATTAATTTCACTACGCAAACTAGAAAATATTTAGTTGGTGTTTAAACATTTTTTATAATAATGTGCAGCGTGTTAACATAGTTTTTATTAGTCAATTGGTCGTTTAATAAAAAGGACAACACATTCTTCGTATGATATTTTGGAGCTCTCAAAATATCCATCTAGAGTAACGTTTTTGATAAAAGAACCGTGGACAAGCGAATCCATTGTCCGCTAAGTGAATTTATTATATTTATTTTTAATTTGCATCATGGTTCATTCGTCTGGTATAAATATGTTATTGGATGGTCCACCCTAGTCCAGCCGCGAAGTACAGGGTGATTCAAAGAAACGGGAAATTAAAAAAATTAAATAACGTTAATGAAAAATTTTTTTTAGAAAATGAATTTTTTCATGTAATTGTACAAATGTAGCCATTTTAGGATACATACATTTTAGTTTATTTTTTAAAGATGACATCTTGCAGGTGACCTCTTCTACGTAAACACTCACGAAGTCTCTTCGTTAAATTGTTCATGGTTTGACGTAACATCTCAACTGGAATTTCCGCAATTGCTTCTCGGATCTTTGCCTTCAGTTCTTCCGTTGTAACAGGTCTACTGTGAAACACTTTGCTTTTAAGGTGACCCCACAAAAAGTAATCGCAAGCTGAGAGATCAGGCGATCTGAGAGGCCATATAATGTCACCATTTCGGGAAATGACACGTTGTCCAAACAATCGGCGTACAGCTGCCATCGATATTCCTGCAGTATGAGACGTTGCTCCGTCTTGTTGAAACCAGGCTGTGTTAAGAATCGGTGGAAATCTCTTTTGTTGTTCCACAACAAAGGTTTCAAACATGGCTACGTAACGAGCCGACGTCACTGTAATCGCAAGACCGTTGTCATCCTCAAAAAAATAAGGGACTATAACACCGTAAGATGACGTAGCAAACCACACGGTCACTTTCTGGCTGTGCAAGGGACGCTGGTGTAGCTGCGTAGGATTTTCTTGGGCCCAGTATCTGAAATATTGCTTGTTAACAAATCCACTGAGATGGAAATGCGCTTTGTCTGATATCCACAGTTCGTGAACAAACTCTTCGTCATCGTTTATCTTTTGAAGCATTACATTACAGAATTGTGCTCGCACAACTGCATCGTTCGGTTTCAGTTCCTGGACGATCTGCAACTTGTATGGATGGTATTGCAAGTCTTTCACTAACATTCTTCGAACAGTTGAACTATGCAATCGTAAAGATGCTGAGAGACGACGGATTGACCGATGTTGACTTCGTGGACAGCATCTTGTAAAGCTTGAACATTCTATGGCTCACGGCCTGGAGGTTTCTTTTTCATTGCCGAACCAGTTTCCTCAAAATTAGATATCCGTGTTTTAATTGAATGTGCTGATGGAACACGGTCGTGCCGTTCCAGATTAAAATGACGGCGAAATTCTCTACGCGCTCCCTCCACACTGTCATTGCTTTTGTAAAACGCTTTGATAGCAAATGCACGTTGCGCACCACTCCAAGGATCCATGACAACTAAATGGCAGGTTAGGTTAGAGAGCCTGGCGCCACTTATCAAGTGGTACCAATCGCCCACGACTACCAACCCAACTTTCAAAATTCCCCGTTTCTTTGAATCACTCTGTATTTACGCGTGTGGCTGGACAAGAACCAATCCTTTACTATGCATGCTAAGGAGGCGGCGAGAAAGGGCGAAAATGTGAAGGCGCTCAGCAAAATGAGGAATAAGGGCGGTCCTCAGACGGGTAAGAGGAAACTGTTGGCCAGTGTGCACTCTTCGGCGGTGTTATATGGAGTTCCTGTATGGCTGGGAGCGTTGTCGAGGGCCAGGCACGTGAGACATTTGGTTATGCAACAGCGTAGGCTAAAAATACGTATCCCCGCAGGGTACCGTAAGATCAGCGCTGAGGCGACATCCATTATAGCTGGAGTACCGCCCATAGACTTACAAGGTCAAATGAGAGCTTCCTCCCTCTATGCAAAGAGAAGAAAAAAAATGTTATCACAACCCAACAACAGAATGGTGATTGGAAGATGTTACAATCGGAAAAAAATTAGCTTTAAAAAACTGCTAATAAATTCATACGTACATTGATAAAATACATATTCTATGAAAAATAAATAAAAGAGAAGACCCGGATACCTGTTACATACAGTTTATTCCGGATAACCGGATCACTTCAGGACCGGAAACGAATGGCTCTATTAAACGCCTGACCATGTTAACAAATAATAACGAATGGAGAGATATACACAAATACAGTACAATAGATACTAATTAATAAACACGATTTAACGTATTATTGTTCGGAGTTTTATTTCTAGTAAGCACTAAAGTTACAAAAACAACATTATTAAATTACAGAATCATTAAATTGTTTTTGTAGTAAATCATAAATAAAAAACAAAGCTCGATAAACAAACCAGAGTTACAAATCAAAATAACGAGTGCCTTTTATAGTCAGTAAAATACAAAAATATATACTTTACTGTTTTACTTGGTTAAACTTCTTGAAAAAATTCCTTTATTTAGCTCTGTCGACCTCCTTTCATTTCCTGGCGTTCTATATAATAAATTTGGCACAGACTCGCAGTGTTGCTAACGGGCTCCATTAGCTACTTTCTTGCCGAACTCCGTCAATGAATTTTTTTTGCATTTCGTGTAGAGACGCGTTTGACTTCGGATTTGTCTCAATCATCTTCAACTTTGTCCAGTTTTTGAGTAACATTCTCATTATTTCGTCATCACTCCCACACAACTTGAAAAAATTAGGTACTCTGCAGACAAGTACGTACAAAATCTTTCTCCTAGTGGTTAAGGAGAAGTTACCTCTCTCCCTACAGTATTTAAACAACGGTTAAACGATTTATATAAACCCACCGGGTTGGTCTAGTGGTGAACGCGTCTTCCCAAATCAGCTGATTTGGTAGTCGAGAGTTTCAGCATTCAAATCCTAGTAAAAGCAGTTACTTATATTCGGATTTGAATACTAGATCGTGGATACCGGTGTTCTTTGGTGGTTGGGTTTCAATTAACCACACATCTCAGGAACGGTCGAACTGAGAATGTACAAGACTACACTTCATTTACACTCATACATATCATCCTCATTCATCCTCTGAAATATTATCTGAACGGTAGTTACCGGAGGCTAAACAGGAAAAGAAAGAAGAAGAAGTAGAAGAAACGATTAATATAACTAGTAAAATTGTATTATTTTACGAGTAAGATAAAAAAAATACGAACTAGTAAGCCTTATAAGCGGCATAATTTTATATGAATTACACAAATATGTCTCTGTTTTTACAAGACAGCCCGAATTAAACGGCTGCACCGAATAACCCGGGGGTCCTACTAACCGGAATTCACTGTATATATATATATATATTAGATACACAATTTTCAATTAACAACATTTTGATGATAATAGCATTTTTGGTAATTTTAAAATAAGAAACACCTCTTAAACACTCACTGATCAATGATCACGATTGGGCTTGAAATTTTTTACACGCTAAAAAATTCATCCGTATTATCGCGGATTCAAAGAGGACTTCACAAATTTAAAAGCGAATAAAAATTTATTTCGATAACTCATAGAATCGGTTGAGGTCTCATTCATAGCAAAACACATCAACTTTTGACTCACGTATTTCATTAATACCGAATTCGGCCTCCAGCGCTGTCAACAGAGTTGTTAAAAATGGATACATTTACTAGTGCGGAACGTGCTCGTCGTGTTTTTTTTCACGACTTGCAGTCAGTAATTGCAGTTCAACGTAATTTTCGTAGAGTACGGTAGGGAGTCTCCTAGTAAGCATACAATTTACTCTTGGCACCAAACCTTCGTTGACACAGGTTCTTCTGTTAAACGTACAAAATCATCACCAGTATACCCACGCGTCCCTGAAGCTGCTGTGGAACAACTTAGAGAAAGCTTTGCACGTAATTCGAAGAAATCAACTCGACGTGCGTCACGTAAGACTGGCATTTAACAAACGACTATTTGGAACGTATTACGTAAACGATTGCACTTGAAGTGATACACAGTAACCGTGGTTTTACACACCACAGATGACGAAAAAGTTGTTCGGCTGCAGTTTTGTGTGAAAATAATGGATAGAACTGCAGACGGCGATAGATTTTCAGGGGATGTAATTTTTAGTGATAAGTCAACGTTTCACATCAGCGGCAAGATGAATTGCTGAATACGGGGTAACGAAAACCCTCATGAAACTTTGTAGCCAATTCGTGATAGACCTAAAGCCGACTTTTTTGTGCTCTAAGCAAACAAACACTGTACGTTCCGTTCTTCTTCCAGGAGGCAAGCGTAAATAGTAGACTTCGAATTAACGCCGCAGTTGCAGAGGTAATACCCGACTTACTGGCTATAGTCTGGAATGAGAAAGACTTAAGGTGGGATGAATGTCGCATTATAAACTGAAGCCATATCGAACCGAACCGAATGTTAGTTAACAAACTTGATGTGTTTTTCTACAGAATAAGGCTTCAACCGAATCTGTAAGTTATCTCAATAAATTTTTATATGCTTTATAGTCCTTTAAGACCCTAGTCCTTTAAAATCCTTTATGCTTTTAGGTTCTTTTTGAATCAGATTAAAAATATAATGATTAGTAAAAACATTATTTACTAATTTACAAATAACAGTATATTTTCATTAATTAAACAAAAGGCGCATTCAAATGAACGACAGTATTTATTATAAATACTGGATTTATGCTGCTGACAATATTTATTATTAAGATTAATAATAAATCATTAAAGAAATCTTATCATGTAACAGCCATCAGATCTACGGATATATAGGATATTAAAACGCAAAATATACTGCCGTATCTCCTGCTATCTCTTGAGGTTTCAATCGGGAGGAAAAATTTTATAACATTGATTAATGGTTTAAATCTTTTGCTTCGTTTCTTTTTCGATAAAGCAAGTCAGAATCTACATCGTTCTTAGTTCTGATTTATGAAATACTTCAAGTGCAATTTTATAAAATCAATCGAAGGATGAAAGAATATATGAAGAAAAATGAAAATAAACAGAAGAGAATAACGAAAAACGAAACAGCGAGGAACCAAACAATAATAACTATTTATCAATAAAATTATGACATATATATTACATAGTAAATTTTCATTAAAGAAATGAAAATAAAAATCAACTTTATAATTAAGGTTACAACGATTAACTAACTGATTAAATTATATCCAGTAAACTTTATATTATTTATTCATAAATAAAAAATACATAATTTTTATTATGTAATTAACTTCTAATAAGAAGAAGAAAACTACATGATGCTTGATTGCGAGATATCCTATTCCGTAAATAATTATAAAGGGCTACACGAATATTAAATAATATTTAAAACATTTTTTCAAACTTTTATTTTACTTCTAATTGGTATGTATCTACAGAAAATTTCAGCTAAGTATATAGCGCTTGTAAACAAACGTATTATATAGCTTGCGATAGACCCAACATAAATGGATTAAAAACTTAGCGTAGTCTGGTTTAAAATACAGTAACTCATCATTAATCTTGAGGATTAAATATTTGGAAATATTTACCTTAAGAATTCCTACAACCCGACATGGTGAATAGTTTATCCATGCGAAGCGCGCATCACTACTTTTTTTTTAGTTGTGCTAAAGAGAGATAATCTTCAACAGATAAAATCGGTTTATATACCAACTCTTTTTTTTACTTTTGATCACACTAGTCCAAAAAAAATTCGTGTAACTGGAATCGTACATGGTGATTTTACCTAATTTTGGGGTGCTGAATTCAAAACTGTTCATCAGAATTTATTTAATAAGTCACGTATTTTAATTACGTAGTTTATTTATCAATAATGCATAATCACCGTAAAATTAATATTTAAAAAAAAAAATTATTTATGTGTACTCATTTAAAATTTGGTTAAATCAACTAAATTTTTATTTATTCAAATACACAAAAATTGAAATACATTAAAATAGTTTAAAAATAACAGTTTTAAAAAGTCTAAATCATTGCAATTGTCTTAACTTTAATTTTTTTAAATATGTTGACAAACATTTTCGCTTGTACGATGTTTGATTAGTGTCTCTAAACCTAAACCAAAAATAGTCACCCATCAATTCCAGGATCCCATCTTCCTTGGTACCGATGCTCCACGGTCAGAATATCCTGATGGAAATGCTCTCCTTCCTCATCGCTGACAGAGCCCAAATTTTCGGGAAAAAGTCTACGTGGGACTGTAGAAAATGAATTTTTAATGACATCCTACATCCTAAACGTTAGTAATTTTCTAACAGCTTATTAACCTAAAAAACATTGGTGTCATCTTTTCTGTTGCCTAAAAACCACCAACAACGTCTTTGAAGGACTTCCGTGCAGCTAATTCACATTCTCTATGTTCATCGTCAAAAGTTGAGTCAATAAACAGTTTCTTGATTTGCAGAACAAAAAATACACTCTCAGTCAGCTTATCACCACTCAATTTACAAAAACTTATTTTTAAATATTAAATTCTGATCCACCTGTGTCAAGTGCCTTTACAAAGTTTTTCACGGGTCCGAATTTTATGTGAAGTGACGGCAGTAGGATTTTATCACTCTCAATAAATGAATGATAAATGCTTTATTATTTTTTTTTTTTTCACCGGCCACAAAGTTCTGCAGCAGCGGCCAGTTCTTCACTTGGTAATGACTTTTTATATCACGACTATCCCAAACACAAAGAAAAGAACAATATTTCGTAAACCCACCTCTTAAACCAAGAAGTAACGCCAACAACTTTGAGATCACTGCAAACTTGCCACATATGCTCTGTGTATTTTATTACTTTTAATACTGATGCCGTAGTTTCATACTTTCTTTCATGTCGACTGCATGAGATAATGGAATAGATGGCTGTTACAGTTAAGCAATAAAATTTCTTTCATGTTAATTTTAGAACAGTCAATAAACAGACGTCATTCTTCAGGAATATGCTGAATTCCAACCTCTTTCATCAGGCCATCGACAACAATACAAATCCACAATGAAGTTTTAATAATAAAATAACTTTACAGAGTTTTATTTCGTGTTCTAAACGTAATAAATTTTCTTTTTCCGCTAAAGGATTGCACTGTTGCAGTCTAGACCCCAGAAGTTCAGCTTACTATTTTGATAACTTTAAATCGCGAACTAAATTATTAAGTTCATGTTGAATTAAATGAGGAGATTTCGCATCACATACAGGAAGAAGAAGAAAATTTTCAGTATCCTCTAAATCAACTGCTTCATTTTCAGCTTACTGTTAGAGCAATGTCGGATTAGATCTTAGTACAGGTAACTCCTCCCCGTGTGGTACCGGCTTAAAGCTGAGGATACATCTGCATGTTTTATGAACTTTCTATTTTTGAAAGAAAATCCAAATATATTTGTCATACAGAAGTAAGAAGTGGTCCTTACGTTCACGCCAAACCATCGGTACAACAAATGGCATGGCTCGTCGTTTTCCCTTCCACCACTCAGTTAGAATTACTGAGCACGATATGTAAATATCATCAGACACCCACAATTTATCTCGATCCCCGAGTGCACAATCAAAATAAAATTTATAAGCTGTTTTTATCAATTCAGAAATACTCTTTCTTTGTGATTTAGGCGTAAATTTGCCACAGACATAACAACTGTCTGGATGATTTGAATATCAGCGAACTTTTGCAAAAGCCATGTTGTAGCTAATAAAAACGATAAAAATCACTCTTGTATTATATAATGATTTGACGAAAATATAGCAAAATACTAACAACTCAGTGAAATGCAACACAGCATAGAAAAGTGAAGCTAGATCGAATAAGATTTTAAGTTCTGTAGTACGCAACAACAGATGTCTGTAAGATGATATGTTTGTACGAGTCAACTTCACATGATCAGTGTATATATATATATATATATATATATATATATTTTATTTATTTATTAAGCATGTACGCATATTGTTTAAAATTAAAAATACAGAAACTATTCTTAATTGTAACCAGACGTTGATGAAAATGAGTTTATTATAAAAACATTTTTTTAAATTTACGATTTACGTAAAACCTTTCGTAGTAACACAATTTCTATAGCATATTTGTAATCAGCACCCAAATTACAGCGAGAAAAGTTGTGTAACGTGTTAAGATACAAATTCTGTGTTTAGTGATATTAATAAAATAAATAATTTTTTTCTTCTAATCATTGTATAAAATAATTCAGTATATAAATCATGTCAGAAAAAGCTAAACATGCGACTCCAGGGACAATAAAAAGAAACTCCCACTCATTTGCCTAGATGGGTCAAGAGAAACCATTGTAAAATCTTCATCTCAAAGTCACAATTAATTATAAAATTAAAAATAGAAGTGGTTGAAATCCAAATAATTAATAATAAATATACGAAAATACTAAACGCATTTAAAATAACTAAAAAATAGATTACAATCCATTACCTGTTAAAAAGTTATTTGAGCACATATTGACAATAGTATGCAAATTAATCCGAACACAAGGAATGTTTTGCTTATTTCTATGGTGGTGGCTACACTGCCTGAACACACCGATTATTTATGCTGTCAGTGTAACGAGAAGTTATTTAGCAATTTTCATGTAATAAATAGTGTTTTGTGAAAGTTTATTTACTTTTTATTACAAAACCGTATTTTCGTATTTTTTGATCTGTGGATTTTGAAAATAAAATAACGGATACAACTCCAAGAAAGCGTTCGAAGATTGTTTCTAATTCTTGTTTTCAGTATGACACAATGACAAATAGCTTTTGAGTATCGTGTTGCGCTAGGGACGGTGAATGCTATTTTAAAACATTTTAAGAAACCGGTTCCTTTTCATGTCAAAGGAAAAGCAAATGTGGCCGTAAAAGAAGAAATATTCCAACACAGAATCGGTTATTATGAGAAAAAGTAAACTTGATCCAAAATAATCTGCTGTGGACTTAAATCGAGAATTACATCCAGCGGACAGATTTACACGTGATAACTGTTACACGCCGACTTCTTGCAGCTGGACGGAAAGCTCGACGACCAGCTAAAAAGCAGCTTTTTACACAAAAAATGTGCAAAAAAAACTCTTGTGGTCCAAAGCACATGCTAGCTAACCGGATCAAAGAAGACAGGAAAAATGTTATGTTTTCCGACGATCACATTTTTATGTTCAAGAGCAAAGGGTTTCGTAAGTTACAAAAGAATCAGATAAAAATACATCATCCAACAATCAATTAGATATGCCCCACAAAAAAAATGTTTTGGGGTTGTTTCATACTTGAAGGCCCTTGTTCATTACTTCCAGTAGATGGTAAGTTGAAATGCGATGAAAATATCAAGATTCTGAAGGAAAAATTTGTGATAACTTCAAAAAAAAATCCCACAAAGCAACGGAGTGTTCCAGCAAAATTTGGCCCCATGAAATACTGCCAAAAAAATGAAAAAATTTTTCGAAGAACGAACCACTAAAGTGCTCCCTTCGTCAGGCGACTCCAGACTTAAACCCAATTGAAAATCTTTAGGCAGTAGTCTAAAAGCAACAATCAAAAATGAATTGTACCACAAAAATTGACCACATTAAAACAATGATATCGGTACTGTTTCATGATGAAGATATAAAAAAAAAGGGTAATATACTTGTTGAATCGATGTCACATAGTGAAAGTTAAGCGATTAAGAATTTAAAGAAAACGACAAAGTTCGATTCCGATAGTTAAAAAACGTTATTAACACTATTTTGGAAAAAAGTTATGAACGGGGCAAGATGAGAACTGGGCCCCTTAATTTGCTCTACGATCTGTATGAAATGTCTGACAGACTGGCCTATAGGTAATTTGCACATGAGTTTTGCCATAACGACGGTTATGACCAAGACCAAGACCGTATGTCGGACTCTTATTTCTGTATGAATATTTATTACGTCCCTTTTTAAGAAACTACGTGCTAACCGACCATCTGTGTCTGCTGATGAGAAATGAATTTTTGTAGAATGAAAAAATGCCAACCCCGACTAATATTCGAACCGAGGATCTACCGGATGTAAAACAAACACATTATCACTCCGCCATAAGTCCTACATACATACAAGCGTTAATAAAGCAATATGTTTACCCGTGAAATGAATTTTGTGGTAAACGTACTTCTAAACTTCATTAAAGCGGGAAGTATTTAAGTTTCGTTCAAGTGTCTATAAATTTCAGTAACATCATTGTTGGCTTTTATTAAATTCACATCAATATAGCTTTAGTACTCTGTAAAAAAAGGGCAAGATTACCGTGCTAAAATAAGGATTACATTCGATTAAATACAGATTTTTATCTAATTTTCACCTTTGTGTAAAATAAAAAAGTGTTTTTAGGCTAGATGAATTTAAAAAAAAATCAAAATATTTTACTAATGTTTATAAAAGTTTAAATCGATGATTTACTTTTGTTCCGCTTCATTAATACTTTCAAACCGCTATAATAAACATAAATGTACAATATATTTCTGAAGAAATAAACCGTTCGGAAGTAAATATTTTTATTATTACTTTTTTAAGTTGATTATAAAATATTTAAATGTTTTTTCATTAAAAAAAATGAATTTTTATCCTTAAAAATTTCAGCACGACTATTGCAACTGAAAAAAAAAACCAATTACAGTAGGAATAAGTTAATACGATAGTTTAATTGTAATTCAACAAATAAATTTAATCTGTAACTTTGACCCGTATAAAAAAATCCTTCTTCTTAAAAATAAACAAATACGTTGTTTTTTTTTTTACAATGACCTAAGTTAATCAGTGAAAAAAAAAACTAGAAGAAATGCTTATTCATTATAAATGCCTTCCACTTTTTCTTTTTTTTTAATAATTAAAAATTAATGAAGATTAAAAAGAAAGCGTGAAAAGAACATAAACTTTTTTTTATCTCTTTTTACATAAAAAATACAGAGTACAGTACAATAAATGTGGGTTATGAGGAGATGCGGTGACCCAAGACGTTAACGCAGTTTACATTGGTTCACGTTATTTCCTACCGTACCACAATATACAGTTTATACACGTTATACGAATAATGGGAATAGCCTATCCACTGTTTTATGAAAATTACCAGGAAGTATGCTGTTTAAATGTAACTGAAACAATAGATAAAATGTTTTATATAGACCGGTAAAGGATACAACATTGTTAAGATCTTTAAGAAATGAAATGAATTGTCATGGTTGCAACCGTGAAACCATGACAGACAGAACATTTAAGAAGTGAATGGTTCATTTCGATTTTAACCTAATTATTTAGTTTGAAGATATAGATTATTTCAGGTAGCCTTCAAATCAAATTCGGACTACTCATATAACTTTCAAATCTCATTATTATCAATCTAATGAACCTTAAAATTTAAACTTCCCCGGTGTAATAAAGTTTAAATCTATGTTTACCAATAAATTCATTCCATGTTAAGCATACGGCTTTATTAACATGTTATTTAAAATAATATAATACGTTTGTTTTCTCCAAACAGTTTTCCAGTTATTGCCGGGTTTAGGTGTGTGTACAGGCGAATGCAATTACCGCTACCGGTTTGACAGGCCTGACGTAGCTGGAGTCTAAGTGTAAAACCGGTAAAAAAATGTAGCCTGAAACAGATTTAGGTCGACCACTCCTGAGACCTGTAGTTAACTGAAACCCAACCACCAAAGAACACTAGTATCTGCAGTCTAACATTTAAATCCATACAAGGCAGATTTGCCTTTAAAAGTACTCGAACCAGAGAAAATTTAAAAAATAAGATGCATAAGGTACGCTAATAATATGGTAATTCTACCTAATGGCACACACGTGCATCAAAGATTGTTAAAAACCCTGTAGGAAGGGATGAGAGAGTTTGTAATGAAAATAAATTTAACAAAAATTAAAGCAATAAAAATAAACAACAAAGAGGATTTAACAGTAAGGACAAGCGAAGGAAGAATAGAAAAATTACGATAGAAGATAGCAGTGGAATAAAAAGAAGGATAACAATGGCAAACAAAGGCTCCAGTAAAATGAGAAAATTACTCATAAAGTCTGGAATTAGAGTTAAGGAAGAGTTTAGCCAAACGCATTGTTTGGAAGTGAAGCATAGACCGCGAGGAAGAGGAGAGGGACTGGATCGAAGCTTTTAAGATGTGAATACGGAAAGGATACAGAAAATAAGATAAAAAGAGGAATTAGAAATAAATAAATAGGATTAAAGAAGAAAGAGCACTTATCCGGGTAGAAAAATAAAAGGAAACTGGTACCACATATGGTTTAAGGATGTGGAATCTTGACGACTGCATCGGGAAGAGTCAGTAAAAGGAGAAAGGAAATGAGGAAGAAGAAGAAGTAGGATGAACATAATAGATGAGGTGAAGAATGGTAACTACAAGGGGACGAAGGAGAAGGCTTATGACATATATGAATGGAGAGAGAGATGGCTTACGGGACCTGTCGCCAGGCAGAACACCAGATCATAATGGCTGGCTTTCTTTTCTTACCAAAAATTTTATTTCTGATCGTATAAAATAACGGTAAACTAAAAAAATACAAACGAATAAAATGCTCAGCACGCCTAGGCAAATAAAAATCTAACTGGAAATTCAGCACAGTAACTTATACCAAAAATAATTAATTCTACTCGTAACCCAACCCAACCTCTCAGATTCATAAATTAATTTATATTTTAAGAATTTACCTAAAGCTTTAATAAAAGTAAAAAAATAATAAAAAATTCACAATTCATATTGTAATAGTTATTTTTTTAAAAAACAAGCTAAGTAGATTCACGTAATGTCTTAAACATTTTTATACGTAATGCGGTTGAAGGTACATTGTACAATGAAATCATAATTTTACACTGGATTATTGTAGCCATTATTTTTTAAATGACTCTTATTGTTATTTATATAAAGACGAATAGTACGATATACAAGCCAGATATAGTTCTTATTAAAAATAATTAGGTAACGCTATAACGCCCGTCCCCCTAAAGGGAGAAAGTAAAATTTATACATAATGGTACATTCATATGTATTAAAACTAGCAACATTTATTATACGAATATATTACATACATATATATATACTAATCCGAAAGTTTTCAGTAATTAATTAATTAAATAATATTTACAGTTACACAAAAAACTGTTTACACAGTATTCGATAACTACAACGGGTTTTCAAATAGCTATAACAGAATGAAGATTACAGTTCCGGTTAATTCTTAATTTACATTATTACAATCTATACAAAAATGTTAAAAAATTACGAAAGGCGAATTTTTATTAATATTTGAATCCCGTAAATATGTGAGTAACTGTTAAGTAAACGACAAATATTTTGTTAAAACAAACAATTTTTTTAATTTATATTTGCAAAAGTAATAAATATCAAATAACTTATGTAAAAAATTTAATTTTTATTAAAAATAAATCTCAATTTTTTATAATTTCCTTTCACTTCAGTCTATTTTAAGTCGTCTGAAATAAAACTAATCACATTCAATAAACATAATACGAATGTGATAGAACAAAATTAATAAATAAAAAAACAGTAATTAATTTATATATATTCACTAATACAGAGACACAAGCGCAGTAACCCGAAGTAAAGGGGGAAATTCTAAAAAGGAAAAAGGCCAATCAATACAACCGTCTGCATTAATATTCAATACATGTTTTTTGAACGACATCCTTAATGAACTGGCAGACTAACTTCTTTGATCGTCAAAAACGAGAAGCATCTCAGTTGAAACCATAACTTTAACATCATTTTACAAAAATAGAAATATCAATTTTTAAAAAAAACCTTAAAACTAGTGCTACAACCAAAAATATTATTTGTCCTATTATAGTTTACAATTAAACCGTTTTAATAAAAATGTGAAAATGTCGAACTTCAACCATAGAAATTTTCTTTCAATTTTCAATGCATCAATGCATCAATTCCTGAAATCGCCATACAAAATGTGAACAGTTTTGGTTACTTAAATTCCGAATTATTAATCCAAGTAAGGGCCAACACACGAAAAAAATTTACTACACCCACCTTGCCAATTTTTCTAGTTTTTTTTTTTTTTTTAATCGAGCAGTTCTACATGATGAATTATTCGCTGAAGTAAGTATAAATATCCTAATAGTTTTTACCGTAAAATAACATATAAATTATTTATATAATAGTTTCCTCTTACCAACAATCTTTAATAGTAATGTTCGAACCCTTTCGAATTATTAATCCATCCTCAGGAACAATGATGTGTTATATTACTTACTTCACCTATCATTAATTATACTAAATTTAATTTTAAAAAATACAAATATAACAATTGATCGTTAACAGGTAAAATAAAGTTAACGTTATCCGTCATTTCAGTTTGAAGATCTCAATTGTTATGTTTATTAGTATGAAGCAATACTAGCAATCTAAGAACCAAAATTATTGTTTGAATGATACATCATTTTTAAATTTCGTTTGTTCATTTATCAAACTTTTATTATTTAAAAATATATAACATTTTTCTATAATATTTGCTTTATGAAAGTTATTTGAATATTCAAGAATATTAATTCATATATAATTCCTGTTTATCTAAATTAAATTTATTGTTGTTTTATTATTCTAGTATGATCTCTGTTTTTATATTTTTGACTAGGAGACAACCCGGCAATGCTTCGCTATTGCTAGATATGAGTATATATATATATATATATATTAAATGAACTTAATAGAAATTGTAATAAAACAGTAACAAAATGAACATTACGAAACTTCACAAAATTTAACCTTTCCCTTTTACCCTTTCTCCACTTTCCCTTTCGCCCTTTCTCCATTTTCCTTTTTCATTTTTATAATATTCCCTTTCTCATTTCCCCGTTTCTTCATCCTTTCCCTTTTATTCCACCATTTATCTTTCCCTTATTTCCCTTTCATCTTTCCCCCTTTTGTTTTTTCTATTTGCCCTTTCCATTTCCATTTCCCGTTTTTTTCCTTTTCCCCGTTTTCCCTTTTTTCTTTTTTCCATATTCCTCTTCTTCCCTTTTCTCGATTTTTCCCGATTCCCCTATTCAGATTTTTCCCTTTCTCCCTTTTCCCCTTGCGTAAATCAGTCCAGTAATTTTGTAGTCTATAGCGGACACACACATCGGAAACATTGAAATGGAATCGTAAAATATTTAGTATAGCGTGTGTTGCTTGGACGTAAACCAACAGATTGCGCTGGGTTTAAAAAAAAAAACATGTTTTTACCTTTCACAGGTGTATCATTTTAGGTATATAAAATCACGCGTGTATTCGATTGCAACGTTGTGTAAAAATGTCAAAGCAATCGGGGAAGAATTTTCGGAGATTTAAGATGTTGAACGAACAAACATCTATGTTTTTATTTATACATCGTTTATCATTTTGTTATTCGCTTTGTATGCAGTTTTTAATCCAAAAGATTTAAATACTTTATTGATTTTTTTGTAATTTATATTGCATTCAATTTTAGCATATTTGTATCCGTTAGTATTATATGTTAGTTTTATATTATCTTTTACGTAAATTTTATTTTTTATTTTAGTATATAATTTACTTATTAGGTTTTCATTGTATCCATTAGTTATAGCTATATATTTAATTCAATGTTTAATTTTATATTGTTATGTTTTAAATATTTTATAGCCCTGTACATTAATGAATTAACGTCGACATTTTTTGATTCCAAGGATAAAACTAATTATAATGTATTACGGCGTCCTGTTTAGTGGGTTTCCTTTATATGTCGATATCAAGTTTATTATTATTATTATTATTATTATTATAATTATTTTTATATCCAAAAAATTGATGCCGTTATTATTTTCTCGACCTAAGCCGAATTTAATGTCATTATTTAAGGAGTTCATTTCTTCGATTAATTTAACTTCATCTTTAAATTGTTGATCTTATATGATCAATATGCCATCCACACATCTTTTATATATTGAAATTTTATGTTTATTAAATATATGATGTACATTTTTTTCTCTAATTCACAGATGAAAATGTTAGCTAAAATAGCTGAAATAAAGAACGATCCAATTCTTCTTAGAATATAATCATAATTACAACCCCGATTATTTTATTAATATTCTTGAATATTCAAATAACTTTCATAAAACAAATATTATAGAAAAATGTTATATATTTTTAAATAATAAAAGTTTGATAAATGATCAAAAGAAATTTGAAAATGATGTATCATTCAAACAATAATTTTGATTCTTAGATTGCTAATATTGCTCCATACTAATAAACATAACAATTGAGACCTTCATACTGACATTACGGATACGTTAACTTTATTTTACCTTTTGACGATCAATTGTTATATCTGTATTTTTTAAAATTAAATTTAGTATAATTAATGATATGTGAAGTAATAATTATAATGTATAAAACATGATTGTTCCTGAGGATGGATTAATAATTCGAAAGCGTTCGAACATTACTATTAAAGATTGTTGGTAAGAGGAAACTATTATACAAATAATTTATATATTAATACCAACGGGCCATGCTTAATAAAATTCATTAAAATAACATATGTTATAATTGAGTATCAGTAAATTCCATAATGAAAAAGCTCCTGACCACTCTACATACTTAGTCCAGAATTTTCCAATACAAAAGCGATTTCCTCAATTCGCCACCAAACATCCTCTCCAGATATGTTAAAAAGCTACGCACAGGTACGTAATTTAAGAGCATCGAGGACATTATGGAAAACGCGACGATACGGTTGCCATACCTAAACCAGACGGTAATTTTTTTTTTGCTCATTAACAAATAAACTAGTCTTATGGTATTAAATTAGAAGTATGATAATTAAAAAAAAATAAACCAAAGATAAATTTGCTGTCACACCCCAACGTCGGTTATTTTTTGAATAGACCTTGCAAATAAAAAAAGATGGAATAAAGAAATATTACTTCATTAAATAGTATTTTAAATGAGATTGAACTTTTTATTATTAATTTTATATTTATTTTATTTTATTTATAATATTGGTGTATACATTTTATTCGCTCAGCGGATATAGTAAAAATTTTACTTTTACTTTTCTTTTATAATAAAATTTATTACAGGTCGTATCTTTTTTTATCAATGGAATTTTAAAAGCTTTTTCAAGCGTATAATTTTACATATTAGTTATATTTTTAAAGTTACAAAAAAAAAAAATAGGAAAAAAAGAAATAATACAATGGAATACAGATTTTCTAACGTGAAAAAAATTATATGTAGTTTTGTTTTATTGCAAATATTATATTACCAATAATGTTAAAGTTTTTATTGTATGTTGTTAAACATTTATGTTACTCTATTAATCGCCTATACTGCGGTATTTTTTACTATTTATTGGATTTTTAAGTTTTCTGATTGATTTTATTGTAAAATAATTTTTATCGCGTTTTTCTTATTACCATGCTTTTACTTTGGTAATCAAATGTATCATACATATATTTTTTTATTTTTTAAAATAATTTTGTAAGTTATACAGATTATCACGAAGTTCTTCCTGGACTTTCATAACCTACCGATTCTATTCGATTTCTACAGTGAAAATACTGGTAAAAGTTCACATAAATATATGTTCTAAAATGCTTCGTTTGCGAGTTAAGGCTAGTGAAAGAATTCGCTCAGATTTCAGCTATCCCGGTGAAATGAGGTCGTACTAAAATTTTTAGGACGTTAGCTAAGGGCGGAATTTATGATTCTTATGGGTTTTCACCTAACAAATAATAAAATAGGTCCCACAACCGTATCTGCAGTAGATTTTCAGAAATCTGGAGTGAAAATCAATAAATTGGGGGGTAAAAAACCGCTTTTTCTGTTTGACATACAATAAGATTGTTAAATTGGTAATAAACACAAAAAAACATTTAAACAAAACTTGTAGAAAATTCACTTCTGAACAAAATGGTGTAAGATAAGTTGTTATAACAAAGGGAAGTTAGAAACATTCGCATTTTACTTAGAAACAGTACATTACTGAATTAGACATAGAGTACTTATTACAAATTTTATTGTTAAAAGTTGCTGTTAAAAAACTAAAAAAAAAAAAAAAAAAAAAAAAAAAAATGGAAATGCACAACTGTAAAATAAAAATGACTTACGTATAAATTATTTGAAAAATGATAATTTGTAAGTTGACAATAAAATAACAACAGCTGATCAACAATGCGTAATACTGTAATAGTATTTAAACTATTCTGTAAGATACATTACTAATATCGCATACTGTGAACTGTGATGTCGTGAGCGAAGATTTTCAGTGAATTTTCGTTTGAACGTGATCGGTTTGCCGTACTTATTTATAACAGAGGAATACTCTTACATTTTATTCACTTTGGGTGTGTGAAATGGTACTACTACAGCTGCTGCAGTAGAATATAAAATTAATTTTCCGAATCGCAGGATTCCACATACCAAAACAATTAGCGCGACTTTTAGCAATTTCAGGAAGCACGTTCACTACTAAGTATCGTACCGGCTACGAACGATCTCTACAACACCACGCTGTTATTGATGGAATTATTATCGATGCAGTTCGGTGCAATCAAGGTGTCAGTACACGACGTCTTTCTAAGCGAATCAGGCAGGGTTTCGCGTTCTATGATTTGGAGGACACTTAAAACAAGTTTTGTGCTTATTAAACAGCCAGTTCAACATCTACATCCAGAAGACGGTCCGCTTCGCTTGGAGTCCTCAACTGGTGGAATACAAGTCGACAACTCTACAAATATGTTTTGTTTACCGACGAGGCAAATTTTACTCGAGATTGCGTCAATTAACACAATGGGCAGAAGTAAATCCTCATGAAACGGTGGAAGGCAATTTTCAACAACGATTTAGCGTCGTTGTACAGTGCAGCCTTCTTCACCATCAGCTGTTTGGGCCGTTCATATTAACTGGTCGCTTGGGTTAGGTCTACTTGCACTTTCTTCAAGAAGAATTGCCGCAGCTGCTCGAAGATGTTCCTCTAGCACTAAGACGAAAAATATAATTCAAGCACAATGGTGCGGGGAGACGCCCCGCATCTCTTGCGCCGTTTCCACTCACTTAAAACATAATTTCCCTGAGGTATGGATCGATCGTTGAGATCCACATTCCTAGCCACCAAGATCGCCTGATCTAACAGCTTTAGATTTTTGCGTCCTAGGATGAATGAAAAATATTGTAGGTAAAAAAAAAGCAAAATACATTCTCGCGAGAAATTAATTGATGCGGCTGAGCAACTTAACGTCAGCCCTGAAAAGAGCAATAAAAATAGTAACAAGCCTGTCAAGAAATGTTAAAAATGGCGGGCTCATTTCTGAACATTTATTATAAACTGGTACGTATGCACTTTGGTCTAGTGAACTGTTTCTAAATAATATTCGAATTTTTCCGACTCTTTGTTTTATTCAACTTATCTTACACCATTTTATTCAGAATTAAATTCTCTAAAGGTTTTGCTAAAAAGTTTTATTTGTTTATTAGCCACTTAACAATGGTATTGCACGTCAATCATAAAAAATAGGGGTTTTTACCCAACTTATTGGTTTTCACCACAGATTTCTGAAAATCTACCGCAGATAGGTTCAGGACCTATTCTAATCGGTTTTTCAGGTCAAAAGCTTAAAAAGAAATTATTAATTTTGTTCCTTAATTAATAAACGTTATTAATTAATTAATAACGTCCTAAAAATTTCAGTACGAACTCATTTCACCTAGGTAGCTGAAATACGAGCAAAATCTTTCACTAGCAAACGAAGCATTTTAGGACATATGTTTTTATGAACTTCTTCCATTAATTTCACAAGTAAAATAGGTTATGAAAGTCTCGGGAGAACTTTGTGATACACCAATATATGCGATCTTTGTTATGATATTTACCGTTGATATTTAAAACTATCTTACTTATTTTAAGGAGTCTGTATTGAAAGTTATGACCGTTTGTTAAAGAACGTTTTCAATGTTTACTTAAATTACTACTTAGCCTCCACTTCTATTTATATAAAACAGCCGTAGTATTAACTACTTCTTGAAATCTTTGAACAGACAAGGTGCACTAGCCAAACTGATAGATGGATTAACTGAAAACGTCCAGGGAAAACTTTTTCAATCAATATTATACAACTCTGTGGTACCGAAGCTGCATAATATTGAGCAACAAAGCAAATCCTTTGTCAGCTACTCTTGTCATCGATTTTTGATAAACGCACTCTGACTTTCAGGGGGTATAACAGTTCATTCAATAATCACAGTTTCCTGTGACAGTTAATCGACAGTACACCAAACCGATTCAAAGTCATTACTGATGATCAAAGGTCGCCGAGAACGCTCTTCGTCATGCAAGTTCGTTCTAACATCCCGAAAATTTCAAACCGTATTCGTCCATTTCTTTCATTTACCATATGAACAGTATACGTAAAAACCAATTGTCTTCGAATTTCACTAAGTATCACGTTTTGAAATTTCCATAAACGTATAACTGACGCGACTTGATATTCAATGATTACATCCATTGGCTGGCTTATTTTAAATTTATAAGTCACAAATAAATTTTTCACAAGAAAAGAGCAAGCGGGTAGATCGCAACAAAAAATATCAACAAACCGGTTGATATGAGTCCTCCAAAGAAATTACTGTATAGTTTTATTTTCAAAATAGCTCACATAAATTTTTCCGAAGATAAATAAAATTTAAAAAGATTTTTCATGGTTTTCAGATTATGAATGTTCATAATTCTGTGTTGAGTATATACTAATAGTGATTAGAAAGGCTATAAGATCACAAAGTAAGAAGAAAAGCTTCTTCTGAGCATTTTTTTTACTTTTGGGAAATAGTTGTAATAATTATGAAAAAAATTAATAATCAGTGTTTAGTGAAACTAAGTAAATGCAAAGTGCTTTTTTTTCAAAGATAAATTTTACATCTTCCACTGGCATTTGTATTGCAATCGGTTCTTTAATAAAGCGAAACCATCCCTCCTTCGAAGTAAATTTGTATGAGAAGATAAATTCAAACATCCTTCTTTAATCTTAAAGCAAAACGAATGTATAATAACCAAGAAATAAGCAATAACCTTTGTTTTCAGTCTTCCGTCTTCCGACAAAATGGCACATTTCAATATCATAAAAATTTCTAATTCAGTAAACACTTTATCGTTGACCTAAACGAGGGGTACATACACAAAATATCTGGGGATTTTTCAACAATACATTTTTTTTTAAATCAGAAATTTACAGATATAAATTTTACTAAAGATTAATGTGGGATAGGGAACTAAAGAAGTAATGAATTCGGAGGACCATAGAAATGTGGGTTTACTCAGGAAAATTAAAATAAATGTTGGGTTTAATGAATGACAGAATGATACCATATAGGTAGAAAATTTATGTTGATTTGGAGATAGTGGACTGTACAGGACAACGATAAGATTGGAACAATCCCTTGGACCAGTATGAGAATGAAGATATTTGATATATAAGATAAACGATATTTAATTTATAATAAGATTCACTAAACTACAAGACATAGTAAACGCACATAAGATACACTCGCTGACGGAGCGGAACCGTGTTACTTACGACAAATGCTAATCACGGACAGACTTGCGGGCTAAGGCGATCTTGCTCCCGACAAGTGCTAAAACACAACTGTTCGCTGTTGGAGTGAAGACGATGTTGCTCCCGACAAATGCTACCCACGACTGAATTAATGAACAGCCACAACCAAACCTTATTACAAGTTCTGCAACCACTTCTCAATGTCCAACAATTAATATATAATACCTACATTACATAAACCAGTACACATTTATTTACAAAATTAATATTTGCACTACAACATTTTTTCCTCCATATTTAATACTTTCGCAGAGATCTCTCATCAGAACATTTTTTTTTTAAACAAATTTAATTAAAAGTACAATTTTAATTTTTTTAAATTATATTTTGAGTTTATTTCTTTATAAATATATCATTCATTTTCTTTATACCTAAAACAGCTACAGAAAGTTTATTTACACTCTGGTTTTAATTTCGTGACCGATCGGACCTTGAAAAAAAAATAACCCTCGTGTGTATATATATATAAAATTGATATAATGTGGAAAAAATATCCCCATTTGCTTTGAAACACTATAAAGTTAAAATTAACAACAAAAAAAAATATTTAAACTAAATGAACCGATAACAAGTTTACTTCAAAACATCAATCGAATAAAGAAACAAATTTTAACATTGAAAAAACTTCTCTATAAAATTTTCTTATTATATTCGTACGTAGAATATAAAGTATTGAAACTACTACAAAAAACTCACAGATAGAACTAAATTATTTTTATAAGTAGCAAATTTTTATTAATGTATGTAAAAGTAACCCAACAAAACAAAGAAGTGAATGATTCATTAAAATATGTAAATTATCGATGATTTCATCATGCTTAGAAAAGACGTGACGAAAGCAACAGAAAGTCTAATGCACGCGCAAAACAAAAGACAAATCAAACAACTCGTACTTATTATAATACAATACACCATCCCTTTTCTTAACTTGAATACAAATACACACGACAATTATCCAAAGAACACGCGCGCACACACACACACAAAATATGAAATAATATTTGAAATAACGAGCCAAGCATAATGATTAATTAATAATAGATTATTTAATTAGTCACTGCATCGGTGAATATATTAATTTTACCGCATATCATACTGCTAGCGTAATACAACAAATTCAATTCTTTTTACTTATGAGGAGACGACGATAGGAACTACTACCTACTCCAAAGATGTTGATTTAATATTCCCTTTAAGTACTGTCTAGACTTTACATAAAAAATATTATTAGTAATGCAAACATATCAACCATCCAAAAAATTTTGAGGTTATGTTAAATATTTATCAAAATATTTTGATAAACCTAACAATCTGGTTTTGAACAGTTCTTCCAAAAGTGTTTTGAGATTTAATTATATCATCAGCACGTTCTTTAGTGGAATTTCCATTAGTCCTATTTGTTAATGACACCCGTCGTAAAAAGGTTAGAGAAACCCCTTTAAGAATGAAATTTAACATAAACTATTGTGTTTGATTGTTTAGTACATTTTAAAATCAAATTTACATTAATTTTGTTAATTGAATATAGTTCAAACAGTTGAAATGTTGTTAATTACGCATTGTGTATAACATTTACATGTTGTGGTTAACGTAAATTATACATATATTATAAAAAAGTGAAAAGAAAAACATATTAAACAGACATAGATCGAATGCATTACTATTATATACACAAGGTGTCTCCTAATTTTTATTAAAACGGGAGCTAGTAATAACAGTGCTACAGGAAATTTCAGTAAAGAAGACATATTAGCTTCAAAAAACGTTTTGAAGGAATATTATTTATTTGAAAGTAAATTTTTCATACTTATAATTGGAATTATCCACTTTTTAAAAATAAACAAATTCAAGATGCGATCAAAAAGTAGAGATCTTGTTTCATAAAAACAAAAAAACTTAGTTCAATGACTTCTTCTGAAAGTAGGTCCCTTCTGTTGTAACATCCTTATCCCAGCGGTGTTTCCATTCGCGGAAGCATTTTTTAAAATCAATTTTAGTACTTTGAAAAATACTTACTTTTTACTTAACTTTGAAAATGCTTCCGACAATGGAAACATCTCTGGGATAAGTGTGATCAACAGAAGGGCCCTACTTGGAAGGGGATTGAAATAATTTAACTCGATAGGTTACGGATGTTTATTATTATGTATCAAGGTCGGATACCTTTTGATCACATTTCCTAAGTAAACTTTGAGGGTGAATCAAAAGATTTATTGTAGTTCACAAGCATTCTCTATCAGGCGCCTCAAACAACTTTGTATAAATAAATAACGCGCAAAATAATGAAAATGTATGTTAATTTTGCTTCAGAGTAATTCAAATTTTATTTTTATTTGTTATTTTAATGGAATTCTACCGATTATAGTCAGGCTGAACGGTTATTACGTCAATTGGATATTTCCAAGCACTAAAAAATGGCGTTCCAGAGAATCCTTTTAAAAAAAACCTGAGCTGGGCTGATGGCTCTCTAGTTTCTGAAATAAAAGTAATCTTGAAGTAAAACAAATTTATTCTGGTCAACGCAAACTTGTTAACCGTGTATACGTTGCTACATTCGTAGGAAAAATATCTTGATCATAAAGAATTATAAATGAAATGTTCGTTTTCAGTTTGATGGAGCATTAAAATTATTTTCTGAGTGAGGTTAGTTATCTCATTTAGTATTTCTTCTGAAAACTGATCATCCTTGATTTCACTCAACTTTTTTCGTTATCTTTCAACCGAAATAACATTCTGTTTGTTCGGCTTAGCTCCCCCCCCCCCCCACCACCCTTCGAAATATTTGGGAGTAATAGAGTTCTGTAAATACAGTGAGTCCTTGAAAGCAGGTATCTGTGAACCTTCCCCGGTAGTTCTACAATAAATTTAAACGTCTTAGGTATGTAAACCGCAACCCATAAATCCTTACACAAATAAAAATTCAACGACCAAATCTAATATTGAATGAATAAAGAGCTGTTAAAATAATCCTCTGGTGGATGATAATAAAAAATAGTTGAATTTTTTTGTTTACCAATAGATTTATCTTATAGAAATTATAATTACTTAACAAACGTATACAAAATTAACCTTAGTTTAATATACTATCATCATTGTCAGTATTACGTCAGAGGTAGCGAGAGTTAATAACGGCTGTCTTCCTTATCGTTTACTTCTGTAAATGTTGGGTGAAAATCAGGCTACGTCTACTCGCATAAACAAAAAAACGTTTCTTGAGAGAAGCAATATAATATTAGGGAATTTAATCACCTTTCATACTTAGTAAGATTATTTTTCAAAAATTAAGAATAATAAGGGTTTATTTTTTTAAAATTAATCGATAAATTTTCAAATAATTAATACATTTTAATATTATACCATTTTACTTAAAATAACTGGTAACAATACATTTTATTTACTATTTTTAGTATATATATTTACGTCGAACTGACAAAAGTTGAATTTGAAATCAAATCAAGTTTACGGTTACAACCAACGTAAGTTAAATGTATTTACAAAAATGGCATATAGACGTATAACAATAACATTTCGGTTAGACTTGTGTTTAACCAACCCGTCAATGTTACAATTTATTCTTAATTCCCCACCCCTTATCGACCTTCACTCAATTTTCCGCCATTAATACTTTCGCACACAACGTCACATTTATGTATATAAGGGAGATCGTTGATAGAAATCATAAAATTAACGAATTTTAAATTACGTATAAATTAAAAACCTAATAAATTAATTTAAAAAATCTAAAACTTTTAAACACAAGCATAGGTCATCTTTTTTTTCTCAAAAAAATATAATTTTCTATACGGTTACAAACTAATGAACCATATATGCGGCTCCTAAGGGAAATAAATAGTAAAATTCAGTTAGCTAAATTTAATTATTTATATATATGCAAGGTGTATCAAGAAATTTTAAAGAAAAGCGGTACACTGATATACAGGAAGAGATCTAGGACACTATCCGCAAGGTATCTATTATGGGATTTAAGAAAGCAAAGGTGAAATACAGCAAGATATAAAAAAAACAATGTGTTCCATTACAAGGGAAGTTATCCACAACAGTGTGAATTTAAATATTATTAATCGTAAAAACGATGTACAAAGTAAAGAAGTACTGAAGTTAAATCCCGTAAGGGAATACGGTGATAAATTATAGTAATAAAAATACATGTTACTATACAGTATATTTTAAATAATAACAGTAAAAGACTATAAAAAGCCTATAAATAAAAAAACAAAATATTATATAAAAACAATATTTTTTTACATCGGTTAGTAACACACAAATAAATAAAACTGAATTTTATATGGCAATTTTACCATATAAAATTCAGAATAGACGATTAAATTAAAACTGTCGAATAAAATAAGTTTAAAAGTTAAATAAAAACGTATTATAAAAATCACGAAAGAATAATTAATAATTATTACTTTTCAAATTCATTAAACTTTACATTTTTTAAATCGTTACCAAATTACAGACAACTGTCGCAAAATAACCCATAATTTGGAGCTAACTTAAAAAAAATCATAATTTAAATAACAAAAAAAATGTATCGCGTTTCTTCATTTTTTTAATTTGAAATACGGTTAGCCGAGAAAGCCCCTAATGAACCTTAATTTGGTGTGCAAATATGCAAGAAGTGCAAGTAACTTAGGCTATAGATAAAAATAAAAAAATAAATAAAAAACAATTAGGTAAAAGTTTGCGAATACAGAATGTAAGCTAAGGGAATAAATATCTCCGGCCTTCGTGGCGCGGTGGTAGCGTCTTGGACTTTCATCCGGAGTTTCAATTAACCACACGTCTCAGGAACGGTCGAACTGAGATTGTACAAAACTACACTTCATTTACACCCATACATATCATCCTCATTCAATCTCGGAAGTATTATCTGAACGGTACCGGAGGCTAAACAGGAAAAAAAAGAAGTCAACCTGACAGATGACCGGTTCGTGATCATACATAAATAAAATGTTGTTTATGTAATTTTTGTAATCTTTATTCTTAAATAAACATTTTGTTGTTATTATTTGTGTTACAGGAGGATTTTAAAAATTAAGTGGCTTGAAGAGGTCTTAAGAAGAAAAAAGCTCCCGTGTGCTTCAATTTACGCCAGAATTTTGTAAATTGGTGGGTTATATATTAAGGCATTTAGGTTTAGTAATTTCAGAAATAGAAGGGCATGATAAGTTAAAAACTATACGAAAATAAAAACCGGATATATAAAACAAATAATTGAAAATATAGGATGAATTAATAATATTGATGTTGAAAGATTATTTTACGAGTGATTCAAAACTGACTTCACAACTTTAAAAGCATATAAAAATTTATTTTCGTAACTTATAGAATCGGTTGGGTCACATTTCATAGCAGAACACATGAAATTTTGACTTACGGAATTCGGCCACCAGCGTTGTCACCAGTGTTAAAAATGGATACATTTACTGGTGCTGAACGTGCTCGCTGTGCGTTTTGGTTTCACGAATTGCAGTCAACAACTGCAGGTCAACTAAATTTTCGTAGAGAGTACGGTAGGGTCTCCTAATAGGCGTACAATTAATTTACTCTTTGCACCAAACTTTCTTCGTGACAGGCTGTTATGTTAAACATACAGAATCACCAGGATCCGATGTCTACCCGTCCCTGAAGCCGCTACGGAACAACTCAGAGAAAGCATTGCACATAGCCCGAAGAAGTCAACTGGACGTGCATCATCAAAGTAGACACCATTACTCCCAGTAAGGCGGAACACCACATCCCTACCGCCTAGCAGTCTGAGATTTTCTTGACACTCGATTTCCAAGTCGGTGAATCGGTCGTGAAGGTCCGTTTGCATGGACGATTGCTCTCCGGATTTGACCACGCTAGATATTTTCTTGTGGGTTTTCATTAAAGATGTGGTTTATGTACCACCTTTGCCTGCTGATCTTGTTAAGCTGAGTTCGAATTAACGCCGTAGCTGCAGAGGTAACGCCCGACTTGCTGGCTACAGTCTGCAATGAAATCGACTTCATGCGGGATGTATCTCGCATAACAAATGGAAGCAATATCGAACCGAAGTGAATGTGTTTTTCTGTGAAATGAGACCTCAAAGGAATTTTTAAGTCATCTCAATAAATTTTTATATGCTTTTAAGTTGTAAAGTCCTTTTTGAATCGCTTGGTAAAATAGAAAAAAAAGTAACGATAAATACCATCAAACCAGTCAACTGCCTGATGACTCCAAAAAAATAAATAAATAAAATAAAAAACTGTACTAAGTACTCTGTTCTAAGATCGACTTATGTCTTAAAAAAGAAGTCAAAAACATCTCAAATGACGATGTACTTTGTAATCTCCGAATTTTAACGAATAATCGGTAGGTACCAATGGATTTTGAATATCGTAAAATATTTGTTAATTTATATCATTAAATCTGTTTAGTCCATGGGCAAACAACAAACTTAACTGATTGAAAAGGAGTATGATATCCTATTATAGGAAAAAATTGTGTTAAAATATTTCATTTTACTTAGATACAGTAGATTATCAAATTCACTCTTTGTAAGGAAATTAACACGCCATAAGTACATAAGGAATGGATAATGACTTTTTGAACTATCAGATGTTTTTATTATTTCCTAGATTGATAGTTCAAGATCCCGCAGGATAAGTTTAACTTCACCAACTCCTTGACGATATCTTTTGATTAACACTCTATTGTTGGGATCCAATCAGCAACGTAACCCAGCGATTGAGACGCAACAATCTACAGATACATTCACCACACAAAAAAGAGAAGCAGCTGATTCAACAATGATAAACTAGTTAAGTAGAAACTTGCGAGAATATCGTAAGAATAAATAAAAATATATAAATCAATTATAATTCAATACTGTATACTCTTCATTTTTTCTTCTATAGTGTATACGTTTTGAGAAAAATTATAATTTGGGTTTTATATTGTTAATTTTTCGAGTACAAAAGGAGAAAAGGCTACAAATATAAGCCAACATTTTCCATATTTATCAAAAAGAAATAGAATGAAAAAGCTTAAGGAAAGAATTTAGTAATTTAAAAAAAAAAATTAAATATAACTGCACTACATCCGTTTTAGTCATCAAAAAAGCTATCGTAGTAATTTTTAAAAGCGACGATAATTATTGGTTAAAATGTAAACTATAAACGGATGTCAATGATTATAAGACAAAGGAGGGCAAAATATCACACGATACGCGATTATGAAAACATAAATTAAAATGAAATTAGTATGTCTTCACTGTAGTGAAAATATATTAGTGAAAAATAACAAAAAAAGGTTGTTTGTTCATCATAGTAATTATAAAATACAATTTTCTATAATTTAATCATAACCTACATGCTCGTTTAATTATTTACATCCTATCTAAAATGAATATACTTATATTTTCAAAGAGATAAATAGCGTAATACGCATAAATAGCATAGAAAATTATCAAATAAAAAATATAATTATAATAATAAAACAAACTAATAATAATAAAATAAAAAACTTTCGAATTACGTTCTTAGCATTTGTAGGTCATGGTTTAAAGACAAATTTTATGATAAGTAACTTAATTTTAAAAATACGAAGCCTGTTACATAAATAAACGTAAAACGAACCACAGCTAACGTATTACAATTAAGAGGAAGCAATTAAAAGGTAAGACCGGTCAAAACAGATTACATACATACCTCGTTAAACAGGATGAGTACATTTCAGAGACATTAATGCAGCTTTTGGTAATAGTTCTGAATTTATCTATTTACCGTATTAAGAATAAATATTGCACTTAAAATATACAGGCTAATCAAGAGAGATTTAATATTTCTGTGCATGAAATATCTATTTTTTATTCAATTAGATGTACTTTTTTTAATTTCATTTTGAAAAATCAAAGGAAGCAGAATAATAACAGTTGATAACAATTTTATTTATTTTTTATTTTTTTCAATGTTATAGATGTTAAAAGTACAGAATATTATACATTTTTTCAAACTAAAAGATCAGATGAGCTCACCATGATTATAGTTTAGGAGATTTAAGAATTGTTTGATTCAAAAATAAAAGAAACAAAAAAGTTACAAAAGGAAAATGTATTTTTAAATTTTGCTTCTACAACCTTTCCAGAACTTGACGGATGAAAATTAATACGGCGACTTTTAATTACATTATATGACCAAAACTTCAACGTCGCTAAGTTTTCTCCATTCAGAAACTTTCTGTGACAAAAAGTTATAATCATAATTTTTTTCAGAAAAATCCATCCATTTTTTACATTATGAAAGCTCTTTCCTTTCTTTTTATACAAATGAAAATAACGATTGTATACCCTAAACAAAAGTTCCCTTTTTAACATTTTTTTAACCTAATTCAAATAAGCCGGTGAGAAACGCGAAAAAATGTTGTAAAACTTTCCTAGAAGTTTTCCCCCTCCTTGTTATATTTTATCATTGTCCGCTTTCAATTCACCGTTCATTTTATTTTAAAAACTGTTGAAAAATAAAAATACACTTTATAACCTAGCCAAAATTTACGCTCACAGAAATTCTAAAACTTTTAGAAGAAAAAAGCGGTAAGAAAAAGAAAAACCACACAACACATAGGCTACGATTAGATATAATATTTAATTACGATTTCATTTTTAAGTACCGCCCGTTAGCAAAGGATAGTAACGTTTTGTTTTTTAATTCCTATATCCCTGCCGCCCTCCGTGGCGCGAGTGATAGCGTCTCGGCCTTTCAACCGGAGGTCCCCGGTTCGATCCCGGTCAGGCATGGCATTTTCACACACGCTACAAATCATTCATCTCATCCTCAGAAGAATGCCTAACGGTGGATCCGCAGGTAAAAAAAATTCATATTTCCCTATTTAGCAATCGAAACAAAAATAATTGTTATAATTTGACTTGTTTATTGATATGGCCGTTGATATATTGATTATTGATATAATCACTTGTTTATTAATATGGCCGTTATATGATAAATTCTTCTTAACGGGCAAACTGGTTATAAAAAAAAACACCCGAATTGGGTAATGGCAATCTGAAAACATTACGATGTTCTTGTGTGTTTTTAAAAGAAATTTTTAAAACTTTTTAAGGGGTATGTGTAATTTCGAGTTCAGTTAAAAAGTAATATAAAATAAATTACTTCATTTTAATTCTCTAAGGGTTTATTTGGAAATTAATTTATGTAATAAATTAAGAATAATCTTTTACCATTATTAAGAAATGATTATTTAAAATTTTAAAATAATCGGTATGATGTAACACTTGATGTTTTCCGTAGTTATGTCAATTGACTGATTTGATCCCATTTTCTATTCCTTTCTGTTCAATGTTAATATTTTAACCTCAACATATCTAATAAATGTATATCCTCAATTAATTTTCTTCTTTCATTCATCGTCAGCAGTAAGCCTCACAACTTGTTAAAACATCAATGAATGTGTTCTCGTTACCTCCTCCATGGATGTCCAACATTTCTGTAATCACCCTGAGGGTAAAAATCCAAGAATATATTTAAAAATCTGCCTGTTATTAATATCTCAAAAACGCCTAAAATGTCCATTTTATCTTTTCAATGTCGGATGTATGAAATTAAACCAAATTAAAGAGATGATTTCACTCATTTATACCGATTCTAGCGGTATTAACGTATGTTCTAATAACGTTGTACGGAGACTTTCCTGAAGAATTTTTATTATCTACACGTTCCTCCATATGTGCATTTAGTATAAACCGTATGTTAGCACGCTGCTTACCGACTTAGTTTGTCTCTTAACGAGATACACCGCAAATTTTTCAACTCTTCTATTGGTCTTAAGGCTTCTTTGTTTCGTATTTTACCGACCGGTTTAATTTCTAAAACCCTTCTGTAATACATTTTAAAGACTAGACTTGTTATATAAAATTTAATACTGGAATTTATCCATTTCTTCTTTAACAAATAAAACAGAACTAACTTCGCATACTACTTTTAATTCTGTACATAACACATACATTAATCATTACAAAGCAAATGCCAGTAACATTAATAATACATAATAAACTCAATAATACTTATGTACAATACGTTTAATTAACAGTAAAACCATTTTATTTATACATACAAATTATCCCACCTTATAGAACACACTAAATATTAAAACATGTTATCATTCACATGTTATCAAAACACAATCCGTCCGTGTAACCATAATCCCTTCTAGTTAGCAATTATTGATTTAGTTTGTGTATATATATATATATATATATATATATATGTGTACGCATAGATGTAAGGCTGTGTGTTTGTAAGAGAGAAAAAGAGATAAAGCCTACGCGGGTTTGAGTGTGGTCTTTTAGGGGAAAGAGAAAATATATGTTTTATTTTAGCAGCAGCATTCTCTTTCTCAATATGCATTTTTACCCTTGTATTACTGTACGTGTACCCGCGAGCGCGCGTGTATTTGCTTGTGGGATAAGTTTTGAATATGTATGTACAGTACGTCGCATTGTATAATCCTCAATTTCCCCTTGGGAAAAAGAACCTGTCATTCCATCATTCGAGCACTCATTCGGTTTTCATCCCTTAAAACAAACTCTGATCCTCGGTAAATGAATGATTCTTCTGTTATTCGTTGTTCTATTTGAATCATAATAACAGAAACGTGTAAAACGGTATCAGCGTTTTGTTTAATAGCAAGTGTATTGATAAATTATAGTTTATACACGCTACCGTAAAGATGGTGTTAGATTACTTTATACAATCATGTTTTCTTATCTAACTGAAAACTAACTCAGGAAAATGGGTGGGGGAAGTTTTAATTATTCAACCTATTAAATGTTATTTTAGTTTAGTGTAAACGATTCAGTAGTATTCTCAACAAATTTTCTTTTATATATAAAAAAAATAAATAAAGACTGCGCTAAATAAAAAACAGAATTATGTTGAGTAAAAAAAAAAATCCGGATTAAATAGAAATTATGGTGTAAAAACAATAATCCATAATTAATAACAATTATTTTAAAAGAAAGCAACAAATGATAAGTTTAAAATTAAATACTATAAGGAAATAAATTAATACAAAATAAAGTCGCTTAAGCGGCTTGTAATGTTATCCCAACCGAATAATCGAAATTGCAAAGATAAAGAGACTGCTTGATTTTACTCTTAATTGTGCGACTTTATTACTACTTTGGCATTTTTTATTACAAAATTAAAATAACAAAACAATACTTTGAGAAAAATAGCTTAAAAGATTTTTACGATCCTCTAATTGTTTGATAACAGATTTTCAAATTAGGCATCAAGTAAAAAAAACGTTCTTATGCAGGATGAAACCCAAATCTGTCCATTTTCCTGTAAAAACACGTAAAATTTGAATGCTGATAAAAATTATGTCCATAAAATTACGACAAAGCAGTAATTAAAATATATTATTTAAAGACAAGGAAATTTCGCACTTGAACACAAAAACAAACAGAATCATTCATAATGCGTACTACTAGACAAAAATAACTGGCAAAATACTTTTCAGTAAATTTATTTATAAGAATCTGATGTCACTAGTAAAATACCTTCTGGTAAAAAATACGTCATTATTGAACTTATTATTAATTAACTGGAAAACAAGAAAAGGCTCAAAAATCGTTTACACAAAAAACTCTGTACTTATAATCACAAACAAAACTGTCATTTCGGTTTTTAAACAATCATCATCAGCAGATAGTAAGCAAACAGCATGTAATAATCAAATAAATAAATGGAAAAAATAAAGTATAATAGTGATAAATAAACAATACCTAAGAAGCTATAAGACGAGTACTTCAAATAAAAAATAAAAGTAAAAATAGAATTGTCATCTTACGGAATCCCAAAGGAAAGCGTCAAGTTAAAAAATGTCCGAATTAATGAAACCTCTAGCTTAATATACCTAAAAGCTAAGAATTGTAATTTAATTCATTTTTACACAGTATTTTATTTTTAAAACCTATTAATTGAATTACATAAAATGTAATAATATTTTTGAATCTACCAACAAAAACTTATACTTATTTTGTTTCGTTGAAAAAAAAAAATATATATATATATGAGATGAATATTTTATCAATGTTAAATGATTTCGAACAAATCAAAATCTATAAATTATAAACTCATTTAAATAAATGTCAAAAATGTATTTTCCGAAACAATGATTTTATTTTTTGTAATAATTTTACTAATCTATACTAGAAACATACAATAAAACAATCGTACTATAATTTATAAGATTCTCTGTTTTCAGCATGTAAATGAAGAGAAGTAGTACTGATCCCTCGTTTAAGTAAAAGCTTTACTTTGTCTCATAATACAATTTGTCACAGGATCTTCATCACAACAGAGATGAAATGAATTTACATTGAAAATGTATATCTGGTATCACTAGAAGATATAAACAAATGTAAAGATGAAATATTTTTAATATTAATTTTTTGAATTTAACTCGAAGACCATAAAGTTGTAATATTTTAAAATCTGAAAGTTGTGAAAAGTTACAAAAATGACAAAAAAGGTGGAACTCATTCCTATTCTCGAACACGTAGACAACACAAATTTAAAAGTCCCTGTCAACTTCAAATGGTACTTAAATATTTATTATAAAACTACATGTAAATTAAAATGCTAAGGTAAATTCTAAAACTACAGATAGGTCTTAACTATTTCACAGAAATAGAAATAAAGCATGTATGAATTACTCGATGGAGGTTATAACACTACCATTTCCCTGTTACCTAAACGGTTCAAAACGATCAGAATCAAAAGTTCATACATTATTACCTGGATAACAGTTAAATTCATATATATATGTGTATATATATGAATTAAAAATTTTTTTTTTTTCGTTATGGTCTCTTTGGACCGCGTCGAACGTTTTGCACAACAGATGTCTTCCGTCTGTTTTCCCAGTACAATTTCATTTCGTTTCGTTTAACTTGTTTTTGTTCATCGGTCCACTGTCTCCCAGATCTTGTCTTATCTGTAAGTTTCCGGAAAATGTGTTTAATAATTTTATCTCTAAACTCAGTTCTGTTACACACATCGCCTTCGTTCAATTGTAGTTCGCCGAGATCCTTCTTAACTTCGACGACCCGATCCGTAGTCGATTTCATATTTCTTAAAAAACTAAAGACGCGCTTCGTTAACCTATCATCCGTCATCCTAAGTATATGACCGTAGAACTTCACCCTTCGTGTTCTCATCGTCGACGTCAGCGGTTCATTGTTCCCTTCATAAAGTTCTTCGTTACTTCTTAGTCTGTAAGATCCGTCTTCTAGTTTTCTTGGTCCCAATATTTTCCTCAAGATTCTTCTTTCACGTATTTCCATTTCCTTCAGTTCATTCTTTTTCCTGAGTATCAAACATTCTGATGCGTAGAGCGCCTCTGGTTTGAGCACGGTAGTGTAGTGTCTTATTTTTGATCCGTATGATATACATCTCCCCGCCTCAATCCCGTTTTAACTTCAAAAGGTTCTGATATTTCTCCCGTAAAAATTTTATTTTGGACTGCGTATTTGTCAACGTTTGTCCTATTAATGTTTGCGTCTTCCTGTCTAGACCGAATTCCTTGAGCGTTTCCATCATTGACTGTCTGTCTGTCGAATCGTATGCCTTCTTGAAATCTACAAATATTACTACGGTGTTAATACCTCTCAATGCTCTTAGTCTTAACATATTTTTTAAATTGAAGATTTGTTCCACGCACGATCTTCCTTTTCTGAACCCTCCTTGATATTCTCCTATTTCATTGTCGACTTGTTCTTCAATTTATATATATATATATATATATATATATATATACGAAAAAGTAATAAGAAAATATTTTCTCCCAATACATCATTAAAACAGATTTCTTGTACTACATGTATTATACTTAATAAAACACAATATCAGAGTATCTTATATAACGTTGGGATCACAAAAGAATTAACAGTTTTTAAGTATGGCAAACTTAAAATAAAAAGTAGTTTCGAGAGAAGTTGAGTTCTAGCCTTGGTGGAGTAAGGACGTGCTGCTGTCCGGAAGTCTATTCACGTTGCTTGCTGATACACGCGTTGTTATGACTAACTGTATTTTACTTATAGTTAATATCTTCTGCGTATTTTAGTAAATCTGACACACTCCCTGTGTCAAGTCGGTTTTCTTTTATTTTTTTTATAAATCGTTAAATAAAATATTATTTATAATATTTTAAATTGTGTTCCGAGAGGTCTACAACTTTTGTTTACATAATGGATGAATTTTTAACGCCGCAGTCTCAAAAAAAAAAACGAGATCGTCCAGTTAAATTTCGCTTGACGAGGAGGACCAAGCAGCAAAACGAATCCCTGGATTTGAAAATGTACATCTGCTTCATGGCACGGAAGCGATGATGAAGAAATTCTTCGATGAAAACTCGGCAAAACTGGCAACATAAGAAGATATTTTGGGTATATCGGCTGCGATTCAAGATCTCGCGGAGGAAAATAGATCGTTGAAAGAAGAATACAAAATTTTGAAGGAAGAAAACGCCAAAACTTTGAGCCGCCTTGATAACAACGAAGACCAGGGACGCCGTAATAATTTAATATTCAAACGGCTGAAATTTAATTCCAATGCGGATTGTCGTGTGATTGTGAGGGACTTCTGTAGGAATGTGTTACCAATAGATCGGCAAGTAGTATTAATCGAGCCCATACACTTAGTAAAAAAAGGATAATGCTCCCATTATTGCGCATTTGCCATTTAATATATTGAGTGTATATTAAACAACACAGAGGTTAAAAGGAACTAGCATGATAGTACAGAAGGACTTTTGTTGGGAAACTAGGAAAAAAAGGGATAGCTTGTGGCGATTCGAAGAGAAGTTATTAAAGCGGTGGGCAATAAGAACATAACTATTAATGTAAACCAGCTGATTGTGGAGGGTCAAAAATTTACTTGGACGGCGACGGGACGGTTGATGTGCGGATCGCAAGATGGAGTGGCAAAATTGAAGGAGATGTTCAATTATGACTTTGGAGAAATTATTAAAAAAAAATAATGGACAAACCGGGGAGGTTCAATAGTGTGAGGTTGTCTCTCAGGAAGGGGAGAGAGATAAAATACTTAAGATTCTACGATATAATGCATGAATTTGTCGTTTATAGAAGTATGACAGTAAAATGGAATGATTGCTATGTGTACGTAATTTTAGTTTACTTAAACAATAGTGGGACGTAGGAGGACGATTTTAAAAGATTGTGGAGCTTTATGGAAAACAGTGGTACTTTGTACTGTTAGAGGGATTTTAATAGTAGAATAGGAGATCGACAGGTACTGCCAGGTGAAATAATGGAGAGTGAATGGAATGCAAATGCAATTAGGTGTTCTAAGATGAGGTGGTTAATATTCTGAGGCGGAAAGTGATTGAATTGTGTGAGAGGTTTGATCTGTGTGTGATGAATGGGAGAACAAGGAGTGATGAGAAGAGTGAATGGACTTTTACTGGGGGGATGGGAAGTTCGGTTGTAGATTTATGTTGCATATCAAGAAAGTTTTTAAGTACAGTTAACGATTTTCAAGTTATTTCCGCAGATTTCTCGGATTACATGCCGACTGAGATGGGAGTACAATAGGTGCGACCATTTAAAAATTATTATTGTTTTTTGTCTCTGTTACCGAAGCTGAGATGGTCTGCAGCGGAGACAGAGAGGTACTAGCATGCAATGGAAAATTTAACACGGGGCGAAGCTTTGTCTGGGAAAAGTGATCAGCATGGGGAAAAAATTGTAGGTATGATTTATCAGGCAGCCGGAGGAAATCTGACAAATAGAGGAAACATTAAAGAACCCGGTAGGCAGAACTAGTTTGACTGGGAATGTCTTAAGGCTAAGAAAAAATGTTTTGCTTGTTTAAATTTATATAGACAGCTTAATACAGAAAAAATGCACCTAATTTATTTGGAAGAAAGAAAGAATTATCATAGTATCTGTAATAAAGAAATTTGGTTTTTTTAAAGAGGTAAGAGAAAAAATCGAAGAGTTCGGGATTTACGGGACTTTTGGGAATTAGTAATAATATTTAAAAAGAGGGAATTTAGACGTATAGGGGAAATTACAGCATGTGAATGAGTGCAGCATTTTCGTTGTCTATTATCTGTGGAAAGAGGTGCTGTTTCAGTCGCATATCCGTTACCGTTCAGAAGAGACGAAATTTTGGACTCTAAGATCGTTGAGGGAGAATTAAATTCTGTCTTGCAGAAAGCAAAAGAAAATAAAGCCCCGAGTACAAATGGGGAACCTTTGAATTTTACAATGCTGCACCGAAGGATTTCAATAAAATATTGGTTAATTTTTTTCATAATATTTTAGAGACCGGTCAAGTGCCCAGTGATTTTTCGGAAGTAATCATATTCCCGATCAATAAAAAAGAAGATCTATCGGATGTAAAGAATGACAGAGATGTTTCGTTTATTAACAGAATACCAACACTATTTTCGGATATTTTATTAAACAGACTAATAAACTGGCTAGGAGACGATTATTAATTTAAATGAGTCACAAGCTGGTTATAGAAAAGGGTATTCTATTATATAAAATATATTTTATCTGTATACTTTAATTAATTTGAAATTCAAAAATAGGGGTGGTAAAATGTACTGTCTGTTTGTCGATTTTAGGGCCGCCTTTGATAGCATCGACAGATCGGCGCATCTATATAAGTTATATGAAACGGGTTTGTCTTACACGTTTTGCAGGGTTATTGGAGAATTATATAAAAATGCGCGTGCATTTGTGTGGTGTTTTGAGGGTTTAACTGAAGGGTTTAGTACATTTAGCGGCTTAAAACAGAGATGCTTATTGTCACCTGCTTTGTTCTCATTGTTTATCAATGACATTATGGATTGCATCGGGGAGGGCGTTTGGATCGATGATCTTAATATTAAAGGACTGTTGTATGCTGATGATCTGACGCTAGTGGAGTCCTCGTCAAAAGCGCTTCAGATAATGATTAACGATCTAAAAATGTGAACATCGGGTATTAATAATTAATATGGAGAAAACAAAAATTATGGTTTTCAGGAGAAGGGCTCGGTTAGCGAGATATGAAAGATGGTTCTGGGTAAATGAGCAAATCGATGTGGTTAACAGATACAAATACTTGGGCGCTACTTTCACTTCTTTGATGTCTTTTGGAGAGCACATAAGGAACGGGTATCGGTAGCCAAATTTGGTTTGAATAATATGTGGCGTGGTTTTCTGGCTAACAATGAAATACCGGTGAAAAGTAAACGGGACGTTTTTGAAGCGGTAACGTGGGTGGTGGTAGCACACGGGGGACAGGTTTGGGGTTATTATATGTTCAATGAATTAGAGGTTTTGTTAAGGTTGTTTATTAAAAAGTTATTCTGTTTGCCGCAGTCCACTCCTAATTATGTAACATACTTGGAAACGGATAAGATTCATTTAATTCATTTTACTTTTAGCTCGAATTATAAAGATATTAAACTTAAAAGAAGATCGTTGGCCGTATAAACTTTCCATAAAAGTTAACGAGTACAATATCGGATGGTATAGGGTGTGGAAGTCAATGACGGAAAGGTATGACTGTGATTTTAGAGAGGGTGTGGATGGCGCGTGTGATTGGAAGCACAGCTGAATGGTGTGAATGAATGTATGAAAGAATTAAAGGAGAAATGGATGGCGCGTGCGGAAAAGTCGTTATTTCACAATATTTACCATCGTCTGGATCATGTACTCCTACATCGTATTATTTTACTGGTAAATTTAACAAGAGCGAAATGTCGGTAATATTTAGAACGCGGGGTGCACCATGGAGATTAAATAAAAGTCCGGATAGGGAGGGTGGCAATGGTTACGCACATTATGCAATAGGCTGGTAGAAGAAGAAGACATATCACATTTTATCGGAAGGTGCCCGATATTAGCGCATATAAGAAATTCTAAACTGGGCAACAATATACCAACAGGAGAACGGATAATTAATCTACTTAATGGAAGGGATTGGAAAAGGCCGATAGGATTTATTAGGCGTGCTTGGTCTTACAGATGTAGTTTAGATGCTGAATTTAATACTTAAGAGTCAAATATGAAAGTATATGTATGTGGGGGTGTGCTATCCAGATGATTCGAATTTAGGATGAAGTAAATATCGCTGAATCCTGCTGCACTGAAACATAATTTAAAGGTCAGGTCATAATAAAACTACATTAATAAAATTCATGTTTATTAGTCTGGGTGCGGATTGATCTTGTACATGTTGTACTGTACTGATTATTATTTTGTGTTTTTTTTTATTATGTCTAGCTGTAGTTTATTTTCATTTGGCCGTTAATGGTAGTAACATTTGGTTTACTTGGTTTACTGGGAATTAGATTATTTACTACTTTATGTCCTTTTTATATAAATATTATACAATCATTAGATTATTTTAATCTTGTGTTTATTTATAGTAGACTTTTAAAATATTAGAACTCCACCGAACAGACGACTGTCAGGTTCATGGTCATGTCTATAAAATGTTATTTATGTACTTTTTTTTGTAATTATCTTCATTCTGAAATAACCATGACATTCTGAAATAAACATATAACATTATGTTATTATTATTAAGTAGTTTTGAGATATCTCAAAACTCGTTTGGATACCCACGGAATGACTTTGTGCACGCACGTGTATTCTTCTACTGGTGTAGTAATTATTTTAAAACGATTTTGATAAGTAATTTACGATTTGCAGCGACAATAAAGAGATAAATCTTTTATTCTGATCTGTATAAATAATATAGTATACGTCAGGGTGAGTAAATATGTTATTCCACGGATAAACAAAAGAACTGACTTAGCATTTGCCTGAATGGTTCAAGGGAAATCGCGGTAAACATTTAATTAAAGCGATATCCCCAATTTTACTAATAAACCCATGAAATAATATCAAACTTGAAGATGTTAAATATAGAATAACTACCGCAATAGATACCAATTAATGAAAATTATATCAACATATATTTATATACACGTTAAACGAAGATGCAGAAACTTATTCAGCGTATATTTATTATTTTATATATTTTTAAATAATATTATTTATAAATTCACGAACAGAGTAATATTGTTTCTCTTATATTTTGATACCATCATCAACATGAAATTCATACACGTAATTGATTGATTTATTTATTTACATAGTTAACAACAAGCTGCTGAAACCCAATATGAGTTATTAAGATGAATGACAATGAATTTTGGCCTATAAAAAAAAGTTAATCTGGTGTAATTACGGATACAATCTACATTCATGCACTAGTTAATAAAATTTGTTTAGTTCAAAAATACACCTAAATTAAAATTCATGTTTTTTCAATCTTTATTTATTGAATTATTAATATGAATTACGTAATGTATTATAACAAAAAAAAAACCATGAAAACAGTAATAAATTAAACGTGTACAACGATTATTATTGTTTTCCCATTACAGGGATGTAATTGTTTTCAATTTCGGTAGTAATGCAACCTTGACCTTCTCCAACATAAGCTTTATTTTCATTGTACGCAATATGCATACGTAGGTACAAATATTACTCCCCCACTTTGGTTTTTTTTTTGGAGTCCCTGGGTCACGAAACGTCGAAAAATAAAAAAACCCATACCCTATTTTTTTTTTGATTACCATACAAACCTTCCTGCAGAATAGCTCTAGAGCTGATGTCAGGAAATAAAAATCGCATAATTTTCTTTTAATTTTTTTGAGTACAACGTTTTTGAGAGAAATAGGTTTAAAAGTTTGCAAAACAGTAGTCCAACTTATAAAATAAAATACAAGAAAGATATTTTTACTTATTTATTTTTTTTTTAATAACTCAAGTCTTTAAATTAGAAATTTAAGGAATATATAAATTAATGTCAGATTAGAGATAATTATCCTACGATTAATTTGTTAAAAAGCGAAATAATACTGAAAAAATATAGATATCGAAAAATTTTTTTCAAAAACATTTTGAATAAAAACAAACTAGTTGTATAATAAATTTATATATTTTTTTTTAATTACAAAACTAAGAAAACCAAACAAATAAGTTTTTATAAGCAATTTATATAATAATGTACATAATTGCAAAGCAAAAAATATACACACAAGGTAAACGATAACTATACTATTAACAAAGACCGATTAGCAACACGAAACCGCTATCGTTTACCGTATCTATCTTTACCTTAATATTTTTATCAATCAATGACTAACTGAACCAACACAAATGACACGGGTTAGTATCCATTAAGTTCATTTGTTTTGCATTGGGCGTATACGTATAATTTGTTAAAAGGTAAAGTAAGGAAGTTAAACTAGATAAAAGGAGTGACATAATTAAGCTTTTATATGTAATAAACGAGGTAATACAACTCATTCCATATACGAAGGAGTTCGTTCGGTAGAGGAGGAAGACTTTCAACCCGAATACGACAGAGGAGGAAATGACAACGACAAAATGCTAATATACTGTACGTACGTACATACCTCACATAAATTCTTATGTTGTTTATTTGGCATTATACTAATTTATAATTCCTTAAATTATAATAACAGAACGGCAAAAATAGTATTTAAATATTAAAAGCCAAGGTCAGGCAATTTTTTAAATCAAATCATTTATAGCTTATCGTACTGATTAATCGTCAATCTCCCTGGAACACTACAACAGAAAAATAAGTAGAAACGTTAAAATGCAATGATACAACGCAGATTAATCAGAGATAAATTAAAACACTCAAATAACATTTCCTGCGGAAGGAAGTTCAAAATAAACAGAAAAAACCCGTTACTACGGTATTACTATCATTACTATAATCAATCGTATTAATCAAAACGAACCACAAAACGCAATGAAAAACTTTTGTCCACTGCAATTAAAAACAAAACATTCAGCTTTAAATAAAGAGTAAATACAGTACTACTAATTATAGTAAAAGTAGAAAAAAGGTTAGTTCACGATAATAGTTTAGGCTATTCACGATAATAAATTGTAAAGAAAATATTAAAATATTTTTAAAATAATGAATAATTTTAACTTATAATGACTACAGTAATCATAACTTTAACTAATCACTCGAAAACAATTCACATAGTTTTAACCTACAATATATAATAACATGCAGGTACCATAACTTTTTTATTAATTGACAAAGATCGACTAACGACGATTCGTTTCAAACGAAATAGATAATTAGATTAAAAAAAATCTTTTACATAAATGCAAATCAAGACACAATTTTAAAATTATAAAAAAAAAAAAAACACGGTAACATTATGAACTGATTTTGGTATAATAAATAAATGTTTACTAGCATTTTAATGAACGGTTTAAGTATTAAAAAAAATCCACCATTTTGTACCGAAAAAGATAAATGTTATATCTTGTTTAGTTTTAAAAGAAATTTTTTTAAATACATTTTTATGAAATAAATTGTTTAACGGCAAAGAAAGTTAATCTAATGAATGGCCCAAAAAAGCAAATATCACCTGAATTATTAATATATATCACTAGGATTACTATTTTTGCTTAACCGTGCCTTTCCACTGCATCAATATATTGAGACAGGAACTGATAAGCAGCAAAGAAATCTGTTTCACGTGTATATATTAAGTGAAATCTATTTTTATTTTTTTTGAAAATCAATTAAGTCTGTTTGAGATTAATCAACTCTTTCGTTTTCATGATGCATTATCTCGAATTTATTATACGAGTAAAGTAACAACAAAATTACCTCAAATTAATTAGCCCAATCGTTCAATCAGATTATACAGCAGTATTAAGATTTCATCAATATAATATATAACACTACTAGCACGCATATAACACCACAAGCATTGCGAATGACCATCACTCTGAAAGTAAACGCTTTCAGTATTATCAAATCACATCTTTAGTTGTGGAACAATATTTAGTTAAATCAGCTGCTTTATTGTCGTACTCAATTAGTAAACTCATGAAGCTGAAAATAAATGTAAGGAAAACTACAGACTTAAAAGTAAATACTAGTTTTAAAGCACTATTTTACGTTTTACGTTTAAAAGTGGCTCTACTACCTAATAATAATAATAATAATAATAATAAAAATTATAAGCAATGAAACAAATTTAACATTTAATTAAAAATAAGAAAACAAACAAGAGTGACCAAAAAAGAAACATTATAGAAAAACGTTTAGCTAAAATTTATTTATTTTTTAAATTTATTTTACCGTATGCCAGTAACCTATCGTAATACCGATTCCGTTTTTAAATTTATAGTGACTTTTAGATCGCTTTGAATAAAACGAAGGAATGAGAAATAGATTCTAGGACCAACTGTAAAACAAAGAGATCAGTGAAAATATCTTGTAAAACACAAGACAGATCGATCAAACAAACGTGCACGTGTGCGCCCGTACACAATACATAAAAACTTAAGCAACTATGATAAGTTCATTTGGCAAAAGAATGAAATGATGAATGAATGATTTATAAGTTAAGTAAGGATGTATGAAAAAAATGTAATACGTCGAAATTGAAAAGTAAACTAACAGGGAAAGTTTATTTAATAATTGAAAGTAGCAGCAGCAGCAAAAAATTGTTTAAAATTAAATCCAGCTCGCAAGTTACCCATTTGCATTTTAAATGTAAAAATCATAATTTTTTATACCGCTTACACACTCTTTAGTATTTCTTGAAAAAAAAGAAAATTAGCCAAAAAATTTCACTCCCTTTATTTATTGTAGCAAAAATTACAATCCTGTTTATTTAGAATTATGGCCAAATGTTTGTACTTTTATAAAGATTTTAAAAAGTTCTTTTTAAGTTTATCATCACTACTTACGGATTATTTTCATTTTTATAAGACATCGTTTTCATTAATATTATTAGTAATCTTTTTTTATTAATTACACCAATTGATTATGGTTAAGTCTGATAAAAAAATAATTAAATAATTAAAAACCAACGAAATTACTGAAGATAAAAAATACAATAACAATAAATATACATAAAAATTATAGATAATATAAAATAATTTAATAATTTGAAAGCGTTTCAAAAAATGACGGAGGAAAAGACTGAATCTATAAAAAAAATTGAAATAAAATAATTCAACGAAATTATTAAAAGTAAAGGATACTCTTAGGATAAAATTTTAAAATGTAAAAAAGATAAAGTATTCTTTAAAGATCAAAATAATCCTTCAGTTGTAATTAAAATAAACTGAACTAAACTCAAATAAACTAAACTCAGAAGGCCGGTCGTGTTTTATCTTTATGTAAATTTAACTTTTACCTCTGATGATGAAGGGTGCCCTTCGAATAACGTTAAGGAGAACAACAAACAGCAGCCAAAAACAGAAAATATCTACTAAATATTTCAATAAAATACATTAAAATACACAATATATCACCCAAATGCATACGTGAGTATTATAGTAAAGGTTATTATATATTTACAAATAAAACTGTACAGTATACAATAACGTCAAACACCATAGATTAAAAACTAAAAAACTTTAAATAAAACTAAAAAAATTATTAGTAAAATCCCAAAGTATAAAGAAAATAAAGCACTAATCAAATAAAATAAATAATTCAATTTATTATTTTACCGAAATAAAATTCAAGAAGAAAGAGTGCAATGCAATATAAATAATTAAGAAGATATTAAATTCTATATCAAAGTAAAATGACCTTTAAATCTTTCAAATATAAAAGAAAATATACAAAATGACCTTACTTTATATAATTCAAAATAAAAGATTAAAGAAAAACTGCAATCATGATCAAAAATATAAAAGAATAGGAAAGAGAAAACAAGAAGTTATCGTAGACCCACTAACTTCAATTTAATCAATAAATAATGTAAAAACCATTTTCGTATTAAACGATCAAAACTTTCCTTATCGCAAAACGAAAAGTTATAACGTTTATTTCATACAAGAACAGATATAATTTGTGTTGGTATGCGAGAAAATCTTAAAAATTTAAGTACTTAAAAAATACGATCAAGGAAAATGAGAAAATATCAAAATAAATAATTGTACTAACTGGTAAAAACATAAATTTTAATTGTTTCTGAGTTTAATGATAAACAAATTTTTCATTAAAAAAAAAACCGAAGCAAAGAACAAATTTATCTAGTTGTAGGTAATATGACGTACTAAATATAAACATAAAATATCAATAAATAAAGGTAAACTTAATTTTAGGGTTTAATATATAAATTGAATCGTTAAAAAAACAGCATCGAAATTCAAGGAATTTCATGGAACATAAAAATGGACACAAATCGTACAAGTCAAAATAGTTTTTGTTACGTATGTTGGAATTAATGTCATACATACTTTTGTATTTTTATTTACTACGTCAAGCACCGCTAAAGGAAGGAAAAGTTTAATACAAGATATTTTTCAAAGTAAGCGTCATTGACAACGGTAACTTTAGTAATTTTTTCAAGACTTGATTTAAAGTTAAATTTTTCAACATCTACGACAGTTCTTTTTTCATACGGGTGAAAAATTATTGGACGGTCCAGAAGATTATTATAAGATAAGCCTTAAAAATATCTAGACAGAATAATTCATATAGTTGCGCTGGACACTTCGCGCATAATACGGACAGATACAGATTAATGGTAGTTTTTCTTAAGGAAACTGAACCTGTTCCCAGTTCGCTGTTTTATGTATTTGCAGGAAAAACAAATTACCGAGATATACTTGAGATAGTCAACGAGAGATCATATGCAGTTCCAATTCAAGATAAACACCCCGATTTCCCAGAAACTGAAGTCCAGTGCTCCAAGTGAACTTGAGGAATACCTCAAGGCTCACTCTTAGATCTCAAACTGTTTCAGGCAAGATTTTCTCATTTCGCATCGCTTAAATGACAAATGATCTACATCATCTTTTTCTGTAGTTTTTTATCCCTTCCCGTGATTTTCTTAACTTAAAGGTCACTGAATCAGACTAAGTATGTAATTAATTTAAGTGTAACTATGTTCTTCGGTAATCTTATAGTTTGACATAAACCTTTCTAAGTTAATAGCTATAAAAAATTCCAATCCAGAATGTTAAAATTACCGGATAAACCGGGTCTCCTGAATACAATAACAATACAAATACCGATATCGGAACTTTTAATTTTGTCTAGAAAATATAATTTTCCAAGAAATCCTTCGAAATAAAAATCGATTTTTACGTATTACAAGAAAAGTTTTAGATACTGGAAAAGTATATGAATGCCATGAGCGGAAATTAGCCCGAATAAAGAGAAATATCTTATTTACTTATTTTCCTCAAAAATAATCTAATCAAAAAAATAATGAGAAATTTTCAATAACTTATACATTGTAGTCTAGAAATAGCAGGAATAAAAGTTTATATTGTAAATTAAAAGTTCTAAAACGTAAACGTACTGCTGAAATGATAGAAAATAAAGAATGTATGTGTCTTTCAAACTTATCACAAAAAATTGACAGATTGTGGTGGCGACGAAGATTTTTCAAGCGTCACTAATTCATTAGTTTATGACTGACTTATCATCATGGAATACGCCACTCCTCAACAACGTTTACAAATCATAAAAATTTATAATGGAAATATGGAATCGGTTACAGATACGTATCGTGCACCTCGCGATATTAATAGTATGCATAATCGGCCAAACAAAAGCACAATTCACTGTTCGGTTAAAAAATTCGAAGAATTTTTTCTATTTGATGTTGAAACACCAATTAAAAAAAACACAAAAAGTATAGAGAATATTGCTGCTGTAAATGCAACTTGAAGATCTAAATTTATCAATTTCACATCGCTAACAAGAATTGAGCCTTTCTTCAAAAACATGACTAATTTTGTGTAAATATCTAGGTCTACAACTAAATAAGATTCAACTAACTCAAGAATTAAAGCCACAGGACCATTCGTTTGCTGACGGGACTTTAGAGCAGCTCGAAGTGAATCAAAAAATTCATCAAAAAATCATCTTTTCAGATGAGGCTCATTTTTAGCTTGATGGATTTATAAACAAGCAAAATTGCCTTATTTTGGATGATTCCGATTCACAAATGATTCAACAGCAACCATTGCATCAGAAAAAAATCATTGTTTGGTGTGGATTATACGGGCTTGTGGCATCATCGGGCTATTATTTTTTCGAAAATGAGCTAGGAGATACAGTAAATCAAGTAGATGCAAGTAAATGGAAAACGCTATCGAGCAATGATTCATGATTTTTGTTTTAAAAAAATCTTGATTAGAATGAGATGTGGTCTCAACAGGATGGTGTCACATGCTACACAAGTGCTGAAACGATTAGGTTATTGCGTCAAAGGTTTGGAGATTACATAATCTCCAACAAGATAGTTTGATTTGACTTCCTTAAACAATTTTCTCTGGAGTTATGTTAAATAAAAAGTCTATACCAACAAATCACGAACGATTGATGACCTGAAACCAAATATTCGACGTGTTATTAGTGGAATTCAAGCTGATTTGTGCGAAAGTCATACAAAATTTTGTTGATAAGACTTTGCCATGCCAAGAAAAGCTGTAAAGGCCATTTGAATGATATTGTTTTTCGAAGATAATGTAACGTTAAGCTTAAAAAAAAATGTTGGTTGATATAGCACATAATTTTTGTCTTACTGCAATTTTACTTTATTCGTTGAAAATGAAAAACCCAATACATGATCGATAAGTTTTCTCGACAGTCCTTAACACTAGCTTACAGTTTAAAAGTTAATCTTTATATCACGGAAAAAAATAGTAAGTGAACCGTTAGGGCAGATGCAAAAAGAAATATTTTCAAATAAAACCATCGCTGATATCGAATCCTAAGATGGAGGGAAAAGTAAAATTATAATATTATTACTGGACCCCTCAAATATTTATTTCCACCAATATAATAATTGCTGCGAAAAAAATAAACACAAAAATTTTGAAATGTTAACGAATAAAACAAACTGTGAAATCTATTTCCAAGTTAAAACGGAACTCTACCTTTACCAATCTTGGCCCAGCAGTTTGTACTAGAGCTTTTCATACCTAATAAAGATACGACATATCTAGTAATATGATACAACAAATATACCATCATCTTTATCAATAATAATAATAATATTAATATCTAATAAAGATAGATATTCATATCTATCTATAAAAGTTTGGTATGAAGTAAGTAATTATAATTTTTTTTGTAAATGATAAATTAATATAGTTAATATAATTTTAGCAAACGAGCGGTTTTTTTTTTGTGCAAACGATCAATAAAAAAGCTACCAAATAAATAATTCACTTTTTTATATGCATCCTCGTAAAAAAATATTTTATCAGACAATTTTATAGCAGACTACGTTTTTAAATGATCGAACAAAGTAAGGACTTTGTAGTAATTTAGACTTTTTCCTATAGTTGTACTCAAGAACATAAAAGTTGTTTAATCAACGTATCTAAAAAAATATTCCACTTAGAATAAAATTTATTTTATTTAAAAATGTTTAATATCTTTAAATCACAATAAATATATTCAAAATATTAAATTACTTGCGCAATTCAGGAATTTATAAAGCAAACGAGTACTAGGAGCGAATAATTGGTAAATTTTAATAAATTGATATACTAGAAATTTTAATTAAAAATTCAGGGAAACAAGTTATTTTGGTAATGTGGTAGCTACAGGTACGTAAAAGCTAGAACCAAAACATTCCTGTAAGTCTACTTTTTTAGAACTTAAAATTCCTAAAAACTTCTTCTCTCCATCATTCAATGTATCTCTGTGTGATACATAGAATCGAAAGTAGCAGGCCGCAACGTTGTAAAATATTAAGACTTGAAAGAAATTACACAGTAAAAAATCTTATTGACATAAAATATTTCACATAATACTTTACTAAAACTATCAAATTTTTGATAATAAAAAGAGATATGATAAAAGAAACCCAATTAAAAATTTCTTAATAGGTAAAACATGTGAAAACTACGTAAAATACAAAAAAAAGAAAAATATATATAGAAAAAGTGTCGGGAAAGTCTAAAAACGGCTTAATTATAGAAAATTTAGTGTGACTACATTATCAGAATAAATGTATTTGATTACCCTATCAAAGAAACTACTCAGAGTTGTGTTTGAAATTATGGTCGGCCATCTCGGATCCGCCATACTAAATTAAACTTTATTTTTTTAAATGGCATAATGGTCATATCACACATGATTTCAATGTAGTTTGAACGGAAAAAACTTTAGTGAAAACTCCGCATCCATAGCTTCATCCGTGTTTTACATATTGACCATTAAAGTGTCCAGATCCGGGTAAAACGACCGTCCCAAACCTCCAATTAGAACAAATATTTTCGGTAGAAAGAGGGATAATTACACATTACGTTATACTGCAATTTCATGCTGGAACGATTCTGCAAATCTTTTCTAAAATTTCGTCTCTTTACTTAATTATTCGAAATTTATCAAGATATTTGATAACGAAATTCTAACAAAATTAGAAACTGTTGATTCATCGCATTTATTTCAAATTAGAGAAAATAAGTTATTTATGTAAAATAATGAAAGAACGCATAAGAATTTTAATTAAACAATATTTATTTCAGAAATAAAGAGTGAAGTGGTTTTATTAAATATTTTTTCTAAGATTATACTGAAAAAGTTTACTTTGCATGGTTGGCAACAGCTTCATTGTTGTGAGAATTAATTTTACCATTTTCTCTAGTTTTGAATAGGTGCGCAGCAAATATAATTTCTGTAAAGTTAGTTTCCTCGTTGAATTTATTAATAAATTAGTTTATCTGGTTTCTAATTATTGTTTCAGGTGCTTAATTATTTCATTAATAGATTGATTAATTTATCCGGTTTTCCAATTCGTGTTTCTTTGCATCTTCCTTTATTTTCATTATGGTAATGGAACTCCGTGAATATTAGTATAACTCTTCTAATGATGCGTGGGTATGGCGATCAAGTAAGATTGTACATCCAAGTTAGAGATTTATTTAATGACACTTTTCCTGATCGTGTTCCGATTGCAAAATCAACAGTGAAGTTTCTTTCATACAGTAATGAACCGCATTTATTCTAGTAACTTACTCGCACTACATTTTCTATAATTAAGCAGTTTCCAGACTTTCCAGGTACCTGTATAATAAATCTAATAAAATACGAAACTATAGTAAAAGTAAAAAAAATAATAGCTCTCCTCTCAATGATTGATTTGACTTTTTAAGAGTTGGCGCTAAATTAAAAACAACTATAATCAAAAAGACTTTGTTTAAAATTGTGAATATTTAGGCGTAGACTTCAAAAAATTTTATTGGAGGGATTAATTAATTTTTCTGTGCTATATTGAAGATATTGAAATATGTAATTTCTACTTTCCTCTTCCCATACTTCTCAACAAAAAGGATTATTTCTCCCAAAACAATTAAAAATTATAATTTGGAACTTACAGTCCTTGAAACATATGAGGCAACTATGAAAACATATTCAAAATAGTTTAATGGGATTTCCCAAAGGAAGATTTAAAAAAAAAAATGTCTACAGATTTTTAATTTTTTAAAACAAAGAAGAATATATATATAAAACTGTGAATATATGCGTGAAAAATTGGGTTTTTAATAAAAATTAAAAAAAACTTTAAATGAAACTAAATCAGTTGTTATAGATCAAAATAATTAGATTTATTACCCAGGGTAATTAGTTTCTAATGAATTTATTAATTCTACTACTGCAAAATGTAAGAATAAAATAAATGAACTTCCCAATTAAAAACCGGTTGAATAAAGAGACTGCAAGCACTAATCGGTTGCCAATTCAACTATGCTAGTCAAGTATAGAATATGACATGTGTACGTCATCCAAAGAATTTACGATTATTGAGAATAAAAGAGTCAGGTGATTCTTATTAACCTAGTAAAAGGACTACACAAGAAATAAACCTTCGACTATGAAGGATCTTAAACCTTGGTGGTATTTACTAAAGATTATTACAACAATGATGTTAAAGCGCGCGCGCGTGTATACAATAAGAAAAAACAGATTTCAGGTTCAGACAAATGATTATATGATAGGAAACTTATTACTCCCTCCTTTTTTTCAACCCGTCCGTCCTACCGGAATTGTAAAAACCAGTTGGTATATAGGTAATGTAACTTTCATTCATTTGTGCAAACGAACTGGTTTCATTGCCGTCTACGTCATACCGTGGCTTGATATACATGTGTGTGTATATATATACGTACGCAACTATATATTCCGGTTATTATAGTAAGGCTGACAAATATTCTTTGCATATAACCTAATACAATAATATAATACATTTAGCAATCATAAAAAAACACAATGTATAATGTAAAAGATTTAAATTTATGAACCCACAAAGAAAAAAAATAAAGAACCAAAAAATGAGTTACCTTAACAAATTTATTTTAAAAAACTTTTATTTAACGAATAACTTTTCAACTGTAATAATAAATTTAAAACCAAAGTAATGTCAATAGTAAAATAATTTAAATAAAGACTAACAGTTTTCTTTTCATCAGTTTACTGGTAAATCTTAACAGTTATCGGAAAACAAGTTTATCTATTTGTTTGATACAGTAAAAAAAGGTATAAATTTTAACCCGATAAATAAAAATATGAACGTAAAATTATATAAACTATATCAAAATGTTGGAGCATGTTTTTCTAAAAAAAAAAAATTCTTTTAACTTTATAAACAATTTTTATTTAAAGATATTAACAATTAATAGAAATGTAAACATGAAAATTTATTCTAGTATAACACTTTGATTCGATTATTAAAATTACAGTAATTAATTTATGAAAAAAAAACATTCATTGTAGCATTAAAAACTGAAAAGTACTTTCGAGTCAATATAAAATCGTTAACAATAAATCACACCGTAACATAAAATGTAAACAATTTTATTTTTCAATAACTTTAAAAAAAACAATCAACTATTTAATATAAAAAAAACATTCAACTGACAACAGTTTAATTTAAAAATGAAAGTAAAAGTTCGTACGTAATATATTCTATACAAAAATTCCCATTCCAATATATAAAAATAGAAAACTGAATGCATTTAAATATCTTTTTAAATATAATATGCTATTTACGTATAATGCGAACAAAAAAATTAATATATTTTATTCAAATACGAAATAAAATCTCAATTTATAAAACATGTCGTAACTGACTCATAATCAACCCTCAGCAAATACTACTGAAGATAAATTGATGAGAATTTGTATACGTGTTCTTACAAATTGCAATGCACGCTAAGAAAGGATTTTTTGAAATTCAAAGTTTAAAGGGTTAAGATGAAATAACACTGAATTTTTTGAACTTTTCGGTACCAAATGAAGGTATTAACTTCATTTGGTACATTTGAACAATATTGCTAATTTTCCCCATCACCGATTATATTGAACGAGATATTCAATCCGTTTGGGCTTGCAAATACTTTTCACATAGATATCTAAAAACAATTTTCGGTGTTTTTTGAATTTCAAATTTTTAAGGAGTGCGACTGTGTAAGGCGGCAGCTCAGGCAACACAGCCATTGCCACTGTTACTGCATGTGCGATCCGACTGGCTGCACCTGTCTCGGGTTACTTGACTGAAAAGCATAAAATAAAAAATTGAAGAAAAAAAAGAGATACGAAGTACGGATACCTCCTAGTAGTGTTTGTCGGGTAACGCTAAGAACCGGGTAAAAAATATTTTTAACCGTACAAGGGACGGGTAGCAACTACAACTACTAATTTTAAGATTGTGGCCGACTATTTTTAAACCCGCATTCTTCAGTTCATTCAGAGTTTCGGGTCCTGTACTGATCAAACTGTTGCTCTGAAGAAATTACAATACACTGAGATTTTTAAAAATTGAACAGGTATTAATTTTTATTTATCATTTTTATTCTCCCAGCATGAGGTAAATGAATGCAAGAGGGACTAGACGGCAAGGGCGAGCGAAGCAGCCCTGACCGGTTAGTATATTATAAAAATATTAATTATTTATATATATATATATATATATATATATATATATATATATATATATATATATATATATATAATTAATATATGTTTATTTAAATAAATCATAAATACAACTATATTGCTTAAAAAACGAAAGTAAGAAAACATTTTCATCTGAAAACTAAAATTTACTAATAATTTAATTTAACGTAATAAATAAAATCATTATCCATCAAAAAATAATAAAAAAAAAATATATATTAAAAAAGTGTTTAAATTATTATTACAAAATAATTAATAAAGAAATAAAATTTTATATTTAGAACAAATTATAGAGGATAAAAAAATAATAAAATTCATAAACTTTTATCGTTTAATATTTAAATAATTACGTAAAGTACAATAAGTAATAAAATAAATTAATTTAAATAATTAAAACTGATTAATTTTTTTTTTAAACAAAATAAAATGGAAGATTTTCAGAAATTAAGTCCTCACGAATTAACTATAGAGTATAATGAATAATAAACAATAGCGAAGTAGAGTTTAAGGTGTAGCACTTAAAATCTGTCATGAGTGTACTTTTATACCCTTATAGACTATTAAAAATAAAAGGAGTGCGCTTAATTGCAAGAACTTGAAAACAAAAAATAAATCTTTCAAAGAAATATTTCCCTACAAAACGTCACTAAAATCTAAACCTTTTACCACTTACTAATTACATAGATTTAAATAGTAAAAAAAAAATCATTAGTAAGCATTTATGATATTTTATTACAAATAAAGAGTCTTTAAATATGAAATCTGATAAAATATCGTCAACGAGTAAAAAATTAAAAAAAAATTATTGTTAATTCTTCAGAAAACACCTTACAGTAATATTCTGACGATATTGAAGTTTTTATAATTGTAAAACTGATATTACAAAAAGAAGAGAAAAATAACCTTTTAAACATATTTTATGTTCTGGGAAAGCGGCTAATTAATATCATAAGTTCGTTTTATATCGCTGAGCAGTTTAAAAAAAAAATTATCATTAATTATAAACCAGATATTTTTCGAGAAAAAAAACAATTTGAAAATATAAACATTTCTTCTGGTTTACACGGTAAATATTTGTACTTCCGTATCATTTTGAAATTAATAACCCGAGCAGTAATAAAATGGATATAAAGGTTTAAACAAAAACCTATAAAATGTAAAACATAAGTAATATAGTTAGAAATAGAAATAAGAAATAAAATATTCTAATATAGGAATCTATTTAATATTTTTCAGTTTCAAATGTATCCGGTAAACGGGAGTAATTACAAAAATAAATGAGAGAAAAGAATAATACTGTGAATATGAAAACGTAAAAAACTATAAGGAAAAACATAATCATGGTGCCTAGGGTTACTTAAGGTCAAACAGGTGAAGCGACCGCAAAAAAGAGGGTGGAAAGGGCACAAGGCAAGCCAGAACAAGAGGTGAGGGATGCCGTTTATAATATCTGGCAGGAAAGATGGTCGCAAGAAGCTGTGGGTCGATGGACGAGAACCCTCATCCCCAACATCAAGCCATGGTTGTCGAGAAGATTTGGCGAGGTTGATCATCACCTATCGCAGTTTTTTACAGGACATGGTTCCTTCAATAACTACCTGCACAAAATAGGCAAGAGAGAAGAGCCAATTTGCAACTACTGCAACGAGATAGATGATGCTGAACACACCTTTTTTGAGTGCAATAGGTGGGACACACTTAGACATAGTAAGGCACTCACAGGTATAACTCCAGAGACAACAATAGACTACATGCTAAGAAGCGAGTCAAACTGGAATAATTTTGCTAGTTTTGTTAGACAAGTTGTTCTACAGAAATACTCCGATGAGAGAAGACAAGGTGTTGGCTAGAATAGGACTGGGTGGACAGCCTTGCTGGTGAGGTCCAGCATGCTGCGGTGTGTTGGCACTGATGAGCCACCAAGGACTCCACGGGTAACAGTCAGGCAACAGCACACTGAATACTGAAGGGACCCGGCGCCGCGTCGCGGCGAACTGTGTCTGGCGTGGTGTAATAATGTGGTGTATTAATATTGCCCTTTTGGGTCCCCAAAGTGGCAATATTGATAAAGAACTCTCAAAAAGAGCTAACCGGTAGGCCGACCTGCCTTGCCGGTATATAGCCGGTAGGTGGGGAGGCCTATTTGAGTTTAAAGACACTCCCCTGGGCGGCGTAATACCAACAAGTCGGTCCGGCCCAGGGGAGCTGAGAGAAAAAAAAAAAGAAAGGTGAAGCGACTGGAGTGTTGTTGCGTCCTCGGTTATGTCGTCGATATTATATGCTGTCCCGGTATGTAGCCTTCAGTACGGATAAAGAAGAACTTGGCACGCTTAGTTAGGACCCATAGGAGACTGTTGCTTGGCGTGGTTTCCGCGTACAGGACAGTCTCCTATGAGGCGTTATGCGTTTTATCAGGAGTGCCTCCGATCGACCTTATGGCTCATTTCAGAGTCGAAAGAGATCAAGGTGTTGAAGTTCATGAAGCGAGGCATAGGCTACTAGAGAGATGGCAGGACAGGTGGAGCACAGCAAGCCTTGGAGACAGGACCAGAAGGCTAATCCCCAATCTATGGAACTGGATACATAGAAAACACGGTGAAATAAACTTTTACACGTCACTGTATTTTACAGGACACGGTAGTTTTAATTACTATCTGCATAGAGTCGGTAGAAGGGAAACTGCAGCCTGTATGTACTGTGACTGTGATGATGATGTCGAACATACTTTCACTGTATGTCATAAATGGAGGGAAGAGACAGACGGTATTGACCTGTCATCTGATGGAACTGGGAGACTAATCAATAGCATGTTAAACAGTGAAGAAACTTGGAAAAAAGTTGAGTTGGTCATCAAAAGAATACTTATGCAGAAAAACAACGATGAGAGGAGACTAAGATTTTAAACTTTAGCATAGGGCAGGGTGGACAGCCTCGGTGGTGAGGGCTGACATGCCGAGGTGTGTCGGTTCCGATGATCCACTGGGGGCTCCTAAGGATTTTTCGTTAGGTTAATATCAAGACCCAATCGCCACGTCACGACAATACATGGTATTGACGAGGCGATATACGGATGGGCAAAAGAACTGACCGGTGGGCCGATCTTCCATGCCGGACTTATATAGCCGGTACGTGGGAAGGCCCATTAGAGTAGAACAGGCACTCCCCTGGGTGGCGCAATACCAACCAGTCGGACCGGCCCAGGGGAGTAGTTAAAAAAAAAAAAAAAAAAAAAAAAAAGGTGAAGCGACTGTATTTGACATTGCAATAAGAATGCCCGCGCAATTCTTTCCTAATACCGACTTTAATTTTTTCAGCTATATCTTAATCACAGATTACCAATTTGAATACAAAAAATGAACAAAACAACGTGAAAAATATTTCAATAAAAGCTTACGATTTATAAAACAGAAAAACTAGAAATATAAGAACAAATCGAAACGAACTATACAAAAACAATAAACTATTAATTTAAGTAAAACTTTAGCAAGAACGCAGATGTTCTGATAAAAAAAATTATATCGAAAATAAAATCCTCTTGATTTAATAAAATAAATTGTAATATTAAATGTACTAAATTTACTTTTTTCTAAAACTTCAAACCTTAACTTTCTCTCAAACTGATCGCCAAAAAGGCATTTGTCATATTAATAGACTATATTAAAATTTTCCCTTCAAATTCCTTCGCTGGTAGTCCATTTAATTACATTCTTCTATCGTACGCTGCACGAAACGTGTTCACTCTGACATCACTAACAAATCACTTGCGATCTAAAAATTCCTAAATCTGAAATATACGGTTAACGACTGAAAACCTCTCATCGGAATTTACCCATAAAACATCGCATCACATTTACGAAGTTAGACACGTGCTACTGTGCAATGACACAATGCCGTTTACCATCCAACTCCGATTTTTGATAGCGCGGTGCAACTTCTAAATCGTTAAACAGACGAGCTCTAATCGTTCGTCCTTCTGACACAAAATCAATAAATTACCAGAAAACCAGTAGCCTTTAAATAACAGTGGTATCGCATTTTGAGAGACCATAAAACTGAGCACTTGGACCCAAATTTACCCGAGCACTTTACCCGAATTTCACAGTCGGATTCAAAGTCTATCGTTTAAAATTTTAAAATTTAAACAAAATTGATCATACAAAGGTTCGGCATATAGCAATTACATCATCAAACTAAAGTGACCTTTAATCTCAAAGTGTGACAACTTATAACAGAAATTACAAATTTAAAAAAAAAATAAGCGAGAAATACTATTACGGATAATTGATCTCTATTGTTAATCTGGTTCTGAAGATTTTAACTTTTAAATATGAAAGTTGACAAGTTTTTAAGAAAGCAATTGTACAAAAAGCATTCACGAACAATTTTTTTTCTAAACGTTTTCATAAATGCAATATAATCTTACCGTTGAAATCTTAGTTAACGTTCTTTGAAGGAATCATGGCACTCACCTGTAAAACAAAACAGAAAACAAAATGTTATTCATGAAAAAAGTATTCATAGAATAATATGTACAATGGATATTACATGTAAATGAATTTCATTTATAGATTTAACAGATACCTAAACAAAACGTTCAGGTTATCAATTTTCACGAACACAGCAAAAGGTTAAATAAATGGAAAACAGATACAACGTGAGAAATAAATAGTCATTTGAAACGGTGAAAATTATGAATAAATAAATAAACATGAATATAGTAAAAAACAATTTTCTTTTGATCATATCTATATATAATCCAATAAAATATCCCGATAATGCCTATGTTTATGATCGAAATTTTAAAAATGTTTTTAGGAAAAATATTACACAGTTCCATATCATTACTGTCTAATTTAAAAATCGACATAAATTACATTGGTCATTACGAAAAAATAAACGCACATCTCGTAATACATAATTTTCAAATTATCATCACGACCTGCTTGGAAGATGCGATTCGTGAACGTTTCTTTTATGATAATCTTAATAAAAATGTTTATAAAAACGTATTTATTCAATACCTTATACGAATAATTAAATAAAAGAGTGGAATAAAATGATTTTTTTCGCTTGATGATATCGCCAAATAGCTTGAAGTTTGTGCGTGGGATATGGAAATGGAATTTTGTAGCGTATGAAAAAGGCCATGTCTGACCGGGATTCGAATCACGAACCTCCGGATGAAACCGAGACGCTACTACTCCGCCACGGAGACCGGCATATTTGATTCAAAGGATGTGAACAGATATATATATATATATATATAGGTGTTCAAAAAATGGCTTTAGGATTGCTTTACGTATAAATATGAAACTATACGAAATACTTCGTACGGGTTTTTTAATTTAAAATTAAAGTAGTATTGACTAAATTATGCATGAAAGATAATATCGTTTAAATGTCAACCACAGCTACGTTGGTAGGAATCCAAGCAAAAATTGAAATTTAGTAGGGCATATTTAGTAAGGTTAAGGTACTGAAATTTTAGTAAGATATTTTGGAGCAAGGAAGCTTCAATCACTCTTTTGGTGGGTCGGTTGTTATCTTTTACGGCTGGAATGTTTGCTGGATTATTAACATAAACTTTCTTTTCAAATAACCCAAAAGAAAAAAGTCTAAAGGGGTCAGGTCGCAAGATCTTTGCGGCCAATTCACATGACCATTGCGTGAGATAACATGTCCGGAGAATCTCGCCCGCAATAACGCGATCTTTTCTCGTGTTGAACGACATGTCGCCAAATCTTGTTGAAAATAAAGATCTATTCCATTTAACCGAGGCCATACAAAGTCTGTCGGCATCTCATTCATCGATTTGAATTCACCGTATCAACACTGCCATTTTCTTCAAAGACGAATGCGCCGATGATACCTCCGGACTATAAATCGGACCAAACCGTACTTTTTTGCGCATAAGGTGATCCTTCGTGAATCATTCGAGGGTTTTCTTCACCCCAGATTCTACAGTTTTGTTTATTAACTGTACCATTTACCGATAAATGAGCCTCATTACAAAGATGATTTTACGCGCAAAATGTAGATCTGTTACTTTCTTCTCTAACATACAAGTAACAAAATTGCTGCGTTGCTGATGGTCCGTCTTCTTCAACTCTTGACTAAGCTGAATTTTGTATACAACTAAATGCAAGTCCTTGTGTAAGAATCGGTCCAAGGAATCCAATAAACTGGTCCAAGGAATACGTAATCCTTGAAATCGTCGTGAAATTGATATCGATAGCTCATTTTCGACACTTTCTAGTACAAGACCAAGTTTTCAGCAGAACGTGCAGTTTTTGGTCTCCTCGAGTGAGGTTTGTTGTGAACAGACCCAGTTTTTCAAATCCTCTCACAAAATTATGAATTCTTGTTCAGAAGAACGATTGAAATCTATGAAAAAGTAACGAATTTTATGATATGTTTTTATGATTTCAATACGATGTTCTTACTAAAACGAGGACATGGTTAGATTTGTGCGCTATTAAAAAATATTTCCATTTTTATAACTTTTACGAACAGAAAAAAAATATCATTTTTAGACGTAATATGTAAACAGCTGATATAAAATTAATAAAAGGTATAGTCTGAAATCAAAATATGTCCGGCTCTATACTGCAACTTCTTACGCGGGAGCAATCTATATCATTTTTTATAACTATTTCCTTCACCACCAGATGTAATTGAAAAAAAATAAGTCCTATAAAAAGGCGACTTTTCTTAATACTACAATAAAATATTGAAAAAAAATTTAAGGAAAATTATGGAAAATACAGAAAGTTAACTAAACTAAATCAAGTAATCAGCGAACGTCGCTAGACATAGTTTCATCACACGGGACCAACTTAGATAAAAAGGTAAACAAATGGATACATTAAAATAAATGTTTATGGATAATATAAAAAAGGAATGTCAGTACGGCAAAGTGAAGAGAAATACTACAAGAAAGAAGATAAAAAATATCAAAACGTAAAAATGTTATCAAAACATTAAATACGTATAAACGGTTTAAGGAAAGCTTCAGAGTATGTATACATAAAACGAAATTTGATGAGAAAATAATGTAATACAAGAATAAAGGAGTTTTATTGCATGTATATACAGTATATTAAATTGCCTGTAGGGAATTTTTAACATTGACGATGACGTAACAAAGTATAACGATTCAGTTTATGATACGTATGCCAAAGATTAAATTACTACCTGTTGGCTATATCTGTTTTATATACACATGGACAAAAATTAAACAGATATATGAATCTGCATACAACAAAAAGCAATAAATGTGGAAGTAAATATAAATAATAAAACATACAGGAAGTAATTAAATATGACCACAGATAAATGTAATAAAAATAATAAATACACAAATACCATAAATTCAATCGCTACTATTAATTTAATACAAATAATCAGTTTTTCGTATTGTATTTTTAACAGCTACATAAAAAATTTATCAAAAATCATTCGGTTTAGTAGACATAAAAGTCATGGCAAATATTATACTTTGAAATCACTTGAATTACTGAAATTTACAAGCACAAAAACTATTTTAATGTGCACAACCGTTGAACTGAGGAAACAGATTAACATTATTCCATTAGTCTAGGAAGCAATCGAGTGATGTGATCTTTTCCAACAATATAGGTGGAGTATCAAAATCGAAGATTCAAAATATTCTATCTTCACCAGTCTTTGAATATTTTAAGGCAATATCTCACCTACATCGGTGCCCATAGATGATTACGAATTATTCGCATAAGCAGTTTCACGAGACTTTTTCTGATTTTAGAGAGCGGATTTTCGTGAAACGACAAGAATGTTTTTATTTTAATCTGTCTTTTCTTATGCGTTTATTACTTTAAGGGAGGATATAATCAAGGAAGTTGTGTAGAAGCTTATAGATCACAGTTTTCTTTCACAAGACAATCGGCAGTCTTCAATTTGTGTTTTAATGGATAATTAGTGCCCCTCGCTGCACTAAAACGTTAATCTTACAAATTAATGTTATTTATTTTAAAAAATCGGCTAAAAAAAGCCTATTCCATTTACAGCCCGTCTCAACCCCAATCCCTTGGTTTTCTCTTTCCTTTCATACCACAGGTAAAATGCGCGCTCAAAACATATTTCCAGTCTGTTCAAACGTTCTACTGGACAGATCGGACTGATTTTATTTCATTCTGATCGGAATGGCCCGCAGATATGTCATCGAGCAATGAAGGACCTTAAAAGTGATTTTCCTGTGAGTAAAATCCCAGGAAAGTTCCTCACTTAAGTAATAAATGAGGAATTTTCAGAGGAGACTCAAATTTGGGACCCGATGATATAACTGTCGATCATTCCGAACAGAATAAAAAAAAAATTAGCCCGATCCATCCAGTAGAACGCCCATACAAACTGAAAATAGGTTTTCAGCCCGATTTGTTTAATATATAAGATTATTTTAATTGTAAAGTTAAATGAGAAATGTTTCGTTTCAAAAGTATATTTTCATATTGAACTAATGAAATTATTCTTATTTAAAAAATTTAACTTTATTAACATCAATTGTACAAAAATTAATTATTATGAAATCTAACGATCTCACAATAAATGTTTCGGCTATACAGACCTACATAGGATTACGATCGCTTATTTTTTTAATAAGGATTTTATATTTTTAAACAAGGCCATTAAAGAAGAAAAAAGACATGGAAATTAAAGAATAAAGCGGAATAAAAATAATTAAAGGAATTAAAAATACATCCCGATAATATATCATAATAATAGTAAAAGATCCTAAAACCCCAGAATTCATAAAACAAACACTAACTGACACAAAGTCTAAAATTAAATTTACGGGAGGAATCTCAGAACCCTTCGACATTCATACAGGTGTGAGACAGGGTGATGGACTTTCTCCGATGTTGTTTAGTGTTGTCCTTTACAAGGTTATGGAAGAATGGGAGAAGGAACTTAAGGAATGTGAGTTTTGGAAACCAATCCGGCTGGGCTTTCCCAAAAACAACCTCTACATACCATACCTCGCATTTTCGGATGATCTGGCAATATTAACCGATGATGAGGAGGAGATTGCTGTCAAACAGCTCAAGATACTTGAATAAAATGCAGAAAAAGTGGGACTGCCGATCTCATTCGAGAAAACTAAATTCTTATGTACAAAGACAGATATCACAACTCTGAAAACAAAATACGGTAAAATCGATAGGGTCCCGTACTTTAAATGCCTCGGGGAAATCATCGAACCAACAGGCCTTGAAAAAATCTCACAACAAAATCGTCTCCAAAAAGTCAAAAAGCACTAGGGTCAGTTCACAACATCTACAACAAAAAAATCTATGTCAAGACAGACTAAACTCCAGTACTGCAACACAGTTATAAAACCAGCGGTCCTTTACGCCAGTGAAACTTTGACGCTTAACAGAAAACATGAACTTGAAGAAATTAAAAAAGTAGAAAGAAAGATCATTCGGAAAATCCTAGGAGCAAAATATACCCAAGACGGTTGCAGACTACAATCGGTCAAAACAACAGAAAAGTATCAAACATCGAAACTGACATTAAGAAAAGACGAATGAAATTCTTTGGTCATCTCAATAGACTACCAGAAAATCGATTGACAAAAAGGGTAATAGAATATGTAACCTCGCTCAAGAACTCAACACCTTAGATGGACAAACTTCGAAAGAACCTAAAAAAACGCCAACACAAGTCCAAAAGACATTTTAAAAAGAGACACCTTCAGATACAAAGTAAACGAATCGGAAGTTACATCAGGGCAACCAAAACAAAAACAGTATAAACCAAAATGGTGTCAGAAGAGCGTAAACAAGCTTTCTCGAAAAGAATGAAAACTTATCGGAGCAACAAGAAGAACTGAAAGGAAAGTTGAGTTATTTGCTTAATGTCTTCTTTTTAGTGAGAGAATTCGAAAATAATAATAATAATCCACGAACTTTTCGCTACGCTGTAATAAGAATCTGCTTGAACACTGAACTGAAGAAATATATCTGAATTAATTTTATTATTAAATTATTTTTAATATCACCTTTATTTTAAATAATTTAATTATTTCTAAACAAGTTACAATACGAAAACATGTTCTGAAAAGTTCTAGAAATAATTGAATATTTTAATTTATAGATATAATTTGTACAATAAAAATGAACGTAAAAGAAAAAACTAGAACATTTAAATACAGTTTTAAGGATCTTTAACTGAGTCTCTTGCAAGTGTTATGTACTTAAATATATTATTATAGAATAATGTAACTTAAAAAGAATTTAAAAAATAATTAAGAGGTATAAAGCAAAACCCCCACCGCAACAAACCCACTGTAACGATAAGCCTTTCTGAAACGAATTTTTCAGTCCCTGGCAAATATGTAATCGGTTTAACGTTAAATATTCCCCGTTACAACGAAAGATATTAAGTATAAAAATAAACTTCTCCAAAAGATGTATTTAAACAGCCCGATTTAAACATTTTTCCCGTAATTATAATAAATTCCAAGGAAAAATAATTTAGTTTTTTTGATGATACAATCTCTAAAATGAAGTGAAATATTAGGCTATACGTGTTGCGGGTAAAATAACTTTTATTTATGTCATTACATGATTATTTTGGAGCTCGTTAGAGTCATGAATCGAAAAAGGAACATTAGTATATCTTAGAAACCGAACGACGAACTGAGCCGTTTAAAACGTAAAAAGTCTTTTTAAATTGTTACGCAAACTCAATATCAAACTTCATACTCTCTTATTTCTCGTCCATCAGAACTTGAAAACGAATTGTAAGCAAACTACTCGCACTATATTTTTGTTTACAACTTTGAAGCTTAAAAATTCGCTTTATAATAACGTAAAAAATCACGAGTGGTCTTAGTTCATTCCCGGATCAATTTTCCGCCCACCTAGGAAATTTTAACTGATAATGAAAATTTTCAACGAAACGATTCAGAAAAGTACTTTTTTAACTATATTTATACCTCTGTAAACGCAGATGAGATTCTAAAAACTTTATCTTAGTAATATCATACTAATTTTTTCTAGATCAACAGTCTTCCAGTTATCGACAATTATAAAAGTGATGGCGGTTTTAGTAGGAATTTTTTATTTTTTTAATTATGTTTAATTGTTTATTTTTCTTTAAAAATTATTTTTACATAAAATCTATGTTTGTCTATTTTACGGAGCTATTAATTAAAAAAAGAAAGATATATTTCATAATCTTATATTATAACAGATCCCTAAGAAGTAATTTTTTCCAGTTTGTAGTATATCACAATAAAGTTGTAATTAATTAACTGTAAAATAAAGGAGATAATATCTACTAATAAACTTGAACGGTTACACTTTCATACTGGAAACTAAGAGAAAAATTCTTCACTTTTATTTATCGATTTAAGTGAATTTAGAATAGCTACGTCCTACGTAACGCTTTAATTCTGTGTAAATCAATAAAAATAAATTGATATAACAATAATAACGTAAATAGTGTTTTATACTTTGTAAAGGAATAACGCAAAAAAAGCAACGCGGATGAAATCCTAGGCCGATCTTTATCTACGACTAAGTTACAGTAAGATAATCTTAGAATTTTGTGAATAAAAAAAATTAAACGTCGTTAATTCAATGAAATACAAACAATGCGACCAGAAAATATTTATCCCAAAAAAAGAAGTAATCTCGGACGTGAATAAAGATTATTACTATTGAAGTAGCAGCGAAATTTACATATAAATAAAATGAAATTACATTTTTATAAACATCAGAAAAAAAAGTAACTCGAGGTTCAATAAGCGCGTATTATTTTGCATTTCCGAATAAAGATGTGCTGTCAAAAGGCAAGATATCAAGGCGATTTTATCGTACGTATTTACGATCTTATCGTAAATATTTTAAGATGAATTTAAGCCTTTTCTTATTCTCATGTAAACACAAGGCCGTGTATTAGCAGACGCACACGCGACATACATAAACAAATAAACATTTAAAAAATTCTTTAGTTCATATCGATTGACCTATTAATAGGAAGAAACAATCGTTTTTTATAAACTCAACTAGTTAAGTCCGTACATAAATGTCATGTAAGATAAATAAAAGCCATGACCCCGATTAAAATTAAAGACCGATAATAAGCCTGATTCGAGTTGATAATAAATAACATTCTGTATAAAATGTAACAACGCTGACATCTTGCAGCCGACTTCATTTATTTATCATAACCATATGTTTCTATCGCCCAAAGTACAACATATGTTCTTGAATTAGAAAAACTCTTTGTCAAATATTCTAAGATTTACGGGTAAAAGCAACGCGATTAAATATTTTTATAAATTATAATTAGAATGGTTCAACCGGGTGCCAACAGAATTTTAAATCGAATTTTGAAAAGGGATGACTCACGATGAAAAGGGATCGAAAACTCACTCCACAATTTAATTGTACGTTATACGTACGCCTCAATTGTTGCTGTCCCATGATTTTTTTGCTGTACGCTATGATTACACAAATAATAATTTGTTTTAGTTTTAATAATAATGTTAGTTAATAATAATAATGCTTAGTTGTAATAATGTTAGGTAACAGCGATCAGTTGGCTTATTTTTTTACGATTGCGGTCTTCTTTAAAATGTAATTTAGCATCGGTTTCATTTTAATTTATAAAATCACTTAAACAAACGAACTAAGATAATACACCATCGAAATATTCATGTGTTATTTAAATACAGTCTGAAATTGAGTGTGAATTAAGCGTAAATCATTATAGCTTTAAAGTTTAAAACTAGTTCCACTGAAAAAAAAAATCATTTTTCTTTTTCTGTTTCTAGACATAAAGAGAAAAATGCGGGCGGAAGAAAAATTTTCCAAACATATAATGCAATGCTTCTTGAGAAAATCCTATTATAAAATTCAAGCTCAGAAAATAAATACTGAATTAGAACCGGTAAAACGTTAAACGGAGTACATATGAGCGATGAAAAACACCCGTAATAGAAATAGCTGTTAACTGAAATTCGAACATCGACTTTTCATTATTTTATTTTGTTTCCTTTAGAAAAAGTATTCACTCATTATAATTGAAAATTTTACAAAAAAAAACCTTTGATCCTAAAAAAAATAGTTACACGTCATAAACGAATTATAATAAAAACTAAAAACTTCAGACTTGGAACTCAACGATACCGCAAATAAAGAAACGTCAACGTTCCACGTTTCAGCATCCGCATAATAAAAACCACCCTTCAACTTGGCCCGCTCAAATTTTTTCGACCTTAAATTAAGCGTAACTCAAGAGCGACTAAAACGATTCTCATCAAATTACATGCATAGCTTTAAATATACTATTACAGCATATCTAAATTACAATGAAATTAATGCGTTAGTTTTGGAGATTTTCGGGCCACGAAACTTTATAAATAAGACTATAAATATATAAGGAAACGCCAATTTAAGTGAATGGTATTTTCGTATTCTTCATACCTCAAAACGTAAAGAAAATTCATATCCCCCCACACCAGTCGCGCTATGCGACCGAAAGTAACACTGTACTTTTCTTCAAAAAGTCTGTAAAAAAAAAAAATGAATAATAACTAAAAATTGTTATTTTTACCAGGAAATTTCCCTGATATCAAATCATTGGGAATCTCAGGGAGATAATGAAGATAAAGGTAGCTAATGAGGACTGCACAACCAAGGAAAAATTGATGAGTTGTAATCAAAATATAACAGTGATAAAATTAAAGAAACTGGTAAGTAAAACTCTGATTCTGAACGAATCATATGAATATCAACAAAAGTGGACACTTTTTTAATTTTTATTAAATGGAAGATTTTTATAAATAAATTTTAAATATTTAAAAAGTGGGTATTACTGTCCTTTTTATCTTGTTTTTATCATTAAAATTCCCACTACTTTGCATAAATATAGAGTTTTGAATATATATATAATATATATATATATATATTATATATATATATATATATATCTGATCACATGTTAAAAAGAGTCTTACATCCAAATAGTTGAAGGCAAAATTAATTTGTTAAGTAACAGACATAAAGATATATAAATATATCTTTAAGTTCAACGCATTACCCGTAACATAGTTAAGACTTTTCTCCCTATAGTATTCTGCAAAATTTGTATCGTGTATTTAAAAGATATTAGTGACTACTAAGTTATTACTACTGTTTGTCACATCGAATAAATTTTATATTCCACAATAACTTTACAAAATGCAATAAAATTTCCTGCAGAAGTAAAATTTATTCGTTCAATGGATGCATTTCAAAAATAAATGCTCAGAAGCATGGCATAACCAATAAAATAAAAAAAAACTTCCTATACATTTAAAGTAGAAAAATTACGAACTGCACCTTAGTTTTTAAAATAAATTGACTCGGAAAATATCACAACGCAAAAGAGCTTCCACAAAGCTTTTAGAAGGATAACGCTAGACGGTAGAGTGTTTTGCGCATATGCACTACATAAGCGCATTGCTTGGCGCCATATTTACAACAGTTAAGCAATTAAAATGCAAAGAATCTTATCACCTAAAGCCGAAGTCGAAGGTGATGTCCCATAATCTTGTATAATTTATTGAACGTATTACGTACATATTTGTACAATGTGTTATAGTACTCGTAATCTAGTAAATTGTTTTACCGTTTAGTAATAATTTTAGGCATCAAAACTCTTAACTAGAATTCTGTACAGAAGAATTGAGAGGAGAGTGGAAGAAGTGTTCCAATTCTGGAAGAAGTGTTTCCTGAAGCCAAATTGGCTTCAGGAAAAATATAGGGACAAGGGAAGCAATTTTAGGCCTCAGATTAATAGTAGAAGGAAGATTAAAGAAAAACAAACCGACATATTTGGCATTTATAGACTTAGAAAAGGCATTCGATAACGTAGACTGGAATAAAAAGTTCAGCATTTAAAAAAAATTAGAGTTCAAATACAGAGATAGAAGAACGATTGCTAACATTTACAGGAACCAAAGAGCAACAGTAATAATTGAAGAACATAAGAAAGAAGCATTAATAAAAAAGGGTATCAGACAAGGATGTTCCCCATCCCCGTTACTTTTTAATCTTTACATAGAATTAGCAGTTAATGATGTTAAAGAACAGTTTAGATCCGGAGTAATAGTGCAAGGTGACTGAAATAGCACAGGCAAAATGAGCCTGTGCTATTTCAGTCAGACATGTAATTTGCTTACATCAAAATTTTATTTAAACATCAAGCATTTTTGAAAGTATATGTTTGGAGCGTAGCTTTATATGAAAGAGAAATGGACAGTCGGAGTACCTCAGAAGAAAAGGTTAGAAGCATTTGAAATGCGGTGCTATAGGAGAATGTTAAAAATCAGACGGGTGGATAAAGTGACAAATGAAGAAGTGTTGCGGCAAATCGATGAAGAAAGAAACATTTGGAAAAATATAGTCAAAAGAAGAGACAAACTTATAGGCCATATATTAAGGCATCCTGGAATAGTCGCTTTAATACTGGAGGGACTGGTAGAAGGAAAAAATTGTACGGGCAGGCAACGTTTGGAATATGTAAAACAAATTGTTAGGGATGTAGGATGTTGGGGGTATACCGAAATGAAACGACTAGCACTAGATAGGAAATCTTGGAAAGCTGCATCAAACCAGTCAATTGACTGAAAACAAAAAAAGAATAATAAATCATTTTAGAATAATTTTTTAATAAATACACCGTGATCGCAACAAGTTTTTAAATTTAGATACAATATAAAAAAAGCACTTCTGAACACGCGTAGTTTTTTTATTAAGTAGTATATATATATATAAGTAACCCACCGGGTTGGTCTAGCGGTGAACGCGTCTTCCAAACAACTGATTTTGAAGTCTAGAGTTGCAGCGTTCAAATCCTAGTAAAGTTATTTTTACACGGATTTGAATACTAGATCGCGAATACCGGTGTTCTTTGGTGGTTGGGTTTCAATTAACCACACATATCAGGAACGGTCTAACTGAGACTGTACAAGACTACTCTTCATTTACATTACATACATATCCTCATTCATCCTCTTAAGTATTATCTGAAAGGTAATTACCGGAGGCTAAACGGGAAAAAGAAAGAAGTATGTAGCAGGCGTATAACTCGCCGTGTACTGTTCGTGTAAAAACATTTTCCCTTTTTGAATTGTGTTACAATTATACATCGAATAATCGCATATAAGTCTACATAATATTAGATTATTTATACATTATACGATTACTGTGTACGGCCTATACTCAATCAATGTATTCCTATTATCTTGCGCGTTATAAGAATGTAATTCGTATTATGTTCTTATAACTAAATAAATAATCCTTAATACTTGTCAATTGTTTAAAATATTACAACGATTTAGTTTTTTTTTATCGATTAAATTAAGATAACAGTAAACAGGTTCATACCAACTTATTCATATCAACTTACTTTATTACATTCTAATAAATTGTCATTCTTTTAAAAAAATACACAAAATATTTGTAATATAAATCTACACTTACATTGCATTTAACATAGATTCTAATTTTTTTAATTCTGGTAATCAGCCGCAATAATACTAGCAGCTTTGCCGGTCCTTTATCTAAACTATGCCACCAGAATGTAAACGATTGCTTATAAACGTCTTTCATAAATCTATCATCACTGCTAAATATTTTCTCATTCTATTAAGAATTTTACCCTCAAATTTCAATTTAAATAAACAATTTTTCTTTTAAAATAAGAAAAAATGTTAAAAAATATAAAATAACGGTAATATAATGAAAACTAAAACAACGCCAGGGTATTACATCACTAACGATCAACGTTAAACGGATAGTCTACGACTGGCGTTTTTTTTATTAGAACTAAATCAAAACAAAAATTCACTTTATTTTTTAGTGCTGAAATTACTTATTACCCTTTTGTTTTACATTCTTCTCGACAGTTGTTATGTCTCGAACAATATTTAATAGCAGTATTATTAATTTACGTTCTTATGACTAAATGAATAATCCTTAAAAGTTGTCGATTTTAAAACATTTTGTTTTCACGATCGATTAATTTCCAGTAACAATAAATGATAGATTCATAAAATCGTGAGTAAATATACCAACTTATTTTTAATACGTTCTAATGTAAATGTCATTTCTGTAAAAAAAGAACAAGCAAAATTAACAAACAGGCTGGCTGGAAATACGACTCGATCTGATTTTAATGCAAAAATTTAAATCTATTTTAAAGAAATCTATTAATGTAAATCTTCTTTCAAAAGTAAAAAACTAAACAAAGTTCCGTTCCTCTGCGTGGAATTTCAAATCAGATTTTTCCTATATCATTTAAAGCTTGCAAAAAAAATTTCCTAATACGATTTTAACAAAATTCTGGGACTAAAGTAGTCACGACATTGTAAGCAAAAAAATACAAGTTGCAGCGGGGTTGAAAAAATAAAGCCTTAATGACAAACAATTAGTCTAAGAAAGGAAAATGATGTCATACTTCATCAAATAAAATGGCTGAACTTCGACTCAAATAAACCTGAAACTTGTCCTCGGGAATAAGTATTGGGCATTTAATAGCGTAAGAAGAATGTCACGCCTAATACGGATTGCAATCCAAAATCTTCCGGATGAACCGCTTCATCACGGACGTTGAAAATAATAAACATCCGAGGTGTGTACTTGTTAACTTGATGTTAATACTTGCAATAAGGTGCTAGTATATATAAATGGGCATATTCGTTTGACGGTAGGTAATCATACCGCAGTAAAACCAAATCCCATTAAGAACATGCGAGCAGGAATGGAAAATTTAGATTTTCAAGAATGAAATGTACTACCTCGATGCGAACGCTATTTATAAATTTCATAATTTTATTTTTCCCATTTAATATTGCACAATGAACGTAGCAATTCGATACGTTAGAGTAAGACGGTCGACTTTGAACACGCGACCCATCTCCTACGTGTCGACTGTCTTCATTTTCTCTGGATCTCATCTGGGTATATTCGAAAAAGGCGTTCTGCCCCGGTCGTAAAGGGACGGAAGTACCAGGGGTAAATTACCCTCCTACGGGCTGCAGAAGAATCTGGAAAAACGTCTGGGGGGTCTCCATTACGGAGGTTGCATCGATCGGTAATATTGCCTAATTACAAAATTGTCTGACTTTATGCCCTTTCAATTAAAATAAATTGAAATTATAATCAAATTCATTAAATGCTAATATCGAGGGCAGTCCTGTGGTACTTGTACTACCACGTTAAAAGAGAGGATGATAACGAGGATGGTCTCTTGTCCGGGTTGTTTACATATTTTCCGTTCGGCAAGAGGTGTATAAGAATCCTGAGACAACATCGGTTTCGATTCCCTTCGATTGGCTATTTTGTACTACACTGCAGACATAATAAAATAATACTAGACAGTGACACTAAATCATCCATTTTACGTTCATTAACCTAACATTTTACAACGGTTTTTGGAATTAAGGCTGAAGTAGAAAATCAAACGCAAGTAAATACATATATACGGAGTAATCAGAAAGGAAGCATACTGGATAAAACGAATGGTCAATCGATAAATTCAAACGATAAAGGAGGTCGTTTAAGTTTTTCAAAATTGTCTCAAAATGGTAAGCATCCTATGAGTTTAAGTCCTCATAGTCATCTAACTCGATTGATTATTTATCATGAGCATTTAAGATTATCCCACAGAGGATTACAATTAAACAAAATTGTTGGATCTTCAATTCCAAAATCATAATTCGCTCCGTCATACATAAACGTTTAACTTGTTTTCGCTTGACTTTAACCTCAGAGCCAATTACTTGGTCAACTGCCAAAAGAAAGTCACAATATCCATACCATTCCAATCAACTGGTGTTGATTATGCTGACCCAATACGAATCCGTCATGGTGAGCGGCGTACTCGATCTACAAATCCTACTAAGGCTTACATCGCATTCTTTGTATGTCTCAGCACAAAGGCAGTACACCTTGAACTCGTGACTGATTTATCAACAGAAAGCTTTATCGTTGCCCTACGAAGATTTCTAGGACGCCGAGGATTGCCCTCACACTTTTTCTGACAATGGAAAAAACTTTTGCTGTGCAAATCGCTATCTTCAAGAAATGTATGATTTTCTTAAAACCGATACCGCTAATTTCAAAATTAAATCTTTCTTCACCTCTAACAACATAAAATGGTCCTTCATTCCTCCATACTCTTCTAGTTAGGGTGGTTTATGGGAAGCCGCTGCGAAAGGCATGAATTTTCACCTGCGAAGAGTCATGAGAAATTCTGGTCTTAACTACGAAGAATTATTATCTATCCTGTTAATCCAAATAGAGGCATGTTTAAATTCAAGACCATTATATTTATCTTCATCTGACACCTCTGATCCCACTCCACTCACTCCTGGACATTTTTTAATTTTTGCTCCTTTAACTTCCTTACCTGAGCCTGATTTCTCAGGCATTAACGTAAATAAGCTCGCTAGGTGGCAGCTTACATAAAAATTACTAAGAGATTTTTGGAAGGCATGGTCTAACGTCTACTTACATTCTCTACAACAGAGAAGTGCAAGGTTTTCAAATACCAACATTTGCGTCGGTAATCTGATTATAATTAAAAAAAATAACCTTCCTCCACTCATGTGGAGATTAGGAGTAATAGTTCAAGTGCATCCAGGCAAGGATAGACTCACTAGACTAGTAGACGTAAAAACAAATAACACCACCATAAAAAGAGCCATTAATAAACTGATTGTTATTCCAAATTTAGACGACTGGGATGATATGAATCATTCTAAACCCAATCAATGATTTTTTTCTTTTAATGTCATTTCATTGTAATTTTTATAAAAATTATAATTACAATTATAATTTGGTGGGCGTTTTCATGGGCTCTTGCTGTCGGGTGCTGACACCTAGAGGTGGCTAGGTTGCCCACAGCAAACTATCGTCACCAGACCATCACACCACTCTACGTCACTAGCTGCTCCCTCGAGCACTGTACGTAGCGTCTTATACCAGTCTGCACTCATACCTGACCCAAGGCGGTCATGTCCGGATGAACATTACTTTTAAGTTTTATTTAGCTTATGTTTACTATCTTTAACGTTAGGTTATAAGTTACAAGTGTTATGTTACAAAATTATTTTAAACCGCCAACGGCGTACAATTAAACAATCCTTCAGTAATCAACAAGGTCTTGTCTTCATCCATCGCCTATGAACACATACAATCCACCCTCGCTCTAAAATCTACCGCAACGCTGTTAACCAAGGGTGTCCCGTCGACGTCGCAACACCTGTGGTGAATAATGCTTTAATTTTAAAACAATGTAACAGGTAAAAATAAGGACTTCGGAAACAGAGCTCTATGAAATTAAGCTCTTTTCGAATTTACCAAAAAAAGAGAAAAAACAAACGGTACTTTTTCGGAATTTCAGTCAAAAAAAAAAAAATTTTAATTTGATAATTTAACATTAATTAGACGAGGTTAAGGAGCTAAGCGAGCGTAGGTTGTGTTTGGTTAGGTTATACTGATTAGAGTTCTAAGGTTCAAATCGTAATAAAGGTAGAGTTAATTACTTTTATAAGGATTTGAATACTAGATTCTTGGATACCGGTGTTCTTTGGCGGTTGGGTTTCAATTAATCACTGTAATACCTTTCGGTGGTTCCGGAGGCTAAGCAGAAGAAGAGAGAGGTTATGCTGACACACGTATGATTCGTCGGTACACGATATCGTAAACGAATGTACGTATATCAACACAATCTACGGTCCGGTTTGCTCACTAACGTCGTTTAATTAACGTTAAATATGCAAATTATATACAACCAAATAATATGCTAAAGTAAAATGATTCGCGAAAAAAAAAGATGAAAATTCTGGATATGAAATTCCGAAAAAGTACCAAAAAAAACTTTGATATAATAACAGTCTGAAAATTGTTTAAATACTGTAGGGTAAGAGATGTGAAACTGAAAAGACTAAACTCATACAAATTTAATGAAAATCTGGAAATCCATTTTTGAGATATTCAGTAAAAAACATGTCCGCATATAATATTTAATTAAACAGTATTCAAATTAATATATAAAATAAAATTTAAGGTATCACAATACAAAAGGATGCTAAAAGAATCGTAATATATTAGACAAGGGACTGGGTATCATGAACGTGTTTTCATTAGAAAATTGGTTAGATTTTCAAAAGAGATCAATGCATGCTCCATAGAGAAGCAATAATTAGAACGGAGTTGAATAATAATAATAATAGCAGTAGTGTAGTTCTTGTGCGAGTAACAGAGGAAAGTGGCTGCCAAGAAATAACACGGAAAGTCAGAAAGCTCAATCAAAATGAGACAGAATAATAAATAAGGTGGAAAAAGAGAAATGAACAGAGAGAGAAAGATTAAGTAAAATCATAGTTGAATATACGCGTTTATGTTAGAAGAATGATACATGCACACGAAGAAACGTTAGGTAAAGAAACAAATATATAAAAAAAAAAAAAAAAAAAAAAACAAGGGGAGAATCTGAAATCATGTGTAAAATTATATATTGGGATATCATCAGAGTGAGCAAGTCGGATAGATGGAATGTTGTTTCCAAACCAGCCGCTCGACTCAGTTCGGCTCGGCTATCGGCATCGCTTAGCTAGAGCGGTCGGTCGGACCTCCTGATTGTTACACCGTTCAAGTAGTAAGCATCATTCTCTTCTTTTCGTTCCTTCCTTTTTTTTCAATTTCCTTCAATAACACTCATTTAAATCACATCTTCATCTTTATTTTTTACCGATGAATGCTTCTCTCGTATCAAATCTTTTTCAATCCGTTTCATTCACTCATCGCTTCTAATCGAACGAAAGAAAAATAATATAAAATAGCCTCACTTCATCAATACAATATTAAAACTGAAAATTAGGTTCAATATAACAACAGAAAACCTCGAAACTTCTGAAAATCAAAATTTCGGGATATATTTTAACCACCAGTTGTTTATACCGATCCAGTAACTAAGTATGTAATTCCATTGATAAAATAAAAATTACTTGAAGACTGAGATTTCATAAGGAAAAAATACAAATCCAACTTTTTTATATAAAAATAATCTATATTTTTCTATTTATAGCAAATATCTTTAGATTTCCTTCAAATCCGTAAGAATTTTGGATTAAAAAAAAAATTGTGAAAAAGAACAGAAGTTTTTGTAATCTATAATAATTAGCTATATAGGATCGATTTTCTTAAAAATATTTTATTATACATATTATATTATTTATCTTAGAATTTTATTTCATTCCTTAAAATATTTTAAATACTACGAAACCAAACAAAAACAATTAAATACAGCAGAAAATATTAATAGACGAAGGAAGAACTGGATAAAGCATAATCTGTTGAGTAAATGTTTCAATTAAGAAACTAACTCTTTTGATAGGGGTAAAATGTAAATACATTTCATTACAGGATATTATTAGGGAAAGATTAACTGAATTATGTTAAAAACGAAAAAAAACAAAGGAAAAGTAGAACAAAAACGCTGTTTGTATGTACAAAAAAAAATTATGACATCATATCTTCAGATGTATCACAAGATATTACTTTAAGCCTAACCGTGGTGTTGTAATGATGATAACCAGTTATACAATAACTGGTTATAATATCATCACTGGTAGAATAATGCTCCAGTGGTAATCTGATTGAATTGTTTATATCATTTAGTTGGATATTTCGACCTCACACAATTTTGAGGACGGCCGACGGTTTTCCTAAATGAGTCTGACCCAAGCTCTTTATTATCAGGAGGAAGAGAAATCTGTAAACACATATATTTAAGGTGATTAACGCAAAATTGTTGATCGGTAATTCGCTACCCTCATCCAGGATAAAGATCTCCATAGGGGTTGTGGCAAGGTAAAACATCCACTCGTTGAGAAAGTTAAGGTATCTCTCTAGGTGTAATTATTTATCTCTTTCACCGTCTTTTCGAGGATAAATCATTCCTTTATCAACAACCACCACCCATATTTTTGTCCTTGATCTTTTCCGTCCTGGTAATTTACTGTGCGTTTATGCGAGATGCATCCAACTGGCTCTTCTAAATAATTAGATGAGCTGTTGGAACGGTAGTATGAATGGTGACAGTGATAGTGTGAAAGTAATGTGAACAAATTAATCCTATCGGATCCAAATTAGGGACAAAAACCTCTTTGAATTACTACAGTTTTCTATTTATGTGGTTTGATCAGATCTTCCTATAAAGCTGTGACTTTTACTATCCGATAGCACACAAACGTTTTGTCCAGGGTTGGATAAAAAGCCCAAAGTAGAGATGTAATTAATAGATAAATCTGCATCTCTAATCCTTCCTAATAAAATAAAATTCAATAGTAAGGGAGAAGTGAATTATCGTTTCTTTTGTCCATCGCTGTAAGACCAACATCATCAGACAAAAATAATGTCTCTCTTCTAGAAAGTTAGCAAATTCAAATTTAAGTATATTCGGAAAACTTCTTAGCTAATAGAAGATAATTGGTAATTGGTTAGCTGGCATTTCTCCCACCACCACCCCATTCGGTCGCCCTAGAGCATAGACCAAATGTTCCGTGCCCAAAAAACGGCTACTGAGCCTGTGGAAACGGTATAGCGACCTCGATTCTATCTGCTCCTAATGAGCTACCTAACTTGCGTGAGCGAATTAAGCAGGGTGCCGTACAGCACCCGCTTAAGTGTCCCAGTCGCTCACTTGTCAACAATAAAACTAAATCGGGGAGGCGCACTCCTTGTTACAATTAAAACTATCGTAGTTCTTATATATAAAAGGCAGCAATTTAGGCTGCGACGCCTCGGTCGCTGTATGCCAGCTAGTACCTATCCACCATTTAATAGCGCTTGGAGCTAATTTGGCTGGTGGCCAGCCATTATCTCGAGAAAGGATTCCTACAGCAGAGCTTAGGAGTCATTATTAGATTATGCAACCCTTAAAATTAACGATGACGGTTGAACATAGCAACCTCATCGAGGAACTCCCACACGGTCCGACAATGCGGCTCTCGCCACATTGACTCGCCGTTTCTGAGCGGCCAAGTTTCCCCCTGACCTCTAAGTTCCATGGTGGCTCGGACTCTGGCCCCCCCAAGAGCGGGGCAGTCGAATATCATATGCTCATTCGACTGGACCTCCCAGCAGACACACAACTCATCAGCCACCAGGCGAAACCGAAACAGATATTGGTTCAGGTTTACATGGTTGGTGAGCAACTGGGCACCCGACGCCCTTAAAAACGAACTCGAGGCATACCATCCCCCCAGATCCTGTATAAACCTATACAAGGATCTTCCCTTAGTCGTGGTGTGCCATTCAAGCTGCCATGTCTCCATCGCGAGGCTCCATAGCCTCTTCCGCAGACGGGAGATGGGCAAGTGTACGAAATTTTGTTCCGGTGCATAGTGATCACCGTTCCGCTCTGATTCTGGCCCGGCTCGAAACAGCATCCCAAATGCCTCGGCCTCCCGACCTCTTGGCAACTTCCACATGATTGCTCGAACTTTCACCACTAAATCGATTGGGAGAGCCTTTCCCAATACGGTAGTAGCCTCGTAGGAGGTTGTTTTAAATACACCAGTGCATACTATCATGGCTCTGCGCTGGGCACTCCTTAAATTTTGAAGCAGTGCTCTAGTTCTTTCCAACCTATGCGCCCAAACTGGCGCCGCGTATGCGATCATACTTTCGAAAACGCGACAGCCCGTAATCCTTCCGAGCGATCTTCCTAAGCTTGTGCATCACAGAGACAGCGTCCGCCGCAACTTGCTTAATATGGTTACTAAAAAAGCAACTTATCATCAAACAAAACACCTAGGTACTTATGAACCCTCACTCTGCTGATTAAACAGCCTTTATATTTAATATGGGGGTTTCGACTGCATGATAATTTGTCTGCACCCTTTAGAAGCATGAACTTCGTCTTGGGCGAATGTCCATCCAGCTCTCTGCGGTTGACAAGGCCGCCTGCGCTCTACTTTCTAGCTGCAGTCGTGAATTGCCACAAACTAAAAGGAGACAGTCATCGGCGAAAGCCTGGGCCGTGACTCCTTCTGGGAATGTCAACCCCAGAAATCCGTCAAAAACCAGGTTCCACAGCAGGGACCGAGAACGGAACCCTACGGGATTCGCCTGGTGACGGACTTTTACACAACTAGGTGCGCATCTTTAAACAGAGCCGTACGGTTAGACAAGTAGTCTATTACCACGGCCTGCAGGGCTTCGGGAACATTGCGGCGTTCCAAAGCATAGAGGGCAGAACTCCAACACAAGGAAGGAAATGCTGCCTCTATATCAATAAATATAGCCAAAACATATTTGCAGTCGGCGCTTTCCACCTCGGCAAGAGCATTTAAGATGCAATCCTCGGTGCCAACCCCTTTAATGAAACCATATTGGCCTCGATTTAGAAAAGAGCTCATATCGATGCTTTCCTCGAGCCGTTCCACAACCAGCCTTTCAAGCAACTTGCCAAGAACCGGCAAGAGGCTGATGGGTCGATAACTGCCGACCTCACCAGGATCCTTTCCAGGTTTCAGGACTACCTTCACCAAAGCCACTTTTCAACAAGCCGGAAAGCAGCCCCAGCTTAGGTATCCCGTGAACAGTCTGCCAAGCGGCTCCCTTATGACAGGCATTAGATGGTGAAAAATATCCGGGTCAAGTTGGTTAATCCCCGGTGCCTTCTTCAATGCCATTCGAGAAACCACTCGGTCTATATCTTCGGGTTCCACGATCCGAACGTCAGGGAATGGTGTTTCACCCGCCCTAACGCCGATTTCCGCTTCACCCTCCGCAGCTAATAGATATGCTAATAGAAGCTAATAGATGATAGCTAATAGAAGATAGAAATACTCCGGCTAAAGTAAAAAATATCCCTCAATTTTCATTAATGTGATAATAGCTAATCAAGACTATTGAATCACCTGCACCGCACTATTAAATTTAACTGGCTTAAACAGGAATAAAATTTTGCAATTCTTAAAAAAAATCTATCTCGAGCTATTTTAACTTTTACACATTATTGGAAATATTTTATACATAATATCCTGATAATAATTCTTATACCCTGATAATATTTCAAGATCAGGGTTGCCAAACTCATCAAGAACTACTGAAATGCGGGTGAAACGTTTTCCACAAGTAACAAGTACACTTTGGTTGTATAAAAAAACAAAATGTCATTACTCACGAGGAAGCAATATAATTAATTTTTATTTCTTTTACTTTACTGAGCTTTACGTGCATTTTGAGTTAAAAAAGAATACGAAATATGAAGTTTTGGATTTCTTCTTTAAAAAATTCACCCTACGCACACCTCATTAAAGTAAGGATTTAAATCGGTTCTCTTACGCTTGTACAAAATTATTTTCAAAGAGGCATAATTAAAGTAGAAACAATCAATGTATATAATATTTAACAAATTAATAATGTATTAATTAGTGTATAAATTCTAAACTAATTAAGCATCTCTTATAAATAGATCGTTTCAACAGAAGAATTTTACTGTTATAATAACAGAAGAGAATGATCAAAGAAAATCTTTTAATAATAATAATAGAAATAATAATAATAATAATTAACCATCATCTTATTATACCAGGAAGAATTTCCAAAATTTTCATCATAAATGTAATACGAATAGCATTAAATTCGTTTGATTCCTTCATTCATAAAGGTAATATTAATATTGTTTATATATATATAAAACCTACGAGCGTAAGTATGTTCATAAAAGCGTGAACAAGACATTTCATTAAAACCTTTAATTATATTTTCCAACGCGTCGTTATTATCATGCAACCTTTAAAATATATACAAAACAAATATAACGCAACAAAACTTGATGACAAAATTACGTATGCGTACCCTTCAGAAACGATAATAAATTTTTTAACGTTTGAAGGTATGTGCGATATCATCTATGATATACAAGTTAGATGCAAGTAGTTATATATAGTTTTGTATCGCATTAGAAATCATATATAGAATTAAGAGTTTAGGTTAGTATAAGAGAGGTTTCAACCGAGCAATCTAGGATTGTAACATGCAATAATAAACAGGAGCAACAAGTACGCAGTAGAAAATAACTTTAAAGTTGAAATTTAATAACTGGAAAGAAAATAAACAGTAAATAATAACAAGCTGAATTACGTAAATAAAAAGAACTTTTACTTACATAAAAATAAACGCAAAATAAAACAAAGGTAAACGATTAAAAACAATTTAAAGTGTGCATTACTTATAAGTTTTACTTTCCCGTCTAGGTAGCGCTGTAGCTCTAGAAGGGAAAGTATTGAAATCGGTCCAATTTGGGCATATGCAGTTTTCACCATATTGTGACATTTTGACACTAAGTAACCCAAAAAACCGAATGGAAATTTTCCGGATGTTAATGTTCGTATGTATTTGTGTTCGGTGTTGGCCTTTAAATCACCTTATACTTACAGAACCACTGGAACGATTTTGACCAAACTTCAGATTACTTCTATATATGGAGCACTGATACAATTAAATTTTGAACTTAAAAAGTCAAGGGGGTGAAGCTGCAGAGCAAGGTCACCCTCATTATCTCGAGATTTTGCCTAATTAAGGTCATATTTTTGTTAGGCACGTTTGTTAACGATTAAAAAATAACAATATTTGCACATATTTTTTTGCAAAATCGCACCCCTACTCCAAAAAATGCTGTTGTAGTCCTCTGCTATGTTGTGACGTCACAGGGTGAGCGGTAGAATTAAATAAATGAATAATATTTTAAGTGTAAAAAAGTACCTCGGTCTGGTTGGGTCTCCAACTCGATCACCCGGTTGACTCGGTACCTGGTGTGTTAAGCCTCGCGGCTACACTGGTCTGCCGACCGTACAAGCGAAATTCGTTCTATATAAGTTGTGAAATTACATTAGTTTAGTTAGTGCCGACCGTCGCAGCTTGTACCACCACACCCGCGCGAATTAAATACAGTATGCGCGCGCGCTTAGTTAGAATAATTTAATTAAACGAAAAAATATTATATTTAAATAAAATGAAAAATATTTTTAATTAAGTTGTGAATGTAAGCCGTGCATCAGAAACAACCCACAGTTGTAAGACTTTCCCGGGACACTTCTTTAGCCTCGTGTCCGGACAGTCCTACAGCTTTTTTGTCACCTTTTTTATTTTTCAATCCCCCACCAAAAAATAATATTTCATGTTATAAAAATATTAAAATTCAGCAAACATTTCCTTTATCTTGAGTGGACAAAAAAACTATTTTGAGATTTTTAACGAAGCGTTAAAATAATTTAAGAGCTTTTAAAAATTCAAAACTTTTAAAAATAAAACTTATTTCTTGTTTTAGGAACTACACTTTTACTCTTTATTTAACATCAAATAAGAATAATCTTCAACGATTTCAATTAATTCATTCACTCTTTCTGTAAGAAATCTGCAAAACCTCGAAATATAACAAAATTAGAAAAAAATTTAATTCATAATTAAAAAGTACTAAATTTAATAACTTTAAACGTAAAAATGTACGATTACGCATAGTGACATAAAAGTACGTAAACAGCTTTATTTTTCAAAACTGATGGATACGGAGGAAGAAACAAGTGCGGATCTACATAGTAACAAAATTACTACTTTATGTGTATCTGAAATTTTTGTCTCTTATATTAAATCCGCCGATTGAATCAAGATTTTTTTTTTTTTAAATACTGATATAGACATGTGACATATGATTTTAGTGTAAAACTTTACAGAAAAACGAAAGCGAAAACCACTTCTCGATAAATTCCTTCATTTTCAACTAATAAGCGACCTAAGTTGCAACAACGGAAAAATCTCTGTAGTAATAAAAGGCCCGATCCTAAATTATGTAATACAATAAATTTTGTAACTATTGTTTGAAAAGATTTAATTTTAAAAATAAATACCGTGATAATTCATTTAAATAATATCAGTTGACCTAGCCATTTAATTTGTAGTAGCGTTGCAAACGCTACTACAAATTATTGTGTATTGTTAATACGAGTATTAGCGTTATTTATTATTGCGAAGGCTGTTATTGCTAGTGCTTGGGCCAATAATTCCAACATTAACTGTCTAAAACTTGTTACTGGATTTAATTCTGAAGGTAATACGAAATAAAAAAAATTACTGCGGAGCGTTTTACCTCGTTTTACTACCGCGTTGTTTTCCGATTTAGCAACTTAGATCGCTTATTATTCGAAAACGAAGGAATTCATCGTGAAACCGGATTTTACCATCATCTTACTGGTAAAAATTTACATTAAAGTCATATACAACACGTTCGCCTTCCTATTAAACACAAAATGTTTGATTCAATCTGGCGGATCAAAGATAGCGGAAAAAAATACCAAACACGTTATAAAGTGGTAATCTTTTAACTATGTAGTTCTCCACTTGCTTTACCTCTTAATATCCCTCAGTTTTTGAAATATGAAGCCATTTTCATACTTTAATAAAACTTTCTATAATAAAGCCCATTTAATCTAATTTCTTTCCTTGATAAATCACGTCACATAAGCTTGAGGTTTATCCATGGGATATGGAAATAGATTTTGTAGCGTATGAAAAATGCCATGCCTAATCGGGACCTCAGAATGAAAGGCCGAGATGCTACTGCTCCGCCACAGACAGCCATATATTGATATGTAATGATAAATAACTACCAGTCCTTAATGTAGGGCCGATTTTAGAAGGTTATAAATTAAAAAAGTAATCTATTATAATTCTTCAACTTCATATTCGGGTGGGCTTTTCTGAAATTAATACTTCTTCTTTAAAAACTTATTTTAAGTTTCTTTTAAATTTTATGTACATTTAAAATAAGGATACGCCCACAAAAAAAGTTACACGTATTCGTAAAGGCTCAGCTTTGAGAATTCATGAATATGTATTACTTTTTAACTCTAAGCTTTACATCCATTTTTGTTCTATTTCAACTACCGGTTTGTTTTTTGGTGTTATTAAAAAAACGTGCAGTTTAATTCACGATGTAATATTAATCGTATGTAAACTAGTAAAACCTACTGAAACTTAAATTCACTAAAACATAATAAAGAAATTATTTCAAAATAAAAATATTAATAAAAGTTTAAGCGAATCGACAAGTGAATCATATGATAATGCGAAAATCATCCCCGGATACCGGATCCAACCGCATTTAGTAGTAATCCATAAGCATCTGACTCTTGTTCGTAAAATGATAAAACACATGTAATTTTGTTATACAAATTTGGTTTGCCGTGGCAGGAGGATAAGTAGTTAATTAAAATCCGATAACAAAATATGGCTAAAGTGGTAGAAGGGAAGGATTGGTAAGGTTAAAATTAATTGTTACGGCTAAACCTCGATTTATCGACATTCAACACGAAAAGGAAATGATAATTCAACAAATGGGCTAACCCAAACACATACTAATATATATATATACTAGCTCTACCCGCCACGCTTCGCTGTGACACATTTTGGTTGCATGGATGAGAAATGAGAAACAAAACAAAGCATATGTTTCATAGAAGTTTAATTTTCCAATACTTGTGGATATACAATATTTTTTGTTTTTCCACTGTCTGCGTAGATATAAAGGCTATCTGGTTTGCCGACTCGGGAACACGCAACATACAGTTGCCCATGTGAGAAGCAATCCGCATCTAAATCTAAACCACACAATTCTAAAGACTGACCTTGAGCTTTATCGATTGTGATTGCAAATGCCAATCGAATTGGGAATTGCAATCTTTTAAATTAAAATGGTGTATCGGTCGGGATTATGGGTATTCGAGGAATGAGGACATCTTCACCTTTGAAAGGCCCCGTTAAAATCGTTGCTTCCACTACGTTATTCATCAATTTCTTAACTGCAAGTCGCGTGCCGTTGCAGAGTTTTGGCTGATTAATATTCCGCAACAGGATAATTGTCATTTTTTGATCGAACCGTTGCTAGAATCAATCTAATGAGGAATGTTTTCCCAGTTCCTCCTGGGGCATCGAAGAAGAAGGTCCCCCCAACTCCGTCATTTATCATTTGCATTATGCGATCATAAATGCTTTTCTGTTCACGCGTTAATTTGGGAATGTTTGATTGGACATATGACTGAAGATCACCAATGTTGTAACTCTGTTCACGGCATAAATCCACATCAAATGAAGCAATCGCAGCTCGGGTGGGTGCTGGCATTCCCAATTGACTAAGAACTTTATTTTCAATAGCTAACCACACTTGTCTTCAATGTTTATCAATGCTTCGTTGTAAATGCCTTCCGTAAATTCCATGGTCATATTGGTATTTTCTAGGCGTACTCTATGCAAAATATCCTCAGCCATATGCGATCGATATCTTTCCCATAACTCTGTGGGAGATGAAGGGAAGCAAGCGGTCAATATAATTGCGAATAATGCGCGAATTTGGTTTGGATGTGCAGTATTGCACGCGTCATTAATACATATATCCCACTGTTGGTAGTTTTCTAATAAATTCAGAGCTTGGTGAAAGGCGCAGCTCAATCACGACACGATCACACAAAAGTACCTCGATTAAAGTGAATATTTAATTCAGATTGTATAATAATAATCTGAATCAGATGCAAGTGGATACGTTTTATTTTTTTGTTAATAAACAATGTAATTGGGAACAGGTATTCTTTTACATGTGACTGCGGTTGTCGTTAGCTAGTATGGCGAGTGTTCCCCTCGCTTCCGGCAGATGGCGCGGTCACTGGTACACAGCTGACCGTTAAAAAACTGTTTTCTCGCGGTCACGGGTATGTGACTGATGCGAAAAATAGATAAAAACAATCTTTGATGCGGGTTATATATCGTGCTAAAATTTGAGCTCAATCGGTGCAGAAACATTGAGTTTTTGAAGCGTACACAAACGAACTTAACATTTTATATATAAAGATTTGTGGGCTGCGAAAAAAAGCCCTTAAGTCGTGCGAAAAAACACATCATTTTAAATGCTTACAAAAGCAGAGTAATGTTTACAAATTACAGAATAATCAAACGGCGTTGATTTCAGATGTTAATAAACTGCTAACGTAAGTAGAAGTTGTGCTGCTTCAGCGTACAACATGATTCTCGAGTATGAATCTACTAATGAATTACGGTCTCCAAAGAAAACAAAACCCCGTAGGTCAATTGAGAAAAACGTGAGATTTTGATAAAAACGCAATTCGTAAAAAAATTACACGAATTTGAATTATTTAGAAATAGTTTAGCGGTGTATTATGTCCTTTGGAAGAGAATTCGGTTATTGTCTTCGACAACGCTTCTTATCATTAAACGAAAAGAATTCCAGCCGTGTTATCGGAAAACAATGATCTCAAAATGTGGCTTAGTTCAAAAGGAATAATTTTTGAAGAGGTTTAAGTTAATGTTCAATCATTGCAAAGGGTTTCGCGTATTAAAAGTAATTATAGTCCGTATAAAATTGGTTTGACACACAACGCCATATTGGTAAGTAGTGTTTTTATTCGGCTCCTAACGAATATGTTTGCCGGCCTCCGTGGCGCGAGTGGTAACGTCTCGGACTTTAGTCCGGTGGTTCCGAGTTGGAATCCCAGTCAGGCATGGCATTTTCATACGCTATAAATCATTCATATCATCATCTGAAGCAATGCATAACGGTGGTTTCGGAGGTTGGAAAAAACAAAAAAAACGAATACTTAGTTGTGTGGTTTCAGTGTTACTATTTGTGAATTTTGTTCTTTGCTTTTACATAGCAAAGAACGCTAAATGACCAAAAAACGATTGTTTGGTCATATATATGTAAAAAAATAACCTAACAAAGGATTTTTTGGTCATTATGTAGGGATATTATTTTCTGTGTATTTGGTTATTTCGACTGTTTTTGTTTGCATAGTCCTAAGTCTATCTGGGCTATAAGAAAGTTGGGTGTTTTAATTTATTTACTGTAAGTCATCCTTCTTGGTGGCTTTTCTTTTTGTTTTGGTGTTTTTTTTATAATAAAATACAGATGTTTTAGCTGCTAAATATAATTCAAAGAAATTTGTTACTTAATCAGTTGTGATTTTGTTTACATTGGCAACGGCCATACGGGCTCTTAGTGATTGGTCGTTGTGTTTGACAGCGGCCATCTTGCATTGATCTGATTGGTTTTCCTTTGTTTACATTTCCAAATTAAAAATAGATAGATAGATTTATTAAAAATAGATGAAAACAATCTTTGATGGGGGTTATATATCGTGCTAAAATTTGAGCTCAATCGGTGCAGAACATTTTGAGTTTTTGAAGCCGTACACAAACGAACTTAACATTTTTATATATATAGATATAAAATATATTTAGTACGCAAGAAGTTTAAAAATTTTCAAACCCCAAAACTTTTTTCACAATACGACTTCTCATGTCAGGGCGAATATTAATCACAATATTGGAGAAAAAATATGAAAAATTAAATCAATAATTCTTAATGTTACCATCAGAGGACAATATGAGAAATTTACATTAAAAAAAAAAATCATTGCTTTTTTAAAAATAAATTTCAAAACAACTTTGTAACACAAAGTTTTACCAAACAATAAAACATGAGGCAAACATATTATCTTCAAAATAAATACATTTTAAGGTAACATGAAGAAATGTTGGTTAAAATTATGCAAAGTTTGTTTTCCTTAAAACCAGAGTAAATTTTTAACGTATTTATTGAAATAACCTAGCTGAAATTCAAAACTTTATACCATTCACGTCAGCAATGATAATCGAAAAATAATTTACGGAAGGTCATGAAATCGAGATACACATTAGGAATAGTCAAGACAAAATGGGATGGACAAAATCTGTAATAATACGGTTTATTTTGTAACTGGTAAAACAAATACATCGGCAAAGCTAAAAACTATAAATCTATTTTAAAATAAATTATGTATTATTTTAGAAATTATCATAAATTATTTTTTTTAAATAGTGAAACAAATTTATTTTAAGGCTAATATCAGAAGGATATCAAACCGTAAAAATTTCATAAATAGTGAAACAAATTTATTTTAAGGCTAATATCAGAAGGATATCAAACCGTAAAAATTTCATTTACCTCTATAGAAACCTGTAAAAAAAATTATTAATTTTTTTACCATTAAACGTATTTTTATTTTAAATTGTAAAACTACTATCAATTTTTATATAACTGTAAACAAAATAAAACTCTAAAGTAATTGAATGTAAGCTAATAATAGTAAAGGAGGAACAACGATAAAGGATGAAGTGTTGATAAAGAAGAAGAAAATACTACAACACAAAAACAAATATAGCTCCAGTGATAGATCAAATAAAAACGCTATTGACCTAAATGGTTTATTTTTAATTTACTTGATTGTTTTAGTGTTCATTTCACGAAAAGAGAACCTGGGGAAAAATTTAATCAAACCTTCATCATTAACCCATAATAGAAGTTAAAATAAAAGAATTTGAAATATATATATATATATATATATATATTTCAACTTCTTACATAGATATAAGTTATTAGATTTTCACCTTTAATTTTTTTAATAACAAATCTAGAGTTCGTTCTAAGACGTATTAAGAGTTTATTTTGATTAGTTTATTACCTCTTACTACCTTTAATTAGTTTTCGTAAACAAAATATTATCGATCAATTTTTCGCAAAAATAAACTTATGAGTTATAACAGAAGTAATAATTTACGTAAAACTGTGGATGACGTAACACGCGAACATAAAACGTCGTTTCCTTTGATAATGTTTACTTTAGCACAACTACAATAAAAGTAAATTTCAAACTGAAAGCATTGATATATTTGCCAATTATTCGTTAATAATATTATAAATAATACTGTAAAAATATAACATTCACCCGACATAAGATTTTCATTTTAACTGTAGCACCGTAAAGATCCGGCGGAGTTCGCAGCGATCACCAGCAGCTAACATTATTACAGTAAACCTATCAATTTTATTGTATTTATTTCAGGAATTGTGATACGGTATATAATTTTTTTTAAATAATAATAATCCTGAAGAAATCTAGCCAAAACATACAATTAAAAACGAAAAAAAATTAAAAACTAGAGCTGTTAAAAGAAGAAAAGAAAACGTAATGAAGTCTTTCACAAAATGAGCTTCAAATCATTTTGAAATTTATTTCAGAGGGTTTAGTTACAAAAAGACAGGAGGATAGTTAAATTAAAAGCTGTGGAAATTAAATCTATAACGACAATAAAAAAAGGGATCGTATAGTTAACGCACAGATAAGGATTATTAAAAATACGTAAATCATTTTATACAATAGTGAGAGCAAAAACAGGTAATTTAGGCTAAAAATTGTAATTTAGGATAAAAAAGGAATGAGATTAGAAAAAGAACAGTATAGAAACGTTGAATTAGGAAGAATACAGATTAACGAAGGAAAAGATGACTAGATAAAGTTAAAGAGATTATTACGAAAAAGCGGGTAATGTAGGAATAATAGTAGAGAGATAGAAAGAGGTTGCGGTTTGTGATTTTAACCCGACCTAGTACACTGGTTAAACGAAAGAAAATAAAAAAAAGTTACCGCCACAAAGAAGGTGCGACAAAACATCGGAAAAGACACAAATCAAATAAATACGTAAACAGATATGAAAAAGTATATATTATTACGACTATGAATTCTCTAATTTAATATATTTACAACGGGGATATATTTTTAACAAAGTTGGGAAAATTACACCTCAACATTTTAATAAGATTTCATTTAATATTTCAATTATCTTTAATTTTAAGAGTGTTTTTAAAGATTAAAATCCTTCAATATCATTTTCAAGCTGAGGGACAAGACTGGTTAGTTAATAATAAATGTTTTTTTTTATTAGTAGGTCACTTCTCATCTGCAAAATTTTAACTACTTTTGAAATTAATGTTATTATCACTTTGATCAATGAAAATACAATTTATAACTAGTTGATTTTTCAATAAAATTATCTATTGTAGTTTTATCAACAAAGCTTTAATAAAATGAATATTTAAAAAATTAATATAGAAAAAACATTAAGTTTATCAATATTTTCAGTTATTTTCATTTGTTCGTCAAAAGTCAATTTTAAATTACCGGTAGAAAAATGTTTTAAAATAAAATTATGTAAGACTATCATAATTATACCATAAATACCAATTACAGCAGATGAAATGAAAATATCAAAATCTAAATTGATCGCCTCAGTTCTGCGCTGAATAATCAATAAAAGTTAATCAAACAAGTTAAATCAGACAAGTTAATCAAAAACCAGGAGCAAGAAAGTGTTCTCTGGATTTACTACTATCAGTTCATTGCATGAATAAATTGAGTATAACATCTATTTAATCAGTAAGATTCTTCAATTATAAACAGTATTTGCCAGAGATTTCCAATTCTCTCAAAAATTAATATTACAAACAAAGTGAATTCTTATGGTTGTTATGTTGTTACATATTACTTAAGCAGCATTTATAGTTTTGAAAAAAAAAAATTTTTAATGAAAATTAAGAGAAAAAAAATGGCCTCATTAATTGAATTACTCAATTCGTTCGACTTTTTTGAGATTCTGCATGATCCTCAGATCATTAAGACCAAACAAATTTCCGATTTTTTATAAATTTGAAATAAATACCTTTCTATAGACAGAATGACATATGCATAACGATTTTTTTAATAAAAATTTTCCATTTCAAAACGGCGGTAGCTATTTTTCTTATATATTTGTGATGGGAGTGATGCAGTGGAGAGGAAGTTTCTAACACTAACCAACCACACATGGTTCCCCCACCACTCGCAACCTGACCAACTCCTGTCGTTAAAAATGTTCAATCTAGCTCTCAGCGGCTACGCGCAAGAAAATTCACTCTTTACGTTCTATTCGTCACCTTTTATATTGTACAAAACACAAAAAAAATTATGGGGTGCAGTGGAAATTACTTCTTGATAGTCAGTAATCAGTGACGACCGGTGTATTTGGAAAAGTGCGAACGATACTGGTAGTAAGATAAGATTATTTTTTACCAATGGCTAAAGTCTTCCTCAGTTAAACAGGGTTAACAATTTCGTTTTATACATTATTTATTTTTCCTTTATTAATTAGGTTTCAGACCTCAAATTCTTAAATTCAATATAAAATAAGCGAGTAAAATTTCTTGGAAAACATCCGTAAAATTCTATAAGATCAGACCAAATTACACAAACCCACCGGGTTGGTCTAGTGGTTAACGCGTCTTCCCAAATCAGCTGATTTGGAAGTCGAGAGTTACAGCGTTCAATTCCTAGTAAAGCCAGATATTTTTACACGGATTTGAATACTAGATCGTGGATACCGGTGTTCTTTGGTGGTTGGGTTTCAATTAACCAAACATCTCAGGAACGGTCGAACTGAGAATGTACAAGAGTAACACTTCATTTACACTCATACATATCATCCTCATTCATCCTCTGAAGAATTATCTAAACGGTAGTTACCGGAGGCTAAACAGGAAAAAGAAAGAAAGACCAAATTACACAAACGTGGACCATGGAGCTTATCTGGCCACCCTCCAACATCGTAACATTTTGGCACAATAATAAAATTAAATTCTCCATTGTAGTACAATAATGACAAAATTAAATTGTTCGTAAACTGATTACGATTTAAAGACGAAGGAAAATAAAAGTCAAGGGATCAATAAGTTTCATGTACTTATTGTTTATTTCCATGCGACACCAACAAAAAAAAAAGAAGAAAAGCAGACGCTAACCACCATTTGTTTAAGATACATTCCCAATTGAACTCCATGGCGGAGTGGTATCGTATCGGCCTTTCATCAGGAGGTCCAAGGTTCGAATCCCGATCAGGCAAAGCATTTTCATAAGGTACAAATTTTCAATCTCATATTCCCATGCACAATCTTCTATTTAAGCTTCTGTGGTGAATTAATTCATCAGTCAGTCAAAAATAAAGATAACTTATTAAGAAAACAAATTGCCAACATTTAATGTATATAATGTTTTCATTAGTTACCTTTTTTAAAATCTTTTAATTTTGACCCATGAGGAAAGCCAATATTGATTTACGTCTGATTTAAACAAAATAAAAAAAGATTTTGGTTTAACATTTATATAATTCCTTTTAAAATAAATTTATACAAAAATAGAATAAAAGTAAGCGAAGTATAATGACCTTTGATATGAATACACATTCAACAAATAATATAATGTAACTTGCATGTTAGTAACGAATGCACGTAACACAACTGAGGTAACACGCAAAGTCGGATAATAATATAATTAAGAACTCAACCTGTTACATGTCAACATATTCGTACTTAACTTATTACGCTTAACATATCGATGTAAGAGAGAAACACTTAACAAAACTAAAGAGGGAAAATAAATAAAACCGACTTGAAAAAAAAAACATAATAAAACAAAAGACTTTTCAAATCGACTTTTATAAGTCGGTGACAAATTTAATATTAGTAACTTATTGAATAGTTTCTTTCAATCTGGTGCTAAATTCTAAAAATTGAAATTTAAAAGTTTTTTGGTACTTTTATCGAATACTGGCGCCACTGATTTTTTCTTTAATTACCCAATTTATTTTTATTTAACAATATAGAAATGCTATTTGTTTAAATGCCTCGATCGTAAATGATAATATAAGAGTAAGTTTCCTCGTCAGAATGACGTAAATTCAACTAGGTATCTGTATATCTGAACCTAATATATTGCAGCCGGTTACTAGAGTCGGTTCTGTACGTTTATGCTGATAGCAGTTATATTTCCGGTTTAAAATAAATGTTTGGAATTTGCCGACTAACAAAACCGATGCCACTGAGTTCCTGGAATTTCTGGCTTTCTACCATGAATTAGGACATGCCACAATGGACATGCTAAGCGTCTTTTAAAAAACTGACGGTGTTGTATGATTCTGCAACACACGCACCTTTGCGGTCGAAAGATATGCTGAAAATTTAGAATCTCAACTTCGTAACCGTCAAAATTTTCTATAAAGTTAAAGCTTCAAACACTAAGTGTTATTGAATCGGGTATGGGTCCGAATGCAGTAGTCGACTGGAATAATTTCATTAGAGGACCGAGCAGCACAAATAAGTAAAATTACAGACGGTATGGAGTCGAAATCAATGAAACGCTGCTCTCGAGGCTTAAAATTCATGCTGATCGCGTCTATCCGCATCGATGGGCTTTCGGCGACATTTGTCGTGAAAACGGCGAATGTTTCGCTTGAAAGTTGCTGTCAGATCGATCAAATCTTGCTGAATGCTATCAAAGACAATTAATGACGGAAGCATATTGTACTTGGCGTGAGCACTAAACCGATACAATGGAAATGAAAGGGTTTCCCCATTACAATGTGAATCATCGGTACCATTTCGTTGATTCTCATAGCAGCACTCATACACATTGACGACTTGTAGGGGTCGCTGAAATGTCAGAATAAAAAGCGCAAAGGAACTTTCTGGCACCACGTGGATTCGTACTTCGCCAAAATCACGTGGAGTTTAGATTATAGACGTAGAGAACTCGTTCCAGAAAATACTCGTTGCGATAAGAGATACCTGGCCGCCGAAAGTCGCCATGTAGCTAGCATTCAGTAAGTAGATTTTCCGTGACCTTTAAGTTGAAATAATGCAGAAGCCTGTGCAAATTAACAATGAATACGTTCAAAATGAATTCGTTCCAAAAATCAAAAGATTTAAAGGAAACAAGTGTGGAAGCGCCGGTATTTGATAAAAGTACAATTTTATTATGATTTTATTTTAAGAAGATTCTATTCTTTCGAAAACCGTTTAATTTATATACTTCTACATTTAATAATTTAGACAGGACTACAAAAAAGGCTGTCTTATATATATATATATATATATATACATACACAAAAAAAGATTAAATAAGTGTCATATTGAGAACTGCCTTCTTTTATTGAACTCTGTTAAAAGAAGTAAACTATTAAATGAATTTTAAAAGGGAATTTGTTAATTTTTTTCCTAATTTGCTAGAAGAAGGGTTAATATATTCTAAAGAAAGGACACCATCCTCTTACGAAAAATTAAGTTTCTTTTATAATTTACGATCAGAGTTTTGCCAGTATTTTGCGGTTTTAAAGTTAAAATTTTTTCGGATAAACATTAATTAAACGAAAAGATTTTTTAACCAAAATTCACAAAAAAAAAAAACAAAGGTTCGTGTTTTTTATTAAATTTTTCAAACTTATTTGGCCTAGATTAGGAATTGTTTACTAAGATAACATTTTTTTATCTTCGTGAATTAAAAAATACTTTTGTGAGAAACATTTATCGAGTTTTTTCGCTTTTGATCGTCGGCAAGAACAACCTACTACCATCCAGTTCTACCAGCAGGTAGCATTGAATAATTCAGCTTGATAAGAACTGAAAAAACTAAATTTGAACGGCAGTACAAATTCAATAATTTAAATGTTAAAATTATTACTTCTGAATGTTAATGAGGAAGAATAATAGTCAATCAACTACCGGAATTGTACAAATTTATGATTGAGAAACCCCGTTTATAACTTAACAAACTTCCGTTATTAACAATTTCAAAATAAAATTGACCGCTTGATTGCAGTAACAACACATTCACAATTAATTTTATAAAATGACATATTGAGTACACAATATAATGGAAAGATTATTTAAATTTGTCTATAAACAAATACGGCGTACAGCAATCGGCCCCGGACCCCTGAAGGGCTAGTAAATTATATTCACGATGACGATTTAACAAACAATATAAATCAAAACTGAATGAATCATTAACAAATTTTAAAACTAGTAACAAAACAGTATTAACAGCTTATAACGTGTAAGTGCAGATATAAATTTATAAACATTATGCGATGTTCAAGCCCTAGTAAAGACAGTTACTTTTATATGGATTTGAATACTAGAGCATGGATACCAGTGTTCTTTGGTGGTTAGGTTTCAATCAACCACATATCTCAGGAACGGTCGAACTGAGACTGTACAAGACTACACTTCATTTACACTCATAAATATCATCCTCTGAAGTATTATCTGAACGGTAATCACCGCATCCTAACAGGAAAAGAAAGTGAAACATTATGCAGTAATTTAGAATGAATATTTCTCTGAACATTTGAAATGCTGTGTAAACTCAATAAATCTTCAACTAATACGATTCAGACTGCTGATACCTGAACAGCAGTTCAGACAATCTCAAAAATAAAATGGAATTGGTATACAGCGTTTACCAAAAGGATTTACTGTAGTTCAAAAAATGTCTATTCTAAAAATAATAAAAATAAATAAATAATCTAATAATGCGAAGTTAACACACTACAACATGGTAATTTTACAGGAAAGCCAGTACCGCATCAATGTGCCTAAATTTTATAAAAATGAATTTAAAATTGGAAACAAAGGTTTCGAAAAGATTTAGGATAAAAAAAATGCAGATTATGAAATGAAATTGAACGAAAAATTATATCGAAAGGGCTTCAAAAAAAAATTCAGATAAAACTGGAAAGAGAAGAATAATGTATTATGGAAAGCAATCACAATAAATTCTTAAAGATTAATCAACGTATCTTGAAAGGTAACTAAAAACGAAAATCAAAAGATTAGGGAAAACGAAAAAGAAATAAATAAACTCAGTATTGAAAAACTTTAAGATTCAAACCAAGTAGGAAATTTATTAAAAAAGAGTTTTAAGTAGTTCCAAGTCAAAACAAATTACCGAAAATAACCAACTGATCGACAAAAGCGTAAGTCAGAAAATGAGATCTAAAAATGAGAATTAAAGTATGGGTAAAAATAAAATCAAATACCCAAAACAAAACTGTTAATCGTAGTCCTAAGCTGGCCGCAACGAAAAAAGGAGGATTGTTGAAAAGGTAGTAAGAAAGATTAATCACTTTTTATGAGTACAGTGAAAACCAGAATGCGAAAGAAAAAAATAGGGTAAATATCCGAAGGATGCTTGACAAAGGGAAAGACATAGACTCTAGAAGGAACAAAACAAAACATTCGTAGTCATTATTCGTGTACCTCCGACATGAGACATCTTTATCAGTCAAAAATTAATATCATCATGTTTATCGAGAGGTATATACCCTTTTTTCCTAGTCTTAATTCCATACAAGGACTTTTTTATTTCGTTTTAATTCCCCTGACTTTTCTATGAATCGTCCAAATGATGTCCTAAGATTACGTCTAACGAGTGGTCCCCGTATTTTCTTCATTCCATATAGTCTATAGACACACTATGTTCTCAAACACTGCTCCACTTACTTTGTTTAATTTTTATCTCATCTTCTAACTTAATCTCGAAACCAATAAAACCTAAATTTCCGTTAAATCCATATCAATTACTTATTTTTTACTTTCTTAATCTTATTCTTTCTTTTTAAGGGTTATCTCAAACCTCAAAGTTCCTTATTTCCCATTTGTCGATTATTATACTTCGATAAATGATTTTAGTATTTCTAGTTTTTTCTTTATTTATAATTTTTGCAGACCGAAAAAACCGAGTTCAGGTAACGAAATTATTTGGTTCCTATTAATAAGTATATTATTAATCTCCATCTGACTACTGAATTACTCTTTACCGATTAAGAATCTCACAAACATTTATTTTCCTCGACAGCCTAGAGACTGTCGAAGGGGTTGATACAGATATCAACCCCTTCTGTTTTGATGTCGAAACCCTAAAATTCTCCGTAGCACATAAATGTCGAACCAGTCAAAAGATAAAACCGCTTCATGAAATGGATACACAAATAAGCACCTTTTGTCTCCAATCGTTATCTTACTGCATTCCCACGAATAAGTGATTACAGTTTAACTGATTCGTACGTATTAACTGTTCAATAAAAATGATACCGTGGCACATATTTAGAAATGTAATCCGGAAATTTCCGAGATATCTGTTACAGTTTTATATGCATAAAACGATACAGATATAGCTGTAATACCTTGGGCTAGCAAAGATCTGTGTTTATTTAGAACCTTATAGCAAATGGAGTATAATTTGATTTTTGAACATAAAATGTAATTCAAAATTGAGGGTTGACTTATATTCGGAATTTGATTTCTTTTCTTTTTTTTCCTAGGCTAGTCTAATAAAATAAAACTAATAAGTACTGTACTGAATCATATTTTATAAAAAAGAAAACCAACCAATTGGTAAAATAATTTTATCAGTTTTTAATTGTTAACAAATAAAAAATGAAATTGTTCGTTAATATGTTAATTGAAAATTTTTAAAAAGATTGAATTTTTTTCCTAAATCAACATACAACATACGACAAAATGGATTGGGAATTAACTCTCAGAAACTGCGTACGTGTGAAACTCGGAATCACAAATGTTAAACTACGCAACCAGGAAACTGATGCAACGAGAAAGAAAATTCTTGTTAAAATATCAGCTCGGTCGGTTATCATATATCGATCAGGGAATATTCGACCATATTATGGTTCTTCAATTCAGGTGAATATGTTTTCCCTGTTCGTATAGCACATGTTAATAAGGCATTTTTTTTAAAAAAGCACCTTCATTTTTTATCAACCACTGTTGATCAGATAAAATTAACGCAACGATTAACTTCAACAATACAGCAGATTATCAAAGACACACATCAAATGGGGATTCGATTTTTAAATCTGTGGTAGTTAACTAGGATTTCATCTGTTGACATTCCACACGGAAAAGTAGATTTAAACCGTTTCAATACCCAGATTTTAATATATAAAATCAATTAACAAGAAAAATTAACTAAATACCTCTACTCCTTGACCTAGTTCGATTTTACAGAGGATTTATAATACGGCAACGGGGGGGTGGGTGATTCAGGCAACTTTTCCAACTGATTTATAAATATTTGAATTTATTAGTTATATAATAAACAGAACAGTTTCAAAAATTAAACAGTAAAATGAATGCAATTTTTGAGAATTAATTCCAGATTCATTTAACATATGCATTGAATTAGAAAGAGAATATTCAACTCATAATATTTAAAATTAAGATACGAATGAACAAATTAAAACAGTACATTTAAAAATCTCAAATCAAACCTTCTTACAACAGAAATAGCCACCGGTTGCTCTTATGTATAATAAATGTTTCGTGAGCTGTAAATTATGTATTCACAAATACCATCACTGAATGCGATAGCTAACTTTTAAGAAGTGACAGCAACGAATGTAAAAGAACTGTAGTGGGGCTATTAGAGAAGTAATGAACTGACAACAACCTTGGCGCCAGTAAAACGTCCTTCCTTCTTACAAGTTATAAATAACATTTTATAACACAAGTACAGAGTAGCCTATTATACTTATTTTAACCATAAAATGTTTTAAGTGGATGCTATAAAATGTTTGAAGACAAAACGTAAAATTTTACGTTAAATGTTTTATAAATTCGCAATAATAAATATATCACGTCAATATAATTCGTAAAATTTCAACGACTACAAACTTTCAACGAACAACTACCGCTATTTATTCCAAAGCCTGGACATCAGTCCCTTGCCGCTGGGTTTACCTATTTATCTGCCACGTACTTAATTTTTATTGGCGGTTATAAATTTATTTTTAGTTTAATTTTAAGATGATAGAAGTTTGGGATTGCGTACCATTCTTTGTAGATCGTGATTGTGAAAAGTATTTTCTTTCATTCGGATTACTTCTTGAGAGATTAGAAAAATATATTTGAATCCTGCTCCCATCGCGATCCCCCTTCAGTCTGTCTTCTGAAATGATAACAACAACCTCAGTTATAAAGATAATATACAGTAAAACCTCCCCAAAACGGAATCAGACGAGACAAGTAAGATTCCGTTTTGAAAAAAATTTCGTCTTGCTGAGTTTTTAAAAACTGAGCTAATTTATCGTGAGGTCCTGTGCTATGAATTACACAAATGTAAAATGAAGTTAGACAATTATAAACGTTTGGAATAATCCGGAAATTATACTGAATACAGAGAACATTACTCATTAATTTTCAAACATTTTTCAGTTACACAAAAAGAGAATGCTTTTTATTTTTACAAACTAGTAATTTTTCATTTAACAGTTACGTTTAATTAGAAGACATATACTTAGCTTAAAACACGACAAGATCTAACAGTAAATCCTAAATAAAATCATTTTCTAAAATAGTCAAGTACAGTTTTCTGTTTCAATAATTTACTCTTGGAACTTTTGTTTTCAGTAATATTTCTAGTGTTTAACATATTCTGTCGCAAATCATCGCTGTTTATACGAATCGCGAATTCTTCCAGCTGTGCGAACAAACCCAATGCATCTCCGAAACTGGTAATTTTGTTTTCTGTGGCCTCTTCTTGTTCTTCTGGACTTTCGTTAATCTTGCTAGTTTCAGACAAAATAATTTCATCTACAGTCTGAAATCCTTCTTCGGTTACCAAATCACTATCTGTACTTCAGCATGGACCGATGTTTGACCACTTTCTTGCAACAGAAATTCAACTTCACGTAATATTGCTGTATTGTGCAAACCAGCTCTTTAAACGCACTTTTTACACAGTTATTTGTAATTTGTTTGTACGATTAAGAGCCACCTTGATGCATCCAGAACAGTAATTTTATACGTCAGTTCTTGGAACAGATGAACATGAATCCATATTGGCGACTAGCGACTCCAGAATGTGTTTCCGATAATTAATTTTTACGATTTAATAACCCTCTGATCCATTGGTTGAGTTACACTAGTTGGATTTGGAGGAAAGAACACAAGTTTTATGTTAGAATAACTTCCACGAGCGTGACACGACGCATTGTCTAAAATCAGTAGAATATTTCTTCTATTTTCACTAACCATTTTTTCATTTAAATTATATAGCCATTTTTCCGTTATGTTTAGACGTCATCCAAGATTTGCGTTTCACCAATGGTTTAAGTAACTTGCCATCCGCAAAACCGCATACCAGAATAGTCAGTGTTTGTTTGGATTGTTTGCTTCCAAACACTTTTCATTTTTGAAACAAAGTGTTTTGTTCGGTAAAGCACGAAAAAAATAAGCCGGTTTCATCGCAGTTACCGATATTTTTTGGTTCGTAACCTGCGGTTATTTCTGTAATTTTATTTTTCCAGTCGATAACTATTTATTGTGTCTAAATCTTTAGCCTCACCTGAAATTTTTCTAGCCATCCATTAGAAGCCATAAATGTAGTAACACTTAACTTAGCTGCAATTTCTTTCGCCTGTTGTAGCTAGATAGGCTCTGAAATAAAAAGATTTTTTGATCTAGCATGTGTGAACCGTTGAAATAAAATTTAATTTATTTCTTCATTTTTGCTTTAGTCTGCCGTCTACAATTAGCATTCCTTTCCCTGTTCAACTATTCTTCCCTTTTTTATGTAAATTTGTGTTATTCTGCAATTGAACTTTTCAGTACGTTTTTTAACATTCGTTTTATAAATTAAATTAATAACTTCTATTTTGTCCTTTAAACGTGAAGTATTTTTTCTCGTAATAAAGAGCATAATTAAGAGCAAAATTTTAAAAGAAGAAAAACGCAAGTATCTAAAACTAAAATAAGTTACAGTTTTTGATGTATTAGATTAAACTAAAGATATAGGCACGTATGTACTGTATTTAAAATCTCAACAGATAACAAACAGAACGCGAACTATAACAATTTACTTCTACGACAAAATGAAAACTATACTGTTACCACGGTGTTCAAGGCATTGGATAAAATTATTATCAGAACTGTACATGGATTGTTTACGTAAGCTGCCGCCCGGTATCAAATTTTATTAATGACCGTCGGCTTATATGCCGGATGTTTGGAGCCAAGAATGTGACGGCGTATAATTAGATAAACCACAGTTACTCTGTAATAATAATAATCATCTAACCCTTGGTCTAACCGCGAACGCGTCTTCCCAAATCAGCTGATTTGGAAGTCGAGAATTCAAGTCCTAATAGTCAATTATTTTTACATGAATTTGAATACTAGATCGTGGATACCGGTGTTATCTGAAAGGTAATTACCGGAGGCTAAACAGGAAAAAGAAAAAACCCTTGGTCTAGTGGTTAAAGCGTCTTGGCAAATCAGCTGATTTCGAAGTCGAATGTCCAACGGTTCAAGTTCTATTAAAGGCAGTTACTTTTGTACGAATTTGGACACTAGATCGTGGATTCTGGTGTTCTTTGGTGGTTGGATTTCAATTAACCATACATCTCAGAAACGGTGGACCTGAAACTGTACAAGACTGCACTTCACTTACACTCATATGTATCATCCTCTGAAGTAATACCTGATAGTGATTTCCGGAGGCTAAACAGGGGAAAAAATAATCTACTGCATTTATAATTTGAAAATCGTGGGAATGTACAATCTTTTTTTTTTTTAATTTCCTTTACGTCTTATGGGACAATATTAATAAGTAAATTAAAATTAAAATCTATGTTTCCTTTCCGTATTGCGGAGTTTTCCGTTTTGGAGAGATCAATTTCTATAAAAATATATCCGGACTTGAGGAACCGTACGTTTTGAGGTTTCCGTTTTTTGGAGTTTCCGTTTTGTAGAGGTATCACTGAATAAGAAAAAAAAACTTAATATTCTTCACAAACGTTTCTTTCTTAATTTTATAAAATCGTCTCAAGAGAAATAAGAGTTAAAAAAAAAATTAAAACATACATCAAGATAAACTAACAAAACACAATTCTTTTTACATCAGTATTGAAAGATGCAACAAAATGTTTTTCTAATTCTTTAATCGCAAACGAAATTACAACTGAACCTTTACAGATTCTTAGAAAATAATTTCACTCGTAAATACTCTATATTCCGTATTTTCTATAAATTATAAATTTGTCACGATAAATGATAATTGAATGCATATGATAAGATAAAAATTAATTCATCGAAATTAAAGAAACGTTTGAGAACGTAGACAGATTTACATCGTTCAATAATCCCAACTAAACCCAACAACAAACCGGCTGTTCCTTTTTACTTCAAATAAAAAATTATAACTATTTAATTCTGACGAGAGATTGTTTAAATTGAAAGTCTGTTAGTATTTTGTGATATGAACGTGCTGGATTCTACATCCCTTTCCCTAAAGTTTGATTCCCGGAAACGGTATGACTTTTTTATCTTTCACTTCATCTACATACGTTGTCGTTAAAATAGGAACAAAAGTACGTCTGAGGTGGTAATAGTAATAATAAATATAGCATTAGAAAGCTAAAATTATTTCACTAAAACGTTCAATCCTTTAAAAATACCAATTAATAAAGCCATACATCATAAACTAAAAATTATAACTTACGGTTCTTCTAGATTAAAAAGGCGTTGTAAAATCAAGCTTTCTTACCTGAAACAAAAAGAAAATATTATAAATAATAATATTCGTTCCATATAAAAACGTATTTAATATTTTAATTAACAGAACGTGTGTAAACATATGCGTACGTGCGTACAATGTACCCTCTCATCTTTGATTTTTTGTTAGTACACCTAAATAATCTTGCATCGATTCTATTTCATCATTTACTGATTTTCTAACACAGTCGGTTAAGGAAGATATTATTTTCATACTGATGTTTTGTTTGTTTGAAGGCATAAAAAACCGGTGTTAATAAACATGACAAAATTCGCTCCATAGATTGCCGTAATAATTCTCAAGAATCTTAAGATACTATGCCAGGCTAGTTATGGAAAATGAAGAGTGGAGTGGTTTCCTTTGCCGTCTTTCATTATAGTGAATAAATTATAACATATAGGCACACTAAAATGCCTACGTATGCTCAACAACACTGTAAATTTCAGTCTTATGGAAAAAAAAAATAACTGGAAAAAAATTAATATGCTTATCAGTACAGAAATAATAAACGTTTATAAGAATATTATATATGTTTTGCCGCTATTCGACTAAAGAAATATTTTCATAATTTATTTAATTCAATCACTAAGTATAGCAATTATCATTTTGGAGCTGGCCTCATCCGTCAAAATTAATTGAGATAACAAATTCGTATTACCGGGTTGGAGGAATTTTTGAAGTATATTAACTTAAAAAAAAAAAACAACCTACTTCAAAACAAAAAAACACTGAACCTAAGGGTAAAGTAAAAATTTTTCCTTTTTGAAGTTTTTGAATTATAAAAAAGAATAACTACATACTACATAACAGCTTACTTTTGTGTGGATTTAAAATCGAAATTAAAAAAAAATTGAAAAGGTACTTTGTTAAAATTTTACAGGACGAATTTAATATTACAAGTTTTATAAATTCTATTTTACATAAGGTATTTCGGATAAACGTTTATTTAAAATACGGATAGATCTACAAACAATTTTAAAAATGCCGCTAATCATATAAAACTTAAGTCTTTCGCAAGATAGACAAAGAAATTTCAGAGAAACAACGCAAAGATTGATGAAATAATGAAAAATTTCTTCAGAATATCTTATGTACACAATTTAATTTTCAATTTAAAAAAAAAATATACATACATTTATCTCAACTGAGTTATATAGGGAATAAATTACATCCAGACATAAAAATAAACCGACTGAATTAAGAACTAGGATTCCTTTCCTTAAAATAAGTTAATAAATATTTTATTAATACAGCGAATTTTTTTTTTAACAATAAAAAAACCTCATACATTCAGTATTTATAAATCATTTAGGAAAATTACTTTTTATATACGGATCGGCGTATTTTATAAATAAGGCTTTGGATTATCAACAATCATATAGATGGAAGAATAAAAATTTCATTTAAGTAGTCAAGTAATAGTAAAAGATACAACAATAAAAGTAAAAGGAAGAGGTCACGTTACCAATTAAAAAAGAGCAAACGGAAGTTAACGTTCAGAGTGAAGGACTAAAACATTTAGTAATCAACTAAAACAGTAAGTATGCCGTGACATAGCACGATGAATGAAAAATTAAATAAGTAAGATTTTTTCTTTTGAAATAAGTATAAAGAAATTTACAACGCAATGAAAAAGTTAATGTATGAATGAATGGACGAATATCGTAATACTAAGATGATTCTCAATCGCATTTACTAGTCGGTAAATAGCTTATTTTCCCCCTCATATTTGTGTGTTGTTTAAAGACTGGAATGTTTTAACATAAAAACTTTCACCATTTATTATCTATCATTATGATAATTAAATAAAGTTTGATTTTAGAACTAATTAAAAAAAGTATATTAGTATTTAATTAAAATTATTAATTTATTTATCCTTCCATATTTTATTTAATTAAAATTAAATAAAATTTATTACTACTATTATTATTAGCTAACATATTCGTTGACATATACATTTTCGGAAAAAAATAGTTTCATTAAATAATTTAAAAATTCTTCCACTGTTTTTAAATTTAAAGCACGTCTGCTGAACAGTTACAAAACCTAAGAATCGGACTTGATGTAACTTGAATAAACTGGACGATTCAAAATTGCACGCTACTCTCTCGGGAGATGATTGTACATTCAAAAATAAGAAAAAAAGTTCAGATAAACATAGGTCAGAAAAAGGTTCGTTATCGAGTTTCGACTCGCTAAACATTTATCCCTGCTTTCTACTCCTTCTATGAAATTAAACTGTACTAAAATTCTTTGTGTACAAAAGGGGTGAAATTGGTGCTTCTTTATGGTATATAATCAAAGAAATTGAATAAAAGTGGTCCCAGACCTCTATCTCACTTAGGTTTTAAGAAACACGAGGTAAAACACGAAAACGTTTTGTCGGAATATGCACTTTTTTTGGATTTAAAATAAAATAACTTTGTTAATTTATTGATAAACAAAAAAATTCTAGTTAACTTAGTAGCGTATTTAATTCTGAAAAAAGTTGATGTAAATAACGTCAATTAAAATTAAATACAAATTTGAGAAATAAACTTTAATTAGAAACAAAACACCAAACCGGATCGGAAAAGTGATACTATCTTAAACAGAAAAATTTTCATCAATGTTTGAACAACAGATTGTAAATGAAAAAACATTGAAAACTTATCAATAATAGAAAAAAATGAATAAAAAAATCAATTTTAAAAAATCAAAAATTCACATACTTTTTGGTTTTTATGTAAGTTACTAAATATCAAAAGGGTTAAAATTTTGTGTTTAATTTTGTTAGACGTTATTTACATCAGTTTTCTAAGAATTATATTCTCTACGGTCAACTAGAAATTTCCGTTTGTTTATTGGTATATTAACAAAGTTATATTATTCCAAACCTAAAAAAGTGTATTTTTTGACAAAAGGTTTTGGGTTTTACTCCGTTTTTGTTAAAAGGTAAGCGAGATAGAGATCTGAGACCACTTTATTCAATTTCTTAGATCCAATACCATACGAAAGCACCAAATTTAACCCTCGAATTGTGCATCAAGAATTTTAGTACGGTTTAATTTCACAGAGGGAGCAGAAAACAGGCTAAATGTTTCGTGAGCCGAAACTCGCTAACGAACCGTTTTCTGACCTGTGTTTATATGAAGATTATTTCTTATTTCCGGCTATAAAATCATCTCGCTAGAGATTGACGTGCAGTTTTGAATCATCTGTAAATCAAGTTTACATTAAACAAAACTTATTGAATTATAAGATATTTTGTGTCTTTCTTTCAAAAATACTGTGAAAAAATATTAAGAAAATTTACTTGACTGCACTAGACAACGTGTAGAGAAGCTAGAGATAAAGCGCATGCGTCGTCTAAAATCCATCTGAATAAATGATGTGAATAACAGCCTTGTCTCTTCCTGTTCACTTTGTTGGATTATACCTTTTGAATAATCTATTTATTTTGGGTTTAAAGAGTAAATAATTTTTTTTTTACGGAATATACACAGTGATAAATATTTAAATGAAATAGACAACGGTTTATGTAAAATTTAACTTTTATAAGTTAACAGTAACTAATATGGTTTTATATGGTATATTTTTAAGTCAGTACAACTGTTGCTATTGACGTTAATTTTGATTTTGGTGTCGCAAAACCATTCTGCCAAAGTGGCCACTAATTACTACCCGGCAGCTACGTTTCGGAACAAAGAACGGTAAACGACTACCAACATGGCAATCAATCTACGGCTGAAAAAACAATTAGAAAACATAGGGTAACACGTATAAAAAATTCTGGAAGACCTGTCGTGTCAGAACAAATCGATAATAATCGCGCCTCATACCAATATAGCCTTAAGTAAATCAACTAGATCAGCAAATTTAATTACAAATTTCTCAACCGATTGTGCGAAAAATTTGATAGAAACGGTTCGAAAATGACGTATTATAAAATTGCAGTAGGTAGAAAATTTAAGCGACAACGAAAAATCTTTCGAGAAGAGTTTCAGCGGATATGCAGTAACGTCGAAGATGGTATTTTTACCGCCTAATTTTTGTTGAAGAGAATATATTTCAAGCTAGTGGACAAGTAATAGGCACAACGTACAAATATAGGTACCACAACCCTAGCGAAACTGTTAGCATATACGGGATTCACATACAGTGAATGTGATTTTTGCTATTTCCCGTGAAAAGGTATACGACTATTTCTTTTTCCACAAACGCAGAGTAACTGGAAGAATTTATTTCAATTTAAGTGAACGGTTAACGCCTCGATTCGAGAATACACTTAGAATTCCATTCTCAAACATGATGAAGCTCCACTCACTGGCACATACAATTTCGATATTATTTGCATGAATATTTCTTCCAAGAAGTTGGATGGGGCGTGCAAATGATGAAAACATGACGTTATACATCGGCCACCAAGTGGTCTACACTTAATATCTGTCTTTTGGCTACTTTTTGTGAGATTTTATAAAAAGTAAAACTTCCCTCCTCTATCTGTTCATATAAATGACAATCAACGTTAAAAAACCCAGTTGCTAGTGTTGAACGGGAGATGCTTCCATGTGTTTAGAATGAATTGGATCTTCCGTGTTGACATCTGTTGTGTGGCTCCCGATGCACACAAGTAAAAAACTTAAGAAAATTAGGTATAAACTTTAAGAAACATAAGTTCAAATTTTAAGAGATATTACCGTAAAAAACCATCTAAATGGTTTATACTCTCCATATTTGAAAGTAGGCTACCTTTATTTTTAATTGAAAGCGTCTATTACATTTATAATCACTCTGTGTATAAAATTATGCACGCATACATATTAATTATAAAATGAAGCCGTAATTTTTACTGTACTATCTCAGAAACACCATTTATTAATAGGTCAATTTTTCTTCAAAACAGGAATTAGAAGATACCGGTTAAGTATGATTACGTGGAATCAATGGAAGAAAATACTTGCAAAAAACAATTTTCTATTCTTTTAAGATCATATAGGATTAAAATCGCTACAAAAATTAAGGTTACGCTAAAATGGAATTGTAAATTAGATTAAACAAAACGGAATTTTTTTTTAGTAGGAAACAGCGGATTGAAATGTAAGAATCATCTTTTATTTTTTATATAAACGAATTTCAAAAATTGATGGAACAAAATGGTCTCATCTTAAACGAGTAAACCAAAACCATACGTTAATATCAGTCACGAAAGAAAGAGATGTATTTCAAAAGTTATACCTTATCTACTACTAGCAGACAAAAAATTGAGATCTATATTTTAATAATGTTTCATCATTTCTACGGTTTTGTTTGTGACAATTTCGTCTAAAGAAAGGCTGTTGATGTTATACAAAATTACTCGTAAAAGTGTAACCTGGTTTTCAGCCATTTTCCCGATTGAGAAATTTAACCAATTAAATTTTATAGTAGCGTGTAAATTAATCCCGACATAGATGTTATTTAATAAAAAGTAACTCTATTTAAAAAAAAAAAGATCATACCTGTAAAATTTGTGAACGTCTAGTAATTAATGTGTAGACCTTTATTCTTAATTACTACACGTACATGATTTAGCATCGATTCAACAAGTATAATTTACATTTTTCTGATTTAATCATGAAACATTACCGATATTATTGCTTTAATGAGGTTAATTTTTGCGCCACGGAAGCACTTTTGTTTCGTTCTTCGAAAAATGTTTCCAGTTTTTTGGCAGTATAACGTGGCGCTAAATCTTGTTGGAACATTCCGTTGCTTAGTGGGAATTTGTTCTGAAGTTGTCAGAACCCTTTTTCCGTCAGAATTTTTAAATATCTACCACTTTTCAACAAACCGTCTGCTGGAAGTAACGAGCAAGAGCTTTCAATCGCGGAAAAACCCACAAAAGTTTTTTTTTGGGTTGTTTAACTGAATGTTGGATATGAGCCGGTGACCGATTTTCATCTGATGCTTTTTAACGTATGGAACCCTTTGCCCCTGAACGTACAAATGTGACTCGTCGGAAAACAAGATATTTTTCCAGCCTTCTTCGGTCCAGTTAGCATGTGCTTGACTCACAAAAGCCTTTCTTTGCACAATTCTATTGTTAAAAACTGGTTTTAGCTGGCCGAATAGCTTTCCGTACAGCTGCAAGAAGACGGCGTCAAACAGTTGTCACGTGTAAATCTGTTACACTGGTTACTAATTCTCAATTTAAATCCACAGCTGATAATTTTGGATCAAGTTTACTTTTTCTTAATCAAGTCGGAGTAATTTTTCTTTTACGGGTGCCATAGGAACCGGAATTTTTAAATCGTTTTAAAATAGCATTCATTATCCCTAGTCAAAATACCACACTCAGAAGCTATTTGTCGCTTTGCTCAGAAAGAGAAATATTTTCGAACGCTTTCTTGCAGTTATGTCCGTTATTACTGTATATATTCAAGAAACAAAAAATAAAAAATATGATTTTATAATAAACAGTGAAATAAACTTTCACAAAAAACTATTTAACAAGAAAATTGCTAAATAACCACAGAAAAATAACCTTGCATTACACAGACAACTTAAAGAATGGAATATCCAAGCAGTGCACCACAATATAGAAATAAACAAAAGATTCCCTGTGTTCGGATTAATTTGCAGGCTACTGTATAAAAAAAAACTATATTTTGTTCATTTTAAAAAATGTTTTAGAGTTTGATAAATCAGGGTTGTAGAGTTGTCGGTCTATACACTATACTTGCATGAGATGATTTAAGGGAGGAAAATGTGAGAGCCTTTAGGTATGCCACCTCTTTTTTTGATACGTAGTTTCTTAGGTTGATATTGCATGTTTCACGGAAAAGAAAAAGTGCTTTATTTATGCGTTCACATTTAGTTCTGTGAACAGCAGCAACCTTGGAGAATCGCCATTGTAATGACCTTCGTATTTACCATCAGTGATTGGCGTCTTTTCACCTCCATGAGATTCAGTCAAAATGTGAATCTTGTTTTTAGAATAAGGTTTAAAAATATTTTTTTAACTTGTCCTATCCCTCAAACTTTAATTAGATTCTTTTTTTTAAAAACTCGATAATAATAAAATAGCCGTACAAAAGAACTGCTATTTCGACAATCAGTAATATTAGAGACTTTTTTATGCACTGCAAAAAAATAATTACAGCAGATATATAATTCCATTTAATTAACAGCGGAATGAAAAAGTATTGAAAAGAAGATAAGGATTTAAATTAAAAATGATAACAATCTTAAAAAATCAGTACAGTATAGTCACTGCAAATAAACATAGAATGCAGTAGGGACCTCATTTTGATTTCACTTGTACTTTCTTAATCACTAAGAAAGGACTGTACTCTGACCTGAGCAACGGTCGAAATTTGACTATTTCAAAACTATTTCCAATATATAAAATTAAATTTTTTCCCATGAAATGATTCTCTCTTACTTAGATTATAGTACATACACGTTACTTTATCCTTTAAATTTTAGAAAAATAATTTTTAGGCAAGTTACAATTAAAATAATTAATATCGTGATCCATAGAGACACGGTTTCATAGAACAATAGAGGATTGTTGGTTTCTCTATTAAAAAAATCGATACTCAATGATTAGTAGTACATTACAACGACGTATGATATATTAATTATTTTTGTTTACTAGAGGAAATGCTTCCCACCAGATTTTTACAATTTAAAAACAAGCACATCAACAAACAACTTCATCCTGTCTTAAATTATGATCAAATATAAAAAATACATTAAAAAATATATATGCTTAGATACAGAACTGTAAATAAGGATTAAACATATTCACCCTTCATATTTCATGAGGGAATAAAAAAAAATCATTTAAATTTATGTACCGAATAGAGGTTGCAAGTACAGTTAACGAGGTGTTAACAACATAATCCTGACTAGCAATAGAGAATGAAGTGTGTAGTATAACCTGCAATAACGAGCTATTGAAATATTATGTAAGCCGTAAGTCAAGGGGGAAAAAATTTAAGTTTTTTATGTAAAGGAAAAAGTTATATAAAGAAACAAGAGTTGCTTGAGGGATAACAAAAGTGAACCCTCAGAAATTAGCCATTTCAAAAGATATCCATATCTTTAGAAGAAACTCGTGACTAATCCCATAGTCAAGGACAAAAGAAGGCGTAATAACATGATATAATATAGAATTAACGAGATTTGAAAAAAAATTTTTTAAATCAAAGTGAAAAAACTTTTCCCAAATATTTTAAAATTAAAAACGAAAATATTTTAGATTTCTATGACCCAAAAATGAAACTAATTATTATTTAACAATTAAATGAAAAAAACCGGTAAAATTAATTTTTATAACTGTAAATCACTTTACTTTATTTTTTTAGCATTTACATAGAGTTTAAAAATTAACCTTGAAGTTAAAAATTAAAATTTTTTACTTTTTATTTTATAAAAAAATATTTTTAATTCCTGCTCAGTTACGTGCAAGAACTTTTATTAAAAATAACAGAGTATATCCTACACAGAAGCATCAAGTGTAAACTTGCTCATTACTGTGACTGCATAAGCACGTATGAAAAATAAACCAAATAAAAGTCTGTTATCGACCTTAAACTGACATTAAACACAACCAAACCATCAAATTTTCAAATACACAACTTCAGATACTATAAAATAGCATATTTAAAATTTCATTGAAATTGGTATGGTAGGTTCAACGGTCCTTTATCTCAAAACATAAAGAAAATTCAATTTCACCCGAAAGGCACCATGTCCGGAGAGAAACTGTGTAACATACAGCCTGGGGGGAAACCCATCTAATCGCACCTATATTAAACACTATAAAAAATATACCATGCGTGTAGCGACCTGTGGGGGATTCGTCCCACCTGACCTGCCAAGACGCAAGGCCCCGCCTTCGTTTAACAGACCGCTGCTGCCCGGAAGCAGTGGTCATGACGGATCCAGGCAATTTCCGATCAGCGGACTGGCCACTACCTAACGGTCCGTCGATTGGCCGAGGCCAATGGTATATTTCCTATAGTGTCTGATGTAGGTGTATATAACACAATTTCTCTCCAGGAATTGTGCCTTTCGGGCGAGTATGGCTAAGTTTCCTTTGGTGGATTCGAGTCAATAAACGGATTGTGGGACTGATGGTACAGTGGACCACGTCCTCTATGTCTGTCCCCGATATGAGGTTGAACGTTCACGAGCTGTTAGGGAAGTTGAAGAATACATTCCTTTCTGGATCTCCGTATTAACTGGATGATCCGCGAGGAGTGGTTTATAGTGGCTGGTTTTCTTTGCGCCCTTGCGGTGTGTAGCTCTGCAGAGGGAGGTTAGTCGAGGTATTTGAACGTGGCAGGATCCCGGGTGACTAGGGTTCCAGCCTAGGTATTGGAATGGTTGGAGGTAGGCTCATTGGCATCGTGCCATGGCTATATTGGAATTGTTTATGATTCGATTTGGAGCGCCCGTTGGTGGGGGTAGCCGGGCTGCCGGGGTATGGTAGCCCGTGCGACCGGGGGCGTGGCTCCTACACGATCCGGAATGAGGTTACGTTCCCCTTGTTAGGTGAATTAACTTGGTCGATTGATTTGGGTGTAGGTCTGAATTTTTATGTTGCGTAAAACATAATTTCGATTGGTATGAGTATAGCACTGATTTAGCTTTCAACTCGTTCGTTTTCTGAGGCATTCACAGTCACTAACGGTGCTGCCAAATTTGGACTAGGCACGGAGTCCGCGGTTTCGGTTACTTAGTTTGAGGGAATCATATTAGGTTGGATATGAAGACGTCCGTTTGAGGCCTACGTTCTAATCAGTTAGAGGGTCTCTAGACGACCTCAGGTAAAGCCACTCAGGACTCCGAACGGAGGGGGTGGTGTGGAAACCGGTAACCCCCTAACGTCAGCGTCACCCCCTAACAAGGATTATCTTTGATGACGTGCGCGCTGAGGGTCTGCACATCTACCGGCGCACCCGTAATGAGTATGTTCATGCCATCAAGGAAGCCAGACTCGAAGTTATGGTAAGACTCCATGTGCGAGTTGCAGTGCAATCTCTGGCAGTTCCTAAAATAATGTTACCGGTCAAAGCCATTGCACGTGCTGTCCAGTGTTCGATGGGGGCTTGATGGTTGTGACCACACTTTAAGATGTGTGGCGACTTACCAGGCGTTCCTGGATACTCAATATGAACTGTTTTCTCAATCGAGGCCAGTTTGGCTTCAAGAAAGGGGTTGGCGTGAGGATTACATCTTAAATGTTCTTGCCGAGGTGGAAAGCGCCGACTGCAAATATGTTTCGGCAATTTTTATTGATATAGAGGCAGCATTATCTTCCTTGTGTTGGAGTTCTGTCCTCTATGAGTTGGAACGCCGCAATGTTCCCGTAGCCCTGCAGACCGTATTACGTGACTACTTGTCTAACCACTCGGCTCTGTTTAAAGATGCGCACCTAGTGGTGGAAATATCCGCCACCAGGGAAATCCCGCAAGGTTCCGTTCTCGGTCCCTAGCTGTGGAAACTGGTCTTTGATGGATTTCTAGGATTGACATTCCCAGAAGGGGTCACGGCCCATGAGTGTCTCCTATTAGTTTGTAGTAACTCACGACGGCAGCTAGAAGATCGAGGGCAAGCGGCTTTGTCAACTGCTGAGGGCTGGATGGACATGCAAAATTTAACGATTTCTATGCCTGAGACGAAGTACTTGCTTCTCATAGGTGCAGACAAATTATCGTAGTCGTAAGCTCCACATTAACTATAAAGGCTGTGTAATCAGCCAAGTTAGAGTTCATAAGTACCTAGATGTTTTGTTTGATGAGAAATTGCTTTTTAAAAACCATATTAAGCAAGTACTCATCTCAGTAGCAGGACGTCGTCTCAGTAATGCACAAACTTAGGAGGATTGCTCGGAAAGACTATGGATTGTCGGGCTGTCAAATGTACAAGGTGTATTCGAAAGCATGAGTTCTTACGCGGTGCTCGTTTGCGCGCATAGGTTGGATATGATTAGAGCACTTGTTCAGAATTTAAGGAGTGCCCAGCGCAGAGCCTTAATTGTATGACTTGGTGCTTTTAAAACAACCTCCTAAGAGGCTACCACCAAATTGGGAAAGACTCTCCCAATCGAATTAATGGTGAAAGTTCGGGCAGCCATGTGGAGATTCCGAAGAGGCCGGGAGGTCGAGGTATTTGGGATGCTGTTTCGAGCCGGGCCAGTACTGGAGCGGAACGGTGATCGCAATGTACCGGATCTAAATTTCGTTCAGTTGCCTATCTCTCGCCTGCAGAGCAGCGCGATGGAAGCATGACAGCTGGAATGAAACACCACGACTAAGGAAAGATCCTTGTATATATTTATACAGGATCTGGGGGGATGGTATGCTTCGAACTCGTTTTAAAGGGCAACGGGTGCCTGGGTGTACATCAACCACGCTAACTTGAACAAATATCTGTTTCGGTTCCGCCTGGAAGCTGATGAGCTGTGCGTCTGCGAGGAGGTCCAGTCAAATTAACACCTGATGTTTGACTGCCCTACTCTTGGGGGGCCAGAGACCGGGCGAACTTGGAACGTAGAGGTCAAGGGGAAAATTGGCCACTCACAAGCGGCGAGAACCGCACTGTCGGACCGTATGGGAGATCCTCGATGCGGCTGCTTTGTTCAACCGGCATCCGTAGTTTGCTTAAGGGAAAGACTCTTACCGCATTGCCGTGGGAAGCTAACCCTGAGTATGGCTGTCCACCAGCCAATTATTATGGCTCCAAGCGCTATACACTGGTGAACAGACTTGCTGGTATTCAGCGACGTAGGCGTGCAGCGAATTACTGCCTAGACAGTCGCAGTTGAACTTGCAGACCATGTCCTCATATCGGGCTACATTTCCCCCAATTCTGGGATGGAAAGATTTCGGGCATTTGTAGATTATATAAGAAGCTGTAGAAAAGCTATTGTCCTCACCGGAGATTATAACTGAAAGCTACGAGTTAGGTGGCAGACTGTCAACTACCAGAGGTTAGATTATGGCTACGATGAACATTGCGATGAAAATGATACGGCCGAACATCAATCTATATTTGTAGCAGATGGGACGAGATTCGTCAAAAAACGGGACTTCCTAAAATAACACCAGAAGAGATTGTCCCGTTTATGATGAAAGAAAGATATGAATAGGACCAAGTTACAACAATAGTACGTAGTAACTAAAATACTACGTACCAAAGCAAGGAAATTAGGGAAAGGAATGGTGATTGATCTACAGGTAGGGATTTTCGAGGGCAGCACTGCTCATGAGAGGGTGGTTCGCTGAGGTAGGCCGCCCTTGATGACTGACCGTGGACCCCTGGGTTTCGTGGGTAAATAAAAGACCGTAGTCCACGCTGGGTCTATCCCTCACGGGTGGGACCTGGTTTGAGGTCTGGCAAAGAAAAGACCGAGTCCCGACCTGCCAGGTAAGCTACTCCCGTGGGGCACGACTTTGTCAGATCTCACGGGATCTCGAAGGGTTAGAGGCGAGGCACCCGCTGGATTGTGTAATGTTTTTGACGTAGGTCCATCCTCAGTGGTAAGGGAGGAAAGAAAAAAAGAGAAAAAAGAATAAAAAACAGGTTTTGTGAAACAGCCGCACACCAATGAGAGAAAAAAGAACCTTTTTGAAAATGAATTCCTTAGGTTTACTTGTTGGTGACAGTATCGGTTACTTACGACAGTATCAGTACAACTAATCTAAACGACTGGCAAATAATAAGAAACCAAATAAAGAACAAGGGTCCGACTAGCATCGTGTTGGTAGGGCGAAAAGATTTATTGATGGTGCTCACTTAATGAACTTTTAAGAATAAACAGTTGCCATTAACACTACGTTCAATCAACTACGTTCCATCAACTACGTTCAATCCGACTGTTACAGCTTCTTAAAGAAAATACCTCCTCTACACCAGACTATTTTTTTACAAATATTATATAGTGGTATAAAATTTAGATACAAACACAAATTACTTATTTTATAAGTAAGCACAATAATTAATTCAGTTTTCAGTTAAAAAAATTAAGTTCGTTTAAGATTAATCTGCCGCTGACTTCCAACTGGAGGTCCCGGGTTAGAATCCCGCTTAGGCAAGGCATCTTTTTATACGCTACCAATTTTCAACGGGGTAATGATCATAGCTGTTGATTACCGCTCTTTCATAAAAAAAGACAAGATTAAATTTTTCGTTCTATTATAGTTAATGTTTTACAAAAAAAAAAAACCATTAATTAATATTTAGTTTACAGTTTTACAAATTAAACTGTTTATTAACTTATATGGTATATCGTGAAAAATTGTTTTATTCCCATTATTAAAACATCTGACATTATATATTATATATATATATTATATATTATTATCAATGATATATTAATAATTACCTATATAATTAAACTATATATTAATTTTATTTATATATATATATATATATATATATATATATATATATATATATACATTATATACTGGACGAATTTTTTTAGGTGAAACCAAAAAATTGTTTACTAATTTCAGGAAATAAAACAATTCAAAATAAAAATTATGTCTTTCACAATACTCAAATAATACCATAAATTTTTAAGAAACATTTTTCCACATTTTCATAAATGATCCTTTTTAACAATCAATGTAGTTTCTTATAGTTAATATACAAAAAAAAAAAAATAGCTTACCAACATATGAATATGACGTGTTCAAGCGTTTTCGGAATTAAATTCCATTCTCAGGAACTAACATTTTTTGTCATAATTGTAACAATAATTAAAACTTCACATGTTAAGTGCATTAAAGTTGTAATATTTGTGTAATTATATATGAATATATATTCATTTTTTATGCGTTTAAAAATGAAAAGAGACTAACCAGAATCAGTTTAAAAGAAAAAGAAGAAAAAATGTTATAATTTTTTTTAAACTTGTTTAATTTATTTTAAAAAGATTTTTTTATTAAAAGCTTACACATGCATTTTTTTACTTTCTTGACATCATAGCACTAGAGCTAAGCTGCAAGAAGGAAGGTATGGTAATCAGTCAAAAAATAAGATACGAGTTTTATGTATTTTTGACGTTTGATGATCTAGGGACCCAAAAAAACAAACAAACGTGGCAGGTAATGTTTGTACGTACGAACGTGTGTGTTGGCGCGTTTGAAGCTTAATTCACTGGATAAACCGATTTTTATGAAATTTGGCAGATAGTAGTGCATACGGAACAATTTGTTAGTATACGTTTGGTGTGAATATCTTCAGTAGGGAGATTGTTTTTTGGGGTCAATTTTCTCTTTCTTTTTCCTGTTTAGCCTCCGGTAACTACCGTTTAGATAATACTTCAGAGGATGAATGCGGATGACATGTATGAGTTTAAATGAAGTGTAGTCTTGTACATTCTCAGTTCGACCAATCCTGAGATGTGTGGTTAATAACACAACCACCAAAGAACACCGGTATCCACGATCTAGTATTCAAATCCATGTAAAAATAACTGGCTTTACTAGGACTTGAACGCTGGAACTCTCGGCTTCCAAATCAGCTAATTTGGGAAGACGCGTTCACCACTAAACCAACCCGGTGGGTTGGTCAATTTTCTCAAAACGTTTGCAACATAAGCCCACTTCATATCAATCTCAGTACATACGTAGATGCTTATCTTACCATAAAAAGAAAATTACACCAAAATTCTCCCTTCGAAAAAGCAATCTTTATATTTATAGCATATTTTTAACAGAATTTAATTTTGTCTTCCTAAGGAAGGTAGCGCAGGTGACCCGAATAGAAATTACTTTTGGGGTAATATTTTACTGAGGGGGGGGTGCCGACCAAATTTTAAAACACTTTTTGTTCAATTTTCATATGTCATTATTTTTCCATTATCTTTCCTGACAGTAGTCAGGAAAGTATTTCACCTTTGTCGTCAGTTTTTGTAATTGATGTTGAATTAACAGCATAATAAATTTTTTAGTAAAAGTTTTTTTTATAGATGTTTTAATTATAAGAAAAAACTGCTGTAATTAATGATAAAACTGAAATAAAACAGTAAAAATAAACATATTTAAAAACACAACAAATATAATCATAACAAATTTCAACTTTCTACAAATAGCCGTAAGTATATTTGTACAAGGCATGCGCTTTTTATAAGCAATGATTAAACCAACAGCGGTAATTAGTAAAAACATGGTTTACGGTCAATAACGTAACACAAAAATTACTAATAGGCGATATGTAATACACCTTAAAATTTTAAACGATAAGAGAGAAACACAATCAACATTGCACAGTATTTATTTCTTCGTGCTACGTTTAGTATGGATATAAATAAAAACGTCACAAAATAAAGCTTCTAACATGTTTCACTGTCAATCAAGTTGTCGGTTCACAAAATTATTAATTTTTTTTTTTTTTTATAAATTTCGATCAGAGTTCTTTTATTAAATTTTAAACATTTATTTTTACGCTTAGGAAAATATACGTTTAACATAAAAATTTATAACAAAAATAAAATTAAAATCGGGTTTTTCTCATTTACTTTTTTTCTTAATGAAATAATTCATTAATTCATCACACAAACTTTAAAGGTTCTACATGAGAATATGGAATTGGAGTTTTGTAACGAATAAAAGAATGCCAAGCCTGATTAGAATTCGAACTTGGGACAATCGGATGAAAGACCGAGATCCCATCTCTCCGCTATGAAGTTCGTAAATCAAGAGCTTCGTTTTTTTTTTTAATGAGAAACATTTTTGTAAAACTAAGTAATATGTATAATAGTTGTGTATTGAAATGCATCTGAACCATGATAGCATACGGTTAAAAATCAGATGAAACAACTGATCGATGTAAATAGTAATCATTCAATCAAACGAATATTAAAAAAAAAGAAAAAAATTAGTTTATTATTTTAAACTTTATTTTTAAATACAAAAAAATACGAATAACATACTTAAAAAAATTAAATTTTAACATACTTAAAACTTAATTTAATAAAAATAATACGAACGAGACGAAGATAAAAGAAAAACTGAAAATAATGGATTACATAAAAATAGATTAAAACCTAAATATTAAATTACATTTACGAAAGCAAACGAACCCTTTGTAACGATGAATTGTTATCAAACACGGATGATATTCACATACCGCTTCGTTTTTCGGGAGCTGTCATTTTAATTTCCTCTGCTGGCTCTTAATGGGCAGACTTACCTAACGATAACAATTAATAGCACGGACAATGATTTTATTTCAAAGAATTTTCTATAACAAATATTATTTATCAAAGCTCAGAGGAAGAGACTCAGAAGCTCAGTTGGAGCGGCGACTGGTTTCTTGCTACCTAACCGTCTTGCCACGGAGTACTAACCCCTCTACTGCACTATTAGCAATACCGTCAGTACTTCAGACGCCCGTAGAACTACTGTGAATCTATGTCTTTATGTTTTCTAAACTTTGACGAATAATTAAACTTTTTCCATATATAATAATAAACTTTTTCCCTAAGATTGTTCTACTCGTATTTTCGATCACGGCGATGCAAATTATACAAACCGATTTAAAAATAAGATTACATTAATAAGGAAAAAGAGGAAATCTTTCAAGGGTAGATATTAAGAAAATAATTCATCGAAAAAAAATTTTCTTTTATAATCGTGCCAAAAGAAAAACTTCCTTGGCATATTTTTGTTGATGTTAGAAACGTGATTAGTATTAAAAATTCCCACCAACATATAAATCAAATTGCCCTGATCCTTAATCACAATAGTTTGTAGGCCTAATATGCAAGATTTTAGACGATGAAAATCATAGCAACATTCAGGACTAGGTATTTTAATCTAGCTACATAGCATTTTTGCAACTGCCAATACAATATGAAATCAGTTATGTTTACGTTTTGATGTTCAAGTTTTCCGGAAAAAAATTTAGACCAAACGATCATTGGAGCTAAGATAAAGATATTATGCAGATTAGGTTCGACATAGTTTAAAATCATTCCTATCCTGTTCTATTTTATTTAGAACGCTCAATATACATTTACACTTATGTATGTGTTTTAATGGCGTCTGCGAGATTTTTACCAACAGACTTTATGATCCTCTACACGTCAAATATCAAGGGAGTGGTTAACTTTAAGGTAACATCCCGGGATAGGAATGTACAATGTCGGATACAATAACAACCTTGTTTAGCTCGATTAAGTAAAAAACGTTATGTAGGTTAAATAACTCAGCCAAGACCCACGTTGAAAAAAGAGGAAAACGAAGTCTAGCAACTGAATTTTGATACTGAAGCAGCGGCAAGCAGCAACTCGACGCGAGCCACGCTGATAACCGGTAGTGTATCCCCAGAAGCAGCACTGATGACGTAAGGACGGCCAAGCTTCTTCTTTTCACATCCACTAACGATGTATGGTCTAGTACAGATCTGCAGCAGAGCACGGGATGCTCCCATATCTGCTGCTATCTGACATGGACGATCTCCGATTACACCGTTGACGATCAAGCTGTCGGAACCTCTAAATAGCGTCGGTACGTTCAACGAAACTTGTCGAGGTGACGGGGATTATCTTGCTGGTATCCAACGATTAGTTCTTCTTAATTGCCTTGCCGACTTCTTGCAGTCGATTTTCAAATGCCCAATTCCGCCGCAGTTCCAGCAGACTTGTCGACCACTGTTCTTCGGTGCTGCAGCAGGAAGTCTTCAAATCGACACCCGACTTTTCGTTGAAGTCAACTCAAATTCTCTAAAGACGAGCAGTATGACGAGAATGCACGCCGGCAGCCTCCAGTCCCAGAGCCGGAGCAAGGGCGTCGTTGACCGACTTCGCCGTCCCTAGAAGGTGCTTCTTGATCTAGACGTCCAGTAGCCCGTCGATGAAGATATGTGCTACCTCCTCCTTGATTGTATTCCGGTGGCAGGCCTACTAATACCCGCTGAGCTAGCTGTTCGATAATGTTCGGAGGTCTGTCCGCCTCTCCCTCGTGGACCAGACCGGAGGCTACAATTTAACCTAAGTCTGGGGCTTGAACTAAGTTGAGTTCACTAAGGGAACTAGGACTAAATTTCGTTGTTGTGATCAACATTTTTGGTGGTATGTTATATTTATTACCTCGAATTACGAGACATTTACGAAATTGGCTCAAAATAAGTAGAACTAGGCGCGGGGTTCGCGCTTCCGCGAACTCAGTTAGCTAATTCAGAGGGATACGATGTAGGACAATCAAGATGTCCGAACGAGGCCTACAGCAAAGGCAAAAGCTGAGTTAATGAATCACCGATGCAAATGTCTACCGAGCCATTTGCATCGGTGGCATCCCAACGAGTACAGGCTTATTACTATGAGATGTAAAAAGTCAGAGGGCGATAGAAGACTCCCGTTTTAGCCCAACAGCGCTAGGATAGGCGGGAGGGGGGGGGGTTGTAGCAACCAGAACGTCATTAGGCAGGTGTCTTGGAATATTCGATAATGTTCAATGTCGGTGAAATGGCGACTGCACTGCCGAGGGCATGGATTCCCTTGCAGGCGTGAGATGTAGCGGCATCTCGACGATGGCAGAAAACAAGTAAATGTCAAGCGGGACTCTGCGATGCAGCTGAGTGGGAGTAGGAGGTCTGACCGCCTCTCCCTTGTACACCAGATCGGAGTCCGTAAATTAACCAAGTCTGGGATATGAACTGAAGGTTTAAGTTCACTAAGGGAAATAGGATTAAATTTCGTTGTTGTGAACAACATTTTTTGTGGTATGTTGTTTTTCAATTTGTCACGAATCTATGAGACATTTACACACAAATTACCTCTATTAAATGTAGAACTAGGCGCGGGGTTCGTGCTTCCGCGAACTCGGATAGCTAGTTCAGAGGGCAACGATGTAGGACATTCAAGATGTCCAGACGAGGATTACAGCGAAAGCAAAAGCTGAGTTTATAAATCACCGATGTAAATGTCTACCGAGGCAGTTACATCGGTGGCATCCCAACGAGGCCTGGCTTATTACTGTGAGATGTATTAATAAATTACTATACAATATTAGTATTAATAAATTACTATTACAAACACAAAATAAATAGAAAAACCTTAGCAATAACTTACAAGCTAAATATTACTACAAATGAAAATTTAATAATACGTCAATTATAAACAACACAAGAATAAATCAAAAAATATGTAATCAGTATCAAAAAAAAAAAAAAAAGATTTGACCAATATAAACTTTAAACTAACATAACCCGTAAACCATGAAAAATTAAAACTACAACACTCTCAATATCCCACTTCTGTCACATCGTCGCGTGTTAGAATCGCATCGAACAACTAGTAGTACGCTTATACTCGTTTCTTACTCCTCGCTTAAACTGATGTTAACTCGTCTTTCCTAGAGTATTAGCACTCCTATCCTCTTCACCTGCAGAACCAAACCCAAGTTGAAGGGTGACTATGATCGACCGAGTCCTTGTAAATGTGCCGGGGCGAAAAGCGATTATTAAACGGACTTATTAACCTCAGAAAAAGGATTCCTTTTAATCCCCTTCTGGATTCCTTTCACTATTATTTTCTGTTATTTTCTACTACTTCCTTCTTAATTAGTATGAATCCGCTACTCAACTCCGTTATACCGGCCTTGTTACAATATACTTGGTGGAGAAGATGGAACTACAAACACTAAGGGATGATCTAGTAATTAGATTTATCGATCTGCAGCAATTCTTGCTATAGAAGGGTAAAACATTAAAACTCGATCTTATAGTCAAGATACAGTAAATCAGGTAAAAGAATCCAACCGTTCTCCAAGTAAGGTGATTGAAACGTCTGTCTAAGGAAGCATATTCTTTGGAAAATACAATTACTGTGTTGTTTAAAAAATGGATTGTTCTATTCCCAGCAATTATCTATAATTTTCCATCATTTCATTGATTATTAATGCATCCTTCTTCTTACATTATATTTTAGACAAATTCCAATTAAAGTTATAAGCATTTTTATTTACGCAAAACGAAACTATTTTTTTTAACTGAGCTAATAAAATACTTTCAAAAATGTAAAATTTCAATTCATTAATTTTAATTCAATAAACTGACCACGTTTTCTATCAAAACGTTAATTATTTATTAAATTAGTTAGCATGAATTACATACAAAATAATTATTAAAGTAAAATAATTCAAATAATATAAATAAATTCTTTACATTCAGTATTCTTAATTGTGTAATGTCGTTTATATACCTTACTCTTCCTATAGAAGCCAGAGTTAATGCCTTCTGCCTACGGAAAACAGAAGAATAAAAGCATTTACAGAAAATTTATAGATCTGGTGAAGGCCATTAATAACGTATAATGGAAAAAATTTTAAAAAACCTTAAAGAAAATTGAACCTAAAATATAGGGAAAACAGAGTTACTACAATATGTACAAGCACCAGGAAGCAGTGATAAATATTTAAAAGATGTGAAGTGCAGGTTTTAATTTAGAAAGATGTGAAATAATCCATGTTCAACATTCTGTGCGCTCTCAATGTTGAATCAATGAAACACCCAAAAATCAAAAACAGAATATAAACTTTCAAAGTTGGAATATAAATTGTAAGAAAAAATTTTCTAAAAATATTCATACATAGCATAAACGTAATACATTTGCTTAAGTAAGGTTTTGTCAAAATCTAACCTTTTGCTGCTTTCGATGTTGCTGCTTCTGGTTGTCTGCTTATGATCTTAAATATTACATTGTGCATTGTTAGTAATTGAATCCTCCTTTCTTTTATATTTTTCGCTTTTCTTGTTATTATAGTTTTTTCAAATTGAATTTGTCTTCTAGCAAATGAAAAATAAAGGTTAAAATAAGAAAAAGAAATCTCTTAACAAACGTTTTTTTGCATTTTAGGTCCAGAGTCTACAATTTACAAAAAAATTGTAGACACTTCTTAATAGCTCTATATATTGTAACAAGACCGGTATAGCGGACCTGAGCAACGGATTCCTGCTAATTAAAAAGAAAGTAGTAGAAAATACAATATAATGGGAAGAATCCAGAAAGGGACTAAACGGAACCCTTTTAGTAAAGGTAACAGGTCTGTTTAATAATGATCCTTTGTAATACTGCCTACCGACACACTAAACACATGTCGTTCCGTGAGAAGAGTTAACAGACCAAGGTTTGAAATTTTGTGAGCAAATGAGAGGGCGATCGATCATTCTCAAGCTTCGAGTTCGGTCTGGTCCAACAGGTAAAGATAGGAGTATAAATACTCCGGGGAAGACCAGCTAAAAATCAGTTCCGCGAGGACAATCTGCGATATAAGTCTGTGAGATGAGAGTCTGCAGATGTCAGTCTGCGATGTGTTGTGTGAAACAGTCCGCGAGACTTCAGGCAGCGAGAGTATTCTGCGGGAGGTCAGTGAAGAAGCGAATTTTGAGTGCAGGTTCGATGAAACTAAGGTGACGTCACAAGTAATCCCGGTACACGAAAATAAGAAGTGGTTCGGCGAGTTACTGCAAGATTATAAGTTAGAGAGATAATGTACTAAATTTCATTCATTAACTGTTTAGGATAGTTTTATTTGTGAATAGCAAATGGTATTTGCAGTAAAAGAATTCTATACGTCTTATCTACTGTTGTAATACAAGAGTGGTGGTTAAAAGTGTTAAGACTAGCGTTCAAGCTAATATCTTTTGTCAATGGGACTGAATTCTGCTTTTCCATTCTGTTTATCTACCTGTGAATAAATTCTGACGAGTTCTTTAAATTCTATTTTGTACGTAAACTCTGTTTATTATTATTATTATTATTATTGATATTTAGAATTATTTGTTTGTTATTGACATTTAATATTATTGTCTACTTTTGCCAGTATTGTCATTATTGCAAGATGTTTTTTTATTGTCTGTTATTATTACTATTGTCATTATTTTGTCTTACTATTGTCTTCTTTTACTTATATTTTTTAACTAACAAATTGTAATTACATAAAACATTTTCATTTGCCAATTTCTCAATATCCTGATCGAGCTGGGAACACGCGACAATATTAAGTATAAACTTTCAAAAACTTTTCGAAAAATATTTAAAAGGAAGAGAGATAGAGCACAAGAACAAAACCATATACTGGTATTTCAATTTTAATAGGTTAGAGTTGAATTTTTGAAAAACAATTGTTTGCATTATTTATATATGCATCGCGGTTGGATACATATATACCTACAAACACACATATATTTTTTTGGTCTAGATAAAGTAGTTGAAAAAAAAAACGTAAAGCTTTGCAAGAACCTTTAATATAACTTTTCTAGCTTATTCACGGGTAAAGTAAAAATAAAAACGTATTGATTCACTGATTATACAGTATTTTTTATGTAAACCAAAAATAATACGTACATAGATTCCCTGCTAGAACAGGAATTCAATTAAAAAAAAAAAATACAGCTAAAGAAAGACGAAAAAATATAACAAAGGTGGATTCAAGAGTTGGCAGAATTGTTACACGGATAAGAAATTACTAACGATAAACGAAGCAAGGTTAAGATCAAAAGCAGACTACCGGAGCAGCAGAATCAAAAGCAACAAAAAGAAATTTCATGTAAAACAAGCTGCTAATATCAAATACAGTTCTACAAATTCGAATGACAGTCTAAAAAAAATTTATGTACAGCGAATAGCTTTTTGATATACAGGCTTCTTACGAAAGTAATCCACATCTAGGACTGAATACTATGATAGGGGTATGACGGTTGATTGGAATAACTGAATCTAAGTGCACCTTCCATTATTCAGAATTTATGCCGCTGGATCATTAATATCTTTAAATAATGTCCTTGTTAGTCTAATCAATACATATTCTATTTATATTTAATTTATAACACATTTAGATACATTTTCACTTATTTAAATATTATATTATTAGTAACTTATCTCACGATGAGTTTAAAAATGGTGTACATGTATAATATTTATGTTTAAAGAGTATTTATTATAATTAATGTATTCATATATAGTTTCACATTTTAAGCTACATCTTTTACTGTTTGATTTACACCAACAATACAACAATAAAGACAAAATATGTAATACAAAACAGCTGTTGAACTAAACTAGATGAAAAAATTTATATGCTTTACATAAATTTATTATAAGGAGGACATGAAACTGAACAACGGTGACTGACATCCGCAATCTTCAACTGACGTGTAGAAACATAATAGAAAATATCTCTTTATAATTACTTATAACTTTGTTAAAAAATCAATAATTACAATATAATCCCTTTTCAAGTTAAATTACAACAGATCGATTGAGACCTTTATTTACCAAACAAACAAAATATTGAAAAAATACGTCTTAAAAGTCTAAAAAAGTCTTAAAACGTTTTTTAATACTCAAGATATAATAATTAAAAAGTTACCTGAAATTTTAGAATTTTATTTTCGTTTATAAATTTCGTTAAGATAGGAAGCTATGTATGTACATTCTGTAGTTTTTTTTCCACAAACGAATTATATTTTAACTCGTATCCATTAAAAAACCTGTCTAGTTGTAGATAATTTACTCTAAGTATACATTATAGATTAAAAGTTCATGTGGAAGTTTAAGTGATTTTTTACTAAAATCAATCGACATAATTAAATCTTAAGTCTTGAAAAAAATTATTAAATCCCCTTTCTGGGAAAGCCCATTCCATTTCGCTAAGTTTTATAGGTTAAATGATAAAATAGACGGTGAAAGTTAATTTATTGCATACGCAATATTTTTGACGGGGAGTTTAATCTTAATATACGAATATTCACCTAATTTTCATTAAAATTAATTGATTAAAAATATATATAAGCCCTCCACACGAATCTTTTTGAAGGCTCATTCAGCAGAACATTCAAATAATATAAAGGTTTTGTTCGATCCAAAGTCTGGGCTTACTAGTATTTTTATAATTCTCAATTTATCTATACAGAAAATGAAACTTATATCAGTATTGAAAATGGAACTTATATTAAAACTTATTGAAACGGAACTTACAAAAAAATAAATAATCAATAAAATAACATACTACACTACTTAAAGAATTTTACAGAAATACTGGATCTTTTAGATTATAAAAAAAAACAAAGTTGAAATTTAACAAGAAGAAATAATGTTCGCGAAAATAAACAAATAACACAGATTTTTTTTTACTCCGCGTATGTATGGAACGTTCCTCGTTCGTTCCCTTTTCTAGTCTAGTCGGTGGAAGGAATATGAAAGCGGTTTAGTTGTTTTTACAGTAGTGGTCAGAAGATGTCGGAAAGCAAAAGCTCTTTGATTGCCAAATCTGTCCAAAAACACGTTGGAAGGGCGAAAGGGAAAGTAATTAGTAAAAACTAATTATGTGTTTGTTTCTGTGTACACAGAAATTTAAATTAAGCACCGTTGGACTATAGTATTTTTAAGCGGACTGTTTATTAAGTTATTATCTAATAATACTAAAAAATATTATCTGTATTGACATTTTATTATTTATTCGGTTGAACCGAATACGGTTTTTAAGCACAATGTGCTTAAATACCGTGTACCATATTCTTGAATGTGATAAAATTTCGAATCAGATATCATCCTATTTCCAGCTATTCTATTTGTTCATTTTTTCCGGTTGTTTATTTTACAGAAAACTTTAACCACGGCCTTGAAAAGGCCCAGAAAAGAATTTTCTGGAGCAGCACCCCACTAATTTTAGCTACGAACCGCCAGTGATCGGCGCCTTAAAACAGAGACGATTCGGCTAGAATACGGTATCACAATAGAAGGGTCCCTTAGTCCTTCATTTATGGGATTGATCTTCATTTATTGATGTTCATTTACGGGGTTGTATGCCACGGTTCAGGACTGAGGCCGGCTTTCCCAGTACCTAGTAAATCAACAACTACTAAAGTTCCCAGAAAATATCTTGGGTTGTTAAAATATTTTACGAAGGATTATTAGAAGGACCTAGTTTTCCCGCCAAAGTCGAGAGAATATAGTTCTCGATCGGTCCACAACAGCCTCCCCCTTCCAGATCACAATAAGGGTGGTGCGTCCTTATTGCAGACTAGAAGCAGTGCCCTTCTACAAAACTCATCTTCACCATGGCTAAGCAGAATTCAACCTGCGTATATACACGGAATCAAAAACAGATAAAGAAAATTAGTTGACAGGAGAGGACGATCTGCCCGTGAACAAAACATACGACAGAAAAATATTACCATCCAGGAGAGTAATTTATATTTAAATAAAAAAAAAACAACGATATACGGTAATAATAATATTGAATTATAAATGTAAGATCTTGAAAATAAATAGCTAAGTATTTCTCTGTTTAGTTCATAAACTTCCATTAATTAAATGAGAAACAATATTTAATAAAAAGAAGATAACAAGAACGATATAAAAGAGAAGAGAAATTAATTTTATTACAAATATTATGAACATCGAAAGACAAAAGGAAAAGAAAATAATAAAAATAATATACAATAAAGATAAAATGGAAGAAGAGAATAAAAGTACATTTAAAGAACAATTTATTAAAATAAATTAATTTCAAGGCTAATTCATCATGCGCTTGGTTGCAACATAAAAATAAATATTTATTAAGAGGGACAATTTCATATATTAAACAACAAATACTATAATTAAAGGATAATTTATTTTCTATTTTTCTAAGCGATTATCATTATTTAATTAAAAATATTTTGAAAAAACTCCTTAAATACAAGAATAAAAAAATGTTTTAATTGTTATTTATTTTTATTTAAATAATTTTAATTTATAAAAAAATAAAAATTATAAAATGAAACGATGAATCATTAAAGCACTTATAACTTTCATTAAAGATACTAATTATCAACATACAGCAATAAAAGCGGAAACTTCTGTTTAAACAATTATTTGAAAAACTTAGACACAGGTCAGGGGGCCAACAAAGTAATTTACAAGAAAACTTTTAGCAATTTAAGCCTCAAGTTCCATCATAACCTAAGCAAAAATAAGCATTCCTACGACTACCCTCTTTTCGAATAAATAAAATAAACTTTCTTTCTTCGTCCCACCATCTTTTCATTAAAATAAAAAACTTTTTAATTCTTCTTTTTCATTATTTTCGTAACATAAAAGTCATTCTGAGTAAATTTTATTTATTCAAACCGCACGTTAAACGTTAAAAAAATATAAGTTCACATAAAAACGTGACTTAAACATTCGGTAAGAACTGGAACGGCTACGTCACGTTTTCTTTGGAATTTACTCGTCTATAAAACTGTTGATCGGCAAATAAAAAACGAATGGTTATTCTAAGTCGGATCGAATAAGTCTCAATCTCAGAGTATAAGACGACATAAGTTTAAAGGAAATATTAACGAAGTTTAAACCGATTTCTGCAGATAAAACGTTTCTTGTTAAGTGGAATGTATCGTCTGTTATGTTGCGTAGATCGTTAAGTCTGTTACTGCGAACAGAAATCTGCACCAACTAAAGGCATAGGTCATTGCGAAAGACAAATATGAATCTGTTCAAATGTTTCCACACGGCTATCATCTGTGATCTACCAAAGCGGCTATCGTTTAGGGTCGTAGAAATGAGTAAAGCGTAGCGACAAATTGTAGATTGATTACGGTGTTTTCATTCGGATAAATAATTCTACACCTTTGAAACAAGTTTTAACGGACTTCGGATTTTTATTTTTAGAACACTTCCTAGACTCGGAGAAATTAAAGTTCATATAAAAACAATCTCTATGTCTTATTCTGCGGGCCAAAAACACATCCGATGAAAAAATATTTATAATTTTTTTATTAATGTTTTTTTTTCTTTCAGATTAAACTTAAATAACAACAAGACTCATTATGGGAAAATAAACCCTCCAAAAAAAAAAAAAATAGTAACAATTTTCTTGGAAAATGAAAAATGTTTCTGAAACAAAATTAAAATTTGGAAAATCTTGTAAATCTAGAATATCACCTTTGGTGTAGCCATCCGCTCAATGATTTTAAAATTTGAACAGACCGGATCAGTGGGTGATGCCAGATCAGGATCTTCTAGAAATAATGAAAATATTGAGTCTGTGGTAGGCGGATGACACATTGTCAACACGGAGACTTCCACTCAGTCGGGCATTAATCAAACATCATGGCACAAGAATTTAAAAATGTTTCATTACAAAATCTTATTAGCACATAAAATGTACTCAAACGATTACGCATATGCCTGTAATACTGGCGGTTATTTATCACTACCAATGATTCTGACGATTCACTTTTGCCTAATTTGTGGATGAGCGAGAAGTCCACTTCCACTTTACCAGCTGAGTTAATAACAAATTGCTCGTTTTTGGGGTACAGCTAATCCACAAGTTACACACGAACATCCTTTACACCCAAAAAACGTTACAGCGCGGTGTGCTGTTTCTCAACAAAGAATCACTGAGCCGTATTTTTTTTAAAGAAAATGGTGTTTCGATGACACACCATTCACTGATATCAATGAACAGCTATCGCTATTCACCGATATCGATTCAGCGCTATTCTTGATATTTATTAGCGATATCGGCATATGCTTGAGGGATTTTTCATTCCGGATCATAGTGATGACGTTGAAGAAGCCTGATTACACCAAAATGGAGCCACACCTAACACCAGCAGAGCCACAATGGATTTTCTTAGGTCAAAGTCTAAACATCGAATAATTTCGAAAACTTTTGATTTTCGTTGGCTTCCAAGGTCACCGGATATGAAGGTTTCAGATTTTTTTCTATAGGGCTATATAAAGAAAGATTTTACGTCAATAAGCCACAAAATTTAGAAGAGCTAAAAAAACAACATTCGAGCCGAAAATACCGGGAGAAACATTGGTTTTAAATATGTAAAATATGTTAAAAAAAGCCGAGACTTGTGAACTCTTCGGAGATCAGCACTTACTAGATATTATTTTCAAATCCTAATTCAATAAGTCATGTTTTGATTCAAATTTAATTTAAAGATAAAAAAAAAATAGTTTCGAGTTAATTTGTATTGTTTTATTAAAATATAGTGAGAGTTACTTTTGGCCTACCCTGTACTTTCCGCTAAGTTTCTATATACTCGTATATATTGTAGCACATACAGAAGCTTCTAATAATAGAAAGTGAGAAAATAAGTAAAAGAGAATATGAAGAATGTATACCGAGAAATAAATTTAAAATGACAAAAATCCAAACACAACAAAAAGAGCAACAGCGGGAAGAATTTCTGGAATAGTAAAAAAGGTTTGGAAAATAAACGCTCTGAAACCACTAAGCTTGAATAAACAAAGGGTTGGATCGGCTGCTTTTATGTCAGGACATCCCATGGCCCGGGAAAGATAAATACTGTCGAGGGCCGGGAGTGGAGGGTATGCAGTAAGTCTTTCATGAGCGAAAAGTGCGTCATGAATGTATTCGCTTCTGCAACAGTGTTCTGTTCTGCGGTTAATTACGAGAAACAGTTCGGTGAGTTGTTAATAAAAGACAAGAATTCATTATTCATTGAAAACATAAACTAGTTCTGTTATAATCCTCGAATAAAATATACTATTGATTTTGTAATCGTATTCGCGCTGTAACAATCACTTCTTGTATTCATTTTTATTACTTACTGGAAATTTCATAATAGAATCGGAATTACAGATCGCAACACTTATAGTGTAAACGGTAAGATACTACAGAGTACGTAAATTATATTTGTAAGAATTTTAACATGTCAATCTCTCAAAATCCTATATCGAACCGATAACACGTGACAATATATAATATAAAATCCATACTACTGCCTTGTTATAATTGGATATTGCTGATTTCTAGATGATCTGCGTGGTAAAGAGGATAAACCGGTCAGCCATATTTTATTTTTTAATGATAGTCAGAGTGGTATTGGTGTAGGTATCTGCCGCAACCACACTTTTTCCCCCTCAGTTCACAGAAATAAAGAGAACAGTGTACAGAAGATGTACGCTATAACAGAGTAAATAGTAGTAAAAGCATTAGATACAACAGAGGGAAACACATGATCAGGAGGAAATCTTTCAGAATGATTGTTCCACTAAAAAGAACGTAATAAGATACGTTAAAAAATTTATAAGAAAACTTCAATAGTTAAGGTAATAATTTTAAATTGTAAAGAATATAACGACACAAAAGTAAAGGACCACAGTTAAATAGATTCCATAACAAACCACATAAAAGTAAAACTCCTTCCCAAAGCGGTTAAATCAATTAAAAAAAGAAGAAAGTAAAACTAAGTAAAAGTAGTTCAAACAATGTCGTTAGAAACAAGTAAATAAAGTTTGCAATACCGTTAATATCACTAAAAACATCGATTCCACTTAATTAACCAAATTTAACATTTTATGTAGTACGAAAATCTTCTTGGTTACAAGAAAAATATTTGTAATTTAACTAATGGACTGATTACCAAGATTATTACGTTATTTTTCCAATCAGAATTAAATTGAATAGAGCCGATGTATGCCTATCTGATTGTTGTTGGTTCGAATTCCATCTAAGGTAGACGGGTGAAAAATTACAATTAAGTTTTTTCTTCAAAGCTTGTTTAACTGAAAAACGGGCACAATTATAAAATTATTTGTAATTTTTAGACCCGGATAGATCCTTTGCTTCTACTCTCACCCTTCTGTTATTGTGTAGATGAACTGGGACAAAAAAGAGTAAAAGTATGAAATCTAAAACGGAAATCTGGACAAATCAGAGTGTTAATACCCGATTACTGATATCAGTAGGATAGTTAAAAAGATTAAATATCTCTAGTAATGGGCAGAGCCACCCCAAGGGCCGGGGAATTGGGCAGCCGACCCGGGCCCCGCGCTTAAGAGGATGCAGCATAATAATGATGTATAATTAAAATGTAACAACTTGTATTTCAATGTAAAATTTAATTTTAAAGTATAATTGTAAGGTACATTGGAAAAAGCTCACGATCTTGATTTCTTGATACAACTTTGCTACTAATTGATTTTATGATCTACAAAAAAATAACTGTTTAATGTACAAATTCAAATATTCGTATTTCTTTTTATTAGTGTTCTGTTAGTATTTTTTTTTTTTTTTTTTAATAAAACAATAATAATAATAAACAACCTTAAAAATAATAATAAAGAAAAAAATAGTTTTTATAATATAAACTAATATAAAGTTAGCAGTATATAACCTACCAACAAAACTAGGCGCCAATTCAGGTTCGTGAAGTTAGCATAGCATAGAACATCTATACCCCCGGGCATTTAAACCACCGGGTTGGTCTAGTGGTGAACGCGTCTTCCCAAATCAGCTGATTTGGAAGTCGAGAGTTCCAGCGTTCAAATCCTAGTAAAGTTACAACAGTTCCTAGTTACTGTTGTACGGATTTGAATACTAGATCATGGATAGCGGTGTTCTTTGGTGGTTAGGTTTCAATTAACCCACACATCTCAGAAACGTTCGAACTGAGACTGTACAAGACAACACTTCATTTACACTCATACATATCCTCATTCATCCTCTGAAGTAATACCTGAGCCTTAATTCCCACAGGCTTAAACAGGAAAAAGAAAGAAAAGGACATTTAAACACACCCACCGGATTGGTCTGATGGTGAACGCATCTTCGCAAATCAGCTGATTTCGAAGTCGAGAGTTCCAACGTTGAAATCTACAGTTACTTTTATACGTATTTGAATACTAGATCGTGGATACCGGTGTTACCTGGTAGTTCGGTTTCAATTAACCACACATCTTAGAAATGGTCGACCTGAAGATGTACAAGACTGCACTTCACTTACACCCATACGTATCATCCTCACTCATCCTCTGAAGTAATACCTGATTTTTTTCTTAGCGCAGACGAGGAAACCAAAGAATTATTAACCGTGTTGAAAGACGATTGATTTGTTGATTTAATTTGATTTGATTTGTTCCAATTCGTGAAACAAATCAAACAATTTTTACGAAAAATTATCGTAAATTTTTAGGTTTAATTGAATTAATTTCAAAATTCGATGCAAGAATGACAGAATATATAAGAAGTATCCAAGATAAAGAAACAAACGATCATTATTTAGGTTGGTAAATTCAAAATGAGATAATTCATCTCATTATGAATCATTAAGTTGAAATTAATGATTATTTTATTGGATATTCTCCTATGCGAAAAGTACAGGGTTTGATTTATCAGAGGAATTATGTAAACAACTTAAAACTTTAAATAATTCTTTGAACTATTGCCGTGAACAAGCTTATGACAACGGGGTTAACATGGTAGGCATGAGACAAGGTGTTCAAGCAAGGATTTTGAAAAAATATCCGACAGCATGTTTTGTGTCATTTTCTGCGCACAATTTAAATTTATAAATAGGTGATATAGCTTCCTCGGTTCCTACGACTATGACATTTTTTGGAACACTTTCAAAACTGTATACACTATTTTCCTCGTCTGCTCACAGGTGGGCTATTTTAATGAAACATTTAACAAATTCAACTCTAAAACCATTATCAGATACACGTTGGCAATGCCGAATAAATTATGTGAAGACAGATTTGATTTAGAAAGATTTCATAAAATAGTACGAAAGATTCATTAAAAATAACTACGATAAAAATAAATAAAAAGAAACAAACAATCTTAAAAAAATATTTTTTTACACTTTTTGTTTTATAATTTCTGCAATTTTGATTAAACATTTTTTGAAAAGTTTAAGTTAATTATTTTACTTATTAATTTTTTTTTTTAGAAAGGGACCCGCAATTTCAGATTTGCCCCAAGCCCCACAAAAGCTAGGGGCGGCCCTGGTAATGAGCACATTACTCTCTTAAGTGCCATTAAACGCGAGATATAAAAGTTAGCTTCTCTTTCCGTACGTCAGGTTTTTTGATTTGATACAAACGACAGCTTGCATTCATTTTTTCAACCTTTTGAATCCCAAGTTTGTCTTAGATCAAATGTGTTCAAAATGATGGAAAATACATAGAACATATTAATAAATATTCTGAATTCAGTATAAATCTAATAAATAACAATCACAGTAACATACATTAAACTATTTTAAAATAAATATATTACAATAAATAAATAAACACTTTCATTTTTTTTTAATATCTCGTAAAGCCAAATTAAAAATAACTTATTGGTTAACACTACAATCTATGGAGGACCATGGCCTCTCGCATTACATTCCTTCAAACATCTCGACTCTAAGCAACCCTCCTCCAACATCTCATTCCTATTCTATACATCATCAAATCACCATCCTCTCCTTCTACCATTCGGTTTTACAACAAATATGTTTCTAGCTAAAGGCTTTATACATTTTAACTTTCGAAAGGTTTTGGGAAGCGTAGCATTCCACCTGCAACTCCATCTAGATCTTGTTGTCCTCTTGGTCAAACATTGCACCGAGGTATTTAAATTTATTCAACCTGTCAAACACATTATTTACTCTTACTACTTCTCTACAATACGTAGTTGAAAGCCGTTAGACTAGAAGTTCCATTTTTTGCTGTCGTTTTCATAGCACTAAACAACCCCCGCTTTAAAATCTCCTTGATTTCTTGGTAACAAGTTAAATTATCTCCGAAAGCTAATACCTGGATCTTCTATTAAAAATTGTACCTCCTGAGTTTGTATCCAGTCGCCGAACAATAACTTTTATTAATCATTCCCTGATTTGTCAGCAAGTCGAAATTTAAGAACTGAAAAAGTATAATTTTTATTTTTATTTTAAAGAGGTGTTTTTTGATAGTATAACAATGGATTCATTTTATTAAGTTTGGCGAGTTTATTTGAAATTTTTTCTGTGTTTCATATTATTTAGTTTACAATAAGGAGGTCTACAAAAACGCTATCTGTATTAAAAACACCCTTCGAAAAAAATGCACTTTCTAAACGTATGAAAAACAATTAACGCAGAAGAGAAAGATGCATCGCTGAAAAAAATATGCTTTAAATATCAGAAAGACTGCTATAAAACTCAGGTATTAAAAAGTGATGATTACTTCATTAAAACATCCTCCATTAGAAAACAAATCATCGATATCAGTCTATTTAATAAAAAGTTAATGGTTTTAAAGTTAAAAAAATACAAACTGAGAATCCCACCTTTTTTTTGAAGTAGATAGATATGCTTAAAATGATGAGAAGCTTTTTTTATAACCCAGTTATTATTCTGTGAAAATCGGAATCATAAACTGCACTAAAATTGAATAAATTGAATTTTAACGAACTATTCCCGAATAATTTAAGGCAAATCTTTCACTTTAGCCGTAAATTTGACGTTTCATTCAACATATATACTAGTAAATCAAATGTTCATTAAAGTATTAAAAAGCAGATAAAATAATATATTAAAACAAAAATGCTTTAATTAATAATTTTGTTTAGAATACACGTCAGTGTATCCGTGTTTTCAGCTGACATTTATATCGGTGACGTAAGCAGCACTAAAAACAGGATGTACAATTCCCTTGTTTGCCAAAACCCATCTCACCAACTGCTGCACTTACATACAAATGCATTAAACTTTAATTGACACATTTAGAATAAAATAATGTAAAATAAAATATAATGTCACTATTAAATAAAAATTAGTATAATTAATAAATAAATATTGTCGAACGCAATTAGCAGACGTATCCACAGACGCGCGCGCGCGTACACAGAGAGAGAGAGAGAGACAGCGTGAGCGAGAAGGGGGAACTGTGTATTGTGGTAAGATTTTTATTTCAAACTTTTGATTTTGAGGATACTATTCTCAACCATGATTGCACAGCGTTTATTGGAAAACAGAGTCATTTATAACTGAGCCTTTATTTGTATGTGTGGGGACATTCCGTAAGTATCGCCCTAACGATTTTTACGAAACTTAACCTTTAACCTAATTTGAAATCTTAACTATATTGTTACTTTAAATATTTACTCATTTGTGGCGATCGAGTAAATCAAACAACCTTTGACATTTTCTGAAAAATGTATATAACTGAAGTTCGTGTTATTATAAAGTACTTTTTTAAAAGGTTTAATCCGGACGGACGTGCAAAAAAAAGATTCCACTAGGATATTTCGTCTTCGTTTTCGGCAGTAAAAAAACGGGCTGCTTATGAGGTAATTAAAATGTTGTGCTACATCCATTGAAGATGATGAACCCTCGGGAGGACCAAAAACCACTACAACCGACCAAATCGTCACAAAAATCGACAGAGCCGTATTACAAATAATCGGCGACTGAAGGAACACGCGCTTGCGGACATTGCAAACACCTCGATGGGTGCAGCAAAAAACGCATTCGAAGATTTCTCAAGAGTATTTAGGCGAATTTAAACACTGATGTGGTGAGTTTCTTTGATGTTTTATAAGTATATGGAATATGGATTCACTATTACACGCCAAAGACCAAACAGCAATCCAAACTATGGATATTAGAAGGTGAAAGTGCACCAAAAAAAGCGAAACGGTTCCATCTGTAGGAAAAGTCATAGCTACGGTTTTTTTTCGAATTCTCGAGTTGTGGTACTCATAGACTACCTGGAATAAGGTAAAACCAACACCGAAGAGTATTATGCTACACAACTGGACCACACAAAGAGGGTTATTCAAGTTAAACATCTATATCTGGCAAAAAAGAAAATCTGTCACGATAATACGCCTGTTTATACACGTTACGGGTTGAAAACTCCATGACCTATTTTTCAAAGTGCTTCTAAATTTTCTGGATTTAGTTTCTAGGGATTATTTCCTCATTCCAAACCGGAGAAAATGGCTCACTGGACGAAGATTCACATCAAATGATTATGGAAAGCTGAGACGATTACTTATTTTACAGTATTGGACAAATCACATTATACTGAGATTATTAAAAAAGTTTGAAAGTTGTTGTTCAATATGTACGAATTGCAAAGTGACTAGGTTAAAAAAAAATTCCTGAAAATCTTGTGTTTACTTTGTCAAGCCGAGAATTTTTCGAACGGGCCTCATATTTACGCATTTATGGGGGAAAACTGGGTAAATATATTAAAGCAATCATACATATACAGCATTAAAAAATTCTAATAAGTCCCGTAATAGGATAAAAAATTAATCAATAATGGAAAATAACTAATATTTGAGCAAAGTCCGATAATTCACATACTTAGATAAAATTATAAATATTTATTTTTTTACGATATTTAACAATATTTTGAAAATTTGTATAAACCGTTAAAAAATTAATAACTGTGGTCTGTGCCAATTTATGAAAGTAAAAAAAAAAAACTAACTACCGAAAAAAGTTTCTTTAATTTTTGCTTTTTTTTCTGTGGTAATTTCTAAAGAAAGTTTCAAAAGAAAACAAAAATTTTACCCTAATCAACATATCTAAGGGAAACAGATATAAAAGAAGAATTGAGAACTGCTTCCTTCAACAGAAATCTGGATAAATAGATGATCATCTATTTTCCGAGAAAACCTACAATAGTGCTGGAAAATACTTTATAATATCTGTATGAGATCGAATCTTCAATAACGCAAGAAAAATCAGTACAAATAATTCATAAATTTAGAAATTCTGTAACGTATATACAAAAAACACAATAGAATACTGTTAGAATCTGACAATAATATCTCGGAATGAGAAAAGGTTCCTTTACAGGTAGTAAACAGACAGTTAGAGGCCAGGCCGAAGTCAATATAGTTTAATGTTAACTGCTCTTAGGTACAGTTTCCCAGCTATCGTTCTGTCGTTGAGTTCTAATGAAGGTACATTATGGCCTCACTATCCAGAAACGTAACGCACACAGCAATATTTAATAAACAAAAAACGCAGCTACCTGCTAGTTTCAAATTAAAAAGGCTGCGCACTACATCTTCAGACTAACATACGAATCAAACAACAATAAATAAATAAAGCCGACCAAGATTGTCATTCAAACAAATGATAAGGGAAAAACCAATAATTATATTCAATAATAAATAATATAAAAAATTTAATTAAGACTTTATGGGATACATTCATAGTATTTTTAATAACAACTAGAAAAAAGTAATCTTGTAATAATAATAACACCAATGTTAGAATTCAATGGATAACTAATATAATTGGAATATCTGGAATTAAAAATTTTGTTTATTTTTTTAAAAATTATCACTATTATTTAATTCTAGGAAGTGATTCTTGTTTATTAAAAAAAATCTGATGAATTCGCCACATAACTTCCTTTACGCCTATTAAATTACATATACACATTTTTTAAATGGAAAGTACATGAAATTTTATTTCATTAATAACTTTTGATTTTTCATTTATTTTTTTTATTTTTATTGAAATATTATTTATTGTAATTTGTTATTTACATTTAATAATTATTAATAAATCAATATATTAAAATTAAAAATAAAAAGTTAATTACCACTTATGATACATCGTTGAAAATCTCTAAATGAGAACTTATTACTGCAGTTAACAAAAATTCAAAAATCCAACTTTTTTGAATTTTGGGCACTTTTGGTTGAGTCGATTGCAATCAAAAGGGGAGGTGCCCAACTAGATGTTACAACAATCCTAAATTTCAACATCTTATGGCTAATCGTTTGAGTTATACGATATATATACGTACGTACAGACGTCACGCCGAAACTAGTCAAAATGGATTCAGGGATGGTCAAAATGGACATTCCGTTGAAATCTGAAAACCGTAATTTTTCGCAATACTTCCTTTATTTCGTACAAAGAAGTAACAAAAATTGAGAAAAGATTTAAATTTGCTACAGAAGTGGATTAGTATTTTTACAAACTGACATATATGCTTCCCCAGTTTTATACATACATTAAAAATATATATATAATTCAGGTATACAAAGGACTGGCATACAATCTAGAAGAGAACTGAACATTTTAGAATCATGATTTTTAAATTCTTTAATATGAAAATAATAATCATTTTAATATAATAATAATTTAGTAATTGCCAACACCCAATTTAAAAATCATAATAGAAGAATATACACTTGGAAAAAGCCAGGCGATACTGCAAGGTATCAGATAGATTATATCATGGTAAAGCAAAGATTTAGAAATCAACTCGTTGACTGCAAAACTTACCCTGGAGCAGACATTGATAGCGACCATAATTTGGTGATAATGAAATGTAGATTGGGGTTTAAAAACCTGAAGAAAAGGTGTCAGATGAATCGGTGGAATTTAGAGAAGCTTGAGGAAGAGGAGGTAAAGAAGATTTTTGAGGAGGACATCGCAAGAGGTCTGAGTAAAAAAGATAAGGTAGAAAATGTAGAAGAAGAATGGGAGAATGTTAAAAAGGAAATTCTTAAATCAGCAGAAGCAAACTTAGGCGGAATAAAGAGAACTGATAGAAAACCTTGGGTTTCAGACGATATATTGCAGCTGATGGATGAACGTAGAAAATATAAGAATGCTAGTGATGAAGAAAGTAAAAGGAACTATCGGCAATTAAGAAATGCTATAAACAGGAAGTGCAAACTGGCGAAAGAAGAGTGGATTAAAGAAAAGTGTTCAGAAGTGGAAAGAGAAATGAATATTGGTAAAATAGACGGAGCATACAGGAAAGTTAAGGAAAATTTTGGGGTACATAAATTAATATCTAATAATGTGTTAAACAAAGATGGTACACCAATATATAATACGAAAGGTAAAGTCGATAGATGGGTGGAATATATTGAAGAGTTATACGGAGGAAATGAATTAGAAAATGGTGTTATAGAGGAAGAAGAGGAAGTTGAGGAGGATGAAATGGGAGAAACAATACTGAGATCTGAATTTAAGAGAGCATTAAAAGATTTAAATGGCAGAAAGGCTCCTGGAATAGACGGAATACCTGTAGAATTACTGCGCAGTGCAGGTGAGGAAGCGATTGATAGATTATACAAACTGGTGTGTAATATTTATGAAAATGGGGAATTTCCATCAGACTTCAAAAAAAGTGTTATAGTTATGATACCAAAGAAAGCAGGGGCAGATAAATGTGAAGAATACAGAACAATTAGTTTAACTAGTCATGCATCAAAAATCTTAACTAGAATTTTATACAGAAGAATTGAGAGGAGAGTGGAAGAAGTGTTAGGAGAAGACCAATTTGGTTTCAGGAAAAGTATAGGGACAAGGGAAGCAATTTTAGGCCTCAGATTAATAGTAGAAGGAAGATTAAAGAAAAACAAACCAACATACTTGGCGTTTATAGACCTAGAAAAGGCTTTCGATAACGTAGACTGGAATAAAATGTTCAGCATTTTAAAAAAATTAGTGTTCAAATACAGAGAGAGAAGAACAATTGCTAACATGTACAGGAACCAAACAGCAACAATAACAATTGAAGAACATAAGAAAGAAGCCCTAATAAGAAAGGGAGTTCGACAAGGATGTTCCCTATCGCCGTTACTTTTTAATCTTTACATGGAACTAGCAGTTAATGATGTTAAAGAACAATTTAGATTCGGAGTAACAGTACAAGGTGAAAAGATAAAGATGCTACGATTTGCTGATGATATAGTAATTCTAGCCGAGAGTAAAAAGGATTTAGAAGAAACAATGAACGGCATAGATGAAGTCCTACGCAAAAACTATCGCATGAAAATAAACAAGAACAAAACAAAAGTAATGAAATGTAGTAGAAATAACAAAGATGGACCACTGAATGTGAAAATAGGAGGAGAAAAGATTATGGAGGTAGAAGAATTTTGTTATTTGGGAAGTAAAATTACTAAAGATGGACGAAGCAGGAGCGATATAAAATGCCGAATAGCACAAGCTAAACGAGCCTTCAGTAAGAAATATAATTTGTTTACATCAAAAATTAATTTAAATGTCAGGAAAAGATTTTTGAAAGTGTATGTTTGGAGTGTCGCTTTATATGGAAGTGAAACTTGGACAATCGGAGTATCTGAGAAGAAAAGATTAGAAGCTTTTGAAATGTGGTGCTATAGGAGAATGTTAAAAATCAGATGGGTGGATAAAGTGACAAATGAAGAGGTATTGCGGCAAATAGATGAAGAAAGTAGCATTTGGAAAAATATAGTTAAAAGAAGAGACAGACTTATAGGCCACATACTAAGGCATCTTGGAATAGTCGCTTTAATATTGGAAGGACAGGTAGAAGGGAAAAATTGTGTAGGCAGGCCACGTTTGGAGTATGTAAAACAAATTGTTGCGGATGTAGGATGTAGAGGGTATACTGAAATGAAACGACTAGCACTAGATAGGGAATCTTGGAGAGCTGCATCAAACCAGTCAAATGACTGAAGACAAAAAAAAAAAAAAATATGAAAATCAGAGATAGAATCAAACCGTATTCATTAAATTTATTCAATAAATGAAAATATACAAAATGTTTGGTAACAATATAGAAATTCCTAGTATATGATGTCATTCATCACGTTCACCAATCCAAATCATGACATCGCTGAAATTATCAAGACGTGATATTTTACAAATGGCACATCAAGTATCACACTTAAAATATTCTTATGTACCACTGGCCATGAAAAAAAAAGCTCTAATAAGATGCGACAATATACATTATGTATTTAGTTTGCATATACAAAAGGGCCAAAAAAAGTACTCACTGTTTGCTAGTCCATATCTCTTGACAGATTTGACTTGACGTGACAATTTTTATCACTGATAGGGTTATAACACTACTTGAACACCAGCAGTTTATGTACAATGCCCGTGGCGACGAACTGCACACCGAACTACGGCTGTTAGTATATCTGGCGTAATGGCAGCACATGACTACAATATTTTCACGTTGCTTGTCGATTGCTGCTGGTTTTTGTCGATACAAGTCATTCTTGACGGTCCCCGAAAGGTAGAAGTCCAGAGTTATCAAATCAGGAGGCCGAGGTGGGTACTCAGCAGCACCTCTTCGACCCACCATCCGGGTACAGTTTCATCGAGGTACAATTTGACATTTACTTCCACTCTATGAATCATGAGACCTTGCCGATGATAAGGGGGGTTGAGTGCTCAGAGATACAGAGTAGCTGGACTGAAGGTGCAACCATATCAGAGAGGTATCTGTTGAGAGCCAGACTAAGGAATGATTCCTGAAAGAGGCCAGCAGCTCTTTCAGTAGTCGTTAAGGGCATAGGTCAGGATGATTTAAACGGCCATATCAAAATCACTCAATCTTCTGAGTACTGAGAAGCTGAAAAAATGGAAAACTGCAGCGGTTTTTTTCCAAGAAAATGTAGCTCTCTGCATTTTCATGTAACAAAGATAGAGGCGCTATTAGAAATAGGGAAGAAGATAAGGAAAAGAGTCGAGTACTTCAAACAGCTTAGCGATACAATCATTGCAATAAGGATAAAATCAAAACCTAAGCCGATAACTATTGTTAACATCTATATGCCTACAAGTGCCCATGATGATGAGGTAGAGTGTGTACACGAAGAAACTGACGAAGCAATTAAACGCATAAAAGGGGATGAAAATTTAATAATACTTGGAAACTGAAATGCAAGCATCGGAAAGACAAGGAAGGTGTGTGGGAATACGGGCTGGGTAAGAGGAATGAAAGAGGGGACCGACTTATTGAGTTATGCACGAAGTATAATTTAGTAATTGCCAACACCCAGTTTAAAAATCATAATTGAAGAATACACACATGGAAAAAAACTGGTGATACTGCAAGGTATCAGATACATTATATCATGGTTAAACAAAGATTTAGAAATCAACTCGTCGACTGCAAAGCTTATCCTGGAGCAGACATTGATAGCGACCATAATTTAGTGGTAGCGGGGTTATATATATTTAGGTAGCGGGGTTCCGTGTTGTAGCACATAAAAAATTTCATCACCATACAGGTTTTGGGTGGCAGGCAAAATCCTTGTCTGAAGCATATATCGAGGTATGCCTCACCAGTTACGGTAGCCTCGAAGAATGGACCAATCAAACCACGCACTGATAGACCATACCACACAGTAACCCCCGTTAGATTTTCACTGCCCTATCCGCATGAGCGTGAGAATTTTCAGGAGCTCAGTAACACAATTGTGGCGGTTCATAGTACCGACAAGTTTCATTTGCGCCTCGTCAGTCCACACAAACTTCCCTGCAAATTCCTCATCCTCGCCAACCATGTGTGGAAACCATTAACAGTACTCCATCCTTCGATTTGGGTCGTCCTCATTCATCGCGTGTAATAGTCTTTGAATGTACATTTTCCACTTTGCACTCTTCAGAAACGGGTCTTACAATTGACCGGCTCACCCCACTTTCGTGCGCTCCCTGGTTCATTGATTTTTGCGCTGATCAGGAGAAATGTGCAATACCGCAGCGCTGGACGCCGGACTTGTAGCTATTCGTCGTCGGCCGGATCTTTCCTTGTTCCACTGCCGTTGTACCTCGTGAATAATGTTCTCGTATTAACAGTACCACTTCAGTACAGCCTTGCGTTCAACAAACTATAAGCGAACCACAGCCATTGTTGTTACTCGACTGTCTTCCGCTGCACTGGCTAATATGACTGGCTCCTTCCACCATTAACCACCCGCCCAAACGCGGCATAAATTGCCACCTCCGCCTACCACGACAAATTTAATACCTTACGCTACATTACAACTTAGAATAGTCACAATCTTTTTGTTTAGATATTATTTAATTACAAACAGCAAGTACTTTTTTTGGACCCTATATATAGAGAGACAACCCTATATATATATATATATATACACATACAGGGTTGTCTCTGGGCAAACACACTAATATTCTGTTTAATAACAATTAGCAATAAACATTTATTATTACAAAGAAAACTAAATGACAGCCAATACCCAGCGGTTTCAAGAGAATTACAAATTCTAATGATATTAACTACACATTAAACTATAAAACAATAAATAATCGCGATAGGTATGAACAACTTTTCATTGATTTGGATCACTGTATCGATAGAAAATATCTTTACTGCAATAATACATATATACTGGATGAAATGAAGAAGAAAGCAAACGGCAATGATAAGACATTAATTATATTTACATTAATACGTCTACTATTTATAAATTACGAATTATACAAAATAATTATCCTATAAATTGTATCCTTGAAACCAATACGTTAATTAAAAATTAAAATAATCGTATCTCATAAACATTATAAAACACTGGAATTACTGTCAAGGAGGTAACTTCTAAAAAAAAATTAGAATGTTCTTTAGATCTTTAAATTAAATAACAAGAAGCAGTGGATAAATCGATGCAAAAAAAGGATTTCAATGCAATTCAGAAACTACCTATCAAAGAAGGTGTAAGGAATGTAAAACCATAAATATTTTTGTATGGCGGAGAAATAACTGTATATTACTATTATTATTTAAACAATTATATTTGGTTTTGATATACTGTATATAACTAACGGTTACAATGATTGAAGGTTTTTCAACAAACTTAGTCTGAGTGTTCATAAAATACCTTACGCAACTTAAGGAAATCTAATATCCAATTGTACCACAACAAACGAAATAGAATCACTGGAACAAATATGAAAACCATCGAATTCCATCCGGTTACTCGATTAGAACGATACAATAATACATTTAACAATTTACCATTTTGAACCCAAACGATATTTTCATTTCCTCATTCGAGTCATTTACGTTATTGAAAACAAAGTAAACACTATATTTTTTTAAAAGAATGCCAAAAATTTAACTCTATTTTAAAACTAATCCCCTCAACATAACTTGTATTCTATAATATCAGGGGAAAAACCGTCAGCGATTTTTCTAGATTCGTAATCCAATCAATTATAAACCACGGTGCTTAACCACAAGGAAAAGACGCTCATAATTCCTTCATTCTTAGTCGACATGCAAATTATTTTAGTAATTAAAAATTAAATTCTCATATCGTTATCTTTTTAACATTAATAACTGGGTAAAAAAATACATGCTCTTCCGACGGAAATAACGTGACATTCACAGAATCGTTTCTAAATCCAACTGTAAATTGCTTGAATAAATTGTATGAAGAAGAAAAATTAGTGGAAAAATGAAAACAACCTTTAGACAGTCAGTAAAAAAATGAAAACCATATTTAAACAATCGGATTATAAAATTACGCACTTCGGGTAAGAACTTATTTTCGAAATGAAAATATAACCGGAAATATTTTAGCCAAACCCAAAAATATTTTGAAAGAAGTAAATGGCCAACATCTCAAAATCTTATTTTTTCCTACAGTGAGCGGTTACGCAAACATCTTGAAAATTCATTGGATTCATGCATATCACGGAACTTTGTCTTAAATTTTAAGACAAAGTAAAGTAAATGCTGAATTTACTTTATATATATGTATATATATATATATATATTCGTTAGACATTCTATATATGTTGGTATGGCTATATATGTAGCTGGGAAAGATCGAAATTAGAAAATGTCAATATTTTCCGGTAAATGTCGACACATACCAAATACATCGGTGAAAGACCGACATATTTGCTTATATTATATGCATTCGTACCTTCGCCGGTATATGTCGACAAATCCAGAAATACTCTGTGTGGAGGTCGAAAAGATAACTAGAAATGAAAAAAAATCACCCATTACCAGTTCTCTAAGTTCTAACTCTAAGTTCACGAGAACTCGAAGAAAAAGAAGTTAACTTAAAGAACACTAAGGTTCTCCAAGTTTACGAGAAACCCTTGTAAATAAAGGAAGTTTAAACTTAAGCCAAACATAACCTACGCTCGCTTCGCTGGCTAACTCGTCTAATTAACGTAAAATATACAAATTATATATGTTCTTCGCCAGAATTGGAGGCGATTAATCAAATTCAACGCATTCAGCATGCACTGATGGTGAAAGTCGAATAAAAATATTTTTATACCAAAACTGAACAAAGGACCAACTGACCATTGATTTGTATCGTTATCGTTCATCCATGCAGTTAACATATTCTGTATATCATGAAACAAAATACTGAAAATATGATTAAATTTTTTTTATAAATGCGGTGAATTTAATTAATCCAATTTTGGAAAATAACATAAATAATTAGTATATTTAACGTTAATTAGACGAAGTAAGCGAGCGAATCAAGCGTAGGTTATGTTTGGCTTAAATTAAAACTTCCTTTATTTACGAGGGTTTCTCGTAAACTAATTACCTTAGAGATCGGTAACGGGTGATTTTTTTTTAATTTCTAGTTATCGTTTCGACCTCACCAGAGGATGTTACCTGTGTTTGTCGACATATATACCGGCGAAGATCCGAAAAAGAAAATATTTTTTTCTTCACCGACATATTTGGTATGTGTCGACATTCACCAGAGAATATCGACATTTGCCAGATATCGCTCTTTCACGGTGTATATACTCGTTGAGACACCAAAAGTACAACCAATCTATTCAGCAAAGAATTTAGAAAATTTTTTAATAGCAATTCTCAAGCTGTGCACTGCAGTTTTCAGGGACGATGCGGTACAACGATCAACAGTTTTTTCATCGAATTTTTTTACTTCTCTTCTAAATTTTATGTACCGAGACCCGTATTTCTTCTTTCCTCACTATTTTAATTATGTTCTACATCATTGATTATGAAATAGGTTGCATCATCATATCAATGATTACGAAATGGTAGTAAATGTGGTAAATAACATGTAACAGAACCCACTTATTAATTTGTGCAGGCGTAACACGCTTCCAGTAGAGGGGCAGACGCTCATATATTTAAGTTGCCTACACAATAGAACCCGCCTTTTGGTCGAACAGCCGATCAGAAGTTTTCTTTACTGAAAAATAAATTCAAAATATTTCTGTTGTTCTCTGCTGAAATTTCCAAAACATTCTGGTAATGTATATAAAAATCTTGACTCGATTATCTTTAATCCGTTCGATAGCGATATTCGAGATAGTTTACTTTTGCGTGTGCTATTTATAGTGAACCATATATTATAATAAATAATCCAGGGACAGGAGCGCTTACGTGTACGTATATTAACGAAAGAAAGTAGAAACTACTTCTCAGAAAATCAAGAAAGTTGAGAATTAAAATTCCGAAAACTTTGTTTCAGAATTACACAAATAAATTATTCTTGAACAGTCAAATTCCCGTTTAATAAAAATTAAAAAAAAAAACTCTCAATTGATTTGGAAAAACACACCTTACCGTAACGCAGAAACAATATAAGTATGAAGCAAAAGCGTATACGCATCATTGCAATACAACGTCGTACTTAAGGCATACTCTCAAATATAGTGAGAATATTTAAAAATAAAAGTCGACTAGTTTACACAGCAGCCAGTGTATAACTTAAATAGTACCTTAATGCACATAGCACGAAATACATTCATTATCCTGCTGTCTGGAGTAGGAGAAAAAACTGTTTTGTTAATTCTAAATAGTTAAAACGCAACTATTTAGTACATCATAAAAATAATATCACTAATTAAAATATAAATAAACTTTACTAAAAAATTAACCCGACATTGTAAGTAAATAATTAAAAAAACATTACAGTGATCTTAATTACATTTTTAACGAAGAGAAACTTTTTTAACATGCATGACTTGTTCTACCTCCATTCCACACTATAACACATATATCTCGTGTATATATAAACACACACACGCGTAAAATACAGGCAACCCGAATCGTAGTTTGAAAGAAACATTATAGTAACCTAACACAAAATTATGTACATACACGAACTGCTATCACCACTACTACTATTACTAATAACACACATACATACCCTCACACATTTGCGCATGGAGGTTAAGTTTACTAGATTAACTTAGTGAAACTGAACGGTTATCTTTATCAAAATCATGCGTTCTTTCTTTCTTAGCATTAAACAACACATGCGAATATACACGAACAAATTAAGCGAAAAAACAGAACTGTTTCATGCTTTTATAAATATAAATGAAAAAAGTAGAAATGTTTCTAATTAAGAAAATAAGTAACAAGCGGTTGAAAATTTAATTTAACACGCGAACAAAACAATAGTAATAAAATTTAAAACCGAATAACTCCTGAAGTCTCCTGTTTAATCCGCCTTAAAATAATGCAATTTTTTTCAACGTAACAGAAATATACATTAAATTCAATATAGAATATCGCTAACAAGTTTGTAAAATATATTTCTTAATAAAAATATAAGAATTTAACAAGCGTGATTATTCTTTGTGAAATTAATTAATCAAATAATTAATTAAGGAATTAATCATCTATACGAGGAGGACGTAAATTAAAACTGGAGGTTTACTTAGCCGGCTTTCAATCGTAAAAAAAAATAATTTACACAAAAAATATATTAAATTTAATAAGAAAAAAACTAATTCAGCGGCTACTTGCCGGTTTCAATAATTATTACCAATCTGGTAAAAAAGGATAGATTTAATATCAATTAAATATTAAAAAACCTGAAACATAAAAAGTTGTCTTTTTACAATACTAACTAAAATTTGCTAGTTTCTAACATCTCAAATAACCTACTAAAAGAGATACTGTTTTTTCGGTAATCTAGAAAAAATAATTATATCCGAAAAGAAAATGCTTTCACATAATCTGCTTTAAAACCTTTTAGTTGGAATATTTCCTATAACAAGATTTAAGCTAACGGATTTATAAATAATTAGACTAGGCCACATTAGAAATGTGTTAATATATCGGCCTAATTTATCAGAGTTTTAATTAACTAAGGGTTCTTCCAAAAACGATTGACAAATTTATTAAAAGTGGAATTTAAGGATTTACATAACTTTTTTCAGAATTCCATTAACTAACAAAATTTTATTTCATTTACCAAAAGTAATAACATCGCAATATTTGAAAATGAATTTTTAAATAAAATCTGCCAAGTTTTCTTTATTATTAACAGAAAATTCAATTTAATAAATCCATTAAGAGTGATTATTATTGAGAGTACATGTATTAGGAATGACCAGACTTTACCCGATAAGCATCTTAGACCCCAGGTGGATTTTTATACAATCACCGGATATAAAATACAAGTTTTCGGAAAGGTACTTAAGCAGGAACATCCTAATCATACCGTACAGATATCAAGGACTCAGTAACTCAATGGATTTCTTAATTTCTTTAGCGTAGAAATATCATAGTCACTGGTAATTCAACCAAAATAAAAGCACAGGCATCACGTTAAAAATTTATGAATATTATTCATTAATTATTAAATCAACATTTCATTTATTTTACACACCCGGGCAAGGCGCACAAACATACAAGAGTTAGAGAGAGAAGGAGAAACATATGGTGAAAAACATTTCTTTTATATATATAGAGTAGCGTTTCCGTCGCAGTTTCGCCCGCGCTATATGGTTACTTGCGTTTCCCGTCAAGGTCAATTTAAAAAAAAATATTTTTAGTAAAGAAACCGGAGGCAAGTGCAGCCAGTCGTGTCACACCTACAGTAACAGGGGCGGTGTTGGATGAGCCGCCGCGACCCTTAAAATATTCTGAAGAGTATTTGCAAGCCCTGATCTAGTGAATATCTCGCTTTTTAGTAGTCTGAAATCTTCATCGCTTTCAAGGTCGAATTTCAAAAAATCTAGAAATTAGTTTTTAGATACTCGCATAAAGATTACACACACACACACCAAAAATCACCGTTGATATCTTCATCAAAAATTCGTTTTTAGTGTTGACTTTCACCGTAAAAAAAACTTGTATACAGATTTTCATCAATTTATCTCACGAAGTTTTAGCTGAGCTTTGATTATTCGAATCAGTCACATGTTTTATACATGAAAAATAAATTCTATTCTAGATTGTAACTATCAAATTGAATATGCTAGAAACTTAAGAAGAAGGTTTTCTAATCGATATGTACTTCATAATTATGGAAAATCATAAAATAAAAATTAGTATGAAAACGTGCGACAAGATTCGGCCAAACGAGTGTTACTTTACACTTGAGATAACGTCCCGATTAAGGGATCGGTGAATCGTGTTTACTAAAATCCAATACCACAGCCTTAATTTACTTTTTAACTGATATTAAGAAGAAAAATAGTTGTAATAACAGGATACTATTCACACTACTGTTACTTTAATACTTAACTTATTATCGACTGCAATGTGAAGTCATAATACGTAAACAAAATATTTTATTGTAAAAAACAATCACCGGGTAAATTAATGTACTATTCTTTGGGAAAACTTCAATGCAGAATTGTACATAATTAATGGAACGAGATTCAATAAATTTCTTACGATTTTCAATATCTGATGATAATTACAAAAGCCCATCGATTATATAATATGTGAACTGTCACAAGGTATAATTTCCGCCGTTATATAAAAATCGTAATTAAAATTACAACATAAATTAATAAAAAATAAAACAACCACTTAATAACAGTCCGATAAAAAGTGAAAAAAAACCGCTTACATAATACAATAGACTACTTAACTTCATTAATAAAACAATACGTAATTATGAAATGAAAAAAAATTATGAGAATTAACTATACAATAATTTATGATTTAATAACACATTAGAACGAACATAATTAAAAACCTATACAGAATTGATATAAACATAAAAATCAGTTACATAAATCATGCATATATTTTATATTATAATGATGCAAAAACTAAATAAAAAATATTTACAGCATAAATCCGCCTTATTACAAATAAAAAATATTTATAATAAAAGACAAGGTTGCTCAATATGTTACAAGACAGTAACCTAATGTATTTAACCTATAACAAAAAGTATTCATAATGAACATTATACAATAAATACAGTAATAAATATTATTAGCGGTAACAACAGCCACACATAATCAAATATTATATATTATTATTATTATTATTATAGAAACAGTTCTCTTAAATGGTTAAGAAAAACTAGTCAAAATTATTTCAGTGCTGTAGCTTATAAATATATATGTATATAACAACAATAAGCAAAAATAAATAAAATCGTAAACAATAAATAAACCATCCATACCCAGAGGGAGATGAACAAATTTTCCTATTTTACAGTTTCTCAAAATTATTTCTCCTGAAAATTATTGGATAAATAAATTCCTTCTTTCAAAATATAAAAAAAAGATTTAATTACAAAATAATACGTTTTACCAATTCTCATTTCGCGTGTGAATATTTGTTTTTAATAACTCTGAAAAAACCTAGAAATACGTTCAATCTATCGAATTTATTCTTATACGGTACCCTAATTAAATATTTTTTTGTAAAAATTCTCGCGCAGTTTTGTGCAACAAGACCGACTTTTCATTAATTGAATTAAAATATCTTAATATTCTTTTAATTTGGTTTATTACTGCTGTCGATAGATACCGGAGATAAATAAACGTTAACTTGCAGCATCATGCAGTACCACCGTTCTAACTTACCTCGCTCAATTTATCGACTTTATGTTGAGCGTAACTGAAGAACGACTTAACCGATCTAAATTTTCAGCCGACAACTTGCACTACTACAGCTAAATTTCAATGATAATTATTTAGTAGTTTTAGTTTGTCGAGCCACGAAAGTTTATACATAGGCCTATAAATGTATAAGGAAATCCCAATTTAACTGAACGGTAGTATTTTCGTACTCCACATACCTCAAAACGAAAAGAAAAATTCATTTTCGTCCTCCCGCAACTCCCACAGTGCGGCGAAAGTAGTATCTACTTTTTTCGAAAAGTCGGTAAAAATACTCTCATTTAAATAAGGAAATCACCCAGGGAGAATGTGAAGTAACGGTCTTAAATTCAAAATGATACCATCAGGTAAACAAAATTCCAGTTACATTGCTCCTTCAAGAACCTTGTATGAATTCTAGGTTGATCCTTTAAATCCTAAAGGTAAAACCATTTTGCAGAATCATGTACTTACAGTTACTCGACGTAAAAAATGTTTGATCAATAACGGTACTACTTTTCTTTCTTTTTCCTGTTTAGCCTCCGGTAACTACCGTTTAGATAATTCTTCAGAGGATGAATGAGGATGATATGTATGAGTGTAAATGAAGTGTAGTCTTGTACATTCTCAGTTCGACCGTACCTGAAATGTGTGGTTAATTGAAACCCAACCACCAAAGAACACCGGTATCCACGATCTAGTATTCAAATCCGTGTAAAAATGTCTGGCTTTATTTACTAGGACTTGAAAGCTGTAACTCTCGACTTCCAAATCAGCTGATTTGGGAAGACGCGTTAACTACTAGACCAACCCGGTGGGTTAATAACGGTACTACTGCCATCCGGTTAAAAATTCTTCTATCGACCGAAGGATCCAGTCTAATAAATTAATGCGGTTCCTAAAAAACGTAGAACCACCTTTCTCATCATCAGCCTCTTTTCCTCACTCGTATTTTCCTTTTACTCCGTTTTCGTAGGTATGGAGTTGAATCTAACGTCGTTAAAGATTCTGGGATTTGTAAAGACAAAAAAACCTTCGTGGGATTTGGTCGGCGAATCCTTTGAACCTATCCGAAAGTTACCTTTCCAGTCCAAGCGGCTACGTAATAATATTACCGACTGAAATATAATCAGTCTTTACTATCAAGTAAAGTCATATCACTATCAAGTAAATAAAATAATACAACCTTATTCCTCATTAAAAAAATAAAAATAAAAAAGTTTAAAGCAAGGAAGATTAAGATCACTCTTTGAATGAAACAAATGTATTATGTAAGGTCAAAAATGCAAATCAACATAAGAAACAATTTTATAACCTCCTTTATTACTTCGTATCCTTGATCCTAATAATCACAAAATGTTTCGTACGGTGGCAAATTTCATCATGCGATTTTGTTACAAAGAATATTCTATGCGTTGTCGCATAAGATTAATTTGGTGGTAAGAGATATATGGATGAGCCTAACGAGAAAATTACTTCTTGTCCGAAATCTTCAATAAATTTCCAATACATATTTAATAGCTGAAAATGTCTATCGGGTTAAACCGGTTATTCATTTCTTAATCCGACCAAAAATACAATTTAAAAAGTAAAAATGAAACAATAAATAAAATTGGGTCTGTCCACAAAATTAATACAGATGTAAATTAAAAAATTAATTTCAAAAAACAATTCAGTCCATTTGAATATAAATGTTTAATGAATAAACACACATAGAGATATTAAAAAAAAAGAATGATTGTCATTAAGCGATGATGAGAAATAGTAATGATTTTAATACAACAGAAAATAACCTAGATAGATGAACACAAATCTAACTACTGCATATATATTTAAACTCAAACAAATGTACACAATGAAAATACAAGGTCACAGTAATAACATACATATCTATTTACCTAGCAAGTACAATATTTTAAATTACACTAAGTATGCAACAGAGCAGTAACGTGACTCGTAAATAAATAAGCTACTATATAATAATAAATAAAAAAACAAAAAAAAAACTAGTACTATAGAAGAATTACCTGCAATTGTATAGGAAGCAATTACAATAGCTTTTTAATAAGAAATACATTCCTGAAGTATTTCTTTTGTGTGTGTGTGTGTGTGTGTGTGTGTGTGTGTGTGTGTGTGTGTGTGTGTGTGTGTGTGTGTGTGTGTGTGTGTGTGTGTGTGTGTGTGTGTGTGTGTGTGTGTGTGTGTGTGTGTGTGTGTGTGTGTGTGTGTGTGAAAGAGGGTGAGCGGGGGGAGAGAGTGAGAGAGAGAGAGAGAGAGAGAGAGAGAGAGAGAGAGAGAGAGAGAGAGAGAGAGAGAATGAGTGAGAGAGCGAGGCAGAAAGAATGAGAGAGAAGATCATAAAACGAGAATAATTTTTTACACATTTTATGAATTATGAATACATTTTATCATTATGATACATACATGTACGTCACCAACCATGTTTTTCTTCTTTGTATTAATTATTTTATGCATTTGATTTTTTCTTCCAATAATTAACAGAATGGACAACCTTCATAAAGTTATTTCATGATTACAAAAAAAAAACTGGAAAATCCCCATGGAAATGGGAATTTGAAATTAAATCAATATAAAAACAAAAGTAATAAAAAACAACCTACAATAGAGTAAAAGAAAAAAACAACCCAAAATAAAAACAACTTTTAAAAACCTATCAATAAAAAGGTAGGATAATGAGGAAATTAAAGATAGTTGGGCACAATTTGTTAGAAATTGCAGAATTTAGTTAATAAGTCAAATAACATAGGACGGAAGAAGTAAAAAGAGATTGGGACGAATTTCATGAAAAAAAGGCCTACTGTTATCAAGTGCAACCGTATACATCGATAATTACAAAATTAAACATTTCAACTTGTCTTTATGTTTTTATTTAGGAATTTGCAATCCCTTAATAAAAAATATAGTGACTTATTAAACAAATAGTAATATCCACCCCTTTCTTTGCTGTTTAGCCTCCAGAACAATATCTATCCCCACCAAACCAGGCAACAGTATTATGTTTTCAGGTAACTCAATACATACTTAGGCTTACGACAAAGGGCCTTATTATGCTTCCGTTGCATAATAATAATAAATAAATTGAAATTTATAAAAAATAATTATATATTGAATAAAAAAATAATGTAAAGTAAATTGATAAATTGCCTGACCAGCTGAAAAATCTTACCACCAGTTTAGTTAAAATATAATTGAAAGATTTCCTTTTTTGGAAACAGTATTACTCTGTCGATGAAATTTATATATATATAATACTAATTAAAAAAAAGCACGCCTTATCTGCATCACGTTCAACGTGTACATAAATATGTGCTCAAAATAATTTTTATAGCAGCTAGAAATGTGAATTATAATTTTTATTAATGTATATTTTTTTTTTTAGGTTTAAATACATCTATTTTCTATCTTACAATCTATTTTTTTTATTATACAGAGTGATCCAAAGAAAAGGGAAATTTTGAAAGTTGTGTTGGTAGCCGTGGGCGATTGGTACCACTTGATAAGTGGCGCCAGCCTCTCTAACCTAACCTGCCATTTCGTTGTTATGGATCCTTGGAGTGGTGCGCAATGTGCATTTGCTATCAAAGCGTTTTACAAAAACAATGACAGTATGGAGGGAGCGCGTAGAGAATTTCGGCGTCATTTTAATCTGGGACGGCACGACCGTGTTCCATCAGCACATGCAATTAAAACACGGATATCTAATTTTGAGGAAACTGGTTCGGCAATGAAAAAGAAACCTCCAGGCCGTGATCGAACCGTCCGTACACCACAGAATGTTCAAGCTTTACAAGATGAAGCTGTCACACGAAGACCACATCGGTCAATCCGTCGTCTCTCAGCATCTTTACGATTGCATAGTTCAACTGTTCGAAGAATGTTAGTGAAAGACTTGCAATACCATCCATACAAGTTGCAGATCGTCCAGGAACTGAAACCGAACGATGCAGTTGTGCGAGCACAATTTTGTAATGTAATGCTTCAGAAGATAAATGATTAACGAAGAGTTTGTTCACGAACTGTGGATGTCAGACGAAGCGAATTTCCACCTCAGTGGATTTGTTAACAAGTAAAATTTCAGATACCGGGCACAAGAAAATCCTACGCAGCTACACCAGCGTCCGTTGCACAGCCAGAAAGTGACCGTGTGGTGTGCTATGTCATCTTACGGTGTTATAGGCCCTTATTTTTTTGAGGATGACAACGGTCTTGCGATTACAGTGACGTTGGCTCGTTACGTAGCCGTGCTTGAAACCTTTGTTGTGGCCTGGTTTCAACAAGACGGAGCAACGTCACATACTGCACGAATATCGATGGCAGCTGTACGCCGATTGTTTGGACGTGTCATTTCACGAAATGGTGACATTAGATGGCCTCCCAGATCGCCTGATCTCTCAGCTTGCGATTACTTTTTGTGGGGTCACCTTAAAAGCAAAGTGTTCCTCAGTAAACCTGCTACAACGGAAGAACTGAAGGCAAAGATCCGAGAAGCAATTGCGGAAATTCCAGTTTAGATGTTACGTCAAACCATGAACAATTTAACGAAGAGACTTCGGGAGTGTTTACGTAGAAGAGGAGGTCACCTGCAAGGCGTCATCTTTAAAAAATAAACTAAAATGTATGTATCCTAAAATGGCAACATTTGTACAATTACATGAAATAAAATTCATTTTCTAAAAAAAATTTTTCATTAACGTTATTTAATTTAAAAATTTCCCGTTTCTTTGAGTCATCTGTATTTTTAATTTATCTTACCCGGGTTATTAAAAAAAACTTCATAAGTTTAAAAGCATGAGAACTTTAAAAACTTAAAACCATCACAACTAAAAAACTAAATTTTAAAAGCATCACAACCTTAACATTTTTGAGATAACTTACTGAATCTGTTGAGATCTCATTTCATAGAAAAACACATCCAGATAAACGATACAATTTACGGCTGCGTCCTGGAAGAAGAACGGGCCGTTCGGTCTTTGCTTAGGGTACATAACCGTTGGCTTTAGGGCTATCACCAATGTGCTGCAAAGTTTCATGAGAGTTTTCGCTAACCCCATATTCAGCAGTTACGGGTGTTCACCTTGCCGCTGATATGAAACGCTGACTCGTCACTAAAAATTACATCGTCTAAAAATGTATCGTCGTCTGCAATTCTATCCATCATTTCCACACAAAACTGCAGCCGAGCAACTTTTTCGTCATCTGTAATCCGATGAACCACGGTTTGTACGGTTTCAAGTGCAATCGTTTCCGTAACGCGCCAAACATTCGATTGTGGAATGCCACAATCGTTGTGTGACGCACATCGAGTCTATTTCTTCGGACTACGAGAAAAGCTTTCTCTGAGTTTCACAGCAGCTTCAAGGACGCGAGAGCGTCTGCTGATTTTGTATGTTTAACAGGACAACCTCTCTCGACGAACGTTTGGTGTAATTGTACACGTACTACGGAGGGTCCTTACCGTATCCCCTACGAAAATTACGTTTGCAGTCGGCAACTGCAGTTGCCGACTGCAAACGTAATTATTTAGTTTATTAGTTTCGTGTTGGTAATTATTAGTATTTAGTATTTAGTATTTTAGTATTTAGTCGTAATTATTATTTAGTTTCGTGTTGGTCGTAAAACCAACACGAAACGTGCTCGCTACGTTTCGTACTAGTAAATGAATCCATTTTTAACAACACTGGTGGCAACGCTTTTAAGTTACCTAAATAAATATTTATATGCTTTTAAATTTGTGAAGTCCTTTTATGAATCACCCGGTATAATGACGTGATTTATATAATGTATTGTTTAAAATGATGTATCTATGAGAATAAATGATTTATTAATCTTTTATTCAAAAATGAGATATAAATTCTTGACAAGATTAAATTTACATCAAATATAGCGATTGTCTAACTAATTGTTAAATATGGGCAATTAGAAAAAAGGGAAAAGAATAGAAACAGGCCTTTGAAATTTGGTGTTACAGCAGAATACTGAAAACTACGTAAATCATTCAAATTTGAAATCAAGATGAACGGAAGCGAAGAGAACTTGTGGTAAAACCTTGTGAAGTGAAGAACTTGGCTGACAAATAATATGCTACAATTAAGTTAATTTGTTAATACAGAAATCTAGGTTTACGTAAAAATGGATGATAAAGCCAAAGTTTGGGATATAGAAACAGATAACTGAGGATTTAGGATATAATAAATACGTTAAAATTACAAGATCGGTACTCGAGAAAAAATAATGGGAAATTACATTTTACCAGTCAACTGAAGATGAGTCTAAAAATAAATTAATAGAAAAATTAAGTAAAATCGTATCTTTCTAAAGCCAAAAAAAAACAAAACAAACCAGGTTCGATTCGGCTAAGTTTTTCGAACTAAGAGAGTTAAGTTTTCATGAGACAACAAATTTTTTCACAAATAAACTAAATCGGAATCAATTTCTTAGACTAGAATAAACTGTTCTCCTGTATGGAGACATACTGGTTTAAATAAATAATCAATAAAATTATTATAAAGTTATAACTTACAATTTAAAAAAAAATATGCATCGAAACGTAGTTTTGATTGTCTTACCTGAAACAAAAAAAAAATCATAAATTATTCATTTTTTAGAAAGAAATTTTTATTTTAATTAAAAGAAAAAAAATATGCCATACAAATACGTACACAATCAATTTACGTTGTACACGCGGACGCAGGTGCGACCATGTTGTGGGTAAAAAACTTCAATCTTTCAAAGACTATAGTTAGAATTAAATCAAAATTTAATCTTTATTCCTTTAGTTTTTTATGTAAGTAAATCATCGGAAGATACTATACTATACAAAAATATTACGAAATAATACTAAATTAAGAAGAAAAAAATCTTTAGATCCATATTTCATCACCAAGAAAGGAGTATTAATTAGCTCCTCATAAAAAAATTACTAGCATTAATTTCTTATACAAGTGATTCAGGCAAAAAAGGAAGTAATTTAGAAACTGATTCCAGAGCTTGAAATAAGGATTAAGTATTCTCAGTGCGTCCTCATCAAGAAACGCGAAGATATTAGGATGACGACAGAAAATGTAAACGATTTGAAAAGTGCACAGATGACAACAGTGAAATTTTCGAACATTTATTGCAAATTATTTATTATTTATAGCTGTTTTAGTACAATAAATTTAGACTTTTGAAAAATTAGAAAACGTTTGATTTACTTTTAAAAAGAATATTCACCATGGTTTATACTGTATTAATTGTACACGTTGATCTAGAATGAAAGGGCCTAATAAATAATACAGCTGTTTTTAATTTCTACAAGTTCATAACATTTTTCTGTTAAGTTCTGTTTTTAATAACAAAAGTTGAATTTTTTTTCTGTTTTTCATAGACTTTCAATTTTCTCAGAATTAAATTCTCTGCAAGATTTAATAATAAAATTTACTTCTAATCTAAAAAAAAAAAAACGCGTTTTTCGTCACTGATTTTTTCTGTTGGATACCATGAAACTAGTGGGACCTACTTTATTAGATTTTTCAGGTCGATATTTACTTAAAATTTATTACTTAAAAATTTCATTACGACCTCATTTCACGGGGTGAACTGAAATTCAGGCGAAATTTTTGATAGACGTAACCAGATAACAAAGCCTTTTCGGACATATGTTTGTATGAATCTTTTTCCTTATTTCAAGCTGTAGAAACAGTTCCCAAATTATTTCTCTTTCCTTCTGAATTACTCTGTACAGTATACGCGGATCAAGTTTCACGACTATATATTAATAGAAATAATAAAGTGAAACAGAGATTGCTCACAAATATATTGCGAATAAAACCTACAGGAAGAAAACGGATTTTAATTTTTAATATTATAAACGTAACTTTAAAAATGCATTACGAAGAGAAAAAATATATACTATTTCGCCTGACACGATGAGATGTCTACAGGAAGTTTTAGGGCAAGATGAATATTCTAGGATATACTCCGACTGAAATAAAATTCTCCTATACAAACAACATATTTTTACTTTTCCAGTAATAGTATACCGATCTAGGAAAGAGAAAATATTAAATAGCATAGTCTGAAAATTCTAGGTAACTATCTTTGATTTAATTTTTTTGATATTTTAAGGATATCGTTTGCGGCCTAACCCAGAAATAAAAAACGATTATATATACGTAATTTTATAGGTACGGATATGGATACGAACCTGTATATCTGTTTTGCTTTAATATCTTTGAACGGTTGAACGTACAGTCGTGAAATTCAATAGTAATATACTACACAGGAAATTAATGCTATTAAAATTTTTTATAACACATTATTAATTAAAATCCCCCCAAAAATAGAAGGTTCGTCTTTAATCTACGAAAGGATTAAATACCATCGGGAAATTTTTGCAACCGTGTTACCGATTACTTAAATTTAAAATCGAGAGTTAAAATTTTGGTATATATCCATAATTGTATTTGTCATATAAGACGACGGTTGTTAGCGACCTAACACGAGAAATGTCACTCTTTGAAAAATTTCGACTTATTTTTTGAGACGAATGTATTGTTGTATACCGGCTTACAAATCCCAACAAATATCACGTGATATTTAGTCTTACCCTTCGTTCTGTTCACCACGGGACTAGCTGTGTACAAACAATTTTACTTCAAGGGAAAGCAAATCTAATAGTACCTCCTATACATTACATATTTTTTATGCTTCAGGTTAATTAGAAAACTGTCACTTAGGCAGAAATCTGCTTAATTAGAAATTGTAAAACCTAAGAGACGTATGTTTACAATCTAAGTCGTCGAATCAAACCTGCTGCTATTGCAAACCCGTTGATAGAGTAATGAAGCTATTGTTTTTTCTAGAATAATTTAAATATATTATTTTAATTTATAAATAATTTAAATTAAACTTATTTGTTCTCCAACCCGATCGTCACGTACAAATTCTAATTGTACATTAATTATATTTTTGTTTAAAATGTTCTATTATGCGGATTTTTTAGAGCGTTAAGGGATTTAAATTTGTTCCTGTTGATTTCAAATACTGAAATGTTTTCAAATTTGTAAATATATATTTATTTTCCCCTCATACGATCAGAGTAATACGTATTTATTTATTTTAAGTACATGAAGGCTTTTTTTAATATTTTTATTTCTTAATCCTACGAAGAATATTTTTTTTTACAATTTTTCTCACCGTATTCTAATTTATAAACACCTGTTTTATAACAGATCAGTGGTTTCCATACTTTTCCGAGTCGCGGCGCTCTTTTTCAATTAAAATTTTTCCATGGCGCCCAACCTTAAGTAAAAGTATGACTACTCTTAAGAGATAAAAATAAATAAAACTCGTGTATCTTCATTATTTTTTTACTCTATTAACATTAAATTAATAATTATAAATGTCTTGGTTCAATGAAGCTTTTACAATATTTCGCGGCAACCCTGTGATAAGGATGCAGCGCACTGTTTGGGAATCACTTTAATAGATAATGAAAATTTTCTGCATTATTAGGTGAAGTAAATAAAATTTAATAGCAAATACGAAGTACGAAATTTCACGAATAAATCGATTCTTTAAACGTAAAATGAATACAATATATACTGTAATGTATATTAATATTTCAATAACATATCCTTCCACATATATTGTCGAGTTACATAATCCTTTAACGTGATATAACCCGTCAGGAGGCAGAACGACTCTTAATGGTAATACATTTTATTAATAACAATATTCACGTTATAAAAATAAAAATAAAATTAATTTTATTCGATACGTAGGATATATTTTATTGTCATCAATCATTTAAAAGTTCGATGCAATACTTCACTGTTTAATGTCCGAGATAATCAAGTCGTGTAATAAAATTTATATTTACTACATCCTACATCCTCAATTATATCAGCAGGCTGTTCTCTAATTTTTGTCTTCCTTTACCACCTTTCGGTTTTTACAATCTTAATTTCCTTCCATCAAATATTAAATTTACTAATCCTGAATTCCTTATAATACGATACACCGACGTAGTTTTAATAATATATAAACGTTAATTTCGTTTATTCAAATTCATCTTAAAAACTTCTCTAATTTTGAATCTTACTTACCAATATTTTTAAAATAATCCTAAAGATATTATATTTTTGTCTACGGCTTACTTATTTTCAATTTTTTTTACTGCCGTATATAGATATATTATTTAGTAAATTAAAAATTATAACTTCTCCAATCGTTTAAATTTACGAATTCATTACCACCGCTGCTTAAAAAAAATCTCTCGCTACTGTATAGAGACGTGTTTTTCGTCTGCTTCCGAAAACTGCGAAAATTACTGAACCGATCGGTTCAGTAAACCACCGGAATGATTAGTACGGATCAAACTTCACCGATCTCACTTCTATAAAAATCATAAATAAGACAAACGTGTAAATAAAACACCTAGAACTTGTTTTTCAAAATTTAATGTCGTCTATATCGATTGTCATTTGTGATTTATTAAATTTAATGTAATCGTCAATAAAAGATCGATTTGTATTACTATCATAATATACGTAATCAAACAGTTCGATAATACGATTAAAGAAAACGAGACTATTTACATACTTAACAAAATGTTGACGTTTTAATGAATATTGAATTTCATCTACTTTTTCAGAAAGTTAGTTTTGTTTTTACTAAATTTAATGTCATCCTCTAATCTGGCGGCGATAGCGAGAACTCATTCTAATGAGAGTAAAGAACTGTAGATTTTTATATATATAGAACTATAAATTCGATCAAGGAAACCCTTACAACATATAATCGGCATAGATTCCAATTTCAATTAGATGTTAATATTTTCTTAACATCTAGGTCGGCAAGATCAGAGATATAAAGAAGAACTTCTAGGGCTACTAAAATTTAGGATCGTAGACGATGTGAATCTACGACGGAGCGTTTTCAAAGACTTGAAGAGCAATGTATACGCTCGGCTAAAAATCGAGTTCAACCTTCGAGAAAAATTACAAGTTTCAAATCGGCTTTTGATTTTCATCCCGAAATTGACTATCTAAATTTTAAAGATATTCAAATAAAAATACCGTTGCGATGCCAAAAAATAGAATGAAATTCCTAACCCACCGGGTTGGTCACCACTAGACCAACCCGGTGGGTTAGGAATTTCATTCTATTTTTTGGCGTGTCTTCCCAAATCAGCTGATTTAGAAGTCGAGAGTTCCAGCGTTCAAGTCCTAGTAAAGTCAGTTATTTTTACACGGATTTGAATACTAGATCGTGGATACCGGTGTTCTTTGGTGGTCGGGTTTCAATTAACCACACATCTTAGGAACGGTCGAACTGAGACTGTACAAGACTACACTTCATTTACACTCATACATATCAACCTCATTCATCCTCTGAAGTATTATCTGAAAGGTAATTACCGGAGGCTAAACAGGAAAAAAGAAAGAATGAAATTCCTGAACTTTCCTGGTTGGGGGCAAATTTCTTAAAAAAACTTCAATATCTCCTTCATTTCATTAAAAATTTGATTTTCGGAAGACGTCTTTGTTGCAAAAATTTTATTTATCGGATAACTTGTGAATAGCGAAAACTCTTGAGAGCATCAACCCACACGTAATTACAAAAAAAAACAACTAAAAAAATATCCATTTTCTTAAGTCTTATTTCTTAAATAAGTCCTATACGCATATAACATGCAGACGAAGCTGCAAGGGGGGATCCTAGTTAAAAATAAAGTAATAATAGAAATGAAAAATTCACTCATTCAAAAAACAGAAGATCGGGATGTATGAAACTAGACACCAGAAAAGTATTTTCGCGTAAACGGGCAATAATTTAGTGTGTATAAAAGTTTCATAAAGATTTTGTTGTCATTTTTAATAAATTTGTGGTATATAAAATGAACATCCGAACAATCAATCAATATTAATTCATTTAAAAAAATAAATTTTCTTAAAAATAGCACTATATAGTCAAGAATTTTAAATTGCTATTTTAATCTGTACTGATTTTATTTATAAAAATGGTAAATAAAATATTACACCACGTTAATATTACATCATGTTTGAAAATATTCTTGTCTCATCATTACTCAATATTGATTGTTATAGTTTAATGGAATGATGATATAACCTATAGCCAAAATCATAAGTCACAGTATTTTCTCGTCAAACTTCTAAAAAATGAAGTTAGAAAATTGTCACAAAAAAGAATTAATACATACAAGTATAACCTATAGAGCTCTGTCTGAAAACTCCCTTTTTTTAATAATGATTTAATTCATAAATCACCACAGAAACGTTCAAAAGCTTGTGCGTGGGAATATGAATAAGTAATTTAGTAGGGTATGAAAAATGTCATGCCTGACTGGGATTCGAACCCGGTTTCCACGGATGAAAGGCCAAGTCACTACCACTCCGCCACGAAGATCGATAATTTCTTACATTTCTATCATACGAATTTTTTCACAACGGTAGCGGTTTTACTTTTTGCAAGCTTATGAACCCTTAGAAAATACATAAACATATACACACGCGCGCGCGCGTCTGTGTGTGTATATATATACATATACACAACACACGTTCCAAACCGTGTATATATATATATATATATATAGAGAGAGAGAGAGAGAGAGAGAGTAGTGTTCAATTCTTCAATACCAAAATTAAGTGTATTTTTTTCTTTTGAAATCGTTTATAATTAATGCAGACATCAAAAACTTAAATCTAAAAATGAATAGAAAGTTTTCAAATTAGGCTTTATATTTAATGAACTTTCTTGAAATCAGTTTTAACGTTTATTTTTTTTTTAAGTATCATATAAAGAAAATTTCTAACGTGATAAATTATTTTTTCACCTCGATACAGTTTCCATATATTGAAAGTACGCAAACGTTCCTTAACTTTAACTATAATAATTACTTATCCTGATTTCTCTCCATTCCTTTTATTAACTTGCAGCTTTCTCACCTTTTGCCTTTCTTGAAAATTTTTCATTCCAACAACGATTTTCTTATACAGCTAACTATATTTTAAATAAAATTAATTTGATTTCTAATTTTTATAACGCATTATTATTATTTAGTGAACTGATATAAAGAAACATTATTTTTTTAAATAATTTTTCCAAATCAAAAATTTATGTTTAATAAAGCAGTTGCCATTTTCGTACCAAGACATTGTGTACTCTACCCTTTTATCTAGTAAATAATGTTCTCTTAAGAATTTATGTTCGTTTCTCTGTATTAGCACATTTTATTTTACTTTTTTATTCTACTCTACAATTTACAATTGAATTTCTTTACAATTATTTAGTCCAAGCCGTTGAGTATTTCTTTTAAATTCTTTTTATTTTCCTTAAAAAGATATATAATTCAATCAAAAAAAGTTCCTATGCAAAATAATCTATATAAAATGCATTATAATTTATTGAATACATTTTAAATAAAGTGCAGGGAACAATCTGACAAAAGTAAACGTACAAAAAATATTATACATCTTCAATTTTGATTTATGTTAAAAAAAAAAAAACACTTGAACAAAGCTTTGTAGACTTTTCAAAGAGGGTAAAAAATCGCGAAAACAGACAACACAATATAGTACAAAAATAAAAGAAAAAGCCAAACAGACAGACAGTAATTTTTAAAGACAAATTTCAGTAAAAAAAGTTAACATAATTTTCAACTCAACTGACATATTGAACAAGAAAAATCAAAAACAATTTACGTTTTCAAGCAAGAAAAATGATATTGAAAGTAAAAAAATATAAAGGAAAGAAAACAGGTAAGTTGTTACAAACTCGTAAAGAAATTTAAAATGCTAATACGAATACCATCGTTAATGAACTAAAAGAATATCATCACAATCAAAATTTAATACGGTAGCAAATTTAATTAAACCACTAAATATCGTAAAAACAAAAATATAATTTTTACTTTGTGTCATTAGCTGCTTGAATCGTAACGATACACTTCTCCATTACTTTCTTTTCTGTGCCAATTTCTTCCTTAACAAATTTATTACATTCTACATCCTTAATTACCACTTCCATATATCTTTCTTTACCATTTTTACCCTCTACACTTCCTTTTTAATAAAAGGAATTAAATATAATATCCACCAGCCTTGTACTTTTTACAAAAAATTCGGCTACAAAGTTTCTCTTTTACTGTTAAAAAAAAATCTTTATTCTTCCATATCACCCTTCACAGTTTTCAACATTTTTCAAAGCCTCAATTTTTTATTTTTCTGTGTTTCTTACTACGTTTCATTACCACAAAGCACAATACTCCACAATTTCTTTTTATTTGTTCTAATACCTATTTTTATGTTTGCATCAACATATTTCTTTTTACTATGAAAGTTTTCCATTTCATAATTGCTATTTTGCTTACTTCACCTCTCTTTTGTAATTTGAATATAATTTTATGTGAATAAAAAAAAAGGTTCTACTGATCATCAGGTATTATTATTTTTAAATGGTCATATACCAAAATCAATCGTGATGTTTGGATGAACCATTTGGTATCCATTTCTAGAAAATAGCCTTCTTGAATTATACGGGAAAAATAAACAAACCATATTACACACTTGGGGTAGCTGATTTTAAATAGATTCAACTAAGTTTATATTTCTTCACAGTAACTTTCATTTGGGGTTTTTTTAATAGTGAAGATGCGAACCGTTACGTAGATTTTACGAAGGGAGAAGTTAGAAGAAGTATTTCGTGAACATCTCATGGCTTGTTAAACGCTAGCCGGAGACGGTGTCGCTGATATCACTTTCGTTTCAATCTTTAACGCGTTATCTTATAATACTTATAAAAATTGGTTTAAGCCCATCTCTGGAAGTAAAACAGCACGAACTGGACAATATATATTAGGTATAAATTCAAACCGGCCGCGGGTAAGGTCTCTTAAAGTTCATATAATAAAGAATCTTGCTCATGATTTTTAAGTCACACCATGAAAGGTTTGCCCAAAAAGGTTCGCTTTCAGAGAACGTAGCAAATAATAACCTTCAAGGTCAAAGAAAAAACTAGTATCCCATTACTCGTGAAGCAATGTCGGACAGGTTAGTAAAATTCCCTGTACGATGATGTTCATTCGTTATCGTTAAATCGGAAAATACTGATTCTGCTCTCCGGGAAAGTAGATCCGATCAAGAAAAACATGAAAGACGATAACGGTGAACAGACATAGCGATCGATCGGCATGAATAATGGTTCGGGTAGTAGTAGACACAGATTAGTTCCCCTAATGCTGAGAGTTTGAATTATTTTATACAATATTGTCGCCTGTTAGCGATTCGACAAGAATAAAGAGAGATGACACACTTAAAAATTCCTACAGATATACAACTGATTTACACTTAAATAAATTACTACGTAAAAAATAAATTCATTATAAGTCGGAAAATACAATTCTGATTTTACTTACTTCTTTTTGTCAAAAATTTTAAGGATTTGAGTATTATTCTTTGTTATTGGAAAATCAGTTAGTTTTTTCATAAGAAATTTTAAGTTCAATTTTGTTTGCACATTCGCTTAGTTTTTGAACTTTGATTTTTGTGTCGTCTATACCTCTTGCGAAAACTGCAGTAAATCCTCTGCGAAGACCAGAGCGTTTGTATTTATAAATTTAGTTTTAGTGCCCATTTTTATTTCGAGTATGTATAAAATCAATAATTAACTCTATAAAATAATTATTTGCTTTTAATATTTGGTAAAGAAAACTAACTTACACTTTTATAAATGAACAATGTCATCTTCTCCCCCTACTCATAACAAACTTGCCGACCAGATTCCCTTGACCAATTCCAAGAATACTATCCCGAGCAGACAAGAACGCTATTCCAAAATGGAATAGTTTTCTAGCAAAGCACTCTTCACTCTTACATTAGACTGTTACCGTGCCCTCACTTCGAATGCTCTCGCACACCGTACTGATGTTCGCCGGTCCCTGGCAGTATTTATACCTTCAGGACTAGGGATTAACTAACTTTCTTTCTTTTTCCTATTCAGCCTCCGATAATTACCTTTCAGATAATACTTCAGAGGATGAAATGTATGAGTGTAAATGAAGTGTAGTCTTGTAGATTCTCAGTTCGACCAATCCTGAGATATGTGGTTAATTGAAACCCAAAGAACACCGGTATCCACGATCTAGTATTCAAATCCGTGTAAAAATAACTGACTTTACTAGGACTTGAACGCTGGAACTCTCGACTTCCAGATCAGCTGATTTGGGATGACGCGTTCACCACCAGATCAACACGGTGGGTTTAACTTGTACTAACTGCAGCAACTCAACTTTTTTGTTCAAGTATAATGATTTAAATTTTTTTCTAGAAAGTATTTCTTTGTTATATCTTCTGGATTTTTATTTTGCAATTTGTTATAGATTTCCGTTTTTCATTTTCTTTCTCTTTCTTATTCTAGTACTATGTATTACTGGAAGCTTCTATATCATTTACAAGGTATTAAACATTACAAAACAGACTTTATTATTATTATGACTAATATATATATATATATATATATATATATATATATATATACGGACGCACCGGAATTAGATTATGGCCTAATCGCTACGTTGATATTCCAATTTTTTTACTTAATAAATTTTAGTTTCATATTATCTGTAAATCGCTGTTAATAAAAATTAGAAAAACTTCCAGCAATAGAATCCGAGTCATTCGGCGAACTAGAGAAAGAGAGACTGCGGATGACACAAGGTAACTAGTAAACCCATATAATCAAAATTACACGATGTTAAAATCAAAATAACATGAACCCTAAGACATTGATTTCTGGGGGGAAAAACAACAATTTTGTAAAATTCATTCACAGATTACTTAATTATCCAATTTTAATAGAATTATAATAAAACATAAATTTAAAAATCTTGAACCGTGATTTGTGAGCATTAATAATAAATTATACTTTTCATTTAATTAATTAATTCTTCTGCAATGTTTATAAAATTCACAATAAAAAAGGTTCAGTTATTTGTATCCGAAAACCAGTTTTATTCACCACCTTATAATAAAATAATACTAATAGTAATAATAATATTCAGAAAAGAGTCTGCGTAATATAAGGATGAAAGAACGGGAACAGTGAGCCACGTGGGAACCGGTTGACGACATGAGAACCGTGGATAATTCTACTTCGTGTGTCCCCTTTGATAACATAGCTGCTTCTGCTATTCATAGTTCTTTATATAACAAAAGGTGTGAATTATGTTAGAAAAATAGCAGAAGACGTCTATTTTTTTCATTCTGTATATAAACTGGAAAAGCTAAAGAATGCGTGAAACAAAAAAAAAAAAAAAGGTATTTGCGTCAAGGCCGATTACTTCCAGGTTCAACACGGAATACGTACAAAATATACGTATATAAAAATATAAGTAAAGAAAACATTGTAAAAAATATTTATGTGTAGTATATAAGCAAGCTAAAATGTAAAATTATAATATAAAATGTATATCATTATCCAAAGTATCGCTATTATGAAAAGCAGAAAAAAACTTATTTCGCTTGTTTGTTCGCATAAAAATAACAATATGATAACTTATTGGTAGCCCCTATATAGATATATTATATATATTACAGTTAATGGATTACGATTACTGTTGCAAAGCATCAACAATCTACTGGAAGGAAATACGTAGCAAACGGAAGCCTAACGGTTAACATTTATAAAACATAGCGGGTCCAATATTAAAAGAAAAACAATTTTTTGTTAATTATTTCAGTTATGTGATTATTATGATTAGTACACTACAGAAATAACCAGAATTTACTTATTGTTATTCTGTCACTAAATCTGTTGACTATACTATTCGGGTTACGTATTTTCCGATGAGTTTGATGCTTTGGAAATTATTTTGCAATAACATAAGAAATCAAGATAAAACTTTATCTTGAGATTTATTATTGAGATTTATCTTTGGCTATACCGAAGAAAACTAAAGTAACGTAATTTTTTTAATAACATTTTGTAATTCGATTACTCACGTTTTAGTCAAACGTAAAATCTATCTCTTATTAACTGCATAATAATAAATTTCAAGCTAAACAACTTGGCAATTTCCATGACGAAATGGAAATTTCTCAATATTTCTTACATCTATAAAGAAGACCCGAGTTCGAATCCTCGTCACGCTTGATATTTTTCATACCCTACAAAATTTCCACACCATATTTTCCATCAAAAACGTCATAAATAATTTGTAAATTAATTGTACAAAAGGATTAATAATTCTGCACTGTCCAACTCAATTTATGTGATTTTTGATAAGTTTTATAGTTATCGCACATGTTTCAACGAATAGCATCTTCAGTCAAAAATTATTAAAAAAAAAAAAAAAATCCCTTTCGTCACCCAAGAAGGCGGAGGTAGATTTCACCGGTGCTAAGTAGGGGATAAAAAAGATTTCCACCTTAACGTTAAGAAAAAACTTCAAATTTACTCAATACGACAATGGTTGCACGAGAAATAAAGATACACATGTTTAGCATACGACATGCCTCATCTTCTTACAATCCAGCAACATTTTGGTCATCCCTTGCAGTAAGGGCAAGGAAGAACTCTATCAAAAGTTTTTGCAGAAAAAAGTTTTAAATAATGTTTAGAGGACAAATGACCACTATAAACCGATTCGATATTATGCCTTTTAAGGGAGGAATGATTTTTTGTTGTCTTTAAAACCCCATTTTTCCATTCTTTGGGACAATGGTAGTGATATCAAAAAAATTTGCTTAAATAAGTTTTAGGCCCTAATACAAAGAATAGTATGCACTTTAAACGAATTCGATATTTTACTTAAGAAAGTTATAGCGATATTTTGTTTTTTTGGAAAAAGCCCCTGGAAGAATTTTCCGGAAGTTGAATCACGGTACAATAGGTAGCTTTCTTATGAAATCTACCTAAAAATCTGGTACCTTAGGTTTGATAGGCTAGGAAATAATTTGTATAATAATTAAATTTAAAGACTTTCCTGATGTAAATTATAAATAACCTTTATTATTTATTATTCAGGAAGTTCCTTCACCATACTTTCGAATGCAGTATATCACAAAAATATTAGTAAAAATGCACCTTCAACAAGAAAATCATAAAAAATAAATTTTATCAAATTAATGAGCACGACCTATTCAAAATTTTTAAGACTATTTTTCTTAGAAGAATCGTCACGTAGTTTATTACAAAAATCGTCTCATTGGTTCATTTCTGCCAGTTATTTTTTTTTTAAATCCTGAGGAGTGAAATTAAAAAAAATAATTACTACAAGAAAGAACGATCTTCCAGAGTTCAAAAACTTTCTTAGAAAAACCCATTTAAATTTTGAGCTTTAATGTTTTTAATTATTTTTATGAAAGTCTAACCTACCTAACTTAAGTCAGTGTTAGATTAAATTCGTTCTAGAAATTTTATTAAAAACGGTCTGGCCTTTAAGGTGATATATTTGGATAAACTGACTTACTTTCTTCAATTATTGTACGAAACGCAACGATAAGAAAATAAATATACACATTCTAGTAAATGTTCAGTTAAAATATCAATTTAGTTTAAGTTACAAAGTGATAAATTACTTCTTCTTTTCTTTTGGCTTGAAGTTATACGTAAGTGTAAACTTGTGCCGGGATCTTTCATCTTAAAAAATCATTGTCAGTTTACTCTACCCGAAAGGTTTAGCAAAATTTAGTAAAAACTAGTGCCCTAGTATCCAGTTTAAATTTTAATGTTTAAATAGTTCAGTCAAGAGTAGTCAAGAGAAAAAACTTATTTCATAAACTTAAAAGGTTACCTAAAAAAAAGAGCCGTTTCTATTAAATGAAGACGATGAGGCAAATACTTTTTTCTTAAAAAGAAGAGTAACGTTTAGCAACCTCTATTAAAAAACCCCATAAATTATTAACTTTATCTGACGAAAAAATTTATGTTACTTAAAAAACTCATTAGAAGGAACAATAAGAAAGCTTAGATAGTAAATCTAAAGGTAAATTGCTTTTTTTTATTATTTACAATTTATTCAGTCATAAATAATCAATTAGAATACCGTCAAAAAATAAAAATACTTTGTTAGTAAAAAAAAAAAAAAATATATATATATATATATATATATATATATATATAGAAAAGAATAGATTTGAGTTACTTTAAGTAAATTATATAATACAATAACGTTTACATCAAAAGCAAATTTGTTAATAGATTTATAACAATTTTGTAAAAAAAAGCATTCTACTTAAAAAATGTATATGAATTAAGTAAAAAATAAAGTTATAAACAGGAGACACAAAAAAACTATCATATAAAATAAAAAATTACATTTAATTAATTAAATAAAATAAAAAAATTGAAAGTTAAATTCCCCTAAAGTAAAAGTTCACAAAAATTCTTAGAAAAAACTGAAACTAAAATAATAATGAACAGCAATATATTGTTTACATTTACATAAAAAATTATTAAGAAAATACACAACAATTCAGTCTTATGTTAACGAAATTACTTCAAGTTAACTACAGAAATAGAAAATATTTATTATGAAAAAAAAGAAAAATTAAGAAAAAAAGCAACCCTTCGAGAATCTTTCTGAGAATTGGATAACTAATTTTATTGAAAAATTCATTCTTTTTTAAACTCTATAAGCCAATTCAATTATTTTTCAGTCTTGATTTTAATTTTCTTCTCCAAAGAATTTCCACTGATACAATTTTTAATTTATTTTTTAAACTACCTAAGGAAAGACCCCATAGGGCACAACTGGAATTTTTTACTTTACTCAAATTCTATTTATGTAATCTTTTAAGTTCAAGAAAATATTTTGTACTTGTAAAACGTACACAATCAAATTCAATGGTACACAAATTGAAAGGTGTAGAAATTAATAGTTTCACTCGTAAAATTTCAGAATTCAAACAAATGATATGGATATAAAAACTTGATTTTTTTTAAATTTCATTTTAAAGAAAAATTACGACTTAGGGATTTAACCAACTCGAAAAGTTAAACCTGCTGAGAATTTTTTGAAAATTATTCAACAACTTTTAGCAAATTAGATATAATTAATGAAACCAGTAAATCCAAAGATGTCAAAAAAATAATAAACTAGATTTTATCTTTGTGGATATTCGAAAAATAAAAGTATTAGTGATAAACGAGTTATAACTTTACAAGGGATTCAAAAAAACAAAACATTAAAATTAGAAGACCAACCAGCAATTATAATAAAATAAACACCTAACCCAGAACAACAGAAAAAAAACCATAAATAAATCCAATACACTATGATAAAGAAACTGATAGACCCAAAATAGGAACAAAAAAATATATCAAATAATTACCAAAGGTAAGAAAATAAAACTCCCTTCTAAACAACTTTAATGCATCTCTAAAAGGCTGACGATTTTTAACTAGGAATAAACGAAACAAAATTTTTAATATTACTAAATAAAAGATTTAAATATTTTAGAAAAATAAACAGTTAAATTAAAATTAAAATTAGCCCACCGGCTAGACTCGTCATGTCAGTTGTTTAACAGCTGATTTTCGAAGTAGATGGCTCTGAGGTTCAAATCCTAGTAAATGTTAGTTGCTTTTAAACGGCTTTGAATACTAGAAAGTGGATACCGGTGTACTTCAGTGATTAGGGTTCAATTAATCTCACGTCTTAGGACCTTAGTCTGTACAATACTCCAGCTAATTTACATGTCATATATAAATCCTCATCTCATTATTACGCGTGGGGAGGGGGGACGACTGATTATTGTTCACTAGTTGAAAGGATTGCAACGTACACATTAGGAAACAAAAGATCAAATAAAACTATTGCTTTTATTAAACTTCAAACTTTTTACACTAGCATTTAGTTTCTGTGGACTTCATTCAAACCATTTTACTCAGAATCAACCTCTTGGAAGTTTTGGTTAAACTCTTTATGCGTTTATTCTCCCTATATGAATCATAAGACCTTGACGATGGTGAGGGAGCTTGAGTGCCCAGTGATACAGTGTAGCTGGGTACAAGTTGCAACCATATCAAAGATCTGCTGAGAGCCAGACTAAGGGATGATTCGTCAAAGAGGGAAGCAGCTCTTTCAGTAGTTGTTAAGGGCGTAGGTCAAGACGACTAACGGCCATATCAACATCACTCAATCCTCTGAGTACTGTGCAGATGAAAGCAATGGAAAACTGCAGCTGTTTTTTTCTCTAAGAAAATGTAGCTCTCTGCATTTTCATGTAACAAAGATGGAGGCGCCTTCTTTGGTAAAATATTCCGGAGGTAAAACACTACCCCGTTTGGATCTCCAGGTGAGGACTACTACGGAAGGGGTCACCAGAAAATTAAAAAATAACATTCTACGAGTCACAGCGTGGAATGTTAAAGTCGGAAAAAGGTTGGTAGTTTAGAAAATGTGAAGAGGGAATGGATAGGTTAAATGTAGATGTAGTAGGAATTAGAGAGGTTCGGTGGGAAGAGGAAAACGACTTTTGGTCGGGTTATTTTAGAATAATTAACTCAGCGTTAAATAAAAAGCAGGCAAGAGTAAATTTCGTAGAGAACAAGACGATAGGGAAGAGAGTAAAGTACTTCAAACAGCTTAGCGATAGAATCATTGTAATAAGGATAAAATCAAAACCTATGCCGAGAATGACTGTTTACATCTAAATGCTTACAAGTGCCCATGAAGATGAGTTAGAGTGTGTTACGAAGAAATTGACGAAACAATTAAACACATAAACGAGGATAAAAAGTTTATAATAATTGGAGATTGGAATGCAAACATTGCAAAAGGAAAGGAAGGAAATATTGTAGGTGAATACGGGCTGGGGAAAAGTAATGAAAAAGGGGATCGACTTATTGAGTTGTGCACGAAGTATAATTATATCACTGCCAACACCCAGTTTAAAACTCATACCGAGGAATATACACATGGAAAAAGCCAAGTGATACCTCTATCAGATAGATTATATAGTTAGTGGTTAAACAAAGATTTAGAAATCAACTGGTCGACTGGAAAGCTTATCCTGAGTAGACATTGATAGCGACCATAATTTAGTGATAGTGAAATTTAGATTGGGATTAAAAACCTGAAGAAAAGGTGTCAGATGAATCTGTGGAATTTAATGAAGCTTGAGAAAGAAGAGGTGAAGAAGAGTTTTGAAGAGGACCTCGCAAGAGGTCTGAGTAAAAACGATAAGATAGAAAATATAGAAGAAGAATGAGAAATTGTTAGAAAGGAAATTCTTAAATCAGCAGAAGCGAACTTAGGCGGAACAAAGAGAACTGGTAGAAAAACTGGGATATCAAAGAATAGATATATTGCAGCTGATGGAGGAAGGTAGAAAGTATAAGAATGGTAGTGATGAAGAAACTAAAAGGACAGTTAAGAAATACTATAAACAGGAAGTGCAAATTAGCGAAAGAAGAATGGATTAAACAAAAGTGTTCAGATGTGGAAAGAGAAATGATCAATGGTAAAATAGACGGAGAATACAGGAAACGCAAGGAGAATTTTGTGGTACATATATTAAAATCTAAAAGTGTTAAACGAATATGGTACACCGATTTATAATACGAAAGAAAAGGTCAATAGGTGGTTGAAATATATTGAAGAGTTATACGGAGGAAATGAATTAGAAACTATTGTTATAGAGGAAGAAGAGGAAATCGAAGAGGATGAAAACGGAGATACAATACCGAGATCTGAATTTAAGAGGGCATTAAAAGATTTGAATGGCAGAAAGGCCACATAAAAAGGCATCCTGGAATAATCCCTTTAACACTGGAGGAACATGTAAACTGAAAAAATTGTGCTGGCAGGCAACGTTTGGAATATGTAAAACAAATTGATAGGGATGTAGGATGTAGGGGATATATCGAAATGAAATGAGTGACACTAGACAGGGAATCTTGGAGAGCTGCATCAAACCAGTCAAATGACACGACAAAAAAAAAGTTTTTATATCAATTTACTCATATTTTACTCCAAACATAAAACAGTATTTTTACTCAAACCCAATCACTTCCTTTTACGACAGTTTTCTCGAAAACTACTGAAAATATAGTTACGGGATCTATTTTGTTCAAGTTTTCAGGTCAGATTTCACGTAAAATTACATAATTTACTTCTTAATTTGGGTCCTATTAATTATAGTCTGACTTAATTTTTCCGAAGGCGTAGAAATCAGGGCGAAAACTTTCGCCAGGCGACACTGGCTAACGAAGCGTTTCCGTACAGATCAATGTTTATGTAATTTCTTTTTTATTTTCATCAGTAAAACATATCCTGAAAGTTTGTTACATTCTTCGTAATATGAATATATATATATATACACTACGCTACAACTAACGTCAACTACATGAATATTTTTGAAATAGGAGAATGTACGAGTAAAAAAAAATACCAAAAGAAATGCGATCTTTTAGTACTTTTTGAGCAACAACACACAAAAAAATTATTTATTATCTAAATTTCCGATTTTTTCATTGATTAATATGGATGTTTAAAAATCACTAGTTTTCTACTAATGCCCTAATTTTTAAGATGTAAGCCATTCCAGTCAGGAATAATTTTTAAATATAAAAATAAATTCTTGAGCATATCTACGCAAGAATACTGACTTTTTGTTATTTTATTTTGTATATGATTTGAATAATGTTTTCGCATGAAATATACAAAATATAAATTAAATTAAAAAAAACTAAAAGAGGTATAACGTTTTTTATTTAAAATTAAAATATATTATCTGTTTATAAAAAAATTAAACTATTGTAATCGTAATTTGATGAAGTAATTAAAATAACGAGTAGACCCTAACACAAGCATCAAGTTTAGAGTCGCTCACCATTGTGACTCCGTGCATAAGCGGGTATGAAAAATACACCAATACAAATTCAACTTAAACTAAAATTGACTATAACTGAAGAAAGGCACAACCAATTTTCATTAAATCTTTACATCCACAACTTCAGATATACACTATTACAGCACATCTAAATTGCAATACAACTGATGTAGAAGTTTTGGTGATTTTCGAGCTACAAATTTGATACAAAGGCCTTTGACGTATATATAAAGAGAATTACATTATTTTCATACTCATAACTCAAAACGTATAGAACATTCAATTTCACCCCAAAAACCCAACTTGCGACCGAAAGTCAGAACCGTACTTTTCTTCAAAAAGCTGACAAAAAAGGGTTACATTCGTTTTTATCAGCGAAACAAAAAACCTCTTACAATTAAAAACAGTCATAAATACAGCTGGGCATTAATTTCTTTTTTAATTTATAAAAACGGAAAAAATTGTAAATATAATTTCTATAAAAATAAACTAGTATTGAACAAGATTATATTTAATTAGATTAATCGATTTAATAAACGAATCAAATCTTTAAATTAATCTCAGATTTATTCGATTCTATAAATGAAACGTACAAATTAACGATTCGTTCATAAATCATCAAAACATTAATAATTTTATTTATTTGTGATTTAAATATAAATTATCGTGTTATAGGTGTACTTTTATGACTGGAATTCAATTAATGGTATTAAATAAATACCAAAATAAATAAAAAATTGTCACAGTAAGGAGATCAGAAGAGTGAATTTCCGGTTTTAGTTTATCTTGAAAACAAACCCAAAAATCCAGTTTTTTGCCTTTAACTCCGGTTCCTGTGAATCAATTCGATTGAAAAATAATAGGGTACTATTTTTACTACGTTTATATCACCCGCCAAGTTTCGTCAAAATCGGTTACGATTTGCGTCGAAAATAATTCGACATACATATGCAAATAAACTTTGCAAAACAATCTTCAGGAAACTCAAAAACATAAAGAAAGGTTTTCCCCCATCCCTTATAAAATGTGACCGAGCGCAGTAGCAACTATTTTTTGAAAATCCGCTAAAAAAAATTATTGTATTATTGTTTAAGTATTACTGTTTCTCGGTTAGGATATCAAACCTTAATCAAAATAATATTTCTAGTGGCATATTAACATTTAAATTTATTTAAATGTTACCTATGACCGTATAAATAAAAGTATTTTGTACACTTCACCAGTGCTACATTGGCTTTGTATAGAATAGTTGATAAGCATCAAACTAGTCTTATCTCTTAAACCCACTGGGTTGGACTAGTGGAGAACGTGTCTTCGCAAATCAGCTGATGTGGAAGTCAAGAGTTAAAGCGTTCAAGTGCTAGTAAAGTCAGTTATTTTTATACGGATTTGAATACTAGATCGTGAATATCGGTGTTCTTTGGTGGGTTGGTTTCAATTAACCACGCATCTCAGAAATGGTCGACCTGAGATTGTACAAGACAACACTTCACTTACGCTCATACATATCATCCTCTGAAGTAATACCTCCCGTAATTCCCGGAAACCAAACAGAAAAAAAGAAGTCTTACCTCTTAAAATAATTTAATCATAAGAAAATAAAAGGAAATATAAAAAAATTGCGCTCCGTAGAACAAAAAAAAGCTGAAAATGTACACATAAACAATGTTTTTTGCCATGTTTCTGCGAACCGATTACCTTGAAAATCAAGAAAGGGCTTTATTTCCAATAACAATAACAATAATAATATGGTGGGTTTACATCAACCCACCAAGTTTTGTCAAAATCGGTTAAAAGTTGCGTCCGGTAGAGCGAACGATAAAATATATAAAAGTAGCAGAGTAGCGATTTCCAAATTCTTTTTCTTTGGATATCCGCTAAAAAGGTTTGAAATCGGGTGTAAGACAGCAGTATATATCAAATTAAAAAACACCATTCAGATTGATTGTATCATTCAAAGTTTTTTTAATGATTTTACAGATACAGAAATAATTATAAAGTGATTTTTATAGATATCACAATTTGTAATACTGCAACACTGACATACCCATCGGTTATTGGAAAAATTACTTTTTTCTTTTTTAAAGAAGTGAAATGTACCGATCTTTACAATTTATATGGGTACGTCTGATAGAAAAATTAAACTTAATTTTAAATCCACTTTTAAATACATAGACTAATAAACGTAAAAGGGATAATATACTGATTATTATGCGGTGAAATGAAACATTCTGGTTGAGTGTGCCACAAACAGACGTGCTGTAATTATCCGTACGGCAAACGAGTTACGATTCAGGAAATTATTATGAACATTCACTATTTCATAAGCCACCACGAAACTATGGTGAGCTAAGAAATTGTATGGAATAATATTAACAAGAATATTATAACCTATAAAATAAAACGATAACTGCTTTCTTTATTGTTTTAATTCAAACCAACTATTCCACTACAAATATACAATAATAAATATCAATTGTGATGAATGCAATTTGACGTAACCTTTATTTTTCAATGAAAATCACAACGGTTAATATTAATATAAACTATATTTACTGTGCATCATTTAAGAATAAAATAAAAAACGTTTCTTCTCGTATCAAATCATTGCAATACAGTATTTTAACGATATAACCAGCATCAACCACACCGATCTATCCTTGTTAACACCAGATGCAGTTATATCGTTAGTGGTTAACAGATATAATGTAACATAACAGACAGCCCATATATCGTGCACGATTGGAGTACAAGTTATCATGCATGATAATCTTCAAGGTATCACTTAGATTTTTTTTATCGTCATTATACATAACGTTACCTTTTGATTTTAAAAACTTATATAAAGAAAAATGAAATAGCGAGTAAATAATTAACATTTAAAAATAAACTTAAATAATGACATACTATTTCATAACTGATATTCGAACGGCTTAACATTTAATGACCAATTAAAAAAAATATTTATCGTATTTTGTACGTTGAAATGTTTTTTAAATACATAAAATTTTATGTACGTTCAAAGCTACACATAACTGTTAAAAAATTATACAATATAAAAAGGATAATTATGAAGGAGGCAGTCTTGCAGCCAAAAAATTATGTCGTCTAGAGGAGGAGGCAGAATAACGATTTGTGACGCAGAGGAGAGAAAGATTCCCTTTGCGACCGACGGTGCGGCAAAAGAACTATAAATGATCTACCGCACCTAGCCATATGGGGCTCAATCAAGCCGCATACCGCCCGCTTAACCACGATTGAATCACCGCAAACACCGTCCTATGTTACATACGATCACCTATATACTCCGGTAATATCACACCTGACCGAATACAATGCCAATTGATACCTTATAAGGCTGCAATGATTTTGTTATCAACATTTCACCGTTGCCCGGAGAACAAAATTTAGCGTTGTGAAAGGCATTCCCAGTAACAATCAAAATGTTGCATAACTCCAGGATATATGCCTCTGTTTTCATTGGAAGTCCGATTTCTAGAACAATGGATTTTTGTCCGAGAAGCACCAGGTTCGAGGTTCAACATCAACTAACCGTACCTCGGTGGATTTCAAATGATTTAACGCGTACGGCATAACCGTTCCTCCCATGAACTCTCAACTAAAGGAAACTGATTCCGTCCATCCGTGACGTGAAACTCAAGTTCTGAACTTCAGAGGATCACTTCACTGCAGTTTTTTAACACTGCCCGTACAATTAGGTTTTTTCTTTTTATATCAGTATGCTTAAAAAGTAAATCTATCAGCATTAAAGTCTGGAAATGGTTTAAAATTTTTATATAGAAAACTGCATTAAAATGATTTTAATCGTTAACATTAAAAACAAAAGAATGATCAGAAACAATAATGGAAGGAATTTTAGAAGACAAAAAAATGACTGCTTATAAAATATAAGCAAAATATCCTCAAATTAAAAAAAAATCTAGAACTACACAAAGTACTAAAGTTTAATTTCAAATAATATATAATTTTGATAATAATCGTCTTACTCCAGAATCCAATTTGTTAATTTTTCATTAATAAAGAATTCAAAAGAAAAAGGTTTGAAATCGTGTAACTTTAAAATATTTGATGGATTTTGACGTTTTGGGGGCAGCTTAGTGAAAAACCTGATCTTTATAAAGTTATCGCTGACCGCTAGATAACTAAAACGTTGAACCAATTTTCTTTCAATTTAATACTACTTCATCAGGGAGAAAATCCTCTATTAGCATAGCAATAAAGAATCTTTGATTATCTTACCTGTACTTGGTCCGTTGTACCGTTACCGTCTCCATTCTCCTTCATTTTTAGCTAAATTTTTGAGGTTTTAACTCTCATTTCCTTTTAAGGTCCATAATTTTTTTACTTTTTTCCGGCTGCTCTGCACTATCTATTAAACGTCTGAGGACTGTTTTAATCAATTCTTCTCCTTTCATGTGTCCCAACCAGTTACTTTCCTACTCTGAATTTTCTTGATTACGCTTCTAATCTCAATTTACTCTTCTTAATACTTAAACACTTCTCTTCATACTCGAACCGCAGTGGAGCACCTGCGGTTGAATTTATGGTTCTACATTAAAATTTTTGGCACTTGAAAGTAGTGTTTTTAAAATTGCTTTTCTAAATCGGCTCTAACGACTTGATTAAATTTTCAACAACTTTTTAATGTAATGCATCAGTTTGGCCTCTGCCAGGATGCCACCGATGCAAATGCCTCGGCAGATTTTTCCGTCGGTGTATTTATACAACCTACTATCGTCTTCGTATGGCCTCTTCCAACCACGATCACAGACTATAACTTAAAACCCGCAACTATCAAATTAACTGATTCGCGGAAGCGCGATCCCTGCACATTCTTCTAACACCGAAGGTTTCACACAAAATCTCTTCCTATATCTAACTTCAATTAGACTATACACTTAGATCATTACTTGATTGAGTCAACACCAAAAATACTATACTCATACCAACAAAATACGTGTGATCGTAACAACGATAATTTTGTCTTACAATTTAATTTACTCAAAGTCTTCTAGACTTACTTATAAACCAAGAAACAGATTCTCAAATTTAATAAGCCTCTAATGAAAACAAACTTATCTCTCTCCGCTCTGGTCCGCTTTTGGGAGCGAGGTCAACAGTAAGAATTACAATTTTAGTATTTACATTTAAATTAATGTTTTAGTCATAAAATAAAACATAAAAGAAAATAAGTAGCAAGCAGATGGTACGTTTGAAAATGTTTTTTCCAGAAATACCTCTTACTTGACGGAAGAAAATAGATATACACATATAAAACAAAACTTAACAATATATTTATTTACTTTTATTATTAACAGATTACACAATTATATAAAACTATAACGAAAGGTGCAACTTTTTTAATTCAAATTACTATCTCGATCACTATATAGTGTTAAAAAAGTTTCAGCGGTCAATCAAGTTAGATAGAGCAACAACCACGGTTCATTCAGTAATTTCCCGATTTAAAAAACATATTAAAAGCAATCTACCGCTATAACATGGATGTGCACAATTTAAAAAAAAGAAAGGATTTTAAATTATAAACTTAATAGCTAGCTACTATGAACCCAAAATACCAGAATAAAAAAATTTAATATAAGAGTACGCTGACGGAAGACAAAAGTTAAACCGTGAAACTCTTAAAAAAATAAACAACCAATTTCAAATAATACCGTTAAAATAAAGAGTAAAATAACATTTTCACAATATCAAAAAATACGATCCGTATCTAAAATTGTGTTTTTTTTTACGTAATGAAGGAATAATCTTAAGTAATCTTACTAAACTGGTTGATTCTTATCTCCATAAAATTTAAGTACTGAACAATTTAATTTGTTAAAAAATATAATTTTTTTTTTAAATCACGGGTATTTAATAATAATTAAATTGCAATACTCAGAATTTTTAATTAAAAAAAAGGAGACAATACTAAACTCTATGTTTAATATTATCGGAATCCTAAATAATATAATCGACAGTGGAAAACAAAAATATGTTGTAAAAAAAATTATACGAATTTTTTTAAAACCAATCGCTCTCAAAATAAATATTATAACTAAATAAATCAATAAAAATTATGAATAAACGTAAACAGAAAAAAAAAATTAAAAACAGCACAATAACGATCACTATTAACTGTATTCTCAAAAAAGACTGGACACACAATGCGCGCGTTCTACTCACATCGAACCAGATTCCAATTTTCGCTTCGTGTAATTCATGGGGATTAGTTGTCAACCACAGTCGTGTGTTTTGTGAATTAATATACCCTCCCAGATGAAACCAAGCTTATATGTAAAAACGTAATGTTAAAGATACCTACGGAATTTTGGAATTTAGGAAATACGTATGGAATTTTTTATTCCGATAAGTTTCAATAACATGTTTAAACCCTTAACAATAATTTAATCTTTTGGCATGATCTGTAGGTTTCACAGTTCTTGAACACACATTACTTTGTAGAGGAAAGTTTCAGTTCTTTTCTTACAGCTTAATGTGAGGTAGCAAGTCCGATATTTCGTTGCTGTGCTAACTGAAGCGTTGATTTTGATGGGCTTTCGGCCACAGCATCGGAAATATCAAACAGCTTCTTTTTTCGTTTAGTTTAGGTGGTCTTCTACTTCGATCAGCGTCTTCAACAGAACCTGTTACCCGAAATTTTTCGACAAAGTTCTAACTGCATTGCGGTGAGGAACAGGAGTGTTAGGAAAATTATCGGAAAACTTGTGCTTCACTAAATCAGTATATTTATCACCTTCACGAAAGACGTCTTCAACGATAAAAACGCTTCTCTACCCAAAGAACAGTTATGTTTCTCACAACTATTGATTCCGATAAACCAAATAACACGAAATGAAACGAAGCACGTTCAATTACAACTCAACAACTAAGTCTTGGTTTATTACTGAACAATGCCCATCGAATCCACAGGACAACCAGCTAACGCCGAAAGAAGATAATGCAACACAACTACAAAACATAATGCACGGCGACTTCCGATCGCACTGTATATCGTTTATTGATACTTGATTAACAATTCGGGAGAAATTTAAGAATTTAGAGTATTCAGGAAAAACAATTGTTTTTTAGTCCAATTTTCAACTCAATTTTTTTTTGTGAGGATAATAACGAGATTCACTAACACATTTAAATGAAATTGTTCTTTTGGTGGTTGTAATTCAAATAATTTTCATTAGTAATATATATATTTAATAATGCACCATACGACCACTCTACATAATTTATGCACATAAATCAATAAAAAATTAGGCTAAAACTAATATAAAAACACTTGAATGCTCGCAAATAACGTATCTGAAACACATATTAACACCAAATAAATACCTAACCGCATAAATAATGAATTATATACGGGTATTTTAGCTCTTTAATTATAATTTCCGTCCATTCAAATCTTTCATATTTTGAAATATATATAGCGAAATAGACTGAAGTATAATTAACAACAGGCACACCTATACTGTACAAAAAATAAAACCAACCACACCGTAACTAACCAAAAATATGCAACAGTAGGCGTAATCTAAAGTGAAGCAGATTTTTCTTTGTACACCTATAATAGTTAAAAGGACTATTATTGTTATTAAACATAAATAATAAGACAAATTTAAAACTGAAATAAATTTATTTATTTTTATAACTAGTAATAAAATCAAATTGTTATTGCGAGATTAATCCTAGACAAGAGAACAAAAATGGTAACGAGACATTTGTCTCCTGAAAAATACGATATGTATTTTAATCTTACACTTCTTTCTAATGTAAGGAAAACAAGAAAAAACGTTAATTATTAAATTAATAACGTTGTTATATATATTTTAATATTCATACATAAATAAATATTATAATTTAAAAATAAGCAGACAATAAAAGTACCAAAGCAAAATAAAATACTTGTAGAAATGCAAAACTTAGATAAATGTCATATGTGTAAGTGATAAGTTGTCAGTAATAATAACAACAAAAAATCTGTTAAAGAAAGCCCACAGAAAACCAATTTCAAAAGAATAGCCTGTTAAAATGAATCGTTTTCACGACTTTACACAAATTGCGTATTGTACCCCCAAAACTCTTGAAAAACTTTTCAAAATAACACAGTAATTTTTTTAAGAAAAGACTCGCGCGCGCGCCTGTGTGTCCATACATAAATATATAAAAACTATTTACATTAAGTATAAATATACAAATAGACGAGTCCTAATGCTAACTTTAAATTAGCATTAGAAAAAAAACCATCTTTTTGGTTGTAATATATAAAAAGAGAATTATATTGTAACAATGTTACATAAATAAATTGTAAATGTTGCGTGATAAATAAACAACCGATTAATGTTAAGAACCCCAGAAAGAGATAGAATGAGCTTAGGGAGAGGTGAGTGGGTTATAATAATACTGGACTAAATGAAAAATGTAATTTAATAGAACACATAGCGATCGAAATGGTTATTATAATAGAGGATATACAATTAATTAATGCCAATTTAAACAAAAATTAAATTAATGAATTGACAAAATTACACAAAAAAAATTTAATATTTTTTACATGAATTCCCAAAAAGGATTGTAATGTATTTATAGTGCATGTATGTATGTTTGTTTGTACGGCCGTAGCAGCTGAACGGTTGAACCGATTTAAGCGTATGATCCCGTGTTGGAATCCTTACGTTACCGGGAGTGTCATAGGCTATACATATATGTATATAATATGGTTAAATATATTTAAAAAATTAGAAAAAAAATTATACTACTCGTATATACAAATAATACAACAAGATCAATACGTCGAGCGAAATGAACAGTGTCATTTCCAAGATATAGACAACGTGAAGTTGTAGGTGGGCATTTTAATCAAATTAAATATTTTAAACTAATCACATTGGCGTAAAGCCTTCACGGATCTAATAACAACGGTCCGAAATTTAGAGGCTCCGGCACTTCTACATTACACTGTAAGATCTGCACTGGCCGGGTATTCCTATTTTTAATTTTTTTGGCAGTCGTGTTTTTTAATTTTTACACATTTTAAACTTGTCTAAAAGTTTATAAATTTCATTTACCTTTAAATTTGTTAATTTTGTTTATCAAGTTGTTTCTATCACATATTGTAAGTCTTGTTTAATTTCTTATTCTTCTAGATCTTTTCTAGTTTCTCCTACCCAACTTTTAACTAATTCTAAATACATAAGTCATTTATCTAACTGTAAAATTACAAATTCAGTAAAATAATTAAAAACAATAAATCTAATTGTGTTATTTATAATAATGTAAATGAAGAGAGCAAAATTGTTATAAATTATACTTAAAATGACAAATAGAAATTTAAAAAACTATCCTCCAGGAACATTTACAAAGCATAAAAAAGTACAGTTAACAAAAATCTAATTACACTGATCTTATCAGGGAAATTTATATATAATTTCAAGTACAAAGAATATTACAATTTTAGAAGTCGATATAAGCAAATTTAAATTTAATTTAGAACATTTGGTAAGAGTCGCAAATAGTTATTTAACAGTTCGTTTTAAATCAGAATCTGTATTGATAAATATATCTATCACTAGTTAATAAATAACGTTAAATTATATTTTTTATTAAATTTAAAAAACAACATTCTGATAACGCTGAGATCTCTGCGAAATTATTCAACTGAGATTATAAAAAAAGGATAAGCAGTAGTAAACAAGAAAAATGAAACCAGTGGTAAACAGGAAAAATGAAAATTAATTTTAACACAACGCATAACTGTACATTTATATATATATATTTTTTTTTTCTACAGACATATCCTCTACCTTAATATGTAAAAGTCTTTTACACCTGAAGTGTAAAAGTCGAGTAAATAAAAACTACTGAAATAATTTTTAATCATTTTTTCCAAATCTAGGAATGCGGTACCGATCTAACGTGTAAAGCAACCGTTTAAGTTATCTAATCTAAATATTTTTAAGTAATTAAATTACACTGGAAAACTTTTCTTTAAAAAAAAAAAAAAAACTAATTATGAGTGCTTGAAAACTAAAAGCAAAAATTAAAAAATTTAAAGTTGGCTACGATGATGTTAGTCAAATTTCCCGGAATTCAATCTCTCTTCCAGGAATAATTCTGAAAAGAACCTTTTACATTTTCAATACATACTACTGTAATTATTTAATCATTTACACGCATTCTATACGAAAAAAGGCGAAATTATAAAATTTAAAAAAAAAGCGATTTTTTGTCTTTTTAAAAATATATTTTATTGTAATTTTGAAATTTAATTTTACGTAAAATATGGATGGGAATAAAAAAATATAGTTAACTATAATGAAAAAAAGCCGTTCGCAAGAAATTGAAAAAGTCTTCGTAAAAAAAAAAAGAAAGTTAAAAACAAAATCATTACCGAGTGTGTGCTAAAACTTTCTAGAACGCAGAATTATGTATTATTTCTTTATCTTAGGTTTCCTGCCGGATCATCATCGTTTATTTCATACAAAAATATTTTAAATATCAGAATGACTTCGAGTTATATTTCAAAACGCCAAAAATCATTACATCAATCTACTAAATGATTATGATGCTAAAAAGGTTTTTAATCCTCTACATCGATCACGTAATATTTCGTTAAAACTGTTTTACCTTTAAAGTAATTTGGAAAACCTTACCTCGGGACCACCAGAGGAACTATAAAATCAATCTATAAAATAAATAAAAATCACGAAAATTTGACGGCTTTAATTTTAAATGTAATTTAAAAATAATAGATATATATACAAGTTGGTTCGAGAACATCTTTCTTTATTGAAGCCGGTTTAAAATTTTCACGTTAATAGGATGAAAACGAAAATGAAAAATATAAACTTGGATAAACTCTAATAGCAGAATTTTTCAAATTTAGACAAAGGGGCTAGATAAATCGGAATTATTAAAATATGTGGGAGGGTAATTTTGCTGTCGATCAACAATAACACTTTCCCCGTTGTTGCCTATTATGAAAAATAAAATTCATGAAAGTAAAAATAATAATAAAAAAAAAAAAACACATACATAATATTAATATTAAAAAAAGGTAACTGTAACAAAAATAAACATGTAATTTAAAATCATTATTTCATAAATAAAATGATAGAATATTATTTTAAATTACTCGTATGAATGACGTAACTAATTTTTTTTCATAACATAAAATTATATATAGATTTCATTTCTAAGTTATTATTAAAAAAAAAAAAAAAAACATTGTTTTACAACGCGTTTATATTTTTACGTGCTGTACTATTACAAAAGGAGAAAATTTTTTTTTTTAATAATCGACAAAAAGAATCTATTACAACATCCATTCCACTTCGTGATACTGAAACCTAATGTGCTAAAAGTAAAATCATTCAGTCGAATAAGCAAAGAGAAACTATATAAAAACAAAGCTAATACAACTTTTTTTCACAGCTTTTATTAGTTATATTATCTTTAGATATTATTAAATAATTAGACAAATAGTTATCTTTAAATATTAGTTTATTATTACATATTTAAATAATCAGTAACTAAATATGGATCATTTTTTATTTTTGAAATTTTTAATAATTGAATTTAGTACGTCTCTCATTTTACAGTATGGAGATTATATTGATCCCCGGGATTTTTTCAGATTGCAGCCTTTCTTTTAAAAAGAAGTAGGCCATCAAACTTATACGTTATAACGAAACATGAAACATTTTTACAACTCTGTAGCTCACAGTGAAAATTCATATTAAATATTTGTTCCACGGTTTGATTTTCAAGTAGTGTCAACAAAAAAAAATTAAAATGTAAATATAGTGGATTCCGGATAATCTGACGTTTCGGGACTGGGACCATATGGTCCTATTAAGTGATATTAACAAAAAAATGAGGAGATATACACAAATACAGTAAAGTACATACTAATTATTTAACGCGATTTAACTTAATGTTCAGAATTTTATTTTTAATACAAAATTAAAAATACATAAACATTATTAAATAATAAAATGATTAAATTGTTTAATAAAAACAAGAATTGATAAACAAAATAAGAATTACAAATAAAAATAGTGACCGCCTTTTATGTTCAATAAAATACAAAAGTGTGTACTTTAATGTCTCTTAATTCTTGAAACGATTTTTATATTTTGCTCTGTCGTTTCTCTTTCATTACCTGGCGTTCTAAAAATTTGACACAGACTCGCTGTTGCGCTAGCGAGCTTCCTTTACTATTTTCTTGGATAAAATACTGCTGAAGTCCTCAATAATTTTTTTGTATCTTATTTAGATAAGTTTTTGACTTCGGGTTCGTCTTCATTATCTTAAGCTTCGTACAGTTTTTGAGTAATCTTTTGATTATTTCGTTTTCATTCCCACACCAATTTGAAAGAATTACGAACTGTGCAGACCGGGGTAATTTAGATGAGAATTATACCAGTATGTTTCTGTTTTTACAAACCTGATCCGATTAACCGGCCATTCCGAATTACCGGTGGTCCTATAAACCGGAATTCACTGTATCCTTTTTGTACATGACTTCAAATTTCTATTTCAAATCTTCTTACAATCTTTTAATATTCAAAATTTGCGAAAACAAAAATAAAATAAAAACTATACCTCCATTACGAACGTTATAGAACTATTCATCTTATTAAATTTAAAACTTAAGTGTAAGAACATAATCCATAATACCAAAAAAAATATTGTCATGAATTGTAAAAAAAACCTCAATGATGCCAGTACATTTAATTAAATTGCTGGAATCTATTTATTTATTTCTTGTAACTAATCGAAATAAATGATCCCTGTAGATATGTTAAGGTTATCATAAATTAAAAATGATTATTAAATATACAACTTTATTTAAAGAAATACAACGCGCAGATCACATGAATTATATTCGTCAATGCATCTAGAATAATAAAAAGATAGTTCATAGTATGTATGAATATCAAGAGCCTTAATCGTAATGTTTATACATGATCTGACATTAAATAAATCAAAATTTTATTGATATTGATTTTCTACGAAGAATCTTACAATACTTTCTTTATTAATTAAAACCATATTTTTACAATTATCGTGCTTACAATACCAGAGTAACAATGAATCGATCGAAGAAATAACAGACAAACCTGTGGCTGAAGTTTGTAAATCATCTGATAGAAGATTATACAAAATTTTTAAAATTAAACGTAATACTATTAATAATAATATATTTAAGTACGGAGCATGGGTGATGTAAAAACTAATTTGTTTAAACTGTATATAAAAAAAGCTGACAAAGTGTTAATTCTTTCCTGGAATCGGTTACTTTTTTTTCATATATAGTGGAAAAATAATTGTACAAGAAAAAGTACCTTAAAATTTCTTTTTTGGGAAAGGGGTTATGCATGATGCAGTTTTGTTGTAAAATTACATTATATGTTTAAATAAACCAAAAAAAAAATTTTAATTAAAAATTCGGCATTTCTTTCTGCTCGCCTACCTCCAAAATCACATTCCAAAAAACGTTTTTTATATTTCTACGTTTATTATGTTAAATGGCAGAAATAAAACACACAAAATTTTGCAACCAATAAAAAGTTAGTTTCAATTAAAGAGATTTCTTTATTAGTGGAAAGGGGTGAATTGTGATAAAAGTTTATTGAAATAGTATCACTAAAACTTACAATAGCATTAAAAGTCTAATTAAACAAAAAACGTTTTCAAACATTCAAAAAATAGATTTTATTAAACTTTAATCGGCTTCCCACCCTCCAATATTGCTCACAAAGTTTTTTTTTTGGTAGTTTGCACTACTATTCTGCCTACGAAGGCATTTTAAAAAATATTCGGTTAAAAATAAAAAGATGGCTTTTCGATTTTTGAGGAAAGGGGAAATAATGAGACAATTTAAAAAAAAAATGGTAAGGTAAGGATGCACGAACGTACTGAACTTAATATAAAGTAAGGTTGGTTATATTTGTGAGATTTTGAGAAAATTGAACGTAAAAACCTCCCTACCTCTGGAGATACTGATCCCAAAATTTACCAACAAATTGCCCCGTATGCACGAGTCTTTACAAAATTTCATCAAAATCGGTTTATCCAGTCAAAGGTTATTAGCTTCAAATCCGCCAACAGATATGCATACGAACAATACCCTCTATTTTTTTTGTTTTTTGGAGTTTGTGGGTCATAAAACGTCGAGTAAAAAAAACCATACCCCATTTTTGAACCGATTATTATACATTCCTTCTTGCAGCACAGCTCTAGAGCTATGATGCCAGGAAAAGTAAAAACTGATATGATTAATTCAATCAATCAAAAGATCTACGTAACTAAAGTACCTTCTAAAAACGTACAGTTTAAATTTTGCATTTAAATTTCTCTTGTTTTATGTGGACTTTATAAGCAGCAGAATTAGTAGAGCGGTTACACTGGCACAGTTTTCATCAGTGCTGTCAAATTTTCATAATGTATAAGATTAATAGTTGAAAACAAAAGAAATAATTCACAAGAATTAAAGGAAAGAGATATTACTTTTACATTTTTTAAAGAAATCACTGTATATTACGACTTTAAGGCTCAGAGCGAAGAAATCTTATTATATATTAGTATTTATTTCTAATTTTTCTCATAAAAAAAGGAAATAGATTTATTCAAAAATGAAATACGTGTTAGATCTCTAATCTGCATACATATTATATCATTAACTTATACAGTAATTTTTTGACAATATCACTACATTTAACAACGAAATAGAGTTCTTAAATGTGAAAATGATGTCTCGCTTGGACAACCAAGCATTAAATCTCCTTTATCTCTTACAAGACACTAATGTACGTACATCAGACATTCTATTCTTGTCTATATATAAAAGGCATCACGAAAAGATTCATATGTTGTTGGCTGCAGGTAGTTTATTTAACGATTTGACTTAAATCTCACTCGGAATCGAAAAATTTTTTTAAATGTACTACCAAAATAGCTTTAATTTTTTGCATGAAAAAATATATCCTTTGCAAACAACATTCCAATTTTAAACGTAAAAAAATAAATTTTATTACTATGTGAACTATTAAAGAAGTTATATCACATCAGCATATCGCTAAATAACTGCTCCATATTTATAAAAAATGTATCCTATAATTTCTTCACGTATATAATTTTAGTTCACCTACGTGAACTATCTTCCAGAAACATAGCCAATTTAAAATATACAAATTGGAATTTTGAGGGCTTGGGATATCAGATTTTTACAGGCAATCTTATTTCACCTATCAAAATACTGATGCACACACAAAAATTATCACATGCACAGTAAAATACTTTGCTATGGGAAACAATAGTGAAAAATTACAATAAAAAATAAAATATAACTGGCCTTCACGAATGCATAAATAAGAAACCACGCGCCTTTTCAATACCATATAAAACGAATTCATTAGGAAACCATTCGTACCGATATACCTCTACCATCGAACCCGATTAGCTGAGATATTCGCTATTTCGATAAGAATTTACATAGAACGAGCAGTTAATGATGTTAAGAACAATTTAGATCCGGAGTAACAGTACAAGGTGAAAATATAAAGATGTTACGATTTGCTGATGATATAGTAATTCTAGCTGAGAGTAAAAAGGATTTAGAAGGAATTTGAACGGTATGGATGAAGTCCTACGCAAGAAATACCGCATGAAAATAAACAAGAACAAAACGAATGTATTGAAATGTAGTAGAAATAACGAAGATGGGCCAATGAATATAAAAATAGGAAGAGAAAAGATTATGAAGGTAAGAAGAATTTTGTTATTTAGAAAGCAGAATTACTAGAGATGGACGAAGCAGGAGCGATATAAAATGCCGAATAGCACAGGCGAAACGAGCCTGCGGTCAGAAATATAATTTGTTTACATCAAAAATTAATTTAAACGTCAGGAAAACGTTTTGAAAGTATATATTTGGAGCGTAGCTTTATGTGGAAGTGAAACTTGGGCGATCGGAATACCAGAGAAGAAAAGATTAGAAGTTTTTTGAAATGTGGAGCTACAGGAGAATGTTCAGATGGGTGGATAAAATGACAAATGAAGATGTGTTGCGGCAAATGGATGAAGTAAGAAGCATTTGGAAAAATATATTTAACAGCAGAGACAGACTTATAGGCCACATATTAAGGCATCCATGAATAGTCGCTTTAATACTGGAGGGACATGCAAATGGAAAAAATTGTGTTGGCAGGCAACGTTTGGAATATGTAAAACAAATTGTTAGAAATGTAGGATGTAGGGGGTATACCGAAATGAAACGACTAGCACTAGATAGGGAATCCTGGAGAGCTGCATCAAACCAGTCAAATGACTGAAGACAAAAAAAACCTGCTACAAGCAATTACAACAGACAATTACATTTTCAATTTAATTATTCTTAATTCAATTTACTTGTAAACTTAATTTATTAAATTCGATATAAAATAAGTGTGATCCTACTACGAACAGTTAACACAACAGCATTGATACACGTATGCCAGCAGTACCTCTCGAAGGTACTTATATTGACACCATATAACCCCATAGTTATTTTTTCTTCAAAATTTTTAAATTATAGTAAATTACAAACAACAACGATAAAACAAAAATTTATGTTTGGTACAAACTATTTATAAACAATTCTGCATTCAGATACGCAGTGAATAACGGCAAACAGCTAGAGCATTCTTAACACACATTTGAAAAACAAAAAAAAAAACTGTTATCCTTATGTCGTTCCGGATAATACCAGAGAATTTAATCACATAATTTTATAAAAAATAGAAAAAGCATTTATTCGTAGTTTGTCAAAGATGAAATCACAAAAAAGAATTCTACGATAGATAAATCAGGAAACTACTTTGCAAAAATCAGTCAGTGGTCGCACTTGTTTCGTTATAAAGTTAATTTTTTAAACTACTAAAACCAGAAATGTTATTATAAAAAAAAACACTATATTGTTTGTACGCAAAAAATAAAAATAAAAAAATATTTTTTTTAAAAACATGCTTTTCTTAAAATTAATATATATATATAATTAATAAAAAAAACAGTTCGTACTAAAAAGTAAAAAAATAGTTTAAAAGTAATTTTCTTAAAAATAAAATTATTTTTTACTTTTTAGTACGAGCAGTTATTTTTTTTATTATTTATGTTTGAAAGAAAAGCATGTATACAAAAAAAAACTATTTTTTTATTTTCGACTTTATATATATATATCTTATACTCGTATACACAATACTGCAGATATCATGGTTTTACTACTCCATATCAAAACGTTGAAACCTGGTTAGGAGAGTACAGTTTTGTACAAATTTCACAGATGCTGCCACAAGACGTGCTAAATGCATTTTCGAATGGTGTAAGATCAGCATTTAATTCATGACGTCGTTGATGCCTATGCTCTAAAATAATTTCATGTTGTTAGGGCATACGTTCTAAATAGCGCTGGCACTGACTTTCCAAGTGAGCTTTGCGATCTTTACGCGTCTCTGTTGCACGATATTGCGATTCGCGCTGTCTTCGAAGTGCCATTCGAACTTCACGCAGTTCTTGTGTTTCGGTAGTTCTCAAATGCGCTTTGCACTGGTTATGAATATCCAATCTTGCCTGCTTGGCTTCTTTATCTTCATTTCCTTTCTTTTCTTGGTATTTGTGACGCACTTTCTCTAGAGTTCTTTTAAAATTCTCCGTTGTAGAATTTTGTTTGTTTCCCCTTTTCTACGTGGTTGCCGAGATTCGGTGTCTTTCAACACTTCTTTTTACAATAATTTCTGAGGAATTAATTATATTAGTCCATTTTTTATTTCCTCCACAGAAATGAGATGTTTGAAATAACATTTAAACAAATTACATTTTCTTAAGTTATATAATCTCTTTGTAAAGTGTTTAATTTTACAAATTTTTTTTAACTTTTATAAGTATTTAAACTGAAAGTAGGTTTTCAAAAAAAAAAACTTAATTCAGTTTTAATCTATTTTATAGCCTGGAGAATTAGTTTCCATTATTAAAAATGATACCAGTTATTCATAAGTAAATCAGATGATTAGCCTACGTAAATTTTAGAAGGTAAATTTACATTAATTATACTAAAATCCGCTTCTCCAACAGCCACCTAATCTATTCATACTGAGTAAACAATCAAAATCAACAGGATCGATAGTTCCATCTTGTCGATTCAGCTCCCTTCCTCGAGATGTTCCCCAGCGTATCTAATATATAAATATTCAACATATAAAATATAGAAATTAACAATCAAATAATTGTACTGTCACCCGAACTACGTCGCTGTGTAAATTTTTACCGCTGTATGCTGTCGGCAAATGAGTTTAATTAAGGTGGCATGATATCAGGACACGGTTGAACTATTGTACGTTAAAAGAAATGCATCGTAAAACAATAAATTTTCATAGTATTTTTTTTTTGTTTTTTTTGGAGGGGGGTATCCACGCTTAATTTCTGCCAACACCATCGGTAATAACAATATCTACAACCTGTCAAAAACATAAATCTCTTCGAGGGTACTAAATCCTTAATTAAATTACACAATACGAACGAACGAATACGAGACTCAAAGGATTAATCGATATTACACTAAGGTCCAGTGAACAGTGTTTATGAGCCAAACAGTAATCATAAAATATACTAGGAAGGTTACTCGGTAGGTTGTTGTAACCATAGGATTACGAAGGATCTATATTTCACCGATACATACAAACACGAGAAAGATGGTTGATACCGGTGGGAATTGAGAATATGTTGCAGCTTTACTTAAGGGAATAATGTTATAAGATTTCATTATTTATTTAACATAATCAACCGGACAAAACAGTGAGATAAAAAATAAAAATAGACAAGCAAGAGTCATAAAAAATAAACATATACAAAATTTATTTTATTTTCGTTAACGATATAAAATATTGATGCATTAATATAATCACTTCAACATTAACATTAAAATTAACGGTTCAGTCATATTTTTAACAACGTTCAACATAGAAATATAAAAAACATAAAACCCTCAATGAAATTTGGAAAAATTAAAGGGTAAAAATTAAAAAAAAAAAATAAAAGAGATTTTTTATATCTTTATTCTTACTACAGACTAAACCAATTGTATAAGATACTTCTGTACAACAGAAATGAAACTTAATTTCCTGCTCTCCCCTCAAAAAAAGAAAACGGGATTATTGTTACATATTATTTACGTATATCTTTAATTTGTAAAACCTAAAACTAATCTCCGCGAGAATATTGAAAAATAAGTTATTACTGATAAATAAATGTATTCCTACATACCTATATTAATCTGTTAAATAAAAAAATAAATTTTTTCTGAAATTTAAACTTCAGTAAATAATCTGTATTTCATGTTAATGTAGATCATCAAAGAGATGAGAGCATATAAACTTACATATACGGACATACATGTGGATTCTCTATAAATTATTTTTAAAAACCTTCAAAACATTTTTTTGAAACAATAATTTAATAGATCAGTATCGAACTAAAATAACAGTAAATTAAACAATAATTAATTTTATGAATTATTTCATAAAAAAATTTACAATTAGAAGCATTATTCGTTTCTTTTTAATTTTATTTTATTACGTACATTAAATATTCTGATGGAAACGGAAGAAAATATTAGATAAATGACAATGTACATGTATCTTAAGTTTATTTTTATTTTTTTCTTGTCGAAGCGAAAACCTTTTACAGGCACTATGTGATCTCGACTCCAACCGCATGGTAGTATGGGACTCTCCCTTACGGGTCTACCTACTAAAAACATAGGATGCCAGGCCCAACTTACAGTATTATCATAGCATAAATCTGTTTATATATATATACACATACACCTCGACCTTGAGGCTGGGGACACATCTCAAGGGAGATTCAGAGGTTATTAGTCACCCCTGGACTTCGTCATTTTAGTTTGAAGGTCTTAACCAACATCGTATCGTGGACACCGCGTGCCTCGATCGTTCAGTCTGCAGCGTAATCCCAATGATGTTCTCTGGGGTACGCACGCCGAATTCTATCCAGTAAGCGTCCCTATGCTCCAGGAATCGATCGCACATGAACACCGTGAGTTCTGCGGTAACCTCCTCCCCGCAAAAATTACATTCCAGGAAGGGTTTTATCTTTCGCATTCAGAGGTATACCTTAAATTATCAGTGACCGATAATGAACTGGGTCAACTCATACTCCAGTTCCCCGAGTTTTCGGTACAGCCATCTCTGAAGGTCAGGGTAAAAATCTGGGTCCATCTGCTTTTAACAACTAATCCTATACCTCCTGCCAGCTGAGGAAAAGCGATGCCTCCGCATCCGCATTACCCGCTCCCCTGTACATCTTTCTCTTCTGAACGAGGAGAGGAGATGCACGGGCGCAAGTTCGGCCACAATGCGTGTGATCATTTCAGGCACCGCCTGAAATGATTCTGTATTCGCAGCATACCTGTAACCGCAAATGTCCCTGTAGCCGCAGAGAGACGGCTCTGTACACCAGCTTATTTTAATTAATATTTGCTGATTTTTCGAAAGCGTTTACGTTATATTTAGAATGGGGTTGTGTAGATAAAGATGGATTATTTATTTTTTCTATTAATTCAACCAACTGATTATGTTTAATAAAATATAAATAAAAAAAGAAACAATCATATATCATTTCCGTACCGTTTATTAATTAAAAAATAATTATTAATTTCAGCATTTTTTTTTTTTGTTGTTGAAAGACCGCACTCTTAGTTTTTTAATGCTCTATAAAAATTATGTTAAAAAGTTTAAACTAAAAAACAGTATTAGACAATACACAATTCTTTTTTTGATTTATTCAAATCAGTTAGCTGTTTTTTTTGTTTTTTTTTAGTTATTGTAAAATATAAATATACAGAAACTAAACATTTTTAATAAAACTGATTGTGAAATGTATTAGCAAATTAATTACCTTACTAAATAATGTACTAGATGTTACATATATGTGATGAAGTGAAAAAGCTTAATAAAAATGTAAATAGAAATAATATGACAACGTAAGTAGTTGGCACGCAAGATAGCATATTTAGAAAAGGTTTAAGAAACGAAAGGTATACACATATTCCAGTGCATAGTCAGAATATTATGAATACGATATAATATACAACTGAAACTCTTGTAACGGAATAGTAACTGAAATACCATGCATTATTTAGATTGCAAAGAAATCAAACACCGTCAAAAAAAAAAAATAAGCATGTCAAATCGTATAACACTGCGACAAAATCTAGCATTCAATTTAAAAAATAAATACCAGTACATATATATATATATATACTTATATTTATTCATTAAAACGAGTTCCCATTTACATTACCGAACTAGGAATTAACAAGTATAAGAGCATAATTTCCCAACCACAGGCTTAGTAATATTAACAAAAATTGGCAAATTACTGTATTACGACTGGTGTAGCCAGGAAAGGTTAATATATATATAACATAGCCTGGTGATACTTTTGAATAGCTTTTTCGTCGAAAATCTTACCGACTTCGCCGAAAGTTTTTCTAATTCAAAACATTAAGGGTTTGACGTTTATTTTTATAATAAAATAATTTCACGTTTTTATAAAACAGTAACAAAAAACAATAGAGGCTAATAATTATTATTAAATCAATATATTTAAATTAAAAAAAAGGACCTGAAGTTGGACTCGAACCGATGTGCCTTCCTCTATGATCCAAATATTACATTAATTAAAATTTTATTTGTCTATAATTCTGGAACAAATGAAAATAAGTACGACTGATATATCATTGAAAAGCTCTAATGAGGGCTTATTATTACAAAAAACCCAAAATCCAAATTTTGGGCTTTTTTGGAAACGTTTGGTTCAGTCGATTGCAATCAAAAGAAAAGGTGCAACACTAGATGTTACAACAGTCCTAAATCCAAAAATTTTATCATCGTACGGCTAATCGTTTTTGAGTTATGCGAGATACATACTTAAGTACAGAGGTCACGCCGAAACTAGTCAAAATGGATTCAGGGATGGTCAGAATGGATATTTCCGTTGAAATCTGAAAACCGAAATTTTTCGCGATCACAATACTTCCTTTACTTCGTACAAGGAAGGGCAAAACAAAAAAATTATTTTTTATAGGTCGGGAATAAATTTTAAGAAACGTTATTCAAAAAAGAAATATTCAAATAGATTAAGCTTAACAAATTTGTTTAAGTAAAACTTTCTCTAAATCTAACAACCCCTTCAAAAAAGATTAATATAAAAAAAAAATATTTTTCAAAACCTTTTCTGCATTTTAAGCCTAGGGTCTGTAATTTAAAAAAAAGATAGGCATTTCTTGTTAGCTATAAATATATGAAGCATTAACTTTCAAAAAACTTTGGAAATATATTTAAGCAGAAGGGACATAGAGCAAAAGACAAAAATGAAATTAATTTTAAGGTGGGGGTTGATTATTTTTTTAAATCTCTTTATTTATATCATTTTAGGTAACAAATTTTCTTCAAGTTTTATGTAAAATGCTTGTGAAAAAAATTGAAATTTGTTTTTTCACGATTACTACGTAAATATTTCAACTGAAAATCTAATAGCAGCAATTCTGTCAACCAAACAACTGACAAATTATCACGTTTAGCAGAGATTTCAAATCTGCTATAAAATATAAATAACAGAATTACATTAAAAGAAGAAAAAAATAGTTTCTGAAAACCCTGTAAAGCAAGGGCTTTTAAATCTGCTCTTACGATTTATAGTCTACCGGCTGAATAAAATAAAGGCCATCCAATAATTCAGTAACACGTTCGACAAGTCAATGTAAGGAAAAAGAGAGGTCATGAAACAGACATTCACTTGGTTTTATTTTCGGTCGGTGTTTTTGTTTATACTATATTTTAGGGTAATAATGAGTAATGTTTTATCATCATAAATTTATACTTCAATTTTTTAAATCATACTCTTAAAAATCATCTTAATTTTAATATTTGATAATTAAAATTTAATTCCCAATTTATGATTTCATAATCTTTCCTACAGATTTTTTTTAGACTTAGAAAAAAGGCACACGGATTACAGGTCTTATTTACTAATTGAATGAATTTCCTGAAAAATTAAATAAAGCAGTATTACTGAATAAAGTATTCTATGTAATAGAAATAGAATTAAAATAAATATTTAAAAAAATACCTTTATAAAACAAAAGATAAATAAAGAAACACGAAAAAGAACATATTTACAAAAAAAAATCCACTCGGATATGATAAGGAAATAATAAAATATAACTTTAAATATCTGGCGGAAGAATACGTTTTTCTTTAATTACAATACCTAATAAACTATATGTACTATAGACAACCAGTCGAATAGGATAAGCTTGGGAATTAAACAAAATAAAATACGACATTTTTAATATTAGAATTACGTACTTATTATTACATTTATATTCTCAGGGCGGAATGAGTAAGAGAAATAATTAAAAAATGAGGAATAGTAGAAAATAATGTGTGTGTGTGTGTGTGTGTGTGCGTGCGTGAGCGCGCGCATATGTGTGTAAGAGAAGTGGATTGGTTGAGAGTGAGAAAAAGAGTAAAAACTAGTTTCGTTGGATGACGCAATCGTTTCTACATTATGAATGTGACGAGTACTACAAATAGGAAAGGGAAAGTGGTTATAGTAATGTAGATACAAAGAAAAGTAAGGTTAAGTATGTAAGTAAGGAACTATGTAAAGCGGGTAGAATAAATTAATTTAAAAGGGATAACTGTTAAAAAAAAGTAAGACAAAGAAAGCAGAAATGATTATTAAACACGAACAGAAATTAAAAATACTTCACTTAAAATACAGCGATGGTAAAATTTTACATTTAAACGCTTTTAACTATTTAAATAACCGATTACTATTCTTAGAACAAAACGAACTACGCAAATTATCACAGCTCTAAACATCTACGATAGAATGCACAATGAGTAAAGAAAGCCGCAGTTTAGACCTAAGAACTTAGAACACAACTTACTTTTACGTTGGATCCTGGAATCCAACGTAATCGCTTACTGTTAACTTGTTCTCTGATACATCAAGCGTTTAAACACCGTGAAGTAATAAAACTATTTTAAGACGACATACTTCGTCACGAATAAGATAAAAAACAATTTTAAACAATTTATCATTGAAAAGTCTAGTAAGACTTTCCGAACAAGCATTCTTATTATTTTTATTACTGTTCTCTCATTTATTATCTCATTTCTAACAAAGTCTCTAATTTCTACTTACGCTAAGTTAATATTTTTCTCGTGTTTGGCGGTTTTATGGCATTTTTTTTTCAATTATCAAAAATTTAATTTTTCCGTCATTTTGGGGGTCATAAAATTGATAAATAAATATTTTATGAATAATAAACCTTACATTAGTGCGTTTGAAACAAAGTTGAAAGCTTACATCATTATTGCCTAACGATTACAAAATTTTAACTTTGTCAATCATTTTGAGGTGAACCCGACGGCCGATCGCGGCCATTCGTATATTTTTCTTATCCTTTAACGATACTTAATCCGAATCCGAAATCAAAATCAAAATCTGAGGCAAAAAGTATTCACATACATATTGAATTCAATAACGAACGTTTGTTAAAAATTGTTTAAAAAAAGACAATCAAATTATAAAAAAGAAAAACTTTTTTATCATTGCCTAGATTAATACTGCATAAGCCGTCCAAAATATTTTTAAAAATTCAACTTTAAAACGTCTACTCTAGAGAAACCAACTGTGCGAAGATCTCTGCGGACGTTTGTCTGCAGTTTATTAGGAAAGTTTTAATCGCGTAAAAGGATTAAAGAATATTGTATATATCAGATAGTAGTTATCACTCTTCGTAGTTCAAGAGAAAATGTTTTTGTAGATTGAAACCAGAATATGAGAGTTTGATTGCAATGTTTCACAATGGTTACTTTCAATTTCAGCTTTTTATCAATATATTTTCTCCATTTACATATCCACATATTTAGTTGAACAGAAAATTAAAACCAGCATTATTTTATAAAGGCTTCAGAAAATTAAAACCAGCATTATTTTATAAAGGCTTCTTTCTTTTTCTGTTTAACCTCCGGTAATTACTTTTATATAGGCTAAAAATAAATAATGTACAAGATCATATATGCAGATGGGCGACAGTCAGTGAAGACAGACAACGGGAAAACACTTAATCCGGAACGGAATCCAAGGATATAGGAGGGCACATATCACTCTATTCATCGCAGAACCTGAACAAGGGTCCCTTGCTACTGGATCTTTCTTATTATCGGGCGGGTATTTATTTATTTAATAGCGGTTATATATTTAGTTTATTTTTTGGGCGGAATTAGGGATTGCGTTCCGATCCTTTGCAGATCGATCTGAAATGGTTTTACTTGGTTTTATTCCTTGAAAGTTTAACAAGATATTTGCGTCTTTCTCCCGACACGATTCCCCTTTAGTCCTCACTGAAGGCCTTTCGGCGGTGGTGCCTTTCAATCTACCAGGAATGCGCCTAATAAGACCCTAATTATGAGGGTACAACGAACTCCCTTCGCCTGAGGGAGTCGCATGTGCTAGCGGTAGGCCAAAATTGTAAGGTAAGAAGGATGGTTATTGAATTAGGTTTTGCAGACTTTTCTTCACTACTGCCATGTTCTTCGTCATGCATCGAGTCAGTTCAAAGTCGTGGGATGTAGACTCTTAATCCCCCAATTATTTTACTATGGCTGTGACGAAATGCTTTTAAATTCTGCAGCGGAGCTTGAGTATTTAAAAATATGTATTGTAGATAACAATTCGATCTGAATAATATTTTTTAAGCTAAAAAAAAAAATCAAAAAAAAAATCGTGGCACTATAATACATGTCCTCATATAACACCGTCCTCGTTAAAGTCATTTCGTTAAATCAAGAATAAGTTGATGACCGTTCTTCTATTAAAAATCAGATTGTCACAATATTTATGCCAGCATGAGGTTTCCTGAAAATAATGTTAATTACAAATTTCAAGAGATTTTGAACTCTAGGTATCGATCTGGCTAAATATTCAGAGGAAGGAGACGAAACAGAACCATCTGAAAGAATTCTATAAATCCGAAAAAGGTGTCTATAACTTTCTATAACGATGAAATACTGAAACTTTTAGTAGGTTACCCAATCAACAACAAAGTAGAAATAGTAGCCGGAAAGGACTTAATGCTATTATGAATTTAATAAAGAAAGCACGAAGAGAAAGACCAGAGACAGTACAACGGTTAAATAAAAGGAAATGTGGATAAAAACATGAAAATCTTTAATCGATTTGAAGACCTTTTTATCATTTTTGGTAGTAGATACTTAAGTTAACAAAGCTAAAAATCTCTATAAGCTATACAAATAATTTTAATCCTTAATTTTTATAATGACGCTATTTTAATAGAACATAATCAATACTACATGTTTGTTTATAACGAGGAAACTGTTCAATGTCGGTTGTTTCGGGAACGTAACAACAACGTTAAACTAAAATTAGTGCCGAATATAATAACAAGAAAGAAAAACTAAGGACTGTTCTCTAAATTCTCATCACGAATTGCTGCAGGTGGAACTATCGAAACTGTAAATAATGAATTACATTATCGATATCGGTTTTACATTGTAAATAAGTGTTCTATAAAAACTAATGGCTATTTTGTTATGTTACTGTAGTTTACAAATTATAACTAAAATTATTTTCGTAAAACGAGTAACCCCAAACTGTCTCTATTAGACTTTAGTTAACTGAAACCCATGTTATAAAGCAAAACGGTAATGTTGGGAGTAGGATTCACTGAGCATATAATTTAAACTGGATGTTAATTTGGATCCAGATACACCATAAAACTTGCCTACATCTGCTACGTATGTAATCAGCAAAATTACGAACTACTAATCAGAATTAATTATTATAGCTTATATGAGTACTAGTTAAGCGAAACTAATAACTGTTCAAAGAGTAGCATTTCAAAAACCTAATATTCAATAATTTAAATTTTATTATTTTATAAATTTGCATCCTTAAGAGTTTTTATATAATTGGTATTGGCAGAATAACCATTCTGGCTTTTATTAATTGGGTAACGCCTATGTATTTGTATAAGAAATTTAAAATTAATAAACAAAAAGTACAGCCTGGTTTCAGAAGAAAAGACTCAAACCCAAGACAGTAATTTATATAGTCAATCCGATTTTCTACTCTTCTCAAATTTCAGTATAGTACAATCAATAATTAATTGATTAATTTAGTTTTATTGTGTAAAAACAATCTTACTTTAAAACGCTAATTTTATAAACGTTAAAATAACTTTATAAACGTTATGTGAAAACACTAATAGATACAATAATATATATCAACACACATACTAGCCTAATGCAAGTAATTTTAGAAAAATTACTTAAAGACAAAATAACTACACTGTAACATGTTAAAACACAAAAAAAAAAAACAAATAAATAAAATAATAATTAATCTCACTATAGAAAGGCTACATTGTTTTATAAAATATTCATATAAAGAGTCGAAAGCAGCACATATTCATAAAAAGAACAATTAACATACCTGGAACAAAATAAAAAATAAAAAAAATGAGTTTTATAAAACTGAAGAAAAATAGGAGAAAATTAATAAATAATCAAATAACAAATAGCATCACAACGGATACAAAGAAAACCAGCTGTGGTGAAAAAGTAATTCAGAACTGCTGCCAATACTGTGTTTTCCATTTATCCCAGTACTGAATATATAATAATAATTTAAACAACCACAATAAGTGATGTTATGCGAGTAGAAAAAGGAATGGGTTTTTTTTTATTCTATTCGGATACTAAAGTTCTAAATCTGCCCGCTCCAACTAATATTAATTCTCTGTATTTAACGGTATATATCTACAACACAATGATTTTCTATGCTCTTTGTATTATCATAAGAGTTGTACAACGCTAAGGAGGCTGATCATTAACCTTTAGTAAACATCTCATACAGTTGTAAGCGCAACAAAACCATTTACATTTTTCCTGTGGATAACATTAATTCTTACAAATAGACATTAATTTCAAGCGGCTCATTATCAAACGCGATATATATAAAATTCTAGTAGCGATTTATACCGCATGAACTTTCTACTTTAACATGTACAATGTAAATCCTGCGACAAATAAACAAATAATACATTATGTAGATCACATCATTAATGAATAGGTATTTTTTACTCCATCCATAATGAAAAAAAAAATTCCCGTAGCATTTTCCTGGATGGATCAAGGGAAACCTTTATAAGAGTACCACCGTAAAATACACAAATAATTATAAAATATAAATACATGAAATAGTGGTAAATAAATATGTGAAGAATAAATAACTATCAAGATAAACAAAAATTCAGGCGTTAATAAAAATTATTTGGTCACATATTTATATATTAATCGTCAACGTTTAGAAAGCTCAGTTATCACTAAGGTTGGGGAAAGATTGCTGGACCGGCGACTGGTTTTTGCCTACCGATGATATCCTGTCGCGAAACATTCCACTGTACTATCAGCAGTATCATCACTACTTTAACTACTCGAGGTACAACGTACTGCGCATCTTTGTGTTAACGTTTTGTAATCTTTGACGAGTAACACATAAAAACCGTATACGCAACAAATTCATGTTATTATTTATTTTTTTCATAATATTATTAAAAAATAACACAACAGAAAAATAATATCGTCTTTGTAAAAAAAAAAATTATTTCAAATAATAATAAATTGGTGAGTAGATCTTTTAAATGGGCTGGCGATTTATTAAAACTAGTATCGAAAATACAATATGGTCCTATTTTGAACGCTAAAGTATTATACTGATTATACTACACAGTATAGTATAGTTCTCCAAAAAGGGTTACATAGAGATGTATAATATTACAGCGTGTATAAAAAAATAATGACCCGATTTCAAAGTCATACCTGTGCAACCGTGCACGGACAGCGAATGAAATTTGCATCAGTTGAGAGTTCGCGCCCTACAGTTTCAAATACCGGCCGCTAGAATGAAATACTAGCACTCAAATGAATGCTAAATTCAGTTGTTGGGGCAGTGAGTTATTCTGTATTCTACAACTCAAAGGATGAAGAAGAAGTACTGACTATTGAAAGCATATAAGCTTATACTCAGCGATGTTGTCAACCCGGTTTTTCATCTGCCAGCAGAAAAAATGGTCATTCTGCAAGACGTCTGCTGACATATCTTGGTAGGGGCAAAGAAAAAGCTACAAGAGTTTTTTTCTCCAAACTGGAGAAGGTTTTTTTCTCCAAACTAGGAGGTAAAAAGACAATAGAAGTAGTAAAACCAGTGAATTAAGATGCTAAATCACTGGTCATAAAATCAGCAGGCCGTTGGTACGCAGAGTTATTAAAATCGATGAAAGAACGAGTATCATCTGAAGAAATCAGCGATGTCCTTTCACTTAAAAAAGAAAGCCAGGAAGAAATGTACATTAGGGTGAAAAATATGAAAGCGGCAGAGTCTGTTACGGAGGTTCTACACGCAAAGACCGAATACTTACAAGTTTCCATACGATCCAGGGCAGACCGTCGGACAATAGTGCATGTGTGCGACATTGACGATGATACGGATGAATTAACAGTTGGAAGGGCGGTGGCTAATGTTATAGGTCACGAGGAAGAATTCAGGGTATCATCACTTCGTCGTGCCTACGGTTCGACGCGGAGAGCCACACTGATTACGACGTACAAGGCAGCTAAAAAACTTATAGAACAGAGGGTCAAGGTTTGGTGGATTTCATGTCACGCATATGTAAGAATAGATGAAGACCGTTGCTATAGGTGTTGGGCCTCAGGCCAGGTTTCGGCCAATTGTAGAGGCATAGACAGAAATAAATTATGTTTTCGTTGCGGCAGACAAGGGCAAAGGTACGTGCAATGTGAATTCCCCAGAGTATGTGCTATATGTGGTTCGGAGGACCACAAAACTGTGGAGTGTAATACAAAATAATGAAGATACTGCAATTAAATACTAACCAGTGTAGACAACTCGTTGATCTGACATGGGAAGTGGCGCTCAGAAATAATGTAGAGATTATCCTGCTTTCCGAACCAAATCGAGGGGCTGTGATTGGACCCACATGGCTCGTGGACAGAAGTATGAATGCCGCTATTGGTTTTCCGGTGGCTGGAAATGGTAACGGCTCTGGTTTTGTTTGGGCGGATTTGGTGGATGTGGTAGTGATTTCCTGCTACCACTCCCCAAATACTACAACTGAAGATTTTTTTGGTTTTCTGGACGCTTTAGAAGAAGTGGTTCGTCAGCGTAGAAGAAGACGTATTCTTATGGCTGGTTATTTTAACGCAAAGTGACCGGAATTCGGAAGTGATGTGCGTAATATACGTGGTAATTTACTGTCAGAAAGAATTAACTATAGGGGTCTGGCGTGTTTGAACGAAGAAGAACCTTCCAGAGGGTTCTATCAACTTCGGTAATAGATTTAACTTTTGTGTCCGAAAACTATTTAGAAGATTATCGGGATTGGAGAGTTATACTCCCGACGAATTATACTTACACTCCCGATAAATTCCCTCAAGTACGGTACTTAACCTTGATGTGTAATTTCATCTGTAAATATTCTAGTTTTAAGTTTTGATGTATTAATATTGAATTGTTGCGATCCATTGACGTATTATAACTCTTATTGTCATTCTTTCTATTTATTTTAATTGCCTTGTATGCACACCGGTGCATTGGTAAACATGTTGACATTCATGACATACTGGAAGTGGAACCAATGCTGAAGACAGCTGTGATCCTGAGTTGTGCCATACTTGCTATTATTCCACAACGTTCTGTGAATACTTGAGACCCTGTTTCATGGAATGATACTGAGCTGTTCATGTCTCACTGTGACGTGACTTGATTTGCGTAGACTAATAGTGGGAAGGGCATCGTATAAGATGATGTTATATATATAAAAAAAAAATTATGGAAGGGATGAACTGTGGCGACGTTTAGGGCCAGGGAGGTAGCCTCTATGCGTACGATGTTCTGGTCTGCCCACACGGAAGAGTTAGTGGGTCGGGGCTTCCCGATGATGGCATGCGGGACCCTACAGGTATGAGAATACGTGTTGCGCCGTAGGGAGACTGAAGGGTGTGCGAAATGCACACACGGATCTGGTAGAGTAGGACCGGGAAGGGTAGCCCACTAGTGGAGGAATGTATCGGCAACCCTCAGTGGAAGTATGTATACTCTGGATGAAGCTAGAAGGACCCCGATGGGTACGCCCCTTGGAGAGGCAGAAGACAGGGAGGGAAAAACTGCTGCCACGGCAAACTAAGTCGACCGGTTTTGCTTAACGGCGAGGGACCGGTTGCCTTGGGATGCTTAATTAAGATAATTAAAAAAAAAGTTCTTATCGCGGTTAATTTTTAGTGATGAAGCTTTATCACAAAAATTAACCGCGTAAAATTTTATCAAATTTTATTAAATGAAATGTAGCTACATTTCATTTAAGCAGTAAAATTTCACGTCATAATGTTCCCTCATGGAGACTTGCAAATTTACACGCGATAGTACAAGAAGTAAGCTTCCCCAAGAGTTAATTTTTTTTTTTGTACGGTTTCGTTTACAAAATTTTATTGGCCTGTGTTTTTTAAAAGAAAGACAGGAGCATTGTGAAGAACAGGGCATCATCTTATCTAGATTTGCTGCAAGACTGGATTTTAGCACAACTAAATTAAGACTCTGAAGAATTCATTTTCAGCGAGATGAGGTTTTAATTTATCAAGTATCGGTCTCTACACTATTCAAACTTACGTACAAAAACGATATGACAGTCAATTTTTTGTACCTTGAAAACCCACTTCTAATTTTTTATGGTAGCCCCAGAAAGTGGTGCATTATATTTCAACCTGTTAAGTACGCAATATTATTTAAATATAAAGAATATACTCAATAATTACAGTAAGCTTAACGTTTCATTAAAATGCGGTTCAAAGAAACTGTTTCACTGTACCCTAGTACAATGATCATACTAAAGGAAATAAATAAAAACTTATTAAAAAATTCAATAGACAAAAAATCTACAAAACCTTCAATGTAGGCGAAAAATTACGTAGGGAAGAAATTCACAATCGCTATTCAAAGCAGACTCATTGTTCTAAGAGTTAGGAGGTGGAAATGGACATTCCAGCATACTATACAGAAACACACACATAGCTCCAAAACAAAACACGAGTAAATAGAATTCATATATAATAATATTGTCATCGGCCAAAAGGATACGCCCGAAAGATAACAATGCAACCGTTGGTTATCTTCATCCACTATGTAGTAAAGAAATATATAACATATTAGTTGAAAGCCAATTCTGGATAAAATATAAATAACAGTCATTATAGAAAATTAAATGCATACTTTCAGAACAATTCAATTCATCGAAAACATTTTATGAAATTATTTATTCCTAATTGTTTATAATAAATATTTAACTTAAAATATACTAAAACAGCTATTCTTATAAAAGTTGGAAGCGGCTGAAATAATAAAAATTAATATTAAAAAACCTATATAAAAACTAATTTTAACTAAACTACTTTTCTAAACGAAGAAAAAATTTAATATAGTCGGTAATTTTTAAAGAGACATATTTCAACAAAACTAGTGAATTTCCTGATAATACAAACTTCTTTTAGGACAAATTCCGTTTCGTGAACTCCTGTATACTGGTAACAAATGTTGAATTTCGATTTTACGTGTAAAAGTTTAGTTTTTATTATTGAATTATTTGGTGAATAATAAAATATGAAAATGAAATAATGATACAGGAAAAAGAAAGATAACATGATGAAATATATCTCAAAAAAAAAACGACGAAGATGAATATGAAAAGGAAGAAATTTTAAAACCAAAGAAAGAACAAAAACATTAAGAAAAGATGATAAATATAAAGATGAAGAAAATCTTAAAACTAAAGAAAGAATAAAAATATTAAGAGATGATAAATATAAAGAGGAATAAAACTTTAAGACCAAGGAAAGAACAAAAATATTAAGAGGATGATGAATATAAGAAGAGAAAATTTGAAAACTAGAGAACGTGTACACAAATTAAGATCAGAAGAATTATATCAAACCAATGAGCGATTAAATGAGTGGCAACAAATAAACGAAACGATTATGAATTCCGAGTAAGGCAGAATATTGTCCGACAATAGCAGAGGCATAATGAACTAGAAGATACGATTTTTTGCAATTTATTAAAGATCTGGCTTGTATGCCTCAGTGTATATGTTGTTCTTGTGAGGGTGTATTTTTCAGTCACTCTGTAGTTAACTTTAATGTAATAAACATTAAACAGAAATCCCAAAATAATTAAATAAAATTAAACAGAAATTAAACTAGAAAATCCAAAAGTAACACGATTCTAAATGATAATTTTCAATTAATATTAAATAATCAGACGTTTCACCAAATCTAATACATATAATCACATGTAATATTGCCTATTAAATTACAAATACACATTTTTAAAAGTACATAAAACTTTTTTCACCAATAACTTCTAATTTTTTGATTTTTTTTTTCTTGTTATTGAATTATTATTCATCGTAAAAATTGTTTTACAATGAGAGATTAATTATTAATACATGAGTATATTTAAATAAATAAAAAAGTTTAAAAAAAGGAGACGAAGCCTGATTCGAACCGATGTACCTTACCTTGTAAGATCCAAATATTCCATTAATTAAAATTTTATTTGGCTATAACTCTTTCTTTTTCCTGTTTAGCCTCCGGTAACTACCGTTTAGATAATTCTTCAGAGGATGAATGAGGATGATATGTACGAGTGTAAATGAAGTGTTAGTCTTGTACATTCTCAGTTCGACCGTTCCTGAGATGTGTGGTTAATTGAAACCCAACCACCAAAGAACACCGGTATCCACGATCTAGTATTGAAATCCATGTAAAAATATCTGGCTTTACTAGGACTTGAACGATGTAACTCTCGACTTCCAAATCAGCTGATTTGGGAAGACGCGTTAACCACTAGACCAACTCGGTGGGTTTGGCTATAACTCTGGAACCAATGAAAATAACTACCACTTATCATATATCGTTGTAAACACTCAATGAGGGCTTTTACTGCAATGAAGAAAAAGCCTAAAATCCAATTTTTTTTTTTTATTTTGGAATTTTTGGACGGACACCTTTGGTTCACTCGATTGCAATCAAAAGGGGAAGTGCACAACTAGATGTTGCAACAGTCCTACATCCAAAATTTCAACACCCTACGGCTATCGTTTTTGAGTTATGCTGATACATACGTACGTATGTACACAGATGTCACGCCGAAGTCAAAATGGATTCAGGGATGGTCAAATGAATATTTCCGTTGAAATTTGAAAACCGAAATTTTTCGCGATCACAATACTTCCTTTATATCGTACAAGGAAGTAAAAATTGAAACTTTTTCCTCAATTTTGGTTTAAGATACTGGCAACATTTATGAATTTAATTTGTATTTTTTTGAAATGTATTTTTTATGAAAAATATTTTTTCTTTAAATAAAATAAATTAAGTTTTTTAATTTAAGTAAATTAAATAAAGAAAATAGCGCAAAGTAATAAAACACAATTCTATTTTAAAAAAGCATCTAAAATCAACGTCTTATTCTCTCAACAACAGCTGAGAAAATTAGACGTGTTCATTTTAGGTGTTTTTTTGTGGGTAAGAGGTAACTAACAACCACTTTAAAGGTATACAATTTTTTAAATTATATTCCGGCTTCGGCCCGACTAACCTCGAGGTTAGGATGGATTCTGTAACAGCTGATATGATCGACGATGAGACGTCTGACTGTGGAGGTATACGTGTGATTGTGGAGGAGGATCAGATAACATCAAGAAAACGTGTTCCATTAACGTCGTCAAATAGAGATAGGGAGGGTAGGTCCTAGAAAACTAATTAGAAATGACATAGCAAACAATCTATCGGGAAATTCAAGAGATAACGACAGTGCAATTATGGAATCCCAGCCTACTACTAGTCAGTGGAGAACCATATCTATGCCGAAAAAAACAAACTGCAATTCATAATCCTAGCAATGGAGGATTACCCATATCAAATAGATTTGGTAGCTTTCCATTAGAGGATGCAAATATTACGAACCGAACGGAACCCAGCAAGCCCCAACCTTGTATTGTACTTTACGGGATAAATGATGTGCTAAGGTTATAAACTCATAGAAATTGTCTTGTGAAAGGGAGATTACAACATTCGACTGGTAGGAGGTAAACAGCTTAAAATAATCTCTAAAGATTTTGAAGCGTACAAGAAAATCATAAATATAGCTCGAGAACATGAATTAATAGGCCATACCTTCACTAAAAAGGATCAACGGGCCTTTCGCTTTGTGATTAGGAACCTGCACCACTCGATCCCTCTGGAGAAAATCAAGGAATAAATCGAAGGCCACGGGCATAGGGTGAAGGACTAAATAAATGCACCGCACGAGTAACTAAAGAACCTACATCAACATTTTTTGTGAACCTAGAGCCGCAGGAGAACAATAATAAAGCTATATTTGAGTTAAAACACATTGCGAATTGCAGCGTGTCGTTCAAAACACCGCAGAAACCAACAGGCCTGAGGTGTTGGTTTGCAGTGCGTGAGGTGCAGCACGGGCACACCAAAACCACCTGCATGAGGCTCTTCCACTGTGTGAAGTGTGGGGAAGGCCACCGAACAGCTGATTGTTCCAGGACGGACAGGAGCACTACTGAAAGCTGTGGTTTATGTCAATCCAACCATCCGGCAAATTATCAAGGCTGCAAAATGTACCACGAAATATTAGACAGAAACAAAGGCAAACGGCGAATTGGAACTTACAACATGCTTCAAGACTTGAATCCGCTAGCCGTAGGGCAACCAACCTCACGTTTGATAAAAAAATTTCCCCACGTTGGGACGTGGAGCCCCTGGGAACGTCGGCGCAAAGCCAGAGGTTCTCCACCGAACGTATGCTGCGGCAGTTGGTCGTAATGGTGAGAATAATGTAGACAGGTTAGACAGGCTTTATTCAAATATAGATTTCCTAGTTTAACAGATTGGAAATCTGATAACCTTGCTCACTCAGTTACTCTCAAAAATCTGTTAATGACAAAATTTCTCCGGATCGTTACATGACCATGAACAGCCTACTTTTCTAGACGGGATGAACTACAGATTATGGCAATTACCAATTCTCTGGACGTAATACTTCATCAGAGACACACCGGAATTACCTTAGGCTTCAAGGGTTCCCGGTGTATGTAACTAATCACAAAGAGGGAGAGCTCATGGTGGAACTGCGATACTGATTAGAAATTCTTTACGACATCACCAACTTCCAGATTTTTGTACTAACCAGATTCAGGCAATCATGGTTGAAGTTACAGACTGGTTGGGATCTATAATACCGTCCGCGGTATACTGCCCTCGGCGCCATACTATAACCAACGAGTTTTTCTTCGAATAGATTTCAACATTAGGTTCTAGGTTCATCGCTGGAGGGTACTGGAACGCGAAAGACCCGTTGTAGGGTTCGCGGTTGACAACCAGCAGAGGAAACCCACCGGGTTGGTCTAGTGGTGAACGCGTCTTTGCAAATCAGATGATTTTCGAAGTCAAGAGTTCTAAGGTTTAATCCTAGTAAAGGTAGTTACTTTTACAAGGGTTTGAATACTAGATCGTGGATACCGGTGTTCTTTGGTGGTTGGGTTTCAATTAACTACACATCTCAGAAATGGTCGACCTGAAACTGTACAAGACTGCACTTCATTTGCACTCTTACATATCATGCTCATTATTCCTCTGAAGTAATCCTTAAGGTGATTCCAGAGGCTAAACAGAAAAAAACCAGCAGAGGAAGGATGTTGAGGAGGTGTGTTCAAGATCTACGCTTTGACAAAGTTTCGGTATTTTAGCCGACATACTGGCTTACGGACCTAACAAAGATCCCGGATTTACTTGACGTTTTTACCATTTTAGGTATATCATCTAGATACACTCTGGTAGAAAACAGCTAACATTTGACGTCGGACCACTCGCCCGTTTTACTAGAAGTGAGCATAAATATAGTAAAAAAAGAGTATAAATGAAGAAAATAATATTTTATATAATTTTGGATGGAACCAGTAGAAAATTTCCATAAATATTAATTTAAATATTTAGTAACAAAACGAATAAAGAAAATAAATTAAAAATAAACTTTAAAAGTTAAATAACTTTACTGTTAAACCACATAAATTTCGATAAAAATAATCCCATATATTTCGATTAATATAACCTTGAATGCCGTTTTAAAGAATAATATTAAAAACTAAATAGGATATATTAAATATGATATATGTTATCAACATATAATTAAACAAAATAATTCAGTGCGATAGATCAAATCTCAAAACATAAGAGAACGATCAAATAATTACTGAAAGAGGTGCTCTAAGAATGATACTTAAGTTAGATTATAGAAAAATTAAAGGATAATAAGTTACGAGGAACTAACGAAAAAACTGATAAACGAATAGTGTAAGGTCCAAAAGGAGATAAAAATCATAAATGAGACGTTTTAGGAGGAAAGATATTAAAATTCTTTCCACATTTGTTTCAACTAAAATTGTTCATATATTTTTAAATACAGCAGAGAAGAGACTATTACTGTATAACATAAGAAATGAACAATTTTATTCAAAATTAACATTAATACGTACTAGAGAAAAGCTAAATATTCTTAAGAGCGCTGGTAGATAAATATTATAGTACATCATTGATGTTACTCTTTACGTCGCCTGATCCAAATAAATTGCGCTTTTAAACTTCAGTAGTTTACTACATCCATCTAAGCATGGCGTTACACCGCAACACATTTTACTTTTACTTTATTTAAATCTTAAAATTTTAGGCCGATTTGATATCAATAAAAAAATCACTTTTATAAAATCACATTATCAAACTAATCGATTTTTTTTTAATTTTATTTTTTAAGACACAAATATAATAATTCTAGCATAAACGAAATCACTTGGATACACCCTAATAACTTTAAATGAAAATTATCGATTAAAAATCATTGAACTATAGAATCAATGAAGAAGAAATAAAAATGTAACAGAATAAAAACCAGAAAAAAAAGAAATTAATTATAAAATAATATTTAAAAAAAATATAAAGTAAAACATTACTTCTAACACATTTAACTCGTACAATTAAAATAATATCTTAAACAAAGACGACTAAAAATTTTTGTTTAAAATTAGAAAATGGAACCAAGAGAAATAATAAAATAATTATTTTCGGATGATTTAATATAACGATTAAATGAGAAGACTCAAAACAAAATCTATACAGATGAAGAGAAGAACTGGTAGAAAGCTAGGTTACAGATTAGCGAACAGAAAACAGAACTACGGCAGTCAGAAGGAAGCATACAAGTTTAACGACACAGTAAAGTAAGCAGCGTAACTTAAGCATTAAATAACTGGAAAAATTCAACTACTCCTATTTAAGCAAACGAAGACGCAACAGTAGTCTGTTTACGTTTGCAGAAAAGAAAATTATTTTACTGCTTGTACATAATTAAATCATGTTAACGATTAAATCGTTACCAATAAAATTTCCTTTTCTACACAGAAAACTTTTCAGATATTTTTTTACAAACAATCACAGATGATTCAATAAAAATTTAAATAAATGTAATATGTAGCATGTATAAATGTAATAATAATATAATAAACATAATGTATTTTTATATAAATTATTAAAAACTTTAACCGTTTAATAAATTAAATTATTATACATCACCGCAAAACTTCTAAAATGATTGCGAATAAATTATATAAAGAAAATTAAAATTCGGTAAAACAATTCACGCTAATACAGTACCTTCCGCAAGAAGATTAAACGATGTGTTTTAGAATAGTACTACGCAGTCATGTTTATTACGTAATCATTACAGCAACTGAAAGCCGGAAACCCGACGGTCCGTTAATGAAATGACTAAATAAACATTAGGAAAAAAATAGTTATTGAGGACTTTTTATTATTGAGTATGGTAGATTTTTGCGCGTTTTTTATGTTAAAAAATAAGTTAAATAATAATACAAACGGATATTTATTTTTTAAGAAAAATCTCAGAAATGAAATGATATTCTACAGATTAACTAAAAAACTATGTTTTTTTTCTTAACTAAACTAATGTTTTTTTCTTAACCTCTATTGATAAGAGAATTTGTAAAGCTTTAAACTCTAACGGAAAATCCCAAGTCCGGTTCTGGTTTTCTTGGCCCAATCCGTGTAAAGCAACAAGTACATATCAGAGAAAATTAGGCGTTTATTAACTCGTACAAGGAAGTCAGAAATAACTGTACAAAACTTATTAAAGTGAATAAATTAACGAATTTAAAGTAAAAATATTCTGGTAAATTATTTCACTGTGGATTTTATATAAATTTTTCTAGCTTGTAACATACATTAAACATACAATATAGTACATACAAAGTCTAAAGAACTAAACAGATATACCGTCTGACACAGTACTTTATCGTGCTGCCTAAATAATAACATTTTTATTTAATTTTTACGCTAATATTTAGTTATTTAAAAAATCAAAGAATAAAAGAAAAACAATAACAATAGTGGTACTCTTCTAAAAGGTCATAAAATTCATTACTTAACATGGAAACTAGTTTTGTAACATAAACAGCGCAACCAATGTTTCACTGCCGTATTGTTAAATGGAATATAACATCGGATATATTGTAACTAAGTTACAAGCAGTTAACATTTATTAAAAAAAAAAGAATCTGACGTACCATTTATCACACACAACTAATATTAATAACCGACCGCATATGAACATTGTGTTTTACGAATTATTCAAATATTTTACACTGCCATTTAATTAAGATTGCATCTAAAAGGTCAACCTCTTATTAAAAATTTAATTTTTCTTTCATAATTTAAGTAATATGAGATTTTTTGTTGTTAGGTACCCGAAAAGCTGCGTCGTAAATCCCGTATTCTAATTTAAATGCTAAAAAAGGTTTAACTGTTATTGAAATAAGTCGGAAATCAAGAGTGCTAAAAAAAGATAAATAAATAAAAAACGGTATTTAATTAACAATAATTAAAATCTAAAACTACAGCTGAGTCAATAGAGATGTTAAACTCGAAAAAATTTACTGCAATTAAATAAATTATTGAAATAGGTTCAAAAAATATGTATAATAGACGTGTGGCCTAGCGGACATGAGAGATTAACTATTTAATTTGTTTACTAACAAATTAAGGAAAACCCTTTAGTTTTACGCCAATAGCGGCTTTATTTTTAATCACAGCACCAATAGATAGAAATCGCCAATAGAAATTTCGCATAAAAAACCACCCGGGTACGTTTTTCTACGACCAAAACTAACGGCTACCGAATTTTCCAATAAGCACAAAAATCGCACACAGCTATCGTACACATGTAACAAAGTCAAGGGCGCGCAATAAATTAACTTCCATAACTCTGTTCCTATTAGAGATAATTAAAAAATTAAAAAAGTTACAGATGATAAGACTCAAGGCTATAAAGTAGTCAAATTTTACAAGTATTTCTAATATCCGATTGCTCGTTAATCCGGATCTACTGTGAAAATCATAAGTTGTTGATAAAACGCCTATAACAATAAACAAATTGCAAAAAATGAAAAAGTGAATATAACGTTCCGTTCTTGAGCTTACTACCTGCTCATTCCGTACGGGATATCTCTATATCTTATATAATTGTTTATTTTTCAACATTTGAAAATTACATTTTTTAGAAAAAGTGTTTTGGTACCTTGCCTAACACTCAAAACCGATCATTATTAATTCTGTTTTTTCAAATAAAAAATATTTTAATTGTTATTTGCAAGTACTTTAAGATGGCAGAGATGGTTTTTCAAAAACTTTAATTTTTCCATGAGTTTTAGGAAGTAATTGTCAGTATATTTCGTAAACACATGGAAATGACGCTATAAACAAAATGTTATAAAAGATTAATGAATACTTTTTATGCAACTTTGTAAATTTAGGTAAAAATACGCATTTATCAAAGTTAAATTTGATTGATTTTGAAAGATTTTGCAAATTTTTTTGTTTGTGGAAAAAAACGTGGATTTTCCATTTAGTCTTAATGTATACGAGAAGGTAGGTTTCCCAACTACTCTACCATAGCGCGATTTTGATGCATATTGTAAAATTCGACAGCGCCCTTAATTTTGCTCGCAGAAATAAGTACCCGGGATGTTTTTTATGCAACATATCCTCAGTTATCTACTGGTGTTTTTATTTTTATATGCGATTAAAAGTAAGACCGCTACTGGCGAAAAACTAAAAGTTTTTCCTTAATTTGTTAATAAACAAATTATACAGTTATTCGCTCACATCCTTTAGGGTACAATTTTATTCTACATACTTTTCCGAACCCAATCCGATAACTTATTTTCTGTAGTGAATTCTTTCAAGATTAAAAACCTTTTTGAGTCTCTGTTGACTTAGCTACTAGGGGCCATTTCGATTGTTAAATTATCATCAGTAGACTGAGAAAATATTAGAAAAAAAATGAAGAAATACATAAATTATCAAATAAACAATACTTAAAAAATTTACAAAACAAATTTTTCTACTGTTATTATACGATAAAAGTAAAAACAACAGTTGTTAAAAAAAAGTGACGTCTTACAGATCCCAGTCTAAAGAGTGAAGCTTAAAAACAGTTTTAAGAAATAAAAAAGTAAGGTAATAAAAGTGTAATTTTCTATAAAAGAAATTACTTTTTTTTAAATATATTTTAAAAAAAATTTTATAAAATGATTCGTACAATAACTGCAATTTAAGATACATACGGCAATACTAAATACATTTGGTACATTATCCAAGACCATTTAAAAAATTATAAATTAGGTAATAAGACAAATATTATTAAACGCATACAATATCATAAAAATCGGTCTTATTCTAATATATCCCGGGAACGCATATAAAAATTATCTGTAATTAGAAACCTGGAAAACCTACATTACAATTAAACACTCGCAATAAATTGGCGAAATAACAGTAGAAGGCCGATATATAACAGCTCTTTACATACAAACAGTTTTAAAGCTAACTTTACGCTTTCAACTGGGACTACCTAAAAGACACTTAGTCGTTTTTTGGACAACGGTTTCTTTTATTTTTATTATTTAAACATGAATAGAAATTTTCGTTTTTAACTATCTTAATTCTATAAATTTATTTTATATTAAAAAAAAAATATTTTATTTAACCTACTCATTTTGACGCCTACTTTGATAATGATTGTTAAAGAATCGAGGAATGACCGTTATTTAAAAATTTTAAGAAATTTTTTTCTTTAAACGGTTATAATTATTTCTTGATTAAATATTATTTCAATAAATATTAACAAAATAATTAATTTATATTATCATTGTATTTAATATAAGCGCGTCTTTTTCATTCATTAATAAATGGAATTTATATGAATTAATAAATAAAATAATGAACGAATAACGAAAAGCCAGAAAGAAACCACCGCAGATATATCAAAAAAATATATTAAACACGTCTAAATTGATTTATAAAAAACCTTTTTTGTTTGTTCGTTTCTTTGAATTTTCTTCAACAATTTATAGTTTTCTTATCGCCGATTATAAACTTTTTTATTTTATTTTATTTTTTTGGTAGGACAGGCTACATTTACGCAGAAAGGTATGTATATCTAAAAGCAATTTTATTCAGTATTTAATTACCACAAAAAAGAAAATGTAAAAGAGAACCGATCAAAGTTACACGGTTTCAAATGTAATTATGAAAATTATTTCCAGTGTGAAATTTCAAAATGGTTTTTATTCAACTGTAACACTGTATTCTCTACTGTATATAATTTACAGTAAGAAAAGAAAGAAAATTGAAAGGATTTCCTCACTTTCACCTAAGAAAAATAATTTCTACCTGTTCTGAACAAAACGTGATTAATTGAAAAAAGAAAAAATAAGAATAATAGTATACATTTTTTAAAACTGAAATGAATCGGTCACACGCAAACTTTCTCTTTATATAATAATAAATAAAAATAAAATATCTTCATATGAAATGAATATCAGTGCAGCAATATCCAATAATAATTTTTATGTTAAGATCAAATCAAATCATTATCTACAATTTTAGGATAAAATATCTTTATTACGTATCGAAATTATAACAAAAAAAATTAATAAAAAAAGAAAATAGTGATGGAGCATCCATAATGGTAAGTTATCAAAAAATTTCATTTTTACTTCTATTCAAACAATTTTCTATTTTTTTCGTCATTATGTTAAAACTAGCTCGATTAGACGACATTTTAATCTGAAAGCCAGCAGCATTATAAGATGTACGGTTACGAATGGAAAACGACAAAATGTTAAGTCAATTTTCCGGTGGTTGGATATCAAACAGCAATCACTTACGTTTTAAAATACAGTATACTTATTGATTTACATGAAAATATATTTTATTTTATTTATTTATATACTAAGAACAAGCTTACGCTCGCTACTCATGAATGATAATACATTTTTATAGAATTAGCGAAATAGCGAAAAATGCCATGCTTGACCGGGATTCGAACCCGGGACTTCCGGATGAAAGGCCGAGAAGCTATTATTCCGCCACGGACATCGGCTTAAAATATATTACCATTAAAAAACTGCTACCACACCGTCAAATAAATCGGCATAATAAATACTACCAGTCAGTCGATCTCCGTGGAGGAGTGGTAGCGTCTCGGCCTTTCATCAGCAGGTCCCGATTCGAATCCCGAACAGGCATACCATTGTTTTGACGCTAAAAAATTCGATTTCATATTCCCACGTATAACCTTCAATTCTCTGTGGTGAATTGATTCATCAAAGCAAACAAAAATTTAATCTTTTGGCTACTTTATGAAGTTAAAAATAATTTTAAGATACAAAAAAACTTTCAGAACGTTGTTTGGTTTTGATAAATTCTAATCGTGTAGATCAACAAACTAACAAGCTGAAATTTCTTCGGATATATATTTACGAATATCTAATATGTTTTCTAAAATGAAAACAACAATATTTGCTTCATAAAACCTGAAAACAATTTCACTTCAAACAGAATAATTCGGCCTTTATTTATTTATTTATTTATATCTTTCAATAAATTTATTAAAAATTAAATTAAAATTTACTTTTACAACAACTTTAACAATACTCAGTAAATTAATTTTTAAATGACACTAACGATATAAATCTGATTTTTCGGAATACAAATTTAACGAATACGAAAATACTTAAATATCTTTTCAATTAACATTTTCCAAACTGTTATTTTATAACGTAACGATTTTATTTACTCAATTATCTTTACAAAGTTGAATTAGTAACATTAGTATTGTTCCGTTCCACGTCAAGCCGTCCGGTGCTGCGATCTAGTGGGTGCTGGCGCTAACCGGAAGGTGAGGCTCGTACTAGTATTCTCCGTTAGAATCCCGCCCAGTGCGGTCGCATTTTTCATTTCGACCGGATGGAAAATTAGTGTTAGTTATATTCTACGTTAGGATCTCGTACAGTGCGGTCGTGTTTTCATTTCAGTCCAAGGGGACTCATAGTTTCTTGATAATGTTCAAGTTCAATTACGACTAAAGTGTCATACAGTCTTAAGTTTAATGTAACTATTGTAATTCAATTAAAATATCAAGGGAGACAACAAATTAAATATAATAATTCAACGAGAATATAGCGTTGCTTCATTTCATCATCTACCATCTCATAAAAAAAAATACAGTCCACACTAGCTCTAAATTCTACCAAGTATTTATAATATATTAATATGGATTATCCTTTCCATATTGAATTCATAATTGTGTACCGTGCGTACGATTGAAAATAAAAGCTTGCTTGTACAAAGCATTATATTACTCTTTTCTCGCAACATTAGGCTCATTCTGAAACCGAGTACTCTGCAATACAGCATGTTTAATTTAATTATTTTCATAAATAGCAAATCTTCTTTCCACAATTAAAATTTATAATCATTTTGTTTAATTTCACATAATAATTTTTTTAAAAATATTTAGCATACTTATAAATACTCGTATTTCTTACTGTACAGAATACAAAAACGAATAGTTTATACTTGTATTAATAGATAAATATTACACTCCCTCCATCAAGCGAGTAATAAAGCGAATAAAGGTTATCAAAATATTTCATTTGAGTTATATTTTTATGCACTTGTTGTAATAGTATTAGTATTGTTTATGATGTTTATAATAATAAACATCAAATTATAATAATTTATTAATAGTAGAGTCATTTTATACATATTCATATAATAACTAAACAATTTTTATATGGCATTGCTGACTAATATTCCATACTAATGTTTACTTTTCTTTTTCAGTAAAGTGATTCAGTTCAATTCTTGGCGTGTCCCGGAACAAATGGTATAGTTGTCTCCTTCAATAATGTGTACAGTGTTAATGTTTTGTGTATAAGTCGTTTTCGCATATTTTTTATGATATTTATCATGATATAAATATCATAATTATATTTAGGTATTTTACAATATTTTATATTTCATTACCTAAGGTGTTTTGAAATTTTTTTTATGTGGATGGGTGGATGGTGGTAGGATATTTGGTTGGTGGGGTGGGTGTTTGGTGGACGGCTAGTGTTCAAGAGTGGCCGGGGGTGGATGGATGGTATACGGTTAATAGGTGGATGGTGGGTGGCTAGTGGGCGTCGGTTAAGTTGATGGGAGGAGATGCTGAGGGATGTTGGGTAGAGAAGCCCTGAACAAATTTAAAATATTTACTGTACGCGTTGTTTAAAAGCTCTATAGTTAAGCTCGTGAAACAGTTAATAATGTACACAATTTTACGATGAAAGAAGCTATAAAGTCTGGAAAATTAGAAGAAAAATATTTAATACACATTCAAAAATGTGAAGAAAGAACCTCTGCAACTTGAAAGATTTAAAGATCACAAGTTCAAAAACTCCGAAAAGAAAAGCAGGACTTACATGTAAGTTGCAGTCGTGCTCATTCAGCAGATCAAAAAAGTATAAACAACATTCAAAACTAGTTAATGGATTAGGCAGTTTTGATCACGGCGTTATAAAACGAATATTTACGAGTTTCAGAAAAATTATAAGGAACCGCCATGTTAAATAAATTACGTGAAGAACTTCAAAAGTATTCGATTTAAAGGTTCTGGAATTACACTAGCAGCTATCCTGAAAGAGTTGTGGTTTAAGTATGTAAAACTGATAATAATAGAAAAAGTTTGAGAAAGAAGACATTCGATAGAAGAGGATAGAATATTTAAGAAAAATCACCGATTGCAGAAGAAAATTCTTCAATTGCTTATTAGGACGAATCGTATATATTAACGTCCCATTCGACGACAAAATCGTGGTCGGATGACAGTGGTGCAGGAGTAAATGTACCGATTAATAAAGATGATAGGTTAATCATATCTACGCTGCAGGAAAAATGGGATTCATTCCGCACGCGATGTGATATGACATTCCGAAAGTGAATAATTGTGTCTAATCTGAATTAAGTTATTTAATCTTATTTAAATCTCATGTGGTAACACAATTTGGGAAAAAACTTTCATCAATATTTTAATGACATGATAGGTTGTTGAGAAAAAATAATAATTAAATTTATTAACATAGAATTACAGAGATAAGAAAGAATGACTACCCTCTAAAAGGAGAACGCCGAAAACCTACCGCGATTACCACTTAAACAAAATCAAGGGTTATATAAATTAACTACAGAAGTCTTTGTCACACGAAGCCAATTAAATTTTAAACTTTACATTAGGTTCATTCTAAAGTGACTGTATGACACTTCAACAAAACTTGAGACAGTATAGATATAATAGTCAAGAGTTGTTTATAAGAATATTGTCTAAGAAAACCGTAAAGCAAAGTAAGAACACTGTAACCAAACCGTTAACTTGGAACTAACCCGCTGTTAATAGGAAAACAACAACCTTTAGAAACTTGGATGAAAATGAAATCGAAGCTGCTTACAGTCGAGTGTTTTCTAAAACTGAATTAAAACAACATTCTCACTTCCTGTACTATACAAACAACATTAAATTTATGAAAAATTTTTTTCAGTCTAAAATCGTGATACAGCCTTATTAATCCCTTGAATGACCGTTTCTATATTCAGCATTGCACACGACAATGTTTCTTTTTTGTTTTTTTAAAAATTGTATTAACAAACATTGTTTCAGCTACGTTTGTAGAAACAACTAAAATTCCTTTATATTTCATCCAGCCATACTTAAAGCACGTGTGTGGGAAGCAGTAACTCTACAACAAATTAGTACACACTAAAAATCAAAAATAAATAAAAATAATGGTAGTATGAGAAAAAGAGCCTGAGAAAACTATTATCATTATTTTTTTAAATCACTTGGTAGTGTAACGATACACTTGCATTTCCTCTTTTAAAAAAAACCGTCTAATTTTCTTTCAACCTGGATCCGAAACTTAAAAGTTAATTTTGCTTGGAGGTTATTCCTCGATTTTTTTTCAACTGTATTATGATTGCTCCTAAATGTTTTACGGTTGTTGTGCTCTAATCATCATACATTTATTCATGAATTCATCGTAAAGGCACACCACATTTTTAATCCTAAATTTGGATAAAATTACAAATTTTCACTTTAGGAATAGACATGACACGTTTGGGCTTTGAGTCCTCACTTACGAAACTTCCTTACATACATCAATTACCTAATAACGCTACGAAAATTAAAGTGTTCATTGTAGTCATATGAATCTGAAAGATCAGAGAAAAAAATTAGGTAGAGTCAGGAGGGTTGCGACATCAAGCACACCCGCATAATGTTTTATTTTCCAATAAATGAATTTACATGAAATGTTGCAGGAATATTTTATAATCTATTTCCAAAATTCTACCAGACGTTCGATTATTATTATTATTATCAGACAAAAAAGTTCACATATGAGATCACGCTTAAATCTGTCGACTAAACGACAAACTGTCAATACAGCAATATAACTGATTAAAAAAAGGTAAAACGCCACTAAATTAAAAACATGAAAAATAAATAAAGCGGTAAGAATAACTGGCCTAACTAATTTTTTTTTTTTTTTTTTTACATAAACAGATTTCGATAAATTAGTGAGTGTATGCGTGTATGTGCGCGAGCTCGCCCCGTTATATATAAAACTTACATTTATAAAATATATACAGGAAATCTGTACCACTATATATGTAAACGTAAAATTTTCATAACATAAAAAGGAAACAAAAGCAAGTTATATGGGACTTTTGTTCATTTATAACAAAAGTTAATAAATTTTAATAGATAATTCATAAAATTCAAATGAGTTTTTAAAAGAGATAAGTAAAACTTAGTCGTATATTGTATATCAATTAAATGGTATATTGTAAATTTATTATCAGAAAGAACCTTAAAAATAAACGCTTATTTAATTGTTGAACGTGATGATAATGATGCCGATGTATTAACAAATCAAAATGGACATTCAAAAAGATAAGGAAAAACGCAAATAAAGAAACATCATAATATATAATGAAAAATAATTCAACAATAATAATGAAGGTAAAATATATTAATCGTGTCTAAATACACATTTATACACGTGTTTCGAAGTCGTTTTAAGCAGGAAATAGCATCAGATTTAGTAAAGGATTGGGAGCAAGTAAGGAAAGACCTTGTTAAGGAGCGTAGATAACAAGATACTTACTTATTAAAGAAATAATACTTTGTAGCAAATGTACATTGTAGACAGAAAATTACATCAAAATTCAGCCTCAAATTTTTCAGTTATTAAGATGAAGGTTTTTGCTACCACAAATAACCTATACATCATAAATGTATAATTTACATTATACGAAGTGATCAGAATTTTTTTTAATGAAAGAATCAACTAAATGTGTAGCTAGTGACTTATGAAATATCAAAGAACAAGTTTTATTTGTAATGACGTTACGTATCATAAATAAATAAATAAATTGTCTCGTTGTATATATAATAAATAAATCTACCGGTTACGTAACAGATGGCAAATAATTTATCCACAGATTGTGTCGTAACGACGAGTAATAGGTACGAAAATATTTAAAAGCAAGCAAGCAATTTTAAATTTAAATATTTATAGTACATATTAATATTAAAGGAACGTATGTATTAAGAAAACACACACGCGCGCGCGCGCGCGGATGAATTAATTACTTACAGCAGATAAGTTAGATTTACTGGCATCCTAAGTTAGATTACGTTGCTAATAGCTTTTGCAAAAATATGCATTACTAAATGTGCATTGAAAGATGAAAAAAAACAAAAGTCATTTTTTACGCTTAATTATGTAAAGTATTATTTTTAGTGTTATTTAACAGCGCATAACCGATAAAAAATCTCTTTAAAAAAATTAATATATATTTTTTTTTTTTTTAAATAGTAGACAGTAAAAACCCAATTCCAATTCTTTCTTTCAAAATAAAATAATCTTCGAATGATTAAATATGATTTTGAAAACACCGCTAACATTCTGTTTCCTTAACTACATAAAATGCTATCTGGCTGGTATGTACATCCTATTTTGATTAAAAAGGCGTCAATAAATGATTCATTCTAATTTTGCGAGAGACGACTATAAAAAATACATTAGGGTACTTTATATTTAAAAAAAAATTATTTATACTCATCAAATCATATATGAAATAACAGAGCATGAGCATGAAAAGATTTTTAAAATTTATGGAAAAAACATATTTATAGCAAATAATCATGAAAATATTAATTGAAATATATTTAAATTGAATCACTTTATACAATGTCGAGAAATGTTTGAAAATATTGAAATTAAATTTATATATATATATATAAGTGTGTGTAAAACTATTAACGATTATAATAAAATTCGAATCATAACTGACATGCTTAAGGAATGTACTCGGCAACTGGATTTTCTTCACCACAAATCGTTTCTAAAAACATTTTTTGTGGTATAAAAATTCATCCATTTATCACATTTATGGCAAAACTGGGTTAAAGTATAAAATCCAAATAAGAAACAGAAAAAATCATTTTAAGGATATACAACAAATCTTTAAACCTATTAGATTTATTAAAGTACATCAAAGACATGACTATAACAACTGGTACTAAGGCCGTGCGTGGAGCTACTCGTCAAATTCGAATACGATTATAATTTTCAGCAAACATCAAACAAACGGTATTTTTCTAATTAAAATCTTTTTTATTTTTACTCTAAACTTTTGAAAATATTTTCATAAAATTTTGATTTTAAATACCTCAGCCACTTTTTTCTTTTAAGAAGCATCTACTGCGTACCTTTGCAGGTTCTAGCTTCAAACCTGTTTAGGACTGCCATTTTTATTTTTCACGTAGTACAAAAGCAAATTTATTACTTATCCTATCAAAAGAAATAAGATAATTATGCTTGGATATTATCAGACTGTTTTTATATGAATAAACAGATAAAAATTCTTTCGAGTTGGAAATATTTTTTTTTTTTTTAAATATTGATATAGTTAAAAAGAAATTATAAACATAAACATTTTCGGAAAAATTTTACAACGAAATAAAAAGAAAATATTTAGCTGGGAAAATAATGTTTTTTTTTCAGTTATGGGAAGTGAATAACAATAATCTCTTGTATTATTATTATTATTATTATGTAACTGGACTTAAGCCCCATTACATTTTGGCAGTGAATCTAGATCAATTTTCAAGCTGACCGGTTACTGCCAAAAAATTAATTGCAACTACTAAATACTTTGTGACAGAGTACACAGTATTAAAATATAATTAAAAATAGAGACAACTTAAATCATTTATAGAAGTAGAGAGTAAACAGATTTAATTTTAATGAAATCTCTTTTAATGAATCTCGTTTTTAAGAAGTGTTTCCCCCTTTTCTTTAAACTAAGAATGAACTGTGCCAGATTGTTTATATATTGTTTCGGTAAATTCTTTTCTGACCTAGAAAATTCATCATTATTATACTATAATCAAAAAAAAAAAATAATACGGAATAGTTAAAAAATTCAACTTCAAATTTAAGAAATTCCAATAATAAATGTTAATGAAAAAATGCCTTAAATTATTTCCGTAACTAAAAAATTCGTAACTGACCTCGATTTTTTTTATCTCAACCCACGTAGTATTCTGCAAATTAAGAAAGAAAAACGCACACAAACTGAACGGAATAAATAAATTGAACGATCCTAATAGTTACAAGGTTAAATATTTATAACACTTAAATAATACGTCATTCATTCATTCATAGAACTGATACATTCAATTATTATGTTCTTACTCATATTTTTCCATGTGAATTAAGCGTTTTTTAAACTTTATTCATCACAATCAGTACTATCAATAACTTACTTCCGGTGTTATGTTACATTATACACTCTACATTACGTGAAAATAAATTTATATATATATTTCTACATAGCTGCCTTCAAATTTTTCACAGTATATCACACTAGTTTATTTATTTTTCCCTCTTAAGAAATTCCATCACCAGTGAATTAAACTACGCAGTAACGGCATTTTCAATTTCATTGTTTTCAACTTTTGTGAAGTAACTTTTTAAGTTGAAGAAGTAGAAAATAATCGCTGGGAGTTAAACCATAGCTGTACGGTAGATCACTGAAGATTTCCCAACGACGTATTCCAATCGTCGCTGTCTGATTTCCCGTGTGCGTCCGGCATTATCGTACAAATACAAATCCCGCGGGATAGTATCCTATGTCGTTCCTCTTCTAGGATTTTTTACTCATTTTTCACTCATTATAAACGGGTGAATATTAACAACTAACAAATCTACTAAACTATTGTTGCTAACAGCTGATGATTTAAATATCAATCGCTATCAGCCTATATACATTTTTCCGCCAATATACTCCTATTTTTTACTTTATTTTTTTCCGCCTAAATATGCGATATATAGGCAGAAAATGCAAAACGGACCTTACTGTACAAACACACCTCGTATAAAACAAAAATACTAATAGTAAATGAAGAAAAAATTCATTAAATTTTAGTTGGAGTATATGTTTTTAAATTTCGAGATAAAAAAGTTTTGGATGGTGGAGGAAGATGGAAGGAATTAAATAACCAACTAATATATAACGAAGTAATTAACTGAGGTGTCAAAAAATAATAAAATGTATCACACTAAAAAGAAAAGCCAACTGGATACGATTCATAATTATAAAAGTATAAGGAAAAAAGTAAAGCGACTAGAAAAATAAAGATGAAAAAGATAAGGAGAAGGGATATTAATTGATTTGAATAAAGAAGTAAAGTGCAAGGATACGAAGAAAGAAGCTCAGCATAAAGAGAAACTGTGAAACCTGTCTTCCGATGGATTAACCAACTAATAATGATGACAAATAAAAAAATGAACATATCAGTTCAATTATAAAAATACAACAGGTCACGAAATAATAAGTAACCCTTTTTAATTTAGCTTCTTAATAGACTGAATGGGCATCTTTGCAAACATAAGTAGTAACCGTACTTATGTATTTTTTCTTGAAGAATCCATGTTTCGATTCAACATCTTTGCAAGAAGTAAGAGTATTCATTCACAGATAAAATGACAGGTTATGCAATAAAAATCATACGCGACGGAAATTGAACAGGTAAATAAACTTTATGGAATTTTCTTCAGAGAAATGTTTACTCCTCTCTCCAACCACAAAAAAAAGCAAGAGCAATAATTTCTTTAAAATATTTCAGAAATTCATGAAAAATCTAATTTTTCCCCTTTTTCCCAATCTACAGATTTATTAAATAATGAAATTGAGAATTTAAAAAAAAAAGATTTTTTTTTTTTTCATAAACGAAGTGGGTTATCCAAATTATGTTAAGCGTATTATGAAAACACTATGGAATATTAACAATTAAGTTTTTGTTTTCGTTTTATTTTTCAGAGATACTTCGTAAATAATAACCCAAATAAGGATTTGAAAAGGATATGCAACTAGTTAAAAAGTTATAATTAAGTTGCAGAAAAAAAAGGAAATCGATTCATGCTTTTCCCGTTAAAAACGCATAATTTAGAAGTATAATTAACGTTTTATTGATAATATAATCTCTTTATTGTACAAATTACATTTTAAAAATAATAGTCGACAAGAAAAAGGATTATTCAGCTGAATTAAGCAATTTTGCAGTTCAGTGTTTGGTAGTATTGTTCTTAAAATTTTATTTTAAAAGCTCATAACATTTTAACCAGTCCCTTATATTTTTCGCTTTACATTTCCGTACCCGAATCGCGGCTTATAAAACTAAAATTAGAAACTGTTTTATCTCTTTCGCAATTTTCTGCTTGATCATAAAATTCCTGTTAGTTAATATATTGATCTTTTAAATAACAATATTTTTTATCATTAGAAGTTAAATCGACGTAACCTGCTTGGTGAACCGTGTTTAATTTCTAATCATTCAAGTTAGGCGGAGCTCATGTTAGCTTAAACGAAACATACAGATTTTTCAATAGAGCTTGATTGACAATTCATGCGTGGCGATTTAAAAGAAGCCATGCTAAATGAGGAGTTACGGTAAAATATTAATTCATAGGTTATCATTTAATGGAAATTAAAAAAAAAAAAAAAAAATATGAATAATTAATCATAATCCAAAATTATTTCAAATATACAAAAAAAATTTTTTTTTAAATACACCTCCAACACGAATTGCCGGTCTTATTTTTCCAGCATTATTTATCCTACCTGTAAGACCAAGATCGTAGTATGAAAACCCAAAATAAAAGGATTTTTGTACCATTCTTTTAATTACAAATAAGCAATTTTCTTTTTACATAAGTAATTTTGTTCACATATTTCCAAAAAATTTAATAATAACAATATAAATTAAATAAAAGTTTATACAAAATTGAAGTTTATTTTTTAATAAAATTACAAAAGAAAAAAAGGAAGATAATAAAAAATAAATTAAAAAAGAATTATATAAAAACGATTTCAAATAATTTAATAAAAAAAAGGCGCGCATTATATAAAACAATGTATAATAAGAACGAATTCTGAATATCAAATCCATATCTAGTTGGATGAATGAAAAGCTATTGGCATAAGGCATAAGACTAGAAGTAAACAGACCCCCGGACTGGCATGCACAATATGTTTAGAGGCCAACGCCAAGACAAGCGCAGATAATCGCGGAGGCAAGTGCAAATATCTACGTACAGGGAACTGAGAGGACCCACCGGGTTAGTCTAGTGGTGAACGCATCTTCCCAAATCAGCTGATTTGGAAGCCGGGAGTTCCAGCGTTCCAGTTTTAGTAAAGGCAGTTATTTTTATACGGGTTTGAATATTAGATCGTAGATACCAATGTTCTTTGGTGGCTGAGTTTCAATTAACCACATATTTCAGGAATGGTCGAACTGAAACTGTACAAGACTACACTCATACATAATCAGCCTCTGAAGTAATACCTGGACGGTAATTCCCGGAAGCTAAACAGGAAAAATAAAAAAAAGGGAACTGAGAGGGAGCCGAGTAAGCTGACCAGATAGTAAGCACCGAGTGTAGCAGGGTCGTAATGATGACACGAAGGAGGCCCAAAATAAAATATTGGTGGACGCCCGACGTCGCCGAATTGAGGACCAGGATGATGAGTGCCCGCAAGAGAGCGCAAAGAGCCAGAAGGAGGGATGCCGAGGAAGCTGGGCAGCTAATGCAGGAGTTTCAGGTGATAAGGAAAGAACTCCAGAAGACTATCAAGAAGGAGAAGAGACGTTCGTGGTAAACATTCTGTGAAGACCTCGAAAGGAATACGTAGGGCAGAGCCTATGGGTGGTACTGGAAAAATTTGATAAGAGGTTGCCGGTTCTAACAAGGGAACAAGTGGAGAGTACGGTTAGGACATTATTTCCGGTCAGGCAGACATTGGAGAAGGAGGAGAAGGTCTCTACTCGGAGGAGGTTCACCATTTATGAACTTCTGGCGGCAACCAGGCGCCTCAATGTTACAGTCGGCAAGATAAACGAATGAATGATAGGTTACAGATTGGAGGAGGAAGCACAATGCTCCAGTGGCCTCTCTGAGGACCAGCATAGATTAGTTAAAGGAAGATAAACTACGGACGCCCTGGAAAAGCTGGTGGATTGGGCGGATCAGCAGGCAGCGGGATCCAGGAAAATACATGCGGTAATCCTCCTGGACATAAGAAATGCCTTCGACAGCGTGAATGGGACTGTATCTTAAATGAGCTTAGAAGACGGAATGTGGATCCCAATATAGTATCTGTGATAGCGGACTACCTAAGTCACAGAATCATCAAGGTCGAGGTGGAAGATGATACGTTTGAGTTCAACGTGATGGGTGGGATCCCCCAGGGGTCTGTGCTGGGGCCGCAGTTATGAAATATTGTCTTTGATAGGGTGCTGCGGTTCAAGACACCCGGAGGGGGTGCGCCCCTTGGCCTTTGCGGATTCTTTCGCGTTGCTGATCTCGGGGAGAGATGAAGAGGAAATACAACAAACATCGCGAGAATTCTTGCACTTGGTTGAAGTATGACTGGAAGAGAGGGGGCTACACCTGGCGGCGGAAAAAGCAAAGCCCCTGCTAATGGTCGGGAAGAGAAGAAGATTAAGGCCAATAAACATGACGCTTGGGGGAGAAAGATTGCAGTTAGTTGATGATGCCAAATATCTGGGTATCCGGCTTGATAAAAACAGACGGTTTATCAATATGCAGCAGGGCGTTACTAATTATGAGAAATGCCGCGTCAAATCGCGTGATCAGGCTGACGGCAGTGAGAGTGGCGTCGGCCTACCGCACGGTATAGGCGGTGGCACTCAGTGTTCTGGCTGGCATACCGCCAGTTCAGATAATCGCCAAAGAAAGGTACGATCGAAGGCGGGGGATGCCTTCAAGCCAAGCACGCGACGGGATGCTAGAAAAGTGGCAGAAAAGATGGGACCAGAGTAGAACAGTAAGATGAACATGGCGCCTAATAGTAGTAAATATACAAGCGGTTGGGACACGTAAGCCAGTGGTGTATGGCACCGCGCTTAGTTCGCTAACGCTGTTAGGTAAGCTCTAGCAGCTATTTAGGACACTGGTCGCTAAACTGTTTCGAGGCTCAGAAGCCGTTTGTGGCACAGACATTCGGTCTTATGCTTTAAGGCGACCGAATGGGGTGGTGACGGCAGAAATTCCAAGAAAACTAAATGGCGCCTAATAAGAGACCTGAGGCCATGGTATCTGAGAAGACACGGGGAAGTTGATTGGTTTCTGACTAAACTCCTCAAGGGCCATGGTGAATTTGGTGCCTACTTGAACATATTTAGCCTCAGAACGAACCCAGAGTGTTACTACTGTGGCGAGATGTACACTGCCCAACAGATTTGATTGCCCGAGATGGGATTATGTGAGAAGGAATGGACTTACTCCAGAGAACCTCATTAACTTTATGCTCGGAGGAAAGCAACAGTGGCAGAAAGTGAGGATTACGGCCAAAAGTAAAATTAGTAAGAAAGAAAAGGAGGCCAGGGAAAGAGGACATTAGATAAGGAAAAAAAGAAAAAACCTGTGACCACAGGTTTTTTCTTTTTTATGATGTTGATGACCACGAGGGGGCTTCCGTGGTAGGGAAGGGCAGACAGCCCGGGCGAGGAGGGGGTGGTCTGCCGCGGCGGGAACCATTGTCCCTATGGGGTAGAATCAAAATTGAAAACGACATAAAAATATAGTCTAGAACAGGCTGTAACTCGAGGGTAGGAGTACACATATTGGGGCGCACCATGTCAGTAGAATACGACCGGTGTCTCCTTCCTCTGGTCGAAACACCACTCGGGGCTGCGTTATATCTTATGGACAGGTCCGGTCCAGAGTGGGGAGGAAAGGAGGTTTGGTCGGTTGGGCGCAGGTCACATAGCACTTTGCAACACCTTGCGGAACCTGTAAGCGAGTCCGACAGTTCGTCCGTAACTGGAATTCCTCTGGCCTCGATAAACAAAAAAAAAAAAAAAAGGTTGAATGAATGAAGTGAATTAATGTAATATAAAAATTAAAAATAAGTTGGCAACACTACAGAATGCAAAATAGTGTTGTTTTTTTTTTTTTATAACTATGGATTTACCATACCGGTTGAATCGATGAGGATGTATTTAAACATACAGAATATAGCATATTATATTCGGATATATATCAATTTATTTATATGAATAAAATTCAGATATAACAAAATATAATTAATATTTAAGTATTCTTATTATGAAATTTCAGTATCGGGTAAATATTTTAAGCAAAATACCATACAAACTAATATAACATACAAACAGACGCTTGTGCGCAAGCTAACACATGAGGCCATTACACTATTAATATGAAAGACTGGATGTCTGCCATTTCGAAGTATTTGCAATTAAATGACTGTTCCAAATATTTTTATTAAGAACATTTTGAATTTATACAAATGACCTAAATACAAAAAGAAAAAATAAACAAAATATGTAGGCTGCAAACAGAAATGTAGTATATTTTAACATTGCAAGAAACGTATAATTAACTACATCCAGGAAACATAATTTGAGAATTCTGAAACCTCTAGTCGAATTCTGCTTCCATAGATTCTTTATTATTAAAAACGTTTTGTACTTTTCCATTAAATGCATTTCATTTAGATTATATAATAATTGTCTGATTATAAAATTATGTTTATACACTAAGTCGACAATCGTTTGGTCTGCTCGCTACGGAAAATGTTTAATCTCTGACCTGGTACCCAATTTGTAAAAATGTTTCCATCCATTAAAAAAAAGAGTACAAATCTGTTTGAAAGCATTGTTTATAGAACAATGCTTTCAAACTGTATATAACATAAAGATTATTAAATTTTCAATTAACGGAAAGTTAAAAAAAAATCCAATACACAAGATCTAACCACAAAGGGTTGACAAATATGGATTTCTTGTTTCAGCATGTTTTCTTAGCATACTTTGATTTACAAAACCGAATTTTGAAACAAAAAATCCGTATTCTCTCAACCCAATTAAGCTGCTACTTGAAACGATATAAACAATCGTAAATCTAAATAAAATTAAATTAGTGAATCAATCGACGGAAAATTCCTTTAATCCACGATGTAGGGTTAAAACTAACGGCATACAACTTTATTTCACTTCGAACTGAATAAATTTAAGAAAGATCCATAACTGAGAACGTTATCTTTAAGGAGATAACGGCTGAATTAAAAAAGTGATTCACGAAGAATGTAACAAATCTATTCGTGAAAACAAAGAAGAAAGTTCAAACATAGATTAAGAAACAATTCGTTAGCGATTTTTGGGCGGCTAAAGATTTCGTCTTGATTTATGCGCCTTAGGTTAAATTAATCCCGAATTAAATTAAGGGATAAATTTAGAGGTTTATATAAAATCTGACCTGAAAAAAAAAGCAGGTCCCATAACTGTATTTTTAGCAGAATTCAACCAAAATTTTAACGTTTGTATTTAGTTTTTGCGGACTTAATTCATAACATTTTACTCACGATCAAATTCTCAACGAGGTTTGTCTAAAATTATTATGTTTATTACCCGATTAATAAAGTTATTTTACGACAAACATAAAATAGTATGTTACCAATTTTTTGTCTTCTACCCCAGATTTTTCGAAAACTATTAAAAATACAGTTCTGCAACTTATTTGCTTTCTTCAATTTTTCAGGTAAAATTTCATATAAAACTATACAAAATTTACTCCTAATTTGGGTAACAAGAATTACAGTCTGGTTTAATTTTACCGAGGCCGCAGAAATCAGGGCGAAATCTTTTGCCAGCTGACACTCGTTAACGAAGAGTTTCCGAACTTCTGTTTATATGAAATTATATTATTATTTTTTATTTTCACTTGTAGAACATGGAAAGTTTGTTACATTTCTTCGTGCATCACTCTGGTATTACCATGTAAAATTTAATACCGCATCTTTTGGTTACGTCAAAAAGTGAAAATCTACTATCTTTAAAGTAATAATTAACTAAATATTAACACACATAATGTCGCGGCGACCAAGATGATCCTAATCTTCTTAAAATTACATACTCTGATTTCTCCTCTGTGAAAAAAACATTAACTGTACGAACATTATAAGAATTTTTATAATCAATGTGTACAAAATAAGACCGAAGAAATTGAAATATTACTTTCCAAGAGTCAAAAGATTTTGTATGTCTTTCAAAACACTAGCTAATCATCGCTGAAGTTATTTCTGAACTAGGTAATTTCAAGCTGATTGAAGCTTTTTTTTTTTTTTAAAGCGGTCGTAAAAACGAGGAATTTAAAATTTGTAAAAAAAAAAATAACTTTTTTAATACGTTGAAAGTTACCGTGTAACTCAACACAATGCCTTGGTTTACGAGAAAGGAGCTAACTGTGTTTCTGTTGTCATTTTTTAATAGATTATGGAACCATTTTACCAAATTATCTCACCATTTATTTAAAAAACAACTAAGAGATTTTGTTTTACACTTTTTTCACAACTTTATAATAATACTAATTTTCTGCATCCCGTACGTGTACATAAATATTTGCTAATAATGATTTTTATTAACGCTTCTTAATTGTGATTTATTTTGTATAATTTTTTTTTGTAATCAGCATCTTAACGTATTTACTTATAAATTTTATTTCAACTGAAAAATTGATGTGTTTTAAGTCATATTAAACAAATAATATGACTTAAAACACATCAATTTTTTATTTTATAATTAATTGTGTATTTTGTGATATGGTAGTAATCAATGGTTTAAGATTTCCCTTTATCTATCCCGGTAAATGTTGAAAGAGGTCCTTTTTTCGTGGAATAGCATACTTACATAATAGTAATTATACAAACCCTTGTATGACTGTATATTATTACGTACTGATCAGAATAAAAAAAAAATCTATATATACAAACACATTTTCAGAGTACAAGTACTGGCTGGTAGGTAATATTTTGATTCCAATAAATATAATTTAACGATTAATAAAAAAAAAAATAATAATAAATTGTCAGTCCCGACTTAAAAATATTTTTGCACTTTCATACCGTAACATTCTGCTTTGCTAGAAAAGACCGCCTAGATTATCTTAACGATCAAAATTATTTTCGAACAATTTAATTGAAACTAAACGTCGATTACCATATAATATCCAGGTTGAAGTTTGAGTCTATGAATAACATCGCAACTAATATTTCTTTTGTTGAATGTGGCCGCAGCCTCACGCACGCCAAATTCAAAGGTTTTTCGTTTTATAAATACATTTTTTGAAAGCATTACCCAAACTACAATACTGAAGGATTCATTTACATTTTCCGTAGTTCAATGAATGCACTTACTCGATAAATTACGGTTTGATAAATCTTGAAAAACAGGTATTACTACTTTAAAAATTGCCTTAGGGATACTTCTCCTGTTTTTAAAAAGTGGTTGCTGAGAATCTATCGAGTGTTTATTATATTTACACCAACTCTTTATTCCTTTAGGAAACAACCTACGATCTGGTTTTCATCACTGTCAGGAACACTGGAGGAAAATCTATTTGCAGCACAAATTTCGAAAATTTCTTAAAAATATAAAGGAACATCGTACAACAATGTCAAATATATCACATTAATTACATGATTTTGAAATATAATAAAATGAAAAAAAAAAAAAAATGACAAAAATAAGATTTTCGAACTCCTGACTCCACTTAAATATTATTTCGCATAATTATTATTATCATCTTTATGTAGTAATATGAACTAAAACCACTGCTTTATTCTGCTAATTAATCTTGTACTGTGTAATCCTACTCAAAGTTTATTCGCGGCTTTCCTTTATCTATCCTTCCAGCTACATAATTACTGAAGGATTTTCAGGCAAATCCTACAGTAATTATGTTTTGTTATTCATGGAATAATACATATATATATCTTTCTTTTTCTGTTTAGCCTCCGGACCACCGGCATTCTTCAGAGGATAAATGTGGATAATATGTATGAATGTCTTCTACAGTCTCAGGTCGAGCGTTCCTCAGATGTGTGGTTAACTGAAACCCAACCACCAAAATATACCAGTATCCATGATCTAGTATTCAAATCCGTATAAAAGTAACTGCCTTTACTAGGATTTGAACCTTAGAACTCTCGCTTCGAAATCACCTGATTTGGGACGACGAGATTACCATTGGACCAACCCAACCCGGTAAATATATATACCGTTACTGAAGTGAACTATGTTATGAAAAACTGTGTTCTGATATGAAGAATGTGTTTATTTTAGTACATGTAATGAAATGTAAATTTCATAACAGGAAACAAAGACCACAATTTTTTCGTTAATCAGGAGATTGGTTTAATTCGATTATCCATTCACTACTACACGGAGGAAAATTTCGAGAAAAAAAATTTATTTTACCTATTTTCTAAAATAATATTTTAAACTAATACAATTATTATTTACGAAAGGGTTCTACATGATTATGTTAAAGCAACTGCAAACTACCGAAGAGGACGGATAACGTCTTTATCTTTTACGGAGAAAGTTCTGGGTTCGTATCCCAATCAGACATGGAATCTCTCATACGCTAATAAAATTCAGTATCCTACTTTCCACTAGGATTCCTCTAGTTTACGCAATGAATTAATCAACTAATAAATTATGTTACTGAATTCTCGTTTGCACTTTATCTAAAAACAAAATTCTTAAATTTAAGTAAATTAAGTTCTTCTCCCTTTCTGGTTAATCTCTTTTCGGTCACAGACTACAATACCAGAACATTACTTTCATTTCTAAAAACTTTTCAAATTAAATTTCTTACTTAGCAAATTAATTTTCTCATTCTATTTTTTTTAATTTTAGTTTTAGCTAAGTGAAAAAATATCAGTGACGCTAAAGTTATAATTTTCAGCTTTTAAAGTATGAAAATGAAATAACTGTATTTTAAAGATCCTATTAAAAAACTAATTAGCTTATTGTTATGTTGTACAATGTACGTGCCTACAACTCAAACATCCATTTTTACGTAGGAACACAAAAAATACAACATAAATATTTCCAAAATATTCAGTTCATAAATAGTTTAAATTATTCCAATTTTTACATGAAAACTGACGTAAAAAAAAGCCTAAAAACATATTTCACGAAAATATCAGATTCCACTCTCAGTAAAAATTAGGACAATGAAATTTGTTACAATGAACTTAGTGTATCCATGAGAGAGCGACGCTTTCATTTTCGATTGATGTAATAAAAAATTAACAAGTTTTATATTAGTAAATAGTAAAATTTCTTTCTTGTGCAATCTAACTTGTGAATTTAAATCTGAGCTGTTCGTGAGAATCATTTTCATGAGAATCATCATCAATAGTTCACTTGGATATATCTAAATGGCAGACAATTATAAGGATCGGCGACACTATTCCTTAAAGAAATGTGAATATTATCTGAAGTGAATCAAGTAAAGGAAAAGCAATTTGTTTTAATATAAATTTGAATCGGTACAAGTAAAATTATCGATCATAAATGTGCTGGTCTCGTTCTGGGTAATGATACCCCTAAATCGCCCGAAGGTTTGTGAATAAAACAGAAGTCTGCAGAGGGCCTGAGGTGTACTCTTTGGTTTCGCAAGATCGCCCTTTATGATGAATTGAAACAGCATTTCTGAGATACAAAAAGACCTTGGTTAATATAAAAAAATGTACAAACTTTGGTACTCATCTACTATGTTTTGAAAGGAATATTGGTTTTTTAACATTTGGATTCAATTAACAAACCTGCGACTGACAAAAGGATTGAAAACTAAGTAAACTCGGATATACCGCCCTGAGAAGTGTATAACAATAAAAAACAACATGCATATATATATATATATATATATTAAATTCGACAGCAGTTTACAGAAGATAAAAATTTTAATAAATAAACTACAAAACGAACATAATTAAATGGATAAAAGTTACTATACATAAAGTTACACATTATATAAGCTGGCATTTTAGAATTGTTAACATTTATTTATATTAGTTTCTTTATATACACTGAAAATAAAACGATTTTTAAACAACTGAACCTATGGAAGTTAAACGGACTTTTATGGGTGTAACAACTGCGTAGTAAAAAGAAACCTGGAGGCTATACGGCCAATGTGGGTCGTTTACAAAGAGGTTGAGCAAACTGGTAAATTTTAAACTAAACAAATAAAAGTTTATTTTAAACAATAATGGAAAAAAGAAGAAAACCCCACTGGCAACTTCAGTTTTTTTTAAAAGTAAATTTATACAAAAAAAAAATCATTAAAAACCTACTAACTTAGCGACTTTAAGAGAAAAAAAGACTTCAGTACGGTGAAATAATAAATTAGTAAATACAAAAAAAAAAAAAACTTAAAAATGCATACGTTTTTGGCTAAGTATACAAAAATAAATAGAACATTTGCATTTAAAAAACAAACCAGCGTTCACACACCAAGACGGTTTGTCACCTGTCCGGCTTCATTCATAAAAATAATTGCAAGAGCAAGGTAGAAATTCCGAAAAAGCTATATTTTCCAGTACATTTTTACCATATTCTGAATAAAAGAGAAAAGCAAATTTTACAAAAATTCTACCTAAACTAACATAAAAGCTAATCTTCCTGTCGAGTAAAATTGAAATGGTACAATGGATCATTATGCTGAAATACAAGGGGTTTCACATTTATTCACAAAAAAGTGACATTTAGAATTTAAGTAAAACGTTTTGAAGATTTTTGACAAATATAATTTTAATCAATGTAAAAAAATGCATTATTATTATTATTATTCCGAATAAGTACGTTGCAATCTGTTCATCTAGTGAAAAATAAGCAACTCCCCCATGGCCTAATAAGATGAGAATGAAATATATGACATAAAAATGAAGAATACAGATTCAGGCCGACCGTTTCTGAGATGTGTGGTTAATTGAACCTCATCACCAAAAAAAGTACGCCGATATCCACTGTTTAGTATTCAGATCCGTACAAAAGTAATTAATTTTTGCTAGGATTCTAGTAAGATAAGTTTTTTTTTTATTTTGTTTATAATTATAAAAACTACTGACAACCAAGCATAAAAATGAACTTGGTTTAGATGGTTGTCGTCTACTTTTATTGTATTTTATCATGTACATAAATTTCACGAGTTAAAAATGAAATTTTCCCTATATTTTTTATTTTGGAAATTTTGTGATCGAGATATCATTTTGCAATTTAAAAAAAAAAGAGTAATATTACTATGATAATTTAATTTATTAATATAAAAAGTAAACGTTAGCTTTGTTTAACGTTAATTAAAAAAAAAAAAAAAAAAAAAAAAAAATGTTAAAATTAAAAAAAACCTTTTATAGCTATTTAAATAATATTTTATCATCAAAATCATCTGTTCCGTCCTTTACTGTACTTTGCTAATTGACAATTTCATTGTAGAACTAATTATTCTCATCTGGTATATATTGTAAAACTTTCTTCAATGGTTCAATTATTTTTTATTTTAATGGGAACTGATGCTGATGGATATGCCGAATTCTCTGGCAAATGAATGTCTCCTGTTGTCTTCAGTGACAAAAAATTATACATAACCAGACCTTTTATCCGTTCAGCAACTTTTGATAGTGCGCCTTGTTCAAATAACTAATAGCTTCGGTGTAATATCTCACTTAGATGTAATTACTCTATATATTAACTTTGCTGGTTCACATTTTGTAATAAATAAAAGTCATTCATTGTTAATTTGACGATTAAGTATTATTTTTAATAATTTATAATGATTCCAAAATCGTTTTAATCTTAGTTTAAGTTTATATTAAATGAAGACTACATTGTTGATGAAAGTGTACATGACAGAATGAGATGTAAAATTAGACTGAGCAATGCATTAATAATAATGAATTATTAATACAAAATATCACTTGATAAAATAAGCTGAATACACAAATTTATCTACTTTTACAAAGGAGTAAGAACGAGACAGTTTATGTATTTATAAATTTATAAGGAGAAAAAGAGAGCGAGTCTTAACAAGCCTTTCTTCTAAAAGCTGAATTTTATAGCAAGTTCGACGCCGATTTCAAATATGTAAGCAACTTTAATTCACAACAGCTGAGCAGGAAAGTGTACAGTGCTGACAGGAAAGTAAAAGTCAGGAAAGTAGACTCAGTCAATGAGTCTATTGAATAAAAAAGTATTAACTTCTTACTTATAACATTCTAAGTACTTACGATGAATTGAATAAAACAAAAAGATTCCTTAAAAATTAAGTATTCTCTTAATGCAATAAGTAAACTTATAATTTAACCAATGTTTCCTTACCAAATAAGAACTTACTTAAGAGTTTTTTCAGTAACGTCTTACTTTTAGTTGAATAAAAACATGAACTGACTTAAATGAATAAGTTAAAACTTATTTATTTTTTAGGTAGCTATTGAGAATACTTGGATTACAGTATTAGTGACTACTGACTTTAATTTGAGACGTATGGCAGGGTTTATAAGATTTCGAAACAAGCAGACTTACTTGGAGAGAAAAGATATTAGCCACAGCGATTCGAAGATTTTATTTTGATTTGAAAGCGAAAACATACAATACCTTTCAGATCACTTTTTAGGAGAAATAGATGAAACTAGAAGAGAAGCTCTTACCTCACGCCAGAAAATGAAAATATTTTTGCGATTTATAAGTGATAACGGATTTCGAACAGACGTTCCGCAAGATTTTGGTGTTCACTACTCAACAGTATGTAAAAGTATAAATAGGGTAGCCGACAGCATAAAGAGGAAACATTTATGGATCAAATTTCCATCCGACTAATAGACAAAGGAAGTTGCTAGAAAGTAGTCTTCAGATTTCAGATACCGACAGTTATCGGTGCACTCGATTACTTATTTACACAAGTAAGGATTAAAAACTATCTGCATTCGGAGACGATTGTATTAACAGAAAAGGATTTGCGAGCCTCAATGTGCAAATCACTAGTCATTCAACTGAAATAATTACTAATGTAAACGCTCAGTGGTCCGGAAGCGTACAAGATTCCAGGATTTGGAATCAGAGTTCAGTATACCAGATTATGACAGAATTTAAAAATAATTTCTGCTTACTAGGAGACAGGGGGTACGGAATTTCATCGTGGTTATTAACGCCATTTAAAAACTGTATCAATAGAAGAGAGAAACTGTTCAACATCAAGCATGCTAAAGAGGAACATAGCTGAAAGAGTATTCGACCAGGTTAAGTAAAAGTCTCCAAATTTTGGAAACAAAGTGAAAGTATCTTTGGAAAAAGTTCCAAAAATAATTGTGTTGGACTGTGTTACACAACATTAGCAAATATTTACAGGATAATTTTTAATATTCTGAAGAAAACGTAGAAAACACCTACGAAGAATGTGCTGATGTAAATGAAGTAGATGACATCAGGCAAAAAGGCCAGCTAAAACGTCAAGAAATGCTGGGAACACTGTTTCCTCGTTAAATGCAAAACCAAGGTTAACAATTGTTTCATTTTGTTTCATTTTTTTACTAAGTTTATTTAATTGTTTGTTTAACTAATTCATTTATTGTCACATCTTTTTTGTTTATTACTAACAAAATGAATTGAAACTTATAAAAACAATAAATAAATATTTAAAAAAATAAATAACCAATAAAAAATAATTATTATAAAATCAGTAATGAATATATTACAAATGACGCCTCGGTGTATCTCAGTTGGTAAGGACTGAATTAGTTGAATCGAAACCGAGAGCTCAACATTTGTGCAATCAGCTGATACAGTCTAACAGTGAAATCCAACATTCAGAATCTTTTTTCAATTCATATTTTTAATTTTTTTATTATTAAAACTCTTTTCAGTTTTTTATTTTTTTCAGGAAACAGGATATTTATTTTTTGGAAAACATTACAATTAGTAATCTAAAAATTATGACTGATCAAAATAATATATAATTTTTTTTTTAGCTAAGTAGGCCTACAGTAATCCAATTAATTTATTTTTGTCAGTTTTATAACAGTACATATTCTGACAGCAAACCATCTCATTCCACCTCAAAGTTAGTTTCACTACTATAATTTAAAACATTTGAACTTGAATGTGTAGTGTCAGATTTGACCCTAGCTGATATTCTGTCGATAAGTTTTTATTTCTTGCAACCTGGCAGCACTTTGTTGTTTAGTTAAAACAAGAAGTTGGAGTTCTGATGTAGACAAATTATCGATTTCTTCAGTTTCTAAACGGAACTTCTTTTTCTTTTGCCGTTCAATTACTGTAATCTGTACAGGCGGTAATTCAAAATGTACACTTTCATTCTACATTTCACGATTCTAATTCCTTAGTACCTTTTTTAATGACATTTGTGGATCACATTTGGCAGTATCGCAGCCTCCTGCAATTTTCCGGAAAATCGGACTTTCTTCGTAATTTAACATTTCCAGAAACGCTTTTTCTCATTCAAGAAGTTATTTTTTTTTTTGTTTTCTGTAGTATTTCGGTCCGTTTTCCGCTTTACATCTGTCTTCAAATTATTAAGAAGTTTTTTTAACTTTCCAACGGTATAATTTTTCTTGGAATTTCTGGCAGATTTATCTTTTATTTCTATCCATGCCTTCTTTCTTTGGCCTCTGCAATTACCGGGATAATTGATTTATTGAAAACAAGAGTACGATCTTTTAAAAACTTTGCAAATAAAAGCCTTCCACAACTAGAATCTGCAGGCAATTCTTCCTTACTCGAAGTCATGTTTGATACTTCTATTCGCAATATCAAATGACTAAATAAAATCTTTTGTCTTAAAAGAATTATAGCTACAGCATAACTAAACATGCTATACTTTTTTATGTTACTGCAATCACACATATGTTCTATTACATAATATTAAGAGAGTAATTACAAATTAAGAAATCACTTAACAGAATGCTTATCTGCAGCAAAAATTTTCCAGCGTTCATTTTTAAGTAAAAGGTTACTTTTATTCAATTGCAATCAAGAGATAACTTCTTAGAAATGTTCGATTATTCTTATAAGTAGTCTCTTCCCAGTAGTTACTTATTTTTTTTATTCAATAGACCCAATGAATGAAGTACCTTTTACTTTCCTGACATCATAGCTTTAGAGCTAGGCTTCAAGACGGAAAGTACGGTAATCAAAAAATGAGGTATGGCTTATTTGCATCTCTCGACGTTTCATGACCCAGGAATTCCAAAAAATAGAAAAAAGGTGGGGGTAATGTTCGTACATACGAATGTTGGCGAGATTAAAGTTTAATAAAGTGACTGGATAAACCAATTTTGATGAAATTTTATAGAGACTCGTATATACGGGTAATCTGTGGGTAAATTTTGAGACCAATAACTCCAGGTTGTGAGGGTTAATTTTCTCAAAATTTCGCAAACATAACCCGATTTTATATTAGGCTCGGTACATGCATACATGCTTATTTAACCATTTTTAAAAAGTTTTGCCCCCAAAATCTCCCCTTACACAAAAATCGAAAAAAATTATATTTTTATCTAGTGCATATTTTTAAACCGAATTTTTAAATACCTTCCTAGGCACATTAGTAGTGCAAGCGTCAGAAAATTACTTTGGTGGCAATGCCGAGGGTGGGGGAGCTGAAAGATGAAAGAATTCGATTTACTACTGATTTGTCAATACTTCTTTTCGTTAATTTAAACTTTTAATAATATTAAAAATTAAATAGTTTACTTTTAATAATAACATTACAATAAAATTTCATCATAATTCTCATACTCATCCCCAAAACATTAGGAAACATTTAATTAATTTTACATTTTTTAACGTCTTCCAATTAACATAAAACGTAGAGAATCCAAAAAAAAATTGTTGAAACGTGATTTTGGAGGTCAAAAAACCGATTTCTTGAATTTTTAAAACCTTTTTGTTTATTTAAACCTTAACATATAATAATTTTAGGATATAACTTCATCATAAATTACCCCCACATCAAAAAAAAATCTTAAAAAACTTTTTTTTATGCATAATTATTTTTCCACCGTATAAGAATAAATAACAAATGGCAGGAAAGTATTACAACTTTGTTGTCAGTTGTTTTTTACAATATATGCAAAAAGTAGTATATCATTTTCTTTAGATGAAAACATGTAATAAGGTATCTTTCTGGACTACGATATCCACTTACCCTCAGGCATTATAAATCTCCCGTAAACTAAAATCTGATAAAAAAATTGAACGGGTCCCTTTCTGAAATACACTATTCAGTTGTATTTTACGCAATCGGATAATGTTTCCCGATCATTATTCTGTTTGTTGAACATATCTGGTTTGGTAATCCTGAAATGTGATAAAATACACATACAATGTCCTCAGCTACCTCAGAAAAACTGCGTAAAATATCTAGACGCTTCTGAAATAACATATGGACTCATAAAGAAAAAAAAAAGTTTATTTTAAAAGGTTTGAAAAATTATATTATATTCTAATTTAGATTCATAACTTTCCTTTCCGAAAAAGATACGGGTAAAGAAATAAGGTTTGACCATCATTACGTTTACACTATCCCAAAGACTTTATTTTGATGAAGTTCTCCAAATTTTGCAGGAGTAAAATACTTATATTCAAGCTACTTTCCTGCTGCTGTCCCTGAGTAAATGTTCGAAGCCGATTCTCACCGTCTGGACAACGGAAATGAAGTTGGCTAACAGTCAAGTTGTGGTAACACTTTTAAGTCACGTGATTCACTTCTCTTCTCATCTAATTTCCCGTCTAGACGGCAGACTATTACGATTGCCTTTAAGTAGTCATTGCAAGTAGTTCGTGTCAATATACTATTTTATAATTTCTGTCTAAGCTTTTACATTTATTAAAATCATCAGTAAGAAGAATTCAAACGATAGATTTCTTGATATTAATACTGATGTTTGGGAAATAATAAAGAAAAAGGCTATTCAAATAAAAACCTAGCGCTAATAAATTTTATTTTTAAATTTATCACTGAAATTAAGAAATGCACTTTGATGAAATAATTTATCGTTTTTATGACAAAATATTAAAAACTATAAATCGAACGATCAAAAATAACTGAAAAAGATTCTAAGAAAGGCAACAAGTTGGTACAAAATTATAATGAAAAAAAAAAAGATGATATCTTTAATAATAATATCATCCGCAGAAAATCATTGTGCGAGATATACACTAATGTAAAGTAATTACAGTAAAAAATGCGACAAAAAGTAATAGCGCATAAACAAAATTTTCTTTAATACAAATTATCACTACGAAATACGATGCTATAGTAACATCATACACTATAAATTGAAATCCTACAAAAGATAAAAAGTTTGACCTCCCACCTTATAAGCACTTCAGTTTTAATGTATAACTGAATATCGAGAACTGCACTCGATTACAACTCTTTACATAGCACCTGTCAAGTACTGTCAAAGACCAAGGTTAGTCGGAAAGGATGCAGTATGGAAACATTACAGTAAAGATATGGGTTTGTTTAGTGGTTTTTAGCGATTACTAAGTTTTTACTGTTACGGACTCTAAAATGCACCATACATCTTGTTAATCGGATCACAACGGAACGGAACGCAAGGGGATCAGGGGATATTTTATTCCCCAATTCATCGCAGAGCCTGGACGTCAGTCCCTTGTTGTTGGATCTTTCTTATTATCTGCCGAGTATTTAATTTTTAGTGGCGGTAATGTATATGATTTTATTTTAAGAGTTGGGAGATTGCGTTCCGGTTCTTTGTAGGTCGGATTTTGGAATTTTTTTATTCGGGTTATTCTTTGAAAAATTAACGAGATATTTGCGTCTTTCTCTCGACACGATTCCCATTCAGTCCGTCCTCCGCTGAAGGCCGTTCGGTCTAGCAAGAACGCGGCTGATAAGACCCTCGGTTTATGGAGAGGCCAACGTTCTCACTTCGCGGAGAGAATCGCATATGGTGTCTGTTTTTCTTGATGATATAGCTACAAAAGCTTGAAGTTTTTGCGTGGGATGTGGAAATGGAATTTTGTAGAGTATGAGAAATGCTATATCTGAACGGGATACGAACATGGAACCTCTGTATGAGACCGCTACCACTCCACCACGGAGATCGGCGTTGTGGTATATAAATAAATTTAAGTTTACATGCATTATAAATATTTAATAGTATTACTATATTTTTAAATATAAAACATATAAATTTTAAAAATAGAGCAACGTCATAATTACATACATATTAAAGCAAAATAGTAAGTATAATCCTATTGTCACATTATCAAATAGTCTTAATGAAAAACCGATCAAGATGATTTATAGTAATGAAGTTGCTTCTATAAGATGTGGAGGATAAAATCCAGCATTAACACGATTAAAAGTTACACCTGCTAACCTACATCAAAACTCACAGAAAAAATTGAGTGGGAAACACACAGAAGGAAAACTTTTAATGATTCGAACGAGTAATGAACTTACAAGCAGCCTTATTTCAGTTACGAAAATCACGAGATTGAGTTTGCTTTTTTTATTTTATTCTGGCTGCCGAGAAATAGAGTTTAGGGGGTACTAAAGTTTATTAAAGAATAATTTTTTGAGACATAGAGAATTATACTGAAATCAAGTATTAAATGAGTTAATTGCATTTTCAAATAAGAGTAGCATGATTTTCACTAACGGCCTAAAAACGATGCTGTTTAATTTTATAGGAATTTTCACAGAATGAACAATAACATTTCCCTTAAAATAGTGACTGAATTTAATATTATTTTTTATCTTTAACGATTTCAGTAATCTGAGGAAAAATGACAAAAAAAAATGTTCAAAAGAATAAGTTATTACATCAGTGAAAAGCTAAAAAAAATCTTAAAACACACAAATTTAATCTTTTTTTTAAGGTATTGGCTTATTATTAAATAAATATGTTTAAAGTTGTCAGATTACATTAAATTGTCTATTCAAACAAAAATTAATTAAAACATTTTTCAATCCTGTACTTCGGTGATAGAAGTTGAAAAAATATCTAAGCCTGATAAGGACAATTCAGAAAAAAATAAATAAAAGTTTCAAGCCGATAGGTTGAAAAAGAACTTGTCATACGTGTACTAAACCACTTACCTTTTAATTATCATTTTAAAACTGTTATTACTACAACTCTTTTTGACTAAATTAATAATATAATAATAATATATAAAATATTACGTCGTTACTATGAAACTGTTAACCGTTGTGTGCAAACTAGAACGGGACAAACTCCCGTCCAAAAATAACAAACATCCCATGCCAGACTTACAAATAAAACCGAGTGAACTAATTGCCTTATAATTATTTAACTAAATGAGCTGAATATATTGTTGTACGAGTCTATCAGCGTGCTAAAGCCCACTGAGATTCAGTTGATATTTACGTCTATAAATGAAACCTTCTCCTATGTACAATTTCAGAGACTGGCAGTACACTATTACTCTCAGAAAAATTATCCCCGCCATAATAAAGATTGTGATAGTTAACGTAAAGTTACTAATCTGTAAAAACCAAAGCATTGATACACATCGTTCCTACTAAGTAAGGGATGAACAAACGTATATTTTAAAATAAGATTTTAAGTATTTTTTATTCAGGATGTAAGGACATCCTAAAAATGTTGAAAAACATAAAAATTCTGGAGGATTTTAACCGACGACAATAGCCATTTTCTCATTACAGCAACCAGTAAAACATAAATTATAGAAATTATTAAATTAAAGATTAAGATAAGAAAGATAAAAGCAGTATAGTATTAATCAATCCATTCTGAATCTGGAATCAGCTCAAGGAAAGAGCAGAGGATATCAACAACAAAATCAACGATAACGACGAATGGATGTGAATGCTTGTTTGGAACGATGCCAGGAGGTGTGGCATGGTGGCATGGTTTTACATGGCCACAACCAATATATACCTCAACCGAGCTGAACGTTGTGTTTAGATCGTACTTATGACAATCACTGGAACGGTGCCATTAGTTTTATAATATATACAGGTTTCATATATATATATATAAAGACTTTTAAGTTATATATCTCTACTAATGGTTTGTATGTATATGTGTAGTAACTGGTATGCATAGTAGTAAGAAGAACCTGTTTGGATTGTGTATCATAGATTCACTCTCGAAATATTACTACTATTATTATTAATAGCGTTTTTAACCAAACATCGCACCGGAATAAAAAAGAATACTTTCACACAAACTACACTTTACTACAGCACTAAATCAGATATATTATATCCTGGAGCAGACATTGATAGCGACCATAATATAGTGATAATGAAATGTAGATTGGGATTAAAAACCTGAAGAAAAGGTGTCAGAAGAAGCTTCAAAATGGGGAGGTAAAGAATAATTTTGAGGAGGACATCGCAAGAGGTCTGAGTAAAAACGATAAGGTAGAAAATATTGAAGAAGAATGGGTGAATGTTAAAAAGGAAATTCTTCAATCGACAAAAGCGAAGTTAGGCGGAACAAAGAGAACTGGTAGAAAACCTTGGATATCGGAGGATATGTTGCAGCTGATGAATGAACGTAGAAAGTATAAGAACATAAATGATGAAGAAGCTAAAAGGAACTATCGACAGTTAAGAAATACTAGAACCAGGAAGTCCAAATTAGCTAAAGAAGAGTGGATTAAAGAAGCGTTCAGAAGTGGAAAGAGAAAATGATCATTGGTAATATAAACGGAGAATACAAGAAAGTTATTCTCAATTCTTAAATCTGGCTGAATTACCCCTTCGTCGTCTCTTTTTTTTAAGTGTATTAACCACTAATTCGTTTGAAATACAAAGCGTATTAAGGAACATAATGTTCCTTATTAATAAGGTCCAATAAGGTCAATAAGATCCTTATTGTTTCGTTATTTACATCAAAGCTATAAATAATAGATTTATTTTTCGGTTTATTACCGCCTCTCGGCCTCGGTGTCTATATTTCTTAACCTTGCAACCAAGAACTTATGAATTGTCGTTTCATATTGTAATCTTTATTTTCATCCTAATATTGTTTAAAACTAGCTACTCTCATGTTTTCAGATATTTTTTACAAAGCATCGAAATTAACAAAAATTTAACACTCTACAGGGGATTTCCTTAGCACTTAGACGCACACACTATATTATAACATATAAATAAACAGCTTCTATTAAGCTAATATCGTTAAGAAGTCCACTTGTATTGTGTACAGAAACAATAGTCTAAATGACTCCAATAAAATATATATATATAAATAAATATATATATATATATATATATGTATGTGTAAGACACGTCTGTGAGGAGTGAGTAACAAATTTTAATAACTACGCAGAAGAATAAAGCACTGTGTTTTATACCATTGAGAAGAACGCCAAACGTTTGGTAAGGGAAGGTAATAACATAAAAATGGATAGTGTCCTTAACCATCAAAATAAAGATATTAAATCATTTATATTTTCCAAACAAATAACGTTTCACGATAGTTTACGTAATTTTACTTGTAAAATGAAAGTATATTATTATGGGTAAAAATACACGCGGCGTACAATGTTAATAATCTTTGTAAGACACAACAGACGAGGTCATGTCGCAAAAATGTAAATGTTGTAGATTTTACACAATGATATGTCGCAGTATTTAGTTTTCACTACAGAATCGCAATAGGTACGAAATAGACCCTGAAAATTTTGCATTCAGGCCGTAAACACAGCTCGACTGTGCGATTACTAGTCTCGGTACGTTCATAAAGCAGGAACAATAGAATTGAGACATTTAATCGTACTTTGTCAGAATTATATTAGAAAACTTGCTTTGTAACATTTTAAAAATAAGTTTGGATTTTCATATTCCGAGTTTCAATGAATTTGAAATTTTAATATCTGATACTGCTTAGAAATTTGCAAATGTAAATAAGTATTAGAATATTACTTTACGTTTTGACATTGCCGAGGAAATTATAAGATATTTACGGTAGATAAATTGTTGACACTGTAGTAAATAAACGAATAATGTTTCTATTTTTTCACGGTAAAAAATTTAAATTAGATATCAATTTTTATGATAATCGAAGTTATTATTAAACGTATTTTTATTTGCAATTTCCGGTTTTTTAGTCCGAAAATATTGTGCTGTAATACAACATTCATTCTTTGTTTATGTTCTACTGCATGCTAATTAGACTAGAAATCAGAATAATATAATAGCTAACCGCATCAAAAATGTTTTAGCGATGATTTTTTTTTTAAAAATAGTAACACCACAGAAGATTTAAGCCAACAACTCCGCATGCACGTACAGATGAGAATATAAAAATAATCTTATTTCTATATAATAATAGAGACTTATATTAATACGGAATTATATTTCTACATAATACAATTATTTTATTAATTATCACACACAGACATTTTTGTAAATACAGAATAATTATCGCATAAATTTCTATTTAAAAACAAGAAATAACTTTGCAAATGTTATGGATTTAATATTCAAAACAAACGTGGTATCACACTCGACAGTATATTCTATTATAATCGGAAATAAATTGAGGTAATATGTTTTTTTTTAAATTCCACACTAAATATTGAATCTTTTAAATTTTCAAAGCAGATAAAGTTACACGATAAGTTACGTCATTTTATTTGTTAATACAAGTAATACAATTCTTGTTAATACTTGTAATTTTACGTGCGTAATAAAAATGAAATATGACCCAATCACGTTTCTTATCCTCCCAACGCAATGAAATTAAAAAAAAAACCATGACAATACCCATTCATCCTTATATATCGCAGATAACATTACGTTTTACCGCCCCCAGAGATTACTTCGTTAACCAACTAATCAGAATACCGTATTTTCCTAACCAATCACAAGTACGAATACGATTGACCAATCAAATATTCAATACTTCACACCAATCACAACTGTTAATTCCTGCTTTTTGACCAATCATAAGGTGTGAAAAAACTTATCAATTGGAATGCAACAATTTTTGACCATAAAATACGTACCGCCTGTGAATACTGTTAACATTATTCTCATATACAATCACAAAACTTTACATTTAGCAGACAACAAAATTGAGAAACATCCAAACAATTCATTTTGATGAAACACAACAGAGAGAAATATCATAACGATATGTTTATCAAGTAATTATAAAATAATATTTTTTAACCGATCCAAATCTATTTATGATTCAATATTTATATATGTAAGTTATAATACGTTAATTACGACACAATGCATTCTACAAGCCAGTGCATCCAGCTTTCAGTTAATTTCTAGGAAACCACTACGGTGTTGGAATGCAAAGCAGCTGCAGCCTTTGTTTCTTTTCTAAAAATAATTCTTTAGTCCTGTACTAGCTTCGTGACAATGGACATGCAATAGGTATGGACCTCATTCGATGAATACATCGTCTTATTATTGTAAAGTTAGCATGTACGAATAACTTACAAATTATTACAATGAATACGTAACAAAAATTATATAATGCGATTAGAATTTGCGTGTAAATCGCAGAAAACTGTATAACTAGTGTTTTTAAATAAATGTTCTATTTTTAAAAAAACATAATCGTTGTGTACACGCATAACTGGCGCAGTCGGTAGGACCCTTCAAGTCAGATTAGCGGATATAATTTAATTTCGAATTCAATCGTTAAGGAAAATAATCTCTTCGATCTTTGAATCGTTAATGAGGTGCATCGATTTCTCAAAGAATTAATGAATGTAATTCTTTACTGCAGAAAAATCATCGGTCAACGAGATAAAGAGCATATTTTTCAACAGAGTCCACATCGAAGGCAACAATTGACCTAGCTTGGGCATTACCAGTTCAATTGAATCTTCAAAATCGAGGACGACAATCGACAGAGCTTGGGCGTTACCTCGTTGATTGAATCTTCAAGCTTTAGGAAAGTAGGAGAGAGGACATCTCTACGAGCTGTTGCAGTCGGCAGTATTAGCGAGTATAATCCTGATCGACAACCCCATCAAAGGGACGACTAATCATCGAAAGGCAATTCAAATGCGGAAGGCAACCCAACCAATCAACGAAAGCGACGAATCACCATGTGTAGAATGATAAAATTAGTAATATAAGTAACAAAAATATTTTTTAATAGTAAATAAGAGAATATTTTGATAATATATATATATATATATATATATATATATATATATATATATATATATATATATATATATATATATATTTAATTTGTGTATGTAATATAATTAATATTTTATACAATGCCAATACTCGTATTTGAAAACATATATTTAGACACGGACCCTGATACTCAGGAGATCCGTCAGTATTGGATCAATTTGTCACTTCATGTGATGAATTAATTGCTAAATACTACGTCCGTTATGTCCTGACGATTTTCAAAATGACTATTTAATTTTTTTGTATTTTGGCAAAATTAAAGCACCAGATTTACAATCAGTAATAGGTAGTTATTTCATGAATGGAACAATAGAAAACCAATTTTGCTAAAGAAGCGTTGTATACGTCTGCCAACGACTTCCAATTTAAAACAGATAAATTTAATTTTACAAATAATGTAGTTAATATTTAACGAAAACTAATGAAGAAATTAGTGAAATAAATATTGGTGAAAATATTAATAAAGTTAATCAAGAAAATATTGAAAACAACGACAGCAACTTGTCAAATACTAACAGTTGTGGAATAGGAAATAATAGTAACAATAAGAAATTTTTAAATAGTGATAATACGTTGTCAAGTACTAATAATAATACGGATGATAATAAAGAGCAGAACAATACAAATAATAACTGACAGATAGTAATAATAAAAAGTGTACACAGTTGCCAAAAATTTGAAAAGTACGTATAAAGATAATAGAAATAATACAAATATTAGTAATAATAAAAGACAAAATATAAGAAATATTAGAAAAAATAAAAGTAGTAATCTGAATAAAAATAAGTTACTACAGATCACAAAAAATAAGACAAATACCAGTAACAGAAGTAGAAATAATAATATGTTATTAATGAAGATAAGGAAAATGCTAGTAATAATTTGAATATGATTAATCGAATGAAAAAATTATATATATTAGATATTACGACCAATCAAACGGATAGGAAGAAGTAACTGTACATATTAAATTTCGGACGTAGGACTGGCATGAAGATAAAAATAATCAAGTCTACGAATTAAAAGAGAAAATTAGATTTTACGATAGTTACCGAATTGAATGTTTAAAATATTACTATGTTAAATATGTATTAAGAAGAAATATGAATAGTTATTGATTTTGATGTGTTTGAATTTTAATGTTATAATATGAAAATGAATGCATACTATGAAAAATTATTGCTAATTATTTTACTATAGCTCATGTTAAAATTTATTAGATGTTATTGAAATATATTAAACACATAACTATCAAAAAATATAATTAAAATATATATTAATTCATAACTGGGCCATGAATATTATATTAAATAAATATTATATTAAAATAAATAAGGATATTCAGGAAGAATTTGTATGTATTCGTAAAATAAACTAAAATAAATATTTGAAAAGATTTATTAAAATAAAATAATTATTTGGATAAGATAAACGTTAAATAAATAACCTATGTATTGTTAAATTAAATAATTACATTTATAATGAGATGTTTAAAATAATGTAATATTATGTTAAAAAGGTGAATGGAAAAATATGTGGAATATGTCAGTTGCACAACAAACATTATCTCACGTCCCTTAGATGATGATATACGTGAGTCGATAGTGTACAACTTAGATAATTTTACACATGACATGATAGTACTCTAGAACATAATACTACCAAGTCTATATTATAAGCACTATGAAACAATAAAACAATTATTTACAGTATATAATGTGTAAAGAATTAAAATAGAAGATACGAATCGGTTACTTTACGAAATATTTAAAATGAATGTTTTACTATGACGTTATGTTAGTTAATGTAAAGATTATTTGAAAAATTAGTTAATATTACTATGAAAAAGTTCTAATATAGTAATTGTTAAAAGGTTTTTATATAAAACTTCTGTACACTATTAATGAAGTAAAATAGATGTAGACAAGGGTTTGATCATGACGAAGGTTAACAGACTAGTAGGATATATTAAATGCTTTAACTCTACTACATGTTATGAATTATGTAAAGATGTTTTGTTAAATGAACCAATACTTCTATAATAAAGTTTTAATTACGAATTGTGAATAACATTTTTAGCCTCCATCGTAATAAAGAAAAATAATAATAATTAACGATAAAAAGAAATAATTTTTGAGATTAAAACTAGAAGAATTTGATTAATAGTTCAATTAGTGAATGAAACTAGATTATATTTCCCAGTTAGATATGCAGTCAATGGCATTAAATATAGACAATAGCGATATTCAAAAGGCAGAAAACCAGTTCGAAATACGTCAAATAAAAGAATATGAAATTGAACGTGCCAGACAATACACATACATTTTTGAAGGTAATTCTTATTAGTAAAAATAAAAGTTATAAAATTTGCAAAAACAATTTTAAAATTAAATAAAACTTATATGCAATTTGCAAGATAATAATATCACTAGTCAACATAAAATTTGGAATTGAAAAGCGAGTAAGTGTTCTATATAGTATTTTATATGCTGAATCTGAATATGTATTCCGAAAAAACCCATCACGTAACGTTCTAAAGTTATAACCCGTTCACTCATTTATAGAACAAACAATACAGACAAGTTAGTACGTCTGTATGTTTGCTTTTTCACATCTGATTTATATTGTGATGCATGCTGTAGACCTATATTTGACGTAAATTTACTGAAAGATACCTTACAGTATCACCAGGCTTTTTCCATGCATATATTCTTCAGTTATTATTTTTAAATTTGGTGTTGGCAGTTACTAAATTATACTTCGGGCAAAACTCAATAACTCGGTCTCCTTTCATTCCTTTTACCAAGCCCGTATTCTACCACAATATTTCCTTCCTTGCCTTTTCCGATGCTTGCATTTCAATCTCTAACTATCATTAAATCTTCATCTCCTTTCATGTGTTTAATTGCTATGTCAATTTCTTCGTATACATACTCTACCTCATCATCATCATCATGGGAACGTGTAGGCATATAGACGTTAATAATCGTTGTCGGCCTTGGTTTTGATTTTATCCTTATTACAGTGATTCTACTGATAAACTGTTTGAAATACTGTACTCTCTTCCCTATCTTCTTGTTTATTACGAAACTTACTCCTGCCTGCCCTTTAATTGACGGTGAGTTAATTATTTTAAAATCCCTTGATCAAAAGTAATCTTCCTGTTCCCACCGAACCTAGCTAATTCCTACTATATCTACATTTAACCTATCTATTTTCCTCTTAAAAGTTTCTAACCGATCAACCTTTTTTAGAGTTCTAACATTTCACGATTCGACTCGTAGAATGTTACTTTTTAATTTTCTGGTGACCCCTTCCTTAGTTGTCTCCACGTGGAGATCTGAACCGGGGACTAGTTTACCTCCGGAATATTTTACCAAGGAAGTCGCCTCCATCTTTGTTACATGAAAATGCAGACAGCTAAATTTTCTAGTTTTCCATTGGTTTCAGCTGCACAGTACTCAGAGGATTCACATACGCACTTTAATTAACACCTTGCGGAACCTGTGGCGAGTTCGACACTGCCCCTTCTTATGGAGCGCACGTAACTGGTATTCCACCTCCTCACAAAAAAAGGTACTCAAGAGATTGTGTGATGATATGGCCGTTTACGTTCTCCAGGGCTACGCCCTTAACAGCTACTGAAAGAGCTGCTGTCCTCTTTCAGGAATAATTCCTTAGTCCAGCTCTCAACAGATACCTCTCCAATATGACTGCACCTTTGGTCTAGCTACACTGTATCAGTGAGCAATCAAGCCTCCTCACTGTCGGCAAGGTCTCATGATTATGAGGGAGTCGTAAATTATAGAAGAAAAAAATGATTAGATTAAAATTCCTACTTTTATATTACAGACATTTATACGTTTATCTTAATTTCTTTTTTCTTACTTATCTTTTGTGTTCAGTGAAGTCCTCTCTTTTTATCATCCAGCAGTAATCACTAGCCACTCATCACAGATTCATTCCACTTGCTTTGATAACGTTGATCTATCCGCGATTTATCTTGGTGTCCTTGTTCGTCGCTGATATCACCCAAGTTTTAAGGGAAAAAGTCGAAATGAGAATGTAAAAAATGAATTTTCAATAGCTTTCTGCAGCCTAAATTTTTGTAGTTCACTAAGAGTTCGGTTATAAGCCGATAATGGTTTTCAGCTTTTTTGTTTCCAAGAAAACCAGTAACGACATCTTTGAATGACTTCCATGATGCTAGTTCTTTAGGATTCACTTTGCTGTCAAACATATTTTCACGAATTAATTTTCTTATTTGTGCCCCAATAAATCTTTTTTAATTTAGTTTCACTTAATTATGAAAAAAATCTCTGCTAAATATTTAAAGTCGTGTATATCTTTATTTTACTTTTACGAAATTCTATTCAACAGTTAATACTACAAGCTTATACATAAAATATCGGCATAACATGCTAAAATAAAATAGATTCGACTACACATATCATGGTATATTAGCGAGTGATAATACTTTTTAAAATTATTAGCTATAACTCTGATAAAAATTTACATAAAAAACTATCGTATTCGGTGTGTTTATTCATTAATTTATAATTATTTTTCAAATTTACAAATATTTCTCTAGTAAATCTAATTATCATCATTATCTATCACCAATATTTCTAAGTTACTATATACATCAGTAATTGTGTTTTATTTATGAGGTGATCACAAACATTTGAAAACTTAATATTACCCATTTTATAATTAGTATAGTGTTCTGAAAACTCCTTATTGAAAGATCTGGTGATTTTTCCTATACATATTCCAAAAAATTCAAACTTATTATAATTACCTTTGGTACTATGAAAAGAGATTAGGTTTACCAGATTTATTTTATATATATATGTTTAAAAAAAATAAAAATACAACTTCGGTTCGTTTTGATAAAGTGAATAAGAAAATATGAATATTAAAGTAACCACTATTCTAACAGGAATGAAATATATTAGAAAGTAAAAGCTGAAGTAAAATCACCTTAAAAATATAAATAACATGGACTGCATCGTAGATTGCTTTTTATAAGTCACAGTGCTCACTAATCTAGTTACTAGAGACTCTAGTTATTACATTTGGCTCGAAAAATTTAATTTAATTTTAATACAAATATCACTATACACACGATGTAACAATTTTTATTTTGTTATTTATACTTTCTTACGCTAATCAAAAATAAAAGGCAATTTAATTTTTTTTACTTTCTGACAATAACCAATCCTGACTGAAATAGCTGTTTCTTGAAAATGGCCAATACATGAAAAAGTGATAGTCAAAAACTGCCCAAATTCGGCAAGACCTATGGAAAAGAATTTTATTACATAATTAACAGAGAATATTTTAGAATTTTCGTGCGTCTCACTAGGTGTTAAAATCGAATTACGTTAAAAAAACGAGTAGTTTCCAGTTTTCCGGTTTTAAAAAAAATAAAACTTCCGTAAGAAATTTACCGAAAAAAAATTGGGGAGTTAAATAGACAATCCTCGATATTTTAACATTATTATAAAAGGAATTATTAAACACTACACCTGTAGGAAAAGATACAACGTGCCAAATAAATAAGAACTTGTACGTACCATAAGTGTTTACCTCGTGCACTCAGACTGGATCGTATTATGGTAGTATATATATATATATATATATATATAGACCTAAACTGAAGTATTCCTGGCAGTAAGAATACAATCTCGTTTACGTTACAATTTATAAAAAAATCTTTTAGCAATAATTCCGTTCTTCAACTCATGAAATATCTAAAAAGCTTATCCTTTTGTTTATAACATGATTTGTAAATTCATCCATCGTGGATATTTTATAAACATGACGCTGTATCAGTAGAAATTCGTTTTTATCAGCTCCAACTTTTCTTTCTTTCCATCACTTAGTTAACAACGTTTACACTCATACGTAGAAATAAATTTTACTACATTGATCGTTAACTTGTGCTATTTTTAACCCTACAAGCCTACATTAAGAAACAATCAATTTTAACTTCGTTTATATTTCCGTTCCTTGAATTACTACTATTAGCGATTTCATTACTGATTTCTCTAAAATCCATAACCGGTTTTGTTTTCATGGATAATGATAGGAACAAATTACAATCGCATATCTTATTCGGAAGGTTCAAGATTGCAAAGTCTAATTATCGTTGTTCAAAATATTTCTAAACAAATTAAATGACATGCAATAATTTGTTTCTACCCTAAAGGTTTAGATAAGACAATCTAGAATTACAATTCTCCTTGCATAAAAAATTTAAAAATAAAAAATAAATTAAATTATATAAATAAAACGAAGAGAAAGAAAATGTGAGAGAGATAGGGAATGAAAATACGCGCAAATAAAGTTACAGCAAACAGAACGCTGTTTCTTTTTTTTTTCAACTAAATATACGTACTTAAATTTTATAACCAGCAGACCTACGTATAAAAGATGATAAATATTTCTAAATGTAATGCAAAACGAAAAACTTTTTACAAAAGAAGTACTGTGAAAACCTCAAAACTTTTCCATTATTTTTCTTATCACGAAAAAAGGAGTCATTATAAAGGACTTTTTTTTTTTACTAATAACGCAATAACCTTAAAAATAACGTAATTCCATTGCATACCTACGTGTGCAATAAAACTTATAAATTATATGAAAAAATATAAATAATTAAAAATATCTTAATTTCACTAATGTACAATCCAGTGTCTGTATGTGCACAGAAACATATTAAAAGTTTTTCTTTACGGAGTTATTAAATAATTTCTTTTTTTAAAAAAAAGAAGAAGATTATAGGAGGTCCTTAATGCAATTTTGTTGATTCATATGCATTTATTTTGTAAAGGAAGATTTTATGGAGATCCCTTAGTAAGATTTTTCCATATAACAATCGTAGATATTTTTAAAATAATAATTTCTATAGCAATAATAAACTATATGGAAAAAAAATTGTTACTCTTCTACATATCTTATTTTTACATTGAATTCTTAAAATTTAACGAAGTAAACTATAAAATCATACTGATATTCAAACTATTTTATACGTGAAATTAAAATTAGTTTAAAAATTTGAGGCAAAAAAAATTACCCCTTACTCTCCAGATAACTTTAAATCATCCTCGGTGGATGTTGTTTTTCCAAATCCCTTATCTTATTTTTATAAAAAAATGTTTCTTCCGTATGGAGTTTTTTAAACTTATTATTTTCTCCGTAAAAGAATGATTTTTTAAACAATTCTGTAACTCTATGTTAAAAATATTGTATAATTTTCATGATTTAAATTGTATTTAATAAAAAAAATTCTATAAAGCGTCTGTCGAATGAAAGGGAAATTGGGTATTAATTTTTAATTATACATCGTGAACTACTCAGGAGTAGCCAATTTTGTACTAAAGAAAAAATTACAGTATATCATTAGTCTATTTAACCGAATTGCTTTCTTATTTTATTTGAATCGATCCGGTATCGAAGTATTTCAAATCCATTCAATTTCTGTTTTCCTAATTTGGTCCGATTTTTTAAATTTTAGAAGGTAGACTACACAGTAAAAAATTTGTAAATGAATTTAATTAATTTATCTTTTCAAATCGGAAAATTAAGTGCTTATATATATCGTACATCTGTACCTATAAAGCAACTTGTCCTGACCGACTGATTCATCAACGTCCAGCAAAAACTAATAAAGATAAATAAATGAAAATTTGTATACATGTTCTTCTTTATAGCATAAGTACACACTAAAAAAGAATTTTTCGAAATCCCGAGTTTAAAGGGTTAAGACGAAATATAATCTAAACTTATTATATTGTTAATTTCTCTGTAACAAATGAAGATATCAACTTGATTTTTGCTGTGTGTAATGGTCATGTGAATATCTAAAAACAAACCAATTTCTAAATTTTTTGACATTCGACCTTGGTGAAGAAATGTAAAAACATTTTGAAGAATGATTTCAAATTTTCCCCATTTCTGACAATACTAAACGAGATATTAACTGGATGTGGGCTTGAAAATAATCTTCAGATAAATATCTAAAAATCATTTTCCGGGCTTTTGAATTCAATTTTTTAAGAGATGCGACGGTGTAACGCACGGCGTCTCAACCGATACAGACAATGTCACTGTTATTGTATGTGCGATACGACTGATTACACCTGCCTCCGGTTACTTGACTAAAATTTTAAAAAAATTGACCGCGACAGGGAAAGCAATTAATCATATAGTGTCGGGCGAAGCCTCCACAAGGATGCTAATACCTATATATATATAGTTCTTTCATAATCATTCATTAGTAACTTAGAGATAATGGACTGACAACCAGATACGAGTATGTCTTTTACAAGCGTTAAAAGCTGTTGTAGCTAAAATATCACACTGAACTCATTTATTCCAAAAACGTGAGTGAAATAATCGTTTATGTTTCTTAAAACTGATCACGTGTTAAGCTAATTATAATTACTACGTACGTTGCAAATGATTTCAAATAAAGTTTTGTATTTTATAGAAACAATAAAATAAACGACCTTTCCGAATTATCCAGATCACGTCCTTCCCATCTACTCCAGATAGACGAGGGTTATGCACTAGTTATAAAACAAATATAATATAATTATTTTAAAACTACAGTAATTTTTCTTTTATATAATAACTAGCTGGTCTAACCAGATCTGGACCCTCGACGTGTTCGTATCCTCATGTTTGTGAGAATATTAAGTATTTTACAGAAATATGTTAAGAAATATTGGTGACAAGAGAATATTCTACTCAACATTAGGTGTTTTTATATTTAAAATAGGCTTAAGGAGGAAGTAGATTTAAATTCAATAGTTTTTAATATAATGTTTAACGCTAGCCATGTTGATAACAGGTAATAGACTTGGGGACGCCGTCTTCTTTTCATCTTGTGTGTGTTCATGTGAGGTTGCGTTAGTTGCTAGTCCAGCTGCTGCTGTTAGCGTAGAGCGGATCAAGTAGCCCACCGGGCTGGTTTAGTGGTTAACTCGTAATCGCAAATCAACTGATTTCGAAATAGAGAGTTCTACGGTTCAAATCCTAGGAAAGGGTTACTTTTATACGGATTCGAATACTAGATCGTGAATACCGATGTTCATTGGTGGTTGGGTTTCAATTAACCGCACACACCTCAGGAATCGTCGACCTGATACTGTACATGACTACTTTTCATTTACATTCATACATATCGTCCTCATTCATCCTCTGAAGTAATACCTGAACGGTAATTCATACTTTACGATGGTTCCGGAGGCTAAACAGAAAAAGAAAGTAAAAAGTCAAGCTTTCTCAACTCCAGGTCAAAAGATGTATTTAAACAGGATAGATATTAACAGGTCGTTAAAGATGTATGCGGTCTGGTGTTGGCAGCGTGGTATACGACACCCTTTCTGTTTACCGGTCAAAAGCCATTTCTTTTGAATTGCAGGGTGCAATCGCGCTAATTGTCGACAGTACAGATCTGAGTCTGTCGTTCTGTCCGGTGATAGCAGCTCGTGATGCACGACGCCCTTCCGATTCCCCCAAACGCACAGCATAACCTGCCTGGGCGTCAGTGTGGGCTTTGCCATAGACTATGGAGCTGCTTCTCGCTTCGACCACGATCTTTTTCGCTCACTGTTGTCGAAGGTTATCCACTTGTCACCTCTCGTGATCAACCGCTTTATAAATGGTCCGATTTCATTGTTTCAGTAAAAACTTGCAAACAGAAATTCGACCTAGTAAATTTTTCGGAGTGAAATTCATGTGGCACCCAAACGGTGAGCTTCTTTTTGTCACCAGTTTTCTCCAAACGGTGTAACACTGTTTAGTGATGGATGTTTAAGTCATTGGCGATGTCATGACCGATTACATGCCGGTCTTTCTGAACTTTTGCAAGAATATGCCAACGGTATCTCGTGCGCAGAAGGGTCAATAGTTTTGAGTTACATATTATTTTGTCATCAGTTTGTTTTGCTTTATTTTATAAAAAATAAATGGGTAAAATAAAAAATTAGAAAAAACTTAATCGTGCAATTGATATAAAGAATAGTCGATGAAATTTACAATAATATTAAAAAACAGGATGATATTAAACAACTAATTCAGATTTTTCGTTAAACTGCTACTTGTATTATAGCGCATGATAAAATAAACTATTTTACATTAATCCTTCCGATTCTACAAAATTCAAATGCAGAATTTTAGTAGTGCTATACTTTCTTCTAAACTTACAAATCATTTTTGTGTTATTTTCTACTACCAGTTAAAAAATAATAATACGGGGTTAAAAAGACTACGGAACGTATGGTGAATATGTGACCATTATGACATAACCTATACATATAATAATAATATTTCGTGATTTCAACATGTTAATCTTTGATAATTATTTACTTTCGTAAATATTAATTCAAAATAAGTCCTCTTTCTGTCTCCTTTATCCCAATCACTAAGTATCGCGTTTATATATTTTGGACTTCTTTTTTCCCCAAAAGGTCTTCACTCTTTCGTCCAATTACCGAATCATTTATTCCATCTATCTATTCATGTGTACCTTTCTTTTTTCTCTCTGAAAACGTAGATTCTTGAATCAATTTTCTAAATTCATCTCTGTCCTCAATCAAATCTTCAGATACGTTCAATGTTTTTAAATAATTTTCTATTTCTTTAAACCATGTGGTCTTTGTGGTTCTGTTTTCGTAAGAACTAAATATTTGTTCTGTCAAGCTGTTGTTGTTCATTCTGTACAAATGTCTATAAAATCTTAATTTTTTTTATTAAATCTACAATTTTTTTGTATTTATATAAAGTTCATCTTCATATTTTTTCTTCGAATTTTTTTCTCTACTTTTTTATTTCTTGTTCTGAAAAGCACTGTAAACATTCTAAACAACAATGCGATTGCTTCTGGTAAAACCACAGTTTCATAATGCCTTAATTTTGAGTTATAATATAAATTTATTGTTGTCCTTCGTGAGATAATAGGCGATTTCCATTTTTTTTTATTCTGCTGAGAAGGCATTAGCCATCATAGATGATATTACAATTATTTCAAAAGATATAGACCAAAATTCAAAACAAAAAATAGATGAATCTGCAACTAAAACGTCTACACAGTTTCTGTGAAAAAAACAGAATGGTTTCCCAATGATAAAAATATAATAAAATTCAGATCATTCAGATCAAAATTCAAAATCAAAGAAATAAATAGTTCAAATATTTAAATATCTAGGAGAAATCATTAAAACAAATGAAACTGAAAAAAAAAACTGTATTATGAATTTAAGGTTTGCGTCCATATTTTTATGTTTTCAAGTACGTTTAATTTCTTTAGGTTTTTTCTTTATTATCAACTCTTTTTTTTTAATAATAAAAACCAGGAAATATTACAAAACTAATTCACCAATCCGATATATAAAATTTAATTGAAAAAAAAAATTAATTAATGAATCAAAACAGGGTAAATAATAATTTCTAAACCTGTCAAAATGATCGATGAGTTAAGCGTTATCAGCGTATTAAAAATTAATAAATTAGTTATGAAAAATAATATCAGGTGGATAATAGAATTATTTAAATAAACCAAATGATAAATAATTAGCATTTCATTTTTATTTACGTAACAAATTAGAAAAATAAAATCAACAGTAAATATAGTATTATATGTTCATGACAAAGAAAAAAAAAGAAGCCAACCACTATTATAGAAATAAAAATAAAATTTGTAGCTAGAAAACCATAGGTGACTGACCAATAAACCATAGAAAAAAGAAAAATCAATGTTCTTTATTTTGTTTGGTGGCTGGCATTGACGGGCGGAAATAAACGAGCTACAAAAAAAAATAGTTGAAAATAACTAAACAAAATCTAAAGAGTTCGATTTTCACTACATATACAAATTAAAATAAAGGAAACGATAAAATAAAACTTTGGAAAAAAAACTAATAACTAATTTTCAATATTTGCTTGTTTAATTTTTACAACTTTGTAATAGTATCAAAATTTGAAGGAAACTGTATCTTCGTCAAAAAATTACCCCTGCTTGAATTTTGGTACCCTAAATTGTTTCCAGGTTCCATGATTATATATTTTTTTAAATGTTAGTTATAAAAATATGTTAACTATCATATATATATATATATTTTTTTTTTTTGGCGCCGATAGGTTGTAACATATCTAAAACAGTTCAAAAAATATTTATGACGTTTGCTAACACTTATGAATTACGTATATTTTGAAGGTAGCTTTACAATTAATACTAGTTTCTTACGTCTAACATTATTACAACTCCTAAAAGAAAAAACTGATAAAAAAGCTGTACTTTTCTGGAATTGGTTATTTATATTTGTTCTTAAATAATGATACATGAAAAACGTTTAAAAAGTTTTAAAAATAATTTTTTTTTTAACTTTGATTGGGTCCCACACCCAAAATATTGCCTCCAAATTTTTTTTTTGGACCACTTGCTGTACCACTACGCTTAGGAAAACAAAAAAATTCGGTTAAAAATATGAATAAATAAAAAAATAGATTTTCGAATTTTAAAATTGGGGCAATTTTTTTTTTAATCCGTTAAGTTAAGCATGTACTGAGATTAATATAAAGTGGGGTTATGTTAGCAAAATTTAGAGAAAATTGACCCCAAAGAAATTATTTATCCTACCCCCTGGAGTTACTGACCCCATATCCTTTACCAAAAAATCGGTCCATATATACGAGTCCCTGTAAAAAAACATGCCAAAACACGTACATACGTAAGAACATTACCTCCTCCACTTTTATTTGTTTTTTGGGGTCCCTAGGTGAAACGTCGAGAAATGAAAAAAAAACTCCAAACCCCCAACATTACATACTGTATATACGAGAGGTTACCTCGACAGTAAAGACCGTTTCATTGTAAAAAAAATTTATTCTGAAAACTATAAATATTTTTTATTTTTCTTAAACTACATACCTTATACTACTTCTCTGTATAATTGCCACATTAATTAAGACATTTATCGCGATAAACCAGCTTTCAATATAACCTCGTTGTATTCTTCTGCCGCCAGTCCATTCAGCCACTGATTAACATCATTTTTAAGTTCGTCACCCGCGAAGTGCTTACCGCTCCAAAATTCTTTCAATTTCCCAAACAAATGGTAATCAGAAGGAGCTACTTCCGGACTACATGGTGGGTGATCATAAATTTCCCACCTAAATGTTCTCAGTAAATCACGTGTCGGACCCGCAACATGTGGACGTGCATTATCGTGCAGCAGGACGACGCCGTCGATCAGCCGCCCACGTCGCCGATTTTGAATGGCGCGCTGTAACTTACTTAGAGTTTCGCAGTGGGCTTCTGCTCTTATAGTCGTTCCACGCGGCATGAAATCAATCAGCAGTATGCCAAACCGATCTCAAGAGACTGTGGCCACCAGTTTCCATACAAAAGGCTGTAGCTTGACCTTTGCTGGTCTGGTTGGTGATCGATGATGCCATTCACTTGACTGTCGTTTTTTCTCTGGCATATAATACGAAATCCATGTTTCATCACCGGTAATCATTGAATTAAGGAACGCATCACCATTTTAGATGTAGCGCTTCAAAAATTCCAAAGCAGATTGTTAATTACCAATCGGATTTTTGTGTGACGTTCTGTTAAGAAGTGCGGCATCCGACGTGCACAAACCTTTCTGAAGCCTAAATGGTCATGAACAATCTGACCGATAACAGCTCTTGAAACATCAGGATAGCGCCAGGTCGGAAATCGTTGAGCGACGATCTTTTCTGATTTCATGATCGACGTGTTTCAACAAGTCTTTTGCGATTTTTGAGGGCCTCCCCGACCGTTCTTCATGGTGAACATTAATTCTGTTATTTCTAAAACTTTCACACCAGTTTCGGACGTTTCTTTCATTCATTAAATTATCATATATTATTTATTATATATACATATACTCGTATATAAAATTCGGTTAAAATATATGAAATAAATGAAATGATATATACGCATATATTACATACCTACTTATCAAAGAAAGAATCTCACAAATACAGAGAAATGATATTCGTCTGCTCTTTCAAAGCAAGTTAATGAAAAGAAACGTAATTTTTATAAAGTGGGTAATAATTTTGTATAGGGAAAGTGTATTACTAAAAATCGGTGTTGTAAACTATTCAAATATTTACCTTAAATCATGTGCTTATATTTAAAAAAATTAATTTTTAATTCGGTCAATATATTTTTTATTATAAATTATAACTATTTTTCGTATAACTTATCTTACAATGACGTGTTCAATAAAAGTATTGTTATTTACCGATCAGAATAAATATTTTATTCAATGTACAAAGGATCAAGGGATTAAAGTTTATGCAATATTAATATAACTATTATGTGAAAAAGGGGCTGTTCCGTCACCGAGTGTCGTTGAAAGATTTTCCAATAGGACTCTTTTAGTTCATCAATTTATGTATCCATGAAGGGGAAGGGATATAGGAATACGGTAATACCAGTAGGGTTTTCTAATTTTTGGGGCCTTTGTAATTAAACGGAAAATTGTTTTTGTGCAAAGACTACATGCATGGTTGCACTTCTGATAAAGGTGACTAAACCTAAGAGTTTAGACGAAAAGTTTTGCATTATTTGTTATTTTTAATTTACCATCGGTCAGTCATCTTATGAATAAATAAAAGGTAAAATACTTATATACAGACAGTATTAAATAAAATAATTTTAAAATACTGTCGAGCATTAAATTTAACTCCAAACAAAAGTTAGAAATCAAACGTTCAGCTGGGAATACAGGATAACCGAAACGGATAATGATGCAAAGAACTTGTATCAGAACAAATAACCACGTGATATAATTATACATTCTTTTTTTTAATAACTCTTTTCAAGAACGTTTATGAGATACAATATATGTTTAAAAAAGAATATGCTTTTTTGTTTTGGAAAAATCGGTTCTAACGTGCAGTATGAAAATAAATTGTTACGAAAATCTTTTATCTAGTTTCTCGCACCGCTAAAATAAATAGTTAAATACCAAATTCATGAAAACAAGTGCATCCGTTAAATAATTACCGGGGCACAAACAAATTACCCTTCTGATTACATAAAGTAAAAAATTAATCTTAAGGTACACTTTTAGGAGTGTTTGATTTTTATTTTATTACATTTAATAACTGTTTAGTTAAGGTTGATCAGTTCAGATGGATAAATTTAAAGAATTTAAACAAAATTTAAAAACGCATAATTTATCTACTCTATTTTCCCTTTCTTCAACAAATCTACATCTACTACTTAGCAAACTAATTTACAAACTTAATTAATACAATTAATAAATTAATCATAGTTTTAAGAAGAAAAAAAAAATAGAAATAAAAACACTATAAAACATATGTAAAAATCATACTAGAGAAAAGTTTTTTATAGGAACAAAATAGATGTAAAAATAAAACCGTAAACTAAATGAAAAAAGAATTATCTACAATACGTACAACTCAAAATTACACATTAAAATAAACGAACAGTGTATGTACATTAATTTAATGATTTTACACTATATATCTAAACGTGTAATTCACGTTAAAAGTTATACTATGAGTAGTGGGAAAATAAAACAAAGTAAAGAGAATACAAAAAATGAAAGAACATAATTATTAAAAATATAAAAATAATAACAAAAAAAAAAAAGAAAAGAAAGTGATCGGATAACTTGAAAGCGCTTAAATACGATGATAAAATAAGAAGCTATGCTTAAATGAAAGAGAAAAAGAACTATCATTAACACACAATAAATATAATGGATAAAAATAACAGTAAGGATAAAGATAAAGAAAAATTCCATTAGGAGGGTATATAGTTAAATATCGTGGCAGACATGATGAACTGTGTTTACTGCGTAGAGTGCACCGTAGCGTCTACTTACTATTAAGATTGAACCGAAATAGTTGTGAATATGCTCTACCCTCAACCATTTCTTGGTTCCATTCCTAAATAAAAATGAATGTTTTCGAAAGAAGAAACCAAGCGAAAAGCAGCTTTATAATACTTCTTTACAGTAAACTTAGTCGTCATCACCCTGAAAAGGCTTGTAAATTTTTCTTTGAAATTAAAGTAATGTAGGATTTTTTAATGTATTTTAAATATAAAGTATTATAATAAATAAAATAACTCTGATGAGAAGATAAAAAGGTAACTTCACACGATAAAATTTCTTTACGTGCAAGAATAATTTAAGAAAGAAACATCTAATTACCATGAGAAATCACACAGGTAGTCTAACGACTGTCCACAATCAGTTGATTTTCTCATTTTCTTATAAAAAAAAAGAGTTTTAATAATAATTCAATAATAAAACAAGTAAAACCTTCAATATTAAAATAAACCTGCGCAAGGATATTGTTAATTAAGGAATCACAAAATTTGATTAAAACTACCTCAAATGATAATGATGTCACAGCATTTATCACTTATACAAAACATTTAGTTTATCCTTCATTAAACCAAAAAAATATGGTAAAAGTTGAAAGATTAATTAAAGCTACAGAAATTACAATCCAACAAATTCCAAAACGATAGGTTAGAATAACACAAAAAAATGTTAAAAAACTTGATGATGGTAATCCTTTTTTTAAGAATGGGGAAAGGTATGTTCCTTCAACCCCTTCAATAAAGACAGAAATTATTCTCATTCTAATAAACTCTCACTTAAAAAAAAAGAATAAAAAAGAAACACTCAAAAGGTTTATAAAAATCAAATTTAGTATGGAAGTAGGGTTTATAAAAATGTAATTTATAAAAAAACCTAATTTTTATTAATTCATATGATATACGTTTTTACGTTCTGGCATCAAGGAAAGTATGGTATACTAAGTTAAAAAAATGGGGTAGGAATTTTAGCATCTCTCGACGTTTCATGAGCCAGGGACCCACAAAAAGTGGAGGAGGTGGAGGTAATGTTCGTTCGTACGAATATGTGTTGGTATCTTTGGAGCTTAATAACTTTCGATAATATTAACTGATTTTGATGAAATTTTGTACGGAGATTCGCGTAAAGGGAACAATTTGTGGGTAAAATTTTGGAGTCAATACCTTCGGTGAATAAGGGGTTCTGTGGGTATTTTTTTCTCAAAAATTTGCAAATATAACCCTACTTTATATTAAGCTCAGTAAATGCGTGCATGCTTAATCTTAACATTAAAAAAAAAAATTTGCCCCAAAATTCCACCTTCCCTAAAATCGAAATAAGTTATTTTTTTATTTATTGCATATTTTTGAAAATGTTTTCCTAAGCATAGTAGTAATGTAAGAAACAAACAAAAAAAATACTTTGAAGGCAATGAGTTGGGGAAGCCGATCAAAGTTTAAAAATAATACCGATTTTTTCAAAAGTTTTTTGAGATTATTTAAACTTTTAATAATGGTAAAAGTTATTTAATTACTTACAATATAATTTCATCATAATTTACCCCAAACCTCAAAAAAGAGATCAAAGTAACTTTTTCTTGGGTATAAATATTTTAATGGAACCTCTGTTAGTTTCTTCCATTTAACTGTTCTTCCACTGTTCTTTCCTGTTATCACCTTTGCACCATCACTGCATACTGCAAAACAATTTGCCCAATCTATGTTATAGTTTTTAGTAGCTTCGTAAAAAAGACATTGTCCTGTTGCACGACCAGGTATTGATTTGCAAAACAACATATTTTCTTTGAATGATCTTTCCCTATCGCATTCATATATTAGATAACATAAGAACTGAGAAATCTTTGCCGTATCTGTTGATTCATGAAATTGAATTGAATACTAAACAATTTACTTGACATCACTTGCTGAATTATCCGTTTGCGAACATGGCAGCTATGTCATCGATTCGCCTTCATTCAGTGTCGTTAGATACTAATTTTTTGCTTCTCCCAAGCCTATTAAAACACTGACCGTATCAACTGCAGCAGCTAATATGAAATTTTCTGCGATTGCATGGAGTTTGGACATCTTAACTACTCTTAATACTACGAGATAAGGTGCTTCAAGTGTACTTTTATCAGTATGGTTTGATTAACAGATGCAAGCTTGTTGATTTCTTAAAATATGCAATTTTCTTGATCGCACACTAAAAAACCGAAACCTCAATTATCATTATTTTCAATGAAACTACTCTTTTATACACTTAAATAAAGACACCAGACGTATGCTTCACATTCGAAACTAAACTGACGTTCTACAATTCCTTACGCCTCTTTTACACTGCTGAGAGCACAACGTGTTCAAATGTATCATATGGATGTTCAAACATCTCGAAAGCTCTCACAGGGAATATTACGTAAGCAAACCAAATTACAAGGAGCACGCGCACATCCAGTTGGAACCTCTAAATTGCTCATGTTTATACATTTCATACATGCACGTTCATATCCGTCGCTATCAATGCAACTAAATAGTTACAACTAGGTTTCATTGGATTGGTGATGGGGAGGGGGGTTCGCGAAATATTCATTATACATTTTTTTTTACTTTTTGGGGTTTGTGAAGCTAAAAATATTGAGAATCACTCCTGTATACCATTAAAAAAAATAAAAAAATAATTTCAAATTTCTATTTAAAGTATAATTAAAACTGATCACCACTCAATGTTTACCCTCATTCTATACAACAACAAAAATCCTAATATATAATTGGAAATGAAGAGAAATTTAAAATACTTTATTAGTGGTATTTTCTACCACTTAAGATGGATTTTAAAGTAATAACCTTTGAATAAACATAAAGAATTTTAAAATTATACTCGTATTATAAATAATAATTAAATAGTTGGAAAAAATGAAAAACAAATGCTTCAATAAGTAGAGTGTAAATAAAATATGCAACGTCATCCGTAATTAATTAGTAATTTTAAGAAATTTAATCATGAATTGTCAAGTCCGATGATACTGCTTTGTGATAAAACACTTTAAATAATAATGGAATGAAAACGAAACAACAGAAAGTAAAATTATGTACCACGTGTTAACGCCACAGCAACAATTTTTTAAACTAGCAAGAAAAATTGTTCCGTAATATTCACCTAACAATTGTACATTTATTACGCGAAAACTTAATATTAAAATGCAATGCAATATATTGAACAACATAAATATTACACTTTTTTTCACTGAAACTAAATTTTTTTTTTGTCTTCAGTCATTTGACTGGTTTGATGCAGCTCTCCAAGATTCCCTATCTAGTGCTAGTCGTTTCATTTCAGTATACCCTCTACATCCTACATCCCTAACAATTTGTTTTACATATTCCAAACGTGGCCTGCCTACACAATTTTTTCCTTCTACCTGTCCTTCCAACATTAAAGCGACTATTCCAGGATGCCTTAGTATGTGGCCTATAAGTCTGTCTCTTCTTTTAACTATATTTTTCCAAATGCTTCTTTCTTCATCTATTTGCCGCAATACCTCTTCATTTGTCACTTTATCCACCCATCTGATTTTTAACATTCTCCTATAGCACCACATTTCAAAAGCTTCTAATCTTTTCTTCTCAGATACTCCGATCGTCCAAGTTTCACTTCCATATAAAGCGACACTCCAAACATATACTTCCAAAAATCTTTTCCTGACATTTAAATTAATTTTTGATGTAAACAAATTATATTTCTGACTGGAAGCTCATTTCGCCTGTGCTATTCAGCATTTTATATCACTCCTGCTTCGTCCATGTTTAGTAATTCTACTTCCTAACTAACAAAATTCTTCTACCTCCATAATCTTTTCTCCTCCTATTTTCACATTCAGTGGTCCATCTTCATTATTTTCTACTACATTTGATTACTTTCATGTTGTTCTTGTTTATTTTCATGCAGTAGTTCTTGTGTAGGACTTCATCCATGTCATTCATTGTTTCTTCTAAATCCTTTTTACTCTCGGCTAGAATTACTATATCATCAGCAAATCATAGGATCTTTATATTTTCACCTTGTTTTGTTTCTCCGAATCTAAATTGTTCTTTAACATCATTAACTGCTAGTTCCATGTAAAGATTAAAACGTAACGGGTATAGGGAACATCCTTGTCGGACTCCCTTTCTTATTACGGCTTCTTTCTTATGTTCTTCGATTATTACATAACAACATAAACGAATTGAAAATATTTTTTTAACAGTTTATCATCATCAATGCCTACAATCTACTTATTACAGATGAATAATAAATAGTGTAATGACTTCACAAATTCGTGTACTTTTACGTAAATAATTACGATGAAAAATATTAGGTATGTTTTTTTACAATATAGATAATCTTTCGTTACTTTTTCCGTGTAACAATCTCTTCAAGTGATTTTTGGGATATCATTATTTATTTAAAAAATGAAAGTAGGTAGCTTCTCAGCACTTGCGTATTTTTTTTTTTTGAATATATTTTTAATAAGGGAAATATTTTGTAAACCCGAATTATAAATAATAATTACAATTTTCTTTTAATGTAATTTTTAAAACTATACTACAAATAAAATAAACTTTTCAATTTTTTTTATTATATATTTTTTTCTAAATCATACCCCGAAATTACGGATTCGTCAGTTTTTAATTCGATATCTGTAAAAGGACAAAAGCTAAAGAATAATTGAAAATTTGTTTTTTACACTCGTTTTTTGAATTTAGTTATTTATGTTCAAGTAAATAAATTTATTTTCTTCATTAATTGAACCTTTCTTTTCTCTGTTTAGCTTCCGAAACCACCGTAAGGAGGATGATATGTATGAGTGTAAATGAAGTGTAGTCTTGTACAGTCTCAAGTCGACAGTTCCTGAGACGGGCCGGTTAGTTGAAACCTAACCACCAAAGAACACCGGTATTCACGATCTAGTATTCAAATCTGTATAAAAATAGTTACTTTTATGGCTTTACTAGGATTTAAGCGTTGGAACTCTCGACTTCGAAATCAGCTGATTTGCGATAGTGGAATCTCCATACCGTAAATTACTACAGGAACTACACTATAACTATTTTTCCCCTAATAGGAGTATAGATCGACCTAAAGTCATTATGCGATTGATATCTATTTCCCAGTAACTGACGCAGACTCTAGATTAACAAATAACTAAATTATCTTCCTTCTAGTTACCTAATAATTGTACATAATTACCCTTCTAATGTGATTTATTTGTTACATTCTCTTAATGATCCTAAACCAAAGCATTCCAACTTTTACACAAAGTACAGTTTTCAGCTAAATTTAAACTAGCAACATACAGTAGTATGCAAATTAATCCGAACACAGGGAATCTTTTATTTACTTCTATGTTGTGGCTGCACTGCTTGACCACACCCATTCTTTACAATTGCTGTGTAATGTGAGGTGATTCTTCTTTATTCATTAATTTTCATATTACAGTGTTTTGTGAAAGTTTACTGTATTTTTTATTACAAAATCATATTTTTGTATTTTTTGTTCTGTCTTGAATGTATAATAACGGATATAACTCCAAGAAAGGGTTCGAAAATTGTTTCTCTTTCTGAGCATACCAGTATGACACGACAAACCACAACGAAATGCCTTAAGTCCGGTGTAGGACTAAAGATAGTGAATGCTATTTTAAAGAACTGGTTCCTTTTCACCTCAAAGGAAAGGCAAATATGGCCAAAATATAAAAACTTCTCTAACAAACGACCGGTTATAAGTGAGAAAAAGTAAACTTCACCCAAAATTATCAGTTGCGGACTTAAATCGAAAATTAGCAACCAGTGGAACAGATTTACTCGTGATAAATGTTAGAAGCCGACTTCTTGCAGCTGGATGGAAAGCTCATCGGCTAGCTAAAACGCAGCTTTTAACACAAGCAATGTGCAAAAAAAAGCTCTTGTGGGCCAAAACAAATGTAAATTGAACCGAAGAAAACTGAAAAGATTTCAGTTTCAGAAGATTTCATGTTTTCGGAAGTCACAGTTTTATGTTCAGGGGCAATGGGGCCATACGCTGAGAAAAGAATCAGATGGAAATTCATCACCCGCTAATATCCAACAATCAGTTAAACATCACCAGAAATACATGTTTTGGGATTGTTTCACGTTTGAAGATCCTTGATCATTACTTCCAGTAGATGGTATGTTGAAAAGTGATGGATATTTCAAGATTCTCAAGGAAAGGTAACACGACTTCAAAAAAAATCCCCACAAGGCAACGGAATGTTCCAATAAGATTTGGCGCTATGCCAAACTGCCAAAAAAGTGGAAAATTTTTTCGAAGAACGAAACAATTTTCGTTCCTCCAAAAAACGACTCTCAAAAATGGATTGTAACACAAAAATTGACCGCATTACAGCGATAATATCGGTATGGTTTCATGATGAAGAAATGAAAAAAATGTGTATTACACTTGTTGAATTGATGCCAAATCGTGTACGTTAAGTGACTAAGAGTAAAGGACATATTAATGACTAAATATTCACAAATTGAAAGATATGATTTTTTTTGATTTTTTTATTTTTTTTTTTTTTTTTAATAAAGTTACCATTTATTAAACAACATCTGTGTTCGATTAATTTTTGCACGCTACTGTACTTTACATTTTTATTACTCTGCACGTATATTTTCAAATTATAATTCAAAAATGCTGCGAGAAACCATTAGAGACGGTCATCAAGTTAACGTTTATAATATTCTATTGTTCTACTATTTTACAAAGAATTAAATGTAACATTATTAAGACTAAAGAAATCTGGCTTTTAAAGAAAATAAATCAAAGGTAAATAATTAGATAACAGTTTTTTTTGTTGGCAAATTAAAATTTACGACAAATAAGCGTAGGCCTACAACTGTATACTCATAAAACAAATGTAAGATTTAATAAAATTCACCATTTATTTAAATTAAAATTGAGTCGAGTGCAATTTAATTAATTAAACAGTATTATTTAACTATTTACCATAATACACATCAGTAACATTATGTACACAAAGATCAATTGTTAATTCAGTTAAATATTCACCAACGGATTTGTTGAAAGTCTATTCCAAAAATCTCATAATCACATAATACGTGACACCGATTCAACAGTATATACTAAAATTTAATTATAAAATTAAAATAATGAATGATGTAATTTTTCAATTTACTTAATCATACGTTTATTTGCCTACTGCATAAATAAATATGAATTAATAAATGGATTTCACGAAAAACAATAAAAACACATATAGAAAAAAATCAAATCAACCAAACCAAACACCTCTTAATTTTAAGTGAAATAAAAATTCTTCTCAGTATATACAGAACATTACAAAAAACATCATAAAATTTACTGATGGTACAAAATTGAAAAAGAGTGAACACTGTTAAATATCTTAATCTTACTAGATCCTCCAACAAATGTAAGCAGCCGTCATTTTTTTTTTTTTTTGGTTTACAACTTCCCATTACAACATAGTCATTAACATTAAGAAATAAACATTAACCATAAATAACATTAAGAAATATTTTTGACATAAAATAAAAGGCATCTGAAACTGATTTTGAGATGGTATTATTTGTAACAAAAAAAAAAATGAAAGCAAATAAAATAAACACTTTTACGAAATTACAACCCATTAATTTATATTATTATTTCATGAAAGAATCGTTTACACAAAAACACGTCATTTAAGTTGCAGGAAAGAAAGGGTTTTATTGATATCTGGTCTTCTTATAAACAGCTAAAAAGAATAAAACTGTATTAATATAAAAAATTTATTTCATAAATATTTATAACTTTTTTTTACGAGGAAGTGAAATTTGATGAGAATAAAAGTAAAACCATATTTCAATAAATGTTATTTTACAGAATATTTAAGCGAAAGTTACACGCTTAAAGATCGTACACACCAAGATGAAAGCCTTTGTTTTCACGTAAATATGAAGTACAGTTTTTTTTCTTAAGTGAATTATAATAACAATTAAAAAACCAGATAAGCTTTAATTTTGAAGATATTACAAAATCATTTTTAAACTAATTATCAGTTTCAAAAGTTATAACAAATCAAACTCAAGAGCCTTCTTTCTTCAGCCAGGCTATAGTCAATTTATATCTTTGCAATTAATTTGATTTTTAATAATCCACTTTGTACTATACGAGAAAAAAATCTTAATTTTAAGTTTTCTGATAATCTACAAAACTTCATTTTATTACGTTTTAACTTCAAAAGTAAAGAAAAACTACAAAACAAATTCTGCTTCAATATATATATACAATTAACTCGACTATGTCCACGTAACACGTTGAGAAATGCGTAATTAAATGTGAAAATATGTTCTATGAACAAGCTAATAATATAATCAATCATTACTCAATGTTCATATCAATTTATTTTATCAACAGTACCTTAGTTGAAATATTGCTGGCAATTTTTTCCAAGTAATTTCAGTCAGAAATTAAAGACTGGTAACCTCGTTTATTAATAATGAGTAATGACGTCTACAGTCTGAAATTTTATATATATACGTTTTTCAATATTTCATACAGCCTACCTACCAAGTCTCATTAATTAAACAAACATACCATCCAAACGCATTACATTATTTCTGATACAGTGAATAAAAAGTACAGAAATAATTAAAATCGGTTCGGTTGCTTTGCATACAAGGTCGGTGTGATCATGAAGAAGTATATATAATCACCCTCTTTCTCAAGAAAGCAAAGAGATCATAGATTCAACATTTATAATTATATTTTGTATTGTTTGTCCAAGTATAATTTCAGAACCGCTGATCTGTTCAAGATAGAACCGTTTAGAAAATTGAAGAGTTATACAGGGATATAAAGAGTAATTTCATGATTCTAGATAAAAACAAAAATAAAGGAAAATAAATCTAACAACTGCGATGCTGAATATTTGAGTAAATTAAAAAAGATAAACATATTTGAAGTGATCCGTTGAAATCATACTTTCATTACTTAATTTTAAAAAAAAAATTTATTTGAGCAAAGGAAGACAAGAAAATCTTTTTTTCATTATGTTCACGTTGGAAAATCTGTTCAACTAGTGAGTAATAAGCAACCTCCCCCACGGCCCAATGAAATGAGGAAGATATATAACACGTATTCTCATAAATTTAAATCGTGCTTAATTTACTAGACTTGTTTATGTTTATCCCATTACTTTCCAGGTCACCTTAATTCTTTTTTAGATTTTGTAACCGATTTATTTTTAGAAAATAAAACTAAACCGGTATAAAAAATTTTAGGAGTTTTGTAAAATAGATTTTAAAGAATTACAAATTTAGAAAAACCGATCTTTTTGGCCCTTTTTTAAAAATCGTTAAGGATATATTTATTTTATGCATATTGTTCTAGAAGAAAAAGATCATCTATATTTCAAAATTTAATTCTTCAGGACAACCTTTAAAATTTCTGAGATATTCTTGCAGTTTTTAAAAACTATGGTAATAGATTATAAGTAGCAATAAACATCTCAGTGTAAGAGCAAAGAAACCTATGAAAATTACTAATAACCGGTCAAAACATTAATATGTAAAATTACATAAAAAATTATCCCTTTGTTTGCGTAAAACAAGATGATAGAAAAAGGAAAGCGACATGCAGTAATTAACATAACCGACATAAAGAATATTTGTGAAAGCAAAATTCACTGTTTACACATGGACAACCGCTTTATGTACTTGCATACGGCGATAAATATAAAATGCACTTATGACTAAAACTGTTATAATGAATGGGAAGACTTGTAAAAAGAATGTGTATAAAACACTTTTTGTTTAATTTGCACTTATAACTTAGATCATGTTCCGCTGTGTTTGTTATTTCCTTTGTGTAAAAACTCTACTTGAATAATAACCTGTGTACGAGTACCAGTTTTTATGTACTTGAAATGAAATCACCGATCAAAATTCCAATAAATAATTAGTACAGTAATTTTAAAGCGAATGTTGTTTCATTTTTACGTCTGATTTCTATTATAAAAATTTATCTTCAATGTATAAATAAAAAACAAAAAAATTTTCTCCAAGAAGAATCTACTTTTTGAAATTCTTAAAATTTTTCCACAAATTTCTCTTAAAATTCTATTTGCTTTAATTTTTATTTCTTAGAATCAGCAAGTAAAATCACAAAAAGCAGAAATGAAACACTGTTGTACTCATCAACATAAAAAAAATTCTACAGGAGTTTTCTTAAATACATTTTATTCATGTTTCATTGAAATATTTGCTACATTCCATTCTCATGGTATATTCAATCCATCATCAAGGAAAAATAAATAAAAATATTTAATTATTTATTTAATATTTATTGTTTTAATTTAAATCACAGCCGTCGATGATAATTACAAAAAAAATACTTTTTTTAAAAGATACATCTTATGGACTTTTTATTAAGTGCGTTTCGAACTAATAAATGGCAAAAAATATATATACACATATTTTTCGTCAACAGGGGACAGGATCCTTTAGAACGACAATACGTTTAGTTAAAAAGTACTTAACACGGAATTAAAATAAGTACAGCAACAACTTTCATTAAAATCAATTTACCGACCGTGCTTAATCGACGGAAAAAACAATATATAAATAAAAAAGATAACAGGTTACAATAACGGAAATAAATTGAAGTAACGGACACTTGCTTCAATATTATAAGTAACGCAGATATATAATTAGAATAAAAAAACAGAATTCTCTACTAGGTGAACCAAATATTCATTTAATAATACGACTCACTGCTAAGAATTACCTCTTTCATACTAACAAACAAAAAAAAAAAGTTAACGATAAATTATTATAAGTTACAATAAAAATTTTATTGCATCAATATTTTTGATTTTGATGATATTTGGTACATGATAACTACCCAGCTTTTTGTGGCCAAAAAATATTATTTTATAAAAAAAAAATATAAAAAAATTTTCTGCAGTAATGTATTATTTTCTAACTCGCCAACAGATAAAAACAGCCATTTTCGTCACTTTTTCCATGAGCGGTAGGATTCTTATTTTACACCGAACAGATGGTCACAAAAGGGCATTTTGGAAAGGGCATTTTGGGCATTTTAGTAAAGACGGAACTTTATCATGTAAATACTGTAGTACTTCTATAAATAGTACACATTTAAAACACTTGCGATCGGCTATACAGGTACTTCAACGTCAAGCAATATTTTACACAGACTAAAAAGAAAAATCTCTGAATTGAGAAATAAAATACAATTATTTATCGTAGTATTGCAATTAATATACTGAAAAAAAAACGTAAGCAACTCACAAAAAAAAATTCTATAAAAAAGAAAATAAACCTATTTAAATAAAGGGAAAAGAAAATACATTTAGAAAAACTTCCTCATTTAAAATAGTTAAAGAAAAATTAAAAACAAAAAATTAATGTACTCAGTAAATGTAAAATAAACATGATTCTTATTTTAAAACAAATTCAGATAATAAACAAAGAAAGGACGAATAAATGAACGAACGCGAAACACAAAAGTAACTAAACAAATTTTCATAAAGAAAACAAAAACAGATTTGTTAACATTAGTATCCGACGTAATATATGCAATGCAAAATAGAACGGTAAGGCAGAAGTTGTTTAAATTTCCACGTCTCTCATTCATCAATGATAATGTTACAAAGCTAGGTTAAAATATTTAAGTAAGGAAACGTAAATATAATACGATTTTACTGATTGCATAATCAATTATATACAGCTTCTGAATTTTAATTTTATTATAATATTTACAAGTAAAAATATATATCGTTAATTATTTTTATAACGATAACCGTAGTGAAATTTTAATTATTAATTAAAATTTTATTAAACAGTTCAGATAAGATAAAATTAATTGTAATAAGTTCGAATATAAATAAATAGACAATAATTATTTCATTAAAAATAAAATTATTCGGTTTGCTAATGATTTGCGTGAACTGTAGACATAACAAACGAACATACATAAAAACAATTAAAAAACTATGACGTTAAGAGAATTTATTGAAGACAACATTTTCTTAATTACCAACAATTTCAAAAAAAATTAAATTAATAACCAATAACATTAATCGACTTCACAAAAATATAATATTACGAACCTTCCAAGGTAGCCGGCGTTATCAAAGAATCGTGTGATACGCGGCCCACCGTTACACCTGTACTTTTCAAAGGTCCACTAAATAATTTTCCACGTAAAATAAAATTGTGAAACGATAGCGTATTCTGCCTTTACCCTCAGATAAGGATCGGGCAATGCTATAAGTAATTCGTTTTGGTACTTTCACATCCCGCACGATTCAAGAAAGGGCAATGATTTCTCCTTGAAAAGAAACCTGGCTTCACCTCAGGTGGCTCTTTAGTACCCAATGGTAAAGTAATTTATGGTATCATCTACATATATATAAAAGAACATATCGTGAACGATTCATAATCAACGCCCAGCAAAAAATACTGAAGAAAATTGGTATACACGTTCTTCTTACGGTGTAAGTGGACAATAAGAAACAATTTTTTCAAAATTCCGTGTTTAAATGGGGTAAAGTGAAGTAACAATGAGATTTACTATTTTTTTTTTTTTTTAATTTCTCGGAAACAAATGAAGATATCAACTTGATTTTTGGTATGTGTAATCTTTATGTAAATATCTAATAACCAATTAGTAAATTTTTCAAATTCCGAAATTAAAAGGTTAAAAGGAATAACATTAAATTATACTATTTTTTGAATTTATCTTAACTAATGAAAATATCAACCTAATTTTTGGTGTGTACAATCTTCATGTGAATATCAAAAAACCAATTTCTATATTTTTGGAAATTCTAAAGGGGTGAAGAGAGGTAAAAAATTTCAAACAATGATGGAAAATTTTCTCTATATAACCGAATATATTAAACGAGATTTGGGTATGCAAATACTCCTCATATAAATATCTAAAAACCATTTTCGGGTTTGCTAAATTTAAAAATTTTAAGGGGTATAAAAACAAACTGTTTTTTAATTTTTGCAGTTTTATGCTACCGTTTTTGAATCAATCTTTACGGAATTCAATAACATTGTAATAGTAATTTATGTTTGTAATTCTGGTTGTGTATTTCGCGAGCGAGTGGCGAGGGGGTGGGTTGATGATGACGAGCCGGTGGGAGAGGTTGGCGACACGTTGTGACAAGATTTATACTAGCCCAGCCAATGTTCGAGCTTGTGACGTCAGGACAAGAGTACATATTACTACCCAGTCTGAAAACATCAACACCACGTATCAAATTGAAGAATTACTTATTATCACATTGTACGCGGTAATAACTATCATATATACATTTAATAATTATAAATAGTACGTAAATAATTCTTTTATAACCTTTATTTGCACCAAATTATTAATTTTTAATAATAAGCAAAAGCTTACTTGAATTTTCTTCATGCGTCTAATTCAAACTTCTAGCAAGTTCACCATTCTCGCTAAACGAATCAGTGTCACTTTCATTTTCACCTTCACTATCAGAGTCTACACGTATAATATAACGTTTTGTCACTTCATCTATCAGTGATTCCAGTTTTTCAAAATATTTTTTTTTCCCTTATTCACAAATGGGTTTCCAGTAATCTTCATTATCATCATATAAATGTGGTTTCAGCATTTTTGAACAATAGGAAATATGGGTTTTCTCTAGCCAATCGGTCATATTTTTTTCTTCTGGATTTAAAATTTGGCGTTTTATCAATACTTGTATGATAAGGGGCGTTATCAACAACTACTACTGACATTGGTGGAAGATTTGGAATCAATTTTTCACGCGGACATTTCATGAAATTGTCTGTAATCATGTTGTCATGGTGGTCGCCACTTTTTGAACCGGCTTTCCAAGTTAGTAATGTGTTCGGAATAAAACCGATTTCTCCTCCAGCATGAATTACTATTAAACGGTCACCTTTAATAAACGGCACATGAAGTCCCTCAACAATACCATCAGATCACGACTTTGTCGAACAATGTGAACTTAAAACGTACGTTTCATCCAAATAAACAATTGTTGCATTGCTTTTACTGTACTTAGCCGCTGCCTGCAAGTATTCAATTCTCTTCCACCTGTTATCGAATTTCTCAATTAAAAGTTTTCTGCTATTTTCAGTTTTACGCCATTTGAAACCTAACTCTTTCAAAATAACAGCTAAAGTCGATTCACTGTTAAAATCAATAGATGACTGAAGTTCTGGCATTATTATTTTTAAAGTAGGTAATTCATTCTTCTTTGAATGAAATTCATTAATTGTTAACTACATCAAAATAAAAACTGTCCATTCCACTGACAGGTTTCGAACGTCGTTTATGCTTTTTCAGTGCGCTGAAAGAACACGATTGGGATGTTGATTGAAGAATCATGTCTTTTATTCTCTTCTGAGTTTTTGAACCTGTGTTCTTCGTATCCCACAAGCAGCAGCAGCAGCAGTTCTTTTTTCGCATTGTTGAATGCCAGTTATTATATGTTTATCGTCACTTAATTTACCTACTTTTAGAGCTTTTTTTCACAGAATCATAAACATTATTGATAAATTCACGCGATCGACTCCTAATTTTTTTTCTTAACTACCGATTTAAATTCTGCCATAACAAATCGCACTAACACACGAACAAAAATAAAGAAAAAATAATATTTCCGAAAAACAATGAGCAATTATAACCGCACAAAAACGCTATCCGAATATCTTCACTGAACACGACATAAACTGGACTAAAGTTTGATTCTTTACACAGACATTCTGTACTAAGAATGACGGATCTAAATATAATCGTTCTTAAATACATAATTTCTAACTGCATGTAAAATTTTTTCGGCCTGCACATAATACCAATTAGAGCATTAGTCATCGGTTAACGAATTGTTATTGTTTACAAGATTGAATCATTAAGCATTTTATATATGTAATCAACTCGGTGAAAAGAACTGAACACACAACATAAATATATTGTTTGGGCGCCCGTATTGTTAGAAAGTCAAAAAATGAAATAAAAATAATAATTACGTGCAAAAAGAATGTTACGGAAAACAATATAAGGAGATGCCAGCACGTGACGTCACAAGCTCGTAGATTCGCTGGGGCAACTATACTACTTATGGTTTTTTTGGTAGACTCCTTTCGAAGTTCTTTTACGGATAGCTCATTTCTTTCCTTTATCCTTGCTAATTTTTTTCAATTGTATTTTTGGAAATTTTTTCTAGACGCCAGTGGATTCATGTTTAAGGATTTTGGGACTTCTGGTTACTGCATCGTGGGTAGAAATTTGAGAGGTTAAATTGGGACGTCTATGCCTTTCTACTTCTACGGGGGGGACTATTTCCTATTAAACTTTAGCTGTACTAAAAGCCCAAAATGGATCTAAGATGGCTAACGGGTAAAACCGGCTTCCTAATTCAATACAGAATCTGTTTAACCTGTTATATCCCCACACAGCGGAACAAATACTTATAGACTAGCCTTCTAAGAATGGCTACGAAGGGAATATATTACATTAGTTAAAAAAAGGGCTTTCCGGATGAGCCGATTCTCTTAAACACTAATAAAGTAGTTTATGAAAAAAAGGTTTTACTATGTAAAAGATTATGATTAAGAAAAAGTAACGCAAAAAAGTTGACTTCATAAAAATACGGGCAAAGCCCTGCATAAAACTTAAATATATTATAAAAATGATTCACAAAGAATTAACAAACTTTCCGGACGTGTTCTTCTACCGGTAAAAATAAATAAGAAAGTTCATATAAACATGGATTTGGAAACGCTTTGCAAGCGAATGTTGAGTGGTGAAATAGATTTCTGCGTCTTCGGTAAAATTAAGCCTGAGTGTAATTCTTGGTATCAAAATTAAGAGGCAAATTTAGTGGTTTTATATGAAATCTGACCTGAAAAACTTTTAGAAAATAGGTTCCGTAATTATATTTTTAGTAGAACGCAAACAAAATTCTTACGTTTATCATTAGTTTTTGTGGAATTTATTCATACCATTTTTAATTACAATCTACAAGTTTATTTAAAACCTTTATGCGTTTATTACCATTTAATACAGTTATTTTACGCCAAATATAAAATAGTGTGTTTCTGACTCCAATCTTTTGTCTTCTACCCCAGATTTTATATATCTATGTAAAAATGAATAAAAGTACATTCGGTCACCTATTTTTTTCTTCAATTTTTCAGTCCGATTTTATACAAAATCACTAAATTTACCCTTTAATTTGGAACGCAAGAATTACAGTCTGACTTAATTTTATTAAAGGCGTAGAAATCAAGTCAAAATCGATGGATAACCGGGCACGTAAGTCAGATGGAGTAGTGGAAAAAAGAAAAACATCTTTGCTTGCAACAGTACAGGATAAGTGTGACGTTAATTTTTTTTAAATGGACTCACCGGTACAGGACAATGTTTAAATAAGAGTAAATCAAAGCTTTTCTTTATAAAGCTTCTGTCTTTTTTCACTATTTTTATTTATTAGTAATTTTTTTTTTAGCTAAAATTGAAGTAAAAATATAAAAGAGAAATAAAAAACATTTAAATTTCATTTGTACTTAAAGAACGTCCAGAAAAAATCAATTGAGTATTTATTTAGTCGCTATTTTAATGAAAACATTACCACTATTATTATTATTGTAATTACTATTCACTAATAAATGTATAACACACATTAAAAGACATTATAATTATTACTGACTGTTTATTTTGGTAAGCACTACTTGCCAATGAGGTGAAAGGGCTAAGAAAAATTCCATATACATACCTGTAACAAAAAAAAAAAAAATTAATGAATACATAATCATAAACCACCTTTAAAAAATTCTCAAATACAACAGACAACAAATTAAATGCAGTAAATATAACAAGTAAAAAATTCACTTTGATTGTTATTTTTTGGAAGGTATCTTCAGGCGTTTGACAGGTCTGATGTGTTTCCCCATTTCTTTTTATTATATACTAATATTTTAGGTTCAAAAAACCTTACACACATCCAACATCTTCAATTATATGTTTCAAATAATCGTTGTCTTCGTTTATCGTTTTTACCAACTATATTAAGATTCTTGAAAGCTTTAATATGTGGGTTATTCAATAATTAGGCACAAACCTTTCTGGATCTAAAACGGTTTATTTAATCAACTTAACATTTTTTTCATTTTTCAACATCATTTTCAGCAACATTAATACAATTGTCCCATCTCTCTCTGAATCAACTTATTTAAGCCTGCTGTAAAGATGTTTTTGTCTTGTTGAAGCCAATTTATCAGATTTTCTTTATCGTCGTCATCGCCATTAAACTTCTTACCGCGTAGCGCTTCCTTGAGTGGACCAAACAAGTGGATGTGGCCGAGTCAGGACTATATAATACTTCCCGATGCAATTTTTCGATGGTTTCTCGAGTTACCTAAACTGTGCGAGACCGGATGAATCAGAATGATGGCTTTACGCTGAGATACAGGGCGTTTTTGCAACACGGCTGCCTTCACTTGGTCGATAAGTATGCTACAGTAGTAGGCGCTGTTCACTGTTCGCTCATCTAGAAACTCATATAATCAGGGCCTTTGCATCCCGATACATTGTCATCATGATTTTTCCTGCTGATGATTGGATCCACAATTTTTCTTGGCAGATGATTTCATGTGCTTTCACTCCAGCTCTGTCTTTTTGATTCCGGTTCATAATTCTGAATTCATCTCTTATAGCAGGTTAGACATCAGGTTAGACAGCAGGTTAGACAGATTAGACATAGGTTTACATCAAAAATTAATTTAAATGTCAGGAAAAGATTTTTGAAAGTGTATGTCTGGAGTGTCGCTTTATATGGAAGTGAAACTTGGACAATCGGAGTATCTGAGAAGAAAAGATTAGAAGCTTTTGAAATGTGGTGCTATAGGAGAATGTTAAAAATCAGATGGGTGGATAAAGTAACAAATGAAGAGGTATTGCGGCAAATAGATGAAGAAAGAAGCATTTGGAAGAATATAGTTAAAAGAAGAGACAGACTTATAGGCCACATACTAAGGCATCCTGGAATAGTCGCTTTAATATTGGAAGGACAGGTAGAAGGGAAAAATTGTGTAGGCAGGCCACGTTTGGAGTATGTAAAACAAATTGTTGGGGATGTAGGATGTAGAGGGTATACTGAAATGAAACGACTAGCACTAGATAGGGAATCTTGGAGAGCTGCATCAAACCAGTCAAATGACTGAAGACAAAAAAAAAAAAAAAAAAAGCAGGTTAGAATGCTGTGGCAAAAAGCCTTCCTCCATCACCTTCCTGCTGATATCGTTAATTCAACTTTGTGAAAATGCGACTTGTCTTGTCTCTTTATGGTCAGTTATAAACTCTCTTGGAGCCGGTCTTGCGCTTGTTGATAATTATGGTATGAACTGTACCGACACTTACTTGTAATTTTTCAGCTATAATATCGACCGTAATCCGCCGGTCTTCTCGGATGAGAGAGTCTATGTGAGATTCAAGAGCTGGAGTTCAAACTTCAATAGAAATCTAGAACGGTGCTCGTCACTTACGTTTTTACCCGTTTGTAAAAATTTCTACGGTTACAATTTTACATCTTTGCAAACTTCAGGAGTCATAGTAAACTGAGATTTAGAGGTTTAAACAAACAATTTTACTAAGACAGATGATCGGAAATCATGAAAGGGTTACCAATTTACTCATCTGAAAGTTTCTTAACCCTCTTATAAACTGTTTTTCCTCAACAACAATTTGCGTCTTTAATTATTGAATAACCCTCGCATATAGCTACTTAGTGTTTTCTCGTTGTTTTTTTTAAATTTCGCTACAGACTTTTCTCTTTTACAATTCTCCTAAAATACCAATCCATTGTGTAATATCTGTGGTAATAAAATGTGCATAATCTTGAGCTTAAAATAAAGTAACAAAAATAACTTTATATAATCCCTTACAAAGATAAAACTAAATGCGCATTTCGCTTGTTAAACAATCAAAATCGGTAAATATAAAGAAATAACAAAAATAGCACAATAGAACATATGACATAAACAATAAAAGAAAAAATTTAAAAACAAAATATTTCCTAACTTTCGTTTCGACCAAATACAGATCGCATTAAAAAAAAGGGAAGTATCATTTTCCTTTTTCTGCCAATACTCCTTCATTCTTTGACTACGTCTCACTCTTTTTTTGGGAAAATTTTCTTCCCCTGCTTTACCTTGTTTTTTCCTAAAAACTTTTAATTTATTACTGAGCGTATTTAGATCAGAAATTTCTTCTTCCTTAATTCCTTTAGATATAATTCAACTTAGATTTCTCGAAACCGAAAATTTTTAGTATTTAATTTAGAAAGATAATTAAAAAGCTTAATTTTTTTGTTAATTTGTTGTTCTTCATTCTTTTTAAGGGTCAGTAAAAAGTCTAATCCTCTTTTTTCTTAAACTATTTATTTATTTTTTCAAAAAATTATTTTATTTATTAAAAAATAATATCTATTTATGAACAGCGAAACAAAAATCAAAAGATATATAAACAAACAGTAAAGAACATTTAAAAATTAGTATACATTAAAAGAATCAACTGATATGTATAAAATTATAGTATAGGACAACATAAAACTGTTTTTGATATTTTTAATCTACATTCCATCAATCCGAACTATCCAAGATCCTATTATATTTTTAAATTATTTCTTTTTTTAAACGGAAAATGCTCTGATTCATTTTATTTAATTTCTTAAAAAGAACATCACTTCCATAAAAAAATTAATATATATATTTTTTAAATAATAAACTAAATATATATAACGTAACTTTGTTTTAATCAATGAACTTACTGAATACAAAATAAAAAAAGAAAACTTAATGGAAAAAAATATGCTGATGCTTTTTAATTGTACAAAACAATGTTGTACCTGACAGCAAAGTATACTAACAAGTAGATAATACATTCGTTTAATTGTCTGTTCATCCCACAGTACACGTCTTTTGTCTACTATTATCAAAGTTTACTTAGTCTAGATCTAAGCGTTGTTTTTAAACTAGGTAGGATCAACTTCTGTTATAAAATAGCAAGGGAAAAATAAAAAAATACCCGTATAATCTTTTTACGAAATGTGATTTCGTAAAATTTCACCTACAGAGATGATAAGCAAATTATTCTTTTCATTTTGTTAACAACTCTTTTATTTCTAAATTAACTATTTTTTTTAAAAATATGAATAAAGATTCATTCCTTCTTTAGAAAGTAAATTAAATTACAAACACATTTCTCTTATTTACGATGTAAGGAATAGTTTTTTTATAATATAAAAATATAAGGAAAAATACGGTGAAAATGTTATAAACTTTACTTACCTTTATAAATATTTTTTTTTTTTTTTTTATTAAAAGAAAATAATAAATAAAAGAATATGAGGAAAATAAAATTGAATTTGGCGAACTACAACCTGAACGATACACATGAAATTCAATAACTCTTCAAAGTAACCGCAAAAAAACTAGTAAGGACTTAGTTTATTCGCCAATCACTTTTCTGTTAGTTAACCATATAATTTCATTTCACTGTTGAATTTTCAATTCTCCTACCAATAATGGATAAAAAATTTCATAAATATATTCTACTAACTCCCTAATAACTAATACTTTTTTACAATTCTCGTCCAATTTGAAAATTTTTGGACAAACGGTTTCATATTATCAGTTTTTATTTTTCATGGAATAATTATTTCAATCAAGAATTATTATTTAGTATTAAAAAAACACTGTTTTTATAAGCGATTAATAAAATGACAATCTATTAAAAACTTCTACTATTATGTATTGACATTTTGTAAATAAAAATATGATAAAATATTACGTGCCAAGGGCAGTGATGTACATATAACTTTGAAAAAATTTATTCCTTTCAACTTGTCTTATGAGTAGCAGCACCAAATACTGTAAACTGTAGTTACAAATACCATGTTATTTAATGTTTTATATATATATTTATAAAAGAACGGAAATCAACAGCTATGGTTATTAGCCCGGTGGAAATTGGTAGCGTATGAAAAGATACCGTGCCTGACCGGGATTCGATCCCGGGACCTCCACACGAAATACCTAGACGTTACCTGATCAGCCACAGTGGTCAGAATGTTGTATTATACTTTCCTATTTGTAATACTTATTTAAGAAAATAATTTTTTTAATTTAAATCAGGGTGTGTACTCGTACCCCTTGACTTTTGATGTCTCTTCACATTTTCCAATCAAAAATGTTATCTACATTACACTCTTTCCATAATACGTTCCAACCTCTACTTAGGACGATCTGTAATTCGATTTTTGCGCTCTGATAGTTGTTGGTTCACAGGTATTGCGTGTTACCGATGGTTTTTATTTTTTTATCACCACCGTTGAATCGACTTGATTTGCTTTTACATTCCTTTCTTTTCTATACTAATACGTATTTTAATTTAATTTTCTTTTGTTGTTTCTTCCTTTGTTATTTTTAACGACTAAATTTCTTAACATTATTGAAAAAATTAACTCTTAAGCTAAATATCTTAATCAATTATAATAGCTCAATTCCTACTTTTTTTTTTTTGGCCTAAATTGACAATACATTTATTGTTCTTTTTCGATAACCTTGGGCCATTTTTCTGGCAACACCATAATCCCGTCGCTATAGAGCTTCTGTGGTTTCTGTTAAAAAAATTGTGACAGGTGGTTTTCACAGGCCTCTTTTAAACTAACTCAACACCATTCAGGGTGTTCTGCAGAGATCGAAACAAACGATAGTCCGAGGTTGCTAGGTCCGGGCTACATGGTAGACGAATTAAAATCTCTCAGTCAAGTTTTCTCAATTTCTGAAAGGTCGCTAAGGTTGTATGGGGTCTGGTGTTGCCAGCGTGCTATACGACACCCATTCTATTGACCGGTTCAAGCCGTTTCTTTTGAATTGCAGGGTGCAATCGATCAATTGTCGAGAGTACAGGTCTGAGACTACAGTTGTGCCTGGCGGCAGCAGCTCGTGATTTAAGATGCCCTTCTAATCCCACCAAATGCACAGCATAACCTTCCTGGGTGTCGGTGTGGAACTGCTCCTCGCTTCTACCACGAACCTTTTCGCTCACTGTTGTCGTTGATTATCCACTTTTCATCACTCATAATCAACCGCTTCAGAAATGGCTCGATTTCGTAACGTTGCAGTAATTCGCAGATAGGAATTCGATCGAATAAATGTTTCCCTGTTAGATCATGAGGCACACAAACGTAGAGCTTCTTTTTGTAGCCAGCTTTCCCCAAATAGTTTTAACACTGTTTGGTGTTGGATGTTTAGGTCATTGGCGATGTCGATTGCTTGCATGCCGGTTTTCCTCGATTTTTGCCAGAACATCATTCACTTTTTCTGTCATTGGTCGCCCACTGCGAGAAGCAACTTGGACATAGAAATTTCCAGAACGAAAGCGACTGAACCATCTTTCGGCTGTTGCTTTTGAAAACGGGTCCTGCCCATAAACAGCACAAATATCTTCACGGGATTGCGGAGCATTTGAGCCTTTATCGAAAGAAAATTGTACAATGTAGCGCAGTTTTGCGGATGGTTCACTATCTTCAAGGCGCAATGTCTCAGTATAAGAGTTCCAACACTTTTTGCACATCTACTAGCTTGAACTGCCAGCTGTCAAATGTCATTCGGCCTGACCCACTGTGACTAAAATCGCAGTGCGTACCAAATCCTGAGATTTGGGATGTTAACGCTACCTCGTGCGCAAAAGGCTCACTACTTTTTAGACTACCTATTATTTTCCTGTAAAACAAAATTATTCTAATTCCTAAACTTATGTTTGATGCAATCAGTTCTTTCCTCAATATGAAAACGTTTATGACTTACCAACACTTTATTTTTCGAAAATTAGTCCACAGTTTGTAATTTTACTAACTAAAAAAAAAAATGTTTTAATTTTTTATATCTTCTCTAATTTTATTATTTACATGATATTATTATCTATCGAGTTTCTTAGAAAGTTATAGTTTTATAGACACAATAAAAAAAGCGGATAGCCGGAATTCCAGACATCTATTGTTACTCTTCTCGCCTTCATACAAAAACGTAAAAAAAAAACAATGATTCCCACATTCTTGTTTTTCGCATAATTTCTTCGCACTTGATCAAAATCGCACTAAATCAAACAATTCTGATTTATCATTACCTGAATACAGAATTTTGTAAACTAAAACATTAATTTATACATATACTATGCAAACAGATAAATAATTAATTACCTAAATTTAAATCAACAGGAATGCGATATATTACTTAATAATAAGGTAAATTTAACACAAGAAATGCAAAATATTTGTAGTAATCCATCTATTATAATAATTAAATATAGTTATTTGAAAACTTGCATAAGTAATTATAATTGTTAAGTATAATATTATACAGTTATTAGATTTTAATTAAATTGTAATTGGAATTTTACTTAATCTGGATTAAATTATCCTTATTTCGTATAAATTTGGTATTTTTTTGTAACAATTTTGCGGTAGAATAAAATAACTTTTAAATAAATCAGGTTCTTCAACCATAATTTGATTTTTATTATTTGCAGTTTGGAATGCATTAACTGCATGCATGTTTAATATTTAGTTAATTAGAATTTAAGTTGATAATTTGGTTCGTAGCAGAATTAACTAAAACAGTGATAATAATTAAGACGTCATTGGCAACAAATTGTTTAACAATTTGCAACATTATGCAAATTTAACATAATATAAACTGATTTAATTTTTCAATTATGTGAGAAATCACTCGAGTGATTCTGAAAAATCTTTTATATAAAATTTGTTTCATTTCAATTTTGATATCACCTTTTTTTTTTTTTTAATAGTTCTAAATTAAAAATGTAGAATTCCCATTTATTCCTTGTTTATAATCTCCTAATCCAACCCTTTTCAATACTCTTAACGTCAGTCGATTGGTTTTGAAAAAATTATGTTATTTTGAAGGAAGTTCTCGTGACAGCAACATCTGAAGACTATGTGTTAGTTTATGATAGGACTAGTGTTTTATAGAAATGAAATTATTTTTTATCCTTGGAAAGCTTAGAAAAAAGAAAAGATTGAAGTAGCTGGAATAATGTATGAAAGAAGATAAATAGAAGCGGTATGTCGTGCGAGAGGAGTAGTTTCCAACGAGTTTTTCTAAATTCTACTGCAGTGCAAAAACTTCCAAGAAGTCTACAATTTTCCGGAGACGGATTTCTGAAATATGTAACAAGAACTAGTGAGGCGCTTATAAAAGGGTGAAGGGTAAAAATTATAAGACCTTTAGGTTTTTTAAATAAATAAAAAAAAGTTTTTTCCACAATTGTTACAAATCATATCCTCATTGTATATTATTATTACGTTATAAAGGCGACCGAGAGTAAGCAATGTTATTTCCGCATTCCGTAAACTAAGCTGTATTATTATTAAACAATTAATTAAATAAAAATATTAAAGTAAATATTCGATTGGCAATGAATTAGACCGAAGAATTAATTCCCTTTCTCTTAGAACACCTTCCATTACATATAATTTACACTGTTTATTATACGCGTTGCTTCCAACATATTGATTCTGCCAACTCTTTTACATCACATCAAACGGACTTAATTTATGTCCATATTTTTATCTAGTATAATATTTGTGTTTTATCCATCATGATTTATCTGTAATCCGTAACATTATTTACAGAAGATATCTTTAAAAAAAATAGAAACTGATGTGATATAGTTAAATACATAATGTATGTACACGTTTGTAAATAAAAATTCTTAAAATAGAATTCAATCCACGCCCTAAGTTTTAATTCAATGAGTTTATATAAGTTATTTAAGGTGGAAAAGTAATTTGATCTACCGCCAGGGGTTTAAAAAAATTCGGGGAACCGGTAAAGCTTACTAAACCAGAATTATGGTAAAGTGGTTATTTCTTTAGTCTTAAAATTATACGTACTGGATAACAATTGATCAAAAGCTCCATTAAAACAAACAAAATTAAAATTGATGTAACTCCACCGTTAACGACTGATTAAGGAGAACCGTTAACGACTGATTATAAGGAGTGTTTTTAAAGTAAGGTGGGTTAAAAAAAAAAAAATAGAAAAATCTGAATAAATTTGATTACTTAAGTATAAAAACTACATTTATTTACTACATTTCTACACGGTAGCCTTCAACTTCCAACACATTTTTCATATATTCTTTTTTTCCTTTTACAGAAATTTCATCACCAGCGACTTAAACCACGCAGTAGCGCCAATTTTAAATTTCATAGTTTTCAAAGCCGTTAAACATTTTGATACAAGCCACTACTGTTTAAGGTGAAAAAAAAAAGTAATCGCTGGGAATTAAATCACAGCTGTAGGGTGGATGATTGAAGATTTTCCAATGAAATTTTTCCATTCATCGCCTGATTTGTCGTGTATGTCCGGGAATTGTCATGCAAAAACAAAATCCCTGGGGAGAGCATTCCACGTCATTTGTTTTTTATAGCTCTTCTAGGATACTTTAACGTTTCGTAAGACGTATCGATGACGACATTCTCTAAAGTTCCGCGATCACTGAATTCGATAGGCAGAACACCCTTTTGTCCCCCCCCCCACAAATAAAAAAACCGGTTGGCATAAGAATCTTTACCGAAAGTTCTCGTTTGAACTTCTTCAGCCTAGAAGATGATGAATGCCGCCTCGACTGCTGCTCTGTCAGGACGTTCGAATAAGAAACGCAGGTTTCATCTCCGGTAACAATGTGAACAAACAATTCATCGCCTTTCGCCTTATTTTTTAACACTACAATCATGAAAAAAGGTTTTTCCTTCAGTGTATCTGCTAATATCTTCTGTACTATCCGTGTTTTTTTTATAAACTTCATAAATCAAAGATCGTGGAACATCAAAGAAAATTAAGATACAGTGATGCGCCGGTTTTTTTTTATATTTTTCGTCAACTATTTCAATAAAATCATTCGTTATCACCGACGGTGGCCGCTACGGTCTTCATCATGAACGTTTGTTCACTCTACCCGAAATGAATGGCACCACCGCCATACTTCAACGTTCACACTTAATATTCGGCTCGTAATCGTCACAAATTTGTCTGTAAATTTTAGCAGCAAAATTGCGCATTTGGCATCAAAAGTCGGATTATTCCTCATGCTTCACGCTCGACGGGATCACGAAGTTTAGAACTCATAATAAATGGATAAATACAATCAACTAACAACAAAATGACTTAACTTTTGTTGCTAACAGCTGACTATTAATTGAAATAACTCAGCTACTCAAGCGCCATCACTTTACATCGCTATATAGGCGGAAATCCAAAACGGCCCTTACTTTAAAAACATACCTCATATTAAGTAATTAATGAATCATGTCATAGAGCCATCTTTTATTTACATATATTCCGCACAATCAAATCAATCTGAGAACATTATGAAAATAAACAATAATGTAATATTGCATACACCCACCACTATTTTAGCGCAGTTATGATACAATAATAAATTAATATATTTTGCTTCTTGGCTAACATAATAACAATAACATACGTTTCAATGAATTCTTAAGGGAAAATAATAACAATAAATTTCAATACAGAAATTTTGATTTTATAAACAATATTTATATTGTTATTTATTAATTATTTATTTATTCTATATTTAATAACACTAATTTTTATTATAAAATGCAGTAGTACAACAATCAGTTGTAATACATAAACAAATTTATAAAGGTTAGTCGGTGATTTACATACGTAAAACTGATTAAAACAAAAAAAAGTTTAGAAATTGCATAATGTACATATTATTCACATATGAAAATTATGCATTTGAAATAAACATGGCACAAAATATATTTAAAAAATTCATTTACTAACAACGCAATAAAGTCAATGTAATTTCTACAAATATTCAATGAGTCGTATATTTTCGGCTGTCAACACGAAGGAAAGATGTTTATTATTTAAAACATTAGTTCTGTCGGTGTAAATTTACCTATTTAGAAGACTAACGTTTTCCCTTCAGTAACCAAAGTATAATAATGTTTAATGAAATACGTCCTCGATGGAAACCTGACCGTTGAATCAGCGAAATCCTGTGGGAGTTAGATTCCCATTCTCACGATCTTCTAATATAATATTGTATAAATTTAAAACAACACAGAATTGTTAATTATAGAATAATAATTCAAAAATTAATAAGCAGAACGAAATAAAAATTAGCAGAAAATCCCTGAATATTTAAATCTCAATATTATAGTTGAGTTTTAGAAAATTATGAGTCTTCTTCGAAACGGGACTACTTGGTGATGAGATTTTCATCACCAACTTCAAGTACGGTATATGTTTAAAATAGGAAAAAATTATACTATACACAAATAATGCAGCAAGATCAATACGTCAAACGAAATGAACAGTGTCATTTCTAAGATATAGGCAGCGGGAAGATTATAGGTCGTGGGCATTTTAACTTATTTTCTAAGTTAATATTTTAACCAAGTCGTGTTGGCATAAAGACTTCACAGATCTAATGGCAATAGTCCGAGGTTTAGGGGCTCCTCACTTCTACATTACGCTGTTGTGTAATGATCTGCACTGGCCGAACATCGCAGTTTTTTTGGCTGTCATGTTTTTTTTTTTCATTTTTAACCGATTTAAAACTTGTTAAATTTTTCAAGCGTCATTTGTTTTCAGTAGTTTATGAAAGATCATCATGAAACGCTACGTGCCTCGCCAATTTTTACAAATCGTAAAAATTTATTATCGAAATATGAAATCGGTTACAGCTACGTATCGTGCACTTCACGATATTTATGGTGTCCATAATCGGCCAAAAAAAAGCACAATTCATCGTTAGGTAAAAGAATTCGAAGAGAATTTTTCTCTACTTGATGTTGAAACCCTAATTCATAAAAGAAATGTGAGAGTTAAGAAAATACTGCTGGTGTAAGTGCAGGTATTCGTGAAAATCGAAATTTGTCGGATTCATATCGTTCACAAGAATTGGGCCTTTCTGCAACAAGATGGCAAATTTTGCGTCAAGATCTTAGTCTACTCCCATATAAAATTCAACTAATCAAGAATTAAAGCCACGGGGGAATATTCTTTGCGTAGACAGTTGTTGACTGGACTTTAGAGCAGCTCGAAGTGGATCCAAATTTTCATCAAAAAGTCGTCTTTTTAAATGATGTTCATTTTTGGCTTGATGACAATATAAACAAGCAAAATTGCCGTATTTGGGATGATGCTATAATTCACAAATTATTCAACAGCGAACGTTACAAACGAAAAAAATAACTGGTTGGTGTGGATTATGAGCTGTTGGCATCATTGGACCTTTTTTTTTCAAAAATGAGCAACGAGATACTGTTACAGTAAATGGTGAACGGTATCGAGCTATGATTCGTGATCTTTGGTTTGCATATTTGGATAATTTTGATTTGAATGAGATGAGGTTTCAATAGGATGACCATGTGATGCCACATGGAATACAGCTGCTGAAACAACTCGGTTACTGTGTCAAACGTTTGGCTATTCGATCATTTCTCGAAATGGTAATGTCAATTGGCCACTAAGATCTTGTATTTTGACTCCCTTGGCCTTTTTCTCTGTTGTTTTGTTCATTTACAAGTTTACAGCAACAAACCACGAACGACTGATGACTTGAAAGCAAATATTTGACGCGTTATAAGTAGAATTCAAGCTGATTTTGCGAAAGAGTGACGCAAAGTTTTGTTGATTGATCTCGCTATGTTAAGCAAAACCGTGGAGGCCACATGAATGATATTAATAGGTTTCAAAAAACCTTGTTGTTGGTTGATATTACACATACTTTTTGTTTTATTGCAATTTATTTTTTGCGCTGAAAATGAAAGACCCCATATTAATATAATAAAGTAATTATATTGTAATGTGTATGTGTGTGTGTGTGTGTGTGTGTGTATATATATATATATACACAACACAGTCTGACAAAACTTGTTGGTTTCGTTTTTGTCCTCTCTTGAAAACCCTTGAAACCCTCAACCAGTTTTCTGGACGTTCTTCCATCGTGTAATATTTCTTAATGTTTTCTTCATCGTTTTGAACCACTGAGGTCCATTGGTTTTTGTTTTAAATGTACATGAAGATTTGTTTTGACAGCATATTATCACTGATTCTCATAAGGTAGCCGAAGAATCTGGTTCTTTTTCTAATGGAATCTGGCATTTTATCAGTTCAATCGTATTTAGAAAGATCTTTATAACTTAATTTTTTTTTGCAAATTGGCCATATCTTTCTTTTTCCGTTTTAGCCTCCGGTATTGAGGACGAATGAGGATGACATGTATGAGTGTAAATAAAGTGTAGTCTTGTACAGTCTCAGTTCGACCATTCCTGAGATATGTGGTTAATTGAAACCCAACCACCAAAGAACACCGGTATCTACGATCTAGTATTCAAATCCGTATAAAAATAACTGACTTTACTAGGACTTGAACGCTGGAACTCTCGACTTCCAAGTCAGCTGATTTGGGAAGACGCGTTCACCACTAGACCAACCCGGTGGGTTAAATTGGCCGTATCTGGACCGCATGAACAAACTTTACTTTTCATATGGAATTTTAATCTTCTGCAATCTTTCATCATTTTTCTTAATGATGACTAATCTCTGTGTTCTTTAATTCTTCTGCTCTTGTTTTCTCTTACGTCTTAGGCTACTTAAAATCTTTTTATAATTCATGTTTTCTTTTCTAGAAAATATCCCTTTATAAAATTTCTTCTCTTATTCCGATCTCTTGGAGATCCTTTCCTATTTCTAGAAGCCAATAATCGGCCAGAATGTCAGTATTCCATTTCCCTTTACAGCGGCTTTCCGTTACCGAAATGTCTTGGTGGAAACGTTCACCTTGTTCGTCACTTACGTCTCCGAGGTTGTTCGGGAAAAAATCCAGATGTGAGTGGAGGAAATGTATTTTCAAAGAAATATTACATCTCATAGCTCTGTATGAAGTAAGAAGTTGATTAGTAATATCGTGGTAATTGTCGGATTTTTTTGCCGAGAAAGGTTCTGCAAATGTCTTTAAATGAAGCCCAAGCTGCACTTTCTACATTATTTAACATCGAGTTAAATATAAATACATCACCTTTGACCAACTCTCTTATTTGGGGACCAAAAAATATTCCTTCTTTAATTTCTCCTTCACTTACATTCGGAATTTTCTGCCTGATGACATCATACTTTGATATGATTTAATTCTTTGTCTAGTATTGCTTATTTATAGCTTACAAATTATGTTAACAAAGTTAAACAATACAAAAGTGAGCTGACAAAATACTATGTAGGACCTTAATATGGTAACTACACGTTGAAAATGAAAAAAAAAATTAATAAAATTTTTCAGAAACTGTGGACGATAAAAAGAGTCCGAGTTCATATTCGTTTTCAGGATTAAAAAAAAAACAGATTAAAATCATGTATAGCATCTTAGGAAACAATAATTATGTTTATCGGTGTTGTTACATCATCTGCAATGTGAAACCTTAAAATCCTTCTATGGCATTATTTTTACAACCGTCATTCCGGACAAAATGGTGCACGTGATACATGAGTGTATACAATATACGGAATAGCATCTTACAGTTTTATAAAATTATTTACAGGACAGAAGTTTTTTAAGTTGTTAACCGCAATTAAATTAAGTGGACAACACTGGTGAATTGAATTATGAAATTTGGTATTGCACCACATGTTAAAAGGCGTTGGTTGAATGATTTTGAATACTCATGTTATTTCATTATTTTAAGTGTTTTCTTTTTTTATTATATTTCTAAGTACATGGTGTAAATATGTATTTTATGTATATAAATATCTAGCGTGAAGAGTGATGTAATTCTTTGCATCCAACTGTATAAATGCATTTTGACCTTGAGAATGATTATAGTAAATTATCCTTTTGATGCATCATTGTTAAACTACAATAATGCAAAACATTATTCTACCTTTACTGTTGTTTATCCCGGACATAAAATTCTATTCATTGTAGGTGCTTGTATGTTATTTGTTGTTTTAAGAAAAATAATGAAAACAATACAAGAAACTGTGATTTTATTTTCAAAGTTATTAGCATTAGGAATGACGTGTGATTTTGGTTATCATGGTTACCCGAACGGAAATATTTTAGTATAATTGCCAGTTACAAGAAAACTGTGCTTGACACAGCGAATCGGTGGTTTTGAAACTGCTCAATTATAAACAGCTGTCACCGTGCAGCCCATTGTATTAATTATTCTTTTTGTTACATTAGTCTGAATTGATTTTAAATTTTAATTTAGGTCATTTTTACGTATGTTAACCACTAGAATTATTAAAAAATATGTTTAAAGTGACAAATATGTGACTATCCGTAGAAAAACAATATTTCCAATTATAATTTAAGTTAACATTGTTAATTTTATTGGATCAATTTGGTTTTACTTTAATATCTTTTGTGTGAAAATAACAAAGGAAATCTTTATCAAGGGAAGAATTGGGAAGCCCGCCCCATACAGATTTTCACAACATATTTTGAAACGATTTGTTGAAGAGTTTTAGATTTGGGTTCTTGTAATATATACAATTTTTTTTTAATACGTCGTAGTCTAAGAAAAAACTAATTTAATTTATTTTGTTTATATACTAGCAACAGGATTACGCCCTCCTACAGTTACTAAATGAATGAATTTTGTAGCGTGTGAAAAATTCCATGCCTGACTGGGATTTGAACCTGTAATTTCCGGATGAAAGGCCGAGACGTTACCACTCCCGCCACGGAATCGTCAAGAAAAGATTTTTTTTATCATGAGAGCGACAGATCACATTGTACTTTTACCAATAAGTTTCTCGTAATTCGCAGAATAATCCCCAGAGAAGAATTTTTCGTGTAATATCTACAGTCGCGCAGGAATTAAATATACTCGAGTTTGAAGCTTTTTAAAATACAAAAATATCCAGCCGATTTCATTGCTTTAATTTTTTGAAAATTCTTTTATTTATTATTACCTTTTTATTACATTGTAGCTGCCATTGGAGGCCTAAACGCTTTCAGATGAGAAGCTGATGGAAATTTTTCAAAAAAAAAAAGCTCTTGAATTAATTATCATTCACGATAAACAGAATATAAAGTAAATGAATCGCTAAAAGAAAGGAAAATTAAAGTGAGAAATCAAAGCTGATATCTATTTGTGATTGAATAAGTTTGGCAACGTCCTATCCGTAGAGAGGCAACCGAGGGAAAACTGACCTCAGCACGAATTTTCCCTCTTTTATCAATTCTCTTAAAAACAATTTATTTCTCCATACATAAGATTCTATAAAAATATTTATAGTTAAGTATCTAAAATGACGATGAATGTAGCTTGGTCCTTGTTTTTATGTCGAAAAAGAACCAAGATAAAATTATTTTATAAAGTGAATAAAAACAGTTGACACGTTGAAGATACAGATCTCAAAAAATTTAAGTGATGATAAGTTTATAGAATGAGTTTTCTTGTGTAAGGAATTCATTGCGATTAATGGTGTAGTTTATGAATGAATGGCAGGGGATCAAACTGAAGCTAGGCGACTGAAGGTTCACAAAATAGTGTCTCGTTTTGTTCTTACCACAATAATATACTTTTAAAAAGTAGAAAAGAATTACAACAAAATAAAATTATCTAAAAGCTGATGGAATCTGTTTTGAAATCGGCTGGTATAACCGCTAGACCCGCAGTAGTTGATTCTTTTTCCGTGACAGAAAACTGCATCAAGAGCCAATAATTGGTAAATCTTTTGAAAACAAATTAAAAAAAAAAAAAAGTATTAGTAATTGTTTTGGTTTAATTTATTTCTGTCTGTGAAGGCAATGTGAATTTTAAGTTTTTCCCCCTTTAGATCGTAATGGGTGAAATAACAATACTTTTTTAATACCGTTTATAACTGTTGTGAAGGATCTATCGTAGAGTATATACCATCTGGAAACTTACGGTGTTATAAATGTAAAGGACATGACGGAGTGGCTAACACAACAATTGTATTATGTGATGTTGGATTGACACTGAGGGTTACTAACTGCTACGTCCCATCTGAGAAGTAAACATTTCAGAACCGGTCTGGACTCAGACCTATTAACAGCACATCCTTATCTAGCAATTCAGGTATGTAACAAGCTATAGGTACGCTTATTACCGAACAAGAAAAGCTATTCCTTAGGCCTAAGGCTTAGGGGCTTCTATTTAACAATCCTACTTAAGATATCTGGAGATTTAGAATATCAATCGATCGACCAACCGGACAATTTATTATATACCGGCTTAGCTACAATTTCTATAGATACATCGATGTAATAAAATTCGACTAGTATCCGGGTTTCTTTTGTAAGGATGTAATAAGTAGGATTACTTGATTACTTTACTACGTTAATTCGAAGATTTATGTCTAACTATTGCTGAAAATGTATGAACCGTTTTTCTACATTAGAAAGATAGTTATTTCTTGAATACATCTATCCAGTTGTAGCCGGACTCTTGGATAATTCCACAAACCCCAAAATTTCAATAGCGGGCAAGATAGTTCGTTTGGGTAGGTTCTTCAGTGGCTCTTCAATTTCTGGAGAAAAAGCAGTTTTAGCGTACTGCATTTAAGCTACTCAACCCGAAACCACTATTTAGCCGTGTGTTCCTGTATTTCATAGAATTTTTTCGATATGCCGAGGAACTGCGGGTTAGACTGCTCTTATAGCCTGTAAAGAGCCTTTAGATGTCTTTTGGGGTTTTTATATTTTACTATGGTTTCTCCTCGGTTGATTCGTACTTCCTTATCACCGATCTCTTTTCCTAATCTTTGATATTTTTTTTCATAATTTTTGGTTCTTTAGATGCAAGTCGGTTTCTGCTTGGTTCAGGAATACCGGCCATTACATAATTGCATAATCTATTGCAAGGACTGCGTAAAAACGATCCCGGAAATCTTTTTTCAGTCCAGTTGCTCTGTAGTTAGTGATTATCGGGTTATGCCAGCCGATCTTCTAATACTTTCTAAAATGCAAAATTTCGTAAGTCACCGTACTAAAACACTTATTCGAAAATAATTTTTAATTTTTAAAATTTCTACAATTATTTTAATACATAATTTTGTTAATCGATGACTTTTTTAGGTTTTATTTTTTTAACGATAACAAATACTGGGTTTTTAACCGACTATTCCTGCTTTTACTTGAACTCAAAGAGTAATCTTATTTTAATAAAAAAGGAAACATTAGAAATCTTTTTCAGAATATTGTTTTTGCTAATAGAATATATTTCTCAATAACGAAAAATTATACCGCTACGCTACTTATTCATTTTTATTCGTTAAAAATTACTATTACGTTTTGTTTCCATTCGTTTTTCTACTATTATTATTATCAGTATTATTATTAGAATTCTGTTTTTGTTCATTAAAACAAAATACCCATTGCGACTGAGTCTGGCATTGTTTAGTTTTATTTTACGGTAGAGTATGTATGTAGTACTGTATTACCAAGGGAAAGGAAGAAAATGTTTGTTCCACTGTTTACTGTTATTAATACACACCTGCTTTTACATTTCCTTTATAAAACCTTCACAATCACTCTTTCATCCCATCTGTGTCGTGTAACCGACCGCCTCTCTCGCTCTTTCTTTGCGTGTACTTGTGCGTTCACCTTAACGGCCAAGCTACTTTACTTCTGTTATCATCGCACTGATGTCTGTATAGCGTTAAATAGATTTACTGAATGTTCCTAATGACCCACTTCATAACAGCGTTTTGCTGTATGCTACTTTCAATTGTGATGAAGAGAAGCACGGTATGCATTATACCGTAGTTAGGTTTGTTGGTCCAACTCGCTCATCTGCTTTACCTTCTTGATGTTTCTTATTTACCCTATATACTGTGTATGTATATATATGCACAGAAACAAATGATGATTAGTATACGTTCTACTTTTTAAATAAATTAACCTGTATTTGTTGTTTTTTTCGTGCAGAAACGATTTGGGTTAATTATCGTAATCTTTTCTTATCTAGAAAAAGGAAATAATTTCTCCGTGTAATTTTTAGTACACATAAATATTTATTTTAACATTTATAATAAAATACTTTTTTTTGTTAAATATCTTTAAGTATTAAAAAATGTACAAGTTTCGGATAACTTATCGTATTGATTTGAAAAATAACGACGAAAAAGTTTAAATCCTTATATAAATAATTAGTACACTACACAGCTGATAATATTATAGAACGACTGTAATCTTTTTTAAGCGTAGTTACCACATTTGGGGTAACTCAAATGTAGTCGTACCTATCACTAAAAATTAACTTCTCCTACCAGTTTAATCACAATAGAGAGAATTTCATATTTTATTCATATCATTCTTTATTTAATAGATTTGAATAATTTTTAATTCACTTGTTGTAGACATTCATTATCGTGATATAAAACGTTACGTTTATCACTTATATGTGATAAGAAAACGCTGCGAAATTAAGATTCACACTAACGATACAAACTGTATTTGCAGTTTTAATTCACAAAGCAGACGTACTCTTATTATATTTAGCACTGTTGCTAAGCGGAAATTTATAAAATTATCAGTGCTAAAATTGACTTTAAGATATACTGATTGATAACCCGCTTGGAACAAACTATCAAGAGTGGAAAAATATTCTTACCTTATTAAATATTGAAAGAATTACAAATTTGACATATGAAAAATAAGTTTATTTTTTGGAAAAAAGCAATTCAAATTGTTAAAATTTTGCAACAGCATTTTTTGATTAAATATTTAACGGGCTAATAAATTTTGTTAATTTGGAAACCCCTTTTCGACTTACTTTTTTGCAATTTTAAAGTTCTTGATAAACAAATATATGGATATATAATTTTGTATTCATTAATTTGTTGCTTTAGCTATCTATCACGTTTAATTCTTACGGCAGGGGGGATCTAAATCATTTCAGATGTTCTAGTGAGGGTAGCTTTCTCTTAAAATAATGATGCTCATTATACAGCCGAGTCCTTGCAGTGAACAGATTAAAGTTATCGCTTGCCGGGCTGAATATCAACTAAATTTTAATTTGTAAAAATAAATTTGGCTTGTTGAAAAACTATATGTTATAAAATATCTCGATCCTCAGTATTCTTAGTAAGTGTGACATAGGATGTTACGAGGGCGAGTAAAATATTATCTACACTTTATTTACACAAAGGTAGAGATTCAGAATGGTACATAATTTTTTCTACATAGTCACCGCCCTTGTCGGTGCACTTTTTCCAACAATCCTAAAGCTTGCATATTCTACCTTCCCGGTAGAAGTTTTTCGGTCGGACGCGAAGCCGCTTTGCACCGCTTCCTACAGGTCTAAGTCTGTGGAAAATCGACGACCTAGCAAAGCATCCTTGGGAAGGCCCAAACAGAAGAAAGTCGGAGGAAGCAATCTGGGGTGTTGGAAGGATGATCTGGTACCTCAAAATTCAACTTTTAAATGGTTTTAACGGTGTCAATACGTTTAAGCTTGTGTTCTGCAGTAAACCGACTCGGTATCCGTCGAGTACAGACGTTACGGAAGCCGAGCTTGTCGAGGATGACTTGATGGGCAGAACCGTGATGATGTTCAAAGAAGACACTACCTCATCGATGCTTATTCTCCAAAACCTCTCTCTGGCTTGCTGAAGCTTGTCATCCGCGGTGGAGGTCGAGGTGTCCTGCTCACTCTTCGTGTGTCACACTCGTTCGGCCACTTTTAAACTTATCGATCTACGATAAAACAGGTTTACATGTTAAAGCTCTGTCCCCGTATCGCAATAAAAGTCTACAATAAATTTCAGCCTTTTTCGCATCCTCCGACCAGAGAAATCAAATCGTTGTTCCTCCTTGGTGCAAACCGCTAGCGAAGCGGACATATTTACATAGCCGGAATGCAAATGACGCGATCGGGATCAAATTTCGCACACGAGACCGCAGTCTTACCGACTCAAAGCACGCACGCGCGTAGGGCTGTACGAAAACTTTGAAGGTTTATTTTGAGGATAGTGTAGTTAATTTTTGACTCGTCCTCGTAGTTTTTTCATCAATGTGGCTGTGCCTTTTTTGTCTGGTAGCCTGTAATCAATAGGTTGTGGTATGAAATGTATTCGAGTAAATGTCTAATTTTGGTAATAAAATAAGGTTTAAATCGATTTCAAAAAAACAATTCCATGAAAGCAACTAATTTTTTAATACCGCTATAATTTTCGTATTTTTGAAGTCGTGGTTCTATTAAACAACAGCAAAGACAAAGAACTATCGAGTTACGGTCACTTTATTCGACCGCAAATTATTTTCTTTTTTAATCTAAGTATCTAAAACTCTGTTCGTAAGAAAAAAACCGTTCGCTAAGGCAGAAAATCAGAAACAGACTTAAGAGTCCAGCATTCAGAAATAACGATGACAAATAAAATACTATGTTTTAAGATTGATTGTGTAGAGGATTAATTTTTTTATTGTAAATTATTTAACTTAATTGGAAAAAACTTTAAACGAAACCACGAGAAAAACTTATGAAACTGAAAAATAAAACGATTCACTGACATCGGTTTATTTAGTGAACAGTAAAGTTTAAAATATATATAATTATATAAAAGTTACTAATTAAATGTATCCGCCGATTTGCGTAGCGGAGTGTGGTAGAACCTCGATCTTTTATCCGAATTCGAATCCCAGTCAGGAATGGCATTTTTCATACGCTAAAGATTTCCATCTTCATATTTTCACGTACAGACTTCTTGGTAAATTAATTCATCGATAGAAAAATATATATTCATGTCGGGGTATGCTTTTAATGAAGTCGGTTAAAGATATTAAAATGGCCGAATCAGTGTACGTATAAAACAAAAATTAATTATATTATTTATATATTATTATAATTTTGTTACATATAATAATTGAAATATTTCTGCGTAAACGTAAATCAAACCAAATAAACATACAAAGGAGATTTGTGATTTTCCATCAAATCTTTACATCGACTATGTGTGAGCGGCCGTAATCAGCGATTATACAGCTTTGCCAGTGGACCTGTTTGTGAACCTTGAAAATCCATGTTCTTTACCTTGTTATTTTACATATGTTGCATTTTTCCGAGTTAGTTGGATACTAAGCTTTACATAAAGAAAAGAAAATAAATTTAATGCCTGCGGAGTTAATACAATTTATCAAATATTAAAAATTTAGAATTATATTTAACGGAATTTAAAAAAAATGAATTCATTTACTTTTACATCTTTGTTTTATAACCCAAGTTGTTGTTAATAATACTGACCATGTTTCTGGTCTGTTTCTATAAGGTGATAAACGAATACTTAAACTACGGTACTGGGAAGGGTTGCGTATCTTTGACAGGGGAGGGGTTTGTATTCATTGGCATATTTGTTTGAAGATCAGCTTGTTTGTCCGGGTTAGAATTTTTCCCAGATGAAGAATGATTTAGTTTGTTGTACATTCACGGGGAATTACATTTATTTCATAATTGAGTTCTATGCAGGGTGGATTATTTTATAAATCGTCTCAGTCCAAAATTTGTATCCGGTAATTTTTTTCAAAATTATCGTTTATATAAGATTACGATGCAGTTTACCTATTGTATAATTGGAATAGGATTTTTTTGTTTCTACTTTAATTTGGATGGATTACGCATCCATTTTGAATTAAAATAAATACATTTTGTTATATGAAATCTAGTTAAAAGTGAATTTTATTATTTTTCTATATTACTAACTATGCGTAATTAATGTAAATAAGTATAGCGATATTAAAACTGCCATTTAGAAAGGTTATTCATTTGATTAGATCATCATTTGAGTGAATTAAGATAGTGTTGCAATAATTCTGCCGTAGCCTTTTACTTAAAATTTTATGACGGTTGAGAATACACTTAGTTAAACTGAATAATTTAAAATTCTTTTTAAGGAATGCTTTCATTACACCCGAATTTTTTCTTACGAAAGTTTTTTTAGATACAGGTCAATTAACTTGTTTGTAGATTTTATTAATTTTTAGCCGAGTGGTGCCTGTTCCCAAAAAGCTTCTTTTTAGAATTTCTTTTTTATTTATTAGGTATAATTTAATTTGCGTACTGTTATTTTTAAAACTGATTAAGATGTATCGTTCATGTTTAGAATTGTATTTTCTCTTGATATAATATAGAATACTAACTTATATATGTACCCAACTTTACTTAGGTCATAATTTCTTCATAAACCCATCCACTTTTTTTACAAAAATTATCACTATTCTAACTAATACTATTATCTAGTCTGTTTATTACCCTAAAATAGTATAATTTGAATGCAAACGGGAGGATTTTGAAGAAAGAACATGTATTTTAAACTTTCAAACAATATACCGTACAATAACTAATGCGACTAAACAAATGTGTAAAATACACTATATACAAATGACTTATGAAACTATACAAATATGTGCAATTTAATTTTAAAACTAATAATAATTTAATGTAATTTTAATTAATTCTGCGCTGAGCATTGAGAAAGATGTATAGAGTCATAACTTGTATACGAAGACGCTTCGTACACAAAATAAGTACATTGTACAAATAACTAATGCAACTACACATAATACAAAAGTACAATATTCGAGTATATTCAGAAATACACAATAGTGTTCAAGGCTGCAACTTAAACTAATCCGATGCTTGCCCGTAAACAACATTTTTTGTCTTTCCTTCTTGTTCCAAAACGCAATAATGTTCAAGAATGATCTAGAATGCTCCAAAATGTTCTAGAAACTTTTATACAGTTCTAAAAGTTTCCAAAATGTAACATTATTTGAAAATATTCCAGAATTTTAGCCTTTTAAAATGTTTTAAGGTTCTCAGCCCTTATCCCTCCCAAAGCGATTGCGATGGGAATGACTAACACCCGCAGTATTTGTACTCGGTTGATAAATAATAATTGTTCCAAGTTTGGTTGAAATCAAACGTAAAAACGTACAATGACTTTTATTTCGGTTAATTTTGTACGAATTACATTTTCGGCTTATATTTTGTATTACGTATGTAAAAGACTTTTTCATCCGCTCTACCGGACGTAAACCTTATTGACGTACTAGGTGGGGTGATGTAAACCTATTGGGAATCGAGCTCAACTGATTTTCAAGCGAATCGGTTCGTAGGAACCGCAGTTAAAGACAATAAAAAGGCGTTTTTTGGGTACGTTTTCAAGGTTAACCAAAATAGGAAATCCGCCCTTCTGATGCACTTACTGCGATAGAATTTTTTTTTATAATATATGTTTACACTATGTATATATGTTGTCTTACTTTTCACAAAACAGACCGACTTCGACGATTCTTTTTTCTTGTGGAGGAAGTTCTTTTAGTGGTCGAGTTGTAAACTTTTTCACATAATTTTATTTAGAGACGTTTTAAATATCGAATTAAATTGAGTACGTAAATAATTTTAATATATTATTCATGCTTTTTCATTATAATTGTTTAGTATTTTGATTACTGAAACGTAATGACACATAAGTCCTGGTAAATTCTGATATCTTAAATATTAGCACGCGAGATTTCAGGAAAATTATAAGGAAAACTTATTAACTTTTATAAGAAAAATAAAATGTTTATCTTCCCATATTTTAGCTTAGTTAAAGTTCAATAATAGTTTGTCTAGTTATTTTTAGCTCTACACTTTTTTTTTAACAAAATGGAGATTTCTTGATTTCGCTTTACTTTCGGATATTTTTTCATACTTTATTTTTATTATATTGGGTGATTAATCAGTTAGGTTATTTCTTTAAATAAAAATAAAAGAACAACAAAAGTTTCATACTGGTAGAATTTCATGTTGATCTATCCTAAGTAAAAATAAAAAGTAAAGTTTAAGTAAAAATATAACTAAAAAGTCTAAAAAAAAGTTTAAAAAAATACTATTTTTTAAAGCCTAATTATTTCGGAATTATAGCTTTCCAATTCTTTATATTCTGAATTAATGGAGTTGGTGCCAAATACATGATTATAGATAGTTGAAATTTGGCGCAATTTTTAAAAAGTCGAAATTTAAAGAAGTATTAAAGCAGTATGATTTTTTACATTTTAGAGTGGATTTATAAACGATTCGTTGATTTTTTTGGTGACGTTTTAATAATAATAAAAAATTAAAGTTTTAATTTTTGAAAACAACTAATTAATATCATTAAAAAAATAGTCTGTTTTATTAAAAATATATAGAATTAATATTTTAACGCACACGTTGTATTTTACTCTTAAATTAAACTCAGTTACGGTTTTATGTAGCTTGTTTTATAAATTGCTATTTTCAAATTTATTACTTTTCCACAGTAGCTTTAAGTATTTACTTCTTGAGTTAACTGTAATGTACGTTTTCAAGCTTTTACTGTACAATACTTTCGTTTTAGTGCGGTACTTAAAATTGTTTTTCAGTTATTTTATTTTCCGCTTCACTATTTATTTTATTTAGTTTATTCATTTATTCTGTTTTACTTTTACCTTTATATTTCTTTAATTTAATAAGCTTGTTTGTTTTTATACATATTCTATAAAACTGTATGCGCTGTTAGAGATCTCATTAATCGATCGGGTCGGAGAAAAAGATTATCGATATATAAAAAAAGTCTACTGAACCAGTGATCGCTTTTACTGTTACAATAATTATAATTATTAGAAGCAACATTCTTTGAATTATTAATATTATTATTTTAATCGTTTGGAAAGAGAATTAAATGAAAAATATCCGAAAAAATATCGTTAATAAATGGCGAATTTTTTTTGTTTACTTCCTTGTACGAAGTAAAGGAAGTATTGTGATCGCGAAAAATTTCGGTTTTCAGATTTCAATGGAAATATCCATTCTGACCATCCCTGAATCCATTTTGACTAGTTTCGGCGTGACGTCTGTATATACGTATGTACTTCGCATAACTCAAAAACGATTAGCCGTAGGATGTGGAAATTTTGGACTTACAACTGTTGTAACATCTAGTTGTGCAGCTCCCCTTTTGATTGATATCGACTGAACCAAAAGTGTCCAAAAAAGCCCAAAATCCAAACAAATTTGAATTTTGGAGTTTTTCTTAACTACAGTAAAAAGTCCTAATTAGAGCTTTTCAACGATATATCATAAGTGGTACTCATTTTCTTTGGTTACAGAGCAATAGCAAATAAATGTTTAATTAATGAAATATTTGAATCTTACAAGGGGAAGGCACATCGGTTCGAATCGAACTTAATTTCCTTTTTTTTAATTTAAATATATTGATTTATTAATACTTATTAACCTCCGACTATAAAAAAATGTACAATAAATAATAATTCAATAATAACAATAAAAAAGGGAAAATATCACAAATTATTAAAGAAATAAAATTTTATGTACTTTTCATTTTTTTTTAAATGTGTATATGTAATTTAGTAGGCGTTTAAGGGAGTCATGTGGTATCCACATCAATTTTTTTTACTAGTAGTGCTATATTTTTACAAATGAATTTAAAGCCTATTAATTCGCTACATATAGGGAAAGATTTTAAATCGTATTATTTAACTGCCCAATCTTTTATGTTGACATTTCAAATTTTGTTTCATTAACTCCCTTATTTTTCTCATGATTTCAAAAAAATTAAAAAATACGTACCATTTTTTTGTGTCTACTTTACTCATCCGAATTAGAGTTTACGTAAAAAACATTTAAAACTACGCTTCATAACTGTCTTACAAATTGTCTTCATCGAATTTGGCCATATATGGACTGAATGTTACCAGTTATTTTTTCAAGTAATATTTATTTCTCTCAAGACGTTTTTTAATAACTAAATTCATTAGTACGTTCGTTTTTATAAGTGAAATAAAAAATATATAAAACTAAAAAAGAAAATTAATATTTCGCGTCAGTGTGACTACTACGCTTTTGCAGTTAAATGATTAGTGGGCTTCGTCATATGAACAGCATTTCACTACGGCAGCTGGTGGGTCGTCTTATTATTATTTTCCAGTAAATGATCATTGCAGCATACATTAGAGTACGAAACTTTATATAAAAAATCATTGAGTGCACTAGCGTCGATGTCGAGTGTCAGATACTCATAAAACTTTAACGAGAGGAAACAAAATGCTAAAAAGGACCTCGCTTCGTCCGATAGAAAAATGAATTTTTATCTATTTCACTTACGTGTGCGTATTTAAACAAACCGTTCCTGCGCAAATTTTATTTTGTATAAACCATTCCTGTCATGGTTGACAAATTTTTGTATGTATCGTCGGTAATCATTGCCGCTAAGGATCATCATCAATAAGAAAATAAAATTGGTTAAATTATAAACAAATATTTTAGTATTGTATTTTATGTTAATATAATAAATGGAGCTAATACTAATAGTTCTGCGATCAGTTCGCTAAGCTCATTTTCTACTGAATTAAACAAATTGAGCTGTGAAATTTCAAGTGCGGTCCGAGGTATGCGGCGGGCGATCAAAAACATTCAAACTGTCAACAACTGGCACTTGCAGTACGGGGCCGAGCATTTTGTGGAGCAGGCAGATATCATACGACAATATTCCTCGTTTTTTTTTTTTTAATAGATTTTCAAAGACGACTCGGTGTCTCAGAGTGTGCATTAGGTTGGTTATTTCGCTTTAAAGCTGAAGGTGACTTAAAACCTTTCCTGTCCAGAAAAACTGAAGCTGTATATTTTTTGATTGTGTTTTGAATTTCTTGACAATGGAGAACGTATGTGTGTCTAATAACCCTTCGATTCAAGTGTGGTGATGTAACTCACGTTGCGTCTTCGGTCACAATAGAGTTTAAAACACGTCTGCTTCGTCTAAATCAGAAATTACAATTGTGGGCACGGAACCCAACGTTCTTTATTGTGGTCGTCAGCTAACGATATGCATATCTAACGCGCACGGTATCTGTCTTTTATAGCCTAATCTTTTCTGCATAACTTTATTAACTGTAGTCTTAGAGGCTTCAGGAATCAATTCCTTTATAGGCAAACGTCAATTTGTATGGCTGGTGTCTTCAGTAATGTGAAGAAGGTCGTCAAAGATGAGACTCGCCCTACCGCTCCTACATTCTTAGTGAATATTAGTCTTAAAATTTACGGTACATCTTTGAGTTGTTTTCCTATTTATAAAATTGCTTAAAACAGCTGTGATTTATCTATGAATTTCTGGCGGGAAAAAAGGAGAAAGGTATTACAGAACGATTTTAACAATAAGCAGAATTTTGATTCCTCGAAATCATTTTAAAAATGTATTATTCACGAATTACTCGACCAATGATTTTTCTTACTAAACAGGGCATTAGAATCAGCTAATAACAAAGACAGTGTTACCAATACCGCAAACAAATAATTCGCTCACAAGCTACGTGAGAACATCCAAGCCCCAGACGAAGCCTTTGACGTTTGCTTGAACTACAGAGTGCGGAAAGTTGCTGTGCACTGAAATTATGGAAATGTAATGACAAAACATTTTTAATTATTACTTTGCATTTTTATTTCATTATTTTATACAAATGTATATTACAGTAACTGGAATAGTCTATAAACGTTGTTGAAAATAACCTCTACCAACATAAACAGAAAGTAATCTGGAGACAGATCGGGCGTCGTGCAGGCCACAGCAGGCCACAAACCCCTCGAAATGATTCGGTCACCAAAAACATTTCGTAAAAAGGTCACTGACCTGTTAACCTGTAAGCGCTGTAGGGCCATCTTATTGGAACCAACCGTGATTGATTTCCGCTTCTGTTAACCGACTAATGAAAGTTGTTAAAATAGCATAATAACGATCACTATTAACTATATCTTCAAAAAATATTGGACCCACAATGCGTGGTCTACTCACACCGACCCAGACTCCAATCTTCGCTTCGTGCAAAGATTGTTCGTGTAATTCATGGGGATTAGTCGTCCATCAATCTATTTTGTGAAATAATATACTCACCCATATGAAACCACGCATCGTCTGTAAAAAAACGTAATGTCGAGGATACCTTCGGAGTTTAGGTCAGTAAAACGTTTAAACCGTTGACCATAATTTAGTCTTTTGGCGCGATCTATAGGTTTCAGTTCTTGAACACATATTACTTTGTACGGGAAAAGGTTAACTTCTTTTCTTGCAGCTTTACGTGCAGTACCAGGTCCGATACCTTGCTCTTATGCTAACTTACGCATTGACTTTGATGGACTTACGGGTATAGCTCCAAAATATCGAGCAGCTTCTGTTTGTTTAGTTTAGGTGGTCTTCCACTTCAATCTGCGTCTTAAATAGAGTCTCTTGCCCGAAAGATAAGAGTTATAACTGCATTACGATAAGGAAGAGGGATATTTGGAAACCTTTCAGAAAACTTGTGCTTCACTAAATCTGTATACTTGTCACCTTCACGAAAGACGTGTTCAATGAGGAAAATGCGTTCGTCTACCGAAAGAAACGTTGCGTTTCTCGCAACCATCGATTCCATAAACGAAACAATACGAAACGAAATGAAACACATTCAATCACAAATCAACGACTGACGTCTTGGTTAATTACTGAGCAACGCCCCAACCTAACGCCAAAGAACAGAAAGAACCACATAATTTTAAAGCATATTGTACAACGGCTTTTCGAACGCTCTGTATAATCAGATCACGTTTCGCTACAAATTTAAACTCGCCCAAAAATAAGAGGGTTTTTTTGTTGGACTAAATGCTAAACTTTCTTCTCTGCTACAGTTAATGTAGCAGTTATTAATTTGTTTTTAATACCACTCTGTCCATGTCGTAATAATAATAATAATAATTCATTTTAATTATTAAAACTAAACTTATACTTATTCGTCGAAGCGGAAATGAGACTAGAATTGAAATCAGTATGAACTATAGAATCGTTCTTCATCATATGTTATATATGCAGTTTTTACCATTACGAATTTCTTGATATCCATTTAATTTCTTCATGTAATCTATTTTATATAATTATAATTTATAGTAACCCTTTTTTCCATTGCGCAATAATATTATTTTCATAATTTTCCCACTTTTGTTAAATTTATTTAGTACAAATTATGTAATTCACAATTTTACAGACTTAATTTTGTAATTTATGTATACGCCGGTATAATTATTAGATAAGAAATTTGTTTTAATTATTTTATTATTATTATTATTGCTATTTTATGACCTCATTGTATGCGAAGATTTAAATGATGTTATTTAATATAATATGTGGACTTAGTTTGAGCTGCTTTGTTACTGGAATTAAATTTAATAATTTCAAGTAGATTGTTTATATCATCTCGTGTTTACTACATATACTCGTGTGAACTTTGTACTTAATTATTTATTCTTTGCGCAAGTGGAATAATTTAAAATTGTACTCCATTTTAGTATGTAGGAGGCTATTGTCGGTTTAATTATTATTATCATTATTTATTTATGACTTTGAAATTATCGTAACATCCGGTTATTTTGTTGTATTTTTAAACAATTATCTGAAAAAATAAATTCATTGTACTACAATTTTGAATTTAGCAGTTTTTTTCGCATTTGCTATATCATGTTAATTTATTGTCTCTTTCTTTTTTAATATTTTAAATAATTATTTTTATTACTTTTCTACAAATAAATAGTGTTATTTTATATGAGTATTAGAAGAGCTGAGTAATACCTTTGAGTAGGCTGTTTACTTCTGCCGATATAATTACAAAAAACTGAACTAATTTATAAAAAACAGATATCGATACGTCTCGGATACGCATATCAAAATAACACTTCGTATATAATGACTTGATGAAAATAAAAATACAACGGTAGATTCGTTGAAAATTATTTGAAATCCATTCATTATTTTTTGGTATTTGATTCTGAAAGTAACACAAAAACGCTTTTAAAATAAAAATTAAATTGGTTTTTAAAAAAAAATTACATATTTTTTCCGTACTTCTCATTTTAGAAGTCATTTCCAAGGGGGTTTTTAAAAATTAGTTTTGTCTATCAAAAATTTTATTATTTTCTTAATATGGATTAGGTCTATAGAAAAAGCTGCCTGCACATTACATAAAGACGATGAAATATGATTATCAAGCGTAAGCGAAGTCTCCAAAATGGGAGGATATATAATTTTCTTATTTAAGGTTTTTTTAATTTTCCTGAATTTCATTGTGAAAAAGATTTGAAGGTAACTAGAATGATTTCATGCAACATACCATTTCGCTTTAACTATCCAGTATTAAGCAATTATGAAGATAAATATATATACAAAGAGTTTACGTGACGAATAAATTTTAGTATAAAAAATTTTCCACTTCAGTTATATGGAATAAAACTTTAAACGACAATACCACAAATATTTCATGAAGAATGATCAAAATCGATCTTGAGTTAAATAAGTCTTAATTATAATTAACCTCATTATTAAACCTTAATAAGGTTGTTAAGGAAAATACACTTAAGGTGTATTTTCATAACACCTTAAGTTTAATAAACTTCGGTGTTTATTAAAATCTTAAGATTTAGGTTTTAATAAACAAACAATACATCCGGGCTGAATTGAGAATCCTATTCTCTTAAATCTGTTGCAGTTGAAGAATTTTTCAGATATTAATCTTAGGTGATGATTGAAAATACACATTTTTTTTGGAAATGAATGGTTTACAACTAAATATTAAAAAAAAAATTCTCAACATTTTTCTTAAGACGATTGGTTTGTCGGCTTTAAATAATAGGAAATTTAGTTTTTTCTTAAGTATTTAAGAAAAAACTAACTACTGATTTTTCAAAGAAAAGTACACCATTACTTTCCGTCGCATATATGTATATTTTAATATATATAGTTTATATATATATATATATACTAGCATACTAGATTAAATGAACACAATTGAAAGTTTGATAAAACATTAACAAAATGAACATTATTATGGAACTTCACAAAATTGAACTTTTCCCTTCGCCTCTTTTCCCCATTTTAATTTTTATCATATTCCCTTTCACTCATTTCCTCCTTCTTTCCCTTTCCTTCGCCCACTTCTATAAATCGGTCCTGTAGTTTTCTAGTCTATAGGGAACACACGTATCGGAAACACTGAAATGGAATCATAAAATATTTAGTATGCCGTGTGTTGCTTCTACGTCCAACAGATAGCGTTGTTTTTTTAAAAAAAAGCCTGTTTTTACCTGTTACAGGTGTGAAATATGACATATTAGGTATATAAATAGAAGGTATATAAAAATACGCGCGTATTCGAATTACAACGTTGTGTCAAGATTTTAAAGATATCGGTGAAGAACTTTCGTAGATTTAGGATTTTGAACAAACGAACATTTACATTTTTATTTACATAGACATATATATATATATATATAATGTTGCAGTTCCAAAGTCCCCAAAACTACTATATAGATTACATTGAAATTTAGATATGCTCTGATAGTGTATCCTATTTAGAGTAGATAATGATAACCGCCGGAAGATAGCGACGACAATGGAAGATGCCCAACAGTCGCCTCACGGAAGATCAAAGAGGCCTGCACTTTCCCCTGAGTTGCTCTTTTTACGCCTCGCAGGTCTTTCTAAGGTTACGGTCTGTAATTATTTACAACCGAAAATACGGGAAGGCAAGTCAAAGAACAAGGATCTACATCCCACGATATCGAACCCGGCCGAATGAAGTCGAAGAACATAGCAAGAATCAAGAAGAGTCTACGGAATCCAAAATTCACCAACCATCCTTCCTTCTTTCCTCCAACTTACAATTTTTGCCTACCGTTAGCACATGCGACTCCCTCCAGCGAAGAAATGCAATGCATCCTACAATATCTAGGATCCTATCAGGCACATCTTGCTGAACCGAAAGGCACTAGCACGGACAGACCTTCAGTGGACGGGCTGAAGGGGAATCGCGGCGGGAGAAGAACGCAGATACATTGCTAGTCTCCCAACGATAGCCCAGGTAATGATATTTCAAATTGATCTGTAAGGATCGGAATGCAAGCCACAATTCCGTCCTAAAACAAAATAAATATATAACCGACAGTAAATAAACAAATACCCGTCCGATAATAAGAAAGACCCAGCAGCAAGGAACTATTGCGTTGAATGATGAATATGTATACCCCGTTATCCTTGCGTTCCGTTCCAGTAGTACATCTGAAATTATGCATGTGAAAATGTGATGAAGATTGGTTGAGTCGGTCTTGAGTTAAGCCTAACTTAAAATCGGAAAAATTTGAGCCGGGCTTGTTACAAGTGTGGTTCGTTAAGATGCTGAGAATTTGAACGTTGACGTTTTTTTGTAAATGTTTTAAGTATTTACCAATAGATAGTAGCACAAGATTGTTAATTTATTAAAACAAAATTTTAAACATAAATATCTGAAAGAGGTGTAGTCTTGTACAGACTCAGACCGACCATTCCTGAGATATGTGGTTACTTGAACCCCAACCACCGTATTTAAACATCGTAATTATTTTATATAAGAAAAAGATACATTTTTAAAAAACTACCCATTGAATTACGATTACAATAATTTCATTTTATTTTATACGGAAAATATATTTTATATTCCAAAATATATTTTTACCTCTTTCAGTTTTTGCATTTTTTGTAAAATTTTTGATTACAATGACTTGATACATGTTCTAACAAAATAAAATAACAAAACTTCGATCTTCTTGCGCAGTTCTGCGCACGAATTTTTTGTTTTTTATTTATTATTCATAAATAAAATCATTTGTACTCAGATTTATTTTTGCGTTGTATTAGAAATTTTTGTCCATTTAAAAGTCCTTATCATTGATCGTACGTTATTAATTTTTTTTCCTAAAAATAGATCCAGTTATGAAATTCTTGTAGTACGATATTTTTCCTTATATTTCAATTAAATTTTATTAAGGTTTTTTAAGAAATATTTTATTAAAACTTCTGAAAACGTCATTTTTTATTTTATTTAATATTGTAATCCTTAAATTATATTATTGAATATTATACTTAATAGTAATAAATGCCTTTTCAAACGTAAATAAACTTAAAAAGCTGTATATAGGTTGCTGTGAAATCTGTTTGTAATCCTGTCTTCCCTATAACTCATGACCTGTTTTCTTATCTGTATTAAGTGACCTACTTGTGTTCCTCACTAACGGTTGTATTGATTATTAACAGATGATAGTAAAAACGTTTTCTTAAAAGTTTATTAAAAAAAATGAAGAGTTGTAAGATTAGGTTAGTAAGTTTTGTACTTTCTGCTGAATTTAATTAAGTTTTGTTTCGTTTTGGTGGAAAAAGGCTGATACGCAGCTTAATTTTGCGTTTTTTTTAGATTTTCAATTTATAGTGCGTTAAATTATTAATAATAATATGAGCGTTATGGGCCCCACTATCCTTTTACTGGTTAGAGTTATATACTCGCTGTTTTGCGGCGCCAGTTCCAATCCATGGCTTCGCGTCCAGCCATCAATCATCTGCAGTGCCAAGTTGCCGCGCTCCACGAGCTCTACCTCCGTCCTACCATTACCTACCTTTGTTTCTTTGTTTCTTTCTTTTTCCTGTTTAGCCTCCGGGAATTACCGTCAGATATTACTTCAGAGAATGAATGAGGATATGTATGAGTGTAAATGAAGTGTGTATTATACATTCTCCGTTCCACCACTCCTAAGATGTGTGGTTAATTGAAACCCAACCGCTAAAGAACACCGGTATCCACGATCTAATATTCAAATCCGTATAAAAGTAACTGCCTTTACTAGGGCTTGAATGCTGGAACTCTCGACTTCGAAACCAGCTGATCTGGGAAGACGAGTTCACCACTAGACCAACTCGGTGAGTAACCATTATCTACGTACCAACCTTTTTTATTACGACGGTTCGTAATATTCCGTAATTAATAGAGAGAAAAAGTGTAGCTTCATTTTATGGATTCCAGACACTGAAACGCTAACTTTCGATCATATTTGATGTAAAGAAAATAAAATTGAGGAATGAACTCCCCAATACTTATACGAATTATTGAAAATTAACATATGTAAATTTTACATAAAATAAATAATTTCGTTACTTTATTTTTTGGTACTGTACAAGGAAGGCTGTAATATGGAGATGAATGTATGTTACGTGCATGACAGGTAGCTTTGTAGTTGACCGCCATGATTCACAAATCATTCCCAAAAATGACGTAATAACAAAAATCCCGTGACAAACTAATTTAAGGAAAATGAGGAATGATGTGGTTTATTCATTTCTTCACTGAGCTGAATAAAATGTCACGCATCAGCAAGCCAAGCTGCTTGATTCATTGAAATAAAGATAACATTAGGTTCGATAAATTACACCTTCATCTGTTCACTATTTGGAATGGTCGTAATGTTTAATAATGATGTTCCAGTGTTGTTGACTCTGGTTTGCCTATTTTGAAAGTAAAAAATATTTAAGGTTTCGATTTCTTAAATCCTCAAACTTGTTAATTCTGTCAACTGTACTTACATAAATTTCTTGTATATTATTATATTAATTGTTTGGAATATTATTAACAGCAGTTCGCGGAGAAAGCTTTCAAAGAAACTTCTTGTCAACTTAATGGTTACTTTCTAAAAAAATTATAAAAGTTATTTTATAGAAGATCTTTCTCCAAACGTTAATAAGGAACGTTAGAAAGATTTTCAGTTAAATACGAAAGCCTGCAAAATTTGGGTTGTGGAATGTTTTTTAACTTTTGATAATCGATTACTATGTATTTTTTAGAGCTGAATCCGAAAATAACCTACATTTTTCCATCACGGCAGGATCATTCCCAAATGACAAATTTAGAAATTTGTAAAAAGTTGAAAACTTGCGAAAATGTGATACTATAAAATACATATAAAACTTTTTTTTATAATAAATTAACATATTGATAACAAATACTATTTCTGCTTATATTATGCATTCTTATAGCTCAACAGTTGAGTGATCTGAAGAGACCGGCGAAGTGGTGGGTTGATGATGATGAGCCGGTGGGAAAGCTTGGGCGGCTGGTTGTGACAAGATTTATACTTGGCCCAGCCAATGTTCCTTTAAGTCCCTCAACAATACCATCAGATCACGACTTTGTCGAACATGCGAACTTAAAACGTACGTTTCATCCAAATAAACAATTGTTGCATTGCATTTACTGTACTTAGCCGCTGCCTGCCAATATTCAATTCTCTTCCACCTGTTATCGAATTTCTCAATTAAAAGTTTTCTGTTATTTTCAGTTTTACGCCATTTGAAACCTAACTCAACGTCGTTTATACTTTTTCGGCGTGCTGAAAGAACACGATTGGGATTTTGATTGAAGAATCGTGTCTTTTATTCTCTTCTGAGTTTTTGAACCTGTGTTCTTTATATCCCACAAGCAGCAACAGTTCTTTCTTCGCATTGTTGAATGCCAATTATTATATGTTTATCGTCACTTAATTTACCTACTTTTAGATTTTTTTTTCACAGAATCATAAACATTATTGATAAATTCACACGATCGACTCCTAAGTTTTTTCTTAACTACCGATTTAAATTCTGCCATAATAAATCGCACTAACACACGAACAAAAATAAAGAAAAAATAATATTTCCGAAAAACAATGAGCAATTATAACCGCACAAAAACATGAAAGAAATGGAATGAAGGTATCAAGGAAATGGACTACTACGATGATAGCAGACAATTGCTGGATGTTACACCGAGATGAACCCTGTACAGAACATAGAAGGATAAGCGCGAAGCAGAGTATAAGCCGTCCAAAGAAACTTCCGACACATGGAATAAAATTGTAAGTATGTTATATACTTCGTCGTTAACGGTTGGCGAAGAGTGGGAGTGATTTCCAAAGGGATGACGTACCTCATAAAAATTAATTAAATAAATTTAATTTAAAAATGTACTATAATAGAAATTAGGCTTATTTTGTAGCAATTTTCATTAGAAATTAAGGGGTAATGACCACCCTCCCCTATTTACCACACACACACACACACACACACACACACACACACACACATATATATACACACAGAGAAACCTCTAAATAAAAGGAACCTCCAAAAAACGGAAACGTCAAAACGTACGGTTTCCCAAGTCCCGATATATTTTTATAGAAATTAATCTCTTCAAGACGGAAAACTCCGCAATACGGAACCGGAAAGGAAACATAGACTTTACTTTTAATTTTACGTATTAATTTCGTCTCATCAGACGGAAAGGAAATTTAAAAAAAAAAAGATTGTACATTACCAAGATTTGAAAATTATGAATCCAGTAGAAATGATTATTATTATAATAATACTGTACTGTAACTGTTGTTTATCTAACAATCAACTTTCAGGTGAGGCTAAAAATGTATGCACAAGAAATAGTTATCGACTGGAAAAATGAAATTAAAGAAATAACAGCAGCTTACGAACCAAAATATATCGGTAATTTCGATGAAACCGGTTTATTTTTTCTAGCTTTACCGACCAAAACACTGTGTTTCAAAAATGAAAAGTGTATTGGGAGGTAAACAATCCAAAGAAAGACTGTTCTGGTGTAAGGCTTTGCGGATGGCACGTTGCTTAAACCATTGGTGGTAAGTAAATCTTGGAAGCCTCGCTGTTTCAAAAATATTATTCTATTACCACTGGAATGGTACGCAAATAAAAAGTCTTAGATGACGTCTTAAATGTAGGATTAGTTTTCCGTAACTATTAAAAGAATTGTAATGTTGTTATGCCTTCTGTTACACTGTGTACTTATTTTAATGAGGAGTACAGGTGATCGATGAAGAAGTAATACATTCTTGCCAGGAATCGAATCCAGGACCTCGTGGTATAAAAGCCAGTTCTAACTTCTATAACTGCTGGCCTTCCTACTTTTTTTATTTCTCTTTTACTTTCCCGCCTAGAAAGCGCTATAGTTCTAGAAAGGAAACTATTATAATAGGTCCAATTTGGGCATATGCGGTTTTCACCGGATCTTGATCTTGACGTTTTGACACATAAGGAACCCCAAAAAAAAGGATGGAAATTTTCCGGATGTTAATAGTCGTATCTACGTGCGTGAGTTCGGTTTTGGCCTCTAAATCACCTTATATCTCCAGAACTACTAGACCGATTTTAACCAAACTTTGCCAGATTACTTCTATATATGAGGCATTGAAACCATAAAATTTTCAGCTTAAAAGATCAAGGGTGGTGAGTCTGTATAGCAAGGCCACCATCAGTATCTCGAGATTTCCCCTGATTAAGGTCATATTTTTCATAAAAAATAACATGTGCAACAAGAATTTGCAAAATCGCACCCCCCAAAAAAATATTCTCTAAACTAGGGGCTTAGTGGGGGATCCTTCGCCAATAGTACCCCCTGTCAGCACAAGAGCACTACTGTACAAGTCCGCCATTATGGAATTTCCCTTTTTCCTCGTCATCTTCGACCGGGAAATTAGAAATACCACAGGGTTGCCAACCAAATTATTTTTTATACTTTCAATATTAATTATATTTAAAACGTAAAAAAGTAACTCAGTCTGGCTGGGTTTCCAACTCGTTCGCCTGGTTGACTCCGTACCTGGTGCGATAAGCCTCGCGGCTACACCAGTCTGCCAACCGTACTACAGAAATTTATTTTATGTAAGTTGTGAAATTCCATTAGTTTAGTTAGTGCCGACCATCACCGCTAGTATCGCTACACCCGCGCGAATTGAATACGGTATGCCCGCGTAGACTATTATGAATATTCATAAATATTATATTACAATTATTTATATTCAATAAATTGCTTTAAGTTTTCATTATGGTAAAGTGACTAAAAAATATGCAGTTTCTCTTTTAATGTATGTCTTAATTTTATATTATATCTCATACACGCCTTTTGGAATTCATAATCCTCATAAAATACAATAATCCCACTTATAAATACAAGATAAAACAGCTTATTTTTTATAGAAATACTTTTAAGTGGTATATGTAGTCGTTTATATTATCATAGTATGAAGTTGTTTAATTTCTGAATAAAATGGAAGCTATGTAACCTTTAACTAACTCCATCGCTATTTTAATTTTCCCCTCAATTAACGTCGTAATTTACATACTATATTTATTGTATTACTTATTTGCGATTCAGTTACCTTTATTCCTTTTTGCGTGTAATTTATTTTATTTTAAGTAAATAGAGTTTTTTGTACGATTTTATGTATGGTTTTATTTAATTTTTAAGAATATTTTTTTTTTTTTGGCAAAAATTTGGAAGTTGTTTTAGAGATAGAATAATAATAATGTAAACAAAATGAAAAGACCAGTCTGAATTGGCGGCGACGAATAGATAGATATTCTGGTGTAATAACAATACGTATTTTAACCAAATAACGAACATCACAAGTACGGGAAGTGAACTGATTGCGTAAGAAAAGGTGTGGGAAATTATTAAGTCGGTGCAAAACAATAAAATTATCTTAACAGAAACTCATACTCTCTCTCTCTTTCTCAATATTCCACTTCTACCGTTCCTCAATGATCCCTTTTCATTCCGTATCTTTTTTCTCTTTATTTTTTCCCTATTTTCATTACCCTTCCTCCTTTTTTTCTTTCAAGAATTTTCTTATAATCCTTTTTTCATTTATTTATTCCCTTGTACGGTTAGCATTACCGCATATTTGTTGTATTTTGTAATACATTATTATCTATGCATAATTCGTTGGTTACTAAAGCTTTCTATCTAATTATTTTCGATATTTTTAAAAAATTTTATGGCATAATATAACTTTACAATGCTGTAATATTTTGTGATTTTAAATTTAAATATTTCCATCTTAAATAATCTATTGTTTGTAAATACACGCTTGTTAAATTATATACGGTTAATTAGATACGTTGTTACTAACAATATATAGTTTTTTTCTTAATAAAATTCACATAAAGCAAATATAATTGACTTATTGTTTTTTTACAAATTATTATGAAAATAATTGTATGTTTTTTATAATTATTGTTAGCCTTATGATTGTCATTCATCGGATTTTCATTGTGTTAAAAGTATACCTTTGAAATACGCGTTGCGTTTTTTTTATTTTTATCTATATTAATGTATTGTCGGTTGGTATTGGATTGTATCCGACTACTCGTTGGAGGAACACTAATTTAGTTACGCATTTGTCCTTTTCCGGAAACACTGACGCAGCTATATCGATTCAAAACTTTGAATTTTAAATAAAAATTTAGAAATTACTATTTTTTCCTTAAGTGGTTTTTACTTTATCGAGTTTATTTTATTAAAGGGCTTTTATTTTTAGGCTATTTAAACTACGAGTAGGTCTATAAAAATCGCTACCGGTATGTAAAAATTTGTTTTCTGCTAAAATATAAAGGTGAGACTCTTACTATTTCGTTAAAAAAAACTACTACTTTAGTTATCTTCTTGAAAAAAGCCTTACAGTCACTAAAATAATTTTTTTTAAATTTAAAAAAAATCTTCGAAATAGTTGCATTTGGTTAAAAGTAAGACTTATCGTGCAAAAAAGGTAGGTAATTAAAAACTAAATTAAAAAGTTAACCTATTTAAAATAATATCATTTAATTCTTGTATAAGTTTTTTTAAGTCGGCGCCAAATTAAAACCGAAGAATGAACAATCTGCTATCCGGTAATTTAATGGTTTATATCAAGAAATTGAAGTTTTGTAAAATCGAAAGGTATTATTAGTTCTTAAGTAATTTGTATTTATTACTACGAGAATAAGTTTAAAGTTTAATTTTTTTTTTGTATAAAATATGGTTAGATCTGGAAAAAAAACGACCGTCATCATAAATATAACAAAAAACATAATACAAAACGCAATATTAGTGTTAGGAGAAGACCAATTTGGTTTCAGGAAAAGTATAGGGACAAGGGAAGCAATTTTAGGCCTCAGATTAATAGTAGAAGGAAGATTAAAGAAAAACAAACCAACATACTTGGCGTTTATAGACCTAGAAAAGGCTTTCGATAACGTAGACTGGAATAAAATGTTCAGCATTTTAAAAAAATTTGGGTTCAAATACAGAGATAGAAGAACAATTGCTAACATGTACAGGAACCAAACAGCAACAATAACAATTGAAGAACATAAGAAAGAAGCCCTAATAAGAAAGGGAGTCCGACAAGGATGTTCCCTATCTCCGTTACTTTTTAATCTTTACATGGAACTAGCGGTTAATGATGTTAAAGAACAATTTAGATTCGGAGTAACAGTACAAGGTGAAAAGATAAAGATGCTACGATTTGCTGATGATATAGTAATTCTAGCCGAGAGTAAAAAGGATTTAGAAGAAACAATGAACGGCATAGATGAAGTCCTACGCAAAAACTATCGCATGAAAATAAACAAGAACAAAACAAAAGTAATGAAATGTAGTAGAAATAACAAAGATGGACCTCTGAATGTGAAAATAGGAGGAGAAAAGATTATGGAGGTAGAAGAATTTTGTTATTTGGGAAGTAAAATTACTAAAGATGGACGAAGCAGGAGCGATATAAAATGCCGAATAGCACAAGCTAAACGAGCCTTCAGTAAGAAATATAATTTGTTTACATCAAAAATGAATTTAAATGTCAGGAAAAGATTTTTGAAAGTGTATGTTTGGAGTGTCGCTTTATATGGAAGTGAAACTTGGACAATCGGAGTATCTGAGAAGAAAAGATTAGAAGCTTTTGAAATGTGGTGCTATAGGAGAATGTTAAAAATCAGATGGGTGGATAAAGTGACAAATGAAGAGGTATTGCGGCAAATAGGTGAAGAAAGAAGCATTTGCAAAAATATAGTTAAAAGAAGAGACAGACTTATAGGCCACATACATCATCCTGGAATAGTCGCTTTAATATTGGAAGGACAGGTAGAAGGGTAAAATTGTGTAGGCAGGCCACGTTTGGAGTATGTAAAACAAATTGTTGGGGATGTAGGATGTAGAGGGTATACTGAAATGAAACGACTAGCACTAGATAGGGAATCTTGGAGAGCTGCATCAGCCAGTCAAATGACTGAAGACAAAAAAAAAAAAAATTGACGGGCAATTAGGGCATTGATGGAAAACTTTGAATGCATAATTCATTAAATAATTCTTTTTAAGCTTTATATTTAATAAACATTTTTTGATAATTTACAAGGTACGGTTTTTTTAGAATTTTAGATTATTTCTGTAATGAGTTTTCTCTCGATTCATTTTAATAAGTAATTTTTTTTTAGATTACAGGCTACACTGCTACGATCATTATTAATCCATAACTACCGATTCATTTCTTTGTTTTTTCTTGATATCGCCACGTAAGCTTGAAGCTTGCAGGTGGGATACGGTAATGGAATTTTGTAGCGTATGAAAAATTCCATGCCCGACCGGGATTCGAATTCGAACACGGGCCGAAGGATGAAATGCTGAGACGCTACCTGCTACTGCTGAGCTACGCTCTTGCTTAACTTCTAGAATGTTGAGTTAAAATCAATTAAGGTGTTCGTTTTTTCCCGAATTTGCGGGAACTGTAAACAGTCTAAGAGGGCGTCACCTGAGTGAGTATGTTAATACACTAGGGCTGACTTGTATAAACGGTGAAGATATGACGTTCCGTAGACGAATGTCGTGTTCGGCAATAGATTTAGCCTTTACAACGAGTACTGATATTAACGACTTCTTTGATTGGAGGATTATTAATAAAGAGAGTTTATCGGACCATCTATTTATAGCATTTGAGTCCCGATCCAGGGAAATTCGTGTAATGTCGGGAAGGCTGATCGTCTCCAAAAAAGGATGCTTACGGTTTACGGACAGAATAATCCTAAGACTTGCTGGCGATATGTCCCCCGAAGATTTTGTGGAACAAGTTCAAGAGGAATGCGGAAAAGCGGGGGTCTTAGTTTATCCCCGGAGGCAGCAACATGCTTACTGGTGGTCGCCTGATTTGGAACAACTACGGAAGGCAGCATGGAAAGCAAGAAGAGCCTACCAAAGATCGGGTAGGCAGAATGCTAGATTAAGGGATGCTGCGCGTGAGGTATATGTGGAAGCAAGGAATGCATATAATGCATCAATTAAAAGGGCTAAAGCTAGTTGCTGGAAGCGACTGTGTCAAGATATAGATGCTGATCCATGGGGCAGGGGTTTTAAAATTGTTACCAACAAGTTAGGGAAGAGATTACCTGCCTTAACAGACGATAAGATCCATCGTGTTGTTAAGGAATTATTTCCTCAGCAAGCGGATCCTATTCGGGAAGAGATTGTGGATAATAGCTTTGAACTTCTTGACGCTAGTGAGCTATTAATGGCGGTGAAAAGACTGAAGCTACATAAGGGACTCGGGCCAGATGGCATTCCAGCCGAGATAATCAGAATATTAGCAGAGAGGATGCCTGCAGAGCTTCTTAATATCATGAATAAGATCCTGAGAGATGGTTGTATTCCAATGCAATGGAAAGAGTCCAGGTTGGCCCTTATCAAGAAACCGGGGACCGATGACTTACAAGTAGCATATAGACCTATATGCATGATTAATAACATCTGCAAGCTCCTAGAGAGATTGTTGGAATTGCGGCTGAAAAATGCGATTGAAGAACATGGTGGCCTTTCTAACGCACAATTTGGTTTCCGTAAGGGGCGTTCTACGGTGGGGGCTGTTAAGACAGTTATGCGTCTGGTGGACGAAGCGGCATCGGGTACTTGGCGCACCAGGAAGATACCAATTGTGATATTGCTTGATGTGAGCAATGCTTTTAATTCGCTGAAATGGGATGCGATCCTACAAGCGTTGAGAGATAAGGATATTCCTGGATACCTAAGAAGAATTATCCAGAATTACCTGCAGGATAGGTTTGTTGTTTGTCACCAGGGTAGATCCTGCTTCCGCTTCAAAGTGACGTGTGGAGTGCCTCAAGGCTCTGTCTTGGGGCCACTCCTTTGGAATCTGTTCTATGACGGAATTCTCGGGCTGAGTTATCCTCTGGGTGTTTTCCCAGTGGCTTTTGCTGACGACCTGCCCTTGGTTGTTACTGGAAAAACTGAAGTAGAGGTATCGGAGAAGGCAAACGCAGCGATACGAATGGCAGAAGTCTGGATGTCTACTAAAGGCTTAAAACTTTCGCATGGTAAAACAAAATACGTAGTCATGACAGGTCGTAGGAGAATATCTGACATCCTAATTCGAGTAGGGGGTAATCTTGTCCAGCAACAGACTTCAGCCAAATATTTAGGGATCTGGCTTGACAAGAGGAGGAGTTTTACGGCACACGTGAATGAAATACGTAAACGAGCTGAATGCACGGTCAAAAATCTTAGCAGATTACTCGGTAATATGACAGGATCCAGAACTGCGAAGCGTAAGATTTACGCTCACGTAGTTAATTCCATCTTACTTTACGGTATACAAGTCTGGGAAAGAGCTCTGCGTGCCGACAAGAATAGAAGAGCCCTTGAAGGAATTCAACGGCGCATGGGCTTAAAGAGTGATATGCGCATATTCTTCAGTCTCCACCGAGGCAGTACCCGTAATTGCAGGAGTTCCTCCGCTTAAACAACTGGCGGAGATGCGAGTGAGTATAGCAAGTGGACAACCTTCTAAAGAAGCATATGAAGAGATGCTGCGTAATTTGCAACATCGTTGGGATGTAGCCAACACGGGACGATGGACACATCGTTTGATACCTTTGATCCGACCATGGATAGAAAGGAAGTTCGGGGCCATAAATTACTGGATAACGCAATTTTTTACAGGGCATGGGTCGTTCAGGTCCTATTTATGTGCGAGACTAAGGGTAGATAACAACAACTGTCCTTACTGTGGGGCTTATGATTCCCCTGAACATGTAGTATTTGAATGTAACCGTTGGACTGAAAGCAGGCAATCCTGTGTAAGACGTATAGGGCCATTATCTACGGAGAATGTGGTGGATAAAATGCTACTTAACGAGGATAACTTTAATGTGATCTCGTCGTTTATAACCGCAGTTATAAAGAAGAAAGATGATGAAGCTCGTCAAGAAGAAACCGCTCGCTGATGACGGCTTGTCGTAGGTGGAATTTCCACCTACGAAATAAAAGAGCTAACCGGTGATCTGACCTGCCGTGCCGGACATACAGCCGGCGGGCGGGGAGGCGAGCTAGAGTAAAGGACACTCCTCTGGCGCGAGTCAAACTTGATTGTAGATCCGTTCCAGAGGAGTAGGTGGGAATAAAAAAAAAAAAAAAAAAAAAAAAGTGTTCGTTTTTACACGACGGACAATTTATATCATCCGTCATAACATATTACTTACCGGCTATCGCTACATTGCTGCTACGCAGCAGCTGTAGTTATAAAGGGAGCTATACTCAAGATGGCCACTATAAGGATGTCAGAGACTATTACATTTTATGAGAAATTTTAAACGGGGAATCTTCCCTACATTAAAATTCAGTATTGCCATTTTTTTAAATCTTTGCCTTTTTCCAACACGGCGTTCAACTTCATTACGTCAAACGAAAACATCGTGATTTTATTGCGTATTTGAGCAGAAAATATTAATTTACGACGTTTTCATTTTCGGGTATTGTTTTCTAAAAGCAGCCGTTACGGAGCAAAGGGATGTCAATTGTAAAATCAAATAAGGTTGCCGTTTGTATTATTTTAAAAGAAACATAATGTATTAGTATCTCGTTTTCAAATAATATTTTCAAAATTCGAAATTTATAATTACAACGGAACTAAGTACAGGTAAGATTAAAAAACTTTTGCTTTGAACGGTACGGTTTTAGTTTTATTTAATATGAGAATTACAACAGAATTGCTGTGTCAATTGTAACAAATTTTCAGTCACTCTCCTGAAAACGTCATTAACAGCTTTCGACAATGTGTCGTGATGGATGTTGCGCAAAATTTGTAGCAGTTCGTGCTTCCACTGGAGCATTCCCTAGATGTGTACAACAGGTCTTTCACGTATCTCCACAGAAAGTAATGTAGTGCGGAAAGGTCTGAACTTCTCACTGCCCAAGCAATATCTCTTTTGTTAGCAACCCGCCTGTTTTTGAAATGAGCATTTAGAAATTCTTTTACCTCGCCGTAGTTGTAGGTTGTAGCTTTATCTTGTTTGATATATATTTGGATACGCAAATCTAAACGTAAGTCATCAATAGATGGCAGTAAACCAACTTCTAGCAATCGAGCCAAAAATTCCCTCTTAGAAATGCACGGCCAAAATTTGATTGCTGATGATGGCGCATCAGCAGTTTACTGAAAATCTCACTTGATTGTGTCGTCTGACAAACTAATTGATTTTCTTCTGACTAATAATGGTTGTTTTGCGAATGTCCGTTATATTAATGGAGAGATTTGTTTTGCCACACCAAATAGTATTAGACAAAAAATTACGATAATTTACAACCTCTTCTGCAATCCAGCTGCTAAATTCAAGCCTTCTTCACCAGACATCATACTGTAAATAACCGCTGGTTTGTACGCATAGTAACTGTACTTCTGGAACTCTCTTGGTATTAAGCCATAAGATACGAGTAGCAATTGCGCTGCTTCCCTTACGGAAGCTGTTGGATATGCTTCAAAGAAGGCCAGAATGACGGTCTCAATATTTTCAGTAACAACTATCTTCCGGGTCGATTTTCTGAAATGACCCGTTACTTCGAAGATTTCCAATTAATGTTGCAAATAGTTCACGGTGAGGAGGATGTCTATCAGTGTCGCTGTGCATATATATTTCTCGCTGATGTTGAATTCCTGTTATTTAAAAAATAAATTTTCAGCATATCCACTTTTTCGTTATTGTTGAAACTGTATTAAAATAAAAATGATACAAACAAAAAGAAACTAACACAAATAAAGAATATGAATAACAATAAGAAATAAATGAATAAAGGCCACACATAACCATCATTCAGTGTACTGAAAAATCAGGAAATTTTTCATGTTAAAAACAGCTAATAAATTATTTAGCAGTAAAATTACATTAATTGCTTTTGTAGGTTTACAATTTTTAACCGGTATCCCGTAACGGCTGAGTTTTGAGAAAAATACCCAAGAATAAAGATATAACAATATTTTCTACCCTAAAATACAGTAAAAACATGAGGTTTCGATTTGAAATAATGAAGTTGGCCGCCATATTGGGAAACGGGTGAAGGTTTCAAAATTGTTAAATCTGCATTTTTAATGCAAGGAAAAATCTGGGGAAGGTGCCCCATTTAAAGTTCTCGTAAAACTTAATAGTTTCCGAAACCCCAATACTGGCCACCTTGAGTTATAACCGTTATCATGTATACACCGCTTCAAAATTTCATTTTCGGGTTTTTTTAGAATGTCGACGTTTCACGACCCTCTGAGTTCAAAAACCGTAAAAAACCATAAAAGTTTCCGGAAGATGTATGTAGTTATGTGTAAGTGATTTGACATGTATTTTTATGTTAAATGATTAATCTGTTGTCATTAGAAAAATGGATATCCCACTACCTTTTTGACGGAAAAACGCGAAACATCCGGAAACAGAAGAAAAACATGCAGCGCAAACGTAGTTTCGATTCGCGATTTCTATATCCTGAACATCCTGACCCCATCACACGATTCAGACCATCCGACCTGCCATAAATGAAAACCTTGGTTGTCTATTTTTTTTATGCGCCCAGAGATAAGTTGGGCTAGCTTCTTCGTATCATAACGTAAATTGAGCTCAGTCGCAAAAACATCATTGGGTTAGTACCAGAAATAATAAGCACACCTCTCGAGAAACGGTCCTAAAGACACCAATCACGGATAACAATAACAATAGGAAATGCTGGGCCCTCAACAAAATATTCCGATAACATTTGTACCTCATTCGATGAGCCCAGACAGGTGGAGCATACTGAATTACAGCTTCACATACACCCTCATATAGAACACGCATGTTTCTGAAATTAAGCTCCTAATCGGGGTGAACACCTCACCAAACACCGAAGAATTACAAGCCTTTATAGCGTACTGAAAGTGCTGCTTGAATCGAAGATTCTCATCAAGGATAACACATAGATACTTTTGCAGCGAGCAATATCTATATAAATGCATTGTGACTTCTACAGAAATGTGTTAAGACAAAAACCCAAGAAACCGCCGATGAATTAAATATCGGTAGAGATGAAGCTAGTCTTAATTGGGTACGCCGATTTTTTTGTCGACATAGTTTTTCTAACAGAAAAAGAACGATAATAGCACAGCGGCTACCAGAAGTATATGACGATAAACTGACAAAGTTTCAAAAATATGTTATAAATTTACGAAAAATGAACAATTATTCCCTGGATTAAATTGGAAATGTGGATCAGACACTTTCGAAATACAATCGACAACATCTGAAAGAGTGTTCAGATACGAATAGCCGGTTACAATAATCAAGTTTTTTTACAAAAAAATCCACGTTAATTTTTTCGTAGGTTTTTTCCATCTCTTTATTTATTTATCACCACACAACGAATATTACTTTTGAAATAAGCATAATAAAACTATAAAAATCACAGTATGCACTCTTTTTTTCATTTAACCTTAATTGCTGCACTTCTAGAAATCAATTTAACCAAACATACATTCGCTAATTAAATGATTTTACTGCTACCAACCCAAAGTTGCTTTTACAATTGTTATTTACTGTCCGTTAATGAACTACTTATTTATTATGTTAAAAAAATTACATTTACTCTACGTTAAAAAGAATATTCTCAGAAAATTTAATGGGATAATTTTATTAATAATAAGTCATCACTATTTACGCTTTGTCAATACGACAAAGCCAGCCAGCGTTAATACAATTTGTACAGATAGTTTCAATGCAGTCTTTTTGTGAATAATTCTCTATCAACAATATATGATGTCATATAAAATAAAATCTTTAATTATAATGAAAAGTAACACGTGTCGTAGTCTTCACAGTTAACTATTTTTAATACTCAAATAATCATAATTCAAGAAAATAACATTTTTCCTTCAATTTATAATAACCATAAAGATAAAAAGTAAACTGTAACTTTTTTTTCGCTAATAAAAAAAATTTCTGTGGTTTTTATTTTTGTGTGCTGAAACAGATTCCTATCCAGCAAAATATATACAAAACAGAAAATTCACAATAACTTGCCATTTCCCAATTTTACTGCAATCTTCTGCAATAAGTGAACGAAACGAGCACTAAAGATTATTAATACTTAACTATTATTATAAAACAGGAAAACTAAACAATATGATAAAGAAATAAGCCTTTAATCCTGAACGTTCCGGGTCAAGCATGAAACTTTCACACCTTATAAAGCATCCATTCTATATTCCTACGCTTAAGCTTCAGCTTATGTGGTGAATCATAAAAAAATATCTGCGAATTTACTCCAAAATGAACTTAATATTCAGTCGACTGGAGGAAAGAAAGCAGCATAATGTACATATGCGGATGTTTTTTTTTTTTATTTGGTTTTTTCTGGGCGAAAAACGCTTCGGCGTTATCATCGTCCGAACACAACGTATGTAATTTAAAAAACTAAATTTAAAAAATTCAGAATTAAAAATTGAATAAAAACGCCCGGAAAACAAAACATGAAATATAAATCAATACAATAAAAAAATTAAAACAAAATGAAAATTTAAAGGTGAAATTTAAAAAAAAACCCAAAACAAACTACAATATTAAAAATAAAGACAAAACAAAAACTTAAAACTAAATGTTAAAACATACTACTACTACAAAAAAAAAAATCTAAAAACAGTATTAAAAAGTACGTAAAATATTAGCAACCCGGAGAAATAAAGACACCTGGTCTAAAACTTCTTATTATTGTCCAGGATTTAGCAAAAATTCCTCGACAATTTAAATTTACGACGCAAGGCCGCAAAACGAATGCATTCCACAAGAATATGCTGCACAATCAAGCGGCAGTTGCATCGCATGCATACTGGTGCATTTACTGCTGGCATCAGATACCCGTGAGTGGCTCCCATATGTCCTATCCGCAGTCGGCAGAGGACCACTTCCTCACGACAAATTTTCCTGTATGAGGAGCCCATGGCAACACAGAACCTTTAATGTACCGAAGTCTGTTATCTACTGTATGATGCAGCAACACGTGAAGTGAAAGACGGTTGACTACATGCATCTTTAGCAGCAGAATCTGCACGTTCATTACCCGGAATCCCCACATGGCAGCAGAAACTCAGCTGTGAGTTCTGATGGTTGAACTCGGCGATTGCATTGTAGATTTCGGTGACGATAGGATGCCTGGAATAAAAGTTTTCTAAGGATCACAGAGAACTATACAGGAGTCGCTACAAATAAACATACGACGATACTTAGGGTTAATGATATTCAAAGCCTTCTGTATAGCTTATAGTACAGCAGTAAACACACTCGTAAGGCTGGGTAGACTAAACATGTAGGTTCGGTTATTAACAAAAAACGCGCATCCAACAGTATCGTTCTGTTTCGACCACTGCGTCCGGTTTTGCCTTGGAGAGAACATGGTGAAACATTTGCTGAAAGAAAATAGATGGCGTTGATTCTTTATTGTATATTGTGAGGTCAAACATAAAACTAATAAGGTTGATTCTTCACGCAGGCCATGAACACGGATAAATCAGAAAAATGGAAGGTGCGTCAACATTTATACAGTGTAGTAAGCGACGGGTACGAATACCTATAGGTGCAGTATAACGTGGATGGTCCTCATATCTTCCGGAAGAGAAGAATTCTGAGAATTGTCTTCTCTTCTTTGAAAGTTGGGCAATCTCAGGAGCGGGCTGTATGTGAACCATTACAGTTCGTATATTTTTCATCTTCGTTGCAGTTAGTGTCATTGTGGCCTTCCTTTGCAAATTGAGAACACATCTCTGTTTATGAGTAAAATGTAGTATGATTCTTGGCATTTGAAACATCGACGCGGGTTGGGTATGAATGATTTCACCCGAACCGACAGGTAACCCGCTTTAATCTTCTCTGATGGTATCGGGAGATTAAATTTTAGTATAAGAGAAGGTGTTGATTCTTCCGTTCCGCCCTGTTGTTTCATTATACGTTTCACATCTACAACTTCATGGGATCGTAGATCATCAGCTATTTCCATTACGTTCAATTCCATAAGGCCTCTGCAAAAAATTACTCCCCGAGTGGTATTTAAAGTCTTGTGGCAGGTACATCGTACTTAAGCTTATACCGCCCATATTAGAGATACGTAAAAAGATCTACTCTGTTAATTGTTATGAATCTAAATTAATATTGCTCTATCTCTTAATTTTTTATCTTCTTCGGTGAGCCACATGATCCTGTTATTACCTTGTTGATCAGGAAGGGTGAGACCTTGTGAAGAGAGCCACATTCCTGACGAATCCGCATAATAACTTTTTAACTTGCAGATAGGTTGCTTCACAATTCGTTTTGTCTTCGCTATTACTAATATTCTCGTCAGATAAAACTGATCGAGGCCTTTTCACAAGATTGGATTCGGTGGTTTTTTCAGATGGATTATCAACCATCATAGGGGTTTCTTGTAGGCTAGCAATTTTCGTCCCACGAGTACCGGCGACCTAACGAACCATTCCAGCAGAGCGCATGCGTACTGAAGCTAGATCTGAATACAACTGGGTTCACCCACATGCCCAGAGGACATCGTTCGAAACTCACAAATATAATAGTAAAGAATAGTCCCTTACATCTGAAAGATCCAGGGTTCAAATCCCGATCAGGCATGGCAATTTCAAACGTTACAAGATTTCCAGTCTCTTATATCCGAATCAGACAAATATAAACCTTTTTGTCTTCTCTGCTCGCGTAAAAAAATGAGTAACCTGGGTTGTAGGGATAATGACGGTGGAGATGGACACTCCAGCCGTCCCTCTGGTCAGAAGCATCATCTGAGGTTCCATCGTCAACTGCGCAACGTATTATCGTGAAGTTTCTCTCGAATGAGACAATCAAACCATTTGAAATTTTGACTAACTCCATGCGCAGTTTGGGGATATGATGTTACTTAAGTCTACGATTGAGCCCGTAAAATACAAACTATGTCAAAATATGACCAGCCATATGATATATGGCTGTACAAAATATGCCAAAATAGGCGTTCATATAGATCCGGATGACGGCAATCGATCGATCCGTGACCTCAGTAAAGAAATCGGCATCGTACGGTTGATGAAATTGCTTCGAAAGTGTCCATTCTATTATCACAAAGAACGTTGGGTTCCGCAAAGTCTGTACGAAGCGGATAGAATGACTATTTGGCTCAAAATGAGATAGGTCCGATAGGAAATTTTCAAAAGACTCCTGAATCGATTTTGATGAGAGAAAAATAATATTTTTTGGATCGAATAGTCACATTAATGAAACATACGTCCTTCACTACACTCCCGAGTCTAAATCGACCTAGAAGCACAGAGCGTTTTTCTGTACAGGCGAAAACGCGTCCTCAAGCATTATGAAAAATGTATCCAAAAGCTCCCCATACATTGGGAAATACAGTACCTGTAGAACCTAAGGGAGACTACGTAAAAAAGCAATGAATATATTTTGTATTTTTATTCTGTATTAATAAATATTAAAGCAAAAGCCGGTATACTGAATATACCTTTGATATATATATATATATATATATATATATATATATAATAACGTTGATCGATATTTATTGCATCCATATTATTTTCTACTGTATCAACAAAAAAAAGAAGAAAATTCAATATAACGTTTTTATATTCATTATATTTATTTTACAAAACAACAGGTGTCATAGGTGATTAAAGGACAAAACTTTGTAAAACATTTTGGTTACGGTGAATTAAAAAAAAATTAAACAAATAAAAAAAACAGAAAGAGTTACCTAGTGTAAGTAATAAGAATCTGGTGTTCAGAGTAAAATACGGTGCATTATAAACGTCAATAACAAAAATAATTGAGTTACTTCAATAAACTTAAAAACAAATATAGTTCTGACTGTACTTGCACGAGCAAAAGTCTCATTACTGTAGAATAGTGTTTATGCATCAGAAATTGCACCAATAAAAGCGTGAATATTATAAAATTATATTAAAAATATTATGTATAAACAAAGGAAAAACACAGTTACATGTACGTAATAGAGGAAAAAAGGTGTTTGAAAATAACTTTCTTTAATATCATGAATATCTGAAAAAAGAACTATACAATAACAATATCGGAAAAAAACATTTTTCTAATCATAAAAAAACAATACTTTTAAACAAATTAATGGATCGGGAAATAACTATAACTTGATATCCATCACTAAAAAAGATTTATGTATAACATAACATCAGTTTCCAGAAATAAACTTTAATTCACAAATAAATAAATAAAATAAGACACGTTATAACTGTTTACTAACCGCAAGCAAATTTGACCACAGAGATTTTTCTGTGTCATTTAACTGTTCTGATGTAGTTCTACAGTTGCTTGTATTATCTCTTGTTATCATTTAACAAGAATACGTAACATTACATTTTCTGCTATATCTTTTATCTTCAATTATTTGGTTTTAATTACATTATTTTTTCTTCCAAAATAATTTTTATAATTTACACGTTTTTCTACTTCCAAATTAACTCATTCTGTAAACCTTAACGATTTTACAAAATTTTCTCTTTTCATTTGAACTTCATCTAAGCTCCCTTTCTTTCAAACCATACCCAAATTACAAAAAAAGTTCAATAAAAAAATTTGATTCGATATCGACCACCCAGATAAAATGACGTCTTTACTTTAAACATTATGCAGTAATAAAAATATAATTACGAAAAAATATTAGTAAAAAAAGCTGGGTCTCATTTTACCAAGTTCGACAGCTACCTCGCATAACATTTTCAAAGATAGCCGCAACTTGAAACACAGGTAAAATATCAGTAAATTATTTTTAAAAAAACAATAATTTTTTAAATTCTTAAGTAAGTTGTCATTGGAACCCCTTTTTTTAAAAAAATAAAGTTCCTATATAGTCCACATAAATACTAGATATAGTTAGATTTTCAATTTTGAAAACTAATGATTAAAAACAACAGGATGAATTCTGTCCTCAGTCCCCTTGTTTTTTGGGGACTTAAAAGTTGATATACTGGAGTAATTATTTAAATCAATAAGTTAAATTTATTGACATATTTACCAATAAGTTTCAACTTTATAGTCAACAGGTTTACGAGTATTAGATGAAATTGTAGCCCTAACTTCGATTGATTTCAAATGTTGGAATTTTAAATACTTTCAAAACTCAATTTTCAACAACCACTATGGTTAAAACTACTATCCCTTTTTTAATCTGACCCCGTACGGGAAGAAACGCCTTGTGAAGATCCCCGTCGCCATACCAACCCCTCCGTTCCTAGCCTTGATGGGCTGTACCGGAAGTCGTTTTATAGACCCTCTAACCTTTATAACAGTCATCAGTTTGGTCTCTTTCAGGATGCCACCGACGCAAATGCCTCCATCAGTGTATTTACACAACCTACTATCGCCTTCGTCTTTTCCAACCACCATCACCTACCATAACTTACAACTCTCAACTATCAAACTAAGCAATTCGCGGAAGCGCGATCCCCGCGCCTTCCTCTAACACCGAAAGTTTAGGTTTCACACAAAAACTCTTCCTATACCTAACTTCAATTAGACCATGCACTAAGATCACTTGATTAAACACCAAAAATACTATCCTCATACTAACAAAACAAGTGTTGATAGCAACAACGATAATTTTGTTCTACAATTAAATTTAACTCAAAGTCCTCTTAATTTACTTAAAAATCAAGAAACAGATTCGCAGATTTAATAAGCCTCTAATGGAAACATACCTCATCTCTTTCTGCTCTGGTCAGCTTTCGGGAGCGATGTCAATGCCTTCACATTGTCCAATCGCAGCTCCATCACAGAGTTCTCCACACATCCATTCTTATTCTAACAGCTAATATCTCAGCTAACCGGGGCTCGATGACAAAACGCCTATCCTGGCGAAGTAAGCACCCAGCCGGGCCCCTAGCCACCCGGTTTGTTATTCTATCTATACATCTACAACAGCATCAGATCCCATCAGTCATCCTCTGCAAGGCTAAGAATCTAAGGAAGCCAGCAACTACGTTCCATACCCTTTCGGTTTTCACGTACCCTTTGGTGCATTCAGGTTCGTACCTGGGTCAGACAAATAAGATATGGCGTACATCATCAATGACACTACACTTCGGAAGAAGCCTGAATTAATCTAACCAACTCTGACAAACTTATCTCGAGAAGCCCCATGTCCAGAAAGAAACTGTGTAATATACCGATCGGGTGAAATCCACCAATTACCTGCATATTTCTCACATCGAGAAAAATACCTTGAGTGTAACGGCCATCGGACGATTCAGTCCACCTTACCTGCCAAAATTTAATGTAATCTATGCCTTATATATATAAAAATTTCTGAAGTAATTTTTGAAGAATTTATGTTCAACCAGCCAGGAGATATTAACCATAATACAGAACAACATAGGGTACGTGAATATAAACGTACATATATCTTCCGAAAATTTCTATGACGTTATTGTGTTTTTTGACTAAGAATTCTTGAAATAACAACATATGCCAAAACCCTGATACCCAAAATTTTAGTCGATTGTAGTATTTTTCCTTTACAGCCCCTGCTGTAACAATAGAGCTATAACCGGGAAACTAAAACCGATTCAATATATGTAGTACATTTTTTCACGTATTTTGATAATCATTTATATAATTGCCTGATGAAAATTACCGATTACCAACAGAGAGTAAATTTCATTAATCCTTCTCATTAAACGTTTCACCGTTAGAACTTACTCAATCCATCACCGTTTTATCCCGAATTTTCTTATTTAATTAACAGGATATTAATATTTCATATCCGAAGCATTTCGTTTTAAATCTGTAAGTTTATCCTTTGAAAAGGAACAATCCAGCAAAAGGAGTGTTGAAACGAGTCTGCGTTCTTTAAGAATAACTGAAATTCCTGGTTTTAGAAGAATTATGATTTTACAGAATTCCATTCCTTCCTTTCTGTAAAAGAAAGTAATGTTTTTTATTGAGTTCATAGAAACAAAGAAAGTTTGTGCTAAACGGTTACTGAAATAAATCTAGAAAAAGGTACGAAAACCGATATCAAAGTAAAAGAAAAGATCTAAAAACTGATGACATTTCAGACGTTAAAAAATTATCACGAGTAGATGCTGGGGAAAATCAAACAATAACATACTAAATATTTACTAATCTTAATTATTATAATTCTGTTAAACTTTCCTTAAATTGAATGTTGCTATATAATGTGAAGTTTGTTTAATTGCCGAAATGACAGCTCAGTTTTACGTTTAAATTAAATCAGTTTTGTAAATGATTTACGAGCACATTTCTATTTTCGAATGTATGTAGACAAACAGCGAATGGTACATCCAATTCTAAGTACGGTATGTAGCCAAATATCCAATTAGAAGATAAGCTAACAGTAATTCTGCTGAGATCATAATTACCCCTTGCTCTCAGTAAGATAACTCTCGAAAGAATTATATCCTTTTTTTTTTTATTAGATATTTATCCTTTTTTTTTAAGTCTTCATTTTCTATCATTTAATAATAGTTTATTATTTTTCCTCTCCTTAGTTCTCTTTCAGAATGTTCTCAAACAAGTATTTGCTTAAACGGTTGCGGTTCAGTTGAATATTTTCATACTCGTCTGAGGATAAGAAACGCTTATACCCGTGAAGCGCGAGCCTATACTAACGTGGTTCTACGGTATCTGGAAATAAAGCGAATTATTCAGCATATTTTTGAGCTGATTAACGCGAATGTGATAAGATGTAACATGCTTCTTTCCTTTTTGAATAAAGATACCGATCGCTCAACGAATTACGGGTGCGATGAATACCCATTACCTGAAGAAAAGGAAATTCGAACAAAGTACGAGCTGATACTTCCTAAAGTATCTGCAAAGTTTAGTGAACAACTTATATTATGTGACAATGCTACACCTTATGGCCGATGTTGCCAAAGTTAACGCACCCTCTTTTTCTTACGACAATATTATCTTCTTTGTACTCTGACTGTGTCTATGGATCAAGCAAAAAGAAGTAATCCACTATAACTATTAAATATGGCGGCTACTGCCGTTGAGTGTAATAATCTGAATAAGTTACATGATAGCTGTGGGTGTGAGCGAGTGAGAACACATTTAACAGATGACCAGCGTTCATCATATCATATTTACCAGAGAGTTCCAGCGTTCAAGTCCTAGTAAAGCCAGTTATTTATACACGGATTTGAATACTAGGTCGTGGATACCGGTGTTCTTTGGTGGTTGGGTTTCAATTAACCACACATCTCAGGAATGGTCGAACTGAGAATGTACAAGACTACACTTCATTTACACTCATACATATCATCCTCTGAAGTATTATCTGAACGGTAGTTACCGGAGGCTAAACAGGAAAAAGTAAAAGGTAAATCGGTATTGGTGACTCGTTTTATAAAATTTATTTAATGCAAAGAAGACTTAAAACTTATAAATAATTAAATAGGGGGAAAAACAAAATGTTTGAATGTAAAAGCAATAAAGCCTAAATTAAAGAAAAAAAAACACGCAAAGAGCTCTTCCTATTAATCTTATTTCCGTGAAATAATTAATTTTTATTAATAAAGGAAACGCGTTATTTTGAATAATACGAGAATAATAGTTCATCGTAGGTGAACTAATAGTACAAATTAATTAACTGGTCACGTCAGTTGACTTCTCGTCAAAATGTATATTTACATTCGGTAAAATGTAATGTACATTACACCGAAAAAAAATTAAAGTAAAATTATAAAATAAGCGGTCAATTATCGCGTATCAGAATAATGCTGTCGTCTGTTATAATATCGCTTGGCGGGAAACGGTAATAAATAACATCCCGTCATACCAGGAAGCAGAATTAAGAAAGAATAGGCTTCACCGGAAAGAAATTTGTCTCTGGGCAAACAAGAAACAAAATAAAAACGTTGACAAAAAAAAATGGAACGCAATTATGTCTTATATAAATACATAGGCTGTACACAAGATAATACGTTCACAACACAGTAATAAAGTTATATTAAAAAAAAAGTAGAGAAAACAAGTACGTCACAAGTATTTTCGTAAATAAAGTCTTTTTTTTAGTGTTTTGATCTTAATTTTTAAAAAGAATTTACGTTTTACGAGCTAGGATGGACTGTATTGATTGTTGGATGAACGAATGAAACAACATTCTTCTAGAATAGTTGAATTTAATTTGTAAAAGATACTAAATAATATACTAGATAACATAACATAAGTCACATTTGACGAAGAAATAGATGACCGCACCAGACAGGATTCTTATTGCACGCATTCACTTATTACGTATACAAAAAACCTCAGCCAAACTAAACAAAAAAATTTGTAACGGATTTTATTACGCTTAAATATTCTTTACAGAAATCTTTTACAAAAATATATCTGAAGTAAATAAAACAAAAAAATTCTTTCTCCAGGATGGAGGCCATCCGATTTTTAGAATTTAATTCTGTTTGCTTTAATAATGGATTAATGAAGCAAATTATAATTTATAAGCTGTTAGCTTATAAATTATAAGATTTTTTTTAAAAGTTTGCAAAACCTTGTTCTTAGTTCGAAATGGCAAAAAAACTTTCAAAACTTGTTTCAATATTTATCTTCATACAATCAGTAAAATTATTATTATTTATTTATTATAATAACTATTTTCCGTCACGGGAAGCGGAGCAAATGGACAAAAATTTCAAGAGTGGAGCAATAAGATTATAATAGTTTAAAATGTGTCTGATTAAAACAAATTTTTTCAATAAATTTCGTTAAGTCAAGTTTTGTTGTTCATACGTAATCCTGTAAACAGAAAATAAAGAGAAATCCAGATAATAGGCTCAATTTATATAATGAGCCTTAGGTTTAATCTTTTTAAAACGCATACATACCAATTCACGCACAGAACAAATTTTTCGGACACTCATTTATAACGAAAAGTTTGATACGTGAAAATGTTTTATTAAATCGGTTATGTAAACAGAAATGACTAGTTGATTCTGATAAATGAAAAATCAAAAGAAACTTCACACATCTTCCATACCTCAGGTATGAGAAGGAATCGTGCTGCAATACTTAGAATTGAATCAAAATATCACAACAGCAAAATTAAGCTGTAAAATATATCGTGCTGTTGAATTTAACCAACGTGATGTTTTCGCCGGCCTCCGTGGCGCGAGTAGTAGCGTCTCGGCTTGTCATCCGGAGGTTCCGGATTCAAATCCCGGTCAGGCATGGCATTTTCACACGCTACAAATCATTTCATTTCATCTTCTGATGCAATACCTAACGGTGGTCCCGGAAGTTAAACGAAAAAAACGTGCTGTTTTCACTCTTCATCTAATTAGGAAATTTTCTTGACAAAATTATGTCTAAACCAATCTAAAAATAATCAATACAAATTTTTAAAGGTATTTTGTATAATACTTAAAAATATAGATAAAAATTATATTTTTCGATAAGTTTTTAAAACTTCTATTTTATTATTTCATTGAAGAAATTCACGTCTGCGAGTGGAAAACAGATAAAACTTTTCTATTAAACGGCAAATACACACCGAAAATAATTTACCCGATTTTGATAAGTAAAATACTTTTTATTTTCTAATGTGTACGTTGCAATCTGTTCAAGTAGTGAACAATAAGCAACACTCTACGGCCCGATGAGATGAGGATGAATGTCATATATAATAGTATATGAGACGTAGTCTTGCACAGACTCAGGCCGGCCATTTGGTTAATTGAACCCCAACTACCAAAGTACTCCGGTAACCGCTGTCTAGTATTCAAATCCGTATAGAAGCAACTAACTTTTACTAGGATTTGAATCTTCGTTTTTGAAAATCATCTGTTAAACTGATTTTGCGACTACGAGTTAACCACTAGACCAACCCAGCGGGCGATAAATAAAAAATATATATATAGACTTTTAGGTTTTCCGTTAAATTCGCTGTTAACCTTATAACTTACGAATTTCACAAAACGTGATCTAATCAACGACTCAAAATATTTTTCTACTACAAGAAAAACAATGCGCCATAAAAATAAGATACGCATAAGAAGGCACATCGGTTCGAATCGAACTTAATTTCCTTTTTTTTTAATTTGAATGTATTGATTTATTAATAATTATTAACCTCTGATTGTAACAATTTTTTTACGATAAATAGTAATTCAATAACAATAAAAAAATATCATAAGTTATTAATGAAATAAAACTATATACTTTTCATTTGAAGAAAATCTGGTTATGTAATTTAATAGGCGAACAAGGAAGTCATGTGGTGCTCACATCAGATTTTTTTTGAAGAGACTAGTTAGGTAAAAGTAAAAAGTATCGAAAAGTCACGAAACTTAGTTAGCCCCTACATATTAATACATCGGATTGCGTGACTTTTCGATAACTATTTTATAACTGTAAGGAATAAATCTTAATGACAACAGAAAATAAGAATTTATACTTAATATAAAGTATTACATTCTGCTTCTCTTTTAACTGTTTATTACTTTATCACTATCTAATACGAGCTTATAGTTAATCTCATAAAACAGAATTATTCTCTTACACAATTTTATAACGGTCTACAAATATAGATAGGCTTACCACACCGTCGAACAGTAGAACTGTAGATAAAAGTAGTAATTACAGTTAATGTATAAATTACCTGTAACAAAAATGAAAAAAAAAAATTATAACATAAATGAAACTACGTAATTTATCATTGTAATTAAAATAATTATTTCTGAGGAAAAAGCATTCATCGTAATAAATTAAAAAATTCTTTATCGTAAATATACAAAAGGATAAGTAAAAGCTTAGACTAATAGAATTATCTCATTCACAGCTAACCAACAGCGGCCTCCGTAGATCTTTGCCTTGAATGTTAGTAGTACATTACTAATAAATGATAAGTATTACACACACTCTTTTCTTTATATAAAAATTTCCTTTCCTCCAAAAAATAACTAAGCGGAGAATCTCGCTAACCCAAAGAATTGAACAACATACGGAAGTATACAACTGAACTGTAAACCGTTTAACCAGATCACTTACTGATGGTGAAAATATCCAGTTAGAAAATTTCGATATACAAAATTCATGTACGATTTATTTTAAAATCTATCGTCAATTGAATTGATTAACAAGATTATGTTATGTAAGAAACGACCCTTATAATAAAATATTTACTACAGATATACAGAGATATAATAAATGAAATAATGAAAAAAAAAAAACCATCCAACCGAGAAAAATGTGAATAATTAGTTATCTTTTCTAGGAAGTAACATTTTTTAATTACGCCAAAAAAAAACATCCAAGGCATAATTAAAAATTGTGTCGCTACTCCTTGTATAACCTAAATGAAATTTTACTTTTTTTTATTAAGTTCTTATCTCCCCTCCACAGAGATTAAAGTTCATTATAAGATGTTGTAAATGGCCAGCTTATATAAAAACATGTTAGTTGTGGAGATTCCATCAAACTCTACGATGATCACTGAAGTTTTTCCTCAGCTTAATTAATTAATTCAGCCAAATTGCATATTTAGCTTCACGAATGATAAGCCCTAGATAAAGAGTTTTTTAATGAAATAAAACGCATGACATCCTAAGTATGCGACGAAAATCTACACATTTTTTCAACATTTCTATGAATGCAACAAACTTGAAAAAATACAGCTGGTGTAATATGGAATATCAGATACAAGTTCAGGTTTCAATTAGTGAAGAATTTATCTTCAGAAAGTTAATTCTTTCAATATTTCATTGAATTTAGTAATTTTTTATTTTCACGTACTATAGTAGTAGTTTTTTCTAAATACTACTAGCTAATATTTACTTAATAAATTTGGATATGAGAATGAGAAGATACAAGTGGATATCTCGGTTTGAAGATCACACTCGGCTAAGCGGTAAAAATATACGTGCAAAAATTCGAAAGTAAAAAACGTTCAAAACTATCTACAAAAAAAAAATTAACATTATAAATAGATATTTCAAACCTTTTTTATATCTACCAATACCTCATAGCTTATGATAATTAGTAGATATTAAAAAATACACGAGATATAATGATAAAATAATAACAAAAAATGCTGTCTAAATAAACAATGTTTAAGAAATTACAAAAATAATATAATTATCTGCGAGTACAAAACAAAAATAACTGTTTACTATAGTTTTAGGCAACCGTTGTTGAAGGTGGAAAATTAGTTTTAAAAACGTTTATACTATTGAAATTTCAAACTGGATTGATTACTATGGCAATCTGAGTAGCATGTTTTCAGCGGTTTAAATTGGTTTTAGGTTAACTTTCTGCTTACAACACCGATATTGTATAAAGACTACAGTCAACAATTTCGTTTACTTTATTTAATGTAACTTCAATGTAATAAAAAATAAATAAAATTCGTGCTTCGAAGTTTTGTAGTTTAATTATTAGTACTTTTACTATTATCAGCTTTTTAATTATTAATTTTTTTAATATAAATTTTTTAGTTTTTATTGTTGATGATTCTTTAATAATCAACATGTTACATTTTAGATTTGAAATGTACTTCTTTTCTTGTACACGTTTTTTCATCGCTTTCTAGTTTGAATTTATTTAAATAACTGTTTAGCTTAGCTCATTCTTTATACTGTGTATAAAACGGGGAGATAAATAAAAGTATAAAAATAATGAAATAAAAATTAAAAGAGAAAGACATTTTTTAGAGGTTTAAATAAAATCTAACAAATTAGCGTTTTGTAAAACATTGTATATTTTATTTAAAAAAAGAAAATAATCTTAATAACATTAATAGATTAAAAAAAAAAAATTAATTAATTACAGTCCAGACGTGAGAGAAAATGAATGAACACAGTTGTAACATTTACCGTAGGCACGGTACCACAATACTGAAAATTGAAAATTAGCCCTGAAGTGTTGTCGGCCGGGAAAGGAGGGGTAGGTAGATTGTTGGTGAAAATCAATGGAGTAGGCACGAGAGGGGTGGAACTAAGGGTACTAAAGGTGGGGATGGATGATACAGCGGAGCAGAGAGCGTAAGGATTAGGGGGTGTAGGAAAAATGAGAAAGAGGACGCCTGAGTACTATACACCGGCGCGAGAGAGGGTGAGCGACAAAGAAAACGAGTGAGTGATAAAGAGAAAAGAAAAGAGATAGGTTGAGCGTGACATGACGGCGAGACTGCAGCATAACTCGGATGCACTGACTGGAGCTGAGTGAGTGACCAATCTCCCCCCTCCAAAACATAACCCTTTGGTACGGCCTAGAAAACCTTCTAACTCACTCTAATCCCCGCAGCACAGTACACGGTGCTGTGTACCATCAATGTTACCACCAACTAGCCCTCTTTCAGCCCTACATACAATAGCCCTTACTGTAAAGAACGAGCAGAAGAGTCCATTTCTTTACTTACTATTCGACGTACAGTACTTTAGTTTTTTTTTCAAACGACTTCCTTTATTCAAAGCGGAAAAATAAAATGAATATACTTTAAATATAACATGAAATAGTAATAGCCTTATTTATTATCATACAGAATGCACCCTACTAAATAAACTTAACAAATTCTACACCGTATCAGTCCATAAATAAATTCTACGTGCAATTTTACTCCAAAATGAACTTTGACCGATTCGATCAATACTATAACACAAAATAGAAGGGAAGCACAATAATGGTAAACCTACCGTTATTTAAAAGTTACCATTACTAAAGTAACCCCGAAACGTAAATTTCACAATTCAATAAAAAAAAAATCTTACCTTAAAAGCTACACGAAATAAAAAAAAGGGTATTTATCATTACTGATATTTACGGTCGTTTTTGATAAATCGGGTGACACTGGTCGTTCAAATTCTTTTTTTCAATGGAGGGGATGAATTTTAAATAAAACGTTAACAAATAAATACTGTACAACAAAAAATTTTCTTATAATTTTCATCAAAAAGACGCATGCGTTAAGCTGAAAATATCTGTGCAGCATTTCTTACGACGGTAACGCTTTTGTACAATATCTTCAGTACAGGAGGTACTAGTGAGGAATATATTCTCTGAGAATAACGATCTAAATTCCATTCCTTGTAGTGAACAGAATGAATACAACCTTTTTTTAGGCTTAGGACCGCCTACCGCCTACATTTCGGTTTTCTTGACACACTGATAAGTAACAGGCACAGTGTGAGCGACTACTTCCGCGAAAGGAAGTTGATTGAAGCCTCCACAACTAGGACATCACGCGCTTTCCCCTAGACTGAAACGCACTAGCACTGAAGAGCAACATCAGGTGGCCAACCGCTTCGGGAGAAAGACGCAAAATCTTGCTAATTTCTCAAGGCATAGTCCGAAGAAAAACATTTTTCACAATCTACAAAGGATCGGGACACGATTCCAAACTCCGTCCATCTTAAAAACGCACTAAAGATAAATATACAACCGTCATTAAAAGAATAATACTGATTAGATAAATAAAAAGACCCAGTAGCAAGAAAGTGGTGGCCAAGCTCTGCAACATTCCCCGACATCCTGCGTTCCTTTTTCCGTAAGGCGTATATACGAAGATATGATATTAAAAAATTCGATCCGTAAGTACAAGTGAAATTAATTCTATTTTTAAGCTTCAAGGGTTGTAGAGAAGTTTGACCCTTTAATTGTGGTTAAATTTTTTACTTTAACACTTTTTTTCAACTCGGCTTAAAAAATAAAAATAAAATAAATTTTTCAGTGATAAAAAGGTTACACTAAAAAAAATTGCGTATAAGATTTATATATAATCGTAAAATGATGAAAAATTAATCTGATTATTAGGGTATACAACAAATTTCGCTTTATTAATATAAGGATACGTTCAAGTGAAGTAAGCCGCTACGATTTTAACATTATTTACTTGTGACTCATTGGTTACAGAAATAATTACGGATCTGTTTTAAAATACTACTTTAATATTTTACATTTTATCTGGATTCAAACAGTTGCTTGTTTTCTTCAGATATAATAGAAAAATATTTTTTTTTGTCTCGGAATCACCGTAGATATTGTTTCAAAAGATGAGATAAAATAACAATTTTGTAGCGTTTAAAAAAGTCACGTTAGACCGGAATTTGAACCCGGGATCTCCGGATGAAAGGCCGAGACGTTACCACTCGCGCCACGGAGGCAGGACATCCGATTCACGTATCCTTAACAAAACTTAAATTCTTAGATTTTTACATCATGAATTATACACGATTTGAGACCATAAATAAAACTACACGCATAATTACTTTAAGTTTTTATCACAAGGAAAGAACATCAAACCTTATGCGAAATAAATAAAACAAGGGATTTCTAGGAAATTACTGTAAAATGCAGAGTTTAACAGCTAAATTAATTAAATACTTTACTAGATAAAACTGTATTTTGTCAACTTGCAAAATACAAAATTCAACTTCTATCGAAAAGGCGTCAGCACTTTTTTTCTATAGCTCAATGCCAAGAAACTAGTTTATAAATTAATATAACATTTTTTCTTTTAAAGATTTTTCTTTTAATTCTTACCTCCTTTTGATTTTTCTCGAGGGTCATAAATTACAAATAAAAATTACAAGTAAAAAAATTAACATAAAGCGTAACCATTTGATATTATTTAGAATAAAAAAAAACCGCCTGATCGGAAAAGTAATCGATGTATTAGTTTCATAAAAAAATCATTTGAATCGGTTATAAAAGAAATTCAAGTAGAAGGAAAGGAAAGCAATGAAAAATACAGAAACTTGTATGCAATAATAAAGTCAGAAATAAAACAAGAATTTTTATTTGCTCAAAAATTATCCTTAATAAAAAAAAGCACTTAGTATATGGTACGATGAATAAAAAGATCGAACATCTGTACACATGTATCAGCGCATGTACGGCAGAATGCACTCTCATCTAACCTACCCCTACATCAAGATCGGATAGACTGATTTAAAATTTATCCTTTTATATAGAAAAGTACATAACCGGGATAAGATTACCCCTTTTACCTAAAAGTAAGAAGCAAACCCCTCTTGTAAATCTTATTCCGCAACATATGAAGAAGGGTGCAACGATGAAATATCCGTAGAGATAACATCTGTAGGTACAATTTTATCAACCAAAAACATTCACTCTGTAGGGCATTCTTTATCCGACACCTTACTCCTTAAATAAACATTGAACAGGCGACCACACAAATCAAAACGGACAAGAAAAATATTTATATGCTAAATAAAATTAGTAATGTTTAGAAATTTTTCCGAAGTAGTTTGAACGCGTTACACTACAAACGTGAATGTATATATATTCAAATATATATACATATATATAATAATATATATACATGTTATATATATATAAAACATATATAATATATATATATATATTCAAATAAAGAGAATTATATCATTCTGATGAAGGCTTAATGGAAAACGAAAACTTTTGAAAAAGAAATCTGTAGTAAAATAAAAAATAATTACAAGAAGACACAAATATTTGTTAATATTTTTACTTTCCTGCCTAGCGCTATAACAGAGCTATAGCTGTAGATCGGAAAGTATGGTAATCGGTTATATGCGGTTTATACCGGATCTTTACGATTTGAAACCTAGAGACCCCCCCAAAAAAAAACAGAACGGAGATTTTCCCAATAAACGTATTAGATGTGTGTAATTTTCGGTGTTGGCCTCTAAATTACCTTATATCTCCAGAACTACTCGATCGATTTTTTCCAAACTTAGTCATATTACTTCTATATATGGGGGATTGATGTCATTAAATGTTCAACTTTAAAGGTCAAGGGGGTGAGGCTGTAGAGCAAGATCACCATCTGTATCTCGAGACTTCGCCTAATTAAGGTCTTATTTTTCTTAGGCACATTTGTTAACAATTAAAAAAGAATAATATTTCCAAAAAATATTTAGCAATATCACACCTTTTAGCATGTACTGCAGCGTGCTTTCAGGATGCAATTGACTTATCCCAAATGAGTGACTAATCTCGTCCCATCTATTACATCTGTATATCGAGTGCTCTACCGGGTCAATTTCGTCTCAGTATCGCCAGTCTGGGGTCTTCTGCCTTGCAAAACGATGGAGAAAGGCCCCAAACTCACCGTGTCCAGTTAAGAGTTGTGTGAGATGGAAGCCCACCTCTCCGTACCTCCTGTTTATCCATATACTTGGGGAATTATCCCTCTAGTACAGCCTCCAGTAACAGACATCAACCTGATCGCTCTGTTGTAAACTGTGTTGAGCAAAGAGCATCCTAGCTGTTATCTGTAGTAATGAGATTTTACTGTAGCGTGTGGTATTTTGTGCAGTGACGTACCGAGTGACTCATTTGCTAGTCCTCACCAGTAATTATATAATACTTATCATCTATCGTGTTTATCATCAACAGTGTTGTAACTTTAAATGTAGTTGCCGTGTAACTAATTCGTAAATAACTCGTTTCAGTCGGCGCCAAATGAAAACAATACAAATCAGATTGTAAATCAAACATAAAACATATAATTTGTACGCGCAACTTTCGAGACAGTCTATTACAACGCCACGCGGTAATACAACAGGATAGCTCTTAATGTGAATCAAGTATAGGCGACTACATGACTACCTTGACGATATACGAATAAAAACCCAAACCATGACCAGAACCTTTTATAGTTTACCTCATTTCCGTGTAAAATTAGTGGTTTAATACAATTCGTGGTCGAATAGCGATGTAAATAGTGGAAAATGCTGGAAACCAAAATCTTGAATTCGTATAACATTTGAATGTTGAATTCGTATAACATGATAGAGATTTAAGATTAAATAATGAATTATTGTGTTCACACCCAAAGAAATTACATATACGCTGGCAACATAGTACGATGTATTTTTTTTTAAGTAAAGGCCGTTTTTATATAAAAATTGAAATAAGCGCAATAGAAAAAAAAACTTTATTATAACAAAATAAGCTTAAATATCTAAGCTTAATATATATACTATTTTCCTACATATTCGCCATTCATTGCAATACAATTTTAATGTCGGCTTATCGGCTTCATTATTCCGTTACGGAAGAATTCTCCCGCCAGTGATTTAAACCGATTAATTACTCTGTTTTACAATTTCTCATCGTCTTCAAATTTCTGCGATGCAAGCATTATTTTAAATGAAGAAAAAGGTAATGATCACTCGGTGCAAGATCCGCAATGTAAGGCGGAAACAGTAAGCCTTCGTTCACGGATTTGGCGTTCACATTTTCAGTCGATTCATCTGCGATGACGGTCGGGCGACCGCTACGTTTTCGACGCGAATATTTGTTCTTTCTCCACGAAACAAACGACATCATCGGCGAAGTTTACTTTCGCAGATAACACTAAATGAGGATTAGGACACTATGTTCTAAACATCGAAAATTTCTCTATGAATATAAGCAGCAGATTTGTTTTTCGCCAATAGATTACGAATTACTGATCGAACTTCACAACTCGCGGGATTGTTTATTGTAGCACTCGTTTCAGCCAGCCTATACATGGTATCTGTGGTTGCAAACGCTCATCGTTGATATAAATAAATATCCTACACTAGCGCCAACAATAAAAATATTTCTAATGAATATATCAGAACTAGATTTAAAACAAAACATAGGACTATGAACTGAGGCAAATAAATAAATGAAACAACTACGCTAAAAAAGAAAATGAAAATGGAGGTACATAACAAAAAAAAGTACAAATAATGGAATGGAAAGTTATATAAACAGAAATAAAAAAGATGCAGATAAAAAAATCTATATATATAAAGATATTTTAAAATCTATATTTATGTACTTTCTTTTAGTGTTAAGTATATAGGTTAGAATATACACGAGAAATATGTTAATCGGAGGCACCAAAGTGCTACGCACTTTCTCCTGGTTAATTGCAATGTAAATGTAAATAAACTGTAATTATTTAAAAGTAAATATAATTAAATGATTATTCTAAAAATGACGCTTGTACGTCATAGAAATAATAAACTCTTGAATTTCATCAAGACATGTAAAATACATCTCAATTAAAACATGGTTATTATAGAAAGGTTTCATGAGAAGTTTTTTGGAACGTTTCTAATTTAAAAATAATTTTTTTTTCAAAACCACAACCTCCAAAAACCTCTTTTAATCCAAAAAACCTATTTTACATAGTTCACAACGTAGTTTTTTTTAATGCACAACCTCAGACAAGGATTTTCCCGAGATTAATTTAATAAGAAGTAAGACAAGAGTAAATTAAAACGAGTGATTGTAACTATAGTTAAAAATCACGGTCTTACGAATACTATTCTGGTAATGAGTAGTTATCTGCAATGAGAAAAAGAAATTATAATGACAACAATTAAATAATCTCATAGAAGAAAGTTTTGAAGAAGACTCTTTTATAAAAACCTAGTCTGTACCTCGAACGATAAATTTTTACCGATTCGTATATTACCGAAGTCTTCAGTTAGCCAATATAATTCTGGTGATTCGTTGCCCGTACGAAGGCAGCTAAGTCCCTCGTTAGTATAGTCGATTTAAATCATCTCCCTGTTTTCCTTGTCGATTTAAATCATCTCAACTGTTCACCTCCCGTATGTGAAGGTAAGCGCCAAATCATTACATCACTTCTGACACTAAGATGGGTTATGCGATAACGATAAAAATAATTTATGATCGATGTTCAATGCAGAATTAACATGAGTAGCATAGATGTTATATTTTCAAAGGTTTTTAAAATCTTTTAATTGTACAATTATATAATAATTTAACGAGCTATATTGATATTTTTATGACAAGAATACGAAAAAAATAATTATTTTCTTAGAAAAAGAAGTATTTTTCACTGGAAAATGTATTAGTTTTTATCTCCTAACGAAATGAACCCGATTTGTTATCTTACATCCACATCTTTTGATTTTATTTCAATTTAAAGTTTAATGAATAACTTACATCATTTTATAAGTTCATATTAAAAAACCAATGAAAAAAGTAGTGAACAATTAACAGCTATTGAAATATTCGAAGGAACACATTTCTATGTACTCTGAAACTATTAAAAAGCAATGGATATTAATTACTCGTAGATTAACTGCGGTTACATTAGGTCGATAAATGACTTATAATTATATATGTATATACGAGTACATATATTCTTTCACAATGAACGTTTTGAATTTTAATGGAGTTACAAGAGGGATAGAACTGTATTGAGTTTTGTTAAAATACTGTGGTTTTGGAGATGTAGTTTATAAATTCTAAACTTTTTCATCGTTTGTTAATCTATAGAAGTTCACATAATCATTCGAATTGTACAAGTGTATATTTCTTTTTTACAAAATGCGACGGTTGCAGTAAAAATTTAATATCGTGATTATCTGCATCATAAGGATTATAATAACAGTAATGATTTCATTATAGTACGTAAATCGATTTTCTATTCATCCTGTAAAGAATGGCGAATTCTAAGGCCATTTTGATGATTACTAGCTTACTGTCAACGAATCGTTACGCACAGTAGCTATCAATAATAATATAGGGATAGTTATAATAATAATACAGGTGCTGACACACTGTAAGCGAACTTGAATCTTTCACGGTGGCACGTAATTAATTTGAGGAGCGGTGACGATATAACAAATTAAGCTACCGCTTCATGACAATTTTTACGCAAAAATTATTCATTTTCTAATAAGCGGATGCATAGGGAAAATTCATTTAATAATACCTGAAGTGTACGAAGTATGAAGCATCAATTGAACTGTGGCGAAGCGATAAATAACGACTGGTATTCCCCAAATTTTCTCCTACCGACCTTCGCTTCGGCACTCTATTTTAGCTTAATATCAATTGAAAAAGTATCACAATCCAAGGTTAATTTCAAAGACGATAATTTTACACACGGTTATCCCTTTTCACAATTACCTGGGACGCCTGAATTTAACTTTTCTAAAACTAATGTTAAAACCTTATAAGATTGTTTTTAGGCGGAATGCAAAACTTCAATGTAATAACAATATTACACACAAAAGTAATATTTTCAAAAAATCATTGAATTATTTTAATTGTTTGATTAATCATAGCACATTAAAAAATTAACTGTAAAAATGTCATTTGATAAAGATAAAAAATTAATAATATAAACAAATTGCAAGTGCGTCGTTAATTATAAATACAAGTAAAATATAATAAATCCAATAATAAATATCGAATATCATATTAAATGAAATGTTAAATATCCCTGTAATTTCTTTTTAATACAAAAATATAAACAAAAACGTGTGACTTTATATATTTATAATCCGTTAAAAAAAGACAATTCTATAAAATAATTAATAATGCCCGTTAAAAATAGTAAATTATTCATTAGATAATTATAAAAATAAAAACAATAAATTTAAAACTTTTAGACGGATTAAAATCAGACGGGGAAAATATTTATATATATATATATATATATATATATATATATATATTTATTTTTTTTGTAACTAGAGCAAAGTTCACAGACCTACATAATCTCTCGTAAAACAAATTGATCAACGCAAGAAAAACAATAAGGAAATAACATGTATACATCTACATTTATTAAAAACTTAAATTGATGATAATGACTCTTAAAATTAACGTAATTTAAAATTAATACAATTCCTACACTATTACATTAATAAACATCGGATACAGTATGTAATTGAATTAGGCCGATGAAAAAAAAGTAATAATATGAACAACAGTTTCACATTGAATATTGGAGGTAAAATATCAAATGATATATTTGATATTTTAAATATCCATATATTTAAAAATATCCATTAAATCTAATGCGAAACTAAAGAAAGAATTTTAATATTATAGTCGCTTTCAGTTATAAAACCTGAAAAGTAAATCTCTACATGAAAGATGAAAACTTAATGTCATTTTTTTAAAAAAGTATTTCAACCTGAAGTGCACAGTACATTTTTAGTATTTATTGAAGTAACGTATACTGTTTGTAACCAATCGACAAAATTCACAAGGCGATGGTTTGGAAATCCAAATGAAATTGGTTAATCATGATAAATTTTTCCCTGTTTAGCCTTCGATAATCACCGTCGGGTATTACATCAGACAGAATGAATGACGGCGATATGTATGAGTGTAAGTGAAGTGTAGTCTTAGTCTCAGGTCGATCATTTCTGAAATGTGTGGTTAATTGAAACCCAACCACCAAAGAACACCGGCATCCACGATCTAGTATTCAAATCCGTATAAAAATAACTGCCTTTACTAGGATTTGAACGTTGGAACTCTCTACGTCGAAATCAGCTGATTTGCGAAGCCGCGTTCACCGCTAGACCAACCCGGTGGGTAATCATGATAACTTGTGATTTAAAAATCAACCCGATTATAAAGAAGTACTACCGACTGATCGGTCTATTAAACAAAACTAGTTTTCTTTAGGAACTACGAGAGGAAGCAGACGGAAGGGATATATAGAGAAAAATCTATTTGTATTTACAAAAGAAAAGGAAATTATGAATATAATTGTTATAATATTTTTACCAATTTTTTTTCGGACAATTTTTTATTATGTCCTTGCACAAATTCTTGATATATTGAAAAAATGAAGTCCAAAAAACCAAAAATTACACTATCCGCAATATTTATGATAATTATCTTCAGGCTAGAAAATGGTTTTTATAAAAATCCAAGAAACATCGGTCCAAAAGCTCACTTCACTAGTGGAAAAGTACTAAAAAACGAACCCGGTCGTAAATAAACATTTTACAAAATTTGAGTTTTTTTTCCGTTATAGAAAGTAAATAAAATTTAAGACAAATTATTTTACAACTTCATATTAAATTTTAAATCAAAAGTTCAAATCTTACACGAATACAGAAATACACAAGTATTTGTATATGGTTTCTTATTTAAATAAATTACAATGAAAATCTGTTTAACTAATGATAAAATTACAATTTTCATTAGGTTTCGCTTTTTAACTTTCATACAAAGAAACCGATGAAACAATTTACTAATTTTTTTCACGTTTCTAGAAAAAAATTTACTTATAGTCCAGTGTTTGACGGTTTTTCGCTCAGAATTCTTTCGGACAAAACCGATTGACGTGAAATTTGGACTGTAATTAGGGAATAGCTTAAGGAAAAACGTTATATAGTGCCGATGTGTGCTTTTCCCTTGGGGTTGGATGCCACCCCTTCTCGAGGGTGGAAATTATTTCATTAAAAATAACCGCAGAAATCGATGGAGGAATAAATTCTAAGCAAAAAATGTTCTATAAAAAGGTTTTGTAGAGTAGATACTTTTTGAGTTATTCGTGATTGAAAATGTTGACTTTTCTTCCAACCATTGAACGATTTTTCACGAATAACTCAAAAACCTTAGCTTTTATCGAAAAAATATTATTAGCAAAAATGAAGCTTATATAATAACGAAGTGTTTTTTTTTTTTTTTTTTTTTTTTTTTTTTTTTTAATTTCTGTAGAAGCAATAGGAACCGAGTTATGCCTCGTTGAAGGTAATTTTTAGTTCACCGAAAACTGAAGTCGAATCTTCAACGTTAAATAACGCAAAAGTTTTTGAGAAAAACTTATAGCATACTTTTCAAAGTACTTGAAAAGACCTTTAAAATTAGCTCTGTCAAAAGTCATTAGCATTAAAACTAACGGAGTTATGATGAAAATAAAATGGGCGTCTCGCTTTTTCGGAGAAAAAATCAGCAACGAAACAAATGATTTTTCCGCAAGAATTGAAATTGAACGTAATCCTTTTACAATTTACTTTATTTAAGTACTAACAATATGTTCTAGAAGTTTGACCGGTTTGGAATGCCCAGATTTGAATAAAAATTATTTCAAATTTCAAAAAGTTTTTGAAATTCCTTAAAAATGTTCTTTTTTTCACGATAATTCAAAACCTAAAGAAAATATATAAACATTCTTTTTACTGAAATTTTTTTAAATTTATTTCTGTAGAATAAAAATTGATTGAGATATCACCGTTAGAAGTTTGCATTTGAGTGCGAGGACCACCTTTCCCAAGCCTTTAAACTTAAAAACGTTAAAAACAAAGGGTTCAAGGAATCTGAACTTTACAAGCCTTGTATCCCTTGAAATTCCCTGCAAAATGGTTTTTTTGAGGGATTGGATAGCTTAAAAATTAAGGAAGTTATCATTGAAAAACCAATAATAGCATCATTTTTTCGGTGAAATTTTCGGAGCATGTAAATTTTTATATTCTCGAGTTTCAGAGCATTTATGAATACATGTAAACATATACAACTATATCTATATATGTATAAGTATATCCTCATACAGTCATATCTCTTTCTCTCTCTGTGTGTATGCATATATATGAAAGTACAGGTAGGAGAAGAAAAGTAACGGAGCACACCGTAGGCGAACACCTGCTGGTGGATGATAGAACTTTGCGTGCATAGATGTATATAGGTATATTGCACATGTATATATGTGAATGTATATCTCTTTTATATGGTGTAGTCAGTACATTTACAAAACTGAAAGAATAAACACGTGGTTCACTTCGTTAATATCACCTTTCAAAAATTATAGAATTACAGTGTTTTTTTTTTTTATTAATAAAAATGTAAGTACATCAAATTCAAGTTTCATCATAAATTCATCATTGAATACACGAGCAGTAATTTAATTTTCATGATAAAATTATTAAAAAAAAATTATAAATTACATTAACAACAGTAAAAAGTTTATAATTTATTACAAATACACCATTAAAATATTTTATGCTGTTGAAAACTAAGATTTTTATTCGTCATTCTAAGGGCTGCAACTTTGTAGCATCATAAATTATGTTTCAGAATATGGAATAATGTTTATTCTACACATTTAAATGATTTTGACCTACAAAACACATCTATAATTTTAACAATTTTTTTCATAAGGGTTGGTTATTAAGGGTTGAAACATTGCAATAAATCACAAATTAAATATCATAAACAGTAAAGAGATTTTATTTCATTACAAATACACATTTCAAACAGTTAAAACTAATTTTTTTAAATTTCATAATAAGGGGTTGTTTATAAGGGTTGAAACATAGTAAAACATCATAAATTATATTCCAAAACATAAAAGAATGTTTATTCTACATATTTAAACACGATTTCAATCTATGAAACTTGTAAATCTATTTTTTTTAACAAGAAGTAGTTTTCATCCCCAAAAGAAAAAAAAAAACAACAAAAAACACACATCAGGATCATATAACTTTTGAAGCAGAGGAGATAAGCTTAATTACAAATTTTCATGAAAATCAATGTTGTCCGAAAGAATTCTGAGGTAATACTCTATTTTTACCGTCAAACACTGGATTATTAACTGTAAATTGAAATAAATGTAAATAGATAATACGTATTATGCGACAGTTCTAATGCAATATTACGGCACGTAACGTCGATCAGCCGTTTTGGTAAATACGAATAAATATACATTAACCTTGACAAAGATAATACGTAATGTATAAAAAATTTACATAAAACAAATCAGAACAAATTACATTATTATTTAAAATAAATGTTTGTCAGCGGTAAACTAAACAAAGCAAGAAAAACCAGCCGATTATAATTGAAGCTGAAATCGTCGGCATTGGATTTTTCCTCATTTACACATATTACATATACGAAATAAACATTCACTATTTAACAACTACTGTAATGGAATTTTTTTAAATGAAATAAAATGATTCATCGTTAAAACAAATAATTTGCGACTGTTAAGAAGAAAAAACTTGAAAGAAAACTCATTAAGAACCTAAAACATAATAAAATATAACGATAACGTTGTTCGGAATAATAAAACCTTGACCTTGTTGATAGTTACATAACGTAATTATTGTACTCTGTTTTTTAGTAATGGTATTACTGAAAATTAAAAATTTGCGAATCTTACACCGTAAATAAGAATTCATTATACATCGATCATTTCATTTCCTGTTAGTGCCTCTAATTCGAGAAACTTTCCACCCTAATCAAATGTTTTTCATTTATCAAATGATATGTAATAACTATAATCAATTAACCTTCACTACTTATATGTAAATAGTTCAGTGGTAGCGATAATTACTAAACAAGTGGGTCCCGAATTCGATTTCTGTAACAGACTCCAATTATCCTCAATTAATACTTACGTTTAATATAATTAAGACTTGTATGAAGTATACGAGTATATAGATTAAATAAAAAAAATTAATTTAAAAGAAAACGCAAGTCTAACTAAAATTCGATTTCCGTTTTCCGTTGCCGTTTAATATATTCACATAAAAAAAAAAACAATCTTAAATTGCATAAATTACTAAATTATGCGATAAATGGAGATGAAATTCAACTAAGAAAAGGTTTTTTTAAAAATTATTTTAGCTCACCGGACTGGTCTAGCGGTTAACTTAGTAATCGTCACAAATCCGTTGTTTAACAGCAGATTTTCGAAGTCGAAGGTTCTGAGATTCAAATCCTACTAAAAGTTAGTTGTTTTTATTTGGATCTGAATACTACAGAGAGGATACCGGTGGTACTATGACGTTGGGATTCAATTAACCACATGTCTCAGGAACGATCGGCCTGAGTCTGTAAAAGATTACACCTCATTTACACATTCATACATATCATCCTCATCTCACTGGACCTTGGGGAGCCTCTTATTGTTCACTAGTTAAATAGATTGCAACGTACAAATCAGGAAAAAAAATTATTTAATACGGTTTCTGAGATGTACCGTAGTTAACCTTTTTTTTCTTTTTTATTATAATAAATTATAATAAAATGGTTTTCTAACGAAAGATTTTCTTTTTAATATGGTTAGGAAGAAAAAGGTTTTTACATACATTCTAGTACGGCCCGTTCTATTAAAATTAATACCTCCAAAGCTAACAAAATATTTCGTAATTTACAAACCTTTAAGAAAATGTAACTAACCATACGGTATTTTATCAGAACGCTTGTCTTTACCCGTGAGATGATAATCTCAAGCCTTTTATACATTCATCGAAGAGAATTCCGGATAGGAGTTCCCGGTTAGTCCAAAGGTCTTCATATCCTTAACTTTAATCCAGTTCAGAATACCCACACAATAACATCGACTAGAAAGAAATCAAACACGAGGTAAACGGGTGGATAACGAGAAAGGAATACGAAAAGGGATTTCAAACTCGATAAAATCATATAAAAACTTTCAATCTCGAGGGAGATCTTTAATTAGGATAATATAGTAGTAAATTACTGAGAAAACGTCTTTGTAACGGGAAAATAAAATGAAACTATGATTTTAAATAACGGGAGAGCCGCTCTGAAGGGGAGTCAGGAGTTCTGTTTTCGAGCTATCTTCCCCATACTAACATAAGGAACATTATCTCAGCTTGTATTAGTCCTGATCATTATGAAATTTTTTGTGCTGTTTACTCTATTCTTGATACATATTTTAACTTGAGGATTTTTTTAAAATTTTGATTTAAAAAATAATTAAAAATGTTTTTGTATTCTAGTGCTGCATGTATCAGAGTTTGGTCAAATTAACTGCATAAAAACATACAGAAACTGTTTTCAACAAATATCTCATGTTAAAATGTGTAAATGGATATGTAGACATGCCTGGAAATTTGGGTTTGACTGGAAATTTGTTTTCCGAAAAAATGTTCCTTTTGTGCTAAAATCATACAACTAACAAAATTGCAAAAAGTAAAATACAACTTAAGTAAGATACAACTTTATCAAACATCAAAACAGGCCAATTACATATTCTTCTTTCTTCTCCACCACCAACTTTCTCTTGGCAACCTTCTTTTTTTTCCTGGCTAATCTCTCGTAATATGAAATTGACTTTTCAGCTCGTCGGATTCGTTGTGCGTCAAGTTTTTTCATGGCCTTTATCATGTAATATCCGAAGTCCAAGTCTATGAATAACATCGCAACTAATGTTTCCTTTGTTTCACAGCCCCATACACGCCAAATTCAAGAGGTTTGGAAGCGCTGTCCACACTACATTATTGAAGGATTCATTTACATTTTGTGTAGTTCCATTAATGCACTCACTCAATAAATTATGGTTTAATAAAGCAAAACAGGTTTTATTACTTTCAAAATTGCCCTAGAGATACTTTTCCTGTGTTTATAAGGTTGTTGCTGAATATTTACAAAATGTTTATTACATTTACATCAACTATTTATTCCTTTAGGACACAACCTGTTGCCATCATCGGTGGACCACTTATGGTAATAAATGGCCCACACTGCCGCCTGCATATTTTCGTCAGTCCTGTTGTTTCGAATTGCTTTCCCGTAATACGACTGCAATTCATCTATTATAGCTGGAGTTAGTCTATTTTTCCCTCCGAGTGGTTGCCATCTTCCAGTATTTTTTTATTTTTCAATTCTTTCTTCAGTTGTCGTAGGTTTGCACCCATTCTTTTGCAAATACTCCAACTTTTTTAATCCTTTGGAATCACCATCTCCTATATAGTCGATATATATAACATTATACTTTTCCACTGATCGCTGAAATATATTTTTAATCCCGGCCACTTCCATCCCACCGCTGCTGCCTTGGTAATTATCAATACCTTTATCATTATGATTGTTTTTATCCAAACAATCACAGTATTTTGTTAATTTTTCTGCATCCAATATCTTACCCGTTTCAATACTAGTAGCAGTCACAACTAAATTCAGGAACTGATGCTCTCTTTTTTGTAACGTTGCATCAAAACCGGCCGCTTTCGGTTTTCATTCTCATAGTCAGCGCTGTTTTTAATAACAGCTTCTTCAACAGCCTCCTTCATACTGACAACGAGCAACAAGTTTTACAGAATTTCCAAGAATTTCTGTGTAATACTTCAAATAATCAGGAGGCCTGGGAAGGTTCATAATGCCACATAACCTTTGACCGGCTGCAACACCTTTCCTGTCAGACCTCAAGCCATAAGCAAACCACAATTTATTTCACTCAGTGTAACATTTTTATTCTGTACATCAACTTCAATTTCAGTGGTGTTAGAGAAACTAAACTTATAGCCACAGTTTTTACAAATACATCTAAATTTAGCAGCTAGACCTTTCTGGTCATAAGTTTCTACCATTAACGCCTCCCATTTTACAGCTTTTGCAAAGGACATTCTAAGTGAGGGGTTTGGATAATAAATTTACATCTACAATTTGACTTATATTTGTGTTTTCCAAACCTGCTACAATCAGCTACCGACAATTTTCTTCTTCAAGGGCTCACCTTTGGTTGAGATGTACTAGGCTGCATACTAACTTCAAAGGAACTGTCAGAACTGTCACACTGAATTAAATCAGTACTATCACTTTCGTTCACCACACTGCCATATCTTATTAGTTTACGAAACCGTTTTCGTTTTTTAAAAACACGATTACTGTGTCTACAAGCAGCAACATCCCAACCCCGCAGGGGAAGACACTCGCCTTGTGATGCTTCTGGTCGCTACAGCAAGGAACATCTTGCAACAATGTCAAGTCTAACAAATTAATCACAAAATTTTGAAATATAATAAAATGACAAAAACAAAAAATGACAAAAATAAAATTTTCGAACTCCTGACTCTCCTGAGATTGTTAAAATTAACTGATGAACTTCGTTAAAAGGTCGGAAATTATAATAAATCGAGAAGAAATGAACATATTCTAAATGAACTGAATAAATAATATTCTAATAGTTGGCATCGAACAAGGAAAACTAAAATTACGATTATTTTATGAAAATCAATTATGGTAATACGTTAAAATAAAAATCATTATAAAGATAATTTTTTAGCATTAAATAATTGCTACATATTAAAACGATTTTGTAGAAATCTACGAGAAGAATGATGATCGATTAAAAATGAGAAGATTAATTTTTATACGTTAACCACTTCATTGTTGAATAAAATAATATTTTATCAGCAAAGTTTTAAAAATGAGGATTTGTTCAAAGATGCTGGCATATAGAAAGTTCTTAAATTCACTCAAAATTAATAACCAAATCCAAAGGGAGGAACCATAAACCAGATAAGGCTAATTGGCCCGATCTTGTCAAGACGAAATGAATCATACATTTGTAATAACAACATTGATCCATGATTATAACAGATCTGGGTAAGTAATATGTTTTTTACTATTTTTACTTTTTAATAAAATTATTAAAAATAGTTTAGTAGTTGTTTCTCAAGGAACCATTAATCCCTTTAGATTAATACCCGGTTCTAATTCTCTTTTCAATTAATCAAATTTCATCTAAAAACATTGCTCCGTTCTAATTATTAAGTACGGATAAAAGCTGACTAATGAATAAAAAATTCATACATGGCTAACCTAACCCATCACAAAACAGCTTTTTTAAATTTCGAGTTTGATTCCCGGAATGGGCTTCAAAAATTCGTCATCATTCAAAGAAAATCAAAGTTCTTGTACTGGAATCATCTATCATTAAAACATATCTTTTTAATGAGTTCTTACGCGTTAATCTCGAAGTTTAGTTAATTTAGCGATAGAATATACAATCTGTTGAAGACAAAAATTGGAATATACGAGTATAAAAAATATTTTATAAGTAGAAAATAAATATGAAGTTAGAAAATTAGCACGGAACAAAATAAAAAGAGGACAACATTAATCAGATTCAAATAAATTGTTAGCCCGATCGATTATTATAAATCACTTTTATTTTTACCGTACCCAGTGACGACTAGCCTTACCGTAATGGTACAAATCTTTAAGACGAATGTGCTGCGATCGAACAACAAAAAAAAAAGAATAGGATCTTCTACGGTTTATTAAAGGCAGTCCCTGTGTACCGTGATATGCGGTTCAATATGATGATCTACCAAGGAGAAAATCAAAAATCAATAGCAACACGCGACAAAAACACCACCCAGAGTAAACTTCAAGAACCGATCTACGAAGAGGACGTATATTCCGTCTTAGTATCTTTGGACGGTAGCAGAAGATTATTATTCAACAACGTCGTGTTCACCAGCTTAAATGTATATATCAAAATTTTACTTTTCCGTTAAAAATTAAACTAAAGATCCGAAAACACGTCTGGGTTTCTAACGAAACAATATTTTTTCCATTATCGGACCAAAGATAATACGTAATGTAAAAAAAAGATTATATAAAACAAATCAGAAAAAATTATGCTCTAATTTAAAATAAATGTTTATCCACAAAAATGATAAAAGTCGGCATCTGAAAGTATCCGACTGGAGCATAAATACATCCGAACTTCAGCCAGACAGTAACAGTAAGAGAGTAACATATAACTTGGGTAAAAACAACATTTTTGACACAAATTCTAATTATCAACAAAATACAGCCGTGTATAAATTCATATAAGCCATGTTAATTAGACGTAAACGTCCAAATTAAACACGAATTAAATGGCGTAGAATTATTTTATTTTAGACTGCAAATAGACAAGAAAATGAACATACACAGAGAAATACGCCTATTTAAGTTAAGTATCGTATTAAATACGCTATGAAAACTACTTAATATATCATTATAATACATATCAACATTTTATAAGGCGAAAACCGAAAATAATATAAACCGGTAAAAACTAAATGAATTAAATACGTATTTTAATACGAAAAAATAACTACATTAAATCACAAACTTTGAAATTAGTTTCACTAATTAATTATTAATAAAATTACCTAGTGCTAAAAAAATTAATTAACAGATTACTGAAATATATCTTAAAAAAAAACATAACGGGATGAATAAAATAGGGCTGAGAAAATTAACTAATTGGGTATTTATTTATCAAATCAAAATAAGATTATTTTTTTACTTAAATAAATGAATAAATAATTTATTAAACTCGTGTATATTCAATAATATAAAAATTTATTATAATTTTATAAATTTGAATAAATAAAATCAATATTTAAATTAACAAACGAGGTCGGCTTTACATAATATTAAAAATATAAATTAATATTATTTTAAATTTGTAGCTACTACTTAAAAAGAATTATCGTAGTTACCAGTTTCGAGAAAAAAATTATATGCTTTTTTAATAAATACAACATTATTTTAAATAATAAACAAATGAACCCGTAAATTTAAAAATGTAACGGTTAAATTTCCCAACCCGACATCCTATTCTTGTATCGTCTATAAAACCCATAAAGGGTACAAGGTCGATTTTTTTTTAGGAATTCTTTAGAGGATGAAACGAATGATTTGTAGCGTGTGTCAAAATACCATGCCTGACCGGGATTCGAACCCGGGACCTCCAGATGAAAGGCCGAGACGCTACCACTCGCGCCACGGAGGCCGGCGGTACAGATCGATTAATTTACAGCAAACACACTTTTGACTAAACAATTTTTGAGTTTATGCAGTACCATTCAAACACTGATCCGATATACGCTATTACTAAATTGAGAGAAATTAATATCAAAATAAAATTCCATCTATTTTCTAAATCACATCAGTCAGAAGTACATACTTACCGGTTACGTAATATGATCTTTCTTTTTTCTGTTTAGCCTCCGGTAAATTACCTTCAGATATGATACTAGTATAAATGAAGCGCAGTCTTGTACAGCCTCAGTTCGACCGTTCCTGAGATGTGTGGTTTAATTGAAACCCAACCGCCAAAGAACACCGGTTTCCACGATCTAGTATTCAAATCCGTGTAAAAATAACTGACTTTACTAGGACTTGAACGCTGAAACTCTCGACTTCCAATTCAGCTGATATGGGAAGACGCGTTCACCGCTAGACCAACCCGGTGGATTACGTAATATGGTCTTACCGGCGACTAATATTACAATACTAGTAGTTCTGTTTATTTTGTATTAAACAAAAACCTCGTTCGCTTTGTATTGAATTTAAAAAAACGAAGGCTACAAATAAATTCAATCGAAAAAGAAAAATTAAAACAAACTGTATTGTTAATAGTAATTGTGGAAGGTTTAGCCGGAGCAAAAAATATTTTTTTTTGTTTTAGCAATATCGTAAGCACCGTTTCCAAGAATACCGGAAATCACTGATAACTGATAACTGATAACTGATAATTAATTAATTAAATATGGCGACAGAAAAAAAAAATAAAGGTTTATAAAAAATCAACGTTGAATTTAGTATTTAACTACATATTATAAAAGATGTAACGCTATACCGTAGTAGGAGAATGATTTCAGAGATAAACATATCTAACAAGTAGTCGTTCAGCCAATAAATTATATCCTCAAGAGTAAAAAGGAAACTATATGATCGTATTTTGGCACAGACGCTTCCTCGTATAACAAAAATAGCAACCGCCATTTTGAAACAGAAATTTATTAAAACCGTTACACATACGTCGTTCAGCTTGAAAGCAAGAAACTTAAAACAAAATATTATAAAAAATCGGAAAGACTTTTGGTCATAATCGCATCACAATTAAACAAATAAATAAATGTCTAGTTAAAACAGAATCTTGCTCGGTCAGTAACGAATGACGTAGTAAAACACGACGCAATTTAAACTTTACTGCTCACAATATAGATGGAATTATCTACGGAGTATCCCATAAGTTTCCAAACATAGAATATATAAAAATTAATTATAATAAATACATAAAAGTTGTTTTCATAAAAACAATGTTTATTTCCCCTGTGCACGGAAACCTGTGAGACAACCAGTAGATAAATTTACGTCTTAAAAACTTTCTTCAAAATGTAAAAAGTATGACAAAAGAATAATTCAAACCGGCCGAGCGTTTATAAAATTTAAGCGAATTTTAGAATAAATAAATACAGGGACGTTCTAATCTGATTCAAACTACTGTAATACAGAACAAATGTAAAATAAGAAAAACGAAATTTCACCGGATAATAATTTTATACTAAATAATTTTGTACCTTCTTCCTCATTTTGTATCGTTGTTTCAGAGAAAAGAGAAAATTAAAATTTTTTTACGTTAAATTTCAGCTTCGAAAAGTTTCTAAAATAGTGATTTTTTAATGCAAATGTAAGAAATAGGATTTTGTATACAGGTTAACCGATTACGATTTTAAGTTACTTAAATTTCATTATAAATGAAGTTCACATATAAACATAATTTTGAAATGTTCAAAAATTTATTTTACATTCGGAATAGCCCATCGGGATGGACTAGGTAAACTCGTCGTCGTAAATCACTTGTTTAACAGCTGATTTTCGAAATCGAAGGTTATCAGGTTCAAATCCTAGTAAACGTCGGTTGCTTTAATACGTATTTGAATACTAAGTGATAGACACCGGTGTAATTTGGCGGTTGGGGTTCAATTAAGCACACATCTCAGAAATGGTCGGCCTGAGTTTGATAAAGACTACACTTCATTTACACGTCATACATATCATCTTCACTTATCGAGAGGGAGAGGTTGATTATTGTTCCACTAGTTGAAAAATTACAACGTACACATTTAGAATAAAAGAAAATACATATATATGAAATATTATAAAACGCAGTCGCTTTTAGTACACTAAAAAGATAAACTTGGATGTGCAGAAAGTATACATTCAAACAGGTATGCTTGTGTTGTAAATTATGCATTATCTAAAACCTTAACTACTTCGTGATTATAATTTGAACATACTTTTCCCCCATTAATAATTTACTTTATATACGTTAAATAACGACAGTATTACCTTTTTTAAAAATATACATATACAATTTTTTTTTAAATAAAACGGATAAAAAAATTATGATATATATATATAAACTGTACTACAATAATTGTCATGAATTATTATTATTATTGAGCCTGTAAGTCAAAAGTTATCTTTTACGTGAAAGTTGATTGAAAAATATCTGTGTAGCCACATGACTTCCTTGTACGCCTATTAAATTACACATACACATTTTTAAAAGTACATAAAATTTTATTTCACAAATAACTTCTTATTTTTTCATCTTTTTTTGCCGTAAAATTTTTTTTACAATCGGAGGTTAATAATCATTAAAAAATTAAAATATTTAAATTAAAAAAAGGAGATGAAGTCTGACACGAACCGATGTTCGTGTCAGACTTACAAGCCTTCCCCTTGTAAGATCCAAATATTTCATTAATTAAAATCTTATTTTGCTCTAACTCAGAAACCAATGAAAGTAAGTACCACTTATAATATATCATTGAAAAGCTCTCAATGATGCCTTATTATTGCAGTTAAGAAATAGTCCAAAATTCAGATTTTTTTGATTTTAGGTTTTTTGGACATTTTTGGTCAAATCGATTGATATCAAAACGGAAAGTGCACAAGTAGATGCTACAGCAGTCCTAAATCCAAAATTTCAACATCCTACGGCTAATCGTTTTTGAGTTATGCGATACGTACTAATAAAATAGATATTTCCGTTGAAATCTGGAAACCGAAATTTTTCGAGATCAGAATACTTCTTTTATTTCGTAAAAGGAAGTAAAAATTGTACCACATTAAACCTCATATCTTTTTTTCTTATTACAAAAATAGCGAGAATTACAAAAAAAAGTGGGTAAAAATACCCCTTTATTCTGGTTTACTAAATAATGTAACTTCAATTTTCCATAACGCGGTTAATAGAATGTATGAAAAAATTACGTTTACATATATTAAAGACCAGTCTTCTACCGGTTAAATAGTTTTAAAATATGTTCTAATGATCGGTTTCAAAGCGGCAAAAATTAAAATAAAAATATATATATCTTTTTGTACTAGTTTTTTTTTTAACTAATCGATGTTTTTTTAACAATACAATTACGGTAGGTGCATCATTTCAGTTAATGGGAAATATCCCATTATTACTGGAGAAATTTCTCAAGTATCCAATAAAACGGACGGCTACTTCCACCGATTACTAAAACGGCGTTTAAAATTAAAAAAAAAAAAAAATTAAAAAAGATTTTTTAAAACATTTGTAATAGAAATTTTGTTTAAAAAACTATAACAGTACAAGTCATCTGATAATTTCAGCTGTGGAATACAAACAAAAATTTTTACCGATAGTTCAGCGAGTACAACACTGCAAGTCAAGACCTTTTTACGTAATTATGTTACATACTGTAAACGATCTTGTAACATGTTTCAAATTTTCTCTTTGATTTTTACCGACACTGGATGAAGACGAAACGTGTTTTAAAACACGAAAAATGTTTTAAACTACATAATTAAGCGTGCAATAAAGTGCAGCTGAGGAAAATCATGAGGGGACTGCAGTCTTCACTAATAGAAAGTAGAGATGGCAAGCAGTTCTAATGAAAATATTTCTTTCCTGCACTACCACTTTTTAACAGTTATGAACTACTATCTGTTATCCCTTCTTAGCTGAAATTACCTATGTATGGTACCGTAACAGTATTTAAAAAAAAAAAAACAAAAAAAAACTGTATAACAAAACTTTTAACAAGAGCAGAAATAGTAATTTTTTCTTGAATATCGCCATAACGAAACCGACCTAAAAGAATGTTCTACACACACTAAAACCACAGGAAAACCTTGTAATAAAAATATATAAATTTAAACGCAACATTTTTTATATTAAGTAAGGGAACATTGAAATTTCAATGTTTTGTTTCAAAAAAGGTATATTTTTTTGGTTTTTCGTAACCACCTTCTTTTTAAGTAAGAACCCTTTACGTTCTTGGTTCACTACCTCCTGATTTTTTATCTTCAGATAGTAAACGAGAAAAATATTGAGCAAAGCACATAAACAGATGAAAAATGGGATACTATTTATTAGTAATTACGAACTATTGTCTTTAAATCAATTTGAAATCTTAAGTTAACCCAAAAACATCAACTATTTTATTTATTTCTTTTCTACCGAGTTGTTCGTAAAATATAAATCTTCAAAGATGAGTTCTCTTGTCACGAATACTAAAATAGAACTATATATAGAATCAACTAAAGCAATGCTGCTGCTCTATATATTCGTGTGTGTGTGTAAATATATAAATATACAAACATACACGTAAAGAAAAAAGGGAAGAATAAAAATAAATTAAGAAAACGACGACAAACTTTGTAGCACCATTTACTTCAATTTTCCACGACATTTTTCACTTAAAAACAAGCAGTTTTTTTTTAAACTTCCGTTAAACATTAATTTTCGATAACAACGATAGATTAAATTAAACAATACGTCACTCACATATCTCCTAATTTATTATCTAAGAGTAAAAGAGAAAAATATTTAGCTATGAAAAAATTGATAATCTACGCCAACAAATATATTAACTATTAAAAAAATATCTTAAATTTTTTTTTTTACAAAATTCTTCAAAATCAAATAAAAATAAAATTTACGAAATATAAAGTTAACAAACTTCATGTCTTAAATACGACGATCTACCATAAATTTATTCCAGTTGTAATCAAATTACGAAGCAGTTCGTCAATCTGATATATATATATATATATGATTTATATGTAATTGTACCATTCCAGGCTTTATCCGATAAGCTAGAAATAGAAGTTTTGTTAACATAACAGATAGGTAAACGATTCATCTTTACCAGAAAGAGCGCATTACTTTTTTTTATAATTAATTCACCAAATAATAACGGAGTTGTGCGTGGGAAAATGGGCTATAGAATTTCATAGTACACGTAAAAAGCAGGATCAGACTGGATTTGAAAGAACTTTTCGATGAAAAGCTAAGGCCTTTTCAACTTTGCCAAGGAGGTCTCATGGCGAGATATAATCAGGTGTATCATGTTTCTTTCAATACAGATATAGTAGACTTAAAGTAATTATTTTTCGCCAATATTTTCAACTTAACTCGCTATATCGTATTAGGAAATTGAGAAAGAATATCACTAACTTTATAAATTATTATCAATTATGTAAGTATACCTGGTCACAAGAAAAGATTTATTTTGATAGGTGGGTCGCCAGAATATGAAGTTTAGAAACCGCCGATCTAAAGGTTAACGGGTTCCTTAGGAACTTAAATTTATGTTTTTATAAAAGGTAAAACTATTAAGGAACCACAAAAGTTACATTAAATAAATATCCTTACAAAACATAAATGAAAAGATAAGTAGATCGAACTAGTCGTAAGATCACAAAATTATTTAAAATAATCAAAGGTTTTTTATTTCGCCCATCATCCTTTAAAATCAACGTTTGTATAATAAACGTGTACAATTATTCTAATATTTATTCTTAAGAACTAAAATTAGAATAAGTTTAAATGCTTAAAAAAACGGAATATTCTTAATTAGTAAAACAGAAGGAACGGAATACAAAATCAAAACGTTTCATTACAATTAAGCAATACAACAATTTTCCATTAGGTAAAATAACACATATTTCATTCAACAACAATTGAAACAACTGAAATTCCAGCTTCGCCACACGGTATAATATGGCTTTTGTAGGGTGGAGCAGATAAAATCATATATAGGAATGGATTAACAGAATGAACAAATATTCTGGATGGAATGTTTATGAATTATTACAGCAAAATAAATTTTGATAATTATATATATATATATACACACACACACAATACAATAAAGTTCGAAATCTGTAATTTTATGCAATAGCAACAACTGATAGTATTAAAATATTTCTACAATATAGTTCATTACACGTAACTTAAACAAGAACCGATATAATTCCACGAAATAATATATCTGTGTTTGCACGGAAACAAAATTTTCCAAGATAATTTGAAATAATATGAGCCGATTGTAATGAAATTCCTTCAATTTATTTTAATACTTCTCGCAAATATTATTCCATTTGATTTAATAATCCTATACTATTATCCTTAGAGTAAAATATTATCTTCAAATTTAAAAACTGATAAATAATTACCGAAATATTATTACTTTAATAAATATTTCTACGAAATTTATATCGAGAGTAGCTATGTTGTCTTACTCTATATTCGTCAAAAAAGATAAAATAGATTCTTAAAAATCAAATAACAATCTAGAATCTACAATAGAACTACCCTGAACAATACACGCACCTCTAAGTTATTTGATCATAGTGTAAAATCGAAATCGGAACAAAATTGAGAAACAAATTATATATCATATAAGCAATTAATGAACTACGTACTTGGACACGACTTACACTTTTTTTTTCTTACTAATAAACGCGGCAACAATGTATCGCGTTTATCAGGATATATCTAAATATATATAGTTGCTCCAGCGAATCTACGAGCTTGTAAAGTCAAGTGCTGACATTTCATTATATTATTGTTTTCCACAACATTATTTTTGTGCCTAATTATTATTTTTATTTCATTTTTCCACTTACAAACAAGACGAGCGCCCAAACAATACATTTATGTTGTTGTGTGTTCAATTCTTTCTACTTCAGTTGAAAAAATGTAAAAAAATTCTTAATGACTCAATCTTGTAAACAATAAAAATTCGTTAACCAATGACAGATGCTCTGATTCGTATTATGTACAAGCCTATACAAACTTACACATGCAGTTAGAAATGATGTATTTCGTCACGATTATATTTAGATCCGTCATTCGTAGTACACAGTGAGTGAATAAAGAAATAAGCTTCAGTCCATTTTATATAATGTTCAGTGTAGATATTGGGATGGCGTTTTCGTGCGATCATATTACACTGATACACATAATTTTTGTTTCCTAATATGCGATACGTGATTTTAATCTGTTTTTGATGCAGAAAACGAATATGAAAGAATGCTGAAAGAATTAAACCATATCATAGTTACATATATTGACATCATATCTAATACTGAAGAGCGAGCCTTTATGGACAAGACTACTCATGTCTGTGCAGGTCAAAACATGTAGCTGAAAACACAGTGTTGTTTGTATTAAGCACTGGATTTAGGAATGAATTAATTTTGTTCAGTTTTATTGCTGTCTTAAGTTTAACAGTGCAGTGTCATAATGCCTCGAAATTGTGTAAATGATGTGGTTGCCTTTTGGTATGTATGTGGTGACTTTACCGTAAAATCAAATAGAAAAAAACATTACACCTTTAATTACAAAAGCATATCATTTGTACTTTCAGTGTAAAATTGGTGATCAAGATAAGACGTGGGCTCCTCATATAGTATGCACTAATTTTTCCGTATATTTAAGAGGATGGCTGAAAGGTAAACGGAAGGCTTTGCCATTTGGTGTACCTATGGTTTGGCGTGAACCAAAGGTTCATGTAACCGATTGTTACATTTGTTTAACAAGTGTGTCTGGAATTTCTAAAAAATCTAAACATACTGTAAAATATCTTTCATTGCAATCTGTAGTTCACAGGCTTGTACTTCACAGTGAAATTATTCCAGTTCCTGAGCCACCTGTGAATGTACGTTTCGAAAGCAGCGATGAAGAATCAGGCAGTACTGAAGAAGTCAAAAATGATTTTGAATTATCTACCAATAAGCCAAATCTTATATCACAAGGTGAATTAAATGACTCGGTTAGGGATTTAAATTTATGAAAAAATCAAGCTGAACTGATAGGATCAAGACTGCAAAGTTGGAATTTACTTCATTAAAATACAAAAATTTCGGGCTTTCAAAGCCGACAAAAAGAACTTTCGCAGTACTTTACTGATGAAAATAATTTGGTTTATTGCACAAATATTGATAAGCTTATGCAGCACTTACGACAAGTTCAAAAACCTGAGGACTGGCGCCTTTTCATAGATTCGTTCAAGTATAGTTTAAAAGAGTATATAGTATATAGTTTAGAGTATAGTATATAGTTTAAATTTGAAAGAGAAGTACGATGTGATGAAAAACGTTCTTGAAAAAATAAATTACAAAAAACATAGCTGCAACTTAAGTGGTGATTTAATAAAAGTTACAGCTATTTTGTTAGGCATGCAATTAGGCTATACTAAGTACATGTGTTTTCTTTGCGAATGGGACAGCCGAGATAGGGATAAATATTATGTTACCAAAGAGTGGAAGAAACGAGACAACTTAACTCCAAATGGGAAAAATATTATTCACGAGACCTTACTTAAACCAAAAAAAATATTTTTACCCCCTTAAGTTCGCACTGTTCGATAAAGTCGTTCGAAAAGTGACGACTACCATGACAACATGAATACAGACAATTTCATGAAATTGGCGCGTGAAAAAATGATTCCAAATGTTCCACCAATGTCATTAGCAGTCGTTGATAACACTCCTTATCACAATACATGCATTGATAAAGCGCCATATTCTAACTCCAGAAGAAAAGACATAAACTCATATTCCGTATAGTTCAAAAATGCTGAAACCATAGTTATATGAATTAGTAAATTTACATAAAACTAAAGTAAAAAAATATCACTTGGATGAACTTTTGAAAAAACGTGGACATCGTGTTCTTAGATTCCCATCGTACCATCCTGATTTGAATCCGATCGAGATGGTGTGGAGAGCCGTAAAAAGAGCATGTGGCGAGCCATAAGACAACATTTTCTTTCAGAAATGTTGAAAAATACGGAGAAAATTAATTCCACGAATTAAGGTGACTGGAAATCCTATTGTAAAAAAGTGAAAAATGCTGAAAAAGAGTATGAAAAACTGGAACCACTGCTAGATGAAATGACAGAACGTTATATTATATATGTAGACTCTGATAGTGAAAGTGAAAATTAAAGTCGTTACTGGTTATCAAGAAAGCAATACAGTAATTACGATGACTCATCGTCCAACTATCAATACCGCTCTTAATTTTAATATTATTTCAAATTATTAACGACGTATCCGCTATTCAAAATATTTGGTTTGGCAAGTCTAACGCCAAGCTTTCATGAACGTCTTCCTGAATCCAAAATATTTAAATGTAATTTAACTGAAATAGAATCCAACTAAAACGACACAGCATCGGCTTCTCAAAGATTTCTTTTCTATAAACCCGAGGAAAAAATATTTTCAAATAAAATAAAAACGGACTTAACTAAAAGGTAAAGAAATAAGAAAATCATAAAAAATAATCTACTCGAGAATTCGCATACAAAACATAAATTCCGTAAAATGCTACATAATATATCGAGTTAACTCTACACACATTCAACATTATTATAATAGAATAGCATCTAAGCGACAGCTTCGGGCTACTACCGATACCGTTTACATATTTAAAGCTTGTTTGTTATCGGTTTCTAGCAAGACGCGGTAATCGCTAGATTAATCAAACTTTACCTAACGATACCGTTCCGATTTTGATTATAATAGTTTACGTCCAAAGAGGTTGAAAACCACGTCCATATTTCAGAATTAAGGACGCGGTCTCCAATCCGTTTGGCGAAATCGTTTATTTTCGATTTATTCTTTTAAAAAAGATGTGTAAGGATAAAAATTAAAGCAAAACAACTTTCACAGAAATATATATTTACCCATCAAGCAGAAAATTGTTTCTTTTTTTTATTTTGGCAATAGGCTTCACATTTCATTATACAAGAAAAATGGAACTATATATATATATATATATATATATATATATATAGAGAGAGAGAGAGAGAGTGAGAGTGAGAGAGCACTACAATTCTAATCCGTACACTTATTAAATACGGAATATCAATTATTTTTTTCACAAACATATAAACTTTCAATTAATATCAGATCTAATAAAATATTTTATTTTAATAATGTAACATTACAGATATAAAAACTACGTAAAAGTACAGATTAAATATAAACTGATAAAATAATTTAACCAAAAACCAACAACATAATATACAGATAAGGATTAACTTATACAATATAATTACACATAAAATATTTCGTTTATAATAAAAACACATTAAATAGATAGCATTATCAAGATAATGAAATGACAATATACTATTTCATTGAATATAATAAAAATAAATAGCGTAAAAAATAAATAGTATAAGTCACGTTTCAAAGACACAATAATCAGGAAAATAGTAATATAAAAAACCATATTAAATGTTAAAAAACAAAATCGAACACCAAGTAGATAAAAACTAATATTTTCATAGCATTTTTTCTTAATAGTTCTAATTCTATGACCTTCTATTCCTTTTACGAACGCTAACACCGATAAAAAAAAGGATTAGTTAAAATTTAATAAACGAGAATATTATCGGATTAAATGTTAAGAGCAGTCAAATTTGAGGGTAACTATCTCGGAAATAGATACTGAGATTTTCATAAAGTATATATAAAGAAGAAAGAAGTTATCACTGATCCGACAGTGATAACTACGACAACTAAGACGATTACTGATATAAATTTGAAGTTTAAAAACATTTAAAATAAAAAACAATGAATCTAAAACCATACCCACCCCCTTTCAATTATCATTTTTAAATGACCATAGTCGTTAAGGGGGGGGGGGACTGGAATAAGATTTAAGTATTGTTGAGGACAATCCCTAACACTGTACAAAAACGACATTTCTGAATTTTTATGCGACAATTTTATTTTAATAAACAGAAATACCTTTATGCTACATATTTGCTTTAACGTATGTGAATGTATGACTACACCGCGTAGCACCCAGGGGAACCCATGGTTGGCGACTCAAAAGTTACAGATGGAAAGGAGTAGAGCTCAATTAGAATGAATGAAAAATAAAATTTTCATTTAAAAATGTCGAGCCATAGCAATCATAACAAAAAAAAATGGTAGCCTTTTAATACGATGTTTAAAAGCTGCCTACAGTACACAAGTGTAAACGAATATTACCGAAAAACACATAGTTTCTAAGTAGGACCGTTCACTAAATTTTATTTTTCCGTTTAAACTATTAACGGGTTGTCGTAGTATGTTAACAGCGACGGATATACAGTCTGATACATGAAGATCGTAACAAATTTTCATTTTGCGTTCTACCGTTGAAAATAAAGAATAAAATGCATAATAATATCTGTTTGGAAATGCTTTGGTAGCGAATGTCGGCTAGCGAAAGATTTCGGCCTGATTTCTGCGCCTTCAAAAAAAGTAAGCCAGACTGTAATTTTTCGGACCCAAATTAACGGGTAAATTTAGCGGTTTTATTTGAAATCTGATTTGAAAAACTGAAAAAAAAAAATAGGTCTCAGAACCGTACTTTTCGAGAAATCTGATGTAAAAACAAAAGATCAAACAAAACACACTGTTTTGTGTCTTGTGTCTGATTTTACATTTTCATGTTGTTTATTAAAAAAAAAAAAAAAAAAAAAACCATTGGAGATTCTTTCCTTTGTATGTATTCTGCGGTTTTTATTACACCGTTTTACTCGGAATCAAATTCCCTACCGATTTAAAACTTTTGTGTTATTGCCCATTTAACAAAATTATTTTACGCCAAACATTTGGAACCTGGTTTTTGATGAATTTCTAGGACTGACATTCCCAGAAGGGGTCAAGGCCCAGGCTTTCGCCGATGACTGTCTCCTGTTAGTTCGTGGTAACTCACGACCGCAGCTAGAAAGTAGGGCTCAAGCGGCTTTGCCGACTGCGGAGGGCTGAATGGACATGCAGAATTTGAAGATTTCTGTGCCCAAGACGAAGTATTTGCTTCTCAAGGATGCAGGCAAATTATCGTGCAATCGTAACCCCCACATTAAGTATAAAGGCTGTCTAATCAGCCGAGTGAGGGTTCACAAGTATCTACGTATTTTGTTTGATGAGAAGTTGCTGTTTAGTAACCACATTAAGCAAGTAGCGGCAGACGCTGTCACAGTGATGTACAAACTTAGAAGGATTGCTCGGAAAGACTATGGGTTGTCAGGCCGTCAAATGTAGATGGTGTACCGAGGTGTCTTTGAAAGCAAGACCGCTTACGCGGCGCCCATTTGGGCGCATAGGTTGGATATGAATAGAGCACTACTTCAAAATTTTAAGGAGTGCCCAAGGCAGAGCCTTGATAGTATGCAGTGGTGTTTTTACAACAACCTCCTTGGAGGCTACTACTGTATTGGGAAAGGCTCTCCCAGTCGATTTAGTGGTGAAAGTTCGGGCAGCCATGTGTAAGTTGCGAAGAGGTCGGGAGGCCGAGGTATTTGGGATGCGGTTTCGGGCCGGGCCAGTACCGGCGGAACGGTGATCTCAACGCACCGGATCTAAATTTCGTTCAGTTGCCAACCTCCCTTCTGCGGAAGAGGCTGCAGAGCCTCGCGGTAGATGCATGGCAGCTGGAATGGGACGCCACGAGTAAGGGAAGAACATTGTATAAATTTATACAGGATCTGGAGGGATGCCTCGAGTTCATTTTTAAGGGCAACGGGTGCGCAGGTGCTCACCAACCATGTTAATTTGAACCAATAACTGTTTTGGTTCCGCCTGGCGGCTGATAAGTTGGGCGTCTGTGGGGAGGTCCAGTCAAATGAGCATATGATGTTTGTCTGCCCTGCTCTTGGGGGGGGGGGGCAGAGACCGGGCCACCCTAGAACTTAGAGGTGAAGAGGAAAATTGGCCGCTCACAAACGGCGAGTCAGTGTGGCGAGAGCCGCATTGTCGGACCGTATGGGAGTTCCTCGATGCGGTTGCCTTGTTCAATCGACTTCGGTAGTTTATCTAAGGGTATAAAACTCCTACCGTGCTGCTGTGGGAAGCTAATCTAGAGATATTGGCTGGCCATCAGCCAATTAAAGCACCAAGCGCTTTAATATTGGTGGACAGGTACTTTCTGGCATTCAACGACCTAGGCGTGGAAGCGAATTGCTGTCTTGACGAGATAAATTTAATTTATTGAATTTCATATATATTTTAGTAGTTGACGGGGTGCGCCTACCCATTCTAGAATATATGACAAGTGAGCGGTGGGACTCGAAGCAAGTGGTGTGTGGCACCATGCTTGGTTCGTTCACATTCTTAAGTTAGCTCTAGGAGCTAGTTAGAACACTGGTCGCTAAACTGATTCCAGGCTCAGTAGCCGTTTGCGGCACAGACATTCGGTATTGTGCTTTAGGGCGATCGAATGGTGTGGTGAGGGCCATGCAAATAAAATTATCAAATTACGCCAAACATAAAATATTCGAGACAAAAATACGGTTCTGAAGCTTTTTTCAATTTTTCAGTTCAGATTTCATATAAAACTTCTAAACTTACGACTTAATTTGGGTCCCAAGAATCTGGGTTAATTTTACCGAAAAACTCAGCCGACATCTTTCGCCAGCCGATATTCGCTAACAAAGCGTTTCCGAACCATATTCCTATTAACTTTCTTCTTTATTTCACCAGTAAAACATTGACTGAAAGTTCGTTCGTGAATCACTCGCGCGCATATACGACTATATATACAAAAGTTCTTGAATTCATTTTATGAAATAAAAGAAATGTTATTCTGCTAATCTTAGAGTTTGCTGACTACCTTTAAATATTTTTACACTTTATTTAAAGGATTAGTTAAATATGAATAAGCCCTGCTTTTTTATAGCTGCGAATCCAATGACCTTACTTTGGTAAGAGTAACACACGAAATCCCCAACCAAACCTTTATGAATTTTGAAAAATTATTTGTTAAGAGTGAACTGAATTTATCTCTCAAATCAATGAAGTAATTTCTTCATTTTTATGAACATCTGAGATGGCCAAAACTAAAACCTATAGAGGTTTATATAAAACCTATAGGACATACTACGACAGGTCCATCACGAAGTCACGGTTTAAAATTATCATTATTGTGGTTACAATGAGTAGTAGTTTTACAATTTTTTGGCATTATTTAATGACGATTTGTCGCCAATAAAGAGTTCCATTTTGCCAGATTCCTTTCACAAATTATATGAATTGCTTTCATCAAAGAATAAAAAGTTGGTTGCTCGAAAAACTGTAGTAAATTATTTCTAAAACTTAAAGTAGTTATTTTTTTATTTTTTTCTGTACCTTACTACTTCAAAAAAAGTATTGTTTTCATCCATCTACGTTTTATTTCATTAATTTTCCAATTGTTCTTTAATAACAACTAATGAGGCGAGTTATGACTGTAATAAACACCGGGTTGTTGCTGGTCGATATGATCAAATATCAACCTACTACTGCTGTATTCTAATATAAAAATATTTTATACATGAATTTAATGCAGATTTAAAAATTACAACAAAACGAACAGATCTGCGTGCAAAAATGTGAGTAGAAACATTTTTAAGTACAAAATTAATAAATTAATGTTTCTGAAAAAGTAAATATACATTTACTAATTACATGTTGTTAAACCGTTCCTCCGAATTACTCAAACCCTACTTTACAGTAGCAATTTGCTACTTCACATCCAAAGTCCAAAGCGCGCGTCTAATCTCAACCACTATATACTTAATGATCAAACCAATTATTTGTTCTCTCCTAAACTGTATCGACTAGTGTTCAGCAGTAATTTACTGTTTTACGAAATGTTCCGTTTCTAACCTTATCTGACCGTTTAATGTTCCCCATTTGTTTCCACACTCGCAGCACAAATACATCAAATTCTTTCTTACTTCATAAACTCCACTTTGCTCAGAACAAAAATGGGTGTATTAGCTTAAAAAAAAAAAAAAAAAAAAAAAAAAAAAAAAAAAAAAATTAATTTAATACGCCTAAATTAATTTTTTCACCAAACATAATATAATTTAATGTAATTTGTCTAATAAGCAATGCAACTAGTATGAACAGACAACATATTATTTAACAGATACGAGTAAATCTGTCACTAACATGTCATAGGCAGTAATAAAGAGTTAAAATATAATAAAAAATCCTTTTTTTATCGATTAATTCGTATAATATTCAGAGAATCACCAAATATTTGGTACAGCTTTCTTTATTAACAGTATATAAGTAGCTGCTTCACTTGTTCGAGCAATGAGTCTACCTGTAGCTTGTTACATCCACGAATCATCGTATCAAGATATTTAAGCAATTGGAAACCGACAATATATGGAGGCCGATAAGGATATCTAGAAATCATTAATGTTAAAATATAACCGGTTCGGATGCGCCTCGATATATCAACCTTCCTACCTTCCATAGATCCCCCATCACCCCCCAATTTTTTGGGGGGGCACTTTTGATCGGATACATATTCGACCCCCTCCCCGACCTCCCCACCGCAAATATTTTTCTGAGGAGAGATTCGGGATCATATATTTTCCGACCCCCCTCAAAAAAAAAAACCCGTCACCCCTACCCAAACCCCAACCGCCACCCACGAGTGGGGTATCTACAGACTTGGAATTGAGCACAGAGTTCAATAAAAATACTGGTGATTTTTTAATTTCTTAAAGAAGATAGTGTTTCTACTAATTGGACTAGATACACGGTCCTTTACGACTCATCAGCAGGAGACCGTGCTACAGCCGCCACTCTCCTTAGGGCGTTGAAACGAGTGGTGGTGAAAACCAGGGCGCTCCGGTCTTCGTACTTCCACCAGGACCCGCGGGTACAACGATAAGGAAACTGATCATATATCTGACCAGAAAAGAGGAGCTCCCAAAGATGGTCCAGCCCAGATTGGGGGACTCGGTTCGGGCTCGCTCAAGATCGGCTTCAACCAGAAGGGGCAAACCACCGGTAACCGATAGCAAGACTATCGTTATTAAGGCTGAGGGAAAGACTTATGCCGACCTGTTAAGAACAATGAAAAACAAAGTCACCCAGAAAGAGGCAGGCGAGGTCCTTTCCCTCCGGAAAGGCCGAAATGAAGAATTAGAGGTGAGGATAAAAGGGGCGCAGAAGGCAGGAGAACCCACCACTCTTCTGAGAGATCGAGCAGCAGAACTTCAGGTGGACCTACGTTCTAGGGGTGACAGAAGGACTGTGGTCCATATTAAGGACCTCGACGTAGACACAACCGAAAAGGAGGTGAGAGAAGCGGTTTCCAGAGTTGTTGGCGCGGGGGAGACATTTCAGGTCACCTCCCTGAGGAAAGCATATGGTGACACTAAAAACGCCACCGTCATCACGACACATAGAGGCGCCACAAAGCTGGTGGCAACAAGACTACGAGTTGGCTGGGTCCATTGTAGGACCTATATTCACGTAGAAGGAGACCGCTGCTACCGTTGTTGGGCACCGGACACGGTAGCAGAGACTGTAAGGGCCCAGACAGAACCAATCTCTGTTATAACTGCGGTGGCGCTGGACACCGTATCCGGGAATCCAGAGAGGCATCCAGATGTCTTGATTGCCGTAGCCTAAACCACCGCACCGGGGGTACTGAATGCGGAATGAAGCGCGATGCCTAAAGTCTTACTAATCAATAACCATCGAAGCCTCCTATCCCATGACTTGGTGGAGGAGACAGCTAGTACTGAAGAGTACAACTTTGTTGTTGCCAATGAGCCTAACGTATACTCTGAGGCTGGGTCTCGATGGGTACCAGATACCGCTGGGGATGTGGCTATCAAGAAAATTACTGGAAACTGGGACTATAGCTTATATTTGAGGATTGAAGGAGTCGTTGCGAGAGAACTCTGTAACTATATATTGTTTGGGTCTATATAAGCCCGAATGTGACGCTCGCGGAGTACGAAGCTAGACTTCTCAGACTGCAGAGGATGGTGATGAACGCCCCAGAAAGGACAATTGTTGTGGGTGACTTCAACTGCCGTACCATAGCGGCTGGGGCTGGTTCCTCGAACAACAGAGGACTAGCGCTAGAAGAACTTCTAGGAACTGCTGGGATTGTGTGCATCAATGATAAGTCGCCCACTTTTTACGCCCGCGGGCATTCCTCTGTCCTGGATCTGGTATTGATCGACGGTAGATTTCCACCAGACGTGGTAAGCATGCAGGTTTTGCAGGTCGAGACTGCAAGTGATCATTTGGCTGTTTCTGTTGAAATCCTTGATACTGAGACTCATATTAGAAATCAACATCTATGCTTTAGACTTTCGGAACGTCAGGTAGAGACCATTGTTGCTGCAAAAATAACGGATGGCAAACCGGTCACGCCAGATACATTACAACAGATCATGATTACTGAGCTGGCCAGGCTCCCCGAAAGAGCTACCAGAATTCACCGTGTCTGTGGTCTTCCGATATTGCGGATCAACGCAGGGTTCTGCAATCCATGAAGAGACGCGTGCAGAGACTTAGAACGAGAACATACGGAGCTGATCGAGACCTGAACACGGCGATTACACAATACCGAGCAGCAAGAAAACAGTTAAACTTCATGATTAAGCATGCAAAAAGGCAGAAGTGGAGGGAGCTATGCAGTGAACTAGATGCTGACCCCTGAGGACGGGCGTACCAAGTAGTCATGAAGAGACTGGGAAGACGGTTGCCCGTCTTTAATAAGATAGAAGCTACACGACACATGGAAGCGCTTTTCCCGCGGGTTGATACGGGCGTCACGGAACTAATACCTGGTGAACGCGGCAGGTTCACCCAGGATAAAGTGGCGACTGCGGTTAAAAGACTAAAAAATAAAAAGAGTCCAGGACCCGATGGTGTGCCAGATGTAGTCATAAAGGGTCTGATGTCCGTCATCCCATGGGAGATGACAGATATTGCGAGTTATGGGGTCCAGCATTGCTTTTTCCTGCTTGCTGGAAAGCGGTAAGAACTGTTTTCTTGCCCAAACAGTCAGTTCCAGGGGCTCTCGAATATCGCCCTATAAGTCTCATTAATAATATGGGAAAAGTCGTGGAGAGGCTCATCGCTAATTGAGGAGCTGGAAAACAACAACCTCCTCCATGAGAATCAATTTGGCTTTAGGCGGTGGCGGTCAACTATTAACGCCATCAACAAAGTCTTTTCATGGGCTGCTGCGGTGAGGGCTGGGAGTTGGAGAACCAGTCGTATCCCGCTAATGATACTCCTGGATATAAGGAACGCTTTCGGTTCGGTACCTTGGCCAGCTATATTGAGGGCACTTCAAAGAATAAATATAAGCGAATACATAATGACGCAAGTAGCCAGCTATCTATCCGAGAGACGGACTGAAATTAATACGGTGGATGGTGTGGTAACTCATCAGATCTTCGGTGGAGTCCCGCAAGTGTCTGTACTCGGACCCCTACTTTGGAACATATTCTATGATGAAATTTTCCGACTTCAATTCCCACCGGGGGTGAATGACGTAGGATACGCGGACGACATCTCGCTGCTAGTGGAGGCCAGTACCTTAGATGAAGTGGAGGACAAAGGGGATATTACCTTAGAATTAGTGAATGAATGGCTCGTCAACAACAGTTTGGAGGTCTCTCCTTCCAAATGCAAGGGTATCCTCTTCACTGGTAGGAGGATACTAAGAAGATTAAATCTGCGCCTGAGAGGAGAGGCAATTGTCAAGGTGGAAAGTGCTAAATATCTAGGGTTGTTACTGGATAAACACCTCAAATACTCCAGTCATGATTTGCGACAGAATGGAAACAACAATCCGTGCCACGCGAGGTCTCTTTGCGGGACAAGGAATTCCACGTTCGTCGAAGAGGCGACTTATCACCTCGGAGATAACGTCGTCTCTGTTGTACGCCGCCCCGGTATGGGCGGATGCGGTTAATGTCCAGCGTAACAGAAGAAAATTAACTAGCACTCATAGGAAGTCGCTTCTGGGCGTAGTTTCGGGGTACCGAACCTTATCGTATGATGCACTGTGCGTGCTTTCTTCGGTGCCCCCGATAGAATTGCAGATTAAAGGACAAAAACTAAGGGCGTCCGGCGTAGCCAAAGATGAGGCCAGTTCTATCATACGAGAACAATGGAAGGTGGCATGGGCGGGTTCAGCAGTGGCCGCATGGACAAGAAGAATTATCCCGGACCTGAATGTTTGGCTAAATCGCTCTCATGGCGAATTAGATTACCACACAACGCAACTCATTCCGGGACATGGTGCGTTTGAACAATACCAGCATAGGTTTGGCAGGAGGGAGTCACCAATCTGTTGTTACTGCGATGCGGTTGACGATGCCGAACACACTATTTTTGAGTGCAGACGATGGGAGGAACATCGTATAAATGCAGGACTGATGCATACCCGACCGGAGCAGCTCTTGGAGTGGCTCTTGGCTATGTTCGGAAACTGGAATAATTTTGCAATATTTGCAAGAGCATTTCTCAGAATAAAAGAAGATGAGGAAAGACGACTGGGATACTGAGGGTTGTAGTTTATAGTAGGGCTGGGCGGACAGCCCCGTTCCTGAGGGCTCACATGCCCTGGTGTGTGGGTTCCTGTGATGGAGCGGGGACTCCTGGGGTCCGTTAGGTGTGAATGAATGAAAAGACCGAGACCCGGCCGGCGGGGTGGGTTCCCGGATACGCTTTGGCGGCTTCGGCTCCTGCGCCGTCGGTTTGAGGCTGGCAAAAGGAAAGACCGAGACCCGGTCTCCGGTGGGGGGGCTGGGAACGGCATAGCCGGGCTTGGTTCTTCCGTTGGAGATTAGAAGCAGGCAATTAAAAGATCTGGAAAGGACACGTCCCCGAGTCGAGTATACTTAATTGGATGTCCGGCTCGGGGATGTAGGGGGAAAAAAATAAAAAAATATCAACCTTCCTCCCGGGAACGTTAATTGTATACGCCATCTAAGACGCATCCTTTTCTGATTATTAAGAGATAAATTACGTCATTTAAAATATTAGTTTTAGCCGATTACAACCAACATGTTCTTATTTTGAAATTTTTATCCGTAATATATTTCTACAAGAGAAGTAACAGATTTCTCGGTTAAAGTATCTAACGCTCCATATTACCTGTACGAGGTCTAACTGAATAGATTATAATTCTAAGCACCATAATATTTCAGAGATGAACGAATAAGTTTCTTTAGTAAAGTTGAACCTTTTCTCAGACGGCTCTTTAGTTTACAGAGGAAAGATAACTGTGATACAAAACGCACGAACGCAAAATTATTAATTACTACCGTGATGCTGTAGTTCTGAAAGATGGAATTTTTTCATAGTAAAGAGATCTTGAATGTAAATAAAATGAAATCCTACTGTCTGAAAGGGGTTTTTCCCCTTTCCTATCTACAAACAGGATTCTTTATTTTAATACCCCTCCATTATGTAGACCATCCATCATCCACCTCTTTTCCTTATTCTTTATATCCGATTTTCTCCATTTAAACTTTTGTATTTTAGGTCAAAAATAACAAAGATCTTTTGTTTTAATGTCATTGTTCAGTTTTCCATTTCTCTAGTATAATGGAAAAATCTAAATAACTGGGCAACAGAGCTTAAGTATTTCTACCGCGCATATTCAATACACTTTTAAGGCCAAAAATGACTTATTCATCTGTTTTGGGCCAAATGGCCTATTTTCTCAAATTTATACATAACACTTCAAAAATAAGAAAATTTTCTTCTATATTTCTAAAGATACACCCAACTTTTCAGATCACTTACGTTCATAATGTATAACACGCATACCTATTTTAATATTAATCTGGAAGAATTTTTCCAGTTAAATTGTTACACTCGCCACACAATTCATGTTAAGGTAGTGGGCTTACCTTAAGAAAGCCTTAACTTCGCATCAAGTGGTACGTTGCTATTTTGAGAAAAATTAATTTGTCGCGTATTTAATAGTAGATATATTATAAACATCGTCAATCATTAATGTCTTGATCGTATCCTAAATAAAGATAACTCTATCTTTCCAAGAAAACTTGAATAAGAAATACCCATTGCGTTAAGTAGGAACATAAGGTTGTGCGACTTGATTTGTGGTTTTTCAGTAGATTGTTTAACATCAACCACTCTTTTCCATAATCCTCAATTAATTTTTCCCCGCTACTTTTCTGCGCAGTCCATGTGAAGCTTGGATCCGTGTTAGATATTACATTAGGCTGTTATGTTTTCAAGAATATAATAGTTCAAAGTTATGGTATAGTTTAGAAAGGACAGTTCTGCCTGGAGGCCGGTTGAGGGACTTTCTTCCTAGTCAGTGGCTGAATAAATATCGAAACCTGGGACAGTACTGTATTTTTTTTACAATAACAGTATTATTGAATAACAATATAACATTTACTTTCAGTAACTATTATTAACTCAAAATTGATAAAATATTATTCGCTGGTGAAATAAATTGTAAAGAAAAAAATTACAACTTGCAATAAAAAATAAATGGATAACATTTTCACGCATATTTCGAAAGAAATTAAAAAAAAAAGCTAGCAAAATATTACATGAATCTCGGTTATGCTAGTCACGTCATGATTATCAAAACAACTTTTAAATCTGTTAAAAATTAAAAAAACACGACTGCCAAAAAAACTGAAAAAAATAAATAAATACACTTCGCACGACAATTCTGGTCACGGTTTTTGAAATTCGCTTTTGATTTTCAAATGAGCGCATTCTGACCGCGTTACGCGTGCAGATTACAATCACTGCTCTTTAATATAGGATAATCAAAGGGCGTGTGGGTGACAGTTTTTTAAACAGTATTTGTATATAGTTTTTTTCATACTTTTTAAATTTATTTAAACATATATATATATATATATATATATATATATATGTAGTCGCCGAATGGCTTCGACGGAACGTAATTCATAACCTTGCGGTGGTCCTGAAAAGGGCCGTTTTTTAGCGTTAGCTGTTGTTTCCGGAAGCTGGTCGAAATCGGGGAGTTGCAGCTCGTCCATTGAAGTCCGACCGGACTTTCCCTCAGCGGCAGTTGGGTGCCCACTACAGTGTGGTATTGGTGGACCCCCCAGTCCCGCAATGTCGGGTCGGCGTCGGTCGTCTTTCGCCGGCGCGGCCGAGGCGGTTCTCCCCGGGCGATCCCACGCTGGGCCGGCTCTTGCTGCTGCCCGGGAATGTAGCGTCCGCGTCCAGCAGCTCCCTCGGCGGACCGGCCAGGTCTGCTGCTCCGGCGGGGATGTTGGCATCCGTCGGGAGGTCCCACGTTGAGCCGGCCAGGAAACTTCTTCTGTCTTCTTCTTCTTCTTGGTTTTCTCCAGGTGGTAGTCGACGATGAATTGCCAATTCATGGAATGGTATGCAAAGGTGGCGGGAGTTTCACAGATTCTCCCTTCGAATCACAGAGCCTGGACAGTGTCCCTTGCTGCTGTATGATTCCGTAATCGGGCGTGTTTAAGGGTTTATTTTTTAATGACGGGTATAAGTTTTAAGTTTTTATATGTTTTATGGACTGATTTATTAGCATTCCATATCCGTTTGCACCAGCGTTCTCAAACCCATTTCTGGGTCCGGCCGCGGGAGACTAGGCTTTTAATACCTGTGCTCCCGACGTAATTCCCCATCAGACCGGCCACTGAAGTCCTTTCGGTGCTAACGCTTCATAGGCTAGCAGGAATACGCCACAACGGGGCACTAATTGTTTGGAGGGAGCAATGCGCCCCCTTCTCCGGAGGGAGTCGTAATTGCTGATTTAATTAAATTAATTGTAAATATTAAGATGTTTTAAGGAATGGATAAGGAGAAGATCTTCATCCACTTCTTCAATGGCTGCCCTTCACGGTGCTTCTCTGATGGGCTCTTTTCCAGACTCCTGTACGCCATGTCGGGTAGCGTAGTGAGTCTTCTTTTTCTTCTTCTACAGATGACCTCTTCGTTCTTCATTGACCTGCCCTTTCCGAGACTCGGCAGTAATGCCAATTTACTCTCGTGCACGCTATTTTATCGGAACCTGAGAGTGGCGGGGCTGCAGCGCCACTATGGTGGGAGAAGTGCGCGGTGGCAGTGATACTTGTATGAGCGTGTCAGTATACTGTGCGCTTGCTGCCATCGTTGCTACCGTTATCGCCCGCCGATATTAAATTAAACATATATGTGGTAACAATTATATATATATAACCTATGACATTCCCGGTAACGTAAGTATTCCAACGCGAGGTCATACATAAATCGGTTCAGCCGTTCAGCTGCAACGGTGGAATAAACATACATATATAAATACACCCTAAATGCAATACATTCCTTTCTGGGCAGTCGTGTAATAAGATTCAAGCATAAAAATTCCCCCCCCCCAATTTCGAAAAAAAATTTTGATTTTAGAAGCTTTCTTACTTTGTGGGAAAAATTTTGTTTACAAAGAAGTGATCCCTAACAAAAAAGGATTAATTTAAAAGAGAATTGTTCAAAAATACTGAAAAATACAGTTTAAGTTTTATACTTATATGGAAGTAATGAAAAAAAATTGCTTCTAATTTTGGGTCCGTAATATAATATAGGTGTCAGAGCTACTTTAATTGTAATAGCTCTTTAAGTAATGAAGAAAATTATGAACACATATTTAATAATAAAAATTAAAAAAATTAGAACCAACATAATATATATATTTTAGAGGAGGGGGATAAACTTTAAGAAAGGCTTTTCTAAAAATATTCACAATTTGTTAATACATTTACTTATTTTCTCTAAATCTAAAATCCCCTGCAAAAGAGGCTAAAATGTAGAAAAAAACAATTTTTCAATAAAACTTCTCTGCATTTTAGGTCTGGGATCAAAGTTGTAGAGATTTCTTTTATAGCATATACGAAATATAAACTTTTTAAAATAATTTTAAAAATATTAAATCAAAGATAAACATAGAATAAAAGAACAAAAAAGATTTATTTTAATTTTAAAATGTGAGGGTTGATTTTTTAATTTTTTTTATTGTATTATTTATGTATACATTGTGGGTAACAAATTTGCTTTAATAAAGTTTTCTTTAAAATACCTCTAAAAAACCAATTTTTTTCGCGATATTCTCCTACCCGTTTAACGAATTTTGGAAAAAAGATTAATATGATCAATGCCCATATATATATACAGAAAAAATATTTCAGCCAAATTTAAAAAAGGTCGGCTCGGTCAATCTTGAGATATAAGGCCGAAAACAATGCGACACATATATGTACGTACATGCTTTCTTTTAATAAAATTATCTAATTGGTCCCTAGAATGTACAGATTTGCAAAAATTACCCGATACCTTATTTTTGACATGACACCATACCATTTTCTCCTTTTAAAATAGCTACACTAGCGCTATATTCGCCCTGAAAGTAATTCACCGATTTATTAATACCTTTATGATTAAAAGTATAATACAATTGTGACACACAGATCGATTAAAATATACAACTTAAAAACATAAAAACAAACTGTAGCAGAATTTAAAGTTAAAATAAAAGTAATTTCTAATACGGCTGTAGAAACTTAAAATCAGATAGTAGTAGTAGTAGTATTGACCGTAGTAAAACGTTAGTTTCAGTATACTGTTGTAAATTGCAGTACAGTACCGGTAAAGAAAATAACACAACCAAGTAAGAGTACAACTTAACCTATTTCTATGAATAAGTTATCAGTTACGAAAACGTCTAAGAATTATATATTTAAGATATTTTCTTTAAGAAGAATCCAGTAAATAGAATCTGTAGTGGAAGATTTTCATGACAAAATCTTCAACATTTTAATACATAATACGGTTACTGGTACATCATATAACTAATGTACACAAACTTTTATTTTTACACTGAATTCGTTATTTCGTGACTTTTATGGCACATTACATATATCTGTATTGGTTTCAATATACGAAGGTATTTCTTGTATTTTATATGACACGAAGTAGTCGTATAAGCTACGTAGATATATATATATATATATATTATAAACTGATCCTGAATTGAATAGAATTTATCTGTTCCTCCTGTGATTCTGCATTACGAAAAAGAAAAATAATATTAAAAATTATACTTTCCCTTAGAGAAAAAAATGCCGATCAGGTTATTTGTTGTTGAATAGTAGCGTTATGGGTTATATATGTAAAATTCTGACCATTTTTACTTCCACCAACCACTATTACAGGCAAAGCAACCTCTTTTTTTTTTAACCTCGGGACAACTGTTATGTATTGCTTCAGAGGATGAGATGTATGACGAGTAGCGTATGAAAATGCCATTCCTGAATTTTTCCTCTTCAGGAGTCTAAAAGAAATAATTACATAATATTCCAACTAAATAACTGAAAACAAAATAACCTAAAAAGTTAAGTATTATCTTTCAGTTTAACTCGCACGAGTCGAATGCTTGAAATTATATTACCTATAATTAAAATTTATTAATTATGAATAAATATTTTTCAGCAGAAACACTACTTCAATACCACACAAGTTAATTTGAGGTAAGAGAATAAAATAATTCGGTAAAAAATTATTTGGTCAATACCATTTCGCCAATTTACTCGACATATATTTCTTTATCAGGTTAAATACGATTGATTCACCATATATTAATATGGTAAAGTAAATCTATATTTGAATATGAAGAATACTTTTTACCATAAATTAAAAAAATAATAATAATCTAACTTTCAATTTCAAATTTAACAGTCAAAAAATGATAACAGAAAATCAATTAAATTGCGAGAAAGTAACCGTTTTAAACAAAAATGGAATATAGCCAAATAAATCGATATAGGAATTTCGATTTAAGAAAATCGAAATCTTTATCCTCTTCCACCATAATTATTTTACAACCCTTATCGTACATACGACGATAAGCTAAATAATAAGACGGTTAGCTAATTTATTTACTAACATTAATAAATCATCTTTAATAAAGCAGGATGTAAATATACAATTAACACATTTTATTTTTAAAATACATAGTTTTAAGTTAAAAACGGTATTTTCTTTCGGTATAAAAATTTTTTACAACACTAGCTTACCATCGTTTACCGATTAATAGAGACAATTTCTGTTAAGTAACTACGCTTATGGCGCGTCTCTCCAACCCCTTCTTTGATACACGTATGTGTAGATTAGGATATTTTCTTTCTATGGAAGTTCCACAACATGCGATCGCTGTCACCCCGCGTATGCGTATAAACCCGACTGATATTAATTGTACGTCTCCTCCACAATCCTTTATCCTAGCGACGGAATAGACCGACGGAAGACAGTGATGAGGAATGGAGAAGAAATCCAGCAACCACCCGACGGAGGGAACGAAGAGGCCAGTACTTTCCAATTTAACCCAATTTTTTTTCAAATTTTGTTATCACACAAGATTTCTTTATTAAATAACGTATGCACTTATGTGTAACGTCTAATTGTTAGAAGAAACCAATAACATAAATTGCACCTCTATCTATTTCCTAGAATTCTCGTAAAAACCTGAAAAAATTACACGTTTCTTATTTTAAACATCAATAGTAGAACAAGAAATTTATAATCTCAAAAGGTAAGGGTACATTTTCTTTTAGCAAGATTAATTTAATCTGAATTTTGAACCGACCGTTATGAAATAAATCATTTTAAACAGTTTTTAAATTTACAAACAATAAATTTTTAATAAAAAAAAATAATAGCAAGGCGTATTAGATTTACGTTATATATTTTTTAACTTCATAATTAATTACACAACAACCAAAGTTACCTACTGGTATATAGGTAAAAATTTTATTTATTTCTTAGACTTATAAAGTTTTGTATGATTAGAATAATAAACTACCACATTATAAGAAACGTATTACAAATAAACACGGATACACATCCATCACTTACTATAGTTTGGCTAACAAAATATGACGTCTAAATTTAAACCGTTATAATACTGTTATCAGGTCAAAAAATTTTAAACGTATTCTTTTTTACGAAATTTTGCTAAGAACTCGTTTAAGGAGTAAAAAAAACTAATTACAATTAAATAAAAATGTGGAAAAACTTAGTATTTCCATATTAAATTTTAGAAAAACTAAACAATTTTTCTTTAAATGTAAAGTAAAAAGGCAAGCGCGTTTCTTTAATTGAATTCTTAGACGTAAAAGAACAGACTTTAATTTGGTGTATAAAATTTTTATTTTTTAATTACAGTTTAAACTCGGGTGTCTTCTTTTGTTACCCAAGCTATACTGGATTATACTATCAGATCAATTAATCTAAAGTAATAAAGCACGTGAAACATGAAATAAGATACTATTCTATTATTAAGTAATAAAAATTTATAATTACAATTAATAAAAAAGAAATTATACATTGAAAGAAAAAACTACTCTACGTAAGTAAGATATAATAGGCATGCGGCTAGTCTACACAGTCTCTTTTTTCTGTTTAGCCTCCAGAACCACAGTAAGGTATTACTTCAGAGGATGAATGAGGATGATATGTATAAACGTGAAGTCTACACAGTCTGTCCAATGGAAAAGGTGACAGTCTTCGTGTAACTAGCAGCGCCATCTCTGAATGAACACGTTCGTTATATGATGACATATTTGAGCTTTTTACCACAAAAAAAAAGTCAAAGCCCAAGCATCTTTTGTTTAGTTGTAATGAATGACAAAACACGTGACATTACATTTCGAGTGTCGGTCGAAAAGACAACGGAACAACGCGCTAACATTACATTTTGTTATAAGTTAGGTAAAAGTACTACAGAAACTTTAAAAAATTTTCAGACTGTTAATGGTAGTAGGCAATGAGACGTAAGAACATTTTCTATTTCTAGACACAGTTCGAACTGAAAAAAAAATGTTCAAAATGTGTCTGAAATTCTTCGAAATGATCGTTGTGCGTCTACGAGACTAATCGAAGAGCTCACTCACCGGTGTTATGAAATCCACTGTCCATCTTATTTTAAAAGAAAATTTAGGAAAACGAAAGGCCTCTGCACGCTTTGTACTGCACACACTGACTATTGATCAAAAAGATTACAGAGTGGAGCACTGCACAAAGATATGAAGAGAACAGCCGATACGGATCCAGACTTCATATCAAGAACCGTAACTGGCGATGAAAAATGGTGTTTTTAATACGAGCCATTCACAAAACGTCAGAGCTCGGAATGGAAGAATCAAGAAAAACTCAAACCGAAAAAAGTGCGAATTCAGAAGAGCCGAATCAAGAGATCTTGCTAACCGTTTTCTTTGATTCCAAAGGAATTATACATCAAGAATTTGAACCAGAAAGTCAAACGATGAACAGCGACTATTACTTCGGCATTATTAATCGTTTATGGGCTAGGATTCTTCGAGTTCGACCCAAATGTCGGGAAGAAGGGATATCGTCTTTGCTGCACTACAATGCACAGGGCACAAGTGCAAGATTGTACCCGATTTTTTTGCTAAAAAAAGTATCATGGTGCTTGAGCATCCCTACATTCACCTGATTTGGCACCATGCCACTTCTGGCTATTCCCGAAATTAAAATTGGCGATGAAAGGAAGGCGTTTCGACACAGTTTTCAGTTATGCAGAAGGCTTCGACCGCGGTTTTGAAGGCAATTCCTACAAATGAGTATCAGAAGTGCTTCGAACAATTTTATAATCGTTTCCAGCGTTGTATTGACTCACAATACATCTCTATTCTTAAATCTATTTTGAACAAAAAATAAATCACGTCTAGTATTTTATTTCGCATCAGTCACTTTTTCCATTGGACAGACTGTGTATTTTTACTTACCGGATAGTCACTAGTCGATCAGGGCTCCCTTCGTTCGTCGTTTCCGTCTAGCCAGGGGACTCTTGTCCCCTGGACTCACCGATGTTCATTACACTCATGCTTGTGAAAATAATAATGATAAATAAAAATTAAAGCCTGTTCAATTTATAAACGATTTATTAAAACGATCAATGTATTGTAATTTCTTCAGAGCAACATTTTGTTCCCTACAGGACCCGAAACCTTCAGTGATCTGAGGAATGTTGGTTTCAAAATAGTCGGTCTTTATCTTAAAAATAATATTTACAGATGGTTACCATCTGTAAATATTACTATCGGGTAAAAACCTATTTTGCCCGGTTCTTGGCGTTACCCAATAAACACCATTAGGAGGTAACCGTACTTCGTCTCATTTTTTTAATTTAATGTTTTTTTAGAAAAGTACCCAGACGCAGGTGCAGCCAGTTGCGTCGCACATACAGTAACAGTAGCAGTGGCTGTCACTTGAGTCACCACACTGTACACCTCTTAAAAAATAGAAATTAAAAAAAAAACCCGAAAACTGTTTTTATATATTTACTTTAAAAGTATTTGCAAGTTCAAATATGGTGAGTATCTCGTTTAGTATAGTCGGAAACGGAAAATTTGCAATCATTCTTCAACATTTTTTAATTTTCTTCATCCTTTTCAAGTGAATAAACCATCGCCAAATAAAAACAGGATAATGAAAACCTTTATACACGGTAATATAAAATTCTTTGTTCAATAAATTAACAAGCACTGTTGGAAGTATTTATTAATTTTACACAAAAAAAAGAAAAGAAAAGTTTTCTGCGGTTTTGTCAATTTCTTTTTTTTATACTATTTTATTTTATAATTTTTTTAAAATCTATTACCTTAGATTGTCTCAGATGACAGATTTTAACAACTAAATTATAAATCGTAAAGATATTTACAGAATATTAATTATAAAGTTATCAATAGTTAAGATCGGGAATAAAAAGCTCATATAACTATCACATACGAAAATTAGAATTTTTTGTGTTTCGCTGCGGATTTAATATATTTATACGTATTAAGATCAGGATAGGATTACACGGAATTGATTATACTTATTACACAATAAGACTCTATGCATTAATTATGCATAGCTCTATACAGATTACAAAAGATGTAGCCTTCAAGAAAAAAAACTTTACAACAGGATAAAAAAAGCAACATAAGGACTAAAAGTTCCTTACCAAATAATAATACCGCTATAATATGTTTTATGAAAGAAAAAGTTCGATTTTGAAGAATTATATTTACGATTCGATCGATGGAATAAGCAGAGTTTAACAAGGGATTAAAAACTTTTTTCTTTTCTGCATCACTATTCCGAATTTTAAAAAAATCTTTAAAAAAACCGTACATAAATTCATTTACCGAAATATTAATTAACGTTAAAAACGTTACTTACAGATTCAAAAATATTTCATGTATATTTAAAAATAAAATTTGACTGGTCTTAATACAAATTTTAAAAAATTTCCCGATAATTAGTTACAATATGGCAGCCATTTTTTTCTTTCAATTGCTATTTCAAATGAAAGAAAAGGGGGATGTTTAGTTTTTGCAACGAATTAATACATTTTAAGAACACAACTACAGTATTATATAGTTACATAATATTAATTAACAATAACAAGAAAAAAAAAGAATTGCGAAAGAGGAATAAATTTGAATTAAATCTTGAATTTTTAGAAAAGAGTCTAGCCCTTCATGTAACTAGAATACGGTACAGATTTGCGTAAATATAAACAACTGTTTTCACATTTAATACTACAACACAGTGCTAATAATTTTTTTTTTTTTTTTCTAAAAAGACCGAGAGATTATAAGATGCTTTAACGTAAATTCAACTCTCATTCACAACTCTTTTCTAAAAGATTGTTTATAAAAGTTAAGAGACTAATCAATGCAAATTCGTTACAAAATTGCACGATTCAGGGTAAAAAGGTTTTTCTACCGTTATTGACACAGAATTAAATTTCTTTAAATACTTGTACTTAAACGACAACCGTAAAACAATGGAATCTTTAAAATTGTTCAGTAAATTTAACTTGTTTTTTCAGAATTTTAACGTTTCATAATTTCTTTATGAAGGCGTGTACGTGCATATATATATATATATATACACTTGAAAATTCTGAAAAAACAAGTTAAAGTTTACTGAACAATTTTAAAGATTCCATTTTTTTTACCGACTTTTGGAAGAACGGTATTATTTTTGATAGAGCAGGGATAAAATGAATTTTCTTTAAGTTTTCAGGTATGAGGAGTACGAAAATCGGGGTTTCCTTATACATATTATATAGGCCTAAGTATAAAATTTAGTGGCTCAAAAATCTTCAAAACTACTACATCAATTTCATTGAAATTTAAATAAGCTGTAGTAGTGTATCTGAAGTTGTGCGTTTGAAACTTTTATGAAGATCGGTCGAATCGTTCTTCAGTTACACTCAATTTAAGGTCGAAAAAATTTGAGCGGGGCAAGTTAGAAGCGTGAATCGTTATGATGCTGCAAGTAAGAACGTTGACATTTCTTTATAGGCAGTATCTACTGTTAGCAATATTAAATATAAATTACAAAAATATATGAGTATTAAAATATTAAACCGATAACGTAAAGTCGGTCTTCTTGCGCAGAACTACCAAGAAAAACTTCTCTCGAGACATAGGGTAAAACTAAAAATTTAACTACGACAATGATTTACATATAAAAAAAAATTAACAATATCTCTATTCCATAAATAGGTCTTTCCTAACCAGGTAGATATACGGGCCCAAGAAAACGCGCATACTCACGCAATTTAACGACTAAATTAATCGGTCACACTTCAAGTACTACTAAATATATATGTAACAGTATAAACGCATATCGTAAACGACACGTAATTAAAATAATTACATCTCAGGAACCGTAACCGAACGGCTGTTTATTCTATAAACATATATAATTACTTTTATACAAGTAATTATAATTAAACGAAATATTGTTATTCGTTATTACTATTAATCTACAGAAAAATGTTATATTAAATAATAAAGTTTATTTTAATCGTACATTTAACATTTCGCGTTAGATGAAAAATGAGAAAAGTGCTGTTTCTGAACTATAAAATAACGCTGTACACCCGCTGAAATGCGAAATTGAAACTTAATTTGCTGTTTGAATATAAATAATAGGATAAATTTTCGAAAAGGTAAGTCCTTAAACCGATAGAAAATCATCTTAAAAATAAGAAAGCTGAACGGTTTGATTTCGTTTAAACGGAACAAATAGAAATACGAATCCTGAGCCGCGATCGACGTTGAAAAACGATTAACTTTGTGTTACACGGAATAATACAAACAAAAAATTACGAGATTAAACAATTATTAGCCGAACCGTTACGCTGATAAATCCGGACAAGAGAAAATAATTAAAAGTAATATAAAAATTCATCATCGGAGCGACTAGGAAAAAAAATTTTTATCAGCACGGTTTGGATAATTAAGATGAAAAAAATTCTGTTTTTGTCCACGACGGTCGTGGGTACGATATTAACTTAAAATTTTATAATAAATGTTTTATTTAAAAACATCTTCAGCCGTCTTTGCGATCATCTTCAGCGATTCATATTGCTGTTATCAAATTGACATTCTGCTGATATTACTGTTTCTTTTTGTTTTTTGCGATCAAAACGTGTGTTGAATTTGAGTAGTGTTCATACATTTAATATGTACATTGTGTTATTTTGTATCTATTTAAATGTTATAAAAACAATTTTTGAAAAAATTCCACATTTAAAAAAAAAAAAAAACATTTTGAACATTATGAAATAAATAAACCGAAGAGTTCAAATCATACACACTTTTCGACCGCCTTTTAATAATGCGTTTACCTTAATTTAAAAAAATACCTTTTAGCACGCCAGAAGGCGGAGGTAGATTTCACCGGTGCTAACTAGGGGATAAAAAAGATTTCCACCTTAAAGTTAAGAAACACTTCAAATTTACTTAATACGACAATGGTTTCAGGTGAAAAAAGTTTCACATGTTTAGCATGCGACAAGCCCCATCTTCTTACAATTCCAGCAACATTTTGGTCATCCGTTGCCGTAAGGGTTGGTTACATCAAATTTTTTTTTTTTATGGCCAATGGTCGGTGATATCAAAAAACTCTACTTAGATACGTTTTAGGTCCTTATCCAAAGAATAGTAGGAACTTTAAACGAATTCGATATTTAACTTAATAAGAAAGTTATAGCAATATTTTGTTTTAGAAAAATCCCCCCTCATTACCCCCCCCCCCCACCAACCATGGCCCGATTTTGCCCATTAACGAAGTCGACCGAGATTTTGGGTCGTTATATTTTATGTATCAATTCGAAAGTGACTGGCGCAAAATTACAGCAGTTATCGTGTCCACAAGAGAGTGATATATATATATATATATATATATATATATATAAAAATGTATATACACAAACTTTTGAACTGACGGTGGTTTTGGGGTCTGAGGAATGTGAAACGCGAAGATATGTAGAAATTTTCCGAAAGTCGAATCATGGTACCCATTACAAGCTTTCTTATGAAATCTAGCTAAAAAAATCTGCTAGTAGTGTCGTCAGTGGACACCGACGTGAGAACACCATAACGGCTGCTGCAGACGATAGAAATACGTCTTAAAATTTTGTAAAGTTTTTAAAAATGTTTAGTATACAATTTGGTTCGGTTAGTCCTTACAAAATATTGAATTTCAGTAGGAAAAAACGATATATCGAAATAATTTGACTACTTTAAAACACATTATCTGTTTGCAAGTTATTTACTTTTATTATAGATAGGAGATCCAGGATTATATTAAAATAATAAATAAATAAAATGAAAAACAGGTTTTTGTTCATTACCATCGGACATGCAAATATTCGAAAATTTAAAAAAATATATAACCTACCTTGTTTTATTTCCTACATCACGGCAGAAGTGAATAACAAATGATACCTTGCGTATTTATTAAAAATATCTTTATAATCCTATGGATTTTATACGAAACAATATGTAAACCGCTTCATTAAATGCCGTAAAACAATCAGCATTTATTAATTATTATTAAGGTATATAACTTCCTTTTCATGAATAAGTAAAATCATAATCTTAACCGCAGATACATGTAGTTCCTTTTCGGTTTAAAAAATATCTTATAAACATTATTTGTTTATAAGTTTATCAGTTTAATATGTATTAGCGTGATAAAGTGATGAATTCATAAACGTTAGTGTGTAATTCTTAAAAATAGTGCCAAAAATAATATCCACTACTTTTCGACGATCGTTTTGGCTGAGGGAAAGGTAAGGAAATTAGAAAAATTTCTTTACTGCACGTCCACGGTTTTCAAAGGTTGATTTATAACTTAGAAGTCAGTCCAGTAGTTTAAGAGAATTTGTAGACGTAAATTATTTTCAGCTATATATTCGGTAGCCCCGGAGAAAATCTTGAGAGGCTTATCGGACAGAGAAATATCGAGGGCGGTAGGTCACGCGAAAGACCGCAGAAAAGACGGCCGGACCGAATCGAAGGGGCGACTGCAGAAACGTAAGACGCATCGGTTCGAACGGTGGAGGACCGTGAAGTAAGGCGGGAAATCGTCAGCAGGATACCAATCGGGTCACCGACTCTCAGACACCAGAGAAAGGATCACCGATGATGAAGTTGACGTAAAGTAGGCGTCGTTGCGTTTTACTATAATTGAATATTTAAAAAAAACGGATAAAAATTATTAGAAAAAATTCCTTTTAAAAATAATTTCAATAATGTGAAATAAATATTAATGATAAAGTTTAAAAACCTCATTATTTTATTCAGATATAACCTTTAATGATAAAATCCGACAAATATTTTATCGGATTAGTTTCGGTTAAAAAACATAATAGCAATAGCAGCTAACGAACAAAAATGCACGCGTAAAAAGCGAAAAGGAAGTAATTTACTAAGTACAAGCGAAGGAAAAATTATTTTTAAAAAATAACAATTTTAGAGCTTGAAAAAATAAACTAATGGTAAAATAACCATAATTATCGAACAGTAAATTAATATAATATTTAAATATATACAATACTATATTCTAAAGAAATAAACATATATAAAAGACACAGTCACAAAAAAAATAAATAAATAAATGATCGAGTAGTACGTCAAATTATTTCTTACTATTATAAAATAAAAACGACAAATAACATGCGAATTCATAAGCGACCCGTGAAAGGGAAATTTTGAAGCGGGGTCAAGGTTGCTAAACCTGATTACATTAAGCACCGGGAGCCGGAGAGAGTGCGATAGTAAAGACTGTGCGGAAGAGAGAAATACTCGGCCGACATCGAGTCGACCTAACGAATGCGATAGTATTACTATAAAAACAGGAACTCCAAACGACGAATATATCTGGCGATATGTACTCGTACAAAAGTAATAAACCGAGCCTATGAATCTAACCAAGCTGTGCTTCAATAAAAACAAAAACCGATAAAAAAAATAACGAACACCTGCTGTAATTTCCCAAAATCAATTACTCTTATCTACAACAAAAAAATCACACAAATATGAAGTCCCCCTTCGTTCCGATTAACCAGTCCGGAGAGATTAAATAATAACCAGCTTATACTCGTACTAACTGAAAAATCAGACGGGTTACTATAGATCAATTTTTTTTTAAATTGAATTTTGAAACCCAATTAGCTGTCCGGTATACGATTACATCTTCCAGTATTTATTATAAAAATTATCAGCCCAAAGAAAAATATTTTTAATTGTAATGAATTACGTAATTCCGGATTCAAAATTTTAAATATCTAAAGCAGTCAAATTTTAAATAAAATTGAATTTAGAAACGTACTTGTTTTACTGTTTCCCAGAAGTTTTTTTTGGAGTAATGAAAACGGTACGTTTAAATTATGTGCCCAATACAAAATATGAATAATTTGCAACACAAAATTAGAACGAATTCAAAGAAACTTAAAATTTCGGTTATCCTCGCTCCCACCTTTTTTTCCAAATTAAAAATTTCTTATTAAATATTTTTAAATAAAACGGTACCGGTATTTACAACAATGACAAATAATTTTACATAAATGTTTATATTTAAATAAAAAAAAAATATATAATTAATTAAAAATACATAGCAAAAATGAATAACAAAACATTCATTTTCATTTTATTACTCGCGTACAAATCTCAGCTTTTGTAAGGATAATAAAAAAATAATCAATAAATATTTGTGGGGAAAATGTATAGGGTGGTCTTTTCTGTTTCTCCCCCATAATATAATATAAATATAATGAAACCAAATTTAACCAACGCTCGCGCTCGCAAACTATGACTAATTAAAAGTAATAGTTTGATTTTAAAAAAAAAATTTGTAAATCTACTTCTTTCGTTAACCTCACCCTTAATTAATAGCCTGTTTCTTAACCCAACAAATATTACTGAAATATTAAACGTAATAAACAAGAAAGGGCACGAGCCCACCGTTTGGTCGTCGTAGGCCCTGAGGTGCCCACATTCGTTCACCGAACAGGCTGAACTGGCCTGATGTGCTGGGAATGGGGTAACACTCCCGTTTATGACTGAAACGATAGAGGACCTCACTCTCCTGTCTTGTTAATACTGGGTCATACAGGAGGCGGCTGAGATCCCCCGCCTATACCCCGAAGGTCAGTTAACTGGAAAAGGTTTTACGAGACCTTCCAAAGGGAGTGCAGGCCAGCGAATCCTGGGGTCCTGAACACCCCGGAGGAAATCGACAACACGGTCGAGCGCGAAACGTCGTCAATGACCGAGGCCTTGTCAGGCAGCTCCACGGCGAAATCGCCCAGAGTTATTCGAAACGACCTCCCTCCTCAGATCTCCGACGCCATAGCGGAGAAGCGGCGACTGAGGAGTAGATATCGAATAACCCTATCCCCCGATGATAAACGGGCCTTTTATAAACAAACGGACAGGGTGAAGCAACTGCTGACAAAACATCGAGAGGATTCGTGGAACGATTACCTCGCCTCGGTCTCGGACGACATTTCCTCGGTCAGGTTGAACAGGAGACTACGAGAAGGGAAGAAGCCCCGCCATCCGGTTGTGGGGCAGCGAGGTTTCCATGCATATTCGGAGGCGGAGAGGGCTGAGGTTTTCACCGATACCTTAGAGGAGCAATTTACTCCAAAACCCCCTCCCGACACGAACGACGAGCACACAACCGAGGTGGAGTCCTTTCTTGTAGATTATTTCTCACAGGTGGAGGACGCCCCTCTAGAGATAGACCAAGTCACTGAAGCGGACGTTTCCGCAGTCATTAAGGCCACAAGCCCCGACAAGGCTCCGGGTGTCGACGGCATCAGCGCCCGTGCATTCCGGAACATACCGGCCTCCGTGATTACAACTATTTCAGTGATATTCACGTCGATTTTGTGCGTTGAATATTTCCCGAATTGTTGGAAAACGGCCAAAGTCGTATGTCTACCCAAACCTGGGAAAAGTTTACTCTTTCCCCGGAATTATAGGCCAATCTCCTTGTTACCGGTATTGTCTAAGTTGTTCGAGAGAATTTTCCTCGAAATACTGAGGCGATACATGGAGGGAGAAGTGCGGCCGCAGCAATTTGGGTTCAGGGAGGGTCACTCAACGACTCTCCAACTGGTAAAAATAATAGATGACCTTGTCGGAGGCCTGAACAGGAAAGTGGTGACTGCAGCCCCGTTTTTCTGGAGCTGGCCAAGGCCTTTGACAAAGTTTGGCATAGCGGGCTGCTTTATAAACTAGCGCAATCGGCGATTCCGTACCGCTATGTCGGATTGATACGGTCATATTTGCTAGACCGACATTTTGTCGTGCGCGTGGAGGAAACAATTTCCTCCACCAGAGAAATAGCCGCTGGAGTTCCCCAAGGAGCAGTGCTTTCTCCTTTCCTGTACACTTTGCACATTAACGATATGCCGCTGTCGGAAGGGGTAAAAACGGCCCTTTATGCAGACGATACGGCATATTTCTGCGAATCTGTAAATGTGGATTACGCTGTCCGGAGGCTCCAAAGCCAACTGGACTTAGTGGAGCCGTGGCTCGATATGTGGAGAATCAGGGTCAACGGTGAAAAATCGGTGGCCGTGATGTTCACATACAGGACACGCAAACCGGCCAGGCAGTTGGAAATCTCAGGGGAGAAAATCCCTTTTGAGAAAACCGTCAAGTACCTGGGGGTAGTCTTGGATAGGCGGCTTACCTTCGGCGAACATGTTAATTATGTGACCCAGAGGGCTAAGGCTGCCAGACCCTCACTATACCCAGTGCTGAACAGTGCCACCCCGTACCCACTGGCAACTAAGTTACTCATTTTTCGGCTATACGTACTACCGATTCTGACATATGCTTACCCGGCATGGGGGGCAGTGTTGAGCTCCTCGCTTCAAAAGAAGATTGAGGCCGTCCAAAACATAGCGTTGCGGACGATATTTGGAGCTCCGTGGTTTGTCAGGAACGCCACTCTCCGATCCGACGCGAGATTGCAATCCGTGTCCGAAGTGGGTGTGGCACAGGCGCGCAGACGGTTCGGGAGAGCCGCTGTGTCCGAACACAGTCATCTTCGGGACATCTGCCGAGAGGACCCAACCCCGATAGTTGTAAAGAAGCAGCCTCACGCCTTATTGGACGAACCACCGTGATGATGCGGTGTGGGAGCCGAGGATCGAGAAACCAGGCTTAGGGGCCTCCATATCGCGTAAGCTACAAACGGAACAACGCGTCAGACACGTTTCCGGGGTCACGAGTTAAAAACTTTCAAGTATAAATTGCAAATCAAGTCTACGAGTTACACCGTCTCGCTAAGAGACAATGGAAGGCGGTCAGTCAATTTTTTTTTTTAGATTGCCAACTTCCGCTAGACAACTCTTAACTTGAAACCTTGCCGCAATGCCGACAGAGGTAAGGTATCGAATAAACGCCGTTTGGCGTCGGGAATGCGCGTTTTTTTTTTGCGTGAGAGGTGTTTGTGGAGCGATTCGTGCCCACTTGGTCTTGATCTAGGTCTAAGCACCCATCGAAACAGTAAGGGCAAATGCCTTTCTTTTTATCCCTTCATCCCAAATAAAATAACAAAAATAAACTTTCCTTTTTCCGTGTGTGTGTTCTGTTTCTCATGGTTCAGGTACCACACCCACGACAGCCCCCACAGCAAACATAAATGGTTTCTTCAATGCAGCCACGCGGTCCCCCCAAACCCTTTCCGGACACACGAGTGTCTGGAGATTAATATTATGTTGTGTAAGAATTATGCTATTTACTTCTTCTACAAAAGTCGATCGCCGCCCTTAGACCGCGATCGCGAATAGGTATCACAAAAAGCTGTAAGTTCCCAATTTCCTTTCCTGCACTTTCCGCCGTTCAGCCCTTCGGGGCCACGGGAATATCAAGGTTAACGGTATGTAATTCCGATTACTGCCAATTCTCGGAAAGTGCAGGCCAAATAAGAAAGAAGAGGCCACCTGTAAGATGAAGAGGAAGAAGAAAGAAGACAATCGACTCAACCCGACGTCACGGACAGGAGTCCGTATGAGAGCGGACAGCGGAGATGCGCCGTGAAGGGCAGCCATCAAAGAAGTGGATGAAGAGCTTCTACTTAACTTTTTCCTGCATAACTTACTATTAAATTAAATCAGCAATTGCGACTTCCTCCAGAGAAGGGGGCGCATTGCTCCCTCCAAAGAGTTGGTGCCCCGTTGTGGCGTATTCCTGCTAGCCTATGAAGCTTTAGCACCGAAAGGACTTCAGTGGACGGTCTGAAGGGGAATCACGTCGGGAGGACAGGTTTCAAAAGCCTAGCCTCCCGCGGTCGGCCCATAAAATGGGTTCGATAACGCCGGTTTAACAACGGATTGGAATTCAATTAAATAACACAAAACTTGAAAAATTTAGACCTGTCATGAAAAAATAAACCCTTAAACACCCCCGATACTAGAATCATCCAGCAGCAAGAGACACTGTCCAGGTTCTGCGATTTGTAGGAAGAAAGGGAAACTTAAAAGAATAAGTAACTATCGAGTAAAACCGTATAATAAATAGATGTTTTATCGAAGGATATTTCAATACAAAATTTAAAATAGCCAACATAATCGCAATACATAAATCGGGGGATAAAAACAATTCGGCAAATGACAAACCGATAAGTATGTTAGATAAATTTACCAAACTAACTGAAAAAATTAAAATAGTTTCTTGACAAAAATAATTTTATACATAAAAATCAGTACGGCTTTCAATCTGGAAAATCAGCAAAAGATGCGGTTTTATATTTAATTAGAATAATTAACGACAATTTTAATAAGAACAATAAGACTATAGCGATATTTCTCGATTTAGCTAGGGCATTTGACACACCTCCTCACAAAATTTTAATACATAAACTGAATAACTGCGGTATACGAGGATCAGTAAAAGAATTGTTTCAAAAAAGTAAAAAAAGTGCGCTTTTTCTTTATCGTTCCAAGATGGCTGACAAAGTAAGACTTGACTGTTGAACAACGCGTAAAGACTGTGTTGTTTTCTAATGAAACTAAAAACGTGGTGCTTACACAAAGACGGTTTCTTGCACATTTTCAAACTCGGTGGTCGCCCTCATTTAAAAAAATATGTAGACTTTACGAAAAATTTAATAATGATGGTTTCCGTATTTCAGAGTAAGCGCGAACGGCCGGCCGATATTCCTTCACAAAATGTCGAAGCTGTCAGAGCAGCGTTGCTGAGGAGCCCGGGCAAATCAACAATTAGCAGCAACACTTGGGATTTCTAGGCGATCTGTGTAGCGAATTTTAAAAACCGATTTGGATTTGTATCCGTACAAAATAACGGTGTTGTCTTAATTAACAGTTGACAACAAACATCAAAAAATGACATTCGCTGAACGGGCTGTGAACCAAGACGTATTGTTGAACGATGTTTGGTTTTCAGATGAGGCACATTTTCACCTAGATGGGTTGTTAAAAAAACATGTGCGTTTTTGGGCTTCCGAAAATCCACACGCGCTCTAAGAATTAAGGTACTGGCCGCTATCTCATGTCACAGAGTAATAGGACCATTCTTTTTTGAACAGACAATGAACGTTATCTAAACATGCAGCATAATAATTTTGTTGCTCAGCTTCTTGCAAAAGGGTTACGATTAGAAAACGAGTGGCTCAGTTAATCGGCTAAGATCTCACACAGAAATTTAATAATGATGGTTTCTGTATTTCAGAGTAAGCGCGAACGGCCGGCCGATGTTCGTTTTCCGCAGAATGTCGAAGCTGTCAGAGCAGCGTTGCTGAGGAGCCCGGGCAAATGAACAAGAAAAGCAGCACCACAACTCGGGATTTCTTGGGATTTTAGCCGAGTGGCTCAGCTAAGATCGCACACAGCTAGTGTTGTTTTAAACTTTCTACAGGAAATTTTTAACACAATGTCATTTCAAATCGATTTTCTAATAGTTTTGCGTGGGGACAGAACTGGCCGCCGAATAGTCCTGCTTTGAATCCATGAGATTATTTTCGGCGGAGATTTCTAAAGGAGAAGGAAGATTTTCCCTAAACAACCTTGAACAGTGATGGAACTGAGAGTGCTGATCATCGGACGTGCATCGAGATAACAGAAGATATGTGTCGTCGAGTTACTAACGACACAGGAGTTCATGTTGAAATTGCTAGACGTGATGGTGGTGATATTGAACATAACCTTCCAGGTATATAGTAAACACTGTATTGCGATTCAAATAAATGCTTTTTAACAAAACCAAATGTCGCATCATTTCGTGCCGCACCCTGTAACTTAAAGGTAGAACTCAAATTCTGACTTTAAATGATGTCAATGATAACAGAAAATCTACAAACTTCGGACTACCACATGATACTGTTCGCTCGCCAATACTTTTTCTAAAATATGTCAAAGACCTTTTAAAACTGAACCTTCCTAATGGTACCGTATTATCTTTCGCTATTGACACAGCTTTGGTTTTTCGGGCGAGACGTGGAATGAAGTATATAACAGTGCTACCCGTGGATTACTTACGGTAAAATCTTGGTTTGAAAGCCATATTCTTACGCTCAACGTAAATAAGACAAAATATGTATCTATTTCGCCTACTGAAACCGGCAAACCCCCTCGTGAACTTCAACTAAACCTACATACATATTCAGTAAATTATTATTTACATATAGTAAATAATAATCGATAAACAATAACTGTCGTTGTCAGTCGATAGATGAAGTCAAGTCGATAAAATATCTCTTAATAATATCAGACGATCAAATGAAATGGAATGTCCACGTACAGTGCTTACATTAAGACTAAATACCTTACATACTTTTTACAAAATAAAAAAAAATTAAATATCTTGAAACAGTTCACTTTAAAATATATAACTCGCTTTTCTTTGAAGTGAATTATATATTTTTCATATGCTCATTCGCTTTTTCAATACGGAATCGAGATATGGGGAGGAACATATGATACCCGTCTTAAAAAATATTTATTTTTCCAGAAATATTTAATTAAAGTAACTCTCGGTAGACCGAGGTTATATTCCGGTACACGCTAATTTGAAGAATTTAATGTACCTACTTTGAGGCAAGTATATGTCACGAAAATAATGCAACGCGTAAATAAATACACAAATTATTTCATTTCATTTTAACGTCGATCGCTTGATCATTTTAACGTCCGATACTTAAAAGTAATCTGATCAAAGAAGTAGATACACGGATGAAACGCAATATATATTTTAAATTGCCAAATTGAAATACAAAAATAATCCACACTAATAAAAATGAATTTAACATATTATAATGAATAGCAAACGACAAAAAAAATTAATATTAGAAAATCTACATATATATAAAACTGCGAATATCTAAGTGAACGCTAAGGAAGTATAAATTCGTACCGGCAGACCCCGGCAATACTTCGCTATATCTAGATTTGAGTATATATATAGATTAAATGAACACAATTTAAAGTTTGAAAAAACATTAACAAAATGAACACTTCGAAACTTCACAAAATTTAACCTTTCCCCTTTACCCTTTCTCCCTTTTCTTTTTCCCATTTTCATTTTTACCGTGTTCTATTTCCCCCTTTTCATTCGCCCATTTCTCTTTCTCCCTTCCTCTTTCCCACACATCTACTTTTCTTTTTTCTCCTTATCCCTTTTTTACTTTTTCCATTTTCCCCTTCTTCCCTTTTTACCTTTCTCCCTCTTTTCCCGCGCGTAAATCGGTCCTGTAGTTTTTTAGTTTATAGGGGACACACGTATCGGAAACAGTGAAAAGGAATCGTAAAATATTTAGTATAGCGTATGTCGCTTTTACGTCCAACAAATAGCGCTGGTTTTCAAAAAAAGCATGTTTTTACCTGTCACAGATGTGACATCTTAGGTACATAAAAACACTCGCGTATTCGAATGCAACGTTGTGTCCAAATTTAAAAAAATTGGTGAAGAACTTTCGGAGATTTAGGATTTACATTTTTATTTATACAGATTCAGCTGTCTTATCTTATCAATGTTTCTTCTTGTCTTACGTGTTATCCTATAAGGTATTAGTTTTTATTTCTCCATTATGAAATTATTATTTTTTCTCAGTCTTTAAATCAAGAATTTATTGTATATTATTTTACGGATTTCAATGTCAATTTAAATAATTTTACATTCTGGTTCTATGTATGTTTTCTTTTAATATTTAACTTAATTTTTCAATTTGAATTTTTATGTATCTTCATTTATTTAATTTTGTATTTTTAATTAGTTCTTTTTAATAATCATCTTGTTATTATGAACTCGCGGCTAGCGCTCAGGGCTTCTTTTGCTAGCTGCGTCATGGATAAATAAGTTGAATAGAATTGTATATGTAATTTTCAATCGACAATAAATAAAATGTATAAATTTAAATAATAAATAATTGCAATAATTACTGAATTAACGAAACGAAACAACATCTTTACAGCGCAATAACTAGACCAGCCTGATTACATACAGACGGCGACACCAAATCTAGTAATATTGTGCAATGTACTAAGAAATCAGACATGTTTAAACATGACCACAATTAATTTAAACATGTTTAAACATGACCGATTAGTTTAAACATGAGCAATTACTAATACGTAACGTAAAAAACCATTATGGGGAAAAAACACAAAGGCTCAAAGTATATACGACTAAATATGTCCTGTATTGATGTGAAGCTAGCTGCGTCATATTCTTATGTATCAATATCTTCATGAATGTAATTACATTAAAATCTTATAAGTTAGAGGTGGATACAACGAATAACTTTAGGCAGAGTTTTAACCCATAAAAAAGATAATTATTTTCGATTAAAATAACAAAATTAAACACAGTTCCGCCTATCTCCATCGTGCAGTAGTTTCTCAACGACAGATAGGGTCACATAACCCTGACCGGGTTTTAAATAACTCGGTCAAGTTTGGAAGTTTACATACAGTATCATATTCATACGTTTAAACTACGAGGAGCTTACACGGTTAATTAATCACCTAAAGAAAAATAAATACATAAAATATTATAGAAAAACAATCATACAAAATCCATACGTCATTAAAAGATTAAGTGGCAATTAAGGATTATCCTGGCAATTAATCCTGGGAAATGTTCACAAAATTGTTATACCATAACAAACCGTAAACTATCATAAGTTTTAAGATAATCATCAAAATAATACTTAGTAGATCGTTATTCCAACAACTAAAATTTTTTAGTGCCGTACGCGAGGCACTCGACCTCCTGAGGATATGAATACTTTTTATACGAAGTTTAAATAATCTTCTTCTATTTATGCAACATAGAATTTTATTCAACTATTTGATAGAGTATCACAATCAGCAATGAAAAGAGATGATTACTTTGGTAAATTTTGTACATTATTAATATGACCACACGCATTTAGTGGCGAAGATTTTAAATGACGCATTACGTATGGGCTGTATTATGGTATTTACAGGATCCTGTTTCAGATTCAGAATTCCTTGTTACCTATAAACAGTTGCTATTAAGTTAAAATTAATGACACTGTTTAAACAATAGCGTTTTAACTTAACATGACCAACTGCATAATATGAGGAACAATATTTTTACTTCCTTGTACGAAGTAAAGAAAGTATTATCATCGCGAAAATTTCGGTTCCCAGATATCCATTTTGACCATCCTTGAATCCAATTTGACTAGTTTAGGCGTGACGTCTGTACGTACGTATGTATCTCGCATAACTAAAAAACTATTAGCCGCAGAATGTTGAAATTTTGGATTTAGGACTGTTGTAAAATCTAGTTCAGCACCTCCCATTTTTATTGCAATAAACTGAACCAAAAGTGTCCAAAAAAGCCCAAAATCAAAAAACATTTAGATTTTGGACTTTCCCTCAACTGCAGTAATAAGCCCTCATTGAGAGATCTTCAACGGTACATCATAAGTGGAACTTATATTCATTGGTTCCAGAGTTATAGCCAAGTAAAAGTTTAATTAACGAAATATTTGGATTTTAGGGGAAGGCACATCGGTTCGAATCAGACTTCATCTCCTTTTATTATTTTTTAACTCTTTTTTTAATTTAAATAAATTGATTTATTAATAAATTATTAACCTCTCGTAAAAAACGTTTTACGATGAATAAAAAAAATGAAAAAAATATTATAAGTTTTTAATGAAATAAAGTTTTATGTACTTTTCATTTTTTTTAAAAATATGTAAATGTAATTTAATAGGCGTACAAGGAAAGTTATGTGTTGTCCACATCAGATTTTTTTTATTTCATACTGAAGAAAAATAATTCTTACGCAGTTATTCGTAGAGCAAGACCAACCATATTATATTATTTTGTGAAATCTTCTCTGCAAGCAATATACAAACTATAAGTTAAATAAGAAAACTGAAGGAAGTATAATTTTTTTTAATTTAATCTTAAAATAAATTTTCTGTTAATAAGAAAATTAAATTATTACAACCGCAATTTGAAGAAATAGTATAAAATGAGTAGACCCTACACACATGCATCAAGTTTAAAATCACTCGCCAATCTGAGTCGCTGCATAAGCGCGTATGAAAAATACACCAATTTAAATCTGTTGTTGACCTTTAATTGAGCGTAACTCAAGAACGACTCAACCAATCTTCATAAAATTTTCATATGTACAATTTTAGATACATTACTATAGCACATCTAAATTTCAATGAAATTCATCAAGTAGTTTTGAAGATTTTCGAGCCACAAATTTTATATATTCAGTAGATTCCGGATAATCGGACCACTTCGGGACCGCTGCTAAATGGCCCTATTAAGCGATATTAACGAAAAATCAGGAGTTATGAATAAATAGGATATACGGGTGTATTCTAATTATTAAGCTGTAATTAGCGATAAACTATTCTGAATTTTATTTCTAATGTTAAGATAGATGAACAATGCTATTAATTACAACATAATAAAAATGTTAATACTCTACCGTACAATACGTCTCTAATAAAATACAATACAATATTTACTATCCTTTTACATTACATAGCTACAGATAAAAACAGGCCTATTCTGGTACAATGCATTACTGAATAGTTTTTGTAATCTTACGTAATTAAAAAAAAAAATAATTAAATAAAAGAAAACAATTGATAAACAAAATAGAGTAATGATTGCTATTTATGATCAGTAACATTAAAAAAATACTTTAATGTCTATTACTTTTTGAAAAAAGTTTTTTATTTTGCTTTGTCGTCCCGTTTTTAATACTTGGCGTTCTACTAATTTCGCTCACACTCGTAGTTCTTCTAGCAGGCTTCCTTCACTGCCTTCTTGTATAAAATACTGCTGAAGTGCGTCAATGAATATTTTTGCATCTTGTATAGATACGCGTCTGGCATCGGGTTCGTCTTCATCTTCTTCAATCTCGTCCAGTTGTCGAGTACCAGTAATGTTTTTAATTATTTCTTCATCACCGGTTTCATTCTCATTAGAGCGTTGTATTTTTTCGTCTATATTTGAAAACTCTTCAAAATTTTAAACCTGGTCCTGCAAAAAAACGTAATCATTGTCATCAGCATCGATTGTTTCAGTATCATCGTTGGCATTGACTTTTAAACACCAGTTTGGCAAAGCAACTTTCGATAGAATCAACTTTTCACTTCATTCCAACTATCGGCGATGAACTGAATATCCTGCATCAAATTTACACGTGCACTTTAGTCGTAGCCGAGGAAGTCATCTTTAGCTGTAGCCGAAGAAGTCAATTTCTTGTAAAATGTAACTTATTAGTTTACCTCGGTAAACAAATTTTATTTTGTTTATTATTCCCATGTCAAGCGGTTAAATTAAACTCGTATTCGGTGGGAGAAACTAAATTTCAATGTTTCGTAAATCTACATTAGGATGAGCAGCACAGTATACAGTACAATAATGTTTGTTCAACATGAAATTCTGATGTAATTCCTGCAGCGATTTATGGTAAAACCAAGACTTCTACTACCACTTATTATATTAATAAAATGTTATATAATAATGTTATATAAATGTTATTCATACATTAACAACGGCATTTTATATATATATAAATCTCATTAAGTCAATCTATTCTGTGAGAAAAAATTATTGGTTGGTTCAGTTAGGAGAATTAATATCAGTCGTAACATAGATTTCAATTAACATAATAATTTAATTTGCTATTTTAAAATTATCAGCACATTTTTTTTAATTAAACAAGAAATTAGAAGGTTAGAATACAAAATAAAATATACGAATAACGAATAATTTAACTAAAATTTAAAATAACAATAGTAATTGACGACATGATACATTACATCACGTTCACCTGATAACAACGAAACATTTCTGTCATGAAAACAACGCAAAATAAAACCACAAATTTTATATTAATATAACTCGGTTTACAGGGCAAATTACTCGAGCATAGTTAAAATATTCTAGTAGAATATATATTACGTATTAATAAACAACAAACGTTCGGTAGAAAATTTATAACGCAGAACACGCAACGATCAAAACTAAACTAGAATTACTGTTGGAAGTAGATAAATATATTTTGTATTAAATCAAACAGTATAACCATACAGTATACAATTTTATAATATCGAAACAAATCGGTTCGATTATTATCATTTGCGCTAATTTTTCCAAGCAGTCGTACACTTTTCCAGTCGATTACACGGTACACTGTCAAATTACAAATAAAAATAGATAAAATAACACTATTATCCAAAGTTTATTTAAATTCGTTTTGTATAATATTTTATTCATATTTGCATTAAAACATAATTCTTGCATTAATATGTAATTAAATAATTAAAAATAAGGAACTTATCAAAAATCAGTGGTTTATTCGTTACAGAGATAAATTTACTTGTTGAATCGAAGAATTAACCACCGCAAAGAGTTCTGATGAACAAGCAAGTAAAAAGAGTTTCACTTCACAATAAAGTGTTCATTACGGTGTAATAAGTTATCGCTTTTAATTTACTTCTCTATGTAAATTAACAGCGATTAAAGTTAGATTGACAAGAATAATCGGTTGTAAAAACTTTAAGTCGCATTCGAATTCTAACGGAAACTTTGAATTAGAAATATTAAATTTTAATTTATAATTTAATTTGATAAAATATTTTTTTTTTTATAAATTTACTTCTTTCAATAAAAATCCCACGTGAATTATAAGGGAAACAGCAAACAAAATAAGCAATGCGAAGAAGTAAAAAATCAACCGCATGAAAAGTTCGGTCGACTTAAGTAAAATAAAAGGAAGCTATAGAACTTTTTTATGTTATTGTTAAATGATAAACACATGAAAAACAAAAAGAAAAACAGTAGAGACGTTAGAAAAGTAGTATTTTTAGAGAACGTTGAAAATAATTCGAGTCGATAAAATTTGAAATAAATAAGTCTGATGAAGGAAAAATTTATTATAAAATTTTATAAGGAAACGATTCGCCTTCTAACAGTTTATAACCAGACGTTGAGGTTTAATTAATTTGGAAAGACGGATTAATAGAAAGAAGGTAAAACCTATAATGGACCACAATATTTATAAATACGACATAATTTTGAGGACGTAAAAAATAAATTGCGTAAAAAATAAGAAACGGGTAAGAGCATTAAACTAGTCATAACACTGAAAACTCGAACGATAAACAATTAAAAGAGGAAATCCCAAAGGCGTATTTTTTATAATTTTTTAACGACTCAAACACTAAAATATTCCTATATTTAAAATTAGAATGGTTTTTTATCGATCGATTATTAATTCACCACAGAAGCTTGTGCGTGGGAATATCAGAATGGAAAATTTTAGAGTATGGAAAATGTCATGCCTGATCGAGATTAGAACCAGGGACCTCGGGATGAAACTACTCCACCAAGGAGATCGGCAATTGAAAAAAAAAATGTTACAGAATTTTTAAAAGCTGAAACTATTTCTCTTCTTTTTTTTTACTAAAATGTAACTTTTAATTTGAAAACGAAAAGGGCAAATAATAATATGAACATGTTGACACACGATTAAGCTTAAGTTCAAAGGTTTTGTTGCCCTTTTTTGTCACCTTTTTCGTGGTTTAACTGAAATCACGAAGAATCTTAGTAATGGATACCCAATGTTATTGATGCCCAAACCACTTAAATACTACTCCTATTTTGGTAACTATTATAAAATTTCATTTAATATAAATAAAATAATATAACCGTGTTAATGGAGGGAAAAAGAGATGGGAAAAACGGTTACAATTAAAAACATGTCTTTTGATAATTTTATAAGTAATTTTACCTAAGATAATATACAACAAAATCAATCTAAGAAATATATATTTTTCCCTATAACCGCAATAAACAAATAAATTAAAAATAAAAAACAAAACAAATTTTTCCCGTTAAGAAACCGGTGAATTTTCTGCATCTCTTTTTATGTAAAAAAAAACAATATCGTATATATTCCATTAAAGTTTTGTAAAATTTTATTTTTATAATTATTTCCTTTCTTCGTATATTTAATTATGATTTCATAACTTTTTAAATGAATTAACATAAACTTTACACATTTTTTATTTCATTTTTATTAATTTTATATTCTGTGACAGTACACTGCTCAACATTTTACCTAGGTGTCCTATTTTTCCATACAAACAAATTCTGGGAAACATTCATCCGCAAAGCACACCCACCCACTCCTATTGCGGAGCAAAATTTTCAGTTCTTTCAACCTCTATCCTAAAACTGCCTTATTTGCCCTTATATTTTTAATTTAAAAAAAACCGTAAAAAATCAAATTACAAGAAAGTGCAGGGACTGTTTAATTATAAACTCCATAAAAACAGACTTGTTTAGCAACCACACAAATCGGTATTAATCATCTTAGGTACTATTATTATTTCCAGCCTCTATAGCACAGCGTCTCGGACTTTCAACTGGAGGTCGTGGGTTCTAATCCCGGTCAGGCATGGCATTTTCATACGCTACGAAATTTACAAATTATTTTTTAATAATTAAATACAGATAATTATACGAATACGGTACTAGTCCATGAACACCGTTTACTAATTTAGTTCCACCACTTAAGCCTGACATCCACACTAATTTGTTTAACGTTGTGCGACACGCACAAGTTAAACAAAACGTTAAACAAGCCTTTTTACAAAAATCATATAACAAAAAGTACGAGGTACATAACAGCATAAGAAATATAAGTACAAAACAAATTTAGTATAGAAAATGGATGAAAGAAAACGAACGATACACAAGTCGTCCTATCTATACAGTACAACAAGCAACTGACTAAGTCACCTGAGGGCAAAGAAAGACAACACAACGCAGTAAATATAAATATACAATAAAGAATGTAACCGGACAAATTCGAAAACAACTCTGTCTTCGTGCATTCTGTACAATTTAGTTTTTTGTTACGTCTGTCTGATGAAAATAACATAGTCTGACTGCTGACACGACTAGGAGGAGTATAAAACGGTGCGTTTTATATTATTTATAAAAGTGCGCGCGTGCATACACACACACACACACAACAAAACACAACGAGTAGTCAACGCGTGCGCCTAAGACAATGCATCCATAAACCAGACTGTAAAGTTGCGTATAACGGTATACGACTATTCGTCAAATATTGCATTCGAATTCCTACGTATCTAATAACGACTTCTTAAAATTGTAACTATATTTAACATATCAATTAACATTCCATACGCAAATCGGGAGAGAGAGAAATGATAGAATCATTCACTTTCTTTTCTTTTTCCTGCTTAGCCTCCGGTAATTACCTTTCAGATAATACTTCAGAGGATGAATGAGGATGATTATGTACGAGTGTCGAGGAAATACATTTAAAAATAGAAAAAGTAACGTATCGATAAAACTACGTAATTAACTAATATGAAAAATGCATTACGACTGACTTTTTTTTAATTTTTAATCAACCGATTTGAAACAATACCGAATTAACAACCGCTGCTACAACACAAACCGTAAACATTCTGAAAATAGAATTGCTTGGGCGACAAATAAATTTCTCATGTTACTGAAATTTTCTGCTTACCGTAGAATGTAATATATACTAGGTATAAAGCGTCAAAATACACCATACAAAAGTGAACAAAATATTATTATACGAGTAAATAAATGATCGTACTGTCATTTCATTACCTAGATCGGTAATGGCTTAAAGAACATTATATACTCGTAATATTTTGAAATTTTAATCGACTGTGAAAAGAATTGGACACCAATAATAAGCAGTCAATTTCTTTTTGAAAATAAACAATCTTTCAAGCTATATTTGTTTATTTAAACAAACTTTAAACACAAAATAGAAGGTACTTTTTTTATTTAGTTCAAGGACTACTCACGACCAACGCATCAATTCCGTGATTGTTTTTTTTTTTTTTTTTTGCTTTAAACAGAAGGAATTACATTGTTTACGCAGACGTTTTCGAGATATTTAATTTTTACTTTTTCTCATAATTATTTAATATTAGTTTGATGTATTTGTAATAGCATATAATATGCAGAATAAAATCATAACATTAAAATTATTTCATGCAAATCTTCAATTAAATAAATTTAAAAACTTGGTTAAAAATATATATTTTAAAAGAAATTATATATATATATATATATATATATATATATATATATATATATATATATATATATATATATATAAGTAAAATAAGAGACTTCGCTAACGCTCCGTTTGCAGTCATTTAACGTCGTTTTTTCTCATCCATTTTTTTTTTTTATCAAAATATCTTTAAAATATTTAATAAAAAAAATACAAAAATAAATTATATCGAAACAAAATGCACAAAAAACTATCTCTATTATTCAATCTCGGAGATGGCGCCAAATTAAATTGGGTGGGTAAATTTTATACTTCTTTATAATAAAAATTCTTAATTTAATTTTTTTTTAAATGAAACTGATTTATTATCGGCAAAGAAAAGGAACTTAAAAAGAAGTAGACCTGTGGTTTATTTTCTCTTTCAACCGACTTCTGTCAAGGTTTAAGCGGTAAGTCATCAAGAAAATATTCCACAATTTTTTTCCAGATCTTCCCAGTTGTTCGAATTAAAATATTCAAAAAATGGAAAATTCTGCAGCACAGTCATTCACGACTTACCTCCCTACATTCAATAAATCATTTTTTTAAGTGAACAGTGATAATTTATTTATACAAAATAATATGTTACTACTATACGAATATGTTACTCTATGTATTATGACGAGGAAGATGAGACTAAAGAAATGAAAGATAAATAAATGTAAATTCCTTGCCAAGAATTGAACCAGAGTAACTGATGCACTAGCATGCTAACCACATCCACTAGCTGGCCACATTTTACGACTAACTGTCCCCCAACGTATAAAATAAAATAAACAAATTGATTTATAATTCTTCAGTTTCATTAAAAAAAAAAATGAAATTAAACAATTCTTGTTAACGTAGCATCTTATCTACCTACGTTAAGATTCGCGTTCTGCACACTTCAAAATATCCTAACTGGCTTCATACCCGCTAATCTTGCATTTGTACAAAGAAAGGAATTAAATTTTTTATCGACCGTCATCAAAAAATGAGATTGAATTATAAGTATAAAAATCAGAGTTTATTTATCAAACCAGAATTACTAAATCAGAATACAAACCTAAATATATATTACCGGAAGTCGGTGAAGATGGACTGGTAGCCGAACCGCTGTGATGTAAAAAATCCGTTAACGATAACGATGAAGCAATAATCTGACGTTTTTCCTCAAAATTAAGGAAGTCGAGGGAATTACTACGCTGTGGAGTGACGATGGCCACAGCGGCGGGAAGCTTTTGAGGTTGCTGATTTTGTGGAGAGCCTTCCCCGGGGGCAAGGCAAACGCCACCTCCCGTTGTTACACGCAGGGACATTACCCGCTACCGCGGTACCATCGCCGCATAATAAAAAAGTTTTCGTTTATATTAATTAATGGATAATCTGTTTGAAAACACTCCCAATAACAATCATAAATTTTATTACGGTAATAATCACAAAAATAAAAAAATCCAGTAACGGCAGGCCACATTATAGGGACGTTTCCCAGTGTAGATATTCATTATGAACACCAAATAACACACCACAGATTTGTATAAAAGAAATTAACAAAAAAAAAAACACTCCGTTTATACAATAAAACCACACAACACACTACGAAATCGATTACGCATCGCACATCACGTTATCAAGATTTTAAAAAACAAATACGAAGTCTAGCGGTCCGTAATATACCCATATTATCTTCGATAGAATCCAGAGGGAACGGTATACATAACTGAAACACAAACACAACCAAACGGCCGATCGCGACAACAGCGTGCAACGATGACGAGGGAACTGTCGACTGAGGAGAACCAGACACAGACAGCGTATTCCCCTCCCTCCTAAAGCATGCTGCCGCTCAATGCTGCCACTATCAGCATATGAAAATTCCCTATTAATATCTCTCATCTACCTACTACCTTCTCTGACTTACAATTGTGTTTTTCTGCATACAGAACATTCATTACCGCCATCCATTTGATTAAAGATTTGTAGGATTGTGAATTTAAATATACAGGAAATGTTCATGACCTCCGTAGTAATACAATACTTCGATAGACTGTATAATAAAAATATGCTTTTAGCAAATGTTAGTCGGGTTTTTATTTATTTATTTAACTTTACAATACAATTGAAGATATCACACTAAAAGTAGAAAACATCAGCCAGTTCTAATGTTTATATTATAACGAATTGAGAATATACGAGTAATAAACTATTTTTCCTGTAGAAAAAAATATCTTATGCGACACACATAACAAATATTTCATTATTAAAATACATCCTTACTTTAAATAAAATTAAAATAAATAATTCCCTGCAAAGAAATTAATTAAAAAATAAAATCAATTATGTTTTTAGTTTTATTCAGTGTTTCTTTTTTAAAAATTTTCTTAAAGCGAATTATCTTTCTTTTTCCTGTTTAACCTCCGGGAATTATCGTTCAGGTATTACTTCAAAAGATGAATGACGATGATATGTATGAATAAATGAAGTGTACTCTTGTACAGTCTCAGTTCGACCCTTCCTGAGATGTGTGGTTAATTGAAACCCAACCGACAAAGAACACCGGTATCCACGATCTAATATTCAAATCTGTATAAAAGTAACTGCCTTTACTAGGACTTGAACGCTGGAACTCTCGACTTCCAAATCAGCTGATTTGGAAAGACACGTTCATCACTAGACCAATCCGGCGGGTTTATAGCTAATTATAAAGCCAATTAAAGTGTAATTTTTTACAAAATGAACAGATTTCAATGAATATGTTTATTTTGTAAAATACTTCCAGTACCTCCGTAATAATCGTAATAATTTACAGTAAATTTATTTTCCGTAATAATTTACTTACCTTAATTTGTCTGCACGTTTTTACTATCTTATATAAAAAAATTTCGCGTTTCTTAAGAACTATTTTTTCCATAGAACGGTGATTTTATTAACAGGTAAACTAATGTTTTAAATAAAAATAAAGTAAAACAATAATTGTAATAGAATTAGAAACAAAATTCAGGAAAATTAAAGTCATGGAATGATTTAAATGTCTCGGAGAAGTAATCCAGAAAAATGAAACAGACAAAAATCGTTAAGAAAAATCGGGCCAATAAAATGGAAATTACTTTCCTTCCAACTAGACATTTTTATATACACGGTTGTAAAACTTGAAAGTCTTTATGCGGCAGAAGCTTTAACATTAAATAATCAAGGAAGACTAAAGAATATTTTGAAAAAGGAAATAAAAATTCTAAGAAACATATTAAGTCCGAAACGTAGAAATAATAAAAAAGCAGCTTTTTAACTGCAAAATCTTTTTTTTTTCATTTTACAAGTAGGTCCGAAGTATTTAATTTAAAAAATTGTAGAAATTTCTTGATAGCTGTATACAGGAAGTAAATACTTTGAAAAAAATGTTTTGAATAATATTTAGATCGAAGGAAGACGGAGAAAAAAACCAAAAACCATGTTTCCATTTTAAGAGCTGGGGATCGATTTTATTTTTATATTTTGGATTATTATATGCATTAGATTTGTTCTAATAAAGTTCTCTCTAAAACGTCTCTGAAAAAAATCGAAATTGGGTTTTCCGCGATAACCCCCACCCCTATAACGAATCTTTAAAAAAGGTTTAATCGGTTCGTTCAGTCCTGAGATTTAAGGCCAAAAATAATGTGACATAAATACTTAGATAAAGGTTGTGGTCTAAATGAACTAGTTGAACCCTAAAGCGTAAAACTGTGCAAAAAAAACCGATAGCCCATTTTTGACATGATTATCAGACTTTCCTTTTTAATATAGCTATTCTAGCAATATTCTAATGGAAAGTAAATGCTTTAAGATCAAACGTGGAAATTAACAAAAAAATTAGAAAACATAATAGATACGATTAAAAGACGGAAAATAATGTTTTAAAGTCTTTTAAAGAGAACGAGTGAAGAAAAATCATCAATTTGTTTGGTAATATCAAAAGTAAAAACGATTAGCTTCTAGCGATAGGAATAAGAAAGGAAGAAATTTTAGACAGTGAAATTTTCAAGAAAAAAGTACACGAGTTTAAAAAAATTAAGTTGGCTCAAGACGGAAGAGATAATAACAACAGGAGAATTAAGTAGAACACAGAGAAAGATTAAGAAGAATGACGACTGAGAAATGCAGAAGATTAAAGCCTCCAAGAAAAAATAGTTTGTTCACCCGATTTAAAGATGGCCGATTCGAAAAAATAATAATATCAAAACTAAATAAATAAAATTCAAATCAAGTAACAAACCCTTAATTTCATGACGATTAAAAAACCGGGTTATTAAAGAATTGAAAAAGTTTTATTTATTGTCATTTTAGTGCCTTTTTACATGAATATTTACAATTTTTTTGCGTTTGAAAACGTACCAATTATTACAGCATAATCGAAAGTAATTTATGATCGAACGAGGAATAAGATTATTTACATCGGCACGTACAAATAGCAAAATACTAATACTATTACGTATAGAATCAAGGTGAACTGGTACTCATTTGGTTACATAAATTAGTTGTACATTTTAAATTTAAATAGAGTAGTAATGAATTTGTTCTAACATTATACCGAACAAAAAAAGCTCTTTTAAAAAAATAGAATAATTTCCTTTTAAATTATAAATTATATTTTTCCTCTTTTCTTCAAGCAATTACAGAAACTACAGAAAATAAGAATGAAAGAAAAGGTACATTCACTTTTGACAAATTACTGTAAATATGCGTTAAAATATATTTTAATAACCATACAGATTTGTACCACTGTACTGTTAGACATAAAGCAATTCATATTTTAAATAGTAGCTCGTTCAGGAAAAAATCCAATATTAAGGTTAGATTTTGGAAAGTATGATTTTTTTTTCTGAACCACCTAGTTAATATTATATATTAGAAAAAAGGCGGGGCTATGGCCCGCCGCGAAAATGTTACATGGTTTATGTCTCATTACACGTGATTGATTCTGTTAAATGTTTTTGCCGACTGTAACTAAATAACGTTAATGAATTTAGCGTACTAACAACGAAAAGCTTCAAAATCCTGAACATTTTTAGCCGTTTCTTAAGTTGTGATTTTTTAACACAGTCTAACCCCAATGTTTTCCTTTTTTATCTCCAAAACATATAACGGACGACATATAACATATATACGGACGATAAGTCGTCCGTATAACGAAGTATAAATCGTTCGAACGAATGAATCGTTGGTGCACTGCGCGCAGCCGTAGTGCACCAACCGCCAACCTGCGCGCAGCCGTACCACCATCGGTCCGCTCTGCGCCAATAGTAGCTAAAATAAAAATGCGAGCGCATACAACAAACAAACCCACGCATCCCCCTTTTATTCGCTCACGCAAGTTAGGTAGCTCATTAGGAGCAGATAGGATCGAGGTCGCTATACCGTTTTTGGCACGGAACATTTGGTCTATGCTCTAGGGCGACCGAATGGGGTGGTAGTGGGAGAAGACTTATTTATCTAGAGTTATTTTTTAATAGCATTTCATTAACTATAACGATCGTTAATCTCGCTGATTGCGAGATACTACCCTGATTTCAGTTTTAAATGATAGTATATCTACACGATTGACATTTTATCGAGAATTAGTTGAAGAGTATAGAGAAGTGTGATGAACGAAATGCGCGTTCAAAAGAGAATTTGATAACTGCTACCGACAAACCGATTCGACAAAAAAAATTCATCATTTATCAACTTCATACCGCTGCGACCCTTAAAACTTTACGGAGCATTATAAGAGACAAAGATATAACCTGATCGATAAATTGTGTGCTTCTTCAGCGATTACACATATTCACACGTTACTCAAAAAACGATAGAACAATTGCAAAAACTGCGATGTAAAATACTGGACTATCCTACATACAGTAATGTTCTGGCGTTATCTAATCATATTTTCTTGAAATTAAATACATTTTTGGACGTATTCGACCGATTTCCATAAAACTGACTACTCCTGAGAAGTTCAACGTACAGGAGAAACGAGTTCTTTTCAATGGTTTAGTCAGGTTCGATCACAAAAATTCTTGAATATCATCTGATATTACGTTGAAAATAGTTTAAAGACACATTCTTATTTAAAAAAAAAACAAGCATTACAACAAGATACAACAGATCTAGTAGTAAGCTCGTCGTCGTAAATCAGCAAATTTTGAAGTCGACAGTTCGCAGGTTCAAATCCTAATAAAGTCAGTTACTTTTACACGAATTTGAATACTAGATCGTGGATACCGGTTTCGCTGGTGGTTGGGTTTCAATTAACCACACAGGAACGGTCGAACTGAGTACGTTCAAAACTACACATTTACAGGTATAGTTACATTACACTAAGTCGCTAATGATTTCAATTGTTAATGCGACTATAAATAATAAAAAAAAAAATTACAGTAATTTGTTAACCGTTTATGATAAAACGATTTTTACTTAGAATAGTATCCTCGTAAATTAGAAAATCTGAAAAAAAGTAGAAAACGTTAGATCGTTATCATGGGTACAAAATTCATTTAAAATAGAAACCAATGAAATTTTTAATGATTGTGAAATCACTAAAAAAAAAAGTTAACTATGTAGTTTATATTCAATTCCACGTATCGTTACTCATCAGATGTCATAATACCAATATATCACCACAGAGAGAACGTTTATCATACAGGTACAATTTTATTTTTAGTAAGAAAAATCTCAATCTAAAAAAATTACACGTTTAAAACCCCGATTAATATTATTTTTTTAATTTCGATGCGAATAATGTTTTCTGCAAGTCATTATTTAATGAAGATTAGATGTAATAAATTTTTATTTTCATTTAAATAAACAAAATTTAGTTAATGAAAATAATTCATTTATTTTCATTTGTTTAATTATAGCACTTTCAATTGTGTTAAATTTTAATTTAATTAAAATTTTAACATAATTCAAAGTGCTATAAATAAACAATATCTAATATATAAAAAGCAAAGTTTGTGATGGTTCTATCCGTTTGCAACAGTATAACGGGAGAACCAACCGACCGAGCGCTTTAAAATTTTCAGGAAACATTTGTGTTATGCCAGGGAAGGCTTTAAGCCACGGATCAAGGCCCTAGTCCCCTTGGGGGTGAACTTATGAATTTTTGCTCTTGAACAACGGCCCAATACCGTTTTCGATTTCATTTTTCGACGTAAAAATCAAACATTATCCGATTTTAAGTTCTCTACCTTGACCCTTTCCGAGATATAAGGTATTCTAAAATAACGGAAAGGGGAACCACCACCACTTCAATTGCCTAGCAACATTACATTATAATATAAAGACTACTTTCTAAAGCCTTTGAAAAGCCTTTTATATAAGATATCTAAGTAGGAAGAAAGAAAATAGAAAGTATAACTATTTTGTAAATTTGAAAGATAAAAAGTAAAAAAAACTGACAATAAGGTTCTTTAAACTTTTCCCGGCATTGGTTATTTATTATTATACAGCGGTACATTTATTTTACGGATGTAATCAAACTTAATAAGCAACGTATTAATAAGCTCGATGGAAGCTTAATATAAAGCGAGGTTTTGTTTGCAAAATTTTGAGAAAATTGGCCCCCAAAGAAACTATCTAACGCGCTTCCTGCAGAAACTGACTCCTAAAATTTTACCAACAAATTGCCCCCTATTACACGAGTCTTTTAAAATTATTAAGCTTCTCATACGCCAACGCACGTGCATACGTAACGTACGAAATTACCCCCCTCTTTTTTTTTCTTTTTTTCAATCCCTGGGTCTGAAACGTCGAAAAATGGAAAACCTACACCCCATTTTTTGACTGGTTACCTTACTTTCCTTCTTGCAACATAGCTCCAGAGCTGTATCGCCAGGAAAGTAAAAACGGCTGAAAAAAATGAGACCGGTTATCGATGAAAAGTCTAAAAAAATTTTCCCGAACGAACATTCATGTTGAGAGTGTAAATGATGCCCAGTCTCAAAAGATCCTAGGGCTTAAAAAGATTGGAGAACTGGCTGTACGTGTACTGGCGGTACGCTCAACACCTCAAGGGGTGTTGTCGTCTGTCGGGATCTTCTAAATTGCTCGGAGCAAGAAATTGTTGAGGAGTTGTCATCACAAGGGGTAATAGAGTGTCGCCGACTGAACATGAGGAGGAATGGCGAAGTCCTACCTTCAGCCTCTCATGTTATCACATTTAACCGGCCTACCTTGCCGGAGAAGATAAGAGCGGGGATACATCGACTGGATGTGCGGCATTTATCCCGCAGCCAATGCGATGCTTAAAATGCCAACGCTTTGGCCACACCGCTATCAAATGTGAGAGAACGCAAATGTGCGTGTGCGGCGAAGAGGTGCATGAGGGAGAGCCGTGTAAAGAGCCCCCTACATGCATCAATTACAAGGGACAGCACTCATGTAGATCCAGGAATTGTCCTGTCTACAAAGACGAATTGGCTGTGCAGGAAGTAAAAACCCTGCAAAAGGTCAGCTACTTCGAAGCAAAAAAGATCGTAAACGCCCGCAGACCTAGAGCAACAACAACCTATGCTCAGGCTACGGCTGCTATTCCTGCTCCTGCTCCAGTGGCTGTTGATGAGAATACAATCATCAACAAAACTTGCACCTACCTTGGCTGGCTTAATTGAGAGGATCATTGAAAATAAAATGAAGCCTATCAGCACTAAAGAATCTGTTAAGCCAAGAATAATTGTACAGCCTCCTGAAGACACATTTCCGAAACAGAAAGTTGCTCCAGTACAGAAAAAACCGGACGCTAAACCTGAAATTCAAGTCCGTCTTAGTGAGATTTTAGTTGATGAAAAGAAAGTAACAGCTACAGAGTCTGTTATGGAGGCTCCCAAGTCTCCTGTAACTGAAGTGGCCTCTAAGCCTCAGAGGGCACAACAAATTTCACAGGGGGGACGAGTGTCCCCCCTTCCACAGGCGGTGACCGGTGCGACCCCCGTGTCTGGGGTCGGCCAGGTTGCCGCCCCACAATCGGCGCCTGTAACCGGTGCCGATCCATGCCCGTCGTCGTCGGCGGCTTCGGTGGTCTCCGATTCGGAGACCGGAAGCTTTACGGGCAACGACCTTCTCCACGAACACGATGCTGTTCGTAAGATGGAGAAAAAGAGGAAAAAAGGGTGACCGAAAGGCAAACCCAGACAATAATTTAATTTAAAATTAGCGAGTCGATTGTACAATGGAACATCAATGGATGTTTTTCAAACATACATGAGCTCCAACGCTGGGTAATTAATGGAGACCCGATTTGTATATGTCTGCAAGAAACGCATTTCTGCCTTATGCTTTTAAACGACGGGTCAGGAACCTTTTTCAATGCCAGAGATGGATCGACGTCCTGTAATGATCTTGCACTGATAAGCGGATCGATAGCACCGAGGTACAGCTTCCATGTTTTAGTCGATCTGCATGGAAGCGATCATTTCCCGGTGCAAATTGTAACTGATGTTACAAGAAAAATACATCCCATCTCTAAAAGATGGTTGTTTGAAAAGGCAGATTGGACGACCTTCACAGCTAGAACTATACTCCCTGAAACAACTGGAGTTATCGGAGACGATGTCGACGCTATAACAAATGCAATACTTGAGTCGGCATCGAGGTTTATTCCCAAAACATCTGGGAAACTTACAAAGAAACCCGTTCTATAGTGGAACGATGAAATTAATGAAGCTATTAAAAGAAAGAAAAGAGCGTATAACGCCTTTAAGAAACGTCCAACAACAGAGAATCTTATTCCTTTAAGAAAATACAGGGCGTATGCAAAACGTCTTATGATAGATTCGAAGAAACGATCCTGGCAACAATACGTGTCATCCATTGATAGAGCTACTTCTGCATCAGATGTTTGGAGGAAAGTGAAGGCGATCTGTGGGCGTAAAAACTTTGCCCCCATAACTAGCCTTCAAGATGAAGATGATATTAAGGACACTCCAAACGAAATCGCAGAGATATTATCCAATCACTTCGAGAAAGCCAGCAAAACGGCCAACTACGAAGAAGATTTTCAAATGAAAAAGGAAGAACTTGAAGGTCTACTAAACTTCAGAAGTGAGTATAATTACTCTTATAATGTACCATTTAAAATGGAAGAATTCGCGAAAGCGTTGGAGAAAGCAGGCAACACAGCTGCTGGTCCGGATGAAATCCATTATAATATGATCAGGCAGCTGAATACCACTGCAAAACGCAGATTATTAGAACTGTATAATCAAATATGGCGGGATGGAATGTACCCGCAGTAGTGGAAAAAAGCTCACGTTGTTCCAGTACCAAAGAAAAATAATAATTTAACAGAACCCATTAGCTACCGTCCTATTTCCTTAACGTGTGCTATGGGAAAAATACTCGAAAAAATAATTAATAATCGACTCGTCTGGGTTTTGGAAAAAGAAAACCTGATATCACCATATCAAGCAGGTTTTCGACAATACCATTCTACCACTGATCAAATGATCAACTTAGAGAACGTTATATATAACAGCTTTATTACAAGGAAACATTGTGTCGGAGTCTTCTTTGATCTTCAGAAGGCTTTCGATATGACCTGGCGTCATGGTATAATGCTCCAGATACATGAATGGGCATTCGTGGCAAGCTGCCAATCTTATTGAGCAACTATATGAATGACCGTACTTTCCAAGTACGTGTCAATAATGAATATTCATCTGTAAGAATTTTGGAAAATGGCATACCAGAAGGTTCGCCGTTGAGCGGTACCTTGTTTCCCATCGCCTTTAATAAATTGATATTAGCCATTCCAGTAGAAATCAGCAAAAGCGTCTATGTTGATGATTTGGCAATTATGTATGCCAGCAACAAGACTGCTATGGTGAAGTACAAATTGCAACGAGCGATCAACGCTCTAAATGAAGTTGCAAGGAATAATAGATTCCAATTCTCACCAGAAAAAACGTGCTGTGTACACTTTTGTAGGAAGAGAATTCCTCATCAAAGTCCTGCGTTGACAATTGGTGATAATCCAATACAATATAAAGACAACGTAAGATATTTAGGACTAGTATTGGATAAATCCCTTACGTGGGGATTACATATACAGGACTTGAGTGATAGATGCAAAAGAGCCATAAACATTATAAAATGCTTATCGAACTTGAATTGGGGCTCAGACAAAGAGACATTATTGAGATTTTATAAGGCATTGGTTCAATCGAAACTTGACTACAGATGTATTGTATATTCATCCGCTAGGAAGTTGCATTTAAGAAAGTTAGACGTAATTCATAATAGCGGAATAAGATATGCAACAGGCGCTTTCCGCACAAGTCCGGCGGCTAGTCCGATGTCTGAAGTCGGAATAATGCCACTACATTATAGAAGAGAGATCCTTTTACTAAGATACGCAGCAAATATATGGGCTTTTCCTGCCCATATTAATAATAAACTTTTCTACAACCATCCTATGGCTGCATTATACGAACGTCGTGCTACCTATTCCAGACCAGCCGGAATTAGGTGCCACAAATTAAGAAGTAAATACGAAATTGCCATTCGAGATACATTAGTAATTTCTACTAGAGAAATACCGCCATGGCTCTTGCCAGCGGTAAATACAAGGTTGGATCTCTCTCAAGGAGAAATAAAAAAGAAACCAGCAGTGATCATCCAACAGGAATTTTTGGTAACCGTCAGTAGTTACGAAGAACATATTAGAATTTATACTGACGGTTCTAAAACCGAACATGGTGTTGGATGCTCCATATATGTAAATGGAAAAGCCCACTTTTGGAAACTGCCAGATGTGGCCAGTGTCTACACGGCAGAACTTACTGCAATTCAGCAAGCTCTTCGCTACACTGAATACTATTGCGAAGAGATAGTGCTAATATGTTCCGATTCTTTAAGTGCACTTGTCGCAATTCGGAACAAGAACATTAGGGATGTCCTAATTTCAAACATCCTGTCCATTTTATAAGTTCTAAATCAACGAGGACAGCGATGTGTATTTGTATGGACTCCAGGGCATGCTGGTATTACAGGTAATGAGTGCGCAGACGAAGCTGCCAGAAAGGCAACAGTCTGCAATGATTTGGATGCATTTCCTGTAAGAGTGGCAGATGTTAAAAACTGTCTAACTAACGTAGTAAAAAACAAGTGGTATACTGAATGGAGGAGTTTAAATACAAAATTAAACTCAGTAAAAACTTCTCCATATAAATGGAAAAGCGACTTTAAGTTGACTCGCCGTGAACAAGTAGCGGTGACCAGACTTAGAATCGGTCACACGCGATTGACAAATTCATATTTGTTAACCGGCGAAGAGAGATCAATGTGCGGTGTTTGTAATTAAACACGGACAATCAAGCATCTAATAGAAGAGTGTACAATATAAAAGGACCTCAGAAAGAGGTTCCGTCTAAGAAATGACATTAGTGCTGATCTAGATAATGGAAATGAAAAAAAGATAGTTGCTTATTTACACGCCAGTGGACTTCTTAGAAGTCTGTAAAAGTGAGAAATTTAAAGCTGTGATAAAGAGTCTCTGAGAAGTAGCTTCATTTATATATGGGAGTCTCGAAGCGTGGCACGTATAGTGACGGGAGGTAGCCCTCTTGCCTAGGCCACCCTGGCTCGTCTGCATTCAAGAGCAGTGAGTCGGGGTGTGTCCGATGATGGCATGGGGAACCCTCAAGGGTGGACTGAGGGCGCGAGGCTATGGGTGTGCGTGGTGCATGCCTGTAGCCTATTTATTTATAAGGAGGAGTCAACTGCCACGGTGTCCTGGCGCGACTGATATACTGCTCAACAGCGGTTCTGGTCGCCCCGAGGGTGCTTAAACAAACTATAAACGAGCCACGTAGAAGAAGGAAATTGTATTGATATCTTGTATTTTTAATTTCATGGTCTTTTGAGAACCTTATCTCAAATTTTAATAACGGGGCCCTTTACACCCCATAAGTGTTGTTTTGTCTTGTTGTTGTGATTAATGTTTCTGTGTAGATTGTACTCTTAAATAAAATGCAAGGGCCCTTTACACCCTTACATATGACGATCCTGATGGTGATACTAATTTCTTTTAAAGAATGTGAGGAGGGCTAATGACCTTAGTAGTCGATGCCCGTAAAAATACATACAAAAAAAAATAATGAAAATTGTAATAATAATAAACGGCAATAACAACAACCATAATAGTAATGCCCCGGGCAAATCCAATCCCACGTCCGTGCTATAACCCTACGCACACGTCCTGGGCGGACAACGACCTGGTACTTCGGCACTTTCACTTATGTAGGCCAACGGGTAATGGTCTTGCTCAGGAGGTCCTTGTGGGTACGGGATTGGCGGTCCCGAGCTATCCGAGCTGGTTGCGGTTGTGCTTCTCGGTTTCGCTGCTTGCAGCAAGGGTGAGAGGCGTGACCGTGATCTGTTTTGCCGAAGCTGGACGGAGTGCAAACGGGAAGTGTTCATCCCTCTTCTCGGTTGTGGAGCTGGGTTGAGGGTGGGCTGCTGTGAGCTTGCTCTACCGAAGTCTTGCGCCGTCTAGCGTAAGTCAGTCACTTCGGTCCTTGGAAGGGATGGTCCCATAGGTAAGGGTATCGGAGGTCTTAACTGCCACATGCGAAACCTGGGATGTCGGTAACGTGGGTCAGGCAGTACCTGACCCCGGCCGGGGTTAAATTTGTGGGAAACGGCTGACTGGAGAAAACCAGGCAGGATCAATGATCCGGGGCACGCCCAACCGTCTCTTTGCCCGCACCTTGTGACATCATAACTGGCGTAAATATAGGTTATGAATAACTTATTATTATCCACATCTTCCGAGGCAGCGGGTCCACGTAAAAACCCTCGTCCTAGAGAACCTCTTTCTTCGGAAGCGAAGAGGAGGAAAAGTGTCGAATTCAGTGACAAAGAATAGTTGTTTATAGTTCTAGAAAAGAAGGATCGAATCAAGTTTCGATCTAAGAGTGGAGGACTTATTCCTAAGTATCTATTATCAAGAAAAAGGAAGGTGATTTTTCTAAGATCAGCCCCTTCGTGATAGCTCGAGGCATCACGTTGGCAGCTGGAGGACCGATTAAAGATACAAGAAAGAATGCGACGGAATTATTTGTTGAGATCGTCAACGACATACAGTCGTCACGATTAATGAAGGCTAAGAAGATTGGAGTTATCAACGTCGAGGTTGTGTCACGGTAAATTTAATACCTCTAAAGGAGTTGTGTGCAGGGATTTGCTTAACTGCACTGAAGATGAAATTGTGGATGAGCTTCATAGACGGTGATTTATTGCATGTCGACGGCTAAACACTGGACGTAACGGAGAAGTCTTACTCTCCGCGTCGCATGTATTAACATTCAATAAAACTACATGTCCAGAAAAAATAAAGGTAGGATTCCATAGGTAAACGCACGTCCGTTCATCCCAACAGAATTACGGTGATTCGGATGTCTAAAATTCGGACAGACGGCAGCGAGAAGAACGAGGAAACATATTTGCACATGTGGCGACCTGTTGCACCCTGATGATCCGTGCAGCAACCCGCCGATATATGTTAAATGTAACGTACAAAAAAGTGCAAGATCAAGTAACTCTGGGATCTGCGACACCGTAAATCAGTATTTACGGTGTCGCAAATACGGTGATCTTAGAAAAGGAAGATTTAAGGAAAACAACAATAGAGCCTCCGAAAGCACGGGGGCCTTTAGCTGACAGGGCGAGAAACTCGACCGCCCCACATGTTTTAGCCGTAAGTACATCAAGTCTGGACTGCGATGTACTTCTGACTGCGCCATCGAAGCCGGCATCGTCCGATACCGGCAGCAGAAGTTCCTCCGAGACTTAAGGCGGAGGAACTGAAGACTCCATATGACGTCGCGGGGTCAAAGGTCAAAGTTGCACCACACTTCCCATTTTTACACTACTGTGAGGCTATTCAATCAAAATCCGAAACAAACACTGTTCACACACATACATATTGAATTCAATATGCTTGTATTACTTTTTAAAACTTTAGTTAAGATTTCTAAAATATTCAAATGGAAAAATTTTTTAAAACTAAAAAATTATAGAACGGATAAAAATTTTAAAAGATATATTTTTGTAAAATTTTACTATCTGAAGATTTTACATTAATATGAATAGTCAATATGAATATGAACAGTCAACATTTCATGTACTGCTATTCAACATATCAAGGAAGATTGTATTTTTTAGTGATGACAACCGTAAACATATGTATTGTAGAAAAACCATCCAGTTTATCGTTATTCTAAATGGAAAAATTTAGTAAACTTTAAAAGTTTTTGTAGTGGTACTCAACACGTGAAGAATGGTAAACAATTTTTAATGACAAGGATACCTAATGATAAAATTTTTAAAAGTTCAAGATATAACTTTTTTCATCAAATATTTCATAAATCTATTTTATAAGATTTGTGTGTTTTTTATAAGCAAATAGTAGCAAAATTAATTGGAGCAACATAATAAGGTATATTATTATAATAAAAATTTTTGTAATTAGTTTCAAGAAATTTCTTGGAATTAACACATTTTACTTAGTTGTTTCGTGTGAAATACAAAATGGCACAAGCACGATCACAAACAAGAAAAATAATTTTAAAAATTCTAATAAAGATGAGAAAAAGGGAACGTAGTAAATAAATGAGCGGACGGAAAAATAAGGATTGAGGATCGGTTAAAAAGGGTAACACTGGTAAAAACCGTAATTAAGAATAATAACATCGAGAATAATTTCGCTAGATTCCAATATACAATAGGATCTAATTTCAGAAGATGATCATAGAAAGAAAAAAAGACAGTTATAAATACTAACATACATCAAAGAAAGAAGTTATACAAAAATAAAGGAAAATATTAAGGACTTGGGGAAACGAAGTACATCCAGTTGATACGTGTCAAAAGAAAGATTTACATAAGAGAAAAGAAAGAAATATCACTCCGGGCTTACGGAGTGACGTCGGAATGACGACTTTTATATATATATACACTCGTTATTCTTTCAGCTATGATGTACGTAGACGGCAGTATTCAATATTTCATAAAATTCTACCCATCTAACAGAATGTAATTTTTTTATAATATTGCATTTAACTGAAGAAAATGTAAAATATTATCTTATGTTTACGTACTGTACAAGATAACAAATCATAATATCAACAAATGATATCAAGGCAACGCTACCGGTTGAAGTATAAATACAGCCTTGGTTTTTCTCACAATTCTATAAATTTAATTTCTTATCTTCAACAGTAATATAATCTATACACACACATATATATATATATAAAGAAAATACATGTGTATTCGTTTGTGTTTTAAACAGATCTACAGTTTTATTCCGCCCGTGATGAAATTTTGCACACTAACTGTTCCAAACGAGAGGAAAATTGTTATTTAAATTTCATTTTGTGAGATACCCCTACCGCCCTTTTCACTCGCTCATTGAAGCCTCTAACCAAACTCAAATTTTACGATTTAGTTTTCAAAGTTATAGTAACAAAATAAAATCGTTATTACGGAAATGGATAATTATTGAAAAAATGATTTTTTAATAGTTGGACAATTAGAATTGGAAAACTAATAATACTGGGAAAATAATTATGTTGGAAAAAGGGCGTTGGAAAATTAATAATTTTAGAAATTTTAAATTGGAACTTTGCACCCTTTAAATCTATCGAAATGCCACTGAAGAAAAGAAAGAGTATCGTTCAGATAACTCTTGCAGCCAAAAAAAATCCGTCTGTGCCTCAGAAACACCTGAATATCGGAGCTTCGCCTACAGCAAGAGCGTATCAGAGTTTTGTACGTCAAGAACGAAGGAAACGTTGGAGGAAAGAGAGTTTCACCTGCACTAGGACCGTGTCAAGAGCTTATACGTCAAGGGCGAGAAATCGGCACGCCAAATAATTTATTTATTTGTCCTTCGAACGGACAAACGAAAAACATAGTGTATCGTCATGCTTTACAAAAAAAACTTTGAAATAAATAATATTGCGGTCGGTATGCCATCTACTAACCCCCTTTCCTCTTAAAATACACCCAAAAATAAAAATATTTAAATGAAGTCTCCTTTCTATACTCTGCGCAAAGCCCGGGCAACGCCGAGTAACCGAGGTAGTACTGTATATAAAATATATTGTATTAATTAAGAAGGTAACTACCGAATAATTTAAAAAAAAATATATTTTTACGTAAAATACGAAGCTGTAAAAACAGAGAGCACGTAAGCAACTGACAAATAAATAAATAAATATATATATGAATTCGTATTTTTAAATCTTCCCAAAGTTGTTATGTTATAGGACACCACTCTAGACAATACAATGTTGGCTAACTTCAACATAAAAAATCAACCGTATAGCACAAAAGCTTTTGTCGCTGCAAACCTTTTTCTTTCACTTTCACAGAACAGGAAGCTAAAAAACAAAAAAAAACTAAGTATCATAAAACAATAACAATTCGAGTATCAATTCAACAATACCAAATACAACAAAAGGAAACGGGATGCAAAAGACAATAAAAACGAATGTAAATAATCTGTTTAGTTTTTTTAATAAAAAACAAACAACTTATGGCAAAAAAATACCATGGCTCATTAATGAATAGCAAAACAAATCATTTTTAACAATAATTTTTTATTTATTAAGAAAAAAGTACAAGTCATAATATTATTTTGACGATTGCTGCCGAGTCAAGTAAGATGTTCGAGATCTGTGTACACATCCACGTAACTTTTCCATTTTCATTAAATAAGTAATAAACGATTCATCTAAATCACACAAGTAGTACTAGATAGAGATATGATGATTTAAAAAAAGAGAAGAAAATGGCGATTGAAAAACATCATTTCTTCCAATTTATTAAAAACAAAAATTTTTGAAACTAATTATTCTGTAGGTGACAAACAAAAGTGTTGAATTTGATTTAAAATTAAGGTAATGCAAAAAACAATTTAAAAAATAGACCTATATTTAAATACTCAAACAGTTATCAATAATAAACAAATGATCAATTAAATTGTTCAATTGTCGTTCCATTATAGTAACTACTTCCATTCCATAATGAGAGGATAATAATATAATTTAAAAAAAAGAGAAAAATAACATTTCCATTAAAGATGTATTTATTAATTTATATATATATATATACGTATGTATGTGTGGGTGTGTGTGTGTGTGTGTGTGTGTGTGTGGAGGGGTGGAGGGGGGATAGAAGGGGACTGCCACGTGACTCTGATTTCTACGGTTGCTATGGTAATATTGAAGGGGTGAAAACATGGTTAGGGCGATTTCACCATACACTTCGCTTTCAGTGGCTATGGAGACTGATTTTTTAAACGGGAATCATAATGCCAAACAGCATAAAAAAATAAACAAGAAAATTATTATAATCAGAAAAAGTAGATGAATTCATAACAAACGTGTACATCATTTATAGACATTAATCCGAAAAATGACCTTACAAACAAATATGTACTCAAAGTGTGCAACGTTTCAGGGAATGAAGCCTTTCCATACGCCAAGGGTATGTAAGCGGGTTACTGGATTTTCTCACAAAAGAATTGGTATTCTGGTAAATTACCTATTTTCTTATGAAACTTGTTACCATCTCACCGACTCCTATATTAATTCAAATAATTTTCGGTTTTATTCCAGTTAAAATTAAAAATCATATAGTGAGACCCGCCTTCGACCTAAGAACAGAGAGATGTGGTGACGTGAAAAAAAGTTGCGGGTGGAACCTTTATTGATACGATCATCACTGGAAAAAATTATCGCGAAATCATGCAATTTTCAGCACGTCTGAAAACGGAAGAACAGGTTCTGTTCGTTCAGCTAAATATACATCGCTATGTTGAACGTTGCAAGAGAACGATGGACTCTTACTTTATGAAGATCACACGATTTCAATCGACATGTGCAGCCATGATTTCGCTCCAGCAGGCTTCTTTTTATGAAAAAAATAAAAAATAAAATTTTTCTGAAACGAGCCAAAGATTTTTTTTTTTTTTTGAACTCTATTCCCCTGGGCCGGTCCGACTGGTTGGTATTGCGCCACCCAGGGGAGTGCCTGTTCTACTCTAATCGGCCTTCCCACCTACCAGCTATTAGTCCGGCATGGCAGGTCGGCCCACCGGTCAGTTCTTTTGAGTTCAATTGCCTCATCCGTATATCGCCACGTCAATACCATGTATTGTCGTGATGTGGCGATTGGGACATCTCAGATCTTGATATTAACCCAACGAAAACCCCTTAGGCGTCCCCAGTAGATCATCGGAACCGACACACCTCGGCATGTCAGCCCTCACCACTGAGTCAGATGGGCAGTCATTCTCTAGCCCATGGCTGGCAATGTCCGTCATTTCCCAAGGCCGTTGTTTAAAAAGTCCTTTAAGTATAGCAGCTGGAATTCTGTCTACGCCGGGGCTTCTTTTATTGCCAAGCTGGCCAATGGCACAATTCAGTTCGGCAGGTGTAAATCTCCTGGGCTCAAAATCGGGTAAGGTGACAATCGCTTCTTCTTCGCGCGGAAATAACTGGTTAAACTGGACCCTGGCGTGATGCTCGCTCAATATCGGTAAACGCCTGCCGAACTTCTTCGTGACGATTTTATATGCCTGGCCCCAGGGATCATTGTCCAACTCCTCGCAGAGTCTGGCCCAATGATCCCTTTTGGCTCTCTTGATAGACCTATTAAGCTGACGCCTTGCCTCTATATAACACTTGACTGCGGTGTCATATTCAGAGCCGCCTCTGATCCTTAGTCTTTGCTTTTTCCTCCTAGCTTGTTGTAGAGTATTGCGAAAGCACGCTATCTCATTGGACCACCAGTATACTTGTCTTCTACTCCTGGTGGCCCTTATCTCACTGTCCATCTCTTGTTGAATAATTGATGTGAGGGTATCAGGTGTCAATTCAATTATAGTGCTAAGTCTTTGTGACACTTTATCGACTATTTTATCCACCTGGCGAGCCGTGGGTCTAATCACGATAGGTCTTTCTACTGCAGTATAAGTGCCATCTCTTATGACCAATTGTAATGAAAAATGGTCACTAGCCGATATCATTGTCCAGGACTGTTAATTCACACTGATCCCTCAACCATCTGTTGTCAATGATGACTAGATCAAGTATCGAGTAATGACCCCGAGCCTCATAGGTCGGTGTGCCATCATTTATACAGTGACCATCAATCGATTCCATAAACTCTTCCATTAATTCACCGCGTCTATTACTGTGCGAGCACCCAGCATATACAGTTTTGCAATTGAAGTCCCCCAACAAAACAAACTTCTTATTCTGCCTAGACAGAATTCTATAAATGTTATCCAAAAACTTCTCATAATCGATGATTGAGATGTTGGGGGAAACATACGCCGCTACAATAATTATGGAATCCAACTCCGTCGCTATTACGCCTTCAGCTCTCTCCTTAAAGCTCAGGGCCATTCTACTGCTTACATTCCTGATGACCAGGTCACCCACTGTGTCAGCGATCCATGCTGATTTCGCCGATTCATATCTATTAGGTTCCGTGATCACCAACAGGTCAACATCACGTTCAAAAGCCGTTCATGTAGCAAGTCATGCGACAGCGTGCTTCTGTTCGCATTAGCTAAGAGGAGTTTAGTCATGTTTATTATGAGAACACGCCCAAGCACCAGTCCGATGTCATGACTTCCACAATTGAGGCAGCTCTTAGGCTCCCGACACTCCGCAATCCTATGCCCTTTGCCGCCACAGTTAAAACATAGGTCCAGCCTGTCTGGGCCCTTACAGTCTTGTCGACGGTGCCCAGAGCCCCAGCATCTGTAGCACCTTTCGTCATCTTCCCTAATAAAGGCTCTTCAGTTCACCTAGCCGATACGTAAGCGCTGCTCCACCATCCTACAGGCTGCCTTATAGGATGTGATCACCGTAACATTCTTAGTCTCCGCAATTCCGGGTCTAATTTAAGAGATCCTGACGTCCTCCATATCACCAGCTCTTGCCGTTATTGCCGCTAAGATTTCTTCTTCAGTGGTATCTACTTCGACATCTCTGATATGGACAATGGTTCGACGCCCGGCTCTTGTTTTAAGATCCACTTTTAGGTCTGCAGCTTTACTTTTTAGAATACTCGTAAATTCTTCAGCACTTTTAGAACCCTGAATTCTTACCAGTACCTCATAATTTCTTCCTTTTTGTAGTGAAATTACGTCTTTAGTATCATCTTTTGCAACCGCCGTCTTCATGGCACCCAAAAGCTCAGCATATGATTTACCCGCAGCTTTGACGACTAATGTTCTGCTATCCTCCTCAGGAGGGGTTGACTTCTTAATACGCATTTGCCTGGGCCTAACCTGGATATCAGCACTGTCCCTATGTAGAGTCAGAACTTTGATAGCTTCTTCTTTTTCCCTATAGAGGTACGACAAAATCTTTTTAGTATAGTTTCCTATACTATTATTAGGCAATATATATGCTAATTCATAATTATTTCTTTTAATTCTTCTCAGAGCTTTCAGTATGGTAAACATAGTACTCTTCTCATCCATGCTAGAGTCATAGTAAATTTTATACTTCCTCCGCTTCACTTCTGTCTCCTCTCCAAAGACAGTTTGCTCATCCTTCATAATATCCCCCGCTTTATATTTGGGACTCCTTGCATCATAATTTTAACTGACACGGATTCTGCAAACATCTCTCAAGCTACACGTATCCCTACTCCAGAAGGCAGCTCAGAAACCAAACTCAATTTAGCCCTAAGTACGTTGGGCCATCTCTTATGTAATAATTCAATAAGTTCTTGCGCAAGCTGGGCCCTATATGTTGCTTAAGTGCCGCCATCGTGAGCCCTAGTTGGTGAATCAGACTTCCCAATGTCTCTGGCAAAGGGTCCTCCTCATCTGTGGACCCTTGCCGCGCTCTCTTTTTTCCCTTAACGTCGGTTTTCTTGACGTGAGGTAACTTCTGTGCACTGGTGCTTTGCATGGCTGTAGCTTCCAGAGGGAGCAAACTTCGTCTTCTCATGTGTCACAGTACTCAGGGGACTGCCCCAAGTCCTATGAGTACCCACAAGCCTTGGTGCCCCAAAACAAAAATTTTGGGGGGTTTGGGGGGATCGAAAATGTATGATGCCAAAAATGCTGTCCAAAAAATTGGTGGGGGGGTAAAATTTGGGGAGGGGGTAAAAGGGTCAGGAAGGTTATGATTCGGATTTTGGTCAAGGAATTTTTGGATTATGATGTCTGGTTCGGGGATTATAAAGGAAAGGAATTCCCCCTACTGAAAGTCTTGTAGGACTTAGAAAAAATCTCGTATTGAAACTTATGAAATTCTCTAAAATTTTTTTAAGTGGTTGTTTACTTAAAACTATTAACTTGCAATAGCTTGTTCAAACACTTAGAAAATTTTCACTAATATTATACTATTATAACCTCAACAGTATATAATAAAACACTCTAAAAAAGTATCTTCTACTCACTCTTCTGAATTTTATGTAAACTCAGTTTATACTTCTTCACTATTGATAACTTAAATCACTTCAACACCTTATAAAAAGTAAATTATAGCTATTTTAATTCACTAAAAATTCACTGAATAGTTTGAAAACTAAAAAACACTAATAAAAAAGTAATTCGTGTCCAAAACTCTTGAAATTTTCAGATCTAGTCCATTAACCATAACACTTTATCATCCAATTAACAAATCAATGAAAAAACCGAAAAAAGCTATCAAAAAAGCGACAAAACGCGGAGCAATAATAAGACTTCCTCACAGTATGAGTATCCAAACTTGACTGAGTCAAAAATATTAGGAAAAATTAAAATCACGGTTATTAATAAAATCAGTATGAGGTGTTATACGAGCGACAGGCTCTACAATATGCGATATCTGCGACATGCTATACGAGCGATATTATTAGAGAACACATTTACCGAATAATTTATAATAAAAAGCCATTTTAATCGTTTTTTTGGGGAAGGGGAGGGGTTATGTATTCCCTGCTACACTCTGAACAAACAACAGAACTCCTCAACAATATTAAGAACGAAAAATGACTTAAAACTTAAAAAAAGTACATCATTTACTTTACAGAATCGTGAAAATAAAAATTAAATTAATACGACTGGGGAAATTTACTGATATATCTCGAGTACTAATTTTTCAGTATTGAAAAAATTGTTAATTTTCACAAATAAGAAATGAAAATCGTTTTGGGCTATGAATTACAGTAGGTAAATACCGATAAATGAAATCTAACTTTAAAGTATCCTTAAATCTATGTGCGATCTAGAGAGAATTCAGTCATCGGAAATCATACGAATTTCGCGGTATTTTTTAGGCCGAATACGCTTCCTGATACCGATCTACAAGAGGAGAATAATCTGGAAAATTGTAAAGAGTGAAAAATGCTGTGGTCTCCGAATATGGAACCATGTAATCCTTGAAAGAGGGGGACACGTCAGCAGAATGATAACAGGAAGGGGATATTCTCAAGTCAACCTGTATGTAAATTTTTTTTTTTATCCTAAATGTTTGGTTTTCATCAAATAAATCGATACCAATAATCATTTTTTTAGAATATAGTTTGACGACCGATATAACCTTTTTCCAGATAACATACGTGGACGATTTATATAAATGCATTAAATGGTGTACGTAAAAGGTTTGAAAAGTTTTTTTATTGTCACCTTTATTGGTTAGAATGTAATAATGTTATATTACATACAAGAGATAATTTTATTATTTAAAATATTTTTGTGCAAAAATAATAAACGATTGAATAACTGACGAATCTTGGATAAAATAATTATGAATTTTGAATTGAAAATATAAAAAAAACATATTTACGAATTCTAAACAGCCTTAGCTAATGCTTCGTAATAGTTACTAAAATCTTTTCTCGCCTTTCGGATTTCTTTGTGAGAAACTTTTTCATTTTACTCAGAGGCTTGTGAGTAAAACTCAAATTTAAAAAAATATTTTTTTAAAGTAAAATAAAAAAATACCATCATCTAGGAAACTCACAAAAAAATTAATAATAATATTCATTCTTGTCTAAAGTTGAACCTTTTTAATGGATAAATAACATAAGAGAGTTTACAAATATTCGATCCTAATTTAAATCTAAAGCCAAATTTTCACAGTAAACTCCAGTAAACATATTTCATTAAACATATTTTTATAACGATTCTATATAGATAAGCAATTGAAAAACAAAAAATATTTACTGAAAATATCTTTTTTTATTCAACACACTTACGCTGTAAAATTATAGAAAATAATATTTGCAGAGAAAACGTATTTCATGTTTTGTATTCTGAACTCAAATCGCCTTTCCTACCGTATATAAACCAATTTCCTCCCACCTTCACTTTACGTGTACAAGAGCCAGCTAAAAATTTAAACCGATGAATTATTTTATTTAAGGACAGAATACCCACTACCATAGTGTATTATATAAAACACCACAAAACTGTACGTCTATTTAAAAAAGGAAACTGTCTAAGCTATTTGAAGCTCACGTATATTTAAAACAAAAAATAATGTTTATCAACTATAACCAACAAATTAAATAAAAACCTATTATTTTAAAAAGCATAACTTTTTAGCGTATCTTACAATTTTGGTTTTAATTATTTTTTATTTAAACGTTAATATTACATTTCCCAGTAAGTGATATCGACTTATTAAAAGATTCTTTAAAAGTAGTTTATTATAATCGTAGGAACACCTAAAAATTTTATTAAATTTAAAATTGTATTGTATCGAGTATAGATTGTAAATCTCAAATAACAAAATGGAATATTATTTGGTTTTAGTTAAGATGAAATATATTACCGTCGATTACAATGTTAAAAAAAGATCAAAAGATTATCGACCGGTGGTCAATAAGAAAATTATTTCCTCGAGTTACAATACACAGCTTTTTCTACTTTGATAATATAGAACAATAGCTGTTAAATGATGGGGTTTTCTTCAATAATTCCAACAGGGGGAAAACAGTTTGTTTTAGATTACTTTGCTTCCTAAGACTGTTTTGCCGTAGCCTTGTTTCAGACAGTAATCGGCTTATGAACTATTTACTAGGCGAGGTAATAAAAAAATAGAATATTCATCGAATTTTAAACACGGGGGCGTAATGTTCGCTGCATTGAAAATAATAAAATAACGACAAGGTAAATATACTGAAATTGAAGCGATATTCTTTCCACTCTATTAATAGCAAGCATATTATATACGAGGGTAAGTCAATTATTATCCGCAATTTAGTTATATTGTTGTTTATGTTGGTAGTACTGTCGTGTTGTGTAGATGACGCATGCGTGGTTTAATTGTTGTTATGTCTGTGCAGGTTTGATGCTGGTAGGTTAGTTCCATTATCGTTGCCCTGCCGTTAACAATGGCTGCTCTGCTTTCTGTTTGCACCAAAGAAGAGTGACGTTTAGCGATCCGTTTTTTGTGGTCGGAAGGTGTATCAGGGGACGAAATTCATCGAAAACTTTCGGTACAGTGCGGGAACAGTGCGTTGCCGCAACGGAGTGTCTACGAACGGATTGAAAAATTCAAAAATGGTCGCATAAGTGTTACGCACGACGAAGAAACCGGACGACCGTTTACCGCCACAAATGAAAAAAACTTTGAGCGTGCACGATGAAGTGGCACATCGTCTGCAAATTAGTCACGGTTCTGCCTACGAAATCATCCACAGCAGACTTGGGTTTCATAAAGTCTGCGCAAGATGGGTCCCAAAACAACTCGCACAGTCGCATTAACAAACGCGCTTAGACATCTGCCAAAAACATTTGAATCGCTATGGTAACGAACGGGACATCTTCTTAGACAGAATAATCAGTGGTGACGAAACACGGATCCATCATTACGAGCCGGAGAATAAACGGCAGAGTATGGAATGGAAAATCCAAATTCGCCGAGCAAAAAAAAGTTCAAGACCCAACCGTCCGCAGGAAAACTGATGCTTACGGTTTTTTTGAACTTTGCAAGGTCCAGTATTGGAACATTATGAGGAAAGAGGCACGACAATAAACAGTGCGCGTTACAGTGAGACGCTTATTACCGAGCTGAAGCCTGCAATTCGAAGCAAACGCCGAGGACTGCTGTCGAAAGGTGTTGTGTTGTTGCACGACAATGCCCGTCCACATACTGCTGCCCACACTGTGAAACACTCCAGAAATTCAACTTTGAAGTACCGGCTCATCCTCCGTGTAGTCCTGATCTTGCCCCTTCTGACTACCACTTGTTTGGTCCACTCAAAGAGGCATTAAGGGGCCGTCGATTTACCTCGGACGATACAGTGAAGGAAACGGTGCATTCCTGGCTCGCAGCTCAATCGAAAACCTTCTTTTATGAGGGCATCAGGAAGCTTGTGCAACGATGGACCAAGTGCGTTGAAATGCAAGGAGACTATGTTGAAAAATGATGTACATGTAAGTTTCCTATTTGTATTGCAATAAAATTTATAACTACATTGAGGATAATAATTGACTTACCCTCGTATAATGTGTTTTTGCCCTTATACGTAAATCAATATGCAATTTATTTAATCATACGAATCTGAACTTCGATCACGGAAGAGTATGCATTTGTGAATAGTTATCTGATAGCACTTTATCTTTTGCATGATATTTTTGTTAAATTTTTGGCAGCACTTACAGAATATAAATTGATAAAACATCTCCGTTTATTTCCATTTTCTTAAAGAAAGGTTTAATAGAAAAATCCCAAATTACGATTTTATAGAACTTCTTAGTACGCATATATACACAATTTTTATTTTAAGAAATATCCTGTTTTAGAAATAATCTGAAAATCCTGTTTAATGTTTTTAGAATGATTAAAAGGGACGGCTCAATTTTGTTTTTCTTTTTCATGAACTGTTACTACCCGAGCCAACTTTTACTTTGTAACACGATATACGATGGATATATGAAATATATCATTAATACGGTTTTACCCTTTTAGGGGTAATAAAAATAGAAACCCGAGATATGCTTCCATGAAATGTTGGAATTGTCCTGTGCGCTGAATATCAATCAAGCTTAAATCACAATAGATTTAGAAGATACACAGAAATCAGGAAATATAATTTCATTTATTTTTTCCTCTTACGGCTTATTTTTTAAAGATATTTCCTAAACTTAAATATACAGGGGAGGATTATCGGAGTAAATGCTAGTAAAAAATTTCATTTTTTGAATCTTAATTTGAACATGATACGTTGGTATTTTTACTAATGAACGTAATTTATATTACGTAATAACGTAATTTTTATTATGTTATTCTCGATGCAAAAAGTTAGAACCTCTCGTAAGTTTAAAAGTTTTTTTTTTATAGATAAAAGATAAATTTGTCAACGATTTGTTTTGAAATTTGAAACGAACGCATCAAACACAAAAATCATTCAAGTTATTATTTTTATTATACATATAATTAATATCGACTAATTCGTTTAGTGTGGTATAAAGAGTAATTTAGTATCCTGCAGTTTTGCCATAAAATGCAGGTAATTAATTTCTCCTTTACACCTTCTTCTGCATATAAATCCCTAGGTATAAGATGAATTAAAATTTCTTTCACTACAATTAATGTTGATTAAACTATTACCTGTAACAAAATGAATGCGGCAATTGTACGGCTGAAAGCCAGATGCATTTCAATTAAATGTCTAAGGCGATACGTAAAATGATACAGATATTAGTCCCGGTTAAAGTTAGTGATAATAAAGAAAAATAAATTGTGTAGCGAAAGAAAGTAGTCGGCTGACAGAGATTGGAACCCAGACCTTTCATATAAAAGACAAATATTCTTGCTACCACTTTGCCAAGATCGTCGGTATAGTGGTTAACTATTCGGTACCGCTTCCGCCTGTCGTGGAATGGTAGATGCTTTTAGGAATGTCTATGGAATTTTCAAGAATGGGTAATTTCAAAAGTAAATAATTTTGTACTCGACCTATTCTTAAAGTTCAAAAAGTCTCTTTTTAAACTTACAATATCAATGTAAAATCCTTCTTTAATATCCTTCTTTTATATTTATGAAGGGGAGGTGAAAATGATTTTACACTGTAGGAAATTCTAAAAAAAAGCTTAACAACACCGTTATTAGTACACCTAATCTAAAAACAGCAAGCGTATTATTTTTTCTTAAACACAAAAATGTATTTTTCTAGTAAGTGACCGAATGATAAAAAAGAAAACAAAAATTAAATCTGTGAATTAAATTATAATATTTAAAAATATAATAATTATAATTATCGAGACAAAATAACATTAAGGAAAATGTGTTACCATTATTTAAGCTTCAGTTTCCATCATTTTATTATACAGCATTTACGAAACTGTAAACAAATAGCCGGTTATCTAACGACAAGGAAGTTCAAACAAACACCAAGTTCCTGCGTTTGCGTGTTAAATAATTTACGCGCGTAAAAACTAAGCACACAAGGGTAAGAATTCAACAATGATTGATGATTCACAGGTACTCCCTTTCTTTTCTTTCTTTTCACTTAACTAATCAAAAATATTCATATGCGTAATACAGAAAAACACTATGAGGTGATATTTTAGTTTAGCGAAGTTTACTTTCTAAACGACAGGGTATCTCCAAACAAATTTTTTGTCCTCTATAAAATTATTTACGTAAAAGGGAAACCAATTATCGTTTCACACGATTAGCTCTAAACAATAAAAAAATAATCTTTATACAACTACAACGGACGGAAACATTTACATCGTGTAATAAAATTCATTTAATTTTCCTGATATTCTTTGAATAAATATTACAAATATTTGGCGTTATAAAACCGCAAAGAAATTATGAAAATACAAAATTAAAGAAGTACATATTTTTAAAATCTTTTTAAATCGAATGAAAACACTAACAACAATTTTATACTATTTTACCAGTATTTAACTAACAAACTACTTACAATTGAAACATTTTAATCTTTTTATAATTTTTTTTTTGTCTTTTAGGTACTCGTAAAGAAAATATAATAAAAATTCTATACATAATTAAATATGGTAGAAAACCTTTGGATATTATAAAATATCGGATGACACGAAATATTGTTCAGATCCTGTTCTAAGTGCAAGAAAACAACCAAGAGCCTACAAAAAATGAAAAACATGAACTGCACTTTTCGATAATATCGAAAAGTCAACCCAGTTGACTACGATAATATCGTAGTCAACTGCGCCTTTACGATAAGACCAGATTAATATTTTTATAACCCTAAGAGCCAGTAACGCTAGACTTAATGTTTTTGGGCTCAAAGGTTCCGCATTAACCTTGAACCTGAAAAATACACCTCATTGATTTTCTTGATATTCTATTTGGTGATAAGTTATACCCCGATGATTCAAAACAGATTTCACAACCTTAAAAGCATATAAAAATTTATTTAATTAACTTACAGATTCGGTTGAGGTCTGACTTCATAGCAAAACATATCAAGTTTTAACTCAAATAGTTCATTCCTACCAAATTTGGCTACCGGTGTTGTTACAAATGGATACATTTACCGGTGCGGAACGTGCTCGCTGTGAGTTTCGGTTTCACGATTTGCAGTCAGAAATGCAGTAATTTTCTTAAAGAGAACGGTAGGAAGCCTCCTAGTAGGCATACAATTTACTCTTGACACCAAACTTCGTTGAAACAGATCGCACTGTTAAACGTACAAAGTCACCAGGACGCCCACGCGTCCCTGAAGCTGCTGTGGAACAACTCAGGGAAAGCTTTGCACGTAGTGCGAAGAAATTAACTAGACGTGCCTCACGTGAGAGTGAGACTGGCATTCCACAAACGACTGTTTGTGAAATGCCAGTCGAAATGTTTGTGGAAGGATGCGCGTATTACATAAATCACTGCACTTGAAGCATACAAACTAACCGTGATTCAACGCATTTCAGACGAAGACAAAGTTTCTCTGCTGCAGCTTTGTATGGAAACGATGAATAGAATTGCAGACAACACATTTTTAGACGATGTAATTTTTGGTCATCAGTCAACGTTTCACATCAGCGGCAAGGTGAATACCAATAACTGCCGTCGGAGTAGCGTAAACCCTCATGAAACTTTGCAGCACACTCGTGATAAATAAGGTCAATGTTTTTGTGCCCTAAGCAAACAAAGACTGTACGGTCCGTTCTTCTTCCAGGAAGCGACCGTAAATGGTATCGTTTATCGGGACGTGCTTCAGGATTTTCTAATTCCTCAGTTAGACGATAATGAATAAGGTGGACGCCATTACTATCAACAAAACGGGTCACCATCTCACTACCGCCTAGCAGTCCGAGATTTTCTTGATACTCCATTCCAGGTCGGTGGATCGGTCGTGAAGGTCCAATTGCATGGCCAAATCGCTTCCCCGATTTGACCCCGTAAGATTTTTTCTTGTGGGGTTTCATTAAAGATCGAGTTTATGTACCAACTTTGCCTGCTCATCTTCTCGAGTTAAGACTTCGAATTTATGACACAGAGATCAACCCCCGAATTGATGGCTACAGTCTGGAATGAAATCGACCCTCAGGTGGGATATCAGTCGAATTATAAATGGAAGCCGTATCGAACCAAAGAGAATGTTGTATGATAAACTTGATGTGTTTTCTATGAAATAAGACCTCACCCGAAACTGTAAGTTAGGTCAATAAATTTTTATCAGCTTTTAAATTGTGAAGTCCTTTTTAAATCACCCGGTATAATATATATTCAATTTCCGAAATTCATAAATCATAATAAAATATAATTCAAATATTAATGTATCGTGCAATACTCATATATAGATGGATACCGATATACACTGGCCTCGACGAAATACCTGATACGTTCAGGTATATGCTTCAAATATGTTCTGCTATAATGCTCTAACTTCGACGGTAAGTAGCACAAATAATTTAGAAGAATAAAAAAAGTTGACATACTTGAAAACCATCGGATAACACAAAAACGTTTTGTCGTAGGTTTTTGCATAAATGAGTAAATAAATCTGTCTATGCACGAACACAAAGATTTCTCAGTGTGAGGTATTCGTTCATCTTTAGCTTTACGGTTACCTTTTATTATATCCTAAATACCCAACCCAAAAGGTGCTTACAAGAAACTGTTCTCTACCTTTCACTAACAAATGTTTGGGATCATTCACACAGAAAAATAGTATATACCTAACCAATCATCCACATATACGTCATAGATCATTCACTGAAGAGAAAGCATTCTCTTATACAATACAGTTGGACGCTTTGAGAGGAAAGTGGTGTGTTTTTAACGTTCTGAAAATTTGTAACTTATTACAAACATTATTCAAAAAAATATATAATTCAATGAAAAAGGTGTGCTTCCACTTTTCAGAATGTGTAAGTGATCTTCGATGAAAAAATAACTAACTATAACTTCAGTATAAACAGACTAACGTGTAAACAGTGTGTGCAAACTATATAAGATAATAATACTGTAAACATTTACTGGTTCTTATCTCTACCAAAACTGGTTCCGTTATATAGCCGTGTTTGTTGATATTAAAATGATAATTCAGAAAATTAAATATTTAACATCTACGATGAATTGTACAATCTCTTTTGTTTAAAAAAATTAACACTTTTCAAAAATAAATAGAGCGAATAAAAATTACTTCATATTAAAATATTTTTCATAATTTTTTCGCTAATTAAAGGTCAAAAAGAAAACCGTCAATTGAAAATATACAAAATACAAACTCCTCGATTGCTACAAATGACAGTTGTATTTGGAATCATCCTCCTGTAAATAACAAAATTTACGGAACCAAATTTTCACTCCATCAAATAAAGTATTATGAAATTTATTTTCGTGTATTACAAAATGAGATAACGGTGATTAGCCGATCAACGGTTGGAGACGAGTAAACACAATTCCTACATTTAGTTTCTTTTTCTTCAGTTTCTTCCATCCTCGAATCAACATAAAAACGTTATTTTTGTGTGAAATGTGATAGAATAAAATAAATATAAGAAGAATTGAAAAAAGAGCTTCTAGGAAGATATTTGAAAAACTGAAAAGCCTATTTCAAGATATAATTCATAACATACGATCATTTAAGTCGACCGTTATATCGTAACGCACTTCAAAAATTTAAATGTTAATTCTAACTTATTTAAAGAAAAACATCTTTTGTACTAATATCAAAACAAGATACGAATGTTCGGAGTAGGAATCAAGACACTATTTATCTGTAATTACGTTATTTTTTTGATATTTTTTATTTTAATATGTCTTCGGTTCTTTCGTATGGAATGTGTTAAAATATAAAACGAATAATCGTTTAATACTTTTTCGTTTTCTTTATTTTTTATTCCATTCGTATTCATTTGACCGATGCGTAACTTTGAATCAACCATCCATTTCCAAGAATGACAAAATTATTTGATAACTTTTCGGAAATGAAAAGACATGATAATATACAACCGAAAAATTATCCTACATGAAGTTCATTTTAAGGATCATCAACCTATACAAAGTTCAAATTTAGACCTATATAAACTTCATAGTTTAGGCATAGGACATAAAATCACATGAATTTGTGACAGCCAACTATCCGGCTTTTGAAATTGAAATATCTCCACTGGTAAGTAGTTTTCATACGTTGATATAAATTTACGTGGATAAAATATAGCAGCCTTAAACGTATCGAATGTAACCTATTAAAAACTTTTTGAAAATTTCGTTCGTAAGCGAAGCTAAAAATGAACAGAACAATCGGTATACAACATCCAAACTCTAGCGATATTCTTAGCAGATAGTTTACATTAATCCGTCTGTGTCAACAACATTCGTCAAGACAGGTGATTAATTAAGATCCGACAGTTAAACATATTTACTACTAACGCCATACTAAAACAAAGGCCTACGACGCTATTCAACCGGCCAAAAAAAAAATCTTATTAAATTTACTTTCGTATGTATGAATATTATGTGATAATGCTAATCTATTCAATCCAACGGGTAAGGTGGGTAAATAGATTACAATTTTTCCCATTGCATTTCTTCATTTTAACCCACTTTACATTTTTCTAGAATGAAATAAAAAAGGCAACTTTTGAAAAAATATTCCACAAAATGAAATAATTATTTAAGAAAAAGAATGGAACCGACACAAAAATGGGCTAAATGTAAGAAATAATTTCGTCCAAATAATTAATTAATTAATTCCTTAAGACACTTTTTTGAATCGGCTCCGAAATACATGATCATACTTCTGTGGTACTTGAAAAAGATGGCGTATATAAAAGCATAATAATCGCAAACGGAAAACAAATCAAAGCATATAAATATGAATTCCACCGATGTAATATCGGTATTGGTTTTCTTTTAAATATACGTGTAAAACATTATATAAAAAATTTTTATTATATGTAGAGATTAATTTTGTAGAAGCAGGCGCTTTTTCAAAAGAGTGTCTAAGGAATAAATTAAGTAATTGGACGAAATTATTTCTTACTTTTTAGCGAATTTTGATTTTGGTTCCGTGGTTTTTTTAAAATAATTATTTCATAGTTTTATGAATATGATTATACGCAGATCAAAATAACGGACTGATCGACGAAACATGCTGCTCCCATGAGAAAAGTTAGGCTAAATGAAACTGAAGATAATAGAAAATATCAGCAGAAAAAAATTAGAGAAGACCAAACGAAAAAAGACCAGCTGGTGTGCGTGAATATATGCGCCCTAAAATTGAGAAATGAAAAACCATCTGAAAGAGAACATCATATGAAAGAAGTGCATGAACGTTTAATTAATCAAAGTTCGAGGTACGGATACGCAGGCTAGGCTAAATTTAGTATAATAGTAATTAGTAATTTAGTATAATAAAAATTTAATACAGGGGAAAATCATGGAGCGTATGCTCCAGCAAAGGCTGGTTCGTGCAGTGGAGGATGCAGGCGACTTCTCGGGGAGACAATAGGGTTTTCAAGCTGACAGGTCTGTACTTGATGCGGTGTAGGAGCTTATAGGCACGGCTAGGATGTATCTTGCAGAGCGTAAAATGTGTGTTGGTGGGATTGGACGTAAGAAACGTATTCAATTGCGTTTCTCACGTCGCCATTGCGAATGCTCTCCGGAATCTGCAGGTTCCTGAATATCTGTTAAAATTATTGTTGTCTTACTTAAGAGACACACGATTGACTTACACGGCGGAGAACGGCACGATTGTAAGGACCATTGATCGGGGTATGCCGCAAGGGTCGGTCCTTGGACCGACCTTATGGAATATGGTATATAATGGAGTCCTTCGAATTTCACTTTCGGAGGACGTAGCTGTGGTCGGCTATGCGGATGACATAGTACTTGCAGTCGGGGTTACCACAAAGAGAGAGATTGTGGATAATATTTAGGCTTTGTATACTAGGATCAGCACTTGGATGGCTGTGGTTGGCCTTGATATGGCCCCTGAAGAGATAGAGAATGTACTTATCACCTCTAAGAAAAGACTTCAAACACTGTCGTTGGAAATGGCGGAAAGGAGGGTTGATTCCATGGCTATTAAATACCTTGGCATCTAGATTATTTTTATATTAAATATGATAGAATGAAAAAAATATAAGAACAAATGAAATAAGAACTTCTAGGAAGTTATTAAGAAAAGTCTTCACAACTTTTCAGATCTTTTTGGTTTAAAGTGAAGAAAAGGAAATACGAAGAAGTTATGAAAACTGAAAAAAAATTAATTTATAATAGATAAAATCTTTCCACACGATACATATACCGATCGTTGTACTGTAAGGCAGAAGTAAAAACAAAATATTTACATCAATGACGTTAGAGAAAAGGACTAACTCTACTGAATGAAGTACATGAAAAAAAAACTATTCATGTTAACAACGTAGGATAAGATGACGACAATCGCCATTTCGACAGGCGGAACTGAGAGTTAGATTCCTATACATTTTTTTTTTTAATTTAAAATCTGTTTTAAAAATGGCTTTAGTAAGGAATTTAGTATGATTCTTTGGTATGGTAATTGAGATAAAAATTAAATATTTATTTTAAATTTAACACAAATATCTGATTCACAGACTTAACTTAGCGTTATTATTGAAAGTAATTAATAAATCTCACCTGTACTGGTACGTAACATTTGTAATAAAACACAAAGTCATCTTGCTTACCTGTAACAAAAATTACGAAAACAAATTGTAAAATGAAATAATAAAACATTAAAGATTAGTTGAACAAACAAGTTTAAAATAAACCCAATTCCTATATAATACGTTACCCCCCCCCCCTCCCCAAAGGGCTTTAAAAAGTCATATACTCTGAAATCTGAATGGTTTAGTCGAATTCAAAGAGAATAAACAAAAAAAAATAAATAAAAATCCGCAAAGGAGTACAAAACTTAACCGGCGTTGTCGCTTATGTTCCACAAAATTTAAAAATGGAAATAATACAATTAAATTGTAAAGTAAAATTTATTTAATTTTAAACAAAAATTGTAATATTATTTTTCAGCTTTGAGGAATGAAAAAACTAAATAATATTTACTGGATGAAATTAATAATTTTATTAAATGAACGAAAAATTATGAATATTATTATTAAACATGTGATTTTAATGATATAATCATTATTATCAATAAGTGAAAGTAGTATTTTTACTGGTTTGGCTGACCGGGTACATGGAGCAGATTTGAACCACATGTGTATAAAAGATCAAAATATTCAGTAAAAAATTTGGGACCGCTTTACCACTCAACCAAACAACCTTTTTACCTTAAAATAATGTAGTATTAAAAGTGTAACTGAGAAAAAACAAAATTCTTAGTAAAAGATTTTGATTCTCGTTAGCACTCTTGATCGAATCAGTTTTTTTATCATCAAACTTATTTTGAATTAATAATATAATTGCTAAAAAAATTTGGATACCGTTTGATTTTCTTGCTCAACAGTTATCTCATAAAACAGCAAAAACTTAAAAAAACAAATAAAGTATCAGAAATTATAAAATAATCTTAAAAATATTAAATTCTTGTTGGGTCATACGGGACTCGACTTTTAGAAAGTTTATAAAACTATGTCGTCTCAATGATTATAAGTAATGTAAATAGTATAACTACATACAGTTGTTGGATGTTTAATCTGGAAAATTAAAGTCCAAAAAAATTACAATGAAATTGAAAATCGTTTGGTAAGTCTTGCAGATATCATTTCTTCCGCTCAAAAAAAAAAAATTTCTGTAATATAAATAAAACTATTTTTAACAAAATGATATTGGTATCAAAAAAGGTAAATGCATGTAATAGGCAATAAATATACAATAATAGATAATAATAATGTTTAAGCGTTCCATGCGATAAGCAAAAAATAGAAAAATTTGTTACAAAACTCTTACTGGCCCAATTACATTTAATAAACAACGAATAACTCTAAGAATTGTATTATTTCTGTAAATCTGATATGTATTACGTAAAAATGAAATCGGGCCGGTAAGAGTTACGTAACAAATTTTTCTATTTTTTTCTTATTATATATGGAACGCTTAAACATTATTTATTATCTATTAGTGTATATCTATTGTCTATTACATATATTTAACATGTATTTTTTTAAAAGAAAATTCTAAATTATTAACAGATTTTGATAATTGAAATGTAGTGTCTTACCTTTTTTGATATCAGTATAATTTTGTCAAAAATAGTTTTATTTATATTACAGAAATATTTTTTTTTTGAGCGGAAGAAATGATATCTGCAAGACTCTTACCGTACAGTTTACAATTTCATTGTAATTTTTGGATATCACTGCGTTTTGTTAGATTATTCTTTTAATTTTTTTTATGAATTACTGATTGTTATCTTATGGATTTATTATTAAAATTTTTTGTCTTTCTAGAACAAACAAATTTTTTAATTACAACGGGCAATTTTTTTTTGTTGATAGTCATATCATTCACTTCATACTATATTTTTCTTTTTTTAATAAAACTAGTATAATGACTTCACTAATCGAAGATCCGTGTTGTAATATTGCACTTTGTAAGTATAACCATAGATTTTTATCGTATCCGTGGACACACTTGTCATATTATTCTGAAATGAACTCTTTTTTATTTCTCCATCAAATAGTTCTAATTGTAGAATTAACATTTTTTCCGATCGAATTTATTTCTGTTTTACGTAGCAAGTCTTTGTTGCCACATTTGCAACACTTTCCTACTTCGTGTTCTCGTGTTTTTTTTTGTTTTTTTTTTTTTTTGCGCTATAATCTCTTGTAAGCTAATACTTTTATTTTTTTTTAATGAAGTGATGGGAATTCAAAAAATTATTTCATCTTCAGTACTTTCATTTACATTAGAACATTTACTGTTAAACCTCTGTCTACTGTTTACTGTTTACTGAAAAATTTTAAAAGAAAATATAATGTATTTTCTTTTAAATTTTATTATTTCAATTATATAATCAGGTGCAAAAAGGCGCCATTAAGTACTGCTACCTAGCGACACGATTCATAAACCCACCTTTTTGAGGAATAAGTACTGTTACCCAGCGGCGCAATTCGTAAACCCACCTTTTTGAGAAAAAAGTGATATATTCGAGTCCCGCGGTTCATCATATGGAAGAAAAAAACGTTATCTAACAAAATTCAAGGCATTTTTAAAAAGTATTCTTTATTACAAATCTAACTGAACTGAAATATAATGTTTTCATGCTTATTTAATTTTTTCCCCATTTTCATTTCACTTTTAGGTTAGGTAACGTTTAGAACTGTAAACATAGTCCGTTGACTTCGCGCGCTGTCCAGTTCTGCGGACTCTTACCGGCAAAATCCTAACGAACTTCTTGATTAAAAAAAAAAAAACTGATACTTTAAGTACGGATCCAATTTCAGCCCCCTTGTATTTTGGGGTTTAAAAGTTTATTTATTGGAGAAATTATTTACTGAAATAATTTTTTATCGGTAATAAAAAATAAAAATAATTTAATTTGGTCCTTATATTATTCAAAAAGACTAAAAAAAGACATTGTTACGTCACGGCTTTTTGTTCGATGGTGTAATAAGAAGTGGAAATTATGTAGCATAAATACCAACTCTGACCGGGATTAAAACCCAAGACCAACAAGATAAAAAGAAGTCGGCAATCGATTTTAATAAAAAACGAAAATGAATAACATAAAGTAATATTTTATATATTTATTATAATACATAAACTATTCTGTAGTTCTGCGCAAGAAGAAGGGCTTTTCGTTTCTGATGCCCTCACTATTTCGCAGTCAGAAACGCGCTGATTTTCAGAGTACAAATGCACAACATACGTTCGTTTAACGAGTAGATCCTACACACACACAAGCATCAACTTTAAACTCACTCACTGCATAAGCGCGTATGAAAAACACACCGATACAAAATCAACATAACCTCAAATTGAGATTATTTTGTCTGGCGTTGACCTTAAATTGAGCGTAACTGAAGACCGACTCAACCAATTTTCATCAAATTTTCACATCACAACTTCAGATACCCTGCTACAACATATCTAAATTACAATGGCAATGATCTAGTAGTTTGGAGATTTTCGAGCCACAAATTTTATACAAAGTTATACATATATATAAAGAAATTAGATTTTAAGTGAAAAACAACAATTATGTTTTAGACAACACGTAAAGAAGAAACTTAGAAAGTCTGTTATAATAGTATTTAAAATGCGTTTACACTGATCGGATGGTATGAAGATAATTATGTTAGCGACAATAAATAAAAAACAAAAAAAATTTTGCAACTCAAGAAAAACTATAATACTAGTTTAAAGCATTTTTAATTTTAATTAAACGCAAAAGAAAAGTAATGTAATTTAACTTAATTTATAATAAAATATTCATTAAAACCTAAACAGTGATCAAAGTAAAAATTTACAAAAAATTCAGAGAAAACTGATAGTCTATGAAAATAAGTTTAAAAACAAAACACTATTATCATTATTATTATTATAACTTTAAATATCTAATTATAAAAAATTAAATTAAATAGATTATTATCATAAAATCTGTGAGCTGAACAAAAATTTTATGACGTAATCAAATTCAATTATTTTAAATTTCAAAAAAAGAATTAAAAATATAAGAATTTTTATAAGAAGATATTTAGTTAGATCTTTAACAATTAAAATATCCCGTTGTAAAGAACTGACTGGGCAGTTTAAAGTTCACTGGGCAGTTTAGGGTGAATACTTTTCTACCCTACTCTTGAGCGTAGAGTATCAATAAATGAAACTGATTTAATAAAAGAACTGCTTAAAAGTAAAAAATAACACTATCGATTCTTCCTTAGATATCAAAATTTTGAAAATTCGGCACCAAATTAAAGACTACTTTATTAGGTTCCTACCATAAAATGTAAAAATTAAAAGAAATTCTGATTAGTAAAATTATGAAACGGGAAAAAAACTGGAGTTTGATAAAAATAAGATGAATATAAAGTAACAAATTAAATAAATCTTTATTGAGCGTAAGCTCTCTATGGTATAAAGAAATGTGTTTTATTTCTACTTCATATTTATAAGTAACCCGAATTTATATATTAATTTTCTGGAATTTTTTAAAAACGCCCTTTTTTAAAAAGGAATTTTTTAAGCGTAAGGCTTTAATATAAACAAAAACTACAGGTTGAACTTACTGAGAACCTCCTTATTTTATGAAGGATGTTTGTGTTAAAATGTAGTTAAAATAAGTAGTGTTAAAATGAAGGGGGTTTTTAATGTGTTAAAAATAATTAACTTTTAATTTTTATAATGAAAAGATATAATTTAGCTGTTTAAAAACGTAGAATAACTTCTTAATTTATTTCCTCCACTGGAAAAATTTAATGTTATCGACGTTAAAACCATTTGAATAAATGAAAGTAGTAGTTATACCTATGACAGAGATAACATTAAATTACGTATCCATATTTTTATGTTAGGATGAATAATAGGAGGCGTCGCTTTACGTTATACGTACTCTAATGTAGAACCATTAAACAGGAAACAAAGTCCCGTTGGTCCCTAGCCCTCCCCACCAGATCACATTGTAGGTACATTGGCTCTACATAGATCAGTGGATCTACGTATCTTTAGTACTTACCGGCCTTCACACAAATAACCCAAACTAGGGAAGAATGAAATGAGATTAAAGAAAAGGAATAGGGATGAGATAGGAAGATCTACAAATGGAAGAACCGCAATAAGAGAATAACAATTCTGTCCTCGACAGGATAGCTTAAGTTCTCACAGGCAGCATGTCACCGCTCACAATCCAACAATCCATAATAAAAACGTAAAAAAAATTCGTTTCAATTTCGTAAAAAGAATTAAAACCAAAATAAATTTTACACTTTTAATTCCATCAGCAAATTATTTCTTACACAATGCAATTAAACCAAAATAAAAATTTTCATAAGAGTAAATGAAAAATTAAAAAAAATATTTGGCTAAATAATTAAACTGAGATAATAAACTTATTAACGAAACACATATTAATCATACACCATTAAAAATATTTATGTTTACAAGTGGCCTGATTTTTTAAAGAAGATTAATGAAAAAGTTGATATTTTTTGTATTAAAATTAGGTTGTTACATAATTTTATATTAATTCCGGTCGATTTTAAGATTCCCTTATGTGCTATTTATTCCATTTCATTCTTTCTCCCACCCAAAAAATTCTAACAAACTTATTTCAATATCAAACGATACATATTTAGAACAAATGCGTAATAATAAGTCGGTAAAGAGCGATAACCGCATGAACTATTTGTGCGTGTTTTATTTAACACTAAATTAAGTGCAAATCAGCTATAACGAGTTTTCTATCATGTGTTACAACCATAATCTTTAGTAATCAATGTAAAAAAATACAAAGATTGTCAAACTAATGATTATTAAAGTGGGATTCTAAACGTCTGTATTCTGTACATAAAAAATTAAGTAAATAATCTTATTCTAAATATTAGCAGCATCGTCTTCACACAGGTGGAGGTCGGTTTGCCACCAATACCTACACTCAGAAGTGGTAAAATTAAAAAAAGAAACTTCCTTCCCAAATAAAACCGAATAAATAAAAAGAAACGGCGAATAAAAAGAGGTATAAAATAAAAATGAACCAGCAATAAGAGGTGAATACTAATCTCCCAGAAACATATCAATTAGTTACCACTAATATTACCAGAGTCTATCCGCTAATCTAAAGAGTTATCTTACCAGATAACTCTTTAGTTTTTATTGAGGTAGATTTAATTGATTCCACTGTGATGCGATGATCAGAAAATAAGATTAAAAAGGGGTTAAAACTTACACGCTTTGCTTCAGGTTTGTTTGAAACAGTAAAAATTTAAATGACCATCTTGTGAGTATAACAAACTAATTTTCCAATATTTAATTTATTCTTTAAGTTCTACAGATTTTCAAAAAATTATTTGTAAAAGGGAGTTGACAAAATGGCCTGAACTGCAGAATTCTATACTCAATAACATCAAAGCCGTTATTTTTAAAATCATAATACTTTTAAAAATGATAACTTGAATATTGAAATATTCCAATTCTTGTTTTATGAAAAATGGGAGAGGAACTAGGGTAGCGAAACGGTCATGGAGATCGAATAATTAATTTAGAAGACTTGTTTTAAACAAATCAGTTTTTACTTGTCTTTGAAGATAGAAGCAATTTTATTATAATAATATTAAAATTTTTCCTTCACATTAATGGAAGAATTCCAGGAGTTACTGAAGTTTGTATCTTTACTAAATAGTGATAATTCCCTCCTTTCTGGATCCTGAGAATTAAATAATATATTCCGACTGGCCTATATTTCAGACTTAATGATGATTTATTAAGACAATGTTATTAATCATACTATCACAAACAGGATGAAATCAGGTTGGATAAATAAAGTGAGGAAATTACGAGTAAAATACGCAGATTATTCAGAGTAAGATACGAAGAATTACAATTTTAAACAAGATAAAAATTTTCTCTCACATTAAACCGGACAAACAGCATGTACTTCAATATCTAACAAGATATGCAATTAATAAAAATCATAAAGAATTCGATTAATAATTATTTTATTCGGTTAATAGATTTAGCATAAAAATAATTTTAGTCATAAAATAGACAGATTTAGTAGATAACTAATTAAAAATAATTAACAGATATGAAAACCAGGTAGCTAACACGATACAAAAAAGTATGTCATCATCATCAACATCAAGTGGAGTTCTGCCTGGGCAGCAGTCCCTTACGCCACCGCTGACTTCATCCACTTCTGTTTCATGTCTTCTTCGTTACCGTGTAGTTTCGATTTTTCATCTCATCTATTAACTTAATCCTTCTTCTTTCTCGCTTCTTTCTTCTTTCTACTGATCCTTTCCAAAAGGTTGTAAAGATTCTACTTCTTCTAATCACATGTCCTAAACGATATCCTTTTCTTTTATGTACTTCCCACTCAACAAAGTCTTGATATTTCAAATTCCTATACGCAACCGGTCCTTTAACTTTTTTTTGTTGCTTCTCCCGGAGATCCGAATCAGAAGCTATTTTAAATCCGGAACATTTAACAGAAGTCAGCATCATAGCGTAATGAAAGGAATTATCACTAGGGTCTTTAATACAATGGTTTTCCGTTGCCTTTTTTATTCTAATAAGTTGACTTCCTGAAGAAGCTTCCTGAAAAGTTTCGCATTTCCAGGGTGTGACCTGTACCCACCACCGCGCATCCTCTGAGGAAACCGTTGGCACGGGCGTTGCTCCCGCGACGTAGTAATGGGAGGAAATCTTTACACCGCGAGTAACAGATCCTGCTTGTATATATTAACAATTATTAATATATACAATCTTTGCCTTCTCTCTACTCCCAGGGAGTTGAATATCAGGATTTTCCTTTCACCGAATCTCGGGCTAAAAAGCATTTCGTAAATCCTCTAGTACTTTTTAGAGAGGATGTATGTCTTACCAATAGATGTTTTTCGCTTGTACAGTTGGGAGTACAAAGTATGCGAAATGCTGATAGATGCAGCTGTTGTTCTCCCCCAAATTTTGAGTAGCGGGTAGTTACTGATCGACAAAGTACAGAAAAGACTTTCCTCGCTTTCTTTCTTTGCCGTGAAATAGCAGCTAAAATCGTGCATTTTTAAAAAAAATTAACTGAGAACCAGCTTTGGAATACATTGACATAAAGTGTTATCTTGCTAATTTTATAATTATTATTTTTACGCATTAATATGAACAACTACTTATCTTTCTCGTTTATTAACTTTGTATTTTGTATTACTGCTCTGATCAAGATTTTTTCACGAGTTCCCTTGATCCTTCCAAGCAAATGCTAGAAAAGTCCCTTTTTGTTATCAAGGAAATATTAAACCATTACCGACGTGATCTACATAAACCATAATTATGTTATTATCCTAATAAATTAATTAATTTACCTTATTTATATTTTGTATATCTGTTACATTATTTGTTTTTTAACTCATAAATTTAATTTGTATAGAACACAGACACAACTGTAAGACTGATACAACTTACGTCGTTTATGTTCCTTACAGATTAATAGGTAATATCTGCAGAGCACAACTCCATAAATCTTATGTTTGTAGCCTAAGCCGAAATATTATCAATGCCATATGAACAGTTAAACAAGATTGTATACTATTTTAAAAGGGAAATAATTTATACGTATATTTCTGCTTCCTTAATAAGTAATTACTATTTTACATCGATGACTAAATTAATTAGGTAATAACTACGTTTAAATTGTAAATCATATAATTTTTTATGAATAAAAAATTCAAGCTTTCTACGCCCCAAGTATTCATGCCCCATAGTCTCATGAATGAAATAAATATTTAGAAGTATTGCAACAGTAAAAATGTCTTTTTAAAAAAATATGTCTAGTCAGAAAAAAATTAAAAAATTCTACTATCCAAGAGGTTCAGTTCGTCTAGTCCTCCACGGACTTCTAGCTTCCTTTAAAGTTTATGATATTCAATCCTTTCTTTTGCAAGGTTGTTTTTGGGGAGGGGGTAAAAAACGCTTTCACGTTATCATCGCCCGGATCAAAATAATAACAAAGAACCACCATCTCGGATATTAAAATAGGGTTAAAACTATGATGAAAACTAAGATAATAATAGGAATAAAATTGAAATAGTAAAAGAAATGTAAAAATTAGGATAATACATGAAACGTAAAAAACAAAATAATATCAAAATTTTGACGGGTTAAATCTTATTAAGTATATTAATTCTTTTTAGAAGTAACAATACCCGGTCTAGTACATTCTTGTCATTTCCAAGGACGCGACCTATGTCCCTCCGCAATTTAGATTTGCGAAGTAAGGCTGCACACCATAAGCAGTCCACAAAGATGTAGGGCACAGTCAAGCGGCAGTCACATCGGACGCACAGTGGTGCACTCTCCGCTGACATCAGGTGTCCGTGAGTATCTCACTATCCTAATCGCAAACGACACAGGACCACTTCCTCGCGGCGAATTTTCCTGCATGAAGAATCCCATGTTAACACCGTGTCTTTTATGTGTCGAAGTTTATTATCTACTGTAGCACTCCAGTCATCTTGCGAAGTATATGTTTAATGGAATTAATGAAATCAGCAGTTTTAACTCAAGTGGAGAAAAACGGTCGGCTACGTTTATCTTTAGCAGCGGAATCCGCAAGTTTGTTACCAGGATTTCCACAAGGCTAGGGATACAGTAGAAATTCATCTGTATGTTGCAAGGATTTAATTCAGCGATTGTATTATGTATTTCGGTGACAATAGGATATCGGAATACAAAAGATGTGACGAAATTTCTATTTAATGATATTCAAGACAATTTCAATACCAGGTACGCCAAACACATAAGTTCTGTTATTTACAATACAACCGCATCCAGCGGTATCATTCTGCTTCGACCCGTCTGTGTATACTACTGCGTCTGGGTTTGTCTCTGATAGAGTATGATGAAATGTTGACTGAAATACGAGAGGAGTTGTTAATTGTTTATTGTATACGGTGAGATCGTAATTAAAATTGATGGGGTCGAGTCTCCACGGAGAATATGTGCAGGGATAGGATGGGAAAATAGAAGGTGGATCAAAACGTAAAACGTACATTAATCGCCGGGTACGGACACCCATTGGTGCTGTATTACGTAGATGTTGTTTTTATACCGTTGGAAATCAGGATTTGCGAAGACTGCTTTAAGAAGCAGGTTACGAGGTGTGTGAGAAAAGTAATGAGACTGACTTTTTACTTACCAAAGTTTTTATTTTTTTCAAACAACAATATTATCCCCTTCAAAACAGTTCCCTTGGGCAGCTATATACCGGCGGAGTCGTTGTTCCCACTCCTGGTAGCAGCGCTGGAAGGCTTCAACTGGTAGGGCTTTTAACTGGTCGGTCACAGTCTTTTGAACGTTCACCAGAGTTCCAAAATGACGTCCTTTTTAAACATGTTTTAATTTCGGGAAAAGGAAAAAGTCACAAGGACTCAAATCAGGTGAACAGGGGGGTTGAGGAACCGTAGGAATGCGTTTTGAGATCACAAATTCCCTGATGGAAATGGCCGTGTGACACGGGGCATTGTCATGATGAAGTATCTACTTATCTGCAATGTCTGGTCTCACGCGAAGCACTCTTTTCCTGAGCCTTTCAAGGACACCTTGGTAAGACACTTGGTTGAAAGTTTGTGCTGGAGGAACAAATTCTTTATACACAATACCCCTACTGTCAAAAAAGCACATCAGCATGGTTTTGATCTTTGATTTGCTCATTCGACATTTTTTCGGTCGAGGAGATGACGGAGTGTGCCACTCTTCACTTTGCCGCTTTGTTTCAAATATCCAGGATTCATCACCTGTGATCACACGATTGAATAATTTCTGGCCATTTTCAATCCTCTCAAGAAGATCAACGCACACGTTTCTTCGACTGTCCTTCTGTTCCTTTGTGAGGTTTTTTGGCACCAATTTCGCACAAACCTCTCGCATGTCCAAATCGTCTGTCAAAATTTGATGTACGGAGAAAGTGTTTAAATTTAACTGTTCACTCATCATTCTTATTGTTAAACGACGGTCTGATCTCAAAAGAACCCTCACACGCTCAACGTTTTCGTCATATTTTGAAGTTGAAGGTCTCCTGAGCGAGGTTGATCATCAACGTGTTCTCGGCCTTCCAAAAATGCCAGCGGAAAATTTATACTCTTGATAAGCAATGTTCCCCATAGGCCTGTTTCAACTTTTCAAAGGTCACACTCGCGGATTCCCCAAGTTAGACACAAAACTTGATCGCACAACGTTGCTCTAAATTCCGATGCTCCATTTTCGTAACACACAACAAAAACACAACTACACTGATCGCGCTGTCAAAAATAATGTGTTGCTGAACGGAGTTCAAACTCGTATTGAGCATGTGGAAGTGATGAACAAACCGGTCTAGCACAAACCGGTAGACACAGCATTGCCAGATCGCTCGCAGTGTTACCAATCTCATTACTTTTCTCACATACCTCGTATTTGGTGGTCCTTTAAGACAGCAGAGTAAGATGCTAGTAGCTGGTCCCGCCTATCCCAAATTGATGGCTCACCGCAATCAACAAGTATGCTTGAGACCGGGCACTTGGGTTCGAATCCCAGTCAGGTATGGCATTTTTCATACGCCACAAAATTCCATTGCCAAATTTCCACGTACAAGCTTCTAAGTAAGATTCTGTGGTGAATTTATTCAAACAAACAAAAGATTTCTTGCGCAGTTCTGCACAAGAAAACCGACTATTCGTTAATTTAATTTTGTTTTAATATTTTAATAGTATATTTTTTTGGATTTTGTTTAACATTGCTAACAACATAAACCGCATACAAAGAAATATTAACGATCCAACTTGCAGCATCATAACGAACCACGCTTCTATTTTTTTTTTTTTTTTTAACCTACGGAATCACGGTTAAGTATTACTTCAGAAGATGAGATAAATGACATTTTTTGTAGCGTGAGAAAATGCCACGCCTGACCGAGATTCGAACCCGAGACCTCCGGATGAAAGGCCGAGATGCTACCCCTCGCGCCACAAAGGCCGGCTACGCTTCTAACTTGCCACGCTCAAAATTTTTTCCACCTAAATTAAGTGTAACTCAAGAAAGATTTAATCCAATCTTATCAAATGTTCGAAGCACAACTTTAGACACACTTCTACAGCACGTCTAAATTTCAATGAAATTGATCAAGTAGTTTTGGAAATTTTCGAGCCACAAATTTTATATATATATATAAAGTGAATGGTATTTTCATACTCCTCCAACCTCAAAACGTAAAGAAAATTCAATTTCACCCCACCAATCTCACCAAGCGACAAAAATAATACCGTACTTTTCTTTGAAAGGTCTGTAAAAAACCATACTTTTAAAGAGCCTAAAAAATTCGACCCTCATGACCACTAAAAAAAAAAATAACCATTTGATGTAATCAAACCCATTAGCATTCCATTTGCATTATTTCTATTAATTAACATTTTTTAAATTATGTAACAAAAGGAAAGATTTTAATAAAATTTTCAGAGAATATTAATAAAAAATCATTACTGAAATATGCAGTGTATAATATTACATAAATAATTTATGAAATAATTTAATGATTTTTCATTGAATACCAATCAAATATAAAAATAATATACAGGTGTCCGGGCTAAAGGTACTTTGGGTACCTTTACTTTTGGAGTAATGGCCTACATTTATATTTAGAACACTAGTTGTTGTAATCTCTTAAATGCAGGCTCAATCGACAGGAAATATCTCCAAGACTTGTTCTGTATACTCTCAAGGTCAGCTGAATACGTATGCGCAGGCAAGCCGACTCACAACCCAATTATAGTCAGTCGAGATTTAGATCCTACAACGGAAGGTTCAGTGCGTGCTTTGTTAAGCGAAGTTTCAATCAGTTACGCGTGTTCAATGGCGTGTACAAACTGAATGGAATATCGATCCTTCTATACCCAAGTCTATTTGTACCGATTGAAACTACGCTAAATAAAGTACGCTCTGAAGCTTCTGTTATAGGGTCCACACCCGACTGACTACGATTGGATTGTGAGTCGGCTTGCCTGCGCATATGTATTCCGCTGACCTTGAGAGTATACAGAACAAATATTGGAGATATTTCCCGTCGATTGAGCCTACATTTAAGAGATTACGACGACTGGTTTTCTAAATATAGGCCATTACTTTTGGAATCTTTAGCCCGGAAACTCTGTATTTATACTATTGTATTAAAATAATAATAATAATAATGCAAGAATAGAAAATAAAATGTAAAAAAAAATATTAACATAAAACAACACGTAAATAAAAAAAATGTACTTGAAAAGTAAAATGAGAGTAAATAACATTATATGAACTTTATAAAACTTTTCTAACTTAAACTTTCCTTTTACCACTTGTATGTATTATTACTATAAACAATTCATAACGAAGCCTTTAAGGGAAAAGTAAGATATACAGTATATCCCATTATAACTAATGAAACATTAAGTAATACTTTAAATATTATAAGAAACTCTCAAACATCATATATCCACATATACAACAGCAAAAGTACAATTGCATGAATATGTATGTAATTACGCCGAGTAGAGAGAGATTTATTCCTTTGAGAATATTCCCTTCTCTCTGAACGCATCATTTCGAAGCATTATTTTATTTCTTCATACAGATGTAACATAATAGTAGTAGTGATCTTACTTAACCATTCTTCCGTTCATCGTATTTATATTAAATGTTATCTGGTTATAATAAGCTTGACCTTCCAAAGTTAAATCATGTAATTACTATGTTCCAGCAACGGGAATATTTTTATAACCGACTAATAGGAACAAATAGGAGAACCCGGTTTCATCCGAATGATGAAAATATTATAAAACTGCGGTAAAATTTGTTACCAGATAAATTTATAAGTATAAGAATAATAGATAAAAAATATAAATTTTATTATCCTCAGAAAAGATAATTTTAAATTTGTTACATGAAAAATATATTTTCATAGATATTTTACTTTAAACGGTATAAAAAAAATTCAATGATGGCGAATTTGTGTTATGTAATAAGAAAATTAATTAACAGAAACGGTACAAATGGGGTGAACTAATGAGGGTAATTTAGATTAGTTTTTTTTAAATAATGAGACATAAAAAGACAATACTGATGAGAATATGTACAGTAAAATTTAAATTTTAAATACATAGATTTTAGCAGGTCTCATAATTATCTGAAATATTAAATTTGTAATTAACGCGAAACTCGTCGGATTTTTATAATTGGATTTTCCAAAGAGGATAATCGACATGAGCGAGATGATGATTTTTTATTCTGTCCAAAAATATGATTTGACAAAGATTGGTTTAAACGTAAAAGAAATAATTAGCGATAATTTTGATTAAATGAAAACTTGGTTTTGACAAGGTTTACCTCTCTGAGGTATTTATGTGTTCCTAAAAATATATATAGGTTGAAAGTAATTTGAATATGTGAAAAAATATTTTTTCATTAATGAAGGTTAGTCGGAACAGGATTCAAATTTACGATCTTATAAAATGTTTAACGGTCCCCCAAATATAGCTTTCTAAAAAGAATCCTAAGCTTTCAATTTTGGATTAAAGGAAACTAAAATCCATTAGAGGGCTAGAAAACTGAATATCTTGTACAAATCTACTTTCTTTAACATTTTTTCATAAACGGAGCACATCTTTAAAAATAAATCTTCCAATAGTGCAATACATAAATTTACATTATAACCGAGAAACTTAGGAATATTAAAAGTTTGGAAGGGCAAGAATTATAAATCATTTCCGACATAATTTATGATTTTTTTGAAGGAAAAACACATTTTGCAGAACCATTCGAATATCGCAATACCGGAACACATTTTTACAGACTAATAAAAAAAGTAAGGTATTACTTTCGGTCGCACGGTGGGAGCGGGGAAATGTACATGAATTTTATTTACATTTTGAATTATGAGGAGTATGAAAATACCATTCACTTAAATTGTTGTTTTATTATATATTTACGTATAGATCTGTGAATAAAAAGGGTAGTCAACCCAATTAGTTTTTTTTTTGTTTTTGGGATTCTTTTGCTGTTCTGGTCTGAAAATAACTAAATGGAAATAATGCTACAAAAAATCATATCCATATTTACAACCCCTAAAATTGAGGGTGAGGGTAAATAACGGGAAATGCTTTATCTCAGATATGATTTATCCCGGAAACCTAATTCTTTAACCAAAATAAATAGAACGTTTTGCTCTGTGATGTGTAGAGACGGTTTTTATTTGCCAGTTTTCACTTTGTCAGAAAAAAGTTTTTGCGAAAAATTAACAAAAATGATAACGTTTCCTTGATATTTTTTATTTAATTTCATGTGAATTATTTTCAGACCTCTCTACACATCACAGATCAAGAATTTCTGTGCAATTTAAAAATGCATTAATTAAAATATAATGCATACAAGTTTAGTTATAAAGTTTCTAGCATTTTAAATTCCTGGAAAAAAGTTTTAGGAAAATGTAATTTTAGTAGATAATTAATTGATAAATTCAGATCCAACACCATTAATTTCTGAAAGTTCTGATTTTTGAGAATCACACACCCGTATATTAACATTTTCTATGCAAATGAATTCTGTACTTGGGAATACAAGCTCACTTTTCTCTACATGAGAAGAGCCAGCCTTCGGTTCATTATCTTGAGTTCTTTTTCGGAATCCAAAAGCCCATTTTTTTATTTTAATAGATGAATTATTACTTTTTAAGAAGCAATAAACAAAAATTAAATCCGAGAAATAACTCAAAAAACCCGTGAAGAGTCGCGGTATTCGTATTTATTTCTTCTGACTAGTTTGTGATTTGTATGTTATATCGCTGAATAGAAAGGCTCCATACACTTTGCGTCAATCGTTCGAGATGGTAATAGTCCTGAAAAAACAGTGAAAGTTTTGTAAGAAAGAAAAATATTTCACACTTTAAGAAAATATATATTTCACAACCAAAATCTTATATAAAATTTATTGTATATAATTTTTTTTGAAGGTAATTAGACGTGGTTAGCGAGCGAAGCTAACGTCGATTATGTTTAGTTAGGTTATGTTGATTGCGTGTACTGACCAATCATGTACTTATATCAACAGACATTATATTTTGTCTAAATTAAAGTTTCGATTTTTCAACAAAAATATTTTCCTAAATTTATCATTTTACCTTTATCGCTCCAACATATTTTTAATTAATCATTAAAAAAAACAAACTATTTAACAAGTATTAAGTTAAAAATAAAATTGCTGTCGGATTCCGAAAAAGTACCATATCTTGAATCTCAGGAGCTACCAGGATTAGATTTTTTCCAAACGTTTTTCGTTCGTAATTTTAATTTTTGATTTTCGTCCCTTACATTTTGTTTTTGTGAAGCACGATGTTTTGCCAGTAGTAGTGCGGGAATAGGGCGTACGCTCCACTAGTACCTCGTGTCACTGCAAGGAGCGCTAGTGTCGCAGCCGCCATATTGGAATTTCCTTTTTTCTGGTGGGAATTTCCCTTTTCACTCGTCCAATTGCACCGTAAGATTTGAAATTGCAATGGTTGGAAAACTTATTATTTTGTTCGCTTTAAATATTAATAATTTATTCCAATATTTCAGAGGTTGGTAACACATCAGCTGTTGTATTCGTTTGCTACGACGTGTGATATCACAGGTGACGGTATATTTAAATAAATAATATTTAAAGCGAAAAAAGTAACCAGTCTGGCTGGATTTCGAACCGGTTGACTACGGAACGCGGCTGACTGACGCCTTAAACCAATCTGCTACAGCGGATCCCTGACATATTGAGTAAAATTAGTTTTCATAAGTCGCGCGAGCGAGAAATTACATTCAGTACATAACGCCATCTTGAAACGTCATAACGCATCCCCCATTTAATTCATTCTTCATTTTTTATATATGCCTGTCTGTCTCTCTCACTCTCTCACTCTCTCTCTCTCTCTCTCTGTGTGTGTATGTGTAAATAAATATTAAACCTAAGAACGAGCAGCAGCCGGTCAGTTAAGACCAAGTTAAACTAAAGGAATTTCCTAAGAAAAATATATTACACAGAGCAGCCAACAATTATGTTTTACAGTTAAAATATTAACTTAATTTTCATCAAAGGTTTGTAGCATTATATACAGCTGATGTAGTCGTCTGCTATGGCGTTTTACGTCTTAAGAAAAATGTCTTAAGATATATGTAAAAAATAAATTAGGGACGAACCTCGAAATTAACTCTCGACGCCGTGGCTGTCGCGCCGGGAGGCGTCACTGCATCGAGCTCCTCTCTTGCGTCGAAACTAATAAACCAAAGGCGAATCATTTGGAGACGTACGCGTGCGTGCATGTTCAGCGGTCTAAACATGCACGTCAGCGGTGCGACGTGCATGTTTCGAGTGTAAGGCTTAGCGCGCGACTAATGAATGCGGACTAAAGTGGAACGTCCTGTTTTTTGAACCGCCGTTACGCGCAAAGAGTGCCACGCCCTGACGACCAATCGCAGCGTTCGGATTCGAAGCGGAGCATGCGCACTAGTCAATTCCCCGTCAACTTAAATTCTTTTGTAATAGAAATAAACCGTTTCTTCATTGAAACCAAGATGGAATATTATTTATTTCTCTCTCTCTCTCCTCCCTCTCCTCTCCTGAAATTAAAATGCACAACACGAATGCATAATTACACATAAGTTATTTATTTTTAAAATATTACATTTTATTAAAAAAAATATTTTATAGGCGTGTGTACGTACATCATCGTTGTAGTGCGTTGAATGAATCTGTGTAAATATTTAAAAAAACTACGCGCGCACAGCAGCCATCGGTTACAGCTCTACATTTTCGGTCCCATATGCTATTTATTACATTTTTTATGAAATGAAGTAATATATTACTGTCTCGTTTTCTTCTTATTGATAAATCTATCTAAGTAGCTAAATACAACTGTCAAAAATGTATATTAATTAACATATTGTATTTTTCACATGACACTCAGAAATCAAATTCATACAGACAGATATATTCATCCCATCTCATTAATAACAAAATACGACGCCATGTAAAAATAATAAAATATAATATAATTAAATGTTTAAAGTAAAGTAAACAAAGAAATATTAAAGAACCAATTGAACAAGTGAACCAGTGCGTTTTATTTAAAGTAATTTTATGGATTACAGTATTTAGAATAGTGGGCATGAACGCGAACGCTATTCGACTCTCACATTTGTGGTCCTCCAGGCCGGATTTAAAGATTTTTTGGTGATAGTTTAAATTTAAATGTATTCTTCAAATTAACTACACTTAATCTTCAATTGGATTCTGAGTAATACATAAAAATGAATTAAGTTGGCGTCTTACATCAGAATTGAGATACGACATCTTATCTATCCAGGATTTACGTAATATTATTTATTTAATTTTAATTACTTTATATTATTAAAAATTTCATTATAATGGATAGAGAACAATTATTACAATAGAAACTGACTATTAAATCCGCCGTTAAACGAATTAATACATTTATTCATAATTTAGAAGTTACAGTGGATATATTTATGCCCTTCAAATCAAATTGAGAAATCCTCTTGATTTACAAAATAAATATGAAATTATACAATCTCGCCTTGAAACGGAATTTGATGATGACGATGATATTTCATCAGACCGTATTCATCAGACCGGCTGAAGATAAGTATTCTTCCATTGAATGTAGATTACAATATGTGATAAAAATAATACTCAAATCACAACAATTCGAGTAAACATAGATATTAACAAACTACAATTGCAGCCAATTAATATACCAATATTTAAAAGGAATGTACTAAATTGGCAGCATTACTTTAGTATTTTCATTGATCTGGTTCATAGTAGAAATGATTTGACTAACCTACAAAAACTGCATTACCTACATTCTTCATTGAAGGTTTATAAGTTGGCAATTGTTAAGAATTTGCCAATAACAAATGAAAATTATATCATAACGCTACAGCTATTAAAAAAGGGATTCTATAATTATTGTCGCCCTTTAAAATGACGCTTTTCATAATGCCGAATGAATTTTAAGAATAAAATCTTTAAAGGGAGAATCTTTGGACATGTTGTCCAGATTTATTATTGAAGTCTCTTCTTACGTAAATGCTTTAGCAGTATTGGAGATTCCAATTAACATATAATATGAACTCATTGTAATTCAATTCTCAACTACAAAATTAGGTCCCAAGATTTCTGAAAAATGATTAATCAAGCCAATCACTATGGCAAACGTTACCCGAACCACTATTACCTCAATGGATCTCTTTACATAATCAGTTATCTTTAATTCAATAATTTAAGATAAATCGTTCTATAAATCCTAACACTAAATGTACGATTAAGTCAATACAAATACAAGATTTTTCTGATGCCTCTATAAAGAATTATGGTTGCTGTATTTATATACGATCATTATTTCCCAACAATACCATCTCCATCAAATGTACTGTGCTCAAAATCAAGACTGGCCCCTCTTAAATAAATATCTTTACCAAGATTGGAATTATAAGCTTGTTTGTTACTTTCTCATTTGTTGATAAAGGTAGCTAATGCCTTATGGATAAATGTTGGCGAGATATATCTATATACAGATTCAACAATTGCACTTTATTGAATTCATGGGCAATCATCCATTCGAAAGATATTTGTACACAATAGAATTGCTGAAATTAAATAAAACAAGGCAGCTACTAACTGGCATTATGTCAAATCTTTGGGATAATCCTGCTGATTTATTATCTAAAGGTTGTTTACAAAATAGATTAATAAATATGTCGTTATGGTGGCATGATCCGAGTTGGCTTTCACAATCTTCATTATCCTGGCCAAATAATTACAATTCTAATTTTAATAACTACAACTTGAGTCCAGAATGTTTACTGGAAAAACGTAAACTATTTCAGTGTCAAATATATCTACTGCTTTGCTTGATTATACCCAATGGATCTATCTATCACTTTATCGATTACCTTTTTGACGCTTTCATTTGATTTTTCTTCAATATAAGATCCTAACGCTCCTGCAGTTAGACTTGTTAACGGTCAACCGCCTCATCTAATACTGGTGATTCTTTTAGCTTTCTTTACCTTACCCTTACGAATCTGATCACTGACAATACATTTTATCTTCCTCATTTTTCTGATGTTAGAGAAAGACTGAATATTTTATGATCGTCCACCGACGTACCTCGGAACTATAATTGGTAGACGTACCTCATTTTGATTTAGATCCTCCCTTTTTCTTCATTCGACTGTTATTTGCTTGACACCCTAGCATTGTCTAAAAGTTGCATAAAAGCATCTAAATCCATTTTACGAAAACTGGAGTCCTCTAAATATGCAATATTTATATATTTTGCATTAGAAGTCTGTAAAGTCTGAATAGATATTCCACAACGTAGCCCTTTGTAGTTAGATCCGATAAATCTATCAATACGCTTGCGTAGGTAAGAACACTTCCGTTGGCATCTACCAGTCCAACTTTGCTAAACAAACACTTTTCAGCGATACGTTTCTAATGTGATGAACCTTAAGATTAACATACCACCTTGCGACAAGATCCTTTGCTCTTAACGCGTCACTAGAATTCATCAGGACGCTTCGTTTCATATAAATCATATTCTTTTCACAAAACAAGTAGTGTATATAATTGAGATTAACAACATAATTCTTGTCAACAGGTTCACCGACATCACATAAACGCTTCTGTGAAAAGGATAGCCCGTTGTTGATGTTGTCCAAGGACAAAACCGTTGGTATGTATCGATTGGTCAAATCGCATTGCTTTACATAAATTATTGTTAAAAAAAATCATCATCCTCAATGAGACTTCTCACGTTGCACAACCGCAGTTTTTTGATATTGAAATTCCCATCAGTGATTATGTCAAATGTTTCAATAACTCGCGTAGGCGGTGGTCTATTACGGTACGCTACGCCGAAAAATTGTCAAAACTTGTCGATATGTATATTTAGACGGATTAAAATAAAATATTGCCTCTACTTTTTATGTAACCACTTTCTTGCAATTCTTCTGCAATGGAATCTATTTAATTATTATGAACCGTACGACCCGCACGCGTTGAGACCACCAATAAGCACAGTCTGTCGCTAAGTTCGTTCGGACCATCCCAATACACGTAATCCGTTCTAAATGTTTTCTTTGCCATCATAAACAGTCCAGAAACGGTTATAAGGCTTCCTTTTTTCTTTTTTTTCTCAGCTCCCCTGGGCCGGACCGACTTGTTGGTATTACGCCACCCAAGGGAGTGTCTTTATACTCAAATAGGCCTTCCCGCCTACCAGCTATATACTGGCATGGCAGGTCCGCCTACCAGCAGCTCTTTTTGAGAGTAATCTTTTATTTTATATGCCCCTTTCAGACACTACGCCATACCTGGAGTGTCGTGACGTGGTGTCAAGGTCTTTTCTCTATATCTTGTGTTTTAGTATTCCCTAAACTATATCCCCAGGAGTCCCCAGCGGGTCATTGGAACCGACACACCTCAGCATGCCGGCTCTCCCCGCTGAGGCTGTCCTCCCACCCCTAACCTAAATCAAAAACCCTGTCTCCTTTCGTCGATGTTTTTCTGCGATAAGATCTGTCTGGTGAAACACGCTATTTTCTTTCAGTTGGATTCCCGACTAGTCATAAAAGGTACTATTAGCTTCGGGAGTCATCCCGTCGATCGCCATATCAAATCTGAGGGCGGCCCATCTTTCACATATGAAGAAAGTATGTTCTGCATCGTCGATCTCTTCGCAATACATGCAGATTGCCTCTGTTCTCCTTCCTACTTTATTTAAGTAATTATTAAATGAGCCATGCCCGGTGAAAAATTGCGTTAAAAAGTGATCCAACTCGCCAAAACCTCTTCTTATCCACGGTTCGATCTCCGGGATGAGTTGTCTTGTCCAGCTACCCACACCGCTATTAGTCCATCTCTCCTGCCAGGTAGTATTGACTTTATCTTTGGCCTCTTGATCTGCTCTGCCCCTCGATCATTCGACTCTATATCTCGCGATGAGGTCTATCGGCGGTACTCCGGCGAGAACACAAAGGGCTTCATAGGACACTGTCCTATACGCGGCCACAACACCTAGAAGCCCTCTCCTATGCACCCTCGCTAACTTCTCCTTTTTACACCTGATATCTATAGCGTGACTCCATGCGGGAACAGCATACATCAACGAGGATACTATCGTTGACACCAACAATCTGCGTTTTGATGCTCTAGGGGCATTCTGAGTTGTCATTATAATGTTAACACTCTTTACCATTGCTTCAGCCTTCCTACATATGTTACTTATATGGTCAGTGTATCTACAATTCCTCTGGAAGGTAACTGCTAAGTATTTCTAACTATGTACCTCTTCTATAACTTTACCATTGATGAAAATAGTAATAGGATCCAATACTTTTCTTCCGGTGAAGGCGATACACCTACGTTTTTGCGATGACAACTGCAGACCCCTAGAAATCATCCATCCACTCATTAATGATATGAGTGGCCGCCTTCGCCGTCTCTTGGACCTCAATTACCGTCCTGCCCTCAACTAGTACCGCGAGATCATCTGCATATGCCAAAACCTCAACTCCAGCAGGGAAAATCCTGTGCAAGAGATTATCTATAACTAGCAACCATAGCAACGGCCCTAGGACCGATCCCTGTGGCACCCCACCGTGCATCTCAAAATGAATTCTTCCTTCCTGGCTTCAATCAAATCGAAAGGTAGTCCTCAATTTGCCTACATATATAAGGGCTCAATCCCTTTGTAGCCATTGCCCTTATGTGACTCCAACTGATTGAGCCAAAGGCATTCTTTATATCAAGTGAAATCATTAATGGAATGCGTCTTGTGCGCCATGTGCCTCTTCTGACTTCATTAGCCCAGTCTGAAATCCTACAGATGGCCTTAACAGTGGACCGCCCCCGCCAGAAACCATACTGGTTTGGGCTAATCCCAACTCCCTTTTCTAGTTCCCCATTAATACGGCACGCCAGCATTTTTCCACAAGTTTCCCCATGGTATTCAACAGACTCAGGGGTCTGTAAGTGGCATCCTCCTTGTAAGGGCTTCCTTGTTGTTGCTCTTCTTAACTGATACATAATCATTTCAAAGGAAAAAATTCTTTAATAGTATTGTATTTGTTAGTCCTGTTAAAAATTATACCTCCGGTAGTTTGACTTTTATGCGGATCAGTATATTGTAATACGTTTTTAATTATCCAAGTCTCTGGTAGCATAGTCTTTGAGTTACTTCAAAAATATACATTACTATAAACCGTTGATACCATTACAAGTTTTATTATCGATTATAACTTTCTTCCTTCTAACACATTGCGGTTTCTAATAATCTACCGGTCGTTTACGTTCTCCACCCCGTATACGTGTTCGATTTGTCTTTTTCTATCCGTAAAGGTTAGATCCAAGAAATACTTTACCCGATCACCAGGCGACGACGGATCTATAGGATTAGCACATAGATGTTGTGGTGTTTTAAAGTCTTCTTATAACTGTTAGTGTACATACTTCACCATCGTCCTCCTTCACCTCCTCCTCAACCTCTTTTATTTCTTCTGTTGGTTCATTTGTTTGCTTCAATGTTTCCTTACGCTAACGTAAAGCTTTGACAATCGGTTTAAAATGCTTTTGTAGCACTGCATCGGTCTCCATTGTTTTTTGGGAAATAGCTCAATGTTTTCTTTTAATTGAATCCCTAATTCAATCGATTTCAATAATCACCGCGTACGATGCGGTGACATTATACTTGTACATCATAAAAATAATTGATTACACTTAATGCATGTTATCACCTTATTTAAGGTGTTTTGCGTTCGCAGACGATATTACCGTGTATGTTTCTCATCATTTTTTATCTCCTTCACAGACATCAAAGCTTAATCGATATCGTCCATTGTTTATATCGCTTTCCTTATGTAAACAGAAATCCGTGTTCTGTTTTCCAAACCTCTTCACATAAATTTTAAACTGTTCAAATTTCGTTAAGATTATATTGTTTATATACAGGCAAAAAATTGGTGTTATCTCGTACAAGGTGCTTGTATTAGAATAGGATTGTGTCAGAGAAAATAACGATATTATTGTGACGTCTCATAGAAAAGTACTTTCGAATATTATGTTACTTTTTGCAAGCTACAGCGTCGAAAATCATTATCGAATTCGGTTTAGCCTCGTCAGGAACCATCACATAGTCGTTTTTAAAGTAGACAAAATAACCAACCTCCAGTATACCGATCATGATCCGTTCTAAAAATTTCGTTTGGTATAGCGATTTGGAAAAATCTAAAAACCTTTGAATCGTGAGCCGTCGGGCAAAAAAAACAAATTAATAAAACGTTTCCCCCCCGCAATTAGACGGTCTCCGAGTAATAGATCTGACATTGATTGGTAACTGAGAACCCGTGTCACTTTTTTCTTTCGCCTCCACGGCCACCAGGATATTCGTCGAAATCTTGGAACTTTATACTTCTAATTTTAGTTAACGTTCCAACCTTATGTTTATTACTAACGAGTTCACCGTACCAAATCCGCCTTACTTATCAAAATGTTGTGCTTTTTATCAACCCCTTGTTAATGTACAAACAATTTATCGCCTTTTATTTGTAAGACTTTCTCCACCAGATTCACGTTATTGTTGACGACGAATACTTACCAAGTTCCTCATCGCAAACTTTACCGCTTTAAACGTATAGGTACAGGAACGAGGATCGTTGTGTACTTTATGTACAATAAATATTTAATTTGATCAATTTGGTAAATAAACTTTGCCGAAGCTTTTTAAATTTGGTTATACGTACTTGAACACCGACTTTGAATTTCGGTTAAGGATGCTTTCGATGAGTATCGCAATCAATCGTTTTAAAAAATAGCTTCGTTTTCCTTATTTATATCTTTTAATTTCATTCCGACAGTGCAGTGACGGTTGTTGTATTTAAAGATCAATTTCGCCAGGAATTGTAACCACTTGTAAGTACCATATTCGATAAACGTTAGCCTCATTATTGTTTTCAGAGCTCGTTTAAAGTGTTCCACAACTGAAGCTTTTTTACCCGAATGTATAAAATAGTTATTTATATTGTATTAAACCAATAACGTTTTAACCAACAGATTGTAAAACTCATTGCACGAATCGATTAGAAAATGTCGCTTCGCGTGTTTATCCAATATAGTTCTAAGGGCTTTGGCGATTTCCGTAGCGGTTGTTTTTTTACCGCTACAAGAAAACCTAGTTTAGAAAAACAATTTCTCATCGTCAATATATACCGATATCCCTTGTTCAATTTAGCATTAAGAATCATCTCGACTAGGTCAGCCTGGTATAAATCAGTAAAATTGTTTAGCTTAACGGGCCTCGATGTTTAGCATACCGAGCCTGATGACGGAGCTCTTTAACTATTCATGCTTTGACATATATTGTTACACTGACTGTATCTCATGTTGACAGAGATATAATAAATAATCTTTTATATTTTTACCAACTCTTATCACTCTTGTATCTCGACAGTATCTATAATACAGACAAATCATTAATCGATTTACATAAAAAAAACAATTATTAAAATTATTTTTGTGTTCCTGTATGCAGTAAGGATTAGCGAATAAAACCTTTTTAAACTGCAAGTTAAATAATTTTATTAACTTGTTACCTTACGTTTGTTCGGTTCGGTTATTAAATAAAACCATTATAAAGAATAATCTATACATTACGTTTACAATTTTAACACTATATAATATGGGTAAACTGCTACTGGAACGATCAGGAGACAAATAGTGATGATGATGATTAAATTAAAGTACAAGTGTTATTACTTTAAAAAATAAATAATTTATTTACAAATAATTACATAATTTAAAAATAAATAGTTATATTAACAAACATTAAAAAAGAATATTTAAATAATTTAAATAAAAAAATTAATTTAAACAATAAATAAAATACTTTTAAAATAGTTAAGAAACTGTAATCATTTAAATACAACGAACACCATAAACAACCATCACTATATCATGGGAAAACAATGTAAATAGCAACAAAGACCTTTTAATTAAAAATAATCATGATCAACTACATGCGGCACTTTCAAATATCGATTTTTTAGACGATATCAAGTTATCGTCACCATCCTCATTGTCATCCTCTGTTCGTTTTGAACTGTAATGTCCGTATGGTATGGTGTCTCTGATTCTCTAAAATTATCTTTAGTCATAGTCAGAACACCTTTTTAAACTGATGAACGATAAAGAAACAATGATGATCGCTTATACAATATGCATCACTGTTTATGATGACATTGCTAAGAAGGCAACCTTTATAGAGATCATATCTCAGATCTTTCACAATCGATACTCTAGGGATACCTTTTGCTACTTTCTTCTCCTTCTCATCAAAATCGAGAATACCATACATCTTGTCACGAAGTCTTACAAACTTCCGAATAGGTTTACCGTTCATTCAATCCTTAAACTTAACAAGTTTGTTCTTAATTAAACTAAAACATGGATGTTGAAGAGAATAGCCAGAAGTATCAAATCTAACTAAATCTTCAAGCATATCGTTATACATTCCTCAGTTTATATTTCATACATAAGACTATCGGTGTCATTAAAAGCTTGAAATTAGGACCAAACCTTATTCAAGATATAATCGTAATGAAATTGGCACATGATCATTTTACTAAAGTTTTATACTGAGAACCAACTTGGGGTTTTTTTGAGACAAACCCCAAAAACATCAATGTTGTAAATGAACCAAGATTTGATCCTTGGTTTAACGATTACCTTGCCAAGTTATCTCTCGTCAGTACAAGGTTTAAAGCCAATTCTGTTGCGTACGTTAAAAACGGATTTACCGTATACTGCGTTGTTCATCAGTTTGAAATAGTCGTTTTAAAAATTGTTTTCAGCCACCGCCCTACTTGAATGTTAAACTCAATGTATGGTTGTAACCAACGTAATTCAGAGAACTTAAAAACCCTATGTATTTTAGTTACACGTCTAAGTTGTGTGTACAGTTTGGGGTTTCAGAAATACAGTACTTACCGTTCCTTTTCTTAAAGTGTTGTCAAAAGTTTCGGTAATGAACAACGCTTTTGCGACCTACAGCGGAGCGAAACCATTTCGTTAGTTGGGATTTTCTTTATGGAGGTCGTGCAACTGATCAGGATACAATAAATCGACCTCCCAAGTTGTAGCCCTAGTCACCGTCATCTTTGATGGAATTAATTTGAGGTTTTCGATTTCTTTTTCACTCATTCATCGAAAACCCCAGTAAAGCAAGGGCTTCATCATGGCGGTTCCGAAAAGGTTATTACAATCCAGATAGTGTCCAGATGATAGAAAGGGTGCTGTCGTAATCATCTGGGATAACAGGGTTATTGGCTTTGGTATACTTATTCGAAATAACTGCCACTTCCCCACGTATACCTTTCTCAATGGAAAGGTGGATGTCGTTGTCGGTTAAAAGTTCTAATCTTTTTTGTGTATTTTAACATTGCGTTCCAGGAAAAGTGGTGGGTCGAGCAGAAGTGGCATAGGTCTAGCTCGTAGAAATTCATACATGTATCACGAAAATTCTCAGACATGAGCTAGAAGAGCATTAGACTAAAGGTAGAGATCGTGATGATCACCTAAATTACGACACGGAGGTATTCCAGACTTGATGGGCGTGTTCAGAATCTTGCTAATAGATAGTCTCTCTGGATAATTTGCTGAGAATGTGTTTGTCGGGGGTAGCGGTTTCAAATTTACGTTCGTCCGTTATGTACTCGTACGGGTATATTTGTTTTCGTATGCAAAAACAAATATACCCGTACTCATAAGGTCACGTTTGTTTCGGTCATTGAAAACTTCTTATGTATTTAAGTACGTTGTCCGTGTCGGTAGTCTTTTCCAATATTGTCGACAAATTTTTCGAGGGATGATCCCAGAAATGGAAATGAGTCCAAGGACCGTAAAAGACCGATTTTCAACGACTGGAATCGCTTATATGTATTTGCAATAGTCTATTTTAAGATTTTTCTCATCCCTTTATTTTCCTAGAACCTAGACGATACGATAATCATCGTAGCCGCGAAGATTGTGGAAAAATACAGGAATGTGGAGTATACGTTTACAGTGCAAAATATATTTATCACAAGCACCGAGATATTGACCTTTCGTATGAAAATGGTGGCGTACACCGTCAATAACAGCTGACTGGCAAAAGAAGCATTCAATAACCCGATTAAAGGCTAATATGTCCACTTGTCTCATCTTTAATGGTTTCTCCGTGGTCATAATCATATGTAACCGTTTACCATACACGATAAGCTGATCTACTATTTTTTCCACAATCTGTTTCGCAACATTCGTCGCTCGTTATAGTACAGGAACACATAAATCTCCCCCTTTTCAACAAAGATTACATAACAGTAACACGAAGGTAGGTGGAGGTCCACTTTATTCGTAAAACTGGTATGCGGTTGAGGGGCAGCAGTATCAATCGGCAACTATAAAACACTTCAGATTAGATAAACAGTATACGGTGCCCAGAAAGGATAAATAATCACGGAATCCTATAACACACTTCTCGTTAGGATCGGGTATCTTCACTCATTGTAGCCCATTCCGCTTACATTCGACTATGTTTATCCAAGTTTCGTTTTGCAACAAAAGCATCGGATGAACTAAATCGATGTAAGTAGTAAGAAGAATAGTGACAGACGGGTGATGTCTTTGTCAGTCCAGACAGTAGTCGTGATAGTCAGTTGTATCCGTCTTTGGTGTTGAGACAGTTGTGAAACCAGTCTCGGTTGTTGACTGTCACTAGAACAGGTTGATCATATGCAGGTGATCCAGTCCTTTACCAGTTCGTAACCGTATACATTTACCAGTCATATCAATTTTCCTCACATGTCTAACATAACTAGACATACGGTGGTCAGAGCGAGATTTGTTGAACAAATGGTCCAAACTAACAATAGGAAACAATTTTGGTCATAGATTTTTAATATTGTTGACCGCTTTTTACTTTAGAATTTTCGGTGGAAATTCGATGTATGAACTATCTTTGCTGTATAGTGAGCGGTACCGAACAACGTTTAGATCTACACTACTCACCTTGCTCAGTACCCACCAATTACCGTTCTGAATAAAGTCCATGACTCCTATTGATTTTTTCGACAGACTCACACCATTGATTATCAATAAGGTCATTGTTTAGTATCTACATTAATTACCGTTTTTGTTTTCCCGTAGAGATAGGGTTGCAGGTGACCTCAAACGCTTTTTCCATCCTAACTGATTTCTTCATCCCCTCGTTGACCACCACGTAGCTGTAGCAAAAAAAACAAGCTATATATTAGTACATGATTCGAGTAATTATTTTTTAATAGCTGAAAGAAAACAAATTTATTAGTATTTATTTATTCAGCTAAGAAAACAAAATTATTAGTAGATATAATGAAATATATATCATAGCCACCATTTAACGTACCCAACATTTAATGTTGCCATCAAATCATCTAGCCTCCGTCTTCAGATTGTGCAGCACGGATGTCCTATGCTGTTCAAAGACATTTACGATGTCAGTGAAATTAAACTCAATTAGATCCCACCTGAAGAGATTCATGTTGTTATTGACGGCGCGTACAACTAGTGGAGATGACATTCTTTCTATAAACTGGAACATATGAACAAATAATACTTTATAATACTATTCCAGACAGTTACACACGCACAATTTATTGTTACTATTAAAATTTATATTATAATTCTTACTTTTTAAGTAACGTCAAAGAAAACTGGAGAGGTTGTAGTTGCTGATGTTGGTTTTACAATGTTCATTATCTGAAACAAGTAAGAAAGATGTTTGTTTTTAATTTTCAGTAGTAAGAATATTTACCACTCCCAATATTTGTTATATTGGGAGTGGCACTATGTGCGGGCCTATATTAACATCGACTAATTCAAGTTAAAACGATATATCGAATTATAACCGATATTGGATGTGGCAATTAAGACGCGTAAAGTAACATCGACGACTACTACAGATTATGACGATATATCGAATACCTTAGGTACCGATGATAAACCGAATTATAACAGATGCGATATTGTGTGTATTACATTGCACGCGCGTAAGCTAAGCTGACTTACTTAATACAAAAAAATTTTTTAACTTAGTTTTTTTATTTAACTTTTTTTTAAATTTTAATTAACGACTTATACTATCTGTGTATGTTTCAGACCATCTCCATCGAGAGCAGGGTATCTCCAAAATAGTCCTTTTCAGGCCTACAACACCTTAAACAAAACAAAAACCTCGATAAAATAATGTAAACTTTGTTTTACATTCCTGTAATATATATTAATTATTACTATATTATACCAGATTACTATAATGGAAATTTTTAATTAATTTTTTATATGTAAATTATTAACACACTTACCTTTTTATTTAATATCTTGATGGTTACACTGGCATACACTTCTAAACAGCACTGTTGGTGTTCTTTCAAAGGATATTATTTTTAACAACATTTTGAAGATACAAGCACAATAATATTAACTTTAATGAGACACAGTTTACGCTTTGAAAACTATATGAAAAATAATGTAATGTTGTGTAAGCTTTCAATAATGTAACGGAAAGGAAGTGTTAATTTTTAAAAGTAAGTGTGGGGGGTGGCTTTAATAATCAAATAAGACCGGTGTTGAGGAGTGAAGGTAAAGGGAGTATTGGGTCCTTTAATCTTACCCCACCTTTAATCAGTCTCGTATTCGGGAATATATAGCTGTAACAGATGACTTCTGCTGCTGCGCGTCTGTAGGTTTTGAAATTATTTACACAATAAATTGAGATAATTATTTTATTTGACCTACCTACATATTGCGATACATAAGGAGTTGGATGTTCGAGGTCGCGCGCGTATAGCCAGCAGGGCGAAATATTTTTGGCGTATACTACTGTAATGGCGGTTCAAAAAACAGAACGTTCGACCACAGCCCGCGTTCTTCTGTCGCTCGCCAAATCTCGCACAGCGAACACCATGTCGCTTAGCTGATGCACGCACGCGCACTTCTGCAAATGATTCGCTTCCAGGTTACGAGTCTCGACGTGAGAGGGCCTCGTGGTGTCGCCTTCCGATGCAAAAACCACGGCATCGTGGATCAACCTTGGGGTTTATTTTTTACTAACTTTATGTGCATGTGAATTTTAATTGCGAGAAAATTAATATTTTATCTTTTTTACAAAACAAATATTTTAAATTACTTTTACAAGTAATTTTTCGAATAAAATAATAAAATTTTAAAAATAAATAGAAAAGTTTCGTTTTAATTAGAAAAGATAAAATAAATCATGTTTTTTACAAAATAAATAATCTAATTAATTTATACATGAAAAACATTGTTATCTGCAATATTATTAATGAAAGAATTTATATTAGCGTGACAGAAATTATATATTATGTCTTTGTTTAAAAGAAGAAATAATATATTTTAATTGTAAAAGAAAAGGCAAAGATAGATATATTATTCCTTTCTCTGTTTAAGTATTATATACATTAGTTTAAGCCTACACGTAACGCCAACGTTGTTGGCAGACAACACACACACAATCTCGAATTTCAGGAATTAAAATATTGTAAAATTCTATATAAAATTACCTGTTAGTCCTAAACAAAATCTAATTACATCCAAAAATCTAAATCAAATCCGAGCAGGAGCACCACCTTAAATTACCCGTCAACAACAAACAGTTACCTTATGACAGTTTTCAGTATCTTTTAACAAATTTTTATAAACTTATAATATAAGAAACAACACAAAGTTTAAGAATCTATAAGTTCATCATAAGTCGTGCCCGACTTATGTATAAATAACTTCACTCAATATGTCAGGGAGCCGCTGTAGTCGAATGGTTTAAGGCGTCAGTCAGCCGCGTCCCGTAATCAAACTGTTCGAAGCCCAGCCAGACTAGTTGCTTTTTTCGATTTAAATATTATTTATTTAACTCTACCGCTCACCTGTGACTACACGTCATAGTAGACGAATACAACAGCTTATGTGCTACCAAGTTTTGAAATATTGAAATAAATAATTATTATTTACAGCGAAAAAAATAATTACCTTAGGTATCCTGTGGAATTTCAAGTCTTCCGCTCTAATTGGACGAGGGAAAAGGGAAATTCCGACAGGGAAAAAAGAAAATCCAACCTGGCGGCTGCGACACAAGCGCTCCTGGCCGCAGCCAAAGGGTACTCGTGCGACAGTATGCCCTCTTCCCCTCTACTATAGGTCCCATGTTATAATTTACTTGATACACTAAAAAGATAATCAAATAAAAATGATAACAAATGTAAACAAAAAAAGGAAAGCAAATGTCTGTACCTATAAGCAATAGATATCCTAAATATTACAATCAAATGTAAAGCATGTTTTAAAAACGGCACCTTATTTATCCCAAATAACTACACAAGGTGAAAAAAAAACTGTAACTAATTTACGTCACAAATCCAAAAATATCGAAAAACCCAAAAGTATTTGTTAAAATACTACACAGTAAACAAAATTGCACGACACAAACAACCATACTACTCAAAGTGTAGTGCTACTATTAGGGGGAAAAACTAGCTTAAAAGAATACAAAATAAGCTTTAAAATGAGTCCTAAATGAACTGTTTATCAATAAGGAAACCCGAAAAATAGATTTTAAAAAATCGAAAAATTTTAGAAATTTCACCTATCAAACTATCTATACATTAAAAAAAAAAATATTTAAAGTTAAAATATAGAAAAAAAATATACATCACATACAGCAGATTTTAAATAATCAAGAAATGGAAAATAAATTATTATTTTTCGTTTTTAGTGAAAATTTGGATTGACTACTCCCTAAACGTTTGTGGCTCGACTACTAAATCAATTTCATTGAAATTTATGTATGCTTTAGTAGTGTATCTGAAGTTATGCATGTGAAAATTCGATGAAAATTGTTCATTTCGTTCTTGAGTTACGCTCAATTTACGGTCGAATATTTGTTTACTTTATTTATACGTCTATTCATAAAATTTCGCAGCTCAAAAATCTCCAAAACTAATAAAGCTTTCATTGAAATTTTCACATGTACTGAGGTTGTGCATGTGAAAGTTTGATGAAGATTGGTTGAGTCGTTCTTCAGTTACGCTCAATTAAATTTAAGTCGGAAAAATTTGAGCGGGGTAAGTTATAAGGGTGGTTCGTTACGATGTTGGAACTTGAACGTGGAAACAAAATAGAATAACGAAAAGTCGGTCTTTTTGCGAAGAAATGCGCAAGATATTTTTAAATTTCTGATTATGATGGGAGTAATAATAGGCGCAAAAACCCCGTGAAGAGCAAGAGGATCTGACATTTTCCTTCACTATTATGCTATTACTATTTTTTCCAAAGGTATTCAATTTTGAAATAGCTGCCTCTTTGATATCAACCACCGATAAATAAATGTTTTAACTTCTTAAACGACCTCTGTTCTTAAATATATCCGTAACAAATATTTAATGTAATCTTTTAATAAAATTATGAAAACTTGAATTTTCGATAATTTCAATTTTTTCATCTAAATTCAAGAATATGGTAATTTCAAGAATAATAATTTAAGAAAAAAAATAATACAACATTAAAGTCAATTTTCTTCCATCAAGTGGTTCGTTCCCAAGCTTATGAAAAACAAGAAAAAGGTTTTTTTTTAATAACGAATGTAATTAGACAATTCATTGATTGGTCGCACTTGATTATTCTGAACTTATTTTATATTTACCAAACTAATCTATATTTACCAAAATAATTCTCTTTGCAGAAAAATGTTTTGTAAACAGTTAGTTTTGGTAATCAGAATATACGACGTAACATAGAGATTACTTTGCTAATTTGTTTTCCTATCTCGTAATGTAGAAGTGAACTCGGTTAATGGACTTCTAACTGTAAATCCATTACCCTTATGTTTTTAAGTACTTGGAAATAATTCCCCCTCGTTACCTAGTTCTCTATCGTGATTATTCTACCGTTCGATGATTCCTTTAATCCGAGGTTCTTAATGTAATCAACGACTTGTAATAAAATTTAGAAAATAATATTCCCACGTAAACAGTCAAATGGATTAATGGCTTTTGTCACAAAGTTGTTGATCAGTCGTTAATAACGTAACTACAAACGTCAGTAATTACAGAAGTTATCGTACTTAGTCTGACATAGGCAATTTAAATAAATATTTTAAACGGAACATATTACATACATTCGTTAGAAACGGGTAGGTATACTAAATATTCTAATGAAAAAAAAAGGAACTGTCCCATTATTTTCCTGGACGGATCAAAAGAAAAGGTGTGGTTAAATTTTGATCAGATAGGTTACAAAATAACTGATAAATAATAAAATAAAAACAAAAACAAGGGAAATAGTGATTAAAAATAATAAATGCTAAAAAGTAATAGTAAATTAAATATATAAAAATACTACATAAATATACGAGTAAAATACCAAAAATTCAATAGAAAATGCTACAAATAGAAAAGAAAAGAAATACAAACAAGTACGAAGAACATAGAACGATTAGCCTAATATCACACGCAGCTAAGGTACTATTAAAGGCTCTAAATAAGATGATATACAATAAAACGGATGGCAATATTGACGAAGAACAGTATGGGTTTAGAAGAGGTGTTGGAACAAGGGACGCTATAGGGCTGCTGAGAGTAATAGGTGGGAGATACATGAAAAGGAGGTGGAGGGTTATGTTGTATTTGTCGACCTACATTTGACAGAGCTAGATGGGATAAATTTTAAAATACTGATAATTTTGGAAAAGAAGGGAGTTAACTAGAAAGAGAGGCGCCTAATGAAAGAGCTTTATTACAATCAGACAGTAAAAGAGAGGGTAGGAGAAGAAATGACAAGAAAAATAGGGATTAGGAAAAGAGTGAGGCAGGGATGCTGCATGTCAGAAATACTTACATGCTGTCTGAATGAGAAAAGAGGAATAAAGATCTGGGGAAGAAGAATAGAACGTCATGTTTTGCTGATGACATCGCGGTACTGGCGGAGAGTCCAAATAAACTAAATTAAATGCTCGACGACTTAAATCAAGCTTGGGAAAGTTAGGATATGAGGAAAAACAAAACGAATTCAAAATGTATGGTATTAGGTGGAAAAGAGGAGAGGATTGAAATTAAGATAGGAAATGATGTTTTAGAGCAGGTGATGAAATTTCAGTAGTTTATAAGGGAAGGGGAGCTTTATAACCGTTGAACTGACTTGCACATTAGAAATTACAACAAGAATATCAAAAAGTAAGCAGGCATTTAATAAGAAGGGAAGACTGCTGTCTGGAAAGTTAAAGTTCGCGTTAAGGAAGAGATTAATGAAATGTTTTATTGGAGTGTGATGTCCTACGGGGCTGAAACGCGGACGATGAGAAAGGCAGGCAGAAAACGACTGAGGCTTTTGAGATGCGGGTGTGACGCAAAATGATAAATATATTAAGGAGAAACGGAGAACAGGAAAATGCTAAACGCGATTGAATATAGGAAAAGGAACCGGCTAGAACATTGTAAGAGAAGATGTATGTTAGTGGATGCAATAGAAGGTTTGGAGAATGGAAGGAAAGAAGAGGAAAAAACGGATTTCAAATGATGGATGAGATTATGGAAAAGATAAAATATGCGGAAACAAAGAGGATAGCAAAGGGTAGAACAAGGTGGAGAGCAGCAGCCGTGGCATTACCTGCCCTAATGTCAGAACACTGAATGAAAAATTCAAGAGGCGTTAAAATTATGTAGTCCATACACATTAAAGGGAGATACAGAAAATTCAGGATTTTTTAATTTTTATTATATCAAAAACTCAACGAGATATTTGTTTCTGCAAAAGATATCTTTTAATTTTATTTTAAATAAGTTTACGGGTAGATTATTAATAATGGCTTAATACGATTTTTTCTCGTGCGTCGAAGTATTGTGTTGAGTAAAACAGTCATGTCGTCTTTTTTACAAAAAGGTGGATATTAACAAGTAAGTATTCTGTTTTTCTTTAAGCAAAGGGTTGCATTGCTAGACGTAAAACCAAGAATAATTAATTATTTTGAATTTAAATTATCAATTTACTAAATTTAAACAATTTATATTTATATAAAATATATTTACATAATTTATATTGCATTTTACGAGATTTAATCCATTTATATTTATGGGCGCCAAAAAGTGCGATTGCTATTTTTTTATGTTGTAAATTAATTCAGTTTTTAAGGGTGCCTGAAGCGAAAATACTATATATTTCTGACACGAATATACATAGAAAAGATATATGTTTCATAATAATGACAAGCATAGTGTCTTATTAAGACGCTTCAACAGTACGGTTTGATTGTGTTGCGAACGAAAATCCTTACTACCGAGACAATTTCTCATATCGAAACGAATGTACATATCGATTTCTCAGGAAAAAATTATTTATATAAAATTAAGACGAAAATGTAAACATTGTTCCTGAAATATTGTTAGAAATTTCCAATATTTCAATAACCAAATGTTTTTAACGTTTCTAAAACATTCCAGAAATAATATAACAGTTCATTCTGTTAGGTTTCATGTCAAATATTTATTGACAAAACGCTTTTATTCATTTTACTAGTAGTTCTACTTCGTCGTTCATTTTACGCTTTTGTTCGTTTTTTGTCTATCCTATCTTATGTAAACATTTGAGTAGACCGCCTCGCTCCTTGTCAGGAAAGAATCCAAGTCAATAAAACCTCCCTTCTTCCACGTTATATATGCTTGCGAAAGTCTCAAATGATCTCAGAAGGAAATTAAAGTAACATTTTGTAAATCATACAAAGTTTAAGAACAAAACAAAATTCAACATTATTAATTTTTTTAAAAATTGAACCACCCGAATTCCAGAGGGGTAAACATCTCTGAACAATTGACAAAAAATATCAGCCAGTTTTTGACAACAAATTTTTAATAGAAATACTTCGGAACTGTGTTAGATCACTTCACAGTATTAAAAAAAAAAAAAAAAATTATAAATGGTAGAACATTTTTTTTTGTACGATAGAACTCTTAAAAAAGAAAAGGTTTTATTAGGGGATCTAAATATAATCCGACCTAAAAATCATTATTCTTATAGATGTAATATCTGATATTTTTTAAACGAACAAACAAAAGTGGTAACGCTTCACAGGAGATATGACCACGTATAAAGAAACTAATTGTATTGCCCAACAATGAAAATGTTTCGGGCTCAAAAATGACTTATTCTTACGTATTTCCATCAGATAAATCGAAAAAGCACCATAAAAATGACCGATTAGTTCTTACTTTGGAGATATATGACATGTTATTTTTTACCCGATTTATATTTTCGGTTTGGGGGTAATTTTGTTTTTGGAGTTGTCATACCTGTTAAATGACAAAACACAATGCTCCAGCTTTTTGTATATTATAAACATTATTACTGTTGCTGTGACTGTGATTTCTTATTATTTGTGTTGTAATTAGTGCAGACTTCTGGTTTTCGATTGCTTTTGAAGTGAAAAATTTGTTGTAAATGTAATCAAAATGTATAAATTCAAAGTAATTTTTGTTACACATGTAGTGAACATTTTCGTCACAGAAATGCAATCTGACGCCTCTTGTGAAGACTGCCTATCAGCATTATTTTGGTATGAAGGAAGGGGACCAGGATAAATCATGGGCTCCACGTATATGTCTCAACTCTTGTTCAGTTACACTACGAGAATGGCTGAAAAATAAAAAAAAAACCATCTATGGCTTTTGCTGTGCTTATGGTTTGGCGGGAGCCTACAAACCATTCAGACAACTGTTACTTCTGCTTGACTCCACCTGTAGAGGCAGGATTATCAAGGAAGCAAAGAGGAACAGTTCAATACCCTAATCTTCCACCTGCTATTCGACCTACTACAGATTCAGATAGTTTGCCGATTCCAACCCACCCCAAATTTATGAGTTTGAAGTAGAAAATGAAGACAGTGTGGAAGAATAAGAATCCAACAAGCCTTCCACATCTCATGATTCTGATTTTGACGAAAAACATGATAAACCGCACAGACGGAGTCAAGCGGAATTGAGTGATCTAATTCGAGACCTTGATTTGTCGAAGGAGAAGGCAGAACTTCTAGGGTCTAGACTAGAGCAATGGAATCTTCTCCACTGTGATATCAGGGTCTCACAGTACAGATCGTCATAGGGATCTGGTTTCTTTCTTTTTTTTTTTTTTGAGAAGAAAAACAATCTTGTGGTTTGCTGAGATGTTAATGGCTTGATGAAATGTTTGAATCTGAATCATGATCCAACTGACTGGAGACTATTCATAGACTCCACCAAGCTTAGTTTGAAAGCTGTATTACTTCACAACAGCAACCGTCTTCCTTCTATTCTTGTTGGTCATGAAGTTCACATGAATGAGACTTATGCAAACATGGCAATTCTCCTAGACTCAATCAAATATGCTGCACACAAGTAGAAAATCTGTAGCGATCTAAAAGTCATCGCTGAACTCTTAGGAATGCAACTGGGATACACTAAATACTGCTGATATTTATGTATGTGGGACAGTAGGGATAAGAAACATATTCAAGCAGACTGGCCTGTAAGAAATCTTAACTCTAGCGAGAAAAATGTCGTTGCCGAGCAACTCGTGGACCCAAAAGATGTTCTTCTTCCACCCATTCATATAAAGCTGAGTTTGATGAAAAGTTTTGTTAAAATTAAGAACCGAGAAGAACAGTTAAGGGAAGTACTCAACGGAAAAATTTCCTACATTAAGGAAGGTATTTTTTGTTGGGCCACAAATTCGACAAGTTGTAAAGGATCCTGCGTTTGACTAAATTCTGGAGCGAAAAGAAAAGGAAGCTTGGGAATCCTTAAAGGGAGTCATTCATTGATTTTTAGACAACGAAAGAAATGAAAACTACAGTCAGTTGGTAAGAGTACTTCTGAAAAAATAGCATCAACTCGGATGTACATGCCCTTAAAATCCATTTTCTCCAATCACACCTGGACTTTCTCCGTCCTAGTTGTCAGTGATGAATACGGAGAAAGATTCCATTAGAATATTTCTGTAATGGAACAAAGATATCAGGGCCGTTGGAATGAAGCATGCTTGCGGATTACTGCTGGTCTGCGTGTAGGGATGCTCCGGAACTCACTTACAAGAGGAAAGCCAAAAGACAACCATCTCATGAAGCCACCACATGATTCTCTTCAGACCCAACCAACTGCCAGGTAATCTTACATCGATTAAGAACTCTTAAAATGTAACTGTCATTAAAAAATGTGAAATGGACTTTCTATGTTGTTGGTATATGTAATTAAAATGTATCTCGTTTTCTCTTAATTCGTTAAAATAAAATACTTCCATCTATTGCATATCATCGAAACTTGATGTAATAAAAATTTTTCTTTGTCATATTCGTTTTTCTCAACCCAAAATTAGTAACATTTGACTCGTGAAGTGAAGGAAACATTAAAAAAAAATTTTTTGTTGGGCAGTGTAATCAATATAGACTACAGAGAATACATTTTTTAAATCTCCGAGAGATCTTACAACTTTAAAAATAGATATACAAATTAATGTTAATAATTAAAGAACGAAAAGAAAAGAAAATTGGGGAAAGTTTAGTGTTTATAGCTATGAAGCTGTAGCAACAAGAAAAAAAGAAAGAAATATATATACAGTAAGACTGTAGTTCCCCTTTTTTGTTTACAACCCCTTGGGCAACAGATTGTAAGCCACACAACATAAATTAGGCAAGACGAACCGGCTAGCAGCAGCTGGCTTTAACAAAACCTTAAGATGAGAGAATGTGTAAAGGCCAACTTACCACACTTCATGGTACTACCATCTCATGTGCACGCGTGTACGTGTTTGTACACGTGAGAATGTGTATGTATGAACATTCAATGACTATAAGAGCTGACGTATGATGTAACGCACACCATGTTGTAAAGACAACGTGAAGCTTTAACAAAGAACAAACGTCAAGACATATTTGTTACTGTATAAATTATTACACAAATGTTATTAAACTATAATATACAGTACATTATACCGCAAATAAACTAGCTCCATAAAGAAAATAGCATTTTTAAAGGTGACATTAAATATCTAATAATAAGATTAATAATAATAATATTAAAAAAATGAACCCATTAAAAAAATGTAAAATTTCCACCAACACAAAACTATAACACAATTTTAAACCAGTGTATACGTCACACTGCTGCAGATCAAAAAATAACTAAAAATAAATACCTCTTTTATTAATTATAACTAATGGAAAATATTAATAACACTTTCATGAGAAATAAAACAAATATATAAAAAGTCAGTGAAAAAAGGACGAGAACTAATATTTAATTAATAATAATTTATAAAAACCATTTAACAACTTTTTTATGTGTTCAAGTACTTTCGGATACCAAATCCGTCTTCAGGAACTCAAAAAACGTTTACACCATTTTAAAATTAAAAAAAAAATAAAACTCATTCATCGTATGTAAGTCGATATGTAAAATGTACAACAATGGTTGTCATGTTTTAAAAAATTATGTCGACTATACGTCCAGTTACATTAAAAGTTTCCACCGTTATGCATAACATAACATAACGGTTTATGTTTATCTTTATCGACATTATTTTCTTATTTTTAACGTAGTGTAGCTAGTTAAAAAAAAAGCTGTTAAAAAAATAGCTCATAAGAAATGAGCCAATTTCTTTCTACGACAGAGTTTTTCTTTCTAATCAAATTGTTTTATCCATTTATTTAAATTCTATATATAAGTAAAACTAAACAATATAAAATAAAATTAACTAAAAAAGACTAAAAAATTAAAACTGGCAGGAAAACAAATCTCAGAATTCAAGACGAACAAGTCACCCTCAAAAACTAACGGCATATGGAGAAATTAAAAAAAAACGGAAATTGATAGTGGTGATAGCTGAAGTCGATGACTGAAAAGGAAGCCATCAGGTAAAGAATTATTAATTTACAATTAACCGATCGATTAACTAAGAATACTACAGTAAAAAATCGATATCGATGAACGATTAACTACGAAACCATGCTACTGTCGTTCGTCAGGAAGTTCTATACGCCGCTGAATGTCTGACATAACAAGAAAGTTCTAATCGATAAACTACCGATAAATGAACGAAAAATACTCAGAAATGTCCTAGGATCCGATCCAAAACGGAGAAGTTAAATAGAAGACAAGATGAACGTACAGAAAAAAAATCGGATATAATCAGAAAAAGAAGAATCGCCATCTTAGGTCACCTACAAAGAATAAATCCCGACAGGTTGGCAAATAGAATTTTATACGTTTTAAAGATCTAAAAAGTAATAATAACTGGTCAAAGAAACTGAAAAAAATACATGAAAACTGTAAACGACACAAAAAGACATCAAAAACGATCAGCAACGAGAAAGAAATTGTAAAACATCATGTTTCCAGGAAAAAGAAAAACAACGCAAGAAGTATATCCGGACAGAAGAATGAAAATAAAAACACGAAGAAATGACTGAAGGAGATGTGGAAGAAAACGAAACTGAAAATATGAATTAGCTGAAATAAAGTAGTTCATATCAGCTAAAACATTTTAAATTACATTTTTCCCATTATTTATTACTTTTAAATTTCATCTTTCTGGAGCAGAACGAAATTAGCAGTTGTTAAACTGCAGGTGGTCGTTTATCTTTAATTTGGGGCCTACTCGGTATTAATTTTAAAATAATTATTTAATTATATACAAAAAAATCCTGAACAATATTATTCAGATATATTAAACCTCGTTTATGCGTCAACCGTTTAACTGTAAGTCTGACAAAAATAAACCTACGGCTTGGAATAGTTTGCCTGTTGCCACCTTGCCATTCTACGAGTGTTTCAGCTTCTGGAAGATTTATTCTCTTTATACTGGTCGCCCTGTATTTTTTTTATTATGAGCCTCAAGTTTAATACTTTGCTTCACAATTACCATCTTATCTTATTCCCTAATCACATTTACGTTTAACTAAGCTATTTCACTTCAATATTGAAATTTTTCTTTAAAAAAAACTAAACAGAAGAATCTTTTTAGACTACGCTTTTAACTAATTCGACTTAATGCCGACATGAGATGTAATAAGAAACCACTTCTAAAAGTGCCGATTGACTCATCAATAACTAATCTTCTCTCATTTTCCGCATTCATTTTAGCGTTCTTTAAAACATCCAAATCGGGTGTTTCCTAACTTAAAAAAATATAAACGGATACATATATGCATTATAGAATTTATAAGTCTGATTTATCTTCTTATTAATTCTAAAAATTTTAATTTACTGTATATTTGTTAAATCAGCTATAATCTCCTAATTTGTACATTATTCTGTATTTTGTTTCTAAATAAATACGAATTTTTGTAAATCTAAACGGTGCAATATTTTAACGTCCCTATTTTAAGTTTCGTCTTCTCTCTTATCCGTCGTGACCGTGATTTCGACTTCTGACAGATAACAGAAGTTCCAATACGTATCGTATCAAAACAACTAGGTATAATTTCGATTTTACTTATCTTCCTGTTGTATATTTATTATAGAATCTCATTCTTTAATTTTTTATACAGTTATAAGCTTCATACAAAGCAAACGTATAACGTCAGTTAGGTTAAATAATTGGTGCATAGCACATATACGTAAATTAAAATATTCGAATATCAATGGCAAATGAAAAAAAAAAAAAACAACTGATCATAATAATAATATTTATATATAATATTTTTAATTTAATTTGATTATTTTGTCATTTATTATTTCAAATGGACAAGTAAATATTACATTTTTACGAAAACATAGTAGAATATAAAAAAATTAATATTTTTATAATAATTCGACATCACACACCGAAATGAAGACATAAAAGCAATCGTCCCGATATCCGTGACGCAACGATAGTGCTCGACCTATCGTCTTGAAGGTTTCACGTTCAAATCACTGATAGGTATGTCAGTTTTTACAAGCTTCAAAATCTCCATGTAACATATACAAAAAAAAAAAAAATTTAGCCAATATTTAAAATAATTTTAACCGATATTAATTCGATAAAGTTCAATGAACTTTAAACGATATAATAAAATTTCTATGAAAGATATTGTTCATTTCAAAAGGAAATGAATTTGTCGAATCGATCAACATACAAACAGAAATTAAGAAAAAGATTATTTTTAATAAAACTTAGTGTTAGAACAGTTAATAATATTTAAAACGTTGTGGCAAAACTGATATAAAGTTCCTTTAGAAAACCACTCTTTTTCCATCATTTCCTTCAATTTGTCGAACTTTCACCTAAAAATAATTTTTTTTTAGCCTGACAGTAAATTATTCTTCGCTATTAGCCAAAAATATTAATTAACATTTACAAAATCCAGCTTCAACCTCAAAAACTCTTGTTCTGCGAGGAAGACTTCTTGTTTCCGACGCCCTCACTAACTCACAGCAGAAACGCACTGATTTTCAAAGTACAAAGCACTACATACGACTACTAGTTTCGATGATCGCTTCTCGGCCTCTGGCATCGTGCTGTGTAACTTGTACATACTGCTATCGGTAGCGATTTGCTTCAACAAGTACAGCGTGCCTACGTTCACGTCATCGGGGCTGACAACGATCTGCACTGCTGTGGGGTTTACGCTACACGGCTGCGTAGTGTGTTGCAGGAGTGCCACTGTCGGCTAAATAAGGACATTTCCTTTGTTTGTATTGTGTCCCCAGTTCTTAGGTTCGTGAGGCCAGTAAATGTTTCTGATCCTCTGACAGGTTCGGGAAGCGATTTCGCTTCAACCTCGCCGGAGACCTACAGTAGGAGCTTTTTAGCTTTTGACTTCTCGAGCGGGTTGTGTACGAACGGACGGCCTTGCTCGAGGAAGAAATTGTGAACGCTCACGTGGTATTGTGTTAGGTGATAAGATTCATTCAGCCTGTTAACGTAATGCCTGGGGTTTCAGTCGGTGCTTTATTCTTTTAAGTGGCTATGGAGCAATTCGGTGGAGGTTGCTTGGAGGACTTGGTCGGTTTGGTCAAGGACTTGGTGGCCGGTGACCCCTTCAAGGCGAGAAGGTCGATCGGCAGGTCGCCGCCGAGACCCCGGTCCACCGAGAAGGAGGTCTCGGGTGTCCACACGAGGGTAGTGGAGCGTCCTTGTATACCGACGACTTGCACAAAAACTCCTGCCGAAGCCTCAGCTGTGCGGGGAAGTCTGTGGAAGGCGATCCAAGTCTGAAGGGCGGCTCCTCTCAAAAAAAAAAAAAAAAAAAAAAAAAAGTCAAAAGTGGTGGAGTGCAGCGGTCAGGTTGTGCCGAAGGTTTCCGGGGCGACATCTCCCTTAAAAAGGTCGAGCTCGGGATCCAAAGGCATTGAACGGATCGAGGAGATGTGGTCCGCGTGAGCCAAAATATCCTCAAAGAAAGAGTCTAGAATTTCAGTTGAGTTTAGACAGTTGGTCGACTCGTACCTACCTGAGTGTAGCTTGATTGTTGCTGAGCTGGCGTTAAAAATGAGAACCTTCAAGGCGCAAACCGAGCCCTTGACTCAGCCGTTTCTCGGCTATCGGGCAAGGCGGTGGAAGGAGTCCTTGACTCCTTCCACCGACAACGGGGAGGGTCCTAGGCGAGATCCACACTTAAACGGGTGGAGGAGCAGTTGAAAAAGCCTGTCTCCTTCGCTGCGGTAACAGCCGCGCCAGGGCCTAGGCGGGTTAGTCCCCCGCCGCCAGTTCCAGCGTCGGCTATCAAAATTAAGCCAGCCACTGAAAAGGTGGTACCTGTCGCACCTGGTCCGGGGGCTTCGTCTGCGATGACGGAGCTGACTCTAAAGAAGGTCCTGGACCCGCGGAGGCAAAAGTTCCAGATCTCACTGGTCACTAAAACAATAGACCACGGCGTCGTCCTGCAGGTTGTAAACGAGCAGCAAGCAAAGCGGCTGCTGGAGGCCGACGTTCTTAAGAAGAACGGGCTGGAGCTCACTTGTTGTCCGAGTGGAGGCGGCATATACTGTTCTATAACTTAACTAGAGCAACGAGGGTGGAGAAGCCCGAAATCCTCCGGACCATAAACAGTCAAAATCCTGTGTTGGATATGGCTGTCGAGTACTTCCTCAAGGGGACCAGGGTGTTTCGGCAGTTGGGGCGGAAAAAGGACCCAAAAAACAACTGGATAATTGAGACCTTGCCAAAGATCCGGCAGGTATTGGTTGCCGATGGTCGGCTGTTCCTTGGGTGGACCTCTTGCAGGGTCGTCGACCATATAGAAGTACCCCGGTGGTTCAAATGTCAAGGCTTTGGTCATACCTCTCTCCGCTGTAAAGCACAGTCGGAGATGTGTGGTCAGTGCGTCCTTGCTGGGCACAGGGCAGCTAACTGTCCTAACAAGAACGCGCCTGCAAATTGCGCTCCTTGTGGCTTAGTGAAGGTATTTGATGCCGGACAAGGCGGTCTAAGATCTCCAGATTCAGGTCGCTAGAACCTGACGAACCTGGATTAGGAAAGGCTACGGCGCGAGTATGCAGCTGTCTTACACGAATTGGAATGGCGCATAGAGTACAGGGAGGATGTGGAATTGATGGCTGAGCAATTCGGCAGGGCCATCAAGACTGGCAGCGATAGGTTCCTACGGCGGCCACGGCCAATGGACGGACCCTTGGGTAGTGATCCGTCCGCTGATCAAAGGCGCCTGGAGCCGTCATGACATCTGCTTCCGGGGGGCCATCTGTTAGCCGCAGGCGACGGCCTGGGAAAATGTGGTGGTCCTATGAGTGAGCTGCTCAAAAGAGTGAGATCCGCGTGTCGAAGGTACCAGCGTCACCCCCTGAACCAACGCTGGATATGTCCAAAGCTGGATGACTAACGGTCAACATCTAAATATTCCTTAACTCGACTAGAAGAGAAGTCTATAAACAACCTGCCCTCCTTAGTGAAGCTGTTAAATAAAGTATTACTTACCTCAAAGGTACCGTGGTAGCGCTCTACCTCGCACCTACCCGATTTAAACTATAACCGACATTCAGACTTGAAAGAAGCCTCGTCCATCTGAGTATTCTGCTCTCTAATGAGAGTCATCAACTCATCCTCAGACAGTCGCCGATCTATATCATAAACTATGATTCTTGGCCGCCTCTTGTTCTTAGAGTTGACTTTCATATAGACTCACCGACCTTTAGAGAGTCAAAAATAACCTTAATGGTTTCCTTGTCTTCAGCAATGACAGCTAACTCCTTTCTTGTTTCCTTAATATTATGAATTCTTAAGCTCGACCTCTTTTGTTTAAGGACAATTTGAATTCGACCTTCATCTCCTTGCTGGATTTAGTGTTGCCCCTTCCTTTAATCTACGAAGACCACCTCTGGTTGTTTTTGAGACAAGCAGATCTGTCTCGCGCTTTTCTTTTAAGATATCTGCGTATAATTTACGCTGAGGAACTGTAAGCGGCTGTTCAGCCGGGACCGAAACAGGAACAGCTTCCCTCAACATAACCTCCCGAGCTACAGCTGGCTTAGCAGCTAACCGCTCATACCGTCTGTTAGGGCAGTCGTGATCGGCTTAAACTCCTTTAATTTAGGAACGATTTTCCTCGAGCAGTCCTAGAATTCTCTATAATCTTTACAACCTATCAAAGCGTTCATTAAATGCCTAGTAAACACAACTGAACTTCCGACAGCCCCTAGTCATTCTCTCGCAATCTTCTATGTAAACACCCTTGCTAGCCTGAATAGACGTTCTTGACGCCCCTGCCTGCGCCTTCTCCTCCCCAGAAGAAGAGACTGAATCGACGAACCACACCTCAGCAACAACCTCGCTGGGTTTACGCCGCCTGGGCCCATCCTGTCGTCTGCCTTCCTGCTCGGATATGATATTTAAACAGAAACACCGATCAAACAATCGATTTTAACCTCTACTGTCAACAGTTGCAAAGATTACGCCAAGCAATCAGAACTGATCGACAGGAAAGGTATCGTCTTCCATACGACAACGCTACGCTCCACAAATCTTTGGTGACCGTCGAAAATTGAAAAAAACTTGGAAGTTTTGATGCATCCACCCTAGAGTCCTGACCTTGAACTATCAGGGTCTCGTTTCTGTCTCTAAATAATTCTTCTATAGAAAGTTGGCTATAAAAGAGGCCTGTAGAAATCACTTATCACAATTTTTGGCCCAGAAAATACAGAAGTACACAGCGATGGGGTAATGATTTTACTCCAAAAATGGGAAAAATGGTGGATCAAAACTTTATTTCGAATATAAAAATCCTTTGTTTTATTTATTCATTAAAATAAGAAGAAACATTTTCTAAACCCTTTAAAAGTTTTCGTTTAATTTAACAAATTACACGTATTTATCACGGTAGTTAGGATAAAAAGGTTTTTAATACAAAAATTCACTTTGAAATGAAAAATATATAACAATTGCTTGAATAAATTAGTCAAATCGTTAAGTAATAAGTTTCCCAGATAAAGAAATTTGAATTAGGATTACGTAAATAACTAATAAATTAACATTTTTACTTTCAGTGTAATTAATTTGAATAAAACTTTAATCGATTTTGCCGGGTCAGAAATATACATTATAATATACTCAAAACTTTATTTAGTATATTAGTTACATTGTCATTTGTTTTTGAACTTCCCTTTATAAAAGTTTGCAAACACTGTTTGTAAATTTATAACATGAGTTTAAATGTTCATACAAATATTTTTCACAAACATTACATTGAAAATAATCGAAATCTACTCAGTTGTTTCCGAAATTATTTAATGTTATACTGTGATTTATAAAAAATCGTCATTAAAGGTAATGTAAAGAATACGAATTAAATAAAAGTCAAAGCCCACGGAAGGTTTCATTAATTATATAATTATTTAAAATATTTTTTTTTCTAATTAATGATTTTTTTAACTACGCATCAAAAAAATTACAAAGCTAAAATTTAAGCACATAAATCATAAGAAAAATAGTGTTTTGAATTAAAAATAAAAGAGTAAATTTTATTATCCTATTTTAATCTTTAATTACTTCACACATTTTTTAAAAAGTAAATTTTATTGATATTAAATGAAATTTACCTATATGGTACCAATCTGTATTTATATCTATATAAAGAGAAAAGTTAACACCGATCGAAACTACAAACTTTCATCCCTAATCGTACTATTTAAAGCGTTACTCCACTTACAGATTCATTCATGTAAAGCCGTCATTAATTAAGGGGTAAATTAAAGTTTTTAATGGCTAAAACAAGTTAAATAAAATTTTATGCGGCAGATATAAAATCTTCATTTACTAAATTAAAACCACTTAATATTTCATAGTTAGAATAAAATATCTCTAACCATGGGAAAAACAGCAAAAGTAATTAAGTAATTAACTCACAAAATGCTATTAAGTTAAAAAAAAAACTAAAGAAACTTTGTCCCCATACAATAATTTATGGTTCCCTCAGGATGTTATTTTGAAAAATACGAGGACATGAGATCGCAAGGTCTTACCTCATTGTATTTTTTCTACAATTAGAAAAAGACAACTTATCACATTAACACAGATCATCTATATTGCATCCAGATTAGGCCTGTTTGGTAATTTAAATAAATATCTGTTTCTTAAATAAATAAAAAATCTATACGTAAAAACTGTGTAACGTCAACAATCGATTTATCGCTGTAGTAAATAGATGGAATAGACTTACCAAGTAACTAAATATAGAATCAAAAAATTTATTAAATTAATTTTTTAAAAATCAAACCGACATCAAAATGAGCTAAAACGTGAGAAATAATTTCGTCTAAATATTTAATTAATTCCTTAAGACATTTCCCTGAATCGCCGCCTGCTTCTACAAAATTAATTTCTAGATATAATACTATAAACGTATACTTATAAAAATCAATACCGATATTACATCCGTGGAATTCACATTTATGTGCTTTAATTGCTTTTACGTTTGTGATTATTACGTATTTTTATAAACGCCAACTATAGGTCCATTCAAGTACGACTTTAGTATGATCATGTATTTTGGCGCCGATTCAAAAAACCGTCTAAGGAATTAATAAAGTATTTGGACGAAATTATTTCTTACTATTTAACGCATTTTGAAGTCGGCTCTATTTTTGTTTAATAATTTTCTGTGTCTGATTAATAATGATAAGTTATTCGACGAAGTTAACGTCTTCTCTTTGGTGATATAATACAGCTGCCTTCAGTTAAAGGTCATTGGTGTTTTGTTCAACATCCTTGATGTGAAGCAAAAATAAATTTGTGGTATCAGTTTTCATTTGGTGAACTAACGACAAACGATAAAGAAATGACATGGAGTTCGGTGATTCATTGAATGACTTGCGTTTTGGCGAAGTTATAAATGCCCGATTGAAAATGCTTTCCGAAAAGTGGGTTTCTTTAACAGACGGATTTGCAAATGGAAACGCTGTAAAAATATTCCCGATTATTAAATTAATAGATGAATATAATCGTAATATGAATGATACGATATCAAAAACAGAATTCATATTATTAACACTACTGATGAATCACGAGAAGCTCAAACGTATGGGAAAACTCACCCCGGGTGTGTTCTTCCGGTAGACATCAACAACTGTGGTGGACTGTTGCATAATGTACAATCGGCGGAGGGTTCAAGAGTTATGCTACGGCGTAATATGTCGATTTCTGATGCTTTAGTTAACGGCGCTATGGGAATTATAAAGATATTCAGATGGCCTGTCCTACGAAGGGACTGACTGGAAAGGGGTGTTACCAAAAGCTGTGTTTATAAAATTCGACGACGAAACAGTAGCTACAAAAATGAAAGATGATGATGGTGGTGTACCTATTACACCATTAAGTACAACGTTTTCAGCTACTAAATGATATGGAGATGTAGAAAGACGTATACTTCCTTTAAATTTAAGTTTAGCTTGCACAAGTTGCAAGGTACAACATTAAATAGAGCTGTAGTAGATTTGGGAAAAAAAGTATTTTACAAACTGACAAGTTTATGTTGCACTAAGTCGAATCAGAAACTTCGATGGTTTAGCTTCGCTGTATGACCTTGTGAAAGACTGCAAAAGACCATGTAATGTGATGCACGTATATCGAATTGCAAGATTCCTTTGTCCCTACCGATTATATAACGTATATCGGGTCTGAAAGCTTTAAAAAGAGATATCTCTTTCGATTTTTGACGATTTTATTAACGGTGGTAGTACATATCTTATGCAGAAACTCACATTACTTGCCGGACAGAAGACCATATAACATCATCTATCGTGACGCATACATATACAATATCAGGATTCCCACTGTCCCTACTTACCCGCCGGAAGGCGAAAAAAATTTTCTTGTCCATTTTCAGACCGACGTTTTGTGTCTAAAACGGGTTTCAACATCATGGTACCACCGCAAAAAGCAGCTGCGTCGATTGCAACTAGATTTATTTCAATCGAATTAATAGCAAAAATGTTACGCGTGAATAAACATTAAAAAAATATACTGGCAGAATATATAACCTCCTTTTCTGAAGTCGGTTAAAAAACAATGCATATTGCAGTACATTATCTATTATTTACATATATCTAATTATGTGTTTATACATTTTTATAAGATTTAATTTTTAAGATATTTTTTCATTTGTGTTACATCAATTTCAGTTATATTGTTCATGAAAAAAAAATATTTTGATGCTATAAAATATTGTTAAGTAGGATGATTAAAAAGACATTTTAAAATTACCCAATTACAGTTAGGCAATAAATTAATTTAAAATTACTGAGAATCAGAAAAATGCAAATTTTTTTTTTTAATATTGATAGCAGAATCTTATTATGAGAATAATAAATCAGATTGGCTATGTAACTCTACACTCTACTATCAGTTTGCTCTACATCCACTGGTATTAAATTTTCTATTGTGTTAGTTTACAAATTAATTAAATTCTAAAATTATTGAAATTCAGTATTCGGAATATTTGGAATTTACCAATAAATATTATACGCTATAAGTACAGATACATTACAAAATACTCAACGTTACCATTTAAATTTAGACTTAAAAAATATTATAAACTCACCTACACTTTTTCTATTCAGAAAAAACCGAACTTTATATTTTTAATTTTTATTATTAATTTTACAGATGATTGGTTCTTGTCTCCTTCAAAGTACGCCCCTCCCCTATCATCATGCTTTCCCCAGCGATGTTTCCGCTTTCAGCAGTCCTGGATAGCTTTTTGAAATAACCTTTAAGGTCCGAGACAAATTTGCTTTAACGTCATCAATGATCTTAAAACGGCGTCCTTCATCACCGATTCTAATTTCGAAAATAATAAAAAATCGCAAGAAGCGAGATCTGGAGAGAAGGGACGCTAGGGAGGACAGTCATCTGATTTTTAGCACAAAACTGACCAATTAACAAAGCTGATTGCGTGGGCGCATTGTCATGGTGAAGGAACCATGAGCTGTCTCACCACAATTCTGGTCTCTTTTTGCGTATTTTTTCACGTAACCGTTGTAAAACGTCTTCACAGCAAGCACAGTTCATTGTTTCACCTTGAGGCAAGAACTCAAAATCCAGGACTCCATTAAAATAGTAAAAAATAGAGAGCATCACTTTAACATAGGCTCGAGACTGACGTGCTTTCTTGGGGCGTGGAAATCCTTTGCCGATCCATTGTCTCGATGTCGTAACCGTAAACTCAGCTTTCGCCTCCCGTTATGATCCTTTGCATGAATGTTTCAACGTCATCGACTTATTCAAGAATTTGCCGACAAACGTCCACTCGATGTTCTTTTTATTGTTCGGTCATTAAACAAGGAACAAACTTTGCTGCAACTCGATAAATATTCCATTTTTGAACATGCTAACTTCTTCTGCAAGTTCTCTGACAGGCAATCGGCGATTTGCAAGCAATAGATCGTTGATTTTCTAAACGTAAGTGTCATCAGTTGAATTCGAAGGCCTACCTGGTCGAGGGTCACCTTCAATTGACTGACGACCACTTTTAAATCGTGAAAACCATTTGTAACATTGTGTACGACCCAGAGCATCATTTCTGTAAGCTTGTTTCAATAGTTGAGACGTTTCTGTGAAAGTTTTCTCCAGTTTCACGCAAAATTTTACGTTGTATCGTTGCTGACGAAAACCCATATTGCAAAAATCGCTACTATCACTTAACACTTTGCCCTCAAATAACAATAAAACAAAACTTAAACGAGATATCAACAATCCAACAACATGTAGTTAAAGACGAGATTATGAGGAACACAATGCTGCCAACCGCACGTCACTAAATATCTTCGTTGGCGCGCAACTAAAAATGTTCGGTTATTTTCTGAACAGACCTCGTATATCCAACAGTAAAATTCTCTTTTTTTTTCTTATAAAATAAGCTTACCTAGGAATTCCTAAACGAATCGGTTCTTCTATCAATTATAATACCAACTCATAATATTGAATGATTCAGGGAAATTGTGTCTAAATTAATACCAAGACCAACACTATGAAAAGTAGACTGAGAAACACAAAGAAGAATTATATTTTAAAACGATCTTCTGGTATTAGTAAAACGCCGCATCAGAATAAAAATTTACCTCAAATTAAACAGAAATGTGTTTTGGTTCTTGTATATCCTTTTTATAAAAAATAAATTACACAGAGTGATTTACCAGGACATGCAGATACTTAGGCAGCTCATTCTACATGTAAAAATAAAGAAAAATTACATAAACAAAGGTCCAGAAACGCTACGTTAACGAGTTACAGCATTTCGGGACCTACGTTTATCTACTTTTTTCTTCATTTTTACATGTAGAATGAGCTGCCAAAGTATCTGCATATTAGGGTAAATCATTCTGTATAACTGCTAACTTTATAAATCAACAAACTAGACTAGAGTGATTTTTTTCAGTAAAAATCTGAATAGTAATTTAAAAAAATGTAATTTAAAAACAAATCACTAAACTTGGTAATTCTAATCTTTAAAAATATTATCATAACCTAATAGTTGTAATCGATCTGATATGAAACGTAAATCGCTTATGAGAATAGAGAAGCTATTTCAAACAATAACGAACATATTCCTATTTTACTAAGGAGTGAAGTAATTTCTCCGTTGCTTTATGCACTTAATTAAATATTTAAATCCGCATCAACATTCTAAGCCTTACTAATCGCGTATGATATTCATCTTTACAAGCTACATATTCATTGAATAAACCACTGAGACTGGCTATGTAATGGACATCATAACTCTCAAAAACAACAACTTTGACTTTTTCCATCTTTACAGGTGTTAAAGCAGATGGTATAAATCAACATATTAAATACCTCTTTTCTGTCATGAAAAAATACATTATATACAGAAGGTTAACTTTAAACTAACTCCTTTCTCTTGCTTTTATTATTAGACCAGTTTTCCTATAAATGTCTCTCGAGTCGATTAGTTTCATCCGAGTAAAGGACTGAAATAACTGACGTTATACTTATGAAACAAGTATTATAAAAACGGTCTTAACAAAAGATTATACTTAAAAACATACTAGAGGTTCATTCAACCAATATTATATTCTATATAACAATAACGTTGCTGTTATTCAGATTGAAGTGTTCAACGATTAAGTGTTTGGCTGTACCGTACACTGGTGAATCAGAGGAGGAAATAATATTGATAGCCTCTCAATGCCACCAACAAATTACTAACATCCTTAGTTGATAGGCAGACGATCTCTCCCTTACTCTTTTTTATTAACGCAAAAAAAAACAACAAATGCGCGCACATAACCGTATACGTCAGAAAAAGGAAAATATTTATCAAAGAAATGAATTCTAGTTTTGATAAAATTCGTTAATTTTAAACACTTTTGTTCGCTTTGATATATCACATTTCTTGAATTCTTTACACATGACAGTATTTTCATTCATTTCATTAGGATTGATATTTGAGTGCTCATATAAGAACCAACCCCGTAGTGGAAGACACCCGCCTAGTGACATTCCGGTCGCCCCCCCCCCTTCATAGCATTGTTGGGCTTTAACGGGAGCCGTCCATCGCCCTCTGTCTGACTTTTTACATCTCATAGTAAGAAGCCTGGCCTCGTTGGGATGCCACTGATGTAAATGCCTCGGTAGATATTTGCATCGGTGATTTATTAGCTTTTGCCTTCGCTGTAGATCTCGTCCGGACATCTCGAATGTCCTGCATCGTATCCCTCTGAGCTAGCTGATAGAGTTCGCGGAAGCACGAACCCCGCGCCTAGTTCTACTTATATTGAGCCAATTTCATGAATGCCTCGATTTTGGAGGCAAATTTAAACACAACATACCACCAAAAATGTTGATCTCATCAACGAAATTCAGTCCAAAATTCTCTTACTGAACTCAACTTTAGTTCATACCCCAGACTTAGCTCATATAAGAACCACTGAAATCTACAAGTACCAATCAATAGAAACAAAGTTTGTATAGGAAATTTTTACAGGATTCATGTTACATGTCAGTTGCCATAGCCGAGAAATTATTGTAAGTGATCTGACACGAAACACAATTTAGCTGTAAAAATGGCACAGCGTTCCTTAAAAATAACAAGGATCTAACGCTGAACTTTCTAAAAAAAAAGAGGAGTGAAGTGGTTTCCCACTGCCTTCTTTTCTGAGCCGAACATATTGTTGTGGATCAGCGTTCAATATAACTGGTACTCAGGCTACAAGATACACCACTACTCTATAAATTGTAGAAACAGACTGTAAAATGAATTCTCAAAACAAACCTCAGTAACCGATTCTAATTGATGTCTCTCATGCCCCAGCTATTTTATATGTATTCGATCTATAAGAAATAAAATAGTGTAAACTTTTTTAACCGAGTAATGGAAATTTTCACCTATTTCTTTGTATTATTTCAAGGATTTAACACTAAAACTGATTTTTGAAACGGTTGGAAGGTTTATTCCACGAGGCAATAATAAGCTTGGCTGATCAGAGTAATAGATTTCTTTATAAATATATATATAAAATTTACAATAGACGAAGGAAAAAAAAAATCTTTAAATCTTCCCTTAATTAAACTTAAGACCAAGTAAAAATGGAAGATATTTTAAAAAGTTCTACTTTTTAATATTTTGTTGACGAAAGTAAAAAGATTAGAATCTTTATTTAATTCCTGACATTATTTTTTTTTACAAAAAAAGGAACCTCAATATACAACATTTTAAATCTCTTTTCTTGAAAAAAATTTGATTCAATAAAACAGAAAAATAAATCCAAAACAAAACGATAGTAAATAAAAATAAAAGGAGGACGCTATTTTATTGTAAAATGTAATACCAATATTCTCCCTAACTCAAGGCCTTTCATTTCCACACAGAAAATCGCTACCCTAAGTAAAGCACTTCATTCCCTATTTGGAAAGGAAATATACACAACCGCATGTAGAGCACAAAAGTAGCACACAACCCAAAGAATGACCACAAATCTTGTATCACGTTTGTTATTTCTTCCGCTCCTTCTGCCTTTTTCTACAGCATCAATGTGCGAAGAAACAACAGAAAATAAGATTAAATGAAAAAGGGAATAAATGATAACGGGGAAACAAAAAGAGGTCGAGTAGAAATTGATTTTGGCGGAATTTAACTACGTAGGTTTATTTTTGTTTTAATATTTGGCAACCGACCGATTTTTCTATCGCTTTTAAACTACGTACGTACGTGTGTACCCACTCCAGAACTGAATAATAAATAGAATGTGGGTTGGAAATATGAGAAAAGAAAAAATATACAGGGAATGAAAACGACTTCATATGCTAAAACTGAGGGATAGTATGAGGTATAAAAAAGTGCGGATCTACATAGTTAAAAATTACTACTTTAAGGTGTTGACAATTTTTATTCGCAATCTTGGATCCGCCACATTAAATCAAACTTTTTTTTTTAAATAGGAAAGTGAACATGTAATACACGTAATATATTAAAAATTTTACGTCAAAAACGATGGAATTTCCATAAATATGAAATCACATTTGTAAAAATCGAAAAAAATACGGAACATAATGCCCCTTAATAACTTTTTATTTCTTATTACCATTACAATTGCATCTGATAACAAACTTTAAACATTTACTGCTGGAATTAATGTATAAACACTAATAATAACCTTCACAATAATAAATACCTCTAATATTAATAATAAACAATAACTACAAAAATTTGCAACACTACTACAAATAAAATGGCTGTCTAGGTCGATTGATGATATTATTTACTTTAATTCAAAAACAACTTCACAACATTAAAAACAAACAAAAACTTATTTAGAAAATTTACAGATTCGGCTGAGATCTCATTCATAGCAAAACAACCATCAAGTTTTGACTCGGGTAGTTCAGTAGTACCGAATTTGGCCAACAGTGCTGTCAACAGTGTTGTTACAAAACGGATACATTTATTGATCCAGAACGTGATCGCTGTGTGTTTTGGTTTCACGATTTGCAGTCGTCCCAACCCCGTAGGGGAAGACACCCGCCTAGTGACCTTCCGTCACATCCCCCCCTTCCAAGCCATGATGGGCTTTAACGGGAGCCGTCTATCGCACTCTGACTTTTTACATCTCATAGTAATAAGCCTGGCCTCGTTGGGATGCCACCGATGCAAATGCCTCGGTACACAACATACCACCAAAAATGTTGATCGCAACAACGAAATTTAGTCCTAAATTCCTTTACTGAACTCAACTTTAGTTCATACCCCAGATTTAGCTCATATAAGAACTACTGAAATTTACAAGTACCAATCGACAGCTTTTATTTCTAATCAGTCTCAACTCTAGCTAACCGAGGCTCGCTGCCAAAGCGCCTACCTTCGGCCAGTCAAACTATCCAGGCGGACCCTAGCCACCCAGGTTCCTACTCTACTAAATCCGTTCGGCCGTCCTGCACAGGGAGAGGAATCGAAGGAAGCCAGCAAAAATTGCCCATTCTTTGCGAGTCCTCCAGTTGACTCGCAGATCAAAGAAGGAGTTTACTCTCGAGTTTCCTAACGACTCTGGTACGCTCAGCTTCGTACCGGGAACAGACATACAGGACATGGTCCACCCTGTCATCGTCCCTACAGTCCGGACACAAGCTGAAATCAACTAACCTAAACCTAGCCAAACTATCCCTAAAAGCACCATGTCCCGAAAGAAATTGAGTAATATGCCGATTCGGAGAAACCCAGCTCATCCCTCGCAACTCTCTAACATTTGGGAAAATACCATGCGTGTATCGACCAGTAGAAGAATCATTCCAGCTAGCTTGCCAAGAGTCAAAACCTTGGTCTTCAATTTCTCACATACGCCCTGAAGTTAGAAGGCCTCCCTTCTTGGAAATATACCGCTGGCTACGTTCCGTAGCCGAGATGTCAAGGGGTTCGATGCCAGCGATCACAATGACTAAAATCTCGCGAGACAGTTCTGTAGCCACCGACAATAGCTAACAAAAGAAAACGGTGGGCTCGTAAAAGAATATCCCTATAACATTGGAATTGTAAATGATGAGCCCAGATAGGCGCAGCGTACAACATTATGACCTCACAGACACCTTTGTAAAGAATACGCATGGTACGATAGTTCAACCCCCAGTCGGGATGAATGACTCTACGGACACCGAAGAAAGCATCAATGGCCTTCTTCGCTACAAACTGGAGGTGCTCCATGAAGAGAAGCCTCTCGTCAAGGATAACACCCAGATACTTCTAAACGGTAACGTACCTAAACGGAAAGCTGTCCATCACAACCCGCGGATCACGGGTTGCAGCTAGACGACCTTTCAAGAACATCATAGTGGTTTTCTCCGCACTGAAAACCATCTTATGCTGAACACACCACAACATTAATACCTTACATGCCTGTGTCGCTCTGAGTTCTATCTTGGCATGGGAAGTACCCTCGACCAGCAGCAGCCCATCGTCGACATTAGCCATGATGCGACAGTCACTGGGTATCCGCAATCGCATAGAGAATCGAACTCAACGACACAGACGGGTGGACCTAGAACACTGCCCTGTGGACAACCTTTAGACAGGGTCTTTCCTACCTCCGAACTGCCATCACGAAGGACAACAGTTTTGTCGCTGAAGTAACTCGAGAAAGTTTTGATCTCATTTAGCGAGCAACCACGCTGCTGCAGTCGAAACAAAACAGAGGGACATCACAAGTTATTGAACGCCCCGGATATGTCCAAGAAGACACCGAGTATATACTTGCACTCGCTGGCTGAAGTCAAATCCATGACTACAGAAATCGCGCAGCCCGCCTACCCAATCAAAAACAATAAGCTGGTGATCGCTTTTGCAATTACCGATTACTGACCAATTCAGAATCCTACCGGGAATATCCTTACCAATGTTAACATCAATGTTGGTACCATGGAAGGCCCTCCGCAAACCAACTCCACCGGCGAAGGTAGTCAACTCGCCGGCTACACTGAAAACATCAAACTGATGCCGCGCCATGAAACCTTCGATTAATTCGCCGCCATCGTCCGTGATCCCACTGTGCCAAAGAAGCGATTTGGCGTTCGCATCAACTCCTATTAGAATAGGACGATTCGCTACCAACCTAACAATTCTGTCTCATCTTTCCTAGTGCTGTTCAGTGGGATCCCTATACTGAAAGTACGAGCCAAAACTACACTTAAAGCATTGGTGCACATCAAGGTATTCCTTGACGCGACAGGATGCGAAGTGAACAAAGAAAGATTCGTCCCTCCGACACGAACTTCTGACGGAGAACAGCCCCGAACTCGAACACACCCTGATACCATGGGGCATCACGCTTGGCAATCTTAAAGATGAGCCTACACTGATCCTTACACTTCGCCTCATCCAAGTCAGTTTTCTGCTCTCGGATGAGAGACAGAACCTCGTCATCGGAGAGGCACCGTTCTATGTCATACACTATGACACGGGGCCTTCTCAAATGCTTGGGGTCTACCTTGACCTCAAGCTTCTTGACTACCGGAAGACTCCTTGATGATTTGGACCGTCTCCTTGTTTTCAGCGACAACTACCAGCCCCTTGCTTGTCTCCTTAATACCTCTGATCTTAAACTGATTCCGGTTACCACGAAGGGCTGCCCGGAAATCACGCTTCAAGTCTTGGCTCATGGTTTTCGACCCCTCTACCTTGTTAACAAATAAGACCGTGGACCTTCTGTATTTTTGTGCCTTAAGCAAACAAAAACTGTACGGCCGGTTCTTCGTCTAGAAGATAACCGTAGAAGGTATCGTTTATCTGGACGTACTTCAAAATGTTCTAATTCCTCAGTTAGATGCTGATGACCTAGATGAACGCCATTACTATCAGCAAGACGAAACACCACCTTACTGCCGCCTAGAAGTCCGAGATTTTCTTGATACTCGACTCTCAGGTCGGTGGATCGGTCGTGAAGGTCCAATCGCATGGTCACCTCGCTCCCCAGATTTGACCACGCTAGGTCATTTCTTGTGGGGTTTCATTAAAGATCGGGTTTATATACCGCCTTTTACTGGTGATCTTGTTGAGCTAAGACTTCGACTTAAAGCCGCAGCTGCAGAGGTAACGCCCGACTCGGCTACGGTCCGGAATGAAATCGACATCAGGTGAGATGTACGCGTATTTCGCTTTACAAATGGAAGCCATACCGAAGGAAAGTGAATGTTAGGTGACAAATTTGATGTGTTTTTCTCTGAAAGGAGATCTCAACCGAATTTGCAATTTATCTCAATAAATTTTTATGCGCTATTAATGTTGTGAAGTTCTTTTTGAATCATTCGGTATTTAAATTTAAAGATATTTATGTTTAATTTTAAAATTCAGTTAAATATTTTCGGTCCTAAATTATTTACTACAATAAATTTTGAAAGCATACCATTCTACAAAAAATCGTTAAAGTGCTTTCCCTCTACAGCTTGGCGTACGGAAACCTTAAGCAATATCCGTGATACATTTAAAATCATGTACCACATGATCGATTAATAAACTACCACCTTCCTATTAATAAACTTAAAAAATTACCTTCTAGTTTTTACCTCCTAGTACCCCCCCCCCCCCCAGTACTGAAATAAGAAGCCGTTTCCACACTTTAATAACACCCTGCATACACGATATTTTCTTATTTATTTAACCTAAGCGTAGATATTTATGTAAAAGACCACTTACATTTTACGGTTTTATTCGTAAATTTAAGCCCGCATAAAATTTTGAATAATTCTTACCCAAGCAATGAAAAATAAATTGCCATTCATCTATCTGCCCAGAGGCAAACCTTTTGCACCTTTTACGTCTCCGTTATTCTCTACTACCATGTAAACTTTTGAGTTCCAAATAGCACTTAGGCGCTAAGTGCTATAAGTGTTTGTAATCTTTACACTTTACCAGCCTCACCTTTTTCTACATTCTAATGATCCTTGTAGTACTCTTTTAATTAAGATCTCTTTTCTCGTAATATATCCAAGTCAATTAGTTTCCTGTTCTTAACCGTTATGATGAATTTTCTTTTCTCGTTCAGTTATCCTCATTACTTCTTCATATTTCACTTTGCTTGCCCATTCTATCTTCTCTATCTCCTTCATTTTTATAATACAAATGCTTTCTTTTTCCCTCTTTGTGAAAGAGCGTGTATGTTTCACATCTGTAAAAAGTACATTTTAAACATAGCACCTGAAATATTTTCTACCTTACTGATCTTATTACAAATGGTTATTTTTTATTAAATGCATCCTTAGTCATTATTATTTTTGTTTCTACTCACTTTTTATTTTTTCAGTCATTTGTTTCAGTCACAGTATCTAAGTATAAGTAACGATTTATTTGTTCAATCTTTTGTTCTATAGTGCAGACATTCATTGGATTATTTATTGTTTCCTATCTTCACAGTTTTATCTTCCTAACACTCATTTTCGCTTCATATTTTATCATAATATCTTCTAATTTTGAATTTATCTATTGAATATCCTCTGTGACATCCTAAACCAGATCATCTGCCAACTTAAACAATTTATTTTCCTTCCTCCTACGATGATTCCTTCATCTTGCTTTAAAAATCTTTAATCATAGCTTCAATATACATTAAATAAGATCAGCGATAGACAACGACCTTGCGCATCCCTCTTCCTAGGTCTAACTACTCAACTTTAGCGATTTTCTAATTAATCTTATAACATTCCATCAATCCTTAGGCGTCTTATTATTTCCATTAGCATACACTACGTATAAAATCAAAAACTACCACTAAACATGAAACATAATACAAATATTACTGGAAATTATGATTTTAATCATTACTCTAAATACTGATAACTTGAATCGTCAGCTATACATATATAAACATATATATTATATGTTATATTATATACATATAATATATATGTTTACATATATATATTATACATATTATATGTAAACAACAGAAACCGAAATCGATGAGTTAAATATTGATGATTAGAGATTTATAAATCGGGTGTTTTTACCTGGATTCGTCTCAGGAACCCCCGATTATAATGTTTACCAATACATTCATTGTTCTTTTAGGAAAATTTGTGATTTAAACAGATATTACGCCATAACTAAGTAAGCAATAATAAGGGTGCCGAAGTATGATGCATTTTACAGTATAATTTTTTTGTAATGATATTTTAAATCAGTAGTTACATGGACCTCGGTAGAAAGATTTAGAATACACTTCGGATTTTCTTTCGATTTTCCATTTATTAAAATATGACAATTGGTTCTTAAGAAATTATCAGTTAAATAAAAGAATATCATTTATTTAAATTATTCATAGATAAGAGAAACGTAATTTTTGGTAACAAAATCACCGTACTGTAAAATCGAACAATAAAGCTACGTAGAACTGTAGTATTTAACTTGGAGATACTATTTAAGTACTGTGTTGAAGAAAAACGTTTTTTAAATTATTGAAAAATTATTTGGACGTAAGTTTGGTTAGAGCTTTTCCACAATTAGTTCTTAAGAGTAAAAAATTACTTCGGGTGAAGTAATTTTTTATAGCGATCATTATAATACAGTGCCCTGTTGGCCAAATTTAAGGGACTGAGCCAGGACATCAAAGTAAAAAAACTCTGTCACAGTAAGTGCGTCAGAAGGGCGGACTTTCGGTTTTAGTTATAAAGGAAAGGATATTACACTGCTGTAATAGGTTTTGAAAATAATATTGCTTTCGATATTTCATGTTATGTTAGTATCATGTGTTCAAAATTTTAAAACTGATTAGATCTCCAAAAACGATTTTTTTGACACCAGCCCCTTTCCTTCATACTATGTTACATTTTGAATTATTGCGAAACTGAAGTACGACGGCGAAACTAGCAGCTTCTTTTATGTAACTGCGTTTTTTCTCGACTTTTTTGAAGAAAAGTAAAGTACGGTATTACTTTCGGTCGCATAGTGGAAGTGGAGGGTGAAAATGGATTTTCACTACGTTTTGAAGAGTGAGGCGTAAGAAAATACCATTCACTTACATTGGGATTTGCTTATATATATATATATATATATATATATATATATATATATATATATATTTACAGGTCTAAAATTTTGTGGCTTGAAAATTTCCAAAACTACTAGATCAATTTCATTGAAATTTATATATGCTGTATTAGTGTATCTGAAGTTGTGCATGTGAAAATTTAATGAAGATCGGTCCAGTCGTTCTTTAGTTACGCCCAATTTAAGGTTAAAAGAAGTATTTTCTCCGTTATCTGTCACTTCTGGATTAAATCATGCACATAAACTAATGCTTTCATGAAAACTACATCTCCACTTATGTAAAAATCAAATACGCTAGATCGCAGCACATACAGTTTTGTTGAAAGTACGTGTTACAAAGCTTTTTCTAAAACATTTTTAACTACTTTTTTTTTTACTTTAAACATTAAGCTAATTATTTTATGTCTTTTGTCTGTAATATTGTTGTTATAATTTTAAAAATTATATTTATTATACGATACATTTTAAAATAATTAGCTTATTATTTTTTTTTTGTCTTCAGTCATTTGACTGGTTTGATGCAGTTCTCCAAGATTCCCTATCTAGTGCTAGTCGTTTCATTTCAGTATACCCCCTACATCCTACATCCCTTATTATTTTATGTATAGGTAAATGGAGCTGTAGTTTTCATGAAAGCATTATTTTATGTGCATGATTTAATTCAGTGGTGACAGATAACGGAGAATATCTAAATAAAATATTAAAAAGTCGGTCTTTTTTGGCTCTAACTCCATTTCTTGTAAACCGATTCGCTTGAAAATGAGTAAAGATCTATATCGGTTCATTTTTCCTTTGTCCGCCTTTGTTTGTTCAATAAAAGTTTAAGAACATATTGAGATATTCTAATGAAATTTGGTGTACATACACCAAACAACATCCACAAAATAAATAAGTTTGATGTTTTACCTTTGAAAATTCAAAATTACGGCCTTTTAAATTTTTAATCTTTAATAGCTGCATAAATATTAGTCGTACTGTATTGAATTATATTATTTTAAATGAAACAATAAGCCTTTTATTATAAGAAAATTATATTTTAGCTGTTTAAATTTGAACAAAAGAGATGTTATTTTAGTTAGAATAAAAGGGTTAACATAATTAATACAACTAATATTTACGGAGAATTAAAAAACTGAAATAGCCGCCATTTTGAATTTTCAAAAGTAAAATTTTTAAACTTATTTATCTTGGAGATGTTTTTCGATAAATGTACATCAAAATTCATTTAGATATATCGATCCTTTCTTAAAACATATAATTTTATTAAAAGAGGTCAAAGTGGTTAACAAGAGGGGAAAATAAAATGATATAGATCATTTGCCCAAATGAACTTGTTCACTTTTGCCCTGAATTATTCTATAAGTTGGCCAACACATCATAGAACACTCTGTATACGGTATCGATTCTAAAACAAACGGCAGCAATGTTAAACCTTTTGTTATGAACCGTATAAAATTTCAACATATTACTATAGTGTTCTTGAATTACGAAAACACAATTTCTGAATAATTTTAATTTGAACTTCCACAATTTTAAGACTCATATTTTTGAAAACCTACTTTAAAATGAAAAGTAATCGTCGTTTCAATTCCTCATGAAAATTAAAATCGAGTTAATTCTCAAAAAAAACTTATGTTATTTCAATGAAATTTAAATATTTTCATTTTCAATAAAAAAAAAACCCAATATTTTATAATATTTATAAATAATTTAACTTTAGCATTTTTGTGTTACCCACACAGAACTTCCTTCAACTTTTTTTAATAGCTGAAATTCGCTTAGATTTAAGTCTGGACTGTATGGCGAATGACCATAAACGCTCATCCGAATTTTCGTAGCAGACAACGAGTTACCGAAACAGAAACTGCTTTATCATGCTAAAAAACAACGGCATATAAAATCACCCTCGTCGCCGATTCTGCCTGACGGGATAGAACATTCAGTATTTCACAGAATGTTTGTGCTATTGTTGTTCCTCGCGGTATAAAGCCAATTAAAGGATACCGAGACGATTCAAAAAGGTAGTGGCTGCAAACCGTTACATACAGTTTTACACTTAAGTAAGTAACTTTCTTCGGTAATTGAGGGTAATGCCACCTAACAGACCAGCGGTTCTTCTTTGAAGTATTATACGACAACCAAACTTCATCATCGTTAACAGTCGAATGAAGAGATCATTCATTAGCTTCTTTTGTACAAGAGTAAAAAATTTCGACAAGATTAAATTTGGATTCATTTAAGGTCTTCCGATAACATGCGGGGTAAGAACATAAATAAATCTAGTAGCATAAATATTGGTAGACTGTTTTATCATGTATGAGTCCTAACTGAAAATCCGAGAAAGTGACGGTCTTTCTTTTATTAATCACCAGTCCAGTTTTTTTTAAAGACATCAGTACAGAACGAGGGCGCCCGGAACGTTGTTCATTGAGAATTCTTTCTATCTTTCCGCAACATTTCGTGCCATTTTCTTTTTTTTTCATTCGTTGCATTAACAACGCACACAGTAAATAATTATCTATGAATTTCAGCAGGTATCACGTTTTGAAGTTTAACAAACCTATTACGAGATAATTTTACTGTTAACGGCAACTCTCGTCGTCTGATTAATTTTACAGCTTTGGAAATCACAAATAAATGACCAGATCGCGTCATGGCAAATAGAAAAGTAATCTAAAAAATTTATTCAACTGCTTAATCTCGAGTCCTGTAGATATGCCGAACGCTGCATGATAAATTACTCAATTACTGTTAAGTTAGCCCTTATATATTATTCGTGCTAAAATAGAAGCAAAGATGTAACATCTTAAGAATTAAAGAATGTAAATCTAATTTTGTAGTACTGTCTAAATTTTAAACGATATCACTCCATATATATCATTTTCACACGTGAAAAAGGTGTTTACATACATTTGCAAAAAAAAATACAAAAAATAAAGTAATTTATTCCAAAGTACAAGAGAGCTTGAAATAAATTTACATAAAAATCGACAGAGATACAATAGATAAAAAACACTGTATATATTTACGTAATAATGTTTAATATAATATGAAACCATATCATTTCGCGACATGTCGGCGTAAGATATCAAAAAGTTGACAAGTCATACTATACCAACCCATAATCGTAACTCCAATAGATATCAACTGTTATTATTGTATATATATATATATTACATACTGCATGAAAAATATAGTAGTATTAAATTCCTAGTCAATTGTTAGAAGCAATAGCAGCAGCAGCTGAAATTAAAAAAAAATTAGTAGATAAGAAATATTATTATTATTATTGGTGTTTCTTCCCATTTCAAAATTCGTTTTTCACGAATTCAGTATTCATAAGAAGGAAAACTGAGGGAAAGAAATTAGTTTATTATTTTTTCCGTAAGCCTCCATAAGTAGAGTTACAAAAAAGAAAAATAATTAATAAGAGAAACGGAAATTAATATAGATAATAAATAAATACTGTAAAGAATTACGGAAATATTTTTTTTAGAATCAAGCAAAAATAAACTGTCACAAGAACCGAAAATAACACTGAATCGGTATTAAGATCTATATGAAATCGCATCAGTATGAAGATATGATTCTTGAAATGAGTTTAAAATGCGAAGTGCTTTAATTGAAAAATGTTTAATTTTTAAAACATTATAAAAATCTTATTTTTTCTGAGAATAATGATATTCACTGCAGCAAGTCGATCTAATGAAAAGGGTTGAATATAATTCGAATTTTGGTAAGTTAAGCACATTCTCGAGTAAATATAATCGGATCACTGAAGAAATCAATGGAAAATCAGTTGAGGATGGTTTTTCTGTTTTCGGGAAGTGTCTTGAATCTCATGCCAGATTGAATACAAACTTTCTTTTTATCTTGCTAAACATACATAAACCAAAACAGGATAACGGGATAAGTTAACGATTGTAGATAACCCTAATATTTTTATTTATACTTGATTCCATTGTTTGAAGAAAATGTTTTTAAAAAAAAAATAAAAGAAGAAAACAATTTCTCTTCATCACATCTGAACCAAACAATAACACGAAATGATACGTTAACTTTTCGACAACTGGGCCGTTAAAAAATTAATTTAATAAAAATATAAGAACTAGTCTTAAAATATTATATTTTTGCCAACACTTATGATCTATACAATTAATTTTCTAACAAAAGTATGCGATTAGTGTACATAAGTATAAAGAGAATTTGATGAAAGAAACAGTGCAATAGGCAGGCCGTAGAAAATATGGCTAAATGCAATAGATGTTATAAGGGAAAAGTTGTTTAAAAGTGAATGGTAAATGAAAAGATATAGATTTGGTCTGAGAAAACAAACTTAAGAAAAATTAAAGTAATTCAATTCAAGAGATCGGAAGAAAATATATGATGAACATTAAAGACAAATGAAAACGATTATTTTATTGATAACAGTGACAATACGGAATTGCAACTTTGTTTTTAATAAACATTTTCGTACTAACACTTGATAAAATAACTTTAAAAAAAAATAATAATAGAACAACAAAATAACTGGTTTCAACTTATTTCAGATTAAAACTAAACCGACATTTTCTTTTTTTTCCGAATTTGTCATCTCTGGACCGCGTGAACTAACTTTATCTTTCTTTGAAGCTTTTTAATATTCTCCTATCTTTCAGTCATCATTTTTCTTAACATTCCTCTGCGATCTGTGAATCTCTTCTTGCTGTTTCCTCTTCCGTCTTGAGCCGCTTTAAATCTTTTAAAATCGTGTACTTTTTTTTGAAACTCTCTCTGACCAAAATTTCTTCTTCTCTTAGTCTGATCTCTTTGCGATCCTTTTCGATCATTAGGAGCCGATCGTTTTTACTTTTCAGATTATCAAGGAGATTATGAAAGGAGCTTGTCAATCTTTCTTTATTTATTCTCTTTAAACGACTATAAAAATTATTCTCTGTTTTTTTATCGTGTCGATAACGTTTTCAAATTTTCAATAAATTTCGTCATTTAATCTTAAAACATTTTTATTATTTTCACACTTCGGGCTGAATGTTTTTCTTAGAATATTTCTTTAATTTTTCAAAATATTTTTCTCTAATGTTCGTTGATTATTTAACGTTAAATTTTCTGCCGTTTAAAGACTTATAGTTTTATAACAGTGTTGTAATGTCTGCATTTCGTATCGTAGGAAATTAATTTTTTATCATAAAGATTTTTTGTCGGTTGGAAATTCAATTCCGTTCTCTTTTGCCCGATTTTCTAAGTTTTTAATTACTTTTTTTTGTTTGTTTCTTGCAATCTACATAAATAAAAGAGAATATTTGTTTTGTAAGTGCCCTAATAACTCAAAAACTACTTAACCGATTTCGCTGAAAATTTTATAATTTATTATCATTTGTCCCGGGAGTGTTTACATTTACATTTACTTAGTTCCATAAAATTTAATCACATAATAACTGTCTGAGGAAGTCGATATCATCGACATAGACAACGATCGATAAGACAATGACAATCCATATAGACGATATCTATATACAACGACATCAAATTTAGTGAAAGAAGTTGTAGGTTTTTTATTTACAGTTTTTTAAAAAAAGGTTTTAGGGTGTTTATTAATACGTTTTTTTGTTTTTTAATGATTTATATAGAAGTGAGATCGGTTTGAACTGCGGTGAACATTCCGGGGGTCATAAAAAGAAAGAAAAAAATAATAGTGAATTAATATCGTACATTTTATTATTTTTGTAATACAATTTGTAAATATAATCGAAATTTATTTCATACATTAAAATTTAGCTACAGCGAAGCATTGCTGGGTCCACTAACATCATTTATATCGACAAATCAATTCTCAAATGAAAAATATCATTCATAACACTATCTATAATTTCATTCTTTAACTTTAGTGACACGGCTGTCATTACCGATATGGAAATATTTACGAAAAACTACTGATTTCACCATTATCTCAAAAACAGGTGAAATGATCTAAATCAAAATTATAAAAGAGCCTAATTGAAAGAAAATTTACTCACAATAAGATATTTAAATCTGTGACTGAAATAAAATCATCGACTTCATTATTAAGTAGTTAACAGGTTACATTTTCAGAATCCCTTTGCATTTTTATGCAGATATTAAAACTTTATATGAAAAAGTAAAGCAAACGGATACTGCTTTTAGTTTTATTGGGATTTTTTTTTAGGAAACATTTCAATAATGAAATACAATTATAAAGTATAATAGGAAGGTGATAGCAGAATAAAGTAGAACGCTTTTATTTTAAAAGGAATATTAAAACTATGGCAATAACCGCGGCGGAGTAGTAGCGTCACGGCCTCTCATCCAGGTTGTAATCCCGGTCAGGGATGGCATTTTTCATAATAAAATGCCATTTCCATACCTCACGTTTCTCTTGCAATAATAATAAGGGTCTCCGTTTCACTTGCAATAACATCGACCCTTGCAGCCAAATCGCCAACTTTAAATGCGGTTTAAATCCATTTCCAAATCGTTTGCAATGTGCATGAACTGCAGGTGGCTGAGAAAATCCAATCGGACACAGTGACCTGAAGGTGGTAGACCGGTTAAAAATGATCACATTTCCGAGGAAAACACTCGGAGCCCCGTTAGCAAGCTATACGTATTGTATGTATGCACAACTCTTGCCGCCCAGGACATGGAATGTAGGTGGTGTGTTCCGAACGTGGGGATTATCTACCTCAAGGCTTTATTATTGGCAATTGTCGGTGGAAATTTACTGGAAGCGTCTTTTAAAGTTTATGATTTTTGGATACGGACTGACCATTTTATTTAGTGTTTTTTAGTTGATCAACCTTATCGCTCCCGCTGGAAGCTATAGCCACGCAAAGCACTAGTGCACAAAAGTTACCTCGCGTCAAGAAAACTGACGTTAAGGGAAAAAAGAGGGCGAGGCAAGGGTCCACAGATGAGGAGGATCCTTTGCCAGAGACATTGGGTAGTCTGGTTCACTAACTAGGACTCACGATGGCGGCACTTAAGCAACATATAGGACCCGGTTTGCCTAAGTATATAGGCACCTATGAAATGGAACTCAAGAAGATTTATGAAGGCTTAAATGCTTTGACCGAGCCGTCGGCGCCTGTGACTTTAATCACGCAGGCCACACAGACGATGTCCACCTATAGAGAAGATGGTATAGAACAAATACTCACAAAAGAGCTAGAGGATGAAGAACTTATTGAGTTACTACATAAGAGATGGCCGAACGTACTTAGGGCTAAATTGAGTATGGTTTCTGATTTACCGGCTGGAGTAGGAGATACTTGTAGCCTGAGAGATGTTTGCAGAATCCGCGTGAGTGAAGATGACGACACAAGGAGCCCCAAATATAAGGCGGGTGCAGTCCTTACGTTACCGGGAGTGTCGCAGGCTATATAAATATGTGAGTGTGTGTATGTGTATGTATATATATATCTTGTTAATATATAATCAATCGATAGGAATGCAAAAGTAAAACAGAAAAAGAATATAGGGCAAAAAGTTAAAATTTTTCTGTTATATTTCTTTACAATTTTTTTCTTTTTTAATTTTAACTAATTCCTTGTATTTATTAATGACAGTCAGATTAGGTATCTAATTTCATATTTATTTTCTACCACATTTTTAAGCGTTTTCTGGTTATGAATTTATTTCAATAACCGATTACCAGATCTTTTTCATTTCAAGAAAAGTTATCTGGGAAATAATAAAAGAGTATCCTTGATTTATCCTTATTATGAAGCGAATTAAGCGTCATACTCTTTGGCAAATCCAAAACACTAGTGTATAATCCACGTTGTAAAAAAAAAAATTAATAATTATATAAAAAATGTTAATTCACTTGCACCTCATAATCTCTCTATATATATTTTAAAAAGTAAATAAAATAATAGTTAAATACACCTTGAATAAACCAATGACATGGTTTTGTATTTTAAAAAAGTTTAATTTTGAATGTAAATAACCACAAATAACTCCAATAAACATAGTTTTTTCCACATGAAGTTTTAATTGTGTTCCTAATGTAACATTTTATTCTAAATTGTAAAACGCAAATACAATGTTTACATCACCCGCTGTTTTTGTGTAAATAATTTTGAAGTATTACTTTTGCGGAATTCTACATACGTATTTTTTTAAAGGATAATTTATACGTAAAAGTTTTTTTTATAACAGAGGCTGTGGTACAAACACAACATTACGAAGACAATAGCTGTATATGTTTATTTACAGTAGATTTTGATATGTCAGCACAGAGTAGTTTTCCGTGTCGTATAATTAACAAACACATATGCACGTTCTGTGGTTTCATTCTGTTTTGTGATTTATATTTAGTACACAAAGCGTGCTGTGTTAGTGAATAAATATGCCAAGGAAGTGCGTAAATGATCTGAATATCTTATGTAACGTGTGGTGATTTGACGTATGAATAACAACGACGAAAATTGATTCCGATAATTAAAAATATGTTATTAATTATATTTTGGCGGTAAAGATGGGATCAAGATAAGAACTGCCCTTTACATCTGCTGTTCGAAACGTCTGAGCTAAGGTAAATCGACTCATGAGTTTGGCTATACCGATGCGTGAACCAAAAGACCATTTGTCAGATAGTTTTTTCTGTATTACAAAAATAAAAGGAATAAGTAGTAAATCCATACACACCGTGCCGAACCCGAATTTACCGTCGGCTATAAAGCCAGTACCACATGGTGAGTACTTATCTACACCGCATCTACCGACACATCTAACTCTAGAAGGTGAGGTTTGACATGTGGTTTGGTGAAGTCTGACAAATGGAGCAGAATCCTCTTCCCATGAAGGTCATCAGATAACTCAAGATGAATTATAAGACTTTGTTCGGTATTTTAACCCGTCGAAGAAACAAGCCAAGCAAATGCGATCTAGGCTGAAAGCTGGAATCTTCTCCAAACTGACACTAAAGGCGTATTTCTTTTGTAATCGTTAGGAAGAATTTAAAAATTTATACTTTGAAAATTTTAGTGTAAAAAATAACCAATAAAGAGGTGTTACGAAAGATTTATGAGGTACCATATTTACGGAGCTTATTAAAGAAGCGGCGAGACACGTGGATAGGGCATGTAATACAGCATAACAGTTTGTTGCACATCATAACAGAGAGCACAGCTGAAAGAAACAATGCACGAGGCATACCCAGAATAGGGTATATTGAGCAAACTATGCAGGATGTTAGGTGTGAAACGTACATGGAAACATAGAGATTAGTACAAGATAGAACTGCCGGGAGGAGGAAGACTGCCACGAATCAATCCTAGGATTGATACTCTAACAGAGAGAGAAAGTTTAGTGTACGGTAAAACTCTTTGTGCTGTCATGGATGCACTTCAACGTGAAAATAATTCTGCAGAACGGAGACTGTTTACAGACTTTTTGAAAACTAGTTTAAAGGTTGCCCTTTTGCAAAATGCCAATGAATTTACTTCCGTTATCCATTTTCACTTTTTAAGTTACATGTATAAATTTTATTTCACACCAAGGTTGTTGAAAAAACGAAAGAAAAAAAGTTGTATTGTATAAAAGACATTCAAAAAAAGTTATTCTGTTAGATCCAACTCTATGCACTGACATATTTTTCTTTAAAAGAAAAGTTCAGTTCACCTCGACAGTGTTAATATGAATTTTATGTCGTCTTTACTTTATTTTATCTAAACTTAGTAACTTTTAAACCTAAATGTACGATTTCTTCGACCTTAAATACAGCATGGCTTCGCGTTTTAATTATTTTTTATTACATCTTTCATTTCATTTCTCATTAATTTTATTAATTTCCTTTTAGGTCTACAACTTACTCATTTATTTATTTTAAAATTAAATTCTTTCGTTATTCATCACAACTTTTCATATCGTTACTTTCTATAAACCATTTAACGCTACACATATGTATGAACAATTTTTTCTGAACTAAAAAAAAAACAGCTAGAAGAAAACATAATTATGTTTTCTTAGAAAACATGAGAGCATAACCGGGTACCAGGACAATCAGTTTTACTATCGCGGCAATTATAGTATAATAAACACTAAGTGTAAGGGGAGTAATTATATTCATTCGCGTGTAGGCCATTTATTGGGAAAGTTTAGCAACGCCATCGTCAATTTTTAAAATTATTTATTTATTGGCAGACAGCTTTTTGTCAAGAATCATTAGAGGTACAAAGACAAAATGATATAGAGTTATTTTAGAACGGATCTTTTGAAGCATAACGAAATAAATTAGACTGGATATAGAGACTATTTCATTTCTACGTTAAAAGATATAGATTATTTTTCTACAAAAAAAAAGGAATTCATATTACTATTTTATAATGAACAAATATTATTATTTACTGCCATATTATTTACGCATCAAATATGAAAATAAAAACAGCTTATTATGACTAAATTCATATTCATAAAATGGATCTTCTAATTTTTTTTTCAATTGCGTATTTTGCTTCTCGTTTCAGATAACTATTTTCCGAAGCAAACTTTACGCTATCTGTTTTAGTCCTTCAACGATATATTAACAAACACCAAACGTTACCTTCGAAGCAAAACAGGTAATTTTCTTCCATATCTCTAAAAAAACAGTTTCAAAAAAGATTTATATATTCTAAATTTTAATACAAATAAAATGGAATGTCTGTTTATTTAACGTGGCTGAAACAACCCTGTTGGAATTAATGTACTATCAAACAACACACAATACAGCAACCCAAATTTTGTTATATCTTGGTAAATACGTATTAAAAAGTCATTAATTGTTTTACTACAGATTGTTTACATTAATAATATTTATATTAAACAGAAATTAGTGACGTAATTTGATGAATTTACATAGTTTAATAAAATAATATAAAACTATTGCGCAATTATGCGAAAGACCGACTTTTCGCTTCTGACGCCCTCACTATTTCGCAGTCAGAAACGCAGTGATTTTCAAAGTATAACGCACTACATAGGTTCGATTAATGAGTAGACCCTACACGCAAGCATCAAGTTTAAACTCGCTCACTGCTGTGACTCACCACATAAGCGCGTATGAAAAATTTACCTATTTTAATGAAGCATGTGAAACACGAGATTATTAAATTTATTGTTTGATCTGTTTTTTTTTGTGTTTTTTTTACCGATTTTTTGACGAAAAGTAAGGTATTACTTTCGATAGCCTGGTGGGATGCCCACCAGGCTATTGAAATTAAATAAATAATAAATAAATAAATTTAATAATCTCGTGTTTCACATGCTTCATTAAAATAGGTACACTTTATTTATTTTTCAACAATTAATAAAAATTAATATACCCTTATTATTTTTTTTTACTTTTACAAATTCTGATCTTTTCAAGTTGTTAAATTAATTTTTAAAATGAAAATTTTGATGATGTGGGAATGTAAAACCTTAATTATGACGTATAATACAAAAATTATGTAAATATACTGATTTATGATATAACATTTTCAAGATATTTAATTAGAATTATAATATATTTTCTAGTAATAATAGAACAAACTTGAAAAAAAAGTAATATATGGTGTATATAGGTGGAATATAATTTAGCTATTACTACAAGTAAAATTAAGCAATTAGAATTATATAGTTAATGTAATTACTGCGGTTTAAGATAATCAAAATTTAAATATAAATTAAAGAAAAATTTTACAAACAGTTATGAATTTATCGAATTTCTACCCTGATTCCAAAATTTACATAGCTAATGATAACATTACTTTATCTACTTTTTAATTCTATCCTCAAATAAAAGGCAGTACTTTCATTTATTTGAAATTAATAGGAACAAATTTTTCATTAATGTATTAGCAAAATTTTATGAAACCATAATATCATTACTTAACAACAATCCATTTGATCGTATATAATGAACATAATAAGAAATTTTAATAATGTTCAAATCAAGATCAATTAATAATGATATTTTTATTTCAACATACAAGTAATCGATTACATTCTTGTAATCAATTAATTAAAAAATAAGCTCATATATGGTTGAGGTATATATTATATTAACAGCACGATTTAAAAAAAAATAATGAAACAAATTCGATTATACCTTTGGAACAGATCTATAATGAATTAATTTCAAACAATAGTAACAATTTTCTTTAAAGATCATCCCAAACCAGGATTAATTTTAAACGAATTAAAAATTAAAAATTTAACACTTCAAATTGCAGGATAAATGAATGTTTTTAAAAAAACTTCCCGTTTTTGTGAATAAAAAAGACAAAAAAAAATTAGTTTTTTCATTCCTTCGTACATCGTAAAACCAAATTTTTTTCCGTTTTTTTTTTTTTTTACTAATAAACGATGATTACTTCCTGGCCTCTCTCTTTTTTTACTTCAGATGAAAACAGAAGCCCAGCTTCCCGATTATCACTACAGACATGAAGCTTTTACGGAACTACTGGACAATAAACATAGCCTCCTTCGTACTCACTATTGTGGTTTGGCATCCTAAGCATCTTAACCCTAGCAAGAGCTGATCTATACCCGGCAATCTACGCAAAACAGGGATGAAAAAATCAAAGATACGGAAAATAGGTGAACGGTTAGAAACAAAAAATTTCCCTCGGAGAAACCACAACTTAAGAAAAGCAGTCTCATTTAACAGAATATTTCACAGGTACTGTAATAGTAATACGTCCTAACTATTGTGGATTCCCGTCCACAATTCCTCAGGAAATATAGTTATTTTTACATAGTAAGGGATCACTACAATACTAATCAACAACTTTGTATCGATCGGCTTAAATATAGGCTTCCGCAAAGATGGCGTTTCCTTCAGCAAGTAAACCCACATAATAAGAAATTCGGGGTTTCTAAAGGAACAAGCTTATTTTTTCCTGGAATTTTTTAAATTTAGAAGGATTCAACTAAACTGTAAAAACCATTCAGCCACATTCTCTTTGGAAAAGTAATATATCTGTAACCATATGTTCTCCGAACCCTCAAGAACTCACAATTATCACTTGAAAAAAAAGTTAAATATTATTACGTTCAAACCGCTTGATTTTTTTTAATTGTTAAACTTTCTCGGGCGAGTAAAAACACAATAATTTTCCAAGTTGTCTGGGCCGGTCCTTGAATCTTTTTTGATTTAAATCAATCAATTTAATAATGAAATTGTAATTTTTAAAAGAAAAAAACGGGAGGGGATTTATTATAAGGATTATTCTTTGAACGTGTACCTCTGAAGACTAAAACTTTCAATGTTATCAAAGCAGTTTAGGTTCCGTAGCAGTAACAGCTGCACGTGCTATACAACCGTGTAATGATCATACATGAAGGTAAAGTTAACACTTATAAAATAAAAACGAATTTGGAAGAAAATAAACATTACAATGAAAACGGGTAACAACTGTTGTATTCCGGGTAAATCGGTAAAAGAGATAAAATGAATAAAATAAATGTGAGTTATTGAAGTTTCTATTAATAAAATTCTTTAATAACAATTAATAAAATAATAATTATTTTACACCGGGGATAAAAATAGGGCAGCAAAGTAGACACATATAGTCTACATCATTTTTCTAAATAAAAAACGAACGCGTAAGTTAAAAGGATTTAATAAAACAAAAAACCTTCATTTACATATCAAAAGGGGTTTACTCTTTCAAACTTAATTAGTAGTACTGGTCATAAAAATAACGAAAATATACATCAAAGCAAATCGAATTACAATATCGGCTGTAGTGAAACAACCAGAGCACTTCAAATGTAAATATTTGAAACAATAATAGATGTTTGGAAAGATAATATGTATTGCACTGCAACAGATGAAACCTTGGACTACTTAAAAACAGTTGTAATAAAAAAGTGAAAAAGATTCAGATTTTTTAAAAACATAAATTTCAAACAAATCTGTATAATACCGAGTGATATAAACTTTATGAACGACTTAAATCGTTAATGTGATTAAAGCAGAAGTTAGTAAGACGACACGAAGTTCAAAGATGAGTAACAGGGCTAAAGTACGGAAACTTTAATAATAAGACCCAAGCACGCACGTGGTATAACTATGCGCCCGTTAAAACCTGTAACCCGACAACGAAGAAAGATAGAAAGGTTGAGAGAGAGAGAGATTCAGAGAGATATAGCAACAGAGAAAGCTGTTATATTAACGCGTTGTCAAGAGGTAAATAAGACATCGAATACACCTGTACACCAATAGCTCAGTGATGACAAACAAGGTATTAAACTCCCTATGGTATACGAAGTCATAAGTTTTGTTGTTAACGATGTGCTAGGTGGCTTTAATTTTCAGTTAAAACCGATGTTCCGTCACTGCGACCTTTACAAGATTTAACGCTCCATGCTAGTTCAATTATAAACTGGTTATTATATATATATATATTTCATTGGGGAAAAAACTAAGAATTTTAAATAATTAAAATCAAGTTTACTCCAGACATCTTTTTAAGTACAGAATGTAATTAAAACATTTATTTTCAATTTATCTTAATGAAAATTCAGAAAATTAGCTAAATCAATAGAGATTTTAACCTCAAAAAAAAATTTACTACAGCAATAATTATCATTATTGGAATGGGATCGGAAAAATATGTGGAATAAAAGTGTTCCCTAGCTGACGTGAGCGATTAATTATTTAATTTATTAAATAATTAAGGAAAAATGTGTAGTTTTTCGCCAACAGAGGGGCTTTATTTTTAATTACATGTAAAAATAAAAAGCACCAATAGATAGGTCAGGAAGTTTCGCATAAAAAACCTCCTGGGTACGTTTTACTTCCTTCTACGAAGTAAAGGAAGTATTGTGATCGCGAATAATGTAAGTTTTCAGATGTCAACGGAAATGTTCATTTTAACCATCCCTGAATCTATTTTCACTAGTTTCGGCGTGACGTCTGTACGTACGCATGTATCGACGCATAACTCAAAAACGATTAGTCGTAGAAGTTAAAATTTTGGATTTAGGATCGTTGTAACATCTAGTTGTGCACCTCCCCTTTTCATCGCAATCGACTGGACCAAAAAAGCCCAAAATTGGATTTTGAACTTTTTCTTAACTGCAGTAATAAACCCTCATTGAGAGCTTCAACGATATATCATAAGTGGTACTTATTTTTATTAGTTCCAGAGTTACAACCAAATAAAATTGTAATTAATGAAATTTTTGGATCTTATAAGGGGAAAGAGGCACATCGGTTCGAATCTGACTTCATATACATTTTTTAACTTCTTTTTTAATTTAAATATATTAATAATTAACAATTATTAATATTAACAATAAATTATTAATAATTATTAAAAAAAAATAAGTTAAAAAATTATATGTGTACGAAGTCGGATGCGAACCGATGTATGAATGGTTACGGATTCGACACGTTCTCACTTACACCACATAACTACTTGAGCGACGTGAAACAAAATTAATATATAAACTAATATAAAATGATGATACGGACACCACAAAAAAAGTGATGCAATGTGGTGTCCACCACAATGCAATTGTGTAACTGTCCACTTTATTAAAGAATTAGAGGATCGTATCCCACTTTCAAATGAAATAAGTTTAAATGAAGTGCAGCAAAAGAAATGTGTATATGTAATTTAATAGGCGTACAAGGAAGTCATGTGATGTCCACATTAGATTTTTTCTATGAGCAAAACTAAGGGCGATAGCGAATTTTACAATAAACACCAAAACGCGCTACAGCTATAATACGAGTACATAGGTAGCGTAACTCGAAGACGCGCAATAAATAAACTTCCATAACTCTGTTCCTATTAGAGATAATTAAAAAAATCAAAAAGGTACGGCTATAAATTAATCAAATTTTTGAAGTGTTTCTAATATCTGATCGCCCGTTAATCCGGATCTACTGTAAAAATTGGCAAGTTTTTGATAAAACGCCTACAACAATAAATAAATTACAAAAACTTAAAGAGTCAATATAGCATTATTTCTTGCGCATACTACCTACTCATTCCGTACAGGATATTTCTATATTTTATTTAATTATTTATTAATCAACGTTTGAAAATTGCATTTTTAGAAAAAGTGAGTTTTGTTACCTTGTTAATGCTCAAAATCGATAGTTATTAATACTGGATTTTTTTTAAAATATAAAAATGTTTTAGTTGTTATTTGTAAAGGTAAATAATTTATTTAAAGATGCCAGTGTTTCGTTTTTCAAAAACTTAATTTTTAATGATTTTAAAAAGTAAATGTCAGTTTATTTCGTAATCACATGAAAATGACGCTATAAAGAAATTGTTATAAAAAATTAATGAAAACGTTTTATGCAATTTCGTAATTTATGTAAAAATGTGACATTTATCAATGTTTGACTTAGATTTCATTGATTTTACAAAATTTTGAAAATTTTTTGCTGTTTATGGAAAAACGTGGTTTACTGAAAAAAATATCCAGTTTTTGTCAATATTTTGTTTATTTTTAATCTTATAAATACCACCAGTAGAAAGCTAAGACAATTTTGAATAAAAACAGGTGCCGAACATTGCTTCCACACCTTGCTTATGATGGCATTCTCAGGTTGGAGTATCCTGAGGATGTCCATATTACGGGATTTGCTGATGATGTGTCTCTAGGGTGATCATTGGAAAGACGGTGGAGGAGGTGATGCGAAGAGGTAATTTGGCAATCAGTATGGTGGACAAGTGGTTGAGAGAGAGAGAAATCTCAGTCTTGCGGCAGAAAAGACAAAGTTTGTGGTAATGGTAGGGGGGAGGAAGAGTCTGGAAGAAATTACATTGACGGTTGACGGGGTGGCTATAGAGCCGGTGAAGAAGGTTAAATATTTGGGAGTTTGGATTGACTCCAAACGCTCTTTTCGGCCGCATGTGATGGAGGTAGTTGATAAGGCCAGCAGGACTCTATCAGCTGTATCCAGGCTTATGAGTAGGATTGGCGGAGAAACGGCATCAAGTAACACCCACACAGTCCGGCAATGCGGCTCACGCCACATTGACTCGCCGCTTATGAGTGGCCAATTTTCCCCTTGACCTCTAAGTTCCACGGTGGCCTGAGTTCTGGCCCCCCAAGAGCTGGGCAGTCGAACATAATGTGTTCGTACGACTGGACCTCCCCACAACCGCACAGCTCATCAGTTGCCAGGCGGAACCGAAACAAATATTAGTTCAAATTCACGTGGTTGGAGAGAACTTAGGCTCCCGTTGCCCTTATAAACGAACTAGACCATCTCTCCAAGTCCTGTATAAATCTATAACAGGACCTACCCTTAGTCGTGGCGTGCCATTCTTCCTGCCATGCTTCCATAGCGAGGCTGTAAAATCTCTTCCGCAGGCGGGAGTTGAGCAACTGTTCGAAATTTAGAACCGGTGCACTGCGATCACCGTTCGGCTCCGGTACAAGCCCGGCTCGAAACCGCATCCCAAATACCTCGGCTTTTTTACCTCTTCGCAATTTCCGCATGGACGCCCGAACTTTCACCACTAAATCGATTGGGAGAGCCTTTCCCAATACGGTGGTAGCATCGTAGTAAGTTGTTTTAAAAACACCAGTGTATACGATTAAGGTTCTGCGCTGGGAACTCCTTAAATTTTGAATAAGTGCTCGATTTCTGTCCAACCTATGGGCCCAAACAGACAAAGCATAGGAGATCATACTTTCTAAGACACCTCGGTACACCATGAACAAATGACGGCCCGAAAGCCTGTAATCCTTTCTAGCAATCCTCCTAAGCCTGTGCTTCACAGAGACGGCGTCCGATACTACTTGCCTAATGTGGTTGCTAACAGCAACTTCTCATGAAATAAAACACCTAGGTACTTATGAACTCTAACTCGGCTGATTACACAGCCTAAATGATGTTCCTCTGTTCAACCGGCATCCGTAGTTTGCTTAAGGGAAAGAGACTCTTACCGCACTGCCGTGGGAAGCTAACCCTGAGTATGGCCGACCAACAGCCAATTACTATGGCTTCAAGCGCTATAAAATGGTGGAGAGGCACTTTCTGGCATTCAGCGACCTAGGCGTGGCAGCGAATCGATGCTTAGATGAAATAAGTTTTATTATGGATGTCATATATATTTTAAGTATGTGACGGGGTGCGCCTACTCATTACAGCAAATATATGACAAATGAGCGGTTGGGACACGTAAGCCGATGGTGTATGGCACCACGCTTAGTCCACTCACGTTTCGGGCTTTCGGGCTTCAAAGTCCGCTCACCAACCATCAAACTACACTCGAACAGGCAGGAGTCGACTATCTGCCGACACTCCACCGAAAGATTCCTTCTTTCCAAGACACCTTCTTTGAAGAGAACTTAGTCCATGCGGACCGTAGGGGGAAGACACCAATCTTGTGACGTTACCTGTCATCACATCACCCCCTCTGTACTGAGCCCTGAGAGGCTTTATCGGAGGGTTGTCTTTAGACCCTAACTTATTACATCTCACAGTCATCAGCCAGGCCTCGGTCGGGATGCCACCGATGTAAATGCCTCAGCAGACATTTGTATCAGTAAAATACAAATCAAATTTCGCCTTCATATACGTCTCAAACGGACATCTTTACATCCAACCTAGCATGATTCACTCAACTAGCTAACCGACACCGCGGAAGCGCCTAGTCCAAATCTGACAACACCGTTCCTGACTGTGAATGCCTTGGAAAACGAACGAGTTTTAAGTTAAATCAGTGCTACACTCATGCTAATCAAAATTACGTTTTACGCAACATAGAAATCCAGACCTACAGCCAAATAAGTCGATCAAATTAGGTCACCTAACAAGGGGAAGTAAACTCACTTCAGACCGCACAGGAGTCGGGGAAAAACCCCACCCGGTTCCATGATGGAGTCTCACGCGGTATTACAAAATCACAATCAGGGACCGCCACAGGCGAAACGAAGCCATACCCCCGGTCGCACGGGATACTATATCCCGGGCTCGGCTATCCCCGCCAACGGGAGCCCCAAATCGAATCAGAAACAATATCAATATAACCATGGCACGATGCCAATACGCCTACCTCCAACCAATCCAATGCCGAGGCCGGAACCCTAGCCACCCGGGATTCTACCATGATCGAATATCTCGATTAAACTCCCTCTGCAGACCTACACACCGCAAAGGCGCGAAAAACACCAGCCACTTTAAACCACTCCTCGGTGATCATCCAGTTAATACGGAGATCCAGAAAGGAATGTATTCTCTCAAGTTCCCTAACAGCTCGGTGTACGCTCGACCTCATATCGGGGACAGATATATAAGGCTATACGGACCGTATCTCCTCGATCCTCTCCAAACCATCAACCCCAGAGCTAAACTTCCGTATAGAAGGGCTTCGCCCCAGAGACATCCGGATTAGGGCCGACCACCGCTCTACTGTCTTTCACTACCTTCCACTTCGTGAGGAGGCGTCCTTCAGACTGATTGCGCCCTCTTTTTCGGTGGACCGGAGACTCGGCGGCGACCTGCCGATCAACGTTCTTGCCTTGAAGGGGTCACCGGCCACCGACCAAGTCGTCCAAGTAACCTCCTCCCGATTGCTCCATAGCCGCTTAAAAGAACGAAGCACCGACTGTAATGCCAGGCACTACGTTAACAGTCTGAATGAATCTGTCACCTAACACAATACCAGATGAGCGTTCACAATCGCCTCCTCGAGCAAGGCCGTCCGTTCTCACACAACCCGCTTGAGAACTCAAAAACTAAAAGCTCCTAATGTAGACCACCGGCGAGGTCGGAGCGAAATCGCTTCCGGAACCTGCCAGAGGATCAGAAAAATTTACTGGCTTCACGAACCTATGACATGGGGACACAATTCAGACAAAGGAAACGTCCTTATTTAGTAGACAGTGGCACTCCTGCAACACACTACGCAGCTGTGTAGCCTAAACCCCATATCAACGTAGACTGACTGAAAGCCACTGATCGTTGTCAGCACCGACGACGTGAACGTAGGCACGACGTACTTGTTGAAGCAAATCGCTACCGGTAATAATATACACAATTTATACAGCACGGGGCCAGAGACCGAGAAGCGATATATTATTTTAGGCTATCCCTATACCAATGTAATAGATTAAAAACTACTTTCAGCCTAATAATACTTCAGAAGGGAAAGAAATAAAAAATAATTTTAACTCCGCAGATAAAAATTACAAAAAAATTTTAATTATTTTTTTTTCGAAACAAAGCATTCTTTCAATAACTACCATTATCCGATATTATGTCTTATTATCTGATTTTTTATTAGAATACTGAATCAATCAATACTCCTGATACACAAGCTATCATACGAAATTTTATAATTTTAAGTTAAAGCATTCGTTAGATATAAAAAAATATATATATTTATTAGCATACAAGATACGCAGGCATACAAACAAAATTGTTTAACCAAGGTTTACATTTTTTACTAAGAAGATTTAAATGCGCAAACGAAATACTAAAAATCTTGGAAAGAAATGTAATCTTTATAACCTGTTTTAAAAGACAACTGGAAAATTAAATTTAATAACTATTAAAATATAAATTTTCAACAACGATACGGTCTTCCAAATTAATTTTCATTTTTTAGTTTCCACTTCTTCCCATTTTTAAATAAACTTACTATTATTTACAACTGTTCGACGAAGATTGAAATAGAAAATTCCACAAAAAAAAATTATAAATTATACATAGAATAAGGAACGTAAATTTAATAAATGTGTTTACCGATCTCCGAAGTGGAGTGGTAGTATCTCCCTCTTCCGATCAGAAACTTCTGGATTCAAATCCCGATCAGTATCTTTATTTTTCACACCTAGAAAGATCCATCAATTACCACTTTCGACAACATTAACTGGATATAGTAATTTCAGTTTCATGCAGTCTCTGTCTCTACTTAAATAAATACTACCGATATTAATCGTAAATACCAATGACTATAGGTAAATTCTAGTGACAATTTTTCATTATATCTACATAAATATAATTTAAAAAAAATATTATAGCGGGTTATTTTAGGTAAACATTTATATTTTTTTATAAAACGTACGACTGAAACGACATGTACTGGTCGTACGTAATATTTAAAAATAATAATAATAATAATAAAGCACGGAGATGTATCTTTTTGAATTGAAAAAATAAAAATTTGTTATCAGACGATTTTATAAACTATAGAACGACGATAATAATTACTTTATATTTATTATCATTACCATTATTTAATGAATGACTTACAACCAAAGTGATAAGCAAGGGTGAAATCGAAGACAATTTGCACAAAGCTTATCGCTAAGAAGCAGTTTTAGAACTGGAGGAAAACAGCCGGTCTTGGTGATAAAACAAAAGATGTACTTAACCAAAACGGGAAGAAGAGCGATAGAGTGCAGGGAGCGGGTAGAAAGTTGTTAGAACGTGGAACTCCGCTATAGACGATGAGAGCCGGTCGGCACGGGGAATGGGAAAGAACAGCCGTTACCATGGTAACCGTCCCCTCGACTGAACCAAAACTAACCCTCTTCTATGCACATCACTGGCGAGCAGGAGGCATACCGTACTCTCATTCCAGAAGCGACTGTAGTTCACAGTTCACTAAATATTTCAAAACTAGAAGATTGCAAAGAATTTAAGCAGCCAGTCACTCTTATGCATAACCGTGCGCTGGTCACAAGTGTAACGTAACAAACAAATCTTTTTTGGCTAAAACTGACAGAAAATTTGCGAAAATGTATTTCAATCTAACAAGATAGAATTATTGAAAAATGTGCAAGAGAATATTTTAAAATAAACGTATAAAAATATTTTGTTATATTTCATCTTAATCGATTTAATTTACTTTTTAATTTCGAAAACAATGTTTTAGTAAATAAACCGTTACAGTTAAACCTTAAAATAAACATGTAATCAATTAAACTGAAGAACGAATAGATACAAAACGCGTGCACGATTTGTTTGTTTCACTTCAATTTACAAACGACTAAATGGATTTCAATAAAACTTTGCAAGTTTGTTTATTAAATACGAAAGATAAGTTCATCAGGGAAGAAAATAAAGGAGTTGTCATACAAACCATTTTATCGATTTCAGTTTTTTACCGATACCTTCATTTTCCACTTATGTAAAAAACAATACTCTAAAGTATCTATCAGATAATGGATTATTTTTGTTGATTATTTTTAATATTCTTTCACAACAAACTAATAAAAATGAATAATTTCAGTTTCAGATAAGCCATTTAGGAACCAGTGTGGTTAATAAAACCCAACCGAAAACGTTTTCTTAATTTAAAAACATCTATAACCCGAAGGTATTCATATGCATTTAAAATTATTCTATATTCATAAGTACGCTACCGTACGATTAAGAATCTGAATGGACAATAACTACTATTCAAAATATGGTGTGGAATATTACTTTGGTTACGTAAATTTTAACCAGCAACTAATATAATTACTAATCAATGTAGCTTAACAGAGAAGTAATAATTACCTTGATAAGACTACCGTCGCTTTATAGCATTTGACAAAGAAGCAGTTGTTCAGGCAAGTAACGGGTAATTCAAAAAAAGACTTCGCAAATTTCAAAGCATATTAAAATTTATCGAGATAACTTACAGATTTGGTCGAGGTCATATTTCATAGAAGAACACATGAAATTTGTCACCCAACATTCACTTTGCTTCGATATGGCTTCCATTTGTAATGCGACACAGATCCCAGGTCGACTTCATTCCAAACTGTAGTCAGTAAGTCGGGCGTTACATCTGCCGCTGCGGCGTTAATTCGAAGTCTTAGTTCGACAAGATCAGCAGTCAAAGGCGGTACATAAACCCGATCTTTAATGAAACCGCTCAAGAAAAAATCTAGCGGGGTCAAATCTGGGGAACGTGGTAGCCATGCAATTGGACCTTCACGGTCGATCCATTGACGTCGGAATCTGAATGGTTTGTGAGGTGGTGCCCCGTCTTGCTGATAGTATTGGCGTCCATCTAGGTCACCATCGGAGGAATTAGAAAATTTCGAATCATGTCCAGATAAATGATACCACTTACGGATGCCAACGGGAAGAAGAAAGAGCTTTACAGTCTTTGTTTAGGGCAAAAAAATCACTGACCTTAGGGCTATCACGAATTTGCTGTAAAGCTTTATAACAGTTTTCGCTAGCCCTTATTCGGCAGTTATGAGTGTTCAGCTGGCCACTGATGTGAAGGTAGTCTCATCTATAAAAATGACATTCTCCAAAAATGTAATATCGTCTGTAATTCTACCCATCACTTCCACACAAAACTGCAGCGGAAAAACTTTGTCATCTGTAATGTGTTGAACCACGGTTAGTTTTTACGGCTTCAAGAGCAATCGTTTACGTAATGCGCGCCAAACAGTAGTTTGTGACGCACATCGAATTGATTTCTTCGCACTATGTACTAAGCTTTTTCTGAATTGTTCCACAGCAGCTTCAGGGAAGCTGGGCGTCCTGAATAAGACTGGTTTTAAAAAAAAAAATATTGGCTTTAATTGCATCAATATTCTCAAAATTAAATTTTGAATGACTTTTATTTGGTTATTAAAAAATCAACAAAATTATGCCAAACTTTAACAAGCGTGCATTTCAACACCAATCTTTTGAGTTTAACAAGTTTCTCGTAAACAACTAAAGATAAGGTTTTGAAACCCATTTATTTTCTTTTAAACTTTTTATATAAAATTTCATACAAAACCATTAATTTTGCTCGGTAATCTGTATCCGTACAATTTTAATACAATATTATTTGACCTTTGTAAAAAGATTTCAGTGAGATCTTTTGCTACCCGTAGCTGAAAAAATAAAGCGTTACCAGGCCTATATTTATACAAATTTTTTAAATTATTTTGATGGAGAAATACACCTATAAAGTATAGGAAATATCCGCGGGGAATTGTAACGTCTCGGCCTTTCATTCGGTGGTCCTAGATTCGAATCCTGGTAAGGCAAGGCATTTTTCATACGCCACAAAATTCTATTATCGTATTCCCATACACAAGCTTCAAGTTTTCTGGTGAAATTATTAAAAAAAAAAAAAAAAAAAAAAAAAGGTATAAGAGAGAAGAAGCTTTCTGAAACAATCTGTTTATATATTCTAGCAGTTTTTCTTTTAAATGGTTGCCATATTAAATCTGACAACACAAAACAAGTTTTTAACAATACTTATCAACCGAAAAAATTATACTCTTAATTATTGTACAATAAAATAATTCTATATATAATATTTTAAAGAAGTTATGGAGCATTTAAAATGCAATGCCGTATTTTGGATTTTGCGTATAATTCTAATTAGCTTGATGTCAGTCAGACAGTCATAATATATATATTCATAATATTTTCAATTTAAAAAAAATAGCCTTAGCTCACGCTTGGTAGTATTCGTTTTAGATAGTTTCATTGAATTTCCTTTCTTTAGTTATCAAGAAACAGGTCTCTCATTTTAGTTTCTTGCAAGCGGATCGTTTTCATGCAGACGATATATTTTGACAACTAACCCAAATTTTAAACAAAAATATCATTAAAATTGAATATAAGGAAATATTTTTAACGAAAATAAAACTCACATAAATAAAGAAGGTACACAAAAAATACAACAGATACTTTAACTTTTCATATTCATTATTGACCAATTCAATGATCATGTCGTTAGAGTACCTAGGGGTTAAAAATTAAAAATGACTCATGTTGAAAATCAAACCAAAGGTACTAAGATATCATTTTTGGCAAAGTCTAGCACAAAAAAATAAATAAATAAAATAAAAAACTAACCTAATTAAAACGTAATAGACAACTTTATCAAAAACGATTAGTATGCGATTTGATAAAACTGAAATGTGTTCAGTCTAATCATTAAGAAAAGTTCTTTTTAACATAATTAAGTAGGACCTATGGAAGAGATCTTTAATTTTTAGGAAAAAAAGTCAACGAATTTCTAGATAAAGTTATTCTAAATATATTAGTCCTCACATAAAGATTTGTTTTTTTTAAATTTAAACAATTAATTTTAGAAAAAAAATTATAAAAAATTCTCTTTTGGTGAACACCTTAATTATAAAATATAAGGCTTATACAATAGTCTTCCCCGTTTAATCGTTTTTTTTTTTTTACAATTTAATAACGACGCTAATATTATAATTGTCTTTTTAAACATCAAATATCAAATATTTAATGAATGTTTAAAAATTGAGGTTAAATTATTTTTTTTAAGGTAAAGGTATATATGCGTTACGAAATATAGCCTACAAAATACACATGAAAGAATACAGGCAAATAATATCCGTGCATACTTCATAATGAATCACCACAAGTATTCAAGGAATTTATCTCAGTAAATAAGTATGCTAATGAATAGTGTGCTATATATTGTATATCTGATGCTTCAACACCTCATGAACATTGACACACGCGCATGTGAACGCGTACAAAGTATAATTTATGTGATAATAAATTTAAGGATAAGAGTAATTAACGACGAGATTAATTAACATATATACCCCTCCTCTTTGTTTATAAAACAAACGCTATAAGACAAAATTACAGTAGAACCTACGAGTATTATAATACAAATTCAACTGTAATGAACTACAAGTATTTCACTTTTTAAAAATATATTTAAATTCTTTAAACACTCATTTTTAAAAACTTCTAGCGATATGAACAATAAAAACTACATTAGAAAAGCTTACGCAAATGCGTTTCTTTTAATGCTAGTACTTGTAAAACTCCCGTTTACATATTTTTTTAAAGTAATTTGTTATTTGTGGAAAATAAAATGCTGATTTACACGAATTATTCATAGTTTTGCTCGATAATAAACTTCTACGAAGTAGAATGTTCATGATTATTAAAAAAAAAAGTTCAAACCTTTGATCAATATTCTTAAGAAACATTTAAAAATATGTTGTGTAAAACTTTATTCAAAAAATTAATTTTTCCCCGATTAAATGAAGAAAAAAATAATAAATAGATAAATAATCGATTTAGGTTTAGAAAAGAGTATTTTTACGAGAAAATATTTAAAAATAAAACTCAAAATTTCATAAGGAGATTATTTTAATTTTTCAATCTAGTCTACTATAAGTTTACTTACGAATAGGTTTTCAAGACTAAGTGTGGGGAAAATAAAACCTAATTGCCTATACGGCTATTAACTAAAACATTAAGCAGAATTAACAAATCTTTTTTTGTAAACACTCAATTTTTAAAAATATTTTTATTAAATATTTTTTTTATAAACTCAATTTTTTTTTAATAATAATTTTTTAAAAATAAGGTAGAGGCAATGTTTTTAGTAAAGTACGTATCGTGAACTAATCAGTGAGGATATAGCTAGGGATCTTCTGATGGACTGGGAGTCGTGGCGGCTCCTGTAATCCAGCTACTTGGAGGTCGGGTACTGTGGACGAGTATGAATAATTGTGGTTGCTTTATTGTACGTTTCTTGTTGTTGAATATTATCCGCATTATGTTCTCCTAATCAGGGATCTTCTGATGAGCAACGTATAATAGTCTAGTGTTACCAAATAAAATATCAGATCACAGCTGATTTATTAAAACTAATTAGCATCGAATTAAGGTTAAAAAAGAGTAATTAAATCTGAGTTAAAACAACTAGTGTACAAAATTATAGTTATTTATCTTCTTAAAGATAAAGCCGAAAGTTTGTCTGTTTGTTTTTTCTCGCACGCGAGAACCAACCGACCGATTCCTTTCAAATTTTTCAGGATACATGCCTTTTATCCCAGAGAAGGTTTTAAGCCACAGACCGAGGCCCTAACCTTCTTGTAGGTGAAGTTGGGAGTTAAAGATATTCATTAAACAAAAAAGATTAATCCTTTTACTTTATTATTATTATTAATTCTGTCACCATGGTAACAGAAATAATTTATGAATTTTTCGTCGTCAAAGATGTATATACTTTAGTTACCATAGTTACCACTATCCTGTCTTTTGTAATTTAATTTCTTTCCTGAACACTTTAATTATTATTTATCAGTACTATTCTCAACCATGAGGTAACGAACGCTGCCATGGTCTGGGGGGGGGGGGGAGGAGTGCTCTGGCTAGACGGGAATGGCGACCGAAGCGAGCCCCGACCGGCTAGTTATAAATAACCTTATTATTGTTTTTCCTGTAAATATATTTCATAATTTATTAATTTTCTGTTCTGCCGATACTACAAGAATAACTGCACATAAAACTAACTTAGGTTTTAACATTGGTAAAAGACATAAAGATGCAATTTTAATTTTATAAATCCGGTAGATTAAATTCAGTTTTTCAGTTACTAATAAGGAATCAGTTAATGAAAAAAGGTTTATCAAAAAGATTTTTTATTATTATATGTTTAATATACATCATGTGTGTTCAAAATGTTTTCCTTCTGCCATAATAAATTCGAACCAACGTTTAATCACTAAATTCACATAAGCCTTTTTTATTAAAATATTGATACGATTTATAAAATCATCTGAATTTTCAACTGACAGCTAGAGGTGGTATAGCTCATTTATATTTGAAAAAAATATTAAATTTATAACTATATTCCAGAAACGAAAAATCGCAAGGCATCAGATCACCTGAACGTGATTCAATTACACTGGTCAACATGATTTTTGTCTCACGAGTACCAGTAGGTGTATTTATGCCTGTACTTATCCTGTTTCCAAATATGTATTCGGGATTTCTCCCGAATACATATTAAATTTTTTTAAATATTTTAAAACGTTTTTTCGTCCATTTGTCCATTGTCAAGTAAAAGCTCTTAGAGCATCGTAAGTATGATGTAACCAAATGAGCTAACTCAAAAGGTAGCGTTGCTACTGTTGTGCAGGTGCACGTGTAAAGACATGTACAAAAGTGATCTAGTGTAGCATACATTCATCAGAAAGATACCAGTTGTAAGTTAGTAACGAACCAGTAATCACGTTATTGTGAGTGCTTTGTGTCTGAATTATTGTGTATTACAAATTTACAACTTTATTTCTTATAATTAGTCGTTAGTTACAAGATGCTTAGAGTTTGTTTAAATAATCCTAACAGAGGCAGTCTATGCGTATTGTTGATTCTTAATGTGAGAAACGCCTTCAACAGTGTCTCACACGCAGCAATAGGCAGGGCCTTGATAACACGCAGAATTCCTCCATATATAACAAAAATTATAATGCCGTATTTGACCGAACGTAAATTGCGCTGTGAAGTGGAGAATGGGATAGTGGAGCGAATCATCGAAGAGGGGACCGACTTTATGAAATATTGCGTATGACGGGGTATTCCGGGTCCCGCTCCCCCCAAAAGTTTCCTTACCGGGCTACGCCAATGATCTGGCCCTCGCAGCTGAAGCCAAGAACAGGAGAGAGGCAGTCGAGAAGATAACCAATGCTTTCAACACAATAAGCGGATGGATGCCAGGTCGGGCTGCAGGCTGCAGATGGCGCCCGAAAAGACAGAAGCCGTCGTGATCACAAAGGCCAAAGACCCATCATAGTGATACCACTGGAAGGACAAACAATAGTGTCATGTCCGGCGGTTAAGTACCTAGGCGTCTGGATAGACGCGCCCGGCTTTGTTACGGCACACAAGTAAAGGAGGCATGTGAAAAAGCCGAAAGAACAACGAGATTAGTTGCTGCCCTTCTCCCGAACTGCCATGGCCCGAGACAGCAAAGGAGGAAACTACTTGTAAGCGTTGTTTATTCAACGCTACTCTACAGAGCATAGGTATGGAGGGGAGTAACGAAGTACCAAGAGTACAAAGGCATGATGGAGTCCTTACACAGGAGGTGTCGCCTAAGAATCACGGCAGCATACAGGACCGTGTCGAAGGATGCGATAGAAGTACTTGCGAGAATCCTTCCCGATAGATCTGGTAATCGAAATACGGATAAGATTACGTGAGCTTGGAGCCCTCTCTCCCGCAGACAGAAGAAGATGAACACGCACACTGACGGAGGAGACGGAGAACAAGTAGCAAGAACGGTGGGACGGCAGCACAAAGCCAGATGAATACACCTTCTGGTGAGATGTAAGGAACTGGCGAAGGAGAGTTCATGGCTCGCTGGATTACTGCCTTACCCAGTTTATGGCGGGCCATGGGGGATACAGAGCATACCTTCATAAGTACGGCCTCGACAATAAACAGAACTGCCCGGTATGCGAGGAAGAGGAAACGACATACCACGTGTTATTCCACTGTCCGAGATACGCAGGACCTTCGACAGAGCTACTTGACATACCAGGCAGGGAAGTGATGTTCCAGCCTGAGGAACTGATGGTCATGATGATAGAAAAGAATGAAAACTGGAAGGCGATCACTACATATGTGAAAATCATGATGAGAGACCTCCAAGCATGGGAGGAGTCACGAAACAATAGGCGGCGTCGGAAAGTGCGGGGGCGGACAGGTTCGCGAGTCAGCGACTAGGGGATCCCCCGTACATGTGGGGGTCGCTTTGACGTGAAGAGGCCGCGGACACTTTGCTCCCGTGTCTGATGGCGTCCGCAGGTAGTAAGTATAAGAGCTGATTTGGAAGCCGAGAGTTCCAGCGTTCAAGTCCTAGTAAAGCCAGTTATTTTTACACGGATTTGAATACTAGATCGTGGATACCGGTGTTCTTTGGCGGTTGGGTTTCAATTAACCACACATCTCAGGAACGGTCGAACTGAGAATGTACAAGACTACACTTCATTTACACTCATACATATCATCCTCATTCATCCTCTGAAGAATTTTCTAAACGGTAGTTACCGGAGGCTAAACAGGAAAAAGAAAGAAAAGAAAAGGTAGTAAGTATAAGGGGTATGCATATGTCCCTGGTTAGTTTATGATGTAAGTTTGCTGTACTGATATTATGATGTAATTTTTTTTTTCTTTACGTATATATCTGAGTATTTTGCTTTTGATGTATATTATGTCTATGATGCCTTTCTGATCTTGGGCTAATTCCCTTTTTCTTGGGGCCTTATTGTAGTATGTAGTATTTTGTATCTTCTCCATTCTATGAGATTTTGCTGTTTGGCTGCAGATTTTTTTTTGTGCTGTCCGATGCATGCATTTATAGTGTTGTCGCACTGATCGTGTAATATTAATGAATGTCTCTTTTCAGGCGTATCTTTATGTTCTTGCTGTATTTTTTGATGATTTTTCTATATTTATATTGTTGTGAGACTTGTTTTCTTGAGTTTTTCTTCTCTTGTATTTGTATATATTGTGTGACTTTTTTTGTATGTAGTTTCATAATCCGTTTTTTGTATCTTGATGTATGGTGATATATCTTGTTTGCTGTAACTGATGTATTTTTGTTGATATTCCTATTATGATGCGATTGCACTATGATGTATGAGTGTGTGAGAGGGCGTGTAAACCCCCTTCCAGAAAGAATGTTTCGTTAGCGGTTCCAGGAAGGGTGGTAGCCAGGGGTGGCGGTTTAGCCGGTAGTGCGCAGATTTACATACGCATATTAATAACATCTTGCGGCACCTATGAGTGAGCCCGACACTGCTTAGGCGTCCGTAAATGGGATTCCCCACCTCTTAAAAAAAAAAAATCATCCTAACAATTTTTGTTATTTATGTGGTGAAGTAACGGTCAGATTCCAAAGGCGAAACTTTACTCTATTAGTAAAAAAGTGTTATGAACATTATTTTGGGTGTAAAGTAGGGGACCAAACAAGGGCCTGGGCCCCACATATCTGTTGTTTATCGTGTTCTAGGCTTCTCGCTGCATGGAAAAATGGCACTAGCCACATGCCATTTGCTATCCCTATGATTTGGAGGGAACCCAAAGATCACTTTTCTGATCTTTATTTCTGCTTAACAAACGTTAAAGGGATTACGTCAAAATCAAAGCGTAGAGTGATGAACCCTAACTAGCAATCAGCAACGAGACCAGTTCTACACTGTGAAGAATTGCCCATACTAAAGCCTCCGGAACATGTGACATTAGATGAACAGAGGTCAGAGTCTGATGGAAATAAGGAAGAGAAAGAAACAGATTCTGGTGATACAACTTTTGAACAAAGTAGTTCATCTGAGCCTCATTTACTGACTCAAGAAAATCTTAACGATCTCATACGAGATTTAAAGTTATCCAAAAAAAAACAGTTTGAGATGCTTGCTTCCCGGCTAAAAGGATGGAATCTTCTTCAAAAGAATACAAAGATATGTACTTAACGTAATTGTCTTTCTGAATTTAAAGACTATTTTTCTGAAGAAAATGGCTTAATGTTCTTGTAATGACATTTCTTCTCTATGGAGACACTTTGTAATGAACATAACCCAACAGAATGGTGATGGTTCTTCAATTCCATTAAAGTTAGTTTAAAAGCTGTGCTTCAGTATAATGGCAATAAATTCCCATCAGTAGCTGTGGCTCACTCTGCTACTATGAAAGAAACATATGTAAACTTTAAATTTGCATTGGAAAAGCTTCAATAAGCAGAGTATGAATGGAATATTTGTGGTGATTTGAAGGTAATTTCACTTATTCTTAGTCTGCAGCTTGGTTACACAAAGTACTGTTTTTTTTTGTCTGAATGGGATAGTAGGGCGAGAAAAAAACCATTTCATTAGAAAAGAATGACCTAAACGCGAATCACTCATTCCTGAACAGAAAAATGTAAAACATGACCCATTGTGTAATCCTAAAAATATGTACCTCTCTTACATATCAAACTACGATTAATGAAGAATTTCGTCAAGGCCATGGACAATACTCCTAGTTTAATGTACTTAAAACAGAAGTTTTATCAAATTAGTGATGCAAAAATTAAACATGGAATTTTTTTGGGTCCAAAAATACGATCACTAATGCATGATGAAAAGTTTGAGGAAATATTAAATCCATTGGAGAAAGCAACTTGGCAAGCATTCAAAAATGTTTCTTAGAAATTTTGGGAAATCGAAACGCGGAAAATTACTGTGATATTGTCAACGATCTTATAACATCTTATAAAAATTTGGGTTGTAATATGTCCTTAAAAGTACATTTCCTGCACTCGCACCTAGATTTCTTCCCGGAAAATCTCGGCGCAGTGAGTGAGCGATGAGCACGGGGAACACTTTCATCAGATTTCAGCTATGGAAAAGAGGTACCAAGGAAAATGGAATTCTAATATGCTGGCCGATTATTGTTGGACCATCAACCGGGATGCTCCACAGGCGAAATATAGCAGAAAATCATCATTCCTTACTTTTTGGATGAGTCAAATATTTGAATATTGTGTAGTTAAGAATGCAGAAAATATTAAAATGTTTGAAATTATAAATGCCTGTCTCTCGGAAACCTTGCATGATGGGGAAAAACCGATATCATATTTGAATTCAGGAGAAAACATACTATCAGAATCGCATATATATTTCTTCCTGAGACAAAAAAAAATCTGTTTTGTTCCCTAGTGATGAGATGAGAGAGTCATTCAATTGTTCTTCAGCTTCCTATCAATTCAGGAAACTTTTGAATAAGGAAATATCTTATTTGAAAAATGTAGAAGTCTTGCTGCCAAACATTGGAACAGCCGATAGAATGGAACGGAACGAAACTCTATCGGAGCATTACTCTCTACTTTTTATTATCGCAGGGCCTGAACATTTCTCGTTTGCTGCTGAATCTTATTTAGCGATGACTCGATTGTCATGACTGGTATTTATTTCGTTTAGTCAGACGGATGTTAGAATTACGTTCCATTCCTTCTGTAGATAGATCTGTGAAATTATTAGGTTTAATCTTTGGAGTGTCGAAAGAGAAGTCTCATTCTCTCAGCCGATGTCCAAACTCAGACTTGTTTAATAAATAGCCCGGAAATAATAACATCTAGACATATCTCAAGTAATAAACTGCCTGTTACATTACCGTCCACCATTTCTTTTATGTGATTCCACATCAAACATGAACTCCATTACATTAAAGTTTTTCTCCACAACTACGAAGATTTCATCAGACCAATAAATACAATTATTACGGTTTTCAAGGCCATTCAATTCGAAGCAATGTTTCATCAGACGGTTTCGTTGAGGTAAAGTAATGAGAATCTTTCACACCGTATAATACATTTCCAACAAAATTTACTGTTCTACCAAAATCATATTCATAAAGTAATTTTGACCAATGACATCTCACTTCCTTTCGAATCTTTAGTAAATTTTTTCGGGTATTTCCAGCCTAAAACAGCCTTTATAGCTGACATTTTTAATATCTCCGCAACACAATTTTTTCTAAACAACAACTAGGCCTATTTCCAACACTTCTAGTATTTTAAAATTTATATTCAACCAATGCCTATATTTACGAGTTGATAATAAAGAATCAGGCCATCACAAATTAAATTTTTCACGGAGGGCACAGGTATATCTTCATTATTTTTCCAACAATAAAACGCGGAAACACATTCTTGTTTCCGCGCTTAGCCTTAAAAACGTCATTGTTGTCAACACAGGTACAAAAATGAACTGAACAATTGAGTAGTAATTATATCACCTGATCACTAATTGCAAAATCAAAATTTCTCATTTGTTACAGAATTTAAATCTGAATGCAAAGGCAAACTGATTTTTACTTTCAAGGAATGTACATTATAAATCTTTCGTAATAAATAAAATTTAAAACTATTCTTTCTGTAAAAAAATAGTGTTCATAAAGTATTCAGTACACAGATGCTGATTATTAGAATTGATGCATTTCTTAGTTAATGTACCCGAGTATTAGATGACGTCACCAATTCTGATAATAATTACCTTCCCCGACAAATTACTTCGGTTATTCTAACCATGACAGCTGGAAACAACTTGATGGATTGGAAACAATCCATCAAGTTTAATGTTCTAACAGGACTGTAAGCGTTAGGAACATGAAGCCTGCAACTAGATATCTACTCCTGTAATCCACAAAAGACGCCTTAATCTAGTTTGATAATATTATTGATTAATAAAATATTTATAAAAAAATAAATACTGCAGCCTATCTAGTTCTTAATACAGAATCGAAACTTCTGCCAAATTCTTAAATTAAAAATCAGGTCATGTTTGATTTAATCTTTTAATCGAGAAGCTTCTTAAAGTTAAGAGTTGTTCATTTTCATTTGCCAAAACAGATATATCATTTGTTATCACAATAATAAAAATTACCAGTATTATATCAAATGTTTTTCAGATATCCTAGAAATGGTCTCTAACTAATATATATATATATATATACACACTCTATCTATAAGTGGCCATAATTGACTGGGTATAAATGTCCTGAATTGAGATACTCCCGAAAATAACACAGGAATTATCAAGAAAATAAACAACTATCTAATTCCATGTTACTACGAAACCTGAGGAGTGAAATGGTGTTCCGCTATCTCCTTCGCTCAGCCAAATATTTTGTTGCATACTAATGTAGAAGCTATATGCTATATGCACGTGGTATTCAACTCTACAAATAAATGCTGTTTAACAAAGGGACTGGACGTATATTGAACATTGTTACAATCGAAGAAACGTAATTCTGATTAATGCGCATGTATCTCATATGCTTTACCTATTAAAGCCAAAAGAAAGACTGACAAAACAAAAGATAAATAACCTTTTTCAGTAGAATATAGTACATATATGCACTGTTTACACTAAGAAACTGAGAGAATTTCGTGCGGTGATCAAACATTTCTTTTTGAAGAGGACAATCGATCAGGAAACTAAAGGAAGACTTTAAAAGTCCATGAAAATCCGTGATATTGCAAAGACAATAGGCATGAACGGATGCACCGTATTTTACACGAGTATTTACACATGCGAAAATTGCCCGCAATATGGGTGCCACGTTTATACAGAATTGATCAAAACAGTAAATATTTCTAAGCATGGTATGGGCCTATTTCAATGTAATCCAGAGGTATTTTTGCAACCGTTGATGACAACTACGTTCTGATTGGTTGATAAACACAACCAAACTGAATCCAAGCAACAATCAAATCAGTGGGTTCGCAGTCAGGGAACTCGCTCGAAAGAAGGAAAAATCGTACCATCAGCAGGAAAGATGGTATCACGGTCTTCTGGAATACTCATGATATAATCTTCATTGCTTTTCTTGAGAAGGGTAAAACAATAACCGGGTAATATGCAAATTTGCTGCATCGTCCAAATGAGGAGTGAAAAACTACCTAAAAAACCTACTAAGAAGGGACTGCGATAACAAAATTGTTTGAAATAGGGTACGAAATTCCTTGTCATCCCCCAACCCGATGGATTTACTATATTCGGATTATTATCAGTTTCCAAATATGAAGAAACAACATGCTGGAAAAGATTTACGCGAAATGATGAAGTAATCGCCGAAACAACTGCCTATTTTGAAGACATGGAAAAAATCAAACTAAAAGAATGGGATCAAAAACTTGACCAACGTTGACTAAGATTATGTTGAAAAATAAAAGATTCTCCTGAAAAATCACATTCTTTATTTTCCTATAGTCTTATCAGATACCTAAAATATTTACCAGGTTAAATAATCTTCTCAGAGCAATCTATATTACCTTGAAGGAAAATTTGAACGTGAAGCCAGTATGCTCACTTTGCAACTAATGTTACGAAAGGTGTGATATTATTATGATTAATATATTTATTTCGCCATTTATAACGATAATAGCAACGATTTAAATAATAAATCACAGCCGGTTACAATCAGGTAAATTAAAAATGTAATTCTTCTTAACGAAAATCGAATCTCTACCTTACATTTATCAAAACTAAACTATCACTCCTATGAAACAGTACATGAGTAAGGATATTGATCCCGAACATACTTAAGATATAACAAAAAAAAAAAAAGGAAATAAAATTCAAAAAAGAGAGAGATCGAGTGGTTGATTACTTTTACGTTGTAATATGAGTTTTTAAGTGGAATAATTATTTAGCTACTTCCTCAGATTAACTATCTTCAAAGGTTCTCAACAACCAAAATCAAAAGAGTAATCATTTTATTTTGAAAAAGGTAAGAGGTAAATACAATGCAGGAGAATTCACGATATAAGTGTGATTTAAATAGGGAGCGAAAGAAAGGGTGTGAGGAGGTGATGTTACAATGAAAAAAAGAAAAAGAGAAATAAACACAACAGTAGATGTTAACCACTTAACATTGTTTTTAGACAAGGTCTTATGTAACAAAAATTATATTACAAACGTAAAACTACGTAGAGTAATGTAATAACTGAATATGATACCTTTCATTATTACGTAAATAAAAGGAAATATACTATTTTAACTTTTTTAAAACTCTCTTTCAAAAGTTTTTGAACAAATATTTCAAAGGTATAAAACAATTGAACTAAATAAGAAGAAAAGAAAGAAATTTAAAAAGAAAAATGAAAAATAAACAATGCATTAATTTTGTCATTTAACTTATATTAAAATTTGTAAGACTCAGCAATTTTTAGTAACAAAAAACAAAAACTTCAGACTAACATATTGTACAGTGCGTAAGACATGGCATGAACCTTGTTAGTTGAACTTCAATAAAAATACAGCACTATTAACAAACAAACAAATTTACATAGGCTACTTTTCAAGTGTTAATGTCTTGCAATCCAAATAAGTCATTTTGGTAACCCACTATATGATAAAAAACGTTCACATATTTTACAATAATTCATAAATTTACACCAATTTTTCTGTTTCTTACTAATCTGAAGTAATTTTTCTGTTTCTTTACTAATTTGAAGTAAAAACAAAAGCAAAAAAACATGCATTCATCTTAAGTTTGTTTTTATATTTACTTATCGAAAGTATTATTCCAAAAAATGTTCGGCACTTAATATAGATAGTTTTAAATTCCACTAAATAATGTTCTTAACATTTCTAGAACTTTTTTTTAATCCGAATGAAAGTTTTTAGTCAAAAATTTTCGTTACCCACAAGGGTAAATCAGTATTTCTGTGGGATATCGTCCCAAATTTTTTCTTTGTAATAACACAACCATCTTGACAACAACGTCCGTTACTGTTAATATTTAATGTTTGCTATTGATTTTCCCCAAAGGACGGGAGTTACAAGATATCTCGTCGCTCATCTGACAAATAATACTGGTTTTGATATCACTATGCCGCATGCACAACAAAGAATGTCGAGATGTTAATATTTTAGAATATTTCTTGGATGATGTTTATACTGATGATTTAAGGCAAGAATCAAAGAGCAAAAGGACAGGTTTTAGTTGCGCGCATGGCCGTAGATTGATTCCCTTTTTCAAGCGAGAATTTTATTTGGCAACACGACTATGTCTCCTTACTAGCATAATACTGTATGGGATTGGTTGAACGACGCTTTCCCACCCGTTGATCGGTCAGCATGAACCATTGTTTGTGGTGGCTTCCAAGGTCACCCTATCTAATTGCTTATGAATTACTTCCTATGGGGTTTAGAAAGGTTTTTTGTATGTCTCCGCTACCTACTCATTTACTCTATTTGAGGCAAAGGATTGAAGCAGCTGTCGCTTCTACTCCAGAAAGTTTGGTTAAAGTATGGGACGAACTCACCAATCGGTTGGTTGTGAGCCACGTGATGAAAGATATTCACATTGAACATTGTAGGGAAAAACTGTAAGATTTACTCTTTTATTTTATTTGTAATTCACTACTGTAAGTCAAAGTTAAGAGATATTAAACAGCTTTAACATCTCTTAAATAATATTTTTTGTACATTCTGCCATTAACCAACTTATTCCATTAAAATTCTAGCAGCCACGGTTTTAAGTCCGATGCCAAGCTTCAAGGAATGTATTCTAAAAATTTAAAGTGTCTAACTTACATACAGTAAACTTCACAAAGAACCATAGTATCCCCACTCCTTTTCATTATGAATAGTAGACATATCACCAGAGACATAATAACTCTGTTACAGGATTTTTTTTTTGTATTTTTACTTTTTAGAGGAAACTTACATTTTTTTAAATTTATTTAATGGATTGTTAAGATCTGACGATTAACATGTATAAAACAGTTGCTGTTTTCAGATAAACGGTACACTGTTAATTACATGAACAGTACTTCTATAAATGACAGCTGTCGGTTACTATTTTATACGTATGGGTCGATAGGATTTAAAATAAAAACTGGCCTAAAATATAAAAATACTCTTAGTACATCACCCACCGATTTAGAGATTAGAAACCTTATCTTTTTTCCTAAATATTATCTGTTTTCAAGACAACATTCATTTCTATTGATTCCAAGATTTTACAGCGTCCCTGACGTAATTCTTAAAATTTTAATCCAGTAAGCGTCTAATTAAAATTAAATTACTATGTTGCTTTTCATCTGAGAATATTTAAGTAAAGTATATACTCGTAAATTTAGAAGTAAGTAGTTCAAAATTAAAATTCTAGTTTTTCTGCAGATCTTTTGATAAGAAGGTACAATTAGATACCTTTCAGCTTAATAGACTGAAGCTAGTTTTTATTTGCCGAAAGAAAATTTTAAAGATATCTCATACCACATTCTTATATTCAGTTTTAATTATATATAAATCCCTTACTATGCAAAGAATAACAAAAAGAAACTTAATCGTACAAAAAATTAATTTATCCAGGTTTTCGATGAATTTATTCGCGATTCAAAATTTAAATAAAAGTTATTTTTAATAATTTTCGATGAAAAACAAAACACAGAAGATAGAATGAATTAGTATTCCCGCGGATGAAAATCACCTACAACAATAAATTCATTCCTGGAATTCCAAAATAAGACGCTACAACTCTGTACTCAGCAGAAAAGCTAACGATAAACAGAAAACGCCAAACCGAAAAAGAAAGAATGAAAAATAACAAGAAAATCCTTGGACTGAAATTCCAAAACGACGAAACAAAACCGATACCAAGCAAAAAACTATACAAGAAAATCGACAAGATATTCTCCGACACGATGTCGATAAAAATAATCAACTTTTACTGTAGCATCAAAAGGATGAACCAAAACAGACCGACTGAACAGATTTTTGACTTCTTTCTGAACAGAAAAACCAAGATATACTGGTTCAAACACACGTCAAGAAGATATAAAAGAACTAAAGATCTATGAAAACAACATCACCGATATATAAAAGATCAGAACGACATTAAAAAAGAAGTCCTAAGATTTAAAAAAAAGAAAAGTCAGTCAAAAGGGGATCCAAAATGTCGGAAGAAAGAAGGAAAGCCATCTCTAAAAGAATGAAAGAATATTAGAAGAAGAGAAAAGAACACACGAAACAAAACAAAAAACCTATAAATTGTTTCTTTATGAAATTGTAGATGCCAAGCCATAAGAAAAATTTCATTTAGAACTTTGTGTGTAGGACTTATAGATGATTTATCTACACCGAGGAATTAAACAGACAGCTCACACACGAGTAAAAAATTTCCATGTCATGTCGAAGATCGAAAGAAAGTGTTTTTTAAGAAAATCCGTAAACCATTGTTGACATTCATGCAGAAAGTGAAAGTATATAATATTTATCTTCTAACTTTTATTGAACATATCGTCTTTGCATTATACACGTAAAACCATTGATCGGTAATGAACTACTACGGTCTTGGATTTAAATAACCCTTTATCTCGAGGAAATATAGCTCGGATAAACATCCGTTGCCTGGAGAAGTCCTATGGCGAAATTCTAGATAGGAATATCTGTCTCATAACGCGGTTCCTATTTTGGGTAGATTTTTCTTTTCGTCATTCTATCTTTAATGATTCATTCATCTCTATTTTGTTTTCTAAATATCTTCGCTACGCTCCCGTTCAGTTTTTTCCAATATACAGAAACCAATTAATTATTACAATCGGACTAATTATTTAAAAAATCATTCCATATCTATTTAAAATAAGGAATGATAATAAAAGATCTATAAACAAAAGTCTGAGTTTATAGAAACATTTTCAATTTAAAAAATATGCTATTAATTTTTAAATATACTAATTACTTCGATGCATTTTTTTTTTACTGAAAATTTGTAAAGTAATTTTAATAAAAAGAATTATACATGGTAATGACATTTATATATTTATAATGGACATCTGAACTAATAAAAAAAGAAAAAAAGAAAAGTATTGAGATATTACACATATACTTTTAGAAAAAAATATTATCCCAAATGCAGCTGACAAGTAAGCGTAGCTATAATTTTATCCTAAGGGTGGTTTCCGTATAAAAGAAAAAATGAAATACAGTTACTCGTCTGATAACTCAATAACTTAAAAAATATTGTTGATGACAGATACAACGGCTGAAGTACGTAACAAGTATATATGTTTATGTAAAAGCGCTGGCGCGGTTGTTTTCCTAACCGTACTCTAAAAAAAAGACCTTAAAAAATTTAAATACTTCAGTACCACATTTAATACAAAGAAAGCGTTTAATACTACCAAACTAGAACATAATACTCAATGATTTTGTAAATACATTTTTTAACTTTACTTATTAGATTATCATAAAAAATGTAAATAATTTAAGATAAATAATTTTTTCCCAACCAACGCTAGGAGGAGGGTAATTTGTTTGTGTCTTTGCAAATCCAGAATGGATGCACCGCTTTTCTTAAAACACTTATTATATGATTACTGAATTTTTGGACATGAGACTGGATATTCGACAATTTGAAGGAAAAAAGTTGGAGTACGCCGTTTTATACGAGCGAAAACCACATTTTTTTTAAACATAAATGAAAAGAAATATATATACATATCAGAATTAAAAAAAATTCACGATGAAAAATGCTCTTTTTCCCTTCAATTTCCCTCAGTCCACCATTTCGTTCTTTTTCAATTAAAATGTGTACTTTTTTTGTCTTCAGTCATTTGACTGGTTTGATGCGGCTTTCCAAGATTCCCTATCTAGTGCTAGTAGTTTCATTTCGGTATACTCCCTACATCCTACATCCCTAACAATTTGTTTTACATATACCAAGCGTTGCCAGCCTACACAATTTTTTCCTTCTACCTGACCCTCTAATATTAAAGCGACTATTTTAGGATGCCTTCATATGTGGCCTATAAGTCTGTCTCTTAACTATATTTTTCCAAATGCTTCTTTCTTCATCGATTTGCCGCAACACCTCTTCATTTGTCATTTAATCTACCCATCTGATTTTTAAAATGCTCCTATAGCACCACATTTCAAAAGTTTCTAATCTTTTATTCTCATGTACGCCGATCGTCCAAGTTTCACTTCCATAAAAAGCGATGCTACAAACATATACTTTCAAAAATCTTTTCCTGACATTTAAATTAATTTTTGATGTAAAAAAATTATATTTCCGACTGAAAGCTCGTTTCGCCTGTGCTATTCGGCATTTTATATCGCTCCTGCTTCGTCCATCTTTAGTAATTCTACTTCCCAAATAACAAAATTCTTCTACGTCCATAATCTTTTCTCCTCCTATTTTCACATTCAGTGGTCCATCTTCGTTATTTCTACTATTTCATTACTTTTGTTTTGTTCTTGTTTATTTTCATGCGATAGTTCTTGCGCAGGACTTCATCTATGCCGTTCATTGTTTCTTCTAAATCCTTTTTACTCTCGGCTAGAATTACTATATCATCAGCAAATCGTAGCATCTTTATCTTTTCACCTTGTACTGTTACTCCGAATCTAAATTGTTCTTTAACATCATAACTGCTAGTTCCATGTAAAGATTAAAAAGTAACGAAGATAGGGAACATCCTTGTCGGACTCCCTTTCTTATTACGGCTTCTTTCTTATGTTCTTCAATTATTACTGTTGCTGTTTGGTTCCTGTAAATGATAGCAATCGTTCTTCTATCTGTATTTGAACCCTAATTTTTTTTAAATGCTGAACATTTTATTCCAGTCTACGTTATCGAATGCCTTTTCTAGGTCTATAAATGCCAAGTATGCTGGTTTGTTTTTCTTTAATCTTCCTTCTACTATTAATCTGAGGCCTAAAATTGCTTCCCTAGTCCCTATACTTTTTCTGAAACCAAATTGGTCTTCTCCTAACCCTTCTTCCATTCTCCTCTCAATTCTTGTGTATAGAATTCTATTTAAGATTTTTGATGCATGACTAGTTAAACTAATTGTTCTGTATTCTTCACATTTATCTGCCCCTGCTTTCTTTGGTATCACGACTATAACACGTTTTTTGAATTCTGACGGAAATTCCCCTTTTTCATAAATATTACACACCAGTTTGTATAAGCTATCAATCGCTTCCTCACCTGCACTGCGCAGTAATTCTACAGGTATTCCGTCTATTCCAGGAGCCTTTCTGCCATTTAAATCTTTTAATGCTCTCTTAAAATCAGATCTCAGTATTGTTTCTCCCATTTCATCCTCCTCAACTTCCTCTTCTTCCTCTATAACACCATTTTCTAATTCATTTCCTCCGTATAACTCTTCAATATATTCCACCCATCTATCGACTTTACCTTTCGTATTATATATTGGTGTACCATCTTTGTTTAACACATTATTCGATTTTAATTTATGTACCCCAAAATTTTCCTTAACTTTCCTGTATGCTCCGTCTATTTTACCAATGTTCATTTTTCTTTCCACTTCTGAACACTTTTCTTTAATCCACTCTTCTTTCGCCTGTTTGCACTTCCTGTTTATAGAATTTCTTAATTGCCGATAGTTCCTTTTACTTTCTTCATCACTAGCATTCTTATATTTTCTACGTTCATCCATCAGCTGCAATATATCGTCTGAAACCCAAGGTTTTTTACCAGTTCTCTTTATTCCGCCTAAGTTTGCTTCTGCTGATTTAAGAATTTCCTTTTTAACATTCTCCCATTCTTCTTCTACATTTTCTACCTTATCTTATTTACTCAGACCTCTTGCGATGTTCTCCTCAAAAATCTTCTTTACCTCCTCTTCCTCAAGCTTCTCTAAATTCCACCGATTCATCTGGCACCTTTTCTTCAGGTTTTTAAACCCCAATCTACATTTCATTATCACCAAATTATGGTCGCTATCAATGTCTGCTCCATGGTAAATTTGCATTCAACGAGTTGATTTCTAAATCTTTGCTTAACCATGATATAATCTATCTGATACCTTGCAGTATCGCCTGGCTTTTTCCAAGTGTATATTCTTCTATTATGATTTTTTAAATTGGTTGTTGGCAATTACTAAATTATACTTCGTGCAAAACTCTTATAAGTCGGTCCCCTCTTTCATTCCTTTTGCCCAGCCCGTATTCACCCACTATATCTCCTTCCTTGCCTTTTCCAATGCTTGCATTCCAGTCTCCAACTATTATTAAATTTTCATCTCCTTTTACGTGTTTAATTGCTTCATCAATCTCTTCGTATACACACTCTACCTCATCATCATCATGGGTGCTTGTAGGTATATAGACGTTAACAATCGTTGTCGGTTTAGGTTTTGATTTTATCCTTATTACAATGATTCTATCCCTATACGTTTTGAAATACTCTACTCTCTTCCCTATCTTCTTGTTCATTATGAAACCTACTCCTGCCTGCCCATTATTTGAAGCTGAGTTAATTATTCTAAAATCACCTGACCAAAAGTCGCCTTCCTCTTCCCACCGAACCTCACTAATTCCTACTACATCCACATTTATCCTATCCACTTCCCTTTTTAAATTTTTGTAGCCTACCAACCTTTTTTAAACTTCTAATATTCCACGCTCCGACTCGTAGAATGTTATTTTTTAATTTTCTGGTGACCCCTTCCTTAGTAGTCCCCACCCGGAGATCTGAACGGGGGACTAGTTTACCTACGGAATATTTTACCAAGGAAGGCGCCTCCATCTATCTGAAAATGCAGAGAGTCACATTTTCTTGGAAAAAAAGCAGCTGTAGTTTTCCATTGCTTTCAGCTGCGCAGTACTCAGAGGACTGAGTGATGTTGATATGGCCGTTTAAGTCATTCTGACTCACGCCCCTAACAACTACTGAAAGAGCTGCTGCCCTCTTTCAGGGTAGACTCATTTCGCAGTAGTCTCCTCACGAAATGATCTCAGCTGGTCTTCCCCAAACTATTTATACTCTTAGCCTCTTTACCTGCCGGACCGGACCCAACTCGAAGCGTGAGAACGATCGACGGAGTCCTTTCGTTCCCATGTATTCCAAACCTTGGTCCGGTAACTCTTTTCACAGAACGACGTGTATTTATTGTGTGTCAACGGGCAGTATTACAAAAAATGATTGTTAAACGGACCTGTTACCTTTACTAAAAGGATTTCTTTTAGCCTCTTTCTGGATTTCTCCCATTATTATATTTTCTACTTCTTTCTTCTTAATCGGCAGCAATCCGTTACTCAGGTCTGCTATACCGGTCTTGTTACAATATACATACGTAGTTGTTCATGACAACTAGATAACTATGCCTTCTTACATAGATAATACGATTATTTTATCTTTTTCAGGCCCAACCCATGATACCTCCTTTGATTTACATGATCCATATTTATCTCAAAGCCTATTTTACAAACTGGAATACAGAAATTAACACAAACATGATTACTCAACCATTTTTACTTTACGATATTAAAATTATACGCCTTTTTCCCCTTACGGCACATACCTAACACAAAATATTTCGTCTTCTACATCGGTAAATGACTGATTTGGAGTAACATGTTATCAGAATACGTAAAACTTTAGAAGATCAACGTAAGCGATTCTACTCCTTGGCATCCAGTTCTTCGAAACTTTATACACTTCATAAAAAAACTGCGCACGAGTTTATAATTCCTTCTTAAAACCCGTTCGGGTAAACGGTTACCAAATTTATTGTTAAAAACTAACTTTCATATCTAAAATAAAACATTTTCAATCGAAACTATTAAAAAATAATAATAAATGAGATCTTCGTTAACAAAGACAAATCACGTACTCCGACATGTCATCGACGAATTAAAACGTAATCCCAACGAGCTAATTGTCGATCGATTCATCATTAGATCCCTCAACCGATCTTATACAAAGATTGAATGACGGAGTGGAGATATCAAGACGTACATCTAATTAAAATATACATACGTCTCATCTGAATTTATTAACATTTAATCCCACACTGAGTACTGTCGCTGACCATCGATTTCCTCAAAGCCTTTTTTAAGAATTTTTTAATTGTGGTTATGAAATCCACTTATATTAAAAGTTATGAATAAAGAATAATATAAAAATAAAATTCTTTGGTCGATGTTTTAGTTTAATTTATTAAAGATTACCTAATGTTAATATGAAGTTTCCGTAGCTTTTTTGTTATTCATTTTTACATTCTGACTGTCAAAATAATTCATGTACATCAATATTTGTGGTAGATAAATTGTACGTAAAATTGTTTATAACTTACGTGAATACAATGATATTACATGTACAATATGAATTGTATAAGTATTTTTAAACAGGAAACATACAAAATGGATTTTAAATAGATTCAAAAAGAAAATATGTATATAATAATATTTTAGGTTGATGAAACAAAAATTAGCGTTTCATCGTTTTTGTAGCCATAGAGTCCAATTACACTTTTTATACAATTTGCTTTCCTTAAATATGTAGTATCACATAAGTTAAATTCCACACATTCTATTTTATCACACTGCATATTGTTAGCGTTTACCAATTTTTCATGCTAAGTACAGACGACGTATATCCATTCTTTTTCAACAAAAAGGTTCACCTTAATTTATTACTTACCACTACATGCTCAAGTCTTTTTTATATCTTCTACAAATGTAGTAAGAACAATTCAGGGTTGCTTTCTCTACGAGTATGATGTTCACTAACTAGTGACTATGACGAACGTTGTCATCAGTAGAACTGAATTTCTCTTTTACATTTTGGTAAGCATGGCATTCGGATGTAGTCCAGACGATTTTTGTTTTGAAAGGGGCATATTTGGACTTGAAAAGTCCAAACTATTAAAGTTTGAAAAACTCCCTAGGCTTTCCTAACTAACCCATTTAGATTTTCTCAAAATGCATTTGAAAGTTTGCCTCCTCTTTTATATTTGATGCGAGACATCTTTTACGTATGAAAAGGTGTAATTTGTGATTGTATACTGCTTGTGTTGTTGAAGTATTTTTTGCCCAAAAAGGAGTGTAATGTATTTAGGATGTATGCATGGATGTAGGTTTTTTCCACCATGTAGTAGCTCAACAGATGAACCGATTTAAATTTATGACCCCACGTTGACTCCTTACGTTACCAGGAGTGTAATAGGTTATATAAATATGTTTAAATATATTATTCTATATACAAAATTGTCACCCGCACGCTTTTTAATTATTATCCTATATTAGTAATTAACTTTATTAAAGAACAATGTTTGTCGGCAATGTTTATTTTTGGCAGTCGTGTTTTTTAATCTTTAATATTTAACTCTTGTTTACGTAAATAGTAATAATGTAAATAGTTGACCTAGCCGTTTAATTTGTCATAATCTTGCAAATTATTAGTTAATGAGTATATTATTAGCTTATTTGTAACTGTGAAGGCTGTTATTATTACTGTTTGAGCCGTTAATTTCAACATTAAATGTTTCAAGTTTGTTACTGGATGTGATTCCAAAGTAATACGAAATAAAAGAGTTACTACGCTGCGATTTACCTCATTTTATTATTGCCGCGATTTTCCCGTTTTTGCAAATTTGCCTGTTTATAACTCGAAAAAGAAGGCATTTTACTTTACGAGGAATGGATTTCTCGAGAAACTGTATTTTAATACTGTAATTTGAGAATCCACGTTTTCGGGAAAATCTTATTTTTGAAGGTGAAGGAATTACTTTTATGGTTTCTAATGCTTCATAACAAAATTACATAGTATTCACGTACCAGATACATATTATTCACAGATTAGTTCTTTATCAAACCTTATTAATCTTGTTAAATAAACGCCACGTTAAGTTTGCAATTTATACGTAAGTGCACAGAAACAACGTCTCAAATTGCTTGGGGGGGGGGGGAGAGGTCTTCTGTAACAGTTTATAGAAAACGACGTAATGAAGTTCTATATCAGACGTAGGGAGGAACAGCGTAGAACCTAATTGCTAAAGACAATTTACAGTAGCGTATATAATTATGTAACCGTAAGCATAGATAAACGATCACTAGGGAAGTTTTACCGTACTAGAAATGTCTAAATATATGTACATAATTTTCTTTAAAATAGGAAATAAAAAAGAGATTTTCTTACTTTTACATAAACATTTTTCAATTTGGTATTGAGAAAACTGAAATTATAACTCGGATTTAGTGTGACGAAAAATAAATATTTAATGGCTTACTTGTACTAAAATATATATAATTGATTTGAGTGTTATTTTCTGCTTTTCTTAGTTTATCATTCTAACATTTGTAACTGACGCGTTTCGGAGTACTTCCATTCTCAAAAATACTTTTATCACGGAGTTGGGATCGTCAAATAAATAGCGGTATTAAATATTCGACGATCCCAACTCAAGAAGACCGAGTGTTAAAAGTAGTTTTGCGAATGTAGGAACTCCGAAACGCGTCAACTACGAATGTTAGAGGGATAATGCTAGGAAGAGCAGAAAATAACAATCAAATCAAATACGATGATTCTAGCGGATTATATAATATTGTGAAAATTATAACTAATATAGTTTTCACATAAATGTGTTTTTCATCATCCAAATTCAGATTAGAAGGTCAAATTTTCGATATTCTAGGTAGAAAGAGTTATTATTAAACTTAAAACATGTACAGCTTCGAAAATAACATTTTTCTATAAGAAAATTAAAAAAAGAAGGTTTTCAGATTAATATTTCATTGTTAATGCTGTAGCGGCAACGGCATAAACTGAATACGATCAACGTTCTATCGCTCAATTACAGGTATAATAATTAATAACCCACCGGGTTGAACTAGTGGTGAACGCGTCTTTTCAAATCAGCTGATTTGGAAGTCGAGAGTTCCAACTTTCATGTCTTAGTAAAGTCAGTTATTTTAACACGGATTTGAATACTAGATCGTGGATACCGGTGTTCTTTGGTGGTGCGGTTTCAACTAACCACACATCTCAGAAATGGTCGACCTGAGACTGTACAAGACTATACTTCAATTACACTCAAACATATCATCCTTCATCCTCTGAAGTAATACCTGACGGTGATTCCCAGAGGCTTAATAGGGGAAAAGAAAAAGAATATATTAATTAAAATGAAATGAATGATTTCCAGATGCTTACTCTAAGAGGAATTTACCGGTCGAGCCCAACGGCTAAACAGGTGGAAAAAATAAAGTGTTAGTACTATAATGGAGCATTTTGTTTATTTGGTAACGCTTAATTAGAATTTTTAGAAATCGAATGAAATGTATCGCATTAATTAAAGGTCAGATAGTATAGTAGAAGTAGAAGTAGAAGTAGTAGTAGTAGTAGTAGTAGTAGTAGTAGTAGTAGTAGTAGTAGTAGTAGTAGTAGTAGTAGTAGTAGTAGTAACAGTAGTACTTGTAGTAGCCGTCTTAACATCTCATTTTTCCTTCAAGCCGCAATTACTCAAGAGTTTGGATTTGGAGAGTATTTTTGCATATTAGTACGGTACTAAGCTCAAAGAATGTACGTTAAACTTATTTTCTAAAAGTAAATATCTTCACTATTCATTACAGGAACCGGTTCATTATTTGAATTATTACCTCGCAAAATAACACAACTTTGACTGATGGCTTTTCAGTATATTTTGTTTGTTTATAAAAATAAAAAAAGCATTTGTTAATGCCGTTTCGTTTAAAAAATTTACGGCCTTTCTTTTTTGAAGGACGACCATTCTTACCTTGAAATTCTGGAGGACTTTTCTCTCCTTCAAGAAGTTGCATATTAATACTCGTATAAAAGTACTCAGAGTAAATAATTCATTTATTTAATAATTGCAATTTTCACATCAGTTAAGTTTGCACAACTATATGATTATTATGAAGAATTCATTTTTCAGCAAAACGGGGCCCTGCTAAATCAGCACATCCGAGTTCGTCGGTTTCTAAATGAAAAGAAACTATAGGATACGCCTATCCACCTCGACGCTGGATAGGCGTATGGGAGCCCAAGACAGCACTATACTCTTGGACCCCAAGATCCCCAAGCATTACAGCTTGTGTCTTTTTCTTGTGGAGATAAATGAAACAAAGTGTTTATATTCCACCGTTTGGAAACAGCCGGTTTGGATAAGCTCAACACCAGGTACACAACCGCACTAACTTCTGAAACAGAAGACCGAGTACAACACGTTACGGAAGAATTCAACTATCGTTTTGATGTTATCCGTAAAGCAGATGGAGGGCATGTAAAAATTTATAACTTTGCTGTGAAATATTAAAAATCTTTGAATAATTCTGCAAGTTAATCGGACACCTGAAAGGGAATGGAACATAGCTACTGGCTTCCTTAAAATTTTAAGCCCTGCGGAGGATGGTTGAGGTGGTCTGATGCAGTTATAGATGTATAAATAGAGTAGTAATCGGGTGGCTAGGCGCCCGCCTGGGTGCATACTTTGCGTTTTGGCATCGAGCCCCGGTTAGCTGAAATATTCACTGTTAGGATGAGATAGATGTGTGGAGATCTCTGCGGTCGAGTGTGATGCGGGAGGGTGTAGGTATCGACCTCGCTTCCGAAGGCGGACCAGAGCAGAGAGAGCTAAAATATGTTTTCATTAGATGCTTATAAATTTTCGAATCTGTTTCTTGATTTTTAAGTAAATTAAAAGGGTTTTGAGTATTGAATTGTAGGACAAAGTTGTCGTTGTTGCGATCAACACTTGTTTTGTTGGTATGACGATGATATTTTTGGTGTTTAAACACTCGATCGAGCGATGATCTAAGTGCATACTCAAATTGAAGTTAGAAATACGAAGGATTTTTGTGTGAAACTTCGGTGTTGGAGGAAGGTGCGGAGATCGCGCTTCTGCGAATCGGTTAATTTGTTAAACGAGTGTTGTAAATTATGGCAGATGGTCGTGGTTGGAAGAGGCCGTACGAAGGCGATATTAGGATACACAATGAAAATGTCTGCCGAGGCATTCGCATCGGTAGCTTCGTGACAGAGAATAAACCAATGACTGTGTTGTGTTAACTAGTTTAGAGGTTCTAAAAGACAACCTCCGGTAAAGCCCATCAGGAGGAACGGAGGAGGCAAGGCGGGTGTCTTCCCCAAAGGGGGGATCAGAAGTAACTAATTTGTCTTGAAATTATAACACACTTTTATCATGAAATATATCTGTTTGAAATCAAGTCTTTTTTTGATACACTTTGTATTTTATTTTATTTCAGTTTATAATAGAAAAGGTTATTTATGGATTATCTCAATCCGTATTATTCCATTTTTGTTGTTGAAAATACATAATTATTGCAAAAATATTGCTTAAATTCGACCCGTTAAAAATCGATTATTGAAGTATATTTTAAATTATATAAACAACAAAACTATTCATATAATTGGAAACGGATTTATTTAAGAAAATTATTGACGGGTGATAAATTCCAAAACACAAAAAAAATCAGAAATAAAGTATTACGTAAAAAAAAACAAATAAATAAATCGACTATTGTTATATTATAAATTATAGCATATCGATGAACAGAAATTCACAAAGAAATATAATATGTGAAAGATTTAACGCGCGGTAACAACGAACTTGGTTCCGATGTAGGTATGAATAAAAACGAACTACAAAACCAATCCAAGCGTCACCAGCATCATCGTCATATGCGTACACTTGATATATCTATCATGTCTATCTATCTACCTATCTATAACATCCATGTACAGTTACATTACGTTACAACATCGCAACGAATACAATGAAAGGTGAAATTCCTGAGTGTAACATTATAATGAAATAAAAAAAAGGTGTGCTAGTAATAACAACGAAGCGTTCCGGTTTTCTATATCACTACTTGTACTAGTATTATTATTATTATTATTATTATTATTATTATAAATTGTAACGTACTATGTAATTTAATACAGCTTTATCTGTTTTAATATTCTTGGATGTCATACATGCATATTATAATAATACTGCAAAATTTGACAAAATATATTTTTTTTCTCAAAATTTCATCAAAAATCTTTAACCGATGATAAATTGAATATTGTTTAATAATTGATTAAATTTTAACAAATTAAAACACCAAATTTTTTAATAAGTAAAAATACGATTTCATCAAATTTAAAGAGAATCTGAATTTCACGAAATTAAAATAGATCTGAGGGTATTATTTCACTGTACATTATACTGTACCGTTTTGAATATCATCCGGGTAGAGCTTAAAACACTGAAGATGGTACACGGATACAGGAATTGATTAAGAAAAATATTGCTGCCGCGAATAAAATCTGTTCCTTTAATTCAAGATTGATTTAACTTGTCATCGGCTGAAATGACTCGCACGATCGCCGATGGATTTAAATAAACAATCTATTGGAAGGTTGTTTACGATTTGGGTATGCTTCACGATTCGATTTGCTTTTCCGTAAATTAAAATGCATACCAACCATTTTACGATTTGTATATATTTTACCTAAATCTTGCAAAAAAATAATCACGTCAATGTATTGCTTGTTCAAAATATTAAAATCAATTGCAGTTTTAATTTTACAAATTTTCGAAGAAATTTATTAAACAAATGTTTGGAGTATTTTTGACTACGTGGAGAAGATACAATCATCCGTTTAATGATATTTTCGCAATTAACTATTCAGTCACTAATATCACATTGAAGATAAAAACTATCAAAAAATTATTTTGTAATTTGAAGATATTACTGGAAACTGGAGTCTTTTAAATTGAAACGGAAAGTTATTGGGTATGATTGGAATTTTGGAATATTCCAAAAAAAATTAAATAAATAAATAGAATAAATAAATAAATATTCTTCAAATATATATATATATTTGTTTTGCTTAAACACTACCATTAACTCGGCTGTTAGAAAAAAATCCGTTTTGGAAAAAACCAAAGTATTTTTTGATTACAATGAAACGCTTAAACTCTTCGCTAATAAATAATTACTACCTAACATTAGCAATCATCATGAGTTACCGAGAAGTGAAAGATTAAGATGGTGTTCATTATGAGACTTACGTAAATAAAATTTCCATATTTATTTCGTAGAGAATATTAGTTTAAAAAAATATGCCAAATTCATTAACATAGGTCAGTCGTCGTCGAAACAAATTTCAATTTAAAGGATACAAAATGGCGGCCAGACAGATAAATAGACGTTACGGAACTACAAATATGTTTTTTCTTTCATTGATATTGGAAACATAATATCGAAATATTGGACTTCGCGGGCGTATAGGATTTTACCTCTTCAAACAGATTATGTGTTAAAATGAATTTGTGTCGCCTTTCTGTATTTTTTTTTATTAATCTGTAAATACATAAGAATCTGATAAAACCTTAATAAAGTGAAGAATAAAGAATACAAAAGACTTTTCACAATATTTTATATTTCCGCTAGGGTTATCATAATTGATTTGAGTGTTATTTTCTACCCTTCCTAGCACTGACACTCGTTCAGTGCATGTTCCTAACATTCGTCAGAAGAAAATAGAAGGATTAGTTTTAAGAAACTGTGTAACCATTAGAGCGGGCGACAAAGCAGAAGAGGCCAGGATAGTTGCGATGGGGAGTGGTAGGAGCTTTAACATAGCTATTTGACGATTCCAACTCAGGAAGACTCAGTGCTAGAAATAGTTTTGAGAATGGAAGTACTCCGAAACGCGTCGACTACGAATGTTAGAGTGACAAAGCTAAGAAGGGTAGAGAATAACACACAAATAAATTGCATTATCAACAAACAACAGATCGCAACAATAATAATCATAACAGATCACCCGACAAATACTTTAAAGAAATTCACTTCATAAAATAAAAATAAAATACTTATTTATATTATTACACCAGTACAACATAAGATAACAATAACAATATCTACACCTACTCTAGTAAATAAATCTTTTGGGTTTTTTGTCCGCGCTAAAAATGTCACAAATAGCTGCATACTGCAACAATTTCCAGGAGACGAAAAAACATGCTACTTCATTAATACAGTTTTGAGCGAAGAGATGCAGTTCGTTACCCGACTGAGTTTTAGAAATCTGTATCAATATCAGGACGACCAGCTCACACATTAAAATTAAAAGTAGGTGTTCCAATTATACTAATAAAAAATCTGAAGCCACACAGTTATGTTATAGAAAACGATTCAACGTTAATAAAAAAACAAATCGAAACAACTATTTTAAACAGGCTGCAGAAAAGGAGAAACTGTATTTATCCAAAATTCCAATCATACCCAATAACTTCCCGTTTCAATTTAAAAGACTCCAGTTTCCAGTAATATCTGATTTGCAATGACCATCAATAAGTCACAAGGTCAAACTTTACGTACAGCTGGTGTAGATTTATGAACTGCTTGCTTTTTTTAAGGACTATTGTATGCGGTATGTTCTCGAGTAAGCAAGAGCAGCGAGCTCTTAATTTGTTGTGATAACAGAAGAACCAAAAATTTAGTTTATAACCAGGTGCTGGCGTAAAAATGTATATAAAAATACAGTTTGCATTATTCTACAGAAATAGATTTCATCGATCTCTTCATTTATACGGATTGTGTTATTGCATGTTTACAAACATCTCAAAATGATCAAATATCGATTTACGTATCGAAGTTACATGAACGATGAATCTATTACTACATACTTTGATTATTCATAAATCACAATGAGAAATAATTTACGCATTCTATTAGAGAATTCAAAACCGTACGTATTAAGTGCAATCTTTTAACGATATAATGCTGTAGTATAGTTTGGTCATTCAATAATTTTTTTGTTATATTTTAGTTTCGTTTTTTAATTACAAATGTTTACTGTTATTTATTGATTTAACTAATTATCGTTGAATTTTAAACATGTTTCAATAAACTGTGTAAATCAGATTTATAATTTAAGTCAAGATTACTTAATTGTAATATTTGTTGGTTTTTACAGAGTGATTCACGAAGAGTGTACCAAACTTTCAGGACATGTTCTACCGGTGAAAATAAAGAAGAAAGTTCATATAAACATAGATTTGGAATTTTTGGCATGTTTTAGTCGAAATAAAATTCGAAATTCTTACTTTTGTATTTAGTTTCCGTGAACTTTATTTCTAGCATTTTTATACAGAATTCTGAACAAGTTTTGTTTAAAACTTTTCGTGTTTATTACCCATTTAACAAACATAAAATAGAAGGTTTTTCGATCGCCAATCTTTTGACATTTACCCCAGATTTCTCGAAAACGACTAACAGTACAGTCTACTAAGAATTACAGTCTAGTTTAATTTTAACGAAAGTGTAGAACTCAGGGAGAAATTGTTCGCCAGCCGAAACTCAAACGAAGTGTTTATATGAACTTTCTTCTTTATTTTTACCAGTAGAACATGTCCCGAAAGTTTGTTACATCCTTTGTGAATCGCTGTGTATATTATATATGTTTTCAATTGTAAATAACATAAAATAGTAGATTATATTATGTAACGAGCCATAGTTTAACTATTTTTTAAGATAAAAAAATAACTTCATTAAATTAAATGTAGATTAATTTAATTTAAAATGTATTTCACGTAACATTAACAAGAAAGGTAATTTCCATTTTGTCGCTAGATACCAAATGTACGCAGAGTTTAAGGTTGAATAATTTTAATAACAATAAAATTTTGTTGCGAAAATAATTCTTGTTTCATTATCAAGATCAACAAGAAGATAATTTTTTTTCAAAGGTGTACGATTCAATGAGAGATTATGATTATTGTATTTCTAAATCTTACAAATCTTAAACCTATACACACACATATATATATATATATGTCGAAGAATAAAGTACAGTGGAGTATCTTCCGACAAAACGATGAGAATATTCTTTAGAATATCTGTATTTTTAGTAGTTTTAAGAAATGTACTATTACTTGTAATGTTTTGTAAAATAAGGTTTAAATTGTTTTATTGCGGTAGGCTTAGGCCTAGGTAGGCACATGGTTGTCAACGTAGTCAGGATCCCAGGACGATAGGGGTATCATAAAATTAATAAGGAAAAGGAAATATGCAGTAGGTATATTATTTGAGAATATTGAGAAAAGGTAGTCTTGCTTTGGAACCCAGATCGAACGGACGTCCTGGTGATCGCGAATTCGTTATTTCCCTGAGCCTCGGTCTATCGCAAGTTGTTTTAATATTATTTGAATTCTAAATTGAATTAATCTTATATTGTAATTCGTGTGCTACTGAGTTATTGATAAGTGATAATTATCATTTGTAATTATTTCATTGTACGAGTTGTCTACTCATTTTTATTAATTGAACTTTATTGTAATCTTATATATTCTCCACTTGTAATGGTGGGAATGAGTGAAGCACAAAACGTTGAATCCCTGACAAATCTCCTCGCCTCTCCGACATCAGAAGTGGGATCGTCTCCATCTGGTCCATCACCTGATCAGTGGAATACATTGTTTGAGTTTATGAAGTGTTGTATGCAAAAGCCATTATCGACAAAGAAAAGTGTTGCGTTACCACGATTTAATCCAGAGAGTGCGGGATCGGATTCTGTTGCTTGGTGCTCTGCAGCACAACTGTGTCTATTAGAAAATCCTCTTCATCGCGCAATGTGACGTGTTTCAAATGTGGGGTAGCTGGTCATATTGCGCCAAACTGTACGGCTCCAGGTAGCAGCCGTAGCGGCCCAGGGAACAACAAGGAGAATGGTAGCGTCGAACGCCGTGTGAATCTTTGCACAGTTGCAGCTCCTACTGGTATTCTAAACCATCTTGGTGAGTCGTTTCCATATTGTTTTGATTCAGGAGCGGAATGCTCATTAATAAAGGAATCGATAGCGATTAAGTTTTCTGGACGTAGAATTAATGAATTAATAATTTTGAAAGGTATCGGAAATATTGTAGTAAATTGTAGCATGCAAATTTTATCTATTGTAATTATGGATTTGTTTACATTAGAGATCCTTTTTCACGTTGTCCCAGATGAATATTTGAGTTATAATATTTTAATTGGTCGAGAAATTTTGAGCTTGGGTTTTGAAGTAAATATATCTCAAAATAATTTTAAAATCTGTAAATCTAAAGTAGTAAATGAATGTAGTAAATTCGAAATTATAAATTTTGATAATTGCAGATACGATAGAAGAAGCGTTTGAAAGACTTCGAGTGGTATTAAAAATTCTTATAGATGCGGGATTCTCATTTAATTTTTCAAAATGTTCTTTTCTCAAAACATCTGTTTCATACCTTGGGTACGAGATTCAAGAAGGACAAGTTCGCCCCAACCCTCGTAAAATAAACTTTTTAACAATGTTACCCGCTCCAAGGACCGTTACTCAGCTTAGACAATTTATTGGCCTTGCATCTTATTTCCGACGGTTTGTTCCTAAGTTTTCACAAATCATGAAACCATTATATGCTCTTAGCTCAGGTAAAAAAATATATTGAGTGGACTGAGACACATGAAAACGCCCGACAAAAAGTAATTCATACTTTGACCAACGAACCCGTCTTAATTATCTTTGACCCGGATTATCCTATAGAACTGCATACCGATGCTAGGTCCGATGGGTACGGAGCAATACTCATGCATAAAGTAGACGGTAAAAATAAAGTTATTGAATACTTTAGTAAAAGGACAAGCCCAGCCGAGTCCAGGTATCATTCTCACGAACTCGATAAGGTTTATGAGTATTACTGGTTTGAAGGTATGTCTAAATACGTACGTAAATTTGTTGACAATTGTATTACTTGTAAACTCTCTAAAGCTCAGTCAGGTAAAATTCAAGCTGAATTACATCCCATCCCTAAGACCCGCATACCTTGGCATACTGTCCATATAGATATTACAGGTAATTTGAGCGGTAAAAATAATACTAAAGAATACATTATTGTTATTATAGATGGTTTTACCAAATATGTTTATTTACATCACACCAGAAAAATTGACTGTAATAGTGTTATTAAAGCTTTAAAGGCTTCAATATTTATATTGGGAGTTCCCGCTCGTGTGATTGCCGATCAAGGTAGATGTTTTACTGGGAAAGATTTTAAAGACTTTTGTAAATCTTTAAATATTAATTTACATTTAATAGCTACAGGTACTAGTAGGGCAAATGGTCAAGTAGAGCGTGTAATGAGTACGTTAAAAAATATGTTCACTGCTGTTGAGTCTAATAATCGTCCATGGCAAGACGCCATTGGTGAAGTTCAGCTAGCTTTAAACTCAACCGCGAATCGTATTACCAAATCTAGTGCGTTAGAATTATTAATTGGTAAGAAGGCAAGACCTTACGGGTTGTTAGTTGATGACAACGAAAATGAAATTGATATCTCTAATGTAAGACAACGAGCGATTGAAAGTATAGAGGAAAATGCTAATTATTAGAAGATTAGATTTGATAAAAATAAAGCGAAGGTTAATAAGTTTAAAATAGGAGATCACGTTTTGATTAAGAACGAAGAACGTAATCAAACGAAACTCGATAGGAAATTTAGAGGTCCATTCGTAGTAACAGAATTACTTGATACCGACAGGTACACACTAAAATCTTTAAGTAGTAGTAGAAGTTATAAGTATAGTCATGATAAGTTGAGAGAAATGCCTGAGAATTATATTCCTAATGAGTTGGATGTTTCCTCGGACAATGAAAGTTGTGCCGAGGAGACTGTTGATGTTGGTCCTGAAACAGGGACTATGGTTTAAAAAGAGACCACCAATGACGCAATGCACTAATGGCTGGCAGCAGGTCGTGGACCTGGGATTTTTATTTTTCGCACATGCATCAGTGTGTAGTCGTAACTGCAAACTAGATTAGTGGCTAATGTTAGTTTGATCAGGGCGCGATGGGCACCTGATGATGTGTCGGGCAGGTAGTTGTGGCAACTACAGAATATGTATGATACTGTATGTGGCATACAGGGTAGCCTAGAGATAGTGCAGAGGTCTATTGGTGGAGGAAATAAAATCTTATTTGACAGTTAACTGATAAGGAATAATGATTGATGGCTTTTCGATCTCTTGAGTACTGTACGATGACTATTTAGGATAATGAATAATTAATGGATTTCTGTTACTCGAGAGGACTTCTGAATCTATCTTTTGTACTTTAACTATTGTAAAATGCTTTATAATGACCGAGGTCAGTTGAAAACAAAAATTAAAATACCACTGTAACTCAATGTTTTAGATACACCCGAGGGCGTGTGATTGTCAGAATGGCCGTGTCGAAGAATAAAGTACAGTGGAGTATCTTCCGACAAAACGATGAGAATATTCTTTAGAATATCTGTATTTTTAGTAGTTTTAAGAAATGTACTATTACTTGTAATGTTTTGTAAAATAAGGTTTAAATTGTTTTATTGCGGTAGGCTTAGGCCTAGGTAGGCACATGGTTGTCAACGTAGTCGGGATCCCAGGACGATAGGGGTATCATAAAATTAATAAGGAAAAGGAAATATGCAGTAGGTATATTATTTGAGAATATTGAGAAAAGGTAGTCTTGCTTTGGAACCCAGATCGAACGGACGTCCTGGTGATCGCGAATTCGTTATTTCCCTGAGCCTCGGTCTATCGCAAGTTGTTTTAATATTATTTGAATTCTAAATTGAATTAATCTTATATTGTAATTCGTGTGCTACTGAGTTATTGATAAGTGATAATTATCATTTGTAATTATTTCATTGTACGAGTTGTCTACTCATTTTTATTAATTGAACTTTATTGTAATCTTATATATTCTCCACTTGTAATGGTGGGAATGAGTGAAGCACAAAACGTTGAATCCCTGACAAATCTCCTCGCCTCTCCGACATATATATATATATATATATATATATATATATATACTATATACATATAAATTAATTATAAGATTTTTTAAATTATCTGCTTGTAAGTACTGTTCAATAATTTGATGAAATGTAAGTTAATGACAGGATTTTAGTTAATTTTCTCAGACAGCTACGCCAATGAGTAATGTCGGAAAAATCATGTTTGTTTTTTAATGATATTTATTCATATATGGTTATTACCATATATATTAATAATACCAACAGGCCTGAATGCCGAAAGAATCACTGAAAGAAAGATGGAATTAGCTATCATCTGCGTCGTGACGTACACAACAAGAAGTCCATTTCGATAAACGCCAAAATAAGACACTACATTACAGAAATCAAACCAGAAAGCTTATTTGCAATAGAATGCATATCTCTGAACCATAAAACTCTGCAAGAAAAACTGGAGAAGAAGGGAAGAAAGATCCTCAGAAAGATCCTACACCCAAAATGAGATCAGAAAGATTACAGATTAAGATCCGATAAGGAAAACTCAAAATCATCTTTAGAAAAAGAAGACTTCTTCTACGGTCACTACGGCTTCTATGATCACATCAAGGCAATACCCACTACTATGAATCCTAAAATTCATAGAAAATAGAAGATACAAACAAACTGGTTTAGAAAAGGACGTACAACCGGAAGTGATCAACAACAGACAAGAGTACAGGGGAATTGTCCAGTTTCAAAAATTTCCAACACTAGGCAAAGAAAAAGAAAACAGAACCCAACATCTGGTTAGAAGAACGAAAAACCCCAATCCGAATCCGACAGGATGAGGAAGTATTGGAAAGAAAAGAAAAAGGTATTGTAAATATAAACTGATACTTAGCCAGGTCTGTAAGAAACCGTAAAACAGAAAAAACCGATCTGTACGTAGTATAAATATAGCCAACTCCACAAAATTGCGGAATTGAATGACCGTTTAGAGGTGTTCAGTTTGTGCATTTCTGAAAACAGGCGCCAGTTCTTGATGAAATCATGCGTTGTGTAGCCTGTATTATTACACATTACCTCTCCCCGTATTAACCTTTGCATTGGCACCAGCTCACTCTACCAGAATATAGAGTATACATACATGCTTTTTAATTTTATTTCTATTTACATTTATTTTTTTACATATATTCTCATATAACACAGAAGTAGGCGTTTGAGGCGCAGTTCAATGAACCGGTGAAAGAAACCGAATATTTTTGTTTATAGTAGTACAGTAATAGTGTGATATGTATATTCGCGTTACATGGGCACAACTAAATAAATAAATGCATTCCGGAAAGCTTAAAAATTCATTTGTTAGTGGTTTTTTACGTTGTTTCTTTGGATCCCTTTTTCTAATTTCATTGAGAAAAACGTTCCTCACATTTGTTTTTCTTGGGAGCAGTTTTTCCACATGGAAATTCTTTTGGTAGGCCTAGTCAAAATTTAAAAGAAACTAAACAAAATAAATTAAAAAATAATAATAAAAACAGACATAAAAAACTAAAGAATAATACTTATTTAATTCTTCTATAAGCTGATTTTTTGAAGTTAGCACAAAATTAAGGATTAAAGTTGTTGGTTATGCTTTTATTATAATTTGGTATAAGTTGACTTTTCTTGAAGAATTTAAATAGTTTTTTTTTTTTTAATTTAAATAGAGCTTTGTGTCAATTTATTTTTTTTATGTCGGATTTATAATTTACAAAAAAATTATTTTGTTTATTTAGTTTTAATATTATTTAGTATTGGATTTTATAGCATAATTAAATAATAAATCAATCGGTTGAGAAAAGAACATCCTCACATTCTAGAAAACATAGTTAACGCCTTTTTACCGTTTCTTTGAGTCGTTAAACATTATTTTTCGGTTATTTTTTATTTTTATTTTATTTTATTTATTTAAAAACGGTTAAAAAATGAAAAATTGACAATCTTGAAAACTCCAGACACTCAACATAGAAGCGAATCATTCCGAATAATGGAATATTTAAAAGAAGAAAATAAAATAAAATTATAATTTGTGACGCACAACCTCCTGATGATAATGTTGCGGTCAAATACCGCACCGAGTTGTAATGTCGTGATCTAAATTTAAAACACACTCGTAGTGTACCTTTGAGGGTATCGTAGCACCAATTTACAACATGTCGACCGACACCGACGCCAAATGTCGACGTTAAAACATTACGTATAACCTATATACTTTGTTATCAGTAGTAACTTTAACGTTTGTTTTTATCGAGTACTCGATTCGCTCACGTACAGTAAATGTAAACTTAATTTGTCCAAACCAAACCGAATTAAACCAGACAAAATTACACAACATTCGCCGACTGATCGATCGATTTACCGAATAAGTGAAGGTGTAATAGGGACGAGTTTCAGAACCCGAGTTAAAAAGAAATACTTTATTTTTAAAGACAAAACAAACAAGGAAAATAGTAAAACAGGAAACAAACCGAATGATGTTATATATAAAAATAATTCAAAAATTCCTAACATTTGAAATAGTTGTTTTTAAAAAAATAACCAATACTTATGAAGAAAGACACATTTTAGAAAAATTACTATAATAAATCTATTTTTCACAAACAAAATGCAGAACCATATTTGCAAGGTTTAATAAATAAACATAGATACCTCAATTAAACCTTTAAGAAGAAATATCGAAAAGTACCTGTGGTTCACTTACATAAAAAAAAAACAAAAACCGCACTTGCAAATGTATAAAGTGGTATTTAAAGAGAAAATAGGTACATTATTTAAGTGTCCTTTAATTTTTTTTTTTTAAATCTAAGTAGCTTATTTAATCCAACAAAGTAATTTATAACACTGAAATTAAATAAAAGAAATAAATAAGTTGAACTAAGAACATTTTTTATTTAACCGACTTTACAAAGAACATATAGGTCGACTGAATAACAGAGTGCTGGTCTTAGCATTCGGTTTTAAACTTCTGTATGATCCTCAAAATAGATAATAAAACATTACTGAATAAGCAGCTTACTAGCGCACGTACGGGAGGATAAAAATTTAATATTTTTCACTGCGTATCAATTATAGAAAAATTGCATTCGTTTAGCGAATTTCAATGCAGAAATCTTAACTGTTTTAATATAGAAATTTTAATTTAGAAAATTACTTCTTTACGCTTTATTTATTTAATCTAAATTCGGCAACACTGATCATTATTATAAAGAATATCATTCAAATTTGTAATATTAACCGAGAAAATAAATATTTGGCGATTGATAACAAAAATATCAGAAATCTTTACAACCAATTAATGTTTACAGATTATACAATATTGAATTATAAATATTACTTACACATAAATTTATCAGTTTGGAATAACCTAGCACTGAAAGGTACAATCAATTTTTATAAGCGATACTAGTATAATCAACGCAGTTTTATCTCCATAGATATTTGATGTTCTTGTATTCATTCGGTAGTCAATTTAAAAGAGACTTAAAAGAAAAAGATTTATTTTATTATTTAAAACGCCAGTTGCATTACTTCAAATCTATATTTGTTAAATCAGCCTTAGTAGACGTGCGTTCTACATTCGGTATTAGAGGTACGATACAAAATGTTTATAAAATATAGATATTATAAACAAACTATCAAAACATAAATAACAGTTTTCCTTTGTCATCCTTCCCCCATTACGGCAGAAAATAGCACTAGCATTTCGGGAAAAATATTTTAGAAATTTTTACAATTAAAAAAATTAATAAAAAATTTGCAATTTTTAAAAAGAATTACAGTTACACGATTTGATTTGAGCTTCTCCATGCACAAATCTCGTCGGTAATTTTTCCAGATGACGTCTGCGTCGCGGTGGATATTTAATATGAATTTATAGAAGGCCTAAGTTGTCAATTCACAGCTCCACGAATAAATAAATAGTAACACTTTATCAAGACTTAGTTTAAAACTAAGTCCGTATATCGTATACAACCGTATATCGGACCGTATTTTATATCGACTAGGCACTACCTTTTCTTGCACCCCCGTCGTTCTCCACCAATCGAAATATTTAACGCAATGCCGTACCCCCTGATAAAACCGTATTTTCTGGTAAAATACCAAAACGTTAAAACAAACGAACACAATTCATTTTGTCTCTTGATAAAACAACTGTTTAAACATATTCTCAGGAAGATCCATTACGACAACGAATTGCAATAGTTATAACGGTGACAATTACAACACAACACTGCTCGAATAACTGCGATGTACTGGTGTAATTTTAAAAATAAATATGAAACGATCCAAATAATAGTACATGCAGCACGATGATGTAATCAGACAAGTATGATGTGCTTGTTAAAACTTAACGTAATCATAACTGCACCAACCTCTTGGCGGGGACAATATTAAACTTAAATACACAAGAATGAACCTGAATCTGAGTTATAAAATTCGTTAATATAGTCTTTTATAAGCGCAGCAGTAAATGTAATATAAATCGTGGGGTAATGACATTCGGCAGACTGCGGGGAGGATAACAGAGGACGAACGATATAAAAATTTATTTCAAATCACACATGTGCGTATTTAAAATAATAAGAAATCTCCTTTGTCCGTTCTTTTTGATAAAAAGAAATATGAGAAACATAAACATATTCTACTTTAACCTGTAACTCTTGAATAAAATATTTTAATATTTTATTCAACTTTCCTCAAACCGTTTTATACGATACACTCTGTATACGTAAATATGTACAAATTTAAATTAAAATTAATCAAATTTTTATACTCGAATTTTACATTTAATATACGGTAATAAAACAAAATATAATTAATTATTAGACGTAGTTTAAATTTCATTACGTAGCATTAGAAAACATGTTATTTTATTTTTTGATTAAAATAATGTAAAAGTTAATGTAAAGTTTAAATAATGTAAAATCCTGTTAAAGTTAACAGGATTTCATATTCAGTTAAATGACAATTTTAGATTCACATACGGAAAAGTTTTAGAAATCAAATTATTTAAACGAGGGAAGGAATATCGGCTATCTAATTTCTACATCAGTACACCAAGTTAAATGATCAATAAAACCTAAAATTGACTTACGAAATATCAAAAAACGCTGAGGAACCAACGCTCATATACATCCTAATATAAAAATAAAATAACAATAAAAATTAAAAAAAAAAGAAGAATCGTTCAAGCAATAAACATTTCAAGAAATAAACTTCAATCATATCTAGAATAAAACACACCCATTTCATTCTTCCTCTTATCTAATCAGATTTTCTTCAGTGTTATTGTAACCTACATTCCAGCAGGAATTTACGCAGGATCCGTTAAGGATTAGGTACAACTACGTAATAACCAGGCAATACAGTACCTCTATATTATCTATTTACGTAAAAATCATAATAAAATTTTGACAACCTAATTAATTTAGGCCGAATATAAAACCTGAATCGATCGTATTCTGAGCAAAATGAATCATTAAATTTTTACAAAAATATTTTAATATGTTCTTTTTTTTATAAGGATATAAAATTAAACTAAAACAATGTACAGTTGTAGATTGTTGATAGTTGTGTCACTAAAAGAAAAATGGTGTACACACCAATTTTTCTAAGATAAACAGACACAGAGATTTTGAGGTGAATTAAAAGATCGCAGGAAACCAATTGTACCACAGTATGTAAGATAGTTTGTAGAACAAGATGTGCATGTTTTCAAATACTAATTTTTTAAAAACAAAAAAACAAATTTTTAAAGTTTTTTGCTTCTAACTTTGAAAGTAATGGAACAATTATAGTACAGCGGGGCCTCCCTTAACCGAGGTCTCTTAACCGAGATGACCGGCCGCCGTGGTCGAATAGCGTCTTGGCCTTTCATCCGGCGATTGCGGGTTCGAATCCCGTTCAGGCATGACATGTTTTCACTAAGCTACAAATCATTCATTAAATCCATAATTAGCCTCGGGTAAAAAAGCCTGAAGTACAGTAAAACTAAAAAAAAAAAAAATGAACTGAAATGCCGTTTACTCTATGTACGAATTTTATTGTAGCCTATTACTGAAGATTATTTGTTGTACGTAATTACTAATGCGTAGTAACTAGTAGTGCGTATTTACAATGCGAGGCGGTAAAACAGAACAATAAATTCTCTTTAGTTTCTGTTATCTTCTACGCGTAAAGATCGGTCTATATTTTGTGAGTGTGTATCTGCTCTACTGTAATACAGTGTAGTAGCTGTAGTGTGTTTTTTGTTCACTTGTGTGTACTGTAATTTAGTTATTGTTATAATGGCCTGTTGTAGCAAAGATATAACTAATACACAACGTAACGGGTGATAGAGTCAATGGACAAAACATTAGAAGCAATTAAAAGATTAAATGCCGGAGAATCGATTAAAAAGATTGCTCATGAATTTAGTGTCGGAGAAACAACCATCGACGATTAAAAACGGAACAAAAAGAAACTGAAAAATACTTTCAAAGGTGTCCGAAAAGTTTTTAAATAAACGATCTATGCTGAAGAACCCTGTCCAGAATACCTTAGATGATGCCGTTTCCTTGTAGTTAAGGCAACAGAAAACCTTTGGGGTACCAGTATCTGGCCCTGTTTTGCAAAAAAAGGTTACTGAACTTAACATAAATTTGAGTGGTCCAGATACATTTTCTGCCAGTAAATAGATTTAGAAATCGTCAGAAAATAAAACAATTAGCCGTATCAACGGAAAAGTTGTCTGCTGACACTGACAACACTGCTAATTTTATCAAAATATTTTCTGCTCTTGTTCACTCAGAAACTCTGCGGCCAGAACAAGTATATAACGCAAATGAGGTAGGATTAAATTTCAGAATGCTGCCATTGAAAATACTAGCATCAAGGGAAGAAGCTTCTGCACCGGACTTTAAAATTAGTAAATAGCGAATTCTTGTCTGCAGTAACGCTAGCGGTGACGGCAAAGTACTTTTTGTGATCGGTAAAGCTGCTACACCTAGGACATTAAAAGATTTAAAATTAAATTTATTGCCTATTAAGTGCCCTAACCAAAAATCAGCGCGGATAAGTGCAGACAATTTTCAGAATCGGTTTAACCACAGTTTCGTCCTGCATGTGAAAAATTATCTACAAATAAAGAAATTACCGGAAAAAGCAGTTTTGTTGTCGGTCAATGTCCCCTGCCACCATCTGAAGATGTTCTAATTTCGGGGAGCATTAGGACAATTCTTCTACCAAATATGACACCCATTTGTCAATCTATGGATCAAGGTGTCAAAGCAGCAATAAAAAACCATTATAAACGAAAGATGTCATCTATATTCTAGTATCAGAGCTTCAAATTACGCCCGCATTAAAGGCACTGACCGTAAAACAGCAATTTTTTTTTGTTGGCAGAATCATGGAAGAATTTAATCGAACAAACAATAATCAATAAATCATTTACAAAAATATGGCCAGAAATTCGACAGGTTTAACTATCAGAAAATTTTGCGTTCTCTGGCATCGAATGAGGAGTTTTGTGCTTTATTAGAAAATGTACAGGGATATGAAAACATAAAGGAAAATGAAGTGCAAGACTGGTTAGAATCGGATTCAAAGAAACCAACATTTAAAACTTACGATGAAGAGATTGTTAAAGTTGCGACAGAAGAAATTAATGAGAACTCCCGTGACGAAAACGAACAGACTGATGAAAATGAAAACAAAATTAGCCACAACGAAAGAATTGCATTTCTCACAAAAGCGTTCCATTATTTAGAACGAAATTATGTTCCTTTTCTTGCCTTAACGGTATTACGAAACTGGCGTGATCGCGCTGCTATGGGCCGTGTTACTCAGTTAAGACAAAAGAACTTTTTCATTAAAAAATCAAACTAAATTAATGTGAGTCGTTGCGAGAGTGATTAGCGACTATTGATTTTACCATAATACATACAGTTGCCGGCAACACCCCCAATTACCTCGGTTAAGAGAGGCCCTATTATATTTCAATGAGAGAAGTTGTAGACAATTAAAATACATTTAAAACGAGCCCTTGAACCATTTCATTGATTCATTTTTTACAGAGAAAAACAAAAAAAAACCTTAAAAAAGGCATTTTTCAAAAATTCATAGCTCGGTCAATTCTGAAGCTGTAGCAATATTGAAATTGTAGTCAATGATATATATTACGTGTACAAAATCTGGGTGGTATCGGTAAATAGTGTTTTTACAATTACATTTGGAATTTTGTACGCACTATTACGTACCTGCCATGCATAGTGTGCATTTTCTCCAGAAATGGTCCGATTGACATTTATAAAAAAATATTTGGAAACTAGATAAAATTTATTAAAAATTGTCAATTTACACTACGTCGTTAAAATGCGTTGAAATAAGTTAAAAATACATCTAAACATGAGCAAATTCGTTCTAGCGGCTGAAAGAAATGTTGGGGGGGGGGGAGTACAGCAGCGGCGGAGAAGTTGAACATATAGTAATGCAGAGTGATTTTTTAGTCCTGTTACCCAATTTTAAATGTAATTTAAGAAAGGGAAATTTAGGTGGAATAAAAAAATGTATTTGTTGCAAAAGAGATTTAATAAAAAGCTATTACTTACATAACTGTTAAAGAATATGCTCAAAATGACCACCCCTTGTGGTTATACACGCACGGACTCTTTTCAGCATATTAGCAGAAACCTTTTTAAGAGTTGCATTGGAAATATTCGTGATTAAGTCTGTAATATTGACTTAAGTTCATCAATAGTGTGAGACTTGTTTTTGAAGGCCTCGGACTTAATATAGCCCCCAAAAAAGTAGTCAGGAGATGTGAGGTCTGGGGACCTTGGAGGCCATAAGCCCTTGCTTATTATTCGATCATCAAAGAACTCTTGCAGAAAATCCACGGTTTCTCGAGACGTGTGGCATGTCGTGCCGTCTTGCTGAAACCAGCAATATCGTTCTTGAGGTTCCAGGAGGGACACAAATTGACGCACAATATTCCTGTATACTTCACCATTTACTGTCTGTTCGAAGAATATGGGTCCAAATATACGATGACGAGATATCGCACACCACACACCAATTTTTTCATGCAAAGATTTGTCTTGTAAAGCGTTAGGATTTTCAACAGCTCAAATTCAACAGTTTTGACTGTTCACATAACCATCGAAATGGATCCAAGCTTCATCACTAAAGAACACTGTGTTTAAAAATTCGATTCCGTTATCATTTACGAGTGACCTAAACCAACGGCAATATTGCAATCGCTTGTTTAAAGCTGGAGGCTGAAGCTCTTGGACTAATCGTACGCGATACGGATACAATTTCAATTTTTTAGCGGCTTTCTGAACACTCGAATATGACAAACCGACTTGCGTGGAAAGTTTTCGTAAACTTTTCCGTGGAGAATTGAACGATCTTGTTTTCACATTCTCTAAAACGTCATTTGTCAAGCGAGTCGGTCGACCGCTACGTTTACTGTCGCAAACACTACCTGTCTCTCGAAATCGGTTTGCTAGCCTAGAAATTGAAATTTTTTTCTGGCGGTGGAACAACAACTAATTTAATTTGAAGTGATTCTTTTACACTCGCGTACGATTTCGTAGTAAAATATTGTTCAAGAATGAAAACTCGTTGTTCTATGGTAAAACACATTCTGTTCGTAACACGACCGGAAACGGCACAAAGGTTTACACGGCTCAAGGAGAATCAACTCACACTGCCGTATCTATACCGGTTGAGTAGCGCTACTAACTTCGTGTCACAAAACAAAATTTCCCTTTCTTAGAAAAAAATTACTGGACATTAACAATTGGGTAACAGGACTAAAAAAATCACCCTGTAGAAGTGCGCAGCGCGCATTTTATCAATAATTACAATGCATTATTTCTGAAACTACTGAAGCAATTTCAGTAATTGTTTTTTTTTTTTTTTCATTTTGGGGTAACTCAACCTATCCTGAATATCCAATCTGAATATGTAATCTGAAAACAATAATTAAAGTACCTACTCGACTTTTTTCGTCGCGTATACTAATTGTATGCATGTTCAACAAATAAAATTATACCAATTTCTCAGACATAATTACCGTTAATATATTAATAAATTATTAAATATTATTAAAAAGTACAAACCCAACTAACCAGCAACTAATTTTGACCTTCTCAAGATCTTACAGCCCTTAGACCATTGTCAGAAAATTAAAATATCATTATAAAATAAAATTAAAAAATAAAAATATTAAGCAGTCATGACCGATTGCTAGTTATCAGTATACTGATTGAAATTTCGTGTAATCTGGTGAAATAAAATAAAATCAACGGGAACTATGTAGGAATGATGTTTTATTTGAATATTGTCTCTTTATATTTATATTTAGGGCATGTTTAAATAATTTAAATACAATTTATATCTAATAGATATAACGAGATAATAATAATTCAAATAAACATCATTCGTACAACATGGTTCCCGTTGGTTTTATTTTATTCCACCAGATTACACTGTAAATTTCAATCAGTAAACTGATTACTAGCAATCAGCATGACTGCTTAATATTTTAATTTTTAACTTTATTTTATAATGATATTTTAATCTCCTGACGATGGTCTAAGGACTGAAAGATCTCGAGAAATTCAAAAATAAATGCTGGTAAGGTGCCTCTGTACTTTTAAAATATTTAATAAATTATATCTGTAGAATAAAATTAATTTTGTACTTTAGTAACATAAAATGGGTTCCGTCCATTGATTAAAAAAATGTATTATTTTTTTATTAAAAAAATTATTTCCTCCTCACCAATTTTAGGAAAATTTACAATTTTTTACGCATGTACGTGTGTAGTAAGTATGTGCTTACAATTTTATGTAATATGATTTTAATTTTTGTTTTTAAATTCAGGCAAATTTGTTATACAATGTTGCATTCTTTAATGTAGAGTATCATGTTGAGTATTTATTTCATGTTTAGAGGGGAAGATTTGTTCCGGTATGAATAGGCTCATTCGTTTATAACAAGCATTCAGGTAAACGACTATATACTTTCTGTCTTTTGAATCTCGTTGTAACCGACTTTACTGTATTTTAAATATAACGTGGTAGAAAATGTTATAATTTTATAACAAAATAAGATCTTTTGAATGTAAAGAAAAATTAGAAATAATATTAATACTAAAAAAATATCTATACATAAAAGGATGTTTACAACTGTTTTAAAGTTACGAAAACAAAAAAAAAATTTTAAAACTAGAATTACATGATCAATCTTTCAATTCAAAAGTTGGCTGTATTAATTCGTGATCAAAAAAACTTGCGTGATTTATTTGAATGATTTTATAACGTAACGGAAGTGAATAAAATAAAGTGGAGCGCATATGAGTCAAAAATGCTTTTTCAATTTTCTAATAATGAATACGCAGACGTTAAATTTGTTTACTAATCCCGTAAATGGATTGTGCATATCATAAATACCAAGAAAAATTTCTTAACACAAAAAAAGTCAGTAAAGAAACTTTCACGACAAAAATAATCTAAGTAATTTTTATTTTACAATCGTGTAATTTCCAGTTTTAAAACTTTTTTAAGAGTTAATTTTGTTTATACAAATTTTTCACATCACCAAAAAGTAATTTGATTTTTGTTTACCTTAAAAATACTTTTCTGACAAATGTAGTAATGTAATTAATGTTTCTAAGTAAAATTCGAAATTTTCTAACTTTTCTTTGTTTTATTCAACTCATATGATTTTGATTAGAATTTCATTCTCTACAAGTTTTGTTTAAAATAATGTTATGTGTTTATTACCCATTTAACAACGGTGTTGTAAGTCAAACATAAAAAACAGGGGTTTTTGACGTAATTGATTGGTTTTCACACCAGACTTCTTTAAAACTATTGCAGATACGGTTCTGGGATCTATTTTATGATTTTTCGGGTCAAGACTCACAACAAATCACTAATTCTCCCCTTTAATTAACGTCCTAAAAATTTCAGTACGACTCATTTCATCGGGGTAGCTGAAATCCGAGCGAAATCTTTGATTAGCACCAAGTCGCAAACGAAGCATTTTGCGACGTATGTTTATATGAACTTTTCCCATTATTTTCACGAGAAGAACAGATTATGAAAGTCCCGGGAGAACTTCGTAATGGACTCTGTATAATCAATTATAAGCAAAAAAAATCGGGTAAGGCTGTGCTGGCGCGTACGGCCGTTGATGCAACTAACTGAATTCGTGACTTCATTCCAAGATGGCGGCGTCCGCCATCTTGGATTTTGACGCCGTACTCCTATTTCCCTACTGCTAACCTGAAACGTTACAGACCTTGGATGAAGTTCCTCCAAGCTACAGACCGACAAACTTATTTAAATAGTTAAATGGGACAGCCACCATCGTATATATTTTTTAAATTCTTCAATGGAAAATTTTAGTCCCTTCATTTGGCCAACTGTACAGATAAACTGCTCTGTATGAATGTCAACGAAACACGTTAAGTTTTCAGGATTGAAATAAAAACGAGACATTGCGTAGTAAATTTAATTTTAGCATAAAACAGACACTAAATGGTACATCATATTTATTTCGACTAATATTTGAGGAAAATTTTGTTCAACATCGGTCTGTGATATGAGAAGTAAGAGAAATATGGCATAATAACAGCGATAGAGGTGCTCGTGCCGTCGGCGTCGTTCACTGAGCGCACATTGCCAGCTTTGCAGCACTCCCTAACAGTTTCGCTCGCTCGGCACCGGACATCGGGATACCTGTGCGTAGCCCATAACCTTTCCTTTCCAACGATATGCGTAATCGATATTTTCGGCTGGAGTTTGCGCGGGCTGAGGCTAACATATTGAATTTCTATACTTTTTTACGCTTTCTTTAATTTTTTACACATAAATATTGTCCAAAACACACTTATTATTACTTAAATCGATCTATCTCGACAAAATCTAAGCAAAAACAAACGAATCATCGCTCTATCGCATCTAAGTCGTGAGCTACACTAAATGGAAATGAGCGAGAGCGCCAGTTTTGGCCGATCTGCGCTGTGCCCCCTCCCCGCGAACCCGCTCACCAGTGGCGCAAATTCAAAGTCGTATCGGCGAGCTGACCATGTAAGTTATAAAATGACACCGCATTTACGTCTCTGAGACTAATAGTTAGAGAGTTATTAAGGCAGGACGATATAGACCTTTTAGACCTTTAGACGCTATAAATTTCTATTCTGGTACCCGAATGTTTCGATGTGATTTTAAAGACGTTTCACGCCCAAAAAACTTCTTTTTGTGAAACAATAATTTCAGATTACATATAAATTTTTTATTTATTTTTAATTCTGAATTTCTAAAAAGTTCCTAAATACCGGGGATTTATATATAGAGATAATGTCAACGTTACCCTCAATAAAGCTTTCCATATGGTCTAAAGCAATCGAATAAAAATTATTGTGAACAGGAAATTTTGCAAAGGTGTCGTGATCGAAAAGCAAAAGTTAATTATCGAGACTGAAGCTTACAATAGAGCCATTATTCTAAAAACAAAAAAAACAAAATTTTTTATGATAATCGAACGCAAAAATGTTTTTTTTATCGCAATTTAATTTGTTAAATGCTTTTTATTATTTATTCATTCTTTCATTATTACTATTAAAATTATTTATAAAATAAAAAACAAAATGATTTGAATTTTAACAGTATTTGTTTAAGTAGTTTAATTTACTTATTTTTTACCGTAATTCTAAATAGGTTATAAATAAATAAGCATGGGCACGATTATATTTTCCTATCCGATACAATCTAAAGGAACGCTAATATTTAATTGTCTAAGCGATTTTTCCAAAATTGCAATCCATTCAAGAAATAAAATCTCAAAACAAAGTTGCAACACTTTATTTGGTTTTTTAGTGGAGAAATCATGATACATGAAAAAAGTGAAAAAAAAAGACCCACTGAAAATGTACAACCAATAAAAATTTCCCAAATATTTTTATGGGTGGGGGTTGAATTACGATGAAATTTTATTGTAATATTATTATTATTTATTTATTATTAACAGTTAAATAAACCAAAAAACGTTTTAAAAATCCATAAATCGATATTTTTAAAACTTGATCTGGTCTCCCACCCCCAATATTTCCCCCAAAGCATTTTTTTTGCTTCAGTTGCATTACTACTACGCCTACGACATAAAAAAAAATCGGATAAAAAATATGTAATAAATAAAAAGGTAGATTAAATAATACATTTTTCGATTTTTAGGGAAACGTTTTTTAAAAATGGCAAGATAAGCATGCATGTACTGAGCGTAATATAAAATGGGTTATGTTTCCAAAATTTTGAGAAAAATTATCGCAAAAAACTATCTAAAATCCATGAAGATATACCCCCAAAATATTCGCAACAAATTTCGTGCCTCGTATACACGAGTCTGTACAAAATTTAATCATAATCGGTTTATCCAGGCAAAAGTTATTACGCTTCAATCAAACAAGCGTATATAGTATGTACGAACATTACCCCACTCTCACTTTCCTTTTGTTTTTTGGGGTCCTTGGTTCATGAAACGTCGAGAAATGAAAAAAAATCACATTGCAAAAGTATGTTTTGCAGCAATCTCTAGAGCTATGATATCAGTAAAGTAAAAATGATACTCATTTGTGCGGGTAATATACTCGAATAAAATTCTATGAACAAGGAATAAATACAATAAAAAAAAACCTTGGAACGACGGTGTATGCAAATAAAAAAATTAAAAACTATAACTATAATAAATACTATTTAGTTAGAAAAAAAAATTTTTTATTATTCATGTGACATATTCATGATTAATTATTTATTGTTATTGTTATTGCAAAATGCTGCTAAATATGTTTTGTGATTTATAAATAAACAATGAAGAAACGAATGATTTATGCAACTAATATAAATAGTCGTAGGTTTCAATAAATTTAAGGCACGTTAGGATAACAGGTAGGTAGCTGCTAGTGAGACACGTTGTTAGAAAAATGTATAGATACATCATCCGCCCGACGATAGCTCTCTCTATCTAATTCATGTGGATTCAAAAGATCGATTCAAAAATACCATTTAAAATGTTAAAAATCTACTTTTAGATTAAAACGTTTTTTACGTTTTATGAATTGTAAAGACTCTATCTAGTTTATACTTTGTAAATAATTTTATGGAATGCGTTGTAAGGGACAAAACCTTTTCGTTTTCGCTACAAGATTTCATAAAAAAAAAAAAAATAATAATATATATATATATTTAAATCCGTCCTTAAGATACAGATTTTTACTGAAAAACAAAATAGCGAACAAAGGGAAAACAAACGAGACAGAGCATTTATCCGTATTTCCTCTGAGCCTCCTTATTTATTACTTGACATAAGGCTTTTTTTTGTTTGTTTTCCGATTTACAATAATATTAAGAAAAAACAAACGAAAAGTCTCTTTCTCTTATCATTTACTCATCTATTTTTTCATGTTTCGTTTGTAAATCTTTAAACATTGTCTAGGGTAAATGATTAATTTTACGGCAATTTTTGTTTACCTAGATACGTTGAATCAGTCCCTTAAATTTGACCGACACCTCCCAGAAACACCCCTATAGCTCTTGCCTATGAATGGCGGACAGAGAAAAAAAGCCAGACATGGGATTTGTCAGATTAGCCTTTTGTGTTTACTTTGATGTCGTGAATCGGTCCTTAAGTTTGGATAACAACTCCCGAGACATCTGTCGCTGGGGAAAAAAAAAATATAGATAACGTGATGTCATCTGTCCGTTTCGGAAGAAAATGAGGCCAAAACTGGATATATATAAAACTTTGCTAAATATTTGTCAAGTACATATACATATACAGAATGTATCATGAAGTTCTCCCGGGACTTTCATAATCCTTGCTTCATACTTTCCGTTTTACAGCTATAGCTATGAAACAGTAATAGAGATACAGCGGGAAAGTAAAAATGTTTTAAATAAACACTATTCTGAAATGTGCCGATTTAAATTAAAAAAAAATTTTTAAGTATTTGTTTTTGTACAGAACCGTAATTTATAAGAGTTCACACTTTACCCTTTTTAACACTTCCATGAAAATACTTTTTTAACTAGTATACATTTTCATGCTAAACCAAGATCATACGTACAGTAAATACGAGAGGTTATCTCTAAAGTAAAGACCGTTTCACTGTAAAAAAATCTATTCTGAAAACTTTATAAATATTTTTTATTTCTCTTAAACTACATACCTTATACTACTTCTCTATATAATCACCACATGAATTAAAAAATTTATCGTAGCGATACAGACTTCAATATACCCTCGTCGTATTCTTCTGCCACCACTCCATTTAGCCACTCATTAAAGCATTTTAAGTTAATCGTCACCCGTGAATTGCTTACCACTCAAAAATTCTTTCAATTTCCCAAACAAATGGTAATCAGAAGGAGCTAAGTCCAGACTATATGGTGGGTGATCATAAATTTCCCATCCAAATGTTCTCAGAAAATCACGTGTCGGACCTGCAACATGTAGACGTGCATTATTGTGCAGCAGGACGACGCCGTCCGTCAGCCGCTCACGTCGCAGATTCTGAATGGCGCGCCGTAACTTACGTAGAGTTTCGCGTGGGCTTCTGAATTTATAGTCGTTCCACATGGCATGAAATCAATTAACAGTATGCCAAACCAATCCCAAGAGAGTGTGGCCATCAGTTTGCGTCCAAATGGTTGTGGCTTGACCTTTGTTGGTCTAGTTGGTGATTGAGGATGGCTACCGTTTTCTCTCTGGCGTGTAATACGAAATCCATGTTTCACGGCCGGTAAAAATTGAATTAAGGAGCTCATTATCTTTTTCTGTGGAGCGCATCAAAAATTCCAAAGTAGATCCCAATCGGATTTTTTGGTAACGTTCCGATAGAACGTGCGGCACCCAACGTGCACAAACCTTTCTGAAGCCTAAATGGTCACAAACAATGCGACCGATAACAGCTCTTAAAACATCAGGAAAAAGAAGGGCCAGGTCGGAAATCATTGAACGACGATCTTCTCTGATTTCATCATCAACGCATTTCAACAAGTCCTCGGTTCTTCCTGAACGTTTTTCATCGTGCACATTAATTATGTTATTTCAACCATTTTCGGACCTTTCTTTCATTCATTACATTATCACTGTACACAGCATCCAACTGCCTATGAATTTCAGCCGGCTAAAAGTTTTATTGGCTTAAAAAACGTATGACTCCAAGTATTTCATAGTCGGCGGCAACAACGATTTTCTTATTAATTTTATAACGTATTAACTCATACGTAATACTATAACGCGCAAACTTTCAGACAACAATACAGTGTGAACATTACTAGCGTGGCAATGAACGACACAGGTTCGCCAACCTTAAGGAGAGAAATTTCCCAGCGATCTTTACTTTGGAGATATCACTAATATATTCAAAAATATAAAACCGTGTAATAATCTATAAAATTATTATTTTTTCTTTGATTTCAAATGGATTTAATTTATAATAACGAATTTGATTTCAAATATATTTTTAACAGCTGTATTAAAAAAAAATGTTAAACCAATTATTTAGGCCTAGACACACGTGCGTGTGTGTGTGTAGGCCTAAACACACTAATCTTGAATACCTTAATTATCACAGTAACTTAAAGCTATATTCCATTAATCAAAACCACTGAAAGCAGTTACGGTGGAAACTGAATTCCATTACAAAGCTGCAACTTCTTCAACTAACAATTAGCCTCATTCCTGGCTGAAGTAGTCTAAACATAAAGCCCTAGTGAATAATACAATTCAGAAGGAGGGATACTAGGTGTCAGTCAAAGAGGATAAAATGAGATTAAAGCAAACACAGAATGAACGGTAAAGGATCTTGACCGTTCTCCAAACGAAATGGTAGTAACAGGAAATAAATTAATCTTATTAATTTTTTAAGAATACAAAATCAATTATTAGGATGAAAGTATTTTCATGATAATAAATAAAACAAACACAAATATATACAAAAGTATGCAATAAATAAACAATTTAACAGAGTTGTAGAGAGTTTAAGGAATGTATAAAAGTAAAAAAATTGACGAGTTCCAGATTATTTATTTTTTTAACTATAGAGTTCAAAATCGTGGTTCGTAAAACAAAACGGTATCCGAATTAAAAATGAAGGTTTTTTAAATAAAAATAATTCAAAAAGAGATGGTACAAAGAAAACAAAACGAGCTTCTTCAGAACAGTGCAGAAGTAAATCCTTAATCCGATTTTGTCTGGAAACTTTTTACAAAATTACTCGTAATTTATTAAAAACAAGGGTTTAAAAAGCGAATAAAAACAGGAATTAGACAGTTAGGAAACTTAATATGATGATACAGTCATTGTTGAATAACTATGTTAAAAGAAAAATATAATCTTTTAGAATTTAAATTTATACTAACTTGTGTGAAAGCTTTTTATTATAAAAAGATTAATCGGTTATCTCCTCCCTCAAATTTCCCCACCGTTTCAGGTGGAAAAATATGTTTGACTTATTTAGTATTCACGCCATCTCTATCTTTTTTGAGATAAAAATTTCTTTTACAATCGTATATAAAGGGGTGCATTATGTCACTGAGGCCGATCACATTGTTGAAGGTTTCGGTGGTAATATTTTTAAACTAACTTTTCGCCTTCGATTGAGATCGTTTAAAACGACAATAGTGGTTTGCAATTTTTACTTTTATTCTGTCGGCACTATATGGAAATATTCATTGTACAATTTTTCATTTATTTATTTATTTATTTTTTTTTATTCACCGATTTAAAAAAGCAGGCAAAGTATTGCATTCCCATGCTACGCCGGTGAAGTCACGATTATCATAAGATTTAAGCATCAGAATTCCCAAATTTTAAATAAAAATGTTTTGATTTTATGAGCTTCATTACTCTGCGGAGAAAATTTACTTATAAAGAAGTGATCCCTAACAAAAAAAAGCATTGTCTGAAAAAATAAAGTACAATATTTATGAACGCAATGAAAAAAAATTGCTTCTCATTCTGTATTCGGAACACAATATAGGTTGCATAGCTACTTAAATTTGAATAGTCCTTTAAGTCATTAAGAAAAAGTTTTTTTTTCTTATAAGATAAGCTTAAAAGATTTGCTTAAGTAAAGTTTTCTCTAATTCTAACGTTCTCTTCAATGAAGGTTAAAACAAGGAAAAGCAAATTTTCAAAAACCTTTCTCCATTTTAGGTCCGGGGCCAAAATTGTAGACATTTCTTTTATAGTTATAAATACGAAGTATAAACTTTCAAAAAACGATTGAAAAAATATTTAAACCGAAGGGATATAGAGCAAAAAGACAGAAAAATATATTTCAATTTTAAGAGGTAGGGGTTGACTTCGTGAAAATTTTTTTTAGATAATTTATATATTTACTGCAGTCAAAAAATTCGCTTTAATAAAGTTTTCTCTAAAACGCCTCTGAAGAAAATCGAAATTGATTTTTTCACGATATCCCATGCTTCCCGTAACGAATAAAAAAAAAAAGAAAAAGAAATATTTATGCCAAATTTGAAGAAAATCGGTTCGGTCAATCCTGAGACGTAAGGCCAAAATTAGTTCGACACACACATATACATGTTTATTAGGTCCGGGTGAACTAGTTGACCCTAAAAAGTAAAGGTTTGCAAAATATTCGATACCTTATTTTTGACACGTTCACCTTCCTTTCCCCTTTAATGTAGCTATTCCATTCACCGGTAAAGCAAATTTTTTGTATAACATTTCCTTAGTATCTACCGATTACGCTCGCTTAACGATCGAAATAGCTATAGACACATTTCAATTATGTTACTCAATTATCCTAAATCAGGGTAGACGTTACCCTAAATCGCATTTTAGAACGCAACAGAATCTAATTAAACGATACTAACATACGACAAGAGAAAGTCATTATGCAGTATACAGAATCATGTAAGGGATATATAAATCAAGTACAAACAAGAATGACCCTTACATCGATACCACTGTTTTCGTTATATATGACAACGTATGCTGTTACATACATCATAAACATTTACAGATTGAATGGGATACGTCGTTCGTGTACCTTGCTTTCATTCTGTGTTAAACTCTACAAACATACGCTAGTCTTAATGCAGGCCACAGTAATACTCTATTTTCAATTATATGGATTTGCATAGATGCATTTGAGACGAGTTTCTGCAATCATTGTTACCGATACGATCAGAAAATCCCCAAGAAAACAAAATAAGTAGAAATAGATGTACAATGGAAATTCGATAGATGTACGTTTGGAATTCGGCTGGTATTAAATAATTGTATGACATATAACTATTTATATAACAGACAAAATGCAGAAAACCTAAAAAGTGACTGAAACGCTTAAATAATTTTTTACTTTTTAAATTTTTTTTTATTTAAAAAAAAAACATCTTGCAGTGCAAATTAAAAATGTTTAGCCTATTTAAGAAGAAATAGATTTGTTTTTCATGGTGTACGTTTTATCTAGTACGATTTATTAAGTGTTTTATTTTTTGGAGGAAATTCCACAAATAGTTCTGTTGTAAGTCTTTTCTAGATACCGATAAAATAACTACTTTTTAATCAAAAAAATTACTTTGTCTAAGTAAACGATTTGATGTTAATTGCTTAGTACTGTATTGTTCAAGTGTATTGATAATATACAGCCTGATGATATTCTTAAAGGCAAAGTATTTTCACGTAAAATTAAGAAAAAAGAATGATTTAACATTTTCAGATAAAAAAGAATGCATATTTCTATAATTGCATACGAGATAAGCTTATCGCCGGTGATAATCACATTTACGTTGTAAAAAAGCTATGTAAATAAAATTGCATAAGATTTTTTATAATCTTATGCAGTTATGGAGTTAATATCTCCAGGGTGGGGTAGATAGTTTTCTCAAAATTTTTCAAACGTAACCCCACTTCATATTTAGCTTAGTACATGCTTACATGTTTATCTTACCATTTAAAAAAAAATTGCCCCCAAATTCTCAGCTTCCACAAAAATTGAGAAAAGCTATCTTTTTATTTGTTGCATATTTTTTTAAAATTTTTTCCTAAACAAAGTAATAGTGTAAGTGGAACAAAAAAAATACTTTGGGGACAATATTGCGGGTAGGGGATCCGATCAAAGTTTAAAAATATCGATTTTTTTGAATTTTTTAAAACTGTTTTTGGTTTATTTACATTTTTAATAATAATAATATTACAATAAAATTACATTATAATTTATCCCCCATTCCCAAAAAAGAAATCTTAGTTAACTTTTTATGGGTTGTACATTTCTCACTGGATTTTTTTTTTTTTTAGTTTCTTCCATCTAACATACTAAAGGAAGATAAGTTTAAAAAAAGTTTCTTGGGAGGTGATTTTGGGGAACAAAAACAAGTAAAAAATATCGAATTTATTAAAATTTTTTAGTGTACCTATTTTTTTCACTATAAAAGAATAAATAACCAATGCCAGGAAAGAATAATATATTTGTTGTCGGCTTTTTTTAGTGTGCATGAACTATTTAACGATATTTTTCTTTTTTTGTAATAATCACTCATTGTAAATGAATGTATTGTTATCGCGAGAGGTCACATAGATATTAAAAAAACGTTTGTGTAAATATTAAACAAAATTGGTTGAAAAACAAATTAGGTAAAAAATCACATCTACACGTATATTTCTACAGTCAAGAGGAATCTAAACTTATTTTTAATAGTTGCCTAATGTTCTTCAACGTTCCTTTTTTATTATTGTTAAAATACACAGATTTTAAGCTTTTACGTTTCTTTCGAATGGATAGCGGCTTTGGTAGATCTATTTAAAATAATATAAAACTTAAAACAATAAAATGTTAGCAAACTTCTAAAATCAAAATTTAAAGAATTACTGAAAAAAGAATTTGCTTTTTAATACATTTTTTGAAGTGCTTTATTCTATTCTTTTTTCTTCAACGTAAAATTCTTTCATGTAACAATAAAAAAAACCTTACAAATACAATAATTAATTCTAAGAAACTGATAAAAAAAGTAACCTAAAGTAAAATAGTCATCAAACAATAATAATTCTGATAAAAAATAATAATAATAATAAATTTCATATTAAATTAAGCAATAGCAATAATAACAATAATTATTATTATAAGAAAGGATTAACGTCATAGCATATAAATAGAAGAACATTAAGTAAACGTAACATTAACTAACTCATCGTCCAGAACAAGTTAAACAACAGCATATAAATGAATAAAACTTTTAAATTTACAATTAATTTTAAACATATTTATTTGTAAATAGGAATAATTAATTATTACTTAATACATCGTACATCCATTCAATGAGTTTTTTGGCAAAATAAACCGTTTTGGTTACGACCCATTAAATATAGACTATACGTGACATCAATTAGAACGAAATCTTTAGTAATTATTAAGAAATATTAATATCATTAAAAATGTTAAATTCAATGAATTATATAATCAAATTACTTGCAGGAAACGTATATATTACAACTTATAGCTTAATAATAAAATTATTAAAAACGTAACAATATATATTACTAAAGTCAAAGCTTCGTTTCTTAGTTTTGAAATTCTCATGTCACAGAAGAAAGTAGTTATCAAACACATATTTTTCCGTTTATGTTTGGTGTATTGCTGGACCATTTATTTTAGAAGTTCACCTGAGAGGTAATTTAAATAATAATATTACACCAGCGGTTCTCAGACTTTTTTTACGTACCACTCATGTGAATTTACAAATCAGTAGCGTACTGAGCTATTAAATATGACATTAAGATAGCGATAGTGGTAGAGAAATTAAAAATTATAATATTTTTTGAAAGTATCTATTTATTATTTTTTTTAAATCATTATGTATTACAATCTTTTAATCCTTTTTTTTTTACAAAAAAAGTTATTTATTTAACAGAAATGTTACATTATACATTTACTTACATTAATGATTACAATATTCTTGAATACTAAACATTCAGTGAGAAAAGAATGGTTGGTGCTGCACGCTTGAACAAAGTGAAGATATACCTGGCGAAAATTTTCGTCAAGGTTTAGCTTACTATAAAATCTGCTTTTTACTGTCACCATAGCAAAAAATCCAGTTTCAAAAAGATATGCGGTAGAAAACGGAAGTAAAATAACAATGCTTATCTGAACAGCAATGGATATTCATTTTTAACCTTTAGCCAAAATTAATACTCAGTAAATTTCATTTTCAAACCTTTGTCACAAGACAGTTCTATCGAAGATTCTTTTTCGTTGTCGGTTATGTTTCCAAGAATGATATCCAGTACGAGAAGATTTCGTATCCATAAGAATTCAGAATAGTCTTCTTTAAAATAGTTTTCAGAAGTTTCAGCGAGCACTGGACAATAGCCTTTTATATTACTGATCAAAATTTTATATTTATATCACAAAATTTTCAAAATTTGGAAAAGACTGCAGGGTTTTATTCAAAACACAATATTCATCATTTGACATTTTTTGATAAATGCCTTTTTTTGCCGTCAACTGAAAATTGATTTGTCGTTTCATTTTGCAAATTTAATTTTTAAGTTATTGAGGCGATTGTAAACATCTAATAAGTAACTAGTATTGTGATCTGTACCTCTATGACGATCGATCACGCAGTAACATCTGCACCTCTGAACGTAGCTCAAATAACCTGCTCAGCATTTTTCCTTTAGAAAGACATCTCACCTTTTTCAGTAACTGAATGCGGGTCACTGCCCTTTTCAGAATAAATTTCGACAATAATCAAGAGTTTAAAGCCCGCAGTTGAATAAAACTGAACATCTTGACGGCCTACAAGAAATTGTTCAGGCATCCGATTTATTGCTAAAGCCAAAACTACGAGTAAATAGGTTTTTCTTTTTTTATTGATCTGTTTGTTTGCGTACCACTTTGAGAAGCTGTGCTTAACACCAGTGGTACGCGTACCACAGTTTGAGAACCGTTGTATTAAACTATCCATTTTAACTAATTTTTACTTTTAATAATCTAACTGTTTCTAGGTATTTTCCGTTATTGAACTGATTGTTGTTTTGATTTAAAATTACAGCAGTACTTTTCTGCCAATTTTTGATAAAAGTCAGATATCTTAAATTCTTCTTCATGTTCTTGTTACATAAATTTTCTCAGAATTAAATCCTTTAGTTCTCAAGTTTTCTCAATGTGGCTTACCCAAATTTTGCCGATTTTCTACCACAGGATTTCTGGTAGTTTTTCAAGCAGTAACTATGTCAGAGTTTTAAAAATTAAAAACAGAACTACTATATTCGTTTTGGTAGCTAAAATAAGAAAAACGTTTTGGTAAGAAAAATGTACAGTATTTAAAAAATAAATCATTAGTAGGGCGAGAAGTAGAGTGTTATATGAAACATTATCCGTAAAGGAGTTTATTAGTACAGTACTCTCGCATAACAACATTTCCTTCAACACATATTAAAAGGGCTTTGTCATAGTTGAAGAAATTTAATAATCTTTTTAAGCTGGACTTTTATGAAGTATTAGACAGACTAATTCTTTTGTATTTATGAATTTGAGGTAAAAAATCGGGTATAGATTATGCGTATTTCTGTAATTTCTACAAAATTTCTTTAAATAAATATCTACGCACAAAAATAACGTAGAAAAGAACCAGGGGTTTAAAATAATATAAAACTCAATTTTTCCCATCAAGTGGTCAATGAAATATGTCTTCTAGTTAAAGTTTTTTATTCGTGACGTATAACTACTGTAAGTACAAATTATTTCCTTCTTTATAATGGTAGTGACATAACAGATAAGATACAACCCGTTCATCATTTGTACGGTCTACAAATCGCATAAGTAAATTTCGGATTCTACTTTTAAAACTAAACAAAAAATATCTTTAGGAAAAATGGCGATTTCTCCTTCATTCTCCCCCTGTCCACCAATTTGTTATTTTTATATAAAAATTAATATCTCAAGTTCGGATAGAGGAATCACATTAATATTTGGTAAACGTCTTGGTAATAAAGTTTTAAAATTAGAAAAATTCAGGAATTAAATATCCTCGCAAATTACAAAATGGCGGCCACGATATTTTTTGTTTAGTTTTACAAGTAGAATCCAAAAAAGTATAGCCAGCCCACCATTTCAGAAACACTCTGTATATACGTGTGTATGTATGTACGTACGTTTGTTTGAAAGAAAAAAAATATATATATATTTTTTTTTCGTTCTAAAATTTATCTTTTCAAGACCCATACCACCTCTGTATTAATAATTATTGTATATAACTCAACTTGATTCACCAAATACAGAATTAAGTGAAGTAAAATGACACACCTTATTTTTTCTTAATGTTTACAATAGTACTTTCGTGGCAACCCACATCATCAGTTGTAATTCTTCTATATAAAACGTTTATTACCAAATTACATATTAAACTAAAAATGATAATTAAAATATATATATAAAACATTTAAAAATTAAATTAAGATTAAAAACTTAAAATTTAAAAAAATTTTTTAATTTATAATTTTTAAAAAGAAATATAAAAAAATGTTAAAAAATAATATGAACAATTATCGAAATTAAAAGTTGATATAAAAATATGATGTCAATTACGATAAAACAAAATTAAATAGGATAAAGACAAAATATACTACTTGTTTGGCCAGCCAGTACCATAGTACTGGAAGAATAATTAATATCTACGTATTATTATATTTATCTGAAAATGTGCTGCCATCTATTACCGCTCTTATTTGTGTGTCATCCTCATACTCTGCAAGGTTTTTATATAATATATATATATTTTAATTATCATTTTGAATTTAATATGTAATTTGGTAATAAACATTTTATAAAGAAGAATTACAAGTGATGATGCGGGTTGCCACGAAAGTACTATTGTAGACATGAAGAAATAAGGTGAGTGTCAATTTACTTTATTTAACTCTGTACTTGGGTGGATCAAGTTGAGTTTTACATATATATACATATATATATTCGTACTTCTAACTATAATAAATAAACGAGTATTAATAATAATTACAAAATTATAATGGATAATACGAAAAAAGAAAAGAAAAGATAGAAATAATTCTGAGTTTAAACTAAACTATACAGAATATATGTTTTAAACATTTATTAGTTACATATTCCTGACCTCATTCAACATTCCTAGCTTACTCATTTTTAAAAAAAATATAAATTCAATAAAAAAGTAAATTCTACAATACCAAATTCAGTTTAACCCCGCTACAACGCGGTTATCGGGGGACCTACGTGACACCCGCGTTATTTTGAGAAGTATATTTTAAATCACAAAGGGGATCAATTAAAAAAAATAGACAAAACATCAGGCAATAATGGTTTAATAGAAAAAGCCAATACAGTTTAATGTGTACTTATATAAGAAAGATACGATATTTTTTCTTTGAATTCAAATTATTATTTAAAATAAGAGAAGTTAGCGTTTTTGTTTCGCGGTTGTATGTTTCTTCTTTATAATATATGACTTTACAGTTTGTAAATGCAATTAATGACAATCATACCATCACTATGTTGCTCTCCGCCCATATGTTATTACACTAATTATACTTTCCAGAACGTCTTTTATTAAGGGTGCAGACTTCTCCTTAACAGCGACCTTTGCAACACCTTCCCCTTCTATCTCCGACAAATTATCCTTCGGTTGTAGAACGGAGTTTACAATTTCTTCGTCGGTCATGTAACGGGCAACGGGTGTTTGATTGCCTTCTTGAACCAAGTCATTGGGATCACTTAGACAATTCTTGCCCGGTTAAATTTGACAATTCTAGCGCGTGTTCGTCATTAAAATATGAACATTCTTGTTTCAATGTCTTCTGTATTACTCTGTGACAATACCGACCGACAATTTTTAATCGTAATAGAATTTTCGTTACTTCATGCTGTTCCAGCGCTGTATACAACACTTTTTAAAGAAATTCTGAGTTAACGATAGCGGTAAGTAGCTCTCGTCGGTAATAAGCTTGAATGCCCGAATAATTACTCGGTCTAATGGTTGGATCAAAGATGTGATGTTCTTGGGTAAAAACATTGCGATTATTTTCCCATCTTTAGATTTCAGCAACTCAGTATAAGCGGATGAGCAGGGCACCTGTCAAGGTGTTATAAAGCTTTTTCTTCCGATTTTCAAATTCGTAAATAATTTTTAACACAAGGTACAGATTCGTCGTTAAACCACGTTAAAAAAATATTACACGTCATCCAAGTATTTTTAATGTTTTTAAAAATAACCGGTAATGAATTCACATTAACGTATTTGAAGCAACATGGACTGGCATACTTGCCGATGAGCAACGGCTTCAATTCATGATTTCTTGAGTTATTGGCAGACAAAAGAAAAGTCACCCTTTCTTTTTTAATTTTCATACAAAAAACTTGGTGCCCGCTTCGCATCTAATGTTTTTGTTGGCAATAGTTTATAATACAAAGCAGTTTCATCACAATTATACAACTGTTCGTCACTGAAGTTATTCTCTTCTGTAACCGAATATAATATTGTTTCTGAAAAACGTTCGGTTGTCGTAGCATCTGCTGAACGAGCGAGATTCTCCTTCGATATTTACTTGGCCTATGCCATGACGGATTTTCCATCGCGATAATCAACCGCTAGAAGCACTGAATTCTTCTCCATTCTTAATTTGTTTATGAAAATTAAGTGCCTGAGCTTGAAGTATTGGTCCTGACAGCGGCAATTTTTTCACTCCGTTTTTGCAAAAATCAAAAGTACATACACTCATCTACAATATTAACATCATAGAGTCTAACCTTTTTACGATCAAGTCCGACTGTTTCATCTACCGAATCAATAAAAAGAACGCAATTTATCTTTTTTTACCCAACCACGTATAGTGAAAGGCACACCGAATTCCCGGCATAAACTGGCTTTTGAACGACCTGCCTTAACCTTTTCAATAATTTCTAATTTTTTCTTTAAGAATACGTTTTTCGTTTAGACGACATGTTAGGCAAATACGAATGAAAACAAACACTACAAAATGTAATATATTAACCGACGTAATAAAACTTACCGATGCTAATAATCACAGTAAAAGCACCTCGGAATAAATCACAACACGAAATAACATTCAGATACCGTATATACTGTGCCTTGTACAGGCACTGTTACCGTATTAGAATCATAGTTTAGTTTTTATTGGATCATGTTTATGGGAATTCTAAGGCTTTAAAATTGGTCGTGACTAATTGACAGATGTTATATTAGAAGCGTATTATTGTCAATTTCAAAGGATTTATGGTGGGTTTTACACCGATATCAAATACAGTGGTAGGGTGACTAGCATTTTTTTATCCTATTTTATTTTTTCAGATATTCAGATATTTTTTGGGGGACAGGTTATAATTCGCGTTATATCGGTATCCGAGGTATATCGAGCTGCGTTATAGCGTGGCTGTACTGTAAGTTTAATTTCAAAAAACATTATTTATTATAACCCAATTTTATAGAAACATAAGTAAAAATTGTAATTCAGGATAAAATTAATCTTTATTTTAAATAATATTATTTAATTCTACATCGGGTCCTCTAGAAGGAAATTTCGGGGTTCTTCTCATTTTTACAAGGATTTGGGTCAAGGGCGATACATTTTGCCAACTTTTAACTTGCTGATATGTGGGGAAGGTCATTTTTTGGCACGGACGTAGGACCGACTTTTAAATATCGCACTCCGTGCGGATCGATATAACGCATTCCTGGAAAATAGGTTCAGGAGATTTCTATGAAAATACTTTTGTATAGATTACATTATTTAATTTAATAAATACTCTTATTGTATAGAATAAAAATGTATAAAATTAGATTTATAGAATCTATGTACACTTCAATGTTACGATAATCTGAAGCCGTCTATTTTGTTACATTTTACTATTTATTTAAGTCGATATAAGAAAACTTCAAAATTACAGCCGCTGATGAGAGATGAAGTTTTATAGCAAGTGAGAAATATCAAGGCAGTGGGATTCAAATTACGGGCCTACCGGATGAAAAGCAGAGACGATACCGTTCCGCCTCGAAGGTTTATAAACAAAAACATTCAGAACACAATAAAGGTTAAATCGTAATAAAACTTAATTTTACCCGTAAAAACAGAAAAATATTAAATTAAAAAACACAGATAGGTTGCGGGGTATGTTATTTACAGGTTGAATGTTTCATAAAAAAATTATCTTATGGAAAGCCAAAGCGTTATACGAGGACTTCTCGATGCCAAAAATAAAACAGTACACAAATCAGTCGTAAGTTTCAAGTACTAACTTAAGCTAATGCAAAACGTACTATTTTAGTACACCACACAGATCTACTACAGATCTAATGATTTCAAAATTTTCAAATTTTAATTTCTCAAAAATTCATATGATTATGATAAAATTTGAAAAGGTTTCTTGTAATCGCAAATGCTAAACCTGATGTCAATTTCTCATATTTTTAGATCCTGCAAGTATTTTTCATCTAAAAATAAGATTCTTCACTTTCTTAGTTTAAATTTGAGATTATCTCTGCTATTTTATAAATAAGAAACAGTGAAAGCTGGGATTTCATACTGAATCTTTGAACGAGTAGATGCATATACATACGAGTACACACACACGAATTCTGCATAGAGAATATAACAGAGGTTTCAGATCAGACAAACTATTTATTTATTTTATAATATATTTTTCATATTGACAATTTTCTAAAAAAATACATTTTTTATGATCCCAAGATTATTAGGTTCTCTACACAGTTGAGTTGCCTAAAAATTTACAGGGTCTCTGCTACATTCAAGAATTCAACAAAGTTAGTCACCTCCATAAGAAGCCGCCTATAAATTACGTTAACAAAAAAAAATTAGTTTTTTAGTCCTCCTCCCAATAGTACAATTCCGAAATATTTTATGAGACTACCTCTCCCCAGACATGACATAACATTTACTTCAAGAATCAAATTAAAAACGTGGGGAGAGAATTTCTTTTTAAATTAGTTAAAACCTATAAGAAATGTATATATAATCTTTTACTAATTCTAGAATATAATAATAATATTATTACTATAATTCTTGAACATAACAATAACACAAGAGGAAAAGTAAACAAAGCTACGTGCCAATATATTGGCAGCAGTTTTAAAGATTTTATTTATAAATAAAAAGGATAATTTTTTTTTTAAACAAACTTCATAGTAGATTTAGCAGATAGCGTATTTTTAAACCTGGGCATTACTTAAATATGAAAGATGTTATTTTTTTTAAATAATCTAGATCGCTTATTAGTTTTTTAATTCAGAAATAAACTATAACAAATTTGGTTGTTTTTTTTTTGCAAAATTTTATATAATTTTATGTGTATCCCTGGTTGAAATTGAATTCGTATCCAATTTTTTGTTTTGTAAATAAAAAAACGAATCAAAGGAAACCATTTGCTTGACATTTTGGTTGATATTTTATCTTTTCTTGTAATTTAAAAATTTTATACGGAATTGGTTAATAAAATTCTATTTTTGCCTTCAAAAAGCGGATATCTACAAATTTCTTTATGACCCTTAATTTCAACTTAGATCAACCGCAGCGTAACGGTGGAAGGATTAACAACCACAATACAATATTCTTTTACGTTAGTTAAAGTGAAAATACAGGAAAAGAAATGTTTTTAATAAATTAACAAATATAATCCCACTGAAGCTCTGTTACAATTGTGTGTTGGTAGGTAATATTATTTTTTGTAAGAATATGGGATAAATAAATGTACCAGACAATTTCCTGTACGTTTATATCCGATAAAATCCATAACATATATGCTAAAAAAACTATGTTAATTATATTACTTTAAAATAAATATAAATGAAAAAAAAAAGTTAAAACAGAATTTCATTACGAATAAAAATACACCTAAAAAATCTGTTATAAAGATAAAATAGACTAACCAAACTATGTTCAAAATTCAGCTCTAAGGCATTCAACAACTCCCTCATTCCCCAAAATATTACGCATCCTCTTTGTTACAATTCCTTACTAACCTGCCCTTGAATTCCTGGAACTCCCTGGAATACACGGTACCATTAAGCTACTAATTCAGTCAAGTAGAAAGCTCTTTAATTTATGAAACCCTAAATGTTAACATTGCTATCGAACATTTGGAATTATTCTTGCGTAAAATAGTATTTTGCCGTTTTTCATTTTAAAAAATTCGCCAGATAAAATTAATTCCTTACATAAAAAAAATAATAATAATAAAATAGTAACTTTAGAAATGGAATGTATAGTTTATCGGTTTATGATATTCAATACAATCTAAATTTTTAATATTGTAACAAGACCGGTATAACGGACCTAAGTAACGAATCCCTGCCAATTAAGAAGAAAATAGTAGAAAATAACAGTGAAAGGAATTCAGAAGGGATCTTTTTTCTAAGGTTAACAGGCCTGTTTAACAATTCTTTTTTCGTATTACTGCCAACGAAACACCTGTAACAGCTGTTGTTCAAGAGAAGGGTTACCGGACCAGAATAGGAATTTATGGGGAAATGTAAGGACGAGGACGATAATTCTCACGCTTCAACAGTAAAGAAATTTTGGTCTGGTTCTGCAGGCCAACATTATACGAGTAAGCAAGCTCCAGGACCGGCGACTTAAAATATTGAGCGAGTCAGTAAGAAGCGAGTATTTAGAAGAATTAAGCGAGGTGTATGAAGCGAGTATAAGCGTAATACTGCAGGTTGTAGTCCACGCGATTGTAAGAAGACGTATAACAGTTACAACATGAAAAGTGACGTCACAAGCATTCCAATGTGGACAGTGGATGAATGCAGGAAGTTGTTCGGTGAGTTACTGATAGTCAATTAGTGAGAGAGATAAAGTATTAAACTCATTCGTAAATTGTTCGGATAGTTTTATTTTACACAGGAAAGGTATTTACAGTGAACGAACTTTAGACTTTTCTTATCTGGTAGTTAATAAAATACCAGTTAAAGGTGTAAATATTAGCGGACATTATAATGAATTCTGGTTTTAATGATTTAACTCCCTGTAAATAAATACTGTCCTTACATGAAATTCTATTTTGTATGTAATTTATTTATTATTATTGTTGTTGCGGTTGCTATTACTATTATTACGGTCATTATTATTGATTTGCTTTATTTTTTTGTGTTCTTAAACTAATAAATTGTAATCATACAAACATTTTTTAATTGTTAGTCTCTCAATATCCTGATTAGGCCGCGAACACGCAACAATATGTATGTACTACGTGTGTTTGTTGAGTAAATAATTTATGAATAACATACTTTCTGATTTACTTTAATAAAAATTATATTTTATAAAATTGTTCAAACGAGAAGTAGTAAATCAATTTCAAACTAACTACGCCTATCAGGAACCTCTAGATTACATTTATTATCTATATCTAGCTAATTATAATTTTCATTTTACTAGAAAATAAACAAATAATATATATTTTGACTTTTTTAATATACGAAAGTAAACAAAAATAATATTTTAGATAAATATTAGGAACAGACATTTTTAATTAACTTTTAAAAAAATACGCCTTCAAGAGGTATCGATGAACGGTTTAAAGTTTAATCTAACGAATCGTGGTTTGTTTGTATTTAAATAATTTGAATTGAAACAACCTCATTAATTTTAAAATCTACTTTAAACTGAAATAAAATGTAGCCATGTTATTTGAATATCAAGATAGAATTAGAAAAACCAATTAATAATTATTCAGAATTGTTAAATCAGAAATATATATTAATAAATAAAACAATTATATATATATTCTGATCCTTTTAAGTAAAATCAAATTAGATGGAATGATACTTTGAGGATAGTCATTAAAAATACACAGCAAAGAATAGATACTATAAAATCAGTTGTCAACAAACCACGCCTACCCAGGTATCTTTAATGATCTTCACGCCGACCTTGTCAATCACGGAAGTAATTTTTATTTAAAACAAATAGTACATGGGTAGATAATTTTATTAAATTATCATAACGTTTAATGAATCATAAGAATGTCATCCGCCATCTTATAAAATGGAGTAAAAAATAACTCTTTAAGCAATAATTAGAAAAAAATGTGTAAAAGATTTAAGAGTAAAAAGAACAAAAATTATAAAGTGATATAATAAAATAAATAAATACAGAGAACCGATTATATTTATTCTAAAAGTACACTACTACCTTCACAACTCAATAAACTTTAAAAGTATACTATAAGATTTAATATTAAAAAAGATACTGCTTGTACAAACTCAAGATTTAAAAATCATTAATTTATTACTACAAGAATGACTTTCTTTGGCTCTATCTTTAATTCCTATCTGAGTGGTGAACAGAATGATCGTGTCAACTGTAGGACAGAATATCTACTACATTCCAATTTTCGTTTAGGTAAAGAAGGTACTATCATATCATTGTTTTTTTAAGAAATCCTGGCATTACGCTAGTTATTTCCGAGATTGGCTATTCCGGTTTCTATCTCAAATCAAGTATTTATATGTAGGACATTTTACAGATTAGTAAGTTAGTTACTATCTTATTTAATATGTGTTAAAACAGGTTGGAAAATCTTTCCTATTCAAGACTGGAATTTTTCAGATTTTATTGTATTCTTCAGGTTTCTAAGTGAACTATCGATAAATTATTTAGATAAATAATTAAAATTAAAAAAAAAGAAAAAGAACCGATTAAATATTGTTAATCTATAAAAGTACTAGCCGGCCAGTCTAGCCAGAACCTGGACCGTCGAGGCTCCGGTCAGGCCAGACAAATCCCGGAGCCAACTCAGGGGTTCCTCGGGGCCTACCCCGTGGCCGCAGAGCTCGCTTGGCTCGCCATTCCCATTTTCCAGGCGGATCGGCGTCCTGGACACTTGCAGAGCTTGCTTCGGTCGCTATTCCCATCTTCCCAAAGGGCTTCACTCCTGGATCGTCGCGCTGAATGTTATCTTCACGGTTGTAAGAATAATACTGATAAATAATAATTATAGTATTCAGGCTTTATAGAAACCTGAAATAGAAACTAAATTACAAAAGATAGAATAATAGTAACTAAGGTAACTAAAGTACTCGCACCTTTGACGACGAAAAATTCATAACTTATTTCTTTGCCGCGGTGGCAAAAATATAATAATTAAGTAAAAGGATTAACCTATTTTTTCTTAATGAATATCTTTAATTCACAACTTCATTCTCCTTGGGGGCAAAGAAATAATGAATATTTATAATATCTTAATCTTGACAGGAGCTAGGGCATCGGCCGATGGCTTAAAACCTTCCCTGGGATAAAACGAATGTATCCGGCAAATTTGAAAGTAAACGGTCGGTTGGTTCTCGCGTGATACGATAACAAACGAACAGACACATTTAAATGTGTATACAGACATTAAATGTGTATTTAAACAGACACATTAAAATGTGTATACATTTTATATATATGTATACGCATTTCCGAATAATCGTGATCTGTTAGATGGAGAGTGTACCTGATGGATGCAAAAGTTAACCTTCAACCTACTAACAAATACACCGTTTGAATTTTGAAAATCGAACAACTGTTTGCAGAGATATTATAAGAGCACCCTATTACACCTCCTAAAACAGCGCCACAGGGGTACCCCGTTTGTTACCAGTGGATGTTGATGATTGGTCTAGCCTCCACGATGAAGGTATAGCCTCCCACGATTGGTCATGCCTCACCACTTGCCTCACATGGAGTCCACAAGGAAAGCCCGTTATTGTTAAACACAATTTTTTTAAATTTGTTTTTTTTTTATTTTAACCTCCGGGACCGCCTTTAGGTATTTCTTCAGATGAGATGAAAGATAAGTAGCATGTGAAAATGCCAGGCCTGACCGGGATTCGAACCCGGGATCTCCGGATGAAAGGCCGAGACGCTACCACTCGCGCCACGGAGGCCGACATTTTAATTTATTTAAAATTATTTTATTTAATTTAAATTTTGTAGTATTATTGATTCGATTGATAAGAATCATTCAGTTCAAACTCAGCTCACACAGTGATAGAGACTCACAGTTCATAATTTCAATTTATTAAAGTTAGTGTTTCAACCGGAAAATCTCTACTACTAATATATATATATTTTTTTTCGAAATTACATATATCTAAAAACCTTCAGTTATGTCACGAAACACGGGTAAAAATTTGATGGCGATTGGTGGAGTAGTTTTTTTGTTTATCCCGAACAAACAAAAACCCACTCTTTATATGAGTATAATATAAATCAACATTACAAAATTTTATCTAACAAGAAAAAGTGTAGTTAATAAAATTCTGTAAATGTTTTTAGAATAAAAATTAAAAATCTAGATTTAAAATAATTTCAGTTTTGATTTTTTATAATATAATAATAATATTTAAAGTTCCAATTTTAATCAATTTAAAAAGAAATTAAATATAATAAATATTTTTAACTGAAAAGTAAATACTAAAAATTTTCAATAATATTCTATTATAGGATAGCGTCTCGGCGTTTCATTCGGAAGTCCTGGGTTCGAATCACGTTAGACATGGCATTTTTGATATGTTGCAAATTTCATATTCTCACGCACAAGCTTCTTTGTAAGCTTCAGTGGGAAATTAATTTATCAGTAAAAAAAAAAACTTTAGATTTATTTTTTAATATTTTTATCGAAATAAAAAACAAAAATAAATTACTTTCTAATTACGGAAAGTTTCTCAAACAGAAATTAATTTCGAAAATTCTTGAAAAATTTGAACATAAGTAGCTGTGGAACAGAAAAAGCCTAGTTGTAGAAACTGGACTGAAGATGATAAAAAAATAAATAAGAACAGATGAACAAAATTCTGGGAAGAAACAGAGAAGATTAAAAAATATTATTTGCAAGATTCTTTGACGGTCTATTCGTACAAAAAAAGGTTCTAAAGAAAAAACGGTAAATTTCTAAAGGATTTATTTTTAACTATCATATATACGAGGTATGCACTGGATATAATTCTTGTAATTTAATTACTTTTTTGTTAAAATATAACAAGTATAAATATAACTTAAATTGTAGTGTAATTTACAATACATAAATTTAAGACAAATTGGATCGACAAAACATTGAAATTAATGGAGTCAATATCGTACTGAACAAAATAGTATGATACTTCAAAAAGGCTAAGTACGTTAAAAAATTAGTATGCAATTACAATAAATGACACAAAAAAAATCATTTCAAATAAATTCCAGTGTGATCAGAATAATTTAGAGGTTTAAAAAATTTATGGAATTCTCCATACTTTTAGAAAATAAAAACCAATAATTTCAGAATTTCAGAAATATTTCTTAATCCCAATGGCTATTACATTTTAGGTCGCTTAGATTCATAACGGTATATACAAGAATACGTTGATGTTATCTTTTAATGAATTTTCATAAAATATGAAAATTAATAAAAAAAAGAAATAATGAAGAGAAAAACCACTTTTAAACCATTTTTAATAAGTAAGCGGTAAGTAACCATTTTTATTAGCTAATTATCGAATTTAACGTTTTTGGAAGGAAAAATCAATTAAAAATAATCAGATTATAAATGCAACAAAACAACTCTATTAAAATACAGGGTTATTCACGGAACCGGACGTTTTTAAAATAATCATAAAAAATTGAATATTTACTTTAAAAAAGTTTTATTGATACTGAAACACTTGTTAAATCAAAGCATTTGTTATTTACTCATGAACGAAAAATTATGTCCGGCAAGTGATGTCCATTTTGGGCAATACATTGTTGTAGCCTTTCACGGTAACCGGCCTCAATTCTTTGCAGCATGTCTACATCAATCTGGGTGACGTGATGACGAATTGCGATCTTTAGGTCCTCCAGTGTACGCGGTTTATTGTCGTACACACGCGATTTCAGAAACCCCCAAAGAAAAAAATCACAACTACTCAAGTCGGGGGACCGAGGGGGCCAAGGAATGTCGCCGAATCTGGAAACGATCCGTCCCGGAAACAAGTTACGGAGAACAGCCATCGTTGCCCTCGCTGTAGCTCCATCCTGCTGGAATAACACATTTTGAAAATCGATTCCCCGGTTTCGTAACTCAGGGATGAAAAACGTATTCAACATCGCAATGTAACGATCAGCTGTTACAGTTACGGCAGCGTCATTTTCTTTAAAAAAATACGGTCCGATAACACCGACCTTTCCTATTGCACACCAGACAGTCACCTTTGGGCTGTGAAGTGGTCTCTCGTGAAGCTGATGTGGGTTTCTTTCTGCCCGATACCGGCAATTCTGTTTGTTGACGAAGCCATTCAGATGAAAATGGGCTTCGTTACTCATTAACAATAACAAATTTTCATTTTCTTCAAAAATGGTAAGCGTTTGTCGACAAAATTGTAATCGCTGCGTGAAATCTTGCTCGTTTAACTGCTGCACGACGGCTATCTTGTAAGGATGGGCATGCAGGTCTGTATGCAGAATTCGTCTTACCGTACTTGTGCTCATTTGAAGCGCTGCTGAATGCCTCTTAATAGAGCGGCGTGGGCTTCTGACAATGGCTTCCCTTACTCGTTCGATGTTCTCCGGAGTGCCAGCAGTTCGTCGGAGACCCGGTGGTTTTTTCTTCAATATTGAACCGCTTGTTCGAAGGTTGTTTACCCGTCGCAATATTGTGTTACGAGAAGGGACACTTGCATTACGATGGATATTAAACTGACGGCGGAAATCTCGCTGAACAGCAGTTACGGATTCGTCATTTCGCACAAACCTGTCATACGCGTACAGGCGTTGGTCTAGCGTCCACGGCTACATCTCAACGACTAAAATGTAAATGCTATGAACAAAGGAAACGTCAGACACCAGCCACGTGCCCCTCCCACCACGAACGTCCGAGTACAACCCACTTCAAAAACATCCGGTTCCCGTGAATGACCCTGTATTAACCTGAGATATCTAAACTTTGATTTTCTTAATACCTTTTTTTTTATGTGTACCTGGTTTAACAGCATGTATTTAAATTGGATACTTCTCACATAGCACACTATTCTAGGGATGGGTGAGGGTTTTTTCTTTAATAAACCCTCTTTATGTAATGATGATCTTTATGTAATTTGGAGTAAATGCATCCACCCGATCAAACCAAAATAATTGATTAATAATAAATAGTTTGTTGCGCCCATTCTAGTTAAAATTTATCGATTTCTCGAAGAAGTGTGAACGAAATGCAAGCATATTATCTGGAGGAAAATTTGAAGCATTCCTTTGACAACAGCTGCTAGCTATTCGTCTAGTTTTATTATCCTTTGTAGATAAATAGTCTTTTTATTACTAAATTTTCTCCTTTCCTCGTGTAAGATCAGTTTTCGGAATTTAAGTAAGAATTATAAGATTTATGCTAAAAATGTTGATATAGTTGCCGCATCATTGGTATTTTTATGGTTTGTTGTAAAACGGGGGTTCTTTCTATGAACCCATCCCGGGACTTTGTTTCCCATTCGACGTCGTAAAAAAAAGTCTAATCCGGTTGAAATCAAGAAGATTGTTGCAAAATTTAGCTCATTTCTCACCTTAAAAAAGTTATCGATGATGAGATAATGTTGTCTAAAGAAACAAAAACAGTTTTAGCGCCCATCCCGAATAAACCTACTTTGTCCTACCGTAGATCCATATGATACCTGCAACCGGACGGGACCTAGCTGCAATTTTTGGTGTGAAGTTTATAACATTGTTTCCGGTCTCCTAATTCGTCTTTTTCTTACTTTATACAGTTTCTAGTATCCTTTATCCCAGTGGCGGCTCGCGTATAGGCACTGTGGAACTGCAGCACCCCTATTTCCACTTGATATTACCGATAACACTTAATATGAGTTTTTTTTCTTTATAGTTGTACAATATATAATCCTTAAGCTTAATGTCAGTAGTCATCCCCCAGTTTATGAAAAAGGTACAAAAATCTTTGTATGGAACTGTGAGCTTCACAGTTTCAGCGGCGTGGTGTTTGGCTGTTGTTGTGCGCATGCGCACATAGGAAGCGAGGCTGCGTGAGAAAGCACTGTCGCTCCCGCAGTTTCGACCCTGGCGTGCTGGTGGAAGGTAGTTTTTTTTTTACTCCGCGTGTGTATGGAACGTTCCTTGTTCGTTCCCTTTTCTAGTTTAATCGGTGGAAGCAACATGAAAGCGGTTTAGTTGTTTTTTTCAGTAGCGATCAGAAGATGGCGGAAAGGGGAAAGAGAAAGTAATTAATACAAATTAAATATGTATTTGTTTCTGTGTACATAGAAATTTAAATTAAGCACCGTTGGACTATAGTGTTTTTAAGCGGACATTTTATTAAGTTATCTAACAATAGTAAAAAATATTAGCTATACCGACATTTTATTATTCATTCGGTTACACCGAATACAGTTTTTAAGCACAATATTCTTGAATGATATGTAGAATTGATGAATGATGTGATATGTAGAATTAGGTAATTATCCTGTTTCCAGCTATTCTGTTTGATTCTTTCTTTTTGGTTCTTTTATTTCACAGAAAACTTTAACCATGACCTTGAAAAGATCCAGAAAAAATTTTCGGGAGCAGCATCCTCACTAATTTTAGCTACGAGCTGCCACTGCTTTATCCGTTATTTCCCGGATAGTTCTGTGGATTAGGTGACCTGAATTCTTTTGAATATTGTAAAGATTTATATAGTTACTTTATAATTAATATCAGTACGGTTTACTGGAGATAGCTCTAAAAAAGCCCAACTTTGGGCTGAATAAACCTTTATCGTGTAAATTTTCTAATTTTCTTTTATACATATAAACAAAATTTATTAAACCTTAGATAGAACGAGAAATATTAATACATTAGTCTTAGAAAAGGTTATCGCCTTAAATTTATAACTGAATTTTCTGTAAAAATTGTACATGTACATATTGTAAAAGAAGAAATATATAAAACATTAAAATCCACAAAGATGATAATTAAAAAATAATAATTTTAAAATTATTTTATGTTTTACATAAATCATATTATGTTATTTAAATTTAAATCTTGACCTTAACTTCAAAAGTCAGCCGACCAGAAACTATGTGAACACGTGTGCATATATGCGTGATAGAAACAGTGTGAGAGAACAGACAGAAAAAGTACGATCAAGTATAGCAGAGACAGCCAGCAAGCTGTAGCCTTGCTCTAATTAATATAGATCAGTGTCATCATGCCGGCTACATTTTAAAATCACTACATCTTCACGAATTAAAAAAAAAAAAAAATTAAATCACAATGAATTAAAAGTACATTATATACGTCTTAATTCTTAAAATATAAACAAGGGAATAATTAAAATGTTACAAGTACTATTTACACTATTACTTCTTAATCGATGAGACATAAAATAACAAATAATGCACGATTATTTAGAAAACGAAACAAATTTACTTCTAAAACGCATAACATAAAACAATGAATTTCGATCGTTATATTGTTGGTAATACAATCAAGCATTTGTTAACCGATACAAAGTTTACATGAACAAAAACATCTTAAATTCAATCTACGCTCCAAATTTAGCTTGACTTTAAAAATATTTTTTATACATTTTTTTAGTAATAAACGATCCCTTACAAAAAGATTTTACTTTTTGAGCACATAATTCAATTAGCTTAAATTAACAAAATCCCATTTAGGGAACTGAAACTACGTCTTTCTACGTAAGATAAACAATAGTTTTAGTAATAATAGTTTTTAATAAAATATAATTCATACCGGTCGTGATACTTTTGATTTAATCGGCTACAACAAATTTTTAGATCATTCTATTAAAAAAAATCGGTTCAGACGTTTAGGCTACTAGTAAATCGACACCCGATTACATTTTTAAGTAACCTAGATCAATTTTCTGACCGAAACACATTTGATTTTGGTTAAAAAATTTCTGTTTCCTTCGAAAAAAAGAAAATTATCAATTCTACCTTGCAATTAAAACAATGATTCGTATTAATCATCAATAAATAGTAAACTACAAACTCGCAACCGAATAATTTATAAGCGTAACGATTTAAATCAATATTTTTTGGATAAAAAGTAATTTTAAAAATATTTTTTCTACGTTAGAACATAAAAATACTAGTCTATTTCATAAAATAATTGAAGAAATCTTCAATTCACATTAAGTAGTTATTAATTTAACTAAATCTAAAGTAGTTAAGTATAAAATTCAAAGTAAATTTAAATCTAAAACAAATTCAACGTAGTTACAGGAAGTTTATTTCCCTAAAACGACATTTTACGATACTAAATTGTTTATTACTTAAAATAAATAACTAAGAAGAGAATATACCTTTCAATATTAAAAAAACTCAAAAAATTTAAAAAAGATATATCTCTTATAATCGATACCCGTTCCATTAATTACGTTTATATATGAATGAAATAAGACCCGACAAGCATCTTAAACTTAAATTCGGCTTTTGAACAGCCACCCGTCTGCAAACAGTTTTCTGACACATCCATTCGTACGAAGCCCCTCCAACCAAACCTAATCGACATTAAAGTCAAAATAAATCACCGTAAACTTAGCGATGATTCAGCGGGTACCTAGCTAAAATCACAAAACGACACCGTAAAAAAAAGGATAAAAATTAAGGGAAACGGATGGATACAAAGGAAAATGAAGAATCATCACAAAATGAGATAGAGAATATTATTCAAAAGATGTTTCAAGTCCTTTGTAAGGTTCTCAACCGGTTTCAGAAAGCAGTAATATTAAAGAAAGAATTGTGAGCGGTTCAAGTTTATAAAACTGATTAATTCTTGACAAAATGGAATAAATTCTGCAAATAATTTCTTTTTTCTACTTAAGATGGAATGAAAGAACAGGTTCAGGATTCATGAACGAAAACCTTAATGCGTTTCAAAACCGAGTGTTGTATGGAACTATCCAAATAAATTATAAGTGCGCTTAAGACTTTTGTACCTTCAAATTGAATCATATTTTCTCGAGCAGTCGTAGTCATAAATTTAATAAAACATATGATTTCATCAAATTATATCGCTGACTGATCGAAAGTATATTCGATTTAAAAAAGAAGTATATCAATTTTTTGGACGTAATTTTTTCTATACGCTATAAATCGTAATCCAGTTGCACACACTTGAAAGGAGAAAAAGAACCTCTCATCCTACCCCGTGACTGTTGGAATAATACGCCTCACCAAGCCAACCTACGCCTGAAGAAACTGTTGAAACTTGCATCGTACGGATTAAACCGGTGTTAAGGCTATTTATATAATCTATACCGCCGAAACAAAGAAAACTTGAGTAATGATCACAAAATAATCTGCAGGAGAATGTAAAATTAATTAAATTAGACAAAAATGTAATATGATGTGTGTGTTTACGCACGCACGTCTTCAAGAAGTCACATCGACACTGTTTCACAAAATGGATGTGAATCGCGTTAAGTTTTATACTAGGCCTATAATTATAAAAGAATAATAAATGTACATCGTAAGGAATCAATAAATACTATCGAAGGACAGAAATATAAAGAAAGAAAAAATAAATAAATCCGCTTTAATATTTTCAACTTACCTTCCGAAAAAATTGTAGATGATGAAGATGAAGAGAACGGTAAAAGTGAACGGAACGATTCGATATTGAGCATAGATAAAACAAATCAAAATACAGTGTTAAATGAATGAATGATAAAAATCGAATGAAAGAAATAATGCAAGAGAAAAAAGGGAGTTAAAAAAAGCAGTAATAAGGATTCACTTCACCGCACTTTACACACACTACCGTGAATACTAGAGACCAGCCTATAATACAGAAACGAACTAACGAACGCGAAACGTATCGTCGCAGCAGTTACTAGAGATACTTAGTATTGCCGCCGACACATGAGCTAAATATATTTTACAGTATACACTAACACTAACATACAACATAGACGTACGCACACATCTAAGTCCGTTTTAACTGGGATATACCATTAACTAACCGTGTATCTCTACCGTAAAAAAATCTATCCTACATAACAAATACTAAACAAGAAATAACAAAATTAAAAATAAATGACACGAAAAATATTACACCGATAACAATAAATTATCAGTTTTTAGTAATTAAATAATGAAGCGTAAAAACATAAAAAAATATTAATAAATTTAAAAGAAAAGATACACCTTTTACGTATAACTACGATATTTACAGCTAAAATGTAATTTCTATTATTATTTTTCTGTTTCATTCTAACCACCCGCGTAGTAAAAAGTCAACAAACTTTTTAAAAAAGAATTATGTACTTTCATTTTACTACAGCAAAATAAAAAGAAGAATAAATCAATTTAAAGAAAATAATTAAACTTCTATTCTTTAACTTCACATTAGTTCAACAAACTACTATCGTTTTTTATTTAAAAAAAGTACAAATTGAATTTAAATTAACACCCGAATTTCAAAAAAATATACGTTGTCTACGCTGTACTCCTATCCATCGGAACAAAAGCACGCCCACTTTAATGACAGCTCGTTTAGAGAGAATAATTAAAACATAATTAATCGGCAGGTTGTACTTAACAGTAGAGAATTAGATAAAAATTTTTAATTCTCCTAATTCATTTCCAAGCTGTATTACCTTTGATAAGCTAAAAACATTTCTTATTGAATCGATTCTCCTACTTTGGACACAATGCAGTTTTTCAGAGTAAAAAATTTGTCGAATTAAATTATCTGTATCGGTCTGTGAAGGATGCATGACAAAAGTGGTATTAGTAAGAGATCTTTATTTTGGCAGTAATAAAGTTTAATATACAGATTTCATAGCTTCTGCGGTGAACAGAGAAAAGGTCTCATCAGGTCGACCGGATGGATATTACTTTCTTTTCGGTAAACCAAGCGCGCTGACAAGGAATATTACATTTGGTTAAGTGAAGAAAGCAACGAGTAACCGAATTCATAACGAAAGTTTATATTAACGTTCTCCAGTAAGCTTGAAGGTTTTGTTATTCTTGAAAATGTCTATGCCAATTTCAGAAGCGACTGCTGTCTCATATTAAGTCCTCTAAAACAATTTGATAATAGTACTAAACAGATATAACACCATTATATCGATACATTTAAAACCGCTGTTTTAAAAAATGATTTAATATCTATCTATATAACCCATTTTAAGTTCAAGAATCTGAAGCTGTTGAGATAAGCGAAATTACGGGTGGATCATTTGTGTTGCCGTTAGGAACACATTCCCTTCACGTATATAATAACAAAGGCAAACGCAAAAATGGGTGAAGAAAACTAAAAAAGTATTCAAACGAAAAGCAGTTTAAAATATTAAACAAATGATTTTTTTCTGAATACAAAGTTAAACGTTAAAATTCTATTTAATGAATATTAATTAATTATTGTTTTCTTTTTTAACAGATATGTTAGTTACGGTAACAGCACGATCACGTTTTGTAAATTTATCTAAATATACTTAACCTCCTCTGTCGCATTGTAATTTAACATAAATTACTACTACAATATAAGAAAACTTTAGCGACTAGTTATAACATTAAGAAAAACCACTCTTTCTTTAGTCGCTAAGAATAATGCAAGCACGCACAATACATACATACAGACAGATATAGAAAAAGAGAGAGATACACGAACACACTGAACTCCATAACCCTTTTTCCTTTTGCAGTCGGATAAAAATAGGTCTATTGAGATGCATCCTACAAACATTTTTAACTAGTTTAGTTCATTTATCTTAAATAAAACAACTTTTCACAAATATTATTTAAAACTATTTCATTGAGAATCAAAACATCTAACAACCGAGTAAGTATGCATGTATTCCTTTACCGTACATTTCTCTCCATCGATCAACCAAAATTATCCCAGTGTACAAATATTATCGTTACAACTATAATTATTGTTCTCAAATTATGTTAAACAAAATAACACGAAAATAAACACTATGAATACGGTATTGCTGCATTTGTACTGAAGCACACTGGCGCGCGCGCGATGTGCAGTTACACATATATCCACATACAAAACGTAAGCTCATATATTTATACCACCTCTGGGCGCAAAAAAAAAAAAAAAAATAGACGACCAAGGTTTCCATTTATGGCAGGTCAGGTGGACTGAATCGTCCGATGGCCGTTACGGGCAAGGTATTTCTGATGTGAGAATTGTGCAGGTGGGTACTTCTCACAATCGAATTAGCTTGATTTCCCCCAATCGGCATATTACTCGGTTTCTTTCTGGACATGGTGCTTTTCGAAATAGGTTGACCAGATTTGGTTTGGTTAATTCAAGCTTGTGTACGAAGTGTAGGGCCGCTGATAATGTGCGCCATGTCTTATACATTTACCCCAGGTACGAAGTTGAACGTACTAAAGTAGCAAATAGGAAGCTTGCGAGGAAAAATTTTGGTTTTGATCTGCAAGTTAATTGGAAAACCGAAAGGGAATGGAACATAGTTGCAAGCTTCCTTAGATTTTAAGCCCTGCAAAGGATGGCTGTGGGGATCTGATGCTGTTATAGATAGAATAGCAAACACGGGTGGCCAGGGGTCCGCCAGGTTAGGACTTGGCGAAGATAGGCGTTTTGGTATCGAGCTTCGGTTAGCTGAGATATTCGCTGTTAGGATGGAAATGGATATGTGGAGAACTCTGTGATGGAGTACACTCTGCGGTGTAGTGGGGTATGGGTATTGACCTCGTTCCAGAAAGCGGACCGGAGCAGATAGAAATAGGGTATATTCTCATTAGAGGCTTATTAAAATTGTGAAGTTGTTTCTTGATTTTTAAGTAAATCAAGAGGACTTTGAGTAAATTGAATTGTAGGATGAAATTGACATTGCTGCGATCGACATTTGTTTTGTTGGTATGAGAATAATATTTTTGGTGTTTAAAGACTCATCAAGTAATCTGAGTGCACAGTCTAATTGAAGCCAGATATAGGAAGAGTTTTTATGTGAAACCTTCAATGTTAGAGGAAGGCGCGAGAATCGCGCTTCCGCGAATCGGTTAATTTGATAATTGAGGTTTGTAAGTTATCGTAGATGATTGTAGTAGGCCACACGAAGGCGATAGTAGGTTGTATAAACAGACTGATGAAAATGTCTGCCAAGGCATTTGCATCGGTGGAATCCTGACAGAGGCCAAACTGATGACTATGTTGTTATCAAGTTTAAAGGGTCTAAAAGACGACCTCAGGTAAAACCCATCAGGGCTAGGAACGAAAGGGGTGTTCTAACAACTGGGATCGTCAGAAGGCGTGTCTTCTCCTACGGGATCCAGGATTCTCTACACACACACAAGCATATTTTTGAAATTGTAAATCACATAAAATATATTTTACATGAATTGTCCAATCTGATCTATATCCAACCTCGTGGATTCGATTAAATGATTACAAATATCTATGCCTCCTGCTGGATACGATTTAAAATTCTTTGTAACATTTTTTTTTTATATTGTGTTTAAACAATATATAATCTTTCTAATGTAGTGTCATCAACTAGCATCATGTATAATGTTTCTTCTTTAATGAAAACTTTTGCAGCCAATATTTTCATTTGAAAAGAATTCTCATAACTTACATCCACTTTTATTTTTCTGAATAATTCCAAACTATTATCACTTTGTTTCTTTCACTTACAGCAACATACCAGTCTCCCAGTATCATTAAGTTCTTATCACTTCTTTGTTACTCGAACAAATCATATATATTTTTTCATCTTCTACTTAAAACGAAGATCTTTATCAGTAGTAGGAACCGATAATATAAAATGCTAAATAGAGTTTTTAATCTATCCTTATTAAAATAACTCTCTTATTTTACTTTATGGAGTAGATTACAGACTATCCTATCTACTTACTCATTATTACTGTTACTTTTACACTTCCACAATCAAATCGCTTTGCTAATAATCGTACAATTACATGATAAAAATCACGCTTTCCCTCCACCACACCTCACTAATCCATTCTATATCTGACTTAATTTATACAATTTATTTTTTTAATTGTTTAACCTACCGCTCTTCTTTAAATTCCGTCATTCAACGGTTAGACTCAAAGGATATCATGATTCAAATATTTTATGAAGACTTACTTTTGAGAAATCTCAGTTAGAAGGTCCGATGTGGGGAATATTTTACCAATGATGATGCCATCATGTCTTTCCAGACTGAACAGGAATGAAATAAACATTTTCTCAGAAATTACCAATATAATTTTCCCATTATTTTACTAGTAGTTGCTCAGTCGATTGACAAATGTTTAGTGCTCTCAACTACCGAGCTGTGCTGTTTCTTATCTGGAATGATATTTTTTTCGGCTTCTCCACTCAAATAATTATGGTATCGCCAAACTAATAGTATTACCCATCAGGAGACACAGGACTCTCTTCTCGCCGATTCTGAATATCCGAGCAATTCTATTAATCTCTAGAGGGAAATTCTTTTACTAAACACAATTAATTGTTACACAATAACATTATTCTACTCAATTATAAAAACATTTTCCAGACATCTACACTCTCCCCTCTTAATTTCCCTATCTATTTCCTGTCTCTAATGCATAAGACAGTATCGAAAATTTTCAGATTTCCTTCACACTTGTATCTTCTCGCTTCCGCTTTTAGAAATTTTGTTTTCCCCATATTTCAAGCTCTATTTCTTATTTTATTTTTCCAAGTTAAATACTGGGCGATTCAAAAAGGACTTCACAATTTTAAAAGCATATAAAAATCTATTGAGATAACTTACAGATTCGGTTGAGGTTTCATTTCATAGAAAAATAAATCAAATCTGTCACCCAAAATTCGCTTTTTTTCGATATGGCTTCCATTTGTAATGCGACATACATCCGACTCCGACACTGAAGTCGATTTCATACTGTAGCCAGCAAGTCGGGCGTTACCTATGCAGCTACGGCGTTAATTTGAAGTCTTAGCTCGACAGGCAACGGTAGTATATAAACCCGATCTTTAATGATATCCCACAAGAAAAAATATAGCGGGATCAAATCTGGGGAGCGAGGTGGCCATTTAATTAGAGCTTCACGACCAATCAACCGACTGGGGAATCGAGTATCAAGAAAATCTCGGGCTTCTATGCGGTAGTGAGGCGGTGCCTCGTCTTGCTGATAGTAATGGTGTCCATCTTGGTCATCATCGTCTAACTAAGGAATTAGAAAATTTTGAATCATGTCCAGATAAACGATACCATTTACGGTCGCCTCCTGAAAGAAGAACGGGCCGTACAATCTTTGTTTGCTTAGGACATAAAAAACATTAACGAATGTGCCGCAAAGTTTCATAAGGGGTTTCGCTATTCCATATTAGGCAGTTATGGGTTCACCTTGCCACTGATGTGAAACGTTGACTCATCACGAAAAATGACACTGCCCAAAAATGTATCGTCTATTATTCTTTCCATCATTTCCACACAAAACTGCAGCCGAGCAACATTTTCGTCATCTGTAATATATTGAACAACGGTTAGTTTGTATGGCTTCAAGTGAATCGTTTGCGTAATACGTGCCAAATAGTTGTTTGCGACGCACGTCCAGTTGATTTATTCGGACTATGTACAAAGCTTTCTGTGAATTGATTCACAGCAGCTTCAGGGACGAGTGGGCGTCCTGGTGATTTTGTATGTTTAACAGAACAACCTGTCTCAACGAAGGTTTGGTGCCAAGAGTTTGTATTCCTACTACGAGGCCCCCTACCATACTCTCTACGAAAATTACGTTAAACTGCAAATCGTGAAACCAAAACAAAGCGAGAACGTTCCGCACCAGTAAATGTATCCATTTTTAACAACATTGGTAACACCACTGGTGGTCGAATTCGGTATTAATGAACTACACGAGTCAAACCTTGATTGATGTTTTGCTATGAAATCAGACCTCAACCGAATCTATAAGTTATGCAAATAAATTTTCATATGATTTTAAAATTAAAAGTCCTTTTTGAATCACCCAGTGTCGGTATATCGCTTCACATTTTTCGTATGTATGCGATTGTGTCGTAATTTTCACCATCTACACACTACTTAATTAAAATTTTCGCTTGTAAATCTAAGAATGCGTGCGTTTTATTTTTAAGTTATGTTTGGTTTTCATACAAAATTAAACCAAACATCAATTAATTATTTTAATTTTTAGTAAATTATCATTTTAATTTATTGTCTTGATTCTTGTCTGCTTTTCTATTTATATGGGACATAAACAACAATATTTGTTTTAACAAAAGTTAACAAATTAATTTTTTAATAAAAAAAAAGTCCACAAAGGATTGCGAAACTTTCCCAGCGCTGTGCATTATATTCAAGACTCTTTAAAATGGAAATAATACAATAAAAATAAGTTGTAAAGTAAGATTTATTTAATTTAAAATAAAAACAGTAAATATTATTTGCAGCATGGAATGTTAGAAATCTAAAAAAAGTTGGTAGGTTAGAAAATTTAAAGAAGGAAATGGATAGGTTAAATGTAGATGTAGTAGGAATTAGCGAGGTTCGATGGGAATAGAAAACGACTTTTGGTCAGGTTATTTTAAAATAATTAACTCAGCCTCAAATAAAGGGCAGACAGGAGTAGGTTTCGTAATGAACAAGAAGATAGCGAAGAGATAAAATGAAAACGAAGGGATATAACGAAGGGATAAAATGAAAATCTAAGCCGACAACGATTTTTAACGTCCATATGCCTACAAGTGCCCATGATCATGAGGTAGTGTGTATATGAAGAAATTGACAAAGCAATTAAACACATAAAAGGGGATGAAAATTTAATAATAGTTGGAGATTGGAACGCAAGCACTGGAAAAGGCAACGAAGGAAATATTGTAGGTGAATACGGGCTGGGCAAAAGGAATGAAAGAGGACCGACTTATTGCACAAGTATAATTTGGTAACTGCCAACACCCAGTTCAAAAATTATAATAGAAGAATATAAACATGGAAAAAGTCAGGTGATTCTGCAAGGTATCAGATAGATTATATCATGGTTAAGCAAAGATTTATAAATCAACTCGTTGACTGCAAAACTTACCCTGGAGCAGATATTGATAGCGACCGTAATTTGGTGATAATGAAATGTAGATTGGGGTTTGAAAACCTGAATAAAAGGTGTCAGATGAATCGGTGGAGTTTACAGAAGCTTGAGGAAGAGGAGGTAAAAAGATTTTTGAGGAGGACATCGCAAGAGGTATGAGTAAAAAAGATAAGGTAGAAAATGTAGAAGTAGAATGGGAGAATGTTAAAAAGGAAATTCTTAAATCAGCAGAATCAAACTTAGGCGGAATAAAGAGAACTGGTAGAAAACCTTGCATATCAAAGGATACATTGCAGCTGATGGATGAACATAGAAAGTGTAGGAATGCTAGTGATGAAGAAAGTAAAATTGAACTATCAACACTTAAGAAAAACTATATACAGGAAGTGCAAATTTACTAGACCGTGGATGCCGGTGTTCTTTGGTGGTTGGGTTTAAATTAACCACGCATCTGAGGAATGGTCGAACTGAGACTGTACAAGACTACAATTCATTTATACTCATACATATCATCCTCATTCATCCCCTTAAGTATTATCTGAAAGGTAATTACCGGAGGGTAAACAAGAAAAAGAAAGAAAGGAAGTGAAAATTAGCGAAAGAAGAGTGGATTAAAGAAAAGTGTTCAGAAGTGGAAAGGGAAATGATCATTGGTAAAATAGACGGAGCATATAGGAAAGTTAAGAAGAATGTTGTGGTTCATAAATTAAAAACTAAAATGTTAAACAAAGATGGTAAACCGATTAATAATACAAAAGAAAAGATTGATAGGTGGGTGGAATATATTGAAGAGATATACGGAAGAAATAATTAGAAACTAATAGAAATAGAGGAAGAAGAACAAGTCAAAGAGGATGAAAAGGGAGATACAATACTGAGATCTGAATTTAAGAGAGCATTAAAAGATTTGAATGGTAGAAAGGCTCCTGGGATAGACGTGATACCTGCAGAATTACTGCACAGTGCAGGTGAGGAAGAGATAAATAGATTATACAAACTGGTGTGTAATATTTACGAAAAAGGGGAAGTTCCGTCAGACTTCAAAAAGAATGTTATTGTCATGATACCGAAAGCAGGAGCAGATAAATGTGAAGAATACAGAACGATTAGCTTAACTACTCATGCATCAAAAATCTTAACTACAATTTAGAAAAGAATGAAAGAAGTGTTAGGAGAAGACCAATTTGGTTTCAGAAAAAGTATAGGGACAAGGGAAGCAATTTTAGCTCTTAGATTAATAGTAGAAGGAAGATTAAAGAAAAACAAACCAACATAATTGGCATTTATAGAAATAGAGAAGGCATATGATAACGCAGACTGGAATAAAATGTTCAGCATTTAAAAAAATTTAGGGTTCAAGTATACAGGGAGAAGAACAACTGCTAACATTTTCAGGAACCAAACGGTAACAATAGAAGAACATAAAAAAGAAGCCGTAATAAAAAATGGAGTAATAAAACAGGAGCGATATGAAACGCCGAACAGAACAAGCGAAACGAGCTTTCAGTCAAAAATATAATTTGCTTACATCGAAAATTAATTTAAACGTCAAGAAAATATTTTTGAAAGTATATGTTTGGAGTACCTGAGAAGAAAAGATTAGAAGCTTTTGAGATGTGGTGCTGTAGGAGAATATTAAAAATCAGATGGGTGGATAAAGTGACCAATAAAGAGGTGCTGCAGCAAATTGATGAAGAAAGAAGCATTTGGAAAAATAGTTAAAAGAAGAGGGCAACTTATAGGCCACATATTAAGGCATCCTGGGAAGAGTCGCTTTAATACTGGAGGGACATGTAGGTGGAAACATTGTGCAGGCAGGCAACATTTGGAATATGTAAAGCAAATTCTTAGGGATATAGGATGTAGGGGGTATACCGAAATGAAACGACTGGCACTAGGTAGGGAATCTTGAGAGCTGCATCAAATCAGTCCAATGACTGAAGACAAAAAAAATATTATTCAGCTTTTACGAATGCAAATATCGAAAAATATTTAGTGCCACGAAATAATTTTTAAAATAAATCAAATGAAAATTAAACAGTATATCAGCATCAAAATTTCGAAAAATATGTTTCGGCTTATAGAAAATCCGGCGGGGCTCAGGCATCAGGAGGCTTTTTTAATGATTAAAATTATTCACTAAAAATTGATTTTAAATTGGGAGTCCCATCAGGGGAGGGGTATTAAGTTACTTTACTAACTTAATCTGATGTAGACCCTACATGACTTCCTTGTACACCTATTAAATTACATATACACATTTTTTTTTTAAAATGAAAAGTATATAACATTTTATTTCATTAATAACTTATGATATTTTTTTTATTGTTATTGTTGAATTATTATTTATTGTAAACAATTTTTAGTCAATTTAAAAAAAAAATCAATATGTTTAAATTTAAAAAAAGAGATGAAGTCGGATTTGAACCGATGTGCCTTCTCCATGTAAGATCCAAATATTTCATTAATTAACATTTTATTTGGGTATAATTTAGGAACCAATGAAAATAAGTACTACTTGTGGTTGAAAAGCTCTCAGTGAGGGCTATTACTGCAGTTAAGAAATACGTACGTATTTCTTAATATTTTGTATTTTACGGGGAAGTAAAGGAAGAATTGTGATCGCGAAAAATTTCGGTTTTCAGATTTCAACGGAAATATCCATTTGACCATCCCTGAATCCATTTTGACTAGTTTCGGCATTCAATTTTATAGATAAAAAGGCATAAGAAACCATCAACAAGCTTATCCCTCACATTACATTTTAAAAATTTCAGTATCATTTGACTGGGGAAATTGAAATCCGGCGAAATTTTTCGCTAGCTGTAACTCCACAACAAAGCGTTTTCGGACATATGTTTGTTCCTTAATTCAAGCTCTAGAATCAGTTCTCAAATTATTCCCTTTCCTCCTGAATTACTCTGTATATAAACAATGTTAATTTTTAAATTTAAATAATAAACATATACATTCTATAATTTTCATAGAAAACATTAGAATTAAAAATAGTTCAGGTTAGTTGTTAAGAAAATCATTAAAACAAGAACAGATTTTAAACAAAGAAAAGATTTGGAGTTTTAAAAAAATGAGTTTAGGTATATGGGAGCGTTTTCCCACACTAGTTACAAATTTTTTAGGCTGTCTGGTACACTATACGTGCCAAAAATGTTAGATCTACGTATTACGCGTGGTCAACGTAAAAACAACAGAATTTTAATTTTTTAAATCAGTTAAATAAAACTGGATATCAGTTTACACGACCTTTTTATTCACGCCTAGCTTTTGAAAACTATCCAACAAATTTTCATGAAACTATTTCTATAAAAAAAAGAAGAAATAACTCTGATTAATCCTATTCTTTTAAGATTTTATAAACGTATTGTAACAAGACCCATATAGCAGGCCTGAATAGCGGATTCTTACCAATTATTACAAAAGCAATAGAAAATGTAATTGACTGGTAAGAATCCAGAAAGGGACAAAAAGGAGTACCCTTTTTGTAAAGAATAGGTCCGTTTTACAATTGTCTTTTGTTATACTATCCCTTAACACACAATGCACACCTGTTGTACGGTGAGAAGAGACCAGGGTTGGAATTCATGGGAATAAAACCTTGTTCGACTCTTCTCACGCTTCGACTTGGATCCGGTCCTACAGGTAGAGAGGCTAACAGTATAAATAGCCCAGTAACACCGGCTAAAATTTCAGTTCGGCGGAAATCCGCGAACCAGTCTGCGAGGCGTTACGACCTAGGTCCCGCAAGGGTAGTTCTGCGAGGAGGGGCTGTGAGTTCGGCAGAGTTCTGCGAACCAGTCTGTTGGACGACGGTCCAGCGTGAAGAGTCACAAGTGTGAGTCTGCCAGACGAGTGTGGAAGACGTCAGTCCAGCGAGGAGAGTATCCAGTTCGATACGATTAAGGTAACGCCACGAGTAATTCAGTAACCGAGAAAGTACTATCGGTGAGTTACAGTAAAACTATAAGTGTATAAGTGAAATAAATAATGCCATAGACTTCATTCATTAAATGTTAAAATACACAAAAAAAGGATTTGCAAGTGAATTTTATGATTGTTTGTTAAAGTAAGATTAGTGGTTAAAAAGGGTTAAGACTAGCCGTTTCTTTTGTTAATGGGTCTGAATACTAGTTTTCTGTTCATATACCTGGAGTAAATTCCGAACGATTATATATTTTAAACTCTCTTACGTGTAATCAGTATTTATTACATACTATTGACATTTCTATCACTATTTGATGTGTAATAATTTTGATTGTTACCTTTGCTGATTTCGTTTATGTTTTATGTCATGTTTTATTATTGTCATTTATTATCATTATTGTTATTAATTTGCCTGGTTGTAATTTGAACATTTTAAATCGATAAACTATAGTTATATAAACATTATAAATTGTCAAGAACCTCACAATATCCTGATCGAGCCGCGCGGTTCCACACCGCACGCGACGGTATATTCTATCCACATTTTTAACATGATTTCAAATGGTGATTTGTGATCGATCAATACTCTCCTATAAATATACAAGTCGTATTTGAATTAAGAATCTTTATGTCAAAAATTTATTGTTTTTACAATGAAAATATGTATCATCCTATCGGGGAAGATTTTTATTGCTTACTCCTTAACAAGTTGGTGACAGTTTTTTTGAAGGCATCAATATCGTTTTGCATATATATATTTTCCGGCCAAAAGTATTTGTGAAGTACAACTTACGCGAGTAAATTCGAAAAATCAGCACAAATTACTAATATTACTATTATGTATGTTTATTATTAATCTTATGGTTTAGTGAAATATTTTAAATCGTTTAATATATGGTGTAATAATTACAGCCGCTCTAGCTTCAATACATCTCGCTACATTTTTTAAAAGTTATTAAGATGTCAAATATGTTGTTACAAATTATGAATTTTTAATACAGTATTTCAAGGCAACAAAATAAAAATTATAATAGTCAAATTAATCATTTTTTTCAACAATATTTTTATTTCTTTTCATCCACCAAATATTCTCAGCATTGTTTAGAAAAAACGATAAGGTTGATAACTGCTTTATTTTTATTTTGAGTAGTTTTATTATTCCAAAGATCTCATAAGATTTAATTTTTTTTAAATTCATTTATTTTTTTATAATAATAAATACTAATTGTATCTTGGCAGAATATTGGGTTAAAATTACATGTTCTGTATTAATTGTTTATTTTAATTACTTTTGTAGAGAGCTTTGCTTTTTCAGAAAGGAGTTTTATATAAAAAATAAAATAAATAAAAATAAATAAACATACTAAAACCGTAAAATATAAGCTTATCTCTGCCAATGACGTAAATCGTTTTACTTTAACAGGTTCTTTTTTTTGAATGTGAAAACGGAGATATTTGATCATGCAGAATGGCATGCCTGACCGGGATTCGAACTCGGGATCGCTACGGAGATCGGTTTTTAAATATCATCATTTTTGAAAGAAAAATCTGTTTAAAATTAAATAATCATTTAAAATAAATAAAAATAGTATCCAATAACATTAAAAAACTAAATAAAGTAGCTAAATAATCAAACTTTATCTTTTTTTTTTTTATTAGTCAAGATGTAAATTAATTAAGACGCAAAATAAATAAAAAAATATCAATATGTAAATAAGATACTCGTAGTAAAAGTTAAAACGGTTTAATTTCTTTTCTTGAAATAAAAAATAAGAAAATTAAAGAATTTATACGGGAACTTGGAAAAATAATTTCAACCTCGTATTGGAAACCATATTTGTATTTATTTATATATATATATATATATATATATATATATATATATACCCCATGTGTAAATTAAGTTAGACACTAATTACAAAGTTCCATCACCCTCAACAACTTTTAATAACGACAATGCACTTTTAGACATTAATAACAACTTATTCCTATTGTATATTAATTTTAAATTGCCTGGAAGTTTTATTTTCTCTATAAAACATGAATGTTGTGTTTACCACACCTAAATTTTGTCATGGTTTTTATAATCTAATAAACATGAACGATTAGAAAAAAGGAAATATATAAAACATAATAAATAACACTTTTTCAACTCGATTGTTTGAAGTCGGCATAAAATTAAAATCAAATAATTACTAATAACTTACAAACAGTTAACCTGACGTCGATCATCTGGATTTGTGATGATGTTTAAAATTAGTAAAACTGAAATATATAAAGAATATAAGAAGCTGTTTATTTAGAAGAACACAAAATTACAACTGATTGATAGATAGAAACTTTAATTAACTATCTCTACCTATAACTCCAAGGGAGGAAACGTCCACTATAGGGGAATCTCCAGCCATACCTGAAACACCCCAAAGGTATTTAGGCTACTGCCCGTAAAATTAGTAGTCTTTTGCCACATCATATTTCCTCAAAATGTTAAACCGTATAGCCTGGTTACGGATATATCCCCTTGGCCTGAAACCAGTTAAAAACCTGAAACTCATTGCCAGAAGACGGGAAAAACGGAAATGAAAAATAATATAACAAGTAAAATTACTTTTTTCCCTTGAAAATAAGGAATTTACAAAGTTCATAGCCATACAATTTCTGTGAATGGACGAGGGTTTTCGTAAAGATACATGAGCCTCCTCGGCTCATGTATCTTTTTTTAGTTTTTTCTAATTTTCTGTATCTAGATATACGAATCACCTGAGAGGATCAGGTGATTCGTAAAACTAGACACAGAGAAAATTAAAAAAAAAAAAAACTGTAATATATATTCCTTTAAGCTGATCAATGTAAACTCTTCATCAGTAATGTGCTGTTCATGGATAAAGATATTTCAATCTCCCGAGGGGTTCCGGCCACCTAGAAGACTTTCTTCTAATTAGAAGACAGATAACCCAAAAGTTCAAGAATAACTTAGGATGGGTTATTTGATTAACTTCTTGAACTTAACACGCGCTAATCGTCCTTTCCTTCCTATTCATTTTTTTTCGTTTATCCTTTTTTACCGACGGTTCTTTCTTTACTGATGTAGGGATCACTTTGAGTTACTGGGTTCTTGGTACGGTTTGATAAAAATGGGGACGTGCTTCTTCCTAGTCATAGATATATAAAAACCCAAACCTCAGACCGAGAAGCTTATCAAGTAAAGAACCTCTTAATCCTTTCTAAATTAAAATAAAATGAAAACCATTTACGCTCAACAACTTTCCATATTTTAAATAGTGCATTATACCTAAACAACATTTTTGTTACGTTCCTTTTACTACAATCAATCTAATCATATACTACGAAATTTTCATTAAATCGACTTTTTAAAACGTATACATCCTTCATGCATTCACAAAGTTTTAACTAAACCCGTTGATAAATGATAAATATAGTATCACCATTACTTTTTAAATATTTCTCAATATTCTCGGAAAATAAAATATACATTTTTGGCAAAAAAAAAACAAACAAAAAACACTTTGTTATTTTTCTATTAAATCAATTATTCAAAATGAAACATGAAAAAGCCCTTCTTGTCTAGAACCTGAATGATATACATACATGTTTAAAGAGAAGGAAAACCGATGGAAAAAAAATTCCTTTTTTCTCAAAAATCTGATGTGTGTTTTCATTAATAATGCTTAAATAGTTCAGTTCGATGTTACCAGGTAATGGCTTTCCAACCGACTGGGTTGGTCTACTGGTGAACGCGTCTTCCCAAATCAGCTAATTTGCAAGTCGAGAGTTCCAGCGTTTAAGTTTTAGTAAAAGTAGTTACTTTTATACGGATTTGAATACTAGATCGTGGATACCGGCGTTCTTTGGTGGTTGGATTTCAATTAACCACACATCTCAGGAATGGTCGAACTGAGACTGTACAAGACTACACTTCATTTAAATTCATACATATCATCCTCATTCATCCTCTTAAGTAATACCTGAACGGTAATTCCCGGAGGCTAAACACGAAAAAAGAAGGAGGAGGTAATAGCTTTCAATTTTTCTCTAAGGTTTATATTTACAAAAACAAAAGAAATATCAGTTATTTTATCTCTGAGACAGTCTACTAGTTATTTCTTTAATGTTATAAGTAAAGGCATTATCAAATGGATATCCCTTAATTGTCTCCATCATTAGGTTCTATTGGCGAAAATAAAATTAAGATAAATAACTTGATTCTAAGACCAAACAGAATAATGTCCTTGATATACATAACTATATAACTACAGAAGCGAAAAACAAATAAATAAACAGAACTACAAAATAAAGAGCTACAGACTTTATTAGAAAACTTTTACAGATTCGTTGGAACTAACTCTGCAATTTTCTACTGCAATCACTAAAAATAAAATGAAATATGGAGTTCTAGTTTAACTAAATTCATTTTTCGTCACGTTTAAGGAATCATACTCTTCTTAACGCGCACCCACTTTCAGTCAGATGCTCACCACCAGATTTATGAAACACAACATGGACAAAACAAACCCAACAAAAAATATTGATTTAATAAAAGTCAGTATATATTATAATAGAAAATCATATCTCTATTCGCGTTAAATAACCCGGCAGATTAGCCTGTCAACTCGTTTGACTTGTCACCTACTTCAGGATCAATTATACCTGCGACTATCCACTTTTATACGTTTCAGATGAAAAATATTTAACCTTACCTTCACACCATTTTGTGTAAACAAAGGATTTACATAAGCTGATGGTAAAATATTTTAGTTCAAACAACACTTCTGGCTGACAACTATTTTAAATATAAAAATACAAAACCGTCATTCATAACTAGATAATATAAATTTGAACTATGAACATAAGCGTTTATTAGGAGGGACTGCGGTTGGGTTTTGCCGATAAGAGGCCTCGGTTTGTTTTGTTTGGGTTACTGAGTTCTCGGATAGTTTTAATAGGCAAACTTGCCAGATGAAACCACTCAAGTACAAAGGACACAATATTTTATAAAAATACCGCATGCCTTTTAGCAAAAATCTACAGAAATCGATAGAAAAAGATATCAAATATAACAGAAAGGAAAAGGATGTTACTATGCACCGTATCCTATTCCTTTCTCTTACCTTCGGGACGATCTATTATTATTACAACTCCTCGAAAGGGATTATTTACTCGTAGATCGATAGATCCGTATGGAATTCTGGAAAACTTCAGATACATATAGTTTTCTTGATTAGACCCTACAGGCAATTGCGTCCCTCAGTTATGGTACATTAAAATATCTTATCCATAGATCGCCGGCCCAGAACGCGAAGTCGAATAGAATTGAACAGAAGCAGAATGATAGTCGTGAACAGCATCGAAGCTCTTGCAGTTGAAATACAACCGGTTTGGCCCGCCCTTGGGCTATCTACTTCACTTCCCCATCAGTGCCATACACACAGAGGAACTGCAAAACAAAATCAACCTAAACCAAGGTAGTGGAAACGCACGCCAAAATCATTGTTTCTAATTACCTTTACCTAGGATGAGAGCAGCACGTTATAAATAAAATGACTTACTCAAATACGTAAGGTGCAAACTGTTTTTTTCTCTTTGTATCAAAGAAGTACATGAAAATAAACTCAGGCTCCCTAAGGAAACCGTCGACTGTCCGAAGAATTACGCAGCGAATGAAAACACTTAAGAAATCATAAATTTTCACTCCCGTCGGAAAGTTTCGGAGACCGTTATTTCTAATATAAATGTAAATTTCAATTAGGAAAACAAGAATCTATCAAAAACATATCTGAACGCTTGAACGATTAAAATTTAAACACAACACAAATATTCGATTAAAAGTAAACGATTGATTTAACAAAGATTCCTTTGTATATACATAAGATATGATTATACGGGTATTTTTATGTTTTGTTAATTCATTTATATATTTTCGTTCACAAAGGTAACACACAATAACAGTATAATTTTGGATAAAACTTGGTTAAAAAAACCAACAATATATCATACGATATTATATAGAAACAATATTTTTGAAAACAATTAAAATATATTTACAGAATCGATTAACGAATAATAAAAATAATATACAGAATTCGGTTTGTTAACGATTTCAGAAAAACGACTTGAATTTTTGTCACTAACACAAAAAAACAATCCGTTACGTAGTAAAACCATTTCAATCTAATTTCGTATAGGGTTAAATATTTTTGCTTTAATTTTACATACAGTTTTTTTCCACAAAAGAGATATAAAAAAGACAAAAGAGAAAACAAAACTACAAATGTGCTGATAATTCATTTATAATTTAGATGTCTGAGCTCAAAGCCGGTTTTCCCAGTTTCCTATAACTTTTTTCTCCCAAATTTCAACGAACGATTTGCTAACATCTGTTGAAATCCATTCAAAAGCACTTCAAAAAGGTTTAGTCAAGTGGAATAACGCAAGACTCCGCGCGCGCGCGCACACACACACACACACACACACACACTTACGAAATACCAAAATAGTTAAGTTGTTAAAGGGATCAAACTATTCTCATGGAATTTAATATATCCACTTACCTTCGGTGTACAGAAGAAATTCACCATCACTAAAGCTATGTGTTAACATTCTGAGACTTGATAAAAAAACTCAATTAAAAAAAAAACTGTAATTCTTTCTGAAAATATTCTAACACTAAAATCCGCGTTCCTAAAATGTCTAGGTTATATCCTAACATTTCACTATCATTACAAATATCTCACAATTCCATCACCCCAATTCTCACAAGCTAGGAACAACGTTTCAAAATATAACGTGAATTTTAACAGAATTATTATTTTTATTTAATTTAGTGAAATAAAAAGTAAATAAATTTTCCAGCATTATCTTCATTATACATTACAATCCTGTCTGAAGTTTTACTTAATATATAACGAGAATATAAAATAAATTATTTAAAATATAAAAGCATATATTTATAATTAATGTATACATAACGGACAAAGGTAATAATCAAAACAATAATAATTTCAAAAAAATATATATATATTTAAAATTAAGTTACAATAGATAAGTTCATTGTCGATAAAGGAGTTCTATAAAATAATAACCGATAAAAAGAAATAAAAATAATAAATAAATATAAAAACACTTTTAACTAAACGTGAAATGACAATAAGCACGTGCTTACAGTTACATTGATAGACCGATACTGCGGGCTGTGTGTATACCAATCCCTAGGGAACTACATCCTGATCTCGTCCCCCCACTACAGCCAACTTATACACGAATATACATACTTCAACTGCTCGTTTTCTGCTTATATATTATATATATGTACATATCCATCCATTTCATTTCTATTTACGACAGATCATTCATTTTTCATATACTTATATTTCTATTGAACTAATGTTAACTAATATATTTAAGTACATATAAGTAGAAGTATCGAACCTTGTGTTAAGTAATTTCAATCTGAAAAAAATTGCAATTATTTATTATTTTTTATTGTAATTTTATTTATACAAATCACACTGGTCCGGGCTCTCGCGCACACACACTCGTATGTTGAACCGTAATAAATTAAATTAAAAAAATTTCAAAAAATAAAATCGATAAGATGTAATCGGTGTATTGCAAATAAAGTAATTTTTAATTATAATTCGATGTAAAAGAGATCATTTTTATACTAAATTCAAGTAAGAAAATAAAAGCATTAGTAATTCAAATGAAAATTGCAAATTACGTAAAAATTATGCGTGTTTAATTTAATGGGATAATGAATTGTTCGTACAAAAAGAAAATGAACTACTGAGTTTAACGTATAAAAGAATAATCTAAAAAATCTATTTCAAAGTTTACGTATCCGTCGATACAGCTACACAGGGATTAAGCTTATCCACAGGGATAAACACACGTTATTCAAAGTAAATCGATTCAAAACTGCTAAAAACAGTTTTTTCAGCCACACATACCGGATCCTAATAAATATTACCGATATATTTAACGACTTATTACCGTAATTGACTCTTATAACTTCTCTGTTAACCGATGGAATTTCATTTCGTTATTCATTGTTTTTCTCTCAAAAATCTGTTAAAAATTTATAGAAAAGCATTCCTTTTGAATAATTTACGATTAATCGAGTAATTTAATCGATTATAAAACGTAACTCGACTTTATGCAGGTGTAAAACACGAAAAGTATTTTCTAAAAATACATTTATTTAGCTGCCTAATATGTAATATTTATTTTCACGCTAAATTTGGATGTTTTTGGTTTAAAAGTTATAATTTAGTCAAAAACTGCTGTTTAAAAAGCATATTATAATAAATAGATTAAACAAAATAGTATTACGATACAGACGAAGTGATATTCAAAAGAAAATGAAAGTAATTAAATATTTCGCGCCAGCATAGATGAAGTAAAGTTAATTCATGATAGCAGTGCTGTTGTACAGGGTGAGCAACATAAAACCGAACCCGTAATGAAACCACTACCCAACACTATTTACAAAAGACTCTCGCACAACTAGCGCGTCTAGTGAATGTATATGTTACTAATGATAGTTGCTGCCGTTTGTCAGGTGGTTACGTATCAGTGCAGTATACGTTTTATTACAGCGCAGTATTGCGAGTGCAGCTGTATTTGTGTAAAATGCCTTATTGGTTTCATTTATCCGGCCGTGTTAATTCGTAGAACGTGAACTTCAGTTCACGTTCTACGAGTTCACCTTCTACGTAGTTCACCTTCAGGTGAACATTCAACGAGAAATCAACGCAATTGACAACAATGTTTTGCGTCAGACAACTCTCTCAACATGATCAGTCGAGTACAAAAGTGCTTCGACGCCCAGGATGGTCATTTTGAACATCTTTTGTAACAATAAGGTAAATAAATGCAACATTTAATGTTTTTCTTATTTAATTTACCCGTATCATTCATAAAATTTCATTCCAAAATAACCTACCGATTCTGCAGCGGTTACGATATAAGTTCGGTCTTATGTTGCTCACTCTATATTTCATAACAGCAAGTTTAGAAGAATTTTCTTTTAAAGGTTAATTTTACCCCTCTAACATGATAACATATATATTTAATTAATTATTAAGTACATTTTTTAATTCAGCTTATCAGACAGATAGAAGTTTTTTAATTTTTTTAAAATAATCATTCCTAAATGAAATAGCTGTTATTTGGCCGATCAGTGGGAAAATACCGGTTAAAATCGGATGACTACGAGAAAATATTCATTATTCTGAAATTAACAGGACATATTTTTGAAACTGTTTTGCGTTTTGTACACAGGCGTAAAGTGGAATACGATTAAAAAATAATCACAAAGAACACTTTTTTTTATTTAGTCTTTCTTTAGTTATTAAAGAAAAAATTGAATTATGAAAATGTAATTTATTATTTATATTTTTATTAATTTAATATATTACAGAAAATTACATTTCTGGTGATTTCAAGATTGCAAGAATATATTTTTAAGCCGATATGTAAAAAAAACAATAACAAAAAAAGAACGATGACTGATTTACGATCAGCATATTTAACTAAATGTTTTTTTAGTAAATAAATTTACAAAAATCAATTTTTTTTAACACAATTTGATTAATAACTCCATTAAAAAATACTAAAATATATATTTAACATATTATTTTATCTTCTTAAAAAAAGAAGATATTGCATGGGGATTATAATAAATATTAATTATAAATAAAAATTCTTAGAAATTAGATTGAATCTTTAATATTAAAGTTCGCAACAAAATATAAAAACGTCTGCTTTAATGACTTTTTTACAAAAAAATAAAAAATAAATAAATCAGTTAAAAAGGGAGAAGTATCGAGTCAATTTGAAAAGAAAACAATAAAAACTGTGATTCTCTACGACTACTGCAGTTCAATAGAGACTATGCTCGTAGAATGGATATAACTGGATAGATAAAACATATATACAGTGTTCATTGATAAAGCGTGTATACATTAAATCTTAAAATTCATTAGAATCCTAAGATATTAGAGATTAGAAACTAAGACTTACAAAAAAAAAAAACTTAAAATTAGGAAAATCGTTATTTTAACCTGAGCATTAAAAATATGTCATTGGCATTTTTCAAATCGCTTCCGCTTTTGGAATAGAATGGTATGCAAAGGTGGTGGGAGTTTCACAAATTCTCCGTACGAATCGCAGAACCTGGACAGTGTCCCTTGCTGCTGTATGATTCTATAATCGGGCGTGTTTAAGGGTTTATTTATTTAATGATGGGTCTAAGTTTTAAGTTTTATATTATGTTATATTTTAAGGACGGATTTAATAGCATTCCAAACCGTTTGTACCAGCGTTCTCGAACCCATTTTAGGGTCCGACCTTCCGCTTTTCAATTTTATATCTTTTTAAAAAATCCCTACTTTTTTCCCAGTTTTCTATCGAAATAGGCCCGGTTGAGTCTATGTACGTAACGGTATCTCAAGTCTACAGCGCTGTAAATTTATTATTATGTTTCCCGGCTACGCCGATCAAGTCTCAAAATTTTCAAACTTCGAATAAAGAAATCTTTGATTTTAGGAAATTCCTTACTCTGTGGGGAAAATTGATTTATGAAGTAGTGATCCCTAACAAAAAAAAATTAATTTAAAAGAGAATTGTTAAAAAATATTGAAAAAATAAAGCACAACTTTTTATGAGTGTAATGGAAATATAATTGCTTCATTTTTTGGGTCCAGATTCTAATATAGGCGCCAAAGAGTCGAGTCAGAAACAAATATATATATTTTAGAGCCGGGGAATAAATTTTAAAAACATTTTTCTGAAATTATTCACAAATAGGTTAAGCTTAACAAATTTACTTTAGTAAAATTTTCTCTAAATCAAACACCCCCTTCGATAAAATCTAAAATAAGAAAAAGAAAATTTTCAAAAACATTTTCTGCATTTTAGGTTTAGGGTATATAATTTTTTTTAAAATTGAACCGTTTATTAATAGTTCTATATATGAAGTATAAACTTGTACAAAAGTTTTGAAAAATATTTAAACCGAAGAGAGATACAACAAAAGAACAAAAAAAAATGAAATACTTTTTTTTATTTTATACATGCAATGTAGGTAACAAATTTATTTTACTACAGTTTTCTCTAAAATGCCTCTGAGGAAAATAGAAATTTGTTTTCTCGTGATATCCTTCATCCATTAACGAATTTAAAAATATATATGATCAATACATAGAAATATTTGAGGCAAATTTTTAAGAAAATCTGGTCAACCCTGAGATATAAGGTCAAAAGTACGTAGACATACTGTACAGACATGTGTGTACAGACATACTGGTGATTCCAAACTGCATGGCAATCTCTCGGGAGATGATTCTACAGCCAAAAATAAGGAAAAAAGTTCTTATAAACGTATGTCAGAAAACGGTTAGTTAGCGACTTGCTGCTTGCAAAACATTTGTCCCTTCTTTCTTCTTCCTCTGTGAAATTAAACTGTACTAAAGTTTTTGGGGTACTATCGAGGGGTAAATTTGGTGCTTTCTTATGGTTTTTGATCTAAGAAATTGAATAAAAGCGGTCCCAGACCTCTACTTCACTTAGTTTTAAGAAAGACGGGGTAAAACACGAAAACGTTTTGTCGGAAAATACACTTTTTTAGGTTTGGAATAAAATAATTTTGTTAATTTACCGATAAACTAATAAAAATTTCTAGTTCACTTTGTAGAGAATTTAATTCTGAGAAAGTTGATGTAATTAACGTTTATTAAATTTAAACACGAATTTGAGAAGTTCAACTTTAATAAAAAAAGAAAACACACAAACTGGATCGGAAAAGCGATACGATTTTAAACAGAACAACTTACATGCAAATGGTAATAATTATAAAAATAAATTTGAAAGAAATCCTAAAACACTGGTTCCCAACCTTTAACTGGGCTTTAGCCGATTAAGAATTTAACTTTTTTTTTGGCAAGCCACATATATATTTTGCTTCTACGAGTAATATTTCAATTTAAAACGTAACGTAATGCAAAAAAAAAATACGTTAAAGAAAATGCGTAATTTATTAAGAATACAAGAACAAATTAAATATAAAAAGCATATTTTAATATGAAACCTGACTGCATTTCTTCTGCCGGTTTCTTGTTGGTACATACAATGTTACAGTTACATTCATGGAGTCATTCAGATGTTCATTATTTATCTTGGATCTGAACTTTCATTTTAGCAAGTTCATAGTTGAAAAACCACTTTTGCAAACGTAAGTTTGGGTCTGGATTCACTTTTATTCAGTTCTTAGCTCAAAAACTACAAGGAAGCACCAAATTTACCCTTCAATTTGTATCCCAGAATTTAAGTACTGTTTAATTTCACAAAGGGAGCAGAAAACAAGACTAGATGTTTCGCGTGCCGGAACTCGCAACAATTTCTGACCTATGTTTACATTAAATTTTTTCTTATTTTTGGATATAGAATCCTCTCCCGAGAGATTTCCGTGCAACTTGAAATCACTTGTATACATGTTTTAGTCTAGATGCGTTAGTTGGACCCTAAAATATAAAGATTTTCAAAAAAAACCGATACCCTATTTTTGGGATGATCACCATACTTTGATGCTACCCCTTCGATGTCTAGCTTTTCGCCGAAAAGTAAAAAAAAAATGATTAGATAAAATGGCATTTTACAAGATTACTTAAAAAAGGGTGTATAAAACAGCTATCTAAAAACCACAATTACCAAATTTTTTGTAGTTACCAGTAATATATATAATTTACAAGTCATTTTACTTGTATTTATCAAAATAGTTCCTGATGTTACACATTTTTTATTAACTAATTTCATTTCAAAAATTCAAAACAAAAATAAATCGGAGACAAAACAATTCTTCATGTTTTGAGGATTGTAAATCTGGCCTTAACTAAATTTTTAATTTTTGCAGTATCACAGTTCTTTTATTTCTTTCAGAGCATTGCAAAATAAAAATAAATAACTAATTTATTAGATGTATACAAAGTTAATAAGTTCACAAATACTGACAACAAACTACCCGCATACACAATTATTTAATTGTGCGTGTATTTAGAGGATTCACATCTGTAAATCCGTTTTATACTTATATTTTATTGTTGTTCCTTGATAATTCCATAGCAACAACGATCGACTAGTTTTAGTACGTTCTCTGCCTGTAGCAAGCAAGAATAGATCTATCTAACTTGCATATCTCATAAATTTTCTTCAAACAATACTTTTAAATTTTATTTGAAGTGCATTTAAATACTACAACTAAGACGCTTATTCATATGTACAAAAGTTTCATAAAATGATAAAAAAAATTAAAATTAATAACATTACTGAATTGGAAATGAAAAAGTGAAGGTAAGGAAATATTATTTATTTTCTCAAAAATATTTATACTAAAAACTGTTTAATCAGTAACTCAAAATACAGAGATAAAATTTAATTTACAGTAAATATGAAGCGTGTTACTACTATGAAGAGTGTTGATTAGTTTATTAACAACAAAATAATAAAATACAAGTAAAATATGCAAATTAAAAAGTCTACTTTTACGCTTTAAATAAATAAAAAAATTAATATCGCAATAAATACAAAACTGCACCTGTATAATTTGTACAGGAACCCCACATTTTGTTTGGAGGTGGACTAGTCTACAGGTACTCTACCTTTATTGGCTGTAGTCATAGCGACATGCCATCCACCACCTTTTAAATGCAGCGTTACCTCGTGGCACAGGTGCCTGTTGTCTAGCAACTGTTGACAGCAACTGATCTTTAACGCCAAGTTCATCATTTCAAAGCGTGAATGAGTATGATATGTCATTGAGCAACAAACAGGGAAGATTTTTCTAACCCTTACTCCTTTCCACCATTCAATTCTGCTTAATACAGTAATAGGATAAACACCCCTGGAGCTAAGACCCGTAAGGAGAGTTTTGACTTTGTTGGAAAAATATTAATTAACTCAATCACTTTCATACTAAAAATAATGAATGATGAATGTTTAAATTGAAGGTGGCATGTAAATTTCAAAGCCTAATAAGCTTATCTTTGTTCATTTTTATTTTTAAAAACTTTTTTTTTATTTATTTAAAAATTTTTAATTAATACGCTTTTGATATTCTTTTGTTTACAGAAAAACAAAACAAAACAGATCATTCGACAGAAATGTTTGAAAATAGTTTTTCAGGAAATCACAAGAAAAACAGCAAATAGATTTCAAGTATTGAAATTTATACAGCATCCAACACAGTGAATAACATGATAACTACAAGCATCATACTTCAGGGGCTCAACTCAACTTAAGAAACAGCAAAGTTGTGTAATTTACTTATCACCCCGATGGAACTAAAATTCATCTTGATTCAAAAACTAAACAATTGTAATAATCTACCAAACAAAGAAACTTGTTTTGTAATTTCTATCTGCTTGTGAGGTATAATTTTTGAAAAAATAAAAATACAAGAAAATTATATGGCTTATTAAATTTCTTCTGTTACTGGTAAAAATAGTTTGATGTAATTTGGTTTTTGATATACTGGCAAGGAATGGATATTTCATTATTTTTTTATTTTTATAATACCATAGTATTTTAATTTTAGTAATTTATTCTGTACGTTATGTACTTTAAATTTTCTTTTTTCTTTTGTTAATTTATTGAAAAACAATTTAAGTAATAGTATTTTGTCACACTCAACTGCTACTATAATATTACTATTAAATATCTCTTTGAAAAGAAATGTTCCCGATTAACAATAGCGGTATGCTACTAGTAACTCCTCTGAAGAAGGTGGTGCTAATTAGCAACAAGAATTTTTTGGAAAAAGTTTTCCAAACAAGCTGAAAGCGATTAATTTAATACTTAATAATTTAAGTGTTATGAATTTAAAAAAAAATTAATTTCAACTTGTTTGAAACATAAATTAATTAAACAATTTGTTCTTTTAACATCTGTATCATCCATTCCTTAACAAATTCATTCATTGTTTCATATTTGAAACTGAAAAAAACATTACTCCTCTATTGCCTACATCTCAAAAATAAATAAATTAAAGAAAATAAAGTTGCACCTATTTTTACTAAAATTAACAAGGTTTTAGCCTACAATGTAATATAAAAAGCTAAAAATAGTTCCATGCAAAAACAGTAATCAATCTGGGATGACAATGCTCCTTAATAAATCTGATCTTGTATCGGTTTTCATTTAAAAGAATTTTATTTTGAAATGTGGGAGATGAAAAAAATGGTAGCAATTTCACCACCTTAAGTAATAAAGACTAAATTTACCCATAAAGTAATGCATAAAACTGAATCATACTTCTATTTAACAAAACATGACTAGCTTGCCAACATACGAATACAAAAATACGGTGTCAGTATACTATGAGTCATTAAATGAGGTAACTGGCACAATTAATCTATTTGTTCAGATACAATACAAAATAACATAAAAGAGTTTGCCAGCATTCAAGTTTACAAGACAGCTCATCTTCAAAAATTATACACACGTTTGCAGACGATTATCTCTTCCTATCCCTGAGGATATATTCCACAAACTTATTGCGAATAGGATAGGAAGACCTTAATATTATGGATAAAAGGTTTAAGTTACAATTAACAGGAAATTAGAAAGTTTTATGAATAAAATTATTATATCTACATGTATGTACTCATATGAAATGAGTTGGAATTTACTTATGATTTTTACTGATGTACACGTAAAACATACAACTTTATGTAGTCATGAAATAATCTCTAAATTATATTATTACTACTACCATTAAAAAATTAATTGGCATTTTTATTTATGACCACTCTTTTTAATGTTATAATGTCTAGATTAATGTTAAAACTGAAATTACTTGACTTCTGTAATCACATAGTATTTTACTTTTATAAATGAAAAATAAGAGACAAAATAGGAGAAAATAGTAGTCTGTCCCCATCACTTTTCAACTTGTGTACAACAGAAGAATACAGAAATTGTAAAACAAATTTAAGAGTGGAATAACAGTTCAAGGAAAAAATGAATAATTTAAGATTTGCTGATAGCATTTGCTCTTTAGACAAAAGTCAAAAATGATTTACAAAAAATTACTGAACGGCATGAATTTATTGGCAAGAAAAAAATTAAATTTGGAGATAAAACAAAAATAATTCAATTTAATAGAAATGATGATAAAGAGGAATTAAATATTAGGATAGGTGAACATAAAATACCAGAAAATACAAAATTTTGTTTTTTAGATAATTAAATTACAAATATGGATAAAGTAATGCGGATGGCAGAAGTAAAGAGGGCTTTTATGAATAAAAAAAAAGTCAACTAAGAACAAATAAATGTTGAAGCAAGAATTACAAATAAATTACTTTAAACATTTGTGAAAGTTGTAATGGTTTCTGGTAATGAAATGTGCACAATAGAAAAAGAGTAAGGAGACGAACGCTGCAGATATCTTTTAAGATGTGGCATTACAGGAGGGCATGAAAATGATAGCGGATCAATAAAATTCATAATGAAAAGGTCTTGAGATGAATAGGAAAGGAGAGAAGCTTGTATCAGAGCCTTGTAATGAAACAAACCACGCTGTTGCAGATTAAGTCACCTTTAGTTGATTTGGTGATACAGGAATATGGAGAAGGTAAACACTGTTGAGGAAATCAAAGGTTAAAATACGTAAAACAAATAATTGAGGATGTAGCTGATATGTTTAGATAAAAAGATTAAAAGATAAATAAAAAGTTAGAAATTAACAGAAAAGATGTAGAAGAAACTTCATGGAGTGTAAAATCAGCACCCCCTTGAAAATTATAGACCATTCCAGTTCTCTAGCATGGTGTGTGTAGCCTACTGGCTGTAATGAGAATATCTTTATTCCTAGGAACATATTTTATTTGTTTCTTTTAAACAGTTCTCACTATTCTTTATTATCATTATTCAAATGACAATTTATTGTTGTCATATGTGTAGTCAATCAATTTTGTTGTTTTGTTTCAACAAATCATAAGCACCAAATGTAAATATATATCTTTGCAAAAACAATTTTTATTGTGAGAAAACATCTTCAAAAGTAGAAACAGTAAAAATGCATACTTTTACTTAAATAAAAAACTTCATAAGCTTATAAGAAAAAATAAATTAATAATTGCCAACGCTTTGAATTTTGTTATAAAAATAACACAAAGCAGATTTTTAATACATCTATTTTAAACATTTTCACCAGACTGGCTTGGTTAGTAAACACAACTGTCAAGATGAAAATAACTAACAATCTATCATCACATTTGACTTAAGTTACATTCTGTAAAGAGTAACGTTCACTAAATTATTTACTATTAATGAACCCTTTTTCATTTTTAGACTACATTTAAAATACTCTACTCTAAATCAATTTTGTAATTACTTTAATTAACTATCATATCACTTTTCTCTTGTATGATTTTCAAACTTGACAAACTTATCATTAAATGTATCTAAATCACCAACCTAACAAAAAGAAGGGCGTTAAAGATAACATTACCAGAAGTTTTCTACAATTAGCACTAATCTTGTTTCTAGAGAATTTAGGAGAATTTCTTGAAGTAGTGGATGAACTTAAAGAAACAAGAATAAATACATTAATGAAAACAAAGTTTAAAATTAAGTATTCCAATGAAAAACAATGAATAACAGTACAGGCACAATAATAAAAAAAATAAAATTATTTAATCAAAAGGCCGCTTTTAAGATTGTAAAAGTGTATTTGTATGTCAAAGAATTTTTAAATATAGATAACTGATACATGTGAAAAGAAACCTGACAAAGCAAAATAGAAAATTGTTCTCGATGAAAAGGCAGCATTAACTCTGTTTATGTAATATTAAAGGGAGGTAACTTTAACAGAGCGGAATGTTTTAAGAGTTATGTTTTATGCACATAAGCACATAGGTATTGTTATTATACACCATAAATTACCAAAATTATTGTAATGAACATAATTTCTACTTGTCATGCAAAACTGATTTGTATGATACACTGGTATGTCATTTTTTATACTTTAATTAACGTTTAATAAATTCTAACTTGCTATTATTAAATAATAATCATAGTAATGTTAAGTAAGAGAACAACCTTTAAGCAATACAATAATAAAATATAAAAATAAATACATATATATTTTTATGCACTACAGTTAGGGGGGAAATAAGTTTTAATGAAAATAACTAATGTTATTAAATAAATTTTGAACTAATACTAAAAAACATTACTTAAAAAAGATTCTATAGTTATCTATTTATTATGAGAATATACTGTGCACTAGTGTAGTTTGATTCATACAAACTAGCAGGTAGTTTGTTAACCCAACAGGGGGCTGGTCTAGTGGTGAATGCGTCTTCCCAAATCAGCTGATCTGGAAGTCGAGAGTTCCAGTGTTCGAGTCCTAGTAAGTCAGTTATTTTTATATGGATCTGAATACTAGATCGTGGATAACGGTGTTCTTTGGTGGTTGGGTTTCAATTAAACACACATCTCAGGAATGGTTGAACTGAGAAGGTACAAGAGACTACACTTCATTTACACTTATACATATCATACTCATTCATCCTCTGAAGTATTATCTGAAAGGTAATTATGGGAGGCTAAACAGGAAAAAGAAAAGCAAGTAGTTTGTTAATCCAGCAAACCACTGGTTTGCTCCTTGGCTTTGATAGTAATTAACTAGTGGATAACATCTGATCTGAGATATATGAATAAAATAAGAGATTGTTAACAAAAGTTATTTAAAACTAAGAATAGAAAAATAGAGAGATCTTATTAAGTATAAAAGCTATGAAAAGAAACATAGATGACAAAAAATCGAAATTACAAATAAAATATAACCAAACAAGTAAGGAAAACTAAATGGAAATTAGTAAATCTGCATTTACTTGAATATAAAGCTTTAAAGTAGTCATACATAGTTCTGCAAATATTCTGCAACCATACTATTTCAGATTTTTCAACAGGACTTATGTAATGGCTGGAAACAAAAGAAATGTGAGGGGGTTCAACCCTCAGATTATCAAGTGAGGAGCCCACTATCTTTCATATTGTTCAATAGTATCATCATTATAAGTGTTAGAAGTTTAATAAAAATTACTGAAGCTAACTTAAAGTGAACAAACTTTTTGAAGTGTTTACAATTAGCTGCAGCATAACACTCTGACAGAACCATGAAAAATGAACTCTAGATAATATACCTAATATTTCAGTGACATAAATCCAACTGTTTAGTCAAAACAATGAGGAAAAAGCTATTGTAACAATTTAGCCAAACTGTTACTGTTGTAAGTGGAGCAATGGGGATTGACTTTCTTTACTCTATAAGTATGCCATAGCTTTTGGGAAACAATAATCTTGTATGATCTATTTGTTTGGATTGATAATTAAAATTCACAGCAGTAGTATAGTTCATAATAAATAGAGTAAGAAATCGATGTATGAGCAGATCTTATCTTGGAATAACAGCAGTAATCAATTCAATTACCAAATATAAAGAGATCTTTGAAAAAGCATGTACTGGATATATATCCAAATTAGCTGACAGATAATTTTGAAATATGAACTTTTAAGTATAGTAATATAACCATACAATAAAGCAAAATCAGAAGAACAGGTCCTAATCAGCATGGAGAGAAAAAAATTACAAAATTTACAATGAGAAGTAAAGAGAGAATGGAGATATAAAAGAAAAATCAATATGGGAGCAAAATTTATGAACTAAGAAAATGGATTTTTAAGTAACGAGGGAATTTTACATACTTAAAACAATTATAAGAAAGTGAAACACAGACCAGAATCTAAAGATACCAAAAAAATTCATCTAAGAGTTGATAAAGAAATGATGAAGAAGATGAACAAACTACTTTTTGTTCCTAGCTTTGAAAACATGTAATTGTTTTCCTTGGTGTTTAAAGTAATGGATAAATGATTTATATCAAATATTAAATGCTAATGCAAAAGTAATAAAACAAAGCATATTTTTGGAATGATATTTAATATTTATCAAACCCTGAAACATATAATAGAAGGAATTAAATGTCTCAAACCACTACATTAACAAACATACAAATTAATTATTGAAACAACCAAAGCTGTATTCAATCAAACTACATGAACATATTAATAACAATGGAGTCCTATATTATGTTTTGAACTATGATGGAGTGACAGCATCACTGCCATTCATGTGGAATTTCTGGTTTGAATCCCATTCAGACATGGCATTTTTCACAAGCTACAAAATACATTATCATCAATTGTTGGAATTCAGCTTCTGTATAAATGAATAAATAAATATACAAGAACTTCAAATCAATCAGCATGAATGTAAAATTATGTATCAGACAAAAGTATAAGTATACATTTAACTCTCTAATGATATAATGTTTTAAATTAATAACAGTAGATAAAACTTTTAACCCTAATTCAAATTATTAATGCAGTTAAAAATTAAAAATGCTACAATAAAGAATAGTTTTTCAAAATATTAGTTTTTATTTTGTAAAAGAACGTTAAAAAACCTTTTGGTACACATTTTTCAAACACTTACCTAAAGCAATAAAAACATGATATAAGGTCATCCAAAGATCATCCTCTAGTTGCAAAAGCCTGAGTTTGGGGTGAACAGGTTAGTAATTTAGCTGAGTACTTCCATGAGTTAAATTCCATGAATGGGTAATAATGTTATTTAAAAAAACCTGAGTCTATTGTAGCAGGTTCTTTAATTTCGGGATGAAAAGAAAAGCTTTTTTTTAATATGTATATTTTTAAACACTTAACAGACTCCAGAAAATATATAAAGTTTCTTCAAAGGGTGATAGATAATAAGGTAAAATTAAATGTTCTCTCTTTTGCCCTGTGGGGATGATATAAATATGAGAAAGTACATTGACTGGATATGCCAAACCCAAACATTTTAAAATTATTATATTTTATTAAACTGGAAGGAAAAGGGAGGCTGAAGTTTACCCAATAAGCACCTCAGCTCCAGGTTGGGCTTTTTATACATTCACCAGGTAGGAAAGAGTTATCAGACAGGTGACCTGCAGATAGAGATACTCTTATCAAACCATACAAATAATAAAAATGCAGTAACTCAAAAGGTTCTTAAGCCTTAACAAGGAACCAATGGTTCTTAATCATTGGCTCATATCTAACAAAAACCTACACTGACAAGAAAGGATCCAATCATAAAGGAAATAGATGATGATGATTCAGGGGAACAGAGAGGCTGTAAAATGACACAAACCACACCACCCAAAAGAATACCTCAAGCCTCTTCCAAGATGAGATCCATCCTACCTACAACCTCCCAAGAGATCAAGTTATTTTTACTTAAGGTAACAACAATATTTTTAATGTATCTACTAATCAACAAATTCAGGTACACAACCTTAAACACATGCTGTAACACTGCTTTTCTTCCAGTTGGTAAAGAATCATCTGAGGTGAGGCTCAGGCTTCCTTAACTTTTAGATATAAAATCCATTCCCAGAATTAGAAGAATCTAACTGAACTGTACATACCATTCAAACACATCCTCACTAAAATATAACCCTTAAACTGTACATTATTGAATATGAATCAACATAAATGGCTCACTGCATAAGTGAACTATTAGGTTAAAAATTGTCTATTGAACTATTAGCAAAAACATCAGAATAATTGATCTCAACTAGATTTTAATAAGCAACCTTGAATTGGTAAGGTGCTGCTCTACCACTTAGGTTTTTGAAATCCTATGAATAACTCTGACATTATTTCAATTTCTAATACTCTTCCTTGGATTACATTCCTTGTAAAAATTAACATCCCTGTAAAAAAAAATGTTAAAAATATTTGTTAATTTTAAGAATTATAAAAATACTTACCTATATCTCCATTACAATGATGAACAACGTCTTCAGTTTGTTGAGGTTGTGATGGTGTGGTTCTTGATAATCCAGTTTGTGTTTCATCTTTGTTTTCTAATGATGTAGATGTATTTTCATGAGCATTATAATCTGTAATTAATTCCATTACATTATAAAGAAAAAATAATCAAGCAAAAATATTTTAAAGTAAAATAAATAACTTAAATAAAAAGAAACTGATAATAATGCAAAATAATGCCATAAATTACATTTAAAAAAAAAACAAAATAACCAACATTTTCAGTTCAGTTTAGTCGGTAAGTACAAAAGACAAATAAAACTCATAAATTAATTAAACCTGTTTACATCACACTGCCAAGAATTAATTTTGTAATTAAAGCAAACAATACAAAAGTTATTTACACTGTTTACCTACATAATTCAAAATATTTCTGTTTATTCCTAACACTTTCTATGTATAATATAAATACATCAGAACTTTCTAATACACACAACACAATGTATGTATGTATGTACGTACGTTCCTTTAGAAGTATGAGAATGTATTTTATTACATATATATCATTAGACATTATAAAGTTGTTAAAAAAATTATGTAAAATAATTTTTACACAAATGCATTAATAACTAAAAATCTACTAATTTTCTAAGCTCCCACATTTTTCAGATTTTTCTTTAATATGCATTTCCCAACAAAAATTTTAAGATAACAACATAGCAAATGTTTATTTGAAAAATTTAGTTTTAGTAATTCATTTCAGGAGATTTCAGACATCCCCATAACCAAGTTTTTGAAAAATGGTTTCTTATTTCAAGGTGAGAAGGTGATGTAGATGAATCACAAATTTTAATAGATCCAAATTCAAAATCGAAAAATTCAGATGACATGCTAAACTTCAAATGATAATTTACTATATTTTTATCAATCCCCATTTTTAAAGTACCATACTTTTTTCAGATGTTTCCTTATCTGGAAAAAATATGTTTGGGGAACAGTACCATTATGCTAACCTCTGTAACTAATATCATTTCTATCTTTCATCTAGGGGTAAATTCATGGTCAGGCTCAGCATTTTTCATATGTTGCAAATTTACATAGTGCATTACCTTCAAGTTGTTAGTGTTACAAAGGGCATCCATAAAACTTTAGCCCATAAAAAAAAAATTAGACAGAATAAATATTGTTCCTTATTTGACTAATATAAAATATATGTGTAATAAAATACTGAAAAATCTGGAATACAAAACAAAGAAAATCTGATTGTTTTAGGTTTGGGAACAGTATCTGAAAACAAATTCATTATTACTGTTATGGTAAGAAGTAAATATTTTATGAGAGAAGAATGTTCCAATTTTCTCCAACAGAATATTGATGCTGTTAAATAGAAAAAGAATTTTTTCGTAAACCATGTTTTCTAATTTAACAAGAATAAATTAAAATCAGCCAAATAATCCTTGGAAATAAACATATTTTTTTGAGTTAGCACCAGTATATTAAATAAATAATAGATAATCCTTAGTATATACAATATAATTGATGAATTAATAGAAAAAAAAAACAATTATTCAAATGCATTCTATTTCATGTACATCAGATAATTGGTTATTATTTAAATATTGTATTACATTTAAATCATTCTATTAAACTAAGGATGATATCCTTTAAGGTAAAGTAGTAGTCATATAAAAAGTGAATTTGGCAAGCAGCCGAGTTGCAGTTTCAATAAGTAAATAATAACCATCTCCCCTATCTATTCAATTAAGAAAGGAAATTGAACTATCTTCTATAATAACAGAAGAGATTCCACTAACCCTTTCTTTAAATATAATTTCAACATAATTACGTAGATCATATTAAATAACCAGTTTAAAAAATGATTGATTAAGTGTCCCTTATGGTCTGGAAAATTCCTTAACCATTTACCTCCAGTACAGACTGGCAAGCTCTATATTTGCACTCATCTAATACATTGCACTTCAATACTATTCTACCATTTGAACTGGAATACTGGGCAATATTATAAAATACTTTTAATTAAATAATAAGACAGAAGGTAGCCTTAAATGACTTCTATTTCCAAATCTAACAACAAAAAAAGCAATAACATCAAATGTAAACATATTTGAGTACAGAGCTGAAGTGAGACTCCTAGTCAATCCATAAAATATCAGTGATATATTCAGGGACCTATTTGTTTATTTTACGCAACAGGCTACACAAAATTTCATTAGACTACGAGCTTATTTTGTGTCTAAGTAAACTGTTTGAATACATGTATGTATTGTTTATACAAATAAAAGATCTTATTATTTGTTAAGACTTCATTTTATTCAATTCTTCATACCTTTCTGTTTTGTGTTAATCTCTTAATTTTAACATAATTAATACATTTTATGTCCCCAGATATCTGGTACATAAATCCTTGTCTTGTCTTTGAAACAAATACATAGAAATTACTAATTTGCACTACATTCCAGATGCCTCTATTATAAACATATGATTTTATTAGCAAATGAAATAACTCTGATGTTAATACATGATCCAATAATCTGGTTTTTCTCTTAAAAAGATTCTGCCATAAACTTTTTTCTCTCTAATTCATCTTAATACCTCTTCATTTTGTATTTTATCAACCCCTTGATTTTTCAACATGTTACATTAAAACCACATTTCAAAAGCCTCTACTCTTTTTCTTCTTGCATTGCCAATATCCATGTTTCACAACCATAAAATCCCTGTATAAAATCACACAATTTAAGAACAAATTTCTAATTCTAAAGTTTATATTAACAAATTAAACTTAATACTAATTTAAATTAGAATATACAATAAATGAAATCTTGATAGATAACAGATAAGATCTAAATAAAATCTGAATTTTTCAAGGAGCAATATATACTTTCTCAAATTAATTATATATCTATGGTTTAAATAATATCTTACTTTGTAATACGTAATCGGAAAAAGACTCATAATTTTTCAATTATTTGTTTAAAATTCTTTATTTAAATATGAATAATCATACAAATGAATGCTACTTAAAAATAATAATCATAATAAGTTATATCTAACAATTTACAATATTTTAAAATACAATCAACATCTTAAGGTTCATTACTTTAACAGAATATTAACAAATAATTCTTTACTTTTAATTACACGCTTGTATAATCAATAGAAATATGCTAGCTCAGTTTAAAACAGATATACTAAGACACCCAGATGATATTTTGCATTAATTTTGTTTGTTATGTACGTTGTTATTTCCTCAGAGTTCGGTGACAATAATCGACTAGTTAGTAATGTTATAATCACATAACAGTCAAACAGCCACAATATTCATTTAAGTAATGCTTCTCTAGGTGTCAGAAATAATAATCTTATATAAGTTTAACAGTTACGAATTAAATAAAAAGTTACTATTATCAATTATTAGTTGTATGAATGACAACCTACAGGTATTGATTGACAAATAAAAAACAAGCAACACATAGTTGAATTAATCATTAATTTACCTAACCACTGGTACCTTAATACAAATATTTTAATCAAAAATAGCAAATCATTATTTACAAGTGCAAAAACACTATTCTAATTTCTTTATTTAACTTATTCTAGATATTACTGTACTAGGTCGTGCCATTACAATGTGACATACAAAAACACATAATAAATCCTGTATTTAAGATTAAGGAATCAAAAATATAATTTAAAAGCCAGAAGCTGACTTATATATCAGGACTTTAATTAAAACATTTCTAGAAATATAAATTATAACAAATAAAATTAATATATTATTAAAGAGAAATGTGAAAGAATGTGATCAATCGTAACAATAAATTTATTTTTGTTAAACTATTACTAATATTATTAATTATTACAAAGTAACATTATTTCAATAATGTTTACAAAAGTTTTATGATATCAACGATTATCTTTTGCCCATTTCAAGACATAAAGATGAATAGAACCATATGAAATAGTATAGCTGTTTTATTGGTTATGATGCACTCTTACTACTAAATTACGGTTTTATAATTTATAAAAATTTTGTTTATCTGATTGAATCATGCAACTGAAAGAAGGTATTTTTAAATAATATTTCAGTTTTTCTACTGATCATTCATGAATAAGTTTTTCTCTCACTTTTTGCTTTATATTGTTTTATTACATCTTTTTTAAGTTAACGTAATAAATGTATTCCAAACATATTACATGCTGTGTTTATAATAACAGGAATTGGATTTGCTTATGTTAGCACAACCTTACTTTAAGGTTGTGCTAACATAGGGCAATTGTTGTAATAATTTAAACTCAACTTAAACAGAAGATATCATTTTATACCTAAGTACTTTTTAATACTTGTTTTGACTTGTTAGCATTGATGGTGTGTGTGTGTGTGTGTGTGTGTGTGTGTGTGTGTATGTGTATTCATATGGATAGTATATATTTAGGATTCTTTTTTTATTGACAAAGAGAAAAAACCAAAGTTTTTCATATTTGTATTTTCAAAGGAATTAATAGGCTCAGTTTTATCTGATAAGCACTAGCTTATCAGTAAGCTAATTAGAATTGACCATTAGAATCTAATTGTAATCATCGATCAAAAAAATGCTGAGTATCTGCCGGTACAAGAAGATAAAAAATGCAGTCTCTACAGGACTCAGAACAGAACCAGCAGAATCAAACATATCCTTCATCAGAACTTAAAATAGGGATTAAGGAAACAGAAAAGTGGTGGATGATAAAAAAATTTAATCTAACTACTGAGCACACTTGAAGTATACTTTGAACACTAATAATAAAAGCCAACACCTATATTTTTTTATAGTTACACACATGTAAGAGAAAGGGGAAGTTCCGTCAAACTTCAAAAAGAGTGTTATTACCATGATACCAAAGAAAGCAGGAGCAGATAAATGTGAAGAATAAAGAATAATTAGTTTAACTACTCATGCATCAAACATCTTAACTAGAATTAAGAGGAGAGTGTAAGAAGTGTTAGGAGAAGATCAATTTGGTTTCAGGAAAAGTATAGAGAGAGTCAAGGGAAGCAATTTTAGCGCTCAGATTAATAATAGAAGGAATTAAAGAAAAACAAACAAACATACATTGAAAAGGCATTTGATAACGTAGACTGGAATAAAATGTTAAGCATTTAAAAAAATGTAGGGTTCAAGTGTAGAAATAGAAAAACAATTGCTAACATTTACAGGAACCAAACTGCACCAGTAATAATTGAAGAGCATAAGAAAGAAGCAGTAATACAAAAGGGAGGTAGACTAGGATGTCCCTATCTCTGTTACCTTTTAATCTTTACATAGAACTAGCAATTAATGATGTAATGATGTTAAAGAACAGTTCAGAGCTTAGTGTTACAGTGCAAGGTGAAAAGATAAAGATGCTACGATTTGCGATGATATAGTAATTCTACCTAAGAGGAAAAAATATTTAGAAGAAACAAAGAATGGCATAGATGAAGTCCTATGCAAGAACTATAGCAAGAAAATAAACAAGATCAAAATGAAAGTAATGAAATGTAGTAGAAATAAAGTAAATGGACTGCTAAAGATGGATGGACAAAGCAGGAGCGATATAAAATGCCGAATAGCACTGGCAAAACAAGCTTTGAGTCGGAAATATAATTTGCTAACATCAAAAATTAACTTAAACATCAGGAAAGAATTTTTAAAAGTATATCTTTGAAGTGTAGCTTTATATGGAAGTGAAACTTGAACGATCCGAGTCCCTGAGAAGAAAAGATAAGATTTGAAATGCACTGCTATAGGAGACAGTTAAAAATCAGATGGGTGGATAAAGTGACAAATGAAGAAGTGTTACGGCAAATAGATGAAGAAAGAAGCATTTGGAAAAATACAGCTAAAAGAAGAGACAGACTTATAGCCCATATCTTAAGGCATCCTGGAATAGTCTTTTTGATATTGGAGAGATATTTCAAATCCATTTATTCTGGGCAATGATAATACAAAAGTGTTTTTCACCCTAAAAAAAAATCCATTTACATTCTAAATTAATTAATTATAAAAAAAAGCTTTTTTTTATTTTTGTAATAAAAATTAAAAATAAAAATAAAAGATTTATATTCTGGACAAACTTAAATTATTTATAGTAAAACCAGACATTATAGTGATATAATTTGTGAAGATAAAATTAATTCTTATTCGATTGCATAATTCATAATTGTTAACATAATAAACTGAAACAAAAGAGTAACATTTTCTAATTGAAATATTTATCTTTTTCATATTATTTTTAATACGAGTGCATGTGTTAGGTATTATTGCTGAAATGGTTGTAGCTGACCTATGAATCACAAGTTACTCTAAACTAATGAAATAACCATTCTTAAGAATAATAATAATTTTAATAATTTTCTGTGGAAAGTAAGGAGTGAAATGTTTTTTTATTTCCTTCTTCATTGAGCTGAATATACTGCTGCATATCAGCATGGCAAGCTCATCGAAATGCAGAAAATATTTAGAACTGCAAGCCATAAAAACACACACATAAAAAAATCACACAGCGATAAAAAAAATTGAAACAGGCAGTATAAAGCAATAAATTAATGTACCTCTTTCTGTTGTGAAACAATGTATTACTTATTATTTCAACTTGTAAAGGAAATTTTACGAGTAAAATGTTCATTAACAATACAGTATTGAATTTTAAACATTCTACTAATTCAATATTCAACATTCTAGTGATGTCATTACAATGAAACAATAAGAATAGTAGACGACATATTTACATGAATAAATATCAATACTAAATATTTTATATATTTTCAAATTACCAAAATTATTATATAATCACATTATAATCTGTCCATTCAGATCTAAATAAAAAAACATATTATTTCATAACTTTTGATTTTTTTTTTTAGTACATCCTCAGTTGATCATTAAATTTTATATATTAGAAATAAAAGTAATCAAAGCAGTATAATTTGTAAGACAAACTGTTTATCTTTAAAACAATTGATTAAACGATTTATTTAAAAAAATATACCTAATATTTTATTCAATCTATGGTAGATAATTATAATGTTTTATAAATTAATATTTATTCAAACAAAACATTTTTTTTTGTAACTCAGTATACAGGACTAGCATTTAGTCAGAAACAACAATATTACAAATGAAAAATCACAAATACCCATCTATAATTAAAACTGTACAACCTTATTTAAACAGCTATTCTTAATTCTCGCAAAAAGTAGCTAACCTACAAGAAAGCTGCTTAATAGAAGATAGAAAGTAATGTCAACAATAGTATGTAGCTTATAATAAATTTAATAATAGTTATTTATATTAAATAAGAATAAATAAACAGCTTTGCTGTATTCCATTTATTATTTACAACAATTACTTCCATACTATATACAGTTATTATTTACAATGATAAATTACAAAGAGTGTATTTTAGCATGTATATAACAAAAGGTAAATAAATAAGTTTTATACTTTTCCAAATAATTCTTTCGATATTATTTATTTATGGTGGTGAATTTTTTTTCAACCGCATAATTTTTAGCAAAATTATTTTTTTTAACAGTACCATTCACATGAGTAGGTACCACCAATCTGAGAATTTAGGGATGTAAAGTATAAGATATTTATTTGACAACAACCAAACTCATTACCACCAAACAGTAATAATAGTAGAGATATTTAAATGAATAAATATCAATACTACATATTCTATATTTTCAAATTATGAATATTATTGTATATTCAGATTGTAATCTCTCTGATTAGATCTAAATAAAAAATATAACTTTTGATTTTTTTTTTAATACATCCTCAGTCAATCATTAAAATTTTATGTATTACATATAAAATAATCTAAGCAGTGCAGTTTGAAAAAGAAACTGTTTATCTTTAAAACAACTGATTACATATATTTTGTTCGATCTCAGGTGGGTGATTAAAATATGTTTGATAAATTAATTAATATTTATTTAAACAACACAGATATTCAATAAAACAATATAGCCATAATCAATCAACTAGTTCCTATACACCACTGAAACAATCCTGCATAAAGTTTGTTGCATGTTGTTGATTTACTAATGACCATAATAATAAATTAAATTTGAAATTAAAAAGAAAGAAGATTATTTACAACAAATAATGGTTACTTAAAAATGAATGACCCCTTTTTTCTATTATGCGATACATGTATAAATGCATTCGAAGGCCTTATTTTTCTTTTTTTAGGTTGGAATGTCAGCCCCAGATTGGATTTATAGCCACTAGATACAACGTCTTAGGTTAGACCTAGAGGCATATTCACTCCCACCAAACCACACAAATATTAAAGATGCGTTACTGATGCAGGTTCTTAGCTTTATAGTTTGGTTTTTACTAAAAAAAAAACCATTTTAAGTAAAACTAAAGTATAAAGAAAAAATAATTACAATAGTTTTGTAAACCGTAAACCAAAATGCAACGTAAAAAATAATAATACAGTAAATTCCTTCACTAAGTGTTAATTATACCAGACAACTATCTTATAAAGTAATATATAATGTATTGGACGACTGACTTTCTATAATATCTATCTATTCTTTGGAATTATTTGGATATAAATATCCCTTTTGTTAAGATAATTTTAATTTGCACAAGGTAAAATAAGATCAAAAACGGTGTTTTGTTACATAATACTACTGAATTTTCTGTTAAATCAACAATACATTAACATATAAAACATTGTCAAAAAAATACATCATTACATAAACATGTCCACTGCATGATATCAAAAAATTAATATTTATATTAAAACTATACAAAACTAAAATAAAACATAATTTATAAATTATTATTATCAGTACATTATATATACGATTAATTAAAAATATATACAAACATTGAAAAGAATTGTACAAGATGGATATAACAATTATTTGGCTTTTACACCACTATTTATGCTTAATTGATGTTTAATATAATTCTTTTAAAAACTATATATACTTATTTAAAAAATTCCAGGGTTTAGAGTGAAGTCCACTAAATCAACTGACAACAAAGTGGATTCTCAATTAAGTCAGGTGAATTAATTTCATGTATACAAAAAAAGAAGAAATTAGCAAGTTTTTAATACTCAAATATGCAGTCATACTACATATGCTGATCTACAGGATAAAGTTGGGCTCCAATAAAATTTATAATTAAAAATATCTAATCCTTAGTAAAACCAAGATACAACTTTAAAAGACAATGAAGTTTACCAAAAGACAAAATAAGAGGAATAGACAGGGACAAATATGTAGAAAGAGCATAGCTAGAAAATCATCTCTTCAAAAAACTATTAAGCATTTATTGAAGTTTAACCAGTAAAAGCTGAACACTAACTTTCAAACATGTTTGAATTTTGATACCTTCTTACATTCCCCCAACAACCATTCATTTCCTTCTACATCATGGGATGGGATTTATGATGGGTCCTGTTAGCAAAACAAGAAATGAAACTTGGATAATAGAATAATCACAAACAGGTAAACCATTTATCAGAAAGTACATGTCAAAATAAACAAGTAAATTTTTAAAAATGAGGAAATAAATATTTATTAACTGAACAGTTATGTGGAAGATAATCGATACTGTTCCACTTTCATACATTACTTAAATATTATTAATGATTACTGAATTAACCAAAGGGGTATTTCATTTTAATTCAATAAATGATCAGTGCATCACTATTTCTGATTTTGATAATATTTGATATATGATACATACCCACCTTGTAGTGGCATTATTTTTTGTATTTAAAAAAAAGTTTTTCTTGAGTATAGACTATTTTCTAACTCGCCAACAGATAAAAACAGACATTTTCATCACTTTTCCCATGAGCTATATAACATTCTTATTTTATATTGTACAGAGGATCAAAAAGGGCTTTTTATAAAGAGTAAAGCTGTAACTTCATCTTAGCGTACTCACAATTAATTTTGTTACACAACCAAATCTTGTAATGTTTACTGAAGTTACGTTTACAAATTGTTTTTTTTTTTCATTTTGGGCTTAAAATAAATAATAAAAGGCTTATGGTAACAAGCCTGTTTTTTAACTCTTAGGTACTAGCAATACTTATAAAAAAAAATTGACTGTTACCGAGTGTACATCATTAAAAAAAAAATGGCCACCAAATTGTAAGAATTTGAAAATCTCTCATTTTTGCGACCTAAAAACCACATGTGGGACAGGTGGAAAAAATATTAAATTTTTACAGCATTAAGTACTTTTTATGTACTTTAAAACAATATAAAATTTATTTTCTTACTCAACGGGGTTGATGAGTAATGAAGCCAACAAAACCACTAAAAACACCGTAAACAACATATCCAAAAACACTGATGTTATATTTTTTTTTTCAGATTATAAAAATTACAACTAAACTCATTAGAATGAATAAATTGATAATTAATAAATAGCCAATTACAGAATAATAAATAATAATTACAAAATGATAAACAATTCAAATACACTAACAAGTTGTTCAATCCACTTTTACCTTATTTTACTCCTGCTAAAGGAAGTTATGAATAAATCTTGCACTTTTTGATAACAAACTTAACTAACATAATTTAGTGCTCCAGCCATTTTTTTATTGAGTAGAACTGATAAGTCCTCATTCATCTTTGGTGTAATGTTGTGTCCTCTTCTAGTAGTTGATAGAAAAAGCTCTAAAGGCGTGAGAATCTTTAAAATATTTTCCAGTTGAACCCATGTTTGATTATCCCTCAATGATTTCTTGAATAAAGTACCAGGACCCTGTGGATGGAAAAAGTGTAGTCGATATTTCTCTTATTTTCATGTATTTTGACTTCACCTAATCACACTTGCCATCATAAACGCAGCAGACATAATTTTTACATATTGGTTTTGGTAAACCTATAAAGCAGAAATCAGAAATACTAATGTCCTTGCGTACTGATACTAACGTAAATGTTTCAGATTCAGAGGTCGCCCAGACTTTCACAGAATACATTTCTGACTTAGAGCATAACTGTAAAAGGTTCTTGTTTCTGGGACTGATTACCTGACAATGAGAACTGCAGTATTCTTCAGTCTCTTGAACATGTTTATTAGAGCAGAAAATAAATGTTATATTTTTAATATTGTCTCTGGAGTAATGGTACATTTAAGAAGGTGTAACAATTTGATTGTCGACTGTCCTTTGAAGGCTTGCTTTAATAACAGTCCTTTTTACAGTTCCACCAATACCATCACATGGTCCTTTTCCATGGTATGAGGTAAAAATGCCATTTAGCTGCGATTTCAAAATCTTCTTGATGATAGCACAATTTATGAATTTCTTTTGCTTTTATACTGGGCTGAGGAGCCATCAGAAAAATAAAAATATTGTTTAACTTGTGGTAACAGTATTTTTACTTTATTTATAACTTGCTTTTAGAAGCAGAAGAACAATGTAGTATTGTGTTTCAAGTACTTACTAATCACACAGTAGCTTTGGCTTTGTAATTTTCCTTCTTTTTTAAAATATATGAGAAATTGATGTACTGTGGCATAAGTTTTTGACCAGTGAAGTGACTGGACTTCATCCTAAATTACTAAAGGAAAATTTTGAGAGAAGTCTCTCATTACAATACATTTACCCTCCAACAAGTTTTCCTTTTTAATATTGAAGAAATTACCTTGTTTCTTTGTAACAAAATGATGCCTTTTTAGATTATTTAAATTTTCAGTAAGATTATCTAAGTACTCTTGAAATGGAAGAATTTGAGTAGTTAGTTCACAACAGTCAACAGAAACCCACTGTTTAAAGATAATTTCAAAATCAAAATCATCCCAGCTCTCTTGCAGTAATCTGAGGACTTCATTAGCGCCTGGACATTTTTCACACTGTGACAACATGCATGTTTCATTTTTCTATATCACATACCATGGTTGAAAGGAGAATTTTATAATCAAACTTCACTTTTAGAGCAGATAACATGAGTTTTGGTGGGTGACACACACAGAGTGAGTACCTGACCCACCAGCCAGAACACAAAATTTAGGCATTATTCGGCTGTGCTCATCATTCTGTAAAAATCTTGGAAACATTTAATAACATTTTCATTAATTACATGACTGGGATTCTTTTTACCAATCTGTAGCAAAATTCCAATTGTTTTAAGTAATTGATTGGATTGACAGGCTAAATACTGACTAACACTAAACTCACTTTGAATTTTTTGAATGCTGCAGCTGCTTGGTAATAAACTTAAAGTATTAATTTTTTCCTGGGTTGATGTAACTGTTTTCATTTTATCCTTTAATTTAATGATTAATTATTCATATTTCTACCTAAATCAGGATAATTTTGTGGTACTAAACTGGTTTCTTCTGTAGAGATATTTAAATCAAAGGAATGTTTAATTTACTGGTAACTGACTTGTCTATTTTTGTAACCTTATTTTTTAAAATTGTTTTTTTTTGCGCTGCTCGATAATTTTTGTACCTTAACAGGGGAAATGCCAACTGCTGAACAGGCTTTATTCACCGATTCGACTGTAACACATTGAGGTTCAAATATATCTTGACATTCCAGTTCGCTTTCTGTATCATCTTGGGGTTTTTATATTTTAAGCATTTTGTACACTGTGCTCTGTCTGGAATTAATTTTAAATTTGGGTTGCTTGTTGATAGTGTCAAAGGTATTTCTTGAAGAGATTTCTTAACCGGTTTAGTGTGACAGGTAAATAGGTCAGAGCAACTTTTCCCATTAATATGAAAATATTTATCTAAATTTTCGGTTTTATGAGAAGTACATATATTTTTTGTTTCAGTACATCCACTTCTTAAAGATATCAATGTTACTTGCTGTTTAGTAAAAGATATTGTGCAATACTGAAGATCTAGTCAATTTTTGACATACTGTTTCAGTGTGAATGCCAATTGAACACTCCATAATCTCTTTTTATAAAATGCAAGGGTTCTTACAATAATAATACAGTTAGTATAACTTATAAAACTTCCAACTGTACCTCACTTTGTCTTATCCCAGTTTCTCTACAGCTAAAATAAATATTTCTCTAATTAATAAAATTAAAAGTAAAAGATATTGCATAAAAGAGAAGTTCACTGTTAATAAAATTACTTTATAAACAAGAGTACATTACCTAACCACAGTATTAACACTAGCAACAATACAACAACATATCACACTGAAATCAAAACAGTAACTGAGCCTTCTGCAATGTTTACAATCAGGATTTTGCAAACATTCATGTCCATGCACGTCTATTCACTTTCGTGTTTAAACATGAGTTTGTGTGTATGAGTCATACTTTAAGTAACAAACTATCTAGAATATAAGCTATCTCTTTATAGACATCAAAATATTTTGTTTAGTAAGATTACATTATTATCTGAAAAAATACATGCTGTGAATTTTTTGCATACATGATTCACGATTAGAAGGAACAGTGTTTTTGGCAGTTTGATGGCTTCATTACTCGTCAACCCCTTTGAGTAACAAAATAAATTTTGTATGGTTTTAAAGTATATAAAAATTTCAGATTTTAAATACATTTCAGATTTTTACCACCTGTCCTACACGTGGTTTTTGGGCCCCAAAAATGAGACATTTTCAAAATCTTACAATTTGGCAGCCATTTTTTTTAATGAAGGACATTCAGTAACAGACAAATTTTTTTTTTTATAAGTACTACTAGTACCTAAGAATTAAAAGGTAAAAGACAGACCTGTTACCTTAACCTCTCCATTATTTATTTTGAGCCCAAAATTTGAAAAAAAAAACAACAATTTGTAAATGTAACTTCAGTAAACATTACAAGATTTGGTTACATAACAAAATGAATTTTGAGTACTTTTAAGATGAAGTTCCATCTTTACTCTTTCCAAAAAGCCCTTTTTGACCCTCTGTACGATTTAAAATAAGAATGCTACAGGCTCATGGAAAAAGTGATGAAAATGGCTGTTTTTATCTGTTGGCGAGTTAGAAAATAGTCTACTACTCAAGAAAACGTTTTTTAAAAATATAAAAAAATATTTTTTTTTTGCCACTACAACGTGGATATTTATCATATACCAAATATCATCAAAATCAAAACTAGTAATGCAATAAAACTTTTGAAAATTTGTTGAATTATAATGGAAAATATAACCCACAAAATATAACAATATGCTATAACAATCATTAGCCAAACGGACAGATAAATTATTGGCACTTTTAAAAGTCAGTAATAATAAAAAACATTTTTGATACAAATGATTAGATGGAGAATTGAAAATCAAATTGGTTTAAGAAGTCATAGGTGCGACGATATGAATAAACTGCAACTAAAATCAAATTGGCAAAAAAATAACTGATATCTAAATATAAAAAAATATACACAGAACAGAACTATTAATAATGAAATTTACCTAAAAGATATCATTCACTGCAGTAGTAATGCAATTACCCTCTAAAAGGGAGAATAAGAGTCTGCTTTTATGTTGATTATATATTCGAGGCATGGTTCGAAAGTAAGGACTAATGAGTTATAAATAGCGATCGGCAATACCGATTTGTTCGCACATATACAGTAGCTTAAGTGGTCTGTCGCGCTGTAACTGTCACATTGCCATCGGTTCATTGTTGTTGGCTTTTGCAAGATGATGTGTTAAAATGAGTGCGGTAATAAAAAAATCTCGCCGGTTGTGAAGTTCAATGAGTGATTGGATTCCTAAATACAAGTGGACATAATGCTGCTGAAATTCACTGTCAATATGTGAAACATATAAGCCTATTGCAATGAGTGAAGAAAAAAATGAGACAAGGATGTCGTGAGTTCAAATGTTCACAATGAACAAAGAAATGGCAGGCCTAGTGTGCAGACTGACGATCTTGTTGAAGGTGTGAATGCAAATGTGAGAGAATCGTCCCATTATGATTAGCAATCTTTCTCTAGAATTTCCAGAAGTTTCAATGACAACATTGTTGAAAATTGTGACCGACACTCTAGGCCAGCGTTTCTCAACCTGGGGGTGGCGAAATTAGCCTACAACTTTACACGTAAACAATAATGAAATCATTTTATGAGAAAAAATATCATTTACTATAAATCAATAAAAAAAAAATCATACTATATAAGCACACAAATGGAAAACTATACTTATAAATGCATATTTAAACAAGAAAAAAAAAATTAATTTGATAGACATGTTAACATTTTTTTTAATAAATGTTTCAAAATACTCTACACATTCATATAAGATAAATTTTAAAGTCATCAATTAGTCCTTAAATCTTTAAAATTCTGTAGTTATTTTAATACTACTAGAACTTTCACTTTCAAATGTTATAATAAATTGTAAATGATCTTTACATTTGACACCCATTATAAATTTTATAACTAAAAATTATAATACACTAAATTTCTTATTTTTAAAATAAACTAAATTCCTTTTAGTGGCATCAATAATCTTAATCAGAAAACATTCAACTGTCAATGTAAATGTGCTCTGTATATTTACAGCACATGCACAATATAAAACATTTCTAAGTTTTATTAAAAAAAAAACAACCCTTTTTATCTTTATAAAATGCAAAAAGATTATGATGTTATGATTGCAAATTTTAATAAATAAAAATCTTATTCTTAAAACACTGTGGTCTTCTGTAGAGGAAACAAAAACAAATGATAAAACTCTAATTGAGTTTAAATTTGAGGTGCAAGTGTTAGATGAGATGACTAATCATTTAATTCTCAGATTTATGTAAGAAAATGATACTAATGCAGCAGAGTTACAACTTTTAAATGAAAATGATATTTTAAATAAAAACTCCAGAAAAAAATTTATGTTAACGGAAATTATTCCAACAATGATAAAAACAGATAAAGGCACTTATAAATAAACGATTACTAATGTTTTAGTTTTCACAGATTTAAAACTTCACAGCTTGGTATGAGCATCAAGCTGAATTGCATCCAGTGCAATTACTTTAGTTTAAAAAAAGAAAATTGGAGATCTTAAAACTAACAAAATTTAAGAAAATCATGCACCAAAAAGTTTTCCAATTGTGAATTAAATTTTTTCTTATGCTAAAAAAGGATATACTTTACCAAACTATTTAAAACATGTTTTTAGTCTCTAAAAAATTTTCAGTAGCCTATTGCAAAATATTTCTGAGCATAAAAAAAATAATCAAGTAATGGTACTTAAGTTTCTTCTACCTGAAAATAAAAATTGTGAAATATAATTCTATTTACAATTAAATTTAAAGCTATATTATTCTGTTATTTCAATAGTTTATGTTTAAAAAATTGAAATCAGGTCCCAGTTAATTTTGATTTGACTTATTAATGTTCAGCCCTTCAATTGCAAGATGGTCGCCCTGATCTGTGCCAATCATAGGCTGTCCTGAGTGTTGATTATTCCTTTTACTGTCCCCTTTCCTTATCTTTCATCCTTAAGATAGGCAACAATGAAGCTGAGTCAGCTCCCACAGGCCATAGGCATCTGGGTTGCACAAAATCAACTCAACCTCAGTTAAGTTAATCATTGAAGTGCATAATGAATCTTTAAAGCTAAACCTCTTACTCCTAAAACTGAAATCAAATCAACTAATACCTTAAAGTTCAACATAAAAAAATTAGGTTTTTAAAACGTTTCTACCACAACTAACAAAAAATAATAAAACCTTGGATATAACATAAAACAGCATCTCAGTAATAAAATTTAAAGAAAAAACTTTATACTACAGTAAAGTTTTCAGTTTTATTTCAAAAGAGGACACATTCCTTAATTTTCATATGCTGAATTACTAATATCATTATGTAAATTATTTATGGATTGAGTAATAATACACAATATTAAACTCATAATGTTTATTTTATCTGTCTTTGTAGTAATTATATTTCACCCTGGTTAGTCAATTATTAATAGTCATTAGTAGTTGATGCAATCAATTATTTCAACTGCTCTTATTAATTATTTCAATAATATAATTATCTGAATACTAATTATTTCAAATGTATAATTATCAATGCTCGTTAATTATTTCAATCGTATACTATTCATTATTTTCATCTGACATGGGTTTGATTGACTCTGTGAAGTGTCAGATAAACAACATGCTTTTCATATTTTACAAGCCGAAGGGATTTTACATAATCCTAAATTTTTCTTACAGTGTCATGAAATGTCCTTTCGTTAAGCAAAAAAAAAAAAGAATGACAGTAAAGGTAAATGACATTATGCAAAGGTGAATTGTCGCAATTCTGCTCATTTAAGTAGGGGTACATGGGTTCAATCCAGCAAATAGAAATTGTAAGTTGTTTATTTCTTGTATGCATGGACCAGGGAACATACCAGTTTTAAGTTTTGTAACAGAATTAGGGTAATGTCACTATAACGATTAGAAGAATTTTATATGGGAAGTTTGTGTGGGCATATTCTCCATAACATAGTAATAATAAGCAGGAATGGTCTGAACATGGAAACAGACAAATCTCTTTTTTCAAGGCAAAAATACAGTGTGGGGATGGTTTACACTCAGTAGTGGGTGTTTGCAAGAATTTGCAGTGAAACAAAAGAATGTTTCATATGTGTGAAAGACACCTTAATAAATGTTATAAAGGAGTGTATTAGATCTGTGATGAACATAATTTCTGATTGTTGGCAAAGTTGAGATGATATACCTAATCTACAAAGATGACAATTTTATACATCAAACTGTTAATCACTAGGTTAACTTTCAAGATTCAATTACCAGGATACATACAAACACAGTTAAAAGTATATGGGCAGCAGCAAAAACATTGTAGGAGTGTGGTACATTGAGTCTATGTTACAATCCTTTATGCAAATTCACCCTGGCGCCAGTGTAACATTAACAGGGATTCATTTGATCAAATTTTGCAGGAGACCTTGTTCTGGCCTTACAAAAGTGAATATAAGTAAGACTTACTTTTTACTAGTGAAACAAAAATTTATAAAATGAGTCTGCTTTCAAAATAAGTCCAGATCTCCCTGTTTACAACACGAATCATCGAATAACATATTAAGAGGCATTTTACATAGCATAATTTTTTAGAAACTTGAAAATATAATTTCAGCCTGACAAAACTCAAAGTAATGACTGTTTAATTTGCGTATGGGTAGTTGTGTAATTTAACTTATTACTAATATTTTTATTCTGAAACTTGGGAAATTGATTTTTTTTTGTACTTTGACAGTAAATATGCAAAAAATATTTTTTTATAATACTTTATGCTTCATATTTTTTTCTATATAATTGGCTGTAAAATTTTGTAAATCCCATAACCTATTAAAAATGTGTTCAGGAACGTCAGAAATACTCTGTAAAAAATTATTATATTCATCTAACTGTAAATATGCCACAGATGATTTGTGATAATTAAATTCTAAACTATTATCACATTCATTTAATTTTTCTTCTTTTGATACTGTATCATTTTCATTATCTTTTGTTTCATAATCAGAATTTTCATTTTTTTCTACTTTTATTACATCAATTTCAGAATTCTTATAAAGACATTTATCAATATCAATAAATTCATAAGAGGGCAAACTGTTATAGATTTGATCAATAAATTCTTCAAACGTAAATTTAATGTCAAATTTCCTTTGAAAATCATTCCATATTTCAAAATTATCATCATCTTCACTTTCATAATCTCTAATATCTTGATTAATATTATTTTTTTTACAATTATTATTAATAAAAGAAGTTAAAGATTTACTAAATCCAGCTTTTTTAAAACTATTCATAATAATATTATGACTAACAGAATTCCATGATAGTGCGATCGTTGACATAGCATCAATTATAGAAGTTTTAAAACATGAAACATCATCACCTGATTGCAAAGTTAACCATAATTTTAAAGAAATATTTCTATAAAATCTTCTTTTAAGATATGTAATAATACCACTTTCCATTGGATGTGATATAGAGTTTTCTTCCAAAGGAATAAATTCAACACGAACATTTTTTAAATTACAAATATTATTTTCTAAATTACAAGATGATTGTTTTAGAAACAGAAGAATTTTTCTATTATTTGAAATCATTCGTCTGTCAATAAATTTCAAATAATCATTACAAACCTCATTACTTACAAAAGCATTTTCACTATATTTATAAACACAAGGAAAAGATCTTTTACTTTTAATATAGTATAATTTTTTATTTTTTCCAATTATATAAAGGGGTAATTTTTCAGAACCGTCCATATTTGTACAAACCAGAACAATTAATTTTTCTTCATTTATGTAAGAAATCTTTCCTTTCTCATATAAATTATTATTACACAATCTGCCTGGAAATAAATTAAAATATAATATAAAATCATCCATATTAAAAATATCTTTTGATGAATATTTCGATAATAAATGCATAAAAATTTTATCTTTCCAACTATCACTAGTACTTTTATCAATATTAACATTATCATTAAACTCAACTAAATGGTCACCTTTAACTTTTTTATAAACAAGACCACAACGTTTTTTAAATCTATCAATCCAACCATTGGAAGGTTTAAAATCAACGTTTAATTTTGTAGCAATTTCTTTACCCATTTTTCTAAGAATTATACCATCAATTGGTAAATTAAGTGATTTTTTCTGACGATACCAATCCATTAACACAGATTCAACTTCAGCATATTTTGCTGTTTTCATTCTTTTACGATTTGGTTGAACATTGATGGATTGTTTAATAATTATTTGTCGATTAGCAATAATTGTATTTAAAGTCGATACAGGAATTCTTAATCTTTCTGCCGTCTTTGATCGACTAACATCAGGAGATTTATCTACAATATCAATTATATTCAGCTTTTCTTGAATTGAAAGTGGTTTGCGTTTAAATGTTGTTTTTAATGAGCTCAGATCTTTTAAATTCTCCATGATTTTACTTAAAATATTATGTACGGCAGCCAACAGGTGTAAAGATCACAAAAAATACTGCTGATTAAAAACAACCTTTTTTACACTGAAAGTAGATTTATATCACTAATTTAATAGAAAGAAAACTATATAGGATAAGAATAATAAAAATAAAAGTTTGGATAAAATAACAAATTTGACATTTTCAAAACTTATGCACCACTCACTCTTGAAGCTAATTTATTAAAATACATTTCTAACATATAAGTTTCACTTAATTACACCCATAAATCTGATACACAATAAGATATATAGCCTCAAATTTTTAACTAAATAAAGGAAATGATGTTGAAAAATCTTAGTCAAACAACCACAACTAAAAAAATTCAAATAAATAAAAACAAGGAAAACAAAATAATCAGAGTTGATTGTTTTTAAACATTCTTTTTAATTACTTATAAGATGAAGAAAGAATATTTTCCATAACAGTAAATGCTTCTTCTTAAAGCAGAAATGGTACACCAGCTCCTGAAAATGACAAAAACTGGTGTACAGAATGTTTCAACATGAACAATCTAATTAACAACAATAACACAACACCGACAAGAATAACAACCAAAATAATAACAAAAACAATACTTACATATCCAGGAGTAATGAATGCAAGACAGGAGTGAAAGAGCAAAATTAAATTTAATGGAATATAGATGTGCATTTCATTTTTTTATTTTTAGTAATACTCTTTCTCTCTTTTTCTGTTTAGCCTCCAGAACCACCATAAGGTATTACTTCAGAGGATGAATGAGCTCGACATGTATGAATGTAAATGAAGTGTAGTCTTATACAGTCTCAGGTCAACGATTCCTGAGATGTGTGGTTAATTGAAACCCAACCACCAAAGAACACCGGTATCCACGATCTAGTATTCAAATCCGTATAAAAGTAACTGTCTTTACTAGGATTTGAACCTTAGAACTCTATTTTAAGTAATACTATTAAGCAATACTAACAAATCGCCAAAAATTAAATACCAATAAATGTTTAATTTCAATACTGCATTTAGTGTAGCAGTAATTAAACTCGAACTTTTTTTTTTTTAAATAGAATAAAAAGCTCCTAGTGATATATCAGATAAAAATATTGTTTTTAAAAAGTATTATAAAGAATGTATCACAAAGTTCTCCTGGGACTTTCATAACCTATTCTACACGTGAAAATAATATAAAATTTTCATAAAAACTTCCTAAAATGCTTCGTTTGTGAGTTATGGCTAATGAAAGATTTCGTTCAGATTTCAGCTACCCTGGCAAAATGAGGCTGAACTGAAATTTTTAGGTTGTTAATTAAGGAGCAGAATTAGTGATTTCTTACAGTTTTTGACCTGAAAGATCGAATAAAATAGATCCCAGAACTGTATTTGCAGTAGTTTTTGAGAAATCTGGGATGAAAACTGATAAATTGGGGTAAAAACCCCTGTTTTTTATGTTTGACGTACAATAACTTTGTTAAATGGGTGGAATACAATGGAAAAGAGGAAGAAAAACTATTAATTTTCTAAACCTAACAATAAAAAGAAATAATAATAACCTGGATTTTGAAATATACAGAAAAGAAACCTTTACATATAACATCATAGTTCACAATTAGAATCAACCTTTAGAACATAAATTAGCGATTTTTAGATACATGATAAGACTACATAAATTACCATTAAAGAAACCAGCATATAAAAAAAGAACTGATCAGAAAAATGAATAAAAATAGAAGTAGAATTAATGAAACTAAAATATCAAATGATAAAGAAACCTTTAAATGGAGTAAATTACCATTTATTGGGAATGAAATTTACCCAATTAAACAATGCTTTAATAAATATAATATAAAAATGGCTACAAATACAAACAATACACTAAAAAAGATTTTTAATATCAACATACAAGGAAAGGATATATATAACAGTAATGGTATATACAAAATAAAATGTAAATGCAGTGCAACACACATTGATATACAGGAAGAAAATTAAATTTAAGATATAACAAACACAAGAGATATTTCAAAAATTAAAAAAAATTATTCTAATTATGCAACGCATTTAATAAAAGGACATACCCCAATGAAAATGGAAGAATCAATGAAATTAATTCACAAATGTGTTAAAGTAAGAACAAAGAACATTTTAAAAATCTAAAAATCTTTACATTAAAAAGTAACAATAAAATGATCATAAATGAAGAGATCAGTAATCAAACGAATGTTTTTTTCAAGAACCTCAATCTACTGAAGCAGTAAATAGATAAATAAAAAATTAAAGATAAGTATAACCGTTAATAACAAATAAACAAGAACAAGACCAGATAAGGCATGGTGTCGAATATGGGGAGGGGCATTGATTAAATGCTAAGATTAACGAAAATGTAAAATATCAGTACATATGTTTTGACAATGGAGTGGTTCTGAAATATGTCAACAAGAGATAAAAGAATGAAGCTAAGAAAAGTATACAGTACTAAACATAGAAAACAATACATTTATATTTAAGGTGAAACTAGTAAAATTATTTACATGGAAGGTTGTGCTTCAGGTTACTGTTCATGCAAAACATAGGCAATATGGAAGCCAAAAGATAAAGAAATTTCCTTTTCCCTAGAGTAAGGAGAGAATAAAAGAGGGAACATTTTTGTTTGAGATATGCTCTGAGGAAAGAATGCTTATATGAAGAAGTTTTAAGGTGAATTGCAGAAGAAAGATTTGTGACAAAATGTAGTAAAAAGAATAAAGCTAGTGGACCATATTTTAATGCTTCTGCTTTAAGTAAAATATATTCAAAAAGTAAATTTAAAGGGGAAAAACAGTAAATTAATACAAATAAACAGATAGATGAAACAAATAACTGAGAATGTAGGATGTAAGTATAAAAATATAAAATGAAAGTAAAATATTGGCTTAGAATAAAAAAGAAGACCATGGAAGATTGATAGGAAAATATATATCAGCAGGAATAATTTTCTTATTTAGTCACTAAAATTACACAGGACATTATGTAAAAAAAGATATTAATAGCAGGTTAGCACAAAAAAGGAGAGTATTCGTGGAAAAACGTTGATGGCATTATACATACGTCTAGAAATAAAGTAAAAATAAAACTATTTTTATGGAACACAACACATTTATGGCAGCAAAACTTCATAACATAAAAACTGGAAGCCAAATTAAAGAGGCTTTAGAACTATAAGATACATAAAAATATGGAAATTAAGTGAACTTATAATTCAGAATGAAGTGATTTTAAGGCAAATTATAAAAATAAACTATTATAAATTTATCATTGAAAGAAAGTACTGATAATAAAGATGGTAGAAGGGAGCAAATCAAATACTGTAATTAAAGATTTATATGAAATTGTTATATGTTTTAAATAAGTTTCTTCAATTAGCAGATTATTCTATATTAAATATGTTTAAATCTCCAAATCAGTGGTATGTGATTTATGTAAATAATGCAAATGTTTTATTTCCTTTGAACACAGATATATATAAATGATATATAAGCGAATTACAATAGCTTTTATTACTATTCATATTATATGTAATGCCTGAAAGATATTATAGCTATATTTGCAGTAATCATAAAAATGAATTTTTTTAATTTATTTACATGACAAAATTGAATTGGAATGAAAAAAGATTTTTAATGAATGAGAATAACATAAAAATAACAATTTAAAAAAAATTGCTGATAAAATAATAATGGCAAATATTACATTATATAAAAGATAAACTTTAAAAATAAATAAATGTTATTTGTCATAAGTCAAATATTAATGTAATTTAATGAGTGATTTTTTCAGGAATTTTGGATTTATCTAGTTTAGTTAAAACATTCCACATTGTTTTCTCTTTCTCTGAATTAATGTCAAGATGACGGGCATATTTAGCTGGTTTGGTGTGCCAACATGCAACAGAATATTTGGTTCAGTAAAGAAAGTAATGAAAAATCATATAATTTTTTACTTTTCTTAGTGACCTAAAAAATAAAAATAGCTATTTCTTGTTTGAGACTGACTTGTATCAAGCAGCTTGCAAGCATTACAGTTATGAGAACTAACATAAATACAGCCGAGTATATGAAACACCAACAAACACAAATAATTTTTTTATTGGCATGAAAATAAAATAAAATTAAAGAACAGGTATTAAATTAAATTAAATTAAACAGGTATTAAATTATGACCACATTTTGTACTTCTTTGTGCACTAGCTTCAAATAAAATATCAGGTTTTAATGAAATTTTGGCATATATTACACTGATATGATAATATAACACTGAAATGCACATCTTTTTTATAAATATTTTATATCATCATATTTGACAATAATTTATGAACATTATATAAAAAAAAAAATTATACAAAAAATCTTCGACATAAAATATCATTTTCAAAAATGTAAACAAACAAGGAAAGAATGAAAATTACAACCCAAATCAATTATTGTGTGAAAAATTATAAAAAGAAATTACCAATAAACATGATATAAAACAAACTTAAACATTTTTAACATTCAATTGAAATGAAGAAAAAGAAACACATAATTAATACAACAGAACCTTTTATAAATAGAAGGTTTACATAAAAATTATAATGCAGATTTAAATAACGCTAATAACAGAATTTGTCATTCTACTATAACAGGCAGTCAAATTGGTAAAATAAGTAAAAAGAATAACTTGTGAGTAAAACCTTTTACAATTTCCAAAAAAGAGATTAATCAGACACTTAAGATTAACAAAACTACTTTTATATTTACTAATAAACTAGTAATAAAAAATAATGGATATGTATTTCATTTCATACGATAAGTTTTTAAATTTGGTTAAGTTTACTTTTTAAAGCTTTTTTAAATTTAGGCACTTCATTCATTACACTTCAGAGATTTTTTACATGACTTAGCTAACTGCATAATTAATAAATTAAATAAAATTTATTCTCCATATTTTATTAAAAAATTTTTATAAAAATTTCATCACACCTAATGCTACTAAGAGTAACTTAATAAGGAATTTTTGGTTAATTATCTCCTAAAGAGAGTGTCTGACAAATTTAAAGGGAATTAACAGCCTTGAAGATTCCATAATTAGAGAAGGACTGTTCACTAGATAACACTATTTTGGGAGTAGAAGGAAAGATTTTGGTTAAACTACAATGCCTAAGTGACCATGCATAATTAAAATACTTTGCCAGAGTTTTTTAAAATTTCAATTATATGGTTAGCACATTGTCCATATGAAAAAATGAGGATAGTGCACCATTCCCTATGGACATCACTTTCAATCCTTTTACAATTACCAAAGTCCTACAATTTAAAATTAACTAAGATGTTATTTAAATTTATTAACCGAGTTCCAGTTTAATAATAATCTTAAAAAATTCAAAAAAGTAATATGGAAAAATATTACCAATTTCAAAGAATTTCATATTTTAAAAAAAATCAAAGTGTACACGCAGAAATACTATGTACAGATGTTATGCTAGTAAAAATATTAATTAATTTATTATAACACGCAGATTATGAATCTTGATCGACCTTAATTTCAAAATTTTCCTCCTTGTATATCACTATGCTTCCATTTTTTCTGTTCAAAGCAAAAAAGTAAAAACTACCCAGCCAACTTTCAAGAACAGCCAATTTAATCAAATACAATACAAAATGAATAATAATGAGCTAGAAAAAACAAATACTTTTTAATTTTTTTTTACATAAAACAAAACAATCTTTTTTTGGGTATAAAATCACTAAAAAAACACTAAGTGCACAACATAAAAAGCAAAGTACATAAAATTAAACCACTGAAATCAACAAAACTTATAAAATTACAAAAATAATCACACTTGTCACTGAATATTATTTCTAGCCATTAAACATTTTGGACATCAGGTAAAATGCTACAAAGAATCTAAACCCATCATAGTGGTGATGGTGATGAAAAGTAATTACTTCATTACATATAAAAAAAAAACTTATTTAATAATTAAACTTGTTTGTATCTCAATTAAAAAATACTCTAGTGAAAAATAGATTATTATACAAATAATAATGTGATGTCTTTCAATGCTAATCAATTACTTTTAATGTATGTAATAGTAATTACAATTTCGTGAAACACCATATACTAACTACATTAAACATTCCAACTATATCTGATACAATTTGATTAATTTCACTATTTAATGTAGAATCTAAAACCATGTTTGTTTTAAATTTTTTCTGTTACATATAAAATAGATATTATTGTTACGAAACATTTTGCTTAAGTTTAATAATTTTGTGCAAGTTGAATTTATTAAATATCAATCCAGCTAAATAAAAATTAGCATGATACTATGATACATAAGTATATTTATTCAACATGATGAAGATTAATTTATTACAATAATTTTGGTAATCTGTGATGTGTAATAAAGATTAAAAAAAATCCTATATTATACATGCAGTAAAAGTGATATTCCATTCTTTGTATGACTACCTTTCTCTAGCACATTGTAAAAAGAACTACTGCTCTTCCAACAAATGATATTTTTGTCACAAAATGAATACATACAACTGACAGTAAACCAATAATAATAAAAAATATCTTGATTTAGATGATTCAATATGAGATAATTAAAATTTAAGGCTGCTTTAAATTCAGCATACTGATTTTTAGAGATTAATTATTTTAAATGCACAAAAATAATGTGAATATTAATTTCTTTTTTAATAATTCAAACGCATTAAATTTTACCAATACACGTGGGCATCCTGAAAAAACATGCTTACATACATCAAGGTTTCAAAAAAAACATACTTTTACAGTTTTATTCAATGATAAAAGATAAATTCTACCAATTAATTTGCAGCAGTAACATAAAATAAATGTCCAGAAATAAAAAAAAAGATTAAAAAAAAAGCAAACCATATCAGCCCACAAATATTTTAATAAAACCAATCAAAATATAAACAATAATGCTAATTATTAAAGATAATTAAAATTAATATGCTAATAAAAATTTTTATTACAAAAGTACAGATTAGATTGAAAAAATGTAAAATGCAAAATTATATAACATCAATTAATAAAAAAAATTACATTACTGTTTTTTTTTTTTTATAGATGAACTCAATTTGTTATCAAACAAAACCACAAGTAAGATACTGATCAATAGTATATAAAAAACCATTAAAAGTCTTCATATTTGTATGTTTCCTTTAAAATAATAACTTAATAGTGGAGAAAAAGAAATATATGAAATAAGTTTTAATCCAAAGTTATTTTACAAGGTTCAAATTAAAACATTAAATTATTCTATATAATATAAAAATACAATTAATTCCAATAGAATCAAAAGATTAACAGTGTATAATTTCTATCATGTACATAATAAGATTTAATACCAACTTATAAAAACAAACATAAATATAACTTTTTTTTTAATTAGTGAAAACATAAGTTTAGGTATTTTTGGAGCTGTTTTACTTATTTCCTTTTGATAAAGATTATTTTGAAGTGGTTAGGAAACCCCATTTGTAAAAAAATAATTTTTTAGTTTGGTCTTAAGATTTTTCCTAACAAGCTGTTTTTTGTGAATTTTAGTACATTTGTTCACTGAAAATGCAGAATTTTTAAACTTTACACAGTACAAGTATAAATTTATAACTTTTTATGTCCATTTTGCGTTATCTACTTCGTTCTATTGCTATTAAGCTATTAATAAAGGTTGATCTTTTTTTCAGCATTAATGTCTCTTATACAATATTTTTATCTATGGTTAAATTCGCATCTGATCAGTCCGTATATTTATTCCAGCCACATAAGTTTTATTTATACACTCCGGGTTTGTCGAGTATGTGTTCTTTTAGTAAAAGTTGTGATTATGTATAATTCTACTTTTTTTTAAATGTATGAAGACAATATCTTTTCAGAAAATCCTCAAAAATGATATTCTGAGAACAGATCTCACAAATTTAGAAAGCAAATTTACTATATTTACACTTACTTTTCAAAATTTTATTTTCCCCATTGGTAATACACCCATTAATTTCTTACATGAATAATGAATTTCGGGCCAATTAAAAATTGCTGAGCAATATGGTTTAAAAAATACAAAATAATATTAATGAGAATTACAAAACAGAAAATTAAATGACAAAAAAAACACACGACAATCAATCATGCATACAAAATAAAATAACAGTTAAAAAGATTAATAACTCACTAGCATGACATTACTATTACTGCCAACAGATATAAACAAACATAATAATAGATATATTCATGAACAATGAGTAAACGGAATAAAAAAATCTAAAAAAAAAAAATTAGTAATGTACTTTTAACTGACATATAACAAAATATACAAAACAAAATCAAAATACTGAATGGGAGACAAAAATGACTGTCAAGCATTAAGGAAAATCGACTAATATAAAATTAATTGATATGAAAGAAAATATATACCCTGGCTGGCCAGGATAACCTACTAACCTGAGCTGTTTTACTAAGGTGACTTTTTAATTATTCTATGCATAATGTAGTAAAAATAAACAAATTATTTAAAATATCATGCAAGAATTAATTAAATCAAATATGTAGATTTATTTATTTTATTTATATATAAATATAATTATAAGTATAAAATAACAAATACAACTGTACACAACAAACTTATATAAAAGTTTTACTTTTGAGGCATTGATTATATTGGATTTTTAAAAAGCTGTTTTACAAAGATATCCAAACTTAAATCTTCTTTCAAAAATCTGCACGTCTGATTTTTTAACAGGTTGACTGCCACACTGAAAAAATGCAACATTTCCAAAGCTGATATACTTATTTTGCTAAAAACATCTACCAGATGCTGCCATTTTTTTTTCAATTTCAATAAAGGTTTTGTTACCTTATTACTAATTTTTAATACCATTTCTACTTTGCAACTTTACTTTTTGAAATATTTTAATAATAAAGTTGAGACCTCAACAATTTGTGTCTCATAGCAACTGTGGATAATGAGATACCAATTGATGTCTCAGAATGTTTAACATATTTTAATTGAATTATATCTTTTAATTTACCAATAACTGATTGTATTTATTTTTAATTCTACAACTCCAGAATGATTTGAATACTATTTTTATTAATTACTATACTTTTTTTAACATAAATTATTAAAAATCACTCTCTTCTGTAATAAGATTACATTTTATTGATAATTATACTTTGAATTGCGATTTTTAAAGTAAAATTTGAATTTAATATTTTTAAGAGTACTTGGATATTAAAATCTAACTAAACTTTGTTAGTAAACAACTAAATTTAGTTCAGTTTTATTACAACACTTTTCAATTATGTTTATTTTGCTTTTATTTGGTAATTTTACAAAAAAAAAAATTTTTAATTTCAAATTTAAAGAAAAACTTCTGTGCTACGTACAACATAAAAATATACAGAATTTTATCTTTAAAATAATATTTAATTTGATACAAAAAAAAATCTTAAGTGTAACATTACACTGACACATCATTTGATGTCATGGTAGCCAACCTGTTAAACATTAGACTAATGTTACGTATTTAAATGGTACATGTTAATGTCAGAAATTTCTACCGGACTAGTGAACAAATAAAAAAAAATTACATGTAAAATCAACAAATTAAACTGACCTAAAAAATAACACATTAGTTATATGTAATTCAATCAAATATATCTAGTAAAAATATGCTACTAGGAATAAAAGTCAAGAAACAATAGACTCTTTCATTTACCCAATTAATAGATGTAATTTAACCAACTAATCTAACTTAAATTATTTTAACATTAAAAATTTAATTTCTTGTTGAAGAACTACAATAAATTTGTTCTGTAAAATAATAATTTGATAATTTAAACATGTATTAGGGTTATTTATTTAAATAAAACGATACATTTTAAATAACTCAACTATTACGGTTTTAAGCGATCAGTGTTATTTAAAAAGAATAGGCATCACAAGCAGGTAGTAAAAAATAAAGGTCTACTATGTAGACACATATTGCATCAAAATTAGTAACTTAATTGCAAACTAATTGTAATGAAAATAATTAGTCGCATTCAGAAATGTGTTTCAGTTATTAACAAGCGCTATGTAATTATATTTTTAAAACAAAAACGTTACTTTCAAGCAACTAACTATATATTCAAAACATAACCTCCAGAAAGCGTATATACAAACAATATAATATTGTCAAACATACCGTTTACTGGTTTTGAATCTTCTTTTTCAGCGGGACAATTGCACATACTACTATCATCTGTACCACTACTAATTAAATTCACGTCACTTGCGTCATTATTATCTGCCATAATAATTAAGTTTGTTATAACATCAATTATAACCTACAATACTAAAAATTTAACACAAACATAACTAATAAAACTTTTTGATCTTTGAAGTTGGTCAACTTGCACAAAATGTCTCATAACCAAAGAGGAAGAATATAATTTGATTATCGAGTAAAGTATACACTATATTATAATAAAGAATTATAACAAAACTCAATAATTCTAAAAAATAAATAGTGTAAAATATATAGTTACTTAGCTATGGTTTCAAGTGGCAATCGTAAAAGTAGTGGTATATTAAATATTAATTAGGGCTGGATGTATGAACTGTGTATCAACATAACTTATTTTATAATTTAATAAAACACAAAATAAATATTCTTTAAAGTGCTATTTGTTTACTCTATAATAAAGATTGTTTAACAGAGAATTACTTTCTACATACAAAAAAACATATTAAATAAAAACTAACTTATGTTATGGCTGCCCTGAGTTGTTACATAACCTAACTCAACTGAAATTAAGGTTATTCTTTTCAATAACCCTTCTAAATTCTGATTAGGTACTTTTATTGATTCAAGCTTATTTCATAATAAACTTAAAATCTTACCTATTAATTAAATTTGGATAATTAATTTGATTGCGTTGTCGACTTACTTTTGTGCTTGATTTAAAGCTTATTTATTCTGTTAAATAGCTATTTTAGTTATAAGAATACTAATTAATTTTCCTTCATTCAGCAAATTATACGAGTAACTTAAATTGATTTTTACTTGCGTTAAAATTGAGTGTGTTAAATGTAATTTAAAAAGTGAATACGCATTCATCGATGTTAAGGATTCTTAATTTTTTCGATATAACATCATTGACTGATAAATATATTACCCATGAATTAAAATATATTTATGATTGGTACCTTATAGATCTGTTAGAAACTTAATACAATTCACATATATTGTTAGCATAACATTGTTAAAGCAGTACAATCAATGTTTATTGCTGTAGCTTATTACAAGAAAATGTGTTCAACATATTTTATGAATATAAAACAAATCACAAGGTATATTTTTGTAATAATTGTGTGTAAAGTGAGTTGATAATGCAGATGGAAGTTAATGAAATTGATTGCAAAAATTTTGATAACTTGCACAAAATTTAATTATTTATTTTAGCATATTTAAAGTTTACAAGTAAAAGTAGAATTTTGTAATTGCTATTTCTTGTAAAGATCTTTAAGCTTACTTGTTAACTTCAGTTACTGTTTGATCACTTAATAATTTTATTTTTCAGAATTACTTATTTGTTAACAGCATTGATGTAAGATTGATAAAAATTAAAAAATATATATTACTCCAAAAATATTTTGAATTTAAGATTCAGATATGCATTTGCTATAATAATAAACTTAACAGAAAATTAATAAAATTTTTCAGTTTTAGAGTAATTTTTGTAATTGTTTCAGATAAAATGAATTCTGTTTTAATAACTGGATGTAATAGAGGAATAGGTTTGGGATTAGTGAAAAATTTATTGACAAATAATCTAGCAAAAAGTGTTATTGCTACATGTCGTGATCCAAATAAAGCAGAGGTAAAAAAGCATTCATTTTCATATTTCATTTGATAACAATTTGTAAATGCAAATATTTTTTATCACTAAGGAGATTGAAGACCTATAAACATGTAACATTATAGAGAATACCTTAATTTTGCCTGTAATTTGTAATTTCAGTATCGTCCACGAGTGATGCTGAATTAAATTATAAATCTGCCATCATTAATTTTTATAAACCTAGAAATATAATATATACTAGCTATTGTGTTGCAAATTATTATATTAATAGCACTAAAAATTTATCTACAAAAAAGATCTGTAAAGAAATTACTGTATTTATCTTTACTACTGTTGCTTCCAAATAAGATCAACAATTTTTTCCAGTTTCCTATCTTATGTAATACTGTGTCAACCAAGACTATGCTATTTTCAACTTTCTTTGCTCTAGTTTTGTATTTTCTCTTCTTCTTTTACTTGTACTTCTTTCATTTAAAACAGGAAATTATCATCTTTATCTGATTTTGTGATATGCATCCAATAATTTATTTATACTATTCTAATTGCTTATCCATCCTCCAAAAGGTGTTTCCACAAATAATTTGTTTATATTTCTAATTTGTGCAATCCTTACAACCAGTATGAAATCCTAATGACATGGTCACAGTAATAATCCTACAGTATACAAAATCTGTATTATTTTTCTATGATATGGACAAAATTTTTATATTCACCAAAATCTTAAAATGTACATTACTTCATTCCATTCTTTTTGTTCCAGGAATTAAAAGAATTGTCACAGAAATATAATAATCTACATGTATTTCAATTGGGTAAGTTGTAGTTATAACTATCTGGAAAATTTAACTTGTTGCATTGCCATTCATTCTAATCCAACATATCTGTCCTGTAGTTTATCCAAATTGTATTATTATAAGTCCTAAGATTAATTTAACACTGAAATATGCATATTCATAAAGTCAGTTCACCAACTGCAGTAAACTGTCACCAATTTAATGAAATCAAACTCTTCATTTTAATGAACCACCAAATTACATTAATACTTATTAATTATTATTAAAAAGTACAAATCCACCTTACCAGCAATTAATTTTGAACTTCGCAAGATCTTTCAGTTCTTAAACCATCATCAGGAGATTAAAATATAAAATAAAGTTAAAAAATTAAAATATCAGATACTGATAACTAGCAATAGGTCATGACTGCTTAATATTTTAACTTTTTTATAATTATATTTTAATCTCCTGACAATTGTCTTAAGGGCTGAAAGATCTTGAGAAGTTCAAAATTAATTGCTGGTAAGGTGGACTTGTACTTTTTAATAGTATTTAATAATTTATTAATATATCAGTGGTAACCATTTTTGAGAAATTGATTCTTATATTAATACTATGTACAATTCCTGTATAAATTACTGGCTATTATAGATTTTTATGGACTAATTAATAATTTGTCTATTTATATAACAAGTACAAAAAAAATATCACTTTATGAATGATTAATTAATTATCATTTCCTGAATGATTAAGATCACTCAGATTTTTTTTTTTTTTCATTTAAATTAGATTACCTGTAGTCTCAGAAAACTCAGTTGTTGGAATGCAAAACTAAAAGCTATATTAATTACATTTACATAGACATACAGTTCTATTTTAAATTAGAAATTTTGTAACAATATACCAAACCAAATTGTGTAACAATTTTTTTAAAACACTTCAAAATATTTCAATTCTCTTTGCGACTATCTGGATTGATGCTGTTTGGTATGCACAGAATAAAAATATAGTCAAAATGTATATGTGATTTGAGCTGTGCTTAAATAATTTTACGTGCTTCATTATGTTGAGGTGTGATCCTGTTTTTGTATATGTGTAGAATGTAAATTTTGATGGCTTTGTGTTTGTGAGGTGGTTGGCACATGGTGACTGTATGGAGGGCTTTTAGGTGTTTTAGATCCAATATAGAACAGCTTAATTTCTGTGTTCCAGAGGTATTATGTTTTCTCAGTGATTTGTGTTCTTTAAGTACCGATTTGTTTATTGTTTTGAAGGATTAAGTGTGCCTGTAAAATAATGGTGAGGGGTTTTAAACAGTACATGACATAGATATGAAGCATTCATAAAAATGAAAAGAAACTCCAAGTTTTTGATATGTAAACTAGCTCTATCACCAGTGCATGTGTGCTTTGGTACAATCAGTAGCTGTATGAAGGTGTTTAGTCACAATGATTGCTGTGTAGAGGAGTGTTCAATATGTTATCTGGTTTGCTAAGTTGTTATGTATTCAATGAACAGAGAACCAACACGTGAAAATAACATTTGCTGATGGAAGAACTCAGATAAATGGACAGATGACTAAATCAGTGACATACAGGATGACTAATGAGACCATTGAAGCTGTGTGAACAAGTTATTTGTGTAGCCTTCAAAATCAGTGTGAAAATGTTCTGTAGAGTTAGGAATTCCAAAAACAAACATTAAAAAAATGCAACTACATTTTACTATTTATAGAATTTATTAACAGAACAAAGTTTAATGATTTGAATTTGTTATTGACATTATGGATAAATTAGATTACGATGCGGAGTTATTAATAAAAGTTTATTTTCAGTGCTAAAGCTACGTTATAAAGTTCATTTTATATTTTTGTATGAGTACAATGAACATGCTTGAATATGGGGTATTGAACCTCTCATGTCATTTTTTTTTTGTCTTCAGTCATTTGACTGGTTTGATGCAGCTCTCAAAGATTCCCTATCTAGTGCAAGTCATTTCATTTCTGTGAAACTCCTACATCCCTAACAATTTGTTTTACATATTCCAAACATAGCCTGCATGTACAATTTTTTCCTTCTACCTGACCCTCTAATATTAAAGCGACTATTCCAGAATACCTTAATGTGTGGTCTATAAATCTTTCTCTTCTTTTAACTATATTTTTCCAAATACTTCTTTCTTTATCGATTTTCCGCAACACCTCTTCATTTGTCACTTTATCGACCCATCTGATTTTTAACATTCTCCTATACTAGCGCATTTCAAAAGTTTCTAATCTTTTCTTCTCAGGTACTCCAATTATCCAAGTTTCACTTCCATATAAAGCGACACTCCAAATATATACTTTGAAAAATCTTTTCCTGACATAAATTAAATTTTGATGTAAACAAATTATATTTCTGACTGGAAGCTCATTTCGCCTGTGCTATTCAGCATTTTATATCACTCCTGCTTCGTCCATGTTTAGTAATTCTACTTCCTAACTAACAAAATTCTTCTACCTCCATAATCTTTTCTCCTCCTATTTTCACATTCAGTGGTCCATCTTCATTATTTTCTACTACATTTGATTACTTTCATGTTGTTCTTGTTTATTTTCATGCAGTAGTTCTTGTGTAGGACTTCATCCATGTCATTCATTGTTTCTTCTAAATCCTTTTTACTCTCGGCTAGAATTACTATATCATCAGCAAATCATAGGATCTTTATATTTTCACCTTGTTTTGTTTCTCCGGATCTAAATTGTTCTTTAATATCATTAACTGCTAGTTCTATGTAAAGATTAAAAACTAACGGGGATAGGGAATATCCTTGTTGGACTCCCTTTCTTATTATGGCTTCTTTCTTATGTTCTTCAATTATTACTGTTGCTGTTTGGTTCCAGTTAATATTAGCAATCGTTATTCTATCTCTGTATTAAAACCTAATTTTTTTTAAAATGCTGAACATTTTATTTCAGTTTACATTATCGAATGCTTTTTCTATGTCTATAAATGCTAAGTATGTTGGTTTGTTTTTCTTTAATCTTCCTTCTAATATTAATCTGAGGCCTCAAATTGCTTCCCTTTTCTGTATACTTTTTGTGAAACCAAACTGGTCTTCTCCTAACACTTCTTCCACTCTCCTCTCAATTCTTCTGTACAGAATTCTAGTTAAGATTTTTGATGCATGGGTAGTTAAGCAAATTGTTCTGTATTCTTAACATGGATCTGCTCATGCTTTCTTTGGTATCATGACTATAACACTCTTTTTGAAGTCTGACGGAACTTCCCCTTTTTTATAAATATTACACAAAAGTTTGTATAATCTATCAATCACTTCCTCACTGCGCAATCAATCAACCTGCACTGCGCATTAATTCTACAGGTATTCAGTCTATTCCAGGAGCCTTTCTGCCATTTAAATCTTTTAATGCTCTCTTAAATTTAGATCTCAGTATTGCTTCTCCCCTTTCATTCTCTTCTTCCTATATAACACCATTTTCAAATTCATTTCCTCCTTATAACTCTTCAATATATTCCATCCACCTATCGACTTTGCCTTTCATATTATAAATCGGTGTACCATCTTTGGCACATAACTAGATTTTAATTTATGTATCCCAAAATTTTCATTAACTTTCCTGTATGCTCCATCTATTTTACCAATGTTCATTTCTCTTTCCACTTCTGAACAATTTTCTTTATTCCTCTCTTCTTTCGCTAGTTTGCACTTCCTGTTTATAGTATTTCTTAATTGCCTCTATTTCCTTTTACTTTCTTCATCACTAGCATTCTTATATTTTCTACTCTCATCCATCAGCTGCAATTATCGTCTGAAATCCAAGGTTTTCTACCAGTTCTCTCTGTTCCACTAAGTTCGCTTCTGCTGATTTAAGAATTTCCTTTATAATATTCTCATATTCTTCTTCTACATTTTCTACCTTATTTTTTTACTCAGACCTCTTGCGATGTCCTCCTCAAAAATTTTCTTTACCTCCTCTTCCTCAAGCTTCTCTAAATTCCACCTTTTCATGTGACACCTTTTCTTCATGTTTTTAAACCCCAGTCTACATTTCATTATTTCTAAATTATGGTCACTACCAATGTCTGCTCCAGGGTAAGTTTTTTCCATGTGTATATTCTATTATGATTTTTAAACTGGATGTTGGCAATTACTACATTATACTTTGTGCAAAACTCTGTAAGTAGGTCCCCTCTTTCATTCCTTTTGCCCAGCCCGTATTCACCCATTATATTTGCTTCCTTGCCTTTTCCAATGCTTGCATTCCAATCTCCACTATTATTAAATTTTCATCTCCTTTTATGTGTTAATTGCTTCGTCAATTTCTTCGTATACACAGTCTACCTCAATCATCATCATGGGTTCTTGTAGGCATATAGACGTTAACAATCGTTTATTTGTTTTAGGTTTCAATTTTATCCTTACTACAATGATTCTATCGATATGCATTTTCAAATACTCTACTCTCTCTTCCCTATCTTCTTGTTCATTACAAAACCTACTCCTGCCTGCCCATTATTTGAAGCTGAGTTAGTTATTCTAAAATCACTTGACCAAAATTGTTTTTCCACCAAACCTCTGTAATTCCTACTACATCTTCATTTATCCTATCCATTTCCCTGTTTAAATTTTCTAATTTACCAGCCTTTTTTTAGACTTGAAGATCTGAACAGGGGACTAGTTTACCTCCGGAATATTTTACCAAGGAAGGCGCCTTCATCATTGCTATAAAATGCAGAGAGCTACATTTTCTTAGAAAAAAAGCAGCTGTAGTTTTCCGTTGCTTTCAGCTGTGCAGTACTCAGAGGACTGAGTGATGTTGTGATATGGCTGTTTAAGTCGTCCTGACCTATGCCCTTAACAACTACTGAAAGAGCTGCTGCCCTCTTTCAGAAATCATTCCTTAGTCTGACTCTCAACAGATACCTCTCTGATATGGTTGTACCTTCGGTCCAGCTACTTTGTATCACTGAGTACTCAAGCTCCCTCACCAATGGCAAGGTCTCATGATTCATAGAGGGAGCTCATGTCATTATGGAACATCAATGTGACAGCCTAAAAGTTAATGTGTTGTGTGCATTTGGGTGAATAATTAGTCCCTTTTTTTGTTGGAAAAAACATACAGGAAAGAAACTTATGCCTATGTTAAATACTGGAGGATTCCATTCTCTAGTTAGATGGCGGTGCTCTTCATTATTTTGCAATATTTGTGTGGGATTAGATTACCTAACTGAAACATTTCTTACGCGATGGGTCAGATGAGAAGGGTGGATAGTCCACATTCCTTAGTGTCCAAGATCTTATCCCTATGGTTTATTTTTGTAGTGTATTACAAGAAGTTAGATTTATTCTTGATGTCTGTAAAGCAGCTAAAGGAGTGGTGCATATCAAAATCTACTAAAGAGGTTCATGTCTCTTATGCTTTGTTCCAAAACTATGATATTAGAAACCCCACCATTATCTTATGGGCACACTGTATATTGTATCCAGATTTTTTAAATTTATGAGCTGTTTCTCTGAATTTGTTTGCGAGTGTATTAATGTGATGTACTTTTTTTGTTTTCTTTTAATTTATTTTTTGAAGAAATGTGCCAATGAGTGTACTAGTTATTTTACAGATTTGAGTTGTGTGTGTTAGTTTAAAAACTCTATTAAGTGTGATTAACTATACACGGGATCCTTTCTAATTAAGAAAATTTTTTTAACAGATCTGAAAGATTTCAACAGATATGAACTATTAGTTAAAGAAGTATCAGATATTGTAAAAGGAAGTGGACTTAATGTTCTAATAAATAATGCAGGAATCTCATCAAAATTTACAAGAGTTAATCTTGTTAAAGCCGAACAAATGACAGAACATTTTCTTGTCAATACCACAGCTCCACTTTTGTTGACAAAGGTAAAGTATTTTTAATTCGTTGAGCGAGTAAGAAAGTGTAGGTCAACATGTATAATGGTATCAAAGCCTCTAGATACCTAAATCAATGTTAGTTAGTTGAGACTAGTTGATAGCTGGAATCCTTTTCTATGACAGTGGAACCTTATCATGTCTCCACTATCATGTCATAAAATCACACAGCCATATTAGTCGAGACATTATTATATCTAAGTTTTCTGCCAAACTGGGGTGTGAGGTTAATTAGAATCCAATAATAAATGGTAGAACAAAATTAGTCAATAATATTAATATTTAACTAGTATACCTCGCCTATCTAATAAGTGATTATTTTTAAAATAATCATATGCAGAATTAAGCAAGTAAAATCTATTTTTGTTAAAAGTAAAAATCAAACTGGTTAATTGCCAATTTATTCCTTCAAGAAATGTAAAATAAAAATTATCTTAGCAAAATTCAAAACAAGCGGTTACTGTTTAATAAATGTTATATAATATAGTCCTGATTACCCAGGATTCTGTTTGTCAATTATTGTTTCAAGGGGATTATCAAAATTTTGTATTTATAATCTACTTTTGAGACATGATTTATTATGACAACCACTCTTGTTAAAAATAAATAAATTCTTTGTTTATATAAAGACTACTTATATTTCACTGATGAAACAGGAAGTGATTAAATACACACTAATGTAGCAGTAATTTGAGATGTGAATGATAAACAGTGGTATAGATTAGGATAAACTTTAAATGTTAAAATAATCATTTAGACAAATTTAAGTGGTTCTTCAGTAAATTATCCTTAAGGTGGCATTGTAAACTATAATGAATAGTTTATCAGAAATAGTAATTCATACAATGTTTATCTTCATCTGGTGTCTGCTTGGTGACAAGGACCCTTACACTACTGCTATCTCCATCCATTTCTGTTCCAAGCTTTCTTCTTTGTCCCCTTGCAGTTTCCTATCTTCAGCTCATCTATTAACTTCATCCTTCTTCTTCGTTTCATTTCTCCTTCTACTGCAGTTAAGATTCCACTTCTTCTAACCAGTTTCCTTTTTTTTATACTTAATCCGTAAGTGCTCTTTCTTTTTTAATCCTATTCATTACTTCCTCGTTCCTCACATATCCATCTATCTTACTCTTCATGCACACATCTCACATATACTCAAAAGCCTCAATCCAGTCCCCCTTCCTCACCATCAACAAGCTTCTTTACCATACAAGACAAACCACACGTAGCATTTGGTTAACCTCTTCCTTAACTCTTAAGTCCAGACTTCTATTGCATATTAATTACCTCTTTCTACTGAAGGCTTCCTTTTATTTCCATTATACTCTTACACTCTCTGTCACCATAGTACCCAAATATCTGTAATTTTTTATTCTTCCTTCACTTATCCTTACAACTAAATCCTCTTTGTTGTTTAATTCCTTTATTTTAATTTTCCTCTATTTATTTTCATACCTTTGAAGCGCATATTAACAATCTGTTAGAATTACCATATTATCAGCAAACTGTATAAATCTTATTTTTCATCCTCCTACATTTATCTCTTTTTCTCTAATAATATAAATGTTATATCTTCAATGTAAATGTTGAACAGTATCTGCGAGAGGCAGCATCAATGCCTAATACCTCAATCTATAACCATCCAGTCATATTCTTAAAGATAACCTTATCATACAGATGTTATGCCTACAGTTATTGGCTGTAATTATGGCTAATTAAAAAAGAAGAATTATTATAATTATTGTCAAAGATATAAATTTTAAATGACTTTAAAAGATATTATATATATATATATATATATATATGTAATATATATATATTTTTATTTTTTTTATTTTTTATTTATGATTAAAATCAGCCTGCTTTATTGTGTATCAAAATGTGTTTGGTTATATAACATTTTTATGGTACAGCTGACATTCAAGACTTTCCTGAATTAAACAAATTTAAAACTTAAGCAAAATTTTCCTCAAAAAAATAAAAGCACATTCAAATTAATTTTAAGCTTGTAAATGTGATATTAAAAATTTTAAATGTGAAGAAATATATTAAAATCATTCCAAAAGAATTTTTCTTGATGAAAATATAATATAAATAATCATTAATGTAATTTATAAAAAAACATTTTATATTTAAACAAAACCAACTTTAAATTCTGTTGAAAAAAATCTGTTAACAGAATATTACTATTTTAATTATCAATTTCTTACAAACTTAAAGGATGTGTACTATTCTTTTATTAAACTATTTTTTTCCAGGCATTTATTCCTTTATTAAAAGAAGCATCCACTTTAAATTCATCAGCACCACTTGGTGTTCAAAGAGCTGCTGTAATTAATTTAAGCTCTGTTTTAGGATCGATAGCTGATAATCAACAAGGTGGATTTTATCCTTATCGATGTAGCAAGGTAAAAATATAACTATAGGGAAATAATTTACTCAAGTAACTGAAATTTTGACTTATGCTTTACAATACTGTATTATGATACAGCATTAATTCATAAACTTAATTTGTAATGAGATCAGATTATACAGAGTAGTGCTTATGCAATTTTTTGTACATTGAAATATTTACTTCATTATTATTCCTTTAGTAGTTGATAGACTACTCATGTAATAAAATATAAAATAGGCACTTGTAAGAACACAGAAAAGTAAATATTGAAGGCTGTTTAGAGAAAAACTAAATGAACACTTTAGAAAAAGTGTGTAACTGAAATGAACTATATGCAATAATTGTTTTAAATTAAATGTATGTTGTAAAAAATCAAAATGAGATTGTGGTGGTTGTCATGTATTAAAAACAAAACATAGCTTGTAAGAAACAGTATTGATAAACTTTAGTGGAGCAGAAAATAAATCAAACAAAATGCATACAGTTTCTCCAGAAGTTTCTTCAGAGAGGCCCTTCTCTGTAAACAATTCTAGCAAGTAATGAAAAAAAAAATCTTAGTAAATTGATTAATTTAAATTTTATGAAGTGTTACATCGCTAGTTTTCAATAATTTGCCTATTCTGTTGATACTGAGATGGAATTAAAAATGTAGTTATGGCTCCAAAGTGTTGAGTAAGTTATATATCAATTATCTATTCAAGAATGTTGTATTCTATGAAGAGGAAGGGAAATAAAAAGAAACTGAATAAGTAATGTTTTCAGTTTATCAAGGTTTAATTTTATGTAACTATTAATGTGTACTATATTTACATCTTCAAGTTCTATACAAGGTAACGGTAAGACTAAACTTCATCACATATGACCTGATAACTCCATAATATATGGACTATTTTAAGTGGAAGCATTTATGGATTTTGAAAGTAAGTATAGAATGCCAACAGTTAAAACTATGTTTAATAAACTGGTTCCAATAGGTCATCTAAGTTAAATAGTGGTGTAGCAGTTTCACATGTTTTGGCATTATTAGCAGCTATTAATGACAATTTATGCCACTTAAAATTTATAAAAAATAAAAACCAACTTCAAAGAATAGTACTAACAAATTACAAATAATTGTATTTTTATTTATTAACTAAAGTAAAAGCATTTACAACAAATAACTATTTTTGAAGTCAGTGCCAGCCAACACAAATTAAACATAAAGTTATGTAAATTTATTACCTCAACTGATTGCGAGGCAGCTAAATGGGATTCCCACAAGTAAAATGGGATCTCAAGAGCATATAAGAGAGAGTGTTTCACATTCATACTTCATCTTAAGTTCGCTAAGGCATATATACTTGGTGATAGTATATGTACTAGTCATCTATAAAGTATTCTTACATCTTATTTCTGTATGCTGCATTTTATTGTTGTATTATATTTTTGTAGATCTTATTTTATTGTAGTAAAACTTCTAATACCAATTTTACATTGTTTTATGTAGGATTTACATTATATAGATCTTAGGTTTTTTTTTTGTTTAACCAGTGTTGGCTGGCACCTACTTCAAAAATAGTTATTACTGTACTTTTACTTTAGTTAATAAATAAAACTGTAATTAATTGTAAAATTTTAGTACTATTATTTGTTGAAGTCAGTATTTATTTTTTATAAATTATTTTATTTTACAATTTTTAGTGTTATCTAGTACTTGTATATTATGTTACATTATACAGAGTGATTCAAAGAAACGGGAAATTAAAAAAATTAAATCATGTTAATGAAAAATTTTTTTTAGAAAATGAATTTTATTACATGTAATTGTACAAATGCAACTTGTATGGATGGTATTGCAAGTCCTTCACTAACATTCTTCGAGCACTTGAACTATGCAATTGTAAAGATGCTGAGAGACGACGGATTGACCGAAGTGGACTTTCGTGCCTCGGTGTGACAGCATCTTGTAAAGCTTGAACATTCTGTGGTGTACGGACGGTTCGCTCATGGCCTGGAGGTTTCTTTTTCATTGCCGAACTAGTTTCCTCAAAATTAGATATCCATGTTGTAATTGCATGTGCTGATGGAACACGGTCGTGCCATCCAAGATTAAAATGACGGCGAAATTCTCTTCGCGCTCCCTCCACACTGTCATTGTTTATGTAAAACGCTTTGATAGCAAATGCATGTTGCGCACCACACCAAGGATCCATGACAACGAAATGGCAGGTTAGGTTAGAGAGGCTGGCGCCACTTATCAAGTGATACCAATCGCCCACGGCTACCAACACAACTTTCAAAATTTCCCGTTTCTTTGAATCACCCTGTATATGTATTTCTGGAACAATGAGAATGTAGATTCTCACAAATGAGAACATACAACAGTTGATTGTTACGAAATGAAAGATTCTTTTTAATCGACTTACAGCTGATTGTTACGATCATGCTCACCATGTCAGTTTAATACACTAATATTTGCCAAACAAAACACAAGAGCAATGTTCTGGTTTGATATACAAGGAAGGAGAGTTACCAGAAGCTTTGGTGATGAAATTATTGTTCTTAGAATGAAAGAGGTTGATGATTGCGACAAAGCCATTTCACCAGTTTGTACAATGTTCCAAGTGACAAAGGGATATGGAGATGTCGAGTGCAGAATTCTACCTCTAATACTAAGCTGGGCTGTAACTGTTCACAAACTGCAAGGTAGAAAGAACTATTGACGAGGCAGTGATAGACCTCAGCAAGAAAAATTTTGCAAAGGGGCAGATTTATGTTGCTCTTAGTCGAGTTAAAACTTTAGATGGCATCGCCTTGTATGATTTAGACCCAAATAAGTTATTAAATGGACCACGTGATGAGAAAGATGACAGAAATGATGTGGTTGCATAATCTATCTAATTTATAGGTTTCGTTGTTACAAGTAGTTATTTGGACAAGATCTGTGAGTAGCCAGTTAAAAAAAGTGTTTATAATAACTATAAAATATTATTTATTGCAAAATTATAATATTTAACCCGCTTCATTCAGTGTGATGTCAGTTGGGAGCTTGTTGTATGACTAATTATTTATTTAACACTCTTAGCGCCATCTGTATCAATCTGATACATTTTTAGCAATGTCAAAACGGCCACGTGTATAATTTTGATGCACACATAATGGTCTTAATAAATAAATAAAAAATGTCTGGCCTGGGGTGAAGTTTTACTGATTTAGGCGTGGCACTAAGAACCCACCGGGTTGGTCTAGTGGTGAACGCGTCTTCCCAAATCAGCTGATTTGGAAGTCGAGAGTTCCAGCGTTCAAGTCCTAGTAAAGCCAGTTATTTTTACACGGATTTGAATACTAGATCGTGGATACCGGTGTTCTTTGGTGGTTGGGTTTCAATTAATCACACATCTCAGGAACGGTCGAACTGAGAATGTACAAGACTACACTTCATTTACACTCATACATATCATCCTCATTCATCCTCTGAAGAATTATCTAAATGGTAGTTACCGGAGGCTAAACAGGAAAAAGAAAGAGAAAGAAAGAAAGGCGTGGCGCTAAGTGTTAATATTGCAAAATTAGAATTTATTATTGCACAATATAAATATTTATATTATAATTCTGCAATTAGAGTTTACCATTTTGTATAAGTACTAAATGCAGGTTTAATTTTTATATGGAGTGTAGAGGAAAGTAGCCAAGAAAGAAAAAAAGGAATGATTGTTTAAGGAAGAAAAATAGAGAAAGAAATGCCATGAATATTTTCACAGAAACTAAGTAACGATAATATAGATTATTATTGTAGTCACACAGGGAACAGAGCAACACTGTACTGGTGTGAGTGGTCAGCGGGAAAGGGTGTTCAGTTTTTTGGTATTTTTCCTGAGATTACCATTGGATGTGGTTAAAATTTATAAGGGACCATTCCAAAAAAAATACTCTTTCAAGCAATAGCGCAGAATAACAGCGATAGTGTTGGTACAGTTCATTAGATTATTAATAATAAATTGCAATTTTTAAAGATATGCTAGTTGGGTATTGAAAATTGTTATAGAAGCACATAAAAAAAAAACCATTAAGATTATAGATCTGTACACTACTGAAAGCTTATTTTGATAATGATGCATCTTTTAGTCAAATAGTAACCTGTAATGAAAAATGGATGTGCTATTATGAATCAGAATTAAAAAAACAAAGTAGAGTGTGCCTATTCTTGCCATTATTTAAGGGGTTAGTATACTGTCAACAGTGTCATTTACTTAGAGTTTTTGAAAAATTATCTGTATTTAGCTATTTACACTAAATGACATAGTTTGTTAAGTGAAGAGATGGTTCTCACCCTCATACTGCTAAACAGTAGCAAGATATATGATCACCAAATTAAACTCTCACCACACTCAGCCTACAGTCTTTGATTTGGTGCTGTCAGGCTACCACTTTTTTAGTACATTAAAATCCACTTTAGCTGGAAGTTAATTGAAAGGGAATAAAGAAATGAAAATGGCTACGCAAACATGGTTCCAAGATCAACTTAAAGAATTTTTTGCTGATGTAATACATAGAAATATATATTGCAGAGAAATGGACAGATGCACAGCAAAAGAGGAAGACTATATATATAAAAAAAGAGGTTAATTATTAACATCTGGTTGGTATTGCTCATCAAAGTTTAGAAAGCTCAGCTGATGCTAAAGTTGGGGATAGATTGCTGAAACAACTGGTAGGCACAAGGAATATCAACAGACGCATGCATTGCAAATCTTTTAGTTTGCAAGACAGTAACTCTAGTCATTTGTTTCAATAATTCTACTGTTTTAAGGTATCTCACTGGACGAATATTGGTTCCAATATTCAGCTTGTAGTTCAGAAAATCTTTTCAGAGATTTCTTTTATCAGTTCAATCAGGATGAGTTAAGGTTGACAATTTTAATATACTGTAACCATAATACTTCAATATTTTGCAAAGAATTACTCTTCATAGCGGGACATATTTAATTACACAAATTCATATAGTTTAGTTTTTACATGCCCACTAACAAAGTAATATTTTTGCTTTGTGGCCAATCTTAACAGTTCTTGTTTTCCTGATTTAAATTTCTTGGTAATTTTACATTGTGATGAACACTGTCAATGCAATTGAACAAGATTGAAAGTTTGGTATTCATATATGTTTTGGCATTAATTTTCTTTAGGCATTCTCCTTTTAAATCAAAAATGCATTTTTTATTTCTGCTGAAGCTTTGCTGGCATGTACTGATATCAGGTTTGATCCTTTGGATATATTTTCCTTCCAGACTGCAATTTTTTTTAAAAATAATTTACTCTTCTGAAACACATATTGGAGTTTTCTACCAAAATTTTCCTGTTATCTTCAGTGTTCTACCTAAAACTCATACTTAGAATTTTCTGTGATATTATCTGTGTGTAATTTATCTGCAGATCTGAGGTATGTTTTTAAAACTATTAATAACTTCTTTAATATCAGCTAAGTTTTATACTGTTTTATTTTATGAGATTTTCCAGGCATACTGAAAATATGGTTTGTTGGTAATTATGTTTATATTGATCATTATTAACTAAAATTAACATTTACTTGCTTATAAAAAAAATTGATGCATAATTTAAATTTCTAACATTTTGTTGTATCTGTAACTTACAGAGTGCTTTGAATGCAGTAACTCGTTCGCTAAGTTTTGATCTTAAAGATTATAAGATTTTAGTGATGAGTTTACATCCAGGTTGGATTAAAACAGATATGGGAGGTAAAAATGCATTACTTGATATAGAGCCAGCAAGTGATACTATAGTTAAATTGTTTTTGTCACTTACAGATAAACATAATGGTGGTTTTTATCAGTATGATGGCAAATCAGTACCATGGTAATTCAACCAATCAAGTTTTATACTTTTTTTTTAAAGATTGACTGAGACTGCCTCACAATTAGCTATGGTATTGTAAAAAAAAACTAACCCACATCAGAAATAAAATTAAACATTTGGTGAACATAATTTTTTTGAAATTATTTTTTTTTTGATTTAAACAAATTATATTTGTAAAAGCAGTGTTTTTTTGTGGTTCAATGCAAAAATAAAATTTGTATTATAGAAAGTCTTTTAGTACAATTTACAATCAAAAATTTTCAATTTTTAGTTCTATCTCAGTTTTTAATTTTCACATTTGAACTTATATATATTTCATTCTAATTAATATGTGATCGATAAAAAATGTTGCAATATCTGTAAAACATACCTTTTATATATTTGTAACCACTGTCATTATATTAGAAAAAAAATTTGAATAAACTGAAATAAATTAACAGAAAGAGTACACAATGAGAATAAAAAAAAAAACAGTATAATATTAAATAATAGTTCTTAATAAAGAACAAAGTTTGAATTTTGAAATTATTAATAACAGTAAATGTGAAATATTTTTATCTCAGTACATTTGAACTGAAATAGCTAATAAACATGTGCTATAGATTAATAACCTCATTAAATTAATGATGAGAAATGTGTTCTGAATATGTAATTTCAAAATTTATGTGAAAAAAATTTAACTTGAAACGTGTCCAATAAAGCACTGCCAAAGAAACATGACTAAATTAATTTAATGATTTAAGTTTGGTATTTTTTACACATCCATACTTGTACTTGATTTTATTTAAGTTAATTTAAAATGATGAGATTTTCTTTTACTTTACAAAGTAAAATACTCAGGGTGTAGTTAATATATATATGAGGTGTGTTCACAAAAAAATACCAAATTTATATAATAACAATTTTATTAATGTATTTCAATCTTTATATAAGTTTGTCCTTTTAAAGTAGCCTCAATTGCTTCCAATATACTGCTACAATGTTTCATCCACTTTTGGAACATTTCCTGCAATATGTTTTTGCAGATGGCGTGAAACTGTTGTATAATATTTTCCTCCATCTCATTTAAAATTTGAAAATAAGTCTTTTAAGGTTACCTTCAAGTAGGGAAACAAGGCAAATTCTGCTGGGATGAAGTCTGAAGAGCCCAGGATGAGTAATTCACAACAGTTTTCTCCTCATGTTTTCCCAGGTAATGGTGATAAGTCATCATGCAACATCATGATTCAGGATTTCCCTCAGCTCAGGTCTATTTCTGCATATAGCATCCCTCACACTCTATTAAACTCCTTGTTCGTTGCTTGACCATGAGGACCAAACCTTTCTAGTCAAAGAAAGAACCACTATCACCATCCTTCCTTTTTGATCAACTTACACAGGCCTTTTTTTTGGTCAGGGTGATCCTTTCCTCACTCACTGCAAAGACTGCAACTTAGTTTCCACATTGTAACCATAAGCCCAAGTCTCATCTCCTGTTTTAAAAGTTTTCATCACTGTATGATAAAGAAGGGCACTGATTTTAACACAATTTTCTTTCGGATCATTGGTCAGCAAACATTCATGAATTTTGCCAAGATCTAATGGATGCTAAGTTTTTCCATTAAAATTGCACACTGTGACCCTATCTGATTCTCACTTTCTTTGATTCCAATAAGTGGTGATCTGCATGAACTGCATCATGTTATGTCATCCAGGTCTGGGATTTTGTTCAGTCTATGTTCTGCTCCCTCTTCAAAATGACTGAGTAATTTTTACCACTCCAATTTGTTCATACAGTCTTACCAACAGCTTGTTGAACCATTTTAAATGTCCCTGCGAAACCTTTCTTACTTCAAAGCAAAATTTATATAAACATGTTTTTCAAGATCTTTCATTTTTTTTTGTTATAAATCTTATGAAAGGTTTGTTGTACACATTTTTACTCAAACTGTTGTAGCTCAAAAACCAACATAGTATTTTCTAAAGTTGCCAGTAGACTAACATGTAGTACTACATGTTACGGAGTAGTACTACTTACTACATGCTCTGTGAATTGGTTGGCGCACCGTTATGAAAGTTTGGTATTTTTTTTAAACAAACCTTGTGTGTGTATATATATGCAATTTATAATAATTATAATAAATAATTAATAATATAAGTGCAATTATTATTAAGGCGATTATTTTAATATATTATCTTTTTATATTTATGTGTCAGTTATCTAAAGTTTATATCTAAAATAAAGATTATATTTGGTATATTGATTATATTTCCTTATTGGTTTTTTCCTTGTTTTATATTTGTTATACAACTAGGAGAAATTAAATCACTTCATAAATACTGATAATGTAAATTCTTATAAAAGAAAATGTAATACTAAATATCTGACAGTATAACTGCAAGCAGTATCTTCTTTAAATATCTAATGCAATTTTTGAGATTAGTTGCTCAAATCTTTTAAGTAAATAAAAGATACCCAAGAGCTATAATTAAAGGGAAAATAATGATTTCAGACCTGAAAAGAGTTGTCTGCTTAGTAAATGTCATCTGCTAGGTTTGATTATACATCTACTTTAAGACCTCTGGCAAATACAAGTAAAAATGCTATGTTAATTTACCTATAAGTTGGATGCATTAGATATATTATTTTAAATTTTAGCACAATATCAAATATAAATAATTTTTACTCCTACTTTGAAAAATGTTAAGAACTAAAAGAACATTTAAAATCATTGGATAAAATAGGTAGTGAATAATTTCATTTAACTACAACTTGTTTATTTCTTTAAAAATATGTTATAAATATAAAAAAAGTAATTTAATGACATAAGTAATTTTAATGACAATTTTGTTAATTATAGTATTAGTGGTTAAAATAAAAAAATAAATGTTTGTTAAAAAAAAAGATATGAAGATTTAATACACATCTACATTGGCAGCTGTAGACCAAGGCCCAATTACAACCATTTTTTAATGAAATGAATTTTGCAGTGTGTAAAAAAAAAGCCCAGTCTGACCAGGATTTGGACCCATAACCTTCCATCCAGATAATAGGAAGAGATGCTACCAATATACACTGTAATAAGAAATTCAATCTGATATATTTTAGTACTGTTAATTAATATTGCTTTTGATGATTCACCCAAAAATTTTCAATTGGCTTTAAGTTTGGGAAGTTGCCTGGTCATGGAAGCATTTTAATGTTTCGTTTTTTGAAAACTTTTTTGGCAGTATGGCATGGCACCAAATCTTGTTGTAACAAGTCATTGTGGGAATTTGTTTTGAAGTTGTTGTTTCAACATACCAAACTGGAAGTAATAATCGATGACCTTAGATGTGAAACAACCTCAAAAAAATTTTTTTTCTGAGGATGTTTAACTGATTGTTGGATGTAAGCAGGTGGATTTATTTTCATCTGATGCTTTCCTAATGTATGGAACCCCTTGTTCCTGAGCATAAAAACGTGACTTGTCAGAAAACAACATTTTTCCAGTCCAGTTAGCATGTGATTTAGCCCACAAGAGTATTTTTTGCAAATTGCTGGTGTTAAAAGCTGCTATTTAGCTGGCTGACAAGCTTTTTGTCCAGCTGCAAGAAGTCTGCGTCTAACAGTTGTCATTTGTAAATCTGTACCACTGGCTGCTAAATCTCAATTTAAGCCCACAGCAGATAATTTTGGATCAAGTTTACTTTTACTCACTAATAACTGATCCTATGTTGGAATAGTTTTTCTTTTGCAACCACACTTGCCTTTCCTTTGAAATGAAAAAAACTAGTTTCTTTAAATTGTTTTAAAACAGCAAATTCATGCTATTAAAATGGCATTCACAATTCACATTCCTAGTCAACACCACAGTCAGAAGCTATTTGTGTCATACTGGTATGCTCAGAAAGAGAAACAATTTTCTGGAGTTATGTTCATTATTATATATTCAAGATATAGAACAAAAAAAATACTAACATATGATTTTGTAATAAACTTTCGCAAAACACTATAACATGAAAAATGCTAAATAAGCAAAGAACAATAACTTCACACTACAGACAACTTAAAGAATGGGTATGGTAAATCAGTCTAACCACAACATAGAAAAATCCCCCTGTGTTCAAATTATTTTGTATCCTATTGTACATGTTCTTTGTATCTTTAAGTTACAATTGCACAAAAAAGAAGTTATGGCAGTTTTTCATTTAGCCACATTTAGCCTTGTTGTTGTATCATAATAATATTTATCAAAAACTTCTGGGTGTTGTATCATAATATCTATCAAAAACTTCTGGGGATTAAAATAGATCATTAAAGTAAAGGTATATCAAGACTTTATATCTTGTTCAAACATTTACATGTGACGCATCTATATCTGAACCCACTACACTCCTCTCCACATTTAGGAGAAAGTATAGAAAATTGTTCAGAGGATAAAAATATAATTAATTAGTGATATATTTTTCAATAAAATTTATTAATAGAAACAACTATATAAAAAATAACACGAATAAAATATTCTACAAAAATATGTAACATTTATTAAACGTTACATACAATCCTTATAATCCTTTTATAAATTATATAAAAATAATTTTTAATGAGAAAAGTAATAATTCATTTTTGGAATGTAAATCAGTGGTGGATTTTTATCATAGAGATGGTAGCTGATGGTAATAAAACTATACAGTTTAATTAATACACAATTGAAACTTACCAATGACTCTATTACAGTATGCTGTTGACATACCAGCTATGATTTAAATCTAACCAGTGATGATAATATTGGAGAAATTATTTTTTTAATAAAATCGTTAACAAAATAACTTCACCTTATTTTGTTTTTTCCACATTGAAACATAAAAAACTGAAATAATCCTGTTATTCTACATCAACAATCATGTTTGATGTATGGTTTACCATAACTGGTTATATTATTATAAGAAAATATCATCATAACTTTTCACTTATGGTTTTTTATATGAGAAACATAACTTCTCAAAATATTTTGAGTATTATTAAATTAGTTTAATCAGTATTATAAATATATTTAATTAACATATGTTTAAATCATGTGTTAAAGGTAACACTACTGTATATGCTTCTTTTAATATACGAATGACTTCTTAATTTCTATAGGCATTACCTATACAAAAATATAGTTCAAAGGTCAAAAGTATTTTAGTTTATATAAAGTTCAAAATACTTTGTTTTTTTGACTATCTTTAAATTTCAAGTTCACATAATGAAAAGATCAAGTAAAATCTCAAGTTAAATAAATTTTATTAATAATACAACATTCTTTAAATTAAGCATATTTTGTGTTTCCCATGATTCAAAATGATATAATTTTTATACAACATTTTTTTAAAAACTATGTAAAAAGGTAGTGATGGTGTTGCAAAAGGGCCCAAAATTAAAAAAAATTCTTAAATATAAACAATTTTCTTTGAATACAGAGGTATAAATTTATTTCATTAATATTTAAATAAGGAATGAAGACTTAAAAATTCTGGTAAGTGAAGAATAGGTTGTAATAAATTCTATAATAATTCATAAGTCTCAATGATAACTTGTGCTATAGTATAAATATACAATTAATTATATGTATATATTTCTTTTATACTTCTAATTTATTTATTAATTCATAATATACATTTCCAGTTGCTTGATGAGATACTCTTCTTTTTAAATATTCAATAGTTCTTGCCTGAAACAGTACAAGTTATGTATAAACAAGTTAGACAAGATACTAAAAGCAAGCAAAATGGATAATAAGATTTATGCAAATAATTTGGATAAGATCCACTAAGATTATGAAGAAAAAGTTAGCATAAGATTGGAGTTTATTTAAAATTTTATCCTGAACGCATGAAAACATGAAGATTGATGCTGCACACTTTTGGGATTTAATAGAGGAAAATGAACATATTATTTAATGCTATTTTACTCTAATAAAATACTTATAATTGTTCTCAGCATAGTTCATATTACTTGGTAAAAATACGCTACACTATATTAGGAATGATACTATTGGTTCAAAATGTAGTTAAACAAAGCACACATACCTAAAGTAAAAGATAATTAATCTAAATTAAAAAAAAAAAGTTTTGATTAAAAAAAATAAATTAGGCATAGTTGAAATGCTCACATTTTTTCTTCATAAAGCTATCAACCAATTAAGGAACTGATTAATGAAATTAAAATAAAACATTGCCGCATGTTTGCGGTTCGATCAGGTTATTGAGAGACTGACAATTGAAAATGTTTGTATAATTACAATTTATTAGTTTAAGAATGCAAATAAAACAAGACAAATCAAAATAATAATGATAATAGTAGTAATACTAATATACAACTCACAATAATAATCAGAATAATAATGACAACAGCAAACAATAATAATAAATGTTTATAATAAACAAATAATAATCATAGTAATCACACCCACAACAATAATAATCATATTAACAATATTGTAACAAGACCGGTATAACAGGCCTGAGTAACAGATTCCTACCAATTATTATGAAAGTAATAGAATGTATAATAATTGGAGGAATCCAGAAAGGGACATAAAGGAGAACCCTTTTTGTAAAGAATAGATTCATTTATAATTGTCTTTGTTATAGTGCCTGCTAACACACAATGAACACCTGCTGTATGGTGAGAAGAGATCAGGCTTGGAATTCATGGGAACAAAAGCCTTGGTCAACTGATCTCACACAAGTTGGGTCTGGTCTGGCAGGTAAAGAGGCTAGAAGTATAAATAGTTCTGGAAGACCAGCTAAAAATCAGTTCTATTAGAACCAGTCTGTGAGGTGTTATGGTGTTAGTGCTGCAAGGGTAGTTCTGTGAGGAGAGGCTGTGAGTTGTGTGGGTTTAGTGGAGTTCTGCGAACCAGTCCAGCAAAACAGCAAGGAAAGTCACAGGTGTGAGTCTGTGAGATGTCAGTCCAGTGAGGAGTTTTGATTCCAGTTCGATATGAGTAAGATGATGCCACAAGTAATTCCAGTAAACAAGAAATACTATTGGTGAGTTACAGTAAAACTGTAAGTGTAAAAGTGAAAGAAATAATGCAATAAATTTCATTCATAAACTGTTAGGGTAGACAGCAAAGGTATTCACCAGTGAACTTTATACAATTGTTTGTTAATATAAGACTAGTGGTTAAAAAGGGTTAAGATTAGTGGTTTCTTTTGTTAATGGGTTTGAATTCTGGTCTTTTTTCTATTTATCTACCTGAAATAAATTCCGAACGATAATTTTTTTTTGAACTCTGTCTTATGTGTATCTGTATTGATTATTTACTATTGACATTTATCACTATTTGATATGTAAAATTTTGATTGTTACTCTTTGTTGATTATGCTATGTATTATGCTCTGCTTTTGTCATATTTACAGTTTTGATTATGTTATGTTAATACATACTACATGTCATGTACTATATTATGTATAAATTGTTTGTTTTTTTATTATTGACATGTAATATTATTATCATTTACTAATATTATTATCCTGATTATTATTGTGGTTGTAATTACTACATTAATATTTGTGTTCATTAATTGTTTTATTATTGTCACTTATTATTATCATAATTGTATTTATCACCATTGTTATTATTATTATTATTATTATTAAATTGTCTAGTTGTAATTATCAACATTTTAAACCAATAAACTGTAACTATATCAACATTCTAGATTATAAAACTCTCAATATCCTGATTGAGCCATGAACCACGCAACAATATTAATAATAGAGAGTGATTACATACAAAACAAAATTTAAAATAATTGTCAGTTTTTATTAACAGATAGAATATTGAAAACCAGAATTCAGTCCCATTGACAAAAGACATTAGCGTGACTGCTAATCTTAACACTTATAACAACTAGTCTTGTATTAACAACAATAGTACAATAGATAAGGCAAGTATAAATTTCTTTTACTCCAAATACCTTTGCTCTTCATAAACTACCCTAACAATTTATGAATGAAATTTAGTAAATTATCTCTTTAACTTATAGTCTAACAGTAACTCACCAAACCATTTCTTGTTTTCATGTACTGTCCACACTGGAATTACTTGTGACATCACCTTAATTGTGTTGAACGTGTATGTACTGAACTCACCACAGAATAGTCTCACTTCAAATTCACATAACTCCTTGCAGACCAATTTCAACTGGACTTTTCCAGAGTATTTATAATCCTATTCTCTTTACCTGCAGGACCAGACACTGGTTGAGCATGAGAATGATTGATTGAGCCTTTTCATTCCCATGCATTCCTAACATGTCCGGTAACTCTTGTCATGGAACATTTGTTTAGGTATGTCAGTGAGCAGTATTACAAAGAATGATTATTAAATGGACCTGTCACCTTTACTAAAAAGGTTCCATTAAGCTCCTTTCTGGATTTCTCCCATTATTATATTTTCTACTACTTTCTTCTTAATTGGCAGGAATCTGTTAGTCAGGTCCCTTATCTTGTTATAATATAGTAACATTCCTTTACAACATTGTACAAGTCAAGAAAAAAAACAGTTACATGGTTTATGTGACAATGATGTTAGATTCAATTTTTAATTTTATTTTTACTTATTAGTCCCAAAAAGTGGAAACAAAAAACATCTGATTTCAAAATAAAATACTTTATATGAAAATAAGACATATAATAAAAATAAATTGTTGTTAAAATAAGTATTACTGAGTGAAAAACAACTATTTCTTTTTAAAATTATCAATAACTAAAAAACTATTGAACAAGAAATCTGGTGAGAAGAGACTGATGAAGGGACTTGAATAAAAAGCATCAAAGCAATAAAATGCTAAAGCATTAAGAACAAAAAAGCAAAAAAAAAAAAAAACACTAATTGAAAAATGTAAAAATTGAAATATAAATCATAATAGAAAAAAATCTAATACCAAATAAAGGACTTGAAATATTAAATTTACTCTTAAAAGTTTTAAATTTTAGGCACAGTCAATCTGAATACAATATGAAAAATACATGTGTGTTCACTGACAACCAGTCAGTTCTCACTCTTTCGAGACCAAACCTTGACATTTATAGCATAACTAAATTTTAAGTGTAATTGCATAGAATTTTATTTAAATAAATGAAAAACAGATCTGAAGAAGACTGTTTTAGAGTAAGTAAATAGTTGGAGATAATTAAATATATGTTTTTTCATCACTTGATGCTATATCATTTATTTTTACTATTATTCTATTAATGTAATAATCTACTGTAATGACAAACTGGTATAATGAAAGAGGATGTAAACTACTTACTTGGTTTCATGGCTTTAAATTTTTATTTTGATCTTGGAATCATTAAAAAAAAAAGTGTTACAACTAACTTCAAAGGATAAGGCTTTCTTCTTACCAAGGCTTAAAAATAACATTTTATTTAAAAATTTTTACTATTTTACATTTCAAAAAACTCCAAATATTAAAATATAATTCACTTTCAACATAAATAAAATATAAATGTAAAAAAAATTAATGTTAAACTTACAGCTAGTTTAGAATCCAAAAATTTATGTTTGTTGGCTAGATTCCATAGATTTAAAGCAAGCATAGCTAAGCCAGGACTTGTTAGATCACCATGTAGAACAATTCTCATAAACAATTCATAAGCTAAAACAGACTGAAAGAAAAAGAAAATTTTTAAATATGAACTATGATAAAATCTTAAAAATATATTTTTATTTTCTTCATAATTAAATGCTTTAGATTTTACCTAATAAGTATAAACTGATAAAACTAAGGTACTTTTCAAGATGTTCACAGCCGATTTGCAGTTAGTTATTAGATAACGTTGATAAGAGAATACAAATAAATAGTATTTTTTTTCTTTTTAAATACATACATTGTACTGTAATATCATTTAAATATTAAAATAAATTACAGTAATTTACATACATCATTTACTGCATAACTTAACAAGAACCTAACCTGTATTTCTGCATTAAATGTGAGTGTCAATTTACGCGATTTCATTATATGCAGATATTTTCTGAAAAGTAATATCTACGTAAATTGAAGGTGCACTGTGTAATAAGTTTATATAAGTAACTAAATATATATAAATTTATATAATAAATAGATATAAAAGTATAAATATAACTGAATCAAATTTAACCTACACTCGCTAGTCAAGGTTAGCAAGTGAAGTGAGTAGGTTAAGTTTGGTTAGATTATATCTATAATTATTTATTATATAAAGTTAGATTATAATCTTATTTATTTTCTCCTTTCAGTGGCACCATCTATCAACTAACTACTACAATCACAACTGACTAACTACAGATCAACTACGGGCATCCTCTTGAAAAGTACCAAAACTAATACATAACAGATAGTGAAAAATTGACATGGCTGCCATTAACATTCAAATAATCATTTAAATATTTATTTCTTAAAGAGTTTTTATTTAAACTTAAATAGTGATGATTAAAATATCTCAATCTTTTTAAAACAAATTTATTAGATATAGACCTAATTATTATTTACAAATTTAATCTTTGCAAGGTGGTACGATAGTGTCTGTGAATTTATCTGAATAGTTCAGGGTTTGAATCCTGGTTAGGCTTGGCATTATTCATATGCTAAACAAATTCATTTATTAAACTGAAAACTGTTAACTATATGTTCTACATTTATTTGTCTCTGAAGAAAGTAAATAAATAAATATAAATAATAATCCTTTCTGTCCAGGTCACCAAGAATTATGGAAGGCAGTTGTAGGAAAGGGAAATTTTTATTTTCCTCAAATGTCTTACAATGCTGGTTGTTCTGCTATAAATCATAACCTTATTTATTTATTAAAAGTATGCATGTGGTTGTGTTTAAAAGTCAATTTACAATGAGCACTTTGTTCAAGTACACCAAAAAAGAAACACAAGCAATAATATGTTTTCTAAGTTCAAAAAGGATGAAACCAGCAGAAATATTTTTAAAATACACCAGCAATACGGAGAAACATGTTCGAGAATGTTTTATTAGTGGATTGACTGTTTTAGAAAAGGAAGGTAGGCCTTTCGTTTCTAAGAATAACAATATCGTAGTCGATCTCTGTCGTGGAGTGGTAGTGTCTTTGTCGTCTTTCATCCAGAGGTCCTGAACTCTATGCCAGTCAGACGTGCCATTTTTCATTTACTACAAATTTCAGATTTCATATTCCCATGCACAAAAATTCAAAAGCTATGGTGAATTCATCATCACCCCCCAAAAAAATCAAATTAATTAACAAACAACTCACAATAATCAACGAATAAAAGTAGATGAAGCTGAAAGTGAGTTGAACATATGCCATCCCTTGGCATTTTCAATTATCTATGATTCTTTAAACTTGTGTAAAGTTGTCCTCACTGAGTTCTACATAAATCACAGACATCCATCCAGAGAATAATGTGAAAATTTTCCAGTAGCTTTTGAAATGTGAAGATGAAGGAGATTAACAATTGATGAACATGAATTACCACTTTGAACCTAACTGGCAAAGTTTAGTCTACATCTACAAAAGTCCTTCATTTCCTATGATAAAAAAATTCAAATTTCACATCTGCAGGAAAGCTGATGACAATATTCTAAGATATGGAAAGCCCAGTTTTTATTCACTGACAGTGCATAGTAAAAACCACTTCATCACTGAAGGCAAAAATCAAGAACAAAAGTCATGGTAAACCTTCCAAAGATGTGAATTTGCTTTAGGATCATACTTGACCTCATATTAACAATAAAACAAAATACTTTCCTTCAAGATACTGGTTATGAGCTACTGGACCACACACTGTGGAATCCTGACCTAGTAACTTGTAATTTTAATTCTTTTGGCTCACTGAAAGAGCTATGCAGAAATCACTTTTTTTGGTGAAGAGATTATGGAAGTGGTGCAAAATTGGCCTACACTACAGATCAAAACGTTACTTCCAGGAAGACATTAAAAAGCTTGTTAAATGATTGGCAATAGAAGCAGGAAGGAATGATGAGCAAGTCAAGCACATTTCATTTATACAAGTACAAATAAAAGTAGTAGTTTTGTAAATTTTACTTTAATTTTTGTCTGGTCCTTGTACTAAATTGCAATAAAGGTACAGCTTGCAATTCATCACAGTTGCTGGAAGAGGGACACAAAATGGAGTCTTTCACAAATCCCCCCAAGAAAAATCATACAGTGAGATCAGGCGACTTTGATGGCCAGTGGTGAAATGACAACTTTGCAGGTCCCTTATGGTACTTCCATCATTGTTAAATGCTTGAACTCGCAGATGCTACTGCAGTTGTGCTCTACCTTGCTGGAAAATAAATTAATCAGTATCTGCTTGTAACTTCAAGAAAAGCCAGTTTTACAACATTTCCAAACATGAGATTCCTGTAACACTGTTTTCCATAAAAAAAAAAGTAACTTATACACTGTAAACTTTTTCTTGGGAATGGCACAGAAGACATTGAGCTACTGAACCCACTGGCCATCTCTGTTGCCTGACTGTTGTATAATGTTGGCTCTGATCCCATATCCTTACATTATGGTGTTTTACTTTTCCACTTAGATGAAATGTAGCCTTGTTACTGAACACTAAGAGTGAAAGAAAAGTGTCATCTTCCTCCTTATAGAGAATGAATTCACAGACCCCCACACATCATTATTTATTACCTATGCTGAGCGCTTGTACCAATTGAATCCTACTGTAAAACACACCAGACAGTCATATGAGGAATGGCTACTAGCTATTGGTTGTCATGAGTGGACATTCCTGGGCTGTTGGATGTACTCATTGCCTTTATCAGACACATGGGAGTAACCATTAGATTTTTCTGTTTATGTAAAAATCATTTAAATAGACATTGGCACTGCTGGTGTTAATGTTTAATGTTAAAAGCAATATGATATACAATGCCAAGGTACTGTAAATGAAAATCACACTGCACAGTTGTCACAGAATCAAAATAGTTGAAATGGAGAACGCAGAATGTTTACTGTTGCAGGGTTGCCATCTTTACGCAAACTGAAGGAAGCATATAACAAGGGAGGTAAGATACCTGTTGGCAATCAAGTGAAAATCTAGCATTCTTCTTTTATGTTACATGCTGTTCATTGGTAGTGAACAGTTCAGGAATTAAAGCCTTTTGAAATAATATCAATCTTTTTGATACATCTGTATATACGTATCTACACACACACACACACATGTATATATATATATATATATTTATATGTATATATATATATATATATATATAAAAATGAATTTTTGTTTCTCCGGTATGCATTCCAATACCATTCATCCGATTGTGATGAAACTTTGGTGAGTTGTTGTGCACACACCAACAAGGTTTCTGAATTAGTTTGGACCTGCTGGGGTCGAGATATTTTGAAAAATTGTAATTATGGTCCGATTTGGCTCATATTCAGAATATACATTAGTTTCGTGAAAATAAATATTTTTTTCACAAAATGGATCCACTAGGTGGCGCTGTGGTCAAGATATTTTGAAAAATTTTATTTATGGTCTGATTTGGCTCATATTCAGAATGTGTTACTTACATGGAAAGACGCCCTCTATGAATCGTGAGACCTTGCCATTGGTGAGGGGGTTTAAGTGCTCAGTGATACAGAATAGCTGGACCGAAGGTGCAACCATATCAGAGAGGTATCTGTTGAGAGCCAGACTAAGGAATAATTCCTGAAAGAAGGCAGCAGCGCTTTCAGTATTTGTTAAGAGTGTAGGTCAGGATGACTAAAACAGCCATATCAACATCACTCAATCCTCTGAGTACTGCGTGGCTGAAAGCAATGGAAAATTAAAACTGCTTTTTTTCCAAGAAAATGTAGCTCGCTGCATTTTTAGATAACAATGATTGAGGCGCCTTCCTTGGTAAAATATTCCAGAGGTAAACTAGTCCCACTTTCGGATCTCCGGATGGGGTCACCAGAAAATTAAAAAATAACATTCTATGAGTCAGAACATGGGATGTTAGAAGTCTAAAAAAAGGTTGGTAGGTTAGAAAATTTAAAGAGGGAAATGAATAGGATAAATGTAGATATAGTAGGAATTACCGAGGTTCGGTGAAAAAACGATTTTGGTCAGGTAATTCTAGAATAACTACTCAGCTTCAAATAATGGGCAGGCAGGAGTAGGTTTCATAATGAACAAGAAGATAGGGAAGAGAGTAGAGTATTTCAAAATGTATAGCGACAGAATCATTGTAATAAGGATAAAATCGAAACCTAAACTGACAACGTTTGTTAACGTCTATATGCCTACAAGCACCCATGATGATGATCAGGTGCATCAACACATAAAATGAGATGAAAATTTAATAATAGTTGGAGTTGCAATGCAAGCATTGGAAAAGACAAGGAAGGAAATATAATGGGTGAATATGGGCTGGGCAAAAGGAATGAAAGAGGGAACTGACTTATAGAGTTGTGCACGAAGTATAATTTAGTAATTGCCAACTCCCAGTTGGAAAAAGGCAGGTGATCCTGCAAGGTATCAGATAGATTATATCATGGGTAAGCAAAGATTTAGAAATCAACTCGTCAACTGCAAAACTTACCCTGGAGCAGACATTGGTAGCGACCATAAGCGACCATAATTTAGTGATAATGAAATGTAGACTGGGGTTTAAAAACCTGAAGAAAAGGTGTCACATGAATCGGTGGAATTTAGAGAAGCTTGAGGAAGAGGAGATAAAGAAGATTTTTGAGGAGGACATCGCAAGAGGTCTGAGTAAAAAAAATAAGGTAGAACGTAGAAAATATAAGAATGCTATTGATGGAGAAAGTAAAAGGAACTGTCGACAATTATAAAATACTATAAACAGGAAGTGCAAACTAGTGAACATTAGTAAAATAGACAAGAGCATACAGGAAAATTAAGGAAAATTTTGGGGTACATAAATTAAAATCAAATAATGTGTTAAACAAAGATGGTATACCAACTTATAATACGAAAGGCAAAGTCGATAGGTGGGTGGAATATAATGAAGAGTTATACAGAGGAAATGAATAAGAAAATGGTGTTATAGAGGAAGAAGAAGAAGTCAAAGAGGATGAAAGGGGAGAAACAATACCAAGATCAGAATTTAAGAGAGCATTAAACGATTTGAATGGCAAAAACGCTCCTGGAATAGACAGATTACGTGCAGAAGTACTGGGCAGTGTAGGTGAGGAAGCGATTGATAGATTATACAAACTGGTGTGTAATACTTATGAAAAAGGGGAATTCCTTCAGACTTCAAAAAGAGTGTTATAGTCATGATACCAAAGAAAGCAAGAGCAGATAAATTTGAAGAATACAGAACAATTAGCTTAACTTGCCATGCATCAAAAATCTTAATTAGAATTCTGTACAGAAGAATTGAGAGGAGAGTGGAAGAAGTGTTAGGAGAAGACCAATTTGGTTGCAAGAAAAGTATAGGGACAAGGGAAGCAATTTTAGGGCTCAGATTAATAGTAGAAGGAAGATTAAAGAAAAACAAACCAATATACTTGGCATTTATAGACTTTTTTTTTTTATCGTTTAACCTCTGGGTCCGCAGTCAAGCAATTCTTTCTGCAGAGGATGAGATGATTCTTTTGTAGCGTGAGTGAAAAATGCCATGCCTGACCAGGATTTGAACCCAGGACCTCCGGGTAAAAGGTCAAGATGCTACCACTTGCGCCACAGAAGCCGGCGGCATTTACAGTCCTAGAAAAGGCATTCAATAACGTAGACTGGAATTAAATGTTCAGCATTTAAAAAAAATTAGGGTTCAAATACAGAGATAGAAGAACAATTGCTAACATTTACAGGAACCAAACAACAACAGTAATAATTGAAAAACATAAGAAAGAAGCCGTAATATGAAAGGGAGTCTGACAAGGATGCTCCCTATCCCCGTTACTTTTTAATCTTTACATAGATCTAGCAGTTAATGAGGTAGAAGAATTTTGTTATTTGGGAAATAGAATTAGTAAGGATGGACGAAGCAGTTGTGATATAAAATGCCGAATAGCACAGGCAAAATGAGCCTTCAGTCAGAAATAATCTGTTTACATCAAAAATTAATTTAAATGTCAGGAAAAGATTTTTGAAAGTATATGTTTGGAGCGTAGCTTTATATGGAAGTGAAACTTGGACGATCGGAGTACCTGAGAAGAAAAGATTAGAAGCTTTTGAAATGTGGTGCTATAGGAGAATGTTAAAAATCAGACGGGTGGATAAAGTGACAAATGAAGAGGTGTTGCGGCAAATCAATGAAGAAAGAAGCATTTGGAAAAATATAGTTAAAAGAAGAGGCACACTTACTGGCCACATATTAAGGCATCCTGAAATAGTCGCTTTAATATTGGAGGGACAGGTAGAAGGAAAAAATTATGCAGACAGGCAACATTTGGAATATGTAAAAAAAATTGTTAGGAATGTAGGATGTAGGGGGTATACCGAAATGAAATGACTAGCACTAGATAGGGAATCTTGGAGAGCTGCATCAAACTAGTCAAATGACTGAAGACAAAAAAAAAACATGGAAAGAAATACCTCTGCCAAAACACCTGCTAGGTGGAACTGGGGATCGAGATATTTAAAAAAAGTTGTATTTATGGTCCGATTTGGCTCATATTCAGAATATGTGTTACTTACATGGAAAGAAATACCTCTACAAATAATGGACCCACTAGATGGCACTGGGGTTGAGATATTTGGAAAAATCACACATATGGAATGATTTAGCTAATATTCAGAATATATATTAGTTACTTGAAAAGAAATATTTTTGTGAAAAATGGAAAAAGGGTGAAAGAGAAGAAGAGAAAAAGGAGAGATGCAAAAAAGGGAAAGGTTAAATTTTGTGAAGTTCCGTAATGTTCAATTTTTTAATGTTTTATCAAACTTCCATTTGTGTTCATTTTATCTACATATATATATATATGCTCACGTATAGGAATGGTGAAGCATTGCCGGGGGGTCAGCTAGTAAATATATACACTTTTCTTTTAATTGTATTTACCAAATAATCTACTTCAACAGAAAAAAGTAAAAGCAAAAATATAATGTAAAAAAAGGCAAACAAAAAAAAGAAAGATTTTTATCTATTTTAATTTTGGAAATACTTTACAGTTATTCTTAACTAACAAATGGCTGAGCTCGTCAATGACTTATCTCTAAGACAGGTATCACAGTGAGCAATGCTGCTGCCATCCTGTTTTGTGTCACAAGTAATTAGAAAAATAATAATATAGATGACATGACATGTGGTTCTTTAGTAAATGTATTAATCATTGCATTTAGTCAGTAATGCAAACTATCATATTTTATAAGTTAATCGTAACAACTAAACATCAATTTTACTACATTACCATCTGCATTTTATTCCTTTTTTAAAATTATTTCATAACTGAAGGGTGATGAATTGATGGATTTGAAAAGCTTTTTAAATAAATTATTAAGTTTACATACAGCTTGCTAGTTTAATATGTTCATAAGTGATTTTTTGTTAATATTTATTTATTATACATTTTTTCTTTTCACGAGAACAAGGAGACTTGAATATTTACGCCGTCCTCATTCTAAGACATGTTTAAAAAGGGTATATATTCTACATATCATAATGCATCAGTGTAAATGTTAAGACATAATTAACATATTATTACTATATGATTTATCCAATGTTTATTATACAATTTTATCACCATATACTATGAATAAAAATTTACTACTAAAATTTACAACCATTACAGAAGTAGATGTCAACTAAGAATGAAATCATACAGTTGCTTATACCTGCTTTTGATATAATTTAATGCTGTCTAAATACTTCAAATGATTTAGAATCTCTTCAACCAGGGTTGAGCACATTTTATTAATTTCAGCAATAAATTTAGGATCAGATCCATAGAAAACATCATTTGAATCAACTGAAAACAAAATAAATTAATAAAAACTTTTATTTCACAATATATTAAATTTTAAAGGTTTAACTAATTCCTAACATTTCAAAAAATAGGTTTCATTCCAGTAGTAGAATATACAATAAAAATAAACTGGTAATTTTAAACATGAAATTCTTCAACTGTATAAATGAAATCATTAAGTAAAAAAAGTGATAATTCTGAACAATTACAAAGAAAAATTCGCAACATGGAAGTCTTGCCTTCTAGACAGCTATGGTAGTTTTAAGTTGGTTAAGCTATGTGCAGAATTAGATTTAGACTGGCTAGAAAATGTTAATCAGAACATTTTTTTCTAAATCCCTTATTTAGAAAAATAAAGAGTAACTTTTTAATTTTATTTTTTTTAAATTGAAAAAGTTCTTAATTTTATTTTTTTTTAAATGAGAAAGGCAGAAAGAGTATATTAAAACATAACTTTTATTACTTAATGCTTTCATTTATTATCTTGATTATATGCCTTCAGCGAGGTACCAGACTTTTCAAAGCATTGTTTTTAAAATTTAATTAAAAACATAATTTAAAAATATTGAAACTATACAGATATATGTTTTCATTTCAGTCACTGAAGTAAAATGATCCATTCTGCGGATATTACAACAGTTTAACAGTAAAATGTTTTCTATAGTTGAAAATATACATTTATCTTTCCTGTTATTGACATGATTAGATTTGTGTTTACTATATTTATATATATACTTGTAAATATTCTTGAAATGAGTATTCAACATTTCTGTTTATCATTTTAATGTTCTTATAATTTCACTCTCAGCATTATATTTTATAAACACCTGCTTTATTATAAAAATTAGAATTAGATTTGTTGATATTTTACTTTTTATTGTTAATTTTTTAAAAATCTATAATTAGCTTAATGTTTTTTGAAATATTTATGTGTTGATATTATAATTTATATAAATAACATAAAAATTATTTATTTTCATTTTAATATTGTGAATTATTAATTTGATTGTTATATTTAAATTGTCATTTATAAAATTCATCTAATGGTTTCCTTTATACTTTAACCATTTTCAGTTACAATATGTGAAACAGCTATGAGTTTTATTAAATTCATTTACTTCAAAGACTATAATTCTACAAATTCAGGAATCAGCTAATTGTATTATATCAGATGAACAACTTAAAACCAAACCACTACAGATTGAACACAGTTGCAACTTGTAACATTTTATGAATGAAATGAAAACATAAATTCTATATTTATATTAACAGAAGTCTACATATTTACCATATTTTACAAAAGATATTTGAAGTGAGGGCTCTACACAGTGATGCACTTTGTTCTCAACTGATCATATTGATAACCATGTGATACAAAACATCAATTCTGTTGATTTCTTGTTGAATGTTTGCCTTCAGTTCATCAATAGTGTGGGAATTTGATTCATAAACTATATACTTCAAACACCCCAAAAGGAAAAATTGCAAATATACAAATTGAGGAATGCTAAGGCCACCGCCCTCTGCTGTAGTTTGTTCTTTAGTAAATGCTGCATCAACTCGTGCTAGTGAATCATTTGATGTGTGACACATTGCTCTGTCTTGCTGGAGGAAGCCGTAGTCTTTATCATAATCTGTTAACTGAGTTTATAATTCTTTGAAAATTGTGCAGTACACTTCTGTATTTAGTCTGGTCAAAAAATATTGGCCCAGTGTACAATTACCAATTGTACACTGGGGGATACTACAACTGTAGTATCACTGGATACACTGGGTAATTGTACAGTTACCAATTGTGGATGCTCAAGCATCTGGTGAGGATTTTGAGTCATCTGCTACCTGGTGTTATGTGAATTAACATGCCAAACAAATGAAACTGTGCCTTATCTAACATGAAATACAGTATTTGATGTATCTGTCCATTAACCATGTTTTTGAGAAGCCAGTCGCAATAGTTAAGAACTTTGGTTTGTCTGTTCTCTTATGTTATTACACAATACAGTTTCAAATTTAAATCTGAAAGAATTTTATGCCAAGATGTATAATTTACACCAATTTGTTATGAAAATGTTTTACATACACATTTTTTTGGACCGGTAGAAATTCTTTGAACATCAACTATGGCCTCTGCAGTTATAATGGAAGGTTGCCTACTTTGTTTAGCATTTCAAACCAATCTGTTGCATACTATTTTTAACCAAATCATGCATGCTACTCTTTGCTGGAATAATGCCATTCAGAAATTTTTCCTTGAATATATGTTGCATTTCTTGGAAGGATACAGAATGCAAATAACTTTCCAGTAATGGCAACTCTTTTCTTGATAGAATAAGACATTTTAGAAAAACACAACTGCAAAGAATGAAACTACATTTTGCTGAAGCATGAAGTTTACAACTGAAATTAATAGACGAGAGTATTAATACACAACCAATAGTGTAATTAATAATAGCAGTGTTAAAGGTGACACTCAAATAACTGCAGTTCAAGCTGGCTTCGATTGGTTTAAAGTTGCTAATTTGGTAGTATGTGACCCCTGTTTGGTGATATATGAGGTCTATTCAGAAAATAACCGAACATTTTTAATTACATTCCAATAGATATTTAGTGACGTGCGGTTTGCAGCACTGTGTTCAGCACAAAAAAAATCCTATGGACCACATGTTCTTGGATTGTTGATATCTCGTTTAGTTTTCGTGTTATTGTTATTTGAGTGCAACGTTTTAAGCGTTAGTAGCAATTTTTGTAATATGCGATTTTCAGAAGCAATGATACAATGTAAATTTTTGCGTGAAACTGGAGAAAACATTCAGAGAAACATTTCAACTTTTGAAACAAGCTTATGGAGATAATGTTACAAATGATTTTCACGATTTAAAAGTGGTTGTCAGTCAACTGAAGATGACCCTCGACCAGGAAAGCCTTTGACTTCCAACTGATGACACCCATGTTAAGAAAATCAACAATCTGGTGTGTGCAATCATCGACTGACTGTCAGAGAACCTGCAGAAGAGGTTAGCTTCTCCATCAGATGCCATGGCATTTTGACTGAAAAATTTAACATGCATTGAGTTGTAGCAAAGTTTGTTCCTCGTTTCATGATCGAACAGCAAAAAGAACATCAAGTGGACATCTGTCAGCAACTTCTTGAACAAACAAATGACAATGAATTATTCATGCAAAGGAATCATAACAGGAGACAAAAGCTGGGTTTACAGCTATGACATCAGACAAAAGTTCAATCATCACAATGAACTGACAAAGATATTCACACTCCAAGACAGCATGTCAGTCTTGATCCAGTGTCAAAGTGATGCTTTCTGTTTTTTTTTATTTTAATGGAATTGTGGATTTTTAATTCTTGTCTCAAAGTGAAACACTGAACCATACGTACGTACTATCAAGGCGTTTTACAATGGTTACATGAAAAAATCTGCAAAAAGAGACCAGCGTTGTGGCAAGACAACTCATGGTTCCTTCACCATAACAATGTGCCTGGACACTCAGCTTCGTCATTCATCAGTTTTGTGCCAAAACTCAGTTGACTGTCCTTCCTCAGCCTCCCTACCTGCCAGACCTCGCCCCTTGCAATTTCTTCTTATTACTAAAATTAAAATGAATTAAATGTGATGAAAGGACGCTGTTTTGAGACTACTGATGACATTAAAGAAAATTCATCACAGATGAATAAAGGCTATTTCAAATGAGGTTATCCAGGTTTCAAGAAGTGGAAACACAACTGGGAAAAGTCTGTAAATAGGTTAGGGAAATACTTTGAAGGGGACAAGGACCAACCTGTAAAATTGATAATAGAGATTAAAAAAATAAAGTTCGGTTATTTTCTGAACAGACTTTGTAATCAATACTTGTACAAATGATTTACCTTTTTTAATATGGTATGGATAAGTTTCTTGTGCTGCAGATGTTAACATATCTAGTACATAAAGATATACTTTTGCTCTAGCAGAACTGTTTGGTTCCCATGTATAATGTTGTAATACATTTAATAATCCTCTGGTAAGATACAAGACACCTTGTTGCGGATTATCCTGAAAATGTTAATTGAAAAAAATATTATTATTCACAGATGAAAACATAAAAATTATGAATTAATGTTCATAAATAAACATAGCATTTCATTTCATGTATAATATCGTAGAACACAAAAGGTTACTCTTTTCATTTTACTATTCCTATGATATATCTCAATAAAAATTTAGCTAATTTATATTTTGTAATCAAAAAACTATTTCATGCTCTATACAATATTTTATAGAAAAACTACTAATTTACTTACTAAAATTTTTTAAAAATCTTCTAAATGGGGTAGCTGTATCAATCTATATATTAGCTGGCATAGTTAATGATTTAAGAAATGCTTGTAAAAAAATTTCATAAAAAATAACACGCAAAAACAGTGATGATAAATCCTTACAAATGTTTAGTGTCTGATCAGGTGATTCATTCGTGAATTAAATCAGAAAAATTACTTTAAATGTAGAGTAGTTACAATGAAATTAGATTTAAAATATCTACCATTAGCAGGTATCCAGCATGTAGCAAATTCATAAGTTATTTCAACATGCATATATTTAATTTCATTTTTACTTCTTCTACACAAATACATGCCAGAGCAAAGCTTAAAAAACGTGTTTATGCGTTTAACATAAAATTTAATCAAGAGTAAGTAACTCATCAACGTTAAATAACATTTTACTAACATTAAATAGCATCAATTTTTATTAACGTTAATGTTTTATCAGTGTTAAAATAGAATTTTATTAAATATTTTTTTGGCAACTGTTTTAAGTTGATACATTTTTTGCAATTTTTTATTACATCTGCTACATCTAATCTCATACCCATAAAGTATGGTTCTTTTTCAAATGTTAAGACTGCATTTAGGGAGAGATTGCCAGTGTTTCAAGCTTCGTACTAAAGTAAAACTTTATGACTATGAAAATCTTAAAGATGTTATAAACAGATTATAAGATTTCTCTATAATATACAAATTCCTTCTAATAAGTGATATAATTTTCATTAAAAAACATGATGAAATGTGATCACTTTTTTAAAATACAAAAATTACTCATTATTTAATTTTAAGCTATACGTGAGTTTTTCCTTTATATTTGTTCAAGTTTAATGTATTTATAAATCTTTTTACTGAGCAAGAGCATTGGAAACTTTCTTTTAGTGTACTACATGTAAAAACTTGCTTTCTGTGGTTGACATTCTTGCATGCTTATAAGTGGTTTACAAAGATTGATTCTGTTATTTTATGTAATATTTGTACAAGTTCTTCACATCCGTAAATGAATATGTGTCAGTCTGTCTCATATATTTACAACTGTTGGAGAGGCATTTAAATATATAAAGTGATTTCATTTACATGATAAAAAAATGAAATTATTTTTTACTTACAGGAACGATGAGAAGTAATGAAAGAAATTGACATAAATATGATACAAGGAATGGTTCAGTACTACGCATCTTTCCATCAATCTCCACACTTGTCGGCAATTCTGGCACAAGACTCAATGCTGTTTTTAAACAAGCATCAGCTGAAAATAATAGTAATATAATATTAATATGTAATTATATTAAGTCCATTTTAATCACTCATTTATGAGGTATGATTATTATAAGTATAAAATAAAACAGTTACAACTAGGTTCATGATAATTTGTTAACAAAATGGCAATAAAAAAAGAAATGCCTACTCACAAACCACTGGGAGTGAGAAGTGTTTAATGGAATTATATAAATGTATGCATCTATCTACCTATATACATCAAATTAGAAAAACAATTCTTTTTTTTTGTAACTGTATTTGTCCATATTCCCCAGTGTTCTAATTATGTCAAAGACAAAAGTATAAAAAGTTTACCACCAAGAATACAGAATTCAATAATGCTTCTTACCTTATGCATGCTTGTAACAAGCATTATTCAATTCTGTACTCTTGGTGTTAAACCTTTTATACTTATATATATATATTATTTTTACAAATATTTTTTAATATTTAAAATATATAATTCTTTTTTTTTAGTGCCTATTTGACCTCACTGGATCACTTCAATCAATTTTCCAGTTCATTTTCTTTGGACTTTATCGGCTTGTTGTTTTTGCCAATACTTTTTCACATTTTCAGATCTTAATTTTTGTTGTTCATATGTTGCACAATTTCAATACTCTGTCCATTTTAAAACATTTTGTGATAAAAAATTCTTTTATCTCTGGTTTATCTGTCGCACCCTCAATCATCATTCTAATCTTTCCTAGATCTTCTTTAATTCCTGTGATATATCATCTTCTGCCAGATTTCAGACTAAGCCCTCTGGTTATAAGTTGTTTTATAAACTATTCTCTGGCATTCTCAAGAGGTGGAAGAAATAGGAAATTCTGCGGTTTTTCATAAGACTATCATCAGTTCAATGACATTTTTATGAATGGTTTCATTTGTGTAAATTATCCACACACTGTCCTTTTTGTAATTTTCATTGATGTAGGTTCTGATGATTCTATGTTTGGTTTTAAATGTCTGATCACTTTTCTCTTCAGTTATGATTTAGATTACGGTTTCACACTTATAGAGCGCTTCTGGTGAAATAACAGTTCTGTAATGTTCCGTTTTTGTATTTCTAGACAGACATTTCTTGTTATATGTGGATTTAGTTAAAATTTGGGCATTTCTCAATTTAAGCGCTCTATTATTCCAAGAGAAATTTTCTCTTAATTTCTTATCTATTATTTCACCCAATATTAAAATTTTTGTATAATTTTTATATTTTGATCATTAATTTGGATTTTATTAATACACAATGCCATTATTTCTGTCTTCTCATATGATATTTTAAGCCCAATTTTTCCTGAAATTTTCTCTAAACTTGTTACTTGATTTTTAACTTCGTCTATATCTTTTGCTAATAGGGCTAAATCATCGGCAAATCCCAGACAGTTTGTCTTAATTGATTTTTGTTGGTGACAGATACTTATTTTTAAAGGACCAGCTCTTCTAATTTTTTGGTATTATGAACTTCTTCTTGGGTTCTTCTTTTAAATATTTCATTATTGATTGAATTTGTCGGGTCAAAATCTCTTCTATTCTTTTTATTTAGCCTTTTCTTTTTAAATGGGATTAGTTTAATTTTTATTTTGACAATGTAATGGTCAGAACCTGAGTCAGTTATTTCAAGTCAAAATGTTTACATTCCGGATCTCTTTATGATCATTTTTATCCATAAAAACATAGTCTAACTGAAATTCACCCTTTTTACAATTTGGATGTTTCCAGGTTTTTAATTTAAGTGGAAGAAGTTTAAAATATATAGATTTGGAAATTAAATTGTTATTTCTGCACAATTCAATGGTATAAATACGATTTTTGTTTGTTCTTTTTTGTGCTGGCCATTTTCAGATTACATCTCTGTATTTTCTTTCTTAGCCAAGTTGTGCAATGAAATTTCCGAGCAATATTTTGACATGATTCACAGGAATATTAATCATTTTATCCAGGATTTCCCAGAATTCTTGCACATTTTTTCCCCAAGTATTTTTTCTCATTTGTTGGTGAGTGAGTGTTGATTAATAAAAAAGTGTTATTAGCTGATTTAATGGTTAATGTACAGATTCTCTGAGACTGAGATTTAAATTCCAAAATGGAATTTGTTATTTTAAGACCGACTGCAAAACCATTGCCAAATTGTGAAACACAATTTCTCATGACATTTTTAAACGGAATCCCTTTGTAAAGTCTATACCCTAGACTTTCCATTGGGTTCTTATCAGTGTTTCTCATTTCTTGTACGGCCATGATGAGGATTTTCTCTTCATTGCAAATATCTGTAAGGATTTTTAGGTTTTCTGATTGTTTTAGGGAATTAACATTGTGTATAGCAAAGTTTGAAATTTTGTTAAAGTTTATTTTATTGGATTTTGGTGTAACCTTTATGTGAGTTTGTAGATGCGCCAATTCATCCAAGTTTTTTGTGTAGCCCTGCTGTATCCGAGTGGATATTTTTCTGATCTCTGTTTGGATCAGCCGATAGAATTTTCTGTAGAAAGCTTTCCATCTTCTGACAGTCAGAGTAGTCGTACTCAATTTGTGGGGTTTTCATGATCCGAGTTACAATTCCAGCTGTGAACTGGAAAGGTTCATTCTGATTTAGTTCATCATACAAGTCGCCAATCCTGTTATCACTATGCAGCTGGACTACATGGAGGCACAAATTCAGAAATTTCCCTTCATGTGCTTTGGCGATAAGGTGATTCCAAATTCCAAAATCAATTCCAGATATATATTTTATATATTTAGATATATATTGTTTACAGTGACCTCCAAGGATCCAATTACTTTAGGTCATAACCAATAGTCACAATAACTGATGTTTAGGTAACTTAGTGGTACTACTTTAATTGACATCTACTTGGGTACTATAATACAGTAAAATAATATTCATTAAAAATAATGATTTATTTCCATAATAAAATAATATAAAAAAACAAAAATATGCAATAATAAATAAAAATACAGTAGAGTAAAAGAAGATTGTAAGAATTGTAAAAGAGAAATTGAAAAAATTACTTTTACTTCAAATAGTCTTATTTTGCTGTTTTGAACATTAAATGCTGTAATACAGTTTTGAAGGTTCTTTCCTGAATCAAACCAAACACTCTTTGTTTCTTTATTAGCAGGTTCTGTAAAACTAAGAAACTGGCAAACGAATTTCATTGCTGCTAAAACCTCTAGAAGATTTCGTGAGTTGATGTCTTTATTATTGTTGCTATCATTACCTTCGTTGTCATTACCTACATCCCCGTCTATTTCTGCTAGTATTGAAGTCACTACATCATCATCTGTTACAGTTTCATGTGTTTCTACATTTTTGTCAACCTCTTGATAATCTTCAAACAATGCATTTGACAATGATTGGTTTTGCAGACTATTGCCCCATACCGCTAAAGACTCTTCTTCGCATGCGACATCAGTAACTTAGCCTGTGGTAAAAATCTTGCATGTCGAATGTAATTTTTTACAGTCAGCGGAGAAACCTCATTCCATGATCTTTCTAACATAATTATAACATCCAGAACAGTTATTTGTGTTTCCTTTTTTTAATGTAAATCTTGTATCATTTGTAAAATTAGGTGTTTTCTGTAGTGGACTTTTAAAGACTTGATCACGCCTTGACCTAAGGGCTGTAGAACTGCTGTTGTTTTCAGAGGTAAGAATAGTAACTTTATAGACAAAAAATTTTTAACATATGGTTGAGCCGGACAGTTGTCAATGAGAAGCAGTATTTTGTTACTTTCAATCTTTAATTCATAGCCCCATTTTTGTAACAAATATATAAAGATATCACTTGTCATTCAAGCTTTCTAGTATCTTTCATACATAACAGGAAGCGATTTCAAATTTTTAAACATCAAGGTTTAGCACTTTTCCCTATAACCAGAAATTTTTTTTGTCAGTTCCAGTCATATTTATAGGAATTAGTACTGTTAATTTTCTTTTGATAATCCCCACCCCATGAACACATTTCGCCTTTAAACTGAAGGGTTCTTTCTGGCGTCAGTTTTGAAAAAATGACCGGATTCATCAGCATTATAGATTTTTTCGTCCAAATAGCCCTCTTATAATTTTGGCCAAATGCTTTCGAACCATTTTTCTGATACACTGGCTGGTGCTGCTGTGGCCTTGTCACTTATTCTCCCAGACACAATATCATGACGCTGACGGAACTGTTGTATCTAAGCTGAATTTATTTCACATGGTTTACCAAATTTTTTCAGAAAAATTGTTCACCTAAGTTTGCAACATATGGCCGCTAATAGGGATATCACTAGCCCTCTGATATTTAACCCACCAGGTTGATCTAGTGATGAACACATCTTCCCAAATCGACTGATTTGGAAGTCGAGAGTTCCAGCGTTCAAGTCCTAGTAAAGGTCTTTTATACGATTTGAATACTAGATCGTGGATACCGGTGCTCTTTGGTGGTTGGGTTTCAATTAACCAAACATCTCAGGAATGGTCGAACTGAGACTGTACAATACTACCCTTCACTTACACATCATCCTCTGAAGTAATATCTGAATGGTAATTCCCAGAGGCTAAACAGGAAAAAGAAAAGCCCTCTGGTATTTAAACTATTTTAACAGCGCTTGGTCTACATCATTATGTTGGCTAGGCTGTAATTTTTTTGATTTCATAGAATTTGTTTCAAATTTTTTCACGATTCTTGCATATCAACGATGTTGTTGAATCATCTATGCCTAATTCTTGGGCAATGTCCTTATTAGTTTCACCATTCTTTAACTTCCAGATAATGTGCGCCTTTTCCTCCTAACATTAATGTTTTTCATCAACTAATAATTAAATCACTATTAAATAAATTACACAGGATATGTAAAATAAAATATTGTACTCGCATGATATGATAAGCTCACAGCAAAAGATTAATAACAACTGAATGTGGTTGCTTGCTTCAGTTTACAATAATCTGGTACAGGAAGAAGATAAGAAAAACAAGAATAATAGTATGTATGCAGGTAAAATGTGACACATTTTAACAGTCAAAATATTTCTGTAGCTACAATGTAGATATATTACATTACTGACAAGAGTCATTTCCGTCCACCATTATAAGCAATAAAATGTTGCATTGCAGTAGAAGAAAATGTCATAATAACTGATATGTCATTAAAGCCAATGTAATTATAAACAATATAATACTATATTTATGTATTAACAGCATACCAAACCAACCAGGAGACAAGTATTTGGTCATTATAAACAATACTGTACTGTATATAAAGTATGTATAATGCAATTATATATATGGAGTGTTCCGGTACGTATTCTCCAAACTTCAGTTACTGATTCAGGACACCAAAATGAGCAAAAACATTCATATCGATATATATCCTATTTTGCTCTCTTTTCCTTCTGGACGCCATTTTGTGATTTTCAAAAAAAAAATTGTAATTAATTTAATATATATGTATAAAGATAATTTTTTACCTGTTTTTATTTCCTCCACTACATGCAATAAAAATTATTAATAATAAATAATAGTAGTAAATTAATAAAAATTATCAGCTTGCATTATGGTGTGCAAGAGTACTGCCAGGTTAATTTTCTGCAATAACTAGATTGTTTGTCAACGGATTTTTACAAATGAGGTGTCAATTTGTTCAAAATAAAATGTTTAATAAATTTTGTAAGAAGTAAAAATTTGATCAAAAAATAATTACAAAGATATTGAAGATTAAAAATCAAGAGGGCCGCCATTTTGAAATTTTTTTTATTTTGTAGAACAAGACACTAGTCTTAGATCTGCCAGATTTATTACATTAGGTTCACTCATTCCTGAGAAATAATCTTTTCGCGAAAATCACAAAATGGCTTCCAGAAAGAAAACAAAGCAAAATAGGACTTACATCGATATGAACTTTTTTCTTCATTTTGGTGTTCTGAATCAGTACCTGAACTTCAGGTACTGATTCTGCTTTATTTAAGGAGTAAATAAAAATCACTATACATTGATATGATAAAGTATAACAATTGTGGTCAATCAGTAATTGCAGAGGAGTCAGCATACATATTCCTATATTAGTTGGTCTTGGTCCCAATTGTGATAAGAGAAGTTTAATCATAACAATTTAGATCAGGAAAGCTGGCTAGGAGAGAAGAAGGACTGATTAAAACAGTGATAGTAGGATCACTAGAGAAGGCAAAAAAGGTTAAAAATTATAGATGAACTAAACGAAGTGGGAACTATTAAGAATTCAAAAGTTTAGTTGAAAATAGAGAAGAATGGAAATAGATATGGTTCTGCTGATTGATATCAATAGACTGGAATTTTTATTTTTTATTAATTTTGAGTTCATTCTACTCAGCTGAATATAAACACCTTAACAAGCGTGAAAAATCTGAAGATAAAATGTATGTTCCATAACACATCGTTTTAATTCATATAACAACAATGAAGTCACACAATAGTTAGATATTACACACTTTTTCCTGTAGTGAGGTGGAAAAAAAAACAAAATATAAACTTAAAGGTAAAGAGGAGTAAAAGGGAATAAAGAGGCAGAGATCTAGATGAAGATGAAAATGTTTTAAAAACAATTTATAAAGGAAAGAGGGAAGAGAGAGAAAAAATAATTATATAAGATAAGATTAGAAATACAAACCTTGGTTAAGACATTGATTCATTAGAGCAACTTGTGCAGATAATAAATACAACTGAAGTCTTGTCATTTCTGATACAATTGATGGAATAGTTATATAACAATAAGCAGCACATGCTCTAACAAATGATGATGTCTTACGCGTATGGTGACCTTTTACAATACGACTGGTTTCCATAGATAACTTGTTTACACACTGTTACACAAATAAAGTTCCAAACATTATTTAATACACCGAGACAAGTAAAAATCAAGATATTTTAATATATATAACAAAAAATAATGCATACTTTAATCTTATGCTATTAGTAATGAAAAATTACTCTACACATAAAAATAACTTAAATAATACAGAAGTGTATTAAGCTCTTTAAGAAGGTGTGTGAAGGAGATAGCCTAAGAATATCAGCTAAAAGACTGAAATAATGACTGCGGGAATTATCCAGCTAGATCAAAAGTACAGTTGAATGCAATGATCTTGGAGTAGGTGACTAGTTTCTTTTATAACTGATTGTTATGTGAAAAATAAAGTTAGGTTTGAGAACACTTTTGGGACTACTCAAAAACCCTGAAACATAACAAGAAAAGAAAGTAAATTAAAATTCTAAGACTAATAGACTAATAACAATATTGGTAACACTGAATTGAAATGAGACATGTTGTCCAGGGGAATTCTAGACCAATTAGGATTGTAGAAATGAGATTTTGGGGCAGTAATGGCTGCACATTGAAGGGTAGAATAAGAAGTGAAACTATCTGACACAAATTAGAAACTTTTTCCTAGTAAAAAAGATAAAGTTAAATGGTGTAGCTGTCTGATCTATAAGCAGGAAAATCATTTACCTTGAGTGCCATTACAATACTGATAAACTAGTTATAAAAACAAAGATTGTGTGAGGAGAGATGGTTTCTAGGACAAGCAAGGCAATCCAATATATGAAGTGAAGAAAAAACAATGGTATCCATAGTAAAACTGCTATTATGTCCACATGATTTGTCAAAACTGGCTTAATTGGTAACAAATTTTAATTCAGTTTATCAAGACAACTATCCGTTTTAATATACAATGAAGGTTGCCTATCAGAGTATTTTAATAATTGATGAAGAACTGATAGATTTACAAAGTACTTTTCACGTAAACTGATATATTTCAATTAAGTTTGCTGTTAATCTGGTGTATTTATGGGTGGTTTTTGTTGGTAGATATTAAAACTGTACATATGCTCAATAAAATACAGGTTACAACACGACTGGACTTAGTTACAAAAAAAAACCTGTAGAAAAAAATTAGGTGAAAATATAAAAAACATGTTAGTACTGTGATCTATAAACTGAAGTACTTTCTGAAAAAGTAGTCAGACTAATTTTTTAAAAAATTCAGTAAAAAATCTGGTATTTTAGTACATATTTGTATATTTGATGATTTACATAAAACACAAGTGCTAGCCATACCAAGGGTTGGGTAGATCACAGAGAATAAATAAAAATACTTTTATAGAAGTATTATCTTTTTTAAATTTACGAAAATATAGAACACAAATTGTACATAAAAAAAAACTTTAAAAAAATAACATGACCAGAAAATAAAATTAAATAAATTTTAGAAAATACTAGCCGGTCAGGGGGCTCTGCCTCCTGGACCATCGATACATTCATATCCTCATGTTTGTGAGAATATTAAGTATTTTACTGAAATATATTAAGAAAATAAACATTAGTATTTTGCCGCGATGAACTTATTGTAGTGATTTTTTTTAGCTATAGTTCCATTTATCGATCCACAACTTATAATCCACTTTATCTCTTCCATCTAGCTGCTCAGCCTAGCTTCACAGCCAGGCATCACTTTGTTCTGCTCTTTGGGTAATTCTGATAACTGGTAATAAAACTTTGCCATCCTCACAACACATTCGTTTTGTTTCCGAATGAAACTTATGTAACCCTTCACTGCTACAAACTGATGCTCTTTCATGCTGCAATACAGACCTGGATCTCAATCTTTCATTCAATTGAGTATGGTATCTTACAATATTTTGCTGTTACGACTTGTCCTACCAATACTACTTTTTTGCATATCAATTTAATTTTATAAAAAGAAAGTGGCAGAAAAATTTTAATTTTAAAGAAAAAAGTCAAGTGAAAATTTGAATTCAAATAATAAAATTTTCAATTCAATGAAAACAATAAACTTAAAAAAATTCAATTTGTAAAATATCGCCAAATTTTTCTGTTCCATGATTATTTGATTTCGAATGTTGATGAAATTCAAACAACTATCACAATCACAGTAAAATTACTAAACATACTTAAAGTTTAGCACCTTAAAGAAGCATTAAAATAAATGTTTTTAAAAAACTTTTTATTTAATTTTTCACCTTCTCCCCTGGGCTCCAGATCCTGCAGTTAAGTATTACACAGCCCAGGGGAGTGTACTACACTCCCCTGGGCTGTGTAATTCTGAGCCCAGGGGAGTGTACTACACTCCCCTGGGCTCAGTATCAGGGGATACTGATTTATTCCAACATGCCTCCCATCTCTGCCCACCAGTCAAATCTTACTTTGTGCCCGCCTCAAACCCCCAGAGTAGGATCCACCAGGCCCAACTATGCCGTCCCAGGGTCCCCACTCTGGGAGCCAGGAGTCAGTCTTTAAGCCAATGCTTATAACAGGGACACCCTGAGTGGGACATCCCCACTGGGACTTGGTCTTTTTCACTCAGGGGTTCAAGAGTCCCTGTGCCTCATCGCTATCACCCACCTGTGTAAGCACGAGCAAATGGCAGCTCTGCAGAGGGCTGTCCCTCTTCTCCAAGCCTTCTCCTGAAGAACCCTTGTCATGAATCCTGCGATGTTATCAAACTTCTTGGAGCTTCGCAACATCGTGGCGATGATAGTCTCCACGTTGAGCGGTCTGGTAATCACTGAGCAAGCTAGGCGGTATTCATCCCACTGTGGGCCCAGAACACCACGTGTTCCAGGGTATCTGGGTCGCCACAGTAAGGGCAGTAGGAATCATCCACCCTCCTCCTACCACACAAGTAGGCGTAGAAGAACCCATGGCTGGTCAGGAATTGTGTGAGCCAATAGTTCAACTCTCCAAACCTCCACCGGCCCACAGCCCTATATCTGCGTTAAGATGATGTGTCCACCTACCCTTGGTGGACGCATTCCACTTAACTTGCCAATCTCAGAACAGGGCCTACTAAATATTTAATAAACATAAATTATTTTCACAATATATAACATGGTTTTGATTGTTTTTAGGTTATGTATTTAGTCGTTTTCGATTTCAACGTATTTAAAAAAAGATTTGTTATTATTAACACAATATTATTAATATAATATTTTATTAGCATTTCGCCACGATGAACTTATTGTAGTGATTTTTAAGCTACAGCTCCATTTATTGATTTGCAACTTATGGAACCAAAAGTGCATCTCAATAGACATTTTCAAGAACATTCTTCTATTTTTTAAAAAAATTTGTATTCATAGCACTTGCGCAGTAAATTTTCACGGTTTACGGCCTTAATATTGGGGGGTAGAAAGGTTGTAAAGACTTCAAAAGTTCCAAAAAATCAAGATTTATCATTGTCCTGAATTTCATTTTTATATGTTTCATTTAAAAATTTAAAAAAAAAACCAGAAATTTTTAAATCTTTGATAACAGATAACTTTAAATAACGATCGACAATATATGTTTTTTTATTTGGTATATCAATAAACAATTAATTGGTCATACCGTTTGAGAGATATAAATTAATTTCGGAATAAGAGAATGACCAGATCATTGAGAGTATATCTTTTGTATGCAAATGTTACCCCTTGTACTGCTAGCAAAGACACTGTTGGAATTTTTAAAATTGGTTGTACCATTCCAAAAATTTAAGTAAATTTCAGAAAAATAACGGATAACTGAATGATCCAACGTACATATTTTTTAATGCAGATGTTAGCACTCAACATGGTAAAAAATAAGCTGTTTGGATTTATAAAACTGGTCATACTGTCTTGTAGTTATAACTGAATTTCAGAATAAGAGAATGACCGGACAACCAGATAATCGAGAATCTAAAAGAAAAACATATAAACCATCCTTGCAATAAAAATAGAAACTTTACAAATTAAGATTTTTTTTGTATACCTACAGGATCCTTAGTTTTGCATTTCAAAGAGATCAACTCATTTTTTATATATATATATATATATATATATAGATACATTAAGACATATTAAATGAAACATAAACCACCAAAACACAGTAAATAGAGAAGTTAAACTTACCATACTAATACCAAAAATTGATTTTCATAGGATCCCGCATCTTCAGTTTGTAATTAAATTCTTCTATAATTACATTAAAATATATTTATTTATGTACTGGACAGCAGAATTAGCATATTTGTCCATATAAAATTTCAAAAAACAATTTTGATAAATTAACAACTCATAAATAAATATATTTTAATGTAATTACTGTATTTCTTAACAAGTGAAGGTGCAAGATCCTGCAAAAATTGATTCTTGGCATTAATATGGTAAGTTTAACTTATCTATTTACTGTGTTTTGGTGGATTATATTTCATTAAATATTAAATTTTATTATTAACAGCAATCAATATGAGAATTATTTGAAACTTCAAAACTTAAGATATACATCACCTGGACAAGAGTAGTGTGCACTGAATCAAGATTAGTAAAAGCAGCTCTGGCATCTACATAATAACTTAACTGCTGTTCAAAATCACGACCAAAATTTACTTGTCGTACTAGTTGTGAAATTAATAAACCAATTTGTCTTTTTTCATCATCAACTGTTAATACACTGCAAAATTTATAAACTATCAATTTCATTACATAATAATAACTATTAGTAATACAAGAACTAGTTTTAAAAACCTAAATAAATAATCAAGATTTATTAAAATTACTTCTTATCCTCTGGACTGATAGTCCAGTACCTCAGCTCTTATTTTGATACATTTGATGTATCTAATGTTATTTTATACATTTGGGCCTCCTTCTTAAAAAGTAAAAAAAACTAAAAATTATTAGTTTGTCGGCAATTTAGTTTAAGATAACTTGTTTCACATTGAATCTTACACTGATGAGTTTCTAATATACCAGAAAGGAATACATAAATTTGATACCTCCATTAAGCAAGGAAAGATTAGAGATGACAATATTTTAAAAGACAATTATGCTACTAAAAGGAACTGTGAAATTAAAGTAGTGAAAATTTCAAATCCTTGACAACAAATTTCCCTACTAACAAAGATATACAGAGTGATTCAAAGAAACGGGAAATTTTGAAAGTTGTGTTGGTAGCCGTGGGCAATTGGTACCACTTGATAAGTGGCGCCAGCCTCTCTAACCTAACCTGCCATTTAGATGTCATGGATCCTTGGAGTGGTGCGCAACGTGCATTTGCTATCAAAGTGTTTTACAAAAACAATGAGTGTGGAGGAAGCGCGTAGAGAATTTTGCCGTCATTTTAATTTGGGACGGCACGACCGTGTTCCATTAGCACATGCAATTAAAACATGGGTATCTAATTTTGAGAAAACTGGTTCGGCAATGAAAAAGAAACCTCCAGGCCGTGAGCGAACCATCTGTACACCACAGAATGTTCAAGCTTTACAAGATGCTGTCACACGAAGTCCACATCGGTCAATCCGTCGTCTTTCAGCATCTCTACAATTGCATAGTTCAAGTGTTCGAAGAATGTTAGTGAAGGACTTGCAATTCCATCCATACAAGTTGCAGATCGTCTAGGAACTGAAATGGAACGATGCAGTTGTGCGAGCACAATTCTGTAATGTAATGCTTCAGAAGATAAATGATAACAAAGAGTTTTTTCACGAACTGTGGATGTCAGACGAAGTGCATTTCCACCTCAGTGGATTTGTTAACAAGCAAAATTTCAGATAATGGGCACAAGAAAATCCTACGCAGCTACACCAGCGTCCGTTGCACAGCCAGAAAGTGACCGTGTGGTGTGCTATGTCATCTTATGGTGTTATAGGCCCTTATTTTTTTGAGGATGACAATGGTCTTACGATTACAGTGACGTCGGCTCGTTACGTAGCCATGCTTGAAACCTTTGTTGTGGAACAACAAAAGAAATTTCCACCAATTCTTAACACAGCCTGGTTTCAAAAAGACGGAGCAACGTCACATACTGCACAAATATCAATGGCAGCTGTACGCCGATTGTTTGGACAATGTGTCATTTCACGAAATGGTGACATTAGATGGCCTCCCAGATCGCCTAATCTCTCAGCTTGCGATTACTTTTTGTGGGGTCACCTTAAAAGCAAAGTGTTCCACAGTAGACCTGCTACAACGGAAGAACTGAAGGCAAAGATCCGAGAAGCAATTGCGGAAATTCCAGTTGAGATGTTACGTTAAACCATGAACAATTTAACGAAGAGACTTCATGAGTGTTTACGTAGAAGAGGAGGTCACCTGCAAGATGTCATCTTTAAAAAATAAACTAAAATGTATGTATCCTAAAATGGCAACATTTGTACAATTACATGAAATAAAATTCATTTTCTAAAAAAAATTTTTCATTAACGTTATTTAATTTTTTAAATTTCCCGTTTCTTTGAATCAACCTGTATTATCCTTTCTTAAGGATAGATAGGTCTGTGGTTGAGAAAGCTTTATAAAAGTAACCTGTACTCTTCAATTTCAATTAAATTAAATGCAGACTTAAACTGCATTTGTCACAAATGAAGGTTGTAGGTAGGTTATATCTTCAAAGATGATTCAGCTTAACTACAAGAGGTTATCTCTAAAGTAAAGATCGTTTCACTGTAAAAAAATCTATTCTGAAAACTTTATAAATATTTTTTATTTCTCTTAAACTACTTACCATATACTACTTCTCTATATAATCACCACATGAATTAGGACATTTATCGTAGTGATACCAGCTTCAATATACCCTCGTCTAATTCTTCTGCCACCACTCCAATTAGCCACTCATTAAAGCATTTTTAAGTTCACTGTCACCTGTGAATTGCTAACCACTCAAAAATTCTTTCATTTCCCAAACAAATGGTAATCAGAAGGAGCTAAGTCCGGACTATATGGTGGGTGATCATAAATTTCCCATCCAAATTTCTTAGTAAATCACGTGTCAGATCTGCAACATACGGACATGCATTATTGTGCAGCAGGATGACACCATCGATCAACCACCCACATTGCTGATTTTGAATGGTGTACCGTAACTTACATAGAGCTTTGCAGTTGGCTTCTGCATTTATAGTCGTTCTACATAGCATGAAATCAATCAACAGTATGCAAAACCGATCCCAAAAAGACTGTGGCCATCAGTTTGCGTCCAAATGGCTGTGGTTTGATCTTTGTTGGTCTGATTGGTGATTGAGGGTGACGCCAATCACTTGACTGCCATTTTCTCTCTGGCGTGTAATATGAAATCCATGTTTCATCACTGGTAACAATTGAATTAAGGAACTCATCCTTTTTTCTGTGTAGTGCATCAAAAATTCCAAAGCAGATCCCATATGGATTTTTGTGTGACGTTCTGTTAAGATGTGCGGCACCCAACATGCACAAACCTTTCTAAAGCCTAAATGGTCATGAAAAATGTGGCCAATAACAGCTCTTGAAACATCAGGAAAAAAAAGGAACAGGTCAAAAATTGTTGAGTGACAATCTTTTCTGATTTCATCATTGACACGTTTCAACAAGTCCTCGATGATTATCGGGGGCCTCCCCGAACGTTTTTCATCATGCACATTAATTCTGTTATTTCTAAACCTTTTACACCATTTTCGGACATTTCTTTCATTCATTACATTACCACCATACACAGCAAGTAATTTCCTATGAATTTCAGCCAGCTTAACATTTTCATGGTTTAAAAAGCATATGACTCCACATATTTCACAATCGGTGGCAACATCGATTTTTCTATTCATTTGATAACACAATAACTCACACGTAATCTAAGATACAATGCAACAACTTACAGACAACAATGCAGTATGTAAATTACTAGTGTGGCCATGAACGACACAGGTTCACCAGCCTTAAGAAGAGAAATTTCCCATCGGTCTTTAAATACAGCTTTGATGAACTGGGTGTTGAGAATTAAGAATTGCAGAAATCTTAGGAAGTAAAACATTTTTTGTCAATCTCAAATTTTGTTTGTCAAAATAGGAAAAAATGTTTTCTTTTGCTTCTTAATTTTCACTCATGACTCTTGTTCTTTCTTCTCTTTCCAAAAAAAGAAACAATAAAGATTGCAGTTTCCTTTGTAACCAAACCTTCCATCCATGTAGCCTAAAAGACTCCTTAAGAGATAAAATTTTATCTACAACAACATCAATCAAATATTCCTCTCTATCGCTTCAGATTCTACTAAAACAACCTCTGCAGTCACCAATTAAGGAAAATTCTCCATCAAATTCAATTCATTTTGTAAAATTATTAGAAAAAATAATGATAATCATGTTGCAAAGATCCTGGACTCAAAAAAATCTGAATTTGAAAGCTAAATTACATCACTGATTCTTCATGAGCAAAGTTTTTCTAAAAGCTAAACTTGTTTGCGTGTGTGACTATAGAAGAAAGCAACAAAGAACACAAAACTTAGAACATCTAAAATTAGCATAACTAATATGAATGAGAGGTTAATTAGATCTGAGAGGAACTGGTTGTTTGTAGATTTAATTCTAATGCAGGAGTCATAACATTACTGATTTATTGAAAAACTTTAGTTTAAAAATTTGCAATGACAAAACTGAATAGTGCTTATTTCATGTGGAGATTGATGTCTATGTCTTACAGAGATTAATCTTCCTGAAATTTGGTCTGCTGGAATACTTTTAGCTCTACTTTATGGAACCCTTAAAATGAATTGAGTCTTTTGTGAAAGGCTTATGTACTAAGAAAGACTTCTAAGCTGATTAATTCTAACTGTGATGAAACTTAAAAGATAATGGCTTTCTTGCTCTGTAGAATGAATTCATCTCTTCAAGTATGGTACGTCGTATTAAGTTTTTGTTTGTAATAAAAATTTAATTTAGATGGTATATATAAAATGCAAAACTAATTTTAAAAATTTATGTAGTATAATATAATAAAGTATGTGGCAATGCTGTTTTTTACCGAAGTTTTATGCTTTTACATTTATATAAGTTAGCCTCCAAATATGTTTTTTTTACAAAATCTTTATGCTATGTTAGGTTTTTCTGCTAGATCAATGATTTGCAGCAGATTACAATTCTTAGTAACTAAATTTCCTAATTTTTTTTAGTATATACTGAAGATAAATAGAATCCTGTTCATAAAATAAAATAATTTCAGTTTTAATAAATTCCATCAACATAAGGTTTATATTGTATATATAATTATGTTTAAAGTGAAGGATGTGAGTAGCTGCTATGAATACCAATTTAATTTTAACAAAACCAAATATGATAAGTAGACCCAGAATCAACAATGCTGGCCTTTTCATTGGTAAAATTACTCTTGGATGAGTATCAGGTTTTACTGATTTGGGAAGCTTCTTATATAAATACAGAGAATCATTCCTGAGATATAGAATATTAAATGCTAAATGAGATTTCCTGTGAATGAGGAATACCTATGCAGCTACAAGTTAAGTTTAATTTTAATGATGAAGTGGTACATCTTTGCTGTGCTGCTGTAAACAATCATTGAAGAGAATTGAAGCCTTTGAGGTATAAGTTTATTGATGATTTAATAAGATTAGTTGAATAGGTAAGGTTTGTAATGAGGATATAATTTAGAGTATACTAACATTGTAATTCCTAACCCTATATCAAAGATATAAAATTCTATCAGCTTTACTGTGATGCTAAGATTATTCTTAAATAATAACTAGATTATTAATAAATCTGTGATATACAAATCCATCATAAATGCTTGAACCTTTCATATGAGAATATGGTACAGAAATCTTTTAGCTTTCATCATCATTCTAATTACTAAAATGCTATTCGATTGGTGTGCTACAACATAGTCAAAAGATATATTATTAATTAGCTTAGTACCTAAAAAACAGTCTTCAAACACATTATTCATCCCTCTTGATAAAAATTAAAATGAAGAAAAACCATTAAGGGAACCTCAGAAGTGCTAAGAAAAAATATATTTAAATTAAAAATTAATATAGAACATAAATAAAGACCTTACCTAACAGAGTCATGCATACCACGACATATATACATAAGAGCATCAGTGACAACTGGATCATTAGTTAATTGTAAATTTCCACGAGACATATAATCGGTCATAATACTTTTACATACATTTACTTTAACAAATTCACCATGAAATAAATCTATCAGTGGCAAAAATTTATCCTGTAAAATATAAATAAATAACAATAAAGAATAAAATATTAAAAAAAATTGTTAAATTAATAAACAATTGAAAGGGTGGATAAAATGTTAACGAACATTTTGATAAACTTTCTAAAGATCACCAACAATATTGATTTATTAGCGGCTATTGACCACAACAACTGACATTGTCTACGTAAAGTATTTACGGAGCATTATATTGGAATTTAGTGTTGCTGAAAATCTCTTGCTGGATGTTTACAATCATTTATATTATTGCAGTTAAGTTTTAACAGGTAAGATAGAGAAAACTAACTGAGAATGCACAAGACTGTTGGCTAGAGAACACTATGCTTCCAACTTATTTAGATAAACTTCTAATATGGGCATTATGTACTCATAACATGATAGCACCTTGTTGTCAGTTATAAGCACCCTGCGTTTTTAATACAACTGCATTCTATAAATTGTTTATGTAATTTACAGATTAAATATTTACAGAACAGGGTTTGTAAAAAGTAGATATCTATTAAATTTGTTCTGAAATTACAATACTACATTTTATTTTATAAAAAAACATGTACATAATTCTCATTAAGTCATACTGCTTTTCCATTAAACTCAATAGCCCTCACCCAGTCATAGACTGCTACTGCCAATGATATCATTTAGAAATTAAACTTATATTTTAGGCATGGTGTTAATTCAATAGCAGTGAAATTAAATTATCCTTTATACTGTTAATTTTATTATGATTAAACCTTATTCAATGAAAATAACTGAAATATTTCTGCATATCTAATAACAATACTAACAGAAAATAGTTTTACGTTATGTTTTGTAAATAACCAATTACGAGCCTAAAGACTGACAATATCTTAATAACATAAACAAAAATTAATTATTTATTTTAACACTTTATTTTACACAATAGGAGGTAACATGGAAATGGTAGTGATAGAACGCATGAGAAATAATTTAATATTAATGTAATGTACTTAAAAAAACCAAGAACTATTAAATTACTGTTTATGTTCAACTATTTGTAACATACCATTATAAAAAGTGATTCAAAATCAGATGTATTTGAAATAATATTCTCAATGATAGTCTGTAGCTGAGGATAAAACTGTTCATAAGCTCTGTTGGGTGTTACATGTTGTATTACATCTCCAAGAAAAGCATTAACTTCTCTATTCTGAAACAAAATTAAAATACATCCTTTAAACAATATTAATCACAAAAATTGTATACCTACTTAACCAGTATAACATTACACCAGGTTATACACAGCAGAAGAAAGATTACCAGATTACAACATTTAAACATCCTGAAACAATCAATCTGAGGAAAATAGATCTCCTCCTTTTTTGAAGTTGGTTAAAAATAGATCTTATCAGGGATCAAATGTGTAATTTTATTCTAGCCTAACATAACCAGTAATTACCCAAATTAATTTGCAGTAATTACAGTTACAACCACAGATATGCAATAAATATTTTGTTTATATTTCACATTTTAGATAATCAGCTTTCATCAGAATAATAAGTTATCTCCACAGGACACAAAACAATTTCCCAACTGGTAACATTAAATATCCACTTTCATTAAACTGAGAATATATTTTTTTTCTAGCCACCGAATTTATAGGAAGCAGAACAATTTGTTATTCTTTTGAAAATTTCAATATAATCAAATTACATTATGATACTTAATTACCAAGTCCCAACACTCATTTTATTTAACTTACAAGGTTTGTTCAGAAAATAACTGAACTTAATTTTTTAATCTTTATTATTAGTTTTATAGATTATTGGTCCTTGTCCCCTTTAACGAAATTCCCTCCCCTATTGATATACTTTTCCCAATGGTGTTTCCACTTCGCGAAGCAGTCCTGGATAGCTTCATTTGAAATGGCCATTACGGTCCGTGATGAATTTGCTTTAATGTCATCGATAGTCTTAAAACGATGTCCTTTCATCACTGATTTTAATTTTACACATATTAAAAAATTGCAAGGAGCCAGGTCTGGTGAGTAGGGAAGCTAAGGGAGGACAGTCATCTGATTTTTGGACAGCTTTACAAAGCTGAGTGTGCGGGTGCGTTGTTGTGGTGAAGGAACCATGAGTTATCTTGCCACAATTCTGGTCTCTTTTTGCAGATTTTTTCATGTAACCATTGTAAAATGCCTTGATAGTACATACGGTTCAGTGTTTCACCTTGAGGCAAGAATTTAAAATCCACAATTCCATTAAAATAAAAAAAACAGAAAGCATCACTTTGACACTGGATCAAGACTGATGTGTTTCTTGGAGCGTGGAGATCTTTACCAATTCATTGTGATGATTGAACTTTTGTCTTGAAGTCTTAGCTGTAAACCCAGCTTTTGTCTCCTGTTATGATTCCTTTGCATGAATAATTCATCGTTATTCGCTTGTTCAAGAAGTTGCCGACAAACGTCCACTCAATGTTCTTTCTGCTGTTCGGTATCAACCAAGGAACATACTTTGCTGCAACTCGAAGCATGTAAAATTTTTCAGAGTCAAAATGTTATGGCATGATCTGATTGAGATGCTAATTGCTTCTGCTAGTTCTGCGACAGTCAATTGACGATCTGCATGCATCAGATCGTTGATTTTCTGAACGTGGGTGCTATCAGTTGAAGTTCATCTTCAATTGACTGATGACCACTTTTAAATTGTGAAAACCATTAGTAACACTGCTTATGACTCAGAGCATAATCTTCGTAAGCTTGTTTCAAAAGTTGAAACGTTTCTGTTAAAGTTTTCCTCAGTTTTACGAAAAATTATACATTGTATTGCTGCTCCTGAAAATCACACATTATAAAAATCACTACTAACTACTTAAACGTGTTGCACTCAAATAAGAATAATACGAAAAATGAGATATCAACAATCCAAGAACATTTGGTTACAGAGGTGGTTATACAGAACACAATGCTACCAACCACATGTCACTAAATATTTCTGTTGGTGTGCAATTAAAAACGTTCGGTTATTTTCTGAACAGATTTCATATACTAAGAACAACGCAACTAGACACAGATGTAAAGAAAGTGAAATATCAAGAAAATATTTTTCTAATAAATTACAATCAGCCAGTTACATTATGTTTTTCTTTATTTAATTTATTTTAGTATTCAGATAATTGGTCCATACATGAAAACTGAAATACCATAAAAACTATAATTTTTAGTGAAAATAAACAAATTAAGGAAAACTGAGATTTTGGTTATATATTTAAAAGAAAAACAAATTGGAAATCTTGTGTAGCAAATTACACAGTTTGAAAGTGTATATACAACATTATTAATAAATAACATTCCCTGAGTATCTTCAGTGATTTTTGTTTCAGTTACCGATCATTTTTGTATAGTATTCCAAATGTCACTAGAAAGTTGCAAAAACAAGCGAAAATATTATGAATTAAGCTTTAAGCATTATTACGTTTATAAAATTTGCTTCAGTTTTATCACAGAAAGAGTTAGAAATTTTTTTAAGTAACTTTATACTGACAATCATGGACTTTATATGACAATATATTTTAGCACAGGGTTAAAGTTATGCTATTTTTAACTTCAATAAAAGAAAAAGATTTTTAATGTAATATGGTTACTTTACAGTTTTAATTGGTGTTCAATTTAATAAAATGTTCCTCCACATCAAATGGACAAATGGTGGTCTCACAGTAAGGTTTTTCTGTATAACTTAAATGAAAAAGATGTTTCAATTGAAAAAAATACATTATCAGTATATCCTTAAATCTTTTTCATTTTTTCTATCATAATTTTTATATTTGATTCTTATAGCACAATGATACGTACATGGCCTGATGTCATTCATATATGCAAAGAATGAATGAATCAATAATATAAATTTTCAAGATAACTTAAAAAGCAAGCAAGATGAAAAATCAATATTAATAAAGTTGTTTGCATTTTAGGTTACCAATGATATACGTTAAATGCTGGATCACACAACATTGTTCGTGGACTGTACAATTCAGCACTGAAAACTTCTGAAAATTAAATAATTAAAAAAATGATACTCCAAACAAAATAAAAAATAAAATTATTGACTACAACTTATCTGCTTGAAAATGTTTAAATGTTTTAGGGAGTGCATATTGCAATTTTAAAGAATAATAATAACTACAGAACACTGGGTATGTTCCAGATAGAATACATTAACTAAACATGTTTTAATGATTTTTAATAAAGATAAAGTATTTTTTTTAAGTTCATTAAACAAAAGTGATAAAAAAGATTATTAATAAAAAGGTTAAGATTTACAAAACAATCATCCCGATAACTAATAAATTTAGAAAGAAGAGAGAATTTCCTTTCTAGGACATATTTTCAGAATGGAAGAGACCAGACTTATCAGACAGATAATCAAACTTTTCTGGAACAAGAAAAGCAGACTGAACTGTTTATACAAAGTACAGAAAGACATGGAGGAATTAGACATAACCCATGAAACCTAAAAACGAAAACCGGAAACTATGAGAAATTAAAAAATAAAGAAACAAGATTCCTATCGAAACCCAAGAAAACAATAAGCCAGGTGTACTCTGAACAAGAAAGGGCAAGAAGATCCGAAACCCTTAGAAATTACTGGCAAAAAAGAAAAGCTGAAAAACAACAAATCAGCAAGAAAAGAAAGAACTTGCCAAAAAAAAAAGAACTAAAGTGATCCATTATGGTCTTAGAAGTAAAAAAAAAGGTTAAGTCAGATAATAATTTGCTCCTCTTAAAGTTTTATTTAAAGTACAGATTACTTTAAATGATTATAACTTCAATCAATTATTTTCTTTAAGGTTATAATAATAAAATAAAAACATCACTGATTCTTACTATAAAATCTATAAAAAGCAACAATATTAACCAGCAGCTAAAGACCAATAGATATACATTTCTAATTAAAGTTACATTTTTGTTACCTATACTTGAAAGTAATGAAACATTCTAAAAAAACTAAACTCAATCCACACAAAGTAATAAGTCCTACAAAAAATTCCCCACAAATTGTAAAAGAATAAATGCTATTAATTGATGCAATATCTCTGGCTTAAGCGTTTTAGTATTGAAGATGACATTCATAGTGGGTAATGAATTAAGCTACAAAAATTGTTGTGTTTATAAAATTTGCTTCAGTTTTAAAGCAGAAATAATTTTTTTTTTTTTTTGTCTTCAGTCATTTGACTGGTTTGATGCAGCTCTCCAAGATTCCCTATCTAGTGCTAGTCGTTTCATTTCAGTATACCCTCTACATCCTACATCCCTAACAATTTGTTTTACATATTCCAAACGTGGCCTGCCTACACAATTTTTTCCTTCTACCTGTCCTTCCAATATTAAAGCGACTATTCCAGGATGCCTTAGTATGTGGCCTATAAGTCTGTCTCTTCTTTTAACTATATTTTTCCAAATGCTTCTTTCTTCATCTATTTGTCACAATACCTCTTCATTTGTCACTTTATCCACCCATCTGATTTTTAACATTCTCCTATAGCACCACATTTCAAAAGCTTCTAATCTTTTCTTCTCAGGTACTCCAATTATCCAAGTTTCACTTCCATATAAAGCGACACTTCAAACATATACTTTCAAAAATCTTTTCCTGACATTTAAATTAATTTTTGATGTACACAAATTATATTTCTTACTGAAGGCTCGTTTCGCTTGTGCTATTCAGCATTTTATATCGCTCCTGCTTCGTCCATCTTTAGTAATTCTACTTCCCAAATAACAAAATTCTTCTACTTCCATAATCTTTTCTCCTCCTATTTTCATATTCAGTGGTCCATCTTTGTTATTTCTACTACATTTCATTACTTTTGTTTTCTTCTTGTTTATTTTCATGCGATAGTTCTTGCGTAGAACATCATCTATGCCGTTCATTGTTTCTTCTAAATCCTTTTTATTCTCGGCTAGAATTACTATATCATCAGCAAATCGTAGCATCTTTATATTTTCACCTTGTACTGTTACTCCGAATCTAAATTGTTCTTTAACATCATTAACTGCTAGATCTATGTAAAGATTAAAAAGTAACGGAGATAGGGAACATCCTTGTCAGACTCCCTTTCTTATTACGGCTTCTTTCTTATGTTCTTCAATTATTACTGTTGCTGTTTGGTTCCAGTTAATATTAGCAATCGTTCTTCTATCTCTGTATTAAAATCTAATTTTTTTAAAATGCTGAACATTTTATTTCAGTCTACATTATCGATTGCTTTTTCTATGTCTATAAATGCTAAGTATGTTGGTTTGTTTTCTTTAATCTTCCTTCTAATATTAATCTGAGGCCTCAAATTCCTTCCCTTTTCTGTACACTTTTTGTGAAACCAAACTGGTCTTCTCCTAACACTTCTTCCACTCTCCTCTCAATTCTTCTGTACAGAATTCTAGTTAAGATTTTTGATGCATGGCTATTAAGCAAATTGTTCTGTATTCTTCACATTGATCTGCTCATGCTTTCTTTGGTATCACGACTAAAACACTTTTTTTGAAGTCTGACGGAAATTCCCCTTTTTCATAAATATTACACACCAGTTTGTATAATCTATCAATCGCTTCCTCGCCTGCACTACGCAGTAATTCTACAGCTATTCCGTCTATTCCAGGAACCTTTCTGCCATTTAAATCTTTTAATGCTCTCTTAAATTCAGATCTCAGTATTGTTTCTACCATTTCATCCTCCTCAACTTCCTCTTCTTCCTCTATAAAACCATTTTCTAATTCATTTCCTCCGTATAACTCTTCAATATATTCCACCCATCTATCGTCTTTACCTTTCGTATTATATATTGGTGTACCATCTTTGTTTAACACATTATTAGATTTTAATTTATGTACCCCAAAATTTTCCTTAACTTTCCTGTATGCTCCGTCTATTTTACCAATGTTCATTTCTCTTTCCACTTCTGAACACTTTTCTTTAATCCACTTCTTTCGCCAGTTTGCACTTCCTGTTTATAGAATTTCTTAATTGCCGATAGTTCCTTTTACTTTCTTCATCACTAGCATTCTTATATTTTCTACGCTCATCCATCAGCTGCAATATATCGTCTGAAACCCAAGGTTTTCTACTAGTTCTCTTTATTCCGCCTAAGTTTGCTTCTGCTGATTTAAGAATTTCCTTTTTAACATTCTCCCATTCTTCTTCTACATTTTCTACCTTATCTTTTTTACTCAGACCTCTTGCGATGTCCTCCTCAAAAATCTTCTTTACCTCCTCTTCCTCAAGCTTCTCTAAATTCCACCGATTCATCTGACACCTTTTCTTCAGGTTTTTAAACCCCAATCTACATTTCATTATCACCCAATTATGGTCACTATCAATGTCTGCTCCAGGGTAAGTTTTGCAGTCAACGAGTTGATTTCTAAATCTTTGCTTAACCATGATATAATCTATCTGATACCTTGCAGTATCGCTTGGCTTTTTCCAAGTGTATATTCTTCTATTATGATTTTTAAATTGGGTGTTGGTAATTACTAAATTATACTTCATGCAAAACTCTATAAGTCGGTCCCCTCTTTCATTCCTTTTGCCCAGCCCGTATTCACCCACTATATTTCCTTCCTTGCCTTTTCCAATGCTTGCATTCCAATCTCCAACTATTATTAAATTTTCATCTCCTTTTACGTGTTTAATTGCTTCATCAATCTCTTCATATACACACTCTACCTCATCATCATCATGGGCGCTTGTAGGCATATAGATGTTAACAATCGTTGTCGGTTTAGGTTTTGATTTTATCCTTATTACAACGATTCTATCACTATGCGTTTTGAAGTACTCTACTCTCTTCCCTATCTTCTTGTTCATTATGAACCCTACTCCTGCCTGCCCATTATTTGAAGCGCAGAAATAGTTAGAAATTTTTAAGTAACTTCTGTACTGACAATCGTGTATTTATATGACAATGCAGTTCACCATGAACTCATTCCTGACAGGCAGACGATGAACAAGGAAATGTATATTGGTATCCTTTATCATTTATATGAAGCAGTAAGAAGTAAGCACAATGAAAAATATATATAACTGATTTTTAAAAAAATATTTTTTATTTTTTTTTTATTTTTAAAAATATAGAACTGATTTTTTATGACAATGCACTGGCACAGCCATCCATTCTTATCAAAGAGTACCTGGCATAACACAGTGTAACAACTCTGGAGCACACAACATACTCTCCTGATTTGGCACCTACTGCATTCTTCTTGTTTCCTCATTTGAAAAATGCTCTGAAGGAAAAAGATACAAAAATGATGATGTAACAGGGCTAATGTGATGAAGTAACTGGGTAGATCTCACTCAAAATGGGTTTCAGAATGCTTCCAACAACTCAATAAACAGCAAAATTGTGCAGTTTTGGCATACATTTCCTAAAGGAAATGTATGCCAAAACTTTTTCATGTAAGCAATTTAACAAAAAAAAGAACTTCCAAGCACTTGTTCAACCTACTTTTTAGAATGCCAAATTGTTTAGGACAAAAAAGCCATTAATAAGATTTTGAAAATACTATTAAAGTAGAGCAACATAAATACATATTTAAATGCATAACCAAAATTACGTATATACAATCAAGGAGAGATGTACAGTTTAATGCATAACTACGTTGTAATTAAATGATGTAGTGTAAAGAGACACCCACTAACGACTGAATTTTTAAAAATCTAAATAACACAATCCTATCTTTAAATTAGATTCTACCTCTTAAAATTAATAGTACTTTGTTGAAAAAATACATTTATTTAAAAAGGCAAATGTATTATATTTACAAATCAACAATATAAAACAATTAGTTTGTACTGTTACATGAAATAAATTAACATTCAAATAAAGGTCTAATTGATCTCCAGAATTTGAAAAGTATTCCAATTTCAGCTGCAATATACCCAAAATAATGCCATTCTGTTTGCCTGCTTCAAATCAATAATGCAAAGCCAAATAACATATTCACAAGTAGAACAAGATATACAGTTACATGGCATTTTACAAAAGATAGTAACAGTTTAAAAATAGTAATTATATTAATGTTTTATATTATATACTAATTATATTACAGAGTCATTAACAAGAAATATTTTACTTGCAGTTAAAATTTAAAAAAATATTATACATCAAATTGAAATATTTCAAATTTTGGGCAAATCTATGCTTTATAAACTTCAATTATATATTAAATATATTTAATAAATAACCAAAATATATGAATGTGTTATATAATTATATGATTTTATATATGATTGAGGTACTCTTTTGGAGTTTCCCCTCAAAATTAAAAAAAGTTTTTTTTAACAGTATCATACATATCAACATAACCTAACCCCAAATGTAATATACACTCACTTTGCTTGCTAACCTTTTCTAATTAACATTAAATATGCAGATTACATACAACAATGATGTAATCTTTAATGATGGGAAATGGAGATTGTTGAATTCTAATTTATGTGAATATCTATTGTGTCACAGACATACGGATGAGGAAGATTTGTTCAATTTAAAACTTCCAATATATTAGTGAGTTTCATCCTGTAATATAATTATCTTTTGTAAAATAAGTATTGTATTGAGTTATTATTAGTTATTATTTAAAAAATACATGAATTTTTAATTATACTCTTGTTTCTCCAAAATAATTATATCTAATCATTAAAATACAGGTTCCTTTCAAGAAGATGCCGATCTGTATTTAGTCAGTTGTTGTAATTAGTTAGTTGTAAGATGGCGCCACTAAAAGGAGAAAATAAAATTATAATTAACTTTATATAATAAATAAATATAATTATTAATATAATCTAAACAAACTTAACCTACACTCGCTTCACTTACTAACCTTGACTAGCAAGCATAGGTTAAGTTTGGTTCGATTATATTTATACTTTTAGATTTATTATAAAAATTTATATATATATATATTCCCCCCCAAAAAACACTTAATTTTTTAAGCAATCTGCCAAAAATTGATGTATTTTTAACATTCAATAAGAATGAGGTGGGAATATGCATGTTTCAAAATAAAAAATAAAAATTGGTACTTTTCATTTCTCCCCCCCAAAAGTTTTATGTTTTTCACTTTGAGATAACTGAAAATAGCAAGAAATATTGATATTAACGATAACCAGGTTGGAGAAATAACCCAATATAACCATTTATATTTATTTACTTTATAGATATAATCTAACAAAACTTAACCTATGCTTTCTAACCTTACTAACTAACAGTAATTTTGAATATTTAAATAATAAATTCGGTAATTATTGCAATTATTTAAGAATGAGGTGGGAATATGCATGTTTCAAAATAAAAAATAAAAATTGGTACTTTTCATTTCTCCCCCCCAAAAGTTTTATGTTTTTCACTTTGAGATAACTAAAAATAGCAAGAAATATTGATATTAACGATAACCAGGTTGGAGAAATAACCCAATATAACCATTTATATTTATTTACTTTATAGATATAATCTAACAAAACTTAACCTATGCTTTCTAACCTTACTAACTAACAGTAATTTTGAATATTTAAATAATTCTGTAATTATTGCAATTATTTAAATAATCAAAACATTACTGAATTAGTCGATGTTAGCGAGTGAAGCGAGCATAGGTTTGCTTAGATTAATAAGTTTTTAATAAATTCAGTAATTACTGCAATTATTTATTATTGAAATAATCAAAACATTACTGTTAGTCAAGGTTAGCAATCGAAGCGAGCTTAGGTTAATTTTGGTTGATTATATTTAATTATATATCATATATTTAGTTATTTATATAAATTTATTATACAGTGCACCTTCAATTTACACAGGTTCCAGAAAATTTCTGCGTAAATTGAGACTCACATTTAATGCAGCAATACAGGTTAGGTTCTTGTTAAGTTATACAGTAAATGATAAACGTAAATTAGTGTACTCAAAAAATACTGTACTTTATTTTACTATTTTATTATTACAGTATCAATGAATTATTTTAATGCAGAAATGCAGATTAGGTTCTTGTTATTACTGTATTCACAAAAATACTGTACTTAACTATTTTATTATTACAGTATTATTGTATTATTTTAATGATATTACAGTACAATGTATTAAAAAAAATGTACTATTGTATTTATTTTCTCTTTTCAGTGGCACTATCTAACAACCAATTACAACTAACTATAGATTGGCTGCAGGCATATTCTATAAAAGTACCAAATACATGCACTTTTAATTAACTTGTATTATGCAATATCAATCAGTGGGGGAAAATTCAAAAAAAGTGCCCCCGATTGAAATTGATTTTGTTCATAACTAAAGTTTCTTTGCAACTACACAGATTAATTCAAAATGAAGTAACATCAATCTCAGTGGATACATTCAAAACACAATCAATGAAGAATACAATTATCAGATATACAACAGATTTTGTATTTAAGGTTACACAATTATTAACCCAAAATTTAATAGCCAGAAATATTAAAGACTTAAAACAATTATACAGTACATTATATAAAATAAATATATATTAATTTTTATGTAATGTAGATAGTACTCATATACGTTACATAAAAATTGCAGACTCAAAAGAGTTACAGAGACAACATGGCCAAGAGTTTGGACCTGTCATTAAATAGTGTCATTTTTTCATAATGCCATGCAACAAGCCTTGTGCATTTGTATGCGATTTAAATCATGTAACAAATTTAAAAAAAAATTTAAACAAAAATCAACATTCAGCTCTGGATAAAAAAAATACTTTATTTCAATCAATTTATAATTTTACACATTTTTTTTGAGTAAGACAAGACATTCAGTCAACTGATTCATTCAAAAAAACACCTTGAATTCCACATCTTTGTAACACTTCCTCTATAGGTAACTGTTTTTGTGTACTAGTACATTCCGATCTCCCACACTCCCAAAGTAAATTACATTTTTCATTATACAAATTATAAAAACCATTGACTTTTATAACGCTTGAGCTAATGCAATCTTTATGAAACTTCCTTTTACAATTTTTATAGCACTGCATCACTGAATCACTATCCTTTATAACTTTTCTACATATTGGACAAGGGCCCACACTAAATGATGGATACTTGATATTCTGTCTCATATAACATTTGTTAGGAGGCATGATTGATTATATTTTTATTTATCCAGGTTTTTAATTATTTATTTATTTTTAATTTAAATAGAAAACATTTGTGTACTGTATTTTTGTGTGTGTGAGAGAGAGTGTGACTGTGTGAGTGTATATGTAATATAATACATAAAAAGAAAATGTTGACACTTACTAACAATACAAACAGGTCTCAAAAACAGTTGGTCAACAATAACAAGTGCCCAAAATATTTATATTTTTGATATTTTTACTAAATAATAATTATTTGAGGAAATAAAATTATTATAAACATATAATTAAGAAAAAATAAAAAATAAATAAATATATCATTATTACATTAAAAAAAAAATATTTGTTGTCTCCTATAAAACTATAAAATAAAATACACACAGTTCTTATTCTTCTATAACTACATGGGATTTAAAAATAAAAATTTCATCCCAAACATATGCACTTTTTTCAAAATTTTGTTATATGAATATTACTGAAGTAGTACAATATAATTTCAAGCGATTTTATTATTTTTTATTAACATAACATATATATTCTCAACTATAATTGAAATATTATGGTATCCAGTAATATGTAACTAACCACTATTAAACTTTGTGTTTTTTTCCTTTTTCTCAGCCAATAGTAGAAGTACAATTGCTGTTATCAGAACTATGAAAGCAGTATTGTTACCAATATTATGCAGATTTAAGTAATATTAAATATTTCTTACTGTTTTAAACTCTAGATTCCAGAGGCCTTGATTTTAATTGATTATAAATAATTTAGAAAAATTAAGAATTTTTAAAAAGTTAAAAAAGACTTTCAAATTTAAAAAAAAATTAGGCAGTGTTTTAAGGAGATTTCCTGAATATCAAATCACTAACTTTTATATGATGATATATATCTCTGAAATTACAATTTGAAATGTAGTGGTTTTCTGAACCATAACTAATATTGAAATGTAAGAATTGTTGTGAATTCTGTTTGTTGAAATTAAATAGCTAAATGTAGTTATAATGAACATGTTTCTTATTATTATTATTAATCAATTATTACTATTATATTTTTTATTAACTGTAATTACTAATTTCAATCGGATTAATATTACTGTCAGATCCAATCTGTGACTAATTTTTTCATCGGCAAAATACCACACACACAAAAGACAAATGCAATGATAATCACAGTTGGAGAACTCATTACCTATTCATGTCACTAATGTAATTATACTGCCAGAAGAATATTTTTAATAATTTAAAATTAACAAAATAAATTCTGAAGAGTGGAGTATTGCAATCGATATTCCACTCATGAATTTCTGTAAAATTTCAATATGTTTATATCAACTAATATGAATTTAAATATATAAAGGAATTTTACTTTAATACCTTCGATGTATTAGGAACATCTTTTTTTTTCAGAAATTATATTTCTTTTCAACTAAGATTATTAAAAAGTGGCATTAAAAATTTTCCAATTTAAGGCAAATCTCAGAAATTAATATTACTTTTTATTGGTTTAGTGCTGCAGATGCCATTTTTTTTATATATAATACAAAAGTTAATTGTACACAGGTTGAAGGGTGTTTATCCAGAACTTTACTTTCCTATTCATACAGTCGGTGGATTCACTAGTATTGACCATATACCAGCAATTTTATTTCCTATCAGTAATATAACAACTATATACTTAGTGGCAGTTATGTGGGATCATGTTGTTTTTAAAGAATTAAATAAATGCATAAATAAACATCATTCTACAAACATTACTAATAGTTAAAAAAGAATTATTTAAATATTTAATAAAACATTTTTTGTTTTATCATATTTCAAACCCTTAACAGGTTGCATCATATTATTTCAAACTTTTGTGAATTAGAATTCCATAAATGATGATCCAAGTATAATCTTTAACTTTACAAAGTCAAGATATATATAATAATAATTAGAGAAAATAAAATTTTGAGTAATTTTGTCTGAAGTAAATTTTTCATAACAAGTGGTATGAAATGACAGCACCAGGCTGAAACTGGATACAATAGCTAGTTAATTTTAAATGTAATGACAGGTACAGGTAAATTTAGTTCATGTATATTGAGATGCAATTGAACTCTGATTAACAGATCAGGAAACATAAAAAAATTAAAATACTCAGTTTGAAAATTTTGAAGCAATATAAAATATATTTATGTACTAAACAATAAAAATCTTACATAAAAATATAAAACGAATAAAAAAAAAATAATAACTTTTAAAAAAACCTGCTCTTAAAAGTTACAAAATAATACATTTTTAATTCTTTAAATATTGACTCTAAAAGTTCATCTTCAGATTAAAAACAACTACCAATAACTTACTTTACTAATCCCTAATTTTCTGCAACTTATAAAGAAATCTGAATTCAAATAAATTAATTAGTATTATTTTTAGTTTTTTTAAGTTTTTTTTTTATTATTGTTACTTATAGCTTTTATATTTTTTTAAAAAGTTTATTCTATTTTTTCTTTTTAATTTTATTTTTATTTAAAACATGAATAAGGCAATAGAAAATTCTAACCATTATATGACATTTTCATCTTTTATTTTTAAACCTGCATCTTGATATAAATACAAAAATCTGATGTGGGCACAACATGACTTTTCTTTCCTATTAAATTACATATACACATTTTTTTGCTGCACTTCATTTAAATTTATTTCATTTGAAAGTGAGATATGTTCCTCCAATTCTTTAATAAAATGTACAGTTACACAATTGCTGAAATATTAGTTTTTATTAACATCAAATATTTATACAATTATTATCTTACCTGATATATCAAGATAGAGTAAAAGTCTCTTTAACATTAAGACTAAGAGAGGTTGATGAATATTAAATGACTGGCAACAAAAAACAAATAAATGAAATGATGATCAACTATGACTTAGGAAGAATATTGTCCAACAAATCAGAGGAGTAATGAACTAAAAGATGTTTTAGATCTTTTATCAAAGATGATAAAAGCAATATTTTTTTGCAATTTATTAAAGATCGGGGATGTATACCTCAGTGTATATGAGTATGTTGTTCTTGGGAAGTCTATTTTTCAGTCACTCTTTAGTTAACTTTAATGTAAAAATTAAACAGAAATTCCAGAATAATTAAATAAAATTGAACAGAAATTAAACTAGAAAATCCAAAATAATACGATTCTAAACTATAATTTTCAATTAATATTAAATAATCGGTTGTTTCACCAAATCTATTACATATACACATATGCAATAATGCCTATTAAATTACACATACACATTTTTAAAAGTACATAAAATTTTATTTCACTAATAACTTCTGATTTTTTTCATTTATCTTTGTTTTGTTATTATTGAATAATTATTTATTGTAAAACTTTTTTTACAATCACGGGTTAAATCAATATATTTAAATTTAAAAAAAAAAAGTCTAAAAAAATAAATTAAAAACGTTAAAAGAAAAAAAAAGGAGATGAAGTCTGATTCAAACCTCTTCCCCTTCAAAGATCCCAATATTTTATTTATTAAAATTTCATTTGGCTATAACTCTGAAACCAATGAAAATAAGTACCACTTATCTTTCAAAAGCTCTCAATGAGGGCTTATTATTTCATTTAAGAAAAACTTCAAAATCCAAATTATTTTGGATTTCGATTGAAAATCAAAATTTTTCACGATCATAATAGTTCCTTTACTTTGTACAAGGAAGTAAAAAGGAAAAGAGAGAATATGTAAATATATTATTTTTTATCTAAAAAAATATTCATTAATTTTTGCTTGAAAATAGTTTGAATTTTAAAATTAAATAACAAGCAATTATAACATAATTTTTTTATAATTCAATAATAAGCAATGATGGTATTTTTTATAATTAATTCATGCAATGTAATTTTAAAATATTTTCTTTTAGATTAGAAATTTTTTTTACCAAAACAAGCTTAGTTTGTAAACATAAAAAAAAATGAATCAAAATGAATTCATCCATTTTTTTTAGAAGTCAGTTAAAGAAAAAATTTATTTCAATAAATAAATTTACTATCATATGTTTATAATAAACAAAAGTAATAATATCTTGCCATATGTTTTAATTATGAACTTCCATTCATCAATACACATTCACACACAACACAAAAATGTACATTTAAAAAATTATTAAATTTATTTAAAAAAAAAAATCACAAAAATGTTTAAACATAAATATTAAATAATATATAAACAAACAAAAAACACACACACACACACACGCACACGCACACGCACACACACACACACACACACACACACACACACACACACACACACACTTCACATTAAAACATGTCAATACAATACATTTTTTAAGAATTGGTTCACTTCCTTAAATTACATTCTCTATTGATAATCACAACACACAAAAAAAATTTTAAATAAAAATCTGGATAAATGAAAACATATTTCATATAAATGGATACTGTACAGAAAGGGGTAAAAGTCCAAGATATAAGTGTACCACCATGTCCTGTGTGTGATGAAGTTATTAAAGACAATGATATGACAATAAGATGTCAAAGTAAGTGTAAAAGGTTATTTCATACAAGATGTGTTGGTTCAAGATCATTAAAGTTAATTGGATTTTATTTTTATACTGATAAAGTGAAATGGTCATGTAAACGAAAGGATTGTGTAGAAGAGGAAAGTAAAGAATTAATTCAAGTAGGTACAGTAATAAAACCTGAAAGACTATCAAAGGAAAAATTAAGACTTTTATTAGAGAAATTAGTTTCTAATAGAGTACAGAGTAGTCACTAGATTTGTATACATATATATTTTTATTTTGTGAAATGTGTTTTGAAATAAACTGCTTTTATTCAGAACTATTCAATTAATACGATTAAATAACATAGGATGGCTAAAGTAAAAAATATTAAGTCACCCAAAAATGCTTTGGGCAGAAAATATTTGCTAATTTCTTTGATTAGAAAATTGCATTTTATTTTTGTGGCAGCAGTGATATATTTTGCTTGAGCAATAACAGGAAGGTATATAGATGGGTCAAAAAAAATCTGGCTTTTTTTAAGTTTTATGCCTTGAGGAAAAATTATATGCTTATAATTATATGATTGTAAATTATATGCAAAAAAAATTTGGTCTTTTGGAATTCCCCCCTCACAAAAAAAAACACTTTTTTTTAACCAATCTGTCAAAAATTGATGTATTTTTAACATCCAATAAGAATTAGGAGGGAATATGCATGTTTCAAAATAAAAAATAAAAACTGGTACTTTTCATTTCCCCCCCCCCAAAAGTTTTATGTTTTTCACTTTGAGATAACTGAAAATAGCAAAAAATATTGATATTAACGATAACCAGGTTGGAGAAATAACCCAATAAAACCACTTATATTTATTTACTTTATAGATATAATCTAACAAAACTTAACCTATGCTTTCTAACCTTACTAACTAACAGTAATATTTTGAATATTTAAATAATAAATTCGGTAATTATTGCAATTATTTAAATAATCAAAACATTACTGAATTAGTCGATGTTAGCGAGTGAAGCGAGCATAGGTTTGCTTAGATTAATAAGTTTTTAATAAATTCAGTAATTACTGCAATTATTTATTATTGAAATAATCAAAACATTACTGTTAGTTAGTCAAGGTTAGCAATCGAAGCGAACTTAGGTTAAGTTTTGGTTGATTGTATTTATGAATTATATCTATATTTATACGTAATAGCAATATTGCTTAGTTTTAATATGTAAAATCTGTTAATATGGAGAATGTTTGAAATGACTGGGGAAATTGGCATGTTACTGTAATATCAATATTTCCTGCTATTTTGGAACATGCATATTACCACCTAATTCTTATTGGATATTAAAAATACATTGATTTTTGGCTATTGATAATTGGTTAAAAAACTGTATTTTTTAGGGAGGAATTGCTAAAAGATACAAAATTATTTTTATTCCAATGCTCCCAAGTTCAAAAAATAGATTTTGTTAGACTGACATTTGTATGTATGTGTGTATGGATGTTGGCCTGTATTTTGTATTATACCTCTGATCCTAAAAAAGAATGTATTAAAAGTTTTTGGAAAAAGGGGTGTAGGTGTTTTGGTAGAAACTAAATTTCAAATCTGTACAGGGGAAGTTTAGCAAAACATTTTGCTTAATGCAACATTTGCATCACTTATAATGATGGATGAAGTGACCTCAATCAGTAATTTAGTATATCTACATTGTAGCTACAGAAATATTTTGACTACTAAAATGAGTTACCTTTTCCTTTTTCCTGCATATGTACTGTATAATTCATTTAATAGTGATTTAATTATAACTTCAAAACACATTCATGATAGAGGAAAAGGCACACATTATCCTGGCGGTTAAAGAATGGTCAAACTAATAAGGACATTGCCCAAGAATTAGTTGTAGGTCATTCGACAATAAATTTTAAAACAAATTCTATGAAATCAAAAATATTATGACCTAGCCAACATAATGATGTAGACCAAGCGCTGTTAAAATTGTTTAAATACCAGAGGGCTAGTGATATCCTTATTACAGCTCTACATTGCAAACTAAGGCGAATGATTTTTCTGAAAAATTTGGAAAACCATGTGAAATAACTTCAGCTTGCATACAACAGTTCCGTCAGTGTTCCGATATTGTGTCTGGGAGAATAAGTGGCAAGGCTACAGCAGCTCCAACCGGTGTGTCAGAAAAAAAATGGCTAGAAGCCATTTGGCCAAAATTAAAAGAGGGCTATTCGGATGAAAAATATCTATAATGCTGATGAATCCAGTCTTTTTTTAAACTGACTCCAGAAAGAACCCTTCGGTTTAAAGGTGAAATGTGTTCAGGGGGAAAATTATCAAAAGAAAACTAACAGTACTAATTGCTACACACATGACTGGAACTGATAAAAAAAAACTTCTAGTTATAGGGAAAAGTGCTTAAACCCCGATGCTTTAAAAATTTGAAATTGCTTCCTGTAATGTACAAAAGTAATAAGAAAGCTTGGATGACAAGTGATATCTTCATGTCTTTGTTACAAAAATGGGACCATGAATTAAAGACTGAAAATGACAAATACTGCTGCTCATTGACAACTGTCAGACTCGTCTACATGTTGAAAATCTTTCGTGTATAAAGTTAGTGCTCTTACTGCCAAAAAAAACAGCAGTCTTACAGCTCTTAGATCAAGGTGTGATCAAGTCTGTAAAAGTCCACTACAATAAAACACCTAATTTTACAAATGATGCAGGATTTAGATCAAAAAAAGGAAATAAAATAACTATTCTGGATGCAACAATTATGTTAGAAAGATCATGGAATGAGGTTTCTCTGCTGACTGTAAAAAAATTGTAAAAATTTCGATATGCAAGATTTTTATCACAGGCAGGTGAAGTTACTGATGTTGCATGCAAAGAAGAATCTTTAGCAGTATGGGGCAACAGTCTGCAAAACCTATTATTGTCAAATGCACTGTTTGAAAAGGTTGACAAAAATTTAGAAACACATGAAACTGTAACAGATGATGATGTAGTGACTTCAATACTAGCAGAAATAGACGGGGATGTAGGTAATGACAATGAAGGTAACGATAGCAATAACAATGAAGACATCAACCCGCCACATCTTCCAGAGGTTTTAGCGGCAATGAAATCCATTTGCCAGTTTCTCAGTTTTGCAGAGAAGAAACAGAGTATTTGTTTTGGTTAGAAAAGAACAATCAAAAAACATATTATAGCATGAAATGTTTGAAACAGCAAAATAAGACATTTTGCAGAAAAAGTAATTTTTACGATTTCTCTATTTTCTTTTACACTACCATACTTCTATTTATTATAGCACATTTTTGTTTTTTTATATTATTTTATTACGGAAATAAATTATTATTTTTAATGAATATTATTTTACTATATTACAGTACCCGTGTAGATGGCATATAAAAGTAGTACCACTAAGCCACCTAAACATCGGTTTATTGTGACTATCAGTTATAATGACCTAAAATTGTCACTTCCTTGGAGGTTACTATAAACTATAGTTATTGTATTTTTTTTTTTTTAACTAGATTTTCCTTCAAAAAAGGAGTTAATGGGAGTTTTTTTATCTATATTTTCTATCAATAGGCTTAAAATTATTATAAAATTTTTTCGCACAACCCAGTCCACTGGTCTGTGGTAGCTAAAAATATTTTTTTTTTATTTTTAAAAGATTTTTAAAAACTAAAAATATTTTTTAGTATAGTCGTTTTGATGGCTCTTACAATAGTATTTCTTGAAAAAAAATTACAAAAAGGCTAAAAAAAGGGCTGTATCTTTATATTTTTAAAATAATTTTAAAAATCTTTTTTAAAATTTATTATCACCACTTAGGGATTATTTTCTTAAAAATTAATGGTACTTGTTTATCGTGCTACCAACATTTTGATGTAACGTCTTTAAATTTCATGAGAAAATGATTAACAACTTTTATTTAAGGTAGAAGTACATTTATTAATAAAAAATAAAAATTACAAAACACTTTAGATTATCTTGACTCCATGAACTGACAAATAAACATAATTATATTATTGGCAAATAATCAAATAATCAACATAACCTACGCTTGCTTCACTCACTAACCTTATCTAATTAATGTTATGCATATTTTACGCTGTTTAATGTTAATTAGATGAGGTAAGTGAGCGAAGTGAGTGTATATTATGTTTGATTAAATTATGTTGATATATGTACGATTCATCAGTACAAAGAGTCACCATAATCTAATCAAACAACCGATGCTTGCTAACAAACATATTTTTTTGTTTAATACATTGTAATAATACGTTTAATATGTTGTTTTTTGACAAAGAAGTTGGATAAAAAAAGTGGCAGTGTGATAACAAACAATTTCCAAATTAATTTTACCCAATTGCTGAATATGTGAGACCTTAAATGGGAAAAAGATTTCTTTGAATTTAAAATTTTTAATGCACACAACGTATTTTGTTAGACAATAGTCACTAAAATAAAAATCCTCCCCTGATGGGAAGCGCCCCAATTTATAAAAAAATTAATTTTCCAGTTTATTTATAAAATCAATTTTAGTGAATATTTTACCCATTAAAAAACCCCTAATACATGAGCACCCAAATTTTCAAAAATTCAAAAATATTTTTTTTTAATTATGATACTAGTATAAAAATTTTAGTTATTGCAATATTTTGTTGAACATAATGGCTTCAAAAATTACAATTAAAAGATTTAAATGCCAGCAATTTATTTTTAAAAGGTTTTTTATTTTCAATTCAATCATTTTACGCTCTATTTTTACCATTATGATAAAATAAGTCCTTTTTTACCAAAAACCATAACTAAAATTACAAATTTTTTCTTCACATTTATATGTAAAAATCTATTTCAAATTTTATGATACACAGTTATATAAATAAATACGGAAAAACTGATTATTTCTATACTTTGAAGGACTTAATGAAAGTTGTATAGTGGGACTGCTGTTTTCGGTTCTTGTTCTTTTACGGACATGTTTCCCATAAAAAAAGGATGATGCATGAGTTCGATCGTTTGTATGTGCTCACATTTTTATTTTAGCTGCTACTTGTTAGAGTGGACCACATGGTGCGCCAGGTGGCTGTGTGCAGCACATGAACGATTCATTTGTTGGACAATTTTTTACTTATTCAACGATTCATTTGTTTGAACTTCTTTATACGACTGATTTATCTAAAATTATACTTGTGTTTTGGGATAAACAAAAAAATTGTGGTTAGAGCTGTAAAAAAAAAATCAAAATTCCAGAAACAGCTAAAAATGTTCCAGAAATTGGAAAAAAATTTAACAAAATCATGTGTAATGAAACATAAACCATGTAACATTTTTGCAGTGGGCCTTTTACTTAGCACACAATAACTAAAAGTACAAGTAAATACAGAATGACTTTTGTTGGTATGTCAATACCTACTTGTATCGTCAATTAATGCAGTAATTCATCTAAGATTTTCTCAAATTTGTTAAAACATTAGCAATTGCTGACATGCAACAATTTTATATATCACTGGATGCAAAAGAATTAGATACAAGCGTTGAAATAGAAAAAAGTATTGGATTTGTGACAAAAAAAAAGTTCTAAAAAAGCACAAAAAAGTGATAAATGTGAACTTATTCTTTTCAATGACAATAGAGACCAAACATGTTTAAAAAAACATTATAAAAACAAATCTTCTTATAGAAGATATAAATATTAACAGCTTTTAACTGGCTTTTCTCACCAGTAGCTCAAAAAAGTTTTTAGAAATTAAATGCAGTAATAGTGAAACAAATATTAAAATAATTTAGATCTGGAATTATTTTACTCCTAGAACAATGCCAAGCTTAATCCATACAAGTTTAAATAACATCAAATGGGGAAATTATTATTATTAATTTAATGTTATAAATATAAATTTAAGAGCTAATACTAATGAAAAACTTGAATTGCACATGGATGAAGAGAAAATAAACAATTCTGAAGAAATAACAATTACAATATAATTAAATTAATATTAAATATATAATTATTAAACCTGGAAATTTTTACATCTATCTTTAATATAACACAATTAACCTTTTAATATAACACAATTAACCTAAACTATTAATCACTCTTAAAATAAATTGAAAATCAAAAGGCATTTAAAAATAAAATTAAAAATATACTTACAGAAAAATGTGTAGTAATAAAATGAACCCACACTTCAGCACATGAAATGTAATGAGTAGTATGACTTAATTTACTGATAAACTTCCATACTTCATTTAGTACTTGTAGTGGTTGTTCAGTTTCGGCAACACTAAGACAATGGCCTAGACTTCTGAAGAGTAAATACTGTGGAAATCCTGAAATATATACCTTTAGTCAGTTACCTTAATTACTATACTATGTGACTTTTTTTTTATAAATGCTAATTTTTTTCTTCAAATGATCAGTTTGTGTTCCTAGATTTCAGTGTCTAGTTATTACTGAGAAGCAGTGAACTTCAGAAGAGTTCACTTTAAAGTCGAATAAACCTGTATAATACTTTTGCATAGTTAGTGTGTGTTTCTTTAATTGTACAAAAGATACTTTTAAAGTAAAGACTGTTGGGAAATTTCTCTCCTTAAGGTTGGCGAAGCTGTGTCATTCATGGCCAAGCTAGTAATGTACACTCTAAATTGTTGTCTGTAAGTTATCGTGTTGTAGTATCTTTGAGTACATGTGAGTTATTACGTTATAAAATGAATACGAAAATTGATGTTGCCACCAACTGTGAAATACGTGGTCATATGTTTTTTAAACCATCAAAATGCTAAGCCAGCAGAAATTCATAGGCAATTAGTTGCTGTATACGGTGATAATGTAATGAATGAAAGAAACGTATGAAAATGGTGTGAAAGGATTAGAAATAACAGAATTAATGTGCATGATGAATATTTGGCCCACGATAATCCCCAAGGACTTGAAACGTGTCTATGATGAAATCAGAAAAGATCGTTGCTAAATGATTTCCAACCTGGCCTTTCTTTTTTCTGATGTTTCAAGAGCTGTTATTGGTCGCATTGTTCATGACCATTTAGGCTTCAGAAAGGTTTGTGCACATTGAGTGCCGGACGTCAACGGAATGTCCCAAAAAAATACAAATGGGATCTCTTTTGGAATTTTTGATGCACTTCACAGAAAAAGGTGATGAGTTCCTTAATTCAATCGTTACTGGTGATTAAACATGGATTTATAAGTCAGAGAAAAAAACGGCCGTCAAGTGAAAGGTGTCATCCTCAATCACCAAGGTCAAGTCACAGCCATTTGGATGCAAACTGGTGGCCACAGTCTTTTGGGATTGGTTTGGCAAACAGTCATACTGCTACAGTCATTCCACATGGAATGACTGTATATGCAGAACTCTATGTAAGTTATGGCGTGTCATTCAAAATTGGCAACGTGGGTGGCTGACAGATGGCATTGTTCTGCTACACGATAATGCACGTCCACATGTAGTGAGTCCAACACGTGATTTACTGAGAACATTTGGATGGGAAATGTATGATCATCACCAAACAGTCTGAACTTAGCTCCTTCTGATTACCATTTGTTTGGGAAATTGAAAGAATTTTGGAGAGGTAAGCAATTTGCGAGTGATGATGAACTAATAATCAGTGGCTAAATGGACTGGTGGCAGACTGCAACAAGGATATATTGAAGCTGGTGTCTTAATTGATGTGATCATTATATAGAGAAGTAGTATAAGGTGTATAGTTTAAGAGAAATAAAAAATATTTATAAAGTTTTCAGAATAAGTTTTTTACAATGAAACTGTCTTTAGAGATAACCTCTTGTATAAATTATTTTTATCATGTAAAAGGAATGTTTTAAATTTATTTTTACCATTAAAATTGAGTAACTAAAGAATGAATATCTTAGAAGAGGTTTGTATGTTATGTATATAAATACTATTAAAATAGTTATTTAGATTAATTTAATGAGGAACAGTTGCAAGACATTAAAGATAAGAGAGGTTGCATTCTTGATGTACAAAGATAAAACAAGAATACAAATAATTTTCTTAGAAACAAAAAACAAAAATAGTCAATATTTAGGCAGTGGAAAGCAGAAGAAACCTCTAAATAAAATAAAAGTTTGATAATTAAGATAATTTTATTTTTTACTAAGATAATGTTGAGCTTACATGAAAAAATTATTTAGAAAACTAATATTCCAGTTGAAAGTAGAAGTTTTGGGTAAATATAGAATTTACTTTTACCCAATCCCACATTGTTGTTTTGGATAAAGGAGTTTAGCTAAAAACATCAAAGAAAAGGTTAGGCATTTCAAAATACTTTCTCAAAAATAAAATCATGATATTAATACTGAAAGAGAATGATATAAAATACAATGCAAGTCTACATTTTCAAATTTCTATGAATGACCTTCATACCATCTGGTTTCTAAATTTCATTGCTGCAACCTAACATATAATTAGTCAATGACAAATATTCATATTTCACATTAAATAATTGTGCTAGCCTATTTGCTTACATTTCAGTTATTTTATTTAGGGTACAGAAAATAAACTCCCATACTTTCAGTGTTAATTGAAAAGTCACAGTAAATGCTATACACAAGTTATTTTTTTAAAAGAAAATGTGTAAAAATAGTGTTTTTAAAAAATTACAGTGTCTAAATGGCTGCTATCTTTTCAATACACAATTGTATCAAATTGTATCACTCAAGTAGTCATTTGCAGGAATATTTTTGAAATTTTTTGGCATATAACAATTTTCAAATTATCAGTTGTTCTTGGTCATAATGCTTGTAGACTTAAGCTTTCAGGTAGCCCCAGAGAAAAGTTCACATGCAGCAAGATCCGGCAAACATGCAGTCATCTGACATCTCCATGTAGTGAGATTAAGTGCCCAGGAAAATCTTCTCTTAAAGCATCCATTGATCTTCTACCAGTACAGTCATGGCCCAATCCTGTTTGAAACTACACAATTGGATTTTCAGTTTCTCTGAGTTTTGGTCTCAGAACGTTGTAGAGCATATTAATATACTGATTGGCAGCTACTATAACCACTATGCCTTCAAGTCTGCAAATTCCAAATGATCCAAAAGCACACCAATCAGTAAAATGTTGCCTGTGAAATGAAGTTGTCAAGGATTTTCTTCTGCTCAGTATCAAAAATTCTACTTGTTAACTGACTCCACCAGAAAAATAAAAATGAGCATTGTCACTTATCAAAATGGTATTTTCTGGAATGTTTTGAAGAATATCTTCATAACAAGCTTTCTAGTTTCCAAGACATGTTTTACTAAGCTTTGAATGATAATTTTGTACTGAGGAAACTTTAGATCTGCATGTAAAACTCTTCTTGAAGTTCAATCTGACAGATGCAAAGCAAAAGTGTATTTACAGGCCAAAAGTCAGAGAAAACACAATGCTGATTCTCTCACAACTTTGTTATTTTCTGGTGTCCAAGCACTACTAGGCCGTCCAGGTAGTTTTCTTTTTAAGGCTGAACCTGTGGCTTTGAAATTACTAATCCACAACATATTGTTTTACAGCCTGGAACTGGTATTTTGACAAAGTGCAAAATGCATACAAAAAGTTCTTTGTGTCGCAGTAACAGAATCATTATTTTAGATAATGTTTCAACAACAAATGCAAAATGCTCACCTATGCACTACAATGGCAGCACCTATGCACTACTAAAACAACAAGACACACATACTGTACATTATGATTCCTTCTACTATAATGATGCACATGTGCAGAGGCGAAACAGAATCTGGGAGATAGTTTGCCGCACTCACTAAATACTTGAGATTGAAAAACGGAACTATCTTTTAACTACTTTAACAAGTAGTGATTACAGTCCCATGAAGTTGGTACCGTACTCTCTAGATCATCTTCTATCATACATCAAATTATAGTTCTTCAGATCACTCAAAGCCATTATTTTATTAATTTCATGATTATACAATGCATTACCAAATTATCCATTAAAGCTGTGCATGCAGAATCTTAGCTAATCATATTATCATTAGCAATTTCTTGGATATCCAATCTTCCACAAAAAAATGATGTATTTTTTAATGACAACTAGCTGAAATTTTAATTTCAGCTAGCTGGTAGCTTATTAATAGTTTAGATATTGATAATTTAAGTTCAGCTATTTTTTTAAATCTTGTACTTCATTATAAGTAACTCTTAAAACCAAAAGCTATTTGAATTTTAAAAAACAGTTTTCCTTGTAAAATGTAAGTCATTTCTGAGAAAAAATACAGCATGATTTTGAATGGACCTCACATACAATGGCTGCAAAAAAATATTTTCACATAACTTTGAAATTCTATCTTCTTTCTTTACATGCTATTGAGAAAAAACATTATAAAATTATAACTAATAAAAATTCTTATTTTAAGGAAATCTAATAGAGAATTTCATCAGTGTGCTTTTTAAAGATTTTTAGCAACATTTATATCAAAAATTAAAAATGCCAACAAAATTAAAAAAGTACTGGAATCAGATAACTTTTCTTAACATTGTGGAAAGCATTTGTTGCTTTTCTTATATGTTTTACAAATTTTAATTTTCAAAAATATTTTTTACAGAATTTCATACTATAAGAATTTTTCAAAAGTAGTTAAAAGGTTAGAAAAAAACAGTGTAATCAGTAGTAAAAATTTCAACATTGAGAAGTTTTTGAGAAAACTGTACCTGGTAGATATTTTTCTGGACATTAAATAGAAAATATAGGGCATTGAAAGACTTTCATTGAAAATATTAAAATGGAAATTATAACACGTGGGTCATATCCAGAAGAAAGTGGATGCATGACCAGACATGCCAGATTCACTGATAAAAGAAATAGATGATCTTCAAAATTATTACAGTTTAGCCCTAACCAGAACACAGATTAAATAATATGAGGTAAGCCAATTGGGCTGAATATCTCCACAAAATTTTCTTGATGAAAATTCAGATTGACCTGGTAAAATATTACGGAGTAAATATACTCAGTCTTAGCAAACAGGCAAGGAATATAACCAGAAATTCCTTACCATAACCTGTTGTTTATTTAATAAAACTAATGTTTATGAGTTTATCTGATCCCACAGTGCATTTTTGGACAAAAACTGTATCGTCAGGGTTCTCAGCTTCCTCTTTATCTTTCTTAGTATCTTTAAGCATTAATAGTTATTAATTAGTACAGATCGCATAACTCTTTTACATTAAACTTCTTTAAACAGAGTAATACTATTATATATTAGATCTATACCAATTTTCAAAACTTTTTACCAGCCAATACAACCATTATTAAGTAATAATATTACATAATATACTTCTATAAAAAATATTTCTACACCTGGAGGAAAAATAAATTTATCTGACAAATTAATTTAAAATGGCCAAAATAAGATTGTTGGCTGCATGTGATGTTGCTGGATAGCCCAAAGCTCTTCAGAGCTTTCGATGAAATTAACAAGACAATTTATTTTTTATAAAAATATGAAAATAAATCCTGCCTCTAAACCCACCAATTCTAAATCTTGCAACTGTATAGTCTTATTTAGGAAATCACAAGATTTTCATGCATCTGCTATAACAATCATAGTAAAGATGGAAAGTTCTTTCCTAAAAAAAAAAAAATCAATCTCCAGGGTGGTAAAAATCCGTCACACCAAAGAAATGTGCGACTGGCCATTTAAAATTCTGCAGGGCCAGATAAAGAAAAGACGAGTTGATCAAAAGACTATGGAAACTTACAACAAAAACCAAAATTAAACTGAACTTTAAAAGAAAATATTTCATAGGATCTTCAAATGTAAATTTAGTCTAAAACTATGAAAACTCTGAAAAGTAGGATTAGCTTACATATTTTGAAACCCTGCGAACTGCCACAACCCTAAAGAAGCCTTTAAATTCCTGAAAAATAATCAAAACTCCCAAATTTCCCAACCACCAAATGCAGAGGAAATAAAAGAAATATTAGAATCATGTAAAAATAATAAAACATGTGGAAAGAATTTTTAGAGAAATCTGAAAAAATAAAAAATTCCAGAAGAGTGGAAAAACGCTTTAATATATCCCTTCCACAAAAAAAGGAAATACAACAACTACAGAGGAATTTCACTGTCACTCTCATACAAAGTTTTGTCCAAAATACTGTTAAGTAAAATAAAACCAACAATAGAAAAAGAAATCAAGAATATAAAGTTGAAGTTAGACCTGGAAGAAGTTGTGTGAAGTAAATCTTTAATTTAAAATAAATTTTACGATAATCAAAAAAATTAAAAACCCAAAATTAGTTACAATTTTTATAGGTTTTAAGAAAGCTTATGACTCCATCCACAGAGTATCTCTACTTAAAATCCTTGAAGAATTTAAAACAGATCCCAAGAAAATAAACATTATAAAAGAAATATTAACAGAGAATCTCTACTTAAAATCCTTGAAGAATTTAAAATAGATCCCAAGAAAATAAACATTATAAAAGAAACATTAACAAACATAAAACAAAAGTGAAATTCTTACAGGAACTTTTAGAACCATTTGAAATTAAAACTGGAGTAAGACAAGGAGGTGGAATCTCTCCAATACTCTTTAATCACATCCTTGAAAACGTTATAAGAGAATGGGAGAAAGAACTTAAACATTTAAATGTATGTGAAAAGATAAAAATATGTGCTAAAACTTAATTCATAAATACAAACATGCTGGCCTTTGCAGATGATATGCAATTTTCACAAGAGATACAGATGAAGCAAGCAAAATTGGTCTTCAAATCTTTTATGATAAAACTAACAGGTTTTCCAATGACAAAGAGAACAGAACTTAAATTTAAAATTTCTGGCAATAAAGAATAAAGTAGAGTTCAAAAATTTTAATATTTGGGAGAAATCATAACACAGAATATAATAAAAAAAAGATGAAGAACAGAGTATGAAAAATGGAAACCGCCTATCATCTTATGAAGAGCATCTATAATAAAATATCCCTGTCGTATAACTCCAAATTCAGGCACTATAAATCTGTACCAGAAGCACTATATGGGGCAGAATGTCTGCAGTTTTTTCAGAACAAAAAATTGCTAAAGTAGAAAAAAAAATTTAAGAAAACTTTATGGACCAAAATATAAAGATGGAATTTACAAATTGAAAAACGAAAAATAAATTACAAATATACTGAAAAAATAGAGGGACTTAATCTGGAAAAGAAGATTACAGTTTTATGGAAATTTATGCAAAATGAACAACCAAAGATTGACAAAACAAATATTTAATTTCTACATAAACAGAGACACTAAGACCAACTGGTTTAAAGAAATAGAAACGGATCTAAAACATACATTTCTAAGGATCTGTGTTAAGACAGATATAAATTTAGAAAAGTGATTCAAGAATCTAAGTTTCCATTGAGAAAGAAAAAGAAGGGTACAAACCAATGGATGGAAGGAAGGCAACAACAGAGCAAAAGAATGAAAACGTTTTGGGAAAAGAAAATGAAGTCAAAACTAAACAAACATGATCTGTAGTGGTTGGAATGAAAAAAAAATAAAATTTAAATGAGTAAATTGTATGGAAAAAGATAAATTTATCTTATAAATTTATTTGATCCAGAGTTGTTACATATCTCAAAAAATGTATTTTGGGAATGTGATTTCAAATTACACGGTTAAAAAATCTATTGGGAATTAGTTTATTACTGTAAAAATATTTAAGAAAATAACTTGGGATTTGAAGTTGAGAGTTCAAATCCTAGTAAAGGTTACTTTAGCAAAGTTACTTTCATACAGATTTGAATACTAGATCTTGGATGCACTGTTCTTTGGTGGTTGGGTTTCAGTTAACCACATATCTCAAGAATGGTCGACCTGCAACTGTAGAAGACTACACTTCATTTACATTCATACATATCATCCTCTGAAGTAATACCTTACGGTGGTTCCAAGAGGCTAAACAGAAAAAGAAAGAGTTGCTACATAAGTCTCCAAAAATGTATTTTGGTATTGTGATTCCAAATTACACTGTTAAAAGATGCATTGGGAATTATTATACTACTGTAAAAACATTTATGAAAATACTTGGGATCAGACCTGTAAACATTAGCTTTATTAGAGAAACAAGAGATTATGGTAAGGAATTTATGGTTATATCCCTCAACTGTTGCCTGGGGCTGACTATATTTACACCATAACATTTCACCAGAAGGACAAGAATGTGAATTTTCATCAAGAAACTTTTATGAAGATATACAGCCCAAATGGTTCACCTCATATTATTTATCTGTGTTCTGCCTACAGCTAAACTGTAATAATTTTGAAGATCATCTATTACTTTTATCAGTGAATCTGGCATGTCTTGTCATAGATCCAATTTCTTCTGGATAAGACCCACATGTTTCAATGTTTTTATTGGGTATTTCTATAGAATTTCCTTTTTAATATTTTCAATGAAAGTTTTATTTTCAACATCCACAAGATGCTTTATGCAAATTATTTTCTTCAAATTTGAAAAAATAACAGAAACTCAATAAATTAAAATCACTCTGGAAAAAAAGAAAAAAAAATTTTTAAGGTTGAAAAAAAAAGTCATTTTAACTTGTATATTATAAAAATATAGATAAGAAATTATAAATAAAAACAAAGGAATAACTATAAATTTGAACAAAAATCCTGTTCTACCAGACTATTCATTCCTTTCTTTAGTTTTCATGTTTAGCCTCCAGGAATTACCATTCAGGTATTACTTCAGAGGATGAATGAGGATGACATGTATGAGTGATGACGTGTAGTCTTGTACATTCTCAGTTCGACCATTCCTGAGATGTGTGGTTAATTGAAACACAACCATCAAAGAACACCAGTATACACAATCTAGTATTCAAATCCGTATAAAAGTAACTGCCTTTACTAAGACGAATGCTGGAACTCTCAACTTCCAAATCAGCTGATTTGGGAAGATGTGTTCACCACTAGACCAACCTGGTGGGTTAGACTGTTACATTCCTAACTTACAAAGAAAAAAAAAATTATTTTCCTTTCAGGAGCAAAGGAAAATAATTCTAGAGCTTGAAATAAGAAAAAAGTTCATACAAACACATGCCCAAAAATGTTTTGTCCAGCTACAGTCTGTGAAAAATTTCCCCCAGCTTTCAGTCCCCTGAGTGAAATAAGGCCATACTGAAATTTGTAAGACTTTATATAAGGGATAAAATTGATGTTTCTAACCTGAAATATCAAATAAAACAGGTCCCAGAAATGAAAGTCCTCTACTTTTGATGATATACAATGTAAAACAGAAAAATGTTATGAATCTGTAAAAATTAAAAAGAACTGTTTTTACTAAAATAAATTTAGACTTTTGAAAAATTACTTAACAAAAATTACTTAATTTTTAATTTACTTAACAAAAATTACTTAAATTAATTAACATCACTTTTTTTTTAAATTTACTTTACTTAAAAAAAAAAAATAATACTCACTGTGGTTTCTATTGCAATAGTTAACAATAAACGTTTGACAATTCCACCGTTGACATCAATGCACTTTTCAACTCGTTTCCTTACATTTTGTAACCGACCTAATGATATCTTTGCATTTTTTTTATGAAGGCAGCAGCATTGAGAATGCAAGCGATCAGTTCATCACATGTTTCTACTTTTTGCTTGTATACCTCGCATTTCATCCATTCCCATAAATAGTAATCTACAGGATAAGGTCCATATGATCTAGGTGGCCAATTTTCTGGCCCTCTAAATCTAATCAATTTACCAGTAAATTTTTCATCTAAGAATTGTCTTACATGATTTGTGAAATGTGTTTGTGCGCCATCAAGTTGATAGCTCATTTAAATTTGTTTTGCCAATGAGAAATTTGAAGCACTGTATGAAATTTATTGTTTAAAGATTCCAAATAATTTCTCCTCATGACACGTTGTTTTAGTATGAAAGGTTTAGTATTAATTGGTTGTAAATTCATGTCAGATCAAACATTCACCAAAAATCGATGCTGGAAATTTGATTCAACTACAGCATGTGGGTTTTCTTCAGACCATCAAAATGAATTCCATGTGTTATTATCTCATTATGGGTAAAAATAGCTTCATCCAAAAATAATATGAACAGTATTATGAGGTAATTATTGTTAACCCATAGACAAAACTGCAGTAGTCAGCACTATGCTGGTATTGAACTTTCTGAACATGATAAGGACGCAGTCTGTGAGCATGTAATGTCTCTTTACTGTACTTTGTGGAACCTTGAGTCATGTACAAATTTTTCATGTATTCATTATAGGACTAAGCAGTATCACCTTTTCTTTTTCCGGTTTAGCCTCTGGTAATCACCTTTTAGATAATGAAGTGTAGCAGTCTTGTACAATCTCAGTTTGACAATTCCTGAGATGTGTGGTTAATTGAAACACAACCACCAAAGAACACTGGTATCCACGATCCAGTATTCAAATCCGTGTAAAAATAACTGAATTTACTAGGACTTGAATGCTGGAACTCTCAACTTCCAAATCAGCTGATTTGGGAAGATGTGTTCACCAATAAACCAACCCGGTGGTAGTTAAGCAGTATCACCTGAAGAATGTTTTCCCTTTCATCAACATGTACCAGTTGACATTCAGATAAAACAACATGTGCTGGAAAGTGTACCGTTCTCATGAAAATTATTAAAAATTCTATAAAATAATTTATGGTTAAGAAATATTTGTCAACAATACCTATGTTAATATTCTTCTTCCACAGGTGTGGCACTTCCATTGTAAAAGCTGTACACAAGAATCATATCAGCATATTCTGCACCAGTGAAAAGACAAAGAGTTTTTCAAAACCGAGACCACAATTGAATTTCACTTTTTAAAATTCAGATTAAATTGGAAAATGTAGGTACAGTTTACAAAAATACTACATAACTTGATTCTCAAAAATAATTAAACACTATCAAAATTATGTCAAAAACAATTAAATTGCCTAATTTTTATTATTATCATGTAAACACAATTGTTTGACAACAGTGAATAGTATTCAAATTAATTTTGAAGTATACAGTAAGTGTTGCCAACCTAACTTTTTAAAGTTCTAAATCTATTGTAATAAAAACAGCTGTTTTTAATTTTTACAAATTCATAACGTTCTTCTGTTAAGTTTTGTTTTCTATAATAAAGGTTGATTTTTTGTTTTTCATAAACTTTATAATATTAATATTTTCAGTATTAAGTTTTATACAAGTTTTGATAACAAAATTTATGAATTTATTAGTCATTTAACGAAATTATTGTACTTCAAATCTAGAAACAAATGTGTTTTTTTGTCACCAATTTTTCTGTTTTACACTGGATATCATTAAAATTACAGGAGATACAGTTCTGGAACCTGTTTCAATTGATATTTCAGGTCAGAAAACATAAGAAACCAAATTTGCCCCTTATATTTTTTTTTTTGTCATCAGTCATTTGATTGGTTTGATGCAGCTCTCCAAGATTCCCTATCTAGTGCTAGTCATTTCATTTTGGTATACCCCCTACATCCTACATCCCTAACAATTTATTTTACATATTCCAAATGTTGCCTGCCTAGACAATTTTTTCCTTCTACTTGTCCCTTCAATATTAAAGCGAATATTCCAAGATGCCTTAATATCTGCCCTATAAGTCAGTCTCTTCTTTTAGCTATATTTTTCCAAATGCTTCTTTCTTCATCTATTTGTCACAACACCTCTTCATTTGTCACTTTATCCACCCATCTGATTTTTTAAATTCTCCTATAGCACCACATTTCAAAAGCTTCTAATCTTTTCTTCTCAGATATACTCCGATCGTCCAAGTTTACCCCTTATGCAGAGTGATTTTTTAGTCCTGTTACCTAATTTTAAATGTAATTTAAGAAAGGGAAATTTAGGTGGAATAAAAAATGTATTTGTTACTTACAAAAGAGATTTAATAAAAAGCTATTACTTAGATAATTGTTAAAGAATATGCTCAAAATGCCCACCCCTTGCGGTTATACACGTACAGACTCTTTTCAGCATATTAGCAGAAACCTTTTTAAGAGTTGCAGTGGAAATATTTGTGATTAAGTCTGTAATATTGACTTAAGTTCATCAATAGTGTGAGAATTGTTTTTGAAGGCCTCGGACTTAATATAGCCCACAAAAAGTAGTCAGGAGATGTGAGGTCTGGGGACCTTGGAGGCCATAAGCCCTTGCTTATTATTCAATCATCAAAGAACTCTTGCAGAAAATCCATGGTTTCTCGAGATGTATGGCATGTAGCGCAATCTTGCTGAAACCAGCAATACGTATCTTGAGGTTCCAGGAGGAACACAAATTGGCGCACAATATTCCTGTATACTTCACCGTTTAATGTCTGTTCGAAGAATACAGGTCCGACTATACAATGACAAGATATCGCATACCACACACCAATTTTGTCAGGATGCAAAGATTTGTCTTGTAAAGCATTAGGATTTTCAACCGCCCAAATTCGACAGTTTTGACTGTTCACATAACCATTGAGATGGATCCAAGCTTCACTACTAAAGAACACTGTGTTTAAAAATTTGATTCCGTCATCATTTATGAGAGACCTAAACCAATGGCAATATTGCAATCGCTTGTTTAAATCTGGAGGCTGAAGCTCTTGGACTAATCATACGCGATATGGATAGAGCAAGAACAATTGATTATCCAAGTCATAAATCATCCTACCAGGAAACAGGCTGTAACCATTCTAAATTTTGTTGGTTACGAACAATATATATTATGTCATAAAGAAAAAAGTTTCAATATTTTAAAAGGTAGTTAATATTCATTTGGCTTAGCTGATATTAAAAACAGAGAATAGGCAATAGTATTATATTATTTTAATAGTTAAATAAACGTAATTAGTTTGATAAGAAATTGTATTACATAACTTTGTTTTTTGATGTATGACATGGTCTGGATAACCAGACGGTGTTGTCATCGTGGACTGGTGAGTGTGTATACTTTCTCAGAAAAAAGTGTGTACGTGCATAAAATACGAACGAGCGTCTGGCGGGGGAACCCAGACTGACATTCTTTGTTTCGGGGCTAGTGTGAATTTAGCAACCATGGAGTGGAGACGTGTTTTGAGTTGGATCGCACGGAAGTGATGATGTGTTCTTTGTTCGATGAGACAGGACAGTGAGACTGGGTAAATAGGTGTATTCGATGCGAGGTCATCATTATTTTTATATGTGCAGGAACGTATCCTTATGTATATGAAGAGAAAAATTAATAATATGATTCCATATAACTTATATAAATAATATGTTTAACTAATGTTAAGAAAAAATTATCTTCTTGTATTGTTAACGTTAATTACGTTATTTTATATATTTTTTAAATATGACAGACCAGTAGTGTGGAAATGTGTTTTCTATGATTCCATATATATGATTCAAAAATATATGATTCCATATAATTCTGATATAAATAATATGTTTAACTAATGTTAAAAAAAAAATTATTTTCTTGTATTGTTAATGTTAATTACTTTATTTTATATATTTTTTTAAATATGACAAACGAGTAGTGTGGAAATGTGTTTTCTACGATTCCATATATATGATTCCAAATAATTTTGATATGCTTAATATGCTCAATTTATGTTAAAAAAATTATTTATCGTATTGTTAACGTTAATTATTTTTTTTATTTTTAATAATATACATTTAATCAGACTACATAACCCTAGTACATTTTTTCATTGTTCCCCCCTTAATTTGAATTGTTTTGTGATTGAGATTTTATTTTATATTGATTCTACAATGAGCTTTTCAAATTAAATTTTCTTCTTTTTTTTTAATTTGGAAAAAAAGAAGAAAGATATACAATAAAAAAAGATATATAATAAAATAAAAAAGATATATAATATTAATATCTCGCAATATTAATATTATATAAAATACAATATATGAAAATTAAATAAAAAACTCACCTTCAGAATTACAGGCAGAAATCAATTCCACAAAATGTAAGGCACGAGAAGCAATGTATAAAGGTCTAAATGAAGTCATAATAGTGTTTAATAATAATGCACTGAAAAATTACAAAATAATTAAAAATATTTACTAAAAGAGACTAGAAATGATTTTGCTTTTTCACTTAAAACATTAAAAGTTAATGAAAAATCTATTCATTGACTGCTCTTCAAAAGAGTTAATCCAAGACATTATGTTACTTCTGCTTACAGTTAAGAAATTCATTTTAAATGATAATTTTACACTATCCGTTAAAGAAAATAATGCCAACAAAAAATATTAAAAAGTGGATTTTTTTAAAGCAGAAACTATGCAATAATGGGCCAAGTTAATGATAATTATTTCATTCAAACATTTTCATGTGAAAATTAATACACATTACTGGATTCTGGAGCCTTAGCTCATTCAGTAGCAGCCTATTTCTTTCTCCACAATCCTTTGCTTATTTTTATCCAGTTGCAGGTTTCCTTTACATTTCTTGTGAATACCTGTTTTTTTTCCATATAAATAGGATTTTTTGTAAGGTATCCATATTTTGAATACATGCAAAATAAAATTACACTCAAAAACAGTACTAAAAATGAGAAGATAATTCTTTTTATAATCAACTAATGAAAAATTACACAAAAATAGTTGAAATTATATAGCTTGTTTGATTGTTTTACCACCACTATGATGTGGTAATTGTGTTCATCTTGCTTTTACAATTTACATTCTCACTACCTTATGAGCTCATAGTTTTTTCTTTTTAATTAATTTCCAATATATTCTTTAAATATTAAGAATGAATTGCAAAATTAACGTCTATTGGATCTATAGGTTGATAGATATTTAGATTATGCTACCTACATTTTTAACTTATAAAAATACTCCAACTGATTCAGGTAATCCAACTTACATTAGTAATTTCTGAACTTTCAACATTCTACGATAAAACTACCATGTATAAATAATGGTGAGAATTATCATTCAAAATCTAGTGAAGTAAAATTAATATTAATTTTCAAGTTCATTCAAACATAAGCATAATTTAATAAGTAACAAACATAAAATCATGTTTTTTTATTATTGTAAATTATGTATAAAAAACATTAGTTTGTGTGTATATTTTTCTTTTTTTTGACATTGTATAAATATTTCAGTACAACTTAAATATTTTTGTTTATTTGTTAAACAAAAATAAGTTTCATAAAAATGTATCAATTTGATATTTTTTTACATTTTGATGAAACTCACACATACCGATAACTGTCAATCTCCTCCCATCTGGATCTGGCCAAGTAAAGATACAAAATGAAGAACTTTGCAATAGAACAGTAATTAATTATCCTTGTATAAACCTTTATTTGCATAATATAAATCAGCTGATCTGTAATCAGTTTTCCTAATCAGACATTCCAAATATTTGTTAGTTTTGACAGATAACCAAATACCAAATATATCTTCTCCAACCAAGTTGGCTGAAGTGATACATTTTGTCATAGGAGAGAGTACAAACAAAGTTGTTTGAAAAAAATTCAAATTTTTTTAAACTAGGATTTTAAGCCTGATTGAAGAAATATCACCTGAAATGAAGCCATTCATAAGTTTGAAAAAATATACTATAATAGTGCTGCTTCTATGATTTCAGAGAGCGTAAATTCTCAACTCACAGCAAATGAATTCAGGGTATGAATCGTTGCTTATCAAGGGATATATATAATGTAAATTTGCATTATATTATTGCAAAGAGCTGATTTACTGAAAGAAAATTGAGTAACAACATGCTACATGAATACATTGAAAATCATTAGTTAGAAATGAGTTGCCAAGTAAGAAAAGTATGATGTCATTTGTAGAATTTTAATAAATTTTGACATAATGATCTGTAAAAAATTATTCAATAAATGTATTTACTAAATAATAAAATATACCCGAGTAAAGAGATATACAAATATTTTACCTATTGGCTTTTTGGTAACATTTTCCCAGTAGTTCAACCAATAAACTCTCAGGAGCATTATGAGCTAGTCCTTGCATAATCCAATCAAGAGCAGGAGTATACAGATTTAAATATGTATACATGTCAATTTTCTGTGTGCTTAAAATTGCACGTACAGGTCCGCTAAACATCTACGGAAAAAAATATAAACTTTACACTAGATAAAAACGTTCAGAAGGCATTTAACCTAACAGTTAGATTCCTTAAAATGGAACAAAGATAATTACATCATTTGGAAAGTTTTGTAACTTGATATATTTGGAAATAAAAAAATTTGCACATTTTTTTTTAGAAATGTGTAACAAATTTGATGTTTATATAAAATACAACTGCAGAATATATAAATAGATTTTATAAATTTATGCACAGTATATGTTCTGTTTTACTGACATTGATATTAATAAATGATCCCCAAACTAACTAATTAAACAGAACTCGCTAAACAAAAGTTGCCTTTTGGTTTTTACATCATCTTCAGCTTTCATTATTATTAACACAGTAATAACATTTTTTTTTTTTTTTGAAGAACAAGTAAACAAAATTCTGAATGATACTTCCTGATCATGGACTGTTATGTAATTTTGTTATTAGAATTGAAAATGTAAGATTATATAGCAAACACTGTATGATTATGTTTTAGTTATATGTAAGTAATATGTTTGCTAAACTGATCTTTTTACTTGGCTCCAATTCATATTCAATTTGGAAGTGATCAGCTGCAGAACCTTTTTCTTCATAAAAATATCATTATTACGACATTAATAATACATGTATGTTTTAATAACAAAGACTGAAGCTGACCTAAGATGATATGTACAAGAGTGTCTGATAAACCTATACAAAAGTAAAGAAGCCACAATATTTTGGAGAAAAGTTTTTCTATTTCTTGACATAATCTTTTTTCAAGTCTATATACTTAGTCAAAAAACTACTCGGTAAAAAAAACTTTATTGTTTATCCCATCCTTACAGTATCATTAACCAAATTTTCAGAATAGGCAGAGGTTTTGCCAATAACTTTATCATTTTGTGAAAATCCTTTTTCAGCAAGCCACTTCATATATGGAAACAGATAATAGTACAAAGGTGTTAAGTCTGGCAAATAGGAAAGAATTTCAAATTAACCAGTTTTACTGTTAAATCACAGAGGAGTAAGGTTGTTAAAAAAAGATTTTTTTCATCAAGTGTGGTAGTGGTTATAATATTTTTTGTGAAGACCTGATAATGGAAGGGAGGCCAAAGAGATTCTTCAGTACAAAATTGAATGCATTATTAACGTATGAATGCTTTCCTTAAATTTTTACTGCTTAGCTGGATTCATAAATTTGAATATTATCAAATAAAAAGCAGCGGTTTTCAAAATAAAACATCTAACAAAATCATATATGTACATATAGCTAAATCAAGAAAAAATCAATTTTTGAGAATAAATATTTATTTTGTTTATCTATTAATGAAAATTGTAATAAATGTACAAGGATCAATCAAACATAAACTGAACTTTTGTTTTTAAAATTTATCAGAAAAGAATAAAATTTAACGTACTCGTATTTATTCCTTTCTTATGTAGCCTCCCTAAAGGGTCTACATATTTTTCCCAACATAAGAGGAGCTGCTTGTGGATCCTTTCTTCATAAAAAGTATTAGGATGTATTTTTGCCTTTACAGGAGACAGCTCTCCACTCTTACACCACTCCATACTCAGATTTTAACTTGGGACTGTAATGATGGAAGATCATTGGAAGACCTCATGGAAGACCTGTGTCTTATCACATATGACTATTGATGGAAAAAAATTATTTCTTTCATGTTGAAATCACTTCAGAAACCTTTAGTAAATTTCTTATCAGGCTGTTTTTGATTTGGGTCAAAGGTGTTTGAACCAACTTCACACAAATTTTGCAGAACCCAAGTTGCTTTTTGATAATGGAATGGGCACTTCCATAACTGATACTCACTTCTGAAGTAATTTCGTCAACTGCAAGGTCTCAACTGTCTTCAATGAGTTCATGGATTAATTGAATATTGTCATTCACCACACTTGTCCTTGAACAACTTTTGCAACCCATTTTCTACAGCTTCATGCCCTACATTAAACTTGCTGGCCGAATAAGACTTGGGTACGTGACAATCCCATATCGCCGAAGAGAGCAGGCAGTTTAGACACAATTTCGGAGGGTTTGACCCCAACATTTGTGAAAAACTTTACAATACATTGCACAACTGATAAGGAACCTGTTGCTCTGACTTGATATTACTGACCAAAGAGCTGTGAATGCCAAGTTGGCTGAAGCATCCATTTCCTCCCAACATTTCCACTATCAATATTTCTCAGTGGCAGAAATTCATGTTCATATGAGTCATGACGTCAAAACTCTGATTTATACTTGTCTGACCCTTATATATTAAAAAGCTAACTAATTATAAATTAAGTGAATGTAATTAACTAAATTAAAGCTAACTAACTGAAAGTAAATTGATCGGCTTTCCTGAGATAAATTACAACATAGAGTAGCGTGTAAATTAATCCACACACAGATATTATTTAATAAAAAGTAACTTTATTTAGAAAAAAAATCATACTTGTACAATACCTAATAATTAATATGTCCTCTATTCTTAATCACTTCACGTTCATTATTTGGTATCAATTCAATAAGTGTACTATACATTTTTTGCTTTCTTCATCATGAAACTATACTGATATTTTTGCTTTTAATGAGGTTAATTTTTGTGGTACAATTAATTTTTAAGTCGTTTTTTGACTTTTGTCCAATTATTTTCAATTGGGTTTAAGTCTTGGGAGTTGTCTGGCCACAGGAGCACTTAAATGTTTCATTGTTAAAAATCTTTTTCCACTTTTTTGGCAGAATGGCATAGTGCCAATCTTGTTGGAACACTCCATGCCTTGAAAACTGCCTTGTGGGAATTTGTTTTGAAATTGTGTCACAATGCTTTCCTTCAAAATTTTTATATATATCCATCACTTTTCAAAATATCATACACTGGAAGTAAAAATTAAGGGCCTTTATCTGAAACAACCCCAAAAAAATGTTTTCTGGGGATGTTTAACTGATTGCTGGATATGAACCGGTGATGTATTTTTATCTGAGTTTTTCTAACACATGGAACCCTTTTGCCCTTGAACATTAAAATGTGGTTCGTCTGAAAACATAACATCTTTTCAGTCTTCTGTGGTCCAGTTAGCACATGCATTAGCCCATAAGTCTTTCTTTGCACATTCCTGGTGTTAAAAGCTGCGCTTTTTACCTGCCTGACAAGCTTTCCGTCTAGCTGAAAGAAGTCGGCATCTAACAGTTGTCACGTGTAAATCTGTTTCACTGACTGCTAATTCTTGATTTAAGTCCACATCAGATAATTTTGGATCAAATTTATTTTTTCTCACTAATAACTGATACTGTGTTGCAGTAGTTTTTTTTTACGGCCACATTTGCCTTTCCTTTGAGGCGAAGTTTCTTCAAATTGTTTTAAAATAGCATTTATTGCTCCTAGTCCAACATCACACTCAGAAGCTATTTGTGATTGTATCATAATATAATGCTTAGAAAGAGAAACAATTTTTGAACGCTTTCTTGGAATGATGTCCATTATTACATATTCAAAACACAAAATATGAACATATAATTTTGTAATAAAAAATGAAATAAACTTTCACAAAACACTATTTATAACATGAAAATTGCTAAAAAAAAAAACAAAGAACAGTAGCCTCACATTATGTAACTTAAAAAATGAGTGTGGTCAATCAGTATAGCCACAACATACAAATAAACTAAAAATCCTGTGTGTACAGATTAAATTGCATGCTACTATACACTTAGAAGCAATACACAAGGTAAGAAATCAAGGCAGATGCAGACATCATTATAGATAAGGTAGAAGAAAAGGCAAGTGTAATATCAAACAAATCCATGAAGAGTGGGAGAGGGTTCTGGCTAAATGGTCTACAATTCAGTTGGATAGTTCTACATGACACACAATTCTGAGAATAAGCAAGTGTTTTCCCTTAGGAAGACTTAGCCTACTCTTGGATAACTCTTTAGAATTATGGGGGAAAAGCAATTGTTACAACATCTATTTAAACTATTCAATGGAAAATTGTTGATCAATAATATGCCACTCACACCTTCAGAGATTTTGTCGTTTTTATGAAAACTTAAACATACTCAGAAAGATCATGAAGCACCTTTGGGTGAGACTGAACTTCTCAGGTTTTGGTGACTTGTTCGTACATCCTTTTCTTATTTCCTATCACTTTCTCTGACTCTTTATTTTCTTGCTCCCTGAAAACATTTTCGGTTTTACATATATATCTACACCCACTGGGTGTAAAGTCTTTTAGAGGGAATGGATTATTGTTATTTACTGTGGGGTGGGGGTAGTTCTGCCAATAAATCTGTCCAACTAATCAATTTCTTATCTGCACAACTGAACAAAAAGTACAAAAGAACTTCATCGGCAGAAGTCATGTGATACAAAAAAGAAGAACATACAGAAAAAGTTTAAAACAGAATTTCTTTAGGCACACCAATTTTATAAAAGTCATAACATCCTCAAGAAGGTGTCTACATAAAATCCAAAAACCTAATTTTGCTCATAACAAAAAAATAGTTTGCCACAATTTCTAATCCTACAAGATACAATTTTAATACAACTTAAATGTAAACCAAATTGAAAAACTGAATCATTAAGTTTTATATGATAAAAAACTGCACCTGAAACACATTTAGCAAAGATTTTGAGTGATTAAAATAAATTCTCGTTCAGGTTGGACATTATTCACCAATATTTTTTTTTAATTCTCAATTTTGGATGATAAAATTAGAATTCTGGAATAGTTTTCCTATTGAACATAAACAATTATTTATTTAATACTTAATAGTACATAAAATCAGGGAAAAAAATTAGGAGGTTCAACTAACAGCAGTTTCCCATAACAAGCTTAAACACATAACAGATATTGTGCTATAAGTTTATACTTGTTCTTGAAATTCTTATGCTAGTTACAAATTTTAATATAAATATTTTAATATTTTAATAAACAATATATCAGAAGAAGAAAAATGATAGATTATTATATACCTGATGATATGTTTGAAGAAAATCATAAAAATTATCCTTTAAAAATTGTCGATTAATGGTAGTCACTGACATACCAATTCGACATAAATAACACCTCGCATAAACAGCAACAAGTGGGTCTCCAATACCTCTGATTGTTTTTGTTAATCGATTAAGATCTTGTGAAAAATCACTGAAAAGAAAAAATAAACATATGGATTTTTATTATCATTCTCCAGACTAATAATGCAAAAGAAAATTATCAATTCATATTTTTTAAATAAAAATCATTGTATATAATATATTAATTTTACTGTACAACCTTAATTTTACTATGTAATCACAATATTAAGGCTGATTTTTTTTCTATAAGTTTTATAATAGAAATGGAAGAACCAAAAACTTCTAAATCAGACAACCTAAAATATCTTTATTATTATTATTATTGATTATTAATTATAAAGTAATTAACTACAGTTACACCATTTTTATTAGTTGTAATAAGAACAAGCAAATAATTAAAAACAATATTTACTTACCCAGTATTAAAAAATTTATAAGATTTTAGAATAGCAGCTTCGATATAAAATCGAGGAACTAGTTCCCTTATTGATGCACATTTATAAAACCAATTACGACAAATTTCTTTGGCACTTTCAGGTACCATATCTGGTGTAAAATTTTCTGGTAAGCAAGTTGCAACTCTATTACCTGGTCTAAAAAAAATTATTGAAGTAGTTATTTCTTTAAAACAATCAAAGACTTAAAAAATAAAATAAAATGAGCTTAAAGATGAATTAACTTTAATTAATTTAATAAAAATTAATAAACTTAAATTGAGATAGATTACAAACAAATAACTACCAACAACTTATTAACATTAAATTTAGCACAGACTTCAAAAAGCAAAAATTTGTTAAATAACTGAAAAATATTATTTATGTTTCTAAAGCATTTTTTAACAGTATACTTTTTCAGAAGTTATTAAATTTATTTCTATTTAGAACATAGGTTGGTTTAAAATAATACTGCCCACATATTTTTTTAAAAATTTTGCAAGAAAGTTAAGAAATCTTAGAAAAAATAAGAAAAGGATAGTAGAAAATTACATAAAGATTTCTGAAATATACAATTTTTTTAATAAGTTTTTACTTTAAGTTTTCAAATCAATTTTTTTTTAATTTTTTGGATAAAATACTTAGAATATCAATATGTCATCAGGTTATGAATTATTACACTATAAAAATCCAACATTAAGTAATGATGACAACATATTAAAAAAAAACCATTAAATCACCATGATCAGACCACTATATAATTTTTTATTAAAACAATCTTTGTTTAACGGAAAGAATTTGCTAGAGAACACTAAAGGACCTCTACAAAATAAAAAAATGCATTGATCTAAACATATAAGAAAATACATGCAGGTTTAATTGAGAACCTCCTCCATTGTTTCAAATTTATTAAAAAAAACAATACACAATTCGTACAGCTGATGATAATAACATTGTGATGTATACATTTTAGCGGAAACAGTGACTCAAGAATGGGTTGATTTCAGGAATGTGATGAACAAACCTTTTTCACTGTAATCAGTCACACAAAGTTTTTCTGCTTCTATCTGCCACCATTCTGCCCCTCTGCATTCATACTCAGTTCATCCACCTATCCCTCTGTCTTTCTCTGGGCCTTGTGCCTTCAGTTCTTTTTCTAGCCACAATTTTGCCGCTTTATTGTCGTATAACTATTTTAAATACCATTTAAGTATGAAATTAATCATATTTTTATTTTTACTTATTTTAGCCTGTCATTACTCATTCTTCCACATCTTATCCTCTGCATTACCATTCTCAAGAACTTCATTTTTGTACTTTGTGTTCTGGTACAACTTTTTTTCTTTTACTACTACTGTTCTTTACTAGTTACTTCTTTAGTTTACTACTTCTTTATGGGATATGCTGTATTCACGGTATATGAAGTGATCTACTTCTTTTAGTTTGATTGCTTCTGGAGGAAATCTTTTAAATAAAAAGAGTTGATATCAGACATGTAACAGTGCTGATTGAAATCATTTAATTTATTTAAATATGAAATTTTCAAATAAATTTAGAGGAAACAGGCATCAAAATTAATAGTAAATAAATAACAAGTTTTTTAAAAAATTAAGCTTTAGATAATCTAGTAAGATAAAGGAACATAGTACACCGACCATTGAAGAATTATGTTATTTAGGGAGTAAAATTACAAAGGATGATGAGGTCAAGAGAATATCAACAATTGATTAGGCTAAGCACGAGAGTTTGCATGTTGAATGAAAGCAGACCTAAGAATGTTTTTCAAATTACATAAGTATAATTGCTAAACCATAAAATAAAATATCAGTTTACAAGCCATAGTGGATAGAGGAAGATAGATAGAAGATAAAATTCCAAGATAAAATATACATATGACCTAAATTAAAGATGCTAAAACCTAGATTAAGTAATTAAAAATCTATAATACAGGAAATATATTAAGATTAAAGATTAAATACAAGCATCAAAGACAAAGATGTATAGAGCTGGATCAAACCAGTCATGACAAGAAAAACTGAATATACAAATTAGTTTGAAATATTAAAATTTTTATTCACTAAAAAACATAATCTAAATACTCACACAAAATATTCAGCTTTAGTTCTTAACCGTTCATAAAGCAGTTTTCCAAATATATCTAAAATATCAGTAACTAGGACAAATTTACTTGGATAAAACTGAATAACAGATGTATCAGCTAATAGTTTGGCACACTGAAAGTAAAAAAGCAAATATTTTTACAACAAAAACATACATACATAACCATAAAAAGATCTTAATTAAGTGTTAAATACTAAAAAAAAAAAAAAAAATGGTATTAACTCTTTTAGAGCTAGGTACTTTTTATATTGTTTTAGCCATGAGGATGAAGCAGTTTTTATACTTTTGAAAGTACAGTATTGAAAAAATAGTAGATAGATGAAGATTATTATTTGCAAATAATATACTAGCAAATAATCAAACATAAATTTTACAGAATTAAACAATAAGGTACTTTAAGATATTATTATAAAAACCTTACAATGGCCTAAGCCATCCATTAGGTTGATAATTTTGGCAGATTTTTCAGCCAATTTCCTGCTTTAAACAAATATAAAAACCTAATTAAACTAAACTAAATACAAATTACTAATCATAATGTTAATAATGATTGTAACTTAAAACTTAATAGTTATATAGAAAAGACATACTTTATAATTAAACTGTAATATAATGAACTTTCTATATCATAACGGATCTTCAATAAAACTAAGTAATGTTCTCCAACTACTTCCATTAAATATTTCTTTATTAAATTTATTAAGTATTAATTCATGTCTTCTTTAGATGCTCCTCTCTAAATTCCTCCATATGGGGCATACCATGAAAATATTTTCTGTATCTTCTAATAGATTCAGGTTGCACATTCCAACTCACAAACATTCTACACATTCCTTTACTACTGGCAGTTTAAATTTAATAGCTCACTCCTTGTTTTAAAAATAAAAATCATCAAATAGAGGTCAATTTCTTCATTTTTATATCTTGTAGGCCATCTCAATTCCTTACACACGGCATAAAATTACAGTGCATGTGCCAGAGCAATGGTTTAACCATTCTTGTTCATTACTTTTTTTTTGCTGCTTTCTCCATTATCTTAACCACCAACTCTTATCCTTATCTCCTTAAGAAACCACTACCCTTATTTCTTTGCATATTTATAATTTTTTTTTTTTTTTTTTTTTTTTTAAATTGATGGTCCTACTTTTCATTTAATAATACAATTAAAATTTAATCAGTTAAAAAAAAAAGGAAATAAATCTGACTAAGCATTAAAAAATTATTTTTACATAAAAATATCCCTGAAAACCTATAGCCAGTTATTAAAAAATATAAAATTTTTACAACATTCTTTTTCTGCTATGAATACCTACCTCGATATTCATGAAAGAGATGGTATTATGTAAACATCCTAAAGATCAGGTGCTGATCCTTAATTTAAAATTTTGCTGTTCTGATATATCTGAGGTTTCCAAAGAAATAATTGGAAAAAAGAAGTAATTAATGAATAATATCCTTTAAAAAAGAACTAAAATTTAATAATCATTTGACAATTACCTGAATAGCAATTTTTAATGCATCAACACGATGATCTTGATTCCAACTTGAAACTAATTCTTTATTAAGTTGTTCAATTGTGTTTATATATTCTTGCTGTGTTAACTCAGTCATTTCTCTCATTGAACCTTCTTCAAAATCATCTAGTTGCTCAAGACGGTTACGAACAACAGAACTCTGTGCTTTTACAACAACTACAAAATGAAAGAAAAAATATACAAGTGTTACATCTAATCAAAACAACAAAATAGTTACTGATAATAGGAAAAAAATAAGTAGTAGCACAAGCTGCTGTATATGATTTAAATACAAGGAAAAAATCAAATTTAGATATTCGGAATTAGTTAAAGAAGAGGTCAGCCAAATGCTACATGTGGAATGTCCAGTTGCAACAGAGTAAACCATGGTCAATTGAGGAAGAGGGAATGACTTCTGAGATACGGATTTGGAGAAGGATGGGTAAAGTGAGGAATGAGGAAGTAATGATAAGGATTAAAGAAAAATGAGCACTTAGGCAGAAAGTACAAGAAAGAAAAGGAAACTGGTTAGAACATGGTAAGAGGGAATGCAATGTTGACAATTACAATGTAAGGGTCAGTAGAAGGATGAAGTTAATAGAATACGTGAAGATCAGAAACTACAAGGGTGACAAAGGGGAAGACTTGGGACAGAAATGAATTGAGACAGCAGTGATGTAAAAGACCTACTGTCAGGTAGAACACCAGGTGATGATACAAGAATTGGATATGTTCCTCCAGCAATCAGATCTTATTTATACTTGGAAGCAAAATCTCTTGTCAAAATTCCCAAAAAAATATTATGTATGATAATTGTTAAAATTTTATTCAATTCTTTTGGTCCCCATAACATCTTTTACTAAAATTTACCCACTGAACAAAAATAACAAACAAAAAACTGTCCCCATAAGATGGGAAATGGAACACCTATTTGAAATCTCAAAAAAAGGTTTCTGTGAAAGTTATATATGATTCCATTCACTTTAATTTTTTGCTAAAATGCATCTTGAATGTATAAATTAAAAGGAATTTTAAGAAAAGGGGAAGAGGTTTAATTTTTTAGTCTTATTAGTTTTTCCTTATAATAGAGAAGTATCCCATTGGTAAATATTTTTAATTAAAGATAAAGTAAAAATTGCTACAATTTCTATCGTGTAAATTGCTATGTCTAATTAAAATAAGTATATTCTTAAGGTTTCATTAAAACATGTTACGTTAACCTACCATAATCTTCTGCAAACAGCAGAACAGACATAAATAAAGATTAGACACAAACTAAAGTAAACAAAGCTGTTAGAACAAAAGCTACTTGGTTTAGTTCTACATGGAACATGAGGATAATATAAAAATAAAATACATCTTAGAAATTATTTACAGACCTTAATAATGTATGCAAACGCACAGATAGCGATTGCTACAAAATATTATGTCAATTTCCTAGCTGTAAAAATTATAATGAAATAAAATTTTCTACTACATAGCAGAAATCTCAAGAATAATTTATCTACTTTAGATAAATAAAATTTCTAAGTAAAACTAAATTTCATTTTATATTCTAGTATAAAGTCATTTCTTGAGGCACTCTCAAAGTAAGAATCAGTTTTTAAGAAACAAAAATACCCCCAGTTTATTTAAAATACATTTAAAAGATTTTCTTTTATTGAAACAATATCAGTCTGTTGGTAATTGTTTTAATAATACTAATTAAACATAGAAAAAAAAAGATTTATCTTATATTGATGTAATCTACATAATGTATTTTTATGGTTCGATCACAGTAATAATTTATTTATTTAGTCAGTGTCTCAAAATACAATGTTAACCCTTACGGCCTCAAGCCTATTTTGTAAGTACTAGTTAAAAGCCTCAAGCATGTTTTCAGAAAAAGTAGATGTTTGATAGAAATGCCTCAGAAATAACAATATACACGATAAAAGTATGAAAAAAAATTGTAGTTACTCAGTAAACTATGCAGATTGTGGTGCTGTGATCCAAAATGGTGTTAAACCCTTGATTAATTATTTTAAAAAATAAAATTCAACTTTTTTTCAATAAAAAAAAAATACTGAATTTGTTCTTTATTTGGAAAAAATCCTTGCTATTTATATCTAATCTATCACTGTTTCTAAAAACTAAAATTATTTCTGAACAAAATAAAAAAAAGTCACTTAAAAATTCATATTATTTACAGAGTTATTGAAATCTTTGTGTTACCATTTTTTTATAACATTTATGCTTTGAAATTTCAAAATAATTCTAAAATGGTGCGCTGAAAACATTTTACCAAACCTGTGATGATACTGTACTCCAGTAACTCTTAAGAGTAGGTTTTATAATTATCCCCATATTCAGTATGCAAGCTATAAAACCTTTCATTTCAGAAATGGTAATATTTTTCCATTTTCGGTATGGTTCAGACAGCCTATCTCTATTTGCATTTAAATATTGATTGGCTGATCTATTGGTTTCTTTCACCATCAGTTCAAATAAATTAAGTGTAAATAATAAATAAAAATAAATTATGGGTGTGGAACCTGGATTAGGTATATGTTTTGGGCCGTGGAGTTCCAAAAATTGATGTGGAAGAGGGACATTATCTTCCGGTTCAATGATGTTTCTGTATGCCTCATCTTCTTATGAATCCCCATCACTATCACTTGTGATTAATTCATCATCTTCTTCAGCCCCACTGTCACTAGATAATTCAAAATCGCTATCAGTATCATCAACAAAAAAGTTATTAATTTCTGCATGAGTAAGACGTCTACTAGACCTGGACATTGTAGAAAAAAAAACACCGAACTAACGAATAAATCTGAATATTTCACGGATCACGGTAACTAAAACTACAACTAACACTAATTGAAACTCTAATTTCTTAGAATAATATTATAATATTAAAAAAATCCCTTATAAATGCACGGAGTAACCAAAACATAACCATGAATGCACGGAACACACTTCTGTTTACATCAGAGATTATCGGAATTTTGAAATCTATTATTCTCTAAAATACGTATTGTAAAATGAAAACAACCTACACTATCGATATCGACGAATTGTAAACTTTAAGAAAAGATACTATATGAGCGATCTAGCGGTGACATAAAGAAATATATGAACATAAAAACTACATACCGATATATGGTATGGGTGAGACTTTTAGCACAAGCACTCATGTACGATATATCGTTACCTTGAGGCTTAAAGGGTTAATCAACAACTAACAATTAAAATAAACATTACTTAAGAAACTGATTCAAATACATTACAGATGTTAAATAACATAGCTGCAATTCCTTTGGAATAATTAACTGCTTTCTACAGACAGCTAATGATTACATACTTCAATACTAATTAAAATTCACAAAAAATTAACTTTAAAAATAATACACAGTAATTACCTTTCTCACCACTGGAAAGAAAACTAGATACCACAGATAGTTTTTCAGATGTAGTAAATTTATTTAAGATTGCTGCCCGTCTAGTAGACCATGGTTCCATACATTCATTTTTTCCAGCAATATTTTTTTTTGTATCAACAGTATTCCACTAAAAAAATTACTATATAATCAATAAAAAATAAATAAATTAAATACAAAAAGTAATTTATTTTTGTTAATATCTGACATTATATTCAACAGCACACACTAAATTAAATGTAAATTCTGCCACATATAAATTTAATTTAAATCCTGTCACATAAATCATGATTTTTGAAACGAAAATGTAACTTAAAAAATAGTCCTCAACTAATATGTTTGGACTTAAATTATAGTGTTCCAAATGCTTCAAGTCCATTTATTAAAATATACATTATGTGTATAATAAAAATACAAAAAACTTTTGTAACAACAAATTGAACAAAATATTATTGGTAATTAATCATAATAGTTTTTTTATCTGTTATCTGTAGAGAGCCAGACTAAGGAATGATTCCTGAAAGAGGGCAGCAGCTCCTTTAGTAGATGTTAAGGGCGCAAGTCAGGAGGACTTAAACGACCATACCAACATCAATCAATCTTCTGAGTACTGCGCAGCTGAAAGCAATGGAAAACTAAGTTTTTTCCAAGAAAATGTAGCTCTCTACATTTTCATGTAACAAAGATGGAAGAATCTTCCTTGGTAAAATATTTTGAAGGTAAACTAGTCCCCAATACAGACCTTCAGGTGGGGACTACTAAGAGGTCACCAAATTAAAAAAAAAAAATTCTACGAGTCAGAGTGTGGAATGTTAGAAGTCTAAAAAAGTTTGGTAGGTTACGAAATTTAAAGAGGAAAATGGGTAGGTTAAATATAGATGTAGTAAGAATTAGCAAGGTTCGGTGGAAAGAGGAAAACGACTTTTGGTCAGTTAATTTTAGAATAATTAACTCAGCGTCAAATAAAGGGCAGGCAGGAGTAGGTTCCATAATGAACAAGAAGGCAGGGAAAAGAGTAGAGTTTTTCAAAAAGCTTGGCGATAGAATCATTGTAATCAGGATAAAATCAAAACCTAAGCCGACAATGATTTTTAATGTCTGTGTGCCTACAAGTGCCCACGATGATGATGAGGTAGTGTGTATACAAAGAAATTGTCAAAGCAATTAAACACATAAAAGGGGATGAAAATTTAATAATAGTTGAAGATTGGAATGAGAACATTGGAAAAGGCAAGAAAGGAATATTGTGGGTGAATACGGGCTGGGCAAAAGGAATGAAAGAGGGGGCTAAATTATTGAGTTTTGCATGAAGTATAATTTAGTGATTGCCAACACAAAGTTTAAAAATCATAATAAAATATACATTTGGAAAAGCCGGGCAATACTACAAGGTATCAGATAGATTATATTATGGTTAAGCAAAGATTTAGAAATCAACTCGTCGACTGCAAAGCATATCCATGAGCAGACATTGATAGGAGACCATAATTTAGTGATAATGAAATGTATATTGGGATTCAAAAACCTTGAGAAAACGTGTCAGATGAATCTGTGGAATTTAGAAAAGCTTGAGGAAGAGGAGGTAAAGAAGATTTTTGAGGAGGACATCGCAAAAGGTCTGAGTAAAAAAGACAAGGTAGAAAATATAGAAGAAGAATGTTAAAAAGGAAATTCTTAAATCAGCAGAAGGAACTTAGGCAGAACAAAGAGAACTGGTAGAAAACCTTGGATATCAGAGGATAAATTGCAGCTGATGGATGAACATAGAAAGTAAAAGAATGCTAGTGATGAAGATGGTAAAAGAAACTATCGATAATTAAGAAATACTATAAACAGGAGGTGCAAATTAATGAAAGAAAAGTGGATTGAAAAAAGTATTCAGAAGTGGAAAGAGAAATGATCATTGGTAAAGTAGATGAAACATACAGGAAATTAAGGAGAATTTTGTGGTGCATAACTTAAAATCTAATAATGTGTTAAATAAAGATGATAAACAGATTTATAATACGAAATAAAAGGTTGATAGGTGAGTGGAATACATTGAAGTTATACAGAGGAAATGAATTAGACCCTGATGTTATAGAGGAAGATGAGGAAGTTGAAGAGGATGAAAAGGAAGATACAGTATTGAGATCTGAATTAAATAAAGCTTTAAAGGATTTGAATGGCAGAAAGGTTCCTGGGATAGATGGAATACCAGCAGCATTACTGTGCATTGCAGGTGAGGAAGCGATAGATATATTACACAAATTGGTGTGTAATATTTACGAAAATGGGGAAGTTCCGTCAGCCTTCAAAAAGTGTTATTGTCACGATACCAGGAGCAGAAAAATAATACAGAACGATTAGTTTTACTAATCTCATGTATCAAAATCTTAACTAGAATTCTGTACAGAAGAATTGAGAGGAGAGTGAAAGAAGTATTAGGAGAAACCCATTTGGTTTCAGGAAAAGTATAGGGACAAAGGAAGCAATTTTAGTGCTCAGATTTGCTATGAAGCAAATCTTAGAAGTATGATTAAAGAAAAACAAACCAACATACATGGCATTTATAGACTTAGAAAAGATATTTGATAACATAGACTGATGTAAAATGTTCAGCATTTTAAAAAGTTTAGGGTTCAAGTATAGAGATAGAAGATCAATTGCTAACATTTACAGAAACCAGACTGCAACAGTAATAATCGAAGAGCAGAAGAAAGAAGTAGTAATAAAAAAGGGAGTCTGACAAGGATGTTCCCTATCCCCGTTACTTTCTAATCTTTACATAGAACTAGTTGTTAAAGATGTAAAAGAACAATTTAGATCCAGAGTAATAGTGTAAGGTGAAAAGATAAAGATGCTATGATTTGCTGATGATATAGTAATTCTAGCGGACAATAAAAAAAATTTAGAAGAAACAATGAATAGCATGGACATTCATTTCTTGTCCTTCACAAGAACTACCACATGAAAATAAACAAGAACAAATTGAAAGTAATGAAATATAGTAGAAATAAAGTAACCTACCGGGTTGGTCTAGAGATTGGATCTTTCCAAATCAGCTGATTTGGAAGTTGCGAGTTCCAGCATTCAAGTCCTAGTAAAGGAAGTTACTTTTATATGGATTTGAATTCTAGATCGTGGATACTGGTGTTCTTTGGTGGTTGGGTTTCAATTAACCACACATCTCGGGAATGGTCGAACTGAGACTATACAAGACTACACTCATACATATCATCCTCATTCATCCTCTGAAGTAATACCTGAACAGTAATTCCCAGAGGCTAAACAAGAAAAGAAAAGGAGAAATAAAGAAGATGGACCACTGAATATAAAAATAGGATGAGAAAAGACTATGGAGATAGAAGAATTTTGTTATTTGTGAAGTAGAATTACTAAAGAGAACGAAGCAGGCACAATATAAAATGCTGAATATCACAAGCGAAACCAGCTTTCAGTCAGACATATAATTTACTTACATCAAAAATTAATTTAAACATCAGGAAAGCATTTTTGAAAGTATATATTTGAGGTGTGTAGCTTTGTATGCAAGTGAAACTTGGACAATTGGAGTACCTGAGAAGAAAAGATTAGAAGCTTTTGAAATGTGGTGCTATAGGAGAATGTTAAAAATCAGGTGGGTGAATAAAGTGATAAATTAAAGGGTACTGCAGAAAATTGATGAAGAAAGAAGCATTTGGAAAAATATAGCTAAAAGAAGAAACAGACTTATAGATCACATCTTAAGGCACCCTGGAATATTTGCTGTGATATTGGAGGGACAGGTAGATGGGAAAAACTGTGCAGGCAGCAACATATGAAATATGCAAAACAAATTGTTAGGAATGTAGAATGTAAGGAGTGTACTGAAATGAAACAACTGGCACTAGATAGGGAATCTTGGAGAACTGCATTAAACCAGTCAACTGACTGAACACAAAAAAAAGAAGTTTTTTGTCTTTGCAACATCTTCAGTGACTGGCGTACTACTGTTCTTAATCTGACATCAGTGGATGTTAAGATAAGAACATGGTGGATCTTTGAATTTGGTAGACATGTATTTGTGTTTTCAAAAAGTGTGTTGGATTTAAATTATATCCGTTCATTTATTATATCTTTGTGTTTTTGTTTTTTGAATTACTTTCAAAACATTCAAGAGCATTAAAATGTAATTTTTTTTTTTTATATATGTAGAATACCAAGGTTTTTGTTGTTAGTGTTAGTGGATCGTTATCTAAAATGGAGGGGAAGCAATAACCCTTGAGTCTCATTTGTTGCCCTCCACAGAAAAATGCACACAGTATAGAGGCACATTTTCAACTGTTTATTTCATTTCTACGGCTAGATTCTATTTGACCAGTGTAGAAAATTGTACGATTGAAAAAGGATTATTATACCTGTTCAATAATTGTGTTTTGATATGATGTACGTGTAATGTACTCTTGACTCTTTTCTTGAGGTATATGTAATGTTCTCTCTACTGATCTGAAGTTACATTATAAATAAATCTTTTTAATTTGTATGTAATTTTTCTGTTGTTAATTTGTTGTATTTTTTGTTTTCATCTTTTTATTTATTATACCTATGAATATCCTGCTGTATCTGTTGTGTGTACTATGTATTGTTATAGAGTTGAGCTCATCTATGTATTCAGGCGACATAAGTGTGTTGAGTAGTTTGTAGATCACATTTCTAAAAGCAGGTAGTTATGTGAGGTTGGATGGTTTGAGATGTTTGAAGGAGAACCTGCCATTGTTGGTTTTCTATATATTTAAAAGGTATGTTTTTGTTGGTTCTCATATGTGATGGTGAGGCCAAAAAAATTAATTTGTTAATTGTGTTTATAATCAACTGTAAAGTTTGATTAGATATTTTGTAATAAAAAAATTTATTTTGGAGACATTACAAAAAATAAGTTCTCCCATTCCTTTTCTTATAAAGCGATTGGAACCATCAATTATGATAAGAGCTCGTTTATTCCTGAAAGAGTAAGTAATAAAGAACACCAATCCCAATTTTCATTGCTCCACTATTTTCTAACTTTTTATTTTCTATTGTTTCTACATTAATGTTACCTAAGATTGCTCACAAGTGCCATCAAAATTTTATAGATGTCACAACTACAGTTATTCAACCAATCATTTATTCAGGTATTTCATTATTCATATCAATTTAAATTTGTGTAATAATTGGTGAAAATCTGCTTTGAATGAAAGCTTTCAAACTAATAACTGGGAATAATAATTTAATTTAAAAAAAAAATTACATTATCTGAAGTCATCAAATCCATAGCAAACTGTGATAAAGGATCAGTTCCATCAAGAGCAGCACCTAAGGGATCCATAACAAATGATGAAGGAGTAGGAGCTGGTGTAGAATTAGAAGATCCATTGCTACTACGTTTTGTTAAACCCCTTGCCTCACTAACCTAAAAAAAAATCAACAAATTTAAAAAATATTTACACATCATAATGGGATTTTAAATGATGTAAACTAATATCAAAATTGTAATTTGGAAAGGAAAAAATAGTATATACACAAAACGAAAAACTCACAGTAATAGTCATGGGCTTTAATGGATGATCAAATACTTCTTCACATAACAGCTTTCGTTTAACAGCAGGTGGCGATATTCTGCATGTCCTGAAAATAAATAAAATATACACATTAATAAAACAAATACATAAAAAAAATTAATTAGGGTCTATTTTCCATTTTTATGAGTTTACATTTAAGCATATTGTAGTTATCTTAATGATGCACTGCATGTAATGGACGAAATATTTATTAAGAAACAGGAATATTATTTGAAGTAAACCAAGAATTTTTATTACATGTTAATTTAATAAAAGAAATTAACTCATAATTTATCATCAATAATTTTACTCTAAATGTGAAATGTATTCAACAAAAATTAACTCATTCATTAAAAAATCCAAAAAATGGTTGAAAAGCTCTTCTAGCTTCCAACTTGACAAATTTTTATTCCAAATATACTATAGTTTAAATATTAATGACTATTATTATTATTTAAAATCAAACAAATTGTTTATAAAATGAAAAAGGTTTTAGAAAACGAATTTGCAAAGCTATTTCTACATCATGTTTCTAAAGCTTTTCATTAAAAAAAATTTTACTAAGTTATAAAGTGTAATACACAATCTTAGATAAAACAATGGAATTTTTTTTAATTGGGTACCATGTAATCCTTGTTCAATAAACCCAAAATTATCATATTTAATACTAACTTCAATGAAATAGACATTATTGAAGGCTAAAAACAAGAAAAAAATGTGATATTATGACCCCTCCCATTAACAAAAGAAGACTTAATTAATTCACAATAGTAATATTAATTCTTTCAAACACAATTTTAGACATGAAATTTTAAATATCTGGATCCTGTGTTACCCTTTTTACCTGAGGGGGGTCCTAAAACCTTAAAATTAATATCTTCTAATATGATCCTATTCTAAAAAAAAAAACAAAACATTTTAATTAAATTTCTCATTTTAATACATAATCTGTCAAATATTAGAAGAATGCTAATAAAATGTGAAACTGGGTACTGCCTTACCCATTTGTCTGTAGAGGCTTTAAAAATTAATACAATTAAGATCTCATTAGAAGAAATACTTTGGCACTTAATGATTAACTAACTGGTTTAGAAATATTAAACAAAATTTAAAACCAATTACTTTTTGATATCCTTTGTTAGAATGGTGCCAAAGTTAAAAATAAGTTAGAATTTATAAATACAATTACTTTTTCAGAGTTTCATATGTTTTTAGTAATTTGTTTTGGAGATGTATAACAAAAACTCTAAAACAATTATAAACCCACCCATAAGTCTGAGTTAATGTAAACATTAACTCTGAGTACTATAGCAAAGAACTAGTATAGTACTAACACTGTACTTAATGTCAAATTCCTATGATGTACCTTACTTTCTCCTGTTTAGCCTCCAGGAATCACCGTTCAGGTGTTACTTTAGAGGATGAATGTGTATGATATGTATGAGTGTAAATGAAGTGTAGTCTTGTACAGTCTCAGTTCGACCATTCCTGAGATGTGTGGTTAATTGAAACCCAACCACCAAAGAATACTGGTATCCACGATTGAGAATTCAAATCTGTATAAAGTAACTGACTTTACTAGGACTTGGAATGCTGGAACTCTCAACTTCCAAATCAGCTGATTTGGGAACACACATTCACCACTACACCAACCCAGTAAGTTCCTATGGTGTACCTGCAAACAGTTAAAATCTTAAAATGGCGGTAAATACCACATAACTTGTCTGATTAAATTAAAAATTTAATGGCATCAATGTCCCTATACATTGAACTGTTTGAGAAAAAATTTCAAGTTTCAATTTTCAGGATCTGTAGATATTAATCAAAATACAAGCCTGGGTATATAAATACATCCTTCCACATTTTTCTAAGTTTTGTGTTTTTCAATTAAAGTGGGGGGGGGTCATGAAATGTTGAGATTTACAAACATACACACCCAAAATTTATACAGATTACCATACTTTCTTTTGTAGGTATCATTGTTGCAGCGGCTATATGACTATTACCAAGAAAGTAAAATTCCTAAAAATGTGTCATAACAACTGATAAAAATTACGTTATTCATTGAAAATACTCTCCTATCTGATATCATGCTTCCATGAATTCTTTAACCACTGTAGGGAAAATAAGATATAGGTATAATTTATCAGTGACAATATCTATATGTCTATAATTATTCATTAGTTATGACTGTAAAAGGAAACTTAACAATACATATACTTCTTTTATTCTGTAGTAATAAATGTTATGATTCTGCAGTAATAACACTTTCCCTCTATCAATTTTTGCAAACCAAAAATGTGACAGAAAATATAATTTTTATGGAAAATCTAAAAAAAAGATTAGTTTATGTAATATATTTCCAAATACATAAACTTCCAAGTTAGTTATGGTGGACTCAATTTAGTTATTTCAAATAAAACACCACCAGCCATTGAATTTTAACCTAATACAGTTTTACTAACCATTCCCAAGACAACTGCGATCGCTGACCTGACATTTCTAGAATTAAAAATATAAATAATGTCCTAAACTAAACAAAAAATTCGGCTACATTCACTACGATATAATTAAACCATACGAAGAAAATACTAATTTCCCACGGCTGCTCATTAGTTACTGAAGCTCGCTAGCACCAGACACTTTGACACATGCAGTAACGAAATCTGCTATCGAGATTCTCAAGCAAAATATTCATAATTTATGTTTATTAACAGCAATGTTTATTCTTAAACAAGGAGGCACTGCATTGTATGTTAATCTTTTTCAATGAAATACATCATTTTTATAGATAGATATATAGAGAAATCTAACTGCACACTGAATTTACATTTTATTATTACTAATTTTAAATGAAACTAATTTAGAAGTTTTACAAACGGATATAATTAAATTGAAAATGAAACTAACAAAAGAAAGTGTAGCAAATATAATGTTGGCATTGAATGCAGACGATAAGAGTAATTTTGCCATAAGAAATTCGATTCTACTGTAATCAATTGAAGGATTACTTCTAATTACTTTTGAAAATATGGTTGATAGTGAAAAAGAAGAAGCCCTTACTTTGGTGAGTAACATTACTTAAATTTAAGTTGATTATAAATCAACCCTTTCATGTATGTTTTTGAGGTTGGATTAAATTAACATTTTCATTAGTTTATTGTTGACTGGGTCAAGGTTAGCAGATTTCTTTTGAATTTAGCGAATATATAAAATAAATTAATTATACGATTAAAAAAAAAAAAATGTTCTGACCCATGATGTGAAGTATGCGGGAACTATTAGAAAGGTTAAACCCAGAAATTGCAGTAACGTCAGAGCAAACCCGCCTTCTATACACAGTCATTCCAAACATTTAATCGGCTTAAATTAATAAAATATACGTATAGTCTTACTTTTTATTTGAATTTAAAACTCCCCAAATTTACTGTATTGGATTTCAGCTATAGAATTTATTTAATTCTTTGTAAGCCTTCACAATGGATATTTTCTTAAATTTTTTAAAATATTTTTTGTGCTTTTAATAAAACTGCTACTGTTAATTATATTAGTGATGTACTTTAATTGTAGATGATAGGTTATAATTGAGCTATGACTTTATAAAAGATAATTCTGGCAGTACGCCAACCTGTTCATTGATTATAATGACCTGATATCTGATTATAATTTAACTACTTTTATACCATTTATTAAAAAAAGGATATATATATGTACTTTTTTATTTATTCTAACAAATATAAAGCTATTTTAATTTTATTTTCATTACAAGCTCACTGTTTATATTAATATTGATATAGTCATCTATTAATATCTGTTAGTGTTTATTATCCATGCAAAATTTGTTTCTTTTTAACATATAGAATTAGCAATGATTCTACATGTTTGGTGTCATTTTGCCATGCAAGTATATAAATATACAGATTTGTATTGATTGCATCAGGTTTGGCTAGGCGTGCCCCCAATGTATACATAAATTGTACAAGGATTTGTTTTGAAGGGTAAAGTAAATATGTGGTTAAACATTATCAGAATGTAAATATTCATTTGTAAAATTAATGAAGAAATAAAGGAAAATAGTATTTAATGCCCTTTACATGTAAAAATAGTTTGATGAAATAAAAGTGAGTAATATGTGTAGATAATAGTTTTAAAAATATCTATTACTTTTATTAATAACTATCAGATAAATTTTTTTTTTAATTGTTGTATCATGCTGATAAATGAGTGAAGATAAATCACTGGTAACGATTTTGTAAAGGAATTACTTGAAAAGTACAAATAACATATTATTTTACTAAACTAGCATGTGCAAAATTAATCTAATTAATAAAGTCATTTTATCTAATTAGTATTATTTTATCATTTGCCCGTAAATGGTATATTGTTTTCATTAGCAGAAATCTAATTTTAAATAAATTGGTCTCAAACCTTTTTGATAAATTAAGTAAATTTATTAAGAATGGCAACAGCAGCTTAATTGAGGCTGTTTTCTTAGTCTGAAATGTTGTACTGCTATGTTAGTACACCCTCTGTACTAGTAAATAGTTTGCTTATTTTTTGAAAGTGAATATTGTTAATTTTAAGAATGAATTACCTTTTTTTAATTTCAAAAGTTGAACATTGTAATTATAAATGCACAATTAAATTATAGTATTTAATTTACTTAATATAATTATAAATGCACAGTTAAATTATAATATTTAATTTACTTAATATTGATCTGTAAGGTTGTATTTACGTGACATCGATGCAACTGCCCCTTTTTGTATCCTGAAAACTCATCCTTTTTTTTTTGTTTGTTTAACCTCCGGAACCACCATTATGTATTGCTGCAGAGGATGAGATGAATGATTTGAAGCGTGTGTGAAAATGCCATGCCTGACCGGGATTTGAACCCAGGACCTCTGGATGAAAGGCCAAGACGCTACCACTCATGCCATGGAGACCGGCGAAAAACTGATCCTAACTTTATAAAAGAGCATTCCAGATTATTATATTTTAGCTAGAAATATATGTAGGCTTAATAAATATATATAATAACTATGACAAACATAATGTATTATATATATCCATGAAAATAAAGCAGTATGACTCAATAAATGAAATCTCAGTTTTATTATTAAAAACTGCCCAAAATGTTCTTTTTAAGGATACAGAAATACTATTTCTTTCTATTAACCTGATTTTTTTTGAAAATAAAATCTTTTTTTAGAGGTATTGTCATTTATTAAAATAAATTGTTAATAGTTTAATTTTCTTTTGTTGATTGTGTGAGTATTAATAATTTGTTACTTATATATATTTAAATTCTTTCTAGCAAAAAGAATTTGAATGGGTTTTAAATGAAGAAGTACATGCAGTTTTAAACCAGCTTCACACTATATTATTGGTATGTAAATTTATTGCAAACTATGTGATTGTATATAGTGAAATCTTATGTTTAATATCTTGTATAGAGCAGCGTTTCTCAACCTGGGGGTCACAAAATTAGCCTATAACTTTATATATTAACAATAATGAAATAATTTTATGAGAATAAAAATCATTTATTATAAACACTTTACTTACATTTGTTAAGTACACATGCAAAGAAAATAAATTAATGAAATGATTGCATTTCATTTTTATTAAAAAATTTCTCCTTCTGTAGATCTATGTTGAAATGCACAAAAGAAAATTGTTTTCAGGAGATAAAAGATGTTCTCTATATTTAGTTTTTAGTGCAAACATACATGAAAAACTCTTTTCACAGAGGTAAGACGTAGCAAAAGGGATTAATATTTTCAGTGCTTCTGCATCTTAAATTTCCATATTCACTTCAACAAGCAACCCAGAATGAATTTAAATCTTCAAATGTAAATTGTAGTTATAATAATTTTTCAGCAGACATTTCAATGTGCTAGTCATGAATCTAACTGGTAACTTAGCAGCTGCAACAATGTTTTCACCAAATGATTTCAGTATCCATCTCTTTGAGAAATCATTTTTATCTTCCGGGAAATACTCCACCAACTGAATTTTTAGCTCCCGCAAATGCATGTTCATGGTATCCAAACTGTGGTGAATAATAGTGTCTTCTTCATCCAAATTTTTCTCAGTGTTATCAAAAGTGAGTGGAAACATATCAGAGTTTTTGCTTTGAAGGTGAATAATCCAGATATCGAGCTTCTTAGTGAAAGCATGAACTTTGCCTCTTATTAATAAAATATTTTTCCTACATCCTTGTAAATTTACATTCAAGTCGTTTAAATGTGAAAGTACATCAGCTAAGTAAGCCAGCAGCAGCAGCATATACTCATTATTCTGTAAAAACATTGAGAATGGCGTTTGTTTATCTTGGAAAAATATTATTAATTCATCTTGCAATTCCAATAACCGGGTTGACACTTTTCTCCACGATAACTATCTGACTTCTCAAAAAAATAGCAAATAGCTTATTCTGTAATGGTCAACTTCTAATAAAATTAACCATGTTTACAACTTTACAAAGAATTTGTTTGAGATTTTCCAGTATATTTTGTAGCAAGAGCATGTCTGTGAAGGAAGCAGTGTGTCCATTCTGTCCTTGGTATAAGACGATCTTTTAATTTTTTCAGAAATCCACTGTTCTTTCCTGTTAATGCCTTTGCACCAACACTACTTACTGTAATGTATTTTGTCCAGTCCATGTTATAATTTTTAATAGCTTCATAAAAAACATCAAAACACTGTCCTGTTACATGACCAAGTATTGATTTGCAAAACAACATATTTTCTTTGATTGATCTGTCACTATCGCATTCATATCTCGCAAAACATAAGAACTGATAAATGTTTGCCACATCTGTTGATTAATCAAATTGGATACTAAAAAATTCACTTAAACTCACTTGCTGAATTATCTGATCATGAACATCGGCAACATTGTCATCTATTCACCTTGATACTCTTTTTAGAAAGTGGAATTTTTTTCAATTTTTTTTTGTTTCTTCCACTCCTATTAAAACACTGTCTATATCAATTATAGCTGGCAATGTAAGGTTTTTTGCAATTGTATGGGGTATGGTGTATCTTAACTACTCTTAATGCTACTTTTATCAGTATAGCTTGATTTACAAATAGAAGCTTCTTGATTTCTCAAAGTATGTAATTTAGATTCCAAGGGTTTGCTTTTATGATCCAGATGTTTAGTTTCCAAGTGTCAGATTAATTTTGATGGCTTCATGATTTTATTGTAGAGGACTTGAAAGCAAACAACGCACTGTGACTTTCCGTCCAATGAGATAAAACCATAATTTAAATAACTGTTATTGTACAATCTTGTCTTTTAACTAATCGATTCACTGGATGTAGATGGCTCGCTTTGTTTTTTCACAGATTTATCCGTTTTGCATAAGATTCCAATTGGAAAAAGAAAAGCAGTTACTGTTTGATCACACACTAAAAAACCGAAACATCAGTTATTATTATTTTCAATGAAATTACACTTTTAAAAACTTAAATAAAGGCACCAGATACACACTTTGCATTCAAAATTAAACTGACTTCTACAACCCCTTACACCTCTTTTATACAGATGAGAACACTAAGTGTTCAAACTTATCATATGCATGTTCAGACACGAAGCTCTCACAGTGAATATTATGCAAGCAGACCAGATTATAAGGAGTACATACACATCAAGTTGGAACCTGCAAATTGCTCATGTTTGTATACTTCATACATACATATTCATACCTGTCACTATCAACACAACTAAATAGTTTTAACTAGGTTTCATTGGGTTTTGGTTGGGGCTCACAAAATAATCATATATTTTTTTTTTACTTTTTGGGGGTCATGGAGCTAAAAAGGTTGAGAATCACTTGTATAGAAATATACACATTTGTATATGTTGTTGATAAAATAATTTATGTGGAGTATATGCAGTATACATTACCATCATTGTATTCATCACTTAATGTATATTTTTATTTGAGTGGAAAACTAAAAATATTGACATGATGCATACTATTTTTTTTTGCAGAATGATGATGATTTATAGTTGTATCACACTTTTGGATACATAACAGTTTTTAATTTCATATGGATGCATACTACTTTAAATTTTATGTTAATTTTTCTCCTGAGAAATTTGTTTTTGTTAGCAGTAACTAATGTAGAAATTACTTGCAGTAATATAGAATCCCTTAAAATCTTGTAGAATAATTAAACAGTAGTGTATAAGTGAATACTACTGTATTGTGCTAGTAGTACCATATCCTATAATTTGCATCAAGTAACAGTAAAAACTAAATGTATTCACAAAATGTCATTCCATTACCAATACAATTCATATGGGATAATATTAATTTTTAGCCAAAATACTAATTTACAACTACTTTAAATTATACTGCACTTTTTAATTAATAGAATAGTTTTCATAACTTGATTTTATTAACAATTTTAGTATTTATATACATTATTTTATGTAGCAAGTCTTCAATATTAATTTTTTAATAGTGAGTGCACTGTAATTTTTTAATGTGTTTATTATTTAGACAGTTTAATATGCGATTTTTAATTATATTATTATTATTATTAATTGTTTGATATTTATGTTATATATAAACAGTGTAACAGTTAATGTTCTCAAACTGGTACTATTACAGCCATATTACTGATGATATCTGTGGGAGATTGATGGTACTAATTAAAGGAAATTTTTATTATAGGTTGTGCAAGTTTCAACCTGTTCGCTTGACGTGATAAAGAGTTTATTATTCATTTTTTTTTCTGTTAAGTTTTATAATTGAATAAAGAGCAGTAATTTAATTTTGTGTAATTAGGAAAACCGCATCAAAATGTTTGAAATGTTTACAATAGTATACACTGAATAATGTTAGTAAGATCGTTCCTTCAATTTCCTGGACACAGAAAACAGCAGAACTGATTCAAAACGTTTGACCAAAGATCAAATTCTGGTTGTTCCAATATTAGAAGAAGTGAGAGAGATTAATAGAGTAGATAAGACTTTAGTTGTAAGATGTAGATAAAGACTTTAGAATAAAAAGATTTATGTGTACTTTATTCATACATGTTTTTTATTTCTGGAACAAAAACAATATACTGCATTATCTGCTGAATTCATAAAATGATTGATGATTTAAATCTCTGAAACCAGATTGTAGTGGGTGCTAAAAGTTAGTGTGTCATGTACAAAAAAATGCTAAAGTATTAGCTTGACAGCCCAAAGAAATAAAAAGTTCAAAAAGTAAAAAGCAAAACTTTTGAGTAAAATCAGTGTTAATTAAAATTTTAAAACCAAAATTATCATTAATCATGATTTCCTAAAATGAACATGGTGAGATAAGGGATAAAATTTGAGAATGACACATCAATCCAAAAGTCTATAACAAGCAATATGAAGACAATTCCATGACATGGCATGGAGCAGAGGAATCCTAAATACACTCAATGAATGAGGTGTACAAGGTAACCTCCTCACATTTATTACTGGTTTTCTCAGTAGTTGGTCCTTCCGAGTTTGAGTTGGAACAATGGTATCTGAAAGTTTTACACTAGAAAACTGTGTACCTCAGGAAAATGTACTAAGTGTTTCTTTGTTTGCTATAGCCATAAATAGTATAACAAACTGAACGAAAACTGGTTGTGTGTTCTTTATTTGTAGATGATTTTTCTATTTATATAGCGTGTAAAACGATAGCTACTGGTGAGAGGCTACTTTGAAACACAATAACCCGCTTAAAATCGTGGTATAAATATACTGGATTCACGTTTTCTGTGGAAAAAACAAAGCACATTTGCTTTTCTCGGTTGAGGGGGCATGTTCACCCTAACTGTATTTACATAGTGAACCAGTTGAGACATGCACATGGATTAGATTTCTAGGTATGCAGTTAGACAAACGACTAATGTGGGTAATACATTTATATGAGTTGAAAGTATAATGTCTAAAAATGTTAGACATATTAAGGGTTCTATCTGGTACTCATTCGGGAGCTGATCATATATGCATGTTGCACTTCTACCAAGCTCTAGTCCATTCCTGATTACACTACGACTGTATGGCTTATTCATCAGTGCAGGCCACTGCACTAAAGATGTTTGATGCAGTTCATCATTCATTCATCCATCTTAACCATGGGTGCTTTTTGCTCGAGCCCCATGATAAGTCTGCTGCTAGACAGTGGTGAGCCATCTCTTTGTAATAGATGGAAGTAAATGATATGCTCCTATGTAGCTAGCATTAAAGCCCAACCAACTCATCCAACTTTTGATGTGATATTCTCGAACTAGCTTGTTAATCAATACCAAGAACAGCTGAGATCTACTTCTCTGCTAGGCATCAGAGCTCAGTGCCTTTCCCTCAGCTCTAAATATATAATTACCTCCAGCCCTTATTATTGCACCATGTTATATTACTCCCTTCGGCAGCCTTCTCATGTTAATTACTGCTTTGATCTTTGTCAGTATAATTACAAGAACACAAATCCTGTTATCTTACAAAACTAATTTTATATTATAAATACTATGAATCCTGATGTTACTGTTTGTACGGATGGCCCTAGAAATGTTAATTCTGTTGGTTGTGGCTTTGTTGTTGGCTACAGAACATACATGTTTGGCCTTCCCAGCATCACCAGTATTTTCGTTGCAGAACTATATGCCATTAATAAGGCCTTGCTTATAAATATCCAAACTATCCTAGCCCAAAATATCAATGTGTTGTTTGTTCAGATTCCATGAGTGCCCTACAGGCAATTAATGATGTGTACTCTAGACACCGTGTTATCTGACTAGATGTAATACAACAGTGAGATTCTGCTGGATCCCCAGTCATGTAGGAATTTCAGGCAATGGGTGCGCTGATAGTGCAGCAAAGGAGGCTTGTTTCCAGCCTCCTTTCACTAATCGCATTGTTTTGAACGATCTTGTCTGTTTCCTGAAGAGGGTAGTTCATGATGAGTGGCAAAGTTATTGGAATGCTACCATGAACAATAAACTACACCCAGTTAAGAACACTGTTTCACTGTGGAGCTCCTCATGCATAAATAACTGTTGAGAGGAGGTTATTATCTGTCATTTGCAAATAGAACACAATAGGCTAACTCATGGATATCTGATGATTCAAACAGATGCACCAGTTTGTGCTCACTGTGACTTCTGACTGACAGTGCACCACATCCTTTTGGATTGTATCTGTAATGCAGCATTGTGTTGCAAGTTTAGATTGGGGGTTAACATGTGAACTATTCTAGGGGGATAATGAAATGTTTTTATTGTATGTTTTACGGTTTCTTAGAGCTGTCCATTTATACTCAAATATTTAAATTACTGTAGTGTGTATCAGCTTTTCGTGCCAATTGCCATATTGCAGTTGGAAATTTTATTATTCTAATTGAGACATAAATTGTAACATCTATGCCAAAGTGTTTTTCGCCCAGAGTAAACAAAAAAAAAAAAAAAATGTAGAATGTGTTTCCTTGGTTTTCTGTTTAGAAGCAATATAATGATGCAAAAAAGCAAGTAGGGACTTTATTGGATTAAAGTTATACTAAGTATTTTTGATTTGTGATTATTTTTTATAGTAGCCTTAGAGAGAACTTAATTATGTGTATGAAACATTTGCCATTAACATTGTGTATGAAACAGAATGACTTTTCTTTTTCATATTTACATTATTAAATCTAGTATTTTTTGTATTTCCTTTTTTCTTCTTGAAATATATTACTTATTTTGGCCGTTTTTATTGTTTAGTCATGGTTTTGCACATCACAGTAATTTGAAAAACCTCTTTCCCACAATTTATAAGATAAGACTGCGTGACTTTTCATTAATAATTTTCATATTAAAAGTTGAGACACTTAATTACAAGATTATATTATTTTAATGAATTTACGTGTGAATTATTAAATCTACAACCATATTTTTTTTCTTTATATATTAAATATATTTTTTCTTTGCTAAATTTATGAAGAACTTTGATGTGATAATCAAAGCGGAAAGTCTGTATGTTTTAAAAATTTTTTATTGGGGAAATTGTTTTTAAAAAATAGTTATATAATTATAAGCACACATAAATATTTAAAATGTGTCATTCTATGTAAGTTATCGAAAACGAAAAACTGTTCTTTATCATAACCAGTTGAAAAGTGGCAAATGATTGTCTTCATAATTTATTTGATGGTTCATAAATTACATTTATTTTTATAAATATATTAATTTTGTAGGTAACTGAATTCAGTATTTCATAATTAATTTTTTTTTAAGGAATGTGTTAATAGATTTCCTCTGCCGCTATGTGGAAACGATGGTATTCAAAAGCAAGATAAATTCATATTGACTGCTCCACCTGATCAAATAAAATGTGTTATTTCACTTACTGGAGATTCAATTTCACATGCGGTATGTTAAAATTTAACTTCTTTTTTTTTACAATATAAGAAATAGCTTTCAAAGGTTACTGGAACTGACTTTCTCTGCATGCATTATGAGATTATAATTGTGATTTGGAAATTATTGTAAACAATACATTTTATTGTTTACTCAAAGGATAGCTATTGGATATGAAATTTCCTTTTGATGTGATATTATTATATTTGAAAGTGTACATCATTGAACAGCACATACATGTCAATCTTTGCATTTTACTTACAAAAGAGCTATCATATAACAATGCTTGAAAATCAGTTGGTCAAACACTAGTGAAGACTACAAGTTTAAAAGTGGTGCAAGCACTTGATTGTGTAGATGGTATTCATAGTATGTCACAACAGATTATGAAAAAATTAAGTGTGTTTAAAATTATAGAAGGTAAATTTATATGAATTTAGTGTTCCTGGAGCATCTTCCATACTCTTCAAAATTTGTATAATCTAATTTTACTTGTTATCTCGAATAAAGTCGACTTGTTTTATACTTGAAAGTGTTACAGATGCCAGTGATATCATTATCTGTGTGAAAAGCAGCTGCACAAAGTTTCCAAGAGTTTGTTGAAAAATTCATTGATAATTGGATTGGCAAAAGTGTGCCAAAACTATAGAAATGGAAGGAATACACAAAACAGTAGTTTTTCTTAAATAAACTTATTCCAAGAACATTTTAAAGCATTAAAACACATATACCCAAAAACACTTACAAATGTGAACTTGTAAGACATGTTTGTCTTTAAAAATAACTGTACCGTAAAGTATTTATTTTCTCACATTAACAGCATATGTTAATTTAGATTTAAACAGTATAGCTTCTTTTTAGAATTCTGATTCTGAAGCCTTACTTTGGCTGACTATAATTCTTGAAATCTGTAACCTAATATAATTTTGAAACATATTTATCATAGCATTTTAAGTCATTTGTCAAATTCAAATCGTTACTATTATACTTTTCCATCTTCTATACTTTTTATGAGTATGTTATATCTCTGTTATTTACTGGTCAGAATGTTTTGTTTCAAATTTAATCTATTTATAAATTAAATACAAAAACGAAGCTGTACTGAGCAGAATTTTTATTATTACTGAGCGAGTGTGGTAGAAAATGTGGTTGACATATTTTTGTCATTAGATTTTCAAGCAACCAACTTTTACGCCTGCCAAAAATCATTTGCTTTTATAAAAAAAGTAATCTGGTAATACTGACTTCCTTCTCCATATTGTTCACCATGTAATAAATAACTAAAAAATCTAAAATAAATTATCAATCAATTTTTAAAACAATAAACAACACATAACTGAGCAGGCTAAATTTTAGTTTATTATATTTTATATGAAAAAAAGTCCATTTCTGAGATATTATCGAACTAGGCTGCTTATAGTTAGTTAGTAAGGTCATTTGTTTGGTTTTGTGTTTTATTTTTATATGTGTTGTTAGTTCATGATAAATTTTTTCTGTGTCTTTTATCTATTTCCTTACTATGAGTAAGGAGGTATATTCCTTCAGTCCTGGTTTTTTTTGTTGATTAAGTTTCTTTATTGATTATATTGTTTTTTAAATTGCAGTCTTGTATTTTTTTTTAAGGAAATTGTAATTTTCCTTGTCCAAAATATTGATTTAATTAAAAAATGTATTAATAACACAGGACAGTAAAAAAAATAATAATTTGGAATTGAGATAAAAGTAGAATTAGAATGTATTTTTTATGCTATATTTTAAAATGAATTCAGTTTTTCTTCATCGCCCTCAGATTTTTGGTTATGACCCTTTAAAATATTGAGAAACCTCTTAATAATAGAATAAAAAACTAATAATAATAGTAATTATAATTAAAATTCCTACCTTTATTTTGCAGGTATTTACTTTTATCTTAATTTCTTTTTTCTTATTTTCCTTTTGTGTTCAGTAAAGTCTTCTCTTTTTATCATCCAGCAGTATTCAATTATGGTAGATTCATCCCATCTGCCTTGATAATGTTGCTGTATCTACAATATATCTTGGTGGAACCTTTCTCCTTGTTTGTTGCTTATGTCACCCAAGTTTAAAGGGAAAAAGTCAAAATGAGAATGTAAAAAATGAATTTTCAATGACATTCTGCAACCTAAATGTTTGTAGTTCACTAAGAGTTCATTTATAAGCTTATCATGGTTTTCAGCTTTTTTGTTTCCAAGAAAACCAGTAACGATATCTTTGAATGACTTCCATGCTGCTAGTTCTTTAGGATTCAGTTTGCTGTCAAATATATTCTCATGAATTAATTTTCTTATTTGTGGCCTGATGAACATTCATTCCCTCTTTTAATTTGACTTCATTTAATTGTGAAAAACCTCAGCTAGATATTTAATGTCGTCTCCATCTTTATCTAATGCTTTTACAAAATTCTTCATCAGACCTAATTTTATGTATGTGTAGAGGTGGTAAAATAATATGATTTGCTTTGATAAGAGGAATATTGGTGGCATTTTCCTTTCGTGGGGTTAACTGAATTCTTTTTGGCCAGACTTTAACTGCATAGTGTTTACCTGTAGCCCGACTATCCCGCAAACACAAGAAATACATATTTTCTAAAGCAACTCTGGAAACTAAGAAGAAGCCCTACCACTTTCAGGTCAGTAATGATTCACCATGAGTGCTCATCAAACTTAATAGCTTTTAACATTTTTGACATACTTTCATGTGTTTCTTTCATTCCTACAGCATATGCTACTGGTATAGAAGACAACTTATTAAAGTTATGCAACAACACTGTCTTTATTCTTCTTTTTGATGAGTCTGTAAATAAACGATCATGAATAACATATTCAGTGTCCAGTTCAGACATTAGGCTCCTAACATCATGGCAGGAACTAATAAAACCATCTCTTCTAAAGTATTTCAGTAAATTTTCATTTTGATCTCTATATACTGAAATTTTAGTATCATTGCTTAATAAATTTCATTCTTTAAGATGTGAACCTAGAAGGTCTGCATGTTGTTTTGACAAATACAAGACACGACTTAGGTCGCTTAGTTCTGCTTGTGTGATGAGGTGAGGTTCAGTATTTGATTCTTCTGAAATGTAATTAATATTCATTGAAGTTGAGGATTCATCAGTTGAGCCTTCTGGGAAATCAGAAATTTCTTTCCAAGAAGTTGGAGCAATTGGAATTGGTAAATTGACACCATGAAGTACTAGTCTCATTGCTGAATGAATATTTGGGTATGCGATGCTGCTTTTAATGTTTGAATTGAAACCAGTAACATTTGTTAAGCAAAATTAGCAGTCATCATAATGGTTACTAGGCTGTCACCAAATCATAGGTACGCCAAAAAGCAGATGCTCTTTTTTTTCCTTTTAACCGCTGGATTAGTTTAATGTAGCACTTGATGCATGGTACATGTGGAGTCCAGGATTTATCTTGGTCTCCAAGGGACAGTCAGAATAATATTTGTAAGCAGTTTTCAGCAGATTCGATACTGGTTTTTGTTGACTTTTCATGGTGAATTCTCTGCAAATGTAACAAAAAATGTTTGGAGGATTTTTTACAAGCCTGATTTTTATTCATTGTAAAATTCAAAATGATTTAATGAATGAAAGTAAACTGAAATGTTACAGAAATACTTAATTATAAAAATAATTAAATTTTAATTTACAAATACTTAATTATCTAAAATATTTCATAAAATTCTTTCACCGTGGAATGCAATAAATCACAGTGTGAAACACACACATACAATTTAACAAATTTTGATGTTCAGTAAAATAATACTAAAAGTTGTTCTGTCATAAAAATCTTTCACGAAATTTGTGCCATCACTTAAGGCAAGTCTTATCAAGAGTTGAACTCATACTGAAGAAATTCATCATGTTGAATTATTCATTACTTGACTCACTGACATGTCTATATATGTCTTGCTGATGTGAAATGACATCATTTAATTGTTATATATCAAATATACGTTTACAGCATGCATCACATTATAAATCAGATGTTAATAAGCAAACATACAGATGTACTAATTTATTTGTATTTGTTCCACGAATGATAGAACAAATAGGTTTGAGGGGTTGTAACTTAGAGCATTATGTGATCAGTGTTTCTGAATACATATTCAGATTCAGCATGTAAAATATTATATAGAACACGTACTCCCTTTTTTTAGTTCAAAATTTTATGTTGACTGTGTAATAATAATAATAATCGTCCATAGAATATCTAAAAATTTTGATTTGATTTATTTATTAATCACAGACTGGACCCTAACACTTACAATCCCTAAGAACATAGAATACAGAAAAAAGTAAGGGAGAATATAAAAAAAAATTAAGATAAAAGGGTATAAAATATATACAGTAAAGGAAATGTTAATTTTCTTTCCGAGAATGTTTTTTTACTACTGGTAAATTTCTTTCCTTGTGAAAATTTGTTCCCTATACTTACCAAACTGCTTTATTCATTTATCTACCCTACTATTAAAATAACTTATAAAATAAATAAACAAACATATATGCAATTTTTCAGTTGTTGGACTTTTCAGAATTCTTATATAACTAGAAAGAACTTCCCTTTCCAATAGTACAAGGACCGTTCAATAATTGGTAACAAATGATTGTAGAAAAATTATTATTTTTTCATTGACAATGAAAAGATTAATGCTACTTTTCACTATAATTCCCTATTACATTTAGGCACTGTTCCAGTATTTTATGGCCTTTCTTATTCTAATAGTAAACAATTATTCACCTTGGTGTCTGAGCTACTCTTGTACCACATTCTTGATCTTAAATAGAAAACTTCCACTAGTCCTTTGCAATGATGAAAATTTGTGACACTGTTCTGTCCAATTTAAGCTGTTTAATCCACTTATGGAAATTTATATAGTTAATTTTCTTTCTACCTTAACTGTTGTTTTACTACCAAGAGTGAATTACAGTTGGTTTTACATCTTCAGAAACTAAAAATCTTATCATACCACATGTTCTTTCCCAATACATGTTTCAAACAGACCATCATTTTGAAATAAAAGAAAAGTGATTATAATTATTAAAAAAAAATCTTATCAAACAGCTGATATTTTTTATTTCAGGACTGCCAATTTGAATATCAGTTTTAGTTTATTCCATTAAATAATTTTCCACTGTTGTCATTGTTTCTTTAATAATGGAATGATCCTTGTAAAATGAGCTGATTATTATGATTAGCCCTGAATCTTTTGCTACCTGATGTTGATAAGGTGCAATAATAATTTGTCTGAAGTGAGATTTCATCTGTGAAGTTGAGATATTTTGTGCATGTGGTGACAACCTCCAGACCATTTATTGAATTGCCCTCAATTCAATTCAAAATAGTATTGGAAAATTTACTTTTATGTAATAACAAGACAAAACAGTTACTTGATACAATGATGTATCATTTTGAGTCTTTAATGTTTATGTATTATTTATAATAAATATTATTAATAAAATAAGGCTATTTAACATAAAATAATAATAATTTGAAGTAATTAGCATTTTGTAGAATTGGCTAACATAATTATTCTGTGTTTGATTTTATTCATAATTTTGTAATGTCAATGTTATTTTTCTTTAATTTTGTAAGGATATGAATTTTAAAGTTCAAAGGCAGCAAAATGTAACATATAAAGTTACAATACAAAATGATAACCCTTGGAAATTACATCAAGTTCAAGATGCTGGTAATCATTTACAGCAAGCTATTTTACATATAGACAACATTGATAAGGATTATTCTTTCAGGTATAGTATTTTCTGCAAAACATAATTTCTTAGAAAAGATTAAAAAATGGTGATTTCACATGAATTCATGACTTATTGGCAGAATGGCTATATTGTAGTTTTTATTATTGTTAAATATTTTGGTATTAGTGTTAGGAGAAATATTTGAAATTATATATATATATATTAAAAATTTGGGGGTGAAGTTGATTGCCTGCTCGTGGTGCCCTCCCACATAATCCAAACGATCAACATTTGTCGCCAAGCAGCCCATAAACGTAAATTACATTGCGACTTGATGCAACTGCCAATACCAAATAGGCCAATAAATGGTCTTTTTAAAGGCTCTGACAAATCTGGTATTAAAATCAAGTCTGTGTTTTGGAATGCTGGAGGATTGTACCATGATAAATATACAAAGCTAAAAAAGTACTCATTATCAACAATGACCTTGACATCTTTGCTGTAGTGGAAGCAGGAAAATCAGCTGATATACAATATTACCAGCCAGCTACCAGGATACAGAGTTATCACTTAAGCAGTCATAATAAATCGCATCTGGTATTGTGATAGGAGTGAAGCCTAATTTTACAACCAAAGTATGTATAACGCATGAAATGAATGCAAGTACATGTAATAATCGACAATTGAAGGTTAAAATTTTATTTTATCTGTAATCCACCAACAAACAAGTGTGATCTGAGCAGGCTGGAAAATATCTGCGACAATCAAACCCTGGTAGTGCGAGTTTTCAATGCCCACTTGCCTAGATTCAGATATCAAACCACTGATCCAGTAGGTAGCATAGTGGAAAATTTCATAGATAGTGGACCAGTGGTATATATCGAGAATGATGATAGCACACACACGTTTTTTGCCCTACAATGGGTAGCAAATGCACCCAGATCATGTTCTTAGTCATCCAAGCTTAGAAGAAAAATTAAGCCTTAAGTTACACCAGGCTTCTGGATCTTTTGGGTGTACCATACTCTTACTTGAGATTAAAACGATGAAATTGTATAAAAAGTTAAGAAGCAAGCTTCCCTAGATGGAATTTTAAAAAAGCTAAATGGGAGGAATACACACAACATTCTGATGTGGACATACTGAGAAATTACTCAAAGGTATTATAGACTACATATATAAGGAAATAAAAGACCAAATTATCAAATGCACTGCAAAATTCACAAGTCCACAAATTCCCTTTGTGGACAGATGAACTTGAAAAACTTATAGCGGAAAGAGATGCTGCTCAGAGAACAGCTCAAACAAGCGGCTCCCATAAGGATTGTGTAGCCCTGAGACAAAAGAACGGTGTCCTTAAAAGACGCATTTTAACCTCAAAGAGAGAAATTTATAGAAGATCCCTTGCAAACATGGACTTTAGAAAAGATGGAGCTAGAGCATACAAGTTCATATCCAGGATTAATAGTAGTCATGTCGAGGCCAACAAACTTATGATAAAAAGTCAAAAGTACTGACAAGACAAGTGGATATTGCCAATAAATTCTGCAAGATATTTGCTCAAACTAGCAATTTTAAATCTAAACAAAAGGAACCCTACTAATAAGGAAGCTACTAGTCAGGTAAATGAACCATTCTGTACGGGGGAGTTAGCACTGGCACTAGAGAACACAAAAAGTGGAAAAGCACCTGGGATAGACGGCATATACCCAAAATTCCTCAAGCACATCGGGGAGAGGGCAAAAATGGTTAATTTGAAGTTTATTAACCTAACCTGGGAAAATGGATATATCCCAGATCTGTGGAGAAAAACTCAGGTCATAGCAATTTAAAAAAAAGACAAACCAAACAATGCTTTTGACAGCTGTCGACCAATATCACTGACTTTCTGCATGGTTGCGGAAAAACTGGTTATGAGAAGACTACAATCTGATTTTAATAATATCAAGAACAGTATGAAGCATAGAGATACCATCAAGCAGGTAGCATGCCTTTCCCAGGCGATTAAAGAAGGATTCCATAAAAAGCAAAATACACTATCTTCATTGATTTTAAATCGGCATTTAATAGAGTATGGAGGGATAAACTATTTTCCCAGGAAATCAATGGTAAATAAATAGGGTGGATCAAATCATTCCTATCCCAAGATCATATTAATGTGAAATATAGGACAAGTACCTCAGGATTCAAACAGGTTAAACAGGGACTCCCCCAAGGGTCAGTACTCAGTCTAATGCCCTTTAATGTTATGGGTAATGACATTATCGATACTCTGATGAAAAAATCACCTGGTACAGAAACTTTACTTTATGTTGATGACTTATGTTGATAATTTGGGGGACCAGCAGCAAGATCACAGCTGTTGAAAAGTGGGTTAAAAGTACTAAAGAACTGGTTGGAAGAAAATAAAATGATCATCAACTTACAGAAGACAGTCTTTCAATTATTTACGCTATCTACAAAGCAACATGAAGTGAAGTTTAACGATCAGTCCACGAGTAGGACTAACGAAGTGAAATATGTGGGACTAGTGCTGAATAATAAACTGACCTGGGCCAAACAAAGTGAACATGCTGCAGTGAAAGGTGAATATAGGCTGCAACTGATGAAATGAATAACAGCCATAAAATGGTGAGCTACTGCAGAGATTTTTAAGAACTGCTTATACATCATATATATGACCAGTTCTGGAGTATGGATCCGGAATTATGGTGACAGCTACTGACTCAGCCTTGAGGCGTTTTGATTTGATTCAAAGTAAGGCACTAAGGATCATTAACGGTGTGGCAAAATCAACCCTGATATTAGCCATGCAGAACTTGAGTTCCTAAAAGATAGATTAAAAGGAATGCTATTCTCCTTTATGAGCACATTCTTAGAAACGGAAGTGACTACTGGGCAAACAATAGGGATACAACTCAAAGGCTAAAAACACAAATGATAGTTAGCCATGTGACAAAATCTATCACCTCAAACCTAGGCCTGAACTTTGAATTAAGAGAGCCTCTGCCAGATCTATCTTTTTTTTTCTTTTCCTTGTTTAGCCTCCAGTAACTACCGTTTATATAATTCTTCAGAGGATGAATGAGGATGATATGTATGAGTGTAAATAAGTGTAGTCTTGTACATTCTCAGTTCGACCATTCCTGAGATGTGTGGTTAATTGAAATCCAACCACCAAAGAACACCGGTATCCACGATCTAGTATTCAAATCCGTGTAAAAATGACCTGCCAGATCTATCTAAACATAGCTTTTGGACGTGTCTGTTTATGGTTGCTTTAGACTTAACAATGTCTGTCAACAATCCTTGACTGCTGTGGAAGAACAAAAGGCAATGGTATTGGCCACTATAGCTGAATACTATCCTGAGCCTGAATGGATTCGAATATACACAGACAGATCAGCTACTGGAGCAAATACTGATGAGGTGCAGGTGTGTATACCAGCCCGTTCTAACTTTCAGCAGCTATTGGGAAAAATACCACAAATTTTGACAGAGGTTTCTGCTATTGCATTGGCCTTAATTATGGATCCTGCCAAAAAAAAAAGAAAAAGATAGTGTTGTTGGATTCGAAGGCTGCATTGCTTGCGATTGCCTCTAGTCAACCCCAGTAAAACCATAGATGGGCTAGTGATGCAGTGGATTCTGGCCCATTGTGGTATTTATGGAAATGAATAAGCAGATTGCCTCGTGCAAGTGGATGCATGCCAACCACAGCCTATTTCATTGTGTAGTGCGAAACAAATGGTCTGCAGTGCTATCATGGTGAGAGCAAGAGCAGCAATTTTTAGAGATTGTGGTGACAAATGCTGGGCGTCAATGCTTGACCCTAAAAAATAACCTCCACTGACTACCTAGAGCACTAGCAGTGGTATGTTTTAGGCTAGCCATTGGGCACGATTATTTGCGACACTATCTAAACAGAATAGGAGTGGCTGAGACTTCACAGTGTGTCCTATGCAACGAGGAAGAAATGACAGCCGATCATATATTTGTATGTCTGACAACTTTACCTATGGTAACTGACAAGAGCCATGTTAATATGGCGGCTGTGGGGAATAAAATAGCAGAAATGCTTACTCTGGTGTAGAAAAAAATAAAAATTTATACATTTTTTTATTTTGTGCATTTTACAATTCCCTCAACATAAAAATAGTTTATAATGTGAATTTCACTGATCTGTTGTGGGATTTTATTTGATTTCTGATAATAGAATCATTAGGTTGTGCGTGATACTCTAATTAAATTTGTTATTTTCAACATTTTTGTGTAGAAATAAAATATTTTTGAAAGATAGTTTTGAAAGTTTTTTGTTTTGATTAAGATGAATCTGTTTTATTCTGCTTCTTTTATACTAAAGGTTAGATGCAAAGTACTCATTCTGATTTGTGAAAGTTATTTTATCTAAGGACCTTATTTGACTGTATATAAATTTCAGTTCTTATTAATTTTTCAATGATCAAAGGAAACCCCCTCCTCCTTCCCTTTCGTTCATAACTATTTCTTGTGCTTCAGTACTCAATTTTTTTTACTTATCTGTACATGAAACATGAGCATGTCATTGCTCATACCATAGAGGTCATTCACAGGTGGTTCTTGAAGTTTTGATGTAGCTTTATTATATAATATATTAAACTCTTAACCCATTTCACTGTTCTTAAAGGATGCATTCCTGAAGCTTGGATGAATGGTCTGTTATTACTTCTCAATATCCAGTTTTAACTTATGTAAATCAGGATGGCCAAAGCCATTTATATATATAAACAATTTATGAGTTGCAAGTTTTAAATTTATTGCGATATCAATAATTTTATGCTGTAATTTACATCATGACACCAGTTACTGTTCTCAACAATTTTTTAGTTTGTTACAATATTTTTTTTTTCTGCACCAAAATTTGTGTGTAGATAAAAAGAAACTATATAACTGCAGGAAATATGAAAAAACAAAATGTATGCAAACACAAAAAAAGTCCCATTAATGTATATCAAAAAATATTTATTTTCTGTAACTCTGCCTTTTTATATTTTTATAAACAGAAATTTATATCTCACGATTAGATTTAGATATACTAAAGTTCAGTATATAAATTTTACAGCTCTACAAAATTAATCTTATGTTGTAGAATTTTTAAAATGGCAGCTATTTGAGTTTTTTAATCATTAATACAAATAGGTATTAATAGTTCAGATAAATTGTGATTTTTTCTTGTTGATATTATAAACCAGCATGAGTCCTGGTTGACTTCTGTCTTTGCCTTCATTCATCTCTGTCTAAAGAATAGTGTTATCTACACAAATAAAATTCTGTCTCTGTCTTAATAATAACAATATTATTTCCATTACCATATTTTCATACTTAAATAAATCATCCAGTTTTATGTTGTTCCTTATATATCAGATTCCAGATTTTTTTTCTTTAATCCTCCAAGGATTCTCCTGAATATTTTCCTTTTAGAAGTATTCTCAGATTGTTGCATAATTGCCCACATTTTACATCTATAGCTAAGAACAGGCACGTTTAGTGTTCTGTACTGTTGGAATTTCCTACTTAATGTCTGATGTTTTAAATGGTTTGAAGACTCAGAACAGGAAGGATTTGCTAATAAAGTTCTTTTTACTTTGTAATGTTATTTGAGTTTACTTACTAACCTAAATAAATAAATTGCATAAAAATTATTTACCATGTAATGCGATGTTTTGTTCACCACCATGATGAGCTACAACTGAATTTGGCACTGTAGACAAATTTCATGCAGATGTTTTTCCAATTACACCATTACTGGAACCATTCTACGAGCACTATTGACTAGATCTATAAGACAGTAACTATGTTAGCATGTTGTAGAAGTTTTCTCTTTTATTAATTCAGTAACTTTTTATGTCTTTCAAGAACCACGTTGAACAGGAAATAAGCAAAGAACTTTCTGTGCCAATCTGTTTTTGACTTCAAATGGATTGGAAAGGCCTTTATGAATCCTATCTTAAAATAGATTTCAACTGACTGTTTCACTTTGTTACTTTGTCTGATTTACTATGGGTCATCCTCCATAAAATCCTGTTTGTGTAACTCCCAGGTACATTCCCTTCAAGAAATCTTAATGTTGAATAAGAATAAATTATTATTTATTAGATAATATTTAAAGCACTTTATTTTGAACAGGATAATACTTCTTATTTTAATATGATTTGAAGCTCTCCACGTATGTTGGTAATTTTCTTAGCATACTGATACTATTTACAAAATAGGGAAAATAATTCAGAGTGGATTTTGAGACAATTTTCCTTTCATCCACTTTCAGAAAGAAGATATTGTTTTCAATTATTGAGTTGTAAACACTTATTGGTGTAATAAAAATGGTATTTACTAAGGACAGAATTTGCCAATATTTATTTAACAGATGACTATCATACACAGTGATGTTACTAGTAGTTTCAATAATTTTACTTCGTATGAACACATAAAAATTTATATACACGTGTCCCATAAGTTTTTTTCAAGCATAACTCCAGCTTGTAATGGCATTGGTGATATGTTTCTTTAGGTGATTTATGTTTTGTGTCTCTGATACACCATGACCCTCATAAAAAAATCTGATATGGATAACACATAACTTAATTGTACGCCTGTTAAATTACATTTACACATTTTCCTAAATTGAAAAGTACGTTAAATTTTATTTCATGTACTTGACTATTTCCTGTTGACGTTGACCTCGATATTTCATACGGACTCAACTGTTGTGTTATGCTGCCAACCTCCATAAGAAATACAGACTAGTTCATGACGTACTTTGCACTGCTCATGTGTCCTCAAGGTCGAAGTTAGAGAGAATCTGACTGCGTAGCATTACAGATGATGTAATGAAATTCGGTTTCATAATTCAGTGACCCCATTAACATCATTTTTATATACATTATTACATCATTATTGTTAGCCTAATCTAAGACATAAAATCCCAGATACCATTATATGTTACTATCCTTGTTAGACATCTAGTTTCAAGTAACTGTAGAAAATTTATGATCTACAAACATAGCAACATGTTCATAAATTACACCGTACTTTATAGAGCATACAGATATTCTTTTGTTCTGCTGTAGAGCCACATAGAACTTGCTTTTGAATCTGGGTTAGGCCTACTCATTTAGTCTTCCAATCGACACTACGGCTTCCTCAAGTAAATCTTTGACTGAACCTGATCTTGAGGCGATTTTAAATGATTCCAATGAAAGTTTATTTTCTGTCAGTGACAGTGACAGTGAAATTAGTAAAATCGTGAAGATGACATTGCAATTATTGATGCTGCTGCTGATGAGGAAGATGGTTATGGTGAAGTGAGTGTACAGGATGATTTCAATTGTTCATTTATTTGGGAGGACATGGGAAATTATCAGGTGGAACGGGAGTTATTTGTTGGTAATTGTGGACCACAAAATGCTTCCATAAATATAAATTCAATTGTGTCTGTATTCCTTTTGTTTTTTACGATAGAATTAGTAAATACCATTGTTGTAGAAATAAACAGGTGCACTGAACAATTTATGAATGCAAGAGACAGACGTTTTACAGGATGCACATATTTTTTTGTAAAATGTGCATCGACACTAACAAAGCTTGCCTGAAATAAATCTATTTGAAGGTTTTGATCTTCAATTAGATGTGTGTGTGTTTATATACAACATAGTGAAAAGCATGTAATGTATTTTCTTTTCTACATGACATTAAGAGTAAGGCTGCAATAATTTTTTTGTATTGTAGAGTTGAATAGAATAATAATAGATCGTATGTAGAATTGTTCTTGCATTATATAATTAGTATTAGGAGTAAAATTAGTCATTTATATAGCGATTTTGAATAGTTTTCATAGGATAATAGCAAAAAACAAATAATATGAACAAAATAACAGCTATTTAATGATGATATTAACAATCTACATACTTTTCTGTGCATAATGGCAAAAATTTTGTAAAATTTTCAATTTTTGGCTGTATTATAGAAGTTGTAACAAAGATGTGCATTTTGTTCTGAAATTATTGAAATCTCCGTTTGTGGACTGTGGTCAGGGCATTTAAATCCCCCTGCACCAAAGGGTTAAAAAATTGAGATTTTTTTTTTATTATTGAATTATTATTCATCATAAAAGTTTTTTTCAATGAGAGGATATATTTCAATTAAAAAAAAAAGTTAAATAAAAAAGGAGACGAAGTCTGATTTGAACTGATGTGCCTTCCCCTAATATCCAAATATTTCATTAATTAAAATTTTATTTGGCTATAACTCTGGAACCAATAAAAAAAGTACCACTTATGATATATTGTTGAAAAGCTCTCCATGAGGGCTTATTACTGCAGTTAAGAAAAAGTCCAAAATCCAAATTGTTTTTAGATTTGGGCTTTTTTGGACACTGTTAGTTCAGTAGATTGCAATGAAAAGGGGCGGTGCACAACTAGATGTTACAACAGTCCTAAATCCAAAATTTAAACATCTTCAGTTAATTTTTTCTGAGTTGTGTTATATACATATGTACGTACAGACATCATGCCGAAACTATTCAAAATGGATATTTCCGTTGAAATCTGGAAACTGAAATTTTTCACAATCACAGTACTTCCTTTACTTCGTGCAAGAAAGTAAAAATGTTTATTTTTCCTATGTATTAAAACTTATGGGGTTATGTTTCCTTTAGCGGTTGAGGACATGCATCAAAGTGTATTTTCAAAACAGTAGTTGTTAAGTAGAGCATATTATGTAATAAAAATGGTTTTCATGAAAATATAATATATAAATTTATTTTTCTTTGTAATGGTATGGAAACTTATGGGAACCTATATATAAACAACTGTTTTATTAATGATTTAATAATAATAATTATTATTATTAATAAATTAATATTTATATTATTATTAATTAATGTTGTCTAATTTGTTTAGATCATCTGAAGAAGTGTTACATATTTTGGGTAACATATTAGGCTGTCTTCAACGAGGACGTACATCATTAATTGTGCCTCGTAAACGAACTATTGATGATCTCATGAAAAGTCGTAATATGGTAATATTAAATAAACATACTGTTAAAAATTATTTTTGATTTTAATGTGTCATATAATTTTTATTCTTTATTATATACTGTAACTTATTTTATTATACTATTCTTAAGGACAGTTGCTTTCTGAAAACAACTAAAGATTGTAAAGAAACATTATTATGAAATGCTTTCATGTTTTTGGACAGAGCAAATGAAAAATCTATATTACTTAAATGTGTGTAGTTGATGAAACTATTTTATCCTATGCTTTGATTAATCATGTAAAAAAAATTTTAAGAAGGAAATACACTCATATTTTTACTGGCATTCTAAAAAGTGTTAAAAACAAAAGTTAACATCATTTCACAGATTTTCTTTAATATAAAATATTAATAGAGAGAAACAGGTGTCTTGATTTATATAATTGTAAAATCAAGAATTTGCAATTTTGTTTTATATATAAATTTCAAGTCATATCGACTGTGATTGTTTACATTGGTAAATATCACAAAATCCAGTGAAACTACACCCGATTTGTAACTTAAGTGAAGTATGGAAAGAGATTTGTGGAAACATGCCAATGAAATCTTATTTTTATGTCACTCCTTTTAATTTTCAGAACATACCCATTGAGATGGTCCAGATTTTGTGGAAATACTAAGTTGTAAAAGATAAGTTTTTTTTTAATCTTGCACAGGAATGAGAATTGCTCACATTCAAAATTTCTTAAAATTTTAATTTAATTTCTTATACTACTTTTTTTATTTTAAGTGGCATAAATGTGGTATAAACTGCAAAAAATTAGTTTCTAAAAAAATGCTAACAGCACACTATTAAACCTGGTGTTTTTAAATTCAGTAATCTGTTGAATCTGGCTTGTTGAAAGTGGTTGGCTGTGGCTTATCACACTACAATTTACAGGATGCTGCTATTTATTGAGACATTCCAGGTGTTATAGAATCATCAGGTTGTTAGATTTTTATTAACCGTCTTACCAATCCTAATTTCTTATCAGGTGTTTTTAGATATGCCCAAACGGACACAGCATCCATTTGGGCTTGTTGGTTTGAAAGAAATCTATCACTTACTCCAAATTTAAGGAGTGCCCAGTGCAGAGCCTTAATTGTATGCACTGGTGTTTTTAAAACAGCCTCCTATGAGGCTACCACAGTATTGGGAAAGGGTCTCCCAATCTTTTAGTGTGAGAGTTCGGTCGGCCATGTGGAAAATGTAAAGTGGCAGGGAGGCCGAGATATTTGGGATGTGGTTTTGAGCCAGGCCTGTACCAGAGCGGAACGATGATCTCAGTACACCGGTTCTAAATTTTGAACAGTTGCCCATCTCCTGCCTGTAGAGGAGGCTTTATAGTCTCACGATGGAAGCATGTCTGCAAGAATTGCACGCCACGTCTAAGGGAAGGTCCTTGTATACACTTATACAGGATCTGGGGGGGGATGGCATGCCTCTCCTTCATTTTGAAGGGCAACGGGAGCCCAAGTGCTCTCCAACCATGTAAATTTAAACCAATATTTTTTTTGGTTCCACCTGGCAGCTGATGAGCTGTGCATCTGTGGGGAGGTCCAGTCAAACGAACACATGATGTTCGACTGCCCAGCTTGTGGTGGGGGAGTCGGAAATCAGGCCACCCTGGAACTTAGAGGTCAAGGGGAAAATTGGCTACTCACAAGTGGCAAGTCAACGTGGTAAGAGTCACATTGTCGGACTGTGTGTGAGTTCCTTGATGCAGTTACTTTGTTCAACCAACATCAGTAGTTTACCTGAGGGAAAAGACTCCTACTGCGTTGCTGTAGGAAGCTAACCAAGAAATATGGCTGCTGTAAGCAGCCAGATTAAGGCTCCAAGCACTTTAATGGTGGCCAGGTACTTGCTGGCATTCAGCGGCTTAGGCATGGTAGCAAATTGACGAGATAAATTTAATTATTGATAGTCATATATATTTTAGTAGTTGACGGGGTGTGCCTACCCATTTTAGTGATGTGTGACAAGTGTGTGGTGGGACATGCAAGTGAGTGTATACGGCAGCATACTTATTCCGCTCACGCTTTTAGGTTAGCTCTAGGAGCTAGTTAGGACACTGGTCACTAAACAGTTTTGAAGCTCAGTAGCCATTTGTGGCACAGACATTCAGTCTTATGCTGTAGGGCGACCGAATGGGGTGGTGGCGGGAGAAATGCCCAGCAAACCAATATTATCAGGTGTTTTTAACTGATTTACTTTTCATTTACTTTATTTTATATATGATAATACAAAACTTGATCATCAGTATTCTTTGGTGTTTTATGTGAGAAAAAGTTTTTAAATGGATTGGAGTGTTGTGAGTATAAAATTAACCCTTGAACAGCAAGAGTGTGAACAGTTGTAAAGTTGTGAATGTTCCACACAACTGTATTTATAAGCTAGTTCTCTATTTCAACATTACTTTTTTCCAAACAGCTATTTTGGTGTACTCCAACAAATTTTAAATCAAGAGTATCATTTATTATTAACCTTTCTGAAAAGTGTTTGCAAAATTTAAAAGTTAAATTTTAATTTTTGTGGCTGCAAATTTTTACTTTTAAGTTATGTTTTGATCAGTATAAAACTTCAGGTTGGTTAAATGTTAAACTTTAATTAATTAATTTTTAATATTAATAACAGATATTTTACTTTCTCCTGATTACTGTTTGTTTTCAGTAGAATTCTGAGTTTTTATAGGTTTATTTGAGCTCTTATTTGCTAACTCCTTTTTAGAATATTTAAAATGTAAAAAAAAAATATAAAGTAAAAGAGGTCTTTATTAAAAAGTAAAACTGTAGCATACTGCTCATGATTCAGTAGTTATGTTGCTGTTACAAATATGAATATTTTGTTGTCTGTTTCTTTGATTTTATTTTGTAATTCTCAACTTAGAGAATCTTTTAAATTTTGTTAAGCTTGGTAGTAAAAAGAATTATTTGAAATTAGATATATCAAACTATTTGAGATTGTTATTTTCGAGATATTACACTTAACAAAAGGTGTTAATTTGAAATTGTGTTTGAATGTTTGTGTAGTCAGTTAGCATGCAGATATCTAGATCATACAGTCCCAGGTTTGATTCCTGTAAGGGTCTTTATTTTATCATCTTTCGGTTTCATCCTTCTCATTGTTCTCAATAAATGTACATAAAAAAACATGTCCAAGATTACAGAAAAGTAACTAGATTGACTGGGAGCTCATGTCACTTTCTCGTGATTGGCCAAAGAGATTGTATAAGATAAATTTGTAACTAGCTTGGAGCCTGTTTTAAGATAATATAATTTTGTAAGACATGACATTTTAATTTCATAAATTTTATTTAATTGTTTTCATTTTTAAAGATAGTTATGAATCAGAAATTATGGGGCTGCCAGTGTTGTTTTTGGACTTACAAATTCTTTTTTAATTGAAATACTTATTTTAAATGTACAAGATTTGATAAAAAAAGGAAGTTTTAAATTTCCTCTCCTGTATAAGTCCAATTGACACAATTTTTTTTTTGTGTTGCTACACACTTGTCCCTAATGTATGTTTACATTGGTAGCCATATTGGATGCTTAGTTTATTGGTGGCTGTCGAAAAGATTACACACGTTTTGTATCGTTGGTGATTTTTAACTTGGGGAGAAAATGGTACAAAGAATTTTCATTTAATTTTGCTTTAAGAATGGAGTAAAGTACAGTACAGCACCACATTAGAGATGTTGACTGTTGCTTTTGATGATTCTTCTATGTGCAAAACAAGTGTTTACAAATAGTGCAAACATTTCCAAGAGGGCTGTGAAGATGTTGAATTTGACAAGCGCCCTACATCTCACCATGTCACCAACCAATGATAATGTTGAAAAAGTGAAGAAAATGATTTTGGACATTTGCCAGATCACTTTCATAGAGGTTGCTTATGATGTTGGCACATCATTTGGCTCATGTCAAGCAATCTTTTTTGATATTTTGGGCATAAACGTGTGGCAGCAAAATTTGTTACAAAATGATGAATTTCAACCAAAAGCAGTGCCAAATGAGCATTGCTCAGGAGCTGCTGAATTAAGTAAATGATGATCCAGAACTGCATGTTTGTGAAGTTTGGCTAAAAACAACACCGTTATGATGCCTCAACCTCTGCATTCGCTAGACATGGCCCCTTGTTACTTCTTCCTATTCCCCTGCTGAAAAGAGCCATGAAAGGACAATATTTTGCCAACATTGAAGAGGTAAAGACAGAATCACTGAAGGAGCTAAATTCCATATCAAAAATTGCATTCTAGAGGTGCTTTGAAGATTGGAAAAAGCGCTGCACAAATGTATTATATCTGAAGAAGAGTACTTTGAAGGTGAATCAATAAAGAACTATTTTTTGAGAAAAACTAAAATTCCATGTATTTTTGAGATTAAACCTTGTATATCTTGTGCAGTTTTTATTTGAAAATCTGGTTAGTGGTTATTTATCTAAATTTGTATAATTAAATATATTAATATTATTGACTCATATTCTTAGCTGTACAAGTGCCCTATGCAATTGGATTCCATTTGTTTAAAATCTTGTTGATACATTTTATCATTTAATAGTAAAATTTAAAAGTTTAGCAGTGCTTAATTCTCATGTGGTTTTTTAATTTAATTACATTCTTTATGGTTCTTGGCCCTGAGATCAAGAAAATTTCATTTACTAGTGACGGGCATAATTCTTGGTATAACTTAATCAAAAGCGGGGTTGTTTTATTTGTTTTTTCTTACTCGTTTTATGTATTCCAAAAGAATAATAGGCATATAGTGTTCATTTATTCTTAATTTTATTGATTATTGTGTTCTTGACCCTGGGGTCAATAGCCGTTTCTTTGCATAACATATTCTTGTGCATAGTGCCAAGATCTGATTTTATGTTATGAAGTTATATGTTTATAGCGGCTCTTGCTCTCAGAATCAATAATGAAAACACGCAGACATGATCATTCATGCATATTAGAAGACTATATTTTATGGCTCATATGTATTTTATGGCTCTTGCATCATAATAGGATCATTGAATACAGACATGTTGGTTCTTGTCAGATCGTTCAATTAATAATTTTGGTGTTGCAATGCTGCTCCTCAGTTCATGTACAACCATTGATCTAGTTAGTTAGTGTCATTTTGTTCTTTAGATAAAATAAGATTATGTGTTCACGAGGAAAGAAGCACTTAAGCTAATGCACTTGCATTAGCTTTGATGCAACCTGACTTTGAAAGTGAAAAGTGAACCATTTAGTAGTGATGATAGTGATTATGACAGAATTATGAACCTGAAAGTGAATTTAGCAGTGACAATAGTGATACAAGTGACTGCAAGGAAAGAGATGAAATTTGTCAAAATGATAATAATGGTTTGGAATCAAAATCGTCAACGAGTAGTTCGCGTCAATCAACAGAGCCAGATCAGCAGGAACCAAAGACAGATGTGTTGCCATTAGTAAGTTCAGAGACAGGTACTAATTCGCAACCGTCAACAAGTCACCAGCAGCAGCCAGACGATTCGCCGTCAGTAAGTACTGAATCACAAAATAATTGGCAGCAGATAGTTGTATCAGATCCTGACTTTCTCGATTTTTGTTTAGGCAGACAATATAACATGGAATCCATTGAAGTTGATAATCCACTCCAAATTTATAGTTTGCTTGTAGATATTGATATTTTTCAATTAATAGTTGAGGAAACAAACCGATACGCAGCAGAAAAACTAACCGGGAAATGTAGTCGTAAGTCACACGTAAAAAATTGGACGAATACTAATGAGGCTGAATTAAAAAGGTTTTTGTCTGTTCTTTTGGTAATGGGATTAGTTCTTCTCCCTTTGGTAGACTTATATTGGAGTAAAGATAAAATGTGTAGAAATGAATTTATAGTGAACATTATGCCCAGGGATCGATTTTTACTACTGCTCAGATTTATTCATTTTTCAAATAATGCAGAGCAGTTGAAAAACAGACTACATAAAATCGAGAAAGTATTTTATTTATTGTTAAAAAATTTCCAGAAATATTTCACCCCCGGAAAGGACATATTTGTTGATGAGACTGATTCCTTTCAGAGGACGTCTGTTGATTAAACAGTACATAAGTAACTAAGCACACAGTACAGCATTGAAGTTTACAAATTATGCTCAGTTGATGGGTATACATATAATGCCAGGGTTTACAGCAGATGAGGTGATAAAAATACTGGCAAGGGGCATACCTCATTAGTAGTAAAAGATCTGGTTAATTGTTTACAGATAAAAGAAGGTAGGCATTTGTACGCTGGTAATTTTTATTCTAGCTTAGATTTAGCTAATGACCTTTATGCTAAAAAAATAATTTATTGTGGTACGCTGAGAATTAATCAGAAGGGCATCCCGGATGATTTTAAAACAAAAAAACAAAAAAGAGGGAAAATATTCTGTCTTCAGCAAGGTAAAATAAATCTTATAAAGGGATGGATAAATGTCAGGTTATGATGCTGACAACTGATCCCAAATACAACACAACACTAAAACCAACTGGTAAAATGAATAGAAATAATGAAGCGATCATAAAACATCAGTGTATTTTAGATTATAATATAGCTAAAAAAGGGGTAGATCTCAGTGATCAAATGTTGGCGTATTATTCAGTTTTAAGGAAATCAAATAAGTGGTATCGAAAAGTAATGTTCGCACTATTATGTGGAACTGTTGTTGTCAATGCTTGGTTGATCTATAAAAACACTCGTGTACTTGCAACTACTAATTATCTTTCAATGATGGAATTTCGCCGAACACTGGCAAGCCTTCTTGCAGGAGAACAGCATACCTACTCCTCCAAGACATATTCATACATTTGTCAGACCTGAAGGCACTGGAAGAAAAAAGCGGAAAATGTGTGTTGGTTGTTATTCGAAATTACGTAAAACTATGGGCAGCAAAGAGGCTGATAAAAAAGCAAGACAAATAATAAGTTACTGTGGTGAATGTGAAAATAACACCAGACTGTGCTTGGAGTGTTTCAATGATTATCATAAACATCTGAATTAATGTTTTGTGTTTTATATATTTTTATTTTTTTAATTTCTTTCATAATGTATAATAATTTTATAAAAAAGTATAAATTTTATAGATGAATTTAAAATTTAAACTTTGAATTTTTTCTCGAGTTTTAGGTACTTTTTTAAAATAATATTGTTTTACGAATTAAATTCATTTTTGATGCTTTATTATGACAATCTATTAACAAGTATTATTCTTTGCTACCGCAATTTAACTTTCCCATTTTTATTTTATAATGAATGATGTAGGCCTACTTATTTTAATGAAAATTGTGTAATGATTTTGGTTTGTGACAGTTTTAACACATCGCAAAAATTTCTATTTTTTGTATTATTTTTTTTATGTTTAAGCGCTATTAATGATAATAGCCAAACAAATAATTACAAATGTATTTTAGTGCTATACAGTTTCATATATATGATATAATTTTTTATTAGAATAATTATTCAACTTAATTTCCAAAAAGAGTCGTTTCTTTATAAAATGTAATTGACTATAAGATGCATTGGTTAAATTATTTTCATCTAAATAAATATTTTTCAACAAAATGTAATTATAAGTATTTTAAGTTTTAATTATATTAACAGTATTAAAATTTAAAGTTTATTTTATAATATATTATTACATTTATAAAAAATATCAAAGTAAATGTTTATGTTTTATGTGTTTTAAGCTTAAAAAAATTAGTTTAAAAATCTTTTAGGGTTTCTGAAATTGTTTATATGGATAACAAAATAATGATTATTATTGAAATTTTTCTAATTTGATTTTTAAATGTATTTACTGGTTTATTCTTAATAAAAGTGTGTTGTCAATAAATAAAAAAAATAATAATTATTAATGACAATTTTTTTGTTTATTGATAAAAATATTGTATAATAACAAAAAGGTTTTACAAGAATGTCATAATTTTTTTTTTGAAAAAATAAAATATTTCAAAAAAGTTTTATTGCCTCTAACCACAGTTCTTGTTGCTGGAGGAGTAGAATGGGAAAGATAAATAAATACTTCATGTAATGTACAGCATAGTATAGTAAATGGCGTAACTATAAAAGATTGATGTAGACGCCAATAGAGCGCTCTGTAAAAGTGTGTGTTCTTGATGACGGGGACAAGAGCCGTTGTTTTGTAACTGCTTACCTCTTTACTCTGAGGATAACCGTTTTCAATTAATTCTGTTAATATCAAACTACCGTACGGTACATGTTAAAAGAAAATAAATTTGTCGCATTAAATTTATTAATTTTGTTACAGAAATCTTTATCTCCAAATTTGCCAGAAGATCTGGCAATTAGTTTTTATATACAGAGTCATAAATTGGTATTTGCTGTTTACCAATTGACAAATATTCATGGCACAATGAAATTTGATACATATCAAGCTGAAGCTTCAGTGCCATGGTTAAATGAAGTCCTAGTCCTTTTTACTGTTGCACTACAACTTTGTCAGCAGCTTAAAGATAAGGTTAGTATGTAAAATAATTTTTAAATATAGCAATCATTAATCAGATAAATAAATCTACTAGAATTAATGTACAAATTAAAAAATCTTTTCTTTAAACAATAGTGTTTTGAATAACAGTTTAGCTGTAAGAGTTCCTGTTAACTGCATATTATGTGAAAGTTATATTCAACAAATGGAAATCATTATTGAATAAGAAATTATATAACATAAAATTAAATAAACAAAAGATTAGTGCTGTTTTACAGTATGAACAATAATGTAATACTGAACTTTAATTTCCCATAAATTATATTCCTTTAGTAGTTAATTAAAACATTAAGTTAGAATAGATTCTTTAATAAAATTAACTTCATGTATATTAATTACTGCAAAACAGTATTACTTGTTAGTAAAATTGTATATAAAGTATATAAATAAATTTCTTATATGTAGTATTTATTTTAAAGAAGTCTAAGCTGGAAGAACCACAGGATGTCCAATATAAAACGCAACCCATATGTGTCAGTAGGGGTATATTTAAATTAAAAGAGGCATTTTTAAGTTATTAAATTAAATATTTTATTTCAAAACTTTTCAATACTTTACATTCTAAAGTAAACACTGGAAGTGGCTGCCATCTTCATGAATACATGCTTCCACCCTTTTCACTGTGATTACATATTCACCTGTTGACCTGTATTACACCATATTCACCTGAGTTCACATATTGACCTTCAGTTGTTCAAGAACAACTGTAGGCTTTTTCTTTGAGGTAACCCCAAAGAAAAAAAATCTGTTAGTCAAATCTGGAGATCATGGTGGCCATAAGCCATGACCAATAATGCAATCACCAAAGAATTCATTAACGAAATCAGAAGTTGAATGTACATAGTGTGATGTTGCATTGTCATGTTAGAACCAGCAGTATCAATCTTCCTCTTCCACGAGTGCAATGAATTGTAATAAAATATTCTGATACCATTCTGCAGTAATGGTGTACTTAAAGAAAAGAGGACCAGCAATTTTTTTTTTTGAATTTTGCACACCATATGTGGTTGATTCTGGTAAATCAATTTCAGCTGACAAGCATCCAATTGATTTTTTCTTCTGCGGGTGCAATTGTTTTTCATGATACATGTGGAGATTTTCAACACTCCAAATCCTACTGTTATGACTGTTTACTTAGCTATCCAGATGAAACCACACCTCATCTATGAAAAAACTAGCTGTTTTTCTATGTCTGGATCAAGAAGTTGATGAACTGTTTGAATTCAATATGGTCGTAAATTTAATTTTTTGTCACCCGATGAACGGTTGATTTTGGTGAAGTAATTTCAGCTGACAAGCGTCTGATGTTTTTAGGCAAGGCAGTTAATCAGACTTTGATTTCAGTGACTGTGTCTGCATTCAACACTGTCATCAATCTTTTCTGTTCCTTGTTACTTACAGAACCTTTCTCTAAATTTAGACACTAACCTTGAAACTGATGACTTAGGTGCTGGTTTATCATGGAACTTACAGCAAAAAGATTTCTTGCAATGCAATCACTGATTGCATGCTAAAGTATGACTCAAGAATAAAAAAACACATTCTTCTTGTAAAAATACCATTTTCTCTCTAACGGTGCATTGAGTGTTATGTGATCACTTTGTTATGGCTATCAGTAGCAGTCTACTGCATTGGTGTGATGTTCACTTGTTGTACAAGTCCATTCCAGTAAACCGTAAGGGAGCTGGACAGTCAATTTAAATATTATAGAATTATGATTGGTGGGTGGGATTTTAAGTCCATCTTTTCTCTTATAAAACAAAAAAGAAGCCTTCTTTTATAGTATCATTTGACTCATAAGAATATATAATTAAAAATTAGTTACATTAGTTTGGCAATTTATAATTAGATTCCTTATCAATTGACTTTATTGGAAAGGAATGGATGAATTTTGGCAAAATGGAATTTTGCCAAAATTTCCATATTCCTTTGCATTCTTTACTATTCTTTTTCTTCAACATATTACATCTCCATTTTTCTATTTTATTTATTCAATCTTTGACTTCTCTACAGTTTTTATATTCTAAATCTCAGATTAACTATGTTCTACTACCAAACTAACTATACCTGGTTGTCTTAATAATACATGTCATACCAATCTCTTAACTAGCTTCTGTTTCAATTTAAGCCCCAATCATTCCAATTTTGATCAGTCCATCTAATCTTACCCAAACACTCCATTCCCAAAGTTTCCATTATCCCCCTTATGTTTTCACACTGTTCATATTTCATTATCAGTAGTGTGCTAACTTCCACATAAATATGTTCTATAATTTGTTCTAATTTTTAGATCTATATTTGCTAATATCAGACTTTCTATATGACAGCTTTCTTGTGCTAGTCTGTTCATATTCAGATTACTTTTAATAATTCAAATCCTTTGCAATTTTGTACCTACATAACAAAATTCTTGCACATTAAAGTAAAGTGTTCCCCTATCTTAATATTTAATTTCGCATTAACCTTCTTTCTTTCACATTTCATCTTTTTTTTGTAGTCTTATTTATTTTCATAGTAAATATGTCATATATCAATCAATCATTTTTGTTTTTGTCAAACGAACAATGTCATCGGCATAGTTTAACATCTTTATTTTTTTCCTTGAATGGTTAGTTAAATTTTTCCTTCAACTCCCTTATTTCTTTTCTCTATACAAGTTGAAAAGCAATTGTGACTGATTGCATCCTTTGTCTTCTTTCTGAATCAGTGCTTGATTTCATCTTCTGCTTGTATAAATGTTACCTGATCCTTATACAGATTATAAATAACTCATCTTCCCTACCTTTGGTACAAATCATCTTAAATTGTTAAACATTTTACTCTATTAAACATCAGATGCTTTCTCCAGATTTTTAAATTTCATGTTGGTGACTTTTTTAATTTTGCCTTTGAAAATTAATTTTGAGGACCAGAATTATAATGATACCTGACCTCCCTGATAATGATAGTCTGTTTGAAACTGAACTGGTTTTTTATTATATGTTATTGATCCTTATTATATGTGCATGTTCTTTTATTATATGTTATTCTTGATATCAGATGGGTACTTATTTAAGGTGCCAATGCTAGTAATTTTACAGCTACTAACAATATTAGATTTAGATCCCTATACTAGAATAAGACAGATGGTGTTTTATTTATAAATATATAAATGGAAAACTACCAACGATGATTTTTAACTTAAAAAATAATAGGAAGAAAACTTACTGATTGATCTAGAAGAAGGTACATCATGTTAAAGATGACCTGGAAAAAATTTAAGAGAAAAGTGTTTGTGGATGATCTGATATCTACGCCTTATGTTCTTCCGTGAGAGTAAATTGTTTAAGTACATTTTAATTTTAAGAGATACGCTTAATTTCTTAATTTGCAATTATTATTTTTAAACTCTAAGAGGAAGTTAATATTAATAATGAATAACATGTTTATGTTTCAGATCTGTGTGTTCGCTCAGTATAAAGATTTTACCATCGGTTCAAGACCTGCATCAAGTATAGCTTACTAATTTTGCTAATAAATAAATTATTTATTTATTATATTATGATAAAATATTTTGTTTAGATTAAAAAAGTTTATTATTACTGATTACCGAGTGCTGTTATTGAAATTAATTATTGAATTACTATACTAGCCTGTTTTCTATCAAATTTGAGCAATATTGTTAATATTGTTCTTATATAATAAATAGTCTGTACTAAATGTGGTTGTAGCCAGATTTACCATTATAAAACCATTCATATTATCTGCTGGTAATTAATTATATAAAAAATTCTTAACTAAAATTATTTTGTTAGATTAGGGGTGGTATAGCATGGTATTCTAATCAAGACTTGAATTTGGTCCTGGTTAATGATAACCTTAATTATAGATCTCTGACACTAGGTAATCTCATCTATAATTTGCTCCTTAACATATCTTTTAATTTTGCATTATTTTTGTTTTCTTTTATATCTTTTATATTTTTTAATTGAAGAGCGATGATTTTTTTAATGTAACCCCCATTTGACCCTTTTTGAGGATGGTTTTTAGAATGTATAACGAGTATTGAAGCGATTGTTTTATCATTAGACATATGGATCTCTTATAATTATTATTAGTTCCAACACTCATTGTATGTAAAAATCCAATTTAATGTTGTTATAAAATGTCAAAGATTTATTTATAAAAATATAAGAAAATTTCATTAGTTTCACATGTTTATGCAAAATTTCTAGTTACTATTGTTGAATTGATGTATCATTCCTTGTTACTTATCATTTATACTGACCCAAAGGTAATATAGGACAGTGCTCCCAGTTTTCTTTTCCCTTTTACTGATACTTTCATTATATTTATTTATAAGAATGTAACGAGACAAGTTACATTTACTTCTCTGGATTATATAAATAACTACAATCATCATTCTCTCTCACCTGTGTAAAATTTCCTCATGTTTTACTATCATCCTCATAATTTCATTTTTTTTTTTTGTAACATAAGATACTTTCTTCATACTCATAAGATATGCTTTGAAAATAGAATGTGTTGTACAGGATTAGTTGAATTTTGTTTGTTTTTTAAGTAGTAAACATCTATAGTGGGTTTCAATTAATTCTATATTTAAATATCCAAATAATTACATGATCATTTTATTAAAAACCATGAAGTAATTTATGGTTACATTCATTAAATTGTGTTTTTTTTTTAATGCTTTGTACGGTTATTGAATTCTTTTTTTAATTTTTCTTGCACTCTACTACTTTTCTTTAACCTGTTTTTTTTCTCTAATGTTGCATTTGTTCAGTATTTTTAATTTTTATTAAAACATATTTCAAACTTCTGGCTTTAATTTAATTAATTCACAGTCATATAAATTCATGTTAACAGAAATTCTAAGTTAAAATTATTGTAGAATAAGCTAAACTTATGCCAACTATGTAATCCTCTTTTACGCTGTTTATAAAAATATAAAGTGAAATTTCTTATTTACTCCCTCCAAATTGAACATTCATCTTTCAATGCTACTCTTAACTGAAATATGTTAAACTGTTTGCAGGCAATAAGATCTCAACATATAAAAATGGTTTTGTTTATCTGTTTATGATAAGTCAATACTTATAAGACCCTTATTCGTCTGTACCAATATATTATATTTTTATAATCAAAAACCAACTTGAACAACCCAAGTACAGAATTACAAAGTAAATGAAATGACACGTACCTTATTTTTTTTATTCCAAAGCACTTTCGCAGGATCCTACAACATTAGTTGTGTATAAGATATATTTATATAAAATTACATATCAAACACAAAAATTGTTAAATAAAAATAAAAATATTAAAATTACAATCATACAGGGTGACTTCTGGGAAATGGACTGTTTTCAAATTAGCAGTACAAATTTAATTTACAAAATAATATTATTTTATTGTTATACAAATAAAGGTCAAAACATACTATTTGATTAAAAATAGTAATTTTTTGAAAATTTTGTCACTCATGTGGTGGCCATCCATTTGAATGCAAGTTATAAAATACAAGTAATAAATGCAAGTATAAAAATACAAGTGTGTGTTTGTTATATTATTTTATAACATTCTAATAAATAATTATAGTAGCATGCAAATTAATCTGAACTAAGGGTTTTTTTTATTTATTTGTTGTTATAGTTACACTGTTTGATCACACCCATTCTTTAAGTTGTCTGTAATGTGAGGTTATTGTTCTTTGGTTATTTTTGAATTTTCATATGATAAATAGTGTTTTGTGAAAGTTTATTTCATTTTTTATTAAAATGTCATATAATTGTATTTTTTGTTCTGTATGTATTGAAATATAATAATGGACATAACTCTAAGAAAGCTTCTGAGCATACCAGTATTACATGACAAATAGCTTTTGAGTGCGATGTTGGACTAGGGACAGTGAATTCTATTTTAAAACAATTTAAGACTGGTTCCTTTTCACACCAAAGTAAATGCAAATGTGGCTGTAAAAGAAAAACTACTCCAACATGGGATTGGTTATTAGTGAGAAAAAGTAAGCTTGATCAAAAATTATTTTCTGTGGACTTGAATAGAGAATTAGTAGCCACTAGAACAAATTTACACATGACAACTGTTAGATGCTGACTTCTTGCAGCTGGGCAGAAAGCTTGTCAGCTAGCTTAAAAGCAGATTTTTACACCAGCAATGTGCAAAAAAGACTCTTATGGGACAAAATACATGGATGGTAACTGGACCAAAGAAGACTGGAAAGAAGAATTTTCTACTAGTCAAATATTTTTATGTTCATGGTTAAAGGTTCCATATGTTAGAAAAGCATCAGATGAAAATACATTACCAGCTCTTATCCAACAATCAGTTAAACATTTCCAGAAAAAAAATGTTTTAGAGTTGTTTCTCATTTGAAGGCCCTTGTTCATTACTTCCAGTAAATGGTATGTTATAAAGTGTTGGATATATCAAGATTCTGAAGGAAAGGGTTGTAACACAACTTCAGTACAAATTTTGACAAGGTAAGATTGTTCTAACAAGATTTTGTACCATGCCTTACTGCCAAAAAAGTGGAAAAATGTTTCTAAGAATGAAACAAAGTGCTTCCTGGGCCGGGCAGCTCCCCAGACTTAAATCCAAATGAAAATCTTTTAGCAATACTCAAAAAATGACTCAAAAATGAATTGTACCAAAAAAATTTATCTCATTAATGTAATAACATCAGTATGATTTCTTGATGAAGAAATAAAAAAAAATATGTGTAGTACACTTCTTGAATCTATGCCAAATAATTAAGAATAAAGGAGGACATATTAATTACTAAATATTCACAAGTTAATCAGGTATGATCTTTTTTTCTAAAAGTTACTTTTATTAAATAACATCTGTGTTCAGATTAATTTGCATGCTACTGTAATTAGATATATTTATGTAAATAAATTGTCTGAAAGTAATTCTGGCTATAGCTTCAAAAATACAGTGTTTCTAAAAGTGTTTTATAAAATATTTTATATTTCATCTCTATTTTAACAATAATTAATAAATTGAATATAAAGAGGATGAAAAGTCTCTGTTGCAGCTGTTTATTTAATTCAGAACTGCCATTTTTTATTTGAGATATTTACTAAAATTTTGTAATTGAAAAGAATATTCTACTTAAAATAGCAGCTACAGTATAACTTATTTTTTACTTAATATTACGGACTTTCAAAATTATTTTTTGTATGGTGCTGTATAATTAATAAAAAATTAAATTATTAACAAAAAAATTATAATAAACAGGCTTATTAAATGTTATTAATTTAAAAAAAAAGAAAAATTTTAGTTATTTTAATAGTTTTTAATTATTGTTAGTTGAATTTTAAATTTATTTTGTTTTTAGGTATTATTAAATGTGCGTGTGAAAAATGAATTGAAGAAAAATTTTTATATTAAATTAAAAAAAATTGAATTAATAGAAACTAGTTAAAAAAAATAATAAATAAAAAACCTACTAAAATTTTGTTAATATAACTATTAGTAAGATTTGATATATTAGTTGGATGATAAAATGCTTAATCTTTTCCAGTAATAAATCTGCACCAGTATAATTTTATGTTCTGCAAATTTATTCTCTGTACACTCTAAAACTGCTACAGAATAGATTTTGGTGGATATTTATTCTTATTGAATTACATTTCTAGCTACATAGTTTATTATTTTGTCATATATGTTTATATAGCCATGTTCTAACTTCTAGAAGTATAATAATAAATAAAGAATTTGGTATTTGGTCTTTAGACTAAAATATAATAACAGCCAGTGTACATATTTTCATATTTATATACAGGGTAAATATTATGAGTTTTATCTGTATCTTCAGAGGGCTTAGTGTTTTTAAGTTATACAGCCAATATTGAAGCAAGTTGCTGCTGAACCTCTGAAAGAGTGTTGCTTATTCATATTCAGTTTCTACAGCATGTTCACGAGCGATCTATAAAAATATTTTATTTGTAATGCTAAAAGCATTTGTTAATTTTATGTACAAAAGAAACTTTAAATGGTGAAAAATCTGTTGATATTGAAATAAATATTTCTAAATAATGTGTTATCTATTGTAGAGCTGATGAGCTCTGAAGTTAAGCCTGTGAGAAGCTTTTGCCGTATAGCCACATTGAATTGAAACTGATGCATGATGCACTGTTTATATTTTGCAAGTTGCCTTATTCATTATGCTATGCATATTTACTTTTAAAATAAACTTTCTAATGTTTATAAAACATGAACAAATATAAGGATTAAAAATTATTAAAACAGTAGAAATTTTTATGTTATATTGTAATACAAGAAAAGCTTATCAACCTATTAAAACATCCAGAATAAATACAAAAATAATTACATAATAATTTTTGTTTTCCTAATAAATTTATTTTTTTAATGTTTAGTTCACTGTTTTTATGAATAATATACTTTTTAATACAAGTTTTAGCCTGTTTATACACCCTTCATTCTATGTCTGTTTATGATTAGCAGCCAAAACTGTTCTCAATATTATTTAAATAGGTGATATATGGGAATGATTTATTAAACATGACTTAAGTTTGGCATTTTACTTTGCTTAATGTCCTTCGATTTCTAAAAGGAGACTCTTGAGATATTGCAGGTGTTACTGAATCATCAGGTTGCAAGGGGATGTAGTTAATATATTTCCCAGGAATGCATTCTGTGTTTTATTTATTATCTAATTACTAATACTGTAATTAAATAAATAAATTCTGTTGACTTATTAAAAAGCTCACTAACTAAAATAGCAATTTTAAAGGACTATTTCCCTACCTAAATAATTATCAGTAAACCCTACTCTTTATAAAAATCAAATAACTTCACTTCACTATTACATAAAATTATTACTATTATTATTTAATCATTAATGTCCCACTTCTGGGGAAATACCTCTCTTAAAATCAATTTCTTACAGTCTTATTGTATAAATTCCAACCACGTTCTTTAACGCATCAACCAATCTATACTTTCTCTTTTGCCTCCTCTGCTCTTCATTTGTTACCCACTCTGCTCACACTTTTCTTCCATATTAAATGTCCTTCCACTTATCTGCCCATATTAAATGTCCTATCCATGGTTATTTTAGATGCTGCACTGTTAATTTATTATTTTAGATGCTGCACATTTTTCACCCTCATTCTTGATCTTGTGTCTTTATTCCTAAAATATATTTTGTTATAATATTAAGCATCCTTCTTTCCAGATTCAGAGGTCTGACTAGACCTATTTATTAAAACTGGTAAGACAGCTGCAGTCCCTTTCATACATTTTCTTAATTTCTTGTAACTTTTCCATTTATATTTTATTCTCATTTGGATCTCTTTATGTTGGTTGTTTTTAGGGAATGATAATTTCTACTTAAGATAAGTATATTCCTCAACATATAACATAAGTTATCACCAGTAAGAAAACTAAGGACATCTTGTGGTTAGTCATTAATTTTGTTTTGTTTAATTTTCACTCCTGCCGATCTGCTGTCTGTCTTCCCTTAGTTTCATTTCAACTCTAAATATATATTCCAAAATTAAGGAAAATAGCAAAGAATATATAAGAACTCCTTGTTTCATACCTCATTAGATATTGATTTCTTTGTTGCTGAGTTTTAGAGTTATGGACATAAAATATATGAACTGATGAATCAGTTATAGTTTACATTGTTTACTATTCCAGGAGACATTTAAAATAATTATGGTAATTTTACACCATTACAGTAAAATTATTTCATTATGCATAGGTCCTATACTTCTAGTTTAATAATTCACTTGTTTATTACTACTATTATGCATTAGTTACTAAATTAGTAAAATTATAAGTAATTGCTAAGTTAATTGCTAGATAATAATACTTAGATTCGAACATCAGATTAGAACATTCTTAGATCAGATTAGAACATCTGAGTGTAGTTAATTTGGACATAGAGGAATGTGTAGAACATTAAAAACTGTAGACAAGATATAACAACTGATATGTAAAACAAATAACTGAGGATGTGTAATATAAAAATTTTATGTTAAAAATTGAACAGAAAAAAGTGGAAAAAAGAATCAAATTACTGTTCTTAGGTAACAATATTTAGCATTTTTTATTTATGAATATTTATCTATTGAATATTTATTTATTAAATATTTATATCTGTTTTATTTGTGAATAAATCTAAACAAGATTAATTACCTATTCCCATATGATAATCATTCAAATATCTTAACATTCAGTTACTGAATCTCATAAAGTAATGATACAAAGTCATGGCAATTGCATCATGTTTTCATTGATTTGTATTAGTAAAGTGTTTAATGTAAAAGAAAATTATTAATCAGATGTAGAACTGTAAAAAGAAGTATTTACATAATTACTTGTAAATGTTTTGATAGTGATAAAATGAGTTAGTGGCTTTGGAGGTAGAATGATGCTACCTCCAAAAATTGAAACTAAACTGAAATGTGAAATGTGTTACATTTATTTTAGTATAAACTTGATAAAAATAATGTTGCAGTTCGTAAATATTTCACTGTTAGGAATTTTTTTAAATTTAATTTGTATGTATAAAATATATATTATATATAATATAATATTTATATACTAGCCATTATTCATTTGCAGAGAATTAAAAAAAAATTGCTTGTATTTCATATTTCCTGCATGAAATTAGAATTTATCTAATTATTGATTTCGGCCTCTAATATTAATATTACAGCGAGTTAATAGTAGTAGTGAATTTTTGCAACCATGTAACTGATAGTAATCCAGTGTTTGACGGTTTTTCACTCAGAATTCTTTTGGACAAAACCGATTGACATGAAATTTGGACAGTAATTAGGGAATAGCTCAAGGAACAAAAGTTACATAGTGCTGATGTGTACTTTTACCTTGGGGGTGGATGCCACCCCTTCTCGGGGATGGAAACTATTACATTCAAAATAACCACAGAAATCGATGGAGGAATAAATTCTAAGCAAAAAATTTTCTATAAAAAGTTTTTGTAGTCACTCCTACTTTTTGAGTTATTCGTGATTGAAAATGTTGATTTTTCATCCAACCATTGAACTATTTTTCATGAATAACTCAAAAACCTTACGTTTTATTGAAAAAAATTACTATTAGCGAAAATGAAGGTTAAAAAATAATGAAGAGTGGGATTTTTTTTTTATTTCTGTAGATGCAATACAAACCAAGCTATGCGTCGTTGAAGATAATTTTTTGTTCACTGAAAACTGAAGTAGAACCTTCAACATTAAATAACAAAAAAATGGAAAATTTTTCAAGGAAAACTATTATATTTTTCAAAGTACTTGAAAAGATCTTTAAAATTAGCTTTGGTAAAAGTCATTATCATGAAAACTAATGGAGTTATGAAAATAAAATGGTTGTCTCCCTTTTTCAGAGACAAAAATCAGCAATGAAGAAACAAATGACTTTTCCACAAGAATTGGAATTGAACGTATTCCTTTTACAATTTACTTTATTTAATTACTAACAATATGTTCTAGAAGTTTGACTGGTTTGGAATGCTTAGATTTGAAAAAAAGATTTATTCAAATTTGAAAAATCTTATGAAATTTCCTAAAATTTTATTTTTTTCACCATAATTCAAAACCTAATGAAAATACATAAAAAGTGCCAGAGTACAAAAATTTAGTTTTGTTTTTCTGAAATTTTTTTTTAAATTTCCGTAGAATAAAAATTGATTGAGATATCACCGTTAGAAGTTTGTGTTTGAGTGCAAGGACCACCTTCCCCAAGCCCTTTAAACTCAAAAACTTAAAAAACAAAGGGCTTAAGGAATCTGAACTTCACATGCCTTGTAGCTCTTGAAATTCCCTGCATTGGTTTTTTGAGCAATTGGATAGCATGGCTTAAAAATTAAGGAAGTTATCGTTGAAAAACCAGTCACATTTTTTCGGTGAAATTTTCATAGCATGTCAATTTTTGTATTCTCGACAGTTTTGGAGCATTTATGAATACATGTGAACACATATAACTGTATCTACATATGTATAAGTGTATCTTCATACGTGTATGTGTGTGAAAGTATAGGTAGGAGAAGAAATATAACTGAGCACACTATAGGCAAACACCTGCTGATGGATGATAGAACTATGTGTGCATAGATGTAGAGAGATATACAGCAGATTTATATATGTGAATGTATATCTCTTTGATATGGTGTAGTCAGTACATTTCCAAAACCGAAAGAATTAACACATGCTGCACTTCATTAGTGTTACCTTTCAAAAATTATTGAACTAAAGTTATTATTTTTTGATTAACAAAAATGTAAGTACATCAAATTTATGTTTCATCATTTAATACATAAGCAGAAATTTCATTTTCATGATAAAATTAAAAATATTAATTATTTTAAATAAATTCATTAATTTTAATTTTAATTCTGAATAGATTTTTAAATATTCTTTTTATTTGGTTAACTTTAAAAATGTTAGTCTCAATGATGATCCAGAGTTAACAATAGTAAAATGTGCTATTATAATGTACATGAAATTTTTATTTCTCTCCTTTACTCATTTTATAATTTTAGTTTTTAATTTTAAGTAAACATGATTGTTAATTTTAATCACGAGGTCGGTTTGTAAGGTTTGGTATGTTGCAATAAATTATAAACTACATAAACAACTGTAAAAAGTTTAAAAATTCATTATAAATGCACCATTAAAACATTTTAAGCTGTTGAAAACTAAGTTTTTTTTCTGTCATTCTAAGGTTTGCATCTTTGTAACACATCATAAATTATGTTTCAGAATATGGAACAATGTTTATTCTATACATTTAAATGATTTTGGGCTACAAAACACAATTTTAACAATTTTTTTTATAAGGGGTGGTTATTAAGGGTTGAAACATTGCAATAAATCATAAATTATATTATAAACAGTAAAGGGATTTTAATTTTAATTCATTATAAATTAAAGCATTTCAAAATTCATAAAAGAATAAACATTCTTTTATGTTGTGGAATATAATTTATGGTGTTTTACTACATTTCATTCCTCAACATAAAAGCATTTATTCTACATATTTAAACATGATTTCAATCTATGAAACGTTTAAATCTATGGTTTTTGATTTTTTTTTTTTAACAAGGGGTAGTTTTCACCCCCAAAAAACAAAGCACACATCAGGAACATGTAACTTTTGTAGCAGAGGATTAGATAAGTTTAATTACAAATTTTCATGAAAATGGATGTTGTCCGAAAGAATTCTGAGGTAATACTCTATTTTTACTGTCAAATACTGGACTGTAGGATGCTTTGTCAGTTATATACAGCTGCATTATCTTTATGAGCAACTGTGAAATATGGTAATATGCTATTAAACATGTAACATATGGTAGTATGCTTTAAGTTAATGTACATTGACATTAATTCAGAGATATTTATTTCAAAGTTATACTATTTTTACACCATGAAACAGATCCTTTTGTGTCCTGTAACCCATAATACAAATATGGAGATCCAATTGCTGTTATGTTGTTTTTTAGATCTTATCATTTTGAAAAGATAAGATCTAATTTTTTTTTTTTTCATTCATATATGTAATCTATTTTATTGTGTTGTGATACATAATATTGTATTTATGTAATGTATAGTGTTTATATATTATAGTAATGTTTTTACTAATTATGTGTGTATTTCATGAAATTTAAATTTTAAATGTGACATTACACATTTTTTTATATTAATTACTTATTAGTGTTTATATTTATTTTATTAATTAATTGATATTTTTTCCTGTGAATGAAATTTAAATGTGGAAACTTTTTAAATAATTATACAATTTTTTTTTGAGAACCACTGTCATCTTTTGTATCTATAAGTATTGATAAAAATATACATTTACACAGATTGTGAATCAAGTGAAGAGATTTTTTCAAAATTAGTGTGAAAAAATGTATAAATTAAAAAAATAATTGATGGATTAATCCATTATTTGATGAAAATCTATCATAACAAAAATAAAATATGTTATTAGATTTTTACAAAATTTATTTAAAAATCAGTACACAGCACCTTCCTCAGATGTTATGAAAAATTAAGTTTAATAACAGATTTTGTCTATTTTATATTTTTAAATTAAAAAATATTTTTAATGGTTTACTAGATCGTTTGAATATTGTATTCTATTGCCTGATGCATTAGACAGTGGTGAGAGAAAAAAATCAGTTGGTTGTTTAAGATATTAACCAGCTAACTCCACTGTACACTGCACCTTGTAATTTCTACCTTAAGGCCAAGCATGAGAAACTAACTTATACATTCTACAAAATTATTTATTATGCATTATTTTGTTTTAATAAATTCATCATTTTAACTGTGACTCTAAATAATAATTATCTAATGAATACTGTTGCATGTGAAATTGTATTAGGTCAGTTGGAGGATTATAAATTACAGAGATTTCAACATGATTGGAGATAAGAGAAGCTCATTAGATTCTTAAAAAGAATGAAGTTGGCTGAGCCAAATTATGGTATCAAAGATTGTTTAATTCAGTTGAACAACAAAATATAATAGTTAAAGACATTGAAAGAGACAGATAAAAATGTAATAAATGATATACAAGTAGGATGTAACTAATATGTTTAATTTAAAAGATTTATGGTTACAATATTAGAAAACAAATTGTGATGCATATAACTAGTCAAATGACCAGTGAAAAAGTTGATTTAATGCTGCAAATAATATGAATTCCTCCCCTTAGAAAATTTCAAGCTGTTAACTTAACTTACACTCTTGTGTAGAGTGTGACTGGGCACTCAAAATTGTAGCAAAACGGAGTGTTGTTTTGTTATTTTTGGTTGTACAAGAAAATTGCCAAAAATTGTCAAGTAAATTATTAATTTATTTTTCCTTTTATTTTTTGAGAGAAATATCTGTTTACTGAACGTAAAGTAGAACTAAAGTAATATAATTTTTCTTTACAGTATAATGTTAACAATTTGATTCAAAATTATTTTTTGACATAATTTTACGTAGCAAAATAATGAATAATGAAATTAAATAAAGTTTTTTAGAAATTTAGTTGTACTAAATAAAAACTTAATTGCTCTGTACTTCTGTAGTGACTTTAAACAAGAATTAAATAGTTTTGTTTAATTTTCATTGCCTTTGTATGTCTTCATAGTCTTTGTAAATGGAATTCTCTATATTGGAAACAGGCTACATTTATTTACTGTTCATAGTGAAAATTTAGAAAAACCTAGTGCTAGTATCACTTACATGTAACACTAATATGGTTAGAATTTTAACTTTTCTTAAAATGTTGTGGGTTTTTCCAATGCAACTAAATAACTTAAATATTATGACCTAATTATATTTGCATTATATGACTCATCATTATTTACTTTACTGAACGTTGACATCAAATTAACTTTCTGTTAATTCACATGTCGTATTTCTTTTTAATTTTTGTCTAAATACAACTGAAGATGGTAAATCATCTCACCTACTGAAATTTGTAAGACGATAATTTTATCTACAATAATATTTTTTATAATGAATTTTTTTTGTAAGATGATAAAAATGAAAATAACATTTTTTCGTGTTTGTTTGAAAGATACCATTTAAAGAATAGCCTCAAAACAGCAAATTGGAATATTGAAAAAATTGTCCAACACTAAAAGGGTTTTTGGAAACTAGTGAGGAGAAATGTAATTCTTCAAGAATATATATATTTTTTTAATTGAAAGACTGGCCAGATTAAATTTACAAAAGTCAAGACTTTGGTATAAAAAATTATAGCATGAAGAAAATAGTTAACAGCTGTATTTAGACAAAAATTAAAAAGAAATAAGACATGTGATTTAATAGAAAGTTAATTTGGTGTCAAGGAAATAATGATGAGTCATATAATGTAAATATCATTAGGTCATGAAGAAATGTTATTTTCATTTCTATCAACTTACAAAAAAAAATTATTATAAAAAATATTATAATAGAATAAAATTATCATCTTACAAATTTCAGTAGGTGAGGTTTACCATATATTAGTTTTCTCTTTGTCCTGGATTTCTCACTCATTTTATCCAATTGCTTAATTTTTTCTTTTATGATTTTAAAAAATAATACACTTAATTAGATAGTTAAGAACGTGAGTTTAATTTCTTTATGGCATTTAAGGATTTGATGCGATTTAAAAATCCCAGGCATTTACTATGAATCGAATTAATTGGATGCTAACAATGATGTCACTGATATGCTGTTGATTTTTCAGTTTTAATTGTAAGGGATATTTAGAAAATAACAACTATTTAAAAAAATATATATTTATTTTCAAAAGATTTCTCTTGATTATAGTGACGTTACACAGTTTTCATCATTACTGAATTACCATGATGTAATTTACATTTCTTTATAAAAAAAAAATCTGCATGGCTGATCATTGTTGAAAGAGACAACAATGATACTATAAGTAAGCATGCTGTATCTTTTGTTTTGGGTTGTGCATTATAGGTTCTTTGAGTTGTTTTTAGTTGTATATATATTTAAGCAAGATTCAACAAATAAATTTTCTTTATAGAAAAAATTTGTATCAAAAAATGGGCAAAATCATCTAACTTTTAACTGCCTGCTTACAAGTATTTTTTCAGTGTTCTACTAGGTGCTGTAAATGACTGAAACAATCCAGTAAGAATACCATCTATTATTCATTCTCAAATATGATATGTGTATGAAATATGAAACCAGTTCTGTTATCTTTTCCTGTAGATATAATTTGTTTAAGGCTATTTTATTTATTTTTTTTTAATAATGTCTACGCAAATAATAATATATAAAGTATGTAGGAAAAGCATTTTAAGTATTTAAGTGGAATTGAAAGATGTTGTAACTAATAAACATGGGAACACAACAATTTGAATTAATTTAAAATGTATTCATGAATTCTTAAAAACTGACTGAATTTATCTACTCAATTTATAAATTAAGAAATATATATTCTTCACATATATCACAATCTGTGAATTTTGTTTATTGATAAGATAATATTTTTTAAAATGTGATAAATTAACCCATTGTTAAACATGTTATTTTATATATTAAATTCATTATTATGTTTGTGAATAGAGATTAATTTATTATGATTTGTTAATGCTCAGAGCTGTGCTATTTGAATAAATTACAGTGCCTGTATCTTAAGTATAAATTATCATTTTTATACACACAAATCCATAACTACATTATTTATTAAATGAATTTTTTTAATTGTAATCATAGTCAGAATGCATTACAGTGTTAATTAATATTAATGTATACTTGTAATTTATATGTATGCTCTCAATTTACGTTTTTTCTGAAGTTAACTAGAATAATATAAGATGTTAAAGTTCATGGGATTGGTCTGTTTAGTTAATTAAAGAAATCTTTAAATGTGGGGAAGCCATATTCTGCATATTGTTGTGTATAGAAGAAATCTACATATATTACTGTCTTAGAAAGTATATATTTCTTATCTGTTTTTATTATAATGTTTGATCATTAGCATGAACACTATTAAATAATCATTGTGAACAAACTTATATATTTTATCTTTTATTGCCCATTTACCTAGTTTTCTAGAGCTAGGCGAGTGGTATTTGATAAAATGTTTGTTTGCAGTCAAATATTCTTAGACGCACTCCCTGGTGGGTACCAGATGTATAAATTTGGATAGTTTTCTTTTCTCTGAGGGTAGATCATTTCTTTCACAATTTGCCCTATTCCCTATCGGTGATCCTTTCATTTCCAGTTATCTTTTGCTAGACATCCAATGGATCTACATTAAAAATGTGGGGAAGCCTTTTCAATTACTGTATACATATATTTATATGGTTTGATAAGAATAGCTGTTACTGTAGACCTACTGGATATATAAAAATCCAGTGTAGCATGCTTATCAGATAACTTATCATATTACATTTTTGACATTATATTTCATTAAACATTGCATACATGCATATTCCATGCTCCCATTATACTACAGTGTTTTTAATTATAAAAAAGACAGAAATATAAAATCATAGGTTTATTTATGAGTTTTATCCTGTTTAAAGTGTAACCCAATTCTTCAAACTTTGAACACTGAATTCAGAAGGTTTTCAGGAGAAAATCCTTATATAGAGTTATTTACACATCCTTTTTTTTTAAATCCATTTGTAGAATAATAAATAAAGGTTGGATATATTAACTCTTTGAGTACCACTGGCATATGTATATTGTTCATGCGTTTATGAATTTCTAATGAGATGCGTGTTAATGTCATATGTCTTTTTTGCCATTATTCACTTGCATGTATTCAAACGTATGCAATATGTATATTAAATTTGAAGGTAATCATTTGAATTTTACTTTTGTCTTTTCTTCTTTTTTAAGAAAAAAGAAATATATATATTAATAATATTATATAAGTACACTTTTGATTGAAAATTTTGCTTTTATGAGGCTAGCTTACTAAAATACTTGTTACAAATTCTAAGAATGTGTAACAATACCACTCTATATAGCAGTCTCTCTCTCCTTTTCATCCAGGAGTTTCTGGGTTTGAATCACATTCAGACATTTTTTCACATTATAATTCATTTCATATCATTTAAATTTATCAATTGTTTCTAAAAAAAAAAAACCTGTAAAATGTCCAAACAGAATTCTCAAAAAGCTTGTTTTATAAATTTTTTCTGTATAAGCCTGGAATGATTTCATTTTCAAAATAAATTGTAGGTACCATTTTTCTTGCACCAAAGTATAATAACAAAGTCAAAATTTTAGTGATATTTCCTGAAAATTAATATATTGTTTTGTATTTTTGTTTTTAAAGTAATATTAATTCGACAGGATTTTATTTTTTTAAGATTTTACAGGATTAAACAGCTTTATTTTTTATTAACATTCCTGAATGCTTAAAAATTGACTGAATTTATCTACTATTTCTTAATTTATAGATTAAAAAATATATTCTTCACATACATCACAATCTGTGAATTTTGTTTAACGATAATAAAATAATATTTTTTTAAATGTAGTAAATTATCCCATTGTTAAAAACGTTATTTTATGTAAATACAAGTTGAGTAGTGAACAAACTGTTTCAGGCCATTTAAAAAAAATATATGTTTATTTGAAAATATTCTCCTGATTATAGTGACATTATACAGTTTCCATCATTATTGAATTATAATGATCATTATGATTATAGTAATACTTTTGGAAGAAAAGCATTAGAAACACATATTAATTAGTGAACCAACTGTTTTAGGCCACTTAAAAAATACAAAAAAAAAACATAAAATCAAGAACACCAAAAAAATGCAAAAAAGAGTCTTTTGTGGTCTGATGTTTAGGTTATTTTGTTCAAAATGAGAAATTTGATTTTGGTATAAATAAATTAAATTTATTTTTATTTATTTATATTGCATTTTTAGTGTAAATGGTATATGATTTTTTTTAATAATAAATTATTTTATAATTTCTTTTTGTAAAACTATTTTTTTTTTCAGTTTATTCTACTATAATATTATAATGTTCATTATCTAAAATGAAGTAAATTTTTGATATACCATACTTAATTGTTAATTAATGTTTAATGTAATAAAAACTGTTAAATACATAATACTGTATAGATAAAAGTGATGTTTATTAAATGTCAGTTAAAAGTAAATTTGAGTATTATTAAATGCCATTATAATTACATAAACTTTGAGAGATATATTTCATACATTTTATTAAATGTTATTAGTGATATGAGTGTATTGTATTATTTAATGTTAATGAGATCATCTCTACATTTTAATAATTTAAAAATAACTCACTGATCATCTACAATAAATATCTTATTTTGTTATTAACCTAAGTTGGTCAAACACTGTACATCATAGTGTGAATGCTTATTAGATGAGTAAATGTCAATTGTATCATTCGTTTAGAAATTAAAATTGCTACTGGTTTTTTATTAGTTTAAATAATTTTATATGGTGTGTTCAGTGTAAGAACTATCCTGCTATAAACATTATTTTCATCATTATCTGATGCTAATGATTAGTAAATATATAATTATATGGTTTGTCATATTAAATAAGTTGATAACAGTAAGTCACAACATAAGATTTTAAATGCATCGAATTTTCCTGTACAAATATATGCTATCACATCATACCCAGTAGTATTTATTGTAACTAAACATAAATATATTAGATAGCTGTTATGCTAAATGTAAATCATCAGAAATATTTTCATTTTCATTCAGGTTCCTTATTGTTCGATCTCATATTATATATAGAAATAATATTTGTCCAGCTGATGTGCTATGGTTCTGAAAATAACAAAATATAAGCTCCAATGCCTTTAGTTCTATTGATGTCAGTTTCCCAACATCTTGATTCAAAGTTTCATGCAATATAAAATTGGCAATAGTTATCTTTGTAGAACCCTAATGTAATTTGTTACTATTTTATGGTTTTGTCTTAAAATTTTTTTTTTTTTCAAATAGAAAATATTTTGACATGAGTCGTGAGAAGCTAAACAATTTATAAATGGCCTGTTTCATTTACCCACAAAGAAGTATGGATACCGCATTTTTGTTCAAATGTAACTAAACCTGAAAGTAATGTAAAGAAATAGTGCTTGACCCCTCTCATAAACAAAAATTTACCGAAAAGTATTGATTTTGAACAAACATCTAGCTCACTATTGATGACTGCTACACTTTCCATAAGAATGCTACCCAACAAAAATAAACAATGTGGGGCTATTTCTTTTTGGTATATTTATTATTGTTAACTGTTCAAATCATAATTCTTTGTTAAGACATTCAAATTTATGTACGCTCAATAAGTTCTAGTAAATGAATGAACTCATATTCTGTTCACATGTTTATGATAATGTATGAAACATAGCTGTAATTAGCCATTCATCTAAAAATAGTAGTTGTAGATGAATGAGTCAAATAAGATTCAAATAAATAGTCCATAACTCTGGTGGATTTATTGAAATCATTGAAAATAATCATCCAAAACCTATATTATTTCATCTGAGTAAATGAATTTTCAGTCTAATTTTTATATTATGCAATCAATTGTCCTTTCAACTATGTATACAATATAAAGAATTAGTTATACTAGATTGTTATTTAAATAAATAATGAATGATCAAACACCATACATAAAAACTGTTAACAAAGTGTACATTTTGATTGTTAAACATCAGCAATATGTAATGCAAATTAACAAAAAATAAATATAATTACAAAAATGATAATCAAAAATGTAAAAGAAATACAGTAAATAAAAAACTAATACTTTTGAAATATTACAAAAAGATTATTAATTAATTCTAATATGTGTTAACAAATTGAGATCCATTGTAAACTATTAAGATAATATAGCTTTACACACAAAGTTAGCTTATTTAAGCTAACTAGTTTTCTTTTAAACATTAGTGTCTTGTGTTTTTTAATTTGCTTTTTTTACATTTACTTTTGCTGATTCATTTATATCTTATTGATTATTTAACAATTGAAATGTGAATTTTAACTGTAAATTATTTTTTTATGTAGGGGTTTTTTTTAACTTAAATTTGTGAATTTAACTGATTTCACCTTTGTTATTTTTCTTTGAAGAAAAAAGTGATGCCTTTCAATATTTATTTAGAATATCACAGGTTTATCTCTTGTCATCTTAAAATTCTATTATGTTTTTTTTCTAAATTACATTACAATTTATATGCATATCAGATCTGATTACAATTCTAAAGTAGGTCATATCTAATGTAAGGTTGATTATTTCTGAACAGTACAATTAATGGAATCCTGAACAGCCAAAGCACATCTAGTAACATGGACAGTTACATTCAGTATGTACCTAAGACTTTTACTATAAGAATCATGCTTATTTTAAACTGCATTCAGACCAAAGTAAACTCAAACATTTGATTGATGTTAAAGTTCGATTGAAAAATGTTTGTTTTTTTTTTGGAAAAGTAAAATATATATGTATATACTTCATGGTAAAGTAAATAAAAAAAAGTTTTTAATAGTCTTTTAGAGGCCTTACTTTTTATCTGCACTTTTAAAAAAATATTAACTGTATTATTTGAACATTTGATAGAAATTATAGAAAAAGATTTTAACGATTAGTAGTCATTGTTAGAATTTATTTTTATGTGCTAAACTATTCTGTTATAACATTAATAATTATAACTTTACAAATTATATTCATTTCTCTAAATATATACATATATTTGTGATATTATTTTAATGTATTTAAATACATTTTTATATAAATCCTACTTATACATGATTTAAGTAAGTAAGCTGAGGGAAAATTAATTGGACATTCAGAGTTGATTCTTTCATGATTTTTTTTTTATGAATATTTAATAATGTTTTGTTATTCAGTTAAGAGTAACTATCTTAAATGTGTTTCTGGAATAAACATTAAATTAGCGAAAGTTATAAATTATTTCTAATTCTAAATAAATAAACATGGAAAATTCTAAATCAATAAACATCACATACTCATATTTTGTATATTTCCTTTAATGATATTATTGTTTAGTGAAATATATATATATGTATATATATATATATATATATATATATATATATGTATATATATATATATATATATATATATATATAATATATGTATGTGATGTTAGTATAAATACTTACATACACAATCAGGTTTTTCTAAAATGGTGGGCTGGCTATACTTTTTTGAATTCTACTTGTAAAACTGAACAAAAAATATCCTTAGGAAAAATTGCAATTTCTCCTTTGTTTTCCCCCTGTCTGTCATGTTGTTATTTTTATATAAAAATCTCAAGTTCAGATAGATGAATCACATTGATATTTGTTTTCTTTTTTTTTTTTTTTGTCTTCAGTCATTTGACTGGTTTGATGCAGAATATATGGGTTAAATATACTGGTTAGATGGAATCAGATATATAATAAATTATACCAAATGATAATACATATAAAATGTTTTTTCTAAGAATGAACAAAAAAAGAATTGGTGTATTAACAGTAGTAATGATTACATTATTAATAAAAAATACTCTTAGTATACTTAAATTATTGTCTGTCTGATCTGGATAATTGGAGTGTAATTATTTAGAATTTAATTATCCTTAGCAAACAATATACATGGCAAGATGTAGCAAAATACAGTATGTAGCAATATTACAATTGTTAATTCAGTTACTTAATTTTTGTTTAAATCTTTTAGATTTTCTTTATTCCTTCTTTGGTATGTTTTTAGATATAATATGTTTAAGCAGTCAATTATATTGTTAAATTATTTTTGTTGATTTGTAGTATGGTTCTCCAAAAACCTGTAGGTATCTATGAGAGCTTTATTGACTCAAGCCCAATAAGCATCCCTAGTTTGATTAATTAGAGTACCTGTTAGCTTGTTATATCCATGGATTTCCAGGTGAGGAATGTTTTTAATTATAACTCTAACTGATTGATGCAAAGATAAATTTCAATCTTTAATAGTTTTAACATATAGCTGGCATAGCTTGCTGCCAACAGTTAATCTACCCCAAAGGAAATCAAATGTAAATTATCTTTGTCATTCCAACATTTGTTTACTCCTTATATACTTAACATTCATTTATTCAATTTATAGGCACATAATCATTTATAACACATTCTTAATACACAAAACTAATGATGGCAAATGTCTGACCAGTGCTGTTAATCAAATCCAGCACCAGTAAATGATTTAATGAGTACTGATCCAATGACTGTAAGCTAAGTGGTTATTTATTATTTTAAATAATTGATTAGACTGAACACAATAAATAACATACATATATGTATTTAACTGAATCAAATTGCTGGCCTTACTCTTATGTTTCCCCTGTTGTCTAATTGTTTCCCTTTCCTTACTACTGCTTCCTTAACATCTCTCTTCCATATTGTACTGTAAGACTAACATGTTTTATGCCAATACAACATGTATTTTTGATCTTTTCTGTTGAATTCTTTTACTTTAGTTCCTTTCTTATTCTGGTGCCTCTTCTGTTTTTTCCTTCCCTTTAATCAACTTGGGGAATTTCATTTCTTCTGTCTGTATGCCACTCTTATTTTTTCAACTTCTTTGTCCAAATCTCTGTTTGATATACTACTATGAGTATTTATGACATCTGGCTCTCTTTGGTACTTTGTTATTTTAGATTAACTGTTTTGATATTTTGGTAGATTTGCCCTCTTTTTATTTCGGTATTATATCTTGTCTTATATCATACCTTGATTTCCTAGTTTACACAGCTGTTAGAGGCTTTCTGTTAATTTTTTACACTTCCTTTCAATTGTTTCTTCTGTTCAATAAGTATTATCTTTCTCTTCTACTTTATGTCTTCATATTACGTCATCATTGACCTGAGGAGTCTAGCTGTTTTTGGATATTATTTTTTCCCAGAAAAAAGTGTATTTAAAAAAAAATCCTTATAATTTTAAATTTAATATTAAAAAAATTAGTTTAAAAAGTAAATGAAGATTCATATTAGTTGTTAATCATTTTTTCAGAAATTAAAAAGGAAATGGTTTGTTTTATTTATTTACTTTTTTTGTAAATAATAATTTCATCAGTTTAAAATATTACAAAAAAAAAAATAATAAAATTCTGTTTAAATGATTTTATTGAAAAAAGAAATATAAAAATCAAAATAGCCCTAGTATATTTTTGTGTTTTCTTTCAAAGAATAAAAATTTGAGAGCACAGTAATTTTCAGATTATTGCAACCAGCACAACATAATTTTTAATTTACATTCCAGAAACACACGGATGTATAATTATTATTTATTTATTATTTTTAATGAATGCAATTTGGAAATGTGTAGTTTTATAATATATGTAACACTAAAAAAGAATTTTGTCAATTTATATTATTAATGTTATTAAAATATATAAATATTAATTAGTATATTACAGTATTATAATGTTAAAAAAATACAAATATAGAAAAAGAAAATTTTTGTTGAATGTTTACTATTTACGCACTTTTTCATATAATTATTTATCTATATCTAGTATCATTATTTTTAGAATGTATAATATATTGTATTAGTATTATTAATGTAAAATTTAAGAATGTAAAAAAATATTATTAATCAATTATAATTTCACAGATTTGAATAAAAAAGATGTGAGTTTTTGTGTGTTTAGAAATAAAATGATGTGGTGAAATTTACTTTTATTGAATGTATTGTAATAATAATTAGTCGTTAATTTATATCAATTACGACAATAATTATTTGTATATTTTAAAATGTAGTTAAGCCTCTGGCTGTGAGAGAATCTTTTGTTATTATGTAAAAATTTATTAATACCAAGCAATAAATAAAAATTTTAATTGTTGTTTGATTTTAATTGTTTTTCATTAATTTTCCCTTAAGTTCAATAACTTACTAATTGAGCAAACAAGTTTTCTGGTTTTTACTGTACTTTCAAGTTCAGTCATTCTATAACACTGAATGCTAAAGATGTACCATTGACCTCTAATGTGTGTTTACAGTGTTTTTTAAACTGTTAATACCTGTTAACAACTTACAGGGCCAATATTTTTTGACTGGACTGTCAATACAAAAGTCCACCATACAATTTTCGAAGAATTCAATACTGAGTTAACAAATTGTGAAAAAGAGTACAACTTCTTCCAACAAGACAGAACAATGTGTTGCATGTTTTTTGAGTTACTAGCAACTTTTGGTAATGGCCTCCACATTCCACAAATTTGCTTAGTTGTAATTTTTCCTTTAGGACTATTTGAAGCATAGAGCTCTTTTGAATCAAGTTCCCACCCTATTGTTGAACTGAAGACAAAAATTCAAGAAGAAATTGATGGCATTGACAACATTTTGCTTTAGGTGACTTGCTATGATTACTCAAGCACAAAAGTGCAGGGCGCTCACTTTGAATGTTTTTTTGTAAAAATATGGTAAATATTTAAACTTTTGTTAATTTAAATACAGAATTTAATTTATTTTCATTTCGTTCTTAAAATGTTACATGCTGCAACTGTGATTAGTCTTTTGTGGTTCAATTTTAAGTTTCCTGGTATCAAGAACCACTGGTTCAACTTCTGACTCATTTACTGATTGATAATAACATGTTCTATGAACTTTTATCTTCAGTTTGATAAGCTCCAAAAGCATTTGTTAAAACAATTGTGCACAAACAAAATGAACTTTACTTTATATATAATATATTGTAGCGGGTTTCTTCCAATAAGAAGAAGGGGAGAGAAAATAAAGAAAGAAGAATCTAGAAGGAACCAAAAGGGATTTTTTATTTAGACTAATGGGTCTGTTTAAAAATTTGTTCTTTGTATTATAAACATTGGCACTTCCAAAAGCCCCTGTTCAACCAGAAGGCTTACCGACTGGAAAAAAGACTTATAGAAAAGCATAGAAGACGCGGACAATAAAATTATTATGCTTGAACAACCAAAAGGACGGTTCGGGTTCTGGTTCTGCCAGAAGTCATAAATACTGCTGAGGACCAACAGATAGAGTCAGTACTTTTGCAAGCCTGAGTTTGGTGCAGCATATGATAATGCTAAGTATGTGCTAACAATGACTAAAAAGTGCGTCACAAGTATTCCATTTTGGACAGTGGTTGAAAACAAGAACCCACTCGATAGAGTTATTTGTAACAGTGACAGTATTCTATTCATTCATACAATGTAGGGTAGGTATCTTTTATAAATAGTAAAACTATTTACTATTCACGGCAATCTGTTTACTGTGTCAGTGGGCAATATTATAAAAGACAGTTGTTAAACAGACCTGTTACCTTTACTAAAAGGGTTTCTTTTAACCCCTATCTGGATTCCTCCCATAATTATATTTTCTATTACTTTATTTTTAATTGGTAGAAATCCATAACACAGGTCCATTATACCAGTCTTGTTACAATACTAAAAATGAAAAAAAAACACATTTTGAATCATTAGTCAATATTTTTAAAATTAAAAATTATATTTCATTTATGTTATTTACGGGTCCAGAATAATAATGAATTTAGGTATAATCTAAAAAACAAATGTTTGTAATGAATCACTTAAGTCAATTAAACCAATTCTAAATACAAGACAGATAAGCTATTTGATCTTTTTATTTATTCATTTGTTTCTTTATAAATTAACATTTTGTTATTATAATAGTAAAAAATGTGTGCAACAATTTTCCACCCCTTCAAAAGTTAAAATCCATGTTTCTGTACTATCTCACCATAGTACAAACCTTATCAACAATATCCATAATATTATGATGACAAGATATTACACGAGAAGCAATTTTCAAGGAAATCATACAAATAAAGTAAAATCACTAATAAAAATAGGAATAATCATATTTATTATCTCAGAAATAATATTTTTCATGTCATTCTTCTGAATATTCTTTCCACTCAAAGATTAGCACCATCAATTGAAATCGGAATAAATTGACGCCAAAATCTATTAAACCCTTTAATCCGATAGAAATCCCACTATTAAACACAATTATCCTAATTTCATCAGGAATTACAGTAACATGAGCACATGACAGAATCTTATCAAACAAATTATCAATATCAAATAAATCACTAATATTAACTATCCTTCTAGGACTATACTTTACACTTCTACAAAAATGAGAATATCAACAATCAACCTTCACAATAGCAGATTCAATTTACGGGTCTCATTCTTTCTAACAACAGGGTTCCATGGTATCCATGTAATTGTCGGAACAACCTTCCTTGCAATCTCAATGGTACGATGTATAAAAATACATTTTTCAACCAACCATCACCTCGGACTAGAGGCAGCAATCTGATACTGACATGTTGTAGACGTAATCTGATCATTCATTCATTTACATTCATACATATCATCCTCTGAAGTAATACCTTATGGTGGTTCCAGAGGCTGAACAGAAAAAGAAAGGCCCTGGACGTGGAACGTAGGTGTTGTGTTCCGGACATGGGGATTATCTATCTCAGGGCATAATTATTATTATTATTAGTTGCAAGAAACCGGAAGCTGCTCGCGCAGGTGCAACGCACCGCAGCCTTGCGAGTCGCTTCCGTGTATTGGACGAGCCTGCAGTACTGGTGGTCGCCGGCGTCATACCCATTGCTCTTTTGGCAAGGGAGCATCTCTCAGTATCCAGATCAAGCTGCGAAACCCACCGGGTTGGTCTAGTGGTTAACGCGTCTTCCCAAATCAGCTGATTTGGAAGTCGAGAGTTACAACGTTCAAGTCCTAGTAAAGCCAGTTATTTTTACAAGGATTTGAATACTAGATCGTGGATACCGGTGTTCTTTGGTGGTTGGGTTTCAATTAACCACACATCTCAGTAACGGTCGAACTGACAATGTACAAGACTACACTTCATTTACACTCATACATATTATCCTCTGAAGAATTATCTAAAACGGTAGTTACCAGAGGCTAAACAGGAAAAAAGAGAAGCTGCGAACACGCGACAGTATTCAAGCCATAACATTTCTGTTTCCTTCAGAATATAAAAGTAAAAACAGTAAAAATGTACATTAACTTTATAGTTTATAGGAAGGAGAAAGGTGATTCTAATAAATATAACCTTTTGATGTGCAGATAAAAGATGCTTATCTTTTGAGTAGAAGGTTGTCAGATTAAAGCCTGTCAGTTATTAATTTTCAACATTTACTTCTATAGTTCAGTCTCCTGGCCGATGTATATTCTGTTTAATAATACACATCGTGACCAGATAAAACCTAAAACCAGATAGAAAGTGTAAACTAAGAAGGTTTAGAACCTATGGAGAACGTAAAGGAGAAATATTTGTAAAAACAATCATTAATCTAAACATACATTTACAGGAAGAACAAGGAAAAGATGAACAGATAGTATAGAACTAAGTAAAAGGCAGAATAGAGATGGAGAAACTTTTAAATAAGAATGACGAGAGATAGAAATGAATAGAAGTCAACAATCTGAAGCTCAGTTTAATAATAATTGGGTAAAGAATAGGATATATCATATTCATTCATTAACACATAAATAACATGAACTATATTTTTAACATTAGCAAATTTTTATTTAGTCAGATGTAATTACATATAATGAAATATATAATTAAACTAAATCCCTAAGATTATCAACAGAACCTATGCTTAGAGATAAACAGCTACTTTCTGGCGATTTCCATATTTTCAGCTTAGAATGCTGTCGTAAACCTCTTCTGGAACCGAATTCTAAATTAGAGAAGTATATGTCTAGTGCTTGTAAGCTGTAACTTGGTGGAGACCAACTTTCAGGCGTAATTGAACGAACTGAACTTCTTGATGAACTACTGACAACACAGCCACAAGCTCCTTCACAATTACAACCCATTCGACGATGTTTCCTTCTTAAATGATCAACATCTAATGAATAAACATTACGATTTCTGTTATTATTAAAATGGTTTCTACCTCTATTAAATCTTCTGGTTGGACCAAACGGTTCAGTATTTCTAAATGTAGATAATATATTAACATCAAATTCAGTGTTATGTCTTTCCTCATTATTATGATTTTTATTAATATTATTACTATTATCAGTTTTTTCATGAACCAAAGGTTCTACCGCTTCATTATTTTCACCAGCATTCATTTCATTATCATGATCATTTATAAAGTTATTATTACTGTTTCTTTCTAATGGAATTACCTGTAGTATATTCCTTTCATCCTTATTAAATTCATCAAATAGTGCAGATGAAGTTGATGAACACGATGGAATCGGAGTAAGTCTTTGTAATGAAGTTGATGGTGCTTCAGAACTTATAGGACTTGGAGATGTTATGACTACAGATAAATCGGCTATGTTGTTATTCATAGCAACCCATGCTTCTATTTCTTGTTCATCTTGAACTATAAAAAAAACCAAAAAAAACATAGTAATATTCAAAATGTTTATTTATTTTATCAGAATAATGATTATTTTAAATTGTTCATATCGTTTTGTTACAGGTACAAAAGCTAGAGAGTAGTTGTAGGCATTAACACTTTGATTCAAAACATATACAGTATTGAAATCTTTTCTCTAATTACAAAGTGTTTTTCAGGTAACTTCATCACACATATGCAATTATATATAAAATGAAATTTCAGGATAAATATCTAAAAAATGGATTATCAGATTTTCATAAAGTATATATAAAAATGTAGATTGTTAAATTCTGTATGTTGACTGTAACAATTTTTCAGATCTTCAATCAAGAGGATTTTAGGTGAAAAAGAGCTTGTTTATGATTCCAAACATCTTACTATGGCTAATTATAACTTGTGAAACCCAAAACCAGATATTTTCAAGGTTTAAACATTTATAATGTTTTAAATGATTTTGTCAAATTTGTCATTCAAATTTTATTATTCTCCAAGTTTTTTTTATGAAAGAAGATTTTTGAAATACTATCTTGTAGAAGTGTGGGACACTTAGTGTTTTGCTTCATTGTAAATCCAGCAATAAAGCAAATCTAGTAAATGATAAATAATCAAATTGCAAGGTAGAAGTAAATGTATTATTACAAGGTAGAAGTTATGAGGAAGGAGGATCAGTAGTGTCAGGTTCATTTTAGGTTTAAAGAACACCAACTCTTTGCTGGTATAGTAGTTACTTGAAAGAATAAGGTCCATAGAATTACTTACTAAATTTCACACCTAACCATTATATTTAGTCCATATTTTCATTAGTTTGCTTTCCAATTGGTGTGGAAATAAGTTCTTTTTATACAAGTCTAAAGTACTTTATATTTTTTTGACAATTTTCAAGATATTTTCTCCCATACTGAAGAATTATTTATATAAATAACTTACATAACTTTTATATAATTTATAAAATAAGCTTTATTTATTTAAAACTTGAAAAACAGAAATTTGTTGTAACATTTACTTAATTTTTATAATATTTTGACAATGTTTACAATCTTTTTCTTACCTAATAATTACTAAAAGTGTTCTTTCAATTTAATACATTTTTCAACAGGTAAGTAGAAAATGTATACATTTTAAAAGTACTTTTAATATCCTACTGTCAAATATTTATAAAATTAATTTAATGATACTGAAGTAAAACCTATGTTACATAATTCCTGTAATTCATTTTCCTAAAATTTTTCAAGTAGACAAATACCAACATGTACAGTAAATCTCAAAACTTATGTGATCTCAGTATATTTTTAAGAACTTTATTTTACCAGTAAAAAAAAAAAATCTGCTTGGAAGTACAATAAATTAAAACAAAAATTATTTCTAAAAATACCCAGCTTATCAAAATAGGAAAAAAGTATATAAATTAATTATATATAAATTAATTATTATTGTATTATATAATTGTATTTATATATATTGTATTAAACTGTTCTTAGTTTAATTTTTGAAACTAATAAAAAGAGATATCAGTTAATAAATAAATACTTCACCTGCACATGCCAGAGTGTAATTATTATTGGATTTACAGGCATTTCTCCCGCCACCACCCCATTTGATTGCCCTAAAGCTTGAGACTGAATGTCCATGCCTCGAAGGGCTAGTGTACTTTGGAACAGTTTAAATGACCTGATTCCTAATAGCTCCTGGAGCTAACCTAATTGCAATAACGATATAAGCATGGTCTATTACATCAGTTGATTTTGTGTCCAGCTGTTCATTTGTCATATATTTTCTAAATGGGTAGGCATACCCCATCTTACAATAAAATATATGAAAGTCAATAAATTAAAATTCATTCTTGTCAAAAGAAAATAATAACATATAAGGACAGATATCGATGGTCAATCATTACTGAAGGCTAGCTTCTTCCAGCAATGCGGTTAGAGTCCTTCCTTAAACAAACTATTGATGCCGGTTGAACAGCGCAACTGCATCAAGGAACTTCCACACACTCAACAGTGCGGCTCACACCACACTGACTCGCCGCTTATGAGTGGCCAATTTTCCCCTTGACCTCTAAGTTCCAGGGTGGTCTGAGCTCTGGCCCTCCAAAGAGCATGGTAGTCGTACATTATATGTACATTCGACTGGACCTCCCTGCAGTTTGATTAGTATGGGAGATTTGCATTGTTGTAGTCTTTTACTGCTGTTTTTACGATAACTTATTTTTTTACGATAGCAGCATTTTAATGCAAAAAAAATATATAATTGTGTTTTTTTAATTACTCATAAGAATTTCAGTACAGTGAGTAAGATATAAAACAAATTACATCTTGTGAATGTGTTAAATTAAATATAACTGGAAACACAATGACAACTGGATAGAAGCAAAAACTTATGGTACATGCATAACTCAAAGAATAATTATTTTCACATTTAAAAAATTTATTCTTTTAATAGTAAACGAACTAACTGAGGTCTGATGTTATTAACTGTCAAATTCACACAATACACATGATAATATTTCTCATGAGTAACAAAGTAATTTAAGATATACTCTAAAATAATGAAATAACTTACCTAGTTTAGAATAAGCTTCTGAATATGGAGGTGGGGGCGAATCAGGTACAGGTGTTACCTGACAGCTACGATTAACACTAGAACCTAATTGCGGTGATAAACTCCTAAAATGTAGGGATTCTGCATCATCAGGTTGATTATGTGATGTGTGAATTACACTTGAATTTCCAGGTGTTAATAACCTATAAAAAAATGGATATTAAATCAGTGACAATTAATGATTATTTTTTCGCAGACAGGAGGATACATTAAGTAACTTACATAATGAAAATAGAAGAAATTACAAAAAATATAAATACTCATTCCATTGTTCTTGGCTGCAAGTCATAAAATTGTTTACAGATATTAAATAATAAAATTTTGAAGAAAAAATTATGAATACAAAACTTCATTCTTGTGGATAAATCAATTCAAATATATAATTATCATACAGAATGATTCAGAAGAAAAGGAATTTGGGAACTGATTCTGGAATTTAAAATAAGGAAAAGTTCATAGAAACATATGTTCAAAAAAGCTTTGTTATTGAGTTACAGCTAGTGAAAAATTTTCCCCAGATTTCAGTTTTCCAGGTGAAACGGTCAAAATGAAATTTTTAATGCATTATAAAAATAGAATAAAATAGATCCCACTAGTTTCATTATACCCTATATAAAACAGAAAAAATCTGTGTAAAACACTTTTTTTAGGTTTTGTATTACAATAATTTTGTTAAATGACTAATAAATGCTTAACATTATCAAAAACATGTAGAAATTTTAATACTGAGAAAAGTGATGTAATAAAGTCTAGGAAAAACAAAACTGAACAGAAAAATATTTTGAATTGTAAAAATTAAAAGCAGCTGTTTTTAGTACAATAAATTTAGACAAGCGATTCTCAACTGTTTTTAGCTCCACAACCCCCAAAAAATAAGAAAAATATATAATGAATATTTCACGACCCCCAACTAAACTCAATGAAACCTAGTTAAAACTATTTAGCTGCGTTGATAGTGACTGGTATGAACATGCATGTATGAAGTGTACAAACATGAGCAATTTATGAGTTCCAACTTGAACACATCTCAGGAATTGTCGTCCTGAGACTGTACAATATACACATTCATACATATCATCATTCATTCATTTACATTCATACATATCATCCTCTGAAGTAATACCTTATGGTGGTTCCAGAGGCTGAACAGAAAAAGAAAGGTTCCAACCTGATGTGTACAAGCTCCTTGTAATTTGGTCTGCTTCTAAATATCAGCTGTGAGAGTGTCATTTTCAAACACGCATATGATACATTTGAACACGTCGTACTCTCAGCAGTATAAAAGAGGTGTAAGGGATTGCCAAACATCAGTTTAGTATCAAATGCGAAGCGTGCATCTGGTGCCTTCATTTACTTTTTTAAGAGTATAGTTTTATTGGAAATAATAATTGAGGTTTTAGTTTTTTAGTGTGTGGTCAAATGATGTAACTTTCTTTTTTGTCAATTAGATTCTTATGTAAAATGGATAAATTTGTGAAAAAATGAAGTGAGCCATCTACATCCTGAATCAATTGGTAAAAAGACAAGATTGTAGCCAATAATGAAGCCATCAAAATTAATCAGACTGTTGAAAACTAAATATCCAGATCATAAAAGCAAACCCTTGAAATTTTTCAAAAGAAAATGATATAATTTGAGTAATCAACAAGGTCTATTATTTGTAAATCTAGCTATACTAATAAAAGTACACTTGAAGGATCTTATCTCGTAGCTAAGATGTTCAAACCCCATACAATCCCAGAAAACCTCATATTGCCTGCTGCTGTTGATGTGGTCAGTGTTTTATTAGGCATGGAAGAAACAAAAAACTGAAAAAAATTTCGCTTTCCAACAACTCAGTATCAAGGGGAATTGATGGTATGGCTGTTGAGATGTTTGCGATCAGGTAATTCAGCGGGTGTAAAGTGAATTTTTTAGTATTCAATTTGATGACTCAACAGATGTGGCAAATATTTCTTAGTTCTTATGTTTGTGAATATAAATAGGGACAGATCAATCAAAGAAAATATGTTGTTTTGCAAATCAATACCAGGTCATGCAAAAGGACAATGTCCTTTTAATGTTTTTTTTTTTTATGAATCTATTAAAAACTATAACATAGACTGGCCAAAATACATTACAGTAAGTAGTGTTGGTGCAAAGGCAATAACAGGAAAGAACAGTGGATTTCTGAAAAAATTAAAAGATTCTCTTATACCAAGGGTGGAATGGATGCATTGCTTCCTTCACAGACATGCTCTTGCACCACAAAAAATATACCGAAAAATCTCAAACAAATTCCTTTTAAACCTGTAAAAATGGTTAATTTTAATTAAAATTCGACCATTATAGAATAGGCTGTTGGCTAAACTACACGATGAAATGGGGCGAAAGAAAAAATCTCTTCATTTCCATTCAGAAGTCAGATGATTATCGTGGGGGAAAGTGTCAACCCGGTTATTGGAATTGCAAGATGAATTAATAATATTTTTCCAGGATAAATAAATGCCATTCTCAATGTTTTTACAGAATAATGAGTATATTTTGCTGTTGGCTTACTTAGCTGATGTACTTTTGCATTTAAATGACTTGAATGTGAATTTACAATGTGATAAAAACATTTTATTAATGATAGTCAATGTTCATGCTTTCATTAAGAAACTTGATATCTGGATTATTCAAAGCAAAAATTTTGGTTTGTTTCTACTCACTTCAGTTATATTGAGAAAAATTTGGATGAAGAAGATTATTATTCACCACAGTTTGAATAGTATGAAGATGCATTTGCGTTAGCTAAAAATTAAGTTAGCAGAGTATTTCCCAAAACATAAAAATGATTTCTCGACGAGATTGTGAAAAGTGTTTTTCGTTTTTATTTTAAATAGAAAAAACACAACTATCTTATTAATTTATTTTCTTTACATGTGTTCTTATAATTGTAAGTAAACTGTTTATAATAAATGACTTTTTTCATAAAATTACTTCATTATTGTTTACATGTAAAGTTGAAGGAGACCTGGCCGGCAAAGGACCTGTTAGCTTGATACCATCAAAGCTGACACAGGTACAATCATGAGACAGCTGGAAGAAGCATTCAATGACAGAAACAAATGGAGCAAACTTGTCCATAGAATCACTGAGGGTTGGATTGCTGAAAAACAAAGAGCAGTAAAAGCTGTTGGCAATAGAGATGAATTCAGGAGAATGCTAAATGTTAATTTTCAACGTGCTGCTAGACAAGACAAGAAAGCATTTTGGAAGTTACAATTCAAGCAGCTGGGAGGGGAGTTTATTAGAGGCAACACTAGAGGTCTCTTTGCTCAAGTAAGACAAATCAAAAACTCTTTTCCTGCTCACAAAGCGACCATCACGGATAAAAACGGAAAAGGCTTGACTAAGCAAGCCAATATCAAAGACCAATGGCAACAGTATGTAGAAGAATTATATGCAAACACTAATACACCTCAGTCACCAACTATAAATGCCCCACATGAATTGGAACCATCAATATTAGAAGAAGAAGTGATTTGGGCTCTGAAACAGCTCTCAAATAACAAGGCTCCTGGCATAGACACTATTCCGGTAGAACTGCTCAGACCTGTTACACCAGCAGCAATCACACCATTATGTCAAAAAATCTGGGAAACTAGCACATGACCAACTGATTGGAAAAGGTCTGTTTTCGTCCCATTACTAAGGAAAGGAGATGCTCATATCTGCTCAAACTTCCGGACTATAGCCATGATCTCACGTGCAAGTAAGGTCTTATTGAAGGTCATCCAGAACCGTCTCAAATTGATCACTGATGCTCAGCTATTAGATGTCCAAGCTGGTTTTCGACGTGGTTGTGGCACCTCTAAACACATTGCACATTTGCAATGGATTCTGGAAAATACCCACGAATATCAAAAGGCCATCTATCTATGCCTTGTCAACTATTCCAAAGAAATTGATCGTGTTCATCACAAGAAGCTGTGAAACGCCTTACATGAACTGGGAGTGCCATCACACTTAACTCACCTCATCAGATTATATACCAACCAGGAGGCTACAGTTCGAACAGTATATGGAGACACTGACTGGTTCAAAGTTGACCAAGGAGTCAGATAGGGCTGCATCTTATCACCCTTTCTATTCAACATTTATGCAGAGATAATTATGCGGAAGTTAAACTTGGAAGAATCTAAGATTGGAGTCAAAATAGGAGGTCACAACATTAATAATCTCCGTTACACAGATGACACAATGCTTCTAGCTGAATCAGACCATGATCTGAAGACATTGATAAAAAGATTGAAGAAAGAAAGTGAGGAAATGGACCTACACCTCAATGTCAAAAAGACCTAAATCATGACAACTACTGGCAAAAATAACAAAGTCACGATTAATAATGAAGACATAGAATGCATTAATGATTTCATCTTTCTTGGATCAACGATCACTTCAAATGGTGGGTGCAGCCCAGAAATCAGATGGTGAATAACACTGGGCCAGAAGGCAATGTTGAGCATGAACCAAATCTGGAAAAATACTAGTCCTGGCACTAAGTGCCGGCTAGTCCATGCAATCATCTTACCCATAATAATCTATGGATGTGAAAGTTGAACCCTGAAGAGGGAAGAATTGATGCTTTCGAACTATGGTGCTGGAGAAGAATGCTGCAAAATCCATGGCCAGCCAAAAATTACCAACAAAGCAGTTTTAGAGTAGGTCAAACAGCCATGTCCCTTAAAGACAAAATACTTTGGCTCAAACTCTTGTACTTTGTACTTTTTACAAGTCCGAAGTTTTTTCTGCGGTCAAATTTATTAGAAAAATCAACAATGATGCTTGGTACAGTCAGCGGAAAAAGGAGACCTGGCCGCCAAAGGACCCGTTGGCTTGATACTATCAAAGCTGACACAGGCATGACCATGAGACAGCTGAAAGACGCAGTCAGTGACAGAAACGAATATAAGAAACTTGTCCATAGAATCGCCGAGGATAGGACACGGATGACTGACGGATGAAGGCTAATTTCGCGAGCCCCCTTTCATATTAATGCAACGCCCGTGGGGGTTGCGACCCCCAGGTTGAGAGACGCTAACTGGGTTGGACGCTAACACTAACCGGGTTGGTCTAGTGGTGAACGCGTCTTCCCAAATCAGCGATTTGGAAGTCGAGAGTTCTAGAGTTCAAGTCCTAGTAAAGGCAGTTACTTTTACATGGATTTGAATACTAGATTGTGGATACCGGTGTTCTTTGGTGTTTGAGTTTTAATTAACCACACATCTCGGAAATGGTCGACCTGAGACTGTACAAGACTATACTTCACTTACCCTCATACATATCATCCTCATTCATCCTCTGAAGTAATACCTGACGATGATTCCCGGAGGCTAAAAAGAAAAAGAGGTTGAGAAGCGCTGAAGTATACCTTAGAAAAATTAGGTTGGCAACACTAACTGTATGCTTCGAAATTAATTTGAATACTACTCATTGTTGTCATAAAATTGTGTTAAGTATTAATACTAAATGTTCGGCGGTTTAGTTGTTTTTGACATAACTTTGATTATGTTTAATTATTTTTGAGAATAAAGTTATGTAGTGTTTCTGTGTTGTATTTGTGTAAACTGTACCTACATTTTACAATTTAATCTGAAGTTTAATACGTGAAAATTCTGATTTGAATTCTTTGTTTTAAAAAATTCTGCGTCTCTTCATTCATCCAGAATGATTTATGTGTATGGCTTTTGCAATGGAAGTGTTCCAGCTGCGGTGGAAGAATACCAATTCAATGGTATTCTGAACGAGTAGTTCCACACGTGAAGTATTTGGTAGAATTTTTAGTAATCTTTGTAAGAATGGTAAACTTCCCAGCGCTCATGTTTCATCTGAACGTCAACCTGTACATGGTGATTAAAGCGAAAACATTCTTCAGATGGTAAAGCTTAGTCTTACAATGAGCACGCGAAAATTTTTTACACGACTCAACATTCCAAAAATTATAGTATGGAGGACATTACATGACTACAAACTGCATCCTAATCATGTTCAGTATGTTCAACAACTCCAGCTTGGTAACCATGCCAGACGACTGCAATTTTGTCAATGGTTAACAATAATTGTCTCTTAATGCATTCATACTATTTTCCCATTTTCGAGCGAGACTACTTTTAGCAGTAATGGCATAAACAGTACACGAAATTCACATCGGTGGTCTGAAGAATACCCACATACTATTGTTGAATCAAATTTCCAGCAACGATTTTCGGTGAATGTTTGGTGTGGCATAATCTACGACCTTAGTTCCTTCATACTAGTTTCCTGTGTCATGGGGAGGATTCATGAAGAATTTAAAAAAAATGAATTTCTTAGTGCTTGAAAATTGCTCATTTGCTGAAAGAGTTGAAATGTACTAACAACTCGCTGGAGCAGCAAAAACATTTCACGAATGAAGAAAGATAATTCTTAGATGAAAGATTTACAGATAAATGGATTTGACATAGAGGGCCGTTAAATTGGCCACCTAGATCACCGGACCTTACTCCCTTAGATTACTGTTTATGGGGATGGGAGAAATTAGAGGTAAATAAGCAAAAAGTAAGTTGCTTGCATTCTTAATGCTACTGCCCTCATCAAGGAATGTGAAGATATCATTAGATTGGCAACTGAAAATGCAAGTAAACGAGTTTCCTTATTGTAATAAAATGTAGTGCAAATCACAGGGACTTTTTTTTTAAAGTAAATTAAAAGAATTTTTGTTTTTCAAAGTCTAAATTACTGTACTAAAAACAGCTATTTTTTATTTTTATAAATTATAGCATTTTTCTGTAAAGTTCTGTTTTGTTTTCAATAATGAAAGTTGATTTTTTTCATAGACTTTATTACATCAATTTTCTCTCCAAGTTTTGATAAAAAATGTAAGCATTTATTAGTCATTTAACAATGTTATTGTACTTCAAACCTAAAAAAAACATGTTTGCGGCACCGAATTATTCTGATTTTACGCTGGGCATCATAGAAAACTACGGGAAATAAAGTCCTGGGATCTAACCCACTGGGTTGGTCTAGTGGTGAACATGTCTTCCCAGATCAGCTGATTTGCAAGTTGAGAGTTCCAGCGATTAGGTCCTAATAAAGTCAGTTACTTTTATACGGATTTGAATACTATATCGTGGATACCGGTGTTTGGTGGTTGGGTTTCAATTACCCACACATCTCAGGTATGGTCGAACTGAGACTGTACAAGACTACACACTTCATTTACACTTATACATCATCCTCTGAAGTATTATCTGAAAGGTAATCACCAGAGGCTAAACAGGAAAAAGTAAAAAGTCCTGGGACCTGTTTTATTTGATATTTCAGGTCAAAAGACGCAAGAAACTATCAAGTTTACCCGTTTTATGACGCCTTAAAAATTTCATTATGATCTCATTTCAACGGGAAAACTGAAACCCGGAGGAAATTTTTCTTAGCCGTAACTCGATAAAATGTGTTTTCGAATATATGTTTGCATGAACATTTTTCTTATTTCAAGATCTAGAATCAGTTCCCAAATTATTTTCCTTTCCTGGTTAATCACTCTATGTAGTAAAATCTGGCTTTAAAAACATAAATCTATCTTAAAATATTTTCTATGTATATGTTAATCATTGCTTGCTTAAATTATACAGATGTTCACTTTAAGTAAGGAATTGTCGGGATAACATACATGACTCTTTTTGTATTTATATTTACTAATTACTGTCTGTCTCTACAGTTATGAATGAATGACATGGTTTAAGGAAAACGGTTCTTGTTGGTTAGCGTCCCACCTAATTTATTTTGTCGGTTATCTGAATGCCACATATTTTTCACTTTTTTGCCAAAAACTGCCATTACAAACTTATATAACTTTAAAAAATCTCTATTTTCTTTAAATTACTGATTGTTAGCGAACGTTATGTTATCTTGATATCGTACGAAGTCAGTTCATGGAATCGTTAGTTTATCCACGCTCGCTTTGCCCGTTAACCTTGTCTAATTACATTAAATACACATATTATGTACAATGAACGGGAGGAATAATACGCTTTTAACCTTTTTAGTTTTTTTTTTGGCCATATTAAAAATTAAATGAGGTGGAAGGCTAACCGACAAGTACCAGAAAAACCTACATTTTAAACAATTTACACACCACCTGTGATTTTAGTTGTTAATACATACTCGAAACTTAAACTTAAGTGGACCACCCTTATTTGATAAAAATAGAATTTTGAACTTGCTCGCTGAGAAAAAAATTTTAAGCCATTCTGGTGTTGATTAATTTTATTTACATGCAAAAGAATGTATTTAGCAAAAAACTTAACAATAATACAAATTTAAACAACTTTTCTTGTAAGTTTACTTTCATTTTTGAACCTCCTCCTGGCAGACTGATTTTATAATTTTACTAGCTGAGTATGCATGTTAATGAAAAATTTCAAACAATGAAATTTAAACCAAATAAAATTTTTAAAACTCCCAGAAATTTTTGTGAAGTTTGAAACATGAAGAAATTTTAATTAAGTTTGAGGTCCCTTCCTAGTGTTGTAGTTTTTTTGTGATTTATTCATTGGGAGTGTAATTTAGTAAAGGATTTCAAAAGACAAGAATAAAAGAAAATAAAAAGAAAAGAAACAATTACAATATTTTTTTTTTTAATTGAACGTGCCCTTCTAGAAAATAGATAAGAATGGAAATCTACAGAAATACCAGGTAATTTAGCTTGCTATAAATAATAACATAAAAAAAATTAATGACTTTTTTTGGTAAGGGGGTACCACTTTTTTCTCAAAAATAACAAAAAAAACCCACATTTTTACATTTATATAACAATAACCAAATAACATTTTTACCAAAAAAGGACCAATTTTAAATATTAACAATCAATCTTGGATTAGTCTACTATATTTTTTTTATTTCTACTCATCGACTTTATTCAAACATGGATCTTTGAAATGTACCTGAGAGAGGTCCGGTATAAGCATTATTGCTTATAATTATAATCTAACCAAACTTCGCCAAGGCAAGATTATTATTAAATTAACCAAATGCTAGTCAAGGTTAACAATTGAGCTTCACTCGCTAACCTTGACTAGCAAACGAAGTGAGCATAGATTAAGTTTAGTTGATTATATTTATAATTTTTCTACAAGTACCTCCAAATACCCACTGATTTAGAAGAAAATAGTGGTACCTGCTTACCAAAAAAGGTTCAAAATTAATTACGGATTAAGATAATTTATTTATTTAATCATACTTACGTTCGAGGACCTGGGCTTGAACGACTACGCCTAGGTCTTTTCTTCCTTTTTGGCTGTGTACTACCAGTTGCACTTTTTATTATTTCTTCATAATCTGGTGGAGCTTCATAGTCTGGAGGTTCATCTGGTGGTGCAACCACTTCTTCAATTCTAGCTCCATCTGTTATAATCACACATTGCAAAGAGAATTTAAGAACTAGAAAGCATCCTTGAGTAAAGAACAAAAACAAATTTTGGCTGAAGATATTCTATACCGCAAATGAACAACACAGTTACCATTAAATATATGTGGAAATGTATATTCTGTAAAAAAAGGAACTTTAAAAAACTTACATTAAATACAATAAACTAATGATTAATTAAATTGATATATGTAAAAATGTTTAATATATAAATGTAGGTAAAATATGCCTATATAATCCCAAGTGAATGTAATGATTTAATATGTATCTTCAGTCTAATACAACAAAGCTAAATAAATCTAAGACTTATACAAAATTGAACAATTTTTTTTAATAACTTGAATGTTTGAAAATTATACAGAAGTACATTTCAGAATGAAATATCATTGTACCAAAAAATTAAATTACATGTTCAAATTTTAACAATTGAAAGACAGAAATAATAGATTTTAAAAAGTTGCTTGTAGACATTGTTGAAATTCTAATTTCAGTTCATTCATTATTAATTATGTCAATTTCTAAAATTATTAATTACAATACTCATTCCCTCAAACTTACTTTTGGTGCAAGTGTGAGGTTCAGAACCATTTCCATCAACGATTTTACTTCTTTCTAAATTCTTTATCAGTTCAGAATATTCATATATCCACTTAGATATTATATGTATATATCTGATATAGTGAGAATAAAATTATAAAATGGTATATTATATAATCAGAATAAATATCTGGGAAACAAACTATCACATTTTTAGTCAGGTAGTTATAAATTTACCTCTGCAATATTCAGTTCAATCTGGATTACGGTATGAACCAGAAGCCTCCATTTTTATCTGTCTGCATCATTCCTACTCAAATCCCATTATATCCTCTCCTGAGAACATCCTTAAACAATTTATCTAGCCATCTCTTCAAGTGAAACACCTTGATCACTTTTTATTTATTTTTAACATAGCTTTTACAACCTTTCTTCCCATTCTATACTTACAAAACATCTCAGCCTATTTTGCTGTATCTCCTTTAGCCCCCCAGTGACAACTCTTATCTATAACTTCATCTTTCATCTTTTCTCTTTTTGGTTTTCCAAAATATACTGCTACTGTTACTGTAATATAAATACTGTTACATTTTTCTCACATTTGTTTAAAATATTCATATCATTTTTAAGATAATATATGTAGTTAATATCCCTATCGTTAATTATAATTTTGTCATTACTCAAGTAGTATTATGATAAATAAAACATTGTTACCTAGAAGTTCGCTGATAGTTTGTAAACGACTCTGAAGTTCTCTTTGTTGTCGAGCTCTAGCACCCATACGATATAAAAGAATCACTAAAGCAGTTATTAACATAACAAGACCTAAAAAAAAATAGTTTAAAATTTTATTTACAAGAATTCTGTCATAAGTATATAATGATAATATTATACCTTAAATAAAGAAAACTTCAATCTTTTAATTAGCATACACATGAACTAATTTGTTCGTAAATCATAAAATATTAAGAGCATTAATTCAAAAGGGAAATGTACTCAGCATTGTTAAATTCAGTGATTGATGACAAACAGTTTTAACTTTCTTAGAGCCAATTTTTGGTCTAAGTTATTCTTCCATTTTGAAAAAAAGAATGTAATTTTTTATTTATTGGGTAATCAATCATCTTACTTAAAAACTACTTCAATCAATTTTATAAAAAATTACTGTTTATTCAAAAAATCTGTTCAAAATATTCAATTTTATATTAAAAAGCAATAATTTTTTAATAAACTTTATTTATTGAAATTCATAATGACAAAAAAGGTTAAATTCTACAAAAATTTGTGAAGCTTTTTATATTATTTTAATCTATGTGCAAAAAAAAAATAGCTGTAATTTATGGTACATGTTTTATGACTTCTTTAAATGTATGTAAAAAATTTCAGCCATTTGTATACTTGGTTGAAACCAATTTTATCATTACATTATTAATTATTTTGTTATTTCAGTTAAGTGAAGTAAAACATTTATTAATTTCAGGGAGAAGAATACAGTATTTTTACGTAATTCCATAGTTTTTAATTATTTTACATGAAAATATCCGTTCTAAAGAAGAAGAGATCTCTGTAAAAGTTACAAACAGAAATAAAAAAGCAGTAAGTACAAAAAGATGTAATTGGTTTTAACAAAAAAACTACTTTCTGCTAGAAGAATGCAGCCTGACTAAGCTGTTAATTTATGATTAAGGTTGATTTACCATTTTTAAGCAAGTAATTTGTTAATTTTTAAATATGTATAAAAAAAGCTAAGATTAAAAATAATAATGCTGCACAAAATGTTTAATAAATCTAAAATATGGTGTCAAGAAATTAAATATTTACCAATACTGCTGACAATAAAGACTAAAGTTGCTGTTTTAAGATCAGGATAACGCTCCATTTTTGGGAAATAATAATTTGGTGTATGAGAATACCATCGTCGATCGACTGGCTGCGCTTCCCATTCTAAAATAAAAATAAATCATTTTATGAAATGTGAACTAAGAATATGAAGACAAACAAATTACATAAATATTTTGAAGCTTAAAAAATCCACTCAATAAAAACCCACTCGTTTTGAATAATAAATAAAATTAGATAGCATTTTATTTAAATTCAGTTTTTTACTTTGTTAAATATCCTAATAATAAAACATATACATAACATTTGAATGTAGCTGCATTTATTAAAACAAATAAATATATCACAAGATTAATTAGTGATATTAATAAAAGTTAAAAAAAAAATAGCAAAGAATTATACGAACCTCTAGTGCAGGTTTCAGGTTCATCACTGCTATCCCCACAGTGATCAAATCCATCACAAGTAAGAACAGCTGGTACACAACGATGATTCTGACATAAAAAATCTGATCCCGTGAAACAATCTAAGTCAGAGCAGACATTTTAAAATAATTAATAAAACAGATTAAAAATGGTTCATTGATAAATTGAACTATAGAAATCTACTATTCAGTGATAAAAAACAACCTCTTTAAAAAAAAAAAATTAAAATAGCTCTAGCATATTTGGCTTTTATACCATCCCAGGAGCTTAAGCTTACCAACCCACTGGGTTGGTCTAGTGGCAAACTCGTCATCGCAAATCAGCTGCTTTTGAAGTCGAGAGTTCTAAGGTTCAAATCCTCGTAAAGGCAGTTATTTTTGTATGTATTTGAATACTAGATCGTGGATACCGGTGTTCTTAGGTGGTTGGGTTTCAATTAATCACACATCTCAGGAATGGTCAACCTGAGACTGTACAAGACTACACTTCATTTACAATCATACATATCACCCTCATTCATTTTCTGAAGTAATACCTTATGGTGGCTCTGGAGGCTAAACAGAGAAAGAAAGAGAGGAGCTTAAGGTGTTTTTAAAACATACTTTTTGTCAAGGTCCATGTCAAATGAGTGATTAAATCTTTGTGTGTTCAGCATACATCATTCATATTATTATTAACATCAGTAAATTAATTTTACTAGTTGATAATGGCTATACTTGATAAAATGATATTTATTATTCTCTATCTTAAAATACCAATAAACTTTTAATGTAGATTTTTGTATGTAGAATGTTACACTAATGCATATAATGCATAGATAAATTATAGATAATATTTGAGAAACAGCTACTTTGAGATTTTACTGCTTCTAAGTTTTTCATTCACAGCAATAGAAATAAAAAAAAAAGTATTACCTAGACTGCTGTATGAATAAGAAAGACATAGTGCTGTTAACAGATAAGATAATCCATAAATTAGTGTAAATATGGGAAGATAAGTGGCTGTGAAAATGATTTCAAAGCATCAGATACAGATCCAGTTAATGTAAGTTCTTGACAAGTTCACATTATTGACAAGTTCTTACTTATTCACATTTTATTTTATAAATAAAATACAGTTATTAAAGTGATTTATTAATAAGTTTTCTAAAAATGTATTATTTAAAACATTTTCAAAAAACCAGTCAACCATTTACGTGTAAAATTAACTATTGTATTCAGTGGGACACACACACACACACACACACACACACATGGGGCCTGATTGACTAAAGCTGTACATTTTCAAACTTCTAATTTATACTACAGTGCTCCAACCAAATTTTAAGATTCATTTTTCCTGACTTTCCCTGAGCAATTTAGTAAAAATTTCCTGACTCTCACAATGTCATGCTAGTACCATTTACTCTGCAAAATATATACTTTTTTTTTTGCAGCCTCCAACGTCCTCATAGCTGCCCAACTTGCACCTTTTTTTATTATTTATTATTAGATTAATTTTTTAAGTTTATTTTTTAATGATTTCTTTACAATATACATTTACAATTAGGCTATTTTTCATGATAAATTGTTTCAGTAAATTACACTGCCAAGTACAAAAGAAATAACAACAATATTTAATAAGTTTCTTACATAAAAATGAACATCATGGTTATTAAAAGTAACACAGATAAGAAATAAACACTAACTAAAGCAATTTTTAAAAATAATTGGCTTGCACCTAAGATTGCTTAAAGATTTTTTACAAAAATCAGCCTACATTATTTTACAAAGTAAGCAAAAAACAATCTATACTATTATATAAAAAGGAAGAGGGTTTTTGCTTGTTTGGGATAAATAAAAAACTGCTCGATCAATCACAACCAAATTTTTACCAATGTTTCTTAGCATAACTGAGAAGGTTTTTGGATATATTTCATTACAAAAAAAAAATATATATGTATGTATATATATATATATATATATATATATAAACAAATATATATATATATATATATATATATATATATATATATATATATATATATAAACAAATGGGGTTTTGGGAACCCCATTTGTTTCCAAAAACAAATTTTTTTTTTTCTCTCATAATATCTCTCCAAACAATCATCCAGTTTTCAAAATTAAAACGGGGTATTTGTTAGTAGATTGAAGGCAAATGTTTGCATGCATCAGATATACTCTCGATCTAACCGATCATAGTTACTCAGAATTGTTGTTATACCTTTGCAACCAATCTTCAGATTTTCAGAATTCAAATGGTGTATTTGCAACCAATGCAGCCCCTGCTACCATTACTTTATGTACAACTAGCTGTACCTGCTTCCAGTTAATTCATGAAAAATAAACAAAATTGATCTCAATGGGAAATGTAAGGAAAAATAAAATCACTGTGACTAAAGTAACATAGATTAGAAAAGTTTGTTTTTTTGTACAAAAAATAAACATTATTAACATTTACTTGAAAAATTTATTACGTATACAAAAAAAAAAAAATACTATCAATAATAATACGAGATATCATTACATACGTACTATGTACATTTAAAACGCAGGTATTATTATAAGCATATAAAACACAACTTTTCTTCAATATCTTTAGGTTTCTAATGGTTTGCCCTTTTCTAAAAAATTAATTTTGGTAGCTACCTGTTCTTCTTTTGCCAAGGTTGTAGCTCTTAACTTTTTTCTTTCTTTCTCCAGTTTTTTAATTCTGTTTGCATTTTCTTTTTCAGGGCTCTATTCCTTCTTGAGAGAAGTTTTTACTTTTATCATAAGATATGCTTCATATCGTCTTCTAAAGCTTCTCATTGTAGTGAGCATTTTTTGGGTAATGAAAACATCCTCCTTGCCCCCAAAATCTACAATTGCATCAAAAACTTTTCATTGATTAATTATTGTCTCTGTGCAGATTCTCCACTAGAAGAGATTTGTTAATGGAAAAGCCACCTCCACCTGTTACGTTTCCATGTGAAAAAATTAGCCATAGTTTTACTATTTCCCACAGGTCCATATATTTTGGATCTTTTGCTAAATAGATGAAAAAAAATTATCGAACTTCTTTTTACCTTTCAATTCTTTACTGTCATCATTTTGAGTATCTGGTGAAAATATTTTGAACTCGCTACTAAGAGCTGCTTTAGCATCCATGCATAGCAAAGAATACTGTTTTTCTAGCTTTTTCAGCTATATTTTCAGTAAATCTATTAGCATCATATAATGCTGCCAGTAAACACTTCATTTTGTCACAACCAAGTTCAGGCTCATGAAGGATCACAGCTGGATATAACAATGATAGACCTGTCACAACTTTAAATTTTAAAGGTAACAAGATTTGAAAAGAGTTTAACTAATAAAGTTTGGTACTCTTTAAAACCTGAATTTATCACCTTCTGATGTTTTTATTTCTTTCAGATATCCCAGAGTTTGAAATAAGATCAATCTTCTTCTCAACCAAATGAATTCTGGGTGTGCGTTTATATCTAACCACTGGTCATTAAACAGAGTCTTTTTAGCTGCCATTCAAAAGCAATTAATTACCTAAAATATAACAAAAACTTCAAGGTGGTTTGAGAAAAATTCCAAGAAAACAGTTAACAACCTTTAAATTTTTCAGTGGTAACATTTTGATAAAATTTCAGCAGTGAAAAAATTAACTACAGTTTGGAATATTCCTCCTTTAATATAAAATATGATGAGGGAATGTAAGTAAGAACAGGGCATGTTAATGGCTGCTTGCAGCACACATTTGCAGTGTACTGGGCAGTGGGTTCACCACTTCCTGACACCAGGAAAGCATAATACATTGGTATTACTTAAAACATAATTTATTAATAACTAACATAATTAAATTTAATTTCGTAACAAAAATTCCCTTCTTTGAAACTGTTTGCAATTTTTCCTGATCTTTTCTAAAAACTCCTGACTTTTCCTGACTAAGTTTATATTTCCTAACTTTTCCTGCCAGTGGGAACCATGTATTAACAAAACAATAATTAGAAATATTAATATAATAGAAATTTAGAGTTTTGTGCTGGTATAACCATACAACTGTAAAGTTGAGCTATGTTTGTTTATAAAAGACCACTGTTCTCCATATGAACAGATTTTCTAGTACGATTTGGAAAAGTAAACATACCAAAAGATATTTTATATGCATAATCTATACCAAAAAGCAGATTTTATATAGAAAAACACATATATAAAATTTTATACAGAGATCTCTTTGATAAAGAGGATCTTACATAGGACAAGAAGTGGAGATTTTATAACTTGCATTCTGACTACATGTAAACTATTTATTTAGTAAATTTGACATTTTATGAATGACAATGAAACAGTGAAAGAACAATTAAGTCAGTGACACAGAGTGACTGATAACCTTTAGCGAATTAAGTGATCAATTCATTGAAGAAAGCAGTAACTTACAAGTCCGTAAGTACTGAAACATATACTTTATAAGGACATTGTTTAAGAAACCAAATGGCCATAAATTGCTAATTAAAATTTTAGTATAAAACTAATTCATGATGTATTTCATATGCTCATCTGATTTATCTTGTAATTTTCCATTGTTTTTGAATATTAGTAAAAAAAAAAAACATATTTTGGTATAAAATTCATTATATCATATTTATTTTGATAACCCTGAACTTCAGTGGATAATAGTGCAAAAATATGATGAAACATGTAAAAATGAATATATACCATATGTATCATGCTTAATAAATTTAACAGAATCATGAAGTGAAAAATGAAAAACAACCAGTGGTATATTACATGAAAAGATTCAATATTACATTAAAATAGTATGCTGAGAGCATAAAAATACCAGTAAATTTAATTTTCCTTGAAAATAATGTGTATGGGAACAACAAAAAATGTCAATGCTTTTCTTATTATTTGGGAAGGACAACAGTTTAAGATCTAGCTTAACTATCAATTAAATTTTAACCTTTTTGATTCCTCAGTCTGTCATCTAGTAATTATTTACTGTTGTAACATAAGGCATTCACTCACAACATGAAGCAATAAAGAGCACAACTATCCTATTAAATACAACACCAAATATTCCATACTATGATTCAACTCACTTCCCGTTTTTACGAGTGTGCTTCTTCGATGTATATTTTAATTATGTTCTTTATTGTAAATAAAAAACCAAAACAAAATCAACAATTACAACTATACACAGTCTGTACAAAAAGTTCCAGAATTGAAGCTATAAAAATAGAACTAGTGGTGCATTCTTGTGGGTCAGGTTGTAACTTGCTGAGAGAAGGCTTGTGAAAAACAAAAACAAAACTTATTCAGTTTGAGTCAGTGGTTCATGTTGTATATCTGTTTTTGTAAAGGTATTTTTGTGCTTATTGTCACATTTTTAAAAATGAAAGAAACATTTTTGAAACTTTTCTGAGAAAAGACTATAATCTTTTCTCAGAAAAAATGCTGGAGAAATGTTTGAAATGATAACACAAGTACATGGCAACGAAGCTATATCTCATTCAAGAGATTTGCTCAGTTTTGTGATGGTAGGATGTCATTAGAAGATGATTAGAGAGGGGAAAGCCAGTAACCAGCTGTAGTGATGTTAATGTCAAATGCGACCATGTATTACTAATTGCTGTCTACTGTTTATGAATTATTCCTGATGTCTACAAAGATGACCTAAAACATTTATTGGACCAAATTCATCGCATGTGACCTCATTTTCATAAAACCAAGGACTGGTTCCTGCTTCACGACAATGCATCAGCTCATACATCCGTCAATGCATGACAGTTTTTACCAAACTATAGGTGATAGTAGTGCTTTACCACTCTGCATATTCACCAGATGTAGACCCAGTGGACTATTTTCTAATTTTAAAGTCAAGATACTATTGAAGGGGAAGCAGTACAAGTCAATATATCCCATAGAAGAAAGTGTTACAAGCATTCTAAAGGCAACTCCAAAAGAAGGTTTCTCTGGGGCTTTTGGTAACCTTTTAACCAATATAAACGTATCACGTTGAAGGGAGCATGTGGGAGCTTAAATATAAATAAATCTTTTTCCAGTTTTTTGCTGTTTTTATAGCCTCAGTCCTGGTGCTTTTCTTAAGGACTGTGTATATCATTAATTAATAAAAAAATAAGCATTTTCTTACCCATATAAGTAAAAGCACTATATACGATAGCTAGTCTAGATGCTACATTAAATGTTCCTCTAAGACTAACATAATATCCTGTACTGAGAGGAATTACATGTTCTCTTATATGAGTACGAGGTCTAGATCCAGCAAACTGAGCCATTGGATGTCTTACTGTTTCTAAAAGAGGTCCTTCTGAAGTTTGACCTTGACGCACAATTAGTTCAGTGTTTCCAGCTGTATAGAGTAAAACAATATAATTTCATATATAATCAGTAAAAACTGCATAAAATTTCTTAGAGAAACAATAAAAAAAGTTTTTTTTTTGGTCTGCCAGTGTTATTTAATCAAAAAGAATTAGAAGCCATAGATACTGATGAACAAAATGTGATAACTTAAAGGAATAAATGCAAATAATTACTAAATTTTACTGTTGTTCAAACAAGCTTGATAAGTAATATTAATTAACACTAACAGTTTGCAGCATAAATTATATGCACAACATATGCAAGAGCTTTCTGCAGAATCAAAAATATGCTGGCAGGTAATCCTCAATACTCTAGTGGAAAAGAAACTATTAGTCCACAGCTTACTTGACAATCATATGCTAAGGGTTAAGAACAACAAATGATGTAAATTGTTGAAATCAGTTGTTATAATTTTACAACAAAGTTAATTGGTAATTTTTATACAGTGTTTATAAAAACCACTTCAAGAATTGAAGGGATGGTCCCCCACACTGAAATAAAGAAAATTTTAATTAAAACATATTTTGAAACGCTTAGTTTACTGCCTATCCACAATTTTGCATTTTTAACATAAAAATTTATTCCTCAGGGATGATTAATTTTATTGAGCTGAAATTTCACATACTGCTAGGGTACCTAGATGTTTACTTATGTAAAAATAATGAATCTGATCCCTCAATTCATTTGAAAATAGCAACCATGTAAACATTTTAATTATTTATATTTTTGCAAATGCTGGTTATTTAAATGTAATATTATTATAAGGAATATTAAGCGTTTTATGCAAAAGAAAATGGTTCTGTATTTATTCAAATCCATCATAAATAATAAATTATGATAAAAATTCTACAAAATGGCATATAGCCAATAAACTAAATGTTTTTGGACATATGTCGACATACCTACTGGGTTGGTCTAGTGGTGGTCTTCCCAAATCAGCTGATCTGGAAGTCGAGAGTTCCAGCGTTCAAGTCCTAGTAAAGGCAGTTACTTTTACATGGATTTGAATACTAGATTGTGGATACCGGTGTTCTTTGGTGGTTGGGTTTCAATTAACCACACATCTCAGGAATGGTCAACCTGAGGTTGTACAAGACTACACTTCACTTACACTCAAACATATCATCCTCATTCATCCTCTGAAGTAATACCTGAACAGTAATTCCTGGAGGCTAAACAACAAAAAGAAAAGGGCAGATGTTGATATAAAGATTTTCTTTATTTCATTGTAACTAACCCCAGAATTCTTGAAACGGTTTTTAAAAAAACCCTTTGTATACAGGCATGTAACTTTCAAATCCTAAAAATTTACTGATTTCTAATCAGAAACATCCTGTACTTAATGTAATTTAAAATCAGACATTTGCTTATGGTGCATTTTAAAATAGTATTGTACCACATCACAACATGACCCATTCATAGTGGAATGAGTTATCATAAACTGGTTTTTGGGGATTGATTAGGGGACACAGATTAATTTGGTAGACATTTCAGCTATTATATTTGTTATGCAGCCACTTATCAGAAAATAGAGTCCTCAGATTAGTCTGTAGACAGCTTCCATACCAGATACTAAAGATTCATGTCTCTTCAGGTCCTGGTATCCTTATAGCAAGATGATGAATCTAGAAGAATCAGACCTGAACACAAGATTATGATGAAGAAGGAATCAAAGATAATGAAAAGGAGTGTGTACTGATAAAAGAGTTATCTACCAATAGGGTAGACCAATAAGTATCTAGAAATAAGGTGTAATATAAATGAGGTGTATAATCTTGTGGTGTATTAGATAAAATAATCTAGGATTAGTCACTTTCGTAATGGAAATGTAAAGAATATAAACTGGAAGAGAAAACAAGGATTACAATAAATAATATTCACAATCAGATTCAAAAGATGCAATAAATAAGTTTAGAGAAAAAAAGTTTTACAAAGAATAGAAAGGAATCGTTCTGCAGTCTTTTCTATTCTTTATACATGTTCAAAAAGTTATATATGTTTAATGTTTCTGTTTCATAGTAGTACAAAACTTATTATTAATTTTTTTTTTCATTTTCTTTTCAGGAAATGAAATTAAAAATAATATTTATACTTTATAAGTTTGTTATTATCATGTGGAAAACTTAATACTAACCCATATCCAAAAATGTTTCAACTTTTAAATATAAATGTGTTTTAAGGTGATAAAAATTTCCAGGTGGTCGAATAAGCCACACACAGTCATACGATTTAATAGTTTCCCCTTTTGATCGTTCAACCATATTCATCATTGTTATAGCACCACCTAAATTTCCTACATATCCACCACAATCTGTGAATAAATATAAACAAAACACAAAGCCTTTAAAATAAAATATATATTATACATGATTTTAAAACAGCTTACTAAATTCCAATTTGATCTCCTCGAGCGCTTTTGGCGATTCTGCTATCTTTAAGAAGATAGTTGAGTAACATATATAAAACTATAATGTAACATAATTAGATTATATTAATTATCCTCTTGAAGATGGCAGAATATCCAAAAGCACTCGAGGAGATCAAATTGGAATTTGGTAAGCTGTTAAAATCATATATAATAATTATTATACCAAACGGTGGCATGCTCGAAAAACTAAATTAAAAATATAAATACATAACACTAATTAATTAATTAATATATATTATATATATATATATATATATATATATATATATATATATATATATATATATAAATACTGCATTTAATAAGCAGAACACATACTATAATTAAAAAATAAGCATAATTCAACAAAATAGTCATTTATCCACTGTAAAATTATTATTTTGACAGTATATGACAGTATTTAGACTTAACTGGAAAATGTAGGTAAATGATTACCTTTACAGTTCAAAAATTATAAGTGGTCTTTAATAGAAAAAACCTTACAATGAATGAATTAAATGTGTTAAATTAAACATAAATTAATCTTGCTAAATTATATGTACTTCATTTAAAAAGAGTCTTAAATGAACATGTCACCAACTGAAAAATCAATATTATATATGTGTTCAGCTTGTAGATGCTTTGTTATTTTTGTCATTAGTACTGTTCCTGCTTTATAATTCCAGCTAAATTGTGCTGTTTTTTTTTTTACTTGTACTTTAAGATTTCTACATATTTACAATAAAGGTAAAAAAATTTCATTAGATCTGATATCTGTCAGTCTATTTAGTACATCAATTGTAAATAAAAGTGTTTGAAATGTCCTGTTCAACAATAAAACATGCATCTAAGTACATTGCTTTGTTATTGTTTTATTAACACCTAAAATGTACTGAATAATGTATGATCAATCATTCTATATATATTTTTATAACAATTCCTAAAATTAAAAATAGGAACTAAGTGATCACATTAATGCTAATTTTCCTATTTTCTAAACAGTGAGAAAACAAAAATTTTACATTTTGATTCATTTTATACAGTACTCAGCTAAGAGAATTTTTTATGATGACTATATTGACTATAACCACTTTTAATTGAAACTAAAGTCCTATATTTTTGTAAACATTGAATGATTGGCATATTTATTGCTGAGAGGGTGCTTAACAAATTTTCTAATAACTTCTAAAGGAATTAGAAAGAAATTTGACTAAAAATCTAAAACTGTGAAATACTATAAATCTTATCTTAGTATCTCTTAAACTTCTGATTCTCAGAAAATTGAAATTTTTGAGGTGTTCCAATTCAGTCCTAAGTACCTCTATGAAAGCACTTTAAAAATCTCCACCCTCAAATGATGAGATAAATGGTAACATATTCTGGGAGTAGAACTTGTAGAACCCAGAAATTAAGACTTTTCTCAGCTATCATTTAAGTTTTTTTTTTTTAATGAATTCAATGTGTATTGAAAATTCCATGGAGAAGTACAGATATTTTACAAATAAGCAAATTCAAAAAATATAAACAAATTGTATAATTACTATTTTTAATCTTTTATGATTGAATATTCTTAAACAAAAAAAAAAAAAAAAGAAAACTAAATGCTAAAGATTGAATTCCATACTGTTAACAAGATAAACATTAATTACAGTTTTTTAAATATATTAATTACCTGTAATAGGTTTAATTGATTTTTCTTCAAATGAACCTGCAAAAAACGTACAATGACATAAAAATTAACCCTTATGAACTGACTAGATCTTAATTTTCTACTTAATACTTAAATATTAACTCATTGAACTACATTTTATTCTTCTAATTTATGATGTTTTGAAAAGAAAATAACATTAGAATTATGAAAAAAAATTATTATTGCACTTAAATGATTATTTACCTTTAAGTTTAAACCCATTCCTCTAATTACAGATGTTATTCAGTTTACTTGTGATACAAAATTCTTACCCTATTATTACTGCATAGGGATGGATTATTGTTATCTAGTATAGTGAATTACATACCAAATAACTTCATATTACTACTCTATTAAAACTCAAAACTTTGTTTAATCATACATGTCTGAGATAACATTTAACTCTTTCTCTCTTTCAATGTCATCTTTAAAAAAAAACATTAAAAAACACTAACAGCTGTAAAACAAGAAGATCTCGAAGAATAGAATAAGTGATTTATCATTATTTATTCATTTATTGTGCAACAGCAAGCATTTCAATAAAATATTTATCAATCATGTGTTTCCACAACAATTAAGTAATTGTGTGCCATTATGTTGACAGTTAAGGTAGTATTTGACGGTACAAAACTAAAAATTTTATTTTACAGTTTCTTGGAGAAAAAGGTAACAAAAATCCAACATATAATATATAATCCTAATTCTGTACCCTTAATACTGGATATGACAAAAGTTATTTATATATTTCAAAAAAAAAGAAAAAAAAGTGTATATATATATATATATATATATATATATATATACTTTTTAAGATTCATATTATTCCTCTGTACTGTTAAATTATATTAAATAAATCACTTAGTACAGAATATTGAGACACACACTCTCCTTGAAGGTTGTTAGGGGTAACGGCAGTCATATTGAACATGTCATGCAGTAAAAGAACTTCCACAAACTCTGTTGCTATGTAAAATTGTAATCATATTAAATGTAAAAATAAATATATTATCCAAAATTTAAATGTGTCAACTTATTGTGTGCTGTATATATATATACATATATATATGTATATACACACACACACACATTTTTCAATTCAAATAATTTATTAACATATTGACATTTTAAATAAAATTTAATGTTAAATGGAATATAAACCACCAAAACAAAGTAAATAGATAAGTTACCATATTAATTTCAAAAATTGATTTTCATGGGATACCACATTTTCAGCTGTTATTAAATTCTATAATTATATTAAAATGTAAATTTTGTAAATACACAGAATTTGCGTATTTGTCCATAATAAATTTTAAAATTTACAAAAAAGATTTCTGAAACATTAACAAATCATAAATAAATATATTTTAATGTAATTATAGAATTTAATATTAACTGAAAATGCGGGATCCGCGAAAATCGATTCTTGGAATTAATATGGTAGTTTAATTTATCAATTTACTGTGTTTTGGTGGTTTATATTTCATTTAATATATATACTAACCTGTAATAAAAGAATAGACTGCTTTATAACCAATGCCAGAGCCTCCATTGGCATAAAATCTTATCAGAACTGATGAACCTGTGGATAAAATAACAGGTGGGCGAAACTGAGCTCCACTTACCACATCAAGCCGTAGACCAGTTGAATCGTAAAACTGAGAAAAAACATAAATGTCTTCATAAAATTCTATTTTCATGCTTAATTGTAAAAAATATTATCCTACAATTTAGCAGTTGCTTTATTTATTTTTAAATTCCTCAGTCTAAGTAATTTTTTAAATCAGTCTTTAAATTTCAATCAGTTTAACAAATATTTTAAAATCCACTATATTGCCAGAGCTCTCTGTGAGGAATATTTTTTAATCACATGTTCTGTACACTATGATCTATTTCAAATTACAATTATTTAAATGCTTACTTGTGACCAATATCCATTACATTTGTGCATCCCATAAATATTTCTCTAGTAATTGTAAGCTGTCTGCTGGATCAATAAATTAGGATGACTTTCTTTCATTTTCAGATTTGTCTCCAAAGAGAGATTGTAGTATTATAGGGTTGTGGCTGTGGCATCAATATTACTACTGGAAATTCTTTTACAAGTTGGACACAATAGCCTACTACTCCATGAAATTTTACATTGGATAAACAGGATATAGCTTCAATCAAACATAAAGTGACACATAAAAGCAAGGACTTCATGGTAAGACTCAATAATTGAAAATTACTTTGTATTAACAGACAAATTATAAAAATTAATGAAGAAATATAATAAATAAAGAAACATAATTCAAATTTTACACATCTTTAACCATCCTATATATACATGCGTGCGTGTATGTGTGTGTCTGCCCATTTTCTTTTTATGGAAAAGATTCAGATTTTACACATCATAAACTGAAAAAAAATTAAGCATATTAACTGAAGTGAAATAAAAGTTTTTCCACCTTTTAATCATGGTAATCAATCATTTGATTGTGAGATTGGATGGATGCATGCCTCTAGTTCTACTGTGATAATCACTTTGCTGTGTTCTTTTATTTATTTCCTGTAGAAATAAATGTACGTGAATATTATTTTAAGAATATATATGTTATTTTATTACAACTTGTATTAATCAGTTCTCAATGGGAACTGCTTAAAGAAAACAAATTGGGCTGGTCATGATAAATTTTATTTATTTAGTGTAATCATCAGTGATAAATTATTAGATTCTTACAGTCATTTCTCATTGATTACAATTAATGTGTTCTTTAGAATGTTAAGTAAAATGAAACTCAAAGAATGAAAAAATAAGCATACCTGAAAAATATATGTACCAAGATTAGAAAAAAGTTACAATCAAAGAACAAGAAATTATGAATTTATTAATATTGAATGTGAAAATAAGAAAATATGTATAATAAAAACTCATACCTGATAAATATAAAGGACAAACTATTAAAAAAAGTATTTTACAATATCAGTAATGAGAATAGTACACTTATGATAAACACAACGATTTTTTAATTTAGTTTAATATAATTTAAAAAATGCCATAATATTAAACTTTCTAGTCATTAATAAATTGAAGACACATCCTGCATTATTTACAAATTATTAATGATAATGACGAATTACTACAAATTCAGTGATGTCTTAGTCTAAATGACTACAAAAAGTGTATGTACTTTACAAAATCATAGACACTAATACACTATTTTAAGTGAGAATTACAATTAACATGGTTAAAAACATAATGCACATTAGTATTGTGGTTAAAAATTGGCATTATTTCATTTGAGTTGTACTAATGATGAGTTGACAGACTAATATATGAAACAGAATGCAATTAAAAGTTTTCTTTAAGAATTTAAAGATTTATATATTGTTATTATGAATTTTAACTGCAGTATGGTGTTTCTTATAAACAACAAAAATAAAACCAACTTCAGTAGTGAAGTAGTCCATGACTATGTAGAGTGTTGATTTAAAACTACATCAATGTTTAAAAGAAACACAAATAAAAAGGCTTAATTTTATTTACTGAACTCTTAATTACTAAATATTGTCATATTTTTATTAATGCTAAGGGAGCCAACATTAAACGGTATAATAAATTAAATATTCTTCTAAATAAAAGTACCAGTTTCAAGAAATAAATAATTCAATTTCACTGAATTTGTAGTACTTCATTATCTTGAATAAAGCAATAACAAAATAAGAATGAGGTATTTTAAAAATAAATTAATTAATATGAATGAAAAGAACAATTAAATTACTTCCATTACAGATGTATCAGCTAACTGAAAATCACTGAATATAATTCTAACACGACAATTCATGGATGAATCAGCTTCACATGTAATTACATATTCTATACCATAATCACGAGGATACTGAGAAGGAAAAAAGGGTGATGAGAATGAACCTCCATGGCTAACATTTCCACCATTCATATTACTACTTGGTGATCCTTTAATGAATTCACGATTTCCTAAAAAAAAAGAAAAAAAAAAAAAAAAAAATAGAAAATCATATATCATGCAGATTAACAATTTAAACAATTTCTTTCAATGAAATCTAAGTTTAAATTAAAATAAATTACATTCTTTCTTTTTAAATGTTAAATACTTCATATACAGAGTGATTCAAAGAAACGGGAAATTTTGAAAGTTGTGTTGTTTTGGTAGTTGTGTTGGGCGATTGGTACCACTTGATAAGTGGCGCCAGCCTCTCTAACCTAACCTGCCATTTAGTTGTCATGGGTCCTTGGAGTGGTGCGCAACGTGCATTTGCTATCAAAGCGTTTTACAAAAACAATGACAGTGTGGAGGGAGCGCGTAGAGAATTTCGCCGTCATTTTAATCTGGGACGGCACGACCGTGTTCCATCAACACATGCAATTAAAACATGGATATCTAATTTTGAGGAAACCGGTTCGGCAATGAAAAAGAAACCTCCAGGCCGTGAGCGAACCGTCCGTACACCACAGAATGTTCAATCTTTACAAGATGCTGTCACACGAAGTCCACATCGGTCAATCCGTCGTCTCTCAGCATCTTTACAATTGCATGGTAAAGTGTTCGAAGAATGTTAGTGAAGGACTTGCAATTCCATCCATACAAGTTGCAGATCGTCTAGGAACTGAAACCGAACGATGCAGTTGTGCGAGCACAATTCTGTAATGTAATGCTTCAGAAGATAAATGATAACGAAGAGTTTGTTCACGAACTGTGGATGTCAGACGAAGCGCATTTTCACCTCAGTGGATTTGTTAACAAGCAAAATTTCAGATACTGGGTGCAAGAAAATCCTACGCAGCTACACCAGCGTCCGTTGCACAGCCAGAAAGTGACCGTGTGGTGTGCTATGTCATCTTACGGTGTTATAGGCCCTTATTTTTTTGAGGATGACAACGGTCTTGCGATTACAGTGACGTCGGCTCGTTACGTAGCCGTGCTTGAAACCTTTGTTGTTGAATAACAAAAGAGATTTTCACCGATTCTTAATACAGCCTGGTTTCAAAAAGACGGAGCAACGTCACATACTGCACGAATATCGATGGCAGCTGTACGCCGATTGTCTGGACAACGTGTCATTTCACGAAATGGTGACATTAGTTGGCCTTCCAATCGCCTGATCTCTCAGCTTGCGATTACTTTTTGTGGGGTCACCTTAAAAGCAAAGTGTTCCACAGTAGACCTGCTACAACGGAAGAACTGATGAAGGCAAAGAGCCGAGAAGCAATTGCGGAAATTCCAGTTGAGATGTTACGTCAAACCATGAACAATTTAACGAAGAGACTTCGTGAGTGTTTACGTAGAAGAGGAGGTCACCTGCAAGATGTCATCTTTAAAAAATAAACTAAAATGTATGTATCCTAAAATGGCAACATTAGTACAATTACATAAAATAAAATTCATTTTCTAAAAAAAATGTTTCATTAACGTTATTTAATTTTTTAAATTTCTCGTTTCTTTTAATCACTCTGTATATTGGAACATCAAATTTTATTTTATTTTCAGATACAAACTCATGGACATCTAAAAGATGTGTTGAAAAAGTAATGAGAATTCTTTTTTTGGAAAGAATTTTATTAATTCGTCTACATTAATGTTATCCCAGTCAAAATAGTCCCCATTAAATATTATACACTTATGCCAGCGCTTTTTCCAATCCCCAAAACACTTCTGGAACTCGATCTTTGAAATAGTGTTTAGCTCTTTCAGCTATTCGCTTTTAATCTCATCTATGCTTATAAAATGACGGCCCTTTAAGGTTCTCTTTATTTATGGGAATAAAAAAAATCACACGGGGCCATGTCTGGCGAATATGGCGGCTAGGGTATGATTACAGTGTTGTTTTTGGCTAAAAATTGACAAACATGCAATGAAGTCTGAGCAGGCACATTATCGTGATGCAAAAGCCATGAATTGTTTCGCCACAAATGCAGTTTGCTTCACACAAACAGCGTTGAACTTGTAGGTAATACTCCTTACTGATCGTTTGACCTTGTGGCAATAGCTCATGATGGACTATGCCGTTAAAATCGAAAAACACAGTGAGCAAAACCTTCACATTCGACCGCACTTGTCGAGCTTTTTACGGTCTTGGTGATCCAGAATGCCTGCACTGGGACGATTGTGCCTTAGTTTCGACATCATATCCGTAAACCCATGTTTCATTACCTGTTATGACACGCTTCAGTAGTTCTGCATCGTTGTTGACTTTATTTAGTGACTCCTGAGCAACTTCCATTCGCCGCTGTTTTTTGTTTAAAATTCAACAATTTTGTAAAAAGTTTTGCTGTCAAACGTTTCATACTCAAAACATCCAAAAAAATTTATGGCATGAGCCAATTGATATTCCAACATCAGCGACTTCTCTGATTGTGATTCGGCCATCTATCATTCATAATAATTTCTTTCACTTTTTCCAAGTTTTCATTGGTTGTTGATGTGCTGGGGCATCCGGGGCGCTCGTCATATTCAACGTCTTCACAACCTTCTTGGAAACGCTCATACCACTTGTAAACCCTTGCTTTACCTCATTGCAGACTCACCAAAGGCAATATTTTAACATTTTTAAAACATTGCTACACTTTATTCCATTGTTATAGCAAAATTTAATACAAATTCTCTGATCCATTATTTATACAAATAAAAAATCGCCGATCATACCAAAACACATATTATCCTTTTGACAGCTGACAACAGACTAAACATCCAGTATGGATAAAAATATACAGATACTTTTCAGACATGTTTACCAATACAACAAAAAAATCCCGAGAATCAGATTAATACAACCCGCAAAATTTCAAAATTCTTGTTACTTTTTGAACACACCTCGTATAAGTAAAAATTACAAAAATAAGTTGACTCATTACAATATCTTTATCAAAATAATTAATTAATAATAATGAAATTATATTAGGAATAGCATCCGTAGAAAGAAAGTATGGGCAGTATTAAGGAGGAAAGGGGTGTTTACAGAGATTTTAAAATGATCAATGGAATGTACAAAATTATTAAAACACAGTATGGCAGGAGTAGTGGTAGGAATTAAAAAGTTTTATGGTATTATTTTGTAAGAAAAGGAGGATACAGTAAAAAATCACCATACCATTTAAGTGGAACCAAACAGAGAAAGATGGAATGAAAACAGTATAGAGAACAATAGTAAGGAATGAGGAATGATCAAGATGAAAAAAGCAATTAGCATAAACAAAAAAAAAAGGACTGGAGATTTTAAAAATGTTTAGGTACCTAGGGTTTAAAATATCTTGAGAATGCAAGGATCGGTTGGGAAATTAGCGGTTGTGGTGTAGGCTACAGGATTTATTGATTAGAAGTTAAATATGTAATAAGAAAGTTCCTATTGAAGTATAAACCTATAAAATTGTAACAAAAATTTAGAATCATAGTGACAACAAAAAAAGACAATAAAATATTGCTGTCCAAAATGAAACCCTTAAAAAGCATGGTAGGAAGGACGTAACATTTCTGGGTAAGAAATGCTATGATAAGAAAAGATCTAAAACTATAAAGCAGAGAAATAAAAAGGCAGATTAAAATAGTTTAGACACTTACAGAGAATGTTAATTGGAAGAGTAGGAAAATAAATCTTTCTTATTTAAATAGGAGGAAGACTTGAAAGAAAACCAAGAAAACTTTACTGTGTAAAGAAAGACCTGAAAAAATAATCCCTTTCGGCATGCTGGAAGGTGGAGGTAGATTTCACCAGTGCTAAAACAGTGATAAAATAGATTTCCACCTAAAGTTAAGAAAAACTTAATCAAGTTAACTTAAATTTAATCAATACAACAATGGTTGCATGTGAAAAAAGTTTCACATGTTTAGCATAACAAGCCCCATCTTCTTACAAATCCAGCAACATTTTGGCCATCCCTTGCCATAAGGGTTGGTCATATCAAAAATCATTTCAGACAAAAGTTTTAGGTAATGTTTAAGAAATAACGACCACTTTAAACCGAATCGATAGTCTGCCTATTAAGGGAGGTATGAATTTTTTTGTCTTTGAAACCCCATTTTTCACCCCCTGGGCCAATAGTTGGTGATATCAAAAACCTTTACTTAGATATGTTTTAGGCCCTTATCCAAAGAATAGTAGGAACTTTAAATGAATCCGATATTTTACTTGATAAAAAAGTTATAGCGATTTTTTTTTTTTTAAAAAGCTCCTCATTTCCACCCTATGGTCTGATTTTGCCCATTAACAAACTCGACTGAGATTTTGGGTCGATTTAAAAGTTTATCAATTTAAAAGTGATTGGCACAAAATTACGGCAGTTATCATGTCCCCAAGAAAGTGAATATAAATATATATATGCACACACACACACACATAAACACATACACATGAGGTCTGTAAATAAAGTAATGAGACTAGTGTTTTTTGGCAGCCAAAGTGGCTGCCAAAAACACATTGTAAAGTAAGTAACACATTGTAAAGTTACTAGTAAACATATGGTTATATGACCACTGATTTATATTAGGTATTAACATTTTTAGTCTATTGTTGCCACATGAGATATAAACAAATTTTTCGTGAAATGAGTTTTTGTTGTGCATTACATAAATGAGTGATACTAATTATGAGTAATGTTGTGCAATCAAGTTTTGTGTTAAAACTTGGTGAGAATGCTACTGAAACTTTTTCAAAATAGGAAAGGGCATATGGAAATGATGCTCTGTCACAAGCTCAAGATTTTAGGTGGTTTAAAGCATTTTCAGATGGCCGGGAATCAGTTGCAGACGATCCATGCTCTGGAAGACCATTAACTTCAAAAAGTAATGACAATGTTGAGCGAATCAAAGAATTGATATGGTATGACTGGCGATTAATTATTGAACAACTGAATTTGAACCATACCACAGTCCATCAAATTTTTGACAAATGAATTGGACATGAAAAAAGTTGTGCAAAATTGGTCCCAAAAAACCTCACTATTGAACAGAAAAACAACAGGGTGGAGGTGACCGCGATCTTCTAGGCTGAATTGAAACTGATCCTGATTTTCTAAAATATGTTATTACTGGTGATGAATCTTGAATATTGAATAACAAAACACTAGAGCAAGGAGTGGCACACTTCAAACTTATCATGTACCAAAAAAGCAAAAATTAGTAAATCTATAGTCAAAACCATGCTAATTTGTTTCTTTGATAGTAATGGCATTGTCCATAAGAAGTTTTTGCCTATAGGAAAGACTGTAAATCATTATGTTTACTGAGAAATTCTTGAAAGACTGTGGAAAAGAGTTGCCCGTGTGAGACAGCCATCAAAGATAACTGGATGCTGCATCATGATAATGTACCTTGTCACACTGCACTCTCAATTAATGAGTTTTAGCAAAGAAAAACATTCCTGTAGTTCCTCAATTACCTTATTCACCTGACTTGAGTCCCTGCAACGTTTTCCTGTTCCTGAATAAAAAAACCACCTCAAAGGATTTTGGAACAGTAGAAAACATAAAAAAAATGTAACTGACCATTTGAAGGATATTCTGGTTTCTGAGTTCCAACACTGCTATGAAGAGTGGGAAAACCATTTGAAGCATTGCATGACTTCCCAAAGGAACTATTTCAAAGGTGATAGAATCCATGTATAATTGGATTGTAAATAAAAAGTTTTTCTGAACCAGTCTCATCACTTTATTTACAGACCTCATATATAAATATATATATAAACTTTTGAACTGACTGTGGTTATGGGGTCTGGGGAATGTGATATGTGCAGGTATGTTGAAATTTTCTGTCGAATCATAGTAGCCATTACAATAGGTAACTTTCTTATTAAATATAAGTTTCTTCATCTAACAGAGGTGAAGAAACTTTGTAAGTAAGAATAATGGAAAGAGTTAGGAGACTGATATGTAGGCCAACTTTATAACAATTAGATAAAGTAAAAGTTTGAAATGAAATTATACAAAAAAAAAATGTCTTTGATATTTTTACTTCATCAAGTTTAATAATTATTATGTCAAGAATAGAAAGAATAGAAAACCGAGCTTTAACTAACACTCAACTTGGCTATTTTAGATTTTGTGTAACATTTGGATGGAAAATAATAACTCCTGACAAGCTCACCAGCAAGCCACCATTTTATTGAAGAAGCAGCTGCCCTGCTGACTGTTAAAAGATATTAATTACTATTCTTTCTTTCCATTTCAATATGTACTCATTTGTTCACGTATCTGTCTCGCTCATCCTTCTCCCCATTCTTTTAACAATGCAAACTTGGAAATTTTTTTGATGTTGCATCTATTAAGTTTAAATGTATTGAAACAAAGATTTAACTTTTTTTGAATGACACTTTCCATTTCATTCTGTCGCAGTCTTTTAACTTAACAAACCTCTTACACCTATTCTCATAAGTTCTAATCTTCATATCCATTTTCTATTTTTAGCCTGTTTTTACTTTCTTCTAGAACCAAACATTAATCCTAATTTCTTAATATATGGCCCAGTGAACTTACACTTTTTTTTTACAATATTGAGCCACAAACCTTTCTCTTTTCCAGTTTGTTTTAAAATTTCACAATAAACAATTCACCAGATTTTCATTATTCTTCTGTAATGCTTTTCAAAAATCTGATCTTTGTTATTTCCACATCCTTTTTTTCATCCATTTTCCACATCAATGCTAACTCCATTAAAATATCTTTAAGTTCTTTCTAATTCTTAAGTCTATGTTTGATCAAGCATATCCATTCGGCATAAAAGCTCTCCTGGCTTGTTCAAGCCTACTTTGAATATATTTTTTTATTTTATCTAACCTTTGCACTTTTATCAACTAAATAAAAAGATGTCAGTTCTATCATAATATTTAAAACGTCATTGTTCTTTCATTTCAACTTGTATACAATCTCTTTCATCACATTTCATTATCGTTATTTTATGCTTGTTGACTTAGAAAATAATTTCTCTCCTGCAATTAACTCGTACCATTTATTAGTTCTTTTTGGTAATTTCAACCAAAATACCAATAAAAAAATTAAAATTTTTATTCTTTTTCCCTAGAGTTTTACTCCATTGTCAATTTTTTTACCATTTTTATTGCTTCTTCCTTATGTAAATTAGAATAGCTGCATCTTTATTTTATTTCTCTGTTTGCAACTTGCTTTACCTCATTTTCCATCATGGAAATTCATAAATTATCTTAAATGACTTCTCTAAACACCTTATCATATTTATTTTATTTTAAATACTTTATAAATCGTTAAATAACTATTATTTCTTTCGATTTCAATCCTTCGTTTTTGAAAAATTATATTCCAATCTATACTATCAGATGCTTTTCTAGCAATTAATAATACCATTTATATAGCTTTACTTCTTCAAATCATCTCCTAAAATTAATCTAAGGCTAAGATTATTACTTATGTTCCTATGCACATGTTTACAAAGTTTTTCTAAAACTAAACATCCATTCTGCCTTCTGTTCTATTCTATAAATTAATCTAGAGTATAATTATTTGGAAACAGAAATGTGAAAAATGTTAAAACCTTTTATAACTATTTGTTTCTACATAACTGGTACTTAACCTTTTGTGGGTATCTGGCTGAACTAATTCAGCCAACTGGATACACATCACACAATTCTAGGGATTGGCAAGGGTTTTTCCTTCAAGAAGCTAGAGATGGAAGTCCGGACCAGTTCTCAAATGGTTGTTTCAAGTCAGTGTATATTACAATTTGATGTATTTTCTATACATATTCAGAGCATTTTCTACAGGTTGATTTGGTCAACCCACCAGGTTGGTCTAGTGGTGAACTTGCCATCGCAAATCAGCTTATTTCAAAGTTGAGAGTTCCGAGATTCAAATCCTAATAAAGGCAGTTTCTTTTATACAGATTTGAATACTAGATTGTGGATACCGATGTTCATTGATGGTTGGGTTTCAATTAACCACACGCCTCGGTAATGGTCGACCTGAGATTGTACAAGATTTACATTCATACATATCATATTCATTCATCCTCTGAAGTAATACCTTACGGTGGTTCCAGAGGCTAAACAGAAAAAGAGAGAAGCTACTATTTTAATTTTTGTATAACATTTGAACAGGAAATAACTCTTGACAAGCCACCATTTTACAAAAGAAGCAGCTGCTCTGCTAGCTATTAGAAGATGAATGGAGCCAGAGCAGAGGCTGATGACAATTTATAATATGGTAATTGTTAAAGAAAGAGTGAAGTAAGAAGGCAGGTAGAGAAAAAGAATGTGATAATTATTTCACCTGTGATAATTTACTTTTTGTCCAATAAAAATAAGAGTATACAAATATGCAACTTACTTTCAGCAGAATATTCTAGTGTAAATGCATGTCTATGATGTTGACTATATAACAATGTAAAAACAAGAGTCCTTGTTTGAGATCGATAACTCGGTGGGATGGTAGGCGATGGAAACAGTCCACAGAAAGGAGCTCCAGAAGTTTCATCATATGGCGGTTCAGACAACCAAAGATAATCACAGCGACAAGTACCATCCATTAACCCTCCTCCACCACATTGGGCTGGTAATGCAATATGTCGAAAATTCACAACTATTACACATGACGGACAGGTAACTATTTCTACATTACATTGATCATGGGACAGAGCCTGTAATGAAAAAATAAAACAGGTATTTAATGAACTAAATATTTCAAATTACTAAGTGGTAATTTTACAGCTTAAACATATTATTGCTAAGCTTAATTTTATACTAATAAATGTATTATAACTATAAAAACAAGAAATGTCTTTAATAACACAACACATAAACATTGTACATACATGATTAGATCTGACTGGAGTAGTTGTAACATTTTTTGCAGTTAAGATTCCTCTCTCGCCAAGTTCAAGATAAAGTCGTCTTCCATTATGTATGCCACATATATCATCTTGCCTTAATGTAATACCTCCAATACAGATTTTAATACAGATAATTATAAGTATTATCCAAAGCCTTGCTGCTGAAATAAATAAAGTGCAATTAAAATATAAATGAATATTAAAAATGTTTAGAAGAAATTTCCTTTACTTATTGAAATTACCAACTACCTTTCTGGTTAGTTGGTAGTAAAGTTCCGATCTAATAACTTTAATTGCCTTAACTGGTTAATTAATTACATATTTTTGAATAATACATAACTTATAAATACTTCCCTAATTATTTTTACCAGACCTAATTACAGTTTTCTAAATAGTATATTATAACATTGAGAAAAATAAATTGATTTAATAAGCATACAAGCTATCTTAAGGGTGTAAGTAATTTCTTCTTTTCTATTAAAAAAAACAATAAACTTTCAATGTATAAATAAATAAATTTTGTAAATGTTTGTTTATATATATATTTGTTTATATATATCTAATTACAGAGTACCATGTACTCTGTAATTTTTGTCTTCTTATGCAGTTAATTCTAGAAATTAATCCATTAACACCCGATGCTTTAAAATAAGACCTACCAACCTTGTTCTTCTTTTTATAAAATTCTTTTACATACTTCTTCTTTTCTCTAACAATCACTTTATTCTTCTGAAACAGTACTCTTTTTCTGGTTATCTCATAAAGGTTCTCCTAGCCCAAGCATTATCCAATTTTTTATCTCTTCATCCAATCTTTTTAATCTTTCTAACTTTATAATGTAATTTTAATAACTTCTAGCATATTTTTTCTCTTTTCTTTACATTAACTTCCCATTAATTCTGCTTTATATCATATTTCATTACTTCCCTTCACTAATTTTTCCCTAGAAATCATCCCATTCATTAATTCTCAGTTTCAACCAAAATCAAAATGCCACTTAGCATGTTTTTAAAAAAACTACTCTTCAAACACTACCAACTTCAACCAAATCACATGAAAATAATAATCATCAGATAATTCTGTGCACTATCATAGATTTAGTGCATAAAACTATAAAATTGTAATGTAATTTTTTTATTTTATATTTATTTTAACCTTAAACTTTATTTCTGTACTCAATATTTTACTTTTTTTTATTTTGTTCTTTATTTTTTTTCTGTATGATAATAAAACTCTTATTTAACTTATTTGTAAAGATAAAACAGACATCTGTTAAATAAAAAATTTCCCTTACTATAAGATGATTTTTTGGCAATTTATAAGAAATATAAGCTCGTAGGCAATACATTAAAAAAAAATTCAAAAATAAGGAAGGATTATATTAAAATCTATATTTAAATTAACTCTAAATATATCAGCACCACATATTATCAGTACTGAACTATCGGGACATATATTATACATCCTAACTTATATCCAAAACATCTCATGACCACTAGTTGTCAATGAGTTACATTCTGATTAACAAGACTCAAAATGTAAGTCAGTGAGTGAATATACAGTAGCTAGTAGGGTATTATAATGCTTAGTAAATTTATTATAATACTAATATACATGCCACCTAAACAAAGATTCAGCTATGTATTTTTTTTGTGAATTCAATTTATTACAACTTAACTAATATTTATCAGAATTTTTTAATTCAATCATCAAATTATTCATTGAAATGTTTTCTTTACACTTGTGTATATTCTTTTAAAATTAAATCATAGAGAAATATATACTTTATAAGATATGAAAAACATACACAATATGTAATAATCAAGATATTTTGGTTAATCTGTTTCAATTGAAAAAAATCACATTTTACTATTTGCAAACACTTTATCAGATCTTTAATAATACATTTCAGATTTTTAAATAAAAACATCAGGTGAGGCATGTGATTAATCAAACTAATCTAAATTTATTAAATTGCTTCTAATAATATTTTGTAAGCTGTACACCACATGATTTTCTGTCTGTACAGACAAGTCATAGTAGAATTAATCATTTTCATTATATTGTTTCGATTTTGTAACTTCAGTACTATTTTATCTTTATAAAACATAAATTCTGCATCACCACATACTAATTCATGAAAACTACATTTAACTCACCTTTTATATTTATTAAAAATATATTTTACATACATTAGTTGAAAAATAATTTTATTAATAATAATTATCATACCAATTAGCTTCCTAAAATTTATTTACAAAAAATATTTTATAAATAAGATTTTTATTAATTTGAATGTTGATTTCCCTCAGTTATTGAGGAGGGTCTACTGTAATTAAAATGCTAATATTTTTTAAAACGTGATGTTTTATCATACTGATTTTAATAACCATTATTTTAAAAGGAATGAAGTTTTTCATGTCTGTTTTATGGGGGAAAAAAGTAATAATCTTTTGATATTATTTATAACAGTTTGCAATGAAATTTAAACAGTATTAATTTTTAACAACAAACTAGCAAATATACTTGTTATTATATTTTTGTTATTTTATAACATTTTTAATAATTCTTGAAAGTACAATTAAAAATGTTAAAACGGAAGCTAAAAAATAAATGAATAAAACAAATAACTATACTTCTAAAGTAATTTTTTTTTGAAGCAGTACATATATTGCATTGTTTCACAACAGAAAGGGGTGCATTAATGTTGCTTTATAATATCTATTTGTCATTCTTAAGGTTTTGATGCATTTGAAGTACAAACAGTACTATACATTGTTATTTTTTTGTGGGTGATGATAGTCACTATGAAGCCAACTGCACTGTAGAATAAAGTAAGGTGTAATTGCAGACTTGTAGGGCCAAATACTATAACTTATATATAACAAGAAAACAGCTCACTCATTTTCCCTAATAAATCTGGCATGGTATTTATTGTTCTTGATGATGACTATATCATTTTTAGGAGTAACTTATGACTCATGTCAGGTTCCATGTAACTGGTATGATTAAGAACCTTAACAAAACAATGATATCTAAATATTGTTTAACTAATCATTTTTATTCTAAATAGTTTTGATATGAATGTTTGCCTGATGACACAACAGATATTATGTATTTTACATATTCTCAATTACACCAGTTATATTTGTAAGAACCGGTTAATATTATGATGTAAACAATTAATAACATTTTTATTATAGAAGTACTTTTAGTTTTTCTCTTACATACACAAGCAAATAGAAATAAAAAAGGTGGCAAAGTATTGCATGACTTTTCTGGTTATTAATAATGAAAAATAAAAGACAGAGCCAAAAAACAAAATGTATATTTTTTTTAGAAATTAATAAATTTTAAGAAAGATTTTTCTAAAATGTATTCATATATAGGTTAAGCTTAACAAATTTGCCTAAGTAAAGTTTTCTGTAAATCTAACTCCCTTTAATAAAGGCTAAAATAAGAGAAAGATTTTTGAAAATAATCTCTGCATTTTAGGTCCAGGGTCCAAAATTTAAAACAATTGTAGACATTTCTTGAAATTTTCCATACATAATGTTTAAACTTTCAAAAGATTTTGAAACATATTTAAACTGATGGGAATACACCAAAAGAACACAATACATATATTTCAATTTCAAGAGGTGGGAGTTGATTTTTTGAAAATTCCTTTTTTGAATTATTTGTACATGCATTGTAGGTAACAAATCTGTTTTAATACAGCTTTCTCTAAAATGACTGAATAAAATCAAAATAGGTTTTTTTAGTGATATCACCCCATCCCCTTAAATAATTTTTAAAAAGAATTAATTTGATCAATGCCCCATATATAAAGATATTTAACCCAAATTTGAATAAAATCAGTTTCAAATTTGAAACTGATTTTCTGATCAACTGCGTTGATCAGAGTCAAAGCAGTATGACTCGTATACAATGTCTTTTTGTTCTAGATCAGTAATTCTCAACCTCTTTAGCTCTACAATCCCCAGAAAGTAAAAAAAAAAAAATGAATATCTCATGACCTCACCAACCCAATGAAACCTAGTTAAAATTACTCAGCTGCGTTGATTAAGACAGATACAAAAATGAGCAATTTACAAGCTACAACATGTGTATGTGCTCCTTTTAATTTAGTCTGCTTACATAATATTCACTGTGTTAGTATCAAAGTAATACATATAATATGTTACTTTAAAATATGCATGTGTTTGAACACATCATGCTATCAGCAGTATGAAAGAGGCATAACGGATTACAGAATGTCAATTTAGTTTTGAATGTGAAGTGTGCATCTGGTGCCTTTAAGTTTTTTAAAAGTGTAGTTTCATTGAAAATAATAATAATTGAGGTTTTAGTATTTTAGTGTGCGGTCAAACATGTAACTTGTTATTTTTTCAATTAAGATTTTTATGCAAATAGATAAATTTGTGAAAAAACGAAGTGAGCCATCTACATCCAGTGAATATACAGGTAAAAAGACAAGATTGTACAATGATAGTTATTTAAATTATGGTTTTACCTTGTTGAATGGAAAGCTACAGTGCATTGTTTGATTTCAAGTCCTCTCTGATGAAAGCATGAAGCCATATCAAAATTAATTCAACACTTTGAAACTAAACATCCAGATCATTCAAATTTTTTTGAAAGAAAATTATATACTTTGAGAAATCAACAAGTTTCTATTTGTAAATCAAGCCAAACTGATAAAAATACACTTGAAGCATCTTACCTCATACCATTAAGAGTACCTAAGATGTCTAATTCAGCAAGTGAATTTTTTAATATTCAATTTGATGTATCAACAGATGTGGCAAACATTTCTCAGTTCTTATGTTTTGTGAGATAAGAATGTGATAGGGACAGATCAATAAAAGAAAATATGTTGTTTTGCAAATAAATACCTGGTAACGCAACAGGACAATAGTTTTTTAAGTGTTTTATGAACCTACTAAAAACTGTAACACAGATTGGACAAAATGTATTGTAGTATATAGCGATGGTGCAAAAATGATAACAGGAAAGAATAGTGGAATTCTGAAAAAAATTAAAAGATTGTCTTATATCAAGGGAGGAATGGATGCACTGCTTCCTTCAAAGACATGCTCTTGCCCCAAAAAATATGCCAGAAAATCTGAAATAAATTCTTTGTAAAGCTGTAAAAATGGTTAATTTATTAAGTCAACCATTATAGAATAGGGGCTGTTTGCTAAACTATGCGATGAAATGGGTGAAAAGAAAAAACTTCTTTTTCCATACAGAAGTCATATGGTTATCATGACGGAAAATGTTAACCTGGTTATTGGAATTGCAAAATTAATCAATATTTTTCCAGGATAAACAAACACCATTCTCAATGGTTTTTTCAGAATGAATAAATGTTGCTGTTGGCTTACTTTGCTGATGTATTTTTGCATTTAAATGACTTGAATGTGAATTTACGAGGACATGAGAAAAACATTTTGTTAATGACAGAAAGACAAAGTTCACGCTTTCATCAAGAAGATTGGTATCTGGATTACTCACCCTTAAAGCAAAAACTTTGATGTTTCCACTCTCTTCCGATTATATTGAGAAAAATTTGGACGAAGAAGACACTATCATTCACCACTTTGTATAGCATGAAGATGGATTTGCATGAGCTAAAAATTCAGTTGGCGTAGTATTTCCCAGAAGGTAAAAACTGATTTCTCTAAGAGATAGGTACTGAATTCATTTAGTGAAAATGTTGTTGCAGATGCTAAGTTACCAGTTGAGATTTACAATTAGCTTATCGAAATGACTTGACAATAAAACATTACAATTCACATCTGAAGATTTAGATAGGTTTTGGCTTGCTTGTTGAAGTGAATATGGAAATTTAATCACAGAAGCATTGGAAATATTAATCCTATCACCACGTCTTACCTCTATGAAAAGGGTTTTTCATATTTTTTTACATGTGTATTATAAATGTAAGTAAAATGTTTATTTTTTTCTCATAAAATGATTTCATTATTGTTTATGTGTAAAGTTGTAAGCTAATTTTGTGACCCCCCCTTTCATATCACGCAATCCCCAGGTTGAGAAATGCTGGTTGAGATGAACTAGTTGGACTCTTAAAACATAAAGATTGTAAAATCCCCATTTTTAATGTGATCATCATACTTCCCCTTTAATACAGCCATTCCTGCTACATTTACTGGGAAAGTAAAGTATAGCAAGAGTGTAAAATGAAATTCGAAAAACCTTTTAGATCTTAATTAAAAAAAAGGTATGTGAACACCATGGGATTTTCCATTTATTAAATACTAATTTATCTTAAAATTACAAAATAAAAATGTTATAACATACAGAACACAAATAAATGCTTACCAAAACAGAATATTTTCATGACTTCTTAGATTAATTAATCATTACTTTACTATTAATTAATATAAATAATAGATAACTTTTTTTAAAAGTAGAATTAAAGGAATATAAAACAAAAAAAAAAGATTAATATTATATTACAAAAATCACAGCTAGTTCTACATAATTTTTTTTTAGTTTGTAAGAAAACATATCTGTGGTCACAACCTCTACTGTAACTAAAATTTCTACTTGAAGCCTTACATTATAGAAAAAAACAGTAGGAGGTGGATAGTTATTGCATTACCTTACATCACACAATATATTGTTAGGTTTCTTTCACTTTATTAGTAGGTGGCATTTTTTGTTTAATTCCATTTAATGTTCATAAGAATATAATCATAAATCAATAAATTATATTGATTCACTTATCCTAGATTAATAAGTATAATTTTTATATAGCTTAAATAAAATCGAAAAGTAAACTCATAAATTTTAGATATTTATTTAAATCTAGTTTGTTATTTATTAGATAAACCTCCTTTTATTCTGTTTTAAAAGTGCAAAATATCCATGCAGGATTAAAAATTATGTAGCTAAATGAAGATTATAAAAACCGTTAAAACTTAATTCTGAAATTAAAGAAAAAATATTAACCTAATGTATTTTTTCATCACTGAGATTAATTGGTAGAACAACCCATTAACTGTAAAGATCTAGGATTCAATTCCTGGTATGGGCTTAGGTCTCTCTTACAACCCAGTATATGTTAATTATACATAAGTAAAATGTTCATGTAGGATTTATTTAAAAGATTAACAATTAATTATATTTTAATAAAGTACATAGCTAAATAAGGGTGTTCAATGTATAACAAATTTTGAAAAAAGTTATATAACAACTTATATCAATTATGACTTATACAACAGCATGCTGAGCTCAAGTTTCAAAATACAGCAAATATTTCTTATCTGAAATGTGTTATCAACTTAATTTTTCTCTTTTATTCTGTTCAATAGACCATCTTTTTTTTATATAATTAGATTATAGTAATATCTTAGATATATAACAATTTTCTATTTTAATTGCAAAGCTGCTTGTTATAAACAAAAATATTTGTAATTTTCTTTTAACAATGTAAAATGATACATTTTAATTTAAAAGATATAAATATCAGATAGTATTATAACATTTCCAGTTATCAGTTTTAATAGTATATGATGAAACAACAAAATAAAAAATGGATGAAATCTAACAACAAAAAAAGTTAGGGAATTATTCACAACTATAAAAACATAGCTGCATCACAGACCCTTATTTCATAAAGAATAAAAATAATCTGCCACAGAAAAATAGCTTTCATGAACTGAAAAAAGTGAATTAAAAACAAATATTCCTCAAATTGATTTTATGGACTCATATTTATGAACAGAAGAAAATTTATGAAAATGTTTTGTAAACTATGTACAATCAACCAATAGACGGACTGAGGCCCCTTGATCAAGGTAATAATCATCTACCCAGAACCAGATAGATTTCTTGGGATGTACTCAAATCTGTGGAAAACAAAAAACTATCCAAAAAAAAATTTATTAAAGCTAAAAAAATTACTTCTTCTAAAATGTAAATACAAAATCTGTTAATTTTTAAGAAAAAACTGTGAAGCAGCAAATGTTTAGTGTAAAACATTTAACACTGAAAAAATGTATACAGTAAAACCTTTCAAATCAGTCTACAGAAACAGAAAAAAATTCCAATCCCCATTTACTTACACTTAAGTAAAAGGTTCTTAATAAAGAAGACATATATTTAGTAGAAGCAGAAATATTTTTTTTACCATTGTAAAATAGAAATGAAAGAAAGAATTTTATCACAGAGTTCATTAGAACTTTGTGAAGAGGCGTAAGAGGCGACGAAGTCAACGAACTATGTTTAGTTTTAAAAATGACCTAACCTAACAGTAAAATGAAAATGGGAAGAAAAAAAATAATAAATGTGAAAACATTATATTTCAGTTCAACTAGATTAGTAATAAAGAATACTTTCAAAAAATACCTTGAATTTTGTTAAACATTTTTTTCCATTTGATGAACCACGGGGCTCAATTATATAATTTTATTCATTTTTTTAATGTACCTTTATGGATTGCACTTCAAGATAGCAGTACTTGATAGTACTAGATAGCGTACAAAAACTTGATAATGTACTTGAAATAATAAAATTTAAAAGAAAATACACTACAGCTTGTTTTAATAGTAAATGCTATTATGTAAATGAAAATACTGAAGATGAAACAATTTTATCCCATCACTTCTTTAAAAAAAAATATAAGTATTAGTTTACAAGAGATTATACTGGTTTTATTAAAAAAGAAATAAATTTGATTGGTAAAATCGAATCTAATGATAAAAATCAAGGGTTACACTCACAAAGTAATAAGTGTAATATTACATCACAGATTTTCAATTCGTAAAGGTTATACTTGTTTTATTAAAAAAGGAAAAATATGGTATGATGTGAATATGACTATCAAAAAAAAAATTGGTCATGAAATTCAATTTGTTCTAAGGCATTAAATTTGAATAATAAATCCATAAGATATCAATCGGTAATTCATAAAAAAAATAAAAGAATAATCTAAGAAAACACATTGATATCAAACAAAATTACAATGAAATTGTAAACCATACGGTAAGTCTTGTAGATATCATTTCTTCCGCTCAAAAAGCAAAACTTTCTGTATGTAAATAAAATTGTTTTAACAAAATGATACTGATATAAAAAAAGATAAGACACTTACATTTCTATCATCAAAATCTGTTATTAATTTAGAATTTTGTTTAAAAAAAAATACATGTAATAGACAATAGATATACAATAATAGATAATAAACAATGTTTAAGCGTTCCATATATAATAAGCAAGAGAAAAATTTGTTACATAACTCTTACCAGCCCGATTTCATTTTTATGTAATATATATCACATTTACAGAAATAATACAATTCTTATGATTATTCATTGTTTAATAAATGAAATTGGGCCAGTAAGTTTTGTAACAATTTTGTTTTTTTTTTTTTTTGCTTATTATATGGAACGCTTAAACATAGTTTATTATCTATTATTGTATATCTATTGTCTATTACATATATTTTTTTCTAAAGAAAATTCTAAATTAATAACAGATTTTGATAATAGAAATGTAGTGTCTTACCTTTTTTGATATCATTATAGTTTTGTTAAAAAGTTTTATTTATATTACAGAAATTTTTGTTTTTTGAACGGAAGAAATGATATCTGCGAGACTCTTACCATACGGTTTACAATTTCATTGCAATTTTTTTTATTACTGAATTACAGTGAACAAATAAAGTAACTATAATATTTCAATGCAAGATAATTTATTCCTTACCTGATTGGGTGCATTATGGTTTTTTATAGTATTAATAATTTTAAAATAAATAATGCGGTATAATACATATTTCTGGATTTTAATCCTGTCTTAAAAAGAAATACTGTGATGGAACAGTTACATAATGCTCATATTGTAATCTGTTAGGCAAGATATATGTAGTTTCTTTTAATAGTGTGTATTACTGTTATACCAGTGTATATTAATTATTATAATACCAGGTTTAGTTTATTTATTTTTTAAGTAGCATTTTCATTAAATTTTTTTTAAACTGATTTAGCCTATAATTGTTTTGGTCTTTCAATAAAATTATTATTACTATTTTCAATAAAATGTTTGTAAGACAAAACATTAAGTATAGAAGATAACTTATAACTAAAGGGTTACAATATGTAAAAATGTCATTACAGTTCAAAGATAACCCTGCAGCAAAATGCAAATATACAATATAGTAAGAAATAATAATACAATAAAACATAAATTATTGAATGGAAAAAGTGCAGAAAATATTCCCATGTTGTTCGAGATGAGTTCATAACTGTAAAAGCAAAAGGAATACATATTTCAGGGTCAACTATTCAACTTTAGGCTTTGCAAATAAGAGAATGAATTGCAAAACATTGAATAGCTAGCTGAAATGCTTAAACATTTGTATGGAATCAAGTAGTGTGAGGCTATGCTGTTGAAATGAAACAACAAATGGAGGCAGTAGTAAAATGGAAGAGCTACCCTCAAAGATGCGATACAAATTACATGTAATAAAACCGGGTTATACAGGGTCATTCACGGGAACCGGATGTTTTTAAAATAATCATAAAAAATTGAATATTTACTTTAAAAACGTTTTATTGGTACTGAAACACTTGTTAAATCAAAGCATTTGTTACTTACTCATGAACGAAAAATTATGTCCGGCAAGTGATGTCCATTTTGGGCAATACATTGTTGTAGCCTTTCACGGTAACTGGCCTCAATTCTTTGCAGCATGTCTACATCAATCTGGGTGACGTGATGACGAATTGCGATCTTTAGGTCCTCCAATGTACGCGGTTTATTGTCGTATACACGCGATTTCAGAAACCCCCAAAGAAAAAATCACAACTACTCAAGTCGGGGGACAAGGAATGTCGCCAAATCTGCAAACGATCCGTCCCGGAAACAAGTTACGGAGAACAGCCATCGTTGTAGCTCCATCCTGCTGGAATAACACGTTTTGAAAATCGATTCCCCGATTTCGTAACTCAGGGATGAAAAACGTATTCAACATCGCAATGTAACGATCAGCTATTACAGTTACGGCAGCGTCATTTTCTTCAAAAAAATATGGTCCAATAACACCGACCTTTCCTATTGCACACTAGACAGTTACCTTTGGGCTATGAAGTGGTCTTTCGTGAAGCTGATGTGGGTTTCTTTCTGCCCAATACCGGCAATTCTGTTTGTTGACGAAGCCAGCCATTCAGTTGAAAATGGGCTTCGTCACTCGTTAACAATAAAACATTTTCATTTTCTTACAAAATTGTAATCGCTGCGTGAAATCTTGCTCGTTTAACTGCTGCACGACGGCTATCTTGTAAGGATGGAAATGCAGGTCTGTATGCAGAATTCGTCTTACCGTACTTGTGCTCATTTGGCGTGGGCTTCTGACAATGGTTTCCCGTACTCGTTCGATGTTCTCCGGAGTGCTAGCAGTTCGTCGGGGACCCCGTGGTTTTTTCTTCAATATTGAACCAATTGTTCGAAGGTTGTTTACCCATCGCAATATTGTGTTACGAGAAGGAACACTTGCATTACTATGGATATTAAACTGACGGCGGAAATCTCGCTGAACAGCAGTTACGGATTCGTCATTTCCCACAAAACTGTCATACGCGTCCACGGCTCCATCTCAACGACTAAAATGTAAATGCTATGAACAAAGGAAACGTCAGACACCAGCCACATGCCCCTCCCACCACGAACGCCAGAGTACAACCCACTTCAAAAACATCCGGTCCCGTGAATGACGGAGTAAAAACGTGATGATGGTTAATGGTGATGATACATGTAATTTAATTGCCTACTGAGTTCATTTAATGTTTTTTTAAGACTATAATTTTTTTGAACACTATAATTTCAATAGGCAATTTTTTTTAAGTCGACATTTTTCTGATGTAACAGATACACAATTTTATTAAAAATGTTGTTAATACTACAGCTAATAATTATATGAGCGTGGCTGAAATGTAATGGAATCGCTTTTCGTTTGTGAGTGAACATGTGATGGTGCATTACATTTCAGCCACTCCTCGTAAATAAAAATCATCAATGAACGCACCAACCAAAATAGCAATTCTATTAATTATGATTAATATAAGTTTTTAAATGGAATGATGGTATTGCATTACCAGATTAATATTTTTCAACTGATGATTAATCTATGGATTCAAAAAACTTTTCTAAATGATACTCTGATACAAAGAATTTCTTAAACATATTCTTAATATTTTGTATAAAGAATTATGGGATATTAAGGAAAAATGATTCTACACAATATAAGCAATAAATTTATTACTATACTTAATAAACAAATACCTTAAACATTTTTTTTAAATGAACAGAATTAGTTTATAATGAACAGAAAAGATACATGTAGTAGTCAGATTGGAACTAAACAAGTTTTTCAGTTAAATCAATCAGTCATAACAACTGTAACATTTATTTACAGATACAAATAATTTAAATTCTATAAATTCAGATAGAAAAATTTAATTAATGTCAGTCATTTTATTTCTTTAAAACTCCATTTTTTCATCTGTAAAAAAAACAAAAGTAACTTATAAAATTTGTAATGTAAGTATTTAATAGTTTTATTATAAGCAATAACAAACAATGTTGATTAAAATTAATAAAATATCTTAAACAAATACTTTTTAAATCAATCTAAAAAATACAGCTGATTATTACAGTTAAAAACTTAACAATACAGTCAGTCAACTTCTTACAACCACTAAAAATGGATAAATAACAAATAATTAAAGCCATAAGTTCAGTTCAGATGAGAAAAAAAATAGTTTTTTAATATGAAGATACAATTATGCATTTTTTATTCATCTAAAACAGGAGCTTATTTTTGTAGATGAATTTCTGTTCCAAGATAATTATCAACAAAACAACTTATAAACTTGTTTTCTGTCATTACCATTTAACCATATATAGGCAACATTAACAATCTTCTTGTCTCTGATGATAATTTTTTAAGCAAAATAGAAAATTTAAAATTCTAATTCTATCACCAATTTCATTTTTATCTAACAGTCACATGAATAATACACAATTGTTACTAATATTGGAAAGAAAATAAAAATGCCAATCAGACATAACATGACGATATAAACATTGCCAACTTATGAAACACTAATTTCCTTATCACAACATGATTTCATTAAGCATGAAGGAGTAAATAACTCACTATTTGCCATTAATATTATACACACATAACCTCTTAACCATACCCTATCAAGATTCATTATTTATGTGGCTTTATCTATTATATATTTATTTCAAGAATACAACAAATGCAAAATAAATTTTTATTAGAATAAATATCAGAACGTTCTTACCACTTATTTGTATCAATTTTCCTTTCCATGTCTCTTCTAATTTACGGAGAAATTCTAAAAATATGATGACACTTTTATGAAGACTAGTTTTTTTATAATCTTTTACTCTTGATTTAATACCATCTGTTACAACAGATTCTTGTTTTTCATCAAATTTCTGAATTTCTTCAATCAAGGAGCTAGAAAAAAAATGATGAATAATGGTTTATGAAATGGTACAAAAGCAGTATTACAAAATAAAAATAAATCTAAAAAGTTTTATAATAACATAACAAAGAAATAATTTTGATATCTAATTAGTAAAATTATTACTTGGAAAGATTTTGATGTCACTAGAACCAGAGAAACAAAAGCATGAGATCTTCCCTATAAATAAATGCAGATATTAAGTTTTAATATTTACTTTGAAGAACACCACCATATCGTAACAACAATATGAAAATGCCAAGAACAGAAGTTTAAAAAAATTATAATATATATTAAGAAGCTATGGTCATTGTCAACTAAAAAATGCCAACTATAACCAGTTCATTCATAAGCTCAAGCATTTTTAACTTCATATAACTTGTTTTCATTATAACTTCAACTTTTTGAGGATGCTACTCTCTGACAGTGTAGATTGAAGTGGTTATTACTAGCACCACAAGAAGTGGTTATTACTAGCATCCCTGTCGCAGCTTTGCTCATCTATACAGTAACTTGTGTTTCCCACTGCAGTCAGGGCTAAACAACCTTCCCATCTGGACTCCTTGTATTCATTAAATTCATGCTTGTGAGAAAAATAATGATAAGCAAAAATTAAAGTCTGTTCAATTTATAAAAACTATCAGTGTAATTTCTTCAGAGCAACACTTTAGTCAGTGCAGGACCCACTAATTGGTTTTTCCCGTCGTGGTTTCGCTCACGAAAAACATAATCAGAATTAAAAACACAATTACCATCACAATGTTGCCAAATCTCATAAAGATTGATTCAATAGTGGTAGCATAAAATGGCAAAAATTTTAAAAACAATTTATATTTTTTTACCCCTTAAACTTAAAATATCCAAAAATGGTGTTTAGATATTTGTCTGAAGAGTATTTGCAAGCCTAAATCGAGAGACTATCCCATTTAGTATATGAGTATGAAACAAATTTAAACAATAATTTTTGCTACTCTATGCAGCATGTAGTTCCAAGCTGGATGGCAGTGTGGGACGGTTAATATTCTGTTGTGTTAAAAAGGGGGAACCAGCTTGGTTAGCTCGTCTGCTCTTCTCTGTTGTCAGTACAGTCATGAGTGAGCAAGAGGTTCCATCATTTAATAAAGGCGTTAAACCCGCAGAAATTTTAACTCATTTAAAGGTACAGTTTGGAGATGCTACACTGTCCAGAACTGAGTGTATACGTGGGCCAGGCAATTTAAAGGCGGGCAAGAAAGTGCAGAAAATGAAAGTCATGATCGACGCCCAAGGTCAAGTCTCACAGCTGACAACATCCATGCCATTCAAGAGCTTATCGAATGTGATTGCCAGTTCATTGTTAATGAAATAGTGTTAGAATTAGGTATCAGCTATGGGAGTGCTCAATCCATTATCATTGATCATCTTGGCTCCTCACAGTTCTGCCCCGCTGGTCAAAGCGGTCCAGGATGATTTGGATTACTTGGTTGGGTTTCTTGAGCTCCCCTGTAGAGTGAATTCTGGTGCAAGGAAGACAATTCTTCCTAGGCTTGCAGAAGTTTGAGAGGTCTTTCCTGCTATGGCAGAAAAGTTTTGGCCAAGCCCAAGGTCAAGGTGCTTCAGAAAGCAGTTCCAGCCCCAGCATAGCCCAAGCACTATACTGAGGTAGTCTGAGGAAAGCGAGAGGCCAACCAGACCAAAAAATCAGAAGTGCTTTTTGTGAATAAGCAGAGGGATCCACCAAGTCAAGTTCTGATCTTAAGAAGGACTTTCAAGCTGCCCTTTGCGACAGCCAAAAGCGCCTTAAGATTAAGTTAATAAAAGAGACTGGCAAGGAGCTGGTAGTGGATACTGATGTGGAAGACTATTTACGTCATCCAGGACTCTCCGGCGGTTAGGAAATTGGAGGTTAAAGTAGACTCCAAACGCAGGCGTAGGCCCCAGGCCCTGTCTTTTTTTGCTTGAAGACTGGATGAGCTCTCGTTAGAAAACCTGGCAGTGAATCTTTCTTCTGCGGTAGTTGAAGCTGCTCATCAGTCAATTCCCACAGGTACGGGTCAAGAGAGAGTAGCTGGATGGTGGACTCGGGACTTAAGCACAATGAAGCAGACCATAGGCCGGCTCAGGAGAGCTGCACAACAGCTCTCCTGAGCCGTTGTGACCCGTAGTGGGTGACCCTGATCGGTGTGCAGCCTTGCTTGCAAACTATCGTCAAAAAATGACCAAGTATTTTCATAAGGTTAGGTCTTCTAAGCATAATTCCTGGTGCTCTTTTGTACAAGAGCAGGGAAATAAGAACCCATGGGGTGTCGTTTATATTGTTCTTGGACATAAAAAGAAAAAAAACATTCTTCTGTAGACTCGCTCGACCCAGGATGGAGTTGCAATAGATAAAGATAGTGTCCTCAATCTTCTGATGAACGATCTGCTTCCAGATGATACTGAGGTTGGTGAAACCTCTTAAATCGATGTGTCCGAAGGGAAATTGTAGGTTTTCGCTCTAAGAATAAATCTTCTGGAATTACTGAGACAGAAGACTGCCAAGTGACTTGTAGCCTGGCTACAAATAAAGACCCTGAACATGATTGCATCACAGTGGAACTCCTTGTTCGCACTTTGCTGGTGATTCTTGGTTCCCTGAATAGGGTTTTTAATAGGATGCTTTTTACTGTATATCTTCCAGCATGTTGGAAATGTGGTGAGTTGAAACTGCTCTTCAAAGAGGGTGACAAGGACCACACTGTAAATTCTTTTTACCAGCCTTTGATACTCTTGCCTCTTGTAGGTAAGGTTTTCGAAAAGGTCTTGTACCTCCGCATTAATAGTAGGTTGACTTCTAATTGCTCGCTAATGGATGACGAGTATGGTTTTCGCCCTGGCAAGGGCACAGAGAACGCTATTCTTGGGGTAATAAATTTGGCTTTGATGAGCGAATGCAAATATGTACTTGGCGACTTTTTGGAAATATCCAAGGCCTTCAATAACTTGTGGTAGCCCTCTGCCTTGTTTCAGTTGCAGCTGCATGATTGCATGCAAAATGAGATTGAGACTCTCTCAAGCTATTTCAGCAACAGAACCATTGTCCTTTGTGATAACGGTTCGAAAGTAGGAAAGACCCTGTTGAAAGGTTGTCCGCAGGGCAGTGTTTTAGGTCCCTTTGTCTCGATTGCTGAATTCGACTCTAATGTGGTTGAGGATGTCCACCGGCTGGGCTGCCACATCATGGCTTATGCTGATGATGGGTTGCTGCTGGTCAAGGTAAACTCATGGGTTGAAATAAAATTCAGAGCAATTCAGGGATGTAAGGTACTAATGTTGTGGAGTCTTCAGCATAAGATGATTTTCAGTGCGAAGAAAACCACTATGATGTTTCTTAAAAATCGTCTAGAAGTGACCCGTCACCTGCAGGTTGTGATGGACGGCCTTTCATTTAGGTATATTACTGTTCAGAAGTATCTGGATGTAATTCTTGATGAGAGGCTTCAATTCAAGGAGCACCTTCAGTTTGTTGCAAGGAAGGCAACTGATGCCTTCTTTGGTGTTCATATTCATCCATCCTGATTGGGGGTTGAATTTTCATACTACACATATTCTTTACATAGGTGTCTGTGAGGCCATAATGTTGTATGTTGCACCCATCTGGGCTTATCGTCTACAATTCCAGTGTTACAGGGATATTTTATTACGAGCACAGCGTCTTCTTATGTTAGCTTTTGTCAGGGTACAGAACTGTCTTGTGAGAGGCAGTCACTGCGGCTTACTATTGCCAGCTGTTACAGTCAACAAAAGCCGCCTACCAAAACAAAAGATGGGGTATGCCCATCAGAGATGTCATCCTTCTCCATGACAATGCCAGGCTGCACACCATGATTTTGACAAGGGATAAAATGAAAAATAATGCACTGGGAAACCCTTGACCACCCTCTCTACAGACCATATTTGTCCCTCAGTAACTATGTTTTGTTTGCACCTCGAAAGAATTGCTTGGAGGGGAATGATTTGAAAACAATGAAGACATCAAGGAGCACGTGCGCAGTTGGTTGACGACTCGTCCTCAAACATTTTATGAACAAGAAATATTCAAGCTTCTAAATTGTTGGCAAAACTGTGTAGATCGTGCAGGAGACTATATAGAAATTATGAAGGTATGAATTGTGTATATTATTAATCAATAAATTTATATAAAAAAAATTACAGTTTATATTTGATTCACCCTTGTAGTTGGAAATGGGGAAAATTTGCAGTCATTGTTTAAAATTTTCACCTTTCTTCACCCCTTTCAAGATCGAATTTCAGAAAATTTTTTTTTAAATTTGTTTTTATATATTCATATGAAGATTAAACACAAAAAATCAAGTTAATATCTTCATGTGTTACCAAGAAATTAAAACGAAATAGTAAATTTTATTATTACTCCATTTAACCCTTTAAACTCAGAATTTAAAAAAATCTTTTTTTAGTATGCACTTACACTGTAAGAAAAATATGTATACAAATTTTCATCAATTTATCTTCAGTAGTTTCTGCATGGCATTGATCATCGATTAATCAGTATATATTCTTTTATATATAAAAATTTTCTTTTAGTATACTTATTAAAAAACATAAGTGTTTCTGATTTACATGTAGTTTTGAATCCAGATACTTGATTATTCTTTAAAACATTTTGGACAATATGTACAAAGTATAGATTTAATATTTCTATTCACTAGTCCTAAAGATCACAAAATTCATTACCATTTGAAATGAATCAACTGGATTTATGTTACTAGAGTTATGTTATTTATGTTATGCTTTCCACAAATTTATTATGTTCTAACAATTATGATTATATACAGGTGATTCACATAATGTTACCGCAATTTCTGTAGTAACACTAGTAATTATATAACAGTGAAAATAATAAAAAAAGTTCATATAAACATGGGTCCAGAAACGCTTCGTTAGCAAGTTATGGCTAGCGAAAAGTTTTGCCCTGATTCCTGAGCAAAGAGTGAAATAAATCCATACTGAAATTTTACGAACATACATTAAGGGGATAAACTTGATGGTTTCTTATGGTGTTTGACCTGACAAATTAAATAAAACAGGTTTTAGAACCATAACTCCAGTAGTTTTCATACCTGACATACAGAAAAATTAGTTGTCTAAAAACACATTTTTTTATATTTGTAATACTAACACTTTTTTAAATGGCTATAAATGAGTAAAATTTATTATCAAAACTTGTACAGAATTGATTTTCTGTGAAAACTGATGTAAAATAGCCTAATAAAAAACAAATACAAGTTGATTTTAAATATGATTTCATTATCAAAACTTACCCATATGAAAACTTTTAAATGTTTCTGAAGTTAACATACAATTGATACCATGTTAAAACAATTAAAATGTAATTTATACATTTAATTAAAAAATAGTAGTTTAATTATTTTAGTAATTATAATAATTATATCTGTTTACTTAATATATAATGAGGCATTCTTGTTTTGGTGATGGAACAATACTAGTCTTTTGCTTCTCCATAAAAACTATGCAAAACATATTATTACTGCCACTTTTATAATCTTTCAATTTTTTTTTTTTAAGTAATCTTAAATAAACACACTTTTCTTTACTTGATTTTACATTTGATGAAACTTGGATTCATCATTTTGAGTCAAAATCCAAACGTCAGAATATGGAATGGAAATATCAGAGTTTGCCTGCCAGGAAAAAATTCAAATCTATGTATGCATCAGTCGATAAAGTGATGCTAATGGTGTTTTGGGTCTATAAAAGGTAAATTTATTGTGAATATTTGAAGTACAATGTACAATTAACATGAGTACTATTGTGATGTATGCTAGGAAGTAAAAAGGGAAACCTCCAGTAAGGTGGAAACACCCTGATTTTCTCTCAAAAGGCTTCTGCATGATAACACTCACCATAGGGGTCTTTCAAGCGGTATGGGGACTGCTCAAAAAATGTGGGAAGCTATTTAAAAGTTGAGCTGGAAGGTGTTGCCGCATCAATCTTAAATCCTGATCTACAACATCACATTTTTGTTTGTTTGATCCTCTGAAAGAATTTTTACGAGGCACCAAGAATATCAACTTTGAGTGGATCAAGAATGGCTCAGAAACCAAGGTAAACAATTCTTTATTACTGGAATAAGAAAGTTCACAGAATGATGGGACAAGTGCCAAACTGCAATCAGAGATAATGTTGAAAAGAAGATTTCGTTTCAATCTCATTGAACAAATTATAATTTTTCCAGTCATTTGACACTTTTATTGAACTACTCTTGTATATTAAAAATAAAGCTAGACCTAATATTGAAATCTGCAGAACTCCAAGTAATATTTGTACAAACTAGGGTGGAAAATTCCTTAATACTAATTCTGTCTGTTGCTTAACTCAGCACACTGTTTTCAATCTATGTTCTAAACCAATCCTTTTTTAAAGGAGTTCAAAATTCATATAATCAAAACCTTACTTAAATAAAAAAACTGATATAATTTTTTCTCCTCAATCCACTGCATCTATCCCTCTCTTCCTAGTTTACTAATGTAATTTTTGTAGATTTCTTTTTTCTGAATCCATCTTGTTTTGCTATTAACAAAACATTGTATTATACATAATTCAGATAATACTAAAATATTATTAGCATGAATAAAATCCAATAAAAATACAAACAAAAATGTACTTTTTCTAATCAAAAAACAAATAAAATTAATCATAAAATAAACCACTTTACCTGATAGTTGGAACATTAGATGGATTAAAATTCTGTACAACACGGGGATTAAAAGGTACACAAACTTTCCCAGTTTTAGGATGTACACAAAATGGTGCTTTTAATAAATGATTTAAACCTTTACTGACGTTTATATCTAATCTTGGATAAGAATACTGAAGAATTATCTCTTCTAAAAGATTTTTTGTTCTCCATTTTAAATTACCCTGTAACATAATTATATAACTATAAAAAAAAATAATAAAAATATTAAGTTTTCAAAATTTAAAAAAAAAGTTTATATTTGAAAATCGTTTTAAAAAATACAGAAAATGCTTATGTAAAATCAGATTTATATTACAGAAAACAAGTTTTTCCATTAGAAAGCAAATAATTTTGATTATAGATTATTTGAAATTCATAGTATTTTTAAAACTTTTATCCTTAATTTATTTACGTATTTACATCCAACAGTGATAACATAGAGCCAACTACTTATTTATTTATTTGACTCTATTAAAGTAACTGAAGTGGTTGTTTGATAGTTTTAACTTCTCTATAAAGTTCATAGTAGCATCTCTAAAATCTCTTTAAATGAACTTTCTCCTCTAGAGTTATGTTCTAGGTTTTGCTAAAAAAAAAAAAAAAAAATGAAAAAAGGTAATCCATTTTACTGTATGAACTTTCTCAAAATCAAAAATCATAAAAAAATATTAAGAAATTTCTTCATACACTAATAACTGATTACACTTTTATTTTTTTCTCTTGCGCTTTTGGTTTTACGATGCGATTCATTTAAAAATATTTATTAATTTTATTATCCATTTATTTATAATATTTACAAATACTTTTTTTACAAGATGTTCTGATTAATAATTTTAAAATTATTCAAAAAAATAACTTGTTTTTGAATTATAAGGTAATTTTTCAAATTTAATTTCTTCAGTAGAGTTACTACTGGCGCTGTTGTTTTAAAACAACTAATGTGAAAAAGGTAACAAACCACCCTTTAGAGTTCATTACTCATTATTACAAAATGGTGATTTTTATACTCATATTTTAAACAACTTTTTTATTACTTTACTGAAACAATAAATTATGGAACTGAACAGAAACCATTTAGTGCTATGCTTTCAGTTACCATTATGGATACTTTAAAAACTTTTTTTTTCTATTATATTCCATCAATTTTATTTTCATAGGAAAATTTTATTTATGGTTAACATTTTTTTTCTGTTTGTATATAATCTCTGTATAATAAAAATATTATCTGAAATAGAATAATTATTCCCAGAAAATAATTATTTATCTAAGTACACTTTTTATAAAAAAATGTTTTCAAAATCCAAAAATCCAAAACAAGAGAAGTGTTCATATTTAAAATTTCCATTCTTAATTCAGGACTGCATATTTGATTGAACACTATTTATTCACAGGTAAATCTAGCTCCATTGGTGGAATCATCTTAATGGGTCCAGCAACACAAAAGGATTTTACACAAGACTTGACAAAAAACAGTTACGCAAGCAGAAAAAAAAAATTTGAAAGAATATTACTTATAGTTGTAAAATCTTGCCAGATAATATCCCCCAGTGTTTGTATATAAACATGGTTATGATTATTATAAATTTATATTCAAACAAATCCATCTGCACAAGTAACATATAATAAATGATCCATCCAAAAAAAACATATTCAATGAAATTTACAAAATATTAAAACAGTTTTATACATAGCCAAGTAATAAAAAAGATCACTTATTATGTTACATTACTTTTAATTTTCAGATTTTAAAAAAAGAAGTAAAAATTCACTTTTATTTAAATTCTGAAAATTTTCTTGGTTGCATGCTGCCTTTGACAGCTATTACAAGTTGAAAAATAAACATTTCATCAACACATAGTATTTTACCTGGTGTTAATTGGCACATGGCACAGCACTGTACAGAAAAGTTCATTGGTATGCAATTTTACATACTGCTATGATTGTACTAATCTCAGGTAACTTATCTGCTTAGCTACATAGTATATTTTTTTCATGTAAAATAAACATCTATGTACAAACAGCATATGCTATTATCTTAAGCGAAAAACACACTTTTTTTTTCAACGCTGAAAGATTAATTATTAATGTATTACACAAGGTATAAAACCGAACCCGCAACACAACCACTGCAATACTGGGAAGTTATACTGGAATGAAATTTTATGAATGCTACGAATAAATTAGGTAGGAAAAATATAAAACGTAATTTAAATGTTGCATTTATTTACCTTATTGTTACAAAAGATGTTCAAAATGAGCACCCTAGACATCAATGCACTTTTGTGCTCGATTGATCATATTGAGAATCATTTGATGCAAAACGTTATTGTCAATTATGTTGATTTCTCGTTGAATGTTTACCTTCAGTTCATCAATATTGTAGGGATTAGGTGCGTAAACTCTCTCCTTCAAGTAGCCCCAAAAGAAAAAATCGCAAGTAGACAACTCTGGGGAATGTGGAGGCCACTGTCCTCTGCTGACAGCTCGTTGTCTGTCTCCTTCAGTTATTGCACAGTTGTAATATGGTAAGGTTTCAATTTTAATTCATGAAGAATTTTACAAGATGTGTATTTAACACCAGATTTTTGGGATAACTTACGTAATGATTTTTTTGGACTAGCAGTAATTCTCCTTTCAATACTGGCAATGGTCTGTGGAGTTCTAACGGAAGGTTGCCTATTTCGTTTTGCATTTGAAACCGAACATATTGTACGCCTTTTTTTAGATAAATCATGTATGGTACTCTTCACTGGGATACTGGCATTCAGAAATTTTTCTACGAATACTTTATGTGATTCCTTAAAGATTCAGAACAAATATAGGCCTCAACTATAACTATCCTCTCCTGGATTGAACAAGACACTTTACACAAACATAACTGCACTGCAACAAAACGTATACTGCACTGACACGTAAACACCTGACAAATGGCAGCAACAATCAGTACTAAGATACACATCCACTAGTCACTCTAGTTGTGTGTGAGTCTTTCATAAATACTGTTGTGTAATGGTTTCATTATGGGTTTGGTTTTATGTTGCTCAACCTGTATATTACATATAATACTGGGCATAATGTTTAGGATCAGACTTTGTAACTTTTCTCCAAAATAACAACATTAACAAAAGTCAGATAGAGCCTCTATGACGTGCGCCTGGATATATTCAGAACAAATAGGAGAAATTCATCTGGTAAGCTGAATCTAAGCAAACTTCACAGCTTCATTTATCATCAAATCTCTCTTCACTACATCACATCTAGATTTGTAATACGAGACCTAGTCCCACCACAGGTAACCTCTCGACAGTCAACCATGGTCGTTTAAGGAATACACCACTGACTGAACCAAGCAACACCAGAGTTCAGAGAAGGCAGCATTTGGAAACGGTGGGCTGCCGCTTAGAAGATAACATACAATTAGAAGCACTAGAATGCTCCAACACTATACACACAAACAAGAAAAATACAAAATCCAAAATCAAACTGTATTAAATCACCAACATTTCCATAAAAAGAAACCTTTAGATAAATCCTGAGAAACCTTTTTTAGATAAATCGTGTATGGTACTCTTAACTGGGATTCAGGCATTCGGAAATTTTTCCGAATGTTATTACTGAAATAGTTATTAATGAAATTACAAAATGTTATTAAACGCCCAGTTATTATTTTTAGGCTCATGCAGACCAGTAAACTAATGCATCAATAAAAAGCACCAGAGGACAGGCAGTGGTGGATTGTGCCAACAAAGTCGCGTATAGAGTTAGAATCCATCACTGATGCCATGCATAAGAAGAGACAAGGATTCTTTGGATTATCATGAGGAAGCAAGATTCAAGACTTCTGAGACAGCTAGAACAGTACAATCTCGACTCGAAAAACACTAAGACAGGATGCAGATAGATCAGAGAAATAAGAGAGGAACAGAAGGAAATTGGTCTTACACCAGAAGATACCACAGATTTAAGATAAAATTAAACAACAGAATCAAGAACAAAAACACTCGCTACACACTCACAAGAAAAAACTCACAATACGAACATTTTCAACACTAGAAAGGGCACAAAATCGGAACATAAGAAAAAGGCTGTTTAGGACAGCAAGGCCTAAACATTCCCTTCGAAGAGACTTGAAAATGGACTGACTGAAGTGATCCTATTTTTGCGGTCATAAAAGATAATAACAATAATAACAACAAAATATAATAATAAAAAAAAAAGTTAAAAATATACTAAAAATGTAAAGAAAATTTTTATAATAAATGTAAAATATCTAAAGAAGTATTAACCTTATTTCTTTGATACTTAATTATATTTTCAATCTTATTCCATTTTTCTTTAGATTCTGAACAATTTGCCAATGCTTTTTTAATTTCATTATAAAGTGATTCATCTTTAATAGTCGCTAAAACGTTTGCTGTCCCTTCTTCACCACTGAAGAAATCTTGTTCTTCAACTAATTTAATAAATTGTTTCTCTATTATCTCAACAGCACGTCTGCAACAACAGTTAATATTTTATCGTTAACTTCAGTACATTGAGTTGATATATTAACATTATACATTCTAGGTATACATGGAATACAATGTTTAGGTGGAGTACATATTTAATGGTAAAAATTGAATTTGCCTTATAAACTTTTATTTGGCCACTAGCCATTAGTAATCATTACTGGGGGAAAAGAAACTCACTAGTTTATAATTTTAGATCTATGTATGTCACTGGTGCTTTCAACAGCTTTTATGTGATAGATGATTATATCACTGGTGGAAATAACACCAGTTTTTGTTACTTATTCATTTCTAAACAAAATATTTAATTTGTAACATAACATGCTGTAAATTTACACATTTCTTTACCTCTACTTTTACATCAATAACCCTGAAAGTGGCTACTTTTAATTTTTCAACACATATGTCAAAGTTCAAAATGAAATTTATTTCAAAAATAATTCTTGTAACCAGAAGTTCTGAAGAACATCAGTAGATATCATGGTTATTCTTTATAACCATTAATCCTGCACGGTAAATTAATACCATATTGCTATGCATGAGTTAGTTTTGAAAATGATGCTGTTAAATGCTGATGGTACAAACTGTCTTTGATTCTGTAAATGTACTGCGCCTTTGTGTTTGGATTGTACTGTTTTTTTTTTTATTTCTAAAAATGTGTGATAAATCTTTAAAAAGAAAGTGGCATTGCTTATTGTTATTACTATTTATTTTTTTTAATGATAATGTTGCTGAAGAAATAGAGATCTTTGCAAAAGATCTTAATGGAATTAACAGAAAACCTAATAAGTGAAAACGATTAATTTAACTAAACAAAGAAATAAATTACTGTATAAATATAAGAAAGTATCTTATGTTGCTAAACAGATATGTCGCAAATATGGTTACAGTGAAGTAAACTTGAATGTATAACTCTATAGACCATACATCAATCACATCTAGCGAGGGGACATATCTTTTTTTGTCAAAATAGATTTTCTTTTTACAAAAAATGTTTATTTATTCATATTCACAATAAGTGAATTTCTTGTAATTTGAACTAGACACCACAAAAAATTCAGCTTACAAGATATGTATATTAAAAACTGCTTATCCGTGAACAAATTAATAATGCTGTTGTCAGCCTCTGTGGCTGAGTTGATAGATAGTGGATTATTACAAAAGGTACTAAACGTTTTATTCTGGGTATAATCTTGAGATTCATTTCATATATTCTAATTATTAGGTTTATGTGAAATATCTGATACAGCTATAAAGAACTTCAAGGATTCTATCTTTAGTTCTAATATGAATTTTTATATAATAACCTGAATAAACCTTACACAATAGAAGGATGCATTTTATCACCAGGTAAAGAAACTTTTTTCCCTTGATTTTCTCCACCAGTAACTATTTGTAAATATTCAGCAACTGCACTTCTTTGCATCTGATCTAGGTGACGAGCAGATTCATCACATACCCAACAATGTACACCTCTTCGTCCAGAGAAAACCCATAATAGATGATCCCAACCAAAATCCTCTGAAATAGTAAATAGTAAGACTATGTCAAAGCAACACAATTAAAAAAAAAAACATACAAGAATGGAAACATTCCCAATGAGTGAACATATTTTTATGTATGATATGGATTCTAATATTAAAAAAATATATATTTGTTTAATTTGACTCGTGAAGTTGTTAATACCCTCCAGTTGTTATCTGGCTCAATGGTTTATAATCCAGATAAATATTTTCACAGGTTACACAATTCAACAACAATTCTTCTTAGCAAGTATGCTCTTGGATGACTATTTAATATCTGTAACTAAATAAATAAATACTTAATTTTTGCAGTATAGATTTGAGTTAGTCAGTGGAAAATTGTTGGATAACGTTTTTACGTTATCATCACATGAAAACAAAAATATAAGACCTAATAAAACAACAACAAAAATTAAAACTTAAATTAAAATATGAAATACAAAAACAACATTTTAAACTAAAACATTAAACACAAAACAGATGACAATTACTATCATAGCTAACATAATAAAAATTTAATTATAACCAGCATCACAGATAAAAGTTAATCTACTGTCATAGATAACAGCTATATATACATACATATATATATAACTAAAATTAAAAAAAATATATATTTAACGAACTCTGAGAGGAGTGTAAAAGGCTCCTTCTCGGATAACAAAAAAATTTTTAATGAAATCCAAAACAGTAAAAAACAAAATAAAAAATAAAACAACACTACTAAAAAGTATCTAAAATACCAACACTTCAAAGAAATAAAAACACCCGGCCCAAAACTTTGACGAATGTTCCCGAGCAATTTAAATTTCTGATGCAAAGCCGCATAGCACATCCAATACACAAGGCACAAGGATGTCAAGCAGCAGTTGCATCTTATGCATAATGATGCATTTACAGCTGACATCAGATACCCATGAGTAGCTTTTGTATGTCCTACTTGCAATCAGCAAAGAACCACTTCCTCACGAAGAATTTTTCTGTATATTGAAAAATATGTCTACTTTAGTAAATGATATACTAAAAGTTCTGAATAAAATTTTCCAATTTAGGGTATTTTTATCTAAACATTAATTATGTAAAAATCATTCTTAAAAAGTAACATGGGTAATGAAGGACGATTGACTATGTGCATCTTTAGCAGCGGAATCTGCAGATTTATTACCAGGAATCTCCATGTGGCTAGGGATCCAGCAGAAACTCACTTGTATGTTGTGATGGTTCAACTCAGCGACTGAATTATACATTTTGGTGATGATGGGATGTCTGGAATAAAACTTTTCTAAAGCTTGGAGAGCATTACATGAGTCAATACAAACAAGGATGGTACTTAGGGTTAATGATATTCAAAGCCTTATTTATAGTGTATAATTCAGCAGTAAAGACACTCATAATACCAGGTAGACCAAACATATAGGTTTGGTCATTAACAATAAATGTGCATCCAACGGTATCGTTCTTTTTCGATCCATCAGTGCATACTACTGCGTCTGGGTTTGTCTTGGAGAGAACTGTCTGTGAAATGGTATCCTTTAGAACAGTTGCCTCCATTTTGAAGTAAGTAAATAGATCATCCTTTATGCACCCTTGATCCCTTCTTATTATGGCACCAAAAGGCTAATCACCTAACCTTAAAATTATGCTATATATATCACAATAACTTGATTAAAAAGGAAAAATGATTAAATTGCTAAAGAACAAAAAATTAAAAAAAAAAGAAGATAAACAAAGAAAAATTTATAATTAAGAAAAACTACAGATTTTTAATTAGTGAACATAACTGTTCATGCTGTTTAAAAATAGTGGGGAAAAGCATGAAGATTACCTCTAAGAGCAGTATCCAAAACTTGAACAGCAATTGACATAAATTTCCAACATTTAATGCACACATCAGCTCCTTGACAACACTTTCTAACATCATCATAATCAGTCATATCGATATCAAATACTAATTCCTTTTCTTCAGGGAATAATGAACTCACTAATCTATGATTTTTTGGCCTAAAACATAAAATAAATAGTTATTTAGAAACATTTACAAAACAGTTGAAAAATATGTCTACTTTAGTAAATGATATACTAAAAGTTCTGAATAAAATTTTCCAATTTAGGGTATTTTTATCTAAACATTAATTATGTAAAAATCATTCTTAAAAATGTTAGCTATTTAGATTAGATGAAGAAAGAATAGGGAAATCAAAAAAAAGTTTATTTTTTTGAATAAATATAAATTAACAAAAGTAATGACATATCTATGATTATGTGTGATTGTAGACCTTAGGTATAATGTAAACTTAAAAAAGAATCATTATACACATAACATAAACAACTTGATGTTCTATACATAACACAAATAAGTACCATATCTTAACATACTTTAACATTATGAAATAACGTATTAACATGTAAGGACTCACAGCAATGATATACTTAACACAAAATTTAAATCTAACATACTTTTTGACCATATTTTAAATATGAACTTGTTTAATTAAAATGTCTATTAATAATAACATTACCTTATTTTCATGTGAGAATAAACAGTCACTGAAGATGAAGAGTGAAATGACTGAAAATGTTTTAAAGTTGATTTTTAAAATTTTTCATTAGAAAATTTTAGTTTGGTTTGTCGCTGCAATAGTTATATTTTAAAATTAACACTATTAAATATAAATAATTAGTTGAAGTGACATTACAGTATTCAGCTGAAAAGATAGTTGATTATATAATTTATTATTTTTTTTAAATGCTAACCAACCTGGTAGATGACCAAAGGTCATATAATAGTGTATTGGAAAAAAATATTTTGTACACAACATAAATGTCATTTTTTGAAATTAGTTATATTACAGTATGAATCTGAAACATTCTTTTTCTCATGATTCTGTAACTGTTCACTTTTTATTAATATATCCTTAATGCCTTGCCATTATGTAAAATAAATAACAATTATGTTATGTTCACTTAGAAACTTATTTTTTGTTTTACTAATTTTTTATGGCAACTTTGACTCGGTAGTTATAAATAGTAAGTATACTTAACTGCAGATCAGGGATGGGCAAAAGCCTGCCCATGGATTAAATGTGGTTCTTTTAATTGTTTAATCCGGCCTGTTATGAAATCCTGCGCAACAACATTTTCATTTCTTTCCTTCCTTATTTTATAAGCAAACTACAAGCTAACTATAAGCAGCATGAGTGCGCATCTATTACAGTGTATATGTGTGTGACTAGCAGCTTGGTGGGAACACCCACCAGGTTGGTCTAGTGGTGAACGTGTCCTCGGAAACCAGCTGATTTCGAAGTAGAGAGTTCCAACATTCAAATCCTAGTAAAGGCAGTTACTTTTATACAGATTTGAATACTAGATCATGGATACCGATGTTCTTTGGTGGTTGGGTTTCAATTAGCCACACATCTTAGAAATGGTTGACCTAAGACTGTACAGGACTACACTTCATTTACACTCCTACATATCCTCATTCATCCTCTGAAGTAATAACTGACGGTGATTACAGGAAAACAACAGGAAAAAAGTAGCTTGGTGGGGGGATCATAGTGAAAGCAGCAATAACATGTTAGCAAGTTATGGAACTCAATCGACGTGAAGTGTGCTTTCGCTGTAGACTTCAGATTTTGTATGTGCTTTACGTCCGAGTGTGCCAAACTCTAAGAATAATGTACATTTCTCACAGGTAAGTTTTTGAATTTTAATGGTTTTATTTTAATTATTTAATTACAGATGTTGAAATAAGCCAGCACAAGAAATGAAAAATTGATTTGAAATGCTGAAATTTTAATGTGCATGGACAAAAAGTATTTATTTACAGATATAAATAATAAAGCAATTTGTTTAATTTTCCAAGACAACTGCTGTATTCAAAGAATTCAACTTAGAGGCATTTTTCAACAAATCATTCGAAATATGGATCAGTTTCATCAAAGAAACTGTGAAATATTGCAGAGTACTTAAAAAAACTAGCAAAAAAAACAAAAATCTTCAAAAACAAAAACAATATCAACAAAGTTGTTGCACATAATGTTGCAAAGTTGTGTAAACCGTTTACTGAAGCAGTTTTCCAAGCAATGCATGGTAAAAGTTTTAGAAATAATAAACTAAGAACAAGAATTGCAAATTTTAAGCACTGTTTTCTCAATTTAGATGAACCGTGCAATGTAACTGACACAAGCCAATTATTAACATTTATTCATGGCATATAGAAGAAATTCAATATTAGCAAGGAACTGGTTAGCACACATTTGATGAAAGATACGACTACCAGAAAAGACTTTTTATGACTTTTGAGGAGTGGCTAATTAAAATCCATTTAACTTGGGACAAAGTAGTAAGCATCAGTCCACAGACGGCTGTCCTAGAACTGAAAAAAATGCAGGCTCATTAAAAAGAATCAGTGATAAACTAAAAGAGATGCACCCACAATGTGAAATATTTTTCTGCACTGCCACATTTATCAAGAAGTGTTTCATAAAAAGGTTTTAGAACTGATTCATGTCATTAATGTTGTAACAAAAGTAGTGAATTTTATCCAAGTACATAAATCATTATTTAGGGACATGCTCTAAATCACTGGCAGTTTACCGAATTCTTAAAAGATATTGAAAGTGAATTTTACGACACACTGTACCATATAGATGTGAGATGGCTTAGCGTCAGCAAGGTTTTGAAGAGCTTTAACAGTTTGCTTGATGAAATTGTAAGTTTCTTATCAATTAAAGAAAAAGTTAATAACTTTCCTGATTTGCAAAATGAAGAATAGTTAAATGATTCTCCTTTTCTGTTAACAAACCAAATTATTTGAGCAAACTAAATATTGCACTAAAAGGAAAAAAGCAATACATCTTTAATATGTAGTAAAAAATCCGAGCATTTGTGACAAACTTTTGCTGAAAATTTAAATGAGAAACAATTAAATCACTTTCCAAAATTTGAATCACAAGAAAACTTGAGAAATGATTTTGGTAAATATGGAAAAATAGTAAAAGATATTTATCATTAATAAATACAGTTCAATTTTAATATATAGGATGCTCCAGTTCAGATTCAGTTAGAACTGATTGATTTGCAGTCAGATCACTTGTTAAAGGAAATGTTTCATTCAAGCGAATTAACAGTTTTTTATGGTTCCCTGAATGCAGATAATTCAAACATTTTCTGGATTATGACAAAAAGTATTTAATTTTATTTGGATAAACAAATTTATGTGAAAGGAATTTTTCATTAATGAATACACAAAAAATAAATAACAATTACCAACCACTGATGAAAATTTACATTCAGTGTTAAGGATTGCTACCAGTTAGTTGGAACCTAATTTAGATGAAATAATCACAAACGAACATTCAAGATTTCATGTCTCATATTAAGTATATATTAATTAATAATTGTTTTTACATGTTGTTTGTAATAAAAATAAAGATGTATACAAAGCTATAAATTTCTAAAAATATTTGATTAATCATCAATGCCTTTTTTTGTTTCACATTCCTTAAGGTGTAAATTTTATATGTGATTGGTTAACCCGCATACAGGACTACTGTAACCCCGTGTTCACCATCTGGGGCTTATTTAAAGTAAAAATATGAGATTAAGTGTATAAAATGCTATTTTAAATTATAATTTTTTTAGAAAAAATCTCTACTCCCCTTCCCAATAGAAACTCTCCTGGATCCCATCCCAATCACATTCTGGCAAACAATAGGGACACCACTAAAGATCAACACACAAGCACCATCGCACCTTGCAATGGCTCTGCCCACATGATGCACTAAAAAAGATCTTTTGAGCGTGGTTAAAAGCATTTGCAAGAAATACCACATTCCTCTAGATGAATGGCGTACAAAAGAGTGATCTAATGTAATTAACTTAAAAAAAATTAAATTTTTATTTGAGAAGAATTTTTAATTTATAAAAAGTTAATTCATGTCATAAAATTATAATTTAACAATATGTATTAATGTAATACTTATGATTAAGAAATTCACTAATAGTTTTAGTTTTATAAGTTTTTTTTTTAATATAAGGATGGTAATTGTTTAAAAATTAACACGAGGCAAAGTATGACAAAACTATTTCATCAAATCAATATATATATGATAAACTGCTTTACGTGTTTCATAAAACAATCTTCTGATTATTATGGAAAGAACAAAATTAAAGAAATTTAGTTTATTCACTAATTTTAGTTTATGGACTTTCTCCAGTTCAAATTTCTATCAATAAAATACCAAAAAATGATGAACAGTATTGAATTTAAATATTCACAAATATTATTTTTTATAATGCCTTATTTTCATATAAGAATTTTGGAAATTAGATTAAATGTAAATTTATATGGAATAAAATTTTAAATTATAGTTTAATTTTTTTTAAAATTATTTTTAATTAATCTCAGTATAATGATAGAAACAATACTATATAAAGGTTAAGCTAGCCTTACGCCTTAAAAGGTTCTGGGTTCAATTATCATAACATAGGTCTTTCACTTTATCATGCAATTTCATCATTAATTATTCATAAGCAATGGCTGATGTAAGCATTATTTAAAACAAATAAAAGATTTCAGTTTTATTAGACATCCAATAAAATTTCTGGATTATAAATAAATCAGAATGTTACATGAGTAGGAATTACATTTATTATGGAAATATCTGAAGTAAATTTAATTATATGACAAGAACTAATGTCTAAAAATAACTTAGAATAAAAAAGAAATCAATGTCTAATGATTTTGACCTTAATTTTAATTTTTCAAACTAATTGTACAGTTAACTGATGTAACAAATGATCAATAACTGTTTAGAAATATATAAAGACAATAGAAATGAGAATTACTGTAATCAAAATACAATAAGTAATATAATTTTTTTGCTTAAAACAAATGATTATTTGTAATAAAATAATAGGTATTACAGATTATATATTACTAACAGCCAAATTTATTAGTATAATATAAAGACAAAGTTTCAAAAGGAACAAAGAATTTAAAAACTTATTTTAGAAATAGTTTTTTTATTTGCAACAAATTATTGTAATGTTTCAGTAATAAAATGCAATAGGACTGTGACATTTTTATTGCCTTAACTTTTTAACTGTAATACTCCGAAATTAAATTGTACAGTCTGCAGAAAACAAGCCTAGTAGCAGCTCTTAGTTTCAATTCATATTATAGCTATTTTGAAAAATTGGTTTTTTATTACCTTGCATTAACATTTTCCCACTAAACATTCATATAAAATGTATGAAAAACCCATTTTTTGTTTTAATAATGGAAAATTTTTAATTTTGTTATACATAATGGAATTATTAATTTGGAGGAGAGATTTTAGCCCAAAATCATCTTACTGCTTGGGTACAAAAAATAGAAAAATGGAAGCTGCACATACCCACAAAGAAAAGCAAAATGTCGGTACTGATGAGTAATGTTCAAAACGGAACATCAGTTTTCAGGTAAATGAAACAGGAGAAATTATTAAAAGTTTTCAGTATGTAGGGTTAAAAATACCTGAAGGTTAAAAGACCAATCAGGAAATTATTATTAGCAGCAATGCAGATGACAGGAAGAGGTTTTAGAATTATAAGCTTAGTATGGTATAAGGAAGTACTAAAGAAATGTAAACAAAAAATGTGACTGAATTAATGTCTCTATTTTAACGTAGTTTAGAAAGCACTTTTTGAAATAACTGCATAAAGAGAAGATAATAAAATAAAATTTATAACAAACTTGTATGAAAGACAGAATAGAAGTTCTGCAAAAAGAAATCTGGAATGTAAAGAATTTAACAGCAAGACTAAGATGGTCTGGGAACTTCTTCCTATTATATTTAAACTGATATTTTTTTACCTAATATTATATTTAAAAATTTTTATAAGTTTAAATTTTTATAACACCTATGGGAAGTACAGGAAAAAGATGGTTACACTACGTAAAAAAGACATGAAAAATTGAACAGAAACACAGTTAAGTGAAGGTTCATGAACTGCAGCTCAATCCAGGAACAAATGGATAAAGGTAAAGAATGATAATGATGTTGAAGTAATGAAAAAAATGTATCTATGCAACATAAACTTTTATGAAACAATCTATCAAAGAATTGGAAAATGCAATGCAAACACAAGACACTAATGTCTTATTACAGTATATGCCTTATTCAGTATTACAGATTTTATTCAAAAATGTTTATAATTTGATTTAAGAACATGATATGTATTAATCTGATTCACCGACTGATGCAATCGCTCATGTGGCAAGCAACAGCAATACAAATATAGAATGAGATATACATACACAATAAGAAAAAAATCCAAAACTATACCACTCACAGCTTGAGCCTAGTCACCCTGATTTTAATAAACATCAATACTACAGTTAGTACACTCTAACAAAAGCAAAATATTATAAATATTCTATGCTGTAAAAAGTACTAAAAAAAAAAAAAAAATGTTTTATGCATCACCTAATACATGTAAAAAATTTATTATTTTTTTTAAGCAAAGAAACTAGACTGGGTACAGTGAAAATTAATTATCCAAATGTGGATCATCTGAAAACTCTCTAGTAACACTGTCAGTACCTTCACTAACAAACAGTTACTTTAACATTCTCATAGAATGAGATAACCCGCAACATATACCCCCCCAGTTCTAAATTGACCCAAGCAGGATTCGGCAGCAATAAAGACAAGTTAATAGATTAGTAATGTAAGAAAATAAAATATCAATTCAATGTTCTATGAAATTTAGTGTTTTATTCTTATATAACATTCTAGATCACACATAAAACACTTTTTGTATCTTCTTATAACACTGAATGTCTTCAGAGTATGAAGACATGTATGATTACTGGTTACAGATCATTTTTCAGAAAATTAATTTTCTGAATATCCAATTTCTAACTAATAAATAATACTCTAATTTTACTTTGAAAAAGTATGCACAAAATGTCAATAAAATATCAGTTTCATTACTGTAACTCAACTCAATGTTATCCTTTATACATCAATGATCAATAATAATACTTTAGTTGTAATTTAACTTAATAGAACTTTCAAATTAAGTTAGTGTAATTAACAATGAAAATAATATTTTTAAATTAATGATAGCTTTAGTTGGTTCAAGTTGTGCTAAACTCCAATGGTACTTGAACAGTAAGTTATTCTAGAAGATAAAAATGATCTTAATAACTTCATTATAATGAATATATTACATACACTACATTATAGGAAACTTTCAAAATTGACAGATTAAAGTGGCAATGTTGACTGTATTTTAATTTTTCAAGCATCATTTGTTTTCAGTAGTTTATGACAAACCATCATATAATGCTACACGCATCAAAAATGTTTACAAATCATACAAATTTATTATCAAAATATGGAATTATTAGAGTTACATATCATGTGCTTCGCAATATTTACGGTGTGAAACACCAACTGACAAAACAGATGCATGGAGTCAAGAGATTACTGCTGTGGTAAGTGCAAGTTTTTGTGAAAATAAAAATTTAACAATTTCATGTCACTCATAAGAATTTGGGCCTTTCTTCAACAAAAACATGACAAATTTTGCGTAAAGATCTTGGTCTACACCCATATAAGATTCAACTAACTTAAGAATTAAAACCACAGGACCATTCTTTGCATCAATGGTTTGCTGAATAAGACTACAGCAGTTCGAAGTTGATAAAAATTTTCATCAAAAAATCTTTTCAGTTGAAACTCATCATTTTTGACTTAATGGCTTTATAAACAAACAAAATTGCTATACTTGGAATAATTCCAATCCACACAAATAATTCAACAGCGATCATTACAACCAAAAAATATCACTGTTTGATGTGGATTATGGGTTGGTGGCGTCATTGGGCCATTTTTGTTTTGAAAATGAAGTAGGAGATGGTGTTATAGTAAACGGCGAAGTTATTGAGACATGATTTGTGATTTTTTGTTTGCAAATCTGGAAAATTTTGATTTGAATGAGATGTGGTTTCAAAAGGAATCATCTGTATGTCCATACATGTATCACATATATCATATGTAAGTATCATATAACACATATACAAAGCCTAACTGCAATACAACTTTAATAGTATTTTTCAATCACCAACAGTATTTCAATTTTATAAATGAATACACTTTCAAATACATGTATTGTAAATATAATACACATTGGTCAAAACAATGATTGACTAGTAAATTAAGATTTTTATATATCTAAAACGCATTTGATATTTCTTCATATTTTTTGAGCTTTTTATCTCTAAAATGTAATACTTATTGATACATATATAAAACATTTTGTGTGTGTGTGTGTATGTATGTATATAAATAATTAAAATAGACATTTAATAAATTTATTCTTGTAATAAATGTTACTATGAACAGAATAATTAAGTCATAAAGAAAATTAAACATTTTTCATTTACTAATACTTTCTTTAATTTCAATTTTACTTTAAAATAAAATGTAACATTATCATTAATAAAACACAACATACTCAAAGTATATTTGGTAACCAAATTTGATACCCAAAATGTATATTTGGTAGGCAACTGAACTTTTACCCGCACATCAGCAGGTACTACATACAACAAAATCAATCTCTGATTATCACCCCTTAAGAATAGATAAATAAAGATACCGTACACATCACATATACGACATACAAATAACAGCAAACAAATTTTACACAAAGCAGATAAAAGCGATAACTCAACTTGAAGCATGTGAAATTTACACACAAAACAAATACACTTTGGGCATGTACTGTCTATGAGGGGTTTTCAAACATTCAAAATAGTCATAATAAACAACAGTATCACCCACAAACCACAGATTAAATTGCTGAATACAAAATCTAGAAAGTCTTCATGAAACAAATTTCCACGTATTTAGGAAGTGAGTAACTTTTATAATTTTATAGATCAGTTAAAAAAAGAAAAAAGGTTAAACACTTAAATAAATCTTGGTTAACTAACAAAACATCAATTGAAATGGTAGGAAGACAATGTGGCATTAGACTGTAATCAGGATGGATCAAGACAGCCATTTTCTTTGTTACTAAGCAAATGTCAAGCTGTTTTTGTTTCTCAAGAGACCCATATTTTTAATAACAGTAATTAAACACTATTATTACAATTAGTTTTGTTCACTAGATACTTTGTAATTATTTTACTGTATTTAGTGAATTATACATACATAATGAAAACAAAATGGTTCTTTGCAGCTAACTCAATAAAAATATAAAATCAATATTTCAAGATATGCTGCTCCTAATATTTTTTTAAATCCGATTTAACTTCAAATAGGAAACAAATACATTCTTGAAAATTTTACCCAACATATTAGGAAATACAATATTCAACAAAACGATATGACTGATCATACTTATTATTCAAGTAAAATTAACTTACCTGTGACTAAAAACAGCTCCAATATCTATTTTATATGGGCATCTTCTTTTAATTTCATCTTCCATTTCAGTCTGATTCATAAATGCTTGATACCGAATAACAATATCTTCAGCCAATGTAAATGAGAATTCACGGTTTTCAAAGTATTCCCTTTTAACTAAAATAAAACAGAATAATAAAAAAATATTATCTTAAAACAAAGTAAAAATAAATAAATATATATATATATATAATCAAGGCATCACTTTAAGAATTTCTTGGAAAATTATCTCATTAAACGTACACATTCAATAAATGAACTTTAAACTATATTACAATAGGTGTGAGAAAGAAAAATTAAAGAACGAAAGATAGTGAGTAAATGTGGGCTTGAACACACAAATAATTAGAATTAATCATTAATAATTCAGCTCGCATTAATAATATAGCTTTTAAAAATATAAACTAGAATAATATATAGATAAAAAATACAAAATAATTATTGGTTACATTTTTACTGTAAAACTGTTGTATTCCAAAATATAATAAGTTTATGTTTTGACATTAGTTAGTGCTTTATAATGATATTTATTTGCAATCTAAATGTATTTATAGTAAGAACCTTTCTGAATTTTACACATTATATTTTAACAAACTTATAAATAGAAAATTAAAGAAAAAACTTACTATTTCCATAACTAAGCCACCGATAGAATGGTCCAAATGGAAATAATCTCTTATAATATAGAGGAAGCATATCTGGTAACTGAGCTGGATCAAAGTCAGCCATTTTGCAGTGTAGATATTCTGTAATAAAGGTGAGTTAATTTTAATACCATAAAATAACCAATAAATGAAACTTAGACCTTAATTGCAACTTACAATGCAATGGTATTCCATTTCATGGAAAATATCAAGAGTAAAATCCTGGAAAGTAAATAGAGTTAATAAGGATAAAATTTAAACAACTGGTAGCATATTTAATAAACTCCTGTAGATAATTAAAATAAAACAGTATTATGTGCAGTTTCACTGCTTGTTATTTTGATTCATTTAAGGCTAACAACTATGGGATTAAATAACACTAAAATGTATGTACTTTCTACAGAAAAAACAGTAGAAAGGAGAATCAACAGAAAAAATTACATTTTATAATAATATAAACGGCTAGAAGAAACAGCAAAGAATTTCAGAGTAAAAGGATATCAAGAATTTCATTAGCAGGTCCTTGGTCACATTTATGTAAAACAGAATCCCAAAAGCTCTGTTTACTAATACTCCATTCTGCAATCACAAGATTGATCAAGAATGTGGTTGAAGAAATAGAAGAATATTATCAGATATGGGACAAAGTAAGAAAAAACATGGTTCTTGTGGAAGCAAATGCCATCAAGACTTATGTACAAGTGCATAGAATAATAAACATCCTTAAATACTGCAACTTTTAGACCTATTTTGGTTCCAACCAAGTACTTACAGCTAACGCCGATTGCCAATACAGCATCATGCTGCAATTGCATATACAAAAATTTACTTGACTTCGTCAACCCACAAAAAATAAAATAATTACACTAAGCTGAATATTCAAATTTGACCATAAGATGTTCTGAGGGTACTTCATATCAAAACCAGCGTAGAAAACTTTCTGTGAAAATGTAGAAGACTACACTTCATTCTGTGAAAATAGATGAGTCCAGAGGAAGGTCAAGCAAGTTGTGTATAATAAATAATTTTTTTTTATTTTGTACATATAAGCACAGTGAAAAATAATGCAGATTAATTATGTATAACAAAAACACTTCTTTGTAAACCTAAATCGATCATCAGTTTGGGCTTAACAGTCAAATTCACAGCCAAAATTTGCAAACATTCTATACCAACAGTAAGTAAACTAGTCATATTTATAATGCGCAAGTTACTTAATAAAAAGGAATAAAATTTACTCAAAAATATTAACATTTAAGTAGAGTAAATGGATAGAGGTAGTTTTGCAATGATCAACACAAACTTACTCTTAACACATTGAGAACTGTCAATTCACAATCTGCTAAGCAACTAACAGAAACAACGTATATAAATATAAGATTATTTTAACTGTCATAATGATTTTTGTGTTGTAAATTATTATTTAAAATCACTTATCATAAATAAGTACACTATAATAACATAAATGCTTAAAAATCGGTTAAAATTAAATAAAATCAACAAAAACATACCACTAACAGGCAATTACCAACCACTCAATACTTAGGTTAGAATCCGTGAGAAAATATTGAATCGAGCGGGAAATAAACAGGTGATGATCACAGAAAAGGGATACTGATACCAACTTATTCCCTGAAAACTCGCTATTCACTGAAAAAAACTAAATTTTCTTTTAAATACAAAAGAAAATATGAAATAGAGATATAATTCCATAAAATTGAAAACAATTCTGTTATTAAAATCTTTTACTTGGAAAACTTTGTTTCTTAAATTTCGACATAATAATGGAATAATAATAGAGAAAAATGTTATCATATTTCAGCCACCATTCTCTAACTTGGATTTCATTTTCTTGATTGAATTTTTAATTTATTGCTAATTTATATTATAATTTATATCACTTAATTTATAAAAGTACACTTTTTTAGTAGTTACTGGTTTAAATCATTAAATTTTCATAATTTTCTCTATATCCGCATTACGAAATTTTTTCAACGCTAATAATAAATTATTAAAGAACTATACGATAGTTCAGTTCAGTTTCAAACATCATGTGACCTTACGATTTTGTGACGTCGTTTACAACTATACGTGTCCTTCTTATTGAAATTAATGGTAGCTACATTACATTGGCCTAATTCACGACTACTCATTTATTCATCAGTCATTTCAAGTTCAGGATAGTGTAATACTTGTCGAAATTACGGATTGGTTTGTTTTAACGTTATAGGTGTATCAGACAGTGGTACATCATGCCGATAACAATAACTTCTTTCCTGCAATCTTTTAATGCCCAGTTGTGAGTATTCAAAATAATTTTTTTTTTTTTAATTAATGTACACTATTGGAGTTAATTTGTTTTAATTTATTAATTAATACAACAGAAATGTTGATGACCAGTTTTTGTAATTTCAAGTTTAGTTTTAAAAAGAAAGTATATAAAAATTAATATTATACACAACATTAATTAAAATTGATAAGAGGACTAATTATTGCTATGTCATGTTTTCATGTTTACTACGTAAACGTAGAACATTCTGTAGACTTCGTTGATGTTGCATTAACTTGGCGTATTTCCATGTTAAAAGGAAGAAAATTAGGTTTTGCAGTGTATTAGTATATTTTCCAGAATCTGTTTTTTTAATTAACTATTTAAAACTTGCAAATTTTAATGTTAGTGAAATTTTTATAATTTTTAACATTATTTAATTTATTCATTTGTACAATTTTTTTGTGAACTGCTCTTTTATTAGTGAGATCATAAGAAATTTCTCTGTAAATTAACTTCACAATTGGCTGATGTAATCAAGGAATTTGTGGCATTTCATTTCTTGTGATGCAATACGTAAATGATTGAGTATAAATTATAATTTTCAAAGTTTTAAATTACTTGAAGGCCATTTCTGTAATATTTAAGTGGGCTTGGTTTGAAAAAAAAATCCTAAATTTCTCTTGTATCTGTGGAATGATATAATTATTATTTTTTGTAATAATTTGTTTACTTGTTTTACCTTGGATGGACAGAACCATTTGTTACAAATTTCTATATTAAGATAAGATTTGTGAATTAAATTATAAATGTAATAAAATTTATTTAATTTTTGATGGAAAATTGTGATATTCTGTTAAAATATAATTCAATATGTTCCAGCATGCTTTATACAAATATGAAGTGAGAATTGCCATTTATATTGTACTTTGTATGCTTACCTAGCAGAGTACTGAAAAAACAACCTTTTTTTTAATTTATTTTATACTTAGTGTCCCTTGCAGTGGGAGATAAAGTAGTCCACAAATTGATTTAAAATAATTCTACAAGGAAAAGTTCTTTTTTTAATTGAATACTTTTAATTATTGTACATTTTGTTATTTACTTTGTGGCATTTACAAGATTGCTTTTTGATTTACAAGGATGCACGTAGCAATTACTTTTTTTAAGCTAGTGAAATTATATTATTCAGACATTGTGTACTATTTACTGCTGAAAAGGCAGTATAAAATTACTTATATATAACCCTCTTTATCTGCAGTCTTTGACAAAGTGTGGTTTGATTAGATACCATATTTCTTTATCATAAACTCAGTTTTACTCAATACTATTGTTAGAAATGTTTAAATATGCAAAGATTGATAAACATACAAACAGATAACATAATATACAAATTACCCACCACGGAATGGAGACTGTATATGCATTTGGAGTAAGAGGTTTTTTGTGTGTATGTCTGTTACCACATTTCCCAAAAACTACTGGACCAATTTCAATGTGATTTTTTTGCATTACATAGGTATCGCTTCAGATCACGTTCTTAGATATGTTTTATGGTTATAGGGCACCAGGGGGTGCTACCGTAATGTTTTTCTTTAGAATGGCTTGGCCAATTTTGATGCTGTTTTTGCATTAGATAGGTATCATGTCGGTGCAGGTTCTTCGATTAGTTACAAGCTAAGCTTAGTTTGACAGTTAATCAAAATCTTAAATTTTATTGTCTTAAATAAAACAGTATTACAATGTCAGAGGATTTAAAGAAGAAGCACAGTTATTTAATTATTTTAAGTTTTTTTGAGGTTTTAACATTTTTAATTTTATTTTAAGTTTTTCAGTTGAAAGAGAAAACAAAATATCCCATAAATTAAATATGACCATCTTTATTACAACAGGGTTTATTTAAAATATAGAACAAATAGAACAAATTGTTTACAAATAATGGAATTTTGTCTTTTAAAGGTCTTTTGAAGCATTATTATTGACTGATGCTTAATGCTTCCCACAGCTGCTTTCCAACAGCTCTTGCTGTTTCCAAGCACTTAAAGGCCTTGTAAAAAAAAAAAAAATTTTATTAATCTAAAAATAAACATATTTCATCATACTGTTCAACAAGCTGTTTTTTAAATAATTAAAAAAGTATTTATAAATTTAAAAAGAAATAATACTCAAAAATTGTATTATTGTAATATTTTAGACTGGAAATTTCATTTTAATTTTAGCTATTAACCAAAACATCTTCCTAAAGGTTGCTTATAAAATATTTTGGCAGCTTTTTTCAGTAGTGTTGTGATATTTATTATTTCAGTAATAAACTAAAAATATAAATTGAAATAAAAAAATGTATTTTTACATACTATTTTTAATAAAACCATTATTGATATTTTATTCATATTTTGAATTTCTTCAGAGAAATCAATTTAGTAATAATATTTTATACTGTAATGCTCAATAATTGTGTCAAATTATTAGGTCATACCTTACTAATCATAATGTATATTTATTCCCCAATATTATACTGTCTGAAATTTATATTAATTTATTGTTACCTTTATATATATAGGTTTTTAGCAGTATTAAAGAGGTTGTACGGGTTAAATTTTAAAAACATTGTGATTTTTATTTATGTATTAATAGGAAGTAAAGATACTTTGTTACTTCATCAAGCGATGTTAAAAAGAAATTCAATTTATATTTGAAAGTTCTTATGAAATTATTATTAGTTAAGAAAGAAATTTGCCATATCAATAAGCTTTCATTGCACCTCTGTTTTACAGCTGGTTAGCTATTTTAAAGAATAAAATTTCTCATTTATGAAGTTGTACTTATGATACAGACGACTACTACTACTACTACTACTAAGTTCATCAACTTCAGTTAATAGCTTAATCAACAATATAATTTTCTTGTAACCAGATTTAATCGTTTATATATATATATATATATATATATATATATATATATATATACACACAAGGTGTGATCAAAAAATACGGTGAATAATTTTTTATTAAAAAAAGTAATAAGGTTACATAGAATTCAATTTAATCTCCTTCAAAGTATGTCTTCTGTACCTTAGCTAGCAATGCACTTATCCCAACGTTGACTCCATGACTGGAGGCATTTCTGGAAGGCGTCTTTCGGAAGGGCTTTCAGCTGCTCGGTCATGGCCCTCTCAATGTCAGCAATGGTGTCAAAACATTTTCCTTTAAGCACAGTTTTAATTTTTGGGAAGAGCCAAAAGTCGCATGGTGCTAAATCCGGTGAGTATGGCGGATGTGGATAGACAGGAACACTTTTTTCGGCCAAAAACTTGCGAATGAGAAGAGAGGTGTGACACGGCGCGTTGTCGTGGTGAAGAAGGAAGCCATTGGTCCATTTTTCTGGTCGCTTTCTTCGTACGTCGTTAAAAGTTAAAATGCTTTGAACGGATCCATACGAGATGTTAAGGTCTTCCGATAGCTCTCGAATAGTCATTCGCCTGTTTGAACGAACCATTGTTTACACTTTTTGCACATTTTCAACTGTTTTTGAGATTACTGGACGTCCCGTACACTGCTCGTCTTAAACAGACTTATTTCCATTTTTAAATCGGTCATACCACTTGTACACAGTCTTCAAAGCTACTACATTATCGCTGTACACCAATTCTAACATTTCATGAGCTTCTTTGGCACTCTTTTGCAACTTAAAACAAAACTTAATGTTAATGCGTTGTTCAAAATCCATGTTGCGCAACACACGATAAACACAACCCCACTCTAGTGGCTCTGGCAGCTGACTGGCAAGCTCGAACGTGTTACAACTTGTCCCTGCCTGTCTCAGTTGATCACGCTATTGGACAAATTACAGCATATGGATGTAGCGTCGGCAGTTGCCGCTATAAAGATTCATTCACCATATTTTTTGATCACACCTCGTATATGTATGATTATTGTATGACAAATGTGTACTGCTGCTGATGTGTGGGTAAAGTGCATTTCTACTTCATAGTTTTGAAAATAAGTATGTAACATTGCCCGGAATTGAAAATGAAGACTTGTTTATTTTTAAAAAAATTAACATTATACCATTTTTCGTTTCTTGTAGAAACTGAAACCTTTATATCATACTTCTAATATCTTTTTGCTTCATTTTGGCAGAATTATTTGTATATATGAGTGTATCTCTTATTAGAAGACTCATAATAGCAGTTTGCAGAACCACAGTCTTGTAATTTGAGTAAAAACACTGTTTATACTTAAATATTGAACAATTTTATGTAATGTTATCAAAATGATGTAAGTAGCTATTGTTACTCTTATTATTACATATAAAACGTTAATTTCTGTTGAATTCCCTATCACAAAGGCATTCCATGCAATAAATGAGGTTACAAGCTGATATTGGCCACTGAAGAAGCATGTAATATTGTTATGGAAAACGACCATGCAAGTTTAGTACGCATTAAGAATTTGAATTCACCATTTGGTTTGGGTTCATACCAGATTATATACCAATTTTTTTTCTTTTTTGTTACTCTGTTAATCCAGTCTGCTTATTGTATAACCATTCAAGTTTTCCTCATTGTGCACAGTGTTATTGTGGCACACATTTTAATTGAGCAAAAATTGATGGTGTTTTTGGGTAAATCATTGCATATGACCTTTAGTTAATAAGATTACAGTAAATTAAAAAATTCACAACACAAGCAAAGGTTATGAAACAAGCACACATAGGTATGCTTATTTCATAAGAGCATTTGTTCTTGTGAATAGTAGTTTTTAACTTACTTTAAAGATTTTAAATTAGATTGATTCAACAACTATGAAAGATTAGTGTAAAATAATTAAAATGGTCATATATTCCTCAAATTATAGAATAATTTCCCAAATAAAGAAATCGTATATTGACATTAAATGTTTTCTTTTCTTAGTATTAAATTTTTGGTACTTACGTATTAACGCCACCGCAGCTACAGCTTTATTTAAAAACAAAGTAGTCAATCTGATTTCGGTGGAAAATGGGCTGATATAGATTTTATCATAGATTCAAAACAGTCTCTTTATTAATTTTAATAAATGGTTATTTATATTTATTTATTTTATAAATATAACCAGACTTAACCTACGCTCGCTTCGCTCGCTAACCTTGACTAATTAACAGGAGTCTTTTGATTATTTAAATAATAAATAATTGCAATAATTACTGAATTTATTAAATAAATACTCAAAAAATTATGGTGTTACAATTAGTCAAGGTTAGCGAGTGTAGGTTAAGTTTGGTTAAATTATATTTATAAAATAAATATAAATAACCATTTATTAAAATTAATAAAGAGACTGTTCATTTTCCACCGAAATCCGATTGACTACTTTGTTTTTAAATAAAGCTGTAGCTGCGGTGGCGTTAATACGTAAGTACCAAATTTTTTTATACGCAGTAAAAATTGTAAATATGTTAATGAATTTCCATCTTTTACAATATAAATAGGCCAATTTAATACAATATACATTAGTATATTGTATTAAAATACACTCTTCAAAATCAAATTTCATAAAACGGTAACAAAACTATGATTGAGTAATTTTATAAGTAAACTAGACTTTTTTTTTTTTATAATTTACTATGATACAATTCCAATACTAAAAAGGAATTTTTTGGTTTTGCTTATTTTCAAAAAAAAAAATTTAAAAAAGAAAAGTATATTTAAAATATCTTTTGTTGCTAATAATCATTTTTAAAATAAATTAATAAAAATATTATGAATAGAATTTAAAAAAAAAATTCTAACCTGGTTTTCTCTAGAACAATTTCCAAGAAGTGGCAAAAACCAACCATGTTGAACAAAGCTGTATGAGTATAACATAACAAAAAAGTAATAAACTACATAACCAAACCGAAAAATTGTTTTCTTTGTTAATACACAATAAGAAAACCCTTACCAGCTGCTGAAAAAGAGTGTGAGTGTATAGAATGCCTTCCCCCTGACACATAGTAGGTGTCACGTGCATAGAACAGTTTCCTCATAAGATTTCACCCATTGCATCATCAGCACTGAATGTGTTAAACTAATTCTTTACCATAATTTTAAAATGTTGCCACTTCAAAATAGCCTTTTTGAAACAAAAAATCAATTAATTATTATATACATATATATATATATATATATATATATATATATATATATATATATTTTAAGTTACCATTAGAAAGATTGCTGTGCTTGACATAGCTTAAAATCTAAACAAATTTTAAGAAAAGAGAAAGAAATAAACAAAGTTATATTATTTATTTGCATTATATAATTTTTTTTTTAATTTTTAAAAAATTAATAAATAAACAAATTTGAATGAAATTGTTATTTTTATTGTATAAAACATTACAACATTGACCACACAATTGGGTATTTCAATCTGAAACGTTTCTTGGCTTGAAAAAGGGACACTGTTTTTCTGTTTGATTTTTCCTTACAAAGTTGGGTGATCTCTGGGTATCATGTTGATCGATTTTTCTCTAAAGTTAGGTATTCCTCAGGATTGTTAGCAATTATTATTCAGGAGTTGTTTTGTATATGAAATTATTATAGTTAACAAAATTCTGTTAAAAATGTCCACTTCTTAGTTATGATTCCTTCACAGGATGTCAAATTTTGAAATTCACTGATACCACATATATCTAAAAAGATTACCAAAGAATCCAATCTAAATTGTTGATACATGTATCTTAGTTGGGGTGTGTTTAGTAACGTCAGTGTCTTTGTGGCTGAGAAATTATTCTTAGTAATTCCCAAAAGTCTTCTCTTGATATTAATGTATGCAGGAGGGAATTCTTGTTTGTTATTTTGGGCATGGCTATGTAAGTTAGTCTCAAATTTCTGATTCATCACAAAGTTCATTAGAGATGAACCAGTTACCAGCACTGCTATGATATGGGTGCTAGACTGTAGGTTCCAGTTACACGTTAATAAAAAAAGTAAATACAGTTGCACTTTGTGTTTATTGGAATCTATTTATGGAAGAAAGAATGCACTTGTATTAGTCTGATTGCTCTAAGCATTATGTAAATAATTTCTGTGGCTACTGCATAAAATTTCCGAACATATTAGAATTTTTTTCAACTTAATAAAAACATTATTTAGCGTAATATATTATCTCTCTTAATCTGCTGTTATATTGACATCAATTAATAAATAAGTGTAGAGGCTGTAAGTTTATCAACATTTATTAAACTGATGTTTTTGAAAATTAAAGAAAAAGCCCTTTGCCACATAACATCAGTTTCAGACAGATTTTGTATATATATTTGTTTTATTTGTTTGTGGCCTATATGATTCTCTTAGACAGTCATAGCTGTTAGGTGTAGTAGATTTGTTAGACAATTGGTGATGGGAATTTGTAATTTTTTAGGTTATCTATGGAGCAGGTCAAGCCCTACAAAACTTATCTTTAAAGGATTATTTTGTGTGCATTATAATTAAGTCTTAAATAAGATTATATATGTATATATTTCAAGAGTAGCATTATGTGTAAGTGTATTTTCACAGTTATAACAATCATAATGCTATGGTTGACTGTGCATAGCATGTAGATTGTTTTTTGTTTTTTTTTCAAAATTATAAATACAATTATATAAATATGTTATTTTTATCAGTTTATTTATTTAATTCATTTTTTTCATTTCCATGCTTCTATCTATATACATTATGTTTATTAACTGTTGTGTATAGCAGAATAAAATTTATATTATTAGTACTATTATTATGTTTGCACTCTTACAAAAACAAGTACTAAACTGCACCTTCTGTTAATATTAGATTAGGTAACTTCCTCATAAGGGGTTTTTTTAGATTACTGATTTTTGTAAATAAATTCAAACTGTCTGCTTATTGTTAGACAAAATTATAAGAACATCCACATTTTACAATAAAGATAGGTTTGCTTCATTGCTCAGGAAAGATGATGTAGTGGAACTAAACTTAATTAACATATCTGTATACCTGACATAAGTAAGAAGAAAAAAGTTACATAGTTTGTTTATAAATAATGAGGGCATGAAACTGAGCATAACTGCCCTTCAAAAAACCCCCGAGGATTTTTTCCTTTATAATGTTTTAGTATGTATACCTCTGGGTGAAATGAATCTTTTGAAGGCGGAAATAAATGATTGTGAAGTTAGATTTAATTTAGTTTTTGATTAGAAACTAACTCTAAATGAATAGCTTTAGTGGCTAAACATATAAAAAGCATTATATAACTCGTTTCTTCTTACTTATGTCAGGCATATAAATATGTTAAGTTTAGTTGAACAGCTGTTGAATTAAGCTTACTTTGATAATAAATTTAGATAAATTATCCAAAGATTCTCCCTTTATGGAATTTAGTACCATTGTTGTATTGTTACCCCTTGGAATTATGTCTTGCTGGTTTGACTTATTTGCATTTATCCAGTTTTTTTGTCTATGTGTGGTGTGTTTAATTGTACACCAGAGTGTAAGAGTCTTTAGAATTGATAAATAATTTTGTAAAGTACACACTTTGATGTAAAACAATAGGACTAATAAAATTTATTTTTAATATATATGTTAAGATTTGAGGTGTTATTTTACATAAATTATTCTATCATTGTGGTCCATGTTTATTCACAGGCGTTTTAATTTTATTAACTGTGACATGTTTACATAAGAAGTAATCACTACTGCAATTTGCAGTTACTATTGATAAAACATTGTTATTTTGTATAAAACATTGTACTAGACCTTGATCAAGGTTATCTTTAATAATTTTTTTATATTTCTGTAATTTATTAGGTAAATAAATTGTTAATAATGATAATGATAATTAGTAATGATAATGAAAGTACTTTTTCAGAATTTTGCTTAACTATCACCATTCTTTAAAACATTCCACATTTTCATAATTTTATATTAATTTCCTTTAAAAATCCAACTGAATAAAATATATTTTTTTTAAAATGATTGTAGGGTTCTTAATGTGACATTATATTCTGATAACCTCCAGGGTTAATGAATTTGGTTATAGAAGAAAGTGTGTGGAATATACAGTAGTAAAGAAAGACAGATTAGAGTGTGTGAAACAGTAGTTAAGGATTTAGGATATAAGCGGCAGAAATGGGGATTGTTGGCACAGAACAGAAAGGAATAGGGAAGTGCTTCAAATCAGTTAAACGAATATTTTTTCTAGTGTATCAGAAATTTCAGTGCATACTATAAGATTCTTGATGGGGTTTTTGTGCAGTCCTTCCTAGGAAGTAAGAAATTCCTTTTATCTGCTGGAAATTGTAAATCCTGATACTTCCATTAGAACCAGAACTGATCAGCAGTAATCCAAAAAAATTCATGTCACATAAGCATAGTGTTGACAGCTGAGGTCCAGTTGGATAAATTACATTTTAAAACTACTATAGACTGTTGAATACTGCTGCTCAGCCACTATTATGTTGCTGTAATTACTCATCATTGCTTGGTAATCCAGGGATGTGTCAGTCACATGTATACTTGCTACAAAAGTAAGGAACACGTGTCCCATTTCAGTGAAGATATCTACATATGTAAGGATTTCCTGCTGTATGAATCTCACATTAGAAAATTATTAACATTTAAATGAGAAAAAACGTCTAGTTTAAACTATCTTCCTCCTGTTTCTATTAACATCATCTGCATACTAGTTTATTCAATGTATAGGTAATTATTTTTAAAAATATAAAATATCTAGTTGATAGTACAAATCTTATATAAAAGGGTAGACTGCTTTTAATGCCCGCCTTTCATAGCTATCTGTTAATTTAAGTTTATTATTTAATTATTTTATTTTATTTTATTTAATAATAGTAATTACTATAATTTCACAAAAAAAATTACAATAAAATATGTATGAATATTGTACAAAATAACTTTGAATGATCAAGAATTTCCAAATACGAATTAAAAGTTGTGTTTTTGCAGTTTGTTTATAAATTCAAATATTTAATTCAGATTATCATTTTAATTATATAATTCCTAGCTATTGATAATTTACAGAGAAGAGCCTGTCAGGCAGCATCTAAAAAATGTCTATGCCTGTCTCACGTTGTCTTCTTTGGCGGCTGCCGTGGGAGCGTACATTCATATGTATACAGAAATTCTTCAGGCTGGATTGTTAACAGTATTTGCCGCGTCAGGACTTCTATTAGCTCTTATGGCCACACCAGACAGTGACAAGAACAGACGTATTAGAATTGGTTTACTTCTTGGGTTTGCGTTTTTTTCAGGTTAGTTTGAAAGTAAAATATTTTGTAAATTCTTTTCAATGCTTGTTTATAACTTTTTCTATAGAAAAATATAAAATGCTCAATACAAAGTATTTTAATTAAAATATTCTCTTGAGGTGGTTCATTTAAATAAATATCTCAAGTATTTATTTTAAACATAACTGTTAATATTCATAGTTTCTGTGTACTAAATCTTTAAGTCAGGATCCATATATGACTTCTAGAAGACTTGTATGGCAGGCGAAGTCATCAACAATTTTAATATAATGCAGTTGATAATCCAGGGTCTTCTACTTGTTTAAATAATATTTATATATATATAATATAATGTAGCTTTTAATATATTTATTATAAAATGTATGATTAATATATGCAGCACAGTAGGCTTATTGGATCCAATGACCTGATAATCCAAAAATTGTAGTTTCTGTGTAAGTATTCTTCTCTTTTGAAGCTGCTTGAGGGACCCACCGGGTTGGTCTAGTGGTGAACACGTCTTCCCAAATCAGCTGATTTGGAAGTCGAGAGTTCCAGCGTTCAATTCCTAGTAAAGCCAGCTATTTTTACACGGACTTGAATACTAGATCGTGGATACCGGTGTTCTTTGGTGGTTGGGTTTCAATTAACCACACATCTCAGGTATGGTCGAGCTGAGAATGTACAAGACTACACTTCATTCACACTCATACATATCATCCTCATTCATCCTCTGAAGTATTATCTAAACGGTAGTTACCGGAGGCTAAACAGGAAAAATAAAAAAAAATAAAGTGAAATTGCTTGAGGAAGTAAGATCTTTCAAAATGCACAATTTGGAGGTAATTCAAGCAATTAAAGAATATATTTATTATGTACTCATATAGTAAGATTGCTTTAGTTGTTAGAATGCTATTCATTAAAAAATTTGTGAGCTAGTTACTGTCTGACTTTTTTTTACTTATTAATTGTAATTTCAATTTATTAATACCTTTTTTTTTGTTTATAGGTATGGGCATGGGTCCACTTTTACAATTGGCAATAATGATAAATCCCAGCATTATAGTTACAGCTCTTATTGGCACATCTCTTATATTTGTATCATTCAGTATGGCTGCATTGACTGCTAAACGTGGCAAATGGCTTTACTTGGGTGGTACTTTAATGACTGCTCTAACAGGTTTACTCATTGTATCATTTGCAAATATTTTCTTGGGATCTCATCTTATCTTCATGGTGAGTTTATGTTTATTATATTTTTTCATTCATTTATTTTTTAAGGTATTTTAAATTAATTATACATTTTTCATCTCAGTGTATCAGTTTGTATATTACTCATCAGATATACCAAAGATCATGTTGTGATTCCCAATGTTCTGTTGATTATAATTTTTTAATTGATATTGTACTTTTAGTTGCCTACACATCAGGCAGAATTCTTAGGTTGGAATCTAATTAAGAAGAACATAAATCACCAAGGTCTTTTTTCCAGAGTTATGTTATTTTACATTTGAATTATTATTAAATCAATCTGAATATTACATTTGTAAGTTAGTATAGTGGTAGTAGTATAGCACTAGCTTCCTCACAAAGAAAATTGGTAGCATGACTAATTAAATTTTAATGCTATGGTTCCTCGATAATTTCCATACCTGCTACTCTACTTCTGGTTCTAATAACAAGACTTCCTGGCCTGCTGATGCATGGATGCAATAAACTATACTCGTGACAATTTGGGGTCCATAGGCAACCAGAAGCTCCAAATCTGGAAGGCTGCACTAGATATCAAATTATACAGATTGATCTGTACTCTTGTTAATTTATATTCTCTTAAACAAATTACAAAAACTAAAAGAAGTGACCATCAGAGTGTATTACTTCCATTATTTATTTTTTGAATCCATTAAAAATATCATAGATATAACTGTAAGTGGCATCCATATATAAAGATTGACTTATTGAATATAATGTTTAGCCATCTTTAAAATTAAATCTTAAAATTCACACTGATTTTTAATTGTATAAAAATTAATTAATATCTGTTATAAAAAATTCTGTACTGGTTAACAGATTTCTCAGATTTTTTGTTATTATTAGTACATTATTTAAAACTGTACTATTAAAAGCATAAAGAAATTATTTATATTAATTTACAGTTCAAAATGCTTTAATCTTTATTTTCTTCCATTATGTAATTTCTTTTTTTTGTTTTATCTATTGTTTGATGTGTTTTCAGTAATTATTTTTTCATAACATTAATTATGTTGTTTAATTCTATTCTTTAGATTTTGTGAATTTGAGTTCTGTTTACTCATTTATTCATATTTTTTAGGGTATTATATACAGAGTTCTTGATGTGTTGTTAAATTAAATTACCTCATTGGGTGTATCTTGCTACGTGACAAACATATTATGTAAATCATGTTTAATATAGTCACAGTCATGTACTTGATTTATTTGTGTTGTTTGTTTGAAAAAATTATTTACTTTATTACTTTTAATAAATTTTTCAATATATTATTGAACATATCGACATATGAAATGATGTTTAACCCTTTAACTGTTGTTATGCAGATAACTGTGACTCCCTATCTGCATGGGTTTTTTTTAAAAATAAAAGTACAGAAACGAGCACGTTAGTTAAACTTGCTCCTTTAACTAACGAGCAATAGAATACTGATTAATAAATGTTTTAGCATGAAAAAGGAGGTATACAGTTAGCTTAAAAGGTTTTTGTTGCTGTGATAGATCTCAAAACATGGATGCACAAGCCAGTTTCACAGTTATACAAGCCATCAAACTTAAACCCCGATTTATTACTATCAGTGACTTATAATGCATCCCCAGAAAATAAATCAGTCATTCTATTAAAAATTTCATCTTGTAGGTCTACTGCATCACCAGAACCATTATGCATTATACTGCCAAATTCATCCTCAGCATCTAAGTCATCTAATAACCTTGCTACTTCATTATCAATCACTTAAGCACTGTTTTCTGCCATGTTTGAACTGTTTACTTTCTACTAAAAATATCCCTATAACACAAATTGAAAACAAGAAATCAAGTTATACAAATTAAAAAAAAATACAGTAAAGAAAGAAAACTCTTATTATAAACACAATGTTTTTTAAACTACATTTGGAAAAAGAAAACATTACATAAACACATCATTGCTGAAAAAACAAGATAAATTACTTTATGAAAAGAAAACATATGTAAAACAATGGTTTTATAACAAAAATGTAAACTGATATCAACATTGAACGATGCGGCAGAAATCGGAATTACGGCAGCGTGGTGGGAGGAATAGGCTACAGTAAAGGAACATTCAAAACAGCTGTTTCTCTTGGCCACTGTTACAGCAATTGTCCTCTGAGTAGCATTTTATAGCCTAATGATGCTGCTTCCTTACATTACTAAATGAATTGAGTTTGTCATTTTACTCAGTAGCAGCTGATAGCAATACACGAAGTGTACTGTTATGGCAAAACGCTGTGGGACTGAATTTTCACTGTCGTAATAGTACGGCAAAACGCATCTGAAGGTTAATATCTTTTATATTGTTTTATATACTAACTGAAATTAAAATAAAAACCTTATGAATTTTTTATTAATTTCAAGCTTTTACATAGTATTTTTACCTAGCTATTAGGTAACTAGCAGCAATCTTAACAATATATATACATGCATATATTTGTATTCTAATTGTCATGTAGATTTTTATTTTTCAAAATCTAAATTATTGCAAAAAAATATTTTTAAATTTACCTATTCTTTTCTAAATTATAACTAAATTATAAGGTCTATTCTATTAGACTATCATAATTTATTTTTAACTGTTAAAATAAATAATCAAAGGATAGTAGATGTATATTTTTACATCTACAATCTATATGATAAAATTTAATTGGGAATAAAATGGGAAGTGCATATAAAACACAAATTGTTATTAAACGCAAACTTCTTTTTTTCTTTACATTTTTGTTTACATTTACTAGGCCATGCTTCATTATTGAACTGTAAATATTTTAATAACTGTAATTATTATATATTGTCATCAGTTTATTTTATTTGTTTTAATTAGTGTAAAAAATTCTTAAAAAGATTTATGATTGTGAAGCTTTTATGTTATGTAAAATTAAAGTAACTTAATTAACCTAATTCAATGCTTTTGTCTTCTAACGCTGGCTATAATAGGACATAATGCTAAAATAATACTATGTTTGTTATCTAATCATGGCTTTATGATTTAAACTTATTAATTAAAGGATTTACAGGATTTTAATCAGTTTTTAGAGTTTAATTTCATTGTAGTCTTTACTAAACACTAGTTTGTGTTGTGTAGTTTTCTTATAATAAATGAGCTCTGGAATTTCATAATTATTTAGTAATTTTCATTATTCAGACTAAAAAAGTGTTGTGTGTAATGTACTCATCAGTTTTTCCTTGGGCAGAATTCTTTTAAGATATTAAATATCATGGTGCACAGTTGCCAACCAAGTCTGGTTGGAACATAGACTTCTCCATTTTTAATATTCAGTATTCTCTATCTTAATATAAATATAGTTTTGTTATCTTCAGTCCTGTTATTACTAAGGCTTCTTTCAGTTTTAAAATCAGTTTATTTTTTATCAATACTGGGTTGACAGCTAGCTTCACCAGATCCCTGTTAGCTACTGCTTTCCAGAATTCCTGTAGACTTTACAGGCTCCATTAGTGGTCCTGGGGTCCTCGATGTATTTCATCCCTATTGGCACTCTTAGTGTATCTCCCATTTTCCACACTGATGACCTACATATATGTATGTGTATAGGGATTGTGGAATTCTAAATATTCAAGAAAAGAATGGTGAATGTGAGGTTAATTATTTTATCATTTTTACAGTGTAATTATTATGCTTATTCTGCTACTTCTACTGATTATAATTTGATTTTTCCCTTTACAGGCATACTTGTACATCGGTTTATTGGTAATGTGTGGTTTTGTCTTGTATGATACACAACTGATCATAGAAAAACGTCGTAATGGTGATCGGGACTTTGTCACCCATTCTGTGGATCTGTTTATTGACTTGGTTGGGATTTTCAGGCGCATTCTTATCATTCTTTCAGAAAAGGTAACGTTTAATCTTTTTAATGATTAGTTATAAAATCTAGTAGTATTAAGTTATGCTACCCCTAGTCAAAAATCTCCATAGTAAATAATCGTGAAGGAAATACTGAAATCTAGTTACAATAAAAAATTAATTCTTGGGTTAATATTTCTCATTGTAAGAGGTCTTTCATGTTATTTGAGCAGGCTCAAATTTATTTACATTTTAATTTACTTAAAAATTAATAAATGCTGATTATAGATTAAAGATGAATGCAGTTCAATTTAATGCAGATTGTAATAAACTTTGATCGGTTCAAACTAATATCAATTAACTTAACTAGTATAGGCTCTTTATAATCAGGCATGGCAATGATTTGTGTATATATTCATCCACATGTGCAGCAGTTCATTTCAATTGATTTTGATGATTTTTTTAGTGTGTTTTGCAGTATTATTTTTGTAGTTTCACTTGACCAATATCTTTAAAATACCAGGTTAATGTTAAGCACTTTAAATTGAAAAAACATTTCTCAGATAATTTTGTCTGTATTGGCCTGTAGATATTAAAAATTGAAATTTTTGTTTTGTTAAACAATGTTTTTTAATCGCATTTTTTCTGTGATAGTTACCTGTAGTTTGCTAAAAAGTGTGGTAAAATTTATTTCGTACAACAATAAATATTCTAATTTGTCAAAATAATAAGTTTTTATTCAGCTTTGAAATTAAGTGCCAAATGATTGTCATACCTGTAATTCTAAAGGTATAAGATAATACTTTTATCTAAGTATTAGATTTAAGATAATTGGTATTATAGTTTTTTTTTTTTAATTTTAGTTTTAAGTTTATTTGATTTGGTTATTATTGGAATTATTATATTCAGATATATGAATGTGGATATAATTGATGATACTAGTATAATTATTGGTATGGTTATTGATAGGCTAATTGTTGATTTTAAAATTATTCATTTTATTAAGAATCCTATTGTTGGAGGTATTCCTCTTATTGATATTGCCAAAACTATTAGGGATATTTTAGTTATATTTGCCTAGGTATTTAATTGGTTCATGAAGTTGATGTTATTGATTTTGAAGTTTGTTATTATGGCAATATTAATTATTGAATATATAGTGAATAATAGAATGAATTGTTGTTTAGAAATTATTAAGGACATAATTATTTATTACGGGTGAGTTTGTAATTGATGAGTATGCTATTAATTTTTTAGGGACGTTTGTTTTATTCCTGAAATTGGTCTTATAATTATTGATATTATTAGTAGTTTTATTCTGGTTAATTGGGTTGCAATGACTGTGGGGATAATTTTTTGTATAGTTATTACTATGCACATGTTTCATCTTATTATTTTGTATTATTCTTTGTAATCATAGATGGAATGGAATTATACCTAATTTTATTAAAATTCTCTCATTAATGGGGTAATAAATGGTTATGTTAATAACTATAGAGATTATTATGATTGATTATTATGATTATATTCTTTGGATGATTAGGTATTTTATTGATTGTTCATTTATTTTATTTATTTATATTTTTTTTAAGGGATAAAAAGGAAATTAAATTGATTTCTATAGATATAAATATTATTCTGTTTGATGAAATTGATATAATTATTCTTGTAGTTATTACTAATAAAAATATTATTTTTGACAAATTTATTTTAATTAAAAGAGAATTTATTCGTCAATGGGGGTATGAACCCAATAGCTTATCTTTTTGTAGAAGGATGTGTGATGCATAAAGAATTTTGATTTCTTTAGTTCAGTTTAAATCTGGATTTTACAATATTAGCATGAGTGAGGTTTCAGTTAATTTACTTCATCAAAGTAATCCTTTAATCAGGCGTCTTGCTTAAGTATTAAAAACCATTATTTTTTTCCTTTTTTTTGTTTTTTATGAAATTTTCTGGTTTTAAATTTAATTTTTTAACAAAAATCTTTTGGTTATAATAAGATATTTTTATTATATCATAGAATTGATTAATTATCATATTACAAAAAAGAAATTTATTATATATATATATATTATATAATAATTATTTTAATGTAATTATTTCTCCCAATAATATAATATTTTATTAAATGTTAAAGTTTAATTAATTGATTATACATAAATTAAAAAATTTATTATATAAGTTTTATTTATTTTATGTTATTGAAGTAAAAATGAATTTAATTTAAATTTCTGCTTAAATGCATCGATAAAATAATTGTAATAAAATAAAACTTGACTTAAATTAGATAATTGTTCAATAATGGACTAATTTAAGTACCTATTTAATCAAATTAAATAATATTTAATTTAAAATAACGCTATATTATATAATAATTTTTGTAATTTAATAAACCTGAGAAAGATAATTATATGGTTATCTAAAAATATATAATTATTTATAAAAAAAAAACATGGTCTAAATTTTATTTCAAAATTCAATTTATAAAAATCATTACATTTGTTTTCTATTATTTAATTATTTACTTCTTATAAGAATAAATTTGTAATTATATATTTCATTTAATTATTTGCTTATTTATTTTAATTGAGTTTATCAAGTTATTATTTAGTTATTTTTTATTACTTTTTTTAGTTATTATTTAATTTTCGATTTGTTTTTTTTTTACATTAAATTGACATTTGAAGTTAGGGGTACCTTCTTTTGTTACTTGGGGAAATTCCTTTTTGCAGTTATTATTTAATTTTCGGTTGTGATTTTTTACTTCAGTGTTGTTTACAGTTAAGTTAATTGACATTACCTTGAACGTATCGGTTTATTATAGCCTGCATTAAATTGAACTGTACATCAATTTTTTTTTTAAATAGCATTTATTAATTTCTAGATAAATTGTGAATAAATTTGAGCCTTGCGAGCTTACTTCCAAATTAAGAAAAAGAAGAAAATTTAATTTGAAAAGCTCATTGTAGAATCAATATAAAATAAAAGCTCAATCACAAAACAATTCAAATTAAGGTGGGAACAACGAAAAAATGTACTAGGGTTATGTAGTCTGATTACGTGTATATTATTAAAAATAATTGACATTAACAATACGATAAATAATTTTTTTTTTAACATAAATTGTACATATTAAGAATATCAAAATTATTTTGAATCATATATATGGAGTCATAGAAAACACATTTCCACACCACTCGTTTGTCATATTTAAAAAAATTATAAAATAAAGTAATTAACATTAACAATACAAGAAAATAATTTTTTCTTAACATTAGTTGAACATATTATTTATATAAGAGTTATATGGAATCATATTATTAATTTTTCTCTTCGTATACATAAGGATACTTTCCTGCACATATAAAAATAATGATGACCTCGCATCGAATACACCTATTTACCCAGTCTCACTGTCCTGTCTCATCGAACAAAGAACACATCATCACTTCTGTGCGATCCAACTCAAAACACGTCTCCACTCCATGACTGCTAAATTCACACTAGCCCCGAAACAAAGAATGTCAGTCTGCCTTCCCCCGCCAGACGCTCGTTCGTATTTTATGCACGTACACACTTTTTTCTGAGAAAGTATACGCACTCACCAGTCCACGATGACATCACCGTCTGGCTATCCAGACCATGTCATACATCAAAAAACAAAGTTATGTAATACAATTTCTTATCAAACTAATTACGTTTATTTAACTATTAAAATAATATAATACTATTGCCTATTCTCTGTTTTTAATATCAGCTAAGCCAAATGAATATTAACTACCTTTTAAAATATTGAAACTTTTTTCTTTATGACACAATATATATTGTTCGTAACCAACAAAATTTAGAATGGTTACAGCCTGTTTCCTGGTAGCATGATTTATGACTTTGATAATCAAAAAAATAAACCTTTTTTTACAATACAAAAATAACTAAACAGATTGATTTTTTTCTTTTTCATAAATAAATATCTTATAAACTTTTTTTTTTTTAATATTACTACTGAAAAAGTTTTAAAAGTGATTTTAATTGAAATATTCTTGTAGATCTTGTTGCATTCCTCATTTTTATCATACTAACTCTTAGAAATATGTAGCATTAATGGTTTTTTTTTTTTTTTACATAAAAATAAAATTGTAAATGGCACAAGATGATGATTTCTATGCGATAGTCACATTAAAATCTATTATAATTTAAGTAATAGTTGAAACCTTTGTAAATTATAATTTGCATTATCTTATAAAAAAAAAAACTGTGAAGAAGGAAATGTCTTTTCTTTTTCTGTACATATAATTTTATTGGCTGTAATTTGATTTCCTTCATCATGATCTGCTTACATTTCCACATTAATTAATATTCATAAGCTTGAAAAAGGAAGATTGATTGACAAAATGTCTAGTTCAGAGGGAGTTTGAAATAATAACCTTAAGTTTGTTCAGATAGAAATTGTTGATTATTCACCTTTGTAGGTAAAAATAAGATAAGGATAAAGTAGGTAAAATAAGATAAGATTCGTAGGTAAGAATAAGAATTTTATTCTCAAGTGGAGATTTAAAAATAAAATAATTCTCTTTAATTAAATTTTTATCTTCAAAAAGTATTAGTATATTGAGTTCCTGCCAGGGTTGTACAACGATTTTGAAAGAATGTGGGAAAAAATAGAAAACAGATATGGTACGTCTAAATTTTTATTAAAAAACAAAGGTATAATTACATTTTAATGGATTAAAAGTAATTAATTAATATATATCTGTCCTTCAGGTAAGGATATTGCTTATTTAAATAATTTATTTTTGTATATTTTATTTAATAGCTTCCTTATTTTTCCAATTTTATGAAATGGGAAAAAGTGCATTTTTCTTATTATATTATATTTTGCAGAAATAGTTGAACAAAGATTACTTTGTAAAGGGCTAATAAATTGGCCACTTAGATCACTGGACCTTACTCATTTAGATTATTGTTTATGAGGTAAAAAGTATTTTACTTTTCAAAGGTCTACATTTATTATTAAAAAAAGCAGGTATAAATAACAAATAATTCACAATAAATGTTAAAAAATTCCATCATTGATGTCGGATGCACTTCATTACTCATTTAGATTATTGTTTATGAGGATGATGAAATGCGAGGTATGTAAGTAAAAAGTAGATGTGTGATGCAGAATGGTATAAATTGCATGGAGTAGAATGGTGGGGTGCTGCCCTCATGCAATTTTCAAACATTTTTGCAAATTAATGCAGTATAAATCATAGTATTTTATTTTTTTTAACCAAATAAAAATTATTTTATTTTTTCAAAGGTCTAAATTTATTATTACAAAAAGCAGGTATAAATAATAAATAATTCACAATAAATGTTAAAAAAATTCCATCATTGATGTCGGATGCACTTCAACTTGTTTCCTTACATTGTCGCCAAAAATTGATTTTTGTAAAATAAAAAGGATTTAGGAATCTGAATATAATAATAGGTCACTTTTTATAAAATTTTATTTCTTTATATTTTTCAGGAAGAAAAAAAACGCCATAGAAAAAATGAAGATTGATCATAATAAAACATGTTAATGAATGAAAAACCAGAGGAACTTTTACATACAGTGAAGGATGGATTATAACAATAAGGACGAAGGACAATGGTGGTGTTTGAATGATTAAATGATGAATGTATGGTGACTAATTAATTATTTATACATTATTATACTGTAAGAATATTCATATATACATATATTGGGATTAACTTTGATGTTTTAATTGAATTATATAAATTCTTATGTGTTTATATATTATTATTAATTATATTTAACATGTTTATACTGTATTTATAGTTTTTCCATTTAATTAAATAAAGGTTATTGTTTGATGTTTATAATAAACAAGGAAATTTTTTCCTACACTTCCTGATAATTGTTATTATTGATTATTATTTTTATAGGATATTTTTTTGTAGTTTAGAAAAAATGTGGTGGAAGATGGAGTTATTAATAATTTATTTTTTTAAATTAAATCATTTTTAAAACAAAGTGATTTTTTTGCGTTTTGAAATCTTGCGATAACTTCAATTTTGTGCAAGTTAAATATAATGGTTTGTTAAATGATGTTGGATTTTTTTTTACCTTGATGATAACAGTTAACTAAATAAATTAAATAATTGTGATGGTTTTAATGTTCTAAAAATATTAAAAAGAGTGTTGTGAAATATTGTATTAATGTTTAATAAAATAAAGTTCATTCTTTTATAATAATGTAGTATTTTAATATATCCTTTTGTTATATTGGATAGATGTATTGTAATTATAGGTTTATTAAAAAATAACTTATGGTAACAAAAGGTGGCACCTTAGTTATAATAATTTTTTTAGCAAGCAGTCAGAAAAACAAATATGTCCATTGAATTTTTTTTGTAGGGAAGGAGCTCTAAGCAAGGATATGTCTTGCCAATCCTTTGGTTTTAAATCCAGTATCATGATTAACTTTTGGTATCATTTATTATCACTCCTTTAATGGATCAACATTACCTGTTTACTTTACTTATTTACATTTTAAGAACAAAAAATTCAGTAATTTAAATTTAAAAAATTCAGTAATTCTGTAAATTTAAAAAAATCTAATAATGCTAATAGGTACTAACAAGAAAAAAGTTTGGGTAGAAATTTCAGACTTCTAGCTAAATTATTTACAATTTCTGAAATTGCAAAAAATATTACCTTAAAAAAGTTGAATTTAAAGGTAACCTGTCTCCTAGAAAGCACTGGCACTGTACAATTTTATTACTATCTTTAGACTTTTTTCACAACATTTTACTTAAAATGTTCACTGCCTTTTCACTTAACGTGTATAATCCAGGTGTACTTCCACATGTGATCTTTTCAACATGCAACACAGTCTTGCTATTACCCAATCACTAAAACAAATAATGCCTGATATAAATTCAAGATGCACCCTTCCTACCTTCAACTTTTGAAACTTTATTTTAAAAAAAAATGTTAGATCATCTTAAAATGCATGTTTCATTGTTCCATTTATTAATATTAAAAAACTAATACATTTAAATATTAAAAATCTATGACCAAGTGGCAAAACGAATGACTTAACACTTAACAGTTTTTATTGGTTTTGAAGGACTTTCAATTGCTGAAAGGATATATTGTCATTTATTTTATTAAACAGATAATTATGGAGAAAAAAAGCAATTTTTTATACCTTAATGAAATTTTAAAAAAAAACTTTAAAAATCAAACTTGTCTGATCTCCTAGAACAGCTAGAATTGCTTTACTTACATTTAAAGTAAACATGGAAACTATTTTATAATTAATATAATTTTTACCTTTTTTTGTATTTGTAATTTCTGAAAAACAAGTATGTATCCTAAGATTATTTAGGGTTTATTTCAGTGGTAATGAGCCTTTTAACACAAAGCATTATCTGTATCTATTTATTCCTTCAAAATGGAATTTTAAGAGCTTTGATATATTTCTTATTCCACAGGCATCCAATTTACTGTAAAATTGCCTCAAAAGTTTTTCACAAGTATAGAAATATAGCAACTACATCTTTTCTATATTACCATTACACATAGAGCTGATATAGTACAATGTTATAACCTTTTCTAATCCCAATCTAAAATATAAACTCTGTAGAATAAAAAAATTTCAGCACCCAATATTTAAAAAAAAAAGTCTAGACTATTTAATATTATAGGCAAGAAAAAAAATGAAAGTATATCGCACAACGTTTTTAGCAGTCATTATTATGCCATTATAGGTACTTACGTATTAATGCCACTGCAGCGCTACAGCTTTATTTAAAAACAAAGTAGTCAATCGGATTTCGGTGGAAAATCGAACAGTCTCTTTATTAATTTTAATAAATGGTTATTTGTATTTATTTTATAAATATAATTTAACCAAACTTAACCTACGCTTGCTTCGCTCGCTAACCTTGACTAATTAACACCGTATTTTTTGAGTATTTATTTAATAAATTCATTAATTATTATTTAAATAATCAAAACACTCCTGTTAATTAGTCAAGGTTAGCGAGCGTAGGTTAAGTTTGGTTAAATAAAATAACCATTTATTAAAATTAATAAAGAGACTGTTTTGAATCTATGTTAAACTATACCCTACAATGCCCATTTTCCACCGAAATCCGATTGACTACTTTGTTTTTAAATAAGGCTGTAGCTGCTGCGGTGGCATTAATACGCAAGTACCCATTATACTACAACTATATGAATAATTATACTCCCACAGTTGAAAACTGTTCTCTGCTGTGCATGATTTACTTATTGTTTTTTATTCTCATTTTTAGCGAGTGTATTGTTTGTACACATGTAAAATCTGTGAATGAATTGTGTGTATCCAAAAACTGTGTAAGTATAGTTTGTGTGTGCCTGTTTTGAATTAGAATGCAGATGGATAATTTTACTAATTCAAAATGGTGTGTGCTATTTTTGGGTGCAATAACAATAATAATAATAATAAAAAACTAAAAAATAATAAGGTTATGTTTTGTTCATTCCCAAAAGATTGTACACAAACACATCAATCAATTGTCACAGTGGAAGTTATACATACCATCTACAGATTTTTTACAAAATCTTTCAAAATTGTGAACCTTTTTCAAAGAACAGACTTGGTGTGTAAAGAAAATTTTATCAAATCTTTACTTGAAGAATCAAAAGACGTTAATACCCAGAAGATATTGTAAAAAAAACATTTAAATTATGCTATTGAACTCTTGATGAAAGAAATTGTGATATGATAATGAAAACATAATCATAGCAAATATTGAAAAAAATATTATTTAAATTATAGCAGACAAGTATACGTCTACTCGTAACTAGGACATGAGAGTGCACTTTTTGTTTTCCTATGGATATTTTCAAGAATAGTCATTCATCATCATTATTGTAATTATCAACTTTGTATAATATAAATAACTTGTACTAATAAAACAAAATAACTATATATGTAGGATAAAGATAGCATGTTTTGTGCATTTCTTTTGGGCCTGAGCCTATAATAAATAGTTATTTTCCTCTTATCTAATTAAAAAGGGTCGACATTTGTAATTACAGTCATATAAAATTATTGCCACAAGGCAGTGTTAAAACACTGCCTTGTGGCAATTTGTTTTGAAGTTGTGTCACAACCCTTTCCTTGAGAATCTTGATATATCCATCTCTTAACATACCATATACTGGAAGTAATGAACAAGGGCCTTCAAATTTGAAACGACCCTAAGACATTTTTTTCTAGGAATGTTTTAACTCTTACAATGTATAAGGGACTCTACAAAATTAAAAGTTTTGTGTGCAATATCCTGATTGCAAGTTATTTACTTTTAACTGAAGCAAGTGCTACAGGAGTTACTTATTTGAATATGCTGTATTCATGACTTTTCTTAAATGCTAGGTGGAAAATTCTGTTTGGCAACAAAGATTATGCGCCTCCTCACTGGCGTAACTCTGTGTGGGATTGGTTGAATGACATTTTTCCAAATTTCTGGTTCTGTCATAATGGATCCGATGAAAGAACTTGTTTGCGGAGGCATCACACCAGGTGACCCCATGTGATTTGTTTCTTTTTACAGTTTTATAAAAGATCTTGTGTATATACCTCTGCTACCTTCTCTGATCTACCCATTTGAGACAGGATTGAATCAGCTGCCACTTCCATTACTCCAGATAAGTTGGCTTTAAAATACCAATATTCTTTTTTTTACACTCGGTATAGTATAAATTATAAATGAATGTGTGTTAAGACAGACTAGAAATGCTCATATAATAAACCAAGTAAAACATACACCACACAACCTCAAAATAACAATCAAAACACTGGTTTCTAAATATGAACGATTTTAATCGGAATTGATCAATGAATGATGTTTATATCCTAAGACATAAACTGAAGTTAGTTTTTTTTTTTCTTCTAACTGAAGTCTTATGTATGAAGATAGTTTGCAGACTGCATCAGAGGATTATTGAGAGCAATACCTTTAAAGTTAGAGATCTGTATATTTATCTTGTTGATTTCAAATTTTTTCTAAATAAAACTTTATCAATGGGAAAAGTTGATCCCTTGACAAAGGGAAAGTGTAAATGAAAAAAAAATTTTCAAATACCTTAAAATACTGCCATTTGTGGTATTATTGACTATATTTTATGATACCTTAAGCTAGAGAGTTATCATAGGAGTGAAAAAGTATATAAATTAAGTAATATTATAAAGAGAATAGTAATGTAAAGCTTTATAACTGCGAGAAGAATTACATTTTAAGCTCAATACAAATACCTAGAAAGTTCACACATATGAGTGTGTTCATAGACAATATAAACATATTAAAATTCCTTGGAAATGTTTACTGTCAAAAAAAATTAATAGAATAATTTAGCTAAAATCATAAAATATGAACCTCCAAATGACACTCGCATGTGACTTCTTACCTTTCTATGCAGATAAATTTTTAACATTCTGAAACATTACAAAGCTTTTTTACTTTTAGCAAAAAACTTCCATGATGAACTTGACACAGATAAATACAGTAGCATTCAAATTAATCTGAATACAGTAATTAATTAAAATGCAACTTCATTTAAAAAAAAAATCATACTTTTACAATTTGTGAGTAATTTTATTTATATATAATTAATATGTTCTTTATTCTTAATCACTTCACATACAAGATTTGTCATCGATTCAACAAGTGTACTACATTTTTTTTCTTCATTATGAAACCTTTGTAATGAGGTCAATTTTTGTGGAACAATTCATTTTTGAGAGATGTTTTTTGACTATTGTCAAAAGATTTTCAATTAGGTTTAAGTCTGGAGAGTTGCCTGGTCAAGGAAGCACGTAAATGTTTCATTTTTTGGCATTATGGGCTGATGCCAAATTTTGTTGGAACACTGCGTTGCCTTGTGGCAATTTGTTTTGAAGTTGTGTCACGACCCTTTCCTTGAGAATCTTTATATATCCATCTCTTTGCAACATAACATCTACTGGAAGTAATGAACAAGGGCTTTAAAATTTGAAACTACCCTAAAACATTTTTTCTAGGAATGTTTAACTTTGATAAGAGTCGGTGATGTATTTTTATCTGATGTTTTTCTAACATACGGAACCCTTTGCTCCTGAACATAAAAAAAAGACTAGTCTGAAAACATAACATTTTTCCAGTCTTCTTTGGTACAGTTAGCATGTGCTTTGGCCCATAAGAGCCTTATTTGAACATTGCTGGTGTTAAAAGCTGCTCTTTAGTTGGCTGATGAGCTTTCTATCTAGCTGTAAGAAGTCAGCGTCTTAAAAGTTGTCATGTGTAAATTTTTCCCACTGGCTGCTAATTCCAATTTAAGTCTACAGCAGATAATTTTGGATCAAAAGTTTATTTTTTCTCACTAATAAACGATGCTCCACTTTTACAGCCATATTTGCCTATGCTTCTTTAAATTGTTTTAAAACAGCATTCTCTATTCCTAATCCTACACCGCACTCGGAAGCTATTTGTTATGTCATATACTCAGAAAGAGAGACAGTATTGGAACGCTTTCTTGGAGTTACGTCCATTATTATACATTGAAATCATACAGAACAAAAAATACTAAAGTATGATTTTGTAATATATTATTAAATAAATTTTCACAAAACACTATTTACAACATAAATTGTTAAATAAACTCACATTACACAGACAAAGAATGGGTGTAGTTAATCAGTACAGTCGCAACATAAAAATAAAAAATTCCTTGTGTTTGGATTAATTTGCATGCGACTGTATTTAACAGAAGTAATGATTACAACAGAGGACTAGCATATGCAAACTCCTACATTAACAAGCATGCTGACAAATTTAAAAAAAATCCTACAATATCATAAATAGAATCTCAGTGAAGCAAAATTATAAAACAATCAACCAAATTTGATTTACCTGAGGTCCTAAAACATCTAGTTCAATTGCACTAAATAGTAAAATTACAGCACACTGAGATATAAAGAATACATAAAAACTATTTCATAGATGATTTCTCTGAAATAAGTCACATTTGTACTAATGTACAAGAATATATGAATACTGAAAGTCAAAAACTAGACACATTTGAGAAGCTTAAATTGTATAAACCAAGAATCTGGAATACTTCAGAAAGTAAAGAACTAAACTTACAAAATGATGTACCAAGATGTATCCTCCTCGTACTCCATTAATGGAGAGATTGGTGTCAGCTGTCTGCTTCCATACCCATTCTGGAGAACTCTAGGATACCTAGAAGCAAAACTAATCTTTGAAAGTGGCAAACTTTCCATGAGAATAATGACTATCTCTGTATTTGTGAAGAACTTCACAATACTCGGCACATGATGCAATATAAGATAAGAGGACAAGCCTTTCACTTGTCTTGTTTAGTCTATGTATAGTAACTGCTCCAGCTTTAAACTGGACAGAATTAGGTAGGTCACTTTACATATGTTTCAATGAACTTGCAAAAACATCCTTAATAATCTACTGCTCTTAGATTTCTCTTAACTGACAAATCCTGTTTGCTCATGAAATTCAAAAACTTTCTTCTTTATCAGTTATAATATATCCCATACCATTCGCATAATTTTAAATTCTAGTTCAAATATGTACATGCTTGTAAGCTCAAGAGTTTATAAATATAAAAGTTGGTTATCAGATCATTGCTTGGCACTCAAATGTGAATTGTGTAGACCAGTAATTAGCTATTTAAAAATGTTAACTTATCCATGTTCCTGCTTATGAAAATTAAATTGTTTTTAAAAAGATAGACATTTATTCTTAAAAAATATCTACTTCTATTAAACTAGACAATAGAACTGCACTTTTTTTTATATAAAAATAATATTACTCTTATCAACAAGTTTAAAAATATTACTAATGAAGAATTTAAAAAATCTGAATTTTCTGTATCTTCATTCAGAGTAAATATCAGCATGTGCTCATATAAATTTCATTAACTACTTCTGAATTGTGGTTTATTTTGAATATTTAATGCCTAACATATTTATTTACATTAATAATATTTTCTTTCTGTATTTTAAATGACAATATCTACTTTTTTTTTTATTTTATAATTATAGTAATTTTGTGGTGCTGCTTTATTCAAGGTTTATCACAGTTTCCCTTGATCCATCCAGGCAATTACAGCAACAGTTCCTTTTTTTAATGTAGATTAGATTCCTATCCATTATCAACATGATTATGTCATGTAGTATTATGTACCATCAGAATAATCTATTTATGAACATGAAGACTATGAAGTTATAAAAAATATTAGTTAATTTTTTATGAACTTTCATTATTTCAATGTTTGACTAATCTTTCAGCTGACAAAAAATAAGATATTTCTTGAAAAATTGTATTGTAGTTGCAAGATTGAATGTAAAGAACTGTTGAAGTTCTTAAAGAAATAAAAGATATAACAATCAATAAAATGAAAAGGAAGTTGGAAGTCACTATTTTGAACTTAAAAGAAAGCTTTGAAAAACCATATGTAAATTAAAAAACAAATATAAAAATTTAATTAAAATTCTTACTTTTCATTTATTTGACATTACATTTTTTTAACCTCCAGGACCACTGTTAGTTATTGCTTCAGAGGATGAGATGAATGACAAGTAGTGTGTGAAAATGCTGTGCCTGACCAAGATTTGAACCTGGGACCTCTGGATGAAATGCTAAGACCATACCACTCACGCCACAGAGGCCGGCTGACATTATTAAATTAAAATTTTAAATAGGATTATTTTTAAAAATTAAGTTGCTGTATATAATGTCAGTTTTCAAGAGTGAAAACTAAACAAAGCACATAATTATTTAATCTTGCACATTTTAAAAATGGTTCTTTTTTTAGAGTACCTTCTCGGTAATAGTCTAAAATTAATGTGAAAATTGAATTCTTCCTACATAAAAACTTATGCATAATGCTTAATTTAGTATAGTAAATAGTACATAAATTTATTGCAAACTGCAAAAATATTACCATCACCACATTTAAGTTAGATTTATACCTTCAAGTCGCATCTCTAACATTAAGTTTTAAAAATTGTATAAAATAAATACTTTATTCTGATTAAATAATAACTTAGTCATGTTAGAAGAGGCAGGTGTACTTAAGTAAAAATTGCAAAAATTCAATATTTGCAAAGGGTTTATTACATATGAAGTTATATTTCATAGTAACAGGTTTTGTGAAATTAGGATTAAATCAAAAAACAAATTTACTTTATATACCTATCTTTTAACATTAAATATATACCCACACCTTTTTCAGAACAATAAGGAGTTTGATATTTACGTAAACGGCATTTTGATTAATGATTAAAACTTTAAAAACCGTACATTTTGTTTGTATGTTTGAAACATAATTCATCACTCATATCACAGAATTTAATTTAAAGATAATTGCAGACAAAGAAAATCGATTCTTATGATAAAAATCTCTTCTAATACTTTCATCGATAGCCTTGATGCCCCGAAATGACTATTTCACGTTACTTAAAAATGCTTTCTTTATACGGTTATTTGTTGAAATTATTGCATATAAGAAAAATGTTTTGTAATCAGTTATGTTAATCTTAATACTAGATTATAATTAAAAAATATCATGGTGATAATAAATTTTAATTAGGTCACAGTCAGCAATCGATAGTAGTTTGTAATTTGTTTCGATCATCAAGGAAGGTACACCTAGCAAGTTGAAAGTCGTGATAGTTCTAGTCTAATTTCCTCGTTAGAAGATATTGCGTTATTTATTTTGTGTAATTTTATTTTTCTATTAATATTTTATGACATAAAACTATGAAAAAGTGGGATGGAGACTTATTGATGTTCTTTTGATTAAATATGCTTGATTATTCAAAATAAACTTGTGCAGTAATACTAACCAATAATCTCTCAAAACGAAGGTATTAATTTCTCAGTTACAATAAAAAATACCATGATTATTAAGGAAAACTGATATGAAATGCTTCCTTTTTGGAAAAAAACCGGAAATAAGAACAAATCACCTTTATCTTCTCCAGGAAGACAAGTTAATGGTTCAGTAGAATCTCCAGTAGACGGATTTGCTAACCGTGAACCGTGTTGTTTGGGACCGTTATCTAATTTTGTGTGTGATGTAAAAGGTAAATATCTGAGTGTTTTTTTTGCGGATATTTAAGATATACAGTGATTTTTAGTTCATCTACTTAATGTACGCAGTTAAAGTAATTTGAAAAAAAATTATTTTTAATTTTTACTCCTATCGTGAACATTTTGAAGATCTTGTGTTTTTACTGACTACAGATAAACGTTAGTCATTATATTATTAACAGCTTTTGAAAGACTGGTAAATGTTTAAAAACTAGTTTAAATTAGGTGTTGGTGAGTGCAGTTTTTTTAATACTAACTTAACTAAGACTCCAATGATTTGGATTTATAACAATTTTACCTTAGAACTGCACTCAACCCTTTAGTTTTCTTTATTGGAACTCGGACTGATCGAAGCAGAATAAAATTTATTGTTAGTTGTTTTTAGTATGAAGTAATATCTAACCTTTTTCTTGGTTAAGTCAAAATTATTTAAGCCTCTTCTTGAGCATGTTAACTGAAATTAAATGGTGGAGATTTAGTATTAAATTACCCTTTAAACTGTAAATTGTTGGTTTTTAGTTTGGGTTACATCTCATTTTATGAAGATACTTATGATGAACATATATCTTGCTGCTTATTTGTTTTAATGTATTTGGTTTTAACAGCATTGCGATATTTAGAACTTTTTATGATAGTTTTTATTTCATTTGTTTGTTTATTTTTGCATTATTTTCTACTTCAGTCAACTTACCAGATTATTGTCAAGTTACATATATATTTGTAATTGTTGAATTTGTAGACTACTGCATGTTTTTATTAATTGATAATGATTTTTATATCCCACTCTTTTATTCAGTAAATTAATTTTTTGTTACTCACATTTGACATTAATATGATTTCTATAATTCTTTGTTATCTTACCTGTTTGAAAAATTTTCTCGAACCAAATTCATTAATTCTGGGTGATCACCAGCCTTGTGCTTTTTCATGATTCTGCCCTAAACCTCATGATTGCGAAATTAATCTTAAAACCTGTTTGTGTCATTTTATTACCATACCATTTTTAGAATTCTTCTGTAATAACACTTCTTTTAACCTCTGTTCTTCATTTATCTAGTCTCCCTTTCATGCATATTTTACTGTAAAATGCCACTTTCAATACAAATATTTTTTTAAATTTATTATGAACTTCATTACAATTTGTCAGAGAATTCAAAACGTTCATACATATTTTCAGAAAATGTGAACTTAAATTTTATTTATAAAAACTGAAATATTTTAGTGTTTCACCATATATCTTTGGGTTACTGAGATCAAGTGGAGAAACAACTAAAAATTTTGAACTATTATTCAATTTGGAGGACTGAAACAAAACAATTCTGTATTATATCTGTAACAAAAATCTTATGAATTCCTAAATTTAAGATAATTTTGTGAAAGATAAGATATTCATATTTAAATTTATAGGAAATTTCAAGTGAAATTCATTAACTGTTAGGAAAACAAATGAAAATGGACAGAGACTCATCGATCTCTGCAGAAACCACAACCTAATCTAGAAATTAAGATATTTCACAAGGAAATCTCAAAAACTCAAAACCTGTAAATGTAAAAGGAGAATGGCAACTAGATTATGTCTATATGGACAAACACCAACACAAAGAGATCTACAATGTAAAAGTCCTCTGAGAAGTAGACAGGCTGAGATCCCTATGTAGTCAAAATTAAAATTAAATTCACTCCCCAAAGAAGCTACAGAAGCAAGCTATAACTAACATTCATGGATAAACTTGAAGACCTAGTCAACAACCTTAAACAAATGCAGGAGAATTGGTCCTAATAAAACCCCATAAAAAGCATCAATGGTAGAACAGCGAATGCAACAAAACAGTGGAGAAGTGACATCAAGCATGGCTATTAAACCACTTCCAAAAATTAGAAATATCCTTCTAAAATCTAGTAAAACAAAGAAAGAAATCACCTAACTCTAACGAAAATAAAAAAGACAATACAATAAAGACACAATGAAATCAATTCAAGAAGAATTAATCAAAATGCATTCATTCGAGAGACTACCACAAAATCATCATAAAACAACTCCAAAAATATGAACACCCGATCCTACTAATGAAGGATAAAATCCATATTCTGGTCCATAAGAAAAGACAGTGCAGTAATTCTAGCTAAATATTTCAACAAATTCCTAAATCACAAAATCTGACAGAACTCGTAAATTTTGATGCCAGCACCCCAATAACAACATTACTGAAAAACAGCAACCCTCTCACAATAAAGGAAGTCTACCAAGCACTTTGTGAAATAAAAAATTACAAAGCGGCGGGAGAAGATCAGACCTCTGTAGAAATGTGGAAACATGCAGGAAGACCAGCAAAAATTGCCTTTCATGAACAGCTTGTCAACATATGGTTCAAAGAAAAACTACTAGAACACTGGATGACAGCCCTCATTCACCTGCTACACAACACTACACAAAAATGCGAACAAAATAGACCCGAACAACTATAGGGGAATATCACTCCTAGACACAACATAACAAAACTCATTCAAGAATCATCCTCAACAGTATCAATTTACAACTCGAGAAATAACTAGCAGAATCACAAGGAGGTTTCAGACTTTGGAGGAGCTGTCCAGACCAGATCATGAGTCTCAGGCTAATAACGGATTACAACAGAAAAAGTAGACATGGTGATAATGTTTGTAGACTTCAAGAAAGCAAACTACTAAAATTCCAAGACACCTCAGTCTACATCTCAAATTGATAAAATGATAAAACTGAACCTCACAAACACAAAGTCAAAAGTAAAATTCAGAGGTGAACTCTTGGAACCATTTAAGCTCAAAATAGGACTGCACTAAGGTGATGGTTTCTCACCGCTACTGCTCAGCCGTGTTCTGGAAATGATAATGAGGAAACAGCTCAAAAAAGGGCCAAAAAATCAAAACAACTGCCTTTGTCTCGCTGATAACTTGGTACTGTTAGCTAATGACATCGGCAAAGCTAAAATAGAGGTATTATTACTTCAAAACTTTACAAATAAAATTTTCCTCAAAATATTTGATAAGACAAAAATTATACCCCAAAAACCAACACAATTAAAAGAAGTAAACATAAATGGTAATAGAGTCAAAATATTAACCCAGTTTAAATACCGCAGAGAAATAATTGCAAACAACCTAAATGAAAATACTTCAATCCAATAAGAACAAACAAACTAGCTAAAGCACAAAAATTAACCTGGTACACTTACAGTAAAAAATGTCTGTCCATAAATGAAAAAATAAGACACTGCAACCAGTTATAAGACGAGAGGCTACATATACAACAGAAAAACTTCCATCTGAATGAACAATTAAAGACCGACAGACTCCAGAAAATAGAAAAAAGAATTGGATGAACGTGCTTCAACAAAAAGTCCAAAAATATGGTCAGTGGTGGATCGTGTCCAACAAAGTTGTGTATAAAGAGTTAGAACCCATCACTGATACCATGTGTTAGAGGAGACTAGGATTCTGTGGACACATTATGAGATGTGTCCATCTGTATTTGGATGGAGAGGGATCAGAGAAATAAGAGAGGATGTGGTGGAAATTGGCCTTACATCAGAAGACACCACAGACATGATAAAATTAAATGAAAAAATCAAGGACAAAAAACTTGGTATACTCTTGCAAGAAAGAAACTCGCAACACAAACATTTTCAAAATCAGAAAAGGCACATAGATCAGGACATATGAAAAAGTACTGGGAGGAACACAAGACATGAAAAGTCCCTTTGAAGAGACTTGTAAAATGGGCTGAGTAAAGTGATCCTATGCTGTCATAAAAGATAAAAAAAAAAAAAAACTTTAGAATGAAATTGCAATTTAAATTATTTTTTTTATCAATGTGTACTGTTCAAACTACCTGTGATTATTTTGCTATTTTCATTTCAATAAGAAAATCTTGTCAAGAGAAAGGGTTAATGCCCTCTATTTTGAGTTTCTGACGCTAATATTATCTGGTAATTTAAAAATTACTTGAGTATATAAATGAAAAAGTATATTTAATGAACTATACATTGTTTTGTTATTTACTTGATTATAAATACCCTATCTCTTGTTATTACTATTATTCTCTTACCTTTACTGCTATTGCTAAACCTGGAAAACTATGTTTTAAAATATTTTTGAGAACTAAGATGCTTGTTTATATCATTTGCTTACATTTATTCTACGGTTACTTAATTTAAGCTATGGTAAATTAATTTAATGTAATTTTAATTTAATTTCCTAAATTTATCTTACTTTCATTGTATATTATTCATTTTTTTGTATTAAGATTATTTTTTTATTATTTTAAATTTTGGTTGTTTCAGATTATAAGCCAATTGGAAATAAGTCACGATTGTCATTAACTTTTCTTGAAGCTTTACATGATAAATTAGCTCTTAGTTATTTTAGTCAGTATCTTGAAGCAAGAAATTATGTTTCATTATTAAATGTGTTATTAGACTTAGAACAACTTTTAAAAACAACTGTTTCAATTCTTAATTGTGATGAAAACCAAACGCTAGTAAAAAACGAAAATAATACTAAAACATTTGTTATTAGAGCTAGAAGTAACGATGTTGTGTTTGAGGGTAGTACTGGTAGTGATAACAGAACAGTTAGGCCTAGAATACGTTGTGCTAGTGAATCTAATGAAAGACTTTCTAGTGTCACCTGGATAAAAATCTGGCAACGATATCTGGCTGACGATGCACCTGAACATATACGTGTTCCAGAAGAGATTCGTAGTAGAATACAAGCCTGTTTAACTCATCATGATTCTAGTGAATGGGTGTTCCAAAAATTACATGAACATGTCTTCCAAACAGTGGAAAAAGAGTAAGTACAATTTTAATATTCCAACATTCTAATATTTTAACATTCTGTTGTTATTATTACTTTTATTACAAGCCCAATATTATCTTAGTACAGAAATAAACCAGAGTGATAATCAGATAATGCTAATTATGCTTAAATTAATTTTTTATCAATTTCTGCATAGGATTTGGAGAAAAATTATTTGTTTATGGCTGCAGCCATTAATTTCTCTTCAGTTGCATTTGAGTTTATGAGGGTAGTAATCTACCCTCTGGGCTTAATCTAGTTTGAATCTTTCTGTACGCTATATACAGCCTGACTACCATTTACACTAAACTCATATTTGAAACATTATATATTTACAGTATGAATATAGGCTCTTACTTTGCAAGATAGAACAGATGTTTCTTTATTTTTAATCACATCTAACTTCTGTTAAGAGAATTGCATAACAACTTTAGCTTAAGACATGAATTATGACTCTTGAACAATGCCCTTGGAAATTAATGCCGACCCGCTTGTCTTAGTGATAGTTGTGGGAACAAAGTATGTGTACATACATATAGTTTGTTACACAAATAGAGACATGTTACAGTCAGATAATGAATGACATTTCAGTTTTAAATTTGCCATTTATTAATACACTACAAAAATGTAAATGTAACTTCATCTGGTTTAATAGTGAAGGTTTATTCCGACTTGTCTGATGTTAAAGTTAATAATGATAGAACCTTAAATGGTCTTATAACAAATCATAAAGTCGTGCAACCCAAGTGACAACAATTGTTTTTTAGAAAGCTTTTTTATTAATTTTTTTTTAAATATTCGCTAAAATGAAATCAGCTTCATTGCTGAAAAAACCTTGCCTAGAACAGATATGCCATTTTGAATGAAACTTCTAAACCACAGACAATACTGCATTTGTTTCTCCTTACCTGGTTCTTGGAGACAATGACTTATGTTAATCCAGTACAGATGTAATTTTAGAACTTTAGTAGCCTTATGAACACTTCTGTAAGATAGCCCAGTCTGGTTAGAAAGTTTTTGAAGAGACTTTTTTGGAGAATGAAGAAGTGTTTCATTTATCGTCTTCAGTCTGTCGTCAGTTAAAACACTTGGACAGCCGGTACGCTTACGGACGTGCACACTACCTTTATCCTGAAAACAATTAAATAAACGACATATAATGGATTTGTTTGGCACATTAGCATCTAGAAAAGCATTTAAAAAATCTTCTTGACACTTAGCGAACGATTTTGATTTGCAGTAACTCACAACATTAAAGATGCATTGTTCTTGCATAAAAGACATTGTTGCTTGGACTAAACAAACTGTTTGGTGCCACACCCACTATTGCCCAGAGGTGTAATCTAGGAGTGCTACCTTACATACACTATTCTGTCACATAAAAATTAGCCTAATTAAAATATTTTTTACAAATTTAACTATAATTCTTGCAAAGCAGAAAAAATTGGGTTGTGCGACTTTTGATCATTCTGTATAATACATAAATGTTTTAGGAAAGCTCAGTATATGATGTGAGTGTATATCTTGTGGCATTCAAGTGGTACAAATGTTTCATTGCCTGTGTCTTCAAATTTATGTGCCAAATTGGCAGATTTGAACTATTCTTTCACAGAAATAAATTCTGTCATTTTATTGCATCTAAAACACAATATGTATATACAAACTACTAATCACCAAAATGTTTCTAGGAATGTGATTTTGATGTTAGTGCAAATATTAATTAGAATACTGAGGCAGAAATGCCTGTATTATGTAATATGCTTGATATTTATTGAAAAACTGATATTTAATAAATATTTTTATTCTGAAGTGCAGTATAAAAAATGTACATACAAAATTCCACTACTTTTTTGTGACTGACTTAGTGACAACAAGAACTAAAATGAAAAATAATCAAGCTTTTTTTTTTTTTTAGTAAAATCAGGATTTTGAAAAATTATCAAATGACTTTAAATGGTTACATTTATATAAAAATTTTACTTATTAAAAAATGTCTGATTCTGTCTTTTTATAAGATTGGTAAATTTTAAAATGATTTTAATATAACAAAAATAAAACAGTGAAGTTGGTAATGCAGGCCTGATGTTCTACACTGAAGTTTCTTCTTTCCTTGGATAAATAATGTGAAATGTAATTTATGCGTGACTGGCTACATCTAAATTTGAATATAACCGCCTTTATGATTTTTTATTTCCTCGTATCTAATAACATTTTATTTCATCCAACTATAACAAAGAGAGCTATGCTAAACAGTTATTGAATGAATTCAAAATAAATAGGAAAAATTAAAATCTGTTAAAAAACAAAAATCTAAAACTAATTGTGCATTTAGTTTAACAATCATCTTATCAGTAGATTCAGAGGAATAACAAATATAAATGTGAAAGAGATTTGACATTAGTAACAGAAATTTAAAAAAAAAATTGACAAACAAATAAGAAATTATAAATAAGTACTAATTACAATAATAAATAATATTTACAGATTGCCACAGAAATAATATCTATACCTGTGTTTATAAAATAAAATGAAAACCATATTTTCTACAAAGTTATACAGGATCTTGTAAGGCCACCGACTTGGTCTAGTGGTGAAGGCGTCTTTTCAAATCAGCTGATTTGGAAGTCAAAAGTTCCAGCGTTCAAGTCCTAGTAAAGTCAGTTATTTTTACATGGATTTGAATACTAGATCGTGGATACTGGTGTTCTTTGGTGGTTGGGTTTCAATTAACCACACATCTCAGGAATGGTTGAACTGAGATTGTACTACACTTCATTTACACTTATACATATCATCCTCATTCATTCTCTTAAGTATTATCTGAAAGGTAATTACTGGAGGCTAAACAGGAAAAAAGAAGAAGGAGGATCTTGTAAGGCAATCCAAGTTAAAAGTAACTTTTAAAAGAACGTTAAAAGCAGAAAGAGTTTAAGACTTATTTTTCTTTTGACATGGATCTATATATATATATCAACAAGTTTAGTAAACTAAACTTGTTGATATATAAACTAAACTAAACCAAGCTAAACTAATAAGTTTCTTCCATTGGAAGTTGGTTACTTATAATAATGACTATATATATATGTATATATATTATCTTTAAAATTAAGAATATAATCTGCTTCATTAGAGAAGAAGTTATCAATTTTCAAATAAAAAAAATATAAGTTCATACAACTTTCTGAAAGAATTCAAGACATTTTTACAGTTGATAAACAAAGAAAAAGCAAATATAAGTAATTTTTAATAAATAACTTATGTTACAACATTAACAAGGTCAAATGTAGAACAATAATTAAAGTGTTCTGCTCTGTGATATTAACTATGATTAATAATAAATATACTTGCGTGTACTGAATTCAAAATAATTATTGTGGTTTAGACATTAGTTATAATTATGGATAATACAGGAAATTTTTTTCTCTAAATGAAGTTAAAATTCATAAGTTAATTAAATTCATGTTTATAGTTTTTTTTTTTAGGAATCTGTCAAAAATTTTAGTTAATGATATGTAACTGGAATTAGTTTCATTCCATACTGTTTGTAATTACTAACTAACGACCATAACAGTTAACACCACGTAATAAAAAAAAAGTTTAGTTTACTTCAAAATAACAAAATACACTAGTATGCATAAATGTAACAAAATTACAAAGAAAAATAGAGTGAAATGCTTTTTCTGGTGTCACATGAATATGAATTTTAATAAAATGTAAATAACTTAAAAACATAATTTTACAATCATTTTGAATACTCTTTATATTCTTTTATAAATATTCTTTTATTAATCTTATACCTTTACATTAGTTATCACTCTTAACTGCGGCAGAGGATACTAGCATACACTGCCCACAAAAATATCTTAGCCAACACAGTTACAGAAATGAATTCATTAATAAAAAATAATCCAAAATTGTTTACAAGCAGTTATAAATCTAAAACTAAATGTGCATAATTTCAACTGTTAAACCACCATCATCTATATATATATATATATATATATATATATACGAGGTGCGACAATAAAGTAATGAGACTGATTTTTCTTTGCAAGATGTGGCAACCCTGCAGCTTGTGTAGACACACCATCTTTGACCATGGTCTATAAGCTACTTCTAGTCCAAGCGGCACATTGATGCAACTGCTCAGTCGTGAGTTGTGCTGTAATAAGTGAACATGTGTTTTTGTCTCTCGTCACAGAAATGAAACCGCAAAATATTGTGCAACGGTATGCCATTTCTTTTTGCGTTAAATCGGGTGAAAATGCGACGACAACTTACGGTAAGCTTCAGAAGGCTTTTGGAGAGGAGGTTATATCAAGAGCTCAAGTTTTTTGGTGGCGTAAAATTTTTAGTGAAGGCAGAATGAATGTTGTAGATGAAGATCGCAGTGGATGACCATGAACCTCACAGACAGATGTCAACTTGACCAAGGTGTGTTAAATCGTACGATCTGATCGAAGATTATCCGTGAAAATGATTGCAGAAGAACTCAACATCGATCGAGAAACGGTTCGTCTAATATTAACTGAAGATCTTGGTATGAGAAAGATTTGTGCAAAAATGGTCCCCAAAAATCTCACACAACAACAGCGAGAAACACGGAAAAATGTGGCAGCCGATCTGTTAGAGCAAACGGAAATCAATCCAGATTTGTTGAGCCGTGTTATCGTGATGAAGGTTGGTTTTTTCAATACGATCCAGAGACAAAACGTCAAAGTTCGCAATGGTGCTCAAAGGGATCACCCAGACCAAAAAAAGCTCGCATGTCAAAGTCAAAAGTGAAATGCATGCTTGTGTGCTTCTTCGATTCCAAGGGAATTGTTCATAAAGAGTGGGAGCCTCCTGGACAAACAGTTAACCAATATTTCTACAAAGAAATTTTAGAAAGACTTTGTAAACGAGTTCTTCGTGTCCGTGCCAACATTGCTGATAATTGGATTCTGCATCACGATAATGCGCCATCCCATACTGCTCTGTCAGTACAGCAATTTTTAACCTCAAAACAAATTTCAGTACTACCACAGCCACCTTATTCACCAGATATCACTTCGTGCGACTTTTTTCTATTTCCAAGAGTCAAAATGGCGGTCAAGGGACACCATTTTCAAACAACACAAGATGTCCAAAAAGCTGTGACGAGGGTCTTGGACGATATTATAGAAGATGAGTTCCAGAAATGTTACCATCAATGGCAAAAGCGCTGGAATAAGTGTGTGCAATCAGAGGGGAACTACTTTGAAGGAGACAACACTAAACATGACTAAAACGGTAAGAAACATTTTTTTCACATCAGTCTCATTACTTTATTGTTGCACCTTGTATATAAAATTAATAATAAAACTATAAAGTCAAAACCACCAAATATAGTACATTAAAAAGTAAGAGACGCCTACCAACTGTAGCTCTTTCAAAGTCAATACTTTGTTATCAGCAGTTAAAATTATAAATTACTTATAAAAAATATTTGCATGTGGTGCTTAGTCATTTACTATTAAAACCTGTATCTCATACCATGGTACGACATTGAGTCTATGCTTATTCCATAACGTAGAGTATGCTTATCCCATAACATTGAGTTGATGATATGGGTTAGAGGTTTTAATAGTAAATGACCGTCATTATATGCAGATAATGTTTATGTAAAATTTATAATTTTACCTACTGATGATGAGGTACATATACATATTCATACATGCGTGTATATATATATATATATATATATATTGTCATTATTATAAGTAATCAACTTCCAATGGAGGAAGCTTATGTCTTGTTATTAGTTGTCAGGTTATGAACTAAAAAAAGCAAAAGGTTTAGTAGAAAAAAAAACTTCTTGACTAGTAAACCCTCATTAGATGCTGTCAGTTTAAATAAAGGGTTCAATAAATTAACACATTTATTGAAAAACAAAAATGTGTTTGTTATTGTTTAAAAAAAGGTTTTTGATTAAATGACGTTTCAATTTGATTGTTTTTTTGAAGTTTTAAAAGTATTTTGCATGTAGGGTGTGTTTAATCAGAATAGTAATACTGAATTTATGAATTAAATTTGCAAATGTAACATTTGTTGTACAATTAATTGTTTAATGTAACTAATTATTAAACTAATGTTTTTTGTTATTTTTTTATCCATGATGATCAGCAACCCCCCCCCCCGGGTTTCTCTCTGGGGGGTGTCTCTCTGATCGCCGGTTTCGTCCCGGCGATCACTGCCTCTCGCGAGATTGTTCTGTAGTCCCCGACAACTGCTAACAAGAGAAAACGCTGGGCTCTTAATAAAATATCTCCATATCACTGGAATTGCAGACGATGAGCCCAAACGGGCGCAACATTATGGCCTCACAGACACCTTGTAAAGAATACGCATGGTACGGAAATTCAATCCCCAATCGTGATGAATGACCCTACGAACACCAAAGAAAGCTTTAATAGCCATTCTTGCGACAAAATGAAGCTGCTCCTTGAATTGAAGTTTCTCATCAAGGATTACTCCCAGATACCTCTAAATAGTGACATACCTCTTGGGAGGTTGCCCATCGCGACTCGCGGATTACGAGTCGCAGCTAGGCGACCTTTCAAAAACATCATAGTGGTCTTTTTTGAAGTAAAGACGATCTTGTGCTGAACACTCCACAACCTTAGAACCTTACATGCCTGAGTCGCTCGGAACTTTATCTCATTCCTCGAGTTACCTTCACGCAGCAGCAACCCATCATCGGCATAAGCGATAATGTGGCAGCCACTGGGCAACCTCAGCCGCATTAGAGAGTCGAATTCGACAACCCAGATGAGGGGACCTAAGACACTGCCCTGTGGACAACCTTTTGACAGGGTCTTCCCTACTTCCGAATTGCCGTCACGAAGGACGACGGTTCTGTTGCTGAAATAGCTTACGAGAGTCTCATATCTCATTTTGCGTGCAACCACGTTGCTGTAACTGAAACAACGCAAAGGGCCACCAAAAGTTATTGAAGGCCCCGAATGTATCCAAAAATACGCCAAGTACTTATTTGCATTCGCTGGCCAAAGTTATGTCTAACACCCTCTGTCAAACTCGCGGCTGAGCGTCTAGGGGGTCTCCAGAGCATCTGGAGGTCGCCTTGATGCGATTAGGTCGCGGGCACTCCCCCAAAGCCCGATGGTGTGCTCGCTGCGTCTTCGGGACAACGATAGTGGCTGTAAATGGTAAGTGTTATTTTGTGTACATTACTGGGTGTGAGTTTGTGTGAGATTTTTGCTTGTGATTACTGCGGGTGTTACCTTTGCTTTTGTTCTTTGTTTTTATTTTCTGATAGAGGTGTGTCTGTGTGATGCGCGTGTGGTGGTTTTGGTTATTGCTTGTTCCTCGGGTATGTTGTTGATTGTATGAGTTTTCACGTATGTTAGCGGTGTCCGATTGTGTGTGTGGGCGTTATACCTTCCCTCTTGAAATAATGCCACATCAGCGGTTTCCAGGAGGGATGGTTAGCCAGGGCTAGAGGTTTAGTCGGTAGTGCGCAGGCACACATACGTACTTAATACCATCTTGCGGAACCTGTTAGCGAGTCCGACACTGCCTTTGCTCCCGTAAATGGGGTTCCTCCACCTCATAAAAAAGAAGAATAGCGTCCTCTGTGCCCTTGCCAGGGCGAAAACCATACTGGTCGTCCGTTAGCGATTAGAAGTCAATCTATTATTAATGTGGAGGTACAAGGCCTTCTCGAAAACGTTACCTACAACAGGCAAGAGTGTCAGAGGGTGGTAAGAAGAACTTAGAGTGGGGTCCTTATCGCCACCTTTGAAGAGTAATTTCAGTTCACCACGTTTCCAACAAGCTGGGAAATGTCCAGAAAAATGTATTCTATTAAAAATCGTAGTCAGGGGGGTAAGAATCACCGGTAATGTGCGAAAATGCGAAAAAGGAATTCGACTGTAATACAGTCATATCCAGGGGCTTTATTCCTAGCCAGGCTACAGATTACTTGACGGACGTCTGCCTCAGAAATCTCAGAAGACTGAATCTTAGAGCGAAAACCTGCGACCTCCCTTCGGACACGTCGATGATATGAGGTTTCAACAACATCAGTATCATCAGGGAGCAGATCGTTCATCTGAAGAGTGAGGACATGATCTCTATTACAACTCCATCGTCGATCGAGAGAGCTGACAGAAGAGTGTCTTTTTTCTTATGCCCAAGAACTCTATAAATGACACTCCATGGGTCCTTATTTCCCTACTCTTGTACAAAAGAGCGCCAGGAATCTCCTTCAGAAGACCTAACTTTGTGAAAGTACTCGGTCCTTGTACGACGATAGTCTGCAAGCAGGGTTTCACGCCGATCAGGATCACCCTCACGTTAAGCGGCTCCCCTGAGTCGGTTCACAGTCCACTTCATTACCGTCTAGTCCCGAGTCCTCCAACCGGCAACCGTCTCCCGACCCGTACCTCGGGGAATGGACTGGTCAGCGGTTTCAACTACCGTAGAAGAAAACCCCTCTGCCAGGTCCTCTAACAGGAGCTCGTCCAACCTTCGAGGAAAAACCGGAAGTCTGGTCGCAAGAATATTAGAAAATTTGAGCCAATCCGCCCACCTGTGCGAGAATCGCCTCTGCTGAACAGAGACGTATCCCCTATAGACATCGCGCAGCCCGTTTTCCAAATCACAAACTATTATCCGATGATCGCTCCTGCATCATCAACTACAGATCAGTTTCGAATCTTACCAGGGATGTCCTTACCAATGGTAACATCCAGTGCCGGATTTACCTTGGACGAGGCCCCAAGCAAATCGATATTTTTGAGGCCCCCTCTCCCCTGGATAAACTTTTTGTCTTCTCTCTCCTTTTTTTTAATAAAAGAAAGATCAAATAAATATTTATTTTATTTACAGTTTTATGTACACTTCATTTACAGTTTCTTCCTACTTTTTTCTGCTGCAAAATCTTGAATGACATCATCAAAGTTCATTTTGTGAAGCTTTTCTTTCTCGATAAAAAGTAAACTCAGGTCACTCACTTTTTCTTGGCCCATAGATGATCGCAAGTAGTTTTTCACTGGTTGTAAAGCGCTAAATGACCTTTCTCCGGAACAATTAGTTATCGGCAGAGTTAAAAAAAGTTTCACGAGACACTACATCAGAAAAGCGGAAAACAACTCATCTTTGAAAATGGTGTCATACAGATCTAAAAACGTTTTAGTGGGTTCGTTTCCGTATACCTGTTTTACGTAGGTGTGAAAATTTTCAATTTCACTTACAATGTCCATATTAACATCATTTGGATAGTCGGCGATCAATTTTTCAACGCTTTTTGTAATATCATCGTTCGACGCGTTAAGATGGACAAGAAATGAAAATTTATCCGCGATGTTTGTATACGCCAATGCGCGTTGTTTCAAGTTAGTTGACAGAGAATCGATCATGACGATAAATGATTTTATTTGAAATGAATCACTCGGAGATAAATTTTCAAGAGCATCAGAGGCGGGCCCATCGTTACATTGCGTTCTGCGACGTCTTCTTCTTTGCGTGGCCGACTTATATTCGGCACCAGGAACAATTTTTTTTGCTTCAGCTTCAATTTCGGAAAATTTGTCTCGGAAGTTCTGTACATATGAAATTAGTACAGTGTACAAATTGGCGCACGTTTCAAGTGAAACGGATGGGTTTTGTAAAGTAACCGATACTTTCTCAAATTCCTGAAGGACGGATTGCCAAAAAAGCATCATGAAAACAAATTCTAACGTTTCCATACTTTTCAATAAATTCGACGCTTCATTGCGCGTTTGGCCATCGAAAGAACAATCGTTCACAATCGCTTGGAAAGTATTAGCTATTTTATCATAGTTTTGAGCTATCGCAGATACCGATTTTGAGTGTGCATTCCACCGAGTTTGCGATAATTTTTTTAAGCTCAAAGCATTTGGGCCTAAAATGTTTTCGAGAAAAGACCATCTTTTTGTCGAAGCTATATAAAACACATAAATTGCTTGCGCAATTCCGAAAAAGAGGCAACGGACGCTTGTCCAACTAAATTCAAGGATTGTCCAGAACAAGGTACGAAAATTGCCAAAGGGTTTTCTTCTAAAAGCGGTGCTTGCATTCCATTATAAATTCCACTCGTATTTGATGCGTTATCGTAAGACTGCCCTCTACACAAATCAAAATTGAGTCCACCGTTTACTAAATAATTTAGTGTAGTTTCCGCTAAGTACCTGCCCGTGTGGCTCTCTATTTCAAGAAAAGTCAAAAAACTCTCTACAGGTTGACCAATTTCAGAACACACGTAACGCACGATAATAGTCAACCGATCAATGTGGGATATGTCAGGCGTGGAATCAACTGAAATACTAAAGTACCCCGTTTTAACTATATCATTGAAAATCGATTTCCGAAGTTTATTCGCCGTTAAATGAATTAATTCATCGCAAGTTGTCTTGGATAAATAAGATGTATTATCACTGCCACAATTGCCATACTTATCGATGTGATTTTTTAAAAACGGATCAAATTGTGCTACAAGTTCGAGTAAGCTAATGAAATTACCACACCGTGATTCTCCAAACTTTTCATTCGTCCCTCTGAAAGCTATACCTTGCTGCGCTATAGTTCGAATTACTGCAAGAACCCGCTTCATAACTTTTACCCAGTATTCTCGTTCCTTATCTGATTGTCGGGTTAGATTACATGAAACGTTTTGCTGTCTTTGCCTAATTAAAAACGTCAGTTGTGCATCTCTATGTTTTTGATTTCCTTCGTGTCTTTGCACGTCGTGACAATTTCGCCCGTCAGAAAACCCACCAGCGCTGAAACGAGTAATGCCTGGACTAAACAATAAACATTGCCTGTTTGAGGAGGTAAACTAACCATTCTCTCCAGTAACGTTCTCCGTTCATTTTAGACCCCAAAAAATATTCGCTGTAGTGTCGCGTCGTCTCATTAAACACTCGTGTAGAGTTGTCAAATGGCCCATCAGAATGATGACATTCGCTGGGACCTTTACGAATCCAATAATCGATATCAATTTCTGACAATTTTTGCCACAGGCCAACGTCGATGTCGAAATGTAGTCGAAGATGTTTCCATGGGCCCCGGAAGTTCCAATTGCCTATTATACTACAAAATTTCATTTGATAAACATATAGGTTATGATAACAGAAATAATCAGACACAACCTGATACATTTTTTAATGAATTTTATTGACCTTAATTTTTCGTTTTTTAATTTTTAAATAGTACGATTCGAATACGTACCTTGTATCTTTGACTCTGGCAACGAAACAAGATGCTTCAAGAAGCTCTGCCGATTTAGACAAAGACGAACAAAACGTTTGACCAAGGCGCCATCTTTTTGTTACACATGGAAATGACGCGCGGAAAAAAATGGTTTGCATGACAAACCAATTTTAAAATATACTGTCATTATAATCTATGCTGTAAATATAAATGAAGCTTTTACATAATTGAAGATAGCAATTACAATTATACATAAGTTATAAAAGTATTATAAATATATTATTTATTTTTTGTTAATTTTACTTTTATTTTTCAACATTTTTTACTTCGAGGCCCCTGTCATAGTGAGGCCTCAAGCAGCTGCTTGTTTTGCTTTATGGTAAATCCGTCACTGGTAACATCGATGTTGGTACCACGGAAGGATCTCCGCCCTTCAACCGTTCCAGCGAAAGTAGTCAACTCGCCAGCAACATTGAAAACATCAAAGTTATGTTGCGCGATGAAGGCTTCGATCAACTCGCCGCCGTCATCCTTGATCCCACGGTGCCAAAGAGGCGATTTGGCGTTTGCATCAGCACCTAGTAGAATTCGACAACCGGTTACCAGCCTTATAATCCTGCCCCATCTTTACAAATGTTTTTAGTGGGGGATCCCTGTACTGAAAATACAAACTAACAACGACTAGGTCCAGACCATCTACGGCAAGCTCGACAACGACATGATGCGTGTCAGAGGTCTGCTGTATAAAGATACTATCTAAAGACTTCCTGTACAGAACGATTGATTTACTATCGCCAATGAAAATTTTTTCCATCCTTTGAAACCTGGCAGATTACCCTAGACTACATACGAGTGTTGCAGAACGACATCGAGACTCCGATTTTCAACTACCTCACCTAGCTCAACTTGGACTACATAGCCTTCTTGGGCATTTAGTTGATGGAATCTAACCATCGAGAGAGTTGAAGTATAGCTCAACTGCTCTCAAGTAGCAACCACACTCCTTACTATTAACGGAGTGCCTATGACTTTTGCGCAGTCTTTTACAATAATGCAAGTTGGAGCATCTTCCTTTTGCAGACAGTCTTCATGCTTGTGGCTCTCCTCGCCACAATGCGTGCAGATCAACGTGTACTTATAGAATTTGGCCCTATGGCCGAAGCGACAGGACTTGAAGTTTTGCTGCATGTCAAGGTATTCCTTAATGCAGCAGGATGCGAAGTCCAAAAACAATCTTCCCTCAGACAGAAACCTCTGGAAGAGACCAGCATCTAATTCAAACAAGCTGTGATACCACTGGGCATAACGCTTACCAGTGTTGTAGACCATTCTGCATTCCTTGTTGAAAGCAGCATCATCCAAATCGGTGTTCTGCTCTTGCATGAGAGTCAGAACCTCCTCATCGGACAGACTGTGATCAGTGTCGTAGACAATGACCCGGGGCTTATGTCTATATTTAGGGTCCACTTTCACGTTAAGTTTTTTGACAGCAGGAGAGTCCGAGATAACTCAGGCTGTCTCTTTGTTATCTGTGATGACTACCAACCCTTTGCTGGTCTCTTTAATATCTCAAATTTTGACGCCCTTTTGGCTGTCTTAAAGGGCAACCTGAAAGACGTTTTTCAACTTAAGTAGTATAGTATAGGTACCTTTAGTAGTATTTTACTATAAAAATTTGTTTAGATATTTTTTTTGTACAAAATTAAAAATAAAGTATTAAAATTAAATAGAATGAACTTAAAATTGAAATGAAATTAAGTGAAACTAAATGAAGAATAATTTTTATTAATTTGTTAATTCAGAATTGCTAATCACCTATGATGACAATTATTTTATGATGCTTCCAAATTGAGCCTTAAACCCCAAGAAATAAAGTACAAAGTTATTTTTAATTTAATTTGTATACTATTTAACTGGTATTATCCTACAACATTGTACAATTATGATTTGCCTGAGCTAGATAGAACCAGCTATATTATAATAATTTGCCTTATTGTCTATTTTAGGACAGTAGGATATAAACTAAAACCCAGCATGAATTAAATCCAGAAGCTAGCACTCCAATATAATAAGTAAGACCACTTCTTTCTTTTTTCCTTTTTTTTATGTTTTAAGTTGGATAATGGGTCATAGATCAACATCTAGTAGTATCTTCTACCATTCCACCTCCACTCCATAACCCTTTTCACCAATACACCCTCACTCCCAAAATATCTCCCTTAACTTTTTTCGCAACTTTCCTTGGCCTCTTTTCTATTTACTGTCCATCCAAGTGTAACCATCTGAGTCTTGCTCTCCTTACCCTGCCCAACTATTGTATTTGTTAAGATTCCGTATTCTATATTCTTCACACAATCCTTTGTTTTGCCTGTTGTGCTTCTAGAAATATCATCTGTAAAGCTCTTAATTTACTTTTCTTCTGCCCTTTTTTACATCATAAATATGTTGCTATGTAGATTGCTATCTTTAGCTTCCTATTGATATAATATTGCTTGTAAGATAGATTCTGGTGTTAAGTAATTAACAGATCTATTTATCCCATTTACAAAAATTGTTACATTGTTTGAATAATTGATAACCTACATGTTCTTTTCTTGATGTGCTCATTAAAACTATATTTGTCTTTCACAAGTACAGAAATCTAGTTTGCAGCCAAATTCTCATTTACAGTTGACGTTTTAGACTTTTACATTATATATGTGTTTATTTCTTAACTATCGATTTTTCAGTCGGTGAAAGATACAATAATAATAATAATAATAATGAATTAGTGGCATTAAATGTACATTACTATTAGATATGTCGTAGTGTAAAAAGAAATTAAGTAAGATTGCTAATGGTTTTTACCTACATTAAGAATTGATTGAATCAATATTAGTGTATCAATCAATATTAGTGTGAATCAATATTAATCAATATTAATGAAACAATATTAATGAATCAATAACAAATATTAATGAATCAATATTAGTGTAATATCTTTAAAAATTTGTTATTTTGTCTTCTAGTACAGATATGTCTCATTGCTTTATATTCAGAAATAATTACAGTAATTATGTATTATTTATTACTGATGAAACAAACAAATAATATTAAAGGAAAGAATATAAAATCATAGTTTATATAATTTATTTGTATATTATTTTTATTTTGCTAAAAAAAAAAAAAAATATTGGATTAATAAAATATCAAATATAATATTTTTTATTGTTTACATAAGTATTATTTTACTGAACTAAATTATCTAGTTGTTTTTTTATTTTTTTTTTAAAAAAACGTTATTATTTGTCAATAATTATTACATTCTAATTTGAAGATAATTTTTTTTTTGTTTAATGATGAAATATTATATCAGTGTGTTAATTATTACTGTCTTCTTTATTGCCAATTTGTTATTACTGATCCCTGACACAAAAATTAACACTGAGAATTCTGGAAAAACATTTCAATATACTCCATTTTTATTGACTGTCTGAAGCGAAGTATTGCATTTCTTTCGGTTGCAGGGTGGAATTGGGGGTTGAAATTGAATTTTCTTTATGTTTTGAGATTTGAGGAGTACGGAAATGCCATTTATCTCCTTATGTGTAAAATATTTTTATATAGGCCTGTATATAAAATTTCTGGCTTGAAAATCTCCAAAACAAGTAGTTAATTTCATTGAAATGTAGGTTTGTTGTAGTAGGGTATTTAAAGTTGTACATATGAATATTGTATATGAAGTTATCCATTTGATGAAGATTAGTTGAGTCGTTCTTGAGGTATGCTCAATTTAAGGTTGACAACACACCTCAATTTGAGGTTATCTTGTCTGTTGTCATGGTGTATTTTTTATATGTGCTTATGCAGTTAGACTCTGTGGTGAATTGAAACTTGATGCTTGTGTCTAGAGTCTATTAGTTAATTGAACATATGTAGTGCGTTGTACTCTAAAAATCAGCGTGTTTCTGGTTGTGAAATAGTAAGGTCGTCAGTAATGTAAAGTCTGTCTTCTTGTGCTGTTTTGCGCCAGAAGACCGACTTTTCAAACTTAAAAGTTTTGTAAGTTTCGTTGACAAAGTCTGGGGGCTAGTGACTAACAGAACTATGAAATCAGCCTGGAGGAAATTGTGGCTGTTGATATTTATGATGATATTGTATCTACAGACAATAGTATTCGATTAGAAGTTGATAATCTTGATATGGAGGACCACAGGAATGAACTCAGTACAGAAAAACTAGAATAACTTCTTAATGAGCAGGAAAAGACTGTGACAGAGGAAATATTATTTTTAGGTCTTCGATCCACAAAATGTGTGTGAAATGAAGTGTAATGAAAAGTGTTGTTGAAAGGTATCATTCTGATATAATTTTATCAAATCATGTTATAAATCTGTTCAATGATAATTTCATATCCCATTTCCACTACATTATAAAAAACAAGAAGAAATAAATCTCATTGGATAGGTTTTTAGTGAGACAGAAACCTGATGAATTTCAAGCACCCAATGTTTTCATGGAAGGGGAAGAGTCCCCTTCTGAACAATAATTCTTTACTATTTTGCAAAAAAAGTTGAAATTATATTATATTATTTTTTTGTTTTATTCTAATTCATTTTCAGTTAAAATATGAATTTCCATTGGTGTGTTTAGAATTTCAAGCTTGAAATACAAAGTAAAGATAATAAAGGGTCATTGTCTTGGATCTTTTAATGTATTAATCCATTTTACATTGATTCTTAATGGGAATAAGTTTTTTTGGTTTATGAACATTTTTAAGAATTGATTTAAGTTTGTAAACTGAGGTTCCACTCTATACATTCATTGCATTTTGGTCATTTAAAATTTTACTCACAATGAAATGTTAAAATTGTAATAAATTTAACTGTAATAAATGTAATTAAACTGGAAATAAACTATCTAAAATTTTAATTTTTAAATAATTTTGTAACCAAAATTACAATGAAATGTTTAAACAAAAAACATAAAAAATCTTTCTCTTCAGATTAAACTACATTTGCAAGTAACACACATTTTGATAGTACCCATGCTACTTGCTTATTCATTGCAGTGAACAAAAAATTCACCAGTTTGAATTATAGCAACCCACCGGGTTGATCTAGTGGTGAACGTGTCTTCCCAAATCAGCTGATTTGGAAGTCGAGAGTTTCAGCGTTCCAAGTCTTAGTAAAGGCAGTTATTTTTATATGGATTTGAATACTAAATCGTGAATACTGGTATTGTTTGGTGGTCGGGTTTTAATTAACCACACATTTCAGGATTCGAACTGAGACTACACTCATACATGTCTTCCTCATTCATCCTCTGAAGTAATACCTGAACGGTAATTCCCGGAGGCTAAACAGGAAAAAGAGAAAGAGAGTTTGAATTATAGTACAAGTTACAGGTATTTTATATCAATCAAAATAAAATATATATTTTGAGTAAAAAGAATACAATAATAATGATATCTCAATATGTTAATAAAATAATTATTATGTTTATTAATGTTGTTTTATTTCAAAACAATGTTACATGATCAATACAGAAAAAAGTTATTATATTTAAATTAAAATTTAATAATTAACAACATAATGAATGATTTGCAAATTAAAAAAAAAACAATTAACTAGAAAATTTGGCTAGTCATACACGGAAAGTGTGCTGTTAACTGTTTCTAGTATATTACTAAATTTACACTTTTGTTTATTATTAGTATATTACTGAATTTACATTTTTTTTATTATTGGTATATTACTTAATTTACTTTTTTTGTTTATTGTTTTTATTATTACTATTTTTGTTTTTTACTGTCATTTATCTTTAATTCACATCTGGTTATTGGTAAGATGTATGTTTGATCTGTTATTAACAGCATTCACCTCTTAATAAAACAATTATCGTTACAAATTCTAGGAAAATATTGGCTTTTAAAGATTAGTATGGTAGGCCAGTATTATATGCATGGAGAGGATGTAGTGTTGGATATAGGTGTACTTTCGATTGTAAACTGATGTTTTCTGATAATATTGGTAAGATAATGTTAGCTAGTAGAAATCTTGAACTGTTATTGTAGGTTTCTTGCTATTTTCTCAATTCTCAATCTGTCTTACATCTGTATAATACAGGGTGAGCAGCATGAAACTGAACCCATAATGAAACCACGACCCATTACTATTTATGAAAGATTCTCACATAACTAGAGCAATTAGTGGATGTATATGTTACTCTGATTGTTGCTGCTATTTGTCTGGTGTTTATGTGTCAGTGCAGTATACGTTTTGTTGCAGTGCAGTATTGTGAGTGCAGTTGTGTTTGTGTAAAGTGCCTTGTTCAGTCCAGGAGAGGATGAACTTAGAGGCCTATATTTTTTCTGGATCGTTTGAATTATCATGTCAAATATTCATAGAAAAATTTCCAGGATGTCTGTATATCAGTGAAGATTAGCATACACAATTTAGTTAAAAAATGTTATACTACAGGTTTGGTTTCAAATGTATAATGAAATAAGCAACCTTCCGTTAGGACTCCGCAGGCCATTGCCGATATTGAAAGCAGAACTAGTGCCAGTCCAAAAAAATTACTATGCAAGTTATCCCAACAATGTGGCATTAAATACACATCTTGTAAAAATTATTCATGAATTAAAATTGAAACCATACCGTGTTACAACTGTGCAACAACTGAAGGAGACAGACAAACCGAAATGACTTGATTATTGCAACTGGATTCTTGAAAACATTGTTGGTGGACAGATAGACCCAATGTCGTATTTCAAGTCAGACAAGGCATGGTTTCATTTATTCGGTCATGTTAATTCGCAAAACACCAAGTATTATATGGCAAGGAATCCTCATTAGTTATTCGAGCATCCACTTCACGATGAGAAAATTGGTGTTTGGTGTGCCATTTCCGGTAATCATATAGTGGGACCAATATTTTTTGACCAGACTGTCAATACACAAGTTTACTTCACAATTTTTGAAGAATTCTATGCACAATTAACTGATAATGAAAAAGAATACAGTTTCTTCCAACAAAACGGAGCAACATGTTACGCATGAAATGTTTCACTGAATCACGTTCATGCAGCTTTCACAGATGAACGAGCTGTTGGTGGAGGACAGTGGCCTCCACGTTCCCCAGAGTTGTCTTCTTGCGATTTTTCCTTTGGGCCTACTTAAAGGAGAGAGTTTATGCATCTAATTCCCACAATATTGATGAACTGAAGGTGATTCAACGAGAAATCAATGCAACTGACAATAATGTTTTTTGCGTCAGACGACTTTCAATATGATCAGTCGAGCACAAAAGTGCATTGATGCCCAGGGTGGTCATTTTGAACATCTTTTATAACAATAAGGTAAATGAATCCAACATTTAAATTACATTTTATATTTTTCTTTAATATATCTGTATCATTCATAAAATTTCATTCTAACATAACCTACCAATTCTGCATTGGTTACGTTATGGGTTCAGTTTTATGTTGCTCACTCTGTATACTGGTTTGATCAGTTCTAGAATAGTCTTTAGAGTACTGTGCTTCAATATAGATTTATGGTGACTGTTTTTCTGATTGTGTTGAAGCTGTTCAAAGATATCCGATTCATTTATGGATCATAGAGGTTGTTTCTTGAGATTGTTATCTAGTCAAGTATGGTTTCTGGAATTTAGTTTTTCTAAGTAATTGATGCTTCTTTCAGGACACTTTATTTGCTAATAAAATACTTAAAAAGGTTATTTTCAGTCAGATGTTTCAAACGTCTGCGAATTGTGTATTTTAGGGTAAGGAGGATCTGATTATTTCAATGGATGCAGCAGTCTTGCTTTATGATGTTTATGGCTGGGGGTTTGGGAAAAATGTAATTTTTTCTTTTTGATAAATAATAAATCTTCAGTAGTGACTGTGTTTAATTTAAGGTCATATTATTTTATTTGTATTATAACTTCAACTCTTGTAATTATGTTAATGTTTCATTTGTATTAATGCCATTGACTGGGTATTCTTATTCTGTTTACTTATTTCAGTTTCATTACATCTCATGAAGATTTATTTGAACATTTAGTTACTCTTAAACTGTTAGGCCAGTAGTTTTCTAGTGGATGTTTCTGGATTCAGACCATCAAATAAAAAAATATACTGTGTATTGCTTATCATTTAAGAAAAAAGTGTACATGATATATGTGATGAATAAATTACAGCAGAACTTTTTTTTATGGTATTGACAATTATATTAATTCAGTTTAGCATTATTTTTCAGCAGTCCTGTCAAACTGTTACCTATTAACACTCAGCAAATTCTCTTGGTCACCACGTTTTCTCATTGCTTGGATGTGCATAATTGATACTACTTGGATATTTTACTTTAATTTCACCTAAATGCTTTTTAAATTATAAGTTTTGGTGTAATTTGTAGAAATATTTCAAAGAAATTTGTAACTGAAGATTTACATTTTTAATTAAAAATTGTTTAGTCATTTTAATTGCAGGTTGTTTGGAGCTTGACATTTCTATCCTTCAAAACGTGGATCTTAGTATAATAGCTGATTGAGTGTGAAACATTTGACCATATCTCAAATGATCATACCAAGATGAAGACTAATTAATGAAAACAAAGTAGGAATATTTTTCTTATAAATTAATGTCTTCCAAAACTAAGGTTTAAAAATAATATGGATTTGGTGGGAAGCCTTCCAAACAAATGGTTACAATTATTTTTGCAAATGTGATGGGAACTAAAAAGAGAAAACTTTTAGTTATTGAGAGGAATCAGAATAGTAAATGTTTTAAGAACATTCCAGGAACATAAACTTCCTGGAAACTATATGTTGAACAGAACTGTAATGTGTGAATGTCATCTAGTATTTTTGAAGATGAGCTCAGAAAGTGATGGCAGTTACTTAATCCATTCAAAGTTAAATAAACTAACAATAGTCTAGTTTTTTGCCAGAAAACTATAATCATCCTAAAGCATAGTGATCAAAGTGTTGCTAGAAATCTAAAGTGTCTCTACTGGAAGCGATAAAAATTGATTTCTGTTTGGATACCTTGAATTCTGTGACAGTTTATTTATTAGATGATAGAATTTCTAAACAGTGCTTGTAACAATGTAATAAAGCATTAAATTATAAATTGCTCTAGAAAAGCACAACTCATAAATACTAATTTACCCAACAGTGATGGAGGAAGATAACTTGCCACTCTCAGAATCGATACAGCAGTTTAGTGTCAAAAATTTGGAAGCGAGCTTGATTTTCTGTCAGGGAAATACTGGGGAAAAATATTTCCGTTGTTTAATGCTTTATACATTATTTAGGAAGTAAAAATACAGAAGCAGAAAATAATGATAAAGAATAGACTGCATATGAGGTTGATGTCAGCATCATTTTTCTGACATTACAATTGGTAATGAGAGCTACTAAAATTCTTTCATGATTTTTCCACTAAAATATCCCTATAGATGTATTGAATTAGTGCAGTATCTGTACAGTACATACACAGAATCTATTTTTTCGAAAGGTAAGTTCAAAAGAAATTGCAGATTACTCTTGAGAATAAAATTAATTATCATTAATACTTTTTAGAAATATCCCCATTTGCGTATAAACACAATGTGTAATCTGTGAAATAAATTTCATGACTAACATTCTTCATATGTATTTTTAGATTTTGATTTGTCCCTCTATAAAAGATAATAAAATAGCTGTGGGTACCTCTTTTATGTTGGTTAGATCTAACAACAGAATTTTTTGTCCCTTATCTGAGAACTGAGTACAGTAGTATCAGTCATTGCTGGTTTCGTACCATCTTCAGCTAACTGATTTTTATTGAGTAGTCTGTAGTTAGGTGTTTTTTAAAAATTAATAAGTGTTTTTCTTATAGAAATAAATTTCTTCTAGATATAAATTCTTTTAACATTATTGATGTTTTAAAGATATTCCTGAAAGTCAAAAAGTAGTGGTAAATATTCTTTTTCTGAATGCTTAATTTTACATCATCTTGACAATTTTTTTATTTTGTAGTTTGCAGGGTTCTTTATTTACTTTTCTTTGTATGTTTCCTGGAAACTTTTAAGAGATTTTACGACCCATTTCTTTTTTAGAAAAATTATGTATTTATTTTTTAGTTTACTTATGGTGTAGCATTTTTTTGCTTGTGGGTTTTGAGCAATAATCATCTTTGCGGTTGTTTCCCCATAAAAATCTCCTCCAAAAAATAAAAAAAATAAAGAAGATTTTGTTAAAACATAAAACATTTTTCAAATCTGTTTTTTATAAAGATCTGTGATCATTAATCACTCTCCATATTTTAATGTGATGTGAATATATTAAAAGTGCTTTTATTTATACATCATTCTAACTTTTTTTTATTTCAACTTATTGTCTTGAAATTTTTTCTGAAGATGAAACATTATCAGACTAGCAATAAATATTCTTTTTCATTGTGGTATTGGGGGATAAATAAGAACATTTAAAGAAATAATTTTTGTTCAAAGAGCACAAAGTATTTCATATTTTTAAATATATTTCATTTATAAAGGATTTTTGTGTAAGGCCGAATTAGTAAGAAGTTGGTGTAAAAAATCAGTTTAGAAAGTCTGTTTATTATTATTTTTTAGAAAAAAATAAGTGTGTTTGTAAGGCTAAATAATATTTAAACTTTATCTTGCTTGGTTGAATTTTAAACCTATATATAAATTTCAGGAAAGTTCAACATCATTATCAGCTGGGTTTTTTGTCCTTGTGTATTTTTTTCTTAAGGGTATTTTGTAACTAAAGAAATATCTAAAACCTATTTTTCTCCTATAAAGGGTGAGACCTGTAGAGAAATTTTTTTTATACAATGTATTTTTTCTAGTTTTGTCTTACTAATCAATTAATTCTGCTTCATAAAAAAAGTATACAATTTTCAAGTACTTCTATTTCTACGGTATATATATATTTATACTATAAATTTACTTGAATCCAGTTTATAATATTGTATAAATTAACTATATTGTGGTATAACTGCCATGTTACATTTAATGTATTTCATATATATTACTCTAATTGTAAATAAATGTTTTGTGGATGGATGTTAATAACCAGAATTAATTTCATTAGTTCTTATATTCAGCAGTTTTTTTTTTGTTATTCAGCACATTTTTGTATATAGAGTATGGGGAAAAAATTATTTATATTTTAAATACGACCTTAACTTTCATAACCTCAACTCTCTTCTTTTTTTCATGTGATAATTAATTTAGTTGAAATAAATTAATAAATTTTTATTTAGTAATTCGTTAGAAGTTTGTTGCTATAAAACTATTGATTAAATTTTGATTGATTTACTGAAAATATTTTTTTATTTGATAGCTGAAAATACTGTAAATAATAATTTAAAATGTAAGTTTTTTTGGTGTTTTTTTTTTTTTTTTTTTTTTTTTTTACAGTCTATGGAATGATTTTGTGAGAAGTGAATGGCATTGTAAATATCAAGTTAAGGTGCTGACAAATGGAACTGTAACATTGGCTGATATTTTATATCACAACTCTGCACTCTCCTCATTTATAGAAGTATGTATTTGTATATTTTATTTGTTGTTTAAATCATCAGCTCATAAAAAAAGTAATAATCTTAGTTTTTTTTAATATTTTGTTACTAGCCGTGGCCCGCGACTTCGTTCGCGTGGGATTTATTCACTCGTTACAAATAGTACTTCATTGTGAAAATTGATTCGCAAAAATTAACGACTATTTGATACATAGCTGAAACCCGCGACTTCGTCCGCGTCGGAATCACTTAATTTATTGAATATAAATGTCCGTGCGAAGCCCGGCCCGGCTTCGCACGGTTGGTGTACCCATTTAAAAAAGTAAGATATTTGTTGCAGTCGTTCAGGGTTTTGGGCCACTTGTTCAGCCGTTTCTGCGGTAAAATACACCCTTGGCCGTTTTCTAAGTGGACGGCTAACTGCAAGACTGTAGGATGTCGCTCGTGAATGGGAAATTCTAAAATTCGCCAAACAGCTTCGGATGTACTTATGTACCGACCATTTACATAGTTTTCCACTTCATCGTTTGGGTTTTTGACGCTAAAAGTAGCTTGGTCAGATCCTTTATTGATATATTTACAAATATATTTGATGGCTTGAACCGAGTGGCAGTACTCGATATTTATGTGCGCGTTAAACATCCTACTCAATAACGGAGAATAAGGGACAATCCACCTATTATCTATATTGAAAGTACTTCCTCTGATATTTAGCGTAGCGCTCTGGCCTCCATTTTCGGCATCGCGACGATGATAAACTGGATATCCGTCCTCTCCGGTTTGGGTATAGTTGACGAAACGTCGAGGGTATTTTTTTGTGCAGATACCGTTTTTCATACATGCTGCTGTTAAGTTATGCTCTCCGCATGGACCGTCCACCATATTTTTAGTCACGATATCGTACAATATCGAGTCGTTTTGTTGGTTGGGCAGTTCCGCAACTATGACATTATCAATTTCGTCTGGCTAAATGTTTCTTTCTAGCCAAAACAGCAAATGACAGTGAGGTAAACCCCGCTTCTGCCACTCCACACTTGCCATGTAACATTTCACTTTGCCGAATATTTCATCTTTTGTGAATAATTTTATGAATTTTTTCATCTTTAAATGAAATACTCTTGAAATTATTTTTATTGCCCTAGCCTGTATACTATTTCTAGAAAGTTGAGATCTTAATCTTGTGGGCATTTTGAAACTATAAAAAAACTAAATACTACATCAACTAATACTAAATTATTTGCTTACATGCTGAACAGGAATTAGCCTGTATATGAAGTGGTGATTAAAAAATTATAAAAAATTCAAAATATTTTCAAGGAAAAATATTCGATATCGCACACAACCGCTGCGTAGGAAGCCGACCGACCGCGCGAATGAGCCGCGCGGCACTTTATTTTGTGACATTGACTCCCCTCCCGCACCGCAATGACGCTTAGGTCACATGCTGCTGCCTAGCTAGCCGAGCGGTGTGTGGACGTGGCGAGGGGTCAGGGGCAGGCGGGGGTGGGGACACGAGCGTCAAGAGAGACACGACGACGACGACGGACAGTTGCTAGTTACTGAATTACAATGATAGAAAAATTAAAATATGTTGCTTAAATAACGCGGTAAAAAGTAGCCATGTTCATCAGGGATAATGTCGGCTTCTAATGGAAAAAGAATTTTTCAAATCGGTCCAGTAGTTTCGGAGCCTATTTAATACAAACAAACAAATCTTTCCCCTTTATAATATTAGTGTAGATCTACCATAAATCATGGTGTAAGCCAAGATTTCATTACCAAGCAGATGCACAGTTTATTAAAAAAAAATTTAATAAAAAATTAACGGATTTATTTGTTAAAAAAAATAAAATGTAACATTTTGTAATGTTTAATGAAAGTAACATATTGTTTATCTTATTAAAATGAGTAATATTAATGGGACTATGTGTAATTATCTTAAGCTCTCAATGAGTTTCATATATACATTTTTCTATGTGGTTTCCAATTCATGATCAATTTTTTTTTGTCTGATCACACTTTGGAGTATTTAATTTGTAAAGGTATTAATACCTTGGATGTCTGAAGTGTTGTTGTCATTGGTGATAGTTCAGTGAAGGGGATATTATATGACAGGACATCATAGGTAGCAAGAAGCCAGTTTCTGGTCCAGCAATCCATCTCTGCTCTGTATGTTAACTGAGCTTCTAAACTAGAATGAATAATATTTTTTAATGTTTTTATGTTTTATAATCTTATAAGTTTTTATGATTTTATTTACGACAGTTGCAATAAATTAGAAAACAGAAAATGTTGAAAACCATTTACAAAGAATTATAATTAAAATTCAGTTTGTTGTAGATGGAATTGAAAACCACCCTTTGTCAAAGTTTGTACAGTTATATTAGTTGTCATAATTGTTACATCTCATTTGTATATTTAAGAAAGTTTTTATTATTTTTTTAAGTGGTGTTGACTGCTATGTCATTGGTCACTAAAAAAATCAAATGGCATCTATCTAATATTCTTAACTAGTTAATCCATGGGAATTAATTTGTTGAACTTGTTTTTTGCCATTGTCATTTTATGTTTTCTTACACCATTTAATTTGCAGAATGCTACTTCCTGAGATGTTACAGACAGATATTGTAAAACTATCAGGCTGTAAGGGCAAACTTCAAAAATTGCCTTTTTAGTTATCCTGTTCCTAAAAGGGATTATTTGTAATTACATACTTAAGAAAACTTCATTTATTAAAAAGATTAAACAGCATAAACTGAAAAAAAAACTATTTGTTCAATTTTCTGAAGTTTATTCAATTTTTATTAATCTCAAAGTTCTTGACTGCCATATCATAAATATAGCAGAGTAACACTCAGGAACAATGACATATTGTTATTTATAACATATAGTTGAGATTCATGATTGTTACAGATAGAAAAAAGGACACGTGATCCCAAAAGATTCCAAGTATTTGTATTATGTCATAAAGAAGCTGAATATTATTATTATAAGCTTTTATTATTTTGGATTGACATATCAATTATTATTACCACCAATCATTTGGATATGGCAGTCTAAAGAATTCCTAACTGCTTACTCCTTTTCATACTTTGATTAGATCTCCGTGTTTCAGTATTATTATTTTACCTCTACGGTCTTTCTGTAAATGATAAAAAAATGAAAATGATTTGAATATTTCTTATTTAAATAAAGCACTGTTTTTATATATTTAAAAACATATGAAAGAAGTGTTTTAACATTTTAGTTAAATGCATGGAACTGATCAATATATCTTGCATCTCTAATTTTTCAAGTACCAGTTGGTTAAATTTTATTATATTTTTATACTTTACATATTTAAAATTTTGTTTTATGTAGATTAAAGCAAGTTTTATTTATAATTTTGAAACAAGCGCAACAAGATGTGTGAAGGGATAAACGGATAAAAGTTTTCTTTTTTCCATCAGAGGGGGAACTTTTTACGAGTACCATGTGGTCTTGAACCTGACAGTAATGTGGGACTCCCCTTGTGGACCTACCCATTAAAATCCCTCCCCCTCCACAACATGGGATGTCAGGTCCACCTTACAGTATCATCACAGCATCCCATATGTCTTGTGTTCGCCACATACCCATTACTGGTCACGTCTCTCAAATCCATCAGGTCCTACAGTTATTTTTTTATAATACCTAATCTTTTTTTTTACTTTGATCTTGGGGCCAGACCTGTTTAGCCCCAAAGGAGACTCAAGAACTCCAGAGGGAATTATTCATCTCTGGACTTCTTCTGTCAGCGTTGTTATGATGATCTGCAGTATCCTCCTCTCTGCAGTAATCATATTCTGTGGAAAATCTCAGCATCCATAAGCACAAATTTGCCTTGAAATAGTTGTGTCCAATAAGAAACTTAGTCAACTCATACCCCAGTTCTCTATGTTTTTGGCGGTATAGCCATCTCTAAAGGTCAGGATTCAGTCTGCAGGGGCCCATATTTCTTTTGTCAACTAGTCCCATTTCTTCTGCCACCTATGGGCAGGCCGGCCGCTGTGCTGGTGGCATCGCCCAAGATAAAAGGTTGTTTTTTAAACACTCCAAGGTAACCATTCCCCACCATTAGGCACAACACAGACATCTCAGGGTGTTGTGGCAGCAGTCTGTGCCCTCCCTGACTTACCCCTTTAAGGGGCTTTCCCAATGGGGTTCCTCCAGCCTCATAGGAACGTGCCAACTTTCTCTTCTGGACAGCCGACACGCCCCTCCGCTGGAAAGCTACCCTCCCAGGCCCTACTCTACAAGCTCCAGATGTGCGTTGCACACGTCCTTTGCTGTCTACGACCCTCTCACACCTCGAGAGCCCTCTATACCATTATCGGGGAGCTCCAACCCCCACTGGGCGAGCCAAAAACACCCTAGACATAGAGGCTATCACCCTGGCCCTACATGTCGCCACGCTTCGACCCTAGACTTCCTGACTTTTTTGAAGTCATCATCATCTGTTTTTTTTTTTTTTATTATAAACAAATACGTCAGAACACAACAACCCCAGCACTATATGTGTAGAATTACATGTAGTAAATATATATTCACTATAGTATACAATATACAAAGCACATTACCGATACATTTAAGACATCTCACTACATGCCCTAACATTATATTATTACTACACAAAGTTTACCGTACAACAGAGATACAATCATTACATCAAAGAATATGCATTAATATTTTTAAAACTTTACAATATTTATTTGCTGTACAGTAAAAACATTTCATCAGAAAGAAAAAATACACGTTAATAATATTAAACATTACAATGCACAAATAAACAAATAACTCTAAAGTATAATATACACCAATATTTTTTTTTTCCTGTCCTCAGTCATTTGACTGGTTTGATGCAGCTCTCCAAGATTCCCTATCCAGTGCTAGTCGTTTCATTTCAGTATACCCTCTACATCTTACATCCCTAACAATTTGTTTTACATATTCCAAACGTGGCCTGCCTACACAATTTTTCCCTTCTACTTGTCCTTCCAATATTAAAGCGACTATTCCAGGATGCCTTAGTATGTGGCCTATAAGTCTGTCTCTTCTTTTAACTATATTTTTCCAAATGCTTCTTTCTTCATCTATTTGCCGCAATACCTCTTCATTTGTCACTTTAACCACCCATCTGATTTTTAACATTCTCTTATAGCAACACATTTCAAAAGCTTCTAATCTTTTCTTCTCAGATACTCCGATTGTCCAAGTTTCACTTCCATATAAAGCGACACTCCAAACATACACTTTAAAAAATCTTTTCCTGACATTTAAATTAATTTTTGATGTAAACAAATTATATTTCTTACTTAAGGCTCGTTTAGCTTGTGCTATTTGGCATTTTATATCGCTCCTGCTTCGTCCATCTTTAGTAATTCTACTTCCCAAATAACAAAATTCTTCTACCTCTATAATCTTTTCTCCTCCTATTTTCACATTCAGTGGTCCATCTTTGTTATTTCTACTACATTTCATTACTTTTGTTTTGTTCTTATTTATTTTCATGCGATAGTTCTTGCGTAGGACTTCATCTATGCCGTTCATTGTTTCTTCTAAATCCTTTTTACTTTCGGCTAGAATTACTATATCATCAGCAAATCGTAGCATCTTTATCTTTTCACCTTGTACTGTTACTCCGAATCTAAATTGTTCTTTAACATCATTAACTGCTAGTTCCATGTAAAGATTAAAAAGTAACGGAGATAGGGAACATCCTTGTCGGACTCCCTTTCTTATTACGGCTTCTTTCTTATGTTCTTCAACTGTTGCTGTTTGGTTCCTGTACATGCTAGCAATTTTGTTCTTCTATCTCTGTATTTGAACCCTAATTTTTTTTAAATGCTGAACATTTTATTCCAGTCTACGTTATCGAATGCCTTTTCTAGGTCTATAAACGCCAAGTATGTTGGTTTGTTTTTCTTTAATCTTCCTTCTACTATTAATCTGAGGCCTAAAATTGCTTCCCTTGTCCCTATACTTTTCCTGAAACCAAATTGGTCTTCTCCTAACACTTCCTCCACTCTCCTCTCAATTCTTCTGTATAGAATTCTAGTTAAGATTTTTGATGCATGACTAGTTAAACTAATTGTTCTGTATTCTTCACATTTATCTGCCCCTGCTTTCTTTGGTATTATTACTATAACACTTTTTTTGAAGTCTGACGGAAATTCCCCTTTTTCATAAATATTACACACCAGTTTGTATAATCTATCAATCGCTTCCTCACCTGCACTGCGCAGTAATTCTACAGGTATTCCGTCTATTCCAGGAGCCTTTCTGCCATTTAAATTTTTTAATGCTCTCTCAAATTCAGATCTCAGTATTGTTTTTCCCATTTCATCCTCCTCAACTTCCTCTTCTTCCTCTATAACACCATTTTCTAATTCATTTCCTCCGTATAACTCTTCAATATATTCCACCCATCTATCGACTTTACCTTTCGTATTACATATTGATTGGTGTACCATCTTTGTTAACACATTATTAGATTTTAATTTATGTACCCCAAAATTTTCCTTAACTTTCCTGTATGCTCCGTCTATTTTACCAATGTTCATTTCTCTTTCCACTTCTGAACACTTTTCTTTAATCCACTCTTCTTTCGCTAGTTTGCACTTCCTGTTTATAGCATTTCTTAAGTGCCGATAGGTCCTTTTACTTTCTTCATCACTAGCATTCTTATATTTTCTACGGTCATCCATCAGCAGCAATATATCGTCTGAAACCCAAGGTTTTCTACCAGTTCTCTTTATTCCGCCTAAGTTTGCTTCTGCTGATTTAAGAATTTCCGTTTTAACATTCTCCCATTCTTCTTCTACATTTTCTACCTTATCTTTTTTACTCAGACCTCTTGCGATGTCCTCCTCAAAAATCTTCTTTACCTCCTCTTCCTCAAGCTTCTCTAAATTCCACCGATTCATCTGACACCTTTTCTTCACGTTTTTAAACCCCAATCTACATTTCATTATCACCAAATTATGGTCGCTATCAATGTCTTCTCCAGGGTAAGTTTTGCAGTCAACGAGTTGATTTCTAAATCTTTGCTTAACCATGATATAATCTATCTGATACCTTGCAGTATCGCCTGGCTTTTTCGAAGTGTATATTCTTCTATTATGATTTTTAAATTGGATGTTGGCAATTACTAAATTATACTTCGTGCAAAACTCTATAAGTCGGTCCCCTCTTTCATTCCTTTTGCCCAGCCCGTATTCACCCACTATATTTCCTTCCTTGCCTTTTCCAATGCTTGTATTCCAATCTCCAACTATTATTAAATTTTCATCTCCTTTTACGTGTTTAATTGCTTCATCAATCTCTTCGTATACACACTCTACCTCATCATCATGGGCGCTTGTAGGCATATAGATGTTAACAATCGTTGTCGGTTTAGGTTTTGATTTTATCCTTATTACAATGATTCTATCACCAATATTATGAAACATTAAAATAAAAATTATTTATGGTAAATGACAAAACATAACCTCCAATAGGAGTAGGAAGTCAACTTCCCGTGTTGATGACCCACCCACACCCTATAGATAAGATAAAAGGTTATCGGAAATTATGTGTTATCAATATATGTGGAAACTACACATTTGAAAAAAGTGTTCTGAGCTCATGTATAAGTATTGGTTAAAGGTTACATTGTCCTTAATAGATAAGTAGTTCTCTGTTCCGTGAAGACTGTTCATATGTATGAAAGTTTGTGACCCTATTTCCAAATTATGAAAAGTTTAATCCTCAATCATAATGTAGTTTAAAAATTAGTGGTAATTATAGGAAAGAAAAGATTTTAACCAATTTTCTTTGAAAAATAATTTTATTCTGTTGAGAAACTGGTTTCTCAAATAAGTAACTGGTTTTCTATTTTTTCCCAGCTGTTCTAAGAGTATTAATTATTGTCAAATAACTCCATCAGGCATGTCTGCCCAGACTCCATACAGTTAAATTTGCTACTTAACTCACAATCATCTTAATTTTGTATAAATAAAAAAGGACTTTGAATATAAACTGCATTTTAAAAAATAGTTGTGATTATTATATGTGCTTGTCATATAGAAAATGTTTTTAATCCCCTTTATTGTTATGCATCCATCTTGTTTAGATGCATTTAGAATTGGTATGCTGATAAAAAAATCCAATTTGTGTTAAAAAAAAAAACTTTTGTAATAGCATGGCCAGTTGGTCCATAGAACATGTTCCAACCAATAGAACTGTCTAGTGACAACTTTAATAAATACAATACCATTTGACTTGTCACACTATCATTGTTGGGTTTGGAATAAGGACATTACTAACTTCTTGTCAGATGTTTAAGAACGAAAATAAAAGATGTTGAAGAACAATGTGTTTATGTTAAATTTTGCTTCACTCTGTAAAATCGTCTCAGAGGCATTTAAAATTCTTAGCAGCATTTGGGGAAGACTACATGAGAGATCGCAATGTAACAAATAGTTCAATTATTTTAAAGGAGGCAGAACATCGACTGATACAGATTCCAAATCGAGAAGACCTTGCATGTCACCAAACTATGATAACATTGATGCAGTTTGTGCTTTGGTTTGTGAAGATCACTGCTTGACCATCCAAAAGATTGCTAGGGAAGTCGGCACCAGCACATGATCATTCATACAATTTTTAATGAAAAACTTTATATGCATTACATTTCCATAAAATTTATGCTGCATTTGGTGACTAATGATCAGAAAGAAAATTGTGTTGAAGATCAGTCAAGATCTTCTTGACTGTGACAATGCCAATGAAAACCTTTTGAAAAAACGTATAACAGGAGGTAAACAGTTGTTGGTTTATAGCTACAGTATGGAAACCAAGACTCATTCATCACAATGGATGGGGAAAGAATACCCTGACCAATAAAAACCTGGATGAGTTTGTCAAATGTGAGGGATAAGCTGTTTTTTATTTCAGACTGGAAAGGCTAAATTCATTATGAAGTCATTTCATATAGTCAGACAGTAAACAAGGAACTCTACATAGAAGTTTTATGTTATTTGAGGGATGCTGTATTCAGAAAGAAGCCTGAGTTGTGGGGAAACCAGAGTTGGATATTGCACCATGTTAACATATCAGGTCACACATTCTTCTTGTCTACCTTATCAGATAAAAAATGTGAGAACTGTTATCCTTCATCCACCCTATTGTCCAGACTTGGCTCAGGAAACTTTTTCCCAAATTGAAGGTATCTCAAAGGAAGTTGTTTTAAGCCATTCACAACATTGAGGAAATACTATATTACCTTTGTATACCTGTTTACTATTCTTAAAAATGTGTTCAAGGAAATTTTCCAAATGGGAAAAGCATTGGGAGGAGTGTGTTGCCAGCAACGGGGACTGCTTTAAAGGGGACTTTGAAGAGGACTCACCTACATTAAATTGTGAATAAATTAGTTAAGTTTTAATTACTCAAGTTCGGTCTTTCTTTGAACTATATTGTTTTTATATTTTTCTCCTCTTTATCATGATGAAACTCTTCCTTGTTGAAAAATGTCCATTTAAACTAAACAAAAATTTTCAAATTGTGGATGTGAACTGGACATTTAATGTATCCATTTTGAATTTCTGTGATTCCTACAGTGTGGTTTTACACTGTATTGTTGTATATTATTATTGTGAGCATTTATTATATATCTGTATCTTTTTTTCTTTTTTCAGACCATTCTCTTGATGCAAATTGTTTCATAAAATATATGGCTGTTTCTATTTATGAGGGATAAAATAAGTTCAAAGAATTCCTTTTTATTCCCAGAAGATAGTTATTATTAATTTTCTAGTTTAAGGTTGTTTAGTGTTTGGTGAAATGTACATTTTATCATGATTTTCAGTGGATTCAAAGATTGCATTATATAATACTGAGTAATAATTTTAGTGAAGCATCAATTCAGTTTTTACTGTGGTCTATTAGACTTCACTACTTTACAGTCCTGGGCAAAATAGGAGACTACCCTGACCAGAACTGGTCTCTGTATTAATTGATCTCTTATATAACCCTTCATATTCCTTATTTCTGTATCCTTCATTCCTTTTCTTTGTGTGGTAATCATGAGAGTTATGTCAGTTGCTGCTGTAGCTTAAAGTGCTATTAAAGTCTATTTGTAGTGCCACCCTTGCAACTTTTTAGGTACCAGAGAGTTGCTTCTTTGAAATATATCTAAATGATGACTGTTAGTGATGGAACCTTCCATAACTCCTGCTATCTATCTAGACTTTACACAAAAATATACTAAGCTATTGGCTAGTTCCTATTTATTGAAACCAGTCCTTTATTCCTGCTAAAATCAAATTGTCAATTCTCTTTAAAGGTTTATCTATAATTTATTTGCAGTTTCTGGAACAAGAAGGATGTCAACAAATTATAGAATTTTGGTTGGCTGCGACAAATTTTGAATCACATTTTTCTCAAAATACTAATACTGACCCTCTTCAAGCCCAGAATGATGCTATTGTAATTTATGATAAGTAAGTATGTATTTTTTGTTATTCAGTTTTATTGTGATATTTTTCATTGCTTATGTATGTATGAAGTGTATTAGTAAACAAGATTACACTCAAAATAATTTATAAAATAAATGTTTTTATCACTACTTTTATTAAAAAATAAAAACCCTATTTTTTAACACATTTTTTGTATTTTTTTAAAAGAAACTTAAAAATAAAAATAAAGTAAAATACTATCTGCTTGTCAATTAATATTTATTATTTTTTCTTTTTCATTTAATCTATTTACATATTTTCTTTACTGGGTGTCCTAGACCACCCGTCTACCCCTTCTAAATTTGAAGGAAGTGATTTTTCTGGAAAATGCAAAAAGATTGAATCACCAAGTTGGGGGCGCTCTATAGTTGGCAATAAGTCTTTTTGGTCATATTGCCAAATTCCAGTTTCAACCGGAAGTGGGCTAAGTAGACTGGAAGTTCATTTTTTTAAGTGGGACATATATTTTCACCATGGATTTCGATTCTAGACACAAAGATACGTAAGTCTTGTCCAAAACATTTTCCCATAAAGTGCCATTTTTAACCTCTAAAAGACCTTTGAACAGGTCAGTTAGAGGTTAAAGATGACACTATATGGTAAAACTTTTTGGACAAGACTTACGTATGTATGTTTGTCCCTAGAATCCAAATTCACAGTGGAAATATATGTCCCCTTTAAAAAAAAATGAACTTATGGTCTAGTTAGCCTACTTCCGGTCAAAACCAGAAGTTGGCAATATGACCAAAAGGTAGAGCACTTCCGACTTGGTGATCAAATTTTTTTGCATTTTCCAGAAAAATCATTTCCTTCGATTTTAGAAGGGGTGGACAGGTGGTCTAGGACACCAATATGTAATAATTTTTCCTGTGTGTCTATTGATGATTGTTGAACAGTTGTTATAGTCATTTAGTTTTAGATTTTAAGAAAATTTTTGTAATGTGTTTTGAATAATCTTTTTTTCAAATTATTTTTATAACTGTTTACCATATAAATTCTATTTGTATGATTTATATATGTGTATCTGATGAAGTTTAATTTGCAATGTACTCTTATTAAATTTCTTTATTTTTATGTTTATTGCGATAAAAAATAAACAGCTTCATTTGTATTTGTATATGTATGTTTGTGTTTAAAATAAATTACTTATATTGAATTGCTGTTATCAGTTTTTATATAAGTAGTAAGTAAATATAGGTACGTTCATATTAAATCCTCATATATATGATTTAACTATTATACAGTTTATTTTTAATGTAGAAATTTTTGTTTTATCTTAGGCTTTTTAAACGAATATAATGAATATTTTAATAATTTTAAAGAGTATTTAGAAATACTATTGCTTTGATAAAAATGTAATCTCAAGAATTACATATTTATTATTGCTGTTTAGGTATCTGTCATTACAAGCCACATGTCCTCTTGGTGTAGATGATGCTACGCGATGTGAAGTAGAACAGGGTATTTGTGTTGAATCGTCAAGACCAAATCCTGATTGTTTTCAACCAGCTTTACGTGTAGCATTGACTTATTTACATATTAATTGGTTAAGACCTTTTACATCATCTCAATATTATGTTCATTTACTGTCTGATTTAATGAGGTCTTCACGTGCTACTAGTAGTCCAGCTAGTTCAGTTACTGATGTTAGTATTGATACCAGTGTTAAACATGATCCTGATTCAATATGGAGGAGAAGACGTCAGCACAGGTAACACATGTAATTTTTTATTTAGTTAGGAGGTATCTAAGTAAATTCTTCAAAATATTTTAATTCTAATGAAAATTTTAATTACTTTCAGGTATTGTTAAACATCTGGTTACATCTTATTGTGTTCAAGTAATTATGTTACTTATGCACATGTGTTCATTTGTTATTTTGTTAATTAGATCTTACAGCATTTTAAGGAGAAAATTTTAAGGACAGTTAATTAAGTCTATAGTCTGAATTTTTCCGAATTTTATTGTTTACTTCTGCTTTGTCTTTTTTATTGCTTATATGATGTCCTTATGCTTTGTGTGCTACTTGAATGTAAAAAAAAAACTTTAAAAACTTAATAAAAGAAAAAAATTACTCTAAAACTCCATTTTTAATGAACTTAAAAACTGAGGCGGTTAATTATTTGACTAGCTTGTATTTCTTTTTTTTACTTTTAATTAATTTAAGCCTTTCTTAAGAGGAGACTTACCGGTCCTACCTTCACATTGTTATTTTGTTATTTTAACCAACTTTATGTTCCTTTTTCTAGAAATTTGTTTGAGGTACAACTCTCAAATTTTGACCACTTATTTTAAGGTACTAGTTACAAACATCTAACTAAAATATTTTGTCTGTCTTAAAATTTACATTTTATATAATTTTTTTAAAAAATCCCTAAAAATTCCTCATTTTTCTAATGGATTTTGTCATAACTCTGTTATATATTGTCATACGGCTATGATTTTAGTTCTAGTCATGCAAAATAGCCTCAGTATGCTACTATAAAAATTTCTTGCTCCTACATGCAGTAGTTTTTTAAAAAAAGGTACATAAATATGAAAAAATCAAATTTACGGGAAATGAGCTTCGAAGTTTATGTTGATTTCTACTGGATATGTTAGCTATTAAAACTTGCCTGGTTCATAGTCTGACTCTTCATCTGGCTGCAGTTTTCTTTTTACTTGGCTCTTTATCTTCCTTTTTTCTTTAATTAGTTCTTGGAGTGCATATTCTGTTTTCCTGACGCAAATGAAATCAAGCATGTGCAGTGACTTCACTAATTGTTTACTAAATTCTATGTTTAATCTTTTTATGACTAAGCTTACTGTAGAAGCCATCATTAAATGATAATACAGCATCACACACTCCAAGAGATAGAGTTTTTATTGTAACAAATACATTTTTAAAAAGTTTTGTCCAAACTATATTGTTAAAACTCTCATTTGGATGAAGACGTTTTTTTCAATAACTCATATAAATAGTCTCTATAAATAGGTTTGACTAGCTTTAAAATTTCTTCATTCAAAATAATACCATGTATGTATCTAGAACCTTCGGCTTTTGCTTTGTTAAATTTACACCACAACATATCACCTGGTGGACAAAGATAATACTGCGTATTCTGTAAAAATAGGAAAAAATCCAGAAAACATGTGTTGCCAAAAAAGTTAATAAAAATATTTCTAGTTGTCATAGAAATATAATTTAGGTACCATTGGAAAGCGGGAATTTCAAACTATATTTTTATGGTAAAATCTAAAAATCAATAAAATTTTCATTTTCGATGGTAAGTCTCCCCTTAACAGTCATCTGCACTGATTCTAATTCATTTATTTCATAAAGAAGTTTCTATTATGGTCCCACCATTATAAGTTTCTACTTTGAAACTTTAAAGTGGAAAGTAGAATATTTTTTAAAAAAGTATTATGTGATCATTTAGGTGGCTTGAAGATATTTTTCATTTGTTGTAATCATTGCATTATTATTGATTGTTATGGTGTAATAAATAATATTAATCTTGTCGTCAGTCTGATGTTTAAAATATTTTCATGTGGAATTTTGTGAAACTGTTGGCCAATCACATTTCCTTATTGCATCGCATTTCTCTTTGTGCCTGTCTATGCTTTTTTTTTTGGGCTGTTCTCTTTTTTTTACTTTTATCAAGATAATCATTTCTTGCTTTTTCTGTTATATTGTGAACAGGTTTTTTCATAAACCTTTATAAATAGCAGCAATTCATTCTTGTTGGTTGAGAGTTTGAGTAGAATTAATCCAAGACTTTATTATTGTAAATAAAGTCTATTTACACATCTATTTTTTAACTGCAAAATTATTCTGTAAAATCCCTTGATAAAGTGGGTTGATAAGATTTTTTGTTGCCTCTCAAGGAAAAAAAATTGTTAATGTTGGCATTTTTAATGTAGAATTAATGTTAATTGTTAGAATACTTTATTTTGGTTAATTTGGGTTATATCTCTATATCAGCAGTTACTGCAAAGTTGTGATACATAATTGGACTTGGGCATCCAATAATGGTTTTATGATATAAGTTTGGATTCGGATAATTTTTTTAATCATTAGTTTTTAGTTTTAAAAATAAAGTCCTATGGAATGTTAAATAATTTCAAGTAATTTTTCACGGAGGTGGATATAAATCAGGCGTCTGCAGCTTAGCCCTTGTAATTAAAATGTTTTTTCTGTTGTGTGCCATGAATCACTATTATTAATTTATTTTTAAAAATAAACCTGCCTTTAATATGTTGTCTAGCATAGATTTTATTTTTACATAAAACTTTGTAATATTATAATTTCTTTTTGTACTATCATAAATATTTATCTAAAAATGTTGGTTATAATAATAATCATCTGTTCACATAATGGCTTAACAGTACTCAGGCTTTTAAAGTTATGTTAAAAGACAGAAATAGAGAAATTTATTTTGCTGTACATTTGTACAGAAAACTTTCCTGTACGGAAAGTACAGAAAAACTAAAAGGTTAGCCATAGCCAGTTGACTGTATCAGTAAAAAATAAACCTTAATACACCTAATTTTTTAAATCTATTAGTGAGTAAAACTTTGTAATATGTATTACAGGTTAGTAAAATAAATGTTTAAAGAAAAGCTTTTATTAAACAATTTTTTGATTTGAGAACCTCCAATGTTTATAATTGCAATAATCATGCAATGAAGTTTCCTTCATGATTTGTTGTTCCTTTGACCTTTTTGTTGTTAATCATTCCTTTTTCTGAAACTTATTTGTACTTTGTAAACCTTATTATATCCTGGATTATATCTTCATCTTTTTCTTCCATTAGAGTTACCTGCACTTCTTTCCCAGAAGATTCTGTAGCATGCATTTCTGTCTTATCAAGTGCATCTATCTATCTATCAGTAAATTCATCTATCATAAAGTGATTGTAACTAGTCATAAGCTTGTTGTTTCTTTGAAGTAAATAAATAAATAAATTATGCCACACTACACAGCAGTTGAAGTAATTGGTAAGAAAGTGATAATAATATCATATCATAGGGTTTTTTAAAATTATAAAAACAACTGAAAACTTATTACCTAATTGATTTTATAATTTGTTTAATGCATACACTTTTGCAGTTCAAATGTATTAACTTAATTAAGATATTTGGTGTCTTCAACACCAAATAATAAAAAGTAATGAATATTAATAATAAATAATAAAAATAAAATTATATTTATTAATTTTTTCTTGTAGTCTGTCAGTTGAGTAGTTTGCTCATATAGACCTTTCTGCCCTGTACTAAAATTTTAACCTTAGCATATTTTACTACATCCTAAATCCTCAATTACTTGTTTTGTATATTCATATCTTTTTTCCTCTGTGATTTTTATCATCTATATGCCCCAATATGGCCAAATTAGATAAACTTGAATGTGTTATTAACATGGCCCACAAACCTAGTTCACCTTTACAAAATACTGCCACAAATTTCTCTCATCTTTATATGTCTCTTCATTTCATTGACTCATTCAATTTTTCAATGTTTTCCTAAATTGCTATTTTCAAAGGCCTCTATTCTCATTTCCATTTTTTTTTGTACTGTTTGTCTCAATGCTGTAAAGCATTACATTGATATTTTTAAGAATTAAGTTAGCAAAAACAATTCTTTTGTTGTATATGTCCACATTCCCCTCTGTACTAATATCTCAAAGACAAAAGTATAAAAACCGTTTACCACCTAGAGTACAGAATTTAATAATGCTTCTCACCTTTTGCTTATAATTTTTTTAATAGCACTTTCCAGGTTTTCCCTCATCATCAGTTAAACTTTTTCTTCCAAATCACACATTAAATTCAAAACATTAAAATTATAACATAAAAATATGTAGTAAAAATATTAAAAATATAAAGGTAACAAATTAAAAATTTTTTTATTATATGGCTAGCCACACATACAGTACTGTACTGATTTTTAAGAATGTATATTTAATTTTAGCACTGATCTCTTTTCTTTTTTTTTTTTTTGCATGAAAGCTCTTCTTGCTTGTGCCAGTCCACTTTTGATATCCATATCACTTTATAATCTACTTCTTAAATAACAAAATTCTCCAAATTCAGGTGTATTGTGTACTATTTCTTAATATTTAATTCCTCATTATCATCCTTCATTGTCACATTTCATTACTTTTGTTCTATTCTTACCTAATTTTAAAGTCAGTTTCTCTTAGCCATAAATCCTCATACTATTCAGTATTTCTTCTAACTTATCTTTGAGATCTGTAAAAAGGACAGTGCTATCATCAAACCTTAACACCTTTATTTTTTATCACTGGATTGTTAACTACTCTCTAAAATTGTTCTTTCAATTCATGCATAAATTGAAAAGCATCAAGGTTAACTACATGTTATCTTGCTCCATTCTGAATCAGCATTGGTCTTCCTTCACCTTTTACCCTTATAACTAGTATATAATTCTTGTACAAGTTATATAATTACTTTTGTTTCCCTTTATTTAGTTCTAAATTTTCTTAAAATTTTATTCCATTCTCTATTACCAATGCTTTATCCGAATCTACAAATGTGGCAAGTGGTTTTGTTCTTTTGACTGGACTCATAATAGCCTCTCTTTTCTATCCATGCCCTTTTATATACTAAAAATAATGTATACTAAAATATGTTTTTTAACAATGTAAAATTTATAATAATACATAATAAGTAGTACATAAATGTATACTTGGGTAAGTGTAAATGGGAATATCATCTGTAATTTATGTATTTAAACATGAAAATTTGTAAAATTAACTTGCGTAACTTTTTTAAGCAAGAAAATTGTAATTAAAAAAATAAATTACTAAATTTCTGAGGAAGATAACCATAAACAAATAATATAATATAATAATATCTAAAAGTAATAATATATTTTATAAAGTAAAACAAAATAACTATAACTGTCAGTTATATTTCTACAAATAAATAATCATTTCTGTGAAAGTCTCTATCATAGGGTTTGCTTTCCTCCCTTTGTCAAAGTATTATCACAATAGAATTATGGAACTCTTCATAGAAATGATTTATAATGCACAATTTTGTTAAATGTGTTTTTTTATGCAACAATAATGGTAAAAGAAATAAATAAATTGTATATAATAAAATTAAAGAATGAATTAATTATTTTTATTTTATAAAATGTTTTTCTTGAATTTTTAAAAATATTTTTTGGCTGCATGAGAAAATCATATGAATTATGGTTTGGGAATGTTTTAATATGAACACTAAAAAAACATACTGGGTTAAATATTAAATTTGTATTTTCCTTCTGTACTTTGGTCGTGAGATGAAATAAAATTATCTTGTAGTTGACTGACTGCCATGATAGTTTTGTGTTTTGTTTGTTCTATATTACTCATATGCATCAATTCTGTAAATAGATATAGCCAATCTGTATAAAAATTCATTGACACTAAATTCACAACATATGGATTGTAAAAATAATTCATGTAGCAGAGTTACTTAATATCATCAGTCATTAGTTTAGAAAGAGGAGACCTTATGTAAAATAAGTGTTTAATTATTTTTAATATGCGTTATTTTTAGATTTATAATATTTAATTTGTCTTATATGTCACTTTAGTGATATATCCAAGTCTCTTTGAAGGGACTGTTCAGGCCTTGTGTTCCTCCCAGTACTTTTTCATACGTCCTGATTTCTGTGCCCTTTCTGGTGTTGAAAATGTTTGTGTTGTGAGTTTCTTGTGAGTGTGAAGCAAGTATTTTTGTCCTTTATTTTTTCGTTTAATTTTATCTTTTCTGTAATGTCTTCTGGTATAAGGCCAATTTCCTCTATATTCTCTCATATTTCTCTGATCCATCTGTGTCCTGTCTTGGTGTTTTTTGAGTCAAGATTGTACTGTACCAGTTTTTTCACACGTCTTGAGTCATGCATTCTCATGATTTGTCCAAACAATCCTATTTCCTCTTATGCGTGGTATCAGTAATGGGTTCTAACTCTTTATATATGATTTTGTCGGGCATGATTCACCACCTTCTGTATTTAGGGAACTTTTTGTTGATGCAAGTTCTTCCACTCTTCTGAAATCTGTCAATGTGCGATTGTTTATTCAGCTGGAAGAGTGTTTCTGCTCCATAAGTGGCTTCTGGTTTTATAACTGTTGTAGTGTCTTATTTTTGCACTTATTGATAGGTATTTTTTATTGTAAGTGTACCAGGTTAATTTTTGAGCTTTAGTTGTTTCTTCTTAGTTGGATTGAGGTTTTTTCATTTAGATTGTTTGTTATTATTTCTCCGAGGTATTTAAATTGGGTTACTATTTTAATTTTATTATCGTTTATGTTTACTTCTTTTAATTGTGTTAGTTTTTGCGGCATAATTTCTATTCTTTCAAATAATATTTTGAGGTCAATTTTATTTGCAATATTTCTATATCTGTGATTTAGCTTTGTCAATATCGTTTGATAGCAGTGCCAATTCGTCGGCGAAACCAAGACAGTTTGTTTTGATTTTTCAGCCTATTTTTACTTTTGGGGGCATTTTTAGAGCCATTCCCTCATTACCATTTCTACAGTACAGTTGAATAATAGCGGTAAGAGCCCATCGTCTTGGTGTAGCCTGCTTTGGTCTCCGAGAGCTCACTTCTGAATTTTACCTTTGACTTAGTGTTTGTGAGGATCAGTTTTATCATTATTAATTTGGTATCTAGTCAAGGTGTAGAATTTTTATTAGTGATTCTCTATGGATACAATTGTACGCTTTCTTGAAGTTAACAAACGTTATCAGAATGTCTCTGCTTCTTTTTCTGTTGTAATCTGTTATTAGCTTGAGACTCATGATCTGGTCTGGACAGCTCCCTGGTATTCTCCTAGTTCTTTCTCAGGTTGTAAACCAATCCTGTTGTGGAAGATTCTTGAAAGAATTTTATATGTTGTGTCTAGGAGTGATATTCCTCTGCAGTTATTGGGTCTGTTTTGTTCATATCTTTGTATAGCAGATGAGTGAGGGCTGTTGTCCATTGTTCTGATAATTTTTCTTTGACTCAGATGTTGACAAGCTGTTGATGATGGGCAATTTTTGCTGGCCTGTTTATTTACAGATCTCTGCAGAGGTCTGATCTTTTCCCACCGTTTTGTAATTTTTATCTCACAAAGTGCTTGGTAGACTTATTTTATCGTGTGAGGGTTGATGTTCTCCAGTTGTGTTGTGGTGTTGGTGTAATGAGGTGCTAGTGTCGGAATTTAGTAGTTCCATTGGTTCTTTGGAATTTAGGAGTTTGTTGAAACATTTAACTAGGATTTTCATGTTGTTTGTATTGTTATGGGCCAGATTATGGTTTTCATCCTTCATTAATTTGGATTGGGGGTTTGTATTTTTGGAGTTTTTGAAGGTCTTGCAGTAGTCTCTCGACTGCTTTTTGATGAATTCTTCTTGTATTGATTTCAGTGTGTCTTTATGGCATTGTCTTTTTATTTTCCTTAGAGTTAGTTGGTTTCTTTTATTTGTTTTCTAGATTTTGGAAGGATGTTTCTGATTTTTGGGATTGTTGTAATAGTCATGCCTGATGTCTCTTCTTCATTGTTTCGTTGCATTCACTGTCTTACCATTGAATTTTTTTATGGGGTTTTATCGGGCCAATTCTCCTGCATTTGTTTAAGGTTGTTGACTAGATCTTCGATTTTATCCATGATTGTTATGGCTTGGTTTTGTTGCTTCCTTTGGGGATTGAATTTAATTTTAATTTTGACTACGTAGTGATCTGAGCCTGTGCCTACTCCTCAGAGAACTTTTAAATATAGATCTCTTTGTGGTGGTGTTTGTCCATATAGACATGGGCTAGTTGCCATTCTCCTTTAGTGTTGTCGGGGTGTTTACAAGTTTTTTAGTTTTTAAGGTTTCTTCATGAAATATGTTAATTTCCAGATTAGGTTGTGGTTTCTGCAGGGACTGATTCGTCTCTTCTGTTTTCATTTGTTCCCTTTTGGGCAGACCATTTTTCGATGATGTGGTATCTTCTTTCTTTGCCTAGTTGAGTGATGAAGTCTCCGATTAGTTGTTTAACATGATTTTTGGGGATGTTATTTATGGTCTAGTAGAATAGGTTTCACAACTTTTCTGTTTCTTTACAGTCTTTTAGAGATTTGATTTTATTATTAGTGGGGGTGTGGGTGTTTATTATGGTGTAGATTTTATTAGTTGCTTTTAGGGTGAGTGTTGAGATTCTTGGGGACTGTGATTTGAATTCTTGTATGGAGTTTATTATTTTGGCTGACCAAGAAGCCTGTTTGAAACTGTGGGACACTTTTCATTACTCTCTTCTCAGGTATACCTTTTTAGAGCCTATATCCTTGAGATTCCATGGCATCCTAGTTGGTGTTTCTTATTTCCTGCAGTCCCAAGATGAAAATTTTGTGCTGATCTATTAGATTGGTTATTATTTTAAGTTTACCAGTCTGCATGAGTGAGTTTACATTGTGTGTTGAAATGTTGGTGATTTGCTTCAGTTTGATTTTAGATTTTGTGTTGTTCTTGTTCTTATTTGTGTATGTGGTGTTAGGATATACCAATGCTTCCAGTTGCATTTTATCTTCTAAAAAGCAGCCACAGTATCCAAATGCTGAACTCTGGTGTTACTTGGTTCAGCCGGTGTAGTATTCCTTAAAAAACATCTCGTGGTTGACTATCAAGAGGTCTGTTGTGGTGGGTCTAAGTCCCAAGTTACAACTCTAGGTGTGATCTAGTGAAGTGATAGTGGGGTATGACTTGATGATAGATGAAGTTTGTTTAGATTCAGTTCACCGGTAAAATTTTTCTTATTTGTTTTGGATATATCCAGGCGCACCTTGTGGAGGCTTGATTTGACTTTTGTTAAAGTTGTTATTTTGGAGAAAGTTAAAAAGTTTGAACCTCAACATTACATCCTGTGTTATGTTTATTGTATAGTATATATTTATTACAATTACTTCAAAGTTTGTTTTTTCTTCTTCCTGTTTATAGTGGACTTAGTATTGGACGTATTGATCAGTTGGGAAGATTTGAAACAGATATTGAGCCTGAGCCAGATAGAAAATCAGGTATTTGAAATATTTTTAATTCAATAAATTGTTGCTTGATAATTTGTATCATTTTGTGCTTATCATAAAGAATTATGCTAAAATGTCTTGGAACATAAAGCTTGTTATAGTTAATATTAATAAAATAACTACATGAGAGAGATATATGATATATTACAAGTATAGTTGGTGGTCAGTTTAACAACACTGTTCGCTATGATTAGGGTTTGACCATACTTTATTATAGAGGCCTTTAGTGTGTTCTTACTTGTTTCTGATATCTCTTTATTAAAGATAAATGTTAGAAAAAAACCTTGTCCTTAACTTTGGCTGGAGCAAAATCTTACTATGAACATAAAAATGATTAACGTAGTTGACTTTCAGTTTAAATATACATTCGCAAATGTGGTATAAATTAGTGGATAAAATAGATAAATTGGATTTGGGATATGAAATTATGAAGATTATTAAAACAGTAATAAAAGTGGGTAAACAATGATGGCTATAAAAAAAAATTTCTATTGAAACTGCCATGTTTAGTAATTTTGCAATTAACAGGAAAATTATTAAAAATATCAAAAAAAAACGTTTAATAACTAATAATTATTATTCTATTTGAAGAATTTTTATTTTTACTCAAAACAAAGAAATAAAATCTTGCATCCCTCTTATTAATATTTCTAAACTTTGATATTTTCAAAGTTTGTATTATTATTTAGCGCATTCCTTTAACTATTCTTTTCATTTTTCATTCATTTTTAGAATGTCAAATTTTATATTAAAAAATAGGTTAAGATCATTCAATTTACCTTGTAGATTTCAGCAGAGATTTGATTTATTTTCCACATATATTCCTTTTTTAGTTAACCTAAAATTAACTTTTATAGTAGTATATAAAAAAAAAAAAAAAACAAATTACTGTTGTCATAAGTTAGAGTAAACTGAATCCTAAGAGTACAGACTTAAGTTAGTAATGAAATTGTAAATTATTTTAAACAAAAAATTATTTTATATTTAATGGGATTTTTAGTGAATAAAGTCCAAAATCTGGCCTCCAAATGAAGTTGTTGTAACTACTTCAGTTGTTTTTATGTTGTAACACAGTCATAGTCACACTGATCTGTCGTGTGGGTTTGTCACCACCACTACCTTATTTAAATTAAATGTTTGAAGTTCCTAAATCTATCGCTCACACAATCATTACTTGATCAGTCAGTATTTAAATCATCTATAATAATGATATTTTTAAAAATTATCAAATTTTATCCAAAAGATTGAACAACCATCCTTTCAAAATTTGATAAATGTCTGTTGGCACTCAATAGGTTGCTATAATGAGAAGTGGACCATTATTTTCTTTTACATTAATTACAATTAAATCTAGTTAAACACTGAAGTCCTTAATGTTGAGACTCAGAACAATTTAGTTAAAAAATAATAACTACTATCTTTACACAGATTTTAGTAGTTATAACACTTCTGTTTATAACTATTCAAAGTCTGCAGATTCAAATTGATCATATTATATTCAGATAGCAACATGAAGTTTATCATATTCAACACTTCAATTTTAAATAATAGGCTAATAATATTAGAAAATTATCATATTTAGCATTTGTTTATGATAATGTAATGTACATAATCATTACATTACCATAATCAGCCTCAATTCACTTGATACTTCCATAACAAGTACTTACTTGATAATCATCAAGTAAGTCACTTGGAACTTAAAATAACATAAAATTTGTTATTGGATCATTCCTTTTTTTCTGAATCAGTTTTTTTGTATTCATATCAGAATAGACTTAAAATGAATGCCAATCTTAAGACAATATCCTTTTATTAAGATACATTCCATCCATTCTTACTAAGATATTTTGCCAGTAAGTCAATATTTGTATCTATGAATAACAGCTCCTCCTTGCAAATACATTCAAGATGAGATTGCATGGCTTGTATACTGATAATCGATCTTGGATTAGTTGTTTAATTTATCAGATCTTGGATCTGTTACAATTCTGTTTAAAAATAATTTATAATTTGGAAGTGTATTTTTTAATTTAGCTACTAGTCTCAGATAATTTTTATTATAAAATGTTTAATCTGTTGTATTCAAATTCTCAGTGAATAGATGCTTTGCTTGGGAGCAACTTTCTGTATGCATATATTGAATATTAGAATTGTCCAAATAAGGAATTTTTAACTAAACTCTTTTTGGATTCCTTTTTTACTTTATTTATGTGTAGAAGCACATAAAATAAAATTTTATTTTACTTTTACAGCTTTGCTTGGCATATCTTCTGCAAATGTTTTGATGTTGCAGAAATGTAACTTTATTTTTATTGTTTGCAGAAATTTCTCATTTTATCAATAAGTGCTACAGTGAACTATATGTTGAAAAATGAACGTTAATATTCTTCCTCCTGCTCAATTATATTTTCTTGATCAAAATATCACTTTCAGTATAGTTATTTTCTGGTAAAGTTTGTTGTTATTATTATTTAATAAAGGTATGATTTTTCTTCTCTTAGATGAACCAAGTCATCTGATTGAATATCCATAATTTCACTCAGGTCCAGCACATTTTAATTCCAACATCCTGAGGTGATGATATTTGTAAACTTTCAATATTCCTTGTAGTACAGTCTTATATTAGAATTTTCATTCTTTCAATAATGATTGAATGAGCTGTCACACCACAGTCTTATTGATTGTTTCCTCTCATCAAGTGTATTGTTAATTAGTTACAGTAGCAGTTCAATGTTATATTCTTGTAACTCATTGAATCTTTTTCACTTGGATTTTTTAGAGTACTGTAAAATTTTTATTCGGAAATGTGTACAGATCAAGATTCAGAAGCTGTTATAATAGGTTTACCAGAGGATGAACCTGCTTGTGTTTTAATATTATAAGCCTCGTAAATTTGTTTAATTACACCAGTGATTTTTTTTTACACAACCCTAGATTTTTATCCAGAAATTAAATTCTTATCTTTTTCATGTTTGGGGTTATAACACAATGTGGGGAATCTTTCTTGTTTTTGTTGCTAAAAGCACAAAAGCTTTAATCTGCTGGATTAGTTTCTGATTTGAATAGTAATAATACCAATAAATTACATTTAATCCAATATAAGTGAATTTTATCAATATAACTGTAGTCTAAAAAAAATAAATAAAGGAAAATTCATGACATGTAAATGTTAAATCACAATAAAATTATAATTAATATAATTAAAAAAATGATTAAAATTAGTGTAGAAAAGCGAGATCAGTTCAAAAGGAATAAAACAGCCCATAAAACAGAAATATCACAAGGAATTAAACAATTTTAAACAAAGACAAAAACTTATTACTTATATTAAGTAATAAGTTATAAAATAACTCTTGCTATAAAATAATCTAATTAGTGACTGCTATATTGATAAATGTCATTGTGACAATATTTGAGAATTTACAGCAAGGACCAACGGAAATTAAGGGGAAGTTAAAGAAAATTTTGGAGAGATTGAAAAAAGTCTCTATTGTAGTTATAAAAATGGTTGTGTTTAATGACAAGAGCTCAATGATTGATATAAGAAAAAGAGTGAAGCAGGCCATTATTGATAAAATAGTAAATGAAATGAAAAGAGATAAAATGGATTTAGGGTGCAAGATGAAGTCACCTCATCGGGCATATGTAGATAATGTTGTGTAATAAATCTAGTGCAACAAACTGGTAAGTGTGTTTTATTGAACTAAGGAAGCTATAATTGTTTTTAATTATTCATGCAAGATATAGAGTTGGTAATCTTCAAAATTTTATGAGACAACTAATGGTCTATTCACTGATATTGAGGTGTCGATGTTGATTAACTAGGCAAGCAATTATAATTAGCTTTGATTAGCAACTGAGTAGGAAGGGTTGACAAAGAAAAATTCATGGACTTAAGTGTTCAGCTAAATTATGGAGAAATATTATGCATGTGTTAGGTTGAAATGGAGGTATATGAGTAATATTGTGCAAGAAAATAGGTAATGATTGAGTTTATGAACTCCAGTAATGCCCATAAGGGTGCATAATGGAAGGGTGGTGTGGTGACCAGGATCATCACAAGATCAGTAATGCAATCCATCTGAGAAAAAACACTTCTCTTTACTTGTAACATAAAAAATGAAGTAAAAATAGCTTGAAATAAAAAAATTAGAAAATTGGGATAAAATGATGTATTTATCTTGACAATAAAAATTTTAAGAAAGTACATTACAGCTGTATTAACATTTCATCCAGTAAAACAGAAAAAAATATTTGTTACCTCAAGTTATTTCTTCAATACCTGATAGTTGCTGCTGTTATTGAACTATTGTCATTGTTTCCCAAATTTATCACAATATCTTTAATAATATTTTCACACAAACTGTTCGCTTCCCATGCTTTTTTCTTCTTCTTTAATTACTTGTTGAATATATTTTTTCCAAGCATTTGTATATACTTTATAAAAACCTGTCAATACTTTTTTGACATCACGTAACTTAAATGTTGTATTATTACTACTAATGTAGCCTTTGACTTGTGCCCAAATCAGTTCTGTCAGGTTAAAATTGCAATGTTATGGAGGAAGATATAACACAATATAAGTTTTGTATTCTGTGATTTCATCTATAAGAAAATGAATATATTTCTGTTTAACTGATCTTACTGTTTTTAAAAGTTCTAATTTTTATATGTCTTTGGTGTACGTGATTTTCTTTGGTTTTAACCATTGTGCAATTTCTGATTTTTGGGTCGAAGCATTTGGAACTTTCTCAGTTTTCAGGTGACAGTCTTTTTAAACGACTGCATAAAATTATCACCGTTCATTTCATGTGATAGTCTTGGGAAGATCTGGATTCAAATACCCGTAAAACACAATTCAAAAACCCATTTTCACTTCCTACATGTGTTACTATTAATCGTTTACATTTTCCATCTGGGATTTTCATCCCAGTTGACAAACCTTTCATAAAAGTATCTTTTGCACTCTTTATTTCTTTATCTACCGTACCTTTTCCCGTACATGCCCTACATTAACCTAAGCTTCATCAAGATAAAATGTCTTATCTCCTTCATAAAATCACTTAATATGTTCAAATCAAATATGTTCTTGTTCAATCAATAAAAAATTAATTTTTCTGTATATGAAACGAAATTCAATGATTTTAATAAAACACAATATAATTTATTTCTAGAAAAATCTGGAAGTCCAGAATCAGTATTCATTGTATTTAATATTTTGTTCAAGTTAAGAATCTGTTATTGAAATAAAATTAATGAACTTTTTTCTGATAGTGTTTTAGTAAAATCATTCAACTTTTCAATTGTTTTCAACATGCTTTCTAGTCTTTTCAGGGCTAATATGTTTACCATCAATTTTGTGTTTTTTTATTATGTTAAAAATAATTCTTTCACTAATGCCTGTTACATTACTTACTTTCCGGGCAATGTATCTTGACTACAGTTTCAGGGTTATCTTGTTTTTAAGGTATTTTATACATTGCTGATTATTTTTTTTTTAGAGCTACTTAAAGGTTTTTCCAGTTTTTGTTTCATGACAGAATCACACATTGTTAAACCCTGATTGGCACAAGAACACGGTAAATTAAAATTAATGAAAATAACACTGAATTAAATTTATAAAAGTGAACTATAAAACTGTATCTTACTGTACAGAGTAACCCCCATAATATAGACTACTTTCTTTCATTGAACTGAATAATGGTGTGAAGCATTACAAATTATATCGTTATTAAACATCTATAACAAAGACTCAACAAAACGTTTTAAATGCTTATCATCGGCATGTAACGGTGCTAGACAAGTGATAGCTTATAGTACATTATTATACGCATAAAGTAATAACTGCACTTGCACATTGGAGTGACAGAATGAGAAATACTGAGTAATACTTGTACATGCTGAATTCATATTTTCATCTGCTCCATGGTTTTGTGATACAAGGTTTAGAAAGGTTTTTTTTTTATTCAATTTATTACTTTTTACCATTCCATTTTATAATAAATTTGTTTTGTTTATATTAGAAAGTTGTATATATGTTGCATTACCTTAAAAAATAAATTGGTAATCATTGAACAAAAGCTGAATAAGTAATTATTAAGTTTTTTCAATAATAATTAGTTAAAATGTTGAATTTTTTTTAAATTTGTTATGTGTTTTTTAATGTTTTTAGAATCTCGTATCACAAGAGTAGTCAAGAAATTAGTGAACAAGGATGAAGGAAAGGTAAAAAAATATACTACCTTAGAGAAATAAAATTGATTTTGAATAACAGGGTGTCTAATCCTGGTTTTCAGACTATATTTTATGTATTTATTTCCCTTTTAATGTGATATTAATTTATTCTCTGTTTAGTACAGGCTTAACCTAATTTAATATGCTATTGACTGTTCTTTTTATCATCTAATGATAAAAAGAATAAAGCCACCAGTATTGATTTTCCTTAAACTTTAATTTTATAAAATTTAGATTAATCATGTTTATTAAATGATGAATTTGATAAATATTAATAAAGATATAACTTATTAAAAAAATAAACGAGAAACAATTGAGCCAAAAATTAAACAAAGATTATATATTGTTAAACAGGTGTCTCGGAAGAAACGGGAAGAATTTTAGGACATGTTCTAAAAGTGAAAATAAAAAAAACAATTTATATAAATATGGGTTTGTAAATGCTTTTTTTTTTACACTGATTTCCATTCCCAGGGTAAAATGAAGCTATATAGAAATTATTAGTAGTTAAATTAAGGGATTTGATGATTTAGTTAATTTGATGATTTCATACTTTTTGATCTAAAAAACAGAATACAAAAGGTTCCAGAACTGTTTCTCTAGTAATTTCTGAGAAGATTATTATAAAATAACAAAAAATGACATTGCAAAACAATTATTTAGGCTTGATGTACGTAATAATTTTATAAAATTGGCAGTAAAAAACAGAATTTTGCAACACAATTTGTGGAGAATTTAATTCTGAGAAAATCTGTGCAACATTAATTGATTGCGAAGAAGAGTTTAAGGAATTTGATTTTTATTAGAAACAAAACAGACTGAGATGTAGCAGAATAATTGTATTGCAATTTTAAACCAAAACAAGAATTATCTTAATGTTGAAAAATATTTAGAAACAGAATTAATTATAAAAAATAAATAAAAACTTATTCAAAACCTACTATTCAGTTATTGTTCAAAATGTTCTCCTTTATGTTTACACAAAGATAAAATTGTATAAAGTTATTTCCAACCAGGTTTAATGTGGTGTTATTGATGAGCATATTACTGGATAATTTATTTTTGAGGATTGCTTATGGGAAATGTGTACTTAAATTTCTTAGAAAATAATTTGCCACCTCTTTTGGAAAACATGCCACTGCTAATAAGACAAAAACCTGATCCTTCAATTGAAACTAAGGCCTCCTTCAATTGATGAAAATGAGGGTTCTCCTCTCTTTCACCAAGTTTGGATTTATTTGACTGTAAGATCTGCAAACTACTAGATAGGCTGAGGTGGACCATTTAATTGGCCTTGTAGTTCATTTAATCTAACGTCAGTCAATTATTATCTGTTGGGTCATATTCGTTGTTAGTATATGAACAAAAGGTAACTGGCATTAGTGATAAGAATTTTCAGTGCAGTTGAAACCTTTTCATCAGAAACAATCCTGATTTAATAAGAGCCACCGTTTGAAGTTCTAAATAAGGTAGTTAAACAAAGAATATTGTGTGAACATGAAGTAGGGCATTTTAAACAATTATTATAATTGTACGTTTTTAATGTTTTTATTTTTTTTTAATAATTGATTTTATTTTTAGCTATATTATAATATTGAAATTATTTTATTTTGACTTAAATAGTATTCTGCCATATATTGGTCAGTTTTGGTTGTAATAAAAGTAAAATTTCTTAAACTCTTCATCATGCTCACTTGACATTATTTACGTAGATTTTCTCAGAAATAAATTCTTTGTAAATTTGTTCTCTGCCAAATTGATGAAGTTATTGTGTTCTTGATAATTTGTTTTGTCTTATTTTATTACAACTTTTCTGGTTAATTGTACGTGTTTTTTTGTATATTTATTTAGAAGTGTTGGTAAACAATGTATAGTTTAAATTCATGGTACATGCAGAACCACTCATGGCATTTGTGTTTGCTAGTAGGTGCTGTGGGAATACAATATATGTGCTTATACAATATATATGTCTCTTGAAAATTCAAGTAATTCATCAACATATTGAGTCACTGTGCTAATATTGAATTTAAATATTAACAACTTAACCACCAAAACATAATAATAGATAAAACCTAATACCAGTAGTTGACTTTTCCTGGATCCTTCATCATCAATTTGTACACAAATTCTATAATTACATAAAACAAATATTAAAAAACTTAAAATTTAGAAAACATAAAAACACTATTGATAACCCCAAAATCTGTATAAACAACACAACTCCACTACCATTACTGAAATCATTAATCAATCACTGGAGTCAATTATTCCAGTAATGGCAGTGGAGTTGTGTTGTTTGATTTTGTGATTATTTTAGTAGATTTTGTGGTTATTAAAATAGTGTTTTATGTTTTCTAAATTTTAAGTTTTTTAATATTTGTTTATATAATTATAGAATTTGTGTACCGACTTTCATGGGATCCCACAAAAGTCTACTATTGGTTTTATCTGTTACTGTGTTTTAATGGTTAAGTTATATATATATATATATATATATAGTTACCACATATATGTCTAATTTAATATCGGTGGGCAAAAATGGTAGCAATGATTTGAGAAGGGCACACAGTATACGGATGTGTGGATACAAGTATCATTCCCACCGCCCAGTTCTTCCACCATAGCGGTGCTGCAGCCCCACCACTCTCAGGCTCCAATAAAAGAGCTAGCACAAGAGTAAATTTGAATTCATCATTGACCACCATCTGGAGAAGACCAAGAAGAAGAAGAAGTTCCCTGGCTGGCTCAACGTGGGACCTCCTGGCGGATGCCAACATCCCCCGCCGGAGCAGCAGGCTAGCCGGTCCACCGAGGGAGTCGCTGGATGTGGATGCTACCTTCCTGCTCCAGCTCCAGCTCCAGCTTGCCGAGCTTCAATCGCCCTGGCCGGCGGACTCAGTCACAGGAGCCGGCCCAGCATGGGATCGCTTGGGGAGAACCACCTCAGTCGCGCCAGCGAAGGACGACCGACGCCGACCCGACCCTGCGGGGCTCTGGGGGCCACCACTGCCACACTGTAGTGGGGACCCAACTTCCACTGAGGGAAAGCTCGGTTGGACTTCAATGGACAAGCTGCAATTTCCCAACCTCGCCAGAGACCGGCTTCCGAACCCAACAGCTCTTCTCAGAGCTAACGCAAAAACCGGCCCTTTTCAGGGCCACCATGAGGTTAGTAAGTGCCACATGCCATCGAAGCCATTTGGCGACAATATGCATATATGAGGCATATTCATTAAGTAAGGGGCTGTTTAGTCATTAAAAAAAATTAACTCATGAGAAAAGGTATTTATTTACAGTTTTAGTTTACTACATATCTACTTCACTTTTCCACATAATCACCATTCAGTTCTAAGCACTTTTTGTAACGCCACACCAGTTTCTTTAACCCCTCTGCATACAAGTTCACCACCTGGGAATTCAACCAGTTGACAATGGCAGTCTTGAGTTTCTTGTTGTTTTCAAACTGTTGTCCACCAAGCCACTTTTTCAAATGCAAGATGAGGAAGGAGTCACTAGGTGCAAGGTCGGGACTATATGGAGGGTTGTCAAAAAGTTCTCAATGAAAATCTTGAATCTTCTTGGTTAAGGCAGCAGTGTGAGGACGTGCATTGTTGTAAAGGAGGATTGTGCTGGATGTTAGTTTCCTGCATCGTTGATTTTGGATCGCCTGTCTCAGTTTGGTGAGCGTTCTGCAGTACATGTCAGCTGTAGTTGTAGATCCGTTCCATTAAATCAACCAAAATGACGCCCTTTTCGTTACAAAAACAGTAGCCAACATTTTTCGACTCAAGTATAGAAATTGCTTAAACTTTTTGGTTTTGGGGAACTTGAATGGTGCCACTGCATTGACTGCTTTTTTGATTCTGTGTTTGTGTAGAATATCCACATCTCGTTGTCTGAAATAATGTGTGAAAGCAAATCATCTCCATCTTGTTGGTAGCGGTCTAAAAATGCTCATCCACTGTACATTCTTTGCTGTTTGTGTTGGTTGATGAGCATTTTCAGTACCCACCTTGCACACAGTTCGTGATATCTGAGCTTTTCTGTGACAATCGTATAAATAGAGGTGCATCCAACATGCAGAAATTCATCAGCCAGAGCACTAATCGTAAATCACTGATCACATCACAGTTTTCAGTTCACTTGTTCAATTGTTTTGTCGGTCTGAATACTGGGCCTGTCATTCCACTTTTCGTCATGCACATTTTTGCGGCCATTTTAAAGTCTCAACACCATTTTATAACCTTTTTTTCACTCATTACTGTAGGTCCATACACTAAGCACAACTCTTGATGAATTTCAGCAGCTGAAGATCCTTTTGCACACAAAAATTAAATCACAGCATGCTCTTCACAACTTGCAGGAGAAACAATTATCATGGACATTGTGATCTGCATTCATCAGCAGACAAAGAAATACTGAATCAAAACAACAATTGTAGTGGCTTCATAAATAGCCGATAGATGGCCCTGCATCTGTGAAACTGTGTTCAGACCCGCTAATATTTAAATATAAGTTGATAGCCCTTATTTTATGAATATTCCTTGTGTGTGTGAATGTACACCTATAAAGCAACTTGTCCTGACTGACTGATTCATTAATGACCAGCAAAAACTACAAAACATAAATTGATGAAAATATTTATAAATGCTCTTCTTACAGTGTAAGTACACACTAAGAAAGGATTTTTTGAAGTTCCGAGTATATATGGTTTTATATTAAATAATGTATAAGTATTAAATAATAAAATAAAAATAATAATGTTTTTTAAGTATTAAATGTTTAAAATATATATATATATATATATATATATATATATATATATATAAATGTTTTTTAAGTATTAAACGTTTAAAAAATGTATATATATGCTATATCAAAAACATTAAACATGAATTTATATTGTTCAAATATGATTTTCAGGCACAACAAGAAATGGCATGGCAAGTGGCTGAGATGATAGTTAGAAATATAACAAATGTAACAATGGGAGGAGGTAACAGTCAAAGTGATGATGATGATGATAATACATGACGGTCTTCAAATATTGTAATATCGCAAGTGTTAGTAATATTTATTATGGTAATATTTTAACATACATAATAGTTTATTGTATGTAAAAGGTAGATAATTACCATCATTTTTAATTGTTCCAATCAAGACATAGTCATCCCATTCATTGAGTATATACATACATGTATATATACAGTAGAGATATTACTATCTGTTGTGAACAAAATGAATGCAGCCAATGAATAAAATAGTTTCTAGTACGTATTTGTATTAATGTATAAATGTAAATAATACATATATTTTATATTATTATAAACATCAGTTTGTTTATATATATATATATATATATATATATATATATATATATTTTAAACATTTAATGTTTAAAAATCTAAATCATTCCTTCATAATTTATTGTCTTATTTATTTATTTTTTTTATAATTTATCTACATTCGTTAGAAATATGAAAATAAAACTAAAATTAATATTTTGGAATGTGTCATTATTATAATAACTTTTCTTTATGGAGTAGTTTTTTTGAAGCTTCTGTTTTTGTAGAAGTGTTGCTAAGGTGATTGATGAGTTAGAAAGTGATGAAAACTGCATTGTTGAGTTTACATAATTTAGTTTTTATCAGAAGTTTTGAATTCATTAAAATTTTGTTATTAAATTAAAATTTCATTTGTGAATTTGTTAAACTACATTTATTAAATTAAAATTTCATTTGTGAATTTTTTAAACTACATTTATTAAATTAAAATTTCATTTGTGAATTTGTTAAACTACATCACCGTTATATAAAATATGTTTTTATTTTTTATATTTCATAATTCCATCTCACTTCAACAAATTTTAAGAAAATTTACCAGGTTTACCATACATTTGTGAAATTATTAGATTTTCTTTTGGAAGAATTTTAATTTTTTTATTGACCCTTTGGCTGCCTAACTAGTATTTAATATCCCTTATCTGAGTTCGTTACTGTTTTGTGAGATCCATATGTATTTAAAATGATTTTTTAAGTAATTTATAGTTTGTAAATATGTTGATTAAAATATAGAAATCATCTTCATGCTCACCATTTAAAAGCTTCCATTTGCTTGCTTTAAACAGTAAAAATAATAGTTAAATGAACAATTTATAACAGAATTATTGAAAGCTAATGAAAATACACAGAAAGAATAAACATGTAGAACACAGCTTATTAACTACAACTGCTTTTGCTGTATACATTTTTTACAACTAACGTTTTTAACAAAACTACTCATTGAAGAACTATCAACAATATTTCTTTTAAATATTATTTCAAATTTTAAGTACAGAATTTTAAGGATTATTTTAAGCCTTAGTTATTTTTTTAAAGTCCAATAGATTGTAATGACTGTGCAAGGAATAAGGATAAACATATTTAATTCAGTCAGTTTGATTTGGGTAGTCAAAGAATCCATTTTTATAATAAAATTTAAAAGAGGTAATAAATTCTACTGAGGTTATATAGATAATGAATTGAACATAAATGAAATTCAATTTAAGAATTAGGAGGTGCTCGTGAAAAAAATAGTTATAAAAAAGGAAAATAGTCACTGTTGACTGAAATAAACAATTCCAAGAATCTGAAAAGTACATTAGCTCTGTAGTGACCTAATTGTGTTAAAAAAAAAAAATGTTCAGGTTCTAAAAAAATCTGAATGCTGTTTGCCAATATTTGTTTTGTAAATTAGTTTTAAATAACTATGAGATTTCTCTGAATAATATATGTTCTATTATGATAAAAAATAAACCATAAAATCTATTAAATCAATCAAAAAATAAAATAAAATTAAATCTATTAAATCAGTCAAAATAAACCATTTTTGTATAAACATATTAAGAAATATTGTATACACTTGTCTGATGTTTCTTGATCCATTTATATAATCAGATTTAAAAAAATTATATTAGCTTTCCAAAAGCCAGTGTAATCACACTATAAGTATCTGCCATAAGCCAGGCACTTTTGCACCATATCTATCTTGATTCTCCTTTATTTGCAGCTAAATTTCTGAGTACCTGATAATTCACATTTTCTTTTACATTCTATTTGGCTACATTTGTGTGGCCAGAATGAGTAAAAAATATAACTTTTAAACTATAAATGCATTGTAATAAAAAATTCAACTAAAAGAATTTCGATAATATAGAATATAAATCAAACGGATACATAAAAGTGTGATTGAAGGCCATTAAAAGTACCTTTGGGCTTATATTTTAAAAAATATAGCTTTATGTAGGAATATGATAGTAGTATTGTTTTTATTTTACTATTACTATTATTTAATTTTATTTGATGAGCAACTAACTTTATGAGACATTATTGTCAGTGATCAGATTGCTGGTATATTTAAAAATGATAGATTACATTGTTGTATAAGATTAAGATTTATCATTCATAACAGAATGATAATGAGTTCATAACAGAGTGTAAGGTAGGTTTAACGTAACTGCTGCCTTATTGCTTATGTTAATATCAGTTTTTTCCTTTACTGCCCTTATGATCAAATTTTTTATAAATTTTCTAATTTGTCATTCTGTTTGATAGAAAAATCAATATTGGTATTTTAGTTTTGTCCTTTTGTAATTAAAAGTTTTTATTTATCATATTTATACCTGTATCCTCTTTTATTAATAATTTTTCATATTATTTATTTAATTTCTTCTCTTATTTTTTTTATTACTTATTCTATCAAATATGCATTTTATTTTTTTTGTTTTAATTTAGTTTATTTTTTTAATATTTATTAATGGATTTTTATAATTAGAACATTTATTGGTCAAAATGGTTCATTTTTATTTGTTTTAAGTGAGAAAATTAATGAATAATATTTCTAAAATATATTAGCATTTTAATAAAGCAGTGAGCAGATGTTTTATTGATGAGAAAATTTAATGTATTACTTTACTATTTCATTATTGTGTAAGGTCTAATTTAGTAATTAATTATGATTCTGTTTTTTTATTTTGTACTTGTAAATTATAATGTGATTTTTAATTTTAAGGAATCTAATATTAGTTAATAGTAATAAAAATAAAGCTGATCAAGGTATTTTGTTGTTCACTTAAAAATCTTTAAGATATTTATGAGTTGCACGTATTAGTTATTGATATTACTATGCAGGTGAAATTTTATTTTTAACCCTCCCAATTTTTTTTCTTACATATATGAGACAAATCTAGCCACTTTTGTTTCATTCAGCTTTGCATTCATGAAGGTAGTAAGATGGAAAATTCATTATTAGCTATTTTTTTTTTTACTTTTTTTTTTTAAGCATACTACAATCTTTCCTGATGTAAAATTTAAAGGTCAAATTTAGTATAATGAAAATGGAAATAATTATAATAACTGATGAGAAAGTGAGTATGTTTTGTAAATAATACAGTTATAAACAAACTGCATCCTCCAATAAAACATTTGAGATACGATATTATAAACACCATGTATTGCAGTGCTACAACCACATGTAGCATAATATGTTAAATGTTGTGATGTGGTTGCTATAGTGTAAGGTGCTGTAGATGAAAGAAGTAATGTTTATTCAAGCTCATCAAATATTTCTTTCGTTAAAAAAAAAAAGTGGAATGTTACATTAGTGGCACTTCCTGACTACATTGGTAAAAAGGTCAGAGACTAGCAGGGATTAATAATAAATACTCGTATTATAAATACAGATGCAGTATATAATATTGTAATTAAAAATATAAATGCCAGATATTTTTACTATATTTTTAATATTGTGTAATGAAAATTTAATGTTGAAAATTCAGACTTTACAAAAAATTTTGCTTTATAATTTTGTTGTAAAGTTTAAAGTAATTTTTTCTCTAGTTAATTACTGAAATAGGTTAGTATAGAGAAAATCAGTGGCTGTTATTACAGAAGCTGACACCTGTGCAATCAATAATTAATGCATACTTTTTAAAAATGAATTGTCTGTTGTATAGTATAACTTATCGTGAATGAAAACTAATTAGGTTCAGTCTCTTCAACATTATATTATTACCCTCTATATATTTGCTCCCTTAGTGGGAAGAAAAGCAAAGTGTGTTTCTACTTCGATGGTAGAATTAACTAAATTTTCAGGTTTCTTGTAGCTTGCTTCAGAATGTGATATATGGAGTAATATGCTGATAGCTATATTATAAAGAATAATAGATCGATGAATTAGCATGTGGGATTTTTTGACATTACAAAGTTACTAGAATGGCTTTAGTGTTAAAAAAAATTGCCTATAAGCATTGTGATCTGAAGTTGAAGAGACTGAAATGTTGATATATTTTTATTTAAATTTTAATTTATGTGATTGATATAACACAACCAATGTTATACTATAGTGTTCTTTCAGAAAAATAATTTTGGAAACAAAAAAAATTATTGATCTTCATATGTTGTTAAAAAAAATATATTTGATAACTGAAATGTAATTCTGGATTATCTCCTTCAAATAGTTGCCTAAACATTCAATTCATCCCCTCCTTGTAGTCTTTCCACTATTGTAATAATTTTTGAGATGAAAGTTGTGTAGATTCCTTATTTTCCTTAATCTCTAATATTGCGTGTATTAAACATAAACCTTGGTTTTCTCTATCGATGCATTATCATCAAAGAAAATTATTTTGACTGACTTTCAGGATGAACTTTTAATCTTCCTATATCTACTGTGTTGAATGTGCTTTGTTTTCCTTATAAATACACATGTTTTGAGATAAAAAAATAATTATATTGCTATTTGGATGATCCAAGAGTTTTTAATCGACACAGTTTTCTTTTTGTTTATTTGTTAGCAGCTGTGGCACAGTTTTTGTGTTAATGACTTTTACAGTGTGTTTCTGATAACATTTCATGGATAGTCAAGTGATGATTTTCCCTGATAATAGCATGCTCTTTTCTGATATATCCATATTAACATATTCAGTGCGGAGCACTTGCAGGCACATGGTCTAGGCATGCATGCAACCTGCTGAGCATTCACATACATGTGGTAGTACAGCTTTTCTATTTCTACTGGTGGGGGTTAGCATGTTACTGTTAACTCTGTATCATATGTTAGCACATCAGAAACATTTGTATTTTGTTATTGTTCAGTTCATTTCTAGTTACATTGAACCAACATTTTTTAAGAGGAATTTTAAATTTGCATGAACTTTCATTACTTTTGAAAGAGGATAGATTTATTTTATAAATTATTTGTATTTCAGTTAGTATTGATTAGAAAATTGTGTTTTACTTTTATAATTATAAATTGATACTATTATTTTCATTTTAAATTAATACTGTATGGTTATTATCTTTTATAATAAAATGGATGTTACATAAATATGTTTAATTTTATTGCTTTTAAATAAAAATGTTAAAATTAAAATGAATTATTTCATTATGCATTTAAAAAACAAGTATTTTAATTACTTACTTGTTTGCCAAATCTATTCTAATAGTTTCAGAGGAATTTAAGTAAAAACTAGTTTTCTGGTCAGACAGTAAATGAAATCAGATGAAAATAAACTGTAAGTTAATCTAACTGTGCAAATGTAAAATAAAAAAAATTATATCAGTTGTTGATATGTGGAATGAATTGAGAGGATTTATTGCATGTAAATTTAACACAGACTTTTTATAAGTAAAACCCACAAACTTGGTCTTTCTTTTTTCATAAAACGAAGAAATAAATTATTTTTATCTAATTAAAAGACTAGAAAATTAGTTAACATAAATTTTCAGCATGAACAATTAAGAAGTTTACAAATACGCTCAACCAGATGTGAGTGAATGTTCAGCATGGACGATATAAGTCCAATGCTTTTTGTCTCCCAAGCGTCCAGTTCTGTCTGGTTCGAAACTAAACAGCACTTAGTGATGTATATAACTTTACATTCCTCCATATAACCTTATTGTACGTAAAATTTCAAAAGCTCAAGAAAAATTTCTCCAATTTAAAATGCATACATATAATATGTTCTGTTCTTTGATATTTTTTATTTTTTTGATTACAAGATTGCTTTGGATACCAAAGCAATGACTTATACAAGTCATTGTATTTTGTAAACTAAGAATAATATTGTCACTCAGGTGTGAAAGAATTGCCAATGAATCTCACTGTACCACATTGCATCTGAGTGGTTTTTTTAAAGTGGTTTGTTTATGAGCATACATCATACTTTTAGTATGATAAACAGTATATAATACTAAAAAAAGTATATTCAATTTTTTTTTTTTTATTTACATAACATAGTATTATATCAATTACAGTTAGTTTATATATGTTACATTTCTTGTACCCTTTATAAGTAAAGAATTGTATTGTTTGAATTAATACTAATGCATTTAAAATTTTCTTAAGAAACTTTTTTTTTAATTTCATTGAATCGAATAAATGTAATCCTTGTTTGTTAGTATTGTGTAGTTGTCTTTAATTAATCATACTTAATTAATATGATACTTAATTATCATACTTGGCTCATTAAGCTGTTAGAAATTTAAATTTATTTAACAATAACTTAATAAAGTTATTGTTTTTAAATTAAGCGCCTCTTATTATTTAATAGCAAGATAAACACCTATAGCAAGATATAAAGTGAATTGTTTTATTTTAAAATTAGGTAGCAATATGTTATAGAAAGAGTACATATTTTTATGGAATTATTAATATGATGCTAAAGCCAAAATGGTAAAATATGTTTTTTCTCTTTTAAAAATTTGTTCATTGCCATTTTCATTTGACTAGAATTTTTATAATTATATTACCAGAATGTTATAAAGAATCATTTGCTTAGAATTATATACAATTAGCCTTAAACAGTTAAGTTCTGTAAAATTACATTGATTGTAATCATTCACTCGCTAGTTATTTACATTTGTTATTTGAAAGTATTTGTATTTCAGTTATATTAAAAGAAATAAACATATTGTGTTAAACTTCCCGAATGTTTATAATGTTCACAGCATATGTTTTTGTATCTATATCATTCCTTGAATGTTTTGAATGCATATGTATTCAAATAATAAATATATAATACTTATTTATAATAAAAAAATATATATATTTTTTTATATGTAAATAGTAAAATATTAAATTATTGTAATATAATATATATTGTAATATTATTTGTTTATAATTTTATTTCATATCTAATCTAATATTTATATCTAATTTATAATTATAATATTTTAATAATAATAGATTATTTATTAGTTCCTATTGTAGTTTTATGTATTTATTTGTTTATTTATGTAGAAGTACAAATTAATGACTTTCTCAGGCATTTATTTAGTTTTATCTTTGCTTATATTCTCTAAAGTGTTATCTCTTTTTATTTATTTATTTCACTCTGTTATATATTCATTTTTATTTAATATATGAATAAAATGTATTAAAAAAAAAACTACTTTTTTTTGGGAAGGTGTATTTAAAAAAATCAGTTCTTTAGTATTAGTACAATGTAATCATGCCACCAACAAAGTTAACACACTGATTATTTGTTCCGATTTTTCTCTAAAAGATCTAACCTCTTACTTGACCATTTCTGCAGCTGCCCTTGTTAGCCAATGATTTACATCTGCAATTATAGAACTAATGATTTCATAAAAATTACATTTTTCAATGTTATGGAACAGATTTTTATCTTTCAGTTCATCCATTAATTTAATAGCAAGTGGTAAACTGTTGTTAAATTAATAGAGAAAATTCTAGTTTTAAAAAAGTTGTTCATAATTTTTTTATGAAGAAGAGTAGTAAGGGAAAGAAGTCTATGACCCACAATTTTCTGTCACTTTGTATTAGTTTATTAGCATCTGCAGTATTAACAACAGTAAAAGCTTGTTCTTTTTATGGGAAAAAATCAATTTTTTATTATATTAAAGTTGTTTTTTTTCTGTATTATACTGTTCATCTGAAGAAAATCTGTAAGAACTACAAGAAATTTCTTATTCTATTTTTTTGCCTTCTAGGAATGCAAATTCCATAATTTCATTGAAATACTGTTGAGAAAAAAATTTAATGTTTAAATTTAAGATCATAGTTTTATCTGTTGTAAAACTTTTAAAAATATTTTTGAATTGTTTGTTTCATTGTGGTAGTCATTTTAAAAAAAAGTTCTTTCAACTCTTGGTAAAAGTAGGACTTTTTTTGAACTGAACTATGTTTAATTTACTCTTTTCCAAGGTTGTTCTAATAAAAATAACATTTTAAAACTGATAAGAAATCTTGGTTATTATTGTGTTATTACAGATGTGTGTGCCCTAACCAATAATGGTTGTAGACCAATTGACATGATTAACTTTGTGACGTAGTGACTTGTGAGACTTTTAAAACTGGTGTAACCATCTGCAAGAATAAAAAGGATCTCACACCAGGCGTACTGATAAAAGCAAGGAGTAATGAAATTTCCCATTGCGCTCTCATTGAGCCAAATGTATAGGTGCATATCAGCATGTCAAGGCCACCAAAATGTAGATGATATTTAGCCCAAGTGTCACCTTCACTCTGTTCTCTTTAGAGACATAGTACCTAGTGAATATAATTTTTTTCATTACTCTGAGAGAAAGTAATTCTGACCTATGTCTTGTATACTTCTGGTGGTTTATATTCATCACAACCATAAGAATAAGTCGGATAGTGTAAAAAAATATGTATACATTACATTCAATAAAATTAAGAGAAAGTTGTTTTAAAAATGTGTTAAAATTTATTTAGATTTGTTTTCAAGTAGAAAACAAAGTTGTGTTAAAGTTTTTTTGCCAGATGTTTATCATGTAAGTATAATTTAACAACTGAACAAATAAAAAAGTTAATGTCAATAATTAATACGGATAAGAATTTCGTCTTCTTTGTTTCTGTAGTTTTATTACTTTCTTTGTTTACTTTTTTATTACTACATGTGGGTTATTGATAGAATTACTTGATGTGCTAAAGATTAAAAGTTTCCTTGCTTTCAACCCATTTTGCAAGCAGTAAATTTTACTGTTAGTAATCCTTGCAGTTTGTATTTGTAATTTTTCTATTTCATACTTAAACTTCATATGAAAGTGATTTATCTCTCCTTGCTGATTTTCTTCTTTAAAAAAATAGATTTTTTTCTCGTTAAAAAAAATTTATTATAAAAAATTCTTTAAGTCTGTATATAGTATATTACAGTTACCAAATCGTATTTATGTTTTAGTTAAGCTCTTATGTCAGATATTCTGTAGCCACATACATTCATTTGCAAGAATCCTTTTAAAATTTAAGAATGTAAAAAAAATCAGCTTAAGAATGTTGTATATTTTTATAAAGTTTTTCCTTTTTTTTTTCACGAGTGATGTAAATGGATGGTATAGATAATTACAATGACACATATGTATGTATGCAATGTATGTATGTATGTATGTATGTATGTATGTATGTATGTATGTATGTATGTATGTAAATAACAGTACAAAATGCATTTGTAAAATTGTAATCAAAGAAATAAATGTTAATTAATTAATATATCTCTTATTGATATTATTATTATTACTATTGGTGGTAAATAAATGTTAATATATTTTTTTATTGTTTGTTATATAAGCTCACAATTGGCTGTGATATATCTGATCACGCATTATTTTTATTAATGAAAAAATTGTGATTGTTTTGTTAAATGGTGTATGCTCTATACATACCTTAAATTTTTTTTTATTACATTAAATCGTTTAGCTTATCAGCTGAACAATTTTTTTCAGATTGATTCGCAGTATATAAATTTTTATGTTCTATTGAAAGTACGGATTAAAGGTGTTGAATTTTTTTCTAAATTTGTTAACTCTCATAAGGAGTGCTGGTGTTTTGTTTCCTTATTTGTCATGCATAGTGATCCTCAAACAGTTAAGGTTATTATTTTTTTTTTTGTACAGACGATATTAAATTCAGCCTTATAGCAGTGCTTATCTTGCTGATTCTAATTATACACTGACAGAACTGTATTTCTGTAAATTTTTATTTATAACAAAAAAATTTAGCTCATTTAAATTTTCTCAACTTCTTATCTTTCAGTGTTATTTGAAAATGGATTTTTATTGCAACAAAGTTAAATTTATGGTTAACAGTTAGGTGATTAACACATTGGCTGTGATACTGGTTACATACGTCCTGTAGGAGCATTTACAGTGAGGTGTCCTATTCAACTTTATTATCTTTCTTTGTAGGAGGTGTTTTTCATCTATCCTCCTCATCTATTTTTTTCTCATAGCAGTTTTAAAAATTAAATTCTGACCACAGCATTTGAATATAGAATTCTCAAATAATCCTATTAATGACTGTCATATAGATGATTTTAAAAGAGTCTGAAGTTTAAAAAAAAAATATAGGTGTCCTGAAACACACTAGTTGAGATGCATGGAAATTCCATGCGTTAAAAACTGCAGTCAATGTGTTAAATGTTTGTTGTTACAAACATATTACACACCTACAAATCTGAGATAATAGTGGATCTCGCATATATTCTAACAATGGTAATAAAATTTCAAGAGGAACAGATCAATACATGACTAGAAAAATTGCTCTCTGTTTATGCACCCTGCCAAACACCTCTTTTAGTGATAACTCATTCTAGATGGTTTTCCCTTCTTACAAACACACTTTGTTAATTTCCTTTGTCTCCTAGGTCCTCCAATTGTCATCTGGTTTTCTTACAACGAACTGACAAACTTCCCAAAGGTAAGAGTCCAATCAACAGTAGTATCAACATCAATTTGTAACTCATGTTTACAAAACAATACAGATGTGTAATATGAGTAATAGTAAATGAAATTTTGCACTTGTCAAAACAAGAATCATGTGTCTAATCAAGCACTGTAATTCATCTTACACTTACTGCATCGCTATAAATGTTATTACCATACAACTTAATATCATCACACTTCCTTATGGTATTAATGACTATACTTCCTTAAGGTATGATTTTCCCAATTATGCTGGAAAAATTCAACCATTTTTCTCCCCCAAAACGCTCAGAAATCAATCAATTGTAAATAAATTAAGCCACAGTAATTTTGATCAACATGTAAACATGAATGACATTACTCTAAGAAATGAACAATAGCCTATTCTGCTTCCTTGTGGAGTCTATTCTTTTGAATGTAACATCTAGTAAGCAACAACCATCAGCCAAGCAGGAGTACAATAACTCAAAAAATAAAAACTATTTTTTTATTTAGAAAATCTATTTTCCTTACTTTGCTACCAGTTTTGGAGTTTAGTAATTATGTTGGTTACTAAAAACTTTCTGTTATATAAAAACAAATATTAAATACTTCATATTAAAAAATATACAAACGTTAACACACATGGCATTATTTAAGATGTAGTTAGTAGGCAGCAATGCATTCTTGCTTTTAAAATTATTTCATTTTACTAACAACAGTTTTAATAATGATATCATATTGTATGATATTCTTTTTGTTTTAATTTACTTATGACATAATATAAATACTTAGCTTTTATATTATTAATGTTAACTAATGCATTACCTTTTGTAATGTAAAGTTTGTATCATGCTCTGAGACTAGTGGTAGAATAAGGAAAACAGGATTGAAGGCTATGAATAAAAGTTATTGTTAATTAATTTTTATTATTTTAAATTAATGTAATGTAACCAGTACTTTTAGTAGTTATGGTTATATAAGATGCTGTAAATACTTCTGGCATATTTACTTTTATTGTTTGCAATAAATAGTTATATAGTATATAATTGATGTTAATTTTGGATTAATAAAGTTTATTTGGAATTTGCTGTCCCTTACAGTAGTTTTTTTTTATAATTACCACATTTCATTTCTCAGAATTTATTTCTCTGCTAGTTTGAATGTTAGACCTTCTGAACTATAGTCTATTTTATGATTACAGAAAATATTTTTACAGACCTATTATACAATAAAAAAAATCACAGGTTTGATGGTTTAATTTTTACTTGAAAATTGTATTATTCTGTGTAAAATAACTTCTGTATTTTAATGAAAGATCCAGGATATTTCACTTTTAAATTAAATCAATAGTAACATTAAAAAAAGGAAATGTTCAATAAACATTTAAGAAAATAATAATAAAATAACAGTTCTTGAGCAGTTTTTCTTTACTTTTATTTTAATAATTGTTCAGCACAGCTCTGTTTTGTATATTTAAAAATTAAATGCTATTGGCTTAAATGTATTTAATTTTTAATATTAATGTGTAATCAATTCAAAGCAAAAGAAATATAATATTTTTAAAAAATTAGATAAATAATTTTTTTATATTAACATTCAGTTAAATATGCCTATATTGTAATTTTATGTACATTTATATATCAACATAGCATCATATATTTTTCCTATACCCAATTATGTTAGCTTATAGAGTTCAAATGAACAGACTGCGCGTACAAGTGTTCAGGTGGCCGATTCACAAGCATCTCCTATAAATTCTGATGCATTAAAAGAAACTATGTGACGTTAATATTCAGTAACCACACGCTATTATATTTTACAAAAATTATACATATATTTTAAATTTAAATAAATTAAGACATGTTAAATAATCAATGATTATTTCTTACCTTGTTGTACATCTGATAACCCATGAGTATTTTATTCATTGAAACTTTCTATTGTTATGTAGTTTCCTTGAGTTTTTTGAGTTATGAAATTGCCAATTATCCATTAACAGTAAAATGTCACTAACATTTTACATTAATTCCTATGATAAGAAACAAATAATAAATTCAATTCAGTTTTCATCATTTGATTGCGAGAAATCTGTAGTGCTGCAGCATTTCCATTCCTGCTGGTCCATTTTATCAATGGATTTTAAGCATAAATTTTTATCTTCAAATATTTTAAAAGTAGTATTTTTTGATGCTGGGATGTAATCAAAGCATGATTTTACCACTAGAACTTGCTAACTCATCACTTTTATACATATTAAAATTACTTTTAATATGCAAAATCCTTTGCAATAATTGGGCCTTTTGAACAACAAGTTCATCCTTTTCAAAACTCATTCCTTTTGAAATTAGCCATATTTTGATTTTATTCTTTTTCCAAGACATGGCTGGAAATATTTCCTTTTTACATGATTGATAAGGGGCATTGTCTAAGACAATAACTGAATTATCTTCTAGAAGAGAACATATCGCTAAACCATTTCTAAAGACATGTTCATCTCATTATGATAGTCTCCTTTAGATTTAGATTAAAAAAGCCAGAGACCACCATTAAGAAACCTGGTATAACTGTTGATATATGTAATTATGAGATGCCTATTACCCAATGGAGCCTTATTACTGGTTGATAAGTAACAGAGAAAGGCATCTTTCGATGAATTCACAGCTTTATCTTTCCAAATGAAACTTTTTGTATGGTCTTCATTGACCCAAGTAAACCATATAGTGTATTCTGTGGTCTTCTTGCCACATTTTCTTTATTTCAGTGAGGTAATGTTTTTGCCATATAATGATATCATCCCTGTCAATTAAAGTACTTTCCTGGCTCTGTTCTTTGTATTTAAAATTCATACTTTTTAACAATTTGTAAAGTCATTCTTAAAAAATCTGGTAGATCATTATCATCATTTACAACTCATACACTTTGTCCATTGTAGGCAGTTGGTTTCAAAAATAAATTCAGGTAGTTTTTTTTTATGAATCCTGTTTTTACTGAAATCATCAACTTTTTCTTCAACAGACCAGTGTTTTTTTATTCTTAGGAGACCGCAATTCAGTAGTAGATTTATACTTTCAAATCACATTGTACACTGAAGCAGCACAACTTCTACTTAGCAGTTTTATTATCGACTTCCAAAATCAATGCCACTGGATTACTTTGTAATTTTTTTTGTAAGCATTTAAAATTTGTTTTTCCGCATGACTTAAGGGCTTTTGACATGGCCTTTTTTTTGGAGTGGATCATCAATAATCGTGCACTATTATCAGCTGAATCGGTATCAGACATGGTGCCATAATAATGGTATAACTCAAGTTGTACAGACACAAATCTAGGAATACACTACACTCAAGTTCCAGTAAACTTAAAAAATTGCATTATATTAACTTTAAATAACATTAGAGTAAATAAATAACAGAAACTCAAAAATTAAACATGAGAACAAAAGAGTGATCATTAGTAAAGATCAAGGGTTTTAATAGAACTGATAAGAACCCACCGGGTTGGTCTAGTGGTGAACGCGTCTTCCCAAATCAGCTGATTTGGAAGTCAAGAGTTCCAGCGTTCAAGTCCTAGTAAAGCCAGCTATTTTTACATGGACTTGAATACTAGATCGTGGATACCGGTGTTCTTTGGTGGTTGGGTTTCCATTAACCACACATCTCAGGTATGGTCGAACTGAGAATATACAAGACTACACTTCATTCACACTCATACATATCATCCTCTATCTAAAACGGTAGTTACCGGAGGCTAAACAGGAAAAGAAAGAAAGAATAGAACTGATAAGACATAACATTATATGAACATTTGATTACATAACTACTATATGACTAATTATACGGTGGCTAATGTATGGGTAATGATTATAGTGTTGTATATAGATATATGGCTGTGTTGTGAATCGGCACTGATTCATGGGATGTGACTCAGCAGAATCATAATGAACTCATTCACACAAATGTAACATTTGTTTATTCTTCACTCTATAAGCTATAAGCCTAATACTGTATAGTAGGTTTTGTAGCATATTTTCATAAATTAAAAACAATGTTAAACATGACTTGTAAACAACACACTTTGTATTTTTAATTTGGATTGCAAGTTGATGTTACTAAAAATGCAGGTGTATGCAAAAAATTCTTTGATTAACTTCTTTTCTTATTGAAAAATGACTCTTTGATAAATTTTAAAATTTAGGTACAACAAACAACTGCAACATCTAGTTTGTATAAACACAGCCTTATGGTGGTACATGTAGCAATTAAGAACAACCCTACAGCTTAATTGATCACTAAATGCTGCCTCTCGTCTTGAGCACCGCTTTGGAATTATCACACCATCCCTCCATAAATCTTGCTTTATCCAAAATGCAGTTCCCTTGAAGTTTCATATCATTATAATCAATCAGGACAGAATCTTTAATGCTGTCATAACAATGTTTAAGATCTATCTGATGGGATTGATTTCTTGTTTATTACCTTGTAAGCATATAATTGTTTACATTGTTGGGCAGTCTAAAAGATTATTATACTAAATATTTGTAATTCAGACACAGCACAATAATTGATTCTTCTTTTTTTTTGTTAGTGAATGCAACCTGCTCTGCCTCACATCAGTTTCTTTTGTCAATATTTAGACATTCATGGCTGACCATATTGACTTCTGTACTTCTAACTGATCCCACTCTAATCAGTGTAGGGAGAGTACTTTGAAGTCCTTTAAGACAGAACTAAATCCTTCAAGAAATCCCAAAATGTCCCAGTACATTAAAACTTTTACTCCTTATAAACACTATTCTACTAATTGCCTGCTTATACTCGTACATAAAGTGCAATTCATGTTTTTTGTGGTAGTGTTGGTATAAAATAACATAAATGAGAAGGGTTACCACCACCAGTTTAGTTTACTTTTACTAGTTTTAATAATAATTTTACAATTATTTCAGATACTGTTCATTTGAAAAAGATTTTATTTATTTGATAACAAAGTACACTAACTAGAAACTAAATTAGTAATAAAATTCATTACAACCTTTTTTTATGTTTATAATTATATGATGTGCATTGTTTAGTTGTATGAGTGTTTCTTTTACAGAGTTGCTTTACATTGAATCTAATCATTACTTACAAAGTTTGATATATTTTTACAGTTTTGTGCAGCTCATCCAGAGTATTTGCTATATGCATTAAGAAAAAAAATATTTTGTGTATAACAGTTATGTTGCTGAAGATGAATTTGTGATTATTACCAATATGAGTAATTTATTTACGGTGATTTAGAATGTATTAATATATCATGGGCATCATTATTAATAATAAGTTTAATTTTGTACTAAATCATACTTTCCTAAAAAAAATGTTCTAAAATTCAAAACTGATCAGATCAATCTTTATCTGTTGTATTGGAAAATTGAAAACAAAAATATTCTTTTGATTTATTCTCATAAACTGATGATACCATGAAAACACTTTAGGACAAAAATAGCCAATTATTAATGCATATTCCACAATTATTATTATTATAACCACATGTAAATACCCATAGTGGAACTTATGTAATTTTTTATATATACATTTATACTTTATTTAATGATCATGCTGTTAATATTATAAAACAAGAAAAAGAAATGGCAGAGGTGTAAAACTGTTCAATTTAGGTTTCTCAAACATTTAAAATTTTCTCCCCTCAATGTTGGTATCAAAATGTATAAAAAGACTGTGATTTTGGTTTTTGTATCATAAAATACTATTGATTAAAACCCTGACAAGGTTTACCGACAACTAACATGAGGTTTTTAGGTATTCAATCACATTAATTTTATTTGTGAAGAAACTGTGTACCATTGTAAGTTGAAGCTAAGTTAATAATACAGCAGTAACTCAAATACACTGAGAAAATGATTTTAAAGCAACAATTTCAGCATAAATTAATTGCATTTTTATAAAAAAAGAGACAGCAGCTCTGGTATTAATTAGTGGGATATACAGTGTTTTGGGCCAAACACTAAATTACTCCCATTAGAGTCTATCCGTTAGTGGGGTAAAATCCCTTTCTTCCCATCCCATTTCCTAACTATCCTTTCTTCCTTGGTTCAATGTCAGTTGCTGCTATTGTTCCATCTATGAAATTATGCTAGCACTTTCTAATATGGCAGGACAATTGCTTCTTTATTGAGGCTCAGTAGGGAAGTGTTTAAAAACTTGTTTTCTGGGTTGCACAAAAACTCACACTAATGATGAGATGCCTACTTGATAAAGCTAGAACTGCTATACTTATAAAATCTGTTCAAAAGTGTTATTTTCAAGTACACAGTGTTAGTTACATTAAAAAATGTAGTGGCTAGATGTTTGATAATCAGAATATACAGCAATTTTATTTTGTTGAATTGTTTACTTTTCTTTGGAGTATTGCAGAAAAAAATGTGATATCTGTTGCATTTCAACATATTATATAAAGCCTGAGTGACCTTATCTGTGTAGATTATTAGTGCATTAAGTATGTACCATGCATGTTCATATATAAAGGTAGTTCATTAGTAATGCCATTTACCTAAATTTGATTGAATTTATCCAAAATATTCCAGATTTGGGCATTGGCCTCAAAACTAATTTTGTCAGTGTAATACAGCATTAGATTGTAGCTATTTCAAGTGTTGAGTCAGAATTAATTTTTGTGCTGTTACCTAATAAATTTTGAGATGGCTATATTAATGGAACAGTAGTTTGTATAAATGTTCTGTGTATCTTTTGGGAAAAATATAACAGACAGATAAGTTGGTCTTTGACAGAAACTGTGTCCAATCGGTCATTAGTATGCATTTTTGGTGATATGGGAACTTTAAAATTGATTGTTGTGATTATGATAACATGAAGGTCCCCACACTTTGTAACTATTGAAAAAGGTGCAAAAACATTTCAGTAGCTACTCTGTGATTATGTGTATTGGACTGATCATTACCTTATTGAATTCAATATATTTATAAAAAGGATCTGCTGAATTTTTTTTAGCATTGAGAATTTTTTATGATTCAAAAGGCTATTTTGAACATTATCATCAATTAATATCTGACCTGTTTTATATATATTACACACACACGAGTAAATCTTTAAAATATGATGAATATATTATGTTATGTGATGGATAAATAATTATTGCTACTCTAATGTTAGCATCTCTACCACTTAACAAAATAATCCAGAACAAATTGATTAGGTGCTATTGTAGATTAATGTAAATAAATACTTTTTGGTATCACCTTGTAATTGAGATTGGTTAATCTCAGTATAGTGTTTGAAGAAAATTTGCTTTAGCATTAAAACTATTTCTTTTAGGTGAAGATGTGATAATTTTCTTTAGTATAATCAATAGTATAATCTAGTATACTAATTATTCAAACATTACTGTGAAAGTCAAAATTACTTAATGCAATTAATTTTATGTGTATCAATGTTTATAATATATTGCACACATTAATTAATAATGAACAAATTAAATTATTTGTCTAAATTATACTGTTTCTTTATTTCATTAATCTTACCTTTGTTTCATTCAGTTAAATAACACTGTTGAAGGTAAATTGCATAGTTCATCAATCAGCCCTTATTTTTAAAATATTCAGTTTGTTCTGCTTCTCAAACAGTGATAGTGGTTGTTTTATAATGTACTTTTTTTAAATATTAGAAATTGGAAACTAGAAGTAAAAACATGTTAAAAGAAAAAAGATTATTATTTGTTGTTTGATAAAAAAAAAATGTATTTTGCAGGGCAGCAGCTTTGCTACGTAACCACTTGTGCTAGTTCAGAAATGAACCAGTCATATTGTTGACAGCTATTTTAGTTGAATTATTCCTCAGTTGGTAGCCATTTTGTTGATATGTTGTTTGTTTATACCTCATGTGGTTTACACTAGTTACTGTTTATTTTGTCTAATTATATTATAGTTATATTTCAAGATTAATGTTTGTGAAACAATTTAGCTTTTTATTAAGAAATGTAAATTTTAATTATAACTGAAGACTTTAATTATAACCTAAATGAAATGAGCTGAATTTTGACAGACTACATAAAATACAACCTTTACTTGACATGATATTGAACATTTAAACCACATCAGAATGTCACTGTCGATCATCGTATGATGAAATTTAAGGGACAACGTGTAATTAAACAATTTACGAGGGATAAACCAAATTAAAAGAGGATACAGAATCTGGATGTTGTACAGTGAATCAGCATACAATTTAAAATCTCAGATTTTTGTGGAAAAAATTAAGAATAAACTAAAATTAAAAATAAAGTAAAATAATCAGAGTTTTAATCAACTTCAATCTGGCGCGTCCCCAGGTGGCGGATAGGGGAAATGCTCTGTAGATATACAGAGTAGGTGGGAAATAAAATACCACCCGCGGACCAAAATGATTTAACAACAAATCCACCAGCATCTGTCTTGTATCAAGCGGCTGGATGATGGTCAGCGTCTGTTCACCAGAGGTGCGACTGTAAACCTAACCTCGAGGCTAACAACCCCGAGTGTACTCTTAGGGGGCTCGTCCTCCTAACACTTCAAAAACAAGAAATCAACAAAGACGAACATGCACAATGTAAGAGATATTACTCCAGGGAGTAACCAACCTCCCATCCATTCAAAGAGGATGAAAAGCAGGAATTCGGATTCTGGGGGCCTGCAATAATGTGCGAATGTGGATGAGTCGGAACATCCTTTAACTCTAGATAAACTACTAAAAATGAAACACAAAAACATAAATTATTTAGCTACATTCAATGTAAACTCACTCTTAAAAACTAGGAAACTCAAAATTCTCACAGACTATTTAAAGAAGAAAAACATTATGATTACAGGAAACAAGGTACACAGATGAGCACCCCTTTGACTCAGAAGGTTTTAGAATATTCAAAAGCAAACCAGGAAAAAGAGTCATGAGAAGCGTTATGCAGTTTGGCACAGGGTTCATTGTGAGTAAGAACATAATACACTCAATAGTGGAATTCAAGTCTATTAACGAGAGACTGTCAACGCTCACTCTTAAATCAACCAACAAGATTTTAATGCACAGTTAGGCAAAGAACGCAAACATAGGGGAATAGTAGGAAAATATCCTGCACACAAAAGAACCACGTTAAATGAGGATAAACTAATAAGTCTATGCAGAGAACATGGTATGGTAATGAAGTCTACGTTCTTCAAGAAACTTCCCAGAAAACAAACCACCTGGGTTTCACCTAACTCGCTCTATGGTGAGAAACAACTAGATCATGTGGCCATAAGCAGACACTCTGCTAATGAAATACTGAACATTAAAGTTGACAAGAGCGCTAATCTGGATTCTGATCACTACATATCAATAATTAAATTCAAGATAAGACCCATCAATAGAAAAAAGAAACAACACCAACCCAAGAGATACGACACACAAAAACTGACAAAAGATAATAGCTTCAAAAGTCTCCTAGAAAAGAAAACGCCAAAGAACTGGAAAGAACTATAGAAAGACATTAGAAATAGCAGAAAGCACAATCCCTCTCACCAAAAGGTGCAAACATGCCTGGTGGAATGATGAGTGCAGTGACTTACTCATCAAAAGACTGAAAGTATGGAACAGGAACAAGACCGATGATAATGAAAAACCTTTTGGTGAAATAAGAAGAATAGCATCAAAGGGATTCAAAAAAATAAGACAGCAATACCTTAAAGACCAACTCACTTCGATAGAAACAGATTTCAAGAAAAATAATAAAAGAGATTTTTACAGAACATTCAAAACCAACTTAACAAAATACAAACCACCTAGTTTACAGTTCAAAGACCCTAAAACTTCCAAAATAGCCTACAATAACATGGAAAACTGCAAAATACTTGCCGAATATTTCACCAAACTACACAATTGTGAACCACCACAGGAGATTTTTGACTTCCAAGAAATTAAGAGTCCACCTGACTCGAAACCACCAAGTCAAGAAGTCAAGGACATCATCTAACAAAAAACAATAAAGCATCAGGCTAAGACAACATAGTCGCAGAACTGTGGAAACACCCAGTGACAGTATGATAGAATGTCTGAAAGAAATTTTACAGGAGATCTGGAAAACAAACTTCCAGATCATTGGACTATGGTGTTAATACATCCATTACATAAGAAAGGTGACAAAACAAACCCAAACAATTACAAAGGAATATCCTTACTACCTGTAACTTATAAAATCCTTTCCAAAGCACTCTTAAACAGGGCTGAGACAACACTTGATCCACAACTGGGTGAATATCAGGGAAGGTTTAGGAAGGGCAGGTCATGCGTAGAACAAATACTAAACCTTAGAAGCCTGATGGATATTAAAAGAATCAGAAATTTAAAGTATGTCATAACTTTCATTGACTTTAAGAAGGCCTATGATTCCATAGACAGAGACACATTAATCAACATTTTAAGAGGACTGGGACTGGACAGTAAAACTACAGAGTTGATCAAAGCCACATTAACAAACACCACCTCCAAAGTTAAATTCATGGGAGAACTATCAGAGCCGTTTAAAATTAAAACAGGAGTAAGACAAGGAGATGGCTTATCACCGTTATTGTTAAATTGCGTTTTAGAGAATGGAGAAAGGCGATTAACACCAAAGGCCTACATCTCGGAACAAAAAACAAGAGAGTTGTTATAGACTGCTTAGGTTTTGCTGATGATATGGCGTTAATCACCGATACAATAGAACACAAGAACAAATAACAGAACTCCAAAGACAAGCAGCTAAGGCTGCCTTACAGATCTCCTTTGAGTAAACACAATACATTACAAACATCAAGAACGCGCCACAACATCGTAAAATAAACAGAAATAAAACAGCCAGAACTGACAGTTTTAAATACCTAGGAGAATGGATAACACAAAACAATAGTGAAAAAATAGCTCTAGAAAACAGATTACTCAAAATAGAAAAAGCATACAATATCACGAAGAATACCTGCAACAAGAAATCCCTTTCCTGGAACACCAAACTAAGACACTACCAAACAGTACTTAAACCAGAAATACTATATGCGGCAGAAACTACATAAAGTACATTAGAGAGAATAGAGAGAAGAATCTTACGGAAAATATTAGGCCCAAAAAACAACACAGGATTAGATTATAGACAAAGATCAAACCAAGAGCTATATTCCAATAGAAAAAATAAGATGTGATCAGGAAGAGAAGACTGCAATTATATGGACACACATACAGAATGGAGAACACCAGACTAACAAAACAGATCTTCACCCTACTAAAAACTCACAAGAACAAGATAACCTGGCTTAAAGAAATAGACAATGACCTAGTAAACAATTCAATAGACTCGGACATTTTAAAAGACAGAGCAACATTCAGAAATTAGAGTTTCAGGAGAGGAGAAAACTCACTTGTAGAAGAGGGAGAAAATGGACTCAAGAAGACAAAGAACACCACTCTAGAAAAATGAAAGAAGCATGGGCTAAAAAGTTGATTAAGCGTGCCCTCTAAATTGGCTATTCAAAAAGAAAAAAGTAAAGTAATAGAATAAAGTAAAATAAAATAAAAATTAAGAGTGGTTTTAGATCTAACAGATTAATAGACAAAAATCACAGTGTTCTTGGATAATCTCTTTTTATCTATTCAGCTGTTTGAAAAATTGAAGTAAGAAAATTTTTGCTTGCGTACAGTCAATACATTAATGATTTAATGTAGTTACACAAGCAGGGCAGTGGTTATACCACACAACCACTTTTAATTATGTAATACTATACAATTTTAGTTAAATTTGTGTTTTTAACATTTCTTACCTCTATTGTTAACCCTTGAAATACAGAGCTTTTTTGTTACAATTATTATCAAAGGGGGTTCCTAGGGCCTGCAGCAGTCGGGCTTCATTGGTACCAATAAAATATAAACTACCCATGTTAAGAACCAATATATTAAATTAATACAGTTTAATCTAAATTTTACTATATAATGCCTTTTTAGGGTTTACAATTATTAGAGTTTATTTTAAAAAAAGTGTTAGGTATTTACTTTTTTAGACATTGTTAAATAGAAACACATTCATTCAGAGTTACTTCAGAAACACAGAGTGCAGTTTACCAGTTTCTAATTGATTCTTGTACACATGTCTGTTGCAGGAACAACAATATTGAAATTGTTTGTTCACATTATATACTTTGTGCGTATAACATTGACCTCTACTCCTGGGCAGTTCTTGCCTCAGCGTCTGTACCTAATTAATTCTCTTATTCAAAATTTTCCATACCAACAATTATGTATTTGTGTTACCCATCAGTATTTCTTTCTTTAATATACAGCTTGATGAGATTCAACCAAACATCCAAAAAAAAAACTTCTTGCACCTTTCATGGAATTGTAGAAAAGATTTATATTGACTTTTTTCCTTTCTGCCTTGAGTTATGTCTTTGTTCACAGTGGAAAGCATAATTAAATTTCTCTTGGGTTTTTCTTTTATAAAATCAAATACCAAAGAAACTAACTGGTGGCCAATTTGTAGATGGATCTAAATAAAAACACAGACAAGTAGAGATCTCAGTTAGTTGTACTTCTAATAAGTGAAGGTATGTGTTGTTTACAGTTAGCTTGTAACGTCCCTGCTACTGTTAGTCTGAAATCTGTATAAAGAGTTTCAGGAGTTCAACAACAGTATAGTATTTTTTTTTTGTAGTTATCTTTCAACCAGTCTTTCAGTGGAGTTACCAACTGTTTGACAACAGCTGCGCTAGGATTAAATCCAGGTGGTGTATTTACATGTTTACCTGCATACGGTTCCATATTTAGAATATCTCAGGGTTTTCATCCATATAAATATTGAAAGGGCAATTACCACTAAAAAAGCTGAACATTTCATCTAAAGTTACATTTATTCAGAGATTATAGTCATGAAACTGTTGTTTATTTTTTCAAAAATTTCATAGAAGGTAATAAATCTATATGGAAATTGCTATGGAAAGAAGAAAATGCTCTGTGTTTGATGTGTGATCTGCCGACCTCCATGGCATGAGTGGTAGTGTCTCTGCCTTTCATCCGGAGGTCCCGGTCAGGATGGCATTTTCACACATCATTCATCTTCATCCTCTGAAGAATGCCTAACTGTGGATCCAGAGGTTAAAAAAAAAGTGTGATCTATTATGAGCTGCTAAAACCTGGCGAAACCGTTAATACTGAATGCTACAGACAACAAATGACTTATGACTTATTTGAATCAAGCATTGCGTGAAAAACAACTAGAATATCAAAAAAGGCAACACAGTGATGTTGCTTCATCATAATGCACAATCACACACAGCAAAACTGGTCAAGGAAATGATTGAGGTGTTCAGTTGGGAAATACTTCACAAGCAGTTTACTCATCAGACTTGGCTCTGTCCGACTACTATTTATTTGTATCGATGGGACACGCACTTGCTGAGCAGCGCTTCACTTCTTATGAAGATATACAAAAATGGCTTGATGACTAGTTTGCCTCAAAAGATAAACAGTTTTTGGAGTGGCATTCATAAATTGTCAGAGATGGGAAAAATATATAGCTGACAATATTTTGAATGAAATATTTTTTTTCATTTTCATATAATAAATGTGTATTTTCTATACAAAAATTCCAGTTTCATATTTACACTTCTGGTATGTATGACCAATCAGACTTGGCCACAAATCTTTTGGATCTCTTCTTTAGTTTCCTCACTACTACTTCTCACTAGTATTATCATCACGATTTTGTTCACTTCTAAAGCCTATAAACATCTTCATATTCACTCACTCCTACTTCCCCATTAACACTTGCATGTTCATTAACAGATTCCAAATCTTCTGTAACTCTTTTTACAGATAAATCAAGATTGCTGGAGCTCTTTTACTCGTGCATAAACAAAAGATACTAATAATAAAAAAAAACCAATGTACAACAAATATCTGATGGCTGTAAATGAAATATTAACTGATGAAAATTGCAGGTTTACCACAACACTAACAAAATATTATGGTTTCACAAAACTACCAGTATATCAAAGAATGAAAACAGTGCATTATAATTCTATTTCTGATGAACTTGTGAATTTAAGCAGTTAAGTTCACTCTTCCGAAGCGAGTGAAAAGTTTTTAAAACTCCCAAAAATCTATCAGGATAGCATAAAGCTAGGAAGGGTTAGGGCTAGGAAGCAGATGGCATAACAACGGGTTGCTCGGAAGCCACAACTATATGGTTTGTTTGTTTTTTACTCAAGATTAATAATCTTGTCATTTCTGACACAAACTCATATACCATGGTTTTTCCTGATATGTACTTTTTTTTGTGTTAGTTAATGCCAACCAACCACTCAATTTTCATTGTAATTATTCTGATTCACGTGATAGAAAATTAAAATAAAACACCTCTGCACAAACTTTAATTATTTTAGAATAAAATTGAACCCTTTAATAATGAAAAAGATGAGTTATCATGTAGACTGAGCTGAGTTATTTATGAACCCTGCTACATAGTGCTGAGAATCAAGTGTTTTACTTATACAAAATGCCTGTCACAATTTTAAGTTTTTGGTACACTTTGCAAATCATGCCAATTATTTTTTGTTTTTACTGAAAACAATTACAGTTCAAAGAAATAAATTAAAATAGAAATTGTTGAATAAGGCAGAAGCAAATACAATAAAATTAACAATTAAATAAAGGATAGTTTTCATAAAACTTTTATGTACATAAATAACAAGTCAAGAAAATTAAATTTTTTTTAAACGAGAAAGTATGGCTGATTTTGTAATTGAAATTTCTTCTGAAATAAAAAATGTATGGTGAATGTAATATGACAATTTTGGATTTTCTGCTGTAATTTGCTATAGGTAGATCTTTCTTTACATTCCTGTATTCCAGTAATCATCTAACATTTCTGTATTCAATTTTCCCTGGTATCGTGTTTCCATTGTAGATATTTCCTGGTGAAAGTGTTCTTCACTGATAATGCAGAGATTGTCAGGGAAAAAATTCAAATCTGAATGTAAGAAATGGATTTTGAGTGACATGTTACACCAAAGTTCTTTGTAAATTTGAAAGAGTTCACTCAAAAGTTCTCTGTAGTTACTTACCAGCCTTATGGCTTCTAAGAAAGTTGTTTACCACATTTTGAAATGATTGCAGCAACCTCACTGAAACAATTCTTCGAATGCCAGATCACTTAGTTTTCTTATTTGTGGTCCAACAAATATACCCTTAGTTTATTTTAGCATCACTTATATTAGGGAATTGTTTTTTAGAAACTGAAACCCTGCACCATTATGATGCATTGCTTTAACAAAATTTTTGAATATACTTAATGTGTAGTGGCAGAAGATAAGACTGCCTGACAACATTCTTCTACTACAGTCAGTACATCTCTCTTTGGCAACCATTCTTTATGTAATGGTTTTTCTTATCACTGTTGTCCCACTCGCACAAAAAGCAACAGAACTTAAGTGTACTCAAGTTACAGTCCAAGTAAAGCGCTATTACTTTCAGATCTCCACAAATACGCCATAAATATTTCTCATACTGAATCCTGCTCAATACAAGTTTCATATTTTCATAAGACTATGTGAACAGCATATGGTAATTGTATTGACAAGTACTTATTTTCAATTTGAAGTAGAAAAGCTTTCAAACTAAGCTTTGATGAATCAATAAAATGTCGCTATTCATCAAGGGGTGCATATGTCCAAAAGCTTTTGGTACAGAGAAGAAATGTTCAAATTCTGACTGACTTGTAACAGAAAACAATTGTAAAAGATGCCATCCTTTTCATTCTTGATGCCAGTACTTCTGTTTGATTTTTTGATAAATTTAGATCACGAACCAATCATTTAATTCTTCATCGCCTGATAAGTTAGCACAATATTCGACATTTTCATCTTAAGTTTCATGTTTCTGGTGGTACTGGAATTGGAAGCTCTTTGCTATATGGCACTTGCTGCATGGCATATTTAACAGTACGTCTAGTTTTAGCTGTTATCCCAGATATTATTAGATAAAAATAACAGTTTGTGTTGTGATTCTTTGGTTCTCTCTTAAATCATTGAAATTGCATTCACTTCAACAACAAAACAAAAGTCAGCTACAAAACTGTGACACACAGTTACACAAAAACTCACACTTGAATTGAGAGTAAAAATATTTCTCTAGTCTGCATGGACAGTTTATAAATAATGCGGCAGAAATAACTAATGAGTGGATGATATGTTTATAAAGATAAAATAGGAAGAAAGTCACATTCTCGTTCATTTTAATTAGTGTGTAAATATTAAACATAATGACTAATGTCTAACAAAGCTATTTATTTGATTAATAACGCTATGCTATGGAGTTCATGCATGATACTACGTGAAAATAAGAATGGTAATTATAAAAAACTAAGCCTGACAGAAGAATTCTGATTTCATATTTGAAATCAGCATGAAAAATACTATAAGAATCAGTTTATTCACTCATTTAACAAAATCATTGTTGATGAAGTACACATCAATAAGTATTAGAAAAAAACTTATAACCTTTTTATTTTCACTATGATCAGAGACCTTGCCGACTGTGAGCGCATATATAAAAGGGGATGAGAATTTAATAATAGTAGGAGATTGGAATGTAAGCATCTGAAAAGCCAAATAAAGAAATATAGTAGGTGAATACAAGTTTTGCATGAAGTATAATTTAATAATCATAATAGATTGGGGTTTAAAAACCTAAAGAAAGTGTCAGATGAATCTGTAGAGAAGCCTGAGGAAGAGGAGGTAAAGAAGATTTTTGAGGAGAGTATCGCAAGAGATCTGAGTAAAAAAGATAAGGTCATATTCAAGAAGAATGGGAGAATGTAAAAAGGAAATTCTTAAATCAGTAAAAGTAAACTTAGGTGGAAAAGGATATATGTCAGAGGATATATTGCAGCTGATGAACGTACAAAGTATAAGAATGCTAGTGGAACTAACAATAATTAAGAAATACTATAAACAGGAAGTGTAAATTAGTGAGAAAATTTGGTAAAATAGACTGAGCATACAGGAAAAGGTTAAAATCTAATAATGTGTTAAAAGATTGTATGCTGATTTATAATGCGAAATAAAAGGTAGATAGGTAGGTGGAATATATTTTAGTTATATGGAGGGAAATTAATTAGAAACTGGTGTTATAGAGGAGTAGGATGAAAAGGGAGATCTGAAGCAATAGAGTTCTATATAGAAGAATTGAGAGGAGAATGGAAGAAGCGACAAATTTGGTTTCACGAAAAATATAGGATCAAAGGAAGTAATTTTAGCAGTTTAATAGTAGAAGGAAGATTAAAGAAAAACCAATATACAGGATGATTCAAAGAAACGGGAAATTTTGAAAGTTGTGTTGGAAGCCGTGGATGATTGGTACCACTTGATAAGTGGCGCCAGCCTCTCTAACCTAACCTGCCATTTAGTTGTCATGGATCCTTGAAGTGGTGTGCAACGTGCATTTGCTATCAAAGCGTTTTACAAAAACAATGACAGTGTGGAGGGAGCACGTAGAGAATTTCACCCTCATTTTAATCTGGGACGGCACGACTGTTTCCATCAGCACATGCAATTAAAACACGGGTATCTAATTTTGAGGAAACTGGTTCGGCAATGAAAAAAAAACCTCCAGTCTGTGAGCGAACTGTCCATACACTACAGAATGTTCAAGCTTTACAAGACGCTGTCACACGAAGTCCACATCGGTCAATCCGTCGACTCTCAGCATCTTTACAATTGCATAGTTCCAAGTGTTCGAAGAATGTTAGTGAAGGACTTGCAATTCCATCCGTACAAGTTGCAGATCGTCCAGGAACTGAAACCGAACGATGCAGTTGTGCGAGCACAATTCTGTAATGTAATGCTTCAGAAGATAAATGATAGTTTGTTCACGAACTGTGGATGTCAGACAAAGCGCATTTCCACCTCAGTGGATTTGTTTACAAGCAAAATTTCAGATACTGGGCACAAGAAAATCCTACGCAGCTACACCAGCATCCGTTGCACAGCCAGAAAGTGACCGTATGGTGTGCTGTGTCATCTTATGGTGTTATAGGCCCTTATTTTTTTTAAGGATGACAACGGTCTTGCGATTACAGTGACGTCGGCTCGTTATGTAGCCATGCTTGAAACCTTTGTTGTGGAACAACAAAAGAGATTTCCACTAATTTTTAACACAGCCTGGTTTCAACAAGACGGAGGAGCAACGTCACATACTGCACGAATATCGATGGCAGCTGTACGCCGATTGTCTGAACAACGTGTCATTTCACGAAATGGTGACATTAGATGGCCTCCCAGATCGCCTGATCTCTCTGCTTGCGATTACTTTTTGTGGGGTCACCTTAAAAGCAAAGTGTTCCACAGCAGACCTGCTACAACGGAAGAACTGAAGGCAAAGATTCGAGAAGCAATTGCGGAAATTCCAGTTGAGATGTTACATCAAACCATGAACAATTTAACGAAGAGACTTTGTGAGCGTTTACGTAGAAGAGGTCACCTGCAAGATGTCATCTTTAAAAAATAAACTAAAATGTATATATCCTAAAATGAATTTTATTTCAAGTAACTTAAACATTTTCTAAAAAAATTTCATTAATGTTATTTAATTTTTTTAATTTCCTGTTTCTTTGAATCACCTGTACATGGGATTTATAGAATTTGTATAAGCATTTGACTGACAGACTGGAATAAAATGTTCAGCATTTTAAAAAGTTTAGGATCAAGTATAGAAAAAGCATTTTGATAACAAGCTGGAATAACATGTTCAACATTTTAACATATAAATTTTAAGATTCAAGTAGAGATATAGAAGAACAATTGCTAACATTTACAGGAACCAAACTGCAACAGTAATAATCAAAGAGCATAAGAAAGATGTAGTAATAAAGAGGAGCCTCATTTAGAAGAAACAGTGAATGGCATGGATGAAGTCCTTCGCAAGAACTACCGCATGAAAATAAACAATAACAAAACAAAAGTAATGAAATGTAGTAAAAATAAGGTAGATGGAGTACTGAATATAAAAAAAGGATGAGAAAAGACTAAAGAGGTAGAAGAATTTTGTTATTTGGGAAACTATTAAAGATAGATGAAGCAAGAGCAATATAAAATGCTGAATAGCACGAGCTTTCAGTTAGAAATGTAATTTGCTTACATCAAAAATTAATTTAAACATCAGGAAAGCATTTTTAAAATTATGTTTGGAGCGTAGTTTTACATATAAGCTTTTGAATGTGGTGTTATAGGATAATGTTAAAAATCAGGTGGGTGGATAAAATGATAAATTGTTAAAGAAAGAAGCATTTAGCAAAATACAGGTAAAAGTGGAGAGACTTAAAGGCCACATCTTAAAGACATCCTGTAATGGTTGTTTTGATATTGGAGGGACGGGTAGATGGGAAAAATTGTGCAGGCAGGCAATGTTTCGAATGTGTAAACAGATTGTTAGGGATGTAGGATGTAGGGGTATACTGAAAAGAAGCAACTAGCACTAGATAGGAAATCTTCGAGAGCTGCATCAAACCAGTCAAATGACAAAAAACCTTTTTATTAAAATGAGAAATTCAGATTTTTAATTAAGTAAATGTGTCTTCAATTAAAAATGCTCTTCAAAATAAAAAAAATATTACTAAGAAATATTAAAGGCAGTGAGAACATGCCACGTTAGGAATTAAAACCATATTTAATACAAGAAATATTGTTTATAGAAGACTTTCACAGAGTAATCAAAATAAAACCATAATAATTATCATTATTATTATTTAGGCAATACTATGGTGATATGTATGTTAACTATAAAATTATACAGATTTATATTTTGGATTAAACTATAATGTACTTTACCATAAATGTTTTTGAAACATTCTCCATTTTACTTCTCTGCTAATTAAACTTCTGATAAACTACTTGGATTAAGAGCTTTGTATTAAAAATTTGATTTTGTAGTACAATGTAAAAATTCTGCTAAGTTTTTACAGTTGGTCTGACTTTTTACTTTTTGAAATATTACTACTTATATGTCGGCACATTATCATCAATGAAATTTTTTTTAGTCTAATACAAAACAGTAGAGACCACAATCATCATATTTGCATCTTATCCAATGATGCTATAAACAATTTTTACTGTACAATGGAATTTATTTTAGCGAAACATACATGGCAACAAAATAAACATTTCCTCACATACTACACAAACAGTAAAAATTAAATTAACAAATAAAATAAAAGATAACAAATAATTTAAAAAAAATTTATCTTTCTCATGAAATAACATAAATATAATCATAAAAACATTTAACCATATATGTAAAAGCTTTTCTTTTAATAAAATATATTTTATGTATACTCAACATCTATATACCTACTACTATTAGTTATTATAACAATATGGTTAAATGTATTTTTTACACATAAAACAATAAAATACACACTATATTTAACTAGGCAAATATAGGCTACCTACACTTCACAAGTTTCATTAACTTAAAAAACAAAGTATTAAAAAAATAAAAAACAATCTACTTAAAAATAAATTATGAAATAAACTTAATGCAGATTCAATAAAAAATTCCCTTGCTTTTTCAATAAAAAATAGAAACAAAATAATTTTACAAAAATTATGAAAATATTGTTTATGATACGAATACGTAAAAATCCGTACATAAACTTACCATCTATCCAAATTTACTACACAATATAAAAAAATACCAATATTTCAGTAAGATACAACAAAATACAGGGTTAAAATAATTAAAATTTATTATAATTTATGGTAAAACTTATATTTAAATATTTACACTTTCTAAAATATAATAAAATATTTGTGTCTTTTATTTTACTATTACTGATTTTGTAAGTTTTCTTTAAAAGTTTCCAACTTTTGGCAAAATTGAAAATGAACGTTATTCCAGTCCTTTGTCTGAAACAAAATGAAGTAAAAAGTTGAAATTAATGATAAATTTAAATTCACATATTGTATAAATTAAAACCTTTTAACCAGACATTATTTCTTCTAACCATATTCATGTTTCATTTAATCTTAATCAGTTATCTATTTGTAATAGTAGTATGGTAATCAGATTCTCATCACTAATTGCAGTTTGAATTAATTGACAAATGCAATAATGATTGAAAATAATCCTCTTATACATATTTGTATGTTTTAATGCAATGTATACATTTTTGCAGAGAAACTTATAATTACTATTAAGCAAAACTTAAGTTGTCTGGAATGTGGTGGTAATTAATTTGCTTTAAGCAGGATGACTTGCTAAATTTCTATTTCACAATACAACATTTGACAGTGAAGACAAACAAAATATCTTGAAATATTTTGTATTTGAAAACTGTTCTGCCATAAACTGAAAGAAATGCAAAGGAAGTTTCTTTACAAAATAAAAAATGAATAATTGGTGCTTTTGACTTCCAACACAAACACCCCAATAACATCATCAGAATATCACCCTCCCATAATAAAATTAGTCTACAAAGCACTGGGCAAGATGAATTACAAAGCAACAGGAGAACATCAGATCTTTTGTAGAGATCTGGAAACAGCTTGTCAAATTACTACCAGAACACTGGACACAACAGCCCTATCCATCCGCTATACAAGGGACAAAACAGAACCTAATAATTACAAGGGAATCTCACTCAACATACAGAATTCAATTAAGAATCATCCTAATCAGGATCGTTTCACAAGAACTAGGAGAATACAAGGTAGGTTTCAGACCCTGGAGGAGCTGGCCAGACCAGATCATGAATCAAGCTAATAATGGGTTGCAATAGGAAAAGAAACAGAGACATGGTGATAACATTTGTAGATTTCAAGAAAGCTTACACTGCACCCACAAGGAATCTTTAGTAAAAATTCTAAGATATCGCTGACTACATAGTAAATAAACATGATAAAAACCTGACCCTCAAACACAAAGTTGAAGGTAAAATTTAGAGTTTAGCTCTGAACAATTTGAGATCAAAACAGGGAATGGCTAAAAAAAATGTCCCCAAAGTAAAAATAGGCCAAAAAATCAAAACAAACTGTCTTTTTGTAGACAACTTAAATGCCTATCAATAAATCCAAAAATAAGACACTACAAGTTACAAAACCACAAGCCATTTATGCAGCAGAAACACTTCCACCTCAATGAACAATGAAAGACAAATTCCAGGAAATCAAAATAATTTGAAGAACCTATATCAATAAAAAGTTCCAGAAAAATGGGCAGTGGTGCCTAACAGTCAAAGTTAGAACCCATCACTGATACCATGCATAAGAGACTAGGATTCTTTGTACATATCATGAGGATGCTTCAAGACTTGAAAAACACCAAGACAGGATTGCAGATGGATCAGAGAAATAAGAAAGAATCTGAAGGAAACTGGCCTTACACCAAACAAACAAACATTAAATTAAACAAGAAAATCAAAAACAAAACTCTTTGCATTCACAAGTAAAAAAAAAACTTTACTTGTAAACATCAATTCTGCTTTAATTTTCTATTTTGGCATGTTCATTACTCTTATTAGATGGTGTAATCGTGTGTGTAGATGAAATTATAAAGCCATTCTTTTATGTATTTCAGCCTATTTTCTTTTCTTGAGACTATTTAACCACACCACACCACACTTTATATATATATATATATATATATATATATATATATATTATCTGATTTATTTAAAATTTCTTGTCAATGTATTACCAACTTAATGCTTATAAGAATGTCCCTATCAAATTCTGTCTGAAGATTTTTACATATGTAAAATCGGTTAATTATTTCTAAATTATTTTCCAAACCAGTTATGTTAGTCAAGAAATAACAAGAAACCTATTCATTTAAAAATAAAAAAATAGTTTTCTTGAATGTTGCAAACCTGAAATGTTTTTCACAATTATTGCATTTTATTTTAAATACCTGAAGAATCATATTTATTTTTTACAATTCTATTATTATAATATTTTAAATGTTTTATATGATTATCAGGTTTATATTTTTTTCCATTATAAGCATTAAAATTTTATTTATAATATATATAAAATTTATTTATTATTTATTTACATATAATACATATAAAAAATATAATTCCAATCAATGAATGAGGTATAACCATTTTTTAAAAATGGATAAGGTTTTTAAAAATATTAATTTTCTGAGACCAAGGATGGTTGGAATTTTTATTCCTATAATAATTTCATTTGAGGTAGGTTTTTTATATACTCCAGGTATTTGATTTTCATCTATTTTAATGTTTACGTCTAGATATTTTATTTTTCTATGTTTTATTTCATATGTTAATTTCAATTTAAATTATTTTGTGTTCATTATTTATACTTTGTTCATATATAACTAAAACATCATCTATGTATCTGACCCATAATAAAATTTTATTGCACATGATTTATACCATAGACAATTTTACTTTTAAAGTCTTTTAGACAAATTTCTGTTACTACCGCAGATAAGGGGAAACCGCAGATAAGTTGTTTTCTTATGTGTAACTATTGTGTGTAGTTGTATATGAACAAAGGTATAAATAATGAACACAAAATAATTTTAAATAAATTAATTATTTTCATGAAACTTTGAAATTTACATATTTAATAGAACATAAAATAAAAATATTTACATGTAGATATTAAAATAAATAATCAAATAGTAACTGGAGTAATCAAAACAAGACAAATTATTACTCTGCCATTATATAATTCCTACCAGTTTAGTTTGATGTATCTTAGAAGGAGGTAGGTGCTTACCCCGCAGCAAACCATAAATAAGGATAGCTCAAATTCAAGGTTGTTTGATATCTGTGGAATAACATCAAGATGTTAACTCCATATATATTATGTTTCTTTTCCATAAGTATGCAAGGATTTTCATCAGACCATTAAATACTATTATGATGTTTAACTAGACCAATTTGAAGCATGCTTCATCAAACTCACACTGAGCTAAAAAAATCAAATTTGTTTTAAAAGAATTAACTTCATGAAACTCCACCTTTCTATCTGACACTGCCGATTGATGAAATTTTGCACAGTTACTAAGTTCAGGTGACAATACAATATTCCACCATTACTTTTGCAAACATGCTGGAGTAAATTAAGGATAAATTGCAAAATCTGCACAACTGCTATGTGGGGATTAAGGGGTCACACATAGGGGTTTTAGAGAACTGTATGAGAACGGCATATTATTGGTAATAGACTTTGGCAGAGGCAGCCCTCACGTAATATAGCCAAAAGTCATTAAATTAGACTTTGGCAGAGACAGCCCTCACATGTAATATAGCCAAGTCATTAAATTTCCTGCCCTCTATTAACTACAGAACTGCTGAATGCCAAATGCTGCCACTGGGCATCAACTGTCCATAAAATGCAAGGCAGCACTGTAAATTAAAGAGCTGAAGGTCAAGCGTATGTCACCTTAGACGAGTTGCAGAACAATTGGACAACTCCAAATTTAACAGGAACAAAACCTTGCAATAATGATGCATTATACGAGATGGTTTGAATGATCTTTTATACTCATGAAAACATTGAAATAAAAACTTTGTATAGTAAATGTAAGATTGAAAATTTGTTTGATATTTTATAAATACATTAGAAATTTCAATATATGATCTTTTGAAATCCAAATTAACCTACTAATTAAACTCATGCAATGTATAATTTGATTAAAGTAATAAAACAAGTAGCAAGTTTATCTGATACAAGTTTATTTGAACATTTCTTCAAATTTTATATTCAGCTTAATCAAATGTGTTAATTGCAGTATTATTTTTTCAAAAGAAAGGTGTAAAAACTTGTCCTTGTGTTAGTATTTTAACAGAATTTTCTTAATATAGTTACAACTGAAATGAAGTACATATGCCGATTGCTATCTGCTTCAAAACAAAAATTCTGTTTTAAATAAGTTAAGCTAGTTGTTTAAGTATGTCATTATTACATTTGAAGAGGTAAGTTAAGAATCTAATGAACGGCCTGGAATTAAATATCTTTTTTATAGTGCTATGTACATTTACAGACACAAACCATTTACATAACATTAACCCGTTCAGCCAGCATGCAAGGATTACAATACCCATAAACATTTGGCAAACCCAAAAGCAAGTATCTAATGGTACATCAAATTTTGATAACCTCAGAAGAGGTTAACATTCTTGATAAGATTTCCTGGGTTTTACAAAATCTCAATATTCCCATACAATTATGAATGGCTTCAGGGAACATTAAAATGTTGGGAGTACCTGAAGCACTTATTAAAACTATCTTCTTGCAGATAATCATAAACAATGTCGAGTGCAATCAATCTACAGTTACAAATAAGGAATTATAATACCCATATAATAAAGGATCACAAATATTAGAAAAAGAATTTATCTGCCGTAAATTACGTAGTTTAGCTGTGATTAAAATTACGCAAAACTTCAGGTATCTAAAAAAAAAGTTATTAATTAAAATAGACAAATTAAGCAACAGAAAACTTACAGCACATATTTCACTGCAATAAGCAGTAGAGCAACACTTCGAACACATTAAAGTTGCTGTACTTCGGCACACTTCACATTCAAATGCATCAATCGCCTGTTGAAAAAAAAAAAATTGGTGCATGATCATTGTGTTTCAGCAATGCAAGTTTTATAGATGAAAATTGTTACTGAAACGTGCATAAACATACATGCATGCATGCAAACACATACAAATTTAAACATTTCAGAAATAAAATTCAGACTACACACACAGCTCCTTAAAACAGTAAAGCAAGTGAAACAATTAAAAGCAAAAAAAAAAAATACACAGTGGCCTTTTTTTTAAAGTTAAACACAAATTTAAAAAAATATGGTCAGTAACTTAAATTGCTTAAAATATCATGACAATTTAAAATTTATTTAAAATTAAAATTAATATTAGGCTATTATTTGTTATGTTCTTAGATCACAGCAAAAGTTTTTTTAGATTAACAAGAAAAAGTTAACCCTCCATCGGTCGCTTAAAATTTGAATCGCCGACTCTTGCTCAGCAGAGGTTTCGTCCGAGTTACACAATAATGTACAAAATGTAAAGAAAATGCTTATTTTTATAATCAAACTTTTATAAAAATCCAGATATATGTTTAACAAAATAGTATAATATAAAAAAAGGTTTTTTATATTATAAAATGTATATATTATTTAGTTATTGTGAAAAATTACGTTTACAATTATTATATGAAATAAATATATTTTATACAAAAGTATGTAAAAACTATGTTCGAAAATAGTATAAGAATTCTTATACTATTAAAGTATAAGAAAATAGTATAACAAATACAAGTGTAAAATATATGCTTTAAAACAATTATTCAAAAATAATAATTATCAGGAAATATAAAATTTGTAATTGTAAATGTTGCTAAAAGTTGAAATATACTTGATATGAAAAAAATGTAAAGGCGTACATTCAAGAACATTGCTTACACATGGAAATATTGTGGAAAAACTACAGATAAAATATATTGTAAAAGGAAAATACTTAAAAACATGTATAACGACGCCAGCCATCAATTAATTGTTTTGATTGTCATTCATGGCTAGGTTGGCCAAAAGCAAAGCCTTAAAAAGGCTTAGACAGATGAATCACTGTCTACTGGAATTTCTTCATCTTCATCACTGGAATTAGCACACTTGGCACACTGTACTGCAGAATGCTCTCGGCATATGAAAAGCTTGCACTGAACACACCTTGTTTTCGACGGCCGATTTTTCTTATAGCTGCAAAGGAAGCATCGCCCCAAAGTGACTACATCTGGTGGTTGTTAACGTTGTTCATCTACTTGTTTGCTGATACCCGGAATCTCACACATCCGTAGTTTCATCGGCTTAGGTATATTTATGTAAGAAATTCTCTGTTGACCATAATCTTTGCACAAGGTGAAAGCTAGCTCTTCAATAAACTTTCTTAAAGATAGACTGTTCAAACATCCAATATAGAGAAGGGTGTAAAAACAGCCTCATCGACCATCGATTACAGACTGCCGTTGAATAGCTTTCCTTATATTTGTCGACTGTGTCCACTCCTACTTTGCTTGAATTGTAGAACAAATTAATTTCTGGCTTTCCATAAGGGCGAGAATTCTTAGTTGTGTCTACAGTATCGGTGCTATGCATTGATGACAGCAGGACTACATTCTTTCTTTGTTTTAAATGAAACCATTATGTAGTGTTTCTTAAAAGCAAAACATGTACTTCCTACAGGACGTTGTTTGGTATCGATGAAAGCAATTTGTATTTCAAGTTTGTTTGTCTGAACTGGATTAGTTGTTTTGCAGTCTCGTTCTCTAGTAAACTTTTGTTTGTTTGCGTTTATATAAATATCTGTATAGCCCGTTATGTCTGATTGTTTCATCAGGGGAAAAAAGGTTCCATGCCTCAACAGAAGACTTTGCTTCTTTTGCACTTCTGGGATGGGCCCCAGATCCCATCCTCATCCGCAAAATATTTCTATTAGAGCCAGCGCACTTTGATTTGGGTGCAAGTCCCAGAACATTTTCCTACTCTTGCTCATGTAATCTGCTTTACCGTTTTGCCTAGTTACAATAATTGCAGATTGCCGTTCTTTCAATGGAATACATTCTATGTCATCAAAAGCATCTTCATATGTAATACAGTTATTGATATTGACAAAGTCATCTTGCTCACCTGGTAATTCATGTACTCCTTTCATTTAACTCTTCGTTTTCATCACCGGAGTCCAAAGCCGTATCTTCTACATGTTCTTCAGGAAATAATTCACGAGTAAAACTCCCAGTGGGCCTAGATACATTTGCAAAATGTTCCTCTCTTTCTATGCTAGCTAAATAAAAGTCTGGCGAGTCTTTCTTGAATAACTTGAAAATGTAAGTGACCTAAAAAAAAACTCTGCAAAACACAAATAGACGCTTGTGGAGGTTTCATCCAGATTTCCAAAACACAAACAGACGCTCGCAAAAGTTTCACACAGACGCTTGTGGAGGTTTTCCAGCCTTCTACTTCACTTGTGACTCTGACCTTGAACAAGGATTGGAGGTGGAGGGGTCTGTCAGCTGTTCCTCGAGAGTGTCAACAATGTTACTAATGGACAGTGCTGCCAACCCCAAACAACACATTTACCCAAGCAAAACCAACTTTACCTGGAGGAAACCTCTGCTTAGCATCCGCTGGAGGGTTAACAAGATAACAAAGACTCATTGATGCAAACATTTTTGGTGGTATGTTCAAATTATGAGACATTTACTAGAAGTGGCTAAAAGTAGCTAGTTCAGAGGACAACAATGTAGGACACATTCAAGATGTCCGGACGAGGCCTGCAGCAAAGGCAAAAGCAAAGTTTAAAAATCACTGATGTAAATGTCTACAGAGGCATTTATATCAGTGGCATCCCAACGAGGCCTAGCTTATTACCATGAGATATAAAAAGTTAATGAGTGCGAAAGACAACTCCCGTTCATCAGGGCTAGAACAGGGGGTGGTGACCGGAAGCGTGACAAGATGCTTCCCCTACGGGGTTGGGATGTAAAATTCTATAAACTCTAGAAACAATGAAAAAATTTCAAATCTAGAAAAATCTAAATAAAATAATTTTATTAAACAAAGCTCCACCTTACAATACAAGCGAAAACAGATAAGGAAGTATAAAAGAAATTGCTATTAAGAATCTGTATGACCAGTATGGTGTTTTTGTAGTTTTTTAGCTTGCACTGAGATTTAGGTTAGCAAAATTTGAAAGATGAAAGTACTTTTATTAACTATAATCCAGGCTAAGATGTACTATACAAACAAAAAAATCTATTGAAAATAATAATTTCATCAATAACAGTCATGTTGGACAGATCATTCATAGTTGGTATGAATACTAGGTAGTGAACCTGTTTCCCAGAAATTGTGAAAAGTCTTACCAATTGTTTTGGGAACTGAAATCCTGTGAAATCCAAGCAAAATTTTTCATTAGCCACTGCACACAAATAAAGCAATTTATGACATATGAACTTCTTCCATTATTTTCACGAGTAAATCATATTGTTTGTTTGGTCGGTGAATTTCGTTAGTAATTTAATTACACAAAGGTTCATAACATTAAAAACAATAAAGTGATAAATTGTGGTAAATATATAATTTGTTGTGAAATGAAATAAATGATGCTATGGATCTGATGGACAACTACTGATTATATATTTTTCAAACAGCCTTTAAATTGACTATGCCAATTCTACTTGAAATCAATTCTAAGAAAATTGCAGAACTACCTTGAGTAATGGATAAAATGAAATTCCATACTATCTAAATCTAATATTTGAACAAATGTGAATATTAAACAAAATCTTGCAATGAATACGCATAAAATTAAAGTTTCATTCATTACTTAATTTTATGTGTATTCATTGCAAGGGAAAGAAATGTAAAAAAAATCTTAATATGAGGGATCTGTGTGAAATTAAAACAAAACCTCTCCCCACCATAATCAATTAGGAAGGCTGTTAAACCAAAGTAGCACAATTGTTGCAGAATGCTATAAATTCTCTCTAGGATGTAATTGCAGTCTCAGTGGAATAAATTGACTTCAGATGCCACTTTGATCATGATAAAATTCTTATGAATTTGAACCAGACATTACATTAATATTATCATAGTTAAAATGATTAAGTTACATACCTGGTTATAGTTACTGAATCCATTCATTTGTTCAGTTCTTTTACTGTTTTCCATAGACGGCAGTTGCTTATCAACACTATGTTCATTATTTATGATGATCTGTGCATTTCTATTATTGTCACCGCTGTCACTATTTGTTTCACTGAATATCTGATGATTGGGCCCAGTAATAACAGTACTTTTTTTTGAAACATAGTTTCTTTTTCTTTTACGATTTTCACTATTACAATTTTTACTGGTAATAATCGGAGGGAAAACTGTTGTCGCTGTAATTCGTGGTTTATAACATCTTGTACGAGGAATAGGTGGTGTGTTTAGATTAACATTAACAGGAGACTGTTGCAGAACATCAGATTGCATATCTATTATAACATTACTACTACTAGTACATGCATTAACAGGATGAACATTCTGTGGATACATATGCATCTGTAACTGTTCACTGCTCTGTTGAATTGTTTTAGAAATAACTGGCATTCTGATAGTTTGATTCACTATATTTTGCTGTATTAACGCATCACTGACACTGTTCTTGCTTGCAAGTGAATTTAACAGAGGATCATGAGAACACATATTACAACAAACATTTTCTTTGCATGCAATTTGTTGAATTGTATTTAGAGACTGATTAGTAATCTGAAAGGTAGGGTTTATAGCTGCAGATCCTACAATAGATGGAACAGAAGGAAATGGATTGGCAACAGGCACGGAAGAAGCAGACAGAGTTCCACATGCTATTTTTGAAACTGTAACAACTGGAGGTGGATGAAAAGGAGTAAAAGGCATGAGGGGTTTTGGGGCTGGTGGTAAAATATGTTGAATATTATGACTGGGACGGGTGACTATATTTTGGATATTGCTGTTAACTTGTTGCTGATGCTCGATTCTTAGATCAGAATATGTTTGATAATTATTACCTGCAGTGTTTATGCAAGAAGAAAATGAAGTATTTTCTTTAGGAAAATTATTATATGAGTGTGAATTAGTTTCAGCATTATCAGATTGAATGGTATTACCAGAGATAATTTCATTACCACCACAGCTTACATTGTTCCTGTTCTTTACTGTAAATGAATTATTATTTTTAACATTTTTATGAGCCACAAATTTTACACTTTTAATAAAGTTTTTCCTCCCTGCCATATTACAAATATCCTTTGTAATAAAAAGCAGTATTTTTTCCTCTGTTACTTTTTCACATTTCTCTGAAGCTATTTTAAATACTGGTTTAACAACATGTTTCTTTAGATTTTCTTCATTTATAGGAAAATTTAATAAATATGAAAGCCTATGAACAGCTTTTAATGCTTCTTGCATACGTATAACACATAACATAGGCACTTCTAACATACGTCTCTTAGCAATAACAGAATGACAACAACTTTGAACACCGTTTATATATGCACCAGTAGATTCTATCGATTTAGCACTAAATGCAAACTGATAGTATGTATCAGCCAGAAATTTAAATAAACTATATATACTTTCATCAAAACCATTATCTACAATATTATTTGGATAGAAAAGTTCAGAATTTGGTCTGACTTTTATTTTCTTAATACTTCTGTCATCAATAGGATTCTTGAATGTTACTTTTTTTGATAATTTTGAACTATTTTCTTTAATATCCGTGATTTTTAAATCATCATCAATTATTTCTTCCACATAAATATCATCATCAAGATCTGCTGATAAATCAATTATTTCAATTGGTGGATCTGTGTCACAGATATTTCTAATATCACATTTATTACGATTTTCTTCCTCACCACAAACTTTTACATTCTCACAATCGCTAATTTTTCCACCAGAAGACTGAATACAGCTCTTTATGTTGTTGTTTTCATTTATTTCACTAATTTCTGTGCTAGATGGAATGCCATTTTTTATATTCATGACTATAATTACATTTCCTTCAGTAGATTTTATATTTTCAATTACTTCAATAATTTCTGTGCATGAAGAATGAATGCTATTTTTTACTTTCTCATTATTTATTTCACTATTTTCTGCGACAGCAGATTGAATGCTACTTTTCATATTATTACTATCTATTTCAACTTCAGAGCTAGATGAACTAATTTCTGTCACAGGAGATTGAATACAATCCTCAACATCTTTTTGATCATTTGTTACACTAAATCCTACAACAGGAGGTTGAAAACAGATTTTTTCACTTTCATCAATAATTTCATTAATTTCTGGAATGGGTGATTGAACAGTGTCTGTTATATTTCCATCATCAGTTTCACTCATTTCCATAATAGGAGATTGAATGCTATCATTTAAATTTTCATCAATGTCTTCTTCAAAGGTTTCTGTAACAGGAGACTGAACATTCCTTTTTACAACCTCATCATTTATTTTGTCTAGGACACATGATTTAAAATTATTTTGGTCTGATTTTATTGATTCATCAACATTTATATTATCACCAATTATAGAAAATAGGTTGTTATTATTACTACTACTACTACTACTCTCATTACTGTTATAACTATCTTTGTTGGTGATTACTACTGCATCATTTTTGTTAACATCATTATTCTTATTACCATCAGTACCTAATGTTTTAGTAACATCAACCTTTTCTGAAGTGGCAGTGGATGACTGTAGCTGTAAAGGAAGGCCATCTATATTAATTTCATTTAAATGTAAATCTGTTTGAACTTCAATAGATTTAAAATTATTTGATTTATTTTCTAGAATTACATTATTTTCATCAATAGGGCACTTATTCAGCTGATTACTAAGATAATTACCACCACCATTTAAACAAGCCAACTGATATTCAACATCATCTTGAATAGATGTTAGTTTCTCATTTTCGTTACTATTATTGTTATCTGTTGATTCAACATCATTATCAGTTAAATCAGATTTGATCTTTAAAATATCAGGATCTATCAGTTTTCTGTCAATACTAACTACAATTTTGATAGGCATCTTTTCTGATGAAATTAATTTCTTGCTATCTGATCTAATTATTTCTACATTATTATCAGTACCAAATTTTTTTACAACTTTACATTCTACTGTATTGCTTTTTTTATTATTAGAGCTACTATTTTTATAAACAGAAGTAAGGCTACTATTAATTTTTTTTTTAGGACCATTATTTATGACAAATTTTTTCTTGACTGGAGACTTATTTTCTTGTTTTACTTCTAACCTTTTTTCTGATCCACTTTCTTTTTTTTGCAAATTTTGAACAGAAGAACAATTTATATTTTCTTCAGCCGGTTTATGCTTTGGTAATAATACTCTTAGTCTTTTACCATCCATTAGTAATTTTTCTTTTATTGATGAAACTTTGTTATTTTCTTTCCCTTGTTTTTTAATACATGAAACAGTATTTTGAGTAACAGAATTTCTTATTTTATTTACTGGTGATACAGGTGAATTACTTTTATGGCTAGTTAGATTATTTCCTGTAGTAACTTTTACATTGCGATCAACTTTTTTTGCTAATACTCGTGGGCCATGCGCATCATTTACTTTCTTTTCATTATCCAAAGCAGTAGAAGTATTCTTCCTAAAAGAACACGTAAATCTTCCACGAGGATCTTTATTATTACTTTTCTGCAAGCAGCCAATACTTTTAGTGTAGCTTTTACATGGAATTTCTATTTGTTTAAGTTTATAAACACACTGCTTTTCATTATTCACACTAAAAATACTTTTTTTGGTTTGAACTGAATCTGTAACACTCTGTTTTTTAATTTCATTATGCATTTTTGATTCTAGATTATTTTTATTACATAGAACATTACTTTTGCAAATATTAAAAGCAGCTGATGTTGGTATATCTTTCAATACCTTAATTACACTTTCCTTTCTATTATTCTTATCAGAATTACTCTTATTTTTACAATCCATTTTGAGTTCATTAGTTTTGGATTTAGATAACCGGTTCTGATCTTGTAAAGAATCAAACTTTCTTTTACGAGGATTACAATCCATTTCGAGTTCATTAGTTTTGGATTTAGATAACAGGTTCTGATCTTGTAAAGAATCAAACTTTCTTTTACGAGGATTATTTACAGAAATTTTTGGCAGTAATGGTCGAATCAATATTTCATTATGTTTATCTTTATTATAGTTGTCATTCAAGTTAATTTCAGAAGTTTCAAAAGTTTTTCTCTTAGATCCAACTTTTTTATTATCTAAACTACTCTGTCTTTTCAACAAATCCCTATTGTTACTACTAAAAATACTAGAAGAACCAACAAGTTTTTTTTTAACTTCTTTTCTATTTAATGACAAATTTCTTTGATCATTGTTTAATATATATGAAATGTTATCTGTACTGAAATAGTTTGACTTATGTTTTGAAAAGTTATATCTTTGATCAGTAGTGTTCAGAGAAGTGAAGTAATTAAAACTAAACATGTCTGGATAAAAGTTATCTTCAGATATTTTTTGATTAGCAGATTTATGTTCAAAATTCACAGCTTCATCTCTGTTGAAAGAAAACAATTCAATAGTTACTTCCAAGACAAATTCAACATAGCTAAAAATACATTTTAATATAATAAAATACAATTACATAACTAAAATTAATAACTGCTTTTGTAAGATTTTAATCACTTGACTGATATCAAGGAACAAACAGATTTTGTGCTTTTATGCAATGAAGGGAAAAAGAATATTAAGCATTAAGCTTTACAGTATGTTTAATATTTCTTTGTAAAATTTTGAGCATCTGGAAATCGTGGACAAGAATTCAATAAGTAATCTGGCTTATTTGAATAAAAGTACAACTACTGCTACATGGGAAGATCTGAATATCTGTGGATGTGGGCACACATTTATGCAAATGACAGGCAATGTCTTTCTTCACATAAGTTAGGACAAGAATTTTACTGAAACATAGTACTCTGTTGTATGTAAAGTATAATAAATATTTGCTTATACATGAACACGAGGGTTGTCAGAAAAGTCTTCTTTTTTGCATAATACATAAAAAGTAATGATGCATAATACTGTCCTGTTTTTGTTTTGTGTTTTTGAAGATATCTATAAACAAAATTCCATTACTATCCCTAAAAAACCAAGTTGCCATCACGTTCCCAGCCAAGGAACAGTCTTCGCCTGTTTTGACTGTTTCATCTCAGGAGTGTAGTGGTGGATCCACATTTCATCTACAGTTATGAATTGATGCAAAAAATCTGACGTTTTGCTTTAACTGCTCCAGCAGGGCCTTGGAAAACTGAGCAAACGTGGCACCCAATGCATGGACAGCTTGCATATATCCAATTCTTCAGTTAATATTTGACAAATACGTTCTTTTGATATGCCCATAGCCTCGCTATCTCTCTAACCTTAATTTATTGGTTGTCCAGTAACATTTGGTGAAGTTTTTTGATGATATCAGTGGTGATTGCAGTTTTTGGCCATCCCAAACGCTCACCAATCAAGCTGGTATGACCATATTTAAATTCAGCTGCCTATCTTTTCACAGTAGCAAATGATGGGACAGAGTCCCTGTAAACAGGATTCAACAGTTTCAATTTGTGTAGGCATATTGCCTTTCAAAAGGTAAGTATTTAATCATGGCATGATATTTGATTTTTTCCATTTTCACAAAAACACTCAATGACAAACAACTATCCAACAACTGAGTGTCCAAAATGGTTGAAAGTTAGGAGAGTACATTTTCAACACATGCACGAATACATTCCCTAACTTTTTTTTGAAGAGTGCTGCCATCATGTTGAGGCTCAAACTTTTCAGACAACCCTCATATGTAATGAACAAGTGCATAATTTTACATTGCAGTACAGAATATAAAGTAAGGAAACACTAATATAATCCCACACTGGATATGTATGTCTGTCTTTAAAGAACACTTAATACATAATATGAAAATAAATGTAATAAACACTTCTTGAATTTTACTTAAGCAAGTAAAGCTTTTCTATAATTTTATATCTTCCCACCTATGAACTGCTTTTGCAACAAAATTTCAATTGGCACACAGTACAGTAAAGAGTGAATGAAAGCAGTGACATATTGAAAAATAATAGAATGGGAAGTTAATAATTTCTTCTTCTACCCTAAAACTTTAAAAAGTAAATCATATAAATAAGAAAAATACAATGATATTAAAAATGGGTCAACAAATTTAATATTTCAATCATTAAAAATAACTAGCATTTATTCACAGCTTCTGGGAAATGTTTAATACATTTTTAGTTCCAATTAAAAAGAAATTCTAAATTCACAATAAATGAGCTTTCTTATTTCTGTGAGCTTAGAATCTTTGGATGACATACAAAAATGCTACTACTGTATCCTGTGGTCAGTAGTATATAGCTAGTAGATCTCTGTTAAATACATTTATTAAGAAACCTGTCTTAATGCAGAGTAAGAGGATTCAAATTAGATACCTGCATAATCAATTAGTACACAGAAGTTTGAGGACGGACAGAAAAAGATGGTGAGGAAGCTTCTTCCTCACACATCTTCCAAAACACATTACCAAAATACATTAAATTCTTATAAAAAAATTTATTAATATCAATTTTTATACTATTTGACATATTAATATTTGTGATCATTTCTACTATTAAAAATACACTAGTATTTTTCCCAATTTTCTTTTTTGATAAAATTAAAGATTTTCTTTGCTATTTATTTTCATTCATTCTTCTAATATGTCCAAAAAATTCTAATCTTTTCTTAAAAATTTGCTCAGTATTTTTGAGAAGTTCTGCATCTGACAGTTCATTTTTTTTGTCAATCTTGATTGGTCCTGGAATCTTTCTTTGCTGCAGAGTTAGCACATTAATTCCATTTTTCTCTGCCTTATTAATGATCCTTTTGGAAGAACTGTTGGGGTTATTTCACAAAGATATTTGAAGAACTATTTATAAATTAATAATTTATTTAAAAAATGTTCTAACCTTTTTTTTTTTAAATTTCTATCATTCACCACATTGCAAGTTGAATGTTTAGAATCACTACTATACTTGTTAAATTTAGTTATATTAGAAAATGTATCAATATCACTATAATAATCTCCAACTGGTGAATGATTGTAATCATAAACTATAGACTTAAAATTTGTTGAATGATAATACTCTATCTTGTCAATATGACTATCATATACTGACACGTCATCAGCAGTAAATATTCTTCTAGTCCAATCTTCAAAATCACTTTCTAATTCGCTTTCAACAGAATATCTAGAAACAAAATAAATAGAATAATATGAACACAAAAATTATTATAAGCAATTATAAAATTGAAATTAAAAACTGGTTTTTGTTTCAGTTCAAGAGTATGACGTTATATTTTTCATTATTTAAGGCTATTCACACTCAAATTTTTGATAAATCATAACATATACTTCCTCTCAAATCTTTTGCTTAAAAGTTGTATACAGCTTTACTTGTGTGGCAGGCACTGGCATATCAGGAAATATTTCTTATACAGATATAAAGTCCTTGTGTTTCACCAATACTGAAAGATACACAGAATTCTGTATTTTTAGTTCATGACATGTTTACCACTCAATACAGAGTCCATGCAGTGGTTGTTTAATAGGGATACCAATCCTGCAAACAGAAAATACTGTTTGTTGTTAATTTAGTTAAATATATTCTGCTTTTAAGGAGACTTAGTCCTCCAGTATAATAAAAATGTTTGATTTGAATGGCTGTGATAGCCTTCCTAATTTTAGTGATGCTTTTATTAGTAGTATCAATTTTCTGGAAATCACTGGTATAAAATAAATTGTTACTTCATGTTTTATAAATGCAAAATACAAAAAAAATAATTAAGTTTTACTAATTTTATCTTATAACAACTAACTGTAATTGAAAATTTGGTGATGTATTAATGGTTGAATAAAATACCCATTCTTCATATGAAATATACTATGCATACATGTGGTACAGGGCAATGTGATATACAGGGCAGTCTACCAGGTTTCAGGTATCGGCAAAAGTTTTATACCGGCTCTAACAGTATGTCTGCAGTTCTTCTTCCAAAAAAGTCAGACTGTCTTCTTCCAAAAAATTTCTGATACTCACCGTATTGTTAAGCTTGTTGTTGTTTATCATGATTTCTTTGTCCTTAGTTTTGCATTTGCATTTTTAATATATACACCCTACCAAGGAATATTTAGAAAAACAAGAGAACTCTTGTTCTTGTTTGTCCTGTCTGGTGAATTTGTTTCTGAAGGTTTTCTTGTGCAACATGAACTAGAGTTTTTTAATGTTTTTGGTGAATTATCTACATATGTTGGAATGGTATCATGGTAGGAGCTTGTTTGGTGAAACAAATGTTATTGCTGTCTGAAGAAATATTCCTTTGTAGAATTCATGCCTGGTCTTTTGGTTGATGACTGCTCTATGCATAGGCAGGAAGTCCCTTTACACTAGTTATGAAATTAAGGATATCTTCTATGGATCTAAAACGTCTGTATGCACCTCCAAATCTGTTCATCTGCAACAGCATATCTGGGGTGACCACATCAAATGCTGACCAAACGGCATCAAATGGAGCCGGTAACTTGGAGGTGTCTGGACATTCAAGGCAAAATGTGTTGGAGCAGTCTTACTGAAATGTAAAGATTTCAGCAATCCCTTTGTCGTTAATTCTGAAGCAACCACTTGTCAATCATTCTCAGATTGACAAGTGTGCCATCAAAACAGGGATCATGGAGATGTTCGTTTAACTGCCATCCCTGAAGACGGATTGTGTTTGATTTCCTAAAAAAAAGTAAAGATTGTCTTTCGCCCAGAAAAAATGTTTTTGTTATAAGCACAGACAAATTACACACAATCATCTGAGAACATGACATTTTCGTTGTTTGCTCTCAGAAAGCGTTAAAAGAAATAACCTATGTGCATAAACATGTCGATCAAGGTCATACTCACTCCCAAATCTAACAGTGGTCGGACAAAAACACTTTCAAGTTTCAAGTCCTTCTGCATATGATCTCAATATCCTGCAATGCCTAACACTGTAGAACATTTATGTGCTGATTTCATTGGTGATATCTCCACAGCAGCACAGATCTTAGCTAGAGTGCACAGCCTCCTACTGCACGGCTCATCAAGAACACTTCTCATTGCAAAATCCTTCTCCAGTGTAGGTATGATGATTTCCCAAAATGTATGAAAGACATCGTTCATAATGTTCTCCATTGTTTTACACCAGTGTGTGGTTGTTTGTGGACCCACACTTTTATCCGCTATCGATCCACACTAATACAACTAAGGTCATCCCACCATGACTGAACACACCAGATGAACATAGCTTTATCCTCCCCACCTGTTCTGCCAACAGTGAGCAATATCAGAAGAGAGAATTAGCAGCAGAAGATTAAGCTGGATTTATTACAGTATAAAGGGACTTCCTATCCACAGTAGTGGCCATTGACTAATTGTCGAAGAATTGAGATTAACAAGCTTCATGATGTTTACAGCTGCACATTCCTGTTCAGAAGCGGCACTTCTGAACTGCTTTCTCACTTTTTTCTGCTAGACTGTGTCAGACCGATCATCGATGCCGTTAAGAATTCAATTTCCACAGTTTAGGTCAAGAGAGAATTGCTCCTTGGTGGACTAGGGGGAGTAATTGTCAAACCAATTCACTGACCAGTAATGGTAAGGTCAGAATATTTTCCATAAGCAAGGTCAGAATATTTTCATACAGTAAAACAGCTAACAGTTTTGTTAGGAAAGAAGGAGGAGGCTTCCTCCTTCTTTCAAAATATGTATATCCTTGTATATACATATTTTGTATAGGAGTCCTATATGGGGTATTGTATAGGAGTCCCATATGGGGTTGTTTCTTTCTCTTTCTCTATTTTATACATAATTTATTGCCTGGTGTTAAAGCTAATAAAGCCTTAATCATACGAGTTCAAGAAGTTGCTAATTTCTGCTCTGATGTTGCATCTTCAGAGATGACAGAGGCTGAGGTACACTAGGTGATTTGTAGTTCTGGTTGGAATAAAGCCCCGTGTTTTGATGGAATTATGGGGAACTCCTTTTCCGTTCCACTGGAATGTGTTGATCTTGAGCATGATCTTTGCTGGTTATCTGTTTGTTGTAAAGAAAGGAGTTCTTATGCTATTGTTTAAGGTGGCAACAAGGACCCTCACAGTGATGATTGGAAAGGTTTTCAAGAAGGTTCTGTATCTAAGGAACGTCTCCACCTGACGCCAGCCAGGCGCACGCCAATCGCGTATATATTGATGCGCTCGTGCTCGGCACCTTAGTCAGCATCCAGTCGTGACAACAGGAAGATCTCTGCACTGCCCTTTTTTTTATATACAAATTTGAAATGTGTGCTGCAATCGAAAATCCCGCCAGTTGTGAGGTGCGGTGCGGTCTGCGATTCATATTTTGTTGGCAAAAAACTTACCAATAGAAATTCATCGGGAACTGTGTGAAGTGTACGGGAACAATCTAATGAGTGAAAGTTCTGTCAGGAAGGGGTGCATTCAGTTTAAAAATGGCCGAACAAACATTCACGATAAAGAGATGAGTGAACGTCCGAGCATTGTGACTGACGATCTGGTCTCCAAAGTTGACGAAAAGATTCGTGAAAACAGCCGTTTTACAATAACTGAGCTTTCTTTGGACTTTGTTGTTTGAAATTGTTTCACAGAAGATAGGTTACCACAAATTTTGTGCTAGGTGGGTGCCACAAATGCTTACAGAACAACGAATAAGGCAGCTTTGACGTTTTTGGAGGCCTACCACAGTCATGGAGATGCACTACTGGATCGAATCGTAACAGGAGACGAAATCTGGGTGAAACATGTGAATTGTGAGACAAAATTACAGTCCATGGAGTGGGGCACACAAGTTCCCCTAAAAAACCAAGGAAATGTCTGCAAACTCTGTCGGCAAGGAAGATCATGGCAAGTGTTCTGGGACGCAACAGTGATCGTGGTGCAACAGTAAACTCTAGAGCGGTACTGCAAAACATTTCAAAACCTTAGAGCTGTCCAAAACAAGCGCCGAGGAAAATTGCCATCTAAAATTTTGCTTTTGCATGACAATGCCCGACCTCACACGGCAAACCATACGCAAGAACTCTTGAACTCATTCAACTGGGAAGTTTTCCTTATCGCCCCTACAGTCCAGATCTTGCTGCAAGTGATTTTCACTTGTTCTCAAAAATGAAGACCTGGCTAGCAACACAGTGTTTTGACGGTGATGATGAGCTCCAAGTACGCGCCACTGAGTGGTTGAGATCACAGGTGGCAGAATTCTATGACACAGGAATTTCAAAGCTTGTCCACCACTATGATAAGTGCCTGAATTTGTATGGTGATTAGTTGAAAAGTAGTATTTTAGTCCCTCTTTCACATAGTTTTTCTTGTACTTGGTTTTTTAAAATTCCAAAACGTTCCTTACTTTCTGAATAGCCCTCGTATTAATGATATGCTGAATTCAAGGAAATTACTGATGGATGATCAACAGGATCCTCTTATTCTTGAAGTTATGGACATCTTGTTTTGGATATAACTGGGCCTTTTAATAATTTGTAATCACCCTCTGTCCAGTTTCAGCTTCAGAAGCATGACTCAAGCAAAATGAAAATGTGCTATTTAGTTATTTCAGCAATCAAGATGTTCGAGATGGCAGCTCAGAAGTAGGAAAGACACTCAAAGGTTCTCCACAGAGTAGTGTGCTAGGACGTTTGCTTTGGGTTGTTGAATTTGACAGATACAACTGAGATTATCCAATGATGATAAACAAAGCAGTCACAATTTTGCCATGGACATTCTTGATATACTGAACGAAGATAATGTGTTTTTAGAAAAAGTAATCTTCTCTGACAATGTTACCTTCTACGTTTCTGGTCACATTAAGAATCATAAATGTTGTATTTGGAGTAGCGAGAATCCTCATGCGATTTGACAACACGATAGCCCTAAAATTAACATTGGTGTGCATGATCAGACCATTCTTTGCTTACTGGTGCTATTATCTAATTTTACATCAGCAACATGTTACATTACTTTTAGGGACTACCTGCATGAACAATTTCGTCAATGTTATATTGGCTGTGATGGACGAATTCCATGAACACCTCAATTACCTGAGGTTACACCACTATTTTTTTTTCTTTGGAGTTTGTCGAAGAGGGTGTATGCAACAAAGGTTGTCTTCATCAATGAAATAAAAGGAAGAATCGAAGGTGTAAGGGAATTAATTCCCGATACTCTTCATAATGTGTGGTGTGAAACTGAATATCACCTAGACAGTTTATGTGAGTTGCTCATGTGGAACTTGTTTGATGTTAATAAGTGATAAAACTGCTAAGTACATTTCTTTATTAACATCTAAAATCCAATAATTTTTGATCACTCTGTATTGAAATACATTATAAAATAATTTCATTAATCCAAAAACTGTATTACATAATAGTAATAAAAATTGAAATTAAAATTTTTTACCAACAGCATAGACATAGTACTAATAATCTTTTTATTGAATAAACTTGTTTACTGACTGATTTAAGAACCACAAGAATGTAAAATAAGTGTACTATATAATAAATTGGCCAATAAAACAATTAACAATAGAACAATTTATTAACAAATTAATAAATAAAGCAAATTTATATTTTGTTTAGAGTACCTTCGATCCATGTTGTAGGCTTGAAATAATTTACAGCTTTGACCTGAAAATTAAAAAAAAAATTTATTAATATTCTCTAAACACTAATATAAAATTATATACTGCAGTTAAATACATGAAAACCATTAAAATACAATCAATTTAAAGAAAATTCACCTTCAAACTTTTTTATTTATAAACTTATATAGCTAGTTAGCAGAGGTTAGAGAAAATAAAATAAATTTTAAAAAACCATATTTTTAAAAATTAATCGTAACAATAAATAATTAGGTTTACCTATAAAATTAAAATGTTCAAAGCAAAGCAAAATTGTTATTATTTGAATTTATGATAATATATAAAAATTAAGAATATATGGAAAGCCACAAATTGGAAAAATAAAACTAACAAAGTTTTACAGATGTCTTTTTCAGAAGAGCAAATGGAAAGCCTAGATGATTCTGAATGTACATTCACAGTAGTAATCATGTACTGGAATAATTTAAGAAAAATCACTAGTTTCTGCATGTAAGAAAACTTCTTACAATTTATAATTGTAATGAAGAGGAAAATATGTCCTGAGAAAGATAAACTGCATTCTTCATAATGTAATATTCCATAATACCCAGAAGGTCTCATTAGTAAAATCTTTGTAAACTAGATTGTGAATGAGGATAAACTTGAAAAGAGAAAAGCAGGGACAAATGCAATAAACTGGTTTTTTATTTACTACTGCAACATTTGGTGCAGTATGATTTTCAGGATTATATTTTAACATTCACATACAATAAGCCTGTCTTATTTGTACAAAGTAGCTCATCTGAAAAAATTAACCACAGCCATGCCTAAGCCATATAAAAGAAATGTCATATGTAATATTTACAATCATATCTCAAGTCAATATTTCTTATGGTACATAGTTGGACAAATTAACTAATAAGTTAAAAAATTACTGAATTTGACTAATAAGTTAATTACTCAAATTCAGTAATTTATATTTGAACATTAATTTTAGCCCACAGATGTTTAATATGTTATACATATTGATGTTTAATATTGCCAGTAATGGCAATATTAAATAAACAGAAGGTACTTTTTTGTTATTGCACAGCCACTTTTCCTCAATTTTTTTATGCAAGTCATAAGAAAAAAAGTACTTTCAATAAAACAATAAACACCTCACAATCATAAACAACGATAATATAAAAACTACATCACGCTCTCGGTATAAAACTCACGAATGTTATTGAGACGAATTCTCACAATATTAAACGTTAAATAAGAGGATAGCGAGCGTAGGTCATGTTTGGTAAAGTTGTTGATATACGTACGATTCGTCAGTACACAGAAACAACATAACTCACGCTCGCTAACATATTTTTTGCTCATACATTGTAATAATATGTTTAATACCTTGTTTTTTTTTTTTTGACAAAGTTGCATCAAAAATGAAAAAAGTGGCAGTGCGATTACAAACAAATTACATTAAGTAATGTAACTACGAGAATAATTTTAGGATATTATTATCTTAGAATAATATCACTTCAGCTAGTCAAAATTTGGAGAGAATAGAATGCATGAAGACAAAATATTTCCCCCTATAAATAAAAGTTTACAAGATTATGCTTACTTTTATGAAAGCAAAGTTTTGAATTGAGTTAGATTTGGATAAAAGCTCAAATTCATTAATCCCAAAATCAATTGATGTTTAAATTCATCAAATTTAGAATTAAATAAATTTACTAATATACGTTTTTGTAAATTAAGTACGAATATCAAATAAACCAAACATAGCTAAATCCTACCGTAGATTACACATGTTTTAACTAAGCATTCCTGCAGTTTTAAAGAAATCACATAACCTATTTTACAAATCACACATAACCTATTTTACAAATTACTGTTCTACATATGTACCACGATATATATATATACAAACCATCTTACCTATATACCACAATGACAATTAAAAGTAACCAAACTCTGTAGAAATGAATTTAAAAACGTTCATAAGACCGTAAAATGTACAAATTTATCAATAAACGTCATAAAACCTCACAACTTCCCAAAAAAATTTTGAACCGAATAAAAAGATGTACCTACGACATTGATGTAAGCAGACAACGTTTGAAACAGAAATCTGTACTTACGTATTAACGCCATCGCAGCTACAGCTTTATTTAAGAACAAAGTAGTCAATCGCATTTCGGTGGAAAAGGGGCCGATATAGAGTTTTACATAAATAAATAAATATTTATCTTATAAATATAATTTAACCAAACTTAACCTACGCTCGCTAACCTTGACTAATTTTAACATCTTAATTTTTTGAGTATTTAATAAATTCAGTAATTACGATTATTTATTATTTAAATAATCAAATTGCAATAATTAATTTATTAAATAAATACTCAAAAAATTACGGTGTTAATTAGTCAAAGTTAGCGAGCGTAGGTTAAGCTTGGTTAAATTATATTTATAAAATAAATAAAAATAAATAGCCATTTATATTCTGTTTTGAATCTGCTTCGGCCCATTTTCTACCGAAATCGGATTGACTACTTTGTTTTTAAATAAAGCTGTAGCTGCGGTGGCGTTAATACGTAAGTACCCAGAAATCTTTAAAAACACTAGGCATAAAGACAAAAATATCAATTAATTAAATTTACGTTAAAGGTTAAATATTGAAATAAAAAGGATTTATTTATTATGAAGGATATATTTATTTATTAAGTAAGCAATTTTAATTGCTTGCAAACCATCAAAAGTGGGTTAATAACGAGCAAAAGCTCAACCAATTACAAACGTGACACGATTGCGTAATTTAATAATATATTACTAAAAAATTACATTATATCTGAAGTTAATTCGAGAAAGAACTATAGTGATATTGACACAATTAAAAAATAAATAAAATTGTATAATGGTTACTTATGCAGCAAAAAACACCACATAAATATTTATTACTGAACACACTGAACATTTTAACTGTACTAAATGTTTAAATGCATATTATTACAAAAGTAAACCGTTGGCATATGTTCAACAATAAAGTTAAGAATTTCAGCTGGAGATTTAAACAAAGACATTAAAAACAACAATATTTTGAAAACTAGCAGTACTTAAGATATTTATAAGTAAAAAAATGAATTCTTTGGTGACAAAATTAATGAAACAGTTTTTTCTTAGAAATTTTTAAAAAGTAGTTATGAAACCTTTCTTTTTTTAATATATTCAGGTCTTAAGTCTTATCAATGAATAAAGTGGTCATACGGATTTATCAAAGTTATAAATCGAAAGTTAGATATTTTTTTTTTTTGTTTAACCTCCGGGGCCACCGTTAGGTATTGATTCAGAGATGAAATGAATAATTTGTAGCGTGTTTGAAAATGCCATGTCTGACCGGAATTCGAACCCGGGACCTCCAGATGAAAGGCCGGGACCTTACCACTCGCGCCACAGAGGCCGGCGCAAGTTATATTTTACGATGAGTTTTTATTACTTCTATGAACACATTGATTTAGTATTTAAAACCTGGAACGGGCCACAAAGTAGGAATCGTTATTAAAAATCATAATAAAAAACTAGTCAGTAATACAAAAGTTTTATAAATACAATTCATTACTATTAAATAATTTATAATGTTAAAATAATAATTAAAATTAAATACAAAATTAATTTAATAATAATTGCATTATAAATACCAAATACAGTTCTGATTTACTTTATAACATTGATTCTCAAACTTTATCATTGAGAATCAAAACTTTTCTAGCGCCGCGAAAATTTTTCAACTTACCATCTGTTAAAAATAATAATGCAATTCCTGTTTTTAGGATGCGCTCGTAGAAACAGCAATTGCAGTTATTGTTTTTAAACGTGGCATATCCTATTTCTGAGTTGAAACTTACATTTTAAATGAGAGCAATTAAAACGCATATTTAATCATATTTGGAAGTATTTTTATTAAAATTGCTTTCAAGAAAATTACAATTTTATCTATGTAGTTATCTATATAACAACGATAGTGTAGCATACTCAATATAACAATACAATAATTAAAATAAAGTTTTCATTTGAAAAATTACACTTATATTAATGTGAAGGATGAATCTAATGTGCTTTGATGTAGTAGGTAATTTAATTTTAGTTTGAAGTATCAGGAAAACATAATTTTTCCCTTTTTTTTAATCAACCATCGCCTTCTAGACCGCCTGAAACCCCCCCCCCCAAATTTTCTGTGAGCCTTCTACCGCCCCTCCAGAAGGCATACAGCGCCCTCAAGGGGGCGTTATCACCCACTTTGAGAACGAATTCTTTATAATAACTAATATAAAATGATATTTAATTAACAATAAGGTAAGAAGAGAAAACATCTACAATTCATACAATACACTTTACGCAAGTATTATTCACTTTAACTGTTAACAAAAGAACTACACTGCACTTGTGAACGAATAGAATACTGTCAGTCTCACTCCTGTTCACAAATAACTTACCAAACAGCTTCTTGTTTGCAACCGCTGTTCGCAATTGAATACTTCACTAGTTTGTTACAAACACTGTGATCGCTTCTATCTCACACTGCACCGAACTCGAACTTGAAAAACTACTAACCGTCACTCCGCTGGTCCCCGGCAGTATTTAAAATTCCTGGCCTACAGTACCAGTACACTAGACACTGGATGCCGACATACTGTAGTGGCTGGGGTTCAAAAATTCCCTTATTTACATGTCATACATATCATTGGGGGCCCTGTAGGGGAGGAGGTTGCTTACTGTTCACTATATGCAATAAACAGATTGAACGACCACATTAGGAAGAAGAAAAAAGTCTGATGCACAACACATACTTCCTTGTACGCCTATTAAATTACATTTACATAAAAAGAACATAACTTTTTATTCATTAAAAACTTCTTTTTTTTGTTATTGAAGTCTGATTGATTCGAACCAATGTGCTTTCCCCTAAGATCCAAATATTTCATTAAAATTTTATTTGAATATAACTCTGGAAAAAACTAAAATAAGTACCACTTATATATCGTTGAAAAGCTCTTAATGAGGGCTTATTACTTTCTTTTTCCTGTTTAGCCTCCGGTAACTACCGTTTAGATAATACTTCAGAGGATGAATGAGGATGATATGTATGAGTGTAGTCTTGTACATTCTCAGTTCGACCATACCTGAGATGTGTGGTTAATTGAAACCCAACCACCAAAGAACACCGGTATCCACGATCTAGTATTCAAGTCCGTGTAAAAATAGCTGGCTTTACTAGGACTTGAACGCTGGAACTCTCGACTTCCAAATCAGCTGATTTTGGAAGACGCGTTCACCACTAGACCAACCCAGTGGGTAAAGGGGGAGGGGGCTTATTACTACAGTTAAGAAAAAGTCCAAAATCCAGATTATTTTTTATTTTGGGGTTTTTTTACACCTTTGGTTCAGTCGATTGTAATCAAAAGGGGAGGTGCACGACTAGATGACAACAGTTCTAAATCCAAAATTTCAACATCATACGGCTAAAAAAAACGGTGCCCAGAAATTTGTTTTTGAAAGACTTGGAAGACAACACGAAAAGCCATTAATTCTGTGAACGAAGAAGAGCGGAGTAAAAATCGCAAACATGTGGAACACACCGAAGAAGATAACTGAAGAAATGATGTTCTGATGGAAGATATCATTGAAAATTTCGTCATATCAACGAATAATTTCAGCTACTAAATTACTACAGATTGTGATGATGTCGATAGCTACGTCAATGATGTAACTGGAGCCACTTGCAGAAATTCTACCGGAAGAGGAGCCTAAATAAAGAATATTGGGAACGTTTCTCATTCCTTTCTCTCATAATCATACATTTTTCTCGAATAAATAAAATTATGTAATACATAAAAATATACTACAGATAAATAAAAAATTTCATTTATTAAAAAGTATTAAAAAAAAAAATACAAATATATAAGGAAGTATATAATACAGTAACTAACATTTTTTTTTTTTTTGCGCGGGCGTGAGTATGTATATTTGCACACGCGCGTAGAACGGTAGAATGACGAAGTCTGATAAAGAGAAAAAGAGTGGGAGAGAAAAAATGATAGGGCCTGAACGGCTGGGATAATGTGTATGAAAGAAAAGACGACACTTTTAAACGTAGTTAGTTAAAAATTTTGGCAATGATTGAGAAAAATTATTGACCTTCCAGAGAAAGGTTACTCGGTTACGACAAAAATATAACTTTTTACCGTGGCAGATAGCAATTCCGATCAAACACCAGTTTACTTCGACAAAACAGCAGATTCAATAATTAATGCTGTCGGTTGCATTCGCGTGCATACTTGAGGTTGTGAAAAACAGTGATGTAGTCATGTTGACAGTGCTAGCAGATGGCACATAACTTATTACCATTTATTGTATCTAAAAGAAATACTCTTCAAAGAGTGAAAAATTTGATGTCATCGTTAGGGGCCAAGAAAAAGGACGGTGGATAACCATTTTAATTTTGGAATGGGTAAAATATCGGTGGGGGTGGCGACTTGCTGCTCTTTTAAAATTGGATATTATGTTAGTGATGGACGTGTAATGAAGAAAAAGAGACTTCGAAAAAATAAAACAGTGTAAGTTTGTATTCCTACTGGAATGATGTCATTATTCCAGCCAATCGATATTTGTATTAAACGGCCTTTCAAAGCCTATTTGAAATATTCTTATTCAGAGTGGATGGCCAATAAAGTACATGAAACGACTCCTACAGAAAGACTGAAAAAGCCGAGTTTGACATTAATGTGCGAGTGGTTCTTTTTTTCTATATATAAATTGTTGTATATAATGTTTTTTTTTGTCTTCAGTCATTTGACTGGTTTGATGCAGCTCTCCAAGATTCCCTATCTAGTGCTAGTCGTTTCATTTCGGTATACCCCATACATCCTACATCCCTAACAATTTGTTTTACATATATTCCAAACGTGGCCTGCCTACACAATTTTTTTCTTCTACCTGTCCTTCCAATATTAAAGCGACTATTCCAGGATGCCTTAATATGTGGCCCATAAGTCTGTCTCTTCTTTTAACTATATTTTTCCAAATGCTTCTTTCTTCACCTATTTGCCGCAATCACTCTTCATTTGTCACTTTATCCACCCATCTGATTTTTAACATTCTCCTATAGCACCACATTTCAAAAGCTTCTAATCTTTTCTTCTCAGATACTCCGATTGTCCAAGCTTCACTTTCATATAAAGCGACACTCCAAACATATACTTTCAAAAATCTTTTCCTGACATTTAGATTAATTTTTGATGTAAACAAATTATATTTCTGACTGAAGGCTCGTTTCGCTTGTGCTATTCGGCATTTTATATCGCTCCTGCTTCGTCCATCTTTAGTAATTCTACTTCCCAAATAACAAAATTCTTCTACCTCCATAATCGTTTCTCCTCCTATTTTCACACTCAGTGGTCCATCTTTGTTATTTCTACTACATTTCATTACTTTCGTTTTGTTCTTGTTTATTTTCATATAAATTTTCATAGTTCTTGCGTAGGACTTCATGTATGCCGTTCATTGTTTCTTCTAAATCCTTTCTACTCTCGGCTAGAATTACTATATCATCAGCAAATCGTAGCATCTTTATCTTTTCACCTTGTATTGTTACTCTGAATCTAAATTGTTCTTTAACATCATTAATTGCTAGTTCCATACAAAAATTAAAAAGCAACGGGGATAGTGAACATCCTTGTCAGACTCCCTTTCTTATTACGGCTTCTTTCTTATGTTCTTCAATTATTACCGTTGCTGTTTGGTTCCTGTACATGTTAGCAATTGTTTTTCTATCTCTGTATTTGAACCCTACTTTTTTTAAATGCTGAACATTTTATTCCAGTCTACGTTATCGAATGCTTTTTCTAGATCTATAAATGCCAAGTATGTTGGTTTGTTTTTCTTTAATCTTCCTTCCACTATTAATCTGAGGCCTAAAATTACTTCCCTTGTCCCTATACTTTTCCTGAAACCAAATTGGTCTTCTCCTAACACATTTTCCACTCTCCTCTCAATTCTTCTGTATAAAATTCTAGTTAAGATTTTTGATGCATGACTAGTTAAACTAATTGTTCTGTATTCTTCACATTTATCTGCCCCTGCTTTCTTTGGTATTATTACTATAACACTTTTTTTGAAGTCTGACGGAAATTCCCCTTTTTCATAAATATTACACACCAGTTTGTATAATCTATCAATCGCTTCCTCACCTGCACTGCGCAGTAATTCTACAGGTATTCCGTCTATTCCAGGAGCCTTTCTGCCATTTAAATTTTTTAATGCTCTCTCAAATTCAGATCTCAGTATTGTTTTTCCCATTTCATCCTCCTCAACTTCCTCTTCTTCCTCTATAACACCATTTTCTAATTCATTTCCTCCGTATAACTCTTCAATATATTCCACCCATCTATCGACTTTACCTTTCGTATTACATATTGATTGGTGTACCATCTTTGTTAACACATTATTAGATTTTAATTTATGTACCCCAAAATTTTCCTTAACTTTCCTGTATGCTCCGTCTATTTTACCAATGTTCATTTCTCTTTCCACTTCTGAACACTTTTCTTTAATCCACTCTTCTTTCGACAGTTTGCACTTCCTGTTTACAGCATTTCTTAATTGCCGATAGTTCCTTTTACTTTCTTCATCACTAGCGTTCTTATATTTTCTACGTTCATCCATCAGCTGCAATATATCGTCTGAAACCCAAGGTTTTCTACCAGTTCTCTTTGTTCCGCCTAAGTTCACTTCTGCTGATTTAAGAATTTCCTTTTTAACATTCTCCCATTCTTCTTCTACATTTTCTACCTTATCTTTTTTACTCAGACCTCTTGCGATGTCCTCCTCAAAAATCTTCTTTACCTCCTCTTCCTCAAGCTTCTCTAAATTCCACCGATTCATCTGACACCTTTTCTTCAGGTTTTTAAATCCCAATCTACATTTCATTATCACCAAATTATGGTCGCTATCAATGTCTGCTCCAGGATAAGTTTTGCAATCAACGAGTTGATTTCTAAATCTTTGCTTAACCATGATATAATCTATCTGATACCTTGCAGTATCGCCTGGCTTTTTCCAAGTGTATATTCTTCTATTATGATTTTTAAATTGGATGTTGGCAATTACTAAATTATACTTCGTGCAAAACTCTATAAGTCGGTCCCTTCTTTCATTCCTTTTGCCCAGCACGTATTCACCCACTATATTTCCTTCCTTGCCTTTTCCAATGCTTGCATTCCAATCCCCAACTATTATTACATTTTCATCTGCTTTTACGTGTTTAATTACTTCATCAATCTCTACGTATACATACTCTACCTCATCATCATCATGGGCGCTTGTAGGCATATAGACGTTAACAATCGTTGTTGGTTTAGGTTTTGATTTTATCCTTATTACAATGATTCTATCGCTATGCATTTTGAAATACACTACTCTCTTCTCTATCTTCTTGTTCATTATGAATCCTACTCCTGCCTGCCCATTATTTGAAGCTGAGTTAATTATTCTAAACTCACCTGACCAAAAGTCGCCTTCCTCTTCCCACCGAACCTCACTAATTCCTACTACATCTACATTTATCCTATCCATTTCCCTTTTTAAATTTTCTAACCTACCAACCTTTTTTAAACTTCTAACATTCCACGCTCCGACTCGTAGAATGTTATTTTTTAATTTTCTGGCGACCCCTTCCTTAGTAGTCCCCACCCGGAGATCCGAACGGGGAATAGTTTACCTCCGGAATATTTTAACCAAGGAAGGCGCCTCCATCATTGCTATATGAAAATGCAGAGAGCTACATTTTCTTTGAAAAAAAGTAGCTGTAGTTTTCCATTGCTTTCAGCTGCGCAGTACTCAGAGGACTGAGTGATGTTGATATGGCCGTTTAAGTCGTCCTGACTTACGCCCTTAACAACTACTGAAAGAGCTGCTTCCCTCTTTCAGGAATCATTCCTTAGTCTGGCTCTCGACAGATACCTCTCCGATATGGTTCCACCTTCGGTCCAGCTACTCTCTATCACTGAGCACTCAAGCCCCCTCACCAACGGCAAGGTCTCATGATTCATAGAGGAGGGTATATAATGTAGTGTTATTTAATTACAATTTAATATAAAAATACATATTATAGTTTTTAATTTTTGTTGTTCAAAGAATAAATAAAAATAGATTGAAAACGTTACGCGTTAACCATTTTCCCAAAAACTACACCAAATTTTTCGGGTGCTTGTCTTACGCCAGTGGGCGTTGTATCCGAGTAAATACGTTGTGTGTGTGTATATATATACATATATATATATATATATATATATATATATATATATATATATATATAAAAAAGAAAGAATGGATATAACAAATAAATAAAAAATCATTAGAGGGAATGAGTAATACCCTGGTAAATTAGTTCATATTTCCGGCTTACAGCTCTGACGGCCTAAGTTGCCGTCAGAAACTATGAAATATGTCGTGCTCACTGACAACCGTGGGGATTTTGCAGATATCATTTCTGTCGTTGAAAAGTTTCTCTTCAATCCTAGTACCGTCTGCCGATTCGATAATCCCGTATCTTTAAGCGTAACTCCTGGAGAATGAGAAAGTAATTAGCACGCACGGGACACGATGCGAACTATTCGTTTGTTTTCGTAGTTAGTCAGCGGCATTTAGGCAGCAAAAGGGTACTATCGCGGTGCTGGAATCAACAGTGTTAGGCAGTTAACAGAAAAAATTTTTGTTTCAACATGTTTTACGCAATAAGTAAATCGATTCCGTCTGCGAGTGTTCCAAATATTAGGCGCCTAAATTTATAAAAGTACATTCAGATTTTTTCTTTATTACTAACATCGATTTCGTTGGAGAAAATAAAAACAAACAACTTTTTCTTTTTGCACCCGTGGACATATATTATACATTTAAACCGTGTTAAAATTGTATATAATACGTCACAGGTTATAATCCGGCAAAGAAAAAATAACTCCTTTGAAAATGTATAATCGATGCCCGAACGCGATACAGAACTCTATTGATTTTCTATTTTAATATCGGTTATGATTATTATTGGCCAGGCTTTACGTTCGCAAAAAGGTTTTTGAAAATAAAACATCGCCCAATCTTTTATTATTTCACTATTTCAATCGTGGCAAAACGCTTACACATGCGTCATCATATCAATAAAAAGTAATTTAATGCTCGTATTGCATTATTCATATACATAGTTAATAACTACAGATAATGACTGAAATAAATTGTAACTTCAATTCTATATAATTATTAGCTTTTTGTAGGTCTATAATTAATATAACACCGCTTTTTGTAGACGACGATCAATATATATATATATACATATACATTTTCAGTGCTTGACCGGTTTAAAGCCATTCTCCATTTCTTTCTGTTCTGTGCTAATCTTTTAACTCGACACACTATATCGTACTTTCTTGATTACCAGGACGGTACATTTCTGTCTGTGTCTTTCTCACAGTTTTTACCTTTTACAAGTCCCAGCCCCTTAAGTTCTATTTCTTTATAAAAATTCTGACGCAAATTTCTCTTCTTTGCTACTCATCTTAAAATCTCTTAGTTTCGAATTTTATCGACCCGCTTAATTTTCAAAATCCTTCTTTAACACCGCATTTCATATTTGTTTACTCTGTTTTTCCTGTTGTCTGTGTTTTACTAACATTAAGGTTTACGTTATACGCAAATTTTTTCAAAGAATATCTTTTTAATTTTTAGATATACATTTTATATAAACAGACTTCTGTTTTGCATGAAAGTTCTTCTTGCTTGTGCTAATCTAGTTTTGATAATCGCATCGCTTCATCCAAACTTTGTAACTTTGCAACCTAAATAAAAAAGTTCTCCCGCTTTTACTAATATTGCGTTTGATTGTTTTTATAAATATTCACCTTTTTATTATTTTATTTTCTGTCAGATTATTTTCAGACTGGAATTTCTGTTAAGCAATAAATCCACACACACTGGGCAAACAATAAAATTCAGAATGGAATTTTCAGCAATAAATCCACTCTTACGGTTATCAATGTATAATAAATATTACAAAAAAAAATAACAATAATAAATAAATAAATGTAATAATAATACTAATAATAAACAACAAGAGATTGAAATTACATAAAAAGTAATGATGCGAAACATAAGAAAATTCATGACGTTTCGTTTAAAATCCCAAGTTTTCTTTCAAATGTAAAAACACGTTATGCATTTTATGCATTTGCACACTTAGTCGACTAAATTAGATTGGCCAATCTTAGTTTGATCGGCCTAATGTGTTTTAAACTTTAAAAAGCCTAGGATCTAAGATAAGCGTCTTATAATTTGTTTGGCTTTTAATTCAAATTTCTTTTTTTGTGAGAACAATGCTAAACGGTTAGCGAAATAAATTGAACGTGAAAAAGCTCAAATAACTTCGCAAAAATGTTTATTTAAATTAGACGGCCGTTTTGTTAGAAATGTTAATTTCCCAGTGCGTCTTTAAGTTAATCGATATATTTCTTTATTTAATATTCACACGGTGAAATCATTTTTTCCAAAGGTAGTAATATTATACACCATCTGATACGTAAGTTTTTATCACGGCTTGCAGATTAACTCGAGGAATTATTTTCTCTGAAGAGTTTGTAGTTTAATAAATAGCTTCATAATGAGGATAAAAAATTAAACGCGATCCTATTTTACTTTCCAGTAATTTTTCTGTTAATTTCATTTACAAGTTCTTTCTTTTAATAAAAGAAATCATTCTTTCTATTTTTATTACTTTTGACAACTTCTACATACGGACACTTTTATTTCCGTATGAAATAAGCGTAAAAGTTCTAAAAATATTATTCCCTAACTGCGCAATAACTAATATTTTTTACACGCGCTTTTCTTTAGCTCACTTTCGTTCCACGGTTAGCGGATATTACACATGCGCAGAAGATGGAGAGGAATAGTACACATGCGCAGTAGGTTTTGAGATTATATCGATATAGTCGATCAACCAACGTAACACTTCGAACACCCCTACGAGATATCGAAAACTCCCGTGTTATATTTACTTCCGAAAATATTTAATCGTTCTAATAAAAAGTATTAAATAAAAAATGAAATTTAAAAACGTGCTTTTAAACAAATCTAAAAAATGGATTACCCAATAAACGTAAATAGAAGATAATTCTGTTTTCAACAAAATATGTGTAAAGTTGTCTATTTTCAAAACCACAATGAAAAGCACCGGGCGGGCGACCTTAGCTATATTTTGCACCTTAAATTTAGTTCATTCAAAGAAATTTACTACATATTGTATACTGAAGTTATCATTTCCATTTTGCATCAAAACCTTTGTCACATTTAAAGAATTTATGTAGATATTGAATATGAAAGCGCGTCCCATGCTTTTCATCGTGGTCTTGCAAAAATAAACAACTTAATACATATTTTTTGTTGAAAACAAAATTTTCTTCTATTTATGTTTACTGGGTAATCATTTTTTTTAGATTTGTTTAAAAGCGTGTCTTTAAAATCTTTTTATTTTTATCGTCTACCCAATATGGATCTTTTTAGGATAAAAAATTTACCAGTTATCTGCCATTTCCAGTAGTCAAGAACGGTTATTAAAAAAAACAGAAACTGGTATCTTAACAAAATTCATAATAATAATAAAAAAGTAACTATTGCTATAAACGTAACAGATTAACTGTTACAAAGATGGAAAAATACTGTTAAAAACCACTTCAATCAATTTAACTGCCACAGAGGGTCAAGCCACCGGCTTAAATAATATTCTATAGACACGTACCTTATCTGTACGTGCTTGCTTTGTGAAAAATATTTATGTACAAAAAATGATATCTACATCATAAAAATGATGCTTTTAATTTCAGTAAAAACTGTCTTCATTTTTTCAAAATTGACATGATTCAATCATTTATGATGAAATTTTATTTCTTGAAATACAGCCGGTAACCGAAAAATCGTGTGTAGAGATATCCAAATTGCATGGAGAAAAATGGGAAAATATTTAAATAAAAGGTCCGCTTTCTAATTATTTTAGGCTAGTCTCGCACGGGCGTAAAGAAGAGTTAAGACTTTTTTTTTAATTTTATAGCTGTTGAGATTAATCACATGTAATACTTAATAAAGTTGTGTTTATTTATTTATGTTGGTAACGCCAAGTAACAGATAAGAAAAAAGAAAAATAATTTTAATAATAAAATAGTCAAATGGTATATGTACATAATCACTTCAATAATTGAATATGAACTATTATAATCTGATTAACTATAATCTAATTCTAACATTTATTCAACCAGTTCTAACAAGGTAGCAGAGCGTGGCTGTATTAATAAAAAGTGTGAAAATAAATACTAAGTGGCTGTTGAAAGTTAAAAAGACGAAAACTTATAAACGAAGAACAAGTTCTATTTTTCGATTATTAAAAGCTAAGCAAAATTGCGTATATGAAAATAAATGATAATGATATCGTTTTTCGATGGGACTGAGAATTAAATTGAAAAAAATTATCAAATTTGTTAAGTTTAAGACATTGCTACAAGAGAAAAGGGAGATACGGATAATACTGATGTTTGGAAAACAGCTGATATTAAAGCTACAACCTATATTTATAGTGCCATTTCGAATAAACGCCTGGAATATATCTGTAAACGTGATTCAGCGTACAAAGTAATGAAAAAGTTTGATGAAATTTATTTTAAAGAATCTACGGCATTATAAATATGTAAAATCGATTGAATAAAAAGTCAAACTGAGCTAACCGAAGAAGTTTTTCCTTGGATAAAAGGAACCTCGTATCAATGGAAATTCTTTCATTACTGAAGTAAATACATCTGAGATTAATAATAATAAAAATATATTAGATAAGGATCAGATAAATTGGATACTCGATAGCGGTTGCACTGATTATATTCTAATCCTTTTTTGATGAACAGGAAAAAGCAATCGATGTAGAATTAGGTGGTCCTACGTTAACTACCACAAAAATAAGCAAAATAAAAGTGAAAATAATGAAGCGACTCAATTTTTTTTTATGTAAAAGAAATAATACAAAATTTAATAAGCTGTTTTCTAAAACAATGAAAAATAAGATTGTATCAGCTTTTTAAAATTTACAAGCAAAATAGAAAATTAATAGCTATTGTTATAAAGGATGGTAATTTATATCGTATGAGTTATTTATAATCAAACCAAAGAATAATGTAAGTTAAGTAAACTATGAATGTAAAAGTGATTATGAAAATAAAAATGATTTTAAAAGAAAAATGGCATCGTACTTTGGTACATACGCTCTTTCGAAATTTCCTCCCCCCGTAGGTTTTTTCTATATTTTTGAACGATATATTACGAATTGTACGTGTATCAACATAACCTATATCATAGCTAAAGCTCGCTTAGAAATGATTCGTTAACAATATCATAGATTATAGTAAACTAGCATATTGTATTACGCATGTTTATTGCATTACATTTACCCGAAGTTTGTAATTGTTTCATCCATTGTCAATGTAGAAGAAAATGTTGTAAAAGAAAAAACTAATATATTATGATAGTAAAGAATATTTGACGCAAACGTTTATTCAGAAAGAAGGGCATACGTATGATTCCATGCTCGACTCGTGAGTTAATGGTTTGGCAGAAATATACAACAAATCAGTTACGGCTAAGTGTTTGTTGGCCGAAGTAAGCTTACTTGAAAAACAGAACTATAGTTAATACTATTGAATGTTAACACTATGTAATACCTTATGAAACCTAGTGCCAAGTTTTTAAAATTGTTCGCACTTCTTATGAGAATACCAGATCGAAATTGAATGATAAAGCGAGATTAGAAATATTGTTTGAATATGAAGTAGGCAACCGAATTCTAATAAAATACTAGATGCGAGATATCTTTACATAGTGGAAAAGAATGTAAAACGCATAAGTTTTAAAGTCAACATAACTGATATTAAAAACTGATCAAACTAAAAAAAATCAAACGGTAGTAGCGAGTCTGAAGAAAACAACTAATGATTAATATAATGAGAAAGAAACTAGACGGTCAGTTAGAGTAAGAAAGCCAGTATTTGGTGTGTAAAACTAATGATGTATGTAATTTTTGGTAATTGTACAAAATATATGCGAGGAGGCAATGCTAAGCAGTGAAGCGGTAAAGATAAAAAGGTAAATTGACGTAAAATGGATTTCTAGAAAGAAAAGAAAATACTAAATTTAAGGAGATATGTTGAATATATAATAAATTATATGTAATATTTACTAAATTTGTATTTATTTATGATGGTAATGTCATGTAACAGATAAGAAAAAGAAAATTTAGTCTTAAAATACTTAAAAAAATAGAAATTATAATTCGGAGAATTCTAAGCCCAGTGAAAACGGCAATTATAGACAACGAAAACATAACGAAACGAAGAAATTTACTAACACACAAAGTTGAATGACGATGAAAAAACGAATATTATTTATCGTCGGACAACTTTTTAGAATGGCCATTAATCATTTAAAAGGAAAAATCATTTAGAAAGAAAACAGATTAGTTGATGTTATAATCGCTCTAAAAAACCAAAACCTCTCATATCAGACAAAAAAGTATAAAGAGAAAATTGAATCGATACAGGATTCCAAGAAAAAGGAAAAAAGGTAAATCTGATCAAGAAAGAAAGAACAGCAAGCTCAAAGAATAAGAGAATATTGAACAAAGAGAAAACTTCTAGAAGGTGAAGATTGGAACGTGTCTTTCAGAAGCCAAAATCGAAAAGAAAAGTCGACTGGTGGTCACATCAGCACATGAGTAACTGAATATTACCATTTAAACTATTTTATGTTGGTGGTCATTTTAAACTAAGTTTATACAATTTAATTTTAACGGTTATTCAGATTTTGATCTGACTATAAGTATTAATGAATTTTATTATTTTAATTTTTTCTTACTTTTCTGTTTTTTGTTAATTTGTTTAATTTAAAAGTAAATATTTAAAAAAAAAGGTTTACACAAATGATACAGCAGAAAATACTATATAAAAGTATACAAAGCATGTTCTCCAGTTACTTATTAAATGTACAGATGTTTCTGTCAATAAAAAAATATTTAAATAACTTGTAAAATAAAAATGTATTCATATAAGTCGATTTCCGTAGTGGAGTAGTATCTCAGCCTTTCATCCGAAGGTTCGGGATTTGAAGTTTTCACAGTAGAATTTTATCATACAGTAACTATTATTGGAGGGTTGGCCTGTTATTATTTGAATAAATAATCTTTGTAGATGAGATTACATAATAAAAAAATATGTTAAAATGCAGTTAAAAAAAATTAATTTAAAACTCACCAGAAATTCTAGTGAAATTTAGTCCCAACTAAATATAATAAAAAAGAACGAAAGTAAAAAAGGACAGGTAAACAATAAATGAAAGGTGGTTTTTAATGAAGAGAGAACGAAACATGTTCTGTCTGACTTTTTACTTCCTTGTACGAAGTAAAGGAAGTATTATGATCGCTAAAAATTTCGGTTTCCAGATTTCAACGCAAATATCCATTTTGACCATCCCTGAATCCATTTTTACTAGTTTCGGCCTAACGTCTGTATGTACGATTGTATCTCGCATAACTCAAAAAAGAATAGCCGTATGATGTTGAAATTTTGGATTTAGAACTGTTGTCATTTAATCGTGCACCTCCCCTTTTGATTACAATCGACTGAACCAGAGGTGTTAAAAAAAACCCAAAATAAAAAATAATCTGGATTTTGGACTTTTTCTTAACTGTAGTAATAAGCCCCCTCCCCCTTTACCCACTGGGTTGGTCTAGTGGTGAACGCGTCTTCCAAAATCAGCTGATTTGGAAGTCGAGAGTTCCAGCGTTCAAGTCCTAGTAAAGCCAGCTATTTTTACACGGACTTGAATACTAGATCGTGGATACCGGTGTTCTTTGGTGGTTGGGTTTCAATTAACCACACATCTCAGGTATGGTCGAACTGAGAATGTACAAGACTACACTCATACATATCATCCTCATTCATCCTCTGAAGTATTATCTAAACGGTAGTTACCGGAGGCTAAACAGGAAAAAGAAAGTAATAAGCCCTCATTAAGAGCTTTTCAACGATATATCATAAGTGGTACTTATTTTCGTTTTTTTCCAGAGTTATATTCAAATAAAATTTTAATGAAATATTTGGATCTTAGGGGAAAGCACATTGGTTCGAATCAATCAGACTTCAATAACAAAAAAAAGAAGTTTTTAATGAATAAAAAGTTATGTTCTTTTTATGTAAATGTAATTTAATAGGGGTACAAGGAAGTATGTGTTGTGCATCAGACTTTTTTCTTCTTCCTAATGTGGTCGTTCAATCTGTTTATTGCATATAGTGAACAGTAAGCAACCTCCTCCCCTACAGGGCCCCCAATGATATGTATGACATGTAAATAAGGGAATTTTTGAACCCCAGCCACTACAGTATGTCGGCATCCAGTGTCTAGTGTACTGGTACTGTAGGCCAGGAATTTTAAATACTGCCGGGGACCAGCGGAGTGACGGTTAGTAGTACTTTACTTCCTTGTACGAACTACAAGGAAGTAAAGTTTTCAGATTACAATGGAAATATCCATTTGGACCATCCCTGAATCCATTTTGACTAGTTTTGGTGTGACGTCTGTACGTATGTATCTTGTATAACTAAAAAACGATTAGCCGTAGGATGTTGACAATTTGGATTTATGACTTTTGTAACTTATAGTTCTGCACCTGTCCTTTTGATTGCAACCTACTGAACCAAAGCTGTCCAAAAAAGCCCAAAATCCAAAATAATTTGGATTATAGGCTTTTTCTTAACTGCAGTAATAAGTCCTAATTGAGAGCTTTTCAACGATATAACATAAGTGGTACTTAATTTCATTGATTCCAGAGTTATAGCCAAATAAAAATTCAATTAATGAAATATTTTTATCTTACAAGGGGAAGGCACGTCGATTCGAATCAGACTTGGTCTCCTTTTTTTTAACTTTTTTTTTAATTTAAATATATTGATTTATTAATAATTATTAACCACTGATTGTAAAAAAAGTTACGGTAAATAATAATTCAATAATAACAATATAAAAAAAAACCGTGAAAAATATCAAAAGTTATTAGTGAAATAAAATTTTATGTACTTTTAAAAATGTGTATATGTAATTTAATAGGCATTATTACATATATGTATATATATGTAAAGGATTTGGTGAAACGTATAACTATTTACTGTTAATTGAAAATTATAATTTAGAATCGTATTATGTTTGGATTTCCTACTTTAATCTCTGTTCAATTTTATTTAATTACTCTGGAATTTCTGTTTAATTTTATCTACGTTAAAGTTAACTACAGTGTTGGGTAAAGTTAACAAAAAACACACAGCTAGTATTTGCCAAAAGAAATTGGACTTTATTGAAAGTGAAACAAATGAACTTATGTTATAATCATAACCTTAAAACATAAAAGGAAATTATGAAATTAACATAACTTAATGATACTTAACATATCAGCTGAATCAACAAATGAACAATGATGTTAAATGCAAAAATACATGAATAAACATTTTTTAAATACACAATGTAACAAAGCCTGAAAACAGGAGAACATAAAACACCTTATTTTTAAATTAGATACTTAAAACATAACATCAATAGAGAGTGGAACTGGAAAACAGTTGCACTACTAACATATACTGTAATATGAAAATTAGCAATGAGATGTCATTAGCTTAGAAAAAATAAATTACAATAATTTCAGTATAGAAGGCGTTAATTACAATATAATCACATTAAAATAAGTAATAATATAAATGGAGTTTATGTTGATAGATAAGCATTCTTGAAAATACAAAAATCACAAAGTCCTAAAACATACCTGCACATCAGGAGTAATTTGCTTTAGGTTAATTTACGAGAAGTATTATGAATACAGTGCATAAGTAGCAAAGAATTAATCTCGGCGATCAACAAGTTGCACAAATAAATTATAGTTAATTACAATAACAAATCGTAATAATTAAACATGTAAAATAGCTAAGCCACCTATCATGATTGCACTTAAGCGAATAAATGGTTTTCTTTTAGCTAAACTTGAAATCGAAAGGCATAAGGTATGATGAACTGAATGTTCCACAAATTTCAATGATAAAATCACTGTTTAACGCAATAATGAAAATTGAACTTGCCTGTAGCACACAAATAATATCAAGAGACGAACTCGTGAATGAAGGTACATGAATACATACAGTAATCCTGGGCGTAGTCCGCACTGGTGTTTCAGGAATACAGAGGTGTGATGTGGTTTAGTGGTAGAGTAATACGTAGCATCTCAGATGTGTAGCGACGAGTTTGGAGATTCTGCTTGGATGAGAATATTATCACAAAGTTTGCAGGAGAATGGCCATAGGCGACTGTATAGGAGGAAAGTTGGATCTACTCTGCCGAAAAGATGGCTGAAAGAAAAAAAGGGGAAACCAGATCCAGGTAGTGGACAGGAGAGAGTGTGTGTAAAAAAACAAGAGATGTGTGCATGTATTAGTATGGGAACGAAAGAATAACGGGTGTATGAAAGGGGTAGTCAAAAATAATTGGAGAAAAATGCACGCGGTCACTAAGGATGACGGAGGGAAAGAGTCTGGCAGGCGCCAGAAGTGTCGAACACGAGAACAAATAATCAAACAGGTACAAATGACAAGCCCAAAAATGCGAAACATAGTAAAATTTAACATTCCTGTAACAAACAATAGGACCCAACCCTAGCTTAGAATTCATTGAAAATAACGGAAACTTTACGCTAAACGGCGTAATAAATATACAGAGTGACTGAAAAATACTCTCACAAGAACAATATATACACAGAGTCATACATGCCCGATCTTTAATAAATTGCAAAAAATTCTGATCTTTTTAAGTATTAAAGAAATAATCTTAAGAAGTATAAAAAAAAAGAGAAACGAAGTACGGTCACCTCCTAGTGTTGACCGTACCTCGCTAAGTCATCGGGCAAAATATATTATTTTGCTTTCAGTTATAACTAATATTTTTAAGATGGGGCAGAATGTTTTGAAAGCCACATTCTTCGATCACTCAAAGTTTCGGGCCCTGCACTGACCAAGCTGTTGCTCTGAAATTACAATACACTGATATTTTTTACAAATTGAACAGTCTTTTATTTTTATTTATCATTGTTATTCTCATAGGCATGAGTTTAATGAGCACAGCGGGGTCCAAGGGACACAGCCCTCTGGCTAGACGAGAAGGGCGAGCGAAGCGAACCATGACCGGCTAAATATCTAGTTACCGCGACGGGAAACGAAAGTAACCATATAGAGCGGGCGAGGCCGCGACGGAGATGCTAGATTGGGGATTGTTAATTAATTTTTCTTTTATCTTATTGGTGGACTTCTGCTGCTTATCAATTTATATGGAATTATTTCATTTCAGTAATAAGATGGATTGGTCTGATGGATTAATAAGATTGTCCAATTTTTTGTTTTTCCTTTATGTAAGCGTTGGACAACAATTCGTATTTTATCGTATATTCCTTCTACATTTGTAATAAAACTTTTATTTACAGTTTTATCACGATTTAAGGAACATTTAAAAACAATATTCTCGATTAAATAATTTTTATTTATGAATAAATAAGTTTGCTATTAAAAAAATATTGCGAGTAAAGCAGCAGTATATTTTATATATATATATATATATATATATACTACATAGAAAAAACATTAAATACTTTTGAAATAGTCGTATTCCACAGTATTTATACATCTCATTTCTGGACTAGAAAATACCTCTATTAGAAAGCATATGTTTTTTCCGTAATAAAAACTTCTTTCATAGTAAATATAATTTACTAGTTATGTGAATAAATAATAATTATCGGGTAACTAGTTCTACAAAAGAGCTAACCAGATGGTGAGGTACCCTTCTTGTGCTATGCAGGTGGATACTTCATGTCGAATTTATTGTTAAATTCACCAACCTTCCGATTTAGGTACTTAAGGACTGGCGCTGAGTGATATCGGTATAATTAGGTTTAAATCAACATTAAGTGGGCTTTATTCATTTGGTTTTTTAAAAATATTAATCCTACTTGTAAATTAAAATAATAACAATAAAACACGTTTTCTCTCAAGAAATTAAATTTTTATCAGTCGTAGCTGCTGCTTATTTGATTTTAGGGGCCAAAAATAAAGCGTTAAATAAAAAAATAATTTTACTTTAATGAGAATTAAAATAACGTCACTAAGAATTTTAACCTTACTGAATCCAGAATAACCACGATTTTAAATAATTTTACCGATCGGAAATTATTATCTTTTAAGTGGTTAGTTGGAAACTATTCAGACAGTCTTTTTTTGTGTAATTTATTTGTATTTATTGTATTTATATCCATTTATCATTTATTCAAAGATTCTTAGGTTCATATCCTAGTAAAGGTTAGTTGCTTTTGTACGGATCTGTAAAGTAGACAGTGATTACCGGTGTACTTTGGTGGTTAGGGTTCAATTAACCATACGTTTCAGGAGTAGTCGGCTTAAGTCTCTACAAGACTACATCTCATTTACATTTCATATAGATCATCCTCATCTCATTGGGCCGTGGGGAGGGGATTACTGTTGTTCGCCAGTTGAATAGATTGCAACGTACAGATTAGGGAAAAACATTTATTTTGATCAAAGACAGTGATTGGAAAATTTAAACTTTATGAGATGCAGGAGCTTTCTCACTAAGACGCTAATAAATATTTATATCGTTTGTCGTTCTCAGATGACATAGTTTAGTTGCAAAAAGCTAATAAGTGCAAACAGATTTACCTCTCGCATTATAATAAGATATCTTTGTTAATAATAAAAGCTGATAAAATGCGATAATAAAATCACCACATCAAAACAAATAGATTAAACCTTTGGTTAGATAGATAAATTATAAGAATTATAGTAATCACTGTTCTGTTACGCATGTTTTTCACGTTAAACATTATTAAATAAAAATTAAGTGGAAAAAATTCATAGTTGTAACTTTAATAAAAATTCAATGCTAAAAATACATACAAAAATAAATTACAAAAAAGTTTTAAGGAAGTTAAGCCCAAGATGGCAATCCAACTTGCAAATTTCAGTATTAATCTTTTTTTTGTGTGACCTCACACACAAGGGGAAGCATTCAAACTTTTTTAATTTTTAATAATTAAAAAAATAAATAATCCCTAAAATGGTGAAAATAAATTTTAAAAACCTACCTTTTTAAAATTGTTTAAAAAATACAACGTTACAGCCATAATTCTAAATAAAAAAGAGTAACAATTTAAATAATAAATTAAGAACACAGTGAACATTTTTACGTAATTTGTTTTTAGAGTAGATATTTTGATAATAGAATTAAATAAAATTTTATGTACTTTTCATTTAAAAAAAAAATTGTATATGCAATTTATTAGGCGTACAAGGAAGTCAAGTGGTCTCCATGTACTGGAGGGATGCAGCTAATTTCTGTGTTTTTCTATAATTTTTAATGGACTTACCAATAATGCAAATCTTGTTTTCAATTTTCAATAACAGTTTAATACAGCTCTTTATTGGAATTAAAATTATAATTATTTTTAATATTGTGCTAATATAAAAAAAAAATGAAAAGATATTACTTCTAAATAATCTTAACGGATTATAAGGCAATTTATCAAAATTTCGCACATACATTGTTTTTAGCGTAAATTTATTCACGTACAATACTGTTTATAAAAGTTGTTCGAGATTTTAAAGCTGTTAAAATTTAAAAAAAATTACTTTTGAGATTATAAATCTCAAAAGTAATCTCTACATATATCATGTTCCATCAGAGGAAATATTCTCGCGCGGATTTTAAGTATATCAACTAAATAATTTCAGTTTTTTACTGGTAATTCAGAAGTAGTATTTTAAAGTTAAATTATTTTCTTCTATAGAAATTAGCGAAATAGTTCAATTATATATTTATTATTGGAATACAGAAAATTAATTAAACGCGAATATTTTTAAATAATGAAGGCGGAAGATTCTGTACCATTCTTTAAAATACAGGCAAGAGATAGTTTATATTTTACATAAACAGCAACTACAATCTTATTGCGATTGTTTATTAAAAAATTCTATATATATATATATATATATATATATATATATATACTAGCGGACCCGACAGACGTTGTCCTGACGTGGCATTGTTCTGTAATAAATGCACAACACATAAATATAAGTAACTTATTTAAGTTAAAATTAGCAGGAATGTGCACAAAATTTCATTAATATGACTATTAGTATGACTATTATCAGTTTGTGATTGTTGTATTATTGTAATGGGTTTATTGATTAATTATGTGTAGTATGGTTAATATTTATTTCCACTAAATATTGAGATATCTGACGAAAATCGAAACGTCGTAAAATGAATAATTAGTTAATTAATAAATTTTGGTACTTACGTATTAACGCCACCGCAGCTACAGCTTTCTTTAAAAACGAAGTAGTCAATTGGATTTCGGTGGAAAATGGGTCGATATAGAGTTTAACAATTCAAAACAGTCTCTTTATTAATTTTAATAATGGTTATTTATATTTATTTATTTTATAAATATAATTTAACCAAACTTAACCTACGCTCGCTTACCTGGACTAATTAACAGGAGTGTTTTGATTATTTAAATAATAAATAATTGCAATAATTACTGAATTTATTAAATAAATAAATACTCAAAAAATTACGGTATTAATTAGTCAAGGTTAGCGAGCGTAGGCTAAGTTTGGTTAAATTATATTTATAAATTAAATAAATATAAATAACCATTTATTAAAATTAATAAAGAGGCTGTTCATTTTCCACCGAAATCCGATTGACTTTGTTTTTAAATAAAGTAGCTGCGGTGGCGTTAATACGTAAGTGCCTAAATTTTTATCTACGTTACTTCTAATTTTCACTTAAGATCATTTTAAAAAAGTACCTCCTGCATTATTTTAATTTAATAATTTTGAAATTTCATAACCATGTGATAGCTTAATTAATCAATTATTAAAAAATTAAAGCACTGTAAAAAAAGCAACGTTGTTAAAATTTTAGTAGAAATTTTTATTATTTTTCTCATTCTTTATTTTAACATCTATTTTACCAAATTTTAGATAATTGTAAATTAAAAACAATTTTAGAAACTTTTTTATAAAATTAATCAGCTACAAAAATTATAATTATTATACGTAAATTATATTTTAATTTGATAAATGTTATAATTTATTTTACAAACTGACATTTTTATTTTCAAAGAGCCGTTCAATACTTCATAAGTTGCATAGAATCAAATAAGAACTGACAATTTAAATTTGTAGGTTAAGTTGATTGTTATTGAATGCAGGTGTATACATTATTCAAATTCATGAAAAATCATGTAAAATACTCACGTCAATACTGCATCTTACAAATTTGCACAATGTGTATTTTTTAATTACACTTTAAAACGTTATTTAAATAAATAATATTCTCAATAAGCGCGCAATTCTAACAGACTCGGCAATGCTTCGCTATTGCTAGATTTGAGTACACATACAAATTAAATGAACACAATTGAAAGTTTCATAAAACCTTAAAAACAATGAACATTAGGAACTTCACAAAATTTAACCTTTCCCTTTATAAAAGTCAGAATGTAAATAAATCTAATTGTCAGAACAACAGTACCTATCGGATTTAATTCAAACTACTCTCTAAAGACAGTAGACTGTTAAAAATATGAATTTTAATGTAATAACAACATTAAGCTACGACGCAAGTAACCGATATGTGAAAAAGCAACAAAATAAAAAAAAATTCCTAGAATCTGATCGCACCACCAACTACCGATCTGACTGATATGCCAAAAATTAAAAAAATTCTAAAACGCGATCGCAGTGCTGCCTACCGGATTTAATTGTGAACCTTAACCATCGCAACCACCTTAACCTCAACAACACATAAATAAATAAATAAATTAAAAAACATTTTCTATCGCATCAAATTGTGAATCTAAATCATTCTCGAATCAACTTAATCACACACACAAAATTTCATCAAAATCAGTCCAGCCGTTTAGGAGAAGTTCAGTGACATACACACGCACAGAAGAAATATATATATATATAAAGATGTACTTATTTAATTATAACAAATTTATTCATGTCACATCATATTACTCAATTTTAACGTAAAGATTAAAACAAATATTTTGATTATTCAAATATAATTACGGAAAAAAAAACTATTTCGCAATCAATTTGCCAAAAACTTTTTCTTTAACATTTCTGTTTCTTTAATTTGTTATGGAAGATTGTTTTACCTAAGTAAAAATACTGGCGATTTTTTTATCCTTATATTAATAAGGATGACAGTGTATGAATTAATTCGCGTAACGGTCTTGGGAACGTAGGTATTTTTTTTTTAATTTAAAAATAAATGGGTATTTTTCCCTCATTCTTTTTTTTTTTAATTCCTAGTGTGTACGTTACAATCTGTTCACCAGTGAACAAAAGCAAGCCCTCCCGGCCCAATGAGATGAGGACAGCAGGGGTACTCATCTCATTGATATGTAAATGAAATGAAATTAACAGCTGTAAGTGCTCTAGTAATATTTTTAAAGATACTGAAAATTTATTAACTTTATAATCCACTTAATTTTAAAGTGAGGCCTTATCATTTATACGCGATATATTTATATATATTTGAATTTTCAAATTTTGTATTTTTGCTATATTGAAAGCTAATAAATTTGCATATGAAACAAAACCAATCGCAAAAAAGTTTTGAAATTTATAAATGTTTTTTAAATTTTACTGTTGGATATTTTTATTGTATTTTCAGTACAACGTTAAGGTCATACGTCAATCAAATTTTATTAACGTCTAGGACCTCAGAAGTATCCTTTTTTGCAAACTCAAAGGGAGATTGCTATGTATTAAATTTATGCTATTGTGCTATATATATAAAATTACATAGGTTATTTTATGTATACGATATGATTTAATTAATTACCGGAAGATTATAGGTTTTGAATAAAGATTATCTGTATAAATACAAAAAAATAAATCCAACAGTAACAAATAAATAATATTTATGAAATTTAATAAGAATTAATGCAAATGTGTAGTTAAGAACAATAAAAATTAGTCTTACTAAAAAAAAAAATAGAATACATTGTTTAGAGGTGAGGAATAGATTTAATGAAAATCTTTCAATAAATATTCATATACAGGTTAAGTATAGTTTTCTTTAAATCTTGCACTCTCCTCAATAAAGATTAAAAAAAGAAAAAGAAGATTTTCAAAAAAGCTTTTCTGCATTTTATGTCCGGGGTCTATAATTTAAAAAAAAATTGAAAGCATTTCTTTAAAAGTTGAATAAAAACTTTGAATAAACTTTCAAAAGATTACTGAAAAATATTTAAAATAATAGAGGGCAAAAGAACAAAAAAACATTTCAATTTTAAGAGATGGGGTTGACTTAATGAAAAAAACTTGTTTGGGTTATTTATATATGAACTGTATAAATGCCTCCAAAGACAACCGAAATTGGGGGTTTCCCGATACCCTCCTGAACCGATTTTGAAAAAAGACTAATATGATGAATGCCCCATATACAGAAATATTTGAGTCAAATTTGAAGAAAATCGGTTTGGTCAATCGTAAGAAATAAGGTCAAAAGCAGTGTGACACACATATGTGTATATGTATTTTAGAGCCCAACTAGTTAGACCATAAAACTTAAAGAATTAAAAAAACCCGATGCCCAATTTTTGACATGATCATCATACCTTCCCTTGTAATAAAAAAATATTCGTATGATAAAAATTAATAAAAAGAAAAGCTCAATTAAAAATATTAATCGATTAAATTTATCACAGTATATCTACGATAAAAAAAAATGGAAAAACGTAACATAAAAAAACGAACTTACAGATTTCAATTATGCTTATGAATCACCGTTAAAAAAATAATAAAAAATGTAAACACTAAAATTATTTCTCTACGGATACTTTCTAAACGCCACTCGTTAATTATACGCGAAATTCCACACGCAGAACAATTAACTACACGTGTTATATGTATTTCGTTAAAAGATAAAGAGGGCAAGATGTATCACGCAAAAAGTTTTTTTTTTACTGTGTTTTAGGAAAAAATGGGTGTTTTGGATCAATATATCTATTAAAGAGATCTGTGTAGAAAATGGTAGGTAACTTTTTTACATATTTTATTGATTTATCCAAACATATCCATGCCATGTTTAACATAACTTTCATATTTCAACATGTCAATATTATTCTTAAAGAAGTAAAAAGAAAAAAAATCAAATAAATGTGTGCTTGTATTCTAGAAATATTAAGTAATGAAAGAAGATAGATAGATATTTCTACATCCGATATTCGTTTTCAGTATTTTTTCTTCTATTTTCAATGTATGTAGGTATGAAACGGGAATATAGTAATGTTAGTATATAGGAAATAATCGTACACAACATTTAACTTTAAAGCATGTAGAAGAAAATGCTTTATCGTAAAACATGCGATATGAAACCCCATGTCGTGTATAATACAGAAATGGAACCATGCACGTGTGTTTGGTAATAAAAAAAGAATGCTAACGTATATGAAACACGCAACTCAAAATCAGCTTATTCATCTCAAAAAAAAACTGTTGCAATATACATTAGTATGTTATTTTACAATAAAATTAACTTTTAAAAAAACGTAATAATGGTTCTATAATTTCTATTATAAAAAAATAACTATAATATAAATTTTTTACGTACTTATCAGGAATTTTTTTTCTTTTAAGTCAATTGACTATTTAAATCTCAATATATTTACAGCATCCTACACCCTCAAATATATGTTTCATAGATCCAATCTTTGTTTCATTAATTGTACTTTCAGTACTTAATAACCTACAAACCTAGTTCGTTTATTTAAAACCTTTTTCCTCAGTTATTCTTAATTTTAAACGAACTACCTATATTTTTAAAAAATTCTCCGTGAACACCATGCTCCAAAGATTTTTCTTTATTCTAAAAAAAAAAAAACAAAACTGGCAATGAATTGCACAACTTGACCGACATAGTCAGTGTGCATTTCATTTTAAGCTTTCTTCGTACTTTATGATAAAATAATTTTTGGCTGTTTTATTTTTTTTCAATAAACACTAAAGAGAAGGGCTATAAAAAATTAATATTACGTTTTAAATGCAAGATAACGTGGAAGATGGATATAAATTAAAAATAAATTTTTAAAAAGTTTTTTACCACTGACCACCGTAGTGGGATGAGCAAAAATGTTTTATTGTGGTTTGGAGACCTAGAAAATATAAATAAAATATAGACACAAAAATCCATTAACTCCTTTTCTGAAGCAAGATATTGCTAAAAAAAATAAACAAAATTATTTTTTTTGAGGGGAAATATTAAAAAAAATTTGGTAATTTGTAATCTTGATAAAAATTTCAACCTTTTTTAAGAAAATCTTTTTGTAAATACCCAGTAAAAATTTGGTTTATTTTTAAAGATTTAAATTTTATTTTATCTCCACACGCCTTTTTCCAATTTTTGTAAAAATTTAATATACTATTTTCCTCCGAAAGTAGTACCTACCTACATAACGTACGTAAAACGTCCGGGAGACAAAAAATAATTTTTGGACTCGAGAGCATCGGAATAAAAATTTATTTCGCAGATTATTTATTTAATTTTTTTTTCGTCAATTTTTTTAAATGTCTCCTTAAGGCACAAACCTTAAGTCCTATTTTTTAGATTTTTTAACCGATCTCTGTATTACGTGTTCGACAAGGATATTGAGAGACTACGAACGTAAAGATTTCTTATAAATACAATTTACTTCTCTAAATAATAATAATAATATATATATTATATATATATAAAATACAAAATATAATATATTAAGATTTACTAAAATCTTTATAACGAATTATTTTAAAAAACTTATATTGAATTCCAAATGTTAAATTCCCAAAGTTAAATAGAAAAATCTAAAATTCATATGATTAATTTTCTGCAAGTATTATTACTTTTACCGTTTAAAAAAGTACTAACCTACCTTTTACGAATGAATAGAAGAATACTGTCAACTTCCCCTCCTGTTTCACCAATGATTCTCTGAACTTCTTGTTTTCAAGAAATGGAATAGCCATGGCGAACTCTTCTTCGCTCATTAACAAACGCTTACAGTTATATCGCTTTTAACGTTCGCTGCTCGGGTTTACAAAAATACTTACTCTGTTCGCTTGTCCCCGGCAGTATTTATACCTGCGACCTGCAGAACCAGTAGGCTACCTAACCCGTCCTTTTCATTGTTCAAGGGTAATAATTTTCATTGTCCGCGCCCTAACGTTTTTCTTTAAGTTCTTTTGTCGGTCCGGTAATCCTTCTGGTGGAACAAGAGGTTTTGAAGGTGCCATTGTTTGTATTACAAAGAAAAAATTGTTAAACGGACCACTTATTCTGAGAAAAAAATCCCTTTTCGTTCCTTCTAAATCCTTCTTTCGTTCAACAGTATATAGATTCCATTATAGTTATAGTTGCTGTTGTAGCATTCATTGCTGTAGCAGAGAAAATTAAAAAAAAAAACAATGCTGAAAATGAACTTTTAATTGGAATAAATAATCTGGTTAGATTAAAAAAAAAAAAATAGTTAAAGATAGAATTGTCTTAATACACAGTATGTATGCTCTAAAATATTTTGACAGTGCCCATAGTATTTATTAAACCCGGTTGACATAAAACTCAAGTTAAAAGTCTTATGTATGTACTGTATACATACATTTTACTTTTTTCATGTTTCCATTAATGTTTCCTAATAATTTATATTTTTATATTTATATTCAAATTTAGTAGTATTCTGCCCATAAAAATGTCATACAATTTTTTTCCTTTTGATAAAAATTGATGTAGACACCACATGACTTCCTTGTACGCCTATTAAATACACATACATTTTTTTAACATGAAAAGAAAATTTTATTTCATTAATAACTTCCGATATTTTCATTTTTTTTATTGTTATTGAATTATGTTTTTTACAATCAGAGGTCGATAATTATTAATAAATCAATATATTTAAATTAAAAAAAAGGAGATGAATTCCGATTCGAACCGATGTGTCTTTCCATTTCAAGATCCAAAAACTTCATTTGGCTATAACTCTGGAACCGATGAAAATAAGTACTACTTATAATATATCGTTGAAAAGATTTTAATGAGGGCTTATTCCTGCAGTTAAGAAAAACTCCAAAATCCAACTGTTTTTGGACACCTTTGGTTTAGTCAATTGTAATCAAAAGGGGAGGTGTACAACTAGATGTTACAGCAGTGCTAAATACAAAATTTCAACATCCTACGGCTAATCGTTTTTTAGTTATGCGAGATACGTATGTATATACATACACACGTACGTACAGACATCACGCCGAAACTAGTCAAAATGAATTCAGGGATGGTCAAAATGAATATTTCCGTTGAAATCTGAAAACCGAAATTTTTCGCGATCACAATACTTTTTTTACTTCGTACAAAGAAGTAAAAAAAGAGATAAACTTAACTTTATGAAACTACGTTCTTAATACACAATATATAATTTTCTAAAACAAATTAAACTCGTCAAAATACAACCAAAAAAAAATTGTCCACCAAAACTTTAGAAATTTCATCGTCAGAAGGTTTTACTTCCTTGTACGTCGTACAAAAAACATAAAATAAAAAATATAAATATTTAAAAAATATATGCAATTTAATACGCGTACAAGAAAGTCATACGGTATCCACATCAGATTTTTTTAATTAAGGGTAAAAGGAGGTAAACAATATGATTTTTTGACGACTTTATACTTAAATTTTTTTAATTTCTTTATTATTATTAAATATAAAGTTATTAAAAAAAAAAAAAATTATAATACAACCTAGCAGACCCGGCAATGTTTCGCTATTGTTAGATTTGAATATATATATGATTACCTGAACACAATTGAAAGTTTGATAAAACAAAATGAACATTACGGAACTTCACAAAATTTAACCTTTCCCCCTTTCCTTTTTACCATATTCTTTCCCCTTTTCTTTTTTCCTCTTTCCATTTCCAAGTTTTCCTCTTTTCATTTTCTCCTTCTTCGCTTTTACCTTTCTCGATTTTTCCCTTTCTCCCTTTTTCCCACGCGTAAAGTAGTTTTTTCCTCTATAGTGGACACACATATCGGAAACATTGAAATGGAATCGTAAAATATTTAGTATAGCGTTTGTTGATTTTACGTCCAACAGATATCGCTGTTTTTTACCTGTCACAGGTAAAAAAGTCATCTTAGGTAAAATTGTCATCTTAGGTATATAAAAACATGCGCATATTCGAATGCAAAGTTGTGTCAAAATTTCAAAGAAATCTGTAAAGAACTTTCCGAGATTTAAGATTTTGAATAAACGAACATTTACATTTTTATTTATGTAGATTAGTGTACTCTTTTAATCATAATAATTACAAAGATGACAACAGGAGATATATAAAGTATTCGAAAAAGCTTTTAAACCCCACAGTTAGAATTAAGAACCAGTATTTGGCTCGTTATTTCACAGAGTACGGTCACGTTCAAATAATGACTATAAGCTTCTGTGATCTTGTTATTTTACAATAAAATTAACTTAAAAAATCGTAATAATGGTTCTATAATTTCTATTATAAAAAATAACTATAATTATAATAACTAATTAATGTCCACTGATTTTTTTTTATATAGTCATTTTTGAGCAAAAACAGTTGTTTTTAAACTGTTTGAGATTATTGAACTACTTTTGGACAGACGGTAAGCATTTGGCGGGATTTTTACGGCTCTCCCTAGTGGTTCTCTGGAGGATGTGTAATAAGAAATTTGTAGCCCATAAAAAAATGTCGTATCTGACCGGGAACTTTCCGGATTAAAAAGAGCCACTACTACACGGCCACACAGGTCAGCGAAATTAATTTACCTATAATAATATGAGTAAAAAAAACACGCTGGTTATAATTAAATAAAACTAAAATAAATAAATTAAAATGTAATGCATTAATTAAGGAAAAATTAATTTTTGGCTGTACTACAACAATTAATACACTTGGATCGCACATCTAAACCCCTCTTCTTATGTTTCGGTCTCACCTTCATCAACTAAAAGTTAATAAAAGATATTTCTAAATTATGATTAGGGTAAAATCGTGATGTACAATTATTAATTTTCTTTACTTCGTTATTAATAATGTAAGAATGATACCATTTTAATTATTTTGCTTAATGTTTCGGGAATAGAAATAACGATTATTTTACATCTGCTGCCATTCCTGAAATCCTAGAATTAGTAAACCGTGCCATAATACTCAAAAGCTATGCGAGAATATCTACTTCGAAGTATAATACTTAATATCGAAAGGTGTTCTGCTATAGGGTTTAAAAAATGATCTAAACAAAGAAAAGAAAAATGTCAAGTAATGAACATTAATAAATTTTAAAAAAGTAAAAGTTTTTAGAAAATTCATTTTTGTAAATATGGACTAATTAATATTTCCAAATTTTTCTAATTTCTTTTAGTTACTTGTAATGTAACTATACTAATAAAACAACGGGGAAAATATTGCTATCAATAAAAAATACATCTATGACGTTTTTAAGATCTCCTAAATAAAAAATACTGAAGTCTAGATTTAAAAAAATCATTATGAAAGTAAAAATAAGAAAAATGTACACAAACTACAGTCACGAATTTCATGCAGCTTGTAAATAGGAAGATTACTCGTATTAATTTTTTTACAAAAAAAAGGTGAGAGGATAGGGAGACATTAAGAATATTGAAGGGGTTAAATGGTATGAAAATTCAACTACTGCCCAATGTTTTAACTAATAAAATATATTTCCTATTATTTTATTTAATTAAATACTGAATAACGATGTTAGTCCTTTATTTCCGTAACTTGTACAATTTCAGCCGCGGAGCAATTCGTTGGTTATGTAAATTGTATACATTAAGTAATGCATACAAAAAGTAAATAAAGGAAGTGATTAATAATCACTTAATCACTTCCTTTATTTACTTTCAAAATGTAAACTTCATTAATTAATCATTGCAATGAGTTATAATAATTTACGTTTTTAAATATATATTAAATATGTCCAGCTAGAACAATAAATATAGTGATGTTACTAAAATATCTTAAAGGAATGTAATTCATATAATTAATTCTAACAATTAAGATCAGCTGGTTCATTAACAAATAAAAAGAAATAAGATTTTTATATTAAGCAAGAGGACGAAGAAAACAAATGAATCTTAACATATTGCCCGTCATTAATACAATTCAGTAGCACAAGATAAACTAAGTATATTTATTTTACATTTTTTTATCAATATAATATATAAGTGATCACAAATCAATGGCAATGTTTAAAAATAGTAATACAATAAGAATAATAACCATAATGTTCATAATATTAATAACTTTGTAATAATATACGTAAATATATATATCTATAATCTTATAGCGACCAGAATTGCTTTAAATATGTTGTTTGTGACACACCTATTGCGAGATGTGTCCAATGACCCGAATTACCATGGTATCATTGGCTAGAAAGTGTAATAATTATGTAATCTGTGTGTATGTTGTATGTGTTGCTGCGTATGTGCCTGCGTGTAGTATGCATGTAGATGCAAATAAAGTGTAATTATTAGCTTATTGAGAAGAGTGTTAGAAATTTAAGAGCATAAAGAGTAAGAGTTTAAGAGCAAGATATAAATATATTGATACAAATACAGAATATTATATTATAACAATATATAACATTTATGACCGTAATATAAATCACAATTGAAAGCATATTCATAAAATACAATAAATGAATTACAATAATAAAGTATAACAATCAATAAAATTATAAATTCTCAAAAGTTGAAAACATTTTTCGAGATTGTAATGTAAATATAATATTTTATATTCAATTTTTTTATTTAAAAAAAAAGTTATCTTCATAGCACTAAATGTTGTTTGGTTTTTGTATTCTTAAAAGATGAACGATTTAATATTTAAATTTTTATTTAAAATTAAATAAATCTTACGACTAATTTTATTGTATTATTTCCATATTAAAATTTTTTCAATGGTTGTTTTTAACGCATTTTTTTATATCTGATCATAACAGTACTTCAGTTTTAAAAAATGCCTTTTTCTAGTAAAGAAAACTGTTCAAAAATCATAAATAATACTGGTTAACAGGATTTTTGTAATATTAATGAAAACCCTCTTTTTGTATTTCATTTTAATAGTTATTAAAATATCTATTCTCAGAAATGTCATACCAAGTCCCATTTCTGAGTACCTATCAACCCTTCTACCTGTTAACCTGTTTTGAGTTACCTAGAATTACACCTGATTTTACTGGATATTCCAACGACAATCTACGAACCTTTAAAGACTGTTAAGTTTCTTTAAAACGGAATAAATTTTACATAAAATTATATAAAAAAAGTTTATGTCGTCGATGTTGTAAAAATTCAGCGAATAAGTTTTCTTATATATGAGGAAAATTTATTTAGTCATATCTTAGGGTCATTTTAAAGAAAAATTTATCAAAGAAATTTTGTTACCTACATGCATATATACCCAAATTTTTTTTTTTATTAAAATCAACCTCCACCTCTTAAAATTCAAACCGAAGATTTGCCCTATTCCCCTTTGGTTTAAATATTTTTTTTTTAAAGTCTATACTTCGTACGTTGAGGTATCAAGAAACGTCTACAATTTTTTAAATTATACACCCCGAAACTAAAATTCAGAGAATATTCTTGAAAACTTTTTTTGTTTATTTTAGCCTCTGTTGAAACGGTGTTAAATTTACAGAAGACTTTACTTAAGCAAATTTTTTTAAGCTTAAACTACTATGAGTATTTTTAGAAATTTTTTAAAATTTATTCCCCACCTCCAAAAAATATACATTGTTTTTTTGCACTTCACACTTTTATTTAGTTTTCTTCAGTTTTTAAATATAATTTAATAATGAAATGCGATTAAAAGAGAAGTGATTAGAGAAAAGAATAACATTATACTTAGTTTTTACTGTAATTATTAATTTTTAGATAAAACAGGAGCAATAAAATAAAGCCTCTATTCATTTTTAACTATGTACAATATTATTGCTGATAATAAATTCATTACTTCTTGATTTATTTCCGATAAGAAAAATTATTATAAAAAATACATATAATAATAAATGTTCAATTATTACGTAGTCCGGTGTTATCTAAAATAATAATACTACGCTTACATACAATTTCCTGCTCTTTGTATTTCCGGTTACAATACGCTAACTATATAAATAATAAGTTGTTTATTAATAAATTAAAGTTATATTTTACACTGTTAAAACAATTCTTAAATATTTTTTTTAACAGGATATGCAAAACATAATTCTGTTCAAAAATCACTTAATTGGAAATGGATGAATTCTGATTGTTATAAATTCAGATTAATATTAAAAAAAGAAGAATGTATAACGTCAAAATTCCACCAATAGAGCAGAAGATTATGATTTTTTATATCGGAATTCTTTGGCCCGAAGATTATTTAAGGATCTTTACTAGAACTACCTAAATTTCTGAAGTTTTGAAAAATTTGTATCGGTGCGTACTCAAGTGTTATTCACTGGAAATAGTTGAAGAATTGATATTTTTTCATGAAAATTCAAAATTTGTTAATTATTGTTATAAAATCAATTTTTTTGACAATATTCATTAATAAAGGTGTTTTTTTTGTTTTTTAATTACAAATTCAAACTTTAAAATTAATCCAGTGATTCATTACTATTAATTAATTATTAAGCAATCACGGTTTAAAATAATCACAAAGGGCAAAATGTCATAACTTGTATTCAAGTATGAATTATGACTTAGGGATTCAAAGTTATATAAAAAAATAATAAAACGAGGTTGTTGTGAGAATTATTTTTTGGATCATAAATCATATGTTGCCTCCTTAATACTGTCCACGGTCAACAGGAAAATAGCTTGTTATGCTTGTTGTGTAGTTTTTGAGGAAAAAATGTGCAGCACTAATTATCAACTTAAGTCGATGTGGATATGATTCTGAAAGAAACCGGGGTTGTTTTTCTTATTCTTATATTAGTTTTCTGAAACAAAAAAGATAAATACTGTAAAGATAAACTGATCAGGTAGATTTGTCTGAATGAAATAGAATCCGGGTGAGTAAATAACGATCTTTTATTCTTCCTTAATATAAGGGTAGCGAAAAACTCTTCACCAAGTTATAAAGCACCAAAGTTTAGTAAAAAAAAGAAAAAAAAAAGATTCCGTAATTTTTTTTTGTAAAAAATAATGTAAAACAAAATGTTATTCATTAACATAAAATTTCAAAACAGACTTCAAACAAAATATTCAACTGAAAGTACAAAAATAAATTATTTAAAAAAATGGAGCGACATCAAAATGCGCTAAAAAGTAAGAAATAATTTCGTCCAAATACTTAATTCCTTACACGATTTTTTGGATGGGCGCCTGCTTCTACAAAATTAATTTCTGTAATATTGTTATTTTCTTGTTCAATAATAATATATACGTATACTTCATAAAAACTAATATCGATGTTACATCAGTGGAATTCATATTTATATGCTTTGATTTGTTTCTCGTTCTTATACACGCCATTCCATATCACATAGGTCCATTCAAGTATCATACAAATAACATCATGCATTTTGGCGTCGATTCAAAAGTACGTCCTAGGAATTAATTAATTATTTGGACGAATTATTTATTACTTTTTAGCGTATTTTTATGTCGGCTCCATTTAAAAAAATAATTATCTCATAATTTTCTGTGTCTAATAACGATAAGTTATTTGGCGGAATAATAATAACGGAGTAATGTGTTCCTTTTTGGTGATATAATGTGCATACCTCCAGTCAAAGGTCATTAGTGTTTTGTTCCATCTCCTTGGTGCAAAGCAGAAATAAAATTTTCAATATCACATCACGGCGAAAGCAGCTGCGTCAATTTCAAAAAGACTTATTTGAATCGGATTAATAGGAAAAAAGTTATGCGCTAACAAATATAAAATAAAATACGGGTTGAATACATAACCTGTTTTTTGAAGTCGGTTAAAGAAAACCAAAACAATTGTGCAGCTTATTACATAATTAATCAAGAAATAAACATTACCTCAAACTTTAAAAAAAATAGGTATTAATTCTAAAAATAACAGTAAAATTTTAAATGTAAAAATAATACTAAAATTAATTACTTATTCATCAATATACAGGTTGCCCCTTAAGTTTCCACATATAGAAAAAATAAACATTATTTATGAAAACCATTTTTATTAATTTTATGAATTTACTCGTATAATAATAATAATAATTATTAATTATTTTTATGTATTCTATGAATGAAAACGTACGGGACACTGTATAAAATTTCAATGGAATTTAATATTTTATATGTGCAGCATATTTTTACATATTCTCACCGTATGACTTCAACAAAAGGACATGACTTTAAATTGGACAAAAGGACATAACCGCTTTTCATATTAAAAAAAATATATATATATATTTATTTCCCAAATCTGTAAGTTCTAATTTATTCAACTAGTGAACAATAAGTAAGCTCTCTCACGGCCCAATGAGATTAGGATGATATATATGACATGCAAGTGAGGTATAGTCTTGTACAGACTCAGGCCGACCGTTTAGAATAATATTCTAAAATGAAATGTAATTTTTTAATTCAGTAAATGACAACAACACTGTTTATGTTAAATAGTTGCTATAAATAGAATATAAAAGTAACAGTTGCTTATTGCAAGAATACAAAATATACCGATCAGCTGTGTTATTTACTGTTCAAAAACTCATTTCACTTTTGGAAGACAAAAAATAATAATAAATCTGAACGGATAGAAAATTGAAATTGATAAATGAAAACATTCGCCAGTTCATTTTCCTAACTCAAAGAACAAGGTTGTTTAAACATTGTTTTTTAATTTAAAAAAAAATTAGTGTAAAATGGAAATGATAAAAATTTATTTGAAAATAAAATGCAAGCTTCATAATGTTATTAATAGTTGTATAAATAAATATATTGAAATGTACATATTATAAAAAAAAAATTACAAGAATGCGAACAATTACATCAAAAGTATCTTAATTTTATATCGCTGCCAGAAATAGAAATATTAAAATTTAATCCCTTTTTGTGAAATGAAGCAGCAACAAACTTAATTAGAATATTTTGAGTTATTAGATTTACTAGATAAAACTTCCTAAAAACAATCATTATTAATTAACTCCTAAATAAAAATAAAATTATCTACAACCATTAACTCCCCTAGATGTAACATACACCTTACCTAATCATATTTTAAGATTTACGCGGCAAGTTATTTCTTTATCAGGTAAACAGCAGTTGCTCAAGACTGTTTTAGATTATAAAAAATGAACAGTTCATAATTGGGACGGACCCTGATGCCTTTTTGAAGGTATACAATAATTGTTTAGATGAGGAGTATTCCTCCAGAGGTGGAGACGGCAGCGCCTGGTCTTGGTTCCCAAGCCGGGGAGGAACCCGGAGCTACCGTCCTCTTATAGACCACTGGCGATGATCGACACCATGCCAAAGATACTCGAGTGCATGTTGCGCAGAGGCTGACCAGAGTTATTGAAGACGCAGGGGGACTTTCGGATAAACAAATGGTTTTTCGCAGAGGAAGATTTGCTTTGGAAGCGGTGTCGGAAGTTGTTGGTATGGCATGAAGAATCATTGGAGGGAGGAAGATCTGCGTGCTCGTGGCGCTTGACGTTGGCAAGCCATTTAACTGTGTGACCCACGACGCTATTAGGACTGCGCTGGAAAGCATGAGAGTCCTCCCATATCTGAGAAGGATAATTCCTTCCTATCTCAGTGGGCACAAATTGATCTGCGAAGTGAAGGACGGAGCGGTCTAACGGTGCATAGATAGAAGAGTTCCACAAAGGTCGATCCTTGGGCCGGCTCTTTGTAATATAGTGTATTTCGCACTCCTCTACCGCCGGACGTCACTCTCGTAGGTTACGCAGACGACTTGGACCTCGTGGCGGAGTCGAGTACTCTGAGAATACATCGCCCAGATTCAAGGCTCATACACAACAATGAAAACCTGGATGGCCGAAGTCGGGCTAACTATGGCTCCAGATAAGACGTAGATTGATGTGATTACAACAACCAAGCGAAGGCCAACATTGAAGATGGTGCTTGAGGGTCAAAGGATAGTTTCAAGGACTGCGATACCTTGGAATATGGGTGGACGCCGGGATGCGGTTCAGCACCCAAGTCTTAGAGGCTTGAAAAGCCTCCAAGACTTGAAGGCTGAAAAGGTCATGCGTCTGGTGCCAGATTACTGCCGAACTGTGGGGGACCAAGGCAGCAGAGGAGGAGGCTGCTGTCTGGAGTGATATACTCCACATTACTTTACGGTGCGAGATATGGGGAGGGTCACTAGATACGGCGTATACAGGAGTGATCTCGAATCAATACACAGAAGGAGGTGCCTCCGTATTAAAGCTGCATATCGCACGGTTTCTCGGGAGGCAGTCGAGGTGTTGGCGGGAATATTACCTGTCGATCTGGAGATCATCCGCAGGAAGAACATTAAAGAGCAACGGGTGTCAACACCAGCGGAAAAAAGGAGAGTGGCTAGCTCCATTATAGGAGAGAATGGCAGATGCGGTGGGACACTAGTGATAGAGACCGGTAGACACACCGCATAATTGGGGACCTGAGAAGTTGGTGCGAGAGGGCCCATGGCTCACTGGATTACTGTTTCACACAGTTTCTAGCGGGCCATGGAGGGTTCAGAGAATACCTTTTTAGGTTTAAGCTAGATCATTCCACTAGTTGTCCGGTGTGTGTAGACGAGGAAGAGACAGCATATCACGTCTTCTTTCGCAGCCCCCGATTTGAGGATGCGAGGAGGGAAATATTGGAAACCATAGATAGAAAGAAAATGTTCCTCTCCGAGGAACTGAAGCAGATAATGTCAAGCGCGGAAAACTGAACGGCTGTAGCAAAGTTTGCTAGGAATATCATGGAGGAGCTGTACGTCTGGGAGGAGTTTCGCAGGTGTAGAAGGAGTCGTTGGAGGATGCGGGGGCGGACAGGCACGCGGCTGAGAGCCTAGGGAGTTTCCCGTACGTATGGGGATCGTCTGGGTGCAATAAGGTCGTGGGCACTACGCTCCCGCGTCCGATGATGACCCGTGAGGTAAGTATGCGGTAGTGTTTGATTATCTGCGAGGTGTTTGTTTATGTAATTGGATGTGACTGGCTTTGATGTGATGTATGGAATGTGCGGCGAGAGGTATGTTTTCTGAGTGATGATTGGATGTCGTGGAGTTTTGGTGAGAATTTAGTCTGATGTTTGGTATCTTGTGGGTGTGAGGTCCGTGTCTGTTGACTGTGGTGTCTGAATGTGTGTGAGGGCGTATTCCCCATTCCTGAAGTAATGCACACCAGCTGTACCAGGAAGGGTGGGTAGCCAGGGGTGGAGGTTTAGTCAGTAGTGCGCAGGAATACATACGCATTTAATAACATCTTGCGGACCCTGTTCGCTAGCCCGACAATGCCCAGGCGCCCGTAAATGCGGTTCCTTCAACTCTTAAAAAAAAAATAAATATAAAAATAAAAAATAAAATATATGTGATCCAAACAGCATCATATATTTCATTTTTGAAAACAGTTTGAACAAATAAAGTGATGATCTCTACTTATAGTAATTTTTTTTCAAAAACATGCACACTTGTAAAAATAGAAACATGATATGTTACTTTTAGTAATGCAATGCACCCGTGCGAAGGCTGATATCCACCGAGTACCGTAATTACCACACACTCCGTCTACTGATTTAATTTATTAAGGACACAAATCTTAGGCTGCTACTACTACAACTACTGAATTAGTTTCCACTTACGAATCTGCTCCGAGATAATAACAGAGAACGCACAGGTTTGAATGCCACCTGCCATGATACAACTTCGCTTAAGTTTCCCCGACTCTGGTTAGCGCTCTAAGGCCGGAATAAAACAATTCACTAGATAACTAGCGCCGCATGCTCCGAATTCGGTTTTAAACATTTCTCACTTGTTCACCACGATCTAACTTATGCTACGGAGAGAACTCTCTCATTCCCTCTCTCTTGAAGCGGTCAATCGCCTCTCGCGCTGCAAATCGACTACTGAGTTTCGCGGGGTCGCCAGGAAGTATCACTCGATGTAAAAACACATTTCCAAGTGCTTATCTCAGCACCAGCACCAAGTGCACACATGCAGTACTATATCGGTTCTCTATCTGCATCGTTTTTAACATAATTAAAATGTTAACTACGATTATTATTAAATGCATTTATTCTCTTAAGAACTAATTTATCTATTTCAATCCATATTATTACAATAGTATCCTGAATGAGACAAATTGGAAGTTGTTAGTTATTAAAAATATTCTTTTATCTTGCAGAAAGAGGTTAATAAATAAGTTTAATTTATCTCAAGAAACCGTGCAACAAACCAAAACATAATATGATGATTATAACGTAATTAAATTTAGCGCAATTCCGAGAAAAAGACACTTCTCTCTACTTGCAACATAAAAATGAAGTAAAAATAACTTATAATATAGAAATTGGAAAATTGTGATAAAATACATATTTTGTTTAAAAATAATAATTTTAAGCTTAAAATTTTAAGATAATTTTAAAATAATAAGTACGTTACCACTATATTAAAATTTCAAGTAAAAGGAAAAAAAACATTTGTTACCTCAATGTATTTCTTCAATTCCCCATAAGCTGCTGCTGTTTGTTTAACTATTGTCATCGTTTCCCAAATTTATTATCAATATCCTCAGTAGTATTTTCACACTAACTGTCCGCTTTTCGTGCTTTTTTTTTCTTTACACGTAGAATACAATTTTTCCAAGCATTTGCATCTACTCTATTTACTTTCTATCAACAAATTTTTTACACCACTTAACTTAAATGTGTTACTCCAAACGTAGCCCTTGACTTCTGCCTATATCAATTCTATCGGGTTAAAATTTTGCAAGGTAAGGAGGAAGACGCAACACAACACAATTTTTTGATTTGGTGATTTCATCTACTTGATAATGAATATATTTTTGTCTAGCTGTTTTACTGTTTTTAAAATTTCTACTTTTAACATGTCTTCGGTGTACACTCCCGATTTCGGGTCGAAGCATTTGGAGTTTTTTTAAAATTTTAGTGCATTATCCATTACTGTGACGGATACTTCAGCGACAATTTCGAAAATTTTTTTAAACCACGGCATAAAATTGCCCCCATTCATTTCATCGTGGGAAGATCTGGATTCCAGTATCCGTAAACCACGATTATTGGAACGTTCAAAAACCCATTTTCACTTCCTACGTTCGTTTATATCAATCTACCTTTTCCAACCGGGATTTTCATCCCAGTTGACAAACCTTTCATAAAAGCGTTTTTTTGCACTTTTTATTTTTTATCCACCTATAACTTTTCCCGTGTATGGCCTGCATTAACCCAGGTTTCATCTAAATAATAAATTGTTTAACCCTCTTCACGAAATCAATTAATTTCTCTTAAATATTCCCTACGTCATGAAATAATATCTTCGCGTTCACTCAATAAAGAATAATTTTTTCTGGACCTGAAACGAAAATTCATTGATTTTAAAACATGATGTAATGTACTTCTAGAGAAGAAATTTCTCAGTTCGGAATCGGTATTCATGGCACTTAATATTTTGTTCAAGTTAGGAACTGCGTTATTGAAATAAAACGAATAAATTGTTTATCTGATAGCGATTTTAGTAAAATCGACCAACTATTTAACAGTTTTCACACGGTTTTATTAGAGCTCACATGTTTACCATCAATTTTGCTTGTCTTTATTTTGTTAAAACAGACCAACGCTTGTTGCACTACTTGTTTTTCGAACAATGTCATCAACTGGAGTTTCAGGGTTATCTTGTTTTAAGGTTATATATAAGTTGCTGATTTTTTTTTAGAGCTATCTAAGCGTTTTCCTGGTTTATATTTCACGACAGAATGACTCATTGTTAAAACCAGATTGGCACAAAAACACGGGTAAATTAAAATTAATTAAAATAACATTGAATAAAAATGTTATAAAAAATGAACTATAAAACTGTATCGTACCGTAAAGTGTAACATGATAACATGAATGAAATGCTTTCTTTCACTGATTGAATAACTGGGAAACATTAAAATAATGTTATCGTTATTAAACATCAATAAAAAAGGCTCAACAAAATTTTTAATTGCTTATCATCGGCATGCCACGGCGCCAAAGAAGCTAGCACTTGCTAGCTTACAAGTGATAGCTTACAGTACATTATTATACGCAAAAAGAATAATTGCATTTGCACGGAGTGACAGACTGACAGCTTGAGATATATACTCATACATGCTGAATTCACATTTATATCTGTTGCAAGGTTTTCTGAGACAAAAATTAAGCACATTTATTATATTTTATTTGTACGTTTGCCGATAAGAATAGTAGCATTTTTACCTTTCATTTGCAGGTTCTAACTTCGAGCCCTGGACAGGTTTGAAACTTTTTCACTTGATACAAAAAATTAATTTCATTATTATTCGTTCGTTCCGTTGAAATGTTCTGCTGATATAGACAATGAGACCTAGTTTTTGAACTCAATGCTGCAGGAGGCAGCTTGGCGCTCAACGCTTATGTAGTGGCATGAAGGGGGGAGGTAGCGACTATCCATGAGAAGTGTTGGATCTTACAACTACCAATAGGCAGCTTAGGAGGAGGTGACAATATTATAGGAGATCCGAGTGTAGAACATACTTGAACAGAGCTGCTCGCAGACTAAAACGGTTCCCAAAGTCTATCAAGAATAAGTCGTTTAAAAATTATCTTTAGAATCTTTATCCTTTGAATAGAAAACATAACTACTCGTTATGTAAAACCACGAGGAATTTTCAACGGCTGCCTCCCGTGTTCCCACCTCTAAAGGCCTCGAAGCGACAGCCAAAAGGCCGACTTTTTTGCTACTGTGTAAAGTCTTTCAGCCACTTAACGTCCGTGGAACTAGTGAAGAGGAAATTCTTGACTCTTAAATCAACCCGATTCCTATGTGTCTTCTGATTAAGCCTTTCTCATCAAAGGAGGTACTGCAGATGACTAGGAAGGGCAGATCTCAAAAGGCCGTACTGCATATATCACAACTTTTCAATGGCATCCTTCATACAACGTGCTATCCGTCGGAATGGAGGTATTACAAATACCTAAGCCAGGTAAACAGTGTACGTGATATCTTCGTACAGGTCAGTAAGACTGTTATCTATTATGTCTAGGGTATTTGAGAGGATATTTCTTCGAAGATTGTGGCCTATTATAGAACAGGGATAAGTTCTCCTATTTTTTTGGCTTCCGCGGTGGACATTCCATCATTGAACATACAGACAGGATTGTTTATGTTGTCACCAAATGGTTGGATCGAGTGTTCCTCAAGACTCAGTTTTGGGGCCTATTCTCTATTCTATCTTCACTGCGGACCTTCCGGCTCCGGACCATACCACTGTTGCTTCATTTGCTGATGACACATCGATCCTGGCTGTCGATGATGATCCAAGTCAATCTTCGGCTAAGCTGCAATATGGGTTGGATCTAATCAACGCGTTGCTGACTTAATGGATAATGAAAGTCAGTCAAACGAAATCGACTCATATGACGATTGCAATGAGAAGATGTGACTGCCCACGGATCTACCTGAATACAGTTTATATTCCGTATGTTGGTAGAGTGCGGTACCTAGGTCTTTATATGGATCGTCGTTTAACATGGAAGATTCATGTGAGGGGAAAAAGGAAACAAGTGAACATCAAGTTTAAAGAGCTGTACTGGTTATTAGACAGGAAATTGCAGGTATAACTATCTAACAAGCTATTGTTATACAAAGTGATTCTGAAGCTGATTTGGATCTATGACATCCAAATCTGTGGGATAAAAAGCGCCAGAAACATTGAAATCATTCAGCGATTCCAGAAAAAATTAGTAAAGACCATAATGCAGCCACAATGGTTTGTGAGGAACAGCGAGTCAACAACCATCGGGTTTACTGTACGTTCGGAAAGAAATCCAACGATTCACATCAATGTGCAAACTAAGACTTAACGACCACGTTAACTATGTGGCCGTGAACCTTCTAGACAATAGCAAAGATGTTAGACGGCTGACGCGGCTCCTTGTGTTGAACCTTCATTTTTCCTGTTTATCCTCCGGGAATTACCGTTCAGGTATTATTTTAGAGGATAAATGAGGAAGATATGTATGAATGTAAATGAAGTGTAGTCTTATACAGTCTCAGTTCGACCGTTCCTGAGACGTGTGGTTAATTGAAACCTCACCATCAAAGAACAACAGTAACCACGATCTAGTATTCAAATTCGTGTAAAAGCCTTTACTAGGACTTGAACCTGGAACTCTCGACTTCCAAAGAGCTGATTTGGGAAGACGCGTTCATCACTAGACCAACCCAGTTGGTTTTGTGTTGAACCTGGGAGACTGTCAGAGATACTCGGGATTAAACTTTATCTTTTGAGTGTTGTGCATCATCTCAGTACTTATTTGGAAGCTAGTTATTATGCTTCCACTGTTTCTACGTTTCATTTCTACTGTTTTCTTGTGTTATTTTTTGTTTATTTGATATTATTGTTTTTATCTTTAATTTTTTACTGTGTTGTTTGTAGTGTTATTGTTTAGAATTAATCAATGTTAAGTGCCTTCTTAGATGTACTATACGTGGGTTTTGAATGTATTTCATTAAGGAGTTTCGTTGGACGCTCCTTTTCATGTGATTTATTTTGATGCAATTTACTTGAGGTTTCTGGTTGAATGAAATCGACTGTAAATAAATTATTATTCATCAACAGAAGTTACATAGTGCCTACTAGAATAAAACAGAATACAGGAGATTTAATTGCTGTTGGGCTTTCTTTCCAGAAAATCATTTTTCAGACAGACATTTCACTTCAGAAAAAAAACAATTACCTAAAAAAAAAGAAATATTTCGTCTAAAAAGTATTCTTCAGTAAAATTTAATTACACTAAAAAAAAAAAAAAAACAAAAAAAAAACACGTATTAAGGAAATAAAAATATTTAATTATTTTTAATGAATAAAAGCCTTATCAGCGGTTTAAAGCAGCCAGTAAAATGAATCTTCATGTTGATAAAAATAGGAAGTTAAAGCGAAATCACAAAGCAAACAAAAGAACAAATAACTATTTTTATACATTTATCTCATTAAAAGATTAAATGAACTGGTTAAACGAAAACAAATCACAGGAAATTCTTATTTCCAACGGAAATCGTTATCTTTTCAGATTTTTAGCAAATATATTCGGCTTTCTGTAGATAAATATGAAATAAAAGTACTTAGTTTTCTACAGCATTTTTTTTTTTTTATAAATGTCCAATTTAGTATCACGATAAGACTGTGGTCGAATATTTGTGCATTTCAATAGTATCATTGAAACATATTAATAACACACTGCAATCTGGGTTCAGAGTGAAGCAGCGTGCCATATTTTTTTTATAGTCTCTCTACGAGCTCTCTAGAAGTATTGTTTTTTTTAAAGCTGTTCTCAATAGTTTTATAATGGAAGAGGAAGTAACAAAATTATCATCAGATTAACGACAGATTAAAAGCTACAGGATAAAGAAATTTATGACAAACAAAACAAGAAGTATTGCTGAATCGGGAAATGCGAATCAACAGATTGATGGTAATATATCGGCACGTAAATTTCTTTCTTAATAATTACACTAGCATCTTACAAGGACATCAGAAGACAGAGAAAATAATACGTGACATTATCCTGCTTTGCTTTGCAGCGCTCTGATCAGACGCTATGCTTGTCATTATTAAATGTTTACTATTATGCTTACGTATATTCCCATCTAAAGTATAATGTAATCATCTTTTGGGGCTCTCTCAAAAAATCAAAACGAGTATTTAAGGTACCAAAATGGGCTGTAAGTTTAGGGACCCATACGAATAATTGTAGACCAGTATTTAGAGATTAAGAGTGTTAACTTATCTTAAAATCATGTTTATAAATATGAATGTCAATCTTTTTAAAAAGAATAGTCATTTATTCTTAAAAAATAAAAATATTCGCCCCTACCTAATCAAGCAACGGAACTGTTTTGTACAACGTAACACATAACTTCGGCTTACAAGAAAAGGCCTCCCCAACGAGAAGTCTTACTCTTTAAGATTTTCAGGGCGGCATTCCTATAGCCCTAGCCTTTTCAGCGTTTCTTCCTCTACACACTGAGCTGCTGAACCTTTACACCATACATATACAATAAAGCACAAAATAATAGAAATTACAAGGTATACCCTTACACAGCAACACAACAGCTTACACTGTTTCTTCTTACACATATACACTTGGTGTTGCATGGCTTATTCGTTCGCTCGGTCCACCGCACTTCCAATGAATGCTAGATGCAGTCCATCATTCATTCAACCGTCTTGCTGTAGGTGCATTTCGTTCAAGCCCTGTGGTAAGCTTACTGGTTCAAAGTGGTGAGCCATCCCTTTGGAATAGACAAAGCCAAATGATCTGCATTTATGTAGTTCGTATTAAAGCTCAACGAAATCGTCCAACGTTTGATGCGGTGTTCTGTAACCCACATCTGAATCGATACCAGGAACAGCCAAGATCTACTGCTCCGCTAGGCATCATAGCTCAGCATCTTTTCTTACCTCTAAATATACAATTATCTTTTAGTGTTCCATGTTATTACCCCCCTTGGCGACCTTCTCTCTTTAATTATTGCTTTGGTCTTTGTCTTAGGGCCGTTTAGAATGAATATCTGCTCCTTATGCCTTCTCCCAAATTCCAGTATCAGTGGGGATGATCTGTTCAACCTGTTTTCACAGTTCCTTTGTCATGCCTAATAATTGGTGATTTCAACGCCCATCTCTATTCTTGGGCTAATCATAATTTTCTTCCCGAGACACTGTAGTTGATCGACTGAGGCAGAACTTGGATCTCTGCTTGTTGAACGATGGAACGTTCACGTTTATATCATCTTCATCAGGTGCATTTTCGTGCATTGATCTGCTATATTCAGCATCCCTACTTCCACGTCTTACCTGGCGTGTTTCCATAATGTTTTTTGGAAGCGATGACAGACTGGTTTTTATCTCAGTGATTTGCCTCAGAGTCAGCCACGCAGGTGGATAGTTGAGAAAGCAGACTGGATGGAATGAGGTTCTTTTAGCCAATACGATAAGAGTGGTAGCCCAATCCATTAACTTGCCAAGTTTACACATTTGGTACTCTATAATGCATGTGAATATCCCTCTTAACAGCTGGAAAGCCAAGGCTGCCTGCTTTTTCTTGGTGGGAGGAAGACTGCAGAAGTGCACTAAGGGTCGTCGCAGGGTTCTACATAATTTCAATCGCAGGCCTACGAAAGAAATACTCTACGCCTTGCGCAATGCGAGAACTGTATGCCGTCGAATGTCTCGGTGTCCTACACGGCAATCATGGCTGAATTATGTCGATACTATTTTCTCGGACAACTCCATCATTGGTTGCTTGGAAAAAGGTCGGACCATGTTGGATCAAGGCAATCACCGCAGCCGATATGACTGGAAAGCAACGGCTTCGGTTTGGAGATGGAAACGGAACGGGTACAAAGATACATTTAGCTAATACGATGCAAGTGGTGACGCGATCCACCAACTTTCCATGCTTGCACACCTGATAACTCGATTGTGCAAGTGAATATATCCCCCTGACATCTGGAAAACAAGACAGCCTGCTGTTCCTTGGTAGAACGATGAATGCAGGACGGTATTGAGAGATCGTCGCAGGGCTTTGGGTATTTTCAATCGTAGGCCTACAACAGAACTGCTCTGCGCCTAACGCAATGCGAGGACTGTATATCGTCGAGTATTTCAGTGTGCTAAGCGAAAATCATGACTAAACTATGCCGATACCATTCTCGGACAACTCCGTTATCGGCTGATTGGGGAAAGGTACGGGCCATGTGTAGATAAGGACAATCTCCAGCGTCAGTTGGACTAGAAACAACGGCATCCTCGTTACCGCGCTAATTGATGTGCCGAATACGTTTGGTTAAACTTTTAGGTCAGTTTCACTAACATCATCCTACTGTCCTGAATTTATGAGGTAGAAAGTGTGCGTCTATTATCGAAGATTCGCAAAATGAATTAAACATTCCTCTTTCTTTTGATGAACTAAGATATGCATTGAAAGATCCCCGTGACACTTAACCCGGAAACGATAATATCAGGTTCTAGGAACCTCAGATTCTAGCTATGTTATCTCATCTCCCGAATAGTGCATTACGACATCTTTTGTCTATTTATAATAAAATATTCTGTAACCAAGTATTTCCAGATTCCTGGTCAGAAGCATTGGCCATCTCCGTACTGAAACCTGATAAAGATAAATCACACCCTTCCAGTTATCGTCCTATTTCCTTGACCAGTACTCTGTGCGAGCAAATGGATTGTATGATAAACCATCTCTAGTGTGGCACCTGGCACCTTGAGAGAAATGCTATAATTGCCCCCGCACATTGCGGTTTCCGCCAAGGCAGATCGGCTATCGATCATGTAGTTGCCCTGGAATCTGTTACTCAAAACGCCTTCCTACTTCGTCAACGCCTTAGGCATTTTTCTCAACGCCAAGGCCTTAAATATAATTAGCCCGAAATTTCGACACGTATTTGTCTGTTCTGATTCCGTGGATGCCTTACAGGGATAAGTGACATGTACTCCAGACACCCTATCGTCTGTGAGATTCAGAGTGTTATTTTTCAAATGACTTAACATAATAGTACTGTGAGCTTCTGCTGGATCCCTAGTCAAATTGGAATTTCAGGCAATGAGCGCGCTGATCGTGCGGCAAAAGAGGCCTGTTTCCAGCCTCCTTTCACTAACCGCGTTGTTTTGAACTATCTAGTCTGTTTTTTGAAGGCGGTGGTTTGTGGTGAGGGACAAAGTGAATGGAGTGCGAACATCAACGATAAACTTCGTCCGCTCAAGACCACTGTCACCGTGAAGCTCCTGATGGAGGAATAACCGTTGAGAAGAGGTTATTATTTGCCGTTTGCGAATAACGCACATAAACTCATGGACACCTCATAAATCAGACCGATATACCCGTCTATGTTCACTGCAACTGCCGACTAACGGTACACCACACTTTTGTGGACTATGTCTGTTATGTAGCGTTCGGAAGTTTAAACTAGGGGGCTAACATCCGAAATAGGCAACAATGTATCGATGTTATCTAATGTCTTACGATTTCTTAAGGCAGTACATCTGGATTCAAATGTTTGATTAAAACTGTAATATATTTTTGCCTTTTGACGAACGGAAATTTTGATTTTTTATGTTAGATTTTTAATATTGTTTTTATTTCCCGCTTAGCATACCACGTTTTACATCCTTTCAATTTTAAGCGCGCTGTAACGTCACTTCGTTGTACCTCCAGGGAAAAAAGAGAAAAGGCCTTATTATACTTCCGTTGTCATTTTTAACAAAAAATTACCGAACCATTTAAAAACTTTTTCTCACTAATTTATTCAAAATACAATTATAAGGTCTTTTTTATGAAGACGTTATTCGTGATTTTAAATAATATTAATTGAAATATTTTTTAAATCTATATTTCTCTGCATTTTTAATAACGCCTTCTGAATTGTGAATTATTTTGGAGTTATTTTTATATTAAATATATTCATATTGTTCATGAATTTAATGTATTAAATGAGTCTATATTTTAATAATAATAATTAATTAAACTAATATCTATTTTTTATTTTATAATTGTAATTTATCTTAAAATGACGTAATCTATACAATGTATCATTATTTATCGTTCGGAATAAAAGATTAATTTATCAAGCAAATATATGTTTATTGAAAAATAGTATATATATTAGCTTTAAGGATTAATTATTTTATAAGCTTTTTATTGATTATTTCTGTTGAAGATAACTCTCGAAATACAATTTACAAGCTTCTCATTGAATTTAATTCAGTAACAAGAAAATAAGAGGCCAAGGTGTTGCTAAACTATCCCGGTAAATGACTCGAAGTATGTACCCCCTCTCACAACCTACTCCTTTAAGACCCCTAACTCCCAACTTTATTAGCATCAATGACCTTCTTTATTTTTTCCTGTTTAGCCTCCGGTAACTACCGTTTAGATAATTCTTCAGAGGATGAATGAGGATGATATGTATGAGTGTTAATGAAGTGTTAGTCTTGTACATTCTCAGTTCGACCGTTCCTGAGATGTGTGGTTAATTGAAACCCAACCACCAAAGAACACCGGTATCCACGACCTAGTTATTCAAATCCATGTAAAAATATCTGGCTTTACTAGGACTTGAACGCTGTAACTCTCGACTTCCAAATCAGCTGATTTGGGAAGACGCGTTAACCACTAGACCAACCCGGTGGGTTTAGCATCAATGCCCTATGTGTAGAAAACACCACGCGAAATTTGAAGTTCGTCCAACTAGTCCCTGCTTATTAAACTAAATAGAAGCCAACACGGCGTGTCGTACGTACGTACACACATACACACACACACACACACACACACACACACACACACACACACACACACACACACACACACACACACACACACACACACACACACATACATACACAAATTTTACCCCTTTTTTATACATTTCTCAACATTATATTACTTCTTGAGTACAAAAAAGCAAAATATCGTGTTCCAGCACGACTACTATAACCTTGTTATAGTAATTAACTCCCTTCTGATTAATTCTCTTCTTATAGTAGTAACTCTCTTCTATATAAAGATTTTGATTTGGTTATCTGTTTGTGACTTTCTAAGGATAGGACTCTATAGGATAGAAGGTTTAGAATATACAGTGATTCAGTAGGAAAGAGATATAATTTGGGAACTGATTCCTAGAGCTTGAAATAGGGGAAAAACTTTATATAAACATATGTCCGAAATCGCTTTTTTATCGAGTTACGGCCTGCGAAAAATTTCGCCTGGATTTCAATTCCCCCGGTGAAATGAGATCGTAGTGAAATTTTTAGGACGTTAATTAAGGGACAGAATTAGTGATTTCTTATGGTTTTTGACCTGAGAGATCGAATAAAATAGGTTCCAGAACCGTATATGCAGTAAATTTTGAGATATCTGGTGTGAAAACTAATAAATTGTGGTAAAAACCCTGTTTTTTTTATCTTTGACGTACAATAACTTTGTTAAATGGGTAATAACACATAAAACTTTTAAACAAAACTTGTTGAGAATTTAATTCTGAATAAAATGGTGTAAGGTAAGTTGAACAGAACAAAAAAATAGAAAAATTACAATTTCATTTAGACCCTGTATACACACACACACACACACACACACATACACACACACACACACATTTTTTTTAAAAAACCATGAGGATCAAATTGAGAATTATGAATCTCCTCTTTTTAAATATTGTTAAAAATGCACAGCAAAGTAATATTTTTCATTTAAATCACTAGGCGAGGACTAATGGAAAGAAAATTTTCAGTTTTCTTAGATTAAAAGCAATTTAATAGAAGACAAGGAATGAGTAAAAAAACTAAAACTTAACCCAACTAAAAATTATATTATCTTTAGTAGTCAGAAGGATAGATGTAGGAAAAAAGGATTTTTCATTGAAAAAGTTTTGATGAAATTTATGTTCTATGACATCTATCCGTGCAACAGCAGACAAAACTAAAAGTAATCAAGGTTGATTCATGTGGAAGTCTCCGTATAAGTAGTACCGCTTTTTCTATTCAAGGCAGTTAGGCATCAGTGTCTTTTTCTTTGAGTAATGAATGTATCTGAGGCTTGTTATTACCGCGGGCTCCAACCTTCCGCACGGAAAACTAACGTTAACCATCTGCACCATTCCGATACTGAAAGTAATCATGATATTAATCAACACCTGGAACGGATAGGGCAAAAATAGGATAGGATAGGGATGAAAATGAAACAATTTGTGGATAGATTATTGGTATGATAGCAAATACGAGTAATTATATAAAGAAATAGCGGAAAAAATGATGAATTGATACGATATAAAAATAAATAATATTCCAAAGCTTTCACTTATTCTATGATTTTTTTACAAATACGGGCCAACGTGTATTCGTAATGTCCTATGTTTGTTTACTAGCGCAATAACTGGAAAAAACCGATAAAAAATGTTTAACACCAACATTCCTGTCGTAAAATTGTAATTTTTGGTGTTGTAAAAAAATAGAGATTACAACTCTATAAATAGAGATTACAAGAGATGTAAACATTATCAACGGCCCTAAAACGAAATTCTTTTGATGAATCGAGGTAATGAATTTTTAGACAAATCGGAATAGCTTACATTCTAACCCCGATCACAATACCGCATTATTTTACAATAGCATGAAAATACCCGATCGGAATATAGCGTTTTCATCCGTAACATATACTATTGCCAGTTACTGTGGAGCATACAGCCTGTTTTGAAAAATGTTATTTTGTTTTAGAGTAAAACAATAAACCTTTTTTTATAGTGGTGGTTGACAGGTACAAATACTCGAAATACGTCGTTTAAGTTTTTTCTCTAATCTTCCAATAGTCGGTTTCATATAGCATCCACTTTTTTAAAATGTTGATTTTTCTCTCGATAAAAATAGGGATTTTTTTACACATAATTATGTTTTGAAATAACAGTGTTACAGAACGCGTGTAGTTGCATTATTTTGCTTAAAAACAGGGTGGAAAAAGGTTGCAAAGATGATAGAAATTTCTACTAAAATTTGCTGGAAGGTTTCGACCGTAAGATATTGAAGCGTACAGTCGCTTCAACGTAAACGTGCAACATTTACGTGAAGAAAGACGTACGTTGTAACTGTAAATGCCGTACACTGTCTCACCGTATACGTGTATCCTGCTGTACGCTGCAGTTACTGTACGAATACTTTTAAATATTTCTTAACTATACTAGATAGCTGTCTCGCCATGTTGCAACTGCGAGCGACTGTATTCATCTGCAACAAATGCCTGAGGATGTTACTAGTTAATGGAAATTCTTTCTTTCCTTTACAACCCTCAATTAACTGTAATATTCTACCGTTAATTGAAATTAGGGAATTATTTGCTTTCGTAATAATATTTGTTCGAAAAACAGTTCGATAAAAAAATTCAACCTTTAATAAGAAACAAAAAAACAGAATATTTTTTGACATGACCGCTATACTGAAAGTGACCTCTGGAAAAATTTGTAGTGTTATTATGTTAACGGGGGAGGCACTCGTTTGCGCTGTTTTAAGTACTGTTGTCTTTGCTGTTTTCTGTTGTTAATTTGTATGTTAATTATTGCGTTTAGCTTAAATATCACTTTTTTTATTAATAAATTGTATATAATTTGTATATTTAGAGTTAATTAGTCGAAGTAGGCGAGCGAAAAGAAGGTAGGTTATGTTAATGTACGTACGATTCGTCATTACACGGAATCAACATAATCTAACCAAAAAACCTATGCTGGCTTCGCTCGCTAACCTCGTCTAATTAATGTTAAATATACAAATTATATACAACTTATTAATAACAAAATTAAACTAAATACAATAATTAATGGTAATTAAAAACAGCGTAAATGTGGACCCCGTTAACACAATAGTACAAAAAATATAAACACGCCTAAATAATAGATGTAGATCTGTATTTAAATAAGCTTAAATTTTATATAATAAATATCCTAATGAAGTTACGGAACATAAAAATTTCATTATCTGAAAAAGAGACGAAAAACGTACCACGTTTCATAAGTAGGCTAACTTTCCATATTTCTTATAAATTTTTTCAAATAAATTGAAACTTTAACGCAGAAAATTCCAATGTAAACAGTATACAACTCAAATTTTTTCCAACACGATTTTCTTAAAATTTAACTTTTAAAGACAAAGGTTTTTTCGTTACAAATCGCAGGCTTCGATAATGTGCCCTCGATAATGAAATGACGAAGTAAAGATATAACATTCTTACGTTCCAAAATTTAGATTTAAATATTAAAACCCTTGTTTAATAACAAACATTATAAATAAGTATGCATTATGTAGCCCTGCTCCTCATACTTCTAAGCATAAACAGTACAGTAGTTAAGGTTGAATGCCCTTTCTGCGACCAACCTACACAGAATGCCATTAACATATGGTGTTGAGCGTCTATGTATTTATGTACAATTATAACATACGACTGCAAAATGAAAATTTCCCATTCTCTTACGAATAATTATATATATTACCTTCAACGCATAATATGATCGTGCCTTGTGTGTTACACATACCTGCAAAATAAAGGTATATTTATATACATCAATTAATAAAGTAACTCCGTCTGTCTGAGACGGGCTTAAATAGTAGTTAAAATTACATATTTAGTGTACCATATAACCATTTTCAAGATATCTGCAGAAAACACCAGTGACTACATCAACATTAATATAAATTCATTAATTATAAGTGTAAATTAATATATAAAACAGCATGTTCGTTTGTAAGTATGCTTGCTCGCCGTTACAAACAACAGAGTTCAAGGGGAGAACATACGTTAAAATATTGAAAAACCGCTTCAACCCCTACGTCAGGGATTGTAAGTAACTATTAGGGTTGAAAATTATACTACACATTGCTCATAACTGTTGTAAACTTTGACAAAAAATTGTAACCATAAGTCTTATATTTTTAAAAAAAATTAGCTTTAAACGTATACTCCCCCTTAAACGAACAGCATTGCTCGCTTAAAACTCAAGATCTCCGGGCAGATCTGAAGAATTCTTCTATGAGTGATTTTTTTTACATTTGTGTAGCGGCAATGAATTTACCAGCAGTCGTTATAAAATCATAAAACTCTTCTAAAATCGTTATCTCTATTTCTTCGACTCTGAAAATCTCGGTAAAGAACATAAGCACAATTCTGTTGTAAACAAGATAGATTAGAAAATAAAAAAATAAAAACTGCATTTTGTCCTACCAAGTATTTTAGCTCGTGGTTTACCAAACCACTTTAACTGATAATGTAAAACTTCGCAATTTTGTCTCACTTATCTTGCTTTGAATAACTGATTACGCAATAGATTAAAATAGACATAATCAAGAACCGATTACGAATTATACTGCGTAAATATAAATAACTGATGCAGAAAAAACATTTTCAGATAATTCTTAGTTAACTTTGAGTACCATTTTGTATCCCGTTTTTTTCTAAACAAAATGTGCAATAATAATATAAGTTTAGTTTAAAAAGTTTAATTTCAAAGTACTTAGTATTTCTAAAAATTAAGTCGTAAAACTTGTATCAAATTAAGTTATTGAGAGTATTGCGTTATAATATATTACATATGGCAATCGACGAAACTAATTAAGTTGCTATATTTGATAGCGGTGGTAGCGCTACGATTCAAACCGATATAAAAACTTTAATTGTATTAAATTTGATCACAAAACAATCGGAAGTCAAATATAACGTTAAATGTTTTAGCACCCGGGATAGATGTAAACGTAAAATAGAAAATCCTTTTTTTGAATATCCTCAAAAAATTATTCTCCGAGAGTTGTCTGCTAAAATGTGATTGACTTTCAAATATTCCCCAGTAATTTCTATTTATTGCCGGAAAATCAACAGTGTTAAAAAAAAAATGAAGCAGATTAAGAAATTATGTAAAATAGATTTTCAATTCGTACTTTTAGTATTATATTTCAAAACATCTCATATCGCGATAAAACATGAATTTTATAATTTAAAAATTTCATGTTAGTAAGTTGCGGTTTCGAAAAAAGCGACTTAGGTTTCCGCATTAAAATCACAAGTTAATTTGTGGTTAAAATTATTATTTATTATTTTTTTATTATGATTATTTCCAGCAAATGAGATGGCAGATGAAGTCTTTTAATTAATTAATATCAGCTTTCGAGTCAAAAACTTAAGCCCTTTTATGATTTCATATTAGAAAATTGTGTTAGCCCAGACTGCAGTTTTCCTCTAGAATTACGGCCAGTCTTCTCTTTTGTTAACGAACTGTTGAGCACAACAAATGGTCCTTTAATTTACCATTGACACTTAAAACGTTTATTGTACTCCAAGTTCCCTTCTAAGGAAGAAGCGCAGTGGATGCTGTTAAAAAAGTGACAGAAGTAGTGGTTGCGGGGGCCAGGGGGTCTAGGAATGTGAGAAAAATTCCCCTGGTCGTTTTCTTGGATGTCGCTAATGCATTCAATGCGGTGAGGTGGGAGGTCATATTGCGGCAGTTGGAGGAGTGAGGCATTTCACCTTACTTGTTGAGGATGATGCAGTTGAACCTCAGTAGAAGGAACTTGAGTATTAAGTCTGAGGAGGGGGAGGAGGTCGTCGTGCCCATGCAGCGTGGGGTGCCGCAGGGATCAATCTTGGGGCGCATCTTGTGGAATGTGGTGTACGACGACCTCCTTCGGCAGGAATGGCTGCCGGAAGTACATTTAGTGGCATATGCCGATGATTTGGCGGTAGTAGTGGCGGCGATGGAGCTGGAGAAGGTGGTGGGGATAGTTACGAGGACAGTTGAGAAGATCAAGTCATGGCTTCAGACGCAGGGGCTGCGATGTCAGCTAAGAAAACTGAAATTGTAGCAATGACGGGGAGACGGCGAATGCCCCCATCTGCTGTCCAAGTCGATGGAGAAGTGACCGCCCCGAAGGAAGCTGCCAAATCCTTGGGAGTGTGGCTCCATCAAGGGGTTTTCACTTCACGTGCAGCAAGTGACCATGAAGCTGGAAAAAATATTCCTTACCATTGCTGAGGCTTATGGCCAATGCCGGAGTTCCTAAGACAATCAAGCGCAGAATGCTGGCGTCTAACGTGGTTCGATGATTTTGTATGCGGCACCGGTATGGTGGGAGGCCTTTGGAGTGGTGAGAAATGCCCGGAGATTGAATGGCATGTATTGGAGGCTCCACCGGACGGTTTCATTGGATGCCTCACTGGTGGTGGTTGGTATGCCGCCGTTGGACCTGCTGGTCAAAGAAAGAAGAGATAGAGCCACAGATGGTAGGGAGGAAGCGAGGGGCCGCTTGCTGGCTGACTGGCAGGAGAGGTGGCGGAGTGCAAAGGAGGGGCACTGCACCTACACCTTGACCCCAGACGTGGCTGCCTGGTTCAATAGACTGCATGGAGAGTTGGACTTCTGGACGACTCAGTGGTTGCCGAGTCATGGGTCGTTCGGGGTCTACCTCTGTAGGATCGGAAAGAGCCCACAGAACTGTGCCAGTATTGTGACGACGTGGATACGGTGGAGCACACCTTCTTTGTGTGCCCCAGATGGAGACAGGAGATACCACGTGACGATTTTAAACTCGCCGGGGTAGGTCATGCAGTTGATGCTTTATTCTGGTGAGGGATGGACTGTGTGTGCCCGGAGGTTTAAAAGGATGCTACAGCAGAAACTGATAGAGGAGGACCGCAAGGCGGACAACGGAGATGTCGGTTGAGGGCACCAGCCTTCGTGGGCGGGTGAGGGGGGGGGGTGCCTCGGAATTGTCGTCACCAATGACTCCTGCGGGACGCGTTCCTGTTGTCTGAGGCTGGTGTAGCTGTAGTGTATGCATATGTTATTGATTGTAAATGGTGTCTGAATGTATTATGTAGGGTATATATATATATATATATATATATATATATATATATATATATATATATATATATATTTATATATATTTTTTATTTTTGTAAATTGAGTATGAATGAGAGGTGTGTAAATATTTGTGTGAATGCGAGGTGTGCCCGTGACGCGCGTGGTGCTGAGGTTATGCCATCAGCGGCAATTCCAGCATCACGTTGCGTGAGGGAGTGGTTTTTTAGAGGGTTCCACTGCAGTAGGCGGTGAACCCCACACACCCAGTATGTACGGGCTACTGGGCGATTTTCCCACTTCCGACGTAAAACAAAAAAAATATCCCTTTTATAAACATTCTAGCGGTGACCTCACATAAAATACAGTCAGAGATTTAAATTAAAGCGATCATTGGATCTAAGCATCTTTCAAAAAATAGGGAAAAATAAAAGTGCGAATCCTGAAGATCTTATAAAGTACACACTAAATTACATTTATTATTTAATTATTTATACAAAGTAAAATGTGCAATGACTGTCACCGCACAAGAGAATTCGTACTTTTATGTTAGAGTTCAAGGTTAAACCTTACAATCATCTACCATAATAAACAGTATTAATAAATTAACCAGGCCCAAGCACATCATTATGTTATTATCGGTATCATTTAAACGGATTCTCATGACAAAATAGTTACAGGTTGAAGAATGACCAGTAACTGGAAACTGTTGTTTGAAAAATGTCTAAACATTGGCTAAGAAGTTGTAATATAATTAATCTTTTTACACAGTATAGACTCTCGTTCGTTAAGAAAAGGCGGTAGCATTTTCTTGAGAATTATGGGCTACTTGATAGTCAAGGCGTGAAATAACTGATCACATTTTTATTTTAATATGTCAATTCATTCACGCCAAATAATAGTTCTTTTTAATTACATATATTTTTTTAATTATATATATATATATATATAATACTGTACATATATATATATATAATACTGTACATATATACAATATATAAACATATACTGTATATATAAATGCGAGAGTTTGTGGGTCTGTTTGTTTGCAACAGCATCACGAGAGAACCAACCGACCGATTGTTTTCAAGATTGCAGATACACTTGATTTACGCCAGGGAAGGTTTTAAATCGTAGATCGAGATCCTAGTCCCCTTGGGAGTTACGATATTAAAGAAAAAAATTAATCCTTTTACTTCATTATTATATTTCTGTTACATGATTTATTTCTCGGGCGCACAACGAAGAGTCGTCATCAGCGTCTGGACGAAATTTTTATATAGTAAACAAATAAATATTAACAATTAAAAATTAATTTAAAATTTAAACAACAGTAATATAAAAACACAACATAGATGGAAAACGCATATGACGTATACTAAAAGCAAAATAAAACCACAATAAAATATTACATTAAAAATGTAACTTAAAAGAACAAAATTATCATCTGCTATATGCGAAATGGCGCAATGAAAAAACGATACGAATAATTAAATTCTTGAATTCAGATGCACGGCCTTAAGAAATCGTAGACTACATTGTTGGCTAAGATAGTTCAGATGTTAGCTCCTAGTTAAACCACGAACCCACCGGGTTGGTCTAGTGGTGAACGCGTCTTCCCAAATCAGCTGATTTGGAAGCCGAGAGTTCCAGCGTTCAAGTCCTAGTAAAGCCAGTTATTTTTACATGGATTTGAATGCTAGATCGTGGATACCGGTGTTCTTTGGTGGTTGGGTTTCAATTAACCACACATCTCAGTATTGGTCGAACTGAGAATGTACAAGACTACACTTCATTTACACTCATACATTTCATCTTCATTCATCCTCTGAAGTATTATCTAAACGGTAGTTACCGGAGGCTAAACAGGAAAAAGAAGAAGTTAAACCACGAAGCGATGCTGCATACCACAGTTCACAAAGATGTGGTATAACGTTAGAATAACCGTGAGGATAACGAACGCGTAGGTGTTCTAGAGGTGTTCTAAAAAAAAAAGGTATTCTAGAGGGCTTCACCCTTGCTAGACGACAGCGATAGTCGAACTCTAACCGGCTAGTATATACTATTTTTGTTTCAGCTTATAAAAAAGAATGTATCAGTTTTATTCCGATGTCTAAAAGTAGTCATTCCTGACGCTTAAATAGCTATTTATTGAAAAAATAGTCAATAATATAAAAAAACTGTAAGTTTAAATTGGTTATGATACCAAAGAAAGCAGGGGCAGATAAATGTGAAGAATACAGAACAATTAGTTTAACTAGTCATGCATCAAAAATCTTAACTAGAATTTTATACAGAAGAATTGAGAGGAGAGTGGAAGAAGTGTTAGGAGAAGACCAATTTGGTTTCAGGAAAAGTATAGGGACAAGGGAAGCAATTTTAGGCCTCAGATTAATAGTAGAAGGAAGATTAAAGAAAAACAAACCAACATACTTGGCGTTTATAGACCTAGAAAAGGCTTTCGATAACGTAGATTGGAATAAAATGTTCAGCATTTTAAAAAAATTAGGGTTCAAATACAGAGATAGAAGAACAATTGCTAACATGTACAGGAACCAAACAGCAACAATAACAATTGAAGAACATAAGAAAGAAGCCCTAATAAGAAAGGGAGTCCGACAAGGATGTTCCCTATCTCCGTTACTTTTTAATCTTTACATGGAACTAGCAGTTAATGATATTAAAGAACAATTTAGATTCGGAGTAACAGTACAAGGTGAAAAGATAAAGATGCTACGATTTGCTGATGATATAGTAATTCTAGCCGAGAGTAAAAAGGATTTAGAAGAAACAATGAATGGCATAGATGAAGTCCTACGCAAGAACTATCGCATGAAAATAAACAAGAACAAAACAAAAGTAATGAAATGTAGTAGAAATAACAAAGATGGACCCCTGAATGTGAAAATAGGAGGAGAAAAGATTATGGAGGTAGAAGAATTTTGTTATTTGGGAAGTAAAATTACTAAAGATGGACGAAGCAGGAGCGATATAAAATGCCGAATAGCACAAGCTAAACGAGCCTTCAGTAAGAAATATAATTTGTTTACATCAAAAATGAATTTAAATGTCAGGAAAAGATTTTTGAAAGTGTATGTTTGGAGTGTCGCTTTATATGGAAGTGAAACTTGGACAATCGGAGTATCTGAGAAGAAAAGATTAGAAGCTTTTGAAATGTGGTGCTATAGGAGAATGTTAAAAATCAGATGGGTGGATAAAGTGACAAATGAAGAGGTATTGCGGCAAATAGATGAAGAAAGAAGCATTTGGAAGAATATAGTTAAAAGAAGAGACAGACTTATAGGCCACATACTAAGGCATCCTGGAATAGTCGCTTTAATATTGGAAGGACAGGTAGAAGGGAAAAATTGTGTAGGCAGGCCACGTTTGGAGTATGTAAAACAAATTGTTGGGGATGTAGGATGTAGAGGGTATACTGAAATGAAACGACTAGCACTAGATAGGGAATCTTGGAGAGCTGCATCAAACCAGTCAAATGACTGAAGACAAAAAAAAAAAAAAAAGTAAGTTTAAAAATTCTGAATTTAATGATCATTAAACATTCGTTTCTAAGCAGTTAGTAGGACATAATTTATTCCGCGTTCGCATTGGCTTAATTTTAGTAAGGTAGATACTAATAGTGGAAATGGTAAAACATCATTCATAAATTTAAACTGCACATCAACAAACAATAATAATTGTAAAAATGATTATTAATGATTTTTAACCGAAACGATCAAATAGCTAATTATATTGAAACTGGACAATAAATAAATAGATATACACTATATCCTTAACAAACGTTTAAGCTTATTAATTGAAATAAACAGTATTTAAATATTCAAGGAACGAAATAAAAAAAAAAGGAATATATATATTTTTTTCATTTACGAGGCATGAAGATATATATATATATATATATATATATATATATATATATATATATATATCAGATAAATAACGAATGAAGACTCCAATGAATGTCCCCCTCGCATACAAATCTTAATTTTTTACCTATTAGTTTTCGGAAGGAATAGAGAAGTGAGTTACCCCAAAATTTCCAGTTCATTTTTGATTTTATAGGGTGATTATGCTCATTGAGATACCACGGTACATTACTACATAGTACATTCCTCAAGTGAAACCGCAACTTTCCTGTGAATTTAAAATCAAAGAATTGAACCATTAACTTAATTATCATATATAATTTGAGATGTATCGTTTAATAAGTATCGTTTATAAGTTGATATATCAACTTATAGCGCAGAGAAGAATGTATATTATATTCTTTATACTCAAACATAAGTATATGTTTGTGAATAATGGAGAGAAATAATTGGTCATGCTAGAAGGAATAAAAAATGGAATTATTTTTAACTAGACATTTAGAAAAGTAAAAAAGCTGATCTCAGTAGCAAAACTTATTGATTTAGACAACGACTAGCCAAAACATGTATATAAATATATTTTTCTGTGACTAAGAAACTATAAATAATAATGATATTATAAGATTCGAAAGCTTTTCAAATATTATTGAAGACATTACTACTCCACAGACTTATGTGGTTGAGTGGTAGCGTTACAAGCCTTTATCTAACAGATTCAAGATCTGAATTTCTGTTACGTTTGACATTTTTCAATACTAAAGATTTCTACAACACATTCTTTCTAGTAGTAAGCTACTAGGAAAAGTATCTATTCTTTAAAAAAAACTCACTAAATACCCACCCACCGGCTTACCCCGGAAAACCAGGGAAAATGGGCGTGTAAAAAATGTTGGGTGAACAAGCAAGATCAGAAATGAAGACCTGCGATAAAGAATGCAGTAAAGCATTGGTGAAATAAAAACTGAAAAATACAAAGACAATAATAATTAGAGACAAAGATTACGATCCGGTGTAGGAATGATGGTAATTAGATAGATTATATCATTGTTAAGTATTAATAATAATAAAATCTTACCAGTAATTGGTAAATGGAAAACCTGGAAGACATTTTGAAGACTGAAATTAAAATCATCACATAAATCACTTCTGTCAGTAGTACAAGCTTATATAAGTTACAAAAAACTGTCCGCTATCCGAAAATATTTGTTGGAAAAATAAAAATATTATAACTAAATACGATCTCAATAATTTCCGCACTTTAAAATTATGAAAATATTAATATATATTTCTTCAGGCCAAAAATAATAAAGTTCCACTCCTAACAACAAAAATAAAACTGACTTGCACGGTCGCACCGATCACAAGTGACTGAATACGAAATAATTGATCTATCAGCTTGATAAAATTATCGAGTGACTAAATCTAAAAATATAAATAAAATTAGTGTAATATAATGACGCTAACAATTATGCAATACTAAAAGAATTTAAGTCAGGCAAGTTGATAAAAAACAATTGTGCAGAATGAGGTATTATACAATATATCATATAGCAGACAAAATATAAACAAATTAATTTAAGTAATGAATTAAAATCAATTAGCATTCGTATCACGTAATTCTATGACTCAACGCTAGCAGAATATTATTTTAGTTGTTTTTTCTAAAGGAAAAATAAGTTATTATTTATAATGTTTAAATCACGCAAAGAAAAAATATTTAAACATCTGATAAGGGTATAAACTCATTAATTTAATATTTAGCATTAAAAGGACTAGACGTTTATCACTGTAAATGATGTGGAAATTTATACGGGAAATATTTATATATATTCGTAAGAAATAATTTTACAAGTATATTTATTTATCTTACAAAAACTGAACGTGAATGAAGATAGACAAATCCGGTCGCCAAATCTTAGTTGACTCCATAACAAATTAAATAAACTTTCTGTCTTACATCAGTTAATATCTAACTTTAAAGAAATGTTATTAAAGTAAAAAACATGGGTTTTATATAATATAACAAATAAAATTGACCACCGTATTTATTTCTGTAATCTTGGAGCACAGTTTACTGCGCTATACCATCTAATTAATTGTGTTTGTATCATACGATTTATTTTAGTAAACATTATTCGTCAAAGTTTAGAAATTCAGTCGATGCGAAAGGAGGGTTTGGATGGCGACTGGCATTTTGGTATCTGCGACATTCTGTCGCGTTATACTATTCCTTACACTGTACTATTTGTTAATAGCCAACACTATTTTAGGTAGAATATCTAACTACGTGTTTATTACGTTTTCTAAATTTTGACGAGTAATACCTGCGAAATATTATAATATGGCTGTTGCAATATCGTCTTGTCAATCTTAGCGTAAATTTTAACTTTAGACAGCTTACCACGACTTAACGCACGCCTATTTTAAAGATTAGGAAGATAAAACTTATCTTAAGAAAGATAATGGCAGCATGAACCTTAAACCAATCGATTATTTGAGTAAACAAAAATATAAGATTACGTCCAGGAAAAGCTCTTACAAAAACGCTGGTTAAAATCATTTTATCGTTAAACAATATTATCGGTAGACTGCATGAAAAAGATATACTTTACACTTAAGAAAAAATTTCACTTAAATAAATTTCTTTCCGAGATTGTGGGTTCGAGTCCCGGACAGGCACGGCATATTTTCACAAGCTACAAAAATTTCATTTCATTATTACACATTGGCAGCTGCTACATAGTGCCAGCCAGAATAAAACGTAATATAGAGGAATTAATTGTTTTAGCCTTTTAGTCACTTATAGACATTCAACATATTTATTCATTGTTCCTAGGTAACAGATTGTAAATATTTAATTGCATAAAAAATACAGTAAATAAATGAAAAGATATACAAAGAAGTAATAATAAAAAGGATTAATCGACAAATAGTGTTTACGAAACACTATAAAACAAGCATTTTAGCAGGGTTTTTGGAAAAAAAAAAATCAAATAACTGTTGTCGTTTTAGGCGATTCCAGTAAAAGCGTAGTTGATTTAGTTAACCTTTAATCCAGACTGCCCCCAACAATTTATGAACGTCTTTTCTGAAGGCCGAATAGATTAAAACATATCTCAAAAAACATAAATGCAGCATGAACCTTAAACCAAGCAAAGAAATATTTCCGTTCACAAGCAGAATTCTAAGAGAGGGAATAATAGTTAATAGAGGGAATAAAGATCTTATCATTTAAAACTTTCGTAAAAGCATTTCTAATTTCATTTTAATTTAAAATTAAAAAAAAAAAAAACATTATTCTACTGGCCCAGTATCGTCGATCAACGTCAGATTTTCTGCGTCGTTACTAATAAATTAATTTACCTAACTAATTCCTATTTATTACGTACATTTTTTTAAATGTTGTTATTGTGAGTAGTTTCCAAGGAATATTAAGCGACAACCGATATCTCTGGTGTTTTTACAATATTTATAATGAGAAAAATGATCCTTTATTCTAGTTTAAATATTTCTTTTAGTGTGCCCTAACTATCATCCTAAGTCGGCAATTATTGTCGTTACAAATCAGTTTATATAAGTCTGCTTTTTCGACGGGTTTAGTTTTGTCTGTAGGTTTTCCGAGGATAAAAGTCAGTTTTCTAGATGTAAATACGGTAACTTTGATTTTAAAATATTTTTTACTTTGTTATATCTAGAGAAAAATTTGTAATTTTTTCCATACTTTACTCTGTTATTCAGAAGTAAGATTAATTTGCTGCATTTGTTAAACAAAATTAATTTTCATGTAGAAAAAGATTTAACGGTTTATATTTTGATTCAATGAACGAACAATTTTTTGTATTACAACATTCGCTTTAGAGGGTTTCATAAGTACTGGTTATTTTTTACTATTTTTTTTTTTTACCGATGAATTTATTTGTCAATTAATATTTTTTATCGTTATTTCTTTGTTTTCTTTTTAATTTATTTATTTTCTTTTATTTATTTATTTATTTTATTTTTTATTTTTCATAGTGTCCATTGATGATGATTCTTTAATAAACGAATTGGCCATTTTTCCGAAATTTAGATTTTAAAGTAAAATTCTTCTAACCGATTTTTGAATGCAATCATGTTTTTCGATTTATTTATATAACCATTTAGCACATAAAATTTGTAAAAGTGTTTAACTGATATTTCAATTAAAAAAGGAGGAATTCTTTCTTCTACTTTTAAAAAAAAAAGTTGATTCAACTCGACCCTTTTTTTATTTTTCATATTTTCATAAAACTGACCGACTTCCATTCTTTTTTTTAATTTGTAAAACTCTTTTGGTGGTTGTTAGTTTCCACATAAAGTGGACTTTTTTTAAACCAAAACAAATATAGTCTTTATGAAGACTATATTTGTCTTTGTTTGAAGACTATATTTGCTTGTTATATTTTGAAGACTATATCCGTCTATGGACGGATTGCAAATGTTTTTCACTTATGTTCCATCATCATTGCTCAGTAAAAAATGAAATTAAATTACTTCATTCAATAAAGACTAATTTTAACTTTTATGCAGACATATGACTCATTCTTATTTTGTGCCTGACGGAGGACACTCTTAAAGAAATATCAAACGCGTAACCAAGACTGAAAAAGTATTAAATTATCATTGTTTAATAGATAACTATTATAACGATATATAACCTGATGAAATTTCACGCGAAAATTCAAGAAAATTAATCCGAAAACCTAAGGTTGCAAAATAGCAACTATTCTTGAATTCCAGAGATCCTTAACTCATGTTCAGTATTATAGTTTTTATGTTGTTTGTTATATTCATTTTTTTTTTTTTTACCAAATCACCTAAAAATACATAATACATGTTTCCGGTATTCCAGACAGTCTTGATCACGCTCAGTAGTAGTCTCCAGGTTTCTCTGTCCACTTATTTTCTTACTTTTATTAACCAAGGTTTCGCCTTGCAAATATTTTTCTGTAGGCCTACCAAAAATTTAAGAAAAAAATAGTTAAAAGTGCACTTAAGAAATTAACATTAAAAATTAAGATTGCTCTGTCCACTTTTAAATGTCTACTTTTTGAAATCGATGGCAAATTAAAAACTAATAGTAATTTGTTTTTAATTTGGCGCAGATTTCTGAAAGTCGAAATTAAAAATGTATTATTATTTTTTTTAAATTTATAAATTATACAAAATAATACATTGCAGTTATACTTATTATCTTCAAATTTATAAATATACTCTTTTCCTACGTAAATACCGTTTTCACGTTAAATGAGAAAAAATAATTTCACACTAGGTAGGAAATAAAAATCATACGTGTCATTATACTCTCACAAAACAACACATAGATATACGTACACTATATAGGAATAAAATAATTTATCTCGTATGCTGTAATGTAACTTCCCGAAGAAGACACTTGAGTGTGAACTGTTTTTACTTTGTGAAGTTACAAGGAAAAAAAAATATATATACACAAATGTCATATTAAACATATTTATATTTCACATTACTATTTTTTTAAAAGTACTTTTAAACAACAAGAAACGCGTCGCGCCTTTTCTCACAAAAAATGCTTGAAAAATGCTTTCTACAGTCTTTCTGTAGTATATGTAAATTCTATCTTAGCTGTATAACATTAACAAAATAATTCTATAAATTATGTAGTTAATATGTCACATTAGTGGATTTTATTTTGTTACGAAAGAGCGGGCATCAACAGCTACGGTCATTAGCCCGGTGGAAATCGGTAGCATATGAAGAGATGTCTGACCGGGATTTGAACCCGCGACTAGTGGGTTTTTATTTTTACCTTCATAAAAGTTCTGTTCGTCATTTTGATGATTATTCAGGGATAGTAGGCCTTTAAAAAATGATATGATAATATAAATGACTCCATCTACAGTCGGTAATTTGTGTGGTTTTAGAGCCGTGCTTACAAAAAAGAAAAGTTTCAAATCGACCCGAAACGGATATAAAACGAGTAGAACTGATTTTTTTGGCACCAATCCTTCATACCGAATTACATTTTAGATTATTCCAAAAAATCTAATCTAAAAATCGTAAAAATTTGGTTTTCTAACGTGTCATCTTTCAAGTTTCAACGTGAAAATCTTGAAAACGTACCCAAAAACCCGCTTTTTGCCTCTAACTCCGGTTCCTTTGAACCGATTCGCTTGAAAATTATTACGGTTCTATTCCCGATAGATTTACATTGGCCTGCCGAGTTTAATCACAGTCGGTTAAGATTTGCGTCTGGTAGAATGGACGAAAAAGTGTTAAACATACATATTTATATAAATATTGCAGAATCGTATTCAGGAGACTACAAAGCGTAAAGAAAAGTTGGTCCCCTCCAACCGACTGGGCGCAGTAGCGATTTGAGCCGCAAATTCTTTGGATATCCGTAAATTATGAGAATTTTTTTCTGCTATAAAACCAGTTACACGCTGGAGTTTCATCGGCATAGAAATAATGTATTAGTAAAATTGATTGATGAATAATAATAGATTTTCTTAAAATTTTCTTAAAATTATTAAAAGCAAACAAAACTATTCGTTACATATATACGTATGTTATAAGATCGTTCTGCTGATCTTAAAAGAAATGCGGTTATAAAATTCTTCGTAGAACGATATGATGAATCAAATTAAATGGTACTACGTAATTAACAAGCGGTACTTCTGAATGTAGTGTAAATAATTAAATTAGAAATTCTGAAAGACGTCGCGCACAAAAGCTCTATAATATATAAATCTCTATTTTAAAAGCTCTATAATAAAATATTTTGTACGCGATTAAAATAACTTTTAATTAAAAACTCTGATGGACACCACATGATTTCCTTGTACGCCTATTAAACTACATATACACATTTTTTTTTAAATGAAAAGTACATAAAAATTTATTTCTTTAATAACTTCTGATATTTTTATTTTTTTTGTTATTGAATTATTCATCGTAAAACTTTTTTTACAATGAGAGGTTAATAATTATTAATAAATCTATATATTTAAATTAAAATAAAAAGATAACAAAAAGGAGATGAAGTCTGATTCGAACCGATGTGCCTTCCCCTAAGATCCAAATATTTCATTAATTAAAATTTTATTTGGCTGTAACTCTGGAACCGATGAAAATAAGTACCACTTATGATATATCGTTGAAAAGCTCTTAATGAGGGCTTATTACTGCAGTTAAGAAAAAGTCAAAAATCCAGATTATTTTGGATTTTGGGCTTTTTTGGACACCTTTGGTCAGCCGATTCCAATCAAAAAGGGAGGTGCACAACTAGATGTTACAACAGTCCTAAAACCAAAATTTCAATATCCTACGGCTAATCGTTTTTGAGTTATGCGAGACACGCACGAAGTCACGCCGAAACTAGTCAAAATGGATTCAGGGATGTCAAAATGGATATTTCCGTTGAAATCTGAAACCGAATTTTTTCGCGATCACAATATACTGTACTTCATACAAGGAAGTAAAATATTTTTTAAGTATTGTTTAAAAAATACTTTTATATTAGTTATTAAAATATATTGTATTAATGACGTCAGATTCATGTAAATTTTGATTTAAACAGCCAGTCGGTCGTTTTAGATTTACTATTTAGTACGTACACACATTTCTTAGCATTTCCAGAAGAAGGAATATATAAATATAACAAAATTATTAAGTCGATAAAGACACTTCATGTGTTTTGATAATTTGAATTGTAAACAAATAAATAATAAAATTTAACTAAAACTGATATTTAAAAATAATAAACATGCTAAACAAATAACTACTAATACCTGTTTATTAAGCAGTCTGCATGGAGAATGGGTAGTAAAAATATAAATCCTTCGATGGAACAAATCACAAGAAGGGCAACAAATTGAAATGAACTGAACACGATAGTTATAAAGAGTTTATCTGTAACTCAAAAATACATATTACCCACAGCAGTTATAATATAACAACAAAAATAACAAGGTATGATTCACTTTAGTAATAAATAATTCAGTTCGCAATTGTAATCGGAATATCAAAGTACATTCAGAAATAGCTGTTATCTATAAAAAATTAATAAGTAAGTTCATTTATATAAAACCAGAATCATAATAATTTTAGAAAAATTATTAATTTTTAATATGAACCAAACATATATAAACATAAAAAACGTTGGTCGTTCTTATATACCGTTTCAACTACGACTTTGCAAAATATTCAGTGCCTCGCTTATTTTGTCCAAAAATATATTTAAATTTTATTCTGTTCATCCACAAAAAAGGAAACGTTTTGCAAAATTTTCATTACCCTAACGTGGAAAATAAAAAATTTGATTAATAATTTTATAATCCACTATAAAAAAAATTTATTTGCTTTTATTTATCGTAGTTCTCATCGATTACCCAAAATTATTTGATTTGATTTGATATTAACTAAAATGTATTCTCAGCTACAACATTAAAAACTAAAACTTTGATGAAATGAAAGAATAAAAACTTTATTATTTATTCGAAATATAAAATAACATTTTCTAGAAAAATTCTTCCAAATTTTATTTCCCTGCGATTTTTTTTATTTACTATTATTTTTTTTATATTAACATATTATGTTCATTTAAATTAAAAAAAAAAATAATTTCGCCAAAAGGGAAACGGTTGCATTTATAATTTCCCGGTTGTATAGCGTTACACTATAGAGCTACGCAGTATACTATACAAGGGAAAGAAAGTATGCCAATCGGGACAAATTTTGTATTTCGGGATAGTTACAGATCTCGAAATTTTATGACCCTCCCCCTCTAACAAAAAAAAAAAAATTAACATAGAACAATTCCGGAAGGATCAGGAGTGCACTCGTAAATTTTTCCAGTACCGGAAGTTTGAGTTTGTATTATAGGAGACCGTAAGAATATGATTAACAGCCGCAGGCGGCTGGCAACGTGGCAGCGTTATGAAAAATGCACATTCATTTCAATGTTTACATTGATAAGAAGAAATTAAGTTTTGCATGTGAAATGTTTAACTTTTTTTCGTGAATTATATTGTTAGAGACTTATTTAATCGTAGTTTCCCTACGGTTATCCAAAAGCAAGGACCATTTTTGAGAGATTTCATGTTTATAATTTACGGTGGTGTCCTTCGTCACACCGTTTATGGAATTGATAATATCTTTCATTTAAGAACGATGATACCTATGAATACTTATGTTAAAATTAGGCTAGATTTTAAGTTAGAACAAGTTTTATGTGAAAGGAGAATTTTTTGTTTCTCCCAAAAAGCGGTACTGGAAAGGATGTGTGTATGAATGTATGCTGCTGCCGTTTTTTGATATCTCCAGACTGGATGGAATGAGATAATTTCTGTATATTGGACGCGTTGAATTTCGATCAAACTTTTTTAAAGAGGTAGAGAAATACGGATCTTATGGTTTCTGAATCTCAAAGTTTTATTTAAAGAGTAAGTAAATTTTTTCATATAATTTAATCACCCTTAAGTAGCTAAGACACTTTATAATGGAATTTGGTCTTATTAAAACTCCAAGAAAATGATGGGAAAACCCCTTTTTTATTTTTTCGATGTTTCAGGATTGAAAGTCACATTTTTGTACTAATTAGATGATTCTATTACATTATTATGCCAGTTTTTCTATATGATTGGGCATTTATTTTTTGTTTTAACCTCCAAATATGATATTGGTTGATATCTTCATGCTGAATTAAAGGATTTTTATAAAATTTTGTACGATCAGCTCTGAAAATTAAATTCTTCGGTTTTTATCTAATAAAAAATATAATTTAATTGTACTGTTACCCAGACACTTATGATTAAAGAATGCAAATAGTTATCATTTAAAAATATTGAAAACGTAAAAACACGATTTATTAATTAAAAAAATAATGTCAGATTAAACATGTACGCTGAAAAATTTAGAACAATATTTCAATCTTTTACAAAACTCAGAAGGACGTAAAACAAAGCGGATTACATGTTGTCGCGTGCTCGCGGTTCGACCAGGATATTGAGACTAAAAAACCAAAAATTTGGATAATCTTTTGGATCTTCTTCTTGGAATCTTTAATTCTTTTGGATGGCCCCCTCAGCATCAGTGCAGGGGCAAGGAGCAGAATTTTGCCTAGGCTTAGGCATGTAACAGGAATTCTTTCCGCTCTAGCGGAAGGTTTCGAGAAGTTGGTCTCCCGGCTCAAGCAGGTCAAAGTGATTCAGGCACCGAAAGTTCTTGCTCCTGTACAGCCGAGGGTTATGCCGAAGTTGTGCGGGGCAAACGTGAGGCTAGCCAAGCCTCGCAGCAGCCCGAGGTTTTATTTGTCAACAAGGTTGAGGGTTCTACTAAAACTAGTAGACAACTCAAGAAGGACTTCACGGCGGAACGTCGTCGTGTTATCTGTATTGAGGATCAGAAGTCCAGTACGCGAAGCCATGTCTAGAATTGGTTTGCTTGGCATTTCATCCGCAACCACCCCATTCGGTCGCCCTAAAATAGAAGACCGAATGTCTGTGCCAAAAACAGCTACTGAGCCTCGAAACAGTTTAATGACCAGTGTTCTAATAGCTCCTAGAGCTTTCCTAACAGCATGGGCGGACTAAACGCGGTGCCATACACCTCCGGCTTACGTGTCCCAACCGCTCACTTGTCATATGTTAACTAAAATGGGTAGGCGCCCCCGTCAACTACTAAAAATATATATGACAGCAATTCGCTGCCACGACTAGGTCGCTGAATGCCAGCAAGTGCCTGCCCACCATTTTAAAGCGCTTGAAGCTTTAAGTGGCTGGTGGCCGGCCGTAATTCTCAGGTAGCTTCCCACAGCAGCGAGGTAGGAGTTTTTCCCTTAGATAAACTGCTGATGCCGGTTTCAAGCAACTTGCCGATTACCGGCAACAGGCTAATAGGCTGATAAATGCCGACCTTACTCGAATCCTCTACTGATTTTAAGAGCACTCTCACCAAAGCCACTTTCCAACAAGTTGGGAAGCATCCTGCTTCCCAACTTGGCTAAGGCATCCCGAGAAAAATCTATCAAGCGGCTCTCTTATGACAGGAAAAATATGGTAAAAAATATCCGGGTCAAGTTGTCAATACCCGGTGCTTTTCTCAGTGCCATTCGAAAAACTACTCGTTCTATATCTACGGGATCTACAGCCCGTACGCCAGGAAAGTTTTGGTTTGGTTCTCTTGGCATTTCTCCCGCCACCACCACATTCTGTCGCCCTAAAGCATAAGACCGAATGTCTGTGCTACAAACGGCTACTGAGTCTCGAACAGTTTAGCGACCACTATCCTAGCATAGCTTCTAGAGCTTACCTAAAAGCGTGAGCGGACTAATCGTGGTGCCATACATCATCTGCTTACGTGTTCCAACCGCTCACTTGTGATATATTTGCTAAAACTGGTAGAAACACCCCATAAACTACTAAAAATATATGTGACATCTATAATAAAATTTATTTTGTTTAATCAGCAATTTCCTGCCACGCCTAGGTCGCTGAATGTCAGAAAGTACCTGTCCACCATTTTATAGCACTGAGAGCTATAATAATTGGTTGGGGTCAGCCGTACTCAGAGTTAGATTCCCACGGCAATGCAGTAAGAGTCTTTCCCTTAAGACAACTACGGATGCAAGTAGAACAAAGCAACCGCAACTAGGAACTCCCACACGGTCCTACAATGCGGCTCTCGCCACATTAACTCGCCACTTGTGAGTGGCCAATTTCCGCCTTGACCCCTAAGTTCCAGGGTACTCCCAGGGACCACCCTGAAACATAGAGGAGACCCCTTGGGGGGGGTCTCTGGCCCCCCAAGAATAGGCAGTCAAACATCAGATGTTAATTTGACTGCACCTACCTGCAGACGCACAGCTCATCAGCTGCCAGCGGAACCGAAACAGTTAATGGTTTAAGTTAGCGTGTTTGGTGAGCACCTGGGCACTCGGTGCCAGTAAAAACGAGCTCGAGGCATACCATCCCCCCAAATACTGCGTAAACTTATACAAGGATTTTTCCCTTAGTCGTGGTGTCCCATTCCAACTGCCATGCTTCCATCGGGAGATTCTGCAGCCTCTTCCACAGGCGGGAGAAGGCAACTAAACGAAATTTAGATCCGGTACATTGTCATCACCGTTCCGCTCCGCTACTGGCTCGGCTCGAAACCGCATCCCAAATACCTCGGCCTCCCGGCCTCTTTGCAATCTCCACATGGCTACCCGAACTTTCACCACTAAATCGATTGGGAGAGCCCTTCCCAATACGGTGGTAGCTTCAGCTTTGTACGCCAGGGAAGGGCATAACTCCCGCCCTAACTCCAACTTCTGCTTCACCCTCCGGAGCATCTGGAAACAGAGTATCCAGGAACGCCTGGTATGTCGCCACAGATGTTAACGTGTGGTTCCGACCATCAAACCTGCACCGAATACTGGAAAGCACGTACAATGGCTTTGGCCGGTAACAAGAGTTTGCGAGCTGCCAGGGGAGCGCTGCAACTCGCGCATGGAATCATTTCAAAACATGAGTTTGGCTTCCTTAATGGCATGAATGTATTCGCTACGGACGCGCCGGTAGACACGCAGATTCTCAGCGCGCACGTCATCTACAATAATCCCCGTCAGGAGGCGACGCTGGTACCTTCTACGCGCGGATCTCACTCTTGCGCGCAGCTCACTCAGGTCAGAGGACTACCAGTTTTTCCCGAGCCGCCGCCTGCGACTAACAGACGCCCCCCGGAAGCAGTGGTCATGACAGCTCCAGACTTTCTTTGATCAGCGGACTGGTCACTACCCAAGGGTTCGTCCATTGGCCGCGGCCACCGTAGGACCCTATCGCTGCCAGTCTTGATGGCCCGGCCAAATTACTCAACCATCAATTCCACCTCCTTCCTGTGCTCCATGCTCCATTCCAACACCTGTAAGGCAGCTGCACACTCGCGCTGCAGCCTGTCCTGATCCAGGTTCCTCAGGTTGTAGAGACCTGAATCTGGAACTCTTAGACCGCCTCCGTAAGCGATGTCATAGGTTATAAACCTATGATCGCTCACACAGGTCTCGGGCCAGACAGTCCATTTGCTTGTACACCTAAGCAGATCGCTTGTTACCAAGTTGACGTCGATGTAACTGTCCCCCAGTTTGCAAGAGAATGTCAGCAATCTTTCTGCCTCATTAAGCAAGTAGAGATTCCTGGCTTCCACGAACTGTGCGAGACCAGCGCCTCTGGAGTCAGTGAGTGGTAAAGCCCAAGCGGAAGACTTGGCGTTAACGTCCAGAGCAACCAGCACTCTGGTGTCCCGGAGACCGTCCAGAATCCTGTCTTAATTTCGCCAGCAAGTCGTCGATACTTTACCCAAGCTCGAAGTATCTTGACACTAGTACGACATCGAGAGTACCCCTCGTGATTCTCACGACGGTGAACTCTGGACATCAGAACTCTGGAGCATCTAGAAGACACCCAACGAAACCGAGCGGACCACGATTGGAGAGAGCGGCCGTCTCCCACGACAGTGACTAACATCAACCCCGTGAAAGCCGACCACCCTATCACCGACCGCGTACGGCTCCTGGACCAAGAGGACTTGGAGGTCGTACTCCTCAAGGATCCTCATGGCTTCATTGGTGGCCGTCCGAGAATGATGAAGGTTTAGCTGCCCCAGGCGCAAGCGTTTGATATGGTGACGACCGTCCTCGAAAGCTTCCCCCAATTCAGGCGTCTCTATAAGCCGTATTATGCACGATCTTCGCCCGGGCTATGTCGTGCGACCAGCATTGTTTGCCCCCGGCCCAGTGTCTGGCATCCAAACCTTTTTATCTAGGCACAAGGAGCGCACTTTGCAGGCGCGGTCTTATTAGGGCAGTTACTAGTCTTATTAGGGTAGCTGCGTCCGTTTGGGCGCGTAGGTTGGGAAAAAATCGAGCACTTATTCAAAATTTAAGGAGTGCCTAGCGCAGAGCCTTAATCGTATGCACTGGTGTGTTTAAAACATCCTCCTACTAGGCTACCACCGTATTGGGAAAGGCTCTCCCAATCGATTTATTGGTGAAAGTTCGGGGACCATGTTAAAATCGCGAAGAGGCAGGGAGGCCGAGGTATTTGGGATGCGAAATCGCATCCCAAATACTAATGTATTACGACTCTCTAAGTGCACTTACTGCAATTCAGAATAAGAACATTAAGGTCGTCCTTATTGCAAACATCCTATCCATCTTGTACGTTTTAAATCAACGAGGATAACGAAGTGTATTTGTTTGTACTCCAGGGCATGCTTGTATATCAGAAAATGAAAGTGCAGACGAAGCTTCCGGAGAGGCGACAGTCTGTGATAACCTGGATATAATTTCTGTACGAGTGGCAGATGTTAATAATAGTCAGGACTGGATGGTCAGACTGGGATGGGCAGCCTCCCCGCCGAGGGGCTCTTTAGCCGTCTTGAACAGGTGGTCGAATTGCTCGTATGTCGCGAGGGGGAACCCGATGGATTAAGTCCAACGGGATAATTTATAGGGGGACAGTCAACTGCTACGGCATCCTGGGGCGACTGATGTAGTGCTTAACGGCGTTTCCAGTTGCCCAGGGGAAGTTAAAAAAAAAATATTGATACGGACCTTTTTTAATAATGTTGGTGTTGTGAAGACGTTCATTTCTCATTTTGTTTTTGTGTTTTGTTTACTGTTTCATTTTAATATCAGGGCCCTTTAGATTCTGTAAGTGTTCTCAGTTTTTTTAATATATATAAGTGTTTAAATGTTCTGGGTTGTCAATTTTGGTGTTTTTAAATAAAATGTAAGAGCCCTTTACCTTCTTAAATATGACGAACCTGATGATGATTTAACCCTTTTTAAAGAATGTGACGAAAGCCTTAGAAAGACCTTAGAAGTCGATGCCTGTATAAAAAAAAAGTAATAATAATAATAATAATAACAATAAAATATATATAAAAATATAATAAATAATAATTTTAAAAAAAGAAGGGGAAAATGACAATAGCCCCTCCCCTAAAACCATAAAACCATAGCCCCATAGTCGATTCCCCATATCGTACATGTTAGAAATAAACATTACAATAATTTATATCGGTCAGTTCTAAACTTCTGAAACGGAATAAGCATTTTTTTTTTAAATTTTAAAGTTGTTAATTTTGAAGATATTTTTAAACAAAGAAAAAGAAAATCTTTTCTTTTTTAATAACAACTAACACTATTAGTGGTAATGTTAAATTACACCGTTAGTGTAATAATATAAATGTGGATTTTTAATGGTAGTATTACATGATACGTCCTTATCTTCGTCCTTGGTCTTATAGTTTTCGTATTACGGGTCATACCGTATATAAGTAGTTGAAAAAGCTCTTCAGCATATAAGGAAATTAACATCGAAATAACGTTGAAAGGTTCTCTAAGACCTATTATGAAAAGAAATAAAACTAGAAGATATAAGATAGCAATAAGAAATAAAAAAACAAACAAAAATTTTAATATTTGTTTATATTCTTTTAACTGAAACTGAAGATTGGTTAGAAAAGATTATTGAATGGTATGAATTCACTGATAGGAGAGAAATTTAATTTGAAAATAAATACTAATAATGACATTTTTTTTTGGTTTATTTAGATAAAAGCTGTGGGTACCGAGGCGGTTCTAGTTTATATAGATTATTGTGTAAGGATACACCACATACATCATGGTAAAAACCTTTTTAATATTTTTTTAAAAATAACAATTTATACATTCTTAAAATGTAAGAATTTCACAAAAATTTGTCATAAATGGTTAATAATTTAATTTTTGGTTAATTTTTTTTTTGTTAATAAATTTTTCCCTGAATTATTATTATTAATTTTATAATCGGTTATTTTTTGTGTACTTCTACATACGCCGCCAGAAAACTATCATTTTACCTACATTTCCCGGTGTAAAGAAGAATATTTTTAATACAACGCTGACCTTTCTGGAGAAGTGTTAACCGCTACCTTTCATCCAGTGGGGCTTGGCATTTTGTTGTTATGAAAACTTGGAGCTTATATGGTGAATTAATAAAAAAAACTTCTTTTGGAAGGGTACTTGAATTTACTTCAGGCTGTAGGCTTATACTAAAAGGTTAATTATAATAGAGATTGAAGGTTTTTCCTATTTTAATGCAGTATAGCATTGCTTTTATCATGTTTATTTTCATGACTTACTAATTATCATCTATTTTTCGTTATCATAAATTAATTGAGAGCATAACTTTTTAATTTATTTACGAATTCGTGATCTTGTAATGAATTTAAACCCAAGATACTTCATCCGGTGTGTTATGTTCTGTCATTGTAGCAGCAACAATTCTAGTGATGATTATATTGAATGTTATATCTTTAATTTAATGGGTAATTTTATTCATATTAATGGTAAAAATTCATTCCTTACTTGGTCTTATTTTACATCCAAATTTAATTTCTGTTAACCTATAAAATTTCAATTCATTACTGAAATTTTTGGACCAAGACTGTTTCGCAAGTAGTAACTATTTCAGTCAGGGATGGTTATTTTTCATATCTGAATTCATTTTTTATTCGGTTTGTAAAAGCAAGTCTACAAACATGTTTATTTTAACGAATAACCATGTCTCACTAAAATAACTATTGCTTAAATAATATTTATAATCGGAAAACCGTGAATTGAAACAAACTCTATATCTATGAGAATAATCAGAAAAGATTGAACCGGTTAATAGGGCATATTTTTAGAATATTATATCTGTATTTCTGTATTTCTTAGTTGTGTAAATACCAGTAAAATTAAAGGTAATCAAAATGGGTAAATTTCTCTTTTTTATAGTTTTTTTTTTTTTTTTAATAATGAAAAAAACTTCAAAGGTTTACAGAAATATGTGACTACAGTGTAAAATAAGACCATTCTCGATTTTTTTCATTATCATGAAGCGAATTTTTAAGCTTCAAACTTATCGACACAGATATAAAGGACTTCTTAGAATAGATATTTTCAAATGAATATTTTGTAAAATGAACTATTAAACGTTTAAGATTTTTTTCTTTGAGAAAGCAGATGATGGATTCTTACAAAAACGTTCACATTTCTTAATTCACGTTCACATTTTTGCGTTAAGGATGAATTTTTCGATTATTCCAATCAACGGGACAGTATTTTACCTTCAAATACTGAAAAAGCTGGCTTTCTACATTTCAAAATCAACTACAGATATAACTTTGTGGTCTCAAAGATTAACGTACGTACTTTCAGAACATGGAAAGGTTATAGAAAATTCAAAATTGTGGAACAAACAGAACCGAAGCATATCGAGAAATCATTTCGATTCGTATTTGATAATGAAATTTGCATGGAGGCGCATTTCATGAACAATCCTTTCATAGAAATCATCCATTCTGTTAAAGACTTCTGGCTGTTTTTCATCGTTCAATAATGTAAATAAATGTCAAAAATAGTTCAATTATAGGTATGGCTTATGTAAGTAATCTTGTTTTAACGAACAGAAGATGATCTTTCGATCATTAATGCATTTATTATTATTTTGGCATATATAACGAAATAAAAAATAAAAAATAAAAGGTAACGCTGAAGAACCGTAAAACGAAAGATTAAAACTTAAAACTAGAAGCGTGTTTCGAGTTACAATCATCATCATCAATAAGACATAATTTAAAAATAAATAAAAACATTTATTGATTTAATTTAATAGTGAAATTTCTTCACTATTAAATTAAATTTGAATGAGAGTGAGAAAAAAATGGGGGTAAATTACAGAAAACCGATGATTTTTTTCTGTAGTTTAATGGATGTAACAGCTTAAAAATTTAGTAACGTAAAAGTTATAAATTATTATGAACTTACTGTGAACTGCAATACCTAAAAGTCAAAATTTAAACATTAGATGAAACAATTTTACACTACTGAGATCTACTCTATGTTTCAATTTTCCTCGTAGTCAGTAAATTTCATCTTAACAGTCTGCCGTTATTGTTTATTTGTGATTTCATAATAATTATTAATAATATTGACAGTTTCTGCCGAGATTAAAAAAAAAAAAACAAAAGTCAACATGAAAAGAAGAAGAGATAAATATTAAAAACACGACTACCAAAATAAACATCACTTTTTTTGTTCTGGTTTGGTTTGGTTCCATCGTGATTTTGTATTATACTAGCAAATACTCCGTTTGAATTTTGAAAATCGGAAGATCGGTTGCGAAGCTATAACATTTCCGAATAACCGATCTGTTAGATTGAGAGTGTACCTGATGCATGCAAAAGTTAGTCTTCAACCTGCATACAAATACCCCGTTGGAGTTTTGAAAATAGCACGATTATTTTCAGAGATTTTATAAGAGCATCCCATTGAACCTCCCAAAACAGCCCCCAGGGCAGCCCGTTTGTTACCAGTTGATGATGATGATCTGTCTAGCCTCACACGAGGTTCTCGCATCAAATTATCATTCTAGCTTCACACACAGTCCTCCACGGGAAGCCAATTATTATTAAATAGAATTTTTAAAAATTATATATAATTTTATTTAATTTAATGTATATTTAATTATATTATTTTTGTAATTTATTCATTCGAATCATTAATTCAGTTCAAACCCAGATCACACAGGATAGAGGCTCACAGTTCATTAATTCAATTCATTAAAGTTTGTGCTTTAATCGGCAAATCTCCACTATGTCGCGGTAACGAAAGGATTCTAACGCGAGATCATACATCTAAATGGTTCAGCGTTGAGCTGCTACGGTGGAACAAATATACATACAAATAAACATACATCCTAAATACATTACACTCCTTTTTGGGCAGTCGCGTAAATATACTAACATTAAAAAAAATAAACAGCCGTGGTCAACAGAATTATACACCAATTCATTTAAAATAACGTACATTACTGTTGAAAAACAGCGGAACAAAAATAATTTAGTTTGAATACCATGAACTGAATACTAATTTGGTTGCGCTATAAACAATAAACTCACTCACTGATCAGTGTTGAATTCACGATGTTTGCATACGGATAAAGATAGTAATAAATCATTTAGAATGGAAAAAGTGTACAACTAAAAAAATAAAATGGATATTTTTGGAAATAATAGTTTTATTATTTTCAATTCATATAAGGTGGTAATCAAACAGCAGGAGTAAAACTCAACCGTAGTAATTCCCTACTCTACCAACTGTTATGCAAAGTAATTACACTTATTATACAATGTCATTGTTTAGAATGATCGTTTACAGAACGACAGGTGTTGTGACAAGCCATAATAAAAGCACACCGTGTTCAGAATGACCGTATTACCATTAAACAACATGAAAATACGACATCAGACTTTAAAATTACATGTTGAATATTAAATGACTTACGTCTATTGTAATACAGCTTGTTGTTTCAAAGGTTTTTCATCAGATCCTTGTTCAATTTATTATCCGGTAGCGCTGTAAATAAATGTTCCTGTCTTTAAAAGTAAAAATTTCAAACAAAAATTAAATAGTTAATATAAAATACAAAAACATCTTTGTTAACCGAATACACTTTTTCATTTAAACCAAAATTCATAATTATCTAACTAGATATATCAATTATATTTGAGTTTCTGCACCTAGACACTACCTAAACGTAAGCGCATAACCATTAGCAAGAAATATCCATTAACCATTAAGTCAATTAAGTGCATAACCATTAAGTCCAGAAATACGGTGTGAGTAGCTTGTTCCTTTCCTTTTCAATAACGCACATAACCAAGTAATGTTTTGTACATGAGCACGGAAAAATTAATAATATTCAAAATGCAATCAATACATGACATTTTCTAGAGTATATTAATAAATTTCATCTCCCTCTAATAAATTATTATTTTTTTTTTTTAATAAACAGTTTGGCAATGTCAGTGCTTGACGACTACCAAATATTTCACTTCAATGAAGATCTTGGAATAATTATCAAAACTCAAGTATTGATATAAATCTGACAATTTATGACAAAGGGCTAATAAAGGGATTTAAGGGAAATGAACAATTTTATCTAAAACTAATAAATTTATTGCTGTCGTTATTATAACCAACTTTTACAGTAATTAATAACTAATTGTCTCAGTTGTATAGATATGATGGTTGCAAAGTGCCTGAGATATGTAAAGTATCACTAACTGAGGTTGCTTTCTTTGAAAGTAATGTTGTTCAGTATAAAGCTACTTATCATATTGATTGAAATGAAGGTTTGACCAAATATCACCTGCATTTTGCTTGACTTAGAATCTTGATATGCAACAACACATTTTATTGTGAAGAATTCAAGATGAAAACACTTCATTCCTCACCCATCTTAGAACCGGGGATGAAATTCTTGGGAATACATATGCCTTTTCTCTTCCTTTTTTTTTAGGAATAATTGGTGTTCCATATCAATTTACCGACAGTCGTCAGATTTGTGGCACGTACCGTCCATAATATTCGAGGTATGTTCGGAAGTAAGTTACATTTTATAAAAATCGAGAAATGTATATTTATTAATGAAATTTATATGACATATTTCACAAGTATACCACCAGTTTTCTACGTATTCGCCGTTCAGTTCCAAGCATTGGTGAACCGGGGTGTGAACTTTTGTATTCCTATCACACGTTCCTGCCGCCATTTCCTTTGACCATTCTTTGACACACGGCATTCTTAACCTCTTCGTCAGTTGAAAAGCGTTTTCCGCTATATAGTTTTCCGAAATTGAAAAATTACTTGGTTCCAGGTCGGGACTATGGGCAGGTGGTTCAGAACATTCAAAGCCAAACTGTTGAGGGGATCGACCGCTTTGCGTACGGTGTGGATCTGAGGTGTGGTGCAAGAGACACTCCCATTTGAATGGCCCAACGAAGCTTTCAGTGGGGGTCACAGTATCTATCGATATTTATGATTGACCTACAATCAAAAAATCAATAAACAAAATTTCTTTTCGATCCCAGAAAAATGTCGCCGTGTTTTTTTCATAGACTGTTGCGTTTTGAATTTTATGCCGACGAGGAACCAGTATGCCACCACTGTATAGATCTTCACTTTGAATTCCGGTGTGTAGTGAGCCACCCAGGTTTCACCGCCAGCCACAACAGAGTCGAGGAATTCTATACCTCCAGCTCGAGCTCGTAACGGAGAATTTTTTTCTGGGTGCACAATGAAGTACTGTGATCACGGCCCGGACACTATATTTATGTAGTAGATAAATGAATATTAAAAATTAAATTAAAAACTAAAAACCCAAAAATTGACATAAAATCACAATGAAATATAACATCAATAATCTAAGTTAAAAAATAAAATGACTAGCCGAAAGCTACTACTGAAAATTCAAATATTTGAATATTAACGGACGGCCCGGAGAAATCGTAAGAGATTATATAATATTTTTTCATTGTTTTCCAGCGGACTTTGCATTGGTTTGTCTGGAATTTCTCCCGCCACCACCCCATTCGGTCGCCCTAAAGCATAAGACCGAATGTCCGTGCCACAAACGGCAAATGAGCCTCGAAACAGTTTAGCGACCAGTATCCTAAATAGCTCCTAGAGCTTACCTAACAGCGTTAGCGGACTAAACGCTCTGCCATACACCACCCGCTTGCGTTCCTATCGCTCACTTGTCATATATTACTAAAATGGGTAGGCGCACGTCAACTACTAAAAGATATGATATCAATAAATTAAAATTTATTTCGTCTAGAAAGCAATTCGCTGCCACGCCTAAGTCTCTGAATGCCAGCAAGTACCTGTCCACCATTTTACAGGGCTTGGAGCCATAATTGGCTGGTGGTCAGCCATGCTCAAGGTTACCTTCCACCAGCAATGCGGTAAGAGTCATTCCCTTAAGTAAACTACTGATGCCGGTTGAACAAAGCTTTCGCATCAAGGAACTTCCATGCGGTCCGACAATGCGACTCCCGCCATATTGACTCACCGCTTGTGGGGCCAAATTTTACCCTTGACCTCTAAGTTTCAGGGTGGCCCGGTCACAGGGCCCCCCCCAAGAGCAGGACAGTCAAGCATCAGGTGTTCGTTCAACTGGACCTCCTCGCAGACGCACAGCTCATGAGCTGCCAAGCGGAACCGCAACAGATATTGGTTCAAATTGGCGTGGTTGGTGAGCACCTGAACATCCGTTGCCCTTAAAAACGAAGTCGAGGTTTACCATCCTCCCAGATCCTGTAGCCTCCTCTGAAGCCTCCTCCACAGGCTGGAGATGGGCGACTGTTCGAAATTTACATCCGGTGCATTGTGGTCACCGTTCCACTCCGGTACTGGCCCAGCTCAAAACTACATCCCTAATATCTCGGCCTCCCTGCCTCTTCGCAATATCCACATGGTTGCCCGAACTTTCACCACTAAATCGATTGAGGCTAAACCTGCAAGACCTCCCGAGGTTCCGCGCTCACCAAAGGTGGCGTCAAAAACACTCAGCCGCCCCGGCGGGAAAAAGCCAGAAGCCGCGTCCTCGAAGAAGAACGCCGGGAACGACTTTCTGTCGAGGATGTCAATAAAGGACGTTCTGCCCGAAATTTTGGCTGTATTGCCCCGCCTGTTACATGCAAAATCTATTAGGGACCTACTCCAGTCCTTCATTGAATACCTCATGACGTTACTCACCCGGTATGGCTAGGCAAACTTTGCGACTTCTGCAGTAGAACGCCCGTTCTATAGCAGGCAAGACGGCGGAGTTATGCCACCTGGCTGATGACCTACAAATTGATGTGATATTGTTAGCGGAAACGTACCTCAAGCCGGAAAAATCACTGACCCTTCAGAATATTTCACCTACAGAACCGACAGGGTTGTGCCACGCCGAAGCCCCGCCAGTGGCGGAACCGCTATTTTAGTCCACAAACGAAACACGCATATGCGAATCGCGGTCCACACCGATGTCATGGAACAGACCTGCATACATGTGCAGCATCTAGGCACTGTATACAGACTGGTCTGGGCATATAACAGGCCGAACTCAGCTGTACCCGGTGCTGACCTAGATGCCGTGCTGGAAAATTGGGATGGTCCCTTCACACTCATGGGCGATCTCAATTCTAACCACACGTCTTGGAATAGCAACTTAATAAATGCTAATGGCAGGTTGCTATGCGAAGAGGTGAGGGCTCCCAGACTAGTCGTCACAGGCCCTGAAGTGCCCACCTTCGTGAGTGCAAACGGTCGGTTGAGACCTGACGTGCTTGACATCGCGATTCTGAGAGCGGTACAAATGCCGTTCGCGGTAGAAACGATCGAGGACCTCAGCTCGGACCATTATCCGGTCTTACTGGAGTTGGGCCTAGTAATGGCCAGGCGAGACCCACCATTAACACCCCGGAGGTCAGTGAACTGGAGAAAATTCCATGAGGCTCTACAACGGGATTTTAGGCCGGTAGATCAAGAACTGTTGACCGCACCGGAGTACATCAACGGCACGGTCGATCGCGTCACGTCGTACATAAACGAGGCTCTGTCTTATAGCACTACGGAAAAGACCGCACAGCACCTCCGTAACGATCGCCTACCTCTCTTCTCCGAGGTAATCTTGGAAAAGAGCCGGCTGAGGAGATATAGCCTCACCCTATCTCCCGACGACAAGCGGGCATTTTTCAGACGAACGGACAGGGTGAATGTACTGCTGATAAAACATCGCAAAGAATCTTGGAGAGATTATCTTGTCTCGATATCGGACGACATCTCTTCGGTGTTCAGGTTGAATAAACGGCTACGCAAAGGAAATAACTCTCGCCACCCGGTGCTGGGACGACGAGGTTTCTTGGCTTATTCCGAGTCGGACCGGGCGGAGGTCTCTGCGGACACACTGGAAGAACAGTTCACTCCAAACCCTGTCGGCCCGAACAACGACCACGCAACCGAAGTGGAGTCTTTCCTCGCGGACTACTTCGCTCAGGTAGAGGATACTCCCCGCGAAATAGACCGCGTCAATGAAGCAGAAGTGACCGCTTCTATCAAGGCTACAAGCCCCTATAAGTCCCAAGGGGACGGTCTACTATCACACGACGGCCGCCATATCAAGAGCTAATAAGGTCTTACCTACTGGAAAGACAGTTCGCAGTACGCGTTGGTATTCTTATTAACTACCAGGGCGATAACCCCCGGGGTTCTCCAGGGAGCACTCCTTTCGCCGATTTTTTACACTGCATATACAAACGATATGCCGTTGTCGGAAGGCGTTAACACCGCTTTATACGCCGATGATACAGCATATTACTACACATCCCAAAATATGGATTATGCAGTCGGGAAACTTTAACGGTAGCTGGATTTAGTGGAGCCGTGGCTTGATATATGGAGAATCAAGGTCAACGGGGAAAGGTCCGTGCTATTCAGATGCAAACGACGGGTTCTGGTCAGACAGCTGGAAATCTCAGGGGAAAAAATACCCTTTGAGACAAAGGTTAAGTTTCTAGGAGTGGTCCTGGATAAACGGCTTACTTTAGGGGGAAATGTAAAATATGTGACCCCGAGGGCAAAATACACCAGGACTTCCGTATACCCAGTGCTTAATCCAGCCAGTTCCATTCCGCTGGTGACTAAGACACTCATATACCGACTCAACGTCTTGCCAATTTGACATACCCCTACCCGGCACGGGGGGTTCTGTTGTGATCTACGTTCTAGAGAAAGCTGGAGGCCGTCGAAAACGTGACGCTGCGGACGATTTTCGGAGCGCTGTGGTTTGTCAGAAACGCTACACTTCGCTACGACGCGGACATAAAAACCGTGTCGGAAGTGGACGTAGTACAGGCGCGCGGATTGTTCGGGGGAGCGGTCGTGTCCGAGCACAGCCATCTAAGGGACATCTGCTGAGAGAACCCTACACCGCAAGGTGTGAGGAAAAGTCCTCACGCCGTGTTAGATGAACCACCGTGAAAAGACGTGACGAGAGTTTGTGTATGATAAACCAGGTCAGGAGCCTCTACATCGGATGAGCCAACAGGGAACTCCCAGAAATGATTACGAGCCTTTAAAAAGAAATTCCGCATAAAGTCTCATATTGCGCGTAAAGTTGTTACAATTCATAAATGTATGGACATACGGTTTTTTCTTTTTGACCAAAATTAAATCAATTTTATTTACCCCATTTCAGCGCAGTACTACAGAAATAGAAAATATAATATAATAACCTAACTAAAGCTTAACAAATAATTAAACATTTAGTTGTGTTATATTTTATTCAAATTAAACCAAAATAAAATAAAATAAATACTGGAACCAAATTAATTTAATTGAGCCATTATAATACCCTACAATAGTGTAGACATATATAAAATCTAAAGTCTTTAAGAAGTGCATAATAATAATAATTGAACGTATGGTTTTGTTGAATACAGGACACAATATGATAAGACGCTGCTTCCCGGCCGGACCCTTTTCATTGTCTACGGTCAAGTTAGTCGAAGTCATCAGTTAAATAAACAAAATAAAGTAAAATATCTTTTAAACCTTTTATTCAAAATCCATTAACTTGGTATTATGTTGATCCCATCCTAATTTAATATTCACTATTACTGTCGTAAATATATCTTACCTGCCACTGTTAACTACTAGTAGACTACTTAATTATTCAAATGATAAAATAAATAAATTAACTTTTATTGAAATCATCTGAATCTAAGCCCATACTATCCTAATTAAATTTTTTTCAACATTATTAGGGGTTTTTCTTTTTTTGCGCGTGCGTGGGAACGTTAAGAACGATTTTACCGCGCTTCATAAAAAATTTAATTTTATAAAAATTTAATATGTAGCTAGGATGATACATGAGATGTTTCGGTTAGTCTGGCATTTCTCCCACTGCCAACTCGTTCGGTCACCCTAAAGCATGAGATCGAATATAACGGCTACTGTGCTTCAAAACGGTTTAGCGACTAATATCCTAATTATCACCTAGAGCTTACCTAACTGCGTGAGCGGAATAAGCATGGTTCCCTACACCACTGCCTGTCCCACCACTCACTTGTCATATATTTCTAAAATGGGTAGGCGCTTCCCGTTTACATATTTGGTTAACTGGCATTTCTCCCGCCACCATCCCATTCGGTCGCCCTAGAGCATAGACCAAATGTCAGTGCCAAGATACGGCTACTGTGCCTCTAAAACAGTTTAGCGACCTCGTTACCTAAAAGCTCCTAGTGAGCTACCTATCAGTGTGAGTGGATTAAGCAGGTGCTATTCACCACCCGCTTATGTGTCCCAACCGCTCACTTGTCAAAATAAATCTAGATCGGGGAGGCGCACCCCGTGTTACTAATTACTAAAAGTCATTAAATTTAATAATTTAAAAGACAGCAATTTAGGCTGTCACGCCTCGGTCGCTGTATGCCAGCTAGTGCCTGTCCACCATTTAAAGCGCTTGGAGCTTGTATCTAGTTAGTGGCCAGCCATTATCTCAGGAAAAACTTCCCACAGCAGCGCTATAGGAATCAGTATAACCCAGATTAATTAAAAAACTCTAGTGATGACGGTTGAACTTCGCAACCTCATCGAGGAACTCCCACACGGCCCGACAATGCGGCTCTCGTCACACTGACTGCCGAGTCAGTTTATGAGCGGCCAGTTTTCCCCCTGTCCTCTAAGTTCCAGGATGGCCCGGTCTCTGGCCTCCCCAAGAGCAGGGCAGTCGAACATCATATGCTCGTTCGACTGGTCCTCCCCGCAGACACACTACTCATCAGCCGCTAGGCGAAACCGAAACAGATATTGCTTCAAACCCACATGGTTGGTGAGCACTTGGGCACCCGCTGCCCTTAAAAATGAATTCGAGGCATACCATCCCCCCAGATCCTGTATAAACCTATACAAGGATCTTACCTTAGTCGTGGTGTGCCATTCAAGCTGCCATGCCTCCATCACGAGGCTCCATAGCTTCTTCTGCAGGCGGGAAATGGGCAACTGAACGAAATTTAGATCCGGTGCATTGTGATCGCCGTTCCGCTCCGGTTCTAGCCCGGCTCGAAACCGCATCCCAAATGCCTCGGTTTTCCGACCTCTTCGCAACTTCCACATGGCTGCCCGAACTTTCACCACTAAATCGTTTGGGAGAGCCTTTCCCAGTACGGTGGTAGCCACATAGGAGGTTGTTTTAAAAACACCAGTGCATACAATTAAGGCTCTGCGCTGGGCACTCCTTAAATTTTGAACAAGTGCTCTATTCATATTCAATCTATGCGCCCAAACGGGCGCCGCGTAAGAGGTCATGCTTTCAAAGACACCTCGGTACACCATCACAAATGACGGTCTGACAGCCCGTAATCCTTTCGAGCAATCCTAGGAGGATTGCTCTATGTTGCACAAGCTTAGGAAGCTTGTGCAACATAGAGATGGCGTCCGCCGCTACTTGCCTAATATGGTTGCTAAACAGCAACTTCTCATCAAACAAAACACCTTGGTACTTATGAACTCGAACTCGGCTGATTACACAGCCTTTATACTTAATATGGGGGTTACGACTGTACGATAATTTGTCTGCACGCTTGAGAAGCATATACTTCGTCTTGGGCACAGCAATCTTTAAATTCTGGGTGTCTATCCAGCCCTCTACGGTTGACAAAGCCGCCTGCGCCCGGTCTTCTAGCTGCGGTCGTGAATTAGCACAAACTAACAGAAGACAGTCATCGGCAAACGCCTGAGCCGTGTCCCCTTCTGGGAATGTCAATCCCAGAAATCCGTCGAATACCAGGTTCCACAGTATGGGACCGAGAACGGGACCCTGCGGGCTTCCTCTAGTGACGGAGTTTTCCACAAGTACATGCGCATCTCTAAACAGAGCCGTACGATTAGACAAATAAGGACTACAGCCTGCAGGGCTACGGGAACATTGCGGCGTTCCAACTCATAGAGGACAGAACTCCAACACAATGAAGGAAATGCTGTCTCTATGTCTACAAAAATTGCCAAAACATATATACAGTCGGCGCTTTCCACCTCGGCAAGAGCATTTAAGATGCAATCCTCGGTGCCAACCCCTTTCATGAAGCCATACTGGCCTTGATTTAGAAAACAGTTCATCTCAATGCTTTCCCAGAGCCGTTCCACAACCAGCCTTTCAAGCAACTTGCAGATTACCGGCAAGAAGCAGGTGGGCCGATAACTGCCACCTCACTAGGATCCTTTCCTGGTTTTAAGAGCATCCTCACCAAAGCCATTTTACAACAAGTCAGGAAGAAGCCCCAGCTAAGGCACTCCGTGAACAGCCTGCCATGCGGCACTCCTATGACAGGCAGCAGATGGTAGAATATATCCGGGTCAAGTTGGTCAGTCCCCGGTGCCTTTCTCAATGCCATTCGAGAAACCACTCGGTCTATATCTATGGGATTCACAGCCCGTACGCCAGGGAAGGGCGTAGCCCCCCCCCCCTAACACCGACTTCTGTTTCACCCTCCGAAGCATCTGGAAACAGAGTATCCAGGAACGCCTGGTAAGTCGCCACAGATGTTAAAGTGTGGTCACGACCACCAAACCCGCATCGAACACTGGACAGGAACTCTAACAATGAGAGGTTTGTCATATTTTCCTTAACGAGGTCTGTTATATCTTTCTTGCAATATAGAACATGCCTCCTTTTTATGTCTGTTTCAGGTGAACCAGCAGAATTTCGGTGGCCACGCGATTCCCCCAACCCCTTCCCGGTCAACAAACAATGTCTGGATAACAAACACTAGGGCCTCCACAGAAAGAAAATTCCTGTTAGACCGAAAGGGCTTCAGAGGACGGACTGAATGGGAATATTTTTGCCAGAAGTACAAAGTACATACACGCTTAGTCTCCCCATATCAGCCCCAGTCAATTATATCTCATTGGTCTAAAGGACCGGAACGCAAATACCAAATCCGTCCATAAGTAAACACAAATAAAATCTATAACCGCCACTAATCAAATAATAACCCGCCAGATAAAATAGAAAGACACAGCAGCAAGGGACATTCTCCAGGTTCTGCAATTGGTAGGGAGATTTTTTTTGGTTTGCTTGGCATTTCTCCCGCCAACACCCCATTCAGTCGCCCTAAAGCATAAGGCCGAATGTCTGTGCCACAAACGGCTACTGAGCCACGAAACAGTTTAGCGACTAGTGTCTGAACTAGCTCCTAGTACTAACCTAAAAGCGTGAGCGGATTAGGCGTGGTACCATACACCACTGGCTTGCGTGTCCCACCGCTCTTGTCATATATCACTAAAATGGGTAGGCGTACCCCGTCAACTACTAAAATATATATGACTATCAATAATTAATTTATCTTGTCAAAGACAGCAATTCGCTGCCACGCCTAGGCCGCTGAATGCCAGCAAGTACCTGTCCACGATTAAAGCGCTTGGAGCCTTAATATGGCCAGTCATATCTCTCGGTTAGCTTCCTACAGCAGCGCAGTATGAGTCTTTTCCCTTAGGTAAACTACTGATGTTGGTTGAACAAAGCAACCGCATCAAGGAACTCCCACACGGTCCGACAATGCGGCACTCGCCACATTGACTCGCCGCTTATGAATGGCCAATTTTCCTTTAGACCTCTAAGATCCAGGGTGGCCTGTGTTCTGGCCTCCCCCCCCCCAAAGATCTAGGCAATAGAACATTATGTGTTCGTTCGATTAGACCTTCCCGCCGATGCACAGCTAATCAGCTGCCAGGTGGAACCGAAACAAATATTGGTTTAAATTTACATGGTTAGAGAGCACTCGGGCTTCCATTGCCCTTAAAAACGAAGGACAGGCACACCATCACCGGGATCTTGTATAAATCTATACAAGGACCTTCCCTTAGTCGTGGCGTGCCATTCTTGTTGCCATGCTTCTATCGCGAGGCTGTAAAGCCTCCTCCGCAGGCGGGAGATAGGCAACTGTTCGAGATTTATAACCGGTGCATTGAGATCACCGTCCCGCTCCGGTACAGGCCCGGCTCGAAACCGCATCCCAAATACCTCGGCCTCCCTGCCTCTTCACAATTTCCACACGGCTACCCGAACTTTCACCACTAAATCGATTGGGAGAGCCTTTCCGACTACAGTAGTAGCCTCGTAGGAAGTTGTTTTAAAAACACCAGTGGATACAATAAAGGCCCTGCGCTGGGCACTCCTTAAATTTTGAATAAGTGCTCAATTTCTTTCCAACCTATGCGCCCAAACGGACGCCGCGTAAGAGGTCATAATTTGAAAGAAACCTCGGTACACCAAGTACAAATGACGGCCCGACAGTCCGTAATCCTTTCAAGCAATCCTCCTAAGCTTGTCACAGAGACGGCGTCCGCCGCTACTTGCTAAACAGCAACTTCTCATCAAACAAAACACCTTGGTACTTATGAACTCGAACTCAGCTGATTACACAGCCTTTATACTTAATACGGGGGTTACCACTTAATTAGCAAGGGAAACAAACTCCCGCTATCCTTGCGTTTTCTCCGTTCTATATACGTTCTCTCTCACACTTCAACCTATCCATAGCGTGACTTACTCGCAGTCACGTATAACATTCCCGATCACCTGGCAGGTAAAACGTACCACCAAAATGGCCTGTCCTTTTAAATATGTGTTTTTTCAGGGTATAAATATTATTCTATCTAAACCTCAGCATGCCTCTAACATGTTTTTTCTATATTTTTGAAATACAATTTTAAAACGGCCGGCCAAAATTTTAAACCCGACTAAAAAATAATTTTTTATTTTATTTTTTATTTTGTATTTCACTAAATATTAAATTTAAAGTTATTAGTATTTCAAAATGTCTCAAGGATTTTTTTTGAAAATAAATTTCGCAAAGTTAAAAATTCAAGGGTTGGGCTAGGCTCCACTATCCTTCAGCCAGATCTTCGATTTTGTATTCAGACATTACAAAAAAAGTGTAACACAAATTTTCACGGTGCCTCAAATACCTACCCAGTAATGTGTAACGGCTCTCGGGCTATCTTACCTAGGAAGCCCGGGCTCGCCTGCACGCAAGAATGTGGGAGTTGGGGCGTATCCGATGATGGCATGGGGAACCCTCATGAGTGGATGGGGTACGCGTGGCAAAGGGTACGCACAAGGCTTGTCTGGAACCAGGTAGTTCATGACCGGAAAGGGCTGCCTCCCCACCGAGGGGTTCTTTGCCGTCCTCAACAGGAGGTCGAAATGCTCTTATGTCGTGGATGGGACCCCGATGGGTTAAGTCCTACGGGTCTAGGGGGGTGGGTCAGTAAACTGTCACGGCATCCTGGGGCGGCTGATGTGCTGCTTAACGGCGGTTCTGGTTGCCTTTGGGGGTGCTTAAAAAAGAAGGGAAGGAAAAGAATTCTATGGATATGGACTCTTATGTTTTTAATAATGTTGGTATCGTAGGTACATTCGATTTTTATTTTTAGTATTTATTTTATTTATTGTTTCATTTTAATATCAGGGCTCTTTACACCCTGTAAGTGTTCTCAGTGTTTGTGCTTAAATTTTCTGTGTTGATAATTTTTGTGTTTTTAATTAAAATGTAAGGACCCTTTACACCCTTACGTATGACGAACATGATGGTGATATAAATCTTTTTTTAAAGAATATGACGAGGACTAATGACTGTAGAAGTCAATGCACATATATCCTTATTAAGAACAATAATAATAATGCCTTGAGGTAGATCCCACGTCCAGAAAATAACACCTATGTTTCACGTGCATGGTGGAAACAGTTGTTCATAAGTACGTTTCATAATGCTGGCTAATGGGACTCCAAGTGTTTTCCTCGGAGATGGAATTTTTCTTTGATCTGATTCCATCTACAGGCTGTAATACAACGACTGGATTTTCAGCCACCTGCAGATATGAAAAACTTTAATGATTAAGGAAATGGATTCACACCACCTTTAGAGCTGGTAATGTGGTGGCCAGGGCCGAAGTGATTTGGAGGTGTAACGGAGGCCCTGTCCACATGCCCCTCGCGATGGCAAGCATGTAGCTTAGGTGCCTATGTATGTCAGTGCTTGGGAGCCCTGAAAAATTCGGTGTGAAAGGGCCTGGAGTCAGTGCGGAGACTGCTCATCCATTCTCTGTCAGGACATATGCCGGTTCCACCAGAGTACCGGATCGGACTTCCAGGGTTGGTAACCCTGGGTGGAGTGGAGTGCCCTGGAGTGGCCGGTGGCTAGCCTTGCTACAAAAGAGACAGAAAATCATGCAAGTTGAACAATCTCCAAATGTGACAGAGGGTTCACGTAAACACCCTAGTCTTGAACCAGCCGATTTGTCTGAGATGAAACGGGGAAAAGGTTTGGAAGATAGAAAATGATGCAAAGAGTTTGTAGAGAGCTCTATTTAAGAGTAATGTACCAAAACCCAAGTATTTGGTAATTATAAGAGATGATGGCAATTTTTCGAGAGTAAGTCCTTTTCTTATTGCTCGAGAAATAAGTATTTACTTATTTCTCGAATTTACTTATTTCTTTAACTGAGCCTCCAGCATATTTGTGCTGGAGGCTCAGTTAAAGAAATCAGGAAGACATATAATGGACTTCATGTGGACATTACTATGCACAGTCGCAGAAGATCCTAGTGCTTAAGAATATTGGCAAATTTTCTGTACATGTCGATCCGCATGGCACACTCAATACCTCAAAGGGAGTTGTATGTTAGGATTTTCAGAATTGCACAGTGCAGGAAGTAGCTGAGGAATTGGTACCACAAGGAGTAATAGGATGCCAGAGGTTGAACTTGAGAAGCAACGGCGAAGTCTTACCTTCTGCTTCTCATGTCCTCACCTTTAATAGACCAACGCTGGTGGAGAACGTGTGTGCAGACATACACCGACTGGATGTGCGGGCTTTTATACTACAACCAATGCGGTGCTTCAAGTGCCAACGTTTTGGCCACACTGCTGCCCGATGCGAGATACTGCAAATTTGGATGTGTGGTGAAGAGGTTCATAAAGGGGACCATATAAGGTGTTCTGTTCCATGTTGAGCCGGTTGGTGCTGCACTCTAGCATCTACTAGTGCTGGCCGGCAAGTTAATCTAATATGACCATTCTACGTCAGAATCCTGCACAGTGAAGTCGTGTTTTCATTTCAGTCCAAGGGGACTCATAGTTTCTTGATAATGTTCAAGTTCAATTATGACTTAAGTGTCACACATTCTTAAGTTTAATGTAACTATTGTAATTCAATCAAAATGTCAAGGGTGACAAGAAATTAAATATAACAATTCAAGTAGAACATAGCATTGCTTCATTTCATCATCTACCATCTCATCAAAAATACAGTCCATTTACAGCTCTAAATTCTACCATAAGGATTCTCCTTCATGAGTAAACTGTAAAGGACAGCATTCATGCAGATCGAGAAACTGTCCTGTTTACAAAGATGAAGTAGTTATACAGGAAGTTAAAAACCCTGCAGAAAGTCAGTTACCTTGAGGCAAAGAAGATTGTAAACGCCCGCAAGCCTAGAACAACAACAACTTATGCTCAGGGTGCGGCAGCTGTTCCTGCTCCTGCTGCAGTTACAAAAGGAAGTCTCTCACTCATAAAGATCTCACAAAGCCAGTGATAAAAATACAACCTCCTGATGATACCTTGATTAAGAACAAAAGTGCTTCTGATAAGAAGAAAACAGGTACCAAACCAGAGGTCCAAGTTTGTTTAAGTGAAATATTGGGTGATGATGCGAGGAAAATTCTATGAAGGTCCCCAAGCCTCCTGCAACTGAGGTGGCCACAATACTACAGAGACCACAAAAATCCAAACAGCGGGGCCTTTCCCCCCTACCTGAGGTGGTATCTGGTTCGACTCCTGTAGCAGTGATCTCAGAGGTTCCCGCCTCTCAACCGGTGATTAAAGCAAGCGCCGATCAATGCCCGTTGTCGTTAGCAGTTACAATGGTCTCCCATTTGGAGGCCGGGAGCTTCACAGGCGATGACATACTTATCGAACACGAAGCTGTTCGAAAAATGGAAAAGAAGAGGTAGAAAGGATGGTCGAAAGGCAAATCAAGAGATTAAATAATTAAAAATTTAGTGAGTTGATAATTCAATGGATGTTTGTCAAACATCCATGAGCTCCAACGCAAAAAAAAAGTGTATAATGCTTTTAAGAAACTTCCAACATTAGAAAACCTAATTGCCATTAAAAAATACAGGAAGTATGCAAAAAGACTTATGATAGATGCTAAATAACGATCCTGGCAGCAATATGTGTCATCCATTAACAGAAATATGACTGCGTTGGACATCTGGAAGAAAGTGAGGGCTGTTTGTAGGTGTACAAACTTTACTCCCGTAACTTGCCTTCAATATGAAGATAAAGTTAGAGATCCTCCAAATGAAATTGCACAGTTACCAGCCAATCATTTCGAAGAAGCAAGCAAAATGGCTAACTACGATGAATATTTCAGTACACAAAAAACAGAACTTGAGGGTCTGCTAAATTTTTCAACTGAAATGAATTATTCATATAATGTACCATTCAAAATAGAAGAACTTGTGAAAGCATTGGAGAAAGCCGCAAAATAGCTGCTGCTCTGGATGAAATTCATTATGTCATGATCAGGCAGCTGAATACAACTGCAAAATGTAGATAGTTAGAGCTATATAATCAGATATGGTGGGATGGAACGTACCCGCAGCAGTGTAAAAAGCACATGTTCCAGTTCCAAAGAAAGATAAAAATATAAAAGATCCCAATAGTTACCATTGTATTTCTTTGACATGCGCAATGGGAAACATTTTTGAAAAAATGATAAATAATCTAAATCTTTTATCCTCACGTCAAGCAGGTTTTCGACAATACCACTCAACTACTGATCAAATGATTAACTAAGAGAACTTCATATATAACAGCTTCATCACAAGAAAACATTGTGTCAGAGTCTTCTTCGACTTGCAGAAGGCATTCGATATGACCTGGAGTTATGGAATATTGCTTGAAATACATGAATGGGGCATTCGCAGCAATCTGCCGGTATTACTCTGCAACTATATGAATGAATGTACTTTTCAAGTATCTGATTGAAAGATTGGAAAATGGCATACCACATGGCCCGCCATTGAGCGGTACCTTGTTCACGATCGCCATCAATAAACTAATATTAACCATTCAAGCAGAAATCAGAAAAAGTGTTTATGTTGATGATCTAGCAATTGTGTATGTCAGCAAAACCACAGCTACAGTGAAGTACAAGTTGCGATGAACGATAAATGCCCTCAATGAAGTTGCAAGGAATAATGGATTTAAATTTTCCCCAGAGAAAACATACTATATACACTTCTGTAGGAAGAGAATTCCTCACCAGAATCCTGTTTTGACCATGACGACCATCCAATAGAATACAAGGATATGTGCGATTTTTTACTAGATAAATCCTTTACATGGGGATTACATATACAGGACTTGAGTGATAGATGCAAAAAACCCTAAAACATTATTAAATATTTATTCAATATCAATTGGGGCTCAGATAAAAAATATTACTGAGGTATATAAAGCATATGTTCAATCGAAGTTTGACTACGGATGCATTGTATATTCATCTGCCAGAAATTCGCATTTACGAAAGTTAGACGTAATACATAGTAGCAGAAAAAGATGTGCCACAGGCACATTCAGTACAAGTCTGATGACTAGTTTAATATCGGAAGCCGGAATAATGCCATTACATTATAGAAGAGAGATCCTACTGCTAAGCTATGCAGCAAATATGTGAACCTTTTCTACCCATATAACAAACTTTATAACAATCATCCTTTGGCTGCATTATATGAACATCGTGCTACCTATTTCAGACCAGCTGGAATAAGGTATCACGAATTGACAAGAAAATATTAAATTGCTCTACCAGAAATATTAGCAATTTCTATGAGAGAAATATCGCCATGGCTTTTGCCATCAGTAAACACAAGGCTGGATCTCTCTTGGAAAGAAATAAAAAAGAAGCCAGCAGTAATCATCCAACAGAAATTTTTATCAACCATCAGTAGTTACGAAGAACACATTAAAATTTATACTGATGGTTCTAAAACCGAACATGGTGTTGGATGCTCCATATATGTAAATGGAAAATCCCATTTTTGGAAACTGCCAGATATGGCCAGTGTTTATTTGGCAGAACTTACTGCCACACAGCAAGTTCTTCGATACATGGAACACTGCTGTGAAGAGAGAGTGCTAATATGTTCTGACTCTCTAAGTGCACTTGATGTAATTCGGAACAAGAACATTAAGGACGTCCTAATGGCCAACATCCTGTCTATTTTAAATAAATGAGAACAGTGATTTATATTTATATGTACTCCTGGGCATACTGGTATAATTCCTGTACAGTTGGCAAATGTTAAAAATTGTCAATACTGATTGGAGAACAATAAATACAAAATTAAACTCGGTTAAAACTTCTCTGTTTAAATGGAAGAATAATATGAAGTTGACTCGTCGAGAACTAGTGGCTGTGATCAGACTTAGAATCGGTTACATATGAACAACAAATTTATATTTGTTAACTGGTGAAGAAAGACCAATTTGCGGTGTTTGCAATAAAACATTTACAGGCAAGCATCTAATGTAAAAGTGTACCATATATGAGGACCTCAGAAAGCGGTTCCAACTAAGAAATAATATTGCTGTTGATTTGGAAAAAATATTTGGTTATCTACATGCCAGTGGACTTCTTAAAAATCTGTAAAAAATTCAAGCTGTGTTAAAGAATCTCTAAGGGAGTGGCTTCTACGTATACAATGGGGTCTCGAAGCATGGCATGTATAGTGATGGGAGGTAACCCTCTTGCCTAGGCTGCCCGGGCTTGCCTGTATGCAAGAGTAGGGGAGTCGGAACATATCCAATGATGACATGAGGGACCCTCAAGGGTGGACTTAGGGTGCGAGGCCAAAGGTATGCGCAATGCATGCCTGGAGCCAAATAGGTCAGGACTTGGAAGGGCAGCCTCCCTGATGAGGGGTTCTTTGACCATCCTCTACAGGTGGTCAAATTGCTCTTATGATGTGGGGGGGACCCCGATGGGTTACGTCCTACGAGACTATTTACAGGGGGGAGTCAACTGTCACAGCATCCTAGGGCGACTGATGTGCTGCTTAATGGCGGTTCTGGTCACCCCAAGGGTGCTTAAATAAAATAAGTGAGACAGGTAAAAAAGGAGATATTGGTATTATAGTCTTTATATATATATATATATATATATATACTTGTGTTTTATTTTCTTTAATTTTAAGATCAGGGCTCTTTACACCCCATAAGCGTTGTTTTAATATTTTGTGGTTAAATGTTCCGTGTACTTTTGTACTTTTAAATAAAATGTAAGGGCCCTTTATACTCTTACATATGACCACCCTTATGGTGATATTAACCTCTTTTTAAGAACGTGATGAGGGCTAATGACCTAAGAAGTTGATGCCCATAAAAAAAAAATAATTTCATTTAAATATTTATACAGTAGAAGACTTGTATAAATATTTTTCCAGTTACAACTTTCATTATCTGATTCTAAAAAACTTAAATTTATAATAGTTTACTAAAATTATTCCCTTTTTTAAGGAGATTCCCATAAAATCAGGAATGTTATTTGTTTAAAATTTGTTATAAATAACATTACAGAAATAGGAAACATGATAAAACATTTTGCAGCTGTCTGAAGAATTAGTCAAGGCCCTACAGTTATTTCTTCACTGTTTTAAATATCTTTTCTTTTTATTTGAACAAAAATTGTTTTATTTGATGAATAATTTTAAGAAAATGTATTTGTCAGTAAGTTTAAAATGAAAATTAAAGTTTGGCTTCTTACTCATTCTTTGGATGTTATTCACTGTTGATATGATGCAGATGGTTGTATTTTTGTTTCTCAACTGTTTTCTAGTTAACCATTTTTTTTAATTTAAAAAAAAGTTTTTACCTTACCATATAAGTTGGGTACTTTTTGATAAAATTTATATTAAAAAAGTATAAGTTTACCCTTTTGTAATAAAAATTTCAGATAAAGGCCAAGAAGTACTATGTACTCATAATTTGCTTGCTAGAAATATTTTTCTGTGTATTATATGTCATAAAAAATATACTATTACATATTTGATGTAAATGTAAATGAAATAAATAGTTCATGAACACAACCAAATACAATAGGAAATGCATTTTATAAGTTTCTGTTTAACATATTATCCTATACAAAACATTACCTGCATTATGCAATTACACATTTGCATGAGCAAATCAGTAAATATCACATTACATTTAGATTGCAAAGGAAACTAATTATAAATCATAACAATGAGAAATAACTCTCTATTCTGGAATTGAGCATACTGCACTCCTTATAACTCAATGGTTCCACAACAATAAGAACATCTCAATGTAGCTTATATAGAAATAAAACTGTTTAATGGTTAAAACCACTTTAATGATTTAATTCCTTTAAATTATAAAAATTAAGTGGTGCTAGCGATTATTGGTATTCAACTGTACATTGTTGGCATTTAGTTACTGGTTAATGACCATACAGTTAATGCCAATTAATATAATATATATGTGTATAAATAAACAAAAATAATAAATTTCAAAACATTTTAAAATAAATGTAATCATAAAAAATAGTTTATAACAAATTAAATGCATTACATAAACTAAATAAGAATATTAAATAGATTCCTAAGCATGACCTTAGGAAATGAAAAAAAAAAATTAAGAATACAAATTAGAAGGCAAGTAATTGAACAAGTGAGTGATTTCAAATATCTGGGCAGCAAGATTAGTAAAGTGTTGTTCTTTAGTTAGGAAATTAGCAAAATTTGCAATGGCACACCAATTTTTTAAAATTAAACAAAGGACTGTTGTATGAATGTCCGAATAAAGATCTGAGAAGAGATTGAAGAAATGTTATGTCTAAAGCATGCCAGTATGTGGGAGAAAAACATAAGTACTGAAGAAAGAGCATGAAAGAATTACTAGAAGCTTGTAAAAATATGAATATGGAACAGAATGAGCAGGCAAAGTGCCAAAGTGGACAGGAAAGTGCTGAACATAATTGGAGAACAGAGAAAAATCATTTAAGTAATAAAGAACAGAAAAACTAACTATATAAAGCAGTGATTGAAAAAAGTATACTAATGAAGGCTTTAGAAGATAAGGTGGAAGAAAGGGATGGAAAAAGGAAGAGAACATTTCAAGCAATTGATGATATTAAGGAAATATCAGAAAAAGGTTGGCGAAAGATTGATTAGCTTGAAAGCTGGCTACTTGTTCAACCTATTGGGAAGCAAAATAAACACTTATCATCAAACAACAATAAAATGCCAAAAGTTAAAGCCATAAATTTGTTCAGACAGGCAAACTATTTTAAATAATATTAGTTGTAGTTTTAATTTATTTAAATAATTTCAGGTGAATTGTTGGCATTTTCAGTTGTGATGTTAGTGGCAATGCCACAAAAAACAAACCCAAAAAGTACTATTGATACATAAAACAACAGAAAATAATCTGGTCAGATAATTAAAGTTTATTAAATGATAATAATATGCAAAATATTATAAACTAAGTAATGTGATACTAAAGTAATATCACAGAATTTTAATATTAATGATACATGAGAACAGTTTCGTATCTAATAAAACTAATTAATACAATAGAACCTTGAGAATTTGTCATACTTGGGGCTCAATGATTGATAAACTGGAGAAAAATCTAGTAAATGCAACAAAATGAAATTTACTACAAGATATTCATACGTTGTTTTTTTTTTTGAAAATAAATGTTACTGTGTACCTTTCCCATACCATACCAAAAATTTTTGCAATGCCTCTAAACTATTGAAGTCATAATAAAGACAAGAAAATGATTGGTTTAAACTAACTAGAGAGCATAATTATACATCGGTTAATAAGAAAATAGGATAGAATTATATTGTTAGATATAATGATTGCAAACTGAAATGCAATCGTTGATTGCATTTCAAACTGAAAAGCATAGCAACAAAATGTTTTCTTCAAATTACTGAAAATGATTTTAAATCTCACTGAAAAAAAGTTAGTTACTCATAACTGATAACTCCTTTTTCACTGTGACTTTGTTAAGCATATTCTGTGATCACTGGAAATGAGAATACAATGGAAAAGGAGTCAAAGATAAGGAAAATAGATGGGTGATGTGAAGGATATTTCCTTCAGGGTAGATCAGAGTAGTTTACTGTCTCGTCCAGGACTGAATCCCTCCAACTTTTTTAATAACATCAGTGTTGATAACTACTGAACAGTCTCAGTGAAAGAATACAAATTAATATAATATAGATCTTCAAAGAGTCTGACACAGGATTGGGCATGATTTACCCCAATCAGAGGCAGTTCCTTCTACAGGTTGATTGCCCCCAACCTCTTTTGACTTTTTCCCTTATTCTTTATTTCTTCTTATTTGGATGGATAAAGATGGGTTTTTGACAGCTATCGTAATGGTTTTAATTGTGAGTGCAATAAAGGCACCTACTAGTTTCCGGCAGGGCAGCCACTTTTTTATTGTAGTTCAGTAGGTTGCAGAATTGCCCAAGGACTCTATCTGGGGGTTATACAAAAACCTAAACTAGTAGCTGAAATACCAGCAGTTAAAGCCAGCTCTAAAAATAATTCTTCAACATATATACATAAATAAATAAATATATATATATAAATTTAGGGAGGCAAATTATTAAGGTTCTACTGCAATAATATTACATAATAAAAATAAGTTAAAAACTGAATATATACTAATTAATTATTATAATTATAAATAATTAAATAACTAATTTAACTAAACAAATTGTGTATTTTTTACAATCACTCCCTATATAAAAAAAGATTATAAAATATAGACATACCTTTTTTAATAATTAATTTAACAATACCAATAACATAAAAACAAGATAATTTTCTTTTTAATTTCTGATGCAATAGTTGCTAAACACACACACACACACACACACACACACACACACACACACATCATTGAAGTCGACTGCAGTTAAAATTACATCATATGAACTAATTCCATCATAATAAAGATATGAAGCAATAAAAGATAATATAAAATAATAAATCTTGCTTTGTAAAAGTAATCAACACATGATGAAAAAAATGAATCGATACAATTAATTTTAGTCTTTTAGATGAACAGGTATGAGTAACATAAAACAAAAAAGTTACATTGATATATATTAATTACCAGGTAATTACTACATACTAAAATAATTTTACAAATGTATACAACTTTTTTCCTTTAATCAAGCAATGATTTAAAAAAAAATGTGCCTGTAATATGTATGTCTATTTCTATACATCACAGGTAAGTATAAGTATACATAAAAAAAATTAATTAGTACAGTATAATTTTTAAAATCATTTAAATACAATAATACTGATATAAATACATTGTGTATATTTATATATTTGCATTTTATTAAATACTGGAATATCAATAAAAATATTAAAGAAATTAATATTTCCTAAAGATAATTATGATTATGAAAAGCAATCTATATTTTATTTTTTGTTGTAAGTATATTTATAAATGTCATAATTATTAAACATTTACTTTTATTTTCATATGATTTGTTTCAATCATGTATATAGATAAAAAACTTTTTAATCAAAATTTCCTATTTTGATAGAATAAATTTCACCCACATTTAGCAAATGTGGATTTGCATTAAAAACCTGTAATACCACCTGGTCTCCGATAATCTGTATTTCCTTCAACAATACCACCATATAATGATATAGCAGTTACACAAGATCTCCATGTTTTTCCAAGGCGTTCTGTTTCATGACCAATTTTTCTTAAACCTTCAATAATTTCCTAAAAAAAAGAAACAAAAGTAAACATATATTTTTATTTATTTATTAATGATGAAATATGTTGGATAGCAAGCAGCATCCTGGAAAAATATAATGCAATATAAAAGATTTGAACTAAAGATAAAGTAAGAACTACCAAAGCCTAGTGAGTAAGAGAAATAACATTTATTTTTCTGGGCTGGTCAAAGGCTTTTTTAATTAAAAAAAGAAAAATGTATTTAGCAACAATATACTAGTATATAAGTTTATATTGTTTTAATAATAATGCAACTGATATTACTAATATATATATATATGTGTATGTTAGGTGTGACTTCATAAGAGGAAATGAATAACATTACTCTCGGTGAAAGCAAAGCATGACTGGTGTGTCAGGAAATTCTGATGCATTATAATCAAAAGAAGGAATAAAGCTGGTAGTGATAAGCAACAAATTAATGTAGTGGATTATATCTGTAATGAAATAATTCATTAAATACACTGTCTCAACACAATAAGAAAGGCTTTTACGAGATCAACAAATATAAATTGTGAAGGTGCGTATTTTAATTAAATATAATGTATTAACAACATATATATTATACTTTTATTTGGTCCTAAAGAATAAATAAGTTAACAAATTAATATAATAATATAATACAATAGAACATGATTCAAAGATTAAAACGAATAAAATAAGTAGTATTGTTACAATTAAATTTACCTAAAAAAAATTTGAATTTAAGCTCATTTCTTAGATGATATAAAAAAAAATAAAACTTAAAAATTATTTGTTTTTTAGTTATGAATTTCGTACATAACATTTTTTTGGTTTTATTTAGAATAATTTCAAACAGTCACTTTAAATTAATGTTACAAAACTGAAAATTCATATCATACTGTCAGCCAAATAGTTGGATCTTGAATATTAAGCTTAGCTGTAGATAGTGCTTACTTTTAAACATATTGCATCATTTTCTAGAAATGATGTAGGAAAAAATAACTAATATTAAATGATAAAATTATCTTTGTCTAATGACCTTTGTTAAAAATTGTCTGCGTGTCAGGGAATGAGAGATGACATGGCTAAAACATTTCAGAAATGGCACTGTTGGTAATTTTAGTAAAATATCCTCACTGGATATGCATTCTTACTGATCATTAACTAAAATATCTTATGCTTTATTTATTGTTGCTATTATTTTTTTATATCAAGAAAAAATTACCCAAGAAGAAATATTACCCAATTATTACAAAGCAGTTTAATTGCTTTAAAAGCAATGATTTCAGACCTCTATTCTCAGATTTCTTTTCAGCAGGGGGGATCAAGGCTGTAATTGAACGATGATTATACAACCAAACACAAAGTTAGAGAATGTTGATAATTAGATAAATTTGAAGGGAGAATAACTAGCTTTGCATTTCCACCTGTGACTCAAAAATAGCTGATAATATATAAAGGATGAAATACATGAATACTAATATAATGGGATAGTGATGAAAGGTGCAGAATGTGGATTTGTATTAAAAAAAGTTTTTTAATGCAAATCCAGTTTTTTAAGTTTGTTTTTATGAAAGTTATAATATAACTTCCATATTCATCACCTCTAGGGCTTCTAAGGTGATGGAATGAGGGATATTATGAATTTATGAATTCATCAACGTAACATACAGTTATAAAATATTAAAAAAATAAAAAAATACAAATTTCATTAATGTAGCCTCGACCATGAAGAAAACATATAATGCTATGTAGTCTAATTACTGTTGTGAATAAGATAAAATTACTGAATCTATTTTTACACTAATATAGTAGGAATTCAGTGTTTGTATGTTTTTTTTTCAACTGAAGAACATAAAGTATGTAACCTTTTTACCATAAGAGATTACAAACTGTTACATTAAAAATGTATAAAACTAACACACTAATGAAAAGAAATGTAGCTTTGTTCTTTCTCTCATACCATCTTAGATACATTTTATGGAGCAATTCACCAGCTTCCCTGCACATAACTTCACTTACCACTTGCAATTAACACTTCTTCTTTGTAGTCTTTCTAATATACTTTTAATTTGAGAATAAATAGTTTCTTTATTATATTTAAAATTTCATATCAAGCATTAATAGCGTCTTGTTTTGCCCATTCTATCTATTCTTGATATAGTGTTATTTTCTATCCTGGGTATATTCTGACATACTTCTTTTAATTCTAATATGAAATAGTTTTTATTCATTTCGGTGACTAACCTATTACTTCAAGTTTCTTGTAATATTGGTATATAACATGCACTCAGTAAACATGCATGATTTTATACACAGATAATGTCTATATATTATTCATTTAACATATCAGCAGTATCTTGTTTGAGAAATTAACAGATAATGTCATTATATCAATAATAATAAAGTCAGTAATAAATATGTAAGCGATACTAACCAGCATTAATTTGCTGTATGATGTTTGGTTAATTTGTAAAAAATGAAATAAATGTGTCTACAGAAATTATATACTATATAAGTTATGAGCAAATTGAGCAACAAATTTTTCTTTCCATTTTTATGTGCAAGTATGTTAAAAAAAGCATGCACATTCAGTTAGATGAATTCAGTTAAATTATAAGGGTATAGAAATAAAGGTGTGACAAATTAGAATAGTTTTTTAAATTAGAAAAAAAATCATTTTAATACAAATTAAAACTTTTGTTTTAAATTAAGAAAAATCAAATGGCTAAGGAAAAGACATAAAATATGGCATATAGATTTCAGGGAACTGTGTAAAGTAGTTTCATTAAATTAATCAATTTTATATTATAATGAAAATTATACTTTTACAGATAGGATGGAGAAGGATGATACAAATTAAGGTGGGACATTTTATTTCCAATAATAAGAGTAAAGTTTTTTATACATATAAATAAGGTTGAATTTATATAATTAAATCTTGTTAAAGAACTTTATACTTAAATGTGTAATAATATTATTATATTTGTCATTTCTGCTGCATCTTATATCACAATAAATCAAAATTATATACCATTTTACAGAATACTTCTGCATGCTTACTGTAAACTCCTACTGCTTCTTTATTCCTTTTAAAAAAGAAGTTTGACATGAATTTTTATGGGATCTTAACTCCAAAACAGATGAATTAATTTTGATAAAATTTTCTTTAGAATTAAACAATTTTTTGGGAGGGTTCTTCATTATACATAACCAAATTCACTTTCCAGAAAACAAAGTAGTAGTGATTCAAATGAGCTTAAATTTAGTTTTGCATACATTTAGTGCTTTAATTCAAGATCAAAACTGAAAATATTAAAGTAGTTTTGTTTAAATAATTAATTTTTCAGGAAGTATTTCTTTAAGAAGTGCAAAAAAAAATTAACAGGGATATTAGAAACAAATACAGGCTGCAGTGATTTCTTTTTTTTTATAATCAACTATGTATGCAAGAAAAGTTAATTTTCCCATTTTTAATAAAATTCCAAGAATATCATCAAGTAACAAAAAATTGAAATTAGAATTTTTATCAAATTATTTATAAGAAACATGTTTCACAATCTGAAATAAACAAAATTAAACAACATTAAAATTACTTATGTATTTTTTAATGCTGATTATTTAATTGTAATGAAATATTTCAGACATTTTATTTTAAGATACAGAATAATTTTTTTTGTGTAATTTCATGATGCAGAAGTAAATATTTGGGCTATATATTTTTTTTTTTTTTTTTTTTGTCTTCAGTCATTTGACTGGTTTGATGATGCAGCTCTCCAAGATTCCCTATCTAGTGCTAGTCGTTTCATTTCAGTATACCCTCTACATCCTACATCCCTAACAATTTGTTTTAATGTAAAACAAATCCTACATCCCTAACAATTTGTTTTACATTAAAACAAATTGTTAGGGATGTAGGATTTATTTATTTATTTTATTTTTTTTATCCTTTAAAATACATTTTCCAGCTGATTTTGAAGTTTTTAAATGTATCACCTTTCTATATTTCTTATATTGTATTATTTTGTAGTTATTTAAAACAGAGTCTTATAGTTGTATTATGTATGAACTATAGCCAGCAATATCAATTAAAATACCCAAAATAGAATTTTTCATTATTACTATACAAGTATTATAAAAAATATATACATAATAACAGATGTCTCGCCAAGATATGAAAAGAATTTCAAGACATGTATCAAAAGTAAAAATAAAGAAAAAGGTTACCAAAAAAAAAGGACCCAAACATGGGTCTGAAAAAGCTTCACTGAAAAAATGTTATTCTGATTTCTGTTAAAACGGATAAAATGAAGCAGTTCTTAAATTAAGAGTTAAATTTGATGATTTTTTTTTATGATTTTTGATCTAAAAACTTAATAGAACAAGTTTCAGAACTACTATCTCAAGTCATTTTAAAGAAAATTATTATTAAAAAATAAAAATTTAATCTTTTAAAACACAATTTTTAGGGTTGATATGCAATAATAAATAAATAAAATTTTGTATTTAATTTTGAGAAAATCTATGTAATATCAATGAACACGAAAAAGAATTTAAAAAATTTGACTTTTATTAAAAACAAAACAAACTGAAACATAGCAAAAAAAAGCTGTATCATAATTTATTAAACTTTTTAACATCAAAAACCATAGGAAACATTGATAAATATAATTTTTGTTTCCTAATATGCGATACATGATTTTAATCTGTTTTTTGATGCTGAAAACAAATATGAACTCAGAATTTTTCTATCACCCACCATTTTGAAAAATTTTTTAATTTTAATTAAAGGATCTTTTTTTTTTAATTTTTCAGCGTATAATTAGCATTTTAAGCTCCTATATTGTATTTTGTTAGCTCATTTTTTATTGTTTAACTTTGTTAACATAATTTGTAAGCTACAAATAAACAATACTAGACAAAGAATTAAATCATATTATAGTCACATATTATGACATCATATTAAATACTGAAGAGTGAGCCTTCATGGACAAGATTAATCATGTCTGTGCAGGTCAAAACACGTAGATGAAAACACAGCTGTGTTGTTTGTATTAAGCACCGGATTTAGGAATGAATTAATTTTTTTCAGTCTTATCGCTGTCTTAAGTTAGTTAACAGTGCAGTGTCATAATGCCTTGAAATTGTGTAAATGATGTGGATGCCTTTTGTTTTATATGTAGTGAGTTTGCCGTAAAATCAAATAGAAAAAACATTACACACCTTTAATTAAAAACGTATGTCATTTGTACTTTCAGTGTAAAATGGGTGATCAGGATAAGGTGTGAGCTCCTCATATAATAATTGTTCTGTATATTTAAGAGAATGGCTGAAAGGTACACGGAAGGCTTTGCCATTTGTGTACCTATGGTTTGGTGTGAACCAAAGAAAGGATCATGTAACCAATTGTTACGCTTGTTTAATAAGTGTGTCTGGAATTTCTAAAAAATCTAAACATACTGTAAAATATACTTCATTGCAATCTGCAATCAGGCCTGTACCACACAGTGAAATTATTCCAGTTCCTGAGCCACCTGTGAATGCATGTTTCAAAAGCAGCGATGAAGAATCATGCAGTACTAAAGACAACAATGATTTTGATTTTGAATTATCTTCCAATAAGCCACATCTTGTATAAATGACTGATCTTTAATTAAATGACTCGGTTAGGGATTTAAATTTATCAAAAATCTAGCTGAACGGTTAGAATCAAGACTGTAAGGTTAGAATTTACTTTAAAAAAATACAAAACTTTGGGGCTTTCGAAGGCAACAAAAATAACTTTCTCAGTACTTTATTGATGAAAATAATTTGGTTTATTTCAGAAATATTGATGAACTTATGTTGCACTTACAAGTTTGTTTTCATAAACCTGAGGACTGGCACCTTTTCATAGATTCGTCTAAGTATAGTTAAAAAGTGGTTCTACTACACAATGGTAACAAATGTCCTTCAATACCAATTGCTTATGGTATTAATTTGAAAGAGACATGCGATGAGATGAAATATGTTCTTGAAAATATAAATTATAAAACCATAGCTGGAACATATGTGGTGATTTGACAGTGATAGCTATTTTGTTAGACGTGCAGTTAGGCTATACTAAGTACATATCTTTTCTTGTGAATGGGACAGCCAAGCTAGGAATAAACATTATGTTACCAAAGAGTGGAAGAAACAAGACAACCCCAAATGGGAAAAGTATTATTCACAAGCCCTTAGTTGAACCCAAAAAAATATTTTTACCCTCTCTCCATATCAAGCTGGGCTAATGAAAATTTTGTAAAAGTAATGAAGAAGGATAGTCCCGAATTTTTGTACAGCAGGCAGAAATTTCTGATTGTAAATGAAGCAACAATTAAAGAAGGAATATTTGTTGGTCTCAAATAAGAGAGTTCGTCAAAGATGACGTATTTAACTCAATGTTAAATAACGTAGAAAGTGCAGCTTGGGCTTCATTTAAAGATGTTTACAAAAATTTTCTCGGCAAACAAAAATCTGACAATTACTGCATTATTGTTAATCAACTTCTTACTTAATACAGTGCTATGGGATGTAATATGTCTTTGAAAATACATTTCCTCCAGTCAAATCTGAATTTTTTCCCGCACAACCTCGGAGACGTAAGTGATAAACACAGTGAATGTTTCCACCCAGACATTTCGGTGATGGAAAGCTGCTATAAAGGGAATAACATGCTAGCCAATTACTGCTGGACATTAATTCAGGATGTGCCTGAGGCTATTTATAAAAGAAAAGTATCAGTGAAATCATTATTACACAGGTATGGTCATGCAAAGTTATAAATTTTACAGATTTGAACTATATTTTCCCTCAATTTTTTTTGAAGCATAATTTATTTAAAACTAAGGGTGATAGAAAAATTGTATTTACATGTTTGTAATGTACGCAAAAAAAGCCGTTCAAGAAATTGTATCACACTTGGAGAAACACAAAAAAATTGTTTTTTGTCTATCAGTGAAATCATCAAATTTACCTCTTAACTTAGGTTCTGAGAATTTCAGATGCTTAATTTTCCCCTGCAGCATAAATCAGGGTGAAATATTTTGCAAGTTATAACTCAAAAACAAAATGTTTCCAAACACATGTTTTTCTCTATTTTCACTTGTAGAATGTGTCCTGAAATGCTTTCCAATTCTTCATGAGACAATCTGTATAATGTTGTATACTTATACAGCAACATGAAAAAGTTTGACAAAACTAGAGATGATCATTTGCACACAAAATATGTTTGAAATTAAATAATTATATTTTTTTTTTATTGATGGTAAATTAAAAATTATTTATATCTATCTGAACTATAGACTGTCAACTGGATTTTACAAAATCTCTTCATTCCTAGATACTTCTACAAGAAATGAATCATCTATTATGTTGGTTCAAGATATGGCATTATTCTAGCACCATTTAGTAAATACAAAGGCAGCTAGCTACTTCCTTATTTAGAGTGGGGTGGCTATGGCTGTGGATTGGTTGAAGGAAAAACCTCCCTTGAGGAAATACTATACTCATGTTGCACATTAAGGCAAACTAATAGCAGAGTTCCATATCACTTAAATTTGGCCTCCTTTTACCAACAATCAATCTGATCAATAGAAGGTAGGTTTGAGGTTTCAAAAAATTGTGCAACACTATATTTTCATAATCAATCATCATACCACAGATCTGTAACACCTCAATAACAATGTCACTCAAGAAAAAAAAAACTGTCATGTTTAAATAGAAACAATTATTCAGTGCTGTATATCCAAGATAAAGTAAGGAGTGAAGTGGTTTCCCTTTGCCTGAATAATTCACTCAACACCTAACCTATCAGTACCTCCTCAGATCATTTAACCACCTTTTCCTTGGGCATTCTTTCATTCTCTTGCTTTACTTTTTTGTTAGATAACAACATTTTGGCAGTCTTCCATTATCTACTCTCATTAGAAAACAAAACCAATGCCTTTTTATTTTAACTTTTATCAACACTACAGTGAAACTGATCCAGATACCCTTGTTATGCATGTGGTCCTGCCTGTCTTATTCCCTAGTTTCTGCAGGTTTTTTTTAATAGTTTCCAGGATTCACAATCATAAATAAAATGATCTGTAGATTCAATAAGTGGTTCTACTTTATGAGATTTGAGTGTTAAAAAAAGAAGTTAAATTCATTTTGCCATTTTTCTTAAAATGGCAACTGAAGCCTTAAGAAAGCTTTTTGGATTTAAAACTTTAAAATCCCATCAAACAGTAAATGCCTTGTTACTCTTTATAATGCTGTTAATGAAGTTTATATTTCATAATTCATGAGTTTGTTCTGCGCATCTTGTTCTAGACCATCGACAAATATATTTTACAATCTGGTTTTAGGATTAATCAACATTTCAGTTCATATTTTCATAAAAGATTAGGATTACTAAGAGTTTAGGGTTTTGAATCCTTTTCATAATATTTATCATTAAAGTATTAATTACACTCTTAATTATAGCTTTTATCTTTTCCTTTCTTTTAAAATTAACAAACCTAATTACAACTAATTTTTCCTTTTTTATCACTTTCTTGCTATAAGAGTTTCAATTTTTGTATATTACTTTCTTGACTATTTAACTGGTTACAGAAAAAAGAAAGAAAAGAACTGTTAAATTTTACTTGCTATTACAAAGCAGATCTCAGTAGTCATATCATTATTATTTTTATTTGTCACATCAATTAAATACGAGTGCGTGTTTGTTTCATTAAATTCATGAATGCTGTTCTTTTATTTATTTATTTATTTTTTAAGTTAAATAATGTTTAGTATTGTATCTACAGAATGGCGCACGAAATGATCCAACATTTGTTTTGGCAATAATTGTTCAGGTAAATAATTAATTATTAATGTGTTTTATGTTGGCAGAAGTGACAGCAGTTCATGAATATTAGTTTCTTCTCTTTCTGAGTGCACTTCTTGTGTATCATTCCAAGTTGGCTGACAAAGGAAGACAGACTGTTGAACAGCATGTAACGACTGTATTGTTTTTTAATGAAACGAAAAGTGTAGTGCTTACACAGAGACAGTTTCTTGCACATTTTCAAACTCGGTGGTCACCCTCATTTAAAATAATACAGACTTTACAAAAAATTCAATAGTGATGGTTCAGTATTTGAGAGTAAGCATAAAGAGCCTGCTAGTGTTTGTACTCTACAGAATGTCAAAGCTGTCAGAGCAGTGTTGCTGAGCCCAGGCAAATCAACAAGAAAAGCAACAGCACAGCTTGGGATTTCTAGGCGATCTGTACAGCAAATTTTAAAAACTGATTTGCACTTGTATCCTTACAAAATAACAGTATTGCCTAAATTAACAGTAAAGCAGAAACATAATTTTAAGCATACTTAGGTAATCAGAACATATTTTCCAGGTATATAGTCCACACAAAATATGTAACACATTATATTTTACTTTTCTGTATTGCAATTCAAATAAATATTTTTTAACAAAACCGAATGTTGGATCATTTCATGCGCCACTCTGTACATCAGTGAAGCTCTACATCAGCTTGTCTTTAGGCTTTGTATGTACTAAACAGATAAATAATAAAAATGTAACAAGTAATGTTTTCTGTAATTTAAGTCACCAACAATTCTTTTCTATTGTTGCAAAATATCTTTGAAGTACTTCTTAAATCCTCTGACTTGTTTAAATGGAAACACCTTTTTAGTCAGTGATTTATCTCTTGTAACTTTGCTTCATACCAAAAGCTGAAAATAATGTATGCTGAAAGAAATTCATATTGAATTGCAGACATTGCTTAATGGACTTCAAAAGAGTTCTTCCAGGGAACAGCTGAGCGTGGCAAAAGTTCTGCGATCATTTTCATTCAGACAATAATTAATTTAAGATGTGATCAAATCTAAGTATAACAAATGTTATAAAAAGCAATGAAAGAAAAAATAACCTTTTCTGTTTTTATTTTTATTTTATACGTTAATCTTTATAATCTAATTCCAGGAACTTTCTGGTAGCATCTTTTAAGTGATAGGTAAATTAGTGAAAAGTGTCTTCAAAATTTGACATAATGTGAGAGTAATCTGCCTATAATGATATAAAGATATTATTAGGTTCTGGGTAAAAGAGTAAGTGCATCGCTTTACAATGTGCTGGGGTTCTACAGTACCACCCAGAGGTTCAAAAAGGATAAATGCTACTGCCTGAAGCAGCATATAACCTACCAGTTCCCATTCCATAAATCATTGAAATTTTTGTTTCAGTATTGGAAGCATTTATTGTACGCTGCTGGCATTTGTAAACTGGCTAATATCCATAGCACACACATTACAAAAAATATGACTAATGCCACTTTTAGTAATGCTCATCAAATTTATAGGTGCAAACTATTCTACATCATTGATAAAATATCTGCTTTGGCAAAATGCTAAATAAGTATATCAGAATAATCATTTCTAATTATACTTAAAAAGCATATTATGTTAAAAAGTTGAATAATATTTTGATCACTCATCTGCAAGTAATCCAAAATGTTAATCTCCATTTACAACCACCATGCAACTAAATCATAAAAACTATGAGCATTACAATGCAAATAAAATAAATAAGTATATTTTCTTTTGTATTATATATTGGTCGGAGATAAAGTATAAAAACATTCTTAGAGTAAGGTAAATAATTTTGGGATGAAAACATATAAAAAGTTAGTAACATACATGCAATGTATCTTAATATATATATATATTTGTTTTTTCTACCTGTGTTAACAATAATTATGATTAAAATAACTAAAACTATATATCACAGTTTTCAATGAAAGATTAGTAAATTTTAATGATTAATCAATTCCAGCAACACTTCCTATACGACGACGATCACAGTTTCCTGTAATATAATCTCCAAGTCTAGCAATACCTGTTACACTATTAGTTATAGGAGGCAGTGTAACACGTTCTGTATCATGCCCAATTTTTCTCATTCCTTCTATCACATGCTATTTTAGAAAACAAGATTGTCATACTAAAACAATATAATCATGCAAAAGACACAAAAAAATTTACAGAAAATTAATTTTTAATACAAAACTTAAAACTAAATATTAATTTTTTAAAACTTTTATTGGAGATAATACAACATGCATCTAAAATTTATCAAGAAATCAAATTATAAAAGTTCTTGGGACTGTTCAGAAAGTAACTTAAGTTTTAAATGTAACATTTTAAATATGGGAGTAATGCTACCATCTTAGTGCAGCAGTCTAGTGGGACTCAGTATGCACTTAGCAGTGGTAGAAAGAGATCCATGCTTATTTACATGCTTATACTCTTATTTGCTTAATAACAACTTTGTAAAATGCATATTGCAATTGAGAATACCACTAGTAGTAAAGTAATAAGATTCTTGTTAACTGCCAGCGTAAAATGGTTGAAATCCATTTCAGTTTAATAAATTGGACAAAGGACAAAGCCAGAAAGATGTTGACAAATTTATTCTGCCAGGAAAATCACAATAACTATCTTTTGCAACAGAAGACCATCATCAAAACAAATGTCTTAGCAGGCTGTGCTCTGGTATTGTTTTTTGAATGATGACTACTAGCATATTGCTGTAGTACTGCTGAGCGAACTCAATCTTTGCTGTTACAATCCAACTAGAAAATGTTACTTATTCTCCTTAAGCCTAGATTTGGTATCCAGTGATAATCTCGTCACGAACATAAAAAAGGCTTGGATTCCAGCACATTAACAAGAATTCTGTATTGCAGTCCAGTATGGAAGGACTTAAATTTCAGGTGGAAGAATTTTATGACAATGAAATTCAAATTTTGTGAAGTGCTATGACAAGTTTCTCAGTTTGGCTGGATAGATTATAAAAAAATAGGTAAAAGTTGTAATTTTAAGTTATATATATATATATATATATATATATATATATATATATATATATATAAATATATATGGTATATTTACATTTTTTTTTTTTTTTTACTTAAATAGAAGTAAATTACTTTCCAGATAGTCCTGATAAAACATATAAAGATCTTTCAGGTTTTTAATTTTTGTTTATGTTGGTAAAATAGTTAGGTAGTAAATAATACCATTCTTAAGCAACAAGTCCACGTCACGACACTCCAGGTATGGCGTGTTGTCTGAAAGGGGCATATAAAATAAAAGATTACTCTCAAAAAGAGCTACCGGTAGGCCGACCTGCCATGCCAGTATATAGCTGGTAGGCGGGAAGGCCTATTTGAGTATAAAGACACTCCCCTGGGTGGCGTAATACCAACAAGTCAACAAGGCCCAGGGGAGCTGAGAGAAAAAAAAAACAAAATGCAACAAGTTATCTCCTAAATGAAAGGTTTTACACCTGCATAGGAGTATGAATAAGTGAAGCAGACTAAGCTACTTCTTTCACAAATGATTCTCAGATAAATTAACGATAAGAATTACAAATGATTGCCTTTTAAACCCATCAGTTTAAAGACTTATATCCATTATAATTTACATAGGAGCAGTAAATACAACCAGGTGATAGAAATTATCAGTCAGGTAATTACATTAACAAACCGTTTTCTAAACATTGATATAAACTAAAATAACTAAACTGTTTGTTTGGTAAACTGAGACCAAATAATGAGAATGAAGAGTATGAAAGCCAGCATCTCTTAAGACCAAACAAAAAATAATTTGTTTAAAGGTATGTTTACTGATTTAAAAAGAAATTCATTATTACAGAAATTTTATTGAATGAAAATAAAAAATTAAAATGCCATAAAAAATACAATTGCAATGAAATATCAAAAAAACACCTTACTATTACTTCAGGTCCTTTTTCAACTTAAAAAAACAATTCTACTTTTAAGAGAAAAGAAATATATTTTAACTGATTATTAATCAAATAATTGTTTACTGTTTACTAGGGAAAGTATGATAGAATTCAGGAATTATGGAAATCATGAATACAATAAAAAATAAATATAATTTAAATGAAAATTACAATTTCATAATACAATACTGATTGTTTATCTTTGATATGGGAAGGAAATATTTTGAATAATATTATTATTTGAAATTATACAAAAAAAAAAAAAAAAAAAGGTGTTCTATTATAACACAAAATTGTTTCAAAACTGAAGGCTGCTAATAACAGTCAACAGAAATTAAAGAACACATTTTTTCATGACAAAAAAATAAAATAAAAACTGATTTACAATCCTGCAACTCCTCCATGACGTCGATAGTCACAATTTCCATTTACTTCATCGGGCATTTTAGCGATTCCGGTAACAACTGAGCCGCCATTTAATCGAGACACATTGTGTCCAATTTTTCTTAAACCTTCCACAACATGCTAAAATGGATATTATAAAAAAAATAAATACATGCAAACAGGTTAATTAGATACAAGCACAGTAATACTACAACTAATCTTAATAAAAGCTATTATAACCTGTTAATATATTAGCTATTATGTATGTTATTAAAGAAACAAACCATGCATTTACTTTTTTAAATATTACAGCCTGTATGTATTTATAAAAAGCTAACATAATATGCTTAATTGAAAAACATTATTCTACAACAGGAATAAGCCAAACTACATACTTAATTCTTACAACATGCTTCATATAAAACAACTATCACTAACAAACACTAAGCAATCTATCAATCACTATCACTAAACAATTATCACTAGATGTCAATCAATACATTCTAAGAGGTTAATTTATTTGTAAAATTATAAAGTACTTAAGCACTACAAAACCATCAACGCTACGTTAGTGAAGCGCTAATATCTTAATTTCAAAATTTTAGACAAAGTTTTTCATTCTAATGTACTTATGGAATTTTTTTCTTTTAAATACTGCTTTAAAACTGAATAACAAGTTAAAAAAAATCCTACTTAATGTAACTGTCATTCACACATATTACCAGTTTCACTTTCTTCATTAACACTCTTGATTAATTCCGTTTACAAAAATTGTAACACTAGATTTCCTGACTAAAGAAAAGTAAACTGATATTACTAAAATTCCTTCAAATGATATCTGGATTTATTTTAAATACAGTTTGTCCACAGACATGGTGAATTTTTAAATTACTTTTATTTTAAAAAAAGAAAGCATTTAAACATGAAACAAGTACCAAATTAAAGTAAAATTTCAAAATTTAATGATGAAATCTAGAGTGAGCTTCATACAAAGAGTTTGGTCTGAGCACATCATGTGGTAATACATTTCCAGCTCTTCTGAAAAAATGCATGCAATTATCTCTGAGATTTACTGTTTTATACGATAGATATCACTGAACTATGGTAAACAAATTTGTATGATAAATTTGTTTAAAAAAAATCTCATAAAAATATCTAAAGGAATGTATATTGCTTCTATTTACCTTTCCATTCCATCATTAAATATGTCTCACGGAAGAAATTAAAATACAGTTTACATAATGTGGCATGTTGAAAGATGGCAATATCATCTTCTATTTAGAGAAATGAAAACTGTTCAATTACATCTAAGTAATAGTAAGATGTCATAGTAAGTTTCACAAAAACGTCTATTCCTTGGTCTTTTCCAAAGCACACAAATTAAACAATTTGTGTGCTTTGGAAATTTGTGTTCAAGGGATCATTTTCATGTTCAAAAAATTCATAAGAATTTTTGGTGGTCCAATTCCGTATTGTATATTATATGCTGGCTTAAGGACATAACCAATCAATCTGTTACAACCAGTCAACTGTTGTAACAGATGTACTACGTGATCTAGGTTCAAATTCAGCTAAAGACAATAGCTAAATTTTAAAAGTGCTTGAATTTTCATGTTATTGTTAAACTTTGGTTGTTAAGGTTTAATTTGCACTAAGGTCTCAGAAATTTTAACCTGGTTAGGGCTTAATCAACTATAATTATTAGTTAGCTTTGGTAGTAACATCATGAAAAAAAACATTCTTGTGATATTAAAAACTTTCAAATTATGTTTGTCTTTTATTGCAATCTATTCAACTAATGAAAAATAAGCAACTCTCCCATGATTCAATAGGATGAGGATGGTATATATGATATGTAAATGAGGTGTAGCCTTGTACAGACTCAGGTGGACTGTTTAGAATAATATTGTAAAATGAAATGTAATTTTTTAATTCAGTAAACAAAAATACTGATGATGTTAAATAATTTTTATCAACAGAATCTAAAAGTAACAGTTACTTATTGCGGGAAAATAGAAAATACACTTAACATGTATCAATTATGTGTTAATTATTGTTTAAAAACTCAGCATTCATTTCATTTTTGGAAGACAAAAAATCCATTAAAAAACACCAATGTACAATAAAATTAAAATTCAGATAAAAAAAATGTGAACAGGTAGAAAACTGCAATTGATAAATGTAAACAAGACTACACCTCGTTTACAAGATGGAGTCTTGCACAGATTCAGGCCGACCACTCCTGAGATGTATGGTTGATTGTATCCCAACCACCAAAAGTACACTCGTATCCATTGTCCAGTATTCAAATCCATATGAAAGCAACTACCTTTTACTAGGAAAATCAGCTGCTAAACAACTGATTGTGATGATGAGTTAACCACTAGACCAGACTGGTGGGCTTAATTACATTTTGTAATTTAAAATTTCAGCACAGTCGTACTTTGTTGATAAAATATACATAAATTGTGTTTGACAAAGGATGAAAATATTCTAAAATTTTAAACTGCAAAAATACATTAATATGTATTTTTCCAAATTTTTAATGTTTGGATGGACAGAACAGCTCCTTTAGAAGGTGAAAAATCTTGTAAATGTTCAGAAAAGGGATTTAATTAGATAGATTATTAATATTTCTAATTTTAAACGTATACTTTTCAATAATACATAATAGGTTGCAAATCAATATCAAAATTTAATGTGCATATATAAATTTTATGTTTGTTTAAATTTATAAAATTATATTTTTATTACATATGTATGTACACTTATTTATTTTTCCCTACTGAATGGAGACAATGTATACTGTAGAAAGGGGTACATCGTTTGTAATTTTATGTCATCTATTCCAGTCTTTCTTATGGCTGTGATGCATATAAATGACTGACATACAGAAAACAGCAGTTAGGCTTACTTTCTCTGAGAGTAATGGTATTTATTATCCAGTCAGAGTCTACAATGAACAATTTAAAGGTTGTAGGATTGGATTTCTCATTTATTTCAATGGGCTTGGCATACTACTGAAAAATATATATTCATTGTTTCTATCAAAAAGAAAATTAGGAAAACTCTTCACTTGTAGTGTACAGTTCATAATATTCAAATCTGTTTTATTCAATTGTCAGGTCAAAAACCATAAGGAACCATCAAGTTTATCCCTTAATTTGGGTTCCTAGAATCTCAGTATGGTTTTATTTCACTCTTTGCCCAAGAATCAGGGTGAAATCTTTCGCTAGCCATAATTCACTAACAGTATGTGAATCACTCTGTATAACAGTACAGATAAAAAAAAATTAGTACAAAAATAATAAACAAGGCTTTGAAGACTGAACTACTGATTATCAATTAAGCAAGTTATTGGAAAAAAGCAAAAGATAAAAGAAAAAACTACATTAACTAAAATTATTTGCCACCTGTATAAATACTAAGAATTTAAATCATAAAGCGTATGGTATTATGCTGCAATTAATCATTTATACTTCAACATGCCATAACAAAGTTCTAAGAAAATGTTATTTTAAAGAAAAATAATTATGACAAAAAATACTTAGATTGAAATAAATTTTATATAAAAAATAAATAAAATCCTAATACTTACTCTAAGTACACCATATTCATATGTTATCTTCATTGGCATCAATTGATGATGTATACGTGGCTCATCAATTGCTTCTTTAATATTTTTACCAAACCATAAATTAAGTAATGTTACCTAAAGGAATAATATCAATGTAACTGAAATTAGCTTAATTATAAAAAAAATTAATAAAGTGAGATATAAAACATAGAACAAAGCAATTATTTAATAAATAAAGAGTACAAATTTTTACAAGAAGATTGTAAAATATGGAACAGATTAATAATTAACATTTATTTACATAATATGTATGAAAAAAGACTAAGAGAGGGTATAACCAATGCTATCATTATCTTAGAAAAGTAAACCACTTTGTTTACCTCTGAAAAGAAGTACATCTTCATTTACTGATTTCATTATTCTTATTTTTGTCTTCCTGTCCTGTACTTTTTTATATGTTATTGTCAATAACCTTTTCTTCAATTTGCCTTAAATATCCTCTTCATTTGTACTAATCATTCTGTAATAACATTACTCACAGCCTCTATTCTTGTTTTTCTGGGTTCTTTTTATTAGTCATATTTTGCTGTTCTAAAGCAAATCAATACTTATAAATATTTCAAAAAAATTCTTTTAAATTCCTAAATGTATGTTTAATATCTACAGATTTTGGCATAAAATCTCTTTTGGCATGTTTAGGTTAAAATATCATCTGTATTTCATCCATCCTTTATAATTTTACAATATAAAAAAAGATTGTACTGTGTTCTATGAGGGTAATATTTAATTCCTCATTATTTTCCTTTCTGTTAAATTTAATTACTTCTCTTTACTTCTTTACTTTCAAAGTGAATTTCTCTAATCCATACCATTCATTAATTCTTTTAGCTCATTACTAGCTTCAATTAAAATAAAAACACTATTAGGTAATCTTAAACAATTTTATTGAAGTACATGAACTGTTTCTACAGTCACACATTTTAAGAAATTGAAGCACAAGATGCTAAAATGTTAGTGTTATAGTTCTCACATATTTATTTGGTAAAATAATGCCTTTTTTAAAATGTGAGGGTAATTCTGTGGTCTCATAAATTTCTCCAAAAAATATGTACAGCCTATTTAATATAATTCTCCCGGGCAGTGCAACAATCCAGAAAAGTACATCACCAAGTTCCTACTACTTTATTCTTGTTTAAATATTTCAGAGCTCTGTCAAATTCTGATTGTAGCTTTTTCTGAAGTCATAATCAATTCCTGACAATGAAAACAATTTTACTTTCTGTTATGCTTAATTTATACATATGAAGCTTTTACAACAAAGTAGTACATCAGATTTTACTTGCAGGTTGGTACCATGCTAAATGAGAACACATTTTAAAACCACTGGAAGACAGAGGAATATATATACACATCGTATATGAACAGCCACACATCGTGGTGTTGCTATTAAATAATGAGACTAATGCTGTAAAATATTTTATTTCAAATTTATACATATTTAGTTATTATCCCCTTCAATATAAAACCCTCCTCTAATCCTACAATGCTCCATGCAAATTTTCCATTGTTCAAAATAGTGCTGTAAGTCTTCTGTGAACTCTTTCATGACACATGCCGCTTTTTCTTTCACAGCTTCAATGGTCTGAAATCTTGTTCCTTTTAATGCAAATTTGAACTTGAGGAACAGATAAAAGTCACATGGTGTCACGTCAGGCAAATAAGGCAGATGATCTAACACTGGGATGTTATACTTGGCTAGAAACATCTTGACAGACAATGCAGTGTGAATGGTGCGTTATCCTGATGAAGAACCGTTGACTTTTTCTTCCACAGTTCAGGTCATTATTTTCTTATTTTTTCACAGAGTTGAGTAAGGTCCTCAAGGTAGTAATGTTGATTAATAGTTTAACCTTCAGGAACACACTGTAGGTACACAATCCTATGCATATCGAAAAAACAATTACCATCTCTTTGAATTTTGATTTCTCATGCCTTCCAATGCATAGACTGATGCTTAGTTTCTGGATGTTATCATCTGCTGATGACATACTGAAAATTGAGCTGGTAATGCCAGATAACAAATAAAATTGATATGAAAACAATCTCTGCATTGTGGCATATAATGTGTAACATGCAATCTGGATGGAGGTAGTTGTTTAAGTGCAAAACGTTCCTCTGTTCTGCTATGAGGACTTAATATTTATAGAATTACTAAAGTTTACTATTAATCTTGTTCTTATATATTATAATCTTTACTTCTTTATATTTTTTTATGATAAAAATTTCAAGGATTATATCATTACAATATAAAAAAATAAAAGGAGATGAACACACTTTGAAAAGAAAAGTAAAAGTTTTTCTGTACAAAATAAAAGAAAAAACAAAATAAATTGAGCCTATTTTACACAAAATAAAACTTTAGCTAAAAAATTTAAGCAATATTTTAAAATGATTTTGTTTCACAAATAAATAGATTACACTCATACCATAAATAAAAAGGATTTCATAGAGTACAGACTGAAGTATCAACATGAATAACAGATTAAATGATCCGTTCTCAAAATAATACGTTGTAAATAAATAACATTTATACTAATCGTTGTTAATATAAACAAATCAATGATGAACTGATCAATCAAGTTATGTTTTTTAATTTTAAGAGTAAAAAAACCAAGAACATTATTATAATCTATACCCCAAAAAGATGGCTGATGCTGTACAGTTAAAAAAAATCAATTATTCCATTTAAAAAAAAAGAAAATAGAAAGTAGTCAAAAGTTTACAAAAGAAAGATTTCTAAGTCACAGGAACAGTGTGGTGCAATGCAACAGAAAGAAACAAAAAATAGGAAAAGGTTTGTAAAGGGACTCCATCAAAACATAAACAAAAACAGATTAAGGTGGGCATAAACAATTGATGAACAATTAAAAGAAAAAAATATACTCTCAATAGACAAACAGTATTGTAATTATACATAAATTGAAAGGAATCTAAGTGAAAGCGTTAAGAGAGATATTTTGAATTAAGGAAAAACTACATTCAACTAGTAAACATAAACTAAAATTCTTTTGAAAGGCAAGTAGTTTTGAAAAATATAAACACTTTATTTATCTCAACCACATTATTACCTAACTTACTACCAATTTTATGTTAACTTAAATTTTTGCAATAACATGTACAACATGCTCAATCAAGGAGAATTTAACAAAATATTGTACAGCACTATCGATGGAACACATTAGCACATCCCTAAATGTCATAACTCATCATCTGGTCTGGTTTTCTTTTTTAGGGTGAACTACCTGAAGGATATTATTGCCAGAATGAAAAATATTCCTAAGTGGAGAACATAAATTATGTTTAGAAGAGTTTTAAAAACAAAAACAAAATCATAGGAAAAATAACAAAATTACAAACTAAACAATTGTATAAGGGTGCAGTCTTTATTGACAATAAACTTTTAATTTATTTTAGAATGCCAAGATTAAACATTTTTAAAAATTTTGATAAATCTTGTATACCTAATTCAATTGACAAAGGACAAATGTCTCACATGGATGGTAATGCACGATTTCTAATATGATAACAATGGTGAGATCTGACATTCTTCTAAAAAAGATAACAAATCGCCTTATTAACAATGTACAGAAGTTAGTATTTCGATTTATTATCCTGACTAGGAACTGAAAGTTGCAGGTTTATGTAGTGATATAATAAAATTAATTAAATTGTTAATATAAAAAAGAAACTTAAACGAAACTAAAATTAAAAAAAAAATAAATGAAACACTTACATATGCAATAGATGTGGTAATTTTTGTACCACCAGCAGAACCAACAACCAATCTAACATCACCATTTTTATCCACAATGATGGTTGGAGCCATAGATGACATTGGCCTTTTACCTGGTTTAATAAAATTTGCAGGTGAAGGAGGTACACCGAAATAATTTGTAATATTTGGAGCAGAAAAATCATCCATTTCATTGTTAAGTATAATTCCTGTGCTATTTGACACAAACAAACTACCAAATCTGTGATAAAAAGAATAAAACCAAATAATGATAAAGCAATACAGACACAGTAAACAGTGTTAAGATTCATTATTTTTAAATCCAGGCATCATCTTTCAATGTACATATTTTAGTAGATTAAAATTAAAATTCGATGATAGCAGCTCAAAAAATTATTCAGTGGATTGATTATAATCATCTAACCTTAAATATGGATAAAAATGTTGCATTATGGTTCTCAGGTAGACAAATTATCTGGATAGAATTTTCATTAATGATAACAATAGTATTTCAGTTGCACTTAAAGCAAAGTTTCTGAGTATTTTATTTATTTATTTCATTTTCTAGATGATAATTCATCATATAAGCTGGAAGCTTGTGCATGGGAATATGAAATGGAAATTTTGTAGCATATGAAAAATGCCATGTCTAACCAAGATTTGAACTCAGAACCTCCGGATGAAAGGAAGCGACGCTAACATTCCACCACAGAGATTGGCATATTCTTAGATGACAATTTCTCTTGGGTTAATTAAAATTGATTTTGTTTAGAAAAAAATCAAACCAAAATGTTTTGCTTTAAAGTGCCTTAATAAAACACTAAGCTTGTCATAATCATTAAATATTTATTATGCTTATACATACTCTCATCTTAAGTATAATTTCATCTCTTAAGGCTCCCTCAAAAAGTTAAATGAATTTTCAAGATACAAAATTGGGCTGTTGGATCATTGTTTGGCGCCCTTACGTATGAATCATATAGACCGTTATTTAGTAAATTAAATTTTTTGACTTATCCATGTGTTTACATTTATGAATGTATGTATAATCTTTACTAAAAAGAATAGTCACTTATTCTTAAAAAAATAACAATATCCACCTCTACCAAACCAGAAAACAGAACTGTTTTCATAAATCTCAGCACAATATTTTGACTTATGAGAAAGGGCTTTGTTATGTTTGTGTTGCCATTTTAACAGATTAATAAACTGTTTAAAAACTCTTTGCACCAGTTTATCTAAAATACAATAAAAAGGCTTTCTTTTACAGAAATAATATTACTTGGCTGATAAATTTTTAAATAGTACTAATAAAACATTTTTAAAAAACCCTGAATTTTCTACATCTATTCAGTATTTATATAAACTCCTCAAATAATTTTTAATAAGTCTTCTGAATTGTGAATTATTTTGTAGTTAATTTTTTATATGTAATATCTTCATACATTTAATATTTTAGCATTTTTAATATAACTATATTTTAAATAATTGTTATGGACTTTAAATACATCTGTTTTTATCTTACGATTAAATGCCCCATTCCTGATGTGATTTATCTAATGTATTATTATGTACCATTCAGAATTTATTTAGCAATATTATTAACTTAGATAAAACAGCATTTTTTTAATCTTTTATTAATACTAATATATTACAGAGAGCCAAGTTTAGTTCCCTAGCATCTATTCGCAATAAATATTCCTTCCAACATTTTCATTTTCCAGTGTATTTACTATTTTATTTATTTACTTTTTTAAATTTTATATTTGCATCACATTTACCTTTTTTAATGCTCTCCTGATTTTAATTTATAACATTTATCTTTATCCTTATAACATATATGTATTTTTCCCTTTTGTTTTACTTGTATATAAACTATGAAAATGCTTTTTTGTTTATATTACAGCTATACATACATTTGGATTTTAATTTTATTTCCCTTTTCATAGTCCTATGGTTCTGTACTGTGTTTTTTTTGGGCAATTATGACTTTCCTGATGATTATTTGCCTACATGAACTCACATAAAAAATACATAGTATTTCTGATTATAAAAAAATACATAAAATGCAATATTATAATAAATTAGAACAAATTTAATTTATAAATAGAAATTACTTACACAAGGTTAACGGTGCTTGTAACAGAAACTGCATCACCATTTGGTGCAAGAACAGCAATATTTGCAGTTCCATGATCTGGTTCCAAATCAAATTTTGCCCCATAATATTTGTAATCCTGTGATGTAAAGGTGTCTGAGATATTATTCTTAATCTGTTGTATATATTCAGGGGAAGACAGTTCTTCTAATAACTATAAAAAAAAAACAGCTAATTAATTTTTTTGAAATAAAGAAATAAAAATGAAATTCTAATTTAAAATTACAAACACATTTCTTTTGGTTTATACACTATAACATTTAATGCAGATGCAATATATTCATAATTTTTTCCAGGTCTGTTTGCTAAAATTTTGTTTAAAAATTATCGAAGATATTTTAATAAAATTTGAAAATGATCTTACATTTTATTCCTTTCAATACAACTGGAAATTTTTATGACTTCTTTTCAAATATTCTAATTCATCAGTGAATGGAACTTAAGCAACCCAAAAAAAACAATTTCATTCTAAAAGTATTAGTGACTCTCTTTATGACAAAAACATTCTGAAATAAAAAAAAAAAAATGGTGAATAATACAAACCTTCAAAAACATTTACTGTGTAAAGACAACCCTCAAAAATAATTGTTTGCCTTGATTCAGAAAAAAAATGATATTTTTAAAATTACAAAGGTTCACTCATTATGGCTATTTCAACCACAAAATAAGTAGCAAAATAATGTTATTCTAAATAGGTGTTGCTCTTAACAATCGAGTAGCTTTTTTCATGTTTTTTTTGTGTGTTTTTTAGTTGTTATATTTTGAAACAGCTATGTGGTAAGTGAATCCATTTTAATTTTAAAAATATCAATTTTTTTGCGATTCAGGGCATACAATTGTTTTTTGAGAGATACCTTCCCAAGGTAAGAGTTTTTTTTTGGGGGTTTGCCTTATCTACCATTTGTTTAATTTCATAATTAGTATTTGTCAAAAGGAGATTCACTGACATTTTTTCAATGAAATTTTGTTTTTGGTGGTTGTGATATCAGTTATTCTGGTTATATCTTTCGATCACTTTTGTAATGATGTGTATGATAACATAAAATAAATAAAAAACAAATGGACCACTTTACCTTTAGACCGTATTTTTGATTTTTCTAGCAAAAACACTTCTTTCATATATGTGTATTATTAATTAATTTTTCTTATTTATTATTTACTAATAATAAATTTAAGTGTAATATTTCAATTTTTTTTATTTCAATTTGTGGTTATTCCTTTAACGTAGACTAGCCAATCATAATTCAGTTTAATTTTACGATATTTACCCTTCATTATAATAATACACAAAAAAATATAATTATATTTAATTAATATAATATATATATATATATACAGGATCATTCACGGGAACCGGATGTTTTTAAAATAATCATAAAAAATTGAATACTTTCTTAAAAAAAGTTTTATTGGTACTGAAACACTTGTTAAATCAAAGCATTTGTTACTTACTCATGAACGAAAAATTATGTCCGGCAAGTGATGTCCATTTTGGGCAATACATTGTTGTAGCCTTTCACGGTAACTGGCCTCAATTCTTAGCAGCATGTCTACATCAATCTGGGTGACGTGATGACGAATTGCGATCTTTAGGTCCTCCAGTGTACGCGGTTTATTGCCGTACACACGCGATTTCAGAAACCCCCATAGAAAAAAATCACAACTACTCAAATCGGGGGACCGAGGGGGCCAAGGAATGTCGCCAAATCTGGAAACGATCCGTCCCGGAAACAAGTTACGGAGAACAGCCATCGTTGCCCCCGCTGTGTGCGCTGTAGCTCCATCTTGCTGGAATAACACATTTTGCAAATCGATTCCCCGGTTTCGTAACTCAGGGATGAAAAACGTATTCAACATCGCAATGTAACGATCAGCTATTACAGTTACGGCAGCGTCATTTTCTTCAAAAAATACGGTCCAATAACACCGACCTTTCCTATTGCACACTAGACGGTCACCTTTGGGCTATGAAGTGGTCTCTCGTGAAGCTGATGCGGGTTTCTTTCTGCCCAATACCGGGAATTCTGTTTTTTGACGAAGCCATTCAGATGAAAATGGGCTTCGTCACTCATTAACAATAACAATTTTCATTTTCTTCAAAAATGGTAAGCATTTGTCGACAAAATTGTAATCGCTGCATGAAATCTTGCTCGTTTAACTGCTGCACGACGGCTATCTTGTAAGGATGGAAATGCAGGTCTGTATGCAGAATTCGTCTTACCGTACTTGTGCTCATTTGAAGCGCCCCTGAATGCCTCTGAATAGAGCGGCGTGGGCTTCTGACAATGGCTTCCCTTACTCGTTCGATGTTCTCCGGAGTGCTAGCAGTTCGTCGGGGACCCGGTGGTTTTTTCTTCAATATTGAACCACTTCTTCGAAGGTTGTTTACCCACCCAATATTGTGTTACGAGAAGGGACACTTGCATTACGATGGATATTATACTGACGGCGGAAATCTCTCTGAACAGCAGTTACGGATTCGTCATTTCGCACAAAACTGTCATACGCGTACAGGCGTTGGTATAGCGTCCACAGCTCCATCTCAACGACTAAAATGTAAATGCTATGAAGAAAGGAAACGTCAGACACCAGCCACGTGCCCCTCCCACCACGAACGCCCGAGTACAACCCACTTCAAAAACATCCGGTTCCCGTGAATGACCCTTATATATATATATATATATATAATTTAATTTTTTTTAAATTTATTTAATTCATATTCAATTATATTTTTATGTCTAATTTACTAAAAAAATTCATAATAACCTTTTGATACATCCTAGAATTTCTGAACCCTGATAGCTGTTTACGTAATACACATGGAAATATAAATGTTTCAATTTTTGTTGATTAGAAAGGAGTAAAACATGTAATAATAGCCTGCACCATCTGACTAAATATAGACTAAAAATAATCTATTTTTTATTAAGTCAATATAAGTTGGCTTGCTGTGAGAGAAGAATAAAAATGGCGGATTCATTTTGCTCGACTAGAAATATTAAAAACATATAAAATGTGTCATTTAATGAATATTTAATAGTGAAAATAGCTTTTATATAAAGAAAAATACACAAAGCAGTATTACCAGTGATCATGTTAGTGTATGTTTTTGTGAACGAAGTCACTACCTTTCATAAGAAGCTATAACTTTACTGTGAATAACACATGTTTGTTGTTTTCTTGTGTTTTTTCACTCTTGTCTTTTGGCGAAGATTCACTCGACTCCCAAACAGGAGTCTTGGTATACTTCTTTTTTTTGGTTTATTAAAATAAGGCGTACATCTGGTAGATCAAATACAAATCAGGGGTACGCCTGGGATGCAAGAACTACCATTGCTGTTTCCAGGCACTTAAATCATCATTTCCCTGAAAAATGGATTGGGTCGTGGAGGTCCAAATTCCTGGCCACCAAGATCGCCTGATCTAACATCTTTAGATTTTTGCACCTGAGATGGATGAAACATATTGTATACAAAACAAAAATACTTTCTCGTGAGGAATTAATTGACCGCATAATGGATGCGGCTGAGCAACTTGAGGTGCTGAATTCCAAGTGAAATCTTTCACTAGCTATAACTTGCATAAAGCATTTTAGGACATATGTTATATGAACTTTTTCATATAATAAAAACGTTATGATACACTCTGTATAGTATGTGTAACTAAAATTTTAAATATAACTTCATGTAAATAAACATAACTTGAAATAGAATTTAAAAAAGAAGTACATTTTTTCCTGGTTTGAATACACTCGTATGCTGACTTTTAGACAAATAATAACATGTTTAAGCTGTATTTGACATTAAAAAGCTTCATTTCATAATATGGAAGTAAATGTATGACTGTAGTTGCATATAGATCTGAATATAGATTTTTTGCTGAATAAGCAAAAATTATGCACTGGACATATCCAGCAAGTAGCTCACCAATATTTTTTAAATCTTGGTGAGTTAAGATCTGGAAATTTTCATATATCCAGATTCAGCTTGTGAAAGTTTTAATTATTAAGTTCCAAATTATTTTTCCTCAGGTATTCTGTTCAATAGTCATTAGAGGAAGTATGAATGATACAGTGAATTGCACAACCACATATCACCAGTGCAAAGCCAGCAACAACAAACATCTGTTACAAATGTATATAAATAATTAATATACGAACCTCTGCAATATCAACAAAGAGTGGATCACCAAATTCTGTTCTTCTGCCATATGCATGTTTAAATGTTTCAGTAATGCGTTGTATATTTGTTACATTACTACCACCTTTCGCTGGTACAAGTCCATCTAAAACTTTTAACATGAAGGCAAGAAGAGCTCCAGATCCTGGAGGTGGCATTGTATATAAAGTTAAATTATTACTAAGATTTGCCACAATTGGATCAGCCCATCGCACTCTAATAAATAAATTAAAAAAAAAAAAGTTAAATTTATTAACTTCATTTCATTAAATGAATAGGGAATTTTAACAATTTGTGAATTAAAAATTATTGTTATTAAATTACAAATTAACAAATTTAGTTTATATAAATTATTAGTATTTAAGATCTCAGTTACCACAAATTGAGTTAAGATTTAAATTTTAAGAGTAAGGCTAAGATTTACTAGATTGACACATCCGACCCACCGGGTTGGTCTAGTGGTGAACGCGTCTTCCCAAATCAGCTGATTTGGAAAGCCGAGAGTTCCAGCGTTCAAGTCCTAGTAAAGCCAGTTATTTTTACACAGATTTGAATACTAGATCGTGGATACCGGTGTTCTTTGGTGGTTGGGTTTCAATTAACCACACATCTCAGGAATAGTCAAACTGAGAATGTACAAGACTACACTTCATTTACACTCATACATATCATCCTCTGAAGTATTATCTAAACGGTAGTTACCGGAGGCTAAACAGGAAAAAAAAAAGAAAAAAGATTGACACATCCAGTAATTGGGGATTTTTGTGTAACTCGGAGAGTTCAATGGGAGAGTCATCACAAGTCCCAATAAAAATACTCATACCTTTACATGGAATAAGGAATGAAGGATAAAAAAATGTAGGATGGGAAGGGGGCCCATCGGGCTGGTCTAGTGGTTAACTCATCATCGAAATCACTTGATTTCGAAGTCAAGAGTTCTAAGGTTCAAATCCTAGTAAAGGCAGTTACTTTTATATGGATTTGAATACTAGATCATGGATACCAGTGTTCTTTGGTGGTTGGGTTTCAATTAACCATACTTCTCAGGAGCAGTTGACCTGAGATTGTACATGACTACACTTTATTCATACATCATCCTCTGAAGTAATACCTTATGGTGGTTCTGGAGGCTAAACAGAAAAAGAGAGAGAGGACGGGAAGTGGGTGTCAACACTTAGATACTGCCTTCAGATTGAAGAAGGTTGGGTTAGAACTGAGATTAAATTTATCACCACAATAAAATCTTTCAATGGATACATCTATTTAGTAGATCCTTCTATTAAGCAGACACATCCGATCCAAGGTTTCCTTGATGTATGCAACATTTAATTTACTTAGAAATCTGGTGTTCCAATATTTATCCAATGTTCTATTGCAAAATGGGTAGAAAACAGTTTAAAATTCTGTAAATGAATGATTCTTTAGTCCAGCTTACACATAAGATGTTTGATTGTGATTTACAAAAAACGAATTGCATTTGAACGCTTTATTGCATTTGAACGTTTTGGAAAGCAACATTTTTAAAAGTAGGTGTGTCTTTGGTGAACAGCACAATCTTTATTTAAATAAAAAATAATTCCAGTAAAACAGATGTAGGCATTTTTATTAAAATGTCTTTTATTGTAAATTTAACTTCAGAAGAGCAATATAATTTGAAAATTTTCATAGCAACTGAAGATGATGCTACACCGTGCAACAATGAAATACCTACTGATTGATCTGTAGGAGATATTATGTTGTGTTTAAGTAAAAAATATTTAGGAACTGAAGGAATTTGTTAATTCAGTGCAAATGAAGCAGGTTTTTTTTATGCAGAACATATGTTAATAAATGAAAGCTGTGCAGCAAAACAAAAATGTAAAACTATAATTATGAACTACTTATAACATAGTTAAAAAAACAGCAGTATTACATTTTGCAATACAACTAGATCAAATCACATGAATTAATTTTACAGCTTTTTACAGTTTCCTTTTTTTTCTTTCTAATTAATAATGATTTTTTTCTGATTTTCATGAATTTCATTTCATATTTTTACAGTAACTGATTTATTACCTTAATTTTCACCTTAAATGTCATGTTTCATACTATAATAACAGATTCTTTAATTCATATTAGTATAGATTACAGAAAGTATCAAAGTTAGATTTAATTTGAAGGAATTACAATATACATTGAAAATATAGGTACTGAATTATCTATCCCCTTTAAATGATACCTCCAGAGTATGCACAAGCAGCATAGAATCAATGATGCCTACTGTTCAGAAGTTACACTGAATTTGCATCAGACCAGTTATAAAATATTGTTACATGTATATATTTGATTTAAGAGAGGTATTTTCAATCTGTAGATGAGTGCTTGCTTTTGATTAGAAATTAGTACTTCATCTTATCGGGAATTGCTTTTGCCGCTTTTTTTGAAAGAAGAGTTTTAATTGAAATCTCCTTTTAAAGCATCAAAAAACAGCTTAGCTCATCAGTCCACTATGCCCTAAAAGTGGTTCTAAATCCATTCCTCCTCCCTCCAGGAATTCTACATTTTTTCTTTTTATCCTCCAGGACCACCATTAGGTATTACTTCAGAGGATGTGATGAATGTCAATTTTTATAGCATGTGAAGATGCCATGCCTGACCGGGATTTGAACCTGGGACTTCTGGATGAAAGGCCAAGATACTACCACTTGTGCCACGGAGGCCAGCAGGCTGGCCTCCTTAGAGTGAGTGGAATTCTACATTAGTACAAGGAATTCTACATTGCACAACTTTTACCACACACAACATTGACAAACTTTATGAATTCAGACACAAGTAATTCAAAAGTAAACTTTCTTTAAGTAAATACAAGGACTGATAGATAAGTCTATGTAAAATCAAAATATGGTGTTTGTAGTACATTTTTGAGGTCATTCTAGTTTTCTCCATTTCCACTAGAAGCATGCACCAAGTTTCAGACAGATAAATTTATAATTCTTTAGTTGGCAGTTACTTGAGTCAAACAAATACTGAGATTTGTGAAAAATGAATGAAGAGAATTTTATGAGGTGATCAAACATTACTTTTGGAAAGGTTTTGCCTTTCCAAAATGTTTCACCTATTTTCTAATATGAAGAAGTGGATCTGCCTGTTTTGAAGACTCTGTTAAATCAGACCATAAGGATGGAATATATGAACTTCAGCAGCATTAAAGTAAGTAAGTTGGACTTGAAAGGAGATTGAGAAATTTAAAAGGTTTTTCCTGAAGTTGTCTTTTTATTTTTGCACAGATTTCAAACCCCAAACTTCACAGGGGTATGCAACAAACATAAAATGGTGGCTGATTAAACCAACTGGTTCAGGTTTTTATGCCAGATAAACGGTACCTGTAAGATTTAATTCCTCATTTCAGTTTGGAATTTTTTCACTATTTCATACATTTATATTAATAAATATTCTTGCTAAATTAATTAACTGGGGGAATATTAAAACAAAAAAACAAAAAATGAATTTTTAGAAAAATTTAATTCATTAACTATGAAGAAAATATTTCAAATTAAACATTAAAAACCATAAAATAATTTCTTTAAAACAAACAACTTTACAAAATTTAAAAAATTTGTAATAGTTACTTGAAAAACTATTACAGATGAACTCCAAAGTAGGAATATAAGTGTTTTTAAAATACTTATTTGATCTTCACAACTAATGGACACCAGATGTTATATGTTGATAGAGTGTAAGAATTTATAATTTTTTTCATAAAATGAAAGAATTTTTTTCTTATATTTAGTCCAATTCTGATTTTTTTCTCTATATTGTACTTACTGACTAAAGTAATTAATTCTTCAAGTGCAAATTTCTTATTTATACAACTATGTTTTATAATCATTTTAACGTTCAAATACAATAAAGTAATCAAAGAAATAGATGAATGGGTGAAACACAATATATATTTTTAATTACTAAATTGAAATACAAAAATAATCCACACTTATAAAAATAAATTTAACATACTATTATAAACAATAGACAACATGCTGTTCTATTATGAACAGCATACAACAAAATAAATTAATGTACTACTTAACATTAAAAAATCGACATGTATATAACTATGAATATTTAAGTGAATGCTAAGGATGTATAAATTCATAATAGTATTCAGATGTCTTATCTTATTAGTATTTCTTGTTATCATATAATGTATTAGTTTTTATTTCTCGATTAAAATTTTTTTTCTCTCATTCTTTAGATCATGAATTTATTAATTTTTATTTTACTGATTTCAATGTCAATTCAAATAATTTTACATTCTGGTTCTATGTACCTTTTCTTTCAGGTCTATTTTATTTAACTTAATTTTTCAATTTAAATTTTTTATGTTTATTTTTTTTTTATTTTTATGTATCATACTACAAAAATCATGTATTTTCATTTAGTTAAATTTTGTATTTTTATTTAGTTCTTTTTAATAATCATCCTGTTATTACAATATGAACTCACAGCTAGTACTCAAGATTTCTTTTACTAGTTGCATCAAGGATAAATATGTTGAATAAAACTGCATATGTAATCTTCAATTGCCAATAAAAAAAAAATATATATATATGTATATACGAGGTGCGACAATAAAGTAATGAGACTGATTTTTCTTTGCAAGATGTGGCAACCCTGCAGCTAGCGTAGGCTCACCATCTTTGACCTTGGTCTATAAGCTACTTCTAGTCCAAGCGGCGCATTGATGCAACTGCTCAGTCGTGAGTTGTGCTGTAATAAGTGAACACGTGTTTGTGTCTCTCGTCACAGAAATGAAACCGCAAAATATTGCGCAACGGTATGCCATTTATTTTTGCGTTAAATTGGGTGAAAACGCGACGACAACTTATGGTAAGCTTCAGAAGGCTTTTGGAGAGGAGGTTATGTCAAGAGCTCAAGTTTTTCGGTGGCATAAAATTTTTAGTGAAGGCAGAACGAATGTTGAAGATGAAGACCGCAGTGGACGACCATCAACCTCACGGACAGATGTCAACTTGACCAGGGTGCGTGAAATCGTACGATCTAATCGAAGATTATCCGTGAAAATAATTGCAGAAGAATTCAACATCAATCGAGAAACGGTTCGTCTAATATTAACTGAAGATCTTGGTATGAGAAAGATTTGTGCAAAAATGGTCCCCAAAAAACTCACACAACAACAGCGAGAAACACGGAAAAATGTGGCAGCCGATCTGTTAGAGCAAACGGAAATCAATCCAGATTTGTTGAGCCGTGTTATCACTAGCGATGAAGGTTGGTTTTTTCAATACGATCCAGAGACAAAACGCCAAAGTTCGCAATGGTGCTCAAAGGGATCATCCAGACCAAAAAAAGTTCGCATGTCAAAGTCAAAAGTGAAATGCATGCTTGTGTGCTTCTTCGATTCCAAGGGAATTGTTCATAAAGAGTGGGTGCCTCCTGGACAAACAGTTAACCAATGTTTCTACAAAGAAATTTTAGAAAGACTTCGTAAACGAGTTCTTCGTGTCCGTGCCAACATTGCTGATAATTGGATTCTGCATCACGATAATGCGCCATCCCATACTGCTCTGTCAGTACAGCAATTTTTAATCTAAAAACAAATTTCAGTACTACCACAGCAACCTTATTCACCAGATATCGCTCCGTGCGACTTTTTTCTATTTCCAAGAGTGAAAATGGCGGTCAAGGGACACCATTTTCAAACAACACAAGATGTCCAATAAGCTGTGACGAGGGTCTTGGAGGATATTACAGAGATGAGTTCTAGAAATCAATGGCAGAAGCGCTGGAATAAATGTGTGCAATCAGAGGGGAACTACTTTGAAGGAGACAACACTAAACATGACTAAAACGGTAAGCAACATTTTTTTTCACATCAGTCTCATTACTTTATTGTCGCACCTTTATATATATATATATATATATAACTATGTAATTATGACAATTTAAATTGACTACAGCAATCAACTCTATTTGTGCTAATTTTATATTTTCATAATAAATATGTTTATACTTCAATTGTTTTGGGAAATAATAGTAAAAAACAAAAAAAAAGACAAAAAAAATGTTACATGGTCAACACACCAATGATCTCTGAGGGAGACATGATAACATCTGTGCACCTCTTAAAAATTAAATTTGAATTTTTTTACAAAGTTCATGTATTGTCTGACCTTAAGGGGCCTTAATAACATTTAATGAAAAAATAATCTTCTTAAATGGGAATCAAAATGTAATTAACAAGTAATGGTTATTTTGTAGATATATCTAGATATAAAGTTAGTTTACATTTAAATAATGCTGTTCGATGGATCTCCCCAAACCTATCTACATTCTTTTTTCATAGCTATGATTGTCTAAATTTAGAATACCTAATAAGGATTAAAAATATCCCCTTTCCTTTACATTATATAGATTTGGTAATGTTAGATCTCAAATTCTTAAGCCACCGGCTTTGGTTGTTAATGTATTTGAAAATCCAATAATTACTTATTTAGTCATGCTAATATTCATAAAAGGCTTGTTTCTTGAGTTCTAAGTATAGATTAGTCTTCAAAGAACACAAAAAATTAATAATTACAGAAAACTTACGTGTAATTTGCCATATCCTGTCTAGTTATTATTCCACCTCCAATTTTTATGTCTTCAATAAATGCATCAGTTAATGATCCATCATATAATTCATCAGTTTTGTAAGTACTGTATGCTATCTTTCTCAAAGTTTTTGCTAATTTTGGTAATTTTATTGTTTCACCTAATTTGGGCAGTGTACCATCTGGTCTTAACAATATATTACTGAAAAAAAAGTCAATGTAAATAATGAAAACAAATATAAATTTACTTTATGATTACTTAAATGTAACAGGTTTAATTATTGATTGTCTCACTATTGTCTCTCAAATTATTGATGTCTAATAAAATTTAAGTTAATGTAAATAAAAATAAAAAAATTCATTTGATCAGTAACTGCTGTATATATAAATAATTACCAGACAAACTTTTTTTCTCTTTTTCATCACAATTATTATTACTACATTAATAATTAGTAAGTTATAATTAAAAATTAAGTTGATTTAAAAATCAAAAGACATCCCTCTAATGGTGAGTTACGTTCAATTAAAACTGTATTTGGTAGTTTATTATTGCAACTAATGACTATGAATACATTTGTAACACTATTATTAAATGCAGTCTTTATATTACTATATCAAGGGCGTGATTAATTAATATTTATGTTCAATAAAAATAGATTGGATACTATATTTACATTAACTTTAAAATCAGCACACACACACACACACACCCAAACACCACACACACACACACACACACACACACACATATATATATATATATACAGAATGGCCGGGAAGTCACCGTACTCCTAAAGTTAACGAAAAAATTGAGTTAGGATACGTGTTTAGAACATACGGTATTTTTGTTGGGGATCGGTTGGCAACAGTTTTTTACGTTACACACTCTTACTAAAAGGCAGTTGTGCTAAAATGGCTGACATGAGGAGCTACAGCGTCGAGGAGCGGTTAGAGACAAGTTCATGAACGACAACATACGAATCAAACAATGAAGCTAATTAGTGATGTGTTTCGGCAACGCTTTAATAAGCAGCCACCACGAAAAGCAACAATATTGGATTGAGAAAAACGTGCGTTTGAAATTGGGCAAAGATAGGCCGCGGAGTGAATGAAAGTTAACGCGGTTAGAAACATGTGCTGCTGTTGCAGTTTCCATTGAACAATCCCCGATGAAATCGACTCGTAAACGGTCAGCTGAACTTCGTATACCGTGGATGACAATGCAAGACCATATGAAAAAGGACATTAGTTTGGCCATTTCTTCCGATGTTCATCGGTGAACTGTTTGTCAGATACAGACATGGAACGTTCTACCTCGGCTCTTGGCCGAGGTAGAAGACACAGTCGTTAGCAACTGGCAAACCGCATGGTCATCCGCTCAAACAGGAGAGTGGACAAGGAGACTTATTCCCAATCTGAAAGAGTGGTTGGGTAGGGAGAAAGGCGGACTAGATTTCCACACCACTCAGTTGATGACAGGACATGGGTCGTTCGCGAAATACCTTAATAGAATCGGGAAAAGGCAGACGTCAAGGTGTTCGTACTGTCAGGAAGAAGACGACGCGGAACACACCGTATTCAACTGCTATAGATGGGAGGGTCTCAGACATGAAATAAGGCATAATAACCTGACACCTGACAACCTGGTTAGCTGGCTAATGCAATCCAATAACAACTGGGATTGGTTTTACAATTTAGCGAGCACCGTCCTCAAATCTAAAGAGGAAGAGACAGACACAGACGATAGGCGCGAAGATAGGGCAGGGAGGACAGTCCCAACCCGGAGGGCCCGTATGCTTAGGTATGCGGGTTCCGGTGATGGGGTGGGAACTCCTGGGGTTGCTTGAAAGGGATAAAGAAAAGACCGAGTCCCGGCCGGCGGTGTCGGTTCCTGGGGGCGCTTCGGTGCTTGCTGGGGCTGGCGCCGCCGGTTTGAGGAAGGCATAAAAGAGTAAAGACCGAGACCCGGTTCTCTGCGTGTGGGGGGGGGGCAGCATAGCTGGACCTTCCCTTACGTGCGGAGGATTAGAGGCGGGCAGCAATAAGAAAAGATCCGGAACCGGGGGGGCTGATCTGCCGTGCCGGACGTACAGCCAGTGGGTGGGGAGGCCCCCTTAGAGTCACAAGGACACATCCCTGGGCCGTGTATACTTGAGTGGATGTCCGGCCCAGGGATGTAGGGGAAAAAAAGACATGGAACGTCGCGCTGCATGCTGCCGGGCTTTATTAGAAGAATTCCTCGCTGCTCATTACAGATTTTTTGTACTAACTTTAAGGAGTACGGTAACTTCTCGGCCCCTGTATATGTAAACTGTGTGTCCCACGAAGAGGTATACGCTTTTGATTTAGGATCACTCACACATCTCCCTACCGATTCTATTGAAACTTTGCAAACCTTTTAACGAACGTTTTAAAAATATTTTGTGAAAAAAAATATTACCTTTATTAATCTCTTGGGTCAACTGATAAACTATACAAACTTTTTTTCTAGTAAATTTGAAGTAAAATATGTCTTATTACATATATATATATATACACACACCACAATAATATACAGTGTTCCGGGATGTATCAGTTGAAATTCAGGAACTGATTCAGACATCAAAATGAGCAAAAACGTTCATATCGACATTAGTCCTATTTTGCTTTGTTTTCCTTCTGGACGTAATTTTGTGATTTTCAAGAAAAAAATTATTTCTCAGGAACGGGTAAACCTGCTTTAATTAAATTTGGCATATCTAAGAATAAGTGTTTTGTTCTACAAAATAAAAAAATTTGAAAACGTCACCTTCAAAACTTTAAAAATGGCGGCCATCTTAATTTTTTAATTTTCAATATCTTTGTGATTATGTTTGATCAAATTTTTACTTTGACAAAATTTATTAAGTATTTTATTTTGAACAAAATGATACTCATTTGTAAAAATCTGTTGACAAACAATCGAGTTATTGAGTTATTGCTTGCACCATAATGCAAGCTGACAATCTTTTGCCTGTTTTTATTTCCTCCACTAAATGTAATAAAAACTGTTAATAATAAATAATAATAGTCAATTAATAAAAACTATTTTATGAAAACAAATCAAAACAGGACTTATGTCGATATGAACTTTTTGTACTCATTTTGGTGATATAAATCAGTTCCTGAAGTTCGGCTAATACGTCCCGGAACACCTCCGTATATACCTTCATAATAATGGTAAACTGTTGTCCCATGTTTAGTGAGTTTCTCTACAATCCAACGATAACAGTCCTGTGTGAAAATATATTGGTTTTTCCTTTACATTTGTATGTATTTTCAAAACGTTCAAAGAAGATTTTAGTTCCGTAAACAGAAAAATGTCTGTAGAAATTGATTTTGGAGACATGAACAACAGTCACAGCGTACTTTGCTAAAACTTGATAAGAGATGGCAGATGAAGCAGTCTATCAATGCCTTTGACTTACTTCATTTTCGCTACCTCTCTCAAACCCTTCTCTACTGTTAAATAAAATTTTTTATTGTCTGTTAACCTTGCAAGAAAAACTCTTTATGAATAACAGAAATGTGAAGACAATCAACATGACCTAGATGCTGGAATGACAATCATGTTGTTTCTTGTCAAGGTGATGACTTTACCACTCTACAATGATAGTGTTTTGGTTTCCTTATCATAACTATAATGAGTCACATAACCTAATATGATGTTTTCAAAATAAGGTTTTTCTATTACCATTTAACTGATTCAAAATATTCCAAATGGCAAAAATTGGGTTTCTTCTTGTTTAATTCCCAACACAAATTATGCCATAATGTGAAACATGATAAATCTTTTTGGTCAAAGCAATTGACCATTTTAATTATTAACACACATTTTTTCAATATAGTTTTTGTCAGTCAATATTCATGACTCTAGATTTTATTATTATTATGCCTAGTTTGAAACAATTAAACTGCTGTATGTGTATATCATTTATAGATTATTACCCATACCTTTGTAGAATATTTAAAAAATTTCAGTAGAAGTATACATATTTATAAAAAATTATGTAACAGAAACACTGCAAAAGACAATTTGCATTCTCAAATAATAAAAGTAAATTTAATGCAAAAAATAAACTGACACTAGTAACAGCAATATACTTACAATTAAATCATATTTTGCGATCAAGTAGTGACAAAAACCTATTATGTAAATTGAGTAAACTTTTTCAACAGCTGACATTAAAATTGAATGAATAGTATGAATTTATTATAGCAAACACAATACATAGAAAATATCATTTTAAAATATTATCTGCCAATTCACAAATGTGACATAAAATTTTGTCTGCTAGATTGATGATAAAAAAGGAAAACATTACTAAAACAGTACTGTTAACAAAAATAAAAGTAAAATAATTGCTTGGCATATAAAAAAAAAAAATTATCTACCTATAGCTCTGATCTCAATAGTTAAGTACAATATAATACTTTCAAATAAATAGGAAATTTAAAAGACTTTTAATCTAGTATAAATTTTTTACTACATATAAAGATTACTTATAATGTAAAGCATACTATATGTTGTAAGGAGTATAATATAATATTTCCTGTACAAGGAATAATAACAATATGACTGGTCAGTCTTTTAATAACTTTGCATTTTTATATTTATTAATCAACATTATTATTTACCTTCAATCATAATTCAACTTGTTTTACTGTTTACAAATAACTAAATGGATTTAATAAAAATATTACAAATAATGAACCCCTAGAATAAAAAGTATAAAATTTATCTGTTTAAAGTTTTTCACAGTTCTGATTCTCATGTAATGGCAAAGTGGTAAAAATTAATTTAGTTCAACAACTGATATATGAAGTAATTTACATTTTCTATTTTTGTGACTATTGATTGTAAAATATGTGTATTACAGAGAGGTTAACAGTAACTCTGCAAATTGAAATGAGTTCAAACTGATGATTTTATGGACTGTTTACTAAACCTATATCTGTCCCAATACTATCATTTTTAAAAAAATATATTTTTTACCTTAATGTTTCACTGATTCTGATTTTATCTTCTAAGAACATTAGATTAGCAGCAAGATGTTCATTTATTGGTACTCCTTTTTCACATAATTCAATAGTGGGATCGAATAATTCATGCCATTCTATATTTCCACTTCTATATTTTTCAAATGCTGCTTGATAACCTCTCAATTCACCTGGTATCCCAGCAGACCTTGCTCCTAAAATTTTTATTAAAACAATAAAAACTAATTCATGGTTAAGATATTAATGTTAGGAGAACTGTCACTTAATAAGCTTTGTATTATTTGCAAGGTACTTACTAATTCATAAAGTGTACATATTATTTTTTAATAATAATGACTGTTGGAAGTGCAAATGTAATGAAAGGGAAATAAATATAAAGCATAGTTTTGTGTTTTAGGAAAGATCTGTTTGAGATTACAAATAGGAAAAAAACATTATAAGATAAAAATAATTTATTATAGGCAAATACAATCTTCTTTATCTTACATACAAATTTTTATTTTTCCACAAAATCATCATTGAGTCTCATGCATTTTTTAAACTGTTTCAACAGCTTACTTATTTTAGTGATATAAAGTCCACCACTTGATACATTTAGTAACATTGTTCTTCAGTTCCCTGTCATTTTCGAATCACTGTAATCTGAATTATATCTTTAAATGCATGAATGAGTGGTAATCATTTGGTGTGTAATCAGAGCAGGTGGTCCAAAATTTTCTAACAATTTTTCTGATAACTGATCTGTTTGAATTGATGTGTGTGGTGGAACATTATGCAAGAGTATGATCCAATTGGATAACAACCCACATCTTTTGTTTTGAACGGTATATTTAACTGTCAGTAGAATTTCATAGTTCATTTCACCAAATAATAGTCATTCTGCTTTCCAGAAAATCAATCAAGATGGTTTTCTTATCCCAGAAGACAATGGTCATGATTTCTGAAACAAAAGGTACTAACACAACTATAACGTTTGGAGATGATGAGTGTTGTAATTACATTAATTATTATTTTGATTTGATATTTATGTAGGAAACCAAGGTTTCATCCCCGGCGACAATGTGGTCAAATAGACCATCCCTTTTTTAAAACACTACTCATAAATATTAATTAATTAATTAATACTCATAAATATTAATTAATATTAAGCATTTTTGGCACTTATTTTCTGTGTCACAATGTTGTGAATTAACATGAGTGAAATGTTCAGTAACTAAACTAAAAATTCTGAACCATAAATCACTGACTGCCATGAACTTTTGCAGTCATTTCTTTCAAATACTGTTCTGTTATCACTGTTAGTCAATTGCTATAATTTGTATCATGAATATTTGTTCATTCTTCCATAAACTAATGACTCTATTCCTTAACTTTACTATCGCTAATGATGTTTGGCCTGTAAACCTCACAAAGTTGCTTTAAATTTGAGCAGAAGAATTGCCTTTTGCTGACAAAAAATATTACAGAGTGAAATTATCTGTTGTAACACATCTATTGTAAATTGCCCCCACACAACAACAATCACAGAGCTGATGCTAACTAAATGGTGAAGAGCTGGGTATTGCATCATATTGAAACATCGCATATCCACAATCTCAATGTTACTACAATCATCAGTAATTTCAAAAAAAAACTTACTTTAAAAAATGTACCCAGTAAATTAAAATGTAATAATAGCAGAAATAAATTAACTATAAACATTCTGTATTAGTAAGATATATAAAATTAATAAAAAACTCAAAATTCAGAAAAACATCATAGTGTTTTTGAATTTTAATTAACTTAAAAAATGAGAAGTTATGTGGTTCAAACCGCATTTTTTTAAGTACGTTTGAACCTTACTGTTCTGAAGCTAGTGATTATTTTTTAATTTTATTTTGAAGATACTTTTTCTACTGATTTCCCTGAAAGTTTCTTCCTTACAACTTAATTGGAACACTTCTTAAGTTTGTGATCACATACATCACAACAATGATCTAAGTTTCATTTTTAATGAATTAGGAGTAAAATAATCTATACATTTATTCTTTCATTTATTATCACCATTATTTACTATTTAATTGTTATATGAGAAATGTAGGACAATGTGAAGTCATTTTGATATTCAAAACTTAAATAAAATTGACTGGAAAGCTTTAAGTAAAATAATAATTCATAATTCCAAATTCCAGACAAGCTCAGCCACACTACATGTGCGTGTAATATATATATATGTATATATATTATTTTAAAGCTAGAAGTAGGATGGATCAAAGAAATTAGAGAAGATATGAAAGAATTGGGAATTTCCCTGACTGACCTACAGAATAAAACTGGAAAAATTACAAAGCTAAAAGACAAAAGCATTAGATTTAAACAAAAGACAGACAAACTATAAAATACAACGAAGAGGGTGTTTACGGATGAAGAAAAGAAAGCAAGATCTGAACAGATGAAGAAATACTGGGCAGCTCGGAAGAGTAAAATAACACGCTTTTCTCAGAAAAGATCCAACTAAAATTGACTTAAGTGGTCCCATGTTGGCTGTAAAAGCATAATAATAATAATAATATTATTTTACTAAAATTAATTTTTTTCCATCTGTACAGATGGACTGTACTAAATTATATTAATATAAACCACCTAGTACAGAATATTGAGATAAGAAATATTTTAGCTTATCTTAATTTTATCATGAAAGTACTTTTCGCAGGATCCCACATCCTTAGTCATTGAAATATTTAATTAAATATTTAATTTGCAATTTTCATTATAATATTATAGTAATGTAACGTTACATCCATGAATGTAATGTTACATTACATGTTTATTGTAATGTAACTTTGTTACATTACATCCAATGGAACCACATCATTCAATGGCAATCTTTGAAGAAGTTTAACATAGAAGCTAGCTCAGACAAAGGAAAAGTTTTTTGCAAGTTTCCCTGTTTAAAAATGGTTTGTTTTAAATTTGACACATCTGAAAAAGTTGAAATCTGAAGAAGTTAAAATTTACAGAATTGTGTAGTTTACGGATTTATTTTTTATTTTATGTTTTGTGTTTTCAACCTTATTTACTCTTGTAATAAGGTCTATATTTGATAGTTTTGGTGGTTTACAAGAACCAACAGGCTGCTGAGTTGTTTTTCTTAATAGAAGACTGATGTCAGTAATACTATGTCACTAGCTTGGTGAGTCTTAGTTAAACATTTTCTAAGTTCTTACAAGACAAACTAGGGGAATACTACCTATCCTTTTTTCTCCTAACCCTTTCCTCTCCCTCTTAATCTCTTGGGATGGGGGCTCATAATCCCAACCCCCCATCTTTATACTCCCTTCCCTCTTCCAAAAATTCAGACCCTAGATTTGGGAGAATACATTTTCCTACCCCCCACTCTTCCAAAACCCCCCTAGCGCTTCCAAATAGTGCCTTGTGAGGTATAGTTTGATTTGGAAGAAGGTGGACATTACGAAAAAGGTGGACATTACGAAAAAGGTGGAATTTATTATTTTTTTTATATTGTGTAAGAAAATCCAAAAAAGCAGTGACGGCCTCGAAGGAGCACAGCACTGAGCATGGCGAAGTTATGGAGGTTGTGCCCTCTTAGTCTAGTGCGAGCACTTCGGTGTAGATGCAGGTTGGAGCCCCAACTGGGGAAACACTGGAGGAAGGATGTTCCCTGGTGGCCCAGAAACCCCGGATGGAACTAAGGAAATCTGCCAAGAGACTGAAGTAGTATCACAAGTCTTCTAACGAGGAAGAGGAGCTACTCCGTAGCCGATGGTGGCCGAGAATGCGGCTTACGGCTACCTTTCGGGTTTCGGAGAGACTGATTGCCACATGTCGGCTTCCCGCGGCTTTGGCCGCTGACATAAGAGTAATGGTAGAGTAAAGATAGGGTATCTTGATGGGTAGATACTATTGAGACCCCATTAAAATGCTATAGGTGCTTCAAAAAAGGAAAGGAGCAATTGGAGCACCTCGCCTGAAATTGTAGTGGTGTAAACATGGAAAACAACTGTTTTAGGGCGTAGCTCTGCCTCGCCGGGGGCGGTCCTTGGTTGTGACTTGGTAATGTCACGCGGGACTCCATGATGGAACTGGGTGGAAGTGCGAGGTTTGTCCCCAGCTTCTATGCAGACCGGGATGGGGTCATATTTCCCTTGGTAGGTGACCAGATTTGGTCAACTTATTGGGTGTAGATCTGAATTTTTATGTTGCGTAAAACACGCTTTTAACTGGTATGAGTGTAGCGCTTATTTGACTTATTACATGTTAATTTTCTGAGGCGATTATAGACACGAGCGGTGATGTTAAAAGTGTACTAGGCGCGGGGTTCGCGCTTCCGTGATTTCGGTTAGTTAGTTTTGAGAGTGTCATGTTAGAAAGGGTGTAAAAATGTCCATTAGATGCCTAGTGAAGGCGAAATCTGATTTGTGATTATTTACCGATGTAAATGTCTGCCGAGGGATTTACCTCGGTGGCATCCCGACTAAGGCCTGGCTGATGACTGTGATATGTAATCAATTAGAGGGTCAAAAGACTACCTCCGGTAAAGCCCCTCAGAGCTCGGAACGGAGGAAGTGGTCTGGCGACCTTTAACTTTACAAGGTGAGTGTGTCTTCCCCTACGGGGTTGGGATGTGGTGAAGAGGGCCATTGGGCTGCTGAGTGCGTGAAGAGTTCTAGGTGTCTGACATGTAAGACTGAGGGGCACCGTACTGGCGCCGCTGCGTGCCCTAAGGGTCTTGCAACTACAAGGAGTACGGCAAACCGGGGGAGGATGAGGAGTTTTTCTACCCGGAAATGAAGCTTGTTCAAATAAATTTGAATCATTCGGCACTTGCCCAAGATATTTTGGCACGTAGTATATCAGAGATGAGTGCTGATATAGCAATCATCTCCGAACCATATCCGACCTGGCGTGGTGCGGACTGGTTGGAGTCGGCGGACGGTGTAGATCGGCCATATGAGTGTGCTCTCCTCTGGTGATTCTTGAGCTATTATGTGAGTATGGTTTTGTTCGGGCCAGGATTTCCGGAATCTATGTATGTAGCTGCTATGTAAGCAACGGTTTAAGGAGGCATTGTCTGCGCATACTGGAGACATAGCTACGCCTTGTAGCAATACATAGCTATGCATTGATTGTGGGCGATTTCAATGCGTGGTCGACGACATGGAGTTCTGTCAGAACGGACGCAAGGGGAAGACTGTTGACCGAGATGACTGCATCCCCAGTATTAATGAGGGGAACACTTTTACTTACCGGAGAGGAACCTTTGAATCGACCATTGATGTTACCTTTGCCACCCCCACCCACGCAGCGAGGATTGGTGACTGGCGGCTATCGAAGGATTTTACTGGAAGTGACCACCAGGCGATATGTATTACCATAGAGGACGGTAGACAGAGTGCAGCTGTATACGTGGCTGGAGCATGAGGAGAACTGACTCTCATGCACTTATCGAAGGACTTAACTTTCACAAAGTTACTGCTGCGGAAGAGAATGTCCGCTGTTTGATGGAGGCCTGCGATGATCTCCTCCCCCGAAGGTACATCAGGAGGGGATGTCCTTCGGTTTATTGGTGGACTGAGGAGATCCCGCAAAAGCGGAAAAAATGCCTGAGGGCCAGACGGCAGGATCAGATAATGTACTACAACTCTGCCATAGATTACTGCACAAACAGGTACAAGGAGTGTCGGAGAGAGCTCCAGAAACTTATAAAATACTCTAAGAGGGCCTATTGACGAAAATTAATCCAGGAAATAGAGAATGACCCGTCGGGTAGGCCTTGTAAAATCTTAGTTAAAAATGTCCTTAAACCGAGAGCTCGTGCTACCCCGAGTCGGGGACGTAGAAGTTATAATGAATGGTTTATTCCCCCATGGTGAAGGAGTATTTCTGGATGCAGATGAGGTAGAAAGCCTCTGTCATTTACTAAAGAGGAACTTGTTCAAGCAGTGGAACGTCTACCTCGTGATAAGGCCCCAGATCCGGATGCCTTGCCAAATTTAGAGGTCAAGCTGGCAATTGTGACATTGTGTTTTCCTAGACATATAATACCTTTTTAGAAGAGGGACTCTTCCTTGAACTTTGGAAGAGACAACGTCTTGTCCTAGTACTGAAGCCTGTGCGCGATCCGGCTCTCCCGTCTTCCTTTCGTCCCCTAGCAATAATTAATGCAATGGGAAAGGTCACGGAGCAAATGATACAGCAGCGATTGGACCGAATAATTGAAAACTCTGGCGGCTTTTCGAAGAGACAATTTGGCTTCCGAGCTGGAAAGTCTGCATTGGACGCGGTGGCGGAGGTGACTGATGCGGCCCGTACTATCGTTACTAAAAGGAAGATGTGTGCGATAATGGCATTAGATGCGAGGAACGCGTTTAATTGCGTTTCTCATACCGCCATCGCCTCAGCATTGGTGAATCTTCAGGTCCCTAGCTATTTAATGAGGATGAAATTGTCATATCTGAGGGATAGGAGGCTTATATACGCTTCTGACAATAACACTTAAGAGAGAAGTGTCGATTGAAGTGTTCCGCAGGGATCGGTCCTGGACCGACCCTGTGGAACGCTGCGTATGATATACCCTATCATACTCCGCAGTATCCTATCGCGCTCGTGGTTTGTGCAGTCACTAAGAAGGATATTGCCGACAAAATTCGGACTTCATATCGAGCCGTTAGTGCCTGGTTGGCTGGTGTAGGATTGGAACTAGCGCCAGAAAAGACAGAGATGGTCTTAATTACTACTAGGAAACGACGCTCAACCCTGATCGTTGAATTGGAGGGAAGGAGGATTGTGTCCAAGCCTGCCATCAGATATGTGGGGATATGGGTTGACGCGCATCTTAGATTTGGGATCCATATGTTGGATGCCAGAGAGAAAGCAGAAAGAGTAATGCGTGCGGTTGAGGCTCTCCTCTCCAACACAAGAGGACCTAGCGAGCAGAGGAGGAGGCTTCTGTCGAGCGTGACGTACTCCTCGCTATTATATGGTGCAGAGATTTGGGCTAATGCGTTATTATACACTAGATACAAGGAAGCGTACTCACTGTATCGTAAGTGTTGCCTGCGGATATCTTCCGACTATGGGACGATATCTCGCTAGGCAGTGGTGGTACTGTAGGGGCAATGCCGGTTGATCTACTGATAGTCCTCAGAGTGAAACGAGCGGAAACTAGGAGGTTGCCACCCCAGGAGAAAAAGGAACAGCTTCAGGCCTATACCAGGGAACTAATGTGCGTATGACAGGATCGGTGGGACATAGGCCAGAAGGGTCGGTGGACCCGCCATCTGATTGGGGACATTCGAGCTTGGTGTGAGAGAAAACGTGGCCAAACTGATTTCGGTACTTACGTATTAACGCCACCGCAGCTACAGCTTTATTTAAAAACAAAGTAGTCAATCGGATTTCGGTGGAAAATGAACAGTCTCTTTATTAATTTTAATAAATGGTTATTTATATTTATTTATATTATAAATATAATTTAACCAAACTTAACCTACGCTCGCTAACCTTGACTAATTAACACCGTAATTTTTTAAGTATTTATTTAATAAATTCAGTAATTATTGCAATTATTTATTATTTAAATAATCAAAACACTCCTGTTAATTAACACTCCGATTAACTACTTTGTTTTTAAATAAAGCTATAGCTGCGGTGGCGTTAATATGTAAGTACTCTGATTTCTTCCTCACGCAGTTTTTGGCGAGGGCACGAGGGTTATGGGGCGTACCTTTATAGGTTTGCCCTGGACCACTTGGACCGTTGTCCGTTCTGTGATGACGAGAAGGAAACGGCGCACCATGTTTTCTTTTCTTGTATGGGATTTAAGGCTGCTCGACGGCGTATGTTGGATTTACTGGAACGTGAGGACATGTTTACACCAGAGGAACTCCAACGCATCATCCTAATGGGAGAACAGAAGTGGACAGCAATTGCAAGTTTCAATAATTTTATAATGGAAGAACTAAGAGCTGCAGAAGCAACCCAAGGGAGACGTTGAGGGTGCCGGTGAGGACAGGCCCGCAGCCGAGGGAACCTCCTGAGCGTCTGGGGGTCGCCTTGATATGGTGAGACGTGGACACTCTGTTTCTGGTGCCCGATGGTGTTCTCGTTACTACGGAAGACATTTGCCACTTGGTAAGTTCTGTTTTGTGATTTTTTACTCTTTGGTGTTGGTTATTGTGGTTACATGAGTTATGTTGTGTGAGTGTGTGCTACCATGAGTGTTCACGATATGGGGAAAAAAAATTCTTTGTTATGTGTATTTTTTCCTTGTGATGTACAAGGGATTTGTTACTCTTTGTGAAGATGTTATCTTTGGTGTTGCATGTGTTGTGTTGCGTGAGTGTGTGTTTGGATGTTTCAGTTGTGATTACGGTGACTGATTGTGTGTGCTGGTGTTTCCCCCTTCCTTAAGTAATGCTGCATAAGCTGTTCCCAGGAGGGGTGGAGGTTAGTCGGTAGTGTGCAGGAACAAATACGCACTTAATAACTTCTTGTAGAACCTGTTAGTAAGTCCGACACTGCTTTGGCGCCTGAAAATGGGGTCCTCCACCTCTATAATAAAAAAAAGAAAAGAAAAAAAGCTATTCAATGAGTACACAAAGTATTTGCTATCAAAGGATCTCCTTGGCAGAGTGGCAGAGTCTTGGTCTTTCATGGAGGTTCCAGGTTCAAATCCTGGTCAGGCATTGCATTTTTCATACACTACAAAATTCCATTTCCCATGCACAAGCTTCAAGCTTATGTGGCAATATCATCAAGTCAAAAAAAAAGGAGAGGAAGAATACGTAAATATTAATTTGATTACACATTTAAATATTTGTCATCAGAATGATTAATTATGCCAAGATTATCTAGACTGAAAAAAGTGGCAAGGGCTTCAAGAATACTAAATTTTATTTTTATTCAACTTGTTTAAACATGTGCTCAAATTGATATGTACTCACTGTCACTTGTAGACTGACATAAGAGTTTGATACTCATATCAAACACAGAAAAGGATAGTTTCAATAGAGAAATAGGATCAGAGAAAGTGTAGATAAAAAATGCATTTAGTTCTCCAAATAGCAGTAAGATTAATAATATTTTTTTTTAAATTTACAACTATAATGTATACATTTCCTGTACAATATTTTTTTTGGAGTTCAATACAACAAAAAACATAACAAAACTGAAACTGTTATCCAAAATATTATTTTCATATCAAATAATCAATGCCATTTGTGAGATTAATGATCTTAACTTTAGTTATGATGCTAATGATTTGGTTAGATGTTGTATAGGACCAAAATGATGTAAAAAACAAAGGAATAAACATTCAAAACTCTCATCTCTGTAGGGCTACATTAAGTTTTTCAGGGCTTTTATATTTATGAGTTAAAACATAAGATGAAATTTTACAGAGTGGTCAGATCGTTATTTCTTTTAATGTAAAACCCATTCTTTGATTATTATAAAATAGGAGTATACAAAGTTATCAGTTTAATGGATGAAACAAACACTTCTTGATTTAATAATTACTTTTATAAACAAATAAATAGAATAGGAATACGTACCCCAGTCTGGATTCCTAGCTTATGGTTACCTTCAAATGAAAGCTAAAAGTGAATTTCAAACTTCCCACAAATTTTATAGAGATGTATGGACTATTTTTCTGCTGCTTTTGATAGTTCTTATCAAAAACATTGAAAACTTTGTTAAAAAATGGAACAAAACAAATAGAAACATTAAATTTATGCATGAAATGGAAATTAAACATTTGATAACATTTTGGATTTAAAATTAATTCAAATGTTAATTAGTCACTTTTTATAACGTACAGGAAAAAATGATGAACATACTGATAGGTATATTCTGTTCCTTCTAATCAACAAAAGATGACAACTTTTAATGCAATGGTTTTCAGAGCAAAACCGAGTGCCATTTAATCTGAAAGCTTGTCACAGAGAAATTAATTTTACTTAAAATACATTTGTATTCAATGGTTTCACTAGAAAAAAAAAACTGATAAAACTTTTGCAAATACAGCATGACGATCTTACTCCTGAGTAACAGAGAAACAGGATCGAAGAAAGTGTAAATAAAAACTGCATATTATCCTTCACATAGCATTAGAATTAATAATATTTTTTTAAATTCACAATTATAAAAATTCCTTATAAAAATTAAATCCAACGAAAGAGTAGGTATTTGTAAATTGATTTGTAAAGGCAATAATTGCAAAATAAGATGCTGGACAAACTAAACAAAGAATTGAAATTAGAATAAATAAGCTTTAATTCTCATTATAAATATAGAAAATTGGAGAAAGTAAACATTTGTAAATGAATTTTGACTGTTTTCTTGGTTTTTAATTCATTAAAAAACTTTAACAAAAATTACCAAAATGTGATGCATATTGGCTGCCATGATACATATTTTCATTTGCAGCTGCTGGTGCTGTTTCTCTAGCATCCAGTGTTGTTGCAGTTTTAGTTTTTCTTTCATATATTGTCATTAAAAACCCTCCACCTATACCCATGTATTGCATACAAGTCACTCCATCACATAGAGCTGTAGTAATAGCAGCTTCTACTGCACTTCCATTTTTTAATAATATCTTTCTGGAACAGAAAATAAAATCAATAAAAATTCACGTAGTTTTGTAATTCTATAGTTTTAAATTGTATTATTTTTTCAGAATTACAATGAAACACTTTATCTTCATATCCAGTTTATTATCCATGTTGAGAACAGATGACAGTTACAAACTCCAAACTGTCAACTTATTATCTGGGAACCTTTCTGAAAAATGAAGTCTTAATAAAATGAAGTTGGGTAAGAAGAAACAGAAATATTTTATTTAAAAACAAATTACTTCATTTTTACTTGTTCAAATAAAAAAAAAAAAAAATTGTCATTAGTAGAATGTCTCAAGGCTCTTATTTACATTGTAAGTACTTAGGCTGCCTTAATTTGTATTTAATATTTGTTAAAAATCTTAGTGTATCTTCATGCTTTTAAATCTTTATGAGCAATATATAATGAAAATGTATTAAGTTACAGGTAATATTTTAACAATAATTATCTTTAAAACATGAACATGAACATGAAATATTCTTAAACATCTACATTTTTCCACAAAAAACTACTTCAACTTATGATCATTAAACAAGGAATTACATTTGAGACAAAGGTTATTTTGTCAGTAATATTCAAGTATGGGTTAAAATAGGTTAAAATATGAATATTTAACCCATGTTGATAATATTGGGTAAAAGAAATTTACAGCAAAATAGTAATAAGGAACTGAAAAAGTAAATTTAGATAAAATATAAAAAATAAACATTACTGTAAATTTTCCAGAGTATAAAGATTTGCAGAAGACAATAAAGATTAAAACACTGATGTCAAGTCTATAAAAATCCACCATCTTTTAGTGACAACAATTTTATAGTCCCACAAAACTTGGAATATCTGAAGGAGAGCACCCTGGAAATTGAGAAGGATATGATGTAAGGATAAAGAGCTAAGTTAAAGCCATATTTATTGGTTCCAGCAGGTAATAATAAGTGTTGCTTCATGCATGGTATTGTAGTACTTATTTGCAGCCAAAGTTCTTAGCAGTTGATTCTACTTAAAACTGAAAGTGTAAGAAAAGAAAAATTAGCAATTTGAAACCTGTACCTGAAATTAGGCGTGGTCTAGAATCCGGGAGATATTTTATTTTATCTTTCTACAAAAAAAGTTATAAATACCACTGACTTAAAATTACAGGGATAATGGGATTTTAACCTCAGAAAGCTGAAATGAACCACATTTTTAAATTAAAATAATGTAACTGTTTTATTGCACAGAAAAATAGAGCTTGAATACATTATTACTAAAATAACACAAAAGAGAATGTGTTACAATTATTTACGTTAGTTACTTAAATAATTTTATTGAATATTAAAAAAAATTAGCATTAAAGATTCAATTTCTTTCATATAAAAAAAATTACGTTTATGATATTTTATCTGGAAATTGAGTTAGATCTATTAATCCACTAATATTATAAAAGGTATTGAAAAATAAATAAAAATTTCAATTAAGATTTAAATAATTAAGCTATACAGCTAATCTGATAGTCAATAGTTGACAAACACTTGAGTTTAAAATGACAAACATAATTTAAAAAAACTTATAGGTTTTATTCATTTTTAAATGTAATTTGAAAGTTATCCAACAGATCAGAGATCTGGATGTATTCAGGCATTGCTTTAAAACTATCAATATTTTATAATATTTTTATTCAACGTTGCAACTATCACAGAAGATGACTGTAAGATTAGTTTAGTATTTTTGTAATATTTGTTTAATATTAATAACATTTTTATATAGAAAATAATATTTATGTTTTGGAAATGTAAAACAATTGAATTTTATTTTCTTCTATTTTAAATAGCAAAACTTGATATGGTTTTTTGCTACAAATAAATTTTTAATGTAAAAATACTTATGACAAAATGTACATGAAAGCAGAACTAAAATGCTCAGAACAATAAAACATGAAAAAAAGGAAATGTCATCCATAACAATTTAGTGATTTAATATTCGTTTTAACATCTGCTGACTTCACGTTAAACTGAATAATTAAATTGGAAACTATCAATGAAAGAGTCTTTGAAGCCAAATGAAAATAAGCCCCTATATTATTTTATTACAAAGAATTACGTAGGTACAAAAAGAAGTTACGCAAAATAATTTTTAAAATTAACTAAATTTTTTAATTAACTTAAAATTGCCTTATAATTTACTAATTTTATAGTAAATAGTAATGTGTACGATTTTGCCAAGTAAAATTTTTATGAAAATAAAACTGTTATTTTGAAATTTATGAAAAGTCCAATTTTGATTAAAAAACTGATAATTTTTGTTTTAATAGCGATCACCACTACACCAGCTACAAGAAAGTGGTGAAACGTCTTAATGCATTCCTAATATTCTAAGAAGGATAACTGAATAATTAAATATGGATTTCGCCTTCTCGACTGTCATACACAGCAAAGGGAAAGACCTCTGAGATTTTGCATTTATGGATTTTGGAGAATCCAAAATGAGAATATTTGTAAAAATATTTTCTAAAAGATATTCTAGATGTATCTATTATGTATATGCATTTCTCCCTAAATCACTTAATATTTTAATATAGAATATAAAAAAAGTTATACAAATTTGGCATGATGTCTTATTTGTATATCTAATTGATGGCATTCAAATTTATTGCTGATATCTTATGGGAGTAAGGAGATACTTGTGGTGAGGAAGGTCATATTTTGTGATATGTAAAATCTGGTGAAAAGTTTAGTCTGATTCATTTGAATGCTGATCAAGACATTCATAATTAGTAAAAAAAAATATTTTAAAACACAACCCCAACCATTAAATAATGTATTCTTTAATCTTTTTTTGTTGTTTTTATTATTTTCTTAAGCTTTAATTTAACTTGTATCTAATGGTGTGTAAAATTTGGTTATAAAAATATTTCTTTGAAGCATTTTAGCACTAGTCAAGAAATTCATAATTATTTTACTTATTTTACTGATTAATTTTGCAAACTAAATTAAATACAAAACTGCTGGTTTTATAAAACCAGCTTAGACATTTATTTAATTTTTTCTGATTGTAACATTATTCTTAAAAGTATTCTGAATAACATTTTTATATGAGATTATCTTCGTCTAATATGTGAAAAAATCCTTAACCTATCTTTTACTTTTCATACTCTTTAAATACCTATCTTTTATCCATCCACTAAGTCAGTCACTATTAAAGATTAAATAAACCTCAATAAAAAAATAAACAATTAAATCTAAATAAGCTATTAATCTATAATAAACTCTTAACATGATAAAATATATTAATAAAAAATAAATAAATAAAAATATATATTTTTATTTACACCTGAAAAATTTCTTCTTTATTACTTTAAACATATTAATAAAAATCAATTTATAATTCTATTATCCTTCTCAATGTATTAGATATGTATAAACAAAATTTCATCTTTTTCTAATACTGTTTTAGTAGTAATCAAGGTTAAAATAAAAAAAATGATTAATTTTCTATAATTATCCTTTTTTACGGGGCAAATATTATGGGTAAACAATTTTCTATAAGATAAATACATTTTAGATGATTTAAGAACATTTTATGTTAGATTGTATTAGCTAAACTGGTAATGTAGGTCTGGTTTTGCACTCCTGAATAAAATTCTTTCTGTCCCCAGATAAGCAGCAAGGTAGCCCAATATACTCAAGTTTCAAGGTGTTAATTAATATCTCTAGTTTTAATATTACTAAAAACTATCAATTATTGTAAAAATGTATGAATATAGTAAACTATGATTAAATAAATGCTTGCAAATAATTAAGACAAAGCAACATACTGTCCAAATTCTGCACATGGTCCACCATTACTCACAACTGCTGCTTGTTTATATTGACCCAGAATTGATTTAGATTGGTCTAATGGTTTATCAACATCTGGAGGATTTAATTTATCTTCATAATCATCAATGATTGTGGTGTTTTCCTTTGGCTTTGTGATATAATAAATTCCATAGCCAGCACCAATCACAATTAAAGCAGCAATAATAAGAAGTAATAAACGTTTTCCTGAAAAGCTACAAAAAAAAAATTACATAATATTAGAAAAAATGTAAAATATATATTTAAACGCATAAAAATCACCAAAAAGATTAATATGAGCTGAAAAAAATCTTTGTAAATATATTTCTTTAACATGATAAAGGAACATAGATATGTGTCACAGTTTGATGTTTACTACTGAGTGTACATGCTTTTGTTTTATTTTAATAGAGTATGTAATAACCCACCTGCTTGTTCAGTATAAAGGTTAGGGCAGTAATTACAGATGATCTTACATTTGGGGATGACAAATAATGACAAATTTTCAGTAAATGTATTCATTAAAAATATTTAAAACAATTTTTAAATTATTCATTCCTGAATGTTATTTAACATTTTTTTTTTTTGGAAGGACGAAAAACGCTTTGCGTTATCATTGGCAAAAACAAACATATTCTAACAAAAAAAAAAGAAAAGAAAAAAAGAAAAAACTAAAATTAGATCTAAACTAAATATAAAAAAAACAAAGTTTTATAGTCAATATATCACAGGTATCACTAAAAACTTACTTAAAATTAATATTACAAAAGCAAACAAAAAATATAAAATTTAGACAAACTCAAATAAAATTTAATGAAGTCTGAAAGGAGTGAAAAGAGCCCCTTGTCAGATAACAAAACACATTAAAGAACTAAGATAAAAACAGTCTCAGCACCATAAAAAATATACATGCGAGTAAACAAAAATTGAATCAAAAATGATTGTTAGTTTCAGATGGTAAAACAATATTAAATTCTAAGAAGTATATTGATACTTTGTAAAAATAATATCTGGTCTAAAACCTCTTTGTCATTGCCTAGGATACAGCGAATTTTTCTTTATAATTTAAATTTATGACACAAGGCTGCATAACATATGCAATCCATAAGGATATAGCGCACAGTCAAGCAGTAGTTACATCATACACAAAGTGATACATTTTCTGATGACATCAGATACCCATGGATAGTTCTAGTATGTCCTAACTGCAATTGGCTGATGACCACTTCCTCTTGGCAAATTTTTCTACATGAGGTATCCCATGGCAGCACAGTATCCTTGATGTGTCAGAGTTTATTGTCTACTTTAGCAGTCTAGTCACCTTGCCACTCTGCTCAAAAAGTGTGTTTTACAAAATTAATAGTCAGCAGTAATAAGACAAGTGGTGAAAGACAGTTGAATACATGCATCCTTACCAGTGGAATCCGCATGTTCATTACCCAAAATTCCAATGTGGCTTGGGATCCAGCAGAAAATCACTTTTGAGTTGCAATAGTTCAATTCAGCGATGGCATTATAGATTTTGCTGGTGATAGGATGTCTAGAATACAAATTTTCTAAAGCTTGGATTGCACTAACAAGTTGCTACAAATAAGGACGTGATGAAACTCTGGGTTAATGATACTCAAAGCTTTATTAATGGTGTACAGTTTGACAGTGAAGACACTTGTGATACTTGGCAGATTTAACATATAGGTTCTGTCATTAACGATAAATGCGCATTCAACTGTGTCATTCTGTTTTGACCTATCTGTGCATACTACTGCATCTGGGTTTATCTTGGAGAGAAAGTTGTAAAACATTTACTGAAAGACAACAGGAGGTGTTGTTCATTTAACATGAACTAACTTAAAATTATGGAATATCTAAATAGGAATCCATACATATAAATTTATAAATCTTACATTAATTATATAGAGGACGGAACTCAATACATTGGAGAAGCTTGAAACAACTCACTTGACAGACTGAAAATATCCCTTAATGAGCGACTAAAATTCAGATTGCACATTCTATTTATTTTGATGATAAAATTATACTTCAAAAAACCCTTCTCCCTAAACCTTTAAATATATTTTTTACTCTTCTACCTATACTTTTACATTTTCTCCTCATATACTAATTTTGTTATTATAGTGATTTTATGCTCATATTAACACCTGCATTTTGGAAATCTGTCAAGAACTTATTATATATATATATATATTTAATTCAAGTATGATTGAACATTAAAAAAAAAGAAAGTTATAGGTGTTTTTGTTTGCAGCAACAAACTAAAGTCCCTTTTTTTATGTAAAAAAAAAGAAAAAATTGTTTTCATTTGTTAGAAAAAAAATATGTTCTAGAAGGTCGTACGAATCTCTGTTGATGGAGACTACCTACCTAGACATTAATGTATAATTTCATATTTGTACCCTCTACATGACTACAGAGTAATACTTAAAGCAACTTTAGCTTTGGTTAGTAAAGGCATTTTCAGATAATGGATCTGGAAGTGATAGAATTCAAGAGAACTGTAGAATTTTTATTGCCACAAATTGAATTTTTCTTTTAAACTTTTTGTAGTACTGCTGAAATTATATCCATTGTTTATTTCTTCGAAGGTTACTAATACTGATCTACTGATACTAGTCTAATACTAATACTGATCTATCACCAATGTCAGTAACGAATAATGTTATCAATTTTTATAATAATTATTTGTAATGTTCATGAACAGGTTACATGAAGGCAAAAATTATTTAAAACACTTCTTGCTGAGTTTGGTGTTGTCAATATCAAAATATGAAGGATATGACTGAAACAAAATTTGTAGAGAATTCTCTTCATCAAATATTTTGTGATAACAGTTCTTAAAAAAGAAGGGACTAAATTAAAAACATTTGTTCGCGATCTATTCTTTCTTTTAACTAATCCTGATGTAATGGGTGGGTGATATCAAACTCTGTAAAGGATAGTAAAAGAAGCTAACACAAACAATGAAGGTCATCATTTATTATAACTGGTTGAGTGATCAGAAACTTAAAGATGGTGAAAATTTAATTACAGCTTTCTCTAACTTCCTGTGTAGGTTTTGTTACAGTTTTAGTTGGTTTTCATCTACATTAGAGGTAATAATTCAGGGTTAGACTTGTTATATTTGTTTAAAAAAATTAGAAACTAATATGGAGCTGAGCTATAGTCATGTAAATGCTTGTGTGTAGTGTATGCGTGCGTGCATATGTGCGTGTGTATAACACACAGACACACACACTTCACCTCAAGTATTTCATGAAGTGTTATGAATTATCTGCTGAAGTGTCATGAATTGGATGTTGTGTAATCATTTTAAAAGCTGTCCTTATAAAATAAGGTAGGACACTTATTCATATGATAATTATGTATCAGCATTATTAAACACGTTAATTATTTTCTAGATATTAATTTTTTTTTATCAAGATCACAGATTACCGAAAATTTTTATTTAATATTCACCCCTCCCCCAAAAAACTACTTTATATATTTTTATTTTTTTATCTATATATTGATTCAGAAAAGGAGTTAATGAGAGTTTCTTGCATCTTTATTTTTTACATCAATAGGGTTCCAAACTGTTATAAATTTTTAAAAAAATTTAAACTATCTCACAAGTTATCCATTGCATTTAAAATGTGTAAAACTTAATTTTTTGATAGCCCTTACTCTTTAGTATTAAAAAAACTAGCCAAGAATTTTCACCCCTTCCTAGAAAATTAAAACTTTATTTAGAATTATGGCTGTATCCTTGCATTTTTAAACACTTTTTAAATTTATTATTACTACTTATGGATTATTTTCCTACAAATTAATTTTATCCAAATGCTCTCTTGAGTATGGAAGCCCCCAAAATGAAAAAGAAGTAGCTTTTTATAATTTCAAGTTTTTCATGCTCAAAACATATTTTGTTAAACAATAAAATGACTAAAATAATGTAATATCCCTTCCCTGATGGGGAAGTTCTCAAATTAAAAAAAAATAATTTTAATTTTAATTTATTTAAAATCAATTTTTTGTGAATTTTTTTAATTATTAAAAAAGCCCCCTGATGCATGAGTCCAAAATTTTCAAAAAGTCTAAAACATGTTTTTATAAATTGTGATGCTAATATACTAATAATAAAAATTTTGGTTATTGCTTTATTTTGTTGAGCATCTTAGCTTCAGAAATTAAAATTAAAAGGCTTAAATATAATCACACAAGTAATTTTATATTTAATTAAAATAATTTTTTAAATTAATAATATTAAAATTTATTATGAGACATAATTTTTTTTAACATGTCGAAGAAATAACTGAAACTGGCTAACTGGCTTTAGTCAGAAAGTTTTTTCAAAAATGAACTGCATTACTTGACTGGCTTAGCTGGGAAAGTTATACAATTCATTGCAGGCTTTTTTTTTTAATGTAATACTAATGGTTTAAATGATCATCCTACCCATTTATTTTGAAATTAATTTGAGGAATTCTATTTATAGTACAATATTACTCTATTAATGAATCCTTTAAATAGTATTTTTTAAATAATTAAATAAATCTGAAATTTTTGCGTCCTGAATTTGATGTTCACTTAAATAATTACTCAAATATTTTAAATATAATTCTTATTTTAGAAATTATTACATTTTCACATAGTACCTCATTATTATTTAAATAATTGTTAAATTTATATATTATTTTAAATTATAACAATTTCTCTTTTTTATTCAGTAAAATTTTACTTTGTAATGCTGCTTTGATAAAGACTTTTCCATAGTTTTTCTTTGATCCTTTGATGAAAATTATTGGATGGAATAGTTTTTTTTTGCTACTTGTGGAATAGCAGATTATTTCTGATGACATCTATAATTATGTTTTGACCTGAATAGAACTAATTTATTTATCAGAACAAAAATAAACTGATAATCTGAATACTGAAGACAATAACATTATTTTGTATTTCCATGTATTTCTTTCAATATAAATGACATTTCAATTTTTTTTAGCATTAAAGCTCTCTATCGTTTACTTTTTTGTAAATAATGTGAAATAGGCTAAATCAATTTTAATAAAGTTTGCAGTAAACTTTTAACTTTTTTAAAGATAAATGTGATAAGATATCCTAGACAATATCTTATCTTAAACTCTTTGAGGCTCCATCTTTAATCTAGATTTAACTACTTTTTTGTTTTCATACTCAGGATACATTCAGAGAAAAACTTCAAAGAAAAAATATTTCAAGTACACAAAATATTCCAACAATTTATGTCTGAAATATTTCTTGATACGTTTATGAGGGCTCTTTATATAAAATTCTTTATTTATCATTGGTGTAATACAGATGAACTGGAGGAAAGTAATTGATCATGAATGATAACAGATCAAGAATTAAATTTTACAGTGAAACTAATTTATTGTGATTTTCTATTCATTATTTTCTATCTATTTATCTCTGCTATAGGCTTCATACAAGTAGTCAAAGGAATATTTTAGAAATCTATTCTTTAAGATTTGTGATGGATAATGATATATATTTTTTACTTACAAAGGATTTTAACAGAAGCAGAACAGAAACAAAATTAAGTTAATAAAAGATATTTGTTACATTGATAAACTAAGATGTTTATAAAAAGTTTGTTCTAAGTTCCAATCCTTTCATGAAGAGAATCATTGTTAGCCAGTTAGCTTTTTTTTTAATTTTAGAGGTTTAATGGGGAACAAAAGATTAAATAAAAATTTAATTTGACCTTATACATTTTTTGTATTGAGGTTATGCGGTAGACTGCATGACATGTAGCTCAGTGTATTGGTTGCTAATACATATTTTTAGAAACTAAACTAGATTTTTTCTGTTTAAGTCTTAAGCAGAATATTTTCTTTATATACTCAGTATATCTGTAATAATTTAACAATGTGTTCTATAGTCAAATTAAAGTAAAGAACTTTATATAAATTTGGGTAACTTTAACTTTATGTAAGTTTGGTAATGGATCATTTTTAAGTTTATTATAAAAGTTTATAAATTAAATATAACCTAACAAAACAAAGTGTTTACAAAGGCAAGAAGGCAGCATTAATTTTGTTTACATGGTGCTAGAGAGATAGTCTCATAAAGATGGGTAAAACTGCCTTTGTTACATGTTTTAGTTGTTATGCAACATGAACCATAGAGATTATGTCAATAAATGAAATCTTTATTTGTCATATAACTTTCATTTACATGTTATACTTATATGTTACTTTTTTACGTAGTAGACTTAATGTTATTTCATAATTATAGCAGTACACATTATATGAAATGGAATAATTTAAAAACAAGGGTTTCTGAAAATAATAATTAATTTCTGCATAACTAACAATTAAATTAGAAATTACAGAGAGTATTGAAAGACATATAAAATTACTATTTAGTAGTGTCATTGAATTCAAACTAAACAAGTCGCCAAACTCCTTGTTAGCTACTTTATTTTAGTACCTAATATATTTTGTATATTTTATATGTTCTTGGGTAAAATAACAAAAAAACTGTTATAACATGCAAAAAAAGCTGTAAATTTCCTCAATTATTCTTTTTGCATTGAAAGCAATTTTTTTTTTTACTATACTTTTATTTCTAGCCATTAACTTACTAATAATAAAAACCTTTTCACTTACACAAAACAGCAAAAGGAATTGTTTCTGTTTGCCATAAAATACTATACTGATTTTTAAAAGCAAAACACACTCTTAAAATACTATTGACTTACCCTGAAATACCTACAAGTTAATTAAATTAGACAAGTTAATAGAAAATATAGTTATTACTTTAATAGAGAAACTGCTAATACTTCAATGAACTACATAAAAAGTTAATTAAAAATTAAAATTTTACCTCTCTTCCAACTTTTGCACCCTTTTTTTAGCAGGTAAGAGAAGAACATCTGATGTCGGTGATTCATCTTTTTTACCTGGCGTTTGATTTCCCTTAAGTTCAACAATATCATATAAATTCTCAGATTTTGATTCACTTTCCAATGATGAGAAACTCATTTTCTTTAATATATTAAAATGAAGAAACTTATGTTTTAATTTTATTATTTTATTATTTATTTTTTTTTGAGAAAGAGAATACATAAACAATAATGGTAACACAAATATTAATAGTACATAAATTATTTGTATGATTATTTTGAAATTACGATTTATAAATTATTATTATTATTAAAGCCCCTTCAATAAAACTAAAAAAAGATCACATTTTTTATTTTGTTTTTTATACGTTCACTCATCTATTCACATCAATAGTCCGATACAAAATAACATAGAATTCTTTTTGTATCATATTTAATCAAAGCAAGGTTACTTGAAGTCTCTGAATGAAATGAATTAAATCATTCCATCCTTATCATTTTTCTTTGCTCTTTAAACAAAAAATTAACCTCTTAAATAATTAGTGGGTCAAAGATAAAGTGAGTAAAATGATTTATGCTTACATAAGAAGTTATGTTTATAAATAAAATGTGATATGTAAATGTAGCAATATGTAAACCCCAAAATACCCTGGAAGACAGTTTTTATTAAAGTTATATTTATTAAATATAAAATTATTATTTTACTTATAATATACTTCTTGAATAGTAATAATACTAGGTAAATCAGTATGGGGAAATCCACATATGAGGGGATAATTTAAAGAAACTATTTAAAAATATTATTAGTAGAGTAAAATAAGATTACATGATGGATAAATAAAACTGAAGTACTGAGTGTGACTATTTTGCTACAAAAAAAATTTCCATGGCAAATTTTTTCATTGAAATGATTATTTATTCATACACATCATTTAAAAAATGTTTTTTTTTAAATTATGGTAAATAAATTTTTAAAAGTTGTGCTTGGTATATCTACTAAGATGTATTCTAAGAAAATCATGCAGAGGTCAGTACAACCGTTTCAGAGAACATGCAGTGTAAGAATGTAAGTTTTTTGTAATAAAAATATAGGTTTGTTTTCATTTACAGAGTAAATCATTAAGTAACAGGAATGTTTTTTTGAGGGTGTTTGGTACTGTGTTTTACTTAATGATGTGATTGGATCACTCATATTTTTACAAATGCCTTAAGGGAAGTTACAGAAACTTACTTATTTCTTCTTTTGTAAGATATTATTCACCAACAAACTGATTAATAAAATATGATTGACAATTAGTAGGCGTATATTCAACAGAAATTTTAATCTCAAACAAAGAAAAATCATCAAAGAAAAAATGACCCAAGAATGACTCTGATGCATGGTCTACTACATGAAGAATTGGACCAACAACCAATGAAATTGATTAGAAATCTATAAGGCCAGGTTGAAAAAAATTTTACACATTTTGAAGGTAATTCTGTAAAAAAATGATTCTAAAAAATTTGAGAGAAAGAGAAAAGTAAACTTGTTTGGAGAACAGCACTTTACCTATCAATGATTATGCATAAACTAGCTGAATTATATGCTGCCATCAACTTATATAACTGCTTTGCAGCTATTCAGCTCCATATATTTTATATGGAGCTGATAGCTCCATATAAAATATATGGAGCTGAATAGCTCCATATAAAATATATGGAGCTGAATAGCTCCATATAAAATATATGGAGCTGAATAGAAACTTTTAACCACAGAAACTTTTAATCCAACATCGAGGTTGCAAACCAATCTATCAATAAGAACTCTCCAGATTTATAACACTGTTATCCCTAAGGTATCTTAATCTTTTAATCAAAATAAAGGATCAAATCTACATAAAAAAATGTAAAAAAAAAATAAAGATTAAAATTTTATTTGTCACCCCAACAAAATTTAATTTATAAAAATTTAAAAAATAAACTAAAAAAAAAAAATTAAAAACAAAATAAAGATCTATAGGGTCTTATCGTCCCTCTTCTAAATTTAAGCTTTTTAACTTAAAAATAAAATTCAAATTAAATTTTAAAAATAAAGTATAATTTTCGTCAAACCCTTCTGGAATGAAGGGTTTGACGAAGGAAGAAGGGGGAACTTCATTCGTAGTTACTTTTGCTTTTTTAATGCAGCAGAGCATTCATTATCCATTAATATAGATGGGTAATATCTAAGAGGCAGCAGAATAGAGTAGGGTTCAAGCAAAAGAAATTAAGTTTTTGAAATCAGTAACATTTTTAAGAGATCACTATACAAGATGGGATAGGATGAGAAAGTTTGACATTAAATATTTATTACACTGAATGTAAATAGTATAACAAAAAAGATTTTTTAATTGGTATTGTTTATGATTGTTTAGGCAGATGTAGATTTTTTGTTGTTAGGGGTCTTTTAAATTATTTACTTTCTTCTGAGAAGAGTAGATCAGGATGGTTTGGATATGCAAGGAGGATGGAAGATGTGAGAAGCCTGAGAGAACAGAAGAGATGCAAGTAGAAGAAATGTGATCAAGAGGGAAATACAATGTTTGGCACTACCAAGGTGAGTGTAGAGAGAAGTGTTTCATGGGAAATGGTGGAGGAGAAGTAATGTTGGAATGATAGGAGAACGTGATGGGATTATTAACACTCAGGCCCAGTGACCTGGAGACCTGGAGAAGGAACTACTTCAGACATAGGTTTCCTTAAAGAAAATAATAATGAATTCCCAGAATGGTATAGAAGTACCTAAATTAACTATAAAACAATCAGTTGGACTCATTATAAGATAATTGCCTTAGTTCCTTTATCATTTACTACTTCATTACATATAGTCAGTATAAAGCTGATTTTGTATGTAGTTTTTATCAGCTAATCATATGGAATGATAAAGGAAGTGGGAGATGTTCCAAAAAACATATTTCACCATAAAATAATATAAAAATAAATGATAATAATCTAATTAATAATTACTCACAAAACCACCACAAACACACCAAATTAATAGCAAGTTAATGCAATTCGCCAATTTCCAGAAAAAGTACTTTTTAAATTTATTGATTCATTATCAGTGACTTAGATACTATATTAGGTAAGGAATTACTTTGCCATAAGTTAAAAACTGATACTTATCACAATCAACTAAGCTAAGATTGGTTAGAATTAACTGATGAATATCAATGGATTTGAAAGGTAATTTTTATATAAATTGTTAAGTTACCATTCAGATTTTTTAGTAATTTGGCATGTTTATGTTGGTAAGTATTCATCATAACACACTGGACAACATGCTTATTAAAATTAATTTAATTATTTTTAATGGATTATTTTAAATTACTGTCATAACACTTTGTTATGGATATGACAAAATAAAATCCATCAGTTGAATAAAAGATTGGCATCGTCAATAAACTGTTGTGAGAGATATTTTGTGATGTAGAATCTTTTTTTTAAGTATGGTTGCTTTTAACTAAATTTTAAATATTGTAATACTGGTGTATATAAGTCATTTTTAGTTCAATTAATGAAACTATCTTGGAAATGGATGTCATGGATGAATGAAAACAATTGTTGAGATTCAGTTAAGAAGATTGTCAATAAAGCGTAGTTATTTTTCAACTTTTTTTTATTTAGTCAATAAATATGAATGATATACTGCTCTATATTACAATAGAGGATTTTAATAATTTTGAAGTATTTAAAAATTACTGTCAATATTGTCTGAAGAGTAACTTGATATGGCAGTGTTAAATTAATATCCATATGAAGATTTATGAGATAATAAAAAATTATCAGGTATATGAGAAGTCTTCGCTGTTTTACACTATCAGTTTTATGGTGGAATTAAAATTTATTAGCTTTTGTTAGTAATAAATATGTACATGTATAATATATATATTAAGAAAAAAAATTATCTTATTTAATAGACTAATCCAGAATTTAAGTGAGAAGTATATCAATAGATATAGAGATAATATGAATAAATTATAAAGAAAAAAATTCTGAAAACTTCAATTTAATTCTTTAACATATTAAAAAACCTTAAAAATTTAAGAACATTAATAAGAAAAATGAATAAACATTTATTAACAACCAGTACCGAACAAAGGAATATTTCTACACACTATTTAAATTGATCTTTATGTAAATTTTTATAGTCCATAAATAAAAATAATATGTTAAATCTTTGAACCTCTCCTTTTTACACAGAAGAACAAAGAAGTTAAGTATATAGGTATCTATTTATTAGATGTAACATCTACTTTTATATACTTTTAATGATATTATACATAATCATTTTTGTTTATCTCTTCCTTTTTATTATTTAACCTTTTTTTCTTTACTTTTTTTTATTACTTTATGCATATGGATATATTTTTAGGTTATTTTGGTAGAGATTACATTTTATAAAGATAAACAATCAACCATCATAAAGTTTACCAAAAACACAATGATTGCTCAAAAAATATTCAGAAATAATTTGTGGTCTAAATTATTTTAATTCAATTTATTATTATAATTTTCCAAGAGTTATTAAAAATATTGGTGTGATATGAATAACAACAATAATAATGAAGAGTAGAGAATTAGCAATGGACCTCCATAAAAGTTGAGCCATTTCTTATAATAAGAAAATTATTGTTACGGTTTTTAAAATCATTTGAATTCTGTCATATGTAATTTATCTATCTAAAACAAATGAAAGATCTAGTTGTAAAGCAATGTAATTAAAAGCTACTTAACACGAGATTCAGAAGCTACTATTTTTGGTGAAAACATGATCAATCTTTTATAAGATATCTAAATAAACTGTTAAAAAACTGGTAATAAAAACTGGTTCAAACTCTAGTAAAAGTTTGTTGCTTTTAATAGATTTGAATACTAGATACAGGATACTGATATAATTTGGTGGTTGGGTTTCAATTAACCACACATCTCAGGAATGGTCGGCCTGAGTCTGAGCAAAAGTACACTTCATTTACATGTTACACATATCACCCAAATCTCATTGGGCTGGGAGGGGGTTTACTTATTGTTCATTAGTTGAACAAATTGCAACATACACATTAAGAAAAAAAAACGTTTACATGAATCATACGATCATTTTGTTATTTAAAAATTAAGGCTGAATTCAAAATGTCTGACAGCTATTTCACACTTTCTATAAAAAGCAGTACACTCAGCATCTGTTTTTGTCACCTAATTGCACTTAACTTTGTAATATTAATTTTGTAACTTATACATTTTTTATTAACACAAAATAATAAAATTCAAATATTTAATTTATTAAAAAATGAAATTATAGTCATAAAATTAAAAAATTTATATTTTAAAATTATAATTAATATAATATTGTAATATTTGTCATTAATATAACATAATAAAAAATTTTAATTTGTCATGACACCAAATATTATCTGCATTAGGAACAAATAAAACTGGGCAGATGAACTTAAACTTTCCTTTTTTGTAGGTAAATTTCAATGTATTATCAGGAATGATTGTTATAGTATGATAATTGTATAGAACAGTGTTATAGTACATTTAAATACATTTTAAACCATTAAAAAAAAATCCTGTTAAGTTTAGATTTCAATAAAAATCTAAATTTCTTTTTCACAGATGTATTTAAATAATTAACATATGTTATTTAGTATTAATCCTTTTAACATTACTAATTTACTTATTTATGTATAAATATATTGTACTTTTCAGTTGGGGGGTTCTGTACTATAATTTTATAGCCAGTTATTTTCTTCTTTTAATTTGAAATTGCCACAAATTACTGTACTATTTGATGCACTGCTCTTATTTATTTTTTCTCTGTTAATTCTCTATTTTCTCTCTGTTGTTTTGTTTTTTATCTGTTAATTCTGTAATAAGAAATAAATGGATTAGAGTTGTTCCATAATAACAAGTTACACCTTCTGCTCATGGTTAAAAATATTCCAACAAAAATTATTTTTCCTCTTCATTATCTACTTACAGGTCTAGGCAACATGGTATTACTTATGTTTGGTAAAATTAACTTTCTTTAAAAATCAACATAAATAGGCTGATATATTTATTTTAATTTTTTTCGTTTAATGTACTATTTTTGTGAGCACCCAACTTCTGTATCAGATACTGTATATGTGTATGACAGCGTAGATAATATATCCATATCAACTGGAATCAATGATTAGTTTAAAAAATTTAAACATTCTTTACCACCAATAATTGGATTAAAAAATCAGTGCAAACACTTAATTGCCTTGAACCCCTGCTGTGTATATGTAAATAATAACCTTTGAAATATACTCTACATAAGCTACCACCTACATATAAAAAAGGAATCTGCAATTTTTTAATACAATGAAAAGTTCAAATTATAAGTATTCTTAAAAAAAGAATTATGTTATCTTCAAAAAATAATAAAAATTATACTTACCCAGAAACAAGCATCTTTAAACTTGATTAAACTTCAAAAAATTAAGGAACCAATAGATATCTAAAAAAAAAATTATATTTTAATTATGATATATTATTATAATTGTTATATTATATTTTCAAATAAGGAAAAGAAACAGAAATATTAGTTTAACAATAATACAAAGAATTATTGATTAAAAAAATATTTGTATACAGTCTTCCTCAATTACAAGTAATATATTTATATAATTTATACACATTGAAGTTACAAATACTAATGGTTTTATTATCAACATTTTTCAAGACAGCATAATAACATTTTTGTTTATCTGAAAAATTATATTAGAAAAATAATATAATAATTTGAAGCAATTAATACCATATTGCTTATACTGTCAAAAATATCTATTTCAAAACATCAGTACTTATTACACAATAAAGAATAATTTAATAATGAGCTATTTTATATATACTATAGACAGCCATGTGGAGAATATGGAATGGTCCATGAAAAATTACATTTGACTTATTATAAAATCAAATTTTTTTTAGCCTGGAAAGTAGTTCATCTCTATCCTGAAATTCAACATCCGCGATTTAAATATTAGGAGACCTAGCTAATAAACTTTTTCTTATGAAAGTTGATTGAAGTTTAAAACAAGTTTATTACATTGGGATTATAATATTTTCTTTTTGATTAGCGATAATTTACATACTACTGACAATGGTTGTAATGTATACCAATAACAGAAAGAACATGTTAAAAAAACTATTACTAAAATTATCAGAGTACCAGTTCCTAGTCCTGGAATTTTTAAACAATATGTGTTGTTTCTGTAGATATTATCAATTAACTGATTTAGACATTAGCTTGTTCAGTATGTTTTAAAAATAATTGATTAGCGTGTATTGCTACCCATTGTTAATTGATTGGTTTTATAAATAACTAAATACATAGAGTTGTAAAACTATTATAACTAAATAAACTTAAAGTAAACTAATAAAAAGTATACATTGATGTAATATCTCAGTGCATGAATATCAATATCTATTCAAGAATAAAAAAAAACATAACTAAGTTGTGAAATAAAATTACTTTAATAAATCAATAAAGTTAACAAATAATGAATTTATGCTGATAAATTTACTGTCTTAGTGGGCTGTGTAAAACAACTTGTGTACATTTTATGTTGCTATTAAGTATGAAAAGTGATTTATCTTATGGTTCATATTTTTTATTTTTTTATGAATCTGTTCTTCATTTTTATAAAAAAATTATTATTTAATTTAAAATTCTTAAAAAGTTTAATAAAAACTACCAAAAAAAAAATACTGAAAATATTTAACCTTTTCTTTACATTGTAAAAATTACAGACTACTACTATCACCTGCATTGTAGATGGGTTTGGCATGGTTATATCCAACAATATATTTGGCTCAGTAAAGAAGGCAGTAGAAGACCACTTCACAATTCACTTTCCCTAGTAAGTCTGGGAAAAGATGCTTGTTATTCTTGAAAATGGCTTTGTAATTTTTTGGAATGATGTGACTCAAGTTGGATTGCCTACAAGCATTATAGTACAACATACGTACAGATACGGCATTCTTTCATGCACGTACATCATAATTCTTTATTTTAATGGATTTCACAGACTTTGGTATACTTCAATCAGTAATTCTTGAGAGGAAGAATCCTTTCTCCTTTAAAAAATCAACTGTTTTCTCCCCTACATTCTTCAATTTATAAAGCTACATTGGAAAATTGTTTACATATGTCACCTCTTTTAAACTATCATAGGGAAGATTATGGAATGCGAACTGTTGTAAAAATAGAAGAAGAATAATACACTAACAATTATTGATTACATATAAACGCTGAAATTATTCATAATAATTAAATACATAGTTAATGATAAGATAGGATGCAATTTTTTGGTGTCCATGCCATAATCTTGAACTAAATTAAAGTTTTGATCATTATTGATCAAAAGTGAAAATAGGAAGAGAAAAGATTATGGAGGTAAAAGAATTTTGTTATTTGGGAAGTAGAATTACTAAAGATGGACGAAGAAGGAGTGATATAGAATGCCGAATAGCACAGGCGAAACGAGCTTTCAGTCAGAAATATAATTTGTTTACATCAAAAATTAATTTAAATATCAGGAAAAGATTTTTGAAAGTATATGTTTGGAGCGTCGCTTTATATGGAAGTGAAACTTGGACGATCGAAGAACCTGAGAAGAAAAGATTAGAAGTTTTTGAAATGTGGTGCTATAGGAGAATGTTAAAAATCAGATGGGTGGATATAGTGACAAATGAAGAGGTGCTGCGTCAAATCGATGAAGAAAGAAGCATTTGGAAAAATATAGTTAAAAAAAGAGATAGACTTATAAGCCACATATGAAGGCATCCTGGAACAGTCGCTTTAATATTAGAGGGTCAGGTAGAAGGAAAAAATTGTGCAGGCAGGCAATGTTTGGAATATTTAAAACAAATTGTTAGGGTTGTAGGATGTAGGGGGTATACTGAAATGAAACGACTAAAACTAGATAGGGAATCTTGGAGAGCTGCATCAAACCAGTCAAATGCGAAGACAAAAAATAAAAAAAATAAATATATATAAAGCAAATATCATTTACAGTGACCTCCAAGGAACCGACGATTTTAGGTCTTTATGACCGACAGTCACAAAACTGATGTTTAGGTAGCTTAGTGGTACTACTTTAGTATGCCATCTACATGGGTATCGTAATAGAGTAAAATAATAATAATTTATTTCTGTAATAAGATAATATAAAAAAACAAAAATATACAATAATAAATACAAATACGGTAAAGTAAAAGAAGATAGAGAAAAATTGTAAAAAATACTTTATGCAAAAATTCGGTAATTTTGCTTTGTTTTGAACATTTTATGTTGTAATACGGTTTTTGAAGTTTGTTTTCTAAATCAAAACACTCTTTGTTTCTTCATTAGCAGTTTCTGTAAAACTGAGGAACCGGCAAACGGTTTTCATTGCCGCTAAAACTTCCGAAAGAATTGGCGGGTTGATGGCTTCATCGTTATCTTCGTTGTCATTACCTACGTCCCCGTCTATTTCTGCTAGTACTGAAGCCACTACATCATCATCTGTTACAGTTTCATGCGTTCTTTGTCAACCTCTTGATAATCTTCAAACAATGCATTTGACAACGTTTGATTTTGCAGACTCTTGCCCCATTCCGCTAAAGATTTTTCTTTGAATGTGACATCAGTAACTTCGCCAGCCTGTGGTAAAAATCCTACATATCGAAAGCAAATTTTTACAGTCAGCGGAGAAACCTCATTCCATGATCATTCTAACATAATTATAGCACCCAGAATAGTTATTTGCGTTTCCTTTTTTTGATCTAAATCCTGTATCATTTGTAAAATTAGGTGTTTTCTGTAGTGGACTTTTTTACCACCGCCTTGATCTAAGGACTGTAAGACTGCTGTTGTTTTCGGTGGTAAGAACACTAACTTTATACACGAAACATTTTCAACGTGTGGATGAGCCGGACAGTTGTCAATGATCAGATTTTGTCATTTTCAATCTTTAATTCACGGTCCCATTTTCGTAACCAAGATGTAATGATATCACTTGTATTCCAAAATTTCTTGTTACTTTCGTACATAACAGGAAAAGATTTCAAATTCTTAAAATATTTTTAACACTTTTCCCTATAACCAGAATCTTTTTTTTTGTCAGTTCCAGTCATATTTGTAGCAATTAGTACTGTTAGTCTTTCTTTTGATAATTTTCCCCGAAAACGTTTCGCCTTTAAACCGAAGGGGTTTTCCGGCATCAGTTTAAAAAAAGACCGGATTCATCAGCATTATAGATTTTTTGGTCTGAATAGCCCTCTTTTAATTTTGGCCAAATGGTTTCTAGCCATTTTTCTGACACACCAGTTGGAGCTGCTGCGGCCTTACAGCTTATTTTCCCCGACACATTATCGTGACGCTGACGGAACCGTTGTATCCAAGCTGAAGTTACTTCACGTGGTTTAGCGAATTTTTCAGAAAAATCGTTCGCCTTAGTTTGCAATATAGGGCCGCTAATAGGGATATTACCAGCCCTCTGGTATTTAAACAATTTTAATAGCGCTTGGTCTACATTATTATGCTGTCTAGGCCGTAAATTTTTTTGATTTCATAGAATTTATTTCAACATTTTTCTTAATTTTTTCACGGTTCTACCATATCACCGATATTGTCGAATGACCTACGCCTAATTCTTGGGCAATGTCCTTATTAGTTTCACCATTCTCTAACCGCCAGATAATGTGCGCCTTTTCCTCTATCGTGATTGTTTTTCGCGAAGTCATAATTAAATCACTATTAAATGAATTACACAGGATACGAAAAATAAATACTGTACTCGCACGAAACTATACTTTCATAGCAAAAGTTTAATAATTGAATGTGGCTGCTTCAGTTTACAATAATCTGGTACAGGAAGAAGATAAAAAAAACAAGAACTTTAGTAAATATGCAGGTAAAAAGGAAAAGGTGACTCATTTTAACCGTCAAAATACTTCCGTAGCTACAGTGTAGATATACAACGTAACTGACGAGTCACTTCTGTCCATCATTATAAGCGATAGAGTGTTGCTTTGCATTAGAAAAAATAAGTCATAATAACCGATATGTCATTACAATCGATGTAATTATAAACAATAAACATACTGTATTTATGTATTAACAGCATCACAAACCAACCAAGAGACAAGTTTTTGGTCACTATATCCGATGTCACTATAAAGAATATTTACTGTATATATTTTATTTTTTTTTTACAAAAATTTAATTAAAAAAGCCTACTCATTGCTTATGAGTGAACACTGTTTAGGCTAATAATCATTATGTCTGTTAATTTGTTGCAATGAATGAAACACAAAAAATATAACATTCTTTTAATTTTATACGAATTAAATTAATAAACAAGCAGACTGTGTAAAAATTTTGCGATTTAAATTTTATAAAAATAGAAACAAATTACATTATTGCTGAAATAAATTATTACAGCAGTAATAATATATTTCTAAATAAAGGAAAAATAAGTGTAATGATTGAAATGTTACAGTAACAAACTGTACAAAACATTAGAAAACATGAAAAATACAGCTGCTATAAAAAATTTGTACTGATTCTGGTTGGATCACTGTGACTAGACGGTGGCACATTGGTAGTGATTGGACGGATCAATGGCCAGTGAAACAAATTTGAATTTTAACTAACTTTTTTGCATTTTTAATACTCTTCCCTTTCTTTTTGTCTAAAATCTGTTTGATGCACAGCTGGGGGTAATTTCCTATCCAGAAATACCACATTTACAGGGATTTGTGTTGATGGTTTTTTATAAATGGTGCAAAATAGTCATCTTTTCGTAGCATGTTATATACAGAAAGATAATTAGTAAAGTAAAGAAAAAAAATTATTATTAATTATGCAATAACCAAGATAAATTAGAGAAATAAAAATAATAATCAGTAATACTTACATGTAGGAAACCCTTTGAAAAGAAAAAAATGTATAACTTTAAAAAATAAAATCAAAATCAATACAGGACTCTTACTATAATAATTATGTATATCATTTAAAGCTTCTTAGTACAATATTTAATAAGTTTTTACTGCCTATTAATCATAGATTCAATTTATATACAATTAAAGAAAGCTGGTAGTTTACAACATAATTATCAAACTGATTTTTATGGCAGATGTAACATTAATGATACTAAAACAAGAGTACTTGAGTTAGTAACACTAAGTTTTAGTAATTGTAATGAAAACATGTAGTCCTTGAAGTATTCTATGAAGTACAAATGTAATCTATAAGTACCACACTAATAAAAGATCGTCTATAGATGACATCATAGCTAGGCTAGATAAGTTGAGCCTTGTACAATTTGTCGTAACACAAAAGCATGAAAATATTATGACTGAATTACTTTCATATAAACTTCAATAAGAGTAATTTACAACTGAATTTAGGGTGATAAGCCTACAATAGGGTTTTGTTTTTACGTGAGCATTATCTTAGTCTGGTTGATTAGTTGGAGTACCTTATAGAATTAAATAGATTATTTTTAAACTATTAAACTTTCCAGTTTGAAAGTGAGTAAATTTAATACTCAGTAATTTTAACATGAAACAAGAGTTTATCATTCTACAACAAAGTAAATAATAAGGCAATCCTGCATAGAGAATTTTAAAATGAGCAGTTTAGTACTTAATAATTTTAATGATTATAATGCGATGTATGATTAACTTTTTGTAATATATTACAACATTCATAACATTTTAAGAATATCGTATGCTTATATTTAATATTATAAAAGTAAGAATTTTAAACTTTAGATTTATTTGGACTTTTTACACTTATATTTGAATGGTGTATTTTTTTAAAGAGCAAAAACTGTTGGTATCATATTAACTGTCTAGTTATAATTGTATGTTTAGTTTTGTTAATTCAATTTTCAATTCATTAACTCAACATTCAGTTGAATTAAGTCTTTTAATATGTATTCATTATTATTATTATTATTAGTATTATGTACATATTTATTTCATATATTTTATTCATGTTTATAAAGAAATTTGATTTGATTTATATTCGTTTTAAAATTTCAAATATACGACTAAACATATATCTAAGGTTGTAAAATAAATAACGAAATGGTAGGATACTACGTTAATTACATATTAGCGATCAATTTTGTCCTGCTTTCAGATAAATATGTATAAAATTGTTATAATTAAACTCTAACAAACAAAATGAACTGGCAATATGAGCATTCAAATCCAAATTAAAAGTTATATGTAACTTAAACTATAGTTTAGTACGTAAATCTTGTAGCATCTCAGAATAACTATTTTCATAACATGACATTCCAACCCCGTAGGAGGAAGACATCCCCACCTTGTGACAATACCGGTCGCCACACCACCTCCTCCGTTCCGAGCCCTGAGGGGCTTTACCGGAGGTCGTCTTTAGACCCTCTAACTGATTACATCTCATTGTCATCAGCCAGGCCTCGGTAGGGATGCCACCGATGTAAATGCCTCGGCAGACATTTGCATCAGTAAAATACATATCAAATTTAGCCTTCACATAGGCCTCAAACGGACATCTTCACATCCAACCTAACTTGATTCTTTCAAACTAACTAACCGACAAAGCGGAAGCGCGACCCCGCGCCTAGTCCAGATTTGACAGCACCGTTCGTGACTTTGAATGCCTAAGAAAACGAACGAGTTAAAAGTTAAATCCGTGCTACACTCATACTAATCAAAATTATGTTTTGCGCAACACTGAAATTCAGACCTGCACCAAATAAGTCCGCGTAGGAGTCGGGGACAAATCCCGCAGCCCCACTTGGTCCCATCATGGAGTCTCGCGCGGCATTTCCAAGTCACAACCAGGACTGCCACCGGCGGAACGAAGCCACGCCACCGGTCGCAAGGGCTACCATATCCCGGCAGCGCGGCCGCCCTTACCAGCGGGAGCCCCAAATCAAATTACAAACATCACCAATGTAATCGTGGCACAATGCCAATGCGCCTACCTCCAACCAATCTAATGCCTAGGCCGGAACCCTAGCCATCCGCGATCCTACCACGATGGTGTACCTAGATTAAACTCCCTCTGCAGACCTACACACCGTAAGGGCGCGAAGAAAACCAGTCACTATAGACCACTCCTCGTGGATCATGCAGTTAATACGGAGATCCAGAAAGGAGTGTATTCTCTCAAGTTCCCTAACAGCTTGTGAACGTTCGATCTCGTATCGGGGACAGACGTAGAGGACGTGGTCCACTGTATCATCAGTCCCACAATCCGGGCATTGACTCGAATCCACCAAACGAAACCTAGCCAAACTCGCCCGAAAGGCACCATGCCCGGAGAGAAACTGTGTGATAAACCGATTGGGGGAGAACCATCCAATCGCCCCTAAATCAGGCACTGTAGGAATACACCATCCGTGTAGCGACCTGTGGGGGATTCGTCCCACCTGACCTGCCAAGACGCAAGGCCTCGGTCTTCAATCTCCTGCTTTTGTTCTGACGTCAATAGGTTATTTACCTTGGAAATGTAACGTTCCTTACGCTCATAGCATGACAGTGCAACCACTTACAGTCTTCTTACATAACTTTTATAATGATAGTACCTAACATCATTTTTGAATTTCTATGTGTTGATTTCCCTGCAGAAAATTTAAGGCATTCATATTTCATAAAAATTTGTAAGTCATAATATATCATTCATTTTTCACAAATAATGTACTGGTCAATTGAATCTAATGTTGAAATGTAATCATTATGTCTTGATGAATCAGATACATTAAATTAAAAAAAAATCTCCCTTAGCTAACTTTCTTCTTTGTTAAATTTACGCTTCAAACTAAAATCCTGCATTTTTATTAATAGTATTGCTATGAAAATAAAGGAAACTACGTGAAAACAAATTATTAATTGTAACATACTGGGTGGACTAAAGATTTAGCACTTTTAAAGAACATTGAAATTATAAATAATTTATTTACAGAATGAAGGATTATTGGTAATTGTTGAATTGATTATTATTAGTAGGGTTCTAAGTAAAACCATCAGTATCATGGCGTAGCCCAGATTATTAAATGAATTTTTGAAATACATTAGTCATTTGGGTGTACCCATAATATTTTATATAGTTTCACATAAATTATCCAGGATCAAAATCACAATTCTGCAACGGTTGTTTTTTAAGTGGTGCTGACTTATATAGTCATTAACTACTAAAAAATACCGATACAGTGAACTACACACCCAGCATTCTTAACTTTGGTGATCAATGGTAATCAGTTCACTCTTTTTCTTTTTTTTAGGGGAAAAACATTTTCGTGATATCATCGCCCGGAAAACAAAAATATGAAATATAAAAATAAATTATAAAATCTAATAAGACAACAATAAAATTAAAACAAAGTAAAAACTTAAAGTAGAAATTTAAATACAAAATTAAAACTCAAACTAAAATACTAAACACAAAAACAAAATAAAAAATTTAAACTAAAATGTTAGATACAAAAATATACAACTACCGTAAAAAAAGAAAATTTTAAGAATACTATTAAAAAGTATGTAAAATATTAATACTTCAGAGAAATAAAAATACCCGGTTCAGAACTTCTTTATTATTGCCCAGGATTTGACGAAAACTCCTAGGCAATTTAAATTTACGACGCAAGGCCGCATAATATATGCAATCCACAAGGATGTGGCGGACAGTCATGCGGCTCTTGCATCGTGTACGCATGTCGGTGCATTTTCTGCTGACATCAGGTATCCGTGAGTAGCGCTCGTCTAACCTATCCGCAATCGGCAGAGGACTACTTCCTCTCGGCGAATTTTCCTGTGAGAGGAATCCCATGCTTTGATATAGCGAAGTTTGATGTCGACTGTGGCAATCCAGTTGTCTTGCCACCTCGCGCAAAGTGCGTGTTTGAAATGGTTAATAAAGTCGGATGTAGTAACACGAGTAGTGAAGGATGGTTGACTACATGCGTCTTTAGCACCGGAATCTACACGTTCATTACCCGGAATCCCCATGTGACTAGGGATCAGCAGAAATTCACTTGTGTGTTGCGATGGTTCAACTCGGAATTTGTATTGTAGATTTCAGTGAGGATAGGATGTCTGGAATTAAAATTTTCTAAGGCTTGGAGAACACTACATGAGTCGCTACAATTATGGATGTGACAGTACTTAGGGTTAATGATATTCAAACCCTTATGTATAGCGTATAGTTCAGCAGTAAAGACACTCGTAAGACCGGGCAGACCAAACATATAGGCTCGGTCATTAACAATAAATGCGCATTCAACGGTATCGTACTGTTTCGATCCATTTATGTATACTACTGCGTCTGGGTTTGTCTTGGAGAGAATATGGCGAAATATTTGCTGAAAGAAAATAGGTGGTGTTGATTCTTTATTGTATATCGTGAGGTCAAACATAAAATTTATAAGGTTGGTTCTCCACGGAGAATACGAACACGGATAAATCAGAAAAATGGAAGGTGCGTCAATATTTATAAGAGGTAGTAAACGCCGGGTACGAATACCTACAGGAGTAGTATAACGTGGATGGTCCTCATATCTTCGAAGATATGGATTTCCAAGGACTGCGTCAAAAGCCGGGTGACTTGGCTATCTTTTAAGACGGGTAAAATAAGATGCTAAAACCTGGACCCGTCTATTGCAAAGTGATGGCTCACCGCAGTCAACAAGGATGCTTAGGGCAGGGTTTGATCTAAAGGCACCAGTAGCTTTACAATTTGCATTGTTTTTTTCATTACTGACATTCTTGTCCGGCAAAGCTGATCGAGGCCTTTTCACAAGATTCTTTTTGGTGATTTTTTCAGATGGACCACCAACCATCATAGGGGTTTCTTGTAGGCTTGTAATTTTGGTCCCACGAGTACCGGCGATATAACGGACCACTTCAGCAGAGTACACGCGTACTGAAGCTAGAACTAAATACAACTGGTTTCGCCCAGGTGCTCAGAACATCGTTCGAGACTCACTATGTAGAGCCATTCACCCATTGGCACCATAGTTCCCACCTTTGGTTACGGTTGTTATACCTACTGCAACGGCTGGTGAAAACGAAGTATTGATATTATCCATGGTGCATAATAGGGATCTTGATGCGGAAGTGATGGCCTATGAGGTCCTGACTACGGTCAGGAAAGTACTGAAGGGCTCCACTTAGGCCAGAGCTTCCTCGATACGCCAAGCTTATGACAATTCGCAGAATGCCACTGTTATTTTGCCGATGGGCGAGGCAAAGAGCCTGACGACTGAAGGCAGAATAAGGATTTGGTGTTCTGTCGTGCTGAAATCAGGAAGCCTCATGTTTCCTGTTTTCGATGATGGGAGTTGGGCCATTCCGCAGCTGAATGCAAGGGCACGGACAGACGTAGGCTCTGTTACAACTGTGGAGGCCTAGGACACAAGAAGTACGATTGCAGAGAAAAGATACGTTGCGTAGTGTGTGATAGTGCTGTTCATTGCATGGGGAGCCGGGATTGTAAGCAAAGGAAATGATGTGTTTTTACCTTAATGGTAACAGAAGCACGGTCTCGCATGATCTGCTTTGGCAGTCAGCTGTTAATTCTGGGGTGGATTTCCTTCGTTTCGGAGCCGAACAAAAGGTCAATTACTTCTCAAGAATGACTCACTAACGAGGATGGGGACTCCGCTATTGGAATCATCTCGAGCAGGTATGCAATCACGAACATTGTAAGAGGAGTTGGTTTTGTGGCAGCTGAACTGTCGGATTATCTACTAGTCTGTTGTTATATTTCCCCTAATTCTGGTGTGGACAGATTCCAGGAATTTCTTACTGATCTTGAGAACCTTATTAGGGGCACTTTGAAGCTGGTTATCCTGGTTGAGGATATGAACGCAGAGTGTGCAGATCTTGGAGGTCATTGTTCTACGGCAGAGACCTTGGACCTTGTTATATATTAACAACAATGCTAGGGGGTTTAGACTTGGTGACTGTGAACACCCTCTTTGCCCCGACTTTTATCGGTAGAGGACAGTGTTCGGTATTAGACATTACTGCTGTCTCTGCATGTTGTATCCACAAAATAGTTAAAAGATTCTCAGAATGTACTGAGCAGGTGGAAGCGGTGTATAGATCAGCTAAATACAGGTTGTGCACTGAGATCAAGGCACAATGCCAAGAAGGAGGTATGAATAAATCTTGTTGATGGACTCGGGGTGGCCCCGTGGGGGAGGGCCTACCGAATTGTCATGAAGATATTTGGGGACCCTTCCGCCCCGCTACCCAGGGGGCAAACTTTAAAGACTGTATCAAAGCTTCTGTACCCAAGAAAGACGATTTTCCATAAATGAGCTTAAGTGGGCAGTCATGAGAATAAATCTTAAGAAAGCCCCGGGGCCTGACGGTGTCTTGGGTATCTTCATTAAGAGACTAGCAGAGAAGTACCCATGGGAAAATCTTGAGGCGGTTAATAAAGCATTGACAAAATGTAGCTTTCCTAGAGCCTGGATAGAGGCTTGGTCCTGATTCCTAATGATAAAAGGGGTCAGGAGTCCACATTAAGACCGATTTGTTTCCTCATGCCATAGGGAAGGTCTACGAGCGTATGTTAGCAGAAATATTGAGTGAAGAGATACAGGACTCCGGGGGACTTTCTCCACAGCAATTTGGATTTATACGAGGCAAATCCACCCTTGATGTAATAAGCAGAGTGACTAAGTGAGCTAAGGATCGGGCAGTGGGAACCAGAAGAACAAGGCAAATCCCGCTGGTCGTCCTATTAGATATTCAAATTTATTTGGAAGTCTTCCTTGGTGGCTTGTTTTGAAGGAAATCAAGAAGAGAGGCATTAGCGAATATCAGTTGGCTACCATCAATAACTACCCGTTTGACAGAACCATTAGCGTGGCTACGGAAGAGGGTGATATCGAGTTTCGGATGGGTGGAGGGGTTTCGCAGGATCGGTGCTGTGCTCCATTCTTTGGAACTTGGCATTTGATATTTTACGACAGAAGCTCCCGGGGAACAATACTTTGAATGCCTACGCGGATGATTTCGGTCTTCTCACTGCTGGCCATACCGAGTTGGAGGTTGAGGCTTCTGCAAATGGAGCAATAAGGATTATTAATTGGTTACAAGCAAGAGGCATGAAATGTTATTTATTCAATTGCCTCGAATATTGTGAGACATTTGCACACAAATTGGTTCTGTAAAGTGTAGAACTAACCGCTGGTTTCGTGCTTCCACGAGCTCGGTTAGCTAGTTCAGAGGGAAATGATGTAGGACATTCAAGATGTCCCTATGAGGATGAGGCCTGCAGCGAAGGCAAAATATGAGTTATAAATCAGTAATGTAAATGGCTACCGAGGCATTTACATCGGGGGCATCCCAACGAGGCCTTGCTTATTACTATGAGATGTAAAAGATAGAGGGCAAAAGACGATTTCCGTTAAAGCCCATCAGGGCTAGGAACGGGAGGGATGGTTTGGCGACCGGAAACATCAGAAGGCGGTGTCTTCCTCTACAGGATTGGGTTGTTGGGATTCTCTCTTACTTGATAAATTGAACTCTCAGTATGGTATCCAAGATATTTCAGTGTTATGGAACCATCAAGTTGTAAGGAAATACAACATATTTTACCCTGATAAAGATCAAATATAAACTGTAATGCATGTAAAATTATTATCAACCACTTGCAATTATAGCAAATTGTAATTATAATTTCCAATTATAAGCTGGCAAATTATTATAACGTTTATTTTTAAAATTATTATCTTGTATAAAATATAACTTTAGAAGATTATTAAGTAACAGTGAAAGCTGAAAATTATTGAGATATAATACATAAAAACTGAAGGTGTATGAAAAAAAATTCAAAGTAACGTGAATGAGTGACCAATTAAAAAGTTTAGGAAAAGAACAGAGCTACTATAATGATTGTACAAAGAATCATTTGCTACATAAAAAAATCTGATGTTGACACCACATGATCCCTTGTACGCCTATTAAATTACATATATACATTTTTTTTAAAATGAAAAGTACATAAAAGTTTATTTCATTAATAACTTCTGATACGTTTTCATATTTTTTTTTGATTTTGGGCTTTTTTTGGACATTTTTGGTTGAGTCGATTGTAATCAAAAGGGGAGGTGCACAACTAGATGTTACAACAGTCCTAAATCCATAATTTCAATATCCTACGGCTAATCGTTTTTGAGTTATGCGAGATACACACGTACGTACAGACGTCACGCCGAAACTAGTCAAAATGAATACAGGGATGGTCAAAATGGATATTTCCTTTGAAATCTGAAAATTGCAATTTTTCGCTATCACAATTCTTCCTTTACTTTGTACAAGGGAGTAAAAAGGAACAAAATTTGAATGCCTGTACATTAATAAAAATTTGTTTAAGAGTTATTTCATAACGCTTAACGCTTAACTGCCAATCACTAATCTTATTGGATTCAGTGACGGCTCGCGTATAGGCACTGTGGAACTGCAGCACTATTTCTACTTGATATTATCGATAACATTTAATGTAATAAGTCCTTTTTTCTTTAATTCTTTCTTGATACTTGTAAAATATATAATCCTTAAGCTTAATGTCAGTAGCCATCCTCCAGTTTATGAAAGGGATACAAAAATGTTTGTATGGAACTGTGCGCTTCACAGTTCCAGTGACATGGTGTTTGGCTGTTGCGCACATAGGAAGCTGCACGCGTTCCTGCGAGGGAGAGGGAGCACTGTCGCTCCCGCAGTGCCGACCCTGGAGTGCTGGTGGAAGTTTTTTTTACTCCGTGGTATGGACGTTCCTTGATCGCTCCCTTTTCTAGTTTAGTCGGTGAAAGGAATAAGAAAGTGGTTTAGTTTTTTTTCAATAGTGATCAGAAGATGGCAGAAAGCAAGGGCTCTGATTGCCAAATCTGTCCAAAAACACGCTGGAAGTGCGAAAGAGAAGGATATTAGTAAAAACTAATTATGTATTTCTTTCTGTGCAAATAGAAATCTAAATTAAATACCATTGGACTGTAGTATTTTTAAGTGGATATTTTATTAAGTTATTATTTAATAATACTAAAAAAAATATTATTTATTTATTATTATGATACTCGGTTTTTAAGCACAATTTGCTTAAAAACCGTGTATCATATTCTTGAATGTGATAAAGGGTAGAATTAGATTATTATTCTGCTTCCAGGTATACTATTTGATTCATTTTTTTTTGGTTCTTTTATTTTACAGAAAACTTTAATCATGGCCTTGAAAAGGTCCAGAAAAAAGTTTTCTGGAGCAGCACCCCCAATAATTTTAGCTACAAGCCACCGCCACTGTTTGGATTAACAATTATTAATTTTTGCAATGTTTTTATCTTTAAAAATCACAGAATCAATAAAAAAAAAAGAAGAAATGTTGATTGATGCTTCAGAATCAAAAATAAAATACAAATCATTCATTTATAATTTAGCTGAAAAGAATAAGTGAATGAAGATCATGCTCCTTCCTACTTATTTGACTGGTTTTAACAAAACGAATTCAAACACACATTTTTTAAAATAGGAAAAATTTTTTTATGTGATATACTTGAAGTATTTATAGTTAAAGAATTAAAATATCATGCTTAAAAAAAATTAACTTTGTTACTGATTATTAAATATAACATGTTATACCTTAAAGTTAATAAAATGTCGATTATAATATACATTTATGAAATTTTTCAAACAAAGAATATATTTATAAATAGAATTATCTATTTTTTTATTGATATGTTTATACTTAATTTCTAATTAACGGTACAGTCTTGTGTAATGACAAGAGACAAGCCAGATACAAATTAAAACACAAAATAGTATCATTCTAATAAAAATATAAGTAATAAAATATAATAGAGTTATAAAGATTATGTAAATCAGTAAATTGTGAATTTAATTGCTATGTATCTGTGTGTAAAAAAAGAATTATAATATTCTGTACAAATTATTTTAAGTAGGTTGAGATAGAGAGAATAAACAATTTTTTCTAACTGATGCTGAATATTGACTATTTACAGAAATATTTCTTAAAACTTATGGTAAAATGGATCAGTCAATATAAATTCAAAATGAAAACTAAGTGTACATTTTTGGAAGCTTAGTTGTTCATATGCACTGATAAAATTGTTACTACTGTTAAATTCGTTTTAATAATATTAATATTGGTAAAAAATTGACACCCTAATCAAATATGAGAGCCTGAGAAAAACAGCAGTATCATATTTTAATCTGCTTAGAGCAATTATAATTATGGAAAGAAGTTATGAGTAATCTGTAGATGTTTTCAAGGATAAAAAAATACATATCACTCTTAGAATTTCTGTTGTCTTGAAGTATTGATTTAAAAATATGAGATTTGAACAAGTCTCTATTGAGGTCAATTTTGCCAAGAAAGGTTGATGTGTTGTATGTAGTGCTCATACATGTCATTTCTATCTGTGTGTAAATTATGCATCCTACCTGTTTGGTGAAGTATTTAGGATAATTATTAAAATTTAACTTACTTACTCTTGGTTTGCTATAATTGTGTCTTTTTTGGCTTGTAGTAATTACCAGTAGTTATGTAAAATTATCAATATATTTAGGAAGAATGAAACTGTCATTTTATAAACTACAAACAAAATATAAAGATCATACTTGTACTTACTGATGATCTTAACAGCGATACAATGTCTTTAATGTATGACAGTTTTTCAAATGGTTTTTTTATCTTGCACAAACACTTTTTAGTATTATATATAATTATTTCTTTTAACCTAAATATATTTTACATATTAGAAAAATATAAATACCACAATTCATAATTAAGATAATTATACAAAAAAAGTAATAAATTTATTAGCATAAAATAAGGAAAATCAGTTGACAACCATAATATTATTATAATCACAAATAAATTTGACCTTCAAATTAGTTCGTCAATAACATTCAGATTATGCATGAATCGTGTAATATCCTTAGACAAATAATAACAAAAGACTTGATGTAAAAGATAAAACATAATATCTCATTAACTATCTGTTTTGTATTTCTATAAAATTTTTTTTAAAGAAAAAATGCTGATTGCTTATCTTCTGATTTGCTTGAAGAAATTTATAATTTATTACTTTCCTGGTTGTAATAAGGGAAAGTATTGTAATAAATAAAAATGTTGGATACCTGGCTTTTCACAGTTTTTGATACTTTGAGATTTCCTCAGTTCAAATATGTAAAAATAAATAACAAATAAAAAAATTAAGATTATATTTTGTATATATTGAAGTGTTTTGTGTAGCATCTGTTTTAAGCAATACCTCTGGAGTAGGTGAATCAGTAATCATTAAATTTGCTGTGATGTACACATGAGGCTTGAATACAATTCAATTTTTATGGGAGCTATCCAAGAAATCTAGGGTAGTTCTGTGTGAATTCACAGTGGGTTTAAGTACAGCCACAAAAGTTTTACATCCTTGTTGCTGGTTTGAAAAAAGGATATAATAAATAAAAAATGTTTACTTAACTTTCTTTATATTTTAAATTCTGTAAAAATTTGTTATTTCCTAATGTGCCTTACATATCATTAAAATATATTCATTAAAATGTTTATAAAGAAGAATGTTACTCTGTTTATTTAAAACTCAGCAGATATGCAAATATATAATTTTTTTCAGTACCAGTTATAGTTAAAAAATACTTCTTCCCAAGAACATATTACTTTTTTTGTTGATCAACTATAACCTAATACCCTTTTGATAAATACTGGCTTTGACAGAGTTTTGTGGGTAAAATATTTGACTTAAAATTTAAAAAAAATTATGATTAGAAATATCTGATATTTTATTGTGGAGATGATTGGAGAAAACTGTATGACATGTAAAGTAGGAAGTGAAGTACAAGTTAATCATTTATAAAAAATCAGACACAGAATTTGACCATACTTGAAAATATCTAAACTTAACGATCTGATGTAGAAAGCAACTACGCAAAGATAGCAATTTATCTTCATGTGTCATCTAGAGATGATTATCCAAAACAATAACTTTTTTGCAATTTAAATGATACATGATGTAAATACAAAGTCTCAAAAAGATGAACAAATAATTATGACCATGACTTCCATTTTTATTTGCTAAGGTTATAATGTCAGAAATTAAATTGTATTTTAAGATGTTTGATGGAATAACAATTTAAAAAATCTACAAAGCAAAAATTAAAAATAAGCAAAAACCGTTTGAGAGGTTAACTATTATAGTCTTTACTATTTTGCCAAAAAGGACATTTGTGGGGATTTCCAGTGTTCATCTTACTGAAGAAATCCCAGAAACCCCATTTCTTTTGTTCTGTGGTCATGCGGCATCTCTGTAAGATCCTTGCTGTGTGCTGGTTCAATCACGTTTGGTAGATCCCATGTAATGTTGTTTTGATGATGGCTGTACTGAGAACACCAATGTCCTTTCTATTGTGATTCATTCGGTTATTCACTGTTTTGGGCCTTTGCTTTTTGTGTTGATAGATGTGGCAAAGGTCTTTAAAGAAATATTCCATGTAGTGATCTTCTTTGCTGTTAAGTCTCTTGTTTTCCCAGTCCCTTTTTTAACTACATGTCTCGTTTTTATGATTTTTCGGTCACCCTGTTTTCTCTTCACAGCTCCCTTTCTTCTATTGACCCTCATTTTTCAAGAGATTCGTCAGGTTAATCTCTCATGTCTTCCCTTTTGTTTTTTTTTTGTCGTAGATCTGGTATTACAGAATCTCTCACCTGATGTGTTTGTGTACTACCATTATTACAAGCACTTGCTGTTGCTTATTCCGAAGATGTGATCTTGTTCATTTCCACTATCTGGGGTAAACAAATGATCTCAGTTACTGGAGGAGTTGAAGTTCAAGGTAAAGGGAATGGTGATGACTTTTTGGAGGAAGATTAGAAGATTGGTTTGCTTGGTATTTCTCCTGCCACCACCCTATTCGGTCGCCCTAATGTCTAAGACAAACTGTCAGTGCCATAAACGGCTACTGAGTTTACTCAGTAACAGTTTAGTGACCAGTGTCCTAATAGCTCCTACTAAAATTAAATATGACTTCAATAAATAAATTTATATCATCAAGATAGCAATTCGCTGCCATGCCTAGGTTGCTGAATGCCAGAAACTACCTGTCCACAATTTTAAAGCGCTTGGAGCTTTAGTTGGCTGATGGCCAGCCGTAATTCTCGGGTACATTCCCACAGCAGCGAGGTAGGGGTTTTTTCCTTAGATAAACTACTGATACCGGTTGAACAGAGCAACGGCATCAAGGAATGCCCATACAGTCCGACAGTGTGGCTCTCACCACATTGACTCGCCGCTTGTGAATGGCCAATTTTCCTCTTGACCTTTAAGTTCCAGAGTGATCTGAGTTCCAGCCCCCCCCCCCCCTAGAGCTGGGCAGTTAAATATCATGTATTCGTTGGAACACCACCACATATGTTCGTCGGTCGACTGGACCTCCCCACAGACGCACAGCTCATCAGCTACCAGGTAAAACAGAAACAAATATTGGTTTAAATTCACGTGGTTGGAGAGCACTTGAGTTTCCATTGCCCTTAAAAACGAAGAAGCATAGCATCCCCCTAAGTCCTGCATAAATCTATACAAGGACCTACCCTTACTCATGGCGTGCCATTCTTGCTGCCATGCATCCATTGCGAGGCTCTAAACCCTCCACCATAGATGGGAGATGGGCAACTGAATGAAATTTAGAACCGGTGCATTGCAATCACCGTTCCGCTCATGTACTGGCCCAGCCCGAAACCACATCCCAACTACCTCGGCCTCCCTACCTCTTCGCAACTTCCACATGGCTGCCGAACTTTCACTACTAAATCGATTGAGAGAGCCTTTCCAATACAATGGTAGCCTCGTAGGATGTTGTTTTAAAAACACTAGTGCCTACAATTAAGGCTCAGGGCTGGACACTCCTTAAACTTTTAATAAGTGATCTCTGTCCAATCTATGCGCTCAAACGAATGCAGCATAAGAGGTCATACTTTCGATAACACACCCCCGGAACACCATGTTCAAATGACGGCCCGACAGTCCGTAATCTTTCCGAGCAATCCTCCTAACCTTGTGCATCACATAGTTGGCGTCCGCTGTTACTTGCCTAATGTGGTTGCTAAACAGCAACTTTTCATCAAACCAAACATGTAGGTACTTATGAACTCTAACTTGGCTGATTACACAGCCTTTATATTTAATATGTTGGTTACGACTGTACAATAATTTGTCTGCGCACTTGAGAGGCATAAAATTCGTCTTGGACACAAAAATCTTTAAATTTTGAATGTCCATCCAGCCCTCTACGGCTGACAAGGCCGCCTGCGCCCGGTCTTTTAGATGTGGTCGTGAATTACCACGAACTAAAAGAAAACAGTCATTGGCGAAAGGTAGGACCCCTTCTGGAAATGTCAATCCCAGAAATCCGTTAAATACCAGGTCCCATAGCAGGGGACCGAGAACGAAACCCTGCGGGCTTCCCCTGGTGACAGACTTTCCACAGCAATGTTCGCATCTCTAAACTGAGCCGTACTATTAGACAAATAGTCTCGCACTACGGCCTGCAGGGATACGGGAACATTGCAGCGTTCCTACTCATAGAGAACAGAACTTCAACACAAGGAAGGAAATGTTGCCTCTATGTCAATACAATTTGCTAAAACATATTTACAGTCAGCGCTTTCTACTTTAACAAGAGCATTTAAAATGCATTCCTCGGTGCCAACCTCTTTCATGAAGCCTTATTTACCTCAACTTAGAAAACAGTTCATATCGAAGTTTTTCCAGAGCCGTTCCACAACCAGCCTTTCAAGCAACTTGCCGATTACCGGCAAGAGGCTGATTGGTCGATAACTGCCAACCTCACTCGCATTCTTTCCTGATTTTAAGAGCACCCACATCAAAGCCACCTTCCAACAAGTAGGAAAGCAAACCCCAGCTAAGGCACCCCGAGAAAAATCTACCAAGCGGCTCTCTTATGACAGGGAAAAGATGGTAAAAAAATGCCCGGGTTAAGTTTGTCAATACCCGGTGCCTTTCTCAGTGCTATTCGACAAACCATTCGGTCTATATCTACGGGATCAACAGCCTGTACGCCACGGAAGTGCATAACTCCCGCCCTAACGCCAATTTCTGCTTCACCCTCAGCAGCATCTGGAAACAAAATATCCAGGAACGTCTGGTATGTCGCCACAGATGTTAAAGTGTGGTCGCGACCACCAAACCCGCACCGAACACTGGACAGCACGTGCAATGGCTTTGGCCGGTAACATGACTTTGCGAGCTGCCAGGGGTTACCCTACAACTCGCGCATGGAGTCTTTCCAAAAAACTTGAGTTTGGCTTCCTTGATGGCATGAACGTATTCGCTCCGGACGCGCCGGTAGATACGCAGGCCCTCAGCACGCACGTTATCCACGATAATTCCCGTCAGGGGGCGACGCTGGTAGATTCTACGCACGGATCTAACTCTTGCGCGCAGCACACTCAGGTCAGAGGACCACCACTTGTTCTCACCACCGCCTGCGACTAATAGACGGCCCCCCGGAAACAGAAGTCATGGCGGCTCCATACTCTCTTTGATCAGCGGACTGGCCACTACCTAAGGGTCCGTCCATTTGCCGTGGTCGCCGTAGAACCCTCTCGCAGCCAGTCTTGATGGCCCAGCCGAATTGCTCAACATCAATTCCACCTCCCCCTGTGCTCCATACGCAATTCCAACCCCTGTAAGGCAGCTGCACACCCGTCGCAGCCTGTCCTGATCCAGGTTCTTTAGGTTGTAGCGACCTGAATTTAGAGTTCTTAAAACGCCTCCGTAAGCGATCTCATAGGTTACAAGCCTACGATCGCTCACTCTAGCGTCGGGCCAGACAGTCAAACTACTTGTACACCTAAGCATATCACCCGTCACCAAGATGAGGTTGATGTAACTTTCCCCCATTTTGCAAGAGAAAGTCGGCGGTTGTTCTGCCTCGTTAATCAAGTAGGTTCTGGATTCAACGAACTGTTCGAGACCAGCACCTCTGGGGTCAGTGAGTGGTGAACCCCAGGCGGAAGACTTGGCTTTAGCGTTCACAGGAAACAGCATTCTGGTATCCGGGAGACCGTCCAGAATCCTTTCCAATTTTTCCAGCAAGTCGTCGATACTTCATCCAAGCTGGAAGTATCCCGAGACTAGTACAACATCGAGCGTACCCCTCGTGACTCGCACGACGGTGAATTGCTCATCAGAAAACTGGGACATCCAGAATACACCCAACGAGACCACGACCGCACAGAGCGTCCGTCCCCCACGAGAGTGAATAACATCAACTCCGTGGAAGCCGACCACCCTATACCCGACTGTGTACGGCTCCTGGACAAAGAGGACCTCGAGATCGTACTCCTCAAGGATCCTCATAGCTTCACTGGTGGCCGCCCGGGCGAGATGCATGTTTAACTGTCCCAGGCGCAAGCGTTCGATATGGTGTCGACCATCCTCGAAAGCTTCCCCCAATTTAGGGGTCGCTATACGCCGTATTATGCACGATGTTTGCCCGGGCTATGTCATGCGACCTGCATTGTTTGCCCCCGACCCGGTGTCCGGCATCAAAGCCTTTCACCACGGCACAAGGAGCGCGCTTTGCAGGCGCGGTCTTTTAGGGCAGTCAGCTGCCCTGTGCCCAGCAAGGACGCAATGACCACACATCTCTGACTGTTCTCTACAGCGGACAGAGGTGTGATCAAAACTTTGGCATTTGAAGCACCGGGGTACTTTTGTATTGTCAACGATCCTGCAAGAGGTCCACCCACGGAAAAACCGACCAACGGCCACCAAGACCTGCCAGATCTTTGGCAAGGTCTCAATTATCCAGTGGCTCTTTGTGGTCTCTTTCCGCCCCAACTGCCAGACCACCCTGGTCCCCTTGAAGAAGTCCTTGACAGCCATATCCGATACTGGATTTTGCCTATGTATGGCCTTGAGGATTTCAGGCTCCTCCATCCTTTTTGCCTGAAGGAGTGAAGTTCAAGTTAAAGGCAATGGTGGTGACATTTCGGAAGAAGACTAGAAGATAAGCACAATGAGGAAAAAGGTCCTGAAAATCTTTCATACGGTGCTGATCATTATTTAGTTTAATAATCACCAATATTAACTTCCAGCAATCTTCAAATTCCCTTTTCGAGAAAAAAAATGTTATACTTTTAAGTAAAATTTTCTCAGGTTCCACAAAAGATAGAAATATAAATCTAGTCTCAATTTTTTCAGCTCATTAATCTCTACAAACTGAGTGTTTAGAATCAAATAATATTCATAATGAAAAAAAACATAAAATCAATCAAATTTTTTTAGTAAATGTGGACATTAAAAAATATTGTTTTTTATCAAAACGAAGTTGTTACTCTCTCCTTAATATTGTTTTATAAATCTGAAAAAGAAGTGAAGGGTGGTACATGATAAAAATGTTGCTATTTTATGTGGTACATTTACAGGTTTAGTGAATCACAGTGATAGTAAGTTTTATTTGATCATTACTCTATGATTAACTGCTTAAATTTCTCAAATTCTTGAACCAAATAAATGAAAATGATCAGAATGTTGTGTATGTGTTAGTATCGTAATTATAATAGTAGCATAATGTACCTAAACTAAATACTATTGATATTTAGCCTTTCAATCGTGACCTTCACTATTTTCGCTACAGGAACTGGCTACACAATAAGTTTCTCTACAGCAACTCTAAGCATTACCTTTTTATATCTAACGTGCTTTACATGTATCACAGCCATAATAGTGACTGTGGTGATAGCTTAAAGGAATAAATTAATGTGTCCTTTTCTATCATGAAGCAATCCATTATGCATGCTGCCTCAGTTCAGATGGGAAATATCAGCATATTAATAGTGGCTACATGATTAAATCTCCAATTAATCACAGATAGTCACAACAAATTGCAACATATGATACATTTGCTAAGAATTAATAACAATAATAATAATTAACATAGCCATAATAGTTGTAATAATATTAATGTTAATTAAAATCATCGCATATTATATAATTATTGAAAAATCAAGTTTTCTAATAAACATGCTTCATTACTGATTTTTAATCAGTATGACAGTTATTCTTAATTAAAAATAAACAAAGTCATCTTGATTTAAGAATGAAAATCAAAAATGATGTAATTATTATCTTACAATAGTAAGCACTTAAATGCAACAATAACAACATATCACATAAAATAATCTTTTAAATTAGTCAAAGTAAAAAAAATTATAACAAAATTAATGATTTATACACTAATTAATTTTTAGATAAAATTTAACTAGCTAACCTAACATACATTAAGAAAACATTTAATGGTTATTAAAGCGTGAAGATATGTAAAAATTAATTAATTACAATTATTTCTACAATATTGTAAAATATATTTATATTTTTATTACAATATTTCTATACTTAAAAAAAATAACAACACTTGAAAAATGATAAAAAAATTATTGTTAGAAAAAATTGTCATGGGTAAACCTATATCCCAGATTAAAAAGAACATACTTTTTTTAAGAGGGGCAGTCTTAGAACTAACATTTTGTTTGCCATGAAGCACTTAAGATTAGATATATGTGTTAACCTTTTAAATGTGTTAATGGATTTTTTATCTTAATGAAAACTCTAACATATTTATATGTATAAACTACAATAACAATGTTAATTTGATATATAATGAATAATTTAAAAAAAAGAAAAGTTTTAAATGGTTGTTACATCAGTTAATAGTTCTCATTATTCTTAACTGTTGATTAAACCACTTTCTGATCAAAGTTATAAATTATGCTATTATGCTAATTATGCTAATCAACTTGCTAACAATTTGAAAATTTTAAATGAATGGATTTATTTTAAAAAGGTCAAATCATAATGCTTTCCATCACTTTTGAGGCTATTTTTCAAATGAGAAGTGTTGCTATTTTCATCCTTCTGGGTCAGAATATACAGATAACCAGCAATGATGGATCCACTCATTCACGATACCATAAACACCCCAACCTCACAAAGATTATTGCTTTTGGAACTATGGTAAATATTTTACGCAACCCCTCCATGTCATTTGAAAATCATATCCACCTTAAGATTATGAAATATGTAGTATACACATAATATACAGTTGTACAATCACTGATTCATATCTACACAAAATAAAAACAAACATAAAGATAACCAAAACAAAAAAGTAGATCACATTATCATATGTAACTATGACTCAGAGAAAATAGTTCAAAATTTAAAAAAGTTGGATACAATGTAACCATCAGAACAAAAAAATAATACTATTTCATGCGAAATACAATCTCTAAAATATCAATTCATCAAATACAAACAATATCCTTGAAATATAAACCAAACTGGTCTGACCGTCCAATATTCTACACTGGACAAACAGGATGAACCTTAAAACAAAGATAAAATAATTCATTTAAAAGCATTTTGTAGCAACATGCAGTCAAGTTTTGCTATCTTATAAATAAATCACAAACCTAAGAAGATTAAAAACAATCTTGATACTCTTCAAGCGCACCCACGCTCGAAGAGGATCAAGTCACACGCACTGGTGCCCACACACACACACACACAAAAAAGTACCAAATCTTAAAGCACTTGAATGTTAAAAATATGAATAAAAACATACCTTTATAAAGTTACTAAGATTGAAATAATGTTAATAATTTTTAGACAGATCCATCTTCATCAGAAGTGTAATTTGTAATAAACATTAAAATTAACAGTTTTAATCTATCCACTAAATCAAAACTTATTACCTTCATATTTTTTATTCTTTGTGTTTTTTTAAAAATTATTCCTCTGATCAAGGTGGATTCATGGAAAACATGTATGACAGTACTTTGATTTTAGCAAATTTATAAAGGTAAGTTTTTTATTTTTATTAATATTGCATTATGAAATATATATATATATTCAACATTTGTGCAAAAAAATGTGCTAAATGAACAGAATGGGCCCATTTAAGGGTTTCCCTGAATGGATGATGAGGTTGGTGAAGATGATTGATGATTTGATGGATTTCCACTCTCTGGTGTAACATACCTGACAATAGTGTATAAACTGTCATATTAAATTAAAAGACAATTGAAATATTAAGTATAATTTTCAATCATATCCTGAACAGATCTTCCTGACCTAAGAAATCCATACAATAATATCTTGTGATACCTGGATGAACTCAGCATTAGCCACTGAAGATTAGCAATATTGACTAAAGCATTACGACATGAGATTTAAAAATATTACATTTAATAAATTTAGTTCTATTTATAATTAAAACATTTAATAGTTTAATAAGATCTAGCAAAACTACTTAAGAACAACTGATACTTTGCTTGTAATTACAATCAAAATATCAGCATACAAACACTAGATTAAAATTTTTTAATTGAACAACTTGGTAGCTCAGAAAGTAAATTTTAAATTCAGTTTTAATTCATAAATGAAGCATACAGACATTCCAGAAAAATGAAATTTCTGTATTTGAAGTTTATATTATATTAGAGTGTTAGAGATTAATGGATGCTCTTTAAACTCAATCGCAACACTTTACATAGTCTACTTTCTATATAAATGTAATGATTTGTAAGATAAGAAAGATTATCTTATAACAACTTATAATTTATACATAAACTATTATAGATTTTGGAAAAATCATTTAATTTCATTGAAATTACATAAAATAAATATGCTTCATAATATCTTTCAAAATAAAGAATCTGTATTTTAAAAAAATCGTCATTTCTAAGCAGTGAATTCATATGAACATACAATTCATATGATAAGAAATACAAGTTGATCACATATGTACAATCTAATTTTAAATGAATTTATCATGAACTCCCTGAAAACAATTTTTCCTGTTTTAAAAATGTCATCATATGCAATACTCTTTGCTAACAATAATCGTGTTATGAATCTACTAGCAACTGTTAACAGGTTACTGTCTTTTTGTATAATGCACCATTATCACAATAGTTTTGATGAGCTATGAGTCATTAATATGAATGACACAATCATTCTCAAGAATAACAAACACCTCACGACAGCCTTACTAGAGAAGAATTGAAGTGGTTTCCTGTTGTCTTTTTTACTGAACCAAATATATAACTGCATCAGCATGCTAAGTCTAACAAAATGCAGGTAAAATTCAGTTTAAGTGTATTCAGCTCTCACTCTGTCCCTTGAAATATGATGTAAGATGAAAATCATATATATTTTTTTAATGAAGGATCAAAGGAATCTTGAAGAATGTCTGATCAAGAAACATGGCTACAGTGAGATTAAACATTTTGCTGGTCCTCAGTATGATACTTTGGAAAAGAAAGGATTGAATATTCTAAGCTCTCAATTTTGAATTAGGAACTGAAGGCCTTTAAAGGGCAAGGAAGATTGATTATCTTATAAAACATTCTGTTTATTAACATTTTTTCAGAAGATAGAATACGTTTTTAAAAAGAACAGTTTTAATAGTCTGATATTTAAATTTTTGTTAATTAAGGGACCTTCTAGGAACATGAGCTATTTGGAGGCCAAGAAGAGATGAACCTCTTCTTTGCAAGTTTTTTGAAGGTAAAACACAGTTTTTTAAAAGAAACATTTGAATATTTCAATTTTTACAGAAGCAAATTGTGAGGTATGTCTGATAAAAAGCTATGGAAGACTTAAAATCTTTTCAACCTTGGTGATCATATGCTTCTGGTCCTGTAGAATCGAATTCCAAAGTCTAGAGGTTGTGTGATGAACACTTTTTTCACCACCAGACTTTTGTTTTTTATTTATATGTTATAATTTTATTTTATTATTATGAAGGAATACTTGAGGACAAACTTGAGGGATATTTAGGGGGCACTTCATGATGAGAAAATTGGTGTATGGTGTGCTGTTTCTGATATTAGTATAGTGGAGGCCAATATTTTTTGATGACTGTCAATTCAAAAGTGTACCATACAATCTTTGAAAAATTATATGATCGATTAACAGATTGTGAAAATGGTATGGCTTCTTCCAAAAAAACAGAGCAACATGTCACACATCAAACAATTTACGTTCATGCAGCTTTTACAGAACTGTTATCAGATGGTGGTGACCTTTGCTTTCCCCAAATTTGCCCAGTTGCAATCTTTTCCTCAGAGGCTATTTCAAGGATAGAGTTTACGAATCAAAGTCTCACGCTATCAATAAACTGAAGGTTTCAACAAGAAATTGATGGCACTGATAACATTTTGTGTCAAGTGACTGAAAATGATTACTCAAGCACAAAAGTGCATCCCTACACAAGGCACTCGCTTTGAACATTTTTTTTTATATATGGTGAATATGTAAACTTCTGTTAATTTAAAAAAAGAATTTAATTTACATATATTTTTTTTTCATTTCATTCATACAATGTTACATGTGGAAACTCACTAAAACTGTGTTTAGTGTGTTGCAGTTTGGTTTTAAGTCGCTCGTCTGGTATAATATAGACAGAAATGACTATGTAGCTTGTGAAATTCAGGAAAAAGTAAAGTTTAAAACACTGTGGAAATTTTTATATCGGTTCAGTAGTTTTAGAGTTACCCTAGACAAATAAACAAACAAAAAACTCTATATTTTCCTGTATGAATAACAGTACAAATCCACAAGGGTATGATTTTATATTTTATAAATTCAGACCTTGAATGCAGTGAATGGAACAAATCATACCTTTACAGTCAGTTTCAATAGACATCCTGCTATCTTATTATTGTGATAGCATATATTATTGTATTACAATAACATAAAATAATAAACAATATTGTAATTTTCTTATTAATGCAAGTTATATTGTTGCACAAAAAGTTTATAATTTCAAATGATGTAATAAAATCTTACAGCGTATAATTATGTAATTTTATTGCAATAAATTAGTAGTGTTAAGACCAGTAGGCCTTACGCAATAAAATAATTCATAAAAAAGGGGCCAAGGTTCACAAATAATGGTGAAAAAGGTTTCTACACAAAGGAAAAAAAAATATATATATATACCTACAGCGTGTCCTACGAAAAAATGGAGAAACACTCAGGATATGTTCTTCTGGTGAAAATAATGAAAAACGTCCGTATAATCACAGGTCTGTAAACGCTTTGTTTTCGAGTTACGGCTACCGAAAGATTTCGCCCTAATTTCAGCACTTCTAATAAAAATTACCTACTGTAATTTTTGGACCCCAAATTAAGTAGTAAAGTTGGTGATATCTTATGTAATTTGAGCTGGTAAGTAGGATAAAACAGATCCCAGAACTGTAACTCCAGTAGTTTTTAAGATATACGACATAAAACATAAAATTCGGTGTCTAAAAACAAGTTATTTTAGGTTTGTCGTAAAATAGCTTTGTTAAATGACTGAGAAATCGGAAGATTTGGTGACAAAACTCTACAGAATTTAATTCTGAGAAAATTAATGTAAATACAGCCAATAAAAAGTAAATAAAAACTTTTAACAATCGGCTTTTTATTCAAGTAAAACACGAAAAATTGACGAAAAATCGAATTAGTCTTTTTGCACCTAATAAACATTCTTTTTAAAAAACAAAAACACTAATTACTGAAAATAATTTTAAAAGAAATACATAATTTATAAAACAATATTTGTGCTGTGTATTCAGTAATTTATACAGGTAAAACGAAATAATTACATAAAAACCTAAACTGAAATGTATGTTACTTACGGATATTTTAAAAAAAAATTATCGTATAAGTTGGCAATTCTAATAGCAAGTTAACAATAAAAACTGCTTATTTCATTTGAATCTGTTGTCATGAATTATCATACAGATAAAGCAAGTGTAGTGTTATCACATCGTTGTGTAAAAATGCTGTTTCAATTTTCTAACAAGGAATAAGACGAAATTATTTTTGTTCGTCGATTTTATAATGGAAATTCTGAAGCTGCTCGACGTGAATATCAGGAGAGATTTTCTGGAAGGCGGATTCAAATATGAAAACCTTTTCATTAGTGTATCAGTATTTACGAACGAAAGGGTAATTTGCAACGTGCTTATTTTCTGTTGAACGCCAATTAAATCATCTTTTTAATAATGAACATCGTGTGATTCAACATATTCAGCGTAATCCAGGCAGTTAAATTCCAGGATTAGTCCAGGATACTTTTACGAGAAACGGAATCTTCAATTCTAAGAATAGTCCTTTTATGGACACTGACAATTCACACTGGTACTGTGGAACTAGTTCCACAAGTTCTGACAACCACTGTGGAACTAGTTCCCAACATAGATTTCATATTAATGTTTGGTGTGGCATTATTTATGACAAAATTCTGGGACTGTTTGCTTTCAATGAAAACCTTACGGGAGATGAATACGTTCATGTCTTGAAAAATAATTAGCTGGCTCTTTTGGAGGATGTATCTTTACAAACTAGGTTGCAAATGATTTTCCAGCACGATGGTGCAACGCCGCATTTTTCTTTAGTAGCTAGAAATCACTTGAATGCTAATTTCTTAAACCGGATTGGATGTTGTTGAACAATTGATTGGCCACCATGATCGCCTAACTTAACGCCACTAGATTACTTCATTTGGGGCCATATGAAAAGATAGTATACCGACAAAAAGTTAATACTAAAGACGAGTTACTCATTAAAATCGAAATGAGATTGAATTTATACGAAACGATCCTGACATAATACGGAAAGCCACAGGAGCAGACTGCACCGGGCAGAGTGCTGTGTACATTGTGAAGGATGGAATTTGAGGAATTACTGTAACTGTGATTTGTTATTCTGTTACCATTTATCATTTCATGTATTTTATTTTTTGTTTTGCTTTTTTTTTTGTCTTCAGTCATTTGACTGGTTTGATGCAGCTCTCCAAGATTCCCTATCTAGTGCTAGTCGTTTCATTTCAGTATACCCTCTACATCCTACATCCCCAAAAATTTGTTTTACATACTCCAAACGTGGCCTGCCTACACAATTTTTCCCTTCTACCTGTCCTTCCAATATTAAAGCGACTATTCCAGGATGCCTTAGTATGTGGCTTATAAGTCGGTCTCTTCTTTTAACTATATTTTTCCAAATGCTTCTTTCTTCATCTATTTGCCGCAATACCTCTTCATTTGTCACTTTATCCACCCATCTGATTTTTAACATTCTCCTATAGCACCACATTTCAAAAGCTTCTAATCTTTTCTTCTCAGATACTCCGATCGTCCAAGTTTCACTTCCATATAAAGCGACACTCCAAACATACACTTTCAAAAATCTTTTCCTGACATTTAAATTAATTTTTGATGTAAACAAATTATATTTCTTACTGAAGGCTCGTTTAGCTTGTGCTATTCGGCATTTTATATCGCTCCTTCTTCGTCCATCTTTAGTAATTTTACTTCCCAAATAACAAAATTCTTCTACCTCCATAATCTTTTCTCCTCCTATTTTCACATTCAGTGGTCCATCTTTGTTATTTCTACTACATTTCATTACTTTTGTTTTGTTATTGTTTATTTTCATGCGATAGTTCTTGCGTAGGACTTCATCTATGGCGTTCATTGTTTCTTCTAAATCCTTTTTACTCTCGGCTAGAATTACTATATCATCAGCAAATCGTAGCATCTTTATCTTTTCACCTTGTACTGTTACTCCGAATCTAAATTGTTCTTTAACATCTTTAACATCATTAGTTCCATGTAAAGATTAAAAAGTAACGGGGATAGGGAACATCCTTGTCGGACTCCCTTTCTTATTAGGGCTTCTTTCTTATGTTCTTCAATTGTTATTGTAGCTGTTTGGTTCCTGTACATGTTAGCAATTGTTCTTCTATCTCTGTATTTGAACCCTAATTTTTTTTAAATGCTGAACATTTTATTCCAGTCTACGTTATCGAAAGCCTTTTCTAGGTCTATAAACGCCAAGTATGTTGGTTTGTATTTCTTTAATCTTCCTTCTACTATTAATCTGGGGACTAAAATTGCTTCCCTTGTCCCTTTACTTTTCCTGAAACCAAATTAGTCTTCTCCTAACACTTCTTCCACTCTCCTCTCAATTCTTCTGTATAAAATACTAGTTAAGATTTTTGATGCATGACTAGTTAAACTAATTGTTCTATATTCTTCACATTTATCTGCCCCTGCTTTCTTTGGTACCATAACTATAACACTTTTTTTGAAGTCTGACGGAAATTCCCCTTTTTCATAAATATTACACACCAGTTTGTATAATCTATCAATCGCTTCCTCACCTGCACTGCGCAGTAATTCTACAGGTATTCCGCCTATTCCAGGAGCTTTTCCGCCATTTCAATCTTTTAATGCTCTCTTAAATTCAGATCTCAGTATTGTTTCTCCCATTTCATCCTCCTCAACTTCCTCTTCTTCCTCTATAACACCATTTTCTAATTCATTTCCTCCGTATAACTCTTCAATATATTCCACCCATCTATCGACTTTACCTTTCGTATTATATATTGGTGTATCATCTTTGTTTAACACATTATTAGATTTTAATTTATGTACCCCAAAATTTTCCTTAACTTTCCTGTATGCTCCGTCTATTTTACCAATGTTCATTTCTCTTTCCACTTCTGAACACTTTCCTTTAATCCACTCTTCTTTCGCCAGTTTGCACTTCCTGTTTATAGCATTTCTTAATTGCCGATAGTTCCTTTTACTTTCTTCATCATTAGTATTATTATATTTTCTACGTTCATCCATCAGCTGCAATATATCGTCTGAAACCCAAGGTTTTCTACCAGTTCTCTTTATTCCGCCTAAGTTTGCTTCTGCTGATTTAAGAATTTCCTTTTTAACATTCTCCCATTCTTCTTCTACATTTTCTACCTTATCTTTTTTACTCAGACCTCTTGCGATGTCCTCCTCAAAAATCTTATTTACCTCCTCTTCCTCAAGCTTCTCTAAATTCCACCGATTCATCTGACAACTTTTCTTCAGGTTTTTAAATCCCAATCTACATTTCATTATCACCAAATTATGGTCGCTATCAATGTCTGCTCCAGGGTAAGTTTTGCAGTCAACGAGTTGATTTCTAAATCTTTGCTTAACCATGATATAATCTATCTGATACCTTGCAGTATCGCCTGGCTTTTTCCAAGTGTATATTCTTCTATTATGATTTTTAAATTGGGTGTTGGCAATTACTAAATTATACTTCGTGCAAAACTCTATAAGTCGGTCCCCTCTTTCATTCCTTTTGCCCAGCACGTATTCACCCACTATATTTTCTTCCTTGGCTTTTCCAATGCTTGCATTCCAATCTCCAACTATTATTAAATTATCATCTCCTTTTACGTGTTTAATTGCTTCATCAATCTCTTCGTATACACACTCTACCTCATCATCATCATGGGCGCTTGTAGGCATATAGACGTTAACAATCGTTGTCGGTTTAGGTTTTGATTTTATCTTTATTACAATGATTCTATCACTATAAGTTTTGAAATACTCCACTCTCCTCCCTATCTTCTTGTTCATCACGAAACCTACTCCTGCCTGCCCATTATTTGACGCTGAGTTAATTACTCTAAAATCACCTGACCAAAAGTCGCCTTCCTCTTCCCACCGAACCTCACTAATTCCTACTGAGGTTTGTTTTGCTATATTAAGAATAATGTTTATAAGGTACAGAATAATACGATTTTCTATATTTCGTCTGTTTTACTTGAAAAAAAAAAGATTGTTTAAAGTTTTTATTTAATTTTTATTGGTTGTATTTACATTAATTTTCTCAGAATTAAATTCTCTACAAGGTTTGTTACTAAATCTTCCGCAATTATTAGTCATTTAACAAAGCTATTTTACTACAAACCTAAACCAACTTGTTTTTCGGCACCGAATTTTGTCTTTTACGTCGGATACCTTAAAGACCACTGAAGTTACAGTTCTGGGACCTGTTTTATCCTATTTAGCAGCTCAAATTACATAAGAAATCACCAACATTTCTTTTTATCAGAAGAGCTGAAATTCGGACGAAATCTTTCGCTAGCCGTAACTCGAAAACAAAGCGTTTCCAGATCTATATTTATGAAGTTTTTTCATTATTTTCACCAGTAGAACATGTTCTGAAAGTTTCTCCGTTACTTCCTTCGTAGGATACTCTTTATATATAAAATTGCACTCTTTATATATATATATATATATATATATATATATATAAAATTATTATAAAATAATATACATACTCGTAGTTTATATATAAAATTATTATTATTAAATTTTACTTCATTCTAGTCAGTTAAATTTAAAAAAAAACCAAATCTGTTTTAAATTAAATAACTTTAATAAAAGATATTACTTTACCAGGTTTTTAAAAGCCACCACCATTTTTACCAAATTCCAATAATTTAATTGGATGCAATCTAATTATAGATTATAATTTAATTATAAATGTTTCTCTACAGAAATTTGTGGACATAATTAGTTTATATTAACAAAAGAGAAGTCATAATAATAACAGCTCAGGAAAGTTTTTATTTATAAGATCTAAAGACACTTTATACAGTTTCCAACTGCAAAATACCAGTTTAACTCTTAAGACCCATGATACAGAATACTGTACTTCGTAATTTTTTTTTGAGAGAATACAGTACTCTACTGTGTATATTTTTGATCTAGTGGCTTTCTTCTGAACTCTTTTTATCCAGTCAACAACTAACCAAGCTCATTTCTCTTCAGTGTTTAGTACTATTTGTTACATATGGTGGCATCCACTTCTCATCACAGCAATCCCCTGCTGCTGTCAGAGGTAAGTATTTATATTATTTTATTTGCAATAACAATTAAAATTATTGCAGAGCTTTTGTGTTACTGAAACTTCAGTGTTAATATTGGTTCATGTTTTTTTACGTTTATCTCATTCCAAAAGAAATTATTTCCATCAGTTTTTGGAAGTACAGAATACTATACTTCTGGTTTATATTTATGTATTATACAAGTACATCATAGAAGTTTTTCAATGAATAGTTCTTTTATCATTTCATACTGCTTTCTTATAATATAATATCACTAAATGTTGCAAAATATTATTGCTTGCACTATACAAATAAACAAAATTTTAAAACGGTGGATTCAACTTTTTTCCTTTTCTCATAAATCTTGTATAATTTTTTTTTGTTTATTTTTCAGATGATGAAATTATTGACCTTCTTCAGCAACTCGATTCATCTAATGGAGAATTATCAGGTGATGAAGACTTTGAGAACAATACAACACAGATTGAAGGTACATATCAATCTTCTCCACTCAGTGATTCTAACTCATCAAACGAAGACGAAGAGGTAAGATACATTTCTATTGAGTTGTTTTACCCTAAATTTTTGGTTTTCCTTAAAATGGTGCTGCAATAATGACAAAATATTGTTGCAGGTCGATGAACAATCAAATACCAGTTCATCCACATCAAAGCTGAAGTGACGAAGGAACGATATCGTCCAGTGGCTCATCAGCCAACACTTCCAGAAATTAACATAATTAATTTTAGTTACTCAGATTACTGGAGTCAGTATCTGCAAAGAGGGTAAGTTAAATGAAGAAGAGCAGCGTTTTGAGCTACCCACAACAAAGAAGAGAAAACTACCAGTACAGATGCCTGGCCATGGTATGCAAAAGAAAGAAGTTGATCATCTGCCAGTTATTGAAGGTATCCCGAATTGGCAGAAATGCAGGAATCCGAATTGCAAGGAAAGTACTCGCACTAAGTGTAAAAAGTGTAACATTTTTTTATATTTACTTCCTAAATGAAGTTGTTTTACATCTTACGATGAAGCATAATTACTAAAATCTTAGTTCAATAATAAATTTGATTTTCCGTGTAATCTTTCATTTATATTTCTTGAGTGTGTCTTTTTTTAAATTAATTAATCTTAGTGTAATTTTTAAGAATAATATTATGTAAAAATAACACACTTTTCTTCAGTTTTTTGCTACTAATCTCATAAAATGAATTGTAAGAAAACTTAAATGTTAAATATATGTGTAGTGTAATAGAAATTATCATTAGTAGGTAGAAATAATTTTTTTCAGTTATAATAAAAAAAATATTATTATATTTTAAAAACTGATCAGATCAAATAAATAATGTAAAAAAAGCCACAAGTTTTTTATTAAAAAATATTATTGTATAAAGTAAGAGAAAGTTTACTTAATTTGAGGTGTCTAAGGCTACAGCCTTAGACACTTCCTATAAGTGTGTAAGGCTATAGCCAAATTGAACAACAAGAAGAGTCCTGGCCCAGATGGCATCCCGGCGGCGGTTTTGAAGGGTTTAATGTTGAAAGTGCCATGGGAAATGACAGATGTAGTTAACTACGGTCTTGAGAACAAATGCTTCCCGGGTTGCTGGAAGGAATCGCGCCCGGTCTTTACCCCAAGCAAGCTAGAGAAGGTCAAGCTGTCGAGTATCGCCCGTTATGTCTTCTTAACAATGTCGGAAAACCAGTCGAAAGGATACTGGTGTCCCGCATAGTTCAGGTGTTGGAGGCGGGCGTCGGCATCCACCCCAACCAATACGGACTTTGGCCAGGAAGGTTAACAGTACAGGCAGTAAAAAAAGTGGTCAATTGGACCTTGTGTTTTACTGTGTGACTAAATTGTATTCAAATTATGTTAACACGGGAACCTGCTGATAAAATTTATGTCTTAGCGGGATCCAGTATTGTACAATTTCTGAAAACAAATAAATAAAATAAAAAATAAAATTATTATTTTTAATGGTTTATTACGGCAGAATTTAAATTCGTTATTAAGAATAAATACTTCACTTTCAAGCAATTAAAATTATTCTTAATGCGTATAATTTCACGAAGAAAAACTCTAAAGATATGAAAATTATCGGAGAACAAGCATACAGTAAGCATCCAAAAATAAGAAGAAAGGACTGCTACTGTTTGGTGAATATCAAGATCACAGTTTCAAAAAGAAAGCAAAGTGCTTCTTTAATCGACATTGCAATCACGTTCGTTTAGTGCACGGAAGAAGTATAAACAAAACCTATCAGTGGATTGGACGTCGTCTTTAATAAAGGCGTTAGAAAAAGAATAAAATTGGGTTTTACATAAAGAAGAATGAATTGTTTACCTTAAAAAAATTGCATCAGAAACTTCAGACTGCTATTGATTTTAAAGGTAGTGAAACTACTTTATCGGTTATTCTGAAATACAGGTTGTCCGGGCTAAAGCTATCCAAAAGTAATAGCTTATATTTAGAAAACGGTCGTAATTTCTTAAAAGTAGACTCAATTGACAGGAAATATTTCCAAGATTTGTTCTACATAGTCCCAAGGTCAGCGGAATACGCATGCGCAGGCAAGCCGACTCACAATGCAGTTGAAGTCAATCTGTAGTCAGTTGAAATGTGGACCCCACAAAAGAAGATTCAGTGTGTGCTTTGATTACTGGAATTTAAATCAGTTACGCATGTTCAACAGCGTGTTCGGACTGAATGGAATATAGATCCTCCTACATCTAAGTTTATTCGTCAATGGCATATTTCTTTAAGAGGGACTGGAAGCTTGATTTCACAAACTGGAAATAATCAAAACATTTCAGTTACCAGACTGTGGATCTTGTACGTGATGGATTCAATGTTAGTCCTGGAAAGTCAAAACTGGCTAGTTAGGAAATGCAAATTGCTCCACTGTTCACGACATTGTTCATAACTGCCAACGTACAAGTTACAACTCCTTCATCACATTAAACGATGGTCCCCTACGATATTCATTTGCTGCAAAGGTAATATACCGTGTCGAAACTAATCCTTATTATCTTGAAACGTTGTTATTTAGTGACGAGGCAAACTTTCATACGTGCGGGAAAGTTAACAGATGCAATTGTCGAATTTAGAGTACTGAAACTCCTGTACAGTAATCGAAAATGAAAGGGACTGTTGTCAGTCGGCTTGTCTTGTGCATGCATATTCCCCTGATCTTAAGAGTACACTGAACATATCTTAAAAATATTTCCCGTCGATTAAGCCAACGTTTAAGATTACGACCACTGTTTTTCTAAATATAGGCCATTACTTTTAGATATCTTTAGCTCGGACAATATATTTAATTTTAAAGTGATGTAAAACTTGAAATTTTTAAATGAGAAAACCGATATTCGGTAGAAGAGAATTGTATATTAACAAGAAATTATTAATTACAGATAAGGTAACTTTTCTGTAAATCGTTTGTTAGGACGAATCGTATATTCTAAAACTTCAAACTGACGACTGACAAAGTTATAATCCAATGGTAATGGTTATAGGCTTATAAAGTGCCAATTAATAAAGATCATTTACTAATAATCGCTCTCTCTGTGAATCGTGAGACCTCGCCGATGGTGAGCGGACTTGACTGCTCAGTGATACAGAGTAGCTGAACAGAAGGTGCAACCATATCGGAGAGGTATCTGTTGAGAGCCAGACTAAGGAATGACTCCTGAAAGAGGGCAGCAGCTCTTTCAGTAGTTGTTAAGGGCGTAGGTCAGGACAACTTAAACGGCCACATCAACATCACTCAATCCTCTGAGTACTGCGTAGCTGAAAGCAATGGAAAACTACAGTTGCTTTTTTTTTCAAGAAAATGTAGTTCTTTGCACTTTCATATAGTAAAGATGGAGACGCCTTCCTTGGTAAACTAGTTCCCTGTTCGGATCTCCGGTTGGGGACTACTAAGGAAGAGGTCACCAGAAAATTAAAAAATAACATTCTACGAGTCGGAGAGTGAAATATTAGAAGTCTAAAAAAGGTTGGTAGGTTAGAAAATCTAAAGAGGGAAATGGATGGGTTTAATGTAGATGTAGCAGGAATTAGCGAGGTAAAGTTGGAAAAGGAAAACGACTTTTGGTCTGGTGATTTTAGAATAATTAACTCGGCTTCAAATAATGGGCAGGCAGGAGTAGGTTTCGTAATGAACAAGAAGATAGGGAAGAGAGTAGAGTATTTCAAAATGCATACTGATAGAATCATTGTAATAAGGATAAAATCAAAACCTAAACCGACAACGATTGTTAACGTCTATATACCTACAAGTGCCCATGATGATGATGATGATGAGGTAGAGTGTGTATACGAAGAAATTGACGAAGCAATTAAACGCATAAAAGTGGATGAAAATTTAATAATAGTTGGAGATTGGAATGCAAGCACTGGAAAAGGCAAGGAAGGAAATATAGTAGCTGAATACGGGCTGGGCAAAAGGAATGAAAGAGGGGACCGACTTACAAAGTTTTGCATGAAGTATAATTTAGTAATTGCCCAACACCCAGCTTAAAAATCATAATAGAAGAATATACACTTGGATAAAGCCAGGTGGTACTGCAAGGTATCAGATATATTATATCACGGTTAAGCAAAGATTTAGAAATCAACTCGTCGACTGCAAAACTTACCCTGGAGCAGACATTGATAGCGACCATAATTTATTGACAATGAAATGTAAATTGGGGTTTAAAAACCTGAAGAAAAGGTGTCAGATGAATCGGTGGAACTTAGAGAAGCTTGTGGAAGAGGAAGTAAAGAAGATTTTTGAAGAAGACATCACAAGAGGTCTGAGTAAAAAAGATAAGGTAGAAAACATAGAAGAAGAATTGGAGAATGTTAAAAAGGAAATTCTTAAATCAGCAGAAGCGAACTTTGGCGGAACAAAGAGAAATGGTAGAAAAAGTTGGATTTCAGACGATATATTGCAGCTGATGGATGAAAGTAGAAAATATAAGAATGCTAGTGATGAAGAAAGTAAAAGGAACTATCTACAATTAAGAAATACTACAAACAGGAAGTACAAATTAGAGATAGAAGAGTGGATTAAAGAAAAGTATTCAGAAGTGGAAAGAGAAATGAGGATTGGTAAAATAGACGGAGCATACAGGAAAGTTAAGGTAACTTTTGGGGTACATAAATTAAAATCTAATAATGTGTTAAACAAAGATGGTACACCAATATATAATACGAAAGTTAAAGTCGATAGATGGGTGGAATATATTGAAGAGTTATACGGAGGAAATGAATTAGAAAATGGTGTTATAGAGGAAGAAGAGGAAGTTAAGAGGATGAAAGGGGAGAAACAATACTGAGATCTGAATTTAAGAGAGCATTAAAAGATCTGAATGGCAGAAAGGCTCCTGGAGTAGACGGAATACCTATAGAATTACTGCGCAGTGCAGGTGAGGAAGCGATTGATAGATTATACAAACTGGTGTGTAATATTTATGAAAAAGGGGAAGTTCCGTCAGATTTCAAAAAGAGTTTTATAGTCATGATTCCAAAGAAAGCAGGAGCAGATAAATGTGAAGAATACAGAACAATTAGCTTAACTAGCCATGCATCAAAAATCTTAACGAGAATTTTGTACAGAAGAATTGAGAGGCGAGTGGAAGAAGTGTTAGGAGAAGACCAATTTGGTTTCCGGAAAAGTACATGGACAAAGGAAGCAATTTTAGCACTCACATTAATAGTAGAAGGAGGATTAAAGAAAAACAAACCAGCATTCTTGGCATTTATAGACCTAAAAAAGGCATTCAATAACGTGGACTGGAATAAAATGTTCAGCATTTTTAAAAAATTAGGGTTCAAATTCAGAGATAGAAGAACGATTGCTAACATTTACAGGAACCAAACAACAACGGTAATAATTGATGAACATAAGAAAGAAGCCGTAATAGGAAAGGGAGTCCGACAAGGATGTTCCCTATCTCCGTTACTTTTTAATCTTTACATGGAACTAGCAGTTAATGATGTTAAAGAACAATTTAGATTCGGAGTAACAGTACAAGGTGAAAAGATAAAGATGCTACGATTTGCTGATGATATAGTAATTCTAGCCGAGAGTAAAAAGGATTTAGAAGAAACAATGAACGGCATAGATGAAGTCCTACGCAAGAACTATCGCATGAAAATAAACAAGAACAAAACAAAAGTAATGAAATGTAGTAGAAATAACAAAGATGGACCACTGAATGTGAAAATAGGAAGAGAAAAGATTATGGAGGTAGAAGAATTTTGTTATTTGAGAAGTAGAATTACTAAAGATGAACGAAGCAGGAACGATATAGAATGCCGAATAGCACAGGCGAAACGAGTTTTCAGTCAGAAATATAATCTGTTTACATCAAAAATTAATTTAAATGGCAGGAAAAGATTTTTGAAAGTATATGTTTGGAGCGTCGCTTTATATGGAAGTGAAACTTGGACGATCGGAGAACCTGAGAAGAAAAGATTACAAACTTCTGAAATGTGGTGCTATAGGAGAATGTTAAAAATCAGATGGGTGGATAAAGTGACAAATGAAGAGGTCTTGCCGCAAATCGATGAAGAAAGAAGCATTTGAAAAATGTATTTAGAAGAAGAGACATACTTATAGGCTATATATGAAGGCATCCTGGAATAGTGGCTTTAATATTAGAGGGTCAGGTAGAAGGAAAAAATTGTGCAGGCAGGCAATGTTTGGAATATGCAAATCAAATTGTTAGATGAATAGGATGTAGGATGAATAGGATTGTTAGTATGAATAGGATGTAGGGGGTATACCGAAATGAAAAGACTAGCACAAGATAGGGAATCTTGGAGAGCTGCATCAAACCAGTCAAATGACTGAAGACAAAAAAAAGTAATAATCGATGTCGGAAGAGAAAAGCGGTTCCTTCCTGACGTGATGTTACCTTGGAAAGCCAGTTCAACTATTGGTGACTCATAGAAACATAAATGTAAACAATTTCATGAAGTGGTCATCTTAAAAATTAATTCCCAATCTTCCTCCATAGTTAGTGGTAGTTCTCGATAATGTACCACTTAACAATTCCAAGCTCAAACTCAAGAAAAACACGGCCGACTGGCCAAAAAATACATATTTCTTTTATTACACTTATATTAATTAATTTACATAAAACTACAAGAAAGTATCTACTTGAAGGACTTTTAGTAGAAAAATGGTCGTCGCTTTCTTAGAATTCCATCTTACTATCTTGATTTTAGTTCAGTCGAGGTGGTACGGCTGTAAATAATTTTTGAGTTCTTGAGTTTTATCTTAAACTTTGAGTTTTTGAAGTTGGCGTCAAATATATAAAAAATCAATTTATTGCACCAGTAACACAGCATACCTTTTTTGTTTTACAGATTTCTCGAAGAAAAGACGAGAAAAGTATTACTTTTGGTTGGATGGTGTAAGTGGGAGGTGAAATTGATTTTCCTTTACTTTTTGAGGCATGAGAAATACGAAAATACCACTCACTTAAATTGGGGTATCCATACATATATATATAGGTCTACGTGCAAACTTTTATGGCTCGAAAATTTCCAAAACTACTAGTTAAATTTAATTGACATTTAGATGCGTTGTAGTAGTATACCTGAAGTTGTTCATGTGAAGATTTGATGAAGATTGGTTGAGCCGTTCTTGAGTTACGCTAAATTTAAGGCCGAAAATGTTTGAGCGGGGTAAGTTAGAAGCGGGGTAATCTTTTAATTTCACGCCGATCTGCAGAATTGAATTTAAAGAAGAATTAAATAGTAATTATACTAGCATGTAATTTTAAACTTTTTTTTTAGTTTTTTTTTCAGCAAAAATTTATTTTATTTTTAATTTTTTTATTGCTATATGAAATCTGGTTAGCTGTGAAAAAAGCAGTTACTTTTATATGGATTTGAATACTAGATCGTGGATACCGGTATTCATTAGTGTTTGGGTTTTAATTAACCACACATCTTAGGAACGGTCGACCTGAGACTGTACAAGACTTTCTTTACAGTCATGCATAACATCCTCATTCTTCCTTTGAAGTTAATACTTTAGATGATTCCAGAGGCTAAACAGAAAAGAGGGAGAGAGAGAGAGAGAGGTGTGCAAAAACGAATGAGTTAACAGTAAAGCTATCTAGAATGCAGAAGTTTTTTTACAACCGGGTGTCCGACAAAAAACTCCGCAGTTTTAAATTAAATTACTTTATTACATTTAGAATTACGAGTGTACGTGTTTTATTACATGAAAGTAAAAAAGTTGAACCTGCGATCTTTATATTCCACAAACAGCAGCAATTTTTCTCCTTATATTTGGATGCTTTTGGCCTGTTTATCTTTAGAGCTTCTTTCTTAACGAAATCATACCCATTATTGATAATTTCTAATGTAGTAGTTGAATTTCTTTAAAAGTTTCCCATCTCTATCAATAACTAAATCTCGTGGAAAAAACTCGGTGTCATGAGTGTTTTCCACGAGAAAGGTTTTTCTGAATTAAAAGAATGCAGAGCAAAAAAATTCAGAAATAAAAGTTCTGTGTGAAACATATTTTGTTACACGTCATAAGAACTACGTAAACTCACCTAAATATTAATCTACTTTAAATAGTAAATTCTACTTGTTTATTAAGTGATAAATAATATTTTTTTTTTTTAACTCCAAATGCAATTAACGCAAAATATAACATTTACATAACAGTACACATTTACATAAAAATATTTACTTTTTGACCTTGCCGCAAGAATAAATTTGCTTTTCTTTCATTTAACCTATTAGTTATAAATAAATATTATTAATAACGTGTCGGTACTAAAATGTTAATTATCATTTGAGATTAGTCTAAATTCTGTTTGTTTTCTTCTATTTATAAATTTAAACAATAAATGGAATACATAGATTTTCACCACGTTACAAAGAAAAAAAAAATCCAAGAAAAAATATGAAAACATATTTTTAATAATAAATAAAATTAAGATAAATAAAATGATTTATCTTCGTACATTATTGTTACTTTTCTGAAATGTTTTTAACGAACAAATGTGATGAAAATGCATAAATTGTCATCAGCAAAACCGATTACTATAACGCGTATTCAGGCGTTTCGTGTTATTTGTATATGAATTAATTACGATATTATTGTTCTAAGTAAAGTATATCGTAATATTTAGTTTTATTTTCTTCATATTTTACTCATACATTGAAGACGTGAGGAAAACAACACGAAAGGGTCGTCACAACATGTTTGTGAATTTTATTTTTCTGATGTCATTTATTTAATTACCGTATATATTTCAAAATAAGAAATAGTTATAATTTTTATTTAAAAGAAAATATTTACTTCCTTATACTAAGTAAAGGAAGTATTTTTTTTTCTTTCCTGTTTAGCCTCCGGAAATCACCGTCAGGTATTACTTCGGAGGATGAATGACGATGATACGTACAAGTGTATGAAGTGCAGTCTTGTACAGTCTTAGGTCGACCGTTTCTGAGATGTGTGGTTAATTGTAACCCAACTACCAAAGAACACTGGTATCCACAATCTAGTATTAAAATCCGTATAAAAGTAACTGCATTTACTAAGATTTGAACGTTGGAACTCGACTTCGAAATCAGCTGATTTGCGAAGACGCGTTCACCAATAGATCAACCCGGTGGGTAAAGGAAGTATTGTGATGGCGAAAAATTTCGGTTTTCAAATTTCAACGGAAATATCGATTTTGACCATCCCTGAATCCATTTTGACTAATTTCGGCGTGACGTCTGTATCTCGCATAACTCAAGAACGATTAGTCGTAAGATGTTGAAATTATGGATATAGGACTGTTTTGATTTGATTTGTTTTGTTTTGATTGCGATCGACTAAACCAGAAGTGTTCAAAAAAGCCCAAAATCCAAACAAATTTAGACTTTTGACTTTTTATTAATTGCAGTAACAAGCCCTCACTGAGAGTTTTTTAACGATATATCATAAGTGGTACTTATTTTCATTGTTTCCAGTGTAATAGCCAAATAAAATTTTAATTAATGAAATATTTAGATCAAGGAGAAGGTACATCGGTTCGAATGAGACTTCATCTTTTTTTTTTAACTTTTTTTAAATTTAAATATATTGATTTATTAATAATTATTAACCTCTGATTGTAAAAAAAAAATTACGATATATAATAATTCAATAATAACAATAAAAAATTAAAAAAAAAAAAAATATCAGAAGTTATTAACGAAATAAAGTTTTATGTACTTTTCATTTAAAAAAAAAAAGTGTATATGTATTTTAATAGGTGCACAAAGAAATCATGTAGTGCCTACCTCAATTTTTTTATTTTGGTTGAAAATAAGCTGGATTAAAGTCGAAGAACCGCAGTTATAGAGTAGACCACACAATTATTTGAAAAAAGACGCTAAAAGTAACTTTTGCCAAAAACTTGCCCTACTTTCGAAATAACGCTTTTAATAAAAAAAAAGAAGAAAATCGTTCACTTCTTAGGAAAAGTAGCACAATATGTTTCGAAAGAATAAAAACATTTATACTAAAATTAGGTTTTTTTGACTTATGGTAATATTCAACCGTCTTTTTATGCCAGTTATGCCGATTTATCATTAATTTTCTTTCGACAATCATACGTTGATTACTAACAAATGTAAGATGACAAAATCAAGGATGACATGGGCGAAATCTTAACAATTTATTAAATATAATGTAATAAAAAATACAACTGCATAGTGAAACATGGCATAAACAGTAACTGACTAACAACATTACCTATCCCCCATCTCTTTTCCTGGTTCGATATGTACAAAATGTATCGCGAAGTTCTCCCGAGATTTTAATAACCTATTCTACTGGTGAAAATAACGGAAAAAGTTCACATAAAGATATGTCCTAAAATGCTTCGTTTGCGAGTTACGGCTAGTGAAAGATTCAGCTCGGAATTCAGCTACTTCGGTGAAATGAGGTCGCACCAAAATGTTTAGAACTTAAGAGACAGAATTAGTGATTTCTTATGGTTTTTTTACCTGAAAAATCCAAAATAAAAGGTCCAAGAACCGTATCCTCAGTAGTTTTTGAGAAATCTGGGGTGAGAACTAACAAGCTAAAAAACCCGTTTTTTATGTTCGACTTACAATAACTTTGTTAAATGGGTGATAAACACACAAAACATTTAAACACAACCTGTAGAAAATTTAATTCTAAGTTGGGTAAGATTCTGATTTCTGGCCCTCCCAAGAGCTGGGCAGTCGAATATCATGTGTTGATTCGACTGGACCTCCCCGCAAACGCACAGCTCATCAGCTGCAAGGCGGAACAGAAACAAATATTGGTTGAAATATACATGGTTGGAGAGCACTCGGTCTCCCGTTATCTATAAAAACCAAGGAGAGTCATACCATTCCCCGAGATTCTGGATAAATCTATACAAGAACCTTCCCTTAGTCGTGACGTGTCATTCTTGCTGTCATGTTTCCATCGCGAGGCTGTAAAGCCTCCTCCGCAGACAGGAGATGGACAACTGTTCGAAATTTAGAACCGGTGCATTGCGATCACCGTTCCACTACAGGCTCGGCTCGAAACCTCATCCCAAATACCTCGTCCTCCCTATCTTTTCACAATCTCCACATGGCCGCCCGAACTTTCACCACTAAATCAACTGGGAAACTCTTTACCAGTACAGTGGTAGTCTCGTAGGTAGTTTTTTAAAATCACCAGTGCATTCGCCGCGTTCAGGTCATACTTTTGAAGACAACTCGGTTCATCATGTAAAAACGACGGCCTGACAGCCCGTAATCCTTTCGAGCAAACCTCTTAAGAGTGTGCATCACAGAGACGGCGTCCGCCGCTACTTGCTTAATGTGGTTGCTAAACAGCAACTTCTCATCAAACAAAATACCTAGGTACTTATGAACTCTCACTCGGCTGTTTGCACAGCCTTTATACTTAATACGGGGGTTACGACTGTATGATACTTTGTCTGCACCCTTGAGAAGCATAATCTTCGTCTTGGGCACAGAAATCTTTAAATTTTAAATGTCTATCCAGAGCCCTTTGCGGTTGACAAGCCACCTGCACTCGGTCTTCTAGCCGCGGTTGTGAGCTACCACGAACTAAAAGGAGACAGTCATCAGCGAAAGCCTGGGCTGTGACCCCTACTCAAAAAGTAAGTTCTAGAAATTCGTCGAATACCAGTTTCCATAGCAGGGGATCGAAAACGGAACTCTGCAGGCTTTTCCTGGTAACGGATTTTTCCACAAGTAGGTGGGGATCCTTAAACAGAGCCGTTCCACAACCAGCCTTTCAAGTAACTTGCCGATTACCCGCAAGAGGATGATGGGCCGATAACTGCCGATCTCACTCGCGTCCTTTCCTGATTTTAGGAGTACTTCACCAAGACACCTTCCAACAAGTCGGAAAGCAACCCCAGCTTAGGCACCCAGAGAACAGCCTGCCAAGCGGCTATCATATGACAAACCGCAGATGATAGAAAATATCCGGGCCTATTTGGTTAATTCCCGGTGCCTTTCTCAGTGCTATTCGAGAAACCAATCGGTCTATATCTACGGATTCCACAGCTCGTACACTAAACAATATTGTCTCACCCGCCCTAAACCCGACTTCTGCTTCACCCTCCGGAGCATCTGGAAACAAAATATCCAGGAACGCCTGGATATTTTCGGAACGCCAGAGAACGGGTTCCGTTCTCTGCTGTGGAACCTGGTTTTTGATGGATTTCTGGGATTGACATTCCCAGAAGAGGTCACGGCCCAGGCTTTTGCCGATGACTGTCTCCTTTTAGTTCGTGGTAATTCACGACCGCAACTGGAAAGTAGAGCGCAGGCAGCTTTATCAACCGCTGATGGCTGGATGGACATACAAAATTTAAAAATTTCTGTGCCCAAGACGAAGTTTATGCTTCTCAAGGGCGCACACAAATTATTATGCAGTCGTAACCCCCACATTAAGTATAAAGGCTGTATAACCAGGCGAGTAAGGGTTCATAAGTACCTAGGTGTTTTGTTTGATGAGAAGTTGCTGTCGAGCCGGGCCAAAACCGGAGCGGAACGGTGATCACAATGCACCGGAGCTAAATTTCGTACAGTTGCCCATCTCCCTTCTGCGGAAGAAGCTATGGAATCTCGCGATGGAGACATGGCAGCTTGAATGGCTTGTATAGGTTTATACAGGATTTGGGAGGATGGTATGCCTCGAGTTCATTTTTAAGGGCAGCAGGTGCCCAGGTGCTCACCAACCATGTGGATTTGAAGCAATATCTGTTTCGGTTCCGCCTAACAGCTGATGAGTTGTGTGTCTGCGGGGAGGTCCAGTCGAACGGGCATATGATGTTCGACTGCCCCGCTCTTGGGGGGGGGGGGCAGAGACCGAGCCACCCTGGAACTTAGAGATCAGGGGGAAACTTGGCCGCTCACAAACGACGACTCAATGTGGCGAGAGACACATTGTCGGACCGTGTGGGAGTTCCTCAATGAGGTTGCGATGTTCAACCGTCATCGCCAGAGTTTTTGATTACTTTTGGCTATATTGATTCCTAAAGCGCCGCTATGGGATGTGTTTCCTGAGATAATGGCTGGCCACCAGTCAGATATAAGCTCCAAGCGCTTTAAATGGTGGACAGGTACTAGCTAGCATACAGTGACCGAGGCGTGACAACCTAAATTGCTGTCTTTTTATATATTAACTATTTTTGTTTTATTAGTAACAAGGGGTGCCCCTCCCCGATTTAGTTTTAGATTTGACAAGTGAGCGGCTGGGATACATAAGCGGGTGGTGAATAGCACCCTGCTTAATCCGCTCACGCTGATAGGTAGCTCACAAGAAGCTTTTAGGAATTGGGTCGCTAAACCATTTTTAGAGGCACAGTAGCCATTTCTTGGCACTGACATTTGGTCTATGCTCTAGGGCGACCGAATGGGGTGGTGGCGGGAGAAATGCCAGATAACCAATTCTGCTTCACCCTCCGGAGTATCTGGAAACGGAGTATCCAGGAACGCCTGGTAAGTTGCCACAGATGTTAAAGTGTGGTCACGACCAACAAACCCTCTTCAAACACTGGACAGCATGTGCAATTTGGCCGGTAAGTGACTTCGCGAGCTGCCACGGGTTGAGCTGAAACTCGCGCGTGGAGTCTTGCCAAAAGTTGAGTTTGGCTTCCTTGATGTCATGAACGTTCTCACTACGGACGCGACGGTAGATCTGCCGAAACTCAGTGCGCGCCTCGTTAACAATAATCCACGTTAGGGGGTGACGCTAGTATCTTCTAGCGAACCTACCTCTTGCGCGCAGCACGCTAATGGTCAGAGGACCACCACTTTCTGTCTAGCCACCAGCCAGACAGTCCAACTACTGGTACACCTAAGCAGGTCGCCCGTTACTAAGGTGACATCGATGTAACTCTCCTCCAGTTCGTAAGAGAAAGTCGGCGATTGTTCTGCCTCGTTAAGGAAGTAAAAGATTCCTTGCTTCAACGTACTGTGCGTCTTTGGGGTGAGTGATAGGTGAATTCAAGGCGGAAGACTTGGCGAAGTCCCGTTACCGTTAACAATATTAAGCGATGTTCCCTTAATAATATGTTCCGAGAAATGTTATATTTTAGCCTATCCGCCCAAACAGGCGTCGCGTATAGCATAATAGCCACGCACACGCCTTTATACAGGAAGCTCATGGTCTTAAAGTTAAAACCTCAATTAGGATTGACCACACGTCGAATATCGAAGAAGATATTGGAGGCTCTCTCCGGGACGTATTGAAGGCGCTTCTTAAATTGCAGTTCCCATCAAGAAACACCATGAGGTACTTTTGAACCTGAACATACTTTATACGCTGGCCTGCCATCGAAACACGGACACGCCGACTCACGGCGTGTCCGTGTTTCTGCCAAACTGCCAAACGGCCTTTGAAGAGTATCATCTTGGTCTTTCCCGGTCTAAACGCCATCTTGTGTTGATGACCTTACAGCTCAAGCATCCTGCAAGCCCAAGTAACTCGGAGTTACCTCCCTCCGCGAGCTTCTTTCGACCAGCAGAAGCCCATCGTCAGCATAAGCCACGGTGCAACACCCGCTGGGCAACGTCAGCCGCAGGAGAGAATCAAACTTCACCACCCACAATAATGGACCCAACATGCTGCCCTAGGGACATACCTTAGATTGCGTCGTGCCAACCTCATGGCTGCCCTTACGGAGCAGCACATCCCGATGACTGAAGTAACTTTGCATAACTTGCAATTCACTTACAGTACATTCTCTTTTTTAGAGTTGGTAAATAGGAGAAGGCCACCATACATTATTAAATGCTCCGGAAATGTCCAGGAAAATCGCCAGAACATATTACGTCTCACTGGTTTTTACCACACTCATCAAACGGAGTATGGCGTTCTCCATACCCCTTCCGGGACGAAACCCGTACTGATTCTCCATCAAAAATCTGCAATTTTAACCTCTCATCTATACGCAGATACAGAACTTTTTCAAAGACCTTGCCAATAATCGGAAATTACGTCAGAAGCCTATACGACGAACTAACAGCGGGATCCTTGTCGCCACTTCTAAACAACAATTTCACAATCCCTTTTTCCAGCATAAAGGGAAGTATCCTCCAAACTACAATTTATTAAATACAAGTGAGACAACTCTCACACTCATCCCAACCAAGCGAACAAGAAGCACTGCCGTTATTCCATCAAAGCCTGGGGCCTTACTCCTACCTAACTACACATAGCATGACGCACCTCAGCTTCTGTGATCTCTAAGGACACTGCACCCCCGCGGAACTGAGCGACTTCTCACCGCACCCACAGATGGTATGTGGTCTCTCCAGCTTCACTATCATCAGGCAGTAAATCGTCTAGTAATTTGTGTAAAATCTCAGAAGTATCCGAAATTACACCAAACCTGCTCGAGAGAGCAGACAAAAGAACGTCCTTTCGTTGTTTGTACCTCAAGACGCCCCAGGGATCCCTGTTCACCTGTTCATGAACAAAGGAACGCCAGGAATTCCTTTTCGTAGTCCGGACTTTATGAAGGTAAAAACACCTCAGGACGGCCCGTCGTTCCGGATCGCCCTCACGTTGTCTCTACAAACGAAAAACCGCCCTCTTCATGCCGGACAGCTCCCTATTCCACCGTGATGCAATCCTCTCTCGACCGAAACTTCGGGGAATTGAACACTTAGCGGTATCAAGAAACGCCGCCGACAAATCAACTGCCAGATCTTCCAAATCCAAGAAATCTAGACTCCGATCCAAAACTCGGAGCCTGGTCGAAAATAATAAACAAATTTCTTCCAGTCCGCACGCCTGTGCAGGAAACGACCCTACTGAATCGGAACGTTATATCGGTAGCACTCACTCAAGTCACCAGCAATTTCGTATACAACCAATCGATGATCGTTCGAGCAGTCATCAACTACCTTCCAATTACAAACATTGGCAGGGATAAACCTACCAACGGTAGCATCAATGTTCGTTCCACCAAACAATCGACGTCCATCTAACATATCTACGTAGGTGGGCAACTCACCAGGTACCTTATATACCTGTAGATCATCCTGGACCAAAAAGCCCTGCATTAATTTACCGCCATCATCAGTGAAACCACTATGCCACAAGAGCGACTTAGCATTCACACCCGCAGCTACAAGGATTAGACCAGTGCCAGAGAACCGTAGGAGTTTATCCCAGACCTCAAGATGATGATCAGCAGGAATTTTATACTGGAAATATGAACTAGCAACATACAGATGCAAGCTCTGAACATCCATACGGACAACGACATGATGATTATCTGAGAGCTGTCGAATAAAGACACAATCAAGTTTTCTTCTGTACTAAATAGCGGACATGCTTTCAGAACCACAATAGATCCTCTTCCAACGAGAAAAACCTGGCAGATCACCGGACATAATATATGGATGCTGCAACAAAACAACATCCAAATCTCTACGTAATGCAATCTTTCCAAACTCAACCTGAGCAATGTAAGCTGAGCATTCAACAGACCAAATCTAACCATTTAATGAAATAGAATTATAGTACATATCGAGAGCTCTCTGATAACACCCACAATCTTTACTGTTCACAGAGTCCTTATAATCCTTCAGAAGACGTTTGCAATTAACAGAAGTCGGACCCTCCAACTTCTTTGGACACTCCTGACGCATGTGTCCATCACTACAATGAGCGCTAACTGCCGGACGTTCACAGAACTTAGCCCTGTGACCAAACCTGCAGCACCTAAAACAGCGCTGGACATCTAAATACTCCTTGACCTTACACGAAGAAAAGTGTACAAACAACCTGCCCTCCTCAGTGAAGCTGCCGAAAGGCTTAACCAGAAAATCCCGCTATCCACCACTAGCGCTCCGCCACTAGGATAGGATAATATCGCTATCATATACGATTTAAATAATAATCGACATAAAAACTTAAATATAGCCTCATCCATCTGAGTATTTTGATCCCTAATGAGAGCCATTAAATCTTCCTCAGACAGCCGTCGATCTATGTCATAAACAATCACTTTAGGGCGCCTATTGCCTTTAGAGTCTACTTTCATGTCCAACTTTCCGACTTTAAAGGAGTCAGAAATGACCCGCACAGTTCTTTGTTGTCAGCAATGACGACTAAACCTTTCTTCGTCTCTCTAACATTACGAATTCTCAGGTTCTGCCTCTTATGTTGAAGGACGGCCTGAATCTTGTTCTACATCTCCTTAGTTGTTTCAGTAGCTGCCCCTTCCTTTAGGTTGACGAACACAGCCTCTGACTGCTTACCAGACAGACTAGCCTCCCGGCTCACAGTCAGAATCTCTGCGTAGCGTTTACCCTGTGGAACCATGGGATGCAGCGGAAACTATCTCCCTCACAAACTCTCTTACCTCAGGCTTAATAGCCAGTCTTTCATAGCCTTGAACCAAGGCTTCAACAATGGGTTTGAGTTCCCTGATTTTAGCGAGGATCTTACCTAGTACATTAGCCTTAGCACTTTTTGGGTTCTTCAAACATTGAATCAAGAAGTCATACTTCTTTTCAAACGCCCGCACCAACGGGACCGAGCCTCCAGTCCTCCTATTATTTTTAGAAAACTTCTCAATCATTAATTGATCAATACTCTTCCCAGCCCGCGAAGAACCGGAAACACTTGTTCACGACCCCTCATCACCAGAAGCGGATAAAGTCGTCAAGCCTAACCCCAATCGTCTCCGTAATCTCTTCGCGAGTTTTTTTTCTTTTTAACCACACAAGACCAACCGGTAACCGCCGAGACGTTGCCTCGGTTGACTTTATGTGACACGGCGATGTCTGGTCACCACCCTTCAGCATTGTCCACCCATTGGACCTTCCCAATGGGCCCCCCCCCGGTTCATTGAAGCAACACGACCTCCGCTTCTAGATGCCGTAATAACTCTTCCCAGGAGGGCTACCCTCCTCGTTCCTGCTCCTAGTCGGGGTCCGAGTATGCCCCCATACATACCCCCCCAGCCATCGCGCGCCCACCCCTCAAACCTTAAGGGTCCTTAATGCTTCATTAGAGCGTCCCGACCCAGTCACTCTTGCATGTGACCAGGCCAAGACGTTTTCAGCAAAAGGGCTACCTCCTTGGTTCTGCAGGGTTCCGCGCCTCGATCCCACTGGCTACATCATTTTTTAGCCATCTCCCATTTTTTTTTTTTTTTGTAAAGCATCAGCCTCGCTTATGAGGCATACAGCAGCCCCCATAAGCATCTCTTACGTCCTGCACACGGGTCAGCTCCATGGCTCTGATCTTAACCGCGGGAATGCCTGCGATTACCCCAACCGCGTCTCCCGACACGGTGCAGTATGCAGCCGCAATCCGAATTGCCGCACGACGCTCCAGAGAGACCAACCGATCTACATTCCTTTGTCGGTCCAGCGCTGTAATTCATACCGGCACGGCGTACATTACTGAAGACATCGCCACCGTCATCAGTAAATTCCTCTTATTGGATTGAGGTTCCTTTTGTGTCATCATCAGTCGTCCAAGTGCCACAACAGGTTTTTCACTCTTCGCTGCCGCTTCACGAAGATGGGCGGTAAAGAACCCAGTCTAACCAAACACACGAGGTATTTCGCGCTGCGCTGCTCCAACACCCTTACTCTGTCAATATCCACTGCAATTGGTCGCAATTAGCGCCTCCTAACTATCGCTACCGCCGCCGTTTTTCGGGCGGGGGCAAACCTCATGCCCTACTCACGCAGTCATACATTCACCCTCGAAACCGCAGCATTAGCAACGTCTTTCATCTCTTCCTCAGTGCGGCCGGCGACCAAGAGGGCCAGGTCATCGGCATATGCGTCTAGCTCTTACCTTCCGCTAGTTCCATCTTCAGGAGGTCGTCATATACCAATTCCCACAACAATGGTCCCAGCACCGACCTCTGTGGTACTCCACACGTCATAATGTAAACGCTACGCAGAGGTTCTGAATGGGAGGCGGGAGGCTAGTCTTTCCGGTAAGCAGTCAGAGGCAGTGTTCGTCAACCTGAAGGAGGGAGCAACTACTAAAACAACTAAGGAGATGAAGAACGAGATTCAGGTCGTCCTTCAACATAAGAGGCAGAACCTGAGAATTCGTAATGTTAGAGAGACGAAGAAAGGTTTAGTCGTCATTGCTGACGACAAAGAAACTGATCACACATTCTAACACCTGATTCAGTGCAGGACTCACATGCTTTGACGCAAGCGGTTCTCTGTGAGCAATGCAATGGGTGCACAGTGCATTTGGTGATTTGCTTCGAATAAAAGTGCCTGTAATCCTTCACAGCAGCCAGACATGGAGCGAGCTCCATCAGTGCAGACACCAACGTACTTAGGCCAGTTCAAATTACTTTCAGATATAAATGTATCAAGAATCTCGAACAGGTCCTGAGCCTTCGCTCCTGCAATGATTTTTTACAAAACAGAAGGTCTTATTTAATATTATTACTATCTATAACCGTACATAGCATATCCAATGAGCATCATTATTATTATCCGTAGCCTCATCTAGCTGCAATCCAAATTCCACTCCTTTAATTCTCTTCAGTTAATCGATCGTTGATATACTCCGCCATATGTTGCATTCTCCGACTAATTGTGTTATTGGACAAAGGCACTTTTAAAAGCAGCTTCCCAGCAGACTCACCAACCATGATGTTCACCATATCTACAGCAGCCGGTAGAATATGTTCTTCTTCGATAGTATGTGGCTTCTTGCATTTCGCGATTCTGTAAGCCACCTTGTAAGACGCTAGCAAAGCGTTGTTTGGTATTGATGCAGTCTTAAAAAATGTATTTTTTCCTTGTTTCAGTTCTTTCAACTTCCTGGCAAACAATTCACGAGATTTTCCAACCATGCTGAGGTTCTAAATTAGCTTCTAAATGGCACTTCAATTTACTTGGAAGCATCCATTCCTTTGCCAAAACGTTCGTACACAATACACATTGTGGTCTTTTTTCACCATTAATTTTTGTTGACGTAAAACCAAACTCTAATTAACCGTCATCATATTTACTATATTTTCGTTTCTTCACAGTCGTGCCACTGGTTGAAGACATACGTTCTTTATCTGCACTATTACGTTTATTACTGTCCAAAAACCATTGGACAAAATCATTAAAGATACAACAGCAAAATATCACAAAACTATTTATCAAAGACAACAAACAAGAAGTTATATAACACTAAGTAAATTACATGAACTAATTTATATGACTGTTTATTTATATGAAGCGCTGAGTTTAATTTCACTAAACTTAGATTATAAACCGACTGACTGAATCGAGCCGGCAACGCTTGCTTATGTGCTTTCCGCAAGATCTTCCAGAAAATTCCAAATCTGTCTCGAAGGGTTTACGCATCTCGACGTGTCTAGCGCGATCATATGGTGCGATCGAGAAAGGGCAGCGTTGCCGGTTCGCGTTCGCTAGAATATTCTGCGCCGGCGACTTTACTTTTATTCAGGGTCAAGTAAAAACAAACCGCAAAAAAAATCTAGATATTTTTAGCTTCTCACTTTGTATTTTGTTTAGTTAAGTCAAATGTAAATGTCATGGCTCAGTTAATTATGTAGCTTTTACAATATTTCGCAGCGCCCCTGTGAAGAGGCCGCGACTCCCCGGGGCGTCGCGGCCCACAGTTTGGGAATCACTGCATAAGGAAGTAAACAAAATGAGTATTACGAGCAAATTATAACAAAGTGTTAATTTATGTAGCCTTAAATTTATTACATTTCAGAAAACCGCAAACTAATAAAAACAATTTCAAATAAACACATCAATCATATAAAGGCTTTATAGTTTTTTTTTTTTTGCAAAAGAGCTAACCAGTCGTAGTACATTGAACTTCGACATTAAGGAATTTCAGAAGGCTACGACCAATTGTAGATGAGCGGAAACAATAAGAAATTAGTTATTGTTAATTTAATTTTCAAAAACTTTTAATGACAATTAGGCGATAAGTAAATTAGATAACGATGTTAAACGACCACGTAGTCACGGACGAATTAAATTGGTTAAATATATATAGCCAATTAATTATACAACTTGTGTTACTGCGTATAATCATTTCTAGTACATTTATCTTCAGTTAAATAATAAATAATTATCGTCTTGGTATTTGATAAATCTATTTTACTTGTACCACATAAATTTCATAATTAGCGAAATGTAATTTATTTCATTACATAGTTACAATTTTGATGATGCGAAATGAAATATGTACTATAGTACTTTGATTATGTCAAGAACCATTATCTTAACATATTTAAAAAAAGAATCTTACCAGTTATAAAATATGCTAATAGTATAAATTGTGAATTATTTATTTCAATAAACTTTTATTTTTAATCAAAAGATAAACCCACACGTCAATTCAAATGCACAAGCGAAATACCATCTTATTTATTCCGTCTTATTTTATTTTTATTCCGTCTTTTCTTTGTTTCTTTGGTATTTAATTTCAATTACGGTTGTTTAATTGTAACAACCATAATTTAAAAAAAGTATAATAGTAAAGTAAGAATTAAAAAAAATCGAATTAAAAAATTATTCATTAAATTTCCAATTTCTGAAATCGGTACCAAATTAATTACCAACAATTAAACGCCAATTTCCTTGAAGCGCCGGTTTCAAGGAAATCAAAATTAAAAACAGAAATGTTTTACAAAAAAATATATTTTACTTTATTTCTTAATGTGTTTTTTTATTAAGTTGATTTTAAAGTATATCTTTTACGGTGTATACATATGTATTTATATTTATAACTTTTAATTTTTTTATTTTAATTTATTGAACAATATGATGAAACTTGATAACACTTTAATATTGTTGAATATTAAACAATTCACTTTCAGAATATTCGAACTTTTTTCTGAAGGACTTTCAAAGCTAATTATAAGACCGTGTTAAAAGTGTTATAATTTTAACACTTTACCAGTTTTATAACTACTACTAGGTAGTGTTTTTGTTAACGACACCCGTCTTAAAAGTATTAGGAAACCTCTTAATTATGAAACACGATTAATATATTCAATCTATGTTGTATAAATATGTTTTTATATAAAATTTTGTACGTTTGTAAATGTTACATTATTCAACAGTAGTGAAATTTTGTTTGTATGTGCTATATATAAGATTTGTACGTAATACAGTAGATAAAATGTGTACTGTTTCGATCAGCAGTTGATCGATTTGAAAAAATAGATTATCTTATACTGAATAGCGCTTGTTATTAATTCCTCGTTAAAGAACTAGTAATGCAAGTTCCTTGCATCTATGGATAAATTTATATAAAGTCGTGAAAGAATTTGTACTTTCTACTTCAACATTGTGATGACAGTGAACTTATCGACTGATAAACAAAGCCCAAACCAATATCTACAATAAAATTTATTTCATCGAGTATTAAAATTTTCCCTGGCATGCAATGAAGTTAGTTGCAGGTTTGTCTTAAATGGAGTGAACTTTACCCTAAATACGAAAAAAATACACAAAGTTTGAATAAAACCATTAAGAGAAAAAAGTAATATGATTTTATTCTTATCAACTGTCCGATGACAGATAATACAGAATTGTTACCCGGGGCATTTCAGTTTTCGGCTAAATTAAACAATTGCTATAAAATATAGGATAAATTTTCTTTGCTGTAAGTTGAATTCCTAAACTAGTTTATAAACTAGACGATATTTTTTTAATGAATTACACCCGTTCAGGAACGACCTCGAAACACAACAATAATTCTGCGGAAACATTGTCAAAGGTATAATAATACTAAAGGATATTGACCGAAAAGTAATAACCATTATTATTTTACAACAAACACAAAAAAATGATTAAATAATTTCTATTTACTTGATAAACTTATCTATATTAGTCCTAGCTTATTAAATTAACATTATTATTATTTCATTAATTTATTATTAATGAAGTTGAAGTCTAGGAATCGTTTTTTAAATTTTTAATTAAAATATTTTTTCCATTATTTAATTTACAATTGTTACGTATTTGGCTAAAAAAAGACAAACGAGACAAGTTTGCGTGCATGTGTAAATATATGTAAGCACGACATTCGTCAACATACCTATAGATTACGACAAAATGTGTATATAAAATAAACATTAATATTGTAAAGTATTAATGATCATAATTAGTAGAAAATGTAAACTAGTTATTATAATAGGACGATTAAAGAACTCGATCAACCAGATTAAGAAGCAATAACCCGAAAATTTAAATCGAAAAGCAGTTAGATACTTTTAAAATGACGCTGCTACTCGTATTATTACTTTATTTAAACATTTCTTTTTTGTAATATTTCTCTGTTTCAAACATGATTTTCAATTAAAAATAAATAGATAAGTACCTTGACCTCGGACATTATTATTACATCAACTGATTAGCAACCTAACCGGTTTTGACATAAACCCGTTATATCTTTTAACCGGTTAAAAAGATTGTTTGCAGAAACCACCCTGTTAACATTTAATAACTAACGACCTGTAGATGCTGCTTAAAATACAAATAAAATGAACTGTACTGAAAATAGTGATTCCGGAACAAATTATTTCAAACTATGTTGAAAAATTACTCGTATAACGACGAATTCGGGTATGATTTATGAATTAAATGAATTTAAATGCTAAATTAAAAACAAAAAAATATTGTAAACTATCAACAAAAAAATAATCCGATTCGTTCAACGAACGTGTTAAACTAAACAGCCAAAACATAATCGTACTTATTATCAGGAATGAAAAAGATAACGCTGATAGATGATATGTAATAAATGAAGTAACAGTACGGATAAGAAATTTGGATCAATTATGCAGTATTGTGTATAAAAAGTGAAACGAATACTCAGTATTATGTTTAGTTTAGTAAGATTTTCACGGATTTGTAAAACTATGGGTGGCTAGTAAAAATATCAGGTAATTCTGACCTTTTTGCATTTTATTTGATTAGAAAAAAGGCGAGCCTATGGCCCGCGGCGAAAATGTTATATGGTTTATGTTCCATTACACGTGATTTTGTTAAATGTTTTTGCCAATAGTAACTAAATAACGTTCATAAATTTAATGTACTAACAACAACAACAAATTTTACGACAAAAAGCTTCAATAATTAAAAAAAAATTACAACAGCAATGAAAAAATAATAAAAAGAATTAAAATAAATTTGCTTTATTTTTTCAACACAAAAAAGGAAACTTTCCAAAAAAATAAAGCAAGCAAATAATGCAGTTTGCTCCCCTTTGTTGCAATTTTGTTGTTACGCTTCATTCAAAATAAAAATGTGAGTGCATACAGCAAAGAAACCAACGCACCGTGCTTCTTCAATTCATCTGGTTGAGATGTGAGATGATAATTTATGTTAAAACTAGAAGACTCAGCAATGATTCATTGTTGCTAGATTTGAGTATACATAGATTAAATGAAGACAATTGAAAGTTTGATAAAATATTAAAAACTGAACATTACGAAACTTTGCAAAATTTAACCTTTCGCTTCATAAAAGTCAGAATGCAAATAAATCTTATTTTGCAAAACGATAGCACTACCTATCGGATTTAATTCAAACTTTTTCTGTTTATGAAAATAGATATTAAACAGAAACTGTAAACATCTCATAACTGTTTAAAGAGACAAAGCATTTTCGTTTGTTCCCGATAATCTTGAAAATTAGTGAATCAATTATTACGAAATTTAACTTTAGCTTTCTTGAAAACCCCCGAAATGTTTACGATGGTTCAAACCTTACCGATCTCACTGTTATGTAAATCGTAAATAAAAAAAGCGTGTAAATAAATAACTTTGAACTTCTTTTGCTAAACTTAACGTCATTATCGTTCGATATCGAACTACATATCTATCGAATATCGATGGATATTTTCTCTACCGATTGTCATTGTCTGTATCGAATGTTATCTGTCAATATCCACTTTTTCAGTAAGTTATTATGTGATTTACTAAATTTGATGTCAACTGTGTAAATTCAATGATATTGTCTTATTAGATTTAATGTCATTGTTAACGTCACTATCGTTATCTTAATGTGACTTACTAACAAAAATTAAAATCATTTGTTAAATTTAATGTCATGATATTGTCATAACAATTTGTATTATTCTCGTAATATAAAAAAAAAAAACAAATTGTTAACTAGTATTTATTAATTAATAAAATTAAAGAGAACGGCAACTATTTAGAGATTTAAAAAATTTTTGATGGTTTGTGGCGTATTGAATTTCGATATAGATATCGTCTCCTTCAGAAAGTTATTGTTTTAATAAATTTAATGTCATTTTCTAATCTAGCAGCGACCCGCGAGAACTCATGCTGACGCAAGCAAAGTAATAGACTGCAGATTTTTATATACTGAGCTAAGAAGTTCCATCAGAGTAAGTCACACATAATCGACATAGGTGTAGTTGCATTATTGGTATAGTGATCGGCCCTAGGCGGGAGGTAAGCCTTTTCTTTTTTTTTCCTTTTTCCTGCTTAGCCTCCGGTAACTACCGTTTAGATTATTATTCAGAGGATGAATGAGGATGATATGTATGAGTGTAAATGAAGTGTAGTCTTGTACATTCTCAGTTTGACCATTCCTGAGATGTGTGGTTAATTGAAACCGAACCACCAAAGAACACTGGTATCCACGATCTAGTATTCAAATCCGTGTAAAACTAACTGGCTTTACTAGGACTTGAACGCTGTAACTCTCGACTTCCAAATCAGCTGATTTGGGAAGACGCGTTAACCACTAGACCAACCCGGTGGGTGGGAGGTAAGCCTGTTGAGATGCAGGTGAACTCCGGGTCCAAACGTTTAGGGCGGATCGAGGGGATGCAGTCGGAGTGGACCAAAATGTCTAAAAAGGAGTCAAGACTATCCTTGGAGATTCGGCAGCTTGTCGACTCCTGTTTGAGTCAATGTGCATTGTTGGTCTCGGATCTGGTATTAAAATGTGAGGGACTCCAAGGTACCAACCTTGCTTTGGACTCCGTCTTTTCACGACTGTCCGGCAAGGTGTACCAGGTTGTGGAGGGAGTCAGCGGTTACAAGCCGGTGATAGGTGAAGCACTGGGTGAACTCCAAAAATCTATAAAACGGGTGGAGGAGAAAATTAAAAAGCTTGTCTCCTTCGCCGTAGTGACTGCCACGCCTGCGCCTGAGCGGATTAGGCCACCGCTGCCAGTTCACGCGCCGGCGGTAAAAATTAAGCGGGCTACCATGGTTCCGCTAAAACCTGCTCCGAGGGCTTCGTCGTTAGCGACGGAGCTAACCCAGAAGAAGGTCCCGCGGAGGACCCGCGTAAGAACGCTCAAAAAGGCTCTTAAGAGACGTAAAAAGGATTGCTGGATCAGGCTCTGCGAAGAGCTTGACATCAATCCCTGGAGCCAGGCATTTGGTTAACTGGCATTTCTCCCACCACCACCCCATTCGGTCGCCCTAGAGCATAGACCAAATGTTCCGTGCCAAGAACGGCTACTGTGCCTCATAACGGTTTAGCGACCCAAATCCTAAAAGCTTCTAATGAGCTACCTAACGTACGTGAGCGAATCAAGCAGGGCGCCATACAGCACCCGCTGAAGTGTCCCAATCGCTCACTTGTCAAACATAAAACTAGATCGGGGAGGCGCACCCCTTGTAACAATATAAAACTATACGAGTCAATAAAATGAAAGACAGCAATTTTGGCTGCCACGCCTCGGTCGCTGTATGCCAGCTAGTACCTGTCCACCATTTAACAGCGCTTGGAGCTGATTTGGCTGGTGGCCAGCCCTCTTACCAAGGTAATAGGTTTCCAGCAGCAAAGCTTTAGGAGTCTAAATGCATTTACATTTAATCCCTTAAATTTACCGATGACGGTTGAACATAGCAACCTCATCGAGGAACTCCCACACGGTCCGACAGTGCGGCTCTCGCCACACTGCCTCGCCGCTTGTGAGCGGCCAGGTTTCCCCCTGACCTCTAAGTTCCAGGGTGGCACGGTCTCTGGCCCCCCCAAGGGCCGGGCAGTCGTACATCATATGTACATTTGACTGGACCTCCCCGCAGACACACAACTCATCAGCCACCAGGCGAAACCGAAACAGATATTGGTTCAGATTCACATGGTTGGTGAGCACCTGGGCACCCGACGCCCTTAAGAAAGAACTCGAGGCATACCATCCCCCCAAATCCTGTATAAAATTATACAAGGATCTACCCTTAGTCGTGGTGTGCCATTCAAGCTGCCATGCCTCCATCGCGAGGCTTTGAAGCCTTTTCCGCAGACGGGAGATGGGCAACTGGACGAAATTTTGCTCCGGTGCATTGTGATCACCGTTCCGATCCGGTTCTGGCCCGGACCGAAACCGCATCCCAAATGCCTCGGCCTCCCGACCTCTACGCAACTTCCACATGACTGCCCGAATTTTCACCACTAAATCGATTGGGAGAGCCATTCCCAATACAGTAGTAGCCTCGTAGGAGGTTGTTTTAAATACACCAGTGCATACAATCATGGCTCTGCGCTGGGCACTCCTTAAATTTTGAAGTAGTGCTCTATTCCTTTCCAACCTGTGCGCCCAAACCGGCGCCGCGTATGCGATCATGCTCTCGAAGACGCCTCGGTACACCAAGTACATTTGGCGGCCCGACAGCCCGTAGTCTTTCCGAGCAATCCGTCTAAGTTTGTGCATCACAGAGACGGCGTCCGCCGCAACTTGCTTAATATGGTTACTAAACAGCAACTTATCATCAAACAAAACACCTAGGTACTTATGAACCCTTACTCGGCTGATTACACAGCCTTTATATTTAATGTGGGGGTTTCGACTGCATGATAATTTGTCTGCGCCCTTTAGAAGCATAAACTTCGTCTTGGGCACAGAAATTTTTAAATTTTGAATGTCCATCCAGCCTTCGGCGGTTGACAAAGCCGCCTGCGCTCTGCTTTCTAGCTGTGGTCGTGAATCTCCACGAACTAAAAGGAGACAGTCATCGGCGAAAGCCTGGGCCGTGACTCCTTCTGGGAAAGTCAATCCCAGAAATCCGTCAAACACCAGGTTCCACAGCAGGGGACCGAGAACGGAACCCTGCGGGCTTTCCCTGGTGACGGATTTTTCCACAACTAGGTGCGCATCTTTAAACAGAGCCGTTCGGTTAGACAAATAGTCTCTTACCACGGCCTGTGTGGCTTCGGGAACATTGCGGCGTTCCAAAGCATAGAGGACAGAACTCCAATACAAGGAAGGAAATGCTGCCTCTATATCAATAAAAATAGCCAAAACATATTTGCAGTCGGCGCTTTCCACCTCGGCAAGAGCATTTAGGATGCAATCCTCGGTGCCAACCCCTTTCATGAAGCCGTATTGGCCTCGATTTAGAATACGGCTCATATCGATGCTTTCCTCGAGCCGTTCCACAACCAGCCTTTCCAGCAACTTGCCGAAAACCGGCAAGAGGCTGATGGGTCGATAACTGCCGACCTCACCAGGATCCTTTCCAGGTTTCAGGATCACCCTTACCAAAGCCACCTTCCAGCAACCCGGAAAGCAGCCCCAGCTTAGGCATCCCGTAAACAGCCTGCCGAGAGGCTCCCTTATGACAGGCAATAAATGATGGAAAATATCCGGGTCAAGTTGGTCAATCCCCGGTGCCTTCCTTAATGCCATTCGAGAAACCACTCGGTCTATATCATCGGGTTCCACGGTCCGAACGCCAGGGAATGGTGTTTCACCCGCCCTGACGCCGATTTCCGCTTCACCCTCCGGAGCATCTGGAAACAGAGTATCCAGGAACGCCCGGTAGGTCGCCACGGATGTTAAAGTGTGGTCACGACCACCTAACCCGCACCGAACACTGGACAACACGTGCAATGGCTTCGGCTTGTAACAAGACTTTGCGAGCTGCCAGGGATCGCGTTGCAATTCCCGCATGGAGTCCTTCCAAAACTTGAGTTTGGCTTCCTTGATGGCGTGAACATATTTATTACGGGCACGCCGGAAGGTCCGCAGACGCTCAGCGCGCACGTCGTTGACAGTGTTCCCCGTTAGGGGGCAACGCTGGTATCTAGCCCGAGCGGACCTCACTCTTGCGCGCAGCACGCTAAGGTCAGAGGACCACCATTTCTTGCCGGGCCTCCGTCTGCCTTCCACAGACGACCCCCCGGAAAATGGGGTCATGACGGCTCCAGGCACGCTCAGATCAGCGGACTGGCTGCTTGTGACGGGTCCGTCCATTGGCCTAGGCCGCCGTAGGACCTCGTCGCAGCCAGTCTTGATGGCCCGGCCGATTAGCTCCGCCATCAATTCCACCTCCTCCCTGGACTCCATGCTCCACTGCAATCCCTGCAATGCAGCATCGCATACCCGCCTCAGCCTGCGCTGATCCAGGCCCCTTAGGTTATAGCGACCTGGATTTGGTGCCCTTAGACCGCCTCCGTAAGCAATATCATAGGTTATAAGCCTATGATCGCTCACACTGGCCTCGGGCCAGACAGTCCAACTACCTACCCTCCGAAGCAAGTCACCCGTCACCAAAGTGACGTCTATATAACTCTCTCCCAGTTCGCTAGAGAAAGTTGGTGGAGCCAGGCATATCGTATTGTGACCAAAAGGTTCGGGAGACGTATGCCTATCCTCAATAAGACCAGTGTTGCAAGGGAGGTAGCCAGGTTGTTCCCGCATACAGTGCCTGATATCGTGAGATCCACACCTTGCGACAATAGAAGATTCACCATGGAAGAGCTACAACTTGCGGCGAGGAGTTTGGAACCAAAAAGAGCCCTGGCCCGGACAAGATCCCCGCGGCAGTGTTCAAGGGGCTGGTTCAGAAGGCTCCCTGGGAGATGCTCGAGATTTCCAGCCACGGCATGGAGAACAGAGATTTCCCCGACTGCTGGAAGGAGGCCAGAGTGGTATTCCTACCTAAAGGCACCTCTTCGGAGGAAGATATAACCTATAGACCCCTGAGCCTCCTTAACATGATGGGGAAGCTAGTAGAAAAGATGCTGGCTGGCCGCATCATCAAAGAACTAGAAGAGGGAGCCGGAATCAGTCCTAACCACCAGTACGGGTTTATGCGGGGGCGATCCACCGTGCAGGCTATCTGCCGAATTTCGGGATGGGCCAACGAGGTGAAGAGAGGCACTTGGCGAACCAGGAGAATTCCACTGATGCTGTCACTAGAAATAAAAAAACGCGTTCGGAGCTATTGGTTGGGGTCACATTAATGACGCAATTGCGGCTAGGGGCCTCAGCCCGTACCTGCGTAGGCAAATTGAATGTTACTTGTCCAACAGAGGATGTCTGGTAGAAGCACAGGAAGAAACAGTATATTTTCAAATGCACGGTGGAGTTCCGCAGGGCTCTGTTCTGGGGGCCGTTGTTGTGGCTGGTGATTATAGATGAACTCTTTCAGAAGGAGTTTCCTGTCGGCGTCCAGGTCCTGGCTTATGCAGATGACCTTGCAGTCCTCGTAGAGGGGACGGTCTTGGAGGTGCGGGAGAGGGTGTATGCGGCCATCGACACTATACAGGAGTGGTTGAGGTCCAGGGGTCTGCAACTGTCTACGGAAAAATGCCGGTGTATTGCCTTTACGGGTAGAAGAGTGCTAGAACCGTTCAATATTTCCATCAACGGTCATGCTATAGAAGAAGCGAATAACATCAAGTACTTAGGAGTTATCCTCCAGAAAAATGGTAGATACACCGAGCACATAGTCAATGTATGCAACAAGGCAGAAAGGATGATAAAAAGTCTAAACATCATTATGTCATCGCAGAATGTCCCTCGGGCCTCAAAGCGCCGTTTACTGGCGACCACCGTCGTGTCTTCGCTTATGTATGCCGTTCCGGCCTGGTGGCGCTCTATCGCCATCAGGCGCAACAAAGAGAGACTGGCGAGGATGCACAGGTGTGTGCTCCTAGGTGTTGTATCCGCATACAGGACAGTGTCCTATGCCGCCATGTGCGTGTTATCGGGTACCCTCCTATTGACCTAATCGCAAAAAGAGGGTGGAGAGGGCACAAGGCAAGCCAGAACAAGAGGTCAGGGATGCTGTTTATAATATCTGGCAGGAAAGATGGTCGCAGGAAGCTGTGGGTCGATGGACGAGAACCCTCATCCCCAACATCAAGCCATGGTTGTCGAGAAGATTTGGTGAGGTTGATCATCACCTATCGCAGTTTTTTACAGGACATGGTTCCTTCAATAACTACCTGCACAAAATAGGCAAGAGAGAAGAGCCAATTTGCAACTACTGCAACGAGATAGATGATGCTGAGCACACCGTTTTTGAGTGCAATAGGTGGGACACACTTAGACATAGTAAGGCACTCACAGATATAACTCCAGAGACAACAATAGACTACATGCTAAGAAGCGAGTCAAACTGGAATAATTTTGCTAGTTTTGTTAGACAAGTTGTTCTACAGAAATACTCCGATGAGAGAAGACAAGGTGTTGGCTAGAATAGGACTGGGTGGACAGCCTTGCTGGTGAGGTCCAGCATGCTGCGGTGTGTTGGCACTGATGAGCCACCAAGGACTCCACGGGTAACAGTCAGGTAACATCACACTGAATACTGAAGGGACCCGGCGCCGCGTCGCGGCGAAGTGGGTCTGGCGTGGTGTCCAAAAGGGCAATATTAATAAAGAACTCTCAAAAAGAGCTAACCGGTAGGCTGACCTGCCATGCCGGTATATAGCCGGTAGGTGGGGAGGCCTATTTGAGTTTAAAGACACTCCCCTGGGCGGCGTAATACCAACAAGTCGGTCCGGCCCAGGGGAGCTGAGAGAATAACAAAAAAAGGTGTGAACGATAAACGGGTAAAGGTCTTAAAATTAAACGATTAATTGAACATGCAGTTGGATACGGTTACGTTAAACAGACTAACTACGTCTTGTCTAAAAAATAATGTTCTCGCTGTTAACGTATATTCACCGCCTCTCGTTTTGCAACCGATGGATGGAGACTTGTGATGAGATAGATTACTTTTCCCATAGTAATACACAAAAACCAAAGGAACCACCGTCCGTCCGTTAGCATCAATTTATTTCATAATGCACAAGAACTATTTACAACGTGAAGTATGTTATACTTCATTGAAAAGGGTACTTCATTAGTATTCTATAAAAATAATAAACAGTCCTTTTCAGGACTACAACTCTTTAACACAAAATTAAATATATAAATACACAAAAAAAACACGTTAAACTCTCATACGGTAATGTACGACTATAAATAATAACCGCAGAGCTAAAATATATATTAATTTGCTTTATCAACCAGATTTTTCTTGTAACATGTAAGTGCATGTATAACTTAATTAAATGTCTTTACTAATAAATTGGATAATCTATACCGCTTGCTTACTGTACCTAAAATTATATAGATTTAGGATTTCTTTAAAAGAGTTGTTAGTAAGTCTTTATGACATATTCGTGTATTCATTGGCTAGCATCTCATTTCAATGAAGATTTAGTGTACATCAGTTAGCTATACCGCTTAGGTTATTTAATCCGCAACAAGACAAACGATGTATATGTTGTATGTATGTACATGTTTGTGTTGTATGTATGTAAATTGTGCGTGTTTGTATATGTATGTATTATAATAGCTAGTCTGTAAATCGTTTAAGAGTGTAGGTCATTTTGAAGGTGATGTAATAATTACACAAATAGGTATTTTAGCTTGTAACAATACATTACTCAACAGATTAAGAATCATAACATGAGATTACAATTATAAATGTATCTACAATAATAATAAAGTACATAAATATTAAATTAATCAAATGTATCTTCCAAAAAATATCAGCATTTAAATTATCTAACTGTTTTTTAAATGAATAATTCATGTTAATCTTTAGAAATTCGTAAAAAACATCATTTATGTACAGGTCTTTTTAGTGAACTATTAGCAGTGTAAACATCAACAACTCTGACTAGATTGTCAGAACCTGATATACCTAGATTATAACTCCATGCTTTCATTGCGTAGGTGAAGCATTTTTGTTGGTAATCAGAACTAAATCTTCAACAGAAAGGTTACGAAAAGGGAATCGCCATTTGTTGCGTTGTTGTAGATAATGTAGATAGTCCTTAATCATCGTCTCCAAATAAATTGTATAAATGTTTGGAGTAGTTGCCAACGGCCTAAGCGCGCAATTTCAACCTTCTGATAACTAAATTCCGGCAAAGATGTGAAGGGACATCCAAGAAGAAAGTGTCCTGGTGAAAGTGGTACTGGATCTCTATTGTCTGTGGAAATAGCAAAAATAGGACGACAGTTAAGACACGCCTCAATTTGTTCAGCACTTTATAAAATTCCTCAAAGTTGAGGATTGTTTTTCCTATTACTCAACTTATATGATATTTGACGGTTTTGATTGCGCCTTCCCATAAATCTCCAAAATAGGGACAAGAAGGAGGAATAAATCAGCAAGTAATCCCTTGGGTAGTTGAAAAAGCTTGAACTTTTGTTTTAAATTTGTCTGATATTAGAAGTTGGTATAAGTTATACAGAATATTTTTAGCAGAATGAAAGTTTGCACCGTTGTCAGAAAAGATTTGAAAGGTTTGAAAGGCCCTGCCTGAAATAAATCTTTTGAGGGCGGAAAAAAACGACTGCGATGTCAAATCAGACTAGCTCTAAATTAATAGCCTTAGTAGCTAGACATATAAAAAGTGCTATATAAGCTTTACTCAATGTTTTAGATCTCTGCCCATCATGACGAATCATTGGGGCACAATAAACAAGTTCCCAAGAAGAGAATGTTTGAGAAGGAATCCCTCTAACAGGTGGTAACTGGCCAAATTGTTGGGATTGAGTTTCTTCATTAAATCTAAAATAGTCAAACATTTATGAATGATTGACGAAATTATTCCTTTTGCATTTATTATCCTTCTGACGCAAAGAATGATGTATTAATTGTAAACAACAATGTAAGAGTCTTAAGTGTTCAGAATTGATAATTAGTTTCGTAATGTTCACACTTGGTTGCGGTCTTCCCGCCCACCGGTTTTACACCCGGCACGGCAGGTCAACCGCCCCGGTATTAGATCTTTTCTTACCTGCCTCTAATTCCCGCCGACGAGAGCAAAGCCCGGCTATGCCGTTCCCCACCCCCGCCGACAGAAACCGGGTCTCGGTCTTTATGCCATTTGCCTCAAACCAGCGCGACCAGCACAAGGAGCGCGCGCACCCCCAAAACCAGCCACGCCGGCCGGGTCTAGGTCTTTTAATTTTATCCCCGCAAAATCTCCCCGGAGTCCCCGTCCCCTCACCGAAACCTGCACGCCAGGGTATACAGGCTCTCAGAGACGGGGCTGTCCACCTATCCCTATTAACGATTGAACCTAACGATTCCTTCGTCGCACCTCCTCTTCCTTAGTGCGAAGAACCGTACCGGCGAAATTGTTAAAAACGTTCCAGTTCTGCTCCCTCCTTAGCGACCACTCTACTATGTTATTCGCGTTCAGGTTATTGACTGCTATGAATTGTCTGTATTGTGCCCATCTTCGGCATTCGAACATCGTATGCTCTGCGTCGTCCACCTCCTGGCAGTAGTCGCAGTTGGGTGTGTCTCTCTTGCCGAATCTTTTTAAATAGTAACCAAAACATCCATGACCCGACATCATCTGTGTTATGTAAAAGTTCACCTCGCCATGTTGGCGATCCAACCATGCGTCCAAATCACTTATTAACCTTCTGGTCCAGGCCGCAGCGTTAGTCTCTGCCCATACTTCCTTCCACCACTGTCGGGACATCGCCTCGGTCTCAGCTCTACTACACCCTTCCGCTCTCGCTTTCCTGCTCTTGATCTGAAGTTCTATCGGCGGGACCGACACAAGCACACATATAGCTTCATATGACAGAGTACGATACCCAGCCACCACTCCCAACAATGCCGTTCTTTGCATTCTTCGCAGTTTATCCTTGTTTCTTTGTATCCTGATTGCATCAGCTCAAACCGGCGCCGCGTATAACGCCGCAGACACCGCCGCCGACGCAATCAGTTTCCGTTTGGAGGCCCTCGGTACTGTGTGTTCCACGAATAATCTCCTGATGGCTTTTATGGTGAGCCCTACTTTTTTGCACACATTTTCTATATGCCCACCAAATTTGAGACTTTTATCTATTGTCACCCCTAGGTATTTTGTATCCTTGACCTCAGTTATAACCTCTCCACGGATCACGACCCGAACGCCGCGCAGTCTTCTCCTACCCGTGAAGAGGATACACTTGCTTTTTGCCGGGGACACCTCCATGTTGTTGTTTATTAGCCAGTTGCCTATGAGTTGGAGGGAGCGATTTGCTTTATCCTCTGCATCACCAATTTCCTTATCTTCCACCAATAGTGCAATGTCGTCAGCGTAAGTGACTACGCTGACTCCTTCCGGATAAGGAGTCAGCTTATATATAGTCAGTTATATATAGCTTATAGTTAGTTATATATAGCTATATATCAGCTTATATATATATATAGTCAGATACTGAACTAAGCTTACTTTAACAAAAACTTGATTATTTTTAAGATTCTTTATCTTATTATTAGATATAATTATAAGATTACATGAAATCATATAATGTTTAGATTAATAGATTAATCATTTAATGTTAGATTAGATGTAATTATATGGTTGGTGAATAAGATGCGTATATAAATGCAACAACCGTAGCCCTTAATGGATGCATAGGAAAATTCATAAACTTGAATTTAATAAATGTTATTATCATTGTTAGGACTAATAGATCTACTTATCTTAAATAATTCAATTAATTATACAGTGAAAGCCATTGTATTACTAAAGATTTGGGTAATATTTCGTCCCAATAAATTTTGAGTAGTTATAATGACTGCATAAACTGTTTGTACAAAAATGAAGCTAAGCCAACAAGTCCTATAGGATCATAGACACCTGCAATGATGGAAAAAATATTCCTCTTGGTATAAATTTTTGAATTATTAGAATGAGTAATTGTAAATTTAGACTATCTGAATTGTTGTTCCATAGAACTTTTAGAGTACATATGTTATGTTCTTGTTTAGATGGTATGGATGAATTATGATTAGATTTTAAAATGATGCGATTATTAGAAAACCATGTACGAAGTGAAAAACCGTACTGTTGTATATTTGGAGATTTCGTTTTTTAGTTTATAACTTCATTTAGTTTGTTTGAACTTGTCATGAGATCATCGACATAGAAATCATTTTTAGTAGCTTAGAAGCTTGTGAAAAATTATTTTCATTTTCAATTGATATTTGGACGAGATATCTTGTGGCTAAATATGGTGCACAAGAGGTTCCATAAGTTACGGTACGTAGTGCATAATATTTTATCTCCTGATTTGAGAATCACGCCAGAGGATCCGTTGTAAATTAGAATTATTATAATTAACTAGAACCTGTCGATACATTTTTATTATGTCACAGGTAATGGCATATTTATAAATTCGAAATTTTAACATTATAGAAAATAAATCTTGTTGGACTACAGGTCCGACTAGTAGAGATAATCCATTAGTTATTTTAGCTGGACCATCAAAAACCATTCGATGTTTAGTTGTCAAACTAGTTCATTTAAATACTGGCTGGTGGGGTAACACATATTTGATTTGTCTATTAACAAATTATCAAAGTTGTGTAATGACATGTGACCCAAATCTAAATATTTGTCCACGAAAGTGGAATAGTCATGTTTAAGATTGAGATTATTGTTTGGCTTTCATTCCAACGATAAATATGTATTCTTTGCATCTATGAAAGAATCGCCTAGCCTTATATTATCGTGCTTACGTGGTAACGACATTACGAATCTGCCTTGACTTGTTTGAGTAAGATTAAGTTGAAAATGTTTTTCACATGTAGAACTTTCATTAAATGGAATATCAGTATTGATTTCCTCAATCTTCCAAAAGTTCTCAAATACAGTTGAAAGATTTGTAGAACCTTTACGAGAATATAATGTTATAAAATAATGTTATAATATGAATATAGAATAAAAGATATAATGTTATTATTGCCCTTAGAGTAAGTCGGAAAGCAACCACTGAGAATATATCCAAATTTGGTTTCTTGGAGAACAGGATATTTAAGATTTTGAATAAATTTCCTAGGTAAAATAAGATTCAAATAAAATTGGGCTCCAATAAGGATGTCAATTTCATTTGTTATGTCAAATTTAGGATTTGCAAAAAACAGATTATTAGGTAAATCAAGATATGAAATATCAGAGGTGTATGTCGGTAGGCTATCTGTTATTTCTGTTACAATAGCACATTGGAATTGGAATGAAAAGTTCATATATAATAAATGCAATGTCAATACAACATTGTATTTAGTATGCGAAAGTGTATTATTTATTTTTAAAAGGGAAATATATGTTACAAATGGAAGTCCTACCCTTCGTGCGAATTTATAGATGCAAAGGTTTGCTTGATTTCCGGAGTCTAATAATACTCGACATGTATGAGTATTACCATTTACATCATGGTGACGAATATTGCGGTTGATAAAATTATTTTTTTGTTTAATTGCAATTTAAATGAATGATTATTATTTCAGACTTATTGTCTTTTAATTTAGAATTAATATTATTTGTATGAATAAGAGTATTATATTTAACAAAACAAATCTCACATACACTATTTAAATAACATACGTCAACAGAATGACCCTTACTTAAACTATTAAAATAACAATTGTTACGTTCCAGAAATTCTTTTTGTTCATCAGCAGAGAAAATTCCTCACAACAACGTAAATAATGATTAGAATTACAAATTAGACATTGCTTATAATTAAATTTTGAATAACAGTTAAAATAATTTACCTTATACTGTTTGTTAGCATTTACGTTAAAACGTCTAGTATAAAATTTAGTTCTATCGTTGTGCCAATGTTCCTTGGAGTTATTTCTTAAGATGTCTTGATGGTTTGACCTACTTGCATTAATATTTTCAAGCATCTATCTTTTAGTTTCAAGGTATTCTATGAAATCTCTAAAAGTGGGAAATTTTTGTTTTGAAAGTTTGTCCTTCCATAATCTGCAGGTATTTTAATCTAACTGATGTTAACAACTGAACAACAATAAATTCATATGTATCGATTGGAATATACATTGCCTGAAGCGCATTCACTTAGAAGATACTTCGAAAATAAATTTGGATAAAATATTCAAAGATTCTCCCTTTATAGAATTTAGTTTTAAAATACGATCTGCATTATGAGATGCAATTAAATATTTATTGTCAAAACGTCTTTTTAATAGATCTAGTGCAATCATATAATTTTCATTCGTGATTGGTAGATTTTTAATAATAGTTAAGGCTTAGTTCTTCAAGGAAGAATGTAGATAGTGCAATTTTTGTAAATTACTTTAATCGTTTCTATTATGTATTAAATCGCTAAATAAACCAGAATAATGTTGCCAGTCAAGAATATTACCTCTGAAAAATGGTAAATTAATCAGTTGTAGTTGTGTTTGTTTAGTTGCTGTAACTACCTTGACTTATTGATCAATTGTTGTTTGCTTGATATTATTATCTATTAATCATTGCAACTTACATTCAAAACTGAATAAATCGACTTCAACCTGTACACGAATTAAACAAATATTCTCATCATCTTCCATCTGAAGTTGCGTTTGAATGGTATTATCATATTTGCCTTACAACTCAAGAAGGTTTCTTAGTTTAATTCGTAAAATATGACTATCAACTTGAGAGACATTGTTTTTCAATGAATTTATCGATTCTAGTTATAGAGGATTTAATTAATCCTCTATCTTATTAATTGTTCTTTGTCCATCATAAAATTAGTAATCTTAATTAACAATATTAAATATAAAATATAAAATTACTTAATGGTAATGAAGAAATAAGTTGTAGGCTGATTTCCCGTTGAATAGTTGTCGACATGAATAGATCCTTGTTTGATTAAACATAAATTAACATATTGAATATTTGTAGAATATAGCCTGGACTTTCTTTGAATTGAAGAATGCCACAATTAAAATAAATTTCACATTATCTGGCCTGGAGAACCAAAGAAAAATGTTCGAATAACTATGCCTTAATGCACCTTTTATTATTCCTAACGTACGTCGTTGGTTCATTCATATCTTTAAATAAATTGATTGTTGAAAATTTATTTATTTTTTGATAATTTAACACGTATTTATGTTGATTATAATATTGTTACACAGGATATCCTTTACATTTATATTAGTTTATATTCTATTTAAATAGTGTACATGTAGTTTGTTATGTGTTTATTATTAGAATAATATATTACATTTATTAAGTGATGTTACAAATTTTAATTTTTAACTTAACTAACAATACAATTAGAAAAAGTTATGCATAATAAAAACGGTTGTTGAACTTTCAACTGAAAGTAAGCAATTTATATATTTTTATGAAGTAAAAAGAGATAAGTAGTTACTTTGTTTACCTTAAATAAGGAGGAAAAACATGGGACTTAACAATATGTACTCTGCAGTATGAGGATGGGGAGGAATAAAGTAGTCTTTCTATCTAAGCGATTCGCCGAACGCTTAGACGGAGACCAGATAAGGCAGCTGGTAGCAATGAAGACAAAATTAGTCTTCAAGGGGATTGTAGGGAAAACCTACAATGTCGTCTTTAAATGAACAGAACGTCATTCTGAAGAAACTATAAAAAATAGTCCTTTTCAGGACTACAACACAAGCTTACACATATAAATACACAAACCAAAAACACTTTAAACCCCCATAGAGTAATGTATGACTATTGTTTCAATTTACATAAAATATTAGTTATTAGCATTACTGGATGAAACGGTTCCAAGGCCCGTGATATAATCTGATATTGGATTCGCTCACTGTCAAGTTATGTTGCAAATGACGAGGGGATTGTTTAATACATAAATATGTTTTTGTTTTGGTTATTCTTCAGAAATTCATTTATTACTATATAAACAGACTTAACGTAAATAACTGCTTTATTTAAATATATTGCAATAAAGAAGGTGTGGGATGTTTAAACGATGGACATAGATATACTTTTTGTCCTTAAACTTTATTATTAACTTGGTTGTGGCTCTTTGCACGCGTATAGCTGTAATCGACTGGTTGCTGCTTTTGCGTAGGATTTGTAATGATTTACACACACACACACACACACACACACACACACACACACACACAGAGAGAGAGAGAGAATTAAGATAATAATTATTTTATTAAAACATATTGAGATAAATAAGGCGTGGGATGTGTGAAAGTCGGTTACATTTAACTGATGTCCAAGGTCGTCGCACGGGCGCGCGTAGAGTCGTAATAGACTGGCTAGTGCGTATGCGTCGCTTCGAATCCGGGCGCTGCGATTGGTCGCCAGGGCGTGGCACTTTTCACGTGACGACTGTAACGGCAGTTCAAAAACGACGCTCAGCCGTGTCCATGTTCATCAGCTGTTCTTCAGTCGCTCGCCAAATCTCGTTCCGTAAACATCCATACCGCTTTGCTGACGCACCACGTGCAGACACGCACAAGGATAATTTTCGAGGTACGTTTATACTTTAATTTTTTACATATATCTTAAGACGTTTTCCTCAAGACAATTTTAATAATACATTTTTCTTATGACGTCACAAGATGGCGGATGCGATACTAACGGTCCTAGCGGTCCTAGGGGCACTAGTGACTCAGTAGCCGTATTTCAGCACTACTATTACAGATAAACATAATTTAAACATCTAGTATAAAATACCACATTTTTATATACTATATGTATTCATGTATTTATAGTATTTTTTTAAAATAGTTTACAGTTAATTAACTTTTATGATAAAGTATAACTACTGCACGTTTAAAAAGCGATACGTTTGCTTGTAAAAAATAATAACAAATTTAAATAACGTAAAATGCATTATACTTATTCATTAAATATTATTAAACATTCTTTAATGGTATTGATACAAATATAATCGGAATACAGTTGAACGAAGACTAAACAATTAAAAAGGTTGTTACTATTATTTTTATTTTGTCTTTCAACGAAAAAAAATTGAATTGTTTACTAAAGTAAAAAATAAATATTTTGTTTAAGTTTACGTTTATTATAGATTCTTCTGTTTCAATCACAATAAAATTAACTTCATAAGTACAATACGTACGGTAAAATAATACAATTAGTTAATATTTCGTTTAATATAAAAAAAGATTAAGCAAGTAACGCTGGACAGCATTCAATAATATAATAATACGTGCTCATACCTCAGGATGGACTTAAAAATTAATAAAATTTATAATATCTGTTCATTGAAGCGAATTTAACAAAATAATACTTGCTGTATTTTTGAAGTTATTAGAGGGTCTTAAATATAATATTAACATTTTTTAAGTACAAGAAAAACATTTTATTGTCCACTACAACGCGTCGAAAAATTGAAGTTAGTTTCAAAAGAAGCTTGTGAAAACCACATGTCAACATTTTTTGACCAAAAACCACAGACGTTCTGTAGCGTCACGATTATGGTGCTTCCGGAAAAATGGTTGAAGGTCATCGAAAAAAATGTTGCATATGCGGTCTCATAATTTTATTTTCCAATAACAATAAAGTATTCTCAATTTTTGCCCCCAAATGCTACACACATTTTAGATAACCTGATATTAATTATAAAAAAGTCAGCTACCATAAGATTAATTTATTAAGTAGATAAAAAACCAAAACGAACTTATCAGAATCAACAAAGATAATTTTAAAAAGATTGTTAATTCCACGCCGATTACCGCGGTGATATTTGTAATGTAGTGGCATTTTTTTCATGGTGAGTGGTGACGTTTTTCCTTTAATCTAGTTCTACAGGTAAGACATTTTTCACGGGATCCAAAAGATCAAGTAATGAATTATCGCAGTCAAAGTGAACAGAATGTAGGATAATTTTTTCTCCTTTAAAACAAATTATGAACATTCACCACAGCTATTCATTGTTCCTTAGGAACAGATTGAAGATATTTGAGTTAAAAAAACCCACGCCTTTTTCTAAAGCTAATATATTTTAAAAGTATTTATCGCTAACGAACTTGTTTACACAAATCGAATACGCTTTCTTTTTTTTAAATACAGTAAACAGTAGGATGTCGTGTTAAATAAACTCACCGGAAGTTTAAACAAAAAAAGAAGAAAAAGATATACTAACATCTCAAAAACTTGCATAAAAAATGAGTCGATATTTGAAAATTTGTAATTTTTTCCTTCGTAAATCTTTTTACACGAAGATGTTGCTATTTTAACAGTTTCATTCAAAACAAAATGTGTTGAAGAAATTTTTAAACTGAACAGAGTGATTATTTAAGCAATAATTGAAAACGTAGGTGACTTTTTCTAGATACAGTAGGCAGATTACAGATATTAGTAAATAAATTAGTTTTTTTTACATCAAGAATATTTTAATTTGATGATATTGTGATTTCTACACGATGTTAAACTGTGTACTCTACACTTTCCGTCGTTTTAAGTAATATTTCATCTTAATTCATTTTCGAATTTATATAATCGGTGAACGACTGCGTTAAAGATGACAGTTAAAGTTACATATTGTAGAATACTTATAAAAATATGATGCAGACGCTTCCTGTACCGTAGTCTTATCGTTGTTTGATAATCAGCTTTTGACTAGTTTTATTCGGTTTCGAGTGTACATTTTCATTTGAATGTTCTGCTAAAATAGGAAGTAACATTTGCGTTTGATTATAAGATGGGCTCGAATTTTTAGAAAGCATTACGTAGAAAAATAATCTGTCTTAAAGTTGAAACAAAGCCATGATAATTTAGTTGAACAGTAGCTAAATCTTCAAAGATTGAACTTAATTATAAAAAAAATTGAGTTTGCTTTATTCAAAACGAATAATAATAAACCATTAAGTCAGCCCTACTGTAAAAAAAAAATTATTTATTTTTTTTTTAAGAGAGAATACTATTATCTTATCTAAACTAAAATAAATAAATAAATACACACACACACATATATATATTTAAAAAAAAGAATTCAAGTATATAGTTTGTTACTTAAAAAACATAAATCAATAATTTTTTATTCTATTCACCATAATAAAGCTACTCATTTAATGCACGAGAGAAACGTAATTATTTTATTATTATATGAAATTTAGCCAAAATAAAAATCAAGAAATAAACAAAAATGACATTTTGGTTCTACGTATGACGTAAGAACATGGTATTGCAACAGAAAAGTGTATATGAAATAATTCTAGCAATTTGTCAACAATAATCTAATCTCGTTTTATTTTTCACATCATTAATTAACCTTACATTATAGTTTCATTAAAAAAAAAACATACTCGTATGTAATTTTAAAAAATAACACAATAAAATTAAATAATATTTTATTATGAATAAAATTAAATAAAGGCAAAAACGTTTTCATAATAGTTAACATAAAAATTTTATTAAATTCAAAACTATGTTTCTCAAAAATATAATTCGCGTTTTTTTTCATAAAATTAAAAATCTGCTGTGGACACCACATGACTTCCTTGTACGCCTATTAAATTATATATACACATTTTTTTCTGCACTTCATTTAAACTTATTTTATTTGAATGTGAGATACGATCCTTCAATTCTTTAATAAAGTGGACAGTTTCACAATTGCTGAAATATTAGTTTTTATTAACATCAAATATTTATACAATTATCATTTCAACAATCTTACGTGAAATACTAGGATAGAGTAAAAGTCCCTTTATTACTCGTATTTCTAGATCAGTATTATTCGTATCTTCGTGAGTTGCTTATTAACAAAAGTTTCAGATTTCTGGTGTGCCGTTTAGATAAAAGTTAATAATGATTAAACTATTCCATTTAGTGAACTCCTGTATACTGATTACAAATGTTAATTTCGATCTTACGATGTAAAATATTCAGTTTTTATTATTACATTATTTGCTGAATGATCAAAAATGAAAGAGACCATACAGGAAAAAGAAAGGTAACATGAAAAAGAGCTCAGACAAACGACAAGAAGATGAATATGAAGAGGAAGAAAATGTTAAGAACAAGGGAAGAATAAAAACATTAAGAGAAGATGTTAAATATAAAGAGGAGGAAAAGGTTAAAACCAAAGAAAGAATAAAACGATTAAGATATGATAAATTTAAAAATGAGGAGAACGTTAAGACCAAGGAAAGAATAAAAAGATTAAGAGAAGGTGATGAATATAAACAGAAAATTTGAAAACTAGAGAATGTGTACACAAATTAAGATCAGAAGAATTACATCAAACTAAAGAGCGATTAAATGATTGGCAACAAAAAACAAATAAACAAAATGATGATCAACTCCGACTTAGGGAGAATATTGTCCGACAATATCAGAGGTGTAATGAACTAAAAGATAAGAATTTTTTGCAATTTATGCCTCGGTGTATATATATACACCGAGGTGTAAATTGTATATATGAGAGACAGCATAAATTGAATATGAGAGAGCCATAAATTGTTCTTATGAGAGTATTTTTCAGTCAGTCTGTAATTAATGTAGATAAAATTAAACAGAAATTCCAGAATAATTAAACTAGAAAATCCAAAAAATAAGATTCTAAATTATAATTTTCAATTAATATTAAATAAACAGATGTTTCACTAAATCTATTACATACACACATGTAATAATGCCTATTAAATTACATACACACATTTTTAAAAGTACATAAAATTTTATTTCACTAATAAGTTCTGATTTTTTCTTATTTTTTATTGTTATTATTGAATTATTATTTATTGTAAAACGTTTTTTACAATCACAGGTTAATAATTATTAATAAATAAATATTTTTACATTTTTAAAAAAAGTTAAAAAAATAAAAGGAGATGAAGTCGATACGAACCGATCTGCCTTCCCATGTAAGATCCAAATATTTCGTTAATTAAAATTTTATTTGGCTATAACTCTGGAACCAATGAAAATAAGCACCACTTATGATATATCGATGAAAAGCTCTCGATGAGGGATTATTACTGCAGTTAAGAAAAAGCGCAAAATCTAAGTGATTTGGGATTTTTGGCTTTTTTGGACAGTTTTGGTTCAGTCGATTGCAATCAAAAAGGAAGGTGCACCAGTAGATGTTACAACAGTCCTAAATCCAAAATTTCAACATCCTACGGCTAATCGTTTTTGAGTTATGCGAGATACTTACGAAGGAACGTATGTACAGACGTCACTCCGAAACTAGTCAATTGGATTCAGGGATGGTCAAATGGATATTTCCGTTGAAATCTGAAAACTGAACTTTTTTTCGATCACAATATTTCTTTTACTTCGTACAAGGAAGTAAAAATACATTAATTTTTTTGTAATATTATTTTTACTTTCCCGGGAATATAATTAAAACAGCTATATTAAAGGGGAAAGTATGGTGAGCGTTTCAAAAATGGGGTATCGGGTGTTTTGAAGATCTTTAGGTTTTAGGATCCAACCAGTTCATCTAGACCAAAAATCTATATGCATGAATGTACGTGCGTAAGTAAATACGTACATACATATATGTGTCACACAGCTTTTGACCTTATATCTTAGGATTGACCCAACGATTTTCTTCAACTTTGGCTCAAATATTTCTATATATGTGGGACTGATGATATTTTTTTCCAAAATTCGTTAAGGGGAGTGGGGAATATCGCGAAAAAATTAATTTCCATTTTCTTTACAGGCATTTTAAAAAAATTTTACTTTGGCAAATTTATTACCTACATTGCATAAGTAATTATTCCAAAAAATTTCTGTTCAAAAAAGCAACACGTTCTTAAAATTGAAATATATGAATTTTTCTCTATCTCCGTTCTATTTTAATATTTAAATTTTTATATTTTATACATTCCACATAAGCCTAATAAAAAATGTCTGCAATTTTCACAAAAATTAAACTCCGGACCTTAAACACAGAAAAGCTTTTTTGAAAACTTTTATGCTTTAGTTTCAGCCTTTACTGGAGGGGGTGTTAGATTTAGAGAAAACTTAAGCTTAATCTATATTGAGTGCGGCTAGCGCTCAAGGCTTCTTCTGCCAGCTGCGTTAAGGATAAATATGTTGAATGAAATTGTATATGTAATTTTCAATTGATAATAAATAAATTTCAATTGAAAATAAATTTGAATATTTCTAAACCATTAAATCAAAAATATATTCTCTACCTCTAAAAAGTATAATGTTCTGTTTTTTTGTTTTTTTTTTTACTCTAACTCTTAATTTTTACTATAAAAAAAATAATTTTTTTATTACTTTAAGGGCGATTAACATTTACGTAATTTTGGCCTCAGACCCAAAATAAGAAGCATTGTTTTCATTACTATTGTAAAAGATATATTTTGTGATATCACCACATAAGCTTGAAGCTTGTGCGTGGAATATAGAAATGAAATTTTCTAGCGTGCGAAAAATGCCATATCTGATCGGGATTCAAACCCAGGACCTCCAGACGAAAGGCTGAGACGCCACTACTCCGCCACGGAGATCGGCACAGAATAGTTGTCCTCACAGAGTAAGAGAGCATCCAAAAAAAATCTTTATTTTAAATTTGGAAATTTTGATGCTTAAATCTTATTTTGGTATAATCATTACAATCAATAAAAAAGTTCAATTTTGGTAGCCCCAAAATTGAAAAAAATAGATATTTTTTTTATTTATATTTAAACCTTCATTATAAAAATAAAACTTTTAATGACTGAATTATAAAGACTTTCCGGCTTCGCCGGAAAGGTTTTCTAATGAAAAAGCTGTGCAAGGTATCGTATGACTTGATCAGCATAGCCGGAAAATGAAAAATGTTTAACACCTGCTAGATTTTTTATAAAATTAATGAAAAGAAAAATTATTCCGTCCAAATCATAGTAAAAAATAATCTCTGTACACTACGTAATGTTTGGATTCAAAAACTCTTCTGCAATAGCTATCCTGAGGAAACTTAAAACAAATTATTATAGAAGTTACATCCTTTCATGTACAACATACATCTCTCATCGTGTACGCCTGTACGAAATAAAAAAAGGATCAGTTATCGGAGTCACTTCATTTGGTAAAATGTAAGGTTGAACAAACAAAATAAGGAATCAGTATAACAGGTTTTTTAAATGAAGAGCATAACAGCTATGATCATTAGTTCGGTGGAAATTGGTAGTATATGAAAAGATGCCATGCCTGACCGGGATTTGAATCCGGGACCTCCACACGAAATGCCGAGACGCTACCTACTCAGCCACGGAGGTCTTTAGTTTTAATTCGGTTACCGAAGGAAATTAAATATCAATCCTCATAAAACACAATTACAAAAATAAATTAATTAATAATTGAAAAGATTTTTACCACATTTAATGTCATGTTAAACCAGGACGCATGTGCAAAGTGTAAACTCAAAGCAATATCTGACTTTAAATAAGAAAAATAAAAAGTTTTTTTTTGTATTTTATTGGATACATCATCTAGGGGTATAAAAATACATTGCATCAGAATAAAATTAATTTTATATAAAGTTTTAGATCTTACAAAACATTTTACCTCGCTCTATTCATCGATCGCTTCTCAAGATTACGAATGGGGAAAAGAACATTACCCTGAACTAATTGACGGCTGATACAGCCTGAACGAAAGCTTAGTAGACTTTGAATACTACATGACTGAAAACAATGGAGAATTACAGCTGTATGTTCCAAGGAAATGCTTTCCATATATAATTTTCTTTTTTATTAAATGCTTATGATAATTTTCACTTAAATAAACATTCTGGAGATAAAACACTCCTCCCCACCGGATCTCCTCCGGCCAATAGGGACTGTTCAAGAGAAGATTGTCAAACAAATATAAGAATTCTTCGTCTCGGAGAGTGGATTTTAGAAGTTTAAATAAAAATGTTTATTTTTACGATAGATATTTTTAAACTGTAGAAGATAAATATTGGAATATGTAAAGTGGATAATTGAGACTATAAGGTGTAATAAATGTTTTGAGGTTAAAAGATAAGCGTAGAACAGAAAGAAATGGAGAGACCCTAACAATAATTTTAAAAAAAGCTTTGTACTTTATATTTATTAATGTTACAAGAATTTATTCGAAGATTAAAAGTTTATGCTTTTTTTTGAAACGAAATAAATTTCCGAGAAATCTTAGTTTTTGTAAATTTTTCTTAGTTACAAAAATTTGGAATGCATCGATACAATATTAGCCAATATCCTCCTTACACATCACAAAATTTGAACGAAATGAAGTCCTTTCTTTAGTGTCTAATGGAGAGTAAAACTGTCAGATGGAAAAAGATCTTTCAGGGCAAAGCAAGATTTAAATTAAAAAAACACTAATTTTAGTATTTAGGAATATTAAAATGTTAATACGCATTAAAATCTTTTTGATATAATGTTTCAAAAACAGTAAAATTCTCTTTTATATATAAATATATATATATATATATATATATATATAAAATTATCTTTTATAATTGTTTGCTTGAATTTACGATGTAATGCATTTAGTACCTCCTGAAAAATTAATTGGCATCTATAAAATCTTATAAGATTGTGCAATTGATCGATTGCTTAAATACATATAACAGAATCGACTGATTTCTAAGTATTAGGTAATAGTACTTAAAACCATTTGGCTTAAGAATCCTATTTCTGTAGTTTTCTTGGAACATCAGGAAAATTGGGACTGAGAAATCTATACATGAACTGGTCAATAAATTTCATCGACAAATATTTAACGAACTATTTCTACAATATTAAGAGCATACTCTTAAATTATTCATACTAAAACCGGTTAATATGAATAAAAAAAAATTATTTCTATTCTATAATCAATAAACTTTATTTAATATCATAAAAAAGAGCGGGTAAAATAAAAATATAACTGGCGGAGTGGGAAAAAAGTAAAAAAATATATGAATTAATAATGTTGACATTATCTAAACAGATTCAAGTAATTTGTCAAAAAAAATTAATTTTCTTAAGTGGAATTTTGTAATTTTAATTAAGTGTTTCGACCTTGAACAAGCAGCAAACGATATTAATGAAGAGTTTTAGATGGATAAAATTATAGATGATATAATTTGCTAAGACAATAGCCGAGAATTTTCCAAGACTAATTGATGTTACTAACATCGTAATAACTAACTACTAAAAAAACTTTAAAAAATAAAATAATATTTTAATAAACTAATATTGCAACAAGTAAAAAATATTCTCCTTTATTATATATTAAATATTAATCCGCCGGGTTAGTCTAGCGGCTAAACTCGCCATCGCAAAATCAGCTAATTTTCGAAGTTGAGAGTTATAAGGTTCGAGTCCATGAACCAAGGAATGATGTTCTATGGGTACCGGTGTTTGGTGATTGCTTTTCAATTAGCCACAAGTCTCAGGAGTGGTCGACCTGAATCTGTTTTAGACTACATGTTTACCGGTACATTTACACTTACACTACAGCTGGCGTTTCAGTCGATGCTTTATTCTTTCAGCGTTTATAGAACAATCCGGGGGAGATTGCTTGGATGACTTGGTCGGTTTGGCCAAGGGCTTGGTGGTCGATGACCCCTTCAAGGCGCGAAGGTCGATCGGCAGGTCGCCGCCGAGACACCGGTCCTCCGAGAAAGAGGTCTCGGGCTTCTCCACGAGGATAGTGGAGCATTCTTGTGCACGGTTGGCTTGCACGAAAAGTCCTGCCGAAGCCTCAGATTCGAACTGTGTGGGGAAGACCTTGGTCGCAACCAAACTGAGAGTGCTAGCCTCCCAGGCGCGCTCTGGAGGGCGCGTCAGGTCGGAAGGGCGACTCCTTGCGAAGTCCAAGGTGGTGGAGCGCAGCGGTGAGTTGAATTGCCCTGAGCAGAAGGTCTCCGTGGGGGAGCGTAATAAGGTAAACCCCGGGTCCAAGGGTTTAGGGCGGATTGAGAAGATGTGGTCGAAGTGGACGAAAATCCCCTCAAAAAAGGAGTCGAGATTGTGCTTTGAGATTCGACAGCTTTTCAGCTCCTATTTGAGTCAATGTGCGTTGGTGGTCTCGGATCTGGCATTAAAATGTGAGGGAATCCAAGGTGCCAACTTTGCCTTGGACTCGGTCATTTCACGATTGTCCGGCAAGGTGGACCAGGTTGTGATGGTGGGAGTCAGGGGCTTCAAGCCGGTGAGGGGTGAGGATCAGGATGAACTCTACAAGTCTATTAAACGGGTGGAGGAGAAGGTTAAAAAGCCTGTCTCCTTCGCCGCAGTAACTGTTGCGTCTGTGCCTAAGCGGATTAGTCCACGGCTGGCAGTTCAGCCGACAGCGGCTAAAATTAAGCGGGCTACTGTTAAGGCGGTTCCGTTAAAGCCTGGTCCGGGGGCTTAGTCGTTAGCGACGGAGCTAATACTGAAGAAGGTCCTGGAGCCGCGGAGAGAAAAGATCTAAGTCCCCCGGGTCACAAAAACAAGGGACCAGTGTCATCTTGAAAGTGATAAGTGTCCGGCAGGCGAAGCAGCTGCTGGAGGACGACGTTTTGACAAGGAACAGGCTGAAGGCTCAGTTGCTGGCCAAGCGGAGGGCGCAGATATTGGTATACGATATGCCAAGGGCGTCAAGGGTGGAGGAGCCCGAAATACTCAGTGGCGTGTACGGACAAAATCCTATTTTGGATATGTCCGTCGAGGATTTCCTCAGGGAAACCAAGGTGGTTAGGCAGCTGGGGAGGAAGAAAGTATCAAATAGTCACTGTATGTTGCAGATATCGACATAGATCCGGCAGGCCTTGGTGGGTGGTAGACGTCTGTTTTTGTTTTTCGGATGGACCTCATGTAGCGTCGTCGACCATATAGAGGACGCCCGATGCTACTAGTGTCAGGCTTTGGTCACAACTCTCTCCGCTGCAAGGGCAGTCGGAGATGTGTTGTATTCCAGGGCACAAGGCAGCCAATTTCCTTCCCAAGTCTGCGCCTGCCAAGTGCGCCGCCTGTAACTTGGTGAAAGGCAACGATGCTAGACACCGGGTCGCGAGTAGGCAGTGCAGGGCGTATGATATTGCGCGGGCGAGAGCTATAAAAATAGCTTATGGCGACGCCTCAATTGGGGAGAAATTGGGGAGAAAGTTATATCAACGTCACATTGGTTACGGGCGACTTGCTGCGAAGTACAAGTAGTTGGACTGTCTGGCCCGAGGCAAGTATGAGCGATCATAGGATTATAACGTATGTGATCGTTTACGGAAAGGTCTAAGAGCTCCAGACTCGGGTCGCTATAACCTAAGGAACCTGGATCAGACAGGCTGCGGCGCGAGTGCGCAGCTGCCTTGAAGGGGTTGGAATGGCGCATGGAGCGCAGAGAGGAGGAGAAATTAATGACTGAATAATACGGCCGGATCATCAAGTCTGGTTGCAATAGGGTCTTACGGCGGCCTCGGCCAATGGACGGATCCTTAGGTAGTGGCCAGACCACTGATCGGGGAGTGCCCCACTGATCGGGGGCGGAAACCCAGGAAAACGTGGTGCTTTTAATGTGTTGTGTGCAAGAGTTAGGTCCGCTAATAGACGATACCAGCATCGCCCCCTAAAGGGAATTATGACGTGCGCGCTGAGCGTCTGCGGATCTACTGGCGTGCCCGTAATGAGTATGTTCATGCCATCAAAGAAGCCACACTCAAGTTATGGCAAGACTCCATGAGAGAGTTGCAGCGCAGCTCCTGGCAACTCGCAAAATCTACAGGCCGTGGTACGTGACAATTTGTCTAATCGTAGGGCTCTTTAAGGATGCGCACTTAGTTCCGGAACCATTAGTTACCACAGGAAGACCGCAGGCTTCCGTTCTCGGTCCCCTGCTGTGAAACCTGGTATTCGACGGATTTCTGGGATTGACATATTCAGAAGGGGTCACGGCCCAGGATTTCCCCGATGACTGACTCCTTTTAGTTCGTGGTAATTCACGATTACAGCTAGAGGACCGGGCGCAGGCGGCCTTGTCAACCGCAGAGGGCTGGATGGACATTAAAAATTTGAAGATTTCTCTGCCCAAGAAGAAGTTTATGCTTCTCAAGGGTGCAAACAAACTATCGTACAGTCGAAACCTCCACCTTAAGAATAAAGGTTGTGAAATCAGCCGAGTTAGAGTTCATAAGTACCTAGGTGTTTTGTTTGATGGGAAGTTGCTGTTTAGCAACCACATCAGGCAAGTAGCGGCGGATGCCGTCTCAGTGATGCACAAACTTAGGAGGATTGCTTGGAAGGACTATGGGTAGTCTGGCCGTCAAATGTACATGGTTTAACGAGGTGTCTCTGAAAGCATGACTTCTTACGCTGGGCCCGTTTGGGAATATAGGTTGAATAAGAATAGAGCACTTGTTGAAAGTTTAAGGAGTGCCCAGCGCAGAACCTTAATTGTATGCACTGGTGTTTTTAAAACAACCTCCTACGAGGCTACCACTGTATTGAGAAAGGCTCTTCCAATCGATTTAGGGGTGAAAGTTCGGGCAGCCATGTAGAGATTGCGAAGAGGCCGGGTGGCCGAGGTATTTGGGATGCGGTTTCGGACCGGGCCAATACCGGAACGGAACGGTGATCACAATGCTCTAGATCACAAGTGCAAGTTTATACGGGATCTGGGGGGGATGGTATGCCTCCAGTTCGTTTTTAAGGGCAACGGGTGCCCAGGTGCTCACCAACCATGTTAATTTGAACCAATATCTGTTTCGGTTCCGCCTGGCAGCTGATGAGCTGTGTGTCTGCGGGGAGGTCCAGTCAAATGAACACCTGATGTTTGACTGGCCTCCTCTTGGGGGGGGGGGGGGGGGGTACAGTGACGGGGCCACCCTAGAACTTAGAGGTCAAGGGAAAAATGGTCACTCACAAGCGGCGAGTCAATGTGGCGAGAGCCGCATTCTCGGACCAAGTGGGAGTTCCTTGATGCGGTTGCTATGTTCAACCGACATCAGTAGTTTACTTAATGAAAAGACTCCTAACGTACAGCTATGGGAAGCTAACCTTGAGATATGTAGCTGACCACCAGCCAATTAGGGCTTCAAGCGCTTTAACATGGTGGACAGGTACTTGCTGGAATTCAGCGACCTAGGCGTGGCAGCGAATTGCTTTCTAGACAAGGTAAATTTTAATTTATGAATGTCATATATATTTTTAGTTGTCGGGGTGCGCCTACCATTTTAGTAAATATATGAGAAGTGAGCGGTTGGGACACGTAAGCTGGTGGTGTATGGCACCGCGCTTAGTTCGCTCGCGCCGTTAGGTAAGCTCTAGGAGCTATTTAGGACACTGTTCGCTAAATTCTTTCGAGGCTCAGTAGCCGTTTATGGCACAGACATTCGGTGTTTTGCTTTAGGGTGACTGAATGAGATGGTGGCGGGAGAAATGCCAAAACCAATATACAGCCGTCCTGTCTTCATCCCTGCAGTTCCTTGCCAGATATCCTGTTTCTAAACATCGGTAGCATTGCAGAGGGAGATCAACAACATCTACTCTACAGCTCACAAGCTCGATCTTCACCTTTTCCTTATGTACGATGGGTGTAACAATCGGTGCCGGGAGGCGACTTATCGCCACCCCAGTTTCTCCAAAATCCGGTCTAATTGTTACTCTCGTTTCAGCCGACAACTCCTGACCGGAGGCCGTAGACAGCCCCTGTAAGATCTCACCCGGAACCCGGAGAAAGGCCGTCCTGGTCTTAAAGGTGATAACACTACCACCTTTTATAGTTGACAGAAGTATCTGTTTAAGGGCGCTATAGGTTTCCCTTTTCTCCTTAACTTTAATCTCCATATTACGGCCAACCTTCCTTATAGAGAGAATTTCTGAATCAGACTGGGGACTTCCCACCTCCAACTTCCCCTATCAGTCTCGTCTCCAGAGCAGCCGAAACGACATTCCTAGCTTTTATTTCGGATTTACCTCTGCAGCTGGGGAATTAATTAGAAGTCTTAGCTCAACAAGACCAGCAGGCAAAGGTGGTATTTAAACCTGATGTTTAATGAAATCCCACCAGAAAAAATCTGCTAGGGTCAAATCTAGTGAGCGAGGTGATTATGCGATTGGACCTTCACGATCGATCCATCAACCTGGGAAACGATTATCAAGAAAATCTTGACTTCTAGGTAGTAGTGAGGTGGTGCTTCGTCTTGCTGGTAGTAATGGCGTCCACATTGGTCATCATCGTGTAACTGAGGATTTAGAAACTTTTTAATCATATCCAGATAAACGATACCATTTACGGTCGCCTCCTAGAAGAAGAATGGGCCATAAAGTATTTGTTTGCTTAGGGCACAAAAAACATTACCCTTAGGGCTAGGCTAACACGAATGTGCTGTAAAGTTTCATGAGGGTTTTCGCTGCCCCATATTCGGCAGTTATGGGTGTTCACCTTGCCACTGATGTGAAAGGTTGACTCGTCACTAAAAATTACATCGTCTAAAAATGTATCCTTGTCTGCAGTTCCATCTGTCATTTTCACACAAAACTGCAGCCCAAAAACATTGTCGTCATCTGTAATGCGTTGAACCACGGTTAGTTTGTATGGTTTCAATTGCAATGGTTTTGAGACAGGTAAGCGAATATCTGAATAACTAGTGGGTTATTAATAACAAGTCATACTTGTATGCTATTGGCAGGCGGGTGTCTACTGAATGCATGTACTGTGATTCCCAAGATACAGTCGAGCATACGCTGTTCCACTGTCCGCAGTGGGAAGAACACCTGATGCCAGCACCTGGGAAGTGCTGGCATCAGTGGCCTAGAGCCGGAAGATTTTACAGCATATATGCTAAACTAGGAGGACAACTGGAGAGCAGCTGAGGAATTCGCTAGAGCGACATTTCAGTCTAAGAAAGCAGAGGAAAGGAGGAGGGGTTTCTAGTAGAATAGATTATTTAAACAAAGCCCTGTGTAACAGTTGAAGAAAAGGACTGGAGAGCGATGGAGTGAAGGTCAGCCTCCTGCGGAGTCGTCATTTATCCGCGCTTGTGTGGATGGGTGTCGGCGATGATGCACGGGGACTCTAGATCCCCTGAGCTCGAAGGCACCTCCAAGGCTAAGTAATACTTGATTGCGGGTCCAGCCCCGGGAGGGGAGGATCGGTGAGATAGGAGGTTTAGTCGGTAGAGCGCAGGCACACATACGCACTCTTAATAACATCTTGCGGAACCTGTTAGCGAGCCTGACACTCCGCTCGTAAATGGGGATCCTTCAACTCATCGAAAAAAAAGAAAATCGCAACAGTGGTTTACGTAATACACTCCAAACTGCCGTTTGTGGGATGCCAGTCTCACGTGGCGCACGACAAGTCGATTTCTTCTGAATACGTGTAAACCTTTATCTGAGTTGTTCTTGAGCAGCTTCAGTGGCGCATAGGCGTCCTGATGATTTTAGATATTTAGTAGAACAACCTTTCTCGACGAATGCTTGGTGCCAAGAACAAATTATATGTCTACTAGAAGCCTTCCTACTATACTCAACGAAAATTACGTTGAACTGCAGTTGCTGACTGCAAATCGTGAAACCAAAACACAGAGCGAGCATATTCCTCACCAGTAAATATATTCATTTTTAACAACACTGGTGACAGCGCTATGACCGAATTCGGTACTAATGAACTACGTGAGGCAAGCATGATGCGTTTTGCTATGAAATGATACCTCAAACAAATCTGTAAGCTATCTAAATAAATCTTTGTATGCTTTTAAATCTGTGAAGTTCTTTTTGAATCACCCGATACAGTAATCATGCCGTTCTAAAATGTATAATTGGACTCCTCTGGAATAATGGGTGGAATAATGGGTAGTAATCTTGTTACCGTCAGTCCAGAGCGATATGTTTGAACGATTAAAGAGTGTCTGTCTTCTCAAATATTGGTCACCAGAAATCAATCCAGACAGATGGTTTCAACAGGACGGTGAGACCAGTGACACAACTAAATCAATGCATTTAAATGATTGAATTGTTATCAGTCCACGTTATTTCCAGACATGATATTCAGAGTAGCCTGCGAGATCACCGAATCTCACAGCATATATTTTTTTGTGGATTAATCCAGTTTTTTTTTAGTAATCCAGTCCACGAAGTATCAAAAAATAAATTTGTTACGAAGTTACTGCAATTCTTGTGGATATGTTACATCTTTTTTTTATGGAAAACAAAACTTTGTTTAAAGAAATAGTAATTCGAAATAATGGAGACCGCATTCAGTATGTAGTGTTCGGAACTATTATGTTACACTTAAACGCTATTAACCAAATTTCCGAGTAGTTTATGTCATAAATATATGTAAATATTCATATTTATTTAATAATTTATGCGCATTAAAAAAACTCGAGTATCGATTGGCGATTCACATATGAATTGTTCAGGTGTTTATTCTATAGTTATTGTTGCTATGTTGTTAGTAGATATTTATCGTGTTGTATGTCAGTTAATAAAGGATAGTAACCGATTAGATGTTTTATCATCGAACGTTTTTTTTTATAACGCTGAAGCTTATATTAATTATGGACCTCCAACAGTTAAATTTTTAAATACATAAGAAAATTATTTGATTCTTAAAATCGGCTCTTGTAATGGCACAAATATTATAAAAATTTGTATAATAAATTGTCCTTGAAATAAATCGATTTCACTTCGTTATCAGACGAAAAAAATGTAATGGAAAAAAAAATTATTTTTAAATCACCTTTCGTCCTACAGACGATAAAATAAATTGCCATAGATAAAACGTTTCATATAATATTACATCAGATGTGTTTCACGTGAAGAATAAAAAAGCATTGTAGAGAATACAATAGTGAAAAATTTCCCATTTTAAGACAATAAAGGGAAAGTACTATTGCTTGAATAATCTAGTTTTGTTTTCCATAAATTATTATAAACTTTTACGGAAGAATGAAAAATAAACACGTCGCTATATCGTTTAAAACAAAGCAACAATAAAGTGTTTGGTAAAATAAATAGAATATAACATGTCTTAAAATATAGAAAATTCCTTCAAAGTAAAACTTAATAAATAAAAGCTACTTAGTAATACGAAATCCTTTTACACAAATACTCGTTTATGTTTGGGTATCGAATTTATCTACGAACAATTTCTCAATGATACAATAGTACTCTAAGTTGGTATTTATCAGTTTTAATTATAAGGAGGTAACGATTAATGTAGTGATATATTCGGGGACTGACGCAACTAGACCGTGAATTATGTGATATAATAATTACGCACAGCGATAATTTAGCTAACATTAATCAGTCTTGACCGTATTCAGATATGAGAGAGGTCTGACCTTTCACTATCATTCAAATTCGTAGAATAAATTATAACTAACATAAAAATGTAATGTTAATGTAAAAATAAACTTTGTCAAAATATTGCGAATAAATAAAATTAATAAATTTCTGTAACCAAACTACAGAACATTGGAAATAGTTAAAACAATTAGACTATGCGTTACTGCGTAACGGGCAATTACTCAAAAGAAGAAAAAAAAAACACTCTTACGATGTAAATTTCCGGGGCGATGAGACTGTTCATCCTCCTTCGTAAATGATGAGTTTCAGCTAAGAATTATTTCAAATGAAGATAAAGTCTCTAAGGTAGAAGGAACTTTGCGGAGGATCACGATTAGATCTATATTACCACTTTAATTAAAGTGCTGTATTTATTTATCTGTGTTAACGAAACCCAGTGCCTAAAACTTATTTTCCGTATGACCGACTATCTGAGCTGTTTACGTACAAGGCAATTAAAAAAAAAAAAAATACATATTTTAAATATTATTCAAATAAGTTTTGCTTCAACAGAAAATTTATTTTTATCGAGCTTTGTTTTTACTGGGTATTTAATCGACTTTTTTGGAATTCGTAGCGCAAAACATACATACATTTAGATCTACGTTGAACTAATTATTATGCATGATTTGCCTGCAGGGCCGTCACACGAAAAAGCTCATGAATGTTTGTCCATCGCTATGGACTGCTTGGAGTGACAGATAGATGCAATTCTACAAAGATTCTTATTTAAAAACGATTACGTGATCTTGCAACTCATAAATGAAGATCAACATTAAAGCAAGTAACGATAATAATTTTTTTTAGGAAGAAATAGCGTTTTAAAAGTTACGTTTTGATTACTAAGTTGCCAGTAAGTTTTATTCTATTAAACGTATGATATTATTTATAACACACAGTAACTTAACTTAATTTTTCCAGCAGGTATAATAAACCTTTTTCAGTTTTTAATTAATCCGAATCTCTGATTATTCGGATTCGGCCTTGCTAAAATCAATCCACCTAATCGGCGTTCCACGCCGAAAAAAGATTATACTGAATTTTATACCAATAATAATCGAACACAAGTTCTAAATAAAATTCTGAAAATGATTCTTAGTGCAAAGAATCGCATGCGGGCAAGAAGAGACGAAACTTGTGACCCGACTGCAGAGTTCACAATTGAAAAACTATTTCTATTGTTTACATTAATTCTGTTAATTATAAACTAATTTATTATAAAGTATTTTTTTTTTTTTTTTTAATATAGAACAGAAAAGGAAACCAATTATTTTCATAATGAATACATAAAATCGTTAATTTTTTAGGTAATAAAAAATATTATTGCCGAAACGAAAAAGTTGAAACAAAAAAAAAACTTTCCCTATTTATATCGTTATTTAATATTATAATTATCATCTCAATTTTATAACTTTATTTTCAATTTTAAATTTATCATAAAATCTAATAAAAAATAGTACTGCGCATCTTTTTATTTCTGCTGTAAAATTATGACGTAAATCAAACAGTTATAAAATATTACTTAGAAATTTATGAAAAAAATTAATTTAAAGAAAACTGATATTTTGTTTAACTGTGATTAATATTTAACCAGCCAATAGTAAGCGGTGAATTTTTTTTTGTGTTTTCCATTTCCAGATATTGTTCAAAGGATAATATAATTAAAAAGTACGAATTAGTTTTAACTTTTAAAGCGTTGGAGGACTTTATCTAACTTATAAATATTTTATTTACACAACCGGAAATTCTGTACGATTCATCAGCTAAGCGGTTAAAATGTATGACAATCATTGTATATTAGCCCTGAAAAGATTATGTCTAATTGACTGATGAGATATCGGGATATGTACTTGTATTTCACGTATTATGATATCTAAAACACATCACGCAAATACTACCGAACAGATTTTAATAAAACTTTGCAGATTTATAACTTAGAGAGTTGGTCATTACCTCCAATTAAAAATTATCACGAATTATCCGAATTATTCTGTTAACATTGTAATAGAAATATAACGAAGTAAAGTTATTGATTTTTTTCTTTAAAGAATATCTGTAATATTTTATTATTATTATTTTGTTTAGCTTAATTAAGCACATTTAGCGAATTTTAATAGTTTATTTTAGTTGTCGATATTAAATTGTAAAAAGTTAAAAAAAAATTCCTTCAAAAAAAAAAAAGTAGAAGTAACTTTTCTTATTAACCAAAGTCTATTAAAAGAATGAGATTATCTCGGTGCTCTCAAATAGCTGAAGAGCGTGATTGATACTCGGTTAACTGCTGACCGAGAGCACTACGCCCAGACTCGAGCTCCATCTTCGACCATGAGAATAACGAACACATTGGGGTTCAGACGGCTAGACGGGATGGGCGAGCCAAGTGAACCCTAACCGGCTAGTTGATATTAATTAAAAAGTTACAATACTTCGTAATCTAGATTTTTCTTTTTTTTGATTCAGAAGACATCACAATTCCAGGAAGGAAAAAGGTCGGATTAATAAGCAATATTTATAAATTACAACTGTGGCTATAAATTACAACTCGTTTCTTTTAGCCCACCGGCTGGTTGACTTGTCATCACAAATCAGTTGTTTAACAGCATAGTCGAAGGATCTGAGTTTTAAAAATCAGTTAAATGTATTCGCTTTTATACGGATTTGCATACTAGGGAGTGGATATCGGTGTAGTTTGGTGGTCGACGTTCAATTAACCTCACGTCTCAGGAACGGTCAGCCTGAGTCTGTACAAGACTACACCTATTTCCTCATCATACATACTCGTATCATCCTATTTCATAGGGGCGTGTGAGGGTTGCTTATCGTTCGCTAGTTGAACAGATTCAGTCGAGTTGTGGATGACACTGCGTGTAGACGTGTTTTCTGAGCTCCGCGATCTTGTGCTTTTTCGGTTGGTTTTTTGGTTATTTAATTGGAACAGGACATTGTAAACTTTGAAGGTAAGGAAAACGGACAAGTGTATAAGTTTTTATGAGATTTGGATGTGGATTACTAAAGTTATTAGAGTTTTTAAAAAAAAACAAATATTTGAGTGAAGTGAAGTGTTTTACTGTTCTTTTTGGAGAACAGTTAAGGTCCTTATAGTGGTGTAATAATCATTGTGAGTCATTACGTGTCAATTTAATTGAATACAGTGAGTTAAAAACTATTTTGAATTAGTTTTTTTAGAACTTAAGGATTTTTTAGAACTTAAGCCAAACTTCCTTGAGATCTATCCGATCCAAAAACTTCCCTACCCTTTGACCCCCTCCCCCCAACATTTTGGACCATATTTTCGGATAGATACATTTTACCTCCACCCTCACCCCCCAAAAAATTTGTTTTGGGGCACCGACCGTGTGGGGTATCGTTAGATGTGGAATCGCACCCTGATACCAAATCCAAGGTATGAGACGACGTGGCTCGCTGCCCGTTGAAGACACAGCCTCGCAAGAGGCTGGACCCTCGCGAAGGAACACTGGAAAGAAGGAAAACACCACAGAAGAAACCGAAGGTATGGACATCAGTGTAGCTAGTCAAGATAAGATAAAATGGAAAACCGTTGAGGGGAGAGCGGCTAAAAGAGCAAGAGCCGGCTCGTCAGAGGAGGAGGAGGCCCCTCTTACCTTAAAAGAAGTCACTTATAAGTTAGGGAATGCATTGGTTCAACTGAGACAAATGACTGGTAAGGTGAGTGCAACCACAATTAAAGCACACGAAAGAGAATTGACAGACATTTACAAGGAGCTACTGAGACTCAACGAACCTCCGGTTTGTCACCGGAGGTGACAAACTAGAGCACACAGACCGAGGGTCACTATAAAAGTGAAATGTTCGACATACTTGACGTCGACTTATCAGATGAACAACTCATCGACCGATTACCAACTAGGTGGTCCACATGGGTGATGAACCGGCTGACTCAGGTAAGTGTTCTAAAACCTGGAGACGATAGTTGCCACTTCGTGGACTTAAAAGGTTTGAGGCCCAACAGTAAGTACGCAGAGGCGAGACAGGGTGCAACGATTTTGCAAGATTCCACAATTCTGGATGACAAATAACCACGGGAGGAACAAAATATACAGTCATTTACGATTCTGATCGATTCTGATGAATATCAACTTAGACATTAGAGGAAAACGAATTATAGAGGTCAATAATGCAAAATATCTTGGAGTTATACTGGACAAAAGCCTAAAATTCGGGAACCATGTCGATATGATAAGTAAGAGGGTAACACCACTATCAAGGTTCTGAGGGGTCTCTTTCATAACCACGGCGCACCAAGGATGGAGATTAGGAGGTTAATAACTGCAGCCACTACGTCTGCGATACAATATGCGGCCCCGGTATGGGCAGACGCTATGAGCATCCAGAGGAACAAAATGAAACTAAGAAGCGTTCATCGGCTTGCTTTGCTACGGGTTGCTGTAGGGTACAGGACTGTTTCATATGATGCACTGCGTATACTGACTGAGGTCCCCCCTATTGACCTACAAGTCAAAGGGCGTACATTAAGATTTACGGGACTGTCAAGAGATGAGGTTGCAGTTTTAATAGATCAGGAATGGCAGAATGCATGGGCTTGCTCAAAAGTGGGGGATTGGACCAGAAGACTAATCCCTAACATAAGAGATTGGAAAGGTAAAAGAATGGGCAACGTAGACTTCTATGTTACACAATTACTGACGGGTTATGGCTCCTTTGGTCAGTACTTATATAAAATTGGAAAAAGGGCTACACCGCAGTGTGATTACTGCCAAGAGATAGACAACGCTTAACATACTATATTTGTTTGTCCCAGATGGGCACGCAACAGAAGTGAGATCTCTGCAAACAGGCTAACACCGGATATTTTAATCAACTGGCTGGTGTTCAGTGATGTAAACTGGAATTGGTTTAGAAGGTTCGCGGGTGAAGTTCTCCGATCTAAGGAAGAAGAAGCTAAAAGACGGGGAATGTAGTAGGGATGGGAGGACAGTCCCTCCGTGGAGGGCCCGTATGCCGAGGTATGCGGGTTCCTGAGAAGGGAGGGAACTCCTGGGGAGAAGTTGGGTAAAAGAAAGACCGAGTCCCGGCCGGCGGTGTCGGCCCTGCGGGTACCCTGGCACTCGGTGGGGTCGGTGCCGCCGGTTTGAGGCGTGGCATAAAGACCGAGACCCGGTTCCCTGCTAAGGGGGTGGGGGGCGGCGTAGCCAGACTTCATCTCTGCGGCGGGGAATTTGAGGCAGGCAAACAAAGAAGTAAAGATCCGAGACCGGGGAGGCTAACCTGTCGTGCCGGGCGTACTACCGGTGGGCGGGGGACGCCTCCTTAGAGTAAATGGACACTCTCCCCAACTGAGTTCTACTTAATTGGATATCCGGTTGGGGGGAGAAGGGGATAAAAAAAAAGAAAAGTTGAACAGATTGCAACGTACACATTCAGAAAATAAAAGAATCTGTTTATTTTTATCACTTTTATATCCTCGATCACTTTTAATTCCTTTATTTACCGATGATTATTTTAACACTCGAAACGAGGATATTATTTTAGATTTTGTTTTTAAATAGTTCATTAGCATTTTTTATTAGTAACTCTCTCTCTCTTTCTTTGTATTAAACATTTTTGTTAATTTTTTAAACATTTTTATTCGTAATTTGCAAAAAGAGCGGATCAAACGGATTTTGTTGTTTTATGTGTATAGATTAGAAATATTACTAATAAAATAAATAGGTAATTTGATGATAAACTTGTGATCGGTTGGTATTAATAATCTATTACATAACAACTATTAGATAATTTTATTTATTTTTTTAATGAATTATCTTCCCTCATTTACTCCTTTTTAGATCAGAAATCTAAAGACTGATAATCTGTTTCATGTCGTAACTGCAATAGTTGTGTCACTTAACATGAATTATTTTTGATTCTCAAGCGGCAGTTCCCAAAATAACAAGAATCACGTACACGGTTTACTATAGAATACGAGGAGTAAAGTGATTTCCCGTTGCCTTCTTTATTAAGTCGAATGTGGAGTTGTATATTAGCAGACAAGCCCGCTGAAACCCACCGGGTTGATCTAGTGGTGAACGCGTCTTCCCAAATCAGCTGATTCGGAAGTCAAGAGTTCCAGCGTTCAAGTCCTAGTAAAGGCAGTTACTTTTATACGGATTTGAATACTAGATCGTGGATACCGGTGTTCTTTGGTGGTTGGGTTTCAGTAAACAACACATCTCAGGAATGATCGAACTAAGACTGTACAAGTCTACACTTCATTTACGCTCATACATATCATCCTCATCCATCCTCTGAAGTAATACTTGAACGGTAATTACCGGAAGCTAAATATGAAAAGAAAGAAGACAAGCCCACTGAAATGCAGAATATATTCAGCTCAACAAATGAATGACACGTTTACACTATTCGCCACGATTATTGGCTATTAAGTGAACATCGTTGCTCTTAGGGAAAGGAATTCGTACTGGTGATTATTGTTCATCAAATTCTTTACGTACATCATAATCGTAAGAAAGATTCGGGCTATCTGCCCGATTCTTATAGTTAGTAACCGACCGTAATTAGTATTCCATTATTAATTGAAAAACGCGTTGTACATTCGGTTTCAACTGAGAACGAGAAAAATAATAACGGATATCCAACAAAGGACTCTGCGATTTTAAATTAATTTACTTTATTAGATTGAGAATTACAAATGCGTGTGTTTTATTACATGAAAATACAAAATAAAAAGTATATTTTAATTTTTAATGTGTTTTTTAACTTCTGTAACCATGTATGGCTGTAACCATTTACAGCCCTTTACAGCAGACTTGTTACTGATAATCTACCTCATTCCAAACTCTAGCCAGCATGTTTGCAGAATCACTTCCACAGCTGCTGTTATTTTTTGATGCAGGTGGTCGATTGACTGGATTTCTTTCTTGGTATTCGATGTGTTTCATATAAATCTAAAAAAAAATCCATCGGCGTCAAATCGGGACTTCACGGTGGCCAAGCGATGGAAGCTTCTCTGCCTATCCAACCTTCTGGGAATCTGTCTTTGAGCGCACAACTTCTGCATGATGTGGTGGGTTCCATACTATTGGAAAAATTAGGTCCTACCTATTTTCAATCTGTAGAAACGCTAAGTTCTCTAACACGTTCGAGTTCACTACACCCGTAATATTCTGCTCGCAGAAAAATAATCGCCCAAACATTTGACTAAGCACGATATCACACTGTATATTAACTTTCGGACAGTCGCTGACGAATTCCACCGATTCGTATGTATTTTCATGGCCCCATACTTGACAATTATGGCGAGTCACAATTCCATAAACATGAAATGTTTCATCAGAAAACAGAAAGCGCTGCAGGTAATTTACATCAGCAGAAATAGAGTCTAACATAGTCTTTTCAAATCGAACTCTTTGCGGCTTATAGTTAGGTTTAATTTCATGGAGTAGCGGCAGTTTATAAGCAAAAAGTTTCAATCGCTTGTGAATAACACCATGGACAGCGCTTTTAGGAACGTTTAGTTGACGACTAACAAAACTGAAAGTTTTAGACTTTTTGTTTTTAAGAACCAGTACACGCATCACGCATTCTCTTGTGGCAACGCCATGATACTGAAGCCCGGGATCATAACAGGCTGACCAACAGTCAAACACAACTGCTATCTGACGGAGAATCCGTAAACTAAACATTTAATTGTAGCTTCAAGATTACGCGTAAAACACTATTGAGTTTTAAAAGTCAATAGTATTAATGCGTTATCTTGAAGCGGAAAAAAAAATACTGTAATCAAATTAAACTATATTAGCTGTTAAGACCCCGAAATTCTTTTTCGGACACTCGGGACAATATAAGTATAATCTACGTACAAGTATAATTCTCGAGTTTGGAAGATTACCCTGTTAGTCAGGTTACGTTAATATTTTCAGAAATATGCAACGTGCAACATGCGCTTTGCTATTATTGTTAATTATTATTATTTTAATTATACAGAGTGATTCAAAGAAACGGGAAATTTTGAAAGTTGTGTTGGTAACCATGGGCGATTGGTACCACTTGATAAGTGGCGCCAACCTCTCTAACCTAACCTGCCATTTAGTTGTCATGGGTCCTTGGAGTGGTGCGCAACATGCATTTGCTATCAAAGCGTTTTACAAAAACAATGACAGTGTGGAGGGAGCGCGTAGAGAATTTCGCCATCATTTTAATCTGGGACGGCACGACCGTGTTCAATCAGCACATGCAATTAAAACACGGATATCTAATTTTGAGGAAACTGGTTCGGCAATGAAAAAGAAACCTCCAGGCCGTGAGCGAACCGTCCGTACACCACAGAATGTTCAAGCTTTACAAGATGCTGTCACACGAAGTCCACATCGGTCAATCCGTCGTCTTTCAGCATCTTTACAATTGCATAGTTCAAGTGTTCGAAAAATGTTAGTGAAGGACTAGCAATACCATCCATACAAGTTGCAGATCATCTAGGAACTGAAACCGAACGATGCAGTTGTGCGAGTCGTTCGGTTTCAAATTCTGTAATGTAATGCTTCAGAAGATAAATGATAACGAAGAGTTTGTTCACGAACTGTGGATGTCAGACGAAGCGCATTTCCACCTCAGTGGATTTGTTAACAAGCAAAATTTCAGACACTGGGCACAAGAAAACCCTACGCAGCTATACCAGCGTCCGTTGCACAGCCAGAGAGTGACCGTGTGGTGTGCTATGTCATCTTACGGTGTTATAGGCACTTATTTTTTTGAGGATGACAACGTCTTACGATTACAGTGACGTCGGCTCGTTACGTAGCCATGCTTGAAACCTTTGTTGTGGAAGAACCAAAGAGATTTCCACCAATTCTTAACACAGCCTGGTTTCAACAAGACGGAGCAACGTCACATACTGCAGGAATATCGATGGCAGCTGTACGCCGATTGTTTGGACGTGTCATTTCACGAAATGGTGACATTAGATGGCCTCCCAGATCGCCTGATCTCTTAGCTTGCGATTACTTTTTTTGGGGTCACCTTAAAAGCAAAGTGTTCCACAGTAGATCTGCTACAATTGAAGAACTGAAGGCAAAGATCCGAGAAGCAATTGCGGAAATTCCAGTTGAGATCTTACGTCAAACCATGAACAATTTAACGAAGAGACTTCGTGAGTGTTTACGTAGAAGAGGTCACCTGCAAGATGTCATCTTTAAAAAATAAACTAAAATGTATGTATCCTAAAATGGCAACATTTGTACAATTACATGAAATAAAATTAATTTTCTAAAAAAAATGTTTCATTAACGTTATTTAATTTTTTAAATTTCCCGTTTCTTTGAATCACTCTGTATAATAGTTGCTCAATTAATTATTTACTAATAAGTTATTTATATCTTATAACTGTATAATTTTTAAATATTTATTTTTAATTTAATTGCAGTATTATGAAATCGTAATTATTAACGTTGCTTGATTTTGCTTCTTTTGTTTAAAAAAAAATTGTCAGTTTAAAAATTTCATAATTTCTAAACATATAAGAAACTTATAGTTCATATTTAGTTCTGTTTACCAGTTCTTTTTATTCAATAAATACAGACGTCAAAGATTTTACAGCGTCTTATCGTCATGTTTTTGTCAGTAGTTTTCAAAATGATTTGTTTGAGGTAAGCAGTTCAAATAACACTGATAGACAAAAAAAATGTTTCTCTAAGTGTGATAACATTTATTGAATTGCTTTTTTACGTACATTACAGATTTATAAATACAATTTTTCTGTCACCCTTAATTTCAAATAAATTACGCTTCAAAAAAATTTAGGGAAAATATACTTAAAATCTGTAAAATTTATAATTTTGCATGGCCATACCTGTGTTAGAATGATTTCGCTGATGCTTTTCTTTTATAAATAGCCTCAGGCACATCCCGAATTAATGTTTAACAGTAATCGGTTAGCGTGTTACTATTCCATTCCCGTTATAGCGGCTTTCCATCACCGAAATGTCTTGGTGGAAACGTTCACCGTGTTCGTCACTTACTTCTCTGAGGTTGTCTGGGAAAAAATCCAGATGTGAGTGGAGGAAATGCATTTTCAAAGACATATTACATCCCGTAGCTCTGTATGAAGTAAGAAGTTGATTAACAATATCGTGGTAATTGTCGTATTTTTGTTTACCGAGAAAACGTTTGCAAACGTTTTTAATGTAGCCCAAAATGCACTTACTTCTACATTATTTAACATTGAGTTAAATACATCATCTTCGACCAACTCTCTTATTTGAGGACTAACAAATATTCCTTCTTTAATTTTTCCTTCATTTACATTCGGAAATTTCTGTCTGATGTACAAAAATTGGGACTATCCTTCTTCACTGCTTTTACAAAATTTTTCATTAGTCCCTAGCTTGATATGGAGAGGGGGTAAAAATATTTTTTTTGGGTTCAACTAAGGGCTCATCAATAATATCTTTCCCGTTTGGAGTTAAGTTGTCTCGTTTCTTCCATTCTTTGGTAACATAATGTTTATTTATCCCCAGCTCGGCTGTTCCATTCGCAAAGAAAACACATGTACTTAGTATAGTCTAACTGCATGCCTAACAAAATAGCTTTCAAATCACCACATATGTTCCAACTATGTTTTTTATAATTTATTTTTTCGAGAACATCTTTCATCACATCGTATGTCTCTTTCAAATTAATACCATAAGCAATCGGTATCAAAGGATATTTGTTACCGCTGTGTAGTAGAACCACTTTTAAACTATACTTGGACGAATGACCAATACTGTTCTTGGCGCCAGTCCTCAGGTTCATGAATAAGTGCAACATAAGCTCATCAATATTTGTGCAATAAACCAAATTATTTTCATCAACAAAGTACTGAGAAACTTCTTTTTGTCGGCTTCGAAAGCCCGAAATTTGTTTTTTTTTTTGAAGTAAATTCCAACCTTGCAGTCTTTATCCTAACAGTTTAGCTTGATTTTTTGATAAATTTAAATCCCTAACCGAGTCATTTAATTCATTTTGTGATATAAGATGTGACTTTTCGGAAGATAATTCAAAATCACAATCATTGTTGTCTTCTTCAGTACTGCCTGATTCTTCATCGCTGCTTTCGAAACATACATCACAGGTGGCTCAGGAACTGGAATAATTTCGCTGTGAGGTCAGGCCTGATTGCAGATTGCAATGAAGGAATTTTACAGTATGTTTAGATTTTTTAGAAATTCCAAACACACTTGTTACAAAAGTAACAATCGGTTACATGATCCTTTGGTTCACGCCAAACCATAGGTACACCAAATGCCAAAGCCTTTCGTGTATCCTTCAGCCATCCTCTTAAATATACAGAACAATTATTAAGGAGCCCACGTCTTATCCTGATCAACAATTTTACACTGAAAGTACAAATGATATGCTTTTTTAATTAAAGGTGAATTGTTTTTTCTATTTGATTTTACGGTAAACTCACCGCATACATAACAAAAAACATCCACATCATTTACAAAATTTCGAGGTATTATGACACTGCACTGTTAACAAACTTAAAACAGCAATAAAACTGAATCCACCGTGTTGGTCTAGTGGTGAACGCGTCTTCCCAAATCAGCTGATACGGAAGTCAAGAGTTCCAGCGTTCAAGTCCTAGTAAAGGCAGTTACTTTTATACGGATTTGAATACTAGATCGTGGATACCGGTGTTCTTTGGTGGTTGGGTTTCAGTAAACAACACATCTCAGGAATGGTCGAACTAAGACTGTACAAGTCTACACTTCATTTACGCTCATACATTTCATCCTCTGAAGTAATATCTGAACGGTAATTACCGGAAGCTAAACAGGAAAAATAAAAAAAATAAAACTGAACAAAATTAATTTATTTCTAAATCCAGTGCTTAATACAAACAACACAGCTATGTTTTCAGCTACGTGTTTTGATCTACACAGACATGATTAATCTTGTCCATGAAGGCTCACTGTTCAGTATTAGATTTGATGTCATAATATGTGACTATGATATGATTTAATTCTTTATCTAGTATTATTTGTTTATTTATAGCTTAAAAATCGTGTTAAAAAAGTTAAACAATAAAAAAATGAACTAACAAAATACAATATAGGAGGTTAAATTGTTAACTATACGTTGAAAAATGAAAAAAATCCTTAAATTAAAATTTAAAAATTTGTCAAAAATGGCGGGTGATAAAAAGATTCTGAGTTCATATTCGTTTGCAGCACCAAAATAACAGATTAAAACCACGTATCGCATGTCAGGAAACAAATTTATCAGTGTAATCGTGTAATATAACATTAATAACTTAAATAATACATAATAACATCTGTCATAATTTCAAATTGGAATTAATCGTTTATTTTTGATCAGATACATTTTTAATATTTTTATTAACAAATAATATTTTATTATATAGAATCTATTTTACATTAGTTCTCAAAAAATAAATTATTTATTTGGTAACAGGGGTTACCAAGTGCGGGGTAAATGTCTATAGGTCGGGTAGTAATGGCCACTCCAAAAACACAGAGAAAAAATTTTTAGTATAACTATAAGTGTGTAAGTGAAAAAATTAATGCAATGAATTTCATTAATAAATTGTTAGGGTGGATAGCAATGGTATTGGCAAGTGAACACTATACGATTGTTTGTTAATGCAAGACTAGCGGTTAAAAAGGGTTAAGACTAGTGGTTTCTTTTGTCAATGATTAAGACACAGTGACAGTGATTAAGAGACAGTGGTTAAGACACTGATTTCGATCAATTCTTATTGAAAATTTAATCGATGAACCAAAAAGTCATTTCTTTGAGGATATGTCCCCCTTTGCTCAAGATTTGTCGATTCGGTACCGGTTATCTCGGGAACTAAAATAAAATTTCACTTCATTTATAACTTTGTTCGAAAAAAATTTGGAATATGCTGTAACTTTTAAATCGTTAATTTTTAATAAATACATTTTTAAACTAAAATTGAAAAATAATTTTCAATTTTATCTTGTGTCTCTTTAAGCGAACCATTATTTTCACCTAAATCGTTTAGTATTTTACCTCGAGATTTAATCAAACAGTAAAAACGTAGACAAAGTTGCTTTATTTAAATTATTTTTTTCTTTTTTAGATTGTACCCATAAACTTATACACGCGCGGATACGCCAGGCTAAAATACTTATATTTATATATTAAAAGTATTAAACTATTAAAAATTATCTAATTTTTTTGCGGTCATGAATCCTTTTTTTCAATCTTGTGGTCGATCTTATTTCCTTTGGTCCATAGTAATTGGTATGCGAGTGTATACATACATATATTTGTTTATTTATTAATAAAATTATAATTTACAAGGATAATATTATATTAAACCGATTCTATTTTGTTTTATAATTTAGTTTGACATTTTTTTACTTATTTTACACGGCTAACAGAAAATTTATAATTTATTTTATACTGTAAACATGTTTTACTGAATTTCATATCCCTTATTGTTTTAAGTATATTAATTTTTACCTTAACATATTAATTTATAATGTTTGTCTGACTATCACACTTCTTATTTTTTATAAAGATAATTAAATAGCTAACATTAAACAATATTTATATTATAATTACCGGGTGTTTGTTTTAAAACAACCCAGTTTAAAAAAAAAAATTATGTGATATATTTAATGCGATTAGTTATAAATATTGCAATTATTTGTGCAAAACAATATTGAGATCAATTTCTTTTTAACACATGTTGAAAGTGTCCATCATTTTCATCGATGCAAGGTATTACCTTCTTTTTCATATTTCGTGCAACCTTTCGAAGCGTACCTATTCCGATGTCTGGTAATTCTTTATTTCTGTTGGCTTTCAGTTCTTCAGTGGTGTGTGGGCTATTTTTGAATACACAACCTTTTAGATATCCTTAAAGAAAAGGATCTGCAGGAGAAAGATCAGATGACCTAGCTGGCCATAAGCCGGTCGATATTACTCTTTTCAAAAAATAAATTTCACAAAAGGTCCTTTGTTGCTCTTACCGAGTGACATGCGGCCCCATCTTGTTGAAACCAGGAATCTGTCTCATTTAGTTCTAGATTTTAAAAAACTGCATTACAATTTCTCGGTAGAGGTCTGCATTAAGAGTGTTTTCAAATAATATGGGGCCAGTTATTCTTCGCCTGGAAATTGCACACCACACACCAATTTTTTGTGGGTGTAGAGGTCGTGAACGGATGATGTGAAGATTTTTGGAGCTCCAGTAGCGATCATTTCGACTATTAATGTAACCACCCAAATGAAACAAAGTCTCATCTGTAAAATAACATTATCCAGTACTTTAATGCTCTCCCGAACAAACTGATTAAACCATTGACAGTAGCGGAGTCTACCAGCATAATCAACCGAGTGTAATTCATGTAATGTATGAATTCGGTGCGGCTTTAAGTTAAGTAGCCGGGTAGCTTTACAGGAACATTACAGATCTATTCCTTTTCGTTGCACAAATTTTCATAATGATTTGTTACGTGAGTTTAAAAAGCTTAACCTAACGTCTTCCAATGTTCGTCGTCATTTAGTACTGAACGTGTCTCTGATTGCGAACAGAATCAGTCTCCCTAAATTTCTTTATGTAACGATGAATTGAAGATTTATTTGGTATATTCTTAACCGGGAACTGCAACTGAAAAGCTTTTTGCCACAAAACAAAAAATTTATTCGTTAAATAATCTTCTACAATAAAAATCCTTTTTTTCCTTGTTCAAAACCATTTCTTCTTAATAAAAAACACAGATAACCAAAAATAACTGCTCACAAAAAAATAAATAGAAAATTTATCTGTTGATTATTTATTTATTTAGCTACGGCACCAATTACAGTCAAAAATTACAAGCCAATATCTAACAAATTAATATAAGCTACTGATTCTGGAGTCGCCATCAGGAAATCTTCAGGAGTCCTTTCATAAGCTGTCCTAGGGAAAACTTCTGTGATGTGTTTAACAGTTTGATTTTCACCACACTCGCAAAGGGGCGTCGGTGTTTTACCCCAGTTATACAGGAAATAGGCGCACCTACCATGCTGAGTTCGTATTCTGTTTAACGTTGACCATCTCTTACGTGGCAAGTCAGAACCCGGCGGCTTTTGAGTATCACATTGAATTTGGTTATTCTGGTTTGCGGTCCATTCTTGATGCCAGGCGTCGGTCAGGTTGAATTCTTCCTCTGCGGCAGCAATTGCTCTTTTGATAGATGGCTTCCTAGATAGAAGGTGACCACGATTAGCATTCTCAATGTCCTCGTGTATCGGTAGGTTTCGATTGTCCATTATCTTTTTGTACTCTCTTATAAGAGCGTTCATACGGCGCAGATTTGGGGTGGTATGTGGCTCGATACTGGAAGCCATTTCACAGGAATAGACCTGATAACCCCGGCAATCACTCTCATAGTGTTATTAAGTTGAGCATCAATTCTATGAACATAAGGGCTGTTAAGCCACACTGGCGCACAATATTCCGCAGCCGAGAAGACGAGGTTCAGAGCCGATGTGCGCAAAGTGGAAGCCGATGTTCCCCATGCTGTTACAGAGAAACAACATTAAAAACGAGAAACAAAATGTTGTTTCTCGTTTTCAATTTCTCTGCGGCTTTCATTGTGCTCCTTAAATGAAAGGTATAATGCAGCCATAGGATGGTTGTTGAAAAGTTTATTATTTACATGGGCAGGATAAGCCCATATATTTGTTGCGTATCTTAGTAAAAGGATCTCTTTTCTGTAACGTATTGGCATTATTCCGGCTTCAGACATCAGACTAGCCGTCGGACTTGTGCGGAAAGCGCCTGTTGCATATCTTATTCCGCTACTGTGAACTACGTCTAACTTTCTTAAGTGCGACTTTCTAGCGGATGAATATACGATACATCCGTAGCCTAGTTTAGATTGAACCAATGCTTTATACAATCTCAATAATGTCTCTTTGTCTGAGCCCCAATTTAAGTTCGATAAACATTTTATAATGTTTAGGGCTCTTTTGCATCTATCACTCAAGTCCTGTATATGTAATCCCCATGTAAGGGATTTATCCAGTACTAGTCCTAAATATCTTACGTTGTCTTTATATTGTATTGGATTATCATCAATTGTCAACGCAGGACTTTGATGAGGAATTCTCTTCCTACAAAAGTGTACACAGCACGTTTTTTCTGGTAAGAATTGGAATCCGTTATTCCTTGCAACTTCATTTAGAGCATTGATCGCTCGTTGCAATTTGTACCTCACCATAGCAGTCTTGTTGCTGGCATACACAACTGCCAAATCATCAACATAGACGCTTTTGCTGATTTCTACTGAAATGGCTAATATCAATTTATTAATGGCAATGGTAAACAAGGTACCGCTCAACGGCGAACCTTGTGGTATGCCATTTTCCAAATTTCTTACAGATGAATATTCGCTATTGACTCGTACTTGAAAAGTACGGTCATTCATATAGTTGCTCAGTAAGACTGGAAAATTTCCACGAATGCCCCATTCATGTATATCTGGAGCACTATACCATGACGCCAGGTCATATCGAAAGCCTTCTGAAGATCAAAGAAGACTCCGACACAATGTTTCCTTGTAATAAAGCTGTTATATATAACGTCCTCTAAGCTGATCATTTGATCGGTGGTGGAATGGTACTGTCGAAAACCTGCTTGATATGGTGATATCAGGTTTTATTTTTCTAAAACCCAGACGAGTCGTTTATTAATCATTTTTTCCAGTATTTTTCCCATAGCACATAGCAATAATAATAATAATAATAATAATAATAATTCATTTAAATTAAAATTATTCATTTTTTTATCATTTATTTTAATATATATATATTTTACGAGTCATAAAAAATAGTTGTAGGCGACTTAGCATATGATAACTGTCACTTCTAAAGATGTAAAACCTGCTTTCAAGAATAACAATCATCCCGTGCCATACTTATGATTGTAAATCAGGAATAGAATTGTTTCCCCGTTGACTTCTTTATCAAGCCAAATATTTAAATATATCGTTGCTATCAACATTCCTTGCTCACTGAAGTGCAGGTAGCTAATATTCAATTCTATCACTGACTCTTTCACTCCTCCATAATGACTGGTTAAATGAACATCATTACTCTTAGAGAAAGTAACCGAAAGGAACATTTCATTTTATCTTGGTTCCTTTCTTTGGTTTCTTTTTTTGAAAGGAACTAATTCAAAATTTATGTGAAATGCTTTACACGCGTCGGAGTTATAAGAATAACTGAAAAGTTAATTTAAAGTAATTAATATTTCGCTTTCTATAAGAAATAATACTATCATTCAGTAGGAGAGTGTACCAAGCCTGAAAATAAAGTAACGAGACTGGTTCAGAAAAACTTTTTACTTACAATCCAATTATACATTGACATCACCTTCGAAATAGTTTCCTTGGGAAACCACACAACGCTTCAAACGGTTTTCCCACTCTTCATAGCAGTGTTGGAACTCAGAAACCGGAATATCTTACAGATGGCCGGTTACATGTTTTAAATTTTTTTTACTGTTCCAAATTGGCGTCCTTTGAGGTGTTTTTTTTTAAATTCGGGAACAGGAAGAAGTTGCAGGGACTCAAGTCAGCTGAATAAGGTGGTTGAGGAACTACAGAAATGTTTTCCTTTGCCAAAAACTCATTAATTGAGAGTGCAGTGTGACAAGGTGCATTGTCATGACGCAGCATCCAGTTGTTTTTGATGGCTGGTCTCACGCGAGCAACTCTTTTCCACAGTCTTTCAAGAATTTCTCAGTAAACATATTGATTTATAGTCTGTCCTGTAGGCAAAAACTCCTTATGGACAATGTCATTACTATTGAAGAAACAAATTAGCGTGGTTTTAATTTTGATTTGCTCTGGTAGAAGTTAGAGCTAGTGTGGATTGTATTTTTGATGAGATGGTAGATGTTGATATGAAGCAACGCTATGTTCTTCTTGAATCGTTATATTTAATTTCTTGTCGCCCTTGACATTTTGATTGAATTACAATAGTTACATTAAACTTATGACTGTATGACACTTTAGTCATAATTGAACTTGAACATTATCAAGAAACTATGAGTCCCCTTGGACTGAAATAAAACACGACCGCACTGGGCGGGATTCTAACGTAGAATATAACTAACGCTAATTGTCCATCCGGACGAAATGAATAATGCGACCGCACTGCGCGGGATTCTTACGTAGAATGATCATATTAGATTAACTCGCCGGCCAGCACTAATAGTTGCTAGAGCGCAGCACCATCCGGCTCAACATAACCGAACATACTCATTTTTGCTTTTTTGGGATGTGGTGAGTTTGAAGTGTGCCACTACATGCTCTGGCGTTTTGTTTCTGGGTCGTACTTAAATATCCAAGATTCATCACCAGTTATAGCATTTTTTTTTTAGAAAATCAGGACCAGTTTCAATTCGTCCTAGAAGATCGCGCCACACTTCCACCCTGTTATTTTTCTGTTCAACAGTGAGGTGTTTTAGGACCAGTTTTACACAAACTTTTTTCATGTCCGATTCGTTTGTCAGAATTTGATGGACTGTGGTATGGTTCAAATTCAATTGTTCAGCAATCATTCTGACAGTTAATCGCCGGTCATACCGTACCAAGTTTTTGATTCGTTCAACATTGTCGTCACTTTTTGACGTTAGCTGTGGTTCCAGAGCGTGGATCATTCGCAACTGATTCCCAGCCGCCTGAAAATGCTTTAAACTACCTAAAAACTTGGGCTCGTACAGAGCACCATCTCCATACACCCTTTTAAATTTTGAAAAAGTTTCAGTAGCATTTTCACCGAGTTTAACACAAAACCTGATTCCACAATTTTTCTCATAAATAGTAATACTCATTTTTGTAACGCACAACAAAAAATCGTCTCACGTGGTAACAATAGACTAAAAATATTAATACCTAACAAAAGTCAGCTGTTCATATAACCATATGTTTACTAGTAAATTTATAGTGTTGTCACTTTGGCTGCCAAGAAAAACTAGTCTCATTACTTTATTTACAGACCTCGTATATGTTTAAATATTACGGTTATATTTTGTGATTAAATAAGTTTTATTTTTATTTTTTATTTTTATTCGATTCTTTAAAATCTCTGTAATTATAATTTTCAATATAAATTAAAAAAAAATCTGTTATTTATTTTCTTTTATCTGATCTGTTTTGAACTCTATTTAAATAACTTCAGTAATTTTAAAAGATATTTTTCATATCAAAGTTAATATAAAATAAATTATTTCTATGATTAATAATTAATTACTGTGTAGTATTAATTTACGTATTAATAATTTATTATTTATTTTCTAAATTGTTTTAATCGTTACGTAATGAATATGTTATATTATGAGTAACATTCTAATACTTTAGTAGCTGCAAGTAGCTTTCACTGTTGTTACGAAGTGGTGCAACTGATTAATATTATATAATACACGTTGTTTTTAGTTTAATTATTGCATACTGCATAATACATCTATGATTGCAATTTTGCAATGTAGATTGAACTGAATACTATTTATTATCTTAGTAAATGTTTTTCATTCATAATAATGAAATCACAGACTTAATGTAATCTATTTTTATGTCTATGAACTATGTAAAACTGTATCTTTTTATTATAATAAAACATTATTTTTGAACAGTTTTAACAAAAGTGGTAATTGATATTTTCGCGTGGTTCGAGAACAATATTGAGAGGTTGACAATTTAAAATGTTTATATTATTACACTTTATTGGTTTAAAATGTTCATAATTACAACCATACAAATTAATAATAATAACAATGGTGATAAATACAATAATTATAATAATAAGTGACAATAATAAAACAGTTAATAAAAAACAGTAAACACATAAATATTAATATAGGTATTACAACCACAATAATAATCAGGATAATAGTACTAATAATAGTGGTAAACGATATTAATATTACATGTCAATAACAACACATCAAATAATTAATACATAATATGGTACATGACATAATAGATAACATAATCAAAACAGTAAAAATGGCATAAAAACAGAGCGTAACCAACAAAGAATAACAATCAAGATATTACACATCAAATAGTGATAAATGTTATTAGTAAATAATAAATAGAGATTACACACAAGACAGAGTTTAAAATAAATAATCGTTCGGAATTTATTCCAGTTAGATAAATAGAAGACCAGCATTCAGACCCTGTGGTCTGAATGCTGGCGCGATCTTCTAGGACGAATTGAAACTGATCCTGATTTTCTAAAAAAAAAATGCTATAACTGGTGATGAATCTTGGATATTTAAGTACGACCCAGAAACAAAACGCCAGAGCATGTAGTGGCACACTTCAAACTCACCACATCCCAAAAAAGCAAAAATGAGTATGTTCGGTTATGTTGAGCCGGATGGTGCTGCGCTCTAGCAACTATTAGTGCTGGCCGGCGAGTTAATCTAATATGATCATTCTACGTAAGAATCCCGCGCAGTGCGGTCGCATTATTCATTTCGTCCGGATGGACAATTAGCGTTAGTTATATTCTACGTTAGAATCCCGCCCAGTGCGGTCGTGTTTTATTTCAGTCCAAGGGGACTCATAGTTTCTTGATAATGTTCAAGTTCAATTATGACTAAAGTGTCATACAGTCATAAGTTTAATGTAACTATTGTAATTCAATCAAAATGTCAAGGGCGACAAGAAATTAAATATAACGATTCAAGAAGAACATAGCGTTGCTTCATATCAACATCTACCATCTCATCAAAAATACAATCCACACTAGCTCTAACTTCTACCAGAGCAAATCAAAATTAAAACCACGCTAATTTGTTTCTTCAATAGTAATGACATTGTCCATAAGGAGTTTTTGCCTACAGGACAGACTATAAATCAATATGTTTACTGAGAAATTCTTGAAAGACTGTGGAAAAGAGTTGCTCGCGTGAGACCAGCCATCAAAAACAACTGGATGCTGCGTCATGACAATGCACCTTGTCACACTGCACTCTCAATTAATGAGTTTTTGGCAAAGGAAAACATTTCTGTAGTTCCTCAACCACCTTATTCAGCTGACTTGAGTCCCTGCAACTTCTTCCTGTTCCCGAATTTAAAAAAAAACACCTCAAAGGACGCCAATTTGGAACAGTAAAAAAAATTTAAAACATGTAACCGGCCATCTGTAAGATATTCCGGTTTCTGAGTTCCAACACTGCTATGAAGAGTGGGAAAACCGTTTGAAGCGTTGTGTGGTTTCCCAAGGAAACTATTTCGAAGGTGATGTCAATGTATAATTGGATTGTAAGTAAAAAGTTTTTCTGAACCAGTCTCGTTACTTTATTTTCAGGCTTGGTACACTCTCCTACTGAATGATAGTATTATTTCTTATAGAAAGCGAAATATTAATTACTTTAAATTAACTTTTCAGTTATTCTTATAACTCCGACGCGTGTAAAGCATTTCACATAAATTTTGAATTAGTTCCTTTCAAAAAAAGAAACCAAAGAAAGGAACCAAGATAAAATGAAATGTTCCTTTCGGTTACTTTCTCTAAGAGTAATGATGTTCATTTAACCAGTCATTATGGAGGAGTGAAAGAGTCAGTGATAGAATTGAATATTAGCTACCTGCACTTCAGTGAGCAAGGAATGTTGATAGCAACGATATATTTAAATATTTGGCTTGATAAAGAAGTCAACGGGGAAACAATTCTATTCCTGATTTACAATCATAAGTATGGCACGGGATGATTGTTATTCTTGAAAGCAGGTTTTACATCTTTAGAAGTGACAGTTATCATATGCTAAGTCGCCTACAACTATTTTTTATGACTCGTAAAATATATATATATTAAAATAAATGATAAAAAAATGAATAATTTTAATTTAAATGAATTATTATTATTATTATTATTATTATTGCTATGTGCTATGGGAAAAATACTGGAAAAAATGATTAATAAACGACTCGTCTGGGTTTTAGAAAAATAAAACCTGATATCACCATATCAAGCAGGTTTTCGACAGTACCATTCCACCACCGATCAAATGATCAGCTTAGAGGACGTTATATATAACAGCTTTATTACAAGGAAACATTGTGTCGGAGTCTTCTTTGATCTTCAGAAGGCTTTCGATATGACCTGGCGTCATGGTATAGTGCTCCAGATATACATGAATGGGGCATTCGTGGAAATTTTCCAGTCTTACTGAGCAACTATATGAATGACCGTACTTTTCAAGTACGAGTCAATAGCGAATATTCATCTGTAAGAAATTTGGAAAATGGCATACCACAAGGTTCGCCGTTGAGCGGTACCTTGTTTACCATTGCCATTAATAAATTGATATTAGCCATTTCAGTAGAAATCAGCAAAAGCGTCTATGTTGATGATTTGGCAGTTGTGTATGCCAGCAACAAGACTGCTATGGTGAGGTACAAATTGCAACGAGCGATCAATGCTCTAAATGAAGTTGCAAGGAATAACGGATTCCAATTCTTACCAGAAAAAACGTGCTGTGTACACTTTTGTAGGAAGAGAATTCCTCATCAAAGTCCTGCGTTGACAATTGATGATAATCCAATACAATATAAAGACAACGTAAGATATTTAGGACTAGTACTGGATAAATCCCTTACATGGGGATTACATATACAGGACTTGAGTGATAGATGCAAAAGAGCCCTAAACATTATAAAATGTTTATCGAACTTAAATTGGGGCTCAGACAAAGAGACATTATTGAGATTGTATAAAGCATTGGTTCAATCTAAACTAGGCTACGGATGTATCGTATATTCATCCGCTAGAAAGTCGCACTTAAGAAAGTTAGACGTAGTTCACAGTAGCGGAATAAGATATGCAACAGGCGCTTTCCGCACAAGTCCGACGGCTAGTCTGATGTCTGAAGCCGGAATAATGCCAATACGTTACAGAAAAGAGATCCTTTTACTAAGATACGCAACAAATATATGGGCTTATCCTGCCCATGTAAATAATAAACTTTTCAACAACCATCCTATGGCTGCATTATACCTTTCATTTAAGGAGCACAATGAAAGCCGCAGAGAAATTGAAAACGAGAAACAACATTTTGTTTCTCGTTTTTAATGTTGTTTCTCTGTAACAGCATGGGGAACATCGGCTTCCACTTTGCGCACATCGGCTCTGAACCTCGTCTTCTCGGCTGCGGAATATTGTGCGCCAGTGTGGCTTAACAGCCCTTATGTTCATAGAATTGATGCTCAACTTAATAACACTATGAGAGTGATTGCCGGGGTTATCAGGTCTATTCCTGTGAAATGGCTTCCAGTATCGAGCCACATACCACCCCAAATCTGCGCCGTATGAACGCTCTTATAAGAGAGTACAAAAAGATAATGGACAATCGAAACCTACCGATACACGAGGACATTGAGAATGCTAATCGTGGTCACCTTCTATCTAGGAAGCCATCTATCAAAAGAGCAATTGCTGCCGCAGAGGAAGAATTCAACCTGACCGACGCCTGGCATCAAGAATGGACCGCAAACCAGAATAACCAAATTCAATGTGATACTCAAAAGCCGCCGGGTTCTGACTTGCCACGTAAGAGATGGTCAACGTTAAACAGAATACGAACTCAGCATGGTAGGTGCGCCTATTTCCTGTATAACTGGGGTAAAACACCGACGCCCCTTTGCGAGTGTGGTGAAAATCAAACTGTTAAACACATCACAGAAGTTTTCCCTAGGACAGCTTATGAAAGGACTCCTGAAGATTTCCTGATGGCGACTCCAGAATCAGTAGCTTATATTAATTTGTTAGATATTGGCTTGTAATTTTTGACTGTAATTGGTGCCGTAGCTAAATAAATAAATAATCAACAGATAAATTTTCTATTTATTTTTTTGTGAGCAGTTATTTTTGGTTATCTGTGTTTTTTATTAAGAAGAAATGGTTTTGAACAAGGAAAAAAAGGATTTTTATTGTAGAAGATTATTTAACGAATAAATTTTTTGTTTTGTGGCAAAAAGCTTTTCAGTTGCAGTTCCCGGTTAAGAATATACCAAATAAATCTTCAATTCATCGTTACATAAAGAAATTTAGGGAGACTGATTCTGTTCGCAATCAGAGACACGTTCAGTACTAAATGACGACGAACATTGGAAGACGTTAGGTTAAGCTTTTTAAACTCACGTAACAAATCATTATGAAAATTTGTGCAACGAAAAGGAATAGATCTGTAATGTTCCTGTAAAGCTACCCGGCTACTTAACTTAAAGCCGCACCGAATTCATACATTACATGAATTACACTCGGTTGATTATGCTGGTAGACTCCGCTACTGTCAATGGTTTAATCAGTTTGTTCGGGAGAGCATTAAAGTACTGGATAATGTTATTTTACAGATGAGACTTTGTTTCATTTGGGTGGTTACATTAATAGTCGAAATGATCGCTACTGGAGCTCCAAAAATCTTCACATCATCCGTTCACGACCTCTACACCCACAAAAAATTGGTGTGTGGTGTGCAATTTCCAGGCGAAGAATAACTGGCCCCATATTATTTGAAAACACTCTTAATGCAGACCTCTACCGAGAAATTGTAATGCAGTTTTTTAAAATCTAGAACTAAATGAGACAGATTCCTGGTTTCAACAAGATGGGGCCGCATGTCACTCGGTAAGAGCAACAAAGGACCTTTTGTGAAATTTATTTTTTGAAAAGAGTAATATCGACCGGCTTATGGCCAGCTAGGTCATCTGATCTTTCTCCTGCAGATCCTTTTCTTTAAGGATATCTAAAAGGTTGTGTATTCAAAAATAGCCCACACACCACTGAAGAACTGAAAGCCAACAGAAATAAAGAATTACCAGACATCGGAATAGGTACGCTTCGAAAGGTTGCACGAAATATGAAAAAGAAGGTAATACCTTGCATCGATGAAAATGATGGACACTTTCAACATGTGTTAAAAAGAAATTGATCTCAATATTGTTTTGCACAAATAATTGCAATATTTATAACTAATCGCATTAAATATATCACATAATTTTTTTTTTTAAACTGGGTTGTTTTAAAACAAACACCCGGTAATTATAATATAAATATTGTTTAATGTTAGCTATTTAATTATCTTTATAAAAAATAAGAAGTGTGATAGTCAGACAAACATTATAAATTAATATGTTAAGGTAAAAATTAATATACTTAAAACAATAAGGGATATGAAATTCAGTAAAACATGTTTACAGTATAAAATAAATTATAAATTTTCTGTTAGCCGTGTAAAATAAGTAAAAAAATGTCAAACTAAATTATAAAACAAAATAGAATCGGTTTAATATAATATTATCCTTGTAAATTATAATTTTATTAATAAATAAACAAATATATGTATGTATACACTCGCATACCAATTACTATGGACCAAAGGAAATAAGATCGACCACAAGATTGAAAAAAAGGATTCATGACCGCAAAAAAATTAGATAATTTTTAATAGTTTAATACTTTTAATATATAAATATAAGTATTTTAGCCTGGCGTATCCGCGCGTGTATAAGTTTATGGGTACAATCTAAAAAAGAAAAAAATAATTTAAATAAAGCAACTTTGTCTACGTTTTTACTGTTTGATTAAATCTCGAGGTAAAATACTAAACGATTTAGGTGAAAATAATGGTTCGCTTAAAGAGACACAAGATAAAATTGAAAATTATTTTTCAATTTTAGTTTAAAAATGTATTTATTAAAAATTAACGATTTAAAAGTTACAGCATATTCCAAATTTTTTTCGAACAAAGTTATAAATGAAGTGAAATTTTATTTTAGTTCCCGAGATAACCGGTACCGAATCGACAAATCTTGAGCAAAGGGGGACATATCCTCAAAGAAATGACTTTTTGGTTCATCGATTAAATTTTCAATAAGAATTGATCGAAATCAGTGTCTTAACCACTGTCTCTTAATCACTGTCACTGTGTCTTAATCATTGACAAAAGAAACCACTAGTCTTAACCCTTTTTAACCGCTAGTCTTGCATTAACAAACAATCGTATAGTGTTCACTTGCCAATACCATTGCTATCCACCCTAACAATTTATTAATGAAATTCATTGCATTAATTTTTTCACTTACACACTTATAGTTATACTAAAAATTTTTTCTCTGTGTTTTTGGAGTGGCCATTACTACCCGACCTATAGACATTTACCCCGCACTTGGTAACCCCTGTTACCAAATAAATAATTTATTTTTTGAGAACTAATGTAAAATAGATTCTATATAATAAAATATTATTTGTTAATAAAAATATTAAAAATGTATCTGATCAAAAATAAACGATTAATTCCAATTTGAAATTATGACAGATGTTATTATGTATTATTTAAGTTATTAATGTTATATTACACGATTACACTGATAAATTTGTTTCCTGACATGCGATACGTGGTTTTAATCTGTTATTTTGGTGCTGCAAACGAATATGAACTCAGAATCTTTTTATCACCCGCCATTTTTGACAAATTTTTAAATTTTAATTTAAGGATTTTTTTCATTTTTCAACGTATAGTTAACAATTTAACCTCCTATATTGTATTTTGTTAGTTCATTTTTTTATTGTTTAACTTTTTTAACACGATTTTTAAGCTATAAATAAACAAATAATACTAGATAAAGAATTAAATCATATCATAGTCACATATTATGACATCAAATCTAATACTGAACAGTGAGCCTTCATGGACAAGATTAATCATGTCTGTGTAGATCAAAACACGTAGCTGAAAACATAGCTGTGTTGTTTGTATTAAGCACTGGATTTAGAAATAAATTAATTTTGTTCAGTTTTATTTTTTTTATTTTTCCTGTTTAGCTTCCGGTAATTACCGTTCAGATATTACTTCAGAGGATGAAATGTATGAGCGTAAATGAAGTGTAGACTTGTACAGTCTTAGTTCGACCATTCCTGAGATGTGTTGTTTACTGAAACCCAACCACCAAAGAACACCGGTATCCACGATCTAGTATTCAAATCCGTATAAAAGTAACTGCCTTTACTAGGACTTGAACGCTGGAACTCTTGACTTCCGTATCAGCTGATTTGGGAAGACGCGTTCACCACTAGACCAACACGGTGGATTCAGTTTTATTGCTGTTTTAAGTTTGTTAACAGTGCAGTGTCATAATACCTCGAAATTTTGTAAATGATGTGGATGTTTTTTGTTATGTATGCGGTGAGTTTACCGTAAAATCAAATAGAAAAAACAATTCACCTTTAATTAAAAAAGCATATCATTTGTACTTTCAGTGTAAAATTGTTGATCAGGATAAGACGTGGGCTCCTTAATAATTGTTCTGTATATTTAAGAGGATGGCTGAAGGATACACGAAAGGCTTTGGCATTTGGTGTACCTATGGTTTGGCGTGAACCAAAGGATCATGTAACCGATTGTTACTTTTGTAACAAGTGTGTTTGGAATTTCTAAAAAATCTAAACATACTGTAAAATTCCTTCATTGCAATCTGCAATCAGGCCTGACCTCACAGCGAAATTATTCCAGTTCCTGAGCCACCTGTGATGTATGTTTCGAAAGCAGCGATGAAGAATCAGGCAGTACTGAAGAAGACAACAATGATTGTGATTTTGAATTATCTTCCGAAAAGATCGATTATTTAATGTATTAATTTTCAATAAGAATTGATCGAAATCAGTGTCTCATCAAATAGTCGATAAATGACTTTTTTGTTCGGTGAATGACCTTGAAAGCTGTTGACATTAAGACAAAATTCTGAATCGACTACGTTTATTTTAAATGTATTTCGGTATAGCACCTGAAAATATTTCAAATCCACCGATCTACAGAACTTAAAGCTGTACTTTAAAAAGCAACAGAATTCGCCTATTTATATTAATAATAATAATCTCGTTTATTGTATAACAAATAGACACAAGCCTATCCTTGCTTGCAACAAGGAGATGACACAAGTGTAGAGGTACTTCCTCTGAACGAATTAAATTTACGTGGTACTTACGTATTAACGCCACCGCAGCTACAGCTTTATTTAAAAACAAAGTAGTCAATCGGATTTCTGTGGAAAATGGGCCGATATAGAGTTTAACATAGATTCAAAACAGTCTCTTTATTAATTTTAATAAATGGTTATTTATTTTATAAATATAATTTAACCAAACTTAACCTACGCTCGCTTCACTCGCTAACCTTGACTAATTAGCAGGAGTGTTTTGATTATTTAAATAATAAATAATTGCAATAATTACTCAAAAAATTACGGTGTTAATTAGTCTAGGTTAGCGAGCGTAGGTTAAGTTTGGTTAAATTATATTTATAAAATAACTAAATATAAATAACCATTTATTAAAATTAATAGAGAGACTGTTCATTTTCCACCGAAATCCGATTGACTACTTTGTTTTTAAATAAAGCTGTAGCTGCGGTGGCGTTAATACGTAAGTGCCAAACCATAAACCCACCAGAAAGAAAAACAGTAATATTATTTTACATACTTTTTATTTCGACATTCTTTTTAAGTGAAGGCTATTGTTTAATTTTTTTTAAATTTATTTTCATTTAAAATATGAGTAAATGAACAAAAAATGCTGGACGAATTAAAAAGCAACAGTTCGAAACAAACGGCAAAATGATAAAATTGCATCTTGAAAAAGGTAAGAAATTTAATCTTAAAAAAAGGAAAGAAACAACTTAGATAAGAAATTGCTAATGAACATATACCAAGGCTTTGTGGAATGCAGGTATATGTGTACGAAATTTCTTTTTAAAGTTTTCCAGATAATTTGACTGACAACTTTCTTGAAATTGACATAATCTGAAAAAGTTTTAAAAATTCCCATACTGTACCTTCAATAATTTTTTTCTAGAATTTATACGGGTTCTTTTGATTGATTATACCACTTAATATTCAAACTATATAAATGTTAAATAATTTCTTTTTATTCCCAATAAAATGCAGAAATTTAACGCAAAAGCCGTCAAAATAGAACCGGGTTTGCCAGGCATAAGCAACTAACATTGAATTAATTTTGTTGATCGTAGATTATCACACTTTATCCTATTTACCGTAAATTATTAGTTAGAAACAAAAATAAATATTAAAAATATACAGACAATTTTTCTTGTCTTTCTTCTTATAAATATATCGGTAAAAAAGCTTCTTATTCACGTAAAAATAATTTAAATGAGAATGGCAGAATAAAACAATTAAAGTTTTAGTAAACAGATTTAAAGATAATTTTATTTCTTATGAAAAATATTGTAGGAGATAATAATGCCGATAAAAAATGAATAATAAGGGTAAATATTTTAATATAGCCTATAAAGAAGTAAAGAATTAAACAAACCATGAAAATAAAATTACGGTATTCATTTTAATTACGTTAAATGCGTTTTTTTATTAAATATACATATATAAAATAAATGCTTACCTTAATTAATTGATGCTATAGTATTTAATAGGTAATAGTGACACAAATAAACTGGTTACAATATTATTATAAAAATAAATAAACAATAAACTGCATTCATAAATAATACAAGTACGCGTAAAATGTATATAACAACAAAAAATAATAACGATTTTGTTAATTATTCGTAAAAAAAAAACAATTATAATCAGTTGTAAACAAAGCTAACAACAATGATTATTTGAAAAAAAAAATCATGAACATAATAATATAATATAACGTGAATCGCGCTAAATGACGCGGAGTCGTCAACTAGCGGTGTACAACTGAAGTTTAGCAGGTTGTAGGTAAGTAAACAGCAGACAGAATGATTAGTGAAAGTCTTGCGTTACTTGAAGTAGTAACGGGTTTATAAAAGACAGCCTTGAACGATAAATCATAAAAGCTATCCTTTGTACTTTAAACCTTTCAAGGTTTTAGATTTCACGCTTCCTCAATATTAACCAGGAGAAGAATATCTTTTTGATATGTCTTCAAAGTATTAATAATTTTAATAACCTTAAACGATCGATAAACTGAAGCTAATAATTATTTTAATAGTTAACATTACATATTGTACTAAATAATTGCCTTTGATTTAATCCCAGTTCACTAAATAGTTAGTTACCTTTGATTTAATCCCAATTCAATAATAACCCTAATAATCTAAAACTTATTGGCATCAAATAACAGACAGTAGGCTTTACAGTTTTTAATTTTTATTTTTTTGGAGGTTGAATCATGAAAGTCCTGGCATCTACCCAAGTAGGATTTATGAGTGTGTCAGACATTTAACCATAGAAATGATGATGGGAAAGAAAGGATAAGGAAAATGAATGAGTGGTAAAAAAAGGCTAATCTAACTGTCGAGATAGTTAACAGGATTCAGGCTTCTTGGTTAAAGTTCCATTCTATCTAATAGTTTCTAGTTTCTATTCATTCTAATATTAATAGTTTCAATTGGGTTTGTTATTTATTTCTTTTGTTTTGTAAACGGGTCAGATCAATTCCAATTATTTGGAGATTACAGAGTGATTAATTAACCACGGATTTGATTCTCAAGTGAAGATTTGGTTGTACCATTTACAGTTTAATTGGATTCTCTAACATGCAATAAAATTCAGGAGGAATTTTCAATTCAGGTTTTCCTTAGCAAACCCTGTTTTCAAATGACTATTTACTAACTGAAGAAAAAGCAATTTGTAGCAACAGATACAAAGGCCATGGAAACACAAACCGAAATTTGTTTACAAAGCTTTATTGATATTGGATAAAATTACAAGTAAGTTAGTTTATTTTTCTACATAGTTTCCTTCAACAAAAATTCATTTTCTCCACTGGTCAGGTATCTTCCTAATCCCATCATCAAAAAATCAAGATGGCTGCCCTAACGACCAATTGTCCACTTAATGCTCAACTGCGGCATCATCTTCAAATCTTTTCCCTCCCAAAGCTAAACTAGATATGCGGAAATCACATGTGACACATCTGGACTGTACGGCGAGTGTTCAATGAATTTTAACGAATTTATTGCTAGTCTAAGCTGCTGCATGCAGCCATACATTGCATGGAGAAGGAGGATGTTGCAAATCGATTTCCGGTGTCATTTGTTGCTTTAAGTAGCCTAACATCATCCAACAACTGGCAGTAATATGCCTCATTTACCATCCTTCGAATGTGCAGAAAATCAATCAGCAACACAACCTTTGAGTCCCAAAACACAGTTGCCAGAAATCTTCCAGTTGAAAAGTGTTTCTTGGCCTTGATTGGTCGCCTACCCTCTTTTCCACCCCTCCATACTTCTTTACTTGCTTTCCAGGGTGTAGTAGTGGCCCTGCGTTTCATTGCAAGTCACAATAAAAATGTCTCTCCTTCTGCCTCAAAGCGATCAAAAGCTGCTGACGATGTCTTTCTGGACATATTTCTCTGTGCATCAGTGAGAGGATTTGGAATCCACCTCTCTGATACTTTACTGAATCCAACAGTGTCTGACAATATTGTATGCACACTTTCAACACTTATGCTCACCTCTGATACAATCTCAGCAACAGTAATGCGACGGTTACCTTCTACAAGGTCACGAATGGCCTGAATGCTGTCATCATTGACTGGTCCGCGAATAACGTTCGTGACTTTCATTTTCCACAGCATCACGGCTACTTCAAAGTTTATGGTCCAATCAAACACTTGAGTTTTTGAATAGCATCACAGAAACAAATCACAGTGCAATCATCAATATAAAAATTTTACATGTAAACTCTAAAGGATAAAAATGAGATAAATTTGAGTCTCTCGAAGCATACAAGAACATGTAAAATAACATTATAAAAAAACAAATCATATTTAAATAAACAACATTATGAACAACAAAGATCCTTAAAAACCTAATCTAAACACCACATCCAGCGACATAACAATTAGTTCTCTCAGTGGCAGTCAGAAGAAGTCTTCATTAAATGCAAAAGCTATCTTACACTAAGAAAAAATGTTATAACTTTCACCTTAAATTAAATTGTACTGTATATAGTAGTCATTTTAATGTTTTATACTTTTTAATAACGATGTCACGGATAAAAAATTCAAACATAATTAAGTAGTTTATAAACTGTTGAATTACATTAATGATTTAACAGAAATAAAATCAGTTGTCACTGCATAAAGATAGAATGATGGAAAGAAATAGAAATTAAAAAATAAAATAATTTAAAAATGTTTTGCTATTTATGATAAAATGTAATAAAAAAGAAAGAAAAAACTGTAGTTAAATTTAAACCGACACAATTGGTAATTCTCTCAAGTGAAGGAAAAATCTTAAAAACCAAAAAAATTGTTTGTAGAGAATTAAAAAAAAATTACATAATTAACTTGTACACGTTTTTTTATAATTAAATACCACTTCCATTAGGTTTAAGCATTTTATGCGAAGAACTTTATTTTATTATATTTTAATAAGATACTTAATTTAACTATGAGATTAATGGTTAGTTCAAACTTAAAATATATCAGAAATATTGTTTTTAAAAAGTAGTTTTAAAATGTTTTACACTTTATAAAGCAGTTAACACAACATAAAGCAGTTTTTAAGATAAGTTTTTAGGGAAAAATTGAATTCCTGTTTTTTTTATATCAGCAATACTGGATTTAATCAAGAATTTTTTGAAATGATAAATGTTAATGCTGCAAGAATGGCTTGGAGTACTAATTAAGAAATCTATTAATTTTATTTTTACTTCAGTTATTTATGTTACCTTATTACATACAAGAATACATCATTCAGTTCTCCCTAGAACATTGTTACATGTTCGTTAGAGATCCTTATCTGAAATATATCTAAATTCTTAGAATTTGAAAAAATTCAAAATTTAAATTTTTTTTACACAGGCAGCTCCCAATTGTACTACCATTAGTAACTTCTTGAAATATAGAAAGCCCTAGTTCACTGCAAATAAAGAAATCCATTTACACAATATCTGATAAGGTAAGCACGGTTGCAATTCTCAATAGCTGAACTTTGACTGATTTCTCTGCCAATGAAAGCTTTTCTCACACAATGGTGAACTTCTTGGGAACTGGAGTCAATAAATGGTGGCGAAGCACCATTTATTGAAAGAACATTTCATAAACATCTCTTATTTGCATTATAATTCTTGGAACCAAATAATTCTAAAGCATCATTATATATAAATAATTACTTCTAGTTGTGTCTTCAAAAAAGTATGGGCCCAATATATCAAGAGATAATATTACATACCAGATTGATTGATATCCTTTTCAGTTAAAATATTGTTCATTAGAATTATTTATGACACTGAAAAATTACCATTGTGCTAACCTATTAAGATAAAATTACAATTTTTGTAATACTAAATTTTCAGCTAAATTTTATTATATTACGGTTGTTAAGTTGAATGAATTTTATCTGTTTATTTTAATAAATTAACAGACTTATTTTCCTCTGTCAACCTATTGTCAGTGCCAACCTATTAAGATAAAAGTATAATTTTTTGTAATATCAAATTTCCAACTAAATTTTATTGTATTATGATTGGTAAGTTGAATAACTTTTATCTTTTTATTTTAATAAATTAACAGACTTACTTTCCTTTGTCGAATAACATTTATACTATAATGATAATATTTATAAATAAATTAATAAAAAGAATTACTTCAAAAAATTAAGAAATGCAATTATGAATCCAGTATTAGATCTTAGATGATATGAGGTGAACTTATTTGATAGATAACTTGGTCATTATTTAAGGTTCTTTAGCAACCTCCAAATAGAAAACAGAACTTAAAGAGCCAGTACATTCTTAATATCTGGTAGGAGAGTAGCCTGTTGCCTAACTTGGAGGCTCTATTCTCTGACTGTTGTCTGCAATACAATTGTAGATAGGATTTTAAGCCTGAGCTTCAAAAGAATATTCCTTCCGATAACCTGATATGTTCATTACACTATTACTTTTAAAATATACATAACATTAACAATTCACTTAAAAAGAATTACTGAAATCAAGAAATAAATTACCAAGAGATTTCAGCTAATTCATAACAAATATACATGTGTAAATCGGAAGCTAGATGCATTTGCTTATAAAAGGTACAACTTTTAAAACTGTTACCATTGGATGATCTTAATAATGATTTTTATTTATTACTTTGTTTATTGAACTTTTTAGTATGTTTTTAGTCATAAACAGTCGATAACTATAACATTACATTTATTGTTTGAGATAAACTAACAATATTTTTTTTATTTTAGAATGACATTCATGTAGTAATAATTTTGTTGTTAACTAAATAACATATTTTAAGAGATAATTGTATGAAACTCAGTAATGAAATTTAGAAAATAATTTATTTTATTTTATTTCATCTATTAATTATTTTCCTGTTAAAAAACTTTAAACAGAAAATTTTATTATTAAGCAATTTCTTTTAGGAAGTAATTTTCATAATACTTTTTCATGATTTCTTTGCTGGGGATGTACATTTCAGTAAATATTTCAAATATTTGTAATAGAAATTAATCCAAATAAAATTTGAAATGTACAAAATAATTATATTAGTATTTATCTTAGGGTTTCCTTCCTGATAATGACACGATATCTTGTGAAATACTGAAAATTTAGTTTGTAACTTGGGTAAGAAACTTTAAGTAATAAATTTCCCACATTTATTCCAATTGCATTTTTAAAATGATTCTAAATTTATTATTAATTAAATGTGTTAAGAATGAATAAGATTTCTGTTTGTCTATAAGAAATGGGACCTTAACTTATTCAGGATTTTTAAGAAAGGCAGATGGTTGAAAGTAAAAAAAATGAATGTTCTGTTTTTTCAATTGGAAATGATTCCCTCACATATCTTCTTTATTTTAAAAGTATATTTACTTCAATCTGACACCCAAAGAGTGCATAAAATTAATTTCTTATACAGTATTGTTTTATTTGTTGCCATGCTTATCTCTGCTGCGTTATATAAGGTTTCATTTTCATTAAAGCTGAAAATTCCACGCAGTCCATTGAAAGTGTAGTAATGTTTTAATGATAAAAATGCTTTTAGTAATATTTTATTATTTTAAATCTTAAGTTCTCTGTATTATCCTTCTATTGCTTATACAGCTTGTCAGTGAGAAATCTAATCAGCTGTTAATCAAATATTCTTTTTTTTTTTTAAATAATGCTAAATGAAGTTTTTTTATACTGTTGTTTCAAAAATTACAGAGATAAATATTACTTTTCTTAATTTATTTTTATAATTTATAGAAATTGTAAGAATTACAATTTTTTATGCAAAATTGAATCTACCATAAAAATGCATAATTTCAACTTTACTGTTTTTGAAATATCAGCATCAGTTAACCTGTTCAATAATTTTTTGATAAATAGTAATGATTAAGTTGAGATTAAAGAAAATTTGTTGTATTAAACTTTTTATTTTTAATTTCTTTACAAATAATCAACCAGTAGCAGTACAAACTATTCAAATAATCAGATTGAATACAATGAAATATTCAATGCACTTAAATTGAAATTGTCCATTGCTAGTTTATGACGGTCATTTTATAAATAAAAATGTCTTAATGCCATATTTATGTTGGAGAATCATGATGAGTTTTAATTTAAAAAAATTGTTATCCTTTTTTACTGATTGGACACACTATTTATTGGGCCTTTGATAATTTCAAGGAACCATTTAGAATACAAGAAGCCAGCAGTCTACATGACCAGATTGTTGCTTAGTCCACACCAGAATAAACGTTAGATCAATCTGTTTTAATAGAACATGAAAGTGGAATGGTTTTTGTTCCAGTCTGTAACTAGCAAAGTATTTTTTTTACAAAAGGTTGTAAATACATTCTATACATTACACAGTATTCTCATCTTGCACTCTCTTTTGATTACTGTTGTGAGGTTCATTGTCAATTGGACTACAATGGACCACTCATGTTGGTTTACTGCACTGTATCAAACAAGTCTCTCTCTCTCTCTCTCTCTCTCTGGTACACTGTAGGAGATGAGGCAAATTAGGTTGTATATTCTTGAAAGAATATCTTTTTGAACAAATTTAATCATACAATTTAATTAAAATAGACTTGTTTTGTTCAAAACCAGTGGAATATTTATACATCATTTGTTACTGAAGAGCACCTTCTATTTATATATAGAAATATATAACTGCACTTTTTGCAATACATTTTTATAATAATTGCATTTATTAAACATAAGTTTGTGTACGAGTTACTAAACTGTGCATCAAATAATATATTTCTAAATAATTATTCTGTTTTTTATTATGCAATTCATAATATTTAATTTTTTTTTCTAATTTGTAAACAAAATTATAAAAGTTTACTTTTTCCATTAGGTGTTATTTATATTAAAGAAAATTTATCTTAGTGTTATATCTTTTTATCTATGAATTTTCTTGAAATAAACATAATTCTCTTGACAAATATTTTGTTTACTCATTGTAGACCAGATATTTATAGCATTTCATTCAACCAAAATATCACTTAATATTTGAGTGAGAATATAATTTTACACTAGATCAACCAGAAACTTTAGGTATTATGAAATTCTACCATTTAATTCTTGATTTATACTTATAGTTAAGTAACTTATGGCTTAATGTTATTTTTTTTTTCAAATTGTGTTTCCATTTTTTTAATCTGAAAATTCATTAAAAAATTTATTTATAAGACTAAAAAACTATAAGTAGTAAACTACAAGTTATAAGCAATAAACTAAAAAACAAAAACTATTTTTCCAGCATTATTTTCTCTAAAAAAATCAACCAGCTAATAAGTTAACACCCTTTTTATATGGATCACATTTTTTTGTGATTTCATGTTTTTTAACGATAGAATAAGAAAACATCAATGCTGTAAAGTAATTTTAAAATGCTGAAAATGTCCCAATAATAAATAAAATATTAAAATATATATGAAGTTTAAAACATAAAAAAAAGAGAAAAAGTCAGGCTTACCTTGGTTAACAGATTTGATTTTTTGGTTAAGATGATTAAAGAAATATAAGAATACTCTTATAAAACAAATGAAAAAAAAAATTGAACTAAAGATAAAACAAAATATTTTATAATCTGTATAATGCAGCATAATGTTATCTTTAAACAGATAACATTTAACAGCAGACATGTATAACAATATAATGTTCTTATTCATAGGTAATTAATCTGAAGTAGGAAAAGTAGTATTACATAGAAGTTAGATTTTATATGTAATTTATACATTTAAAAAAACAACTAAATAATTCATGAAATAAGAACAACATACAACAAAAACTTAAATGTTTTAAAATTGAATGAAAGGATTTATTACTTTTTTGTATTTTTATTTTAAAATTTCCAATACATTTATGAAAAAGTTAAATACTTTATTAGTATTGTTGTTAACAAAATAGTGTAAATTATAATACTGTTATAGTAAGAAACACAGGATATAATCAATAGTGTTATAAACGTGTATTATAAGTATTATTAACTTTATTACTATTATTAATTATAGAATTAATTATGTACTAATAAGTATTATATATAGTTTTATTGTAGTTTAAAATATACTAATAGAATATTTAAAAGTAAATTTGACTTGGAGCTCAGTTATTTAACAGGGAATCCTTTAATTTCAGGTTACAGAAATTCTGGTTAATCCATATTATGAAAGCAGACTTCCATATAATCATTAAGAAGTTATTGTTAATAAAAAATGTGAAATAGAATATAATTCATATCCAAAAACTTATTTATTTATAAACCAACTCTAGTGAATGTTTTAAATGAAAACATATGTATGTATATTGCCATCAAGAGAAAGAAATATTTTTTGAAAAAAATTGTTTTTTTTTCATACTTTACATTATAATACAAAGGATACAAGATTATCCTGCAAGACTTTGCACTAAAATGATACCTTACGATTGATTACAGTTGGTTCTATATTGATATAAGATGCAGTATAAGTTCAGAATAAAAGAATTGATTTAAAGATAAATTAAACGATTTAAAGATAAATTATTACTATAAATGTATTTAAAGATAAACTAAGTATTTAAATAACGATCAACAAGAAGTTTTTTTTTTTTTTTTTTGTTAAATTAGTTATAATTCTGATGAAATGATTTTGAACTTTAATATTCCCTCTGCTCCAGTAGAATTGCCCTATCCCCATAAACATAACAGATTTTATTTTAATACACTATTCTTCATACTCCAAGAGAGTGAAATTTGTCAAAATATATAGGGCACATAATATACTGGTTGTTTGCTGAAGTGATGTCATGTGAGGTTTTCGACTTAAATATCTATTTTTAAACTGCAAAAAATACGCAAATCAGTTGAACTTAGGTTGTATCAAAATGTAAGAATTATACACTTTTGTGTTATTGTACAGTTGTAATGTCATGATAAGAATATCTGTTTTGCTTTTATTTAACAACAAACCGTTATATTTAAACCAATTCTTTAACAAAGTTTTTTTTTTACCAAGTCTCAGAAAGAATGAGAATAAGTTGTGATTTTAATTCATTAAATTTATTTGCTGTAATTACCTGGATGTATTATATACTAATATTACTACATCTGCAGTAAGTTGTGGAGGTAAGCCATTAATAAAAACAGTATTAAAATGAAGCTGTATGAAGCCATAAGTAATAACCAACATGAGTTATTTTATACTTTGTAATATCATAAACAATACAGGTTATTTTTGTCCTACACATTAAAAAAATATGAACCACTGCACACATGCACTAACCTTCAACCAATAGTTTCCATAACGAGCAGTAATCAACACAATCACCTAGAAGGGAGTCTAGTCTACTTCATTCACTTTTAAAGAGAATTTCTGATGATAAAAAATGTTTACAATATTTATATAGAAAAGAATTTACTCATCATCATTAAAGAATTAAAAATATGGAAAGAGAATAAAGCAAAATGCTGAAATAGTTAAACCCCCAAAAATATAATAATAATAATAATAATTAATTCTCATTTTTATGTAGGTAAGGAACAAATGGAATTTGACAACAAAAAAACAATAGCATTTATTTTATTTTCATGTAAAGTTGTTATATGTAGTAGACCAAATTACAGTTACGTATGATGGTAGATTTTTTATAAAAAATGGCCCAGCCTAATTGGAATTCAGATGTAGAACCTTTTAGATTAAAACCACATTATATTCATGCAACATAGATCAGTGAAATTAAGGAACTTTTTGATAAAAAAATTAAAAACTATAACAGTATTGATTGTTGTATATTTAATCAGTATTGAGGTTGTTAGAGAAGAAATATAGGCTGAGATGGGATCAGTATAATAAAGACTTTTTGAAACTGTAGCTAGATCAAAAGAGTGAAAACGTCAGAGTAGTCTGAGATAAAAAAAAGTGTGTCAGTGAAGTATACTCATTTTCATTACCTCCTTGAATGAGATTAAGATCAGTATGTAAAAAAGAACAAAGAAAATTGTAAGAGACAAAAGTTGACATCATTCAGTGATCATAGGAGAAACATAGCAGGTGTAATATGTAAAGACTTAAATAAATGTGGAAAGTATAGAATGGAATTTAACAAGAATAGTTAAATTTATTTAATAGTTAAATTTAACAAGAGACGGTATTTATTTCAACAAAATTACACATTGCTCAGAAAAAAAACAAATATCTTAACTAAATGTTAACATTATGGATTTCATCGAGCAAGTTGTATGATAATTTACAAGTCTTTGAAACATATACAGTGTAGGTTTATTCAGTCTCAGGATCCCTAAGCTGTGTTCCCTTGTTCATAGTGAAAACATTCATGTATCTTCATTACACTGTAACTTTGTTGGAGCATGATATAATTTTATCTAGTTAACTACCACACTATAGTTATATTTCAACCAAACTACTGTCCAATACTAATCTTACTATACCAATATCTTACCTTACTTACCAATATTAACTTGCTGAAGCACACATTTGCTAATAAGTGGCAAACTGGCAAAAAATATTTTTTTATATGTACGTCAAATAAATAGGACTTATAAAATTCAACCAATTCTGACTTCTGGTGGAATAACATCTAAAATGATCAAAATATGTAAGAAGGTACAAGTAATAATTTTACTTCAATATTATTAGCCTGTATTCTCAATGAATTTATTGTTCTGTGTTCTGTACATTTTTTGCACAAGTTTTCTTCAGAATGACACCAATTTTGAAAAAACTGGTACCGGAAAATGTACACAGAACAATAAGTTTAATAGCCCATGTCAATAAATATTGTTCAGAGGTTGGTAAGAATAATGTAAAGGAATGGAGGAGAGAAACAGTTTGGCTTCAGAGAAGGGAAAGGAACTAAGATACTGTTGGATTACCAAGCATGATTGAAGAGAGATATTTAGAAAGAGGAACAAATCTGTGTTTCATAGATTTTGAGAAGGCATTTGATAGTCAAACAAGAGAAAATTATGAAGACCCTTACAAAGAAAAAACTAGAATGGAAAGACTTCTTTAACTTCCTTAAAGTTAATTAAGGAAATATACATAATGCAAACAGCAGCATGACCTCTTTTCCTCTTTTATATTAGTTTTGTCTGGTGTTACTTGGTTTCTTGTGCTATTCCTTTTTTTGCTTCAGCTTCTTTTAATTAATTTGTTCTTTGAAGGTTTTTAAACTAATTTTGTTTTTATTTAAATTTATTCAAAAAATATCTGTTCTTGACTTACTTTACTAGGATTTAGTTGTTTTTTACTTGGGACTTATGAAACTTAAGTTTTTTAAACTTAATGGTTTTTCTTTGTTACTTAAATAATATTTATTTTTAACTTTTCTTCTTAAAAAAATTACAAATTCTTTGAATGTGTGAAAAATTTTTCAGAAACAGTTAAAAATGACAGTTTATAAATTAAAATTAGTACAAGGAAAATTACATAAAGAATTTTAATAGGACATGCAGAAACATGTTGATGAAGATATTTCTTTCATTGCCTAATTTTTATTGATGACACTTATATTTTAAATTAGTGGAAAAGTCAACAGACACAACGTGTGGTTGTGGGAAAAGAAAACTTTAAAGAAACTGTGCAATATATATGCAGTTCACCTAAATTAAGCTAAATTTTTACACTATTTCCCAAGAAAAGGTGCGTGGACCATTCTTTTTTTACAAACACAGTAATTGGATAAGTGAACAGCTAATGCCTCTACTTGAGAAATATACTAAGAACTTTATTTTCATACAAATTATAGCTTCCCTGTCTCACTGGCTTATAGAGATTTAAAATTATCTGAATGAACACCTATTAAGAGGTCGGATTGGCAATGCAAAGTGATGAAAACATATGTTGATATGTTGTCCACCATAAAATTCATATTTAACACAGCTTGTAGCTAATTTTTTGTGGGATTTTATAAAAGAAAACGGTTTTGCCCTTCCAATTCTTGTCACTAAAGATGACTTAAATCAATGTACCACAAATGCTAATGTAGTGTTGAGCAAGATATGCTTTTTTATTAAAAGCATATCTTGCTCAACAATTAATCATTTTTTAATGAACTCACAAACGTCAACTAACTTGTAAGAAAATATATATTGAACATTTTATTAATTGAACATGAATATATTTCACTTTCAAAAGTAGCTCAATTATTTAATTTTCAAAGATTAACAGAAATATTAGAGTATTAATTGCATTTTTTATAGTGTGAACTGTTAAACCTTTTTTAGGTTTATCACTTACAAAAGATTAAATCCAGAAAGATTTTAAACCTCCATTTCACAAAAGTTGCTTTTTGTACCCTTGTACTACCAGTTAGAAAGTTAGAAGCATGGCAAAGATGAATAAATAAAAGATCCAGAACTGGTGGATCGACCTGCCATGCCGGCGTACAGCCGGTGGGTGAGGAGACCCATCAGAGTCAAAAGAACACTCCCCTGGGTTGAGTTATATTTGAGTGTTGAACCAACCTGGGGAACAGAAGAAAAAGAAAGTGTTTTACCCCTACTAAACCGCCACCTTACATCTGTATGAAAAATTATGTCACTATACTGAGTATCTGTTATATTCAAAATATTTCGAAACAGTCGATGACGTGTAGAAGACGATCTGATATAGTTCACCACACGAGTTAAAACTTTCATGACATGATCAAACTTTAAAACCTTTGTGTATAAAGCTTCCTGGTGGATAATGCAATGATAAGAAATAAATTCTGGAAATGATTCACCCTTCGCACAAAGAGATAGAAATCCATTATTCCTACCAGTCATAGAAGGCATCTGTAGTTGTAGCAAGAAACTTTGAAAGTGGAAATTTACTATCTTTAACAAATTTAAGAAGTGCATTAAATATGTCTACTCCCCTAGTTTGTCCATGAAGTGGCAACAGTTTGACAAACGCTTCCTTTACTGTGAAATCATAGAAAACAATTCTAATAAATACACACAATTCAGCAATACCACACCATGTCAGTACTTTAATCAAACTGGAGTGAAAAATATTCACATAATTGCAAATCCTGATGTAATTGATATTCCAAATTATTAGAAATCTGTTCAACCTGCCTAGCAACAGTTTGGTGAGACAATTGTAGTCCTTTAAAGGAAGATATAAGTGCAAATTTATCTTTGTGACCTTCGAGGAGATATTCAGCAGCACTGATCATTGCTTCTTTTACTATTTCACCATCGCTAAACGGTTTCTTCCCTTAGCTAGTACATAACAGATTTTGTAAGAAACTTCTATCAAGTTACTGGCATCCTGAACAGGTTTCATAAACCCTTTTTTTATCAGTTCAGAATTCATAGAAAATTCATCATTGAACTGTTTGTAATTAGAAGAAATCTCGCTCTACATTACTTCTTTTAGAAACAGACACATTAGCATTAAACAAAAAAACACACAGGTTTTACCCTATATTCAGTAAAACAGTATTGATTCTCCCATTCACTGCTAATGCTGTAAGTTCTTTGCCTTTTAGCCATGTTAAGACTTTATTAGATATTTTGTTAGAATAATAGCTAATAATTTAAAGAACTTCACTTTTTTAAGTTAAAATAAAACAAGAATGGGATGGCACTCAAAGGGTCACAATTGTTTAAATGTGCCAAATTCATCTCCTTAATGGCTGAAGACTTAATTATATTGAAAGATAGAAGCTCACTGGTTTTTCTAAATAACAGAAAATTCACTGGCCATATCCACATGCAAATTAATTAAAAAACTCTCTCTCTCTCTTGAGAAACATTCCACCAAGGGACAGCAGGTTGCCTTGGCTTTCCAGATGTTAAAGGAATAAATTCATTTGCGCTATCGAGTATCAGGTGTATAAACTTGGAAAGTTGATGGATCACGCTACCTCCCTTTTCTTGCTAGCCAAAGGAATCCTTGTATCCGATCTAGTCCTCTTTCCAAACCACCTATCTACACGGCTGACTCTGAGGCAAATACTACTACCGATGGAAATAACCGGTCTGTGATCGCTTCCAAAGAAGCTTTTGGAAACACGGCAGGTAAGACGTGGAAGTAGAGTTACTGAACATAAGGACAGATCGATGCAAGAAAATGTACCTGATGAAGATGACATAAACGTGTTACGACCCATCGTTCAATAAACAAAGATCTAAGTTCTTACTCAATCGATCAACTACAGTGTCTTGGAAGAACATGATAATGAGCTCCATGAAGAGTGATGGGTGTTGAAATCACAAATTACTAAGCAGGTCCAAAATAATCTGTGAAAACAAACTGAACAAATCATCCTGACTAACATCGGAATTTGGAGAAAGGTGTAAGTTGCAAATATTTATTTTAAATGGCACCAATATCTTCACTGAAACTGCAGGGATGTTTGTCACCAGTGGATACGCGCAGCTAATACGATTTCCTTCAGGAAAACAGCCACAACTTCTCAGTTTGATGGTCGTATCTTTCGTAGATTTATCAGCGAAAGAATACATCATCCTGTGGACGGAGGTTAGTTTTCTGCAGACACAATATTAAAGGATCATTTTCCTTTATTAGAATTTCAATATCCTCACGGCGATGGCATTAAAATGCGAGGGACTCCAAGCCGCCAACCTTGTCCTGGACTCAGTCGTTTCGCGGCTGTCAGGGAAGGTCGACCAGGTTGTGGAGGGAGTTCGGGGTTTCAAATCGGTGACGGGTGAGGCCCTGGGCAAACTCCAAAAATCTATTAAAGGGGTAGAAGAGAAGTTTAGGAAGCCTGTCTCTTTCGCCTCAGTTGCTGCCGCGCCTGCGCCTAAGTAGGTTGGTTCACCGTCGTTAGTTCAGGCGTCGGCGGCAAAAATTAAGCGGGCCACGGTCAAGGTGGTCCCGCTTATACCTAGTCCGGGGGCTTCATCGGTAACGATGGAGCTAACCCTTAAAAAAGTTCTGGACCCGAGGAGAGAAAGGATCCGACTCTTCCGGGTCACGAAAACAAGGGACCATAGCGTGATCTTGGAAGTCGTTAATGAGTGGCAGGCAAAGCAGTTGCTGGAGAAAAACGGGCTGAAGGCTCACTTGCTGGCCGAGCGGAGGTCGCAGATATTGGTATATGATATGCCAAGGGCGAAAAGGGTAGAGGAGCTCGAAATCCCAGGACCGTGCACGGCCAAAATCCTATTTTGGATATGGCCGTCGAGGAATTCCTTAGAGAAACCAAGGTGGTTCGGCAGCTGGGGAAGAAGGAATCCCCAAAGAGTGTCAGGGTTTTTAGAGAACTCGCCTAAGATCCAGCAGGTTTTGGAGGCCGGTGGACGATTTTCGGACGGACCTCATGTAGGGTCGACCATATAGAAGTCGCCCAATGCTTCAAGTGTCAGACCTTTGGTCACACCTCTGTCCGCTGCAGAGCGCAGTCGGAGATGTGTGGTCACTCTTTCGGGGAACAGGGCAGCCAATTGCCCTGCCAAGTGCGCCGTCTGTACCTCGGTGAAAGGCAGCGATACTAGACACTAGGTCTGGGGTAGGCAGTGTAGGGCGTATGAGATTGCTCGGGCGGGAGCTATAAGGAATACCGATTATGGCAACGCCTGGATTGGGGAAAGCCTTTAAGGATGGTCTCCATCATGTCGAACGCTTGCGCCTGGGGCAGATAAACCTGCATCATTCCCGGGCGGCCACCAGTTAAGTCATGAGGCTCCTTGAGAAATACAACCTCGAGGTCATCTTGGTCCAAAGACGTACGCGGTCGGGGATAGGGTGGTCGGTTTCCGCGGGGTGGATGTTATTCATTCTTGTGGGGGACGGCCGCTCTCCGCGGTCGTGGTTGCCTCAGGTTCATTGGGCGTATTCTGGAAGTCCCATTGGTCTGATGAACAATTCACCATTGTGCAAATCTCGAGGGTACGCTCGATGTCATACTAGTGTCAGGATACTTCCAACTTAGATGGAGTATCGATGACTTTTGCTGGCGAAGTTGGACAGTCTCTCGGGCACCAGAAAGCTGGTTGCTCTGGACGCTAACGCCAAGTCTCTCGCCTGGGGTTCACCACTCACTGACCTCAGAGGCGCTGGTCAGAACAGTTCATTGAAGCCAGGAACCTCTACTTGATTAACGACGCAGAACAACCGCCAAAACTTTCTCTTGCGAACTGGGGGAAAGTTACATCGAGGTCATTTCGGCGACGGGCGACCTGCTACAAAGTACAAGTAGTTGGATTGTTTGGTCCGAGGCCAGTGCAAGCGATCATAGGTTTATAATATATGAGATCGTTTACGGAGGCGGTCTAAGAGCTCCAGATTTGAGTTGCTATAAACTAACGGGCCTGGAGGCTGCAACGCGAGTCCGCAGCTGCCTTACAGGGGTTGGGATGGCGCATGGAGCACAGGGAGGAGGTGGAATTGACGGTTGAACAATTCTGCCGGACCACTAAGACTGGCTGCGATAGGGTTCTAAGGCGGCCTCGGCCAACGGACGGACGCTTAGGTAATGATGGCCTGTCCGCTGAACGTAGCGTGCCTGGAGCCATCATCACAGCTACTTCGGGGAATCGTCTTTAAACAGAGGCGGAAACACTGGAAAAAGTGGTGGTCCTCTGACCTTAGTGTGGTGCGCGCAAGAGTTAGGTCCGCTAGAAGATACCGGCATCGTCTTCTAACGAGGATTATCGTTGATGACGTACGCGCTGAGGGTCTGCGGATCTACCGGCGCACCCGTAATGAGTATGTTCATGCCATCAAGGAAATCAAACTAAAGTTATGGCATGCACGAGTAGCAGCGCTTTTTTTTTTTTTTTTTTTTTTTTTTTTTTTTTTTTTTTTTTTTTTTTTTTGGGCGAAAAACGAATGATCGTTATCATCGCCCGGAGAATCGATAAATAAATAAAATTAATTAAAACTTAAAACTACTATCACAGGAAATCAAATCCGGAATGGGTGTAAAAGGCCCATTCTCGGATAACAAAAATACTAACATGTAACTTAAAACTAACTACTATGTTAAAAACTAAATAAAACTTAAAATTAAAAAAGGAGATAAAACTTACAACTAATATCACACAAATCTTACAACTAATATCACAGTCAGTCTTTAAAATATTAAAAAATAACTTATAAAATTTAACAAATTCCGATAAGGAGTGTAAAAGGCTCCTAATCGGATAAAAATATCAAACATTCAGAGAAAAAAAAAATACATATATTAAAAAAAATAAACTTATTAAAAAACTAAAAGTATTAAAATATATAAGAAACAGTATTAAATTTTTTGTGTTAACCCTATACTACGTAAAAACATAAACATCCGGTTTAAAACCTCCTTATCATCACGCAAGATACCACGGATGTTACTAGGTAATTTAAATTTACGACGCAATGCCGCATAACATATGCAGTCCACGAGTATGTGGCGCACAGTCACGTGGCAGTTGCATCTTGCGCATAGAGGTGGTTGTCCTCTTCTAAACAGGTACTCGTGTGTCCTATCCGCAATCGACAGAGAACTACTTCCTCACGTCGGGGTTTTCTGTATGAGGAGTTCCATGGTAACACAGAATCTTTAATCTGACGGAGTTTATTATCAACGGTAGCTGTCCAATCACCTTGCCACCTTGTTTTTAAAAATTGTTTTACATAGTTAATGAAATCAGCAGTAGCAACTCGGGTGGTGAAAGGAGGCTGGTTACATGCTTCTTTGGCAGCAGAATCCGCATGTTCATTACCTGGAATCCCTACGTGGCTAGGGACCCAGCAAAAACTTAATTCTGTGTTGCGATTATTCAACTCAGCGATTGCGTTATAAATTTCAATGACGATAGGATGTTTAGAATAAAAATTTGTTAAGGCATGGAGAGCACTACACGAGTCACTGCAAATAAGAATTTTTCTATATTTAGGGTTAATGATGTTTAGAGCCTTATTTATAGCATATAGTTCAGCGGTAAACACACTCGTAATACTGGGGAGACCAAACATATAAGTTCTCTCATTGACAACAAAAGCACACCCAACCGTATCGTTTTGTTTCGATCCATCAGTGTATACAACCGCGTCTGGTTTCGTCTTGGAGAGAACACACTGAAACATCTGCTGAAAGACGATAGATGGTGTTGATTGTTTATTATATGTAGTCAGGTCAAAATTAAAATTTATGAGGTTTATTCTCCATGGAGGATATGAGCAAGGGTACATAGGAAAGAATGACGGTGTGTCAACATTTATATGCTGCAGCAGACGCCAGGTACGGATACCTACAGGTGCAGTACGACGTGGATGATCCTCATACTTTCCTAGATTAGGATTTTTAAAGACTGACTCAAGAACCGGGTGATTTGGCTGTCCTCTGAGACGAGCAAAATAAGATAATAAGAGCTGGTCTCGTCTATCCCAAAGTGATGGTTCACCACAGTCTACAAGTAAGCTTGCGACAGGACTTGATCTAAACGCGCCTGTGGCAAGCCGAAGGAAAGCATGATGTACACTATCCAGCATTTTAAGCACGGTTTGACGAGCTGAAGAGTAGGCGACACAACCATAATCTAAACGGGAGCGAACAAAGGAATAGTAAAAACGTATCATACATGATCTATCGGCTCCCCAGTTGGTGTTAGTAAGGACTCGCATCATATCTAGAATTTTGGAACATTTTGTTTTCAATTCTTTTAAATGTTTGACCCAAGTAAGACGACTATCAAAAAATAAACCTAAAAACTTGACGTAAGTAGAGATAGTAATAGTCTCTCCGTTCAGAAAAATTTGCGGAATAGAAGGGTTTCGTAGCCGAGAAAAAACTACACATTTTGTTTTTTCGGATGAAAATGTGAAACCAGTAGTCCTGGACCAAGCTTCAAGGTGATATATAGTGTTCTGCAGTAGTCTCTCTGCTGTAGGTGCCGAACGGCTTGCAATGTAGATAGCAAAGTCGTCAGCAAATAGAGAGCATGAGACAGGAGCCTGAACACATTTGGTAATATCATTTATGGCTACAGAAAATAAGGTGGCACTTAATACACTACCTTGGGGCAGTCCATTCTCTAAGATGACACTATCTGAGAGCGAATCATCCACACGAACACGAGCCGTTCGGTGATTTAAGAATCCCCGGATAAAAGCAAGCATATTGCCCTTGATTCCCCATTTTTTGAGAGTATTAAGGATACCACGTCGCCAGGCTGTGTCATACGCCTTTTTTATATCAAAGAAGATAGCGACGAGGTGTTGCCGATTGAGGAAAGCGTTTTGTATGGCTGTTTCTAGTGACACTAAATGGTCAATGGAAGATCGTCCTTGTCGAAAACCACACTGTTCTGGAGATAGAAAGCCATGTTTCTCCAAGTACCATGTAAGTCTGCGGTTTACCATTCTCTCCATTATTTTACACAAAACGCTTGTTAATGAAATAGGGCGATAGCTTGAGGGGTTCGTCTGGTCTTTACCAGGTTTTAGTACTGGTATAATAAATGCTTCTGACCAGCCGGGTGGGAAGACTTGTTCGGAGAATAAACCGTTGAAAATATTCAAAAGTTGTTGTAGTGCCGAATTAGGAAGGTGTGAAAGCATGGAAAGGCGAATGTTGTCCGGTCCAGGGGAAGTGTCCCGTGAATTTTTAAGTGCATGTGACAATTCTTTAAATACGAATGGAGTGTTTAATTCACCAACCGAATCACCAATGTTTAACGACAACACCTCCATTTGTATTTTGTACCGTTGAAAATCGTTATTATATGATGAGGTGAGAGACACCGAGCGGAAAGATTTTGCTAGACTATTTGCCACTTCCGAGGATGATGAAAGGAGTTCTCCTTCATCAATAAGACCAAGAATAGATTGTTTCGGTGATCCGAAGATTGCACGAATTTTCTTCCATACAGTAGACGTGGAAGTAGTGCGTGAGATACTGCTCACGTATTTCATCCATGAATTCCTCTTAGCGTCCAAGAATACTCGACGGCACACCGCTCTAGCCCTGCGGTATAAATTTAGATGTTCTGTTGTAGGCCTACGATTAAATTTACGTAGTGCCTGCCGTCGGTTCCTAATAGCTTTTTTGCATTCATCGTTCCACCATGGAACGAAAGGACGTCTAGGATTACCCGATGTTTGTGGGATATATCTGTTGGCATTCTTAAGTATCAAGGACGTAAAAGAAGAATATTGGTCGAGGATGTTCGCTCCATCGTCATACTGAGATTGGAATGCTTATGATATCCGTTCCAATCTGCCTTTTCAACAATCCATCTCCGTGGCCTTCTTTTAATCTCGCAGTCTACACCGAAACTAATAATAATTGGTCTATGATCACTGCCGTGAAAGTCATCACAAACCAACCAATTAAAATGAGGGAGCACATGGAAAGATCAAGGTTAGATACAGTACCAGTTGATAAGGACATGAATGTATGTGATCCATTATTCAGTAGGCAAAGGTCAAAGTCTTGTCTCAATCTGTTTATCATATTTCCTCGAGTGGAGCAGAAGGTTGAGCCCCAGGAAATATGATGGGCATTGAAGTCTCCTACTATTAACGATGGTGATGGTATTTGTGTGAGGAGATTTGAGACATCTAAAGCACTGAACTCAGTGTTCGGTGAGAGATACAGATTGCAGATATGCAATTTGAAGGGAATAGAGATCTTTACCGCAATAGCAGGAATGACAGTGGTTAGTTGAATTCTTGTAGCTGATACCCCATTCTTCATGAAAATCGCTACTCCACCACTTTCCCTACTGTCTACTAGGCAGTCGTATCTCTCGCAGAAGTATCCTCTAAGTGTAATTCGGTCATGTTGTAGAAGGTGAGTTTCTTGGAAACACATGATTAGTGGATCATGTGTGTGCGCTAGTACTCTAATATCTTCAATGCGGGACCTAATACCTCTAACATTCCACTGAATAATGTTCATAAGTGTAAAAAATAAATTTCGGAAATTATATAAAAATTAGTTGTATGTGATTCGGTTTTTCTTTTTTGTATTTTTTATTTTAAAGAACTCCGATGCCCTAGGGTCGGGTGGTTCTTCAACCATATCCTCCAGTATATGAGGTGATGGTGGAGGAGATTTATTTGAATGGGATGTTGTAGTTGACATCCCAGAGGAGATAGTTATATTGGTTCCCTTTATGGGGAGCTTATTAGGTGGCTTACTGCCAGCTGTGATAGTCGCTATTCGTGGCGGTACGACTTTGGGAATAGGAACTTTCGTATGTATCATACTGTTTGATTGACTAGCTACGACGGAGGACTTTTTATTCATTTTTGTCAGCTCTGAGATAGTGGCTGTAAGTGAAGCTACTTGATCAGATAGCATCTGAACAAGTTTTTTAAGTTCATTGCAGGATCCGCACTGCTGATTATTAGCATTTGTAGGAATTTGTTTAGATGTAGCGGTGGCAAAAGATACGTCTGGTTTAACCAGGTTCCGTGAATTGTTTATCTTTTTATATTCTCTACGTGCAGCCGGAAAAGATAGTTTTTGCTCCGTACAGATTTTGAGAATTGCCTTTTCTTCTTTAAAAGTTGGGCAATCTCGGGAGCGAGCTGTATGTGGACCACTGCAGTTTGCGCATTTTTCACTCTCTTCGCAGTTAGTGTCATTGTGACCTTCTTTAGCACATCGAGCACAGATCTCGGTTTTTGTACAAGATGTTGTAGTGTGACCAAAACCTTAGCATCTGAAACATCGCCGTGGGTTGGGTATGAATGGTCGTACCCGAACCGAGAGGTAACCCACTTTAATCTTCTCTGGTGGAACAGGGAGATTGAATGTTAATATAAGAGACGGTGTCGGTCCTTCTGTTCCGTTCTGCCGTCTCATTATACGTTTCACTTCTACAACATCTTGGTGGCAAAGCTCGTCAACTATTTCATCGATATGTATATCTAAGAGGTCTCGACAAAAAATTACACCCCTGCTCGTATTTAAAGTTTTGTGGCTTTCAGCACTTATATTTATACCACCCATATTACGGAGACGTAAGATTGATCGACTCTGTTCGTCGTTGAATGTTTCAACCAGAATCGATCCGTCGCGTAATTTCCTGATGTTCTTTGGGGAGCCACTTGCACCTGTTAGAGTTTTATTTATAAGGAAAGGTGAAACCTTTTGGAGGGAGCCACCTTCCTGACTATTTCGGAGAACAATGAATCGGATATTTTTAGTGTTCAAGTTTAACGATTTGGAGTTCTCTTCCATAGGACTTTTATCCTCGTCAGACGAAGCTGATCGAGGTCTCTTCGCAAGACTTAAATTGGTGGTTTTTTCAGATGGATCACCAACCATCATTGTGTTTGTTATTGGAACTGAAATTTTGGTCCCACGAGTACCGGCGAAAAATGGACCACTCCAGCAGAGCGCACGCGTACTGGAGCTAGAGCTAAATACAACTGGGTTCGCCCTGGTGCCCAGAGGACATCGTTCGAGACTCACTACGTAGAGCCATTCACCCATCGGCACGATTTGTTCCCACCTTGGGTTACGGTTGCGTTTCGTAAGATGTCGCAACACCACCGAGTGTAAATGTAAGAAATATCAGTGTAGGTTGTTGTTGTGTAATTGTGTATGTGTGTATGTTGTAATTTATGTAGTGTTCTTGGTGTAGTATATGTGTAAAATGTAAAGTGTTCCGCAGCTCATTGTATAGTGGGAAGAAAAGCTGCGGAGGCTAGGCCCGTGGGGACGCCAACCCCCAAAGTCTTAAAGAATAAGACTCCCCGTCGGGGTGTAGGTTGTTGTGTAATTGTGTATGTGTGTATGTTGTAATTTATGTAGTGTTCTTGGTGTAGTATATGTGTAAAATGTAAAGTGTTCCGCAGCTCATTGTATAGTGGGAAGAAAAGCTGCGGAGGCTAGGCCCGTGGGGACGCCAACCCCCAAAGTCTTAAAGAATAAGACTCCCCGTCGGGGTGTAGGTTGTTGTGTAATTGTGTATGTGTGTATGTTGTAATTTATGTAGTGTTCTTGGTGTAGTATATGTGTAAAATGTAAAGTGTTCCGCAGCTCATTGTATAGTGGGAAGAAAAGCTGCGGAGGCTAGGCCCGTGGGGACGCCAACCCCCAAAGTCTTAAAGAATAAGACTCCCCGTCGGGGGAGTAGCAGCGCTACCTCTGTCAGCTCGTAAAATTATGTTTCCGGCCAAAGCCGTTCCACGTGCTGTCCAGTGTTCGATGCGATTTTGGTAGTCGTGACTAAACTTTAACATCTGTGGCGACTTACCAGGCGTTCCTGGATACTCTGTTTCCAGATGCTCCGGAGGGTGAAGCAGAAGTCGCATCGGGGCAGGTAAGAAACCATTCCCTGGCGTGCGGGCTGTGGATCCCGTAGGTATAGACGGAGTGGTCTCTCAAATGGCACTGAGAAAGGCACCGGGGATTGACCAACTTGACCCGGATATTTTCTACCATCTGCTGCCTGTCATAAGACAGCCGCTTGGCAGGCTGTTCTCGGGGTGCATTAGCTGCGGCTGCTTACATACTTGTTGGAAAGTGGCTTTGGTGAGGGTGCTCTTAAAACCAGGAAAGGATCCTAGGGACGTTGGCAGTTATCAACCCATGAGTCTCTTGCCGGTTATCGGCAAGTTGCTGGAAAGGCTGGTTGTGGAACGCCTCTGGGAAAACATCGATATGAACTGTTTTCTAAATCGAGGCCAATACGACTTCATGAAAGTGGTTGGCATCGAGGACTGCATCTTAAATGCTCTTGCCGAGGTGGAAAGCGCCGACTGTAAATATGTTTTGGCAATTTTTATTGGCATATCCTTCCTTGTGTTGGAGTTTTGTCCTCTATGAGTTGGAACGCCGCAATATTCCCGTAGCCTTACAAGCAGTAGTGCATGAATATTTGTCTAATCGTACGGCTCTGTTTGAAGATGCGCACCTAGTTGTGGAAAAATCTGTAACCAGGGGCATTCGCGTGGCAGCGAATTGCTGCCTAGACGAAATAAATTTTATTTATGTATGTCATATATATTTTTAGTAGTTGATGGAGTGCACCTACCCATTTTAGCAAATATATGACAAGTGAATGGTTGGGACACAAGCCGGCAGTGTATGGCACCACGTTTAGTCCGCTCATGGTGACAGGTAAGCTCTATGAGCTATGTTAGGATACTGGTCGCTAAACAGTTCAAGGCTCAGTTGCCATTTGTGGCACAGACATTTGGTCTTATGCTTTAGGGTGACTGATTGGGGTGGTGGCAGGAGAAATGCCAAGCAACCAATCCTCACGGCGAGAACAAAGACTGTAAACATTCCAATGAATAATATTCATAGTCGTAGGATATACTTTTTTCCAGTTATATATAAAAACTGTGTACGGATTACTTATCCAATAATGTCCGGTTTTTCTTTATGGATTTTATGACCTTTAAGAAGTGCTTCACTTCATCCATCACCACATCATCGAAACCTAAGATGATGGAGGGGACTTGGAAGCCTTGGAGGACACAGAGACACCTTACCAGGCAATGATGTATTAATAGATCCTTTCATAGGGAATTTGATTGTTTGCTGCACAGTTGATGCAGCAGTAACTTTATGTGATGGTGTAATAACTAAAGTGGATTTATATAAACCACCATCAATTTCTCTAGCAGAAATTACCTTCTTGCCAGTACTCAATGCTGTAATAGCAGCATTTCAGCATTCAGCTTCTACTAATTTGGTTAGTTTTTTACACGATAAGCAGTCCTTTTTTTTGTATGTTTGAGACAGCCTGAACATAACTAATACCAGGTTGTACAGGAGTCCTCATGCTGAGTGATTTCCTGTATTCTCGATGTGCCAAAGGAAGGGACACTTTCTGCTCAGTACAGACTTTCAAAATGGTTTTCTTCTTCATAAATGGAGCATTCTTGAGACCTTGTTGAGTCTGGACTTTTACAATTAAACATTTTTCTGCCTCAGCGGAGGATATCGCTTGAGACTCACTACCCACCGTAGACATTGTAGAGCCATCCACTCATCGCCACGATAGTTTCCACCTTGGGTTGCAGTTGTGTTTCGTAAGGGTATTGCAACACCACCAAGTAGATGTGCAAGAAGAAACAGTGTAAGGCGTTGTTGTGTACTGTGTATGTTGTAATTTTTGTAGTATTTTTGGTATGGTGGATTCAGCAGCTCAGTGTAGTGGAAAATAAATACTGCATACGCTAGGGCCTCGTGGGTGCCAACCCCCAATGTCTTAAAGTGTAATACTACCCGATGGGGTTTTATCAAGGTACTCCTCTATATCTACTATGTTCAATCAAAACAAGATCATCTCTTGAAGGTTGTAATTACTTCCACAAATAGTGAATCTTGATTTAATAAATAAGTATCGTCAAGTCCTAAGGTTATACAACCTTTAAATCCCACTACTTAATGTTTGTGTGTGTGCACGTGCACAAATTGGATATTCTCTTTTATCCTTAAGGTTGTGAGGCGACAAACATCCGTTTGGGATAGACAATACAGTTTCAAGTTCATAAATAAGCCAACAGGTTTATGCGATTCATTTTAAAAAAAATTGCAAAATTTAATTTCATTTTAATTTAATCTGTTTTGTATCTGTCTTCCTCTATAGTTTTTACAAAATTATTTTATTAAATAAAAATGCAATTAAAACCATTTTTAATTTAATAACATCTTTTTATTTCATTAAAATAACATCATATATTTAATCAAAATATAAATAAATTATTAATAAAAAAACAATGAATATAAAATAAAATTACTGTAAACTATCTTAATTAAATGTTTGCTAATTGCGTACTAAGATATTTCTAATCTATTATACTACACAACATTGGTTTATTTAAAAAAGAAAGAAAGAAAAACGATCACATACATGATTCGTTATTCGTCTCGCACATCTTTGTACTTGACCTTGCAAACCTGAAAAAACTTCTAGTTTCATTCAAATTATACAAGTTGTATCTGTACTGAATACAGATAAAACTCTCGACAGAATGTTTGTGCTACTCAGAACATGGAGCATTTATAGTTTACTAATAGTATTATAATTGATAACCAATCATAAATTAGTGATTTCTCTAGACTGAGAAATCTTCTGTAATGTTGCCTAAGCTTTGCCCAGCAACTGATGGTACCAGATAACAAAAGCCATATTTTATTAATTGATAGTACTGTATATCAAAGATGGTGGTCTGTACAAGAAAATAAACAAATAATAATTCATTCAAATCAGCACATAAAATTGTACATTATATTGATCATATCAGGAATGGATGGGATGGTCAGAGCAGCATTGCAAAATATACAATTAAAAAAAAATAATCTATGAAATAAAAGTAAAAAAAAAAAGTGAAGATACTAAATAAATAAATGTAATTACAAAACAAGTAACAGCTTGAAAGGCATTAGTAGAAGTTACATGAATTCATATTATTTGTAAACGTTAAAAAAGGATGCAAAAAATTCAGGGGTTTTTATTAGTATTAAAATTATCTACCAATTAATATTGGTCTTATAGAAGAGAATCTTTTATTTATTGTTTCTAAAGATAAATTGGTAAGAGGATCTTTTAAATTTAATGGCTAAATTGGTTAAAAATGGCAACAAAAGCTTAATACCCTTTCTTGTAAGCCAAAGTTTTGTGATGAATTACATTAAAATAGTTCTGTTGATTGCTTTATTACTCAAAAAGATAAATATATGTATTTTTAATTTACTAAAAAGATTTACATATTGTTAGCCTCAATAATTTGATAGCCAAGTTCAGCATCTTCAAAAATCATCTTGACTATTTAAAGGAGCCTGAAAAAATAATATATTTTAGAAAAAAATTTATGAAGGTATAATAATAAATATTTAATAATGATGCACAGCTTTTATATAACAAAATAGGATGGGTTTTTAAATTAATTGTACGGTTTGAATTTTTGCAGATATATTACCATGTTTGTAATAAAATTATTTACACCGATTTAATTATTTCTTTAGACCATAATGTTACTCACTCATTCTGTTTGTGTCTTGCTCTTTGATATACACAAACACTGAGAGAGAAGATAAATGATGCAGTGTTTTATTTTTTTTGTAATAAGCTAGGCAGCTGTCCTATTTTGTTTACTACTGATTATATTACGTTTGAGCTGCACTGATAATCTTTCTTGTATTTTTTTTATATCTACATTAATCATGCTCTTGATCTATGAGTTTTAAATACTAATTCACTTCATAATGACTAGATATATAAAATAAAGATGATCTTTTTCTATCCAATCATTTTGCTTTTTTTTTAATAAATTTCCATTCATTTATTTTGTTTAAAAATTTGTCCTTTTTTTATTACTTTTTAATATAATATGACTTCATGAGAAATTTACAAAAAAAGAGATCACTTCTTGACAAAATTTCAAAATACAAAGATATACACTAGATCTATTTGGGGCTTCTGAAGAGAAACTTACAAAGATACAAGAAATAAGAAACAAAGATGGTGAGAAATAAGATGAAGGGAATCCATCCCATTCTTATGTACCAACTATGATTTCTAACATTTGACAGAGAAATACTCATATATAAGAATATAATATATTATTAATTACTTATTAACTTTCTTATTGTCCTTGCTCAACCTGGTGGATTTTTGATTGCAGGACTTTTTTATACAAATAAAATGATTTTTATTTATATAAAAATAAATTTATATACATTTACTATAGATAAAATTTGTTCTGAAGCAGCAGTGATCTTTGCAAAATTATTCAACCAAGATTACAAAAAGAAATAAATGTTTGAGAGTTACATTTTTTAAAATTAATTTTAATAAAAGATATATAAATTCTCAAACTGCTATTTGTATAAAACATGGAGATAGCCTACATTATAAGTACAGAATTATACATCACCACCTCCCTCCAGATATTTTAGTACTGTTATAGTGACACTAATAGAAGCCGTTGCAATTTATAAAATCAGAATAGTGATTGGACAATTTTTTTGAATTGCTGATGTGAATATTTGAAACTTGGGTCTTTGTTTATTTATTACATAAAACAGCTGGAATAAGCAACAACCAGGGCATTTCACTTTGAGACTTACTGTGACCTTCTGAAGAAATTAAAATAGTTGTTCAAACTAATAACTTTCTCAACTTGGTTTAAAATGTTCACATCACCCAAAATACAAAAATGAAAGTGCTTCCAAATATTTCAACTTTTAAAAAGGTGTACATGAATGTCTATTAGATAGTAACTGCAGGTCTCATGTTAAATCTACAGTAACATCATTGAAGCAATTGAAGTTAACTGTAAACACACTGCCAAAGATCAAGTACTGCTGTTGAATGTGGTAAAGAAAAATAAAATTGAAAATTAAAAAAATAAAAGTGATTAAATAAAATAAAAATAAACTGAAAAATAAAAGTGAAAATTTAATGTTACTGAACCTGTGTAATTTTGTTGTTGAACTGTTATCATATATTTAGATGCTATTTAGTAAGTGAAGTATTTTCCTTACATAATTTGGAAAAATCTGTTGAAAAATTATTTATAACTGGGTAACAAAGAAAATGACAGACTTTTGAAGAAATTTAGAAAAAAACATGGAGAGAATTTAAATGGTTTTAAAAAAGCAACCATGATAAAAACCAGGTCAATATGTTTCTTAAAATATACCATGATTATCATGAATAATCACAATCTTTATCTATGGAATCAAAATATCCATCAGTGGATGTTGTTTTCATCTACAGATGCTTTATGAAGAACTCCAAAGAAGGGTAATGTAAAACCAACAAACTACAAAATCTTGAATATGTGGTCCTTGCTAGGATGGAAAACATATCAATCAAAATATTTCACTGATTTAACCTATCCCAACTAACAAAATATTTATCAGTTACAATTCAACAGTAAAATTAACCATTTCATACTGTCCTGTTTTCACCAATCTTCTCTCCAAATTAAAACTATATACAACATGGTACAATAATCTAACAACTAAACTACTGGTCGGGCAGGAAGTCCCTTTACATAGTAATAAATCCAGCTTAATTGGTCTTACTGCTGCCAATTCTCTCTGCTGCTGGAAAAGGTAGAGATCATCCAGTATATTCATTCATGGTGGGATGACTGTAGTTGTCAAATATGGAACGATGGCAGAGACAAGTGCATTCACTATTAAAGAGTGCTTGTTAGCTTGTGTGTAGGTCCATGAATGTCTACACACTGGTGAAATATTGGAGATAATTATGAATGACTTCTTTGTATGTTTTGGGAAATTGTCACCATCATGGCAAATGTTACTGTCATAGAAGAAGACTTTTGCAACAGGGAATGTTCTTGATGTGCCACTCAATGGAAGACCAAGCACTTGAGATGAGATGTATGCTGCTATGGAGGCATCGATTCAATTACCACCGATAAAATCATAAATACTCAAACATTCTGCAGTGTCAGGCAATCCAAGACCACATGCGGAAAGATTTGAAAGTTAAATGTTTTCATCCAGCCACAGTTGCGTTGTGACAGTGATCTTGATTGATGTGTTTCTTTATGTGAGTTATTGCTTAAATGCTTCCTGAGAGTAAATGATAAAAAGAACGTAATGTTCTCAGATAAGTGGGCAATTTATCAAAACTCTCGTTAACTGAAATGTTTCTTCTGGACGTAAGACAATCTTCACATTTTTGAGGAAATCGAACACTATCTGCCTCTTGTTATGATTTGGGCTGAATGATGGTTGAACATTTCTTCGTCCTTATTTTTTTGATGGCTCAGTTAATCAACACAAATATCTGAGAATCAACAAGTGGTTGCTTCCAGAATTAACAACAAAAGAGATTGCTGAAATCATTACATTTCAGCATGATGATGCACTCCAGTATATTTTGCTTTGAATTTCTGCAGAGACCACAATGAAATTTCTATGAATCACTGAATCGGAGGACCTGGTCATAAGAGTTACCAGCTCCACTGCCTTACCTAACAAGAAGTCCTTACCACACCTGCACAATGCACTCTGGGGTTTTGAAAAAGAAGATATCCAAAAACACAGATACATCAACGAGCAGTTCCTAGACACACAGTTTGATCAGCATTTTTTTTCTTTTTGCTTGATGATATCACCACATAAGCTTGAAGCTTGTGCGTGGCATATGGAAATGTAGCATTATGAAAAATGCCATACCTGACCATGATTGAAACCCATTGAAATGATCACCCCCTGATATGCTGTTGCAGATGAACAACCGGACATGACATCAAGGCATCTACAGCTGTGTTTTGAACATAGTGGAACTCACACAGACATTTTAGATCCATAGAAGGTAAGCTGGTATCCTAGTAATTTCGTAACTTTTTTCTTTCTTTTTCCTGTTTAGCCTTCAGGAATTACCGTTCAGGTATTACTGCAGAGGATGATATGTATGAGTGTAAATGAAGTGTAGTCTTGTACAGTCTCAGTTCGACCATTCCTGGGATGTGTGGTTAATTAAAACCCAACCACCAAAGAACACAGATATCCACGATCTACTATTCAAATCCATATAAAAGTAACTGTCTTTAGTAGGACTTGAACGCTGAAACGCGTAATTTCATAACTAGTGTAAAGGGACTTCCCGCCCACCCCTTATTTAAACCAATCATATTTCCTGAAATATTCACCAGTCCCACATTTCCTTCCTCGCAGACAGTCAATGACAAAAGATATACAACTTTAATCTGTAAGGAATACTAATGAAATTTCAATAATATGGTTTCACCATACTCATCAGTATTGTATTTGTTAATCAGAGTTTAGAAATTAGATTTATCTAAAATAGTGTGATACATCACCGCCATAAAGAAAACTCATTTTGATGGCTATCTTTTTTCATCTATTTCAATACATTTGGTGTTTTTTTTTTTTTTGAGAATTATGTTTTTATAAATAAACAACAGATACAAAGATCTGATGATGTAATCAATTGGATCAAATCTTTTGGTATTTTCTAGGAGAGTAAATTAAATTTCAACAATTTTTTCTTGAATACTCTAATTTTACTAGAATTTATATAAAAATATATGCATAAATTTCTTAAACATGGTTTCCACTGATATAATTTAATAAAATAATAAAAAAGTGAAAAATCCATCTTACCAGCAAATAAAAAATACACTCACTAGATTTTTCGGTTTTTCAAATTATCTTCAGGAGATTAAAATATCATACAAAAGTCAAAAATTAAAATGAATTACAGTCATGACTACTTGCTTGTCAACAGTATACTAGACAATATCGTGCTACAACAGTAGTATACAGTTGACAAGCAAACAGTCATGACTGTAATTCATTTTAATTTTTGACTTTTATATATTATTTTATCTCCTGATGACGGTTTGAAAAACTGAAAGATCTAGAGAGCATATTTTTTATTTGCTGGTAAGATGGATTTTTCACTTTTTAATTTTTTTTTTTAAATATATGCTTCAAATATTGATGTAAAAATAATGGATAGAAATATAGAACCAGAGATTGATTAGTATTTGATATTGAGATTAAAATTTGAATCCAACCTCTAATTGGCTGCAATAATATTTGGCTCGTGCCTCCTTCATACAACTTTGATCTGAACAAAGCTAAACTTAATAACTTTAAGCTAAACTTTTTCTTGACATTAAAGTACGAGTACATCCTTATGGCCCAAAACAACTTTGCCCTGAATGATACCCTCATACCTAACACAAAAAAATCAATCCCCAAAGACTAACTAAATCTCTTAGATTTCTGCTCTGATGATAAACTCAGGACTTTTACTATAATGTAGATATACAGATAGAGATACAAAGTTCTGTGAAAGATCTAAATCATAGAGCAATTCCATATTATTTGTATTACTAATATATTGTTAAAAAATAAATAAATGAAATAATCAATTTGTTTGGAGAACAAGGAAACTTTTACGTGATTTATATTAACTTTAAAATTAAGCGCAAGAACTTTAAGTCACTGTCATTTAGTCACTGCATAATTTTACTCCCAACCTCGATCTGGCCTGAAAATACAAACACTACTTTACCACCTTTAACTGGGTAAATATAGCATTCACTGGTAATATTGTAAATTGCTAAATCTACCTTTTTTTAACACTTACGTTTTTCAAAAGCTTTTCATTCCTTTCAGTAGGTTTTGCTACTTTCTCTTGTCTCAGTGGCAGATTTAAAATTCTTACCAATGTATATGTTCCTGGATATAGATTGGCAGATGAATATTATATATAATATTTACCATACTATAAAAATATTATGGTGCGGTAACCTTATTTTGCTGACTACCATGAGGTATGTAACTGTTTCTGGATTGTAGTTTGATTATCACTTTTTAATATTATTCTAAAGTGATAATTGCATAATTATAAACGAAACACATTGGACAAACTGAATAAAAAGGAGTTGATGCTACTATCACTACAGTACTTCTAAGTTGTAACTACCTTTGGCTTGAATAAAAGTAAGCTACCCCCTACTGTTAAATTTGTTTTTTTGGAAAGGTAGTTAAATACCTTCGATATGAATAAAGAAAAGATACAATTTAGGTGCCTTTGGTAGGCACACACCACTTTATCAGTGGTCTTTGACATGGCAATATGTAAGGAAAGGAAAAATGTGTTATACGTTCATACATGTTAAGGGAGGGAGAAAGAAGAGTTATGATGAGTAAATGTAAGAAACTGATGCATTTTGAGAGTGAAAGTATTAATTTTCTAACTTCAGAATTTATGTCAAATAGTGATGTAACTCTGGGAAAAGCACTTACCCCCAAGAAATCACATGGAAATATTTTTACATTACACTGCTGAAGCTGGATTTCAGAGTGGAGTGGCACAAGATTTTGGAATAGACGCCCCTGCTTGTTTGCTAGGTGACTCTGGCTATGGTATATCTCCATGGCTGATCACACCATTCAAGACACTCAAGGTGACATTCAACATTAATTTAACAGAAAACATGTTAAAGAAAGAGTACAAAAACTAATAATGAATGAACTAAGCTGTGCTTCACAATATCGTCAAACATCTAAAAAAATGACTTAGAAGAAGGTGGAAAGGAAGATGAGTTCTATGAAGAGGAAGTTGGCAGAGAGATGTGTGAAAACAATGCTAAAAAGTTTTGTGGGAAACAGAAGCGGCACGATTTGTTACACTTTATTCAATATGTATTGCCACTGTAAAGAATTTAATATTTTATCATTTGTAATGTTATATGTTGAATCTAAATTTATTTTTTAGAATACATATTGTATGGCCTCAATTGCAGTACAGTCTGTTTAAATCATGATTACCAGTTGCTAGAAAATAATGAGAACAATAAAAAAAATAAAACCTTATTTAATAAAAATATTAAAAATTAGCATTATATTCTGATACTGGCAATAACCAGCTATTTTACTGGTTGCCCTGTCGATATCACATCGCAGTCTTGACACAATAGTTGGTACCTTGCTGACAGCGCCAATCTTCTGGCTGTCGACTAGGCCTGTGTCTACAATTATTAGGCCTGTCGCCTTAATCCGTTCAGCTACACCAGCTTCATCAATTATTAGGCCTGCCACACTGCTATAGACAGGCACAGGGCCTAGCTATACTTGCAGCCAGCATGGTGACAACCACTAAGCTAGTAACCATGTGGTTGATCAGGCCATACAAATTGTCCTGGTCAACATTTCTACTTTTTAATCATTAATTTCTTTATTTTATTCTTATTTTGAAGGGAAAGAAAAATGATACAATACATACAGCTATTTATGTTTTCCTTTTAAGATTCATAAAAATAAATGTTTGATTTATTTTTCAGACTGTTTTGTTGTCAGTATAGTTTTTACTCTCTAATTCTTTCTTCTCTTTCTCTAACTGGATTTTCTGTTATTGCTGCACTACAGTTATAATTACTCATAGTTGTATCTTCAGTTCTTCCAGATAGGTAATAGATATAACTACCTAGATGTAGTGTCTGTTTATTCACTTAGATCTGACTTAAAGGATGGGCAGAGACTAACGCTGCGGCCTGGACCAGAAGGTTAATAAGTGATTTGGACGCATGGCTGGATCGCCAACATGGCGAGGTGAACTTTTACATAACACAGATGATGTCGGGTCATGGATGTTTTGGTTACTATTTAAAAAGATTCGGCAAGAGAGACACACCCAACTGCGACTACTGCCAGGAGGTGGACGACGCAGAGCATACGATGTTCGAATGCCGAAGATGGGCACAATACAGACAATTCATAGCAGTCAATATCCTGAACGCAAATAACATAGTAGAGTGGTTGCTAAGGAGGGAGCAGAACTGGAACGTTTTTAACAATTTTGCCGGTACGGTTCTTCGCACTAAGGAAGAGGAGGCGCGACGAAGGAATCGTTAGGTTCAATCGTAAATAGGGATAGGTGGACAGCCCCGTCTCTGACAGCCTGTATGCCCTGGCGTGCAGGTTTCGGTGAGGGGACGGGGACTCCGGGGAGATTTTGCGGGGATAAAATTAAAAGACCTAGACCCGGCCGGCGTGGCTGGTTTTGGGGTGCGCGCGCTCCTTGTGCTGGTTTGAGGCAAATGGCATAAAGACCGAGACCCGGTTTCTGTCGGCAGGGGTGGGGAACGGCATGGCATAGCCCTCGTCGGCGGGAATTAGAGGCAGGCAAGAAAAGATCTAGTACCGAGGTGGTTGACCTGCCGTGCCGGGTGTAAAACCGGTGGGCAGGAAGAGCGCCTTAGAGTCAAAAGACACGTCTCTGGGCCGAGTATACTTAATTGGATGTCCGGCCCAGGGATGTAGGAAAAAAAAAAGATCTGACTTAAAGCTATCACTACACCCAAGATTCTACTATGAAGTTGCTACATTTTATTCACTTCACCAATTAAATTATTGTTTACAAATATATATATATATATATATATATATATAAAAATGGTACATTAAGAAAATTTGTTTTGCAATTAGCTTGCAACCCACATCTGTGAATTATTTCAATATTTTGTTGATTTTTTTAAAGTTCACTTAAAGTTTTAAATCCAGATTACCAATATTTTAATCCTAACCGCCATTAAAACTGATCTTAATCCAAACTGACTGTCTACTGATTATCACAGAAATGAATGGCAAAAATGATCAAGAATGGTTTACCAGGATATTCAAAAACAGGAATAATTAATAATTTAAAATAATTTTTTTCAACCATACAGAAAATTATAGCAAAATATATATTTTTTTTGTGTAATTCCTATTACTGATGCTATTTATGATTAAATTAGGGGACTCCATAATAGGATAACTAAACATTTTCATGGGCTTGATCTGGCAAAGTTCTAACTGATAAAAGGAACAAAAACGGGATTTACAGTTTTCTGCACTCATGAAGACATGATCTATCATTCTATCTAAGAGAATAGAATCTGGCAATAAATAAGAGAAGTAATAAAGAGAAAAGGTTCTAACTGCTATTCAGTTTAGTTAAATGTTTGTGTCATGGTTCTAATTGCAGTTAGAACTTTGTCAATCTCAAAAAACAAGTCCACTGGGCTGGTCTAATGTTAACTCGTTGCAAATCAGTTCTTTAACAGCTGATTTTCAGTCTCCTAGTAAAAGCCAGTTGCTTTTATATGGATTTGAATACTAGACAGTAGATACTGGTGTACTTTGATGGTTGGAGTTCAATTAACCAAATAATTCGGGAATGGTCGGCCTGAACCTACACACGACTACACCTCATTTACATGCTCATCCTCATCTCAATAGGCCATGGGAAGTTGCTTATTGTTTACTAGTTGAACAAACTGCAACATGCACATTAGGAAAATAAAATAAAACAGGCGGGAGATATTATATCAGCTGTTAATCACTTGGTTTCATGTGTTGACATTTTGGTTCATCTGTTGTATTGGAATATTCTGTACTCAGATTCAAAAAGTTGTTGATGTGCATGAATGATAAAATGCAAGCTGCATAATTTATTCTAAAAAATATTTATATTAATATTTTTATTACATTATATTAAAATATAATTTCAGTATACAAACCAAAAAAATTAAAATAACTTTAACAGAATAACAATGAACAATAAATAATAGATGATTCAATTGTAAAAAAAAAAAACAATAATAATAAATACAGCAATATTATTATCTAACAAAATCCACACATTATAAATATACATTATGTAATTATCACTAAAAATAAATTTTAAATGATTTTCATACAATAGTATGTCATTTAAAATTATTTATGACTTGTTTTCTATGCTTAAAACTTACATAAGTAACAAGTTTGCTACTTAAAAATATGTAACCTTTTTGTGTATGTAGAACTTTTTCTGTACATTTGCATACACATAAAAAATGTGCATATACATGCAAAGGAAAGGATAATATTAAAAAGGATGAAGTGCAACTTCTTTTCATAAAAAAAAGGTCAATAAAAAAAGAAGTTCTCCATATAAATAAATGGATAAAGAATATTATGCATAATTACAATATATTGCACAATAACACACAGACATGTTAAAATAGTATTTTCTAAAATACAGATTATAATCCCAGATAGTAGTTAATAAAATCAAAACCTATGCCCATAATTTAAATAAAAAATATAATTTTCCATACAAAAACTAAGTAACCTTTCATGATACTTGTGCTTGCTTATAAAACTGTATTGTACAACTGTACCTATATGAATATCCAGTTATATTTTAATTTAGGTTAAATAACTAGTTTCCATAATGAAGAGTATCAATGTATATGAGTACTATTTCTTGATAGAAAAGGTTAAATTTGTTATTTTATACTACCCAAAACTTCTTCCTTGTGGTTGTGACGTATATAAAGCAACAAAGATCTAAAAGGTACCAACAAGCATTGCTTTTCTACAGATATTTGCTTACAGCCATCTCTGCAATAAGCAAAATTAAGATATCACTTGCACTGCTGAACACAATGACTTGGTGTACTAACTTACAACAATTTAGCTCAGTGAAAAAGGCAACTGAAATCCACTTCATTCCTCACTTTACCTAGTAATCTTGACATGAGATTCTTGGAATTCTTTAGAATGGACATGTTTTCAGAGTGTAAATGTTTTTAAAGCTTTATTTATAAGTAACAATGAAGATCACAATTTAAATAAACTTCTCAGTTTGGAAAATAAATCACAGTAAAGTGGCAGCATCATAACAGGTAACAGTTCTATTTTATTTTATTAAAATAAAACTGTTAAATGCTGCAAGATGAAATTATAAATGTAAATATAATGTGATCTATGTAATTATATTTATATATGATTAGTTATATTGTATATAACTAATATAATATACATTACATACATACATTATCCTGGTTCTGATAGATCTCACAGATTTATGACCTGTGACAAAAGTCTCCTCCACCCTCTCCCTGTTCTTTGCCACATCATATAGTCTTTCTCTCATCCAGTCCTCCACTGCACAATCTCCGTCTAGGTGTTCCTCTTCTACATCTCTCCTCTTCACTATACCTCATCACCCCTGAAATTATCCTGTCCTCCTCCACTCTGACCACATGACCTGCCCATCTTGCCTAATTCATCCTCACCACTCTCAAAATTCCATCATCAATGTACACTTCATCCAACTCCCTATTCCTTCTCACTCTCCATTCATATTGCTCGATCCTTCACAGGTCCAAAATTCTTTTCAACACTCTACTCTAAACTATTACAAGTTTATTCTCCTGTCTTTTAGCAAGTGCCCACACTTCACATTCATAAGTTACAATCAGACGTAACACCATCCTGTATATTCTCAATTTAAACTCCATAAATTAACCTTCTTAGTGCGTAATTTTTAAAAACACAATCTTCAGTGCACACATGGCTCTATTCCCCTTGCTTAACTGCTCCCTTATTCATTGATCATCACTCCCAGATAATTAACTTCTATATCGCTTCTGACCAAACGCAACCATCCCCTCTCCAATCCTTCTGCGACTCAAAATCACATCTCTCCTCAATTATCTCCAGACCTACTGCTTTTGTGTTTTCCTGAAAAGGTATTGTATTTCCAACTGAATTTTGTTTCACCAATCATCATCATATTCAAGCTCCTTCCAAACAATTCAGTTTTCCTCCAACACACCTTCCTGTAAATCCATTCCAACACCAGATTAAAAATCAAGGGTGACACAGTATCTTGCTATCTATTGAAACAGTTTGTTAGCTCACCTCCAATATTCACTGTTTTCAGTATCATCAAGGAGCCACCAATCATCCTGACCAACTAACCACAAATTACCAGCTCAATCAGCATCCTAATAATTTTATTTCTTCTCAAGCTGTCATATGTCTTCCTAAAAATCTATGAACAATAAATGAGTTTCCTTTCCATATTCAATTCTTTTCTTATGTAGGTGCTTGACGATAAACAACTGATCGATGATTCATCTATTTCTTCTAAATCCAGCTTGGTACTCTCCTACCAATGACAAAGCATAAGGCTTGAATCTGTTCATTAGCACAATGGAAAATATTTTGTATGCCGTGCAGAGGTTAGCTATGCCTCTATAGTTGTCACATCTCCCTTCTTGTGAACAGGAAGTATCAGAGCCTCTCTCCAATTTTCCAAAATCTCTTTCCTCCACCATACCTCCCCAATCAACCACTCTTTCAACCTCACTATACCCATCTTCAAAAGTTTCCCCTGAATAACAATGACTCTGGCAGCCTTGATATTTTTTAAACTCTCAGTAACCTTAACCAAAACTAGGGTTTCTATTTCTCTGACATCCTCTTGATCCTAAACTGCTGGTTCCCTTTTATTTATCATGAACACCTTTCAACAATCCCAAGAAATATTCTGTCCATCTACCTTTGATCTCAGCCTTGTTAATTAAATCATCATGTTACTCTTCACCACTCGGGTATCAACATTTCTGTTGATACCTGTTACTACTTCACCTTAAACTCGTGTAGAAATTTCTGACGTCATTATTCCTGCTATCATTTTCCATACTCTCCAGTTTACGCTGCAAAAATTCTTGCTTCTTTCTCTAGCAGATTCTTTTAAAATTCCTCTTTTCCTCCAGATAAAACTCATATGCCTCAGCAGATTTCGACTGCAACTGGATTTAGAAGCTACTACATTCTTGTATCATGCCTTCTCTCTACATCAGTGACACATTCCTCATCAAACCAGCTTGGCGCCCTCCTCCTTTCACCACCCCCAGGACTGTGCCTTGGCACCTTCCCTACAACCCCCCTAACACACATCCACCTCCCAACCATATCATATTTTGATAAGTCTTCATAAAGTCCTCCATTAACTGCATCCTGGAACTCCTTTTGGTTTTTTTTGCTAGATTATATGCTTCTACTTTACTCTCAGTTTTGTATTTTCCAGGTTTATTTAATACAATTCGCTCTCTAACCTTAATCAGTATTAAACAGTGGTCTGATCTACACCTACACCTCACTTAGTTTTAACATCCATTACAATCGCTTGACATTTCCTATTTACAACAATATGATCTATTTGATTTCATATCCGGCAGTCAGGTGAAATCCACTTCACCTTAAATATCCTTCAGTGGCAATACTGTACTTTTCACCACAAGATCCTTCAAAATTGCAAATTCAATCAGTCATAACCAATTTTCATTTGACTCTTGGTGCAAACCATGCCCACCTATATATAATATATATAAATATAATTATATTTAACTATATTTATATCAGTTACATTTTATATACTGAACTATTACAATTAATGCTATAAAAAATATTTCAAATCATCTAACGCTAACTACTTGTTTATAATTTGATAAAGAAAAAATGTATACCAGTAAGAATAATCTCACAACAGTACAAGAACAGTTTTTTTAGGCGAGTATGTTGAATTTCTTTATGACATAATTTAGATGCGCTACAAAAAGTTTCATTTTATTAAAAGTTACTCAATAGAAATTTTTTTATTTTTACATTTTAAGCCCATCTTACTTTTATTACTTATTTATTACAAGTTTTTTTTTAACTTAAGTTTTCTATTTACTTCATAGAGTCATTGCCTATAACAAAAAGGTACATGAGATAAACATTTGGCCAGTTACTTGAAAAGATTCTTAATAAATTGATTTAGTCTGTTGCCGAGTCTGAGGCTGATTAATATGAAGAAATTAGCATTTATAAGTTTTAAAAATGATGGATATAACTTTACTAGCGCAACTCAGACTTAATTCTGTAATAGCAAGCAAATACAGGCAACTTTCTGTTGCAAAACAAATATAAATAAGTCATCAAATATACAGGAATGTGCCATTTTAACATAACATGAAAGAAGTGTTGACTCCCAATCATTTAAAAAAATTAAATTATAATAAGTCTGTTATGTAACAATACATCATCAGAGTAAATGTACATCACACAAACAAATAATGAAAACAAAGTACAAGTATTGCCATGGTATTTATCACTTGTTGCCCAACAGCTGTAAACTGTATATCTACTACTTTAAAAACATTTTATTTCACCATTTTTCTCAAAACAGAATCCAATTTACTACTTTTATAAAGTACTTCGTAGAAATTGTTGTCACAAATAGAATTATTATCATTACAACTGCACTAGACTGTTATTATTGTGTCAGTAATTTAAATTATTTGGAAAATAATATATCAGTAAAATAAATTGTTAATGAAAATCTATTTCAGAGTATTTAAAAATAATAAACCTGCAAATCTAGACAAAATCTATTATCTTATCTATTAAATGATAACAAACACAGAGACAAGTATTTATGTATAATCTGTGAATGTTTCCTGTCAAGTGAAGCAATGTCATAAATGAATCATTCTCTCTTTGAATGATCTGATTAATAGCAAGCATCATAGGTAAAATGAATAACAATTACTTAAGCTACAGCCACACAAAATAATAATGTTCAGTCATTGCTTGTGTATGAAGCATTTTCGCATTTGTTTTTCTTGATTTTTGATAATACATCATGTGCAGGTTAAATTAAAGTAAGTTTATTTATCTGTACTCTATTTATTTTACTTTCATGCGAATGAATGTACTTAAATCCACAATGAAGCATAAAATATTAAATATGTAAGATTGGAAATAATATTCCAAATCATTTAAAAAATATTACTTCTATTATTAAGAGATAACTTGTATATTATTGTGTATATTATCACAACATTTCAATAATGTTGTGATTTCATAAAAGTAAGTAACAAATAGATCTGGAAAATCAGGAAAAGACATTCAGAATATTATTTCAATTCAAAAGTTTGAAGAAAGAACAACAGTTCCACATAAAATACCCCAACTGCAAGTTCAGAGAGTAAGGAAACATTAAAAAGATTTATTAAAGAAATTAGATCAAAATCCATCAGAGACTTTCTCTTCTTTTAACACAACCAGGAAGTACACATATTAAGAAAAATTTGCTATAGGACTAGGTGGATTCTGATAAGGGTATAGTGAGAAGGACCAAAGTAAATCAAGAGTACAGACCATTAAAAAGTAGCAATGTCAGAAAAATTCAATAAATTCTCAGCAAGTGAAACCAGTTTAAGAAAAATATTAAAACAATTAGGTTTTACATGGAAAAAAAACTTGACAACAACAAGAAACTTTTTATTGAGAAGACTGACAAAAGATTTAAATGAATACAATAACTTCAGACAATGAAAAAGTTCAAAACCGATAAAGACAGATTGTATATCTTGATGAAATGTACATTTTGTCAAGTGATACATCAATTAAATAGTGAAGTGATGTTTCAAGGAGAGACTAAAAATTTTAATTTCTAAATGCAGTAGATTAGTTATGAATACACACTGGAGGAGAAATAGAATTTAATCTGATTGTTAACCTACAAAGCAAGTGCAGAAAGTGTGTCCACCATGACTGAATTGAAATGACTTAAAATAGGCTAAAGAAAGATTAATAAAATCTTCTCAAAAATTTGATAATAAACAAACATCATATAATAATATACATCACAATACAATACAATAAACATCACAATACATTAAAAGAAAATTACCAACAACCAATTCAAGAAAACAGAAAATGCAGTCTGGTTTATAAACATTTTCATCCTCTATATGTTGAAAACTCAACCAAATTTAAAAAAAAAACAAGGAAAAATAAAATTATTATTTAAAGAGCTTGCCCAAGTGCATTCATTATATGTAATTAATTTTTAATTTGAAATTTAGTTAATTCAGTTTTAACTATTTTTTTTAAAATTATTGTATGAATGCAATTATTACTACTGCAACAATTATTGTACAACAGATTAGCAGAACACTGCGGAGTACTACAAAAAAGTTATACATTACTAAAATAATAGTACAATGTCAGCTGGAGCTATTCTGTTGGTTCACTAGTAAGCTTCATATTTTATGGTGACACCTATACTATACTAATGTGAAAAAGCACATTGCTTATTCAGACAAGACAGTAGCACAGTTTCAGTTGGCATCACACTAAAATTTATTTTATTGCACTCACATATTAGAGTACATCTTAATTATTGTCAAGTTGTCTTAAGCCTTTGGAAGCCAAAATTTAAAATGCATTTATTGCTATTGAAAAATAACATTACAAGACCACATATGCACCATTTTTTCTGATGATCTTCTGTCATTTTTCCAGCAACACCATAATCCCATTGCTACAATTTTCTATGGTTTCTGGTAAAAAAAATAAATTGGTAAATAAATAATTTGGTAAAAAATAAATTTTCTATGGTTTCTGGTAATAAATTGTGATGCATGGTTTTCACAGGCCTCTTTTGAAACTAAGTAACACCATTCAGGGAGTTCTGCAGAAACCAAAACAAATGATAGTCTGATGGTGCCAGGTCCAGGCTGTATGGTGGATGCATTAAAACTTCCCAGTCAAGTTTCTCAATTTCTGATAGGTTGTTAAAGATATATGCAGTTTGACATTGTCAGCGTGATATATAACACCATTTCTGTTGACCAGTTCAGGTCATTTCATTTGAATTGCTACGTGCAATCATGCTAATTGTTGACAGTACAAGTCTGAGTCTATCATTCTGCCTGGTGACAGCAGCTAGTGATGCACTATGCTTTCCAATCCCACTAAAATGCACAGATGTGGAGCTTCTCCTCACTTCAACCACAATCTTTTTCACACACTGTTGTCGTAGGTTATCCATTTTTCATCACTCATGATCAACAGCTTCACATATGACTTGATTTTGTTGTTTCAGTAGAGATTCATAGATACAAATTGGATTGAGTAAATTTTTCTGAATCATATCATGTGGCACCCAAACATCAAGCTTCTTTTTATAGCCAGCTTTCTCCAAAGAGTTTAACACTGTTAGTATTGGATATTTTGGTCACTGATGATGACATGATTGCTTATTACATGCTGGTCTTCCTCGACTTTTGCCAGAATATCATTCACTTTTTCTGTGATTGGTCAACCACAGCAAGGAGCAATTTGGACATTCAAATCTCTAGAATGAAAGCGACTGAACCATCTTTTGGCTGTTGCTTTTGATAACATATCTTCCCCGTAAACAGCATAAATTGTCTTCATGGGTCTTTGTCTTTATCAAAATAAAACTGTAAAATGTAGCATGATTTTGTAGAAAGTTCATTCATCTTCACGGTGCAATACCTTACATCTGAGTATAAGAATTTCAACACTTTTTGCACATCTACTAGCTTCAACTGCCAGCTGTCAAATGATGTTACCCACTGTAAATCATATACCCTGAGATTTTGGACATTAACGCTATCTCATGTACAAAAGGCTCACTACTTTTTAAACTACCTATTATTACAACAACATACTGAAAAAAAATATTTTTAGTCTACAGACTGTAGTCTCGATGCAGTAGTATGGAGACAAAAATTACTGAAATACTTCATTTATGTAAACTACAAACACAAGACATACTGACAAGATTATTATTAATTATTAGGTTGATTTGATGATTAAAAAATCAACATACCTGGTGCAAAATCATTAAACATGAACAAAGTATAAGTTTCATAATTGTATACATTGCACATAATTGTACTGACTGTTTTATTGCTGCAAACTGAAATAATAGGGTGATTCAATAAAACAACCTTTTTCACATAATGGGTCTTAAAAACCCATTAAAATTTGAAAATTATGCTCTTCAATTTCTCTTATAAGAATTGGCTTTTACAGGTCACTTCAAAATTAATAACTACAAACTCACTGACCTTTAATTTGATACAAACTATTAAAAAATAAAAATTGAAAGTATAACACTGAAGAAGTACTATATGTTTTTCTTTTTTTTTTTAGTGAAATGTTTATATTCTTCACATTACATAAATAACATATACAATGGTAAATATAAATAATGTAATCCGACTGCATATAGCAGCCTCTAAAAAAAATTCATGAATAAATATAAATACCTACATGCAAAATAAAAAGAAATACATCATCTACCACTGAAAACAAAGATGTGTAATAAATATTCATCCATTATTAAGACCTAACAAATTAATAAAAAAATATATTTATATAATCTCCCACATAAACAATTATATTGAATTTTTTTAAGATGCTTTAATGGCCAATGTTTTTTTTATCACATTTCAAGTAAACCTGTGGGTTTCTCAGAATTATTATTGAATGTTTCAATAACTACCAGATGCAATATAGAGATCAATTTACTGCAAAGCAAAATACATGAATTTGATAAAGATCATGAAGTGATAAACACATCAAGAGAATATAAAAAATTAAGTGCATAAATTAAAATTAATTAGAACCTATTATTATCTTTTGTAGTTTAAAATAAAAAAAAAAAAATTTAGCTAATATAGTACTTCACCACTCAATAAAAAAACTGTAAGAGGCATTAACTGTATCAAATATTTATGACTAGATACTTTTGACATATAGTACTAGAAATAGAATAAATACAAATTCAGAAAGACAGAATACAAAAATTGAGACTGAAAATTTACAGATAAAAATCTAATACAATCTCACTGGTCATCTGATGCAGAAGTGAGCATCAGATGTAAATATTAGTATTAAAGTTTTTTTATAAATTTTATTTCAATAAAATAACTGCAAACTCAACAATATCACAAGTGTAGTAAACTACCAAATTTTATTAAAAATTTATCTCTTTGAAATCAACTTTTCCAATAAAGATGTTTCAGACTGGCTTAATGGCCTGCCGATAAGAAAGCTAAGATAAATTATAAATTAACATTACTCTTCATGTCAGCTAACCATTAGAACAAATGAAATGAACAGGACATGCTTTATCTGCCTTTATTGCATATGTTAAAACTATTTTTTCTTGAAAACACCATATGATGAACTTATTCCTCGTACAGATGTTGTTGGATTGTAAATTCTGTCTAAAACCACGCCCTTTCTTGCTACTTACTTTTAATGTCTGATGGTGAAAGTTGGTAGATTTGTTCCACTGGATTGTCTACTTTAGTTTAGTTTTTCTTTCATGCAGTCAAAGTTACTCATGAAACTTATGTAAAGTCAATCGCATAACAGATTTTTTTTAAACGACTCATAATTTGAATATGAACAAAATGACAAAATTAATAACCACTTCAGACATTGACAAAGGTGATCATGATAATGACCTGTCAACCCTCATAGATATATAAAAATACTGATAAATATTTTTTAGGTTTGATTTGTATCCATGTTAATCTTTTTTAATAATAGTTTCATATTAAATCCGTTCTCAAATACGTAGTTTTAAATCTGATATTTATGGAGATGGACCATGAACTTTCACAGCAATTAAAATAAAAACTAATTTCAAGTATCTTCATTAAAGTCAACTTTTTCAAAAATGCATTCTAAATAATTCAATTAGATAAAATCTGAATATATTCCATTTCGGATGTGTTTTCGTAAAAAAATCTATGTTAATTTGGACCCCTTTCAATTATAAAATATATAACAAAATTAACAATTTGTAGGGTAAACATAACATTATATGATGTAGATAAATTTTAAATTATGAATACTGAACATTATATAAACTGCAATGTTAAACCCTTCTAATGTCCACTAGATGTTACAAAATGGAAATGCTGAAATTATAATTGTTTCTAATTAAATAAAATATAATGGTATAAACAATAAATCTTGTAACATATGAATAACACTTAACCTGAATTATAAAAGAATAATTCTGTGAATATTATAATGCCTAATGCACATTTATATAGCTTTAATAATATATACCAAAGATATTGAAATATTTGTTCTTTTCATTAAAAACTAATAAATAATGAAAGGAATAATGATAATATAGGAAAGAATTATAATATATAGCAAAACATAAAAAAATTATAAAGCCTGAGCATCCAAAGAAGGCGGTGGATTTTCTCCATAACAATGTTTTGCTCTTGGATCTCTATAGGAGTTTTCATGTTGCACACTAAGAGAACTTGTCCGACATTTTGCAAGGCATAATTCAAAATGATCAGTAACAGATGCAAATAATACACGAAATGTATCTGAAGCTTTACCTAAAACATTCTGCAAGATTGCCTTCTGAAAAATGAAAGAACATTTAATTAAATTCTGTACATATTAATAAAAAATATGTAAATAATATGGATCACAAAATGAATGAAGGTTCAGAAAAAAATACAGACTTGGTTCTAGAAATCATAAAAAGTAAACAGAACTCAGTAATATTTTATTTAAAAATTTATAAACATTAATACTAAAATAAGCAAACTTAGCATAGTTAGAATCAGTCATGCTGAGAAACCACTACAGGAATTTATGTCAATCTCTGATACAGATGCAGTTATACATTATCACCAACCATAATTCCTTATAAGGAATTATGCAACAATGTAATGCAAAAACATACAGAAAGATGTGTAAGAGGCCACTTGAGTTGAAGTTTTTGTATACTAATTTTTTTTTTTTTTTAAATTAGCGTACCAAAATGTTAATCAACCACAACAATCTCTACCACTTGACACACCAATTGGATGGGGAAGGATCCTGGAAATTGAAGGCTACAGTGTGGTAGAATGCAAACAGTGAAAAACTAAGTTTATACTTTCTGAAGCCAACAATTGTTTTATTATTTTATAAAATAAAACTACAAAAGCATTATATTCATATCTTTTTTGAGAACTTAGTTTGGTTTAAATTTATTCAAGTAATTATTATTGGACAATCTATGACATCTTAAGTAAGGAAGCTCAACTGCCAATGTTTACGGGACATAATAAAAAAACTATGAATATTTTTAAAAACATGTATGCATGTGCTTTTAATATTTCTTTTTTTTAATGAAAATATATTTGTTACTATTTAAATAAATTAGAAAAATTGGTATGTGAAATAAATAAATTCCGTATTTAAAAAAAATATAGATCTATTATGAGAAAAAACTAAAAAGCTGGCACAAAGTATAACATGAATTTTCTGACTATGCCAGTAATGTGTAATTTGATGAAAGTAATAAAAAAACTGTTTTTCATTTTAGATCTCATAAATTATATATTTTCCAAAGCTACTTTAATTTAAATAGCCCTTTAAATGAAAAATATTAAAAGAATTTTTACTTCCTTGTACGAAGTAAAGTATAGTGATAACGAAAAATTTTGGTTTTCAGATTTCAATGGAAATAAACATTTTGACCATCCCTGAATCCATTTTGACTAGTTTCCGCTGATGTCTGTACATATGTGTATATGTATGTAAATATCTCACATAACTCAAAAATGATTAGCCATAAGATGCTGAAATTTTGAATTTAGGACTACTGTAACATCTACTGGTGCACTTCCTATTTTGATTGTAATTGACTGGACCAAAAATGTCCAAAATCCAAAAAAATCTGGATTTTAGACTTTTCCTTAACTGCAGTAATAAGCCATCATTAAGAGCTTTTCAACAATATATCATAAGTGGTACTTATTTTTTCTGGTTCCATAGTTATAGCCGACATAAACTTTAATTAATGAAATAATTGAATCAAGGAGAAGGCAATCAGACCATCTCCTTTTTTTTGTTAACTTTTTTTTTTTTAATTTAAATATATTGATTTATTAATAATTATTAACCTCCGATTGTAAAAAAATTCTTATGATAAACAATAACAATGATAGACAAAAAACATTCTTTTTAGCTTCTCTAAGTGTGATACCATTTCTTGATTTGCTTTTTTGCATACATTACAGATCATAGCATACATCACCCTTAGTTTTGAATAAATTACGCTCAAAAAAAATTAAAGGAAAATATAGTTAAAATCTGTAAAATTTATAACTTTGCATGGCTATACTTGTCTTAGAATGATTTTGCTGATGCTTTACTTTTATAAATAGCCTCAGGCACATCCTGAATTAATGTCCAACAGTAATTGGCTAGCAGGATAGTATTCCATTTCCATTTACAGCTGTTTTCCATCAACGAAATGTCTTGGTGGAAATGTTTACCATGTTCGTCACTTACGACTTCGAGGTTGTCCGGGAAAAAATCCACATGTGAGTGGAGATAATGTATTTTCAAAGACGTATTACAGCACATAGTTCTGTATGACGTAATTAGTTGATTAACAATCAACTTCTTTTGGTAATTGTCAAATTTTTGTTCGCCAAGAAAATTTTTGCAAACGTCTTCTTTAAATGAAGCCCAAGCTGCACTTTCTACATTATTTAACATCGAGTTAAAATACATCATTTTTGACCAACTCACTTATTTGAGGACCAACAAATATTCCTTCTTTAATTTTTTCCTTCACTTACATTCAGAAATTTCTGTCTGATGTACAAAAATCCAGGCTATCCTTCTTCATTGCTTTAACAAAAATTTTCATTAGTCCTAGCTTGATATGGAAAGGGGGTAAAAATATTTTTTTGGGTTCAACTAAGGGCTGATGAATAATATTTTTCCCATTTGGAGTTGCTCGGTTGTCCCATTAGCAAAGAAAACATATTTACTTAGTATAGCATAACTGCATGCCTAACAAAATACTAACAAAATATATATATTTTCAAAAACATCTTTTATCACATCGTATGTCTCTTTCAAATTAATACCATAAGCGATTGGTATCGAAGGGTATTTGTTACCGTTGTGTAGTAGAACCGCTTTTAAACTATACTTGGACAAATCTATGAAAAGACGTAAGTCCTGATTCTGAGTTCATATTCATTTTCAGCACCATAAAACAGATTAAAATCATGTATCACATGTTAGGAAATAAAAATTATGTTTATCAGTGTAATTTAATAATAACTATAAAAAAAAGATGAAAAAATATCAGAAGTTATGAAATTAAATAAAATTTTATGTACTTTTTATTTAAAAAAAATGTGCACATGTAATTTAATAGGCATACAAGGAAGTCATACACTTTTTGGGGATGGGGAATAAATTTTTTTACGAAAGATTTTTCTAAAAATATTCATATACAGATTAAGTTTAACAAATTTACTCAAATAAAGTTTTCTCTAAATCTAACACCCCCTTCAATAAAGGCTAAAATAAGAAAAATAAATTTTCAAACACTTTTCTGCATTTTAGATCTGGGGTTTACACTTTTGTAAAAATATTGTAGACATTTTTTCTTACTTCATATATTAAGTATAAACTTTCAAAAAAATTTTGAAAACTATTTAAACCAAAGGGAGGTGAGGTTGATTTAAAAAAAAATCTTTTGGATTATTTATTTTGCATTGTAGGTAACACATTTGCTTTAATAGTTTTCTCTAAAATTCGTCTGAAGAAACTTAAAATAGGTTTTTTCATGATATCCCCACTCCTTTACAAACTTTGAAAAAAAATTTACACGATCAATACCCCATTTATAGAATGTTTAAGCCAAATTTGGAAAAAATCCTGATATCCAAAAGCAGTTAATCCAAAAGCAGTGCGACATGCATACATATACATGTTTTTTTTTTCTGTAGATGAACTAGTAGGATTCTAAAACATAAAGTCTTGCAAAAAACCTGATGCCCCATTTTTGACATGACCACCATACTTCACCCTTTAACATGACTATTCTACCTATTATCACCAAGAAAGTAAAACAAGACAATAAAAATCAAAGGTAATAATAAAAAAAACTAGATATTACAAGTATAATTCAATACTTTATTATAAACACAGATTGCAATAGTTAAAAGAAATAGTACAGCAGAACTGTAATTGTAAAAAGAAAAGACAAATGGTAACTATAAAATTGTTACTACAATGGTAACTATGGTATATTTCAGTTTTAAAACTGAAATATATTTATGAAAATGTACAGATGATTAAAAGTAATTTTCAATTGACTAACAAAAGAAGTGAAAGCATGGTTCTATGCAAATGGGAGTTTTATCAGTGTATAAGGTCACAGTAGTTAATTATCTTTATCACTTAATTTAAATTAATGACGGTCGTTAATTTCCTCCATCAGTAAAATTTCCCTTGTCAGTGAAATTTTGAGGATAAATAAGCAATTCATTCTACAGCATATAAACAAAATCTAAATAAAATTCAAGTAAAAGTAAATAATACCGTTAGCTTTTTTTTTTATGTGTAGTACTTAAATTGATTAACAATTTATGAATCGGCCATTAAAAAAACAAAAATTTTTTTAAAGTAACCAAAAAGTGCTTAGTTTCCAATTGTACATGCTGTTCCATAATATCCTGTAGTAATTAATGGGTTAATAAAAGTTCCGAAAAACTCAAAAATCAAACACTTGGATAAGTTCCATTTATTTTTGTTGTCATATTTTACATCACCTTTATTGAAACACTTTATGGTTTTGAAAAACAAATCTATTAAATAAATAGCAAATAAGTATTCATTATATTGTAGTTAAATGATTGGTCTTACCAAAACTTAAATCAAATTGACATTCATAAAATTTTTTATTTATTTTCATAAACACAGAGGATTCATTAAACAGAAAAACAGGGATTAATTTATTTTTAGTAATAACAGGCTGAAGACCAATAACAGTTACTGTGGTGGATAATAATGAATTTTTATAACTCGAATCTCATCTTTCAGATGAAAGACGCTACCATTCCCCCACAGAAATAGCATAAATAATAATAAAATTTAATAATAATTATTATAACAATAAAATTGAAATGAACAATTCAGTTAATGGAGAAATATGCATTTGGTTTTTTTTTGGCATACAACAAATATTCGTTATAAGGACCCAGAAGCAATGCTTAATAAACAAACTAGTTCAACAGTAACACTAAGTATCTTGGACATATAAACTAAATAACATTAATATAGAACAAATAAAATTAATAATCAAAACAACAATATCACCGAAAAATAGTAAAATTCTAAAATACATTACAATAATTATTAAATGTTCGAATACAAACACATGGCCTTAAGAAATAACAAGATGTTCATTTATTATTAACATTACATTATTCCCTAAAATATTCTGGATTTTAATCCCTAATTTAGATTTATGACATAATGCTACGTAACAGACAAAATCTACAAGGATGTGATGAACTTTTAGTTGGTTATTACAGCAAATACAAATGGATGTGCATAAGTCTGAGTCATGAGATGTCAAAGAGTGAGTCTAGTGTCCTATTTGTATATGGCAAACAATAACCTTCCTTTTGATGATTACTCCTGCATGAAGAGCTCAACAGTGACCTTAACTGGATGAAGTTTATTGTTAATGAATGGCAGAGTACTCATCATGAACCACCCTCTTCAGAAAACAGACAAGATTGTTTGAAACAACACAATTAGTGAAAGGAGACTGCAAAGAAGCCTCTTTTTCTGCACTATCTGCACGCTCATTGCCTGAAATTCCAAGGCTGGGGATCCCACAAAAGCTCACAGTTATGCTGAGTCATTTCAGAAATAATAGACTGTATCTAACAGACAACAGGATGTCTGGAGTATCGCCTGCAAGGCACTCATGAAATTTAAACCGACAAGTATGTGTCAAAATGTTGGGCTAATTATATTTAAGGCCTTATTAATAGCATACAGCTGTGTGACAAAAACACTGATGATGCTGGGAAGGCCAAACATGTGTGTTCTATTGCTAACCACAAAACACAAGCAATAGAATTACTGTTTTCTGAGCTGTCTATATAAATTATAGCAACAGGTTTCACGCTATTTACAACATTATAAAATTTTACTTTGAAGATAACCACCGGACTCGTGTACTTTTTTTATGTTGACAAAGACTAAAGCAATAATTTACAACGAATAAGCCACACAACTGTAGTCCAAGTGGGAACGGCCCAGAATTCAGTAGAAGCACAATAAGCATACTCAATTAGCTCACTAAAACCCACAACCCTCAAAAATCTAACTTCTGTATGGCTTAACTGATTCACCATACAAAAACAGCTGAGAGTCAACATGTTCCCTCAACCTGGAAAAGCAAATGCATTTTGTTTTTTTCTGGGTAAAAGTTAAATCCAGTTATTTTACACCAAGATTCTATACAGGTTATTTTGTTTTTAAGCAGCCTCTTGACAGTTCTGGATGCAACATAAATTGAAAAATCATCTACAAATAACAAACATGTACAAGTTTTCATATGTAGTTTGTTACACTATTTATGGCTATGACAAACAAAGTAACACTTAGGACACTTCCCTGTGCTATTCCGTTTCAATTAGTGTAAAACTGTCGGATAACATCATTCCAACTTAAACTCGAAAGGACTAACTATTGAGGAAACCACTGATAAATGCAAGATTCCCTTTATTCAAGTTGTTTATCTAGGATTCTTCTCCTCCAAACCATGTTGTATGCCTTTTGCAAATCAAAAAATACAGCAATCAGGCATTGACAAAGGAGGAAGGTGTTTTGAATAACAGATTCCAGCGCAACTACATAATCAAGAGACGACCTACCTTGGTGGAAACCACACTGTTCAGAAGCAATTAGGGCATTTCTCTAACGGTACCATTATATGACTGTTTACCAAATGTTCCACCAACTTGTACAGGGTACTGGTCAAGGAGATAGGCCAATTATTTGAAGGGCACAATTTATCTTAACAGCTTTCAGTTTGGGAATCACCAATGTTTCTAACCAAGAAACTGGCAAAACCTGGTTAAAAAATAAGCAAAAGATGTCATAATGTAATACCCAGGTGTTGAGATGGCATACTGAGCCTAACATTATCATTTCCAGGGTAAGTATCACAAAGATTTTTCAAGGCATACTTTAGCTCATCAAAAGAAAAGGAAATGTTTATCTATTTTGCAAGTCTCCAATAACAAATGGGATATTTTCTACCTGCAACTTATATCTCATAAACTCAGGACAGTATGACAACATAATGGAAACTGACAAACATATTTCCAAATATGTACATCACATCAATTGGTGAGGTGACGAGGATGCCATTGCTTTCCAGTATAATCAGCAGTGAGATTGTCCTGATTCACACATGACCTGAACTTTTTTCCACATAGCTGATGGAGTTATCCAAAAAATGGTATTGACATAACTCAGCCATGATTTCAGTTTAGCACACTGAAACACTCAACAGCATACAACACTTATAATCCAGAAGGCAGAGAGCAATCCTGTTGTAGGCCTTCAATTGAAATTATATAAAGCCCTCCGACGATCCCTTAGTGCACTCCTGCAGTCTTCGTCACATCAAGAAACAGTAAGCCACCTTAAGCTTTCCAGATGTTAGAGCAAGAAATTAAATTGTAGTAGTTAAATAGTAGTAGTGGTAGCAGTAGTTAAATAGTAACGTAGCAGTTAAATTGTAGTAGGGATGCTGAACACAAGGACAGATTGATGCATGAAAATATACCTAATAAAGATGACATAAATGTCATCTTGACATTTATGTCAAATGACATAAATTCATTGTTCAATATGCAGAGATCTAAGTTCTGCCTCAGTCGATCAACTGTAGTACCTCAAGAAGAACATGATGATGAATCCCACAAATAGTGATGGTGTTGAAATCGCCAATTATTCGGCAGGGCAAAGGAATCTGTGAAAACAGATTGGGCATATCTTCCTCACTGATATCAGAATTTGGGTTAGGTATAAGTTGCAGATATTCATTTTAAATGGTGTTAATACCGTTACTGAGATTACAGGGATGTTTGTAGCCAGCAGAATCTGCTAATACAACTTCCTTTAAGAAAACCGCCACATCTTCAAGTCCTCTGCCCATAGTTTGATAATCGCATCTCTCACAGATGCGACAGAGGTGAGTTTCCTGCAGACACATAATCAAAGGATTTTATTCCTTAGTAAAATTTCAATATTCTCAAGCGAGAAAACCACAAACATTCCAAACAATAATTGATACTCATAAAAATTAATTTTTTTCTGTTACATATAAATCTCTGCAGGCAGATTATCAAATACTATCCGGTTTTTCTTTATGGTGTTTATAACCTTTAGAGAATGCTTTGCTTCTTCGAGCAGTTCATCAGCCACCATATCCTCAAAGAGACCTCGAGATGGTGGTGGGGACTTGGAATTAATATTAACTTTTGAATTAATACTATCTCAAGAAAGGGAGAGAACTCAGCTTTCCTCTCCAGAAACTGTAAACTCTTGTTAGTTGACTGTTATAATTTATACAATGTGGGAATAACATCAAAAATGATTAAACAAAAATAAGCTATTAAATAAAATAAAAATATAATACCTTATCTGGATGTAAACAGCAAGATATGCAATACTCATATATACTGCAACATCCATTTTCTTTACAAGTTTCACAAGAATATTGTTTTATATTGTTTGTAGATGTATCACAACAACCATTTGAGAGTACATCTGATCTTGAACAAACATAACCTATAAAATAAATTAATGCTAGAGTTTAAAAAAATAACAGAAAATTCAACCATTTCCTGATCTGTAAAAAAAATTACAAATAAGTAATCATGAATTAAATCATAAATAAATTTGCAGTTAAATACATCAATAAAATTAACAACCTCAGATTTCAAACGAAGATATATAATCTTACTATACACAACTTCAACAAACACAGGATTGGTGAACAAGAAAAAATTGAAAAATAAAAAGCCATATAGTAGGCACTAATAGAAATCAGCTGAGATGTTGAATGAAGAAACAATAATTCCTAAAAAGAACCACGCATTAGTACTTTTAGAGTTGCTGTAGGCACTACTAACAGGAACAAACAGTTTTTGATGGCTGATGGTTACTAAAAAAATTGTATTTTTAATATTTACTAGGTTTGCAGAACTAAACAGCTGAAAGCAAGAGGAAAATACAACCAATTTTGGGAAAATATGTTCTTTATTCCTACTCTCTTACGCAAGAGTATAAAAAAAAGTGTACCTAGTTATCCATTTTTTAGATTCTACTTATCAAAATGAGCAAAGACTGTTCTATGAAAACACAATAAAAACAATTTGTGTAAAGAAAAATTTATATCTCAAAATAATGAGGCATTACTATAATATCTGTTACAGGTGTCTTCTACACCAACTCTCTTTAATAAATAAAAAATTATGATACACATTATTTTTATAAAAATAAGTAAACAATTTACTTATTTAAAAATGGTGATAATATTAATATTATCTCTGTAATTATTAGTTTTATCAATATATATTTTTTTTAATTTAAAATGTTAGGCATTTCATCAAAATGATATCTTATTTTTTAATATCATCAACAAACAACCTGGGTTAGTGGAGAAAATTGATGACATAATTTTCACTCTAATTTCACTTCCACTACTCTATTATTACTATTAAATAACCTTGATTTTTTTTTTAATCCTTCGGCACTAAAAAAAAAAAAATAATTCAACTTATTCTAAATTAAATTAACTTGTAAAATATTTATATTAAAAAATGGTGGCAGTTTTATTTATTTAAAAATAATTAAATAGATTACAACACTAATCATTGATAGCACAGTTTCCATCAGCTTACACAATCCACTCTTAAAAATAACTAAGTGACAATTATTTAACAATATAAGAAAACAACAGGATTTCATAATTTCTATTAAATTTTAATACTGCATTTTTTATTTGATCTGTATATTGTAATTAAAAAAAATATGAAAATTAAAAAATAAGATTAGAATATATAGTTTAAGTACCTCAACAGTCACTGGTCAGTGATGATGTCTGGGACCTCTTGAAACAGAATTTATGGAATTGAATTACTAACACACAGAAATTGTTTTTACTGGAATGGTAAACCCTTGAAAATAAGTTATAATGGAAAAATTCTGCTTTGTACTTCATTTTTATTTTCATTTTATAACATCAACTTCATTATAGATAAATATGTTAAATTCAATATAAAAAAAGATCTGTTCTCATAACTACTAGTATTATACATAATTAAGTTTTAAAGAAAGTGTTAATAACAAAAATAGGTAAGTAAGAATGTACCAAACATGTTAAAAAAAAAAGCACTTGCCAATAATAACAAATATAAGGCAACTGATATATATATTTCTCCAAGCAGTTTTCCAGCTATTGCCAAGTCTGGGTGAGTGTGAATAGGCAAATGCAATTATTGGCTTCCCAGGTTTGATGTAGCTGCAATGTAAATATAAATGTACCAGTAAACATGTGGTCAGAAACACACTCAGGTCGACCACTCCTGAGACATGTGGTTAATTGAAACCAACCACCAAAGAACACTGGGATCCACAGTCTATCATTCAAATCCATATAAAAGCAAAGCAACTGCCTTTACAAGGACTTGACCTTAGAACTCTCAACTTTGAAAATCAGCTGATTTTGCAATGATGAGTTTAACCATTAGACCAACCTGGCAGGTTAGAACTAATATAACAGAACTGAATATGAATATACATAAAAGAAATGTGGTATAGAATTAATACAATCAAAAAAATAAAAACCAACAAAAGGATTTCCTCAGTAAAGAGGAATTTGAAAAAGAAACAAATTAAATTTATGAAAAGTAATAACAGAGGAAGTAGATAGATGACTATTGATAATGGTGAATATTTTTTTTTGAAGGGGCAAAAAACGCTTTCATTCTCATCGCCCTTAATATAAAAAAACCAAACAAAGAAATACCAAAAACTACACTAAAAACTAAAAAAATTAAACAAACAAAAACTTACACCTAATATCACAGCTAAAATATCATCTTATAATTATATTGTAACAAAAAAAAAGAAAAACTACAACTAAAATATCAAAATAAAAACTAAAACTTATAACTAATAACAGATAAAATATCACAAAAAGCTTACTTACAACTAAAATCACAGTTGGAATAATAAGATAAATTAATTAAAAAAGAAACACAAAAAAAATGATAAAATTTAAATAAAAACCTTGTCATTGCCCAAGATTCGTTGAATGTTTCGGGGCAATTTAAATTTATGACAAGGTTGCGTAACATATGCAATCCACAAGGATATGGTGCACAGTCAAGCGGCTGTCGCATTGTATGTATAATGGTGCATTTTCTCCTGACATGTGAGTAGCTCTCCTATGTCCTAATCGCAATCAGCAAAGAACCACTTCCTCTTGGCAAACTTTTCTGCATGAAAACCCCCATGACAACACAGTATCTAATACAAGTCTGAGTTTATTTTCAACTGTAGCAGTCCAGTCACCTTGCCAGTTTGCACAAATAGCGCATTTTATACAATTAATAAAGTCCAATATAGTATATGAGCGGTGAAGGGCAGTTGACTACTGCGTCTTTAGCAGCAGAATCTGCACGTTCATTACCCGGAATTCCCACATGGCTAGGGATCCAGCAGAAACTCACTTGTGTGTTGCAGTGGTTCAACTCAGTGAGTGCATTATAGATCTCGGTAACAAGAGGATGTTTAGAATATAAATCTTCTAAAGCTTGGACAGCACTACACAGTTACTGCAGATAAGGATATGGGGCTATTTTAGGTTAATGATATTCAAAGCCTTATTGATAGTACACAGTTCACCAGTGAATACACTGGTAATATTAGATAGACTAAACATGTAGGTTCTTCTATTAACAAATAAATGCGCATTCAATGGTATCATTCTGTTTTTATCAATTTGTGTACACTATCGTGTCTGGGTTTGTCTTGAAGAGAAATTGGTAAAACACTTGCTGAAAGATGATAGGTGTTGATTCTTTATTGCATATGGTATGGTAAAAAATAAAATTTATAAGGTTGATTCTCCACAAAAGAAATGAACAGGGATACATTGAAAAACAGAAGGCGTGTCAAAATGTAAAAGGTGTAGTATATGCCGAGTACAAACACTCATAGAGGCAGTCTAACGTGGATGGTTTTTATACTTTTGCAAATTAGGATTCACAAGGAATGCGTTAAAAGCCGGGTGATTAAGTTGTCCTTTAAGATACAGAAGGCGTGTCAAAATGTAAAAGGTGTAGTATATGCCGAGTACAAACACTCATAGAGGCAGTCTAACGTGGATGGTTTTTATACTTTTGCAAATTAGGATTCACAAGGAATGCGTTAAAAGCCGGGTGATTAAGTTGTCCTTTAAGATGGGCAAAGTAACATGCTAGAAGTTGGTCCTGTCTATCCCAAGTTCACCGCATTCAAGTATGCTAGTGACATGACCTGATTTAAAGGCACCTGTAGGAAGACAAAGGAAAGCATGACTTGCAGCATCCAGCATTTTAAGTGTAGTATGACAAGCTGAAGAGTAGGCAACATAAGCATAATCTAAACGAGAACGAACCAAGGAATAATAAAAACATAACATACATGACTGACTGATTGGCTCCCCAATTGGTGTTGCTAAGGACTCACAGCATATATAGAAATTTGGAACATTTCGTTTTTAACTGTTTGATACTTGTATGACAGCTATAAAAAAATAAACCTAAAAACTTAATAAAACATAAAAAAAATAAAACCTATCAAAAAACAAAAATCAGGAGAGATAGCAATTTTCTCTTCGATGAGAAAAATTTGTGGAATGAAAGGGTCCTACAGGCAAGAAAAGACTACAAATTTTGTTTTCTCAGGTGAAAAAGTGAAGCCGGTAACCTTGGACCAAGCTTCAAGGTGAGATATAGTGTTCTGTAGTAGTCTCCAAGGAATGGAGGGCTCTAGGGTTTCCAGATGTTTGAGGAATATATCTATTACCATTACCAAGCACCAGGGACTTACAAGAGGTTAGTTGATCAAGGGAATATGCACCATTGTCACACTGTGACAGGAAGGCTTGATGACAACAGTTCCAATTTGCCTTTTCAACAATCCATCTCAGTGGCATTTTGTTAACCTCATGGTCGACACCAGAAGCAATAATAATAATTGGCCTGTGGCCACTGCCGTAAAAGTTGTCACTCACAGACCAATTAAGACAAGGGAGTAAACTCCATAAGCATAAGGAGAGGTTAATGTTTGACAATGTACCAGATGATAAGGACATGAATGTGTACGATTCATCATTCAGTAAACAAAGGTCCAAGTCTTCTCTCACTCTGTTAATCATAAATGATGAGCCCAAGGAAATATGGTGGACACTAAAGTCTCCTACTATTAATGACAGCAATGGAATTTGTGTGAGGAGATTTGATATGTCTAGTGTATTGAACTCACAGTTTGGTGAGAGATATAAATGGCAGATACTCAATCTGAAGGGGATAGAAATTTTGACAGCAGCAGCAAGAATGAGGGGTAGTTAGTAAGTGGTACACTTGAAGCCGACACCTCATTCTGAACGAAAATATCAACTCCATCACTCTCTCTACTGTCTATAAGACAGTCATAACTCTCACAGAAACAGCCTCTGAGTGTTACTGAATCTTGTAGAGGATGTGTTTCTTGGAAGCACGTTATTAATGAATGGTTGATGTGTGTGCATCAGTACTCTAACATCTTCAATGCGAGACCGAAGACCCTCAAACGTTTCATTGGATAAAATTTATAAATAAGGGTAAGTATAGATATAAAATTACAGATAAATATGAAAAAAATTAACTGTAGGTGATTCAGTTTTTCTTTTTAAAATTTTAATTTTAAAAACTCCAATGTTGGGGTTGGGTGGTTCCTCAACCATGTCCTTCAGTATATGAGGAGATGGAGAAGGAGATTTTGAAGAATGGAAAGTCATGGATGGCATTCCAGAAGGGGTGGTTTTGTGTACTCCCTTACATCAGAAGCATCGTCATGGGTTAGGGATTAATGTCATACTTGAACCAACAAGTAACCTACTTTTATTTTCTCCAGTAGTACTGGAAGATTAAATGTTAATATAATGGAAACTGTATTTTCTTTCTTTCCATTCTGCCATTTAATTATTCATTTTACTTCTACAACTTTTTGGAGATGAAGTTCATCAGCTATTTCAGTGATGTCCATATTCAAAAGTTCTCAGCAAAAAATTACTCCTCAGCTGGTATTTAAAGTTTTGTGACACACTGCGCTTATGTTTATACCACCCATATTAGTAATATATAAGAGAGATCAACTCTGCTCATCATTATATATTTCAATTAGTATAGATCCATCTCTTAATTTTTTGGTGTTCTTCAGTGAGCCCCATGATCCAGTTATTACTTTGTTGATAAGGAAAGGCGAGACCTTGTGAAGGGACCTTCCTGAATATTTTGCATAACAACAAATTTAACATTTTTAATCTGCAGACAGGGTGCTCAATGTATATTTTGTTTTCCAAATTACTGATATCCTCAACAGACAAAGCTGATTGACGCCTTTTCACAAGACTGTTTTTGGCTTTTTTTTTTGGAAGGACCATCAACCATCATAGGAATTTTTTGTGGACTAGTAATTCTGGTCCCACAAGTACCAGCGATATAACGGACCACTCCAGCAGAGCACACGCGTACTGGAGCTAGAGCTAAATGCAGTTGGGTTCACTCAGGTGCCAAGAGACCATTGTTTGAGACTCACTGCATAAAACCAATCACCCATCAGCACAATAGTTTCCAGCTTGGGTTACGCGGTTGAGGTTTCATAAGATGTCACAACACCACTGAGTGTAAATGTAAGAAGACGCAGTGCAGAATGTTGTTGAGTATAGGTATATAGTGTATGTGTAAAGTGTTCTGTGTGTAGTGGGAAAAGAAGCTGCAGAGGCTAAGGCCGTGGGGACGCCAAGCCCCCAAAGTCTTAAAGAGTAAGACTCCCCATTGGGGTAATGGTGATGTAGGACAAGACAGAGAGGAATAAATATCTGATGAGATGTTCCAGTTTAATCTTAGATGCAAGATGCAGAAGGAAAGTTCTTTACCGAGAGGAATATTTAATGAATTTTGCAGAGTATCTTCTTAGTACTAAATATTATTTTAAAGTTAATCCATTGAATTGTTATTAAATAAATGTAATATTTTGCCATTGGGAATTGAGAAGTTAAAATGTAAAAAAAACAAATTCAGAAACAAAATTTGTTTTTACATTCTACCAGAAAATTTATCATTAGGAAATACAGAAAACGGAGATATATGTTTTATGAGTATATTTCAAAAATTTCTTACCTAAAATTACAAAATATTTAAATGCATAAAATATAAATTGCAATTTATAATAAGAGGAGAGTTTTGTCATGGCATATTAGTAGGCCCAACATCCCCTGTCCCAAAATGTAAGTTGCTTTTTATTTCCTAGTAAGATTATTTTATTTAAGGGATGTTTTGGCATATTTATTATTATTATTAAAAACACGCAAGTCTGAACTACTTTCTGATGGAAATGCATTCAAAAGAAAGAAATATCCAATTAATAATTTGAGTAGATTCATCTTCGCTATTGCCCAGAAAATCTAAATCATTAATTTCATTATTAAATTCATCTAGTAAAAATACAATTGACTTTTTCTTTAATGATTAATTACACATTTTTACAAATATAAAATGAAGAAATTCAATTTATATGATGTAAACACAAATATAACATTAATAAAATTGAAATTAGTTTTTACCATCAGCAGTTATAATTCAAATATAACGATACAAATGCATTCAATCAAGATTAAAAATAACAAAGAATATGTCACACAATATCTAATGATAAGCTGCAAAACTTTTAGAAGTAGATACAAAAATAAAAAAGGGTTAATTTTTTATTGCATTTTTAAATGCACCATATCTATTTTAAAATCAAAACCTGATGCTTTGAAGTTAAGGATCTTGAAACAGATAAGATCAGACAAGTGAAGGAATGCTGATGATGATTTCTACATTATCACCAAAGTCTTATACTCATCAAAAGATTTAAAGAAAAATGTATTAGGATACATGATACATTACAAAAATCAGTGTATTATTTAGGCAAAGGCATCAAACATATTAAACAAATTATTGTATACATTTATCAGACAAGTGCAGTGTTCTCAGCTTTCAAAATTAAAGTATTTTTATTGTCTTACAAAAGAAAATGTTTGTTACTTTAAGTGTTTAAATTACTTTCTCGGATAATTTATAAAAGAATATGACTGAAGGTAAACTGAATTAGATGAAGACCAGTTTGATTTCGAAAAAACAGGCCTAATAAAAACAATTCTAATCCTTCACATTAATTTACAAGGTCAGGCTCAAGAAAGATAAAATAAACTACAATAACTCACAACCTCAAAAAAACATTCCATAACGTGAGCTGATAAATAATAAATAAGATTTAATAAAAAATAAGATGGAATTAGAGAAAAAAATAATAAAGCCAGGAGCTTCTTTCTCAAAAATAAATAGTTGGAGAAAAGACACTTAAAACAATAACACAAAAAGATGGAAAAATACCACCGAGAGAACAGTGTGATCCCTAATCCTTGTGGAAAGAAGAAAGAGGAGCTAATCAGAGAAAACTTTCTTAAAAACATGTATAGTGAAATCACGGTTCACCAAATGAATGTAATCTGAATGATGGCCAGTTAATAAATCTAATATTATAAAAATTAAAAAAGTATAATACAAAAATAATAATAATAAATATTCTATCACATCAAGGAATATATAGTAGAGAATTCAGTAAATAGATTAAAATATGAAGTGAATAAAAAAAAAGGGAATTTTTTTAATTTCACACACCATATCTTTTCAACTGAGTTTGTATTTTTCCCGCACATTGACAGCACTGGCTATAATGCATATTATTATTTTCGACCATATTTTATGCTTTCTTCAAATTTGGGAGCAGAGTAATTAGGACATATTTATTATGAGAAGCAATTCAATTTGTTTAAAACAAAATAAAGAATTTGCATTAAATTTTATGTTAAAAATGGAATTAAGTGTAATAAAGTAGTGAAGATGTTAGAGAAGGCTTTTAGAAAGAATGTTATGTCAACACCAAGGGTTTATGAGTGATGAAAACAGTTTTATCAAAAAGGTTGTGAAGATGTTGAAAATAACAAAAGGGTTGAACATCAATAACCGATGAAAAGATCAACAAAATAAAGAACACAATAAAGATCAATAATTGTCGAATCATTATAAAAGAAGTTACTCAAGAGGTGGAAATCTCTTATAGCTCATGTAAAACACTGCCCAACAAAAAAAATTTTTTTTAATGTTTCCTTCACTTAATGAGTCAAATCTTACTAATTTTGGGTTGAGAAAAACAAATATGACAAAGAAATATTTTTTATTAGCTCTAATTTCTGTGATGTACAATAGGTGGAAGTATTTTATTTAACAGATTAAGAGAAAATTATACATTTTATTTATATATACAAACAACATAGAAAGCTCATTTGACATTTTTTTAATGACAGTTATGTTCTAAGAGTTTTTAATTGATGGAAGAATAACTGGCAGTTTGGTTGGATCTGAAGAGAATCATGTGATGGCTTCATGAGATTGTTGTCTTTTGGCTTTCCTCTTGTAAGCGAGTTCCAGAGCATCCCTACACACAGACCAGCAGTAATCCGTAAGCATTGCTTCATTCCAATGGCCCTGATATCTCTGTTCCATTACAGAAATATCCTGATGGAATCTTTTTCCATGTTCATCACTGACACATCTACACAACTAAGAGGGAAAAATTCCAGGTGTGAGTGGAGAAAATGGATTTTAAGGAACATGTTGCATCAAAGTTGATAGGTTTTTTGCAGAAGTATTGTCACCAGCTGAATGTAGTCTTCATCTCTTTTGTTGCCTAAAATCAATGAATGACTCCCTTTAAGGCTTCCCAAGCTTCCTTTTCTTTCCCCTTCAAAATTCAGTCAAACAAAGGATCCTTTACAAGTTGTTGAATTTGTGGCCCAACAAAAATACTTACCTTAACTTTTGCATCACTTAACGTAGGAAATTTGTCTCGTAAGTACTTAAAGGCCTGTTCTTCTCAGTTCATACTTTTGACAAAATTTTTCAACAAACCCAGCTTTATATGAAGGGTTGGAAGAACATCTTTTGGGTCCACGAGAGGCTCGGCAACATTTTTCTCACTACTGTTAAGATTTCTTGCACGCCAGTCAACTTGAATATAATGTGATTTCCTATCCCTATTGTCCCACATATATAAAAAGCAGCAGTATTTAATGTACCCCAGTTGCATTCCTAAGAGTAAAGCAATGGCATTTAGATAACCACAGACTTTCCACCTGTGTTCAGCATATTTGATTGAGTCCAGGAGGATTGCCATGTTTACATAAGTCTTCTTCATATGAACCACATGACCAACAGAAATAGAAGGAAGATGACTGCCATTGTGAAGTAATACAGCTTTCAAACTACACTTGGAGGAGTCTATGAAAAGCATCCAATCAGTTGGATCATGATTCAAATTCAAACATTACATCAAGCCATTAATGTCGCAGCAAACAACAAGATTGTTTTTCTTCTAAAAAAAAAAGAAAGCAGATAGATCCCTATGACGATGTCTGTACTGTGAGACCCTGACATCATGTTGGAGAAGATTCCACTGCTGTAGTCTTGACCCTACAAGTTCTGCCTTCTCCTTCAACAAATCAAGGTCTCAATTGAGATCACTCAATTCTGCTTGACGCAGTCTGTGTGGTTTATCATCTTTTTCATCGCAATCAGTCACGGGATGTGGAAGGCTTGTTGGGTTCTTCTTCTTCTTTCACAGTCTTTATTTTCTACTTCAAACTCATAACTTTGGGGTGGAGTAGAAACTGGTAAACTATCTGAATGTGGAATAGGTTGAATAGCAGATGGAAGATTAAGGTATTGAACTGTTCCTTTCTTATTAATTGACAATCCTGCCTTTATAGGTGGAGTCAAGCAGAAATAGCAGTTATCTATATGGTTTGAAGGCTCCTGACAAACCATAGGCACAGCAAAAGCCATTATTGTTTTTTATTTTCCAGCCATTCTCATAGTACAACTGAACAAGAGTTGCAACATGTATGTAGGACTCATGACTTATACTGGTCCCCTTATACCTTATACCAAAATAATGCCGATAGGCAGTTTTTACAAGAGGCATCAAATTGTGTTTCTGTGACGAAAATGTTATTTCACCACAATGTAACAAAAATTCTTCACTGAATTTACACTTTTGTGGCATTTTCATTTAACAAATTTTTCACTTCAAAAGCAGTTGAAAACCAGAAATTCTGTACTAATTACAACACAAACAATATAAAACTCACAGTCACAGCAACAGTAATAATGTTTATAACTACAAACAGCTGGAGAACATTGTGTTTTGTCATTTAACAGGTGTGAAAACTCCAAAAACAAAATTAACCTCAAACTAAAATGTAAATCGGGTAAAAAATGATATGTCACTGTATCTCCGAAGCAAGAGCTAATCGGTCATTTTTATAGTGATTTTTGAATTCAACAGATGGAAATACATAAGAATAAGCTACTTTTGAGCCTGAAACATTTTCATTGTTGGGCAGTGTTGTTAGCTAACAGTGGTAATTCAAAATTACTCAAACATCTTATAACAGATGACAAAATGTGGATATGATGATGATGATATTGAGACAAAGGTCCTATCATTTCAATGAAAGCTTCCTGAAAAACCAAGAATAAAAAGGCACAGAGTTTGATCGAACATAACTGTTCTCCTCACTGATTTTCTCCAATTATAATGGTGTGGACAATTATTAATTCTTACCACAAATTGCACAACAAACAGTATTCATAGCAGTTTTACACAGTTTATGTAAGGCAGTCTACACAAAACAGTCATTTTCTTTGTGATCTCAAATGAGGATAAACAATTCTTGGATTTTGCACCACGATAATGCTCCAGCTCACACTTAACTATTAATTTGTGATTATTTAAGCAAAAATAACACCTTATTGATGCACTGCATCCTCCTTATTCTCCAGACATGGCAACCCGCAATAATCTTTTTCTTGTTCCCACTGATTAAAAGAACAAACAGATAATGATTTGCAATGACAGATAAAGTAAAGAAACCTCAATAAGTGAACTTAAGGGCATACCAAAAAATGCTTCCATAATTGTTTTGAGGTTTGGAAGAAATGCTGGTTAAGTGTGTTGTATCTCTGAGGGATTACTTTAAAGAGGGCAATATCAACATAGAATAAATAATTTTTTTTACATAAAAATTAAAACTATTTTTTTATTAATCACACCTGACATATTATTGAAATATTCCTAAATTTAAAATTGTCAACAAAACAAGAACAAAAAGTATAAGAACTTAAACAAACCTTTATCATCAACTATGAGCACTTTTCCTTGAACAGAATTACGACATGTTACTTTTATACCAGTTTCATTATCAGTTTTAGGACTAGACTGCCAAAGAAATGCACCATCAAGCTTGTTTACTGGTATATTATCGATAAAATTTTCATGATAATCTTCATCTGCCTGATTTAACAATAAAAAATTAATTTATTAACAAAAAACAAAGATATGAAATTTGATCTATTATTAAGGAAGGCTAAAAAAATTGATTTCAATACTTTCTTGAAAGTACTGTATAGTTTTGTAATTTATAAATTACAAACGGATACAATAGCATATAAAACTAACAGTATGGTGTTAGAGATGAAAGTAAGTACAAGAATATATGCTGACGATGCAAATTTAATTGCAAGAGGTAAGATCCAAGAAAATATTTAAATCAATTTTTTTTAGCCTTAACAATTTTTTTTAAAGATATCAATTTACTTTCAGATTCAAATAGATCAAATTTCATATCTTTTCTACAAGGCAAAGTACTGCAAATGTAATAGTTGATAATGATCTACTTGATCAAGCAGACAATATTTACATGCTTTTGAACTCATTGACTGATGAATATTTTATATCAGAATATTTGAACACTGAACCTGTTTATTTTATACTTTAAAGAAATTCTGTGTTTCTCTGAAAATTGTTATATACAAGTTAACAGGTACAGATTTTTCAGTTCAGTAATTTTAATAATGTTAACATTATTTGCGCAGTTATATGAGATTATGTTCATTTAGGTAATGGTTTACTATTCCCCTTGACTCTAAACTCTTTGATATTGGGAAATATTCTATGAAGTTGTCTGCCAACTATAAGGAAAGAAGTCTCGAGTCGAAAAGGCATCACTACCACTATCATGGATTATCACTAATTAAGTCAACACTACACAGATTATAACTATCAACTAATAAATTGTTTATTGGAAGTCTAAAGGTCAACACAAGAATTGTATAATTCAGTTGTAAAATGTTTGACAAAACAATTCCACAAAATAAAAATACTTAGTTTTACCATCAAAATTTAACTAAAATACAGATTTGTTGTTCATGTATTGGATTACAATAAAATCGTTGCATCAATATTTACTGTGTAACGAGATCAGCATATCTTCTTGTACATGTGTAGACTGTATTACAGACGTCTTCAGTGACTGATGGTGTCAGAGTAACTGTAGAAATAGACAAAACAAGAATAGGTTGTTAATAATTGCACAGATTGTTTAAAACGTTTTGTTCTTCATGTGTTGGATTACAATAAAATCACTGCATCAAGATTTATTATGTAACGAGATTCGTATACCTTCTTGTACATGTGTAGACTGTATTACAGGAATCTTCAGTGATTGATGATGTCGGAAACAAAAATATGTTGTTAATAATTAAACAAATTGTTTAAAAAAAGAGTTGATTAATTCAAAAGAGATAATTTTTCTCTTTTGAGAAAATAATCTTAGTAATTCAGTAGAATTACTAAGATTATTATCATTATTCTCATCTGGTAAATATAAAATTGAGTAGTTATTACTTTCATCATTTTTCATTGATCCAGTTCTCTTTGTAAAAATCACGTCGTCTAACAAAAACTTTATCAGATTCCGGAAACCAAATTCTGTACCCCGTTTGACTTTCATCATAACCTAAGAAATATCCGTATTCTGATTTCAGATCCATTTTTCTTCTTCCAATTTTTGGAATATGAGTATAAACTTCTTCATCGAAACTATGTATATCTTTTATTGCTGCCCTTCGTCCACGCCAGATTTTAAAAGGTGTGAAACTCTTGACTGAACTTGAGCTAGTGGCATTCAATACATATACAACACAGTTCACAGCTTCTGCCCAAAAACGCAGTTTGAATTTCCTTTCAAGTAGAATTGTATGAGCTGCTTCAATGATGGTTTTATTCTCTCTTTCTGCAGATCCATTTTGCTCTAGGCAGTGAGCCACTATGCGTTGAAGTTGAATACCATATTTCTTGAAGATTGTTGAAACTTCATTATTCACTAATTCACGGCCATTGTCAGTTCTAACAACTCTATATGCCACGTTCTATTGATCAAATACTTTATGCCTCCAGAGCAATATTTTTCTGCCATTTTAACAAATTCTTCTATGTTACTACTAGCTTCATACTTATTGCCCATAAAATACACTTTCCTAAAGTAGGAATAGTCATCCTTTAGTAGTAATATATATCTGGCATCTCCCACGGAGTTTTCTTGAATTGAAACACACAGGTCAGCATGAACAATGTCACCTATCCTGCTGGTAGTAGATACAATTTTTGGAAAAAGCAATCAATGAGACTTTCAAACGGCATATGCATCACAAAATCTTTCTTCTTTATCTGCAGTTTTTACATTAAACGATCAAGAATTGACTTTTCAATACTATAATTTTGATGAACAAATCTTTTGATTCCAAGTATATAGCCTATAAGTGACATAAGCATTAGCACCAATGTGAAATTCACGTTTGTTTATATTTGAATAATCACTCAGTATCAGAACTTTAAACTGCATGAAAAAAAGTTTGTTTATTCTCTTACCCATAGCAACGATGCATCCAGTCTTTGTAAATTTTCTTACAAATTTATTTGACGATTCTTTGAGACCTTTATCCATTGCCACTCCAGTAGAAAACAGGTCATATTTTAAATCTGGTGCATATAGTACATTCACAAGATGATTAGCATATAACTTTTCACCATTATAAGCAGGAATATTGATGTCACCTTTTCCATAGCCTTTTATGTATGTACAGTCACCAACTCAAATGCAAATAAATGGATCCCAGTGGACGATAGTTAATAAACCAGCTTTATATAAGTCATGTGATCAATACCTCCTGAATCTTGATCCAATCATTTGTATATTCACTAACATGTACAAAACAATTGCTAAAGCTTAGCATAATAATCCTGAACCATGTGCATTAATCTCATTACTGACACTAGAGTGTTTACTACTAGTATTGTTATTATTATTATGCTTTTTATTATTTCTGTTAAACCAGTATTCACATGTCCAATGTCCTGGCTTTTTTAAATATGACAATTTCCAGGTTTTTGCTTTTGCTGAGCCTTTTCCTTTAAATGCTTTTGAGGTTAGAATGCTATTTTCTTGTTTATTATCATCATCAACTCTAGATTCTTCAATTATTAACTTTGAAATTAAATTCGATAATGTATGATCTGAGATACTGATTGGAGATATGGTCCCATGCACTATTGAAATGGTTATAATTTTTTGGCAATATCAGTAGAATTTTTTAAATAATCGATTTTTCATCTACATTATCTACCACAACCTTCAAACAATGAGCTATGTCTTGAATTCGTGAGATATGAGTATGCATATTATCTATAGAATTTTTTACTAAACTGTGCCATTTCAATTGCAAAGTAAGTAAATTTGCTTAATTTTTCTCTTCATATACAGATAACAATTTATTCCACATTTATTATGCAGTTTGACAATTAATTAAATGTATCATAATTTGCTCTGGAATTGTAGTTATTACCACTCTTTGTACTCAACTATCAGCTAATTCAAAAACTTTTACCTTTTCAACATATTGTTCCCAAATTAGTAACATCTTCAGGCTTACATAGTTGACTAGTACACACATTAGATGTGTTATGTGCTTTCAACATAATCACAATCTGAAATTCCATAAATTCCAATTTTCAGAATCTTATCATTTAGTCGACCCCTGGCCAAATTCACGTTTTACTGACACAATCTGGACTACAAATAACAGATCCACACCTTATTAAAAGCAATAGGGTACGTTTACAACAGTTCTGAGCACCAGCAGCAGCCAGACACACAGACTCCAACATGTGATTCTAAATTTCCTGAATACTTCTCGGGTTAGTTATGCATGTTTTTATGAATTTCTGAGTTAAAATAATTTTTTTTTTTATTATTGTCCATATCTGGTTTAGATCAATCTATCTCAACGTAAAGAGTTTGGAGGCAGGGGGAAACACTTACCTTCATTTTTGGTTGCTCACTTTTTATGAAAAATAAATGTATTCTTATAAAAATAATATGGAGAGGTACTATATATAGTAGCAAAGTCAATGTTTGCAAATAACCTTATAGAAAGAGAAATTCATAAACAGACATTAACCACAACATGTAAATTTTACTTATGAAATCAGTTGAAGCCAAGGTGAACACTTTAATTAAAAACATTTTGATGAAAATGATAAATTATACAAATTAACACAAACATCAAATACATCTTTCTACATACAGAGGGATTTCCTAATCACTTTGATTAGATTTGTTTATTAATACAAATATCTTTATGAAGATATTTGCGAATATCTCCATAGCAGAGATATTTGTGGTGTTGTTGGTCACCTTAATCAACTCCAAAACGCTCATTTGATGGAACAATTTTCACATATTTTGAGTGTAAGTCTTAATTACTTTGAATACCTTTTTCATGTGAATTTTAATTTTTTTTCATTAAAATGAAACCAAAAACGCCTATTTTCAAGATAAATTAACTAATAAAGTTAAATTTTTCCACGTTTATGTTATCAAGTTAGAGAAAACTGGCAATTTAATACAGTAATACAAGCAACACTTTGGAAGATTACAAGTTAAAAGGTCAAATGAAAACTTATAAAATAAACTCAATGCTTTTTCGAACGACAAACACGTGGAATAAAATATAAATGATCCTATTAACTTGTATTATGACATGGTCATGCGAGTACATATATAAGGGTTGTCATTTTTTGGATAAATTAAAAAAGTTACAACGATAAATACAAATGACATTAACTATAAACACGCTATTTTAAGGTTAGGGTTATACAAATACCTCCAAAGCGATGCTCAAGATGCAGTATGTTAAAGACAAAGCAAAAATAATTCCTAAAACTATTTTTCTTCTAAAAAATCTTACAATACAGGCAGCCCACATTTTAATCTATTAATAACCCTACATCGCAAATAATACATTATCGCACGTTCACACATTTCACAAACATAAACACTACATACAGTAACCCAGTGATTTCTGTTATGGTTGACTGTAATAGTCACGTACTACACTAAATTATCGTATATAAATTACATACAACCTTAAAGAATCATTTTTCATCTATATATTTAAAATATGAAGAATAATAAACTTAATTATATAATTTTTAACTTTATCAGTCGTACGTTTTATTTTTTCGTACAAAATAAACACCCAGTTGATACCAAATCGCGGCAATTAGACCGAAATCAAACTATGAAAGCGTGATAACGCATATATGTAACTTAGATACACGATATGGTTAATGTAATTATTACTTTATTACCAACAGAATACAGTGAGAAGTAAAATTAATGAATTATATATAGATTTGTGTGACAAATTTTTCATTTAATAGTTGGTTTATTTTAAAAACAAAATTTAAATTACAATTTAAACAATCACAGATTAATCCAAAAATTTTATTACAGTTATAACATGAACAGTAAAAGCTATTCAATCAGGTTAAACAATATTATGTTTTTTTCTATTTTTCAAGAAAACAATTTTAGGGATAAAAATTTTACACAAAAACAGCTGATAATGAATTTATTATAAAAATCAATTATTATAACAATCACTCAATTAATACACTGGAACTTTCCTCCTGATTCAATGTACATCTTTATAACAACAGCACATTTAAAATAAAAAAGGTGTTAAAATGATAGTTTCATTAAAAGCAACCTAAATAAAGTAACTCTAACCATGAACAAGCAGAAATTTTTTTACCATTTAGACCAACTCCAGGTATGTTAAACTACCTAAAATAATTAATCTTTAAAAATAAGCTATTTAAATAAAATCTAAAAGATAATTTAAAAAATCAAAATAATTTATAATTAAATGAATTTTAAATAAGCTAAGAGTTGAGAATATATATAGTAACTAGGCTATGCATATAAAAATGAAAATGTCTTCAGGTGTCACTTACTTTGTCTTATCCATTTCATATGGAACTCTTAAAATGGAATGGATTGTCTTGGCCTCCAACAAAATTTAGGTTAAGTAACAACAACAAAATATGTTGAGAAGAAACAGTTCTTTTGACACACAGCATTTCACTTAAAATCTAACATTTGATGACCATTTCAATTGTTAAAACAATCATGATAAGTAGACAAGAGAGTGGATGTCCAATGCCTGCAGTAATTTAGCTTTGATTTCCTCCATAGTATAAAAACAATTTTTGAGTTTTTTCATATGTGGTAACAAAAAAAGTTGCATGGAACAAGAGTGGGCAAGTGGGAAGAATGGATAAAAATTATTCCAGTTAATATGTCAAAAGTATTTAAAGTATTTTGTAAATATAATGTTCACCTTGTTTTTGGACAAAAACTGTTTAATGTGAAGGGTGGGTGGTATGGAAGGTGACAGTGTCATGATTTAGAAACCAATCCACCATTCCCCTACATTACCATGCATTTTTGCCATACACTCGTTCAATCTTCTTTAACTTGTCCAGGTAGAAATGATCAGCAGGAAGTGGAAATGACTGTCCAGGAGAAATAAATTCTCTCTGAATCATCCCAGTTGCATGAAAAAAGCAAATTAACATTGTCTTCAGGTTTGAACAAACTTGCCATGAACTTTTTTTGTTTCTGTGAACTCTGCGATTTCCACTGGCTTGATTGTTGTTTCATTCCTTTTAAGTTATAACCACAGCATGACTAATCACCTGTCAATTTTAGTAAGAAAGCATGCATAATTTTGAAGTTGATTATTCAAATTGCCACTCAAATTAACACAAACTGGTTTTCTGAGCTTCTGTAAGTAAATGGCTCAAGTTCTGCAATACCGCTTTTCATTTTCAAATCATCTCTTAAAATTCACAAACACAAGTCAATTCAGAAATCTCAATAGGCTGATAATGATCTTTGTAAAGTTTATTGTAAATTCTTTAAAAATTTTTATCATTGCTAATAATGGAAATTTGGTCAGAAATTAGTTTATCTTTTAAGTGACATTACTACTCATAAAGTGAAATCTTTTACAGCTTCTTCTTTAAAAGCATTTTTAAGCATCACTACTGTTTCAGTTGTTTTCCCTAAGAGGAAATTGAAATTTCATGCAGACTCTCTGCTCTTTATGAATGTAAACTCACAAACAGATTGAACAAGCACCAAGAAAAACCAACATTGAACACCTTATGAACAACACAGAGCAGTGCCACTTTGCCACAGAATGCTGTAAGCTTGTCAGCAGTAGAATTTGCAATTAACTTCTAGGTAGATTATTATTGCCGGTACAGATTCCAGTTATTTTTGGGAACCCCCTCTATATGCAAATATTAATTAGAATTTCTTTCAATTTTCAGCTCTCTAATTTTACATACTAAAATGCATTTTTTAATAAATAAAGTTGAAACAAGGATTAAGAATAAGGCAAAAGGGTAAACAGTAAAAAATGATTAGATCAGAATAGTTCATCAATTAGGTGACCTTTGATCATCATCATTGAACTGAAGATGTATATTAATGATAAATTAAAAAAATAATCATATGACCATAAAAAATGATACAATGAGTTGTTTGGTTACAAAACCAGGTATCCTTCACCGTGCTGTATGTGTCATAAAAGGAAGAAAGCTACCTCACTTATTTTCTGACATTTTATCAACATAATTTTTCTTTGTGTATACTAACGTTGTGGGATTTGTTAATTACATCTGATAATTCTTGAATACTGCACCACCAGTTTTAATAATTGGCATTTAAAGTTTGGAGATCCTGGCTTTGATACCAACATATGGATTTACCTGGTTTTGTAACTTTTTGTCTTGCCTTTATAGGATATTTATACCAGTGTTGTGTTTAATGTTAAATAAATATTTGACTAGTTTAATTAACAAAATATAGGTTTAATATTATATTAATATTATAAATGATTTTCTGTAATACCAAAGTATTTAATTAGATTGAAAAACATGTGAAGTAATTGCTAATTAAATTGCTAATAAATAAATTAAATTCTCGATAAGCCCAAAATAACAGGGGAATACTAATGTCTCTTGACTGGGTAGGTTATTTCAACAGATTTTATGTTTGTGGGGGCTTCCACTAACCACTTGCTGCACATACCTAAAATAACCTGGTTTTTCTTCTGTCCTCCACATCCATCACAAAACAGTTTAACAGTAGCAATTTGATTTGAACCTTTCTGGTACTGGTCTTCTGTTCAGTAATAACTGCTGCAGTTTTCTTTTGTAAGCCTGCTCTGTGAATTACAATGTACACAGCAATGGACTGGATATATCCATTTTAATTTATAAACTCTTAAACACACACTTATATTATTTACTTATTTTTAATAAAAATTTTTGGAGTATATTAAACCACAATCAAAACAGAAAATAACCCGCTCAGTTGGTCTAGTGATGAACGTATCACTATCAATCATCTTTGTAAATCAGATGATTTTGAAGTCGAGTTCCAACATTCAAATCCTAGTAAAGGTGCAGTTACTTTTATATGGACTTGAATACTATATTGGGATACCAGTATTCTTTGGTGGGTGGTTGGATTTCAATTAACCACACATCTCAGAAATGGTCGACCTGAGACTGTAAAATAAAAGACTACACTTCACTTATACATATCATCCTCATTCATTCTCGGAAGTAGTACCTGATGGTAAATAGGCTAAACAGGAAAAAACAGAACACACATTATGGCAACATAACCTTAATATTTAATGGCATGCAGAGTTGTGATTGGTGGATCTAGATTTACTTGGGTTTGATTCCAGTGTTAAGAAGAATTTGAATTACCTTACTTTGAAACCAGATACATTTCCTACAGTGCAGATAATTAAGTTATGATTAAAAACATCTTTAGTTAAGAATTGCCTAAAATTGGAGATTTGAAACCAAAAACCCTCAATGATGATACAATTAACACCAATCCAACATTTTCAGTAATATAATTAGCATAAAAATTTTCAAAAAATTTGAGCATTCTCTGTAAATTTCAAGGTATTCTGGAGTTTGTGGATTATTATGACAAATGCTTTAATGTTGGTACCAGTTATGTAAAGAAACAGGTAGTTTCAGAAAGCACTGTAAAATGTGATACTTTTTAATATATAAAATAGTCTTCACTTAACCCCCCCCCCCCCAAACAATGAACTGGTAAAAATTTATAAACAATAACATATATAATTTAAACTAAACCAAATTACAATCCTTAATTTTAACGGAAATAGTGGATTTTCTCTACGTATACAATTAAACCTACACTATTTATATATATTTTTTGTATAATTACATTTTTTTGTGAATAGGTATTGGGAAAGTGCAGCAGAATTTTAAAAGAATTTATTGGAAAAATTACTAAGAATTTTCCCAAATCAAATTTTATGGTATCAGATGAAATAAAGAAGAAAAAACCTTTAAATGAATTGATAGAACCAGTTATTAGCAATGGAAAGGTGAGAAAAAAATTTGTTTTTGTTCTGTTGGTAGCCATAAGAGGCAATGACATTTAATTTAAAAAACTATATCAATATTTTATCAGTAGGATTTTGTTACCTTAACCTGAGGCAGTTTGTAATTGAGTTTAGATTTAATAGGTGAAGTTTAACACATGTTGCTTTTTTAAAGCTAATATAGTCATTGATTCATCTGACTTATGAACACTGAAGTGTTAAATACTTGCTTAGGAATAATTTCCCAAGCAAGTATAATGTACTATGAAATAACAATAGTTTTAGTATTGAATACCCAGGAGTGTTCAAATTTAAATTATTATTCAATTTATTTAAATTATTTATTTCAATTATAATTTTAAGGCGCAAAATAAAAATGCTGAAGTTGGTAGCACTATCTGATGAGCAGAAACAAGCACTAATCTCTAGTCATTCAGTATCTAGCTGTTACATGCTATTTGTATACTAATATTAGAGAAAATTAGTGAAAAAGTGCATCCAAACATGTAAAAGTGTATTATAAAAGAGTATTATAAAAGAAAATGTCCAACCATCAAAAATTTGTGAAAAATTAAAAATATAGTACTTTAAGGACATATTGACAAACAGAGTAAATCTTTTAAATATAGTCAAGGATGTGTAGAAAATGAACCACACCATTGTCTGAAAACATCGACAACAAAAGAAATGGCTGAGGATTAAAATACTTAGTCAAAATGATAATTGATTACAGTAGGGAGTATTGCTTCTACACTCAATATCAGTGTTGGCAATGTGGATAATGAATCTGAAAACAACTTATTACCAGAAAATGTGTGCACATGGGTTCCATGAATGTTAGAATAAACACAAGCAGACATACTTGCAGATAGCTCATACATTGTTAGCTCAATATGAAAAGGAAAAATATTTTACCCAGGAAAAGACCATTGATGCAGTAGCAACATCCTTCATCTGTGCATTATAAATGCACAGAGTATTACTGAAATTTACTGAAGGGTCTAGTAAAAACAAACATCTAAAACAAGCTGAAAAAAAGTCAACATTCCCTATAATATACAGAGTAATGTGTGCCTTCATGTGGCTGCTTATAATTAATTGCTAAAAGCTATGACATATATATTTTGGGTTATTCTGCATCATATCTCGGCTATAGTCCAGACCTTTGACCCTCTGACTTCCATATGCTAGGACCCTTAAAAGAAACTCTAGAAGGTAAAAGTTTTGTTCTAATGAAGAAATCATTGAAGCCAGTCAAGAGTGAGTCCATCAGCAGCCAAAGAATTTTATATTGAAGGAATATGGAAGCTACATGAAAGGTGCTGCTGTGGATTGAAAAGGACAGAGTATGTTAAAAAATGCAACTTGTGTAACAATTGCTTTGTTACTTTTTGAATAAATAAAATTATAATTTAAATTTGAATGTTCATAGTAATAACATTAATATTTTGTATCAGATTTATTACAGCATAATAAAATTTAAATTACTTAAAAAAATGTAAATATTGTTTAATAAGGAAAAAATAAAATGATGGTAAATCTGCTGAAGAATTTATTCAGTAAAGATTTATTTAAAATTAACTCTGTGGCAATTTGCCACAGATGGTTTACAACTTTTGGAAATTTATTAAATATCAATTAGAAAAAATATATAATTTTAATTTTTTAAATAATTAGAAAATATTCATATGATAAATTATAATTAATTTTTTTTACATAAGATTGTTTTTGGAAATATGAGCCAAAAGACCAGTTCCCTTGTTGAACATAAATTGTTCACACTATCTGTATTTGTCTGCCAGCAATCCAGACATTATAAATAAAACATCACACATAAATTTATCAACAATTTTTTGAAAAGTCTATAGATAAGGTAAATTATCTCGTCAGATAACTGCTAATGACATTATCTCATCATTTTATCTTTATCAAATATATGTACATTAATCATTTTTAAACAATTTCAAACTAAAAAAATAGAATTTTTACTATAACATAGGGAATTTTATTCAATTTCTTCTAAAATTAATAACAGGTGGAATTTTCCATAATGGCTATTCATTATCAATAAATTCAAAATATACTAAGGATCATATTTGAAATCTCATTGTTTACTAAATTTAGCATACTATTAAAAACAACTTAAAGCAAGAAATTAAACTAAAAAAAGTCATTAGCAGATAACTGAATCAGTTGGCAGTAGTTTTAAACTATAGAAATTACACTGGTAGTTTACCACTTAATTAAACATTATTAATCCATTTTTTAAATTCTCCTAAAATCATCACTAAAGAGAACAGAAAATATTTTAAATTCTATTAATAGTGTTTTCAAGAAGTGGAACACAACCTCATAGAAGAATGATTCCTTCTTTTGTTGCATTTTTGAGGAAAAATGGGTTACACAATGCAGCAGAGAATATTATTGTCTCCCAATAGATTGTCAGTTATGCCCAGAACCAGAAAAGTATGATGTAGATGCATCGAACAAGCTCTTCAAACAGCTGTATGACAAGTTCTAAGAGATAGAGAATGTGGCAGATGCAGCCAAAAGTGTCAACTGAAAGTGCTAACACCAGAAAAGTTGACTGACTTGCAAGCTGCATATTCTGTTAGTCCCAAGAAGTCTGTGTGTCTATCTAGCCAGTCTGATCTCTCCGTTGGTAATGTCTATATGGCATCACACAAGTGTTTAAAGATGCATCCATACAAAATTCGTGTTGTTCATAAGTTATCTGGAAAACATTCAGCTTTCTGCCTTGATGTCTGGTTTTGGTCTGAATTTTCATGACAGTGAACAGCAAGCGCTACATACAGTGAATTGTGTTATAACCACTATACCTGCAGACTGGCTAGGGTACATGTTGGTTCAGCAGGACAATGCGCAATGCTCATATAGCTGAACACTGACTTTCTTGGATCAGTGTTTTCATGGAAAAGTGATTCCAAAGGGGTTGTGGCCCCCTCCGGTCTCCTGATATATCCCCTCCTGACTTTTTCTTGTGGGGATAACTTAACCCTTGTTGTACCAAGGGTACACTTGATACATCAAGGATGAAGGGGGGGGGGGGTCCTCAGAGGCCCTGTATGAAAATAACTTTAATTAGGTAATAATGTATCTTACATGTTTATTTTCAGGCAATACAGAGATAACAAAAAAAAATTATCTAAATATTTGTTTGAACACTAAAGTTAAAAATTGGAAATACATCAGACTTAATTAAATGTTAATAAGTCTTAACTTTAATAAGACTCAGGCTTATTAAATGTTTTTTAATATATTCAGTCATTTGCATAATTAGTTTAACAATTTTGGCAAATTATTATTTTTTTAAAGTGATTTTTCACAATCATGCTTGTAATAGTGCTCACAAGTAGTACTTTCTGAAATTTTTAGATTTCAATTTCTTCAAAGCTACTTCCTGGACACATATGTGACATCTTGTGCGTTGCCCATCTGTTGCAGGTCCAGCTTCAGGTGGTGTTTAATAATTTTTTTTTCTAGAACAGCTTCAATAGCGCTAATTACTGTTTTACTAAGGCCGGTTAGATTTTTACTTCATTAACTTGAGGTTTTACCAGTTCTATGACCAGTTGATGCAAAAAGATAATCCTCTGGTTATGATTTTAAACCAATTGAAAGTTTTCATTGAAAAGAGTGTAAATTGATGTTCACAGTGTCATTGAGTATAAAACATGGTAAGAGGCCACCTCCTTGTTCCTTCTCTTTTTACAGAATAATTCCTAGGCATCTGGTCAATCCAATCAACACCTCCTTTTATATGATTGTAGAACAATTCAATGCAGAGTTTATTCTTCTCAACTTTACTTACTTTGTCATGATGTTGCGTAGAAAGCATGAGAAGCGATTTTGTATGTATGAAACTAGAGTAACTGGGGCCACTTCTGAACAGCTATCTATAAAGGCAAACATGGAACAATCTTTAATTGCAAACTCCCAACAAGTGTAAGCTTAGTCATGATCCAATTTTTCAGCAAGATCTACAGATGTATAAAATCTATGTCACGACATTTCTACCAGATTTAGATATTTCTTTGAATCTATTTCAACTCATTATAGCAGAGTAAACAGGACACCCGTATAAGATTGATAATAATTCATGATCATCATTGGTTTCTGAAATATTTCTCCTTAGTTTTTACATTAGAATGAGACAATTTTACTTAAAATATTTGGTGTGAAAAATTTTTGAAATATTTTTTTGCAGAATCACCCTACCTTCTGGGTTTTAGGCCATACTTTTAATGAACAATATTGTCTTCTTCAATAACGTTGAGGGCACCTAACATAAGATCTTCGAGGTTTTCCCTTTATATAAATAAATTATTATTTTCCCTTTACATAAGTACTATTACCTTGTAAATTTTTCAGACTGGTGTGATTGTTGTGACAAAATTGCAGGTTCAGGTTCTAAATCAGTCTTCTTGATAATCGAACTGTATAATATTATCTTCTGTTTCACTAACCACATCACTTACATAAAAAATTGCATTAGTATAATCTTTCTCTTCAAGTATTCAGTCAGTTTCACTCGAATGCTCTACTAAATTACTCATATTTCAAAACTAGCTAACATAACCTTAACTGTATTAGTAAAACCTGTAAAGCTGTATGAATAAATGACACCTGATAGCAAGAAAATGTCATGTCTTCTAGATAATTTATACGCCAGCATATAAGTATTTGAATCCTTATAAATCGTACAGCACTTCTAGCATAGAGACCAATTTGAATTTACAGAATAAAATAATAATTTATAATAACAAAGTACAGCTTATTGCTGATTTTTCTGAAGCTTTAACCTTCATGCGTCTCCATGTCTGCAACACCTTTGGAAGTAAGATCTTGGAAATGAATTAAATAAGAAGTAAAAAAATGCAAACAATCAAAGCCACATTCAGTTAATTAGTTCTTATAAATCAATAAATGAAGTTAAAAATACTCAAGGCTGTAAACCTAAAGTGGGTTACCCATGTATAGATTCACTGAGTGTATCATCCAGGTTTATATATTTTTTGTGGAGTAACTTATGCCTCTTCTAAAAAGTAAACATTCATACCTCTTATTTAGTATAGTAATTTCACATTTACCTTTTGTTAAAAAAATTTCATGATGCCAGTGCTTTAATCCTTTTTTTAATTGTATTGTTTAATGAATGGTAAGAAATAATTTTGATTATTAATTAATGATATTTATTATTTAAAAAGACAAAATCCAGTTAACAGAATAATAAATTTATATATATTTATGATAAAACTTTCATTAATAATTTACTAGTATTTTTGTCCAAAATAATTAAAAATATTTTCATTTCAATGGCTTATAACAATTATTACTACTAAGTGTAAAACTATAACAGAAAGCTTAATTTTAGTTTATGTATATTTTAAACAATCTTCAGGTAAAGTTTATCTTCTTTTTTGGCAGCTTTTAAAATGTAAAACTATGCTGCAATATGCCTTTAACTTTGGAGAGGATAACTGCAATGTTGAAATTTAGAAATTAACAAGGGCCATTCAGAAAGTTGTCAGCCTGACAAGGAACACAAGATTTTTCAGAAATTGTTTTTTATTTTTCATTGCCATCTTGCAATTTGATTTTTTTCTGGGCAAAATATGCTTCTGCATTATCATTGCTTGGACATGATATATTTCTTGTAATAAACAAAGATATATCACCATATATATAAATTTAAAAAATTGCCATCTGCTTTAAAGCAAATTGTATGAATAACTGAAACACTACAGTAATTCAAATACTTAAATAAAAACAGCCTTAAACTGTAAAACTTAAGACATTTTAATAAACAACTTGCCAACTTTTTAATACCTTCACTACATGATTTTTTCAACTCTGCAAAATAACATTTGTCTCAGCTTTGACCTCATCTTTCTCCAGCGAGCCATTTCTTCAGGTTTGCGAAGTGGTTACTGGGAGCCAAACCTAGTATAAATATGGCATAAGTGGAAGCACTTATGGAGTTTTGCTTTACTAGATGTGGATATTTATAAGCAAGCTTCTATTGATCCATTAGTGAAGGGTAATGCTCTCTGATGATGGTCCTGCCTTTTTCCAGGTAGTCTGTGAACCCCGTACCACAAGAATCCCAGAAAAGTTTTTGCTATGACTTTTCCTGCTGATGAAATAGTTTTGCTTTCTTTGGTGCGCTTTCACCATTGTTTGGTCTCTGGTGAGACAGAGACCAAACATTTTAGTTTGGTCTACCAGTTTCATCTACTGTCATAAAATGTCAAAGAACTCAACAGAATCACATTTTAATAAGTCTAAACACCATTCAGAAGTGTTCAATCTAATGCGTTTTTTGGTCAACTGTTGAGCAGAAAGGTTGTTCATACCTAAAACACTGAGTAAAATATTGACACTGTCAACAAGCTATCATTTAATATGGCAATCTGGATTTTTGTGACTCATCAGTTATAGTGGTTTTTGGGTGTCCCAAAACAGTACATAATCATCTTGAATGAATTTATGATGACAGTTAAATTTAGCAGCCCACTTCTGTCATAAACAAAGGGGGAAAATCCTTTTTGGATTTAAAGTGGAATTAGCTCTATTTGTATGTCCATTGGGGTTACCTAAAAAAAGTACTTAACAGATCAAACTTCATTTTTATCCATTATTTTAGAAAATGTCAAAACTTGTTTTCCTTACTTGATTGCCACAAACAAGTAACTAAACACAGACACATGAAATTTCACAAGTCACACCATCTGTAGAATTATACTTGACAAATATATTATAGCCATACAGTTGTAAGTGTACCATCTCTGTCAGACCAAGAACTTTCCAAACAACCCTAATGTCTTACAAAACATACAAAAACAATCAAGTAAAACTGATATGTATTTTTTATTACAGAAATTAAAAAAATCAAATAAAATAATACGTAAAGAAGAATTAAGACAATTAAAAAATATATCATCACTTATACTTAGGGATACAATGACATTAAAGGTACTGCATTATCCACAACCCAGTCAACAAGGTTATAAATCATTAAATTTGGGGAAAAATGCAATAAAAGAAAAAAACAATAAAGGTGTAACATCTTGTCAGAACTATTTTGTAGTAACTATACCAGGAACTATTTTACAACAAAATAATTTATCATTAAAACATCGTCACTTAGGTCCTTTGCAACATACAACTAAAAGACATTTTGCAATCATAAAATTAAAACATAAGCCATTACACAAAGGTAAAATGATTTTTTATGTGGATTGTGATGTGTTAAACCATCATAATAAAATTGTTGAAAGAAAACTAAGAACAGATTCTCATGGAGGTAACTTATTTGAAGATAAAAACTTTCAAAAAAGTAGTGGTAATAATGATCAAGATAAAAATATGGAATTTCAATGTAAAAATAGTACAAACTCCTTAATTAGGGTTCTGGATATTTTTACAAAATATGATGTCTGGCACACCAGTATACCTAATTTCAAAATATTATGTTGTAAGATGCACACAAATTCTAAAAGATTTCTAAGTAAAAACTCTGAAGACACTTGTAAAAGTTTAGATAATCTACAAGAATGTAGATCAAAACAACATTATAATGATATTCTGAAACTTAGAATAAAACAAAAATCTAAAATATTAATGGATCAATTAAAAACTGCTGCCGATATAGTTAAACCTGCATTTATAAGTGAAAATGCAAATAAAAAATTTACAAAAGGAGATGTAGTATCTAAATTTAATAATAATAAATTCAATGTATCAAGAAACAACCCAGAGGATATATCTAGGAATATTAAAAAATTACTCAATACTTCTAAATCAGATATCGCTTTTAATGAATCTTTCAATTTACACAAAAAATACATAAAAAATGAAGTATCAAGCAGACCTTTTTCTATAAATTCACGAATATGGAAATTTAACATAGAAAATTTAATTATACCATTCAAAACAAATAAAGAATTAGAAATAAAAAGAACTTGGAATACTTTCATAAAAAAATATAAATTAAAATCAAAAAATCATAATGATTTAACCGAATATAAAATTACATCAAAATTACGTGATATCGGTAATGGTAAAAAAGAAACTGAAAAAGAATACTTAGACAAACCTTTTACAGATGATTACAATTGCAACACTCAAAAAACTGCAGTAAAATCTGTTCAAAATTACAGCCGTGATGATTCTGGTTATCAAGAAATAAAATCACCTAGTCTGAATTCATCTAGTAAGTCATTGTCACCTAGTCTGAATTCATCTAGCAAGTCATCGTGTAGGTTTACCATTGAAAATGAAGAATTATCAGATGATGAAGATGAAGTAATTAAGAAAAAAAGTAATTTAAAACCTAACCAGGGTGTAATAAATAAAAATTTCAGGAAAAATATAGAAATGATATATCCAATTTCTAAATTAAATTACGACGACATATCAGCTTTCTATGGTAATACCCAGCAAAATGATTCATCAGTTAAGGAAATAGTAAATGAAAATAATTTAAAAACTTACAATACTGATAATTATGATACAAAAAATGATTTTTTTTTGAACCTTTTGAAAAAATCAATGAAAGCAGAAGACCTTAATGAATTCCTTGATAATATAAAAACAAACAAGAATTCAGCAAATGATATTCTTATAAAATTTTGTAATAGATTAATGTTTATTTCCAAAGATGTTAATCATTTTACAAATGTTACAAATATTAAAAAAATTATTAATTTAAAAAATGAAACAGATTTCAGTACTGTAGTTGAAAAAATAAAAAATGAAATAAATCTGAGAAAGATCAACCTGAATGAAGTGCAGAAAAAAGAAGTTATGGTAAGATTTAATTATGATGATGATAAAAATAGTAAACTTTTAGTTACCACTACAAAAAATATACCTAAAAGAACTTTTTTAAATAAAATCAACAAAGGTAAAAGTGGCAACGATGATGATGATGATGATGATGGTGATGATGATAATATAATTAGATCACTCAGGACAAACGAGTCTTTAAAATCACAAGCAACTAAATCACCTGATAGCAAAAACGTGATGGAGATAAAAAGAATAGACAAAACTGTGGATAAAAATATTGATAATATAATAATTAAAAAAGAAAAGATTAATAAATCGTTATTACATGATTTGCTAAATGAAGGAAATGCTTTTCTAAAATTTTTACCGATAATAAATGAAAGTTTAAAAACTTATCTTAAATCTTATCAAAATAGCAATTTATCAAATAAGGACAAAATTATCCATAAAATTGATCGATTAAAATATGCGCCTTTTAGGAAGTTACCAAATACTAGTACAGAATTGTTAAAAATGAACTTAGAAGATGAGAAAAAATTAAATGATAATAAAAATAAGGAAAAAGAAGTGAAAGTATTAATAGTGAAACCAAGTGATAAAGAAATTCCAACTGTAACTAAAGATTCATTACTTTCAACTATTAATCATGAAAATGAAGAACTTTTACCGAATGCATATTCTAGTACTAATGTTGAAAACATAATAATGAAGGATGATTTACTCGTTCTTAGTGTAAAAGTTAAAATACCATTTTCTTCAGTGTTATTAGTACTTGGAAAAAAAGACGCAAACTTTTCTGGAAGGGTAGTGGCAAAAAAAATCAATAAATAATAAATTGTGTATATAAAAATATTTAAAGTAGTTTATAAGTATTCAATTATTTACTTGTGTTGTGTATTCATCTATTAACTGAATGTTTGTCTTAATGAATTTCAGTCTGTGCTGTTGTTATTTAATAATCCCTGTATCATGTACATAAATTTTGTGTTTACATCTTAGTTTGTATTTAATTATTTGGTCACATCTTGCTTGGAAAATAAAATGTTTTACTTTTATCTGTTCTTTTTTTTAAGCTATCTAAACCTGAATAAAAATTAAGGTTTGTATATAAAGTGTGTGTGTGTGTGTGTGGTGTGTGTGTGTGTGTGTGGTGTGTGGTGTGTGGTGTGTGGTGGGTGGTGGGTGGTGGGTGGTGGGTGGTGGGTGGTGGGTGGTGGGTGGTGGGTGTGGTGTGTGGGGTGTGGGTGTGGGTGTGTGTGTAATTCAAATGGGACCAATGGTCATTTTAAAGAGTGCAATGAGATGATAAAAATGATACAATTTAAACTAAATTGTGATCACCCAATCGAAAATGGCGGCCAGTAATATTTGTTTCAGATAGGCAGAACTATGGCTAAATGCTTGCCTTTATTTTATTTGTTGTATTAGGTTTTCTGATTCTCTGGAAATCTCCTTTTGAGCCACCTCTGTCCCCCCCCCCCACCCTAAAGGCCAAATACTCTAAATTGGGACTTACTGAATTAGCCCCTCTTATCAGAGAAAATTTCCAAATAGAGAATTTTCTAACACATTGTTGGCTGCCCTTCTGGACTGGGTGATGAAAATTTAGTTGCTTTAATTTTACCAACAGGCAATTCAGCTAATTAGGCTTGCTGTGCAGAGCTACCAGACAGATAAAAGCCCCCAGGCAGTCTTCCCAATAGATCAAGTGGCTCTACAGGTCCTAGCATTGGTACAGATTTAAGTCAAAAAATGAGAAATGAGAAGTGGATGGGTGACAACTGAAATAGTATGGTCTACTTGAGAAATGTAAAGACACAAATGATTCCTACTCCAAAGAAAACTGAAGACTGCTCCAGACATTGGGTGCATTAAAACTACAGTCCTTTGGGAGATTTGGACATTCTACATTGACAAGGGCAGCACATTTGCTGACAGTCATTTTATATATATTGCTTGTCCATCCTAACCCCACAGGGCAAGATTGTAAGCCTTGTGACGTCAGAAACACTAACCCCACTGTTTGTAGCCCTTATTGGCTTTACTGGTGGTCATCTTCCAGATCCTCAATACCTGATGACATATTTCAGACATTAGTATGGCATTGATGCGAATGCCTTGAAAGACATTTCCATTAGTGTTGAAACAAATAAACAGGATACTTTTCAAACTCGCCAAAACCAAATCAAAAATTAATCCAATAAAAATAATAACCAATAAAGATTTACAAATTGAGCTATAACAAAATATTGATCTCATACTCTCAAAAACTGTTCACAACATTGAATTTTGACCTTCCATACCATAGCATCCAAAATTACCTATAAATCAACCCTCAAACATACCGAACAACTGGGCACAATTGCTGAATGCGCTTACTCTGGAGGAAGAGCCCTCAAATGGGTCCCTAGTCACGCAGGTTACTATTCTACACTAAACATCCTTTTTAATCCTTTTGAGTAGCAAAACCTTAAAAATCTTTAAACAATGCGCCACTCATTTTTAACTTTTCAGTTAGCCTGCAGATCCAGACTCAAACAAATACCCTCAAGCTCTCTGACCCCCACTGCACACCTAAACTTATATTTTGAGCAAACTTATATTTTGAGCACATAAGCATCAAACAATACTATGCATGAGGACATTGACCAGAATCAGTCAAATCGAGCCAGCCTGTCTTGAAATGCACTATCGCCTGAAAGAAACTCTATCCCCCAACACCCTTACAAAAATAACTTTATAGCACCCTGATATCATCACGCGTACAAGACCGCCGTTGTAATTGATACAAGACAGAGAGGCACCACAAGTTGTTAAATGCTCCAGATATATCCAAAAGTATACCAAGGCATACGCAGAGTCAGAGTTAGTAACGATGTCAATCGCTCTTAAAATTGCATCCTCTGTACCTTTCTCCAGCGAAAACTATACTGGTCCTTCATCAAGAGATTTCGCGAGGCCAACCTTCCATTAATTCATAAATACACAGCACCTTCTCAAACACCTTAACAAGCACTGACAGAAGCGTCAGAGGCCTGTATGACAAACTCACAGCAGGATTCTTGTAATAACCTTTAAAAAGAAGAGCTTAATAGCACCTCTTTTCCAACAAAGCGGAAAATAGCCAGCAAAAATCATTCTACCCAGAACCTTCGTTATTGAATCTACGCTTACGACCAACAAGTGAATAGGGGTTCCACAGTGATTCCGTCATACCCAGAAGCCTTATGCCTTGCAAAACTGCCAACAACCTGCTGCACCATAGGCTCAGTAATCTCCAAAGATGCTATAACCGAACGAAAAGATGTGAATTTACACCTAACATGCAGATGATACTCACACTAACCCTCCACATCATCATCTGGCAGTAAATCATTCAACACAGTAGGCAATTTTTTTGTCCTGTCAGTCAGTATACCTTGTTGAATCGAGAGAGCAGACAAAAGAACGTCTTTCTTTCGTTTATGTCTCAAAATCCTATAAATGACAACCCAGGGATCCTTATTAGCCTGATCCTGAACGAAAGAATGGCAATAATCGCTTTTTGCTGTTCGAATCATATGAAAATACCCAGTCCTCAAACCCCTGTAGTCGGAAGCAAGTTCCACTCATTGCTTAGGTTTACCCTCACGTTGAGAAGCTGGCTTAAGATGACAACACAGACAGCTTCAGATTAGAATACTCTCGTCCACCGCAAAGCAATTCTCTCCCAACCAGAACCACGTGGGATACTGTTCTGCAAATCCACATAAGCAAGAGAAAGCCTCTCCGCCAAATCCATGGCTTCCAAACTCCAGCCCAAGTCACAAAGTGTGGCCGATAATATATCGAAACATTTTTTCCAGTCAGCCCTCCTGTACAGGAAATGCCCCTACTGAATGGGAACATTAAACCGGTACACCTCACTGCGGACATTTGCGATCTGAAACACAATCAAACGATGGTCACTGGAACAGTCAACTACTTTCCATCGACAAACAGTCCCGGAATATTCCTTACAACTGTCACATCTATATTTGTGCCAGCAAACAAACTTCTACCTTCCACCATTCGTACGAAGGTGGATGGTACCCAAAACATTATAAACCTCAAGGCAGTGTTGTACAATGAAATTATTCTCTTTTTTTTGTTTAGTCTCCACCATAACCACCGTAAAGTATTACTTCAGAGGATGAATGAGGATATGTATGAATGTAAATGAAGAGTAGTCTTCAACACTCTCAGGTCAACCATTACTGAGATGTGGTTAATTGAAACCCAACCACCAAAGAATACCCTATTCAAATCTATATAAAAGTAACTGCCTTTACTAGGATTTGAACTTTAGAACTATCGACTTTGAAATCAGCTGATTTGCGATGACAAGTTCACCACTAGACCAACCCGGTAGGTTTGAAAACAATGAAACTCTCCACCAACTCCCTTTTCTCATCCATCAAAGTACTGTACCACCATAAAGACTTTGCATTAATGTCTGCACTGACAGAATAGGACAACCAGCAACAAACCTGATAATCCTATTCCATTTCTCTAAATGACACTCAACAGGGTCCGGTCCCTTTATTGAAAATGCGAACTTCCAACATAAAGTTGCAAGTACCCGATTACCAGTTTCACAACAACATGGTGAAAATCAGAGAGCTGCCGAAAAAAGATACAATTCAGATATCTCCTGCATAGAATAGCCAACATACTAGCAGAACCACACAGAAACTTCTGGCAGCAACTGAAACCGGGCAGATCACCCGCCACAACATAAGGATGCTGCAAAAAAACCACATCCAGATTCCTTTGATCTATAACCTCACCTAATTAAATCTGCGCAGCGCAATATAAGTACCCAGAGCATTCAACTGTCCGAAGGATCCGTAATCCTTACGGAGCACTCTGTTGTCCACTCTGTGGACAAACAGAGTGCTTATGCTCTTTGCGTAGCTTCTTACAATTGACACAAATCGACCCTTCACTCCTTGGGACAATCCTCTCGCTTGTGTCCTTCTCAACAGTGAGTACACAGCGACAGAAACATGCAGCACTTCGCTCTGTGCCCATAACGACAACAATGGACATTTATATATCCATTGAACCTACAAGACGAGAAGTTCACAAACAACCTGCCTTCAGAAAAAACACTTCTGTAGAAGAGCCAGGTCCCATCTCCAACACAGCGCTTTAACGCTCTGCTTCACGTTTGCCTGTCTTATAAAAGAGCCGACATTAACTCAGAAACGTCGCCTCGTCCAAATCGATATTTTGCTCCCTGACCAGAGTCATGAACTCATAGTCAGAGTGAAGATGATCCACGTCATAGATAATAAAACTTGGTCGCCGTCTATGTTTATGATCAATCCTTAACTCTACGTTTTCAGCCTTAAAAGATTCGGAGATAACCCTCACAATCTCTTTGTGATAAGCGACGACAACCAATCCCCTCTGGATTTCTTATATATTTCTTATCTTCAAGCTGACCCTCTTCTTACGAAGAGGAACCTTAAAATTGTTTCTTATTTCCTTGGCCGTTTTTGCCGAATCCTCAGGCTTATTCAGAAAAATAACCTCCGGCTGCGGATTCTCTATAAAGACCATAAATTGATCATACCGATCCTAAAAGTACCTAACCAGGGGAAGAGAGCTACGTTCCTCCCGTTAGTCCTAAAAACTCATCGAGCAAATTATATCTCATGAAACTCGGGAGGAAACGCCTGCCATGTCTGATCTTTCTCACCTGAATTGATTCTTATCTCTGTCATTTCATCAGCCCTACCTCGTTTGTGCTTGGGCTATTTCCTAGAATCACTGGCTTCCGATATTTCTGCCAGAATACCCTACAAAGTTAAACTAACAAAGTCTATCTAAATCTCGCTTTATCTACTACTACTACTAAATATGGGAAAGCCCACAAATATGACAACGGCCCGCAGCGAGCTACGGACAGCCGGAGGCTTATATATCTCTCTCTCTCTATCGCTCAGCACCTCTTAGCCGCTACTGGATCGATCTCGTAAATACCTGTCGCAGCAAACAGTAGTAACAACCAGCAGTCGTTACCACTCCTTCACCACGTCCCTTCAGAACCAGAACAATTAAGTTTTGAAGGGCCCTCGATGAGGTGGGTGCGTGTCAAATCTAACCCAAGTACAAAACTCGGCGAAGAAAAGCAAACACCGAGTCTATATTCTGTTAAGATGTAGACGTTGCAAAAAGTTTAATCGAAAGACAATGCAACACTAGTGGTAGTACACACTCAACCAATAGTTCAAATTATAGCCAAAGACAAGCTCAATGCAACAATTCGCGATGCATCAGGAGGACCAAAGTTTATACTGTTCAGCGTAATACAACTTTAACAAAAACCTGGCCATTGGCTATGAGGTTCCTAAAAGAACAATGTTCCCTTCACTGGAATTGTGTAGCATATGCTACAAATTATTTAGCCAGATCTGCATTGATGTTAATGTCAATGGAGGTCTGATTATTATTCTAAGAATTTCAGTATAATTTTATTTTAATATCTGAGCACAACTCATAGCAAAATTTTCACTTGCCCTAACTCAAAAATAAAATGTTTCAGAACCCACTTTCACATATATTTTTAACCCTAGAATAGTACCTATACGTCTTATAGACGTACAGCCCTGAAAAGTGCCAAAAAATGGTATAATAAATATTTTAAATTCTGTAAATGTCAATAAATGTTAAATCTTCTTCTATTTGCATACTTACTACATATCACAGAATGAAAAACTGCTCTTAGAATTAAAATATTAAACAAAACTGCAAGTAAGAAAACATCATTATAGAAAATAAATTTGAATTCGATTCCCAGGAATTTTTTCAAGCAGGTAAAAATGTTTAAATGAAAGGATGAGGTATATAAAAAACACTTTAATGAGATTTAAACAAAAATTGGTCATAAATTTATTATTTTTTACAAACTTGGCAAATGTTGAAACAATGTTCGCCACACTGGCTTTCTGCAGTTGCAGCAGGTCATTTTACTCATTCTTTTCTTCTTATAAGAAGTACAGTACGTACAATACTGCCTTTTTTCAGATTTTGATGCCGCTTGTATTTCAACAGGTGCATCCGTCACACCGAGACAATCTTTTATAATGCTTCGTAGGTTGTGAGGCATGTGTAACTGTTTCAGTCTCTCCATCATCCACGGAATTGACAGTTGATCGGCCAATTTCATGAGGAAGTGAAATCTTGACAAAGGCTTCTTGTCACCATTATTTTTCATAAAAAAATTGTGCAAATAAATAATGTAAGCATTATAGCTTGCTATATTTAGCAAAAAAAAAAAATACATCAAGAATAGTACCAACACGCCTGAGAGGCGTGGTAGGATTTGTTAGAAAAAATGCACTGACCTTGATGTGAACACTTCTGAGGTTTGAAGTACACTAATCCTCCAATGGAGAGTCAGGTGTAGTATATCTAGAAGGCAGGGGTATTATTCTCCTCCAAAACAAAATGGCGGCTGTTCAACTACTGAACTACGTCTAATAGGCGTATACGTACCATTCTAGGGTTAAATTCTTTTTATCTCTATTACCCATTTCAAAAACCAGGGTGTCTTAATGCTTTCCTTGTGCTAGCTTCACTGGCGGCGTAGCCAGGATTTTCTCCAGGGGGGCCAAAAATAAGAAACGTTTTTTGTTAAAAAATGGTTTTATTTCAACATTTGAAAACGATAAAAGTAACTGGTTGCAGTGCTATTCGAACCTATCTGAATCTTATTTCGCACTAGCCTACGAGAGTTCTAGCTAAATTTTGACAAAATTTCTTTCTCAAATTTATTTATTTCGCTTCCAGAACCCTTTTTTTATACACATTCATCATACAAAGACCAACAAGCCGATTTTCTTTCATTGTTGACCGTAAACTAGTTTTTACCCTGCGTAAGGTGCTGAAGGATCTTTCGATAGTGCACATTGTGCAGGGCGTGCGAGTAAGCACCCGTATTATGGATAAGTAGAACAACTGGATTTCTTTTATTAGTGCAGCTAGTTCTATCTCCTTCAGTTCGGCATTTAGCACATTTTTTCCTTTCCATTGGTTATTCCAAAGTTCAAATTCACCAAGAAAATCATTCAAATTGTAGTAACTACAAGAACTTGTAATTTTTTACTTCCTTGTTCGAAGTAAAGGAAGTATTTAAAAATTTCGGTTTTCAGATTTCCACGGAAATATCCATTTCCGTGTTTTGAGCTGTAGTCGAGTGTGCACCTTCTGCAGTTCTGAGCGATTGTGAATCGAGTGCTTTAGCAACGGAAGCATCATTTTTATTTTCGACTCATCATTCAAACTTATTCACGCAGTACAAGATGTTGTTTTGTTCGGGCACCCGCTGCAGCGCGGCGATGAAGTGGCAACGACTCCTGGCGTAAGTCCCTGTAACGAAAACGAATAAAGGGATCTCCTTTAGTCCTACTCGCGTTCTTATAAGAACGAGGGCCATAATCCGTGACTTTGTGCCGTACGTAGTCTACGTACTGCACTCTATCGAACCAGTAGCGGCGAAGAGATGCGTAGAGTGACAGGAGAATACTCAGGGTTTCCAGCTGCCTGTGCTCGCTGCGGGCAGTCGTCACGCACGTGGGCTTGCCCAAGTGTCCAGTGGGAGGAAGACAGCGAGATCTTTGTTATGTCCAAGCAGGTTAGGGAATCATCGGCCATGGATAAGGTTTCCAGGTTCTTGCGACTAAGCCCAGGCGGAAGAGGAAGCCGGAGCCAGTGTCTTCGACTTCCTCGGACGAGGTATCCGAGATGGAGACAGGGACATCCACCCGGGTCAAGCAGATCACAGCGACTGAGGCGTTTAAATAAGCGAAGGACAGACCTGGCAGTTCTGCCCCACTGGATAAAGTTGTTCAGGAAGATCTGGACTACTTATTCGAATTCTTAGTCCTTCCCGGCGGCGTCAGCTCAGGCGCGAGGAAGACTATTCTTCTTCGGCTGACCAAGTTGAAAGAGGCATTTTCTGCTGTGGCAGAAGGCTTTGAGACCCTAGCCTCCCAGCCCAAGGAGGCTAAGGCCCTTCGGAAGCTGATCCAGGCCTCAACACTGCCCAGGCGCTACGCTGATATTCTGAAGAACAAGCGAGAGGCTAGCAAGATGGAAAAAAAATCCTGAGGTGATCTTCGTAAACAAGGCGGAGGGTTCAAAGACCACAAGTCAGAAGCTAAAGCGGACTTGATGTTCCTGAAAATCAGGAGACCAACAAAGGGGTGGTAGTGGTTGCTGAAAATAAGGAGACGGTCCGCGTCATCACACAGTTTCCAGCTGTCCGGAAGCTTGAGGTTAAGGTTGACCCTAAGTTAAAGCGTAGACCCCGAGTCATAGTAAATGAAATCAATCGGAGCCTCTCTGACGAGGAGGTTCTGTCTGTCATTCGAGAGCAGAACACCGACTTGGATAAGGCGTCGTTCAAGGATCTGCCAGGTTTTGCAGGTTGGAAGTTTTTCGTTGGTGACAGAATATCCGCCGTACTGTGCCGGAAGTCTTTAGATAGCGTCTTCATACGGCAGGCCTCTGACACACATGATGTCGTTGTCAAGCTTGCTGTGTATGGTTTGGATATAGTTGTCGTTAGTTTGAACTTTGCACAGCATTTGGAAAGACGGGTTAGGATTGTTAGGTTGGTAGCGGGTCGTCCTATTCTTATAGCAGTTGATGCGAATGCCAAATCGCCTCTTTGGCACAGTGGGATCACGAACGATGGTGGCGAATCGATCGAAGGTTTCATCGCGCAGCATCATTTTGATGTTTTTAATGTAGCCGGTGAGGGGGGTGTCTACCTTCACCGTTGCAGTTGCAGTTGGGTGGTGGAGGGCCTTCCATGGTACCAACATCGATGTTACCATTGGTAAGGATATCCCTGGTAGGATTCTTAACTGGTCAGTAGTCCATGAATACGCGAGCGTTAATCGGCTAATAGTTTTTGAGTCGGTAGGTAGGCCGAGCGATGTCTTTAGGGGGAACGTTCCTGTTCAGCAGGGACGCTTCCTGCACAGGCATCTTAAAATCAACTCATTTTTTTTTTGTAATTTATGATTTTATAAGAATTGATGATTGATACCTCCAAAAAGGCATTCTTAATCTATTATTCATGTTTGAATATATTCCTGAAATGTTTACTTCGTTATAATGTAAGTAGTCTGTAGTTTATATACATATTTCAGTCATGTTATTATAACAAAATACTCCAGAACTATTCAAAAATATAAACAATCTAAATTAATGTGAAGCTCCAAAGGACCTCTTTGAGGTAATTAGGCCCATGTCTTTAGTGAAATAATTAGTAGCATTTTTATTGTCTATGCAAGGTAATTTGTTTCTTATAAGATTCATTGAAAATACAATTGTTAAAAATGATACATTATCATTTTCAAATAAAATAAATGGAACTTTTTCATCTAATGGACTTATAAATGACTTGATTTTTTAAAAAAATTAATAGCAGAATGTTTTTTTTTCAATCAATTGCACCTTCATTATAAAAAGATTCACAGAAAAATATGCTGGAAATTAGCTACAACAGGATCCTTGAAAGAAGTTCTCTTAATTGCACAAAACATCAAGCTGTTCAATAAATTAAAGGAATCTAAAAATGTATACATAAAGTAAGTTAATATAAAATAAATAATAAAATACATAGTTAATATATACAATACATTTATTAGAAGATAGATTATCTAATTACATGAAATTAACAAAAAGTTATACTAATTTTAAACATGATATGACACAACATCAAGCAATTGTATAAGTTTCATTTATAAATTGGTTTTGTGACATTACATTAGTATTAAACCAGTATTCAATAAATAAACTAAATTTTATAACCGTTAATCTAATTAATCTTTTTTAAATGAATTGAAAGAGTAGTACTCAACCTGACAACAACCAAAAACATATGTACTCAGAACAATTCATATATTATTAAAAACTAAATATACATCATTCATTAATAATGAAAATTATTTTCAAATCAACTAAACAACAAAATATTAAAAGCAAAAGGCGATTCATGATTTAAAAATAAATAAATTAAGTATTCATAACATTAATTTTCTTAAAAAGATTACTCTTAATTTTAGGTAAGTAAATCTTCTAAACCATTTGTCAACAATGAATGAGGTAAGTTACATGAATACCTTAGGCAAGTTTTTCTAGTATGAAACCACATTGGAACCTGTAATATATATAAACAAATCAATTTAGTCATAATTTAAAGTTCAATTTCAGATTAATTAATTATATTATGCTGAAACTAGGATTATTTTTTAACCCTTAGCACTCGACACATTGTGGCTTATGGCTGTTAAATCCAGTCAGTTGGCTATTTGACAGTTCATTGTGCCATGGTCCAGAGGTATCATTTATGAAAAGGATCTTTTTTTTATAGGTGATTAAACCACTTAAAACCGGTGTGTAGAAATATGAAGATTATGCACGAAACATCATTTGAATTCAATAAGAGGAGGTTTTCAATTTGACTTGTACGTTCAAGTTTACTATTCTCTCAATCGATCAATTTTGATCTTATTACATTTTATTTATTACAGTAATTTTTGTCCGGTGCTCCCATAAGTTTTCCACATAATTTAATGTCTGGTTTTTATAAGTATTTATAAGTTTTCCAAATAATTTACGTGAAGAAATTTTTTTTATTTTTCATTAAAAAAATTTCTGCATAGTTGATTTTAAAATAATTTAATTTTAAGATTTTTAAAATTTGTTTGTCAATATTACTGCTTAGCAGCTGATTATTATGGCACAATGATATACAACCAGAGGCGATTCAGATATTAAAAAAAATAATTTTGGGAAGAGAAATTTTGGGGGAAAATAATATACATTCCTGAGAAGTTAACTACCTCACACTAGTTAATTAATTTTTACTTAAACTTACTTTTTTTTTAAAAATAATTTAAATTTCCACATTCTAAAGAACCTTTTTTCATAATAGCAGTTGCTTTATTTCTTTTCTACATTTTTTTCTTACAATTGTCAAGGCACTGTTTTCCTGAATTTGCATAATATTGAAGCTGATCTTTTTCATAAGAACAATATTTTTTAGGTATACAAAATTTTAATTACATAAACACTTATTTTTAACTCATTTAACGCGAACAGTTTGAATCAACTCATGCAGCAGCATCCATGGGCTAAATTCCGGTTTTAATATTACTTTGTTTTCAGTCTACATTTGGCAATAATATATCAAATAATTGTTACAACAAAAAGATCACATGCATTGTAGCAATTTTTTAAGTAATGCCATATTGGATAACATCAATGACATGTTGAGCTTTGGTAGTCCTCTTATCTCTCCTTATTTTGATATGACTCTTCTAAACCATGTCTGATCCAGCAATTCGGAAAAATTTCATTGAGGCATCTACTACACACATTCAAAACAAAATGTTTTGAATGTGTGTATTTCAGCACTGTAATGCTGAAATGTAATGATGTCAACGATCCCTTCTGTCATTAATTTTTGAAGCAACCACTTGTCAATCATTCTCACACAACTGTGTTGATTAACTGTACCATATAAAAATAAGGACAAAGATGTTCAGCTGTCATCCCAGCCCAAATCATAACATGAGGTGAATGGTGTTCAATATCCTCAAAATAAGTGACGATTGTCTTTCACCCAGAGAAAAACATTTGATTACGACAGCTTCAATAAATTGCATACTTGTCTGAGAACAATGTTCTCTTTATTGTTTGCTCTCAGAAAGTGTTCAAGCAGTAACTCACATGCATAAAATACATTAATCAAAGTCACTGACATTCAACTCATTAACTGTGGCTGAACGAAAACATTTAACTTTCAAGTCCTTCCGCATATGGTCTTACATTATTGATTTTGGAATGTCTAACTCTGCAGAATGTTTGCATGATGATTTCATCAGTGATTTTTGAATCGATGCCTCCACAGCAGCACATGTCTCAGCTCAAGTGCTCGGCCTTCCACTGCATAGTGCATCAAGAACAGTTTCCGTCAATAATGTTTGCTGTGATAGTGATATTTCCCAAAATGGACAAAGGAGTCATTCATAATGTTTTCTAATATTTTATTAGTGTGTGGACATTCAAGGACTCACACACAACCTAACAAATGCTCTTTGAACACACTCGTATCCACCATCATTCCACACTTGACTATGAATAAGGTCATCCCACAGTGAATGAACACAACAGACAATCCCCACCACAGTTTATTCTCCCCACCTTTTCCAGCAACAGTGAGTGATATCAGCAGTGAGAATTGGCAGTATTAGAGCCCGATTAAGCTTTATTATAGTGTAAAGGGACTTCCCACCCACCTTGTACAACATATTAAAATCATAAGCTGATAAGTTTCTTGTTTTTAAAAAAATAGTAGTATTTATTATAACTGTTTTACAGCTAATACCAGTTTTACTGCTGGCTATTGTGCTACTTTTGATCTGTTGATTTCTGTTCCACTGTGACAGAAGATACAATTTCCTGTTCCAATTTGCAGTACATTACAATACATACTTTTTTTTTTAAATTAAAATATAATTTAATAATGGTATTAATTATAAAACAATTAGTTAAATTTTAAAAACAAAATTTATTGTAAAATGGATTGAAATCATATGATCCATACTCATAAGTCACAGATTTTAAAAATTATCAATACTCTTCATAATGCCTGAGTTGTTTGAACTAAATCCAGCATTTCATCATTATTCAATTTTTATTCTATGCACATAACAAACTATATTCTTAATGTATAAAATTCATAAAATATAAAATCCATTAAGTTGACTGTTGACAAAATTTAATTTGTACATCACTTTATTTTTAATAACATAAAACATACAGGGAAAAATGTTGTGAACTGTGTTGACAGCCCTGGCGATTTGGTAGGCCTCTGAGACAGATATGAGAGCTTGATTAGAATGCCTTTGTATTTTTAATAAGCATGAAGCAGTGGTGTAGGGCTGAACATATTTTCCTGTTGAATTGTTTAAGTCTGATTGCCACACAAAGGAAATCTTTATGTCACTACCAACCAGTATGACACCATAGTTGAATCTCTCACCTCTTCATACAATTAAAACATGGATTTATAATTTTGAATAAACCACTTTAGATACAAATAAGAAACCATCAAACAAGTGGTCTGTTAATTTTTCATACACCAGAGAACATTGAGGTTGTTCAAACAAGCCGCCATCAGAAACCCTTGCCATTTAGTCCAACAAAATATATATATATTTTTTTGTTAAGCCATAGGATCACTCAAAAATACTGTCAGGCTGAACTTCCAGCCCCTACAAATATACCAAGAACTTAGATCCAGAGATACTTGTTGCATTGACAATTCTGGAAACAAATGTTGAAGAAACAAGGATTTCATTAACAACGCATGGATGTCAAATGAAGTGCACTTCCACATCAATGGGTATATAAAAAACCAGAATTCATGGTATATCCAGAGCATGGCAAGGAGGGGAATGCTCACCTTCCAAGATGGAAAGATAAAAAAACAAAAAAATACTAAAAATTTTTGAAAAATTTAAAATTAAACATTTTTAAAGAAATTAATTACAAAATAGAAACATTCGCACCATCTGTGAGATTTAATAACTACAATGGCACGCCAGCACCATCTTACTTGCAGCAACAAGAGTTTTCTAGAATAGTCTCATCATTTGTCTCATTTCACAACACGATGGGAATATTCCAGAAATTATCTACCGAGTATATGCAGAGTTCATGCATTTTTGGTTAGTCAGTGCAGTTGTTACTTTCACACAAGGTGTAAATAGTGTATACAATTTTTTACAACTGTAAAGTTTGTTTTTTGTGATGGCCACCTACCATCCCCTTTATTACAATGAATTGATGTTAAAACATTTTTTGGTAAGCAGCCTACTACATGCTTTTACCAGCTTTTATCAGCTTATTGCATGCTGATGTTCTACATGCTTTTATTTAACTTGCAATATATGTACCATAAATTTACATAAGTGCAGCTCTTGTTTTAAAAGAATGTAACTTAAAATTTGTTATTCTTCATTTTTTGTTTATCTTTCTATGCTAATAGTAAGTGTTATGCCATTGAGGATTCTATTGGATCTTTCATCTTAAATAGTTTCGTATTTGAGTTTATAATTTTTGTTAAGTTCTAAATAATCAATACTTTTGATGACCAATTAAAAATAATTCAAAATGTGGCCTCCTAATTACCAATATTGCTTGGTTTTTATATCAGTAAATCTGGCTAATTTCCACTATATTATAAATTTATCAGTAAAGAAAGGAAGACATGTAACTGAAAAAATTATGTGAAAAATTTATGTTTGTGATATGGATTTATGGAAATATCAGTTTTGGGATACCTGGGTCCAAAAAATTGATTTTAAAGAAATGTCTTATCTGATAAAATTTCTATTTATGATTCTTCCCTAAGTTTTCATATTTTAGAATTAAGTTCATCCTGGCCCCATAGGGGAAGACATCCTCCGTGTGATGGTTTCGGTCACCACACCACCCCCTCTGTACTCTGGGCTTTACCAGAGGTCATCTTCAGTACCTCAGCAATAACATCTTTCAGTCATGCCTCAGCCAGGATGCCACTGATTCAAATGCCACAAGCGACATTCCCATCGGTGTACTACTAACATAAACTCCAAACAAAACAAATCTAGCCAACTCTCAAACAAGACTGAATAACTTTCTAAGAATGAAGAAACCATAACAATAAATAATGTAACATAACAGCAACATAAACAAAAAAAATCTATAATGAAACAGAAATAAGAACAGCAACAAAATAACAAACACAAAGAAGGAAAGTCCAAGCAAACATAACACCCCTTCAGCAATCCTTTCTTTTGCCCAATATGCAATAAAACTTTCTACAATCACTCATTTGGCCCGCTTTGGAGATCAAGTGTTGATCCGATAATATCAAGCCGATAAATGGCATCTGTGCGCATTAAGTCATACCTAGCACATTCATATATCACATAAGCATTTTTCAACAATCTGCATTGCGGACACATTCCAGAGTCCACCAGGCCAAACTTCTGTAGTCTGTCCTGAAAAACGTCATGCCCTGAAAGAAACTGCATCACATACTTGTTTGGGTGTACCCAAGAGGTGTCCCGCAAATCAACAACATTAGGTAAAAGATCATGCGTATAACGCCCACACTCTGTCTCATCCAATCTGGCCTGTTACAGGGCAACACCATGCTGTTCTATTTCCTTTACTTTCTCCCAAGTCAATTCACCTGACTTCTTAGCAACATAATGCTGTTGCCTCTCAAACTCAATCAAGTCTATTGGTTTCACACCTGTGATCACCAAGATCGCCTCCTATGAAACTGTATGGTAACCACCCATTACCATTAGCAATATAAGGCATTGAGCCCATAACAAAATATTCTGATAGCTTTTAAATTTTAGCCTATCGGCCCACACAGGCATTGCATATAGCATAATTGCCTCGCAGACACCCTTATACAAGATACTTATAGTCTTAAAATTAAGACCCCTATCAGGATTCACCACATGTCGAATTCCAAAGAAGACATTACAAGCCTTCCCCGTGATGTATTGAAGGTGCTTCTTAAACTGCATTTCTCATCAAGAAACACCCAAAGGTGTCTTTTGAACCTGAACATATCTAATAGATTGGCCTGACATCGATACACGGACTCGCCACCTCATAGCCAAATGGCCTTTGAGGAGCATCATCATGGTCTTCTCCAGGCTAAACGTCATCTTATGTTGATGACCCCATAGCTCAAGTATCCTGCTTGAGTGGCCTGGAATTCAATACCCCCTCTGCACACCTCCTTCAACCAGCAGGAGCCCATTGTCAGCATAAAACATGATGCAACACCCACTGGGCAACCTCAGCCGCTGAAGTGAATCAAACTCCACCACCCACAATAAGGGACCCAGCACACTGTCCTGTGGACAGTGTCTGCCTCACTTCATGGCTGCCCTCGTGAAGCAGCACATCCCAATGACTGAAGTAACTTTGCATAACCTGCAACTCACTCCCAGTACAATCTCTCTTCAGTAAGTGGTATATAATAGAAGGCCACTATAGGTTATTAAATACTCCAGAAATGTTCAGGAAAATTCCCAGGACATATTCCTCACGACTGGAGGTTACCACACTCACCACATAAAGTCGTCCTTAGTAACCTTTCAGAGACAAAACCTGTACTGATTACAGGTAAACATCTGCACCAATAAGGATTGGACTGATACCAGAGAATTGCAAAATGTTATCCCAGACCTCAAGATGACGATCAGCAGGATCTCTATATTGAAAATACGAAGTTGCAAAATACAGATGCAAATTCTGAACATCCACATGATGATTGTTAGAGAGCTGTCGAATCTTCATTCGACAGCTCTTGGGACTGTGTGAAGACACAGTCCCAAGTTCCCTTCTGCACAGTACAGTAGACATACTATCAGAACCAAAATGAAATCTTTTCCAATGAGAAAAATTTAGCAGTTCACCGGACAAAACATATGGATTCTGCAACAAGATAACATCCAACCCCCTATGTATGGTAATCTTGCCAAGTTCAATCTGTACCATGTAAGCACCCTGTGGATTTAATTGCCCAATTTTCACCATCTAATGATACTGAATTGTAATACATAGTGACAGCCCTCTGATAACAACCACAATCCTTACCATTAAGCGAGTGCTTATGGTCCTTCTGAAGACGTCTGCAATTTCTATAAGTCGGACCCTTCGACTTCTTTGGACACTCCTCTTGTTTGTGTCCCTCATCCCCACAGTGGGAGCATACTACCACCAAATGTTTACACAGTTTAGCTATGTCTCCAAACTGGCAGCACTTGAAACAATGTTGAAAATCGACATATTCTTTGACCTTACACAAAGAGAAATCAATAAACAATCAGCCCTCAGAAACAAAGCCGTTAAATAGTTCAGGACTCACCCCGAAGACCCCGTGGTAACGCTCTGCCTTAACCCGAGTAGAGATAACTGATACCCCAGTCCTTTGCTCATCATCTCCTGATGAGGAGGAAACATCAGGCCGCACTTCAGCTATTACTTCACCAGGAGTGCATTTTACCCGCCTGGACTTTGACATTCTTCCTTATCAAACCAATGGAGCGAGATGCCACATCTGCATCAATGTTTGGTCAAATTAAATTTATTCTTTTTTCAGTAAATTTAAAACGAAAGGAAATATCAGCAGCAGCTATGAGGATAAGGACAAGGTAGTACAACCACCCTCAGTTCAAACACTGCGACTGCAGGGCCTTTTTCTATGGTTTAAACCAATGTCCAACACAGTGAAAGTGAAATTGAAGACGACGGCATAAAGATGATATTGTAACATTTTTCATGTTGGTGAGCATGTGCCAGTTCATAATAAAAAAAAATCTCTTGGAAAATGTCTAGGTACCACTGAAGAACTACGATTTTGAGGCAGGTGCCAAACACCTAAATAGAAAATTCAATTACCAGTGGCTGGACGCATATTCACCATGGCTAGGTTACTCAAGGTGACAAAAGATGCGTCCTGTAAATACAGTGTGCTGTTTCCACCATCAGCCAGAATGATGAGAGATGGTTGGGGGTTCTTTTTCCATCAGACCTTTCACTAAGTAAAAGGACTTGCACGATCATTGTATGCACGTGTACAGTCCCAAGGACATCAGACTGCAATGGAATCCGCAAAAATGTTCATGGAGTGTGTTCCAGTGGTCATCCAACTTCACCAGTCTTCACGAAAATAGAAAAAAACAATAAAGTACTGTCCTCATATGTTTCCTAGATCACTTTTTTCTGGCACACATGATTTACCTTTTAAAGGCAAAATCTGGATGAAGGTGTACTTATCGGCTTATGCAATTTAGGGATCAAAGCAAGTAATTCACAACTAAAAGACTATTTTGAGCATGGACCCAAAAATGCATCACTTATCATCCAAAATGAAATAATTTATGTATGTGTCATTACAATCAGGGAATACATCAGTTCACGTTACAAGGATTAAAAAAGCTTGCATTTACAGCATTTTGGCTGATGAAACCGCGGATATTTCTGGTAAAGAACAGTCTGTTGGATTATGCTTCTTTAATGAAGAGACCGACAAAATCAAACAAGAATTTTTAGGTTTTGTAGAGCCTGAAGAACTTAATGTCATAAGTATTGCCAAAGTCATTGAAGATATTGTGACAAACATAAATCTAGACCCTGATATGCATGTTCGACCAAGTTCTAAAACGAATATTGTAGGCTTGGTCGAATGTTTCATGATTGGGAAAGAAGGAGGTGTACAGGCGAACTTGAAACAAAACTACAAAAAAACCTTCTATTTCCACTGCCTTTCTCACAAGCTCAACCTTCTTGTGAACGGCATAAATGTTATCCCAGAAAATCGAAACTGCATTGAAACTATTAAGAACATAATCAAATTTTTTCATGAGTGCATTTTATGATGCAAGCTTATTGCTAGTATTCCTAAATTCTGTAAAACTAGGTGGTCAGAGAAATACAAGAACATCTGTGATTAAGTATCACTTTGTTGATATTGTTTAACACATTAGAGACCTCAGCTGAAGAAGGAAATGCAGCAACAAGAAAAAATGATTATCAAATGCATGCAGCAGCGTGCAGATCTTAATTTATTGTGTCAGTAGCCTTAATTGCTAAGTATTCCCCTATACTGGAACCTGTAGCAAATGCACTTCAATTGAAGACACTTGACATAGTCAAAGTCAATCAGCATTTTCAAACTATTCTTGACATGCTGCAAGTTCATTGGGAAGATGTGGAGAATGTCATAACCAACATTTTAAAAGAAGCAGGCAAAATTGCGATGCATTTGAATGTTGATATAACTGCCACTCACACTGCTGGCCGACAGAAGCATAGAAGCAATCATCCAGCCAAAAAGTTATCTTTATTTTGAAAAAGTCTCTAATAATTCCTTACATCGATCCCATCATATCTTTTTAAGTCAGATCATCTTCTGCAGACAAATTGCCTGCATTTTCATCGCTTAATTTCCATCCGAATAACATGAAAGAGGTTTCAACAGACGAATGGAATGAAAGTACTTCATCTTGTGCGGCACTGAAGGAGAAAGGGAATTGTGGTTCAAAATGTGGAATGAGGTACAGGAAGCACCAGTCACACAACTGAGGCTTTAAAAAAGAGCGAATTGTTTTTCCTGACTATTGGAGGCTCTGCTGACACTGCATTCACAGCCCTGTACAACAAGTACTACTGAACATTCATTTAGATCCCTTTGTCAAATTAAAACATGGCTAAGAAGCACCATTAGTGAAAACAGGTTAAATATGTTAGCTATGTGAAGCATTCACTGATAACGAGTTTTCGCTAACAAGGAGCAATTAGTTGAAGCTGCAATTAGAAAATTTGCATCTAATCCTCGCAAACTATTGTTACAAAATTAGTTTTTTTTTAAATAAATATTTTATTCTTCATTTTGTTATTGTATTATTGCACTGCACCCACCTTGTGGACTACCCTTCCACAATGAAAGAAGTTAAATTCAGAAAGAAGAGCTGGATATGCCCCTGAAATAATTTATATTAGTTCAGAATAACATTATATTACTGAACATTATTATACAACATATTCCAATATATTACTGGGTCATCAGGTACACCACTGCCCATTAGATAGCACCACAGTTATAGTATAGTGTGTTGTATCATTGCATGGTGTAGTAAAAGGTTTTTTAAGACACAGACTGCAAAATTTCCCGCAGTTGAAACTGAAAACTCTGTTTTCAACAGAAGGAGCTGCATCACATACAGCTGATGACAGTTTTACAGAAATTGTTTGGCAATTAAATAATTTTATGACATGGTGACATTGCATGGCCCCGAAGTCCCTAACTAGACCAGTTTGTGATTTTTTTGAGGGGACATTTCAAATGCCTAGTATATCATGTTTGTTATATAACTATTGTCAAACTTAAAGCAAAAATTAAGGAAGAAATCCCCAACATAAATGTTGACATGTTACACATCGTGCTATGGAAAATTTCCAAAACAGAAATATTTCAACTTTATATACAGAGTGATCATAAACTATTCAGTGCATTTTAGGTATTAATAAAAAAATAACACAGCAATGTATTTACATCCATGTTTTATTATTGAATAGGGTATTTCAAACAGTTTTGTTTACAAGTGTTAACTTTGAACAAGTTCTACATGAGTATCTTTAGTGGCACGTAAAATGTCTAAACGATATTCAGTTTCATGGGAAAAATTACAAAGAATATCTGAGTTATTTCATTAATTACACCTTCAATCTTTTTTTTTTTTAGTTCATTGATGTTGATAACCTGAATTGCACACACCATCTTTGAAAGAAACAGATTGAGTAGCGTAATGTCAGTGGATAAATGTGGTCAGAAAGTTGGTCTATTATGGCCAAAGCAATGTTGAGAAAACTGTTCGTGTAGATAGTACTTGACATATAACCCCACAGTGGTGGTGCACCATCTGTTTAGAAGTAAATCTTAGGTTGCCGATGTTCAATTTTTGTACTGCATACTTCTGTAACATGTCTAGATAGCTAGCGCTAGTAATCGTTGGCTCAGCGAAGAGTGGTCCAACCACTTCATTCAGTAGTCAACACATACCAAATGTTAATTTTCAAGTTATCATGTTGTGTTTGTCAAGTAGCATGAGGGTTCTAGCTACCCAAAATCTGACAATTATGATGGCTAACATGACCAGAAATACAGATGATAGTAGCTTAGTCAGAGAAGATGACTTTTTCTAAACAAACTATCTTCGTTCACTTTATCAAGAATGTACACAGCAAACAGTGTGGTTTATCATCATCTTCAATTGCATGCAACTGAATTTTGTATGCATGAAGGTTTAGGCATTACAACCTTCATAAATGTTGATTAAGGCATTCCAAGTTCTAAATTTGCACAAGTCAATTTACCCAGGCTTCCCTGAAACATTTCTCTTTCTCGACTCACAACTTCCTCAGAGATGACTGGTCTGCCAGCACCTCCCAACGAAAACATCTTAATGACAAATCCACTTTCATGAAACCATAGTATGCATATTGCTTTCTCCTGCACAGTAGCCCCTTGCCATTGCATTGCATTGGTACATTCATTTAAGGTCAGAGTAACTCTAGTACCTACACCAACGTTTGAAAAAAATCAATACATGCTACACTGCTTTGCTAATTTTTTATTAACCCTTAAAATGTGCTGAATAATTTATGTTCATCCTACATACATATACATTGGCATTGAAATATTGCGAATGTGAAGCTGGTAATGTGAAAATTGAGGACACACCTTGCAGCAGCCAACCAGTTTCTGTGACTGACGAGAAACATAGAAAGGAGGTGAACGATTTGCTTCAAAGTGACCGGCAAATCACCCAGCAATGCATTGCAAGTCAGTAAGGCATATCTAAAGAACGAGCAGGCCATTTATTGAACAATTGAGTTACCGTAATATCTGTGCATGATGGATACCACACAAACACAAGCAGCGTCGTGTTGAATGTTGCAAAGAACTTTTACAGTGCTACTGTGCTGAAAGAAACAACTTCCTTTCAATATTGTGACCAGGGATGAGAGCTGAGTACATCATTACGTCTGGAAGAAAAACGGCAAAGCATGGAATACAGACATTATAAATCGCCAAAACCCAAAAAATTTAAAACTCAAGCCTTGGTGAAGAAACTCCTTTTGACAGTGTTTTGAGATGCCAAACATGTTTATGTGACTGAATATCTGGAAACTGGGTTAACTGATCTTCTCCAAACGGTACATTGAGACGTTAAGACACCTCAGATGATGAGTATGCTGTATTCAAAAGGCCACCATGACCATAATCTTGGAACATGACAATCCACAGCCTCAAACATTGCACGCCACTACAGAGGCTCTCTCCTCCGCACGATGATTATTCCTACATAAAGAGCTCCAGGGTGACATAGTGTCCTTAACTGGAAGAAGTTTATTGTTGAAATTAACAAAATAGTTTTTACAACTAAAAACAAGAAAATAAAAATGAAATAAAACTAAAAGAAAAAAAATGAAGGACCAAAAATGGAAAAAAGTTCATAATTTTAACCAATTCATTAAAAAAAGGCATTAACTCCATAAGCAAGTAAGATGAAACTACCCCAAAAACTAAAGGCACCAAAACAAAAATAGAATAATCAAATATTTGATTTTCATTTTTGGGTAATTTTTTTTCTGTTTTTATTGATGTATTTGATTTACTTTTTAGTGGAGTGCATTCCATTCACTCTGCCACAATTAAAAACTTCAACGAATTAGGTCATCAAAAAATCCTCATAGCTGGCTTGCAGGAAATGAGAAATATAAGCAAAGAACTGTTCGAATCACAAGGTTACAGAATTTACAACTGAATACTGGGCATAGGGGGCTCCCAGTTTGGAACCAGGATTCATAGTAAATTTGAAAATAATAAACTCTGCAATTAATTTTAAAGCAATCTCATACAGGATCGCAACCGTAACTTTAAAAGCAACAAATAAAATTTATACCATCATAAACGTCAATGCCCCAACCAGTGATAAAAATAACCTAAATAAAACTAGAAAAGAAGTAGAAAAGTTTTGGGAAAGCTTAGACCAAGTAATTAACCAAACTGATAAAAATAATATTAAAATCTTATTAAGGGACTTTAATACCCAATTGGATAAAGAAAAAAGATACAGACATCATCGGTAAATGGACCTCAGATATGTACGAATAAAAACGGACAGAGGTTGATAGAACTATGCAGGGAAAATAATAATATTTCCAAACACTATTTAAAAAGAAAATTTAGTAAGCATCAATCATGAAAGCATCCTGACTGGTGAAAGGGAGGGAATGGCAGTTGAATCACGTGTGTATGGACATATACACACCATTTCTCAGAGAAATGTACAATTTAAAAGTACTAAGAGAAGTTGACACCAGATTGGATCATTATCTAACCAAAATAAAGATAAAATTCAGCCCATTTAAAAATGGAAAACAAAAAGCAGATAAGAAAACAGAGGAAATACGATCCCCACCAGATAATCAAAAAAGAGAAGTACCAGGAAAAAACCCAAACTACGGAAAACTTAACAGACAATTTAGAAGAAATAATTCCTGTTCTGCAAAAAGAAGCTGAAAAATTATATCCCCTATACCCATGAAAAAAACACATTTGGTGGAATGAAGAATGTGGCAGAGTCCATGAAGAAAGACTGGTTAAGATTTTAGTCATAAAACAGGAGGAAATGCCAACAACCTCAAAAACATTAGAAAAACATTCTGCCAAATAATCTACAAAACCAAAAGACAATCTCAAAAAGATCTAATAAATCTAATAGAAGAAAATTACCATGTAATTACATGAAAATTACATTATTACAAAACCTTCCATAAACAACTAAAAAAATACGATTCCTAACGCTAATGCTGAAGGATAAAAACAGAATAATAGCAAATAACAAGGAAAACGCAGAAATTATGCCAGAAGCATTTTAAAAGCTGCTAAACTGTAAGAACCAGAGGAATTTTTGGAAATCAACACTGAAACCCACTGTTTGATTACACTGTGAGTTTGTCGTACAGGCGTCTGACGCTTCTGCCTTGGTAAGGTGTTTGAGAAGGTGATGATGTATTTGCAAAATGTATTTGCCTTGTGAAATCTCCTGATGGAGGACCAGTACGGTTTGCAACTGAGGAAAGGTAGAGAGGATGCAATTTTAAAAGCGATTTACATCATTACTCCCGACTCTGTGTTATGTACCGGGTATGTTTTTGGATATATTCAAAGCATTTAACAATTTGTAGTAGTCCTCTGCTTTATATCAATTACAATCGTGGGTGTGTATGCATGATGAGATCAGGGTGCTGATATGTAGTGCTTTGTAATGGTGACACTGAGGTGAGTAGATGCTGTCTAAGGGGTGTCACCAAGGCAGTGTGCTGGGCTCTCTGGGTTGTGGAGTTTGACTATCTCATGCAGTTGAGGTTGCCCAGTGGATGTCGTGTCATCGCTTGTGACAATGTCGGGGCTTCTGCTGTCAAAGGAGACTTGAGAAACAAGGTCGAATTCCAGGCAACTCAAGCTTTTAAAATACTAGAGAAGAGGAGCAATTAAAAATCAAAATAAAATTGTATTTAGTTCTGAGAAGACCACCATGATGCTGCTGAAGGGCTGTTATGCGGTGAGCCCATGTTTTGATCACCAGCCATTCTATTTGTTACATCTCATTACAATGGTATTTGGGTGTACTCCTTCATGAGAATTTCAAATTCAAGTAGCACTTCCCGAGTGTCACTAAGAAGGCATATGAAGCCTTTTTTGGCATTCGTGGGGAGGTCCTTCCCGATCGGGGACTAAATTTTAAAATAATGAAAATTTTGTATAAAAGTGTATACAAGGCGATTTTGCATTGTGCAGCATTTCAGAAGACCTTGCTTTGTTAGCAAACAATTACCAAGAATCAAAACAGATAAAAAAAACAACAAAATTTAGAACAAAAAATTGGCCTGAGAATATTCTTTCAAAAGACAGAAATAATGTTAACCAGTCTACATAACGACACTGATAACAGAGAGAATTACCAGTGTTATTTCTTTTTTTGGTTTGGGTTCTTTGGTTTTCTGTTCCTTTACTTGCAAATAATACCAAAATAGATAACCAAGAAATAAAAATTGTCAATAGATTGAAATATTTAGGAAAAATTACCGCTTACAATTTAAATGAAAAAACAATTTAGATGAATTTCAAAAATTCATAAAAACTGAGGGATAAGTATATCACCATTAATATTATTTATGTTAAAACTACTAATATATACCTACATATAAAAGAATAATTCAAACTATGTATGCCATCCCTGCCTCTTGAAAAAGTGAAATTTCACAGTTTTGGTAATGTTCAATTTTATTGGTAATTTTCTCATAAAAAAGAGAGATAGTTAAATAAACCACTAGACTGATCTTTTACCTTGAGAAAATATGATTAAATTGCTTTTTGTTTCATCCTTCCAGAATCAATAATTTTTTAGTTATGATTTTTTTCCATAAACCTTACAATCACAAAAATAGGTGTGCACACTGTAACAAAAATGGCCGCCACAGGTAAACTTCTTAAATAAAAATTAAAAACAAAAAAAAAATTGTTTTAAGGTTCTGAAACATGTAGGAAACAAGTGGGTAAGATTCAATTTTTTTTTGAATCGGTCAAGCAACCAACTTATGTTTTTTTGGGACACTTCAAATGGATTGACCCAGAAGTGAAACGCTGTTTAAAACAACTAACTTTGTGGCTAACAAGAGAATCCTGAAAATCTAGAGACACATGACATATTAATGTGCATTAATAAAAAATATCAGAAAGATATTTTTCAAGAAGGAAAGGTGATTTCAGAGACAGTTTTAGAGATGGAAAGATAGGCATGGTCTGAAAGGATGAAGAAATGTTGGAAAAATAGGAACTAAAAATTCCTTATAATTGACTAAAGTGACCCATGCTGGCAATAAAAAAAAAAAATATATATATATGTATAAAATGAAATTAAGAAGTTTACACTAGTACATTATCATTTACAATTTGATGCATGTATTGAAAATATCAAATTGCACATTACTGCAAATATGTCACACTTCTAGCATGTTTCTCAACAATATCTTAATTTACTCGTCCTGAGCTTATAATTAATATAATAATGTTAATTAAACCACAAGAAATTTGATCATTATCCAAAAAGAATTCAGAAGTTTTATGCCTTACATCCCTTAGCCAATTTACCTCTAGTTATTTATAGACAATTAAAATATATTTTAACAAAAAAAAAAAAAAAATGATTGAATAAAATCTTACCTTAGCCAATGATCTTCTGCTAACAACACCATTACCTACAAAAAATGTTTCACGTCCTACTACTTTTTCAGAAATGACAATTTTTTTAAGATAATGACAAGAATATCCTTTTTCAGTTACAGGATATGATTTATTAGCAACTGAATATAATTCAGACTGTTCTCTGTATTTTTTACTTTGTAGTGGTTTTTGTATTTCATAAGTATGTTTTATAGAATTATTTAAAAAGCTTACTTCTGTGATTTGTGTATTTACACTATTATTTGATGACAATGGAATTTTATTTAACCAATTTAACATTAAATCCACTTTTTCTTCATTCATTCTTTTAAAATCAAAATTTATAAATGCATTATCACCTGTACCTTTATCAGTTACAACCAAATTTTGTGAAAATACTAAAACATTCTTTCTACTCATAAGATCATCGCCAGTATCCAAAAATAATTTTGAATTGTCACCACGACTTAGACACCTACTTGTTTCAGTTACAGAAACTGAAGCCGATATCGTACAATTACCATCTTGATAATTATTTAAAAGTTGTATGCTACTTCCTATTCCCTCTCTTTTATCTAAATTACTGATTTCTAAACAACTTGATTTCTTTTCTAAAATCCAATTTTTTAAATCTGCAACATTATAAATTGATATTATATTTGATAACACATATATTATACACTGATATTATATTTGATAACACTGTTAATAATAAAAAGAAAGTGTTATAATTAAATTATTAACATTAATTAATTCTAAGCAACTGACACTCATGAACTTTTACTAACACAATCTGACTGTCCACTATCTTAAAACTGCAAAACAGTACTTAAATATAATTCCATTATATCATTGTATAACTCCATTATTTGAATTTCACTCATCCGGTCATTTGGATTACCCAGACTGTATCAACATTTTTTTTCTTCATAATTTTGGTTTGATTTTTAAAGTTAAATTTAATTCAAAACTTGGTACAGTATTATGAAAAGCTGTAGCTCTAAATCTAAATGTTTCTTGTTTTATGCTAAGTGTTTACGGTATATGTATTCAATAAATAACTATAAAATCTTCTTACATCAGTAGGGTGTATTATAAATATTTTTGTTAATATTGTAAGCAGAAGAATTTCTATTTATACTGTATTACAGAAGCACGAGATAAAATTAATTTTTGTTTTATAAATTTTTTATTTACGAAATGAAAAAAAAAATTATATGAAATCATATATGAAAAGAAATATTAATTGGGTATTTGAAGAATTTTTCAATTGTCAATAGTATTGTAGTTGAAAAAAATAAGTGGATAAGTTAAAATAATAAGTGGATACAGGCATTAAAAATATTAAATGCCTGTATTACAAAACTACAGCCAGAAGTGGTTAATAAAAGAAGAATCATTGCTTACACTGAAATAAAACAACTGATAAATAAAAACGGTTACTGGAAAAGCGTTTTTGTGACTTACGAGTAGAAAAGACAGAAAATAAACTACAGATGATAGATGATGTAGAAATCGAGCAACTTTTAGAATTAAAAGTTCGAAAATGTAATTATGAAAATGGTTAAGGACCAAGAAAACTTAGCAATATAAGATATAAAACAGAATATTTTCTTAATTATTTTTGAGAGAATATGAAGTGCTGCACATCATTCATAGAAATTTGACATTAACAAAAAGGAAGAACCTTCCAATTCACAAACCAAATCTAACATAAATGGAATTTTTTAGTATAAAAATTTCTATCCACTGTGGGTATTAAATACAGGAAGCACACTGGTATACTAGCCAGCAATATTAAGGTAAAAGAATAATGCAAATTACAAATTCCCTGTACTAAAACTATAAGTCAATAATTAATTAATTCTTTTTCTAACTGGAACAGGAACATATTTAGTAAAGAACAAATTCTAAGATAAAATAAAAACAAAAAAGTCAACTGAACTTACAATGCTGTATAATTTTTGCAGCATTATTTTTCTTCAAGAATGTACGTTTACGTAAAAACTTTTGAATAACACGAGCAGAATGATTTCTCAAAAACTGTCGTTTAGCTTCAAGGGTTATGAATACATCTTCATTTAAAAAAACACTTTTATCTCCCACTTGGCATGGTATATCAATATCTGAAGTCCATTCTGAAAGAAAATCACATAGGTTTTAAAATATTCATCAGAAATCTATAAATTAACATACAAAAGTTATACAATAAATTTGTAGTTATTACTGAATACTGTTAAAGTACAAATGTATTTTATTTTGTTTTCTATTAACCGTTACAGTGAAAGAGAAAACACTGTCTGTGCTTATGGTTAAATACTTACTTTCAGTTTGTGAGAATTTCAACATGCTGATTATTGTGTTGTTGAGTGCTGCTCTACGGACAGTTGCCGAGATAACGCAGAGAGCTGGCAGTCCAGTTCAGATGTGGAGCTCATACAGTTAACATGATACATAATCAGTAGATTCAATCAGAACAATTACAGATTTTAATTTATACAATTCAGTTATATTTAATTATGTTTGTTGTTAAAAATTCAGTTTAGTTATAAAGCAGTGATTAATATTCAGTGATAAGATATTGTTAAATAAAGTTTTATACAATTGAACTTAGTGGGATTCATTTGTACCCCAACACTGATTACTGAGCATCAAATATTATTTTACTTTGTAAAAATAAGTGGTAATTTTTTATATGAATGACAGGACTATATAAAGTTTTACAAAATTTGTGGAGATTTTTTTTCAAAAACATTTGGAACCGAAAGGAAATACTAAAGAATGGTTCTTAAATTATATGATACTAGTGGACCCGACAGTCGTCGTCCTGACGTGGCATTGTTCTGTAATACATGAACAACACATAAATATAGGTAATTTATTTAAGTTAAATTGAGCAGGAATGTGGACAAAATTTCATTAATGTGACTATTAGTATGATTATTATCAGTTTGTGATTGTTGTATTATTGTAATGGGTTTATTGATTAATTATGGGTAGTATGGTTAATATTTATTTTCGTTAAATATTAATATGTCTGATGAAAATTGAATTAAAAAATCGAAACGTCATAAAATTAATAATTAGTGTAATTAATAAATTTTCATCCACATTACTACTAATTTTCACTTAAGATCATTCTAAAAAAGTACCTCCTACATTTCTATTTATTTAATAATTTTGAAGTTTCATAACCATGTGATAGCTTAATTAATTGATTAATAAAAAAAATTAAAGCACTGTAAAAAAAGGCAACGTAGTTAAAATTTTAGTAGAAATTTTTATCATTTTTCTTATTCTTCATTTATTTCTCATTCTTTATTTTAATATCTATTTTACCAAATTTGAGATAATTGTAAATTAAAAACAATTTTAGAAATTTTTTGTAAAATTAATCAGCTACAAAAATTATAACTTCAATTTTTTAAATATACATTAAACTTTAATTATTATAAGTAATTTATATTTTAATTTTATAAATGTTATAATTTATTTTACAAACTAACATGTTTATTTTCAAAGAGCTGTTCAATACTTCATAAGTTGCATAGAGTCAAATGAGAACTGACAATTTAAATTTGTAGGTTAAGTTGATTGTTATTGAATGCACGTATATTCATCATTAAAAACTAATGAAAAAACATGTAAAATACTTACTTCAATACTGCACCTTACAAAATTGCACAATGTATATTTTTTAATTACACTTTATAACGTTATTGCAAAAAATAATAATATAATATAATACAATATTCTCAATAAGCGCGCAATTCTAGCAGACTCGGCAATGCTTCGTTCTTGCTAGATTTGAGTATGCATACAGATTAAATGAACACAATTGAAAGTTTCATAAAACCTTAAAAACTGAACATTAGGAACTTCACAAAATTTAACCTTTCACTTTATAAAAGTCAGAATGTAAATAAATCCAAATGGCGAAACAACAGCACTACCTATCGGATTTAATTCACACTTCACTCTAATCACAGTATTCGATGGAAAATAATTTTTTAACAAAAAGGATTGTGGCTGCAAAATCACTGCAATTAATACTGAACATTAAGAAACTTACAGAACATTACGGAACTTCATAAAATTTAACCTTTCACTTTATAAAAGTCAGAATGTAAATAAATCCAATTGTCAGAACAGCACTACTTATTGGATTTAATTCAAACTACTCTCTAAACACAGTAGACCGTTAAAAATACAAATTTTAATGTAATAACAACATTAAGCTATGAAGCAAGTAACTGATATGCGAAAATGCAGCAAAATAAGAAAAAATCCTAGAATCCGATTGCAGCACCAACTACCGGGTCTGACTGATATGCCAAAAATTTTTAAAAAATTCTAAAACGCGATCGCAGCATTGCCTACCGGATCCAATTGTGAACCTTAACCACCCCAAGATCAACAACACATAAATAAATTTAAATTTAAAAAAAACTTTTCTATCGGATCAAATTGTGAAGTTTTAAACCATTCTCAAATACCCTTGAACACAAACAAAAATTTCATCAAAATCGGTCCAGACGTTTACGAGGAGTTCAGTGACATACACACGCACACAAGAAATATATATATAAAGATATCACAAAATGATGTCATCAAATTATCAGTCACCACCATCTGTATCAATGCCATATATCTTGCTTCTATTATGTGGCAAAATGACTTTGACTTTTTCTTTTATCCCTTGATCAATCTATTTGCTGACAGTATCTGACCAGCATCAATAAATCTTAAAAAATTACTTTTAAAAAGAATTACTGACTTATTTTACAGACCTGTAGACACTTACCTTTAAGTAAAGAATATTAAAAAAAAATAACCAGAATTTTGCACTTACATTGAGAACATATAAATATAGAGTACATTTTGTTACAGTAACTGTTTATTCAGATTGGATCATTTACTGCACGATATAAAACACATAGAGTTACATACAAGACATGTAACATATAAGGCCCATTCAATAAGTAAATAGATAAATGTGCACGGAGAGGAAACTAGTTTGTCTAGTTGACTATATGAATGCCAACACATTAGTGTGAGCCTGAGCTACATAGTAAGTATTTAAGTGCAATCCACACACGTTTTGATTTTTTTTTTTAATACCTTTGTAATTATAGATAGCTTACTGTAAAAATGCTCTTTAGAGGAGTAGTGCAGTTATTCGTGTTTTTGTCACTTTAAAGGTACAAAAACTGTCAATATTTTGCATGCTTAATACAGTGTGATTTGTACAAACAAGGTAAGTTTTACCTATAGGTAGAGATATTAAAAGTGATCAAAAAAGTGTTACTGATGAAGCACTTTCTGGACTTCCAGTAGATGTGCCAACAGAGATTTTGATAAAAATGTTGAACAAATAATTCTCAACAGAGTTACTGTGGAAGAAGTAGCACAGAGATAGAGCATTAGTGTGTACACATAGTGCAGAAGATTATCCAAGATTACTTGGAATTTGTTAAGAAATGTGCATGCTGGGTACTTAAAATGCTGCAAGATTACAGACCTGTACACAACTGAAATCTAATTTGATTATGGGCAAGGTAATTCTTAGATAAATAATTACCACTGATAAGACTTAGATATACCATTACGAACCAGAGTCAAAACAGCAGAGTAGAGTAGAAACACACTAGTAACAAAGAAATTCAAAATGCAGTCTTCTGCTGGAAAAGCGATGCTTACAATTTTTTGGGACATGAAAGATCATATTCTTTGCCATTGTTTAGAAGGTCAAGAGTTAGGTTTCAATTTTTGTTTTTTTTTGCTTGGGTTATTACAGCCTTTTAGAGATGCTTTAAAATTGTTTAGAAGGTGGTATTATTTCCTTGTCTTTGGTAATTATTTGATTTATTTTTTTGTACCAATATTAGGTCTTTCTGTTTCTTTAATATTTTGGTTATTATTTCCTTTCACTTTTAATTGTATTGGGTTTACTTATTGTTTATTTATTTATTTTTTTGTTCTGGTTTAGGGGCATATTTTATTATGATTAGTGGTTGGTCTTCTAATTCGGTTTATTCTTTGTTGGGTTGTATATGTAGAATTTCTCAGAGTATCTCTTATGAGGTTGTTTTTTTTAGTTATTTTTTGTTTTATTTTGTATTGTGAGTCTTTTAATTTGATTTATTTTTTTTTATTTTCAGCTGGATATTAGATTTGTTTTTTCTTTTCCATTGTTTATGATTTTTCTTTCTTTTATTTTGGCTGAAACCAATCGGTCTCCATTTGATTTTTTTAAGGGGGAGTTGGAGTTGGTTGTTGGATTGAGTATTGATCTTTTAGATCTAATGATACTATTTTTTTTTTTTTTGTCTTCAGTCATTTGACTGGTTTGATGCAGCTCTCCAAGATTCCCTATCTAGTGCTAGTCGTTTCATTTCAGTATACCCTCTACATCCTACATCCCTAACAATTTGTTTTACATATTCCAAACATATCCTGCCTACACAAATTTTCCCTTCTACCTGTCCTTCCAATATTAAAGCGACTATTCCAGGATGCCTTAGTATGTGGCCTATAAGTCTGTCTCTTCTTTTAACTATATTTTTCCAAATGCTTCTTTCTTCATCTATTTGCCGCAATACCTCTTCATTTGTCACTTTATCCACCCATCTGATTTTTAACATTCTCCTATAGCACCACATTTCAAAAGCTTCTAATCTTTTCTTCTCAGATACTCCGATTGTCCAAGTTTCACTTCCATATAAAGCGACACTCCAAACATACACTTTCAAAACTCTTTTCCAGACATTTAAATTCATTTTTGATGTAAACAAATTATATTTCTTACTGAAGGCTCGTTTAGCTTGTGCTATTCGGCATTTTATATCGCTCCTGCTTAGTCCATCTTTAGTAATTCTACCTCCCAAATAACAAAATTCTTCTACCTCCATAATCTTTTCTCCTCCTATTTTCACACTCAGTGGTCCATCTTTGTTATTTCTACTACATTTATTTTTTATTTTTTTTTCTTGTTTATTTTCATGCGATAGTTCTTGCGCAGGACTTCATCTATGCCGTACATTGTTTCTTCTAAATCCTTTTTACTCTCGACTAGAATTACTATATCATCAGCAAATCGTAGCATCTTTATCTTTTCACCTTGTACTGTTACTCCGAATCTAAACTGTTCATTAACATCATTAACTGCTAGTTCCATGTAAAGATTAAAAAGTAACGGAGATAGGAAACATCCTTGTCGGACTCCCTTTCTTATTACGGCTTCTTTCTTATGTTCTTCAATTGTTACTGTTGCTGTTTGGTTCCTGTACATGTTAGCAATTGTTCTTCTATCTCTGTATTTGAACCCTAATTTTTTTTAAATGCTGAAAATTTTATTCCAGTCTACGTTATCGAATGCCTTTTCTAGGTCTATAAACGCCAAGTATGTTGGTTTGTTTTTCTTTAATCTTCCTTCTACTATTAATCTGAGGCCTAAAATTGCTTCCCTTGTCCCTATACTTTTCCTGAAACCAAATTGGTCTTCTCCTAACACTTCCTCCACTCTCCTCTCAATTCTTCTGTAAAGAATTCTAGTTAAGATTTTTGATGCATGACTAGTTAAACTAATTGTTCTGTATTATTCACATTTATCTGCCCCTGCTTTCTTTGGTATCATTACTATAACACTTTTTTTGAAGTCTGACGGAAATTCCCCTTTTTCATAAATATTACACACCAGTTTGTATAATCTATCAATCGCATCCTCACCTGCACTTCGCAGTAATTCTACAGGTATTTCGTCTATTCCAGGAGCCTTTCTGCCATTTAAATCTTTTAATGCTCTCTTAAATTCAGATCTCAGTATTGTTTCTCCCATTTCATCCTCCTCAACTTCCTCTTCTTCCTCTATAACATCATTTTCTAATTCATTTCCTCCGTATAACTCTTCAATATATTCTACCCATCTATCAACTTTACCTTTCGTATTATATATTGGTGTACCATCTTTGTTTAACACATTATTAGATTTTAATTTATGTACCCCAAAATTTTCCTTAACTTTCCTGTAAGCTCCGTCTATTTTACCAATGTTCATTTCTCTTTCCACTTCTGAACACTTTTCTTTAATCCACTCTTCTTTCGCCAGTTTGCACTTCCTGTTTATAGCATTTCTTAATTGCCGATAGTTCCTTTTACTTTCTTCATCACTAGCATTCTTATATTTTCTACGTTCATCCATCAGCTGCAATATATCGTCTGAAACCCAAGGTTTTCTACCAGTTCTCTTTATTCCGCCTAAGTTTGCTTCTGCTGATTTAAGAATTTCCTTTTTAATATTCTCCCATTCTTCTTCTACATTTTCTACCTTATCTTTTTTACTCCGACCTCTTGTGATGTCCTCCTCAAAAATCTTCTTTACCTCCTCTTCCTCAAGCTTCTCTAAATTTCACCGATTCATCTGACACCTTTTCTTCAGGTTTTTAAACCCCAATCTACATTTCATTATCACCAAATGATGGTCGCTATCAATGTCTGCTCCAGGGTAAGTTTTGCAGTCAACGAGTTGATTTCTAAATCTTTGCTTAACCATGATATAATCTATCTGATACCTTGCAGTATCACCTGGCTTTTTCCAAGTGTATATTCTTCTATTATGACTTTTAAATTGGGTGTTGGCAATTACTAAATTATACTTCGTGCAAAACTCTATAAGTCGGTCCCCTCTTTCATTCCTGTTGCCCAGCCCATATTCACCCACTATATTTCCTTCCTTGCGTTTTCCAATGCTTGCATTCCAATCTCCAACTATTATTAAATTTTCATCTCCTTTTACGTGTTTAACTGCTTCATCAATCTCTTCGTATACACACTGTTCATCACTACCTCATCATCATCATGGGCGCTTGTAGGCATATAGACGTTAACAATCGTTGTCGGTTTAGGTTTTGATTTTATCCTTATTACATCTGATACTATCTGCAGTGCTAATTATTCAGATCTGTTGGAGAAAGATTTGAAACCAGCTGTTCACTATATGACAGGAATTATTGAAAAAAAGGAGCAATTCTTCAATATGACAATGCCCACCTTCATGTCACCAGATAAACACAAGATCACCAAATAATGCTGCAAGTCTTACCATATCCAGCACACAGTCCTAATTTGACACCTTCAATCTACCACCTTTTTGGTCTTTAATGGAAGAAAATTTCAAGATAATTAAGAATTGAAAGTGCAAATATGGTTCCTAGATCAATCCAAAGAATTCTTTCCAAATAGAATACAAAAAGATTTCATTGATAAATGTAAAAGGAAGGTTATGAGATGAGGGAGATTTCCTTGAAAAATATTGTAAATATTAAACTCTATATTTATGTATTGGTAGTAAATTTATAAACATTTGTCTTGTTTGCTTATTGAATGACTCTTATATTACAATATTTCCTTTTAAAGAAATTATTAAGACATTTAAACTAATTATATGGAAGTGATAAAGTATTTGTACTGAATCTTCCTGTAACTTTTTTGCAGTAATACAAACTCTTAATATTAATTTCAATGAAAGATCTACAAAATTTTCTACAAAGTTTTTTTGAACTGAAAAATGTGTTACTTATAAATTTTCTATAACAAAATTTCACTTATTATTATCCTGTCTGAGCTAATTATTTTTAATACTAATTTCTAAAAACATTCATTACTTCTTTTTAATTTCTTTTGACAAATTTTTAATCAGTAAATGATAATAGAAGTATATTCAATACACATAAGTAAAACAAACTATATTATAATAGGGATATGTTTTCACCCAAGAGGTAATTTAGATACTAGGTGGGATCTTTTGAATTCTCTGAATGGGAAGTAGTCTCCCCCCCACAACCTAAGATCCTCTAAAGAAAGCAGATGGTCTACTGGGTACTGTCTCCTCAGCATTGCAGGCAGAGGTAGAATGAAAACAAACCTAACCCCTCCATTATAACTATACTGTGTTTAATCACAGTCTTGGCATCTTCAAAAACATTTAATAGAATTTTAAAATGATTTATATATTTCGTTTTGAGTAAAGCAGGTCAACCAGAAATACATCTGTAGAAGGAGTTAGTAAGTTCTATTCATTCGGCGACTATATACTGAAACAAAATATCCATTACAAAGAAAAAGAGATAAATCATAAGACATATAATACAAAAATACATACACAATATAACAAATAAATATATGTATATCACAAAAAAATTACTCCATGTAACATATTCCAAATGTCATGTAAATTTCTGCCTCGCTTCAAGCATTAGCTCACTGAATAAAATGAACTGTTTATAATCTATCCCTAAAAAATTTTATTTTAGTAATAAGTTAGAAACAAACTTCGCATTAAGAGAGCTTACTGATAAATATATCCCCTCTAAGAAACCAAACCATCTTTTACGTGATATGTAATATATGCATATAAATCAGATTTAAAAGCACAAAATAAATGTATAAATTCACTAATGTTCACTCAAATTTTAACAAACAATGGCTGAAAGTGCTCATACAATTGTTTTTTCACAGCAATAGTTTCATAATAAACTTAAGTCATACACAATTATCAACTGTAAGATAAATAATTAGTTTCCTTGAAACAGCTACACTGAATAAATTATTATACAAGCATCTTATGTGTGGTTTCCAATATGTCAAAATAAAAACCCAAAACTAGTTTCATTGTTTTTGTTTTCCTTGAATTAACAGTAAACTGAACAGGTATTCTTTAACAGGCTCAAATGCACTGACCTATGTTTTCTTAAACTTGAATTACTGGGCAATAACACTGTATTGTCCTCTTGCAGAATAGAGTGAGGTAGTACACTGAATGGGAAGTCACACATAATTATTATAAGAAAAATAGCCTGGTATGGATCATTGAACCTCTTAGTTGACTATCATTAGCACAGAGACAATCGACTAATGCGTAACATTTACTGCCTACTGGATGGGTATGAATCAAATTTTGTTACTGAAAATGAAACTCCATGTGAATGAAACTCCAGGAACAGTCTTACAGTAATCAAACAATAAATGAAAAACAGTAATATTTAATAAATAAAATGCTCAAATTGAATTAAAATGTTATCTTTTTCTTCATTTATGTTTTTAAGATAATCCTTTTCTTTAAAAAAAGAAAAAGATAATCTTTTTCTTTTTAAGATAATCCTTCCTTCTCTTTCTTTTGCTGTTACAGTCAACTCCCGATTATCCGCGAGCGATTTAATGGCAATACCTTTTGGAAAAAACAATTTTAAAAACATATAAAGAAGCTAAAAATTTGAAGTTTTTTCATCGTTCTGTGATCGGTTTTACTCCTTCATTCATTTGCTACTTGAATGTGTACTTGATCTGAATATGATAAACCAATGCTGCACTAGTTCATTGTGGATATGATAGGGTAATAGTTCATTGTACGATATTACTATGCTACACTAACAACAAAATTCAATTAAAAGAAAGTGTTTTCAGGAATGAAAACAACAATCAACTGCATCTTATTTAAAAAAAAAAGAAGATATATATGAAAGAAAAATATGCACAATTTTTTTTTTTTTTTTTTAATATCAGTATTTTTTTCTCGTTACTTATTGTAGTTTTATTAAGTGTTTGTTAATGCTTTATATAGTACATACACTATTGCATGTACAATCTATTTACATACAGTGTTAGTGATAGTGAAAATTTGTTATATGTTAATACGTATTTTGAATAAAACTATGGATATTACTTTTACCAGGTATGTAAGTGTAGTGAACTGTGTTTTATTTTATTATTAACCTTATTATTTTACATAATAGTGCGTGTAATAATAGTACAGTATTAAGTAATTTTAACACATATTACCCTACTAAATATTATCTTTGGATCAACTGCGATTTTACTATGGTTTCGGGTAATTGGCGCTCCTCTTCCTAGTTATTATCGTGGATAATCAGGAATTGACAGCATTTAAAATAGGAGAAGTTTTTTATATTTCACATTACATACAAAATATTAATGTTTTACATATAATTTTTCATCACACAAATATTGCAATGCTTTTTTTCAGTAATCTGAAAAAACAAATCATTTCTGACACATGTTTAATAAACCTTTTAATTATCTCAGTTAGAGGTGTATGCCTGTAATGTTTAGCATGAACCTTCAGGAAAAATAAATATACTTTTTTACAGTGATGAAAAAGTCACACACTTGCTAAGAATGGAACCCAGGGTGGTCAGATGAATAAATTAGCATACTCTAACCAATAAACCTCTTGGCAGGCCATATAATAAAATGTATGCTTACAATCATACTAATTCTTTCATATACGTTTTCACAAAACTTGAATGTCAACTTTTCTAAAATAAAAAATTAAATTGCACTCAAATGAGTAATTACTATACATTCTATTTATTTACTTTTTAATAATAAATAAAATGAACTACTTTACATAAACAGTAAAATAAACTTTTTAATAAATTAACTTACTTAAGATAACTTTACGCTGAAATTTTTCATTACAATATTCATGTTGCTGTATATCAAATGTACCAATTAATTTATGAAAATGTGAAAAAAATTCTTTGAAAGTTAACCTTAAAAAAAATCAATTTGATTAATTATTTATATAAATTGAAATAATAGTTTAACTCTGACATAAATCTATTCTAGAAGGAAATTTAACCAATTTTTAAGTTTTGAAATTGTTACTCACAAAAAAATTACGCTGATAATATACAAGGGCATATTTTGAAAAAATGCCCTGATATCATGCATGTTACTATCATGCTCTTACTCTTGAAAATATCTTCTGAATGGTAATGATTGTTGTATGCTGCAGTTCCCCTGTGGATATCGCTTGTCATTCTTTCTTAACCACCTAATACCTTTAATCTCTTTTCTTCCCTATCACGATTCTATGGTATGTCTAGGTCACAGTATGCTTGCAAGGAGTATGCTGAAGAATACTTGGACAGCCAGTGGGTATCCTTGGTGTGACGTGGTGGAAGTGTCAACTGGTGATTGAAATGATCAAGAAACAAAAGGCACCTCTCATTTGGTGAGTTCCACTAAATTACTTTATTTTATGGTTCATTCATAAATAAAGAAATAAATATATATACACAAACTACATACAAAATAATAGAAAATAAGAAATTACACCTATTCATAATGATATACAGTTGATCTCTAATAATTAGTCCATTAAATTATATAAATTATTAAGATCCATATATCATGAATGACCATAATTTTAGTAAATAAACCAGTTTTATAAATGAAGATTTATCATCAACTTTCAGTGTTTACAAAAGTGGATTCATCTTGTTAGATTGAGCTGTGCATAACTCTGACCACAACTTTGTAAATTTTCACTTATTTCTGTTAGGATTTTAGTAACATCACTACTAAAATCTATATAAATATTTTGTATTAAAAAACACAGTATTTCATTCATAGTTATGATGTACTCTATAAATCATTCTATATTTCTGCACAATTAGAAAAATAGGCTGATACAAATGGGGATTTTGGTCTCAATTTGCTTTAATTTTGTTTTCTGTGCTAAGAAATGAGGATATTGTTAGCAACATAGGGAAAGTTCTAGTTTTTTATGCATAGATTTCAATAGGTATTAATTTTGTCAAATATTAACTTTCATCTTGTAACTTTTTTATTTCATCTTAATCATACAAATAAAAATGGACCCGAGGTGGCCAGAAGTTATGACAAATTAAATCCACTGAATACACTTTTGACCCATATAGTAGAACATGTTTTGTAATATTTATTAAAATATTTCAATTTTTGCTAATTGAAGGGAGCTGGAGAAGGCCAATGGAGACACAAATATTCATGACATCACTGATTTTTAACTGGCTCTCAAAAGTCAAATACTTATAAAGAAAAGAAAAAATCAGTTTACACCACATTATTTCAAGTTTGCCAAGTGGTGTAGATGGACAGAGAGTTGGGGTTCTAAACCTTTCAAAACTATTGAATTTCTAATGGACTCCAGGAAAAATACTCATAATGCACACTTCATTTTTTTAAATTGAAATGGTGGCCTAAAAAGCAAGTAATCATGAAAAATTGTGAAATTGTTTGGTACATGCTTCTAAATTGTTGTAGAAGATACTTAAAAAAAAAGTAATATTATAATATTTCAATTATAATAGGCTGGTGGACCTATGATAATGATTTTTCACAATTAGAATTGAGACTTTCTTAAAGATTCTCTCTCTCTCTCACTCTCTCTCTCTCTCTCTATATATATATATAGATATATAAAAGTCAGATTAGAAACTTACATAATAACCTACTTTTACAGATTATATAAGGACTTAACCAGCACGGGTAAGTTTAAAACATATGGTACAATAAAATTTATAAGTATGGGATTTTTATTCTCTTTTAAGAATCACATAATATTTTATTTGGCTTCAGATTAACAAAGACATCAGACTGTAAGAAACTTACCTAACTGGAAAACTGTGTCCACATAGTTTAATAGCTTCAAACAACCCGCTTGTTTTAAGTTGTTTTTCTAAGAAATGTTTATCAACATAACATGGTTTCATCTGCATGTTCGGTTTAATGCATCTAACGTAATGTATTTGTGATGATTTTAACTGCTTCATAAGCTTATCAAGTGAATTCTGAAATCAGTTACAGACTATATGGAAAATTGTTTCGAGAATAGTTAAATAGCACATTACTTCAGTGAACACTAGACTTAGCATGAACTCTATAATCAACATCACTGATAGAAGCATTTTAACAATTGAAAAAAAAATAATTCATCGATAGAATAAAATGTAAAAACAAGGAAATTTCTTCCTAGTAAAAAATCATTAATACAAAAAATCTAAAACAGAGAATCTATACTTTAACAATTAATGAAAAAAATTAATTCCTATTCATAATAGTCTAATAAAATAACTTATAACTAAATTGTTCACTATTACCCACAATTTTTTCTTTCTTCATAACTTTTTTTCAACACTTATTCTTGTTCAATGCTAGAATTTGTATAAAAAGACAACATACTGAAAAGATTAAATTTTATAAATGTCATAAATCATAATACAAATTATGCTGTGAAAAGAGGGGAATTGTTATTTATTTATTTCCCCTAATTACAACAGAAGGATTGTCTTATTAGTTTCTTAATAAGAGATGAATTTTGGGAGAATATGAAAAATGTCAAACCTGACTGGGATTAGAAAAAATGCTTCATTGTTATACAATACTACACGAAGTACATCTACCATTAAGCTTTCATTAGTAACAAAATATACTGTGGATAATCAATAATAGTTTTTAAACACGTAGAAAAGATATTACATTTATTCCTAAATACCATATATTTCATTTCATCATTTCAAGCCAATCATTGATAACTACGAATAAATATAGAATAGGATAGATGTAAATCAAGGAAGTCTGTTCAATAAGAAAAAACATAGTAGCTATAAGTAAATTTCAAATTTTAACGAAATGACAAGAATGCATCTCTTGATAAAAGAGGCTAAATTACCCAGTTCAGGAGTAAGTAAATATGTATATAAATGATGTTAATAATGAAGTAGTTTTAATTAATACTATACCTTAAATTTACCAAGAACTGTATGTTTAGAAGTATTTGCAAGCTCTATAGAAATTAACTTTGCTAAAAATTCATTTTTGCCTGTTGATAAGATATCAAGAAGTTCACCTGGAACCTGAAAATACACATTCTAAATGATTATTATGCAGGCAACATCTTAATATATATGGGTCAGTCAATAATTAAAGGGACAAATGACTAAAGAAAAATTATTATTTATTCAATGACAATGAAACTATGCTACTTTTCAACATAATTTCCAGCTTATCTCATCTTTTTGTGACCTTTTTTATTCCATGAGTAAAACGTTATTCACCTTGGTGTCTGAAACATTCTTGTTGCTCTACATGTATAGAATACTATCAGAGGTCGAAACAAAGAAAAATCTGATGGTGTGAGATTGAGATTGTAAGGTGGATCTGGCAACACCTCCTGACCTAACTTTAGAATAGCTCTGTCTTTTGAATGGTATGGAGACAGCCATTATCTTGCAGATGAATTATGCCTTTTAAGAGAGATTCATGAAGTACCCTTCTTACTGCAGGTTTTACTTTATTTTTCAGCATGTCAAACAGTGCTCACTGTTTATTAGCAATATTCTTCCAAATAATCAAAGTAAATTGAGGGCTGTTTCATCACAATGCACCAGCTTACTCATCCAGAGTAAGTTCATGCCAAACTGCATGAACTGCACTACGATTGCCGCCATATCCACTGTACTTGTCCGACCTGCCTCCCTGCGACTTCTTTCTGTTCCCAAATATGAAAACATGGCTCGCAGGGAAAAAAGGTCGGCTCAGATGAAGAGGTCATTGTCCAAACAGAAGTCTATTTTGAAGAGTTTGACAAATCAAATTTTTTTGAGGGTTTAAAAAAATGGCAGGAACGTTGGGAAAAGTGTATTCAGCTAAAAGGAGATTATGTTGAAAAATAAAAAAAAATCTGAAAAACTTGCATTTTTTTCCCTAACATGAGCACTAATTGATGCAGCCTCGTATTTTCTTTCAGACTGCCAACTTGAACAAGTTTTAATTTATTCTATTAAATAGTTTTTCTGCTGTTCCCATTTATTTCTTTAATTACTGAATGACCTTTTTGTGTATGTGAATTTAAAATAATTCATTATTCAAAATCAAAATGAAAACTTATCCTTAAAGAAAATTCAACATAACAGCAAACATTTCTTCTACAAATTAATCAAATCTGAGAGCAGAGTTATTCAGTACAATATATTCCTGCATATAAAAAAACTGATTGTACTTACTTTTAACTTTATCAGTTTTTGATTTTCTAAAAGAACCAACATTGATTAAAATCACTCTTAACATTGTGTAACTTATCTTTTGTGACAAAATAAACATACTATAGCATTAAATAAACTAAAATGGTACAAATAAGTCTTAACTGCAAAACAAAATAAATAAAGTTGACTACATTTGATTCACATAGTATTACAGACACAGTTTTGTTTGTATATTAAAATTTATCCAGGGTAATCTCATGAACTACTGAACAAATATAAAAAAATTCTTATAATGTTTTAAAGTTTACTTCTTTCTGAATGTCAGATATTAGGCAGTATTATGTAATATCCCCCTTTTCTCTCTGCTCTTGCCTCTCTTGGTAGGAGCAAATTTATTACCATTTATTCAACTTTGGAATCAATTCTACAGGACTAGAAGAAAATTCTTCTAAGACTAGAATCAAAAGAATTAAAAATACTACCCTCAGATCCCCCTTGATTTACTACTAAAAAAATTGAAATTGAGATTTTTTTTAAAAGCATTCTGAAAAAATAAAAGTACCGTATGGAAGAAAGTGAGGTTTTGGGTCACTTATCTGCAAGGGCCCTCCAGTTCTCTAAATTAACAAAACTTTAATTAGTGCAAAATCCAAACTTCATTTTTCAAAATGTGTCCTATGTTAAAAATAAATTAAAAAATGAAATTCAGGCTAAGGTCTGAATCTCTTCTTTTTCTTCTAAGCCCTGAATACGTAATAAATTACATCCCAAAGGTGTCAAGGCTTTAGCATCCCTCAATTAACAAAAAATAAAACAGTGTATCAGAACTTTTTTTTTCAAAGTGTTTTACTTTTTAGAAAAACATTATAAAACCATCTCTTTGCCCTACCAAGAACCTTTTAGTCAAACCTTTCAATTAAAGAAATTTGAAACTGCTAATATTTACTCTTTTTAAAATGATAGTCTACCATCGAAAAACTGCAAAAAAATGAGAGAGGTTCCGACCTCCTTGTCTGGTAGTTAATACTCACTAGCCCCCTCAATTAAAAATATTGCACAATCAGAATCATTTTTTAAAATGTTTTTATATTCAGTAAAAACTGAAAAACAATGATGTCTATGAGTTTGTAACCCTCTTGCCTCTTAAAGGTCTCTCTAGTCCCTTGTCCCTTTCAAATGAAAAAAGACTGAATCATTCAAACTATATCCAATCATTCAACTATTACTTTTCAAAATGGTTTCCACTCATACAGAAACTAAAAACATATTTACATCCAACTAAAATAGCAGAGCAAACCTTTTTGCCCTCAATGGACTCTAGCTCCCTGCCCCTCAATTAAATTGAAATACTACACTATATCAACAGTTTCTTTCAAAATGTGTTCTACCACGAGTAAAATATTACTGTCCAGAAGTATTTTGGTTTTCAAAATTTTTACCTTAAATATCTTCAAAAATGAAATCATACAGAAGGTTCATATCATCCTGTCCTTTAAAGAACTTTTAACACTTTCTTAACACCCGCTTAAACAATTAAGAGAATTTAAACATTATAAAATTGGAACTATTTTCATTAAAAGTATGCCTTTTCAAAACCTTTTGAAAAATGAATAAGCATAATGCTATTCAAGAGGTTCAGCTTTCCTTATCCTCTGTAAGCCTGTTACTCTCTTCAATTAGAAAAAAAAAAGCTTGGACTTTTGAATCTTCTTTTTCAGGGTCATGTTTTTAGGGTCCAGTATAAAATTTATTGTCTTCAAAGTTAGCTATGTTAACCGACCAGGTAGTACAAATAATGTGGCCCTTCATTAATAAAGAAAATAACTTTGTGATATTCAAACTTTATTTTCAACATACTCTATTTTTCAGAGATACATAAAAAATTCACTGATGTCTAAGAAGTCATGAAAACCTTACCAACCAAGCTCCACATCAAGTGCCTTCAAATCATGAAAATAGAAATATTTCTTCTATTTCTTTTTTAAAAACATCTGCTTCGTGGAATGAATAAAAAAGGGCTCGCACATGAACTGCAGATCATGTGTGAGCCTTTCTTGGTACCCAGTATTCTTAAATTATAAAAATCTGATAGGCCTCATGGTTAACTTGAAATTAATATTTGAGAAAATTACTAATTTAAATTTACATTTTAAAAAATTAAACTTTTGTAGACATATTAATGACGAACAATTTAGATCCGGAGTAACAGAAAAAGGTGAAAAGATAAAGATGCTACGATTTGCTCTGATGTAGTAATTCTAGCTGAGAGTAAAAACAATTTAGAAGGAACAATAAATGGTATGAATGAAGTCCTACGCAAGAACTAACCCATGAAAATAAACAAGAACAAAATGAAAGTAATGAAATGTAGTAAAAATAACGAAGATGGATCACTGAATGTAAAAATAGGAAGAGAAAGATTATGGAGGTAGAAGAATTTTGCTACTTGGGAAGTACAATTACTAAAGATGGACAAAGCAGGAGCGATATATATAGCACAGGCAAAACAAGCCTACCCACCGGGTTGGTCTAGTGGTGAACATGTCTTCCCAAATCAGCTGATTTGGAAGTAGAGAGTTCCAGCGTTCAAGTCCTAGTAAAGCCAGTTATTTTTACACGGACTTGAATACTAGATCGTCGATACCGGTGTTCTTTGGTGGTTGGGTTTCAATTAACCACACATCACAGGAATGGTCGAACTGAGAATGTAAAAGACTACATTTCATTTACACTCATACATATCATCCTCATTCATCCTCTGAAGTATTATCTGAACGGTAGTTACTGGAGGCTAAACAGGAAAAAGAAAGAAAGGCAAAACAAGCCTTAGTCAGAAATATAATTTGTTTACATCAAAAATTAATTTAAACGTCAGGAAAACATTTTTGATAGTATATGTTTGGAGCGTAGCTTTATATGGAAGTGAAACTTGGGTGATCGGAGTACCTGAGGAGAAAATATTAGAAGTTTTTGAAATATGGTGCTATAGGAGAATGTTAAAAATCAGATGGGTGGATAAAGTTACAAATGAAGAGGTGTTGCAGCAAATTTATGAAGAGAGAAGCATTTGGAAAAATATAGTTAAAAGAAGAGGCATCCTGGAATAGTCATGCTTTAATATTGGAGGGACAGGTAGAAGGAAAAAATTGTGCAGGCAGGCAACGTTTGGAATATGTAAAACAAATTGTTAGGGATGTAGGATGTAGGATGTAGGGGGTATACCGAAATGAAATGACTAGCACTAGATAGGGAATCTTGGAGAGCTGCATCAAACCAGTCAAATGGCTGAAGACAGAAAAAAATTATTATTATTACTGATATACTGCACACACTGTAAATGAATATCCTACTCATATGTAACTTCTTGGGTGCCATGAAGACAGAACTACTTTGTCTTCACCACTTGGCCAGTATTTTCTATACATTAAAGATTTCATATTTAGCATATAATGGTGTAAATGTGCATGAATTTATTTAGTCTAAATAAAAATAAATTTGACCCAACAACATGAACACTGTAAGAAATAATTAGTAAAGGGATATGATAAGAATAAACCAAAGCTACTTTGTGAATAAACTCTCAAATACAGGTGATATACCTCTCAAAAGCCTTAACATATAAACAAGTTTTCATGAATTTGATATCTGACTGCCACTAAAATAATTAAGACATATATAGATAAACGCTGTGTAGTGTTATGTTGGTATAGTTATAAGGAATCAATGTTAACAGTTTCATGTAACTACTTACATGGCAGCTCATCAGTTGATAGTTTACTTCCAACTAGTTTATTTTCTTTTTTAATAGCTTTGTTAACATAAAAAAATAAATATATATTATAAAATGGGTTTTCTTTTGTTAGTATAGTAATTCCAAATACTAGCATAAAAGTGAAAAAAAAAAAATGAATACACAATAATAAAAATCAAAAAGTAAAGCATTTAAGTAACTTGTAAATCAAATATTTCACTGCTTTTTTAATCATATTCAGAAGCACTGTAACATGTGAACTAAAAACAAACTATTGTAAACCTAGTCTATTAAGAACTCAAGTATCTATCATCAAAAAATAACCATTATATGCATTTCAAAAGGAACATTTTTTTTTTACAAACTTATGTTTTACAAACCATAGATGGAAAAAATAAAAACATTATTTATTCCATATTAAACAATGTTCTACATTATTATTTAGATTGTAATTCATTTGAAAAAAAAATAAAAAATGATTTTTTTTTATCTAATATGTAGTTTTTTTTTTACTTGCTTTCCTGATAGAAAATGTAAAATATAATACAGATCTCATACTTATTTTCAAAGCTATTTTGCTGTGTAGCACAATTATACACTTTTCAAACATGTATCCTAAATTCCTGGTAGCTTCATGAACTCTTTCCTTTATAATACTTCTTAAATTCTATTGATAAATGGAATTATAAAACAATGTACATGATGTAATAAGAGTTCGTTAGAACAAATGCTTCAGAATTAAAAAAAACAAAATGATGTTTTTAATACAAACTCTGTAATAGAAATTGTTACCCAGTGAAATCAAATATTAAAAAAATATTTAATTATTTAAATGACAGATAAAACTCTCATCTTAAATATTTACAAATACTAATATTGTTTTTGATACAATCTCTTAATGAAGTTCAATGAACTATAGATATTGGACTTGTATGTAAATATGTGAAAACATGATATATCTTCAATTCCTAAAGCTTCTCTTCAAATAAATCAACTCCACAACATTAACACAGAAAAGGGTAAGATTTATTATGGTTTCAAACTATTTTTCCATTAAATAATTTATAAGACAAGTGATTTAAAAACTAACTGTTTCTTTCATAAAGCATACTGCAGTATAACAAAATTTAAACTGATCTGTAACTGACACCAATTTTTAATGGAATAATCCACCAGTAAACATGGATTTGAATTTATTCTTTAACATCAAAACACTTCAAAACAAATAAAAGTTATCATGAAATACCTTATCACTATTTTTCTCAACTATATGTCTTGCATCATACTTTACAGCACCAGCAAAATGTGAAAATACAAATTTCTGATCGTAGAAAATATTTGCAATAAATTTGTTACTCGGCAAACTTGATATTCTTTGACATAAATCTTTCCCACCTGCATGGCGGCCAAGTAGAGAACCCTACAAAATAAATTATCTATATTTTATACTTATTTTTATTATACAAGATTAAGTGAAGATACTTAATTAAAAATATTACACATGCAATATTATGTAACAATCTAAATAATTATGATTACATTTTAATTTAAAAAAAATATAAACTTACTCTGTTATTTTCCCAATCATGCATTGCTGATAAAAAACCGATTTTATTTACATCACATTTATAATAATACTAGCATCCCTACTGCGGCTTTGCCCACGCAATTTGGTTACTTGTATTTCCCATTGCAACTGTAAAACAGCACTAAACAACAACAAAAAACATTTCCTTCAAACTCATTTCAAATGTATTTGTTTTTTGTTTGCAAAACTTTTAATAAAACCTTATTATCTTAATTATGCAACTGAACGCAAGTTTGTTAAATGCTTTTTTTTCTTTTTTTTTCTTTTTTGCTTTATTCACTAATGCATTTTTCACAGCCCTTTTTCTGATCACTTAAGAAAAAGTGTCGGGTTTTTGTCAGTGCGAGATCTTCAGGTTTTTCTTTTGCTTAGGTACTGTTTTGCTTGCAAAATCTCCCTGATGAATTTAAAAAATGTAAAACTTTGTAACATGAATCTTATCCACAGAGGTAATATTCTATATAAATATAAAGAAGAAAGTCTGTATTTGTTTGGTAAATATCCACCTAGCAGGTCCAAACTAACTCAGAAACCTTCACGGGCATGCACACAACAACTCATCAAAGTTTCATCTTAATGGTATAGGAACACATACGGGACAAACATTCATTTTTATATATATAAAATATATAATACTTGCTAATGTAACTTACTTACTAATGTAAACCCTGAAATCCAAAAAAAAAAAAATCTTGGAGGTAGCAAAGTAATATATCTTTATCTCATACCTCATTAATAATACCAATCACTGAAAATGGTGCATCAAGAATAGCTATTCTTGCATTTGCATCTTTAAAAAACTGTTCTTCTAATTTTGGAGCTTTTTCAATAAGAAATCCTTCATTCATCAACATCTACAAAAGAAAATACAGAAAAAAATAAACAATTTCTTTTTTCTTGTTTTAACTGGTACATGTATCATATATATATATATATATATATATATATATATATATATATATATATATAATTAGTTGAAAAATTATCTAAGAAGTACAAATACAAGTATATAGAATGTTGTACTTGAGTGTATGAAATAAAATATGAATATAATAACAGTTTTATGCAGTACATGAATATTATTATATAAATTAGTACCTACAATTTTTTTTAATCACAAAAATGTTTGACCATTGTTTTAGTATGATCTGATTGATGGTTAAGTTCTTCAACAAAGAAATTAATTAAGTGGGAAAATCATGAAATTAAAATAACTAAGATATATGACTGATCTATTTTTATTTTATTTTGCAAGTCTCCAAATATCTGGCATGGCTTTCTTGATTCAGGGCCACAAGGAGCTATGTATCATTATTATATCCTTATGAGTATGCCTGTAGCTTCTTACACACATGGATTGCAAATGAAATCCATGGGTGTTTATGAAGTGCTTATTAATTAGAACTAGGCTGAATCAAGAAACTGCTAGTGTTAAAAAACTTGTTTCAGCCCCAAACTATCTACCTCCTACAAGGAGAGACAACTAGATATCATTTGCAGCATTCCCAATGCACAGATAAATGATTAAATCAGTTATCAACATAATCCAGAAATGTAAAAACATTTTTCATGTACATGTTATTTGTGTGATGTATTTAATTTTAAAAAGGATTAAAATTAAAACAGCTGCAGTAAAATTTAATGCAAAAATGAAACGCTGGCAAAATATTTTTTCAAGTTTTCCAGAATTTGCATACAGCTTAAATTTTATCCTTTGTCCAATGATAAAGTTGAAAATTATTACTGGGCTTATATACACTCTTTTCATTATTTGTGAACTCACTCTCTCTCTGGTGTGTGTGTGTACGTATGCACATGTGCATGTGCATACATGGGGTGAATAAAATTAATATTATATTAACAAGTAAAATAAAGCTTTTTATTTTTAAGCAAATGTTTCTACTTACTTTAAATAAATATTTTTTTCTTGACTTAAGAAAAAAAAGTTTCACAACGGTTTGTTAAATCAGTAAAAAATCCTTAAAAATTAGCTGAAATTCTATTGTGCCATAGTACTAAATGTGTACCAAGGTAACATAAAATATAGTTAAATCGGTCAGAGCCAGATCGGTCAGTGTTCATCACAGGGAATTTCAATTGCGGAATATGTGGAGCTGGCTGGGATTAGATCCACTCGCCAGGGGGGTATGCTCGGCTGCTCTGCAGAGTTCCTCAAACATGACCATTCTGAATGCTCCATCTGTCCAGTCATACATCAGTCAGGGGATGGGGTCAGTAATTGACAATACAGCGGTCGCAGACTGACTGCTACCTCCATGTACTGACCTGGGAGGTGATTGATGCACAGTTTACCAGTGAATACTGGGAAAACCAGTTTCAAGCTCATTTTGGGGGTTCACTGTGCCCATCCAGATATCACAGGTGGCACCCGACAGAAAGACATGCCTGTTGTTTCCTGCTTCAGTGGCTGCCAGGGTTGAAAGCCTTCAAGAATGGAGCCCAGACAACTTTGCCAGGATCCTGGAGAAGGAGTGTGCTCGTCTGTAACCAAGGGTTGACCACCCAACGAAGAAAGGTCTATTGGTGGTCCAGGGCCATTGCGGCCCTCAGCAGTGTGGTGCTGGGGGACTAGGTGAAGGTTGCAGAGACTGCATAAGAGTTGCCCTGACCATGTTGCCATTGGACTCCATGTTGCATTAGAGTTAGTAAACAGAGTTGCCCGGAATGAGTGGTGCACAACCATCAAGGGAGCTAAGCAGGAGGCCTGTAGAGGATCTGGATGTTAATTCATGGGGGAGGGCGCACCAGGTTCTGATGAAGTTCAGAAAGTCCCTCCCCCCTTTGTCCAGAGGCCAGGTGCTATGAGCAGTATTACATCTATTCACTGTTGAAGACACTGAACACACAGGTATGACTACTGGTTAATTGAGGAGATTTGGCATGGATGAGCTGCGTTGGGAAGTCTGGCAGATTAATACCATGAAGAGCCCAGGGCCTGATGGAGTGACGGGGCTGCTTTTGAAGGATTTAGCTAGAGCGCATCTGTGGCTTGTCCTGGATAGGCTTAACAAGATGCTGGATGCTTCCAGAGGTCCTGGAAGAACGGAAGGTTGCTGCTCCTCCTGAAGCTGACATCTGCAGGGAATGCCATAGCCTACAGGCCAATATGTCTACTTCCCTCGCTGGGAGGAAGCTTTATGAGTGCCTCTTGGTAGAAAGGATCAGAGACTCCTCTTGCTGGCTGTTATAGGCGATTACAGAACAGTCTTGAGGGAGGCAGTCTGTTATTACCGGAGTCAAACCAACAGATATCTTGGCTAATGAGCATAAGGATCACTACAATATTTCCAAGGTAAATAACCTATTGACGTCAGAATGAAAGCAGGAGATTGAGGACTGGAGCCTTGCGTCTTGGCAGGTCAGGTGGGACGAATCCCCCACAGGTCACTCTACACGCATGATATATTTCCTATAGTGTCTAATTTAGGTGCGATTAGATGGGTCTCCCCCAATTGGTATATCACACAGTTTCTCACCGGGTATGGTGCCTTTTGGGTGAGTTTGGCTAGGTTTAGTTTGGTGGATTTGAGTCAATGCCTGGATTGCAGGACTGATGATACAGTAGACCATGTTCTCTATGTCTGTCCCTGAAACGAGGTTGAACGTTCATGAGCTGATAGGGAACTTGAGAGAATACATTCCTTTCTGGATCTCCATATCAACTGGATGACCCGCGAGGAATAGTCTACAGTGGCTGGTTTTCTTCGCGCCCTTGCTATGTGTAGGTCTGCAGAGGGAGTTTAATTGTGGTAGGATCCCGGGTGGCTAGGGTTCCAGCTTAGGCATTAGATTGGTTGGAGGTAGGCGTATTGGCATCGTGCCACAGTTATACTGGAAGTGTTTAGATTTGGGGCTCCCGCTGGTGGGGGTGGCTGCGCTGCCGGGGTATAGTACTTATGTGACCGGGGGCGTGGCTTCCCTCCGCTGGTGGCGATCCTGATCATGACTTAGTAATGCCATTTGAGACACCATGATGGGATCGAGTGGGAGTGCAGGGTTTGTCCCAGGCTCCTATGCGGACTGGAATGAGGTTGCATTCCCCTTGTTAGGTGACCTAAACTGGTCGACTTATTTGGGTGTAGGTCTGAATTTCTGAGTGTCTGACTCGACGTCAGAGTGTTTGGTTGCTTTGTAACTGGCTCTGTACTTCGGTACTGAAACTGTTTATAGTCTAGTGAATTTAGGAGAAATTTTCGGTCCAGAGGTTTTCTGGAGCTATTGGTATTGTTTTGGTGGTTTTTTTTGTGAGTGCGCGAGGTAGGTGTGAGTGTTTTTTCGTGTGTTTTACATTTTTAATAGTTTATAAAACTTTGTGTTGAGTTTCAATAAGGTTCAGAGTTGCTTGCTTCTACATTATTATGGATGCAGGTGTTTAATATAAATTGTTATCTATAATTACTTAATATTATTAATAACAATAGCTTACAGTGATAAGCTATTGTGGCTTGGACAGAGTTAAATTTATTTCTTTTGTTTGCGTTATCTCTTGATAAACAGACCTACAAATATAATATTAAGCTACTTTATTATATTAAGACTGTGCGTGTTACTTACTTGTGTATAGTAGTGAGTAAACTATTTACATTTAACTGCATTTGTGTGTGTGTTATTAACATGCAGTGTGTTAGTATATAAATATTTTAATTTATAAGTTACTGGAATAGAAGTCAAGTTTAATCTTGTTATATATAGACCTAGTTTTATTAGTTTTGCTTCTAGTAAGTGACCCCCGTATTGGACCCCCTCCGATTATAGTGAGTGGGGTATCAAGTTAATTGGGATTGAGTTGAGAGTTAGATTTTTAATATTTTATAATTTTATCTGCTTTTACTGAATTGTGAGATGGCTGACAATTGTTTTAAACCTAAAAAAACACTGGCTCGTTCCCCTGTTAGGATGGAAGTATCGCAGCAGGAACAGTCTGTGAGCCAATTGGAGAGCGTGTCTCCGCAGACTACACCTAGTGTACGGACGGTCCCGCTTCCACAAAGAGACAAGAGAAGGGAGGCCCTTGGTGATAAGCCTCAAAAACATAAACTAGAGGAGATTGAAGCTAGCACAAATAGTGATTCTACCGAGGGCACAGACTTTGATCAGTTGGAAATTTAGTGAAATTAGTGCATGAAAGCACTAATACTAAGAAAGAAATTAAAGAATGCGCTTTTAAGATTTTTGAATTAGCTAAAGACTTAGGAACCTCGGTGAGGGCTCTTTATGAGCTCTCACATCCGAAGCAATGTAATGAGATTCCGACTCAGACTGAATTGTCACACCAAAGTCAAGTAGTGGACATAATGGCGGATATAACATCGGACGATGATCTGATACGCCTCCTACATAGGAAATGGCCTATTGATTTATTGCAGCGTCTTGTACAACTAGAGGAATATCCACAGGAGGGTGACACGTGTCATTTTCATGACATTGTGAAAAATAAAAGCGTTCAAGAATCTAGGAGGTACCAAGCGAAACCAGGTGAAATAAAGCAAGATATCTCTACTATTATGTGTAGTGATGCTTCTGCGATTCAATTTACGCGATATACAATATTTTATGACTCATCGGAGCATGAGGAGGCATTACTCAAGACGATATTAGCTGCCTTGAAAAGAGTTGTAAGTAGTTCTGCAGTGCCGACTTTCGTTCTTCCTGGACGCAAATTCGGGACAAGCTTACGCAAGATTATATTGTACTTGCTTCGTCAACAGGAGGGAAACATTAAGATTTATGTCCGACCAGGAGAAGGACGTCAAGAAGTAAAACAGGTCTTAAGAACTACACCCGCGGTAACTGATAGCGGTACTGTTATTGTTAAAGCGCAGGGAAGATCCTACGCGGATTTATTACGGACTGTCAAGTCTTCGGTGTCACAAGAAGAAGAGGGTGATATTTTGTCACTAAAGAAAGGTGTAAATGATGATTTATATATTCGGGTCCAAGGTTCAACGAAAGATGCCGAGCTGAAAACGTTATTGAAAACCAAAGCGGCAGATCTTAAAATTGATCTCAGGTCACGTGAAAGCAGGCGGACGGTGGTACATGTTAAGGACATAGCCATGGATACAACAGAAGAAGAAATAACCACTGCGTTATCGCGAGTACTCGGTGAGGACGAAGACTTTAAATTATCGTTAATAAGACAAGCTTACGGTGAAACTAAAAACGTCACCGTAATCACGAACTTCCGGGCCGCAAAAAAATTAACGGAAAGACGGGTTCGCATCGGCTGGGTTCATTGTGGAGCGTACATAAGAGAACCGGAAGAAAAATGTTTTAGATGTTGGTCTTTCGGCCACGTCTCTGCTACCTGCAAGGGTGTGGACCGTACGCAACTGTGCTTCGGGTGTGGAAAAGCGGGTCATCACAGAGCACAATGTAAAGACCTGACAACGTGCATGCTATGTGGTAAGGAGGGCCACAGGACCGGTCGGTGTACTGCTGCAAAATAAGATTTCTACAAATCAATTGCAATAGGAGCCGACAGTCATCGGTTTTATCGTGGGACACCGCTTTGACGGAGCGCTCAGACGTCATTTTTGTGTCGGAACCTCCTTATGATCTTACTTCTGGAACAGGATGGCTAGTGGATACGACAACGACAGCAGCTATTGGTTTTCCGGTGTCTGGGATCCCTATAATTAGCAGTGGCAGCAGTGACGGTTTTATATGGGCCAACCTCGGTGAAATCGTGGTATTTTCTTGCTACAATTCTCCAAATGCGGGAATAGATAATTTTGTAGTATTCCTAGAAAATCTTGCAGGAGAAGTTATGAGGCATAGAGATCGTAAAGTCTTAATCGCTGGAGACTTTAACGCCAAAAGTCCCGAATTTGCGGGAACTGTAAACAGTCTAAGAGGGCGTCACCTGAGTGAGTATGTTAATACACTAGGGCTGACGTGTATAAACGGTGAAGATATGACGTTCCGTAGACGAATGTCGTGTTCGGCAATAGATTTAGCCTTTACAACGAGTACTGATATTAACGACTTCTTTGATTGGAGGATTATTAATAAAGAGAGTTTATCGGACCATCTATTTATAGCATTTGAGACCCGATCCAGGGAAATTCGTGTAATGTCGGGAAGGCTGATCGTCTCCAAAAAAGGATGGTTACGGTTTAGGGACAGAGTAATCCTAAGATTTGCTGGCGATATGTCCCCCGAAGACTTTGTGGAACAAGTTCAAGAGGAATGCGGAAAAGCGGGGGTCTTAGTTTATCCCCGGCGGCAGCAACATGCTTACTGGTGGTCGCCTGATTTGGAACAACTACGGAAGGCAGCATGGAAAGCAAGAAGAGCCTACCAAAGATCGGGTAGGCAGAATGCTAGATTAAGGGATGCTGCGCGTGAGGTATACGTGGAAGCAAGGAATGCATCAATTAAAAGGGCTAAAGCCAGTTGCTGGAAGCGACTGTGTCAAGATATAGATGCTGATCCATGGGGCAGGGGTTTTAAAATTGTTACCAACAAGTTAGGGAAGAGATTACCTGCCTTAACAGACGATAAGATCCATCGTGTTGTTAAGGAATTATTTCCTCAGCAAGCGGATCCTATTCGGGAAGAGATTGTGGATAATAAATTTGAACTTCTTGACGCTAGTGAGCTATTAATGGCGGTGAAAAGACTGAAGCTACATAAGGGACTCGGGCCAGATGGCATTCCAGCCGAGATAATCAGAATATTAGCAGAGAGGATGCCTGCAGAGCTTCTTAATATCATGAATAAGATCCTGAGAGATGGTTGTATTCCAATGCAATGGAAAGAGTCCAGGTTGGCCCTTATCAAGAAACCGGGGACCGATGACTTACAAGTAGCATATAGACCTATATGCATGATCAATAACATCTGCAAACTCCTAGAGAGATTGCTGGAATTGCGGATGGAAAATGCGATTGAAGAACATGGTGGCCTTTCTAACGCACAATTTGGTTTCCGTAAGGGGCGTTCTACGGTGGTGCTGTTACGACAGTTATGCGTCTGGTGGACGAAACGGCATCGGGTACTTGGCGCACCAGGAAGATACCAATTGTGATATTGCTTGATGTGAGCAATGCTTTTAATTCGCTGAAATGGGATGCGATCCTACAAGCGTTGAGAGATAAGGATATTCCTGGATACCTAAGAAGAATTATCCAGAATTACCTGCAGGATAGGTTTGTTGTTTGTCACCAGGGTAGATCCTGCTTCCGCTTCAAAGTGACGTGTGGAGTGCCTCAAGGCTCTGTCTTGGGGCCACTCCTTTGGAATCTGGTCTATGACGGAATTTTCGGGCTGAGTTATCCTCTGGGTGTTTTCCCAGTGGCTTTTGCTGACGACCTGGCCTTGGTTGTTACTGGAAAACTGAAGTAGAGGTATCGGAGAAGGCAAACGTAGCGATACGAATGGCAGAAGTCTGGATGTCCACTAAAGGCTTAAAACTTTCGCATGGTAAAACAAAATACGTAGTCATGACAGGCCGTAGGAGAATATCTGACATCCTAATCCGAGTAGGGGGTAATCTTGTCCAGCAACAGACTTCAGCCAAATATTTAGGGATCTGGCTTGAAAAGAGGAGGAGTTTTACGGCACACGTGAATGAAATACGTAAACGAGCTGAATGCACGGTCAAAAATCTTAGCAGATTACTCGGTAATATGACAGGATCCAGAACTGCGAAGCGTAAGATTTACGCTCACGTAATTAATTCCATCTTACTTTACGGTATACAAATCTGGGAAAGAGCTCTGCGTGCCGACAAGAACAGATGAGCCCTTGAAGGAATTCAACGGCGCATGGGCTTAAGGGTGATATGCGCATATTCTTCAGTCTCCACCGAGGCAGTACTCGTAATTGCAGGAGTTCCTCCGCTTAAACAACTGGCGGAGATGCGAGTGAATATAGCATGTGGACAACCTTCTAAAGAAGCATATGAAGAGATGCTGCGTAATTGGCAACATCGTTGGGATGTAGCCAACACGGGACGATGGACACATCGTTTGATACCTTTGATCCGACCATGGATAGAAAGGAAGTTCGGGGACATAAATTACTGGATAACGCAATTTTTTACAGGGCATGGGTCGTTCAGGTCCTATTTATGCACAAGACTAAGGGTAGATAACAACAACTGTCCTTACTGTGGGGCATATGATTCCCCTGAACATGTAGTATTTGAATGTAACCGTTGGACTGAAAGCAGGCCGTCACCACATCTGGGAGATCAGTGTTATGGTGAGTGGGTTCCAGACAACTACATCACCATATGTGAAATACTTGGGGGTGTGGCTGAAGCAATCTGGTCTTTATAATAAACATCTTGCATAGGTCACAGCCAAGGCTGAGTGAGCCATAGTCTCTCTGTGTCGGCTTAGGGGGACCAAGTGGGGGCCGCAGGCAGCTAAAACAGCTGCGACTTCGGTGCTACTATACGTGGTTCCTGCCTGGTTTGAAGTAGCCTGGATAAAAAGTAGAATGAGGGTCGGTTGGCCTTTCTTCAGTGACAGACGGCACTGCAAATCATGGCTGCCTACAGGATTGTGTCAAGGGAGGCTGTGGGGGTTCTGGTGGGTGTCCCATCCATTCATCTGCGGGCCATGCAGCTTAAGCGGGTGTAGCGGCCGCTAAGCGGGTGAAGTCGGATACTGCATCCCTCCTCATACAGGAATGGCAGGATAGATGGGACGGCACAAACATGACTGTTTGGGCCCCGAGATTGATTTCAAGACTGGAACCGTGGCTGGGGAGGAAGCATAGGGACATGGATTACTGTCTCCCAACTCCTTTTCGATCACGAGGAATCTGGGTTGTATCTTCACAAGTTTCAGAGAAAACAATTTCCAAACTGTATTTATTGTTGGCTATTGGATACCCTGCAACAAACTTTAATGACTGCCCTTGGTGGGAGGAGCTGAAGAAACGATCAAGACTGAGGTGGATCATGCCCAAGGGTATGGTTGCCATCAAGTTGCAAGGCGTGGATGAATGTATGGCAGTTGCGGGGTTAGCCGCTGAGATGTTAAAAAAGAAGGAGGCTGACTATCGTGAGTGGTGGAGTTGACTGACTAAGCTGCTGGGGGATGTGGGGGCAGCTCTGCAGAGCTGCCGTTTGTCTATCTTGCATAGATGGGCGATGGCAATGGGGCACAGGGACCCCTGAACCCCTACGTAGAAAATGATAGAGTCCCGGCAGGGATATCCTCTTCAGAGGTATCCCTGTTAGAAGCACTGGGATGATAACAGAGTCCTGGCTTGAGGGGCGGGGTCCAAGAATGACTAGTAGGGCCTGGTCCCCTTGTCCTGCAGGTTACAGGCAGGCAACTGAGTTAAGATCCAACAGGTAGGCCGACCTGCCATGCCGGTGGGTGGGAAAGGTCCGTTTGACTTTTATGGACAGTCCCTCAAGCTGAGTTATACTTGGTTGTAGGTCTGGTGCGGGGGAAAAGAAAATAAATCTATAATTTATATTAACTACTTCATAATTTATTTTATCAATTAATTCATATTCAGCAATTATGAATACACATATTCTATAAACATACCTACCTATTCTATATTTAAATTAAATGAAGAATTATTTTATGATAGTTTAAGAGTGTATGTTTGGTATGGATGTGAAAATGGACATAGGGGCATTTGAGATAATGACATGCAGAAGACTTGAGGAGATTCTGGACAGGTAAGGTGAAATAAGAAGTAATGAAAAGAGTTAATGAGAATGTAATCCAGAATAGGAATATCAGCTGCTTGATATAAAAGAGAAGAAAGGTTTACTGTAAAAAGACAAACAAGATAAAATAAAAAAGAGTAATAATAGTAATAGTAATAGTAATAATAGTAAAAGTAATAATAAAACAAGAGTACAAATTACAAACTATCTTCAAAGAAATGGAAGCTATCAAGAACTTAAAAGTTTAGTTAGAAATATTAGAGAATGGAGACTGATAATGGATATACAAATGTAAGGGACCATGTATGATAATTATAAAATATACTTTACTACACACTACTGTACGAGGGAAAAATAAAACTCAAGATACAATGTAACAATGTATACAGTTAATATAAATATATATTTTACTCAGCATATTTTCAAAAATTCTATAGTCAAAAATTACCATTTTCTTTTGTAATAATACATCTTGAATGAAGAAACTATGAAGTCTTTCATTTGCATAATTGATACATAATTGCTCTAAACTGTTCTTTGTAAACATTTCAAACCCATATATATCTAACAATCCTAAATAAAACAGAATTGACCACAAAATTTTATCAGAATAAATTTTTGTAAAACTTAATCATTAAATAAATTAAATTATAAATTAATTTTATTTTCATTTTACTATAGTTCATTTTCAATTCTTTTTAAAATTCCTCCCTCTAATTTTTAGTATTGTGATCGAATTTTTAAGTATTGTGATCGCAAAAAATTTCGGTTTTCAGATTTCAATGGAAATATGCATTTTGACTAGTTTCAGTGTGACGTCTGTATGTATGTACATATGTATATATGTATCTCGCATAAATGAAAAACAATTACCAGTAGTATGTTGAAATTTTAGATTTAGGACTGTTGTAACATCTAGTTGTGCATCTCCCCTTTTGATTGCAATCGACTGAATAAAAAGTGTCCAAAATCCAAAAAACGTTTGGATTTTGGACTTTTTCTTAATCTAGTAATAAGCCCTCATTGAGAGCTTTTTAACAACACATCACAAGTGGTACTTATTTTCACTGGTTCCAGAGTTATAGGCAAATAAAATTTTAATTAATGAAATATTTGGATCTTATAAAAGAAGAAACATCAGTTCGAATCAGACTTCATCTCCTTTTCTTATTTTTAACATGTTAAATTTATTGATTTATTAATAATTATTAATCTGTGATTGTAACAATTTTTTTACAATAATTATTTTAAATAACAACAATAAAAAATAAAAAAATAGAAAAAATAGAAAATCGGAAGTTATTAGTGAAACAAATGTTATGCACTTATAAAAATCTGTATATGTAATTTAACAGGTATTATTATGTATGTGTATATGTAACAGATTTGGTGAAACATCTGATTATTTAATATTAATTGAAAATTATAATTTAGAATTGTATTCTTGGATTTTCTAATTTAATTTTATTTAATTATTCTGTAGTTTCTGTTTAATTTTATCTTTAAAGTTAACTACAAAGTGATTGAAAAATAGACCCTCCTCACAAGAACAACATATACACTGAGGCATACATGCCTGATCTTTGATAGATTGAAAAAAATTCTTATCTTTTAGTTCATTACTCCTCTGATATTGTCGGACAATATTCTCCCTAAATCGGAGTTAATCATCATTCATTTGTTTTTTGTTGCCAATCATTTAATTGTTCTTTGGTTTGATATAATTCTCCTGATCTTAATTTGTGTACATGTTCTCTAGTTTTCAAATTTTTTCTCTCTTTATATTCATCATTCACCCTTTATCTTTTTATTCTTTCCTTGGTCTTAACATTTTCTTCCTCTTTATATTTATCATCTCTTAATCTTTTTATTCTTTCATTGTTTGCAACATTTTCTTCCTTTTTTTAACATACTAATTTATTAATAATTAACCTCTATTGTAAAAAAAATGTACAATAAATAATAATTCAATAATAAAAAAAAAATCAGAAGTTATTAGTGAAATAACATTTTATGTACTTGTGAAAATGTGTATATGCAAGGAAGTCATGTGGTGACCACATCAAAATTTTTTAATTACATTTCTTGTAGAAATTCATTACTTTAGAATTTCATCGCAACTTAACTTTGATAGAAACAACAGTCCTAAACCTTAAGAGAGAATATATATCATATTTTTCTAATAAAAGATAAAGATTGAACCTTAACCATAAAAAATTTTCATCAGATATGATAAAAATTGAATGTAACATATAAAAAAAAATAAAAAAGTATATATGAAGGGGGACCCAAAAGTAATGGGAAATCTAATGTGGTGAGGGGTAAGATCGTAGTTCGGGCTTATGCCACTGGAAGATTCTGGGCAGAACCTTCCAAGTCAGTACAATATGACGCCCTCCCAAGAGATACTATGGAAGCAAAGTGAATTTTTAATGCAGAGTTATTTTCAATTTTGGTGAAGACACGATGGCTGAAAATCTAGACTAATGCATATCCATGAAAAAATGTCAATTAAAGATCATCGGTCCGATCACATCATCAAACTGACAAAAATGTGTAGCGCTATCATTGAAGATCGTCAACAAACCAACAATTTTACCTGGAAGTTCTCAAAAGAATGTGCATTTCTATATGGAAAAAATACTACAATTGTGGCGAAAAGATGACTGGTTTTTCATCAAGATAACATCCCCATCCACACAATGCTCACTGTACAGCAGTTATGAGAAGAAACAGATTGACCTAAACAGTATTCACCTAATCTCATATCTTGCAACTTCTTTTTATTTCCAAGGATGAAAAGGGACCTCAAGGGAAAGCTATTTGACACAGTAGAGATGGAACAAAAAACAACCTATGCCTTCAAAAACATAACAAGTGAAGAGTTCAAAAACTGTTTTGAGCAATGGAATACACCTTTCGACAAGTACACTAGATGTAATGAAGATAACTTGAAGGTGACTGAATTTTCAAAATGTAAAAGTAGATAAACAATTTTTTTAAAAATAATTCCCATTATTTTTGGGTAGCCCTTGTAAAATTTGTACATTACAACATAAAAGTTTAAATGAAAATGTGACAGTTTAAAATACACTTAAACACTGAAAGTTATTTTTAAAAAAAAGTTAAAAATTAGTACCGAAGAGCAAGCAAAAGAAAAACACAAATTATAAAGTAAAAAAAAAATGTGCCTTTTAGAGTATATTTACATAAGAATATCTTTAAAATTTCTATTTTCATAATAATAGGATAATGAATGATATTGTGTGTGTTCTTTTGCCAGAAACCAAAAATGAGTTAGAAGAAATACAAAATGGCTTGAGTTTATTACTAGAAGATAATTAGTGAAAAATAATCTTATTCTACACCCATCAAACAATAAATCTGAAATTGTAAATTAGACAACAACTATTAAAAAACTGAGTTTTGATTGGCTCTTGAAAATAAAATGGTACCATAATAATTTTCACGCATGTGCACACACACACACACACACACAGAGGGGGGGGAGGGTGGAGAGAGAAAGAAAGTGATCTGAGAATCTATTATCTCATTTTGTATACACTTGCCACCCATTCCAGTCAGAGTTTGTAAAGTAACAGTCAATAAAAATATGAAACTGTTATTGTCAATACCACTCACTAACAGTGAAATGCATGGCATGATTCCCTTTTTTCAAGTCAAACATGAAAAGATAAATACTGCCAAGACTATATCCTAGATGATGATTGTATCTCATTTAAATGTTGTTGGTGACCTAAAACACCAAACAAAATTCAAGCAGACACCGTCCAATTGAAAAATGATGGCACATTATTTTTGGGCTCCAAAGGAATTTTTCTGATGGAATTAATGGAACATAGGACCATAAAAACATTAATTTTTTTTACAAAATCAATATACATTTTAAATAGAAAAAGTTATAAAAATAACCCTTGTCTGAGCTAGCTATTGCTGCTATACCTTGAGCTTCCTCAGAACACACCGAACAGGATTCTTATGAAAGATGTTTTTCTTCTGTATGATAGTGCACAAATGAATAAATTGAGTAGTTAAAAAGGGAAATTTTCATCCATTAACCTACAGCCATTTGGTGACATCTCTTCTTCAAGATGGCTCGATTGGCTATCCAGTTTGAAATCAGTCAAAAGTTCATAAATGGAGATTGGGTTGATAATGACTGGGTACCCAGGTGATAGTGTTCCTCAATGAGATCATATTATGATAAACACCTTAAGATGGGTGATAACTCTGTGGAAAATAATTTAAATATGTAGGTAACTAACATATACAACAAAATATTTTTCTGTATTTTGGTTTTTTATTTTATTTTTAACAACCAATCAAAAATCAATTTTGGAATATCCCTTGTAATAAAACCACTGTGTATATGAAATAAAATGCATTTTATTTGAATATATATATTACTATTTTTTTATATTCTATTTATATATATATATATTATTATTATTTTTTTAAATCAATTCTTTTAAGAATTATACTCCTTGTACTATATACAAATAAATATATTTATTTTATTAGATCAACCAAAGTACAGAATAAATAAAGTAGGATGACTTACTTATTCCACTATATATGCTGGAGCGCTTTCATGATTTATTCGCATCATCAACTGCATTATATATTCATATATTGATTTCAAATTACATTACAAACTTTGTAAAGTACAATAACATAACATGCATTTATTTATTTTATTTAAAATTTAAAACCTTTAATCTTTTTATTTTAAACTTTTATTCAGCTACATTAAAAATTAAAATAAAATTTAAAAATATGAAAATTAATTAAAAATAATTGTAAAAATTTTTACATATGTAAAAATATGATGTCAAGGCATAAAATCAAATAAAAATAATTTTAAGTAAAGCAATTATTTTATAGTAAGCAACTTTAAATAAATTACTATTACTTTACTATAACTACTACTTACTTTATTAGTAAAGTAAGTTCAGTTAGATGGACAACATGAATAATTGCTTTACTTAAATTATTTTTATTTGATTTTATGCCTTGTAAAAAATTTTTACAATTTATTTTTAATGTTAATTTTAATTAAATTTCATATTTTTAAATTTTGTTTTAATTTTTAATTTAACTGAAAAAATTTTTTAAATAAATAAAAAAATAAAAAGATTCAAGGTTTTAAATTTTAAATAAAATAAATTCATGATATGTTATTATATTTTACAAAGTTTGTAATGTAATTTGAGATCAATACTTGAATATATAATGGAGTTGATGCAATTAAATTGTGAAAGCGCTCCTGCATATATAGTGGAATAAGGTAAGTCATCCTACTTTATTTATTCTATACTTTGGTTGATCTAATATATATATATACATTTATTTTTGTAATAAGCCACTCAAGTTTACAACTGTAATATTCTATTTAAAAATAAAAAACTTTTTTTCACATTCTATTCTTATTCAAAAACAGAATATTAGTTTTAAAGTACACATTTTTTATTACTGTTTCTATTTTTTATTATTTTTAGTGACAAAATGAATCAAGAACAATTTACCTTTAACACCAAATAAACTGTGATTAGGAATTATTTCTTAGCACAATAAAACAAAATTAATGCAAAGCTGATAGTGAAGTTTTCTGATTGCAACTGACTATCTGCACTTATTGCATAAAAGTAACTTATAAAATGTCATATCATAACAGTAAATCAATATTGTTACTTGATTCAAAGTTCAACTGACTGAAAAATAGTCTGTTATAAAAGTTTTTGTTCATTTCAGAGCCACTGACAAAGGTGTCACTGAATCCATTTAATGCATAGATAAAACAGATAACCGAGGTGTAAATGAACTGGAAAACAAGAAAACAAACACCATTTTTAAAAAGTCTACTTAAAATCTAAAAATATGGTAAGTTTAGTTTTAAATTTAAATTAAATCTTAGTAAACCATTTTTGAGTATTTTCTTGTTTTCCAATTTATTTCAACACATATTTAGTACTGCTCTACATTTGTATTAGGTATAAATGATATACCTAACTTGTAAGATCCTTCAGATAAACATTTATGAAAACTGTTATTAATAGTTGAAACAATCCAATTAAACAACAACAAATAAAGTGTTTTAATAAGAGCATCTCTTCGAGCACATGCATCTTCTAAAGAAGGCACGTGAATCTGACATAATGTATGACGTCGATTAGATTTTTGAGAATCTGGTGAGATAATAATGTGTGTTAAAAGTTCTTGAATCACTACACATTCTAATCCAAGTAAATTACTTGCATATTTAAGGCCTAACAAAGAATCTGTAAAAAAAATTATTTTGATTAAAAAATTAATTACATAGAAAAAATTATATTCTCATACAAATTGAATTAAAAATTAAATTAAAAATATTTTCTAAAAAACTATAAATTTTAAGTACCTTTAAATTAATTCACAATTTTTAAAAACTTTTCTAAAGAAAAATTCAGCAGTAAATCAGTTACAAATACAGTTTTCCATTAGAGATTCTAAATAATATTTTTAAAGAAAGAAAAATAGTTCTTTGCTGTCTTAAAGACAAGGTAAAAAGTTGAGATTAACAGTAATCATGTTATTTGCTGACTTGCTAATCATGGTTTCAGTTATTTTCACCCCCTGGATGTTTGTGCACAAAAATAAAAATGATGTTCATTGTATATTTTTATACTTTATATAGAAAACTGGGTATAGAATAAGTAAGTAGTATTGTTAGCAACATCTTTATACTTTGGTTAATTCTACTATTGAAGTAGTCAGTTTATACTTTCATGGCTGTCATTACAAAGAAAATACTAGAATGCCACTTATTTCTTTTTTCATTTGTGCCTTCTACAAATGATTTTTACATGAAGACTCTTCTTTACTTGAAATAAACTAAAATAAATTGTAAAATACTGTTGTCACAGCTTATTTGACAGCAGTACATAAGATTACTGCCGTTGCTGTGTCACCATCATAATATATATATTATGAGTGTGAATGAGAGAGTAGGAATTGTGTCCTTGTTTACAACATGAAGCAGCATGCGCATTCCTTCTCTCTCGTTCACACTCATCCAGACTGAAAGTAATTAGTTAAAATAATTTTACATTTTACAGACATTTTTACAGACAACCATGTGTTAGCATGTACTGAAAAAATGAAACTTCAATTTAATATATAATTTTTTTTTAAAAACACAATAAGTGTAAATAATTAACAATAACATACCTGTTTACACCTGGCAACTTGGAGGTTGCGGCTGACTAAGGGCTGGCAACCATTTTTTTTTACATTCTTCATATCATTTTCTTTCAAATGATATTTAATTTACTTCGAAAAAATATAGTTGCAATTCATTAAAATAGATTAATTACAATATATTTAATTAAAGGTAATTGCGGCTAAGTTTTGCTAGGCAACCTGGCAGTAATGTATTAAATTATCATTAATCATTCATTTAAATCGAGTTTCATTAAAAAAGCAGATAACTGCAGAAATCAGCTGCTGGATCTTAGACTAATAAACCATCTCTGCAGATAATTATAATCTGTATATTACAATAACGGCTTTGGACCTTGGAAGGTGTTAAAAGAGGGTATTACAAAAAGAAAATAATTTAAAATGAAAATTCTATAAGTATTAAAGAAAAGGTAGTAAATTTCAAAAACAAAAAATTACAAATTTTATCTGATATGCTTTTGCCCATGATGGTGGATAATAATATTAATTTAAAGATATAAATTTTTATAACAAACCAAACCATATCAAATTATATAGTAAAATGTTTTTAATCAACTTCAGAACCATCCTCAGTGACTGGTGCTGATGTTCCCAAACTGGCATAAATTGATTGTACTGAGGGAAAGTCTTTTTTACACTTTTATCATCTTTTAGTTATCCAACACATTATTGACAGATTTTATTTTACAGGTGCACAATTGATAACCCAGATCATTTTTAAAAAGTCCAGCTTCTTCTGGGACTTTTCTTTTGAAACTTTCTTCAGCAAAATTAGCAGTAAACAACTGATTTCTAGTCACTCATCATATCACCAAAATACTGCAATTCCATTTCCTTGGCATTCTTAATTATCTTTTCTCTGCATGCACATAGGACATTATTTTGTTAAATTTTTTTTCTTCCTTTATTTTCTACATCTACTACTTCAACAAATATATTTCTGAGAATTATATTCTGCTGCTAAGACACAAGTTGCTTAACTATTTATTAACAGTAAAACATATTTAGTGGTTGCAACCAACACAAAGTATTTTTAATAATTTCTAATAACAGTATAGTTCAAATATTATTGAATGCAACCTTGTATTCATACCTCCTTTCATATAAGGCATTGGGAAAGCTAATATCATGCCACAATGGTTTATAATATTATAACAGTCTATAAAAACCAAAGAGAATATAACATAAATGAATTTACTGTGCAAGTGAATTGAATGTATCGTGTTTTAAGAAAGTACACAATGAAAACGTGTTTTATTTTTAATGATAAGACATCATAAAACTTCTAGAAATCAAGAAGAGTATAGGTGTTTTTAAAGAGTTTAAATTAAATGATCCTTTATTAAAATGACCCCATACAGGTATTAAAGATAAGAAAAAACAAAATAACGATTTTGTTTATCAGCAATTTCAACAATAGAGTTTTCCCTACTGCATTAAGACTTCAGCAGTTATTATTCCCTCCCTTAAGAAAAGTTCACTATTTATTTTAACAAAATTATATGCTAATTTCATATTATATGTATTTCCTAAACATCTGAAAGAATATGAAAAATGGAGGAATTGTAACAATTTAATATAATAAGAATAAAACCGTTGTATTATGCTTCTAAGAGATAACATAGTTAATTGTGTAGATAAAATTACAATTACTAATAACAATATTATTTCTGTTGCATATAAAACAAAATTTCTAAATGTTTTATTGATGACAAGTTCCCTTGGGATGATAAAACTGATTTTGTTCATAACAAAATCAAACCATACTAAGAAAAAAACACTCATTTTCCATCACTCAGGTCTATGTTTTCAATTTTACTTCTATCCCACAATGAAATTTCAGTAAAAAGTGTCATGATGCAGCACTATCCTGCACTTAAGAGCATTTTTTGGGGCATTTTTTGCCAGACGTGTAAATCTATGGACAAAAACTGCATAAAGCATATTAAGAAAACTGGAAACTTAGAAGTGCTAAACTCTGTAAGGCAATGTTCACATACTCATGAACAAACTGATCTACAGACTTAGTGTTTAGCAGCAAGAACTCTGGAGAAAACTCTCCATCAATCACGCACATTTAATTCATGGAAATAACAAAAATATATTTTGGGTCATTCATTTCAAATGTCCCACATTAAGAAAAATTGGTTTCATGACCATTTTTTTTTTGCTTATTTCATACATTACGTAATGTTCCAGTGGCTTGTACAGTATTCCAAATATTTTTATTACATTTGATTTTATGGATGTAGCCAATTAATAAGACTGCTTATTCTTTTTAGTGTTAGGAAAAGTTAACAGTAAATATAATCTTTTCATTAGATTACTAATGGAAAGGAATGAATCCAGTCTTAAATCAGAAAAAACTGGAAAATTATAAATTTTGTTGGCTTAAACTTAAATGTCTTATCTGACTGTCTCTGTCAGACAGTCAGATTCTATCTCAAGGAATTCTTTGAACTTATATGTACATAAAAATTTATATATAACGCATATTGTATAAATAAATAATATTATATAACACATAAATAAAATAAATGAAAATTTTAAAATAATTTTAGAAAATGTACAACTACTGATGTATAATTTGCCATTGGTAGTATTTGAAATCTTTTAATTTCTAATATAAACTCTGCTATATAATGTATCAATAACGATGATTCTATTATGAATAATGAATCATCTTTATTCATAATAGATGATTAGAGTTACATCTACGATAAATTTCACATTATTAATATATAAATTAGTAAAAGATACAAGATTAAACAAATACCACTACATGAAGTATTGACACAACATTTTCCATTATCATTCATTACAAAACTGATATTTCCAAGGTGCAATATACATGAAATTATCGATAATATTCCCTTAACAAAAGAAGGATCAAATTTCAAAATTCGTAAAGCTTCAAGAGTATTACCAAATGCTGTTCTATCTTTTGATAAAGGTTTTCCAGGTATAATTTTGTAGTTAGAAGAAGGATTTAAGAAAAGATGATATTTTTCACTAATAATCGATGTTGAAAGTACCTGAAATAACAAATTTAAAACATTATACTGTCTGTGAAAAGTGATTATCATTATAGGCATGAAATTTTAACATTATTCATATAAGTTTTTGATACGTAAAAATTGTTAAAACTGGCAATGCTACAAATAGTTCTGCTTCATTTTAAAAATACAATTTAGTCTAAATTATCTTGTTTCAAATATCAACATAAACTTTATTTATTGTTCTAAAAAAGGAAAATCAGAAAAAAGTTTATGCAAAAAATTAATTTTTTTTTCTATAATAGTTTACTTTTACTTGAAGTAACTCATTTCTGTTATTTGTGAACAATTTTAAAACAAAATTACTTGGAAGAATTAATGAGATATTTGATAATATATTAATAGACTGAGAATTGTTGAGAGAAGAGTGGTGGTCATTTTGAGAAACGGAATGAAAATGAATTTTTTAAATTAACAGATATAGCTATTGTTTTACATGAAAAATACAACAATCAAAAACCATGTCCTTTCACTAGAGTTAGTTTCTTGTAACTACAGTGCATTCAGAAAGTTACTGTGCTCTGGAATTATGAAAGTTTGTAATTATTACTTTGCATTTTTATTTCATTACTTTAGAGAAATGGATATTACAATAACTAGTTTTTAAAGGTGTTGAAAATGAACTCCTCCAACATCAATACAACACTGCACATGTTTCAATTTGTTTTGAAACACTTTAATGAGCTGATATACTTGAATGTCTCGTATATATGCTGTTAATGTGTATTTTAGTTCAATTTTGCATGGACTGTTGTGATACAATGCTTGTTTCACTGCCCCCCATAGAAAGTAATTGGGGGGGAGTCAGATTGGGTGATCATGCAGGACACAAACCCCTTGAAATGATTCGTTCACCAAAGACATTTCATAAAAAAAGTCAATGACCTGTTAGCTATGTGTGCTGTGATGCCAGCTTGTAGGAACCAACCATGATTGATTTCCATTTCTGTTAACTGACCAATGAAGTTTGTTAAAACAGCACAATAACAATCACTATTAACTGTATTTTCAAAAAAGATTGTTCATGTAATTCATGTGGTGGGGAGGGGTAAGTTGTTGACCAGTCATGCATTTTGTGAATTAATATACCTTCCCAGATGAAACCACACTTCATCTGTAAAAAATGTAATGTTGAGGATATCTATGGAATTTTGGTAAATAAAATGTTTAAACCATTGACAGTAATTTCTATTTGTTTAATTAAGGTGGTCTTCCACTTCCATCAGTGTCTTCAAGAGCCTGTTGCCCAAAATATTTTGATAACTGCAATGCAGTGAGGAAAAGAAGTATTTGGGAATTTTTCAGAAGACTTGTGCTTCACTAAATCAGTATACTTATTAACTTCATGAAAGATGTTTTCAAGAAGAAAAATGCATTTCTCTACCAAAAGAATCGTTACCATTTCTTACAACTATTGATTCAGGTAAACTTAACAACATGAAACAAAATGAAGTACATTCAATCACAACTCAACAACTGACATACATCTTGGTTTATTGCTGAGCAATGTCCAAAGAACCTCCCACAGGGCAACCAACCTAACACCGAAATAACAAAATGCAACATATAATTCTAAAGTACACTGCACAGAAACTTTCCAAACACACTGTATGATGTTTCAAGTTTTATGTCAGTATTCATAAGTAATAAAAAAGTGTCCACAGTGATTACACATTTTTCCTTACATTAACATGCCAATAACTTGTACAACTAGGTTTTACATAAAGGCTTGTTTTCTAAATTGTCTAAATTTTACTGTTGTCACTGATTGCAAGCATATGAAAATGCAATCACCAGGCAGAGAAAAAATTGAAATATTACAAACCATAAGGGATTTTTCTCTTTCAAATATATAGTGCATGACTGAAGATTGATTTGACATATATTCTGCTAGCCTAGTTGACTCACAAATACCCTATATTTAATTCATCAAAAAATAAGAAGGAATTTGACGCTGATAAAAATACATAACATCTGTAATGGTTAGAGACTATGGTTATTTGTAAAAAAAGCTTCCTGATAACATCACTAGCACTCTGTGAGTCTGCAGAAGAGAAATATTTCCAAGGAAAGCATTATGAAATCAAGAAACCTTGTAAAAGAAGCTACTGGGATGTGAAAACAGAGATTTCCAGTTTTAGCAACATGAATAAGGATTAACTTGAAAACAATTGCAACAACTAAAAAATTATGAGGCGTACCCAAAAACAACAGTTACTTTTTTAAAAATAAAAATTCAATTCCCTTCAAAGTACTCTTCATTATATCCAATGAAAAAAAATAATTTGAGATGCATCTCAAAACAAAAAATATTGCTTTTTTTTTATAAGAATGAAAACTTAAATCGTTACCAGATAATGATTCACTGATGTTCAATGCTAATGCATGATTAATCGCATTGTCTTATTGTCACTTTGTTACACTAAGTAATTACACACATATCCAATACACGTGTCCAAACATTTTTTCCATTGCTCAAAACAGTTTTTCAACTCTTTACTTGTCATACTTTTCAAGGCATCAGCTGATTTTTGTTCCATCTCTTCTATTGTGCCAAATCAATCTCCTTGAGGTCTCTTTTCATCATTAGAAACAAGAAGTTGGAAGGTGTAAGATCGGGTAAATAAGAAGGATGACAAGGAAATCATTCCATTTCTTGTTAATAACACCTGCTTGGGCGAGGGCATTGTGAAGGAAAAACCAGTCAGTCACCTGTTTCTCATAGTTCCAGTAATTATTTTCATACAGAAACACACAACCTTTGAGAACTTAACCTTTGAGAAGTATAATTATTAGTTTGTCGACAATTTTCACTGTGGCATCAGTGATTTTTTTTGACATTTTCATCAGTTAAAATGTATGTAGGATGCCCAGATCGCAGATGAACTTCAACTGATATTTTTCCTAGTTTGAAGCATGGAAATTACTTAATATATAAATGTTTTTCTAATTGTAGATTCTATGTAGTCTTTCTGAGTCATTTCAAGTATATCCACCATGTATTGTTTTTAAAATAAACAAAACTTGATGGTTGTGTTTGTTCATGATTTTCAGCCATCAGGTTTTTCAACAAAATAATTTATGCATGAATATAAATATGCATTAAAAATTCACTTAAAACTGAATTTTAATGCACTTTTCTAATATTAAAAATTTATTGAAAAGTAAATTTTTAATGCATAATTAGTACCTCTCTCTAGGATCCATAGTACTCTCAGGACAGCACTGCCTCGCATACTGACTAACGAGTTCTACCTACTCTTCCACCAGCCGAAGCACAAACTATGACTTTACTGACCACCACAATACAATTCCCACTATTATTGGTCCCTCCCTTGTACATAACAATGTTTGTCTACCTACCACAGACGATTATTAATTGTTATAACAATGGATAAAATTTTTGACGAACATAATGTACAACTGGTATGACCAGCAAACATTGTCAGACATAACCAATTAATTTATGAGTACTTTCAAAGTTTAATAGAGAACAAAAGAAATAACTAACCAAGAAGAGTTTACATATTACAAAATTTATGTTACATTAACTATAGTGGATTTAGAATAAACCAACTTAAGGGAAAAAAACATAAAATAAAACTAAACCCTAATAGAGAAGAAAAAAAAAACAATTATCATAAATAAATTTTTGTTGAAGTAATATTAGTTAAAAAAATAAATCTTATGATTAAATAACCTTGAATTTCTTTAATTCAATTTCTTTGTATTTTATATTTACATCCAGTAATTTCAGTTTCTTTTCATGTTCTCTTTGCATATTATTCATTTTTTAATTAAATATTTTCTTCCTTCTGAAACCAAATCTGTTCAATTTTGTATCTGAAATTTCAACCCTAATTACATCAACAGAAGATTAGAAATTGCTGTAATCACATATACATTCACTTCTGCCCATCCTATTTATCTACTTATGTATTAATGGAATCTGAATCAAAATCAGACTGCATGCTGCTTTCAATTCATGCTTTGCTTATTATTTTTATATATTTAGTGTTGACCAAGCGACTCACAGAACTCTCCCACAGTTCCTAATACAAATTTTTACCACATATATCTTTCCTTTTATTTTTAATATTTATCATTCAATACTTTCTATTCTTCACACTTTCTATATGCTACACCCTCCATGTTAAATTTCTCTTCTATTTTTTTCAATGCTAACTCTTTATCTCTGTAGTAATACAAGAGGTTATCTCTACAGTAAAGACAGTTTCATTGTAAAAAAATTTATTCTGGAAGCTTTACAAATATTTTTTATTTCTCTTAAACGACATACTGTATAATACTTTTCTCTATAATCGCCACATGAATTAAGACATTCATCATAGCGATACACCAACTTCTGCTGCCAGTTCATTTAGCCACTAATTAACAGCATTTTTAAGTTCATCGTCACCTGTAAATTGTTTACCTCTCAAAAATTCTTTCAATCCCTAACAAATGGTAATCAGAAAGAGCTAAGTCCAGACTATACAGTGGGTGATCGTAAATTTCCCATCCAAATGTTCTCAGTAAATCATGTGCCAGACCCACATGTGGACGTGCATTAACGTGCAACAAGACAATGCCGTCAGTCAGCCGCCACATCTGATTTTGAATGCTGGGCCATAATTTAGAGTTTCACAGTAGGATTCTGCACGTCATTCCACGTGGCATGATATCAATCAGCAGTATGCCTAACTAATACCAAAAGACTGTGGCTTGACCTTTGCTGGTCTGGTTGATGATTGCGGATGACGCCATTCACTTGACTACCATTTTCTCTTTGGCATGTAATACAAAATCAATGTTTCATCGCCGCTAACAATTGAAATAAGGAACTCATCACCTTTTTCTGTGCAGCGCATCCAAAATTCCAAAGCAGATTCCATTCAGATTTTTTTCTGATGTTCCATTAAGACGTGCGGCACCCAACGTGCACAAACCTTTCTGAAGTCTAAATGGTCATGAACAATGCGACCAATAACAGTTCTTGAAACATCAGGAAAAAAAGGTCCAAGTCGGAAATCGGTGAGTGACGATCTTTTCTGATTTCATCATAGATGCACTTCAACAAGTCCTCGGTGATTATCGAGGGCCTCCCTGAACGTTCTTCATTGTGCACATTAATTCTGTTATTTCTAAACCTTTCACACCATTTTTGGACGTTTCTTTCATTCATTACATTATCACTGTACACAGTAACCAATAACGTTTTGATGGTTTAAAAAACGACATATTTCACAGTTGGCAGCAACATCAATTTTTCTATTCATTTTATAACGTAATAACTCACATATAATCAAAGATACTACAACGCAACAACTTAGAGACAACAATGCAGTGTGTACATTACTAGCGTGGCCATGAACAACACAGGTTCGCCAACTTTAAGGAGAGAAATTTCCCAGCAGTCTTTACTTTAGAAATATCCCTCATACAAACCAGTTTTCTTTTGTCAGTTATGTGTTTTTTTTTGTTTTTTAATCAAATTAAGTAATAAGTACATTTCTTTATTCTTTATTAAAATTTATGCTTCTTTTATCCTTCACTACATTATATTCCATTATAGAATTAAATTAAGATTGCTTTATATTAATTATAATTTTTAACTTTTTAAAGACTTGAAAAAAAAGAAACTTATAAAAATAAAATTTTATCTTATTTTACTAATGGGTGATCATATGAGTAGTAGAAAAATATAGGAAAGTTGCTACAACTTCATAAATCTTTTATTATTAACAAAAAAAAATTTTACACTAAACAGCAAACAAGAATCAATGATGAAACCTGAGGAAAAATTTAGACATTTTTAAAAAAAATATTTTAACTAAATTTTGAAGAAACTGGGCCTCGGGCCTTGATCTAATGTTATACAGCTTAATAATAAGTATAACTTTATAACAAACCTGATAAAAAATATGAAAATTTCGAATAGTAGGTGAAGAAACTCTAGTTTTCTCCAATAGATATGTTTGAAATGATGCACTAAGTAATTTGTCAGAATATTCATTATACCCAAGTGACAGAAGTTTTCCAAAACGTGAACTATCACTATGATATTCTGTTCCAGCATTGCCAAAAGCACTTAACAATGTAAGTGAATAATGAATTTCACCTAATGGTGTATCTTTATCTGCTAAAAATTTTAGCGCCTTCTGCAGTGAGTAAGTCTGTAATAAAATAAAAACTAGCATAAATAATATTAAAAAACATATCTAAATGAACCCAATTAGGTTAACACAAAAAACTGGAAAAAAGTAATCAGATTTTACAACTGATAAAATTTTGTTAATTTTTCCTGTTCTATGTGTTTACCTTAATTGTAATAGAGGAAAATAAACATTAAAAGCAACTATTGTAATATTGTAAATGGTCAATTAACCCACCGATTAGTTATAGGTAAAAGCCAATAAGTGTTACGCCAGCTGTTTTGTGATTGAAATTCATGAATACTTTATATTAGTGACATACAAGTAATCATGACCAAATTAATGGCACTGCTCAGGAACTGAATTAGTATAAGTAATTTTAACCATTAGCCTGTTAAATGGTCATAGGATCAAAATATATGCAAGATAATAAATATTAACATTAAAAACACAGCTACTAGTTTGTGTGTGTTTTGTGTATTTACATACATATTAAATTGTAATAAACATCTATTCCGAATATTATTTGTTTCTATTAAAATTTATTTTATTTATTATCATAAAAAACTAAATTATTTTTATGACAAAACCATGTTTTTTTTGTTGCAGGATTGTTTAACGTAAAAATGAGTACGGGCTGCATAATAAATATTAAATAATTTTTTTTGTAATATGTATCGCTCAAAGGGCAGAGACCAAGAGTTTGAGTCATGAAAATTTGAATTTTTTTAATTTTGTAAAATTAATATTCAAATCTCTATGAATCATGAGACCTTGCCGTTGGTGAGGGGGCTTGAGTGCTCAGGGATACAGAGTAGCTGGACCGAAGGTGCAACCATATCGGAGAGGTATCTGTTGAGAGCCAGATTAAGGAATGATTCCTGAAAGAGGGCAGCAGCTCTTTCAGTAGTTGTTAGGGGCGTAAATCACAATGACTTAAACGGCCATATCAACATCACTCAGTCCTCTGAGTACTGCGCAGCTGAAAGCAATGGAAAACTACAGCTGTTTTTTTTTTCCAAGAAAATGTGGCTCTGCATTTTCAAAAGCAATAATGGAGGCGCCTTCCTTGGTAAAATATTCCGGAGATAAAATAGTCCCCCGTTCGGATCTCCGGGTGGGGACTACTAAGGAAGGGGTTACCAGAAAAGTAAAAAATAACATTCTACGAGTCGGAGCGTGGAATGTTAGAAGCTTAAAAAAGGTTGGTAGGCTAGAGAATTTAAAAAGGGAAATGGATAGGGTAAACGTGGATATAGTAGGAATTAGTGAGGTTCGGTGGGAAGAGGAAGGCGACTTTTGGTCGGGTAACTTTAGAGTAATTAACTCAGCGTCAAATAACGGGCAGGCAGGAGTAGGTTTCGTGATGAACAAGAAAATAGGGAGGAGAGTGGAGTATTTCAAGACGCATAGCGATAGAGTCATTGTAATAAGGATAAATTCAAAACCTAAACCGACAACGATTGTTAACGTCTATATGCCTACAAGCGCCCATGATGATGATGAGGTAGAATGTGTATACGAAGAGATTGATGAAGCAATTAAACACGTAAAAGGAGATGAAAATTTAATAGTAGTTGGAGATTGGAATGCAAGCATTGGAAAAGGCAAGGAAGGAAATATAGTGGGTGAATACGGGCTGGGCAAAAGGAATGAAAGAGGGGACCGACTTATAGAGTTTTGCACGAAGTATAATTTAGTAATTGCCAACACCCAATTTAAAAATCATAATAGAAGAATATACACTTGGAAAAAGCCAGGCGATACTGCAAGGTATCAGATAGATTATATCATGGTTAAGCAAAGATTTAGAAATCAACTCGTGGACTGCAAAACTTACCCTGGAGCAGACATTGATAGCGACCATAATTTGGTGATAATGAAATGTAGATTGGGGTTTAAAAACCTGAAGAAAAGGTGTCAGATGAATCGGTGGAATTTAGAGAAGCTTGAGGAAGAGGAGGTAAAGAAGATTTTTGAGGAGGACATCGCAAGAGGTCTGAGTAAAAAAGATAAGATAGAAAATGTAGAAGAAGAATGGGAGAATGTTAAAAAGGAAATTCTTAAATCAGCAGAAGCAAACTTAGGCGGAATAAAGAGAACTGGTAGAAAACCTTGGGTTTCAGACGATATATTGCAGCTGATGGATGAACGTAGAAAATATAAGAATGCTAGTGATGAAGAAAGTAAAAGGAACTATCGGCAATTAAGAAATGCTATAGACAGGAAGTGCAAACTGGCGAAAGAAGAGTGGATTAAAGAAAAGTGTTCAGAAGTGGAAAGAGAAATGAACATTGGTAAAATAGACGGAGCATACAGGAAAGTTAAGGAAAATTTTGGGGTACATAAATTAAAATGTAATAATGTGTTAAACAAAGATGGTACACCTATATATAATACGAAAGGTAAAGTCGATAGATGGGTGGAATATATTGAAGAGTTATACGGAGGAAATGAATTAGAAAATGGTTTTATAGAGGAAGAAGAGGAAGTTGAGGAGGATGAAATGGGAGAAACAATACTGAGATCTGAATTTAAGAGAGCATTAAAAGATTTAAATGGCAGAAAGGCTCCTGGAATAGACGGAATACCTGTAGAATTACTGCGCAGTGCAGGGGAGGAGGCGATTGATAGATTATACAAACTGGTGTGTAATATTTATGAAAAAGGGGAATTTCCATCAGACTTCAAAAAAAGTGTTATAGTAATGATACCAAAGAAAGCAGGGGCAGATAAATGTGAAGAATACAGAACAATTAGTTTAACTAGTCATGCATCAAAAATCTTAACTAGAATTCTATACAGAAGAATTGAGAGGAGAGTGGAGGAAGTGTTAGGAGAAGACCAATTTGGTTTCAGGAAAAGTATAGGGACAAGGGAAGCAATTTAAGCCTCAGATTAATAGTAGAAGGAAGATTAAAGAAAAACAAACCAACATACTTGGCGTTTATAGACCTAGAAAAGGCATTCGATAACGTAGACTGGAATAAAATGTTCAGCATTTTAAAAAAATTAGGGTTCAAATACAGAGATAGAAGAACAATTGCTAACATGTACAGGAACCAAACAGCAACAGTAGCAATTGAAGAACATAAGAAAGAAGCCATAATAAGAAAGGGAGTCCGACAAGGATGTTCTCTATCTCCGTTACTTTTTAATCTTTACATGGAACTAGCAGTTAATGATGTTAAAGAACAATTTAGATTCGGAGTAACAGTACAAGGTGAAAAGATAAAGATGCTACGATTTGCTGATGATATAGTAATTCTAGCCGAGAATAAAAAGGATTTAGAAGAAACAATGAACGGCATAGATGAAGTCCTACGCAAGAACTATCGCATGAAAATAAACAAGAACAAAACAAAAGTAATGAAATGTAGTAGAAATAACAAAGATGGACCACTGAATGTGAAAATAGGAGGAGAAAAGATTATGGAGGTAGAAGAATTTTGTTATTTGGGAAGTAGAATTACTAAAGATGGACGAAGCAGGAGCGATATAAAATGCCGAATAGCACAAGCTAAACGAGCCTTCAGTAAGAAATATAAGTTGTTTACATCAAAAATTAATTTAAATGTCAGGAAAAGATTTTTGAAAGTGTATGTTTGGAGTGTCGCTTTATATGGAAGTGAAACTTGGACAATCGGAGTATCTGAGAAGAAAAGGTTAGAAGCTTTTGAAATGTGGTGCTATAGGAGAATGTTAAAAATCAGATGGGTGGATAAACTGACAAATGAGGAGGTATTGCGGCAAATAGATGAAGAAAGAAGCATTTGGAAAAATATAGTTAAAAGAAGAGACAGACTTATAGGCCACATACTAAGGCATCCTGGAATAGTTGCTTTAATTTTGGAAGGACAGGTAGAAGGGAAAAATTGTGTAGGCAGGCCACTTTTGGAGTATGTAAAACAAATTGTTTGGGATGTAGGGTGTAGAGGGTATACTGAAATGAAACGACTAGCACTAGATAGGGAATCTTGGAGAGCTGCATCAAACCAGTCAAATGACTGAAGACAAAAAAAAAAAAATATTCAAATTATACATTTAATCATAACATGCAATCTTTTTTTTCCAGAATAAATTTCAAACCATTTCTCAAAAGAATTTGCAACAATTCAATTTAACCTTTAGATGTCTAAAGTTTATAATGTCAGCAAAGTCTGCAAAGTAGAATGCAAATTTTGCATTTTCTATTGTTTTCTTGCTAAATATCATAAAAATCTTGTAAAAACTAAATGCAGTATTATTATTATTATTATTCAAAAAAGTAAGTTTCATAATCCATAATCGTATATATATATATATATATATATATATACGATTAGATATTAAATATATATATATATTTAATAACTATACTTCTCTGTGTAAATACAAATTAATTTATATTTAATAGATCAACCCTAACTGCAGAACAATTGAAATAGCATGGCATGACTTACCTTATTTCATTACATAACAGAAGCACTTCTGCGAATATGATTCGCATCATCAGCTGCATACAAATATAATATAAATATATATATATATATATATATATATTACAAAACTATCAAAAACTTGCAATCTTTTATTTTAATTTTGATCTTTGTACTTTTAAACAATTTTTTATATTTTTAAAATTTTTATATTTTATGTTTTTATCTGTTGTTGGGATTATAATTTTTAAATTTTAAATTTAAATAAAAGATTGCAAGTATTTGATCGTTTTGTAATTTATATAAAATGTATGCAGCTGATGATGTGAATCAAATTCACAAAAGCACTTCTGTTATGTAATGAAATAAAGTAAGTCATCCTATTTCAATTGTTCTGTACTTAGGGTTGATCTATTAAATATAAATTAAACTATATATATATATATATATATATATATATATATATATATATATGTTTTTTCTACCACTTTAATTTAGTAATTGCCAACACCCATTTTAAAAATCATAACAGAAGTATATACAGTTGGAAAAAGCTGCACGATACTGCAAGGTATCAGATAGATTACATCAAGGTTAAGCAAAGATTTAGAAATCAACTCATCGACTAATTTTTATTCATGAGATTTCTAAAGAAATTAAAAAAATGTATTAATGAATTTTAAATTACTGCAAAGCATATCCAGGAGCAGACATCGATAGTGACCATAATTTAATGATAATAAAATGAAGATTGGGGTTTAAAAACCTGAAGAAAAGGTGTCAGATGAATTGGTGGAATTTAGAGAAGCTTGAGGAAGAAGAGGTAAAGAAGATTTTTGAGGAGGTCATCGCAAAAGGTCTGAATAAAAAAAGATAAGGCAGAAAATGAAGCAGAAGAATGGGAGAATGTTAAAACATAAATTCTTAAATCGGCAGAAACAAACTTAGGCAAAAAAAAAAGAAAACTGGTAAAAAACCTTGGATATTAGAGGATATATTGCAGCCGATGGATGAGCATAGAAAGTATAAGAATGCTAGTGATGAAGAAAGTAAAAGGACCTATCAACAATTAAGCAATACTATAAATAGCAAATGGAAATTAGGAAAAAAGTGCTCAGAAGTGGAAAGAGAAATGATCATTGGTAAAATAGATGTAGAGCATACAGGAAAATTAAGCAGAATTTTGTAGTACATAAGTTAAAATCTAATAATGTGTTAAATAATGATGGTATATCGATTTATAATATAATAAGAGAAGGTTGATAGGTGGATGAAATATATATTGAAGAGTTATATGGAGGAAATGAATCAGAAACTGGTGTTATAGAGGAAGAAGAGGAAGTCGAAGAGGATGAAAAGGGAACTACAATACTGAGATCTGAATTTAACAGAGCAATGAAGGATTTGAATGGGAGAAAGGCTCCTGGGATAGGCGGGATAACTGTAGAATTACTGCGCAGTGCAGGTGAGGAAGCGATAGATAGATTATACAAACTGGTGTGTAATATTTACAAAAAAAAAGGGGAAGTTCAATCAGACTTCAAAAGAGGGTTATTGTAATCATACCAGAGAAAGCAGGAGCAGATAAATGTGAAGAATACAGAACAATTAGCTTAATTACTCATGCATTAAAAATTTTATCTAGAATTCTGTACAGAACAATTGAGAGGAGAGTAGAAGAAATGTTAGAAAACCAATTTGGTTTCAGGAAAAGTACAGGGATAAGGGAAGCAATTTCAGCGCTCAGATTAATAGTAGAAGAAATATTAAAGAAAAAAAAAACCAACATACATAGCACTTATAGACTTAGAAAAGGCATTCAATAATGCAGACTGGTGTAGAATGTTCGACATTTTACAAAAATTAGAGTTCAAGTATAGAGATAAAAAAACAACTGCAAACATTTACAGGAACCAAATTGCAACAGTAATAATCAAAAAGCATAAGAAAGAAACCGTAATAAAAAGGGGAGTCTGATAAGGATGTTCCCTATTCCCGTTACTTTTTAATCTTTACATAGAACTAGCAGTTAATGAGGTTAAAGAACAGTTTAGATCCAGAATAGCAGTGCTACGTGAAAAGATAAAGATGCTATGATTTGCTGATGAAAGAGTAATTGTAGCTGAGTAAAAAAGATTTAGAAGAAACAATGAATGACATGGATGAAGTCCTACGCAAGAACTAGCGTATGAAAATAAACAAGAACAAAATGAAAGTAATGAAATGTAGTAGAAATAAAGTAGTTAGACCACTGAAAATAAAAGTAGGATGAGAAAAGATTGTGGAGGCAGCAGAATTTTGTTATTTGGGAAGTAGAACTAGATGGATGAAGCAACAGCGATATAAAATGCTGAATAGCACAGGTGAAACAAGCTTGCAGTCATATGATTTGCTTACATCAAAAATTAATTTAAACATCAGGAAAGCATTTTTGAAAGTATATGTTTGGAGCATAGCTTTATATGGAAGTGAAACTTGGACGATCAAAGTACCTGAGAAGAAAAAATTAGAAGCTTTTGAAATGTGATCTATTAGACAGACTAATAGGCCATATCTTAAGGCATCCTGAAATAGTTTGATATTGGAGGGACAAGTAGACGGGAAAAGCTGTGCAGGAAGGCAATGTTTGGAATATGTAAAGCAAATTAAGATAAGAATCTTGGAGAGCTGCATAAAACCAGTCAAATACTGAATACAACAAAAACCTTTTTTTACAATTACTCAATTACAAAAATTTTTTTTCAAAACTGACTACTTCGTTTAAACCTATCAGAACATTAATATGTAAAATGGTAGCAACAATACATTATTATGAAAACATATTATTGGGTAAGTAAAATATTTCAGCTAAATTGCTGACTGTTTTTGATGTTACATACTGAGCAGTGCAGGTTACACAGTAACCTAGCTATGTTGTATAACATGAGAGAGACTAAAACCTCATACATGCAATTTTTTTTTGGACATCTAGTACCTTATTATTTATAAAACTATAAATTTATGAAAAACTATTATTTATTTATAACTGTTAATTATAAATTTATTATTTATGAAGGTAATATAAAGAAATATGAGCTTAATAAACAAAAATAAAATTGACCTAACTCTGGGTCGATTTTTAAAAATTTAGTATCAGTCAAGTTGTTTTCACTGCAATAACATTGACTGACTGCTTATTTCATTACACGTATACACATAAAAACATGTTTGCAAGTCTAACCTTTCCTGATCCTGAATCACCGGTGATCATGATAATCTGATTAATCTGATTAGCAGTTATACAAAGACAGGCTCGATGTGCAACGCTGTATATATGTGGTTTCAATTTCTTTGCTGATAAACCACTCTGAAAAATATTTATTCATTTAATTTTAACAAAATGTGTAAGAAACGTTAATATAAACTTATATATAATAATATTTATTTTATTAAATACCCATTATAATCAACTGATAAAATAAATTTTAAAATGATATAATAATAAAAATCAATCTATCAAAAAAAAAAAAACTTGAGCACTATAATGTCAACCAACATCAGTGAAATATCTGACAATAAAATAAGTGTGTTTCTCCTAATGACACTGAGAAAGCCAAAAGTACTTCAAGTTGTTCTAAATTTTGATGGTGGAAAGTTGAGTTCTTTATTAATATTGTTAAATAATTATTTTTTATTTTATACATATAACAAACTTTTTCATATATTTGATAAAAAAGGTGAGATGAATAAGAGGACTAACTGATCAAAAAACCAACTTGCTAGGCATCAGTGGTTTCCAAAGTGTGCACTTGGGTGCACTAGGAAGCTGTGACTTCCTTACATAGTACTGCAAAATAATGTACAATTTTTATTATTTGATTTTCATTTTTAATTAAATGTCATAGGACATTCTAGCGAAGCAGGTTCACTTAATTACTACTTGGGGAAGCCTCTGTAAACAGTTACTAGATGACAACACTACTATCTCAATTTTTGTAGTTTCTCAAATTTTCTGGTAAAATTTTGTGCTCATATATAAATAAATGTCAGTTTCACATGGTTTTAGTGTTGAATTAGCTTTCAAAGACGGTATGAACTGTTTATTGTTCTCATCAAGTCAAGTGAATTTTTTTCTCATACGTATTTTTTAAAAAAATAGATTGGTTTTACTAAAAAGCAATAAATATTAGGAGAGTGAAAATGAAGAGGAACATCATCAACCAATGGCAAGGTGCAAAGTGTAAAAATTATAAATATGATGACAAGTATTTTGACTTTGGTTTTACGATCTGGCTTTTTTAATGATAGATAAGCGATTCATCTGCAGATAAGTATTGTTTATGGTGGAAAAACAATGAGATATAGAATACTGAGAAAATGAGTTAGTTTAATGAAGAATGAGAAAGCGTGTATGATGAGCACAGGGCAGGTGTCCACATGTTGTTAATTTTCATGCATCTAATAAATGAAAAACTTCATGAGAGAATGGATGGTTATAAACTCACCACTTTCTGCTGACACTTCTAAATTTCAAAATGTTCTTGCCAGTCACAAACTATGATGATGATAAAAGAGCTCTATATCAGCTATCTTCACAGACATCATCATTTTATAAAGAAGAAATTTGTTTCATATTATGATAAACGTCTTATTGTGGGAAACTATGTTAAGAATACATTTTTAAGTACTACTTTAAATACAGTATAGTGAATAATAAACCTTTAAATGCTCTTTAAGGCGTGCATCTGTTTCTGGGTCTACTTCGTTACTTATGAATGGATTCAAAGAAATAAGTACTAAATCAGCCCAAGTGCTGTAGATGCTTTGATTAAATCTTTCAGTTATAAACTCAAGAGCTGAAACAGGAGTTAAAAGTATACATTTTTTTTTTATTTATTTAAAATATATAGATTATAAAGATCAATTTAATAAAAAAAATATGATAAGAAGCTTAGCACCTATAAACTACAAAGACACTTTTTTCTCACAAATAACAAACAGATAATCACAACAAAGTTGTGGCAAAAAGTATAAATGACCCAAAGATCTCGGCTGTAAACCCAGAACTGTTTAATAATAAGCAATGGGTAATTACTGCACAAGATACAAAGGCTAAAAATAGATGACATGTATTGTAACAAAAAATAAAAATTGTAGAATAGCTGGTAGCAAAAAAAATAATCACTAAAAGAATCTAAAAAATAATAATCACCCTGGTTTTATAACAAGAAGACTCATAAATTTACATTTTTAATTGGAATTAATTACTTAAATTAATATAATTTAATCTCCTGCTAATTTATTTGATACATTTCAAATAATAAACTAATAATTTCTCCTTTACTGTTTGATATGGTGCACTTTATTCTGTAACATACTGATCTCAGCATCACTGTACATCCTGCACTCATTTTTTCATTACACATATTCTAATCATTATTTATCTTGCTTGTTTGTCTCTGTTGTCTATCATTTGTTTTTATCTTCAACACTTCTCTTCAGAATCTGATTTATTAAACCTGAATGACTAATACTTATCTTCCAACATACTTATCATCCTTATCTTGCAACATTCTGCTACAAACTTTTCTCTTCAATTTGCAAACAAATTCATTTTTTCTCTATCAAGCACCTAATTTAAACTTTCTCCAATGGTCACACAAGTCTCCATTCTCTTTTTCTGGCTTTCCAATTATACATACTACAATAAAGTGTTACATTTTATGAAGCTTAACCCGCAAGTCCTACTTAATGTGGAAACAGCAATTAATAAATCCCAGGGCATTGCAGTAATTAATGTAATATTATCCTTCTAAATGAAGGTTATTGCATCACATACAGTATATTTATTTATTTATAACTAGTGTGGAATGAAACTTTAGTCCAATAATCAAATACTGCATTGCATAAAATGTGTATTCACCAAATAGAATTTCTTTCATTTTAATATCGGCAGGTTTTTTCATGAAAGCTTTCCTGGCTTCTACTACTTTGTTTTTGTTATCTTTTTTATTTCACCCATTAATTTTAACTTTACTACCTGTTATGTTCCACTTTGCCATCGAGTGCTGCTATCCAGCAAGGGCTAGAATCTCCACAGTAAGCTTGGTCAGGCGATCTGATCACGCCATGTTCTACATCATGATGCCGCAAGGAGTGGTCATTATGAGGTAGCTTATTGTGACGTAACTTATTCATTCGGTGCTTGAATCTGATCCAAGGCAGACACATCATACTCTTAGTCCGGATGAACTCCATTCTTTGTTCGGATGAACGTTAGCTTTAATGTTGTATTTAATTTTATATGTCAAGTTATACATTATATTACAATTCATTTCATTAACTGTCAAGACAACAATTCATTAAACCATTATTCAACAAGCAACAAGGCGTCTTCATTCAACACCTATGAACATACAGTCCAACCGCGCTCTAAAATCTACTTGTTAACGGTCTTCAGGCGAGATCATTCATAACACTGACTAAATCACAAAATTTTGTAAAATCTGGTATATTTATAAAAAATCTTTTAAAACATAATAAATCACTTACCATTATCATTAAATCGTAAGTAGTTTATTTTACCAACATCCATAATTTTGAAAAACAATTATTATTGGCTCATTAGCTCATTTGTTGGTTATCATCACTAACTTTGAAGGTTACTGTAACACCAAACAACAATGTTGCTATATAATAACAAATATTATTACAAAGAAAGAAAAAATTACTATTACAACAGAGTATGTTACAATTGTTTATTTATTTAACCAGTGATAGAACCCTAAAAACAAACTATTCTTTTATGTTAAGGAGTACTGATTAGCAGAGCAGTAAGCAAAAAAAAAAAAAAAACACAAGCAGACCAAATAAACCTTAGTAAATCATAAATCTTCATTTTTGTTGATATCACATATCTTTCTAATTACGCTTTCCTATATCTGTGAACTTTCATGGGAATATTAACATATGAATTAACATATTTCCCGAACAAAAATTAAATTACATATGAATTGATTTTCTAAAAAAAAAAAAATCAATTATACAAATACATAATAAATAATATATATTCAACATACATATTAAAACAAAGTCCGTTTAATGTATATACAAAAATTCAAAATATTGATAATAAAAGAGTTCAACATTAGAAAGGGATGTTTACTAATAACTGTTCTCTTTTCAGAATTCGTAAAATTAACTGATGATTTTGGTTCATACATTCACAATAAAAACCACTGCAAAAGACACATAAAACAATTGCACAAATTAATGGTTTCTGTTAACTTAATTATTAAATATGCGACCAGAAAATATAAGTAAATTCAACAATACCCTACGTACCTAAACAGGATTTGAATAATTTATTCACAAAAGACACTGTGAGTATCCTTCTAAAGTCACAATACAATTTAAAACGCTTTCAATCTTATTTAAATTATAAAACATAAGTCGCATTTTTGAAAGAGCTGCGTATTATCAACATCATCATCCATACCATCATCAAGATATCTATACAAACAGCGCCATAAAATCTAGGGTTGCCTAATTTCTTCAAATTCTAATCAATGGAGATAAAACATACATCAACTCTTTAATAAATTTAGTTTCATATATGAGTGAAAATAAGTTTTTTACTGAAAAGGAAAAAACAGATAGTAAGTTATTTGAATGAAATAAAAATATATTACTTGAATCCGTATATTAGGTAGTTTTGTTTATACATATATATATATATATATATATATATATATATTTGTTTATTCATATTTATATTATAGAACTATTAGGATAAAAGAAAACATAAAATATTCATAATAATTAATGGATTTTTATTACTGTGGGCTTTAAATTTATGGTCGACATACCACGTACTCCTTGTAGCAGTTCTACAGTTTGGTGTTTAGGATCTCTGTGTAGACAGACACAAACGCGTGCGCATGCTGTATTTATGACATGTGCGAATGTCAATTAGGTTAGGTTTAAATTTTCATCTACTCGTTGTACGATTGAATTCCTTCCTACAGCTTGGTGAATGTCTGAATTTTAATCGTTGAAAATGTCGAATCCTAAAGGTAAAATACGAATTATATATTTGTCAGATTTACTGGCAGATGATTTATTGATACTAATTTATGTAGATTAATATATCTTATCAATGAAGTACCCTCAGATTTATTATTTTTTGTTTACTTGATGATATCGGCACATAAATGTTAAGCTTGTGCATTAAATTAATCATTTAATTTATTTAAACGACAAATGGTTGTTCGTTGTTGTTTTGCTAAGTTATTAATACAATTAACAAAGACTTATGACATTTCTGAACTTATAATTAGTAAATATGATCATTCCAGAGACATTTTATATTTTTCAGTGCACCATTTTATGTTATTGCCATAATTTTGCTATCATGTTACTAAAACCATTTTCTGCATTAAAACCGATGCAGATTTTATAGGTAATGATCCTTAATAGTATCAGCGTATTCTTATAGGTACATATACAGTTTGTTCCTAAAATAATGGTATGGTTTCAGTCATATAATTTTGAAGACAGAGTATACATCAGTGTAAAAAGAAACGTTTCAAAAACCAGTGTGAAAAGAAACGTTTCAAAAACCTCACATTTTCTGTAGATTTTGATATGCATTCTTTTAGTTACCTGGCACTCATAAAGATTTCAATCTTTTGTCGTAAATACAGAGAACATCTGATGAGATAGATGAGCAGCTTCAATAATCTATCATTTTCATAACCCCACAAGTAATATACGTAGGGGTAAAATGTGGAGGGGTCAATCCATTTGAAGTGACCCGAGGATGGTTGCTTGAGCAATTCAAAGAAAAATTGAAACTTACCCACTTGTTTCAGGACAATAAAACTTCATGTCTCAGGACCTTAAAACTAATTTTTTTATTTAAGCAATTTACTTGTGGCGGCCATTTTTTTACAGTGCGTACACGTATTTTTGTGATTGTAAGGGTTAACGGAAAAAATCATAACTAAGAAACTATTGGTCCCGGAAGGAAGAAACAAAAAGGAATTTATTCATATTTTCTCAAAATAAAAGATTGGCCCAGTGGTTTATTTGCCTATCTCTCTTCTTTCTATAAGAAAATTACCAATAAAGTTGAACATGAAAACAGTGAAATTACACTTTTGGTAATTTTTTCAAAATGCAGGAATGGTATACACATTTGAATTATTTTTTTTATATGTAGGCATATGTTTGTAGTTTTATCATAAATAATATTAATGGTGATACACTTACCCCTAAATTTCTAAGAATTTTGGAAAACTAATATTTTTTAAATTCTTATTTTGGCTTCAAATAACAATGATGGGGCTGGTGATAAAAAATCTCAAATTTGCACAACTTGCAGTGTTTTTGTACATGCTTATGGCAAATAAAAATGGTTTTTTGTATATTTTACTAATACAAAAGTTATAACCTCTCAAAAATCATGAAAAATCTGTTAAAAGAAATACTACTTTGACTCGCCAAATAAGTGCTCTTATCTTATTCTAATATTATAAGATAATTTGGTGCATAACTGCATAATGCATTTCCCTATTCTTTATATCAAACAGTTTTCACCAGCTAACACTGTAAAACCTCTTTTAATTTAAAAAGGAAAGAAACTGTTGGAAAGTACATTTTCATCAAGAAAATTGATTCATTAGCATTATTATTTGCTCTTTTCCAGTTTTGTGCATTTTTTATCATTTTATTTATTTTTTCCAGTGGTAAAGTTGATATCAGAGCTGCCAGATACAGTTTTAAAGAAAATTGGTTGCAGTTCAGATAAGAATATAGACGTTGATGAATTTTTAAAATCAAAACTATTAGAATCTCACCATAGTGAAATATCTGTTGAAATGGGTAAAGTAGGTATTTAATTGTTACTTTTGGATTACTAACTAGAATTTACACTAAAAGCATGGATGACAATTATGTTAATGTTATTGTGTATGTTCAGTAGTAGCATAAGGAGTGATAAAAAATTAACTTTGGTTGTTGAAAATTAACTCATCATAGTTACAATGTGTGGTACACAGTGATACCAGCAGTCTATAATCTCTTTACCTGCTTACTGATTTCAATTTTTTTCAGTATTGTTAAATTAATTGCAGATGAAATGTGAAACCTCTTATTTGTCATTCCTACCAACTGTGAGATGCATAGCAAGATTCATGTTTTTTGTAAAAACAGATTAAATGCCAGGCTTCCTAGGGAACATGAGAAAAAAATAGTTTCCAATTTCCTTCATTACTGACCCAAATATACCATTACATTCAACATGGTATGTAGTCCTACAGATCTGTTCACTTCAGATTATGACTGTACAGTGAACATCAAACTCAGATATCTGATATGAAAACAACAATTGATACCTCAGGTCCTTTAAACACTTCATAGCCATAAGGAAGAACTTCATTCTATTGTGAACATCAGTGTTTCTACTCTGCAGGGAAGCAGATAAATTATATCAATTTTTTTTTTTTACTGGTCAGTTGGAAGCTCGTTTTGGAATAGCCCCTGTACATTAAATATTTTATTATTTCAGCCTGAAGTGACAGATTGAACATAATTCAACATAATCATCCATGAAAATACATTCATATAGTCAATGAAAATTACTAGATTTGTTTTGACATACATATAAACTTCATCCAGGTTCAGCTTTATATTGTTACATAAAATTATTTATTTGTATAATGTATATGCATATTTAAATTTATTTTTAATCTTTACCTCTCTTATCATCTTATTGATTTTAGTAGAACTTCTTAAAACTCACTGTTTCATAGTCAAATAATTTATCATTTTGTTTATTTTGACTATAATATTTCTACACACAGATATGCATTAGTGTGTGTGTGTGTTATATATTTTTTACTAAAAAAAAAGTTAATGTTATCTTCTATTTTCAGCATTTTGTTTTAGGAAAAGTAAAACATTTAAAAAAAAATAAAAGGCAAGTAAGAACTAAAACAGTGCTATTGAATGCAAATGAGAAACGTCATTTAGGTATATATAAATTGCCTAAAAGTGGACTTAAATATCAAGATGTTGAAATGATGTATTCATTGTGGTGTCAGTATATGAGAGATTATTTACAAATTAATATTTTAGAAAGGAATGGGTAAGTTTATTTTCTGTTTAGCTATGTATTAATTACATAATCATTGGCACATGAGTGGAAATATGTATTGTTTTATAAAAATCTTTCTAGTAAGCTTGAGTATTACACTAGTCAACACAGAATTTGTATTTAATGTGTTAACAACTTTTCTCACTGTAATTTGGTGCTGATTTCAAATATACTATTGAAATTGTGTTACTGTGTAAAGATTTTATGTAAATCATAAATTTGTAAAATTTTTGTTTAAAAATTCATTTTGATAACTACTGATTAAAATTTAGAATAGTTTCTATATTTTTGCTTTTAAACAATATGGGTACATGCTTAATAAAGAAAAAATAGTTAAATATATACTGCATCATGAGAAGTAGATGCATACAAACATGTCTGTATGATGAAATCATACAGACAGTTGTTGCCTACTATAGAGCTTAAAATCTTATTTAGTCTGTCTTCACTTGTCTAGACTGTGTGTTGTATTTCACAGAGTTATTAGTGTTTTGCTATATTTTCATTAATTCTTTATAATAAAAAAGTAATCTTTCTTGTTTTTATTTGCTACAACATGGCTTCGGCAAAAGTCCGTGGATGTTCAGATCACGCAGACAATGTTTGTTATATCTGTGGTAAATTTATGTCTAAATCTCAAAGAAAGACTATTTCTGAATTGATAAAAACAATTTATGAATTTCATTTTGATTGTGCACTCAGGAATCAAGATCTGGGCACCTCATGTTATTTGCATATCATGCTCAGTAACTCTAACTGTATGGTTGAAGGGGAAATGACAAGCCATGCCATTTACTGTACCGATGGTTTGGCGTGAACCTAAGGACCGCTTCACAGACTGCTACTTTTGTATGATAAATGTATTTAATCTTAGAAAGTTCATAAAATATGCAGATGTATCCTCAGCTCTAAAGCCATTACCACACAGAGAGAAGTCCTGTACCTGTACCACCATTTAATCTGACTTGAACAATCTGAAAATGAAGCAGATGATGTAGAGGATGTTGAAGAATTTCTTCCTGTATTTGTTGAGAAATCTTCTCATTTAACTCAACATGCACTTAATGATTTAGTTCACGATTTAAGTTTATCAAAGCAGCAAGCTGAACTTTTGGGGTTTGGACTGCAACAGTGGAATTTTTTAGTGAAAAAAACAAATTTACTATATTTAGAATGGCTTCTTTTTATTAACCCTTCCAGAGTTAGTGTGAAAGTAATTTTATTTCATTCATTCCATTAGCTCTTGTAGTGGACATGAAAGAAATGTATGAAACTATGGCGTCAATATTAGAAGCAATAAAAATACAAAGAGCATATATGGCAAGTTTTCAGTGAATCAGAAGTTGTTACCTTACTTCATGGTTTACAAGGTGGGGTTGACAAAATATTGTTGTTGTCTTAGTTTTTGGGATAGTCATGATACAAAAAGTCATTACCAAGTAAAGAACTGGCCATTGTGGCAGAACTTTGTGGCTGCTGAAAAAAAATGTAAAGTATTTATCATTAATTGAGAATAGTAAAATCATACTTTCACCATTTCACATAAAACTCAGTCTCATAAATAACTTTATAAAGGCACTAGAGAAAGATTGACCAGGATTTAATCATGTAAAAAGAAGTTTTCCTAAATTGAGTGATGGTAAGCTGAAGGAAAGTACATTTATTGGTCCAGAAATCAAGAAACTGCTTAAGGACAATAAACTTAGAAAATGTAAACTAACTGCATATAAGTCCTGGAAAGATGTTGTAGGTGATTTTCTAGGCAGCAGAAAAGATGAAAACTTTGTTTTTTTTGTTAATAAGCTGTTAGAAAACTACAAATGTTTAGGATGTAGGATGTCATTAATAACTCATTTCCTACACTCCCACCTAGATTTTTTCCTGAAAATTTGGCTGTGTCGGTGGTGAACAAGCAGAGCATTTCCATCAGGATATTCTGACCATGGAGCATCGGTACCAATGAAGATGGGTGACTATTGTTGGTTTTTGTTTATAGAAACTGATCAAATATCGTACTTGTGAAAAAGTTTGTCAACATATTTTAAAAATTAAAGTAAGACAATTCTAATGATTTAAACTTTTAAAAACTGTTATTTTAAAGACATTTCCTACGATTTAGACTTTTAGATACTGTTATTTTAAAATTGTACTAATGTATTTCAATTTATTTGTGTTTGAATAAATAAAAATGTAGTTGATTTAACAAAATTTTAAGTGATTGCAGATAAGTAATTTTTTTAAATTATTGATTTCACAGTGATTATGCATTTATTGATAAATAAATCGCATATATCTAAAAAATCATGACTTATTAAACAAGTTCTGATAACAGTCTTGAATTCAGCACCCCAAAGTTAGTTAAAATTGCCATGTATGATTTCAGATAACGAGTTTTTTGTACTAGTGTTCTTGTGTTGGATTTATTACTTAATTTGTTAAATTTGTCTGTACTTTATTAGTGTAGTAGTTCCCAACCAGTGAGTCACGACACACTGGTGTGTCACTCAGTCCTATTGGGTATGTCATGAAATTTTAGAATTTAAAAATAAATGTTATGCCATTCAAAAGGTCTATATCACATTTATACTTACCATGAAACTTTAATATGATAAAAGTTATTTTGAGACAGTCTGTACCAGTCAACATGTGCACAATGCTTAGTTTACTCTTCTCACTTGGTAATAAGTCGAGTGTTCAGTGTTGCCAGTTGAGGGATTTATCCTTCAGTGTAGGCATTTTTCAAGACAGAAATCTGAAAATCCTGACAACACTGCAAGTGTGCAGACTGTTTATTAGAGTCATTAGAACATATCGGCCAGTTTAAGTTTGTATGTGGTAAAAATAGGTAGTACTGCAACTACTTTACAGAAGTATTTGTATAATTTTTTTATCATGGATAGATTTTTCATTTAAAAAAGACAAGCTGAATCAAGTTCTGCAACCTGTGACAGCAATCATGGCAGTGCTAATCCAATTTATGTGAGTGGAGACTATGATTTATTTGAGGATTTTCAAAAATGAGTTGTGCTTTATAAATACAGTGGATGAATATTTGCAATATGGATTGGAGATGAACATAAACAGATACAGGAGTGCCTTAGATGTGGAAGTTTATTTATTCTCAAATCAGTCAATGGGGCAGAATAAACTTAAAAGACATTTAGAAAGTAATCATTCTCATCTAACTTCAAAACCAAGAGAATATTTTGAACATCTTTTGTAGTCACAGAATAAAACCTGGTGCATTAATAAAATGCATTCCCATTTCTGACAAAGTGTTACATGCTTCATATGTAGTGTCCGAGTTAATACACCAACAGAAAAACCCCATAATATAGATGAGGAACTAATAATACCAACCACAAAAAAAATTATGAATATGTTTGGTGATGCTGTGCCAGAAATATCCAAAATTCCATTATCCAATAATATCATTAGCCACAGAATAAAAGAAATGTCTCGCAATATTAAAATTAATGTGAACAGTAAATTGGTGGGGATACTGTTTTTGCTCTACAGTTGGACAAAAACACTGACAAGCGATAAGTGCCAATTAATAAGCTTTATTAGATATGAACATAATTTAGATACTGTTAAACAACTTTTATTTTGCCAAGAACTTAAAACCACTACTATAGGCAAAGTTATTTATGACTGTTAATAATTACTTTGTTGTACATAATATTTCCTAACTAATATATTAATTAAATTGCAAATATGAGGGGGTGGGTTTTTTCAACCTCCGATACGCTATAAAAAAAAAGATACATTGACAAGAAAATGATTTTATTACTAAAAGTTGAGTAGTATCTAACTTATTTTTCTTCATAATCGCCAAAATGATTGAAGCATTCGTTGTTTCATGACACCAGTTTTCCAATGCTCTCTTCAAAGACGTTTGCCACCAGTTAGGTAAGGTACATCTTGACAGCCTGCTGAAGTTCTTTGTTGGTGGCGAAATGTTGTGAGCCCTACCGTGTCTTCAGTTCTTGAAAGAGATGAAAATCGCTAGATGCTAGGTTTTAGACTATACAGTGGATGGTTGAAAACTTCCCATTTGAATCGTTTGATAAGGTTTTGTGTCACGTTGGCACAGTGCAGTCATTCATTGTCATGTATCAAAACCATGCCATATGAGAACATGCCTCTTCATTTATTCTGGATCATCCTACAGATGCGATGTAAAGCTTCACAATAAACTTCCTTTGTTATTGTTTCCTCCATAAAGTCCACCAACAAGACACCTTTTTTATGATCACAGAAAAAAACTATAGCCATTGTTTTCCTGTTGCTCAGTGTCTGTTTGAACTTTTTCGGCTTGTTTGGAGATGAAGTGTGCATCCACTGCTTAGACTGTTCTTTGGTTTCTGGATTGTCATACTGGATCCAGGTCTCATCACCAGTAACAATAGACTTTAAAAACTCTTCCCTCTCATTGTAATGCGTGAAAACCATTAAGTCTGACGCCATTTGCCTTTTCTTTATCCAGTTTAGTCTTTGTTAATTACTGTTTAAATAATACTTAAGAAGATGAATGAAGATGATATGTATGAGTATAAATGAAGTGTAAGTCTTGTACAGTCTCAGTTTGACCATTCATGAGATGTGTGGTTAATTGAAACCCAACCACCAAAGAATACCGGTATCTGTGATCAGATCCGGATCCGTGATAACCAAAGGATCACGGTATCCGTGATCTAGTATTCAAATCCGTGTAAAAATAACTGATTTTACTAGGACTTGAACGCTGGAACTCTTGACTTCCAAATCAGCTGATTTGGGAAGACGCGTTCACCACTAGACCAACCTGTTGGGTGATGCCATTTACCTGCGTTTTGTAATCATCACTTAACATTTTTGGGACTCAATGTGCACACAGTTTCCATTATCTAGGTTTTTAGTTATTATTGTGAATAGGAAAGACCTTAAAATTTCTCAGAAAATTCACTTATTGTAAACCTTTGTTTATCGCAAACAAAATCATAAACATGCTCAAACCGGGTGTAAAGTAGTGACAGACTTGCGTCCTTGCCCACCTATGTCATAGATTTCCATTCGCCCTTCTTTAAATTTCCTACACCATTCCTGTACATTACCATCACTCATAAAGTTTACACCATACACTAGACTCTTTCTGCAATGGATTTCAGCAATGCTACATCCTTCTGCTTGCAGAAAATGTATCGCACTTCGTAACTCACACTTGGAGAGAGCATCAGTTGTAGTGGCCATGTTCAATTGCCCGTAGCTCAGCTCAGACTTATGCAATGGAGCCGGCAATGGCAGAGGTTATGATGGGGGTGTGGCACAATTAGACTATGCAGGGACCTGGCTCCCATCTATTTCTTGTTTACTTAGATGCATTGGAGGTTGAAAAAAAAAACAGCCCTCTTGTGTTAGCCTGTTGTTCTCCAGAATTAGAGACAATACACAAAAGCAAACATCACCCTTCTGGGAAGATTGCATCTTTTTTTGAGCTGACAGAGCAACAGCATTAACGAGGAAAATCAAAGGATTTATAAGTTTCTTCATGAAATTCACCTGACTATAGTGTCAACTCATTGTTTTTTATGTAAAGAGGCGTTAATTATGAGAACTGTTGAAGGGTTCTTTAGTTTGTGGTTGATCTCCCCCGAACAAATCCAAATTGGTCGGGGGAGAAACCACCAGCCGCTTCCACCTCCACACGAACTCGTTCAGCCAACATCTGTTCAAACAATTTCCCCATGATGCTGATCAGGCATGTCGGTCGGTATTTGGGGCAGTTTCTGCTGTCAGAATGAGGTCTGGGGACAAACACCAGTCGAGCCCATTTCTAGTACTGCGGAATGCCCAGTTTGTGTCAAGCACTAACCAGGGATGTGTCTCCACAAAGCCCTTGACGATCACAGGTGGGACCGCGCCAGGTCCCAGACTCTTTCTGACATTGATTCGTTTGACTGCCCAGCTAAGTTCTCCAGTCATCATCAGTCTATTGTCATGGGAACAGTCAATCCTCTCCCAGTCCTATTCCCTGCATGGAAATAGATTTAGCACCACTCTAAGGGCCTGTACCCTGGTTTGGAGAGTCCTACCAAACCACCTCTTGGTGACAGTCTGGAATGCCCTCCCCCACGGGTTGTGTATTGCCACTGGCCTTAGATCAACTATAGAGGCCGACCACCACTAGACGCTCCTCTTTGCTTGTTCCTGTGCAGTCCACCTTCTTTGCAAGCTCCGTGTGAAGTGCACTCATCAACATGTCTGGGCTTATGACCTGGTATGGGATGAGCTACACAGCGGCTGCTCCAACCCTGTCCATCTGTGTGACCGAGAGCTTCTATAGAGACTCCCAGGGGGAGGACCCACAGGCCTCTCTCGTTGCACACTAAGCATGATAGCACGGTGGTCAAAAAGGAGCTCGTCTTCTATGCCTCTCCAGTGCAGGACGCATGCAGCGTATCTCTGTGGTCGCAGTAATATTGATGACAGAGCCACTGCCTCTTCCCACAAAAGTAGGGACTCTCAGACCATGTTTGTGGCCTCCACAACAGAAGCCAAATTTTAGCCACTCCTGGTTGATTTGTTGCCACCAAACTTCGCACACTTCACATTGAGGTTTCTGTCAGCAAAACTGGCCTTCTGGAGTTCCTTATACAGCTCTCGACCTCAGTAAGGATCTCGAAGTTCTTATCCCCACAATTCGGGGAGGCATAAGCAGAAATCAGACTACACTCCAGCAGCTCCAGAGCGACAAAGTCTCCTCCCCCCCTGGTCATGCCTTGAACAGCAAAGTTGCCAAAGACATCGTGTATTGTGACATCCCAGTTATTGTCGACAAACTAGCCCTCTGTTGGGCTCAGTAAGGAGGAGAAAATCCACCCCACTGTCTACTGCAGTCCTCCACAGTTGATCATGGGCTGCAGTACGTCTATTAACGTTAAGTTTGGCGTAGTTCATTTTTTATTCAGACAGCAGTTGCAGGCCCCCATCCGATGCCCTAGATCACCACAGGCAACACATTTCTGTAGTACCTTACATTCTGCCTGCTTGTAGCCTTGACCATCACAGTTAAAGCAGCATCTGCTGCTGTCAGGGCCCAAAGCTGTTCATGGGAAAGTAAACATCAATTTTTTTATTCTTATATTAACTAGTTACAAGTTTTAATTATATATAAAATAAATTTCAGTTTAAGTAAGATTTGGTAATTTTTATGTTGTTAAGTATCCTAATTCAATATTGCAGCACTTTATCCAACATTCTTCTGCTTGTACAAAACAACTGGTTCCTGCAGCTGGGTTAAAAGAAAAAACTATATTGTGTAAAATTTATAGATTTACAGGGGATCCTGCTTGTAAACATTGGGATACAGTTTCTACAAAACTATTGAAAGCCGATCTTCATGGAGCATATTTAATTATTATAAGATCAACAATACCTAGCTTTGTTGGTATCAAAGGTATTGTTATATTAGAAAGAAAAAACATTTTTCAAATTACTGGAAAAGATAATATTACAAGAAGTAAGTATCTGATGTTTTTATTTTTACTTTTCCTCTAATTTTAAGATGTTCAAAAAAACTTAATTTTTTTAATTTTATTAACAGATAAGCCACTTTCAAAATTTTTGTTGTTATATAAATTATTCTTAACCATCATTTTTATGGCAAAAGAATCATTTAGAATTGGCAAGTATCGTTTTTAAATAGAAAAAGGGTTTTTTTAAAAAAAATCAGAAAGTTCATTTATTATATAATTAATTAATAATAGTTTATTACCTTGCATATCAAAAGAGTTAGATATTATTTTTATGTTTTAGAAGCTCAGCATTATCCTAACTTTTCTCAGTATCATTAACTAATTACTTTCACACATAGTATTGTCATCCTCCACTAAAAAACTGTAGTTATACACAAAACTACCTCTGAATTACACTAAAATTAATCTTAAAAGAAAGTAAATAAATAATAAAAGGGTGCCATAAAAAGTAAGCATGATCACCAAAAGCTGATTTCTTTGTCATTTTCAAAGACATGTGAAGGAGGTTTTTTAACAAAATTAATACATAAGTGTTCTTAAAAGGAAATAACAATATGTAGGGTTGTTCAAAAACAGGCACTGGCACTAAAAATGAATATTAAGAACAAAAAACAATTAAATCTAGCCTTGTAACTAATGTCATAAGATAACCTCTGTGACCATAGTTAATAATGTGGCAGCTGTGACACTTGGTACTGTTAGATTAAAATTGAATTTTATTATAAATTAAACATTTTTAATTTTTTATAATTTTATTATAAAATTGTTACTGTAACAAAAAAAGATTGTTACTGTAACATAAAATCGTAATTGTTAGCCCATAATATTATTATCAATATGGTTTATTTATTGTTTGGGGGGGGGAAGAATGTTTCATGACTTGGATTACACAAATAAAATATAAACATCTCAGTAATAGTTATATTCTAAATAAAAATAGTTCTTTCTTAATTTAATGAATAATAACTGTTTATGATGATGTTATTTATGAGAACAAATCAACTGACTTGTTCTTTTTTCTTATGTGAAAGTTGCTATAATGTTTGATTAGCTCACATCATGTTATACCAGGATCATTCAAGAACGTTCTCAGCCTGACAGAAGGATGTTGCAAGTACAACCAAATGACTATTATTTGGTAACTATGTTCCTTTAGATAACATGCTGCAAAGTTTCAGACATATGTATTTAATTGCTTGTTTCTCAATTGATTAAATCAAACAAGTTTTGATATTTTCTGAAAAATGGATAAAATTGAAGTTCAAGCTGTTATAAAGTACCTTGTTTTAAAAGTTTTAACTCCAGCAGACACAAAAAAGAGTTAGATGCTACTTTATAAAGGGGTTTTCTCCTTTGTTTTCAGTGGTAAAAAAGTGAACTGCTAAATTTAAGCATGGTCCATTCAAGGTGATTGTCCAAAAACTACTACAACCGATGGGATAATCAGAAAAATCCACAATGGTGTATTAAATGATCACTGACTGAAAGTACACAAACTTGTTGACACTGCAAACATCTTGATACTCCGTATCCATTATATTTTATACAATGTTTTGGGCTTGAAAAAGCTTTCTGTTTTAGGTAGGTGCAATGTTGTAACAGTCACATTGTCAAAAACCCATTTGACTGAACAATTTTCAAGGCTGTTTAAATATATTTAAAAGGAATTCTGATGAGTATCTTTTAGTTTTTTTTTAAAACAGTATATGAAACATGGATTCTCCATTTCACACCAGAAACCAAACAGTGGGTGGATCAGGTGAAAGTGGGTCAAAGAAAGCAAAAACATTTCTATCTACAGGAAAAGTCATGGCTGCGGTTTTTTTTTGTGGGGGATTCGTGTAGTGTGGTGTTCATAGACTACCTGGAAAAAGGCAGGACTAACACAGGAGAGTTTAGGCTTTTGTACATGACCTACAATTCAAAGTACTTTTACATGCACCATATTCACTGGATTTGGCTCTTGTTTATTATTTTCTTTTCACAAGCCTGAAGCAAGTTGAAGATTCATTTCAAAAGATGAAGTCAAAGCTGAGATAACCGCTTATTCTGCAGGGTAGGACAAATCATATTATATGGAGGGTATTAAAAAGTTGCTAAGTCATTGGTCAAATATATCAAACTGCAAGGTGACCGTTGAAAAATAAAAATAAACAATTCTGAAAAATCTTGTGTTTTCTTTGTCAGGTCAACTTTTTCTGAATGGCCCTTATAGTTTTTGCTCATTTATAAAAACAGATCTATTGACAATCTTAAAGTATTATTGATGCCATGCTTGAAATTGTTTGTGGCTCTAGTTTTCATAGATCTTTATTGATATATTATCTTAATTTAAAAATAAAATATAAATAAAAGAGCAATGTTCTTCAAACTTAAAACATCAAATCAAACTTAAAATATACAATTTAAAAATTGAGATGTTGCAAACAAAAATAAGAACAATTGAAAACTTAAACTACTTTGTTTCCAACAGATTTCAAAGTATTTTTCAATTTTTTCTCCTTCAAGAAATTAGAAAACGGAATACAGTAAAGGAAAACCAAACATTAAACATGTGTTTTAAAATGAATATCAGGGTGTTAAAGCTATGTAATATTTCTCAAGTTTCACATACATTGATTAATTATACATAAAATGAAAAAGCAGCTCTAACAGTTTTAGCTGTGCACAAGCTCTGAAATCTACAGATTATGATTTGCATGTTAGCTTCGCAAATGAAGTGATGCATCTTGATGATGAAGACTATCTTTATCAGATAGTCTTCAGTGACAAATCAACATATGTTAATAGAAAAGTAAACACAAATAATGTGCGTATATGGGATCAGAAAATTGTCACAGAATATTGGAGTGTGAATGAGACTCCCCAAATCTGAATGTTTTTTGTGCCGTATCCTGACAGAAAGGTTACGGGCTGTTCTTTTTTGCAGAAGCAAGTGTGTTTGGAATGAACTAGCATTATTCTCCCACTGTGGCTCTTTCCTCAACTGCAATATGAATCACAGAACTTTATTTGGCAACAAGATGGTGTGCCTCCTCACTGACATAATACTGTACATGATCAGTTGAAGGAAATTCTCCCCGACTGCTGGATCGATCGCCTGGGACCAGATGATAGGGCTTGTTTGCTGTCGCCTCAAAGTTTGCCTGATCTGACCCCATGTGATTTTTTTCTTTGAGGTTTTATAAAGGATCAAGTTTATGTGCCACCATTACTCATTGACCTACTCAACTTGAGATGTGTGCCATGTGACAAATGGTGCTAACATTGAACACATAGGAAAAACTCTTTAAGTTGCTCTTTCATTTCATGTATAATGTGTCAGTGTTAGTAAAACTTAATAAATATTATACATAATTGTAAACCACAATATTTATTTTGAAACAAACAGTATAGTAAATATAGAAGAAAAGTAAAATGAGAGCTAATTGGATCCCATTCAATAATATAAAAAGTTGAACTTAATTCATTTTTTAAAATAATAATAAAAAAAAATTAGTAAGCCTGTGCAGTTTCTTATAAATTTTTAAATTTTCAAAATCTATCAAAAAAGTTTGCTGTACAATTATATATAGTAATTATCAAAATGTTTTTGGTGAATAATGCATTAGTGTTTGCATGTGTACTAATAATATCACAATTCTTTGGTTATGCTGGAAGATATATGTTCAGACAGAAAAACACAGATATATCTTATAATTGAGTTAAAATATGCTTATTGATTTTTAACATAGTTGTTTATCCCCAGTTATTCTGCTTAAAATTTTTGTATCATTTTTTATAAATGTTATTGTTCAATTAAGAAATGTTTTTGCATAGTATTCTACATTCTTGTAACCTTGTTATATGTTAAACTATATTGATATTTGTTAAGTTTATTATAATATATTTGAATGCAGGGTGAATTGAATTGTTTCATTAATTTCTTAATTACTAAAACAGTTAACATTCTTCATACTTATCCCTTGAATTTTTTTAACAAGATTCTTATTTTTTCAGTCTGTTCATAAAATTTTGATTTCCAGACCAATTCCACAGCATAGTTGTATGATTTTTGGTATGCTAAATTTTCTTTAAATGTGAAGGTTTCATACCCCAACCACCAACTTGAAGGATCGGGAGAACCTTTTATCAGGGTTATTGCTAGTCATAATGTCTCCATTTTAAGGCATCAGTGATTCATGCTTTCACCCTTTTCCATCTTTGTATATATCAACTACAATTGAAGAAACAAAATATACAATAGTAGAAGGCTTTATCCCATTTGACAATGGCAATAGGTATTAACTAGCATTTAATGGTGAGGTTTCTTCTGTCAGTGCTGCCTTGCATTTGATCTTAATTGAAATCAGTTCATTTAAAATTGAAAAACGTATTAATATGAAATATATTCATGTGGGTTTTCTGTTTTCTAAATTTCTATAGAATTTTTCTTTTAATATATTTTTTATCATTTTGTAATTTTCAGATTGACTCGAGGATTCCATTCCTCAGGTTTAATTTTTTCTTATTTCTTAAATATTTGTGAATTAATTTTGGATGTAGAATTTCAGAACTACAATTACTGTATTTGTTTACATATTTACAATCATTGTTAATTTTTTTTTCAGCTATACCTAAAAAGCAGTGTGAATTTTCAGTTAAACTGGATTGTTATAAATTTACATTTTTTGGCAAAGATATCTGTATGAGATCTAGTGAAAGAAGTGTAAAAAAATATAAAACACAAATGTTTAACTTTTTATAAAAAAAAAAAAAGATTCATATTTAATTAAATTGTAAATTTGTTTGTAATGTATATTTTTATACTTCATTTTTTATTAAAAAAAAAGAAGAAAATTCTATGATGTAATGTACCTTTGTAACTATTATTTTCCCACAATTAAACCAATCATTTTATTTAATAATTTTCTTTCTCTTCCTTTAGTGTCATTCTTTTCTATAAAATAATCTTTTGACATATAGTTATTATTTGTGAATTAACCCTTTGGGAGCTGGGTAGAACAACCTGCTGTTATAAATCTGGTATTAAATACATGCAGATTGATTCCAAATAACACCCAGTAAATTTCTATTTATTGTCTTAACTTTTCATTTTTTCTTAAAATTTTGAATAAGCTGTGTTTATAGAAAATGAACTTTTTGAATATGTAGAGTGTGGAAATAAAATAAAAAATTGATAGACCAGTCTGTTCTACGCATTTTGCAAATTTTAACAGACTTCTCTTTTATCCCTTTAAATTTTCTGTATTTTTCCTCTAATAATTACACTGGTGAACATAATATTTGGAACTGAAAAGGGAGTAGCTGTTTTATGTAGTATTTTACATGCTGAATCTGAATATGTTTTCCAAAACAACCCATCATGTAACTATCTTAAGTTACAACCCCTTAAATTTATTTGTTCCATCATTCATGGAATAAATAATACAAATAAGTTAGAACCTCTGCATATTTGCTTATTCACATCTGATTTATATTATGATGCATGCTGCAGACCTATATCTGATAATAACAGTCAAATGATGTCATCTCATACCAAGCCAGACATGTATAGACATATCAACGAGTCAAATAATGAGTAATTCAACGTGATAAAATTTTCTTCAGTATGAGTTCAGCTGCTGGTACGAGTTGTTGTGTTCTTTATTTAAGCTATAAATTTACATTGTTTTTTTACATGTTATTTAGAGTTGACTGGATCATTTTTTTGTTAGAAAGAAACCTACCTAGTTCCCACAAATGATATTTGGTAAATCGGCATTTAATATACCTATAAATAAGTACTTCTTATAGATGTAAAAGTTAAAACCTTCTCACTCAACTATAAAATTGTTTACGTGCAATTCTGCACTCCCTTCTATGCCATATTCTAAGGTAATAATTAATCTTAAAAAATCTGCCCATAACTTCTTATAATGCTAACTTCATAATTAAGCTAAAATAGTGTCTTATATGTTTCAGAAATATTATGTATTCATTAAAAGCATAAAAAAAGAATTATAAGTTACTAATTTGAGATTAACCTAGTTCATTTACAATAATATACTGTTTAAAAAATTAAGAAAAATATGATTTTGTATTTATCATTCAAAGTAAGGTCTTCAGAATCGGAGCTCTAGAAACACTCTTTGTGGGATTTACCTAAAAATAAATTCCCCAAAATAGTTCATGAAAATTTGTTAAAGGCAATCAGTAAACATAAAATTTAACAAGGTAAGTTTTTATTAAATAAATTAACAATTGATATAATCAACCTTACCACCACGTTGATATGTTCTCTAGATCTTTCGGCTTACTTGGAAGCCATCATCAGGAATTAAAATTAATATATTAAAGTCAAAAGTTAAAAAAATCATAGTTAAAATTTAAGAACAGTCGTGACTTTCCGGTCCTACTAGTGTACTGAAGAAATATACATATACTCTGTTGAATTAAAATTAAATCAAACAAAACCATGTTATCAAAGAGATAATTATTAGATTAAATTTACTTATTTATATTTAGTATTTTTTAAAATAATATAACATCTTTAAATATTTTTGTTCATTAATTAAATTTGTATTATTACATAATATATGATATTTTTCCAAATCAGAAATATTATAATATTTATAAGAAATATCTAAGATTTTCATGAAATTATTATGATTGTATGTATGACCGTATTCTATTATATGTTTGGCAAAGTTAGAGTTTTCTGGTGTATTATTTTGAATCCTATTTATATGCTCTTTAGCACTTTTTTTTTTGTCTTCATTCATTTGACTGGTTTGATGCAGCTCTCCAAGATTCCCTATCTAGTGCTAGTCGTTTCATTTCAGTATACCCCCTACATCCTACATCCTACATCCCTAACAATTTGTTTTACATATTCCAAACGTGGCCTGCCTACACAATTTTTTCCTTCTACCTGTCCTTCCAATATTAAAGCAACTATTCCAGGATGCCTTAGTATGTGGCCTATAAGTCTGTCTCTTCTTTTAACTATATTTTTCCAAATGCTTTTTTCTTCATCTATTTGCCGCAATACCTCTTCATTTGTCACTTTATCCATCCATCTGATTTTTAACATTCTCCTATAGCACCACATTTCAAAAGCTTCTAATCTTTTCTTCTCAGATACTCCGATTGTCCAAGCTTCACTCCATATAAAGTGACACTCCAAACATATACTTAAAAATTTTTTCCTGACATTTAAATTAATTTTTGATGTTAACAAATTATATTTCTGACTAAAGGCTCGTTTCGCTTGTGCTATTCGGCATTTTATATTGCTCCTGCTTCGTCCATCTTTAGTAATTCTACTTCCCAAATAACAAAATTCTTCTACCTCCATAATCTTTTCTCCTCCTATTTTCACATTCATTGGTCCTCTGTTATTTCTAATAATTGTTATTTGTTATTTGTCATTTGTTATTTCTAATACATTTCATTACTTTTGTTTTGTATTTGTTTATTTTCATGCGATAGTTCTTGCGTAGGACTTCATCTATGCTGTACATTGTTTCTTCTAAATCCTTTTTACTCTCGGCTAGAATTACTATATCATCAGCAAATCGTAGCATCTTTATCTTTTCACCTTGTACTGTTACTCCGAATCTAAATTGTTCTTTAACATCATTAACTGCTAGTTCCATGTAAAGATTAAAAAGTAACGGGGATAGGGAACATCCTTGTCGGACTCCCTTTCTTATTACGGCTTCTTTCTTATGTTCTTCAATTATTACTGTTGCTGTTTGGTTCCTGTACATGTTAGCAATTGTTCTTCTATCTCTGTATTTGAACCCTAATTTTTTTAAAATGCTGAACATTTTATTCCAGTCTACGTTATCGAATGCCTTTTTTAGGTCTATAAACGCCAAGTATGTTGGTTTGTATTTCTTTAATCTTCCTTCTACTATTAATCTGAGGCCTAAAATTGCTTCCCTTGTCCCTATACTTTTCCTGAAACCAAATTGGTCTTCTCCTAACACTTCTTCCACTCTCCTCTCAATTCTTCTGTATAAAATTCTAGTTAAGATTTTTGATGCATGACTAGTTCAACTAATTGTTCTGTATTCTTCACATTTATCTGCTCCTGCTATCTTTGGTATCATGACTATAACACTTTTTTTGAAGTCTGACGGAACTTCCCCTTTTTCATAAATATTACACATCAGCTTGTATAATCTATCAATCGCTTCCTAACCTGCACTGCGCAGTAATTCTACAGGTATTCCGTCTATTCCAGGAGCCTTTCTGCCATTTAAATCTTTTAATGCTCTCTTAAATTCAGATCTCAGTATTGTTTCTCCCATTTCATCCTCCTCAACTTCCTCTTCTTCCTCTATAACAACATTTTCTAATTCATTTCCTCCGTATAACTCTTCAATATATTCCATCCATCTATCGACTTTACCTTTCGTATTACATATTGGTGTACCATCTTTGTATAACACATTATTAGATTTGAATTTATGACCCCAAAATTTTGCTTAACTTCCCTGTAAGCTCCGTCTATTTTACCAATGTTCATTTCTCTTTCCACTTCTGAACACTTTTCTTTAATCCACTCTTCTTTCGCTAGTTTGCACTTCCTGTTTATAGCATTTCTTAATTGTCGGTAGTTCCTTTTACTTTCTTCATCATTAGCATTCTTATATTTTCTACGTTCATCCATCAGTTGTAATATATCATCTGAAACCCAAGGTTTTCTACCAGTTCTCTTTGTTCCGCCTAAGTTCGCTTCAGCTGATTTAATAATTTCCTTTTTAACATTCTCCCATTCTTCTTCTACATTTTCTACCTTATCTTTTTTACTCAGACCTCTTGTGATGTCCTCCTCAAAAATCTTCTTTACCTCCTCTTCCTCAAGCTTCTCTAAATTCCACCGATTCATCTGACACCTTTTCTTCAGGTTTTTAAATCCCAATTTACATTTCATTATCACCAAATTATGGTCGCTATCAATGTCTGCTCCAGGGTAAGTTTTGCAGTCAACGAGTTGATTTCTAAATCTTTGCTTAATCATGATATAATCTATCTGATACCTTGCAGTATCACCTGGCTTTTTCCAAGTGTATATTCTTCTATTATGATTTTTTAAATTGGTTGTTGGCAATTACTAAATTATACTTCGTGCAAAACTCTTTAAGTCTGTCCCCTCTTTCATTCCTTTTGCCCAGCCCGTATTCACCTACTATATTTCCTTCCTTGCCCTTTCCACTCCTTGCATTCCAGTCTCCAACTATTATTAAATTTTCATCTCCTTTTACGTGTTTAATTGCTTCATCAATCTCTTCGTATACACACTCTACCTCATCATCATCATCATGGGCGCTTGTAGGCATATAGACGTTAACAATCGTTGTCGGTTTGGTTTTGATTTTATCCTTATTACAATGATTCTATCGCTATGCATTTTGAAATATTCTACTCTCTTCCCTATCTTCTTGTTCATTATGAAGCCTACTCCTGCCTGCCCATTATTTGAAGCTGAGTTTATTATTCTAAAATCACCTGACCAAAAGTCGCCTTCCTCTTCCCACCGAACCTCACTAATTCCTACTACATTCACATTTATCCTATCCATTTCTCTTTTTAAATTTTCCAGCCTACCAACCTTTTTTAAACTTCTAACATTCCACGCTCCGACTCATATAATGTTATTTTTTAATTTTCTGGTGACCCCCTCCTTAGTAGTCCCCACCCGGAAATCCGAACAGGGGACTAGTTTACCTCCGGAATATTTTACCAAGGAAGGCACCTCCATCATTGCTATATGAAAATGCAGAGAGCCACATTTTCTTGGAAAAAAAGCAGCTGTAGTTTTCCATTGCTTTCAGCTGCGCAGTACTCAGAGGACTGAGTGATGTTGATATGGCCGTTTAAGTCGTCCTGACTCACGCCCCTAACAACTACTGAAAGAGCTGCTGCCCTCTTTCAGGAATCATTCCTTAGTCTGGCTCTCAACAGATACCTCTCCGATATGGTTGCACCTTCGGTCCAGCTACTCTGTATCACTGAGTACTCAAGCCCCCTCACCAACGGCAAGGTCTCATGATTCATAGAGGAGGGCTCTTTAGCACATGTGGAAAATTTGCGATTGGTCATACCCATGTATATCAAATCGCAATCATCACAAACAAGACTGTATACTACTCCCTGTTTATCAAATTTGCCATCATTATCATATGCGTTTGTATTAAAATTATTATTAATATATTTAATTAATTTGTTATTAGTAGCATATGCAGGTGTAAGATAAAATATAATAGATAAAATAAAATACATAATGAAACAAATAATGTATACTGAAGATAACATTTATAAGATTCATAACAAGAAATAAAAGATAATATTAGAAACAATATATATAATTTAATAAATGATAATAATAATTACAAAATTATTACAAAATAAATTCATAAAGGATGATATAAATTGTAAAGAAATACAAAAAAAAATATTAAAACTGAATTAAAATAATAAAGCACATACAGTAAAAGCTGATAAAACAGGTACACCCATTATCATGCATATAGATAAAACTAATGAATTTATACATAATAATTTTTGTAAAATCAAAAATCCTACAAATACATATATAAATAAAATCAAAACTTTAATCAGTAAGTCTAATTATGTTATCCTGGATGATAAAACAAAAAATTAATTAAAAAAAATATTAATAATTATGTATATGAAGTATATTTTTTTACCAAAAATAACATAACACCAATAAAACCATTAATAGATTTTACAAATTCACCAATATACTTTTTATGTAAATTTTTAGCTAATATATTAAAGGATTCAATTAAATTAAATAACACAATTTAAAAAACAGTTATAGTATCATATATTTTATGTAATATTAACATAAACAATAACACAAAATGCATATCTTTTGATATCTGTAATGTGTATTCTAATATAAACTTAAATAAAACTTTAACTGTCATTAAAATACATTTGAACAACAATAATAAAATAAATGAACATTATAAAACTAATTAATTAATATGAACAAAATATATTATGAATGCAGTTATTTTACTTTCAACAATTGATATTATAAACAAAATTTGGCTTTGCTAAGTGTGAACCATTGTCAGCAATTTTGGCAGAGATATAATTGCAATTTTTAGACGATTCTTGTATCAATAAAATTCTGACTAAACATAATATATACTATTGTATAAGAATTATGTAGATGACACTGTAATTATATATAATGAAAATGTTCAAAATGAATCAAATTAAATGAATTTAGTAAAACTGATAAATACATCAAATTTAGTATGGAAGTAGAAAATAACGATTGTTTGAACTTTTTGGTTGTAAAAATACATACTAATAAACTAGATAAAAAAAATAAAAGTAGAAATATGTCATAAAGACACATTAAATAGCACAATAATTAATTACCATTCATTTCATCCATGGTCCCAAAAGATGGCTGTTTTTAATTCATTGTTATATAGAGACATAAAATACCTCAAAAATGATAAAACTTCCTTAAATAAAGAAATAGAGATGATTAAAAACATTGCTGTTGCTAACGGTTATGTTAGTACTATAAACAAATTACATAATAAAATTAATATAAATAACAATACAAAATTATTACCTGATAAAAAGGATAAAATATACATAAAAAATGAATATACACTTTTTAGTCAAAAAATTGAAAAAAATGGCTTAACACCTGCATATGCTACAAATAGCAAAATAATTAAATATATTAATAATAATTTTAATAAGAAATCATATGATAATGATTCCAAATTTGATAAACAGGGAGTATACAGTCTTGTTTGTGAATATTGTGACTTGATATACATGGGTATTACCAACTGCTAATTTTCCACACGTGCTAAAGAACATATAAATAACAATAAAAATAATAAACAGAAAATTTTGCCAAACATTAATAGAATATGGTCATACATACAGTCATAATAATTAAAAGAAATTTAAAAATATTTCTTATAAATATTATAATACTTCTAATTTTGAAAAACATCATACAAATTTAATTAATAAACAAAAATTTTTAAAGACGACATTATTTATAAATATATTAAATATAAATGTAAAGAAGTAATAATTTAATCTAATAATTATCTCTTTGATAACATTGTTTTGTTTGATTTCATTTTAATCCACCAGAGTATATGTATATTCCTTCAGTATACCAGTAGGACAGTCATTGCTTTGCTTGGCATTTCTGCCGCCACCACCCCATTCGGTCGCCCTAAACATATGACCAAATGTATGTGTCACAAACGAGCCTCGAAAACAGGTTAGTGACCAGTATCCTAAATAGCTCCTAGAGCTTACCTAACAGCATGAGCAGACTAAGTGCGGTGGCATACACCACTGGATTACGTGTACCAACTGCTCGCTTGTCATATATTTGCTAAAATGGGTAGGTGCACTGCATCAACTACTAAAAATAATATGACATCCATAAATTAAAATTTATTTCATTGAGACAGCAATTCCACTGCCACGCCTAGGTCGCTGAATACCAGCTAGTACCTGTCCACTGTATTAAAACACTTGGAGCTTTAATTGGTTGGTGGTCAGCCATATATATCTCTAGATTAGCTTCCCATAGCTGTGTAGTAGGAATCTTTTCCCGTAGGTAATCTACTGATGTCTGTTGAACAAAGCCACCGCATCAAGGAACTTCCACACAATACGGCTCTCGCCACTTGTGAGTGGCCAATTTTCCACTTGACCTCTAAGTTCCAGGGTGGCCCAGTCTCTGCCCCCACCAAGAGTAGGGCAGTTAAACATCAGGTGTTCATTTGACTGGACCTTCCCGCAGACGCACAGCTCATCAGCTGTCAGGCGGAACCGAAACAGAATGGTTTATATTAACATGGTTGATGAGCACCTGGGCACCCGTTGCCCTTCAAAACGAGCTCGAGTATTTCCCAATACAGTGGTAGCCTTGTAGGAAGTTGTTTTAAAAGCACCAGTGTGCATACAATTAAGGCTCGGCGCTGGGCACTACTTAAATTTGGAAGAAGTGCTCTATTCATATCCAACCTATCCGCCCAAACGGGCGTCGGGTAAAGGTCATGCTTTCAAAGACACCTCGGTACACCATGTACATTTGACGGCCCGACAACCTATAGTCTTTCCGAGCAATCCTAAGTTTATGCATCATTGAGACGGCGTCCGACGCTACATGCTTAATGTGGTTGCTAAACAGCAACTTCTCATGAAACAAAGTATCTAGGTACTGTCTTTATACTTAATATGGGGATTCCGACTGTACGATTATTTGTCTGCACCCTTGAGAAGCATGTACTTCGTCTTGGGCACAGAAATCTTTAAATTTTGCATGTCCATCCAGCCCTCTGTGGTTGACAAAGCCGCCTGGGCTCGATCTAGCTGACGTCGTGAGTTGCCACGAACTAATCGGCAAAAGCCTGAGCCGTGACTCCTGGAAATGTCAGTCCTAGAAATCCGTCAAAGACCAGATTCCACAGCAAGAGACCGAGAATGGAACCTTGCGGGCTTCCCCTGGTGACGGACTTTTCCACAACTAGGTGCGCATATTTAAAAAGAGCCGTGCGGTTAGACAAGTAGTCACGTACTACGGCCTGTAGGGTTATGGGAACATTGCGGTGTTCTAACTCATAGAGGACAGAACTCCAACACAAGGAAGGAAATGCTGCCTCCATGTCAATAAAGATTGCCAAACCATATTTACAGTCTGCGCTTTCCACCTCGGCAAGAGCATTTAAGATGCAATCCTCTTTTTTTATCATCCCAACTCCGTACGGGGAAGACACCCACCTTGCGACGTTACTGATCGTTACACCACCTCCTCCGTTCCAAGCTCTGAGAGGCTTTACCGGAGGTCGTCTATATACCCTCTGACTGATTACATCCAATCTAACATGATTCCTTCAAACTAACTGACCGGAAGCGCGAACCCCGCGCCTAGTAATGATTTAACAACACCGTTCGTGACTATGAATGCCTCAGAAAACGAACGAGTTTAAAGTTAAATCAGTGCTACACTCATACCAATCAAAATTATGTTTTACAGCAAAATAGAAATTCAGACCTGCACCCAATTTAGATGACCTAACAAGGGGAACGCAACCTCATTCCGGTCCGCGCAGGAGCCGGGGACAAATCCCACCCGGTCCCATCACGGTGTCCAGCGTAGCATTACCAAGTCACGACCGCCACTGGCGGAGGGAAGCCACGTCCCCGGTCGCACGGGTTAACATATCACGACGGCGCGGCCACCCCCACCAGCGGAAGCTGCAAAGCGAATCGCAAACAATACCAATATAACCGTGGCACGATGCCAATAGACATCTCCTCGCGGATCATCCAGTTAATACGGAGATCCAGAAAGGAATGTATTCTCTCAAGTTTCTTAACAGCTCGTGAACTTTCGATCTCGTATCGGGGACAGACATAGAGAATGTGGTCCACTATATCATCAGTCCCACAATTTGGGCATTGACTCGAATCCACCAAAAAAACCTAGCCAAACTCGCCCGAAGAGAAACTGCGTGATATACCGATTGGAGAGACCCATCCAATCGCACCTAAATCAGACACTGTAGGAAAGCACCATGCGTGTAGCGACCTGTGGGGGTTCGTCCCACCTGACCTGCCAAGACGCAAGGCCCCGGTCTTCAATCTCTTGCTTTTGTTCTGACGTCAATAGGTTATTTACCTCGGAAATGCAGCGTTCCTTACGCTCATTAGCCAAGATATCTATTTGTTTGGCTGTGGCTCTAACACAGACTGTCTCTCGCAAGACTGTTCTATAACAGCCAGCAAAAGGAGTCGCTGGGCCCGCAGCAAAATGTCCGCGCAATACCTAAAAGCCACGCGATGATCCCAGACAGGCGCAGTATACAACATAATAGCTTCACTGACACCTTTGTAAAAGATACGCATGTTATGGTAATTCAACCCCCAATCGGGATGAATGACTACGGATTCGATAAAAAGCATCAGCCGCCTTTTTTGCTACATACTGTAGATGTGCCTTGAACCGAAAGTTCTCATCAAGGATAACGCCCAGGTATTTTTGAGTCGTAACGTACCGAATGGGAAGACCAGCTATCCGGACCCGGATTCGTCGGGTAGCAGCCAATCGGTCCTTAAGCAACATCATTATGGTTTTCTCTGAAAACCATAATGATGTTGTATACATCATGATGTAACATCATATGATGTTACAATACATCATTATGGTTTTCTCTGAAAACCATAATGATGTATTGTAACAATTTTCGCTGAAAATCATCTTATGTTGGAGACTTCAAAGTTGGAGTGTCTCACAAGCACGAGCAGCTCGGAACTCTACGTCGTTATGCGAATCTTCTTCAATCAGTAGTAGCACAGTAGACAACCACATGGCAACCTTAAACGCAACATCGATTTGAATTCTATGATCCAAAGAAAGGGACTAAGAACACTGCTCTGAGGGCATCCTTTAGTTAAGGTCTTACGAACCTCCGAGCCGCCGTCACGCAGGGAAACGGTCCGATGACTGAAATAACTTGAGAGCACTTCTAGTTCATTTCGTGTACACTTACATTTCTGCATCTGAAACAGGGAAGTGGGCCACCATAAGTTGTTAAATGCCCGGGATATGTCCAGAAACATCCCCAATATATTTACATGAACTAGAGGAAGCTATATCCATCACTATTAGTATGGCATCCTCAGTGCTCTTGCCCGGTCGGAAATCATACTGGTTGTCCATTAACAAACGATCAGTGGCCAATTTAGCATTAATACGCAAGTATAGGACCTTCTCAAAAACCTTGCCAATCACGGGCAAGAGCATTAGTGGACGGTAAGAAGAACTAACAGTAGGATCTTTGTCGCCATCTTTGAACAACAACAACAAGTTTACACGCTTCCAACACCCCGAAAGTGGCCAGTCAAGAGCAACCTATTATATATTCTAGTTAGAGGACCAAGGACTACTGGAAGCTCTTTGAAAAGGAGCTTCACTGTGATACAATCATATCCGGGGCCTTGTGCCGTGCCATACTACAGATCACCTGCCGCACTTCCGTCTCAATGATCTCAGAAGATTGAAAGACTGTCTCGAAAATTGCAACTTCCCGCCTGACACGCCGGTGGTATGAAACCTCACCCACCATAGTGTCATCCGGGAGCAAATCATTCAGCAAAATGTTAAGGACACTGTCCTTATCAATTACCACACCCTCGCGGGTTGATAAGACTGGCAAAAGAACATCTTTCCTACAATCCTCTGTGGCACACCCTTTAATGAAGCCATTTTGGCCTCGATTTAAAAAACTGTTCATATCGATGTTTTCCCAGAGTCGTTACACAACTAGCCTTTCCAGCAACCAATAACCGGCAAGATGCTGATGGGTCGATAACTACTGACCTCACTAGGATCCTTACCTTATTTTCCATGCTCACCAAAGAGGATTTCGGGCTCCTCTACCCTTGTCGCCTTATCATCGGCATATCATACACCAATGTCTGCGGCCTCCGCTCGGCTAGCAACTGAGCCTTCAGCCCGTTTTTTAACAGAACGTCGGCCTCCAGCAGCTGCTTCACCTGCCGCTCACTTACGACTTCCAAAATGACGCTATGGTCCCTTGTTTTTGTGACCCGGGAGACTTGGATCCTTTCTCTCCTCGGGTCCAGAACCTTCTTAAGGGTTCGCTCTGTCCCTACCGACAAAGCCCCCGGAGCAGGTTTTATTGGGACCACCTTGACAGTGGCCTGCTTAATTTTGGCCGCCGGTGCCTAGGCTGGCAGCGGTGGACCTATCCGCTTAGGCGCGGCAGCTACTGCGGCGAAGGAGACAGACTTTTTCACCGTCTTCTACACCCGTTTAATACATTTATGTAGCTCGCCAAGAGCTTCACCCGTCACCGGCTTTAAGCCTCTAACTCTCTCCCCTACCTGGTCGACCTTGCCGTATAGCCGTGACACGACCGAATCCAAGGCAAGGTTGGCGCCCTGGAGTCCCTCACATTTAAATTTCAGACCCGAGACCAGCAACCCACATTCACTCAAGTAGGAGTCGACTAATTGTTGAAGCTCCAATGCAACCCTTGACTCCTTTTTATAGGAGATTTTGGACCATTCTGCTCGCATCTTTTCGATCCGTTCCAAACTGTCGGACCCACAGTTCACCTACCACACAGGTTTCCCTCCACCAACCTCCCACTCAGGACCGATCACCGCACCGCTGCATTCTGCCTTCCCAGACTTTGCGGGAAGCCGCCCTTCGGGCTTTGCTTCCCCCCCCCCCCCCATTGCCGTGCACTCCTTGTGTGGATCTGATCGCAGTCTTCCCTGCACAACTTGTGACAGTAGTTTCGGTCGGAGTTTTAGTGCAATCCGGACAGTCATGTTTTTAAATTTTAACTATGATTTTTTAAACTTTTGACTTTAATACATTAATTTTAACTCCTGATGATGGCTTCCAAGTAAACCAAAAGATATAGAGAACATACAACATGGTGGTAAGGTGGATTATATTAATTGTTAATTTATTTATTTTACATATCAGAAGTACCATGATCGAGAAATTAAGTTTTTATTATCCAAGAGTCCTTTTTTATTTAACAGTTTTAATCCAATGTAATTATCCTCAAACTCATTGCAGTTAATATTTAATTAGAAAGTGTGTGTTATGAGTTAACTGTTATACATCAGTGACAACTTTGTGACAGATTGTAGTTTACTATATTCTCATAATTGAACTTACCAATCTAGTAGGCTAGAAATACTAGTTAAAAGGATGAACAGTTTTTAAAAATTGCTTAGCTTAATGTTTATAAAAATTTAGTACAAGTAGAAGGTTGCTGGGTTTTTTAATGCCTAAAATTATTAACAAAATTTGTCTACATAAATTCTACACTCTCATAAGTATATTGTAGTCTTGCAGGTTCTTTACTTTAATAAACCATTACACCATTCTGATGAAGAGGAAATATTTTATAAAATAAACATGTAAAGAATTTAAAAGAAAATGTAGCCAAACCGTGATAAATTTCAGAATACTGGTACCAAAACTAAATGAATTAATATCATTAGGTATAGGTGGAAATTAACATCTTGTTTTTGTGTAGATTGGCCATTGAACATCAGAACATAGAACATTATAAATTTCCAGAAGGGTTATGTCATTCTACAATATATATATATTCTTATCAGGTGAAGGAAATATATACTCTGTAAAGATATTCATGTAGAGTAAAACAATCAAATGTATTTTCCAGCCATCTGACAAAACAGCAACTTAGCTTATTGCACAAAAATTATAACTTTTCTTTAATAAAATAAAAAAGTCAACTGTGTGAACTTGTATATTCTACCTGAACCAGTCTTACACAAGAGTGGACTGAGTATATGGGTTTCACACCACCTTCAAATAAATACTCTTACATTAAAATGTTATTCAATGCTACTGTATAATAAAATTATGTGAAATTTTTATTACACTGTGCATATTATCCATATGATGTAAGGAAAAATAAATATAATTTTATTAAGGTGAAATTGAGTTTTCTAGAAATCAAATGCGTGCTGTTAGTTAAAAAAATTGAGGTAAGTGACTTAAGTTGCATCGATCAGCATAACAAACAGTTTAATTAAAAAGGAAAATGTTCATTTTCTAAACTCATAGATATGTTAACAGAAATCTTTATGAAACTGTAATATTTAATATATAATTTCATCATCTAGTAGGATTCAATAAATAGTAAAACTATACCAATATTTTTTTCTATTGTTTCTTTTAATGAATATATACTTAATAATTAATTTATACTATTAAGAACCTGCTGACCTCCATGGTGTGAATGGTAGCATCGCGGCCTTTCATCCAGAGGTCCTGGATTCAAATCCTGGTCAGACATAGCAATTTTCAAAACTACAAAATTGCCATTTCATCTCATCCTCTGAAGCAATAGCTAATAGTAGTCTCAGAGGCTAAAAAAAAAAAATTAGTAACCTACTTTCTTCTGGAACATCCTCTAAGAAGATTTATCAAACTTCTTTTACAAATTATGATAAAATATACGTATATCAAAAATTTTATCTCTGCAACTTATATATTTCTTAAATTAAAACTAAAACTAATCTTTGCAGCAAACTAAAACTACTATTTGTAGTAAAACTACTACTTTGTGGAATATTACAAAATTGGTTTTATACATTAATGAGTAACTGTAATATTGATGTGTATTTTTCTAATAGAAAAATAAAATTATGTTAATAAGCAGTTTAACATGGTTAATTTATGATAAATAAATATAACTTATGTATAATTTAAATAAATAAAACGATGGCTTGTGCACTTGATATATTGATACGATGGAATGAAAAACAAAACAGTCGCAGTTAACATTTATTCTTATTAAAATAATTTTAAATTAGCGAGTAGTTCGAAATTTTACCGCTGATAGCGCTCAAATCTTCTTGACCTTCAACAAATAGTGTTATTGGCGCCACATGTTATATTGCATTCAGTAGGTTTGAAATAGTTGTTGTGGTTAATGAAAACAGGTGTATAGTAGCATTAGTTTTTATATGCGTGTCTTATCGTACTTTTAAAAGAAAGTTTAATTAGGTTTTTTCGTAGTAAGTATACTGTATAATCATTTGATATTTAAATTACAATTTTTTTTCATTGACAAAATTATTTATTTTTATGCATGAGCAAACTACTTAACTCAATAGACGCTTTATATTTCCGTTGGTTTTAAATCAGTGTATAAATAAAAAAAAAAAGTATTTTAATTTTCTTCAGTTAATTGTTAAAAAATGGTAATTTTTTTGTAACTTTATCATCGATCGTCACGTATAACAAAAAAATTTATATTTTCCATTTATAGTTTCTGCTTTAAAAATTAATAATTAAAATAAATAATAGTAATCTTTATTTGAAAATTCCAGACCAATTTTCATTTGATTACATTCTAACATGAAGTTATTTTGAAAAAGTTACAATACTTTATATCGTACAAAATTTAATCAAATTGTTGAACTGCTTCTTATTCATTATAATTAAGAAAGATCTATTTATTATACAAGATTGAATAACAATAATTATATATTATTTATTTATATAAATGGACTGTTTAGGTTTTATTACTGAATACGTGGGTTAAAATTACCATTAGTTTGCCTTAAATTTATTAATCCAGCTAGAACATTCATTTTAAAAATGGCAATTTGTTTAGATTTATTATTTTTTTAAATCCATATTTATTTAATTTAATCAGCGTTCCCCGAAATTAAAATAGTATCCGGATTAAGCTGTTGTTAATTATTATTCAATTAAATTAATTTTTTAATAAAAATATTTGTCCGCCGGATAAAGTATGAAATAAAGGACCCCGTTGTAGATTAATATTTGTAGGGTATGCAGCAGATCATAGAGTCGCCCGTCGAGTCAAAGATACATAACTTCAAACGAATATCTTGCCATAAGCTTTATTTTTTCTAATTTAAATGTGACATTTTCATCTCATTATTAGTACCATTCGCAGAATTAGAATATTATTAATCGAGAAAATCTTTTTAAATCAAACAATACTTTTTAATCAAATTTTCTTCCCGTGAATTACGAATAAATCATGTAGACAATTTTATATAGCTGGAAATATTAATTACATAATGAGCAATCTTATAGTCGTTGATAATGTTATGATATATCATTTATTTTTTTTTTATTTAGTCAATATTTTATTTTGTATCATGAAAAATCGTGTTACTTTTTATTTAGTTAATAATCATTTTACAGCAAGTTTTACGATCCATAAACTACGGTAAGTTAAAACATATATAATACACTAATAAGTCAACAGACTTTCCGTTGAACATGTTAGGTAACAAAACATTTTTATAATATTATAATTTAGGAACAACAGTTACGTTTCCCCACTGCTACGATTCCTAAACAATTTATTTTTTTATAAAATAACAATTCATTAATGCTAAAGTCGTCAAGATCTCTCAAGTTTTAAGAGTACAGAAAGTAGCGACCTGAGCTGATAGAAGAATTTTTCCTATTATACACGGCTACAATTACATCAACACTACATTAGAAAATTTACAATAGAACATGTAATTCAATTATTTCTTCACACGGTATCACATCAAGGTCATTGCAACGTAATTCTAACCACAATTGTGATGAAATTAGTTGTGAACATGTCCTTTGAGAGGTTCGGCAAATCCAGTTGATTGTTGGTCCTAGCTCTAATATTATCGATCCCTGCTGGCTTTGACCTTTATTTGGGTGGTCCAAAGTGTTAATCCCCAAACAATTTTTATTCTGTTGTGATCAGTTTGATCTAATTTACTGATGTTGGAAATATTACTGGAGTTAATAGTGTGAATAATTAACCAAGTTTATGTTTTTTCTATTAATAAGAAGAATAAGGTACTTTAAATTGTCTCTTTTCATTCTAAAAAGGCGAATAAAGGTTATTGTGGATTATCTACATAATAAAAAAGAAAAATATCTTCTGGAAATATTCTCTTAAAAGTTAAAGTCGTCTAGTAGCACACCCCCCTGAATTCCAATCAAAAAATATTTCTCGTACTCTTGGAATTTAGAGACGAATTGTTTTGAAAAGTACCTAGTTAGGAAGAACTTAAAATGAATTTTCAATTCTGAAAACGGTGTACACTTATACCGTTAAGTGACAGCACGATAAGTGTTAACACGTTTCTTCCTTAGCAAGTGAATTCATATATATTTGTCAGTTGATTCCGAACCCGAGACGATATTTCAATGCCAAGGTTTTATGAAAACATTTTGTACAAAACAGATCATCAATTGCAACCTATCATAATTTGTCATGGATATATAAAAGCAGTTCGTGTACTTACTGAATGATAAACATTACTCCGTTAAATAATCTGACTAGTCTTGAAAAAAAAAGAAAGCCATATAAAACATAACATTGAATTTCCTTAATTCAGTACGACCTGATGATCCTTTGCGATGGCCTAATCTAGATTACTTATTTACTAAATCCAACTTTTTTGTTAAAATAAATTTAAGTAAGTATACATATTAGTCACAAAAAAAATTATAAAGTGTTTTATTTTCTTAACGGTATTAGAGGATTTTGTTTTTTGTGTCTATATTTACATTAAATGCTAATAAAAATAATAGTTACTCTTAATAAGCTATTGAATATAAATTAAGATAACGTTATCAAATCAGAACAAATCCAAATTGTCATAATTGATTATGATGACATTAACATGCTTAATAATTGTTATGATGAAAATGAAAATATTTTTTTATATTCTAGATTATTATTATTTACGTAAATTAAAAGCTTTATTCAAGAATGACTCCCATTAGCTTACAATATTTATTCATGAATAAATCATTAGAGCAAAAAAAAGATAAGATAAATCTCTGAGAATGTTTTCCATGTGGCCTTTAATTAATCAGGAATCCTTGAAAAAATGTTTAAACACGTTGGAAAGTTACAGATGTATACCGTGAAAATAACCCACAAATTAAAGCAACCAGGCTATGAATTTAACCGATGACTAAATGTGCTTGTCAGTTAGACAAAAAAAAATATTTTACCGAATATTCATGTTTTTGAGTGCGCTGTTAAGGAGAAACCTTTGCTGTACATGCTTTGGAAGTAAAGATTCATTCTCCATTGATGATACCTGAAAGTGTCAATACCAAAGAGTGAGGGCCATCAAGACTGGCTGCGATAGGGTCCTAAGGTGGCCTCGGCCGATGGACGAACCCTTAGGTAGGGGCCAGTCTGCTGATCGGAGAGTGCCTGTAGCCGTCATAACCGCTGCTTCTGGGGAGCCGTCTGTTAAACGCAGGCGGGAACCCGGGAAAAAGTGGTGGTCCTCTGACCTTAGTGTGCTGCATGCAAGCGCTAGGTTCACTAGGAGAAGATACCAGCGTCGCCCCCTAACGGAGATTATAGTTGATGACGTGCGCGCTGAGGGTCTGCGGATCTATCGGCGCGCCCGTCATGAGTATGTTCGTGCCATCAAGGAAGCCAAACTCAATTTATGGCAAGACTCCTTGCGCGAGTTGCAGCGCAACCCCTGGCAGTTCGCAAAATCATGTTACCGGCCAAAGCCATTACACGTGCTGTCCAGTGTTCGTGTTTGTTGTGGCGACTTACCAGGCGTTCCTGGATACTCTGTTTCCAGATGCTCCGGAGGGTGAAGCAGAGGTCAGCGTTAGGGCGGGGGCTATGCCCTTCCCTGGCCTACGAACTGTGGATCCCGTAGATATAGACCGAGTGGTTTCTCGAATGGCACTGAAAAGACATCAGGGATTGACCAACTTGACCCGGATATATTCTACCATCTGCTGCCTTTCATAAGAGAGCCGCTTGGCAGGCTGTTCTCGGGTGCCTTAGCTGGGGCTGCTTCCCAACTTGTTGGAAAGTGGCTTTGGTGAGGGTGCTCCTAAAACCATGAAAGGATTCTAGTGAGATCGGTAGTTATCGACCCATCAGCCTCTTGCCGGTAATCGGCAAGTTGCTGGAAAGGCTGGTTGTGGAACGGCTCTGGGAAAACAGCGATATGAACAGTTTTCTAAATCGAGGCCAATATGGCTTCATGAAGAGGGTTGGCACCGAGGATTGCATCTTAAATGCTCTTGCTGAGGTGGAAAACGCCGACTATAAATATGTTTTGGCAATTTTTATAGACATAGAGGTAGCATTTCCTTCCTTGTGTTGGAGTTCTGCTCTCTATGAGTTGGAACGCCGCAATGTTCCGATAGTTCTGCAGGCCGTGGTACGTGACTATTTGTCTAACCGAACGGCTCTGTCCAACATCCCCGGCCTCCGCCGTTAGGCTATGCGCAGGAATGTCAGAGTGTCGTGGCAGTCCACTGCCCCCCTGTCTTGCCTTTTCTGTGGCATCCCATCGGGGTCCTCTCAGTTTCATCAAGATGCAGTAGCCCTCCCTTCTGGACGACCACTACATCCCTCTACTGAGAGACTACCTTCCCGGCCCTACACTAGGTTGCCTGCTACGCCTTGCGCGCAGCCGGCAAACCGCCGCTTCCCCCGTCTCACACCTGAGGGTCATAAATGCATCATTGGAGCACCCCGACTAACCCTCATTCTTGCATATGAAGGAGCCAGAGCCTCCTCTGAAGGATGCACACCTAGTTGTGGAAAACTCCTTTACCAGGGAAAGCCCGTAGGGTTCTGTTCTTGTTCCTCTGCTGTGAAACCTGGTATTCGACGGATTTCTGAGATTGATATTTCCATAAGGGGTCACGGCTCAGGCTTTTGCCGATGACTCCTTTTAGTTCGTGGTAATTCACGACCACAGCTAGAAGACCGGGCGCAGGCGTCCTTGTCAAACGCAGAGGGCTGGGTGGACATACAAAATATAAAGATTTCTGTGCCCAAGACGAAGTTTATGCTTCTCAAGGGTGCAGACAAATTATCGTAAATTCGTTACCACCATATTAAATATGAAGGCTGTGTAATCAGTCGAGTTAGAGTTCATAAGTACCTAGGTGTTTTGTTTGATGAAAAGTTGCTGTTTAGCAACCACATTAGGTAAGCAACGGCGGACGCCGTCTCGGTGACGCATAAACTTAGGAGGATTGCTCGGAAAGACTATGGGTTGTCGGGCCGTCAAATGTTCAAGGTGTACCGAGGTGTCTTCGAAATCATGACTTCTTATGCGGCACCCGTTTGGGCGCATAGGTTGGGTATGAATAAAGCATCTCTTTAAAATTTAAGGAGTGCCCAGCGCAGAGCCTTAATTGTATGCACACTGGTGCTTTTAAAACAACCTCCTACGAGGCTACCACCGTATTGGAAAAGGTTTTCCCAATCGATTTAGGGTGAAATTTCGGACAGCCATGTGTAAATTGCGAAGAGGCCCGGAGGCCGTGGTATTTGGGATGCAGTTTCGAGCCGGACCACTACCGGAGCGGAACGGTGATCAAAATGCACCGGATCTAAATTTCGTTCAGTTACCCATCTCCTGCCTGTGAAAGAGACTGCAGAGCCTCGCGATGGAAGCATGACAGCTGGAATGGGACACCACGACTGAGGGAAGATCCTTGTGTAAGTTTATACAGGATTTGGGGGGATGGTATGTCACGAGCTCGTTTTTAAGAGCAACGCGTGCCCGGGTGCTCAGCAACCACGCTATGTTGAACCAATATCTGTTTCGGTTCCGCCTGGCAGCTGATGAGCTGTGCGTCTGCGGGGAGGTCCAATCAAATGGACATCTGATGTTTGAGTGCCCTGCTCTTGGGGGGGAAAAGTGATCGGGCCACTCCGGGCCTTTGGGGTCAAGGGGAAAATTGGCTACTCATAAGCGGCGAGACAATGTGCCGAGAGCCGTATTGTCGGACCGTGTGGGAGTTCCTAGATGCGATTGCTTTGTTCAACCGGCATCGGTAGTTTGCTTAAGGGAAGACTCTTACCACATTGCCGTGGGTAATCCTGAGTATGGCTGACCACCAGCCAATTATTATGGCTCCAAGCGCTATAAAATGGTGGAAGGTACTTGCTAGCATTCAGCGACCTATGCGTGGCGAATTGCTGCGTAGAAAAAATAAATTATATTATTGATGTCATATATATTTTTAGTAGTTGACAGAGCACGCTTACCCATTTTAGTAAATATATGACAAGTGAGCGGTTGGGACACGTAAGCCGATGGTGTGTGGCAGCACGCTTAGTCCGCTCACGCTGTTAGGTAAGCTCTAGGAGCTATGTTAGGATACTGGTCGCTAATCTGTTCGAGGGTCAGTCGCCGTATGTGGCACAGACATTCGATCATATGCTTTAGGGCGTCCCAATCGGGTAGTGGCAGGAGAAATGCCAAGCAAAACAATCATAAATTCTAAACACCGAAAGATTAAATTATTTGACTCTTCGTTTCGCCTAAATCAACGTTTCTCAACCGTGGTGTTCAGACTCCCAAGGGATCGCGGTGATATGATAGGGAGTCGCGAAATTTTCCTAAAACTTTAAACGTTAACAATAATGAAATCATTTTATGAAAAAAAGTCATTTATTATAAACATTTTATTTAACATCTATAAGTACACATGTAAAGAAAATAAATTAATTAGATGTTTGCGTTTGTTTTTTTATTAAAAGTTTTCCCATTCATGAATCTACGTTGAAAACAAACAAAAGCAAACCGTTTTCAAGTGATAAAAGACGATTCCTACATTTAATTTTAAGCGCAACCGTAGACGAAAACCCTTTTCACAGAGACAAAAGACGTGGCGAAAGGGATTAATATTTTCAACGCTTCTGTGGCTAAATTTCCAAAACGTATCTAATCTTCAGTTCAAAAAATTAAATCGCCAGATTTTTCGATGAGATTGTCGTGAATCTCAACTGGTAATTTAGCCAGCGGCAAAGATTATTTCATTAAATGGATTCAGTACCCATCTCTTCAAGAAATCATTTTTATCTTCCGGGAAGTACTGCGCCAACTGAATTATTAGCTTACGCAAATTCATCTTTATGCTATCCTTTGAGTAATATCCTTTATGCTATGCTGTGGTGAATAATAGCGTCTTCTTCAGCCAATTTTTTCTTAATATAATGGAAAGTGAGTAGAAAAATATCAGAATTTTTACTTTGAAGGGGAATAATCCAGATATCAAGCTTCTTAATGAAAGCCTGAACTTTGTCCGTCATTAATAAAATGTCTGTATTTCGTCTTTGTAAATTCACATTCAAGTCGTTTAAATGCGAAAATACATCATCTAAGTTAGCCAGTAGCAACATATACTCATTATTCTGTAAAAACAATGAGAATGATGTTTGTTTATCCTGAAAAAATATTATTAATTCATCAACCGGGTTAACACTTTCGCCGCGACAACCATCGTACTTCTATATGGAAAGATTTTTCTCTTTCGCCTATTTTAGCAAACAGCCCATTCTTTAATTGTCGACTTTTAATAAAATTAACATTTTTTACAGCTTTACAAAGAATATTAGATTTTCCGGCTTATTTTTTGTGGCAAGAGCATGTCTCTGAAGGAAGTAGTTCGTCCATTCCTTCTTTGGTATATAAGACGATCTTTTAATTTTTTCAGATATTCACTGTTCTTTCTTGTTATCGCCTTTGCACACCATCATTACATACTGCAATACAGAATTTTTGTCCAGTCTATGTTATAGTTTTTAGCAGCTTCATAAAAAACACCTAAATACATTGTCCTGTTGCATGACCAGGTATTGATTTGTAAAACAACATATTTTCTTTGTTGATCTGTCCACATCGCTTTCATATCTCACAAAACATAAGAACTGAGAAATGTTTGCCACATCTTTTCATACATCAAATTGAATACTAAAAAATTCCCTTGAACTCTCTCAATTACCTGATCGTGAACATCGGCAGTCATGTCATCGATTTGCTTGATACTGTGTCGTTAGAAAGCGGAACTTTTCAGTTTTTTTGCTTCTTCTACGCTTATTAAAACACCGACCATATCAATTGCAGCAGGCCAAATGAGGTTTTCTGCAATTGTGTGGGGTTTAGACATCTTAGCTACTCTTAATGGTACGAGATAAGATGCTTCAAGTGTATTTTTATCACTGTGGCTTGATTTTCAAATAAAAATCTGTGTAGGGCTTTCCACCAAGTCTACAATCCAGTATAATTAAGTAAACTGTATATTATATGTACTGAAACCCTTATGTTTTGCGAAACAGATTCAAATTGAATTAAAAAATCAATATAAACTCTAATATGCTATTTATAATTAATACATTTTTGGATTTGCACAGAGACAAACACAATGATGTAATTCCTTATTCCTTGGAACAGTGGTTGCGGAGCATAATAATTTTAGAAAATTAATCCAGAAATAAAGTAAATTATCTAAAAGATACATTAATTATTTTAAATCTTCGCAAACATTTGATTTATTTTTCATTAGAGTCAAATGGATCGATCAACTCAACAAATTTAATATTGCATAAATCAGGTATTGATGCCAATTGATTTTGGTCCTATGGGTCCCATAACTCAAACTTTTATTCAAAGGATAGTTAAATACTCAAATAAGTTAATATTCCTTAGACAGCTAATATACTTTCTGATTGTGTTTGGTCTTATTCAAACCCTCATAAAGGGGTGGGAACAAAAACCCGTTTTTGTGTTTCTGGACTCAAAATCATACTTTTGTACTAATTAGACGATTACATTACATTAGTACAACACTTCGGCTATGTGCTTGTGCAATTTTATTCAGGAGTAGGGGGATAATAACCTATATTTATTTATTTACAGGAAAAATTCCATTGATACAATTAAATTATAATAAAATAAATAATATTAGGTAACAATACAAAATAAATCATTCCTGTCACAAAACATTTTTTGAAAGTAAATCTCAGTGGATTATTGATTACAATTATAAATATCAAACTGTTGCAATGTTGATTACAAAAGTATGATAGATGACTATGACAATGTATGATGGTTGAGCGGCAAATTATAGCCTTGGACAAGTAAAAATATTAATTATTACCTCTTAATAAATGAACATGTATGTAAAAATCAAACAACTGTAGCAATTCAGGGCAATTATAATGATTTATAAGTAAACTGTATACATAAAGAAGATCAACTCTTTCCGTAGCAGTTCCAGTACTAAATACCTTTAATAAATTAGATATTTGTAAAATTCTGATCAGAATAACGCATCAGAGAATCAATTCTACATACCAAGTAACATAAAAAAGAATGACAATATTTTTCAAGTAATTGTTTTAGGACCACAGTGTGTGGACGCCATGTAACAGAACAATAAGTAAGAATGGACAAACAAAATAAAAATAGTGTCCTAAATGTATCAATATTTAAAAAATGTTTAGAGAATCTTTTGTTAAAGTTAATTTTTTTTTAATTGCTTTTAATAGAGTAAATTCAATGTGAATTTGAAGAGATAATATGATATCTTTTTATCAAAAAATAATGCAAAAATTCTTGATATTCATAACAAGTGAAACAGTATTTATTATCTAATTAAAACTAAAATGTAAATTAAAATTATAATTAAAATGTGGAGTATCTCTACCAAAAGATATGTGAAAGAACTTGTTAAAAGTTCATTTTTTCTACACCATCCCAACAAAAAAATTAAACCAATTTGTAAAAACTGTTTATTAAAGAGTTAGCAATCTGCTTATAAATTTTCATGTCATTGGCAAATAATAACTATTTAGAATTTTTTAATTTTTGACAATCATTAATATAAATACTGAAAAAGGGTGGACCAAGGTGTGTTAACTTTTATCAGATCAGAAATTAAATTATTTATTTCAACATACTGAATTTTATTAACACGAAAAGAAGCAAACCAGTTGAGTAAATTACCATGTACATCAAAAGTATGTAACATTCTACAAGTAAATCAGTATTACCTATATCAAAGGCATCTAAAGTCAGTATGAATTGAATCTGAATTATAACCATTGGTAACTGAGTCAACAATAATTTCAGTAGTCATGCTTAGATTCGTTTGAGTAGATTTCCCTACAAGAAATCAACGCTGTTGTGGTACAATGAATTTCAATACGCATATGATGTAATTTGAATCCAAAACAAGGTAGTCAATTAATTTAGCAAAATGCTGCACTTATTATTATTACTATCAGAGACATCACCTTTTTATTAGAGTTGAGTTATAAATGAGCTTGTCAACATTCAGGGAATGTTCCAGTTGAGAGGGTTAAAGTAAATAGTTCAGTTAAAAATGGTACAACAAAAGAAAAGTATTTTTTTTTATAAATTTCAGATGGATATTATCCAGGCCTACACCACACTTATCATTAAAATTAGAAACCTTGTCATTTGTTAAGAGTTGTGTTACTGAGACAATCATTATAATTAAAATCTACTTTTGTTAAAGTCAAATCATTCACACTTGTAAATTTCTTAGCATAAAGGTAAACAATGTCTTGTCCATTATCAGCAGATTCATTATTACAGCATAAGGTTGATGGAATAGATCTATAATTATCAATGCTATTTACATATTTCAAGAAATGTTTAGTTTCTTTGGCAACAGCTTCTTCAACCTTGCTTTAAATATAATTTCTCATCATGCTGATCTTGTAACTTACATAAAGTATGTTCCTTCGTGAAGAAACTAAGAGTATAATAAAAATTTGAGAAAATAAATTTTATATAATCTATGATATTTCATTTTGTATAATGGTATATATAAGTTCCTTGGGGAACCGATTTGGAAATCTGTTATCTTTAATGACCACTTTTGGTAGATGTTTGGTAATGTTTACAAAGCAGTTTGGTTGACGAGTAAACTTGTTAATATCATTATTTGATGAAAAATCAATATTAAATAATTTAGAACTATTCAATTCTTTTTAGCCCAGGTGGTATCTGTTTTAAAGTGGGCATATTTGGACTTTTTCTATATGGTTACTAATTTTTGCTTTAATACCTCCGGAATATCAGAAATGATTATCTCGTTATGCACCGGTTGAAAAAGGTGTGCTTAAATATTTGTTAAACAAAATGTAAAAAAATCGTAAAAATATCCATTTTTTCTCTTATTAACGTAGCTAGATAACTCACTCGAGTTGTTCATTTTAGAGAAAAGATCGAAAGAGGAAAAGTTAATAAATTTTACACACAATATCATCGGTTGCAAATCAAAAAACACGTTATTATTGATGCAAAAAACTCAAAAAAGAGAAAAAAAAATTTTATGGAAATTTTTGCGAGTACATGTTGTAAATAGGACCTTCAGATTTTGCCTCAGAGAACCTGTTGATATGATAAAGCAACATATCAAATTTCAACAAGATCTGTTTGACAGCTTTTGCACAACAATTTTGCAATCCAGATTTTAAAAAAAATGCGATTTTTCCAAATTGTGTAGAGCCTGAAATAAAGTCTCTAAATACTTGAAAATTTAATAGCAAATAAAAGGCACTCAAACTTTTAAATTCATTTTGAAAAAATTAAATCGGTTCATTAGGAGAGCCTAGGGAATTTTTCGAACGTACTTGCAATCTTTTTGCTTTTAAACAAATAATATCTTCACGAATTTTTGTCTAATTAATTTTAAAAATTAATTAGCTTAATTAATTAATTAAAAATTAATTAATAGCTTAAAAGTACTCGGAAGAAGCTTATTTAAAAAAAACCGGTTTGGTTTGTTAATTATCTCCGGAGATATATTGCCAATATGATATTTGAACGTTTTAGCTTACAAGACATTCATTTTAAAAAAAAAAAAACTATAATTTTGTTAGTTAAAGTTGTAAGTATATTTGAAAAATTCCCAAATTAACCGATTTAAATTAGATTGTTCATTTTACCACACGTCTCAGGAATGTCGGCCTGAATCTGCACAAGACTACACCTCATTTACATGTCGTACATATCTTTCTCATATTATTGGGCTTGGTGAGGGGGTTGCTTACTGTTCACTTATTAAACAGATTAAAACGTAAATATTAGAGGAAAAAATCAGTACATACATTCTATATAAATCACATCAGAAATGAAAAAGGTATGTAAATCCATCATTGGCATGGAATGATTAAAAAAAAGTTTGGATAAACATTGATCATAAACAGTGTGGTAAAACATCATAAAAGTCTTAAATAAATAAAACCGAATTAGAGAATTGAATCTATACTAATACATCAAAATAACAATTCTATAAAATTACACGATAATAATACATAAATAAAATCAATACGAAATAAAATAAACATTTTCTAGACATTAATTAAAAAATATTTGGATAAAATTAAGGTTAATTATTAAAGGTTTATAATTTTATCTTATTATATTTTATTTTAATTAATTAACGTAATTAAGTACAAATTAGATGAGAATGCAGAAATATAAAAAAAAAATACATTAAAAGATTTATTAAACAATATTTTGTGTTATAAATTTACCAACGTTTACAAAATTTCGTAAATAGATGTAAGCATCGTTCTTTTCTCGAAAAATGTGCTTATGAAATTTACGTATGCTAAGCGGTCTTATGAAATTAGATTGCAATGAAATGCTCAAGAATTGTTTGTAAAATTTTAGTAGAAAACATCTTTTCTATTATTAAACAATTATTCGTCGATAAATGCCGTAAAAAACACAAATTTAAATAAAGAAATATCTATAATTTAAAAATAAAATAATTGTTAAAAATCCACTGACTACTAATTGTACGCGTTTGCCTAGAATAATTATGAAAAACGAACAAAAATGAGTTAAACAAGTTTTTCTTTCTTTTCGTACAGGAATTTTTCAGGATAGGTTAGTCTCGACTATGTGAAATTTAATATTACTTCTACATTTTATATTGTATTCGGGTACTAGTTAGTCTTAACCAAGTGGAGACCTTTAGTCAACATCTCATATAGCTTACACAGGCACCCGACTACAACATAAAATGTACAAGTAATATTACATTTTCTATAGCCGAGACTAACTTACTGTATTCCAAAAAAAAAATTCCTACAAGAAAAGAAAGAAATACTTGTTTATTTTTTGTTCGTTTTTCATAATAATTTAGTTAGTCGGTTTTTTTAAAATAATTATTTTGTTTAGCGTTTTTTGTTGATTCCATAACTTTACAATTCAATATACTAATCGTCTAAAATCGATACTGGTGTCCTTTTTTTAGAAACGTGCTATTTAAATAATAGTTAATTCATTTTGAATAACGTATATAATGGATGGCTTGTTTTACGTCATAACTGTTTGTGTTAGTTATCTATAGACATTAAGAAAATATATATTTTTACTTCAATGTCATGCCGATATTATCACACGTGCTTTGAGGTAAATAAGTCAACATTATTTCTGAGTAATTGCAAGTAAAAAATATATATACATAAAATAAATAACGAACACTAATATTTTCAAAAAAGACCTAATGATGTATCTATTGTGTTTTTCTAACTTCTACTATGTATTAATACGAATAGTTGTGTAGAACACATTATTACAACATCCTAGCATAGGATAAGTAAGGAGAGCAAAAAATAAAATTATGTAACGAAAAATAGTTGAGAATAACTCTTAACAAAATCTATCAATGTATGTGGGCGTGTACTAAAGAAAGAGAGAGTGTGAGAGTGAAATGATAATGAAATATCCGTAAAAGGATAATGAAAAGCTTCATTAACTTACGTTACACAGAACTAAGTAAAAATATGTAATTCCAACCGACAATTTTTTTACTCGAAATTTTTATTATTATTGTTATTTATTTCTCCCTCGCGTGAATGCAGTCTTGATCTGCACTGACGGACTTGCCAAGTCAGTAGAAATACTATTATGATTCTGTATTAAAGAAAGATGTGACAATGCTGCATGTTTTGAGTACGGCTGATTTCTGGAAGTTTCTCTTTATGTATGTATTGAGTCTTAATTGTACCAGATGTGGTGAGTGAGAGGTGGGAGGCCCGTGAGTGACACAATGAGGGGGAAGATTAGTGAGGGGGAAGAAGTTTTCTTGTTTCCAGAGCTTTTTATTTCTATCGCTAAATCGGTGAATTTGGATATCTTTTGGTGTATTTGGTTTAGATGTTTGTGTCGTCGGGGATAGCAATGACAGTTAGATAGATGGTTTTTATCTTTTTCGGTTTGGAAGGTGTCTGGTCTATCGGCGAGGATTGTTTTATCCGTATGAATGTTGACATCCCACTATATTTTGTATTTTCGAGTACGAATGTTTGTGTGTATAGTAGGGATCTGTGTTTTCGACGAGTATGTATGTTGTTACTAGCGCTCGGTATACTACTTTATATGCTGCGTTATGTCTGGCTGTGAGTTCGATTCCGGCTAGAACTCTGCATCCCCTATGATGTGTTCCATTGTTTCCTCTTGTTGATGGCATCCTGTATGTATCGTGTGTTACAGGCGGGTTGCCGATTATGTACTTTTTGTAATTTCGATTTGCTATGTCTTGGTCTTGGGTGGCAAGTCGGAAAACCTCTGTTTCGGGAAAGAGCTGACCGTCCTGTAACCAAGTGTACGATCGTTTTTTGTTGATGCGGTCTTCTGCGACGTGGTATCTTTGTTTTCCGTGGAGTTTTTTTGTGAGTGGGTGTTCATTTTTTCTTGTTGTGATCGTACGTGTCTGTTACGTGGCTTGTGTGGGATAGGGCGAGATGTGTGTAATTTTTGTTTGCTTTTACTATCGTTGTATGTAAGCTGGTTTGCTTCGTGTGAAAGAAATTCGTGAGAGTTTGTATTTGTTTTGTGTTTAGTGATAGTACGTTTATGATTCCTTTCTTCCCTCCTTTTCACATTATGGTGAGTCTTTCTTTACATGTGTCGGGGGTGTGTCATCCTGTGTTCAGTGAGTTCTGAGCGGATGAGGATATGAATGTTTTCTATATCTGAATGTGACCGTTTAATGATTCCAAAGGAGTATGTGAGGACGGGTATGGCAAATGTGTTGATGGCTTTGGTGAGGTTTTTGGAATTTAGTTTTGTCTTTGAAAGTTTAATAAGTCGGTTTTGGGATTCGTTTTTTAGTTGCATTTTTACGTGTGTGTAATCGATTTTTAAATTCTGGTGGAAGCCTAGGTATTTGTATGTTTCGTTTTTGAGCATGTTATAAAGAGTTTTATTGTTTACGTTTTCCTTTTCGGGATGATTTTCCCATTGTCCTCTATTAATGTGGAGTACCTTGCATTTACTTATTCCGAACTCATATTGAAGTTTATTATTATTATTATTATTGTTGTTGTCGTCGTCGAACTCCAAGCCTCCATAGATTCGCATCAACTCAGTCTGCCGTCGCCTCTCTTCATTGGCCTTCTCTCGTATCATTGATGCGATCGTAGCCGAGACACAGTCCCACTTGTTGCTATCGCTGAGCATCACCTCGATTATACTGTTGGCCCCCTCCACACCCTGACCCTCGAGCACTACGCGGAAGTTGCGCCATCAAGGACAAAAAAATACTACATGCTCTGCTGTATCCAGTCCGCCGCAATCGTGACAGCGACTTGTATGGCATCTGCCCATCCTGTACAGGTAGTCTCGAAAAACATCCATGTCCAGACAGGAACTGAGTGAATTCGTAGCCTGTATTACCGTGCTTTCGCTCCACCCAGTTCCTGACGTCTCGTATTAGCCCATAGGTCCACCTTCCTTTGTCCGAATCTCGCCATCTGTCACGCCAAGCCATGTATAGACCGTCAATTGCCTCCTTTCTGCCCACTCCATACACTATTGCAGCTCTCATTTGCGCTTGTAAGTCTATGGGCGGTACTCCAGCTATAACCGAAGCCGCCTCAGCGCTGATCGTACGATACCCTGCGATGATACGTATGTTCAGCCTACGTTGTTGCATAACCAAACGCCTCACGTTCCTTGCCCTCGATAACGCTCCCAGCCATACAGGAACTCCATATAACACCACAGAAGAGTACACACTGGCCAACAGTTTCCTCTTACCCGTCTGAGGACCACCCTTATTTCTCATCATGTTGCTCAGCGCCTTCACCACATTTTCGCCCTTTCTCGCCGCCTCCTCAACATGTATAGTAAAGGATCAGTTCTTGTCCAGCCACACGCCTAAATACTTCGCGGCTGGACTAGGATGGACTATCGTGTGTCCCACTCTAAAACGCAATGGATGCAGTCTGCGTCTTCCAGCCATAACAACCACTTTCACCTTGTCTTCAGCGAGCCGTAGACCATGAGCTATTAGCCACCTCTTAACCACGTCAGCCGCTTCTTCACCGGCCACCATCAGTTCTTCTTCCGTTTTGCGCACAATCACAAGTGCCAAATCATCAGCAAACGTCACCGGGGTGACGCCCGCCGGAAAGCGCTGCCTTAGAACATTATCGAAAGCAATGCTCCACAAGGCCGGTCCCACACCAAACCCTGAGGGATACCCCTCTCCACCGGAAATTTCGTTTCACCACCTTCCGACCTGCCCACCACGAATCTGTCCTTAAAATATTCGTGCAACACCCTTCGTCTTACTTCTAGTTCACGAAATATAACTAACCATGGCAGCTCATTAAACGCATTGCGTATATCTAACAGCATGACCGCTCCTATCTCTCTCGACCTCCGTGTGCCCTCCGTAGCTGATCGAATAATATTCATCACTCGACCGATCGCATCAATCGCTGAGCGTCCAGGCCGAAAACCAAATTGGTCCCTCTGCCATCTCTACGCCGTCGTTTAGTCTTCGAAGAACAAGTCTTTTCAAACAACTTCGCAAAGCAATTCAATAAACAAAGTGGTCGAAACGAAACCTGTGTCCCCATAGGACCAGCAGTCTTCCTTAGCATCACTAACCTTGCACCTCTCCACCGTTCCGGTATCCACTCCATCTCCAATATCATATTCATTGCACGCAATACCACACCAGGCACCGTCTCAGCCACAATTTTTACGACCTCCGGGGGGATTCCATCCGGCCCAGGACTCTTGCCGCCTTTAATCAACTCTTGTCGCCTCACTCAGGTCTTGCAGCGAGAATGGAACCATTGATTCCACCACAATTTCCTCCCTTTGAAAGTCTACTCCTTTCGGAAACAGTTCATCAACGCCTTTCCTCAGCTCATCATCGGTGAGGAGTGGCAGCCGTCTTCCAAACTTTTTTGTGACGATACGATAGGCGTCATTCCACGGATCAATTTCCACAGCATCACACAGTTGCTGCCACTTGCATTTTTTGGACGCAGCAATTGCTCCACGAAAGTTCCGTCTAGCAAGCCGTAACGTTCCGAGCTCCTCTTCGATGTTCTCACCCCGCCTCTGCGTTCGCTTGAGGCAGCGCCTACTCACCACACACCTTCTTCTCAATTCGGCGAGTTCAGGAGTCCACCAATATACCTCTGCACGCCCTGCAGTCACTTCTTTAATTACACCCGTTTCCACTCCCACCCTGAAAACTGTGTCAGTCAGCTCATTCAAATCCGTGTCTTCCCTACAGCCAAGTTCAAAATCAATAGTCGTCCTGAACTGCGCGACACTTTCTTTCTTTTTCCTGTTTAGCCTCCGGTAACTACCGTTTAGATAATACTTCAGAGGATGAATGAGGATGATGTGTATGAGTGTAAATGAAGTGTAGTCTTGTACATTCTCAGTTCGACCAATCCTGAGATGTGTGGTTAATTGAAACTCAACCACCAAAGAACACCGGTATCCATGATCTAGCATTCAAATCCATGTAAAAATAACTGGCTTTACTAGGACTTGAACGCTGGAAGTCTCGGCTGATTTGGGAAGACGCGTTTTAGTCAAAATGAACTGCGCGACACTTTCTTTCTTTTTCCTGTTTAGCCTCCGGTAACTACCGGTTAGATAATACTTCAGAGGATGAATTAGGATGATATGTATGAGTGTGAATGAAGTATAGTCTTGTACATTCTCAGTTCGACCATATCTGAGATGTGTGGTTAATTGAAACCCAACCACCAAAGAACATCGGCATCCACGATCTAGTATTCAAGTCCGTGTAAAAATAGCTGGCTTTACTAGGACTTGAACGCTGGAACTCTCGACTTCCAAATCAGCTGATTTGGGAAGACGTGTTCACCACTAGACCAACCCGGTGGGTTAAACTGCGCGACACTGCCTGAATGAAACCTCACGCACCTGGTGCCTGCCCGTTCTTCCTGGATAATATCGCCAATTTCAAAAGTTATTAGCCTGTGGTCACTGAGGGCCTCCTCCCCCAACACTTCCCATTCCAACAACCTCTGCAAGCCTCTCATGTTCACAAATGTCAGATCTGGGACAGAAATCCCAACTCCTCCTCTCTCAAACGTCATTTCGCCCCTTCGATTGACGCACTGAAGGTCCACTGAAGCCATAGCGTCCTCAAGAAGTCTGCCTCTTCGATCATCGATGGCTGATCCCCAACTCCGAACCTTAACATTAAAATCTCCGCCCACCACGACGATTTTCGACCTCCATCTGGGAATTTCCTCCACCAAATCATCAACCATTCTCGCATAAACTAAAAAGTCAGAGTTAGGCGACAAATACGCAATAAACATTACCACCCTTGCCAGTTCCACCCATACACAGCCGGGTCCTGCGCCCTTATTATGTACTGCTGCTGTACCACAGGAGACCAGTATAGCCGTACTGGAATCAGCCGACACCCACCCATCTGTCATCAACGATTGTTCTTCGATCCGGCTCACTCAGTAATATAATCTCACAACCCCGGCGGACAGCTATTTCCCAGCAGGCATCCATGGCCCTGCTACTCCTGTTCGCATTAAATTGAAAAACTCGCATTAACATGCGGATTTCCCACCACTGCAGCCCTCACCTTCCCCTCCGACACGTGGTTTCGCTTTGACCTCTGTATTAACTGGCCGCTGCCGACATCCACTACTCTTATGGCCCTCTCCATTACATCTAAAACATAGTCTAGACCAGTCTGGCCCTCCGCACTTCGCAGCCATATGGCCATTCTCTCCACACCTGAAACACCTCCTCCCTCCGGCACACTCTGCAATTAATCCAGCCTATCTGTATCCTCTGAACATCGGATAACTACGCGCCACAAATCCAGGCACCATTATCGTGGCATTCTGCGATCCTCCGTAAGCCGGCCGCAAGTATGTAACTCTCAAATCCGCCTCCACGCAGCCAGCATATGCCGCCACCGACTTGACCACCTCAGCACCTGTCGCGTCATGCTCCAAATCTTTTATATAATAGTATGCAGGGCGAGCTCGTCGACCGACCTCTCTGACCGCAACCCCATCAACATGTTGCCTGATGGACTGCTCTAACAGACCCGCTTGTTTCGCCTTGACACGTATTTGTACTCCATCGGCGTTCCCTTTCCTAACCGACAGCACTTCAGCCACGCTATTGTCCACTCCTTCCTCCTTTATACATTTGAACAGTTCAGCGACGCTCCGCCCCTCAGCTCTGATCGACATTGTACGTGACGGCTCACCCTGTCGAGTAGCCTTCCGCTCTCCAGTAGACTCATCGATGTATAACATCCGCTCCTTACCAGCCTGTCTACCATCGCACTCCAGCAATCGTTTCAAGACGGCTCCAGTTCTACCAGTACGGGACACAAAAGGAGCCTCCACTCCCATATCTCTTAGTTTACTGATGCTCGTGAAGCAGTCAGCCGACTGATCATCCCATCAACATCCTCTGAGTTCACTACTATCGTATAGATAGTATCTCCCACATCTATTTCCTCACCACCGAATACATCCTTGGCCCCTCGACTGTCATCCAATAATAGTCCACTCTTAATTTCCGACTTATCCTCCAATCTTCTGACACTTGGCGCCATCCGATAAGCCCTACTCGTCAGCTTAGCTGAAATTGGTCGCAAATCATGTATTAATACAACGTCTCGTCCTTCCTTGTCTGTTAATGATGTATCAGCCATTTTCACCATCTTGAAAACTTCCTCGCCCCAGTGCTGGGCAACAAGTAGAGGAACCTCGTCGTCATCAACACCCTCCTCCATTTTCCTGACGATATCGTCAGATCCTATTCTTTTGAGCGTCTGGGTGGCCTTATCAGACCCTGGCCTTATTCTCGCTCTACAACCGCTACATAACCTCTGATTCTCAGACCCCTCTGCCTGTGCGGTCACTTCGGTCTTTCGAGGTAGTTAATTCAGCCAACCGGTTGAAATAATCAGCCTAATCCGCTGCACCAAGCCAACCAGGGCCGCAGACGTCGACTTAATATCCTGCTTAACTTCAGAACACGGTTTGACGAGAGAATCCAACACCTCAGCTCGCGAACATAGATCTTCCAGGACAGTTGCAAATCCCCAGGTTAGCAGCTCCGGGCACACCTCCTGGGCCCCACAGTTCTGGAGATCAGGACCAGAATCACCACCGGACTCAGCAGTCAAAGTCATAGAACTACCATCATCTGGACACGATCTCCGCTTGATGGCAGGCGAGGACGTTGCCGGCGGGGACAGCGATTTCTGTCGCTTAAGGCTAGATTTGCCTCCCACCACAAAACACTCTTCCATTTCAACTACACAACGGTTCGTGAGATCGGGACTGTCATCCCCCGAAGAAGAGTCTGAACCAGCGTACTCTGCTACAGCAATCCGGCGGGTTTCCAACCGAGTAACCCTATCTTCCTTCCGCTTACAACGCGTCTTCCGACCGGTATCCTCCGATACCACCTTCAACAGGCTCGAGCGGTGACCCTTCCTAGAAGTTAAACCAGTGCCTCTCACTGAGAGACCAGACTCAGAGTCACCAGACGAACATTTGCGAGGTATATAACCCCGCAACGGCCTTCCTGCTCCCCTCGAAACTAGACGGCAGTCCTCTACACTTTTCGGATCCTCAAAATCGGACATCAGAAAAAACGAACAGGATAATCCTCCAACGACAACAATAAAGAAATAACAAACAGTCGTTGTAAACAAACTATGCAAATATTTAGATTTACCAACTAAAGCTGGCGTAAAACGCCAGAAAATGTATATATATGTATAATATAATCTATTATAAATATAAGTAAATAATAAATAACACCCAACACAACAAAATATAAAGATCAAAAACAGAAATAGTCACTGTTAACCTACGTTGCTATGGTAAACAACTCAGATGTAAATAAAGGTTAATTAAATTAATAAAACAATAAAAACGGGAACAAAAGCAGAAAACTGAACTCAAATCAATCCAACAAAAAATAATAACAAACAAAAACAAGCACACTACACCGAAAGAACGTAAAAACGAACACTAGCACGGAGTTAAAAGAAACACGTCTAATCACCATGGAACTCCATTCTAACCTTTTTGTTGTTGTTGTAATTGTTATTGTTATTATGTGATAAATTCATGTTATCTATGTTTATTACTTGTGTGCTTTTGTTAACATTAATTTAAAATGAATTGTTAAATAATATCTGCGGTTGTGGCAGTTTTATGAACTGTTACAGGGTATGGTACTGAAAACAATCTCGCCTTAACATGCCAGGAAGAAAGTCTAATTTGCATTAGTTTTGGACACAGACTGTGATTAATATATAAAGTACAGGTGAAATAGTAAATTTATATAAATATATTTTCTGTTGTTTATAGTAAAGAATTTACTGCGGTTAATACACTGATCATTTTATAAAAAAAATTATATATATATATATATATATATATATAATTTTTTTATATATATATTATATTTTATATATATATTAAAAATTTTATATATATATATTATATTATATATATATATATATATATATATATATATATATATATATATATATAACATTGTTTTGCTTAATTTGACTGCATTAATTACATTTTTGATAAATAGTAATTATATGGTATAACATAACATTTATTATTTAATTAATGTAATTATTAATCACAATTATTTATAGAGGTGCAACATAAAAGTAAACAATATTCATAATGCTATTACTTAATAATCATCAAAATTATAAATCTAGTTTTTTTTGTGGGTTTGTAATTATTTAATCATAATTTGTAATATTTATCGTAATTTGTAATTATTGTTATTTTTAACTTGTATTGTTATTGAAATTATGTTCTGGGTTTTGTATATTTGAATTATGTATTTTTTGAATTGTAAAAATGTAAATTGTTAACTATTTAATTGTGGTGTAATCGGTTATATACATAAAATAATATTATTATTATTATTTTTGGACATCATATAACAATATAAAAATTATGTTCGTTATGTTTTGAAACATTACTATTATTATCATGTTATGCATAGATTCAATCTTGTGATTGATTTGTATATCTTAACGTTATATAAGTACGTTATTAGTTTTTGTGTTCAACGTACAATATACAAAGGAACAAGTGGCTGTTCTGTTGTACTAAAAATAAATAAATAAAAATAAAAGCTATTATTATTTTTTTTTTTTTAAATAAATAAAAATAAATGTTTCTTTTTTTTGGAGTTTTAGGGGCATCGACTGCTATGGTCATTAGCTCCTTCCACAACAAAAAATAAAAAAGTTCTATTTCTTCCCAGTACAAACTCTCTAGCGACATAGTCAATATACAAAATATGTTTCATCCCCTGAAAACAGAACTCAGGTGACATAGTGAACGGCTAGTCTTGTCAAAAAAGAGCACCTAAAAAAACTTGTCAATGGTTACTAAAAACCCCCCAAAACACAACATGACAAGGGTGTAAAGGCCCTTGTCATTTAAAAATATTTCTAACCGTTTCTTACAAAATTTAGTCAAAAACTCTCAAAACGCAACTTGTCAGTGATCTAAAATACACATCAATAAATACTATTAAAGGAAAACATGACAGTGGTGTAAAGGGCCCTTGTCATTTAACATCACAATCAAAACACTTTATTATAATCTCAAATATCTATATTAATTAAAAATAAAAATTTTATTTATTTATAAAGATCTCAATCCAGATATTTGATCTTTCACTTTCCGAAATTTATCGCCTTGGTTTTCCTTTAGGCTATCCTTTTTTCTTACTCTTCTCCATTTTTCTGAAGGCCTCGATGTCGAATTCTGCTGTGTCTGATACATCCGACATCGATCCCTGGTTACTCCGGTGGAAAACGCAGAGGAACTCCTGCTGCCGGTATCGGATGACACCGGCTCCATTGGCGCAGCCAGAAGCACATCACAGTCAAAACTGGATGTGCCCACGGCGAGAACGCGTGGGGCAGTCGAATGTCAGCTAAATGTCCTCTCAGCTAAAGGCCTCTGCGATTTCGGAGACTCCATTTTAGCTTTCCCCAAATCTTCCTTCTCTAAAATAGGTATTTCTATTTTCGCGGGTCCCGGAGTTGGGATTTGTTCAATCTGAACTTTAGTTGCAGGTTCCTTCATTTGTTTTGGACTTTGCGGTGTCTTAGAATTATTTGTAGGCTCATTTTCGATGAGTAGACGCTGTTGCTTTGGCAGGTCTACTTTGAACGACTTTGGACTGCTATCCCTAAATGTTTGGTTCCTTCATTTCTGATTTTCGATTCTTTCTACCAACGTTGTTAAGACTGGCGCCAGTTCTATAACCACGTCTTTAAATCTGACGGTGACTGCAGGAGCAGCAGCAACTTGTGCATAAGTCGTGATCTTTGGCGTTCTGCTATGCACGACTTTCTTAGCTTCGAAATAACTGACAATTTGTACGGTCTTTACTTCCTGTATCGCAATTTTCTCCTTTTATTTTGGACAATTCCTTGATCTTGCGCTATGTTGTCCATTACAGTTCACACAAATCGGCGGGTCCCTGCACAGATCATCCGGGTGCAAGGGATTGCCACACGTACAAATATTTCCTCGTGCATTTCGCAGCTGCCGTGTGACCGAATTTTTGTCATCCGAAACGCTGCAATGGTGTTGGGATGAACGGACGCACATCAAGCCTATGAAATCCTGCCTTTATTTTCTCTAGATATTTAGGTCTGTTGAAGGTTAACACGTGCGACGCGGAGGGTAAACCTTCTCCGTTTCGTAGAGTGCTTAGCCGTCGACACGCATAACTCCTTGTCCATAAAGTTCTTCAACAATTTCATCCTCCGTGCAGTTAAGCAAATCTCTACACACAACTCTTTTAGAGGTATTTAGATACCATGTGGTACAACCTCAACGTCGATAAGTCCAATCTTCTTTGCTTTTAATAACCGAGAAGACTGTACGTCGTTAACGGTTTCTACAAATAATGTCATCGCAGTTTTCCTAGTATCTTTAACAGGTCCTCCAGCTGCTTCGGTGATGCCACGGGCTATCACGAAGGGGCTGATTTTAGAAAAGCCACCATCCTTTTTCTTTATTACTAAATACTTAGGAGTAGGTCCTCCGCTCTTAGGTCGAAGCATGGTTCGATCCTTTCTTTCTAAAACTGTAAACTCCTCCTTATCGCTAAACCCAACGCTTTTCCTCCTCTTTGCTACCGAAGAAAGAGAACCTCCAGAACGAGGGTTTACGTGGACCATCTGCCGCGGAAGTTGTGGAAGCTTGTTTCCATAATCCTATAAGTCGTCAGTCAAAGGTGCGGGCGGAGAGACAGTTGGGCCTGCCCCGGATCAATGATCCTACCTGGATTACTCCAATCAACCGCCTCCTACAAATTTAACTCGGGCCTGGGAGTCAGGTACTGCCTGACCCACGATACCGACATCCCAGGGCTCGCACGTAGCAGTAAGGGCTCCGACACCCTTACCCATGGACAATCCCTGTCAAAGGCCAAAGTGACTGACTCACACTGGACGGCACAAGAATTCAGCAGAGCAAGCTCACAGCAGCCCACCATCCGAGGGCCTACAACCGAGGGATGGGCACTCCCCGTCCGCATTCCGCCCAGCGTTGGCAAACAGATCACGGTCATGCCTCCCATACCCGCTGCAAACAGTGAATCCGAGAAGCACAACCGCAACCATCTTAGATAGCTTGGGACCGCCAATCCCGTCAAGACCATTTACCCGTTGGCCGACGTAAATAGAGGTACCGAGGTACCTTGTCGTTGCCCACCCCGGACGTGTGCATAGATGTTGTTGCACGGACGTGGGGTTGGATTTATCCGGAGCATTATCATTATTATTGTAATTTTTTCTTTTGAGGTTTTCAGGGGCATCGACTACTCTGGCCATGTGTTTCAGGCGCCATGGGTATGGGCATCTGGCTCGTGGATGTAAGGGGCCTGACAGAAGCCGGCTCTGCCATTCGTGCGGGATAGGGGACCACAAGGCTAGGGAGTGCTCTGCTCCCCTCGGTGCATGCTCTGCCAAGAAAAAGGTGTGAATGCCCCACAGCTGGCTCACGCACCTGGAACAAGGGAGTGTCAGATCTTCCGGGAAGCCCTGGAGCAGGCGAAGAGAAGGCTTCGTTAGAATGTTCAACGTACTACAGGCCAACATTAACAGGAGTTGACTAGGTGACTTGCTGCTACAGCTAGCCAGAGACAGGGAGGCCGACTTTGTGCTGATTAGCGAGCAGTGATTACCGGGACCGTGACGACTCCCAATGGTTCCGGGACTCGCTCGGGACTGCCGCGATATGAATTCCGTATCGCAGCGGAGCCCAAGTTCGGAAACATGGCGCAGGCGAGGGGTTCGTTTGGGTCTGCTGCGGTGAAGTGACGATTTTAGCTGTTACCTCACCCCAAATGACTCGTTAGTGGACTTTCGCCGGAAGGTTGACGGGCTGGAGGATGTTATCCTCGCTGCCGCTGGTGGATTGGTGGTAGCTGGGGACTTAACTCCAGGGCGATAGAGTGGGGTATGGTGCATACAAACTCTAGAGGGAAATACATTCTGGACACTGTGGCACGTACTGGACTCGTGAATCTCAATAAAGGGTAAGAAGACGACGTTTCCCCGCCCAGGATATTTGGAAACCATTCCCAATATTTCCCTCGCCTCCGAAGAGCTGGTTACGCTCGTTCAAGACTGGAGAGTTCTTGAGGTTTATACCGGTAGCGACAACCAATATATCTCATTTAGAGTCCTAGATGGTGCACGAGAACGCCTGGGCCCCCACGGCTGGTGAAAAGATATAACGTCACACGCGACCCGCGTGTACTGGTGGACACCGGAGATTGCGGGGTTGCGCTGAGGTCTTCAACTAGATGAGTGGCGCAACGTGCAAGGAATCGCACAGACACAAACACCAGGTCAGCTCAGTATAAGACGGCAAATAAGCGGCTACGTCGAGCCATCAACGTGAGCAAGGCACGCTGCTGGAGAGAACTGACGGAGACCGTGGATATAGACCCTTGGGGGTTGGGCTACAAGTTAGTAACTCGGCGATTAGTGGTCTCGCGGTCACCAGCTCCACTAGACGAGACTAAAGCGAAGCATGTCGTTAAGATGTTGTTTCCGACCCACTCGGTCCATACCAAGCGGGACTTCGGCGACGTAGACGATATTAGCGATTCCTAATAGTCCACGGTGCTTTCTTTCCTGTTATACGGGTAGGAAGTATGAGCCCAGGCATTAAGAGCTGCAAGAAACCGGAAGCGGCTCACGCAGGTGCAACGCACCGCAGCCTTGCGAGTTGCTTCCACGTATCGGACGGACTCCGAGCCTGCAGTACTGGTAGTCGCCGGCGTCATACCCATATTATTTTGGCAAGGGAGCGCCAGGTGACCTACAGGAGGCGACGGGCAGGCGAAGACCGGAAGACCATTGCCAACGAGGAACGCAATCGCCAGTTTCTCGCATGGCAAGAGACCAGGGACCACGAGACCAGAGAACGATGGGCCGCAAGGCTTATCCCTCTGGTCAGACCGTGGACGGAGCGGCGGCATGGAGAGGTGAAGTAATACATGACCCAGTTTTTAACGGGTCACGGGTACTTCCGCGCTTACCTCCATGTCATACGGAAAGCGCCGTCCGCCGACTGCTTCTATTGACCCGGTGTACGGGATGACGCCGAGCATACCTTTTTCAAATGTGCTCGGTGGGCGGCAGATCGAGAGACAATAAAGGCGGATCTCGGAGCACTGAGCCCCAACAACGTGGTTGCGATGGTGCTCCGTAACCTGAGCAACTGGAAGAGTGTAACCCGATTCGTCGGCAACATTCTCAGGACCAAAAAAGGTGACCTGGATAGTCTTGAAAATTAGGTAGCACCTTCTCAGGCTAGTATAGGAAGAAAATTTGATTTACCGGAAATCAAATTTTTAATGAAATCAGGAGGATATTGATGTTATTTAAAAACTGCTTTGCCTCCGGAAAAGCAAAGTCCAAGAGTTTCATCACTCCATTTTTTTTTTTTTTTGGCATTGAAACTGTTACATATTTTAATCTTGTTTCCTGTTTGAATATCTTTTGATTTCAGATAATCATTTTCAGAATGATAATCAAAAGCTGAATTAAGATCTAACATATTTTCCGAAGGTTGAACTGAAGTTTGAGCCGAGTTTATACGTTGCCCTTCAAATCTTCCTAGCAACAGAAAATGTCTTAGCACATATTCCTGTTGTTTACGATCATAAATTCTAACAACCCTAGAGGTTCTTCTTCCTATCTGTGATCTCGCCGATATAGGCGTTATGAAAGTATTAATACCAAATTGAATGTCGAATCTATGCCGATTATGTGTATAGGTTTCCCTGATCGAACTTCTTAGTTCAGAATATTAAAATCTAGAGTGCAAATTTGGATGAGGATGAGTTTTCGCGGATTGCCGCTAGATTAGATAACGACATTAGATTTATGACTGTTTAATGACTATTTAGACAATTTAGACCATTGATTCCCAAAGTGGTCCAGGTGGACCCCCAGGGGTCCACGGGAGACTCGACGGGGGACTACGTTGGCGTGACAAAAAAATGGGGGTTCACAATTCGTAAGCGGGGCTCCACGAAAATTCATCTGGTTTCGATAGTGAAGAACTAAAATGTTGGCTTGACTTTGCGTAGGCAGATAATGTTTTGAGAAGCTCAGCGACTGTTACTTGTAAAAACTTGCATATTCCATATTCAGTACAACGAACGTGTCGAGACTTGCAAAGCGCCGCCGCCGTCCGCAACGCTTGTTCAGACGTGCAAAGGGACGAAATACGACTTGTGATGTGTGTGCTAGCAATCTTGCATGAACTTGTTTGATTCTTCACTAATATAAATACGATTGCCAAGGATAAACGTTACTCATTTGTTTCCGGAATTTCGAAAAGAAAAGTAAAGTGAATAGATGTTAGCGTTTGCCAGTGTCGGAAAAAGTAGTAAGTACTTACCTGCTTTTTTGTTATACTTACTTTTATTTTATTTATTGTTTATTTATTTGTTTGACAATTTATTGTACACGTCAGTAAACAAAAAATGCACAAATTACAAAAAATACGTAGGTACAAAAGGCGAGGCTTATTCCTAAAAGAAATCTCTTCCAATCCGCCTGCGATAAAAATATATTTATGTTGTAATAAGTATATTTGTAATGTTTGCGTGTAGTAGGTACGTATTAAAAATTAAATACTGAACAGAGCCATTATTAGAGACTTCCCTAAAAGAACAGAAAGCCGAGAAAGGTTGAACTTTTTGTCCCTACTTTATTAGTAATATTTTTTTTACCCGACTGTGTGGTGGTTCACTAATAATTATATACATTTATGCAACGTGTTACAGAATAAGGGTTACAACCGGGAATTGTTATGTTCAGGATCAGTCTTTAAGTCGATTCTAATAGTATGTTTTTATATAACTGAATAAAATGTAGACCTAAAATTAATAAAAAATCAGTAAAAAGTGGTCAAATCACAATATTGAAACGTCGCGCGCGGCGCGGTCAAAGCCGCGGGGGTTACGCTACCTACGCGACATCACAATATTGTAATGTGACCACTTTTTACCGTCTCCATTTAAGGATTTATTAATTTTTGGTCTAAATTTTTTTTCAGATATATAAAAAACTATTGGAATCGACTTAAAAACTGATCCTGAACATACCATTTCCCGGTTGTAACCCTTATTCTGCAACACGTTGTATATTTTCATAAATTGTACCTGTCTTTACATACTCGTAACGTGCATCAAAGTAATAAATAAATTATTAAAATCGCAGAGTTGTGATATCAAAATATTGGTTATTTAAAAGTATTTTCTATAGAATTTACAGAAATATATCAAAATATAATTAATGAAAAAATGTTTTAAATCACATTAAAATCGGTTCAGCCATTTTCATAAAACTTTGTTATGGATCTTACCGATTTATTGCTCTTAATAATTAGAATCAGTTTGCCGCTGGTACTTTATTTCATTGCAATAATTAATTAATCCTATTCTGTTAAAATAATCATATCCTGTTAAGTAAGACCGCCTTGAGATTACTAAAACAAAGTTTTTTTTTTTATTTACCGGTAGGTAACTGATACGAAACATGGCTGAATCTAAGAAGAAATGTCGACTGTACAGTGTTGATTATTTAATATTTGGATTTCTTCCATCAAAGGCAGACAAGCGATTGCCTATATGCCTTTTGTGCAGCAAAATTTTGAGCAACGACTCTATGAAACCATCGAAGCTCGAAGATCATCTAAGAAGGTGTCATCCTGATAAAATAGGTAAAGATTTGAAATATTTTCAAAAATTGAAGGAAAAATATCAAAAGAGACCTACCGTGCACAGTATGTTCGCTTCAACGTCTGAAAGTAACGATGATGGCTTGCGGGCATCGTACAATATTTCATTACTTACAGCGAAATCTGGAAAACCGCACACCATTGCAGAACAGTTAATTTAACCCGCTGTTGAAGAGGTTTTAAAAACTGTTCTGCACAAATCTCCATTTGACGTACTCAAAAGAATTCCTTTGAGTAACAACACTGTACAAAGACGTATTGATGAAATGAGCTCTGATATTGAAAGTTTCTTGTGTAATTATCTGCAAACAACTCATTTTTCTATTCAACTGGACGAGTCAACTTTACCTGGTAATGAAGCATTATTATTGGCATATGTTCGATTTGTTATGGACGAAGAAATTCATGAAGAGCTACTATTCGCGAAAACTTTGGAGACGGACACTAAAGGTGAATCAATATTTAATGTCCTGAGTGATTTTTTAACGAAAAATCAATTCCATTCACAAACGTCATTTCGGTGGCAACAGATGGAGCTCCTGCCATGGTCGGGCGATATCGTGGGTTTATAAGCCATCTTAAAAGAATTATACCAGAGGTAACAACTGCAATTCACTGTGTCATCCACCGACAACACCTAGTAGCGAAAAATCTGAGTCATAGATTGCACCAATCGCTTCAACTTGTAATTAATGCTGTTAACAAGATAAGAAGTAATGCATTGAATACGCGTTTATTTGCCCAATTGTGCGATGAAAATGATGAAGACTTCCAACGATTACTCTTACATACTGAAGTACGCTGGTTGTCGAAAGGTACATGTTTAACAAAATTTTACTCACTTTTTGAATCAGTTTTAGAGTTTCTGGAAGGTAAAGATTCAGATTTAAAAGAAAACCTGATCACTTTGAAAGCTGACATCGCGTATTTGACAGATTTGTTCAAAAAATTTAATGACATTAACTTACAATTACAAGGGGACAGTCTGAATTTAATAAAAACAAAGGGTGTAATTTCAGCTTCTCTTGGAAAATTGAAATTTATGAAGCAAAATTTTGCTTCATAAATTTCATATTTTTAAATATGCCGGCGCGTATTTTCCCAGTTTTCAAACTTGTCACAGGTAGGATGCCTTGATGGAGGATATTCAGACATACGTTCAACATTTAATTGCCCGCATGATGACTTCAAAATCAGATTTGAAGATATTTTGACGATGGAAATACCACCACGGATCATAAATCCATTTGATGAAACAGAAGTGAAGAATGTGTTATTACAAGAGGAGCTACTCGAGCTTAGCACTAATGAGGAGCTGAAGGTGAAATTTAAAAGAGGGTATCAAACATTTTGGTTGCAGGCAGAAATACTAGAAAAATATCCTGGACTGTGGGGAATTGCGAGAAAGTTTTTGATAGCGTTTCCCTCGTCATATCTTGTCGAAAAAAGTTTTAGTGTCGTTACAAACCTTTTATCAACAAAAAAAGGAGCAGATTCAATATCACAGAACGGGGAGATTTGCGTTTATTCCTAACAAAACTGAAGCCAAATATTGATAATTTGCTGTCAATCCATCAAGTACATCCCTCCCATTAAAATTGTAACTATTTTGTGATTGTCATTGTAGAGGTTACATTACGTTATGAATGTTTAATTTTAATTATATTACGACAATTTTATTATATTACATTGCAATATGATAACAATAATAATTAATAGTGTAATGATTACATATTTGAATAAATGCAACACAAAAAAATATACTATTTTTCTTTTGCTTTCTACTACTCTGAATGGGAAGTTTTCTAAATAAAATAAGTGAGAATTGATTGCTTTCTTGTGCTGTGAGTAGATGTCAAAAATGTAAAGTTGGATGGAAGCATTTTTTTTTGATCGGCCAACTTTACTTTTTTGACATCCACTCACAGCACAGTCAATCAAAAATTAACCAATCAATTCTCACTTTTTTTCGGAAGCTGTTAGTTCGTGGAACTCAGCCGTAACGCAAATTTTCATAGTAAGATCTAATCTTCACATTTTCCGTCGACTGGAAATATGGTAGAAATGTAGCTGCAGGGGGTCCACCGGAACCAGCAAAATTTTGGTAAGTGGTATATGAGAAAAATAAGTTTGGGAACCTCTGATTTAGACAATTAAAACCCATAACAACCTTCTGAAGAAGTTGTTATAGACTCGAAATTGAATATTCCTCAAACCGTCAAAACTTTGTTAAACGTGTAAATAGTTGTTCCTTTTATTATTTTTTTTTATCAAACTAATTTAGTTTTATTTATATTATAATAGTAATACAAAGCGATATTTTATAGACGATAATATTAAATTTTAAATCGCATTTCATATTGACATAATAAACGTCATAATATCATGTCAATGACATAATATCGATCATGATACAATGATCGATGTAGACAATGACAATCGATATAAATCACAAAAATAAATTTAGACCAAGTCCTAGGTTATTTATTTATACCTTTTTTTTATTTATGATTTATATAGTAGTGAAATCGATGAGGTTTGAACTTTGGTCAACATTCCGGGGGTCATAAGAAAGTTACAGTTAAAATTTCCTATCGATCGGTTCAGTAGTTTTGTGTTTGTCGAGAACAAACGAAAAAGGCATTGTTTCTTTATAAAATAGTGAAATATAAGTCATTTATCTCTATGATTTATAGTTCTAGAATGTTATAACCTGCAGAACATTAGCGGTAATTTTTTCCTAAAAAATAACAATATCCAGCTCTATTAAACAGACAAAGAATCGTTTTTGCGTAACCCAGCGTACGAGAAGAGCCTTATTGATATTTCCGTCTTAAAATCTACCGACCGATTTAAAAGATCTTTCCACTGATTTATTTAAAATAAAATTAAAAGACGTTCTTTTACAGAACCGATGTTACTTTATTTTCCTTTAACATTTATGAATAATATGTACGCTAATAATTTCCATTATATGTATGTCAAGTCTCAAAATCATGGTAGTTATAAGCGACCTGACATGAATTATCAAATCACGTCAGAAAATTATAGCCATTTTCAAGAACAATAAGCATCTCATTCCAGGCTACTAATAAAAATAAGGAGTAAAGTGGTTTAAAATTGTTTTATTCTCCGAACCAAACACACGAAATGCCAAACTCGCTGAAATGTAATTCTTCACAAATTACATCTTCACTTCCTTCATTAAATTATTTTGCGAATAGGAACATAGTTACTCTCAGACAAAGCAACCATAACTGGTTCCTCTTGTACATTAGATACTTTACAAGAATGACAGCATAATAAACACTGATATATAATGTAAAGCAGCAAATTAATGCACCTCTTGATGCCACAAAACAATGCGTTATTTCCCCTGGTTCAACTCAACAGCAGAAAAACTTTTCATTAATGTCATTTATATATATATTATATATTTATTTATTTATTCAGTATCTTTACAAACTGCATTACTATTATTTATATACATATTATTTTTAAGAATGAACAAGGACTGTTATTATTTTTATAAAATTGTTTATTTTCTGCATTTGCTGCACGGTATAATCCTGGAAAATTCATAAGTTCCTTTTTTTATTTTATCTGTTTAGCAACCGTATAATGCATTCTGACCTCAATCAAACATTTTCTTAGCGAATTACAGACTGAACTAAATATGTTGTAAATTTATTTTTGTATAAATTAATAGCTTTGTAAATCGATAAACGAAAACGGAAAAAGTAGATAACGATAAATAAATCATGGAAGCAAACCGATTACATAAAACTCTATAAGCACTGTGTTATATAACATAGCCCCTGTTCAATTTACCATTCAGTATAGTTCTTTTATTGATAACAGAAAATGTCACAATATCGTAACAGTTCATTAGCTTAACTCTGTTACTTAGGTAGCGGTTGGGAGTTCGAAACTAGTAGCTACCGGCTACCTTTTGATACATAAACATCCCTTTTTTCCTTTTTGCAGTTTGGTTTAAAACAAGTCTCATATTGGAGCAAAAATCTATTGAAAATATAAATAAGTTAAGTTTATTACGATTTTCTGAGGCGGAATAGCATCGTCTGTCTCTCATTCAAATGGTTTCGGACTCGAATTCCAGTCAGACATGCCATTTTTCAAAGGCTGAAGAAAAGATTACGAAAGAAGAGGAAAAAAAGACTATAGTAAATATTAATGTTTGAGTCGAACCGGCGTGTAAGTGGAACTTTGTGTGTTGATGATAGCTTTAAATGATTATTGAAAGATCTTGAACGTAAGTCAAGTTTAATTTTACAGCGGCGGTTGTAACTTACTCCAGGAACAGTAACAGTGTTGCTCCGATTTCTTCAATCGGCAAGTATACATCGGTAACCGAATAAAGAAATACGGTCCGCCAAACATAATAAAAGCATAGTCTTATAACGATGCAACTAGAACACAGTTTTTAGATAGAATCTTTATCAAATGTTTTCTTTGTTTATTAAAGGTTTTATATTGATAGTCTTTGTGTATTGATAACAGATGTATTCAAGCATATCGAATGTTTATTATAAGATTACTTTTAACTTTACTGCCTTATTTACAAAAATATTTTTTTAAATACATTTTAGAGCTAATCTTTACTAATTTTATGAATTGTATGGTAAAGTTATACGTATAATTAAATATTACGTATTCGTAAATATTAATTTTTTGTAAACATTGATTAATTTTGCTGTAGACTACGGAATAACTTTTATGGCTTTGTTTATGTATTATAACTAGCATCCCCGTCACGGCTTAACCCACGCTGTACGGTTACTTTCGTTTCCCGAAACGGTCAATTTTTTTATTGCTTTGTTTTGCAGTCAAGTAACCGGAGGCAGGTGCAGTCAGATATGTAGCTGGTGTAGCTGAATGGTGTAAGGTGCAGCCAGACGCGTCGCACATATAATAACAGTAGCAGTGGCTGTGTCGGGTGAGCCGCCTAGCCGTACGCACCCCTTAAAAATCGAAATTCAAAAAATCTGGAAAATGGTTTTTAATTATATATGTGAAGAATATTTGCAAGCCCCAAAAAATATCCGCTGACCGCGACGGGAAACGCAAGTAACCATATAGCGCGGGCGAAGCTGCGACGGGGATTCTAGTATATAATATATATACTACGAACAAACTCTCTTCATCAAATTGACCAGTTTCAATTTTTTTTTTTTTTTTATTTCATTTTACACAAGGTATATTTGTTCTATCGTTGGAATTTTTCCCAAACAACTTCAGTAGAAGATTTTCTTTCACGAAAGACCACGTTTACGGTGTCATCATGCTTTTTTCTTTTTTTTGCTTAATAATACCGCCACATAAGTTTGAACCTTGTGCGTGATGGGATTTATAAATGGAATCTTGTGTAGTGTATGAAAAATGCGACGCCTGACCGTGATTCGAACCCGGAACCTTCGGATGAAAGACCCGAGACACTGCCACTCCGCCACGGAGATAGGTATTAGATTTATTTCAGCATACTAATACAATTATTGAGTTATTCTAAAATTAAATAAAATTCACGTGAAAATTCGAAAAAATTATTATTATTATATATATATATATTATTACTTTAATGTAAATTTTAATTAGTTTAATTTTTAAACTAATACATAATCTTTAATTTCAGAGACTTAGCTCATGCTCGGTAGTAGCTTTTCATCATTTATCTTCATTGCATTACGAAATTTTATCAGGACGCTGTTTTCTAATGCTTTTGTTTCCAACGAACAACTGTTTTTAAACGGACACTATTTTTTGTTGACCTACCCAAATTTTAAGTGAAAATTAAAATAAAATACGTGAAATAAAAAAAAAATAAACAAAAGTAATAATATTGACAACAATAAGTGCAGTAATAAAATGAAAATTAATATGGTTTCGATAATCTTTCTTTAAATTTAAACTTCTTGAAGTCGATGCCAAATTAAGAATTATTAAACTAAAGGAGTTTGTTTTAATTTGAAACCGAAATTAATAGTAGAAGAATAATTGAAGAATACTTTTAAGGCGTTTTTGAATTAGCTTTACTTCTATAATTTACTGTGTCTTTTGAAGGATTGAGAAAAATACATTAATACTTTTTTTTTGAGAATAGCTAAAAATATTTTGGAATTACAATTACAGTAACACTAGCACAAAGCCGTACACTACAATGTTATCAAACACAATTAGTCTCCTAACAAATAAAATTAAATAAATTAGCAATGCATTGTGAAGGAAATGTAGCTGTGTTAGTTTATATATCAACCCCGAAAGAGAATAGTGAAAAATAATGAGCTATCGATAACAAAACTTCTTTCATGATAACTTTAAAGCTGCTTTTTTATTTTTTTTTCGAGTTTATAATTAAAATATTCTTTTTGGTTACATGTTACAGTTATTAGAAATTTTATGCGTAAAAAAATAAAACGTACGAGTTAACGTGTATGTGTATGATGCACACGGACACTCAGTCGCACCCACACGCAGTGTCCGAGCATGCTTATAACTATAGTATAAAATAACATAAGGTGCACGTGTATTTTAATTGGCTGTTAATCTCTACTCTAAATTGTTTTTGTTATTTTTATCGCGACAAAAATTCTGGAAAGACCGCAAGAGATCATTTCAACACTATTAGCTAGCGCAATTTTATTATTAGTAACCTAATAACATCAACTGCAATATACTGTTGAGGTGGGTGTATATTATACGCGTTAATTAAAGTGGTAATTCAATTTATACGTGGGTCAGAAAACATTCAAAGTTCTAATTCCACAGATAATTCTTGATTACATATAATAATCTGACGTATTTTTTTTATCGTTTACTATTTAAAGACTACCATCGGATGTTATTTATTATTCCAGTTAAGAATTCCCAGAATTTTTTCTTTTCCTCTTCCAATTCATGTAGACATAGAGATACTGCTGTACTTCTAAGACATTTAGATATACCAAAAAAAATTTTTAAAGACCCTTATGGTGTTATTACAAATTATCTTAAAAAGGAATGGTGTAGTAGAAAAAATAATTCTTTGACAACTGATTAATTATTAACAAAAATCTGAAAACGGAAAAATAACAAGAATATATATTATTGAAAGGAATTATTTATTAGTAGTTGTTCTTAATACCGGCTTGGTAGAAAAGTCGTAAGTATGACCAAATTATTATATTTGTCAAGCATGATCCTTTAGATGGCGTGCTGCGAAATTTCAAACGGGTACGTTTAGTTACTTATTTATGGCGATTTAGTAAAGCAAACAAGTTTTGAAATTTTCTGAAAAATGAATAAAATTGAAGTTTGAGCTGTTATATTGTACTTTGTTGTTAAAGGTTTGACCTCGAGGGATATACAAAAAGATTTAGATTCCAATTTAAAGGATTCTTTTCGACGTTTTATATGATAAAAAAGCGTGCTGATAAACTTAAACGTAGTCATACTACTATGCAAGATGATAGACGCTCGGGACGCCCAAAAACCGCTTCTACCGAAGAAATCCATAAAAAAAACCACAATGCCGTATTAAATGATTGACCCCTGAAGGTTCGTGAGTTTGGTAATATCGCGATAGATCGTGTCCACTACATTTTACACGATGTTTTGAATATGAAAAAGCTTTCCGCCCGATAAGTGCCGCGTTTGTTAACAGTCGACCAAAAAAATTCGACTGAATACAGAGTGTTTGGACTTATTTAAAAGCGATTCCGCTGCGTTCTTCGATTTTCATAACAGTAGATGAAACATGGATTAACCATTACACGCCAAAGACCATGCAGTGGGTGGGAGCAGATTAAAGTGCACCAAAGAAACCAAAAACGGTTCCATCTGCAGGGGATAGTGACGGCTGCGGTTTTTGCGATTCTCGTAGTATGGTGCTCACTATCTGGAAAAAGATAGGTCCATCATCCGGGAGTATTACGCTTCACTACTGGACCGATTGAAGGTGAGGAGGTCTGATTATGTAGAGTAGTACCCAGGTGGATAGGAACCCTTCTGGGCACTTGAATCACCGAAGGTAGGCGTACTGGGCATTGAGCTCCGGTTAGTTTGATTATAGTAATAAGTAGCAGTGTCGTGATCGGTAGGGTGGTAATCACACTCCCGAGAACGAACCGATTTGAGATGAATCTGATAAACCCTGCAATGGAGCTATAATGGGAGGCGGCAGGTTTGTATTCGCTCCCGTTGGACCAGATCAGAAGTCCAGCGAAGTAAAGCTCATTAAAGTTAAAGTAAGTTGATTATTTATTGTGTACTATTTAAAATAAGGGCAAAATTAGATCGAATAACCCTTGTTGCGATCAACAAATTTTGGCCGGTATGAGTTTTGTACTTAACTCATACAATTTAGTCACACAGAGTTAATTTAATAATTAAAGTATTGGACTAGGCGCGGGGTTCGCTAGCGATGTTCACTAGCTAGTTTTGAGAGCGATGAAGTAGGACAGAAGAGAGATGTACCAAAGAAGCCTGCGGCGAAGGTAAAGGCTGAGCGAAAAATCACTGATATAAATGTCTAAAGAGGCATTTACATCGGTGGCATTCCAATAGAAGTCTGGCTGATGACTGTGATATGTAATCAGTTAAAGGGTCAATGAGACGACCTCCGTTAAAGCCCATCAAGGCTAGGAACGGGGAAGGGTCGGTGTGACGACTGGAATCGTTACAAGGCGGGTATCTTACGGGGGTTGGGTGGACCAACTGAAGGCTGCTATTCAGGCTAAATGTCCACATGTGGCCAAAAAGAAACTGTTCTTTCAACACGATAATGCGCCTGCTCAAACGTCTCGGGTTGTTGCTGCAAAACTTTCATTCTTTGTTGCTGCAAAACATTCTTTGTCAGACCGAGAATTTTCTGAACGGCCCTCATAAAGATGAACTAAACTAATTAATAGACAAAATATATCTGTTTAAGAAAAGTTGTAAATAAAATGTAAAAACATTCTCGTCTGTGATTTCTCTCTTCAGAATCTCATCAAAATTAATTACTTTTTAACTATCCGATAAGTTTACAACCTATCTTTTTGAAAGGACAAAATATGGAATAATAAGACCAAACTGAAATTGAACGAAACAAATTTTTGTAAGCTTCAATCACTTTTATCCCTTTTTAAAGAAAACTTTTCTCATCTGCGTTTTATGAATTTCTTCAAAAATAAAGAGTTCCAAGTAAAACTTAGTTTGCATAAAATTTTAAGTTAATCAATTTCCAACTTTCTCGAAGTTTTTCCATAAAAATTAATGGCTAGGTTATTTCCAAAGACTAGTTTGGTTTTCGTTCTTTTTATGTAAATAAAGTTTTACCCAAGAATTTTCGATGTTCTACAGAAACAACTAAACTTTTGCGTGAAAACTGGTTTTTATTAAAAAGCTAATTCAATTTCTTCTTTTTTTGTTATTATTCCCAATATTTACTCAAAATTATTTAATAGTAGACTATACATTTCTGAACATTTCTAAAATTATTTATTTATAACGATCTGACAACCCAGGGTCCCAGGAGTTTTTTACGCTGATAAATATGATTTAGATAAACCGATTTTTATAGCAACTTAAGTACTCTGTGCGATTATATTTATTAAAGAAACGTGCAATTTCTTTAACTCTTTCAAAGTTGGTGGTACAGATGTTGTACCACCAAATCCTGATACCTCAAAGCACGGTGGTACATTATTTATACTATCTGTTTATATGGAAATATCATTGCAGCATGATGGTCTAATCTCTGAACCACTTTGTGGATGTCTTTCACGTATTTTACTTACTACCAACAGATGGTAGAAACTTGTAGAAGATGATTTCTTTGATGTATACAATAGCCATTTTGTTTGATGCTGCTGTTATGAGAGTGCTAAACATGTTCTCTGGATTTTACCACGTAGAATTCGTTTTACGCGGTTAATATTTACAATTTCAAGGTAAGCGTAACTCATAAACTGTTAAAATTTTAGTATTTCTTCTGTTTAAAAAAATGCAAATGAACTATATAATGTGATATATAATAATCCAAAAACTGTACCACCATGCAATAAGTGAATCTGAATATGAAATGCGGTTTTGTTCATGAAATTGTCGATTGACATATGATATTTTAAAAATTCGTTCAAAACACAAATTTAAGCAAGGAATTTAAATTTTAAGAAAAATTTTAATGTAACTTCACTATCATATTTATTTTAAGGGCATAGAATGACTTTTATGGGGTCTGTGTAGTGTAAGATTGGAATTGAATCGTGCTGTTTAGAAGGGAATGATACGAAGAGTTAAATAAGAAACGTAATTAATTTATTATTTATCTGTTCTATTGTATTGTGGGTAATGGCTTACTATAGAAGAAAGAGACTACTGACGGCGAGATAGAACGGATTGTGAACGTTATTCCATCTGATGATGAAATTCATCTTCGATGATTCCGATTCGCATCCAGATTTCGTTGAAAATGAAAATGTGATATCCAACAGCAGTTCAAGTGATTCAGAATACGCATTCCATTGAAGCGAAAAACAGTGAATAAAAATAAAAGTACAGAATCAAATGTCAAAAATGCAACTGGTACATCAGGGTTAGGTACTAAAGATGTGTAAATACAGATGTCAATAGAAGTACTAGTGTTACTGACACAAATGTTGCAGGGCCGTCTGGAAGTGTAAATGGCCATCATATCTAATCAGTTTCACATAATAGTGATGCTACTTCTACCTCTTCTATCACCAATGTTGTAACTACTACTAATTATAAGAACAGTGTCCAGGTGCCTGCTCGGGGCAAAGTGAATAAACCCCATAACGCTCCTGCGTTTTTATATGAAAAAGGACCTGCAGCATTTGTGAAAGATCTTGAAGAAATAACGCCATTTAGCTTGTTCAAACTTTCATTTGTAAGAAAATTACGGAAATGATAGTGTATCAAACTGATTTATATGCAGAACAAAATTATCAGAAAACCAGTAAAACATACATACCTACAAATGAACAAGAAATTAGTACATTTATTGGTATAAATGTTCTTATGGGCACAAAACGGTCACTAAACGTACTGCCCCTGAGATGAACGATAGCTTTATCAGGAAATTGATGACAGTCAATCGGCTTGGATGGCTGCTGTCAATAATTCACATGAATGACAACAGTATGGCGCCAAAGCGAGGTAATGAAAATTATGACAAATTAGAAAAAATTAAACCTTTTCTGCGAGTCAGATATCTGAGAACTTCAAAAACGCTCTGCAACTCAGCGAGACAATGGCTGTTGATGAGTCCATGATTAAGTTCAAAGGTCGTAACTCATTAAAACAATACGCGCCAAAGAAACCCATAAAGAGGGGTTATAAGGTTTGGATTTTAGCTGACAAAACAGGCTACACTTGGAAATTTGAAATCTATACAGGAAAGCAGGATAATGTAGAAAAACAGCTTGGAGAAAGAGTTGTAAAGAGTTTGGTGTGCGATATCAAAGACAGAGATCAATAGATTCATTGTGACAATTACTTCACAAGCATAATAAGTCTACTGTAAGAATTAAAGCAAAAAAATCCACGCGTGGAACGATAAATCCATCACGAAGACATCCCCCAAACATGCGCGATGACAAATCAATGAATCGTGGTGAGTATGACTGGTTTACGAGTGACACGGGTCTTGCAGTAATGAAATTGGAAAAACAAGAGAGCTGTACACTTGCTGTCTAATTTCCACAATCTTGAGGACGTTATGGAAGTAACGAGAAAAGAAAAAGATGGCACGCAAAGTAAAATTCCATGTCCCAGAGCTCTACGGGACTACATTGAAAAGGGTTTACGAAATAGATAGGAAAAGTAAAAGATTATGGCACCGAATATTCTGGTACTTCATTGATGCGAGTGTTGTGAACGCTTTAATTGCATACTAAGAACTGGACACTCCTGAAATGACTCTTAAAGATTTTCGTAGGGACATTGGTACAGATTTAAAGTTTTCCCTTGCATCTTTGCAAGAAACAAACTATCATTGAAAAGAAGAAATTCCAACAGTCCTGTTCAGATAAAAGGAAAGAAACCATTTGTACCAAAGGAAGTACGATTGGAGAGCTCGGCGCACCAACCACAACGACGTACAAGATGACGATGTGCCAAATGTTGCACCAAACTTAACAGGTGCGTACAGAGTGGATCTGTTGTGAATGTAAAGTGCCACTTTGTCTCGAAAAAGCAAAAACGTGTTTCCAGGACTACCGTATCACATGAGGTCATTGAAGCACGGCGGTACAAATAGTGCACCACCTATCTGACGACTAATTAATTATGAACAATTGTTTTTAAACATCCCAACCCCGTAGGGGGAGACACCGACCTTGTGACGCTTCCGGTCGCCAAACCACCCCTCCCGTTCATAGCCCTGATGGGCTTTAAGGGAGTCGTCTTTCGCCCTCTAACATTTTACATCTCATAGTAATAAGCCAAGTCTCACTGGGATGCAACCGATGTAAATGCCTCGACAAACATTTGCAGCGATGTTTTTAAACTCAGCTTTTGCCTTCGCTACAGGCCTCATCCGGATATCTTGAATGTCCTACATCGTTTCCCTCTGAACTAGCTAACAGAGTTCGCGGAAGCACGAACCCTCGCCTAGTCCTACATTTTACAGAGCCAATTTCGTAAATACCTCTTAATAATCGAGGCAATAGAATAATAACATACCACCAAAAATGTTATTCGCGACAACGAAATTTAGTCCTAGTTCCCTTAGTGAACTCAACATTCAGTTCATACTCCTGACTTAGTTTCATTTTTGGACTCCGGTCTGGTCTACCAGGGAGAAGCAGACAGATCTTCTACTCCCACTCAGATCCATCGCAGAGTCCGGTGTGACATTTACTTTCACTACTACCATCGTCGAGATGCCGCTACACCTCACGGCTGGGCGGCCATGTGGAAATTACGAAGAGGCAGGGAGGCCGAGGTATTTGGGATGTGATTTCGAGCTGGGCTTGTACCGGAGCGGAACGGTGATCGCAATGCACCGGTTCTAAATTTCGAATAGTTGCCCATCTCCCGCCTGCGGAGGAGGCTTTACAGCCTCGTGATGGAAGCATGACAGCAAGAATGGCACGCCTCAAGTAAGGGTAGGTCCTTGTATAGATTTATACAGGATTTAGGGGGATGGTACGCCTCTAGTTCGTTTTTAAGGGCAACGGGAGCCCAAGTGCTCTCCAACCACGTGAATTTGAACCAATATTTGTTTCGGTTCCACCTGCCAGCTGATGAACTGTGCGTCTGTGGGTAGATCCAGTCGAACGAACACATGATGTTCGACTGCCCAGATCTTGTGGAGGGGGCACCGTGGAACTTAGAGGTCAAGGGGAAAATTGGCCACTCATAAGCGGCGAGTCAATGTGGCGTGAGCCGCATTGTCGGACCGTGTGGGAGTTCCATGATGCCGTTGCTTTGTTCAACCGGCATCAGTAGTTTAAGGGATATGACTCCTACCGCTGGCCGTAGGAAGCTACCCTAAAGAAATGGCTGGTCGAGTAGTTTGTCTACTTTGTCGGTCGAGTAGTTTGGAGATTTTTGAGTATAAATATTTGCCATCGGTCAAATATAGCTCCAAGCGCTATAATATGGTGGACAGGTACTTGCTGGCATTCAGCGACTCAGGCGTGGCAGCAAATTGCTGTCCTTGACAGAATAAATTTTAATTTATTGACAGGTCATATATTTTAGTATGTAGACGGGGTGCGTCTACCCATTTTAGTAATACATGAGAAGTGAGCGGTGGAACACACAAGCGAGTGGTGTAGAGCACTACGCTTATTCCGCTCACGCAGTTAGGTAAGCTCTAGGAGCTAATTAGGATATTGGTCGCTAAATCGTTTTGAGGAACAGTAGCCGTTTGTGGTACGGACATTCGGCCTTATGCTTTAGGGCGACCGAATGGGGTGGTGGTGGGAGAAATGCCAAACAAACCAAATCAAATTTTTACACCTCACGGCTGCATGGTTACCCAGATCCTCGCCAGTGCAGTCGTCGTCGTTTGTTGAAGTAATGAATAGTATTCATTTATAATTATATTAAATGTAACTTTTATTAAGTCTTCGTAATCATGATCTATAAATGTATTTAATATTTATTTAGCTCTTTAATACATTTAAATGCATCAAAGGGTTAAATATACATTCTTTATAGTGTAATTATAATATATTATTACCCACGACAGAATGGAAACTGTATATGCGCGCACGCATATGTGTGTCACTATTTTCCTCAAAAACTACTAGACCAATTTCTATGCGGTTTTTTACATTACATAGGTATTACCTCAGAGCAGGTTCTTGGAATAGTTTTACGGCTATGAGCCGCCAGGGGCCGCTGCAGTAGATATATTTCTTTAAAACGGCTTCGTGGGTTTGTTTAATTTTTAATTTTATCACTTATTTTCAAAATAAGAAAACAATTTTTCTTAAATATTGCTCGTTATCAATTTTTGTATCACAACGAAAAAATAATAAACAACTTTCTCATCACAATGTGTTTGATTTCAAAATATATTTTTTTTTTATGATATGACGTTTTGCAAAAAATAAATGAACTGAAAGTTTAACCAATTTCTTAGCTAAATTAATTAAAAAATTAAGAAAACTAACGACTAAATAGATTATTTAGTAAAGTTTACAGCAGATATAGAGTTTGCTGTATTAAAAAAATGTATTTTATAACAGGTAAAAAAAAATATATTTAAAAAGTATAAAAAGTAAAACTACTTTCCCAATTCGGTTTTGTGTAACCTGTTATCTGATTTTATTTTAGTTATATTTTGTTCCATTACCAGTACCTGGTCGATCTTAAGTATAATAAACAATAATAACGAGAACTAAGCAAGCTATGCAACGATTAAAAATGACGTAACAACGTTTTTTATTGACTTTTCAAAGAAACGTACGGTATTACTTTCGATCGCACAATTGGATTGGGGGTGAAATTGAATTTTCTTTACGTTTTACGGTATAGGTATAAGATTTAAATAAAGCAATCTCGCCGCAGAGTTATCCCTACCACATGTTGATGATGCTCTTTCTCGGTCCGGGACTTTATTTGGCAGAACCTTTTATAGCTAACCCCAATATCTGAGAGCTGATCGCTCTATTCATTACCTGCGACCAGTAGCTGACGTTGGTCCTGGAATGATGTATTACTGATCCCCATATTGTAAAATTATTGCATTTCTTTTTAGATTATAAATTACCGTGGGACGAATAAATTGCGTTAGTAGTAAAATCAATCTACACTCTTCTTCACTTTTATGTACTCGGTTAGAACAGACAAAGGTTATATTTGTTGTGTTAAATTTAATAAATTCAGGTCGGAAAATGAATCTGAATACAATTTTTTTTTCAAATAGATTTATAAAGCACTACGCGGTTTTTTTTTACGTAAAATCTTAGAAAAGATTTATTACTTCATGTAAAGAACCGTAGGTGGTTTATAAGAGTGTATGAACACCTTAAAAACCAACCAAAAAATGCAATGAATATATTCATTTATTCCAATAAATAATATGATAACCTTCTGATCGTTACATAATAATACCGATTATATAGACTACTAGTTTAAATAGACCATGTCTTTATAAAATAAATTATGAAGAAGTATATGAGCGCGCGCGCGCGCTGCTTTGCTGTTACTCCGACTATTACACATTATGCTGCCGACGTGCCAGGCCTAACGTAGATCCAGGTGTAGTGCAATGTAAGTGTAAATGTACCGGCAAACATACAGTCTGGAACAGATTCAGGTCGACTTCTCCTGAGAAGTGTGGATAATTGTAACCCAACCACCAAAGTACAAAGGTAACCACAGTCTATTCAAATCCATAAAAAAGCAACTGCCTTTACAAGGAATCGAATCTAAGCACACTCGACTTTGAACATCAGTTGACTTTGCGATGACGAGTTTAACCGCTAGACTAACACGGCAGGTTATAAATAAATAAACAAATTAGAAGATAAAAAATAAGTATGATAGTCCATATTAATCATTTAAATACAAACACACGAAATAATTTTAAGGTATTTACATTAAAAAAATAATTAAGATAATATAAAAAAATTATTACAAAATAATTCACAGTTCAGTCGGTGCTATTAAAAATTATTTTGAGCACATATTTGTGAACACGTATTTGAACGGGATATAGAAAAATCAGCGGTGTTTATTATTACTTTTTAATTAGGATTATCTAAAAATCCTTCTGTGAAATAATATTGTTTCCGTTAAAGAAAACATTTTAATTGTATTTTAAATAAATTTTCGGGAACATTTTCCAAATGGTTTAGTAATTAATTAAAAACTGCGACGAAAGGATAATAATTTAATATAAGATTCTTTTTGTAAGCCAAGAATTGTCTTAAATTATTATAGGAAAAATATCCGTTGTCTGGTTTGATAAGGGTAGATACTTTTAATTTTTTTTTTGACTAAGTACATCATTCTTTTTAGCAAAATGTACACATTCATACGTATAAACACAAGGTTACGTTAACTTATTTAATTGTCTAAATATCAGTCTACATGATTCATACTTACAGCCGCCAGATACTGATCTAACAGCCCATTTTTGTATCTTAAAAACTCGTTTTTTTTGTATTTATTTTTTTTTAGGGAGCCCCAAGGGATGAGATTATATCTTATACCAGAAGATGTATGGGTATATAATAAATAATTGTATAATTATGAAGATACACTTAGCGTTCTATTAAGTCGCTTCAAAGAAAAAAGCATGGTTTTTTAATTTTGTTACAAATGAAATCAGTTTGATCCTCCCAAGAGAACTTGCCTCTAATAAAACATGGAGGAATTTCGTTTTACGGGCAACAGAAATACTATTGTTATAAATAATGGAAATTTTATACTTACGATCAGCTACGTTACGTCTACCTGAGAAGCATAATGCAGCAGTTTTATCCATATTTAAAGTTAGAAGAATTCATCTAGTAAGCAATTTTTTGAACTGCTATCGTAGAATTTTCAATTCCTTTTAAATGTTTATATTTAGATATGGTTACAAATAGAAAGTACATTTAATTTTATTCTTAATGAAACTATTCTTATAGTACATTTCCATTGCCGTCTTTAATAAATTAGCTACAGACTCGTTAAAAAAAAGACTTACAAAAACGGTTATTAATATTTTGATGAGTTTTAAAATAAAACTAATTAGTAAATTTTAATTTTCTCTAGACAATTATTTTTCGATTTAATTCTTTTCCGATTAGTTGATCTCAATGTCGAATTAATCGATTGAAACAATCGATTTACAAAAACCTGTAAAAAATTATTTTCATCGTTTCGAAATTATTATTTTTACTTTCCCGGTGAATGTGACTAGAATTAAAGGGGAAGTATAGTCAGTGATCATATCAAAAAATGGAGTAAAGGGTTTTAGGAAATTTATACGTTTTAGGATCCGATTACACTAGTTCCATCTAGACCAAAAAAACATATGTATAGTAGCCCCAGCGAATCTACGAGCATGTGATTTCAAGTGCTGACATATCATTATATTGTTTTCCAAAACATTATTTTTGGGCGTAATTATTATTTTTATTTAATTTTTCGACTTAAAAACAATACATTTATGTTGTTTTATGTTCAGTTCTTTCCATTTGAGTTAATTACATGTAAAAAAAATGCTTAACTACTCAATCTTGTAAACAATAACAATTTCTTAACCGATGACTAATGCTCTGATTGGTATTATGTACAGCCCTATAAAAATTTATACGATATATTTAGACCCGTCATTCGTAGTACACAATGCGTGTATAAAGAAATAAACTTTAGTCCAGTTTATATCGTGTTCGGTGAAGGTATTCGGATAGCGTTTTTGTGCGGTTATAATTGCTCATTGTTTTTCGCAAATATTATTTTTTCTTAATTTTTGTTCGTGTGTTATTAGTGCGGTTTGTTATGGCAGAATTTAAATCCGTAGTTAAGAAAAAAAAACTTAGGAGTCAAGCACGTGAAATTATCAATAATGTTTATGATTTTATGGAAAAAGATTTTAGGTAAATTAACTGACGACAAACGTATAATGGCATTCAGAAATGCGAAGAAAGAACTGCTGCTGCTTGTGAGATATCAAGAACACAGGTTCAAACATTCAGGAGATAAAAAAAAACATGATTCTTCAATGCACTGTAATGCACTGCATTACAGTGCATTTATAAATAATTCAAATTTTTTTCAGAAAATCAACCCCCACCTCTTAAAATATTTTAAATATTGTTCATACATATCTGCAAAATATACCTTACAAGTAAATTTTTTATGATGGGTTTTTCTTATTTTTTGTTTTAATACCTCAGTAATAAACTTTTATATTGCATCACTATATTAAGTATTATATTACTAATAACATTATTATCTTTATAACCCATTTAATCAAAGTAAAGAGATCTTATCTTTATATCAATATTTGATTACTATTATGAAATTTAATTAAATAAAAATGCATTTACGACTTGCTTAGAAGTAATTCAAAACACATACATCATCTGTTACACAGAATTATCTTATAGATATCTCTAAAGTTGACGGCTATAAATAAATTTTAAAATGATTCAAGATTTGTTTTATTGTTTGTGTTAGAAAAAAATATGTAGGTCATTTTATTTTTAAGTATTTTATAATATATGTAGTTGAAGCGATGAAGTAAATCATTTGTGAGGTTGTAGTTGTGTATTTGCATACGTAGGTTATACATGAGTAGTCATATGTATAAATAAAAGCACGGATGGATTTTTTGGTATCTGATATCAAAAAGATTTTACCTACATATGTTAGTAATTCACAATAATATAATCTAATCGTAACAAAAATTACACAAATTATTAACTATTTAAACACCTGTTGTCATGCACTGATTTAGAACATTTGGTAGTCGCATTTTAAAAATAAGATAAAAAAGAAATCTGGCACAAATATAAGAATTTAAATGGTCTGTTAAAATAAAAATAAAAGTAATATGGAGGAAAGTTTAAATCTGTCACTTCACAGATTTTTTGTCAGTTTTAAATTCAACGTTATATTCATCATAAAAAAGCAGATAGTAGGTAGTACGTTGTAATTTCAAAAAAATATTACGACCTCCACATTATCTACATTATTACTAATTTGATGTGACCAGTAGGACAAGATTTTTAGCCTTAAAATTAATTAATAAAAGGACATTTTATTAAAAGTGTCCTTTAATAATCTTTGGCAGCTGAAAGCCCTTCCGAAATACGCCTTCCAGAAATGCCTCCAGTCATGGAGTCAAAGTTGGAATAAGTGCATTGCTAGCCAAGGACAGTACTTTGAAGGAGATTAAATCGAATTCTATGTAACCTTATTACTTTTTTTAATAAAAAATTATTCACCGTATTTTTTGATCACACCTCGTATGTATACATATGTCCCACGAAGAAACGGAAACTTTCAGAACATGTTCTACCGATGAAAATAATGAAAAAGTTCATATCAACGTATTTCTGGAAGTGCTTTGTTTTTGAGCTAGGACTAGCGAAAGATTTCGCTCGGATTTCAGCTCTTTAAATAAAATAAATCCCTACTGTAATTTTTGGAACCCAAATTAAGGAGTAAAGTTGGTAGCTTCTTATGTAATTTAGCTGCTAAATAGGATAAAATAGGTTCCAGTAGTTTTAAAGATATCCGACGTAAAACACAAAATTCGGTGTAGTAAAACAAGTTTTTTTAGGATTATTTAAGCAATAGCTTTAATAAATGCTTTAATAAAATGCATAATTTTAGTAATAAAACCTGTACAAAAATTTAATTCTCAAAAAAAATAATGTAAATACAGCTAATAAAAAGCAAATAAAAACGTTTAAAAATCGGTTTTTTATTGAAGCAAAACGACGAAAAATATACATAAAATCGTATTATTCTTTCTGTACCTAATAAACATTCTTTTTAAACATTTTTAGGTGTATCAGCATTTACGAACGAAAGGGTCATTTCCAACGTGTTCGTTTTCTTTCGAACGCCAAGTAAATCATCATCGTATTATTCAGCATATTCAGCGTAGCCCAGGCACTAGTATAAGGCGAATTTCATCTCGCACTATTTTGTCAAAAAACAAAGTGTGGCGCAACCTACGGAAAGAAAATCTTTATCCTTTCCGTCTACAGAAGGTTCAAAATTTGCAGCCAATTGATTACCAGCGGCGATTAAACTTCTGTCATTGACTTCTAGACTACGCTGAAAAGTTAAATTCAATTTTATTTACTGACGAAGCCATTTTTACATGAAATTGAGTCTTCAATTCTAAAAACAGTCACTTATGGAACGAGACGATCCACATGGTAGTGTGGAAACTAGTTTCCAACACAGATTTCACATTAATGTTTGGTGTGGCATTATTAATGACAAAATTCTGGGACCATTTGTTTTCAATTAAAACCTTACGGGAGATGCATATGTTCATTTCTTGAAAAATGATTTTTCGACTCTTTTACAGGATGTACTACAAACTAGATTATTCTATATATTATAAGTTTACAAACTAGATCGCAAATGATTTTCTAGCACGATGGTGCAACGCCACATTTTTCTTTAGTAGCTGGAAATATCACTTGAATGCTAATTTCTTAAATTATATTGGACAGGGTAGACTGATCGATTGGCCACCACGATCGCCGACTTAACACCACTAGATTACTTTATTTGTACCCATATGAAAACGATAGTATACCGACAAAAAGTTGATACTAAAGAAGAGTTACTCATTAAAATACGAAATGCGATTGAATTTATACGAAACGATCCGACATAATACGGAAAGCCACCGGAACAGACTGCACCGGGCAGAGTGCAGTGTACATTGTGAAAAATGGAATTTTGAAGAATTACTGTAACCGTGGTTTGTTATTTCGTTACCATTTATCATTTCATGTATTTTATTTTTTTATTTTGCTGTATTAAGAATAATGTTTATTAGGTTCAAAATAATACGATTTTCTATTTTTCGTCTGTTTTACTTGAATAAAAAACCGATTTTTAAAAGTTCTTATTTACTTTTTACTGGTTGTGTTTACATTAATCTTCTCAGAATTAAATTATCTACAAGTTTTGTTATTAAATCTTCCGCTTTTATTAGTCATTTAACAAAGCTATTGTAATACAAACCTAGAAAAAACTTGTTTTTCGACACCGAATTTTGTCTTTTACGTCGGATATTTTAAAACCTACCGGAGTTACAGTTCAGGGGCTTGTTTTATCCTGTTTCCCAGCTCAAGTTACATAAGAAACCACCAACTTTACTCCTTAATTTGGGTCCCAAAAATTACAGTAGGGCTTTATTTTATTAGAAAAGCTGAAATCCGGGAGAAATCTTTCGCTAAACGTAACTAGACAAAGCGTTTCCAGACTTATATTTATATGAACGTTTTTCATTATTTTCACCAGTAGAACATGTTTTGATGAAAATTTCTCTGTGGGACACATATTAATATATTATATTAATCAATCTGAACTATTTTATTTGCTATATTCTTATCGCCGAAATATTTTCTAAAATTCATCCAAAACATGTAAACCACAAAAATAGGCGGCAATGAGTCGCATAATTTTCATGAATTTGTGGGGTAATCTTCTCACCCCATCAAAACAATTATTTCTAAACTAAACATTTATTATTGCCATAGATATCTTATATGCACAAATTATGTTAGCAGATTTAAAGTTTTACATTAAAGAAATCAAAGGTGGGATTAATAATTGAAATCCATTACCTTCGCCACTTTTTAAATATTCGTCTAATGATTTTAGCACCCATAAATCATATTTTTCATCAGTATTAACTATTAAATTACAATAGAATTAATGAAAACCAAGTGTACTTGAAATTTTAATATTTAAAATATTTGAGATAGAGGTGGTTTTCTTTTTTCAAATATTTTATTTATTTTGAAAAGGTAATTAAAAAGTAAGAAAAAATTTGCCCTCCTGAACTTCAATTAATATAAATATATACATACAAAACCCAATCTTACTATCAATCCACCTCTCAGAAAATTTTAAAAAAGTTTAATGGCAAAAATGCCCCCCCCCCCCCGTACAACCATTCTACTTATTCGAAACATTAATGCAGTTCAAACGCAATTAATTTTCATTATTTCCTCATTCATTTTGAAAAATTCTTTTAACTTCTTCAAATTTGGAAAATTAGATTTAAACATCCCTAAAACATATTTTATACAGATAATTAACTATTAAATCATATTAAAATTAGTAAAAAACCAACATAGATTAATATTTTTATATTTGAAATATTTCAGATGATTTTTGAAAAAGTTTTTTTGCTAATTAAAGATAAGAAATACAATTAAATCCTTCAGACATTTTTATCGAAATGTGACATCCTCTACCATTTTATCTCCTCATGTTTCAATTGACTTCTTAAAAATATTAATAGAATCAGTGTGGCATATATAGAAGTCATCCTTCCAAATACAAGATTTCTATGTGAACCCATTCCAGTTCACGACCCGTTCAACAGCCACAGCTGAGAGACTACTACAGAATAATACATCTCGCCTTGAGGCTTGTCTAAGGTTACCGGCTTCACGTACTCACCTGAGAGAACAAAATGTATAGTCTTTTCTCGCTGCGAGACCCTTTTATTCCACAAGTCCTTATCAATGGAGAGTCAGTTGCTACCTCTCCTGACATTAAATTTTTAGGTTTGCTTTTTTGATAGCCGTCTTATGTGGGCCAAACATATAAAACATTAAAAAAAGATGTTTAAAGATTCTGGATATGCTACCAGTCCTTAACAATACCAAGTGGGGAGCGGATCGATCATATATGATACGTTTTTATTATTCTTTATTTCGGTCCTGCATCGTCTACTCTTCAGCGCGTCATACCGTGCTTAAGATGCTGGATGCTGTATACCACGCTTTTCTTCATCTCGCTACAGGTGTCTTTAGATCAAGCCCTGTCGCAAGCGTACACAGGTGGATCGAAACAGAATGATACCGTTGGATGCGCTTTTGTTGTAAATGGTAGAACCTATATGTTCGGTCTATCTGGTGTTACGAGTGTCTACAATGCTGAACCTTACGCCATCAATAAGCCTTTTTATATCATTCATCCTGTCGTCGCATCCTTATTTGTAGCGATTCGTTTAGTGCACTCCAAGCGTTTGAAGATTTGTATTCTAGACATCCTATCGTCACCGAAATTCATAATGCAATTGCTGAGTCGAACCGTCAGAACCCACGAATGAGTTTATGCTGGATCACTAATCGTGAAAATCCGGGTAATGAACAGGCGGATTCCACTGCTAAAGATGCATGTAGCCGACCGTCTTTCACCACTCTTGTTACTTCTACCGATTTTGTTAATTCTGTTAAACAAACTTTACGAGGAAGGTGGCAGTGATTGGACTATTACGGTAGACGAACTCCTTTACATCAAGGATGCTGTGCGGCCAAGGAGCTCTTCAATCCGGAATAACAGTAGAGAGGAGATTATTATTTGCCGTTTACGAATAGCGTATACTAATCTTACACATGGACACCTGACACCTGATGAATCAGACCATGCACACGTTTGCATTCGCTGCGACTGCCGACTAACGATACACCACATCCTTGTGGACTGCATATGTTATGCGGCGTTGTGTCGGAAATTTAAATTAGTTGCTGCCGAGATATTCTAAGAAACAATCTGAGGATACCGAGGTTACCGAATATCTTGTCCTTTCATAAAGCCGGACACTATATTCGATTTTCTTCATCATCATCATCATCATTCACTAAAGCATACGCCTCGTCGATTTAAACCCGTCACTCTCATCTCCTTTTCTCTCTTAAAGTCATTATATTAACCAAGGCCCAACTCTTCTTTAACATTATTGATGACGGCTGCTGACGGTCTACCTCTAGGTTTTTTACCCAAAACCTTGCCCTCAAATATATTTGTCAAGAACTGGTCATGTCATATTACATGTCCTACCAACTTTGCTCCTCTTCTTCGTATTACATTTAGCAAGGACCTCCTTCCACTCACTTCTGCTAAAACTTGATCGCTTCTTTTCCTATCCACCCAGCTTGTTCTTGTTATTCTCCTCCAAATCCACATTTCCATTGCTTCCATTGTCTTCTTCTTTCTGCTTTCCCAAGCGTCCATGTTTCATACCCATAAGTTAGAACACTACAGACATAACTTTTAGCGAATCGTTTCCTTATTTGTAAACTCATATGATTATCAGTCGGTATATTCTTTTTATCCTGGAAAGCTTGTTTTGCCAACATTATTCTTCTTTTTACTTCTGTAGCACATTTATTATCATTAGTGATGGTGCTTCCCGAATAACAAAAACTATCAACCTTCTCTACAACAGTACCGTCTAATTTAATATCAACCTTTGTACCTTCCTTTGTTTTTCCTGCAATCATAATCTTTGTCTTCTCCTTATTAATCTTCAGTTTAAGTTTTGTTGGTACTTTAGATAGTGTTTCTAACATAATCTCCATTCCTCTTGCTGATTCCACCAGTAACACAATATCATCTGCAAAGCAGATACATGTATGGACATGTATCCGCTTTGCAGATGATATTGTATTAATTTGCCTATTAATTTGTATATTCGCATATTAATTCGTATTTGTGTTAATTCGTATATTGTGCAGATGATTGTGAATTTGTGTGTGGATTAATGGAAAATCCATATTTTCAATTAATTCTGATTCCTTTTGTTTTTTCTTTCATTTCTACAATAGCTTTTTCAATAAATAAATTAAACAGAAATGGTGACAGTAGCCAACCTTGCCTGACTCCCCTTCTTATTTTGGCCTCGTTCTTTAAGCCGTTGATTTCAATCTCCATTTTATACAGATTCAGAATTAGTCTTCTGTCCCTCTAGTCAAGCTTTATTTCCCTCATTGTTTGAAAGAGCAATTCCCAAACCACCTTGTCAAAGGCATTTTCTAAGTCTACAAAAGTCAAAAAGGTCTTCTTGTTAAGCCCAATTCTTCTCTCTAATAACACACTCAGCGCTAGTATCGCTTCTCTAGTTCCCTTCCCAGATCTGAAACCAAACTGGTCTTCTCCCAAATTTGCCTCAATTTTCCCTTTTATTCAGCTTTTAAAAATGTTTAGCATTATCTTTGAAGTGTGGGATAACAAAGAGATTGTTCTGTAATTGTTGCAATCCATTGCATTTCCCTTCTTAGGAATTATTACAGTTTTGCTATCTATAAAATCTAGTGGTGGTATCGTTCCCTCTTCATACCAACATTTGATAAGCCTATACAAACACTCCTTTGTTGATTCTCCTAATTCTTTTAATATTTCTGCCGGAATGTTATCTGTGCCTGTCGCTTTGCCATTATTCAGGTTATTCAAGGCGTTGAAAAATTCTTCCTTAGATACAGGTGGTCCCATCATGTCTTTATCCACCCTATTTTCATTTTCCAGATATTTCCTACTGTTAACAATATCCTTTCCTTCATATAGCTCCTCAATATATTCTTTCCATCTGTCACCTACATCATCTAAATCAAAGAGAAGATCCCCATTTTTATTCCCTACCATATTTGTTTTCGTTCTCAATTTTATCATCATTGACTTAATACTTGAGTAAGCTCTGTCAGTTTTTCCTCTTTCTAGGTTTTTCTGAATCGCCTCATTTCTGTCTTGCATCCACCTTTCTTTTTCCAGTCTGCATTTTTGAGTAATCATGTTCTTTACCCTTTTGTATTTCTCCAGTCTTTTCCTCTTAACTTGTTTCACTCTTTAATGAGGTCCAGTATTCATGGTTTACTTGGTTCTAACTTGTTTAACCCTATTATTTCCTTAGCCATTACCGATATGGTTTCTTTCATTCCTTCCCAGCCTTCTTCTCTGCTGATCAATTCATCTGTCATTATTTTCAGCTCCTTAACTATTTCCTCTTCCTTGAGTTTTCCTACACATCATTTATGCTGGCTAGCTCTTTTGTATTTCTGAAATCTAATATCATATTTTGCTATCACAAGGACATGATCACTCTCTATGTCATATCCAGAGTACAAATGACTAGACTGTATTTGGTTTTTATACTTATCCTTGACCAGAATATAGTCTATCTGGTACCTCTTTCCATCTCTTGGCATTGTCCAAGTATACCTACCTTCTGCTTTTGTTTTCTTAGTATTTTATATTGCGATTTAACTTTTCCTATTTTTCCTTTGTTACTGTGCAGTTTTTTGTTAATTTTATTTTTTAATTTATTTTTTCCGTTAATTAGTTTATATGTCATTATTCTTAGCGCATGTGTTAAAAATTAGTTTATATATTGTAAAATCATTGCTTTCAGAGGCTAATAACAACCTTTGTTGTACGCCAAAAAAAAAAGGCAATCCATTTCCTTTATTATATTCTAAAATAGTTTGGAATTAAAACTATCCACATGATTGGGGAAGAAGTCGCATTTAAAAGTTCAATAAAGTCAAAAAGCAAGCCAAAGCTAATATAGAGCCAAATTTTAACTTTTTTTGATCAATGGGTTTTTGAAATATTAGGCAAAAACTGTTCTTAGATAATGTTGAATATCCACAACTATATCTGGTTGACTTAAAACTTTGGAATTTAAAATAACTTAATAAGTGTTTTCATTGTAATAAAGCTCAATTTTCTAAGGATCATTATACAAAAAGTCAAAAATTAAAAATGGCGAAAATTTAATGCCATCATTGCCATAGAAATTTTTTTTGCCATTTTCAAAGAATTTACGTTGATTCTATGCAGAAACATTAATCGAACTGCAGACCAATGTATATATGTATGTTTTACATATAATACATCTTCTGGAAATTTCTATAACTTTTTTTATGTTTTTTAGACTAAGGGGGTCTTGAAGTCAAGATTTCCAAAATCCCTGATACCCAAAATTAGTGTCAGTCACTATAGTTTCCCCTTATAGCTTATCATTGTGTAGCAGCAATAAATCTATAGCCAGGAAAGTAAAAGTAGTGTTGAATTGGTCAATACTAATTTTTTTATATCCCACTTCATATGAGAACTATCTTAAAAAATAATGACCATTCAATTACGTTTCTTGTGTTTCAGCTATGGCAATCTTCTTGTATTTTCAGTTATGCTGTTTTCAAAGTTCAACCTGTTGTTTCCCATGTAAATTTATGAACCAAAGCTATGTAGTTCTGAATTCAGCTGGAATACACTTTGTTAGTTAAGCTATCCTGTTATCGCTGTACTAGGGTTTCCTTTTCCATATCATTTTTCTTAATTTATTCTTGAACTCCTCAATCTGTGTTTTAACTACTTACATTATTAGATTATTATTCACATTATATTAATCGCATATTTCAGAATTTTTATTATACTCCATAAATTCATGAAACATTTCAGAAATTCATCATTGCTAATGCCAATTTAAATCTTTTATTTTTGTTTTAAGTAGGAGTAATATTTTATTACATTTACAGAAATTTCAAACTAAATTTCACCACAAACTTATTTCAGCTATTTTGTTAAACTTTCCTTGTTATACAGTTTGCTTATTTCTCCTTTGCTTTTAATGAATTTAACAAAAACTTCTTGTCTCATCATTTTTCCTTAATAGCTTCACTTTTATGTATTTATTTCCCCTTTCCATTGATCCCTTTTTTACTGTGCTCCCTAACCAGGCTGTCCTTGCAACAACAAATCTTAATATTTGAATACCTTTCTTCTAGACAAAAATCCCCTCTTTATTTTATAGCATTTCATCATAATTCTATTATCCAATTAGAGGGATAAATTTTAGTATTTTATTTATTATTCTATGTTGAAACAAAATATGAATTTTATAAATATGTGTAAATACATATTTAAAATATTTAAAAATATTTTAAGTATTAAAATACTTAATACAGTATTTCAAAGTAAAAATACCAGTGGTATAAGACAATAAGAATAAATCGCTTTCCAGCAGATAACTGAAGAGAAAAAATATTAAATGCAGTTTCAACCCGTACAATTGGTACTTATTATAATGGCTACTACTGTAACAATCAATTTCACTAAATAGAACAAAATTTTTAAAGAATACTTTTTGATCATTAATTTCTTAATTTGAAATTATCACCTTTTTCACCATGAAAAGATCTGACATTCGTTACACAAGTTGCAGTTTTTTTTTTAATCCTAAAATCTTTCATTTCCAAACAGTCAATATAATTTCAATCTGGCTTAAGACAGACTGGTTGTAAGACATTTAATTTTTCTTGAACAAGAAAGATTATAATATTATTGATGATATTATTAAGATTATTATATTTAATACCTATATCAGCAACATAAGTAGTTAATTAATTAATTGTCTTTAACTGGTGTTTAAGTATTTTGAACACAGTAATCTGACCATGATTGACTGATTGCAGTGTATGTTTAGGAAATAAGCATCACAGTTTATTTTTTTGTAAAAATAATTAATTCTATTGATTATTTACCTGATTGTGAATACTTCTGAGACACTAGGAACTGGTTATGTAATAATATCATATGTTTTTTCATTAATTTATAAATTTTATATTATAGCCGACTATGTAATAGATAGAGTTAAAAAAGGTCTTATCTTATAATTAATTTGCGTTGTGTGTGTGTTTTGTTTTTAATATGTATTTTTCCAAATCTTTGTAATCTTAGGAGAAAGAGGAGGACTTGGAAGGATTTCTATACAAGGAAGCATTTTGTTTGTAACACTATGCTGCTGTTACAGTATATTGAATGATTCATTTACTGTTATATCTGATACTATCTGTTTCTATTCTCATATAGCAACTGGCTTGTTAATAAAGAAGATAAAAGAGAAAAATATTAACTGGGATTTTAATCAAGTGTAGACATAATAAATTATTTGTTATTTATAAGAATTAGTAACACAAGTAATATTGCTCAAATAATGTTTATATAAAACTAGACTCTCTTGTGACAGTTTTTATTTCTGTTATCATTATTACAACTACTACTATTATTAAAAAAAAACAACACAAAAACCAATTGTCATTTCAAACTATAATATAAATAACCCTACTTCTAATAACAATGTTTTGGCTAAAAATAAAGCCAACTTGTCATGTATAAAGTGATGTCATGTTAGCAAATGTCATTAGTTATAATTAAGTATATTTACTTTAGTAAAAAGTAAATAACAGTTTTGTTTCAACGTTGTGTAACAATTTCTTATGTTAAAAAAATAATATATTCAATAGTTACTAAAACTGTAAAAAAAAAAGAATTTATTCTCTATAAATCAATAAATAAACTGTAGGAATATTATTACATCTAATTATTGAGTTTTTTCATTGTTTAATATTACCTTATTTTTGCTAATAACAAATAAATAATACAATAAAATATAATAAATAATAAGTGTGTGTGTGTGTGTGTGTGTGTGTGTGTGTGTGTGTGTGTGTGTGTGTGTGTGTGTGTGTGTGTGTGTGTGTGTGTGTGTGGGTGGGTGGGTGTCTGTGTGTGTGTGTGTGTGTGTGTGTGTGTGGGTGTCTGTGTGTGGGTGTGTGTGTGTGTGTGAGTGTGTGTGTGTGTGTGTGTGTGTGTGTGTGGGTGGGTGGGTGGGTGTCTGTGTGTGTGTGTGTGTGTGTGTGTGTGTGTGTGTGTGTGTGTGTGTGTGTGGGTGTGGGTGTGGGTGGGTGGGTGTCTGTGTGTGGGTGTGTGTGTGTGTGTGTGTGAGTTTACATGCAATAAATTAATATATTTCAATCTATTAATTAATTGTTTTTATAAAAATTTCAAATGACTAAAAATTTGTGGGAACTGTGCTTGCAGGGGATTTTTTTACAGTTGTTAATGGCTCCTTTAATATTGAAGCTGCAGATCAGTTAAATACATTTTCTTATCTATAGGATACAATACTAACTTACATTTCAATAATATTTTTTTTGTCATAACCTATAACTTTCCATTAAGATGAAGCAATGTATATATATATATATAAACAGTGCAATTTTATATATATATATATATATATATATATATAAAATTGCACTGTTTCCCACAGAAACTGGGACATTTATTTATTGCTGTACTGTTAGTCTCAGTTATTCATATGGCTGCAATCCATACAAAGCATCTCAGGTTAGTTATGCATCTCATAGAGTTATCAGTCTGACTTTTTTCTGAGAGTAATGATGTTAACCCATGAATCAGTGTTTAATAACACTGGATGTAGTTTCACTATATGCAACTGGCATTTTTAAAGTATCTAATGACCATAGAATTACATTAATAATTAAAATAAAAATGTAATAATATTATTAAGTTAAAAATAAAGGGTATACAGCAACAAAAAACCAATTGCAGAAACCACTTTTATAAGATGAATTCCCCATTTATAATTGAATTAAACAATACTGGGTACAACCTCACTGGACACTGCTGAAATTTATAAATTATTAATTCATTTAATCCCTCTATTAAAAAAAAATAAAAAATCCAATCATAGTAATAAGTAAATTAAAAATAGTAAAAAGTAATTAAAATAAAGATAAGACAAGAATGTCATGGGAAGAGAATAGTTTAATAGTAATTAGATTTTTGTTTTAATAGTTTAAAAGTATCAATAATTAAAAATTTAATTATAATGAAATTAATACATCATATTAACAAGTTGTACCAATTAAGACCTAAGAGGATACATTTTTTTCACAATTAAAATGGAAAAAGTTAATATTTTCAACATTAACTGAAAATTACTCAGTTTAATAAAAAAAGGAATTTTTTCTATAAAGATATTTCATAGTTTTTTAAAGAACAAAAAAATAAAAACTTCTATAATTTATATACACACACACCCTTATGCATAGAGGATTTGTAATGTAAATGGGAAGAGAGATATATTGATTTTCAGCTACAAGTGGTTGTGACAATGAGTTGTTACGTGTCTTAACCTGACATGGGTGAGGTCAATTTTAAACAAATGTATTGCAGCAAAATTTTATTATATTAACACACACAATCAGCTTATAAATTATTAATCTATGGCAACGTACATGTATGTTATTTATAAAAAATATCTTGCATTTTGGTGTACATAATATAAATTAATTAATAAAATGTTTTTGGTTTTATGTTTATTTAATAACATATTAATTAAAATTAAAATAAATTGCTTTTAATTTTATTCAGAAAAAATTGTTCAATACTTATAAACAAAATTTGTTTAAAAATGCTAAATTATTGTATGAATTTTGAAGATATAATTTCATTGTATACTTAACCTCAAATTTTAAATAAATGTAATAAATGGTATATTATGACATTAATTTTTGTGTAATAAAATATTATTATTAACCTATAACTTATGAATAACTTATTAATAACATTTAGAAATATATCATTTTTAATGTAACTTTTAATAATAACAAAATTAATATTTATCAACTGCCATACATATTTTGATAAGATAACTTTATTAATATACAAATGCAGTTAATTAAGCAGAAAAAACATTTTACATATAAATGAATTTTATTATGTTTTAACCCGTAAATTTGATTGTTTTTATCACTGTATTATTTTTATTTATTTTTTATTATATATTTTATTTAATTTTTAATTAGAAAAATAATTTCATAATTTAATATGAAATTTAAAAACGGTTTATTTCCTTATGAATATTATTAATTTTTTCATTTGCATATTGGAGATTAATTTTACTTCATTTTTGTTTTATTCTGAAAATACAATTGCAATAATTTATCATTCTAATCATATGTATATGGGAACACTGAATTATAGGAGAAATTGTTATAATTATAATTTTTGATGCACTTCTCCAGTCCTTCCTATTCTATGCCACTTCTAACCTAATCCTAAATCCTTAGTTTTATATATCCTACTTTTTATCTTCTTGACGGTGTTTATCCATCTATATTTCCTCTTGGAACCAAATTTACTAATCTTTTATGCCTTAATATAACATTCATCAACCTTGTCCTTCTTTTTATAAGTTAATCCACAATTTAATTTAATTTGTATTTTTCATTATTCTAGTAAGCCAGAATGGATTATGAAACTGATCCAAGATTAATTTGGAAAGTAGCTGATGCAGTTTGTTTTGATGTAGATTCAACAGTAATACAAGAAGAAGGGATAGATGAACTTGCAAAGTATTGCGGAAAAGATGTACTTAGTCTGTAAGATGTAATTTTATAATCTCTTTTTTGTTAAATCATTAGCAGTTAAATCATAAGCCTTTACATCTACAGTCTCTTTCTTTAAAAAAAGAATTTGTAATGTTTACTGTATTAAAATACTAATCACATGTAACATTTTGATACTCCAAATTTACCATAAAAAGTTAATATTATTAAATTTTGCTACACTTAATCTGATTTTGAGTCATTTAAAAAAAAAATATGTCATATAGCCCCTTGAAATCACAATAACAGTTAATTCTAAAACACACAAACTTATTTAAAATAATTTTAAATGTACATATTAATAAACTTTACCTAAAATATGGTCAGTAACTAAGAAAATAGGCCCACTGAATAAGAGATGAGTTGAATAAGAAGCAGGTTTCTTTCAATAAGGGATAGATGAGTTCATTTAGCAATAATTTTTACAACAGCTTATATATTTATTAAAATAATGGGACTATAATCTACAATCCTTAATTTAATGATAAGTATTAAAAATCTCATTTTTCTGATTTAAAAAATTAATAAATTAAGCTCATCCTATTGTGTGAATATTTTATAACATTGCACCTACTTGAAACTAAAAAATTCATAAAAGAAATGGGGTTTTGAAATTTTTTTAAAAGTACGAATAAACATTGATAATATGAATTGGTCCAGATAATTTGGATCTAAATGAATGCAATTTATAATTAGGGTTATAATGTACCTAAATTTGAAATCCACATTACAATTTCATTATTTGTGTTTAAAAACAGTTTCATGAAAAGGGAAATTCCTAGCAACTGGTGAATATGATGAGTGAACAAATATGGTTTAGATGTTCTTGTGAAAATAAACTTTTCATTAATACAAATAAAAATCATACACTCAGCTCCTAATTTCACATGATAATGGGGCGCTTTGGAGTTACAATGCACCTTTTTCAGTGATTACACATCAAATGAATTATTAAATGTTATTAAGATCTGACTGATTATATTTGTAATTTATCATGTTTCACAAACCATTAGACTTGCACAGTAGTTAATCATTAATGAATTGCTCTTTTAGACTTTTTAAGGTGTATGTTTCAAATTTCTTAATTACATTCGTGTGACAATCTTTTGTTGTGAGTCTGGTATAATTGTAATTATTATTTATAAAATGCTGAGCATAACTTGATTTTTTAATGTTTATTATTTGTAGATATTTATTTAACTGTTAAAGATTTTTTCCAGTTTGACCAATATAGAAAATTTTTTAAGTTCCATTATTTGTTATGGTAATTTAGCTACTAAAAACCTACACATGAAGTGAAGCTGAAACTGGTTTCTTAACTTAAGTGATGTACAAGAATTAGTTCACTTCCTGTTGTTCATTTACTACATCCCTTTTAATTTAAAATATGTAACTCCCTGAGATGTTCCAGCCACTGTAAAACCATCAGATCTAAAGAACACAGTTTATCATTTTTCCCAGCATCCAGTGTAGAATTTTGTTGCATTTATTACACTATTTCATAAATTCTTAAGTAATTTTTTGTAGCTATTGATTTCAAATCATGTTTTTTTTAATTTATTGAGTCTATTCAAGCAATTAAACCATTAAAAATTAAAAATGAATTTTGGATACTGTCATATAGAATCTTAAATTCTGTACAATTTTCAGTTTTTTTAGTTTGTTATTTTTCCGATTGTCTCGTGATAACAATTATAAGAAAAGTAAATATACAATAGCGTGTAAATTAATCCAAACACAGATGGTGCGTTTGGATTAATATGAATACTCGTATCGGGCTGCAGATGGAAGATGCGATATGAACGAAGCCCACGGTGCGACGAAGGGGTCCGAAGTTGACTCAGCGGCAGAATTTTTTTTTTTTCCCTACTCTCACCGACCGGATATCCATTTAAGTATACTCAGTCGGGGAGAGTGTCCTTCTACTCAAAGGGGGCGTCCCCCACCCACCGGCTTTACATAAGGCACGGGAGGTTGGCCCCCCTGGTCTTGGATCTTTTGTTTTATTTTTTGCCTGCCTCTAATTCACCGTGTTAGGGCCAAGGTCCGGCGATGCCGTCCCCCAGCCCCTCTGCAGGGAACCGGGTCTCGGTCTTTACGCCTATGCCCCTAACCGACGGTACCCACCCCACAAAGCGCCTAGACGCCCGCAGGGAGACACACCGCCGGCCGGGACTCGGTCTTTTCTTTTATTCCCATCTCCCCTGGAGTTCTTCCCCTTCGCAGGAACCCGCATATCAGGGTATACGGGCCCTCCACGGAGAGACTGTCCACCCTTCCCTACTTAACTTAATCACAGTCTACCGCCCTCTTCTTCCTTAGTTCTCAGGATCTCTCCAGCAAACCTTCTGAACCAGTCCCAGTTCTCTTGATTTTGTACCATCCAATTAATTAGATTATCCGGTGTTAATAGATTTGTTATAATTACCCTCCTGTTTTCAGCCCATCTGGGACATACAAATATAGTGTGCTCCGCATTATCTGTTTCCTCACAATAAACACATTGTGGTGTGTCCCTTTTTCCAATTCTGGCTAGGTACTGCCTGAAATATCCATCCCCCGATAATAACTGTGTCATATAGAAGTCAACGTTTCCGCGTCTACTTCCATACCACCTACCTATATCAGGGATTAGTCTTCTAGTCCAATCCCCGACTCTTGAGCGTGACCATTCCAACTGCCATTCTTGCTCCAATTGAGCCGCTATCTCGTCTTGTGGTAGTCCCTCATATCTAAGCATCCTGCTTTTAATCTGCACGTCTATTGGTAGAACCTCTGTTATTACGCAAAGCGCGTCATAGGACACCGTTCTGTAACTAGCGGCCACCCTCAACACTGCAAGTCTATGCGCGCTTCTCAATTTTCCTTTATTCCGTTTAATACTAATTGTATGTCCCCAAACCGGGGCCGCGTATAATATCATTGATGTTGTTGCAGCAGTTATTAATTTCCTAGTTTCTATTTTTGGTGTTCCATGGTTCTGGAAGAGTCCTCTCAGAGCTTTGACCATTGGAGTGACCCTACTACATATCATATCGATGTATCTGCTAAATCTCAAATTTTTATCGAGTATGACTCCCAGATATTTTGCCTCATTGACTTGCATAATTGGCTCTTCTCTGATATTCAAATTTATACCTCTAATAGGTCTTCTGCCGGAAAGGGCAATACAACTGGACTTCCCTGGGGCTATCTGTAGTTGGCTTCTTTGTAACCATTCATCTATAATTCCTAATGCCAGATTGGCTTTGCGTTCTAAGTTATCTACATCCCTATCCTCAACGAGGATTGCTATGTCATCAGCATAGCCAATTGCAGTAACTCCTTCAGGATAATTCAGTCTGAAGACTGCGTCATAAAAAATGTTCCACAAGGTTGGGCCCAGCACAGAACCTTGAGGAACGCCATCAAACATCTGGAAAACTGCCTTACCTTCCAAAGTTTTGATCTCAAGAAACCTTTGATGTAGATAGTGATTAACTTGATTTATTAGATATTCGCTTATTCGCATCTCATGCAATGCATCAATTATAGATGACCAGGGTACTGATCCGAACGCGTTCCTAATGTCCAGCATTATCACTAGGGGGATTTTCCTGGTCCTCCAGGTACCGCTCCTGCTATTTAAAGCCCAATTTTTAACTCTCTCTAAGGCATTTATGGTAGATCGGCCTTTTCTGAATCCATATTGTTGTGGATGTAGACAGCCCTTTTCCTCAAGCTCTGCCCTAAGCCTGCCTTCTATCAGCCTCTCAACCACCTTTCCCATATTATTAATAAGAGTAATCGGTCTATATCCATTATTTATCCCCGCGGCAGAATTGGAGAGAGGGAATGTCACGTGACTCGGGCGTGTAGCGTTTTACCTTCACGCTTGCGCTCTTTGCTGTAGATCGATCAGTCTGGTTTTTTTTTTAGCCACACCTCGTATGTATATAAATATATATATATATATATATACAGTACCGAACAAATTAATTTCGACACAGATTTTTTTTTATACAAAGCAACTTTATTTAGATAAAAATCATACCTGTATAATTTGTGAATATCAAGTACCATAATTAACATGTTTTTCGTTATTCTTAATCACTTCATGTACACAATTTGGCATCTAATCAAAAAGTGCATTAGACATGTTTTTGATTTCTTCATCATCAGACTATACCAATAATATTGCTTTAATGAGGTTAATTTGTGGGCTACAATTCATTTTTGAGAGTTGTTTTTTTACTATTGCCCAAAGATTTTCAATTTGATTTAAGTCTAGGAAGTTGCCTGGCCATAGGGGCACTTTACATTTTGTTCTTCGAAAAATCTTTCCACAAGTATGGCATGGCACCAAATCTTGTTGGAATTGCCTTGTGAGGCAACCCTTTCCTTCAGAATCTTGATATAAACATTACTTTTCAACAAACTATCAACTGGAAGTAATTAGCAAGGGTCTTCAAATGTGAACAATCCTGAAATTGATTTTTTAATGTGAGTGAGTGATATATTTTTATCTGATGGATTTTTAATATAAGAAACTCTTTGCCCCTGAACATAAAATTGTGACTCGTCAGTCAACATTTTTCCAGTCTTCTTAGCATGTTCTTTGGCCCATAAGAGCCTTTTTTGTACATGCTGGTGTTAAAAGCTGCTTTTTAGCTGGCTGATGAGCTTTCTGTTCAGCTGCAAGACATTGGCATCTAACAGTTGTCACGTGTAAATCTGTACCACTGGCTGCTAATTCTTGACCTAAGTCCAAGCAGATAATGTTAGATCAAATTTACTTATTCTCACTATAATAACTAATCCTGTTAGAGTAGTTTCCTTTAGATGTTCTAAAATAGCATTCAATGTCCCTAGTCCAACACCACACTCGGAAACTGTTTGTCATTGTGTTTGTATGCTCAACAATTTTTTAACAATTTCTTGATAAACAATTTTTTAGAGAAACAATTTTTTAACACTTTCTTGGAGTTATTACCATTATTAATATTGAAGACAGAGAAAAAAAATATGATTCTATAATAAAAAATTAAATAAACTTTCACAAAAAAATACTTATAATATGAAAATTGCTAAATAACCAAAAAACAATAACTTCACATTATAAAGACAACTTAAAGAATGGGTGTAGTCAACCAGTGTAGCCACAATAGAAATAAACAAAAGATTCTTGTGTTTGGATTAATTTGCACACATCATACCAATAAACATTTAACAATAACACTTATGATGTTTTTTTAACCACTCCATGCTACACATATACTATGTTCAAGTATTGTAATTGAACATATTTATTATTAAAATATTACATATTTTTATATTTATTATTTTATTATTTAGTATTGTAATTGAACATAATAGGACAATAATCATATGGCATTAGACAGAGTTAGATGGGACAGTCTAATGTACACATTGAGAAAAGAAGGAATAAATTGGAGAGATAGAGAGAAGAATTTTAAAATGTTGTACCTGAAAAGAGTATGAATAGAATGAAAGAAAGTTAAGAGATTGAACTGTGGAAGGGAAACAGGAAAGGGTGTTTCTTGTCATCTGCTCTGTTCAACCTATATTTAGAGGAAAATTTGAGAATATTTTAATAGGGAGAGAAGGGTTAGTATAGGTGGAAGGAGAGTGGAATGTCTTTTTGTGATGATATAATTCTGCTAGTAGATAGTAAAGAAGAGGTGAGTAAGATGCTTGAAGATCTTTTTGACAAAAAGTGTGATGGAATGGAAATAAAAGATCAAGATTATGGTAATAAGAAAAATGGTAAAAGAGTTGATATTAGATTAAACGGTGAAGAGAAAGAGCAAATAAAATTAATCATTCAACAATCCAGGAAGCACATCAATTGATTATATATGTTGTACAGCAGAGATAAGAATTAGAGTAGCAGTAGTGAAGGAAGATCTTAACAGGAGGAGATTATTCTGAAGATTATTCAATAACTAAGAAAGAGTCTAGCAAAGCAAAGGATTTTAGAAGGAAAACAAATCATAAGAAGATGGAAGACAAAATGGCTAGGACATCGGTCCTAGAAGAGAATGTCTGCTGAAGATTGCAATTGAGACAGTGACGGATGGAAAGAAAAAAATGAAGGTATCACGTGATAAATCCAATTAAGATTGAAAAAAGAAATGGTAACATTTAGAGACTAGCATGTAATCTTGAAAAATGATAGACTGTAAAGTTGAAACCTACCACCAGACATCTTGTTTAAGGACCTCCATAAGGCAGAATACAAATAAATGATTAATTTTCAGTAAGTTTTAGAATATGTACATGAAAGATTTTCCTTGATTTCAATCCAGCTCATAGAAAAATTAATTTTATTACTAAAAAACCATACTTTTTTTTAAAAACAAATATTACCTAAAAATATGATTATTAGGTAAAATATAATAAAAGTGTGGTAAAGTCGATAGATGGGTGGAATATATTGAAGAGTTATACGGAGGAAATGAATTAGAAAATGGTGTTATAGAGGAAGAAGAGGAAGTTGAGGAGGATGAAATGGAAGAAACAATACTGAGATCTGAATTTAAGAGAGCATTAAAAGATTTAAATGGCAGAAAGGCTCCTGGAATAGACGGAATACCTGTAGAATTACTGCGCAGAGCAGGTGAGGAAGCGATTGATAGATTATACAAACTGGTGTGTAATATTTATGAAAAAGGGGAATTTCCGTCAGACTTCAAAAAAAGTGTTATAGTAATGATACCAAAGAAAGCAGGGGCAGATAAATGTGAAGAATACAGAACAATTAGTTTAACTAGTCGTGCATCAAAAATCTTAACTAGAATTCTATACAGAAGAATTGAGAGGAGAGTGGAGAAAGTGTTAGGAGAAGACCAATTTGGTTTCAGGAAAAGTATAGGGACAAGGGAAGCAATTTTAGGCCTCAGATTAATAGTAGAAGGAAGATTAAAGAAAAAAAACCAACATACTTGGCGTTTATAGACCTAGTAAAGACATTCGATAACGTAGACTGGAATAAAATGTCCAGCATTTAAAAAAAATTAGGGTTCAAATACAGAGATAGAAGAACAATTGCTAACATGGACAGGAACCAAACAGCAACAGTAACAATTGAAGAACATAAGAAAGAAGCCGTAATAAGAAAGGGAGTCCGACTAGGATGTTCCCTATCGCCGTTACTTTTTAATCTTTACATGGAACTAGCAGTTAATGATGTTAAAGAACAATTTAGATTCGGAGTAACAGTACAAGGTGAAAAGATAAAGATGCTACGATTTTCTGATGATATAGTAATTCTAGCCGAGAGTAAAAAGGATTTAGAAGAAACAATGAACGGCATAGATGAAGTCCTACGCAAGAACTATCGCATGAAAATAAACAAGAACAAAACAAAAGTAATGAAATATAGTAGAAACAACAAAGATGGACCACTGAATGTGAACTTAGGAGGAGAAAAGATTACGGAGGTAGAAGAATTTTGTTATTTGGGAAGTAGAATTACTAAAGATGGACGAAGCAGGAGCGATATAAAATGCCGAATAGCACAAGCTAAACAAGCCTTCAGTAAGAAATATAATTTGTTTACATCAAAAATTAATTTAAATGTCAGGAAAAGATTTTTGAAAGTGTATGTTTGGAGTGTTGCTTTATATGGAAGTGAAACTTGGACGATCGGAGTATCTGAGAAGAAAAGATTAGAAGCTTTTGAAATGTGGTGCTATCGGAGAATGTTAAAAATCAGATGGGTGGATAAAGTGACAAATGAAGAGGTATTGCGGCAAATAGATGAAGAAAGAAGCATTTGGAAAAATATAGTTAAAAGAAGAGACAGACTTATAGGCCACATACTAAGGCATCCTGGAATAGTCGCTTTAATATTGGAAGGACAGGTAGAAGGGAAAAATTGTGTAGGCAGGCCACATTTGGAATATGTAAAACAAATTTTTAGGGATGTAGGATGTAGAGGGTATACCGAAATGAAACGACTAGCACTAGATAGGGAATCTTGGAGAGCTGCATCAAACCAGTCAAATGACAGAAGACAAAAAAAAATAATAAATGTTTCAATAATAAAATTTCATTCAAAGGAATATAAACTTTTATATAAACATTCACATTCACTTCAGATACACAAACACTGCACACAACATAAAAAAATTTTCACAATTAACAGTATATACAAAGAATTTTCAAACCACAGTTTGAAAATTTTTAGCATAGCTATGAGTTACATAAACACCAGAAAACCTTTGTGGATTTTAAAAACGCACTAATTTGGTCAAAAACAACATATTATATGAACAAAAACGACACAAATCAAATGTATTATTAACTGCTTACTAGGAATTTCTTAAAAATTAAAAATAGTTTTTAAATTGATCTTAACAGTTTCAGGTAAGGTTTTTATACTATTCACCTTAGCTAGCTTCATTGGAGTCTGAGAAAGCACTTGGACTCGAGTAAACTTTTTATAATTTTCACCTTAAATTAAATTGAACTGCAGTAGATTTAAAACCTGCTTTGATCTTTTTAACACAAGGTATCAAAATTCAAACATAATTTCTTAAATTTTTCAAGACAAGTGTCAATAACAATTTCTATCTCTTGTGATTAATGAACTGGATTTGATTTCAAAGAAAGATCATATGGAATCATATTTCCATGTATTTATTTCATCATTCATATCTTACATTATATTTCACAAAGTTTAAATCGCATTGTCATGTTCTCATGCTGATCAATGAATTTAATTTGAATCTTTTCTGTTAACAGACAGCATTTCTAAAATACTTAAAAATTATAAACACGGCTGTTTGATCATCAAATTATCAGCTCAAGGTACCACCTCGACTTGAGGTGCCCTTATAACTTAATTTCTACAACTTATCACTCTTAGAACTGCTTAGCTGTAATCCATTTCTACTCTTCAGTTACTATTTTTAAATAAGGCATTTGTTGTGTGTGAAGTGCAACAAGACACACGGAAAGAAATTATTAATTCCTGCTTGGTTAAATCTGTATCAACAATAACAGAATAATCTTTTTGATAAATTATACATATATTATTCATTACTGATACACATGTGAAAGAATATTTAAAATCACACTCGGAAAGAAATTATGCACTATAGTAATTGTGAATATACATCTGATTTATCAATATTTTCGCATTTACTGTAACAAAAAACAATACACTTTACGTAAATAATAATAATAGATTTATTCTCATCTTTTACAAAGTACATATTTCTTACAAAATTATGTTGTAACTTAGTATCAATTCTTGCACACTTAAAATAAAATAAACACATTTATATAGATGAAAATAAAAATTATACAGCTATATTGAAATATACATGTAAAATATGTAGTACTTATAATAATGATGAAAGAGAATTATCTAATATATTCTTGATAAATTACAACTTTTAAATTGTAAAAGAATTTACAATTTTCCCGAGGAAATCCTGTATGGGAGTAATTACCATCTTTATAACTTAAAAAAATTTAAAAATTGGAACTATTAAATAATTGAATTATTTACGCTGAGTGTCATTATATTAATATGCAAATTTTTCAAACAGAGGAAAAAGAAATAATAGTGGTGTAAAATGATTCAAGGTAAGGGTTATGATGATTTGGGGACCTCTGAATATGTATTTAGTTACAGTATCCATTTTAATGTACTTGACTTTATAATAGTTAACTTATTTAAACATATCTTACTTTTATACTTAATTAATTATCTTATTTATATTTATAATACATACAATTCTGATATGTTTAAAATTATTAGGCAATATTTAAGGAATACATTGTGATTTTAACCGGTTCTTTTATGCAACAAAATTACAATAAAAATAAAGGATTTCAATTTTTAGTATTATTTAAATTTTATAGAAAAAATAGATTTCTGGAAAAAATTATTTACTCTTTTAGTTTATATAAAAATTTTAAAGGGTATGTTATTTCAAACTATACCAAATCTTATATTTTATGAAAAATGTAGGTAAATTCCTATACTTTTTGCGATGCGGTAAATATTTTCATTATATATTAATAGGACATGTGGTTTATTTTTTCACATGATATTGATCCGCTTTAGCTTTTCCTGATTAAATGTAAAAAATTATTGATTAAATGTAAAATATTATTTCCATGTAAGCTACCCTTCGGCTAAGAGATGGAATTTATTTTCATCTAATTAAGAAGATCTTTTTCTGCTATAAACTGTAATCCAACCGCAAAGTAATTTTTAAAGACACTGTAGTGACAAAAAAACTGTATAATTAAGAACAATATTCAACGTACAATTTTTATCGCATTATTATTTATACCTTATGCGATACTACAAACGCTACTTCTGTTGTGAATAAATTATACTTCTAAAAATAAATTATTTATAATACAACGTGCAGAATTTTAAACGGATCAAAATATGCAAAAAAAAATAAAATGTTTTAATAACCTGCATTGCAGTTGAAATTATATAACCTGGAAGTTTGCAATAGTTGTTAAATAAAATCATCCCAAAATTACACTTGCAACTGCAGTAGGTAGTACGACCTTGGTGGAATAATACATTATGTGCCAAACTTGTATTAAAGGACTCTGCAAAGGTAACACAAAAAGCTAGGCTAGCATCTGAAGTGCCATCTGGGTAAGCCAGACCTACTATTTATGTTCCTAATCATTGATATGATACATAAATTATAATACATAAAGGTAGCTGTTTTACGCAAAGAGAAAATTTATTTTTAAGATAACAAAACTAACATGAATATGAGATTAAAAAGATCAATTTTTTTAAAAGTTATACGATATCAAAATACTTTTGAATACAACAATTTAATTCAATTTTTTTCTTTTTAGGACAAAAAATGCTATGAGTGGAGCTTTAGATTTTAAACAAAGTTTAGCGATGCGTTTAGATATAATAAAGCCTTCGATGTCAACAGTAAGAGATTTTATAAGAGACCGTCCACCAAGACTTTCACCAGGTGTTAAGTAAGCTAAAAATAACATTTTTATTTTTATACTTGTAATATCTTTATTTTTATGTCTTGTTAAACGAAGCAGAGTTGTTGAAAAAAAAATTGTACCGTGAATAATAATAAGTTCTGAAGTGTAACGACAGACTTTGAATTTATTAATTTAACAGGCTTACAGTGTTAATAGATATATAAGCTGAAGCACAATAAATCCTTTTTGACGTGTTGGCATGTTTTTATCATTTAGAAAGTTTTTTTTCTACCATTTTTTTACATAAAACATTTATTATACTTTTGTCAGTTAAAATTGTAATGTGAACATGTCACATTATAATTTAATATACAGGTACATCGCAAAGTTTTCCCGGGGCTTTCATAATCTATTCCACTGATGAAAATAATGTAAAAGTTCATATTAATATAGTCCTAAAGAGCTTTGTTTGCGAGTTACGGTTAGTGAAAGATTTCCCTCGGATTTTAGCTATCTCGTTGAAATGAGGTCGTTAATTGAGGGGCAGAATTAGTGATTTATTGCGGTTCTTGATCTGAAAAATCAAATAAAATAGGTCTAAATACAATAGAACCGTATTTAGGTAGTTTTTGAGAAATTTGGGGTGACCCAATAAATTGGGGGCAAAAACCTTGTTTTTTTTATGTTTACGTACAATAACTTTTTTAAAGGGGTAATAAACACATAATACTTTTAAATAAAACTTTTAGAGAATTTATTTATGAACAAAATGGTGTAAGTTAAGTTGAATAAAACAGAGAAAAGTTAGAAAAATAAGAATTTTATTTGAAAATCGTACATTACTACAATTGTCAGAAAAATACTTATTTAATGTAAACAAAAACCAAATTTCTTTACTCAACAACTGTAAAATAAAAATAAATAAAAATTACTTAGATAATACGAGTAATTTTTTTTTATTAATGACAGAAATACAATAAATTATTATTCCGAAATTGACAACAAAATAACAGCTGATCAGCAGTGCGCAGTACTGTATCAGTGTTTAAATCATTCTGTAAGGTACATAATTTAGAATTATGTTTAAAAAACTACATGTTAAATATATGTAATAGACACAATAGATATACAATAATCGGTAATAAACAATATTTAAGCGTTCCATATAATAAGCAAAAAATGGAAAAATTTGTTACAAAACTCTTACCGGCCCGATTTCATTTATTAAATAACGAATAATCATAAGAATTTCATTATTTCTGTAAATGTGATATGTATTACATATAAATAAAATTAAGAATATTTATTTGCTTATTGTATGGAACGCTTAAACGCTGTTTATTATCTGTTATTGCCTATTGTTATCTATTTATTGCCTATTACATATATTAACATGTATTTATTTTTTAACAAAATTCTAAATTAATAACGATTTTGATAATAGAAATGTAGTGTCTTATCTTTTTTGATATCAGAATCATTTTGTTAAAAACAGTTTTATTTATATTACAGAAATTTTTGTTTTTTGAGCGGAAGAAATGATATCTGCGAGACTCTTACCGTACGGTTTACAATTTTATTGTAATTTTTTTGGATATCACTGCGTTATTTTAGATTATTCTTTTATTTTTGTAATAATTACTGATTGTTATCTTACAGGTTTATTATTAGAATTTATTGCCTTTCTAGAACAAACATATATACATTTTTTTACTTTCTCTGCTTATTTATTTTGTTGGTAGTCATATCATTCACCTCATACCATATTTCTTCTTTTTTAATAAAATTACTATTTGTAAAGGCCTTTACGAATATTTGTAAATTTACCTTTACGAATCGAAGATTAGTGATGAAATATTACACTTATTATTTTGTTAGTATAACCCTCGATTTTTACCGTATCCATGGACACACTTTTTATATTATTATTAAATTAACTTTTTTTTTTCTCCAATAAGTTCAAATAGTTGTAATTGTAGAATAAAAAAGTTACCGATCGAATTTATTTCTGTTTTATGTATTTGTTGCCACATTTTTACACTTTCCTACTGTTCGTGTTTTTTGTGTTTAATTGGCAGCTATAATATCTTGTAAACTAATATTTTTTTTATTTAATGAAGTGATGAGAATTAAAAAAATTGTTTCATTTTCATTACTTTCACTTACATAAGAGCATTTACTATTACAACAAGCTATAGGATATTTTCTTTTAAATTTTATTATTTCAAGATCATTATCAAGTTTTGTACGCTACTTAATACTATCAAGAACTGCTACCTAGCGGCGCGATTCGTAAGCCCACCTTTTTGGGAAAAAGTAACATATTCGAGTCCCGCGGTTCATTAAATGGAAGAAGAAAACGTTGTCTAACAGAATTCGAAGTATTTTTTGAAAGTATTCTTAATTGCATATCTAACTGAACTGAAATATAATGTTTTCATGCTTATTTTTTAATTTTTTATCCCATTTTCATTTGACTTTTAGTTTAGGTCATGTTTAGAACTGTAAACATAGTTCGTTGACTTTCCCTTGCCGTCCAGTTCTGCGTACTCTTACCGGCGAAATTCTAAAGAACTTCTTGTTTATGTATATTGGGTTCTGTGAACTGTGCTGTCGTTAGTGAAAGTTTTCTGTGAATTTTAATTTGAACATGATGGAACGCCTCCCAACTTCTCTTGTGCGTTTCTACGCACTTAAATCCTCATTTCCCTGAGAAATGGATCGATCGTGGCGGTCCACATCATTGGCCACCAAGATCGCCTGATCTAACACCTTTAGACTTTTGCCTCTGAGGACGGATGAAAAATATTTTATACAAAACAAAAATACATTCTCGTGAGAAATTAATTGTTCGCATTATGGATGCGTCTGAACTAAAACGATCAATAAAAGCAGTACAGAATCGTGCCAAGAAATGTGTTGAAAATAGCGGCTCATATTTGAACATTTATTATAAATTGGTAAGTATAATGTACTTTGGTCTAGTGTACTGTTTCTAAATAAAATTCTAATTTTTCTAACTTTTCTCTGTTTTATTCAACTTATCTTTCACCATTTTATTCATAAACAGATTCTCTAGAAGTTTTCATTAAAAGTTTTACGTGTTTATTACCCATTTAACAAAGTTATTGTACGTCAAATATAAAAAACAGAGTCTTTTACTCCAATTTATTGGTTTTCACCCCGGATTTCTCAAAAACTACTATAGATACGGTTCTGGGACTTATGTTATTAAATTTTTCAGATCAAGAACCATAATAAATCACTAATTCTCGCCCTTAATTAACGTTCTAAAATTTTCAATACTACCTCATTTCATCGCGGTAGCTAAAATCAGAGCGAAATCTTTCACTAACCGTAACTCGCAAACGAAAAACTTTAGGACATATGTTAATATGCACTTTTTCCATTATTTTCACGAGTAAAATAGGTTATGAAAGCTCCAGGAGAACTTTGTGGTATACTGTATAACTAGAAAAGTAGGACTACTTTATCTTTAAAAAATGAAGAATATATTAACATTCTAAAATAAACAGGATGCAGAGTAAGTGTTAATGTATCAGTATTGTTTTGTTGATAAAAATTAGTAAATTTGAATATTTTTTGCAAAATAACAAAATTTAATTATATATTTCAATGTGAACAAGTAGCTTCCTGTGACTAAATTAATGAATGCGAGATAAAATATTTTCTCTTGAGATTATTATGTTGTCTTAGCAGTCAAAAATAATATTGCTATAAATTTTAAATAATAATGAATGTGTAATCAAAAAGGTACAATAAATATTCAAAATTAGGTTTATAAAATCAGCTAAAATAAAAGTTTTGTTGTAACCACTAATAATATAATGTTTTTTATCAGGCTACTAGTTTTTACGCATAGATAATTGAAACCCAATCGGGTTTCAATTAACAACACATCTTGGGAGTGGTCGATGTGAGTCTGCTCTAGACTACATGTTTACCAGTAACCAGTACATTTAGATAAATTGCAGCTACGTCTGGCCTGGCAAGCCGGTAGCAGTAATTACATTTGCCCACACGCGCGCGCACACACACACACACACACACACACACACACACACACACAGAGAGAGAGAGAGAGAGAGAGAGAGAGAGAGAGAGAGAGAGAGAGAGAGAGAGAGAGAGAGAGAGAGAGAGAGACCCGACAGTAGCTGGAAAAGTGGTTGGATATATATATATATATTATAGTGTATGTAAAATCTAAAGGCGGGTCCCCCTACAAGCTGCTTCTACTTGACTCCACTACACTACTCCTATAACCCGGCATACGGAACACGTGCTACTGGTTGCGATAAAAGTAAAACCTCAAAATGATACAGACTTGTATTTATCATTTTTTTATTTTTTTTTATAATTGCTTATTCTACCGTATTCATTTGTTTTCGCTATTATTTATTTATTTAAATTTGTTGTTTAATTATTAGTTATTTATGACATCTGTTATTTATCTATTCCTCTATATATATTTATTTGAACTTACTGTATAAATTATTTTGTGTGAAATAATTTTATGTTTCACGTTTATAAAATATAGTACGAATTAACGTTTTAATTAATTAATTTTAAGTTTATTACAGTACTAACTTAATATCTCTGTAGTATTCATACATTTTTTTAGAATAAATTTAATGATGATTATAATTATATTGTTTTTATTCACGTTTCTTTAACACTTTATTTATGTATTTTTTGTATCATTCTATTTTTTTTGTAGTTTTGTAGGCCTACAAAGCTCAAAAGAATATTAGTTATCGGTGTGTACGTGCTATTTAAAAATAATTTTCGTAAATAACTAATCCACGTCAAAGAAAATCATAACACTATAGCCTATGAAAATTAAACAACTCATTTTATATACTTTCATATTACGTTACTGCTACTTTTTATTTATAGCAGAACCTTAGTTAACATACTTGAAAAAAAAACCATATACTTTCAAGAAATAAATTACTTCATATAAATCTTAACAAAATATAGGCATAAATAATTTTATTTGTAATAAAAAATTACCAGAATAATTTTGTTACTATAATAGTGATGTCATAATTAGATACGGTGGAAATCATTACAAGTTATTGATGTGACTCTTGAAATACACTACACGGCTGGTGTGAGGAGAAGTCATTGAGTGATGTTAAGAGTAATGGAGGGGGGATGCCACAGCGTACTACAGACCTGCCTTTAGATATTACATTTATAGATATTACACTGTAAAATGTATAATAATAATAATAATAATTCTCTTTACATATTCTAAACTTTATCTCATCCATTAATTTCTTTCTTCAGTACTTTTCCAGTACTAAATTAATTAACCCTAGACACCTTAACATATGACTGGCCAATCTAGTCTATCTTCTTATTTGAATCTGTCACCTTTTTCCAATTAATTAATGTAGATTATTATATAAAAATAATTTCACAAGAGATATTGGAAATAAATTTATAATCTGAAAAATACGGCACATTTAAAAACTACATTAATCATAAACAATTCTACTAGCCAAAGGCATTTGCTATTCACCAGTCATTAACAGGCCCAACATCAAAATAAAAAATCAAAATTAGATTTAACAAATAATCATTCTGTTAACATCCCCTTTAAATACTGTCTACCTGTAAAACTTGTTCAAACTTTAACCCGCTTAAGCCTACAAAAAGTTTTCAAATGCAACCTAGAAAAAATCTATTTGTACTTTTGAGTAGTAGATACAAAGAATTAACTACACTAAATAGAAAATAAAGAACCACAACGAATTTCTACCTATATTTATTTACCAGTGAGGAGAGAAATTTATAAAAGAATCTTATAAAGAGACATACTAAGTTGGCTAAGAGACATTCTGGCTTAGTTATTTTGTTAATGGAAAGGTGCATAGAAGGTAAAATCTACATAGGAAAACAAATCTTGAATGTAAAAAAATTTCTCTGAGGGTGTAGGATGTGGTTAAAATTTTAATCCAAAACGAAAAGAAATGGAGAATAGCATCAAGCCAGTTAAATGACTGATGACTCGGTTATTTATAAAACAAAATAAGATCTGTGAACAAATTTAGTAATAATACAACCATAACATGAATATAATAAGTTGAAAACAAAAAGTTAGCTTATGGTATTTTCTATACCACTTAAATACATGTTAGGAGGTTAGCCCCTGTCCTTAGAAATATTAAAGATTCAAATAAACGTGTTAATAAAGTGAGCATCTATAAATTATGTAATGTCAGTGATTGTACAAGTGTAATTTAGAATAAGTAGAACAAATTATGAGTATGAAAAATAGAAAGGAGCATTTGCCTCTTCATAAGAACCCTGTTTCTAACAAGAAACTTGAAATCTGTTATAAAATGAAATAAATTTATTTGAACAAATAAACAAGAGCTTGTTTTCTCTATATAAATAGAGTTTTATTTATATACCACCACCAACCTCCATAATGGAGCGATAGCATCTTCTCCGTCATCTGGAGGTTCAAAATTTGAATCCCAATCAGGACTGGAATTTTTCACTTATACAAAATTCATTATCATCCATCATAGTAACAGTTATTAAGCATTAACTTGTTAGGAAATAAATATCAGTAACTAATTTTGTTAATTGTCTAAAAAAACAAATTCCATAGAAAAAATGATTGATTTTCTTACACAACACTTTTTCTTCGTTTTTTTTTTTTTTTAATTTAAAATTATTTTTGATTGACCATAAATCAGTTTATTACAAAGACCTTATTAGAAAAAAGTAAGAAATATCATTGTGATTTCATTTAGCTGTAAAAATACAATAAATGTATGAAAAATAACATTAATTTAAATAACAAAATATTTAGTATTCTATTTTATATCATCATTATACTTAAAAAACAAAAAAATATATTTTTTTTTTAATTTTGCAAATCCCCATTTTTCCAGTTTCCATGTATTTGTATCAGATATTACTTTCTTAATTGATTTTGACTAGTTTAATTGAGGCAAAAAAAAAATTATTTGTAGAATATCAATCGACCTTCTAAGACAATTTGAAGTTCAAACTATAAAATATTTTGAATTGTGGAAAATCCCCAGTTTTGGGACTCTCGATTGACGGTATATTTAATTACTATTTGTGTTGCATTCATTTGAGTCAAGGACAATGCACCTGCCAAATTTTTAACTTTCTATGGCATTAGGAAGCACCATTTTTGGGGTGAAGACAGTACAGAAGGCAGAAGTTAGAGAACAATTAATGAGAATATCCAACAATTATAATATGATACTTTATAAATGTACAAACACACAGGCTGATATGAATGTATAAACATGAAATATTCTCAATTAATTTGTTTATCTGTAATAAATAGTTTAATGAGTTTCAGCTACGTACAATATATTTTATCAAGAATATGTTATGATTTTAATTTGCATCTTCAAGATGGCAACATGCCAAGTATACTTTAACAATGTTTGTGTTTTACAAACATCACTAATATTATTTCTGAGAATTTCTAAAGCATATCGATCGCTCAGTAGCATTAATATCAAAGTTCAAACCAGGAAAGAATATAGATAGAGAATAAATAATAATGTAATACAGTAACAGTAATGTTTCACATTAATGTCTTATTCAAATAGTAGTGACCTCTACTAATGAACTTCTCTCCTGGTAATTCATTATAGCAGAGTAATAATAAATATTATAACCTATATTATTATTATTATTATTATCTACCTGAACTTCCTTACTATTAACATAATCCTTCAACTCACATTTTTTACTTTCTCCTTTTTTATACTATCATCACATCCTAATAGGACAGCAATTTATTATTAGAATGCTGATTAAAGATGTCTTTTATATTGAGCATTACCTAAAAATTAATACAATGTTAGAATATTTGATTTAAAATTTTCTTCTCAGTTGAGCAATTCATTATATTTACTCTTTTAATGAAAAGAAACTAATATTAGTATTAGTATTATTATGTAAGAGTAAATCAGAGTTTGAATATTTATTCATCTATTTTATTCTGTTAATCTGCGTCAGTCATATTTAAATCAAACAATAAAAATTTGTTCATATTTTTAATTAAAATTATGTCTCCACTACTTTAGCAATAATCCTAATTAATTGCAAAACAAATTTCTTAAAATACTTTTGATTATTAAAAAAAATCTGATGAGTGGAACATCTTAAATAAATATTATAGATTTATACATACACTTATTAAGTTCAAGATTAATTCTAGTTCTGTTAATGTACTTTACTACAAAACATAGCAGTGAGGTGTATTATAATAATAGCAGTACCTTTTTCTCAACAAATAAAAGGAAATGTAATAACTTTAAAGATTAATAAATATTAACAACTTTTTCAAATTAATGAAGAATGATGTACGTTGAATTACGTAGCCCAAGGAAAACTAGGATAATGGAAACGGTTGAAAAGGAAGTTGTATCACAACGTTGATTCTTTTCTTTTAACAAAATTATGTTCATTGAATAAAACAGCATCAAATAACATATTTTTGTTCTATTAACTACTTCTGATAATTAAATTTTTATAAAAAAAAATTAAAAATTACATGCAATGACATCAACATTAAATTAATTTAGCCTTGACAAATAATAATATGTTATTAATACGACTTCATTGTCTGAAATTAGTGCATGACTTAGCATAACTATTTTTCAAATATAATCTGTTTTAATTTTTAAATATATTGCATTTTTTTATTTAAATTTTAGTATTTATATTTATTTTTATAATAATTTATTGTTATTTTATTCTAGTTAAATTTATATGTTACAATACTAATTCAACAATTCATAAATAGTGTTAGAAATATTTATTATATAGCACTATTTTTATTATTACTTTTGTTTTATGATTTTATTATAGAAAATTAATCGATTGCTTACACCAAAGAAGTATACCAGTTTATTTGGTGTCGGGTGGATTTAGAGGTGTAATTGGACCTATTGCATTGGAGCTCAATATACCATTACAAAATATATTTGCGAACAAGCTGAAATTTTACTTAAATGGTAAGTTTTATCTACTTCATAATGTTTACATAAAATGTTTAACTTTGCTAGCTCGTATAGAATAATAATAAAATTCTTGTTAAAAAGAATATATATTGAGATATATATTCTATACTCTGAGGATTGAGTCAACAAAAAACATGTTATTTAATATATTACAGGTACGTGAAAATATTCTATTTTTAAGAACATTTTTTTTTAGTTTGTTTTTTGAAATTCCAAGTTTAGAGGGTTAAAATCCAGTAACAATGAAATTTATTAATTTTCTCAGCGACAAATGAAGATATCAACTTGATTTTTAGTGTGTAATCTTCATGTGAATATCTAAAAACTAATTCATAATTTTTTTGAAATTCTGAGTTTAAAGGGTTAAAATGAATTTTCATTTTTTTGAACCCGGCTATTTTTTTTTAATTTCTCGGTAACGATGAAAATTTTTGGTGGGTAATTTTCATGTAAATATTTAAAAACTAATTTCTAAATTTTTCGAAATTCGACCTTAAAAGGAATGAAGAAAGATAAAAAAAATCTGAGCCTACACAACAAAATTACGAACAATGACCATCTGAATATGTTGAACCAAAACTACCTTCGGGTTTTTTGAATTTTGACTTTTTAAGGGGTGCTACGGCGGCTCAACCAACACAGCCACTGTCTCTGTTACTGTAAGTGCGGCACGATTGTCTGCAACCGCCTCCATTTACTCGACTAAAAAACATAAAATAAAAATAATAAATAAACGACAAAAGAATTACGGTCACCTCCTAGTGGTATTTGTTGGATAACGCTAAGAACCGGACAAAAAATATTTTTACCCGTACGAAATACGGGTAACCAGTTATAAATACTATTTATAGGACGGAGGCCAGATATTTTGAAACCGGCATCCTTCAGATCACTCGTTTCAGGTCCTGTACTGACCAAACTCTAAAGAAATTACAATACGCTGATAGTTTTTATAAATCGAACAGGCTTTAGTTTTTATTTTTCATTATTATTCTCACAAGCATGAGTTTAATGAACACAGGGAGGCCGGGGAAAGAGCCCCCTGATAGACGGGAAGGGCGAGCGAAGCGAATCCTGGCCGCTACGGGAAACGCAAGCAACCAAATAGTGCGGGTGAAGCCGCGACGGGGTATGTTAGCACTCGTGTGTTAAATAAATAACTTTTCTATTAAAAAAATATTGCAGGTAAAGCGGTGACTAGAGAACGCCTAGTCGTCATAAATGATTACCATTTAATTAACTAACTTCAACACTTAATTTAACCGACTAACATTCATATATGACTAACTGTAGCAATGGTGGCAAAGTTACTGTCTGCTGCAAGATTGAATGGAAGGTATATAATGGTAAATGTGATATTTTATGTTCTGAAAAACAAACATCAGTACACTTCGTAAATAATCTAACGTTCTTAAAAATATTTTTTTAATTGTTAGTTTTATTCGTGCATTTTCCTTTTCTTCTAATGGAGTAAGGCATTGCATATAAAACGAAATAGTTATAATTTCTCTGCAAATACCTCCAAAAACCCACCGATTTTAAAGAAAAAAATTGAAAAAAGTTGGTCGGATTCTGAAAAAGAATGTACTCATTGAATGGAATGTATTACATCTAATTTTTAATGTTAATATTTAGGTAAATCACGAAAAAATAGCAATTATTATTTTCTTAGCGACTTTAAATAGTTATTCTTAAAAAAAAAACATTGTGGGAGAGAAACTGAAATGTTTCATAACAGAAAGAAGGTATATTAATTTGCTGCAATACATTATTCCAATCTTTCTTGTGATTTTGACATATGTAAAGCATCTGAGGTATATAAGGCACCTGTCAATTGATTTCTCTCAGAGTAATGATTTTCAGTACATATATAAAATACAATTGCGATTAACAGAATTAAGGCGTTACTTGCAGAGCACTTTTATTTTGGTGGGATTTGAATGCTAATACACAATATACTATTGTCATTCAAATATAAATCTCAATTTCTATACATATCTTTATTGATGTTAGATAGAATTACAAATAATTACCTTCTTTTTCTATATACTGTCCATATATTTTCTTCAACGGATAACTAGCTTTCTGATCCCTTCATCAAAAAAACTAAGTGGCTGCCCCAACAACTTATTGTGCACATAATGCCCGACTGCGGCATCGTCTTCGAATTTTCCCCTTTCTAAAGCTTCTTTCAGCAAACCAAACATGTGGAAATCACGCGGTGACAAGTCCGGACTGTACAGTAGGTGTTCAAGAGGTATCCGATGAATTTTAGCGAGTTTATCGCGAGTCTTAGCTGCTGTCATGAGGACGTTGCAAATCGGTTGCCGGAGTGTTTGTTGCGATAAGCAGCCCTGACGTCATCCAACAACTGGCGTCCTTCGTTCGTGCAGGAAATCCAATTAGCAGTACACCTTTTGTGTCCCAACTTTTCCGGCTGACAAGCGTTTCTTGGCCTTGTTCGGTGCCCCTCCCCGCTTTTTCACCACTCCATTCTTGTGCCCTTGCTTTCCGTGGTGGTCCCACGTTTTGTTTCAGATCACAATACAGTCCAAAAATAACTCTCCTTCTTCCTCAAAGAGATTCAGAAGCCGCTGACAAATGTTTTAACCACACATTTTGCTGTATCCAAGAATGTCTGACAACATTGTATGCGCATTCCCAACACCAATGCCCACCTCTGATCCGATTTCAGCAGCGGTCACCTTCCGCAAGGTTACTAACGACCTGAACCTTGTCATCTTTGACGCTGGTCCGCGGACGACATTCGCGACTTTCGTTCTTTACTGCATACAGCTACTTCGAAATTTTTTGTCCCGATCAAACACTTGAGTTTTTGACAGGGTAGTATCTCCGAACTCTGCCTGGAGTCGAGTCTAAATTTCAGAGCATTTGGCACATACGTTGCGAGAAATCAGATTATAATTCTTTCCGCAACGAAAGATGGTATCTCTTGCTCAACGTACTGCAAAACTGACGTTTTGACGTTTTTGCTTTTTCACTGTTAATTAAAATAAATCATTATCGATACAGATGTACTACCCAAAAGTCTTTTTCCTTTATTACTTGAAGTATGAACTCCTGTTGACACTTTCAGGTTAATTCATGAGTAAAATAAAGCTGAATGAATAAGTGCATTATTTTATAATAATTTAAAAATATTAACGTTTTGAAAGTACACTAATTAAATAAGAAAAAAAAATACAAATCAGAGAGTTAAATTCTTTTTGTTTTTCTGTTTCATCAAGGTTTTTCTGCAGTAACTTGTCACATGCTGACGGAACTCTCAGAATTCTACTGTTCATTGTACAGGTTTTTGTATCATTGTTTTTTCTAGCTTTCTTGAAAATAATTTGTATCAGCACACTCACATACTTGCCATTATTTTTATTTACTTGACTTTTTGTTTACTTATTAGTTTTATTTTATGTATGTATTTTAGGGGGCAGTAACCAAACAGTTGTAGGCTTCCTACATCAGGTATTGTACATCCATGCCAAGCTTTCTAACAGAAATAAGAAATGAAGTGATTTTATTTCTATTATCTTCATCACCGAGTCAATATCAACATGCTTAGCACATTGAAATTCATGTGATATTTAAAGTGACACCTTCACTGTGTTCACTGCAGGAAGTGTCCACAAACTGATTATAATTACCCTAAGAGATAGCAACTTAGTCATTTCTATCTGTTAACAGATGTAATGCTATGACAGAATAAAACAAATTATTAGATATATGCATATAAAAAATACTAGGTATACATTTAAATTATCAGGATATATGTATTGTATGCACCTCTTAATAATGTATTACTTTTTATGGAAAACAATTTACTCACTTATCTGTTGTTATTTTATTTATATTTGTTTTATGTAAATTAAAAACTGGAAAGATTTTTTTTCTTTTAGGGGAATATGGTGGATTTGATGAAAATGAGCCAACATCAAGAAATGGTGGTAAAGCTGAAGTAATGAGTATATTAAAAAAAACACATGGTTATTGTAATCTTGTCATGATTGGAGATGGTATTACAGATTTAGAAGCATGTCCACCTGCTGATGCTTTCATTGGTAAATATTAACTGAAGAATCTGTTTTCAGTTAAAATTAAATTAAATCTCAGTTAAATCTGTTTTCAAATAAAATTTTACAAAAATTATATTTATCAGAATATAGTGATTCTACATAATTGTTAGCATATCAGTTCTATTTGTTATTTTGTCTTGTAGTTTGACAACTCTAGATGAAATAAAATTAACTTAAATTTAAAGTCTATAATAATTAAAAAACAAATATTTATAATTTTCTTTTGCTAATTTGTCCTCCATAGTAGATCACTTCTGCCATTGGAATAGCCAGTAAAAATTTATCTTTTTTTTTTGTAATTTGCTCTAGATGGTATCAAGTGTTAATTATGTTACATAGTCTGCTATAGAACTTACTTATCAAAATAACAAATTTTCTCATAATAAAATCCAGTTAGAATCACTGTCCTTGAGACATGCTTGTTTAGCAAGTTGTATCATTGCCCTAGATGTATATATGTTCAAATATAGATAATAGCAATTCTTATAGTCAGTTCAATCTTTATATATATATATATATTTCTTCTGTGCGTGTGTATGTCACTGAACTCCTCCTAAACGGCTGGACTGATTTTGATGAAATTTTGTGTGTGTGATTAAGTTGATTCGAGAATGGTTTAGATTCACAATTTGATCGGATAGAAAATTTTTTTAAATTAATTAATTTATTTATGTGTTGTTGTTGATCTAGCGATGGTTAAGGTTCACAATTAAATCCGGTAGGCAGCGCTGCGATCGCGTTTTAGAATTTTTTTAATTTTTGGCATATCAGTCAGAACCGGTAGTTGGTGGTGCGATCGAATTCTAGGATTTTTTTTTATTTTGTTGCTTTTTCGCATATCAGTTACTTGCGTCGTAGCTTAATGTTGTTATTACATTAAAATTCGTATTTTTAACAGTCTACTGTGTTTAGAGAGTAGTTTGAATTAAATCCGATAGGTAGTGCTGTTCTGACAATTGGATTTATTTACATTCTGACTTTTATAAAGTGAAAGGTTAAATTTTATGAAGTTCCGTAATGTTTTGTAAGTTTCTTAATGTTGAGTATTAATTGTAATGAATTTGCAGCCACAACCGTTTTCGTTAAAAAATTATTTTCCACCGAATACTGTGATTAGAGAGTGGTGTGAATTAAATCCGATAGGTAGTGTTGTTGCTTTGCCATTTGGATTTATTTACCTTCTGACTTTTATAAAGTGAAAGGTTAAATTTTGTGAAGTTCCTAATGTTCATTGTTTTTAAGGTTTTATGAAACTTTCAATTGTGTTCATTTAATTTGTATGTATACTCAAATCTAGCAATAGCGAAGCATTGCCGTGTCTGCTAGAATTACGCGCTTATTGAGAATATTATGTATTTAAATAACGTTTTAAAGTGTAATTAAAAAATATTCATTGTGCAAATTTGTAAGATGCAATATTGACGTGAGTATTTTACATGATTTTTCATGAATTTGAATGATGTATACACCTGCATTCAATAACAATCAACTTAACCTACAAATTTAAATTGTCAATTCTCATTTGATTCTATGCAACTTATGAAGTATTGAACGGCTCTTTGAAAATAAAAATGTCAGTTTGTAAAATAAATTATAACATTTATAAAATTAAAAAATAATTTACGTATAATAATTATAGTTTAAAGTATATTTAAAAAATTGAAGTTATAATTTTTGTAGCTGATAATTTTATAAAAAATCTTCTAAAATTGTTTTTAATTTACAATTATCTAAAATTTAGAAAAATAGATGTTAAAATAAAGAATGAGAAAGATGATAAAAATTTCTACTAAAATTTTAACAACGTTGCTTTTTTTACAGTGCTTTAATTTTTTATTAATTGATTAATTAAGCTATCACATGGTTATGAAACTTCAAAATTATTAAATTTAAAAAAATGCTAAAGTGTATGTATAATAAAAAAAAAGTGAAAATTAGAAGTAACGTGGATGAAAATTTAGGCACTTACGTATTAACGTCACCGCAGCTACAGCTTTATTTAAAAACAAAGTAGTTAATCGGATTTCGGTGGAAAATGAACAGTCTCTTTATTAATTTAAATAAATGGTTATTTATATTTATTTATTTTATAAATATAATTTAACCAAACTTAACTTACGCTCGCTAACCTTGACTAATTAATACAGTAATTGTTTGAGTATTTATTTAATAAATTCAGTAATTATTGCAATTATTTAAGTAATCAAAACACTCCTGTTAATTAGTCAAGGTTAGCGAGCGTCGGTTAAGTTTGGTTAAATTATATTTATAAAATAAATAACCGTTATTAAAATTAATAAAGAGACTGTTTTGAATCCATGCTAAACTCTATATCGGCCCATTTTCCACCGACATCCGATTGACTACTTTGTTTTTAAATAAAGCTGTAGCTGCGGTGGCGTTAATACGCAAGTACCAAAATTTATTAATTATACTAATTATTAATTTTACGACGTTTCGATTTTCGTCAGATATCTCAATATTTAGTGAAAATAAATATTAACCATACTACACATAATTAATCAATAAACCCATTAAAATAATACAACAATCACAAACTTATAATATTCATATTAATAGTCATATTAATGAAATTTCGTGCACATTCCTACTAATTTTAACTTAAATAAGTTACTTATATTTATGTGTTGTGCATTTATTACAGAACAATGCCACGTCAGGACAACGTCTGTCGGGTCCGCTAGTTTAATATATAGATGTGCTATATGCTATATTAGGATATCTGATTTAAACATTCCCATGAGTAATTATAAGCTTTACTGACAGGGCTATTTTAAGAAAAGTAGGAGAACCAGTTTATCCAACAGAGTAACCTAACCACTAGTTTTACTTTTTTCGCGACATTTAGATAGTCCCATACACAGTTACAAATCTACTGATCCCAATATACAAATGGCTTCTTTTTGTAGATTCTAGAAAGTACTAGCATGGCAACAGCTAACACAATTCTTGTGGCATCTAACCAACAATGTTGGGATTAGGAAAAGGTAAAGGGAAGGGTAGAGAAAAAGGATAGTTAACTCACAGAAGCAGTCCCTCTGATCATGGTAGCAAATATATTTTCTAGAACTAAATAGCCTTATAACTGTTGAATGCAATTTTATAGTACAATAATACATAGTGTATGTGTAATTTTCTTTATGCACAGGATATGGAGGAAATGTAGTACGAGAAGAAGTAAGAAAAAAATGTAGATGGTATGTGACAGATTTTAATGAACTTATCAGTTCACTTTGACATTAGAATTGTATTACATTTTTGTAAAAAAATGTATCTATATAAACAAATATATATATATTATTATTGTTATTATAATGTAACTGAATTTGTAGGATTGTATTCTCATAAATAAAATTAAATAAATTATGTAATTTCATGACAAAAATTAACAGTACACTGTATTAATAAAATTACTACTTTTTTAAATTTTATATTACAGAATTAAATTATATATTTTTCATAATACATACTTTTAAAAATCATAATCTTGTGATATAATTTTAAGTATTACATTTTATAATAATCAAGTCATACAAAGAGAACAAAATTTTAGATATAGGTAAGAAATATATACATAGCAGACTTGTAATGTATATCGGTTATATGAACAAATGTTTCATGCTGCTGTTTTTACAAAGCCTCAGTATTTCAATCGAAGTGCCACAGCCAGCAGACTTTTAATCACCTGGTCTTTGATTCAATTCTCCAGCAAAGTCAACATTTTTTTTTTTTACTTGTAATTTTATCCATAACATCTTCCTTGTTAAAGTTATATAAATAATTTGTATGTTAAATGTACAAACAATTTACAACAGAAACAAATAGTAATGGCATAGTTATAAAATCTGAGCTCTGAGAATGCAATATGTCTTTACAATACTAAAGACAACAGTACCAGATATGTACTTAAATGACAATTTTATTTTAAGACTACAATTAGAAACCCTTTTTTCCAAGACAAAAAAAATTTGTCAAGCCAGGCTATCCTCTTGCCTGAAAGTAATGTCCTCCTACGATGCATTTATTATGTTAAAAATAAATAACTCCCTAAAGTAAAACATTTGCTTGTTAAAATTAATTATAATGTAAGATTATTTTGGTAAAAAAAGAAAATTTTTTTCTTTTATATTTCTCCATGTTATTAATCAACAATTTAATGTTGAATGTTCTGATGCTAAATGTTACAAATGTTATGTTATAAGTATATATAACATTTTAATGTTGAATGGATACATGTTTTAATTCATAAAAAAAAAACAAACTAATACTTACATGCACTGGAAGATTTATTCCATTCCATTACTAGTGTATGTTTTATGTACAACTTATATAATTATGTATTTCTTTCTTAAGAACTTGTACGTTTCTTTTTCCTTCCTATACTGAATCAATGATATGATAATTATGCATATACACACATTCATCATTATAATATTATGAGGTCACATATAAACAATGGTTATGGTTTTAAAGAGACCCAGTAACACATTTTGGCATGGCTATTTCTGGTAAATTTTATTGTAAATGTTTCAGTTGATGCGTTTATAACTAACTAGGCAGTAGAATAAGTACATTTCATGCTATTTTCTTATTTCTTCTCTAAATGCTTTTTCATGTTGTTTTTTCTTTTGAGTTTAATTTTGTTGAATAAATATCTTTACCTTGACTAATTTTAGCCACCTGTAACTTCCAATGTAATATACTCTGAAATTTTTTAAATTGTTCTTAGCCAGTATAGAAATGCCTTATTATTCTTAATATAAATGTTCTAACTGAACTTCTTCAATATTTAGGATTTGATAACTAATTCTCTGGAGCTAACTGAATTACTGAAAAAAGTGATGATAAAATTATTTAATAGTTTAATTTGCTCCGGTTCATAAGGCAAGTAAAAAACAATTTAGAATAAGGAAGAATAAAATAATTTTTTTTTAAATTTGTTTAATTTTAATTCAGTTACTTATTTTATTTGATAAGAATAGTGCAAATGTTTTGAATGACTTCGTTTCAGTCAGTAAAAAACTGAACTACGAACAATTAATAATCTAGAACGTTTAAGTGTGTTTCATGCATTAGTTGGATCATAGATCAAATAACTACTTGCTGAATGGAATAAAATTGATAATAATAACAAAGGAGTCAATTGATCATTTTATAAAGTTAGATTTAAAATTTTTTATAGCGGTAAAGATTATTATAACCAAATTACAGGTAGATCTTAACAAAAAAGTTATTTATATACATTAACAACTGCCTAAGCCCTTCTTTCATGTTCACTCTGATTCATTTCTGAAGCCAGGCCAGATCAATTATATTTTATTGTTATCCCCCCTTGATAATGTCTCCAAGCTATAATTTTACAGTTTGTTTCTCATTAACAATACACTGCAATATGATGAATCCAGAGATGTAATGAACTGCAGAATACTCAAAACATGAACAAATGATATACCTTGCTGTTGAGTCCCATCAAAGCAAACCTGTATTACATATCCAGATACTTCTGGAATATTATACATGTAACATCACAGATGAGAATGTACTACCTGTATGTGTAATGTTTTTATATTTGTACTTTATTTCATTATGTACATACAAGTAATCAACCCAAACTTTAACTTGATTCAAACAATGCTACCACTGGCAATTATATGAAGCCTATGCAGCTATGAAATTGTGCAACTAGGTCAAGAATAATGGGTTAGGTTACCAGTTATTAATCTGACTGTTAATTAGTTCCCTTTCCGACACTTAAGGATACAATACCAAATAATGATCAATGAATAGAACAAAGAATATAAATGTAAATTACAGTAAATACATTACTGTATATTACATCATTGTTTCCACACTGCCTGAAAAAAGTTACTGGGTTTATAATTTTCTGTATGGATGGTTTTGAAAAAAAATTATATTTCATCATGTAAAACCATGACAATCTTGGAAAACTCTTTTAATAGATTTTTGCAGTACATAACATTTTATTTTTATATGGAAAACAATATGTGTAACATTAGTGGTTTAACTAATAGATTAACGTACACAGTAAATGTAGTTTTTCTGTTTCTTAATGTACTAAATTTCAATCTATGTATCTTTTTTTAAAATGGCCTCATGGAAGACTGAATAAAAATGTAATATTGTAATAGTTATTATTATTTTTAAACAACTTATTGTGCCAAATTTTAATATAATACTATATATTCCAATTATACATTAATGACACTAGTAATAATAGGTCTCTTAGCTATTATCAATTGTGATTATATAACAGGCCTATGTATTATTTATATTATTAATTTAAATGTAACGATAATTAACTGTAACAGGTTTATTATTAAATAAATGTTAATTGTTTAAAGAAAAGTAAAATTGTTTGAATTTTCTAATAAAAAAGAAAAAACAAAACCCAAGTAAAATGAATCAAATGAAAAGAGTTTATTAAAGCAAAGAAAAATCGAAGATAAGCGTAAAGAAGCCCAGGAATTTACAAGTGGGTGTTTCATGGAATACTGATAAAAGGAGAAAAAGATTCTGATTATTACAGAAGGTAAGGTAGCATTTGAATATTATTATTATACCTAAGATTTCTTTTGGAACAGGTAGTATTCAGTCCAATAATTCAGAATGTTCAGAAAATCATTTACACTACATTAAAGTAATAATGAATATTATAACTTAATGTTAACAAATTACTTTTCATAAAACTAATTTTTTTTAATTTAAAAGATATGTTTTAATCATAAAATTTCAAAGATATGTTTTCTATAACATTATTAACAGTTGAATCTGTTTAGTTTATAAATACATTTTTCTTAGACTTTTTCACAGTTAAAAGCAGCAGAACAGATTGGACTTTATAGAAATTTTATTGTGAATCTACTGTCTTTGAAGAGACTGTTAATAGCGATCATTTTCTTATAATTCTGGTCAATTTCATTGATCAATATATTAGAGTAAAAATCAATTATGTTTGGTTCCAACAAATGGTGTCAAACTACACAACTCTCAGGACAGACATTCATGCATGATATCTTTAAATAGTGAATCATCTTTGAAGGAATTTTGGCCCCTTTGACCACTGGAATTGAATTTACTATTATTTTCAGTAGGGATCAGCAAAAGAATGGATCTTGCAGCCGATCAAAGAAAATCAAACAAATGACCATGAATTGTGTACAAATTACATTCACACAAGAGTACTGCAATCATGTTTTATAAGTACTTCTGTTAAAGTGAAATATACAATCACCATCAATGTCCACCACCATAACCATCATTATTAATCTTACACATCAATCAATCTGATATAAATTGCAGTGAGCGAATTTCAGAATGTTCTGTATAAGCACATTTTCTTTGAATCAACAATAACTATTAGCAACGTGCATAACTAGCTACTTAACACCCTATAATGTTGCATAAAGACATTTGTTTAATATTTCCAATTTGAAATTACTATCTTTTACTACACGGTTACATATTATTACAAGGGGCAACTGAAATGTATTGCACACTAAGGGGAAACAAAATGTAACACAAAGCAACAGTTGCTGTCATCTTGTAGTTTCATTCCTGCATTACTAACATTCCAAAACTCATTGACCCATACTCTCCCTTTTCTGTCAGTCACCACTGTTATGGAGTCAAGTATGCCAGCTATCTCAACACATCTAAAACATGTAGTAATTGAATTTTTAACAGCAGAAAAAATGAATGCTACTGACATTCATCATAATCTAAAAGCCACCTATGATGATGAAATTGTTGATGTTGAAATGTGAGTAGGTGGACAATAAAATTTTGTGCATCAAAAACTGTTACAGTGAATATTGAGAATGAACCAAGCAGTGATCAACCAGTTTCTGTAACTGATAAGAAGCACTAAAAGAAGGTAGATCAATCAATTGATTCAAAATGACTGTCGCATCACATATCAATGCATTGCCACCCAGATAGGCATATCAAAAGAATGAGTGGGAAACATTGCAAAACTGGGTTAGGATAAGATCTGTTCATGGTGAGTGCCTCATAAACTCACAGAACAGATCACACCAGCAACAAAAGGTTTTTTGTGAATAGCTTCTGCAACATTATTGTGATGAGGAAGTTGACTTCCTTTTCAATATTATGACAGGAGATGAAATTTTGGTGCACTGTTATAACCCAGAAGAAAATAAGCACAGCATGGAGTACCAGCACCATGGTTCATTATAATAAAATAAAAATTCAAAAACAACCCTCTAGAAAAATTTTCTTGCAGTGTCTGGGATTTCAATCACGCTTACGTGACTGACTACCTACCTGGAAGCCAGGTTGACTGAAATTCTGTGCAATACATAAGGACATTTAAACACCTTGACATTACATAAGGAAATTAAAACAGATGTGTGTGTGTGTGTGAGCATATGCATGCATATGTTGTTTGACAAGCCACATAGCCAATAATTTTGCATTAAATTCTCAGCCACACATACCATATGCAACTACCAAGGAGGCTCTACTACAGTTGAAATATGAACCTTTTCCATATCCTCCATAATCACCCAATTTGGCCCTATGATTTTCACTTCTTTTCAAAATTAAAGAGTTATATTAAGGATATTCATTTCATCATGGACAATGAACTGAGGTACACAGAGAGGTTGTGGATCAACAAAGAACCACCAGCATTATTTTTTTTTTTTCTTTTTTCACTTAAGGAATGAGAAAACTTGTTCACTCACTGTTGGGAGGAAAACATAACTGGAAATGAATACATGGAAAAATAATTTTAATTTTTTACAATAAATAAAATTTACCTTTATGCCATATTTTTCTATTTATTTGACTACCTCTACAAGTTATGAGAGTCTGTGCATTCCACCACCCCTCTTATTATACCAAATATTCTAGCCACCATATTTAAAACAAATAATTTTATCCTATTGACAATAAAGTGATAATATAACAAAGGATAACATAATAGATAATATATCTAATATTATATTAATATTAGATAATAGATAATAAAATATATAATAATAATAATATACTGACAAGGATAATTTGTAAATCTACAGGAAACCAAGGAATTAAAAAAAACACAAGTTTTACAAGATAGTAGAAATTTCTTAAAATGCTTCAAAAAACATTTGCATAAATCTAATATAGAAAATACCACAAAATTAAACATATTACATAATCAAAATCAAATTGTGCCCATCACTTAATTTTAATAAAAGTATTTATACCAATGTCAAGTCTAATTTTGAACCTTAGCATGTATGTAATATAGGCCAATACATAAATGCTATGGAAGAGAATTTTAAATTTGTAAAATTAATTGGGAAAAAATAATCAAAATCTATTAAATAACCAGTTATTAAATTTTTCAGTCCAACTCATTAAATTTACATTTCCTGTAGACTTTGTAATATTTAATTGTGTATAGAAATGTATATTTATTCATTTTAGTATTAATATTCAATGACCATTCTTCTATGTAAATGATGGAACAGATGTTCTTAAACAAATCATTCTGTATGTTTCATTAGAAATGGAGGAAAAAATACAAGAACATAAATTTAAAAAAAAGAATTAATATTGCAGTTAATTTTATGACAACAATGAGAAAGAAAAAACTATTAACAATATTAATATAAATCTCACATAGACATAAACAATACATTCAATAAAAATTGCTAAAATATTATGATTAAAATATAGTTAACAAGTTGTAAACTGATTTCTCTGGTTTGTAAAGTTGATGTGTTAGTTTTACAGTAATAATACCGTAATCTAAGGAGTAATGTATTCATAAATAAAATACTATACGATAAAACTTCATTCAGAGCTGTCATACAACAGTTTAGAAATAAAAATCTATCAAAGTAAAATAAGTATTATATTAACATTCAAGAATCAACTTAGCAATGTGGTACTGTAGTAATCATCAAATAAGATGTATTAATACATGAAATGCATTATTGAGCAACACAGGAAATTAGTACATGATTTAAAATTATCTCTTTCTGGGATTTCTATAATGTCATTTATAAATGGCATAAAATTTTGTTGTATAAAATACTGCACTACTGAAATTTCTACTTGTAAGATTCAGAAAATATATTTTTTACTGTATATCGGGTGATCATTTGAAAACTTACCACATTTATTATTCAATAGCTATCAGTCCAATTGTATTTTTCTTTGCAGGCATGTGCACCATTCTCGAGGGAACCTATTTGAAATTATTTTTAAAGGGGTGGAACCCATCCTCTCAGCTACACCTACCCCAACTCAAAAATCTTAAATGGTAATGGTAACATTTAACTACATTAATTGAAAACCAAAAAAATAATGAATTTTGGTAAAAAGAAAATCAAAATCTGTCCACCCCTTCGCTCAGTAGATGCAAAAAACCATTTGGGTTAGTACTTTTTTAAATATCAGTCCAACAAAAATAACTATATAATTACATAATATTACTTGTTAAATCATTTGAAATAATCATAATCAGTGGATTAAAACTGTGAAAATTATGTTTTAAATTACCAACACAAAATTTCACCCTTAAATATTTTCTAAATTTTAAAGGGTTGAAAACTTACTTTTTTAAAATGAGACGATGTAGCTTGTGACACTTCATCAGAAGGTCCTTTGAATGACAAGTAATTTGGTACAAATAAAATCAAAATTTGTTTACTGGTACTGAAATCATGATTAAAAAATTTTTTTTTCCTTGGTTATGTTGGGATAGTGTTACTGACCCAAAGCATTAGGTCTAAAATCGTCTGTTCTTGTTAAAAGTTTGGGATTTAGGTTTCTCCAGCATTGAAAAAACATACCAGTAAACACAACATTATAACATCAGTTAAACATATATGAAAAACCAATAATAAGGTACCTCCTTCTTTGCTGGTAACATTTGCAAAATTGATTATCTTGTTAAAACAGGTTATAATTTTCTGCCAATTATTGAGATTTTAGTTTCTATCATAAATATTTGCAAATCTTTTTCTTTCATACTGTATATAATTAGTGGCAAAAAGTACGTATTGTATTTATTTCATCATCATGTTTTATTTAAATTGTTGTGTTCTTTAGTTAAAATTGACATTTGGTTTGTGTTATTGTTCTACCATTTGGTCTTTCATTTTTTGTCTTCAGAAAATTTGTCTCACTAAAATGACTTACTATCTGGATAACTAATTTTTACATATGGAGAACAAAATAAATGTGCTAGAAGAACTGCCCAAGCGTTTAATGAATGGTATCCAAATAAAAATGTTTCACACTTACATTGTACAACTTGTAAAAAAATTCCAAGAAACTGTATCTGTCATGAATAAGAAACGTGCAGAGCAAAAGGTTTTAGACAAATTAACTTGGTTGAAATCTTGGGAAATGAAGTAGGAAATCCTCAGAGCTCAATTCATAAAATATCCCGTGAAACTGGGGTTTCTTATGATTTGTCACTACATTAAAATTGAATAAATTTTTTCCGTATAAAATTCAATTCCATCAAAAACTGAATGAGGATGCTGCTGAGAAAAGGATTGAAATCTGTGAAAAAATGATTCAATTAATAGATGCCAATCCAATGTTTACAAAAAATATTTGTTTTTCCGATGTATTCACCTTCTTTCTAAATGGCTTTGTTAATAAACATAACTGCTGATACTGGAACAATATAAATACTCATGTTTTCAATGTTGGAAGCACGCAGCATCCAGAAAAAATAAATGTGTGGACCATGAGTTACGATGATAACATAACACACTGGTCAACATGATTTTTGTCTCATTAGTACCAATAGGTGTAATTAATGCAGTTTTTTATCCTGTTTTAAAATATTTATTCGGAATTTATCCATCACCCACAGTTTTTTTGTTAATTTAATTTTTTTAAATATTTTAAAACGTTTTTTCATCCACTTGTCCATTGCCAAGTAAAAGCTCCTAGAGCATTGTAAATATTATGGAACCAAATGAGCTAACTCAAAGGGTAGCACTGCTACTGTTGTGCTAGTTCAGATATGTTCAAACGTGATCTATTGTAGCACACATTCATCAGAACGATGGCAGATGTGAGATAGAAGTGAACCAGTAAACATGTCATTGTGTGTCTGAATTACTGTGTATTACATATTTACTACTTTATTTCTTGTAATCAGTTGTAAGTTACAAAATACCTAGAGCTTGTTTAAATCATCCTGCCAATTTTTGTTATGTATGTGGTGAAATGATGGTCAAGTCACAAAGGCGAAACCTTAATCCTTAAAAAGGTGTTATAAACTTTATTTTGGGTGTAAAGTCAGGGACCAAACAACGGCCTGCACCCCACATACTTGTTGTTTATCGTGTTTTAGGCTTCTCACTGCATGGAAAAGTGGTACACCCAATGTGCCATTTGCTATGTGTATGATCTGAAGCGAACTCTTCTGTTATTTTTGCTTAACAAACATTAAAGGGATTATGTCAAAATCAAGATATACAGTGAGTGGTGTACCCAACTTGCAATCTGCAATGAGACCAGTTCCACACTGCGAAGAATTGCCCATACCAAAGCCTCCAGAACATGTGACATTAGATGAAGAGAGCTCAGAGTATGATGGAAGTAAGGAAGAAAAAGGGGAAACAGATTCTGGTGATACAACTTTAGAACAAAGCAGTTCATCATCTGACCCTCATTTACTGACTCAAGAAAATCTTAACAATTTCATACAAGATTTAAAGTTAACCAAAACACAGTGAAATGCTTTTCCTCCCTGGCTAAAAGGATGGAATCTTCTTCAAAAAAATACTAAGATATGTACTTATTGTAATTGTCATTCTGAAGTTAAAGACAAATGGCGTAGTGTTTTGTAGTGACATTTCTTCTCTTATGTAAACACTTTGTAATAAACATAACCCAACAGAATGACGCTTGTTCATTGATTCCTGTAAAGTTAGTTTAAAAGCTGTGCTTCTGCATAATGGCAATAAATTCCCATCAGTATCTGTGGCTCAATCTGCTAGTACAAAAGAAACATATGAAACTTTAAATTTATATTGGAAAAGCTTCAATATGCAGTGTATGAATGGAATATTTTTGGTGATTTGAAGATAATTGCACTTATTCATCTGCAGTTTGTTTAGACAAAATACTGTTGTTTTTTGTGTGAATGGGATAGCAGAGTCAGAAAAAACAATTTCATTAGAAAAGAATAACCTAAATATGAATCACTCATTCCTGAACAGAAAAATGTGAAACATGACCCATTGTGTAATCCTAAAAATATGTATTTACCTCCATTACATATCAAACTAGGATTAATGAAGAATTTCATCAAGGCCATGGACAATACTCCTGGTATCATTTAATTAAAATAGAAGTTTCCTAAAATTAGTAATGCAAAAATTAAAGAAGGAATACTTGTGGGTCCACAAATACTATCACTAATGCATGATGAAAAGTTTAAGGAACTATTGAATCCACTGGAGAAAGCAGCTTGGCAGGCATTCAGAAATGTTACTCAGAGTTTTTTTGGGAAATTAACATGATATTGCCAATGATCTAATAAAAATTTGAGTTGTAATATGTCCTTAAAAGTACACTTCCTGCACTCGCACCTAGATTTCTTCCCAGAAAATCTTGGCACAGTGAGCACGGGGTACACTTTCATCAAGAGATTTCAGCTATGGAAAAGAGGTATCAAGGCAAATGGAATCCTAATATGCAGGCCGCGATTATTGTTGGATCATCAAGAGGGATGCTCCACAGGTGAAATATAGAAGAAAATTGTAATTTCTTACTTTCTAAGTGAGTCAATGTTTGAATATTGTGTAATTAAGAATGCAGAAAGTATTAAAAGATTAGAAATTATAATTGCCTGTCTCTTGGAAACCATGCGTGATGGGGGAAAAACTGATATCATATTTGAATTCAGGAGAAATAATACTATTGGAATCCCATATATTTCTGCTAGACAAAAAAAAAATCTTTTTTGTTCCCCAGTGTAATTGCTCCAGTATCTATCAATGGCAATTTGAAAGGAGAAAAGTATTTGCAGTTGATGGATGAAGTTATTCACCCACTAATAGTTCATGCCTTAGAAAATCAGTTAAAGACAATGGAAACATGTTACTTAATGAAGACATGCTTCACTTTCAACAAGATGGTTCGTCAATGGTTGGTCCAAATGTTTCCTGGGGTATTGGACAGGTTGAAGAGGAACAGTTGAGGGGCCAGCAAGATCTACTGATCTTACACCATTGGACTTCTTTTATAGGGGTCATTTAAAATCATTAATAATTTATAATGAAATTCATGCTCACATACAAGAGTTGAAAATAAAATAGTAAGAGCAAGTAGGGATGTAACTAAAAAAACTTTATTAAAAGTAAGATGTGAATTTCAAGAAGACTTTATTTTATTATTGTTTACAGGAAAATAGGAATCACTTTGAACAAATGAAATTGATACCTTTATTTTATTGTAAAAGGAGTGTGTTAATATTTCTTACGGAATCTTATTGTTAAAACCATTCATAACAAAATTAACTAATGAATGATTTAAGATTTATGTTTGAATTAAAAATTATTCATTTCTGAATTAGTTTTTATTTAACTGTTTAATCATTAAGTTTATCTGGTAATAAATATTTCAACATGTTACCAGCAAAGAAGTAGGTACCTTATTATTGGTTTTTTGTATGTTTAACTGATGTTATAATACTGTGTTTACTGGTATGTTTTTTCAATGCTGGAGAAACCTAAAACCCATATTTTTAACAAGAATGGACGATTTCAGACTTAATGCTTTGGGTCAGTAACACTAGATCACAACATCAACATAACCTAAAAAAAAACCATTTTTAATCATAACTTCAATACCAGTGAATCAATTTTGATTTTATTTGTACCAAATTACTTGTCATTCAAAGGGCCTTCTGATGAGATGTCATAAGTTATATCATCTCATTTAAAGAAATCAAGTTTTAGAAAACATTTAAGGGTGAAATTTTGTGTTGGCAATTTAAAACATAATTTTCAGTTTTAATCCACAGATTATGATTATGGTTTAAAAAGTAATATCACGTAATTTTGTAGCTACTTTTGTTAGACTGAAATTTAAAAAAGTACTACCCCAAATGAATTTTCAGACCTACCAAGCTAAGAGGTGGGCGGATTTTAATTTTCTTTTCACCAAAATTCATTATTTTTTTTTGGGTTGTCAATTAATGTAATTAAATGTTATCATTGTCATTTAAAATTTTTGAGTTGGGGTAGGTGTAGTGGAGAAACCACCAGGTTGATCTAGTGGTGAACGCATCTTCGCATATCAGCTGATTTCAAAGTCGAGAGTTCTAGCGTTCAAATCCTAGTAAAGGTAAGTACTTTTATATGGATTTGAATACTAAATCATGGATCCCGCTGTTCTTAGGTGGTTGGGTTTCAATTAACCACTAAGTAATACCCGACGATGATTCGCAGAGGCTAAACAGAAAAAAAAGGCAGCGGAGAGGGTGGGTTCCACCCCTTTGAAAATGATTTCAAAAAGGTTCCCCCCCATGAATAGTGTACATGCCTGCAAACAGAAATACAGCGGGACTGATATAAGTCCCGCTGTATTTCTGTCTGATATAATACATATGTAATTTGCATTGACAAATGTAATTATTATCAAATAATTGTTTAATGTTCAGGAAAACTTTTATAACCAGTTTTTAAAGCTTTATAGCTTTTCTTCTGGGATCATCAACCAGTTTGACTGTTTTGGTTTTATCTTATTTTCTATTAATTTCTGCTTTGAGATAATTGTTTAACTTCAACATTTTACTGTATCTACAATTATTTGTTTTAGATATTTTAATCTTTGTCTCTCTTCAGTTTTTGTTTTCCCTGCAACATACAGTTCTACATGTTCCTCTATAACCACATTTGTATAATACCAGAAATTTGAAAAGTAGATAGACCTCAATGCAGGTCTAGATTTCTCTCAATGCTAGTTCCGTGATGAAAAATCTGAAATTTTTTCTGAAATAGCTAAAAGATAAAGCTCTTTGAGAAGTAAAAGAGAAGTGTTACAAAATGTTAAATTCTCAAAACTTTTTTAGAGTTTCAGTATCTAATTAATTATTAAAGTTATAGAAATCCCTATTTCTAAAGGGCCGCTGCCTTGAAAAAATGTAATATTCTAAGAAGTGAAATAAATATATTTAGTATCTCCAATCATAAAGATTTTGAATATCTATTCTGACATGAATCTTATCAGGAAAGACTTAAAAAAAAATAATAATTTTGATCTTTTAATAAGGTGTATGTTCACACAGAGGAAAAAAAACATTCTCTTTTACAATAATTTATTTCTTTACATGAAAAGCACAGCACAAATATTTTTTGTGTGAAATATTACAAATGTATCTAAATAAAATAATAACAATACATTTAAAAACTAAAAATTACATAAAAAAAGGAAGTGGTTGTAAATACAAACTTATTTATAACAATTAATTTATCTTTTAGAATAATATTTTAAGAATAAAAAACATTTTTTTTACATTAAAGTAAGTAAAAAAAATATAATTGTTAAAGGAAAATATTACAACAAATTAATGTTTTCAAAAAATTGTAAGTAATTTTCTTTGCATAACAAATATTACATTTAAAATCCCATTTGCAGGTTAATTTTTTTACACGTCAAATTCTTATGTTTTTATATTAAGTTATAAAAAAACATAAATCTGTGTTTAAGAATTTCAGTAATATTTATAACCACAGCATATCACAATTATATAAAAATATATATTATACAATAAATAAATTAATGACCACAAAGAATATCAAATTACATGTCTTATATTTTTTTTAATGTTTGAAATTGGATGACAATGGAAAAGGGTTTCCAATTTGGAAGAATTTAAACTATGAAAAATTATTTTTCTATGCAAAAGATAAATCACACAATGGAAAGACAGAGAGATTAGGAAATAGGCTAAAAACCAGAATTTCTTTAATTTTAAACTTATTACCATATTAATTTAAGTAACCTTATGTGCCTAAAACATCAATCAACCATGTTTATTTAGATAACCAAATATTGACAGTTAACAACATTTTTTACTCCACTTGGCTGTGAAAATAATTACTAAAGATGGTAAACAACAAATAGAAATGGAATTGATGACGCCAATTTTTTTTTTAAGTTTATAGTCACAGAAATTAATTCCAAAGGTAAAATTTATGACGCTAATAATAAACTTGGAAAAAACTAAAATCTGTCTTTATTTCAGAAAAAAATGTTTTCACTATGATAATAGCAACATATTTTGTGATAAAACAAGCATTCTTTCAAGAAACTACAACTGAGAAGAAACCAGGTTTCTTTGTTAATCCCACAACAAACTAGTATGATTCACGACAAGGTCAGTTTACTGATATATAATTTTTAATAATACTTGTTTAATCACAGTTTATCTATTGATATCTCAGAACTCATGAAAAATGTTTAACTTCAATATTTTCTAATTGATTTACAAACACCTTACGCACATTGTGCATTTAGTTTCCTTCCATCCAGTGTATAAATTACTACAATGAATGGTCTTGAACTAACACAGGAGGTAAAGAAAGAAATAACTAAATTTAATTAATACAAAAGAGACTAATTAAATGTAACAGAACTTAACAATAGTAAAATGTTCTTTTCCAATCTTAGTGCATTTTTATATAAGTTTTGTAAATAAATAATAATATTATGAATGCATATACTAATACAAGATTTCTGAAAGTAAAACTAGTTAATTTTATAATATTTCTTTTTAATTTTATAATATCAAACCTACAGTATAAGAATACACTATTTGGTCAATAGTTTTCTAGTAAAAAACTCCAAATATTTCATAATACTGCTTCCAGAATCGAGATGCTGCAACACAAGGTATACACATATACCTTATTATATTATTACATTATATTACAAAATGGTTAAATAATAAAGATATAATTTAATTTTTTGGTTTCAGGTTGATAAAAAAAGACTACAAAAGAACTTATAAAAACAATTCAAAGATGCTAATGTTCAGAAACAATAAAAAATTAATGTTTTTACCAAATAAAATCTCATCAAGTTTATACCTCCATGAAGACAATTTTTTTAATAGTACTACAGATTACATACTGAAATATATCTTCGTATAACTTATTTTAAATAGTTTTTTAGCAATGCATTTAAGGATTTTTGACAATAAACTTTATTTTTATATAAAAAAAGGAAATGAAACATTTTATTCAGCATATATTACACATATCACATTAATGATTAGGTGTGCTAATTTACTGACAAAAAACCAGCATTTCCTAAAACAATTAAAGAAAAACCTTGAAAAAAGCGGTGGTACAAAATACAGAATTTAAAATAAAAATGAAGTTAAGTCTAAAAAGTGGGTACAAATCTGGATGGTATAAATTGACATTTTTAATAATTAATGTTAATATTATTAATAAAAATATTAGCATATAAATTATGTATAAAATGTACAATAGTATTAAAACAATATATGTGATTAAATTCAGTCATATCAAATTTATAAAATTTTTATTATTTCCATTTTTTGTTAAAATTAGAATAAAAACAAACAGATTCTGCTATGTAAGTGATTACTAAGCTAGCTTTACGTATACTTGTATATTAAACACATACCACCAACGCTACAAACTGAGGATTACCACCAATAACATCTATACTATAAAGTAGGTAAAATGTTAACACTGATAACACATGTAAACATCGGTATAAAAATATTTCAAAATTTTTTTAAATGCAGACAAAAATATACTATTTATAAATGTGATACATAAATTTGTAAATTATTTATTTATTACATTTTTCTGTTAAATTAAATCCATCTTAATTATTGCAAATACAAGCAATTATAATCGTTGTATTTTTATCTTATTATTAAATATTAAAAATAAAAAAAGTATTTTTAACAAATATTTTTATATTAATATCACAAATCTTTACTTAGGATGTTATAAAATTGTAGGTTATTAAAACAAGATTTCAAGAAAAAAATTAATATTTTACAATATATTTCCATAATTTAAAACAATTTTCAAAATGATTATTTGAATAAAATAAATTTTACCATTTACTTTTATTCAACAATATATATTTTTTAAATAAATGAAAATAAACTTAAAAGTATGTAATATCTAGTCATATTCTAATTTCATGATCATGGCCAAATAATGAATTCCAAGAAACACTAAAACTTAACTATTTCAGAATAAGGCAAAATGAAAATATATATATTTCATTTATTGAAATTAAAATATATATTCCACTAATTGCAAATAATAATATTACCTAAAATATAGCAATAAATTACTGTATTATTTAAAAAATATATATTATTATTGGTAATATTAAAATTCATACTACAATAACAATAATAATAAGTCTTACTAATCAATAGTAAATACAGCATTTTACTTTTAATCCCAGGTATACTAGTAACTCAAGCTGATTTCTTTATTTTTACACGTCTATTTAATGTCACAAGAGGCCTGAAATCACAACTTATATACACTTAGATTTACAACACTTTTTTTTAAACCAAAATATATTTTTTTTTAAAGTTTAAAATTACTTTTTGGGATTCATGGTCTTCATGACCAAGGAAAAAATTGTATTGAAAAAATAACATATGGTGTACATAAACAATCACATTAATTTACTAATACTAATATTTAAGAAAATTTTTTCTTCAAAAAATTTATTACAAAAATGAAATCAAAATCAGAATATTAAGTTATTTAAAAAAAAATATTTTTCCCGCTTTTTCTAAGTAATAAACTTTTAATCTCAATTTATACAGACATGCTTGAGCTGAATTAATTTTAGTAATCTTTATTCATTTATTAGTCACTAGTGCTATTGAATGAATGAAATATTCCATTAAAAAAATTTTTTTTTCAACAAGCACTCATATTAAAGCAGGCTCTGAATATTAAGTTTTGATGAAATTTAAAGTGAAAAAGGAAAATAAATAAGCTAATCAAAATAAAATACATAAAATAAATCTATTTATTCACAATTATTTTTTTTACTATTACTCATTATTTAAAGGACATATGTAATAAATTATAATTACAGTGAATTATCTAAGAAAAAAAATTACAAAAACAGGTTTATCTTATATCCCCAATTTGGATAAGGATTCATTAACATTTAATATCTATCTGGCCTTATAAAATATATTTAGGAACTAATATATTTTTAAAAAAAACTTTTTTTATATTTAATACCTTAATCCAGATATTTTCAATAAATTTCATATATATATATATATAAAATATGTATTAAAAAAGTTACTTCCTAAACATTTTGCATAAAATGTAATAAGCATATTGTTATACTTTAATTTAATAAAAACAAAAAATATGTGTAATTTTAAAAATACTCATAATACAGAGAAAGATAGGAACAAAATATTTTAAAACTAAACAAAGAAAAAATTACCTGTATATAGCAAGAAAATAATTAAACTTTTGTTAAGTATTTTTACTAAGTCAACAATTACAAGAAAAGTATACAAATATAGAATTCTGTGCTTTTACTTAAACGCTAATTTAAACAAAATTGTGCTACCACTGAATGAAAAATGATTGTATGAATATTAGATACATGAATAAGATTGTATGAATATTTAGTGTCTACACACCTTTTACTTTTTGTTAACAGTTATTTTCATCTACCACAAATACTAGACTAAAAGTTAACAATATAACTGATGGTTTACAAATAGTAATAACACTGCAGATTTACTCTGGAAGCTATATTATCAAACTAAACAAAGAATGATAGTCGTCCGATTTAATACCAGATATAAGAATTATCATTCAATCACACTATATTTTTCCCAAATGCACTGAATAAAAAAGGTTAAAATAAAATATCAAATATGTCAGACTCAAAACAAAATTTGTTTAATTTATATGTTAGTTTTGTGAAAAAGTAGCATATTTAGGATGCATAATGTGTTCTCTTCTAAACAACAGGAAGATTTAAAATACATAGCTCTAAAATGAAAAATAACTAAAACTGCTTGACAATTATTTCACAATCTAACTCTGAAATCAACTTTCCACTATTTAGATTAATTTTGAAAGAAATCAAGTAGCTGAGTATTATCAAATATAAATTTTTTTTATTAGAATCTCAGTTGATAATCAACAAGATATTGTACAAACACATTTTGCAGATTTATAACTTTTTCCTTTAAAAAGTTCACTATTCTAAAATCTATACCAACAGAAAAGTTTTTAAACTTCAAAACATATTTTCTAGTAGCTACAAAAGATCCACTGAAGTATATTCTGATCTACCAATACAGAATGTGAGATTTTATAAACTTTCATTACCTTCACATACACATTAAAATATTTCTCCAGTATGATGATGTTTAATTAAACATTTAAATTTACAAAAATACTTAACATTTTATCACATAAATATTTAACGTTTTTACTTCTTGAGTTTAATTTGCCAATTATTGAGTTTTATTCGCTAATAATTTAGACAAAGGGGAATATAACAAAAAAATAAATGAGATGATTGAAAGCAGGCCTAATATGAAAAGCTCAACAAATCTCTACTACAGATTTTTACCAGAGCAGTAAATAATACACTTGCAAAATGCAATAATATAATAAATGAATAACAAAAAAGTAATTAAAAATTTTATATACTAACATCTCTTGACTGTACTGTTTACCAAAAATTCACCTACCAGGAACACCAATGAGGCCCATCGTATCGAGTGTAAATGCGCCGACATATCCAATATCTAAATGGTTATTGAACAAATTTAAAAAACTACTGCAGCAGAATACATTCAGTATAACAAACAATTTTCATTTAATAAAGAAAAAATAGAAATAGATGAAATATTAATATCATTTGATGTTACTACATTATATCCAAGTGTACCTACTAAAAAATGCATCAAACTGTTGAGAGATCGGCTGACATCATGCAACTTAGATGATGGAAACGTTAATGAATATGTACTACTTACAGAGTTATGCATAAAACAAAATGCATTCCAATTTGGTAATGAGCATTATAAACAAACAGATGGAACTGTTATGGAACTTGAGCACATCAAACATGTGGCAACAGTCAATGGATACAATCCTATCATAATTCTAAATGTAAACAGGAAATTAAAAAAAAAAAAACAATTAAAAAAGTGTAAAACAACTCTACAACCAACAGAGAAAGAAAATGAATTAAACAACGCAATTTTAATGTAACAATTAAAATAAAACATTAAAGATGATCCTCAGAAATGCATAAGATACAACAGAGAAAGAAGATAAGTCAGGTATTTATGAGACATGTACAGAACTGCTCCACAAGGAAGAAATATATAGGACAAACTAAAAGAAAATTAAACACTAGAATAAACAATCACAAAAGATACATAAAGAACAGACAGATGGATAAATCAGTAACAGCTGAACATATTTCAGAAACAGGTCACAGTTTCAAATAAACAACTATAAAATGATTGAAAAATGCCCATTACCCACAAGAGTTAGATTGAGTGGGAATATTTAATTAAAAACACTGAAAATATCATAAACAGAGAAGCTGGACCAATAACAAGTAAATTGTTGGCTGAAAAAACTTAGATGGTTTTATGAAATATTTGAGTCGATAGCTTTAGGTTTTAATAAACATGTGGTATCAAGAATTTAGTTTGATTATTGTTATAAATGTTACCTATCTAGACATGTTTGAATGTACTTTTGGCATTATCTAAATTTAAACAAATGTTATCATGTCACTTACTAGTTTAACAACTTTCACCAATTTATACACAAACCCCCACCAACACTACCTGTCTCCCAGCAAGTTTTCTTCAATCTTGCCCTCAGTAACATGTAGATCTTGCAGAATTTACATGTGCTCCTTTCTGTTTTTCAAAATACTGATAGTTTATTAATGCTAAAAAATTTTTATTGTTTTGTTAATGTTATACCGCTGAAGATGATTCCATAGGAATCGAATTAGCTGTATGAAGTTTTTATATAAAATAAAGTGTTAATTTTGGAGATTTATATAAGTATTTTTATTTGCTATCACATAAATGGCAATAAATTTTCAATTTACAAATTAAACTTTGTATTTTATCCATATATAATAAACATCCTACCTTAACAATAAGATATAAAAAAATGAACAAATTTTCCATAACATATACATAGAAATATAAATACATTATATTATTTACATCAAACTTGTGTGTTATTATAAACACACAATATTGAAAAACAGTTAAAAAGAAATAATAGTATGAATTAATTATTTTGAAAGAGTGAAGGAAGGATGAACGCATGGACAGAAAAGTATTAGGAATTGTTACATAATAAGATACAGTTAATAACCTGAAAAGATAAAAAAAATTGAGAATATTTAAACTGAAAATGACAATATAGATCTTCCACCCGAGGCTTGCTACGTGATTTTGTACAGCCCACAGCCCGATGTTGGATTAAATATTTATTGTTTACCTTTTATTGAAACCTATTTGTAACTGCTAAAAGATTTACCGAGAAGAGCTAAACACTATGTTCTTTAAAAAAAAAACTAGTAAATTAAAACAGATTTTGATTTCATTCTTAAGACGAATGTTTACATACATATTCTATGATAACTTTGACACTTTGTTTTTAGTGTGTGCAAAATACATAGTCCATGTGCCAGGAATTTTTGTTGCATATAACTGGCAAAACTGATTTACTGGTGCCCCAACCACTGTAGACACTCCAATTCTATCGCTACTTACATTCATTTTTCGTCTTGGTTTAGTCCTCAGTTCAGTTTGCTTTGGTGCATCTAATGACTACTTCAGTGTTATTTTTATGAATATATTGTTGTTTTGTGATTTTTAGCAATGGCTGCAAGCTCTAGCAAGAAACAAAAGGTTCCTGATGAAAAACAGTTATTTAATGACAGGTGGACAGGTCTGTATTTCTTTGTTGAAGTAAAAGAAAAACCTGTATGTCTGATATGCAATGAGTTTATATCTATGATGAAAGAGTTATATAAAACGCCATTATAAATCTAAGCACACCTGCAAAATGGACCAATACCAGGGACAATCTCATTTAGATACAGTGGCAGATTTAAAGAAGAGACTGTAGATTCAACAACTGTTGCTTAAAAAGCCAAATGTTGAGAGTAATTTAACTGTTAAGGCTAGTTTCCTAACATCCAAAAAAAATTGCCTCTATGTCCAAACCCTTCTCCGATGGTGAGTTTATAAACGAATATATAGAATCAGAAGCTGAAATTCTATGCCTGGCATAGAAACATTTATTCTTGAAAATTAGCTTATCTGGAATTACTATTTCAATAAGGATTGACAAATTGGCTGAAGATAATGAAAATACTTTGAAAGAAACAGCTTCGTGTTTTATTTTGCAACTCTTGATGAGGGTACAGATGTTACAGACACTGCTCAATTATGCACTTCTATCAGAGGTATGGTCAAAAATTTTAATAATACTGAAGAAACGATGCTCTATTCCCCTTGAAAGACACCACAAAAACTGTGACTACACAGAAGCTCGCTTGGTCAATACAGGAAAATTTTTGAAGAGAGTGTTCGATCTTAAAGATGAAATTTCTCAGTTAATGAACAATAAAAGCAAAATGTTTCAACAGTTCAATAATCCTGAATGGATGGCTGATTTTCATTTTCTCACTGACATTTCCATGCACCTCATTGATTTGAACTTGCGTCTTCAAGGCTAAAACCATTTGGTCCATAAGCTATTTGAGAAAATAAAAGCGTTTGAAACAAAACTGTGTTTATGGGAACTTCAGTTAAAAAAAATGACTTTTCACATTTCCTTATAATAACTCTATGAAATTACCAACAAAGAGAAATATGCAGATGCCATTGTTTCTTTGAAATCTGACTTATGTACGTTCAAAGATTTCAAACAAATCAACATTTGTTCCTTATCTTTTCACCATTTAGTGTTGAGAAAGCTACAACCAATACGCAAATGGAACTAATCAAATTAAATGCAATACGAATTTGCAAGAGAAGTTTAGAAATACTGGACTGTTGGATTTTTATTCACAGTATGTCGATGAAGACACACTCCCAATAATTTGAAACCTTGCTTTGGTTGTAGCTTCACTTCTTGGCACTACATACACCTGTGAGCAGTTTTTTTTTCTAAAATGAAGTATGCAAAATTAAAAGTTAGAAATCATTTGTAAGATACACCTTTAGAACTTCTTCCAATATCAGAACTAACATTGAGAAATTAGTGAAGAGAAAACAGTGTCTTGTCTCACTGAACTCATGAAAACTTTCACCAGTAATTATATGTATTTAAAGTTAATTAAACCATCTTTTTCAGTTTATAAATTTTAATTGCTTGTAATTTGTATGAACATAAAATAAATTTAAAATGTAATATTCGATAATTGCTATTCAATTAGTTTCCTTGGAAAATTCAATCAAAACAAAACATAAAACATATTACATATAATTTTCAGTGTAAAAACCAATAACACACTTACACAAACATATACAGAAACACATGCTTACTCTCATATAGAGGTATATTACCATACATGGCCAATATTTACATAAATCATTTGCTGTACGGCCCACAATCGCTGTTGTCAAGTTTAGTCATGTGGCCCTTTATTTAATAAAGGTTAAGACCTCATATATAGATGATCAGAATATCATTAATTAAATGATATAACCACAGAATATAAAGTGTATAGAAAAGCAGAATTCAAATTTGAAACAGAGACAATATGATTTGAACTGTGATAAAAAAGTGTTAAAAGAATTAAAAATTTTAAGTTACAAAAGTAGCTAGTGACGACAAAAACCACATACAAATAAAAATTTAAATCAGAGCAGGATAACTGAGAATCAAGAAAAGTTGTTTTCTGAAAAGTAAGAAAGAAGATGACTTACAGAAGCAAGTTTACCTTGCAAAGTGATAGATTATGAAAAATAAGATCCAATATTTCAGATCCTAAATAAATAAATATATATATATAATAATAATAATAATACTTAAAGGAAAATTATAAAATATTATTAATAATATCTAAATACATAACTGGTATCTTACAATAAATAAAACACAAAAACTTTTACGTTAAAAAATAATAAATAAACAAACAATTAACATTAAAAACATTATTCAAATTCTATTTCATAGTTTAATAATTATATGTAAATAAACAAATATAAAATTATTTTGAATTAAAACAAAAGGACAGAGAGATTTCAATAGTAAGTTGTTACAACATAAATGTAAACTAAATCAATTATAAATAATCAAACAGTTAATTAAAATAACTGACAAACTATTTTTATCAATGAACTTATGAGGAACAAACTACTTACATCATTGTTTCATGAATATAGACTAAAAAAATGTATACTTATATGACAACTAAACAAAACAAAATTGGTAAAATATAAAACACTAATGTAAAAGAATAAATAATAAAAAGTAACGCATACTATAATTGTGAATAATTAATATGTAATTTTAATTTACATTAAACTTTTGTTCATACTATGTGAGTACTATGAACTAACAATACAATAATAAACATGAAAATCCTAGCATCTTTCTAAACAAAATACTTTCCTGAATAAAGTCTAGTTAAATTCCAGCAAAAAAAAAATAATAATTTGGCCATTAAGTGGATTTTTCAATTTGACCAAACTATTTCATCACTATTATACAATCTAATCTTTATAATCCAATGTATAGCGGGTCTTCACCTCTAAATTCTTTCCATACAGATCAAATTAAGTGAAATTTTGACAGTTAATAGGAAATAGCTCAAGGAACATAAGTTATATAATGCCGATACCTGCTTTTACCCTGGGGGTGGATACCACCACTTCTAGTGAGTGGACATTTTTTCACTCAAAATATCTCTGGAAATCAATAGAGGGACCAATTTCAAGCAAAAAATGTGGTATGAAGTCTTTCTGATAAACAAATACTTTTTGAGTTATTTTCGATTGAAAATGTTGATTTTCTACCAAAATAGCATGTTTTCGAACGATTTCTTGCAAATAACTCAAAAACCTAAAGTTCTATCAAAGAAAGTGTAAGGAGCAAAAATGAAGCTCATAAAAACCAAATTATTGGTTTTTTTATGAGTGCTCTTAAGTGCAACACAAAGCAAGTTATGGCTTGTTGAAGGAGACTGATTTTTTGTGAAGGACTTGAGTCGAAGTATTTAACGTCAAATAACGGATAATGGATACATTTTTCAGGAAAAATTCAAACAAAATTTTTTGAAGGACTTAAAAAGAACTTTAAAATGAGTACTGATAAAAGTAGATTAGATTAAAACTAAGTGAGTTACGATGAGAAAAAGATGGGTCACTCTAATTTGTGAAAAAAGTGAGCAGTAAAATTAATACCATGTCCACCATAATTAAAATGTATTGTATTCCCTCTATGATTCACTTTATTCTTGTATTATTTATGTGATCCAGAAGTTTAACCAGCTTAGAATGCTTAGTTCTGAAAAAAAATTGATTTAATGAAAAAAAAACGTTTTTTTCTATTTTTCGAAAAATTCACTTTTTTTTTCAAAATTGCTCAAAAACTAAAGATGTTATGTAAAAAGCACAAGAGTAAAAAATTGTATGTTTTTTTAACAAAAATTTTTTTTTTTTTTTTTTTGTTTTTCTAGGAACAAAATTACGAAAGATATTACAGTTTAAAGTTTGTAATCAAGCGCAACCATCACCTTTCTGAAGCCCTTTAAACTCAAAAATTTTAAAAACTAAGAGTTTGAAGGATTTTTAATTTAAAGGATTTTGTAGCCCTTAAAATTCCCTGCAAAATTGTTTTTGGGATGATTCAGATAGCTTGAAAACTGATGGAGATATCTAAAAAAACCGATCATGTTTTTTTCTACTATAAATTTTGGAGCGTTTTTCTTGTATATATTTTTGGAGCAATGATGTATACCTTTTATATATACGCATGCACGTGTAAGCTTCGTTGCAAATTATTTTATATTATATGTTTAATTATAAAAATGTAAAACTCTGCAAGTAATAATAATAATCTTTCAGGATTCGTCCTTTAATCATAAGATTACAATTGTTGAATCTGTTTGCATTTCGCAATTGATGATAATGGACAATTTACTAAGTTCAAGCAGTACCACCCATGACACTGAGATTAATATATGTGGGATTTGCACTTCAACCACCACTGAAAAAGTTGTAAAAGTTACCAATAAAGGTAACGACTCCTTGAAAAAAATTTCAGCTGAGAGAAAAGATAATTTGTTCGCGAAGCTTAATGAGGCAGATTCATTGTATGTTCATGCTTCTTGTAGAAGTAAATATATTAATAAAATAAGTATTACTCCTGCTAAAAGAAAGTCTCCCATCACCGATCAAGATGAGCAATCGTGTGATGAGAGTGATAATGATGAATGATTTGTAAAATATAAAGTATAATTTATGATATTTTGTAATAAAAAAAAATGCAGTATTAATCCACTGCAAGATATTAAACCCCAATTTTTTCCCTTCATTTCCTTGCAAGGGGTTATATTTTTCAACGATTAAAATGTTACAATAAATCAAATTTCATTGAAAAACTTAAAATACTTTTTTCAGCATATATATATTAATAAAACTTTTACAAGATTTTTTTTCTTAATTTTTCTTTATAAGGGGTAGTTTTAGGGGTTGCAAAGTTGAATAACATAACAAATTAAGTTCAAAAACATAAAAAAATATTTGTGCTACAAATTTGAGAATGATATTAATGTGTAAAACATTTCGTTCTATTGGTTTTTAATTTTTTTTAATAGGGGGTAGTTTTTACCCTTAAAAAATAAAAAGCAGGAATCGGCAATATATAACTTTTGAAGAGAGGGTCTTAATTAGCTTAAATCTAAATTTTCATAAAAATCCATATTTACGGAAAAATATTGGGAGGTAAGACCCTATTTTACCACTATACAGTGGACTATTAATTTTTAAATTATAATTAAAGCCAAGAATCCACTACAATTTAAACTTTCTAGAGCAAACAGAAATTATTACATCAAATTTACTGAAAACAAGAAATCTTTAAATGGATTTGAACTGAGAAAGAATATCAGTTTTCTACCAACAAAGGATTTTCAAGGACCATTGAAATATCTTTGTAATTAGTCAAATTAATTAACATAATAAAATAATCCAACCAATAGAATCAAACAAATTTTATTCTGGTTGAAAATGGTAACAACCTAATTGAAAAAATTACATAAACTATTCAAACATTACCAATAGAAAAATATGATGCATTCTTACTTTTCTCTTATAGTGAATTTAAACAAAAAAAAGAGAACTGAAACTAAGTAAATTCTGTAACCTCACCCTATTTCACAGTACCTAGCACCCAAGCTGCACAGTATAAACCAAATTTGAGTAATTTTTTTAAATTATGAATAAAACTTTCACATTATATAATTTTATTACAAGTAACTAATGATGAAAATAATCAGTACAAATATAACAAAGCAATTAAAAATACTTAAAGCAAAACTTATCATTCATCAGAGATAAATCCTAACATATAATACATTATGTATAATGTATGTATAGCAATTATAAATACATAATAGTTACAAATAATAGATTCTGGATTTTAATAAACCAAAATCCAAGCACCACAATATATTAAATTATTAAATTCTTAGTCACTGCTTTTTCTTTCATAATCTCAAATGAGCACCTTTACAAATATCTGTTTCTTCAGAATAATTTTTTTTAAAATTAATTAAAATTATACAGATACATATTTACTACCTCAATCATAAAATTAACTTACTTCATAAAGAAACAGCAAAAATAAGTGATAACACTTTTTAATTTTAATAAAACAGTATAGAAGTTTAGAATTTTATGTCTATATATATAATAAATCTAGATTTAGGATTATAACTTAAATTATCATTATAATATATTTTTCTTTTTAAGAATTAAGTAGATAAAGTGATGTAACAACAACAGCTATATAATTATACAACAAAAATACCACTCTAAATTTTTTTATAAGCTCAATAATCTTTGAAAAAAAAATTAAGTAATAAACTGCTATAAAATACCATTTCATATGAAACTAATAAATAATTTTATCTAAACAGCGAGTAGCATGAATTGCTGATTATTTTTATTTTTAATGTTTAAATCCTAATAAACCAACAATTACCAATAGAAACACAAAATTACTATTTAAAATTACTAATGTTGAACATTTTTTCTTTTCTTTTTTTTAAAAATATATTAAGAGTAGAATATAATATATAATTTATTGGGGGGGGGGGGGGAAGTAACAAATAAGAATTGAATGTTGAGTCCATTGTAAAATAAAAACAGTAAATTTCATTATTTATTTATCATGTTAACCACAAGAGGAAAGTGAAATTATTGTTTTTTTTTTTTCATATTATTGAAAGGAATGTTAAGAAAGTACTGTTTATCACAGATTAAAAGAAAATTGGAGAAGAAATTAACTATGGAATTAATTAAAACTCACATTTATAGATGAAAATCTTTTTTTCTCATAAAAATTAAGCAAATATCTTTCTTAAAATTTATTACATTATGAAATAAATGTGCAAAAAAAAACAGCAACTTTTTTCATAATTGTCAAGGGACAATATAAAATAATACATTCATTATTAAAATATATTTTGTACAATCATTTACATTACCAAAATTGGTATCATTTGTATTACAAAAACCAAAAACTTCAGAAAAAAATCTAGATTTTAACTACATTTTATCAATGCAAATATTTTAAGTCAGCAAAAAGTAACTTATTAACATATCCCAGTCAGGTAGGATACAAAATGTTCATCATATACCCGCACATAAACTTCATACGATGAAATAATCACAAAAATTTGAGGGATTGCAGTTCCCATGTGCCCATTTTATAAGTGTCCCATTTAATAAGTGTGTGTTTTATATGTCCCATTTTAAATAAGTACACCACCCAACCTATATCTTTCAACACTTTTTAAGAACATTTTGACATCAAATTTATGATAACTGGCACATCTACTGAAATTCGACACAAAAACATTATGCCTTATATATCCACAAATTGCTAAAGAAAACCCCATCTGTGTACGATGGAGTTGTGTAAAAATGTCATTATAATAAAGAATATAATCACATCAAAGCCACATGAAATGAAATAAAAAGTTACAGCATTATGAATAAGTACTGCATAATCTTTATCTGTAGAATAAATTAAAGGACTATAAATTAAATTAACATAAAAAATTTGGTAAATATAAACAATAACATTTACATAAAAGTTACATAACTGAAAAATATACAGTTAAATAAGTAACAGCACTATAAAAAATTACACTCAAATGTTTATTCATGAATTCTATTTAAACAAGCTCACACGTAACACTAATTTCATATTAACCTGTTTGTGGTGTCAAAAGACTAAATGATACAATAAAAACTCTTAAAATAATCTAAGAAACAGTTATGTAAAAACCCTCAATTAATACAAAAAAAATCCATAAAAAATTAAACAATTTAAGTTTCTCACTAATTTTTAATAGTTGATATCATAATTTATCTAAAATAGAATATTTTATGCTGTTAATTCATAAATGAAAATAATTTTAAAAGTCTAAAAATAAAAATGTCTAACAAAGTATAGTGAAGTTCAATATGAAATTCTTAAGTAATTCTATTGTACTAAAGGTATTTTCAGTAAACTATAAATCTAAAAGATAAAGTTAAAACAAAATAATCCAAAAATCTTACAATGAAAATAATTTGATTTTAACTAAAACTGATAAAAAATATAAAATTTATAAGTGAAATAATTTATCTTACGTAGGAATAAAAATAAAACAATATTACAAAATTACTAAAAAATGGTACTGATTAAGCAAAGGAGTAAAAAAAAAGAAGAAAATTGTTAGCTAAGTCACACAAAACAAAAATTATTGAAACAGAAAATGACACCAAAAGTTAGTAAAGTGAAATAAGCATAAATGCAAAGATGACTAGAAGGATTATAAGCTGAAATAAAAATAAATAAAATTGATATAAATATTCATCTAAAAAGTAAGTATGAACCCACTTTACTTTTAATAAAAAAAAAAAACAAAACAAAAACACAATCCTTTTCAGGTTATTTTCTATCATCAGAACTATTAATTGCTACTATCAGGCATTAAATAAAAACTTTTATAACTTACTAAAAAATTTTCAATAAATTTTATTACCATGTCAAAATTTATATTACCTTCAAATAATACTACTAGTTAAGTGTACTACTAGTTAAATGGAAGCATACACATGTTACCACAGTCAATAATCAATATATATAAAAATATTTAAAAAAATTAATTTTACGAAACATTTTATTGTTACCTACTGGTTTAACCATCAACCTATTAGATTCGTTTCACTTTGTAGTAAAGCAAATTTAGTGAGGAATAATTATTAATTTTAACATTAAAAAAACTTTATGCTTACAGCTTATTTAACAATATTTTAATAAAATACATAAGGTAAGGATACCAGTAATTGACCATGTGCCAGTAGTTGACCATTTCTCACAAAAAAAAAGAAAATAAGGATTCAGTATGTGATAGCTTGTTAAAAACAAATTGGCGGGCACGTTCTGCTATCTAGTGTCTAAATTGTAAACTTCCTGATCACAATGCATTGTGGGTAGCAATGGTGATATTTTGTTGACATGTGGTTTTAAGGTGTGCTCTATTTTGTTAGTTTTCTTGTCCATTTTGCTAAGAGCCAGAGTCTAATCTAAGTGAAAAATAACGACCTGTGAAAGTGTTACTGGGTAAGTTTACATCTAATTTGTACTCATAACATCTAATTATCTTTATATATCATGGGTTTCTAAAACATAACCTCTCTTTGCCCTGTTTTAAACGGTGGTCAACTATTAAATACTTTATGATAGTATCCAGGCAGAACCTGGATTAAGAGCTTTCTCCGAAGAAACCCAACCCAACCAAAAAGGACTTCTCAACATCTAACCATCAACAAGTGACAATATATTGAACTGGTTTTCGGAAGTACATTCTTACTTAAAAGAACACGATTATGACACAATTTTAGATGACCCATCTCGCATATTTAATTGCAATGAAACTGTGTTTTCATAGCAATTAGGACTTTAGGACTCTTTGGTCAGAGTCCTAAAGTGCTTCCAAAAAAGGGGAACAAAACAGTATACCAACAGGTAAATGTAGATGAAAAGGAATGTTACGGTATTGGCAAAACTGATTCAGGATGAATGACATGTGAAGCTTTTTCTGAATTTATGGCTGATATTTTTTACCCATGGCTGGTGAAAATGCAAGTCACGTTACCAATAATTCTATTTGTTGACGATCATGTCTCGCATTTAAGTTTACAGTCCAGTCAATTTTGCTAAAGTAAGGGCATAATCTTGGTGACATTGTATCCAAACACCATCCACCTTTTGCAACCCATGGATGTTGCTGTTTTTAAAAGCCTAAAAGAGGATTGGAAGAAGAAAATTCATCAGTGGAGAGTAGACAACATTTTGAAAGAACCCACTATTCTGAAAAAGACTTTGTAAAGCTTCTTGTAGTTGTGATAAAAGAAAATGTTACTGAATCCGTTATGTCTAATGGATTTAGAAAATGTGGGTTATACCCATGGAATCCCCAAGCAGTTGAGGTACCAGAACAAGTGTCTAAAGAACAAAATGACAATGAGTCAGCTCAGTTCTGTGTAAAATATTTGAAAGAAGGCTTGCGCTTTTTGAATGAAGATATTGACACGAATAAACTTAACGCTTTTCAGCTGTCATCCAAAACATGGTCTGGAAATCTAATGGATACGTCTCTGTTTATCCTTTGGAAGAAAGTCAAAACGGGGTTGCAAGAACTCTCTTCGACGACCGAACAGTATACGAGTGGGCAGGAACTAAACGTAGTGACTTTGCTACACTTTCATCTATATAAGTGGTGACTCAGCCCCAACAATTGAATTTCTTGATGGTGAAAACATTGCTACTGAACTAAGTGACAACACTTTAGAATTTCATCACGGTGAAACCACTTCAAATGAGTGAACTGTCAACGAAGCCACTACTCCAGAGTTTGAACTACTTTACTGCCTCCCAACAGAACTGATTATGGACAAAGGACCTGGCCCAATGATAGATCAAGCTATTAGATCTACGAAAGAAGTGTCAACATCGTCTAAAATATATTTCATCAATGAGTCTGAAGTACCATTGTCGCTTCTCATTAATGAAAATATATCCCATATTGTTATGGGTTGTAAGAATGAAGGAAAAATCCTGTACAGGATTTTTCGGCTGCTGGCCCGTCGCATGGAATACCAAGCCCATTTAAGGACACTTCTTCTATCCTGCTACTGAGAAGACCAATAAGAAAAGGATCATGAAAGAAAGAATGGCTCAGTCATCACTGGGAAACTTTGCCAAGGATATTTTAAAAACAAAACCAAGAAGGAAGACTGGGAATGATTAAAAGTAGAAAGGGTAGCAAAAAAGAAACAAAATAAGGAGGAAAAAGAAAGGCTGAAGCAAGACAAAGTTCAACAACAAAAACTTAAACAAGTGAAGAGAGTGATGAACTTTCCTTCAGAAAGCTCAGACTCCAGTGTTGACATTTCCTCCAGGGAAAGTGTCCTAAATAAATCCTCGAAAAATGAAAATTCTGATAACCACACTTGACAGCCGTTGCTGAAGAGTGTAAATGAGTACATCATATTCAAGTACAAGGGTCAATATTACCCTGGTAAAATAATTAGTGTCACAGATGATTCAGCAACTGTGTCATCTACGATGAAATGTGGCCGCTTATGGAAGTGGCTGGAGAGGCCTGATATTCTTGACTACCAATGGAGATCATTGCTTTCCCACATCAACGAGCCAAGAAAAGTCAGCAAGATAACTGCTAAAATGATTACTAACTTGTACATTTAATTACCCCATAATGTTAGCCCTTCAATTCGCAATTACAGATGTGGTCAACTACTGACGCAAAATATGGTCAACTACTAATTTTATAGATTTTTGTGTGGTCAACTACAAACAGAAACTTCAGTTTGTTAATAAATTTATTTAATTTCTATATAATAGTAATTTAAAATAATATCGTCTTTTCCTTAATTTAGAAGTGTAACTAAGTATCTTCGAGCCTCCACCCCAATATTTTAGGTTGAAATAAGGGGTCACCATATCATTCTTTTTCAACACTACCCTTAAATGGTAAACTACTGATACTTTTACCTTACCAAGTAAGCTGCGTATACACACAAGTTTTTGAATATTAATATAATAATTCTACTTCATTTCAAATTTTTTTTATAACTATAATGAAATGCATTTCATAGGTTAATGGTTGAACAGGTAACACACCTTGTACAACTTTTTTTATGCAAAATTACTGAACTATTTGTAATTTTAATAAAATTTAATAAGAAAATTAATTTATAATTATATTTTTATAGGTACATTTTGAGCAAATAGTTTAAGAAGAGATGTAATTACAGTGTACATAAATTACATTTAGACAGATGGCTGCAATTAACCACACATCTCGGGAACGGTCCACCTGAGATGGCAAAAGACTGCACTTCATTTACATTCATACATATAATCCTCATTTATCCTCTGATAATTTACCACCTTACGGTGGTTTTGGAGGCTAAACAGAAAAACAAAGACAGATGGCTGCAAACAGGAAAATTTTAAATAAATGGATGATGAAGCCCAATATTTCATTGCATGAGGGGAAAATAAATTAAAACAGTATATATAAATAAATATGGATACAATATTATTTTAGCAGATTCACTGTACTACTTTTTAATACTTTTACATCTGCTTGTGAAAACCTTCACAGAGGTTGCAATTTATTTCATAAGTACATTTAAAAATAGAATTAATAACTTTAAAATATCAGGAAACATACATTTCTTCCATTCTTTCAATAAAATCGATTGTCTACCACAAGAATTGCATCTGTTGCAGAGTTGAGTCATTTATTTAAATTTAAATTGAATTATCAAAGAAAATGTATAATTTTTTTATATTAATTTATAATCACTGTAGATTTAACTACTAAATTTATTACTTTTTCATTATATATAATTTTTCAAGAATGTGACATTTAAATTAATTTCTATCATCTAACATTGTTATAATTTCAATTTTAGAAAAGTAGATGTAAATTTTCTATACGACTGGTGTGATTACAGTTTTATTTATGCACATACAAGATCCTGCTAACATTTTCATTAAATAAAAAGTTTCCGCTGAATTATTGCATTAATATTACATTATATTTAATGTATTTAATAGAAATTATTTATTTCTTTATAAAAGATATATTTGGAGATTCAGGATAATGCACAAAAAAGGAAAAATTAAATAATTAGTATGTTTAAAAATAAACATGCAAGTTTTGATAATCAAAGAGACAAATTTTAAATTTGACTGATTTGTGTACTGTACACAGGAAAACAAAGTTTAATCTTAAACTATATCTTTTCCAATATTTTAAAAGTTATGCCAATGTTTGGTGATGCTCTCCCACGACAGGCTTAGTCTATCAGCAGCAAGCAACATACTGATAACCTTTTCTTGAAGGGAATATGAATTCCACAGGCAGTCTTGGTTTTGTATCCTTCTTTATATGTAAACTTGCACACAAAAGGTTGGTGATTGAAAAATTCAATACGTTAAGTTTGAAATGCCCAAGTAGTACTAAAGAACAAACAGTTCTCTTCTGCTACAAGTTATCTTGTTAAAAATTTGCTTCAGGGCACTGACTGTTCCTTTCTTTATATCACAGAACTCGTTTACTGTAGTTTTTTTTTTTTTTTTTAATGTACTGACTGCAGGGTTTCATGGCATTTTGATAAAATGATTATTATTAACAATAATAATCTTCTTATTTCTATATTACTATGGTCGTCCAGAAAGTAAGAATTGTTTGCTTATCATATGCGTGCAGCTTCACTCACAACAATGGGTCAACGACAGCTGGTCTCAGGTATTCTGCTAGCACTGCACAAAATTTTACAGTTGTACTGTGAGACGGAGTGATTTTATGTTTATAATGAATAAAAAAAATTGAAAATCCCGTTGACTGTGAGGTAATATGTTTTCTGATTGCACAAGGTGTTCGTCCTGTGAAAATTCACGTGAATTTTATAGTGTTGTTTATTTATAGCATTGGTTTGCTTCACAACAATGTATGTCCATATCCTGCAAAAAAACTTGTGAACTTCTCAAAGCTTTCGGATGGGATTTTTTGAACATCTGCCGTACAATCCAGATTTTGCTCTAAGCAATTTCTACATGTCTACGAAACTGAAGAAGTTTCTCGGCAGGGACTGCTTCGCTATGAAAGTGAAGACAACATCAAGACAGCTGTTCATGAGTGACTTAATGGACTGGTGGCAGACTTCTTTGATTACAGCTTATCACAATTACAGCATGTCACGATTTAAAAAGTGCTTAAACTCAGCAGCCGATTATGTGAAATACTGCTTAAAAACATACACTATAATGCAAATATTAAAATTAAAATAAATACAATAAATTTGTTACAAACAAAAACTGCTTTTACATTCTGGATGACCCTTGTAAACTGAGGCTCATGTCGCTGGATGAAACCAAGTTAGACTTTTGCTTTTAAAGAAAATCCTATGAATGAAAGATAAAGAATTTAGTGCTATAGATGAAGTTTAGAAAATATCATAATCTGATGATCAAAATAATTAGATTATTGATTAAAATAATCAATAATCTAATCTTCAATCTTTAATCCAGTATACCATTATCAAAAGAGAAAATAGAAACAATGAAAAATTTATAATACATCAGTAATTATATAAAAATAAATTAAATCTTGTAATTAATAATCTAAAAAAATGATTTAATTATATTCTTTCTGTAATAAAGCTGCAAAAATCACAATATATTTGCTTTGGTGAGCATACTTTTTATTATACATTTATGTAGATCTACATTCCTTTTAAACATTTTTTCTAATTGTATTGATAACTTAAGGATTTTAAATTTTACATGAAACCATAGTAAACAATTTTTGTATTCTCCATTTGGTATAAATTGTGACCATGAACCACTGAAAAAGCAACATAAAATTGTGATAAAAGAATGCAGTTGCTGTTTTCGATATATTCACTGATGAGAATAAAATTTTAAATCAACAAAATATTATAATTAGATAACTCAAACAAATTCAAATAATAATATTAACAATAGTCACAAGATTAAGGACAAATATATGCAGCAATGTTAGAATTCAATAGTTGTAACAATGAATCAACTCTGCAAATGTTAATGTTTGTGAAGGATCTTTTTTATTTGTTCATACATATATATACGTTTTTATGACCTTAATGTACAGAAATCTTTATCAAGTAGCTTTTACATAAGTTTAAAACTACATAATGATAATGCAAATAATTTCTAATGCATCTTAAGGACTAAAGAACAATATTTTCCTAAAAGGTTTTCAATGTTTTCATGGTATTTTCCATACAGAAGAATCTAATGAAAAGCACTAAAATGATAACGGTTTACAGACTTCAGAAAAAGAGAAATTTATCATTTGTTTAAAATAATTATCATTCTAGTAGCTTTTTTAAAGATTTTACTATTGAAATTTTTAATTTGCAAAAGAAAAATTAATATCATAAGGCTCTAACAATGAAAATTCTATAATATTAATAATATAGACACAAAAAAAACCATTCAATTTGTAAAAAGACAAGGTGTAAGACTTGTTGAGCTAATGTTATTCTTTTATTTGTGAAGGTTTTAGACAACAAAAGGTATGGAATGAAATAATAAAAATATATATGCAATACACCTAACAAAAAAATCTTTAATCTCTAATCAATGAAGACAAAAATAAAAATCTAAGTTGATTAACTTAGTTATAGCTAGACCCAAAACTTCCAATCCTTGGGTTAAAGTAGCTAATATCTTTTCACCCCTAAGTTAATCGAAATACTATACCTGAAATTTTATAACAGAAATTTAACAGTTTTTTTTTCTAACACTTACAGAGAATATTAAAAGTTAAAAACCATTATGTAAATATTATTAAATTTAAAATTAAAATTACTTACAAGATATGAAAAAGAATTTTTAGATTATACAAAAAAATAAAATTAATTTTTACTATTAATTTAATTAAATTATAAAAAAAATAAATATAATTTATGCTCTAGTTAAAATATTATATCACTTTTATAAATGATTTAGTTTTTTCAATACTAATTCCTAATGAATAATGTACTCAAATAATTCTTTTTTAATTAAATAACCTATAAGATAATTCAATTTATTTTTAAAATACTGAGTAAGAACAGAAAAATATATAAGAGTTTTAACAGCTATCATATATAAAAAAAATAAAAATAAATAAAAAACCCCTAACTTTAAAAATATAATAGTCACCCAATTTTTCTTTTAACTACACTATTAAAGAAAGAACAAATATTCTTTATCTACAAAATAAATTAATTTTTCAATATAAAAAGTAATAAAATTAAATTTTTTGTATATTTACGTTATTTTAAAAATACAAAACATTTTACAAAAATATAACAATGATATATATATGTTTATTTTATTAGCACAAAATAATAAAAAATTATATACCTCACAAACAGTTGCAAAAAAAATAAGTAAGAATATGATCGACTGGGTGGGTCTACGTCAAGGTGTCTGGTAAGGATGCTGACACTCAAAAAAAATATATTAGAAAAAACAGAAGAAAATAGTATAGGAGGATGAAAAATATGATCCATAAAGTTTGCTTACTGTAATTCTAATGATGTCACACATGTGCTTTCAAAGACAACAGCTCTGGAGAAAGAATGAGAGAGTATGGAATAAAAATAAGTACAGGAAATCAAAAGTAATGGAAATAAACAATGAAGAAGATTCAGTGGTAAGAACAAGTGAAAGAAGATACAAAAAGTAAAAATTATAGATATTTGGGGGGCTATGGTGAAAGAAAACTGGAAAAGTGGAATGGAAATAAAAGGAAGTATAGTAATGGCAAAGTAAGCATTCAGTAAGAATAATTTTTATGTAGTAAAAGTCTGGGCTGAGTTAGGGAAGATGTTAGCCAAATGCTAAGTGTGGAGGTCTTGTATGAAAGTGAAGCATGGACAATGAAGAGGAGGGAGAGGGACTGAATTGAGGCTTTTGAGATGTGGATATAGAAAAGAATGGGGAAAGCAAAATAGATAAAGAAAGGAATGAGGAAATAATGAACAGGATTCAATGAAAACAATTACATGGGATGTCCACCAAAGAAAAGAAAACTGGCTACAACATGTGGTTAGAAAATCTTAACAATTCTATTGGAAGGGTCAGAAAATGGAGAACGTAAAAAAGGAAGAAGGATAAGTTAACAGATAAGGTGACAATTGGAAACTGCAAGGGAAATGAAGAAGGCTTGGGACAGGAATGGATGGAGACAGCAGTGGTGTAAGGGAACTGGCACAGAACATCAGGTAATAATAATAATGATGATTGACAATGCCAGTGAAACCTACAATAATCTTTTTCTTTTTCTGAAAAACAACTTATAACAATGAAATGTTTAATGACAGGAGGTGGTATATAACTGCATAAAGTTATGAGTCCAAACAACAGTATTATCCATCAATTATTACAAAATTCTAAGGAAACACTTATAAACCCATACAAGTTAAACATCAGTCTCCTTCTAAGAAGGAGACTGATGTCTCCTTTATTGATGAATAATCTTGATATAATCATCAAGATTAGTAATCAATCATTTAATGCCCGAGAAGTAAGGAATTGGCTATTATCTCATAATTCTTGGCTAATTTCAGCTCATCCATAAATTCTAAACTTTATATAAAAGCTTATGTGTGGTACTGAAGAAGTTCAAACAGGCCTTTGGACAAATAACTATATCCATGTTAATAAAAAAATTAAGTGCTTATAAACTACAAACCATCTTATACACACAGTCCGCATTCTAAAATCTAAACATAATGATCACATGTGAAAAGTACAAGAGCCATTGCAATAATTAAAAATTCTTTAAGACTTTAAAGACTTATAAGTTCTTAAAGTCCTTAATTCTTTAAGTCTTTAAGAATAAATTATATACACGATAAAAGATACAGATCAAACATTTCTAGAAACCTGTACAGTAAGCACTGACAAGGGTATTCAATTTTATGATTTATTTGAATAAATGTTTTCACTCAGCTTACTTAAAGGAATGATATTACAATTTAAAAGTGCCTATATAGAACACTACATTACACTAGACTGAAAAAGTTAAGTTAGATGACAACACAGAGTGGACAGGACCGAGGCCCACAATAAGAACAAAAATCTACTTGAGTTCTTCCAACAATCTTTACTTTGGGCCAGATCAATAAAAAAAAACTTTAAAAAAATATTTTTTGAAAAAAGTTATTTACATTAGAGGAATAAAATAAATGGACAAACCATCATAGCAAATGTGATGTAGCAATTTTAAATTATGTACCGGGGAAAACACCAAGGAAATTTATAACTAACAGTTAGAACAATTGGGCTTCAAACAGGCCAGCGATGTACATCCTACATTTATGAAGGTTATTTTGAAATACTTTACTAAATAATTAATGTGAAATAAAACTCAACTAATGTTTGTGTTTTGTAGAAAAAAATAAACATACTGATAATTCATCATACAACCTCAAAGCACAGAGCTATGGATAGGAAATTTTGTAACAAATAACAAGTGCCAAACCTGTCTGGGATTAGAACCTGGAATCTTAATGAAAATCTAAAATGCTATCACTCTCACAACATCAGCAATGAAATAATTAATACAATTTTTTTAACAAAATTATAATGTAATACTTAAATTCTCCAAAAAGTGGAATTATGTACGATAAATTTTAAACTATTACTCCTGGGAATGTGAACAATACGTTAAGCGAGATCTTACTGTTTTAATTTCACCAATGATAAACACTGACTTAATGTTATTTTCCATAAGCATTAATAATTAACAGTCAACCTCTACTAACAAATTAAAAACAAAATTAACATATCATATAATTACAATTTAAACACGCTTATTTAGTCACTATCAGACATTCATGAGATAATTGTTTATTCTGTTTTTTATAAAAAAATTTAATACAAATGTTGTTAGCATTGTTTTTGTCAAAATTCTTAATGTATTTATACTTTAAACACTAAAAAATAGACACCTATATTAAATGTGTATTCATTTTACACATACTCTCCTGATGATACAAGGCTTGGCTGATAAATTTTGCACACTAGTGTGCTACACGGAGACAAAGGTACTATCAAGTTGGGCATGACAGCACATGATAGCTAAAATCCCCCTCTACAAACCTGCAATAATCCATAGAAATCGGTTTACCAGTTTGTTTTTAGTAGCAGTTAAAATGGACGATCAATATCGGATGGTCAATATAGGATAGTCAATATCGGACGGTCAATACGGGCATCAAGTACAGTCAATATATCAACATGGTTAAAACAGCACGCAGTGATTGAATTTTTAACAGCAGAAGAAAATGTGAATCCTACAAATATTTTTCATCACTTAAGAGCGGTTTACGGTAGTGAAACTGTTGACAGGAATACTGTGAAAAGGTGGGCATTGAAATTTTGCGAATGTGAAGCTCGTAAAGCGACAATGAAGGACGCACCTCGCAGCAGACAACCAGTTTCTGTGACTGACAAGAAACATTGAGGTGGATGATTTGCTTCAAAGTGACTGGCAAATCAACCAACAATGCATCGCTATTCAGTTAGGCATATCTAAATAACGAGTAGGCCATATTATTGAGCAATTGGGTTACTGTAAAATCTGTGCATAATGGGTACCACGTAAACTGACGAACGAACTCAAGCAGCATCATGTCGAATGTTGCGGTGCTATTGTGCCAAAGGAAATAACTTCTTTTTCAATATTGTAAATACCGGGGATGAGAGTCAGGTACATCATTACAATCCGGAAGAAAAAAGGCAAAGCATGGAAATGGAAATACATGCAGATATTATGAATTGCCAAAACCCAAAAAATTCAGAACTCAAACCTCGATGAAGAAACTCCTTTTGATGGTGTTTTGGGATGCCAAACATGTTTATGTGACTAAGTATCTGGAACATAGAATGATTGTGAACTCCAAACGGTACACTGAGACGTTACGACACCTCAGACAACGAGTATGTCCTGTTCAAATGACCACCATACCCATAATCTTGCAACATGGTAATGCGCGTCCTCACACATCGCACGCACTACAGAGGCTCTCCACAAGCTGGAGTTTGAGCCTATTTCTCATCCGCCATACTTGCTGGATTGGCTCCAAGTGACTTCCACTTCTTCCCTCATCTCAAAGGTCATTACACCACCAACACTGAGGTGAAGGAAGCTGTGGCCACTTGGATCTGAGAAAGACCGCCAGAATTTTTCAGTGACGGAATGCAAAAACTTGTCACACATTGGGAAAAGTGTATCAGTGTAAATGGGGATTATATTGAAAAATAAATACTGCATTTTGTACCTAAGGTATTGTACTTTTATTCGTTTTTTATTTCACTTCAGTATCTTTTTTATTACCATACTATGCATTTATGTGTAACATTTATCAGCCAAGCCTCGTAATATGAAAGAAAAAAGCACGAGTTAATTCTTTTTAAATTTGTTAGCAAGAAGTTATATAAGTAAAATAGTAAATTATAGTTAGAATTAATAACAGAACAGTACTGAATTAAAATTTCATTGCACTTTAATAATGAAACTATTATATATGTTAAAAACTTATAAATTATTTTCTACAACTGGACTTTTATTAGTTCACTAATATTTAAACACAACAAAACTACTTCTTTTTTTTAAGTTGTGCTTTGTAGTGTTGTTTTCTTTTATTTTATATTTTCACATTATTATAATATAAATATATTTTATACACAAACAATAAAACATAAAAATATAATTTATTACAATTATAATTAAATATAATGCTACATTAACCCTTCACACATACTAAATATTTTATTTATTTGTTTAAGTTACTTATTTTATTACATCAACCAAAGTACAGAATAAATATTTATTATAAATATTATTTATTCTGAACTTTGGTCGATCTAATAAAATAAATATATTTATGTATGACATAAATATAAAAATATAATTTTATTTTTTTAAAAAATGATATGAGATACGGAATATTAAATACAGTACTTTATATAATTATTATTCTATCAATAATATGAAATAAATACTTTACTAGAAAATTCTGTGTTAATACTAGACTAAAAAAAAAAAATCAAGTATTAAAAATCTTCAATGTGTTTACATAATTCTAAAGAACTGAAAAACTGACAAGTGGTTTGGATTAACGAAACATGTGTGAATACCGGCCAGTCATTGAGTAAGGGATGGGCAGACAACACTACTAAAGGAACATGTACGGCACCAACTGGAAAAGGAGGAAGACTAATTCTTTCCCATGCTGGGACATCAGTGGTTTCATAAACGAAGCTCTTCTTCTCTTTACATCAAGAAAGACAGGAGACTATCATGAAGAAATGGATCATGCTAGATTCAAGAGATTATAAGAGGAACAGCTCCTTCCTAACATTCACCCAAACAGCATTATCGTTATGGATAATGCTGCTTACCTCAACATACAAGTGGATAAGGCACTGACTAATACAAGTCATAAAGACCAAATTGTAGACTGGCAGCAATGCCATGGGGTTGAAGTTGCATCAGACACTAACCAAGGAAGCAATGTTAAAAGTTGTTGCCAAGAATACACCACATGTACGCAGTTATGTAATCAATGAACTTGCCAGAATCAGCAGGCATAAAGTACTTTGACTCCCACCAAACCATTGCCATTACAACCCCATAGAACGTGTGGTCCAAAGTTAAAAGATATGTAACAGCGAATAACAAAAGTTTTACAATTTCAGAAGTGGAAATATTAACAAAAGAAGGAATAAGTAGAGTAACAGATAATGAGTTGAAAAGCTGTGTGCAACACATGGGTGAAGAAATAAAACATCTGATGGAAAGAGAACCAATCTTAGATAATGAAGTAGACCAAATAATGATGAATGTCTGTCATGACTCATCTTCTGACAGCTCAAGTGAATGAAGTGAATGAAAATAAAAAATCAACTGACATATATAGTAAAGAACCACTTCTAGACTAAAACAATTAAAATTGTATTTAATTTTTTTTTTTTAATGTAATGTGGTACACCTATATATATCAAAGCAGTCTGCATAATTCAAAAATTGAATAAGATGAAAATAAATAATTTCTCCCTAGCTAAACTGCTCAACCAGTTTCTTCCTTTTAATAATTTTAAAAAGGTTCCATAATTATTTTCATATGGTGTTTTGTTTCTTTTAGGATATAAAATTGTAATAAATAAATGAATAAAAATGTTAAAAAACAATAATGAATATATAAAAAATAAATAATAAATTATTGTATTGATAATTAAATAAAGTATTGGGACAATTATTGTAAATGAAAAGAAGCAAATAGATGTAGGCAAATATTTTGTTACAATATGCCTCTATTTTGGTAACATAATGTTTAAAAAAATATTTACTGTAACATGTGTTTCATTTAACAGCGAATATTTTTTTGCACTCTCATAATTGACGTCTACTATGAGATTATGAGGGATTATTTCAAAATATGGATGTTTTCCAGGACATATTGATTCGGGATAACATACTAAAATGTGAGATGGAAGGTCAGCCTATAACAATATCAACTTTTTTATTTGAAAGGTTCTGACTGTCTGATGTAGCTGAGTGTGTGTCTATGAACACAGGTGCTGTTAGACATGACAACATAGCCTACAGAGTTCTCCCCACACTCAAGACACTTCTTTCGAAAATATTACTATAGTTTTAATGTATTATATGAATAATGTTTTACAGGATACTATAAACAAATTTAAATGACATTTAAAAATAAGCTTGTAAAACTAGTATCTCAGTTCAATTAAGGAAAAAAATATTTACACAACAGAAGAAGAAATATATAAAACTAGCAACATATGAGACACCATTTACTTAAGAATGGAAGACTATAAAACAACTTATAAAAAAAAGATGCATTATCATTCCAATGAAGATGTGAACCCCCACAATTAAAAAAACAGGGTATGGCAGATATCATAATAAACTCATCTTACCAAATATATATGACTCACTTAACCATTCAACCTTATCTGAATTTGTTACATATGGTTTATGTTTTTAATTAGCCATAGTACACAATTAGTTCTGATTTAGGTACACTTTGAAAACAATCCATCAGAAACTATTTTAAAAGAATATTTGTGTAATTTTAAAATGCAACACTTATTTTTTGTAATAAAAATATACAACCCGCACATTTGTGCTTCATGTTTATATATATGAAATAGAACAACAAAATACCGACTATCAAAATATATATACCAGCCAAAAATTTATCACTTTTTTAAACAACCAATAATAGTTTAATTATGAGCCAAATATAATTTTTGTACAATTACAAATATCACTTAACATTAGAAAGAACGTTGCTGTCTGTTTAAATAGGTTTTTCCACAGACTGAAGTGATTCAATCAAATGAAATGAATGAAAAACAAACCTAGAGTAAATATAGGAACAATATAAAAATAATTAAATGGATTAATTAATAATAGGAAGGAAATAATTGTAATCAACCTGTTTATGTAACTTAGGATACACAGGGAAGACAAGCTTATAAACAAAGAAGACAAGATACAGACAATATACAGGGAAGACAAGCTTAAGAATGGAAGACTATAAAATAACTTATAAAAAAAGATGCATTATCTTTCCAATGAAGATGTGAACCCCCACAATTAAAAAAACAGGGTATGGCAGCTATCATATTAAACTCATCTTACTAAATATATATGATTCACTTAACCATTCAACCTTATCATACATTGTAGACAGTTAGTTGCATTGTATTAGCTGTGCGGGCGAGATTTTGAATGAATTTAATTTGTTTGGTTGAAAGTATTATAACTGAGGAAGAAGCAATCAATTTTTTTGATAGCATGGTGTTTTGCATAACCCATAAAAATGTAGTAATGATCATGAAATGGTATTACAATTGCATAATCGTCACAGATAGAGCTGTGCAAAATTACAATGCTATGAACATAAACATTTTAGGAGTTTGATAAAAAAAGAGGCTTAAAACACTAAATGCCCTTTTTCTGACAAAGCATTATTTGTTTTCCCCATGTCTTCTATAAGCCTACCATTAATCATTTCTCTATATCTATTAAAAACTTTGCAGCGACAACATTTACTGAGTTGTGTTGTATGCTCTTCACGTCTGCATTACGTATAGGCTGGATTAAAAGGTTACATACAGCAAATGAGTTCATGAGAATGTTTAAACTTTATGTGAAAATGAATTGCAGTAAATCTAACTGCCATCAAAAAATAAGTAACCAGATGAAAAGTGACATTTACAGTTAGTTTTCTTAATTAGTGGGATACAACAAAATGAACATTTATCAAAATGTTTAAAAATTAAAGATGTTCAACAAAGTAAGGTTGAAAACAAAAATCCTCATACGTGTGTTTGAAAATATAATCTTGATCATGAAGGAAAGCATAATGAGGTTTGTAGAAGGTTCCTAATAGATTTATTTGAAATTTTTATAAAACCACAGAATAATACAGCAGAAAATTGTTGAAAACATGAGCTTTGTTGAAAAACAGGGCACTCATAACTGAGTTATATATTACGAGAGATAGCCAACAGGATATCTCGATTTTAAATAAGAATCATTAGCTAACAACCCTCACAAAGAATCTCACTAGGGGTTGGAAAAATCAAAAAGAAAATATTTTTAAAATCTCGATATAACTCAACTTTTCAATAATTTAAAGAAACAAATTACATTGAAATTATCAAGAAATTATTACAATGAAACAACAGGGAAGAATCTTAAAATTAAATACTATTCCAATTATTATAAGTATTTAAAAAAATTAGGCTATTCTTTTGAACTTCTAAAAAGTGATGTTAGTGATTATTGTTCAAAAACTTCTGTTTTGTTAGAAAATGATCCATTGAATCCTTTAAAAGCACAATACAACACTCATCTTAAAAAGTTTAAAGCACATGATTTTATTAAAAAAGAATATACTGCTTCTTCCCAAGGACTTGACAAGAATAATATTTTGGTGACAGAGTTTGATTTCACTCAAAATCTTCCACAGCCATGTACTTCCACAAAACTATACTAGCCGATTTTACAAAAGATCATTGTGGATGTCTGTGTTCAATGTTTACCTTCATAATGATAAAAGTAGTACATTTTACCATTACTAAGAACATGAATAAAAAAAAGGTGCAAACGCACTGTGTTCAGTATTACTTGATTTTTTGACGGTAAAGGCTACAATCAAATAGTTAAATTCATTTTTTTCCCTGTATAATCTGGTCTTTATAAATAATTTTTTACAATACAAAAAATTAAAAATGATACTTTTTCAATTCAGAAATATGTAAAAATTATGTATAGTACTCGTGGAACAGTAGTGGCACACAAGACAAATAAATCTATTGTGGGACCTGCGCCATTTCAATTTCTTATATCATGGAATGTAAATGATAAAATAAATTTTTAACCATATGCTCAAGGGACACTTACGACAGCAAAAATAGAAGATATTAGACCGCTTATGTATTTTTTGCTTATAAATAAAACTAAATTACATCCATAAAGTTTTAAACCCTGATAAGAACATTTCTAATGATTGTATTGAGGATGGTATTGAAAGTGAATAAAAATACAATTATTTTTCAATTTTATAAATATGTAATAATGAGTTAGATGTTTATTTTCCAATTTTGTATAAGGAATCAATAAATAATGATGTATAAATTTGTCCAAGCGTTATTTTGATCACTGAACATCACTTTAATGGAAAAAGGGCCCCTGTGGAAAGTTTTTATAAAATCCATACACATTATTTCAACTGAGAAAAATTAATTCTATTACATATTTTACAAAATAATAGGTACAAATTTTGATTAAGTTAAGAAATAGCTTACAAATCGAAACAAATAAATTTATAAATTAAGAGCAATTTTTGTTGATATTTTCTCAGAACAAAACTTTTGCACATAAGCCATTCTTCTATCAAACTCCTCAATTATGACAGAACCCAGGTTTTATGAAAACTGCCATTTTACAAAATAGTTTTTTATGCATTGCTGATGGCAAAAATTGACCACCATAAAATTTTGCAAAAAGGAACTTGAAATTAATTTGTCTACAACAATAGATTGGAAGAATTAATTATGTACATGAAGTGACAGCTGATTATTTGTTGAAAAATCCAATTCAAATCAGCAGTATTAGAGTAGAGATTGATGAAGTAAGAGTAGAGGATTATGATTTTCCCAAAGGTAAAAATCATGTACCCCATCAAACTCCTAACAGTGCATTTTTGGGAGCTTTTGTAGAGAAAGTAGATAGTTTTTGGTGGCTGTTGATAATAGGTCGGCTGATCAACTGTTACCTACCTATTGTTTGGTAATTTATTCTACCTGGCACAATGATGTAAAAGGCTACAATCAACTGTAAAACACAAATTAAAAAAAACAAAAAACAATGACACGTAAATACAATTCTGCTGATCCTGAAACAGAAGTGCAAACAATAGAAAGCATATGGGAACTGGCAAAACATATAACCAAGTGCAGTGCGGCAACCATCATATGATGATTAACTTGTACCTCTGCAAGTTTATGTGGCGTCACTGACACAAGGGCAGAGATTTATTCAAAAGAATACTGCATGATATTGTGTCCTATTGGCCTCCACAATAAAGGTTAGTTCTTGGACTAATGATGTTAATAATGATGATGATATGACATAATACTAATATCATTATAAAACGACAAACTATTCAGCACATAAAATAATACTTATTATTAACAACAAAAATTATAATAAAAAATTACACCACTAGATACAGTTTTTTTTTTGTTTTTTTTTTTAACTCCACGTCCAGGTCCAGATATTGCTTCACAGGATGAGATGAATGATTTGTAGCACGTGTGAAAATGCCATGCCTGACTGAGATTCAAACCCAGGACCTCCGAATGAAAGGTCGAGTCGCTACAAATCATGCCACAGAGGCCGGCACCAGATACAGTTCATAAAGAGTAAGAACACTTACCTATTTGTCTGTAGTGTTTTCAGAGCTTACAGCTCCATCATCAGCAAGACTTTTTACCTTTTAGAATTACACATAATATGAAATTAAAATATTACAAATATTGTCAATTATTATTAATAAAATATTAATATATAAAATAAAAGTATTATAATAGAATAAATTATTAAAATATATATTTTTTGACATTTTCCATGAATGTTTTAATAATTTACTCTATTTTATGTTAATTTACATTCCAAATAATAATTAACAATATTTTATAATATTTTAATTTCATATTATGTGTAATTTGTAAAAAGTAATAAGCTCTGAAAGCACTACAGACAAATAGCTAAGTGTTCTTACTCTTTATGAACTGTATATGGTGGTATCATTTTTTATTATAATCTTTATTGTTAATAATAATTATTTAGATACAGTGGTAATAATGTTAGATAAATTAATTAAAATAATACTTATGATTACAATTAACGCTAGATAATGATATTTTTCAATGACAAGATAAAAGTAGAGTAAAGAAATATAAATATTCCTTATTCTAATAACATAATTAATTCTACACATACTGTAGCAATTTTAGGAGAGATTTACTTTTAAATTAAAAAACTAAGTTGCTGTATAATATCTTACAGGATTTATCTACTGTTAACAACTACAGGCTGATGCCAAATTAAAGTTCCTTCTTGTTTTCTTTATGATGATAAGGAATTACATTTTTACCATATGCCAAGCCTAACCAGGATTTAAACCCAGAACTAAAACCAGGTAGGGAAAAGCTTCCACTTTACCATGGTGGTCAGGTAATGAATAAATATAAACTTATATGTTGCCACTAATTTGTTTTTAGATAGATAAAAAATATACTGATTAGTGTGAAGGATAGATCAGACAGTTCCGGATAGTTGGGGGCTTTGGACTGCTAGACGATAAAAATTAGTTTGCAAAAGTTTTTTTTTAGATTATATTATACTGCAATGAGTGAACAATGAAAAATATACTACAAATAATTTGATTTAAACTGTTTACTTTTTAAAGTAACATAAGTACTTTTTATAGTATTTAAAATAACATAATTCAAAATAACAATTTAAACATTCTCACATATGAAATTTTAATATCAGAAAATTGAACTCTTTTTCTGGAATGTCTAGACTACTTTAAAAATCTTCTTTATTCAGTGATCTTTGGCCCAACTATTAAAATTATGAACATTCTGCACTTCATTTTATTTAGCTATTTTTTTTTTTTTTTTAAGATATCTTCAGCTAGGAATTAAATTGATCCTTTTGCTTTTACAAAGTGTGTACAAACCTAAGTTAAATTTACTCTATGATATTAATCTATGATTCTATTCCTTTTTAAAAACCAATGCAGGAAATTAAATCTTTTAATCAACCACAGTAATGTAAACAAAAAGCATAATAAAAAATAATTTTGGTAATGTCAAAAATATGTTATACAATCTACCTTTCATAAAATTCTTCAGTAGCCTACATTTGAATGGAAGAACACGAAATATATTAACTACCTAAGTTTGAAAAAACACAAATTTCTTAAAGGACTAGTCAAGGAGAAAAAAAAGTGATACTACAGTTAAATAACTAAATGCTTTCAAATAATACTGGGTGAAATGCATCAGTGTTCAATACAAACAAAACTATTAATTCTATATTTCAAACTAAAAATTATGTTAAACAACAACAAGAATAAAGATACGAAAATAATATTTCAGATCACATAACCAAAACTAATAATATTTAAAATAATCAAAAATTAAATTATAAATATTATTATTAAGAAGAAGAAGAAGATAAGCTAATAAATAGGAAAAGACTATATCCATTAATAAGAATTAATTTAAAATACACATCGTAAATTATATAAACATATACTTTTAAGACACTTTGTTAAAGGGTTAATGTAAACATAAATTAATCATTATTGCTATTATTTTACTTAGATTACAGTAATTTATACAAGCTACAATAAATATTAAATATATTTCTACCTAAGTTAAAATCTATATACCTATTATTATTTATATATATATATTTAAGTAGTTGTACTGTACAGTTGAAAGAGAAAAGAAAGAAATAAAATATTGTATCAATTTGTTCAATTTCATGAACTACATAATAAAATTTTAAATATTTACAAATAGCACAGAATGATTATTTTGATAAATATTTAAAAATATCAATTTTTTAATGTAATTAAATGTCCATAACCAAATTAAGTGAATTAAAAATATAAAATCTTATTTTAATAAAAATGTATTTCACACAATCACTCTGCATGTGCATACCATAAAACAGATAAAGAACTGAATAATAAATAAGATTAATAAAAAAATTTAAGTAAATAAAAAATTTGCAAAAAATGACCATTCTGGATCTCTGGCTCAAAACAATTATATCCAACAAAATCAGAATATTCAATTTTCACAAAATCAACACATTTTAGGTAATAGGTATGCATGAACGGAGTGTTACCAGTTATGTAATAAGTTTACTAAGTTGTAATCAGCTATTACTTCTAAAAAAAGGTGTATAATTTTGGTATTTTATACGAAACAGATTACATATCTGAGAAAACTTTCTCTTTTTTTTATTTTTGTTTACAGAAATGAGAACTGGCTGGAATCCACCCTTTTAAACAAAGGGCATAGTGTGCATGTTTGTATTCCCTGAAAATTACATGAAATATAAAGAAAATTTACACCAAATACTAGTTCCAGTTCTACACAGCAATTCCAATTCCAGCTCAGTGATGAACCAGATTTACCCTAAGTTAGCAAGAGCAAGAAGTAATTACTAAAGTGCTTGTAATAAGGGCAAATTGTGATCTTAAACATTTTTATTTTCCAATTATAAAAAAACTGCCCTCTCTCCCAACAAATTGATCCTTAAGTACATTAATTGAGCCTTTCATTATAAATCTGCCAAAGTGTAAATATTCTTCTTAATTATAATTTGCTGAACAAAAAGAATAAATTTAAAAAAATAAAACTTGGTTCATTCCACAATAAAAAGTATTTATGAAAAAACTCTAAACTTTACAAAATAATTCAGTATTACTTAAAACATACATGAAATTTACTTCAGTTAATTAAATATGCATAGATAAACACATACAACAACAGATAATACAATTAATGATTGAACTGAATATACTTACAACCACTAGTGCAACAAAATTTTCACATAAAAAATGAATAGTTCATGAATTTGCACAAATAACATTCTATACAATAATAACTATTTTAGTAAAAAAGCTACTTCCTAATACAAAAATATCTTGTACATTACAGTGTATTAATGGAAAAAAGCACGTTGAAGCTGATAACATTAAGAAGCCTAACTTACTGTTTTTTATGTGCAACAAGTTAAAAAGATTAATTATAATCTTAATTAATTTTAGAGCCTATCTTGTTTTAACATGATCAGCATTTAACTGTCCTTTACTATCCAAAGACAATGATGATGATTTGGGACGACACTGTTGAAAATCAGATCTTAATATACGTAAAAGTAAACCAATATTCAGTATCATAATAACACCTAAAGCTAAAACAAAATAAAACAAAAAACAGAACAAAAATGCAGTTATATGAATAAACACATACATATTTCTTTAAAATAGTCTCTGTTATGAATTTTCTAAATGATATTAATATGATTTAAGGATACAAGGACTATTTCCTAAAAGTAGATTTAGTGAAAAATTATTTCAAGGTTTTATATTAAAAATGGTTATAAAATTTAATTTAAATAATGATAATAACAGACACTAATTCAAACAAATTTAGACTGTACAATAATGTTACAGTACAATATTCAAACAACTTTCTCTCCTTGACATTGTACATAGAATGTAAGGAATTTGACATCAATTATTACTTCAATCCCCAATGAGTTCTACCAACATTTAGGTATCATTAATAAAACTTTTCAGAGAGGCTACATACAACCTCAGTGGATGTTACTAAATTCTTCCAATAGTGTCTTGATTTTAACCCAAAATGTTCATTGTTCATGCTTATTAATAGATTTAATCCTATTATTTTAACTAGTTTAGTGTAACTATGATTACAAAATTTTAATTCTAAATTTTAGGAGTAAAAGGCCTATTTTTCTTTTATTCAAAACTCATTTCAGCTAATAGTCAGCTTTTTACCCAAACCCTGAAGAAGAAGAGTTTCTTGACAATATCCTACAAGCAGGATTATCCCATTTTTGAGTATGATTTAAAAAGTGTAAAAAGTCAGCTAATACGTGTTAACATGGTGCATAATGACAAAACAACTGTATTACCTATCCTAAGAACTAAGAGATATAAAATAAAAAAAGGGTATGGATAGGAAACACTGTCTACCTATCAAGGAACTGTCACTGATCACGATATTTTACTGTACTGCCCAAAATCAATGGACAGCTAACTGACATCATTTTTAAAATACTGAAAAGATATAGTCCACTTACTACTAGCATTTATAGGTTGTCATAATCCAAAGTAATGCATTTTTTTTACAAATATTGTAAAACTGTTCTCAAATTTGTAAATTTCCATTTATATGAATCAGCAATCCATATAATGCACCAGAACATTATAATACAATTATGCGACAGAACATATATACACAAAGAACGTATTGTTGAAGCATTTGTTTTCATAAACAGCTTGGTTGTGACAATATTCATAACAACAGAAAGCATGGAAAATAAATAATAAATATAAATAAAAAACAATTATTTATTCAACTAAAAGATATTATAGACTTAATTGAAAAATTAAAAGCTTTTGTTTTTTATTACACATTGACTGTAATACAGGATTCTGTACAGAATTGATTCAGATCCTGACTGTACAGAACTGTGTGCTACAAACTAGTCTGCTATGCAGAACGCCACTTACCCACAACCTTTATTTTTATTTTTCCAAAACTAATTATAATCAAGCAATGACTCCCGTACTATTAAAGAAGCCACTGAATCCTGTACTACTCTTATGAACTGTGAATAATCTCCTTGTAATTCAGATCTACCAAGTCCGATGTAAAAACTTTATTTATGAGACCAATTAATGCAAGAAATTTTATGCAACTTTTTATAAGGAAATATTTTATTTAACATTTCATTCAGCACAATAATTTTTTTGAAATAGTAGTTATTCTACTTACATTTTTTGTCACAGAAATTTTTCTTTTATCATCTTAGTTAATTTTATAACTTATACTGTTCATTTTTAACATTTTTTTCTGAAGAAAGAAAATTTTGTATATGAATTTATGAGTACTATTTTATGCAAATCAAACTGATTTGTGATTATAATTGTTATTATAGTATGGTCCGTATGTCATATGATATTAATAAAAAAGATGTATAATTTCCTTTGGTTAATTTTTATCTAACGTTTAGGATATGTAATGTAATGATATGTAATCAGATTTTTATGTAATGTTTAGGATCAGACTTTGTAACTTTTCTCCAAAATAACTGTAACAAAAATCAGATTGAGCCTCCATGATGTGCGCATGAATATATCCAGAACAAATAGGAGAAATTTGTCCAGTGAACTGAATTAAACAAACTTCACAGCTTCAGTTATCATCAAATCACACCTCACTAGATCACATTTAGAGTTGCAATTCAGGACCTAGTCCCATCACAGGTCACCCCTTGACAATCAATCATGAAAGGTCTTTTAAGGAATACTCCTCCAGCAGAACCAAGCAACACCATAATTCAAAGGCAGCATTCGGATATAGTAGGCTGCTACTTAGAAGATAAAATGCGATCAGAAGCATTGGAATGCCCCAACACTACACACACAAACAAGAAAAATACAAAGTCCAAAATCAAACTGAAGCAAATCACCTACATTTCCACACACAATGTAAACTTGCTCATGCAGTCTGATAAACTAAAAATAATAACTGGCCTAATGGACCAACCAAAATTCTCATCATGGGTCTGCAGGAAATAAGAAACGCCAACCAGGATGCCATGGAATCTCAAGGATATAGGCTCTACAAAGGTATACCTGGGAAGAGAGTGATGAAAAATGTCCCACAGTTTGAGACAGGCTTTTTAGTCAGCTTCAAAATAATAAACTCCATACAAGAATTCAAGTCACAATCCGCAAGAAACTCAACACTTGCCCTAAAAGCAACTAATAAAATCTGTACTATAATTAACGCCCATACAGCCACTAATAATAAAAATAACTCTCCAAAAGATCGTAAAGAAACAGAAAAGTTCTGGGACTACTCGACCTGACCATAAATGACATCCCCATAAACCATGTTATACAATTAATCAGAGACTTCAATGTTTGACTGAGCAGAGAAAGAAGATATCATGACATCATCAAAAAATGGCTCACCCAAAAGAAAACAAACAAAAGTGAACAGAAACTTGTCGATCTCTGCAGAAACTACAATCTAACCTCAAAATTCACATACTTCAAGAAGAAACCTCAAAAACTCAAAACCTGGAAACACCCGACTACACTAAACAAGAAAGGCAACTAGACATGTCTTCATGGACAAACACCATGACAAAGAGATCTACAATTTAAAAGTCTTCCAAGGAGTAGACACAGGCACAGTCCACTATGTGGCCAAAATCAAAATTAAATTTACTCCCCAAAGAAAGCAAAAAACCAAGTCCCTAAAACTAAAAGAAAAATCGACCCTACCAAACTAATCAAGAATGAAAATTACCAAAAAGCAACTGAAAAAATAACAATCTCAGATAAACTTGAAGATCTAGTCAACAACCTTAAACAAATCACAGAAGAATTAGTACCACTAAAATCCCATTAAAACCATCAATGATGGAACAGCAAATGTGACGAAACAGTGAAGAAAAGACATCAAGCATGGCTATTTCAACCAATCCCAAAAATTAGAAATATCCTTCCAAAATCTACTACAACAAATAAAAGAAACCACCCCAACCCTAAGGAGAATAAAAAGACAATACCATAAAGCACACTGAAGTCAATAGAAGAAAAATTCAATAAAACAGTCAAGAGACTACTACAAAACCTTCAAAATTCAGCTCAAAAATATGAATCCCCAACCTTACTAATAAAGAATAAAAACAGTAAAATAGCCCATAACAATAAAGACAATGCAGAAATCCTAGTTAAATATTTCAAAAAACGCCTAAGTTGCGAAGAACCGATAGAACTCCCCTAAACTTCAACACCAAAACCTTTTTTTTTTTTTTTTTTTTTTTTCTTAAACACCCCCAACATCCCCGGCCTCCGCCGTTAGGCTATGCGCAGGAATGTCGGAGTGTCGTGGCAGTCGACTGCCCCCCTGTCTTGCCTTTTCTTTGGCGTCCCATCGGGGTCCTCTCAGTTTCATCAGGATGCAGCAGCCCTCCCTTCTGGACAACCACTACATCCCTCCACTTAGAGGCTACCCTTCCCGTCCCTACACTAGGTTGCCGGCTACGCATTGCGCGAAGCCGGCAAACCGCCGCGTCCCCCTCTCACACCTGAGGGTCCCAAATGCATCATCGGAGCACCCCAACTGACCTTCATTCTTGCATATGAAGGAGCCAAAGCGTCCTCTGCATCCAGGCTGCCTCCCTGGCCCTGCACGGCGACCACGATTCGCCCCCTGTATTTTATTTATTTATTTATTTTTCCTCCCTTCAGTTGCAGCCCATCACGTTGGCGTCTGAACTTATTCCTCCTTCCGCAATCCGCGGGCACGTTCGCTGTGAGTGCCCTCGTAACCGTTAGAAGGAACACAATCAATAAAATAAAATAATACCACAATCATACAATACAAGGAAAATACATAATAAATGAAACCCACTTCATGTTGTCTCTTCGGCGATGTCACCTCTAGCCGTGGCCCTCCTGCACACGGTCGAAGCGATCGTGCTTGTCATCTCGAGCCGGCCGTAGAGTACCAACCACAGTGACAATGGAGACAATGAATTCACAATACCATACAACACAAAAATAATATATATAGTAGAAGAAACACACAGTATACTTGCTAGGGACATTGCTGCTTACCCGCGCCTAGAAGTCTTCTCCCCACTCTCTTCCATGTACCTCCTTCGTCTTCAGGATGCTAGCCACCATGCTCTGTACCGCATCCCATTCTCTCTTCCCTTTCAGCATGTGAGCTACAGTTGTTTCTGGAGTGAGGCCATCTGTGCCATGCCTCTGCCGGACCACAGCCCACCTTTCGCACTCGTAAAAGGTGTGCTCCGGCGTGTCATCCTGACCGCAGTAGAAGCACCTCGGTGTCCGTCTTCTCTTGAACCGATGTAGGTAGACCCCGAACTCCCCGTGTCCAGACAGGAACTGCGTGAGGAAGTAATCTACCTCCCCATGCCTCCGCCTGACCCACGGTCCCAAGTCCGGGATCAGTCTCCTGGTCCATGCCCCAGCCGTATCCGTTCTCCACATCTCCTGCCAGTTGACCATCAGCTGCCTCCCGGCTTCCGCCTTCGGCGTTCCTTCGTATGTGGAGACCAGCTGCGTGGCCCGCAGCTCGATGGGAGGCAACACCAAAACCTGAATACCATCAGAAAACATCAGCCCTACCACAATAAAGCTCTGGGTGAGATGAAGAATTCCAAAGCAGTGCGAGAAGATCTGACTTTTTTATAGATCTAGAAACATGCAAGAAGTTCAGCAAAAATTGCCCTTCATCAACAGCTTGTCAATATCAGGAACAAAGAACTACCAGAACACTGGATTATAACCCTCACCCATCCACTAGACAAAATAGGATCATAATAATTACAGGAGAATCTCACTCCTAGACACAACATACAAAATTCTTTCAAAAATCATCCTCAACAGGATCGGTTCATAACTAAGAAAGAACTAGGAGAATTCCAGGGAGGTTTCAGACCCAGGTGGAGCTGTCCAGATCATGAGTCTCAAGCTAATAATGAATTACAATAGGAAAAGAAATAGAGACATGGCGATAATATTTGTAGATTTCAAGAAAGCCTATGACTGCATCCACAAAGGATCCGAACTAAAAATTCTAAGACACCTCAGACTACAGTCCAAATTAATAAACATGATAAAACTGAACACACACACTAAGTTGAAGGTAAAATTCAGAGACAAGCTCTCAGAACCATTTGAGATCAAAACAGGACTGCGCCAAGGCGATGGGCTCTCACGGCTATTATTCAACTGAACTCTAGAAATGGTAATTAGGGATTGGCTCAAAAAATTATTCCCCCAAAAATAAAAATATTAGGCCTGTAAATAAAATAATGAGACTGGTTCAGAAAAACTTTTTATTTACAATCCAATTATACATGGACTCTATGAGGAGCGCTTTTCCTGCTCTTCATAGCAGTGGTGGAACTCTGAAACCGGAATATCCTTCAGATGGGTCGGTTACATTTTTTTTAATGATTTCTACTCTTCCAAAATGGTGTGTGTCCTGTTGGATGTTTTTTAAAAGTTGGAAATAGGAAAAAGTCGGACTGACTCAAGTCAGGTGAAAAAGGTGGTTAAGGAACTACAGGAATGTTTTTCTTTGTCAACTCATTAATTGATAGTGCAGTGTGACAAGGTGCAATGTCATGATGCAGCACCCAGTTGTCTTTGATGGCTGGTCTTACGCGGGCAACACTTTTCCACAGTCTTTCAAGAATTTCTTGGTAAACATATTGGTTTAGCCTGTCCTGTAGGCAAAAACTTCTTATGGATAATGCCAATACTATCAATGAAACAAATTGTATGGTTCTGATTTGCTCATTTTTGCTCTTTTGGGACTTTGTGAATTTGAAGTGTACCACTACATGCTCTGGCATTTTGTTTCTCGATCATACTCAAATATCCGAGATTCATCACCAGTAATAACATTTTTTTAGAAAATCAGAAACAGTTTCAATTCACCCTAGAAGATTGCGGCACACTTCCACCCTCTTGTTTTTCTGTTCAACAGTGAGGTTTTTTGGGACCAATTTTGCACAAATTTTTTTCATGTCCAATTCGTTTGTCAAAATTTTATGAACTGCGGTACAGTTCAAATTAAATTGTTCTGCAATCATTCTGACAGTTAATCGCCAGTCGTACCACAAAGTCTCTGATTCACTCAACATTGTCGTCACTTTTTGATGTTAACGATCCACAGCGTGGATCGTCCACACCTGATTCCCGGCCATCTGAAAATGCTTTAAACAACCTAAAAACTTGGGCTCGTGACAAAGCATCATCTCCATATGCCCTTTTCAATTTTGCAAAAGTTTCAGTAGCATTCTCACTGAGTCTAACATAAAACTTGATTGCACAACATTGCTCATAATTAGTATCACTCATTTTTGTAATGCACAACAAAAACTCGTTTCATGAAAAGTTTGTTTACGTCTCACATAGCAACAATAGACTAAAAATATTAATACCTAATATAAATCAGCTGTTCATGTAACCATATGCTTACTAGTAACTTTACAGTGTTCCACTTTGGCTGCAAAAAAAAACTAGTCTCATTACTTTATTTACAGACCTCGTAGGCCGAAAAATCAAAACAAACTGTCTTGGTTTCACCAATGATTTGGCACTATTAGCGAACTACATAGACAAATCTATATCAGTTATTAGAACTTCAAAACATTGCAAATAAAATTGACGTTAAAATATCATTAAAAAAGACAGAAATTATGTCCCAAAAAACCAGCACGATAACAGAAGTAAACATAAAAAATAATAAAATCATATACCTCAGAGAAATAATAAACAACCTAAATAAAAAAATCTCAATCCAAAGAAGAAGAAGCAAACTAGCTGAAGCTCAAAAATTAACTTTGTATATTTCAATAAAAAAAATCAATAAATTCAAAAATAAGGCACTACAACAACGAATAATCAAAGATAGACAGATTCCAGAAAATTGAAAGAACCTGCATCAATAAAAAGTACCAAAAAAGATGGGTAGTAGTGGATTGTTCCCAACAAAGTCATGAACAAAGAGTTAGAACCCATCAGTGATACTACCATAAATAAGAGGAGACTAGGATTCTTTAGAAATATCATGAGAATCCAAGATTCAAGACTTCTGAAACAGCTAGTTCAGTACAATCTTGAAGAACACCAAGACAGGATGCAGATGGATCAGAGAAATAATAGAGGGTCTGAAGGAAATTGAACTTACACCAGAAGACACCATAGATAAAATAAAATTAAACAAGAAAATCAAGAACAAAACACTCATTTCACTCACAAAAAAACTCACATTTTCAACACTAGAAAGGACACAAAGATCTGAACATATGAAAAAGTGTTAGGAGGACTACAAGGCCCAAACAGTCCCATCAAAGACCAGATAATGGGCTGACTAAAGTGATCCTATGTGGTCATAAAAGATAATAATAGTAATATATAGAGGATGTTTCTAAAATGGTGGGATGGCTATACTTTTTCGGATTCTACTTGTAAAAGTTAAAAAAAAATATCCTTGGGAAAAATGCCAATTTCTCCTTCGTTCTCAACCTGTCTACCTGTCCACCATTTTCTTATTTTTATATAAAAATTTATATCTCAAGTTCAGATAGAGGAATCACATTAATATTTGGTAAGTGTCTTTGTAATAGTTTTAAAATTAGCAAAAAATTAGGACTTAAATACCTTTGCAAATTATAAAATGGTGGCCATCTTTATTATACCCCGCTCTACCGGGGTAAAATAAACTCTACGGAGTGGCGCATACCAACTCTAGAGGGAAATACATTCTGGACATGGTGGCACGTACTGGACTCGTGATCCTCAATACAGGGAACACGACGATGTTCCACCGCCCAGGATATTTGGAAACCATTCCTGACATTTCCCTCCCCTCCGAAGAGCTGGTCACGCATCCAGGACTGGAGGGTTCTCGAGGATTATACCGGTAGCGACCACCAATATATCTCATTTAGAGTCCTAGATGGTGGACGAGAGCACCCGGGGCCTCCATGGCTGGTGAAAAGATACAACATCAATAAAATCGACGAGAAGAAATTCAAAAGAAAGATCTCCTCAGAGGTATTAGCCTCTGAAAACATCACCAAAGGGGGGAGGCGCTGAAGGCGTAGTTGCTTCGACCATGCGGCTGATCACTTCTGCATGGGATGCTTCCATTACCCACAGGGGGCCGAGGAACTGGAAGCGACCCGTGTACTGGTGGACCCCGGAGATTGTGGAGTTGCACAGAGTGTCGACTAAGATGAGTGGCGCAATGTGCAAGGAATCGCACAGACGCAAACGCCAGGTCAGCCGAGTATAAGACGGCAAAGAAGCGGCTCCATCGAGCCATCAACGAGAGCAAGGCACACTGCTGGAGAGAACTAATGGAGACCATGGATGCAGACCCTTGGGGGCTGGGTTACAAGATAGTAACTCAGCGATTAGTGATCTCGCCGTCACCAGCTCCACTATACGAGACTAACGGCGACTTTCCGTTCATCTCGATGGAGTGGCTGAAGGGAGTCCTACGGTCGCTGAAAGGCAAAAAAGCCCCTGGTTCCAACGGTATACCGGCCAAGGTGCTCAAACTTGTGGGGCGCTGCAGGCTCAATCTTCTTCTAGACATTTATAATGCATGTCTGAAGGCTGGGTAATTTAGCGGCAGGTGGTAGACCGCGCGTCTTGCGCTAATTCCCAAGGGCAAAGAAAATCCAGAGTCGCCGTCCTCCTACCGCCCACTGTGCGTGCTTGACACAGCTGGGAAGGTATTGTTGAAGCTGTTAAAGAAAAGACTGGCTGCGGCGATGCATCAGGCAGGTGGCCTGTCACCCAACCAGCCCGCTTTCCGGGAGGGTCGGTCGACCCTAGACGCAATTCAAGAGGTTGTTGTGGCAGTGCGGCGAGCAGAGGACCACAATCATTTTTCGCGACGTGTGGTCCTTCCCGTTACGTTAGACGTTAAAAACGCTTTCAACTCCGCACGGCGGAGCGATATGATTCGGGCCATGGAGCATTCGTTCCATGTGCCTCAATACCTCCTCAGAATGGTGGACGCATACCTGAGGAACCGGGGTCTCATTTACGAGACCGCGGTAGGCTGGCGTAGGACTGCGATCACGTCAAGGGCAGCGCAGGGTTCGATTCTCGGCCCCGACCTCTGGAACGCCGTCTACGATGGCTTGCTGAGACTGGAGATACCTGAAGAATCTGTCTTGGTTGGGTACGCTGACGACGTTGCGCTACTTTTCGCAGACCGCGACGTGGAGCGCGCCCAACTGAGGCTCAGCCGAGCCATGCACAGAATCGGTGCCTGGCTGGACGACCATGTATTGTCTCTAAGCCTCAACAAAACGGAGATCGTGGTTCTAACGAAGAGGCGTTAAAAATTAGGTAGCACCTATTCAGGCTAGTATAGGAGGATTCGACCAGAAGTAATGTGCTAAACAGTTCCGGGTCGAGTCCTGGTAGAAAGGGTGGTAATTTTAGTTGGTAGTCTGCTGATAGTGATTGGATAATATCATCAGCAGGAGCCTGACACTCCATGAGTAAATGTATTTCCACCTCCCTCCGTAAAAAACAATTATTATCTTTTGATTGTGGTTTTTTTTTAGAGCTACTGCTAACTTGTCAATTACATTTATAAATAATTTAAACAATCTTTTATATTTATTGCATTTTTTTTTTATTAGGCTAAATGTAACATTAATTCTTTTTCTTCAGAAAGATCAGATAAATTCCAGTAGAGATTAATAACATGTTTTTGTGTAACTCTGGTTGTTTAATAAAGATTTTTCATGTTTTGAAAGAATATCATTTTTTACTGTTGTAAATCAGTGAAGGCACTTAAAAATTTTACCTAAAAAGATAGAAATTCAGCATTTATTTTTAATTATCTACAGTACAGATTCTTATAATCAATGTTGTTCATGGATAACTAGAAAAGAACAGGATAATTATCAAAATGCAATCTGAAATAATAAGCTGGTGTTGAAGGGTAAAAAGTAACTTCAACCCATGTTTTTTTTAGTGTAAAACATAAAAGAGTTACAATGTTAATATTAATGCATAAAATCTTTCACCATTATCTTCGTACAGCACACAACATTAACTGCAGAGATATCAAATTATGAATGGAGATAACATTCCAATTACACACACTGCATGCAAAGATTTAGAATATTTTGTAGAATAAATTAATATATAATTACAATCATAATTAAAAGTGTTAGATACATAATTAAATCATTAATTAAAAAATTCTAAAATTTAAAACTTACCCAAAGCAGCAACTCTAAGAGCTACAGTTGAAAAATCATGGCGATGCTGTATAAGGAATCTCGTTAACCAACCCATTGTAAGAAATCGGAATATGACAAACGTTCCTTTAAAATAAATTAATTAAAACCATAGAAGTGGCATTAATAACATAAAAATGACTGAATATATTTTTCTATTAATTACCATAAAATCCTTTCATTTAAAATACCAAACACTCATATCTGTGTAAAAAAATTCTTTCAGCAGTAGACACGTCGTGTTCTCATATAAACTGGACAGAAACTTAAGCACAAAAATTTCAAACAAAACTTTTATACTGATACATTAACAGTCCTTTGTCATCGTACTGTTTCACTAGTAAATGGATAAATACAGAAACAGGAAATCAATTTGCTGCTTTACATTGTCTAACACAAATTTCTTATAATTATGATGTATGTAAATTCTACAAGGTGTGGCACCAGTTACGATTGCCTTTTCTGAGATTAAAGAAACATATCATACAGCTAGTTCCTGCGATGGAACAGAATGAGGGTGTTATTTGTAGGACTATAAATTACCTGATTTTGGTAAGCTATCCATGCTGATAAACAACAGTATAACCAGAAAAAAAAGCATGGGAAGCCATTTCAAGCTCACTTTCCTTAGTAAGCCTGGCATTGTATACTTGTTATTCACTGGAAGAGTTATGATACTTTTGGAAGTGACTTGTCTCATTTTCAGTCACTTATAACTGTTACAATTACAGTATCTAATATACATGCACCGTAGCATAACAGAATTTTATGACTACTAGAAATACCTGATTTATTATGAATGATGGTTATAGTTACACATTCATAAAATTAGCAAACATCAAACAAATTAGAAACTTAATTTTTAGTTATTTTTATTTTAAACAAGATGGGATCGATTAACATTTTTTAAGATATTTTTCCTACAAAAAAAGTTTCAAATTTAGGAATGGTGCACAATAATTCCCCTTGGAAAATTAAATCTCATTGACACCATTACGTCTTTTACTTCTTATTTGTAGATAAATTTTGAAAAAGACAGATCATATACAGAGTGACTAGGTCAATAGTTTCCAACTGTCATTAAAATCATTCAGTTTTTTTACTGGTAATAACACTAGTTCAAAAATCGGGACTGAGAAGTTTGATTTTTGTTAATTGAAGGAACCAAAGCCATAGGGTGCCAAGGAAAGTAAAAAAAGGAGCAGAATTCTACGACACTTTGAGGATTTAACTTTTCCTTGAATTTTAACACATTTTAGACAAGGATCATTTAAATACTACAATATTAAACTTAAGTTAATTGAAGGGATTAGAGAAAAGCCTCTGTAGATACAATGCCTGAAAGGAGGAGTTCAGATGTCTGCACTTTTCAGTATAATAATGTATTTTGAAGAAATGCAACATTTCAATATATTTTAATTGAAGGATGAAGGCTTAGCGCTTACTCAGAGGATAATGTAGAGTAACCAAAGAAACTTTGGTCTCAATTGCTCACAAGTTTAAAAAATTAATATGAAATGTATAAGTATACGTACAATTACAAACATTCTACAGTGGAACTTCAGATATTCTACTTTAGGTATAAGAACATTAGAAAGGAAATAATCACATAATGTAATTAGGGAAACATTATGAGCATAGAGAACATAATGTGTTAAGCACTTAAACAACAATCATATACATAACGTAACAGTGGTCTATATTTTTCAACCAGCTGACATTACTAAAAGACTGTTTGTTCTACACACGAACTTAAAAAACAAGCCCAATCTCTTTATTTCACATTGCAATTCTACTTGATTAATTCATCTATTTTTTTTCTACATTGTATAATTAACCCAGCAGGTTGGCCAGTTCTACTAATTTTGAAATTTTCTTGAAATATAAACAGAATATTCTAATCTACGTATTTGTATAAATACAAGATTTTTTCTTTCCTTGGATTATCTCATTTCAATTCTGTCTGGTATTACACATAGATGAGCAGTTTTAAAATCATTCATATATTTGCTTCAAAATTTCTAAACAACAGCAATATCAGTACAAAAGAGCTAAATAAAAATTCTGCACAGATAATATATTTTAATAAGTAAACAGAACCTATAATTTCTAGATAGATTTTTTTTCTATTTATAAAAATAAATTAAGAAGACATTTAACACATTTTAATTATAATTAATCATCAACATTATCTTGCATTCCTACGATAATCATTTCTGAATCTTAATAAAATATTATTAAAAAGTATAAACACTTTAAATAATCCATAATAAAAGGCATAAGTTCTTTTAATTATAAACTAAACATGTTTTACTTTTTAAAATGGTATCTTCAGTAAAAATCAATTATCTTTATTACTTGGAAAAAACTTTTTAAGATGACATTTGGAAATGTTTTTATTTAATATCTGTTAGGGAATGAATTACTCCCAAATAAGGTTCAATTGAATTTATGAAATAATGTTTTATTTTTATGGTATAAAAAAGACTTATATGAATAACAGTAATTGTACTGTATAAATTATAATCCTGTCTATTATGTATTTTTATATTGATTTCTGTCCACTGTATAATAAAATGTAAAAATATAAATTGTATAACATGTATCAACTGAACACTGCAATTGCATGCACACTTCTCCTCGGCAGCTCGACTTGAAGCCAACTGACTTGTACTGTTTAATTCCCACTACAAGTACACATGCAACCAAACTATATGTATATTCTACAACAATATCAAGTAATGAAACCCTGATAAAAATTATTCAAAACAAATTACCAACAGAAGTTATTAAAAATGTTACATGCTTTAATTTTTATCATTTAACATTTTTATAAAGATAATTAGATAAAATATTATTCACCAAAAATAAGAGGAATTCCACGTAAAATGTCAATGTTATTGAAAATTTTAGTTATTTCTGTTTTCTGTCATTTTTTTTACAACTCGCAGCCTACCCAAATAATTTAAAAATGATATTTCTTTAGTGGCAAAACTTACTGTTTCAGTTTTCATTCATAATAGTTTAAGTGAAATAAATCTGAGCAAGTAATACAAAAGAACATGGCAGGTGCCAACATAAATTCTTCAATTTAAACATCTTATATTTCACATAAAATTTTATTACATAAAAATAAAAGAATTTTAATTGAGCATCATCCTATAGTTATTAAGAGTAAATAAATTGCATAAATAAAGTAAGATATTAAATAATTACCAAGATTAAATGAATTATTTATACGATATAAAATACCGTCCCTTCCCCATCCTTGAATTAACATCAACTGACGGATATGCAGGAAGACACTATTAATTTCAATAAAAAGTGAACATAGAGTATAACCTTGATATCGATAACTAGTCAAAGCAACACCAAAACCAAGAACCACCTGTTTCAGGAAAAGTAAAAAAAAAAAAAAAAGTGTTACAAAATAACTTACAAATAAAATGATTTCTATTTGTAATAACAATATTTACTAACAAAACAACACTAGTGCATCATTTTTTCTCCAAGTAGTTTTTTCAAAAAATTATGCAAGAAAAAAATTATCATGAGTAAACTCGTACACATAATTTAATTTTTTTTTAACCCTTTCAAGACTAAACTCATGCTCATCCTCATCCTCATCACCCTGACTGATGTTTTTCACCTTTTTTTCAAAAAATCATACAAAAATTTCCTTTTAACCTTTATGTAATATTTTTATATTAAATTAAAGCTCAGAACTTGGTGTTTCTAATATTTAAAGCACATTAGGTATTATGTTTTTCAAAATTATTTACTGAATAATGCCATGTTTAACCTATTTAAAAAGATATTTAAATGAACTAGTAAAGAGAAAATTGTATCATAAAACTTATATAAATCTAGCATAACATATATATATATATAATATAGCAACTAGTGACACCAATGGAAAGAAAATGAACTGTGTTGGTTGATACTGAAGTTGGCGAACTAGTAGCATAAAGGAAAATGTATTTAGAACAATGGAATCCCAGCACTTATCTCATCTGGTTACCGACTGATGGACTAAAATATCACAACATATTACTACAGCTGTCGACTGGAAAGTGTTAAACAAAATATCTAAAATCAAGAAATTAAAATTTTGAAAAAGAGCTAATTAAAATGGAAGTAGTACATTTTTTAATGTAGATATCAAAAGTTAAATTTTTAAAATAAATTTAAAACCAAAAAGCTAAACTAACTTACTGAAATAACTAACCACTTTTTTAGACAATCAACTAACTGAGTGATAACATGAAAGTATATGATTTAATGCACATAATTACAGGGGTTGTTCAGAAAGTTCTCGGCCTGACAAAGACAAAACAAGATTTTTCAGAAATAATTTATTTTCTAACATAGTAATCTTGGAATTCCATACATTTAGATCCCAAACTGTCAAACCATTTAATATCCTCACTATAATGCAATTCATCTAACCTTGTAAAATAAGTGGTAGTCTCAACTTTAACCTCATCAGTTGAAGTGAATCTTTAACCAGCAAGCCATTTCTCCAGGTTTGAGAAGAGGAAGTAATCACTGGGAGCTAAATCTGGTGAATGCAATGCATTTAGAAATACTTGAAAGAGTAGGTGGTCACAGAGTTTTGCAGCAACCTTAAGATGTGTGAGCAGACGCATTTTTGTAGAGAAAGAACACACTTTTTGGTCAGATGTGGATGTTCAGCTTGAATAGCACACTTCAATCAGTCCAGTAGCGAACCGTACCACTACCCATACTACTGGTCCTTCCTTTTCCCATGTAATGTATGAGCACTGCACTGAAAACTCTAAAAAGACCTAGAAGACTTTTCCTGCAGATGGAACCATTTGCTCTTTCTTTAGCACACTTTGATGGACTGCTGTTTTATCTCTGACATATAATGGTGGCATCCATGTTTCATCTACTATCAAAATTATCAAAGAAACTAAGCAGAATTGTGAATCGTGTTTAAATAAGTCGAAAGACCCTTGAGAAATGTTCACTTAAATGTGTTTTAAGTTGACTGTTAAAAAACACGGCACCCATTGAGCAGAAAGCTTTTTCTTAACCAAAATGTCATGTAAAATATAGTGAGCACAGTCAATCAAAATGTTCCCCCACATCAGCAAGTTTGCGTACCATCAGTCAGCCATCATTTAACACAACACTGGATTTTTCTAACAATTTAATCGGTCATACTGGTTTTTGGGTATCCCAAGCATTTATCATCTTGAATGGATGTTTGACTACATTTAATTTCAGCAGCCCACTTTTTTATTGGGTTATTTTACTTATCTTTAAGAATAACCTAATGAATCATCATTGTGCCATCTTTATGTCAGGCCAAGTACATTCCAACAAGACTCTGATAAATAAAGATCATAAACAGAGGTTATGTGACTGATAAAGGAGAAGTAAGATACATATAATTTTAATATCATAATTATGAATATCATTTCAATAAAAGAATAAAATAAATAATGATCTTGGAACAATTAAAAACAGATCAAAGATTTGTAGAAACAATCTAATAAATTATTTTTCTACAAAAATAGTAGATTGAGTAAATTTTGACAATTAGTCAAGAGATTTATTTTTGCAGTATCACAGAAAATTTATAAATACATCACAACCCATAAAAAACAATCAGAAATAAAAGAGCATTTCAAATAACTTTTGAATCAGCAAATCACTATTACAATAAATAATATGTTGATATGATATGGTGGAATGATTTAAATATATCATACACCGATTGTTGAAGATAAAGCAAAATATGTTTTTAAACACTTGCCTTTGCTGATTTTTAACCAAAAAGTTTAATTTACAACACTAAATAACAAGTTAATCTACCTAATTTATATATAGTTCAATTTACACAAAATAGCAAGACAAACTACCTGTTCAAGTTAATTATTCCATCTTTGACCACAATCAAAGAAATGAGATTTTTATTTCAAGCCTTATATTTAGCTACTTAGTACATCTATTTAAATTTAAATTCTGTTTTACATGCAATTAATAATGAAATGCAATTAAAGATAAAATGATAACTTGTGAAAATGCTCTGGCAGATTAAGTGTTCAAATGTTCTTACTCTAATTTTTACCTGATGGATAATATTTTTAATTGATTATAAAATTTAAAATCAATGGTTACGAACATTTTATGTTGTGTAAACGGATATTAGCTTCCACTATGAGATAAAAAGTTACCACAACTGATGTATCAATATGTGAAAGAATAAGCAATTCTTTTAAGGTTTTCACAAAAGTTTACTTCAAATTGTATTATCTCACATTTCACTTTTTAAACACCAATTTAAAATAACATTTTTAATACTAAAAGAAGAAAATGAAAAAGCCTTTTATTTATTGTAACATTTTAGAATGGTATTAACAGTACTAATAGAACAAGCTGTGCATCTACTAACACAAACTTTAAACCAATATCAGTTTAATTTTAAAACCTAATAAATAATTAGGTAATATTAAATATTAATTTAATATTACTCACTTAAATTTAATATGGATACATATTCTACAATAATAAGGGAATATTCTCACTCTACAAATATTTTTTTTGGAAAATAGTAATACACGATAAAATTAAATAAAAAAATTAGATATTACAATAAACAAACAGCAATAACAAGATCACCAGGATATCTGTAAAGTATAATCAAAAATACAAAACTATTAACAAATGGATTACTCTTGGCAATAGCCCAAATTACCATAGACAATTATTTACAAATTTAAACATAATTTTTTTTTTAGAAAGGTGTGGCACTCACACAGTTATGAATTTCCTACTGTAAATACCATTCTAATTTTAATATTACTGTAATACACTCACCAACACATGATGGACTAACAACGTATAGGTTTTTGGTTTAAGATCATGGATTACCATATCTAAGAAATCATAAATAAAATAACCTAGGAAAAAACAATTCTTATTAGGAATTTAATATGAAATTTCACACTGTGATAAACTATAATTAATGACAAACTAAAAAATAAACACTACTAAAAAATAAAAATAAGGAAGCAGAAAATTAGTTAAATATTAACTCTTTAGCAATGTTACAAACAAATAAATATTTTTAAAAAAAAATAAAACTATAAAAAACTGCATTAAAGTTAATGCTTCCTAAATTAAATCTACAATATCTACTAACACAGTAACATAAAGCATTTCCATTATACAAAAAGAAGCAAAAGCAAGCACATTAAACCTGCACTCAACTATACTGGATGATTCAAAAAGGAATTCACAACTTTAAAAGCATGTAAAGTTTGTTTAAATAACTTACAGATTTGATTGAGGTCTCATTTCATAGTAAAACATATCAAGATTTGACTCACGTTGTTCATTAATACCGAATTCAGTCATCAGCAGAATTCAGTATTAATACGTCGAATTCAGCCGGTAAGGTAACAAGCTGAATTCAGTATTTGGGCTGTCACCAGTGTTTTTAAAAATGGATACATTTACTGGTGTGGAATGTGCTGGCTGTATGTTTTGGTTTCACAATTTGTAGTCAGCAACTGCAGTTTAATGTAATTATCGTAGAGTACAATAGGGAGCCTCCTAGTACACATACAATTTACTCTTGGCACCAAACCTTTGTTGAGACAAGTTGTTCTGTTAGACATAAAAAATCACCAGGATGCCCCTCACATCCCAAAAGCTGCTGTGAAACAACTCAGAAAAAGCTTTGCATGTAGTCCGAAGGAACCAACTTGGCATGCATCACATAAGATAGGCATTTAACAAATTATTTGGCACGTATTACATAAACGATTGCACTTGAAGCCATACAAACTAAACATGGTTCAATACATTACAGATGATGTTAAAGTTGCTTGGCTGCTTTTTTGTATGGAAATGATGAATAGAATCGCAGACAATGATAATATAATTTTTAGTGATGAGTCAACATTTCATATATCAGTGGCAAGGTGAACATCCATAACTGATGAATATAAAGTAACGAAAACCCTCATGAAACTTTGTATTACATTCACGGGAACTCTTAAGGTCAATGTTTTTTGTGCCCTAAGCAAACTTGATGTGTTTCTCCATGAAATGAGACCTCAATCGAATCTGTAAGTTATCTCAATAAATCTTTATATGCTTTTAAAGTTGTGAAGTCCTTTTTGAATCACCCGGTATATCAAAATAATAGTATATATTTAACATATTCAAGTGACGCTGCCTGTAGCAGAACACTTTTCATTGAACATGTACTGCAGGCGAAAAACAGTGTATATTCACCCACAGTTCAAATAAATCATGAACATGGTTCATATTTATTCTATCTTGTTTACTGCTATAAACACTTTTGTTTCACATTTTTGACGAGAATGCTGCTCTAATCAACTACTCACAACATAGCATCCATTTGTTTACAAATTACATATGTATGAAAACACATTAGATCTAATAGATCAATCTTGTGTTTTGTATAAATTATTTGTAATATATGTAATAAAAATACAAGAATCCCTTGATTTATGTGGTTAATTCATCCCTGAAAATAGTCGTGTAAATTAAAACCACGTAAATCAAAACTGTTTTCTCAAAAAAGGTATACAGTACAATACTGTATTACTGTACAGTATAGTATCTGTACTGGGTATATATTTAGTAGGCTAAGTTTTTAATTCTTTTCGCAGGTAGAAGACACAGAATTTTTACACAATTTAGATAAACATGCTTTAATTAATAGAATATAAATCGAATCCAGTACAGTAAATATGATTACATACAGTAGAGTATTGTAGAAACAAAGTAAAAATATAATAAAGTACAAAAGAAAAATCATAATACAGTACAGCACAGTATTATTAAAAAAATAACCTTAAAATAAATGTAGATAAGTCTAAATACAATAAGGAATTTTAAAAAAAAACTTGTGATTTAGTTCAGCTTTGGTTCTTAAAATTAACTGTCCAGTTTACTCTGCTTTACTAACAGTTGCAACTGATCTAGCACCACCTTGTAGCATTTCGTATAACCTAACGGTCCATTTACAACTTTTGTACTTCATTCTCGATCAGGATCATTTTCAGTAACATAATCACAAAATTTTTCAATGTATCCTAATGCCTCCTGTAATTCTTTTACTCTTAACTGTGGTTGAGAAATGGAGGATGGGGTTGAAGGTTCACTACTGTCAATTTTTGTTAACACTGATTTAAATGTGTCATTCCTACTCGAATTGTCATCTAGCTGCTCATTTGGAGACTCTAAAGTTGGAAGCTGCCATTTTGGATTTAAAGTAGGGACCCTCTCCTACCGCCCTGCAAAACGGCATCAATAAACTGACTGCCTGGCCGTATAAGTAAATTTTATAAAATCAGCAATATAATAAAATAGTAAAAATAATATTTTAAAAATACCTAATTTTTAGGGGGGCAAAAGTTAAACTCTCTAATTTAATATTAACAATAGTTAATAATAAAAAACAAAAATGTTTAACAACAATTAAAATGAAAAATTGTTTTTTATACTGTCATTTAATTCAAAAATAAGCAATAAAAGCTTAATTTTATTATATTAAAAAATAAAAAATCAGGGATGTATTATAATCAGAAAGTTCACTGCTGCTACCTGCTCAGTAAAAATGGACTGAAAATTATTATAAATACGAGCTAACATTTGTGAATTTTATCAATTATTTATAAATTGAATTTTGTATTAAAATTCATATCCTAACCAGAAGAACAGAAGCTCTGTTTTTCACAATGTTCATCTAAATTCTCTTCAACTATCAGCCAAACTTTGAGTTCTTGATAGTTTCTATTTCCTTTCAATTTTACTTTTTTCTGTCATCTCTTCTTTGCACCATCTAAATAAAATTTCTTTTAGGATTTAACTGACTGAATTAAATAAACATGCCAGAATTTATTTTCTTTTGAATGATGTCTATAATTACTTATTAAATCTTAAAATTTGTGGCTCCCTCTATGAATCATGAGACCTTGCCGTTGGTGAGGGAGCTTGAGTGCTCAGTGACACAGAGTAACTGCACCGAAGGTGCAACTATATCGAAGAGGTATCTGTTAGGAGCCAGACTAAGGAATGATTCCCGAAAGAAGGCAGCAGCTCTTTCAGTAGTTGTTAAGGGCGTAGATCAGGACGACTTAAATGCCTATATTAACGTCACTCAGTCCTCTGAGTACTGCGCAGCTGAAAGCAATGGAAAACTACAGCTGCTTTTTTTTCAAGAAAATGTAGCTCTCTGAATTTTTAAATAGCAACGATAGCCTTCCTTGGTAAAATATTCCGGAAGTAAACTAGTCCCCCGTTCGGATCTCCGGGTGGGGACTATTAGTAGTCCCCACCCGGAGATGGGGACTATTTTTAAGTTTCTTAAAATTAAAAAATAACATTCTACAAGTCAGGGCGTGGAATGTTAGAAGTCTAAAAAGGTTGGTAGGTTAGAAAATTTAAAGAGGGAAATGGATAGGATAAATGTAGATGTAGTAGGAATTAGTGAAGTTCAGTGGGAAGATGAAAATGACTTTTGGTCAGGTGATTTTAGAATAATTAACTCAGCTTCAGATAAAGGGCAGGCAGGAGTAGGTTTTGTAATAAACAAGAAGATAAGGAAGAGAGTAGAGTATCTCAAAATGCATAGCGATAGAATCATTGTAATAGGATAAAATCAAAAACTAAGTTGACAATGATTGTTAACATCTTTATGTCTACAGGTGCCCATGATTATAATGAGGTATAGTGTGTATAAGAAGAAATTGACGAAGTAATTAAACACATAAAAGGAGATGAAAATTTACTAATAGTTGGAGATTGGAATGCAAGCATTGGAAAAGGCAAGGAAAGAAATATAGTGGGTGAATACGGGCTGGGAAAAAAGAATGAACGAGGGGGCCGACTTACAGAGTTTTGCACAAAGTACAATTTAGTAATTGCCAACACCCAGTTTAAGAATCATAATAGAAGAATATACACATGGAAAAAGCCAGGCGATACTGCAAGGAATCAGATAGATTATATCGTGGTTAAGCAAAGATTTAGAAATCAACTCATCGACTGCAAAACTTTCCCTGGAGCAGATATTGATAGCAACCATAATTTAGTGATAATGAAATGTAGATTGGGGTTTAAAAACCTGAAGAAAAGGTGTCAGATAAATCGGTGGAATTTGGAGAAGCTTGATGAAGAGGAGGTAAAGAAGATTTTTGAGGAGGACATCGCAAGAGGTCTGAGTAAAAATGATAAAGTAGAAAATGTAGAAGAAGAATGGGAGAATGTTAAAAAGAAAATTCTTAAATCAGCAGAAGCGAACTTAGGAGGAACAAAGAAAACTGGCAGAAAACCTTGGATTTCAGACGATATATTGCAGATGATGGATGAACGTAGAAAATATAAGAATAATACTAGTAATGAAGAAAGTAAAAGAAACTATTGACAGTTAAGAAATACTATAAACAGGAAGTGCAAACTAGCGAAAGAAGAGTGGATTAAAGAAAAGTGTTCAGAAGCGGAAAGAGAAATGAACATTGGTAAAATAGATAGTGCATACAGGAAGGTTACGGAAAATTTTGGGGTACATAAATTAAAATCTAATAATGTGTTAAACAAAGATAGTACACCAATTTCTAATAAGAAAGGCAAAGTCAATAGGTGGGTGGAATATATTGAAGAGTTATATGGAGGAAATGAATTAGAAAATGGTGTTATAGATGAAGAACAGGAAGTCGAAGAGGATGAAAGGGGAGAAACAATACTGATATGTGAATTTAAGAGAGCATTAAAAGATTTGAATGGCAGGAAGGCTCCTGGAATAGACGGAATACCTGTAGAATTATTGTGCAGTGCAGGTGAGGAAGCGATTGATAGATTATACAAACTGGTGTGTAATATTTATGAAAAAGGGGAAGTTCCATCAGACTTCAAAAAAAGTGTTATAGTCATGATACCAATGAAAGCAGGAGCAGATAAATGTGAAGAATACAGAACAATTAGCTTAACTAGCCATGCATAAAAAATCTTAACTAGAATTCTGTACAGAAGAATTGAGAAGAGAGTGGAAGAAGTGTTTTTAGAAGACCAATTTGGTTTAAGAAAAAGTATAGGGACAAGGGAAGCAATTTTAGGCCTCAGATTAATATTAGAAGAAAGATTAAAGAAAAACTAACCAACATACTTGGCATTTATAGACCTAGAACAGGCATTCGAAAAATGTTGACTGAATAAAATGTTTAGCATTTTAAAAAAATTAGGGTTCAAATACAGATAGAAGAACGATTGCTAACATTTACAGGAACCAAACAGCAACAGTAATAATTGAAGAACTTAAGAAAGAACCCGTAATAAGAAAGGGAGTCTGACAAGGATGTTCCCTATCCCCATTACTTTTTAATCTTTACATAGAAATAGCAATTAATGATGTTAAAGAACTATTTAGATCCAGAGTAACAGTACAAGGTGAAAAGATAATGTTGTTACAATTTGCTGATGATATAGTAATTCTAGCTGAGAGTAAAAAGGATTTAGAAGAAACAATGAACGGCATGGATGAAGTCCTATGCAAGAAATACCGCATGAAAATAAGAACAGAACAAAAGTAATGAAATCTAGTAGAAATAATATAGATGGACTACTGAATATTAAAATAGGAAGAGAAAAGATTATGAAGGTAGAAGAATTTTGTTATTTGGGAAGTAGAATTACTAAAGATGGACGAAGCAGGAGCGATATAAAATGCCGAATAGCACAGGTGAAACTAGCCTTCAGTCAGAAATATAATTTGTTTACATCAAAAATTAAATTAAACGTCAAGAAAACATTTTTGAAAGTATATGTTTGGAGTATAGCGTTACATGGAAGTGAAACTTGGACGATCGGAGTGCCTGAGAAGAAAAGGTTAGAAGCTTTTGAAATGTGGTGCTATAGGAGAATGTTAAAAATCAAGGTGAGTGGATAAAGTGACAAATGAAGAGGTGTTGTGGCAAATCAATGAAGAAAGAAGCATTTGGAAAAAATAGTTAAAAGAAGAGACAGACTTACAGACCACATATGAAGGCATCATGGAATAGTCGCTTTTATATTAGAGGGTCAGGTAGAAGGAAAAAATTGTCCACACAAGCAACATTTGAAATATGTAAATCAAATTGTTAGGGATGTGGGAAGTAGAGGGTGTATTCTAAAGAAATATTTCATACAATTTCCACTTATTATTATTCATTAATTACTTACTTATTTATTAATTTTACTTAATCTTACTAAAGTCATGAGAGCTTCCTATTGTTAACCAACAATCCTTTGAAGATTTAATTCATTGTGCAATTGCACTATCAAGTTTTCCCATTGTTTAACAACAGGATACTAGCAGAATTACTAGAATTTACAAACTATAAACTACCATTTAAAAGTAGGTACTTAAAAAAGTTATCCAAAAACAGAAACATTAACTTAAAGCCTGACTAGGTTTGAATCCTGGTCAGGCTTGATTATATATACTTTGAGAAGGAAAGGAAGCTGTATTTAATAATCACATCAGCAGATAAACAGATAAAAACAACGTAGTAAGTAGTAAAGAAATGGAGTTGAAGTAAAAGAATAAATAAACTCTATAAATTGAATAATTAACATATTTTAATCACAATTTTTAAAAAATTTACTGCTTTTAAAACTTAAAAGCAGTAATTCAGTTTCTTTTATAAGGGTTGTTTTAGCAATGTTGGTGACTTTAACTTTGTAAATCTCTGTAATCATATCTAACACTATGGAACAGGGGACCTAATGGCATCTAAGACTAATTTGTACCAATTTTTCAATTAAATAGAGGATCTTGTTTAAAATATGATTTTAATACATTTTTCATAGTGTAATGCATTATATGCAAATGTGTATGGTAATAACTTGCTAAAGAAAATTTGTGTACATGGTAAATGATAAAGGATGTATGCAGGTAAATGCCCTAAAGTTTTTGTATACCATGGTATATATCCGGTTTTGAGATATGAGGAAATAGATAGAAATTATGTAATAAAATATTACCCATAATTATCCTGGTGCCAAAATAGTAGTGTGCCTAAATGCCAACTCCTGGATCTTGTGGTTAGAGACTACTTTTTTAATGTTAAATTATTAATTTTCTGTTGTCTATATAGACATTTTATCTTCTATCTAAATATTGTTTGGGTATTGAAAATGGTTGTCATTTTTACATTTTGAAAAAGAGCAATACATAAGTGTTAAATTTATGTTTAAGATATATACATTTTATTTTACTATTATAAAATAATTCTAAGGGAGAAGGAAATTAATAAGTACACACTCTTGAAATTATGCAAGCATATTTTACTAATATACACAAGATGGATTTGATTTCAAATTGCACGACAATCTCTTGGGAGATGATTCAAAAATAAGAAAAAAGTTCATATAAACATAGGTCAGAAGAAAACTGTTCGTAAGCAACTTCTGGCTCGTGGAACATTTAGCCATGTTTACTGCTCACTCTTTTAAATTACACCATACAAAAATTCTTGGGGTACAAATTGAGGGCTAAATTTGGTGCTTCCATATGGATTTTGATCTAAGAAATTGAATAAAAGTGGCTCCAGACCTCTATCTTAATTACATTTCAAGAAAACTGGGTAAAACACGAAAAGGTTTTGTTGGAAAATTCACTTTTTTAGGTATGGAAAAAAATAAATTTTTTAATTTACCAATAAATAAATAAAAATTTCTAGTTAACTTCGTACCCAATTTAATTCTGAGGAAATTTAAGTAAATAACGTCTATTAAAACACAAATTTGAGAAGTTAAACTTTAATTAGAAACAAAACACACAAATTGGATCGGAAAAGTGATATGAATTTAAACAGAACAATTTTCATCAATGTTTGAACATAATGTAAATGAAAACAAATAGAAAATTTAACAATAACAGAAAAAATGAATAAAAAATAGATTTAAAAAAATAAAAATCTCATATTTTTTAGTTTTTTTTCTAAAAATTATTAAATAACAAAATGGGTACTTGATAAAGCTGCAAACATTTCTTCAAAGCAGTTGATCAATTGGCTATCATTCTGTTCAATGCATAGTTCAGCTTGGCGGATCCATGCTAGCCGGACACATCTAATAGGACCATTATTATTCCTAATAGAAGCTTCAGTTTCCATACACAATGTCTTAATTCTTTTTGTGTGCCAATATGAGCAGAACAGACTAACAACTTCATCCAACCCCAGAGCAAAAGTCTGCTAGCATGAAATTGGGAGATCAAGGTGGCCAATTTACTGGTTTGTTTCGATCTATTCATGGCTTATTAAATGTGCTATTTAAACGATTCATCACATCAGACAGTAGTGAGCAGGTGGACCATCACTGAAAAACCACATCTGCACTCTATCTGCAAGTGGAATATCTTTCAAGAGTTCCACCAAATTTGTTTGCAAAAAATGCAAGTACTGCTCTCATCTGAGCCTTAGCAGTAAGAAAAAAGGGTCTATGAGATTATCACCGAGAAGACCTCACCACGCATTAAATGAAAAACTGCGGTGGAAATGACTTGTAGCAGTCTCAAGGGGATTTTCTTCTGCCCAAGTGTGAGTGTTTCAACAATTTACAATGCCATTTCTTATAAAACAGGAATCATCAGTAATTATCATTTCACACTAAGTGTTCACTACCAGCATCAAATCGTAGTTTAAGGATATCCGTTTCTCGAACTCATCTCTCCAAATCCTCAAATTTTTTACAATCCAGTATTCTTCTATCTGGATAATTTCCCCAATATTCACACACAGTAACCAATCCATTTTTATTTACCTCACCATTGTCCACCAGCTCTCCAAACGAAAACAAATTTATGGTGTCGCCCATTGTGAATAACTGACCGAACAATAACAGCAAACACCGGTCAAATGAATATTCAAATGCTAGACACCAAACTTAATTTTTGATCAGCTGTTATTGCCAACCTACAAAAAAAATTTAATTTTTTCTGAAGGAGTTTGTGTCTTTTAAATTTATTTTTATAATTTTTTGCATTTGTATGAACATTGTTCTCTTTAAATTCATATCACTTTTCCAATCCAGTTTTTGTATTTTGCTCCTAATTAAGGTTGAACTTCTCAAATTTATTTAATTTTAATACATGTTATTGACATCAATTTTCTCAGAATTAAACTCTAAAAAAGTTAACTAGAAATTTTTATTTGATCATTGGTAAATTAACAAAATTATTTTATTCCAAACTTAAAAAAAAAGTATTTTCAGACAAAAGTTTTTCGTGTTTTATCCTATTTTTCTTAAAACCTAAGTGAGACAGAGGTCTGGGATAACTTTTATTCAATTTCTTAAATCAAAAACCTAAAGGAAGCATCAAATTTACCCCTTTATTTGCACACCAAAAATTTTAGTACTGTTCTCACTAACAAAATGTTTTCTGACTTATGTTTACTATGTGAACTTTTTTTCTTATTTTTGGCTATAGAATCATCTCCTGAGAGATTGCCATGCAATTTGGAATCACCTGTGTATAAAATAAGTAATAAGTGCTATGTTTATCTCTTACCTGTAGACAGAGCTAACAAAAAATGTGAAGCATAGTTTTGAATATAAATAAGATTTTCACCCATTTCTGGATACTGCCAAAAACTATAAAAAAAAAAAAAAATAATAAATAATAAATCTTTCTATAAATAAATTAATAATTTGAGGTGATTCTACAAACTAACATTAAATCACGTATATGTTGTAAACTTTCTCTTGAATTTTCTGTACCCAATATTCTTGCATTATGTCTACTAACCTTTCCACTAATATTAAACATACATTCATCACTGAAAATTAGGCAACTCCACACAAAAATGCTAATGTAAGACTTTATCATTGACATTTAAATTTTGTACAAACTGTAATTTATAAGAGTTCATTTTCAAATGTTTACACAGAATTTTCCACACAGTTGGGTAAGGAATTTGCAATTCTAAACTTGCTGATCTAGTTGATTTGCCTGGTTGATACAAATCACGAACACAATCCATTTGTTCTTCTGAACAGGAGGTCTTCCAGCACTTTTCTGTTTACACGACTCCCTGTGTTTTGAAACTGTATATTCCAGTCATAGATTGATTTTCGTGTTGGTGGTAATTTACCATATTTTGTTCTGAAACTTTTTGCTGACAACAGTAAGAGTTTGTTTTGGCTAATTCGAGCACACAAAAATCTTTCTGTACTGCAGTAGCTGCCATCTTGCTAGACTGGTAACATGACACATCAATCAGTGACATTAGCGGCAAAGCAAGTACCAACATAAACATTTAAAAAAATTCCCTGTAAAACCAAATCATTTACTGTATTTACATACACAAGTTTAATTTTTTAGAAGCTATCAAAAGTGTATATTTAGTTTGTAATCAATCTGTACATTTTGTGATTATACAAACTATCTGTCTCACAGAAATATATAAATTCTCAGAAAAGTTATGTAGAGTTAGAAAAAACCAAATAGAATTTTTAAAAACCATTTTCATTGTTTTTTTTCAATTCTACATTATTTCATTTACTTCTCTTTTAGAGCATTATTTAGCATTACACTTCATTAGTAGTTTATGTTTCATTTCAAAATATGTCACAGTTTAACTTTTTAAACATTGTTGTAATAAATTCATGTCAAACAGATTAAAGTTCAATGTAAAATAAAAGTTAAATTAGAATAAAGAAATATTAGAAGGATGTAAGATTGGAAAGAGTGTTAAAACATAAATAACAACTGTCATATATGGTCCACACATAACCTGAGCCATTAACTAATTAAATAATTTAATAATAAATAATCAAGATATTGTTTGTTGTAAACGTTAAAAAAATATCTTCCATTCTTTATTACACATAACTTTTGTCTGCCACATTTTTTTTTTTTGTTTACAGTCGTTTGACTGGTTTGATGCAGCTCTCAAAGATTCCCTATCTAGTGTTAGTTGTTTCATTTCGATACACCCTCTACTTCCCACATCCCTAACAATTTGATTTACATATTTCAAATGTTGCTTGTGTGGACAATTTTTTCCTTCTACCTGACCCTCTAATATAAAAGCGACTATTCCATGATGCCTTCATATGTGGTCTGTAAGTCTGTCTCTTCTTTTAACTATTTTTTCCAAATGCTTCTTTCTTCATTGATTTGCCACAACACCTCTTCATTTGTCACTTTATCCACTCACCTTGATTTTTAACATTCTCCTATAGCACCACATTTCAAAAGCTTCTAACCTTTTCTTCTCAGGCACTCCGATCGTCCAAGTTTCACTTCCATGTAACGCTATACTCCAAACATATACTTTCAAAAATGTTTTCTTGACGTTTAATTTAATTTTTGATGTAAACAAATTATATTTCTGACTGAAGGCTAGTTTCACCTGTGCTATTCGGCATTTTATATCGCTCCTGCTTCGTCCATCTTTAGTAATTCTACTTCCCAAATAACAAAATTCTTCTACCTTCATAATCTTTTCTCTTCCTATTTTAATATTCAGTAGTCCATCTATATTATTTCTACTAGATTTCATTACTTTTGTTCTGTTCTTATTTTCATGCGGTATTTCTTGCATAGGACTTCATCCATGCCGTTCATTGTTTCTTCTAAATCCTTTTTACTCTCAGCTAGAATTACTATATCATCAGCAAATTGTAACAACATTATCTTTTCACCTTGTACTGTTACTCTGGATCTAAATAGTTCTTTAACATCATTAATTGCTATTTCTATGTAAAGATTAAAAAGTAATGGGGATAGGGAACATCCTTGTCAGACTCCCTTTCTTATTACGGGTTCTTTCTTAAGTTCTTCAATTATTACTGTTGCTGTTTGGTTCCTGTAAATGTTAGCAATCGTTCTTCTATCTGTATTTGAACCCTAATTTTTTTAAAATGCTAAACATTTTATTCAGTCAACATTTTTCGAATGCCTGTTCTAGGTCTATAAATGCCAAGTATGTTGGTTAGTTTTTCTTTAATCTTTCTTCTAATATTAATCTGAGGCCTAAAATTGCTTCCCTTGTCCCTATACTTTTTCTTAAACCAAATTGGTCTTCTAAAAACACTTCTTCCACTCTCTTCTCAATTCTTCTGTACAGAATTCTAGTTAAGATTTTTTATGCATGGCTAGTTAAGCTAATTGTTCTGTATTCTTCACATTTATCTGCTCCTGCTTTCATTGGTATCATGACTATAACACTTTTTTTGAAGTCTGATGGAACTTCCCCTTTTTCATAAATATTACACACCAGTTTGTATAATCTATCAATCGCTTCCTCACCTGCACTGCACAATAATTCTACAGGTATTCCGTCTATTCCAGGAGCCTTCCTGCCATTCAAATCTTTTAATGCTCTCTTAAATTCATATATCAGTATTGTTTCTCCCCTTTCATCCTCTTCGACTTCCTGTTCTTCATCTATAACACCATTTTCTAATTCATTTCCTCCATATAACTCTTCAATATATTCCACCCACCTATTGACTTTGCCTTTCTTATTAGAAATTGGTGTACTATCTTTGTTTAACACATTATTAGATTTTAATTTATGTACCCCAAAATTTTCCGTAACCTTCCTGTATGCACTATCTATTTTACCAATGTTCATTTCTCTTTCCGCTTCTGAACACTTTTCTTTAATCCACTCTTCTTTCGCTAGTTTGCACTTCCTGTTTATAGTATTTCTTAACTGTCAATAGTTTCTTTTACTTTCTTCATTACTAGTATTATTCTTATATTTTCTACGTTCATCCATCATCTGCAATATATCGTCTGAAATCCAAGGTTTTCTGCCAGTTTTCTTTGTTCCTCCTAAGTTCGCTTCTGCTGATTTAAGAATTTTCTTTTTAACATTCTCCCATTCTTCTTCTACATTTTCTACTTTATCATTTTTACTCAGACCTCTTGCGATGTCCTCCTCAAAAATCTTCTTTACCTCCTCTTCATCAAGCTTCTCCAAATTCCACCGATTTATCTGACACCTTTTCTTCAGGTTTTTAAACCCCAATCTACATTTCATTATCACTAAATTATGGTTGCTATCAATATCTGCACCAGGGAAAGTTTTGCAGTCGATGAGTTGATTTCTAAATCTTTGCTTAACCACGATATAATCTATCTGATTCCTTGCAGTATCGCCTGGCTTTTTCCATGTGTATATTCTTCTATTATGATTCTTAAACTGGGTGTTGGCAATTACTAAATTGTACTTTGTGCAAAACTCTGTAAGTCGGCCCCCTCGTTCATTCTTTTTTCCCAGCCCGTATTCACCCACTATATTTCTTTCCTTGCCTTTTCCAATGCTTGCATTCCAATCTCCAACTATTAGTAAATTTTCATCTCCTTTTATGTGTTTAATTACTTCGTCAATTTCTTCTTATACACACTATACCTCATTATAATCATGGGCACCTGTAGACATAAAGATGTTAACAATCATTGTCAACTTAGTTTTTGATTTTATCCTATTACAATGATTTTATCGCTATGCATTTTGAGATACTCTACTCTCTTCCTTATCTTCTTGTTTATTACAAAACCTACTCCTGCCTGCCCTTTATCTGAAGCTGAGTTAATTATTCTAAAATCACCTGACCAAAAGTCATTTTCCTCTTTCCACCGAACCTCGCTAATTCCTACCACATCTACATTTAATCTACCCATTTCCCTCTTTAAATTTTCTAACTTATCAACCTTTTTAACATACAAACAACCTTTTTTTCTAACATTCCACGCTCAGATTCGTAAGATGCCATTTTTTAATTTTCCAGTGACCCCTTCCTTAGTAGTCCCCACCAGGAGATCCAATTTACCACCTAAATATTTTACAAAGGAAAGCGCTTCCATCTTTATTACATGATAATGCAGAGAGTTACATTTTCTTGGAAAAAAAGCAGCTGTAGTTTTCCATTGCCTTCAGCTGTACAGTACTCAGAAGATTGAGTGATGCTGACATGGCCGTTTAAGTTCTCCTAACCTACGCCCTTAACAACCAAAACAGCTGCTGCCCTCTTTCAGGAATCATCCCTTGTCTGGCTCTCAACAGATACCTCTCCAACATGGTTGCACCTTCGGTTCAGCTACTCTGTATCACTGAGCAAGCACCCTCACAATCAGCAAGGTCTCATTCATAGAGGGTCTCATTCAAGGAGTCATAGAGGGAGGTCAAAACAAACAAAAAACGTTAAAAACCAATTTGCAAGCAGCTGTTTATTTATCAATGACCACAAATCTAGAACCGATCAAAATGTCTGAAGGTTGTTTTTGGACGATTTCAAAAATATTTATATATTAATTGCTCTTAGTCTACAATCAAACAAAATTTTACAGGGTTGACACATCTCCTGTGATCCCAAACCAATAAAATGTCTGCTGATTGGCTCTTTCAGTTGGTTGTGTATCAATAATTAGAGTAAAAAAAATATATATATATATATATGCCTTGTCAGAAATAAATAAAAAAATCATATGAAACATTACAAGTTTATTACCTCATTATCAATAAAAGCAACCGCACAAAAGCATTTTCCAATTGACCTTTTTGATCACTATTTATTACATTAAAAATGTAACACACTTCCAACCTTATGTAAATTATTTAAGTACACTGGTAAGCTTGGCTGAAAGTAATACACTAACAATAATCAACCAGAATTCAATCAAAATTCTAATATTTCAATAATACTAAAAAATATTACTATGCCACTTTCACAACAACCAGAAAGATAAATAAAATAAAATAAGAGTTAAAAGACTGAAACTGCAGGTTTGGGCAAAAAGAACAAAAAAATGGAAATTGCTGCAAATAATCTTAACAGCAAAATTCTCTTCAGCCAAGCATTAAACACAGCAACTGTATAAAAAAAAGAAAAAAAAATATATATATATTACTAATTAAATATACTTTACAAAACAAACATGTTAAATAAACAAAGGCAACATAGATCAAGTACACTACTTGACTAGATAATTAAGGCTTTTATAAAACCAATACAAAAGTCACCACTATCAGTAACCTAAACACCACTGGTAAAGGAACAAAACAAAAGCTTACTGGAAACATTTTTCCAATAAAAATATTTCCGTAAACCTACAGAACGTAAGTAATTTTAGCAAATTTAATTATTCTGTACTACATTACATTATAATAATATTAACTAAGATGAGAATCTTATTTTCTTATGAGAAAATTAATTTCTCATAAAATGTGATTTTATGTTATTAACCACAAACAATTCTAAATGGTCTCCGAAAAAATTTAATTAAATAATATCTATATACATTTATTTCTTGTATACATTATGGATGTATTCTATTACAAAGAACATAACTGCACCTATTTAAAATACGTGAATATACTAAACAATGACATCCATCACGAATTTTTCTTCAAATTGATATGTATAGCGTACATCGTGTAATAATAATTTAATCTGATATTTTGAATAGCATGTATTTTAAAACAACCATATTACAACAAATACTTACTAAATGCACGCTCCGCAACCAGTTATAATAGAATGCACGAGAGAATTCGCTATATTTCTCCATTTCCATTCTTGATGCTTGCTTTTCCTAGCATTGGTAGGGACGATTGCACTCAGCACCCAAATACTGTTTGAAAAAAATAACAAAAAACTTAGGAATGCTACAATATAACCGATATTAATGTCATATATATTTTGGAAATTGTTAACAGAACTCATTTTCTAATAGATATTTGACACTACATGCGCAAAAATAAATAATTCTTAACGCTATTGAGGTTATATCTTCTACCCCTACATTCCAGACATCTTTGAACTAAGCATCAGCTGTCAACAATGAAGAACGAAGCGTGAAATAAGCTTTTCCATTTGTATGTTAATTTAGATTTCTTTTTAATGCAAAAATTCATTCGTGTGTAATTATCAGATTTTAATTTTGAAATTTCTAATTTAACAAAGTTAAATTAAATCAAGCAAATTAGTTCCAAATGAGTTTTTGTATCACTTTCATGAAAATAATTTTTTTTTGTTATGAACGAGCGGGCATCACAGTAATAGTAAGCCCGTTGGTAATAGGTAAAGTTGCCAAACTTCACCGGATTAAGTATTTTTAATTTTCTTCTTGCACACTACTCTTCCCCAGGAATCATTATTTCATACTGAACTTAAAAACTACATAAATGGCTTTGGAACTTAAGAGAACCTTTAGTTTTAATTATTTTTAAATTTTAGAAAATATTAAACGAGAACATTTTTATTTTTGGATTGTAGGTAAAAAAAACTATGATCAGTATCTGTATTCGTAAATGTGCTGTTTTCTCAAGTTTCCCCATTATCCGATTCTCCAAAGTTTGAAAGTGATGAATTTCCAGACTTATTAACCTATTTATCCAAAAAGGAATTTTTTACTGAACAATTAGAAGAGGCGACGTCTCAGTAAAATTAAATTTATCTTCAACACACTGTATCATGAACACCATTATAAGATATTAATTGTAGAAGATAAGTTAAGCTCAAAAGAACTTTTTCTTGAATCAAGAATTTATTTCAAATTAATGCTTAGGGATTTTAATCTACCACTACAAAGTCTCCTGCATTATTAGTAGTATTACAATGAGCACTAAATATATAACAAAATGTTGGTCTTGAAGTTCCTTATTTGTTTTTAAAAAAGCACACCTGAAATCTATGTCTAACCTTTGATCTAACACAATTGTTTTTTATGGCCTTGGCTATTTTCTTACACTTTTAAATTTAATATAAGCATCCAGTTATGAAAAAGGATATCTCAATATGATGTCAAATTAGTTATCATCTGATTTCTGTCTCGTCTTCTACATCAACAGTTTATGAAAATAATAAGTTTTCTCTCATATTATAGAAAGGGTATTATGACAGAACATAAGTTGGGTTCAGGAGAATCTTTGTCCTGAAGGTACCGAGATAATTTGATCTAATTACTGATGCCTGGGGTGGCTATTAATTTTGGTATATGTTAATGGTGGATAGTTTTACCTATGATAAAAAATCATTTTGAAATTTATTGATTCAAACATTACATTAATATGATATAAAGGTTACTTTGTTAAACCTAATTAATTCTAATTAATAAATAGGCCCCTTCCAACAGTGCTGTAATTTGTATTAAGTTTTTGCTGGTTAATGCAGATGTCTGTCCTGTTAACTATTTTGAAGCTTTTATTATTAATGATTTGCATTATTGATTGCCAACTAATTTCATAATAATAATTTTATCATTTATGCTGATGTTTTTAAATATATAACTATAGCCAGTATTAAAGAAGAAATTGATTGATTTATAAATTCAATAAAGTTATGGTTTAGTACAAATTGTCTAGTGATTAATCCAACAAAAATGAAGATAGTAGATTTCTTCACTAAAAATGTGAAAAATGATTGTACAGCTAGCTACTTTATCAAAGATCTTTCAAGATAGTGTCACATTGTATAAAATTTCCTGAGATTGTTGTTAATAATGGCTGATACCAATTTGATCATAATGAAATATTACTTGATCATAGAATAAATTTGATCATCATGTAACTAGTACTGAACTAAAATATTATTATATTAACATAAACATCAACCCAAAATATTGTGTTGTATTGAGTTAATTCTCCTATAGCTAATGCAATATTTCAGATGAAAAAAATAAATATTTTTTGGGTTATAAGAAACTTGAATCATATAAACCATTGTATACAAATTATAAAATTTTACTAATGCATGATTACGGCACAAGAAGTAAACATAATAAATTTAATTATCCAGGGCATAAATTATTTTTTAATGTCTTACTATGTTAGCCTCTGGCTACATTCACCCCTTCTGTCCTATGTTTAATCAAAGTTGGAATAAATGGTTCAAAAAGTCACCCACAAGTATTTAGTTCAATGTTTTTTCTATTCAATAGTTCTACTATATACTAAACAGAAACATTTTAATATCCCACTATTGATCCTGTTATTTTATGTGCATTTCTTGGCATCATTATGTATGTGCAATTGAGTATGTGTTTGACAAAGTTAAAGTTAAATAATGTTTTAAGGAAAATGGCTTATGGTATATTATTATTGTGATTAAGTTCTATACTAATTATAAAACAAATAACTGTATTTTATTGAGGATTTAATGTTTAAGAAGAGATTATGTGCAGATAAGTGCAATACAAAATTGTTATTGACTAACTTTTTATGATGTTGAATTCTTAAATGTTGTTGTTAGCTGACAAAAATGAGCATATTAGGAAGTGTATACTGAAGAACCCAATATAATAATGTGGCCACATTGATGTCCTCAAATCCACTTATATGGACACACATACTACATAAAGTAAGGAACAAAATAAAAAATATACAATACATCAGCCAATAATCATACAAAAATTGCCAATACTTTCAGCAAAAAAATTACTGTATCACTTTCAAAACTACAACTATGTGCACAAGAATATAGATTGTGGTTTGGAATATGACACAAACACAACAACCACCCTGGAATATGTGAATTAAACTTCACTGATTGCTTTAAACACTACATCAGGCATATACATTTATGCACTACAACCAATGGAACATATTTTCAAACACAATGTCGTAAATATTAACCAAAACATTCACATTTTACTCAGCACATTAAACCAAGATATCAGTGTATTTTAAAAATATAAAAAACAAGATTAAACTAGGCAAAAAACATAGTAAATAAGACAATACAATGTAAATGTAATATGTTACTCAAATACTTAATGGAGGTTCCTTAATATTTTTAAGACTGCTGCTTTTAAAAAAAGTTCCACTTTCATTAAAAGTCCACTGAAGGACCTACATAATTAGTCCCATAAAATACTTTGAAGGAGGAATGCTATCTGGTCTGAAAGTGAGCTGTTTAGAGTTTTAAATTTATTTTACTTTTGTCCATAATAATTGGTGACAAAAATATTTATGTTTTAAATTATTATTAATATTAACACTAATTTTAACATAAACATTATTTTTTTAAATGTCTGAGAAAATAGCTCACAATTTAATGATTGATTAGCTCCCAATATGAATCATTTTTTTTAACACTGGATTTATTCTACTTCGAGGAAGATTTTCATCTACAAATTTATTTAAGTAACTTCAGTATTAGGTGAATAGTATCTTGTAACTGAGAACAACTATGGAATGAAATATTTCAGATATTTTTCTTGCAGTATATTTTGAGAGGAGTTTCTAATGATTTTTTTATATTTTCAAAACAACACTTTTTTTTTGTTTCATACAAAAAATATGCTAGCTCATACAAATACCAACAGAAATCACTCTGATAAACATCATCCAGCATATAAATATGAGGCATACTCATAAAGTAAGGGCTGTTTGGTTATTTCCTAAGAAATAATGCTGCCTATTTGTCAATAAATATTGCCAAAACATATTTGCTGTCGGCGCTTTGCACCTCGGCACGACCATTTAAGATTCAATCCTCGGTGCCAACCCTTTTCATGAAGCCATACTGGCCTCGATTTAGAAAACAGTTCATATCGATGTTTTCCCAGAGTCATTCCACAACCATCCTTTCCAGCAACTTACCGATAACCAGCAAGAGGCTGATGGGTCAATAACTATTGACCTCACTAGAATCCTTTCCTGATTTTAAGAGCACCCTCACCAAACCTACCTTCCAGCAAGCCAGAAAGCAGCCCCAGCTAAAGCACCCCGAGAACAACCTGCCAAGCGGCTCTCTTATGACAGGCAGCAGATGATAGAAAATATCCAGGTCAAGTTGGTCAATCCCCGGTGTCTTTCTCAGTGCCATTCGAGAAACCACTCGGTCTATATCTCCAGGATCCACAGCCCGCACGCCAGAGAATGGTGTCTCACCCGCTCTGAAGCCGACTTCTGCTTCACCCTGCGGAGCATCTGGAAACAGAGTCTCCAGGAACGCCTGCTAACAATTAAACGCCTGGACACAATTTAGTATTTATTTTTTTTGTTTGCTTGGTATTTCTCCCGCTACCAACCCTTTCGGTCGCCCTGAAGCATACGACCAATGCCTGTGCCACAAACAGCTACTGAACCTCGTAAAAGTTTAGCGACCAATATCCTAAATAGCTCCTAGAGCTTATCTAACAGCGTGAGCGGACTAAGCGCGGTGCCATACGCCACCGGCTTCGTGTCCCAACCGGTCACTTGTCATATATTTGCTAAAATGGGTAGGCTCACCCCGTCAACTACTAAAAATATATATGACATCCATAAATTCGCAAGCACAGCAATTCGCTGCCACATCTAGGTCGTTGAATGCCAGCAAGCACCTATCCACCATATTAAAGCTCTTGGAGTCTTAATTGGCTGGTGATCAGCCACATATATCTCTAGGTTAGCTTCCCACAGCAGTGCGGTAGGAGTCTTTCCCCTTAGGTAAACAACTGATGTCGGTTGAACAAAGCAACCGCATCAAGGAACTCCCACACGGTCTGACAATTTGTGATATCCGAGCTTATCTGTGACAATCGTGTAGAGGTGCGTTCAACACACGGAAATTCATCAGCTAGAGCACTAGTCGTCAATTGCCGATCACATCGCAGTTTTCGGTTCACTTGTTCAACGATTTCGTTGGTATGAATACTGGACCTGCCACTCCGCTCTTCGTCATTCACATATGCGGTCATCGAAAAATTCCGCGCACTTCACAGCTGGCGGGAGAAACGATTGTTGAGGACATTACTATCTGCATTCACCGGCAGACAAATGACTACTGAATCACAAAAATTGCAGTGGCTTCTTAAATAGCCGATAGATGGCCCTACATGCGTGAAACTGTGTTCAGACCCACTAATATTTAAATATAAGCCGACGGCTCTTACTTTCTGAATATGCCTTGTATTAAATGAACAAAAATAGTCAGATACCTAATTTGATTACTTTATTTTAAAGGTAGGGGTTCCCTACCTTTTAAAGCCAAGTATTATTAGAATTGCCATTCATAATTCCGTGGAAAAATTTGATACTAAATTAGTTCTTTAAGTGAATCATTTAGTATTTAATCATTTTAAAATTTAGGCACAAATTTATAAAAAAAAAATCATTAAAATTAGTTGAAAACTGTTTTCTATATTATAATACATTGTATTTTACAACAGAACTTCTGAATAGTGATATTCTGAGAACAAGACTTGCCTAAAATTTGCAGTCTGTTATAGCTGATACAAGCACTGTTCAAGAACATGACATTTTTATCAAAATCTGGGCCTTGTGTTCTTTTTTTTTTAAAGAGGTGGAGGAACCCCATTTACAGGCACCTAAGCAGTGTCGGGCTTGCTAATAGGTTCCACCAGTTATAACCAAGGGCATATGTGTACCTGCACACTACCGACTAAACCTCCACCCCTGGCTACTCACCTTCCTGGGTCTGCTTATAAAAACATTTCATCAGAAGGGGGAATCGCCCACACACACAGTTATAACAAACCAACAAATGTCACACACCACACAAACAACACCACTGGAAGCAACACATCAAATACAAACACCAACAACAACATTGCACAAGAACCCTGCAGTAAACAGGACAAAGCTTCTAACATCCACAACACCCATGCGATACACACCTACACAGCAGTCAAGACAGAAATCTGAAATAGTCACACCACTTACCAGTGGCCACCATCAGACACATGAGTAGAGTGTACTTGGCCTCATCGCACCCAGGCGACCCCCACACATATGGGGGACCCCCTAGGCACTCAGCCAAGAAACTGTCTGTCTACCCCCTCTGCGCCCTCTGGCGCCATTCTCCTCTGCGGGACTCCTCATATAAATGTAGCTTCTTCATGACCATCCTGATGAATCTTTCCACTGTGCCTCACCTTGTAATAGGATGCGTAGGGTATCTTCAGGGCGAAACATGTGCTCACGTCTCAGGTTGCCGAGCATCTCTCTATGCTCTATGGTGAATCACGGGCACAGAAATAATATATGTTGGGGGGGTCTCTTCCACCTTGCACTTCAGACAATTTTCGGATAGGTCAAGCCCGAATCTATACAAATAAGACCTGAATCCTCCATGACCCACCAGGAATTGTGTTAACTCAAAACTCAGCCTACCATGGGTCCTCTGACACCACCCCCTGATGTCCCCAATAAGGCGGTGGGTCCACATACCCTTCGTGGCCTGGTCCCACCGCTCCTGCCATGTTTGTGCGATCTCTTCTTCTAGTTCTTCAGCAGAGCACTTCTTTCCTCTAATGGGAGTGTTCTCAGTTGCCTAGTTCTGCTACGCTGTATTATCATCAAGTCTACAGACAGGAATCCAGCAATCACCTCAACCACCTTCCTGGACACTATAGGCGGCTGCTATTCTGATGCAACACCTCCTGTGGATGGATACCAATTTACCCCTGTACTGGCAAATCTAATAATGCCCACCCATAACTCAGCGCCATATAGTAGGGCTGAATAGACCACACCAGTAAGCAGTTTCCTCCTATGTTGGGTGAACCCTCTTGTATTTGGGAGTAGGCTAGTAATAAGCCTCTTGGCTTTTAAAAGCCTTCTCTGCCTTCATCAGAGAAGGCTTTTCTCTGCCTTCTCACAAACAAGCCCAGAGTACGTGAGCACTAAATCTTAGTTTGGCACCAACCCAATTTCACAAATATTTTATGGCCACCTGAAACACAATTTCTCTGCTATCAAGGATCAGATGTAAAGTTGGCCTCCTTCTGGTGGCAGAGATCACCACCATCTCCGTCTTTTCAGGAGTCAACTCCAGTCCTACCTCAGCCATCCACTCACTAATCCTTATATATGACTTAGTTATCTTGCCTACAGCCTCATACCTTGTTTCTGCCTCCACTAGCAACGTTATATCATCAGTGTAGCCAAATAATTTAATCAACTGTGAGGGAACAACCCAAAACACTCCATTATAAGCCATGTTTCAGAGGGTTGATCCAAGGACCGACCCCTGTGGCCCCCTCAATCAATGTTCTTCTCAACATACCCATCATGCAGTCTAAAGATCATGTCCAATGAGGTAATTTCGCATCATCTGTTGCAGGTAAGAAGGGACACGTAGGTCCTCCATTGCTCCCATTATTGCTGAGTGGTGGATGCAATTAAACATGTTTTGTACATCCAATGTGACAAGGATGCAGATCCTACAATCACCTCTCCTCAAGGCTCTTCCCGCCAAGTCGCAGGCAGCAGCCACAGCATCAAGGGTAGACTTACCTCTGCGAAATCCATACTGATTCGGAGAGAGCCCACCCTGCTCTTCCAGTACACCAACTATCCTTTGCTGAAGCATATGTTCCAGCACTTTCGCTAGCGCATCGATCATTGCCAGCGACTGGTACAAGGAGGGAAGCGTCAAATCCCTCCCCGGTTTAGGAACTAGCACCAGCCACTGACGCTTCCATCTACCAGGAAAAACTGTCACTTTAAGACAGGCGTTGTATATCTCTAAAAATACCTCTGGCTCAGCCCAAGCCACCACCTTGCTAACCATATTAGGCAGAAGATCCAGGCCAGGCGTCCTGACAATTGCCTTATGTTCTGGAGATAATAGAAATTAAATAGCAAATTTTAACATTTTTCATAAGTACGATAGCAACATAGTTTTCGTAGCATGCCCCTATATTTCTGGATTTGAAATTTTATTAAAAAATTCAGTTTCTCATATTTTGGTTACAGATAATATTAAAACAAATCAGCCAATTGTAAATAAATCTTTTATTCTGATCGCTACATAATAATACATTATATAGATCATGTCAATGTAAGAAATATTATAAATATAAAAGCAAAGTAGAAGATAAATAATAATGGTATTTTTTGTAATCAAAAACCAACTTGAACAACCCAAGTACAGAACTACAAAGTAAATGAAATGACACCTTTTTTTTTCTTTTCTTCATTACAATAGCACTTTGCAGTATTCCGTATCATCAGCTGTATATATATTATATAAAATTACATATCAAACATAACATTTTTTTTTTTTTTTTTAGAATAAAAATTAAAAGATTAAAATTATTAACCCTTTGCCAACTGATGGGTGTTTTAAGGGTTGTCTCTCAGGTCAGATGGGCCACCAGAAATTTAGAAATCATTAGTGGTCACCAATGGTGGCCCATCCGACCTCGGGGAAAAAACAAATAAAAACTTCTCCGGGCTGACATGGAAATGGTGGTGGCCCATCCGACCTGAGAAGACAAAGTTTCAACAAAGAATCAACTTAGAGCTGGTGTAGAAATGACAGTAGGCCACCAAGTGTGCAAAGGGTTAAAATTACTATCATATATACAAAACATGAAATCAATTAAATAAAATAACTACATATATTTAAATATGACGTCAATTAAGAATTAAAAATTAAATTTAAAAATAAAATAATTAGAAAATGTTTACCATATAGCCTGGCCAACCAGTGTTACATTACTGAGTGGATTTGAAATTATTTATATACATTTTGATTATATCTTTTTGTATCTAAAAACATGCTGCCGTCTGTTGCTGCTTTTATAAGAGTGTAAGCGTCATCTTCATATCCTGTCTGAGAGTTGATCAAGTTGGCAATTCTTTTGTACTTAAATATATAAAATTTCTCCAAAATGTCCAAACTTTTACTATTATTATTTAAATTAAATTTCTTGATTCTCACTATTTTCAAATTTGTCCAAATGTCAGATACAGAATGTTTGTTATTAATAAGGTGGTCAGCAACATTAGATAAACCCAATTTACCATTTTTATAATTTCTAATGTGTTCTAAAAATCTAGTTTGAAAAGACCTATATGGTCACAATCATTGCATTTTATTTTATAAATTCCGCATGAATTATATAAGTCAGTGTTTGTTATTTTTTAAATATTTTATTATATGATTGTTTGTCTTGTATGTTGGGTTAAATTTACTTTTATTATAAATATTAATTATATTTTCAATTACATTGTCAATGTATAAATATTTTAAATATAAGTTAATTTTGATATTTTAGATATAAGTTGAGTTAAATGTCGATTTTTTGTGTATCATTTATAGGTATAAGAGTTGTGGTATTAATTTTTGAAATTTGTTTTTTGTATATATTATCAGTTAAAGAAACATTATTAACCATTGTTTAGTAATTTGTTTTATATCTGCTTCTTTGTTTAATTTACTTTTATTTTTATTATATTGTGTGTAATTATTTGCTCTATTAACCATATGTATATATGTACTAATTATATTCTGTGTATATGTACAGAAGAATATGAGTCTTATAATTACTGACTTTAAGAAAAAAAATAAATAATAGATGTGTTTAAAGTTCATATTAATTACTTAAACATAAACACAAGAAATAATGTTAAGGTAAATATATTAAACATAAAAATTACTACAAAATAATTCAGTTTAGAATTCTTATGTGAAAATTGTTTTGAGCAAACATTTATGTACATGAATGGGATGCAAATAAATTATGTTTTTTTTAAATTTTGTTTTTAATTAATATTATTTAAAAATTCACCCACAGAATAATATTGTTTACATAAAAGAAGATGTTTTAATTGAACTTCAAATAAATTAGTGGAAGATTTTTCAAATTGTTTGGTAATTTAAAAAATGACACCGAAAGCATAAGCCTTTGTTGTTAACTGAAATATTGTGTTGAGTTATATGAAAACAGTTCCACTTGTCTGGTTTGGTAGGGGTGGATATTGTTATATTTTTAAGAATAAGTGACTACATTTTAGCAAAGATTGCCCATTCATATATATTTCCAATAAATATGTCCCAAGAAATATATATATGCTTTTTTTTTAAGATGATTTAATTAAGGAAATAGTTGGTTGTAGCAGTTGGCAACAGTGTTTATAAACATTGTTGCGTGACGTTTTAAATTTATTATCATTCCAGTTGAGTTGTGTTGTTCAAGTTCTGTGGTTATTAGGGTTTGTTTCCTAAATTTTTAGTTTTCATTTATTTATTTTTTGTTTGATGTATTTTTTTACCGACTGATGATGCAGAATCCTGTGAAAGTCGACTTTTGGTATTAGTTTTTTAGATTCTGTTACTGTTTTTGGTGGTTATTTTACACACACACACACACACGCGCACGCGCAGGTAATTTAACCTTTTTAATTTTCTAAATTAGATAATGATATGGCAGCCCACTTTTGTATCTTAAAAGCTTGTTCTTCTTTTTTAAGTGAGTCCCAAGAAATGACATATTTAAGACTGAAATATACACAGATATAATAAATATTTAACAATGATTGCAGGTGTAGCATTTTATTAAGACGCTTCAAAGCAAATCAGTACTGTTTGATTTTTTTACAAATGAAATCAAATTGATCATCCCATGAGAACTTGTCTAATAAGATGCCCAGAATTTCCTTTTATTGGTAACAGAAATACTATTTTTATCATTAATAGGTATATTATCTACATGATCAACAATGCTACATCTACCTGAGAAGCACAATAAAACAGTTTTATCCATATTTAAAGTTTGTAGAATTGCCAATTCCATTTAAATAATTATCTTTAGATATAGATACAGTTGTGTGATCTCATAGGATGGTTAAAATGAATGGATTGTGAGTTTGGGGCTAGACATTATAGACAATAAGAAAAGCAAGAAACCAACAATTTCTGAGGCACTCCACAATCCACATCTTGAAGTAAAGACCTAAATTTTACATATGTATTTTTTAACAAAAGATGAAACTTCAGCTACTTGTTTACAGTTGGTAAGGTATGACTTGGCTGAAATATTGTGAACTGCTTACCAATTGTAAGCAGTTCTTCTAACACCATAGCTACTAAGTTGTTTAACAAAAAAAGATGTGAAACTAAATTGAAAGCTTTATGCGACTGTAAAAAAAATTGAATCTTGTGGTTATATATGCAATTTAAATTATTTTCCCAAAAGTGAGAAATGTTGTCAGGAGAAAATGTTTTCCTAAAACCATGCTGAAACTTTGTTAATAAGGTATACTTTTCAAGAAATGTTAAAATTCATTTTTCAAATGCTTTGGAAAATATGAACAGTACCAAAAATGGCCTAAAATTTTGTAAATTAAGTGCTAACATTTTTGAATGAGGGGAATAAAAATGGAAATCTTAAGGCAGCTGAAAATCTACTCTATTGTTGAAAGATTCATTAATTAAATTTGTAAGAGGGATGGTAGTAGAATCTACAATTTCTTTTAAAATATTGGCAGGAATTTTCATCAATATCTATTGAATATTTATTCTTTACATTTAGAATATAAGTTTTAAGTTCTTCGGTATCTTCAGTTACTGATTCATCAACAAAACCAAAGTGAATGGTTTTGTTTGACATGGGTCATTATTATGGTTGTTTGAATTTATCAAATTACTGTGCTACCTAAAAAGCTAACTTTGAATAATATAAGAAGAGGTATGAAATAAATCTTTTTTGTATTTTTGATGGAATTAAATGACCTCTTTTATTTCCAAATCCACTTTCACTTCTGATAACTGCCAACGTAATTTTAAATTTGTTTTTTGAATTAGTTATTAAATTATCATAATATAATTTTTTAGTAGTATGAATAAATTTAGCATAAATTCCTTAGTAATTTTTCAAATAAATCTGAAAGTTATCAGAAAAATAACATTTAAATAATTACAGAGATTTCTTAGCATACCACTAGTTTATAATTCCTTTAATAATCCATGTGTTTTTCTTATTATGTTAAAACTGTTTCTTTATTACTAAAGGACCACACACGTGTGCGTACACACACACACACAAAGATCAAATTTATTAGGAATTTTTTAAGTTTCTGATAGTTTATGCAGAAAGATATCAAAAGAACCAGGATATCTATAAATTATAATCAATATTAATTTTAGACTAGGGCATTGATTTGCACATCATTCAAAATGAATTTCTTCCAGAAATATAAGGTAACTTTCAACTTTATTAAAAAGATGGTTGTAAAAAACTACAGACTCTCCTCTTCTTATTGTTCAATAAAAAGCTTCAACAAGATTGAAATTAACTAGCTCAGAAATGGGTTTGTGTTGGTTAGCCAATGCAATAAAAGACATTTAAAATCTGGTGAGTTGTTAAAAGAAGTATTTCAGCTTATTTGGATTTATTTCATAGACAATGAATATTTAAATAGAAAATCTTAATTTTAGTTTATCAGGTAGGTGTAATCAGAGGTTTGTATTTTAAAAGCATTATGCTCAGCTTGATTACTCCATTACATGTATTAATCTTGTTAGAATTTTATCATATTTTGAAAAAAGACTTATTAATATTATACATAGATGGAATTTTGTAATGAAAGGTATGTGAAGAGTTGGTTATATTTTGGAACTGGTGAAGGATGTTAGTGTTTAATACTCTTAAGGCTCAACCTTCCAATCCTAATAGCAACATTGGGGAAGTGCGCTGTCAGTTTATCAATTGCATTCTTACCACGATAATAAAAACGTGGTCACCCGGAGAAATATTCTTAGGTATATCCTCTGTCTTATGAACACAAAAGGCTCTCCCTCAGCCTCACTTCTGAAGTCATACGGTAGTCCAACCTTAAAAGATCCTGCATAAGACCGGCAAAATCCCTCGCAGAGCTGGCGCCAAGAAAAATAACATGTGACTGAGTTGCCCTTTGCCGCCTTCTTTATCTTCATTAAACGATAGTGAAGCCGTCGCTGCAAGTTTTTCCTCTCCCAATTCAAAAACAGAACCGTCGAGAAATGACATGGCCAAATTGCAAGAACTTGCGTCAGTTGTCTAACCGACAAAACTCCGGCAGGCCGGCTGCGCTCAATATTCTAAAGCGAACTGCGGATGTTTCCATTGTCTCCACAACTCTCTTGAGAGAACTGATCTATTCCCTCAGCCTCACCACATAAACGTCGACTAGAGCTTTTAGTCTTCGACCAAAGCCTCTTTTTCCCCTGACGTCGGAAGAGGTATCAGAACACCTCTCCCTCAGGTCGGAGATCTTCAACTTCGAATACTCTATTTTGAAATGTACCAAAAAAAAAAAACAGGTAAAACATTTTCTTATAATTAGCTATAAAAAGAAAACTAAAACAGAAAGAAATGAAAAACTTTTAATGGAATAAGACACACTGTAGTAGAAAACACGAAAGCACTAAAAATACAAAACACACTACCGAAAAAGGAGAATATTTGAAAATAAATAATATTAAAAAAATAAAATGAAACGAAGGCTTTGAAATAATATTGCAAAGCCTCGTAACACATATTATTTTAAAACTAAAATTTATTCTTAAAATTCTTAACTTGCAGATGCAGTCTTAAATAGGAAAAACGAAATAAACTTTTTTTGTAAAAAGCTAAATTCTTCTACTTATAACTTGTCATGTGATATGATAAAGAGAAAAAAGTTAGTTTAAATTGAAAGAATGAGATGACTAACATGTTCGCTGTGATAAATGATTGATCAAAACATGTCACTTCAGGGCTCACTCCTGATAACATAAAATTTGTCACGTACTATCAGAAATGATAGCTTAAATTACTTTTGAGCACTCTTTTTACGTTGATTTTTAAACACGTAATTTTAAGTAATTTGGTTCAACTCCATTGAAAGCGCTGAGTAATGGTATCCGTTCAGTTCTAAGCTGTTCGTTTGCTACCTCTTTGCGCGAAGAAAAAGCTCTCACGATAATCGTGTCTTGTTTAGTTGCTAAGCGTACATAACCTGTGGTTATTCTTGTGCGTTTGTTCTTTCTGTTAATACTGTCTTCGTTTTATAAAATCCTTGAAAGTACGGATACTAGAATATAATAAACATTACCTAATTGATCTTTTTCTATTTCCTCTTGGGTTTAGATTTTAGTAACTGCATATTGTTGCTGGGATAAAAATTTGCTGCACGCCGCAAATTGCCGGTTATTGAGCAATAAACATATTGTTGCAATTTTTATTATTTAATTAAGAATCTTCTGTTATCGTTCACTATGGTTGTTCGTCAGTATAATGAAGAAATGAAGTACTTAGAAAAGATAACGCCATATTGCTGGAAGATTAAGAAAGGATTTCAACCCAATATGAATGTAAGTATCGGTCATTCGATAAATTCTTCAGCTGGTTGTATGACCATTATGTCAATCTTGGGAGTAGCTCCTTAAAAGAAGATACGTGTCAAAACGACATTGTTAAAGTAATATAAGTTGTTTCCGAGTAGTCATTTAATTTTCTTTCTGCATTTTTATCTTATTATTTAATAAAGTAAAAATTAATGCATTCTTTACTTTCAGGATGTATTAAATTTGTTACCTTTTTTTTATTTATTACCTAACAAAAAACAGCCTTCAATTCGCCTTTTTCTCTGGTATGTATAATTTTTTTTTGTGGTAAGTTTTTATATTATAAGTTAGTATTACTGTTGCGTTGTAAGTGAAGTGTTGTATTGCATGCAGTAAAATAGTGGATATTTATATGCAACCTGTGTAGATATAGTCTGAAACTCTACGATTTCGCCTCAGAGATCGACTAGATGTGTGTTATAATTCTTGGACAAATCAAATTCTTTTATTTAATTTTTTTTTTTTTTTTTACAAAAAATGAACTAATGAAAACCAGCCAGATTTTTCTAAATGCTAAAATTAATTGAAGGTTTCAATTATAGTAAAAGAATCATAATTACATCTTATATAAATATTTAATATTCAAAGTATACTTGTTACAGTGTATAGCGTTCTCTATTTATATTAGTCATTATGTATTTCCTTGATAAAAATGAATCAGGATTTCTGTAATAATAAATTGGCCACCCTTTTTTTATCCTGTAGTTATAAAACAAAATATTAATTTTACCTTGTTTTTAATAAAACTGTCATTAGTTTTAATGATTGGTTTCATGCCTAATAACATAATTTGTTTTTAATTTTTTCTTAATTACAGGATTCTTTTTGTCAACCTGCCAGTATCTTTTCGTATTGAATCTACTGTCCAATGCTATTTGATCTCCAGCTTGCTCCTTTCAAAGTTTTTCCTATATCTCTTCATATCTTGTTTAAATGTTTTTAGTGGAAATTATTACTTATCATTAGTACATTTTATTGTATATGTTATTCATTAATATGCAGGTTTTATGGTTGTTATAGGTTGTGTGTGATAGGTAGCTTCAAAAAGCATTCAGAAAACATTTACTGTTTGCATCATATTTTCTTCATATTAGTTTTCAATGGAAGCTACACTTCATCTCAGAGACTTGTTTCTGTTGTTTTGTCACTTTAGTACCATAATCCTTGTATTGTAAATTCATTTCGGCTGATTTCAGGCAAGGAGAAGTAAAAATCTGCTTGTGGCAAGTTGAGAGAGTAACTATAGAAAGAAGCAAGGTAATTCTTGAATAGGTTGATGTGCTTGCTCACTTCCATGCAAAGGAACACATTTATTATCAGTTTTTCAAGATGATTCCTTCTGATTGCATCTTGTAGAAATGAAGTATTATAAATTCACTTGTTTGCTTCTTGGCCTTCCAAATTGACTTAATGGTAGACAATATCTGTTGAAAAAAAATTTTGATGTGGCCACCACATGACTTCCTTGTATGCCTATTAAATTATATATATACAATTTTTAATGAAAAATACATAAAATATTATTTCATGAAATTTTTTCATTTTTTTTTTTCATTATTGCATTATTGTTTATCGTAAAAAAATTTTACAGCCAGAGGTTAATAATGATTAATAAATCAATATATTTAAATTTAAAAAGAAAAGATGAAGTTTGATTTGAACCAATTGATCCCCGTGATCCAAATATTTCATTAATTAAAATTTTATTTGGCTGTAACTCTGGAACCAATGAACATAAGTACTACTTATGATATATTGCTGAAAAACTCTCAATGAGGGCTTATTACTGCAGTTGAGAAAAAGTCCAAAATTCAAACTTTTTGGATTTTAGGCTCTTTTTGGACACTTTTGGTTCAGTTGATTGCAATCAAAAGGAGAGGTACACAACTAGATGTTACAACGGTCCTAAATCCAAAATGATTAATAGCTTTTGAGTTATACAAAATACATATGTACATACATACATCTGTACAGATGTCATGCCGAAACTAGTCAAAATGGATATTTCCATTGAAATCTGAATCAAAATTTTTGCGATCACAATACTTCTTTTACTTTGTACAAGGAAGTAAAAAACAAAATTCTTATTAGCAAGCAAAAATTCCTGTATCTATTCTAATAAGTAATGTTTTGTGTAAGGATCGTAAAAATATAAAAAGCATTTCTCATTTCTCGAATTCTAAAAATTATTATCTTTATTTGTTATTTGTGTGTGTTATTTTTGTTTTTTTCTGATCTGCTTACATCCTTTTTTTTGGAATACTATTTAGATAAACTGATTTGTCTTTAGATCATTATGGAGAATAATAGGGTAACGTAATGCTGATATGAACTAATATTTCCTCAACAGATTTTTTCCTGTCACTGTGAATATATAGAGAATAATATAGTTTGTCATTTATCACTGTAAACTTTTACCCATTATGTTTATCATAATCATCATTAAAGTTAATAACCATTGCAGAATTTCTTGTAAAACTAATAAAGATTTTGTTTACTTTTCATTTCTGTCTCATCATCAAGTATACTTTTCAAGCGATGTTATTGTCCCTGACATAGCTTTTTTAAGAAAAACGAATAATTTGGCATTTGCTCACTGTTCATTAGACATTTTGATATCCACTGATGACAATTTGAATTTACTTGAATTCACAGTTATTGAAGAATAGACAAGAAAGTAATAGAGGAGGCTGTATTGTGATCTAATGAATGATGCAAACCTATGGAACAATAATTTAGTAAATTATCATGATTGGTTCAAAATTGTCATATATTTTATATCTAATTTGCCCTGTTGATAAAATAAATTAAATTATAATTATCTGCAGTATAAATTTTAAGAAAATATTTTTTTTAAATTTCCAAGTGTTGTATTAATTAAATTACAGGTGGAAGGTGTTTTCTTGGTAAATAATCACCTAGAAAAACTTATGTTGGATGAATTGAGAAATGCATGTCGTCCTGGTATGGTTGGTGGTTTTTTGCCTGGTGTAAAACAAATTGCAAACGTTGCTGCTTTACCAGGGATTGTCGGGCGTTCTGTGGGTCTTCCAGATGTTCATTCTGGATATGGTTTTGCAATTGGTATGTATTTATAATATTGGTGATTTTTATATGTGCTTTAATTGATATATGTAATCTTTTTTTAATTTTCAAGTAATTCGTTAACATATTGATCACTGTCTTAATAAAATTGATTATTGTTTGAAATATAAACTACCAGAACATAGTAATTAGATAAGTTAAATTTATTATATTAATTTCCAATAGCACATTAATTTCCAATAACTAGTTTTCACAGTATCTGTAATCTTCAGTTGGTATTAATTACTAAATCTACTACATTAAAACAAATTCTTTTAATTGTGTAATAAGGAACTTGTAAAATTTGTAATTTTTTATGTAGATTTGATCTTTGCAATTTTACAAATTCTTGTGTGTGGGTTTTTTCAGCTGTATGATAAATGATGGAACGCATATTTATTTAAAAACTTACGAGCTGGATTTTTCTTAAGTTTTATTAAATACTGTGTTTATCTTGTAATAGTATTTTTGTTTGGCAGGCTGCTCAGTATTTTTTGAGAACTTTTTGCATTCTCTCACTCAGGAATGTATTTTAAGGCATTAAAAAAATAAGGAGTGAAAGAAGTTAAAATATCTTATATTTTGATTTGAGATTTATACCCTCTTAGAGGATATTGTTTGATTTTCATTTTTCTTTTTATAGGCAATATGGCAGCTTTTGATATGGGTAACCCAGATTCAGTTGTTTCACCTGGAGGTGTTGGTTTTGACATCAATTGTGGCGTTCGTCTTTTGAGAACAAACCTTATGGAAAAAGATGTTTTACCAGTTAAAGTAAGTTAAATTTCTTCTTTTTTGTTTGTTATACTTTTTTTTATTTACATGATTTATTTATGTTTAATATAAATATTAAGTATTTATTTTATTGTATGATTAAGGTACTCATTTCTTTCCATTCAGCCTAAATGATCATAGCAGTCGATACCCACACATCTCATAAAACATATATATATATATAATTTTTATTTCTTTTGTTTATTAAGGAACAGCTTGCACAAAGCATGTTTGATCATATTCCTGTTGGTGTTGGTTCTAAAGGTATTATTCCAATGAATGCAAGAGATTTAGAAGAAGCTCTTGAAATGGGAATGGATTGGTCACTTCGAGAAGGTAGTAATGATTTCAATTGTTCTAATCCTATGTTTTTGTGTATTTACCCAAAAATTTAACATTAAAAAATTCTATATATATATATATATATATATATATATATGTACTTAATATTAATTTGCTTATCAGAACGAAAGAAAATATATTATTTGATTTAAAAAATTTCTACAGCTCTCATTATATAGTAATCTTGCTCAGATGTTACAAACTGGATAATAATGCTGAAAGAAAAAGCTAAACTAAGTGTAAGTCTAAACTAACTAAAATTCTATTTGTAACACCTGAGGACCTGTGTACCAAAACAGTTATTTTTTTAATAATTTTGTGAAAATCATATAACAAATTTATCTTCTTTTATGATGGATTTTCATCAATTAACTTCATCAATCAATTAAATCTACTTATGTTGTTGGTAATATTTTCTCATATTTTATTTGATATTATATTTTAGTAGACTTATTTTGTGAGTAGTAAAAAATAAGGTGAACGTTTCTTTGCCACTGGAAGCACTTGTATGTCTGAGAGGGTCTCAGTATATAAAACTTAAAAACTTGTATCTAAGAAAGTAAGATATTTATTTACTTCATTTACAATGCAGAATATTTAAGACAATGTGGAAAACATATGATTCATATTTCTTGTTTTGGCAGTTTCATAAGAATTTGTGACATAACTTGTACATTAAAAAAAAAAGTTTTAAAATTTGTCATACTGTTTTGAATATTTTAGTTCTTTTTTGTTAACAGTAGTTCAACATAATTCCAAAAAAGGATTCTGCAGTGTTTAGTAGATAGTATAAAGAACTAGATAGTATAAAAAATTAAATGGAAAGAGATCTGCAAACATTTTACTCAATCTGATTTTTTTTTTCAGTACATTAGTAGATAAGTTTATCTACAGTTATTAGATAGATAAGTTTTTAGTATTTATCTTCTCTTTCCTCAGTACTGCAATTTATTATTACTTAGTAACTTGTACAAATAATGAGTTATGTTATGATTAAAAAGTCAAAATTATGAATAAAAAATGCTCAAAAACTTTTAACAAAAGATAAAAATTCAAAACTAGGTGGAGTCTAGTAAACAGTTATCAGTAATTACAGAGAAGTTAGTAAACATAAATACAAAAACAACATTTTTAAAATAAAGTAGAATTAACAAAATAATACACAAGATTATATTTAAATATCGTTTACAAAATTTTTACTTAAAAACTAAACCTTGATCACAGTGTAATTGTTAATCATTAAATAATACAGAAAGAATATATTCACAAAAAAAAAAAAAAAACAAATAAAACTTGTGAAAGCAAACAAACAAGTATTTCTGTCTGGGAAAAGAATTCCCACACTATTCAATAGTAAATATTAACTAACTCACCATTTGAATGTGTATTTTTCTAATCTCGGATACTTCATTCTGCTAGAAACCTATCGAAGACCTACAATATGTGATCACAAGTATCTGATTTTCTCATAATTAGTGATTTCATTTAAAGTAAAATAATGGTGTAAATTCTAATAATCTTAATGTTTACTGTTCATTGCTAGTGTTTTAGTGTTTATTTATATTCATTTTTGTTATTAGGTTATGTATGGGCTGAAGATAAAGAACACTGTGAAGAATATGGACGTATGTTAAATGCTGATCCTTCTAAAGTAAGCTTGAGGGCTAAAAAAAGAGGCCTTCCTCAGGTAAGAGAATTTATTTCTATTTTTAAACCCTTTACATTTGGCTGTAATACAAAGTATCAACAATGTTTATCAATTAATTATTCTCACACCCCTTCCCTTGTCAACTACCACTCATCAAAAAATTGCGCAGAAAGGTTCTGTACAATTATGGTTAGTATAAAAATTGTGTTGATGTTATTGAATATTTGTAAATTTTATATACTAATGATTCCTTATCATGCAGAAGTATGAAAATATCAAACTAGATCCATTAATTCTCAAGTTTAAAACAATTCAGAGAGGTATCTTGTTATCAAAATGTACTGGTTTTGGAGTTTTTAAGCTCAAGTAGAAAAGAAGTATGAAAAATATATGTAAATATTTTATATCTGTTTTGATTTTTTTGAATGTTAATTTTATGATTAAGATAATTTTTATTTGTTTTTGTAGTTGGGAACACTTGGAGCTGGTAATCATTATGCTGAAATACAAGTGGTAGATGAAATATATGATAAATGGGCTGCTAGTAGAATGGGTATTGATTGTAAAGGCCAGATTTGTGTCATGATACATTCTGGAAGTAGGGGGTTTGGTCATCAAGTTGCAACCGGTAAGTTGATTCTAGTTAAAAGTAAATAATGTTTGCTTCCTGGTCCTCATTGTGGTAGAGCTGTAATATTTTAAAGATTATATATGGCTTCCTTTCTTTTGAGATGATGCATACAGCTCAAGTATGTTATGATTATCAAGTGAATATATCAGATGTTACTGGTTTTTTTTTTACTTCCTTGTACAAAGTAAAGGAAGTATTGTGATGGCAAAAAATTTCAGGTTTCAACGGAAATACCAATTTTGACCATCCCTGAATACATTTTCACTAGTTTTGGCATGAGGTCTGTATGTATGTACGTACATAAGCATGCATGTATGTATGTACATATCTTATGTAACTCAAAAATGTTTAGCCATAGGATGTTGAAATTTTGGATTTAGGACTGTTGTAACATCTATTTGTTCACCTTCCCTTTTGATTGCAATCGACAACCAAAAATGTCCAAAAAGGCTCAAAATCCTAAAAATTTAGATTTTGGACTTCTTATCTGCAGTAATAAGCCCTCATTGAAGCTTTTCAATGAAATTTCATTAGTGGTACTTATTTTCATTGGTTCCAGAGTTTAGGCCAGTAAAATTTTAATTAATGAAATATTTGGATCTTGCAAGGGAAGGCCAACCTTCCCTTGCTGGGAAGCGATTGGTTCGAATCAAGACTTTATTTCCTTTTCTTTTTTTAACTTTTTTTTAATTGAATATATTGATTTATTAATAATTATTAATCTGCGATTGTAAAAAAAAAAATAACAATAAATAATAATTCAATAATAAAAAAAATATTAAAGAATCAGAAATTATTAGTGAAATAAAATGTTATGTATTTTTAGTGTATAGGTAATGTAATAGGCATTATTTATTACATATGTCTCTATGTAAATAGATTTGGTGAAACATCTGATTATTTAATATAAATTGAAAATTATAATTTAGAATCGTATTATTTTTCGATTTTCTAGTTTAATTTATGTTCTCTTCATTTTTAAATTTATCATCTCTTAATCGTTTTATTCTTTCTTTGGTTTTAACATTTTCTTCCTCTTTATATTTATCATCTTCTCTTAATGTTTCTATTCTTCCCTTGTTCTTAAGATTTTCTTTCTCTTCATATTCATCTTCTTGTTAATTTTTTGAGCTACATTTCTTCATGTTATCTTTCTTTTTCCTGTATGGTCTTTCATTTTTGATCATTCAGCAAATAATCTAATAATAAAAACTGAATATTTTACACTGTAAGATCAAAATTAACATTTATAATCAGTGTACAGGAGTTCACTAAATGGAATAGTTTTATTACTATTAACTTTTATACGACACAGCAGAAATCTGAACCCTGTTAATCAGTAACTCACGAAGATACGAAAATACTAATCTAGTAATATGAATAATACAGGGACTTTTACTCTGTCCTAATATTTCATGTAAGATTGTTGAATTAATAATTGTATAAATATTTGATGTTAAAAACTAATATTTCAGCAGTTGTGTGTAACTGTCTACTTTAATAAAGAATTGGAGGATCGTATCTCACTTTCAAATGAAATAAGTTTAAATGAAGTGCACCAAAAAATGTGTATATGTAATTTAGTAGGCGTACAAGGAAGTCATGTGGTGTCCACATTTTTTTTTAACAATAGTAGGGGGATTGTATTTAGTTCATCAAACACAAGTCTTTGGATTGAATTATGGTAACATAATTCATAGCAATCTACAAAACTTCATGTTTGGGAATTGTGACTGTTGACCTTTCATTTTTATACTTATAGCACAGATTGAAGTGCAAAAGGAACCAATGATTTCCATGAAGGTAATGATGTTAAACAAACAGGCCCTGCCTGCAAAAAGTGCAAAAGGAACCAATCTGTGCTGATTTCCATGAAGGTAATGATGTTAAACAAACAGGCCCTGCGTTGAAAAGAGTGAAAGCGTCTTCAGAGTAAAAGAGTGTATTACATACACTTCAGTTATCTTGGTATACTGATGAATAACACTATATTGGACTGTGAAAAAGTCTGTAGGAAACGCCTTTTTATATAATTTTCAGAATCTCATTTTCCCTAATAAGGGTGGTATATAACATACTTGTTACTCTTAAGAATGGCTGTACCCGTTTCATGAAGATAATCTCATTTCTGATTTCATACAGCCATTCGGTTATGGTACCTGACATTCAAGATTTAATTACTAAATAACAAAATAGTTTTTAGAATTTGTTGAAAATTGGATTTTTTTCACACTTTTTGTTTAATTTGTAGTAAATATAATAAGCACATTTTACATTCAGGGCTTTCACTGACTACTTCTTTGATCTAAAAAGCATTTTATGAGAATATAGTTATTAACTCAGGAATTAGTTTCCTGGATTTTACTATTTACAAATTTTTTTTCTTTACGACTGATTATTTTGAAGTTAATTCCTTTTTATATTCAATAATGAATTTATCAAATCCTTCTACTTTATTAATAGTCTTCATTTTCTGCCAGTAATATGTGTTTTTTTTATTATCTTTCTTTGGCATCTGTTTATAGACTTTTAGTTCTGTTACTGTCACTTGAATGTTACTTTACTAATTTTATAACTCAAGAACATCATAATTTTCCCAGCTGAACTTACTTGGCCATTATAAATAGATAACAATATTTTTATATTGTGTTAATGTTACATTGAGTATTCCAGCAAAAGAAAAAGAAAAATTTAAATAAATTATTATACAATTAAAATTGTATTTAAAGAAAAGCAAATAGAATAAGAAATGAAATGAATCAAAACTAGATTGAAACTATACTTAAAATGTTATAAACGCCGCCAAATCTTACCTATTTAAAATAATTCCATGACTTTCTTATAAAGCTTATCATCAAGTTATGAATATTCTCATCATATTTGTAATATTTTTTATACTTGTAACCTTTATTTCCATTCATACTCTATTATATTTTGTGGGAAATTATAAGCATCAGAGAGTATAACTAATGCCAGTCTAACAAGTTATCTTTTTAATGTTCAGGATTTGTATTTTATCAGTTAATTTACAAAAAAAAGAAGAAAAATACATATACTGGGTGCTATCTGGATTAAAAGGAACCAGTGCATCATCAGGTAAATTGAAATCCTGATACATGGGAAATTATAAAAAAGCATTAAACAAATCATTTGCTCATAAACTGTAACCAATTTTTGAAAAATTCTATTTTTTTCTGTGGAAATTTTTTATGATTTTTATATTCAGCTTGGTCTAGCAGATGTGTTTCTTCACCAGTGTAGTGGTTTCCAAATAGTATTTCCTAACTACCATTACTCTGTCTAGGCTTCTGTTTGACAACATTCTTATAGTTATGCACCTGTTAATGTTAAATTTGCCTTCACTATTGATGATATCTGTTGTTGTAAAAGGTGCAGTTCTCTCATCATATGTGTCATTTTGCCTTAATCTCAATCACTGTCTGTTATCAATCATTTATATAATTGAAACATACACCAGAACAATCATCAGTTGTAATAAACATGTGTAAAAGTTCTTTAGGATGGACTTCATAATACTGTTGTGAAAGCATAAAGAATGGCTTATAATACTTACCACAACTCATCAAAATCTTCTCAGCCATCTGATTCCAAATGATGCATCCATATTTTGCTGATAAAAAAGCCTAGTTCTGCTGGTATTATAAACTTGATCGGTTTGTACCTCATTTGAAAACTTTTTCTTTAAGCTTAAAGCTTTCACTTGTAGCAACAGACCCAAAGTCTTGAAACAAACCCAATCTTCCTAATCTTGTTATTAATTTAATAATATTCTTCAATATTTCTTTTTTATGCTTTGTAAGCAATTTGAACCATACAGAGATTTTTTGACTGCTTTAGTTGACATGAAAACAATAATTGATACGGTGGAAAGTGAATGACAGTGTTCTTTGTTCATGGATTGACAAGCTAGACCACTTATATTCACTGACCAATTGGCTACAATTAGGGATGGGGTAAGTGAATTACTTATTCATAGGATAAGGTAAACTTACCTGTACATTTTTGCATAATTTGTATTTGGTGAAAGGGATATGTCTGTGTGGCCTTTGTTCCGCAGAGGAATCAGAGACAACAGTACACAGCATTTATTAACAGAATAGTGCAGTTTAGCAGAATTCAATTATTTATTTAACTATCCTAAGGTCTGATTAAAAGATTTAAATGTGATTCTTTACATTTTTTTTTAAGAGATGGAGGGACCCCATTTACAGGTGCGTATTGTATTCCTGGGCACTACCAACTAAACCTCCACCCCTGACTAACCCCTTCCTGGCACAACTGCTGTGTGTTTCATTAGGAAGGGGTAAAATGCCCACACACACATATGAACAAGATCACATAAGACAAAAGTGCACCACACATGCAACACAACTTAACAGCAATCACAAACTATACACGTCACTACACATCACAAGTCACACCCATCCCCTTAACAACAACACATTCATAAAAACTTATTCAGCATATAACAGCAACACACCATGCACGTGCATGCACACACATATACACAATCGCATCATGGACACTTCCCTCAACAACACATACATTCATAGACAGTCACTGACATACAACATGCTTACCACATCCCTAACGGGAAGTCTTATTCTTTAAGACTTTGGGGGTTGGCATCCCGATGCGCCTAGTCTCTGCAGCTTTTCATCCCACTACACAAATTACAACATATACTCCTACACAACAACATCTTACACTGATTTTTCTTACATTTACTCATGGTGGTGTTGCGACAACTTACAAAACGCAACCGTAACCCAAGTTGGGAACTATCGTGCCAATGGGTGAGTGGCTCTACGTAGTGAGTCTCGAATGATGTCCTCTGGGTATCAGGGTGAACCCAGTTGTATTTAGCTCTAGCTCTAGTTGTATGCATGCGCTCTGCTGGAGTGGTCAGTTTTATCACCAGTACTTGTGGGACCAAAATTTCAGTTCCAAATACAAATACTATGATGGTATACAAATACAAATACTATAGAAGAGAATTACAAATCATTAGATGTGAATATTAAAAATATTTGATTCGCAGTTCTGCAAAATAATCAAGAAGGTGGTTCCCTCCAAAAGGTGTCGCCTTTCTTGATAAAAAAAGTTGTAACAGGTCCAATTGGTCCCCAAAAAACATCAGAAAATTACGTAATGGATCGATTCTGATTGAAACATTCAATGATGGGCAGAGTTTATCTATCATACGTCTCCGTAATATGGGTAGTATAAATATAAGTGCGGAATGCCACAAAACCCTAAATACGAGTCGCAGGGTAATTTTTTGTTTAGATCTTATGGATATAGTTGTCAGTGAAATAGCTGATGAGCTCCGTGCCCAAGATGTTGTAGAAGTGAAGCATATAATGAAAAGGCAAAGCGGAATGAAAGAACCAACACCTTCTCTTATACTGACTTTCAACTTTCCAGTCCCACTGGGAAAAATAAAAATTGGTTATCTTTCAGTTTGAATACGATCTTTCATTCCCAACCCTCGATGATGTTTTAAATGCCAAGGGTGTGTCACACTACAATATCTTGCTCAAAAACAGATGTCTATGGTAGATGTGCTAAGGAAGGCCACAATGATGCTAACTGCCAAGAAGATGAAAAATATGCTAATTGCAGTGGTTCGTATACTGCTCGCTCTCGAGATTGCCCAACTTTTAAGGAAGAAAAGGCAATTCTCAGAATCTCTACCAAGCATAAACTATCTTTTCCGGCGGCACGCAGAGAATATAAAAAACTATTAACTCAAGGAACCTGGTTAAACCAGACGTATCTTAAAGCTAACGCTACATCAAAAAAAGTTGCTACAAATGTAAATAATCAGCCGTGTGGATCCTGCAATGAGCTAAAAAAACTTGTTCAGTTGTTATCTCATCAAGTTTCGTCACTAAAAGCCACTATTTCAGAGCTGACAAAGATACACAAAAAGTCTTCTGTTGCAGGTAGTGAATCCAACAGGTGGATCTCTATGAAAGTTCCTATTCCCAAAGTTTTACTGGTACAGGCTAGAGTAATCAGCTGACGGTAAGCCATCTAATAAGCACCCTGTTAAGGGAACCCATGTAACTGACCCCTCTGGGATGTCATCTATAGCATCCCATTCTGCTAAATCTCCTCCTCCATTACCCCATATACTGGAGGATATGGTTGAAGAACCACTGGACCCCAGGGCTTCGGAGTTCTTTAAAATCAAAAATACTAAAAAGAAAAACTGAATCACATACAACTAATTTTTATATACTTTCCTGAATTTAATTATCTATTTTTATGAACATTATTCAATGGAACGTTAGAGGTCTTCGGTCCCACATTGAAGTTGTTAGTGTTGATGCATTCACATGAACCATTGATAATGTGCTTCCAAAAAACACATCTATTACAGCAAGATGCTGTAACTGTCAGAGGCTATACGTATGAGAGATAAGATTGTCTTGTAGATAGTAGAGAGAGTGGGGGTGTTGCTATTTTCATGTGGAATGAGGTGTCTGCTAAAAGGCTACCTCTAGCTATCCACATTCCTGCTGTTGCTGTAAAAATCTGTCTCATTTAAATTAAATATTTGCAATTTGTATCTCTCCCCGAACTCTGAGTTCAATGCTCTAGAAATATCAAATCTCCTCATGCAAATTCCATTGCAATCGTAATAGTAGGAGACTTTAGTGCTCACCATATTTGCTGAGGTTCATCTTTCTGCTTCGCTCGAGGAAATATGATAGTCAGACAAGACTTAGACTTGTCTTCTGAATGATGGGTTATACACATTTACGTCTTCATCATCTGGTACGTTGTCAAACATCGACCTCTCCTTATGTTTACCGAATTTACTCCCTTGTCTTAATTGGACTGATTGTGATGGCCTTCATGGCAGTGATCACAGGCCAATTATTATAAACACTGGTGTTGACTGCGAAACAAACAATAGACCACAGATGGAACAGTTACAATCCTTCCCATCACAGTATGATGCAGACACCCTTGATGAACTTTCATGTCTTACGTCTCTGATACTTGACAATACTAATAGATATATCCCACAATCATCAGGAAACCCAAGATGTCTTTCTGTTCCTTTGTGGAATGATGATCGCCAAAACGCTATTAGCAATTGACAACAGGCACTGCAACATTAGTGATTCGGTCGGTTAATTAAACACTCCATTTTCATTCGAGTTATCACACGCGCATAAAAACTCGCATGACACCTACACCTCCCCTGGATCTGACAACATTCATCTCAGTATGATCTCGCATCATCCAAATTCAGTACTATGACACCTATTATTTATCTACAATGGTTTATTCTCTTCACAAGTTTTCCCTTCGGTCTGGTTAGAAGCCATTGTCATACCAGTGCTTAAGCCTGGTAAAGACAAAGAAAGCCCCACAAGCTATACCGCCTTATCTCCTTGACAAGCGTCTTATGCAAAATAATGGAGAGAATGATCAACCGCAGGCTTACATGGTATTTAGAGAGAAATGGCCTTTTATCTCCAGACTATCATTTAGTGCCATTGGAAACTGCTATTCAGAATGCTTTTCTGCTACACCAGCGCCTCATTGCTATCTTCTTTGATATCATGAGGGCGTTCGACATGGCCTGGCATGTCCTAAATACCCTCAAAGAATGGAGAGTAAAGGGCAGCATGCAGGCTTTTATCAGAGGTTTCTTAAATGACGGAACTTTCTGAGTCGTGTTGGAGATTCTTTATAGGGTAGCGACACTTTGGAGAATGGAGTCCCTCTAGGAAATTGTGTTAAGTGCCACCTTGTTTGCTATGGCCGTCAACAGTATATTACTGATTGTGTGCACCCTCCTGTTTCATATTCATTATTTGCTGATGATTTTGTCTTACATATTACCCCATTCAACAGCTACAGTGAGAGACTACTACAGAACACAAATCTCACCTTGAAGCTTGGCCCAAGGCTTTACATTTTCACCTGAGAAAACAAAATGTGTGGTCTTTTCTCGCTTGCGGGACCCATCTACTTCGCAAGTTTTTCTCAATGGAGAGGAAATTTCTATCACTACTGATATCAAGTTTTTAGGTTTGATTTTTGACAACCGTCTTAAGTGGGTCAAACACCCAAGAACTAAAAACAAAATGTTCCAAAATGAGATTTGCTGCGAGTTCTTAGCAACACAAAATGGGGAGCTGATAGGTCATGTATATTGCGATCTTATTGCTCTTTAGTTTGTTCCTGCTTAGATTACAGTTGTATCACCTACTCTTCAGCATGTAATACCTCGCTGCAAATGTTAGATGCTGTACATCACGCTTCTCTCCATCTTGCTACAGGGACTTTTAGGTCAAGCCCTGTCACTAGCATACTTGTTGAGTGTGGTGAACCATCACTTTCAGATAGATGACTTTGCCCGTCTTTAAGGGCAACAGAATCACCTGGCTTTTATAGCAGTTCTGGTGAATCCTAATTTACAAAGATATGAGGACCATCCACGATCCACTGCACTTACGGGTGTAAATATCCAGCAGTTAACTGCAGGTTTAAACGCAGACATACCTGCTACTTACATGAACATCCCTGTTCATACCCACCGTGGAGAATTAGCCTTATAAATTTTATTTTTGATCTCACCATAAACAAGAAACAATCAACACCACCTATCGTCTTTCAGCAAAATTCTCACGATATCCTTTTCAGAATAAACCCAGACGCAATAGTATACACAGATGGATCGAAACAGAATGATACCATTGAATTCGCATTTATTGTTAATAGCAGAATCTATTGTTTGGTCTACTTAATTTTACAAGTATATTTACTACAGAACTGTACGCCATCAATAAGGCGCAATTTAACAATAAATATTATTAACCCAAAATATCATCATATCCTTATTTGTAACGACTCATTTAGTGCACTCCAAGCTTTGGAAGATTTTTACTCTAGACATTTGTTGGTCATAGAAATTTAAAACGCAATCGTGGAATTGAACCATCGGAACACAGAAGTTAGTTTCTGCTGGATCCCTGGCTATGTAGGAATTGTGGGCAATGAATGCGCAGATTCTGCTGCTAGGGACGCATGTAGTCAACCTTTTTTTTTCCAATCTTGTTACTACATGCAATTTTACAAATTGTGTAAAACATGCTTTTTGAACCAAGTGGCAAGGTGGTTGGACTGCCACAGTGGATAATAAACTCAGATACATTAAGAACACTGTGTTGCCATGGTACTCGTCTTTTAGAAAACTCCGTTAAGAGGAAGTAGTCCTTTGTCGATTGCGGTTAGGCCATACTAGAGTCAACACACGAATGTCTGTCAAACGTAAATGCACCAACATGCGTACGATGCAACTGCCCCTTGACTGCGTGCCACATTCTTGTGGATTGCATTTGTTAAGCGGCATTGCGTTGTAAATTTAAATTGCCCAGGAACATTTGTCAAATCCTGAGCAATAATAGGAAGTTTTGGACTGGATCTTTTTATATTTTAGATATATTATATTTTACATACGTTTTAATAGTGGTGTTTTTTTGTTTTTTTTACTGTTATGTGTTTGATTTTTAATTATATTTTCTTGTGTTATCCGAGAAGGAGCTTTCTACACTCCTCTTTGAGTTTGCTAAATTTATTTCAATTTTCTTTTGTTTTTATATATGTAGCTTTTATATATTTTAAAGTTTTTTTTTTATCTGTGATAGTAGTTATATTTATTTTAGTGATAAAGTTTTTAGTCTTCTCGTTATCCAAGTTGGGGCCTTTTCCACCCATCTTGTAGGACTTTGTTAAATTCTTTTTAGTTTTAGATTTATTTTACTTTTTAATTTTACACTTATTTTTAATTTTAGTTTTAAGACTGAATACTAGTTTTAAGTCTCTTTTAAAAAAATAAAATTTTAGCTGTGATATTAGTTGTAAGTTGTTTTAATTTTTTAGTTTCAATGTTGTAGTTTTTTAGCAATTTATTCATTTATTTAATTATTTTTTCTCAATAAATTTTATATCCGGACGATGATAACGCCATGGCGTTTTTCACCCACAGAAAAAAAGCTTACCACATACCACTTATAAGAGGTCATCATCGGACGCATAAGAGAAGTGCCCCGGGCCTCACCACACCTAGGTGACCCCCACACATATGGGGGACCCCTAGGCGTTCAGCCGAGAGCCTGACCTCTGAAACGCACTTTGGCGACCCCTTCTTCGCCTGTCCCTGCGGGACTCCTCCCAGGCATAGAACTCCTGTATTACCTTCCTGATCAACATTGCTATGGCCGTCCAGTTACATGTACACTCAGGCATGGTCTGTTGCACTTCCTTAGGTGAAAACATATCTCTTTTGGCTATTGCATGTAATGCTTCACTCCTGTTATTCTTGAATCTGGGACAGCTGAAAAAAGTGATATGCTGTCACAGCCACTCTCGCAAACCAGACAACATGGCCAGTAGTCATGGTTCGCCAGAAACTGTGTAAGATAGTAATCCAGCGAGCCATGGGTACATCCGCACCAACCCTCCAGGTCCCTGATCATGCAGTATGTCCTAAGAAGAATCTCAAGGTCTACTGGTAATATTCCCGCTAAGATGTCCACAGCCTCGTGGTATGCTGCTGTGATTCGGAGACAGCTCCTTTTTTGTATCGCTTCAAGAGCACCCCTGTATTCACCATATTTGGTGACTCCTCTCCAGACTTCAGCACCATATAGTAGCACAGAGGACATGATGCTAGACAGCAAGCTCCTCCTCTGCTGGCTGCCCCCCCCACACTCGTTATTTGGTAGCAAACAAGCTAACCGCCTCACTTTTTCTTTTAACCTAATTGCAATTCAAAATTGAGTAATTTATTTAAATGAGTTTTCTTTACAGTTGATTGGTGGTTCATACAGTAAAACTGGCTCAATGTAGGAAATTAAAATAAATTAATGAGAAAATTTAATGTTTATAAACCAGACATCAAGAGCTGAATAAATGATGTCACAATGTGTATACAATTTAAAATGAATAGAAGAGATGCTATATAGTGCTGAATTTTAACCAAAGTTTCGTATAGTTTGTTTATTAACCTGCAAGTAAAGTTTATGGGTCAAATTGTAGAAAAATGTATTTTGCCTCTGTGTGAAATTTTTCTTGTACAGGACCGTTACATTTTTAATTGTTCTATTATATGATTTCATATATTTTTTTTAAGACATTATTTATTTTGTAGATGCTCTCGTAGAAATGGAGAAAGCAATGAAGAGGGATAAGATTGAAACAAATGACAGACAGTTAGCTTGTGCAAGAATTAATTCTGTAGAAGGCCAGAATTACCTTAAATCAATGGCTGCAGCTGCTAATTTTGCATGGGTTAATAGAAGTTCTATGACATTTTTAAGTAGACAGGTAAGTTGTTATATTTGTCTAACTTTACTTTATTTAAATCAAAACTTTTTTTCAACATAAGTAATTTTTGTAATTAGTATACCAATGAAGTATATAATTATTCTTTATAAGTGCAATAGGTGCAGTGAAAGGGAATATAGTGTTTACTTTTTGTATTTTTTTTGCTCATTTAAAAAAAAATTAAATTGCTATTCTCTTCATATTTCTATGAGATTTTTGCTTAATGTTTCAACTTTTTAACTGTAGACAATAGTCAAAAGCAACTATTTCAATGGTTTTTAACTTTAAGTTGTAATTAGGAGCTGCATATTGCTTACTAATACAAAGGCCACTAGGAAAGTTTTGGGTCATGACAGAAGTTAAAAGTTTGCGCGTTTGGACAGGTTCTAACCTGTTTTGTAGCCGCTCTAGTCACTGTCTGTGTCATTATATTTTTTCTGTGTTAGTGAAAAGAGATAGTGATGTTTTAGTTGAAAACTAAATACTGGGTAATCTTCCGCTACAATTTTGCATGTGGGTTAAGTATTAATCAGTGTTTAGAGGAAATGACTCCTGCGCTTAGAACATTGTCCTCATTGTACAACATTATTTAGGTGGTACTGATAGTTTGAAAGAAGAAGTATTGGCCTTGAGGCCATCTTCACTATGATATGCTCCAAAGTTTGCTCTCAAGTATTTGGTCAGCACTGGAATAAAACTGTTAGAGCACCCTCCCTAGTTCTGAACTCACTCCTTTTGACTTCATGCTGTTCGCCCAGGTGAAAAACAAACTGAAAGGGAGGGGGGAGGCATTCTATGAATGATGATGAGTGTGCCCAGATCTTTGATGAAACATGACAGTTTTTTGAAGACTGGTCGCAAAGGATTGAGAAGTGTATAATGCGTGGTGGAAATTATTTTGAAAAATTATAAAAAATAAAATCATATTTAAAACTTTCCTAATACCCTTTGTATTTTACAATAATAAGTTTTTATTCAGTTTAATACTGAGTAGCTGTTAAAAATTAATAAACTGAATTTTATTTATTTTGTTTATTTACAATTTAAATCTTACATGATCATCCGTCAGACCTAAGTCTGTTGACAGATATACTAAAGAATTATTATTACATTATTAAGTGTTTAATGTAATAATCAATTTTTATGTAACAACTAAAGATATTATTAGTTTTTTCTAATAGTTAAAATAGTGTTAATATCTTGAGTGTTTGATTTTCTGTGTTTTTTGAAATTTTTTTTAGACAATTACAAACGGCTCTCCATTTTGTTGCAGTAATGATTGAAAATATTGACATAATTGAAAAATATCTATTAACTTTTTATTCATGTATGTAAACCGGTTTGGATTTTATGAAAAAACTAACCATTTTTTTTTTATAACTTTCACTAATGTCTATCATAGAGATAGATGATCTCCATGTTGTAGATCCACCAAATTATTTTATTAATATCTTGTCTTTAATAGACATTGTAGATGGTTGGTTAACTTATGAAAAAGTTTAAAAAATCTATTCTACCCATTTCAATCTGTGGTGTTGTAACTTTTTTGGTATTTCATTAGAGATGGAAAAACAGATTTTATCTTTTTTTAACGCTAGTGTTAATGCTTGTGTAATTGTCTTGTGCATAAAATGAGAACATCTGGAAATGGAAAACCTGTTCGAAAGAATATGAAAGAGAAGGGTTTGATGATTTAGATTCAGACTTAATTTATATGATTAGTAGATTATATTGCAATCATATAATAGTAGATGATTAAAAAAAATATATTTTGATTGAAGGGTAAAATGAATAGATGGACATAATGAAAACTGAAATGGAGTATCTTGGGGAGAGTGGTGGAAAAGAGTAATTTATAGAGACCGTTTATAGGTGAGAATAATTGAAAACATACATGACTGTAAGAAAAAATGGGTGTTGAAATTATGAGTTGATGATAAATGTATTTGTATTATTCTTTTTTACAGGCATTTGCAAAACAGTTTGGAATGACTCCTGATGATCTTGATATGCATGTTATTTATGATGTCTCGCATAATATTGCCAAAGTTGAAGAACATATGGTGGATGGAAAACAAAAAACTCTTCTTGTTCATCGAAAGGCTAGTTTTTCTTTTGATTTTTCATTTATACTCTATAAAATAGCATCTGATTTATTATTATTTTTAAGATTTGACAGATTTCTATATTTAATAATAATAATACAGCTTAACTTAACATTTGCAGCATTTGATAGTAAAATTATAATAGTTAAATTTTTATTGAAGTATATGATCATCATTGCATGTATCTCTTTATAAATTTGAAATGCGTTTAGTAACTTCTTTTTTGATGAAAATTTACCTGTTTTAATTCTCAGGACAGCAAAACCATATATGCATCTGAATGCTCAGTTAATTATAACATGTTAAATTTCTTGCAGTTTTTAATGATACTTTTACAAATATTGTTTTTAGTCTTCTTGCATTAAGATTATTACAACATAGAGTAGAAAAGGTAAAAGGTGAATTTCATGAAATTGTTTTGGTTTATATTTTATAAGAAATGTGATAATATATTGGCTTCAGTAGTACTAATACAGCTCTTTTACTTATATTTATGAGCTAATTGAATAAAACATCTGGAACATCTAATCAAATAGCATTCTTGAAATAATAAAAGGATGTAATGTTGTTATTTGAAGCCACAGTAATAAACAGATTCTAATAGATTGCCCAAGTTTTAAAAACATTGGGTGCAATTTCCTGTCATTGTGTTGAGTTTCTATTTTGAAGAAATAGAATGCTGATTGAACTTTCAGTATGATCTGACCAGTTTGACCTGCTGATTATTATAGTTTACTAACTTAACTTCATAATCTCACCCTATATATTTTATTATTAATATCATGATTGATTTTACTTAATTTGCTTATTTTTAAGATATTAAAATTGTTTTGGTCCTATAATTTCCGGTATTCTACTTGTTCTTGTGTAATACCATTGTTGCTTGATTCTCCTTTTCCTTTCATACCAAGTATCTTAAATCTCACACAAACAGGTGGTTTTCCTTTCTCTTGGGTAGTCTTGTGTGATTTACATACTTTTCTTTCTCTAGATGCACATCGCCTTGTTTTGTTGGCCTTCTTTTTTTGTCCTTATTTAGTTAGTACACTACATAATTTTTTAGTTACCTGTTCTCTTTCTGGTTTTTTAATGATAATTCTTGAACAGCTTATCCGGGTTTTAAAACATTTTCTAAAAGAAAAATTTCATCAATATTTTTACCATTTTAAAGATGAGCCAGGTGTTCCCAGAATTTACTAGTTTATTAAAGTTGTTCTCAGTTCAAAATGTTTTCTTTCTATACGATTGAGATAGAAGATTTGTATTCCTTTCAGCTAAAGCCTTGACGGCCAGATAAGTTTGCTTGCTTGTTTGCGACACTTCTGATTTTTATTTAAAATTTGTGTTTTTTTTAGTACATTATTTTTAGAAAATATATTGTTCATAAAATATGCAGTGGTTTATTTGCCCATTTTTTTAATTTTTTTTTTTTTGACTTGTAGAGTATTTTATTGGTTTGTTTTATTTTTACAGGGTTCTACCAGAGCATTTCCACCACATCATCCATTAATACCTGTTGATTATCAATTAACTGGACAACCAGTTCTTATTGGTGGTACTATGGGTACTTGTAGTTACGTGCTTACTGGCACTGATACTGGAATGAAAGAAACATTTGGATCTACCTGTCATGGAGCTGTAAGTATTAGATTTTCATGATATATTTTAGTATAAGATAGTTTTATATTTTACTTGTAGTTCTGTGTTATACTTTCTTGTGGTATAGGAATTAAGCTGTAAGTTTTTGTGATGTTTATCCTCTCAGATTTTTCCATATACCATTGTTTTCTTGTCTAAGAATGCTCTAATCCATTTTATCTGTACTGCTATTGCCTCTATTGGAATTTTTTCAGAATTTCATTCATGATATCAGTTTTGTCCTTTTCTAAACAATCATAATTTTAAAACCGCAACCTTTATTTGTTTTTTTCCATTGACTCAAATTTTATTTACATCAAGCAAATTTTATTCTTCAATTTCTTGACTGGAAATACATGAGCGACATAAGAATGGCATACAGTGGAGAATTAAATAGAGTAGCTGTGCTTTGTTACGTCAATTTTGGTTTAAGAGGACGTTATGAAAAATTTAGCCAAAAGCCATTCTTAAAGGAAAGGTGTTTGATCTAACAAAGATCATATTTTGAAGAAAAGAAATGTTTAAAACTTAACTTTTAAGGTGTCTGATTTTAAGTCCTAAATTCAGATTTATTTTCAATAGACCAAACATTAATTTTATATATATATATTTTTTTCCTCTCTGTTTTTAGTATTCATAATTCTGAAAAAAAAAAAAAGTTTAAGTATGTATGTAAAATCTGTTACTGTAAAAAATGTAACTAGTATGTTATTAATATTATAATATAGTAATGCTTACTATTATTGGTTTGTAATTGGTGCTGATGATATTTCACCAATTGATTTTCAGCATGTTTGTGAGCATTTAACTCTAATATTCTATTAAATTCTTAATTGCTGACCTCCATTGTAGAATGTTCACATCTCAGTCTTTTATGTGGAAAGTCTTCATTTCAAATCTGGACAAGCATTGCATTTTTCATATGCTAAAGCATTTCCATTTCAGATTCCTGTGCACAAGCTTTGAGCTTATGTAGTGAATTAATCATCAAATTAAGAAAACAGATTTTTTACCTTGTAAGGCCTACCTTGGAATACTGCTTGATTATTTTGGAATATTAAGTTACCATTAAATATATTCTTAGTCTTTTAAGTAACTTTATTATTTAAAACTGAGGGAAATGGTTAAGCAGATAGGTTAGGCAATGGGCCTTATAAGTTAACCCTGTCTAAGTTGTAGAAGTTCTGCTGATAATTTTTATGTGTTTAAATTATTAAATAGTTTAATTGAGGGTGACTTCTCTGATGTTGATCTAACAACCCTAACCAACTTTTTGTGGTGTCATAAACATTCTTTTATTACAGTCACATTGTGTTTTCTCCCTTTGTAAGATGTATTACCAGCTTTAATAAACAAACAGGAGATATATGATTTTTTAGTCTGATAGAAGTTAAGAAGAATATTAAATAGTTTCTACAAAGATTTGAAATCTGTGGGTGATTCAGTATGTATAAGTAAGTCTATTATTAATGTATTTCTCAGATAAAATATTTCTTTCCTAAATGTATTTATTTAAAAGAGAATGTTATATTTGTAGAATTAATCTGAGCAATTTACTGAGGATGTTTTGTGCTATTCTGTTTCCTTCAGTTATCACACTTGTGTGGGTAGATAAGGATAGGAATGTGAGAGATTAAAAAAAAGTTATTACAATCTGAGACATGTTTCCTCATACATATTTTAATTAAGAAGATAAAATGGATGAAATGATTTCTCTGAGATGTGATGGATAAATTGGGCTAATATTAATATTTACAGCAAAAAAGGGTATCCTAATGCAAGGTAAAGGAACCATTCATTTTGAAGAATAGGAGTCTTCATCGTACAACTTTCATGTAGAATAGAAGACTGTAGAGATGAAAGATCATTACAAGTACTTTAGATAAATTTCATAAGGATGCTACCTATTGTAATAACAATAACAATAGGTTATTGTATAACCTCCGCGTTTCACATCTTCCAGACTTCAAAACCACCATCAGTTCAAAAGTATATATATATATATATATATATATTGAACTATATATAAATAAAACAACCCAAAATCTCGGTTGAGTTCGTTAATGGGCAAAATCAGACCTTGGGGTCTTTTTTGAAAAAGTAAAATATTGCTATAACTTACTTATTTAGTAAAATATCAAACAAGTTCCCACTATTCTTCGGATAAGCGCCTAAAACTTATCTAAGTAAAGTCTTTTGATATCACCAACCATTGGCCCAAGGGGTGGAAAAAATGGGGTTTCTAAGACAAAAAAATCATACCTCCCTTAATAGGCACAGCATTGAATCGGTTTAAAGCGGTCATTAGTCCTCTAAACATTATCTAAAACTTTTTTCTGAAACAATTTCTGATATGACCAACCCTTAGGGCAAGGGATGACCAAAGTGTTGCTGGAATTGTAAGAAGTTGGGGCTTGTCGTGCGCTAAACATGTGAAACTTTTTTTCACATGCAACCATTGTCGTATTGAGAAAATTTGAAGTTTTTCTTAACTTTAAGGTGGAAATCTTCTTTATGCCCTACTTAGTACCAGTGAAATCTACCTCTGCCTTCCAGCATGCTGAAAGGGATTTTTTTTTTTTATGTTGCATTCCATTGTATATATGAATTACTTTTATCATAAGTAGGTTTGCTTTATTAGAAGTTATATTTCATAGGGGTTATGTAGTTGTAATAACTTAATTATTTTATATTTTTAATTCAATTTTGTTAAAGTCGTTCATAATTTATAAGGTCTCTTAATTCCACCTGTACATCTTTGATAAAAAATTTAACTTTTTAAAGTATTTTTTATTTTTTAAAACTTCCTAATTTATTCATTATATGTGCATTTTATAATAGGGAAGAGCCCTATCCAGAGCAAAATCTCGTAGAAATCTTGATTATACAGATGTTTTAAGAAAATTGGAAGATATGGGAATCTCAATTAGAGTTGCATCACCAAAATTGGTTATGGAGGAAGCGCCAGAATCTTATAAGAATGTAACCGATGTTGTTGATACATGTGATGCTGTCGGTATAAGTAGTAAAACAATTAAACTAAGACCAATTGCTGTTATTAAAGGATGAATTAATTATGAAATTATCGTAAATGTTCAAGAATTGTATCAAAAGTAATGTTTGTGTAATAAAATTTCTTTATTTATTTATTTACCGTATTTGAAATATAATTGTATAGGAATAAAATTTTCTATAATTCCAATATTTATATTGTTCAATTGGTTTACAACTTAATCTGTTTAGTTCAGTTTTTTTTTTGTTAATAAAATTTATTTAAGAAATTTTTTTTAATTTTATAGCATAGCATGTACAGGCAGATGTTATTTATTACGTAAGAGATATAAATATATCAGCGATAATATTTACTGTATTAATCTGATGTTAGAAATTTTGTGTTTCCATTGTATAATTAAAGTCTGTGCTGGGTTATAATCCAGTAAGTATTCAGTTGTGTGCATGCAGATTGTTTTTTCTGTTTAGTGACATTTTCAATATATATATATATTTAATGTTATATGAAATCTTTGGTGTACTTTTGGAAATTCAAATAGTTTATTAACACATACTGACTACTGTGCTAATAAAATTTAATATTATATGATACATAAACTAACAAAACACAAAGTTAAAATATATATATAGTAATTAGATATAACTTATTACTATGTTTATATGAACACAGTAATAAGTTATATCTAATTACTAGATATACATCTTAATTATTGTGTTTTGTTAGTTTATGTATCATATAATATTAAATTTGATTAACACAGTAGTCAGTATGTGTTAATAAACTATTTGAATTTCCAAAAGTACACCAAAGTATAGTTAGGAGGGTAGAGCGAGTCAAAGCACTTTTGGAGCTTTCAACTGCATCATTATTCATAATTAAAATAATTATGTATGAAGCCAAGGCATTCACTTAATGGCAGTTTTTCACTTAAAAAAGTGTTTCTTGCTGTCATGAAAAAAGCCCAGAATGATTTTTTTTAAGCTATTTTCTTGTTACAGTAGCCCTACATGTGCAAATCATTATCAAATTTTTGCTGCTTATTAGTGAAGTTATCAATTTATAAATGTAGTATACTTCAACATATTTATTTTATCATTATTTATTTATTTAAGAATTTATTCATCATTGTAAAATTGGTATTTTAATTTTTAATTTATGAAAACCTATTCCTCAATGACATGGGGATTTTTCACCAGTAAAACAGAGTTAAAACTAGATCCTGCACAGTTTAAGGGATTCAGATCACAACTCTCATAACCTCTCCTGTAAAATCAGATTATTCTAAATATTATATTGATAAAGGAGATTAAAATTTGTATTCATTAGTTATTTAAATACTACTAAAATAGCTATATTTACAATTTAAAAATGATTCAGCAACGTGTTGCTTAGTTATGGTTTTAACTGATAAATTATCATTTACAATGGCTGGTGTGTATTAGATTGTAGTGAGACCCTAGCTTTATTATAACAGTTACTGAAGATGATATGTTTTTCAAATTTTGCTTGTCTGTCATTTTTTAAATTAGGCCTACAAAATTAAAAAAAAAAAAAAAGTGACAATTAGTTTTGAATTTGATTGTAAAGTATGAAGAATGCGTTATAATTATAGTCCTATTTTTTTTTTTAAATAGAAATTTTAGCACTATAATGAAACTGATGTATTGTGGTGCTAATATAATAAAAATTTTAAGTAAATTTTTACGGGACATTTTGAAGATTTATAGGATATTGATATCACAGTATATTTTATTAAACAGAGATTCTTTAACTATCTTTTCATACATTAATTAATAATCACCCAAGTTAGAAAATTTAGTGTATATCCATCTTTTGTATTGTCCACAAGTATTGAAACTGTAAACAGGAGAATGTACTTTAGCTGAATTAATTTAAAAATGGATTCACCTATGATATGTTGCCTGTTGTTTTTTTAAGATCATTAATAAACCTCTTATGTTAAGTTTTTTGAAAATCTTCAGTTTTTTTATTGGACGTGCTGGTAAATCCAACAGAACTGTAATGCTTAATATAGAGTTTGTAAAGTTTTGCTTTATTTCTTTATTTGCTCTTACAAGTAGAATTTTTTCACAAATGTGTTCCTAAGTAAGAATAGCCATGAAGTTATATGTTCATTCATTGCCATCCAGCATCCAGGCATTTTTCATGTCTTGATGCTGTATAATTTCTTTCCACCGTTCTTCTACATCTACATCTCTTTCTTATACTAAGAGCAAAATAATAATAAGCTGAAATGGAAATTCTTATAAACAGAATATTTTTAGGCTATATATATATATATATATATATATATATATATATGTTATATATATATATATATATATATATATAATATATATATCTGATCAGATCTTTGAAAAAATGCTAATATTTACTGTTTCATTACAATAAATGAAACCACTGTTTACATTTTTATTTCTTTTCTATCTTTCAGGGATGGTCAAATTATTAACTAGTCATTTTTATCTTCAAATATGTATTTTATTATTAAATTAGTTATTACTTATGTTTAGAAAAGAAGAATCTCATGTTTTTTTATAAACACTTCAATTTTTATAAATGGTTTTTACCAGATATAAAACTTTTTTCAGACATTTATGTTATACCATATTTTAATAAGTTGCAGTATTAATTAAAAGTTTTTTCATTATTTGTTTTTCTCAGAAATAAGAATGCTCATATAAGTTTATTTTACTCTTTTTAGATTGTATTTTTAATTTTACTTCAGTAATGAAAAGCAAAAGATAATATTAAATTACTTAATTTTTATTGGTTCTCTATTACAGTGATTTTGAAAAGAGAAATGTTTACAATGTTACTGCAATGTAATTTTAAAATCTCTGTTCAAAATGTTCACCACTAGCCACTATACAAAGTTCAGCATGGCGAATCATGTTCAGAAAGACTTTCTGCAATTCTCCAATGGAATCCTGGCAACTTCTTGTCATATTTTGTCTTTCAATTCTTCCAACATCCATGGGTTGTTCTTGCAGACTATCCCTTTCAGATAGGCCCAGAGGTAAAAATCGCATGACAGTAAGTTTGGAGATAGGGGTGGCCTGAAGTCCTTACTGATTATTTTATCCTTTGTGAAATTGCTGTGGATTCAAGTCAGAGATGTATCAGAAGTGTGGCAAGTCGCTCCACCTTGTTGGAAGTATCTATAAGAAAGTTCTTCTAGAGTCAGTTTATGTATAAATTCTTCATACAGTCGTAAATAGAAATTCCTCAAAAAATATTGGTTTAATGATCCAGCTCCTAGAAATTATACACTGAATACCAATTTTTAAATCATGGAGTGGTTTCATTTGGGTTTTGTGTGGCCCAGTGCTTTGTATTCTGAGAATTAACATACCTGATAAATGGAATCATACTTCATCTGTTGAAAGGAAGAGAAAAGAATCAAGGAATCTTTAGTTAACATTCGTTCACCATGTTTTCACTAAATTTTGAATTGTTGAATTTGTAGGAACATTACTTCTAGGATACATCCTTTGAAATCTTTTGTGAACCAAATTATTGAAGTGGTGCAAACATATTCCTCTACAATGAAAATGGCTGCTCAGTTGAATATACGATGACACACAAACACTATAGACTAGCTGAATGGGAGAGGAAGGCTTAGGCTTATAAGTGAGTCAATGACCTTCAACTAATACACATGCGCAACAAATCCATCTTATGACAAGTGTCATCTTATGACACTGTGTCAGACGGCTGAGACCGGTTCTATATGGTCCACCCAGTACTTAAGCCTTTGTATATTGTACATTCAGCCCAAAGCAATTAGAACACATAACATTAACTTATACGCTCAAACAATAACAAGTTAACAAGTAATAAACATAAATAACGTTGGTCTATGCATAACATGATAATAATAATCCAAGACGTAACAATATAATTTTTTCATATTATTATATGATATTTAATTTTTATTTACCCATTTTTAACATCTATTTCTTTATGACAAATATATTGTGCCGGACACTAATAAGGTGAAAACTTTTTTTGGAAAAATCCAAACAAAAATATATATATATGATAATACAAAATAAATCATAAGGTATTAAACAATCTCTGACTATAATTTAAAAAAGAAAACTAATAATAATAATTTGAAATTTAAAAAATATATATATATAATAAAAAAATGTAGTGTGTGTGTGTGTGTGTGTGTGTGTGTGTGTGTGTGTGTGTGTACATGAATTTAACATGTATAAAATTATATTTAAATTCTATTAAATAAACCACCTAGTATGAAATATTGTGATAAGACTAAGCTTACCTTAATTTTAAAAGTGGTCACTGGTATTATGATATATATATATAAATGTGATTACTAAATAAATCAAGTTGACCTTAATACAGAGTTTAATAAACTCTGTATTTTATTATTGTATTAATCATATTGAAGTACGACTAAAGGTTTCATTGAGTAGAATCTTATAAATAATTTATTATTTAGGTTAATGTATTCAGTATAATTATTAAAAGACTGAACAAATATTACTTTTGGTATAACTCTTGATGAAATGTAAGATTATACATTTTATATATATATAAAACAATATTAAAAACAATTTATGGTATTATGTATAATTACTAATCAGTTTTAAAAATAACAATTAATACTTTTAGTGTTAATTATTTTCAGTAAAATAATATAATTAAAATAATCGATTAAAATATTAAAAACATCTTTTCAGCTGGCTGAATAGATTTTAAGTATGTTTTTTTTTTTAAAAATAAGGATTTTTTTTGTTTGTTTTGTTTTTATACCTGCATATCATAAAATGAATACTCTAGATATACATATATTTTTATAAAAATTTACAAAATTTATATTTATTTATATTGTCTGTAATTTTTATAGTTTAATTTGCTAATTGTTAAAATTGTGTTGTAGCATAAGGGTATTATTGTTTTTATAATTTTGATGTTTCTATTTCTATAAAGAATTCAAGTTGAATGTAATGGATTATATAAAGAAAAATATATTTTGGTTCTTTGTGTTTATGAATTTGGTGTAATTTGTGTAAGTTTATTAAATAATTACAAAACTAGTTTGCTGAACATAAGATCTTCACCCTGTCTTTATTTTTTTACCAATCAATCTGATTTAATATTTAATATTACTTGTCAATATTACAAGTAATATTTACTTATCAATCTGGTATAACATAATTGTGGAATGGTAGATTATTATTCTGCCTTGTATCTAACAAATTTTATTTTAGAGGTAGAGTTTGTTAATTATGATCTGATGAGTTGGTGTTGTTTTTCCTTGAATGGCTAGAATTGGCAGTAATTAGATAAAATATACTTTCTAAATAGTGGTAATGATTTTATTTGTTAATAAGTAATTTAACCGCTTGTTGAGTCTGTATAATTTTCTCTTAAGTCTATAAAAGCTATTTTAAGAAATAATGCAATTATGAAATTGTTCTAATTTGTTGAGTTGTCTTTATTATAGATAATTCATTAATGCAGTTTCAGATTCATAAATTCAAATATTGTAAAATTATTTTACAATCAGGTTTGAGATAATAAAACTAGTATTATCTTTCAGTTACAATGGATAGTAATTGTAAATTACTAGACACTTAATTTCTTAAAGACTGAGTTTTTTAGTACTTAATCATTCAGAACTATTAAAAATTGTAGGCAATGTTATAAAAATAAATTTATATGTAAAGGACCAAATATTTTAACATTATTCTGTATGGTGAAGGAAGAATACTACATGCATAAATGTCAATGTGTGTGTACTTGTGTAAGATGTTTTCAGAAAATCACATAATGAAATTGTTGGGCAGCACATTAGAATTTTTGATTTGTACAGAGAAAAAACAGTGATCTTTTGAGCTGTATAGTCATTGGAGATGAAACATGAGTATTGCACATAACACCTGAAACAAAATGACAGTTTATGAAATTGCAACACACTTCATTGTATAGCAAGACAAAATGCAAGCTGATGTTATCCACTCAGAAGATCGTGTGCACAATGTCTGGGAACAAAAAAGATGGTTTTTGCTTTTGACATCATGCCTCAAGACAGCACAATCCATAATGATGTCTATTGCAAAACACAAATTGGCTTGTTTATCTGAGGCATTGTAATGTTGATTCACTGTAACATGTATGCATGCTGCCACCTGTACACATCTCATAACCTCTGATTGGAAACAGTTGGATCATCCTCCATATAGTCCAGACCATGCACAAAGTGATTATGACCTGTTACTGTGTTTTAAAACTTTCCTTTTTAGTCGACAGCTCCAAGACAAGTTCAAACAGCTTATTAATATGTAGCTTCAAGAATCATTCATGACAAAAAAACAACTTCTGATAGCTCACTGTGATAAATGCCTCAACAATGACATGCACTGTAGAAAAATAAAGTAAGATTTGTACTCCAAAGAATAGTACAAATTTTACAAGATTTTGTTCTTTTAATAATTTTTTTTTTTTATTGTTTTTTAATTTGTTTTTTTCTACAAATATCTTTTAATAACTCTTTGGAACTTATTTCCTGCATAACCTCTTGTATGTATAGTAGACATATACACATATAAATGCAAGTATTCTTTTTCTGTAAAATTTTCTTCTTTCCTCATTTCCAATTGTTTTCAGACTTTTTATTTTTATTCATTTTCTTCTTTGTTTCCATTAATTTCGCTCTGTATGAATAATTTTGTAGTTTTTCTCCTTTGCACTGTTCTGTGTGTTTTTTTCATTTTGTCACTTTCTTTTATTATATCCTTCAATTTTAATTTATTCACAAACTGTTAATTATTTATTAATCTATCAATGCTTGAGTTTGCCCTCTTAAAATTGTTTACATCTTTTGAAGTGATTTGAATGAACGTCTCAAAGTCAGTGGTTTATGGTTTACATTTAAGATGAGTCTCATGCCTTTTTAGAACCCTTCAGAAGTAGATGGCTATACCGAGTGATTTAAAAAGGACTTAACAATTTTAAAAGCATATAAAAATTAATTGAGATAACTTACAGATTCGGTTGAGGTCTCATTTCATATAAAATCACATCAAGTTTGTCACTCGAACATTTACTTTGGTTTGATACGGCTTCCATTTGTAATGTGACACACATCCCAACTGAAATTAGCCAGCAAGTCGGACGTTACCTCTGCAGTTGCAACATTAATTCAATGTTAAGTCTTAGCTCAACAAGATCAGCAGGCAAAGGTGGAATACAAACCCAATCTTTAATAAAACCCCACAAGAAAAAATCTACCAAGATCAAATCTGGGGAGCGAAGTGGCCATGCAATTGGACCTTCACAACCACTCCTCTGACCTGGGATTTGAGTATCAAGAAACTCTCAGACTTCTAGGAAGTAGTGAGGTGGTGCTCTGTCTTGCTGATAGTAATGGCATCTATCTTTATCATCATCATCGTCTAACTGAGGAAAATTTTGAAGCATGTCCCAGATAAATGACACCATTTATGGTTTTGACTTCTGAAAGAAAAATGAGTCACACAGGCTTTGTTTGCTTAGGGCACAAAAAATAATTGACCTTAGGGCTGCCAGGAATGTGCTGCAAAGTTTCATGAGGGTTTTCACTACCCCGTTTTGACAATTATAGGTATTCACCTTGCCACTGATGTAAAACATTGATTCATTACTAAAAATTATATAGTCTAAACGTTTGTTGTCTGCTGTTCTATCCATCACTTTCATACAAAACTACAGCCGAGCAACTTTGTTGTCATCTGTAATGTGTTGAACCTTGGGGTTGTTTATATGGTTTCAAGTGCAATTATTTATGTAATATGCACCAAACAGTTGTTTTTAGAATGCCAGTCTCGCATGACATATGTAGGATTGATTTTTTTGGACTTTTGCGAAACTTTCTTTGAGTTGTTACATGAGCAGCTTCAGGGACATGTGAGTATCCTGGTGATTTTTGTATGTTTCTCAAAACAACCTGTCCCAACAAATGTTTGGTGCCAAGAGTAAATTGTAGGCCTGCTATAGGAGGCTTCCTACTGTACTTTATGAAAATTACATTGAACTGAAGTTACAGATTGCAAATTGTAAAACCAAAACACACAGAGTACGTTCCGCACCAGTAAATGTTGTATTCATTTTTAACAGTGCTGGTGGCCAAATTCACTACTAGTGAATGAACTACAAGAGTCAAAATTTTATATGTTTTGCTATGAAAAGAGATCTTAACCAAAAACCGAATCTATAAGTTAACTAAATAAATTTTTTAATGATTTTTTTTAATCACCTGGTACGTTAGTAAAGTAAAAAAATTTTGCTATGAATTCATCCTTTGAATTGTTAAACCTATCGTATTGCAGTACTTGAAAAGTTGTAGAATAGAAATCATTGCCACTCATTATCCAAATCTTAAATAGGTAGAAAGCATGTTGATTAATAACTCTCAGGGGCTTAATGTAAAAAATAATATTTTATACTCTGTAAATTCTCAGGTGGTTATTGATATTTTAAAAGAATAGATCTGGTTGTAGATCTGATGATACAAATTTTTTTCTTTTTCATATTAAATTTAATTTTCTTAAACATAAGCATCTAAACTAGAATTAGAATTCAACATATTCTATCGTAATCTAGAAAATTTGACTTAATTTTGATAATTTTTTTTTTAAAATCAGGTTACAACATGTTTTTATGTTACCAAATGTAAAATATCCTTTTCCATGCATATCTGTTCTCATCAAATGATTCATCTCATCCAACCATGTACTCCTAGACCTTATTTCCCTCCATTTTTTAAAAATCTTTCTCATGATTTTTTTCTTAATTAATTAATTCCTTCTATAAGTTAATCTACCTAATTCTTTCAGATTTGATAAACGTGAATAACTAGTTAGATGCCATGTAAAATCTTTGTGCAGTTATATATCAAGTTTATGTGTACTGATAATTTATAAAACAGAATACACTTAATAACCATTTAATTACCAGTTTTCCTTACTACCCGCTTTTAATAGAGTACATCGAAATATCTGAATATGAGCCAGAGCAAACATTTTATTTTTGCAAGAAAATTTTATAATTACTTCAGTTGTAATCTAAAAATAATGTTCATAAAATCCATGTCTGGCAACTATCTGGTAGAACAAGCTTCACAGATGCAAATTACAGTTTTTAAAATTAACAGTGCAATTACGTTATAGTTCAAGGTTGATTCTTTATTTTTGTTAAAATAAAAATTTTACTTTATTAAGAACGATTATGTGATAATATTTTAATTATTAGCATTGACAGAAATTTTGGCTGTGCTGGGGAGGGGGCTGCATAGCCCCTCCTCAAGCGCAGCTTCAACTTGCATTAAAGCTGGGACATCAAAAAAATGGCTTTTGCAGTGTACTAATATATTGTGTGTTGTACAAGCATTCTACATGTTTTAAATTACATTATTCAATATTCCTAGTACAAACATAGTTGTAAAAACATTTTCCCAATCTTAATACAAAAACTTATTTTTATTAGATTTTGAAATATTTTTATAAGTTAATAAAACTACAAAACTGCTGTTTACATTTTTTGTTTGAATGGAAGTGAGTATGAAAACAGTTTGAATTTGATTGTAGCAGTATTCAATAAAAACCTTAAATACGAACAAAAAAGTTATAAGTAAATTAACAGTGGATTTTTAAAGAAAATTCACATTATAATTGGATTCTTTAACACCTTTTCGTAAATCAACAGTTCAGTTTCCACTTTAACCAATTTACCATATTCACTTTGCAGTAAATCAATTTTTTAGCTTTACTATGCACCAAAAAATGTTTAAAAAAATCTGTAAAGTTAAAAACTTTTTCAGTCACTTATGAAGCCATTGTTTAAATTTCAGTTCCCATTCTGTTACTTTACTAAAATAAAGATTTTATAGTGTGCTTTAAAAAAAATTTTTAAAAGTACATAAAAACAAAAATTAAATACTTAACAAACAAACATGAGATATTTGTTCATGTAAGGTACATTCTAAAAAATTTCTGTGAAATCTGACTGATTTGAAAATTAAAATAAATCACTTTTCATGTAAGAACCTGAAATAATTGAATAATTAGACAAAACAGACATTATCTGCAGTATCCCTCCCTAGATCGTTACAGACAATGAATAGTAACATACTGAAATTCTGTTAAATCTGAAAAACTATAAATCACATTGGATATTCAGATGTAATTAAGACTCAAGAAATTGATTGGCACCTACCAAAGCTGTAAAACCAACTTTGAAGGCTAAAGTTATATTGACAATTTTAAAAATACCTCCATTCATTTTTACATGACTGCTGCCCAAAAAGGAGTGTAATGTATTAAGAGTGTATGTATGTTTGTTCCACTGTAGCAGCTCAATGGCTGTACTGATTTAGATGTCTGACCCTGCATTGGAATCCTTACATTACTGGGAGTGTCATAGGCTCTATATATATATATATATATATATATATATGAATATTAACTTAAATGTAGTTAAGTTTATTTTCTTCTTCTTCATTGAATAGAATTAAATATAATAAGACATATTTTACTTAAAAATAAAGGGTGTCCCATATAAAACGCAACCCAACCTTATATTGGTAGGTATGGAAATAATAAAAAGGCATGTGTAAATGTAAATGTAATTTTTATTACTACCATCGATTACCTTACATTTAGAGTAAATGTTGGAAGTGGCCTCAATCTTCTTGAATACAAGCTTCAATTCTTTTTACAGTGTTTCTTTCAACTTTTTTCAAAGTTTGTGGCTGGATATTTAATACAGCTTGTTCAATATTGACTTTCAAGTGTTCGTGGTTTGTTGCTGTAGGCTTTTTCTTTGAGGTAACCCCATAGAAAAAAGTCCGCTGCAGTCAAATCTGGAGATCTTGGTGGCCACAAGCCTTGACCGATAACACGATTACCAAAGAATTCCTCCACGAAATCAGAAGTTGAACCTGTGTAGTGCGATGTCGCACTATCATGTTGTAGCCAGCAGTGTCTGTCTTCCTCTTCCAAGAGTGCAATGAACTGAAATAAAATATCCTGATATCGTTCTGTATTAATTAATTAATACATTAATGGTGTACTCGAAACATAGGACAGATTATTTTCTTCCATGATATCGCGCACCACACGCCCAACTTTTGCGGGTGTAATTGTTTTTCGTGATAAACGAGGGGATTTTCAGCACTCCAAATTCTACTATTTTGGCTGTTTGCGTAGCCATCCAACGTGCTTCATCTGTGAAAAATAACGAATCCATAACATTAATTCCCCCACGCAGAAATTGACAGAACCATTGACAACATTGTAACCGTTTTTCTTTGTCGTGCTCAAGAAGTCGATGGAACCATTTGAATGCGATAAGGTCGTAATTGTAATTGTTTGGTTGCCCGATGAACAGCTGATTTAGACAAATTAATATCAGCAGACAAACATGTGATCGATTTATTTGGCTAGGCGAGTAATCTGTCTTTGATTTCAGTGACTGTATCTCTATTCAACACTGATGCAGATCTTTTGTGTTCCTTGTTATTGACAGAACCAGTCTCTCTAAATTTTGCGACTAACCTTAATACTGATGTTTTGTTAGGAGCTGGTTTATCTGGGCACTTATGGCGAAACAAATATTGCACTGTAACCACTGATTTCGTACTGAAGTACAACTCCACAATGAAAACACGTTCATCTAGCGAAAACACCATCTTGTCTCTAGCAATACACTGAACGTTATGATTGCATTGTTGTTACTATCAGTAATGTTCTACTGCGTCGCTGTGATGTTGAGACGAGTCCATTTCAGTAACGAGTAGGGGAGTAAGCTTGACTTTTGAAATTTCATGGATGAGTGATTGATGGGTTGCGTTTTATATGGGACACCCTGTATCTTTATTAATCTAATCACTTAGAATTCTGTAAGCTTGCTCAGGTGACAATACACACATCATACACAATTCTCTTACATACTAATAGATTACGTGATCTACCCATCCTAGATAACAATATCTTGTCCCCACCCTTATTGCAATAGATCGCCCTACTCACCCCTGACTCATTTTACCTTTAGATAATCTCTCTATATAAACTGATTGCTATTTCCTGTGTATTGAAACTTTTACAACGCACATATCTTTCTCAAAAATTACAAACATTAAACATTATTTTCCTTAAAACTAAATCTATAATTTAAATATATGATTTTTTAAAATTAAATTGCATACATGTTGCTTAATTCGGCTATGTTTGTTATATTGTTGACAGCGTTTGTATTTTTCTTGATTTATATCATTTCTAGAGTGGTCCTTTTATGTGTATTTTGTTTTTTGTCTAATGTTTTGGTGCTGCTGAAATCAAACGAGTGTTTATGTTCTATTGCATATTTGAGTGCTGTCACTTCCTTTTTTTGTATTTATGGGCTTCTATTCTTTTTTTAAGGTATTGAGATATTTGTCCAATGTACAACGCATTACAATCTTTACATGGAATACTACATTGGCTTGTTGATGTTTTTCTATCGGCGATTTTAATTTAAAAAACATACTATTCAGATTGTTGCAATTTTGATGGGCTATTGCGAGCGAAATCCTCTCACTCTTATTATTTTTATTAGGATGGTTGGCTGATATATTATTATAGTGTTTATAAATTGTATTTTTAAATACTTTATTTAAAAATAATTATTTTTCCAGATAATTATTATTTATTAATAAATCTTTTTTTTTTTTTTTTTTTTTTTTTGTATATATATTCTGGTCTATCTTTGGGGTTTGTAAATTTTATTACTCTGTTTGCAAGATTCTTGACTACTGATTTTTTATGTGATATTGGTTGTGTCGATAGGAAATTTAGGTATCTGCCTGAAGATGTTGGTTTTATATACCATTTTGTTGATTTATTTTCGAAATGAGTTATTGTTAAATCTAAAAAGTTTATATTATTGTTTATCTCAACTTCCGTTGTAAATGTTCATTAGATAGGTTAAATTCTTTTAATATTAAATTCATATCCTGTTCATGTGCACATAGTAGATACGTAGAATGTCATCTATGTATCTTTTATAGAATGAGACCGTAGTATTTAATCTTTCTAATACTTTATTTTCTAAATATTCCACAGTTAGGTTTGCTAAGCAGGCTGAGATTGGTGACCCCCATCATTTAACTATGGCATTGTTCATATAATTTATTTTTAAATTTAAAATACATATCCATGCAAATATTTATACATTCTAAAAATTCTGTTTTTTTTAATGTTAACTATTTTTTCAGTTTCACTCAATTTGCTTTCTATCTCTTCAGTCACTAAATTCTTCAGATGCTGGTATATAATGAAATTATATCTAATGAAATTAATTTGTGGTGTATAGGTATTATTTGCTTATTAATAAATATCTGGAATTCCCATGAGTCTTTATGTTGTATTTATTTTTTCCGATATTTGTTAATATTTAAAAAAAAATTTAAATAGCTTATATGTCGGACTTTGTATACAGTTTACTATGGGTCTTATAGGATAATAATTTTTATGTAATTTTATTAGACCGTAAATTCTTGGCAGTATCATGTTATTTATTCTTAATTAGTTTCACTTCTTTTGTTATATACCCATGTGCAGACAACTTTTTAGCTATTTTATTATTTTCTATCTGCAATTTATTGGTTGGATCTCTTCTTATTTCTCAGGGTGTGGTTTTATTATTTAACATAGTTTCCATTTTTGCTGAATAATCTTTATTGTCCATGATAACTGACTTATTGGTTGGATCTCTTCTTATTTCTCAGGGTGTGGTTTTATTATTTAACGTAGTTTCCATTTTTGCTGAATAATCTTTATTGTCCATGATAACTGTTTTATTACTTTTATCAGCATTAAGTATTATGATTTTTTCCCTATACGCTCTATGAATTTTTTTGTTTTTGTTGTGTTTATGACGATCTTTTTTCTGCTTTCACTATGTTATTGTATACTCTTATTTTGATTTTATTATTATATGGCTATTACTTTTGTATATTTTTATTGCATTGCATATATTATTATGTATTTTATTTTTTCTTCCTCATTGTCAATACTTCTAATGGCATTTTCAATATTTATAATGAAGTTTTTTGTTGGCAATGGTTTGTGTGTAACTGTGTCTCGTTTGTGATTATTTAATATTAGCAGTAATGCAAATTTATGTCCTAACAATAAACTTTTAATTACATATTCAGGAATTTGTAATGTTGATAAATTTTGTATCCATTTTCTGTTGTATTCAACGAAGTTAGGTTTGCTGTATCTAACCCACTGGGTTGGTCTAGTGGTGAATGCGTCTTCCCAAATCAGTTGATTTGGAAGTCATGAGTTCCAGTATTCAAGCCCTAGTAAAGTTGGTTATTTTTACACCAATTTGAATACTAGATCATTGATACTGGTGTTCTTTGGTGGTTGGATTTCAATTAACCACACATCTCAGGAATGGTCGAACTGAGACTGTACAAGAGTGTACTTCATTTACACTCATACATATCCCATATCCTCTGTAGTATTATCTGAACAGTAATTACCGGAGGCTAAACAGGAAAAAGTAAGGTTTGCTGCATCTATTTCTTAAGCAGTTGAATTTTTTTATATTTTTTCTTTAATAATTTTGAAACTACTTTAGCATTTGTGTTCTTCTCAAATTATAAAACTCTCAAACAATTGTGTAGGCAAAATTGATAGTAATTTTTCAGGTAATTTCTTAATATGCAAGAGAATTCTGTATGAATGTGTATGGTCACCTGAGGAAGCTTAGAGAATTTTAAGTAAAACATAGTGAATTTAATTTATAAGTCTGCATAGTTGATTGGTTAACCCAAGAGATTTATAAAGATAATATTTTTAAGTAAAATATGTCTTATTATATATGTTTAAATAAATTTAAAAAAAATTTTATATACAAAATTGTCACTCTCTTGCTTTTTAATTATACTATATTAGTAATTATCCTTTATTAAAGAGCCAAGTTTGAAATGCAAGCATGAGTTGTGACAAATGATGAAGATTATGAGATCTTCATCATTTGCTTGAATGTGGTGATTTACTTGATAATATGTATGACTGTGAAATGATTACCACTAGTATAATACTAGTTGACACTGATATATCAAATATGAATTCTGTTTTACCTGATATTACCGATGACCGTCTGATAGTTATTTATCAGTTGAAGCATAAAACAGCTCCTCCCATCATGTTATTAGAGAACAAAAGGCAGAGGAGTTGGGCATGGGTCAAAGTGTTTCCAGACTGTAGGAGAATGGGTTCAGAGAATGAACCCATTCCAAATGTAATTATGGGCCAGTGCCCATGATTCCACTTGACTACTTCCAATCAAGGATAATGAGTAATGAAAGGAGATTACAAGTCAACAAGTATCTGTTTTACGCCTTCTCAGTTGTAGTTACTTAAAGCTCAGCAAATTGGTTCTGTTTGTGGTTGGATATACTAAAATGTAGTTGAGCCTAATAATGTTATTCAAAACATTCACCTTGTGAGCATAATAATCGAGGGACTCGGTCATATTGGCATAAAACCTTCATAGATCTAATAGCAATAGTCTGAAATTTAGGGGTTCCACGTTTCTACATTACACTGTTGTGTAATGATCTGTAGTGGCTGGATATCCTATTTTTTTTTTGTAGTCGTGTTTTTTAGTTTTCACAGATTTAAAACTTGTTAGGAAATTTGATTCAAAATAAGTTTGGATTTTTGTACATGTATCTTTTTTAAATCAAAGTGCCGATTATATTATGCACCTTCAGTAGACATTTTTCAATGAAGCTTGCCATTGTAACTAGAACTTACAGCTTTTAAATTTTGATAAGATGTCTGTCCCAATATTTCTGTCTTGTGTTTTCTTACATAGATTGTTCTAATTTAAAGATATAAAGAAAATGTTGCTACGACATAAATGAACCTTAAGTAACATTTCATTGAATAGAATATTGTCTAGTAAACTTTAATAAAAATAAAGAATCAACTTTGTAAATGTAATGGAATTGCAATATCAATTTTGTTAACTGTAATCTATTGCTGAACCATGTTTAAAGTGTCTGCAAGACAGTGGATTTGATAAATATTATTTAGAGTACAACAGAACTAACTAAAAAATTCCTGCAAGTCTGTAGACTAATGGCTGAATCAGTTGTCATGATACAGCATTTTTTTGTATTTTTTATGATATATGTATACTTTTTTTTAATATCATATGTTTGTTATGTATGTTTTTTTTTTAATTTTTATTTATATGCAGTTAAAAATTTCATTTTTTTAGCTAAGACATTTTTTTATGTTTTGATTAGGATCTGACATCTTATTTTATTTATTTATTTTTATTTATAAATGCCAGTTGTTATTTACAAAATGTTTAATTTTGTTAAAACTTTTATATAAATACAATGAAATAATATGTACAAATATTTATAATAATGTATTAATTTTTTTAATTTGTAAATCAAATTTATATTATCCATAATTAATCTATAAATTAATTTAAAAATGCAGTATTATAAACAAACATGTTATGCTTAAATTATATTATTAAATAATAAACTTTTAAGCTATTGTAGTGTTTTTTTCTTTACATCTAAGTACATGTTCCAAAAAGTGTGAATAGAACTAAGAACCATACAGAAATGGTGATTATATTTTGATATTTTTGGTCACTTTAATTATGGTGTTATTAATTTTAATTACAAAAAAAGGTTTTTGACAAGTTCTACATTAGATAGCATTCCTAACATTGGTACTTAATTTACGTCCAATGTCATACGAGTAGTACAACTTTAAAACTTAATGATGTGAGATAAGGATGAAGCACCAAATGTCAGAGCAGTATTTACTGGTTCCTGTAGATAACTGAAATCGTACAGTTGGTGTAATTTCTGTTACTGTGAATTTATTTTCTAGGAATTAAATGGGTTATTACTATTGCAATTGATGCCAACTTTCTATTTTTTATCATCAAAAAACATTTTTGATCAGTATCATATCAGTTCAAATTTTTTATTGGTACTTGTATGTTTAAATGGTTATGCATTTTGACTTTTAAATTATATTTTGTAAGTGTGTATGTTGTATTATAGTTGATTACAGTTTGTAATCAAAAGACTTAAAATCCATTTGATTATACTTAAATATAGACAGACATTTTGTGTTTACTTTCATTGTGGACAATTTATATTCATTTCTATTTACTTCATCATCACAGGCTGTAAGTTCTTCACCATATATTGGTGCCGGTATTAGTTATTAAAAAAATAATTATTCAGAAGAAAACTTCTTTTAATAAAGGACTATAATGTATTTCTATCCTTTTAACTAATTTTTTTTTTTTTTTTATTTGCTTTGTTAACTGGTATATACATAATGTTTAGTACTATTTTCCTCATACTGCACTCTAATTTAGTGTTCGATACTAGATAATCTATCAGATTGCACTAAATCACTCAAAGTATTTTTGGCTAGTTTGAATTACATTGTTATAATTTTTCTGTATGAGTTGCAGCTGATTGAATTTTTTTTAAATATAAAATATAGCTCCCATGAGCTAATTATGTAAAGAACTTCAATTACTCACAAAAAATCTACGCTTAATTGAAAGTATGGCAGGCAGTCAGTTTTCAGGTAATGTATAAACTATGATCTACATTGGGTTTGTACAGCTAGAATTGTTAAAAATAACAATTTTTTGAAAACCAAAAAACTTATTTTATCTAATATTTTTATGAATACTTGTTGAGTTTTTACCTATAAATTTCTCATTGTATTTTTAAAATAAGTAGTTTTGTTAAATTAATGTAGTTTTCATAATATAAGTTGTCAGAGTTGGAAAATAGTAAAAGAATGTTATATCTTTTCAAGAAGGAAAATATGTCTAACGGAATAGAATATATTATATTAATTCAGATTTTGAGAATGATAGCCCATAATCTTGTGCAGCGACTGGTTGATATAATGGAAGGTTGAAAAATTATCCTATGAGATCATGATATGATGACATCAACACCTGATTAGCTGAAGAGGAAGAATCTCTTTTTGATCCTTTAGAAAAAATATGTTCATTGTACAATTAAATAGGTATTGCATGATTTTTTTTATGATTTGTAAACAATTGTATCTGAACACACTGCTCAGAACAAAAAACAGGATTTTTAATTTCTGTAATATAATTTATCAATGCAGATAACCTTATTTAGGCCTAGAGTGGTTATGCTTAGATAATACAGGTCAACAAAAGGTCGAGTGGAAGCTTGTGTTGCGGTCGGATGTATTGTTGTGCGCTCTGTCTTATACTGTTTTTTTTTTCGGATCAACGGTTTTATATCTGATTTTTGGAATTGGGAATTGACGGTGGAAAATTTTCAGAACGGTTTTAATATAATTTGGTGATTTTTGGTTGCGGACTGACCTTTTTATTGAATTTTTTATCTGAGTAGCCTTATAGCTATTGGCAATAAGGTTCATAGTTGACTGCTGGTCGCAGTGGTTAGTGTGAGTTAGTAGTGGTGTACCTTGAGTTGTTTTCAATTCGGGTGTAGCTTATCTGTAGTGGATGGCATAGACAATTGTAACTGGCATAGACTGATAATATTGTTTATTATTATTCAAGTGATAAGCTTTTGATATTGAAATTAATTTAATTAATTTCGGTTGTTCAGAGACAAATTTTGCAAGCGACAAGCTCTGGCTTGTTCGTGACGTCATTGAAATACAAGTAAACAAGGACTTGTAAAATTTTCAGAAGTTTTACTGTGTACTAGTAGAAATTTTGCTAAGTGTTTGCGATACTTTACACGGGCAAACTCCTATCCTCCATATCTCCTATAGTTTTTACCATAGAACCAAAATTCCCAAATATCTATCCGAAACCAAAGATTTCTGACCCCCCCAAAATTTTTGACCCCGGATTTGGACACATACATTTGCCCCCCAAAGATTTTGGGGGGCACCCGCTCGTGTGGGGTATCATAGGACTCGGAATCAACCCCTGATTTCGAATCCGAGTCATGAGAAGACGGAAGCTCGCTTCCAATAGAAGATAAGGCCTCTCCAGAGGCTGGGCCCTCGAGGGGAACTGCCGGAAGGAGGGATGGTGTTTCTGAAGTCTCAGAAGACATGGACATTACAGGATTAAATCAAGGAAAAGCAAAATGGAAGACAGTACAGGGGAGAACCGCCAAGCGGCCAAGAGCAGGCTCATCAGAAGAAGAGGAGGCCCCCCTTAATTTGAAGGAGGTTACGTACAGGCTGGGTAATGCACTATTACAGCTTAGGCAACTAACTGGCAAGGCCAGTGTAACGGCAATCAAGGCTCATGAGAGGGAGCTGACAGAAATTTATAAAGATTTACAACGAATAAATGATGAGACTCCAGACACAGTTGACCAAAGTACGCAAACCGAAAGTCATGGCAGGAACGAGATGTCAGATATTCTAGATGTAGAGCTGACAGATGAACAACTGACAGACAGATTACCCACACAATGGTCAACCTGGGTAATGAACAGGCTGACCCAGGAGAAAGATCTAAGACCAGGAGATGACAGCTGTTTTTTCATCGATTTGAATGGATTAAAGCCATCCAGCCGGTATGCTGGGACGGCACCTGGGGCAATGATCTTACAAGACTCCACCATCCTCGAAGATGGAAAGATCACAAATACCGGAACTAGGTAGACGGTAATCTATGACTCTAGAGAAGGAGATAAGATAATGGCCTCATATTATAAAGGCCTTACGAAGAGCTGCAGGTAAGCTGGAGTCAGCTGTCTTTGTGGTTCCCAGTGGTCCAGCGGGCATCATAGTGAGGAAAATAGTAATATACATGATGAGGAAGGGTAAGACCTTGCCGAGGATGTTACTCCCCAGCCTGAGCGAACAAGGGAGGGCAAGGTCGAGGTCGGTATCAACAAGAAGGGGAACCCTCCCGGTCGTTGAAAGTAAAACGGTCGTAGTAAGGGCCCCCGGTAAATCTTATGCCGATCTGTTGAAAACCATGAAAGAAAAGGTTAAGGTTGAGGAGACCGGCGAAATACTGTCAATTAAACAGGGAAGGGATCAACAACTAGAGGTCCGAATTAGTGGGGCGCAGAAGGCGGGGGAGTTTTCCTCCCTGCTGAAGAACAGAGCAGAGGATCTCCAGGTGGATATAAGAACAAGAGGAGACCGTAGAACAGTCGTTCATGTAAAAGACATGCTAGGCGACACTACTGAGCGAGAGATCAGGGAAGCGGTAGAGAAGGTACTAGGACAAGGAGAAAACTTTCAGGTCACATCACTAAGGGAGGCATTTGGAAACACAAAAAATGCCACGGTGGTCACAAGTCAAAGGAATGCAACGAAATTAATTGCAGCAAGGCTGAGAGTAGGGTGGGTGAGTTGCAGGGCCTACATCCGGACGGATATAGAGAAATGTCATCGATGTTGGGATGTCGGTCACAGCAGAAGAGAGTGCAGAGGCCAGGACCGTTCAAACCTCTGCTTCAACTGTGGTAAACCCGGCCATGTAATTAAAGATTGCAAGGAGGCGACCATATGCCTGGACTGTGGAGCCACTTCACATAGGACCGGGAACCCGTGCTGTAACAAAGGTCATGACTAAAGTAATATTAGTTAATAATAACAGGAGCCGACTCTCTAGTGATTTGAGCATAGAAATAGCAGCTAGATACGAAGCGGACTTCCTGGTGGCCACCGAACCTAATGTGTATTTGGCGGCCAGAGAACAGTGGCTGACCGATGGGAATGGTGATGTGGCAATTAGAAAGATCGTTGGAAATGTGGATTATGATCTGTATGGTAGAGGTGACGGACTCATTGCTGTTGAGGTAAGCGATAAGATTATAATAGGTGTATATATCAGCCCTAACTGCAGCAGGGAATCTCTTAAGCACAGACTCCTTGACCTCCAACAAGTCATTATACGAGCTCGGAAGAGAATTGCAGTCCTTGGAGACTTTAACTGCAGGACTGTTCTAGCTGGCGCGGTCTCCTCGAACGCTAGAGGAAAACTCCTGGAGGAATTGCTGGCAGCGACAGGAATGACATGTATTAATGACGGAACAGCCACCTACCAAGCAAGAGGGCATCAATCGGTCCTGGATTTAGTTATACTTGATGGAAGGATGCGCACTGATGCAGCTGATTTCATGGTTCTTAATGACGAAACAGCCAGCGATCACAGAGCCATCTTTGTTAACTTCAGAGAGCAACGGCCAGAAATAAGACAGATAAATAACAATATCAGACTGTCTGATCAACAGATGTATAGAGTGGCTAATAATGCGGCAAATAGAATTAGAAATAGTACTCAGATAACACCTGAAATATTCCAAAATATAGTTAAAGAAGAGATGGCGAACATACCGAGGAGAAATAATATTAAACATAATATGGTCTACTGGTGGTCCAGGGAGATAGAGGAACAGCGTAGAATTATGCAAAGACACAAGAGGACGGCCCAGAGGTTGCGAGCTAGAGTTGGTTCGGAAATAGGATGTAACATTGCGACAGAGCAATATAGGCAAGCGAGGAAGACGCTTAACTTCCTCATAAAGCAGGCCAAAAGAAGGAAATGGTTAGAACTATGCGAGGAGTTGAATGCTGATCCGTGGGGAAGGGCTTTCAAAATAGTAACAAAGCGGCTTGGGAGACAAGCTCCGACACTGAATGAAGAAACGGCTGCGTTGCAGATCAGAAAGTTATTCCCCAGAACGGAGGAGCAATATAATAGAGAGGTGATAGAATGCCAGGGAGGAAGATTTACACAAAAAGAGGTCATGGAAGCTATAAATAAATTAAAAAATAAGAAAAGCCCCGGCCCAGATGGCATCCCAGCGGCCATCATTAAGATAATAGCTAGGATCGTACCTTGGGAAATAGTCGATGTAGCCAGCTACGGCCTACAAAATAGAAGCTTCCCTGAATGCTGGAAGGAAGCAAGAACAGTCTTCCTCCCAAAGGCAGGACAAACTCAAGAGAACACAGCATATAGACCGATTACGCTCATAAATAATATGGGAAAAGTAGTTGAAAGGTTGTTAGAAAATAGACTTAGAGAGGAAATAGAGGAAAACAATGTCTACATCCGGAACAATACGGATTTAGAAAGGGACGGTCCACGGTGACCGCAGTCGAGAAGGTAAAAAACTGGGCATTAAATTGCAGAAGCGGTACATGGAGGACTAGAAAAATCCCCATGATCATAATGCTTGATGCTAGAAACGCATTTGGTACGGTCCCCTGGACAGCCATCATTGAGGCGCTTCAAGCCATGCAAATAAGTAAATACTTAGTTAATCAGATAGATCAATATCTGCAAAATAGGTTCATAGAGGTCAAAACCCTAGAAAGGAAAACCATATTTCAGGTATTCGGAGGGGTGCCGCAGGGATCTGTCCTTGGCCCAACCTTATGGAATGTTTTCTATGATAGAATCTTCAGGCTGAACTACCCGGAAGGGGTATCGATAGTAGGATACGCGGATGATATCGCAATATTAGTAGAAGACAGAGATATTAATGAACTGGAGAACAAGGCAAACCAAGCGCTTAGAACAATAGATGAATGGATGGAGGATAACAAATTAGAAATAGCTCCTAATAAATCCTGTTGCCTGGTCCTCTCGGGTAGAAGACCATTAAGAAGTGTGAATCTAAATATCAGAGGACAGAGAATCGATGAAGTAAAAGAAACAAAATACTTGGGGGTACTTCTGGACAAAAGTTTAAGGTTCAGCAAGCATATTGATATGATTTGTGGGAGAGTTACTCCTGCTGTAAAGGGATTAAGAGGATTATTTCAAAACCACGGCACACCTAAAATGGTTATTCGAAGATTGATAACCGCGGCTATCACTTCGATGGTACTGTATGCGGCTCCCATATGGGGGGCGGCAATGAACGTACAGCGAAATAAAAAGAAGTTGAGAAGTGTCCATAGACTGGCATTGCTGCGTGTAGCCGCTAGTTACTGTACGGTATCGTATTACGCGCTGTGCGTACTGACCGGGGTCCTACCCGTAGACCTTCAGATAAAAGCCAGAACCCTCAGACACAGCGGTATGTCGAAAGAAGAGATGGAAGGGATTATAGAACAAGAATGGCAAGAAGAGTGGACAGGGTCCAGAGTGGGAGAATGGACTAGACGCCTAATCCCTAATATTAAAACCTGGAATAACAATAGACTCGGAGATGTCAATTTTTACATGACACAATTACTGACGGGGCACGGCTCTTTCGGTCAGTATCTGTATAGGATCGGGAAGAGAGCCACCCCGCAGTGCATCTATTGTCCAGAGAACGACGATGCCGAACATACGTTTTTCATATGTCCAAGATGGGCCGTTAACAGAGGTCAAATAGTAATTAATGGTCTTACACCAGAAAATCTCATAAACTGGTTGGGGTACAACAATGAGAACTGGGAATGGTTCCGCAGGTTCGCCGGGGAGGTCCTGTGGGCCAAAGAGGATGAAGACAGAAGAATGGGAGTATAAACAGTAGGGTAGGGCGGACAGTCACTCCATGGAGGGCCTGTACGCCTTGGTGTGCGGGTACCTGAGAAGGGGTTGAACTCCAGGGGAGTTTGAGTTTGGGTTAAAATAAAAGACCAAGTCCCGGTCGGCGGGGTCGTCCCTGCGGGAGCCTAGGCTCTTTGTGGGGTCGGCGCTGTCGATTAGAGGCCAAAGGCGTAAAGACCGAGTCCCGGTTCCCTGCTGAGGCGCTGGGGGACGGCATAGCCGGACCTTGGCTCTAAAGCGGGGGATTAGAGGCAGGCAATGTAAAACAAAAGATCCGAGACCGGGGAGGCCAACCTGCCGTGCCGGACGTATAGCCGGCAGGTGGGGGACGCCTCCTTTGAGAGTAAAAGGACACTCTCCCCGACTGAGTATACTTAATTGGATATACGGTCGGGGAGAGTAGGGGGAAAAAAAAAAAAAAAAAAAAGGTCAACAAAATTAAGGAATCTGAAAGTTGTTTGTAATCTTGTAACTGATTTTTTTAAAATGTTATTTTGTGCACTGATTTCAAATATGGCTTCTGTTTTTTTTCTATCGCGTAAGAATTTTTCACAATACTAAAAAAAAAAGAAAATGGAAAAAGACATATTGTATATGTATTCCTCATAGAAAACCTTTATTTATAAAAAAGTAATAGGACTTAAAGAAAGGATTTTTTTACATTTTCTTACCTCTACGAAGAGTTGTACTGCCTTTTTCATTTCTTTTCAATGCTTCTCAGGCCACATTTTCTGTTGTAGTCAGCTTGCAGATCGTCTCTGTGGATGCACCAACAGTAGTCTGCAATCATGTTCACCTTCCCTGACATCTGCGTTCCATTTCCTTTATATCTTGGTGAAATCTTTCACCCTCTTTTCCTGTTTAGCCTCCAGGAATTACCATTCAGAACACCAGTATCCACGATCTAGTATTCAAATCCATATAAAAGTAACTGCCTTTACTAGGACTTGAATGCTGGAACTCTTGACCTCCAAATCAGCTGATTTGGGAAGACTCCTTCACCACTAGACCAACCCGGTGGGTTGAAATCTTTCACCCTGTTCTTCACTGACAGCACCAAGATTTTCAGGAAAGTAATCAGTATGAGAATACAGAAAATGCACTTTCAAGCTAATTGAACAACCGATGTCTTAGAATTTCATTACTATGTTTTCACACTTAAAATTTGGGTCCTTATTGTTCCCAACAAATTTCTTTACAACTTCTTTAAATGCTTTCAATGCATATTTTCCAATGTCCTCCATTTTGGTTTAAAAGACTTCATCTTTAAAAAGTTTACAAATATCTAAACCAGTGAAAATGCCTTCTTTCACTCTGGCTTCTGACAGTTGTGGAAACTTATGGCATATATATTTAAAACACTCTTCTTCTTTAGATAGAGCCTTTACAAATTGTTTCATCAATCTCAGTTTGATGTGAAGTGGAGGTAGGAGGACTTCGTGGATCAACCAAACCTTTCCGTATTACATTATTGCTCAGAAAAGAATGGTCACATTCTTTCAACTGAACCAGAAAAAAATCCACATTCTTTTCTGGTTCAATGTTCTCTCTTGTCTCAGTTGTACCATTCACACAAGAAGCAGGGATATGTGGTATATCCTCCCTGTTGCCCAAGAAGCATAGAAATTACTTTTAGGTCACCACTTCATGATCGCAATATTTCAGTTTGATGAGAACTAATTCTAGATTCTCGTAGCATTCTTTCAGATGCATGGAGTGTCCTATTGGCACTGAAGCATATTTGTTGCCATTATGAAGAAAAACATCTTTGAGGCTTTTTTCAAGTCGATGAACAGCCTCCATTTATTCTCATCATACTTTCTGTTCAACTGCTCCATTACAATAGGAACATTGTTACAATAATTTAATCTTCCATTTTCAGAAAAATTTTCTCTGTTTCTGTACCATGAGAAAGAATTGTCAGGGGCCAGTAAGCTTTTTTCTTTTACTCTAGATTCCAAAATTTCTGCTGTTTAGTATATCTGTTAAGCTTTTCTATCGGATCGACCTCTCTGCTAACTGTTCAAGAGTGAGTGGGGGCAGTCTATTGCCAGTCGCGTTCCAGTTGCCGACTCGGACGGTCCAGTGCTGTTTCTAAACGTAAATTTAAACGACATGCTGTTTCTTATACTGTATATATGTTATACAATTTCAATAAATACAAGTTATAACTTATTGCGTGAATATCTATTTCACCTTGCTTTATTCTCAAACATTTTTTGGTGACCCCGACGTGATCATTTAAACGATTATATTAAACGAAGTTTCGAAACGATAATTAAACGAATTTAATGAACAGTTCGCTTTCAAGATTAAGTGTCTATTTAAACGGAAGTATATTAAACTAGTTCGAGATTTTCCACATAATTAACTATTTGGTCTTGAGTGCTGTGTATAAACGTGTTTACGTTCACCATTTACGCGAAGATAAACGTTCGACGTATGGCTATTCAAAATCGGATCTTCCAGCAACATCATCTCAGATCGCATTTTGTTTCTACACCTATGTCTTCATCTATGCTTCTAGACATTCGCAACACACAGGTAGTCAAATCTTTCTTCTACTTACGTTAGTTTGGCCAACGTGTCAGGTTCTGGTGAGAAAAATACGCACTATTGGACGCAAGTCAAGTCATATTTTATAAAGTACATCTGTAAGTAATGAAAGTTAATTTATTGTACCTTAACATTGACGCAAGCCGCTTACGTAAAATATTTAAGCTTATGTTCAGTATTGTTTAAATATTGCATTAGTTTTAGTTGTGAATCTATTGTTACCTAAGTTTTTCATATTTCGATTTTTATTATTTACTTGTCTCAGTATACATTTTTGTTTAACACGTTTGTTACATTTTCGCCATTGTGTCCATAATTTCAAGTTCAACCTTGTATGAGGTCAAGTCGTTTATTAAATATTAAGAATTTAATGCTACTTAATTGTTATTGTAAACAGATTTTATTTTGTTTTTCTTAGTTTTTTGTGCACTCAGTTAATTTTAACGATCTAAATTTCTCTTATCAGTGTTTATCGTTAAGTAATGAAATCTATATTTTGGCTAGTGTTTATGACTCATGTTTGTTATGTAATTCCATTTTTACAGTCTTTGAATTTGTGTATAATACTTTCTTATCCTTATTTAATTGATCTTTTCCCAGAAATGTTTGTATGATGGAATTTTATTGCATTTAAAATAATTATTCTCTACAGAATATAAATTAAACGTTTTCTTTAAATAACTTTTGCTATGTATCTATAGATATCAGCCTATTTACTCTTTGTTGTATTATTTCTATTTAAATATTATTGAAGCGATAATATTTATATATTATAATATAATATTTTTTGTTTTTTGACGTATGTAATTTAATATATTCTCGTAGCTAGGTTTATGCATTGTACTATTTAACATTTTCTTTATCATTAATCATATATTTAGCGTACCTAAGTACACTTAGTTGTAATTTCAATTTGTAATCTCAGTACTCGGTTATGATATTTTTAAACATGTCTTCAAATGAGGAGAACGAGGAAAGGGTCTCTGAATGAAGCATGAGGCTCTTAAGAGCTAGGCGCGGACATGTAAGGACACGAGTCACTCGCATAAAGACTTATCTCCTTACCTTTAATGTGAAAATCCAATCCTTATCCAATTTAACTTCGAGTCTACAGAAGCTTGAAGAATGCTGGACCGACTTCAACGTCATCCAAAATGAAATTCAAGAAATTGCTACTAGTAATTATAATGAAAATGACGAAGCTGAGTACGTCTCATTTGAAGAGAGTTATTTTGATATCCGTGCTAAAATTGAAGATATTCTTTCAGCTCCTGAAACAAGTAATCCTTTTCGAGCTTTCTCCTGAACAAACTGACGGAACTGGTGTCGTTAAACTTACACATATACCTTTACCTTCCTTTTCCGGCAATTATGAAGATTGGACAGATTTTCATGATATATTCGATTCTATGATAAATAATTAAACAAAACTGACAAAAATTTTATTACCTTCGTTCTTGCCTTACAGATGAAGCTCTACGGACTATCAAGGAAATCAAGGTCTCAGGGTGTAATTATGATTCAGCTTGGTCATCTCTCAAACAAAGATTTGACAATAAGAGATTAATAATAAAGGCTCACGTACAGGGAATATTTCAAATTAAACGGCTAGATAAACCTTCAGCATCTGGATTAAAAAACCTATACGATACTATTTCGAATCATTTAATTGCTTTACGAAATCTCGGCGAGCCTGTAGATCAGTGGAGTACACTTTTATTGTTCCTAGCGGTAAACAAATTGGATCTTGAAACTAGAGACCGCTGGGAAACTTATAATACTAAACGAATTATAAATGAAAAAATTGAAAACTTTAACGATATTACAAGTGAGACATCTTCAAGCGTCCTAAAGTTACAAGTAACTCCATATGCCTTTAAAGATGTAATGACGTTTTTAAATGGTCAGTTTGTCATTCAAGAAGTACGGGAAGAAAATCAACTATCTAAACCGCACATCAGAGGGACATTTAGCACAAACAATTATAAAAATTCTCGTGTCACTCAATCAGTACAAAGGACTTTCTGCAATACAAATATCATTTCTTTTAAACGTGTTTGTGCCATTTGTAAACAAGACCATGCAACCTTTTCTTGCAATCAGTTGAATTCTTGTACTTCCTCCCAAAGATACGCTAAGGTAAGAGAGCATTATCTATGTTTAAACTGCTTGAAGGAGGGACACAAGACCATTCAATGTAAAAGCCCATATTCTTGTAAACAATGTAAAAAGTGACACCATAGCATACTTCATATTGAAAATTCACAAAAAATATCTAATTCCCAAGCGATTGGAAAGGAATCCGAACCAATGAATGCGCTTAATGTCGTAGCTACCTGCTCAAGCAAAAATCAAGACATAATTCTAGCAACAGCGATAGTGTTGGTTGCAGATTCTCAGGGTAATTATTATCCGGGTATTATTATCCGGGTGGTGCCTTACTAGATAGCGGTAGCCAATCAAATTTCATAAGCCAGTCACTTGCTGCTGCGTTAGGCATTCAACAAGTCAAAACCTCAACATCAATAATCGGCATTGGGAACTCAAATACATCAGCTAAATATTCCGTACGAACTACTATTAAATCAAGGTTTGGCAACTTTGAAGAAGAGCTAGAGTTATTGGTGTTAAAAAATATAGCTCATGATCTTCCTACATCTTCAATACACAAAGAATTTAATATTTCAAATGAAGTAAATTTGGCTGACAAACACTTTTACAAGAGTAGAGGAATTGACTTACTTATTGGCGCTAGTATTTTCTATAATACAATAATAGAAGGACAAATCAAGCTTGGCTCTAATTTACCAGTTCTTCAGAATACAGAGTTTGGTTGGATTGTCAGTGGGACGATGACTTCAGGTAAATCACGAGAAATTGAAACTACTTCCGTTACTACTATTGCTCATTGCAATAATGCTGCATTAAACGATTTAGAAAATCTTATATCATCTTTCTGGAGGATAGAAGAACTACCAATAGAAAAGTCAAAAACGTTTGAAGAAGAAGCCTGTGAACAACATTATACTAATCTTGTTAAACGTCAATCTGATGGTAGATTTATAGTCAGCTTACCATTTTCTACAGATCCTACTATTACTTTAGGCGACTCAAAGGAGCATGCGATTAAACGATTAAGATCTTTGGAACAAAGACTTAGTAGACAACCAGAGTTGAAACAAGCTTATACTGAATTTTTAAACGAATACTTGGAGAATGGTGAGATGGAACAAATAACCAGCCTTCATGAACCGAACCTTACATACTATTTGCCGCATCATCCGGTAATTAAGGAGGCATCTTCCAGTACACGGCTTCGCGTAGTTTTTGATGCATCGTCTAAAACATCTACCAACAACTCTCTGAATGATGTACTCATGATTGGACCTACAATTCAACGAGACATTGTCACAATTCTATTATCCTTTCGTATTCCTATTTACGTCTTCACAGCAGATATAAAGCAAATGTATCGACAGATATTAATTGCTGAAGATGAACGCGATCTCCAGCGTATCTTGTGGAGGAGTGATCCTGCTGAGTCAATTAATATTTATAAACTTAAAACTGTGACATATGGCACTGCATCTGCTCCATACCTCGTAATACGAACATTAGCTCAACTCGCAAACGAAGGAAAACAATCCTTTCCGAAGGGAGCTGAGTATCTACTTGAATGGTGTTCTAATGATCCTACTATAATGGAGAACATTCCAAATGAACGTCGTGAAACTGGATTTACTATAGAACAATCTAGCGATAAAGCAATTAAAACTTTAGGAATGTTTTGGCAGCCTTCCTCCGATTCCTTTAGATTTAAATTTAATTTAACGAAACCTCCAACTAGAATCACTAAACGATTTGTTCTGTCTGTTATATAAAAATTATTCGATCCTATCGGAATAGTTTCTCCAGTCGTTATTACTGCCAAACTAATTATGCAGGAGATCTGGCAAATAAAGGATCTGGGATGGGATGAAATGGTTCCTGAGCGAATTCAAGTTAAATGCACAAACTCTATTGGTGCTAATAATATATTCCGTGAATTAAAACAAATGCTAGCTTCTGAAGATCATCGTCATCAAACGCATTCATTTTGTGCTGATAACGGTATAACGTGGCATTTTATTCCTCCTCGTTTTCCCCATTTTGGCGGCCTTTGGGAAGCCGGAATAAAAACTATTAAACATCACTTAAAGCGAGTACTGGGAACGAATATTCTATCGTACGATGAATTTGAAGCTTTATTAATTAAGATTGAGGCTTGCGTCAATACCCGACCACTTACTGTCTAATGTCTAATGACTTACTGTCTGTCTAATGACCCGAATAACCTAAGTCCCTTAACTCCTGCTCATTTCCTTACTGGTGGTAATCCTTTGTCCTCAATTCCTTCACCTGATTTATCTGTAGTAAATGTTAACAGGCTTGATCAATGGCAACTTCTTCAACGTATGTACCAGAACTTTTGGCGTCGTTGGTCAAATGAATATCTATCAACTCTTCAGCAACGAAACAAGTGGAAGAAGGATTATAAACCTCCGCAGCCAGGAGCATTGGTGCTTCTTAGAGAATTCCGGCCTCCTTTCCACTAGGAATTAGGTCGAATACAAGAACTACACTACGGACCTGATGGTAAGGCTCGCATCGCCAGCATTCGTACTGCCAAGGGAATAGTTAAAAGAGCCTTGAATAAACTCTGTCTCCTTTTTGATGCTTGAAGTCAGATACTTCAACCGGGGCGGCATTGAAGTCAGATACTTCAATGTTAAGCGTTTCTATCGGATCGACCTCTCTGCTAACTGTTCAAGAGGGAGTGGGGGCAGTCTATTGCCAGTCGCGTTCCAGTTGCCGACTCGGACGGTCCAGTGTTGTTACTAAACGTAAATTTAAACGACATGCTGTTTCTTATACTGTATATATGTTATACAATTTCAATAAATACAAGTTATAACTTATTGCGTGAATATCTATTTCACCTTGCTTTATTCTCAAACAATATCTTCTTGTTTTTCTGGAACTGAAGGTACAGGTACAGGTATCGTGAGGTACAGGGCATATTGCCGAATAATAATTTGGATATACAATTTCTTTCTTTTTTTTTAGATTGAAGCCTTGTATATTACAAGAACAAAAGTAGCAATCATCACTGTGACTTTGTGATTCTCTCCAGATCATTGGTACACCAAACCGAATACTTTTTCTTACCTTTTGTCCATTTGCACATCTCTTCCACACAAGCAGAACAAACTATGAGGGGTGCACATTTTATCTTGGTTACCAAGTTTTACCCCAAAATAGGCATAGTACACATTTTTAACAAAGTTGTAATATTTCTTTGCTGTTTCTTTACCGCTGCAGATTTAACAGAAGGTATTAGGTGAATAAATACAACCCCTTGAAGCCACTTTGAAACATAAAAACACAAGAACAGGACAAATAAAATAACTTCAAAAAATGAAAGAAAACTAAAACATTATAGAAGGTTTAGAAAACTATTTAACACTAGCAAAACCTTTCATCACAATGTTCTAATTGCAACTGATTCATTTTTATTTCAATACAGTGAAGGGGGTTAAGAGTGAGTGAGTTTAGCTAATAGTTTGACCAAAATGACTCATGATGTCACTCTAATTAATCATATTACATCTTACTAGTCACTCATCGTACTATATCAAACCAAAATTATGAACACTACTTGTACTCATATTCATTCCATATAGCCAAACTAACAAAAAAATTAACACAGGCCTAATTTTTTATTCAACTTTTTATAAATAAAACATAGTGATTATCAATACTGAGAATATTAAAAAAATTGATTTAGTGAAAAAATGGTACATGATGGAATTTTTTTAATATTTTTCCTGAAACCACCATACAAAAATCTCTAAGAAACGATTATTAGTTTTCAAACAACTTTTTCATTGTCGAGCTGTGTAATTTCTTTTTAAAAGAAGTCATTGCTGTGCATTAAGTGTTTAACATGGAGCAGAAAAGTGATATACAGAAAGTTAATCTTAAAAGTGGACTGCTATTTCACCTGTAAATACTTACTCCAGTTTTTGTTGAAAATTGTTCTTTTATGTGTATAAAAAGTTAGTAAGACGAGATGGAATGAGGAAATTGGATCTTCCTTGTATGTAAAGAGTGATCCAGGGTAAAGGGAAATAATTTGGGAACTGATTCTAGAGCTTGAAATTAGGAAAAAATTTCATACAAACATATACCTGAAAACCCTTTGTTATGGCTAAAAACCCGAGTTACGGCTAGCGAAAAAGTTTGTCTGCATTTTAGTTCCCCCATTGAAATAAGATCTTAAAGAACTTTTTAAAGGCATTATATAAAGGAGTGAACTTTTGATGGCTTTTTTGTTTTTTGACCTGAAAAATTGAATTAAATAGGTCCCAAAACTGTATCTTCTGTAATTTTGATGATATCCAACATAAAACGAAAAAATTGGTGATGAAAAACAGGTTTCTTTAGGTATGAAGTATAATAAAATGACTAACATATGTGTAAATTTCATTATCAAAATTTGTAGAGAATTTCTGTAATAAAAAAATGTATAAAATTAAGTTATGAAAAACAAATAAAAAGTCACCTGTTATTATTAGGAACAGAACTTAACAGAAAAATTTTATAAATTTGTAAAAATTTAATGTGATGTTTTTAATACATCATTCACTAAAGTCTACGCGTTGTCTATTTAGCCACATCACTCTCATCTTCTCTCTTCAAGTCATTGTATGAACCAAGGCCCATCTCTTCTTTAACATTATTGATGATGGTTGCTCTTCGTCTACCTCTAGGTTTTTACCCAAAACCTTGCCCTCAAATGAATTCATCAAAATCCAGGAAAAAAGAAACAACCGCAAAGTATTTTGTACAATCTTCATGAGAATGGTAAACTTTCCAGCACTCATGTTTCATCTAAACATCAGTCACATGGTGAAGAAAGGGAAAACATTCCTCCAGGTGGTAGAGCGTAGTCCTACAATGAAAACTCAACATTATACAAAGTAGAGTATGGAGAACATTACATGCTCACGGACTACATCCTTATAATTTTCAAAAAGTTCAACAAGCATGGTGGTCATATCTGAAGACTGTAGTCTTGTTAATGGGTTAACAATAATTGCCACTTAATTCCATTCATACTATTTTTGGATGAATTGACTTTTTTACCTGTTATGTCATAAACAACACACAACATTAACATCGGACATTACGCTGTAGTTGAATGTAATTTCCAACAAAGATTTTTGTGAATATTTGGTATGGCATGATCAACAACCAATAAATAGGCCCTTTCATACTGGAACAATATGTCATGGGGAGAAATTAAATGGGTTTTTTAAACGATGAATGATACAGTGCTTGAAAATTTGTTATTAGCGAAGTGAATTTAAATGCACTTTCAGCTTGATGGCAGATCTACACATTTTACAAATGAAGTAAAACAATTTTTAGATGAAAAATTTACTAGTGAATAGATTGCACGTAGAGGTCCAGTAAATTGACTTTAGATCACCGGACCTTACTCCCTTAGATCTTTTTTTGGGGATGGATGTAATGCGAGGTATACAAGTAAAAGTATACATGTGATCGCATGATCGCTCGCATTCTCAATGTTATGGCCCTCATCAAGGAATGCAAAGATATCATTAGGTTGGCAACAAAAAATAAGTTGAAAAATGCATCATTAATGTCATTGATGAAATTTTCAAACATTTATTATAAATTACTGTTATTTATAGCAGTTTTTAGTACAATAAATGTAGACCTTTGAAAAATTAAAAGACTTTTAATTTACTTTAAAAAAAATACTCACTGGTTTGTACTGTATTTATTTACAATAAATGTTTGTGACGCATTCTAGTATCAAGGGCCTATTAATTACAGCTCTTTTAATTTTCACTAATTCATATAACATTTTTCTGTTAACTTTTGTTTTTAGTAATAAAAGTTGATTTTTTTTTTTTGTTTCTTATAGACTTTTACAAGATTATATCAATCTTCTCAGGATTACATTCTCTATAAGTTCTGATAATAAAATTTACACATATATTAGTCATTTAACAAAGTTATTGTCAAATCTAAAAACATATGTTTTTCGTCACTGAATTTATCTGTTTTACATTTGATGTGATGAACATTACAGGAAAGTTCTGAGAGCTGGTTTTTTATTTTAAACTTATAACTGAATTAACTAATAAGTTGTATTAAATTATAGGCTGCTTGCTTTGTGTATTTTAAACTTTTAAAAATTCTGAAAATAATAAAGTTTATTATTTAAAGTCTCTTAATATTTTAAGAATCGAGTAACTTTTTTTAAATAAATTTTGGAAATTGTGCAAAATTATATTGATGTAAAATTTTGTTGTACTGTTAAAACGCCAGATTACCAAGGATTTAATTAGTCACTTATAAATACAAAGAAATCCTATGATGCTTATCATGTCAAAGGCCTGCACAGATTACCAACCTTTGATACAAGGATTGGGGCATTACTATATTTTGTCACGTCTCTCTTCTCTTGTATCAATCGATATACCTCAATATACCTTGAAACAAGACCTACTGATCTGGATAGATCTATCCAGGATTTAGAAATTGTAGAATACAGTTATGTTCTTCAGCAACTTATTTTTCAAAATGATAAAAATTCCTTGAGAATTCCAGATGTTAGACACCCTGTGGTAGATGATTTATAATTTCAAACAAAAGAAATTGGTTTAGGTTGAACAGTAATGCATTTAAGGTAAACAATATTTTATTATTTTTAAATGAATGAAGGAAATTAACCCTTCAATCTCCAGTCCTTATACACTTTTCTTGTGTAAATTGAATATTGCTACATGAAGTTATGTGAGACTACATAAACGACACCACACCTCTACAGATGCAATCCAAATATGCTGTGGAGAAGTAGAAGGATATTGTCAGTGCCATTTGAAAAAATAACATGGGAAAACTAAGGAAAATTACTTGAGAATATATAATTAAGTCAAAGTGAATGGATTTCATTTTCTTCCAATCTTTGTAGTAAAAAATAAGCCTTCCAATACCATTGTAAGGCTTATTCCGTTTACTATAATGTCAGGCCCCGCTTTTAAGATGAACTTTTGTTTTAGGATATTTTTATCCACATTTGCAGACTTTTCTTCTCTAGATACTATAAAACAAATGACTCATAAAAGTTTTGCTATTATTTACACAAAAAAATAAAATGATTTATTAAAATTTTAAAACCTGCATTTTTCAAAAGAAAATGTTTTAAGCATAGAAGACAGTGGGGTAAAGCTTAATTTCAAAAGCTGGTCAGTAACAGTGTGAACAAGGTAATAAGTGTATATAACAATGCAACAAAACAAAAAAATTTGATGAAAGTAATGTTTTATTTAATTCTTCTTCATATTATTTTTCTAACAATTATTCAACAAGTTACATTATAATTATAGTTTTTATATATTAGCTTATATTAATAATATATTATGAAATAAATTTATTTTATTATTAAAATAATCACAGTTAATTTATACTTTTTTATCCATTTAATTTTGAAAAAAAAAAAAATATTGCCATATTAAAATACACTTTATAATAATGGAAATGTTGATAATATTGCAGAATCTTACACATAATGAATATAAAACATAAATTATAATATTAAATTAAATTACATGAGTAAAATTACTTTTAATCTATTGTGTTTTTTAAAACATCATTTTAGATAATCTATATCATAGAAAAAAATAAATTGTATATTATTAAATTTACCCTGTTTTATTATATATACAGTATTGTTAAATAGATTAGTTTTTATACATAAAAAAAGAATGTATTATGCTTCAGAAAATAAGTAAAAATATATTTTCGTGCAAAAGTACTCTTACAGTTTTTATGGTAATAATATTGTATAGGATTTTTTTTTAATTGTTGCAAAAAAACAAATGGAAAATTTTGTTAATTTTATTTATGAAAGAATGTGTTAATGCATTCTTGCATTGTGTTAATGCATTTTTCTAATCTGAAAATGCATTTGAAAAGAAATTTAAACATAATCTGAAAACTCATTGAAGGATTGATAATTTTAAATACTGGATGATTCATGTCTTAAATTTTTTATTTAGTAAAATGTGTAGATTTTTCATCACATTTTTTATTATCATGCTTTTTTATGTTAAAATTTCAATTATGCATAAAAAATACAGTATTTTTATATTTTTGTACTATATGTTTACTTTTTCAATTACAGATTACTTTTAAACAGTTTATATTTAACATATTGATTATTGTGATAGTTACAATAATGGAATGCTTAATTAATTCTATAAGGAATGTTAACTAATGTACAGTCTGATAAACAATTAGGCAGTATACATTAATAGCTGATAGTACAGTCTTGGATATAATGCATTTGTTCAGAGGTCAATAATAATTTTTTTATAAATGTAACAACAGTGATAATAAATATATTAAGAATCATTGACTAATGATTAATGCTCTTGTAATTTAATTAAAAGAAATATTGCATTTTATGATGCTATTGCCAGGAAGAAATATTGTTTGAAAATGCAGTAAATAAGGAAAAAAATAATGTAATGTGGTAAAAAAGGGGATAATAATATTAAAGTAGAAGAATACTAAAGTAGAAGAGTACTAAAGTAGAAGAATAATATCAAAGTAGAAGAAAAAGCTGCCCTTGGTATTTACAGATTTTCAGGATATCATATGAATTAATACAATTTTTTTTTTAGGTAGTAAAATTATAGAGGATGGATCTACTAAGAAATTTATTAAAAAAGCAGATAGATTATCAAAGGCAAGGTTAGCTTTCACGAAGAACAACACTGGCAAAACCATCAAATATATATTTGAAAAAATAAGATAGAAATTGTTAAATCTTTTATGAAAGTGAAAAGTGGACAAAAAGAAACTGTAAGAGGACAGAGATTTTTAAAATGTGGTGTTACTGGAAGATGTTGGAAATTATATGAATCAAAAAAGTTTAAAACAGAAAGAAGTTTTTGGCATTTTGCAAAGAAAAAGGTTGGTGGCTATTTTAAGATTACCAGAATTAATTAAATTGAAATTAGAAGCATTTAAAAGGTAAAAACTATAAAGGAATACAGATTAAAATGTATAAAACAGATAAGCAGAGATGTATACTGAATTAAATGGGTTGAGATTGAAAGAAAATGAAATTAGTATTGAGTCATATGGCTTAGGTACAAAAAAAAAATTACCATAATATAACATCCTAAAAATGTAAATTAGTATTCTGATAAATTTCAGTTTATGATAATATTATTATAATAATTATTATTTATTCTTGTAAAAATAATATTATGTTATATGTAAAATATTATGGCTTATGGAGGTAAATTGTTTAGAGGATCGTAACATGACAACATATTGCTGCAACTTTTTACCTCATTTAAGCATGTATTCAAGAATCTTATCTGCATAAATGTTTGTGATCCAGAATACAAGTTAATAATATTTACTCTTACATGTGATACAATTATGGTAAGTATTTAAGTATTTTCATTACTTTCACTTAGCAAGTAATATAACGAAAGTGAGAAATAAACATTAATTTATTTTTTCAAGTAAATTTACGAACAACTAATGTAAAAGAGGTTTTATTAGTTTATGATTCAGTTTGAAGCTACTTAAATCACTACCAGAGTAATAGTTTAGTGTGTTTAGAACTTTAAAGGTAATTATTATAAAATATTTTATTAATTTAATGTTTAACAAGAAGAGAGTTCAATTCGTGTTTAGATAAAAGCACTCTGTAACTTGTAACAGACACTCGTATAATGGAAAATGATGCTACATTTTTTTGAAGATTGGTTATATGAATTAACTGGTTTCAGATGATCGCAGACAAAGAGCTTTTAAGCCAAGTGGAAAAGGAGTGAAATGTACTGTTTATAGAGAAGTATGTGGGTGGGACATCTGTTAGGGATTATATATATATATATTTATTTATTTTAAGGAGGAAAGAAGAATGTGTTATGGTGTGAAGAGATTAGCACAGATCAGGAAAATCTGAAGGCAATTCTACAAAATAAAAAAAATAAAAAACTTTATGATGAACCCATAACTAAATCTGTGATGATTCTAAGAAATATTAATATATATCTACACCTAAATTTAAAGTAAAAATTTCTAAACCAAATCTAAATAACTAAACTTAAACTGTGCTGTTCTTAGCGTCTTAGGTCATCCATTTCTTTAATAAAACAGAACATGACAATTTTTTCTTTCTTTAAAATAAGAAACTAAAATATTAAAAAACAATTTTGGTTATCTGGATCTATTAATTATGATGTAATTAGTTACATGCATTTATATAAAAAAAATAATTGGAATGATCTAAGCATGTTAATTACAATTAATGTCATTCATGTTATATTTAATTAATTGTATTGAATTGTTTCGTACATTAAATAGGGATATTCCTAAATATACATAGTTTTAATATCTTTTTACCCTAAAAATTAATATCGTTAATATTTACTAATGATAATTTACAATTTTTTATTTATTGTTTATATATAAATTTATTTATTTATGTTTGAAAATAATCTGTTTAAAAAATGTACCACTCTAAAATAATATGTAAAAATAACAGTGATTATAATAATTCACAAGATAGATAGCAATGGGAGGTAGCAAAATGAAATTAATATTGAAATGAAAATATCTTAAGAAAATTTAGAGAAAGAACAGAATTTTAGCTACTAACCTTAGCTACTAACCTTAGCAAAATCTTTAGAAGATTTAAGTAAGATGAGAGATTAAAATTTTAATGTCCCATATTTTACTTAGTTTTATTAGTAGAACTTAATTCTCATTGGTTTTTTTACTGAAGTTTTTACATGAAATTTAAGGAAAACATTACTATTTGTAATGTTTTCATTTTAAATTTATTTAACCTCAAGTACAATAATGAAGCACTAATTGAAAAGTAAATAATTCATTTTTATAAAATATATTATTCTCTCTCCAATGATGCATTATAATGCACTAAAACACTGGCTTTTAATAAATGAGTAAATCAAAAGAATTATTTTTACATTGTGGTAGTTTTTCCTTTAAAATTATTGTTATAAATCTCATATAACCAGCCCAGGATCAGTCCTGAATTAATGAACAGGTTTGTACTGTACTTTTAAACTTTCTTCCAATACAAATACTACTACTATCTTTTTTTATTTTAAAATAAGTTTTTTATATTATATATTATCACAGATATAAAATTTAATTATTTACAATTTAAAAAACGATTCAGTTCATTGTATAATAAATAAATAGAATAATTACTTTTCATTTTTTTTAGCTTGCAATAATAAAATATTTGAGTATATATATATATACCATTGCACCTAATTTTAAATTTGTTAGACAATGAGTACACAACTTTCAATGATTAACTATGATCTTATATTAATAAAAAGTAATATTTCTACATATTTTTAGTACACAAGTAATTACACATTAAATAAATGCAAATGATTTCTTTACTACTTACACCTATTGAGCGATTTCTTCTCTTCTTTTTTTATTAATATTACAATTAATTCTGAATAGTTTTATTATACATTAAAATGCTGTTAAATAATAAATTAATTAGTGTTGATTTTTGTATTGCAGAAATTGTTGACTATTGTAGTGCATTACCATTATATACTTATGGTGTCATAATTCAGAAAACAGAGCTTGAATTATATTATAATATTGTTGAGAACAACATTTTAATTCAAGTGCAACATGGGAAAGCAGACTGACAAACTAGCTGTTTGGTGGAAAATTGTTAAAATGGATTTGACATTGTTAATACAATCTTCTCATGATAATAGACCACAGAATAAGTTTTTTTACATATCTTTCATTATTATTCAGTCATTTCTAATTTCATTATGTATGATGAAATATTTATTGTAATTTTCAGGAACATGTTTCAGTTATATAATTCGATTTATTGTAACTTTATTTACTATTACAATTTATCATTACTTTAATAAAAGTAGACACTTTTGATGATTACGTTTATTTTAAAATTGTTTTGTTACATAAAAATAAATTATTATTATGAGATTACAAGAAATTATAATTAATTAATCACTTCAGTTACATAAAATATAATGTTGGTGTAGCATAAAAATAGATCTTATCTACAGCACATAAAAGAATTTTACTATTGAAATAATTTTGGTAATCTGTTGTATACAGTAATTAAGATGCATCTAATCATAAGTGATAGACATCTCTTTATATTCTTTTGAATAGTATTAACAGAACATGAGCTGCTTCCTTATCAAGGTACTATGGTTAGCTTGTCACTGTATAGATGTGAAACAATGAAAATTAAAAGAGCATTTATACAAATGCAGGTAGGGTGTATTGTTTTTTAGGTAAGTCATATAAGTTTTTGTTAGAGTGAAATGCAGTATAGAGCAGTAAAATGAAAAAAAAAATACTTCAATTTTATTACTTTTTAATTATTAAAAAATAATTTGAAAAAAGACAAACCATAAGAAAATTTGATTTATTCTATAAATTGAAACTTAGTAATGACGTTAATTTGAAAATTTTTTGACAAGTTAAAAAAGACAGACATCAATTTATAAAAGTAAATAAATATAATGATTTATTATAGATAATAAAAATAAGAATATTACAAATTGTGAACACTCAAAAATACTGTTTACATAAGAAAAGTGTTGTTATTGTGATAATTTAAACATTTAATAAACAATTAATAAAATTACATGGAGTACAGGAAAAATTATCAACTATGTATTAACTTGTATACTTGATAAAAATGAAATATGGGTTTCCCAAATTAAGATAATATTTTAATGACAACTTTAAATTTATAACTTTAATACTTCATTACTTTTATTGACTATCTGCAGTGCTTTTGGATTATTACTACAACATCAGCTGACAAATTTTATAAATTACAAATTAAATTAAAATACCGTGCCTGGCTAGCTTATCTGAGGGTCTGGTTCTGAATTGAGCAGAGGCTGAGCATAATCTTGTGTGAGAGACTGGGATGGGAGCTTCAACCCCAACATGGCGTGTTCCAATGGCTGATAGGGAATGATCCTGTAAATATGCAGGACAGATGCGAATAAGGTGAAGACCAAATAAGCACCCACAGATCAACTGAAGTGAAGAGGAAATGGTCAGTGGGTTTGAAGGCGGAAGAGGACTTTTCCAACAGTGAAGGGGGGGGGGTAGAAAAGCCTAGGAGGTGGATCTCCAAAGAAAACTCAGAGCACATCCAGATGCTCTATGGCGGTTCCCCCATCATTGATCTTACTTTGCACAGCATTCGTACTGTGGCCGGAAGAAATTTATTAACTGGCGAACAATCACAAGCCTCAGATGGACCAGATTTAATGGTAAATAACAGGACATGTGAACAAAGAAATTTTGGATCAACTGCGTTTGGGGACATGGAATGTAAGAGGAATAAACAATAGAGTGCATCTGTTAGAGGAGGTTATGCAGGTAAGAAATATTGACATGGCCCTTATAACAGAAACAAAGAAGTGACTGAAGGGAAGCTATGATTATGAGAAATACACATTAATATATAGTGGTGTACCACAGAATGTACATGCAAAAGCAGGAATGGCTATTTTGGTGAATAGGAATGGAAAAACCAAATACATTCATACCAATGGATAAATGAAACAATCATGATTCTGCAATATAAAATAAAAAGATGGTGCATGAGTCTCATTTGAGAACGAAAGCAAGAAGAAACAATAGAATTCTATGAGAAGGTACAAGAGACTATTGATGGATGTAATAGGAATGATTTATAATTATGGGAGGTGATCTGAATGCACATGTTGGGAAGGTACCCCTAGAAGGAATTAATGGATGTAATGGGAAAGCTGATATCAATTATAATGGAAGACTTCTATGGGATTTTTCAAACTTTAACAGCATGAGAGTAATGAATACATACTTTAAGCAAAAGAGGATTCACAAATACATCTGGTCTGCAAGAGGACAAAACTCGATGGTTGATTAGTTCATTGTAAACCAAAAAATATCTTATTTAACGATGCCAGAGGATTTAGGGGAATGGATGTTGACTCAGATCATTTTCCGTTAGTGGCAATAGTTAATATTAAGCCTCGGTGGGTAAAGAACCAATCCTATCCAAATAAGGAATATCAATATAAGATGCATCTTCTCAATGACAGGTCAATACTGAATCTATAGGCACAGGGTGGATACAGTTAATGAAAAATTCCAATTAAGTGAAAAGTGAGAAAGGGAAAATTTAACTAGAAAAATAAAGAAAGCAGATTATGAAACCCTTGGACATTGGAGAAAGTCCCAGAGGAAAAAGATAAATTTATGGCATGAAGAGATGAGAGAGGTGATACAGAAGAAAAATAATTATATTTTAAGTGGTTAACAACCAAGAAGGTGGAAGGTAGAAACAATATATATATATTATATTATATTATTTTTCTCTGATATATACATATATATATCAGAGGTAAATTGCTAAACAAATTTGTAAAGAACAGCAAAGTATGAAGTGGGATTCATTCATAAGTAGAATTAAAAACTATGTCCACAGACATCAAAATATTGTTTATAAAATTATGAAGTGCTTAAGAAGTGAGGAGAAGGATCATGCCCAAATTCCAGCTGTGGGACACAAAGAATTTCTGACTTATTTCCAACAGCTTTGGTAACAGACAATTCTAATGAAGAAAATTTGGATGATCAAAATGTTGATGACAGAGGAAATTGACAAGTTGGAAATTTCAGAGTTAGAAAATGAATGAAAGAGAGTCAAGAATAGGAAGGCTTCAGGAAGTTACAGCATAGTAATAGGATTAATGAAGTACTCTTTCAAAAATTTTAAATACAGATTCCTGATATTTGTAAATTTATGCTGGACTAAACTCAAGACACCAGATGAATGGAGATTAGTAATTATCGTGTCTATTTTTAAAAAAGGAAACAGAAGTGGGTGCGAGAATTATCGGGGCATCAGCCTTCTAATACAGGTAAAAAAATATTCTGAAGAATATATTAATATTCGCAAGAATATGTTATAATTCAAAGATTGAAGGTATTAGTTGAAAGAACTTTGAGAGAAGAGCAATCTGGCTTCAGGAAAGGAAGGTCTTGTACCGACAATGCCTTTGTTTTAAAGCAAATCATTGAGAAGCACCAAGAGTAGAATTGCCAAAACACATGTACTGTTTGTAGATTTGAAGAAAGCCTTTGACAAAATAAACAGGGTAAAGTTATGGGAAATATTGGTGAGAAGAGGAATACCAAGTCGGCCTGTATGGATTTTGCAGGAAATGTACAGCAATACACAAATAGCCATGACTGTAGATAAGAATAGTAAATTAAGAGTAAATTTAGGTGTTTGACAAGTATTCCATTAAAGCCCAACAGGGCTAGGAACAGGGGGGGTGGTGTGGCGGGCGACCGGAACGTCAGGGCGGGTGTCTTCCTCTACAGGGTTGGGATGTTTGACAAGGATGGGCATGGAACCCATGCAGCTATGAGGTGTAGCAGCATTCCAAAGATGGTAGAAGAAAGTAAATGTCACGCAGAACTCTGTGATGGAGCTGAGTGGGAGTAGGAGGTCTGTCTGCCTCTCCCTTGTAGACCAGACCAAAGTCCATAAATTAACCAAGTCAGGGGTATAAACTGAGTTGAGTTCACTAAGGGAACTAGAACTAAATTTTTGTTGTTGCAAACAACATTTTTGCTGGTATTTTGTTTTTAAATTTGCCTTGAATCTATAAGACATTTACAAGAAAGAGACTCAGTTAAAGTAGAACCAAGTGTGGGATTTGTGCTTCCGTAAACTTGGTTAGCACATTCTGAGGGGAACGAAGTAGGACATTCAAGATATCTGGACGAGGCCTACAGCAAAGGCAAAAGCTGAGTTTGAAAATCACCAATATAAATGTCTACCAAGGCATTTACATCAGTGGCATCCCAATGAGGTCTGGCTTATTACTGTGAGATGTAAAAAGTTAGAGGGTGAAAGACGATTCCCATTAAAACCCATCTGGGCTATGAACACAAGGGGTGGTGTGGCGACTGGAAGCATCACAAGGCAGGTGTCTTCCCCTACGGGGCTGGGATGTTTGATAAGGATATGAAGCTGGTGTAGCCGAATGGTGTTCGAGAAGGATGTAGCCTGTCACCGCTTCTGTTTATATATTGACGATTTCCTTCGGCTTTGGATAAGCAAGATCAAGAATTATACGCATGGTCTAAATTAAAATTTTTTTTTTCTCAATGCTCTTTACAGATAACTTGGTAATAGTTGCAGATTGTGAGAAGTCTTTGCAGAAGGCAGCAGTTAAATTTGGTCAAATCACAAAAGAATATAATATGACAGTCGCAGTAAATAAGACCCAGGTTATAGCTTTAAACAGTAGGGATATTGTGAGATCAAAAATCGATCTTTGGTTAAGGATCTCTTTGGTAAGGATGTACTAAACCAAGTTTGTGATGTACAATGTTTGGGATGCATGATTTCTGTGTTTAGAGAAGAAAATAGAAAAATTCAATTACCATAATGGAGTTATAAAAAAAACTTTGAAAAATGAAGTGAATAAAGATACACTTTTAAAATTTTATAATGTAGCTTCTGGCGTTTACTTATGGCTCAGACATGGTGCATTACCAAACAGGTGGGAAAACATATCCAGGTGGCAGAAATGCAGTATTTAAGAAGTATTGCTTTATATCATTTGAATGACAGGAAAATAAAAAGTGAAATAAGAAATGAGTCAAATATATTTGAATTAAATAGAAGGATTAAAGTACTAAGAGAAAATAGGAAAACACATGTCAATAGAATGTGGAGTGAAAGGTCACCTAACTATTCTACAATTATATACACCATGGAAGATGTGTGGGTTAATCTAGGAAATGTTGGCGAGATCAGCTTTGGGGAATTGATTGATTTTTGATTGTCGTAATGGGATTAATACACAATAGGTGAAGAAGAAAAAGAGATAAAAATATATAGTTAAAATTTAAAAAAATCATTATTATGTATATACTAATATCATAGTTAAAACTTCTTACATCTACCATAGTAACATAATGAATCTTGGATGGTGTAATACTCCAAAAGCGCTAAAGATAGGTGTGTTCTTACCTTTTAATTGAATATATCTGGTGGATTTAAATATCTGTTTTTAAAATAATTTATTTGACACAGTGATATATAGTGTTAGAAAAAAGTATATATATATATATATATATATATATATATATATATAATCAGAAGCGGGTATTGTTTAATGTATCAGCTGTTTTTTTTACTTTGATTTTAATCCAATTTAGTAGCTGGCAAGCAAGGGTTAATTTAAAAGTTTGCCAATAGGTAAATTTCAGACATTATCTACTACATTAATATTAACTAAGTTTCTCTATTGCACTGCTTATCCTTTTGTTAATTATGTTGGATTCTGAGTAATAACCTATTGCCACAGAAATGTATTTTTTGAAAAATTAAAAAAAAATATTCCATAAACAACGTATTTTACTATGACAAATCAATAATCCCAATTTTTCTAAGCCGTACAAAAATACAGTATGCAACTCCCTAAAATGGCCATTAATGCACTCTTGCAAAGTTTATGACACACTCATCAAGACTTTGGCTTGCATCATAACTTACTTTGCATCTGTGTATTAATGGCTATCATTATAGGTTTGTTAGATAATGTACTATTATAATATATTATTTACATATTTAAATTCAAAAGAATTTTTTAAGGGCAATTACTTTAAATTTTCCACTAAATTGATTTTGACAATTTTTATTATAGTAGACATTTTTCATATCATATAAAAAATATATTATTTAATAACTTTTAAAAAACATTTATTTATCGGTTTTTTTTTTTTTACTGTTCATGTTATTTATTTAAATCAAAATGGCTCCTGCTCACCAAAATATTAAACAGTGTTAGGCTCACTTTTTAAACATATTTCTATGTTTTCATGGCTTTTGTATTATATTTCCAATTATTGTATTTTTAAAAATTTGTATATCTTTATTTATAGTTGCATCAAAGATTAAAGTCATTAGCAACTTATTAGTATTGGTAAACCTGTGTAGTCTTGAACAAACTCAAGTCAACCATTCCTGAGAAGTGTGGTTAATTGAGACCCAACCTCCAAAGAACACTGGTATCAGTGATCTAGTATTAAAATCTGAATAGAAGCAACTACCTCTATTAGGATTTGAACCTGAGACCTCTTGACTTCAAAATCAGCTGATTTATGACGAGTTTACCACTATATCAACCCACTGGGGGTTAATTATCTTATTGTTATTGCAAAGAAAATAAATTGTTTTTGAATTCTTAAGTATTAAAATTATGAATTGGGGTTTATATGAAAAAATTGTGGAATTAAAAAAAAAATATGGATTCTAAAAATACCTTGAGAACTTTTTTAATCAATAAATTGGATATCAAGAACAAAGACAAGTTAGACTATTTCAGACAGTCTTAGGTAATTTGTCATGTTCTCTGGCTGTAAAGCTGTATATGATACCTTAGGAAAAATTAAAGGCATTTAAAATACAGTGGTAGCATTATCACTTTGATGATACAGATAATTAAAAATTTAGATTGCTCTATTATTTATTTATATTTTTATGTATATATATTTTTTTAAAAATATATATGTGTATTTTTTAGGTATTCAGGAGGGCAATTATACTGTATTTTTCTATTTAAATAAATACTTATTCATTATTTTGTTACTCTTTCTATATTATACAATTATTTATATTACACATGTGTATAATTTTCAATATTACCAATTATTCAAACATTTTATTATAGATTCACACCATTTTATTATAGATATCACACCAATAATGAATTGTCTAAACAAAAAATGTAAGGCACTTACTTTACTTCCTTTTTGTTGTATAATTACAAATATTACATATTTGTACTTCTTTAATTTCTTAATTTTTATTTGTACCCTTAATTCTTCTATAAAAAAACGTAATAATTAGTTTAGTTATCAATTAAATCTTGCAAAATTTCTATTTACTTATATTTATTATATATTTATATCATTTATGCACATTTATATACTTAAATATACATAATAATATATACTAATTACATACAGTATAATTTATATTTTACTTATTAAGCAATGATATATATTCTGTTAAGATTATTTTTAATTCTTATATTCCATTTAATACTGACTGCTGAGCAAATCCATACATGTGTGTGGTCATGGTATTCTATACTGAGATATAGGAACAACCATCAGTTCAATTAAACTCATATTTGTAGCTTCCTCAGTCTGCTTGAAGAAATAGTAGGGTTATTATTTTCACTGTCAGACAATCCACTCTTGGGTAGTTCATGAAAAAATTGAGTACTGCTATTAAAAAGTAAAGACTGTTTTGTACAGTTTATAGAAAAATTAATTCTGTTTAAACAAAATTGAAATTCTTTGAAACAATAATAGCTGCTATATGAGTAATTTAATTATTAACAAAAAAATTGTTTTATTTTTATAAAACTGCTGTGTGGATTGCATATACAACATATAAAAATAATGAATAATGATATTTACAATGCTAGTGATATCAAATTATTAAGCCAAATACTGTTGGTTTATAAAATAGTTCAACCAAAATTTTAAGTACTTGCGACAATGATTATTGCAAATTGTGTATTTTGCAATCCCCAACTGTATGTTATAAAAGGTGAACAATATATCACACGCATGCTATTTTATATTTTAATTAATGAAAATATAAATTTCAATAATAGGAGAAAGTAAATATGTGATAAAAAACCCAAAAAATAAATTCATCTCTGCATTGACATAAGATCGCAATTTTTAAATTTATATTTTACTACTGTTAGCATATTACTGTCATAACAGTGTTCTACCTAAGTTGACTGTATGAAGATAGTTACAGAAGAAGTAAAAGATAGCTGTAGCTTATGCTGCTACAAAATAAAAGTAATCAAAAATCAATAATTTTAGGATTGTTAAAAAGATTATTAGATTATGTTGTTATAACCACAAAAATGTTCAGTACTGTATTATATATTGCATGACATCCCTGTAGCACCATCTAACTCCCAAATATTATTGGGAATATTCCTAATCTGAATACTACCAAGCTCTGAAAAAGTAAACTGTTCCTCTTTCCCATCAACCAAATGCAATGTAATACTTGATTGGAAGTTACAGAACTGCACCACCATAGCGGTTATTGAAATGAAGATTACTCTTCTTTGATTATAAGCACACAATAACAGAATATTGTGCACTACATTACAAACTGGCTGTTAGAAAACTAGATCTGTTTACATAAATCTGATGTCACTTGTGTAATATTTTATCATGATAAATACATTTTTTGCATGTGATCTTTGAATAATATTCTGTAATCTATAATTTAATTATTAATTATGTAATATTTATTGTTTTTTCCTAAAATAAAATTTTCGTTAAATTTAATTAAATTTTAATCTATTACATTGTTGTTAATACAGAGACTCATTACCAGTTTTATCTTAAAATCATTTTATTACATCTGCTGTGTACAGTTATTATTACAAAATTAATAATTTATTAATCTTAAAAGATGTTGTAGGAGTTACAATTTAATAACCATCAATTTAATTAATTAAATATTTTATTAATTTTATATTTTTTTGCATTCTGTGGTCTATAAAAATGATTGATGCGTAAGATCATGGAGTACAGCTTTGTAGCCTTATTTAAAATAAAATTTGCATAAAATAATCTTTGTGTTCATTTATTAATTCAGGTACGTATCTATTAAACCCTGTTAGTTTTTTGTATAAACATTCCTAAAAAAAAAAAATTGGTTTCAGATATGTAAGTAAATACAGTAAAAGGTATATTTCTTCATATACTCTTTAAAAATTGTGTGATGTATAAAATTAGTTGTAAATCATAAAATTATAGTAGTTTATTTCTAAAAATACAAATAAAGGTAATTGACTGAACATTATATTTTGTGTTCATCATCAACAGATTATTTTATAAAAATAAGTTAAGGTGAACTTTAAAAACAAATCGTAATAAGAATACAATAATAAAAAATTTAGTTATTACAATGAATGAAAATAAAATCTATTTTTTAAGAGCATCATAACTTAAAAACTTAATGAGTATTGACAAACTTTTCCTAATATTGCCTTGTGATCATTTTATTAAATTATGTTTTTATATGCACAAATTTACAGTTCACACATTAAACACAATTATTATTTACATTCATTCTCAAAAACACATACAACATTAAAAAATTTAGTAATAAATAAAAATCACTTCACGTCATTGCTTTTTTAAATTAATTTCATGACACATTTATAATTTAATTTAATAAATTTAGATATAACTATTATAATAAAATAATATTATGTGGAATGATTGTTCAATTTATTAGAAATAAATTTATTGTTTAAAAAATAAAAAAAAATGAATATTAAAATAAATTATTTCTTTATTTCTCTAGGAGGTTGTGATTGTTTATTTAGATTTTGAGCAATTTCTGGTGATATTTTACATTCTATTAATGTTGTTAATTCTTTTAATTCATCACCACCTTCTCCAGCATTTGCCATTTTATTCTGGATTTCATCCTTTTGATTAAAATTATCAATTCTTGGTTTTAATGCTGCTCTAAATTTCTAAAAACAAAAAAAAATATATATATAAATAACTCAATATAAAAAAATAGTAACAATTGAGAATGGAAGAATTGATTGATTAATATAACATTCTGAAAGTATTCACACATCTAGTACAGATATATTGAAACTCTAGGCAGCTACATACTTTGTTTGGGTAGTGAATGTACCTGTTAACTTCTGTTGAACTTCCATACCAAAGTGTATTGTTAATTAGAACTCAGCAACAGAATAAAAACAAGGAATCAGTAGTATTAAAATATTGGGTCCTTAATACCGTTTCTAGGTGTAATAAAATTAATTGTAGGCATATGAACTCCTCCGATAAAATCAGAAAGAGATATTTTAAAAAGCATTGAAAAATAGGATAATTCAAGAGAACAAGGGACTGATTTGAGTGTATGAGTAAACACAATTTTTGATGTGTCATGACCATGCTACTATGTATCCTTGATTCTTGAAATTACTGTACTAAATTAAATTTCCTTTCATTCTTCTTTTTATAAATGTTTGTGTTAAAAGTTTTGATTTGTGTTCTATATAAATTTATATACATATATAGGTTGACATTTTTTCATTCATTAAATGACATGGTAGCAAAATATTAGTTAAATGTATTCCATGTGAATGACATCTACATTACCATGTAATCCATATTGTTCATAAATTCACTGTGTAATGAAAAAAAGGGCACTATAAGTAAAATTTGTATAAAAAAAATTTTTACAGTTTTGAATTCTGGATAAAATGGTAATAAAACACCTGAAACATCTTAGAGAGTAGTATTTTAAAAATAAAGAGGATAGATCATTCTTAAGTGAACTAAAGATAAGATACCAATAGAGAGGTTACATTTAATAAACTGATTCCCATTGATTCCAAATTTATTAATGCTGATTACAGATTTCATTTAGTTGGTTGCAAGTAGTAATTTTCATAGGAATTGTGACATTTGAATCAGGTCTGGTAAAAAAAATCCAAACATCTGTTTCTAAGATGTAAATTTGTTACTAACTATCTGCAAATGATTATACATTCTTATGTGTCCCATTACTCAGAAAACAAATCCAGTAGATCAATCTTGCCCTTTACGAGTCATGTCACATGTGTTTAACCACAGCTATATGCCTACATCTACAATTTACACCACAAGTTCAGTCACCTGTACCATTGGATAGAACTAATCTGACAAATGCAGAATCAGTATCATTTTGATATGCTATAGGCTATTCTCCTGCTACCCACATGTTCCTTTAAGAATAATATTTAGTTTTATGTATCCATTGGTACTTCCAGCTGCTAATCAAAGTCTAACTTACAGTCAGTAAACCCACCCAAGACATCTGAAACAATTTCTGAGCTTTCAGTTGGGTTCTACTGACAGCAACAGATCTTTGTTTGAATTGGATCTGATCAGGTACCAATCATATGGGTATGGACACAACCCCTAAAACAGAATTGCTCCATTGATCATTAACCAATCATAGGGGCCGAACCCAGCCCTTGGACTATCTATTGTATGCAGCAGCCCAGATCTAGCAGGTAGAAACAAAAGGCAGAGGCCTCCCATTCACAAAATCAGGTTGAAAATGTTATCTGGGAAGATCAAAACTCAACATTTATTTGAAAGTGTAACCTTCCTGTTTGCTCTTAATGACCGCTATCCTCACAAACCCAAACTTAATCGGCTAACACAAGAATATTTTGACATTATTTTCACTTCATCGGGAGCTAACAACCACACAGTTGTATAGCACATCATGGGTTCCCCAAATTTATTCCTCTGCATGGTATAGGTCAGGTGGATCTAAAACTATCTGTATATATATCTACATTACATTTTTATGTGCTGTAATCGGTCTACAGTTTGCTGCTAAACAATGGCCACCATTATGGTGTTTTGCTTCTGTGATAGAAAATGGTAACCAGCACATTCATCGATAAAAGGAGGGTGGAAGTCAAAAAACAGATTCACATTTCTTCCCCACTATGAAGAAATAAGCCTAAATATTAGTATTAATATTAATAAATATTAATATTTAAATTTGGAAATACAATGCGCTTAATATGCACACAATTCTTGTGGAGGTAATCCAACTCTTAACCATATACAACTGACATATTTTAGCCGATGACCTAAGTAGTTTATACTTAAAAAAAATTATTTAATTTTAAAGTACTTACTTTAATGAAGGTATCCCCTTCAGCTTTTGCAATTGCATAAACAGCAAGTGCAGGTATGCATATTAATATACACATTATGATACAAACACCAAGAACTTCAGCCCACACTGGATAATGATATAAACCATTGTTGTATGTAGGTGGTTCATAATCTACTAAGTTAAATAGACACACACTCTGCAACAACAAAGACAAAATAAATTTGAATGGAAAGACACTAATTCTAAAACATATCATTTCATATGAATCCTTCTTTTTCAGGTTGTCAAGATAGAATCAGAATAACAACATGTAACATCAAACATTACTATGGTGAAAGATGGTTATGGGAACAAACTATCCAACTAATAACTATTGAAATCGATGTAAGTGCTGTATTTATCTTGGACTGTAGACACCCACATAAAACTCTAATAGTTGTAATTAATAAAGAAAGTAATCTTCATATCAATTAATTATTGAAATCTATAATATTATCATTAGGAATCAGTTTTATTAGACTGCTAATGATTTGTTTTGTTTATTAGCACAACGTGTTTTTATAATTACAATAAATAAACAAATACAACCTGTTATACAATTACCTGGTAACCTGTTATACAATTTTATGTTTAATTCTACCTAAATATGAACAATTAGGAATGACTGATACTAGAACTACTGCTTTTTGGGAGAAATAAAAAATTGTTCTTTCAAATAAAATTTGTTTTAACTTAAAAGTCTAGCCTACGTTCTATTTTAACATTAAGTATTAATTGATATCATATTTCTTGATGAAAGATATAATCACTTCCTTAAATAGTGTGTGATGAAGGACACTACTATAAATGATAAAAATCCAACTGCATGAAATTGGTCCTTGCTTTTGGATATCCATACGGAAACTGACAAAATAAGTCCCTAAAAATCTAATTCAAGAAAAAAGTTAAATATTTGATGTGAAAAAGATCATTTTTGCTTCATATCAATGTAAACACTGAAATAAATGTGAATTTTTCATAACATTTTCAAATAACCAGTCCTGTATGGCTGTGGATCATATTATTGCAGTCTGCTATAACATAAAATCAAACGTTCTAGAATTGGAAAAAGGTTTTGATTGCACTATGCGTATATTTCTATAAGTATAAAAATCAACTATTTATAAAACTTAAAATAAATTTTATTGTTTTAAAATATATTTTTTGTATTGAAGTATTGTTATACTAGATGTAGGTTCCAAGTTCTAAGAAACTTAAACATAACTAAATATATCTCGCACATAGCGCAGTAAATTATCAATATACTACATTTTTTAACTAATAAATTTATAATAAGCTTCTTAAATAAGGAAGGCCTTTATCCTCTACTAGAATGACTGTTTACTGCAATATTATGTTGGAAGCTTACAACAGAACTTGAGACTATTGAGGCTTTTTTTTGGTGTAGAGATCAAGGCAGTGAATAGGCAATTTAAAAATGTTTTGAATGAACAATATATTTTTTTAATTATTTTCCTAATATGTACTTTGCAATCTGTTTAACTAGTGAACAATAAGCAACCTCCCTCATGCCCCAGTGAGATGAGGATGACAGGAAATGAGGTAGAGTCTTGAACAGACTCAGGCTGACCATTCCAGAGAGATGTGGTTAATTAAACCCAAACCACCAAAGTATTCAAATCTGTATAAAAGCAACTAACTTTTACTATGATTTGAAACTCAGAACCTTCGACTTCAAAAATCAAGTGTTAAATAATTGATTTGCAACAAGTTAACCACCTGACTAGCCTAGTGGGTTATGAACAATACATAAAACATCATAAATATTTATACAACTGAGAGTCAGAATATCTTAATTTCTTAAAAGGGGTTTACAAGTGGACATGATGTGTTGCTCTGACCATTTGCTTTTTAACTTTGAAAATTGATTATTACTTGCTACTTAGATAACAATACCATACTTCAGAAAGATTCTATTTATGGATGATGAAGAATTTTGCAAGTAATTTGGAAAATGTTTGACAGAGCAGAAGGAGCATGGAGTCTAACCAATTATTGAGAAATAAAATTTGTGATTTCCAGATTCACTTTTTGTAGATTACCACATCTAGAGATTTGTGGTATTGATTTGACACCAACTCTATCACATTATAAAAAAATAACAGAAATTTCATTGTTCAGTCTTGTCTGGAAGTGATATGGCAAGAGATAATACGTTAAGTTTAAAATCATACCATATCATTTAATGAAAACCACTTATTAGTCAACTAATATATTTAAACACTGGTGTCATAAGGCTATAGATTAACAACAGAATCTAATGAAGATGAGAGATCATTTATACAGATTATTAACAGTACTGGGTCTAAAATTAAACTGAGGAACAGTTTTACTGAACATTTTTCAAAGTATAACTTACTCTATCCATGTAATTAATTATTTTCTGAAATAGTCACACAGGATTACAAAAGATTTTCAAAAACCTCTACCTTTGAAACAGTAACATTCGATTTTTTTTTTTTTGAAACAGTAAACCATGATCCTCAAATTCAAAAGCTTTAGGTAAAGTACAGAAAGAATTAGTTGCCGTCAATGATTTTATTTATTTGTTTGATGGAATTTTCAATTTTTTCCTATTTTGTAATGGTATTTTAATAATGGTTACTTATTCTGTCCTTTATTTTCTGGTGTTTGCTTTATGTATTTATTCATAAATCACTGGTCCATTTGTGCTACTTATTCAATAACTAAATCAACAATCCTTAATACCTAAGATATTAAGATAAGATAGTTCTTTATACATTTAATTTTTTCTAAATATATTACCAAACTAGTTCATCAATAAACTATTACATTTTAAAGAATTATTTTTTATATATACTTTTTAATGCTAATATTTCATTAAGAATAACCATTTAACTATGTTTTTTTTTAAACATTAGAAATTTAAAAAAGTACCAAAATTGTATTACAATATATTTGTTTATTCTTTATGGTACACTTAATTAGAATGATTTTTTTAATATCCAAGATAAAATTAATGAAAAAATTATAGAATATAAACTCAGTTAAATGTTTGGTCAAACTAACCAATCTGCTGACAAAAGTCATTAAAATTTGCAATACAAAAAATTTAATTAATATTTTTACCAGTATTAAAAATGGTGCCGCAACATTCCAACAGAATCGAAGATATATTGATGGATATGAATTAGTCATATGATGAATATTTTCTGATAATCGATTTACACCATATAACCAACAAACAGCTATTACTTCAAATAATGCTATATATATTATTGAATTGGTAACAGCATAATGGTCTATCAGCTGGAAGAAATAGATTCCTCCCTGAAAATTAAACAAATTATAATATATTAATGTTTTGATATTTTAAATTGTTATTAATATGTTTTCAAATTACAACTTTATTCTATTAATACATCTGGCATTTACTGTGGTTTATTATTAAAGTTATTCTAAAGTTTGTTATTTAATTTCTTTACAACTGTAATTCCAAGTAGAAACTCATTACTAACAGTTAAAATTTATGTATATTCACCTAAAATCATCAAATACAATATTGAGATCAGAATATCAGTCTACAGCTTACAGGTTCTGTAGTTCATATGGGACGTAAGAAAAATATTGTATAACAGTTATACTTAATAACAAACTTTGTTCTACATCACCTCTATTACTAATACTGGATTCTGAAAATAAATGAACATTATGAATTAGCTAACGGCAAAGACAGTAGATGAACAAGTCATGCGTAATGTGAAGTACAATACAGAACAGAAAAACTGTTTGTTTACTATTGTTTTATACAAAGATCTAATTGTGTAACTTTAGAAAGATGACAGAATACTGTGCATAAAGTTTAAGTATACAATATATATTATTTAGTCAACCTATCGACTCTCTTTAATACAGTCATTCACGGGAACCGGATATTTTGAAGTGGGTTGTACTCGGGCGTTCGTGGTGGGAGGGGCACGTGGCTGGTGTCTGACGTTTCCTTTGTTCATAGCATTTACATTTTAGTCGTTGAGACGAAGCCGTGGACGCTAGACCAATGCCTGTACGCGTATGACAGTTTTGTGCGAAATGACGAATCCGTAACTGCTGTTCAGCGAGATTTCCGCCGTCAGTTTAATATCCATCGTAATGCAAGGGTCCCTTCTCATAACACAATATTGCAATGGGTAAACAACCTTCGAACAAGTGGTTCAATATTGAAGAAAAAACCACCGGGTCCCCGACGAACTGCTAGCACTCCGGAGAACATCGAACGAGTAAGGGAAGCCATTGTCAGAAGCCCACGCCGCTCTATTCAGAGGCATTCAGCAGCGCTTCAAATGAGCACAAGTATGGTAAGACGAATTCTGCATACAGACCTGCATTTCCATCCTTACAAGATAGCCGTCGTGCAGCAGTTATACGAGCAAGATTTCACGCAGCGATTACAATTTTGTCGACAAATGCTTACCATTTTTGAAGAAAATGAAAATTTGTTATTGTTAATGAGTAACGAAGCCCATTTTCATCTGAATGGCTTCGTCAACAAACAGAATTATTGCCGGTATTGGGCAGAAAGAAACCCACATCAGCTCCACGAGAGACCACTTCATAGCCCAAAGGTGACCTGTCTGGTGTGCAATAGGAAAGGTCGGTGTTATTGGACCATATTTTTTTGAAGAAAATGACGCTGCCGTAACTATAACAGCTGATCGTTACATTCCGATGTTGAATACGTTTTTCATCCCTTAGTTACGAAACTGGGGAATCGATTTTCAAAACGTGTTATTCCAGCAGGATGGAGCTACAGCGAGGGCAACGGTGGCTGTTCTCCGTAACTTGTTTCCGGGACGGATCGTTTCCAGATTCGGCGACATTCCATGGCCCCCTCGGTCCCCCGACTTGAGTAGTTGTGATTTTTTTCTGTGGGGGTTTCTGAAATCGCGTGTGTACGGCAATAAACCGCGTACATTGGAGAACCTAAAGATCGCAATTCGTCATCACGTCACCCAGATTGATGTAGACATGCTGCAAAGAATTGAGGCCAGTTACCGTGAAAAGCTACAACAATGTATTGCCCAAAATGGACATTACTTGCCGGACATAATTTTTCGTTCATGAGTAAGTAACAAATGCTTTGATTTAACAAATGTTTCAGTACCAATAAAACTTTTTTAAAGTAAATATTCAATTTTTTATGATTATTTTAAAAACATCCGGTTCCCGTGAATGACCCTGTATAACACAAATTATAAATCAGAAAAAACACATTTTACAAATTATTTAAGATGAAAGAAATTTTTAATTCCTTTTTGGTAAATTTTTCTTAAATAAAAAATTAAAAATCCACTTTAAAAAAAAACTGTTGTAAATTAGTAATTAATAAGTAAAAACTTCTATAAATCATTAATAAATATTACGAAGTTGAGATACATTACAATTCTATAGTTTTATTTAAGTATAACATTTTGGACAATAACTCATTCATTTGTTTAGTCACAATAATGATAACATGATACTCAAAGCCATTTAACATAATAATATCTATGATGTAGATAACAGGCATAAAAATATATAGAGGCTAGAATGTAAATGAGAGAGAAAATTTCATTGATTACAGAAAAATAAGTTTAATTTCTTTAGTCTCCTGTGTCTAAATCACAAAATTTTCTTCTATCTATTTATTAAATTAAACAAATAAACTGGTACAAGTATATTGGAGCACACTGAAAGAAATATACAATAATAGTGATATGTACAGAGTGGCGCAGAGAAATGGGAAATTTTGGATTTGATATTGGCAGCCCTGTAGGTATACCATAAAGACAGAAAGATGTTAAACTATAGAGCAGTAACAAACATTTAGTTTGTTGGAGCAGTGTAATGGTGTAGAACATGTGGTTGCCATAAGGGTGTTTTACCGACATGGTGAAGTGTAACAGCTGTACAAAGAGTGTTTCGGCAACAATATGAGATCCCGCCCCGCGGTCAAGTTCCTACTTCACATGCAATCAAAATTTGGGTTTGTAACATTGAAGAGAATTGTTCGGCTTTGAAAAAAAAAAATCTAGTGAACATTATTATCTGTATATACACCAGAAAACACTGATGCTGTGGAAGCTGTAGTGGTAAGGAGTCCTTGATGTTCGGTGCAGAAAATTGCCTCGTCATTGGAACTCAGACGTCAGAGCATGCAAAGAATACTCCATAATCTGAAATTTCATTCTTACAAGATTCAAACTGTCCATGAACTGAAACCTAACAATTGAGTATTGCGTCTGCAATTTTGTGAAAAACTGTAGTCTAAAATCAATGAAAATGGTAACTTTATTGAAAATCTTTGGATGTCAGATGAAGCCCATTTTCAATTAAGTGGATACATGAATAAGCAGAATTTCCATTACTGGGTACAAACAAATCCTGCTCAGCTTCACCAGCATCCATTACACAGTGCTAAACTTACTGTATGGTGTGCAGTTTTGTGATAGGCCCTTACTTCTTTGAAGATGAAGGAGGCTCAGCTGTCACTGTGATGTCTCAACATTATGTCGACATGCTAGAGACATTTTTTGCCCCTAGGTTCCATTCTCTTCCAAATCTTGACCTTCAGCAAACCTGGTTTCAACAGGATAGAGCCACCACATACACTTCCTAACAGTCTATGGCAGCAGTGAGGTCGCATAATTTCAAGGACTGCTTAAATCACTTGGCTGCCCTGATCTCCTCCAGACCTCAAAACATAAACTGAAGAGGAAATCACCAATGTCCCGGAGAACAAATTGCACCACGCTACACAAAATTTTCAGAGTTGACTTACTGAATGTTTACGCAAAAATGGAAAGCACTTAAGTGAAGTAATTTTTAAAAAATAATGTGTATTGAAATTTCACTCTTGTAGAATATATTTTCAACATCAAATAAAGATTAGTAACTTTACTTCAATTTTTCTAATTATTTAAAATTTTCCCGTTTTTCTGCACCACTCTGTATTAGAAGGGCCAGCATAACAAAGAACAACTTTATCATATAATTGTCTCATCTACAGACTTTTTGTACATCCACTGTATAGAAAATTGATTCTGCTATAATAAAGTGTAGATCTGCTCCTATTACCACATCATGCAGGCACCAAGGTTACAGTAACTAAAACAGTCCCCATATCCAGCAAGTACCTAGCCTCAGCCAAAAAACTTCATTAGAGAGAAAGGACTATAAAGCAATAAAAGTACCTCCATCCAGAGGCAGACGAGAGAACCCATCCCACCCAGTTTCTCAAATCATAATATATTTTCCAAGAATGGAAGTAGCACATTATTAGCAGACTCACCGACTTAACATTGGGCAGCTCAAGTAAATGGTGATTTTTTTTTTTGTCTTCAGTCATTTGACTGGTTTGATGCAGCTCTCCAAGATTCCCTATCTAGTGCTAGTCGTTTCATTTCAGTATACCCCCTACATCCTACATCCCTAACAATTTGTTTTACAAATCCTAAACGTGGCCTGCCTACACAATTTTTCCTTCTACCTGTCCTTCCAATATTAAAGCGACTATTCCAGGATGCCTTAGTATGTGGCCTATAAGTCTGTCTCTTCTTTTAACTATATTTTTCCAAATGCTTCTTTCTTCATCTATTTGCCGCAATTCCTCTTCATTTGTCACTTTATCCACCCATCTGATTTTTAACATTCTCCTATAGCACCACATTTCAAAAGCTTTTAATCTTATCTTCTCAGATACTCCGATCGTCCAAGTTTCACTTCCATATAAAGCGACGCTCCAAACATATACTTTCAAAAATCTTTTCCTGACAAAATTAATTCAAAAATTAATTTTTGAAGTAAACAAATGATATTTCTGACTGAAGGCTCGTTTCGCTTGTGCTAGTCGGCATTTTATATCGCTCCTGCTTCGTCCATCTTTAGTAATTCTACTTCCCAAATAACAAAATTCTTCTACCTCCATAATCTTTTCTCCTCCTATTTTCACATTCAGTGGTCCATTTTTGTTATTTCTACTACATTTCATTACTTTTGTTCTGTTGTTGTTTATTTTCATGCGATAGTTCTTGCGTAGGAGTTCATCTATGCCATTCATTGGTTCTTCTAAATTGTTTTTACTCTCTGCTAGAATTACTATATCATCAGCAAATCGTAGCATCTTTATCTTTTCACCTTGTACTGTTACTCCAAATCTAAATTGTTCGTTAACATCATTAACTGGTAGTTCCAAGTAAAGATTAAAAAGTAACGGAGATAGGGAACATCCTTGTCGGACTCCCTTTCTTATTACGGCTTCTTTCTTATGTTCTTCAATTATTACTGTTGCTGTTTGGTTCCTGTACATGTTAGCAATTGTTCTTCTATCTCTGTATTTCAACCCTAATTTTTTTAAAATGCTGAACATTTTATTCCAATCTACGTTATCGAATGCCTTTTCTAGATCTATAAACACCAAGTACGTTGGTTTGTTTTTCTTTTAATCTTCCTTCTACTATTAATCTGAGGCCTAAAATTGCTTCCCTTGTCCCTATACTTTTCTTGAAACCAAATTGGTCTTCTCATAACACTTCTTCCACTCTCCTGTCAATTCTTCTGTATAGAATTCTAGTTAAGATTTTTGATGCATGACTAGTTAAACTAATTGTTCTGTATTCTTCACATTTATCTGCCCCTGCTTTCTTTGGTATCATGACTATAACACTTTTTTTGAAGTCTGACGGAACTTCCCACTTCCCCTTTTTCATAAATATTGCATCCCAGTTTGTATAATCTATCAATCGCTTCCTCACCTGCACTGCGCAGTAATTCTACAGGTATTCCGTCTATTCCAGGAGCCTTTCTGCAATTTAAATCTTTTAATGCTCTCTTAAATTCAGATCTCAGTATTGTTTCTCCCATTTCATCCTCCTCAACTTCCTCTTCTTCCTCTATAACACCATTTTCTAATTCAATTCCTCCGTATAACTCTTCAATATATTCCACCCATCTATCGACTTTACCTTTCGTATTATATATTGATGTACCATCTTTATTTAACACATTATTAGATTTTAATTTATGTACCCCAAAATTTTCCGTAACCTTCCTGTATGCACTATCTATTTTACCAATGTACATTTCTCTTTCCGCTTCTGAACACTTTTCTTTAATCCACTCTTCTTTTGCTGGTTTGCACTTCCTGTTTATAGCATTTCTTAATTGTCGATAGTTCCTTTTACTTTCTTCATCACTAGCATTCTTATATTTTCTACGTTCATACATCAACTGCAATATATCGTCTGAAACCCAAGGTTTTCTACCAGTTCTATTTATTCCGCCTAAGTTCGCTTCTGCTGATTTAAGAATTTCCTTTTTAACATTCTCCCATTCTTCTTCTTCATTTTCTACCTTATCTTTTTTACTAAGACCTCCTCAAAAATCTTCTTTACCTCCTCTTCCTCAAGCTTCTCTAAATTCCACCGATTCATCTGACACCTTTTCTTCAGGATTTTAAACCCCAATCTACATTTCATTATCACCAAATTATGGTCACTATCAATGTCTGCTCCAGGGTAAATTTTGCAGTCAACGAGTTGATTTCTAAATCTTTGCTTAACCATGATATAATCTATCTGATACCTTGCAGTATCGCCTGGCTTTTTCCAAGTGTATATTCTTCTATTATGATTTTTAAATTGGGTTTTGGCAATTACTAAATTATACTTCGTGCAACACTCTATAAGTCTATCCCCTCTTTCATTCCTTTTGCCTAGCCCGTATTCACCCACTATATTTCCTTCCTTGCCTTTTCCAATCTCCAACTATTATTAAATTTTCATCTCCTTTTACGTGTTTAATTGCTTCATCAATCTCTTCGTATACACACTCTACCTCATCATCATCATGGGCGCTTGTAGGCATATAGACGTTAACAATCGTTGTCGGTTTAGGTTTTGATTTTATCCTTATTACAATAATTCTATTGCTATGCGTTTTGAAATACTCTACTCTCTTCCCTATCTTCTTGTTCATTATGAAACCTTCTCCTGCCTGCCCATTATTTGAAGCTGAGTTAATTATTCTAAAATCACCTGACCAAAAGTCGCCTTCCTCTTCCCACCTTACCTCACTAATTCCTACTACATCCACATTTATCCTATCCATTTCCCTTTTTAAATTTTCTCGCCTACCAACCTTTTTTAAACTTCTAACATTCCACGCTCCGACTCATAGAATGTTATTTTTTTAATTTTCAGGTGACCCCTTCCTTAGTAGTCCCCACGCGGAGATCCGAACGTGGAACTAGTTTACCTCCGGAATATTTTACCAAGGAAGGCACCTCCATCATTGCTATATGAAAATGCAGAGAGCCACATTTTCTTGGAAAAAAAAGCAGCTGTAGTTTTCCATTGCTTTCAGTGGCCATATCAACATCACTCAGTACTCAGAGGACTGAGTGATGTTGATATGGCCGTTTAAGTCGTCCTGATTCATGCCCCTAACAACTACTGAAAGAGCTGCTGCCCTTTTTCAGGCATCATTCCTTAGTCTGGCTCGCAACAGATACCTCTCCGATATGGTTGCACCTTTGGTCCAGCTACTCTGTATCACTGAGCACTCAAGCCCCCTCACCAACGGCAAGGTCTCATGATTCATAGAGGAGGCATCTCCTCTATGAATCATGACATTGGGCAGCTCAAGTAAATGGTGAAGCAAATTGTTATTCTTCTGGATACAAATAATTCACCTGAGATTAGGACTTTGACTTCCTTAAGGAAATTTCTTATAGATTTCATTGATTGTGAGTTCTGTTTACAGTTCCTAATTGAACTGTAAACTGTTCATCCAGACCTCTGTTGAAGGATTAAGCAGCATCAAAACGGTAGTGAACAAATTTTATAATTAAATATTAAGAGATTAGGATAAAATGAAAGCTTGGGATATCTAATTAAAATAACTGACACATGCTATTATCTATATCAACAAGAAAAGAGTTAAAGGTACATGCAATGCAAAATACTACAATAGTCTGCCTAAAACAAACTTGTCTGAGTGTACCTGCTACACAGACTCACACCATTACTTAGTAGGCTATGTTTCTGAAAGTGGGAAAAATAGCACTATGGTGTATTCTTAGACTAAGTAAACCTTTGTAGTTTTACCTAAGTTTGTTGTAATATTTTACTGTAGTTCAACAGGGATCAATTCAACCTACACCTGTCATGACCACATATACACATATTTCCATTTCATCATACTAAAACATATAGCAGATTTGTTTATTTTTTCAAAGTAACAATATGCTGCTACTGAAATGTAGCTATAAACAACTATGAGATTTATAGAACAATGAGAAACAATGATGATGACAATTTAGAGAACAATGATGGTGAAATTTTATAGAAGAAAATATGTCAAGTCTGACTCGGATTTGGACTCAGAGTGAAAAGTTAGAAGTACTACCACTATGCTGTGGAGACTGACATAGTGACAGATTGACACAAAATTATTAAAAAAATGGTCTTTATAAACACTGTTTTTTAATCAAAAACTTTGTAAGTTTACCTTACTTTAATAATAATGAAATAATAGAATCCTTACCTTAGTAATATTTGGAAGTCCTAACACAAATGATATTATACAAATAACTAACACTAATATTTCATGGCAAACAAGATGACGTTTAATCCAGTTTGGGAAACCATCTTGAAGTGCTGTTACTACTACTTCAACGATTGCAAACTAAAACATGAGAAAAACAGTTACATTAGTATTTATCAATAACTGAAAGGCTTCTTCAACAAGACCTTCTTCTTTTTTCTGTTTAACCTCTGGAACCACCATAAGGTATTACTTCAGAGGATGATATGTATGAATGTAAATGAAGTGTAATCTCGTACAGTCTCAGGTCGACCATTCCTTCAACAAGACCTATTTTTTTCTTTTTTTTTGTTTAACCTCTGGGACCACTGTTAGGTATTGCTTCAGAGAATAAGATGAATGATTTATAGCATAAGTGAAAATGGCATGCCTGACTGGGATTTGAACCTGGGATCTCCAGATGAAAGGGCAAAATGCCACCACTTGCACATGGAGGCCGACCTTTCAACAAGACCTTCTTTTTTTCCTGTTTAGCCTCCGGTAATTACCATTCAGATAATACTTCAGAGGATGCATGAGGATGATGATATGTATGAGTGTAAATGAAGTGTAGTCTTGTACAGTTTCAGTTCGACCATTCCTGAGACGTGTGGTTAATTGAAACCCAACCACCAAACACCGGTATCCACGATCTAGTATTCAGATCCGTGTAAAAATAACTAACTTTACTTGGACTTAATGCTGGAACTCTCGACTTCCATATCAGCTGATTTGGGTAGACACGTTCACCACTAGACCAACCCGGTGGGTTCTTCAACAAGATCTGTTAAATTATAACTTCACTTTATTTTGTTCATTCGATTATATGAGTTTTTATACATGATATGTGTTAAGTAAAAGATAGCATAATAAAATTAAATTATATTAACATTTAATGACTGACTTAAATAAATTTAATTAATTCTTTATGCATTATGTACACTGTTTCAACTGAGTAAAAAATCTTAGCTAAATATAAAAAATATTTTCAATATTAAAATCTTCATTTAACAATTTTGTGTCTATAAACTTTTCACAAGGATTTTATAATTAATTAGCTTCGCTGGAGTTAAAAATTTTTTTTTTATTCATTATTTTCAGACATCCTTTTACTAACTCTAATTTTCTATATATAGTGTAGATTTATTAAAGAAAATAATAAATAAATAAATACTGCTACTTTAATATTTTTTTATTTGTAATGAATAAACTCTAATTCAGTTTTACCTTATTTGTGATAATTTTTCTCATATCAATAATTTCATAACACTAAGCTAAGCAAACAAAAAAGAATAGCAGGTTTTTTAATCTGTTATAATATCTTTTGTATAAGGTGTACTGCAGAATATTTATTTACGGGTAGAAATAAAGAGCAAAAAGGGCAGTTTTAGTTGCATTTATGGCCATAGACTGATGCCCTATTTTTCCACTTGATAGCACCACTAGCAAAGATGACAACTCCTGAGCAAAAAAGCCACCTATGTTTTACATTATGCTAAATATGAATCTGTAGTTACAGTTCAAAGTGTATTCCATAGAAAGTTTAGAGAATTTTCCAAATGACCCTAGTACTTGATTAAAAAATTATATTGCATAGAATGATCAGTGTCACAGACACCCTTTTATTTAGTACATGCTGTATATTTAAATTTTTAAATAACTACATAAAATGTACTTTCATTGTTGTAAATATTAATACAGATATAATTATCTTAAATAAATACTTTTGATAAATAAACATTTTGATAATGTTTAAAAATTATATAGGTACAAACTAATAACTAATAATAATAATTAGTATTGAAATATTTATATAAAACGGCTTTTTAAGAATGGCAACAAATAGTTGATATTAACGTTTTATATATAGTTTATATTTTCCTGTAATTCTCTTATTCTAAAACAGCCTATTGACAATTTTTGATTTATGTCATTACAGCATTACATAAAGTTTAATGTTAAATAATGTCAACCATATTCAACGTTAAGCTGATTAGAAAACACATTATCTGACTGATAGCTAGTATAATATTTGCATTTTATTTAGTTGAAATAGAGAAATGTGTATTTTAGGAAAAACATGAGGTTATTAGACCTAATTTAAATTGATAGGATTTAGTTGTCAACATTGAAACTCAGAGAATTTGTAATGTATAACTAGTCTGAGATATGAGGTTTGGTAACTCATGTGCTTTAACTGATGTACATCCACTAGAGGTTGTAAGTATACTTATAATGAAACTTCTTATACTTACTATTGTAGTATGAAATATTTCTTTCACTTTTAATCAATTATCTGATAGGAAAGGCCTTTCAAAAAATAACCTTCACTTGCTCTATCCTTCCATAACTCTCAAAATGTTCTTAAATCATCCCTCACTCTCTTCTCTAGTCCTTATCTTTTCTTTGTAATATCTCCACTAGTCTTCCTCACTTTCATTCTCTATCCTCATAAACCAATGAAGTCTAAACCAAACCAATGAAGTTATCTTTTTTTAATATTTCCATTCAGGTTTCCCATTCCTGGTGTTAACCTAACATTGTAATTTTATATTCAATACTCTATCTTACCAATGATATTTTTTTAAATTTCATTTCTAAACAAGGTTTCTTACTTCTTCATTTGTGGTCACCCATGTATTAGCAAATAATTCAAAATTTATTTAATTTGATTTGCATTGTCCGTCATGTTATATGCCTTGTATTCCTTTGGATCATCACCATTTCACTATAAGCTTCTCACAACCTTGGAATATCTGCCAAAATATTTGATTCTTCTGCCGACTACCAAAATTAAGTCTACCACGACCCTAAGTATTAATGGCACTGCTCATGTACTATGAGTCAGAAACATCATCCTTCTTTTAATTTATACTCATTCCACTCTTCTCAATCTCTGCATTCCATACATTTATTTACTTGATTTTGAACGCCATTATTTTCACAAGTATCTTCAAAAAACAATTCTTACTTCTGATTTTTACCATTTATTTCATTCTCCAAAGAACCTCATCCATAACTGGAAAACACAGAAACGGTAACAACACACGGTTCTCTTCAAGGTTATACTTCTATAATTAGAAAAAAATCACTGTATGACTTCATTAAATATATATATATTTTTACATAGTTATTTACCTGGCTATTAAGACCTAAGCAAAGGAGCATGAAGAAAAATAGTACAGCCCAGAAATTTGAAAAAGGCATTTTTGCTATTGCTTGAGGATATACAACAAATATGAGACCAGGACCTGCAAAGAGAAAAATAATTATATATTTTTTTAGGATGTATCGATTGAACATCATTTTTCAGCAATATTAAACATTAATAAGTGGAAGTGCCCAGGGTTTCCATTAGTTTGGATTAATTAATTTTACTTTTTATCATTTGAGATGAATAAGCTGTCTAAAAAGCATTATTTATTATACTTCATCCAAGTATAACAACTTTTTTTCATCAAAATAACTCAATTTTCAACATAAATAATTACTTGTGACAAGTTGTTTAATGCTGAAGGATCCCAAATGAAATCAATTTATAGGTGCAATATTGTTTATTAGATTAGAATATCCATATTAGTACTGTATTTGATCATTGGTTCAATAATTAATATACTTCTAATGGACGGTTGACTTGAGACTGGATAAAACTATTGCCAAACTGTAGCTAAGGTTAAATTTTTTTGTGAGACAAAATGTATGAAAGTATCAGTCTGACTTTGAGTTTAAAATTTCATTTCAAGTAATAAAAATGTAAGGTTATAACATTTTAATCAATGAAGTACTGAGAACAAAAGGCCTGTTAAGAAAACCATGGTAATTAAATGAAAACATTATGATTTTTAATATGTTTCTCCTATTATAATATGTAATTGTAACTTATTACAAATACTGAAAATGAAAAAATCACTTACCGTCAGTTATAACATTTTCAACAGATGTTTCATGTTCTGTAGCAATATTACCAATTGTTGCAAAAGCAAATATACCAACAATTATACTGGTAACACCATTTATTATTGTTACTGTTAACGTATCAGTAAGAATTTGATTTGCATATCTATTATAACTAGCGAATGACATTACTGAACCAAAAGCAATTCCAATTGAATTAAAATTTTGAGCGACTGCATTAACCCAAACCTGTAAAAAATAAAATTAAGTAAAAATCAATCTAGTGGTAATGTAACAGAAGAAAAAAATTATAAAACAAAAATTAAAGTACATTGCTTACATCATAAAAAAATAATACATTAATCAATTGTAATTACATTTAAAACTTACATGGACATCATTTTAATAAAAAAGTTTTTATCAGCAGCAAATAAGAAGAAAGTATAAGTCTAACACTTTATGCAGAACAAAAAATATTTTTTTAATTCAATAAGTCTTTTAAAACATTTTTTAGAAGTATTACCAGCTAAGGAATCGTTTAAAAATACAAAGGCTATTCCACAACTGGTTTTTGGTTGAGTGGTAAAAAAGAATAGGGAAAATTTAATAAAATGCTACATTATTTCTACTAATGGTTGTCGCCCACATTCCAGTATTTATCATACATACTATAACACCAGTTTTTTATAAACTCAGTTCATCAAAAACTCTCCAACCAGTTATTAAATATATCAAGCTTCCCATGGGTTGGGTAACCAGTCAGTTCTTCTAAGTGAAGAGAAAGATAGGATGCATTTAGCATCAAATTTAGGCTCTAGGACAAGTTGTTAAAAATTTTCCACTTGAACTTTTCAAGCAAAGTCTTTGTGTGATCTACAGATTTCAGATTGGACATGAAGAACCACACTTTTTGAGTATTCTGAGACAGTATCGATACAATTCTGACTCAGGAATTTGTCTGGAAACAAATATTTTAAACAAACTGATTTAAATTAATCCTACCATTTTAGATTATAGTTAAATTGAAGTTGAAACTGTTTTTTTTTTTTTTTTTATTTATACATTATCAATATATATCAGAAAGAATAATTTACCTTAGAATTGAAAAGAAGTTCCCAACGTGGGTTGAAAAAATATTCTAATCCTTTAAAAGCACCATCAAGTGTTACTGAACGTACAAGAAATGCCAAAACAAGAATAAATGGTACAACAGCAGTAAAATAAAGAACTCTTCCTGATGTTCGAACAGACTTCCAATTTGAAAAATAAACCAAAATCCATGCAAAAAATAGACATGCTGCTAATTCCCACCTTACTGCTTCTGGATTTTCTAAGCCTGAACTGAGTTGTAAAACTTTGCGGCTAAAAAAAAAAGTAGCAATTTAAAATCATTTTTTTTATTATATAAATAAATTACGCTAAAATTTAAAAATATATTTTGACTTTTAAGCAATTAAATTTTAATATGTACTACAATAAACATCTCATACATTCTAAAAGCAGTCAATTGATGAGTTGTCATTTAATCTTATGAAGTCACTGATGCCAGTTCTTAATTTCAATGAGCCTCTTACTAGATTCATATTCCTTATTCCCTAACAGATAAACAACAAATAATACAAGTTTTGCAAAATAAAACAAACCACCAAAACACAGTAATAAATAGACAAATTAAAACTTTCTATATTAATTTCAAAAATCAATTTCCACAGAATCCATATCTTCAGCTGTTATTAAATAATATAATTATATTAAAACATATTTATTTATGATTCGTTAATTTGTTGAAATTGTTTTTTGAAAATTTTGAAATTTATTATGTACAAAGATGCAAATTCTATCATCCAGTATCGGAATATCTATATTTATTTATATTTTATTTAATATTAAATTTTATTAGTACAGCGGTTAATATTTTACTGAATTATTTGAATAAAAAAAGGTATACATGTATGTATGTATGATCTCACTTTTATAAAAATGTTAACTGTCCATTAATTAACAAGGTGGACTAAATGATAAGAGCAGTCTTTTCATGTGAAGATATGTATATGTCCATTGGTGTTTTATTACTACAAAATTATTAGTGTAGTCACAGGAGAAAATGTTACATGGCAGAGTACAAGGCATTAGGTAAATCCAGGTGAGGTTTGCCCACATCTAGAGCTTATTATTAATCTTCCTACAATATCCTCCGAAGGTAGTAAGTGACAGCATGCCTTATGTACATCAACTGGGATGAGTCAATATTTTTTTAAAAAGAAGTACAGTTTGTCAGAGAAAGAGAGGTTCTCACTGAATTAATGCCACCCTTTATCTTTTTTTATTGTAGTTTTCTATAAGTCATAAAGGAACAAACAACTTTAACTAAAAAAATAATACTAAAAAATAAATAACTTTTAAAAATACTCAATAAATGCATATGATGCCAACTGGGCTGGTCTAATGGTTAATGTGTCACTGCAAATCAGTTAATTGTTGATTTTGAAAGGTTCTGAGGTGCAAATCCTAGTAAACGTTAGTTGCTTTTATACAGATTTGAATACTAGACAGTGGATACTAGTGTACTTTGGTGGGTGGGGCTCAATTAACCACATGTCTCCGGAATGGTTGACCTAAGTCTATACAAGACTACATCTTATTTACATGTCATACATATCATCCTCATCTCATTACGCTGGGAGGGGGTTGCTTATTGTTCACTAGTTGAATAGATTGCAATAAATATTAAGAAAAAAAAATGTATATGATAACGAAGAACAAAAAGTAATCTATAAATAAAATAAAGGCAAAATAAAATATAAATAATCTAAATGGAATATATAAATTAAATATGACAACTCTGATAATTATACGTTGTTGAAGTAAATTAATTGTTGAATTGTTTTGCAGAATGTATTGGAACTGACAAAACTTGAAATTAATTAAATTTACATTATGTAATGTGGCAGAAAATCTAATTTTTAAGTAAAGTATAATAATTACAGAAAATAATTAATGAGTGTTTGAGACAGTTACAATAGCCAACATATACATTATTGGTTACAGTAACCTTACTAAATAATACTAATAATAACAGATTATAACATATCAGTAAAAAATATTAGGTTAAAAAATTTTAATCCAAATATATAATGACAGCGGCCTATAAACAGGCCAATTTATATGATTTCTACTATCTTACAAGAGATATTTATTATGTTGGCTACATTTATCTTACACTCTCAAGATCAAGTTTGAAAGCATAAAATCTTACTAGTCAGTTTGGGATCAAATGTAATTTGTTTTTTTTTATATATTTGTTGTGGTAAATATTACTTTCACTACATTAACAACAATGGTCTTATTAAAAATCAATAACATTTTTTAATGTAAAGTAAGGTACATCAAGACCAAAAATGGTTTAAGGATTTTAGTACTGAATACACTTTTCTATTTCAGAAGAAGAAAATAATGAGACAGCTTCATTAAATTGTCCTAAAACAATTATATGTATCACTCTTTGGAAAGTTACAGGTAAGAATACAAGTAACATGATTTAAAATTTAACTTTAATAATTAAATAAAATTTTTAATTATTTTAGAAGTAGCTTATATTTACCTTAAATCCTTGTCGCACATATCAGCATGTTAAACATAAATATAAAACATCCGTTAACAATAATTAAATATAAAAATCACTTAATTTACTTAACCCTTTAAATTGTAGCTATTGAAATTTAATTTAACATAACCTGAATTTAATAAAAGTATATTATTTTAAATATGTAAATTGTCTTTTTTTATTAGACTATAGATGTTACATTTAATAAAATAACTTTTTTAATTATATCTACATAAATAATATTATATTAATACCATACAATAACTGTAACTAAATCATGAATAATGATAGACTAAACTACAATCAAATCAAATTATAAATAAGCAATTTATAAGTCAATATCTATATGAAAGGCAAAAAAATGAACTCGGTTTATAATATATATATATATATTATAAACAGAGTTCAGTCTGTCTTAATTTTTATATATATATATATATATAGTAGAAAATTTTTATTCATATGAAAGCATCTTCAAATAAACAATTTCCAAACTGTGGAACTGAGAAAACTAAACCAAGGACTTCTGTATTATAAAGCTAAAATAATATTTTCACATAGAAAATATCAATATTTACATGTTATTTCATAAATTGGCAGCATCCATGTCACCACAATATGATGATGAATGAATTCTTTCTCCTCTTCCAACAACAGCAATAGTGATGTGTTTGTGAGGTATGGTGGTTAAAAATCTGCGTTACTGAATAGCATGTGAATGTCAAATTTTGCATTACACTTAAAGAACTGCCACAAGAGATGCTGTTACATCATAAGCATTACTGTAAGTGCCATGTTAGTTATGATCATTACATTAGACCAGTTTACCACAATAAATAACAAAAACATTGTTATGTTCAAGGCTATTATTAAGGAAATAGCATCTGAAGTTGGAATATGAATGTGGTGTTGCATAATATTATCTTTTTTTCTTTTTCCTGTTTAGCCTCCGGTAACTACCGTTTAGATAATTCTTCAGATGATGAATGAGGATGATATGTATGAGTGTAAATGAAGTGTAGTCTTGTACATTCTCAGTTCGACCATTCCTGAGATGTGTGGTTAATTGAATCCCAACCACCAAAGAACACCGGTATCCACGATCTAGTATTCAAATCCATGTAAAAACAACTGGCTTTACTAGGACTTGAACGCTGTAACTCTCGACTTCCAAATCAGCCGATTTGGGAAGACGCGTTAACCACTAGACCAACCTGGCGGGTTTGCATAATATTACCTACAAATTTTTAAAAACACACAATATTCAAAACGTATTCTGAAAACATTACCAGTACATTTATGCATGCTGGTCAAGAAGTATTTAATTTTTTTCAATTAAATGAATCTAGGGCAATTATATCACTCTCTATATCTGGCACTAGCTAATTCTGATTTTTTTAAAAAATTAACTCAAGGAAAACAATTCAAGAATGCCAACATGAAAAGGCAGATGAAAAAGATTCTTAAGAATAGCTCCCAAAAATGTTTTTAAAAACTTCATAAGCACTGGTAGAAGTGCAGCTGCTAAAAGAAAACATACTGAAGTAAATTGTATGCAGTTTTTCATAAATGAAGGTATTCTGGACATTTTTTGAAGCTACTCATAAATGATAAGTAACTGATAACACAAAGGAAATGCATAATTTGAAGGTTTTATAATAGTATGGCGAAAAAGCCTTTAACTCAAACAAGTAGAAGTGTAGTGTGTATATAATGAAGTAAAATGATTGGCTAAAAAATGGTGCTTTCTGAAAACTGTCACATTGCACATTAGCACAAATATGGAATAAGTATCACAAACATTTATAAATAGTCCTTGGCTATACAATAAACTATCTTAATTAATCCTGATTAGAAGCAATCTCTCTGTGAGTTAATCATTTCATTCCACTTTCCTTATCCTATATTGTTACAACAAAATTATGCTTCTTCTCTGGGCAAGTACCATGGGAGTTGGATTATTGATTCCATATGTAGTTCCATACTGGAACCTTCTGATAGCTGGCAAGACCACTGCTTCTTAAGAGAAATATAAATACTGTATACTTGAGTAATTCTTCAAGTACTCTGGCTGGAAGGATGTCTCTGAGAATGAACTGTTTCATATTCAGAAAGCCAAACTAATAGCGAGGCCCCTATTAAGTAAAACCAGATTTATTGTCCAAACTTTTACAAACACTGTGGTAAAATTCTATAACAGAACTAGCACAGAATCCAGTCTGAAATGATAAACAGTTATATTTCTCAGCTAACAGTTATTATATATTATATAAGATTGTATGAGAGTTTTACATTAAACAGTTATTTTCTCAGCTTCTGTAATTAAAGACTTGTAAAGGTAATATTGAACAAATGTTATATATAGTATATATATATATATATATATATATAAATGAATTTATTAGTTTAGCATCCTAGCAGTATATAATGATTATTATCAAATAAATAAAATAAAAATATTACTTATTGCTTATTCCTTCAAAAATTCTCTCACATTAGTACTTTAGTGGTGCACAGTTCCTCACCAGATGTATAATTTATTTTTTTTAATTTAAAAAAATTCCTTAGTCAGATTATTAAAAAAAAGAATTGACTAAGGAGTAGCATCTTTCTTTTTTAAATTAAAAAATAAATTTTATATATCTGATGGTATGGTGTGCACCATGAAAGCTCTAATATGAGAGAAGTTTTAAAGGAATAAGCAGCAAGTGATATTTTTATTTTACATATATATATATATATATATGTTAATTACATTATTGTGCATAAATAATGCTACAAATGTTGTTATATATACTACGAGTATATGTTTTTAAGATGCAAGGTATTTAAATGAGGAACTTTTATTTTTAAAAGTCCTTCAGATTGCTGCACTCAGCTCTGTATGGCTGACTCGGATCCATATGGCACACACACACAGCTCCTGGCAGCTTACTCGGCTCCATCTACACAATAAAATCTGGCTCTGCACTAGAATAGTCAGTCTAGTTCCTTCATCCAGAGACTCAATTTGTTTTTGTTATGAATGTACAAGTAATGTTAAATATATAATTTACAAGTTCAAGATTATAATAAAAACAATTTATATTATAAATGAAGTCAACAATTTTATTTAATTGTATGAACCAGTGAACAACAAATATTAAGAATAATTTAAATCCAACCAAGGTATTAAACCAAGGCAGCAAATTATTCGACATGTGTATCCCCCGTTAATGATGATTTCACTAGTCAGAACTTTTAAGTTAACTGGACTAGACTAGTCCAGCTGTATGAGATTTTTAACAGATATTATGAAAAAAATTATGTATATAAAATATTAAAAATAACGAGTGTAACTTAATTCTGTTTTCTTGAAGCACTATAACACACTATCAAAAGGTGAGCAATGCTTTCCTGAAAATATCTTTATTTCTTTATACGATTTCACTGCTGAATATGAATCTCTCAATAAATGTTTAGAAAAAAAAAATTGTAACTATAAGACCTTCAATATGTATCACCATAAAACATTCCATGTTTTGCTTCTTTAGACTGTCATTATTGTGGTTTTATAGTTATGAGGATGCACTTTGAAAAAGTAGCAAGATATTTTATTAAATACACGTTTGTTTCTTTTTTTTATAAATTAGCTTACAAATCAACTTATAGACCAGTTATTATAACTTTTTTATATTACCGTTATACTTAACATGTAATAATATAGTACAAAGAGAGCTTAAAATGTTATGTTAACATAAAATAATGGTTATAACTGCTTATTATAATAATGCCATAAAAGTCCAGTAAATATTTCTTTAATTTAATGATACCTACTCAAAGAATTCTTCAGCTGGGGCTTGTGAATGGAAGGGACGAGAGATATTTTCAAGTTCTGGATGCCAACAGTTTGGTGTATTCCACTTATTTTCACATTCAGTCCATGGTTCTGATGATCGAAAAGCAGTAAAGAAATAAAATAATGCATATGCTATAATTACGTTGTAATATGTTGACATAAAAAATGAAACTACGACGCTGGAGAGACCAGCACCTGAAAAAAAGCAAATAATATAAATTTAGTAATTTATTTATTTCTTTGTTGCTTTGTACATCATAATGAAACCTATAAGTGGGTTTAATATTTTTTGTTTTAAATTTTGGAGTATTTTGAATGATTACAAATCGTCAAGTGCTTGATTACGAATTTGTTTATATTATTTGTTTAAAGGTTTATATATGTATATGTATGTTCTGATGAAAGTTACATATTTTTATAATTAAACTTAGAGAGAAACAAAAATATTCATTAATAATCATACATAACATATCTAATTAAATTAATTGTTATACAAATAAAAATTTAATTACCTTTGAGCAAAGGACAGAGTTGAGAGAAGGCACCAATAGGTCCTCTTCTAGTGAACTGACCAACAGCAAGTTCCATATAAAGAAGTGGTACCCCACAGACAAATAGTATTAAAAAATATGGCAGCAAGAACACTCCTAAGCAAAACAGATTTTGAAAGCCAATTAAAGAATATACATAAACTAATACTACAAATACCAAATCAAATTTCCCAAAGTCAAATATTTTCTAATTCAAAGAAAATTGCAAATAACCTAACATAAAGTACTGTTAAAATAAGGTTACTTTGAGTTTTTTACGTTTATAATTTAAAATGTTCTCAAATTAATTGAAATTTGAGTGTCCCCATATTCTAATGGGCTAGTTGCGTTAGTTTCTAAGAAAATTACCATTCTACAAGCATATCATTGTATTTTTTCAAACTTTTAAAAAAAAATTACACTGAATTCAAAAAATTAAATATACATTTGTTCTTTATATTTTTTAAAACCTTTGCTTTTTTAAGTTGGCACTAAATTATGGATTAGTTAAGTTATTGGTAGTTGTTTTTAATCTGGCACCATCTTCTTATAGTCAAAATTTAAAGAAGTCAAAAAGTTTAATTTTATTTTTAGTGCAGATTTTTGTTTTAAGAAGGTTTTTATTTTAATTCTGTTTTACATTTTTTCATTTTAAAATTTGAATAAGTCTATAACAAATATTACTGATATTAAAAGATCTGATGTGGACAATACATGACTTCCTTGTAAGCCTATTAAATTACAATTACACATTTTTTTAAAGTAAAAAGTACATAAAATTTTATTTCATTAAAAACTTCTGATATTAATTCACTTTTTTTTTTGTTATTATTGAATTATTATTCACTGTAAAAATTTTTTTACAACGAGGGGGTTAATAACTATTAATAAATCAATATATTTAAATTAAAAAAAAAAAAAGAAAGGAGATGAAATCTAATTCACACCAATGTGCCTTCCCTTAATATCCAAATATTTCATTAATTAAACCAGTGAAAATAAGTACCACTTATGATACTTTGTTGAAAAGCTCTCAATGAGAGCTTATTACTGCAGTTAAGAAAAAGTTCAAAATCCAATTTTTGGGAGGTTTCAGGCCTTTTTGGTTCAGTCGATTGCAATCAAAAGGGGAGGTACAACAGTCCTAAATCCAAAATTTCAACTTCTTGCAGTTAATCATTTTTGAGTTATGCAACATACATACGTATTTATGTACAGATGTCACTCTAAAACTAGTCAAAATGGATTCAGGGATGGTCAAAATGAATACTTCTGTTGAAATCTGGAAACCAATATTTTTTGCATCACAATACTTCCTTTACTTCGTACAAGGAAGTAAAAAACTACTTGCAAAAATTCAAAAGTAAATAACCCTTTTATGAAAAAAAAAACAAAGAAAAAAATTGCTACTAAACATGAGCCAAGTTTTCTGGGCACAGAAAACATCGTTATAATACGGGTAAAAAATTATTTTTTTACTTCATTAATTTTTTAATTATTTTCTTGAATTTTCAAATGAAAATAGTTGAGGATTAGAATGACATTAAGCTATACATCAGTATGTTATAAGATTCCAATTCTAGGGAATGATGACAAAATAAAATTTTAAATATCTTCAAATTGTCTGTACAGACAATTAAAACTTACAATTAGGTGGACTACCAAAGAAACTTTCCCAATAAAAAAAAATCATTGAAAATGGTTTATTTGGTGAAAGTAGGCTTAAACTTATAAAAAAATTATCAGATTAAATTTAAATTAGAAATCACTAACGTATCCATTTTTCTTGAATAATTTGGAAAAATCACAATTTTATTTCATAAATATTAAAGATATTACTACTATTATATTTTACTACTAAACTGATTATCTCCATCCTAAATGATTGTCAAGTTAGTTTTTACAATAATTTGAAGTTTTCCATGCAAAATTTTATTTCTTAAATAAAGTAATGTACTTGTAAAAGTATAAAAAAGCATAAAATTACTAAGTAGGTTCAGAGCAACAAACAAAGAATGGATCTACCACAATATACGGAATATATCCTCCCTCCCCCAACAGCTCATTAAATCAAAACAGATGAGAATAATGGTTTTGTATGATACTGTTATAGGTAAATAAATCCATGAATTTCAGTTTAACATTTTGTTTTAAGTTAGGTTAAGTATAAATCTAGATTAAAAAAAGTAACAATTTTTTTTTACAGAAATCTACTAAATAGTATGTAGTCATGACAGTATATAATATTACTGATTTTTGCTCTTTTAACATTAAACAATTTTTTTTTAAATCTTTAATATCATTTTAAAATTTTTTGGGGGAAGTAATTTTTTTTTAAATTAAAAATTACTTCTTTTACTCCCTTTATGATTTGAGTTAAGAAAATTTGACTTGTGAAAAAAATTACAACACATAAAAAATGTATATCACTCATTGGTTAAAAATGTATTTTTTAGTATTCCTAAAAATTTAGCAAAGAATTTTGTATAAATATATTTATTTACATAAATACTACTGTTCACTATGGTAGGTTTCTTAATCTTTTCCGAGTTTAAGATGACAGAAGTATCATTTCAATCTAACAAATACCACTTCATCAACATAATAGTTAATCTATATCTTTTATGTAACTAATCAATTCAGAAAATATTCTGTATGGTGTTTCATATTAGAATTTCAATAACAGTAATAACAAAAAGAGGAACAGATGAATGATCTATTGCGCAATATTATATACCTGCTCCTAATTAAACATTCAAGAAACATCTTCATTCTAAGATAGACAAAACATAGTTACTACTTAATTTGAACTATTTTATTATTCTATGAATGTCATAAAATTAAAATATTGTACTATGCAAAGTAAAAGCATTATTTTTAGTACATACATTAGCATATTCATAACTTTCTTATACCACATGATTTTTAAGTTCTGTATTATCACAATTAAAGTGGCTTTTCCATTTAGGTACGGGTTGAAATTTATAATTACATAAAGTTGAGATTGGTGTATATAGTATTTTTTTCATACATCAGCATGACAAAGGCATGTTTTATAAAAATACTAATTTTCTAAATATGTGGAATTACGATTCCAGATGATCTCCCCCCACGAAGATTTTATCAAACAGTAATATCTTGCCTGTAAAGCAAGAGTTCAAATACATCCGATGTGTGTTATGCTCGTTAGTTTGTTCAATATATGTTGTTTTTGAAAAAATAAATACATTTGTAAATTCTGTATGAAAGTCTCTCAACAAAGCACATTAACAGTGATGAACTCAACATAATTAAGCAATATAAAATCTATAAACTAAATTTGTCAAAAACAACATATTAAACAAAAACAACTCAGATCAAATGTATAATACCACATACTAAATTGGTCTTCTAACCGTCTTATAATTTCCATAAACTATAATAGAATCTGCAGTATCACTGAAGAAGAGGCATAATCATTTACTTCAAATATCTTCTGGAAGCACATCTACAGGTAGTTTGAAGCAACTTGTGGTTAATATAACTTTATTTATTTATATTATGGTACTGTAATGAATCTTAAGATATAATCACCCTTGTAAAAAGTGTTTCGAATAAATTCAAATACATACTAAAAAGACAAAATTTTTTAACTACCTAACTCACCACATATGATTCCTGTAATATAATGCTCTACGGTGTATTCATAGGGCTTACAGTAATATTTATGAATGGACTATGGGGCATGTTTTGTGAATCTCAATAGCATTGTTTTAAAACCTTATGAAATGTTTAATTGCTAATGTCTCATTTATTACTTGCATTTAGTTACATTTTTCCAAAAGTTGCCAAAAAAACTCTTGCTTATTTTGATAAAAATTTTTATACAATTTTAATGAAATTGTAAGCCACAATACTAAGTACCTATACACAACTGTGAAAAATGGAATTGGATAAAACATTAAATGCTTGAATAGCTTGTAAGATAAAACAAATATTTAATTTCTGAAAAATAGCATCACTTTTCTGAAAGGTTTGAATATTTGTACAGATATGAAGTATAAAACTTTGTTAAAAGTTGTATGTGAAAGGAATAGTCAGAAATAGAAATTATTACAATAGTTCAGATTACTTAAATCAACTTGGGAAAATCGGTGTATGAATACAAAGGATATACAATATTAATCAACTGCTGTACTGGTAAATAACAACTTTCAGCCAACAGTAATTTATTTGTCTACATTTTATGAGCAATCAAATTTTATAAGGTATTTGCGGGAATTATAAAATTTTGCGGATCTTTTCTGTGAGTTTCCCCCGACTTTTTTTTTATCCAGTTCACTCATATTTGCATGTTGTCACCTTAAATGCTCTTGCCAAGGTGGAAGGCGCCGGCTGTAAATATGTTTTGGCAATTTTTATTGACTTAGAGGCAGCATTTCCTTCCTTGTGTTGAAGTTCTGTCCTCTATGAGTAGGAACGCCGCAATGTTCCCGTAGCCCTGCAGGCCGTAGTGCGTGACTATTTTTCTTACCATACGGCTCTGTTAAGATGCGCACCTGGCTGTGGAAAAGTTTGTCACCAGGGGAAGCCCGCAGGGTTCCGTTCTCGGTCCCCTGCTGTGGAACCAGGTATTTGACGGATTTCTGGGACTGACATTCCCAGAATGGGTCACGGCCCAGGCTTTCGCTGATGACTGTCTCCTTTCAGTTGGTGGTAATTCACGACCGCAGCTAGAAGACCGGGCGCAGGCGGCTTTCTCGACCGCGGAGGGCTAGATTGACATTCAAAATTTGGATTTCTGTGCCTAAGACGAAGTTTATGCTTCTCAAGGGTGCAGACAAATTATCGTACAGTCGTAACCCCCACATTAAGTATAAAGGGTATGTGATCAGCCGAGCTAAAGCTCATAAGTGCCTAGGTATTTTATTTGATGAGAAGTTACTGTTTAGCAACCACATTAGGCAAGTAGCGGCGGACGCCGTCTCTGTGATGCACAAGCTTAGGAGGATTGCTCGGAAGGATTATGAGTGTAATCGGAAGTCGTAATCGGGGGGGGGGGGGCAGAACTCAGGTAATCCTGGAACATAGAGGTCAAGGGGAAAATTGGCCACTCATAAGCGGCGAGTCAATGTGGCGTGAGCCGCATTGTTGTTGTTCCTTGATGCCGCTGCTTTGTTCAACCGGCATGAGTAGTTTATTTAAGGGAAAGACTCCTACCTCGCTGCTGTGGGAAGCTACCCGAGAGCTACGGCTGGCCATCAGCCAATTAAAGCTTCAAGCGCTTTAATATTGGTGGACAGTTACTTGCTGGTATTCAGCGACCTAGGCTTGGCAGCGAATTGCTGTCTTAACGAGATAAATTTAGATTATTGAATGTGATATATATATATATATTAGTAGTTGACGGGGTGCGCCTACCCATTTTCGAATATATGAAAAGTGAGCGGTGGGACACGAAACAATTGGTGTGTGGCGCCATGCTTAGTTCGCTCACGCAATTAGGTTAGCTCTAGAAGCTAGTTAGGACACTGGTCGCTGAATTGATTCGAGGCTCAATAGCCGTTTGTGGCACAGACATTCGGTCTTATGCTTTAGGGCGAGCGAATGGGGTGATGGCGGGAGAAATGCCATGCAAATCAATCAATCAAAAACATATTTTTGGTTTGTCTAATTAAATATTGCTGTGCTTCATTAAGTAACTTGTGAATTGGCATTTTAATTGTCAAGTTTTTCACGATACATTTTTACTGAAGAAATGTCCGTATGTAAAAATAAAATCTCTTTATATACGTCAACCTAACTTTATCGGTTTATTCCCTGGTAATTTTTGTACATGATAAACTGTAGTGATCGATAAATAGTAGAGGTTCCGGGTTCGAATCCCGGTCAGGCATGGCATTTTCACACACGCTAGAAATAATTCATCTCATCCTCTAAAGCAATACCTAACAGTAATCTGGTAACCAATCGATTTATAATACTGAAAGGATGATCATCGATCTCGCTTAATTGATCGAGAAGTCGATAAAAGTTAAACGGCTAGGTTATCTTTTTGGAACTACTTAAAAGGTTGATAACAAATGTCACTAAAAGAAATCTATCGCTAATAGCGATTTGACTACTAAAACAGGTAATGTTAATAGCTTTTAGTTGGGCTAGAACGTAGGATTTAAATTTTTCTCATAAATATTTTAAACCAGTTCGATTTGCCATGCAACTGCACACATACCGGTAACGAATACCGATTCTGTAGAATTACAGCTTTTGCATTAACCGAATACATTTATAATTTGATTACTTTACTTATTTATTTTTGTTTATTTATAAAAATAAACTGTTTCTGATAATAGCGCGCCGTTAAAGTGGAATTTACAACTACTTGTGGCGTTTGAATCGTCAAAGCGTGCTCTACATCTGTAGACTAGAAACTGTAATATTAGACATATCAGGTAGTTAGTTACTTAATTTTAATCATAAAACTTGCAGTAAGTTAAAAAAATATTTAAAATCTTTAATGAGTTTAACCTTTTAACGATGACAGTACTGCTTGAATCATAATTAATTTTGTTTATTTTTAAGACGTGTTTGCATAAATCCTTTCGGTAGTCAGCTAGTAGTTCAGGAAATTATTTCTCGCATAATTTTTTTATCATAATTCATGAATGTGACACATTTTCTTCCACAAGCAGACTTTGATATTTCCCAAATCATCTCAAACAGGTTAATTTCAGGGTGGACAGTGGCAATCTTAGCCCATTATAACAGTAATTCTGTAATATTTTATTCAAAGTAGTATTCTTCATAGCAGGGGTTATTTAATCAAGCTAGTTTGTACAGTCTTTCTACAAGCAGTTAAAGCCGCTTGTAGAACTGAATAAGTTCTGCTAAATATCTGCTGTTACATTACATCTTCTGAACACAGAATCTTTTGTTTTATAGTGTTATAACACTCCTTATTTTCTGCTATTTGAATTTTTTGTGTTATCTTATGGTCTGATAGCAATCATTCTCAGTTACCAAAACTGAACAACATAGAGAAGGTTTGGTATTAACTTTGTTTCAGCCATTTTTTGTAGTTCTTAGCATTAATGTTCTTCAGGTATTTTCTTTGTTTCTGGCCCAATTTGAAAATCAAAGGTGCACTTGGAATTTCTCCTGCATCACTGCTGGCTTCAGCTATATTAACTTTAGTCCTTTATTATTACTGATCTTACTCCTTTTGAAATCCACACTCCTCAGCCTCATAATTATTGGTAAATTATGTGCATGCAATTTATCTGCAGATCTGGATTTTTGTTTTTTAAAAATTGCTAATAACTTCTTTAATGTTAGCAGTGTTTAATGCTATATAAAAAAAAAACACAATATTTCTTACCACACATCTTGAAAGCTTTGAATGTTAATTTTCTCCTTCAATTTTTTGGCATAGTGAAATTTTCATTTTCTCCCAGTTTATTCAATTTTATTATTACTTAATCATCATATGGATAGACTGCTGCAAAAATTAACTAAGCTGAATGTAACATATTTCTATATTTTCTTTGTTATTTTGTTGAAAACATTCAGTATTATACATTTGCTTTGATCTTTTAAAGCCACTTCTCATCCTAATTTGCAGTTAGATTTTGGCTGAGCCATTGCTAAGACATGTGCGTATGAGAAGGTATTGTTAAAAAATACTGCTGGTAATCATTATTGAAAAATAGTGTTTATAATATGTGAAAATGAAGAATAAAACTGAAAAATACTGTTTGTAAAACATGAAAATGAAAAGTCACGCAAAAGTACTGGCTTCTTGCTACCTCTGATATTCAGCTGTGATGTATTATCCCCTCCTCCATTGAATTGTTAGCAGTGCCAATACTACTCCAAACAACTCTGATATGTCTTCTGTGTGTTTAGGTGTTTATGCGTTCTATACTTTAATTATACTTATAATGATTTGAATTATTATCATGTCAATTACTGATATTAATTTATTATTTACTGTAAAAATGCACATTACTATACATTAAATTATTTTATTTATTTCACATTATCAGATAATGAAATATAACATTTTAGACAGCCTAATCATACAAGTTTGCTTATAACAAGAACTCTCATTATGCTGAATGTAATATAGTGTTTATTTATTTTTTATATTTTCTGTATTTTATTAAAAAAAAGGAAAGTACTTTTTAACAAGTAATTACTGTGGTTTTTCAAAATAAATATACAGTAATGATAATATTTTTAAATACAGGTTTCACAGCGTATGAAAAAATAAACTGCCAAGTTTTATGTTAATCTGTAAGTGTATTTTAAATGACTTTAATTATATTTAATTAAATATATTATTATTATTATAAAATAATCAAGTGTTATGTGATCTATTTTATAGTAATAGTAAGTGGTTTTAATGTTTTCTTTGAACATGTTTTCACAGTTCATGTTCATTAGCTATTTTATCTTTCGCTTAGGTAATTTAAAATTTAAATTATTTTTTAGCATAAGCAGTTGTAATTGTTACTTATTCATTGTGAAGGAAGTAGCTTTAATTTTCTTTTACTTTAAAATGAAGATAATAATAATCTTTATATTTTATTAACTGTATATGTTAGTTAACTGATCATTATTTTATGTAATTTCATAACATAATTTAATTTTAATTCTAGTATTAATGAAACTCTGAGTAAAAAAATGCTGGAATTTATATTAATTTGACTACCATTTAGATTTTAGTATTAGACACTACAAAATTACAGTTGTAGGTTATCTGATATAATCACAGGTTACTCCTAAAAATAGCATAGCTATTCATAAATAAGAATAACCATTCTTTCATGTCAAGCCTTACAAAGGAAAGTGAAAGAGAAGTGGTTTCCCATTGTCTTTTTCTCTGAACCAAATATACTTTTGCAAGTAAGCATGCCAAACCAACTGAGACTATTATTCAGTCCTGCAAGTGATACCTTCACCGTGCTCACCTCAGGGATTGACTCTACAGTCATTACTCTTGTCATCATCATTACTCTTAGAAAAAGCAACCATAACGGGTGTTTCTTGTATCTCAGATGCTCCGTCACTGCCATGAAAAAGACTGGACAGTTCTAGTGAAGCAAGATATTTTTTTTTCACTTATGAAATGGTGTATTAAATCGTTTGACTTTACTCAATAGAGAAAACTACTGCAACTTACGAAAACTTTATACGATTTTTTTGTGTTAACCAGTATCATTAAGTTATCTCATCAAATTTTTAACATAATCTTCCATAAAATTTCTAGTATTTGTCTGTTTATAGCCATAAAGATTTATAAGTTTGATGTCCTAGAAAGAATTAAACTAAATGGATTGATTACAGATCATTTCTGAAGAGGCGTAAGAAAACTGCTATTAATTATTCCTAAATTCTGTATGTGTCTAGAATAATTTTATAGTATAGTTTTTCTTGATTTCCTATATAATGTCAGTAATAATTACTCAAATAATTATAGAACAGTATAAATTGATTATACATTCCTCTACTGAGTTGAAACACTATTTCACTGCAGAACTGATTATATTAAACGTTTGTTTAACACTATCTGTTTCAGTCTTTCTTATGGCTTTGAAGCATGCAAAGTACCTGAGATGCGGGAGATACCAATTAAAGTTCCTTTCTGTAAGAATATACAGCTGTGGTAAACAAAATGAAGGTTTTTTTTTTTTGAAAGGCTGAATAAGTCACCTTCATTTCAGTGGGCTTCACAATCTAATGGTAACCGTACATTTGGTTCAGTGAAGAAGGCAAAGGGAAACTACTTCAGTTCTAAGAAAAGAGATCTCATTTTCCCATACAACTGTTATGGTTATGATACCATTACAAATTATATTACCATACACAGTTACATTATTGATTAGTGTTGTAAAAGGCATCATCTGTTTTACTCAGAAACCTGAGCTACAAAATATATTCCTTTATGAATATAAAGGAATATATCACCATACCATGATCGCTGTAAAAAGATAAGTGACATTTATGAGTCTGGTCCATGTGAAGTTTTACTAATTAATCACACCTTTTCTTTCCTTATTTACTATTATAAATAATTATGGAATATTTTTTATTTATTCATCAGTTTCCTGGATTTCAGCCATATTACAAGGAAACACAGTATATATGTAATCAGTATTTCAGTTATGTGACAATTAATTTCTTGGTATTTTTATTATATAATATCGTATTGAAGTAATTAAAGGATTATTGTTTAGAAATATAAATATTTATATCCCGGGGTGGGTTCTGTTAGTTATTGTATTCAGTTGTGTTGTAATATAAAATGCAAATATGCATAAACAGGATGCATTCACTACACTGCATCAGCTGGGCTTCCTGCATAAAATATATCATGCCAAAATGCACACATGTCTTGATTAAATTTAAATAAAAAATTAGCATATAATGTCATCTTTACGCATTTAAATATAATTGTAAGTTATAAGTGGTTAACAAGATGCAAAATATGGATGTAAGAAGGTATTATTAAATATATTACATCATAATTATGTTTTATGAATTTTAAATTAATTTTTATAATTGAAGTTAATATATTTTACTAATTAGCATGTATATATATTTATAACTTTGTTTTTGTTTGCCCCTACACTGGATACATGAATAACCTTGGTTTGAAACTGAGACTAATGTATTCAGTGTGACTGTTCTTAGTTATGTATGATCTAGGCATTACTTAATACCAGAAGAGCAGCTAGAAAAGAGATCTGTGTTTGTAGATTATAAAAATGTATGGCATCCCTTACAAACCAAAATTGACCTTAAAAAGTAAAAAATAATACTTTTTCAACTTTCTTTAAATCTTGATTTTTCTAAATTTAAATTTTTGGTAAAATCAAATAACCATCATTAACTCATAATTTGGTGCTGATTTCTTAGTGTGAAAATTTAAAAAAGAACTGGAACTGTATTATCCTGCCCATTCTTAATAAATTTCAGAACTTGTTTTTTAAATATACATGTTATTTTACATTTAGTTTTTATTGCTTTCCCAGCAGTACACTCTACTGTGCTGAAGCAATATAACTATAAAAGTAGAGTATAGCAAACGGCCAAAATTTTGGGTATTAAGATTTTAAAAAATGTTAACATTTCAAGACTCCCATAGTCCAAAAGAATTTCTATAACTTTTTAATGAAAAATTTATTGTCATTTCTATATGTACATGATCCGTATTTTGGTTAATACCTCTGGATTGGCTCAACATAAATTTTTCAAAAATGGGTCAAAAAATTTCTATATATATGGGGGCATTGATGTGATGGCATTAAATTTTTGACAAAATTAAAAAAGGGAATTGGTAATTTTTGCCATTTTAATTTGCTGTTTTTTTGTATAATGGTCACAGAAAATTGAAGTTTAGCATGATGCAATTTAAAGTTCCAAAGTTTTAAGTTGATCGGATTTAGGAGCGGATTAATATTCAACATTATTTTCAAACAGTTTTTGCCTCATATCTCAAAAATCAGTTGACCAAAAATGATGAAATTTTTTACAAATATTTCTCTACATATATTTAGAATATGTATCTCTAAAATAATTTTATAATGTAGTTTTTTTTTTTGGTTTTCTAAAAGTCTGCAATAACTACTAAAATAATAATTATAGAACAATATAAATTGAAATAATATCTGTTCCTCTACCGAGCTGAAGCATGTTTCACTGCTGTATGTATGCCAGTATATATATTGGCGTACATATAGCAATATATATATACATATATAATATGTACATATATATATATATATATATATATATATATATATATATGTGTGTGTGTGTGTGTGTGTGTGTGTGTATGTATGTATAAATATATCTCAGATATTGTAGCTTTGGCCTGATTTTTGATTCCATCAGACAAGGGAGAATCTGGCACTCATATTTTTTTTTTTTTGGTAAACTAACATTTTTTTAGCCTTGTTGAATAACATCACACCAAATTGGGCAAATATATTAAGCAAATAATTATTCCAATAAATAAACTTTTAATCTCAGTAAAGGGGACTCTGTGGGACTCTTACTTAAAATATCAATTATTTAAACTTTAATTTTCCAGACTAAAAATCTTACTCTCTTTCTAGCATTAATGTAGATGACATGGGGGACTTCTTACAAAAGGAGTTTCCATGGGATTCATCTTAAAAATCTTTTTTCTTCTTCTTCTTTCATGACATAGGCAAATTGCCTGTTCCGGTCTCAAAGAATATATCCTATTCCCAATTTGAATCACCAATGTGTTCCTGGTCTCCCAACATCTCTACATCCCACTAGTTTATATTCCCATTCTTTCTTGGTATTCTTCCAGTCAACATTCTTTCCGGATGCGCCAGCCGTCTTTCCTTATTGTTTAGTATTCTGGTTTCTAATCTTTATTAGAATTTTTTTTTAATTTTTGTTTTTCAAGTTGTGGCTGTTATTAAAAATGTATTGAGGTAGCTGTCAAGGAAGGAAGTCAAATGGTACCCAAATAATTTTACTAAAACTTGAATTTTTTAGTAATTGTACTCTAAACACAGTATAATTTTGATGGTAAAGAATCATTTTGTCAACTAGTACCCAAACATTTTTTACTAAACATTCTGATTAATTTTCTCAACTGTAATTTTAATATTGCATAAATTTTAAATTAAAATCATCATGTCATCAAAGGAATCAAATTGGACCCAAATTTTTTTACTGAACATTTTAATATTGTTTTGCAACTATATTGCATAAGTAAATCATTAATATTTACAAATCCTATGGCGAATTTGAAATAAAAATTTATTATGGGCAAAGACTGGAAAGTTACAATATTTGCCAATTTTTTTTTTTAAATTTAAAATATAAGTAGGTTCCCTATAAAAAAAAAATGCTGATCCTATCTTCACATCAAATGGAAAATTTGAGAAACCTACATCTTGATTAAAATAAGAAAATCAGTGAAAAAAAATGACAGAAAAAGACAACCTACTATAGAGAATATGCTATGGTTTTTTTTTAATGTAATATATATAGTTTAAGTATATAACATCACATTCATATAAAATTACACTAAAATTGAGGTTGTTAAAATCAATTTTTAAATCTACTTTTTATGTTTAAAAAATTTTCAAACTAATTTTTTTTAGTTTTAGGTGAAAAGGTTTTGAATATAAGAATAACAAGGTACGCATAATTAAAAATAATAATAATGATAGTGATAGTGACAGTGACAATGATAATAATAATAATGGTGGATTACAAAACAACAAAAACATTATTCTCGAATTTTTTTATTTTGACCATGTATTTGTTTATTTTTAAAACATTTGGAAGACTTTCTACCTGATCATCACAGTTACATAGCATATACTCATTACAAAATAAAAGTGAGTTAGCAAAATCAATGCAACTGGCCGAATTAAGTCTTAAGCTTACATGAAAATATCTGAGTTAGATTGAGAACCTCCTTCCTTTTTGTAAGTATATTTTAATAGTCTTACTGCAGAAAACAAGCTCTTTTTCATATCTTTTCTGTTTAGCCTACAGAACTACTGTCAGGTATTACTTCAGAGGATGATATGTATGAATATAAATGAAGTGTAGTCTTGTACAGTCTCAGATTGACCATTCCTGAGATGTGTGGTTAATTGAAACCCTACCACCAAAGAACACTGGTATCTATGTTTTAGTACATCTGCTTTATTTTCAGAACCTAGGTTAGATTATGAACTAATATTTATATAATGTATCAATATAAATGCATGATTTTTATGAAGTCATAAATTCTTTTTACTTAATTACGGCACATTTTATTATGCATTTTTAATGGATCCTTAATCTCAGAGTGAAAGCCAAGCTAGTGAGTGAATCAATTGACTTTTAATTTGGAAGATTCTCAAAATATCTAGTACAGCTTTACTTGTTCAGGATCTCGATTTTCTTGCCATGTCTTTTAGTAGTTCAATGACAGTAACTACGAGACAACACATTACATCTTAGGTTCATCTGATCGATGTTAAAAAAAGAGTGAATTGAATGTTTTTAAAATAAGTTGAATCTTTCATACTAACGTGACATTCTTAATTTTTTACCAGTGTACTTAATTATGCCTAAAAAAGAATCGTCAGTGAGGAAAAATTACATCGTTATAGAAAATGTACTGTAGAAAAAATATGTGTTCTTGATTTGAGATAAAATGCACTTAAGTTATTACCATATCTTTATTTATTACAATGTTGCTTTCAGTAACACACTTATTCATATTGTCATATCGATTTATTATGAGATATTAAAAAAATTGTTTATTGAGTAAAAGAAAATGGTTTGTTATGACTTCGGATAAAAATGTGATAAATAATGTTTCATAAATGTGAAAAATTTATATTTGTGCTCTCTCTCTCTCCTTTATATTTGGTGTAATTTATTTTTTACTTAAAAAACACACCGATAAATTATTTTTAACATCTGTTTATTGACTAAATTTATTTGATGACAGTGTTTTATTACCATTGTTTGTTAATTATAAACTAGTATGTCTATTTAGTTTGTCTGTTCTCTAAATACCAAAGATCTTTTATAATTTATGTAAATAATAAACATTTTTTAACAGACTTCAAAAAAAGGAGGTTATCAATTCGACAATTTAAAAATTTATGGTTACGCAATACCTCCGATGTTATTACACCGCTTTTGATAAGTTTTTTTAATCGAAATAGTATACGTTCAGAATGGTCCCATGTAAATTTTAACAAAATCCAATGAGAATCGTAGGAAAAATGCCTAAACAACCGAACGGTTCGACACCCTTAGCCGCTGTCTGCTCGCACAGTACAAAACGAAGAGGTTTTATAAAATAATTATAAAAAATTAAAATAAAAACCGACTTCTACAAATAATAGTATTAAAAATGTACAAATAATTATATTTTTATTTATTAACTAACTAAAGTGAAAGTATTTACAACAAATAACTATTTTTGCAAAATTAAACAACTATTAATAACTATACAGCTGGGTCAGCTGATCACGATCAAATACACATGTACAAATACCTCACTTTACACTTTATTAATTTTAACAACTAGCGTTATCTATCATTGCAGAGTAACATTAAAAAAAATGCGTAAAATGACGGAATATTATGACAGAGAACGAATTAAAACCGGACAGAAGGTTGACGTCGAAATATTCAGACAAAATCCCTGGTTTGGACAAAATACCATGCCATCGGTCATGTCAGAATATTCCGTCAAAAACTGGTAAAATGTTAAATATAATGTATAGTTATGTATTTTTAGTGATACCTTTAGATATCACTAAAAATTGTGAAATAAAGTTACTTATAAAAAATAAAAACAGACTTCAGAAAATAATAGAACTAAAATGTTACAAATAATTAAATTTTTATTTATTAATTAAAGTAAAAATATTTACAATAAATAACTATTTTTGAAGTCTGTGTCTGCCAACACAAATTAAACATAAAGTTAGTACCTCAACCGACCGCTAGGCTGTTAAACAGCATTCCCACATGTAAAATGGGATCCCAAGAACATATAAGCGAGAGCATCTCACGATTGTAACTCCGCCCCAACATCCGGACTGGAGTCCGGAATAGAGCCCAGCAGAGATGCGTCCTGGAAGGCAGCCATAACAGAAGTGGATGAAGAACTTCTACACAACCTCTCCTTTAAAACTTACAAGTTAAATAAAATAAACCAGCAATTGCGACTCCTCCGGAGTAGGGGTCGCATTGCTCCCTCCTGATAGTTAGTGCCCCGTTGTGGCGTATTCCTGCTAGCCTATGAAGCGTTAGCACCGAAAGGACTTAAGTAGACGGTCTGAAGGGGAATTACGTCGGGAGGACAGGCTTCTTAAGCCTAGCCTTCCGCGGTCGGCCCATAAAATGGGTTCGATAACGCTGGTTTAACAACGGATTGGAATGCAATTAAATCCGTCCTTAAAATACTAAATAAACAAAACAAAACTTGAAAAATTAGACCCGCCATTTAAAAATAAACCTTTAAAAAAAAAACACGCCCGATTAGAATCATCCAGCAGCAAGGGACTCTGTCCAGGTTCTGCGATAAGTAGGGAGAAATAAACTCCCGCCAACTTTGCATTCCATTCCGATTGTAACTCATGTTGAGTTCGCTAAAGTACATATACTTGGTGATAATTAACCACACATCTCAGAAAGAGATGTGTGGTTAATTGATCTCTCTCTCTCAGAAAGAGATACCAATCCAGTCTTGAATTTCAAAGAAGAAAAATATTATGGAAAAGATGGGTATGAATGAGTAAAAAATCCTATTTCTGACACAACTGGGAAAAAAATAAGCAAAAAGAACATAGCATATATATTTGACCTGGACCAGTTGGAAGAACCACTCAACTTTTCAAGCCACTGGAAATTTTGTCTTTATTGATAAACAATAACTAGGTTTTTGTGATCGATGTCCCTTTAGGATATACATACCATTGAAAACAGAGAAGATGGAATTAAAATAATGATGTACGACAATTTACAAAGTACATCATAAATGCAATCCTCTATGTTGGCAAAGGCAGTGATCCAGCAAATATCCCTGCCGCAGTCTATTTTGTGGAAGAGTTAGTGAAATGTGTAAGGGGATCTCACAGAAACATAACCACTGATAATTGATTTATGAGTTTGCCACTCATGAAACATCTTCTGGATGATTACAGACTCACCATGATTGCGACAATAAAAAAAAAATTGCCTTCAGAACTTATAGATATAAAATACAAAAATTGAAAAGCAGGATCCAGCATGTTTCTATTTGATAATGATATAACTACTACTTCTTATAAACCAAAAGAGAACAAACTTTTAACATTAGTTTCTTCAATGCGTGATGTTGCAAATATTGATAATATTTCGGGGAAACCTGAAATAATCAAAACTTATAATCAGATGAATGGGGCCATCGACATGTTTTTGACCAAATGTGCCACAATACGAACTGTGGACAAAAAACAAAAAGATGGCCTTTATGTTTTTTTAATAACATAGTCAATATCGATGTAATTAATGCATATGTCATTTATTTGTCAAATTTTGTAAAAAAGAATTTGAATAAATCAAAACCATTGTCCAGACAAATGTATCTACTAAAACTATATGAACAGCTAACGTGACCAATTAGAAACTTAGGAGATTGCAATCACCAACATTAAAACATCAAACCCGAGGAATAATTGAAGAAACTTTAGGTGGTGAAGGACCATTTACTCAAAAAGGAAACGACTCTAAAGAAGGGCCAAGAAAATATTGTTATTTGTGCCATTACACAAAAAAACGAATGACCACCAAGATCTATTGTACCACATACAAGAATCCCCATATGTTGTGAACACCAGAATAAAGTTGTTTGCTCAAAATGTTAAAAAAATGTATGTTCCATTAGTAATTATATTTGTTATTATTGGTTAATTACTATTACATCTTAAATTATTAACAAGAAGTTTCTAAAATTCTGAAGTTATATTGTAGTTCAATTTAAATGTTTTAATTATTAATATGTAATGCTGCAATGAACATCTTTGACTGTAATTAAGTTTAAAATATACTTTTTTATATTAGAGTTATATTAATCATTTTAATTCATCTTCATATTAGAGTTAAGATATTTTTAAAAAAAATTATATAAATGAATGTAATTTTTATGTATAAAGATTAATGAAAGAGTAAAGGTTCAGATGAGTGTTCTAGGGTTAAAGCTAAACGAATTCCAATATAATTAATTAAAAATTACTAATAGTTTTCTTTTTTTTTTTCAAATATGAATGAATAAAAAAAAAAACAGGTACCACTAATAACATGTACAGAGAGTTAAATAAATCTAATTATATCTAAAACAGATATAGTAAGATGATGCCTTCTATCTACTTTTGAAAAGTATCTGAAGTTCATACTTAAAATAAAATGTGTGTATGTGTGTGTGTGTGTGTATATACAGTGATTGATGTATTTATAAAGATTAATATTCAATATTGAAACAATAATTAGTTGGTTTTGTGAATTTTATTCGAGAATTTCATATTAAAATTTATTGGAAAATTACATAATTAATGCACACTACAAAAAAAAAAGTGTATTCATATTAGTTTTCTTGAATTATTCAGATATAGGCTATTAGACTGTAACAGAAAGATTAAGTATTGCGGCCTAATACTTCAAAATGAATCATTTTTCAGTAAAACCATTATTGAATGATAATACATATTATTATAAAGTGTTTACACACATGACTTAGATTTTGAGTTTTGTAGACTATTGTGTGAATATTAACCTCCTCCGCTCTTGTAGCAAAGGTAAGGAAACCTCCACAAGTTGCCAATCCCGACTGAATATCCAACACAGGCTAGTATGAATTGTAGTTTATTTGCCCAGTGATCCCTCCTTGGTCTATAATGAACACCAGACTCTGATATTGAACCGGTAAAACTACTACAGGATGAGAGATCTTCATCGTCCAAAAGTCTGTAATAAAAAAAATAAAAATTTTAGTTTGTTGATGTATTTTATTTAATAAAATATAAGTACAATTAAAAACCCTTGTAAAGCAGAATTTTTCTGGGCATTAGCAATTCGCAAGGCAATTTTAACTCTGCTGTTTCTAAATATTTTGATAGCTTTCATCGCATCAAAAGTTGAGATTCGTCAATTAAGAAACCTGTGGTCTCCCAGGTTCCTCCTCATCTTTCTACAACTCTTCCTTGGATTATTAACAGTAAAACCAGAATGGTAGCCAACAAATCCTAGCAGTCACAGCACAAGAGAAAGGTTAATAGTAACAGTCCTGAGCAAAACAGTAAATTACTGATTAGACATTCCTTCTTTGGGTGAATAAAGCCTTCTTCTTCTATAAAATCCAATAATTTTGAGTACTAATTTGGCAATTTGATATACGAGTATTATTGAAGGATAAATTGAAACTTCAAATCATGATTTGAAAATCTGAGTATGTATATAAGAACAAACCAAGCTACTAACTGTTATTGAGCAAATTATATTGGATCTTAACACAGAATAATTAATTGTTATGTCTTGGCTGTCTTTTATATAATTACTCCAGATATCAATTGTCCATTAATGGTAATCAAATTTTTTAAGTTCTGAGATTAGTATAAATGGACTGTTAAATGTAACATTTGCGATTGAGTTTTATCTATACTTTCATTCATCTACATTCAGTCTTCTGCGCCCTGAGATATTGTGGACATCAGACTAAAAAATTCAGTTTACTGTCTTTCCCAGGACCAATAGGATTGGTTAATCACTGAAATGTAATCGACTTGAGTGGGGCTAATTATCTTGAGAAAATATAACTTAAAGATAAAGGAGATGAAAAAAGGAAATTTTATAAAAGGTGGAGAAATGGAACTTCAGAATATTTTGGAGGTGAAATTTAGGCGAGATCTGTTGATAGAAAATAAAGAAAATTCTATCTAAAATATTTAAAGAGCCAATAATTTGTTGTAACAATGCTTCTTCTGTCAACCATTGTTAATTATATTAAGTTTATTATTAATTATATTACATTTGATATTAGTCAGCTATTCTTCACAATCCATGCTGTATACGAAAAAATATAAAATAAATACAAAAGAAGATTAATAAATAAGCAACAAAATGTTTGTTATTTATTAAATCTTTTTTCATTAGTTGATTTTTTGTTTTTATCCCTACTTAATACTTTTCCAGAATCCTCTACTGGCTCAAAATAAAATTTATAAAATATAACTAAAAGTATATATGTTTACAGTCTGTCATGTATATATCCCAGACAATATTATCTTGTAATCATTTCATTAATATGTTTAATTTAACATTTTTTGATAATTTCATAATTTTTATTATATCATTTTCAGTCAATGTATTTATCAAATTAAATTCCTTTAATTCACCAGCCTCTGTGGTATGAGTGGTAGTGTCTCGGCCTTTCATCCAGAGGTCCCGGGTTTGAACCCTGGTCAGGCATGGCATTTTTTATACACACTACAAATCATTCATCTGAAGCAATACCTAATGGTGGTCCTGGAGGTTAAACAAGAAAAAAACTTCCTTTAACTCAATATTATCTTATGTTATAAATATATTTTATCACATAAACTAAATATTATCTAACATGTGTGTATATGTTAGATAATATATATATTATATGTTAGATAGAGTATATATATATATATATATATATATATCAAACATATAAGAATAGATTTATCAAACATAATAAAACATTTTTTAATTTTATATTTTTTAATATTTATGACCACATATTTTTATGTTATAATTTTAATGTTTTGAATTTAATGTGTGATTTGGAAGAAAAAGTTTAACTGATGATGAGGGAAAACCTTGAAAGTGCTATTAGAAAAAAATAATAAGCATAAGATGAGAAACATTATCAAATTCTGTACTCAGTACAGGTGGTAAACAGTGTTTATACTTTTGTCTTTGAGATATTAGTATAGAGAGGAATATGTGGGCAAATACAATAACAAAGGAATTGTTTTTGCTAACTTAATATATATAGAGGGAATAGAGAGAGAAAGAGAGAGAGAGAGAGAGAGAGAGAGAGAGAGATTGAGTTTAGGGCAAGTTGATTGGATTAAGGAAATAATCTATTTGCAATAATATTTAAAAATCCATATTTATAAACTGCATTATTAATAATTTATATTATGTTTTGAATCAAGTTTTATAAATAATACCCTAATTAAGCAGTTATATCTTCTACAAAATAAAACTGAAGTGAAAAAAATGAATTTTGATCTCTCATGATGCAATTTTTTAAACTTTTTATGAATTGCTTGTTAATCTACAGTTTTAGTTAATTAAATTAAAGTATTTAAAATACTACTTTAAATTTATCATAATTAAAAATATACTTCTATTTTAATTAATATATAGTTGTATTTTTTTTTTTTTAATGGAATAAAGTGTTTGAAATAAATAATAAATTGAAGGACAATCAATTGTGTGACAGGTAAAGAGTTATTAAAAATGTTATTGCACTCCAATTAGTTCAATTTTATACATCCGTCACCATTTTATTTTAAAAGTATTTAATTTCCGGTTGATTCTGTTATTACTATCTACTGTATCCATTCAGTAGAATATAATTAAAATAATTATGTAAAAAGTATATTTCAAATTGTTACAATCACTTGGTGCTTTACACTAGTTAAAACTTTTTAACTATTTTGAAATAAATGTTCCTATAAAAAATATATTTTGGGCTAAATAAAATGTAAATGTACTTATTAACTTTATTTTCAATCATTTAAAGTTAAAAGGACTAAAATAATTTTAAAAACCCAAATTTGATAGGAAGAGAAGTTTGAACCACCTTGATTACACATATAAGAATGTTACAATCAAATGTTAAATTCTTAAGTAAGAAAATATCAAAATTCTATTATAGTGGAACTCTTAATTTTAAAAAATTCTTAAAATTTGTTACAAAATTACAAATTTTGGAGGACAGTAAAAAGCCTACTGTACAACAGGACATAGTTACATTTATACTAGTTTAGTTTGATTGTTAATCATTGTCCATTGTTTATATCTATTATTTTCACAGACAAAAAGGTGGACAGTTACAAAGAAAAAAGCTGAAATCACATTCATATTACAATACCCGTAGAAGAATTTTGGCAAAGTATTTTAATTACAAATTTCTTTTTTTATCAATAAACATATTGTATATTTATTCAGTTAATAGATAATTATGTTTATGTTTCATATATTTCTTTTACGTTTATAATTATGTTTTTATTATGCACTTATAAAACATATTATTTAACAGATGTAAAGGTTGTTCTAGGAATGTGATACTCATGCAGTTATATGCATCACATCTTCATAACAATAGGATAAAGAACAATTATTTACAGTTGGATGATAAAACTTACACAATAATGAGAATATAAATTTTTTGAAGTATATATAACATCCTTATAGTTCAAATAAAAATTATGTTTCATAATTGTAACATAAGTTTTATTAAGATTATTTTGCGTTATCTAGTTAATTCACAATATTTGATATTATTTTTAACATAAACATTCATCAATAAATGATTTTTTAACTAATGATATCAGATAACTCTTATTTAACATTATACTGCCTTAACAAGCTAATAGTTTAGTTAACGTTTTGTAACCAATTTAATATCAACCTCACTTGAGATAAAACTTTTAGTATGCAATGACAATTGAACATTTTTATGATGGAATTTTCTTTTGTTAGAAATAATTCGTTTTTTATAAATGTTTTAGTAAATTATTTTAAATAAGTTTTAGTAAAATATTTTAAATAAATACACCTGTTAATGAACATAAATCCTGTTAATAATGAATAAATCCTGTTAATGATTGTTATCTTAGGGTTAAGGTCAAACCAAACATATTTTAATTGTAGTAAGTAACAGAATCTTGCAAAACATTAGAGAGAGGGAGTTTGTCACTTGGTGTAAGCTTGGAAAAAAGTAAAACTACATAATATTCATTACTTTTATTTTTTTAAATATCAATTAATTCTTTTACCAAAAGGTTGGTCTACCTGAAAGAGCTTTCCAAGAAAACATTTGTAGCGAGAGAGGGAATAAGGAAAAAATCCACAGGGAAGAAATTTGTTAAAAATCTCACTAAAGTTAAGATAATGTATTCTAACTCATAATTTTAATAGAAAAAAGTGAGAGGTTGGAATAAATTAATTAAATGAAATTTCATATTTATTTTTTTTCTGTCATATTCTACAGCTTCTACTAGGCCAACTATTTTCTTTTTTTGTTCTTTATTACTTTTATTTCCCACTTCACCTCTCAATTTTATTCTTTATATTCTTTTCCATAACCACATTTTCATTGCTTCCAGCCTTTTTTTTATCTTCTTTCCAGAGAATTCATATTACTGCTCTGTAGAATACACACCAAAAAATATGTTTTGACTAAATCTTCCATAGATCTTTAACCAGTTGCTCACTGTTTTTCATGTTAAAAAGCTTGCTTTGTTTGCAATTCTTGTTTTAATTTCCTCCTGAAATCTTATCTGATTCTGACACCCAAATATTTGAAACGATCATGATGTTTTGCATCATGCAAACTTTGTTCTGTTCTTTAGATTTTTTTTAATGGTTACACTCATTCTGCATTACTTTCACTTCTTGTCGAAGTCCTCCTCAAATTCCATTTGCTTTCTCATCACTTTATGCTAATAACATTCTGTCACAGGCAAACAGATTTTTAATAGAATGTTTGTAGTAGAAGGTAGCTTTGAATATTTAAACTAAATTTTTTATTGAGATCAAATCATTATCATTCAATCTTTCAGAAAACTTGCATTTAATATGTTGAGTTCAGGACTTTCACAATGAGAATGACTTTAGAGAATTATATTTTATTTGTATTTAATTGAAGTTATTTGTATTGTTGAAGAAAAAACATTTCTTCTTGATTAAAACTAATTTACTCGCCCAATGTTGGGGAAATTTGGAATGTAATGAAATAAATTGATCACAAATTGGTTATATCTAAGATTTTTTTTTTAACTGCTAGAAATAACTATTTTGAAATGAATAATTATACAAAAATGATGAACAAATATGGCTATTTACTGTAGTAGTATGTAACAAAAATAAAGTAGCTGTACATGTTCTTGTTTTTATTATTATTATTTTTTTTATAAATGTAGGTTTGTGTATGTATTTTACTTTATTAATTAATAATTAATGTATTGCTTCCAAATGCTGTTCTAGAATAATTCAACCATAATTTCCTTGAAAAATATTTATGGACAGAACGCATGCAATGTGTTTGGAATAATTGTTAGAAAAATTGTATTAACTTTTTTTATTTCAACCTCACATACATACATGATATATGTACACACTCACATACATGAGCACATGCACACTTTGAATGAATGAAGGTGTATCTCTCTCTCTCTGTCTCTCTGTCTGTGTGTGTGTGTATTCTAATTGATTTTATTAATTATGGTTTATATATATTTTTGTGTGATGTAGTGATAGTATTGTAGTTTTTTTACAATATATTTCCTGTGTAGTGCAATTAAAATTTGTATGTTCTTTTCAAGGATTTAAATTTTGTTTTTTGTTTTATAATTCTTTCATTTTTGTAACAATGATTTTTAAGTTTATATATTTTTTTATTTTTCCTTTAAAAAGAAGAAAGATGAGGCGCTAAAAAAAATATAATTTAATGGGGTTTTTTATTTAAATAATAAATACTGCTCCTGTACTTCTGATAATATTTATGTTTGGTGCCATATCTAAAAAGATTGTACTGATCTGATAACAGACACAAGTTCTCCTGAAACTAGCGTAGTTATTTTCAAGGTAGGATATTTCCAGCATATGCCAGGCTTACTAAGGAAAAATCAGGAGTTTCCATTATGAAATTGTTTTCCCATTATTTCCTTCTTCAGGCTCCAGTATACCTTTGCACTGTGGTACGCCAAGTCCATTAAAATACAGGAAAAGTTTAGCTCTTTAAATGTCACCTCCATTCTGTTCATCACATTAATGATTGTATAATGGACATCATTACTCTGAAAGAAATTCAGAGTGGTGCCTTATGCCAGGAGTACAAGAGGAGTTTTTCAACTCCCATTTTTTGAGATTTTCGCTGGTTTTTCAAAATGCCAAAGTTACAGTTCTTGGACTCATTGTTTTCAATTTGCAAGATCAAATTTCATATGAAACCATCAAATTATCTTACATTTTTGAATCACAAGAATTTCTGTATGGCTTCATTTCACTGGTGGAGATGAAATATGGGTGGAATTTTTCGCCAGCCATAACTTGCTAATGAAGCATTTCCAGACCTATGTTTATATATACTTTTTTCTTTATTTTTACATGTAGAATGAGCTGCCAAAATATCTGCAAAACCAGGTAAATCACTCTGTATAATCACTATTCTTTAAATGGTGTTTTTATTATTTACCTGTGGAGTTGGTATAGATCAACATCTTAACATAAAATTATCTGATGCATAACCATTTTCTTTCTTTATGGCTCTTTTAATCAAATCTTTCTTTGCTAATAACATAAATGCTCCATTTCTTTTATGGTGATAAGTATATCCAATTGTATCATTATTCTGTATACTGTTAGTTGGTTTTGTCAAGAATTAGGTCCACTTAACTCTAAGGCATTTCAATTAAATTTCTTTATTTTTTTATTACCTCAAACACACTTTCACATGTATTTTAACAAAGAAGATGAGATGACTGAAATGAAAGATAAAAAAAGCCAGTTGTTAATAGGAATCGAAATTGAGAGCACCTGATCTAGAAACCAAAATATAAACGTTACACCATCTGACTGGTTTTAATGATTAAGATGTATTTTGTTTCTCTAATTAAAATCAAGTTATTTAAATCAAATTTTTAAAGAAAATTTTAATTTTTTTGTTTTGTTTAAAAAATCAAAATGCAATTGGCTTACAGAATTTTCTATTAGAGTAGGTTATCATTTTAGATAGATTATTCATAAGTGACAAAAACAGAATTTCAGTTTGTAATGGAACTAAATGTATTCATAACTATAACAATTTAACTGGTACTATGTTAATACTTGTTATGCTAATCAATAAATATATCTTAAGACAGGTTTGTAAGGTTATTGTGCTATATTGCACTGACAGATTACAGAATACATAAAATTATATGGTGATATTAAATGTTGTACATTTTCCAGAATAGTCTTACAGTATCTTTAATCTGCTTTTATCAGAGTATTTAAATCATATAATCATTAAAAAGATTATTTATTATTATTTCAAAAACAAGTTATAATTTCAACAACATAACTATTTTAACATAAAAAGGTTTGTCATTAACTGTAACCCAGTTTAAATCTTCTTTTAGGTAGTCTTCTGTTAACAATTATAGAACAGATTAGAAATTTAGATAATATTTGTTGTTATTTACATAGACTGATAGTTATATAGTTATTGTGATCAAAAAGACCAACATGGTGATTGTATTTAAAATGTTTACATTATGTTCCATAAGCATAATGATTGCTTACAGCCCGATTTATAACTGAAAGTCACTCTCAAAAAATGATATCACCATTCTCAAGAATAACAAATATCCAATGCCAGGCTTACTAAGAAAGAGAGGTAACATAGTTTAAAATTGCTTTCTTCAGTGAACTGATAATAATGTTGCATATCAGCATGCCAAACTCACAAAATGGAAATGATGTTTGTTGTCTTACAAGTGATCTTAATTTTGTTCCGTACAAAGACTGACTGTGTAATGAACCTCATTATTCTTGGAGAAAAACGCTAACTTCCTGTACTTTTAAGTGCTTTATTTGTATCACAGTTATAAGAAAGACTGATTGGTTCTATGAGGCAGCAAATAAATGTATCTCTTTCTATTGTGAAACAATGCGTTATGAAGATTGCTTTAAATAGTAGGAGGAATTTAAAAACTGTACCTCTTCATTATCACAGGATATTGGAATATATCCTGAACTGATAGCCACTTTAAAAAGTGGCTATCAGATCACTGAAGATCGCTTATGAAGAGTGCTTTAAATAGTAGGAGGAATTTAAAAACTGTACCTCTTCATTATCACAGGATGTTGGAATATATCCTGAACTGATAGCCACTTCAAAAAGTGGCTATCAGATCACTGAAGCCTAATGATAGGTTGCACAATTAATTAATTTTTTCTGAAATAGGTAAAATAACCCTTGTTGTTTTTTTAATTTATGCAACTTATAAATAACTTTTCATATCATCTGTAATTTAATTGCTCTTAAATTAATAAAAAAATTAATTATAAAACAATTATCCAACATATTATTGTATAATTTTTATTATTTTGGTTTATGGACTACTTTTATTATTATTATTATTATTATTATTATTATCCATAGTGTTATTTATTACATGGCATCTTCAGTAGTTATTTATTTAATTCTATTTCAACCACAATATGATTACTATTTTATTACAGTAGTATTCTACAGAGAATAATATATATTATTTTTAAAACCACTTTAGCTATAGATTAATTATTTATTAAATTTTGATGTATTTTTGTAGAAAGTAGATAATAATTGTTATTTTTTACACCTAATCTGTTTAGTTATTAGTCTATTAACAAAGACTGATGATTTTCAGTCTTCTCTTAAATTTTACATCTCTATGTTCTTTTTAAAATATATATGCATTTTATTCTGCATACATCTAATATGAAAAAAAACTATTGTTTTATTTTTGCTGATGGTTTTGAACCCACTTTAATTCTTTTTATACCAACACATTTTTCTGTTAACTTACACATTTCATTTCATTACTGAAATTTATCTTAAAAAACTGAAGAAAAACTATAAAAAGTACTCTAATTTTATCACTTTTTGTAATTCAAATTTACATCTCTATGAAACGCACACCAAAGATTATAAAAATATCCTGTATTAACTGCCTAGTAACCTTTTATCATTGCTCTATTTGCTAACTTTTGGTCAAGTGGTTTTTAATTCCCATTAATGAGTTCTGTATTCAAATAATGGGTGTATTCAAGTAATTATTATTTTTGGCAGGAATGTTTATTTTGATAAACTGAAAAATAAATGTGTATAGCATTAAAAATTACTATTATTTTGATTGGAAAGAAGTGATACTTTAAAAAATAATTTTTTTAATAATTGCTTTGGAAAGGGAAGTAATATAATGATCATATAACAACATTCACTAGATATCTGCTAATTTGGACTTGTGCTAATAAAACCAGGGGTTAGCTATTTATTTTCATGAATTTACTCAACACTGACTGTACTGGTACAAAATAATTAATCACACTTTTATTTAAAAACATTACTTTATCTGTATTGTGTTAATGTTGTCCCCCCCCCCCCCCCCAATTATAGTACACATATTCTTACTCAAGTTATGGAAGCAAATGGATTGATGGTTTAATTTTTTAAAATAAAGTCCTGACTGAAATAACTGTTACTTGAAACGCCAATAATCAGAAATTTTTGGTCTAGAAACACTCAAATTGAGGTAGAAAAAAAAAGAAATATTAGTTCTGGATTCCATAACTCATCAGGTTAGTCTAGTGGTTAAACTTGTCATCACAAAATAACTGATTTTCAAAGTCGAGAGTTTTAAGGTTGAGTCCTTGTAGGCAGTTACTTTTTATGCATTTGAATGCTAGACTGTGGATACCGGTGTTCTTTAATGGTTGGGTTTCAATCAACCACATGTCTCAGCAGTGGTCAACCTGAGTCTGTTCCAGACTACATGTTTACTGGTACATTTACACTTACATTCCAGCTACATCAGGCTTTCAGGCTTGGCAAGTCGATAACGGTAATTGTATTTGTTCCTACCAAGCAGTGGCTGGAAAACTGGTTGGAGAAAACAAATTAGTTATGCATTCCACTCATGTGTAAAGTCAAGTTAGGTTAAAAAATAATAAAAAAAGGCATAATTTTTGTTTTTATTTTTTCATATTTTTCAATATAGAGTGATTCAGGAGGAAAGAGGAATAATTTTAAATCTAATTCTAGAGCTTGAAGTAGGCAAAAAAGTTCATAGAAATGTATGCTGAAAACGCTTTGTTATCGGGTTACAACTAGTGAAAAATTTGGTCTGGATTTCAGTTCCCCTAGTGAAATGAGGTCATACTGAAATTTTTAAGGCGTTATAAGGGGGTAAACTTGATGTTTTTTTTTGTTTTTCTAATAAAGTCTATGAAAAACAAAAAAAAAAATCAACTTTTTTTTGTTAAAAACAAAACTTAACAGAAAAGAGCTACAAATTTATAAAAATTAAAACAGTTATTTATAGTATAATAAATTTAGACCTTAAAAATATTAAAATCCTTTTAATTTACTTAAAAATACTATTTTTTATACTTTATTAATTTACAATAAATGTTTGAAACTTCCATCACTGACATTGATGCACTTTTCAACACATTTCTGCACTTCTTCTGATACCAACCTAATGGTATCTTTGCGTTCTTTGATGAGGGCAGCAGTATTGAGAATGCGAGCACTCAGTTCATCACCTGTGTCTAGTTTTTACTTGTACACCTCGCATTTCATCCATCCCTATAAATAGTAATCTAATAAAGTAAGGTCTGGTGATCTAGGTGGCCAATTTACTGGCCCTCTACATCCAATCCATTTACCAGTAGACTTAAGAATTAGTACATCTAAGAATTGTGTTACCTCATTTGTGAAATGTGTTGGTGCTCCATCAAATTGATAGTACATTTCAATTCATTGCACCAATGAGAAATTTCAAACACTAAAAAATCCATTATTTAAAAATTTCAAATAACTTCTCCCTGTGACACTTGTACTAATGTTAAATTGACCTATTAATTGATTGTCAAACATGTCACACCAAACGTTCACTGAAAATTTTGCTGGAAATTTGATTGAATTATAGCATGGGTTTTCTTCAGATCACCGATATGAATTCCGATGTGTTGTTTATGCCATTATGGGCAAAAGTAGCTTCGTCAGAAAATAGTAATAACAGAATTAAGTGGTAATTATTGTTAACTCATTGACAAAACTGCAGTCGTCTGGCATGGTCACCAAGCTGGAGGTGTTGAACTTTCTGAACATGATAAGGATGCAGTCTGTGAACATGTAATGTCCTTCATACTGTACTTTGTGAAATATTGAGTCGTGTAAAAATTCTTCACATGCTCATAGTAGAACTAAGTTGTACCACTTGAAGAATGTATTTCAGAATTAAAATTAGAATTCCCTTTCATCATCATGTACCAGTTGACATTTAGATAAAACATGAGTGCTGGGAAGTGTACCACGATTCTCATAAAAGATTATTAAAAATTTATGGTTGTATTAAAAACAACTATTTTTAAATTTACAAATTCATAACATTTTTCTGTAAGGTTTTGTTTTTAATAATAAAAGTTGAATTTTTTTGTTTTTCATAGACTTTATTACATTAAATTAATTTCTCAAAATTAAATTCTCTACAATTTTTGATAAAAAAATTTATGCATTTATTAGTCATTTAACAAAGTTATCTTACGTCAAACCTAAAAAAATGTATTTTTCATCACCAAATTATTTTTTTTGTTTTGCATTAAATATCATGAAAACTGCAGGATATGCAGTTCTGGGACTTGTTTTATTTGATTTTTCAGGTAAAAAAACATTAGAAAAGAGAAATTTTTCGCTAGCCTTAACTCGATAACAGAGCGTTTTCCAACATATGTTTCTATAAACTTTTTCCTTACTTCAAACCCTAGAATCAGTTTCCAAATTATTTCCTTTAACTCCTAAATCACTCTGTATTTCTCAATAATGAAATAAAATTACTTATGTTAACTGGAAAATAAATGGTACATGAAATAAGCTCACCCTTGATCTTTTACCATTATTATGAATTAAGTTTTTAAAGCTTTGAACGCATCATCAAAGATATATGATTAGTATAGGCAGAGATTTCTGATTCAATGCACACCCATTTTAAAGTCCATATAGATTAGTCAAAGTCCATATAGATCAATTTACTGATTCCAGGTTTTCTATCCTATTTGTGAAGGTTAAATCTGAAATATATTTTTCACTGCTTTATCTTCCTTAATATTATGTAATTTACTTTATTAATTTATTAAAAGAACTCAAAAATATTGGAGTTTATTATTTATATGGATAGACATTTCACTTTGAGTTTATTTGTAATTCTACTTTCATAATAAACATTTTTTGTAAATTTCCAATTCACCATATAAACTTGAAACCTGTGCATAGGAGTATATTGGAAACTTTGTAGTATATGAAAAGTACCAAGATTCAACGATACTGCGAGCCATACTTTTCACATATCTGTGATGAAGCTTGGTGGAGCGATAAATTTTACATATCATTTTTTTTTCAATTTACCTGTAATTTTAATTAAGAAAATATATTATCTTAATAATTAATGCTCAATAAATACCAATTAAATTTTCATGATTGTTGTTTAATTGTAAATTTCCATTTAACGTTATTGTCATAACACTTCAAAAATGTTAATATTTGGTGATTTTTTTATTTATTCAATAATTAAACATTGTTTCATACTTTTATAATATGTTCTCATCCTAAGTACTTAAATTATGATAATTTTAATACCGATGATAAACCAATTATTATTATTATTTATTTCATATTTTATTTTGCTGTTTATACAGCGACACATTTTTTATCCACTTAAGAAAAGTCTTTTTATTGACTCAAAAGATTAATTTTATATATGCTTAATTGTTAAAGTGGATTTTTAAAAATTTATCTTGTAGAGGAAGTTCCTGAAGTATACCTTAAGTTTCCTGATGATTTCAGTAGAATATATTTTAAATTGGGCGGGGCTGCGAATGCTTATTGTTCACTAGTTGAACAGATTGCAATGTACACATTAGGAAAATAAAATAATAAAGGTATAAAGTTTTTTTTGTCATTATTGGTGTTGGATTGTTGAGGCATTAATAACCTGATGTCATTCTGCAACTGAAAGTATTTCTGCATAAAAATTAGTTGGAAAATTTTTGGGTAAAAACATTCCTGCATTTCATATTCTTTCTTTACATTGTATCTCTGAATTTCTTTTATTGTATTTATCAAGCCACAGGTTTTTCATCATTGCCTTTCTCATGAATAGCCTTCTTCATGTGAATAGCATTTTTGTTGCTTTATGTCCATTTAAATTGAAAGTTGTAAAATAATACAAACATAAAAAACCGACTTTTAAAAAGCACACAAAAAAAGTAAAATTTATATTTTTTAAATCCTTCTTTAAATTTTGAAAGTTCAACATCGACATTAAAGTAAGGTTAAGACAGTTATTGATTGTTGTTTTAAGTTTGGTGCAGATGAACAGTAAGTTTTTTGTTTTAGTTATTATTATATTTTTTGTAAGATTAATTTTATTAATAGTGTAGTACATAACTCTATGAAAAGAGTTGCTAATAAAAACAATGCTTAAATATATAAGGATCAGATTAAATGTATTTTACGTTTACAAATAGAATGAAGGTTTTGGTGCGCTACATCTAAATCTACTAATGATAAATGTTCTACATGGGTAATAGTCATTGTAAAATTCATTGGATTAATGATCTCTAAACAGTAATTAATACTCTGAACAAAACACACACCCTCACTCTCTCTCTCTCTCTCTCTCTGCGCGCGCGTGTAATTTAAAGGTCATTCATTGTAAACAGAGCAAAATTATATATAGAAATAAATATACTATTTTTTTTCAAAATGGTTTATTTCAGATTTTTTATTCAATTTTAAACCAGTTTTTAATTAGGTTTTTGTTTCCTTGCTGCAACCTGACCTTAATTAAATACTCTAAATTTATTTTTCAGTTACCTGTGATGTAAATTATTTTTCTTTCTTTTGAGTAAATAAAAATGTAATTAAATTGTAATTCTTCTATTAATGTTATAATCTTTTGTTTTTTTATTTCTTTAAATAACATTTACTTCAATAGGTGTAATACCTCTGTAGTGTTGTCTGTTTAAGTATATCTGTTAATTAATGTATACAGTGGTGGGAATATATGCAGTAAAGCAAAGAAATTTTTCAAAATTGTTAAACAAATTGCTCACTTCAAAAAATAATATGACTTGTAAACCACAATAAATTTGAGGGAAGCGATTGACGTGGAGAAGGAAGAAAGAACAACGGAAAAGTACTATACTACGCACGAACATTAAAATGAACTGCTACTTACCCACTCAAATGATAATGTTTCAATTCATGATAACTCATCATCGCTTATATCGTCGCCGCTATCTAAATCACAACCATCACTTAAATCATATCGCTATCGCCATTTACGTAAATAACTACATTTTCAATCTAATTATCGACACTGTGACCTTTTTCAGCCAAAACTGAATCGATTTTAAATGTAACAAGCGGCTTATGCATTTTTATTCTGTTCTGTTCGGTTTCAACATTGTTCTCGTAAATGACACTTATTTTGTATACGCCAATTGATCGTGTTTTCGCGTATTCGAATTCGGAGCGCGGTTCAGATCACGTTACGGTATGAAGCATTATCTATGACGATGACCGAGTTAGAGGGAAGATTAGGAAATAATTATTGTTTTATCATCGCTCGTAAATTAACAGAATTCATATCGTCATGGTAATCTCTTGTTTTGGAACCAGATTTTCAAATATAAGGAGCGCGTTCTTGACAAAACCATTTTCAGAACTGGCATGAACAATGCAAACACGCTTGCATTTAGATATCGGAGCAGCTAGGTTGCGGTCAAAGCCGTCAATCCATGATATTAGTTTGCTATGACTAGCACGTATATAGATTCGTTCGTGTAAATTATAGGTCTCATTTGGTTACGGTACTCTTTAATACCTCATAAGTAACGTAGCCTAAGTTCCCGATTTTCTAATTTTTCTATTACTTACAGTTTTTTTTTCCGTTTGAACTCCATGCCTTTGATAATGAGCCTTAAAGACCGAAGGCCTCCTTCCTTGAAAATTGATTTTCTCTTTTACGACCGGGAGCAACGATGGAAGAGTAACGCGTTACTCTTACAATCATAGTGAAAATTATAAATCGTTTCACGAATGACACTTGTATCAAAGCAGTTCATGAACATTTTTGTTTTATTTGTGTTACAATTCTTTTTTTTTAGGAATGCCTTTATCAGGTTTAGATTTTACTTCGTTTAAAATTTTTTAACAATACTGAGTGAAATTCGCTTGGGCGACACGTTTCTAAACTTGTCTAAGAAGGATCAGTCCACCTTTGCCTCCTTTGTTATAAAGTTAAAAACATTAAACACGAATTGTCTTGTCTGGCTACGGATAAGTTTACGTCCCCAGTTTTTTTCTTGTATACCCCACTACATTCACCTTCCATGATATTGAAGTGGAATTATAATATTATCTTACATTAAAGTTATTGTAATCTAAAGAAACAGAATCCTTTAACAACGAAAAATGTAAAAATTCTAACGACATAATTTTCATAAACAAAACACTAACTCGATAAAAATTTAATGAAAATGTTTTCGAATACTTTTAATAAATATCACATTTATGTAATAAATCTTACTGTAGTAATAAAATTAACTATACATTTTGTTAAAAAGTAGTAGATTTATTATCAACTCTATATTCTGTTTATTTATTTTGGTTCTAATCTAAGGAAAGATAAAAGAATGAGATTTATAAATAATGACACAAGTCTTGGTTGTGGAAAGTTAGTGTTATTCCAGTTGAAGTTCAGCTAATTATTTCGATCAGCTATGTTAATAGTATGTATTCCATTGATGACTGCAAACCTTCTGAATGAAGATGGCTCATGAAGAAGCTGAAGCGGGTTGTAAGAACTAATCTATTAATGATATCGTTCTTAATATAATAAGTTTTTAATATCTTTAGTATAAGTAATAATAATCTATTGTAGTCAAACAAATTTTAATACTATAAATTAGTTCCCTTAGGCCGCCTGAGTACAACATACTGTTGGATCCAATTTCTATTTCTTTGTGTGCTTAACTACAAAGACACCAACTTTTGAAAACTATCATGGGTGTTCCAATAAATTTTATATGAACTATTTGGAATTACTAACAATAAGAACACAGATATAGATACGCCCTTGCAGATAAAGTGTTTTTTAAAGTATTTTTATTTTAAATCTTAGTTTGAGATGCTGGTTATTTTTTTAAGATGGCTTTTTTTTGTTAAATATCAATACTCAGTATTTTTATATTTTCAATATGTCTTTCTATATGGTACGTTAATGGACAAGTCAGTGATTGATTGTATGATTATCTGTTATCTTTTATTTCTTTAAATGGTTGAAAACCATTGATTTTTTTAAGAGTTTCTTCTGGGAGAACCTGATTTCATAACAGCACCAATTGAAGATTTGTATGAAAGCTATCTGATCTCAAACTTGATTAAAAATACATAAAAAGACAAAATCATATTAAAGTGATTAAAGCAGTTCGCTTTGGTGAAAATAATGTTAGAGCCTAGGAACTTTCTTCTAATGAAATTCATGACCGAATAATTGGCTTTTAAAGTGGTATTTTCCACTTGATTAGAAACCCGATAAAAATGATTTTATTTACATTTATTTATATCATTTAAATTGTGTATTAATTAGGGAAGATTGAATAAATCGTTCCTAATGAATACTGATTTATTTTATTGACTAAATCTTAGCCCTAGCCTAGATGTTTTATATACCCACCAGATATGAAACGATGAATCTCATTACAGGCAGTATTGTCCTCATCAAAGATCAGCCCATATTAACCATAAAAGCCCAGTTTGAGCCCTCAGCACAGATTGAATGAGTATTTATTCAAACCCAAAACACACTATCAAACAGAAAGGGATCAAGGATAAGAGGTAATGGTGGATGATACTGAGAAAGAGGTAATCTATCCATATATTAACTTCAAAATGAAACAAACCCCACACAAAAGAGTACATCATGCCCTTTCCAGACAGACGTTTCCATCACACCAAAATTTTTCATGAAATTGGTGTAGCTGTACTAACAATGGGGCAGCAAATTATTGATCAATGTTTCTGCCTCAATCAGCTAAAAAATGTATTTTCCTTCATGTTATGCAAGCTGTCTGTCATTATTATTATTATTACTTTTTATGTTGTAATTATTTATGTTTTATCTGTTTATTTATTTGTTAGTGTTTTATATATATATATAAAGATGATTTCTACTGTTTTAAATAATTTACGAACTGTAAATGGTTTCCAACATTTCCAAGCTTTGAGTTAAGTGAGGACATATTTTTGAATTACTGAGAAAGTATGTTTCTCTGAGTGTGCTTATTTTACCAGTTATCAATATTTAATATAAAAGATAAATCTATTGTATTTTTATTTCATTATTTTATAGAAACACATATTACAATAGCTGGAATGGTTTATAAAAGGCGTTGAAGTTGACTTCCTCCTACATCAGTACAACACTGCACACATTTCAATTTGTTTTCAAGCACTTTAACCAGCAGAATGTGCTGGAATGTCTTGTATGTATGCTGTTATTGCAGTCTTTAATTTGTCAACCATATGTGGTCTGTTATGACACACTGCTTGTTTCAGTAATCTGGGGGAGTCAGATAAGGCAGTTGTGCAGGCCACAAACCCCTTAAAATTATTCATTCACCAGAGACATTTTGTTAACAAGTCATTGATCTGTTAGTTGTATGCACCATGGTGCCATCTTGTTGGACCAGCTGTGATTTATTTCCACTTCTAACTGACTAATGAAGTTTGTTAAAACAGCACAATAACGATCACTGCAACTGTATTTTCAAGAATGATTGAACCCACAATACGCGTTCAACTCACACCTACCTAGACTCTAATTTTTGCTTCATGTAAAAATTGTTTGTATAAAATTCATGGCGGTTAGTTGTCGATTACAGTCATGGTTTTTGTGAAAGTTAATATATCCTCCTACATGAAACTACGCTTCATCTGTAAAAAAACGTAATGTCAAGGATACCTACAGAATTTTGTCAATAAAACATTTAAACCATTTACAATAATTTAGTCTTCTGGCATGATCTGTAGGATTCAGTTCTTGAACACACATTATTTTGTAGGGGAAATGATTCAATTCTTTTCTTACAGCATTATGTGCAGTAGCAAGTCTGATATCTTGCTGCTGTATTAACTTATGCATTGACTTTGATGAACTTTCAACCACAGCATCTGAAATACCATGCAGCTCCTGTTCATTTAGTTTAGGTGGTCTTTCACTTCGATCAGCACCTTCAACAGAGCCTGTTGCTTGAAGTTTTTTAATAAGAGTTCGAACTTCACTGTGTTGAGGAACAGTAATATTTGGAAACTTTTCAGAAAAATTGTTCTTCACTAAATCAGTATACTTGTCACCTTCATGAAAGATGTGTTCAATGAGAAAAATGCGTTCCTCTACCAAAAGAACCATTACGTTTCTTGCAACTATTGATTCCAATAAACAAAACAACATGAAATGAAACAAAGCACATACAATCACAACTCAACAACTGACATCTTGGTTACTGAGCAATACCCATTGAACCCACAGGGCAACTAACCTAACACCGAAAGAACAGAATGCACCATATAATTCTAAGCATACTGCACAGCGACTTTCTGAATGCACTTTATTATTAATATTTAAATATTATTAATATATTATGTGGGCATTTTATCTACCCATTTGAAATATATGGAGCTTCCTCATTGTCTCTAACTGGCCCTGTAAAGGATTCAAAATTAGGGAAATATTATTTTACACCCCAGATGTACGAATATCTGATTTCACATCCAACCATACATAGGGAGGTAATTTAATTAGTATGGCACCCTACCATTTTTAATTAATTTATATAGGAGAAGGTAATAATATCTTTATAGGTAATAATCCTTAATGCAACTAAGTGTAACTGATTATCTTATGAATTGGAGCTTTAAATTTTAACTGGTCTTAGACAGATTTGATTCTTAGAACAGAAAAGAAGCTTTCTCAGAGTAGCCCTTCTTTTTGTAATTAATATAAATAAGTGGCTCTTTTAAAAAAAATCCTTTCTATTAGTAAAATACAATATAACAAAATTTTTAACTATAAAAGATGGGGAATATGCTGTTTTTAAAAGGCATGTACAGCTAAAAAAAATACGATTACTAATCTGCATTAAAACAGAAAAGGTTCTCAATGGAACCTTTTACACTATATTTATCCTGAGCTTCTCTCTATCTATTCTTGTAATCTCCTTTATTCAAATCAGATTTTTTTTTGTAAAAAAAATTCCACTCTGTAATAATACATCTAATCCACTTGACTTTATTCTTTTTTTTATTCTATTTAATACATTTATTTATTTTTCAAATTCAATAAACACCTCTATATTTGTTACTTTATGTTACCGTTTTATTCCTTTACTCCTATATCTCAAAACTTTCCAAATATTTTTCTTTGTTTTTTCTTAAAAGACTACATTTCGGTTTTATATAAAAACGAATAGTTCTGTAAACAGTAGATACTGCTAATTTTGCCTGAATTTAATAGGTTAGTTCTATAGTGAAATTGGATTAATGAAGTGTAAATTAAAATTCAGAATATTATTGCCAATTATAATTGATTATAGAATGTTAAACCAATGCCAAAAAAAATCTTACTGTATTAGTAATATCCTAAGCACTGTTTCTAGGAACACTAGACATCATTGATAAATAACTAATTTTACTTTTCCTACTTATATCTCCAAATTTTTTTATTTATTGTATTTTTCAAAACATTCAACTATAACATATACAAAAAATAGGCAAGTTAATATTTAGAAAGTAATATTGTGCATAAAAAGACCTCTAAACAATCGGTGACACTTAATGAGGGATAATAGGCATTCTGTGTTTTCCAACAATTATACTTTACATATTCTCATAGTGAAAGTTCTATAAAAATCATAAATATGTTTGGCAATAATTGAGTCACAAACATAAATAGACAAAATACCTTAGGGCCAAGTTAAAACATGTCCTTTGCTTAGTCGAATTCAGAAAAAAACATCTAACAAGTTTTTTCTTAATTTCATATTAATATTTTATTTGTGACCATATTTCTCACTTTTCAAAATGCCAGTTTTCCTTTAGGCTTTTCTGCTTTTTTTTTTTTTTCATATGGAATTCATTTTAAAATTTTTATATTTTGCCCTTCTATTGATTATTCTCATTCCAAACTCATTATTTTCTTTAATATTCTGTTTTATTACTATTAGTATAATTCTTTTTTAGCTTTTGCAGCTACTATTTAATCATTTGCATATTTAATGGATTTCACATTCTTTATTCTTGTTTTGATATCTTTTCCCATAAATGTTGTGGGAACAACTTCTCATTCAGCGGAGGCTTAGTTTAATTTATAATCAGAGTTTGCCATTTAAATCATCAAAAAAAAAAATAATATGATCCTTTAATTAGGGATATACATGTAGAATGAATAAATGATTAAATATAAATAAATACTAAACAGAAATAATGATATTTAACTTCCTTGTCTCACATAATTATCTTTTTAAGGTATTCCACGATTGCAAAATCATTAGATTGTAAAATATACAATTTACTAGCTTCGTCAGTTTCTAAGTAATGTAATTATTGTGATGTTTATTTTAAAATTATTAATAAATGATATTACTGGTAATAAGTAAATAAGAAGAAATAAAATTTTAGTATAGTTTCCCTGGTAATGGAAGTAAGTGCATACTGTAACTGAAGAAGAGATAATTTACAGTTCCTGCACTTATTTAATCAACAGGAGGCAGCTCGGATGTCTTATACCAAGTGAATAATAGTTGTGTGCAAACAACCACCCGATTGTTATCCAAGGTCCGTTTACAGAGCTAGACAGATCACGTGCATCACATATTCCTTTAAGAAAGGAAGAATGAAAAATAAGCTTTATTATTTATAGTTCTATATAATTTAATTATAAATTATAAAATTGTCTATAACAACAATTGATATTTATATTCATAATTTTTCTTAAGTTTAATTGTAAGTTGACTCTTCCTTTTAATTTAAATAAATGTGTCTAGGAAATGTATTGCAATTTTGTTTCTTTTTTTTTTTAATATTGTGTAGGAGTATTCCGGTCATATATCTCTACTTTTAAGTAACATGTAATGTCAACAGTAAAAGCTGTTAAATAAAAATAATATTGCAAATTTTTTTATTTCAGCAGATAAAGGGACAGTGAATGAATTAGTAAGAGAATAAAGTAACAGATAAAAATGAATAATTTATAACAATACTCCATGATAAATTGCTTGTTCTGTTATGTATTGTTCATACTCAAACTACACGATTCTTATCTTTTAAAATATGTAATTTTTTCATTCTCCTTTTTTCTTTTCTTAATGAAACGAATGGTCTGTTCACTTCCTTTTCCTAATTTTTACAATTTAGAGTTAGAACCAATGTAAATAATGAGTTGACTAATAAGTCTCTGCACATAATTAAGCTTTATTTAATATTTTAAAACTTTTATGTTTAGATGTTCTACTTTATATATATGTAATTCACTCCCTCTTACAAATTCACATATTGATTATGATTGATTGATTTGGATGATATTCTAGATATCTCTCAGTGTAGTTAGTCGAATCAGAGCCCAAAGATAGTCGCATCCCTTATTCAAGTAGTGTGTATACTTGCTGTTTGTTATACTCCTAGATTGCTAGGCTGGAAGTAGTATTGAGGAGTTGTTACTATTAAAGTGTAACTAGTCTGGTCAATCTTGAACTTTCTATTTCTTGGACAAAAAGGCAAGCACTAATCAAATCATTTGGACCATACTGATAATATTAATTACAATGAATTGTGAAGTCATATAGCTTTAATATTTTAATAATTACATAATTAATGATTAAACTTAATTTGGAATTTTATCATTTTAGAATTTTTATTAACCCAGAAGTAGAAGTACAAAAAAATCTAAACATCATACCTGAAAGAGGAGGAAAAGTAGGTCTCATTATTTATAGTAGGTTCATTATTTTTTACTTTTACTTGTAAATAATTTTTATTGGTGGTAACACAAATACCCTTTTAACAATCTGTTGCCTAAGTATGCCAAAATTGCTGACATCCTGTTTTAATGGACATTTAAAAATGGTAAAAAAAATTGACTTTGGTTGTAGAGATATTAATAAACACTATTTTAAAATGTTAATTAAAGAGAATGGTTTTCCCTACAGTATATGAATATAGAAATAGTACGATTATATTATTTATTATCAGACAAATTAATTAAAAATATTTTTTTCAATGTTCATGCCCAAATTTTTGGCATAATGCATATCACCTGAAAGTTATGACAAATAAAGCAACTACCAGAAACGTACTATAATCAGTACACAGAAATGATAACATAGTACTAAAGGATAAACCTCAAATTATTAGAGATTAAATTGTTAATTTCTATTTTTAACTAGTGAAGGTTTAATATGCGCTTGGTATATTGAAAATTGCAAACATTGAAAAAAATGTAATTTGGTGTGTTGAGGTTTAAGCAATTTATGATTGTTTTTTTAGTAGCAATTTTTTATAAAATACCCCTGGCAATAATGACAATTAAAAGATCCTGATACTGAAAATAAAAGTATGGCTTTTTTTATGAATGAGCAGGTATCAACAGCTGTGGTCATTAGCCCGATGGAAATTAGTAGCGTATGAAAAGATTCCATGCCTAACCAGGATTAAATCTAGAGACCTCCGCACGAAATGCCAAGATGTTACCTACACAGCCACAGAGGTTGGTGACTTAAAACTTGTTTTAGCTAATATTTTCCTAATAGTTTATTATTTGTTTAATAATGTATTATTTTTGAGGAGATAAATTTAAAAAATTAGTTTTTTTTAGTAAACTTAAGTAAAAAAGTCACCAAAATATTTTATAGTAGTTGCTCAACTCCCAAATGAAGTGATCCATGTCAACTGGAACATCTACGTACATAAAATGTACCATATTCAAGAAATTGGAAAAAAAATAAAAATATTTTCTGCCATCCACAATACAAAATTTTAAATTTGGTCGCTTCACCTATCTTGGCGATCAAAAGGTAGTCATTAATCAGGCTTATAAATGGCCCTGTACCAACAATAATAGCTTTTTATAATAATTTGTGTCTTTTATTTCTGCTTTACACATAATATATCAATTTGATTTGTTAATTAAGTAATGAGCTCATTTTAAACAGAATCTTTAAGGTAAAAAAATTATAATTTTTAATCGGTTAAATATTGAAAACGCTGAAATGGTGGATTTTTGGTAGGAGTAAAGTAATTTTTTTGCCACTTTTTGGTATAAGTTTTAATAAAATTCATATTTCTTAAACTTCTATTGGTTTTCAGTTGACTGAATTTACATTAATTGCCCCTGAATTTATCTTTTTACAAATCTTTTAACAAATGTTTATTTGTTTGGAAATTTAACAAACCTAGTTAGTTTACAAGACCTAAAAAAAAACATTTTCTTATTCCAATTTTTTGGGCTTCATAACTATTTTTTCAGAACTTTGAAGATAAATTTCTGGAGCCAGTTTAATAAAAATTCATATCAAATATTATACAAAAGCAGAAATTTTACTCCATAATTTGGGTTCCAAAAATGTTAGTTTAACAATATTTTATCTTTCAGAGCAACATTTTTTCATAAAGTGTTTCCAGATATGTGTATAGATAAATTAACATTTTGTTTCAAATGACGCCCACGAATGTGTTGTTGGAATGTGAATAAAACTTTTGAAATTTAAATTTTTATTTTAGCATACATCTTTTATTTATTGGAAGTTCTTGAAAGGATGTAACTTGATGTAACAATCTTTATCCTTGCTGGGAATAAAACTCGTAATGTTCTGTTTTATTAGTCGGTGATGTTAATGACAGAGCCACTGAGACGTCTTTAAAATTGTTTTCTGTGTTGGTATTCCACAGTATATTTTACTTTAGTCATTTGCATAATTGCAAAACATTGATTAAAAATAAAACACTTATTAATTTTTAGCATAATTATGAAAGTATCTATATAATTATAAACAATTTAAATTAAAATTAACAAACACCTTATCAAGTCCAGAAAAAAGGAACATCAAATGAAGAAATTTTTCAATTTCAAAATTTGTTATTTCCTTCAAAGATTTTCAAAAATACACAAATGTACAACAAAAAAATCTTTCTTAGTGATCCTTAAAGAATCACTGTAAATACTGTTATAATTACAGTAACAAATGATAGATTATTTTTTTAAATAACAAACCAAAGCAAATTTAACAGATACATTTTTAAACATTTTTATCATAGCGATTCCAGCTGCTCTCGCAGTTATCTTTAGGGACTAATTTTGCTGTTCTCACTTTGGTTTCAGCTGATTTTTTTTCTGCAGTTAGACAATTATATACTTAGATTATGATAAAAAATTATGTTGGATTTGAGCTGTGTCTGTTCATTTAATATATCATTATTTTACATTGAATAATGTTCAGATTGCCAAAATTTTTTCCTCTTTTTATGTACTGGTATAATATTGTGAGTGTTATTAATGTAGGTAGATTGTGACTTGAAAGTATCAGATGGTTAGTAAAAGATAAAAAATTTGAATAATTATTAATTTATTAAAATAATTTAAACGCTTACATGTTACCGAGGTGGATAATAATATCATTTAAGTAGAATTTCAAAAAGATTTAAAAATCTCTCAGTTATAAGAAACAATTACTAGTTCTTTTAACTATGTAATATTAGTTAAGGATTAAGATACAAGATTTAATGGACCGCTCTAAAAATTACTACAAATTTTCATTGAAATCCAGTTTAATAAAATGTATAATATTATGAAATTTTTCTGTAGAAGGTGTGACTTATTTCTGATAATTTTTATTACATACTTTTATTTTTTATTAAAATCAATTAATGTATTCTACAATAGATCAATAAAATAAAAATATTAATTATTACTTATAACCATTATGATTGTATTACCTAACAAACATATTTACTCGTATATAATAGTTTTTATATGAATAGTTAAAGAAGATATATGACTCTATACTTTTAATTAATTTCTGTTATTTTAAAAAAAATATTTGATATTAAGGTATAAATATGTAGATGTCAGATTAGATGAATTATATAAAAACAATGTTAAACTGAATCTAAATACGACTAAATACAAGATTTATTTACTGAATGATAAAATTCATGAATATTTAAATTAGTTAAATTTAGTGCGTACCCCTTGTGCGTATAGTTTATTGTGACTTATATAATGACAAATATATTGTCCAGGGCCTTTGCCGGATTTGAAGCTAGGTTGGGGTCATACTGATCTGACAAGGCCAGAGGAAGTTAATGCTTCCGCAGCAGTTGCTGCAAGATCATGTGTGTTATTGCCTGCTATCAAATCATTTACTCAAATATCAATTAGGATTTTAACTACTAATAATGCTACTGTCCTTTCATCCGTTTTTTGTTCATCCTCTTTTTAAAGGCCCATCTAAGTGTCAATTATGATTTATACGTGTTATGCATAGTTATTTTGATTTATAATATGTATTGTTATTTAAAATATTTTTTTTGTTAAAAAATTAGTTGAAGGCCGTTTATGAAGTTAAAAAAAATATATAATTTTTACGTAATCTTTTCCTTTTTTTTATAGAATATTTTTGCTAGGTTGCAATCAGACCAGAGCAATTCGGTGGAATCTTTACAGTGCCTTTCCTGTATTAGCTTCCAAGTGTTTTTCCACTCGATTACAATAACATTCAGTGTAATTAAACTACAATTATAAGTGAATCGATGCATTGGCATGGCTGAAGCGCTGACTTTTTAATTTGAAATTTATCTGCGATAAATCAATTTCATAATAACTAAAGAAATCAAATTCAAACTAGTGTAATTTATAACTGCTGGTGTATTTAGTATATATATATATATACAGGTGATCATTTGAAAAGTTACCACATTTATTATTCAACAACTATCTGTCCCATCATATTTTTGTTTGCAGGTATATATACCATTCTTGGAGGAAACTTTTTTAAAAATATTTTCCTCTCCGCTACACCTACCCTAACTCAAAAAGCTTAAATGGCAATGGTAACATTTAATTACATTAATTGACAACCCGAAAAAAATAACGAATTTTGGTGAAAGGAAAATTAAAATCCACCCACCCCTTCGCTCGGTAGGTGCGGAAAACCATTTGGGGTAGTACTTTTTTTTAAATTTCAGTCCAACAAAAATAACTATAAAATTACAATCATTACTTATTAAACTATTTGAAATAACCATAATCCGTGGATTAAAACCGTGAAAATTTAACTGAATATTTGTGAGTAAAACTATAAATTTTCATGGGTTGAATATTTATTTTTTAAATGAGACGATATAGCTTGTGACACGTCATTGAAAGGCCCTTTGAATGACAATTAATTTGGTTCAAATAAAAAAAAAATTGGTTCACTGATATTGAAGTTATGATTAAAAATATGGGTTTTCTTTAGGTTATGTTGGGATACAGTGCTACTGACCCAAAGAATTAGGTCTGAAATAGTCCGTTCTTGTTAAAGGTTTGAGTTTTGGGTTTCTCCAGCATTGAAAAAAACGTACCGGCAAACACAACATTATAACATCAGTTAAACATACGAAAAAGGAATAATAAGGTACCTACTTCTTTGCTGGCAACATGTTGAAAAATTGATTACCTTGTTATAATAGATTATAAATTTCTGCCAATTATTGAGGTCTTAGTTTCTATGGTAAATCTTTGCAAATCGTTTTCTTTCATATTGTTAGTAATTAGTGGCAAAAAGTATTTGTTGTATTTATTTCATCATCATATTTTATCTAAATTGTTGTGTAGTTAAAATTGGCATTTGGTTTGTGTTATTCTACCATTTGGTGTTTTCGCATCGCGAAAAACATTCGCGATAGAGGAAAATGCGCACATTTTCTGCGGTTAGAGAGTGGTGAAACTAATAAGAACATCGCCCAAGAATTAGGATTAGGTCATTCGACAATATTGGTGATATGAAAGAACCGTGATCAAATTAAGAAAAATTTTGAAAAAATTCTATGAAACCAAAAAAATTATGGCCTAGTCAACATAATGATGTACACCAAGCGCTGTTAAAATGCTTTAAATACCAGAGGGCTAGTGATATCCCTATTAGCGGCCCTATATTGCAAACTAAGGCGAACGATTTTTCTGAAAAATTCGGTAACCACGTGAAATAACCTCAGTTTGGATACAACGGTTCCGCCAGCGTCACAATATTGGGTCGGAAAGAATAAGCGGCGAGGCCGCAGCAGCTCCAACCGGTGTGTCAGAAAAATGGCTAGAAACCATTTGACCAAGATTAAAAGAGCTATTCAGACGAAAAAATCTATAATGCTGATGAATCCGGTCTTTTTTTAAAACTGACGCCAGAAAGAACCATTCGGTTTAAAGGCGAAACGTCTTCGGGGGGGGGGGGGGAATTATCAAAAGAAAGACTAATAGTACTAATTGCTACAAATATTACTGGAACTGACAAAAAAAATTCTGGTTATAGGGAAAAGTGCTAAACCCCGATGTTTTAAAAATTTGAAATCGCTTCCTGTTATGTACGAAAGTAACAAGAAAGCTTGGATGAAAAGTGATATCTTTACGTGTTGGTTACGAAAATGGAACCGTGAATTAAAGATTGAAAATGCCAAAATACTGCTGCTCATTGACAACTGTCCGGCTCATCCACACGTTGAAAATCTTTCGTGTATATAGTTAATTTTCTTACTACCGAAAACAACAGCAATCTTACAGCCCTTAGATCAAGGCGTGATCAAGTCGGTAAAAGTCCACTACAAAAAACACCTAATTTACAAATGATACAGGATTTAGATAAAAAAAAGGAAACACAAATAACTATTCTGGGGGCTATAATTATGTTAGATAGATCATGGAATGAGGTTTCTCCGCTAACTGTAAAAAATTGTTTTCGACGTGCAGGATTTTTACCACAGGCTGGCGAAGTTACTGACATCGCATGCGAAGAAGAATCTTTAGCGGAACGGGGCAATAGTCTGCAAAACCAATCGTTGTCGAACGCATTGTTTGAAGATTATCAAGAGGTTGACAAAGATTTAGAAACGCATGAAACTGTAACAGATGATTATGAAGTGGCTTCAGTACTAGCAGAAATAGACGGGGACGTAAGTAATGACAACGAAGGTGACGATTAAGACATCAACCCGCCAAATCTTCCAGAAGTTTAAGTGGCAATGAAAACAGTTTCCCGGTTTCTCAGTTTTATAGAAATTTCCAATGAAGAATCAAAGAATGTTTGTTTTGATTTAGAAAAGAACCTTCAAAAACTGAATTACAACACGAAATGTTCGAAACAACGCAAAATACCCGACTTTTGCAGAAAAAGTAATTTTTACAATTTTTCTCTATCTTCTTTTACTGTACCGTATTTGTATTTATTATTGCATTTTTTTTATGTTATTTTATTATGGAAATAAATTATTATTATTATTATTTTTAATGATTATTAATTTTACTGTATTACAATACCCGTAAATGGCATATTAAAGTAGTACCACTAAGCCACGTAAACATCTGTTATAATGACCTAAAATCGTCGGTTCCTTGGAGGCCACCATAAACGATATTTACTGTATATGTAATGATAATATTGCATTAGCTGTTCAAACTGTTCATCTCCAGTGTAAATGCTCGTTCAGTGCGATGATTTACGGACACGATTGCCTTCTCATATTCATCCGTATAATAAATGGACATTTTGCACAGCTAATGCAATATTATCATTATAAATTAAATATTACATTAATGGTATATTGAATAACATTTTGGTTTTGTTGTAAAATTATTTTGTGAGCTGCGGATTAACCTTTTAACTTATAAATGTGTAGTGCAAGATTTTAGAATAATTTGGTTTTCAAGAAAATGGATTTTTTTACATTTCTTTTACTTTTTATTTACTTTAATTTCATAATTTTTTTCAGATATAATTCCCTACTAATTTTGTTTGGTTATTGGCAATTTAACAAAGTAAACTTACCCCAGACCTAAAAAAAACGTGTTTTTCAACTCCAGTGTTTTGGGTTTTACAACGATTTTCTCGGAAACTACTAAAATTACAATTCTAAGACCATTTTTTCAATTTTTCACAAAAGACTGCATATAAAACCACTAATTTTGCTCAATAATTTGTGTTTAAAGAATTTTAATATATCATTATTTGATGTTTAAAACAAATCTGGGCGAACTCTTTCGCTACCCGTAACTCAAAAACAAAAGCGTTTCAGAAGTTTTTTCATTAATTTGATAATTACGTTATTGATGGAATACGTCTATAAAGTATCGTAGAAACTTCCTTAAACACTATATTTAAAAACCATTGAAGTCTGCGTGTCCAAGAATCCCTTCCCCGGATTTTAACCGTGTAAAACAAAATTTAAAAAATGTAAGTTTATCAGTATTAAGAAAAAAAAGATCGACTGTTAAAAGTGAAAAAGCTCACGAAGTAATAAGTTTAAAGAAGAAAGCGGACTCACTTAGCAGACATAACAGCGGTAAATTAAATGAAAAAAAGAGAAAAAAGTAGTGTGGACAATCTGAGAGAACGCTTATGAAAGAAAGAGGATAAGATCACGTGAAAAATCTGAATTAGGATCATCTGCTAGAAAAAAAAAACACATCAGAAGATCAGATATGAAATTTTAATGAAGAACGCTTGTTGAAAAAAAGCGAAAACTTAAAGAATAATTTGGATGAAAACCATCAATTTTCCAAAAAAGTTAAGTGAAAGATTTATGCAAAATATTTGACAGTGAAATAAAATACGACAAAAAGAGCAAATTAAATTCACGAATAAAGAAAGATGTTACAATAAGTGTAAGCTAATACCAGAATTAAAAAAAAAATTGTTAAAAAATTTGTGAGTAAAATTGTTGACAAAACTCACCCTTACATTTAAGGATTGATGTCGTTATCTCCTCAGAATCTAAATCTGTTAAAAAACTGAAAAAATCAAAAACTTATTCCGAAATAATTTAACCTTTTAGTCAAGTACATAGATTACATCTACTGGTGACATCACGTTAATAAGAAACGCGCTTGATTATTTACCTTAAGAGTATTGAGTGAGGAAAAAAAGATTGTTAAAAATTAACATTAAAAACTTTTGAAGGACTGGTGAGCAACGCGAATGAGGAAGGGCAAAGCTTCCCTCGCTTAAACTAGGAAAAGCTAAAGAAAAGGTAGAAAAATTCGAATTTTATTTAGAAATCGTGCACTACTAAAATGCGTTTATATGTACCGGTTTATGGTTAATGTTCAAAATTGAGCCCACCATTTTCAACACATTTCTTGGCACGATTTTGTACGCTTTTGTTGCCCTTTTTAGTTCTTTAGGGCTGTCCTTAACTTGTTCACCCTCATCCATAATGCGGACAATTAATTCTCCACGAGAAAGTCTTTTTGTTTTGTATACAATATTTTTCATCCATTCCCAGACGCAAAACTATAAAGTTGGTAGATCAGGAAATCTTAGTGGCCAGGAATGTGACCACGACGGATTTATTTTTCACAGGGAAATGATGATTTGAGTGGAAACGACCCAAGAGATGCGGGAGATAAGTTGGTTAAAACAAAGAAAAGTAAGATAAATTAGAATTATTTAGAAACAGTACAAGAGACCAAAGTGCATAATACGCAACAGTTTATGATTGTAATTTTTATAATTTTTCTTTGTCTCATTTAACTTATTTTACACCATTCTGTTCAGAAGTAAATTCTATACAAGTTCTATCTGTTTATTACTCATTTAATAAAGTTATTGTAGTCAAACATAATAAAACAGGATTTTTACCCCGACTTATTGGTTTTCACCCAGATTTCTCGAAATACAAATACGCATCTGGGACCTATTCGATTTTTCAGGTCAAAATGCTTAATAAATTACTAATTCTACTCCTTAATTAACGTCCTAAAAATTTCAGTACGACCACATTTCACCGGGTTAGCTAAAATCCGAGCAAAATTTTTCACTAGCCGTAATTCGCAAACGAAGCATTTTAGAAGATATGTTTATATGAACTTTTTTCATTATTTTCACGAGTAGAATAGGCTTCGTAAGCCCCGGGAGAACTTCGTGATTCACCTGTATATAAATTTTATTGGACAATGAATATATCTTGTAAACTTAAGATCAAATGTTTTGTTTCGTTAAAGCAAGTTCATTAAAATCTTTCTTTACTCTAAAATCTTTCATTAAAATCTTTTCTTTCTAATCAATATGTTAACAAAGGGCAAAGAATGAAAATAAAACTCAGATAAGTGTTAATTATTTTGTTAGTTGAGATTTTTTATGTTAATAGTAGATAGTTTTTCTTTTATAATTATAAATAGGCGATTCAGGAGGGAAAGGAAATAATTTGGGAACTGATTCTAGAGCTTGAAATAAAGAAAAAGTTTCATACAAATCATATGTCCGAAAACGTTTTGTTAACGAGTAACAGCTAGCGAAAAATTTCGCCCGAATTTCAGTTCTCCCGGTGAAATGAGTTCATACTGAAATTTTTAGGGCGTTATATTACGGGTAAACTTGATGGTTTCTTACATTTTTTTGATAAAAAAATCGAATAAAACAGGTCCCAGAACTGGTATCTCCCTTAGTTTTCATGATATTCAACGTAAACCTAAAAAAATTCGGTGACGTAAAATGCGTTTTTTTAGGTTTTAGATACATTAACTTTGTTAAATAAATAATAAATGCGTAAATTTTATTCTCAAAAGTTGTAGAGAATTTATTTCTGAGAAAAGTAATATAATAAAGCCTATGAGAAACAAAAACAAATTAACTTTTATTCATACCGAGTAATCTACAAATTCAGTTAGGGTGAATCCAGACTACTCGCCCTCCGGGTTTTGAGATCTGATTCGGGCTCTCCATCAAAAATTAAGGAGGACCTTTCGGGAAATTTCGATTGAAACATCGGGGGCCCTTCAGAAGGGGTTGAAGTTTTGAAAAATACGCTCGTCTGAACGGGTAGATTACTTCATCGCTCGTCCACTTGATTAAAAACAAAACTTAACAGAGAAATGTTATGAATTTGTAAAAATTAAGAACAGCTGTTTTAGTACAATTTACACTTTTTAAAAAATAAACCGTGTATATATAAAAATATTATAAAATGGAAAATTAAAATTATCACAACTCGTCTATAACTTCATTTTATTAATATATACGTATTTAGGTTATCACTGAACCTCAGTTTCGGGTTCAACTGTGCCTGACCTTTATTCTGCTGCATCGAGTACATTTAATCGGAGATTATACTACATCCACGGGAAATTACATTATTTAAAAAATCATTAATAGCATAAATAATTTCCTCGAGAGACTTTTTTTTAAACCTCTGGGACCACCGTTAGGTACTGCTTCAGAGGATGGGATGAATGACAAGTAGCGTGTGAAATTTCCATGCCTGACTGGGATTCGAACCCGGGACTTCCAGATGAAAGGCCGAGACGCTACTACTCGCGTCACAGAGGCCTGCTTTGAGAGACTATTTGATTTTCATTTACAATTCTTGGGTAAAAGTACTTAATCAACGATTAAGTTAAACCGCTTTCAAAGTACTTGTATCTTTTATCTACGGTTTTATTGCTAAATATCAGCGTCAAATTAATCTAAATGAATTAAAAAAATTGTTTTATTCGAAACCGGATGTTTATGATTTTAATGTGATTTTTGATTACGACATTGTTTATCAAATGATTTTTTTTTACTAGAAATTTTTTACTTTTGTTAATTTCCTTTAGAAAATGAATAAAAACGAAATTTTAAAAATATACAGTGTTTTTAAAATGATATGCTGGCTATACTTTTTCGGATTCTACTTGTAAAACTCAATAAAAAATGTTCTTAAGAAAAATGTCAATTTCTCCTTCGTTCTCCCGTTGTCCGCCATTTTGTTATTTTTATATAAAAATTTATATGTCAAGTTCGAATAGAGGAATCACATTAATATTTTGTAAGCGTCTTTGTAATAAAGTTTTAAAATTAGCGAAAAATCAAAAATTAAATACCTTTGCAAATTACAAAACGGCGGCCGTTTTTATTTTTCTATTTGTTATATCTCCATAAATATAAGTTTTACCAAAATGAATGTTATTGCTAATATATTAAGTCTTTTATTTTGAATAAAATGACATCTTATTTTATAAAATCGGTTAACAAGTAGCCGAGTTACGGCAGAAAATTGATGTAATTTTGTCTGTTTTCATGTCCTCCACTTCACATTCAATTCGATTAATTATTGTTTTTATTTATTGTTAATTCTAGTACGTATCAAATTAGTAATAATTTTCTCACAGTAAGATTTAATATTAAATAATAATAAAACAATCGATATTAATTTTTCACTTTTGAATAATTCTACACGACTATTACTGCTGAACTTGTTAATAGTAAAAATGAAGCTTCTTTCAACAGGAATGTTGTTCAAAACTATCACCAGCGTATCTGGAGCGACGAGAATCCTCATGGTACCTTCTAAAGTAGCCGTCAACAAATATTTTTCCCGAACATACTGGCAGGTATTTTTAATGACTATATTTTGAGTTTTGACATTCTACCGAATCATTTAAAAGGAGAAAATTATGTTCCTCATTTGCCGAAAATCTTCCACATTTTTTGGAACCTCTACAATTAAGAGGAAATATGCGGTTTCACCACGATGGAGCTTCAGCACATATCAGTCAGTCGGTATTAGATTTCCTGCATTAAACTTTCCAAGAAGAAACGGATATGCCGCGGAAGGCCAGTGCCCTGGCCTGCCCGATCGCCTGACTTAAACCCTCTTGACTTCTACAACAAAGGATCCAAAATGGATTTCAAGAAATTAGAAATACTCCCGGAATTTTTGAACGATTAAAAAATATCTCAGAAAAAAACCTGAGACTAGTGTAATCTCTAATGGTGGACACTCTGAACATTTCTTATAACCTTTAACAATTGTTAACTGTTTATTTAAAAAAATAACTATACCTAATGTTCTACAACAATTAACGTACGATTATTACAGATAGTTTTTTTATTTGTTTAATTATTAGGTCTGTCTATATATATATATAGACAGACCAAATAATTAATATATATATTAGAAAATTATTACTTAATTTGATACTAATTTACAATATTAGAATTAACAATAAATAAAAACAATATTTAATCGAATTGAACGTAAAGTGGCGGGCATGAAAACGGACACAAAATTACTCGTACATCAATTTCCTGCCATAACTCGGCTATTTGTTAACAGATTTTATAAAATAAATGTCATACTGTTCAAAATAAAAGACTTAATATATTAGCGATAACATACATTTTGATAAAACTTATATTTATGGAGGTATAACGGATTGAAAAATAAAAACGGCCGCCGTTTTGTAATTTGCAAAGGTATTTAATTTTTGATTTTTCGATAATTTTAAAACTTTATTACAAAGACGCTTACAAAATATTAATGAGATTCCTCAATCCGAACTTGAGATTTAAATTTTTATATAAAAATTGCAAAATGGCGGACAAGGGGAGAACGAAGGAGAAATTGACATTTTTCCTAAGAAATTTTTTTGTTTAGTTTTACAACTAAAATCCGAAAAATTGAAGCTAGGCCACCATTTTAGAAACACCCTGAATAGATATAAATATATAATATTAATCCAAAATATTTGGTGGAAGACATCCAAAAGCATGCTCGTTTAATCTTAATATTTGGGCTATTAAAAAAAAATCTAGACGTGTTGTGTTTTGTGAAGAATGGTTTAATTAAAATCGTTATCTTGTTCTTGTGTTTATATATAATCTTTTTCTATATAATAAGAAAAAGATTCTTAGTACATAATGTCGGTATATTGTATAAAAATAATTATAGCAAAAATATAGTAATTTATTTTTTTTATTTTACGGCATACAATCACTGTATTCTTGCCGTAATTTGATGCTATGCTTGAGGCATGCATTATTTTTCCTTATTCTACTCGTGAGAAAAGGTTTTTGGTCGTGTTTATGAAGTGCACTTTTATTTAAGCCTTTTCTTCCTAAATAGGCTATAGGCTACCTCCCTTCATTCTGAATTCAAGGTTAATAATTTGGTTGTTAAAAAAAAACTCTAAACAATTTTATTTTATTTATTTATGTTATTATTTTAAAAACGTTAGTTTAAAAACAGCGATAGTATATTTAAACATCTTGTTAAGCTTTTTGATCATTTATTCTAAATTTATTTCTATTTAAATCCGTTTTCATGCAAAAGTTAAAAGAAGAAATTAACGTAAATGTTATGTGATTTATCATCATTTATTTGTAAAGTTCATCTAAGTACGTTTTCATGTAGATTTTAATCTTCCTGATGTATGCAGAGTAATCCTATCAGTCTACCTTTTCTTTCTTTTTTCCTGTTTAGCCTCCAGAAATTACCGTTCAGAGGATGATATAAGAGGATGAAGTGTTGTCTTATACAGTGTCAGTTCGACCGTTCCTGAGATGTGTGGTTAATTGAAACCCAATCACCAAAGAACACCGGTATCCACGATCTATTATTCGCCTGACAGGCTACCTAGTTACCGAATTACATGCTAATATTTAATATAAAAACGGTCACATACATTCTAATTCGATCATTACGTTAAAATACAAACAAGAAATTAACCGGCGAATTGAGAACCGCTTTTAAATAAAAATTTTGTCGATTGGTTTATCCTCGTCTTTCATGCCGACCGTTAATTATAGACTAATGTTGCAATTGGTCGATCGAAAATGAATTTCAACCGATGATTAAACAGTGTAACATTGTGTTAAAAATAAATATATATTGCCAAAGCTGTTACATTTTAGTATTTTAAATATGAATCGATATAAATTATTATTAATTTCTAAATAAAATAAAATATGTGTTTACTAAAATTTATAATAATATAATTTATTGTACAATATAGTAATATTTTACTGAGAGTCAATCAAATCGATTTTTGAAGTAAATGTCATGATTATTGGGTTAAAAAAAAAATTAAACTGAAATTCTTTCCGGAACAGAAACTCGACAAATCTGTGTACAGAAATTTTAATCGTCTTCTACAGGTACGATAATAAAATTTATTCTCCAACAGTTTAATAATCTTAAAATAAGAAAAAAATTAAGAATAACTTTACGATTTATATACATGAAACAGCACTGATATTAAACCGATCTCCGTGGCGGAGTGGTAGCGTCTCGGCCTTTCATCCGGAGGCCCCCGGGTTCGAATTCCGGTAAACCATGGCTTTTTTCACACGGTACAAAATTTATCATCTAGTAACTGGGAGAGGGCGTAAGCTTGTTGTTACTGTGTAAATAAATTATTCGGTAAAAGCACATCACCGAAGTCTAATTTTTAAAAACCTCCTAAATATCTGCAATTATTAAACAACTATGATTATGACTAAAATAATTATTATTAAGTCTTCCTAAAACATTACAACAGTAAATATCTGTAAGCCATTTAGAATAGAGAAATTAATCTCGTCTATTCTATTTATTTTATTTTCAAAAAAACATTTCTGCATTTTAGGTCCGGAGCCTATAATTTAAAAAAAACAATTGTAGATATTTCTTGATAACTTTATATATGAAGTATAAACTTTCAAAAAAGCGTAAAAAAATATTTAAACCGAAGAGAGATAGAGCAAAAAATGGAAGTTCATTTTTTGAAATTTTTTTATAAAAGTATTCTTCACTTTGCAGCAGTCTATAAATTTCCGCACGATTTAAAATTATATTAAAATTTTAAGTAATTTTGGAAATTAGTAATTCATTTACTATATAATACTACATTTAAAATTTTGATTAAATTTTAAATCGGCATTAAAATCAAGTGGTTAGAAATGGAATATTAGAAAGTTACGAGGAGAATTCCTTATGATTTTGAACGCAGATTAGCTGTAATATGTTTCTTCAAAAGTATTATTGATGTTTAACACCTTATCATCAGTTTTTATCACTTCCTGTAAATTTCATGAGTATATTGAAGAAAAGAAAATAATGACAAAAACTCTGTCGGCAGTAAATCGGTCTCTTCATCGTATGGCGTGCATTAATTTCAAATTACGTTTAAATTTTGAAAATATGTGTAATTTTTTTCTATCTTATTGCACGATATGTGAGTTCCCTCAACAATGTAATAATTCAGTTTAATTTTTAAATTTTTATTAAAAATAACGGTGAGAAATGTAGTAACGTAGCGGTAACATTTTGACTTGTCAGAATTTGGTTGGAATATGCTACATCATACTTCATAGAAGACCAAAATGTTTCTTTAAAATCTTATTGGATAAATATTGACAGTATTGTAAGATTTTAATGGTTTGTACAATTATATTGAAATATACGGTCTTCTTACCGATGGATCGATACGCTGTTTATTGTACATATATTAATTTAAAAACCTTTTACTTATATTGATGAAATAATTTACAAATAATGTTGAATTGTTTCATTTCACCATCTTCAATACATCTCATCAGTTTTTAGCAGCACAATACAAAAAAAAGCTTTTAAACAAATGTAAAAAAAAATGGATTACCCAATATCTTAAATATAAATGGAAGAGAATTGTATTTTCAACAAAATAATATGTATAAATTTGCCTGTTTTCGCATAAAAAGCATGGGGCGCGACCTCAGTTCTATTTTGCACCTTAACTTTAGTTCAACCAAAGAGATTTACTTGATATTGTATATTCTACTGAAGCTATAATTTCCATTTTGCATCAAAACCTTTGTCATATTTAAAGAATTTATGTAGATATTGAATATGAAAGCGCATCCCATGCTTTTTATTGTGGTCTTGTGAAAAGACAACTTAATACATATTAATTTGTTAAAAAAAAAATTATCTTCTATTTATGATTACTGGGTAATCTATTTTTTTAATTTGTTTTAAACATGTTTTCAAAAAAAGAAATGTTTTTTATTTCATACTTTTTGTTGGTTCGATGTTTAAACTCCAATTCAGGAGTTTTCGATATCTCATACAAGGGTGTTCGAAGCGTTACGTTGGTTGATCGACTACATCGATATTCATCCCAAAAACAATGCTCATGTGTAGTACTCCTTTCCACCTTCTGCCCATGTGTAGAATCCGTTAACCGTGGAACGAAAGTGAGCTAAAGAGAAGCATTTAAAAGTACAAGAGGGAAATAGATAACTAGACAGCTGTTTTATCTCTCATACGAATAAGTTGTAAACTTTCTTTTTCTGTTTATCCTCCGGAACCACCGTAGGCTAAACAGAAAAAAGGTATTACTTCAGAAGATGAATGAGGATGATATGTATGAATGTAAATGAAGTGTAGTCTTGTACAGACTCAGTTCGACCATTCCTTAGATGTGTGGTTAATTGAAACACAACCACCAAAGAAAAACGGTATCCACGATCTAGTATTCAAATCCGTATAAAAGTAATCCTTTACTAGGATTTGAACCTTAGAACTCTCGACTTTGAAATCAGCTGTTGTAAACCGCTACCCCATATTAAATCGTTCTGATGTAGAATATTTACGCAAACTTTCCACGCATATAATTTCAATGGATCTTGCACAAATGTTACATTCTAAAACCAAAGGGAATAGTAATTTCTAATAATCTGCAGAAATCGGTAGATGACACCTTAAATTTACAATCACGCTTAGATTATACAAAGAAATGTTCACATCTTTTGTTTTTTTTTTTGCATTTTGAAAATAAATTTTACATAATCATTAAAACGAACAGAAAATTTATAACCATGTAGTAACGGTTGATGTGTTTAATGCAATGGCACATATTTTTTCATTAAAATTTATTGGTCGTACTAAACCAGTGTTTTCCGTTTCTTAAAGATTCCATTGAATATTTTTTTTACATTTTTCCAGTTATATATAAATACAAATGTTTGATTAGTCGTTGGATCGTATATCTTCGTATCCTTATCCGTTCAGTTTTACGAATATTTTTTTAGTTTTTCACACAGGAATAAAGTCTAGTTAAGTTTTCATCGATAAGATACAAATGTTATAGGAATATTTTGTTGAGAGCCCAGCATCTTCTTTTTTTTTCTGTGACTGGTGTCTTTAAAACTGTCTTGCAAGAGGCGGTCAGAATTATTTCTGGTATTAAGCCCATTGATATTCTTGTAACTGAGCGCCAATTACGTTATGATGCCAAGAAAGTAGGCCAACTTATCTCTGGGCGCATAAAAGAAATAGACGACGTTACATTACACGCATGGTATTTTCACAATGTGAGAAGTATGCAAGTAGTAAGGTGGATTTCCCCAATCGGCATATTACAGTTTCTTTCTAACGTACTGCTTCGGGATACGTTGGCAAGATTCGGTTTGATGAATACAAACTTCTGTCTGGAACGTAGCGTCATTGACGATATGCGCCTTGTCTTATATGTTTGCTCCAAGTACGAAGTACCAAAGTAGTTAGAGAGTTTGCAAGGATCAATTCTGGTTTTGATTTGTAAATTAATTGGAAAAACCGAAAGGGAATGAAACAGTTGCCGGCTTCCTTAGACTCTTAATCCTACGGAGGATGGCTGAAGAGGTATGATGCTGTTATAGATGTATAGATAGAATAGCAATCCAGGCGGCCAGGGGCCACCTGCGTACTTACTTCGTTAAGATAGGCGTTTTGGCACTGAGCCCCAAATAGCTGAAAACTGAGATATTCGCTGTTAGCATAAGAACACGAGGCCGGACTGAGCACTGTGGAATGTAATAATTTTGAGGGCAAGAAGATGTCCTCCGTTAAAGCCACAACTGGCAAGGAACAGAGGGGGTGGTGTAGCGACCAGACACGCTACGAGGCGGGATCATCTCCCCTCCGAGGGGAATCGAAATGTTAGGATGATGTGTGGAGAACTCTATGATAGAGCTACGGTATGGGAGGGTCTAGGCAGACCTTGCTAGATCCTCCCATAGACCTTGCTCCCGAAAGCGCACCAGAGAAGAGAGAGATAGGGTATGTTTTCATTATAAACTTATTAAATATGTGAAATTGTTTCTTGATTTTAAGCAAATCAGGACTTGGAGTAAACTGAATTGTAGGACAAAATTGTCACTGTTGCGATCAACACTTGCTTTGTTGGTATGAGAATAGTATTTTTGGTGTTTAAAAGACTCTAATGAAAAATATAAAATAAAATTATAAAATCTAACGATTTGAATACATAGTCTAATGGAAGTCAGATATTGGGATTAGTTTTTGTGAAAAACCTTCGGTGTAAGGAAGACGCGTGGATCGCGCTTCCGCGAATCGATTAATTTGATAGTACAAGGTTGTAAGTTTTACTAGGTGGTCGTGGTTGGAAGAAGACATACGAAGGCGACCTCCGGTAAAGCCCATCAAATGTAATTATTAAACCGGCGTTTTGGGAGAACTTTAAATTTGCATAAACTTTCATACTTTTTGAAAGAGATAGATTCATTTTAAAAATAATTCTTGTTTCAGTATTGATTAGACAGTTATGTTTTGCTTTTGTTTTATAACTATATATTGATACTATTGTTTTAATTTTGAATTAATACTTTTACTTTTTGGAGATTATATCCTTTATTAAAAAAACTAATTCGTTTTCATAATCTGAGGAAGAAAATATATGAATAGCATAGAAAAAAATAACCATTATGTCGAATATTAATTGATATTTGTAACTAATGTAGTGATTAAATATTTCGCTCCATTACGGGTGATATACAGAAAAAAAAAAATATACAGCAAAAAAAAAATGATTAGTATCTTGTTTTATGAAATACTATCCATAATAGCAGCTATATATTTTATGTTAATACGTTTCGTTACTTTCTATTTCCTTTTAGTTATTTTAAAAGATTTTTTTACCGACTTTTTTAAGAAAGGTACGGTATTGGTTTCGGTAACGTGTTTGGAATGCTGGCGAGGGGGGGGGGGTGAAAATTCATTTTCTTTACGTTTTTCGGTATGAGAAGTACGAAAATACCGTTCACTTAAATTGGGATATCCTTATATATTTATGGGTCTATGTATAACATTTTGTGGTTTGAACTTTTCCAAAACTACTAGTTCGATTTCATTGAAATTTAGATATGCTGTAGAAGTGTATTTGAAGTTGTGCATGTGAAAATTTGATGAAGATTGGTTAATTTGTTTTTTAGTTACAATTAATCTAAGGTCGAAATAATTTTAACGGGGCAAGTTAGAAGCGGGGTTCGTTACGATACTTCAAGTTATGATTACATTTTTTTATTTGCGGTGTCTACTATTAGCGTTATTAAACTAAATTAAAAAAATATTAAAATGTTTAAACGAAATTAAATTAATGAAAGTCGGTCTTCTTGCACAGAAATACGCAAGAATGTTTTTTAATTTCAAGTACCGCTTCATGTACGTAGTAATTATAGTTACTCTTAATTACTACACGCATTTTCTTTAAAAAATTGTTTTTTTCATTTTTACAAATATAATTTCTTACCAAAATAGGTATTGATCTAATAATGGAAAACTGTCCAAAATACCTATATTGGACATCGCTCAGATTGATTACACTGATAAACTTAATTTTTGTTTCCTAATATGCTATACATGATTTTAATCTGATTTTTAATAATGCTGATAACGAATATAAACTCAGAAGTTTTCTATCGCCCACCATTTTTGAAAACTTTTTAAATGTTAATTAAAGGATTTTTTCATTTTTCAACGTATAGTTAGCACTTTTAAGTTATTATATTGTATTTTGTAACCTCATTTTTTATTGTTTAACTTTGTTAACATAATATGTAAGGTATAAATAAACAATACTAGATGAAGAATTAAGTCGCATCATAGTAACGTATTATAACATCACATCTAATACTGAAGAGTGAGCCTTCATGGACAAGATTAATCATGTCTTTGCAGGTTAAAACATGTAGCTGAAAACAAAGCTGTTTTGTTTGTATTAAGCACACTGGATTTAGGAATGAATTCATTTTGTTCAGTCTTATTGCCGTCTTAAGTTTGTTAACAGTGCAGTGTCATAATGCCTCGAAATTGTAAATGATGAAGATGCCTTTTGTTATGTATGTGATGAGTTTACCGTAAAATCAAATATAAAAAAGATTCCACCTTTAATTAAAAAAGCATATCATTTGTACTTTCAGTCTAAAATTGGTGATCAAGATAAGACGTGAGCTCCTCATAGTATGCACTAATTGTTCTGTATATTTAAGAGGATGGTTGAAAAGTACACAGAAGGCTTTGCCAACTGGTCTACCTATGGTTTGGCGTGAACCAAAGGATCATGCAACTGATTGTTCCTTTTGTTTAACAAGTGTGTCTGGAATTTCTACAATATCTAAACATACTGTAAAATATCCTTCATTGCAATCTGCAATCAGGCTTGTACCTCACAGTGAAATTATTCCAGTTCCTGAACCACCTGTGAATGTATGTTTCGAAAGCAGCGATGAAGAATCAGGCAGTACTGAAGAATACAACAATGATTTTGAATTGTCTTCCAATAAGCCACATCTTATATCACAAAGTGAATAAAATGACTCGGTTAGGGATTTAAATTTATCAAATACCAAACTGAACGGTTAGGATCAAGACTGCAAGGTTGGAATTTACTTAAAAAAATACAAAACTTTCGGGCTTTCGATACCGACAAAAAGAACTTTCTCAGTACTTCATTGATGTAGGTAATTTGGTTTATTACACAAATATTGATGAGCTTATGTTGCACTTAGGACAAATTCATAAACCTGAGGACTGGAACTTTTTCATAGATTCTTCCAAGTATAGCTTAAAAGCGGTTCTACTACATTACGGTAACAAATATCCTTCGATACCGATCGCTTATGATATTAATTTGAAAGAGACATACGATGTGATGAAAGACGTTCTTGAAAAAATGAATTATAAAAAACATAGCTTGAACATATGTGGTGATTTGAAAGTTATAGTTATTTTGTTAGACATGCAGTTAGGCTATACTAAATACATGTTTTCTTTGTGAATGGAACAGCTGAGCTAGGGCTAAACATTATGTTACCAAAGAGTGAAAGAAAGGAAACAACTTAACTCCAAATGGGGAAAAAAATTATTCATGAGCCCTTAGTTGAACCCAAAAAAAAATTTTATCCCCCTCCATATCAAGTTAGGACTAATGAAAAATGTTGTAAAAGCAATGAAGAAGGTTAGTCCCGGATTTTTGTACATTAGGCAGAAATTTCCGAATGTAAGTGAAGGAAAAATTAAAGAAGGAATATTTGTTGGTCCTCAAATAAGAGAGTTGGTCAAAGATGATGTATTTAACTCGATGCTAAATAATGTAGAAAGTGCACCTTTTGTTTCATTTAAAGATGTTTGCAACATTTTCTCGGCAAACAAAATCCGACATAACCACGATATTGTTAATCTGCTTCTTACTTCATACAGAGCTATATGTCTTTGAAAATACATTTCCTCCACTCACATCTGGATTTTTTTCCGGACAACCTCGGAAACGTAAGTGACGAACACGGTGAACGTTTCCATAAAGACATTTCGGTGATGGAAAGCCGCTATAACGGGATTGGAATACTAATATGCTAGCCGATTACTGTTGGACATTAATTCGGGATGTGCCTGAGGCTATTTATAAAAGAAAAGCATCAGCGAAATCATTCTAACATAGGTATGGCCATGTAAAATTATAAATTTTACGGATTTTAACTGTATTTTCCCTTAATTTTCTTTGAAGCGTAATTTATTTAAAAGTAAGGGTGACAGAAAAATTGTATTTACAGATCTGTAATGTACGCAAAAAACCAATTCAAGAAATGGTATCACATTTAGACAAACATTAAAAAAAAATTATTTGTCTATCAGTGTTATTAGGTACTTAATGGGACATATTATTAAAATGTTTTTGTGGGTGTAAAGCTGACGCATTAACTTTGTTAATTTTTTTGAAGATAAATTATGGTAATGAAAAATGATAAATTATAGTAATATTCATTTAATTAATACGTGGATTGACAGAAAAATACTGGAAAAACGCTGTTCGAATCCGGGTCAGGGTTTACTTCTTTCAAACCACATCCTACAAATTTCCTACATTAGTTTGGTGTTAGGAAGAGCATCCTGCCGTAAAAATTCCCGTGTAACTCTAGTAAAATTGGCGGGAGGGGGAAATGGGCATAAAACACATATAAATAGGTACCTTATTTTTTAGTTCTTAAAGAGAATGAACGAGGTATTACAATGAGAAAATACAATAGGATATATGTTAGTCAATATGTTGACGCGTATTTTATAATAACATAACTTGCCCGCCCGTACATATTTATTATGATATAGGTATATGTATTTGTAAGATGTACTTGTATTTTAAATGAACATTGTAAATATTGAACGTGTAAGGAATTTTAAGAGTCTTTAGGTATATATTACGTTCTTGTTACTTATTTCCGCCGTTCACAACGTAAGAACGTTGTCAGTCATCATTGTTATTGGCTGGCGGCGTGTCGAATGACAAGAATCGCGGGGGCAGTGACCTTCACCCAACAAGCTACTTAAACAAGTCCATTAAGTTACTTGTTAAAACTCTTTTTTGTCCTTTTCTTACTGCATACGGCTACTTTTCTACAATTTACTACTCTTGTACTATTTTTTTTTAATTATTTGCTTTTTATCAAATATTTATTTTTTGTATAAAAATATAGTAGCGGTATTTTGGTATATGAAATTTAATTCATGTAATTTATTCCTGACAAATATAATTAATTTACCTAGAATATAAACGAAGTAAATTTTATAAATATTATGGGTGTATTAAATATGGATCATCTATGAAAATGTTTCTACTGCGGTAAAATATTATTTTTAAAATTTGTGGCACCTAAACGTATTTTAAAACATATGTTAGCTAATAAATTTTGTCGTGTGGATTATGAAATCGGAACGATATAGGCTTAAAATTCATATTTTTCTACGAAGATAAGCTAATAAGTGTAGTGTAATGATTTACGCAGTAATTAATATATTTCACTATTTACATTAAGCGCTATTACACACGCATAACAATCAACATAAAAATTAATGTTAAAAACAAATAAAAAATAAATACATCGGCGCTTCATTTAATTTTAAAAGTTACTGAACGCGCGTTGATCTTGTTAGATGTGGGAAAGCAAACGACATTTAAAAATTCAAATAACCATACAAAAGAACGAACTAAAAACTCAAGGTTTTTTTAATAACTTCACAGCCTGGTGCCTTGCAAATTCAGGTTTATCCAATAGATAATTGGATTATTGCTTTGAATAACGTGTATATATATATATATATATATATATATATATATATATATATATATATATATATATAATGCATCAGTATGCATTTTAATGTCATTTAGTTTTATAGCTCGATTGATTTTAATTAAAAGCTGAAATTTAAGGCTGAAATATATGACAACTTAAGAGAAGAAGACATTCTTAGAGCGATTTACAAGTGAAAAAAAAAAGATAAAGGGTAACTACTTTATAACTGCTTTGTTGTTTATAAGGAGATTGCAAGTACATGATATGACTTCACTTGAGTAGCTGATCCCACGTACCAATCATAATCGACATCTTGTGACGTTCAGACGAATAATAGTGATCTAAACATCTAAGTCAAATTTTGCACCTGCGCGCGTTTGTCCTTATACTGTTTTTAAGAAATAACTATAAAGATACACACACTAAACATAAATACCAGTTATTAGTAATTACGGTGTAGAAGGCTCCGACTAAAAAAAACCAACGGTTGAAAAAAAAATTAAAGTTTAGACAAATTTCTGATAGATTTATGAAATTTAAAAACTTCTTCAATTTCGGCCGCATAATCTCAAAATGGGCAATTTTGTGTTAGCATAAATCTATACGATGCCAAATAGCATATACAAACAAGGAAATATGACGCACCACTATTGTGACGACAGTTATTTAGTGAACTTATTAGAACAACTGATATGAGAAATCCACGCCCGTCATTCTGGTGTGTCTCAAATGTGCACGAAAACCGGTTAACGGTAACTATCTCACACATACGACTTCCACGACAATATGTAGGGTTTAATTTTTTAACTACCTCATTTATTTATGAACAGCCCATTTTGCCAATTCATTCAACAGACAACAATTCATTCAATGACAACAGGTAATTCATTAAATTGTGCTGTAATGAGGTTTAAATTACATAAGTACAACTCAAGTGATGGAGAATGCCATTAAATCGGCTTAAATAATTGACTAAAAAAAAATGTTTATTGTAGGCTACGTAAAGCCAAATAAAACAGGTAATGAGAAATTCTGTAACAGGTGGAAGATTTTGGTTCTGTAGATGGAAGTAATCAGATTATATAAGTATTTAAATTTTTCCAGTTTATTTCTGTATCTGTACCAAGAACAATGGGTTTAACTGTAAAGAAAAAAAAAATTTGTTTCAATGTTTGTGAAAAAATCTGCTGGCGTCAATGAAGAATTCCATTTATTCCTGGCCCGTCAGCATTTTCATACACCAAACATACAATCTAAAAACTAAAAATTGAAAAGGAATACTTTAAATACTAAAGGAATTATAATACTCCGTAATCGGATAGGTTAGGTGAATCTTAGAAAACAGCTTGTTATGGAAACATTAGTAAAAAGCCCTCAAACTTCAACCAGAAAAGCATTCTTAAAATTTTTTAGGCTGAAAACACACAGAGCAAGTTTACGAAAGATTTTAAAAGAATTTTTATTATCAGTCAAGATTACATTTGTACCCGTCCTTCGTACGGGTAACCAGTTATAACTAATATTTTTAAGATGAAGAATATTTTAAAACCCGCATTCTCCAGATCACTTAAAATTTCGGGTCCTGTACCGACTAAACTATTGCTCTGAGGAAATTACAACGAACTGATATTTTTTATTAATTGAACAGGCTTTATTTTTATTCATCATTATTGTTCTTACAAGCACGAGTTTAATGAACACAGAATAACCAGGGAGCAGAACATCCTGGATACACGGGAAGGACGAGCGAAGCGAGTCCTTACAGCGACAGGAAACGTAAGTAACCATACAGTGCGGGCGAAGTTGCGACGGGAAAGATAGTTACTGAAATAATAAATAATTTGTTTTTTTAATCGATATTTATGAAGAAAGATAGATATAGGAACTGAGAGAAACAAAATAGCTAAATTAATTTAATTTTAAGATTATGAGATAATCAACTGTTCTGAATTTCGACCCTGCGATTATGAATACATCCATAAAACTCAAATAATATTCTTTTTATCTAAGTTTAACGCTTTTGCAGAAACTTTTATTTAGAACATAAATATTTTTTTGTAAAATTATCCAATTACTACAAAAAATATCCAAATATATTTTTAATTAAAACACACTTAGAAAGTTAAAATATAAGATATCCTATAATCTCATTCACCGATAAGAAAAAAATAGTTTTTAATTCAAAATGTATATATTCCTGCAAATCGGTAAAGCAGAGAATTTTGTACAAGAGTTGAAGATGGGTAAAACTAGGAAAAATTAGCAGTAAATGAATGAGGATTTATTTTCATAAATAATCTTAAATAACACGACTTGCAAATAAGTTTAGCGTTCTTTGAGTTTATTTTTGTAAATTTAAATGCCCTGGATTCTTATTCATTTAACAATTTTACACCTTAGGAATGTTCAGTTAACAAGCGTATAACTAGTGATTATAATACTTAAAATTGAAATCTTAATTCAGATTAACAAGATAATATTTGAGGTCGACGGACATCTTTGCGGAGCGTTAACGTTAATGCCATTCATCCGAAAAGTTTTAGGTTCGAATCCTTATCGAGCTTCGCATTTTTTTCACGACAAAAAAATTCATTTTTACCGTCAGTGACTACATCGAGTACAATTAGTTACTTAATCTTTTTAAAGTTTAAATGGAAATAAATTATTATATATATTAGCAATTAATATCAGTTATCAGTCCTTTTAATGAACAATCCAGGTATTCACTATAATGCACTAAACAAAAAACTTTTTTGAGGTAATTGCGTAGTCATTTTTATTCAGCTGTTTTAATTTTATTATAATTTAATAAAAATTAATGAACGTACCGGGAGAGTTTATGCGATGTTATTTTACTGGTATTATGATAACAAAATTAAAGTATTATTCAACCGTATTGTAAAGTATATACTTTCTGTGATAATGCAAAAGGTGGTCATCCATTATTATTAGTGTTTATGTAGGGTATTTCTAAAGAAAAACGGAACTAGTTATACATTTTTCTTACAGCAGCCGTACACTTCATCAGTGCTTTCTAGGTAATATATTATAACTGGTAATAATAAAAGTTGCAAACAGAAAAATCAGCCGATTCGCCGAAAATCGTATACAAAGTGAATTGAATTACGTATTGATATTTTTCAGTAAATTAGAAGGAGAATAAACAAAAAGAATTATTAGTTTCAAAAATTTTAAAAATATTTTATAAAAAAAAGGAGTAAATAATTAAAAAGTTATTGTATAATTAGTCTTAAAACAAAGAATATATTAATTTTCTTTTTAAACAGATTTTGAAAATAAACTGCTACATAATAGTAATGTGGTTTTACATAACTATAAACAGTTTTAGAATAACCATTAAAAGTAGCGTCTTTATATTCACGACCTTCTGAATTTCTTGTAACTATAATGCTATAATATTCTTCGAATTTCTAAAAAAAAACCGTATTGAGAATTGATTGAAAAAAATAAATAATTCTATGAAACCATTTATTTATGTAATAATTCTTATGAAAATAAATGAACATGGAAAACAAATAGATGATAGGTATTCATTCGTTCTCAATCTCTCTCTCTCTCTCTCTCTCTGTGTGTGTGTGTGTGTGTGTGTGTGTGCGGGCGTGCGTGCGAGTTTACGCGATTATTATCAGAAATACAAAGAGTGTCCAATACATCACAGAACACAGACATACTCAGACTAAAAAGGGACAGAATGATATCGCAAGTGAGACGAAAGGAGTTAACGATGGCGTGTCCGGGTAAAGACGAAGTCGATGACCACGTGATCGGAGAATATTGTTGCGACCTTGAATTTCAACAATATCTCAGTTGTTGACTTACATGCGTCTCAAAAAACCAATCGAGATGATCGAAAAGTAATCTTCTGTAGAAATCGGATGATATTTAACAAAAGGAAATCGGATATAATGATAAAATAGTTATTTCATTTTTATCCATTCTTATTTTTTTATTTTATATACAACACCGCTTGTAATGGGATATTTATTTTTGTAATGCGATGGGGAGCACCGCTTATAACAATGGGATATTTTCCACCTGGTAACTAGTTTTACAACCGGATTTAAATTCATTTTGTAGAAAATATAATTCCTATTTTTAACAATATCCAGACTTGGAAACAGCGACGCAAGATGCGTTTTAAAATTGAATTTTTAGGTTTTTTAATACTGTATTTCATTTGAATTTATTCTTTGATATTCAAAACTAATTACTGTGATTAAGGATATATGGAGTTCAGCTTTATAATATTAGAAATTGAATTTGACGAACAACAAACTGAAAAGAACTACCTTCCAAGTTTATACTTTTAACAATGATTGTACTAAAATATAATTCCTAAATGTTTTACTACGATAATTTACATATATATGCTTTACGTATTAAAAATACAATGTATTAATTAAAAACATAAATGTAATTATATTTTATTAAAATAATAGCCAGTCGGGGCTCCCCCTGGACTCCCGCAATGCTTGTTTGACTCGCCATTCCCATCAAGCCAGGACCCCCGCAACGTTCATTACCCTCATGGTTGTCATACTGATAAATATCAATTAAGTATTCAGAGATTTATAGAAACCTCAAAAAAATAAGTAAATTACAAAAGACAGAATAGTGGTAACTATGCTAACTAAAGTACACTGGCTTTTGACAAGGAAAACTTCATACCTCATTTTTGTTGCCACGGTGACAAAGATTAGTTTAATTTTTAATTATTCTTAATGGAGCTATAGCATAACCCCTTCCCGAATAACACAAATGTATCATGCAAATTTCAAAGGGATCGGCTGATCCCTTCAAAGGGTTCTCGCGTGATGCGAGAACAAACATACAAATGGACAAACTTTCGGAAAATATAATGTATTAACTTAAATTATGTTTTTAGAAGTGAATTTATTTGTTTAGTTATCTCAGATTTTGTAGTTAATGGGGTTCTTTTTTTAGTTAAAAATAAAAAGTGGATGTTTATATAAGGTAAATAAGAATATTATCTTTGTTGATGACTTTGAATTTGGAATAAAAGCATCACAATAGCTTTTTAAAGGGCTAAAATTAATCAGTTTTCTCAAAACTAGAGAAAAATATCCTCCTTTTACAACTTCTCAACCTAATTCGAATTGGCGTACCTATAAAAAGAGTTAAAATATTCGATAAACGTTTCCTTATTATTTACCAAATAAATAGCTTCTTTTTTTATTTTATCCATCAAATCTATGCGTTTTAGAAGCACAAATTTCTGATTAATATAATGGTATTATATACGTTTAATTAAAAAAAATTTAAGTTAAGAAATATACAGCAGAAACAAAAATAAAACATTACGTTCCGAATGTAGAGAAATTTGAAAATTAAAAATAGAATTAAATATTTGTTAGTGTAGGCGGTTTATAGTAGATAATAAGTGATTAACTTATGATTGCCTAAAATTGTGAGCCACGATTTATTATATCTATAAGATATGTTTTTATATTGTCGTTACAATACTTCTCTCTCTGGAGCATTCATCTAAAATATTTCTTTTCTAATATCACCCCATTCCCATTGTAATAACGATTATTTTTTAATTAATACACATTTTTTTATAAAGTTTATTTAAAAAAACAGTCTTAATTTTAAAACGAAAGGAAAACAAGATAAACCGCAAAAAAATTCCAAATAAAAATAAATAATAAGAAAAGAATAGTTAAGAGGTAGTTAATTTAGAATTTTATTATGCGTCACACAGACATAAATTTAAGTTAGGATATAAAAACACAGAAAAAGGGTACATGTTTTTAGTTACACTTCATACTTATTATGGGTGTTCATACCCGACGCTTACTCTACTTTTTAAAATTTTGACACACCGTCTATTCTCCCGACATATCCCCGTTCAAATCCTCCGTGGAGACTCGATCCCATAAATTGTAATTATGATCTCATCATACATAATAAAAAGTCAAAAATTCCTATTGTCTTTCAGCAAATATTTTACCAACTTCTATCCGAAACAAACCTAAACGCAGTAGTATGCACAGGTGGGTTGAAACAGAATGATACCGTTGGATGCGCTTTTGTTGTATCTGGTAGAACCTATATGTTCGGTCTACCTGGTAGAACAACTGTCTACAATTCTGAACTGTACGCCATCGATGAGGCTTTTAATAACAATCATTCAAAATACCGTCATCCTTAATTGTAGCGATTCGTGTAGTGCACTCCAAGCTTTAGAAGATTTGTATTCCAGACATCCTACCGTCACCAAAATTCATAATACAACCGCCGAGTCGAATAGTCACAACACGCAAGTGAGTTTCTGCTGGATCCCTAGGCGTGTGGGAATCCCGGTTAACGAACGTGCGGATTCCGCTGCCAAAGACGTATGTAGCCGACGGTCTTTCACTGCTCGTGTTACTTCTACCGATTTATTGAGTCGAGTTCTAACCTTGGTGGAGTAAGGACGTGCTGCTGTGCGCTCTTTATCAGCGCTGCTTATTGATGCACGTGTTGTTATGACATGTTTTGCTTATGGTTAATAATATCTTCTGCGTATTTTATTAAATCTGACACATTCCCTGTGTCAAATCAGTTTATTTTATTTTATAAAACATTAAATGAAATATTATTTATATTTTAATTTGTGTTCCGAGTGGTCGGTGTTTCTTTGCAATTTTTGTTTAAATTATAGATAAATTTGTAATGCCGCAGTCTCAAAACGAAAAACAGGATCGCCCAGTTAATTCGCCTGACGACGAGGACCAAGCAGCAAAACGAATCCCTGGATTTGAAAATGTAGATCTGCTTCAAGGCATGGAAGCAATGATGAAGAAATTCTTCGATGAAAACTTGACCAAGCTGGCAACAAAAGAAGATATTTTAGATATATAGGCTGCGAGTATTGTTCCATGAATTTGCCATTTATAGAGAGATATGACATTGTTTGAGTGAGACTTGAGTGGATGATGAGAAAGCTGAACGATTTGAAAATTTGTTTCAGGAGTATAAAGTTGTACGGGTTCCAGCAGTTAGAAATTCGGGTTATGGAAGGTCTAAAGGTGGAATAATGCTAGCCTATAAATATAATTTGCGGGGTTTAAATAGTTTTTTTTCCAAGCTATATTGGGGACAGCGATGACAGTAAAATGCGATGATTGTTGTTTGTACGTAATTCCAGTTTACTTAAACAGTAATGGGACGTGGGATGATGATTTTATAAGAGTATGGAGCTTTATGGAAAACAGTGGTACTTTGTACTGTTAGGGGATTTTAATAGTACAATAGGAGATCGACAGGTACTGCCAGGTGAAATAATGGAAAGTGAATGGAATGTAAATGCAATTAGGTGTTCTAAGGATGAGGTGGTTAATACTCGTGGGTGAAAAGTGATTGAATTGTGTGAGAAGTTTGATCTGTGTGTGATGAAAGGGAGAACACGGAGTGATGAGAAGAGTGAATGGACTTTTATTGGGAAGATGGGAAGTTCGGTTGTAGATTTATATTGCATATCAAGAAAGTTTTTAAGTAAAATAAATAATCGAAATATAAAACCCACTTGCCAACAAATAATTTTATGCGTTGAAACGCTTTCGGAAACGAATTCCATCCTCAGGAACTTAAAATTTTATATTATTCATAAAAAACTAAAACTTCGTTGTCATTTGTAAAAGTGTCATGTAAAGTGTATAAAATATATAACAATGGTCGTCATGTGTTTAAAATTGTGTCGACTTAACGTCATGTCATTATGAATGTCTTCACAGTTAGGTTAACGATTTTTAATCACCATCATAATCGTGCCACAGTTAACGATTTTCGAGTTATTTCCGCAGATTTCTCAGATCACATGATGGGGAAAAATTGTAAGTATGATTTATCAGGTAGCCGGAGGAAATCTGACAAATAAAGGAAATATTAAAGAACCCGGTAGGCAGAAATGGTTTGGCTGGGAATGTCTGAAGGCTAGGAAAAAATGTTTTGCTTGTTTAAATCTATATAGAAAGTTTAATACAGAACAAATGCGTCTTATTTATTAGGAAGAAAGAAAGAATTATCATAGTCTCTCTATAATAAAAAGAAATCTCATTTTTTAAAAGGGTAAGGGAAAAATTTCTACGAGTTCGGGATTCACGGAACTTTTGGGAACTATTTAAAATATTTAAAAAGAGGGGATTTAGATGTATGGGGGAAATTACAGCAAGTAAATGTGTGCAGCATTTTTATTGTCTTTATCTGCGGGAAGGGGGGCTGTGTTCCAGTCCATATGCGTTACCGTTTAGGACGGACGAAACTTTGGACTCTCCAAACGATGAGGTAGAATTAAATGCTGTCTTGCAGAAAGTAAAAGAAAATAAAGCCCCGGGTACAGATGGGGTCCTCTTTGAATTTTACAATGATGCACCGAAGGATTTCAATAAAATATCGGTTAATTTTTAGAGACCGGTCAAATGCCCAGTAATTTTTCGGAAAGAATTATATTCCCGATCCATAAAAAAGGAGATCTGTCGGATGTTAAGAAATACAGAGGTATTTCGTTTACTAACACAATAGCAAAACTATTTTCGGGTATTTTATTAAACAGGGCAGACAGTAATATTTTTTATGAGTCTTAAGCTGGTTTTAGAAAAGGCTATTCTGCTATAGAAGATATATTTAATCTGCATACTTTAATTAATTTGAAACTTAGAAATAGGGGTGGTAAGGTCGATAGGGCTGTCTGTCGACTTTAGGGCCGCCTTTGATAGCATCGATAGATCGGCGCTTCTATATAAGTTATATGACACGGGTTTGTCTTACACGTTTTGCAGGGTTATTGGAGAATTATATAAAAATGCGCGTGCATTTGTGCGGTGTTTTGAGGATTTAACTGAAGGGTTTAGTACATTTAGCGGCATATTAAATGATCTTAATATTAAAGGATTGTTATATGCTGATGATCTGACGCTAGTGGAATTCTCGCCAAAAGCGCTTCAGATAATGATTAAGGCTCTAAAAAAATACTGTGAACAATGGGGATTAATAATTAATATGGAGAAAACAAAGATTACGGTTTTAGCGAGACATGAAAGATGGTTTTGGGTAAATGAGCAAATCGAGGTGGTCTGTAGATACAAATACTTGGACGTTACTTTCACTTCTTTGCTGTCTTCTGGAGAGCACATTAGGGAACGGGTATTAATAGGCAAATTTGGTTTGAATAATAATAATAATAATTTTGAGCAGTTTTTTGGCTAACAATGAAATCCCGGTGAAAAGTAAACGGGACGTTTTTGACGCGGTAACAAGGGCGGTGGTAACATACGGGGGACAGATTTGGGGTTATTATATGCTCAATGAATTAGAGGTTTTAAGGTTTTTTTATTAAAAAGTTATTCCGTTTGCCGCAGTCCACTCCTAATTATGTAACATACTTGGAAACGGATAAGATTAATTTAATTCATTTTACTTTTAGCTTGAATTATAAAGATATTAAACTTAAAAGAAGATCGTTGGCCGCGTAAACTTGCTATTAAAGTTATCGAGTACAATATCGGATGGTATAGGGTGTGGAAGTCAATGACGGAAAGGTATGACTGTGAGTTTAGAGAGGGTGTGGATGGCGCGTGTGATTGGAAGCACAGCTGAATGGTGTGAATGAATGCATGAAGGAATTAAAGGAGAAATGGATGGCGCGCGCGGAAAAATCGTTATTTCACAATATTTACCATCGTCTGGATCATGTACTCCTACATCGTATTATTTTATTCGTATTATTTTATTTAACTCAATTTTACAGGAGCGAAATGTCGGTAATATTTAGAACGCGGGGTGCACCATGGATATTAAATAAAATTCCGGGTAGGGAAGGTGGCAGTGGTTATGCACATTATGCATAACCACAAGAAGACATATAACATTTTATTGGAAGGTGTCCGGTATTAGCGTATATAAGAAATTCTAAACCGGGCAACAGTGTCTTAACAGAACATATAATTAATGTATTTAATGCAAGGGATTGGAAACGGCTGATAGGATTTATTTGGTATACTAGGTATTACAGAAATTTAGTTGTTGGATTTAATACTTAGAGTCAAATATGGAGGTATGTTATGTGTGGGTGCCTTATCCAGGTGCTTCGAATTTAGGATGAAGTATTTATCGCCGAGTCCCGCTGCACTGAAAGATATTAGTATTAAGGTGAGGTCATAATCAAACTACATTAATAAAATTTATGTTCATTAGACTGGGTGCGGATTGATGGTTATCTTTATCTTTTTCTTGTTTAGCCTCCGGTAACTACCGTTTTAGATAATTCTTCAGAGGATGAATGAGGATGATATGTAATGAGTGTAAATGAAGTGTAGTCTTGTACATTCTCAGTTCGACCGTTCCTGAGATGTGTGGTTAATTGAAACCCAACCGCCAAAGAACACCGGTATCCACGATCTAGTATTCAAATACGTGTAAAAATATCTGGCTTTACTAGGACTTGAACGCTGTAACTCTCGACTTCCAAATCAGCTGATTTGGGAAGACGCGTTAACCACTAGACCAACCCGGCGGGTTTGATGGTTATCTTGTACGTGTTGCATTGTACCGATTATTATTTTTGTTTTTTATTATGTCTAGTTTTAGTTTATTTTCGTTTTGCCGTTAATGGTAGAACAATTTGGTTTACTAGGAATTAGATTATTTATTAGTGTGTGTATAATCATTAGATTATTATAATCTTGTGTTTCTTTATTAGTAGACTTATTTTTAAATATTAGAACTCAACTTGACAGGCGGACCAGGTTCATGGTCATCTCTATAAAATGTTGTTTATGAATTTTTTTTGTAATCTTCATTCTGAAATAAACATTTTGTTATTATTATTACCGATTTTATTTACTCTGCTATCAAACTCTTCTAGGAAGGTGAGAAGGTGACTGGACTGCTACAGTTGATAATAAACTCCGATACATCAAGGATACTGTGCTACAATCGAGCTCTTCACTTCGGAATAACCGTAGAGAGGAGGTTATTATTTGCCGTTTACGAATAGGGCATACTAATCGTACACAAGACACCTAATGAATCAGACCGATGCGCACCTGTCTGTTGCAGCTACCGACTAACGATACACCACATCCTTGTGGACAGCATGTGTTTTGCGGCGTTGCGTCGGAAATTTAAATTGGGAGCTACCATCCGAGACATTCTAAGAACTATCAGAGGGTGTTATCGAATATCTTGTTTGTCGGTTTTTCTTGGAATCTTTGGTTTTCATCGTTTAATATTTCTCTGAAAAATTAAAAATTCAAAAGTTTATTTAATCCATTTAGGTCTTTTTGGATTTTTTTGAACCATTTGCTGTTAGTTTTTCTATTTTTTAAAAATTTATATATTTGTTTTGAACGTCTATTATTGTTCATTCTAATATTACTATAGAAACTAATATTCTTTTTGCACATGATATTTGAGTTTTGAATTTTTAAATAAAAATATTTATCGGGGATTAATTTTATCTCATTTTTTTTAACTTTTGGGCTTAATATTTTCCTTATTATTTACTTTCTTTAAGGTATCTAGAATTCCTTTATTGCTTAGCGTTGTTACGGTTTCAACTGCGTGCAGGACATTTATTTATTAAATTTTTATCATTCTTACGAAACAAAATATTAATTTTTATATATATATATATATATATATATATATATATATAGAGCAACTAAAATAAATTTTGTTTTTTATTCGGTATATTTTTTATACAAGTTAATAACTCGATCGAGCAATTATTTTAATTATTTTAAATCGAGTATAGTTTTTTTCTACATGTGTTATTTTTATAGACTCGTGGCATAAAAAAAAATTACGAAATCATTCACACATTTAATCTAATTGTATCTGATCCGTGGTGTATGGTCCAATAATTATATTAATTAACCCGGTTGTTTTTTGAATAATATTAAAGATTCGGCAATAAAAATAATAAAATATAGCTATTTAAATTTGTTTGTTATTACGGGTAGGATGAGAAGTAAGAAAAGGTTAAATGTCTTTTATGTACTCATTCTACCGTAAAACAGAATTTATTGTTACATAGAATTACTTGCACTTTTTTTTTAATTTTGCAACATTATCTGTTTTAAAGGTTTTCTAAGGTCTTGGTACATGTTCAATAATTTATTTACTATAAACGGAAAACTGATAAAAATAATTATGAAAAATCTGAAGAGGGAAGGAAGATGTCAAGTTGTGTTTTACAGAGTGTTCCGGGAGGTGTTTGTAAAATTTAAGGCAACAAAATAAAAGTTCAGAAATATCCTATTTCATTTAATTTTCCATCTGACCGCCATTTTTTTTTTTCAGTAAAAACTAATATCCAAAGAACGGATTGAGATATTTAATTAATCGCATTAAAAATAAGTTATATTATTATTAAGTTAAACAGGCACAAGATTGCCAAAGTGCATAATTTTGCAATCCACTTAAACAATTTCAGCTGTCTCATCTGTTTATCTAATGATTTGAACAATCAAGATATTATTTTGATAACGATAAAAGGCGTGACCATTTTATCTAATAAAATATAATTAGATAAAACTAATATTTACGTAGCTATTAATGATTAAAAAATTTAAACGGCCACCATTTTGAAACATTCAAACTTATTTTCTGTTAAAGATATGTTAAGTTCTCTTACACATTCATTCAAAGTGTTTTGCCATTAGGGCAGGTTCTTTCGCGGCTGCTGCTCTCCTCTTGTTCAATCTTTGCTAACCTCCTTGTTTCCCTTTTCCATAATATCATCAATCATTTGAGATCTCTTCCTTCCTCTTTCATTTGTTACACGGTCTTGCAATCTGGCATTTATCATTCTACGCCGTACTCGCATCTCAATAGCTTAAATTCGTTTTCTGTCTGCCTTTTTCATCATGCCCACCAAATCAACTTCATTGTTTATTTTGATGTCCTGAATTAGTTATTCAATTTTTGTCAGCACCTCCAGGGACACTTTGTATGTTTTCTTTTTAATCGATTAAAACTTAATTCGCTTTATAATAACAATATAAAAATCAAGTTTGGTCTTATTTTGTTACCTATAATTTACTTTACGTCATTTCATCCTAATATGTAATTTTTTGTTCAAAAAACTTAAAATAAATCCTAGCTGAAGTCGGTTGCTCTTATACGGATTTGAATACTAGACAGTGAATACCGATGTACTTTGGTGGTTGGGGTTCAGTTAGACTATGGTGGCATAAAAAAGATTTACGAAATAAATCATTCACATATTTAATATAATTGTATTTGATCCGTGATGTACGGTTCAATAATTATGTTAATTAAACTAGTTATTAACAATTCACATCCAGTAATAAACAATGTTATTTAAATACGTTTTTAGTAGAGGTGGCTCAGCGACAAAAAAATAACCATTTTTTTATTTTTATTAATGTTACTGCAACAACAATATTGTAAAACTATTTCCTAAGATCACACTGAGTGGAGTGAAGACTGCCGAAGATTACTTTCGTTCTGTACCCTATTTTTTTTTTTTTTTTTTTTTTTTTTTAGTATTAAGCTCATGCCGCATTCTTGAGACACGTCGCAGCAAGAATGGTTGGCCTGAGTCTGGCTGTGCAAGATTACACCTCATTTACATGTCATAAATATCATCTTCATCTCATGGGAGGTTGCTTATTGTTCACAAGTTAAACAGAGTGCAACGTACATCTCTTAGGGAAGAAACTTAAGAAACTCTTATGTGCTTTTAAAAATATCATTTTTTGACTATTTTAAAAACTAACACCGCTTTACACTAGTGAGGAACGGGTAAAAAATTTATACAAACGTTCTATTTACCAATTAATATAATCTTTAATAAAATCATATAATGCAACTAATACAGAACAAACCATATTACAGGCATAACTTAACGTTTTTTTAGAAAAATCTTTAAATTTACATTCATTTACTTTTTTTATGAACATTAAAAAAGTTTTATAAATTTTAAATATTTATATTGAAAAATAATTAATAAAAAAATAAAAAATAAAAAGTTATTTTTTCATACTTTTTTTATTGTTATTATTGAGTTATTATTTATCTTTAACATTGTTTTACAACTAGAGGTTAATAATTATTAATAAATCAATACATTTAAACTAAAAAAAAAAAAAAGTTAAAAGAAACAAAGGAGATGAAGTCCGATTCGAACCGATGTGCCTTCCCCTAACATTCGGCTATAACTCTGGAACCGATGAAAATAAGTACCGCTTATGATATATCGTTGAAAAGCTCTCGATGAGGGCTTATTATTGCAGTTAAAAAAAAGTCCAAAATCAATTTGTTTTTGATTTTGGACTTTTTTGCACACTTTTGGTTCAGTCGATTGCAATCAAAAGGAGAGGTGCACAACTAGATGTTACAACAGTCCTAAATGCAAAATTTCAACATTCTACGACTAATCGGTTTTGGGTTATGCGAGATACATACGTACGTACAGACGTCACGCCGAAACTAGTCAAAATGGACATTTCCGTTGAAATCTGAAAACCGAAATTTTTCGCGATCACAATACTTCCTTTACTTCGTACGAGGAAGTAAAAATAGGGGAAAAATTTTCAGTATTTTTTCAAATTTGTCTTTATAACTTAGTCTTGATTAAATAATAAAAATCTTCTTTTTGGTAAATAGTTATATTTTACTTTAAATAACACGGATAAAATTTTTAAATGCTTAACAAATTAGTATTATTTAAATGAAATGGATTTTAATGCTTCTGCCATTTAAAAATACTATGCTCATTTATAAAACAAAAACAAAGGTCGCTTTAAAATAGCATTTTTATTTATCTGTTTTTTAATTAATAGTTCTTAATCGTTTATAATATATCATAATTTTTGCAAAGCTTCACTCTTTAAAAAAAAAATATATTTTTTTTAATTAATAGAATATTAATAAGCGATTTTAATATGCATAACTAATAAATTTAGCCAAAGACATAATAGGAAATAAGTAAATATAAAAGTTAATTAAAATAATTTAATTAAAAATATTATTTACTGTAATAAATTATTATATGCAATTATTTTTACAATTAAACAAAGCAGTACTACCTTGTTTTTATTTACTTACTTTTTTAAATGTATCTGTTAGTCTATGCAAATTGCTTTTAACGCAATTATTTTCAAAATAAGATTTTTTTCTTGTATTTAGTAACTTTTATACACAGTCAACAACAAATAAAAGAAACATTTCTATTTACCTTTGCATATATTGGCATATTGAACATGTCTGTTTATAATAAAACATACAGGAATTAATAATAATGTTTTTCAGTGAACTAACACAATCCTGCGATGGTTATGATTTTTAGTTTTTGATAATTGATTCTTATGTATTTTTTAGCGCTGAATCCGAAAATAACCTTCATTTTTTCCCATCACGTCTGGAGTTTTCGCAAATCGCAAATTTCAAAATATGTAAGAAGTTGAAAAATTGCGAAAGCGTGATACAATAAAATAGATATAAAACTTTTTTTTTTTGTAATAAATTAATATATTCACTTTTTTGGCTTATATTAAGCATTCTTAAGGTTAAACAGTTGAGTCGTATGAAGAGGTGGGTGGGGGGTGTCATTGGCCCCTTAATTTCTAATGAAAATTGCCACAAAATAAGCCTAATTTCTTTACAGTGCATTTTTAGATTAATTTATTTTTATTTATTTAATTAATTTTTATGAGGTACGTCATGCCTTTGGAAACCACTCCCCCCTCTTTACCCACTCTTAACGACGAAGTATGTAAAATACTTACAGTCTTATTCCATGCGTCGAAGTTCGTGTTTTTCTTCTATGTTCTCCATAGGGTTCATCTCGGGGTAACATCCAGCAATAAATTACCATCATCGTAGTAGTCCATTTCCTTGATACCTCATTTCCATTTCTTTCATTTCCTGAATCTCTCGCTCATCTCTTCGCTAATGGCACCCATATTTTCAGGAAAATAGTTCATATGTAAATTTAGGAAGTGAACCTTCAAGCTAATGAAACAGTCTAATTTTTTTTACTTCTGCAGCACGTTCTCGACGATTGATTTGAAGTTAGGATCCGTCTTATTGCCCAGAAACTTGGTTACTACGTGTTTAAAGGCTCCTCAGGCTTACTTTTCTGCAACTTCCATTTGTTTCTCAAAATTTCCATCTTCGAGAAGTTTTCTAACGTCAGGACCAATAAAAACACCCTTTTTTAGTTTGGCGATTGATAAGAGTGGAAATTTGTCACAGATGTATTTAAAACATTTACATTCTTTAGGTAAGGCTTTAAAAATCGGTTCATCAAGCCTAACTTGATATGCAGAGGTGGAAGGAAAACTTTATTCGGACATATAAGAGGTTTTCGGAACACACTTTTGGTTCCGGGTTCTAATAAAGTTCTTTTCGGCCAATCTTTCCTTATCCAATGATTTTCTTTGTCTCTGCTCATCCCACTTACACAAAAAACAAAGAAACTTTGTGTATCCTCCTTACTATCCTAGAAGCACAGATATGGACAGAATATCCGACGGGTATTGACGGATACGTATTGCTATTGTGAAGAAGGACAACTTTGAGGTTTCTTTTGGACGAATCTATGAACAGTCTCCGATCGGTACTTTTGTACGGAATGTTAAATAGAATCAAAAGCCCATCTACATCAGTGCAGAAAGCAATTCTCCTTCTTCCGAAAAAATATAGAAGAAAATCCTTTTCTCTACATGAACCAGGAAATTGAGGTACCAGTTGCTAGCAGGTTCTTCTCTTTAAGCCTGAAACCAAGCAATTCTGAATTTTCTTCGTTTTGGTTCGAGATCTAAGTCTCGAACCAAATCGTTTAGTTCAGACTGTGAACAAATCTCTGAAGCACAGCTATCTCAGGGTTTGTACTCCTCGATGTTATCTTCATTCAAATCACTTGTGGAACCGTCTATTTCAGGTAAATTTTCTGGTGAAATTGGCACTGGTAGATCTGGACCATGAGGAATTGGGCATAAAGCGGATGGCATATTTGGATAGAGAATTCTATCTTTATTCTTCAAATTGAAATCGTAAACACCAGTGGAACAAAAGTAACAATCGTTGGTGTGATATCGTAGCTCTCGCCACACCGTTGGAACTTCAAATCTGAATGCTTCTTGTTCACTCTTTAACCATCGTCTAAGTCCTTCAACACATGTGTAGCAAACGTAATGGTATGCCCAATCTTGATCGCCTATTTTCACTCCGAAATACGTGAGGTACACTTGTCGAACGGAACTTGCTATATTTCTTTTTTGTCTTTACACCGTTAACTCACCACAAATGTCACAAAAAAAATCTGCAGAATTTTGCAGCCTCTTGAAGCTATTTTGAAAACGGAAAGTCTGCTTTATGGCTTCAAAATATATTTTCCACTGACAAAAATGCGTTTGATCACGGAGGACGGAAAAAACTCGATTTACACACGCTGATGGTTGAGACAGCACTGATAGTAGTTGCATGATGCACGAGTGGCGCGGGTAGCTGCCAATAAACATGTTACATCTTGTTAAGCCTTGTAAACAACCTGTCGGCCAAGCTGTCCCACCGTCACGTCATCTTCCATCCAAACACCCCCACCCCTCCACCACCACCTATTCAGACCACTCAACTGTTTAGCTATAAGAGTGCATAGCCAAAAAGTGAATATATTATATTAATTTATTATAAAAAAAAAGTTTTATGTTTATTTTATATCACATTTTCGCAATTTTTCAAATTTAAATAATTTTTTAATTTGTGATTTGCGAAAAGTCCTGACGTGATGGAAAAAAATGAATGTTACTTTCGGAGTCAACGCTAAAACATACACAAGAATTAGTTATGAAAAGTTAAAAAAACTCCACAAATTTTGCAGGCTTGTGTAATTACTTGATTAGTATACCTCGCTCATTTTGTGCTGAATCTAACAAACTGAGCTTCTGCAATGTAACTGAATAAATCAGTTTAAAATAAATTACAAAATGAAATATTGTTGATCGTAGATGGTTTAACGGTTTTCTGTTGTTTTTAAATGCAAGAATATTACACCAAATATAATGTTACTGCAATATTCTAAGGCGATTGCAATATTGCTATGTTATTAGTATTATTCTAAGACTGTTTTCCAAGGTCGCTGGACATCACTGACTGATGACTGACGAAGGATTACTTTCGTTCTTTACCTATTTATTTTTTGTAGTATTAAAAACGTTTTTTAAACAAGATATTCCAGAGGAAAAAATTCTATCGAAAAAAATATAAGATAAGTTAGTTAATAGTGTACCAGGAAAGATACGATACTATTCAGTAGCAAGAGAATTGTAAATAGCATTTTAAAATAGCACTGCTATTAACCAGTTCGAGTGCCCGTTAGGCATAAGGTTGAAGTAAAAGGTGAAAGAGCGTAGGTCATGTCAGGAATGGTGAAAGGGTGGCGTGTCAGTTTATAGTAGAGGTGGCTCAGCGACAAAAACTTCCCCTGTACCGCACCACTCGTATATGCTAAGATAGCAGCCGGTATTTTAAAATGAAAAATTTTTGCTTATACGTCTTTCAGTCTAATAGTAAGGAACTTCAGTATAAAATTTCGTAAAAACTAAAAAGCGAATTTGGCTGTAACAGTGATACGATGCAAGTTTTTTTTTCAGTAAGTACCGTTTTAATATAAAAAATAAACAAATTTTTTCTTGAACAAATTTATGTTCACGTGAAAGCCTGGATTTCATTCTATATAATTTCCGCCTATATCAAGGCAGTTGCCGTATCGTGCTTCTGCATTCCGGTTTTGTAGAAATCTATGGCCTGAGAAGGTAACCGTTGCTGAACAGCTGTTTTGATAGTTATCATCGTCATGCCCCTGACCGCCGAGGCGCTGCTTTGAATGAAAAAAAAAGAGGTAGTCACTGGGCACCAGATCAGTACTATACGGTGGATGATCGATTTCCTCCCAGCCAAATGATGCGATGAGCCGCGTTTGGCCGAGCATCGTGGTGAAGCAGCATGATTCCGGTACCGAGTATGCCACGCCTTCTGTTTTGGATTGCGCGATGCAAATTAGTCAAGATCTCAAAACACGTTTCGGCATTTATCGTTTCAAACCAAAGCATAAAATCAACAAGCAACGGCCCCTGTCTAACCCAAATCGAAGTGCACATGATTTTCCGGGCTAACATTGTTTGCTTGAACTTCACTTTCTTGGGAGATGTTAAGTGTCTCCATTCCGTGGGCTGTTGTTTTGATTCCGGTGTAATGTAAGACACCAGTGCCTCGTAACCGGTAACAATTTGGCTAAAAACGGCTCGTCTTCGTTGCTATATCTTCTGAGAAAATTCGAAGCACGGGCTAAACGTTTATGTTTGTCAGCTCATTTAACATTTTTGTTACCAAACGTGAGTAAAATTTCCGATAATTTAAGCATATCGACACAATTTCATAGAGAACACTTCGTGAAATTAAAAGTTTGCGATTTCATCAGTATGAAATCGCAAACCGTCTACTCTCACGAAGTTTTCCATCACTAAGTCTTCAGTAATGACAGAAGGTCGCCCACTCTACGCGACATCGTGTACATTTTTACAGTTTTCTTTGAATATCGTAACGTATTTTCTCACCTTTCCATCGGACATAGCGTTATCACCGTAAATTTTACTAATCTGTCGATAAATTTCAGCTGCTTTCATGCTGCTTCCGTGCTGTAATTGGTTTCTTAAATGCAAGAGGCATTTAAGAAACAAATTACAGCACGTATTTCACAACTGGCGGCACTGTCTATAGTCACAGGCATTCTAAACACGTTCAGGAAACTGTAAACAAAGAATTACAATCACGTAGTGGCGTCTGTAACAAGCCAATAGATGTTTTTACTCGGTGCATATGCGCGAAATGGCGATAGCCGCGCTGCAGCGGACATATATATAAAACGGTATTTACTTAAAGATCAAACTCTTAAAACGGCATAAAACAAATAAAAAGTAGGGTCTCGTATCACTTTGTCAATTAAAAATGAATATTTTACTAAGCTTGATAGTAATAAACACCAATAAAAAAAGGAGAAAACGAATTTAAAAAAGAAAATTTGTTTCTATATAATTTTTATTTTTTAAAAATTATAATAATAGCGATTACAGAGAGAAGTGGGTAACACTCTACAGTTCATTAACATTCAGCGTACTTGAACGCACATTCATCCAGCGAATGTTAGCTAACACCATTACAGTGGAAGGTGTGGCATCTATGCGAGTTGACAAAGAGAAGATAGGAAATAAATTAAAATAAATAACAATGGGAAAAATTTTAGTAAAATTATTTTATTGTTTTAAGTATAATCAATACAATAATTAAATAAAGCCTAAATCTTTATTTTACAGAGCATGTTTTTAACATAAATATTTATGAACTATAGGTTAATTAAATGATATGTATTAACACTATATTTTAGTATTTAAAACTGCGTGTCCATTCAGAACCGTTTAAATATACCTAAAATGGATTTTTTTTGTTACATACAGAAAAGTCTGAATGAGGTAGAGAGAAGTTTGGGGAAGTGGGAGGAGTAGGAATATACAAGGAGAAAGAGTAGTTATGGTGAGATTTGCCAATGAAATAGGAGGCTCTAAAAGCAATGATCGAAGAGATGGTATTCGTGCTTAGTACTAGTTATGATATGCGGATCTATAAAACTTAGATATTTGTGGCAAGTCGGAATCAAACGTAAACACACTACACGGTAGGATGAGGATGTTTAGAAAATGTGGATTGCTTTACATACTCGGGCAGTAAGATAACATCAGATGACGATGAAAAAAGGAAATAGTGAGCCTTATCAAAAAGGTTTAGAATGTATTTAACAAAAACCGTAATCTATTCTTTTCAAACAAACATGTAATTTACTTTTCTTTATTTATTTTAAATTGCCAAATTAAAATACAAAAGTATCCGCACTAATAAAAACAAATTTTTCATATTAATAGCATTCGGCGAAGTAAATTAATATACTACTTAACATTCAAAAATCTATATACCTAAAACTGTGAATGTTTAGGATGTATAAATTCAGAATAGTATTCACTCGTCTTATCTTATGAATATTTCTTGTCTGATCATACGTTATTTTATAATGAATTAGCTTTTATTTCTCCATTACGAAATTTTTTTTTTCTCTTATTCATTCTTTAGATCATGAATCTATTGTATTTTATTTTATCGATTTCAATGACAATTTAAATAATTTTACAAAGAGGTTCTATGCATTTTTTATTTTAAGTTTATTTTATTTAAAATAATTTTTCAATTTAAATTTTTTACGTTTTATTTTTTTATTTTTATGTATCGTGTTGGAAAAATCATGTACTTTCATTTAATTAATTTTAAAACTAATTTTATTAATTAGTTCTTTTTAATAATCATCCTGTTATTATGAACTCGCGGCTAGCACTCAGGGCTTCTTTTGCTAGCTGCGTATATGAATTCGCGGCTAGCGCTAAAGGCTTCTTTTGCTAGCTGCATCAAGGATAAATATGTTAAATAAAATTGTATATGTAATTTTCAATCGACAATAATAAATAAAAATTTGAGTACAACAGAAAAGATATTTAAAAAATTAAATTAAACAAACACGTAATGACTTCAGAAAGAGGCTGTTAAAATTGTTTGTGCGGTGTAATTTGTATGGAAGCGAGACATGGACTGTTGGATCGGAGAGGGGAAGATGAATTAAAACTTTTGAGATGAGATGCTACCTACCGCAGAATGAAAAAAATCCGATGGATAGACGAGTGATTAATGAGGAAATGCTAAGACTGGTTGGCATATTGCATCGGTAAACCTTTCCTCCTGATCAAGTTAAAATAAAAAAAGAGCCGACTGGGTCGACCTTTTTTAAGACATAAAGGTTGACTGATACGATATTAGAAGGTGTAGCGGAAAAAGAAAAGCTAGAGGAAGACCGAGGCTCAAGATTATGAAAGACATGGGCTGTAATACCTATAGAGTTAAAGAAATCTACTGTGGAGATCAACCGCATACCGATCCTATGATTGTCAACAAAAGAAGAAATGAATTTGAATACTCATAGGTAACGATTTAATTTTGGTCGGTCCGGATTCAGTTAATAGCCCTGTTTTAGAAATAATCAGTTAATTTGAGACCGCAAAAAGTCAGTTTTTATCGACAAGTGTGAAAGTATGAATTAAACATACAAATATAAAGGATAATTGACCTAACCTGTTATACAGATATATTCTACTGATCGATCACATAAACCGTTTGCTAAAAATATATAATGTATAATCGACGGAACCTTTAACTTGTTAACAATACGTGTTTCTTATATCGATGAAAACATACATATATATTTTTCAGGTTCATCGATTATTAACACCGGTTGCTAATTAATAAATCGTCAACGTGAAAGGAAAGGATAATCGATCAGAGTTATTACTTAAGAGGAAATTAGCCGATTTGGACTAACGGAAGGAAATCCGTTATTATACTATAGTAATTACCATAATCGTAACGGTTATCACTAGTCGGTTTCAAAAATTACATAACAATATTCAAGAATAGTAATCATAACGTGCCAGGATTACAGCAGAAAGTAGATAGTCAACTGCTTCACCGTTGACTCTTTTTCTCTAAAACAATATCTGCTGCGTATTGTTATACAAGCCCACAGAAATGCAGGAGATATTTAGTTCAACAAGTGATACCTTCATTCACTTTATTTCAGGGGATTGAGTGTATCAGTGAACATAATTACTCTCAGAAAAAGCGACTATGTTTAGTCTATGGTTATAAGGAAAACTAGAATAGATAAAATAAAACAAAAAAAAATGAATTATCTCTTTCTGCTATTTATTGTGTATAATAAACAAGCTGTTTATTATTCAATTCAGCAGGGGAAGTGAAATTATTATCGGTGGATTATTATAAATGGAATACTGCTGTATGCAGCTGCAAATGGCCAGCTTCCACTGAAGCGGGACGAAGGGCTTGTATGGTTTGTCACCTGCAATGAATCGATGTGCTACAAATTGGTATAATTTTTAGAAAAAAATAATTTCGGCTATTATTACGCCATGATTAGGCGTAATCTGTACCTATAAAGCAACTTGTCCTGATTGATTCGTCAATGCTCAGCAAAAATTACGGAAGATAAATCGATGAAAATTTGTGTATATGTTCTTTTACCGTGTAAGTGCAATAAGAAAGGATTTTTTGAAATTCAGATTTAAAGGGTTAAAATAGTTTCTGAAGTTTTTTTGAAACCCGACTGTTTCTTTTTAATTTCTCGGTAAAAAATGAAGATATCAACTTTATTTTTAGTGCGTGTAATCAATCTTCATATGAATATCTAAAAATCAATTTCTACATTTTCCGAAATTCGACCTTGGAAATGGTGAAGAAAGGTAAACAAATTTTTTAAAAATGATTGCAAATTCCCCCGTTTCCGACTATACTAAACGAGATATCCACTAGATTGCGACTGGCAACTTCTCTTTCGATAAATATCTAAAAAACATTTTCGGGTTTTTTGAATTTCAATTTGTTAAAGGGGCGCGACTGTGTACGGCACGGCTCAACCAACACAGCCACTGCCACTATTAATGTATATGCGACGCGACTCGCAGCACCTGCCTCCAGTTACCTAACTAAAAATCATTAAAAAAAACTATAAAAAAAGAAAGAAATACGGTCACCTCCTAGTGGTGTTTGTCGGGTAACGCTAAGAACCGGACAAAAAATATTTTTACCCTTACGAAATACGGGTAACCAGTTATAAGTAGTATTTTTAAGATGTAAATCCACATTCTTAGATTACTCAAAGTTTCTGACCAAACCGTTGCTCTGAAGAAATTATAATAAATAAATATTTTTTTTAAACCGAGTAGGTTTTATTTTTATTTATCATTATTATTCTCACAAGCACGAGTTTGATGAATACATCGGGGTCCAAGGGGCAGAGACCTCTGGCTAGACGGAAAAGAGCGATCGAAGCGAGTCATGACCTGGTAAATATCCCCTGACCGCGACGGTAAACGCAAATAACCATTAGCGCGGGCAAAGCCGCGATGGGAAGCGAGATACACAGATGCTACGCGAAAAAAGCAGCTTATTCATTTTAGTACGACAAAAAAATCCCAGTGTTAAAAAAGTCCTGAAATAAAAATACGTCAATAAAAACTTTAAAAGTCATTTTTCACTTTGAACTTTGTTGTTAAATTTAAAACCTTTTTTCACTTTAAAAAAAATCATTTATTAACAGAAAACAGTAAATTAATTTATTGTTTTACATCATTTCTTCTGACTTTTTTATAGTTATCGTTTATACGAGGTATAAATAACCTGAAGCAGGAAATATGAATCTCTGAGGAATAAAGGTGTTACGGTTTAATATTACTTCCATTTCAACGGGCTTGGCGTGATAATAAGCAACAGCGTATTCGGCTCAGAGAAGAAATTAACAGCTGTACACTACTTCATTGTTCATTTTCCCTTATCAAGACCGATGGATATTTTTATTATTTTTAAATATAACTATGTCATTTGCATGAATAATTTGACTCATATTAGATTGCCTTTATAAATTAACTATATGCTACTAAATATATATCCAGACAGAAATGATAAAAAGTCTTTAAAAATTAAAAAGTATTTTATAGAGATGAAAGATTTATAATCAGTAAAACATAAGATTTTAGAAAATATTTACAGCATATAACGGATTACTTAGATAAACGCAATAATAAAAAAATCTGGCGTGAACACCACATGAGTTCCTTGAATGTCTGTTAAATTACATATACTCATTTTTTTTCTGTACTTCATTTACACTTATTTCATTTGAAAGTGAGATACGATCCTCCAATTCCTTAATAAAGTGACAGTTACACAATTGCTGAAACATTAGTTTTTATTAACATCAAATATTTATACAATTATTAATTCAACAATCTTACATGAAATATTAGGATAGAGTAAAAGTCCCTTTGTTACTCGTATTACTAGATCAATACTATTCGTATCTTCGTGAGTTGTGCTGATTAAAAAAGTTTCAGATTTCTGCTGTGTCGTGTAAATAAAAGTTAATAATAATAAATTTATTCCGTTTACTGAACTCCTGTATACTTGTTACAAATGTTAATTTCGACCTTACGGTGTAAAATATTCAGTTTTTATTAATGAATTATTTGGTGAATAATCAAAAATGAAAAATAAACAATCATACAGTAAAAAGAAAGATAACATGAATAAATATATCTAAAAAAAAAAAAAACGACAAGAAGATGAATATGATGAGGAAGAAAATTTTAAAACCAAAGAAAGAATAAAAAAAATAATAGAAGATGATAAATATAAAGGGGAAGAAAACGTTAAGACCAAGGAAAGAAAAAAAAGATTAAAAAAGGTTGATGAATATAAAGAGAGAGAACATTTGAAAACTAGAGAACGTGTACACAAATTAAGATCACAAGAATTATATGAAACCAAAGAGGGATTAAACGATTGGCAAATAAAAACAAATAAAAGAAATGATGATAAACTCCAACTTAGGAAGAATTTTGTTCGACAATATCAGAGGATTAATGAACTAAAAGATAAGAATTTTTTGCAATTTATTAAAGGTCGGGCATGTATGCCTTAGTGTATATGTTGTTCTTGTGAGGGTCTATTTTTCAGTCACTCTGTAGTTAACTTTAATGTACATAAAATTAAACAGAAATTTAACTAGAAAATCCTAAAATAATACGATTATAAACTATAATTTTCAATTAATATTAAATAATCAGATGTTTCACCATATCTATTACATATATACATATGTAATAATGCCTATTAAATTACCTATACACATTTTTAAAAGTCCATAAGATTTTGTTTCACTCATAACTTCTGATTTTTTTTCATATTTTCGTTTGTTATTATTGAATAATTATTTATTGTAAAACTTTTTTTACAATCACGGGTTAAATCAATATATTTAAATTTAAAAAAAAAAAGTTTAAAAAAAGGAGATGACGTTTGATTCGAACCGATGTGCCTTCCCTTGTAAGATATAAATATTTCATTAATTAAAATTTTGTTGGGCTATAACTCTGGAACTAATGAAAATAAGTACCACTTATAATATATCGTTAAAAGCTCTCAATGAGGGCTTATTACCGCAGTTAAGAAAAATTCAAAATCCAAACGTTTTGGGATTCTAAGCTATTTTGGACACTTCTGGTTCAGTCGAATGCAATTAAAAGAGAAGGTGCACAACTGAGTGTTACAACATTTCTAAACGCAAAATTTCCATATCGTACGGCTAATCGTTTTTGAGTTAAGCGAGATACGTACATACGTACAGACGTCACACCGAAACTAGTCAAAATGGATTCAGGGATGGTCAGAATAGATGTTTCCCTTGAAATCTGAAAACTGAAATTTTTCGCGATCACAGTACTTCCTTTACTTCCTACAAGGAAGTAAAAAAGAAAGAGATTCAAGTTGTGATAGGTGGAAAGAGCAAAACGTCACAAAAATTATATAGAACATTTAGATAGCTCTTTAAAATTGGTAAGATAATAATTATTATTATCTTTTCTGCTATAAATTCTATGTTTAGTACTGTTTTCCTTTCTTAGCATCATTCTTTTATCTCTTGTTGACGGGTTTCGGAACCACTCCATTATCAAAAATTATTGTACTTTTCTACAAGTCTTATTGCACTATACTTGACTACAATAAGTATTGTACTTAGTACAATTCTTATTGTACTCAGTACAATATATTTTGACAATGGAGTGGTTCCGAAACGCGTCAACAAGAGATAAAAGAATGAAGCTAAGAAAGGTAAACGGTAATAAACATAGAAAGTTTAGAGAACTCTTCTTATCGATAGGGGTGTACTATTCCCCCAAAAGGGGTCTAAAAATCTGAAAAATATTTTCTGATCAATATCTCTAATCAATCTTTAACTTTTTTTCAAAAACATTATTTAATTAATCCCCCTGATACCCAAACTATCGTATATTTTTATCACTGAAAATTCGTGAAATATAAAGCGATACAGAGACCATTAATACGTATAAATTTACATTTATACTAATTTAATTTTTAACGGCAGAAAAATGAGATTTTAATAACAAAAAAAATTAATTTAGACGGTAAGTTAAGTCATAATAACAATTTTTAACTTTATCGGTAACGGAAGAAAAATTAAATTTTAAATTTTGTAAAATTATCGAGAAAATTTAACGACACAGTTCTGTTTTTTAATTTAAAAAAAGAAATCTTTTTTTTTTTAAGAAAAAAGATTTTTTAATCTAAAAAATAAAAAATAACAAACTATTATTACTGATGAAATAAATGTTTTGTATATTTATGGTCTTCTGTGATGAAAATTAAATCCATATAATCGGGTTTTATTTTGAAAATATTATCTAAATATACTTCCGTAATAAGACATTATTAAGTCTTTATAAAAAAAAAGTAAATTAACTTTAATTTTTTCAAATCATGTGAATAAAATTAAGATATATATATATATATATATATAAAGTTAACGAATAACTTAACTTGATAAGTTTAAAATTAACAATATTAAATTATACTGATTCGTACACTATTTTACAGAATAGTATTTTCTTTTCAGTCATATAATTACAGCTTATAATGAATGAAGAAAGTTCAAACTTGTTGCACTACTTAAATAATGAACGACCTGTCAACTGAACTAGCCAGCGTGTCTCTTAAAATGTTTATTATACCGCTTAGAAAGAGTAAATATTTTACAGTTACTTTCTTATTTTAAAGATTTGATATAGATTTTTCTGTTACTGCATAAAAGAAGAAAAAAAAAATTATTAGTAGTCCTGAGTTCGATTCTATGAAAGTGTTTGGTTCATTTTTATTTATCATAATTATTCAACATATTTCTATTATGAATTAATATACAAGATAAAGAAATATAAATTAAACAAAATTATAACCTGTATTATCGAAAACTAAAATTCTAGAGTGTGTATAGGTTTGCGGCAAAGTTTCCAAAACTTCTAGATCAATTTCATTGAAATTTATATACAGTGTAATAGTGTATCTGCTGAAGTTGGGGATGTGAAAATTTCATGAAGATTGGTCGAGTCGTTTTTGAGTTACGTTCAATTTAAGCTAGAAAAAATTTGAGATCATGTTGAATGTGTAGCGATGTACTTTTTATATGCAGTGAGCGAGTTGAAACTTTATTCTTTTGTGTAGGATTTACTGGTTAATCGAATGTATATAGTGCGTTGTACTCAAAATCAGTGCGTTTCTGGGTACGAAATAGGTGAGGACGTCGGAAAGAAAAAGTCGGTTTGTGTAAAATTGCACAAGATGTTTTTTTAATAGAAATTTTATGTAAAATTAAAAATAATTTTCTCATTCTTTTTACAGCGCTCATTGTTAAATATAGTGGACAAAGAAGAATAAAGTACTCTTAATAAAAAACAATCGATTTGGAAAGCCAAATGCAAACGGTGACTTACAAGCTCTCAAGAATCTATACTCTGTATATGTATGTGTGTTCGCGTGTAGATTAATCAGTATAATTACGATTACTTGCAATGATCTTGATGTACTAATTTTAAAAAAAATAATTGTATAACATCAATTACAGTCGCATAGTTTAGAAATTGAAAGAATAAATGAACTTCTGGAACTTCTGGAACAGTTGTTTTTTTACCGAATTCTATTGATATTTATGTTTATATGACATAACCATTATCAAGAATAACAAGATACCGTGCGAGACTTACTAGAAAATGTGTGATGAGTGAAATCGATTTCCCGTTGTTTTCTTTACTGTTGAAAAATCAGCGTGGCAAGCCAATCAAAATGTAACACTACAAATGACATTCAAGAATTATCTGCACGATGAACATCATTACGCTCAGAAAAACAGACTGTGACAATTGGATTTAAAATTTAAAATAGGACAAATATTTTACTTTCCAGATTATTCGTACAATAAGAAAATGAATATAATAACATAAAGCTTATAATAAAAGGTTTTAAAATTAAATCGGTTTGTTGTATTTCTTAAAGTTTTGCAGGTCACGGTCAAAACTAGAAAATAATAAATAATAAAAAATTTATTAAAAATAAAAAGCAAAACAAAACAACAAAAAAATTCTCTGACGTCAAAAATTATTCTTTTGAAAAATCCGTGGAATTAAATCTATGTTTCCATGTTTGCGCTTTTTAAAGATTTTCACCAATTTTTATACGATAAAAAAATAAATGTGCGAGTATAAGCGGATGTATGTATGTATGCATGTATGTATGTATGTATGTATGTATGTATGTATGTATGTATGTATGTATGTATGTATGTATGTGTGTGTGTGTGTGTGTGTGTGTGTGTGTGTGTGTGTGTGTGTGTGTGTGTGTGTGTGTGTGTGTGTGTGTGTGTGTGTGTGTGTGTGTGTGTGTGTGTGTGTGTGTGTATGTGTGTGTGTATATATATATAAACTGTGCCCTACGGTGAAACAAAATTTTTTTGACGCCTCACCAATGAAGGCAGTAACGTGTTTTTTTGCTACGCTAAAAGTCTAGAAAATAAATAACGAGTAACAATTTCAATCTTAATGCTCCAAATTTATAGTACTTTCTAATGACCTTAATAGTTGATGCTACTGTATGCTGTATGCTACTGTATACTTATATATATATATATATATATATATATATATATAAAAGTAAATAAATATTTAAAACTGTTTTTGTAAACTATTTTTGAGGTCCGTTGAGGTCAAATACGCTAAGTCAGTCAATTTCATGGTTATTGCGATTAATTATGGCATGATTTCTTCACAACTAGTATTAACTACTTTAAATTATACTATAAAATGCATGAATATAATTTTCCTTTCATATGAAAATAATCTTTTTATGAATATATATAGCTGATTTACTACACGCTTTAAAATCTCCAATCGGGTGTAATAAAGTCTGGAAATGCGCTGAAAATTGTTCTTAGATAATATTTCCTTTTTTTAAATTCAATTTCAGAATATTAAGTTAAATTAATTTTTAATACCAGTTTTAATTTAAATTTAGTAATCGACCAGCTATTTTGTAATACTTATTTTAGTTCTTTATTTTGTTCCTTTATTTAATTAATTAAAAGATTTTGTTAGCTTCTTTTTAAAATATTTTTTTATACTATTGTTGGACTAATTTAATAAAGAAAAAAACATAAATTACTATATTTTTACCGCTTTATTACCTAGATATACCACATGAATTTTTATTTCCTGTGTATATAGTATACTGCGTGAAACCGCAATGAAAGTTGAACATGCGGGTTAACACAGTCTGTATTAAAATACTAGTTGTAGAATAAATTGGATTAGATAAAAACATAAGTCTATTTTTACGTTATGAACAAAATATAGAAAATGATTCAAGAAGAATGTAACGAATTTTCTGTACATACCCTACTGGTGAAAGTAAAGAAGAAATACTTATTAAAATCTGCCGCCGCATTTTTATTCGTTTTGTTTTTAATAAACCTCGATTATCTTATGTTTGTATTTTTAGTTTTTATGGAATTTATTCATACCATTTTACTCATAATCAAATTAAAAGTTTCATTAAAATATTTTACGTGTTTATTACCCACTTAACTTAATTATTTTACGCCAAAAATAAATATTGTGTTTTTGATCCCGATATTTTGTCTTTTACAATTCTGGGACCTATTTGTTTTCAGGTCAGATTTCATACATAGCCAAATTTTTCATCAGCCGATACTCGTTAAAAAATCGTTTCCGAACCTATGTTTATATGGACTTCTTTATTTTCACCATTACTGGAAGTTTCTTACATTCGTTATGAATCGCTCTGTATAAAACAGTTCATAGTCGTTTGACAGAGACATATTTTGTCGGTTTATGACAAAAATCAAACGTTAGAGATTAAAAAATATATTTATTTTAGCAATAAGAAAGATTTATACATAAATCCAAACTTGAGATATTATAACGCAGTATGAAACCGGTAATCAGTTTCTATCCTCTGCGGGATATAAACCTCCAATATAACAAATGTAGTACCACTTTTAAAAACTAAAAGGAAAATTTTAAGAACGATCCATGACCCAAGAAAAACGAAAGACGGATAATGAAGTCAAATAAAAAATTTACAAAATTAAAGGAAAAAAGATAAAAGTTTTGAAGATTTAGAAACCACAATCCGAAAAAGAAGACTAAATTTTGTGGGACGTATCATTTAAATGGATTTAGGGAGATTGAACAAAAAACATTTTGATAAATTTTGGAAATATAGAACTCCATTCCCATACGTAAAACAAATAAAGAAAAACCTAAATAAAGCAAATACAGAAATAAAAGATTGTCAATACAGAAAAAACTTAAGAGAAAAAATTCGCAGAATACAGGCTCTTGTGAATGAAAAAAAGAAAAGAGAGCGCATGTGCAGGGCAGATAGAATGAAAAACATAGCACAGTAAAAGAACGAATGAATTCTGAAGGAGAAACGGAAAATCAGAATAGGAGAAATCAAAATGATATTCGCGTGGTCCTAGGCAGACCTATTCGGAAAAAATTATAAGAAGTAAAAAAAGCAAAATAGGACAAAGTAGAAACAAAAGTAAGAAACAGGTAGAAACAAAATATTTTTTTCATAACCTCTCTTTTCACTCATCAGCTGTTAAGTTGTATCTTATAATTTCAGTTTCATCAATAAATGCTACGAAGAATATAAAAAAAATTAACTGATTACACAAACCGTTGGCAAATACCATATAAATTAAGTCAACCTTACAAACCATGTTAAAAAAATCTTTAACTGTGATACCACCGAAAAATGAAATTATGAATGAAAGTTTAATTCATATAAAAATATTAATTACAAAAAATAAATATATATTATTATTTTTATTCATAAGAATTGAATAAATATTGATTCTGACTTGAAATGCCTAACTTATTTTCATAATTACGAATTACAGTAAAAGGTTTTGTTTACATGATCAGGATTAATGCGAAAGTGTATTTATTTTGATTTTTAACTATCGCTATTATTTTTTTTTTTTACGGTTAATTCACCATCAAAGCTAAAAACCTTCGGTTGGGAATATGGAATAGAAATTCTGTAGCTTATAAAAAATTCCATGCCTGGCCGAGATTTGAACCCGGTACTTCCGGATGAAAGACTAAGACGCTACTTTCCGCACCACGAAAGTTGAGGAAATTGTGATTTATTATTTATCCTAATCAGGCTTCAATATAAAGATGTGAACGAGGGAAAAGGAGATAGATATTTTCATGGATTTACTTTATGTAATAACGTAATTTAACCAGCAGTTACGTAGCTTATCTGTTTTTAACAATTTTTTTTTAAACAACAGGTTCTCGGTCGGATCAGTATGTATTTTTTTATGTATGTTTAAGCTTATTCTTGATTAAATTAAGCGATTTCGCTAATCGCTTTTTATTTTGGGTCCTACTTTTACTTCGGTGGTTTTAAATAAGACTTAAATAAAAGGTCTTTTAAACGAAGATATACACGTCTACAAAGTCTTTTTCATTCTTTTGGGTCTTGGTAGCTTATTATTATAAGGAAAATGTTACATAAACTTGATATATGATTTACGTAAAAATATAAGAAAATTAATGGAAATTTTACTATAAAAAATAGTACACATTCACATTCATTATATTGTACATACAATTTTTACAATTTATTTGCATTTTTCTTATTTTTTTGAAAACACTGTAAAACAAATTAATAGGTATTCCCACATTCCTAAACCTCAGCCATGCTCGTCAGTAGTCTTTTCTCATTCCTTTTTTTATTTTTATAGAAAATGTTTTTAGTTTGTACTTTTCCAAACAGCTTTTTTCACACTAACAATGCTACTTTCCAGTCACACAAATTTTTTAAATAAAATTAAAAATGGTAAATAAATTAATAGGAGTAAAACAAACTTTAAACAATTTCAATAAAAAAAATATTACTGTTAAAAAAAAGGATTATGAACTTTTGATTTTTTGTTTGTTTTTAAAAAGCTAAAATTTAAGGAAAACATGAACTTTTTTAACTTTCAATGTAATTTTTAAATCGGCTTATGTAATTTTTTAAAAAGTTTATTATTCATGAACTTTTTATTTTAATTCTTATTTTGTACTTGTTTTGTTTTTTTAAATGGAATCCAAATCAAATTACTTGGTAAAATGTAGCGAGATGTAATATTTTATTCTTATTTCCTAATGCCCAACATACCTGGCCATACCTGCCAACCCCATAGCTGGTCTAGTGGTTAACTCGTCATCGCAAATCAGTTGTTTAACAGCTGATTTCTGGAATCAAAGGTTCTGAGGTTCAAACCTTAGTTTAGGTAGGCACTTTCATACGGATTTGAATACTAGATACTGGATACCGGTGTACTTGGTGGTTAGGATTTAATTAACCCCACATCTCAGGAATGGTCGGCCTGAGCCTGTACAAGATTACACCTCATTTACATGTACATATCTTCCTCTTCTCAGTGAACCGCGGGGCTACTTATTGTTCACTAGTTGAAGAGATTACAATGTACACGTTAGGGAAATAAAAATAACAATGTATTTTAACGGTTAACATTTTTTTATTATCATTACATTATTACCTACTTTTTATTAATAAAATAAAAATTTACAGTGAAAATTATTTAAATAAAAAGAAATAAGAAATAGAAATATATAAATAAAATAAATTTATACAAGAAATATTTTGATAATTTTTTCTCAACATCTATTTCTTATAAAATTTATTTTTAATTTTTTTATTTAGTTACTACAAGAAACATTTTTATATAAGTGTCAGCTAACTTACGTTTTGTGCTTAAATTGTTGTAATATAGAATATAATTACGTATTTATATGACCTTGAATTTAGTATAAGAAAACACATCATAGTGAATTATAGTGGTTGAAACATAGAATATAATTATTATTATTGCTATTACTATGATTATGACCGAGTGCAGGATATTATTCTTTACAGCGTCTTGAAAGATATTTTCTTATTTCTCTAATAATGGTTGTGAGAGATATTTTTTGATGTACTATACTTATAAAAAAAAAATTAACGTCAATATTGCATTCGTATAAACTGTTTAATACTCATTAATTATCACCGACCCGAATTTTAACTAATTATATAACTTGTTAATATAAAATAATACTTTTATACTTTTTCATGTTAAAAAAATCAGAGTTCCTTTTTTTGACCCTGATTCATGATAATATACAAACAAGTAATAACAATAATAATAAATTTAATTGCTGTACAAAGGTGAAATATTTCATTTACGCAAATGTCGGAAACGTTCGTCGACAGGTTTTTTAAAGTCTCCTGGCTTCATCTCTCTCTCATTATAAAACAACTATCTATTTGTTGTGAACATATTTTCATATGTTCAATAAAAGGAACAATAAAAAGGAACTAGATTAAAAAACTTCATAAAATGTTTTTGAAATTTCATTATGTTCTCTATGCAAGAAGCACTTTTATTCTGCGATTCATTCCCCAGGATTTTATTTTTGAGAAAGACTTGAGAAAGGAAAAAAATTAGAGCCTGTATATAATATGTATATGTACATATATACATATATATATATATATACAGGTATGTATATATATACCAACTCGTATATAAATATATATGTAAAATATTGTTTTGTGGATTTCGAATCAAATACAATGTTTTCTTATAGAAAGTAGATTGATTCAAACGTAGAGGAATAACAGGTTATTAAATTATACTCTGCGGATTGGTCTAGTGGTTATTATTAATAATTAATTTTTCCCATAGCGTGGTCAAAATACGATAGTACGTTAATATTTAACATTTTTAAATATAAATATAATGATACGCTATTCGACAGGTTATAATACACGTATAAATAAAGTTTTTTAGCAGTTATTTTTAATTACTTAATTAAATTTGACAAAAAAAGAATGACAGTTTTATGATCGATCGGACTAATCACATTACTAATTACATTGACCTACTGTAAGCCAGTAATTTTTTACAAGCATTATCAACGTAAATCACATATATCGTAATACTGTAATAGAACAAAAGAATAAAGAAGTTTTTATACCGTCAAAAAGTTTAACTTATATTACCTATTAAAGAAATTTTTTTATTATTAATCTTCTTGGGGTTTTAATCTAACGTATAAACAACATACTATTTATTTATTTAAATTAAACGATTTGCTTTGTTATATATTACAAAATTAACTTATTTTTCTTAGAAGTGCAGTTATGTTGTGAAATAAACAAATCGCGTAACTCTTTTATGTTTATAATATATGTAGTATATTGTAATTTTATTGTTTGCTTAAATTTCTTTTTTTTGTTGATAATTTAGAAAGGCTTGTTTAACGTTAAGTGTAAGGAAGTTATATAATTATTTATCAGTCTCCATCCGATTAAAATATTCATTAAAAAATTGCCTATCTGCTTTACATTTGCTATTATTTTTTAATACAAAACTGTTGTACTTATAATCGGGAAAAAATTAAATACGTAAATTAATTAGAAAAATAAATACGCGTAAAAATGATAAAAGACGATTCTGTTACTATTATATATTAAAATGATCACGCAAAGTTTTTTTTAAAATTAAATAACTACGAGTAATTTTAACTCTTCCCCGAAAGACAGCTCAAAAGCATTAAATGATTAAAAAATCTGATTTGGACACCACACGCCTATTAAATTATATATATTTTTTATTACATTTTTTTTTCTTTCTTGTTATTATTGAATTATTATTTATTATAAAAAATTTATTACAATCAGAGGTTAATAATTATTAATAAATCAATATATTTAAATTAAAAAAAAGGAAATGAATTCGCATTCAAACCGATGTGCCTTCTCCTTGTAAGATCCAAATATTTCATTAATTAACATTTTATTGGGCTATAACTCTGGAACCGATGAAAATAGTACCAGTTATGACATATCGTTGAAAAGCTCTCAATGAGGGCTTCCTACTGCAGTTAAGAAAAAGTCCAATATCCAAATTTTTTGGATTCTGGGGTATTTTTTTTGGACACTTTTGGTCCAGACAATTGCAATCAAAAGGGGAGGTGCACAACTAAATGTTACGACAGTCCTAAATCAAAAATTTCAACATCCTACGGCTAATAGTTTTTTATTTATGCGAGATACGTACGTACAGACGTCACATCAAAACTAGCCAAAATGGAAGCAGGGATAGTCAAAATGCATATTTCCGTTGAAATCTGAAAGCCGAAATTTTTCGTGATTACAATACTTCCAAATAACGTACGAGGAAGAAAACCCCTTTTATACGGTAATTTAATGTAAAAATTTCGTAATGATAAAGTCTAGCGTGATGGATTATTTCAAAACTAAAATTTCTAATCTTATGCGTACTTCTTAATTATAAAATTCTTCATTAAAAATAAGAGAAGAAAAAAAATTTCTTATTTTTATTGGAAATTCTTCCCGATGGTATTATTTTCTTATACTACCCTGAGTTCATCAAGTATTCATTTTAAGTCCTATTCTCTTTAATAATTATATATCTTTTTTATGACTTTTTAACTTCTCTGAAAACTTCTCTAAGTATTTTCGTAGATGAATACGAGATTCTTTTCGAATTACAAATGTTGTCAGCGCCTAGAAAATTTACACTCGGTTCAACAACGGCTTGCTGCCTGAAAAGAATGTATCGATCAAAATTAATGGCAAAAATTACTTTTACCCTGGCAACTGTAGACTGTAGATCGGTAATCGTTAGCAACACATCAGACAAAGTTATCGTGTAACCGTACGTAATTTACGTCACGTTATTGGTCGATGTTTCATAAGGATGCGTAGATTCGCTTGGATCTAAGAGTCTGCAAATTATACGGTTTGATAATTTAAAAATCATTAATTTCCTAACATTTAAAAGTCACGGAATACAATCCCTTCGAACGAACTGTAATTAAAACAGCCAGTTTTTTAATTCTGTCATAATTCTACGCTAAAGATTAATAAAAATATTTCAGAGCCACGAAAAATACACCGTATTAATTATACGGCAAAATAATTTAAAAATATTTATAGTTTTAAAAAATATTTTATTCATTTTATAACGTTTACCGCAGTCGAACAACCGGTCAGAAATCTTTTTTATCTTCAGAAGATCTTTATACATACATAGATATCTAAAACGAAAATAAAACAACAGTCATATTATTTGACTAATAATTTGTAAAATAACTACTACAGAACTAAACGACTATGCAAAAAATTATTAATTTAAATTACATTGTAAATTTAAAATATTTCGTACTTCGTTTAATTGCATATAATTCTAAGTTTCGTAATCGGCTATACATTTCACGTGTCGTCTCATTCGTTACTGGAAATGAATATTTGTTTATGGTTCATAATAAAGAAAAATAATTAAGTTTAAAACCTACTAGTAGTCCCTTACTGCTCCGAAGGGTAATTATTACAAAGTAATGTTATATATTTTAAAAACTAGGCTAAAAACCTATTCCATTTTCAGCAAGACTCTCCCCGAACCCCCTTGTTTTTTCTTTCTTTTCCTACCGCAAGTAAACTGCACGCTCAAAACCTATTTACAGTCCGTTTAGACGTTCTACTGGACGGATCGGGCTGATTTTATTTATTCTGTTCAGAATGATCGACAGATATGTCATCAAGCGTCATCGGACTTCAAACTTGAGTCTCCTCTGAGAATTCCTAGAAATGTATTATATATATATTTTATTTATTAGAACTTTCCGAGGTTTTTATTCAGAGGAAAATCATTCTGAAGGTCTTTTGATGCTCGATGACATATTTGCTGGTCTTTCCAGGCGGAATAAAAAATATCGGTCTGATCAGTCTAGTAGAACAGAACGTCCACACGAACCGGAGAAAGATTTTCAGCCTTCTTTTAATATATATGTTTTGATTCTTTTTTAATTATTATTTGTACATCATACGGTCGTTCTTAGCGATTGTTTCAACAGAATAAAAAATATTTTTATTTTACAAAGTAATGCACGTTCTTCTAGAAAATCGCATAACATCTTCAGTGAAGAAAGATATTTATTAATTCATAAGTCGATTAAAGCTTGAAAAAACGCCAAAATATATATTTCGTAATCTTAATAACTAATTAAATTATTATCCCAAATATTTAAAACCTGCAGGTTAATTATTTATTGTTAATATTATTTATGCTCAAATTTCGTACGCGAAAGACGTACTAAAGTTGAATTTAACTTAAAATTATATTACCCAGATAGAATATGTTACCTTAATCGATTAAAACAATAAAATAATTATGTTATTGTGTAAAAAAAAAATAATACAATAAATGTAGTTATAAAAACTAAACATTTTAATTCTCAATATCATTCGCTTGTAATAAGGTCATGGCCCTTATTTTTATTTTTAAAGGCGTTGATTATTGTAAGAGAGATGTTTACTTTTTAAGGACACTATTTCCAATGAACTTGTAATACTTTTTAATATTTGTGACCGTGTGCAGTAAAGAGAATACGGGCGGAATATTTGTTTTACCCACACGTCATCATATTTATGTAGCACATTTGGTAATATTGAAAATAAAATATTGCAGAAGTCGTTCGTTTTTTAAGCGTTTTGTGTAATTATTTTGCGTATTTTATAAAATAGTAAATCATTTAAAAAAGTCAGAAAAAGAAAAAAAACAGAAACCTTCAAAATTTATTAATTTATTTTTTAAATTAAATAAACTAAATTGAATTTAAAGCGCTATAAAAAAGAAAACAAAACCGGCAAATATGTTGCATACCTACCGTCTTATTTTAGTATTAAAAGAAAAATAATATTTGTACGTATTTTAGATTGACTTATTCTCTTCTGCTAAAGTAATCTGTGTGAATAAATCCTAAAACAATCTGTATAAAATATCTCAAAATTTTGATATTTTGGACTATATTAACAAAATATTACTTTTTATCTTCTCTTTACCTACCGGTTTGAAAATATTGTTGACTAATCCCACCGTAATTACGCCTCGTTTAAAAAAATAAAATAAAATAAACAGTCTTGTTTGTTACGCTTAACTCCCGAGCCGAACAAGTTATCAGAAATTATAAATGTTTTACTTCCGATCGGTCAGTTATTTTGAAAAAAAATTATTAAATAAATTATATATTAATAATTATTTGACATAATTAATTTAATTAAATCGATTATTTATTGCGGTAACGAAGGTAATAGATCGAGTCAGCCGATTGCAATGATACTCAGCAGGCTTCCATTTCATTTCTGACAAGAAATTACCTAATCTTAATATATCAATCGTCATCTCAATATAATATATCTTTAACTTTTACGTTAAAATATGTATGTAGTACATCCGATGTTATGAAGAATAACAACAATATTAATATAATATTTCTTTTAGTTATTTAATTCTCTCTGGTAACTATAGGGCCGCTTCCGGTTCCAGCTGCATTAAATTTTAATGATGAAATAAATTTTGTAGCGCGTGAAAGATATTAACTTAGCCAGGATTTGGATTCAGAACCTTAACGGTAAAAAGTAACCAAGAGGGTTGGTCGGTAATCTCAACATTTTGTACATTAAAAAGGAAATAGTGCAAGTAAACGTAGATTTTTGTTTATATAATTCTGCGTAGTTTACGTGATGTTTAATGTAAAACACCCGATCGTTTAATATATTTTTATTAAAAAAAAAGTTTGTATCGTTAATTAAGATCCCGTTATACCTAAAGGGATTAAAACATGATTATTTATGACGATTCGTTGTATCAGGATGGAGGAAATAACAAAAATACAAGAGAAAATTAAAATCATATTTTAATCTCGAATAATTTGAATAAATACAAAGTTAGATTTGGTTTATAAACTTCAGCTTTCAGAGCTGAAATATTTTTAAGGTTTTCTTTTTAATTTTTAAATATTATTTAGTCGATATATAATTAGGAGATAAGGTTTTATTTCCGTTATTATATTTTTAAAACTTACAAAAATACTCCAGAATGATGAAGCGGGCAAACTTTAATATATTTATCTTTGTATAGTTAAAAATAAAACTGGAATCTCCGAAAGAGTAAAAATATAATAAACTTTTATTTAGAAAGTTTAGTGCTAAAAATTTTAAGGTTGATATTTTAAAAATAAAATTAATAACACCCGTTTAACGTATTCGAATTTTATTAACGCACTTGTTTATTTCCATCTGAACAACTCCCGGTTATTTTTTTATTTGGATCTCGTTATTAATTGAAAAAATTATTTCAATTAATTTTTATGACTAGGCCATGGAAAAATTCTCCGTCTGATAATTTTTTCAGAATCTTTTTATTCAATTTAGTTACCTTGTAATTCGATACATTTATTCCAACGACTTTCCAACTTTTTATCGCCCTACCCGACTCTGCAAAATAAGCGTTTATCTTAGCTTTGATGCCATTATTTGAAAGTGAATAATTACCTAACAACCCATTTCGTCAGGTTTGGAAAGAGGAAATAATTGCTGGGAGCTAAATCCGGCGAATAAAAAGCGCATTCTAAGCACTTTGAAACTTAGATCGTGAAGTTTTGCAACAACAATAGCCCAAGAAATGTGTGCCAGATCATTATCGCGGTGAAAAAACACATTCTTTTTAGCAAGATGTTGACGCTTAGCCTGAATAGCATCTTTCAGTCGGTCCAGTAGTGAAGCGTTGCAATACTCCACAGTAATGGTCCTGCTTTTTCCAGGTAGCCTAAAAACACTACATAGCAAGAATCCCCGAAAAACCCGTAGCCATGATTTTCCCTGCAGATGGGATCGTCTTTGCTTCCTTTGGGCACTTTCTCCCACCGTTTAGATTGTTGTTTGGTCTCTCGCGTGAAATAGCGAATCCGTGTTTCATCTACTGCTACAAAACATCGAAAAAATTCAACGGAATCGCGTTTAAATAAGTAAACGCCCTTCAATCGAATGCGTTTTTGATCGACTTAATAAACGCGGCACCCATCGAGCTGAAAGCTTTTTTCATGCCTAAAATAAAATACAAAGACACAGTTTATCCAAATGTTTGGATTGTCAGCAAGCTTGCGTATCTTCAGTCGGCGGTGGTTTAATATGTGGATTTCTGTGACGATTCCATCGGTAGTAGTAATTTTTGGGGATCCCAAGCGTTCACCATCTTGAACGGATATAAACCAGGTTTAAATTCAACAGCACAGTTTTTACCGACGAAAACGAATTAGAAGAATATTTGAATTTGGAATCTATGTCCGTCGGGTTAAACCTTTTAAAACAAAGTACTTAACAGCTCGAACTTCAATTTTATACAATTTACAGAAAATGTTAAAATTTGTTTGCCTACTCGATTGCCATAAACAAACAACTAAATGCGTGCATCTGAAACCTCAGAACACGCTATTCAGAGGATCAGATTTGACTAATATCATAATCATTGATCATCTCTAGACCAGGCCGAGGATGTTTCGAACGATGCTGGTACATCATAAAAAGGTACAAAGATAAGATCAAGAAGATGGTCATGGAGTTCCTGTGTTTTTTTTAGTTTTATAAAACTTGTAAAAAGCGAAAAATATTGTAAAATTGCATATAATAAAGAAGGAAATTAATATTTTCACTGAGGGGATGTTGTGAAAAAATACCGTTATCATTTGATGGATAAATTGACTAAGTTGTAATTTTCTCTATAAAAAGTTATGGATTTCATGAAATACAATTTTTTATAAATTAAGTTAGAGATAATTATTTATTTTTTAATCATACATATAGCTTTAATATAACTCTTTCTAATAACTCTTTTCTATAACTCTTTCAAATTATGAAAAAAAATTTTCAAAAATTTTCATCAATCATAAATTGATCCATCAATCATAATAAATAAACCTTATAATTAATAAATAATAACTATAAAATTTCATTTTAACTGTACGCAGTTGTCTTATACATATTAAGTTGAAAGAAATATTTTTTTTTATAATAACGTGGTACTTTCACCATTAAAACATCATTAGGCCTATACAATCTTTTATGATTGTATGATATTGTATGATTTTCTAGTTTTGAATTTTCAAAAGGAAACAAAATAAAATAACGAAAAGTCGGTCTTCTAGCGCAGAATTTCCCAAGATTTTTTGTTTAATTTATTAAAATAACTTTGTGCTTATTTATCATATCTTTTAAATAAACACACCTTAAGTAATTTTTATTTGTTTAATCCAGGAAATCGTCATATTTATTTTTTACGTAAAAATAATTAAAACCTTCAAGTTAAGCAAGAAATGTAAGATTTTCCTCTTACTCACGGGGAAAATGCTTACGTCTCTGTGAATTAGCATGATTTATTTTTCAATTTCTGGAATGTATAATAAAGAATACAGTGCAGGAAAAAATAATACTTTGTTCAAAATCTAATTTTTGTTATTGTTATTTATTAAAAAAAAGAACGGTATTGATAATAACAATAATAATAATGTGCAAATTATTTAATTAAAAATAAAGGACCTGTTAAGTTGACATTATTAATAAAAATAAAAACAGTGTTTATAATGTTAATCATACTAAATTAATACGCGTCGGTGTAGGAAATCCACCTCTGTAAAAAATATTTTTGTTATAATATGCGGAATTAACATTTCCTTTTCGCATAACTGTGACTAAGAACTTATTTTTATTAAGAAAAGACATTTATGTAGGTATATATAACTTAAAAAATTAATACCACTCTTTTAATAAAATATTCTGGCCTTTATACTACACTGTATCATTGCTAATCAAAATATCGTTATGTATTTCTAACATTTAATTTTTTTTCTTAAATAAAGTTTATTTGTTTAAATGATGAAAAGATTACAAGAGGCAATTTACATATTATTTAAATTATTTAATAATTTATTCCTTACTCTGTTTTTATATCGTTAACTAACCGTAGGTTACTAAAGGTTTAATGAAAAAGTACCGCTGTTATTAATTATCTGTTTCAATTTAACTACCTGAAATTAATCTTTGTCAGTTCAAATATCTAACAATTAAAAATAAAAATAATTAAAATCACAGGTTTTATACTTTTTCCGCTACTGTATATATTTTCCTTTAAGATTAAAATCAATTATTACATATCCAAAACAAATTGAAATTATGATTACGATCTTCAAACTTCCTTCATCTTCCGAATTATCGACGAAGAGATAAAAATTCACGGATCATTTTGAAAAAAAAAACAAAACTATTTCTTAAAATAAACAGTTAATTTGTTAACTTTTGAATAATAATCATTTTCAAATAATAACCTATTGTTAAGTACATGAAATATTTATCTTAACTAATATTACGACTTTTCACAATATTTTGCTAACTGCTTAAAAAAAAGTGATTTACTTGTTAATTATATGACAAGTCAGAAATTTACTCTCTACTAATTACAGAAGTAAATAACAAATTTAAACTTAATCATCTATGCTTAGTTTAAATATATTTTTACTTGCTAAGTTATTTCTTTGATAATATATCTATACATATGTTTTATTTTTGTTCTGCTTTGAAATGAAGATTAGCTTATCTTATTTATAAAATAAATTACCGTCACTCAAGATTAATGTAGAGTATTTTAAACAAAAATATCGTATAATAAAAAAAAAAAATATAATAAAACTATATTACTGTGCAAAGACGTTTGTCCTTTTTCTTTTATTTACTTTTTTTTTTTTTTGAAAAGATTACAATATTTTTAAATTTTAGTATTCTTGATTTTTGAGATCGTTTAGAAATTATAACTGCTTATTATTAGTTAATTTTAGCCCCGCTCAGTTATTTTGTAGTATTTTCTGATGACAACATGAGCATGATGAAAAATATATTTCAATGTATTTTTGTAGAAACATACGAGTATTAGTCTACAACAATCTTATCTTTACCAAATTTTATCGCATAGTTGTGTAAATATTTTTCCAATTTTTCTTTTTATTTTACTGATTTTTTTTTAAACAAGTGATCAAACGATAACGCTTATTTTGTACTAAATTAAAAAATGTATTAACAATAAAACTGAATTAGTAAAATTAAAATTAATACAAAGAATACGGAATTACAAAAAGAATAATCTGTATTACCAACATCATAAACACTGTTTCCAGGGCCAACAGATATGACCACTGACTGATATCTCAATAATTTCTTTTTCTCCACACTGTATCTCAATAATTTCTTTTATATTTAAAATTTTGTTTTAACTACAATCTGCGCAATATAATCATTCAAAAAAGTTAATATTTTCAATGTAAAAAATAAAAAATAAATAAAATAACATAACCGTTGTTACGATAATTTTAGCAAAGGACTTATCTCAAAACGACATATTTTGGGAAAGATTATTACTTTAGGGTGTACTGTAAGCCATTTTTTTAACTAACTGAAAAATATTAGATTTTTGATTGCGATTTTTGTTGGGATCCATTGTACCCCGAAGTTTTTTACCTCAAAATTATTATTTTTTTCAATGTCCTTTTAAATGATGTTTCTTAATCCAAATCTTTTATTTAAAATTGTGCTGGCTTGCTATGGAGATTTAAAGATGAGATGGTCTCATGTCGAAAAATAGATTATTATAAGGTAAAAGCATTTGGTAATTTTTTTTTGAGTAGTTTATAAAATAGTGAAGACCACATTGAAAATAACTGATATTAAATTGGCGCCATTTTAGTTAATTTAATGCAGTTCGACTTTTTTAAGTTAATTTTTTTTTAATAAAATAATGTTACAACCCATACTATTTAAAATTTGTAAGTTGTCATTTCTTTCTTTTTTATGTTAAACTGTTGAAAAGTTATTCAACGGTTACTATATGTTAACACTGTGTGTGTGTACGTATCTTTATATATATATTTCTTGTGTGCGTCTATATGTCACTGAACTCCTCCTAAACGGCTGGACCGATTTTGATGAAATTTTTTGTGTGTGTTCAAGGGGATTCGAGAATGGTTTAGATTCACAATTTGATCCGATAGAAAATTTTTTTAAATTTATTTATTTATGTGTTGTTGTTGATCTTGGGTGGTTAAGGTTCACTGTTTTATCCGGTAGGCAGCGCTTTTTTTTATTTTGTAGCTTTTTCGCATATCAGTTTCTTGCGTCGTAGCTTAGTGTTGTTATTACATTAAAATTCGTATTTTTAACGAACTATTGTGTTTAGAGAGTAGTTTGAATTAAATCCGATAGGTAGTGCTGTTCTGACAATTGGATTTATTTACATTCTGACTTTTATAAAGTGAAAGGTTAAATTTTATGAAGTTTCGTAATTTTTGTAAATTTCTTAACGTTCAGTATTAATTGTAATGATTTTGCAACCACAACCGTTTTCGTTAAAAAATTATTTTTCACCCAATAATGTGATTAGAGAGTGGTGTGAATTAAATCCGATAGGTAGTGCTGTTGTTTTGCCATTTGGATTTATTTACATTCTTACTTTTCTAATGTGAAAGGTTAAATTTTGTGCGAAATTCCTAATGTTCAGTTTTTAAGGTTTTATGAAACTTTCAATTGTGTTCATTTAATCTTTATGTATACTCAAATCTAACAATCGCGAAGCACTGCCGATTCTGCTAGAATTGCGCGCTTATTGAGAATATTATATATATTATTATTTATTGAAATAACGTATTAAAGTTTAATTAAAAAATATACATTGTGCAAATTTGTAAGGTGCAGTATTGAATGAGCATTTTACATGACTTTTCATGAATTTAATGATGTATACACGTGCAATCAATAACAATCAATTAAAATTACAAATTTAAATGGTCAGTTCTCATTTGATTCTATGCAACTTATGAAGTATTGAACGGCTCTTTGAAAATAAAAATGTAAGTTTGAAAAATAAATTATAACATTTATAAAATTAAAATATAAGTTATAATAATTATAGTTTAAAGTATATTTAAAAAGTTGAAGTTATAATTTTTGTAGCTGATTAATTTTATAAAAATTTTTCTAAAATTGTTTTTAATTTACAATTATCTAAAATTTGGTAAAATAGATGTTAAAATAAAGAATGAGAAACATGATAAAAATTTTTACTAAAATTTTAACTACGTTGCTTTTTTTTACAGTGCTTTAATTTTTTTATTAATCGATTAATTAAGCTATCACATGGTTATGAAACTTCAAAATTATTAAATAAAAAAAAATGTAGGAGGTACTTTTTTAGAATTATCTTAAGTGAAAATTAGCAGTAATGTGGTTGAAAATTTATTAATTACACTAATTATTAATTTTACGACGTTTCGATTTTTTAATTCAATTTTCATCAGACATTTCAATATTCAGTGAAAACAAATATTAACCATACTACACAATTAATCAATAAACCCATTACAATAATACAACAATCACAAACTGATAAAAGTTACTTATATTTATGTGTTGGCATTTATTACAGAACAATGCCACGTCAGGACAACGTTTGTCGGGTCCGCTAGTATATATATATATATATATACACACATACATACATATACTATCATCTCCATCGTGGCTTCGCCCGCGCTATACGTTTACTTACGTTTCCTGATGTTGTCAGGACTCGCTTCGCTCGCCCTTCCGATCTAGCAAGCGGCTCTGCCCTCTGGATCCTCTATGTTCATTAAACACATGCTTGTGAGAATAGTAATGATAAATAAAATTAAAGCCTGTTCAGTTTATAAAACTTATCACTGCATTGTAATTTATTCAGAACAACAGTTTGGTCAGTACAGGACCCGAAACTTTGAGTGATCTGTAGAATGAGGGTTTCAAAATAATCAGCCTCCATCTTAAAAATAATAATTAAAGCTTTGTTACCCGTCCTTCTTAAGGGTAAATATATTTTTTGCCCGGTTCTTAGCGTTACCCGACAAACACTACTAGGAGGTGACCTTACATCGTTACTGTTTTTTTTTTTTTATTTTATATTTTTTTAGTCAAGTAACCGGCAGGTGCAACCAGTTGCGTCGCACATATAGTATCAGTGGTTGTGTTGGTTGAGCCACCGCGCCGTACACTGTCGCACTCCTTAAAGAATCTAAATTCAAAAAAACCCGAAAATGGTTTCTCGATATCTACCTGAAGTTTTTCAGGTACTCTTAAGGCTACCTGAAATCGGTATCATGTAAGACTCAACATTTCCGGCATTTTGTAAGCTTGAATTGTTAATATATTACAATATACTCGGTTGACTGAAGAAGTCAATCGAAAACCACTTCGGTATTTATTTTTCCTTGTAAACTTGATATGGAACGCTTATTATTCTACATGAAAATAACTATACTATTTTCGGGAATCATTTTTCATCAGGTCGCCTACAGTAAAGTAGGGCCTAATTGAAAACTTTCTCTAATATTTTATATTATCTAATATTTTAATATCATTAAGACCTCAGGAGTTATTTCATCGAGCGGAACCAAAGCGGCTGAAGCCGCTTCCACGACTCTCTGAGTTTGGACCGCGGTAAGCATCCAAACTCTGGAAGAGGAGGGGCCAGCTGGTCGATCACGCAAGACAGATAAAAGTATCGGCCGATGGTCAGAAGCAACCTCATCATCCAGAACATTCCATTCCACCACATGCGGTCCACCTGTCTCAGAGACGGCCGTAACTCTACAACCTAGCCTTAACCCCGACCAATAAAAGTGGGTACTCCCGGAAAGTTAACGACTATCATCCCAACTGTCCCCAACATGGAAGCCAGTGTGTATCCACGCCTAGTAGACCTTAAACCTCCAAGCTCTACACTTTAAGAATTAAGGTCTCCGGTTAGTATAACCGGTTTGCTCGGGTTTCTTAGTATAGATTCCAAGTTATGAATGAATCCGTCAAAAGCATCATCATCGCAATTAGGAGATACATAGGCAGAGACCAGGGGCTGTGGTAAGCTCCGCCGCCACATAACCAACACCTCGGGATATGTTTAAAATCGCATGGAGACCGGAAACGTTGCGGATAGCCGTATCTCCATTCCTATCTACAAGCGAGCCCTCACTGGCAACCGCCCTTCTGTTTGGTTCTGTAATAAGTAAAAAATCAACACCACAATCAATGGCCAACTTCTAAACTAAATCGTGAGCGGCCATGCTTCTATTGACATTAATTCGTTTAATGTCCTTCGTTTTCGGAATCCTCGGCAGTCCCTGGTCCCCATTCTATGTCCAGATTCTCCTCAGAGTACACACCTTTTCTCTGCTCTTTACAATCTATTTTTATGTGGCCTTGGGCACCGAAGTTAAAGCAGCACCTTCTTCGATCCAGTCCTTTGCAGACAGCTTCCGATTGGTCACCCTTCCAACATCTAAAACACTTCATTCCAACCTTTTGCTGCTCTATCCAACACGACTGCCAACCAACAAGAAGTAGTTTAACTGAAGTCAACTTATTGGTTTCACTAGGGGGCAGCATAACGGTGGCATTTTGAGTGTCACTGTACGCAGGTCTTAATGAAGTTATTTTGGCCGAGGTAGTATTATTAATGCCCTTACTAACCGCAGCCAAGACCTCCTGCCTCGTAAACTCTGCATCGAGATCTTTAATGTGTACTGCAGTAAGTCTAAATGCAGTCTTATCAGATTCAGTCCACCTGACCTGACATAAATGGAAACCTTGGTGGTCTATTTACTTATGCGCCCACAGGTAAGTTGCCGTTTCTTTCTTTTTCCTGTTTAGCCTCCGGGAATTACGGTTCAGGTATAACTTCAGAGGATGAATGAAGATGATATATATGAGTGTAAATGAAGTGTAGTCTTGTACAGTCTCAGTTCGACCGTTCCTGAGATGTGTGATTAATTGAAACCCAAAGAACACCGGTATCCACGATCTAGTATTCAAATCCGAATAAAAGTAACTGCTTTTACTAGGATTCATCGCTGGAACTCTCGACTTGCAAATCAACTCATTTGGGAAGACGCATTCACCACTAGACCAACCGGGTGGGGTAGAAACTTACATTACTGTTCATACATACGAGTACATAGATACGTACATATATATTTATACTCACGTTCATGCAAACGTATAATTTGGCCATCTTTCCTACTTGATATGAGGGTTAGTTGTTCATCAATAACAAATTCCTAATTCTATTCTATTCTTCAAATTCAATTCTATTCTCTTTTGATAACTGATAATAACTCGAAGTAAAAATTTTAGAAATTACAAAAGAATTTGTATACTTTTTACACTTCTGCCATTTCGGTTAATCTCCCGATAAAATAAAAAAAATTAAAAAACTTTCTTCCAACTACTTTTTCATACATTATCAGAATCTGAAATCGAATTTGGAAATTCCAAGAAAATTTCAAGGAAGGGAAATAATGATTCTAGTAATTTAGAATACTCTATGATTTACTTTATAACTTTCGTCTATTTTATAAAGAAAGACATTTATATAATTTAACTGAAATTTCTTTCTAATATCTTGGATAGCTGCGAGAATGTGCTATCGAGATATAGTAAAATTTGTGGCACGGAATTTGCGAAAAAATTAAAGCGTTAAATGACATACATTTAACGGTTTAAATGTAGATAACTAACTTTTAAACATAAACATTTTTACATTGTTACAACTTTCTTATCGTTTCCATGAAACTTCCTTCTACCAAATCCTTCAACTGATAACATATAAAATACACTGATTTTTATCGAAATATAAATTTATCTTTCTCATGTATATACGAAGTGTATAAAGAAACTTACGAAATCGATCACAAATTCAATTTTCATTGGAAAATTCATTTAACGGGATAGATATCATAACATAAGTTGGATGAATGCTTATACGCCTATTGTCAACTACGTAGCCTACTGAAACAGTAACGAAATCCTGCTAATTTTAGTTTTATTTGTTAGCTTCATAACCATATATAGAATACGATTGTCAGTTTTCATGTTATAGTGTAGTGTGAGAAACTGCATGTTCTAATTATAAATTAAAACCTCAACATTAAATCTTAGTCAATTTACAAAACCGAAATTATCAAAGTAGTTTTTCATAATAGTTTGGGAAACGATGACAGTAGTTCAACAGACAGTAGTAGCTTATCGGGTATTGAAGAAATACACTGAGGTTACAAAATTTTTTTCTGTTTTACTTGATGAAATTTTAATATAGCGGTAACGTACTTTCTTAAAATTTTTAAGGTAAATATATCCATTTTCAATTTTCTAATTTTTTTTTATTATCAGTTACTTTTATTTCAATTTCATATTAAAATTAAAGATAAATATTTTTTTTTTCTCAGATGGAGCCTGCCAAATTAAATTATATTCGAATCATCATACTGTTACGTTTTGGTTTGCCGCACGCTTTTGTGAGACAAATTATAGTAAGAGAATACGCTATGCTGTTTTGACGCTACCAAGCGTATGTTTTTAAAAGGATCTGTAAAAAAATTGAAAAACGTTGGTTAAACTACGCAATCGCCAACGAGAGATAATTTCCACACTTCTATTCTCAACCTATTGTAAATTTTATATTTATCTCACTTTTGAGACAAAATTTTTACTTTCCTGTTATCATAGCACTAGAGCTATACTGTACGTAGGAAAATATGACAATCGATCAATAAGTGGGGTATGGGTTTTATTTTGCATTTTTTGACCTTTTATGACCCAGGGACCTCAACAACATGAAACAAAATGAAAGTGGAGGGTAATGTTCGTACTTATGTATATACGTGTATTGGCGTGTTTGAAGCTTAATAACTTTTGACTGGATAAACCAATTTCGTTGAAATTTCTGTCAGAGATTCGCGACTTGTGTATGCGAGACAATTTTTTGGTAAAAGTTTGGAGGTCAATTTCCCCAGAGGCAGAGTAGATAGTTTCTTTGGGGTCAATTTTCTCAAAATGTTGCAAATATAACCCAGCTTTATATTAAGCTCAGTACATGCTTGCTTATCTTACCATTTAAAAAAAAAACACTTTGCCCCAAAGTTTCCCCATCACCAAAAATCGAAAAACGCAGTCTTTTTATTTATTGCAATTTTTAAACAGAATTTTTTTTATGTCTTTCTAAGCATAGTAATAATAGTTCAAGCGGATCAAAAAAACACTTTCGTACAATATTAGAGGTGAAAATCTGATCAGAGTTTAAAAATATCGAATTTGATTTTAATTTTTTTTTTTTACAACCCTGCCCTCAAAAGAGATATCATAGGTAATTTTTTTATGTATTTTTCAACAATATAAGAATAAATAACCAATTCCAGGAAAACATAATAATTTTGCTGTCAGTTTTTTTAAAAACGAAACCATATTTAGTGTATTGTAATGAGATATATGCTGTCAAATAATTGTTTACAAGTGGTTAAATTTATAAAGTTACAATAATTCTTACATTTTCGATAAAATAGTACACTAGTTTTGCCTCCTCAGAGAATTTGTATATATATATATATATAAAGTGGTAAGTTAATAAATTGCAAAAAAAGTTGGGGGTTGTAGATCTTAAGTATAATTCTAAGAATTCCAACTACTTAATAAATGTGCTTACACTTGCACTTTATATGATAAAAAGTGGAGCCGATTTACAGAAAATATCTAACTAAATTTAAAAAAAGTTGATTCATTAAAAGTAGTAAAGTGGTTTTTATTGTTGTTACGATAAAATTATTAAAAATAACTTTAAAATAAAAAAATGTCAACGTATCCTCAGATTTCACAAATTTATAAGAAATATTTTTCCTCTTAAAATTTATGGTATATAAGATAATATACATAATTTATACGGTTACCTATAACAGCTGCATAAATAGTTTTTTAGACGACATCCGTGTATGAACATGTATAAAGAAAAATTTAAATAAATTTATTAAAACAGGAAAAAAGTCAGTATTAAATCGTAATAAATTATAAAATAATCACCATGTTACTACTATATATTGACATAAATTGCTTTATTTTATTATCGTAAATAATAAGAAAGAAGAATGTATAAAAAAATCATCTAATAACTAAGTCTAAATTTTATTCGTGACAAGTTAAAAAAAAGTCAAAAAAATATAATAATGAAAAAATTCCTTTAAATTTTGTTTTATTATACTTAATTATACTGAATTGATTAGTTATAAATTATATAAATAATATTTTTAAGATGATATATATAAAATAAAAAATATAATTTGTGCCATTGCTGCAACAAAATGTATTATTTTACCAAATAAATATATATATATATTTTACCAAATAAGTAATTATCTGTCATTTCTATCATTTTAAAACAAGTTATTGTTAGAGACAGTTTTGACAAGGTGGATAAATAAATTAATGAATCGAGTAGCAGGTGTTTCGTAGTATCGATTTATTTATTTATCCAATAATCGATATTACGTGATGATTTATAACAGTTATTATAAATATAATTATATTGTAGAATATTATTATGATATTAATATTTATATGACAAGAACCTTAAAACAAATTAAAATCTGCAAAAAAAAACTGGTTAAATATTTTACTTTGAAAATAAAAACAAAAACAAAAAAAAGATAAATTACAGTAAAATATTTACATATTAAAATCAAGAATAAATCTGTTTTTAATAATCTTATTTATTCATATTAAAGCGGTAGGGTATTTAAAATTAACATAGTTGTCGACTACGGAAAAAACCTCCATAATAATTACTCCCATACGGAGAAAATACGTAAAAAACTTTTACAATACTGTTTAACAATCATAACCCTTCAATAGTCAAATATATTCAAATATTAGAATACTTCAATAAATATATATTGTACGTTTACGTGTTACATACACACACACACACACACACACACACACACACACACCCACACATATGAAAGATATCTTTAAGTGATACTGTACCAGGTAATTCCACGTTATTCACAGGACTGAGAAAACGTAAACATATTTTACTCGTCAAAGATTAAAAATTACAAAAAAAACATATTAGAATCAAAATTTTATTATATCTCTAAATAAATAACTTTTTAACGATTACATTTCCATTAAAGTTTTACTGTATAAAAGAGATAAGCTATTATTTATAAGATTATACAATTAGGTAAATTAAGTAAATATCATAATAAAAAGAAGGAATTAAACACACTAAAAAGTTAATAATGTTTTTTTTTTTTAACTGAATTTTTACGGGCATCGACTGCTAAGGTCATTAGCCCTCGTCACATTCTTTAAAAGAAATTACTATCACCATCTGGATCGTCATATGTAAGGGTGTAAAGGGCCCTTACATTTTATTTAAAAACACAAACTTCACAATAAACATTAAGACATAAAAGACAAGGACAATCACAAACACTTACGGGGTGTAAAGGGCCCCAATATTAAAATTTGAGATAAGGTTCTCAAAAGACCATGAAATTAAAAATTCAACTTATCAATACCATTTCTTTCTTTATATATATATATAAAACTACCGCTTAGAGATTCTTTTATCACAGCTTTAAACTTTCATTTTATAGACTTTTAAGAAGTCCACTGGCGTGTAAAAATGCAACTATATTTTCTTCATTTCCATTATCCAGATCAGTACTAATATTATTTCTAAGACGGAACCTTTTTCTGAGGTCCTCATATATGGTACACTCTTCTATTAGATGCTTGATTGTCAGTGTTTTATTACAAACACCGCACATTGGTCTCACTTCGCCGGTTAACAGATATAAATTTGTTAATCGCGTGTGACCGATTCTAAGTCTGGTCACCGCTACTTGTTCACGGCGAGTCAACTTAAAGTCGCTTTTCCATTTATAAGGAGAAGGTTTTACTGAGTTTAATTTTGTATTTAAACTCCTCCATTCAACATTCCACTTGTTTTTTAGTATGTTTGTTAGACGGTTTTTAACATCTGCCACCCTTACAGGAAATGCATCCAAATTATCGCAGACTGTTGCCTTTCTGGCAGCTTCGTCTGCGATTTCATTACCTGTAATACCAGCATGCCCCGGAGTCCATACAAATACGCATCGCTGTCCTCGTTGTTTTAGAACGTATAAAATGGACAGGATGTTTGCAATTAGGACATCCTTAATGTTCTTGTTCCGAATTGCGACAAGTGCACTTAAAGAATCGGAACATATTACCACTCTCTCTTCGCAATAGTGTTCAGTGTAGCGAAGAGCTTGCTGAATTGCAGTGAGTTCTGCCGTGTAGACACTGGCCACATCTGGCAGTTTCCAAAAGTGGGCTTCTCCATTTACATGTATTGAGCATCCAATATATGTTAATAATAATATTAATTAATTAATATATAATTAATAATAATAAAGTTAATAATAATATGTTTTTAGTCGCTTTTTTATAATTCTGTATTCCTGAAGTCGATGATGAATAAATGGTTTTTTTTTTGGTTTTTTTTGGCACCGAATATTAAAAATTAAAAAAATTGAAAAATGAATATATTTTTAGTACAATTTGTTTAAAGATATTTAAACTATTTTTTAAATGTTTATATTATTTAACATTTATTTTTATTTAAAATCTGTAGTCTTATAAAGAAAAAATGTTGCTCTACGAAGAAAAAAACGATTTTCAAAGGAAAAACTTCTTGAAAAAATTAGAACAAGAAATGAGAAAAGGAATGAACTAAAATGACGTAAAGAGATAGTTATTTATCATGAGCTAAGCCCTTGAAACGTAGGATTATCTCTGTTTTTTAATCTACGTTTTGTAAATAATTTTCTTGATTTTCACGCGAAAATACTTTGAATGACTCCAGTTAGCTCACACTCTCTCTCTCTCTCTCTCTCTCTCACTCTCTCTCTCTCTCTCTGTGTGTGTGTGTGTGTGTGTGTGTGTGTGTATATCATTACGCTCTAATGGACGACTAGTAGATACCAATAACAAAAACTCTCTTTATTTTGAATGTAGACAATCTATTTTTCTTAAATATAAATCATCTACTTAGTAAAATGACACTTAATTTTGAAATGCATTCTATTTTATCATTATGAGGGTGAATTTCATCCTAAAAATAATCATGGCTAACAGAAAATACTAAAAAAAGCATTAATTAAAATCTCGTTTCACTTAACGTGATGTTTATAACTTTGCTTTACATGTAATCCCACTGTGTGGCATAAGTTTTTTTCGCCAGTTAATGACGGTCACAACCGGCCAACCTATATTGTTCCAACTATATAATATATATAACGTTACACATATAAAACACTACGTTCCAAAGCCTTGGCTCATGATAAATTACCAATCTCTACGTCATTTTAGTCCATTCCTTCTCTCATTTTTTCGTTCTAATTTTTTTCAAAGGATTTCTTTCCTTTGCATAACTATATACAATATTATAAGTCAGCCAGACCAAATTGTTCTGTTATTTAGAACCGAATAACAAATCACGGATTAGAAACGGTGTCGAGGAACCGATAGCATTAAAAAATAATTAAATGGTTTCATATATTATATCAACCTCTATAAGATTTTTGAATTAACAAATACTTTTGAATTCTTAAACGATTATTTAAGATTTGAACTTCAACTTTTACTTACCTTTATTTATTCGTTTTGTTTTTAATAAATTTGTAACTAGTTCCACTTCATTAACATTATTAATAATTGTTTTTTAAACACATATAGTTTCAAGCGTTGAAATCGGTTCTTTGTTTACTGATGAGAGCGTATGAACAAACTGATAAAAAAGATCCTTTCAATGGAGTATTGTACTTTTTTTGTAATAAAAAAAATACTTTATTTAGTAAATGAAAGAGAAAATTTAGAAAGTGTTACATTGATAGTAAGAGGAATGCTATGGTGACCTTGATCAGTCTCTAACGGATGCCAGTAGATTTCATTCACTATTTTGCATCAAGCTTTAATGCATATTATATTATAATGTACACTTTAACATAAATGTAGGTTTCAACCTTTCAAAATTGAAAAAAAAAAAAATTATAAAGGCTTTAAAGTAAAAATTAAAAAAAAAGTAATTGTATATCCCTTTTTTTGTAACTATAGCGTATGGTACATCATTGACCATCTATCTGTTCTTGTACGTATATGGAAAAAATGTAATTTTTTGATATACACACACATATATATATGTACACACATATGAAACACACACGTGTGTGTACACATATATGTGTGTTCGATCATCATTAAGAAAAAAGTAATTATAAGGTCAATTAGAACTGTAACCTTGGCTTTATAAGCGTAGATTCGTGTGTGCCAGTCATTCATGAGTCTATTGATTTAATTAGTTTTGAAGATAAAGTCTAATTTTTAATAACCTTTAATTTCAAATTAATGTCCATCGCACGTAAATCATTGCAAATCGTTATGAATATGCGTTTTTATTAAAACAGAATAGGTAATTTTGTACTTATGTCTTTCAATTCGTTTTTCTTTTTACTAACGCATCCAGAAAGCTTTACACGTGATGTATAAAAATTGAATTCCATATGAAAATATAGCCCGTCAGAGTAGTACTCGTTAGACTAGTTACGGAATTTAAAAATTTGATATCTGTAATAGTTAGCGTTCTAATATATAGTGCAGCGCCTTAATGATCAGTTCAGAAAATAGAGGAAACAACTAATATAGCTTAAGGACAAACATAATATGAACGGAGAGAGAGAAAATTCACATATTTTAATAAATAGGTAAAATAAATTGAAAAATTAAAACAATTTAGTTATTCTGAAAGAAAAATTACCTTTGACGGCCGAAGTCAAAAAGGGATAATTTGTAGGGAAATCAAGTAAAATAAGCATTATACTTACTTACGGCAGGATTTGTTAACCAACAAAATTTCAGAGGAGATCCGAAAGTATTATTATTATTATTATAAACTTATTCTGAAGTATAGCTCTCTTTGTAAGTAAGACATGATTATTGAGAAATAATAAAAAAGGCTTTAATCCTTTCAAATGTATACTATGAAAGGAAGCTAAAGTGTAATAAAATAATGAGGAAGCTATGAATTAAACCTTTTTTTGAAAACGTTTAACAAAAAGGAGAAATTAATCATTTGAAAAATACGAGATATGTTGAATATCTTGAGAATAACATATTTACAGGTTATAAAAAATATTCGTTGTAGAATTTTTAAGGAGTTGAAGGAAAAATCGTTAGAAAGAGCTACTTTTCTTTTCAAAGCTTGTACGTAAAAATATTGGGCATTTCAGAAAAAAAGAAGGGCTTTTTATAAGTTACCTAATTCAAAACTGAAACTACAGCGTAAAATATCAACCATACTTTTCAACAAATGTGTAGCTCTGCAGATGGTAACTATGAAAATTATTCTACGACAGTTCTGTCAAATATAAACTTTTTAGTATCATAGGTAATCATAAATATTGTTAAAATGCAACTATTAAAATAAACTGTAAAAAATTCTTTTCTGTTATTTCACTATTATTATTATTATTATGATGATGATTATTATTATTTTTATTTTAATGAGTAAGTACAGGGTCCGGCATATAAACCTGATGATTTTTGAGGGATAATAATTAAAATGTGTTTCGTACTATTAAAACACTTAATATATCAAATTAAAGATCAATTTTTGCAATTTATAGTGAATTACTTACATTGATTTTTTTATTTTATTTGAATATTATGTCGTCCAAATGTTTTCCATTACTCCTCACACACTCGCTTAACCTCATTCTAAAATTTGACATTGCTCGCTCAATCATCACTTGTGGAACTGCTTCAATTTCTCGTTGAATGGCCTCCTTCAGTTCTGCAATTGACTGTGGTCGACTACTGAAGACTTTATGTTTGAGATACCCCCACAGAAAAAAATCACAAACAGCCAGATCAGGTGAACGCGTTGGCCAACGTCGAGGAAAGGTTTCTCGCCGAACATCCATTGCGATTATCGCCATATGGGCGGTGGCACCATCCTGTTGAAACCAAATTTCATGTCCTTGAAAGTCATTCAGTTTCGGTCGCAGAAATTCATTCAACATGTTTACGTATCGATGTTACTCTGCGATTTAATTCCTCAAAAAAATATGGTCCAATTATGCCGAACTTTGAAACCGCACACCACACTGTAACATATTGACTGTGAAGTGATTTTTCAAAAATTTTTCCGTGGATTATGCGAAGTCCAATAACGGTAATTTTGTTTATTCAAAAATCCTGACAGATGAAAATGCGCCTCGTCACTTAAAAGAATAATGGCATCCTGGTGGACATTTTCGAGGATGACCTCGCAAGCTGCTTTGCGAGACGCCTAATCATTTGCATTAAGTTGCTGCACTAACATCATCTTATACGGATGGAATTTCAGGTCGGCGTGAAGAATTCGTCGTACACTTCGATCAGAAATAGCTAGCGCAGCAGCACGTCTCGCTGCTGAACGTCGTGGAGACCGCGTAACAGCTAACCTTACAGCGTTAATGTTTTCAGGCGTTCTCACAGTCCGTTTTCGTCCTGTCGGTTTCATTTTTAAAGCAGACGATGCGTTCCTAAAATTCTTCACCCACAACAATGTCGTACTCCTATTAGGAACAGACGCGTGTCGATTTAAATTGAAATGTCTGCGAAATAAACGCTGTGTTACAATAACCGAGTCATTATTTTTAAAATAGGCTTCGATCACAAATGCTCGTTGTTCACCCGACCACGACATACTGGCTACTGAAATAGCATGAATAGACCTGTCGATGTACAACACTCCCGCCTTCTCATTGACAGTGGTGCCAACATAACAATTACTACAAAATCGTCAGATTTATATGCCGGACGCTGTATAAGCATTAAAACACCTATATTATCACTTTTACCGGTGAGTTCGAAGAAAAATAAATCGCTTCCTGATAACGGTAAAAAAAAATCGTTATTTTTTATACCTCATAAGAAAAGGCGCTCCTTAAAAATGAATTAAAATAAATTGAGATTTTTTGCTATTCTATTTCAACTGACGCTTGCCTGACTGGGATCAAACCCAGGGCCTTCGGATGAAAGGACAAGATGTTACCACTCCACCAATCTCTTTATACGCTAAAGGTTTATAGTGTTTTTTTTTTTCAGAACTGTACTAAATTTCTTCTAGAGCTCAAACCATACGTCATAATTGTACTAATTTAAAAGAAAATATCTCTGTTCAAGTAAGGCAAATTTGTTTAATAAAATGTAATTGAACGTTATTGTTTAACAGAAAAAAAGGAAATAAAACAGCGCCACTCAGGATTTTGTTATTGTAATTACGAACCATTAACTTCAAACTCATCATCAAAGACATATACAATCCAACTGTTATGCTGATATAAACATTAAAAAAAAATTGAACAATTCGTTCTTAAAAAAGGTTATTCTTTTTTCTTAATAACCAAAAAATTATTTACGTCTTACAAATTTTGAGAGGGTATTTTTATCAAAAAGAGGTGGCTTTAATGGTTTTATCTATTGAAATTATAAAATATGTAAATGATCTAATAAAGGAAGGCCTTTTCAAGCATAAATTATTATTTTTTTTTTTTATAATAAAATTATTTTTAAATTATAATTTTATTTCTTTTAAATAAATTTTTTTTTTAATCGATTAAATAAATAAATATTTTTTTATTTACGGAAAAAATCTGGGTGCATTACACTTAATGCTAGCTAAATGTATCTACTTTCTAACCACAATTTTTTACTGGTTTCAGCTAGAAAAGAAGTAGTTCAGAAGATAATAATAATTATTATTATAAAACAGAATTAACGGAAGTAAAATATGAACGTTTTCTTTTCAAAGTTACATTAAATGCGACATATTAACTATAAATAAATCTTTATGACAATCTTTTAATGGAGTATTCACTATCTCGTATATGATTAAAATATCGTTACTGATTTATTGAGAAATATTTTTTTAATGTAAATAATTCTTTTACATCCGCAAGTTCAGGCACATCGTAAATAACAGTTATTCATAGTATATGATGTAGTAAACACGCATAATATTTGAATAGCTTAATGTTCAAATATAATGTTTAACCGCTTATTTGAAATACCTTATCGAAGGAAGTTATTTTATTTTTGTTGGAATTTTTATGTAATTTTTTAAAACAAACTAACATGCTAAATTTCAGTTTTCTTTAAAGTTTGGGACTTTAAGTGTATTTATAGCGAGTGCTTAAAGGTTTTAATCTGAAACGTTGTAATGAAAAAAATACTTTCATAGTACTCGTACTCAAGTCAAATTTCTACGACCACTATTAAAAAATTCAAAACTGTAAAAACTATTATCACTCCAACTCTTTTTTGACCAAACTTTAATGCCATATATGCTCCTTTTTTTTAGGCGGTTTCGAAGAATTTATATAGAGAGAGTACGGGAATATTAATCAAAATACAGGCTAACAGAAGTACGTACATACATCTTCCGGAAATTTCTGTATTTTTTCTTAAAACTCCGATGCTCAAATTTTATTATTCTTCCTTTCATAGCTAAGCTGTTGCAGTAACAAAAACATTATAGCCGGAAAAATAAAAACTTTGTAATGAAAAATGGAGGTTGTTTTATAATTTGAAATACCCGTTCTTTACAGAGACAGATAATGCATTTTTTTATCTTAGGAACCCTTTTTTAACCCCCAAGAAATTTTTAATCCGACTAATTGTTACTTACTTTTCGTAATACTTCTTTAAAAATAACTACGCTAAATTATAGTTTTCCAGCTATTCGTAAAATGGGATAATTAATAATAAGCGATTCTCTGTAGGTTTTCCCGTTTAAATGTTGTCGCGTGTTCGCGATTTGACAAGGACATTGAGACATAGGACACGTAAAAATTCTTAAAAATACAATTTATTTACTCTTAAATAATTTATAATGTGCAAATAAGTCGATTATAAGTAGCAAAATATAATTCCGATTTTATTTTACACCTTACAATAACTAATACAAAATTAACTAGAGATTTAACAGCAAGATAATAATTACAAATCAACAGTTCACTGTGCAAAATTTAATTACTTTTAATGTTTTCATAAAGAAGAAATTGGCTTACGCTTTTATAAATGAATGTTGTCACTTTGCTCTCTGTTTAAAATGAACTTACCTTTTTTCTTTTTTCTGTTTAGTCTCCGGTAACTACCGTTTAGATAATTCTTCAGAGGATGAATGAGGTTGATATGTATGAGTGTAAATGAAGTGTAGTCTTGTACATTCTCAGTTCGACCGTTCCTGAGATATGTGGTTAATTGAAACCCAACCGCCAAAGAACACCGGTATCCACGATCTAGTATTCAAATCCATGTAAAAATATCTGGCTTTACTAGGACTTGAACGCTGTAACTCTCGACTTCCAAATCAGCTGATTTGAAAATTAACTTACCGAACAACTTGTACTTAACTGTAGACCACTGTATACTCGTAACGCAATCTTCGCTCGTTTGTTTCCGCACACTACCCTCGCATTTACGGTAAACCGTATTCTTATTTATCGCGCATTAAACTGAGACTGAAGTTGTCCGGTCCTCGACAGTATTTAGGCTTAATCTGTACTAACAGCAGTCGACACCCCCTTTTGTTCGATAATTTCTATCATCCGCATCTTCGACGCTTTTTTAAAAATTCTTTCTATAAAGTATTTCTTTGTTGTTTCTTCTGTACATTTTTCTTTTTCAGTCTGTTTGCCGATTTCCTTTCTTAATTTTCTCTCCCTTTCTTATTCTGGAAGCTTCTCTACCCGTTGCAGTATAATATATCGATAATAGATCTATTGAACGGTTTGCACTTTTCAGCTTGTTAGATCTGAGTAAATAAAATCCCTTCTTAGCGCCAGCTTAATCCTTTTTTAAACTTTACATTTTTTAGTTCTTCAACTTCAGCTTCTTCTTTTCAGTCATTATATATATAATTTGACCACTTAAGGCATTTTTTATAAATCAAAACAACTGTTTTTTTTACTTTCTAAAAATTTCCTTGTAAATAGTTATACAGATGTCAATTTTATAGGTACCCAAGAATTGGTAAAATTACTAAAAGTGATTAATTGAGGCTTTTAAAATATTGAAAATATAATTAAAAATATTTCTTGTTAAAAGATTTACGATTAAAATGTTATTATTACCGTATTATAGTTATTATATAATAACAAACCTTATTATAAAAGGACTGGAGGTTTGGGCAACACACGGCCGATAAAACATTTAAGTATTCACGGGTGTGCTTTTTCACCCTATTAAAATTAAACATGGTATGAAAAAGATTTTTTTTAAGTTGTTCAAATCTCACAATATAATTGCTAACAAAAAAAAAACAATAATAATAAAAATAAAATAAAAGGGTAAAATACTGATTTATAAATTCTTTGTTCAGATCAGTAATTATGCAAATTTATACACTAGATATATGTCGTACTATATTCTTAAGAATGAAAGGTCGTATCCATGGTATAAAACTGGTTTTTTTAATATGGCTTTGGTGCAATGCCTTTCTAAAGCTAAGTTTAATTAGTTTAGTTGAAAGTGAAAATAAAATAATTTGATGCATTTGAATTATACAGCCTACTAAATAATTGCACGTTATGACAACACCAATTGGCAAATTTCCCACTTACGTGGGAAACTGTTTACAAATAAAAAGCATTTTTATACCTATATTACACAAAATATAACTTGCATTTTATTATATAACTTATTAGAAAAAAAGTTTAATGCATTATTTACGATAAAAAAGAAATAAAACATAAAACATTCAAAAGTTATTAGATTGTTTATAATTTATTTTAATATTCTATCTTTTTTTTGTGTGTGGGATTTAAATGTTTATGTAAACTACGTTATATATGAAAAATAAGGAATCGGGTGTTTTAATGGTAAATTTATCTTAAATTTACTATTTGTTATAGTCAAATTTGTGAATAAAAGAGTTAAATCTTTGTAATAACTAGGAAAATAAATTATATTTTTCAAAGGAAAAATTTAATGCATTAATCACATTACACCTGAGTTTAAAAAATGAATATATATTTATTTTATTTAATTATGTATATATGTATTATAATTTCATAATAGATTTAAAAATTTGTTGTATTTCCTTTGTTTTCATTTTTATTTCTAATTTATAACTAATTACAACTGTCTAACAAAGATAGTTACGAAATAGTATGTAATTTTCTCTTTTTCAAAATTTATTTTATCTTTTAATACATCGTTCAAAGAAATTCGGTTACCTTTATACACTGAATCAGAATTACCGTTCGTTTGAACTAATGTTCCCTTAACTCCCTTAATAAAAGAGTTGTACTACAACCAGACAATAAAAGTGAGGGAAGGAGACTAAATGACAGCAAGAATAGGGATTGGAAGGGGAGTGAGACAAGGATGCTGCATGTCACCGACACTATTTAGTATATATCTGGAAGAAATAATTAAATGCTGTCTGAATGGAAAAGAGGAATAAAGATCAGGAGAAGAATAGAATTTATACGTTTTACTGATGATATGGCGGTGCTGGCGGAGAGTCCAAGTAAACTAAATGAAATGCTCGATGACTTAAATGAAGCTTGCGAAAGTCAGGGTACAAAGATCAACAAAAAGAAGACAAAATGAATGGTATTAGGTGGGAAAGTGGAGACTGAGATTAAAATAGTAAATGAAGTTTTAAAGCAGGTGAAGAAATTTCAGTACTTAGGGAGCATTATAACTGGTGAATTGACTTGCACGATAGAAAATAAAATAAGAATATCAAGAAGTAGTCAGGCATTTGAGATGAGACGAATAAGATGAGAAGACTGCTCTGTGGAAAGTTAAACTTAGCGTTAAGGAAGAAATTAATGAAACGTTTTTTTTGGAGTGTTTTGTTCTATGGAGCTGAAATGTGGACGATGAGAAGGGCAAACAGAAAAGAATTGAGGCTTTTGAGATGCGGGTGTGGCGCAGAATGATAAATTTCAGATGACAAGACCATATATCAAATGATCGTGTAACAAATGAAGATTAAAGAGAATCGGAGACAACAGGAAAACTCTAAATGTGATTGAATGTAAGAAAAGGAGCCGGCTAGGAGATTGTATGAGGTGGTGTTTATAAGTGGAAGCGATAGATGGCTTGGTGAATGGAAGGAAGGGAAGAGGAAGGAAGAGGTTCAAATGATAAATGGATGAGATTATGGAAAAACGAAAATATGCGGAAACAAAGAGTTTAACAAAGGATAGAACAAGGTGGAGAGCAGCAACTGTGACAGGATCTGCCCTAATGGTAGAACACTCGTCTCGGAGAGGCGCTGTTCGTTCCATCTGTCGACTGCCGCATCGACCAGTGCCCTTTTCTTTTTCCTGTTTAGCCTCCGGTAATTACCTTTCAGATAATACTTCAGAGGATGAATGAGGATGATATGTATGAGTGTAAATGAAGTGTAGTCTTGTCCGGTCTCAGTTCGACCATTCCTGAGGCGTGTGGTTAATTGAAACCCAACCACCAAAGAATACCGGTATCCACCGGTATACCGGTATCTAGTATTCAAATCCGAATAAAAGTAACTGCCTTTACTAGGACTTGAACGCTGGAATTCTCGACTTCCAAATCAGCTAATTTGGGAAGACGCGTTCACCACTAGACCAACCCGGTGGGTTAACAAAATTTAACCTACATTCGCTAATCTTGACTAGCAAGCGAAGGTTGGCGTCGGTAGGTTAAGTTTGGTTAGATTATATTTATAATTTTATTTATTTATTTTCTTATTTCAATATAGTGTTTCAGTGGCGCCATCTAAGAACTAACTAATTATTGATCGACGGGCTATTAAGCGGACGGCTATTAAGTGAGAATATAACGGATTTTGAGGATAGCTCTCAGAAGAAAAACGTATTTCATAATTAAATAATTATAATAATGGCTAAATTTGATTTTAGGCCCTCAAGAGCATCGTATAGAGATGATGCTGTAAGCTACGTGCAGCTAAAGCGTGATGGCAAAATATAATGTACAGGCAAATGTAAAATACAGTACTTTTAAATGTAGAGTACTTTTAAAACTTGAAATTCATTTTACACTTAGTAATTATCGAAACACCTCAAACACTCCACCATACATCTGATTGCCGGTCTCCGTGGCGCGAGTGATAGCGTCTCGGCCTTTCATCCGGGGGTCCCGGGTCCGAATCGCGGTCAGGCATGGCATTTTCACACACACTACAAATCATTCATCTGAAGCAATACCTAACGGTGGTCCCGGAGGTTAAAAAAAAAAAATTGAAACATCTGATTGTTTTGTAAGGCGTGACTTCATACGAGAGGCCGTGACAATTTGGAGCGTTTTGGTGGAAAAATTTTAATTGTTTATAAAAATTCAAAATACATCGTGTAAATGATCGTTTACGTGTTGTTTATATTTTAATAAAATAGAATGTGAGGCATAACAAACCGGTTTCTGAAAAAATGTCAACTAGCCTATTCATTATTACTAATAAAAGATTAGAAAGCGTAAACAAATAGACGCATACAGCTCTAGCCGGGGTATCTAACGTAGTGTTGGTACTGCTAATAAATACTGTGGAGAGGTGAGTGTACAGTAACTACACCTCGTAGCAAGAAGCCAGCCGTCGACCCAATAATCCAGCAATGCATCCCGACTCGGCACATCATTTGAACTTTATAACATTTGACGAGCAATAAGTATTTAGAAGTCAGAGAAATAAATTTTCATTTCAAAAATTTATTTTTTTTACGATTTTGAATCGCTTTCGACTTTCTTGAAAGTGAGAGTTGGATTAAGAAATGATTAAATTTCCTCTTTATCCAGAATTTTGATGTGAGAACTTTACAAACTTATATGATCAACTTACAGTTTACGTGTATTTAAAATTAGTTTGTGAACTCTTTTGGCCATTTATTTATGATGATTTTTTTTTCATTCTCCTGTTTTGGATCGTCCCTTTACAACCAGTTATCGTTTCTTCTGGCGCTTCTTTTACAATCCCTTTAAAATCCTTATAATTTATTTACAACCCTTTTCTTGTTATTCATTGTTTCTAGAAGATTAAATAATGTTTATTTCCTCTAGCGTAGCATTGCTTTGTTTATATTTGAACGATATTAAACTTTCTAGTTGTTCACCCACGAATAATTGTGATTATTTTCATTTATGCGGGAATTTTTTTTCTTAAAAACCGACTTAAAATACCTGGAGATTAATTAAATCGAATTTAACTGGGAGAATAACCAATGTGGTTAAATTAATCTTTAGTCTAAAATGACAACATTGACTATCAACCGACTTGAACTTCATTATTATAAATAATCTAAGAATAAGTTTTAACAATTTTTTTTTGCCATAAAACTGCCTTTAAAATCAAATTCTTATAAAAGATTTCCATGGAAAGTCTTTTAATTTTAATATGACTTTTATTTTAAGAAAAGAGTTATAGTTTCTTCCGTACAATTTCAATTTTATAACGATTTTATTTATTTTTGTAATCAGGCAACTTAATTATTCAATAAAAACAAATCACAAATACCCCATAAAAATTAATTCGCGATTATTAAAATGATCTTAATTAACCAACATGTTCGAAGTCCAAACTTGGTTCAGCAAATCACACGCACGCACAGATATAGAGATATATAGATAGAGAGAGAGCGAGAGAGAGAGAGAGAGAAACACACAATCTGCTGATAAACGCACGTACATGAGGAGAAGATAAATTTACAAATAAAGAATATATACGTAGGCGATTGTAAATGAGAAAATAGGTTGGCAGAAGATAATTGGCGAAAGGGACGCGGACGAGTAAGCATGTTAAATACAAGTATTAGGTAGGGGACTAGCCAAATGAATGACTTTGAACTTATCAAGGTCGTGCAACGATCTTCTACATTAGTATTATTATTTTTAATATTATCATCACTACTTTTTTCTTATGTTCTTCTTAACGTTACATTCTTTTGTTATCATAGTATACATTATATTTATTAATACATGTGTTTATGATCAATAAATGTGTACTTTTTTGTAGTAAATAGATTTGTTTTTTTTATTATATTTAAAAAAATTGAGATGGAAATCAGCATGTGGCATTTTTATTTTTTTTATAAAATATATATATATATGTGAAAAAGTAGATGAATTTTAAAATTAATTATTAGAGCCCTTTGGTTCTAAAAATAAAAAAAATTCAGTCATAAGATCCCTTGCGTGGTGATTTACGTATTGAAATCTATTTTCCGACCTCAGAAACAGTTTTTCTTACATTTAATTTACAATAATATATCTTATGCTTATTAACTTAATCAAAATCTAATACAATCAGATTTACTACTAAAAATAATAATACTAAAAGCTTTTAAAATAAGATAGTAAAAGTTTCAACCCGCCCGCTCATTAATATTAATTTTATGATTTCTTTTACAGAGTTTTCGAAGAAACGAACGGTATTATATTCGGTTGCATGGTGATTTTGGGAGTTGTAAATGAATTTTATATACCTTTTGAGGTATGAGGTGTACAAAACCTTTGTGGCTCAAAAATCTCCAAAACTTCTGTAACGTTGACTGTTTTAAATTATTTATTTTTTTACTTATTGAAATTTTATTTCATTATTTTACCTCTAAACTATAGATATTTAATTACGTAAAATTTACAAATGTATAACAATGTAATGTGTTTACAAAAAAAATGAAGTGATTTCTTTTTAACTTCTTTTTTTTTGTTTTAACCTATTGATTTGAATTTTTTGTATTATGATTTTTCTTTATATAAATAATATAATTTAAATTTTTTTCATTAAAAGTAAAAAGTAAATTTAAATAATTATACATTTTTAAAAATAATTTTGTATAAATATCCCAAAATAGAACAGTATGACATGTTTTCGTTTGATATTTTGATTAGTTTTTACAGACTATTGTGATGAAGAAAATTAAATTTTTGAGAATTTTTATTTTAATATTTTCAACAAAAATGTATAGAAATTTTTTAAAAGATTTTTTTTTTAGATAAAAAAATAACTGAAGTTGTAGGATAAAAATCTTCAATCTTAACACCGACGAAAAAATTGTTTCAAATATACCTACAGCCCATCAGGAGGGTCTAGTAGTTAACTGGTCGTCACAAATCAGTTTTTTAACAAACGATTTTCGAAGTCGAAGGTTCTGAGGTTGAAATTCAAATAAAAGTTATTTGATTTTTTATAGATTTGAATACTAGACATTGATGCTGGGGTACTTTGGTGGTTGAAGTTCAATTAACCACAAGTCTCAGGAATGGTCGGCCCGAGACTGTACAAAAGTACACCTCATTTACAAGTCATACATATCATCCTCATCGCATCGGGTCGTAGGGGGTTTATTGTTCAGTAGTTGGCGGATTGTAATGTACACAGTAGGGGAAAAATGTACATTCCAGGAACGTTATGCTACAATAATGCTAGTTTCACTTTCTTTTTATTTCTCCCGACTATTTTAGGAGGAAGGTAAATGTTGAGTTTAAATTGTTTGATTGTACCCTTGTAATTATGAAAAGGAAGTACTCATTTTTCTGTAATATTTATGTAAAGATTTCTACAAATCACGTAATAGAAAACTATTCCTAAAGAAAAATACTTTATGTTTTATTTGAAAAAAATATATAAATAATTATTTTTAAATGAGAAATGAAATAAAGTGCTTGAAAAATTGGTTTTAATGATTATCTATTTCTAAGAGTTGTGTAAAAATATTATGAATAAGGAGTAGTAATACATATTAAAAAGAAATATATATATATATATATATATATATATATATATATATATAATTATTCAAAATAATTTAAAAAAATTTATAATTTTTTCAAATCTGTGTTAAAAGAAAAGGGGATAGAAAAGAAACATATTTTATAAACACAAAAATTCAGAAAATTGATCATTATATTAAAAAAAAGTACATGTTGATGTCTGTTTTTCATTAAAATATACGAGTTGGTATAGACAACGAACCGATATCTTAGGTATGCTCCTTTCATACAGGACTTGTTTTGAACAAACATTTTACATGGTAGTCACACTTAAAAAAAAACTCTAAAATTCCATACTAGTATAACTCCTGTTATGTTGTTCGACATTCTTCACTTCCGTTTTTTGTTTTTCTAAATTATTTTTATTTTATAAAGCAGTTTTTGATGCTTTGTTCTCACATATTTCAGTTAAATTTAATAATAATCTTAAACGAGAACAAGTTTACCAATTTTAATTTTTACAAGAATCAAATAAATAATAATAAAAACAAATAATAAAAAACAAATAATCAAATAAATTTTACAAGTTCTCTACTATGAAAACAAAGAGATCCAAATTTTTTCACATTTCAGATGTTTCAAATTTCTTTATTCAAAATTAATTAAGGTACAATTGTAATTATCCCCTGATTCAAGAACATCACTGATCTTTTTACCTTTAGAAACTCATTACCGTATTTAAATAAAAAATTATAAAAATTCGATTTAAATTATATTAATAAAAAAGGTAAATACTAGTTAATATATTATTATAAACTTTTTTATTTGAAGTTTTAAAAATCTTCTGGGTAAATTCCAAAAATGTGAAAAAATAACTTTAAAAAAATAATTTACTTCTACCTAATCAAATTTTTTTTTAATAAAGACATCTTTAATGATGTATAGAGTTTCCTATCGCGGACTATTCAGTAATCCTCCACCCCTGCTGCTTCTAAGCCAAAGGCTTTTGTCAGCAGTGCTCTAAAGCCCTCATACCTTGCTTGAACAACACTGTACTTGGCACTAGGCAAAGATGTCCACCCTCAGTTTTCCTCGAAACCAAAAGTGATATGCATGTTTTATATCAGCCGCTTAATCTCTGACATCCTCGGATATTTTTACGCGTCGAATTGCGTTAATATTTCGCCTTCGTTTTAGACTTTTAAAACTTCCAGTCTTTCTTCTTACTTTTTGGCGTACCTTTTCTTTTATTCTTTTCCTGATTTTATACTTGCTGTGTGATCCGTTTACAATTTTTTTTCTCTAATATATGCGACTCTATTTCATGAATCCCATATTCCTTTTTTTTTTTATTTGGGCTAATTTATTCGTAGTTTCCTTTTAATTTTGGTCAATTTATTCTATAATGCTCTTATTTCCTATGCATTCTACTCTTATTTGCTATCCTATTCTATATTATTCTAACTGTAATCCTAATTCTAACTTGAGAGCCCGACTCGGAAACCTTCCTTTAAAGCGCACATCTTCGAGTTGCTTTCCTTCTCGCCCACGGACTATCTTTCTGAGAGCCTAATATTCTTCATCTTAACTAAGATATGTTTTACGTAATTACTAAACCTTTTGCATGCAATTCCATAACTAAAAATATCCTCTAACCTAAATTTAACATTTATTTATTTCAACTGCCGCCTTTACTCTTCTACATCTGCATCCTTGACCAATGTTACATGTATATTCCCTTGAAATGCCTTTGCTCGTCGACGTTTCATCGATGTGTTGGGAGCTCTTCCTGATTGAAAACTGAACTTGGTATAGTGCATTTGTTCTCAAAGTGGGCCATAACGCCCTCTTGTCGGCGCTGGAGGCCTTTAGGGGGGAGGCGGTAAAGGCCCACAAAAAATTGGGGGCGTTCAGGCGTTCAGGCGCTCTAGGAAGGCGATGGCTGATTTAAAAAAAAGGAAAAAATTATGTTTTCTTGATATTACAAACTAAAATTAAGCACCTCCTACACTAGTACAAAAAAATTAAAGGGACACCTATATTTTACGATAAAAAATTATTGTATTCAAACTACTTTAACTTTGCAACCAAGAGGCTTAGACAAAAAAAATTGAAGCTAGAATACTCTACATTTTGACAATATATTTCAGATTTCAAAAATCATCAAATTAAAAAAAATTAGAGATGAAAAGTTTTAAAAATCTGAAACTTTTTCGTGTTTGATCGAGCGCATAGGGGAAATGTAATTTTTTTCAATGTTTCTGTTAACATTCCCATCGTCGTATTTGTCTGAACGTGGATTTAGTGCTGTAGCGATGTTGCTAAACAAAAAGTGAAACCGGCTGCATGTTACCGAACGCAGCAACTTCGGCTGTTTTAAGTAAATTCGAGCCTGATATTAATAAACTCGTTAAAGCACATCAGATTCATCCTTCACATTAATGTAAGTATAATTTTTTCAATTGAAAGCTTTGTTTTATTTATTGTATTGTTATATTGAATATGCTATCATTATTGTTCTTATATCTATACAGATACAACTGTAATACTTTTGAAAGCAATTTTAATAAAAATATTTCCAAATATGATTACATATGCGTTTTAATTGCTCTCATTTAAAATGTAAGTTTCAATTCAGAAATAGGATAAATATGCCACGTTTAAAAAAAATAATTGCAGTTGCTGTTTTTAAGAACGCATCTTAAAAACAGCAACTGCAATTATTATTTTTAACAGATGGCAAGTTTAAAAATTTTGGGGGCGGTAGAAAATTTTTGATTTTCAAATGGGCGGTGGTGAAAAAGTTTGAGAATCAATGGTACAGATCAATAAGTTCTACTAATTTTTCACCTTTACCTCTACAGTCACGTCCGCAATATACCACAACGGCAACTTTGCGCTGACATCTTCAACCACTACAAAATCCTGTGCTTTTAGTTCCTGGATTAACTTTTTTCATCTATTAAGATAATTCTCAATCAGGTGACCGAATTGAAAACATGAAGATACCAGTATCCTCGATCAAGTATTCAAATCCGTGTAAAAATAACTTACTTTACTAGAACTCGAACGCTGGAACTCACGACTTCCAAATCAGCTGATTTGGGAAGACGCGTTCACCACTAGACCAATCCGGTGGATTACCTTACCTTACCGTAACGTAACGACCGCATGGTACGTACTCGTGAGCTGCCTTTTTAATAGCGTATCTAGTCCTTTTTACGTACCAATTACAGCCATAGTGTTTCCCCTATGTGAAATATTCCCAATCTCCTTCTATTCCCGGCAGTCTTCCTTCCACAACATAGGGTATAATATGAGAGCCAATCATCATTATAATTACTGAGGATAGCTCCCAATTTCACCTGAGCTTTGTAGGCCCACTGCAGATTTACTTGCACTATCCTATCTATCTAATATAAGACATCTTATATATAAAGGGCTATAAGACATCTTTCCGCCATTAACATCGCCAGACAGGTGGCATCCCTGTTACTACGATCGGCCTTTGCGCTGTCGTCAAAGTCTTCTCGACTGACCCTTTATACCCAGCAAACCAAAATCCTTCAATAAGCCCACGGTACTTCTCTGCTCTTCTTACTACCCAAGTTGTTCAGGAATCTTAATTTCCTGCCTCGAACTTGGATCCATGTCTGAGCACTCTGGTTCATATTCCTACCTGTCCCTATTCGCTCCTCCATCTCAGCAACAATAGCGCAGAACATAACCGCTACTTCTGTTGGGAATTTGTCCTTTGACAAGCTATTCCTTGGCCATCCCCTCTTCTATTTCTTTTAATTTTGTTGCCTCTACCTCTAGAGGCAACTTTAATTAAAAGTAATAATTATTTAATTTAATTAAAATTAATTAATTTACTCCATTATTGGTTAAAGAGGTTTAACCAATAATGGAGGAATGGCGATATCCTTGCTAGCTCTTCGATTCACCAAAGATCTCCTCCATCAACTGTTCAATTTCTTCCTCCCCTTCAAGTATAGAGCTCTTGCTCCTCACTTTCCGTAACTGCGACCGCGTCGTTGTCCCAGGGAAAAGGGAAAATTTTCTCCTTTGGTCCCTGCTATCCTCCTCAGACCGGACCTCAGATGACTGAACCTTCCGATTAGTGCCATCTAATTGGGACACTTTCCCCCGTTTTTTCTTCTCCATCTCATTGCAAGAGGTTCACTCCTTTTTCTTACGGCCAGAAGCTCTGACATCTACTGCGTCAATGTATTTTCTAATCTCTTTTCTTTCTTCTTCTTACTGAGGATACTCCCAGTTTTTACCTACTCTCCTCGATATCCTTAAGATATCTTTCCTCGATTTCTAGGTACTCCTTTGTTCTAGCTTCTCTTTTCTTGCGCAAATTTTTATTTCCTTTCTTTCTTTTTCCCTGACCTTCGGTTTCTGAGTACGAGGAACTTTCTACATCTATAATTAGCTTTAATTATCCCGCGTTGGCCACATTCCTATAGGTTTATCCTTTACGATGAACCTTCCTCTTCCAACCTGTATTTGAGCTCTTTCCCTTCTCTCGAGATCCCGAATCATAATCCGAATTCTTGGTTGCGTCTAATTCCTCGTTTACATCAATTGTTGCCTCGTCAGAGTTGTAACTCATTTTCTTTACACTTTCTTCTGACTTCCTACCTCTTCTGCACCTCTGACAGTCTCGATCTCTCTTATCTCTTCCTTTTCTATCTCTTTAGCTTTCATGTTTATTTGTTTTTAAAGCCATTCTATCTCTTTTTTCACTTTTCCTTCTCTTCTATAATCTTCTTGAAGTCATCTTTTCGCTGATCGAAATAGTAATAGTTGCAACACGAGTTATTTACTACTATAATTATGATTCTGATAGGAACCATTATTCTTTGGCTGGAACCTTCCTTTCATTCTTTTGGACTGCCCAGCGCACAAACCTGCACCTCAGTGCGTCTGCTACGCCTGCTTTCTTTTTTATTTTTGCACCCAACGCCTTTTTCCTTCCTTGGACTTTCCCCTTTCTACTAATACGGCGGTTCTAGCCTTTGATCTCCCTTCTCTGTCAAGATCTTCGTAATTAACAACGTACATACCCTTCATCCTGGTGTATTACACTCCAACCAGGCTTTCCGCGGCATATTTATTACGTAAACCCGCCGCACCTATCACACTGTGCCAACGGGCTTTTTAACAGCGTCACTTGCAAATTCTTTAATAGCGACTCTGTCTTCCGCACCTGCTTGTCCGTGATGACTCACTCGTACTCTATACCGTGCTTACGAGTGATCTCGACGTCTTGATCGACGGGCTCCCCTTATCTATAGGGTTACCTGGTCTTATATAATTATGACCAGGGAACAAAAATGATGACATACTACAATAAAATGAATAACAACGAACAGAAAAATAATAATAACAAACAAATAAATCACTACTAATCAGACAGCAGTAAACCGTATAAAAAACAGCGGTATAATTAGATAAACAACAAACAGCAACACAGAGCGTGAAGAACCTATTTCCTATACAAACTTTCCCATATTTGGGGCCTTGGCTTTTCGGAACATTAGATAGCGTGCGCAGAGAGTCAGAAAGGGTATCCCAGATCTCACAAATCCTCACCGACTTACTAATATAACCCGGACCTCAACGCCCACGAGCAGGGTCCGCCAGGATTTACGCGATTCCACAAGCTACTTCATATTACATGATTTGGGATATCTCCCAGCTAAATAAAAGTACTGCATCCGCCCCCGAAGGGGGAAAATAAGACGGTGATATGTTGGAAAAATTTGCAAAGATATATGTCATCCCACAGCCTAAAGAAAAATTCAAAATTTAATAGGAAGAAAATGCTGATTTTATCTATATAAATGTGTGAGATAATAGAAAGGAATAGAGAAAAATACGACCGGAAACATCAAAAAGACTTATTTTTTCTAACAAATTTGATATCTCATTTTATTGTAGTAGAAATATTGATATAAACAGTTTGTTACCTTTTGATAGAAATATTTGGAAGTTATCCCTGCAAATTAATTTTAATATAAAAATGAAAATATATAGCTTTTTTGTGATCTGCTTTAATCATCCTGTTAAAGGATCTTACTATATAAAATAATAATTAGAAAAAAAAAATTTATGTAACGAAAACATTATTCATTCGTTCTTTCTATAGATGTGTTAAAATATTTATTAAATATTGATTGTGTTGCGGATTTATATAGATTTTGTTTTATTGATTTTTAAAACACTTATTAGGTTATAAAATTTACATTAACAAGCAATTAATTTCAACTCTATTCTTCTCACTGACTAAAAGTTTATGACGGTATTTAAGTGAAATATACTGGAAAAACAGGGTTCGGCCTATAAATCTGACGTTTTTTTAGTAATTGCTATGTAAGCACCACTGTCAATGAGAAGGCGGGAGTGTTGTACATCGACAGGTCTATTCATGCTATTTCAGTAGCCAGTATGTCGTGGTCGGGTGAACAACGAGTATTTGTGATTGAAGCCTATTTTAAAAATAATGACTCGGTTATTGTAACACAGCGTTTATTTCGCAGACATTTCAATTTAAATCGACACGCGTCTGTTCCTAATAGGAGTACGACATTGTTGTGGATGAAGAATTTTGGGAACGCATCGTCTGCTTTAAAAATGAAACCGACGGAACGAAAACGGACTGTGAGAACGCCTGAAAACATTAACGCTGTAAGGTTAGCTGTTACGCGGTCTGCACGACGTTCAGCAGCGAGACATGCTGCTGCGCTAGCTATTTCTGATCGAAGTGTACGACGAATTCTTCACGCCGACCTGAAATTCCATCCGTATAAGATGATGTTAGTGCAGCAACTTAATGCAAATTATTGAGCGTCTCGCAAAGCAGCTTGCGAGGTCATCCTCGAAAATGTCCACCAGGATGCCATTATTCTTTTAAGTGACGAGGCGCATTTTCATCTGTCAGGATTTTTGAATAAACAAAATTACCGTTATTGGACTTCGCATAATCCACGGCAAATTTTTGAAAAATCACTTCACAGTCAATATGTTACATGCGTGGTGTGCGGTTTCAAAGTTCGGCATAATTGGACCATATTTTTTTGAGGAATTAAATCGCAGAGTAACATCGATACGTAAACATGTTGAATGAATTTCTGCGACCGAAACTGAATGACTTTCAAGGACATGAAATTTGGTTTCAACAGGATGGTGCCACCGCCCATATGGCGATAATCGCAATGGATGTTCGGCGAGAAACCTTTCCTCGACGTTGGCCAACGCGTTCACCTGATCTGGTTGTTTGTGATTTTTTCTGTGGGGGTATCTCAAACATAAAGTCTTCAGTAGTCGACCACAGTCAATTGCAGAAGTCAAGGAGGCCATTCAACGAGAAATTGAAGCAGTTCCACAAGTGATGATTGAGCGAGCAATGTCAAATTTTAGAATGAGGTTAAGCGAGTGTGTGAGGAGTAATGGAAAACATTTGGACGACATAATATTCAAATAAAAAAAAAATCAATGTAAGTAATTCACTATAAATTGCAAAAATTGATCTTTAATTTGATATATTAAGTGTTTTAATAGTACGAAACACATTTTAATTATTATCCCTCAAAAATCGTCAGGTTTATATGCCGTACCCTGTATTTACTGTTTATAACGATGGTATAATATTAAAAAAAATATGTATATTTAAAAGAAAATTGGAAAAAAATTAATCAGTAGAAAATAAAAAGAGATGCATTTAGATTAATATAATAAAGTATATGAAAATTAACGGGAAGATTATAAGGAAAATTTTATTGAAACAATTTATGAACGTTTAATCAAAATTAAAATTATTATATGATCTTATAAAATTATTATTTTATACAGACAGATCAACTAGAAAGAATTCCTAAGTGAAGATAATTATACAAATTGTACTTATAAAATTGAATAAAAATATTTCCTTTGAATATTACTAAATTATAAAACTGCTAACATTTTTTGATTCACATGAAAAATCGTTCAAAAATCCGAAAAAATAAAAAGATACAACCACAATTTTAAATTAATTCAAATATAATTTTTTTAAGAAGGAAGTGAAAGTTTTTTGCCAATTTTTTTGTTGTAAATATACTAGACATTTGGAGATAATGAAATATAGATGCTTTCACATTTTAAACGCAATCGGTATTATACATTTAGCTTTTAAACGTTTTAAAAAATTCAAAAACCATTTTTCATTGTTTCAGATTATAGGAATGAAATGGACAAAAACTTTTTATATTCATTTAAAGGCCTACCGGTGAAGAAATAAATTTTCATATACAAATTACCCTTTAACTCCTTTTCTAAAACAAGAGAGAGAACTAAAAAGAACAAAAAGTCATTTTTTGGGGGTGTGGGGTGAATATGAAAAAAAGATTTGGCAATTTGTTATCCGGATAAAGAAAACTTCAACTTTTGTTAAGAACACTTTTTTTATTAAATGTTCAAATACAATTTTTAAATTTTATTTTGGCCAAAATAACTCTACCCCTTTTTTCCAATTTTTTCAAAAATTTAATAAAATAGATCCCCCTGAGGACGACACCTTCCAACCAAGTTCGAAGAAAATTGGTTTACGAATTCCGTAGTTATTAAGCTTTAAACCGGCCAAAATACAATAATTACGTACATAAAGATTCACTCATAAAAACTGTTGTTTTGAATTTAGGGATAATGTTAAAAATCGTTTTTGCAATTCTAATACAAAAAGTAGGATTTTTTTTGTGAAAAATTTGTTTCCTAAAATGTTCCCTTAAGGTGCAACTTTATAAAAAGAGTGATTTTTAATCATTTTTGAAATCGATATTTTCCCTTTAACATAGATATGATATTTTTATTAAGTGGAAAAGTGTATATATATATGTATATATATATATACTGTATGTGCTTACTCCGTATTTATTTGAATTAACGATGTACATATGAAAAGGACATATGACGAAAAATATCAGCCAATCCTTCATATTCTGTGCCCAGAAAAAACAGAAAAAGTATTAAAAGAAAATATATATATATGACCTACTAACATGTAACACTGGAACTTGTAAGTTCATATCTGAATCAAAACAAGATTTCACTAAATTCCCCTACTTGGAGCTAAAAAAAACTCTGGTTTTATACCCTAATTCCTAAGATTGATTACGGAAGTTTCAGTTAATTATCTTTAATACATATACGCGTAATACAACAATAATACAACCAGTTCAGTTTGCTAAGAAGCTATTCAGTTTTATTTTATTCATATACGTGTTTATTTTTTATTTTGAATTAATAAAGTAGAATATGTGTTACCATTAGCGTAACAAACACACAGCTAATATTAGGTTAATTAAAAGGCTTTTTTTTTGGATTTCAAAATCCCATGAAATTTCATTATTATCATTACATGTAAAAATAAAATTTTCGTACGTATTTCAAATAAATGAATATGTATAATTGAATTTAACTAGTTTAGAATTTATATGAGTTTTTCGTTAACTATACAAAACAGTATTAATACAAGTACAAGTAAAAAACGTTTAACTTCTGAAAGCAGCTTTGTAATTTTAACAAGGTTTTTCAAAAATTATTTTATGAGTATTAATAATTAATACGTACAATTAATTATTTTGTATATTTTCTACAACATATATATAAGAAGAGTTACAAGAAATATAAACGAAAACAAATAAAGAAATAAGAAATCAATTATACCTAAAGAAATAAAACTAAAAATAATGTTCTAATTCTGATGATAATCACTACAATTTGTTTCAAAATGAATATCGGTGTTTTAAAGTTACGTAATATTTCTCAAGTTGCACGTGCATTAATTCCTTATGCATGAAATGAAAGAGCAACACAAATTGTGCGCAAGCTGATAAACTGTTTCCTGTACCTTCCGCTTGAAAGCGCTAGTAACAAAGATGGCGCTCTATGACCCCCAACATAAAACGTTTGTATTTTGCAATTTGCAAAGTGTGAATCTGTAATTACCGTTCAACGTGCGCTGTGCGTTTCGTTTGAAGTCCAAGAAAATTCTCACGAGATATTGAAACTGTGAATGAGACTCCCTCAAATTGAATGCTTTTTGTGCTGTATCCCGGCGGCAAGTTTACGAGCCGATCTTTTTCGCGGAACCACGGTGTCTGGAATGAACTACTTTAATTAAGCTACAACTATGGTTCTTTCCTCGACTGCAATACAAACCGCAAAACTTTATTTGGAAACAGGATGGTGCGCCTCCTCATTGGCATAAAGCTGTACGTGGTCGGTTAAATGAAATTCTTCCCGACCGCTGGATCGGTCGCCGGAAACCAGATGACAGAGCTTGTTTGCCGTGGCCTCCACGTTCGCCTGATATGAGCCCGTTGCGATTTTTTTCTTTGGGGGTTTATAAAGGATCAGGTATATGTGCCACCCTTACCAGCTGAGTTGTTACCCGACCTGAGACACAGGACTGAAGCAGCTGTCGCATCGATTACTCCAGACTTACCGATTAAAGTATGGGATGAACTCTCTTACCGACTGGATGTGTGCCGTGTGATGAATGGTGCTCACATTGAACACTGTTTGAGTTGCTTTTTCATGTATAATGTATGATTGTGTAAATAAAACCTAATAAATATTACATAACTTTAAAATCCCGATAATCATTTTGAAACGCTCGTTGCTTTCTTTTAGACTTAATTTGGTTTCCTGTTTTTTAGATAAAATGTCAAATTATTAATTATTTTAAATACTTGATAAAATAAAGTTTTCTGAGAAATAAATTTTTTAACCGGAATTATTTTCAGGTGTTACAATTTAAAAAAATAAAAAAGATTGTTTAAAATTATTGAAAAAATTAAGTGTAACTTTTACGAAAGAAATTGCGTTTCATTTGGATCCGGAGTATAAATGCCCTAGCTATTTAAATTTTAATAGCCCTTTAAAAGATGAAGAAGAACACAAAAAAAAGTAATAATTATACAAATTAAAAGAGAAAATTTTTAAAAACATTTTCTATTATTCATACGTAGGTTAAGCTTAACAAACGTGCTTAAGTGAAGTTTTTTTTCTAAATCTAATACCTCATTCAATAGAAGCTAAAATCAGAAAAAGAAAATTTTCAAAAAAACTTTTATGCATTTTAGATCTGGGGGTCTATAGTTTTTTTTTTTTTTTTTTTTAATTGTAGAGATTTCTTGATAGCTCTATAGATGAAGTATGAAATTTCTAAAAGTGTTTGAAAGGAGATAGAGCAAAAGAATACAAAAACATGTATTCCAGTTTTAAGAGATGGGTGTTAATTTAAAAAAAAATTTTTTGGATTATTTATACATGAATTGTAGGTAACATATTTGTTTTAATAAAGTCTCAGTTGCCTCGGAAGAAAATTCGAAATTGGCTTGTTCGCGATTTACTTTTAAGATTAATCTCATAGCTCTGTTTTAAAGTTTTGGAGTTTGTTTTAGTCGACCTTCGTTGCAGAATAATAATATGAAATACAGAAATCTACAGGGAGATAGAGTATTTTTCTAAAAATTAACAACTAATGATCGTAATTTAATCTACTTCTAATCATATGTAAAAAGTAAATTTTTTTGACATCTTTTACCAATAGAATCTACATATTCGTTAAATTTTAATCTGTTATCTATAATTTTGCCGAAATATTTTACACGATTAACTTGTTCAGTAGTACTATTGTTTATCGTTAGGGTTAAAAAAATAACCCTGTTTTATTATTTATTACAACAGATTGTGTATTTATGTATTCTATATTACCTGTATTTATTTTTATTTACCATTTAATTATTTTTTCTAAATTTTACTGATTGGTGTGTTTACATCGTCTAATAGGAGGTATGGTAAATTAACCTATCATTAATAATTTTCTCTACAATAGTCTCATAGATAGATTTGGAGAAGGGTAAATCAGTCGCTTATTTATTCCTTAATATCTCATGTTAAACCGAAAAATAATTTATTGATTGTATAAAATTCCGAAACCCTTCGGATATTTTGTGAAATTGTCTATAAAATCGGAACCCATAGGGAATGCAAGCAAGGGTATCGAGGTATTATACATATCTCCATTTTAATCGTAGAACTTGGACGACAGTCCCTTGCTGCTGGGTCCTTCTTATTATCGGGCGGTTATTGTTTGTTTAATTGCTTAATATTGGTTTTGGTTATGGACGGAATTGTGGATTGCATTCCAGTCCTTACAAATCAGCTGAAAGCATTACTAGGAGTGACCTTGGGAGACTAGTAATATATTTGCGTGTTTCTTCCGGCACCATTCCCCTTCACTCCGTCATCTGAAGACCTGTTAGTGCTAGTGTCATTCGGTCTAGCAGGAATGCGCCTGATGGGACCCTAGTTATTGGAGGATGTAACGCATCCCTTAGCCAGAGGAAGTCGCATGTGCTAAAGGTATAACAAAAATTGTAAGCCGAAGACCTGAAGGAACAGAACGGAACGCAAGGATAGGGGGAGAGTTTGTAACTCCCTACTAATAGCACAACCTGGACAAATGTCCCTTGCTGCTGTGTCTTTCTTTTATCGGGCGGTTCATTATTTATTTAGTGGCGGTTATAATTATTTAGTTTTGTTTATGGACGGAATTGGTATTTGCGTTCCGATCCTTGAGACCGGTTAGAATTCTTTGACCAAGGCTGATCGTGGGAAACTAGGCGCTTATGAGCTTCGTTCTCCCGACGTGATTCCACTTCAGTTCGTCCCCAGAAGTCCTTGGAGGAGGCAATGCGCTCCCCTTTCCGGAGAGAGTCGCATATGCTGGCTGGGTATAAACAACACCTGCAATGGAACGGAACGCAAGGATGTCGGAGGGTGCAATACCCTCCTATTTTTCGCAGTATACGGACTTTCGTCCTTTGCTGCTGGGTGATTCTATTTCACTGGCGGTTATTAATAGTAGCTGACGTTTATTCGTTTGGTGAAGTTTGGATTGCGTTCCGATCCAATGGATGGTTTGTCGGTAGGGGCCCGGCGGAACGATTTGCTAATAAGCTTATCTTCCGTGACGCGCTCCATTTCAGCCAAGAGTTGGCTGAAATCCTTAGTTTAAGGTGGCGTCCTCTCATAAGGAAAGGACGTCGGAGGCGATTTTTGGGCCTACTCTTATTTATTTACTTAATTCAATTCAATTTAACTTGGTTTGAATTAAGGAAATGTGGTTGGATGGATTGCTCTGGGGCGTTGCGCCTCAGAGCTATCTCAGTCAGTAGAAGTATGATTTGCGGTTTACTATTCTGAGCGCGATATACCTCTATTAAGTATTAGATGTCTGCCCGCCGTAAGGGCAGGCAGGAGAGATATACATAACGCAGGTTGTTTTTCGTGCGCCCGTGCGCCGGGGAGGTGACAATTTTGAATAAGACGCCCCCCTATTATACTTAAATTTGAACTTGGTGCAGGTGCTGGTCTGGCCCTTCAAAATATAATGGTCCGCGGAGGGTTTGGGGGGTCAGGTGGTGGCTGGCCAAACACGCTTTCTTCTAGCTGTCCTTTTAGTACTTGGAGTTTCGCCTGAAAAAGAAAAAGCCCAAGCGCACAGCGGATTGAACTGTTGAATTGGTGATAAAGATTGCTCTTTTATCACCGTGGTATTTGGTGGTGGCGGGTTAAGGCAGTCATGCTGCCGGATAGGTATGGAAGTGGGAGCGGAATTTGGTAGAGTGTCCGCCTGTCTTCTTTTGGTGGGCCCTCACTGCGAAGCCGTAGACCTTGCCTAACTCTTCTCTTGAGTAACCTCACCTGCAATGAGTTGCGTCGGTTGTTTATATACAAGTTGGATCAGGAAAACGGGAAATTTTGAAACGCGTAGTGGCAGCCGTGTAAAGATCGCAGCACTTCATGACTTAGCTAATAAGGCGAGGACCACCTTGCCATTTAGTATCGATGCATCAGTAAACCGGTTCACAACGCGCGTTTGCCATGGAGTTTATTACAAAAACGGTAATTGTTTGACTGCTGTTTGCAGGGATTTCAGTCAATACAATTTAGGACATCATTATCGTGTTCCATCTTGACATGTGGTCAAAACACGGGTTTAGAATTTTGAGAAGCAGGTTCTGCTTTAAAGAAGAAACCGGTAGGAGTTCCATGAAATCAGCGAACCCCAAAGAATACTGAAGCTGTTCGGGTTTCGTTCACAAGATGCCCTCGACGTTTTGCTTGAAACACCTCAGCCGAACAACCGTTCAACGAATACTCCACCAAGAGTGACAATTCCATCCGTACAAAGAGCAAATGTGTTAGCAATTTAAACCGAATTCAAGAGGAAATTCGCGAGGTTTCCACAGATGTGTTGCAAAGTGCCATGAAAAATGCTCCTGTTCGATTCGAGAAATGCATACATTATTTTCAACATTAAAACTTAAAAACGTTGTTTAACGTTGGTGATAGGTATTTAAAAATTTCCTCTTTTCCTAGTTCACCTTGTATTTAAAGTTTGCTACATTCAGTTTTTGTCAACAAAACTGTTTCGTTAATTAAAACAAAAGAATGGTGGGCTGCAGACAGTTTCTACGAACTAATTACGTAACCCTTTTTGTCTCAAAAAGACATCGTTACGTATGGGAGCTCAATTTAGACAAAAATGTTCAATTACGATAAAATATTAAAGACAAGATGAGGTATAATATACTCTTCTGGGTAGCCGATATTATTTATCAACTGAAAAGGTATTTCAATAAAAAATTTCAGAAAATAATTATTTTCCAACTTTATATGGAATTTTTTCACGTTTTACGTTTAATTTTTCTGACCTCCTTCTTGAAATTTGTTAAAAAACGTATATACACTAACTAAAACTAAAAAAAATAACTGTCTCCGCAGTGTGAAGAAAAAACAGTTTAACATTTCAAAAAAGTTTCCAGAAAGCTTTATTTGATTTTGTTTACTTTATTCGTTGACTTTTTTGTGCAAAAATTCATCCTTGCGTTAGAAACAGTTTTCCCAAAAATGGAATAGTTTTAATTTCATGGAGAATTATTACTTTTTTTTATGTATGTAAACTGCACACTGTACGAGCAGTAACAAAAATCTACTTTCCATAAAAATAAGGCGGCGAAGTAGTACGTATCTCAAGTAAATAAGTAGTAAACATCGCTAAACTTACAGTCATATAAATTGTGATGTGTAGTTAATTAAAATAAGTAGTTTTTTTAAATAAGTTACGTCATTCATTCATGTGTAATCGCGAACAAACAGTGGAATAGTAAAAATCGTAATAATTGGCAGAAATTGAGATAAATATAGTTATAGCAGGAAAAACCGTTTTTCTTTACTTCTGTAAGATAACAAGAAAAAATTAGTTATTTAACTTTACTTATACTATAAAAAATGCATAGTAGATAGCAATCGCTACAAAAAATCAATTATTTAACTTTAATTATACTATAAAAAGTGCATAGTAGATAGCAATCGCTACAAAAAAAATTACATCAATAGTCTGCCTACTTACGAAAATTGTGTTACAGTAAAATTTTCTACTAAATAGCTTAGCTGATATCTCAAGAAGAGTTAACTTGATCTCTATAAATAAAATTGTTTTTTTTTTAATCTGTTGTAGAATGCGTTTTAAAAAGGGATTAAAAATATTAATTAACAAAAAAAAATTGCAAAATACACCATGTTCTAAATTAAAACTTTACTGTTTTCCTAATAATGGAGGTATATAGATAAATCTCAATTAAAACATTGGTAAAAGAGTCATTTAAATGGATCCAGTAGTAATTGAGTTTAAAGCGAATATATTAGTACTAACAAACATGAACATAAGAAAACCATAAAAAAATCAATAGAAACATTATTAATTGTCAATTAATTTTATTCAAACGAGAAATAATTTCCTCACAAACTAGGTTTGTTGTATTAATACATTATATTAAATTTTGGCTGTATGATTGCACGTTAAAAAATACAAACTGGTCGGCTGGTTAAGAACTATCAACTTACTTCACAGAAAACAAGCGTTAAGTCTATGTGCCACCCGTAAAAAAATAAAATAAAACTAAGTGATTAAAACGTTTTATATAATATATCAGTAATCTAAATTACAAGAAACAAATTTTATGACTCGTTAAATCTTTTCTTTGTTCCCCCTCCGAAAAAGATTTTGTAATTTCGTAATTATAAAATAAATATTTTAGGTATAAATCTATACCTAAAATTCTTGTTGATTAAATTTATATGTTACAGAAGTAAAGCGATCCATTAATATAATGGCTGTATCACGACATTTTTCCGGGACATTCATAACCTATTCTACTCGTGAAAATGATGGCAAAAATTCATATAAACAAATATATGTCCTAAAATGCTTCGTTTGCGAGTTACAGCTAATGAAAGATTTCGATCGGATTACAGCTACCGCGGTGAAATGAGGTTGTACTGAAATTTTTACGCCGTTAATTAAGGGGCAAAATTAGCGATTTATTATGGATTATGACTTGGTTTGACTACGGTTATTTTTTCCATTTTGGGTGTGTGTAATAGTAATGCTACAGCTACTGCAGCAGAATATGAAATTCGTTTTCAACCTTTAACCCAAAGAGATCGCCAAATCAGCATTTTGCGTTTACGTGACTTAAAAGTAGTGTCGTTTTCTCTTATCACACTAGTACTCTAGTAAAACATGTATTACTCCATATATGTTTTTTCCTCGGTCACGAGCCACTTTCTCATAAACTTGCGTTAAGTTTAACTGTGGTGCACCGCCGAAGTGATACTGTTTTTTGTCCTTTTATTAATTGTACCTTTATCTTTATTTTAAGTAAAACTAAAATTGAATATATATATATATATATATATATATATATATATTATTTATGAGTACTGCATTATTGTCTAATCGTTTCCTCTGTTATTTGTATCTGTAAACAATTTTAACACACCAAATCTATGAAAAATGATAATTAAAAAAAAATTCAACGCGATATAAATTTTAATTAAAAATCAAAAAGTATATTTTGCCTATAACTTTTATTTAATAGGTGTAAGCACTTTTTTTTTAATCATTTTTACACTGGAAATAAGTAGTTACAGTAAAAAATAGTAGTATATAGTAATAAATTGTATTTATAGTAATAAATAGCAGTAGCAGTTAATAGTAGTAATAAATAATAGTAGTAGTTGCAGTATTAAATATTTGTTATAGTAATAAATAGCTAAACTGCTATTTACAGCAGCGAAGCATGTTCAATAGGAAATCAGAAAAACAAAGAATATAAACTTTTGTGATTAAAGATTACAGAACATTTTGAGTATAAATGAGGACAAATTGAAAAGAGAGTAAATGATTTGTAGTAAAATCTAGAAAAAAATATATACCGAGTGAATCGTAAGTTAAGCTGTTCAAGGTTATTGAATTCGAGTCAAGAAAATGTGTAGAAGGTATAAAAAACAGTAAGACAAGCATTAGTATATATGAAATAGACTTTTCACGTATGTGTGCGCTCACAAACACACACACACACACACAGAGAGAGAGAGAGATTCGTGTATATATATATATATATATATATACACACACATATATATACATTGCTTGTTGAGAGCAAGAGATTGATGCACAAAAAAAAGAAAAAAACCCGACATTATCCAGTCCAGGACAATATGTTCTAATGAGAATTTTTATTTGAAAATTTAGAAAAAACTGACTGGAGTGCTACTAATCGTGAGCAGGTTAAAATTATTAAGCGGATGTAAAATATATTAAAAATAAAACTGATTTTCTTTCTAGGGATTTCAAAGTTGGGAATCCCTACTTTAAAATGACGTATAAATTATGTTTTTGATAATTAGATATATGTTTACGAAAACGTTCATAATGATGGATCTGTTAAAAATGAACACATATTGATGATATTAGATAACGCCCGATCTGGTATGCTAAATATAGAAATAAAAGAAATAAACTGTATTGGATATGTAAAGTTCAGAACTGGCTATTATTTATTGAATAATTTCAATAAGTTGGAAACGACACAACTTCACAAAACAATATTTTTGATTTTAAAGTAACGGCTATGGAGCGGCGAAGCCTTTCAGGAAGAAGAATAGTAAATAAATATAGAGAAATAAAATCCAGAAAACCCTTCGTACAAAGCATATAATTGTCAATATTACTTAACAACAATCTTTAAAATTATTTTATCATAAAAATCATCCAATAAATAAAAATATTTTACTCTGAATACTATTTTATCAGTCAGTACGAAGGATGAAATCTAAATCTACTCTAATCTTAAAAAAACCATATATTTTTTAGATTCAGAATTCAATGATAAAAATAAATAATTTGACGCGGGAGACCCAAATCGGATATAAAAGATTCAAAAGTATCTGGAGATATATTACATTTGTAGAAAAGAATGTTCAGTACATTGTTAACAATAATTTTGATGTTACAATAGAAGGTTAAAACAAATGATCCACCTGACTAGCTAGCATAATAATGTTTTAGAAGATATAAAAAAACACAGAAGCTACTTCAGAATGAAATTCAACTGTTAAGCGATGATTTTTTTTTTAAATTAAAAATTAAGATAATTAATTTGAATAAGATATTTTCATTGTAAAAAGAAAAAATTAACCTAAGCATGAGTTAAATCACATTTTTTAAACGAAATGAAATTATACGCTTCATTGAATAAAGATATTTTTTCGGAAATAATGAATTTTTTCAGCGAGAAGACATTCATTTATGAGAATATATTCATAGTTCATGAGAAACTTTGCTGGACAAAAGTTAGCAAAGGTTTTTTGTCTAAACAGAATATCTGGTGGTATATTATATCAACGAAGTAAAACCACATATAAGTTTTTATAGTCAGCAGAATCCATTATTATTTTTTATATATATTTTTTTTATAGACTGTTGAATGTGGTTTCTTGGAAACCAAACCAATAGAAAAACAAGAACAATAAAGAAGCGTTCTTCATCAGTTTATTATTAGGTTTATTAGTGTGGAGGTCTACTTTTAGAGAATATCACTTAAATTTATAATCATTCATCCTCATCTTTTATTTGCACTAGTAGTATGAATATTCTAAAGTTAGAAAGTGTTTAATTGTAAAATCAAAAAATTTTATCATTTCCCAAATTATTTCCCTTTCCTCTTGAATCACTCTGTGTTTTTGTGTATATATATTATAAAACAAAATTTTAATTTCGTTCATTGGCTACTTCTGTGATTTCTTAAACTAAATGTTTAAAGAGATAACAGGATGTTGATGTGTTTGTTTGCAATTATATATTCAATAGCGATTAGTGTTAGTTTTGCAGATTGTGTTATCAGACTATTTTTCTATTTGAAGTGCTGTTATCAACATTTTGTTTTTTGTTTGTTTGTTTTTTATTTGGTTTACTTATAGAAATTGTTTTATATATAACAACTATATATGCATAATATTTAAACCATGCTATGTATACACAGATTACGCTATAATATTATAATGGTAAATGTTTCGTTTGAACGCTTTTGTAGAATAAAAAAAAATTTAAAGCTAGTGAAAAAATAATTGAAATTTATTCAACTTATTTGAAACTACACAAACTAAAAGAATTTCGAAATTACAACTTTTCATCTTTCGTAACCTATTTTGGGTTTCCTAATTTGGTTCGGAAAAAACTAATTTGAGCTTGGATTAAGGATAAAAAAAAATTAGAAAATAAAAAGAATCATGAACGGAGGTTAATGTTTTCATTATTTAATGTAAGTAGAATGAGCGTCATATGCTTGTCTGCGGGTAAAGATAATGATATAACTACCAAACGGGTGGTGAAATTTAATAATTACGCCTGAATGACATCATATCATATATAAAGCATGTTTATACATAAATTTATTTAGGTTATACACGAAGCGTTATATCTTTGCCGGTAAGTTTAAATCTTAATAACTTGCTTTATAATAATTATAAAAAAGCTTAAGCATGTTATGTTATTCACGAAATCTATTAACATATATAACATTTGATCTCATTACTGAAATATTTCTTCATAGAAAAACTAAAGGAAAGAAACGTTTTTAGACCAGTTTTTAATCTAATACGACTATCTAATCTAAAACCGTGTAAAACCTTCGCAAAAAAAAAATTATCTATTGATTGCATCCTTCTCCATTTTGTGTTTTCAACCAACCGTTTTCCAGTTATCATTTATTTTCAATATAATAACCATCTAGTCAGGATGATTATTCCTTTTTAATTAAAAATAATAATAATAATAAAAAATAACTAGTACGTACTTAATTTTATCCGATAAACATAAAAAAATGAAATACAGCAACTGCTCTTATCAGGAAATGATATTTTCGATATGAGACCATCACACCCCGAGTCTGAAGAGGGCTCCCTGTAAGGTACAACTCGAAAATTTTAAATGGAATAGGTAGTACTGTAACATATCGTTTTAGTCATTAAAAAAAAAAAAAAAAAAAAAAAAAAAAACTCGGGCTACATCTGAAACCAAAATAGCGCCCATTTATTTTTTTTTCAAATCTTATCTCAGAACTTATCTCCAATATGTCATAAACAATTGCTCGACAGAAAAAAAAAATAATCCTACCGTTTCCATTTAAAACTTATGAGCTGTCCTCCTTGGGGTCTCCTTAGATGCTTATGGTATGGTAGTGTTACGTGGTTTTATTTTCCTATAATTAACGGTTTAAAAATTAAATGTTATATAAACTACATGTTAATGGAAGACAAGCTACTATTATATCATAGATGAATTGATGTTTTTAAATAAAAATAAGACATTTCGCATCGCTGCAGCTAATAAACAATGATGTTTATTAACTCCTGCAAGAAAATGATTATTAGGTATAGTGTGTTAATAAGTAGCAAGTACTTCGTATCAGCAATTTGTAGTGAATAATTAAAACATGATGATTACGTATCGTTTATAATTACCTTCCGAGACTTACTAATGTTTTTATTTAATCTATATATAATTAAAAAATAAATCGGCTAAATAGAATAGAATTCCTATAAAGTAATGGGGTGTTTACATTTGTAATGTAATTTATTAAATATTATTTAAAAGTGTTATAAATAAGTGTGTTATAAAGATTAGAGTACAGAAACTAGTGTGTTATATAACATTCAAAACAATAGAGTCTGCCTTTATAATGATCTAAACACCTTACAATCATTCGTTAAATTCAGACCTAATTTTAGTAGAAATCTGTTTTTTCATATTCGGTGTCATTCATTGAAACATATAAGCTTATAAATATATATTTATTTTATAATATGTCATTAATACATAAGGAGATATGATAAATGTTATTCTAGTTCTATTTCTACTAGTTCATAGTTATATAGAATTACTGAATGGGGAGGCCTTGATTAACAGATAATGGAATTAGCATGTGAATGGCTGCCCTCTACTTGCTGCTCAGTTTTGTGCATACGAATTTATACTTGCTGTTAGTTGGTAACGTCCACAACTAGCTATTTTTAGAATAATAAATTAATAAAATAAAAGTGATTCGTATGGAGTATTTTATAAAATAATAATAATAATTATTATTATTATTATATATATTAATAATAATAATTATTATTATTATTCCATTTATCGGTTGGTTAATATACCAACCGTCAACTAGTTTTGCCCGGATTCACAAATTTAAATAAAAAATTAGAATTCTCAATCAACGAATTCTCAAATCAACGAGAATTCTCGTTGGAATTGTTAGAAAGATATTTTTAAATATATTCAAAATTAATACCAAAATAAACGCAAGACAAAACAGATTATACGAAATAGAGTATATAATGATAAAATAAATTGAAATAATTTTTATTTAAAAGAATTAGATAGATCAACAGCGGGCCATGAAAATCTCTAAAAGAAGTTATCTTATGGTCATGCAGCGATTATTTCAACGCCACCTTAACGACATCAATCCGAATAATACGTTGCTCTCACTGGTGCCGTTATAATCTGGGAACAGAATTTTAATCAAACCGGTTAAACGTCGAACAAGAAACCGAATGGTAAACAAAGGAATGTATAACTCGTCAAAATTTAGAAAGCGAAAAATACACATATATGTTTTATGTGGCGTGTCTAAAGTACAGTCGGCACTGTTAATAGTACAGCGAGGGGGGCGGGATAGTATGCTACGACTGGACGCTGTAGATAGCAAGAAGATATACCGGCCAATCGCTGGTCCAGCAATCCGCCCTCAGTTTGCGCATCAACAAGCTTTCTACCTTTTCATGGGTAATAGTGAACCTGAAAGCACAGTAACTGTGCGAGCTGTTACGTAACAAGATCTCAAACGTCTTTACTTTGTTTGCAGATTATTTAAAGATGTATTCGTTTAAAATTTAAATAATGATTAAATGATGCCGATCAACTTAATCGTATGACTTTATGGCATCTTCTGAATCGTAAAAATATTATCGAAGACATTACACAAAATAAGCTAACGAATGATGAATCGCATTTCAATTTAAACGAATGTGTGAATAAATAAGAGCTCCGACATCAGGTAATAAACAACCGAAATTAAATGTACCAAGAACCACAGCACAGTAATAAAGTTATCGTTTGGTGTGGAAACAGGATCCTGAAATAATCTCGGCCGTTTTTATTTGATAACTGTCTGTGATAAAAATAGTTTTACTGTCAACAGATAATAAAGTCCGAATTAATTCAGTGACGTAATTCAATACAATAGAAGGAAAGAAATTCTTTCAAATTACTCGATTCATATAGGTTTTCTTTAATGAGAAAATAAAATTATTTTAGCGGTAAATAATTAAATTGTATTAAATTATAAACCGTCCCAGACGATCAAGTAGTTAACTCGTCGTCGCAAATCAATTGTTTAACAGCTTATTTTCGAATTTGAAGGTTTTGAGGTTCAAATCCTAGTAAAGGTTAGTTACTTTTATAAGGATTTCCATATACTAGACTTGGATTACGGTCTACTTTGGTGGTTGGGATTCATTTAACCATAGAAATGGTCTTAGAAATGATCGTTCTGTAAATGGGGCATTTACATGCCTCATTTACATTAGGAAAAAAAACTATACATAAACGTTTTTCTGTAATAAAATATTATGTGTATATAAAAAGAAAAGAAAATGTAATTTTATTTGTGATAAATTTTTTTTTTAACCTAAAAGAAAGTTTGTGGTTTAGTAAAGAATTTAATTTTCTGTAACAAAAAACCAATATTAAAAACGTATAAGATTACTCGTTATGCATTTTAGATTAAATTTCAGTATATTATTGACCTTAAATTTGAGAATATGTCCGCATACGAATATTGTTTTCATTTAGTCTATTCTATCTATTCAGGTACGCGAAACGCATAAAAAAAATACCTAGATAAATAAATTAATAAACAGCATTGCAATTCTAAATATGTCTTCTCTGTTTGTATAATTCAGTATATTGCTATATTAAATTAAAGACACTGCATTAAGAGAACTCCACTACAGCTTTCTTGAAAAAAAATCATAAAATTAATTTACTGTCACGTATTTGTTAGATAAAATGCATAAATCGATTTTTTTTTGTTTTACCTTATCGTACTGTTATTGTTATTTTTTATTTATACTAACATGGAATACATTAACTAACAATTCATTTTTTTATTTGTATAATGCCTTTGTGTAAAATACTGTAAAACTGGGTTATAATATGCATTACAAAAGAATAAAATTATCTTTTTAAGATTATTATCTTTGGAATCTAAGAAAAAAAAATTATTCTTAATCAAATTTTCTTCTCATCTGTGTTGTTGTGGTGAGTTAAAATTTATTTGAAGAAATCCTGTATAGGAATTACGGAAAATATCATGTAAAAAAAGTAAGTTTTCCCTTCTTTTCCCGTTACACAATTACAACTTTCGTTAAAATATTAAAAACGTAACTTCGTTCAGATATTATACGAAAAAGTAACGTTTAAAAATTCTGCTAACATCGTGCCTGAATGATTGAGTTCGAATTCCCATCAGGCTCGGTATTTTTTCAATTAGAATGTTATTTGTAACACTCTAATTCGATGTTCTTTATAAATGTAACTAGTGTGTATGTGTGTATAAGATTACTTTAAAAATTAATAAACATATTTAACAATATAGGGGTTTTTATTTGTCATTAATTCATAATGACAAATAAACTGGCATTATGATGCCAGGACCTGCCCTGCTGGCTGATGACAGGACCTAGGGCAGGTCCTGTTATGGCTGCTGCTCTCCACCTTGTTCTATCCTTTTCTGACCTCTTTGTTTCCGCATATTTATCATTTTCCATAATCCTACTCATCATTTGAAATCTCTTTATTCCTCTTCCTTTCCTTCCAGTCACCAAGCGTTCTATCGCATCCACTAATAAACATCTTCTCATATGTCCTAGCCGGTTTCTTTCCCTATATTCAATCGCATTTAGCATTTTCCTGTTCTCTCCGAATCTCCTTAATAATTCTTCATTACGTGGTCTTGTCATCTGAAATTTATCATTCTGCGCCACACCCGCATCTCAAAAGCCTCAATTTGTTTTCTGTCCGCCCTTCTCATCGTCCACGTTTCAGCTCCACAGAGCAAAACACTCCAAATAATATTCTACGGAATATATTTCATTAATCTCTTCCTTAACGCTAATTTTAAATTTCTATACAGCAGTCTTCCCTTCTTATTAAATGCCTGCTTACTTCTTGAAATTCTTGTTTTAATTTCTACCGTGCAAGTCAGTCCATCGATTACAAAGCTTCCAAGTACTAAAATTTCTTCACCTGCTCTAAAACTTCATTTCTTATTTTTCCCATTCAGACAACATTTAATTTTATTTCTACCAGATATATATTAAGCAATGTCGGTGACATGCAGCAGCACTGCCTCACTCGCCTTCCAATCCCTATTTTTCCTGTCATTTCTTCTCCTACCCTCTCTTTTACTGTCTGATTGTAATAAAGCTCTTTCATTAGGCGCCTCTCTTTCTAGTTAACTCCCTTCTTTTCCAAAATTATCAGTAATTTATCTCATCTAGCTCTGTCAAATGTTGTAAGTCGACAGATGCAACATACACGCTCCACCTCCTTTTCATGTATCTCTCACCTACTCTGGAGGTCTGTAGCGTCCCTTGTTCCAACACCTCTTCTAAACCCATACTGTTCTTCCTCAATACTGCCATCCAATTTATTTTATATCCTCTTATTTAGAGGTATTAAGCTAATCGGTCTACGTTCTTCACACTTGTTTATATTTATTTTATTTTCTATTGCACCATTATTGTATCCTGGAAGTCCTTCGGCCACTTTCCTTCTTCAAGTATTCCATTGCATAGATCTAGTAATAACAACTCTTCTGTCTCTCCTAGTTCAATCGGTATTTTATCACATCCTTCCGCTTTTTTTTTCTCATCATTTTAATCGCCTCATTTATTTAACTTTTTAATATACTGTACCCTTTATGATCTTCTTGAACTTTGTGCTCTTCTGCCACTCCCATATATATTTCTCTTGGCTTTTCTCCTAAAACATAAACCCCCGATGTAGTCGTCTCAGCTTCTCTTTATTTCCTCCTCATTAAGTGTTTATCAGTAGGCTTCAGGTATTTTAAAAAAATTGTCTGGTGGAGCATTTAAAAAAATGCCGATTGTTTTTAATTACTATTTCGGCTCTAAGTAAATATAAGATTTTTTTGCCTTGAACAGTGTTTTAATGTTACCGTTTCGGTAAATACATAGTTTCATATTTTTAATTAATAACGGGCTATGAAAGAAAGGATTTCCATTAAAAGGAAATCTCAGAGTCTGTTACTGTAAATTATGTATTATTTGTTTACGAATAAAGTTTTCCTTTGTAATCATTCGTATTACTTATTCTTGATCGGATGTTTTCCATTAAGCGCCAAGAAATGTTTATTCAGAGACTGTAATTACATGATCTAAAACTAATGCACTTAACAAAGAAAAAAATCCTCTACTTATCATTATGGAGGCCAATAAGCGACAGTATCTCAGGATTTTATGATCAAATCGCTATCTTGCTAGCGTTCGCACCACATAAACACAACGAGATACGACTCAAGCAGTATTCTACTTGTGCCACAAGCAATTTTATTCTGTTGCTTGGCCAACCTCCACGTATTCTATCGTTTGAGTATGCCCTCTTGACCTCGTAGGGGAAGACACCCACCATTTGATAGTGTCGGTCGCCACGCCATCCCCTCCGTATCTTGCCCTTATGGGCTTTACCGGAGATCATCTTTAAAACCTCGGCAAAAGGCATCTCTCAGCCTTGTTCTTGTCTCAGTCAGGATACCACCGTTGCGAATGCCACATGTGACATTCTTATCGGTGTACTACTATCCCTAAAAAAAAACACACATCTGACGTTAGTCTCAAAGAAGACTGAGTAAACAAAATAAGAAAAGGAACTGAAATCCAGTACCTATTCGAAGGTAAAAAAAGTGAGTTCAATACGCAATACAATAAAACAAAACAAAAACTATAATGAAACTACAGAAAACAAACCAACAACAAAAACTTAGCAATTACAAAACAAAAATAAAAAGGCGGAAAAGCCCAGGCGACACCCTAAATCCTCTCGACTATCCTTTCTTTTGCAAAGCGGTGTATGAAATACTCAACTTATCCATTCGGCCCGATTTCGCTAACTGACATGGAAATCTAACGACGACTCGATAATATCGAGCCGACAGTCTTCGTGCGCATCAACTCATACTTGGAACAAACGTACAGAATACAATGTACATCGTCCAATTGTCTGCATTGCGGATACACTTCTGAGTTCACCAGGCCGAATTTCTGCAGCCTGTTCCGGAAAGCGCCATGCCCAGAAAGATATTGAGTCACGTTATTTATTCGGATGTACTCAAGACGTGCCCTGCAAACTAACAACATCAGGAAAGAGACCGTGCGTAAAACGTCCGCCCTAGCCTCATCCAATCTGGAATGCTACAAACCATTACCGTGTTGTTCGATTTCACAAAATCTTTCAAAAGTTAACTCACCTAACTTCTTGGCGACATAATGCTGTTGCCGCTCTGACGCAATCAAGTCTATCGGTTTCACGCCCGCAATCACCAAGACCGTCTCCCGTTAAGAGTATAAGGCGTTGAGCCATCAACAATATGTCCCCACAGCTTTTAAATTTTAGCCTATTCCCTAAACAGGCGCCGCATATAGCACAATTGCTTCACAGACGCCCTTATACCGGATACTCATGGTCTTAAAATTACGACCCCAACCAGGATTGACCACTCGTCGAATACCAACAGGCCTTTCCCGCGACGTATTGAAGGTGCTTCTAGAATTGCATTTTCTCATCGAGAAACACCCCGAGATACTTTTGAGCCTCAACGTATTTTATGCGCTGGCCTGCATCGAAACACGAACTCGCCGCCTCACTGCCAAACGGCCTTTGAGGAGCATCATAGTGGTCTTCTCCGGGCTGAAAGTCATCTTATGTTGATGACCCCACAGCTTAAGTACCCTGCAAGCCTGAGTAGCTCGGATCTCAAACCTCCGTCCGCGAGCATCCTTCGACCAGCAGGAACCCACGTTTTTCCTCACTTTTACGCTGATGGTGGTCATGATAAAGTAATTTTCAAAAAAATAGGGATTTTGCTTCGAACTTCATCACATTAAGAGTTTTCATATATAATAATAAATATGTTCATTTAACTAAAAAAAAAAAAAAATTATAATAATATATATAAAATAATAATATGTGTTAAAATTAAAACATTTGTTTTATTGTACATTTTTTATTTATAATTTTGTCACGGATAAAAAATTTGCCAAAATGAAACTGCCAATCCTACGTCAAAGATGCTTAAATGTCAATTTTATAATGCATTAAATTACGTTATGGTAAGTTCTATTGCATTTATATGATCTTGGACGCACAAGGATATTGTAAATTTATTTGAACACATCATAAATACACCTTTTAAAAACAACACCATACAACTCATATTACGTTTTATCTTTATTCAACGTTATCATTTTTATTGTTTTTTTTTAATGAATAAAAACGCAATAAATATAAGATATATTGTTTTCTACATTAATCTGTACAATAAATGTTTAGGTAACTTTATAATATATGAGATTTATTATTGTTTTTTGTCATTATTGATACTTATAACTCATTGTTCATTAAATAAATATATTTAACATTTGAGATAATTTAATAATATCTTGGTTTGAATTATTATTATTATTGGTATTATTATTATTATTATTATTATTATTATTATTATTATTATTATTATTATTATCAATTCTTGTCACATAATAACGTTCATTACTTACTTAAGTATTTTCCATTTTAAGAATTTCTTGAAAATTTGATTTTAACATTTGTTACTTAATTTTAGTACAACTAAAATTTATTATTTGTGGAAAACAATTTCCTACTGTTGTATCTGCATTTTGTCTTTAATAGTAATTAAAACGAATTGGTAAATCAGGTGTTTAGTAAACTACCTTTTTTTTTTATAACTGACAACACTTTAGTGCCTGTATTAGAAATAATACAGTAGATACCGGTGTTCTTTGGCGGTCGGGTTTCAATTAACCACACATCTCAGGAACGGTCGAACTGAGACTGTACAAGACTACACTTCATTTACACTCGTACATATCATCCTTTGAAGTATTATGTGCCTCCGGTAATTACCGAAGGCTAAAGAGGAAAAAGAAAAGGGCACTGCTCGATGCGGCGGTCGACAGATGAAACGAATAGCGCCTCTCCGAGACGGCTGCTGGTAGGAGATGGGAGACTTTGGTCACTGACGGTCCTATCAACCCCGGCCTACAGCGTGCGATCAGAGTAGCTGCCTTCCGACTAAAACCTGGCCACGACTATCTTGCTTGTCACCTTCACCGCATCCATGTGCTGCCGTCTCCTGAGCGTCCGCTGAATGGTTGCGGGACAGTGGATACTGATCATCTAGAGGTTGTCCGGCCCTGGACCCACCCAGCTGGATGAGAGCCGGGAGTTCACAGAAGTCCGTCTTTATTGGTCAGCGCGTCCCTAAATGGCTTAGCAGTCAAGGGCGGGCATTGGCTAGTAAGTACGTAAGTTCCTAAACAGAAGCAATTCTGCTGCTCCCTCGTATGGATAAATACATTATAATAGCTTTGAAAAGTTTATACATCTACATTTTCGTATACCTTCAATTTCATATTAATCTCTTTTACGATATCATTAATTTACCAGGTCTATTACGGTATACATATCATGTACATTGTCTTACTCGTAGATGCATATTTAGTTAGTTGCATTCTCGACCTTTTAGGCAATATTTTTCTACATTAAATAAAAAAAGAAAGCGGAAAAATTTTCTGTTCGGTTACTTTTTCAATTAAATTATCGGGAAAAAGAACTAATACAAAAATGTGAAGGATTATATGTTCTGGAAAAAATTAATTATTAAATTTACAAATGAAATAATCTTGAACTAACGATTCTAATCGTTTCAGGTGAAGTCGGTAGAAGGTTTATAGTTAGGTTGGATACGTCCACATGCCACACATTTATGGGAATAGGAGAGATATTCCTTCACGAATTCTATATAGTTTTTAGATAATTTTTTTATTTCTGAGGAAAAAATTGTTTCTTTTACAGCGTATATTAAGCCGATCGTCGTAAAATCGTCGATCATTAATGCGGTACTCCCATCTGGATAAAAACACCCTGACCTTCCGAAGAATATGATTAGAATTAATCCCGGTTGTAAGAAAGGTTTTTGGGTTTTCCTCTAGATAGTGTTGTTTATCCCGTACTACAGATTTCCTCCGTTTTCGTTATTCTTGACTCCTCTTCCCGGTTTACTCTCGGTCGACCCTATTAGGTCCGTTCGAGATCAAGAAAACCTACCTCCAGAGCCATTGAATACTGTGAACCGATCAACCGACTAGTAGCTGCACAATGAGCCTAACGGTTGAAGCGTCTACCCGGTGAGGAATTCCGGGTTTGCTAATCCTTAATTCAATTACCAAATTAAAAAAATAAATAAATAATAAAATTAAATTAAAAAAAAAATGGAAATACAGTTCAGAACACTGGTAACAGAGTAATACTTGCTGTGGTTCCATTACTATGATTTCCATTAACAATGTTACATTTCATTACGAATTATAAATAAGGTTACTAATTTTGTTTTGTATTCACATAGGCTGTGAATAAAGTCCTACTGACCAGAGTTTCATTAATTCATGAATATGCAGTTAGCATGTTGAAATAGACTGACGACTGACGAATTTCAAGTTACGATGTCAATCGATTATCAGTCGATAAAATATTATAAAAAAATATGGGGAGACCGTTTAAAAAATAATAATTTAAACAGAATTATTAACCTAAATTTCGTTTTATTTACAGTCGATGAAAGTGTCATTTAAAATATTTAAGTTGTACGATAATTTAATTTAAAATCTGGAAATCCATCGGAAAAGATCAGAATCAAAGATCAAGTAATAAAATATTTTAGTAGCTAATAAAAAAAATATAAAATCGTACATTATTAAATCTTATCTTTCTAGGTTAACATTTTTTGTAGCATTAATACTGTACGTGAAAGTAAAAATAATTTTAAAATGTTATGTTTTAACGGAGGAAATATGTAGGAAGATCTGGCAACTTAAAATTTGAAATTAAGTTCATTTTCTACTACCTTGAGACTAGTTCAATCAAATACTTTTTCACGATTTTTAGGGCATGATTTTTTGATCGGGAATTTATTGTTCCCTTACCGATTAAAGATATCCTAATCATCTTAGGAGCGATTACTGATTATTTTGAAAAACTGAGCATTCCCGTATGAAGTTTTAATTTTTACCACTGAATCTTTCTTTCCTAGTGATATTTGTAGCTTTTAACTACGCCTATTGGATTTACGAATAAAAATCTCATTTTTATCATGAAAGGCCTTTTAAATTACTGTGTTCAAAGAAATTGTATGATTAATGAAAACGGTTTTACCTTAGAATAAACTGATGACTTAATATTAATCCAAAGCTGAAGTGCTTATTTGATAGAATAAAATACTGTTTAAATACTCCTTAATTAAGTATATACATATAAAATATAAAAATCTAATTTTATATCTTACTCGACATTAAAAAATAATAATAATAGTAAAGATAAATAAATTAACAAATATTTTTTTAAAGTTAAATGAAAGTGTTGGAATCGTAATAATTTTCCTGCGTGCTCGATAAATAGCTCTATTTTCAAATTACAGATTTAACTTTCTAGGATGAGCAGCTCCGTTAGAATTTTCTGTTAGTAGACAAGTAGACATAAAATAATGTAGCTCAATGAGACAAAACCAAGCGAAATTTTAAATTATTATATGAAAATTACTATCTAACGAAGAAATAATCAACCTATAGATCTAGGAAATCTAGAAAGATACCATATAATTATCATTGACCCCTTATTATTAAGAATTTCATTTATATTTTTGCATACTTCTGGTTTCTATTTTCTTGGTTTCTATTTATATATTACTGGTTTGTCTGTATTTAATTTTAACATAAAACAGTGAAATATATATATGCGTATGTCCTTTATCAGAAGAAAAGATGTTAAAAAAACTTTTTAAGACTTGAGTGTAGAAAATTTAATGAATATTGTTGTTTTGAAGAGATGACGTCCGGAAAAAGATACAACGAATTGAGAACTATTTAAATACTTTTGATCGTTTTATATTTATAAGTATAATTCTAAAGTAGTTGTAAATTTCTAAAAAATATATATATATATATATTTTTTATTTATTTGCTGTTTATTTAATTAGTTTACGTTTAAATATTTTCATAATTATATGTAGGCTTGCTTATAGTTAGCATGTCATTCAATAAATTAATGTTATTTTCTTTTTTTATAATTATATATATATATATATATATATATATTTACAATAATCTATTATTATTATTATTCTTAGATTATAATACATATAACATATTGTTATGTAATTAATCCTACACTTATTGCCCTAAAATCATATTTCTTTTACCCACGTTTAAAACCCTACGCCCGAAACATCTTTTTAATATTAATATGAAGGCCTACATGCTAATTTCTTCATTTTATTATGGAATATTTAAAATATTTTGATTACTTTAATCGTTTCATAAAATAGGAGTGTCGAAAAGTTATCAACATTACCAAAACAAAAACAACACAGAACATTATGAAAATTATTTTATTTACCTAACAGTAAAATTAAAGATCCGTTATTTTATAGATCAATTTAGTTTCAATATTTATCGTAGCATGAAGCAGTTTTTTTTTTAAATTTTATATACCAAAAAACCATTTCCCGAATCAGATTTTGGATTTCTTCTTTAGATTATTGCCGCTTCCTAAAAACTTCTTTCAAGAACCGAATTTGTGGAAATTAACCGACGTAAGTCAGGAAGATGTTACCATATCTCTCTCTTGAAGTTTTTAAGGCGCCCTTTTCATGCTCGTACCGAAAGAGGTGTTATATAGTCATCCGGAAGTTTAATGTCTTTTCTGAGTTTTCTGGGTCGCTGATTTTGTAATTGCTTTCTTCAACCTCTCCAAGGATTGTTACATCTCCGCAGTATGACTCGTATCGTAGTCCTTCGACATGAATTCAGCTCGCACAATACCTTTATTGTTGAAGAAAAGGGTTAAAAAGACCTTAACGTCATGTTTCCAACAGATGGGACAATCGGCACGTTCTGAGGAGAATAATTTGGATTTTTCCACTTAAGCGAATACCGTTTCGTTACAGGTAAAAATTGAGATTGACCGTCACTCGAGTCGCAATTTTTTCCGAAATGAAAAATTATTTCATTCTAATAATAACGATCCAAAAATTTAAAAACTGTTAAATTATTTCTCCTTGTGTTCTTCTGTCAATAAACAAGGCACCAAACGAGCAAAAAATTTCTGAACCGTTCAAACGTTTTGAGATGATATTGTATCCACTACCGTGCGAAATACCCGATTCGGTTGCAATCTTGTCCGTTGTAATTTTCTAATTTGTAAAGAATTCATATAAGCGTACATCATCCGCAGTTGAAGTTTCCGGTAATCGTCCTTTTCAAACAATAAACACTATTTTGTGATCTAGCATGAAATCGGTTTGTTGTTAAATAAACATCCCTCAACTGGCAAAAAATACTTATCTACAAAAAAAGAATCACTGTCTGGACTTCTAAATTGGACGCTACATGCTACTGGGTACGACATATTTTACGGATGTAATGGAATAGCCGTTTCTACTACGTACAAAGCAAACTGAAGAAATGGAAATATAAAAAGTGTTGCTGTTACCGACTGTCTTCATAAAATGTCTATTTTAGGGGGAAAATCCGAGTAAATGGAAAAAACCTAATGTCCGCCCCTCGCATCCAAAAATGAATGTAAAAATTTACATCTGAATGCTAGCTGTAACATTTTTTTAATAATATATAACTAATAAATTTTAACCAGCGAGACTATCTACTGTAGCCTTTAGTTTATGTAAATCATTATTGCTTGTCTGAATCGTAATAAAAAAAAATATTTTTGTATTATCACGTCTTTAATAAAAACATTATCACCTTTTTTTTTTTAATATTCTTAATTAGCGTATATTTGTTACATCAACTAAGCTCAATAAAGTAAAATAAATATTTATTTTTAATTATTTAATTTAAAAATAATGAATATTTTACATCAAATGTATTCGATGGAAAAATATAAAATATTTTTTTTACAATATTTTTATATACATACAAAAAAAGCTTTCTTATGTACAAGTAACTAGGAGTTGCGGATCTTAATAAACGTCCTGAGAGCACTTAATATACATGTTAGGTATTTTGATTTATCGACTAGTTGTTCACGATGTTTAATGTTATTATTACTCTATAATTCAATTATGTTGAGGATGGTTTGGTGTTATTTTATCGTTTTTGTAATTTGTTTACTAACAATTGATTTTTTATTAATAATATTTTATGTATTAAAAAATACCATCGTTAAGTTGCTTTAAAATGAAAGAAAAACAAGTTTTTTCCCCCAGACTCTTTTTAAAGATTACCCGAGTGATAACCGAAAAATTCCAAAATGTGAATTAATATTCAAAACTATTAACAGTTCATTTGTATTCGGTTTAAACTTATTTATTTGTGTATTTATATGCATATTTAAGCTTATATTTTGTTGTAATTTCAATATTTCACGGGTTATGTATTTCAAAAAATTCTAAGGAACACGTGCCGATCTCCGTTGCGGAATGGTAGCGTCTCAGTCTTTCCATCCAGAGGTCCTGGGTTCGAATATCGGTCAGGCCAGGTCTCACAGGAGACCAAAGCAATCAATGCCCGTCATCTCAAAAAAAAAAATACGTTTTTTCAAGATGATTTTCGACACCTTTTTTATTTTTCTTTGGAGAGAATATATTTTACGGTAAAAAATATGAAAATTAGTAGAAAATCTAACACCCTTATGAATAATAATACTAGAATTTCCCGAAAAGTCCGGGAAAATATTTTGATGAGAAAGGTGAAATTTCGTGGCTACTGTATAACGATATACGTTTTTAATTTTAACATTATTACGATAAACCTCTGCAATCGATTAATCGATATACTCTTTTTCTTTGTTTAGATTTTATTTTTTATTCAAAGATCACAAGTCTGACACATTTAAGTTTGTTTTATTTGCTATTTAGCTATTGTTTCAATGTAATTTGATTACAGGCATAGTACGTAAGAATTTTTTACTTTCCCGGCGAATACAGCTAAAATATGTATATTGAAGGGGAAAGTAAGATGATCATGTCAAAAACTGAGTACTAGACTTTCTGCAAATCTTGACTATTTAGGGTCCGACTAGTTCATCTAGACCAAAAAACATAGGTACGTATGTACGTGTGTACCGTTTTTGGTTTTATATCTCAGGATTGAAAAAACCGAATTATTTCGAATTTGGCACAAATATTTCTATATATGTTGCATTGATAATATTTTTTTTTAAAGATCCGTTAGGGGGCTACAGGGATATCGCGAAAAAACCTGATTTGATTTTCTTTAGATGCATTTTACAGAAAATTTTATTAAACCAAAATTACTACAGTACCTACATAAATAATCCAAAAGATTTTTATTTTTTTAAATCAGACCTCACCTCTTAAAATTTAAATATATGTTTTTTTATTCTTTCGCTTTTCTTCCTTCAGTTAAAGTATTTTTCAGACATTTTTTGAAAGTCTATACTTTATATATGTGGCTATCAAAAAAAGTCGCAATTTTTTTCAGTTATAAATCTCGAATCTAAAATTCAAAAAACCTTTTTTTGAAAATATTCTTTTTCTTATTTTAGCTTTTATTAAAGGGTATGTTAGATTCAGAGAAAACTTTACTTAAGAAAATGTGTTAAGCATAACCTACATACGAATATTTTTAAGATTGTATTAAAATCTTTTAAATTTTATTACGCCACCTTTAAAAAATATATATTCTGTTTTTTGGTTCCAAATCTTTTAATTTTTATTATCAGTCTTTTTTTATATTTTTCTTCATTGCTTAAAGGGCTATTGAAATTAACGTAGCTTGACACCTATATTTTATTCCGGATCCAAAATGAGAAGCAATTTTTTTCATTACTTTCGTATAAGTATAAAAATTTTAATTTATTTTTCTAATATTTCTAAACAATTATCTTTTAAACTCTTCTTTGTTAGGGATCATTTCTTTATAAATAAATGTTTCCTAAATTTTCCTCAAAAAGTAAAAAAGCCCCTATAATAAAAAAAATACTCAAAATTTGGGAATTTTGTCACTTAAATCGTATTTAGATAATCATTATAATCAATAAAAAAACTCCCTTGATACTTCGGCTCCTTAACTTTAAAGAATTCGGAAAAAGGTTTTAGCTTTTTTCGATCTCAGCCTTTATAAATAAAATTAACTTTTTTTAATATTAGCGCTATTATAAAAAAAATTGTTAATCCTGTTAAATTGTGCAAGAAAAAGTCATGACTTCAGGACAGTTTTATTCAACAATTTCGTGGAAATTAAGTAAACTAATACGTAGCGTCTCAACATTCCGTGCAAAGGTCCCGGAATTGTATCTCATCTTTTCATACGCAACCAATTTCCAATTTCCACCGGGCTAATGGCCACAGCTCTTGATGTCCGCTGTTTCATAAAAAAAAAATTTCGTAGAATTTTATAATTTGTAGTTTTCTTTAGTATATTTTTAACAGAATTAAAATTTTTATTTAAAAATTTTTCAGATTTTTACTTCCTTATACGAAGTAAAGGAAGTACTGTGATCGTGAAAAATTTCGGTTTTCAGATTTCAATGGAGATATCCATTTTGACCACCCCTGAATCCACTATGACTAGTTTCGGCGCTACGTCTCTACGTACATACGTATCTCGCATAACTCAAAAACGATAAGCCGTAGGATGTTGAAATTTTGGATTTAGGAATGCTGTAACATCTAGTTGTGCACCTTTCCTTTTGATTGCAATCGACTGAACCAAAAGTGTCCTGATAAAGCCCAAAATCCAAAAAAATTGCATTTTGAACTTTTTCTTAACTTCAGTAATAAGCCATTGAGAGCTTTTAAACGATATAAATGGTGCTTATTTTCATCAGTTTCAGAGTTATAGCGAAATGAAATTTTAATTAAAGAAATATTTGGACCTTACAAGAGAAGGTACATCGGTTCGAATCAGACTTCCTCTCGTTTTTAAAATTATTTATTTTTTAACTTTTTTTTAATTTAAATATGTTGACTTATTAATAATTATTAACTCATGATCGTAAAAAAATACTTGCAATAAATAATTATTCAATAATAAAAAAAAAATATGAAAAAAATCAACGTTATTAATAAAATAAAATCTGATGTACTTTTAAAAATGTGTATATGTAATTTAATAGGCAATATTACATATTTGTATATGTAATAGATTTGGTGAAACATTTGATTATTTAATATTAATTGAAAATTATAATTTAGAAACGTATTATTGTTGGATTTTCCAATTTAATTTTATTTAATTATTCTGGAATTTCTGTTTACATTAAAGTTAACTACAAAATGACTGAAAAATAGACCCTCACAAGAACAACATATACACTGAGACATACATACCCGATCTTTAATAAATTGCAAAGAATTCTTATATTTTAGTTCATTACTTCTCTGATATTGTCGGACAATATTCTCCCTAAGTCGGAGTTGATCATCATTTCGTTTATTTGTTTTTCGTTGGCAATCGTTTAATTGCTCTTTGGTATGATATAATTCTTCTGATCTTAATTTGTGTACACGTTCTCTAGTTTTCTCTCTCTTTGTATTCATCACCCTTTCATAATCTTTTTATTCTTCCCTTGTTCTTAACATTTTCTTCCTCTTCATATTCATCTTCTTGTCTTTTTTTTTTTTAGATATAGCTCTTAATGTTATCTTTCTTTTTCCTGTATGACTGTTTATTTTTCATTTTTGAAACTCAGGAAATAATACAATAATAAAAACTGAATATTTTACACCGTAAGGTCGAAATTAACATTTGTAACAAGTATACAGGAGTTCACTAGACTAAATAGTTTTATTATTAACGTTTACTTATACGACACACTAGAAATCTGAAACTTTTGTTAATCAGCAAGTCACGAAGATACGAATAATACTGATCTAGTAATACAATAATAAAGGGACTTTTACTCTATCCTAATATTTCATGTAAGATTGTTGAATTAATATTATATAAATATTTGATGTTAATAATAACTAATATTTCAGCAATCGTGTAACTGTCCACTTTATTAAAGAATTGGTGGATTGTATCTCACTTTCAAATGAAATAAGTTTAAATGAGGTGCAGCAAAAAATGTGTATATGTAATTTAATAGGCGTACAACGAAGTCACGTAGTGTCCACATCAGATTTTTTTAAAATGATTTTACAATACTACTTTTTTACTAATTTGTAGAGTTTTTTATTTTACACTTTTTTAATGTTTATATTTTTGCATATATGGTTTTTACTGCATTGATTTTTACTAGTTGTAAATTAATTTATTCACTTTTTGTTTTCTTAAAATTATAATGTTTCAAACGAAGTTGTTCAATAGATGTATTTTTGTGAAGTATACATTTAATTAATAAATAAACGAAGTAATGAATTATAAATGAACTCTAATGAGATTACAGAGAACGGTTACCGATTGTTGACAGAGTTAAAAATATTATTACGCTAGAAAAAGGTAACTTAACTGTTTAGGAAGCGATGAACAAAGAGCATGATGTGGAGTTACGCATGAGCGCATGAATTCACGCAACAAAATATATCCAACAGATACGATCTACTTGACTATAAATAAATAGTAATATATTTATTTTCTTTTTTTATTTATGCACTGTATTTGAAAAGCTTGGTAGTGAATCCAATACGTTTTCCTTGGAATAAAACAATTAAAAGACAAAGTAAAAAATTCATAAACTTACGCTAAATTTTTATTTATATAGTTATTATACAAATACTAGACTAACAAGACAAATATTGTGTTTATGAATACCAGCAGAATTCATTTCGGTATTAAAATTAGGTAAAAAAAAAACTATGTTGTGAATAAGTAAAAAATTCAAGCTTTGTGAATTACAAGGTTATATGTCGTTGTGAACAGTTAGTTTTGAATATGAAATAGTAGTAAAATAAGTCATTCAAAACGCGTACTAGAGATTCCCATTTATTAATACCTGAAAGCGTTCTTTATTTCTTTTATTAGAAAATTTTACCAATGATACGTTATAAACACTATTTTTCCTTTTTTTTTTTTGTATCGTAAAATCATGAGTAATTTAGGTTATCTAGCTTCTTGAGGGAACACATATTTTTTCAGTTAATAATTTGTTTTACAAATAGGTAAGTTATTTTTTATGTTGGTACTAATGTTAAAGTAATTTTTTCAGTTAATTACACAAAATTAACTTTTTAATTCCTTAATCATTTTTAATGGTGTTAAACACAATGTATAACGGATATTCCTTATTAATTACAGGTTTTTTCTGTAAAAAATTAATTTTTTTCCAATTACAACCTCGGAAGTGCTTTTCACGTATTTTAAAAGAAAGGACATATGATTGAAACAATGTCAGACCTCTACCAAAAATCGGACACGAGACCAAAAGATCCAGAAGCCAGCTACAAATCAATCCATTTTCACAGTAAACTTTTTGTAATGATTTCTGACACATCGGTAATATGGATTACTCGGGTATGTTGCTTGCTTTTTTAATGTCTTTTAGACGATTAATTTTTTTTTTTAAATCGAATTTACTCTTCCAGGTTTCTACGTTAATATTTGAAGTACTTTAAATGATTTAAAAGAATAATAAATATGCATTGTAAAGTAAAGTAAAAACAGGTAATTTTGAATTATTGTTGCGTCCTCACAGATCTAGATTGCCGGTTTTAATTAAACAGGAGTAATGCAATAGAAATTTTGCAACAATGCTTGTCTTAGAAAGGTACCGTAAAGTACTAACTTCCAAACTGCGAATTGGCAGGTCGCTAGAAAATTCCAGTACAGTAAATATTACTTCTACCAGGTTCTGTTCGTTTTTTTTTCAATATGATCTCAGTCACATTCATCCGTTCTCTTATAGAAATTTCAGAATTTTGCCAAATTTCTTTTTGAATTATCAATTTTTCCAAGCGTTACACACCCTGTTTCTAGCCTCTAGACCACTAGACCAGCCACCGGGCTGGTCTATGTTAACTCGTCATCGCAAATCAGCTGATTTCGAAGTCGACAGTTCTAAGGTTCAAATCCCAGTAAAGGCAGTTACTTTTATACGGATTTGAATACTAGATCTTGGATATACCGGTGTTGTTTGGTATTTTGGGTTTCAATTAACCACACATCTCAGGAATGGTCGACCTGAGATTGTACAAGACTACACCTCATTTACTTTCATACATATCATCCACATTTATCCCTGAAGTAATACCTTACGGTCCAGAGGTTCCAGACACTAAACAGAGAAAGAGCCTCAAGATGATTTATCATTGCTGAACAACACGCTGTTACATTTCTGTTAGCAGATAAAGTTATATTGCATCACAGTTTGGTGGCATAATATTGTGATATACAGGATTGTATGATATTACGATGTGGTACGACCCAAGGATGCACCTGAGGTACGTTTAGAAGAGATCAGGTCTCTTCAAAGATTTCCATATCAGTATTTAAATATGAACACGGATCGAGAAATTGGACTTCCTTTTAAACATACAAATGTGCACTAATGAAATGATAAAATACCATAGACATTTTTTAAGAAAAAAGAATGTTATTTAATATCTTAATTTCTGATAAACACGAATAAGATTCTTTAATAATATATAATAAAAAGCTAGCAAATTATTGCATGACTTTCCCGGCTACGTCGAACCCCCAAATCAGGGAGCCTATTTTAATCATTTTAATATGCTTTAAAATTAGTATTAAATAAGTTAAAATCGAAATCATAAAAAAAATATTTTAGTTGTTTAAAACAAAAAAGCACCCACATTAAAGGGAAATTTTTTAGTGACTTTTGTGCTTACCGTAAATATTCGTAAGTTTTAGGTATTCATAATTCGGAATCGTAAAAAAAAAAAATTATTTTGGGGCTCCCTAACTTTAGAGAGAGTAATTGGGTAAAATTAATGTTAAAAAAGTAGCACAAAGAGGTAATACTAAATTTAAAAAAAATTGTTCAAGAATATTGAAAAAATAAATGATACAATCATAATTTTAAATAAATTCAAAAGTGATATTTTAGGAAACGGAAAAACGCTTTGCCACATCTTTTTTTATAAATATACTAGGCATTTGAGTGTAATAAAATAACAATACTTTCAGATTTTAAACGCAATGATATTATATATTGAGCTTACACTTTTAAAAATTCAGAAAACGATTTTGCGTTGGTATAGACTAAATAGGTAGTTTGGGATCGAAACGTAATGAATCGCCACAGAAAAAAAATCAAGTAATTTCTACTAGCCAGTACACTTGTTAATCGCTCGATTTAGACAATCAAAGAGAGGTTTTTCAAGCTCTTTGATCATAATAACAAATACCTAAATGTTAAACTACGGAGATTTTGCACGTAAGTGAAAGAACAAAAAAATTAATCGTTATACTTGTCTTTTAAATCTGTTTAATTAGATATTCCTTATTTTCATATCGTCTCGTAATTTATTCTATTATATAATTTATTAGACGAGTCTAGTGTGCTGTAATTAATAATTAGTAGAAACGACATTAAAATACACTAAATAAGAAAATTATTATAATTTAATAAGCTTTTTAAATCTATAGTTTCATTATCAGATGAGTTAATTGAACTATCAGATTACACAAGTAACGATCGTAACGCATTACCTTATACTATAGTTGTTTATTTCTCCTACCGAACTGAAATAGTGTATATATCCTATTCTTTTCATTTATTGCTTTATACTAACTGTCCTGGTGTTACTCAGTCTTTTTCTTTGGTGAACAAATCGGTGTGACTTCTAGAGCTGAATATCGCCTGCATTTCGGTGGGCACGGCATAACGATACGGAAGAAAATGTTTGAATCGGAATCGGTAAAGAAAACAACGAGAAAGCAGTGTTCATTCCTAAATTTCCCTAGAAGTATGACGAAGAATGCTTGTTATTCTTAATAATGACTATACCATTTTTGAAGTGATTTGTGAATTACTTCAGGTCGTCTACAACCGTTGTAACAGATAACAGAACTGTTACCACAAGTACAACAGCTAAAACACAACATACACGCTTAATATTTTATATATAACTAACGATGAACATATGAATTGGAAAAGTTTAAAATACAATTTGGTTAGTTTATACTGAATTTACTTTTTGCGGTGAGTTTTACTTATTATATATGGATAGTATTGACTGATTATAAAACTTACGATTCATCGATGAATTATCTATTCTATATTAATATGAACTGTACATACCTGTAACAAAAGAAAATATATTTTTTATTACAATCCTTTTTTTTTGAAACGTGAAATTTTTTATTGATTAATAAAATTAATATTAGAAGTATAAGAAAATATAATTTGATAAACGATAAAAGAGAATGTAAAAAAGATAAATGGCAAATAAAAGAATAAAGTAAGGGATGTCATTGATGTCAGGGACCGACAATAAAGGAAATACATCTATCTTATCGTACGGTATACAACGTAAACGTATACGCTACCGCTCCGCCGATCTCCGTGCGGACTCTTTCATCCTGAGGTCCTGGGTTCGATCCCTGTCAGGCATGACATTTTTCATACGCTACAAAATTCCATTTCTTACGTACAAGCTTCTCTATAAGCTTCTTCGGTAAACCGAATCATCAAAATAAATAAATATAATGTATTTTCAAACAATGTATATAATTTATTTTTATTTTTATTGTGTACGTTGCAATCCGTTCGACTAGTGAACAGATTGTATTATAGCGAACAGAATGTATTCTAATGAAAAAAAATCAAATCAAAGATTACTGAAAGAGTTAAAAAAAATTTTATATATATATAATTTTTTTTTTTGAAGGTCCGGGTTCAAGCCCCGCTTGACAAGACATTTTTCACACGTTACAAAATGTATTATTATCCATCATATTGACTATTTATTAGGTGTCAGCCTATTGTTACTATAGTATAAATAAATAAATCGCTTACTTATTACATATCTTACGATTTTAAAATAAAATTATTTTTAGTAACGATTCTAAGAACAATTCTTTGATAAACTTTACATAATAAAGTACTGCCAAGAATCATGTAAGGAAAACTAGTATATATATAATTTCATATAATAAAGAATCGCCAAGAATAATATCGTGATAACTATTTAACAATTCTACCTACAAGTATAATAATTAATTGTTATTCAAGAAAATTTATTACCCTTCTTGCATTTATAAATAATAATAAATTAAATCATTAAAGGTTAGTTTTTATCATTTATGTTGTTTATTCAAATTACTCTTAATAATATGTAAATACGTAATATAAATAAATCACAGTAGGGACTTATATAAAATATTCAATAAGTTAAAACTAAACAACTTAATTCGTAATAGTCTTCTAAATATTTAAAAAATATTTCATGCTTAACAAAACATGCCAAGAAATTTCATATTTAGTCGAATGTCAACAGTTAAGACTTTTTTATGAAAATCAACATACATAAGACACATAGCGATTTTTTTCAAAAGATAATAAATCAACCGACGGCTTACATCTATTGGTATCTACGTACGGGTATAATGCGTGAACAGCCAAATTTTTATGTTAAAATGGATTTATGTTTCCATTAACTCTAATTATAATCATATTTAACTTAAAAAAATATATTTTAAGTTTTGAGTTACGGGCAATAAATACCTTGAAACCGTCAAACGGTTATGATTTACTTCCAGCGGTTGTTGTAAGTGAATTAAATAATTATTAACTAATGAGGATTTAATAAAATCTTCTACAATGTTGAAATGGGTCCCGTGGTTTTGATGTTTTTTTTTACCAACTCGATGAAGATGTATTTTACATTTCAAAATTTTGAACGAATAAAGTATCACAGAAAAGAGAATCAAAAACATTTTTCTTAAATTACTAACATTACATTACATTATAGCGGCCCCAACTATCATTTAATGAATTTCAGTTATTTTTTTCATCGTAAAACATTTTTTTAATAAAATATTTTTTTATCACCATATTATTCTCCACGAACCATGTTTCTTTTATTTCGTCTACGATTGTATTAGTTAGCGTGGTTGTCGTAAATTAGAATCAGCCAAATTACTTCAGCAAAGCGCCTTTTGATATCTTGACATGCCGTTCTGCGATGCGGTTTAATCTATTATTTTGCAGGTTTCAAACTATTGGCGTATACATGCCTGTTTGGGGTATACAGATTTGTAATTGTTGTTCGCTTGGAAATTGTTCTAAATCCAGCTGTTTGATTTTGTTTATTAGATAGGTAGCCGTAATAAAAAAAAAATTACCTCGGTCAATAAGTTGTTTGTCTGTAAGATAGTACATACTAACACGAGTAATAATCTATCCAGCATCTTCACGGGAAAACACTTTTTGTGCAGTTCACGCCCCAAAAACCCGACTGCCAAGGAGACACTCGACAGCATGGGGATTTTCCGCTGCATAAACAACTTCCATCGATCTCAAACATTGTTTTTTCACTCTTATTTTCCCGTTTCCTTTGAGTTTTCCACCCTATTTTTACAATCATCCTACATATTTAACTGTTTCATAGTGTTGTCGAGCCTTCTGACTTATTTAACTCGCGATTCGTTTCAGAGATGTTAATTTTTGTGACCAGTAGTAAACGAAAGGTTACGAATGCTAGCCTCGAATTAACAAACCAGTTCATATACTAACTTTACCTTGAGATGTTCGATTATTACCACTGCTACTTAATCCTTCGTATATTTAAAGTACCATCTGGTGCGAATTCCTATAGATAATTTTATCGGGAAATATGCCCATAACAGTCCCAGATTCTCATTTCGGTAGAGAACATAGAAAAACAACTAAAGAAATTAGAAAAAAATTGCGCAGAAAGAACCCGATACGGTATTCAGTTGCCTCAAACGTAAGAATAAAGTATTGTTCACTCAGTACACAGATTAAGGAAATCATTGATAAGAAATGTAGTTTTGAAATAAATAATAAAGTAAATTGTTAAATAAGGAAGTAGAATTAAATAAAAAATAATTGTAAATATCACTTTTAAGAAAAAAAATTATTAAATTATCATGAAGTGAAAGAACATATACAAATATCTTTTTGAAATTTCAAACAGGTTCAATAAACCATTATTTTAAAAAAATTAAAGAAAATACAATTTAATAAAATAAAACTTTCGTTTGATCTGGCATTCATTATACAGAGTGATGTTTTAGTCCGGTTACGAAATGTTAAATGCAATTTAAGAAAGGGAAATTTAGGTGGAAAAAAAATGTATTTGTTACTTACAAAAGAGATTTAATAAAAAGCTATTACTTAGATAATTGTTAAAGAATATGCTCAAAATGCCCACCCCTTGCGGTTATACACGTACAGACTCTTTTCAGCATATTAGCAGAAACCTTTTTAAGAGTTGCATTGAAAATATTCGTGATTAAGTCTGTAATATTGACTTTAAGTTCATCAATAGTGTGAGGATTGTTTTTGAAGGCCTCGGACTTAATATAGCCCCACAAAAAGTAGTCAGGGGATGTGAGGTATGGGGACCTTGGAGGCCATAAGCCCTTGCTTATTATTCGATCATCAAAGAACTCATGCAGAAAATCAACGGTTTCTCGAGACGTGTAGCATGTAGCGCCGTCTTGCTGAAATCAGCTACACCGTTCTTGAGGTTCCAGGAGGGACACAAATTGGCGCACAATATTCCTGCATACTTCACCATTTACTGTCTGTTCGAAGAATACGGGTCCGACTATACGATGACAAGATATAATTTTTTCAGGATGCAAAGATTTGCCTTGTAAAGCGTTAGGATTTTCAACCGCCCAAATTCGACAATTTTGACTGTTCACATAATCATCGATATGGATCCAAGCTTCATCACTAAAGAACATTGTGTTTAAAAATTCGATTCCGTAATCATTTACGAGAGACCTAAACCAACGGCAATATTGCAATCGCTTGTTTAAATCTGGAGGCTGAAGCTCTTGGACTATCGTACGCGATAAGGATACAATTTCAATTTTTTAGCGGCTTTCTGAACACTCGAATATGACAAACCGACTTGCGTGGAAAGTTTTCGTAAACTTTTCCGTGGAGAATTGAGCGATCTTGTTTTAATATTCTGTAAAACGTCATCTGTCAAGCGAGACGGTCGACCGCTACGTTTTCTGTAGCAAACACTACCTGTCTCTCGAAATCGGTTTGCTAGCCTAGAAATTGACATTTTTTCTGGCGGAGGAACACCAACAAATTTAATTTGAAATGATTCTTTTACACTCGCGTACGATTTCGTAGCAAAATATTGTTCAAGAATTGAAAACTCGTTGTTCTATGGTAAACGACCGAAAACGGCACAAAGGTTTACACAGCTCAAGGAGAATCAACTCACACTGCCGTATCTATACCGGTTGGGTAGCGCTACCAACTTCGTGTCACAAAACAAAATTTCCCTTTCTCAGAAAAAAATTACCATACATTAACAGTTGGGTAACAGGACTAAAAAATCACTCTGTATAATATGCATAAATTGGTACTAGGAGGAATATTGCTTAAATCAGCTTGTAATATTTTTTTATTAATATAGCTTTTATAGATTAAACTGAAATTAGGGAACTTATATTTTTTCTTGATTAAGACCCTGAAAAATGAATTGCATCTAATTTTATAACCACGTCTAAACGCCAGGACATTGATTTCAGTATGAAAATTCTTATAAAATTCTTATAAAATTACTAATTATTATAATTATTTAATGTTATTACAAACATTTCTAATTATACTCTACGATCCATAAATATGAAGTCTTAAATAATCAGAAATTAAATTATAATTAAGAAATAACATTGACTAAAAATTAAAAACCAATTACAAAAAATTATACGCATTTTTTATATATCCTGTTTCAGAATTACTTATCTACTCCTTTATCATTAATATTTTTGCGGGTCAATTAATAACTTAATAATTATTTCTTAAAAAATATATATATTATGTTATTTAATTTCCAAAGTATTAAATGAATATATTTGTTAATAATTATTAATAGATTAATTTTTTATGCTACAGAAGAGATAACTACACTTTAGTATAAAAAAAAGGGGGAAGAATAATAAAAAATTATACAATAATACTAAAAAATTGCTTAGTTATATACATATGTATACGTGTAGGCGCGCACACGCACGCACGCACGCGCGCGCGCACACACGCACACACACGCGCACACACACACACACACTCAATATAATTATTATAAAACCTTTTAACCTTGAAAAGACTGCTTTGTTAACAGTAACGACTAGCAAGGGTATAAATTAAATAAACTACAATAATCTTATTTAAAATCAAATCATATTAGCGAACAATTCTTCACAATTTAATTTTTTTTAAATATTAAGCACGACAATAACAGGCAAAGAAATGTATAAAATTCTCACAGTTAAGTTAATAACCTCTTAAATCACAATATTTTATTATATAATTATATATATTTGTCATTTGTACTTAATTGACCCGTAAAAATATTAATAGTACAGGAGTAATAGGTAGATCTGAAACAGTTGTATAAAAGATGCATTAATTTTCTGTAACCGTTTTAAATGATGCAGTTTATGTAATACATATATATATATATATATATATATATATATATATATATATATAATATAAACACAACGTTTAAGAAAGTTTTTACCTACTTTATAAACGTATTCCTCATTTCAAAATAATGAAAAACGATCGTAAAAAATGTAGATCTGGAAACGTTTGTTTCAGTTTAGGTTACCGTAAGATTTCGTCCAGGTTTCTGCTCTTAAGGGCAAATAATGCTTCACTAATACTCTACAGACATAAATTATTGACCAAAATAAGTGATTTTATCCGCTGTCTTATATGAAAAAAGTGGATCCCAAACTCTATCTCCAGTAGTTTCTGATAAAACTGTTGTAAAATCACAAAAAAACTGAAATCGAAAAGCACCTATTTCTACTACACGACTGCCCAAAAAGGAGTGTAATGTTTTTAAAAGAGTGTATGTATATTTGTTTCACCGTAGCAGCTCAACGGCCGAATCGATTTAGATGAATGATCTCGCGTTGGAATCCTTACGTTTCTGGAAGTCATAAGCTATAAAAAATATGTATATATATATATTTATTTATAAAACTATATGTAGTAGTAGAGATTTGCCGGTTGAAACACAACTTTAGTGAACTGTGAACTGCGACCCTCTATCACAGTGTTAGCAGGGTTTGAATTTAACGATTCAAATATATCGAATGAATAAAATTACAAAAATAATAGAATTAAATTTACGTTAAATGAAATAAAATAATATTAGATAAATTAAAAAAATTCCTTTTAATAATAATCGGCTTTCCGGGGGGACTGCGTGTGAGGCTAGAGCAGTGAGGTGATGCGAGCACCTCGTGCGAGGCTAGACGTGCGAGATGCTAAAGCACCTCGTGCGAGGCGATTGATGGTACTAGCTCACCATCGATCGGGAACAAACGGAATACCTCTGGGATGCTGTTTTGGGAGGTGCAATGGGATGCTCTTATAATATCTCTGCAAACAATCGTCTGATTTTCAAAATTCAAACGGGGTTAAAGGTTAGTAGGTTAGAGGCTAATTTTTGCATACATCAGGTACACTCTCGATTTGACAGATCACGGTTATTCAGAAATGCTGTTATAACTTCGCAACCGATCTACCGATTTTCAAAATTCAAAGGAGTACTTGCTCGTTAACAAAATCACGATGGAACCAAACCAGAACAAAGAGCATTGTTTGTCAGCAATGTTTGTTTTTCGGCAGTAGTGTTTTTTTATTTTTAATATTTATCTCTTGTTAGGTTTTCTTTTTTAAGTGTAAATTTACTTTGCCAATAACTAAGTAAAAGTTTTGAGAAAATATTTATAAAGAATTAAATTCCGAAAAAATAATGAATTTAAATCAGCAAAAATTAAAAAAAAAATTAGCTTATTAGCTCGAAAACAAAGTGTTTTCTATACAGTAAGGTCGATGTTTGTATAAACTTTTTTCATTACTTTCATGAGTGAAATACCCCGATAAAGTACGGAAGAAATTCCTGAAAAAATGTACGTATTATATATTTTGGAACGGAACGAAACGCAAGGATAGCGGAGGATACATATCCTCTATTAGTCGCAGAGCCTGGACAACAGACTCTTGCTGCTAGATCTTTCTTACTATCGAGCGGGTATTTGTTTGTTTACTGTCGGTTATACATTGGTCTAATTTTGTTTTTCGGACGGAATTGTGAATCGCGTTCCTTACAGATCAGTTTGAAATCATTACTTGGGAGAATAGCAATGTATTTGCATCTTTCTACCGGCAGATTTCTCTTCAATCCGTCCACTGAAGGCCTGTCGGTGCTACTGCCTTTCGGTCTAGCAAGAATGCACCTGATGGGACCCAAGTTATCGGAGGGTGCACTATGAACGATAAAAAAAATTACCCCTGTGACTTCTGATGGTAGTAATTTAAGAAAATTTAATTTTTCATTTTGGAAATAAAAACTTAAATAGACCACCATTATATTTTTCGAAATTGAAATTTATTATATCATTTAGTACGGTTATAAACTTTTCACTTCATTATAATCGGAGCAGCAGTTTTGGAATTATAATTACTTAAATATAACGTAAATAAAACAAAATTGATAACACGTACTGAACTTTGCAATTGATTATAAAAGAAAACTACTCGCTAAAACGCAAAGCAAAAACGCTTTTTCAAGTTTAAATCTTTTTGCTATTGAAAAAACCCAATAACAAGTGTTCGTTGTTATTTAGCCACCTGTTTTAAGTACAGAAAATCTCTCCTAGTGATCACATTTAGTCCATTGTATAAAAGTCATTTCTCCCTCGCCCTATCTAGTAAGTATAGTTTGAGTACAGTCAACCGTAAGAATCATATGAACTACAGATGTCCTTACGCTTAGTTTTGTTTCAATATTTCTTCATGTAATTTATAGCCTAAAACCTCATAACTTAAAAATTTTATTTTCTGGCACCGACTAAAGTATTTGTTTTAAAGTAATTTTCTTAAAAATTACTAGAGATACAATTCTGGTAGCTGTTTATTCAATTCTTCAAAATAAAAATCATAAGAAATCATAAAATATACAATATAAGTCCCGAGAATTTAAATATTGCTTCATTTTACCTTGTAACAGAAAACAGGGCGAAATTTTTCGCAAGCTATAACTCGAAAACATAGTGTTTCTAGACCAATGTTTTTTGAATATTTTTCTTTATTTTTACTTGTAGAACACGTCCTGGAATCTGAAATTCTTTCGTTTCTTCGTAAAACACCGTCACGCGAATATATATATAAAGCTGAAAGTTTGTTCGTTTGTCTGACTTTTGTTTGCCTGACATCAAGCAAGAACCAACCGACCGATTGCTTTCAAATTTGCAGGATATAATCGTGTTATCCCAAGAAAGATTTTTAAGCCGTAGACCGAGGCCATAATCCCCTTGAGGGTGAACTTGTGAATTAAAGATATTCATTAAAAAAAGAATATTAATCTTTTTACTTCATTATTATATTTCTCTCACCACGGCTACAGATATACGTTATACATTTTTCATCATCTAAGATGTGTGTACTTTATTTACCATATTCTGACCTTTGTAATTTAGTTAATTTTTCAGGTTTCTATAAAGCCTGAATACTTTAATTATTACTTATCAGTATTATTCTTACAACCATACAGTAAAGAACACTGCGGGGGTAGGCGGAGCCCTCAGGCTAGACGGGAATGGCGACCGAAGCGAGCTATGCGGCCCTGGAGTAGGCCTCGTGTCCCCGGGGAGCTCCTGGGCTTGCTTGGGCCGAACTGAGTCCCTGGCTAAACTTGCTTATAATACTTTTTTATAAAGTATTTGAATTTTCAAAAAAACATAAATATACGAAAAAACCAATCAATATATGTTCAAATAATTTTATGACCATGTAATTTTTCCTTTAAAAAAAGTCTATTTATCTTACCTCGAAGAGAATTGCAATTAATTCTGAGTCCGCTGAAGGAACTTCTTCAGAAAATAATTTCTGTTCAAATAATTTATTTAATCATTCAGCTTAATACATAAGCTGCCATACCACATTTATTATGAAGATTTAAACTTATTTAAAATATACAACAAACGAGACCTAATAATTGTTTTTTTACCAGTGTTTGCATTTTTAAATTGAGGGATCTCAAAACTACGAAATAAAACATTCAGGTGCAGATTAAATTTTTGATTTATAATAGTATTTTTCTCTAGAATACAAATGTAAATAAAAAAAATAATAAATACATACAGGAAGTAAATTACATGTTTACAATTTTATTTAAGATTTTTTATATCGGAAAAATTACTGTTATTAAAATTGAATTAAAACACGTTTAAATTTTGATTGCTTTATTAAAAACAAAACAGGAGATTGCTGTTTATGATTCGGGTAAGACATATTTTTTGTACAACCAAAAATTTTTATCCGCTTTAATTATTTCTTGTAATGTTAAATTTAAAGATGTTAACTATTAAATAAAATATTTAAATAATTTTTTCATTTAATTTAGGATAGTACATTCAAAAGATGCAAGAGGGAATTTACAATAAAAAGAAAAAACAAAGCAGGAAATTCAAATACACCAAATTTAAATTAATTATTAAATATTTCAGTTAAAATAAGCAGTCTTCTTCGCTTAATAGAAAGAAAACATTAACGTAAGGCAGTTTCGATCTTCTACCGGGGATGCAGAAGTCAAGAATATAACCTTCATTTACACTGGTAATCAGGCAGTCCCAGATAAAAAAATTTAACATTAATCTAGAGGTAAAAAAATACACCTCATGACTGCATTATAAAATAAATTCTAAACAAACTTGCCTGATGTTCGAACTTAAAAAAAATATTTTTGTCATTACATGATGTGTACACAATTTTAAGACATTGAATCTTTAAAAATTATCGTGTATTACACTAGTCGGTGTAACAGTTAATTGTTTTTTTTTTATAAAAATCGATCGAGCAGTTTTTCTGAATCATCTGTGGATATACAGTGCGGAAGACCTACAAAAGGATGTGAATAATATAATATAATATATTATATTTTTACATGATCTCCAAAAAAGAACCCGAATCGTGATTAAACGTAAAAATTTGAGTCAAAAAAAATTGTTGAAGCGGTTGCATTAGGCGAAACCGGAATACAATCGATCCGCATAAAAAAAAAAAACATCCTGAAATAAATATTAACTGTTTTACTTTCTAATAACTTTTATACTAACTCCTACTAAATGGAGACAACTAGTTTGTATTCTGAATTAAATAATTTCCTATCTCCATTAAGGATGATTACACTAATCGATTTTTTTAACATGATCTGTACTTCGCCTTTGATAGCTGAAAAACAATCTGAGATATAAAAGAAACCAGTTAGTTTTGCTTTCACCGATAGTAATCGTGTTTATCGCAGCCTTTGGTAAAATGAAGTTATCACTAGTGAAGCAAAATATCGTTTATATTTCGGTGGGATTGCCATACTAATACGTATAATACCAAATTATTTTCATTAATAAACCTGGCAAAGGATGTTTATTATTTTTGAAAATTTTTATGCGGTTTTGTTACTCTAGTATTTCGCATCAAGTCACTTACAATCGTTACGGTCGTATCTTAACATAAGTACAAATTAATAAACAGAATTAAAAAATAATAATTATAAATTAATCTTTTAGTTTTAATTTAATAGTATGAAAGAAGAAAATTGCCAGTGTGTATACGTATATATATTTATATATAATATAAAAATGTAATTCCGATGTACAACAGTGAGAATTAGATAGTCTACAGTAAACAAAAAAACATTTTATATTACGTTTTCTCTTGTAAGCGGGTAGTTAACACAAGCAAAAAATATCTTGCAGACACAAGCTACGTCGTGTTAAACCATACCAGCCGAAAGTTTACGAACGTACCGAATATGCCCGAGTCCTCAGTTACGTATTGCCGTTGTACGATGTAGTTCTGTGTTTTGTGTGGTTGTTAGGTTAATGTGATTTAACAGTACGTTTTTGTGTGAGATAAATAATCGACCAACATGTATTTCATTACAACTAATATTAAAGGTATAAAGTATTTTCAAATGTATTATATTGTTTATACTAATAATTTAATATGTATAATTATGTATTATTTATTTTGATAATGATATTTATAACTGTAGGTAGATATGAAAAATTTAGGATTGTACACCATTTCTGATGTTTTTCTGGTACGCATTTTAGTTTTTTAATATTTATTTTTTTAAATAAATGACAATATGAATATGAAATTACATCATTCGATACTCTTACGTTTTCGACTAATTTGTGTGAGGATGTGTAGTATCTGTGTAAAGTTTTTATTCACACTGAAAATTATGTTGTTTATTGTGGTGAAATGCTTACGCTGTATTTTATGAGAATGAGTTAAACATGTTAGAAAATAAGCTTCATCTGTCGTTTTTTTATAAGATTTCATCAAATACCAATAGAATTCTATTTGAGCGTGTATGTTGTTCGTGTTAGTGTGTGCACGCAAAACACACACACACACACACACACACACACACACACACACACACACACACACACACACACACACAAATGTTACATATACGAGTAGATTATTTATTAGTAACTTTATTTTCGTATAATGTATATGATAATTATTATTAGAACTTAATAACTATGTAGTTGACATATTTTAAAAATTTATACATAAGATATATGCAAGCATCGATATTTGGACCGTTCTTTTTCAAGCGATAGAAAAGTATATTAGGCCCAACATTACAGGCTCTTTTTCCTCCTATTGTCCTGATAAAAAACATTTAAATCGTTATTAGAAAATAAAGGTTATGCTTTCAATGAATTGTAAATTCAGTAGCATAGAGTTTATGCCAAGAAATTTTATTTTATATTTATTGTAGTTTTTTTTCACTAATTCACATTATTATTATTATAATAACCTTTTATCATCGGTGAACCCAACTTTAGGATCCTGCTGCTATACTTCGGATCCAGTGAATCTCTGGAATATGCAAACTCTTATACTCGCCACAACCCGTAATCCCTTGAATTAAAATGGAGTAATATTTTTTTTAATACAGCATAATAGAGTTTATTTTTTCAAAACATAGTCTAAATTTAGAGACTAAAAAATGGACGCTATCAAAGAGGTTTCTTTGTTTATTCAGAGTAATTTCAGAAACTGCTGAACCGATCTCGTAAATTATTTACGATTTGAACGGTTATTTCAACCCGACAGACGTAGGCTACATAGCAACTCTTTTTGCATTTTAAAATGTTCAATCCGATTTCTTTTTAAGCGTTTTACTTCCGGAATTAGTAAAAAATGAACGGTGTAAAATAAATAAATGGAATTAGTCAAAATAAACTTTGCAATTCCAGGCTTCGTAAACCTCTAAGCCTCACCTTAATTTAACAAAAATAAAATTATTCAATAATCGTACTATTTTTTAAACGCATCTATTTTTTTCTACATATTTTCTCCTGTCTTTAATCAATTTTTGTAAAGTATTTTTTTCGAATAAATAACTCGAATTTTTTTATTTCCCGAGCAGTTTGACGCTGTTAGATTTTTGTTCCACAAAAAAAACTCTCCTGCACGTATTAATCTGATTTTTAGGTTCTGCTAAATTTGTGCGTGACTTTACTGTATAAACAGCATCACTTTTATAGATCGTTTTAGTATGTTTTTCTAACGTAGTGCAATTTTTATTTATAACCAAAAACGGGATGTATGTATATTTTGGATGCAATATTGTTTTTTTTCAATCTTTTTATTTATTTTTTTATCTGGCATATAAAATTTAACAAAAAAAATGTTCTTCAGTATTGTTAAAAGTCGAAACGATGATATTTTATGCATTCAAATATATTTTCGAATTCAGGTCATAATTTCCGCCATCTTAGATAAGCCGAGTACTGGGTTTAGACATGATATTTTTAACGTTAAAATGGAAGTAATCAGATTATTTCATATTGTACTATCATTTTTTAAACATTTTGCTTTTTATTCAATAATAATTACTTTATTATCATAATAAATAATAATATATTACACTGAGCTGTCAATGTCATAAAACGAAGATGACCTACAAATCAATAATATCAGTTAATTTATTATTTACAGAGCCTTTATATTTTTTTATAAAATAATTTTTTTTGAAAATAAATTGTATTTTTTTTTTTTACAATTTTACAACAGACTAAATGTATCTACCATGTACTGGCGTAGTTGAGCGCATTTTTTGTGGTTGTTAAGACCTTAAATTCGCTTCTAAAATGCTATTTTCAATCCACACCGTGAAGAATTATTTGAATAACTATTTTATTTAAGCCTTAGGAGAGGGCAAGACAGGGGGGCAGACGACTGCCACGGCACCCTGAAGTGACTGTGTAAAGCTTAACGGCGAGGACCGGTCACTTTGGGGGTGTTAAAAAAAGGATTAAAAAAAAACTATTTTACTTAAAAATTCCAGACAAATAGTCACGAGGGAAAAATCTGAAGATCGAGGATCTACAAACAGTTAGAAATTTGCTCCACAAAAATTTCCCATACCTCTTTTATCAATGAGTTTCCTTTTTGGGCTGTTTTTTTTTTTTTTGTTGTATTGTAGAATCCAACAGTTATATCTATCAGACTCTTGTAATGTTGTGAGATTCAAGAATTTTTCCTGACATTCAGATGTCAGTGTTTTGGAAAAAAGTAACAATAATTATTCTACGAGATACGGTACACCAAACCGCAATTTTACGGAATGTGTTGGTTATTCACTGAATACACGATGGTTGTTAGGATTCAAAATTTTATTTCCAAAAGTTCTCCGTGCGAGAAAAATATTCTTAAAAATCTGTTAAATATTAAAAATGCAATTAATTTTAATCTGATATGTATTGTTGATCAATTATTTCTCGAGCGAGAAAAAAAAAACAAATAAACAAACTTAGATAACGGATTACTTTTGTTCAATTTTATTAAATACGTGAAGATACTGTGATAAAGCCCTAGATTCTGATTGCATACGAATCCATTAAGGCAATATATAAGCTTTTTATACGTATAAAATAAACAAAATTATTTTATTTCTAATGAAACGAAAAAACCTGCGAAAATATTAAAGCCGTTTTTTCTTGTTTCGTTCTTAAAATAGATGCATTCATCTAGTACTGATGGTGCTCCAAAACGTTTTTCACTTTTGAACCCTTTCGTAAGATGATTCAAGTAGTCTTAAATATTACCGAAGTGATTTTTTTTTATAATGCACCGACTTTTCAACAAATTTCTATCAGTAAGATATTTTAATATTTAAAACGAATGCCATATTAATAATATTTCTTGTTTAGCGAAAATGAGAAAAGAAACTGTATATGTTACGACATAACCGTGATGGATATAGGCGATCTTATATTATTAATTAACATTTACTCAAAAAAATAGCCACAGCTAATCCTTAAAAATTATAAGCAATGAATTTTTGGCTTTCTAAGAAAAATAAGCGATGAACTTGTTTCCTATTGCCTTCTTCACTAAGCCAAAACTACGGTTGTATATCAACATGCCAACCCCTCAGAAATTTAGGTCATACTCGACCGTACAAATCTTCCATCACAAATAGCGAACATTAATCTCAAGTAAAGAAACTGTGATTGATGACTGTTGTATCTCAAATGTACGCATCACAACCATAAGAAAGTCTTAAACAAGCGGTATCATTAAACAAAAGGTTAATGTACCCCTTTTTTGTACAGAAAATTCGTAATATACAATGTTTAAACTCAACCACCACTTTAAATGCAGTTAAATACGAGAAAGAGCTTTCCATTTCGCATACGGCTTGTAAAAAAAAAATCACATCAAAATACGCTGAAGCTGCGTGAAAGATAACTTTGATTATTACGTACTTAACAACGGCCGTCTAATACACCATTTATCATTTCTATCATTGTTACCAACATCGCTGTACTAGTACACAAAATATTCCCGTTTACTGAAATTAATTGAGGTTATGAGGGAATTTTTCTCTTTAAAGTATGGATATCGGATTTCATTACCTTTCGATCAGCGGATATCTCACTACTATATAGAGTACTCCCAGAATGTATACCGTAGTTCAAAACTCACTAATTTTACTACTACATAAATCATAAATAAAAAAAAAATGTGGAAATAAATGATGTAGAATTTATTTTACTAAATTTAATATAATTTTCTACATCGATAGATAATATCTATAGCGATTCTCATTGTCTATCATTATCGAATTCTTCAGACAGTTATTATGTGTTTTTCTAAATTTAATATCGTCGGCTAATTTAGCCCACCGGTCTGGTCTAGAGGTTAAGTCGTCGTCGCAAATCGGTTGTTTAACAGCTGATTTTCCAAGTGGATGGTTCTGAGGTTCAAATCCTAGTAAAAGTTAGTCGGTAACTTATAATACTTCAGAGGATAAATGAATATGATATATAATGAGTTTAGTCTTGCACAGTCTCAGTTCGATCATTACCGAGATGTGTGGTTAATTGAAACCTAACCACCAAAGAACACCGGTATCCACGATCTAGTATTAAAATCCGTGTAAAAATAACCGACTCTACTAGGACTTGAACGCTGGAACTATCGACTTCCAAATCAGCTGATTTGGGAAGACGCGTTCACCACTAGACCAACCCGGTGGTTTGTACTTTTGTGGTTGGGGTCAGTTAAACACGCATCTCAAGAATGGCCGGTATGAGTGTGTATAAGACTACACCCCAATTACACGTCATACATATCATCCTCATCTCATTGGGTCGTGTTGGGGGGGGGGGGGGGTTGCTTATTGTTCAAAAGTTGAACAGGTTGCAACGAACATATTACAAAATAAATAAAAAAATAATTGCTATATGTGGCGGCATACCGCGAGAACTGATCCTAAGCCGAGTAAAGTAGAAATGTACAAAGTAAAATGTACGCCTGTAATGCTGAATGTCACCTTTATTACATCGATAAGAATCTTTATTCAATATTAAAAAAAAAAAAAAAATCCCAAAAAGGGTACTTTTAGTTTTTACGGGGAAAAAATTTGTAATCACGATATGCTGACGTAGATTAACATTATAAACATTAACATTATTAGAAAATAATACAAAACCGTCCTAAATTTTATTACAAGGCGAGTTATTTATTTTCAAAATCGTACAACTAATATAGTTAATAATAATAATATTTATTTTTTAATGAAAAAAGGAACATGGGAATATTATTATGTAATAATTTAGATAATAAATTTTTATAGTGTTTTTAATAAGAATTAATTATATAAAAATAAATTGCGGATAAAATTTATATTGAATAATTTATAAGTAAACGTGATCGTACATTGCTAGAATATAAAAAATTGCGGAAAACAACTATAAATACAGTCTAGTTAACCTTAAAAGAATAATAATAATAACAACGTTAACGTAATAAGGTGTATCGTTTAATACCTTTAAAGAAATAATAACTTTAATTACTGCGTTTGTAAATTGAAATTAATACTATTTATTAAGCATTGAGATATTCTCGAAAAAGCTTTCAGAATCATTATCGCTGTATGCTGTATCAGAAATGGCTATTATTTTTTAATTAAATTAAAAAAAAATGCTTGTAGATATTTTACATTATATTAAATAATAATGCTTTCGTTTATGTTGTTAATAATTTTTTAAAAATAAACATATAATTTTCATAATAATTATCAAATTATTGAAATAATTATAAATAATTTATCAAATTATTGAAATAATTTGATAAAAAAAATCGTTATAAATATTAAAATAAAAGAGATTGGTTTTAAACGTAAAAAAAACGAATTTATTTATTTTTATTATGAAAAAATGTATAATTTGTTCTTATGATCGATTAACTTGTTTAAAATATATTATTTATTTAATAAAGTTAATTTACGTTTATATTTAAAAATTTGCTGTTATTCTTGGAAAAAATAAAACTAAAGATTATTTTTATTTAAACAAAGAACTTTGATATGTTTATTAATATTATTTTTGTATTTTTAATAATTAGCATATTTTATCGACGTTACAAAATAAATAATGTACTTTTACAGTTGGGTAAAAAGAGAAATGTTTTGCATTTGAACTAGAAAAAAAGACTACATTATTTAAAAATTTGAATAATTTTTATCTTAAAAGAAAATTGTTTTTTTGATAGTATATTAATAAAAATATTATTTTTTCATGTTTCAACCGACTTTTTTTTGCGTAAATTTCCTTATTTAGGATTAAAAAGTAACTTGCGCAATTCTGCGCAAGAAAGCCAGATTTTTCGTTAATTTATTTTGGTTTTAATATTATTTTTAATCTGGTTTAATATTGCTAACAAAGATACCGCAAATAAAGAATCGTTATCGTTCCGATTTGCAACGTCGTAACGAACCACGCTTCTAACTTACCCCGCTCATATCTTTTCGACCTTCAATTGAGCGTAAGAAGAACGACTCGACCAATCTTCATCAAATTTTCACATGCACGACAGATACACTGTACGGAATATCTATTTTTCAATGAAATTGATCCGCTAGTTTTGGAGATTTTCGAGTCGCAAACTTTATATATTTTATTTGTCGCGTCGCACGGACAGTAACAGTGGCAGTGGCTGTGCTGGTTGACCTGCCGCGCCGTACACCGGTCGCACCCTTTAAAAAATCGAAATTCAGAAAACCTCGAAAATGGTTTTTAAATATATATTTTCAAGCCCAAAAAAAATAGAGCATCCTCGCTGCGGCTTCGTCCGCGATATATAGTTACTTGCGTTTGCCGTGGCGGTCAGGACTCGCTTCGCTCGCCCTTCCCGTCTAGCCAGAGGGCTCTGCCCCTTGGACTCCGCTGTGTTCATTAAATTCATGCTTGTGAGAATAATAATGATAAATAAAAATTAGACCGTTCAATTTATAAAAAATATCAGTATATTGTAATTTGTTTAGAGCAACAGTTTGCTCAGTACAGAGTCTGAAACTTTCAGCGATCTAAAAATATGGGTTTCAAAGTAGTCGGCCCCTATCTTAAAAATATTAACTATAACTGATTACCTGTACTTCCTACGGGTAAAAATGTATTTTGCCCGGTTCTTATCGTTACCCGACAAACGCCGCTAGGAAGTGACAATACCTTGTTTCTCTTCTTTTTTTTAAATTACTTTTATTTTGTTTTTTGGTCAAGTAACCGAAGGCAGGTGCAGCCAGTTGCGTCGCTCATACAGTAACTAGCTGTGTTGGTTGAGCGGCCTCGCCGTACACCATCGTACCCATTAAATTGAAAATAAAAAAACCTGAAAATGACATTTAGATATTTATCTGAACAGTACTTGCAGCTCCAATCTAGTGATTCCTCATTTAGTATAGTCGGAAATGGAGAGAATTTGCAATCATTGTTCAGATATTTTTTTTTACCTTTTTTCACCCCTTTCAAGGTCGAATTTCTAAAAATCTAAAAATTACTTTTTAAATATTTACAGAAAAATAACACGCACTAAAAATCAAGTTGATATCTTCATTTTTCACCGAGAAATTAAAAATAAAATAGTAAATTTTATTCTACTCCATTTTAACCCTTTAAACTCGTAATTTAAAAAAAAAGTTTTTTCTTAATGTGCAAGTATACTGTAAGAATATGTACGCAAATTTTCATCAATCTATCTACCTTCAGCAGTTTTTGCTGGGCGTTAAGGAATGAGTCGGTAAGGACAAGTTGCTTTATACGTACAGATATATATATATATATATATATATATAAAAGGAAAATTAAGTTTTTAAGTAAATGGTATTTTCGTTCTTTTCATACGTAAAAACGTAAAGAAAATTCAATATCAACCCCCAATCCCACCATGCGACCTAAGTAATACCGTTACTTTTTTTCGAATAGTCTGTAAAAAAAAATGGAAGAAGCATTAGGCCTAATAACTATTGATCAGTTTCGGAGATATTTTAGTTTTCTGAATTATGTAAGTTAGAATGTAATTTTTGTTATTTAAATTTACTGTTACTGGTCTGTGTACATAATATAGGTGAACTGGAAGTATGCGAAGTCTCTTGGAGTACTAAAAATTGTTGTAACAACAAATCTCTTTATCAATTTCCCTTTACCTGAAGTGTTGATATAACATTGATATTATCAGCAACTGGATTTTGATGCTTAGCTAGATTCAGATAAAATTTTGTGTCTTAAAACAATTCTTATACTGTTAGAATGTTTAGATCTATGCGAGGTAACTTATTTGTTACGTAATTAGGTGCATTTACGATTCTTTAAGCTACAGCGTTTTACGTTTTTAATCCAATAAATGAATTTTCAATTTCTGTTTTTCTTTATACATATCAATACTTCAGTTTTCCCATTGTTTATCCTTAAGTAATTAATATTCCTTTAATTTTATTTTACTTTACTAAATATCCTCTTCTTAGAACGTCCCTACACATTCTCAGAGCACTACATTCATGAGATGCTGTTACTTGAGATATCTAATATGGATCTTTAATCCAATGGTTTCTCCTGACTTCTGAATTCCACGTCGTTTAAAAAATGCAAAATCATCCGCTTTTATAGATAATTTCTCTTCCAAGGCCCTTGAAATCTCTATCCACTTATCCAGCCCCCTCGAAAAGACTATTGGTAATTGAATCACTTGGAGCCGTGAAATAGGGACTAATTCATCGGTAATCATTCATTCGGTCATCAGTGCCTCGTTTCTATTAACACATACGGTTTAATTGTCCAGCACGTCTTAATTATAAATCGGGAAGGAGAAGCTAACAACAAAGATTAAATTACGTACACAGATTTGGCTAGAGGTACTTTTATAAGCCGTTGTCTTAACTAAATCCGAGGAGTTTTATATATGCAATTGATACATTTTTTGAAATATAAAAAATAAAGTAAATTAATATTGAACTGTGTTAATATGTCCAAGCATCACGCACGCGCGCCCGCCCACACACACACACACACACACACACACACACACATATATATATATATATATATGAGTATATACGCAATATGTATTAATAAAAATCGAGATTAATTCTTTATTTTTGTATTATGCAAATAACGGATCACTTAACGTACAGTTAGACAAAACTTCTCAGGACCTAATGAAAACAACGCATTAGGAAAATAATTCTAGGCAAATCTGTATGTAATTTAATCTTAATCGTTAAATTATATATATATATGTATATTTTATTTTTCCGGGCATAGAACCTTAAAATTGCAATTTTTAAAATCGCAGTTTTTCTTGATTTACACGTTAACAACTGTTATTTAATACGAAAGTTATTTGTAAAGTGACGATATTGTCACATATAAATAAACGCATAAAATTAACGTAAAATAACTAAATATTTAAAAATGTATTATTAATAACCAATGTAAATATTAGTCGGTATTAATAGATAATTTTGTACCTAGCAACAATTGCATCCTAACAGCAAAGTAAAATATTTACGAAAATGAATTTTTCCATTTACTGCTTTATTATTTTTTGTTTTCTTCTATGTATGCGCTTTTGTAGAAATCTTTACTTTTTCATAACGTATATTTGGAAATTTAGATTAAAAATATAGTTAAAAATAAAAAAGTGTTACAGGGTATTTTTATAATCTTAGTCGCCGATAATTTTACATTAGTAACGGAGGTAGTAAACATACACTTTTATTTTTTTATTTCTACATTAAATTTTTTTAAACGATGTTTACAGTATAAATTTCCACTTACATGTTCTGATGAAGCAAAAAATCTCTGCGAAAACGATAGATATAGAGGAAACAAAAATAATAAAACGGTAAGTAAAAAAAAATAACATTTACAGGTTATGATAAACTATTTTCATTTAATATAATACATAGATTTATAAATTAATTCAGGGCAAATTTATTTTATTTTCTTAATTTTATGCTGTATTTACTAATAAAATTCACTTATAAAATACCTATATTATAATATTATTATGTTTTAATAATTTATTACCGAATTTATTTTTCTTTCTAAACATTTTCGGATTTCCAACTCTAATTTGCATAATACTAAATATCAGAGTGATAAATAAATATTACGGTCAACGTTTATATTTGATAATGCATAAAATGGTCTACAAAAAGTGTATATACTGTATGTTTTATTTTCTTAGTACATGTTGTATACATTATAATGTATGTGACTTATTAACTTCATATACTATAGTTGATGTATTTGTTGGCAGCTGTTAAATAATTTCGTAATACCTTCTTACCTTATGCATGTTATGTATTATTATCTGTTATATATATGTATGGTATTTATAAACTTGACATATACTTTATACCAACGTCAAACATTTTTTTTAATGGATTATTGTTTTCATAGAAATGTATTGTAATATTTTAACAACATGGTCAAGTTAAACACATGGTAACATTTGTGTGTGTGCGCGCGCGAGTGTGTAATTTTACAAGAACGACGCAAGTAATTTTACAAGGCTGAAAATGATCTGTATTTTTAAATATTTAAGTCAAACTTTTAGTCAATTAAAAAGGCTTCGTCTGTGCTATTAAAACGATCCTCCTCGACTGAACCATAAAAAGCCTTACACAATCCTTAATTAATGTTCTATCGTTTGGCTATAAGAATCACAATACATTCCGGAGAAAAGGATCGGAGGACATCTTTCTCGTTTGATCATAAGTCTGTTTAGCTTGGTCTATGATCGTCATGGAAATTAATTATCAGAGGCCTCCTTGCGGGATGACTCGGTTGAAAATCCGCTCATACGAAGTGTTTCTTCTCATACGTGTGTTTTCAACAGTAAAATCAGATCACTCCAGTTAATAAACCAAGGGAGATATTTATCCACCCCTTAAAAAGCCTCTTTCTTGTCGCCTTCTTTCAAACCGCCCTCTTTCTCGTAAAAGAGGAAAAATCACCCTCTTTTACAATAGGATAATCGTACCATAAAAGGATTGATATCATGATGGGTTGGTAACAAACGTTTTTTTTATCCATTTCCATCTAATCAGGATCTTTTCAATTATGAGGTATAAAAGTGAGGTAAAAGTGGGTAAATTATACGGTATAAAAGTGGGAGTTAATCTGAATAGAACACGGGGTGCCCCCCCCCCCCCGACCGACCGGGTTGGTCTTGGTGAACGCTTCTTCCCAATTCAGCTGATTTGGAAGTCGAGAGTTCCAGCGTTCAAGTTCCAGTAAAGTCAGTTATATTTACACGGATTTGAATACTAGATCGTGGATACCGGTGTTCTTTGGAGGTCGGGTTTCAATTACCCACACATCTCAGGAACGGTCGAACTGAGACTGTACAAGACTACACTTCATTTACACTCATACATATATCATCCTCATTCATCCTCTGAAGTATTATCTGAACAGTAATTACCGGAGGCTAAACAGGAAAAAGAAGAGGGTGCCCCTGTTATTATTCTCATATTGAAGTTGAGCTAGACATCCATTTTTTGCTTATATATTTCGCATCAGAAAGAAAACCCATATTCTCTAAAGTCGAACTCTATAATAATTCAAAGCTCCCGCTATTGGTAGAGCCAAGCGGTATGATTTTTTTTTTTAAATTTAAATTTATTATAAAATATTAAAAAGTTTACGTTTACGTTAATTCAGTTATATTATTGAATACATATAGTCGATCACGACGTAATAATTCAATTGAAAATCGATTGAAAAGTAGGATCACATTTTTAATGAGGGTGGAAAAAGGGAGACAATTTCTTATAAATATTTTTTGAAAACTAAACTTTAATCATTAAAAATTTCTTTTTTTGAAGCAATTCTTAGAAACTTCAAAAAAGCATACGCTTAGATAATATTACCAGACCGTGCAGTTTACAACTAATATCGCTGTCACCAAATATAAAACTTATATTGATAATGTACTATATACACCAGGTTGTCTAAATCAATTTTCCCAGCTGCTAATGAAAAAAAAAAAAACCAGCGAATAAAAACAGTTTTTATCATTACATGTTTAATGAAAGAACAGAGGAAGGGTTCAAAATGTCAAAAAAAAGAGAAGAAAAAAATCGTAATTATTTATTTTTTAGTTCCTATTTTGGGATTAGTTATTTCTTTATTATTTCTTTTTATGATATTATTTTGAGTTCTCAACAAAATATGAACACGAAGTATGTTAGTTCCTTCTCTGTTATTACGCGAGGATTTTCATTAGAACTGTAAACATAAATATGACAGTTTGCTAGGCTATTCAGTTTGAAAAATGTTTTAACGTATGATCGCGCTAGTAAAAGAAAGATCTGCTTCACAATTAATAATCTAATTCTTCACAAAATTTTATTCATCCTTTTGTCAAAATCATTTTCATTCAGCTCATTCTTTAGAAATTTCCGTTAATTTATTCAGAGTATTTTTAATTTAACGGAAACCTACCTAGCGTGATCGCGTACGCTTACTCGGCCTGTATGTTTGTGTTCAACTAAAATACAAAATATATTCGAGAATGTGTAGTGAAGAATCAAGAAATGGAATTCTTCGTGGATGGTAAAGTATTATTTTATTTTCCCGTCAACATTAAATAAAAAAACTAAAAAAAAAACATATTTTTTATTTTTTATATTTAAAAACAATTACTATATAGATAAAAAACTGAATCAAACGGTAATTATATCAGCTTATTACTGGAAATTGCAAATATTCTTATAGTACAATGCTACAGAATTAACACATCAGCATGCAGGGGAAATTAACTTTTATCCTACCGTGTGTAATTTAGTAGGAGCAAACTCAATTTTATGAGGAAAGGAATTTATCATCAGAAAAGAACACACTATCGATTAAATATTGTCTTTAATGATCTTATTTTTACAATCAAACTCTGGAACAATGATTCTCAAAGTTTTTCGCCCACCGCCACATTGAGAATCAACAATTTTCTAGCGCCTCCAAAATTTTTAAACTTACCATCTGTTAAAAATAATAATTGCAATTGCTATTTTTAAGATGCACTCTTAAAATAACAGCAATTATGATTATTATCTTTAAACGTGGCATATCCTATCTCTTAGTTGAAACTTACATTTTGAATGACAGCAATTAAAACGCAGGTTTAATAATATTTGGAAAAAATAAAAATCTGAAGTATACTGTCAAAAAGTAGAGTATTCAAGCTTTAATATATTTTTATTCATCTCTCTAAGCTTCTTGGTCGCAAAGTTAAAGTAGTTTGAATACAATCGTTTTTTATCGTAAAATATAGGTGTCCCTTTAATTTTTTTACTATTATAGTAGGTATTTAATTTTAGTTTGAAATAACAGGAAAACATCATTTTTCTCTTTTTTTAATTAGCCGTCGCCTTCCTACACCGCCTCTGAAGGCCCCCAATTTTCTGTGGGTCTTCTACCGCCCCCCCTGAAGGCCTCCAACGCCCACGAGGCTGAAGGTGAAGGTTCCTCGCCCACTTTGAGAACGAATGCTCTGGAAGTTTATTAAAATCCTTGTGTGTTGAATTTTTACGACTATTTTAAATATGAAAATTATTTTTCCTTTTGTGAAGTTCTGTTCAATCCTAAGATTTTTTGAAGGCTGCTTGTAAAATTAATTTTCTGTACAGTTTATCTCTTTTTTGGCTTTTATTCGGCATTACGTATTTCTTTTGTTTAACTGTATAGTACCACATAAAAAAAATGTATTTTTTTGTGATTTTTGAAATTTAAGAATCTGGTTGTTTTTCTTAAAAAAAAAAAACTAAAAAAAATATCAAGTGCTTAGTTTAGGTTTAGATACGTCCTATTATAATAGTTTAAACAGAATTATTTTTTTTGGGTTTTTAATTGCTGTATAAAAATAATAAAAAAAAGGTTACTGTATAGAAACAAAAGATAAAGAAGCAGTAAAAGTTCTACAATATTATTCATATTTTATTACGTAAAATGTTATACAACTTGTCTAAAACAATAAAGAAACCTGCTGAGAAGCTGAGTTTCTTCACTTGTTATAATAAAACTGGATATGTTTATACCCAAGTATACATAAACACACGTCGGTCCGTACCTCAGCCGTTTCAATCTTTCGTATTTTCCACCTGTCTAACTTGCAACAACATAACATTATTGTGTATATGCGCGCGCGCGCGCGTATTTGTGTGGTGCATCCCACCACAGTTGTCCTTCAAACATTATTGCAAACGATACTTGCGCTTAAACCTTGTCTGGTTACATTTTTAACAACCATTGACTTTGACTTAATAACTTGTTTTCTCATAAATCACTGATGATCATTTTATCTGATTAAAACTCACGTGAAACATTTTATTATTATTATTATTCGATATTTAATACTGAACAGTGATACTTAGGTATGCAGTATATTAAGTTTCATAAAGATGATTAGAAATAATAATAATAAAAGTTTAAAAAGGAAGTATAAAGAACTTAGTAAGTCCTTTTTTTATATATTTATTTTTTAAGTTATATTGATCCGATATGCAACTGTCATCGTGCTGACGGAATTTTTCCTTACACCATTACGAAGTAATGCAAACCATTTCTTAAAGAAAAAGAAGAAAAAAGTGTGTCGCCTATAAGAAGTCTCTTGCTGGTGTATCACTGATAAATTTTAGACTGCCACTACTAACTTTGTATTCCTTTTACCGAAATATTCATAGCGCAGATCAATTCTATTCTAATACGTTTTTCCAAAAAAAAGTAATTAATGTAGCAGTAACGAAATGAACAATATTTAGAAGAAACGTTTTTAAAAGGGAAAGGTAATTTCCATGAAAATAGATACTGCACGAGTGTTCATAAAATAACCTTGCGATTGTACAAAATAAACGATCGGTAAAGGTGTGGTAAAACATGATATACTCATAATATTGAATTTCAAAAAGGTATGCTGCTGACTTTTGACACTATGATATTAGTCGTTTACTCGTGAACTAAGGAATACATTACGTCAAAGTTTTGTATAAACGAGCTAAATATAAATAAACCTACTCGTACAATGACTGAAGCAACTTTTTGCGATAAGTTTATTCGGATCTTTTTTAAGAATTTAATCAAAATTTAAGCCCCTATCATGACTGTATAATTCGATAAGTTGTTCTTATCAAAGATAGAGTTTACCTGTAACAGTGCATGTTTGACGACATACTGTATAATCGTATAATCAGAACATTCAATATTCAACGAACAGTTCGAGATTGAATTCAGTACGTATGTGTGTGTATAAATACTTTTTGTCTCGGATTTTGATTTCTTTTTACAAAAATACACGATTGGCCGCGATGGGCCGTCGGGTTCACCTCAAAATGGAAGCCAAAATTAAATTTTGTAATGATCATCACTCAATAACGGTGTAACCTTTCGAGTCGGTTCAAAAGAGCTCTGTACGGTTTACTAAAATATATAAATATCAATTTTTTAAATGAAGAGTACGATCCCCAAAATGTCGGAAAAACTAACTTTTTAATGATCGAAAGAAATACGCTATAATACTGCCAAAACACGAGAGATACATAAATTATATAAACTTAGCGTTATGTAGCGTAAGAAGAAATTAGAGATAATAACCTTGTTAGAAATTGTTTACCACCAAACCGGTATGTATTTACAATCGGCTCCTTAAGTGGAACCAAAGTAAAATAAATTATCAGTAAGCAATAATCTTAAAGTTCATTAGAAAAGAATACGCCAAAAAAATGCCAACACTTCATAGTCCGTAAAAACAAACAGTTAACAAACAAATAAATAGTCGGTAAAAAAGAAAACAAATAATCAAGCGATAGCTAGTCGAATAAAGAACAAAACACAACTTGTAGATATAATCAAAAAAATAAATAAATAAAGAAGTAAATAAAAATCATATCACTAGATTTGGCGATAGTAACTGCAAACTGTCATTCAGTAGTCCCTAAGTCAAGTACATGGAGACGTTTCAACCTTCGGACATCCCCATGTTATCAAGCAGATTGATCGCTAGGTGGTTTACGTGATTTTCTAAACGTTGTTGGTATTTAACATTGTGCTGTTTCACAACCTCACGAACCGTCGGAAGCTCCAAATTTGTTAATCTCATCATTCCGTGTAAACCATGGCGCCTCTGCAATCGTTCTTATTACCTTATTTCGGAAGCGTTGTATGATATCTACGTTACTATTATTTGCTGTCCCCCACAACTCAACACCATGGTAATAATAGTAACGTTTGTTCGGGAAATTCTTACTAGACTTTTCACTGACAACTGTTTTTTATTTTGTAATTTGTAGTTCCAAATAACACTGAAGATAATTTCAATGTCCAGATATGAACATTATTTCAAATTTTTGAGCGTTCTACCATGGAATTAAAAATATTCGGAGCATGTATTACAGTAATTTAATTTTGAACAATTCACAAAGCGTTGAATCTATGTGGACGGCAGCCGAACCGTAAAATGAAAAACAGTATGGAAAAACATATTGGGACTTGATTATTACTATTTATAAGTTAATATGGCATAAAAAACATACAAATACTATTTATTCCATCAAATCATTTTGGATCTAAGTGTTTTGGCCTTTACAAATGCATGTAAAGAATTTGTGTACGTGTAAATAAAAATTTTAAGTGTATTTTGGATGTGAAAAAACAAAGTAATATAAACAAATAATAGCAAGAAGAGGGATAGGGAAGAAGATCTGTATTATTATTTCGATAAGCTTTTGCATTTATTCACTGCCAGAGGAAATATGTAATAGCTTAACTCTATGAATATTGGATTCCCTCATATTGCACTGAGTTTAACAAGTTGAGCCGTATAAAAAAAGGTAAATTAAAAATTAAAATAAAGTACAGAACAGTACTAGATATTGCAACTAATTACGGAAGCATTAATAAGTGCTAAAAATAATCTTGCTGTTTTAGACACATACGTTATCATCGTAAAACAATTACTGTATTATGTTGTGACGTTTCCAGGGAAATCGGACATCACTGACTGATGAATGCCGAAGGGATACTTCAACCAATTTTTTTTAATATTTTAATATTCTTCTTGTATTTTTTTTTTTAAATAGATGTTCATACAAAAATGGAGATACTCGATAAAAAAGATTTACTGAAAACCTTTGTGAAGTTATTTTTTATAGTGAGCTATGAAAGGCACAATACTTTACAAAGGTAGAATAATGTTTTCACAGAAAAACGCTGAACTTAAAAATGGTATAAATAATCAAATAACGTTGTATTATATGCGCAGCCGCTTCGAAAAACACTGGAAATTGATGATGAAGTTAGTAGTGGAGGGGCGACCACTTGCTCGGTCTGTAAAACGTGATAGGTTGGCAATGGAAACATTCCCTCTACCAGCCTCGCCACATTACCACTAACATAGCAACAACCATTTAATTTTTTTTTTTAATCGCTAGACGTAGTTGTTCAGCCTAATCTTAAATTAGGTTAACATTTTTTAACACAGCTATGGCCCACTTATGGCCCGAACAGTGGGCCAGAATTGTGCCACAAATACACAAAAAGTGGCAAAAATCGAATTCGTACAAGATTCATTCGTTCGTAATAACGCAAAAGATTAGAATTGATTTTTAAGTTTCAGATACATGTATTTTTGGATAACGGAACTGTATTTTATAATAAACTTATAAATAAACATGTGCTTAAGAATTAAGTGTCTTGTAATTGTAACCCCGAAGTACGATTTGGATAAAAATTTTTAAAATTCTGATACACTTAAATAAACAGAAGAGATATTTCATTTTTAAGATCTGCTTACCCCGTATTACGACCTAATAAAAATATATTTCTAATTTTTTGAAAAATGTTTAAATTTCTAATTTTCAAACTTACGTGAAGAATTACAAACTTACATTAGGAATTGCTAAAACAACTTCTGAGATTATTACAATAAAATAAAAATTCATAATAATAAAAGAGACTATTTGTAAAACATGACAGAAACCGGTCTTTGTACTTTTTCAGTCGGATGGATTAAACTTTGACTGTTTAGAGATACTCAGTTTCTTTTAATATCAGTTTTTTTTAATTTTTATTATAAAAACTAGTGGAAAATTTTTTAAATTTATTTATTATTACATTTTATTTTACTATTATTATTATTTTATTTACAGTTAATATTTTTTTTTTTTTTGTCTTCACTGGTTTGATGCAGCTCTCCAAGATTCCCTATCTAGTAATAGTCGTTTCATTTCAGTATACCCTCTACATCCTACATTCCTAACAATTTGTTTTACATATTCCAACCGTGGCCTGCCTAAACAATTTTTTCCTTCTACCTGTCCTTCCAATATTAAAGCGACTATTCCAGGATGCCTTAAGAGACAGACTTATAGGCCACATGGCCTATAAGTCTGTCTCTTCTTTTAACTATATTTTTCCAAATGCTTCTTTCTTCATCTGTTTGCCGCAATACCTCTTCATTTGTCACTTTATCCACCCATCTGATTTTTAACATTCTCCTATAGCACCGCATTTCAAAAGCTTCTAATCAGCTACTCCGATTGTCCAAGTTTCACTTCCATATAAAGCGACACTCCAAATATATACTTTCAAAAATCTTTTCCTGACCTTTAAATTAACTTTTGATGTAAACAAATTATATTTCTTGCTGAAGGCTCGTTTCGCTTGTGCTATTCGGCATTTTATATCGCTCCTGCTTCGTCCATCTTTAATAATTCTACTTCCCAAATAACAAAATTCTTCTACCTCCGTAATTTTTTCTCCTCCTATTTTCACATTCAGTGGTCCATCTTTGTTATTTCTACTACATTTCATTACTTTTGTTTTGTTATTGTTTATTTTCATGCGATAGTTCTTGCGTAGGACTTCATCTATGCAGTTCATTGTTTCTTCTAAATCCTTTTTACTCTCGGCTAGAATTACTATATCATCAGCAAATCGTAGCATCTTTATCTTTTCACCTTGTACTGTTACTCCGAATCTAGATTGTTCTTTAACATCATTAACCGCTAGTTCCATGTAAAGATTAAAAAGTAACGGAGATAGGGAACATCCTTGTCGGACTCCCTTTCTTATTACGGCTTCTTTCTTATGTTCTTCAATTGTTACTGTTGCTGTTTGGTTCCTGTACGTGTTAGCAATTGTTCTTCTATCTCTGTATTTGAACCCTAATTTTTTTTAAATGCTGAACATTTTATTCCAGTCTACGTTATCGAATGCCTTTTCTAGGTCTATAAACGCCAAGTATATTGGTTTGTTTTTCTTTAATCTTCCTTCTACTATTAATCTGAGGCCTAAAATTGCTTCCCTTGTCCCTATACTTTTCCTGAAACCAAATTGGTCTTCTAACACTTCTTCCACTCTCCTCTCAATTCTTCTGTATAGAATTCTAGTTAAGATTTTTGATGCATGACTAGTTAAACTAATTGTTCTGTATTCTTCACATTTATCTGCCCCTGCTTTCTTTGGTATCATCATGACTATAAAACTTTTTTTGAAGTCTGACGGAAATTCCCCTTTTTCATAAATATTACACACCAGTTTGTATAATCTATCAATCGCTTCCTCACCTGCACTGCGCAGTAATTCTACAGGTATTCCGTCTATTCCAGGAGCCTTTCTGCCATTTAAATCTTTTAATGCTCTCTTAAATTCAGATCTCAGTATTGTTTCTCCCATTTCATCCTCCTCAACTTCCTCTTCTTCCTCTATAACACCATTTTCTAATTCATTTCCTCCGTATAACTCTTCAATATATTCCACCCATCTATTGACTTTACCTTATATTATATATTGGTGTACCATCTTTGTTTAACACATTATTAGATTTTAATTCATGTACCTCAAAATTTTCCTTAACTTTCCTGTATGCTCCGTCTATTTTACCAATGTTCATTTCTCTTTCCACTTCTGAACACTTTTCTTTAATCTACTCTTCTTTCGCCAGTTTGCACTTCCTGTTTATAGCATTTCTTAATTGCCGATAGTTCCTTTTACTTTCTTCATCACTAGCATTCTTATATTTTCTACTTTCATCCATCAGCTGCAATATATCGTCTGAAACCCAAGGTTTTCTACCAGTTCTCTTTATTCCGCCTAAGTTTGCTTCTGATGATTTAAGAATATCCTTTTTAACATTCTCCCATTCTTTTACTACATTTTCTACCTTATCTTTTTTACTCAGACCTCTTGCGATCTCCTCCTCAAAAATCTTCTTTACCTTCTCTTCCTCAAGCTTCTCTAAATTCCACCGATTCATCTGACACCTTTTCTTCAGGTTTTTAAACCCCAATCTACATTTCATTATCACCAAATTATGGTCGCTATCAATGTCTGCTCCAGGGTAAGTTTTGCAGTCAACGAGTTGATTTCTAAAACTTTGCTTAACCATGATATAATCTATCTGATACCTTGCAGTATCGCCTGGCTTTTTCCAAGTGTATATTCTTCTATTTTTTTTATACCATTTATTTATTATATATTTCATTTATCCTTTTAAATACTTCTGTATCTACTCTCTTTCTGCTTAGCCTCCGGAACCATCATAAGGTATTACTTCAGAGAATGATATGTACGAATGTGAATGAAGTGTTGTCTTGTATTATCTCAGGTCGAGACAGTACATCCCTGGGATGTGTGGTTAATGAAACCCAACTATCAAATAACACCGGTATCCACGATCTAGTATTCAAATCCGTATAAAAGTATTTACTAGGATGCAGATATTTACTAGGATTTGCACCTTAGAACTTTCGAATTCGAAATCAGCTGATTTGAGATGACGAGTTAACCACTAGACCAACCCGGTGGGCTATCTGTATCTTATGATGGCAACTATTTAACAATCAAAATAATTACTTATGTTAATTTTTTGTAAGCGTTTCTTTTAATTTTTTATTTTATTTTAGTAACCCTTTAGCGTAGTTCATTACGTTTTGATTAAATAATGTTAATGTTTGTTTATTTGTGTTATTTTTTGAGATGACGGGCATGGACTGCTTTGGTCATATTACATTATGAGAATGAAAATTTATAGCCTATGAAAAATGCGTTGCTTGACTGCTTGGATTCAAACCTGGGACCTCCGGATGTAAGACTGTGACGTTGCCGCTCCGCAACGGCGGAGTGGTATATTTATTTTATTTTCCTTTGTATTATACTATAATGAAAATTCACAAGTGCAGAATATATAAAAGAACATTAAAGTAGTGTAATTTATATAACAAAATAAAATTGTACGTAATAAATATATATTAATCGAAGTTTTATTAATAAAACATTATAAATTTTAAAACGGAAAAAATTTACTATATTTAATGATTTCGCAATACCGATGTTTATTTATATTATACACATACAAGATTATTCAGATCTGCGTGAAAAAATGTACATATATTAACAAAACATACAAATTGTATGATATTTTACTTAACGTATCTGTACGCTATATGCCGTACTTAAATTTATGATCTAAATGAACAGTTATCATAGCACAGGTGTTAAATGAACATTCTTTGTTTAATGAAGATTCTATTTGTGTCTCACACCTTTTATTACTCACCTATGGTAATAAATTATTATTTTTGATGCCTGAAGCAGTTAAATAAACACGTCATCGACTGGATAGACAAACAAAAGTATCATTAACGGTTTTCCTTATTACTATACGCGGAGCTTGTAATAAACTCATTTCTATTTGTATGTATATATATGGATTTTTAATAAAAAAATAAAAATATATGCAAATATTTAATTAAATTTCTCTTATTTAAATCATTCCGAAGATTAAAAAAATGTACGCTTCGACGAAAATAACATGAAAGATTAGATAATTTAATGTATACAGGGGAAGGAAGTGAACTGCATGCACTTAAAATCTGGTGAAAATATCTGAAAATCTTGGCGATTAGGATCCTAAAAAATTGAGTGCGATTGTCTAATTTCTTTAGAATTTTCGTAATAATTAACAAACAACCCAAATGATGTAATTTTGAAAATAAAACAAAAAAAACTATCGAAATATATTTTTACGGGCTGGATTCTCATCATTATTTTGTTGTATAGTTTTTACTGCACCACCCCTTACATAACATAAATACGCCATTTGTTTTAATTACTACCTTTAAAAATAATCGTATTTGTCATGTATATAATTTACTGCTACGGTACCTTGTTTTTTTTAATAGCATATTCGGTGCAGGCTTACCATGACGATCTTGATATATTATCATGTTCAGGTTAATTGGAATTACAAAGCCGTTAATTTTACACAAATGTACATATACAATATTGTCAAACGTAGGTACATTTGACATTATTGTATATGTACGTAATTCTAATCAGCCTCAACATGATAATATATCAACCTACTTACCTCAAATATACCTCTTCCGCTTTTAAGTAAAAATGTATGTATATGAAATAACAACGTATAGCTATAACAACATATATATATATATATATATATATATTATAGCTATAACATAGCTATAACAACGGTAGGTACAAAGTCATAAACCACTCCCAGAAATGATGTAGTTTTCAATCATAACTATCTGGAAAAAACTGTTTTCTCATTGCCTTTTTCACTGAATTATATCGAAATGCAGCTGATATTCAGGCCTAAACTTAATATCAGTTTATTCACCCCAGAAACTGGCTGAATTAACACTATTACTCTCAGAGAAAGCAAATCTTATCGGTAGTAGTTGTAAGTCATATGAAAGATCGAATTAAATAATGAAAGACAACAAATCTATTTTCTCCTTTATGCGGTTAAACATATCTTACAAATTGTTTAAACTCGGACAGGGATGGAATATAAATACATTACATAAAATCTAAAAAGATTTTTCACGCATACAGTATAACTTTATGAACAGTGTATAAGACATCTTCACTGTACTGCATATACGTTTTCAATCATAAAATTCAAAATAAGAAATCATTTAAAGTGAATAAAAATTAACATAAAGGAAATAAATTGAATAATACAATGAGTCATTTCTTTCGTAAAGTTTTGTAATAATCCGCGGTCTACCAACTATAGATCGTCTCGAGCTACGTTGAAATAGTTTATTTAGTGAAAGACTTAACCATCCGCTACAGATGTCATTTAGATATTTTTTGATAGATTTTTAGATACCTACCTGTTTAAAAGATCTTCCCGCAGATTTATTTATTTATTTTTATTTTTTTTTATTTTAAGATTTCTTTTACAGAAACAATAATACTCATCCGATGAGTTTTTAAATAATATCCATAAAAAATAAATAAAATAAGCAAAGGTGTTTCTAAACATTCCCAGCTAATTATCTGGAGGAAGTTGAACATTTCATTAAATCTATTTTTTTTTTTTTTTTAATTTAGGAGTAATTTTAGGGAAAAAATCTTATAAGAAAAAAAATTAGCTCGAAAGTCATTAATTGTCATTAATTCTAGTCCCATCTAAGATATGACTGCCTTGAATCCTTCTCTCTAGCAATCCACTTGAGAGCCCAGCTCCAAATATAAATCAATACTCTCCTTATATAGAAGCCACCACGTCAAATTTGTTGATTTTTTTTATTCACCCAATCGCAAATTATCAAACCAAATAAATGTCAAAACATACGTGTGCGCGCGTGCACACACGCACACATTCATACATACACACGCGAATAAAAAAATTCTCTTTTTTAATTTCCCAAACTTTTATTAATACCAATCCACAGGTAAAAGGAGAGGTAATTCTTGAATTAATAGATTTAATAGAGCATTTTTTTTTTACTTTTCTGGCATCATAGCTCTAGAGCAGAGGGTCCCAAACTTATTTTTCTCATAGACGACTTTCAACATTTTGCTGGTTCCGGTTGACCCCCTGCAGATAAGTGCTTACTACTTTTTCCGACACTGGCAAACGCTAACATCTATTCACTTTACTTTTCTTTTCGAAATTCCGGAAACAAATGAGTAACGTTTATCCTTGGCAATCGTATTTATATTAGTGAAGAATCAAACAAGTTCATGCAAGATTGCTAGCACACACACCACAAGTCGTATTTCGTCCCTTTGCACGTCTGAACAAGCGTTGCGGACGGCGGCGGCGCTTTGCAAGTCTCGACACGTTCGTTGTACTGAATATGGAATATGCAAGTTTTTACAAGTAACAGTCGCTGAGCTTCTCAAAACATTATCTGCCTAGATTGATACGCAAAGTCAAGCCAACATTTTAGTTCTTCACTATCGAAACCAGATGAATTTTAGTGGACCCCGCTTACGAATTGTGAACCCCCATTTTTTTTGTCACGCCAACGTACACCCCCGTCGAGTCTCCCGTGGACCCCTGGGGGTCCACCTGGACCACTTTGGGAATCAATGCTCTAGAGCTATGCTGCAAGAAGGAAACTATGGCAATCAGTCAAAAAAAAGGTACGGTCTTTTTTTGCATTTCTCGTTGTGTCATGACCCAGGAACCCTGAAAAATAAAAAAGGGAAGGGTAATGTTCGTACGTACGTATGTTAGCGTATTTCAAGCTTAATAACTTTTGACTGTATAAACTTATTTTGATAAAATTTTGTACAGACTCATGTATATGAGTCAAATTGTAGGTAAAATTTTGGGGATCAATAACTCCAGGGTGCGGGTGTCTTGGGGGTCAATTTTCTCAAAATTTTACAATCATAAGCCCACTTTATCTTAAGCTCAGTAGATGCGTGCATGCTTTTCTTACCATTTTTTTTTTTAAATTGCTCTAAACTTTCCCTTCCCCAAAAATCGAAAAAAACTATCTTTTTATTTATTACATATTTTTAACAGAATTTCTTTTAATGTGTTCCTATGCTCATTAGAAGTGCAAACGACCCAAAAAAAAAAATATTTTGGGAGCAATATTGGAGGTGGGAGAGCCGATCAAAATTTAAAAATATATATTGTTTTTTAATTTTTCAAAAAGTTTTTGGGTTTCTTTAATTTTTTAGTAGATTAAATGTTAAACTTTTAATAATAATATTAGAATAAAATTTCATTATTTTCACCCCCACTCTGAAAAAAGAAATCTTAGGTAACGTTTTATTTTTTGTACATTTTGCAGAGGGAATCTTTTTAGTTTTTTTCTATTTAACATAGTAAACCCAGAAAAATCAAAAAATGTTCACGGAAGAAGATTTTGGTGGTGGGGTAGCAGAAAAATGAAAACATACTGATTTTTTAAATTTTATAATTTTTTTGGATTTATTTAAACATATAATGATAATTTTATAATAAAACTTTATCATACATTACCCCCACCCAAAAATAATCTTAGATAGATATTTTCATGTATAATTATTTTTCCACTATATAAGAATAAATAACCAGTGACAGGAAAGCATTACTACTTTGTTGTCGTACTTTTTTTTATTCGGGTCAAATTAGCGTAAAATCGATTTCATTTAAAACGTGTTAAAACGGATTTTAGTTTAAAAGATTTTTTAGGGGAAAAAGATACCAATTAAAGAAAAAGGCGAACCATCGTCGAAATTATGCAGGAAACTGGTTGAAAATTAAATAGAGCCAAAACGGAAGTACATATTTTAAACATAAATAGAAAAAAAAATTTTTTTTACGACCCTTTATCGAAGTTTAGAAGCCTGGAAATCGCATATATAAAAACGGATGTAAAATTAAAATTTTTTAATCATTTTATAGCCAGTGGCAGTAATTTTCCTTTATTACTTGCGTTATATTAACTTTGCTATAAAGGTAAGATACAACCAATCGTATAAGAGAGTTGGGCAGTAGATCTTCCACCTTAAAGAGTCTAAGGTTTATTGTTATTTTAACTAGTATTTTAAAACACCAATTTCTTTTGTCTGGAAAAAAAAGTCATTTAATATAATAATTTATTTAAATTTTCTTTGAACTAAAATTAATTTCACGCTTCGACGAATCCATTAAATCTGGTTTGAAAAAACGGACATCTTAAAAACATAACATACATTTATTTAATGCACATACAATTTTAAAATTTCATCGTTGTTTATTAAATTCAATTAAAACCGTTAAAGTTTATATTATATTGTTAATTTTGCCGTATTCATTAAATACTGGTACTTATTACTGGTGCTTTATTCAGTTTTACATCCTTTTTAAAAGAGAAGGGGAAAATAAATTGTATACTGCCCGCATAATTTTTATTACGCAAACTATTTGTCAACAGACGTTTTGACAAATATGTTAGAAAAGAAATATATAAATTCGTATAAAGTATTTTTATGCGCGTCCGCTTTGTGTGACATATTTGCATATCAAATATGATTTTTTTTTATGAAAATGATAATAGTGACATCATTCTGGTTAACAAAATGACATCCAGCTAAACCAGTTAAAAATATTCAGGTTTATTTTTTTATGAATTCCTAAGTTTTTAACCAGAACATATTGCGTGTAGCTTTACAGTTCTTGTCGTTTTTTACAATTTTACTTAAAGTAAATTTATTTGATATTAAACTTATTCATTGGAAATTCTATCATTAATCATATAATTGGAGTAATAAAAAAAAAATAATAAATTATATCGATTAAGTTGTTGATCCAAAAAAATAAAACTGAAGTCTGGTTGTTTATTAGCCGAGTTCCAATACGACGACAACGTTTTTGGTTGTTACGTTTCTGTAAAAGTTAATTTATATGTTCACGTGAAAAGAAACCCTCGTATAACACTAATCTGTTTAGTCGATAATTCTTTGTCAGGGTCTGTTGGCCCATCTATATAGTTTAAAATGTACACCGTTGTTCGAAAATAAGTTTTCCAAAACTAGGAAAATTAACTTAGTTTATCGTTCGTATTGCGGGTAAAGTATTTATTTAAAATTTAGAAGACACAGCAACACAAACCTGTTCAAATGTTATGCGATTACTTAACTTGGCGTTTTGGAAAACTTGGTACACGAATAACAATTTGAGTAAATGTCATGTCTTTACATCGTTCCACCGTATTTTGCAGTGAAAACCAAAATATATAACTTGAAGTATCATTAGCCGGCCGAGAAAAATAATACGAATTGTTGATAGAAACTAAAATAGTCTAGATTAAAGAACTAACAAATTTTAAGCAATTATCGTGCTTCTTCCCCACCGAATTTGACTATTTTTTATTCGTGTACGCTAAGTCCTCTACACTGCCTTCTCTCTCAATCCTTATTCTTCAGAATTATCTATCGATTATCATCGACTATTGGAAATTCATCGAACGCTTATTTATAAATGGATGGGTAGGGTTATGCGATGATGTTGACAATATTCTCTTCGAAATGGCCGACTGGTGGCGATGAAAGGGCGATGTAGTCAATCGGGTTCAGCGCTTTCCTTTAATAATGATATGTAAGAGGGCTTGCGTATAAAAATTTATTTCTCGTGTAACAATATTCTTCTTTAAGATTTCGACAAGACTCTTTTCTACTTTCGTATGTGATATATCGTTTTTTTTAAAAATTACATTTAATTAAAGAAATACATATTATTTAATAAATATTCTTCCGCTCATAATTTAATTTGTCCAAACGCGATCACAATAATGTAATTCATGTAATAAGGCTTTGAAAAATATAAATTCACTTCAAATCCGTTTTACACTTATCACGTGACTTTCGTTTGAGATTTACATAATACAGTTAAATAAATAACACATCTTACTTTAGATCTCTTTACGACATAAAGTAAGTTAATTTAGTACGAGTTTAACTTCTAGTTCGGTAAAAGCGTCAAATATAGTTAAGATAATTTAGTTCTTATTTACTTTTAACATATTTAAGTATACCTACTTATTAAATCAACAATTTAAATGCAAATAAAAAATATAGCAATAAGTAAATACACGTTTGACTTTTAACGTTCAGTTTTCAAACTGAACATTGTAGGCTTTTTAAAATATGAATGTCATTTAAAAATTAGTTTTTATGTTTATTTTTCAAGGATACACCTACTTCAAATTCTGAATGAACATAACTTTTCATTTTACATATTGTCGATAAAATATTCGTATACATACGTATTTGTAAACTATATTCAGTTGTGTTTTCATATAGTTTAGTTTCAAGCAGGTATATAGATTTTCACAAGTGCGTAGAAACAATGAACGGATTGTCTTGCGACAAAAATGCGCGCATTAATTTTTATTTTTATTCTCTGTTATAGAGTATTTCATATTATTAAGACGAATGTAAATTATTTAAAATATAAAACCGTCACATCAGTTGCTTTTCCTGAAAGTAGTAATGTTTATTACGTAACTTTTCTCTGTGCTAAACAGAAAGTTTACTTTCGGGGCAGGATATCATTAGCCATTAGATGAGCTTGGGTTAGACAACAGTATGCACGAAGGCCTACAGATCTAGTTTCCCTTGCATTCAGATTTAAATTTCTGTAACAAATTAAAAATGTTGGGTTGATAGTCGCTAGTAATCGGTTGATTATAACATTATTTAATTGTAGTTCAGTTTATTTTTGAATTTATATTGGGATTAATTTGCGTTTAAATGCACAAAACAACAATGAGTTTTTATACTTGAGTATAAAACTCTGAAGTTAAATCTCTATTTATCAATAAAGAATATCATGCGAGATTTCCGAATTATCTACTACCGAACCGTTAATAATTCCGTGTAAATGATATAGAACTTAAAAAAAAAATTAATTTTCTGCAGAGACAGTAAAGAATTTTCATAAACCAACCAGAAATACTTCTCTTTTTATTGTTTGCTTGATGATATAATTTTGAAACTTGTGTGTGGGATATGGTAATGGAATTTTTGTAGCGTATGAAAAAATGCCATGCCTGACCGGGACTCAAACCCGGGACCTCTGAAGGAAAGCCCGAGACGCTACCACTCTCCCACGGAGATCGGCGGAAAAATACACAAATTTTTAGGCTTGAAATACCCAGATCAAGTTATCAAAGATTCTAAAGGAATTACTGTAGGCCATGATTACTATATATGCAATTCGTAATGATAATTTTGACAAAAAGTTGCAATTTTGTGAGGAATTTTTTATTCGTTGTGAAGCGCATACTCATTTCTATAGATTATCGATAGAAGCATAGATGTTTCGATGAAGCATACTTCAAATTAGGCGTTGCCCCTTATAATTGTGATGTCGAATAAAAAGAGGACAGAACATTATTTCATCGACAAAAATGAAGCAAGGGTTACTTAATTTAAAATGTACAGTTATTAGTTACCGAACTATTAAATGTCTCTGATTCAGCCAACTCTATATTTGGCAACACTATTATCCTCTTCAAATTGGAATTTACATCGATCAAACAGTTTTTGAATCGATAAGATGTTGCATAACAATTAAATGACGACTACTTTGATGCGATTTGACACCTTGCGATTGTTAGTTCTGGAAGAATCGTCAAAAAAATTGTATTTTCTTCAAATTCAAACAACTTGGACCACCTCAGTTGATTGAAAATCAATATGATTTTTATTAACCGTGACAAAAAATCGGGATACTTGAAATTTTTTCTCTAATAAAATAAAAAACTTAACTTTTTTTCATTGTTTTCATACTGATAATTTGGAAACTGAATTTTAGACAATCAAATTTGTTTCCAAATTTCAGAAGCGAGTTAGATAAGAGAAAATCACTTCATTCCTCGTTTTCTTTGCAATTATTTTTAAGAAATGTTACACAATTTGCTGGAGCTTCTTTTATGTTATAGGGTGCCTATAACCGATAGTTTTTTCAAATACAATATTATAAAGAGAGACATTAAGTTAAAGGGAAATAAAGCGTACGTTTTGCTTTTTTACCTACTTTTAAAGTTGTTTTTATCAATATCTGTACTACACATACATACACAAAGTATAATTAAGTAGGTACTATGACGTAATACTTAAAAGATGTTTATGAATGGCATTTTGTAAGCTAAATTTAATATTTTGTACTAAACCGTAATTCTAATAAAAAAAGACCTTAATTCCAACGTATAAAAACAAACATCAAATAAATACTTAATTGAAGTTCCAATTAAAACGTTTATTTTAGGTCAGTTTAGGTATAGACCGCCCACTCAAGATTATTTACTGTAATTTCCGCTTTTACACTGCCTTTAGTCAGTGTAGACATATTGACGCCTAAATCGGCATTAGTTGCGTAATATTTATATTGGTTTTAATAATATACTATTTTTTTTTTTAAATAAAAATTTTCACGAGCGATTAACTAAACAGGTTCCTCCAGGTTACCAAATTTTATTCTCCTTACTGAGGAATCATTGTAAAGCCCTGTAAGAGTATAAGGTATTGTTATTTATAGAAACTATAACGTTAATTATTAATTTTACGTTACCTGTATCTAAGACTTTATATGCTTGTGATGTATGTAAAGATCCTAATGTACGACCAGGGCTAATCAAAGTTGTTTTTTGTGAAAGTTATGATGCTTATTGTACGAGGGTCATTCTATAAAGACACGTATTACTCTGGAGCTAAAATTTTTATTTAATCGCTGTGACATTTTTTCACTTTTCAGTATAATTTACAGCAACATTAATACACTTGTCCGGTCACTGAATTAATATATTTACGCCTGATACAAATAAATATTTGTCATGATGTCGGAGGCAATTTAACACAATTTCTTTGACGTCACCCTTGCCATTATACTTCTTACCGCGTAGCGCCTCTTTGAGGGGACTAAACAAGAAGAAATCCGATAGGGACAAGTCAGGACTGTACGGTGGGAGTGAGGTAGTACTTCCCGATCAAATTTGTCGACGGTTTCTCGAGTTATCTGAGCTGTGTGAAGCCGGAAATTATCGTGAAGCAAAATGATGTCTTTGCGCTGAGATCGAGGGCGTTTTTTCAACACTGCTGGTTGCAGTTTGTCGATAAGCTTGTCACAGTAGTATGCGCTGTTTATTGTTCACTTATCTTAAAAAACGACAAAAACCGGGTACTTTGCATCTCAAAAGGTTGTCATAATGATTTATCTGTCATTCACGATCGGGCTTAGATTTTTCTTGATAGGTGAACTCGTGTGCTTCCACTCCATGCTCTATCTTTTTGATTCCGGTTTGTTAATGACGAATCCATTCTCATCACGGGTTGCAATACTGAACAAACAAGCATCACCTTCCTACTTTTACGGTTGTTTCAGCTCTGTGCAGGTGCTTATTCTTGTCTCCTAATGGTGGTCTGTCAAATTTCTTGTAAGCAATCTTACTCTTGTTTTACAGTACTCGAGCTCGTCGGTAATAATTTTATTACCGACACTTACTTAACCAACTCTTACTTGTAATTTTTCAGCTGCAATTACACCTGTAATTAGTAGACCTGCTTGGATAAGGCAATCTATACTAGTTTCAAGTTGAAATTTCAATGGAGATTTAGAACTTTGCTCGTCAGTCACTGAAGTTCGACCGTCTTTAAATTTTTCTATTCAGTTGTAAAACTTTCTGCGGTTCATACAATTTTTCCGTATTGTTTGGTCATACGAGAGTAAATATTAAACGTTTTCCACCTTCGGAAAACAATTAACGGATCACTGCACGCTATTTAACTAATTCGTAAACTTCAAGAGGACGCGCCATCGTAAAATGTAGTTTTGAAGTTATGTTATAAGCAAAACAATTTAACTCAAACAGCAGATCAAATGCCATCATAGGGTTATCGATTTGCTGTTCTGAAAATATTATAATCTTATTATAATATAACCCCTCATAATAGTATAACCGTTTTGCTCCCACAGCTATTTGCATGTATATAAAATTCGTATAAATTTGTATGTATATATATATATATATATATATTGAATGACCCCCGTACATCTAAGCTACTGTACGATGAACAGACTGTAGGCAGGAGAATTTTTGCAGGGCTTCGCTTGTCCTATAAAGTAGGGGTAAGTAGGTCTGGTGATAAGAGATGCTTGTCGTACAAGGGATTATTATTCCGACTTATAAAAAAATTAATTTTTTGCTAAAAAAATTTGTTAGTAAAAAGTTTTTTAATTAACTATATTCTAGTAAGGTATATGCAGTTTTATTATTTATATTATGGAGAATCTATCGTGAAAAATTAGGTTAAGTTTTCATCTATCTATAAAAATTGCGAACCGATAAAATTTTTTCTTGACTTTTTTGAAATCAAAAGAACATTTAACCTGATCTTAAAATATGAAATATCAAAATAAAGTTTAATCTATTTTAAAAATTCCATTTGCCGGAAAATACATAATAAATATCCAGATCGTGTTTTAAGTTACAGTGAATTTAAAAATATATACTTTCCAATTTGAACCGAATTTTAAAAAAGAAAAACAGTTTTTAATAACGTACATCGAAACGGCAAAGTCGTTTTGACGACTACCTTCAGTGACACCGAGACGCTAACAATTTTTAACAGGAAAACTGTCGCAAAGACGATTTGAAAATATTTAAAAATAATATATCAAAAACAATTTATCAAAAATTTTTCGTTGCGAAAGTTTTCTTTTTAAGTTCGTCTGTCATGACGATAATAATCAGCGACCCTATATATTATTACACGAAATAAAATATTAAACTCGCGCTCAATTTAAATCTTATAACCCAATTTTGCATTATTTGAATAATGATTCTGTAATTAACAGCAGACAATGGTATTATTTGGATTTAGATGAAGATTTATGTCTAAAATCTTTCTCAGAGTTCAATAAATATTGAAGTAACTCTTTTAACCGGTTTATGAATTTTAGACGAACGTTGTGACAAATACGAGGACATTTGATTTATATACATATAAAGGTGCTCGTGTTTTTCTTTAATAAGTTGAACGTAAACGGTAAATATAGTAAAAAATAGTAATTTAACTTATATTTTTATTACAATTCTTTTATATTAAAAAATAATCTTTTACTGACGATTCAATACCTTTTTTAGTTATGTGCGGACACTACATGTGCATTGTTCGCGCGCACGTATGTTTGTGTGATGAAAAACTGAAAAGAATGATGAATAATATATAGTGCTTAAATCGAATACTTTATTGACGTAATTTTTTTATTTGAAAATGGTATTAATAATAAAAAAGCGTGTAAATTAATAATTAGCATACATTCACTAATTTCATCAAATATAAATATTGGTTTAGTATATTAAAAATATAAAATATTGTTTTCATTATTACTGAAAAAAGCTGCATTGCTTCTCTCATATCTTTGAAGGTCATTTAAACAAGTACGAGATCAGTTTTCCTTATCACAATTTTATGTAATATTAAGTAAACAGATTCATTATTTGTATCTTGAATATAACATTCATTTTTTTTCGTTTGTTAAATGTTCCGTAAAGAAAAATTATTTTTATTTTAAGAAAAAAAATTGTATGTTTTCCAATTAATGAGTATTTTTCATTTCTATGTGAAATTAAATATATAAATTATCATATTAAAAAGTATGACATTATTACTTTTTTTTTAAAATTAAGCTAATTAATATGAAATGGATGAGACATAAGTTAAGGAAAGTCGGTGCACCTCAAATAGGGTTACGCAGAGGCAAAATCGAGAAACGTGCTTAAATTGTTATAAAAAAAATTAAAATCTGAAAAAAATATTCGTAATTTTCCATTAAAATAAATGGGAAAAATTTCCCTTAAGGTAGACTTTTTTTTAAATGGATCGAGTTTGATATTAAATTAAGTGATATTAAATGACAAAATTGTAACGGTTGTAGGTGGTCTGAAGTGCGTTACAGGACACCCCAAAAAAATGACACAGCCACACCCTGAAAAAACAAACATCCCGTACAAGTCTTACTAAGTAAATCGAGGAGTGAAGTGGTTTACCCTTACCTTCATTCAGCTACAAATATAAACATGCCAAGGTCACGGAAATGTATGAGACACCAGCCCTACAAGTCGTCATTTTCATTTTGTTCACTGCAGGGACTTTTTTCTTTCTTTTTCCTGTTTAGCCTCCGGTAATTACCTTTCAGATAAAACATCAGAGGATGATATGTATGAGTGCAAATGAAGTGTAGTCTTGTACAGTCTCAGTTCGACCGTTCCTGAGATGTGTGGTTAATTGAAACCCGACCACCAAAGAACACCGGTATCCACGATCTAGTATTCAAATCCGTGTAAAAATAACTGACTTTACTAGGACTGGAACGCTGGAACTGTCGACTTCCAAATCACTACAGAGACTGGCTGTACAGAAAAACACGATTATTCTCAGTAAAAGCGATTCTAATTGGTGCCTGTTATATTTGAGACGATTTACACGCGTCACTGCCGTAAGAAAGATCGGTAAAGACAGTACAAAGCAAAAATTATTGTATCCCTTTCTGTAATAAAACAATGACTGACAAACACTGCTTCGACTCGGCAAAAGGATCAGGTTACATCAATAATACGACTAAATTTTTTTTTATTTTATAAATTATATTTACTATATTAGGAAGGATTAACAGGTCCAGCAATGCTCTATAAGCACAAAGTTGGACTTTTAAAAAATACGAATCTCGTGACAGATCTATAGGCAGAGTGCCTCCATCAATTTATCAAGTTCGCAGAAACTCAAAAACATTACCGTAATCTTAACACCGATCCAACGGGAGTTTATCAGGATCCGATAAAGAACCTAGTATGATAAAAGGACCATTAACCGATAGAGGAACGATAAAATGAGACAAACTAGACCGTTTGTATTTAAAGGAGTATTTTAAATATTTTCTAGGGACTGGAAATACATTTCGCCCACAATCCTTCAGATCAGATATTTAACCCGTGAAACAAGCAATACCTGATCAACGATTTTCCTTTGATCAACTTAACTATATGTTGCAATAAAGTTTTCCTCCTGATAATAAAGAGCAGCCGAGACTCCAGCTTCCTTCCTTAAGGAAAATTTTACGTTTCATTCCTTAAGGAAAATTGTGTGACATTACCACACGTCAAATAATTCTCAAATTTTCACCGTACAAGCGGATCAGCTAGCGCAACACTTTAAGGTACATACATATACGTATAAATTATAGTTATTATAAATTTGAAACAGTTGCTTATCAACGAGCGAACTTTTTTAATGTTATTTTTCATTACGGTATTACGATTATGAAGTCTTCTCTTAAAGGCAAAGAGACTTGTAAAAAAAACATTTTAAATGTTTATAAATGTATTTCTATTATATGATTTTGGAAAGAGCCCTCTTAAGAATAAGAACAAATTAATGTAATTAGCCATAAAATAAATTAAAAACAATAGTATCTATAATTTGTACGCTTGACAAATTTTTTTTTTTGAGAATTCGTTGTTATACTTGTAACAAAATTTTAGCATCAACTTGACTTTATGCCTCTGAATTGGTAAAATCTTATAAAATAATTATATTTAAATCGTGTAAGCTATGTTATTTTATATTTATTTATTACAGTAACTGTAATACTTGTCCGTTATCTGGATGCTTCGCTGTTTGTCATATATTGTGGTTTTATCTGTATTGTTATTTATTTTTACGATAATACTATCGTATGCAATTTTAAGTTACGTTTAAGTGTTAAGTGAAAAAAGTGAAAAATAGTTGTTTTTCGTGTAACTGACAGGTACCGTAAATTATTTTTAACAGATATTCAAATTTAAGCAGTAATTTCAATGAAATTAAATTATTTAAGAATAAATTCTATATTTTTATGCACTATTACAAATTAGTTGAAGCAGATTATTTTTAATTTATCGATGTTTTATATGAACGGTATAAGAAATAATGTTTTAAACTGTCACGTGTTAAGTAAGATAACTCGTAAAAACTGCATATGAATTGTTAGATTAGAAAGAAAACTTTACAATGTAAAAAACAGCGGCTCTTACTGTTGAGTGATGAACTGCTAATAGAATGCTATGTTACGACAACTGTTATATTGCCAACTGCTAAAACTATATTTGCTATATTAATAGGAAGTCTAAAAGGTATTGAGACTTTTGCGCACGAGCTAGCATTAGCGTATTCTAGCAAAAGTCGAGGAAGACCGGCATGTAAGCAGTCAGTCATGATATCGCCAATGACCATCCATCACCAAATAATGTTTGAAGAAAGCCGATTACAAAAAGAAGCTCAACGTTTGGGGGCCACATGATCTGACTAACAAATATTTACTCGATTGGGTATCTATCAACAAATCTCTACTGAAACATAACGAAATAAGGCCATTAGGCCATTTCTGAAGCGGTTGATCACGAGTGATGAAAAGCGGATAATCTACGACAACAAAGTGCGAAAAGATCATGGTCGAAGTGAGAAGAAGTTCAACAGTCGTTAGAGTGCCAAACGTATATACATCTTTAACGACCTGTAAGAAACTGAAAGAACTTGACCGGGAGGTTTTAAAGCATCCACCGTTTGGCCTGGATATGGCACCGACAGATTATCATTTGTTTCGGTTTCTGCGGAACTCCCTGAGCGGTGTTATGTTAGTTTCAAAAGAACCTGTGAAAGTCACGCGTTACAATTTTATTGACCAGAAACCACAGAAGTTCTATAGCTACGGGATTATGGTGTTGCAGGAAAAATGAGAAGGTCATCGCAAAAAATGGTGCATATGCGATTTCATAATGTTATTTTCCAGAAAGAATAAATTTATTCTCAGTTTCGGCCTCCAAAGGCTTAAACTGATAATAACTGATGCAGGTAAACGTATAACGCTTGCTTTATGAATGACTAACCTTCTGCCTGTGAGTTTAATCGTTTACGTAACACTTTCTTAACTAATATTTCTCAGCACTTATTTATTTATTTTGTATACAGCGTAATATTTATTTTCCATTTTTTTTTTTTTGTAATTTTTAACAGAAATATTTTGTTGTAAAATTTAACACTAATTCTTACCATACAAGCAATATTTTTCTAGTATGAAAAGAAATACAAAAAAAAAACAACCTATTATTTATATAAGTACATTTTGAACTGACAGTATATTTCATAAAAGTGAGAAATTATTATAATTAAAATAGGTGATTATAGTTATTTGTTTTTCATAAGGAAAAGATTAAAAGTCATTTAAATTATTTATAAGCCAATCGCTGTTAAGAAAAAAGTCAAATAAAAAGAAAAAATTATTCATACTGATACTAAGAACTAAATAAGGGTTATTTAACTTCTAAGAACTTATAAAAATATTAAACTTTCCGTATTCTATATTTTCTATAGTTTTAAAATAATGAAACTTATTTCACCTTATTTACTCTACAACCGGCAAAACTGGGTTGTGAAATAAAAATCCTTGAACTTCAAGACTTGTTTGAAACAAAAAAAATTTAACCGCCGTGTATATAACAGTGTGTGTGAGCGAATGTGGTGTGTGTGTGTGTGTGTGTGTGTGTATGTATGTGTATTTTCTCTGTAAAATCAGGATTTAAATACTTCCTGTTAAATGATTAATTTTCATGTTAATTATAACTAAAACAAAGTAAGTAAAATGTAATTAATACGTATCGAAATAAACGGGCTTAAAAATCGCATAACTATTATAATATGTATGCGCACACTTGTTTTAATTTTATTATATTAGCAGTTTTTTAAATCTCTAAATGTTATCTTGTTTTCGCTTTTACATCATATCAAGTTCCAGTTAAATTTATGACGTCATAGCGCTGTTTTTTTTTTTTTGTTTTTTTTTACTATAATATAATATATAATATTTTCCCATTCATTAAATTTAGTTTTACTGTTATAATTATTGAGATACAGTTATTTTAAAATGTTTTAAATGAATTATAGTTAAACCAATCTGGATATACGCACTTAAAAAATAAAACTGTATAAATTAATCTTAATACCTATCACTAGATATGTGTACAATGAGGTTTATTATTGGGGTTCATAGAATACAGGAGCAATGTAGAAACAAATGATTTTTTTCATAAATATAAGATTATTTTTGTATATTTAACTGGCTAAATATTAAAAATATTAACAAATTCGTAATACTTTCCTGACATTGGTTATTTATTCTTGTATAGTAGAACATAATTATACACGAAAAAAGTTATCTAAGATTTCTTTTTTTGGTGTGACGGTAATTTATGATGAAGTTCTATAGTAAAATTGTCATTGTATGTTTAAATAAACCAAAAAAAAGATTTATAAAAATTTTTTAAATCTCTTTTAAAATTTGACGGCTTCCCCACCAATATTGCATATTGCCCCAAAAGTATTCTTTTCTTGGTCATTTGCACTATTATTGTGCACTTGCACTATTATGTTTTTCTATTTTCAGAGAAGGGGCATTCTGTGTCCAAGGTGGATAGCCAGCCATTCACAACCCGACCGACTGGGATTTTCATGAAATTTGGTATGAATTAACTGTTGATAAGTACCGAGAAAATACTGAATTTTTTATTTCTGTCATTGTTTTGATTTTAGATCCCTTCAAATTTGCTGGAAAATGGCAAATTTTGATTTTTAGCAATAATGTTAGGTCGACATAACTTTGTTATTTATTAAGTTAGAATGATAAACTTAATACTTATTTTAAAGCTTATTTGATGCTCTTTCATATGGCATAAAACAAGTCTATGTTTACTGAAATCTTTATTTCAAGGTCACTGTTTTGACTTTTGACCTTGAATTTCAGAAAAACAGATCTTTAATTTTTTTTTATGAAAAATATATTTTATTCATCATTGTATTATAATATAGCTACGCAAATTTGAAACTGGGACTGCATTGGGATCAAGGAAAAAAATGAAATGTGTATCAATGTTTTAACAAAAAAATATTTTTTTGGGGGGTTTTGAGGTGGTAAATACTTAAATTTTTGTTGACTGAATTTGCAAACTCAAATAGAATGTCTAGAAAAAAGAAAAAAGAAACCAATGATGATGTATGCGGTGACTCAGTGTAATTAATACAAATTGAAAGACAAAATGAATTGAAGCTTACTATATCATCAGTTTAGTCAGAGTCTGTGTCCATTGTTTTAATGTAAAGAATATTAAATATGATCTAAAATGTTTGATTTATTTAAATAATTTATCTGTGAAATAACATTATGTAAGAAAGTATGAGCACTGTCTAAATATGCCTGCCCTGAAGTCAAGATATTCAGTGTTCGTTTATTGATTGCTAGTGTTGGTGTAGTTACTTACATTATTTTTTTAAAAGTTAAGTATCTTTTAAAGTATGGCAACTTTTTACAATAATAAATGTTGTAATCCATTTCAAGAAGTAGGTCATAATAATGTTACTAGGAATTTAAGAAAAGAGTTATAATGGATGACAAAAAATCTGTTTAGAAGTGACTGGAAGATTTGTGGTAAATGTTGGAAAAAACTCGCCTCAATTAGAAATAAAGCTTCAGAAGAGGAAGAATCAGAAGACGGATAAGAAGCCCTTTATGATGAATCGAATTATCCATTAGACAGCCTCAATGGAGTCTAGTCAGTACTTTGGAATCACCTGTAAAATCTAAAAGATTGCAAGAAAAACATATCCTGCAAAAATTGAGTCATCAATGAGGGAAAAAATACTCAATGTAGCTAGTGAAAACTCTGAGATTTCATCTCAAGTTGAACCTGATAGCGAAATATCGGTACGGTTGAAAGAGAATTTAATTGTACAACAGATAGAAGTCTTAAAATAACAATTCTTACTCTTTTTCCATGAAGTTGGAGCATCAAAATCATGGAAGATGAATTCCCAGGAACTAACAATTACATGATACGACAGGCAAAACTACTAGTTAAAGAACAAGGGATTCTGTCATCGCTGAACCCTAAACCTAGAAAATTTCTGGATCAAAACATAGTCGGATATATTCAGGCATTTTATAAATCACATGATGTGTCATGTAATGCCACAAAAAAGACTGTCACATCAAATCACCTTGTGGAAACATTTAAGTTAAAAAAGACCACTACTGGCTAATCTGAAATAGATACATCAACAGTTTAAAGAAACTCATACGGGTATTAAAATTGAGTTTTCTACCTTTACTGCTTTACACTAAGAATTGTGGTTTAGCAGGTGGCAGTGGAACTTATAGTGTATGCGTTATCCATCAGAACGTGGAATTTGAAGGATATAAATTAGATTATTTAACAAAAGCGTGCAGCAATCATTTCACTTCTTATAAACACTCTGTGGCGCAAATTATTTGAAGAAATCTGTTATCTTGGTAAGTGTAAAAATTGTGCAGATTCTGACAATTTTAAAAACATCTTAGATTCAGTATTTGTTGAAAATTCTGTGAACAAAATAACTTTTAAGCAACGGATATCAATCAATTCTCGTTCACCATTTCTCAGCAGTCAAATTTAAAAACTGTAATCGAACCAGAAATCTTTATCACACTATGTGACTGCTGAAAATTATTCATTTTTGTACAAGATGAAGACCAAGGGTTTCACTGGAACAATCAACAGGTTACAATTCATCCTTTCATTATTTATTTTAAAAGTCAAGAATTTGCAGACACTTTAAATGATAATTTAGCTGTTATGTCTAACTGCCTTAAGAATGACACAATATCAGCTCACCTTTTTCAGAAAAAACAAATTCAATTTTTAAAAGAAAAGTATATAATATTGTGAATTCACTAATTTATTTATCAGATTGCTCAGCAGAACATAATAAAAATAGTAAAAATTTTGTGAATTTAATGTATCATAAGGATCACTTTGGTGCCAAGGCAGAATGGCAAAAAAATTCATATTTTTAATGTTTGACCAAGTCGGGCTTCGTCAAACGTTAAAGATATGAATTTCATATTTGTTTCAAACGAATATCAGAAAGAAGAAAAGTATTTAGCACCTCGTCTTACAAAAGCGGTGGTGATCCCAGGTACTCAAGAGTTTGCATGCTTTCTTACCATTCAGGAAAGTATATGTTAAAAGAAAAATTATTTCCAAAAATGAAGAACATGAACTACATAAACTTTTGCATGAAGCAGAAGTTAGTTTTCCTGAAATTTGATATAAAAGGTTTTGTCACATGCATTTATATTGGTGCATGGCGGTTGGCTTGTGTATGATCTATAAATGAATCAACAGAAGAAGTGGAAGTAAGTTTTCTTCACCATCAAGGTCCATCTCCTTCTTATGTTTTTCCAGCATGCAGTGATATAATATTACCTTGATAGGAAGTACTAACGAAAGTGAATCTGAAAACTGCTACTGAACATACATATACATTATCTGCAAAGGAAACTACTCAGGCAAATGAAAAACTTACAGCAAAATAATCAGGTATTTCAAAATAAGCACGTAAAGATTCTTTTAAAATTTAACTTGATAATAATGTTATCGGTATAGTTTTTAAGTAGCAATAATTGAAAGTCAAAGAAAACATCAGATTGCATTTATTAAATTATTATTATAAAAAATTGTTTTTATTAAGAAATTACTTTAAAAAATTAGTTCTGTTGATGTATTTTATCAGACTATTATTAAAATTAATACAAATTAAAATATTTAATTAAAGTAACTGTAAATGGAATTAAACAGTTAAATTAAGAATGTATAAAACTTTAATTTGAGACTTTAATTTGGAGTCAAAATAACGTGGAGAGAGGGGTTAGGGGGTCTCAAACTATTGCAAACATAACCCTACTTTATATTAAGATCAGTATTCGTAATATAGCAAAACAAAAAAATAAAATACGTGAAATAACAAAAACCTTAGTTACAGTAACGATTTGAAATTCCCCCTTCACAATATTCACAGCACTCTGCCCGACGAAAAATATTTCCGGTGGCTTTCAGTATCATCTCACGATCGTTTCGTATAAATTCAATTGCATTTCGTATTTTAACGAGTAACTTTCTTTAGTATTAACTTTTTGTCGGTATACTGTAGTTTTCATATGAGCACAAATAAAGCAATTTAGTGGCGTTAAGTCAGGTGATCGTGGTGGCCAATCGATCGGTCCACCTGTCCAATCCAGTTCAAGAAATTAGCAGCATTCAAGTGATTTCTAGCTACTAAAGAAAAATATGGCGTTACGACATCGTGCTGGAATATCATTTGCAATCTAGTTTGTAAAAGTACATCTTTTAAAAAAGCCGGCAAATTATTTTTCAAGAAATTGACGTAAGCATCTCCCGTAAGGTTTACATTGAAAAAAAACCGGTCCCAGAATTTTTTCGTTAATGCCACACCAAACTTTTACGTGAAATCTATGTTGAAAACTAGTTTCCACAGTACTATGTGGATTGTCTTCGCTCCATAAATGACTGTTTTTAGAATTGAAGACCCCGTTTCTGAAAAGTGGCTTCATCAGTAAATAAAATTGAATTTATCTTATCAGCGTTGTCTAGAAGCCAATGACACCAGTTTAACTGGCGGGGATAATCTGTTGACCGCAAATTTTGAACCTTCTGCAGGCGGAAAGTGTAAAGATTTTCTTCGAGTAGGATTTTCCATACTTTGTTTTTTTGAAAAAACAGTGCAACATGAAATTCTCCTTGTACTAGTGCGTAGGCTACGCTGAATCACACGATGTTTATTGTTAATAAGATTTACTTTATTCAACTTTGATATACTTCGTGTTCAATAGAAAACGAAACGTTGGAAATGACCCTTTCGTTCGTAAATGCCTATACACCTGACGAATGTGTAAAAAGAATGCTTAAATGAAGTGTATTTTACGACATATGTTTATATAAACTATTTTCATTATTTTCATGAGTAGAATAAGTAAAGAATGTCCCGGGAGAACTTCCTGATGCACTCTGTATGTATAGGCCTAAGTATAAAGAAATTCCAACAAAAATTATGAAAGACCTTGAATGTAATCTAACAAAATAACTATTTTCAAACATTATGTCCGTAATTTTAATTGTTATAGAAATGCTGTGACGTATTTTTCGTTAATGATTAGATATAAAGAATTATTTGGCCATTAAGTTTTACTCACACTTACAAACGTAAAAAACACGTTCAGTAGTGTTAAGATTAATTAAACAGAATACAACTAAAAATGAATAATTCATTATTTATACTAACTTTTCACATTCGTATAATTTAATATTTTTTTAAGTAAAAAAAAAAAATCGAATGACACTGGAATGAATAAAAAAAAAGTAAAGAAATCAACTTAAATGCTTATAAATACTGGAAAAAGTTTAAATAATAAAAACTCGTTTAAAGAACGACATTGGAGTCGAATTTTAAATTATGAAAATAAATTTATGTAAGGAGTAAATAAAAATGTTAACAAAAATAAAAAAGTGAAGTAAATATGAAAAAAAGGTTTATATATATATATAAAGCATATACACACTTTTTTTACTCCGATTTTATAACGAAGAAAGAAGTTCTCAATTCAACCCATTATAAATTCAAGTCTTAATTTTTGTCAAATGCAGAAACGTCTATTTGATATTGTAAAATCGTTGAATTCTTCATGCAGGTAACCAAGTAGAAAATTTATGTAGCAGAAAATATCATGGTCTATTTTAGATTACTAGAAAATATATTTTTATTAGTCATCATTTCTTAGTGTTGGATTTTTGACATTGGTCAAACAACGTTCAAAGAATGTTCGATCAAAAATTTACGAAAACGGTTGGAAAACAACATAAAATATATTACATATTTCCTTAATCAGATGAACCTTACTCAAATTCTGCACTAAACTGTTTTTCTTTTATACGTCTCTATATATTTTTTAAACTTTTGTAGCTCTATTTTTTCATTCCTCAGAATTACAGACTAAAAAACAGGAATTTGTTAAGCTATTTAGGAAATTTTTTAATTAAATCAATATTTCGACAATATTTGTTCATTTTAGTCATAGCGTGTGGTCTTTTGGTACAAAGTTTGATAATTTTTTTAAAAATGTTTCCTTAAGGCGCAAAACCGATCTATATACTTTCCCATAATAGCTTTGGTGCTATAATAGCATATATCACTACAATCGGGAAAGCTTTTTCACTTTACCGGCTTACTTCTTTTAGGAAAATAAAATTTTTATTTGTTTCTATCCAGTACAAATCTCGAACATTTTTATTAAATTTTTCCGTAAATTCAGTCTTTTTATTCATACTGACATTTTGTATATTTTGTTAAATTAATATTTTTAATCTGTTTTAATTCTTTTTGTTAATATTTATATAAAAATTGCATTGTGCACGCACACACACACACACACACACACACACACACACACACACACACACACACACACACATATATATATATATATATATATATATATATATATATATATATATATATATATATATATATATATATATATACACACACACATACGCACACGCACACAAACACTTTTCGTAGCTATTTTAACTATGACGAAAGTTTGTCATACACAGGATGTACTTTGTATTTTTTAATTTTTCTTTTTAAGTACTTTGGATAAATTTAATGAAAAAATTATTCTTCCATTAAAAAACCTAATGTATACAACGTTATTTTGTCCCTTTTAAATTTTCGAAATTTATAAATAAAAAAAAATTTAAAAGATATCACTGATAATCGGTTCAGCCATTTTGTAATTACTAAGGATATATAATATAACCAAATACACTGTGTTCTCTCTTGAACGATTGAGTAAACTAAAAAACAAATGATTTTCAAAGTCGAAGGTCTATTCGAATCTAAAACCCACAAAATTACATATTTTTAAAAGTCGTTATTTAGCGATTTACAAAGAAATTTTTTTATATGCCTAATAATCATAATTTACGATTTGGTTGCCATCTACTTCGGTGATTTAAAAATAAATCTTTGCAAAGAAAATCCTTTGGTACTTCGGTAATATGTTTGCAGTCAATGTTGCTTAATTTTCGTATGACAAAATGTAATGATACGAGTACAGCGCAAAGTCGATTTAATATTTTTAAAAAATTTTAAGTTTGAAATCGGTGATGTAAAAAATCGTAATATAGTCATCGGCGTACATTTCCAAATTTCATATAGAATTAGCTCATGCTGGTTAAGAGAGTGAGCTTATAGAATCTGTTAACTTCAAAATTATACTAAAAAGTAAATTTATTATAATTTAATTTAAATTGTTTGAAACAGATAATAAATAAAGGTTCAATTAATTTCAATTTATTAATAGTTATCGGTCAATTTTAGCCGGACTTAAAAAAATCATCTAAAATTTATCATTTAACTTTTTTTTAGACGCTTTTATTTATCTATTTTTTTCTTTTTAGATTAATTTTACCGTTAGGTGATTAATAAACAATAATTTCAATTGTCATTCCTTTAAAAGTAATATTAGTAGTTTAAACATTCACGTTTATATTTCTAATAAAGCAATTACATTATAATTATAATCTTTTTTATAAGTAAAACTAATAAATTTATATTAATTTTAAATATTAACCACTACTTGTAATTAAATTCTGTCTTTTACAATTATCTCAAATACTTCAAGTTAAAAAACCAGTGGACCAGTAAAAACCGATACGTTGTTTAAATACATAAAAATTATTTAATTTTGACGTTGTTTCTTAGAATATTTAACTTTCTTCTAAGAATAAAAACCTATAAAACTAATGATCATGTTATTGTGGGTATTTTCTTTATTTATTTATATAAATATTTTTAAGCAGGAAAAAACCAGCTATTTATAAGTATGCCCTTGTTTATATACTGTCGTATTAAAAGTATGATTACGTACTCAACTTTTTCATTATTTTTTTTTTTTTATGTTTTACGTATTTCTTATTATTTTTTAAATAAATTTATTTTCTTTAGTTTACATTTCTTTTAAAAGTATTTTTCCGAAACATTTAAACATCAGTAGTTAGTATATAAACAGAGTGATTCAAGAGGAAGGGGAACTGATTCTAGAACTCGAACTAAGGAAAAAAGTTGGCGAAAAATTTCGCTCAAATTTCAGTTCCCCCGATGAAAGTTTACGGGTAAACTTGGTTTTTTTTATGTTCTTTGAACTGAAAAATCAATTAAAACGGATTCCAACGTAAACAGAAAAATTCGGTGACGAAAAAGTTTTAAATGCAATAACTTAGTTAAATGACAAATATGCAAATAAAAGTTTAAACTAGACTTATAGAGAATTTAATACTGAAAAAAAAATCAAATTTTATTATTAAAAATCAAACAGAATAAAAAACTTAACTGAAAAATATTATGAATATGTAAAAAAAAAAAACAGCTATTTTTGTACAATAAATTTAGACCCTCAATGTATTTATATGTTTGAACCTGAATCTAAATCGGTACCAAGAAAAGATTTCCTAATTAATTTCATGTAATATTTGGCGACATATTTTGTAGTTGTTCAAATACATATTTTGATTATCGAATTATTTACCTTTCTAATAATTTGTAAGTTAAACGAATATTTGTTTCTCCAAATCTACTGTTCCAGGATCTGATATGAGAAAAAGCGTTAAAATACATCGAAGTATTTTTATATGCACAATACAATCGGGTATTCATTTTTAATTTATTTTTAAAAGAAATATTACAATAATGTTAAAAATAATATTTAATTATAAAAAAATAAATAATAAAAATAAATTGTCATCAGCATCCAATATGATATACAGCAGATTTATTAGTACTCGCTCTTATTTACTAGGATGATTTAGAAAAATGTTTTTCATTCGTGAAATATTTACCAAGAAAAATTGTTTATTTATTTTTGTAGAATAATTATTTAATATTTATTGTTGATGAAAAACATCAGAATTTCTGAAATTATTGTGCAAATTGATTATCGTACCAGTTACTTGTTTTGGGTTTTGGTTTTTACGCGATAAATAAATAATTTCATTAATTGAAACGTTAATATTTTCAAATTAAACTCTTCTTTTAAAAATATGTTTCTATGTGTTCAATATACAAAATAATAAAAAAAGTAAATAATAAATGGCAAGATAAATTAAATATACCGGTTTTATTATGTAGGATATTCATACTTAGAGAACATAAGTTAACTAAAAAAATTAAAAAGAAAGATGAATAATCAGTTCCCTTCCTTCTACTAACTTCATAACCGATTAAAAAGAGAATAACTGCTAAAACTTGGATTAAATATTTAATATAACATTTAAAATAGGTGTTTTAGTATAATTTAAATAAAACATTTTTGTAAGAAAAATATTATCGTTATTCTGTTATTAGTTATAAATCTTTGAGTGTTAGATTTAATTATAAAATCTTCACGGAATAGAAAAAATCGTTTCGTTATGGAATAAAATATTTAAATGCTGTTTTTGTATTTAGTAATTAAACTGGTATAATTAGTAGAAAAATTACAATTTTTAAGCACATAAATAAAAAAAATAATAACTCCTGATAATTACATTATGCAAAAGGTAAGCAGGTATATTTTGTTTTATAAAAATTTTTACTCACGCGGTTGGATTAGCAATGTTTAGAAGTTCTGATGGTGATGTTGGTACTCTCCGTATTGTAAGTTTTTTCCCGTCCGTCGAACCCATTCCTATAGACGCAAGCGAACGAACAGAAACAACATCGGATAATGGACGTAAAGATGGATTCCCACCGCCATCGGGTATTGATATCGAGGCCCAAGAACCATTATGTTGATGTAACGATTTTAAACTCGGCGGTCTTAAACCGGAATAACTTCTAGCCATCGGTGTTGATTTTCGTAATTTTGAAGGTGTTCTACGCGGCGGTGTTCTTTTACCGTCGCTGCTATCGCTGCTCGTACCGCCGACTTGAATTTTAACGTGATTTTTTGAATCTCCTTTACCTGCCGGTACGATAATTATTTTTTGCCCCGGTGCTAATAATCTTTTTTCACTTTCAATAACTTTATGCGCTAATAAAGCGCTGCTTGACGGTACTCTTGTTCCACCGTTTCTTGTTGATGTCGTTAAAGCGGTCGTGTTAGTAGATTCAGCGAGTTTGGCTCCGACTGTTGTACTGTTAGTTACAAGTGCCATTACGTTATTAGTACGCTAGCAGAATAATAAACAATTTAAAAAGGATTGATAACAGAAAGAAGAAGAAGGATAGCTAACGAAAAAGCAGAGGGGGATTATTAATAAGTGTAGGCGTACGGTTAAGCCACTCCTCGGACACTCTGGTTTCGATTAACCGGCATAGTTCTAAAATAAATAATACTTGAAAAACAATTAAATGTAATAAAAAATATTCTCATCATTATGTCCATAAAAAACCAGTAAATAGAAACAAATAAAATAAAATCACGATAATTAAATTTATATGACGATTAATAAAAAAACCGTCACCGAATACGAAAGTATTTAAAAAACGGATATAACTGCAAACATCCACCGAACACCGCGCGTTCCACTAAACTAACCTTTCCTTCTCACTCTATCTCGCGATCACATCTTTATTCGCTCTCACTGCAGGGAATTTCCCTACACAGATAAAAAATTCCCTCTACACTCTGTCATATGTATAACAGGTTATCCAATACGAGCAGAATAAAATAAAGACTGAAATTTAACTTATTGCATTGAATTATATATTTGTTACATTATATATTATCTAGGAATGTTTTTATGATTTCATGTTTAAATGAATGTACATTTAAATAAATAATTAAATATATTCATCGTGTTTATTCTCTTCTCTTTTTTTTTGTTTTATTACATTTTCCATCATCTAATTTTTTATATCATTAATATAATTTTTTTTTTAATTTATTAAATATGTGTTGAATATTTTCAACATTAAGTATTCATATATATATATATATTTTTTAATAGAAAAAAACAATGAAATCCATATCCTTGAACTGAATTTAAAAGATTAATAATCTTCCATTTTCAGAATTTCTGTTTTCTTTCCTTTTTTATGACTAAATATTTTATTTCCATCTATACATATTTTATGTTATATAAATCAGGAAAAACGTGGGCTACTTTCCGCGGGTAATTAAATCAATTTTATTTTATGATCAAGGAAGATTGCTGAAACGTATTGATTATTTGTATCGGACTAGATAGCAGCAACAAATCGCTCACAAAAATGACATGGTTATTGTCAAGAATAATAACCATACGCTTATTGGAAAGGGAGAAGTAGAATGGTTTTGTTTTTGCGTTCTATATATATATATATTATCGCATATCAAAATGTCAAATTCACCGAAATTCAAGTGATATTTGATATAAGATCTTAACTATTTTATTTATGACAGGAAATATATAATGAACATCATTACTCTCGGAGAACGTTATAATTACTTTTAATATTAGTAATTGTACTCGAGATATTTTATATTCGTCACAATCGTAAAACACACTGGAAGTATTTTAAGAATGAGATAGATGAAGCGATAAACTAATGTTGGCCAACTACCTTCTCATGGGAAACGGCATTGTCTATGAACTGATTTCACTTTAAAAGGATCCTAAGGAAGTACTCTTGAAAGGATACCCTTTGAAGGGAAATTAATACGTAAAGATATTATTGTATTGCTACAGGGACGGTATAACGTCCTAGTGTTACGGGTTTCTTCCAATTAAGAAGAAAGAAAAAGAAAATAATAATGAAAGGAAGATTCCAGAAGGACTAAAAGGGATTCTTTTCTTTTAGAATAACGGGTCCATTTAACAGTTCGTTCTTTGTAATGCAGATAATGTCATCTCCAGAAGCTTTCGACCAGTAGGTTTACCGGACCGGAGTAAGAAATTATAGATAAACGTAAAGCCGCGGACAATGAAAATTATTACGATTAATTAACAATTAATTAAAGACACGAGCCGCGTACTGGTTCTGCAGGCCAGGAGACATAAATTCTGCTACGGATCAACGGACAAAGTCAGTAGATCGGCGAGGCAATGTTCGGCGCAGTTGCGATAACTAGCGATAACACGAGTAGTTTTGCAAGCCCGAGTTCAACGCGATTGCGGTGACGGCGATATCAGTCAGCGTGTGGTAACAACGAGTGAAGAGTACATCAGCAGTATTTCATTGTGGACAGTGTCTGAATGCATGGAAGTTATTCGGCGAGTTATTGGTAACTAGTGGTGAAAGTGACAGTATTCTACTCAGTCGTAAATGTTGGTAGTTCTGTTGCATACAGTAAAAGTAGTAATACTTGCAGAAAGTGAATTGAATGAACTATGGACTGTTCTATTGTTATCTTGTTGTTAATGTAATATCAGTTTTATTGTTGTTATTTTTATTATTTATTTTGTTTGTATGTCTTTACAATAATAAATTTTGTATTTATAAAAAGTTTTGGTTTGTCTCAATATCCTGGTCGAACCGCGAAGACGCGACAATATATATTTGTGTATGAGAAGGAAAACCTTGGCTGAAAATTAAAACCGATTAGAATTCAAATTAATTTTTCTCCCCAGATTAGTATTTTGGAGGTTGAAATAAAAATGTTAAATTCCTAAATCAAATGAAAATTATTTAAATATTTAAAATTATATTTATTGTAAAAGTGATATAATGATTTATAGTAATAATAATAATGATTATGATGACTCATTTTCTAAATATCTTGAAATAAAAAATAAGCATTTAAATATTTAACAACTTTTAAGTAAACAATTTATCTTAATTTTATAATTAAAGTAAAAATAATAATTTTATACTTTAACTCAAGTATTTCTCAACCTGTGGGGCGCGTGGGTGTCTTCCCCTACATTCTACATTCATAAACACAAGTTGAGTATCTGGATGAAGGAACTAGACTAAATTATTCCACTGCGGAGCCAGCTTTTATACCATGGATGGAGCCTAGTGAGCCGCCAGGAGCCGAATGAGCCGTACGGAGCTGTGTGCAGCCCGAAGAACTTTAAAAATTAAGTCCTTCTTTAAATAAAATTTAAAGTTCCTGATTTGAATAACCTGCGTCTTAACATCCCTGCGGGATGTACTCCACCCGTACGGTAAATTGAAATAGGGGTTTTTAGCCCAGTAGAGTTTGCAGGTATTTATTGTACCTAGTGAGCTGCTCACTTCCGCAGGTGGTAGATGGGCATCTTCTTTTTGGAGGAACGACTATCAATGCCACCTTTGGTAGGTTTTTACCTGCTAATGTTTGTAGCTGAAGGTTGTGGTTGATTGCTCGAGCGATTCATAAGTTATTGTATATGAGATTGCTGGTGGCTTGAGTGATCGCTACCGATGTGACGTTCCGGTTCAGCGGGGTCGTTTTCTGCACAGGCATGCGGACTGGAAAAAGTTTATTGATTTTCTTTCGGCCGGACTTCGTGTCTTGGATCGAGGTCTGGTTACTCTGGGTATGGACGACCTGGCAGTTGGTCTGTCGGCGGCATTTATAGATGCCGCCGAGTGCTCAATTCCCCGTAGTTCTGGTCGAGAAAGGTTGGCTGATTGGTGGAACAGGGAATTATCAGCACCGAAACACGCTACTTGTTGTCGAAGAGATTCTCAACGTGAGGGTTATCCGTAACGGCAGTACTTGTTGCTGATTATCGAACTAAACGATTCCATTATTCATAAGGTTCGGACGGCAAGGAGGGATTTCTGACGTTCCTTGGTACATGAGCAGAGAAACAAGGATCCCTGGGGAGACGTCTATAGAATTTTAGGACACAAACGTAGGAAGGACGTTCTTCTGTCCGCCCTCTCGACCAGGTTAGGTGTAATATCGGACATGTCCGGTATATTACACAAGTTACTTAACGAATTGGTGCCTGATGACATTGAATTTGGTGAGACCGCATACCATCTGCGGATTCGGCGTGAGGTTGCTCAGTTTCGCGGGAATACGGTGTCCTTGGAGATTGCAGAAGCCGAAGTGAGTCAGGCTATCTGTTGTCTCGGTAGGGGGAAAGCCCCTGGCTTCGATGTGATAACTGCGGAGTTCCTTGTTCGCTCAGTTGGGGCGAGTGTGAGAGTTATCACACGCGTGTTTAATAAAGTATTGTTTAGAGGATATTTCCCGATTTGCTGTGAGAAGGGGATTGTCAAATTACTGTTTAAAGAAAGTGACAAGGATCCCGCTGTTACTTCGTCGTATAGGCCCCGAAGTTGCTGCCGGTTATTGACAAGGTCTTCGAAAAGATTTTGTATCTACGTATGAACGAGAGATTTACCTCGCAACGATTATTGATGGATAAACAGAATGGGTTTCGACCCGGAAAGGGCACTGAGGACGCCATACTCCATGTGATGAGTGTGGCTGCTGATTGTGATGAATATGTTCTGGGAATTTTTCTAGATATTTCTGGCGCATTTAACAATATGTGGTGGTCCTCTGCTCTGTATCATCTGCAAACGAGAAAATATACTGTAAGTGAATTGCAGGTACTGAAAAGTTACCTCAGTAATCGGGTTGTGCTGCTCCGCGAGGGTAGCCATGAGGCTGGCAAGACAGTTTAAGGGGTGTTCCCAGGGCAGTGCGTTGGGTCCCCTGTTGCGGGTGGTGGAGTTTGACACATTCCTGCGGCAGAGGTTGTCCATTGGGTGCCTTGTAGCTGGTACTAACAACGGGCTCCTACTGGTCGAAGGTAGTTTGCTGAGGGTTTGCTGAAGCCACGCAGGCTTGTAGGATACTAGAGCTGTGGGGTCGTCAGCACAAGATGACGTTCAGCCCGGAGAAGACCACGGCGATGTTTCTGACAGGCCGTTTGGCTGTGAGTCGTCGAATCCGCGTTTCGATGTCAGGCCAACGAATTACATCGGGGTGATTCTTGATAACAAGTTACAGTTTAAGAAGCACCTTTTATACGGCGCGGAGAAGGCTTATTATAATGCCTTCCTTGAAATACGACGTGTAATGAACCCTGATTGGGGTTTAAATTTTAAGACCATGAATATCCTATACAAGGGCGTCTGTGAGGTAATTATGTTATATGTAGCGCCCGTTTGGGCAGGGAGGCTTAAGTACAAAGGCTATCGGAACATATTATTAAGGGCTTAGCACCTAATATTGTTGGTGGTAACTGGAGGTTATCGCATTATTTCATGAGAGGCGATCTTGGTGATTGCGCGAGTGAAGCCGATAGATCTGATTGTGTCTAAAAGACAACAGAGATATATGTTGCCTTTCTACTTCCGAGAAAGTACGGGAGATAGAGCAAGGCAATACCTTGTGGCAAGCCAGATGGAATGATGAGTCGGAAGACGGGCGTTACACGTACGATCTTTTCCCGAATGTTGCGGATTTATAGGACGCCTCTTGGATTCATCCGAACAAATATTTGACGAAAGTTCTTTCTGGGCGCGGTGCTTTTCGGTATAGACGTCGGAGATTCTTACATATGTGGTCTTGATAGAATTTCTGAGGGAATGTAGGAATCGCTTGGGTTTTTCATTTTTCGTTGCAAGTGTTTTATGGTTACTTAGTTCATTTTTGTTTTATAGTAGTACACCGATGAGAATGTCACGAGTGGTATTCGCATCGGTGGCATCCTGACTAATGCAAGAACAATGTTGCGAGATGCCTTTTGCCGAGGTTCTGAAAATGACCTCCGGTAAAATACCTAAGGGCTAGGTACGGAGGGGTTGGTGTAGCTACCATCACTGGCACATGGAAGGTGTCTTCCCCTACGGGGTCAGAATGTACTGCACCAATTTCTTTACAAAGTGCAGAAAAGATTCTTGATTTTAAGGGTCTCATTTTTATATAATTTACTATGGTTACAACCGTAGTTAGCACAATATTCAGACCAGGACTCATCTCTTTGGAAGCCAGAGCTTCTCTGTGGATCACGCAATATGTCCAAACACAATGTGGAGATTTTTGTTTCACAAGTGCTTGTATACTTTGGAATATTCCAGACATTGAACGAGCACATCGGCACATATTCCGACGCAATTTTCCACTCTGTTTGCCTGGTTTATAAAATCATTTAAGATAGCAAATCGGTTGCTATCTTGATGCTATTGTTTTGCTCTGCAAATTTATTTGCAGAAAAGTAATTCTTCTACTGCTGACATACCATAACAAAAAGAACATAAGAAATGAAATGAGCGTCTATATTGCTCTCTGCTGCCTCATTAAGCCGAGTTGAAAACAATTTTTCATGCAACTTCCCGAAAATCTGATACTGTACTTCTTTAGCTGTATCACCAATTCGACGGGCAATAATATAATTTGATAGAGGTATGGACTCGAATTTTTTGGCAAAGTTATCTCCAAACATAGTTTCTACAATCTCAATTGCAGCTGGCAAAATAAGCTCTTCACCAATGGTGTGAGGCTTTTTACATCTGCCTATTTTATATGAAACTTCGTAAAAGACAAGTAATGAAGTAATGTATATCATTCACAAAGTTCTTTTTTAAAAATAATGTTTGCTTTTCATGTGATTTTATTTTAATACGAAGAATTCTCGGCATTTGTTTATATTATGTTATAGTAGGTTTCATGCTGCTCTGCTGCCAAATGTTTTGAACAAATGACACACAGGGGCTTTACCTTTCTTCTTCATTTACTTCAGTACTGGTAAACCCAAAATTTAAGTATTATTTTCAGAACCACGCTCGTCTGTACAATTGTTGATGTTTTACTATTATCTAATGCTCGCTTACGCCCACTTATAATTTTATCCATGATTCTGTATAAATCTACTGCCGCATATATTTAATACAGTGTATTGCAATTAACACGCAAATTATAACATACACATTCACGATAGATTCGATAGCGATAGAAGGATCGACTCGACTGAGACTGGCTTGAATCGGAACGAGATGCAGCATTTATACAGTTTACGCAGACGTTCTAGAATGTTCGAGACAATCGGAACTTCTCGTGAAGCTGCGAGAATGTCCGATATGGTGGACGAAAGACAAGACAGCAATACAGTTTTACCGATTCTGGTTTTGTCAGTGCAGCGGTCGGTGTTGCCAAATATAAATATATTTACTTATTCTTAGTAATTTGTAAGGTTTGTCTAATTATGGTCGTAGTGTAAGCTTTAGCGTCAAAATACTCAAAATACTTTATTATTGTTTACATTGTTATTATATGAGAAGGAGGGTGCGATGAAAATTATGGTTGCAAATACTGAAAGGTTGAGAAACGCTTCAACAGCTTTTAGCTTTAACAGCTAAAAGGAAACCGCAGAAAAAGTCGGCCTTCAGATTTCATTCGAAAAAACGGAATACGTTAACTGTAACAACCATAAAAATACATGAAAACTAAATTTGGTAAAGTCAAATGAGTTGCACAATCTAAATAGCTTTGTGAAAAAATTCAAGGAAACGGAATTTAATAAACGGTCAATGAAATCAGATGTCAAAAAATGGAATCGGTATATCGATCGTCTCATCCATAATATTTATAACAAAAAATGTCGTAATTTCGCGTGTACTTCTGTACACACGAAATTATGACATTACGACATAGTCGTTAAACTTTAATCTCTCTAGAGATCAGAAAAAGTTTTTAATTGAAAATCGGACAGAAAACATTGAGAAAAAGGAACCAAAAATATGAGAAAGATTCTGAGACCAAAACGTACTGGTGAACAATACAAACTCATAAGTAATCAGAGGAAATAAAACGGTATACAAACATTAAACGGACGTTAAAAAAACGCAGATTAAAATTTTATGATCACATGAAAAGAATGAAACCAGACACACTTCAAAACAAATAGGAGAATACTATGAAAACAGAAATGACACGATAAAATGGATTGGTGAAATTAAAAATGACCTAATGCTAGCAGGAATAACAGTCACAGTCGAAACAGAATAACGTGCACACAAAATTCAGAAATAAGTTGACCAAGAAGATAGACAAGGAAGAAGACCGGAATAATGACAGAAAAGAGGCTCACAGCAGAAAAATGAAAGAATGGGGCACAAAAGAGGGCAAAAAAATTCCGTCTGCAAAACGTAATTTGCGTAGTCAAAAATGGGCTTAAAGTAACCAAAAAAATAATTTTTTTGCAGTTTTATAAAATAGAGATATTTATTTTGTAGTTTCGTAAAATCCGTTTTGTTCTTTTAATTAACCTTCATTATTAATTTCAGTTTCATTATTTAATATTATTTTATAATTAATGAAATAAAAAGTAAGAGGGCTTTTTTTAAAATTTATCAGTATCTACATATGATGATTGTTTAATAATCGAAGTGACCGACTAGATTTTAAATCATTTCTTTAAGTTTTTATTAATTTTTTAGAGTTTTTAAGATTTATTTAAATAATTGTTTGGTACACCTTCTTTCTTTGTATACACTTAAGAATTGGTTATTACTTTACTACTATTACGCGAAAATCTCAATATGCTGATCCAACTATATTTTCTACATTAATTGACAAAAGGGTTGCGATATATTTTGCTTATTTAATTAATAATAATCAGTTATTATATGCGTTACATCATATGGCGTCATAGCTCTAGAGCTTTGCTGCACGAAAGAAAATATAGTTATGTCAAAAAATGGGTTATGGAGTTTTTGCATTTCTCGACGTTTCATGACCCAGGGACCCCCCCAAAAAATTGGAGTTAATGTACATATGGTGGCGTGTTTGAAGCTTAATAACGTTTGCCTAGAGATAAATTGATTTTGATGAAATTTTGCACAGAGACTAGTGTACACGGGACAATTTGTTAGTAAACATTTGGGGGTCAAAGGGGAATTTGGGGGTCAATTTTCTCAAGATTTTGCTAACATACCCCCGTTTACACTCAGCTCATTACATGCGTGCTGAGCATTTTTTTTTTTAATATCCCCAAAATTCCCCCCTCCTCAAAAATCGAAAATTTAAAATAAAAAGTCTTTCTAGGCATAATAGTAGTGCAAACAACCCAACAAAAAGTTTTGTGGGGGCAATATGATGGTGTCTGGGGAGTCGATCGAAGTTTAAAAATATCGATTTTTTAACATTTTTCAAACCTTTTTGGGTTTATTTAAACTTTAATACTATTAAAAGTCAAACTTTTAATAATAATATTGCAATAAAATCTCATAATTCACACCCCCCCCCCCAAAAAAAAAAAACTTAAGTAACTTTTCTGTGGTTTTAAATTTTTTAGTAGATTAGTTTCTTCCATTTAACATAGTAAAATAAGAAAATAAAATTTCTTGGAAGGTGATTTTGGAAATTTTCTGAATTTTTAAACTTTTTTATTTATTTATTTAAACATCACCCCCACTCAAAAAAGAAACCTTGGGTAACATTTTTTTACGTATAATTATTAGGTATAAAATCCTAGTTTTTCGTAAGTAGTAAAAGAAATTAAAATTTTTGGAGTAATAAAATAAATTGGTTTAGTTTTTACGAAGTAATTGTACATTTTATCGCGTTAAGTTTTTGTTTTAACTGTAAGTATTTTATAAAATGTAATTATATTATTTCCCGCATAAAAAGGGTGTGGTAAGTATATCATTCTAATTTGTCACATTTTTTTTACCTAATTTTTTGTAATTGCTTTCTTCTCATTCCCCCTATACAACTTGTTTTATTTATGTTTATCATGAATAAATAATAACATAGTAAGTAATTTGTTTCTAGTTAACAACTTCGTAAATTTTCTTTGGAAATTTAACACATTTTATGAATAATTTAACTTAAATAAAGCGTTAAATAATAAATGACTTACTTTAATATACTATTAAATTAACGAGTTTCGTAGATTATTTTTAATTGGCTCTTTCAAAATAAAAATTAATAAATGTAAATCAGTAGGAATTAATTTAAAGTGATTATTAAGATAGAGAGATTTTAAAATTGTTTCTTAGAAGAGAGTAACATTTTAACACATTTTCATTACCGTCAGTTTTGCGTAGTGCATCTGTACTAATCCGTTCGTTAAAGCAGAAAGCAAATTTTACAGCAATTCTTTGAAGTGAAATATGATTTGTCGTCCGGTTAACATACAATTAACTTTCTTCTTTGGTATTCATGCTTTTTACCAAGTTAAATATAAATAAAATTGATTCCGTCTAACACTTCCAAAGTCTGCCTATGTTCCTTCTTTCTACTGGTCTTCATTTCATGTATTCCAAAATTATCGTGGTAGAGTTTTTATGCATGTTATTTTTTATCTTCCTTTTAAAGCTGAGGTTTCTAATTATGTTTTATTAGCCTAATTTTGGATCCTATCGAAAATTATACGCTTTATCGGCCCGCGTCTTCGCTACTTACCTCACTACTGCCTACCGATATAGCCAAACTCTCAATATTTCCCTATTCCTCAATTCGAATTTTTAAAAACCTATTAAAATATATCTTCTTGTACACAAACTACGTCACTAAACTTCGTGATGTTAGTAAGATTTTTTTTTTTTTTTGAGGTGTGAAATCACATATACGTTGACACAAATAAAATATAAAACGCAATAAAATACGTAGTGTTAGTCAGAATTTGCAATAAATCGTGAAAAACAGAAACGATGGGTTCACTGTTTTAATAAATAATAATAATAATTATATTTTGTCTTCTTCAGTAATGCATTGTTACAGACAGGAGAGTAAAATTAAAGGATGCGATTCATTTCTCTTGATTATTGAAAAGTTATACTCCGTAAATATTTAAAAATTCATGACGAAAATGATTCTAATAAAATTATATATGAAATATTTTGTAAATATAATAACTTTCTTCTGTAAATAGTTTTGTTATATCTGTAGTAGCTTATCTGAACGAACTCTTCATAAAAATCATATTCAGATTAGATTCTGTGTTTTTTTTTTTTTTTTTGTAGTTTCCACGGTTTTCATTCCTCTTTTTTAATTACGCTTAAAAGAAAGATTTTTAATAATTATTCGACTGTTTGTTTTTTGTCTTGTGTTTTTCAAGCTTTACTTTTCGTAAAAATGAACATAAATTTTTTTTTGTGATTTTTTTAGGAGTTTTCTATTGGTCTGCCTAAAATGTTTCTTATATCAAGACGATTTTTTAAAAAGGAATTATACACGATCACGTAGCCGATTTGGATATGTTTTTTATTCGTTTGTAATCATTATTTAGCGTAATAACGTATCGTGATTGATGTTATCTTGAAATTAAAAATATTTCTTGTGGAAATTCAAGAAACTTATTTGGAAGATTGGTGATGAAAATAATAATATTCCAGTATTAAGAGCCTTGACTCGTATGAGTCGATAAAAATGGTTCTTTCCATTTATTTTCTTATCTTATCAAGATTCAGGACTTTTACATGTTGCATTTCTTGAAATCTGTTTTTTTACCTTTAGATGCCGTTTCTTGTTTTTTTCTTTTCTTTTTTGATTTAATCTTATAGAAATAAAACTGAAAAACGTAAATTTGTTTGATGAAAAAAATTATTTTTAAAATGCAAGACTGACAATTTAGAAACGCAATAAGGTAAAAAAATAATAAGTCTGTGCCAAATTAAGGGTTAATAAATATTTGACAGTTATATTTTTACTTTCCCGGCGAATATAGCTAGAGTATTAAAGGGAACAGTATGGTGATCATGGCAAAAATGAGGTATCGGGTTTTATTGCAAATCTTTATGTTTTAGGTCCACCTAGTTCATCGAAAAAACATGTGCGAAAGTATGCGTGTCGCACTGCTTTTAGCCTTAGAATTTTCTTCAAATTTTGCTCAAATATTTTGGGCCTTATATTATTTTTTTCAAAATTCAAATTTCGTTTTCTTTAAAGGGACTTTATAGGTTTCATAGTCTAAATCCAAAAAAGCTTTTTAAAAAAATTAACCACCACCACTTAAAATTGAAATATATCTTTTTTTTCCTTTTATTTTTGTATATTTTATTCCGGACCAAAAATGAGTATCAATTTTTTTCATTATTTTCATAGAAGCTATATTGTATTTTTTCAATATTAATTCTCTTTTAATTTATTTTTTTTTATTTTTTATTTTTTGCTAGCGATCACTTCTTTAAAAATAATTTTTTCCTACGCAATAAGAAAGCCCCTAAAATAAATAAAAAATTAGGAATTTTTTTGATGCTTAAATCTTATTTTGGTAATTATGATTTGAACGCGTAGCCAGGAAAGTCAGTCAATACATTGCCAAATCAAAGACTAACTGCATGTCTTTTACTTCTTAAGTATGTTTTAACGTTAATCGCTAGAAAAGTTGACATTTTCAATTTTTTCCTTCCTACCGCGTCATTGATTTGCTATCTGGATACATTAAAACATTAATTTTGTATGTTTTCCGTATAAAATATTAACTACATCATTAAATTTATAAGTTAGTAAAATAAAAAATAAGTTCCAAGGTAGCCCGGTCACTGGATCCCCCCCCCTGGCAATGAGCAGAGCAGTCAAACATCAGGTGTTCATTTGACTGCACCGCCCCGCAGACGCACGGCTCATCAGTTGCCAGGCGGAACTGATGCAGATATTGGTTTAAATTAACGTGGCTGGTGGCACTCGGGCACCCGTTGCCCGTTGCCCTTAAAACGAGCTCGAGGCATACTATCCGTCCAGATCCTGTATTCTGTATAAACTTATACAAGGATCTTCCCTTATTCGTGGTGTCCTATTCCAGCTGCCATGCTTCCATCGCGAGGCTCTGCAGCCTCTTCCGCAGGCGGGAGATGGGCAACTGAACGAAATTTAAATCCGGTTCATTGTGATCACCGTTCCGCTCCGGTACTGGCCCGGCTCGCAGCCGCATCACAAATACCTCAGCCTCACGGCCTCCCGGCCTCTTCGCAATCTCCACATGGCTGCCCGAACTTTCACTACTAAATCGATTGGGAGAGCCTTTCCCAATGCGATGGTCGCCTCGTAGGAGGTTGCTTTAAAAAACACCAGTGCATACAATTAAGGTTCTGCGCTGAACACTCCTTAAATTTTGAAGAAGTGCTCTATTCATATCCCTAACCTATGCGCCCAAACGGGCGCGGCGTAAGAGGTCATGCTTTTGATTTTTGCCTTTAAAAGCCTTCAGGCATATTATTGTTACGTTTGAAGTCAGTAAATTAATTTCTAATAAATATGTGTGCTTAATACTTGTTATGTGATCTAATTGATATTAGCTCTAATTCAAGTGTTTTAGAATTTCAAAAAAGAAACCCTTAGATATAAATGCAATGGTTTTGGATTCACAATATTTATTTCTTTATTAAAAATTATTACTTATAAATTAAATAATTGAAGGCACACCAGACAATGCAATAATTAACAGAACTCTTTTACGATCTCCCACTAGCCTCAACGAACATGAGGGAGATATTTCGAAAGTGATAGAGTTCTAAGATCATTTGGCTTAAATAAATTGTCTTAAAATTCTGTGTATTTTTAACACTTAGATTATATTAATAAAAAGATTAAATTCGCCTATCATTTCTCAATTTTCAGTGTTTACATTTTTTCAGTCTGTGATTTTTTCATTCGTTCATTATTATTTAAAACTATTTCCCTATTCCATTAATGTAATATCAACTTCTTCCTTTTTTAGTTAATTTTCTTTGGAATGCCACGTGTACTATTTTTACAATATTTACTAGATAAAAGATTCTGAATCAAACAAATAATAAATAAATTGAATTCCAAATAATAAAGGATAATGTACAGATTTTTACGATACTATATAAATAGCACATTCACGCATACACTCTATAACGTCTATACGTGAATGTGCACGCGCGCGTCTGTTTAGTAATTTCGTAGTGAGGTCTGGTTTTTTTTGTATGTATATATAAAATGGGGAACCACTTTATTCCTCAATTTAGTTAGTAAACTTAGGATTGAATGATTGCTTTTTCTGGTAACAGTGAAGTTATGTTCGGTATATATATATATATATATATATATATATATATATATATATATATATATATATAAATATAATAATATTATATTTATATAATAATATATTATTTTATATATATATATATAAACTTTTTATTAATTAGTTTTTTCATCGGTGGACGGTAAAACGTTTACAAGTACCATGTGGTCTTGGAACCCCATGGTATAGCGGGGGGTATATTACTGTCCACAAGTTGTTACAACTCTGACAATGTACAGCATATTATGTAAGTATACCGAGCTATACGAGATGTTTTCGTAAAGGAATGACTAACTGATCCACCCGTCCTATCAGTCTTATCTATCTCGCATGCAATGTGCACAGCTATACGCCGCCCGTTATAGTCTGCGATTTGCCTTACGATCCTAACCACTAAAAAACCCCTCCCCTTTTACAACATGGAATTCCGGGGCAACTTTACGGTATTATCACAGCACCCCAGCTGGATCCCAGGGATCCTGCGATTTTTTTAAACCTCGACTTTGAGAATTATTCACCTCTGGACTTCTTCCTCCAACTTTGTTCGGACGGTCTTCACATACATCGTTTGATCTGCTGCGCAGTCCTAATGAAGTTCTGTGGGATAAGCACGCCGAATTCTATTTTGCTTGCATGCATGCATCCCTATGCTGGAGGAACCGGTCGCACACGAACACCTTGTGTTTTGCAGTGCCCTCCTCCCCGCAATAATCACATTCCGCAGAAACTTTCAGCATCTGCACGCACAAGTATGGCTTAGAACACTCGTGAACGACAAGGAACTGGGTCAACTCGTACTCCAGTAACCCGTGTTTTCGACACGAGTCATCTCTGAAGGTAGGTGATCAGTCTGGAAGTTCATTTACCTTTCGTCGACTAATTCCATAGTACAGGACCATTTAAAAAAATTTTAAATGCGAATTTAATTACGCATTGTAATAAAAAACAATACCATTACATAAGACGTAAAATATAAATAAACAAATTTAAACGTTATCCCTTGAAAAATTATAAATAATTTAAAAAATAACAATGTAAACGTAATAAATTAGCTACTGAAATTAGGGGATGATAACCGGATATTTTTTTCAGACTCGGAACTCTTCAAAACTCTGATATTTCTCAAATACTTTTATAACAAAGACTGAAAGTAGAAAAAATTCACCTGCGGTTCCAAAATTATTCAAAAAACTTATGACACCTCTTTACTTTACAAACCGGAACTATCAAACCGATTTCAATAATGTTAACTGTTATTTGTTAAGAATGCTGTGGCGAACAATGTTTTTTAAGCTATTTTTAATCGGTCCACTGGTTGTGGAGATAAATGGAAAGAGTCAGTTTTGTTAAATATTCTCTGTATACATTTTACCTCTTATCTAAAAAAAATTCCCCTTTTACTGATTTTCGTGAACCAAATATTTTTATTTTTAGGGATCAAACTACTTTTATTACAACTTGTTTACCGCTTAATGTAGCTAGAATAACTATATTATAGGAGTATAATAACATATATAGGAAAACATGGTGATGAGGTTTTTGCAAATTATTACTTTTAGGGTAAAATTTTCAATCTGGCAAAAAACCGTATGAATGTGCATAAATGTGTGGGTCGCACTGCTTTTGGTCTTATATCTCAGAATTGATAAAACCGATTTTCTTCAAATTTGGCTCGATTATTTCTATAATATGCCTAAAATTGAAGGCAATATGGGTTTCGTAGTAAATAATCCAAAAAAGCTTTTTCAATTTCCCTTCGGTTTTAATATTTCTTAAAAAATTCCATATATAGGCTATCAAAAAATGTCTAAATTTTTTTGAAATTATACACCCCGAACCTAAAATGCAGAAAAGTTTTTTGTTCCTTTTCTTATTTTAGCTTTTATTGAAGGCACTGTTATATTTAGAAAAAAGTTTACTTAAGGAAATTTGTCAAGCTTGACGTATATATGAATACTTTTATGAAACCTTTGTTAAATTTTATTCCTCACCCCTAAGATTTTTTTTAAAGCTTTTTCCAACTTTTATAAGATTTTTCCAATTTTTATTAATAGTCGGGAAATTCGTCTATTACTTTGCCAACTTTTTTCGTTACACGATTAGTCTTAATTTCTCGCCGGTAAATGGCCGACTCTTGTCAACATTCCTGTTATAACTATGGATTTGGGAATTTACGAAATAAAAAAGAATCGTCGAAGGCTCGTTTGAAGAACCGTAAATTTTGGATAAAATGTAACGTACAAAAAAATTGAAAACCAGTTTTTAGAAGTTAGTAAATTTTGTATAATGTAAAGCAACTATGTAAATATTTATTTTTTGAAATCAAAGATTTAAACCTAAATAAAATTCATTCTATTTTATGAACATAAAACTTATTAAAGGTTATTCAAAGAAAAATGTAATATTACTTTAATCTAAAAAAAAAAATCATTAACCAGTTAATGTAATATCTTGACAGTACGGTTTTTATTATGATACTGATATTTCATTTATCATGATAATAATTTGTTGTGATTTGTTGTGTTTGTTTGTGTGTAATTTGTCGTTATTTTGTTACGATAATAATTTGTTGATTTTTAAAAAATCATGTAACAAACAGTCTGAATAAAATGTTCTAATAAAAAATGTTTCGTAAAAAATTAATAAATCTTTTTACCTATTTAAAAAATGTATGAATTATTAGTTACAATTATTACAATAATTAATTAATAGCATTACAAAGAACTGCCTTATTATTGTAATCGCTTAATTGTTTTTAGTGATAAACTGTTTAATTCACAGAAAAGTATTTTAGTTTATTAGTTCCGAATTTTTTATTTCTTTATTTTACGTGCAAGGTACTATTTCAAACGGTCAGTTAACATATTAACAGTTTTTGATATCGGCTTTTAACGGTAAAGCTGCTTTTCTAATAAAATTCGTATGCCTTGGAGTGTTTATTTAGTATGGCAAGTGATTACTCGTACCGATTTCTCGGAACAATATTAACAGGGCTGAAAGTAGCTTGATACCCGATAGATTATGTTGTTAACGCCTTGTTCAGAATAAAATATGCGTAATTTTCCTCTGTTAAAAGAGACGACTGATGTAATAAATAAAGCGTAATATAGATAGGGCTGGAATGTTCAAATACTTAAATGTACAATAAATTACATTCCTATCAATAAAGCCTATACTACTTTTACAATAATAGAATCGAATCGACTTTGTTATCAAAAGATAACTATTATTTTCTACACTGATATAGCTTACTTAATGAACTAAAATTGGTTAACTAAACTAAAACCGGTATGCAAAATGTTATTGAAAGGAAAAAGATAGTAATTTAAAATTGTACGCGTAATTATTTTCAATAACATTTCATTAATCTTTTATTTTATCATTAAGTTTTAACAAAAAAAGTCCTATTCTATTATAATTCTCTGTACGTTAGATTTTTATTTTTTATTATAGTTTTTTTCTTTAGGAAGGTTTTAGCAGAGACCGTTTTTGTAATACCGGATCGTTACTCGATTTAATTGAATAATTAAATAATTTAATACATTAATGCCGGGTTGCCTAGCAAAAATTAGCCGCAATTACCTTTAATTAAATACATTGAAATTAATTTATTTTAACGAATATTTTTTTTAGTGAATTAAAGGTCGTTTGAAAGAAAATGATGTGAAGAATATAAAAAAAATGGTTGCCAGTTCTGTTAGCCGCAACCTCCAAGTTGCCAGTGTAAACAAGTATGGTATTGTTAATTTACGCTCACTCGGGTTTTCAAAAAAATTATGTACTAAATTATTTCTGTACACGATAATACATGGTGCTGCCTGTAAAAATATGACCGCAAGTAGTGGCTGCCATTATTTGAACCGATTACTTTTTCAGTCTGGATGAGTGTGAAGGAGAGAGAAGAAATGTGCGCGCTGTTTCATGTAGTAAACAAGAACGCAGTCCGACTGTTATTCGTATAGGATTGTTTATTTTGTTTTTCGCTATAGACTATATATATATATATATAAATATATATATATATATATATATATATATATATAGGTCAAACTTTTAACTTTTTAAAAAGTTTATTTCGGTAAATTATATTTCAATTTAAAATGATTCATATCTACCGGAATGACTGTTGACGTGTTATAAAAAAAGATTTATGAACATTTTGTACATTCCTAAAACATCGATAACTAAATCGATAACGATTTGACTTTGTACACGGTGAATAATCCACTTAAATGATTTCTGTAATCTCTTGTGGCGGTTGGCCGATCGGTTTAGAGTTCAACTGGATATTTTCGTCGTACGCATCTCAAGGGTTGCGAAATTTGCTCCTTTAGGTATCGTACACCTGTTCTTTGATGACTATTTTCTGAAGGAAAGTAGCTTTATCGGAATATAATTTAAACTGATTAATGCAGAACTATTGGTCAGTAATGTGCTGTTGCCAACTTTGTAAAAATGCTCGTCATTTCAACTACCTGAAGAAAATTTAATAGCAGCGTTTCTCAACCTGGGGTCGCGGTGATATGAAGGGGGGAGGGGGTTGCAAAATTAGCCTATAACTTTAGACGTAAACAATAATAAAATCATTATTTCATTATTTATTAAATTATTGCTTCATCAGATCGGGGTCGGGGAGTCGCGAAATATTCATCATACATATTTTTACTTTTTGGGGGTCGTGGAGCTCAAATCACTTGCTTTATAGAATAGGTAATTTTTTCTAAAAACTTGTCTATCTTGATCCTTTTTTCGCCTGTTTAAAATATTTTGTGAATTTAGATAAGAATGTCGGAATCTGTTAATTTCCTGGCGGGGGCTGCCTATGAACCGACCAGAGATCGGTTTTTACTTCCAATGACATTGTAAGCGACTACCATTGTAAAGCCAGGTTTGCTAATTTTTCGGAAAATATAACAAAATATAAATTTCCAAGAATTGTCCCTAATTTGAAAAACATCCCGTTATCATAAATGTTGTGTAAATGAGGAAGAGGATATTAAAAAATAAAACAAAACTCCGCAAACTGTATTTCTTCCTCGATTGGATGTGTTAATTATATTATAAATTTAAGTAATTTTTTCCTTAAACGTTTTCCTTGATCGCACATTAACTAAATTAACCTATGTATTACCTATTTTAAAATTACGTAATCGTTAATTTTAATTTGTTTTTCGAATGGAATTAATGTAGATCGAACCGACCTGCAGGAACATGAAATATATAATTTAATGGTAAAATGCATATTTTGTGTAAATTATACTAAGTCGAGTGTGGATACTCAGCCTAAGTGGACGTGTATTTCTAGCTTTGCGTTTTATGCGTTTTTGGATTGGTTTTTTGCGGCTTTTTTATTGGGCAGGTAGTGAATCATTTCAAGGTAAGGATAACGGACAGTTGTGTTAAATTTTGTGAATTTTGGTGACCGGACTGTGCTGTAATTACGTTTTTTTTTCTGTTGTAACTTTTTTCTCCATAAGAGCCAATGTTAAATTGGCCGTTGAGACTAGTGAAAATAAGTTAAATCAATAGACAAGTAACCACAAGTTTGTGACGTCACGGCTGTTGTAGTAAACAACTTAGAATAATTATCGACAAAATAAGTTATACTAGTAGAATTTTTTTCCAAGTGTTTGAGGCTCTTATAATGGGGATTTTCCTTTCCTAATAACTCCTTCCCTGACCAATATTACCCAAAATCCTCTCGGATCTATTCCATCCGAGACCAATACCTTCCATAGACCCCCCAATTTTTTGAGGGGCACTTTTGGTCGGATACATATTTGACTCCCTCCCTCCCCGACCATCCCGTACCCCGAATTTTTTCTGAGGAGAGATTCGGGATCATACATTTTCCGACCCCCTGAAACCCTCCCCCCGTCACCCCTACCCAAACCCCCACCGCCACCCACTAAGTGGGGTATCTACGGATTTTGAATTGAGCTGAGAGTTCAATAAAATTCTGGTGATTTTTTTTAATTCCTTCCCTATGAAAGAGGGGATGGAATTAAGTGTTTCCGAACCTTCTGGCCCCCCAGAGAAGAAAGGATGGAAGGCAGCGGATCTCGAAGGGACTAAACGAGTTAGAGCCGGTTCCTCCGAGGAAGAAGAGACTACCCGTACATTGTGGGATCCCACTTACAGGCTGGGCCATGTCCTTATAACATTTAGACAAAATCTGGGCAAGTCTATGGTGACTCATCAAAAGGTCCACGAGAGGGAGCTGACGGAGATATATAAGTCTTTTCAGCATCTTAATGACGCAATGACTGATGTTGATACTAAATCACAGGGGGCACCGACCGAACACTCCAGGGCAGAAGAATTGTCAGACATTCTTGAATCATAACTGACCGACGAACAATTAATCGATAGATTGCCTGGTTGCTGGTTCACATGGGCCTTGAATAGAGTGACATCCGTTGACCCACAATCTGATAGCTCTGACAGATGTAATTTTGTAGACTTGAACAAGCAAATGATACCTAGTAATTGACCAACTAATTGGACTAGATATACGCTCCGTTACGACTCAGCAGGAGACCGCTCTACAGCCGCCACTCTCCTTAGGCCGTTGAAACGAGTCGTGGTGAAAACCAGGGCTCCGGTCTTCGTGCTTCCACCGGGACCCGCGGATACAACGATAAGGAAACTGATCATATATCTGACCAGAAAAGAGAAGGAGCTCCCGAAGATGGTCCTGCCCAGATTGGGGGACTCGGTTCGGGCTCGCTCAAGATCGACTTCAACCAGAAGGGCACACCACTGGTAACTGATAGCAAGAATATCGTTATTAAGGCTGAGGGAAAGACTTATGCCGACCTGTTGAGAACAATGAAAAACAAAGTCACCCAGGAAGAGGCAGGCGAGGTCCTTTCCCTCCAGAAAGGCCGAAATAAAGAATTAGAGGTGAGAATAAAAGGGGCGCAGAAGGCAGGAGAACCCACCATTCTTCTGAGAGATCGGGCAGCAGAACTTACCTACCTAGACCTACGTTCTAGGGGTGACAGAAGGACTGTGGTCCATATTAAGGATTTCGACGTAGACACAACCAAAAAGGTGAGAGAAGCGGTCACCAGAGTTGTCGGCGCGGGGGAGACGTTCCAGGTCACCTTTCTCAGGAAGGCATACGGTGACAATAAAAACGCCACCGTCATCACGACACACAGAGGCGCCACAAAGCTGGTGGCAACAAGACTACGAGTTGGCTGGGTCCATTGTAGGACCTATATTCACGTAGAAGGAGACCGCTGCTACCGTTGTTGGGCACCGGACACGGTAGCAGAGACTGTAAGGGCCTGGACAGAACCAATCTCTGTTATAACTGCGGTGGCGCTGGACACCGTATCCGGGAATGCAGAGAGGCATCCAGATGTCTGAATTGCCGTAGCCTAAACTACCGCACCTGTGGAACTGAATGCGGAATGAAGCGCGATGCCTAAAGTCTTACTAATCAATAACCATCGAAGCCTCCTCTCCCATGACTTGGTGGAGGAGACAGCTAACACTGGATAGTACAACTTTGTTGTTGCCACCGAGCCTAACGTATACTCGTGGCTAGGTCTCGATGGGTGCCAGATACTGCTGGTGATGTGGGTATCAAGAAAATTACTGGAAACTGGGACTATAGCTTATATTTGAGGACTGAAGGAGTCGTTGCGATAGAGCTCTGTAACTTTATATTGTTTGGGGTCTATATAAGCTCGAATGTGACGCTTGCGGAGTACGAGGCCAGACTGTTCGGACTGCAGAGGATGGTCATGAACGCCCCAAAGAGGACAATTGTTGTGGGTGACTTCAATTGCCGTACCTTAGCGGCTGGGGCTGGGTACTCGAACAACAGAGGACTAGCGCTAGAAGAACTGCTAGGAACTACTGGGCTTGTGTGCATCAATGATGGGTCGCCCACGTTTTACGCCCGCGGGCATTCCTCTATCCTGGATCTGGTATTGATCGACGGTAGATTTCCACAAGACATGGTGAGCATGCAGGTTTTGCAGGTCGAGACTGCAAGTGATCATTTGGCTGTTTCTGTTGACATCCTTGATACTGAGACTCATATTAGAAATCAACATCTATGCTTTAGACTTTTGGAACGTCAGGTAGAGACCATTGTTCGCAAAGTTGCTGCAAAAATGACGGATGGCAGACCGGTCACGCCAGATACATTACAACAGATCATGATTACTGAGCTAGCCAGGCTCCCCGAAAGAGCTACCAGATATCACTCTGTCTATTGGTGGTCCTCCGATATTGCGGATCAAGGCAGGGTTCTGCAATCCATGAAGAGGCACGTGCAGAGACTTTGAACGAGAACATACGGAGCTGATCGAGACCTGAACACGGCGATTACACAATACCGAGCAGCAAGAAAACAGTTAAACTTCATGATTAAGCATGCAAACAGGCAGAAGTGGAGGGAGCTATGCAGTGAACTAGATGCTGACCCCTGGGGGACGGGCGTACCAGGTAGACTTGAAGAGACTGGGAAGACGGTTGCCCGTCCTTAATAAGATAGAAGCTACACGACACATGAAAGCGTTTTTCCCGCGGGTTGATTCGGGTATCACGGAGCTAATACCTGGTGAACGCGGCAAGTTCACCCAGGATGAAGTGGCGACTGCGGTTAAAAGACTAAAAAATAAGAAGAGTCCAGGACCCGATGGTGTACCAGCTGGAGTCATAAAAGGTCTGATGTCCGTCATCCCGTGGGAGATGACAGATATTGCGAGTTATGGGGTCCAGCATTGCTTTTTTCCTACTTGCTGGAAAGCGCCAAGAACTGTTTTCTTGCCCAAACAACAGTCAGTTCCAGGCACTCTCGAATATCGCCCTATAAGTCTCATTAATAATATGGGCAAAGTCGTGGAGAGGCTCATCGCTAATAGACTAATTGAGGAGCTGGAAAACAACAACCTCCTCCATGAGAATCAATTTGGCTTTAGGCGGAGGCGGTCCACTATTAACGCCATCAAGAAAGTCGTTTCATGGGCTGCTGCTGTGAAGGCTGGGACTTAGAGAACCAGACGTATCCCACTAATGATACTCCTGGATATAAGCAACGCTTTCGGTTCGGTACCTTGGCCAGCTATATTGAAGGCACTTCAAAGCATGAATATAAGCGAGTACATAGTGACGCAAGTAGCCAGCTATCTATCCGAGAGACGGACTGAAATTAATACGGTAGATGGTGTGGTAAGTCATCAGATCTTCGGTGGAGTCCCGCAGTGGTCTGTACTCGGACCCCTACTTTGGAACATCTTCTATGATGATATTTTCCGACTTCAATTCCCGCCGGGGGTGAATGTCGTAGGATACGCAGACGACATCTCGCTGCTAGTGGAGGCCAGTACCTTAGATGAAGTGGTGGACAAGGGGAATGCAACTTTAGAATTAGTGAATGAATGGCTCGTCAACAACAGTTTGGAAGTCTCTCCTTCCAAATGCAAGAGTATCCTCTTCACTGGTAGGAGGATAATCAGAAGATTAAATCTGCGCCTGAGAGGAGAGGCAATTGTCGAGGTGGAAAGTGCGAAATATCTAGGGGTGTTACTGTATAAACACCTCAAATACTCCAGTCATGTGGCTATGATCTGCGACAGAGTGGAAACAACAATCCATGCCTTGCGAGTTCTCTTTGCGGGACGAGGAATTCCACGTGCGTCGAAGAGGTGACTTATCACCTAGGTATAACGTCGTCTCTGTTGTACGCCGCCCCGGTACGGGCCGATGCAGTTAATGTAAAGCGCAACAGAAGAAAACTAACTAGCACTCATAGGAAGTCGCTTCTGGGCGTAGTTTCGGGGTACCGAACTTATCGTATGATGCACTGTGCGTGCTTTTTTCGGTGCCCCCGATAGAATTGCAGATTAAAGAACGAAAACTAAGGGCGTCCGGTGTAGCCAAAGATGAGACCAATTCTATAATACGGGAACAATTGAAGGTGGCATGGGCGGGTTCAGCAGTGGCCGCATGGACCAGAAGAATTATCCCAGACCTGGATGCTTGGCTAGATCACTCTCATGGCGAGTTAGATTACCACACAACGCAACTTATGTCGGGACATGGTGCGTTTGAACTATATCTGCATAGGTTTGGCAGGAGAGAGTTACCCATCTGCTGTTACTGCGATGCGGTCGACGATGCCAAAGACACTATTTTTGTGTGTAGACGATGGAAGGAGCATATATGCAGGACTGATGCATATATGACCCGACCGGAGCAGATTTTGGAGTGGCTCTTGTTTATGTCCGCAAACTGGCGTAATTTTGCAATATTTGCAAGAGCAGTTCTCAGAATGAAAGAAGATGATGCAAGACGACTGGGATACTGAGGGTTTTAGTTTATAGCAGGGCTGGGCGGACAGCCCCGATCCTGAGGGCTCACATGCCCTGGTGTGTGGGTTCCCGTGATGGAGCGGGGACTCCTGGGGTCCGTTAGGTGTGAATGAATGAAAAGACCGAGACCCGGCCGGGTTCTCGGATACGCTTTGGCGGCTTCGGCTTCTGCACCGTCGGCTGGCAAAGGGAAAGACCGAGATGCGGTCTTCGGCGGTGGGGGGGCTGGGAACGGCATAGCCGGGCCTGGTTTCTTCCGTTGGAGATTAGAGGCAGGCAATTAAAAGATCCGGAAAGGACACGTCCCCGAGTCGAGTATACTTAATTGGATGTCCGGCTCGGGGATGTAGGGGGAAAAAATTATACTAAGCTTATTTAAGTAATATTCCGTTTATTTCTTGTGAATTTACTAATCCTTTATAAATTTATTTTTATTCTTTTTTGGCAAATAGGAGTAGGATCTATTAATTACATTTAAACTGTTGTACACGAATTCATATTAAATTAATGACAAAGAGGTGTTGTTATATATTATTGATCGTAATTTACACACGGAAGTCCCTGTTATGTAACTAATATTTTTATTTACTTAGAATTATATTTATTTATAATATGGGATTTTAAAACAGGAATTTTTTCCCCACTAAAAGCTGCGATAGAATTATGATTGTTTGGCCGAACCGTGTGAAAATGCAGGAAAATATAATTGAAAATTTTTCAAACTGAATATCCCTAAATTTCAAACCTGAATGGTTAGTATAATTTTAATAAAATTTGTATATACGTTTTTAATAGATTATTCACATATTAACAAAGTATGAAAATCCTTAAATAACTTAGAAAAATAAATTTAGCGGACGGTCCTTACTCAAATGACTATTTTTCAGTATCAGACAGCGGTCTGATACCGATTGACGTGCACTGTAGGCCACTTTTGAAGTCAGTTATAAAAATGTTTAACTTGTAAATTGTCGTAGCTTAAAGGTTTTAGTCAGATTTTTTTTCTCAATACCCTTTAAAATATTTATCACTATCCCTTTCAATTTAAAATGTTTGAGTTGCCCCCATCCCTCAAGTATGCTTCCTGAGGGCTTAGGGTGTGGTAGCCTCATACTGAAAAATATGACACTTTATTTATTAAAGTATTGTTGAATTTTTATTATGTCAAAAAAATGTCGAAATTTTTTATGTTATTAAAATAGAATCGCTAAGGGTGTGTATGGCTTATGTTTTATACATAGATACACGTATATATTTCATAAATTGATACTTAATGAAGGTTACCCCAAAGGGAGATCACTTATCGCTTGAAACTAATGGTTTTTACTTGTACAAAGTAAGGAAGCATTGTGATCACGAAAAGATTTCTGTTTTCAGAGTTCAACGGAAATATCCACTTTGACCATCCTTGAATCCATTTTGACTAGTCTCGGCTTGACGTCTGTACGTACGTATCTCGCATAACTGAAAAACGATTGGCCGTAGGATGTTGAAATTTTGGATTTAGGACTGTTGTAACATCTAATTGTGCATCTCCCCTTTTTATTGTAGTCGACTGAACCAAATCCAGAAGAATTTGGATTTTGGACTTTTTAAATGCAGTAATCCCTTATTGGGAGCTTTTCAACGGTTTATCGTAAGTGGTACTTATTTTAATTTGTTCCAGAATTATAGCCAAATAAAATTTTAATTAATGAAATATTTGGATCTTAGGGGAAGGCACATCGGTTCGAATCACACTTCATCTCCTTTCTTTTTTTTTCTTTTTTTTTAATTTAAATATATTGATTTATTAATAATGTTTAACCTTATTGTAAAAAAAAATTACGATTAATAATTCAATAATAAAAAAAAGAAAATATATCAGAAGTTTTTAACGAAATAAAATTTTATGTACTTCATTTTCAAAAAAAATGTGTAAATGTAATTTAATAGGCGTACAAGGAAGTCATGTGTTCACAACAGATTTTTTTTTTAAACTGTAGTTTACACATAATTTCATATATTTGACCGTTTTTTATAATTTTAATTATAATTTTATTGGCAAACCTCTTACCTATAAAAAATGGTTTTACCGAAAAATTACTTAATACCTATTGCAGCGATATAACTCAAAAAAATGTTTGAAAACACTAATACCTCCCGTTGTGGCTTTGCCCGCGCTATATGCGTATAGAACTTCAAAGATTGTAAATAATTTTTTACTTTTACCTGCGGGCAATTACTCTCAGAATTATCGCTATTTACAATTTATAGCGTATTTCGCAAAGGTTGAACTTGATTTTGAGTTGAAAATATAGTTGTTCTTGAAGTCTTTGAGAACGTTCTGGCGTAGATTCGCGTTATTTTCCAGTAAGTATTTAATTATTTAAAAATTTACCGTGTATTATAAACTTTTTTGTTACAGAGAGATAGGCCTACGTATTTTTTTTTTTGTGGGCGAAAAACATTTTTGTGTTATCATCGCCCGGAAAACAAAAATGTGAAATATAAAATCTAATAACACAAAAAAATTATAAAAACGTAAATTAGAAATTAAAACAAACTAAAATACTAAAAACAAAGACAAAATAAAAAACTTAAAAAAAGTTAAATACAAAAATATACAACTACCGCACAAAAAAGAAAATGTCAAGAACAGTATTAAAAAGTATGTAAAACATTAATACATTGGAGAAATAAAAATTGCCCAGGATTTAACGAAAATTCCTGGGCAATTTGAATTTACGACACAAGGCCTCATAATATATGCAACCCACAAGGATGTGGCGCACAGTCAAGCGGCTCATCCATCGTACGCATGTCGGTGCATTTTCTGCTGACATTAGGTACCCGTGTGTACTTCTCTTATGTTCTATCTGCAATCGGCAGAGGACCATTTCCTCTCGGCGAATTTTCCTGTGGGAGGACTCCTACCGCAACACAGTATCTTTGATATAGCAAAGTTTGCCGACTGTGGCAATCCAGTCGTCTTGCCGTCTCGCGCGAAGTGCGTGTTGGACACGGTTAATAAATCAAATCGGATGTAGTAACACGGGTAGTAAAGGACGACTGACTACGTGCGTCTTTAGCAGTGGAATCTGCACATTCATTACCCGGAATCCCCATGCGGCTAAGAATCCAGCAGAAACTCATTTGTATGTTGCGGTGGTTCAATTCTGCGATTGCATTGTAGGTGTCTGGAATAAAAATTTTCTGAGGCTTGGAGATACACGAGTCGCTACAAATAAGGATATGACGATATTTAGGGTTAAAGATATTCAGAGCCTTACTTATAGCGTATAGTTCAGCAGTAAACAAATGTTAGCTGTTAACGGAACGGCGACTGCACTGCCGAGGGTATGGGTTACCATGCAGCCGTGAGGTGTAGCGCCGATTTGACGAGACGAGCAAACATCACTGTAGGCGGGATGGCGACTGCACTGCACTGTACTGCCGAGAGCATTTACATCAGTGACATCCCTACGAGGCCTGGCTTATTACTACGAGATGTAAAAAGTTAGAGGGCGAAAGACGACTCCCGTTTAAGCTCTTCAGGGTTAGAAACGGTGGGAGGGGGTGGGGGCCGGAAGCCTCACAAGCCGGGTGTCTTCCGCTTCGGGGTTGGGATGTTTAAATTCCTGTTTTTATCGAAAAAATTTTTTAAATCTGCAACAGGTTGTCCAGCGTTTTATTCAGTAGTTTTAGGTCTCTGACAAACCTTATCAAAGCCTAGATATTTGGATGTATGCATTCGATTAATTATGCTTATAAAGGAGCGAGTGGTTGCTAGAGGGATATGAAAATTTACATTAATTTCATTAACTGCATTATTCTACACCACTTTTCAATCTCAGAGGCGAAAGATGGGGTTGTCACATGATTTAATTTGCGAGTTATCGTAAGAATTCTGAAATACAGAAACCAATTGTAATAAAAACAATATCTCCTTTATATGAGTGTCAGTCAAATTAAATTAGCTAATTCATCCTCAATTTTTTTATTATAAAACCTTTTATAACTACAGGAACATCATTGAAAAACTCTATTAGTAGACCTACCATGTAGTGATCAGAAATTTAAATTAATTACAGCAGTATTTAAGTCGAAATGAATGTTACAATTTTTAATAAAAATATGATCGATAGTAGACTGAACCAGAATACCATCTCTAACTTCCTCTCGTGTAGTACAAAAAATACCCTTCATGAATCCATTTAGAGTAAGCAAATTCTCCTAATCAACACGATTATTTTTTTAATATCGCTCGTGTCAATGTTTAGAAACTGCTCAAGAAAAACTCTAGCTCATTTTAAAATAATCTTAAGCTAAGGTCAGGCTATCTATATATAGGTTAAATTATGAAAATTAACCCCACCTACAATGATTCCAAATAAAAATTCAAAAGATACACATGAGTATGTAGTTTTAGGAATAAATTGAATTTTGTCTTAATAAAACATAATTAAACTCCTACCCGATCTTTTCCCTTAGTTTGTAATACAGTATAGCAGAACAGTTCTAGCACGGCTAGCCGAGCAGTTATAGCAAGACGTTTGCGGAGGGGAGTTTTGTGTACGGCTGTAAGTAGAGGAAAAATCGCCTTGCTAGAACGGCTCTGCTTGAAATAGAAAATAAATCTATCATTCTTAGTCTATAGATACTTAAGCCAGAATTATTACATCAAGGTCAGCTTTATTTAATAATAATTCTAAATCAGCCCGATGTATTTTTAATTGACAATGTTAAGATAAACAACAGATAAGAACCTATATTTATCATAGATAGTGTAACTTTTCCCTGATGAATTACATCATTACTTACCTCGAAATTAATCTCATTAAAGAGTGAGTCATTCTTAAACCATTTATCAGATATATTTAACAGACATAACAATAGTAACAATATATAGAGAAAACATAAAAATTCTAAGATACCTTTTGTTTATAAATATTGACATAAGAAATAATATTAAAACTTACGATTTTAGGATATCATTCAAATTATACGCAAAACCTTTTAATTTGGTCGATCTGTCGTTTTACTAAATTTTCCTTCTGAAAACCATACAGATTTACATGATTTTTTTTTTTAGCTTTCAATCTTGTTTCCTTAAAAATTGATGGGAAAAAAGGCGTCATGTCTTCAATGAGATGTAAGTTAAGATTTCAGTTTACATAAGTTCCATCTTGAAAAATGTCAAGAATTAAGCCATTCCTTTTTTGAATTCTTGAATGAAATTACGCCGTTTGAAGGATACGATGAGCAACATAAATACCATGCGGTTTGAAATCAATACGAATACATTTTGCCACTGACTGTGTTTGATGAACGTTTTCATTCTTAACTGATTATATTCCTTGAATTTCCAAGTTCACTCGTCTACTATACTCTTCTAAGTTATTCAGATAAAAAGAGATGTTTTTGAGACACGGTCTATGATATCTTTTTTTAACTTTTTAACTTTCTTTTTTAATTGTTTTAAATTTTATTGTTTAAAATTTCCAAAGATTTATTTACGTCAAATATTGGCAAGCCAGTACAATCATCTGCTGATAGTCATTTTCTACATTTCCATTGTTTTAGAGAACAAGCATTTAAAGAACAACCTTAGTGATTGATAATAACCTTTACGCAAAGAGCAAAAAACACAGTAATCATCGTTTGAAACAGAGAGGTCACATTTAGAGCACAAACTCATTTTGAGGTGCGATTACAGCCAAGCGGGAGCACGACAAACACGTCCACTACGGTCAGACGCCATCAGTACACTGAGTAATAATAATTACAGTACGTATATATACGTACGTATATAAACATACATAATGCAGTTGAAATAAAAAGGACAAGATTGGTTTAATGACAGTTTCACTAAAAACGTTATGATCGCAAGAACCTAAAATATTGCTTTAACAAGCTATCGCTAGAAAAAATGTAAAGTCATACAATTCGCTTTCTGCAAATATTGTTACTTTTACTGTTTACAATAGAACTACCCTAACGATTTACGAATGAGTAGAATTATTAATTTCACTACTGTTTACCAATAACTCACCGAACAACTTCCTGCATTCATCCGCTCTGTCCACAATGGAATGCTCGTGACGTACTCTTCAGTCTTTGTTACCACACGCTTAATGATATCGCCGTCACCGCAACCGCGACGAACTCGGGCTTACGAAAATACTTTTATCCTTATCTCGACTCCGCCGACCCTCTTCGCTGGTCACTGGGCAGTATTTATATCTCCTGGCCTGCAGAACCAGTATCCACCTCATCTCTAATTGTTGAAGCGTAATAATTTTCATCCTCCGCGCCCTCACGTGTTTCTGTAATTCTTATTCCGGTCTGGTAACCCTTCTAGTCGAACAACAGCTTTTGGAGGTGCCATTGTCTGTATTACAAAGAAAAAAAATTTAAATTGACTTGTTACTCTAAGAAGGGAATCCCTTTTAGTTGCTTCTTGATTCATCTTGCCATTATTATTTTCTGTTTCTTTCTTCTTAATTGGAAGAAATTCGTTTCTCTGGTCCGTTATACTGGTCCTGTTACAAAAGGACTCCGTTATACTGATCCTGTTACAAAAGGACCAGTATATGTGTAAAAATGTTACAGAAATAAAAAAATCAAACGTTTTTTTAATTTATAGTTTTAATGAGTGGGCTAACATATTGTACATTATAAGTTATGAAACACAAAATTAGGTATACTTAAGATATTTACAGGGTTTTTTATAACCAAATTAGTAGAATGAATATTTTAATTTATATTTATTTAGGATAACTAGATTCTCCAGTAGTATCTAATAAGCTGTTTTTTATTTATTTGAGTTTTTGTTTATTAATAATAAATACCTTGATCTTTTGACCTAGACGTTTCAAATTCTTAGACGATAACATAAAATTCCAAAAAAAGAACTGTGATGCAGTTTTTATATCGGTTTTATAAATTTACGTTAAAAAAATATTCCATGTAATTGACAGTTGTTTTGATATACTTTAATATAAAAAAGTATTATATCTTTATCTTACGAGATATAAATTATTAATCAAATATGTACATTTTTTATCCTTTATGTATGTATTCGCATAAAACAAGTATCTCAAGTGAAATTGTGCACCAGATTTTATTAACAGTAAATTCACTTTAATATATTCAAATAATCAAGATAGAAACAGAAATAATACTACAAAAGATTTTTATTTTTACGAGATGCTTTATATGGCCGCCATTTGTCGGTTCCAGGCATGCTTAAACTCGTTTCAACGAGTTTGAAAGTACACACTGAAGCTCCCAAAGAACGATTGCATTTAGAAGTTCAGTTGTGTTATTTTTCAGTTCGTACAAGGTATGAGAAACTATCTTGTAAACCGGTATTTCATTGCTCCCCATTAATAAATAAAAATCCTTTGTGACCAAAAATCAATGGATCTTTGTGACCAGATTGTTTTGAAATGGGCTTTTCCTCGAAAATTTCACAAACAAATTTAGCAAGCGTTCCCGATATCCGCTTATGCGATATAGCACTTCAAACTGATCGTTTTTCTAAGATTTCATGAGGATTATTCACAGACCACACCCGACTGTTCTAGTTTTGTCATGGCCTATAGTTTTGCAATACAAAAAAAATTTTGTATTGGGAAGTCTTCTTTCTCATTTATGAAATGACACATTTAGGAAAATCGGTATTATAAAACCGATGCGTTGTAGTTATTTTGTACAGATTTAGTTTTAAATGAGTCGTCAGTGATCTGTGCGTACTACAGAATTTGGCATATTATACCAATTCTGATTTTTTTTTAATTTGAACTATACTATCAAAAATATCCAACTTTTTCTCTTCAGGATAGCTGGTCTTCCAAACTCAGTCGCTTCTTTGACAGATTCAGTTTTTCTCGGAATTAATTGATCAAGTTTCGCATTGTGAAACTTGAATGAATATCTGGAAATCTTTGATGAAGTATTTCCTTATGTTTATTCTGTGCACACACCACTACATTCTTTTGTTTAACTTTATACGTTTATAACTTATATTACTTCCTTACGAAGTAAAGGAATATTTTGATCGCGAAAAATGTTGGTTTTCAGATTTCAGAAACGGAAATTTCCATTTTCATTATCTCCGAAACCATTTTGACCAGTTTCGGTGTGACGCCTGTACGTACTTACGTACGTATGTATGTATCTCTCATAACTAAGAAACGATAAAAAATGACGATGTAAACGATGTAAAATGTTGAAATTTTGGATATAGGACTGTTGTAACATCTAGTCGTGCACCTCCCCTTTTTGATTGCAATCGACAAAACCAAAAGTGTCCAAAAAAGCCCAAAATCCCCAAAAAATTGGATTTTGGCTTTTCAACGATATAAAATAAAATTTTAATTAATGAATTATTTGGATCGTACAAGAGGAAGGCACGTCGGTTCCAATCAGACTTCATTTCCTTTTTTTTACTTTTTTTTAAATTTAAATATATTTATTTGTTAATTATTAATTTCCGATTGTAAACAAATCTGTTAACTTTTTTAACTAATTGGGAAGTGAGGAAAGACTTAAGGTGAGATTTGTGTAGGGTTGCTTCTGTTTTAATTATACTTTAATTTTAAATGATTAAGAAATTAGTTTTTGCCGGATAAGCTATCTTAGTGACATGTTTGGGCTTTTGTACAATCACGACAGAGACTCTGAACATACTTATAAGTGCCGCTTCCATCAAATCATATAAATTCTAACGACTGAATAACTCAAAAAGATTCTCAAATACTTTACAAATCTAATGAGCGTGAAAGCAGAAATCCACAAAATGGCTATGGGGGAAGAAAGAGCGAGATAACTGTAAGGGTGTATTAGTGGTTTGGATGTTGGTAAAAGTAGAATTTACTCACAATCTTTTTAATATTTGTAAAAAAAACACCATAAAACTGCCAAAAAACGAGAAATAAATTATTAAACTAGCGTATGTAGGGTAAGTAGAAGTTAGCGATAACATTGTTAGAAATGGATTAATAATTGAGAGAACAGTAATTATTATAATAAAAAAAAAAAAAAAAACTACACTTTTCATTAGTAACTGGTTTAACATAAGCCGGGGTTCTTCCATGGTAGGTCTTTACAAAGTACCCGTTTATTTTATTGAAACTTTTCCTATTTTCAGTTCTGAAGTGATACTATCGACCTTAGCACGTCTCGCTAAGATTGTTGAAAATTCTAGAACCTCTTTTGTGTCCGTGTAATCTGGTTGGTAAGTGACTTTCTGTGGACCAATCTGGGAATTCTCTTTTCTTTTAAATAGCTGCAAATGCCGTATGTTCTAATCCGTTCTAAAATTAAAAAAAAAAAAACGATACATATGCACAAACATACGCGCACGGGTAAAAAAAAATTATCAAAAAAACAAAGCAGGGGCGGTTTAAAGATCTCAAACTACATCGGATGGTTGTGTGTCCTTCTGTATTTATCATTCAACCTTGAATGATATTGAAGGGAAAATGAGAACAGTAAATATGAACAGTAAGTGAGAAATATTTCTGTTTGAAGAAACGTACAGTACGCGGAGATCTAAGAAAGGAACTACTTAAAAAAATATTAATGGTTAATACATCTACATGGTAAAAAACTTGGACTCTGTTAGTGATATCAGACAATTTCGAACTGCGGTTGGAGAGGCAAATTTTATAAATAAGCAATTGTAGAAGTATGAAGATGCGGTAAGGAATGGAATAAAGAGAAAGTTTGCTGCCGACGGTATGAGTGGGAGTAGATGATAGATCTTCTTGATCCAGAATGGCTCAGAAATGATTCAGTGGAGCAGATGAAATCAGTAACTTAATAAAAATTATGATATGTAACTTTTCAAAATTTATTTCTAATTTAGTTTCCAAGAATGCTTTTTGAACTCCTTAATTGAAAAACTATTTAAAAAGTAATCAAAGATCGTATCTGTGTTTAAAGTATTTCAAAATGATATTTCTATTATTTTTCCCAAATTGGATGCCAAGTCTTGTTTTCCTGTAGCCTATACCGTTTAAATGTCAGATTGTGTATGAATTTTTATTTATACTGGTACGCGATAAGGCAGTTGTTATGAGTACACAGCAATTTAATAAAAATATTTAAAAAAAGAAAGCCATCTTACAGTTGATGTAACTCTGAATTATATAATTGCGAATATACAAATTATTATTAACTTTTAATATTTCTTTTTCTAGCTCATTTTTCAGGTTTGTAGCATTATATAAAAAATTTGTTCAATAAAATTTTGCCTCAAGCCTTTTTGGCCATTATCTTGGATTTTAAAAATTGTTTATCGTCACTTAAACATTCTGAAAGTTTTATGTAAAAGTTTGCAAAACGGTTGTTGCTGGCTAAGAACCGGATACTTTCTAAGTAATCTGTTATGTTTTCATGATTTTCGTCGTTATATTCCTAATCTCTTTGTATTTTTTATTGCTAATTTAACCGACTACCAAAAACAACTTTCAAAGTCAGTTTTGCATCATTAAGTTCTCCTTTTTTTTTTTAGGTGATCAGTCATTTCTGAAATATAAAGTTCTCAAACTATAATATACCCATGTGCTTTTTTACTACGGGTAGTAAAAATATATAGTTTTAGTCAAAATAATTTAACAAAAGAAAACAAGAATAAATAATTTCCCTTTTATATTTTAGGTCCAGCTTCAATAAATAAAAAATATGTGTGAAATTAAAAAATATATATTTAGTCTTATTTCAAATCATTAGAAATACTCCTTTGTATAGCGCTAGAAATGTTTTGTATTGAGATAGTTCACATTGTGGACACAAAAGCGCTACTTACTAATACTTGTTATGTTGCTTGACCAATGGGCAGCGATTATACAGATTTCTTGAAACGGTTGTTTGAAATTAGGTAATCCTATTTCTCCTTCATATTTCGGTCGCGCAAATATTTTTAATGGGCTGTAACTTATCAAACCATATCAGTAACTTTGCCGTTGGTTACATGATGTCACTTTTAAAACAAACGCACTACCGCTAGCGCTATAATGCCTCTACCTCACGGACGTGGAGGCATTTGACTAATACCAGGCTGGAAGAAAGAAAAAAGAGGTTACTTAGTCAAGCTCGCTCGTTCTGTTCTAGAACATCATGTTCCTTGGACGTCATAATGCAATCAATACTGAAGCACGCACACGCACGACACAAGGTGTTTATTCATAATTAAGCTGATCGAACTACAAAGATTGACTTGCTATTACTATTGTAAAAAATAGATTTCTTATTTTAAACCAGTTAAATTCAATTATTATAAGAATATCTTGCAAATATTATTGATTGATATTTACAGTTTCTAGTTTTTTTTGTTTTTTAAGTGCATGTAACAGGATTTTGAAAGTACATTCAGCAATAAAAATCCCTCCTAGCTTAGGAAAATAAGGAAAGGTTGGGCTAAATAACAGTATCTGTGTTATATTTGTTGCTTTTATCCATTTTATTCTAAATCTTCATTTAACGTAGTAGCTATCAACCTACTAACGTAGTCTTCTCGGTGAAATATGAATGAAACAATGTAACATGTAAATATTACTTTCAACTAATTATGAAATGGTAATCAATTCCAAATCTTTTTTTTTACCTTTATAGTAAATATATCGGACTGCGCGGGCTAACTTAATACACTATTTCACAAAAATATTCATAAAAAAGTGTTACTACTATATTTTTGATGCGAATACTTTTTCTTTATATCGAGAATACTCTACCTTAAAACATTTGTTTTTCGGTTAGTTTAGTTTATTTTTAGCGGTTACCCAAAGCTTGTTAAATGTAAACTTATTTTATTGCGCTTGACCTTTTAATTCATTTCCAAGTTAAACTGTTGTTTATGCTTTCCTTTTAAGAATTAAATATTAAATTATTCTTTCAATTTTATTTTACATATTTAATGTAGTACAATATTGCATATACTCTTTAACAGGTCCAAGAGTTGAACAATATTTAACAAAGGAGAAAGAGTGTCCCAGTTTATTAAGCCTAACTTAATTATTTTAGTGGTATGCAGTATTTTTTTATTTTTTCATTATTATAAATTGAATATTTGATTAATTTTTTTTTCTGCTGTTCATTTTTTTTTTAAATTTAATGAATTAAAATGTTAAAAAATAATTTTAATGAAGTCAGTACGAAGCAACTTATGTGAAAAATATTTTTATGTGAATATTCATGCGTAACCTCGTGTTTGTACGGATCGTCATGGTGTCCAGTTTTAATTATTATAATTACGTAGTTCGTACAGGAATAAAAAATATCAGTATTTGCTTGATCTGTTACTTCAGAGTTGATTTTACGTACTTCACAGCTTTTGAAAATTAAGAATACAAAAATCACAATGGATGTAGTTTAACAGTAATAAATTGCGTATTATTGTGCATATAAAAGAGATTTTAATGTTGCTGGTACTCACAGGTAGAGTCCATTTTTGCTAATTTTGTAATTTTACATCTACGTTTACTTAGATTTTTTTTAAATTTTTTTTTAAATTTTTTTTTAAATTTTTTTTATTTGTAGTTTATTTCATTGATTTTTTATGTTTATTTTTTTTGTTTTAGGTAAGTTTTTTGAAATCATTGCTTAATTAACATTAATGTTACAAATATCTGTTGAGAGGAATGAATACAGGCGGCAAACAGAAGTTAACTTCGCACAACGGTTTATCTCCTATGTGTTACTGTTTTCTTGGTTTCGACGTCTTCTCAGTTATGAATTATGAAAATCATAATCCTGCACACCTGGCATATAGAGGTATCGTTGTCTTTTTTTTAATTCTGAATGGGTATTCTGATTTTCAATAATCAGTTAGAACTTTTGTTTATAATTGTTATGTAACGATTCAATTTTATCTATAAAGAATGAAATCTAGGGATCGACTCAATAATAATATAAAATCATAAAGGGATTTTTCATTTTGTTGCCAGCCAGATGTAAAATGGGTGGTATGTCATGATAGATAGATTCTACCTATATCGCTAGAATTTTGTAGTAGGGGAAGCCGTCAATCATGTGGCAACGTTACGTCAGAGTTCCGTCAAGTGCGAGCCTTAACTACCAGGAGAATAAAATTATTTAGAGGTTATTGCCTGTTATTGAAACTACCACGCTTTCTCCCACACTACATCTCTAATCTATGATCTCTTACAATAAATAGCCTGCCATCATCGAACCGCCAACGTTACCCGAAGATATTTTTTCTATTCTTAAATTTCGCTTTATATGTTATATTATTTTTAGAACTTAAATATAAAAAAAAAAATTCGAATTTTTAAACAGTACGATAAAATACAAACTTTTCTATATATCCAAATTAAATAAAAAGACTAGGATTTAAGTTTTAACAAAACTAAAATAGGAATCTTATCCTGTCTTCTGTTATCCTTTCTATTACGTCATTACTATTTTAATTCCTGCCTCTTGTTTCCGATTGTATTGTCGAAACTATTGTAATCAATATTAGAGTTATTTATATATATTCATTTTAACTGTTGCGTCTTGAAAAAACGAGAACCTAAACGAGTTTCTCTAATTCTGTAATATATTAAGTCATTTAAAAAATCCATACTATTGGTTTTCTAAAATCGAAAAAGTAAATATGTAAAAACAAATCAATTGCAGAGGGACGAGAGTAAATTTTTTGTAAATTATTTTTATTTTTTTGCCGTTATTTTTATTCTTGATGTTTAAAATATGTTAAATATCATTCTTCACCAGATTAAGGGCGGACTTGCGTTAAAATAATTCAAAACATATCGAAAGTCCCGGTGAAATGTTTTATAAGTACGGTGGCACTGATTCATACGCTACTTGTCATTCATCTCATCCTCTGAAGCAATACCTAACGGTGGTCCTGGAGGTTGAGATTGAACACATGAGTGACCATACTGCCCGCCAAAAATCAGAATGATTTTTGAATGTTAAATGAAATGTGATTTACAATAATGAAAGCTAATATAAATATTAAACAAAATTACATTTGAAAACATGAAATATAATCTATGAATAAATGAAATTGTGGTAAATATGAAACTAATAATGCAATTATTGGATAACGGTAATAAACAATTTATGCAGATCTACGTAACTGACCGTTAGCTGTATTTTACTAAATTGTTGAGCTTAGGTTTTAGACCTCTGCTCGCCATGAAGAATCATAATTGGACAGATTGTTAAGAATTTGTTTGCGGTAGTTTGTATTTCGTTTGTATTTTTAATACTATTTTGATTATCAGGATTCTGTGATTTATATTAATGTTAAGATTCGTTTTTTGTGCACGCGATTGTCTTTAATGTGGATTGAAGGTTTTGGGTGGCATCCGTAGATCCTTTGTAAACTTAAAAGGATTTTAGGGGTTATAAAACCGTTTTCCCTTTTCAGGTACCGTATATGTTTACGCTTCGATATATATGTTTACGATCGAAGAATATTCTCTTGATACAACTAATGCGATGTATGTTGATAAATACTGTCACCTTGTTTATTCTTATAATATTGTTTATTATTGAAAAAATTGTGTGACCGATGATATCGATACTCTAGGTTGTGGTTTCTCAGTAACAAAATGTCTTCTGACGTTTGACCTTTGTTGTCTGATCTGGATTTGATGATGCCCAGAATAGCATGAATCATGTTCTTTTAACTTTTCTTCGATTATTTTTTTCTTTATTACATTGCCAACACATGATATGTATGAGTGAGTTCTACCAATTTTTCTCTGCGATTGATTCTTAGATAAACAACGAGTATTAATTTCAGAGTTATCTCCTGATTTAGAACCATTAATTTTGTCCACGCGGATGAATATTGATTATGTTTCTTAGCACAAATATCGATTTTTTGAATAACATTAACAGAATGGCCCTTACACAAACAGTTAAGACAACAATTGTTATTTTCCAAAAAAGATTTTACGATCATTAATGGAGAAGTTTAAAAATTTTTCACATTGATATAAGTAATGATTTGAATTACAGAATGAAGATCGGTTATAATTAGACTTGAAATAATTATAAGTTTCACTCAGCGACTAATTTTCACTTAGTGAAAATTATAAACTTTCAATAAGCGTTTAGTGAAAGTTATGGTTGGATTGTTATAACGCTGAAGAGATTCTTAAAGCCTTTGAATGTAGGAAACCTGTGATTTGATAATTTATCCTTCCATAATCTTTAAGTGTTATGATCCAGTTTTGATGTTAAATATTAAACTACGATAAACTCGTATGTATTAACGGGAAGCTGCATTAGTTGGAAATCTCAATAAAATTAGATGCAATCTTAAAATGGAATCAGCATTGTGAAATGCGATTAAATATTTATGGTTCATCTTCTAGAGAAGAATGCAAATAATGAAGATTCTGTAAATCAATTAAATCAGCTCTTTTGTGCCATAAAAATGTTGCCGCTCTAAAATATTACCTGTGAATAAAGATAAACTAATTGGATTCAATCGTATTTGACTAATTTGTTTATTTGAAATGTTTTCATTACACGGTTTTTGATTATCACTGAGATTCATTAAGTATTGTAATTTACATTCTATGGTGCATAAGTCTTCCTTATTCTGTTCTCGGTCTAATGTTAGGACATCATGAAAATTTATTGCGAGTTTAGATTGAATAGCATCATATTTGCCTTGTAAAAGGTTACGTAATTTTATTTGTAAAGAATGACTATCGTGATGTAGCGGATCAAACTTAACGAATGTACTAATTCTTCCTACAGAAACCTTATAGACTATCTTTGAATTATTAACTTTTCCTTATTCATCCTAATAGTAATAATGTAAATTATTGATCGTAAAATTAAATGTAGAATAAAATGAAATAATGTTAATTTAATGATGCGAATTGTTATCCGTTGTAATGTAAATCTCTATGTCCGTGGATTCTTTGTGATAATGATATTGAATATTAAATCCTTTGTATATGAAAGGAGAAAATTAAATGTATCGAAGGTCCGGAGGACCAAAAAAAGATGGTGAAATTTAACTCTAGTGGCACTGATTCGTATTACAATACTTAAATAAAAAATCGCAAGTAGTATGTTTGATATATAATATATATTTCATATTACGCTGTTGAACATTGTTTGAAACTATGAAATGAATGCATCTATACTGTAAGTGATTAAATACTTACTGAACGAGTTATAAATATGAACTGAACAATTTAAGTAATAAATATAGGAAATACAAATGGAAACTATCAGTTGGAGGCTGAATTAAATCTTTTATATTTATATAAAGAAGAAAAACTAAAAAGAAGAAGAAAGACGAGACAACATGCTAATTGTGAATATAAACATATAATATTGACCAAGTCCTTCGCAAATTATATATTGACTTTAATAGATATAACAGCATATATATTCAACGACGAACAGGTCGTTATTGAATCCAACATGTGTGCGAACAGTTTTTGTCTCGGATATTGATTTTGATTTCGGATTCGGATTAAGCATCGTTAGAGGATTACAAAACTACACAAATGGCCGCGATCAGCCGTCGCGTTCACTTTAAAGTGACCGCCAAAATTAAAATTTTGTAATTTCGCAATAACGGTGTAAGCTATCAAATTGGTTCAGGCGGACTAATGTAAGGTTTAATAAAATATATAAAAATCAATTTGTAAATCAAGTGTAAGATCTCAAAATGGCGGACTTTTTAATGAATGGAAAAAAAAATTGCTGTAAAACGCCAAAACAGGAGATAAATAAATTATATTAACTTAGCGAACGTAGAAGTTAGAGATACATTGTTAGAAATGAACAATAACACTTGACAGAACAGCAATAATTTTTTTTTTTTTTTAATGGCCTCCTCGCATCACTTATAGCCATCCCCAATCTCCATGAAAAGAACCCTACTCACAGTTATAAAACTGACAGTTATAAAAACCTCTTAAATGTACTACACTTGATCTATCGGGAAAGGGGAAAACTATAATCTATAACGAACAAATAGAACTTCTCAAGAAAAATCTATTAATAAACATAATTTATCTAAAACCCTATTAATATGAAACCTATAACCAACGATGCTGGAGCCTGTCAAAAGTAATCTTGCTACACTATGTCGCTGCTTATCCAGTTATCCGTGCAACTTCATTCTTAAATTTCGATGCATTTCTTCAAGTATCATCTTCCTAAACTCATTAGGTCTTGAACCAAAAAACTCGAACACATCTATCTAGTAGGCTCAATCGACCATTGTCTTCGTGAACATACCAGTCTCTTCACCTCACATTCGCATTTGGGACTCGAATTCCTATTTTCGATATGTCAATATCACTTTGTCCAATAAGAGCCTTATACACAAACATCATGTCATACATTGCTCTTCTCTTTTCCGGGGTTAAGATGTTCAAACCCTGAAAGTCATCATCGTATGACAGACCTCCGTTGTACAGAACTCGATAGCATAAGACTAACAACCTTTTCTGGACAGCTTCTAACTTATCGTTAGTATAATACCAATTGTAATTCAATATCACAATACTCGAGTATGAGTGTAATTGGAACAATACTCGAGTATGGGTCTAACAATAGTTTTGTACAGCGATATAATCTGCTGTATGAAATCTTCTTCCAACCCGTGGAAGCAACCCCAAATTCCTTCTGGCCTTTGAAAAAATACAATTGATGTGACCACTAAACAACAGTTTTGAATCAAAAAGCATTCGTAAGTCACGAATGCTGGTTTCTCCCTGATGTTATCACCAGCTATGTTATAACCATAATGTACAGTCGTTGTCTTTCTTGTAAATGTTACTACGACTGTTATTGAGGTTCAATGGCATTCTATTGACAATTGACCATTCATTTATCCAGTCAATATCCTGTTGCAATAACTTTGACTCTGCCCGCATTGCCGTATTTTAATGTCATCGGCAAACATCAATATATTCGTCTTAATATTGCTGATTATATATCAATAAGTAGTATAAAAAACAACGGTCCCAAGTTGGATCAACTTGTTAACACCTCTGGTGTTAAGCAGGGATCCATCCATACTCATCTGATAATTCCCCAGCCACCTTAACTTTGACCTTTCTCCATTCAAGTAAGACCTTACCTACTTTAACGTCCTTCCAGCAATACCAATTTTAGAAAGTTTCCTTTCAAGGATGCTGTATTGAACTGAATCGAAGACCTTACAAAAATCAAAGTAAACTGTAACCACTTGTTTTCTATTCTTCACTGCAGGGGCAACAAAAAATAGCAGTTGATTCAAGTTAGAAGTAGTTGACTTTTAAATAAATCCATGTTGTCTACTATCGACACTTCCGCAGAGTATACCGTTTAGATGCTTGTAGACAATCTTCTCAAAACTTTTAGACACGATGCACAGCACCGATACTGGTCTATAATTGCTTACACTGTGTAAATCACCCGTCTTTTAGGAACAGGAGAAACTACAGCAAGTTTCTAACATTTCGGAAACATGCCATCTCTCAAATTCTTGTTTTATATATATATATATCAGTGAGAACTGGAGCAATCAACTCGCATAAATCTTTAAATACATATGATGGAATATTATCATAACCGACAGCAGCTTGAAACCTTAATTCACTAATGACCTTCACTACATTTTCCACATTAACTTCCGGAATTTCAATATTCCCCTACGGCATAAAATTCTCCACGTTAAAAGTTTCTGCTTGATAAACTGAACGAAAGAATTAACCAAACTCTATGTCAATTTCTTTCGCATCAGTTATTATTCCACGTTATATTTTAATGGTCTGAACGCATTTAAAATCTTTTAAATAGGAGATGACGTATTTAAATAAGTTAGCGGGATTCATCTTTAGTTCTGTCAACCCGTCTCTGAAGGTCTCCGTTCAATAAAATCTTTGTCTTTTCCTCAACTCCGCAGAGACTGCATAATCCTCTACAGAATTTCTTCTCTTATATTTCTTATGCGCAGCCTTCTTGCTCTTCAAACAGTGTATCAGGTCTGCAGAAAACCAATGAGGATATTGACTCGTTTGCGGTCTCTTTTTGGGAATGCACATCTGTAACATACTACCAAGTATCTCAGAGAACCCAAAAGCAGCCCCCTCCACAGACTCCGCATCATAGATCGTCGTCCAGTGAGCATACTTAACAGCCTGGTAAAGTCCATAAAAATCGCCTTTTCTATAATCCAGGCCTTCTCTTACATAATCGGTCACAGCTTCTTCGAGTTCTACAATCACCACGAGTGGATCGTGCGGAACATCAACTTCCACAAGCGCATCGTCTTTCAAATCAACATTCACTACAAAGTTGGACAGGACTAAATCAAATATCGATTTTCCTCTTCTTGGTTCAATATCGTTATACTGGCACAGATTCAGGTCATCCATAAAATCAAATGTTATCGACGCTTTCTTTCGAACATAGCACGGACGTTGGAGTGTACCACAGCTAGCTTCCCTTAAAGTCTTTCTTTTAAGTCTTTCCCTTAAAGTAAACTACTGATGTCGGTTGAACAAACCAAGGGCATCAAGGAACACCCACACGGACCGACAATACGGCTCACGCCACATTGACTCGCCGCTTATGAGTGGCCAATTTTCTCCTTGACCTCTAAGTTCCAGGGTGGCCTGAGTTCTTTCCTCCCCCAAGAGCTGGGTAGTCGAACATCATATGTTCGTTCGACTGGACCTCCCCGCAGACGCACACCTCATCAGCTGCCAGGCGGAACCAAAATAAATATTGGTTCAAGTTAGCGTGGTTGGTGAGCACCCGGGTACCCGTTGCCTTTAAAAACGAGCTCGAGGCACACCATCCCCCCAAATACTGTATAAACTTATACAAGGATCTTCCCTTAGTCGTGGTGTCCTATTCCAGCTGCCATGCTTCCATCGCGAGGCTCTGCAGCCTCTTGCGGGAGATGGGAAACTGATCGAAATTTAGATCCGGTGCATTGTGATCACCGTTCCGCTCCGGTACTGGCCCGGCTCGAAATCGCATCCCAAATACCTGGGTCTCCCTGCCTCATCGCAACGTCCACATGGCTGCCCGATCTTCCACCACTAAATCGATTGGGAGAGCCTTTCCCAATACGGTGGTAGCCTCGTAGGAGGTTGTTTTAAAAACACCAGTGCATACTATTAATGTTCTGCGCTGGGCACTCCTTAAATTCAAAATAAGTGCTCTATTTCTGTCCAATCTATACGTTCAAACGGACGCAGCATAAGAGGCCACTTTTGAAGACACCTCGGTACCATGTACAAATGACGGCCCGACAGCCCGTAATGCTTCCGAGCAATCCTCCTAAGCTTGTGCATCACAGATATGACGTCCGCCGCTACTTGCCTAATTTGGTTGCTGAACAGCAACTTCTCATCTAGGTACTTACTTATGTGTTTTGTTTGATAAGCAGTTCATAAACATGAACTCTAACTCGGCTGATCACACAACCTTTATACTTAATCTGGGTGTTACGACTGTACGATAATTTGTCTGCACCATTGAGAAGCATAAACTTTGTCTTGGGCAAAGAAATCTTTAAATTTTGCATGTCCGTTCAGCCCTCCGCTGTTGTCAAAGCCGCCTGCGCCCGGTCTTCTACCTGCGGTCGTGAATTATCACGAACTAACAAGAGACAGTCATCGGCGAAAGCCTTGGACGTGACCTCTTCTAGGAATATCAGTCTCAGAAATCATTCAAATACCAAGTTCCACAGCAAGGGACCGAGAACGGAACCCTATGGTCTTTCTTCCCTTGGTGAAGGACGTTTCCACAGCCAGGTGCGCATCTCTAAAGCAGAGCCGTACAGTTAGACAAATAGTCACGCACTACGTCATGCAGGGCTACGGGAACATTGCGGCATTCCAATTCATAGAGGACAGAACTCCAACACAAGGAAGGAAATGTTGCCTCTATGTAAATAAAAATTGCCAAAACATATTTACAGTCGGCACCTTCTACCTCGGCAAGAGCATTTAAGATGCAATCCTCGGTGCCAACCCCTTTCATGAAGCCATACAGTCCTCGATTTAGAAGTGAGTTCATTTCGATGCTTTCCCAGAGCCGTTCCACAACCAGCCTTTCAAGCAACTTGCCAATTACCGGCAAGAGGCTGATGGACGATAACTGCTGACCTCACTCGGATCCTTTCCTGATTTTAAGAGCACCCTCACCAAAGCCACCTACCAACAAGTCGGAAGCAACCCCAGCTTAGGCACCCCGAGAACAGCCTGATAAGCTCTTTTGACAGGCAGTAGATGATAGAAAATATCCGGGTCAAGTTGGTCAATCCCCGGTGTCTTTCTCAGTGCCATTTGAGAAACCACTCGGTCTATATCTACGGGTTCCACAGCCCGTACGCCAGGAAACGGTGTCTCACCGGCCCTAACGCCGACTTCTGCTTCACCATCCGGAGCATCTGGAAACAGAGTATCCAGGAATACCTGGTAAGTCGCACAGATGTTAAAGTGTGTTCACGACCACCAAATCCACATCGAACACTGGAAAGCACGTGCAATGGCTTTGGACGGTAATACGAGTTTGCGAGCTGCCAGGGGCTGCGCTGCTACTCGCGCATAGAGACTTGCCAAAACTTGAGTTTGGTTTCCTTGATGGCATGAACGTACTCATTACGGGCGCGGAGGTAGATCCGCAGACCCTTAGCGTGCACGTCATCAACGATAATCCCCGTTAGGGGGCGACACTGGTATCTTCTCCTAGAGGATCTAACTCTTGCGTGCAGCACGCTAAGGTCAAAGGACCATCACTTTTCCCCTGGTTTCCGCTTGCGTTTAACAGATGGCACCCCAGAAGCAGCGATCATGATGGCTCCAGGCACTCTCCGATCAGCGGATTGGCCACTGCATAAGGGTCCGCCCATTGGCCGAGGTCGCCGTAGGATCTTATCGCAGCCAGTTTTGATGGCCCGGCCGAATTGTTCAGCCATCCATTCCACTTCCTCACTGTGCTCCATGCGCCATTCTAACCCTTGTAAGGCAGCCGCACACTCGCGCCGCAGACTGTGCTGATCCAGGTCCCTTAGGTTATAGCGACCCGAATGTGGAGCTCTTGGACCGCCACCGTAAGCAATCTCATAGGTTATAAGCCTTTGATCACTCGCACTGGCCTCGGGCCAGACAGTCCAACTACTTGTACACCCAAGCAGATCGCTCGTCATCAAGGTGACGTGGATGTAACTTTCCCCCAGTTCGGAAGAGAAAGTCGGCGGTTGTTCTGCCTCGTTAAGCAAGTAGAGGTTCCTGGCTTCAACGAACTGTGCGAGACCAGCGCCTCTGAAGTCAGTGAGGGGTGAACCCCAGGCGGAAGACTTGGTGTTAGCGTCCAGAGCAACGAGCACTCTGATGCCCGGGAGACCGTCGAGAATCCGCCTCAACTTCGCCAACAAGTCATCGATAATGCATCCAAGCTGGAAGTAATCCGACACCAGTACAAAATCGAGCGTACCCCTCATGACTTGCACAACGGTGAATTGCTCATCAGAGAACTGAGGCAGTCAGAAGACACCCAACGAGACCGAGCCGACCACGATCGCAGAGAGCGGCTGTTCTTGCAGAGAATGAATAATATCAACCCCGTGGTAGCCGACTACCCTATCACCAACGGTGTACGGCTCCTGGACCAAGAGGACCTCCAGGTCGTACTCCTCAAGAATCCTCATGGTTTCATTGGTGGCCGCCCGGGAACGATGCAGGTTTAACTGTCCCAGGCGCAAGCGTTCTATCTGGTGACGACCGTCCTCGTAAGCTTCCTTCAATTCTGGCGTCGCCATACGCCGTATTATGTACGATCTTCGCCCAGGCTATGTCGTGCGACCTGCATCGTTTGCCCCCGACCCGGTGTCCAGCATCAAAGCCTTTCACCAAGGCACAAGGAGCGCACTTTGCAGGCACGGTCTTATTAGGGCAATTAACTGCTCTGTACCCAGCAAGGGCGCAATGACCACACATCTCCGACTGTTCCCTACAGCGGAGAGAGGTGTGACCAAAGCCTTGACATTTGAAGCACCGGGGTACTTCTGCATGATCGATGACCCTGCAAGAGATCCACCCAAGGAACACCGGCCACCAAGACCTGCCGGATCTTAGGCAAGGTCTCAATTACCCAGTGGCTCTTTGAGGCTTCTTTCCGCTCCAACTGCCAGACCACCCTGGTTCCCTTGAGGAAGTCATTGGCAACCATATCCAATGCTGAATTTTGGCTGTGTATCGACTTGATGATTTCGGGCTCCTCTGCCCTCGTTCTCCTTGGCAAACACCAATATTTATGGCCTCCGCTCGGCCAGCAACTGAGCCTTCAGCCCGTTCTTTTCAGAACGTCAGCATCCAGCAGCCGCTTCGCCTGCTGCTCGTTTACGACCTCCGAACTCCTCGCAGTTGCATTTCGTCATTATTTCGCACGTCATTGTTGGACTTTTCCTTCGTCATGTTGGCTCTATTCTTTTCAGCAATAATTTCGCACTGTCATTCTTCCCGATATGGGGGTACCGTCAGCCTTTGGCTTCTTGGAGCAAGTCTCACACGTGCACCTCGAGTTACCCCCGCCGTCGTAGAGGAGACTCTTGTTCCTCTTGTGAGGTTTGACCTCACAACCTACCTCTAAAAGGGAAGTTGTTAGAGGTAAAAACCAACGGAGACGATGTAAATCCACTGAAAAAGGGAAGAACAGGTCAAGCTTGCCGAAAGATGGCATTTCAGAAAAAGTAATGGGATGAAAAGTGTTTTTTTTAGATGGCCTCCACATCTCCCCTTACAGCCATTCCATCCTCCCTGAAAAAAAAGCCCTAACTAACAGGGAAGCTGAATGACCTACTCCAATGTGAAGAAAGTGTATAGAACAATAAAGAGAACTTTCGTATATGCACTAGTCCTATAAAGAGACGTATGAAGCAGGGGAGCGTAAAAAAATACATTAAATAAACATACACAGAAATAACAATACAACAAACAAAATACTAACCTAACGAGGCGCAACAATAAGAAATCCTACTCCAATAAATTAATTTAGTCGCAGAGTTTAACTCGAAACACATCGACCGCACAACCATATTCGTTTAGCCTGTTAATACACCTAGCTAAAGGTGTCAATCTACTATTGTTACACCATTTAAACAGGCAGTGCCGATTAGAGCGAATAAAAGGAACACGTATGGATATGTTCCTTAAATCGCATTAAATATCCCTATTAACCGTTTTACGGGCAAAGACAAGCTCTTGTACAGTGCGCCTGACCTTGAGAGACTGCAAAATAATAAGATTATTTGTTCGGGAAAGTCTTAATAGACTTTTCATTAATCAACAAAAAAGAAGGATGGTATAAAATTAAAACTGATAGTTAGAAATAAAATTGAAAACAGCTGAAATTAAACAAAAAATTTTAAAAAAAGACCGCGGTAAACAACTATTTGTATCGCAAAATGATGATAAGATTCAGAAAATAGGTGATAGAATTTATTTGAAAGTGAAAGTGAGTTTCATGAACGGAGTAAATCCAATTATATATCTATATAAACAAAAATGTAAATGTTCATTTGTTCAAAATTTTAAATCTCCGAAAGTTCTTCACCGATTGCTTTGAAATTTTGACACAACGTTGCCTTCGAATACGCGCGTTTTTATATACCAAGATGTCACACCTGTGACAAGTAAAAACATGATGCTTTTTTAGAAAAACAGCGCTACCTGTTGGACGTAAAAGCAACACACGCTATATTAAATATTTTACGGTTCCATTTCAATGTTTCCGATATGTGTGTCCGCTATAGACTAAAAAAGTACTGAACCGATTTACGCGTGGGGAAAAAGGGAGAGAGGGAAAAATCGGAAAAGGGAAAAATCGAAAAAGGTAAAAGGGAAGAAGGGTAAAATGAAAAAAAGAAAAATGGGAAAAAAGAAAAACAGGAGAAGGAAATGGAAAGGGGAAAGGAGAAAAAATAAAAAGAAAAGAGGAAGGGAAAAGGGAAATAGAAATGGAGAAAGAAAGGGAAAGGAGGAGGAAAGGTGAAAATAATGGAAAGGAAAGGGGGAGCGGAAACGGGGGAAAAGGTAATGTGAATATGTTAAAAATGAAAATGGGCGAAAGGAAAACAAGAAAAGGGGAAACGGGGGAGAAAGAGTAAAAGGGGAAAAGGAAAGGCTGATTTTGTGAAGTTCCATAATGTTCATTTTGTTAATGTATTATCAAACTTTCAATTGTGTTTTTATTTAATATATATATATATTAAATATACTAGCGGAGCCGACAGACGTTGTCCTGACGTGGCATTGTTCAGTAATAAATGCACAACACATAAATATAAGTAACCTATTTAAGTTAAAATTAGCAGGTATGTGGACGAAATTTCATTAATATGACTATTAGTATGACTATTATCAGTTTGTGATTGTTGTATTATTGTAATGGATTTATCGATTAATTAATATTTATTTTCACGAAATATTGAGATGTTTGATGAAGATTGAATTAAAAAATCGAAACGTCGTAAAATTAATAATTAGTATAATTAATAAATTTTCATCCGCATAACTGCTAAATTTCACTTATTCTAAAAAAAGTACTGCCTAAATTTTTTATTTATTTAATAATTTTGAATTTTCATAACCATGTGATAGCTTAATTAATCCATTAATAAAAGAACTTAAAGCACTGTAAAAAAAGCAACGTAGTAAAATTTTAGTACAAATTTTTATCATTTTTCTTATTCTTTATTTATTTTCTCATTCTTTATGTCAACATCTATTATACCAAATTTTAGATGATTGTAAATTAAAAACAATTTTAGAAAATTTTTTACAAAATTAATCAGCTACAAAAATTATAACTTCAATTTTTTAAATATACTTTAAACTATAATTATTATAAGTAACTTATATTTTAATTTTATAAATGTTATAATATATATATATATATATATATATATATATATGTACTCAAATATAGCAATAGCGAAGCACTGCCGGGTCTGCTAGTATATTATGTATATATATATATAATTTTTTTTTTCGTCAGAAGGGTAAAATCAGTTTGTTACTGGAGACTGTTTATCTCTTTCTTTTTTATTTCTGTTACGCTACGTTTACAAAGAAACAATAAATTAATAATCAATAAAGAGTTATACATCAATATTTCGATGAGCTTGGCACGCCAATATACAACAATACATTTGTCTTAGCGAAGAATGAAATCTGTTCACTTCTAATTTTCTTTAGTAAACTTGACAGGTTGTTTGCTATCTTGAGAATGGATAGAATCCTAGTTTCAGGAGTTTCTCATGTAAGATGGCCTGCGATCTTTTTGATTACGGTACCTAGTGTACAGGTGTATAAGGTTTGTCGGAAATTATTTAAATTGGAAAAAAACTGCGGTATTTGAACGTGATAATTGTGTTTTATATAAATATAATTTTTGTTTGTGAGTAGTTAAGTGGTGGAAACGGTTCATACTTAATAAGAAATTATGAATATCTTAATACAAGTTGAAATTATAAAACCTATAAATGGAGAAAAGATCATAACATTTTATGATTGACCGTTGAAATTTTATCAAACCTAATGAATGCGTTCAATAACTAATAAATTTTTAAATTTTATAATAGTATGAAAAAAATGGCTGATATATTTAAAGGTTATTTAATTAAATATATGCACTTTTTCTTGTAGCAAATCATAAATTTCATCTAGTCTACGTTTAAAAAAAGTGGATTCATAAATAATAAATTTCTTATAAAATACATTTTTTAATTTTTTAAGAGGTTGTAAATTTTAAGACACTGACTGGACTAAAAGTAAAATATTACATGGAAATTTTTAAATTTATAGTTAGAATATTTTTTTCTTAACTTTTTTTTGACAGGCGCTTGTATATGACATTAATCTTAACTGTTTATAATTAATTATTCTGACGTAATTTACATCTAATATATTTTACTGTTGTTGCTACTTATTTAACTTAATTTTATCTAAGCTTTTAAGCAGATTCGTTTAAACGGTTTTAATTTACAAAATTAAATATATTTTATTACAATCTATAACATGATTATCTTCTTTTTTTTGAGCTTTTGTAATTTTCAAGGCAGGTATAACAATAATAATAGGTAATTTTATTTACTTAACTAAAAATGTAAACAGATAGCCTAATTTTTTATCGTAATTTTTTTAATTTAAAATCTTTATTACCTTATCTACATTTTATTACAAAATTTATGATTTGAAATTTTTTATCATAGCTGTATAACATAATACCGTTAAGAATTACTGACAGATAAACAGCTAACATTAATCTTAAAAAACGTAACCCGGTTTATCTGGAATGGATTTAGATTTTTTCGCCTCCATCATTAGCTACGGTCGTAATATTTTAAAAGTCTTTATTGTTAACATTATTAAGTCAATCGGCATTGTTTTTTTCGTTTATAATTTTGCCTTCGAAATAACACAGTTGGCCTATAACACGGGTGTAACTGTTGTCTTCGGATGGCCGCGTTATAGCGCGGTCGTTGTGTAATAGTTTATTTTGTATTCGGCTAATATTTATATCAGTAATAAAATAAAATGTCTTAATAAAAAAATTGACTGTGAAATAAAATCGTATATTTGTTTTTATGAAGCGATTTAATAAGTTTTAAACTTATCAGCAAAGATATTGTGCTATTAAAATAATAATGAAGGAGTTCCGTCATAGATTTACGGGCGAGAGGTAGACGCCTACACAAATCATATGGCTTTGTTCTTGTTCTTTTTTTTATAAAAAATATTTTACCTTATCTTCCAAAGAGTTGTTTCTTCTTTCTTCCAACCTGTTCTATTAAAATGATTAAATTAACATTCATCTACTTCTTTTTATCCTACTTGTGGCACAGTTCGAGCCGCTTACTGATTTTGCGACTGGACAATGTTTGATAAGAAAAAATAAACTTAATAAAAGGGTATGTCTAAAGAATAACGCCCGTACACTTATAATTTTGAAGAAAAATGTTTTTTGGTATCTGTGAATTTCTCTAGTAATTTCAAGTCTATAGAATATCATATTTTTATTACATTAATTCCTTAATTTACTCTTTCAATACTTGTTTCGACATGTTGTAAATATCAATAACTACATTTTGTTTTATCTCACTAGTATGTATTTCTTTTAATTTTATTATGCCGTTTGTTTCTATTTATTTTTTTTTTTTTATGCAGAAAGCCCAACTTAGGACGAAGTAATACCACTTCTTTCTAGCTTCTTTTCTCCTCTTCTATGCATTTCTCATTTTTTTACATGGCTTCATTTTTGCTCATTTGTCCAGTTTCTTTCTGGCCTTCATTTTTCTTTCACAAGAATTATTTTATTGTAATTTCTTATTCGTCGGAAGTAATCTCTATCTTAACAGTCCTCTTCTTTCAAGCCTATCCTTTGGAGTTCCTTTTCCATCATTTTTTTGTACGTAACCTTATAAGCTGAAAATCGTAGTTTATAATAGATTGTGATCTTTATTATTTATCTTTTTTTGTCATTTAACCCTTCTCTGTTATAGTAGCATAAATAAATATACTCTTTCATGTCTTAGAAAATAACTTTCTTTACATATTGATTGCCTATATTTTTTTTACCCAAACGTCTGTGTGGGTAAAAAAATATAGACATGTAACAACAACAAACGTCGTTATATAAAAAAAAAAAAAACACTGTTTTGTCGTTGTTACATGTCTACTTTTTTTTAATAATATTTATTAGTACCAAAATTAAGGGGTTTCAAGAATTAAAAAAACTATTATAATTTTGAATACTTTATATTTTTATTTTTTATATAATCAAATAAATGAATTACGTTATTACTATTTTTAAAACAAAACGATTTTTAAAATTATACGTACTTTGGTTTACTAATGGCTACAATACGATACTCTACATAGTTATGTAGACAGAAAAATAAACATGTGTTTTTATTGTTCGTAGCATATGTTAAAAAATAAACATTTATTCATTACATCAATGCGATGAAGTCGCAGCCAATTTTACTTCCCATCAACTCTGTTTTTTCTTTCTCTTTCTGTTTAGCCTGCGGAACCAATGTAAGATATTACTTCAGAGGATGAATGAAAATATGTATGAATGTAAATGAAGTTTTGTACAGTTTTATTTCACCAGGTCGATCGTCCTGAGATGTGTGGTTGATTGAATCCCAACCACCAAAGGACACCGGTGTCCACGATCTAGTATTCAAATCCGTATAAAAGTAGCTGCCTTTACTAGAATTTGAAGCTTAGAACTCTTGACTTCAAAATCAGCTGATTTACGATGACGAGTTTACTACTAGACCATCCCGGTGATTTAAACCCAACTCATCTATGAAAATAAAATAAAAATTGTATATATTTGATTTAAATTTATATATTTTATTAATTTCATTTTGTTTTTAATTTTTATTAACTTCTAATTATTTTTTTTTAGTAATTCATCTTTTAACGTATAATTCGGGGAAATTTGTGGCAAAAAGGTTTTCAAATATTATATTTCAGTAAATGTTTATAAAAAACGACATTAATGTAAATCATGGAGCCCCATATAAACCGTAACACTAGAATAATTTCTACAATTTGGCTTTCTAAGTAGAAAATGAATTCACTTTCATTTTCTCCTTGAGAAAAATTGATACTATAATGCGCTTTGTGTGCTGTTTCTAAATAAAATTCGAATTTTTCTAAGTTTTCTTTGTTTTATTCAACTTATCTTTCACCATTTTGTTCAGAATTAAATTTTCTACAGATTTTGTTTAAAATTGTTATTTTTGTTACCCATTTAACAAAGTTATTGTACGTCAAACATAAAAAAATTTGATGTGTACACCAGAAACTTCCTTTTACGCCTATTAAATTAAATATACACATTAAAAGAATATAAAATTTTATTTCACCAATAACTTCTGATTTTTTTATTTGTTGTTATTAATGAATTATTATTTATTATATATATATTTTTTTTTTACAATCAGAGGTTGATAATTATTAGTAATAAATCAATATATTTTAATTAAAAAAAAGAAAAAAAGGAAGTCGGATTGGAACCGATGTTCCTTCCCCTTGTAAGATCCAAATATTTCATTAATTAAACTTTTATTTTGCTATAACTCTGGAACCAATGAAAATTAGTACCACTTATGATATATATATCGTTGAAAAGCTCTCAATAAGGGCTTATTACTGCAGTTAACAAAATCCAAGTTTTTTTGGATTTTGGGCTTCCTTGGATATTTTTGGTTCAGTCGATTGCAATAAAAAAGAGACATGAACAATTAGATGTTACAACAGTCGTAAATTTGAAATTTCAACATCCTGCAGGTAATCGTTTTTGAGTTAGGCGAGATACATAAGTACATACAGACGTCACGCCAAAACTAGTCCAAACGGTTTCAGGGGTGGTCAAAATGGATATATCCGTTGAAATCTGAAAATCGAGATTTTTCGCTATCGCAATACTTCCTTTACTTCGTACAAGGAAGTAAAAAACGAAAAAAAAATTGTCTTATGTTGTATTTTAATTGTTTCTTATAAAAAGCCTTTTATTGATAAATACAAGACTATAAAATCTTAATTTTATTTCTTCTGATTTTCTTTTTCTCCTAAAGAAAAGACCTTTCACTGAAGTTTTGTACTTTCCCTATGTTTAAAAAACTCTTATACGGAAGTACACTATTTCGTTTTAATTATAAAAACAACTTAATTATGAATAACTATTTAAGTTTAGGAATGATCAAATTATTACTCAAAGTTTTACATAGTTTTCTAATTTTTTTTTATTTAAGTGGAAAGAATCAAAACGGAAATATGTTTTCCATTCTATAATATGCTCTAATTATTTATATTAATTAAACTAATGATTGTAAAATATAACTATTATAAAAATCGTTTCTCTCAAACTTTATACGGATTCAATATGATTTTTTGTTGACATTTTTTATTTATTTTTCATCCGAAAGTAGCTACCTGATAAAATAATACAATAGTTTAATGATCACGATGCAATAAAAATAAACGTTAATAAAACGGCAGGTTGCGTAGCTTATATTGTTAAATAACTTTATAATGATGCAGAAAAAAATATGTGCTATAATCTGACCTTCATTTTGTCATAAAAGAGTAATAGTTTTGTAAGAAAGGAATTGATGTATACATATATTTTTCTTATTAATAAAATAAAAAATTCAGAATAAAGCTATAGCAGACTAAGAAACAAAAATATTGATCTCCGATATTCCGATATCGATCGCCGATCTCCGTGGCGGAGTGGTAGCGTCTCGACCTTTGATCCGGAGGTCCCAGGTTCGAATCCCCTGGTTAGGCATGGAATTTTTCATACAATACAAATTTCCATCCGGACCAATGACTTAGCAGTTGAGTCCCGTATCTCATAAAAATTGATATTATAATTCATAATTGATCAGTATCAAGGAAGTATTAAGTATCGTGAATTTATTATTTGCAGAAAAATAATATTTAGAAACAAATAGTAAACGAATTAATAAAATACGGTAAAAAAAGATAAATTAAATATTAAGATAAGAACAGAAAATCTAAATTGTGTAATGGCTGGTATGGATCTTTTTTATGAAATTACTATAGATGGCTATGCAAAACATTAATATGAAATAAATGCTACTGCACGCTACTTTATACAAAGAATTACTCGCATGCCTATTTTAAGAACCCGAGGGGATTCTTCGATATTTTCCTCGAGATTGCTTTTTTTACGCCGACTACGGACCACGCAATGTCATTTCTTTTTCTTTTCTCCTAATATTCTTTCAGCGTGGTTGTTCTTTCTCTCATTCGACCGTTTCACTATGGTATGATTCTTTTCCTTCCTCACCGTTCCAAACTCAACTTTGTGTTTTTTTTCTGTGTCTTTCATTTCCTATCTTTGGATCTCTAGGTCCGGGAATTCTTTCTTCATTTGTTGTAGGTACCCGTGGCTGCTCCTTTGTTCTCAGAGTTTAGTGAATATTTGTTTATTTAGTTACATATTGTAAATCACAGCCCAGTAATCTCAGTATCGTTCCTCTTATAGCTTTTCGATGTCTTCTATTTCTTCATATCGAGATCTTGGTTGGATTTCAATCTGTATCCTTTTGTTATTTTCTTGAAACCTAAAATTGTTTTCAATGTTCTTCTCACCATATTCTTTACGGTTCTAAGCCGGTAAGGTGTAACGTTTCACTTCCATAGTGACCATCACATCGGTCTCCACTGTAGTGTAACGTCTGAGATTATTCCTTTTTGGGAAGTTCTTCTTATTGTAGATATCTTTGGTCAGGAAACGTAATTTATCCAATTTTTTTTTTCTAACTTCCATCGGGGCTATATTTTATTGTTTTTCGTAGAAAATAGAAACTTTGAAATTGACACCACTTTAAAAGATTTCCGCATTCTCTGCCAGTTTTATTTTTGGAATAGTTTTTATGCCGGGTATTATTTCGAATTTTTTCAAAGGATATCTGTAGGCCTACTCTCTACGGACGAGGTAGCAGAGCCGACGTGGCTCTGCTACCGATAACTGCTACTGATAAGGCAAGGAGACGTTCCTTGCCTTATCCTGTTTTAATTTCGAAGGGAGCGCTTAGATGTCCTCTGAATTTAACTTTTGATATTGTGTTTGTGAGAGTTAGCTCTATGAGTTCGGTTGAATTTTTATCTACCCCGAATCATTTTTATTTATTTATTTATTTATTTTTTTTTTTTTTACTATTTTCGATAAAAATCAATTTTTATTGATCCCAAGATTAAGTATCGATTCATACCTACAGATTGTGTCTCTTTATGAAATTAAATAAAAAAACGAAATTATTTCCAATTTTATTTCCCCGAAACATGGGGAATAAGTACAGCCAGTAAGGTAAAGAATTAAGACTTTTTTTATACGGTTGCACAGAAACATTGTTGAAAATTAAATGAATTAATAAAGTTGAATAAGATGAGGTTTTAGGACGATTGGAAAAGAGATAATTTTTAAAAAATACAGTTTAATTTTAATAGAAATATGTTTGTAGGTTTTTTATCTTAAGTTTGTCAATGTAGTAATTAAAAGAAGTGTAGAAGGCAAACAGGTTAAGAAGAAAATTTATAGAAAAAGAAGCTTGGTGTACAGTGTCATAAGTACTCTGATGTAGGCTCATTTACTCTATCCTTTTCTATTTTCAACCAAACGTTTAAGTTTCTGATTCCAGATAGCTTAGTTTCCTTTTAGATTTTATTAATATTTACTCTTTTCCAGCTTCTACTAATCCTTCAAACACTGTTTTAATTAGTTCTCTCCACGTCTTATGTTCCAGCAAGTTATTTTTCTTATTCTAAGTGCTTCTGATTAAAATTTTTTATTATCTTCAACATTCTTCATTTTTTGCTCTGTCTGTTGATTTAATCTTCTCCGATCTCTACTGTTAACAATTTTAAATGTCTTCAGAGTTTACTTTTTGTTAGCGTCCATGTTTCCCGTCACCATTGTATAAGGAACAACAATTAATAACTGCTATTCTTGTTTTTATTTCATTTTCACTTTTGCAGTTTTCTGTTAACGTGATATCTATTTAGCTGTAATTTATTAATTGATAATTTTTATTGTATAATCCTTTATCGTCATTACTTTTGTTTTCTTAATATTTATTTTATTCTTTGTTTCGTCTCTTGAAATTGCTAAACTACTATCTACGAACTCTACGCAGTTTATTTTTCTCTTCTACAACATTTTAACGGTGTATCTAACTAATATATTAAACAATCTTTGAGACGCTTGTTTTACTTCTTTTCCTCAGTTGGTGCAGTCTTATTACTTCCTTGTACGAAGTAAAGGAAGTATTGTGATCGCGAAAAATCTCGGTTTTCAGATTTCAACGGAAATATCCATTTTGGCCATCCCTGAATCCATTTAGACTAGTTTCGTCGTGTCGTTTGTACGTACGTATGTGCGTATGTATCTCGCATAAATCAAAAACGAATAGCCGTAGGATGTTGAAATTTTGGATTTAGATCTGTTGTAACATCTAGTTGTGCATCTCCCCTTTTGACTGGAATCGACTGGACCATAAGTGTCCAAAAAACCCCAAAATCCAAAAAAAAAATGGATTTTGTTCTTTTTATTAACTGCAGTAATAAGCCCTTATTGAGAGCTTTTCAACGATAAATATCATAAGTGGTACTTATTTTCATTGGTTCCAGAGTTACAGCCAATTAAAATTTTAATTAATGAAATATTTGGATCTTATAAGGGGAAGGAACATCGGTTCCAATCCGATTTCCTTTTTTTTAATTTAAATATATTGATTTATTAATAATAATAGTTATCAAACTCAAATTGTAAAAAAAATCGTAATAAATAATAATTCAATAATAACCATAAAAAAAAAAAAAAATTAAAAAAATCAGACGTTATTGGTGACATAAAATGTTATGTACTTTTAAAAATGTGTATATTGCATTTAATAGGCCTACAAGAAAGTCATGTGGTGTCTACATCAGATTTTTTTTTGTTACCATTTTCTGGTTCAGTTTTAATTAAAAATTAATTTTTAGCATTCTTTGGTATTTTTAATACGTTTTTTATTTTTTTTTATTCTATTTGATACAATCGACTGATCTTTCTATGAAATCTGTAGTTATTTCTATGCATTTTTACGCAGTAGTTTTATTAGCATGTCTCTTGTGTTTCTTCACTTTATAAAACCGTATTTTTCTTTTGTTACCATTAGATCAATTTTGTTTATATAGTTATCTTTGCGGAATCGTTGAATGAGTATTTGTTGAATACGAAATTAATCAAAATTATTCTGTAGTCTTGACAAACCCTCATGATTTTTGGAGATTAGTGGGTCATATTCTTTAATAAAATATTTTCCACATCCCAGTGTTGTTAATTTCTTTATTTTTCCTTCCTTCATTTATTAACATATTTAATCACTTATGTTGGTAGATCTTCTAAACCCTTAGTTTTTACATTTTTAATATTTTCTTCTATTTCTTGTAATTTTAATTCATCCTCTTTATTCTCATCTTGATTTTCAACAGCGAAAATCAAGAAAATGAGTCATCAAAAAAGTAGAATTTAAAAATCAGTGAAAACTTTGAAGGAAAATCATTTGGTTTTCTGTTGGGACTGGTATAGTTTCTCCATTTATTCCTTCCATTTTTAAGATTGTGTCATGGTAATATAATTTGGAGAACAACAGGAATACGGTGGAATTCTATTGGATCCCGACTATTTGAGTACATAAAACAAATTACTAGAGAGTTATGATGGAAAATATGTGACAATTAAATAATAACTTACAATAGAAATGTGTTTTAAAAAGGCTTTAATAATTTTAAAGGGAGACGAAAAACGAAAAAAAATAGTATAACTGGAATTTTCAAAATAGCTTTTTTTAAAAGATTTGTGTACAATATTTTGTAACCAAACAAAATAACAGTATTTTAAAAGTATTATTTTATTAATTGCAATTTTCTATGGTACTTGTATAATGGTTCAAGTTTTTATTACTGTTGGTTATAATTCGATTTATTATTATTATTATTATCAGTAGAAGTTTGTTTTTATAGTAACATATTAATCTATCGAGTCCTAATTATTACGATATATGTTTTAGTTTTGTTTTGTTGATTAAAAATGAAGTGGTTGAAATTATCTCTACATTATTCTGTTATCTTACGTGTGGTTTGATAAACATGATATTATTACTAATGAATTATTATTAGAACAGTATTGATATTGTATCATTCATTTAAAATTTTGAATTACTAATTAATATTTTGTTAATCGACGTGAGAAAAGGAAAGCAGTTTTTCCTATTAGTATGGTTTTTTGTTTACATATTCATAAAACCTTAAGCCCAAATGTATAGAGTTCGACGATGATTTTTTTATTATTTAATAGTTCTTTTGGTGGTCCTGAAATATAATAAATTCTTTTTAGAAAAAAGAAGTACAACTTTTTTACATAAGTATTACACAATCACGTAAACGATTTAAAATATATTGACGGGAAACGTCTTTAAAATCACGCCGAAACATACGGGTACCAGAACAGAAATTTGTAGCGTAACGAAGTGGTCAATATCGTCCTGCCATAATAACTCCCTAATTATGTATAATCCTTAATAACTCCCAAAATTGGTGCTCTTGCTCATTTCCATTCAGTGTTACTCACGACTTAGTCGTGATAGCGCAATGATTCGTGTGTTTGTGTTTAGAGTTTGTCTAAATAGATGAATTTAAGTAATAATAAATGTATTTACTTACAATATTTGCGTGTGAAAAATTAAAGTAAACTTGTAAAAAAGTATAAAAATTCAATATGTCAGCCTCAGCCCGCGCAAAAGCCAGCCGGAAATATAAATTACGCATATCGTTGAAAAGAGGAGATTATGGGCCGCGCAAAGGTACCCAATGTCCAGTTCCGAGCGAGCGAGACTGTTTCGGGAACGTTGCAAAGCTGGCACGGCGTGCTCATCGAACGACGCCGACGGCGCGAGCACCTCAACCGTTGCTTATTATGCCTTATGTCTCTTCTTATATCACAGACCAATGAAGAACAAAACTGTCGTCGAATATTAGTCGAAATAAATATTTTGTACCATTTAGTATCTGTTTTACGTTAAAATTAAATTTAGTACGCAGTCGATGTCTCGTTTTTATTACAATCCGATACACTAAAGTACAGACCGACCAATTAATCTGTAGAGTTGGCCAAATGAAGGGACTAAAATTTTCCATCGGAGACTTTCAGTTTTTTTTTTTTAAATATGATTGTGGCTGTCCCATTTAACTCTACAGATAAGTTGGTCGGTCTGTAGCTCGGAGGAGCTTCATCCAAGGTCTGTAACGTTTCACGTTAAACCAATGCAATGGCCGTGCGCCCCGACACATCCCTACCCGAATTTTTTGTTTGTTTACCATCATCATTACTTAGTTAGTATTAAATTGTTATAATATAATCTAACAGTATTTTCAGGAAAATCAATTGGAAAATTCAAGCTAAAAATAGAATTCATATTTTCCGATTATAGACAGCCTTAGCTCGGGCTCATTAGTAGTTATTTAAAATATTTTTTAAAAAGGCTAAGCTAAAAGACTTTTAGCTTATTGCATTTCTTATATGGTGACTTTTTTTAGGCATACCCATTATTTTCAATAGAAATATAATCAATTTTTTTTAAATAAAATAGACTCAAAAACAATTAATCTTATAAACATCTAAAATTGAAATAAAGCTTAGATTTATCACTAAATAAGAAGAATCTCTCTAAGATTGCGTAGTAAGATCAATAATCAAATATAACCCTGAAGCATTACACCTAACCGGCCTCAAAAGATTAATATCGAAAGAAGCTTCCTAAGGAAAATCCATGGTCCAAAGATAAGAGAGGAAGAACATAGACTAAAATTTAGCAAGGAGATCTGTCAAAATCAAGAAGCCGTAGAAACAGCGATAAGGAAAAAAAGATTAAATTTCTTAGGGTATATAATCAGAATGGACCCAAACAGATTAAATAATCAAATATTTGACTAGCTCTGGAACATGAAAAGAAAAGAAAATTACCTGAAACAGATAGAAGAGGACCTCAAACGGATAAGCTTAGAAAAATAGAACTGTTACGATAGACGTAACTTCCGAAGAATAATCTATATAAATAAAAATGTAAATGTTCGTTTGTTCAAAATCTTAAATCTCCGAAAGTTCTTCACCGATTGCTTTGAAATGTTGACACAACGTTGCGTTCGAATACGCGCGTTTTTATATACCTACTACGGAACGGAACGCAAGGATGTCGGAGGGTGGGGCAATACCCTCCTACTTTTCGCAGTACACGGACTCACGTCCTTTGCTGCTGGGTGATTCTAATGGACTGACGGTTATTAATAGCGGCTGACGTTTATTCGTTTTGTGAAGTTTGGATTGCGTTCCGATCCAATGGAGGGGCCCGACGGAGCGATGTGCTAATAAGCTTATCTTCCGTGACGCGCACCATTTCAGCCTAGAGTGGGCTGAAATCCTTCATTTAAGGGGGCGTCCTCTCTTAAGGAAAGGACGTCGGAGGCGATTTTTGGGCTTACACTTTATCATTTATTTTAATTCAATTCAATTTAATTTGGTTTGAATTAATGAAGATGTGATTGGAAGGATTGCTCTGAGGCGTTGCGCCCCAAAGCTACCTCAGTCGGTAGGAGTATGGATTCGGGATGATTTGGATATTTATTTTCATGTCTGCCTCTCTAGTCTTCTTGTTAACCTTGTTAGTTCCAGAGGGAACCTTGATGTTCCAGAGGGAACTATACTGGGGAGAGACAGACTGTTGTCTTCTTTTCTTTTTTCTTCTGACTCTTCTTCTTCTTTTCTTCTTAATTCGCTTCTTTCTTCAAGGATGGGTGGGAAGCGAAAAGGAAGCGATTTTGGCGCGGTTGTTAGTATCGTTAGGATTGACTAGTCTGAGTGCGATATACCTCTATTAAGGATTAGATGTCTGCCCGCCGTAAGGGCAGGCAGGAGAGATATATATATAATGCAGGTTGTTTTCGAGCGCCCGTGCGCCGGGGTGGTGACAATTTTGAATAAGACGCCCCCCTATTATATGTAAACTTTGATTTGATGCAGATGCTGGTCTAGCCCTAGAAAATATAATGGTCCGCGGAGGGTTTGGTGGGTCTGGTGGTGTGTGGCCAAACACGCTTTCTTCTAGCTGTCCCAATACCTACTATTTATATACCTAAGATGTCGCACCTGTGACAGGTAAAAACATGATGCTTTTTTAGAAAAACAGCGCTGTCTGTTGGACGTAAAAGCAACACACGCTATACTAAATATTTTACGATTTTATTTCAATGTTTCCGTTGTGTGTGTCCGCTACAGACTAAAAAAATACTGGACCGATTTACGCGCGGGGAAAAAGGGAGAGAGGGAAAAATCGGAAAAGGTAAAAGGGAAGAAGGGGAAAATGAAAAAAAGAAAAATGGGGAAAAGGAAAAAAAGAAGAAAATGGAAAGGGGAAAGGAGAAAAAAGAAAAGGGAAACAAGGGAAAGAGAAACGGAGAAAGAAAGGGAAAGGGGAAAATAGGGAATGGGAATGTGGCAGAAATGCAAATGGAAAAGGAAAATGGAGAAAAGGGGAAAATGAAAGGGGACAAAGGAAAATGAGAAAATGAAAACGGGAAAATAGAAAAGGAAATTAAAGGGGAAAGTAAGGGGGAAACGGGGAAAGAAAAATGTTAAATTTTGTGAAGTTACGTAATGTTCATTTTATTAATGTTTTATCAAACTTTCAATTGTGTTCATTTAATGTATATGTTTACTCAAATCTAGCAATAGCTAAGCATTGCTGGGTCTGCTAGTTTACAATATAAAAGTTCTTGTGGAAGAAAAAAGAAGGACGGGACGAAAATGGACAGATGAGTAAAAACGAAGTCATGTTGAAAGAATGAGTAATGCATGGACTAGAAGAAAAGAATTTCGATATAAGTGATATAACCGTTGTCCTAATTTGGCCTTTTTACATAAAAAAAAAACTTTAAAAAAATTATATTAATTATGAGCAATGTTTTTTGTTTTTTTTTTTGCTTCACCTCCCTTACCTTAAATAGCCTTCAAAAACGTTTTAAAGTTCGTACTTTATGCGTAGAGATATTAAGAAATGTTAGAATCTGGACCTAAAATGCATTAAAGATTTTTTGATAATTTTTTAAAAATTTTAGCTTCTACTAAAGCGGGTGTTTAGAGAAAACTTTTACTTAAGCACGTTTATTAAGCTTATCCTATATATGAATATTTTTAGAAAAATGTTTCTTAAAATTTGTTTCCCGCCTCTAAAATTATATTTTTTGTTTTTTTGGCTATAATTCTTTTAATTTTTATTATTAAAACTTTTGGCTTATCTTTCCTCCCCGCTGAAACGGCTATTGAAATTTAAGTGCTTCGGTACTTATATTATATTCTGGATCCAAAATGAGAAAGGGTTATTTCCTTTACTTTCATAAAGTTATACTTTATTTTTTCAATTTTTTTTTATACAATCCTTTTTTCAATAGTTAATTAGATTTATATTTCCGGAAATTTGAAAGTAAAATAATTAAATTATATGTTGTAGCTAATGAATTCGTGTTTAGGGGGATTGTTTTTTTTTTTAATTTAGTTTTGATGGTGGAATATTTATGTTGGTTGTAGGGGGGGGGGGGTGTTTGTTTGAGGAAAACTTTACACTTGCTTGCTTGTTAGCTTCAAAAAAATTCTAATATAGTCGGAAATATTACCTTAAGGCTTAAAGGTTTTTGAAAAAATCAGAACGGTAATAGGTTTTAAAAGTTATCAAATATTTATAGGTTTAAATTTATGATCGTTTTTTTTCTCATACAGTTTGAAGTATATTGTGATTAGAGTTGTTTTAACAGCTTTTATATGTATATTAAAATAGAAGGGCTGTTTTTGAGCTAATTTTATTACTTTTATTGCTTGAACGAATAATTCTCCGGCTTTTTTAAAATTATTTTCCTTTGAAAAGAAATATTTATTAATATAGCGCATTAATTACAGGCTTACGCCCGGTTACAGTTACTGATGGATGATAATGGGTGTTTTGTAGCGTGCGAAAAACGGCATGCCTGATCAGGATTCAAACCCGGAACCTCCGGATGAAAGGCCGAAACGCTACCGCACAGCGACGGAGATCGGCGAAAATAAAACAAGGTTATAAGTGCTTAGGGTATCATTTTTTTTATCATTACGAGGAAGGCTAATTTAATCTTAAATTTACGCTAACATCAGGAAAGTACATAATTGTTATACATCCTCAATCATCTATTTAATATATACTATATTCTAGTCTTTGTCTTCCTAAGAGTTTATACCTTCTATACTTCCCTCCATTACCAAATTAACTGACCCCGGGTACCATTAAACTACGACCTAATAACCTAATTCTTCATTTAATAAAATTTTACGAAAGCTTTTTGTTCCTTTGACTCGTCGTATAAGCCTCTTCATCTCAAATTTGATCGACCCGATTTTATTTTTTTTTAACATTATTGTGTAATAAAACATTTCTTAAAAAAATCTGTATTTTTTCATTTTTATTGTTTTGTTTCCTAAAGTTCTACACTCCAAGTAAGTTTTTTTTTTTTTTTTTTTTTGAAACGTACTTAACACACAAACTGCATAATTATTTTCAAAAGCGTAATTACTGATAAACGATTTATTTAAATGTTTAAGAGGAAATCTTGAAATAAATTCAGTAAATCAGGATTTTTGTCAATTATTTTTATGTTGTAGTCTTCCTCACTAAAACATTAGATTGTAAGTTTTAAATAAACCGGCCGCTATAATCGAGATTAGTATTTCTCCTAAATTTGAAAAGTATCTACTTCCTGTATTAGAAAACTTCTGCAACGTACAAACATTTAAAGCTTACCTTATTATTATCTATTTATTTTTTTGTAAACTAAAGAATTCGGGTCAGATTTTTTTTCTTAATTAATTAAATATTAATACAAAATATTAATCGTTTTAAAAGATGACAACAAATACGAGTGCTTTCCCGGCATCGGCTATTTATTCTTATATAATGGAAAATAATGATACCCTAAAAAATTTTGAAAAATTCAAAAAATCAATATTTTTATATCCTCGATCGGCTCCCCATCCCCAATAATTCCCCCAAAGTATTTTATTATTGGGCCGCTTGCACTACTACTATGCTTATTAGAGCATAAAAAATGCAATAAAAATAAGGAAATAAGATGTAAATAAAATAAAGATATGAATGCGTTTATAACTTTATAATATTTTTTTATTTTATGATTAGGAGGAGGAAAAGTTAAATTAATTTTAACCTTTGCGTTTAAAAAGATAAATTTATTTCTTAGAGTTTCATAACATGGATTTGTAATATCGATGAAGTAAAAAACTCTTTCCGATTTTTGAGGAAAGGAGGAATTTTGGGGCAAATTTTTTAAATGGCTAGAGAAACTTGTACGCATTTACTATGCTTAATATAAAGTGGGGTTATATTAGCAAAAGTTTGAGAAAATTGATCCCGAAGAAAATATCTACCCCACCCCCTGGATATATTGACGCAAAAATTATACCGACAAGTCGCCCCATATACACGAGTCTCTGTGCCAAATTTGATCAAAATCGGTTCATCCAGTCAAAAGTTATCGAACTTCAAGCAAGCCAACACACGTACATATGGTTTTTTTAACCTCCGAGACCACCGTTAGGTATTACTTCAGAGGATGAGATGAATGATTTTTAGCGTTTAAAAATGCCATGCCTGACTGGGATTCGAACCCGGGACCTTCGGATGAAAGGCCGAGACGCTACCACTCGCGCTACGGACGTACGTACGAACGAACATTAGCCTCTTTTTTTTGTTTTTTGTGGTCCCTGGACCGTGAAGCGTCGAGACAAATAAAAACCCATACGTTTTGACTGAATACCGTACTTTCCTCGGAGCATAGATCTAGAGCTATGATCCAGAAAAATAAAATTAAACTAATTTTTAAATATGAACAGAGGTAAAAATATTTATGAAAAAAAATTTATAAATTTAATTAATGTGTTTACCCCTTTTATTTTGTGGTAAATTGGATCAGAGTACGAATAGATTATTACGAAATTTGGATAACTAGATATGCGATATAGAAAAATGGATAATACTTTTTTGTTCCAAAGAAATGTGAATCTGAGATTTTATAATTGTAAAAAACGTTTAAATTACTGTTAAGTTCAACTATCAGCTATAATCTGGAATTATACTTCGAATGAATGACTATATTTCGTAATAATCCTTAAAATTATTCAATTTTTATAGGTAACCTTTTTATTCTATAGAAAAGCTTATCGTTTTTTTATTGTGTTATTTTAACTTCAGAAATTGGTTATATTATTTTGAAAAAAATAATTTCAAACAGCTCGTCTCAATCGCGTAATTGAATGGAATGATTAATATTATAGGTTTGAAAAATACATAATGGTATTTTCCTCATTTTCATCAATCCTAGCCGATCAGTTGAGGTAATGACTATAATTTTTAGATTATTTTTGGATTATTATTTTTTTTTTTGGATCTCGTCAAAGTCCGGAACAGTAATACATCATTTCATTTGTCCCATTTTTGTAGTTAAATTACGTGTAAAACATGACCGAAGTCGTAATAAAAATAAATACTTAAAATTATTTGAAACCCAAGTGGATTATTAAATAAAAGTACTTGATAAGTGATAATTAAAAATATTATACTCATGGCACGCCAACACACACACACACACACACACACACACACACACACACACACACACACACACACACACACACACACACACACACACACACACACACACAACACTTTCTCTTTCGTAGAGTTTCATAACAACTTTTTCACCATAACGGTGAAAAATACTCATTAAATTAAGAAATTAGAATTAATCTTGAGATTTACTGCTCTAGAAGAGAAATTTACTTTGAAATCAAATAAGAGTAAATCAAAGGTAACAAAATATGATACAAAAAGGAGTAATTAAACATCAAGATAAAATTTATAATTAATTAAACATTTGTAATTAAGTTACATTATTAACTTAATCAGTTCCGATAAGTTAAGTTAAAAGTTAATAAATTCTGATAAGTATATAAAAATTGTATTTAATTAATAAATTTACAAAAGAAGATATAAAAAACAGAACGGTACAAGTAAACAGAGTTCTCTAGTAAAATGAAATCTGCTAATATCAAATATATATTTAGGAATTGGAAAAGAAAATTCCTGAAAATGTATGTGGAATGTCCTTCAGTGAAACATAGGCAACAGGAAAACAGAAAGTTAAAGAAAAGAATAGAAGCTTTTGAAATGTGTTAGAAGGAGAATGTTGAAAATTAGGTCGGTAGATAAAATTCATATTGAGAGGTCTTCAAATTATAACACGTGAAGAGAGAAATTTGGGACAGAATCTTATAGAGACGAACAAGTTTGGTGATTCGTGAGTAAAGACTAGTTAAATTGGGTTAGTGGACAAACCCACCGGGTTGGTCTAGTGGTGAACGCGTCTTCCCAAATCAGCTGATTTGGAAGTCGAGAGTTCCAGCGTTCAAGTCCTAGTAAAGCCAGATATTTTTACACGGACTTGAATACTAGATCGTGGATACCGGTGTTCTTTGGTGGTTGGGTTTCAATTAACCACACATCTCAGGTATGGTCGAACTGAGAATGTTCAAGACTACACTTCATTTACACTCATACATATCATCCTCATTCATCCTCTGAAGTATTATCTAAGCGGTAGTTACCGGAGGCTAAACAGGAAAGAGAAAGGGGTAGTGGACAAATCTGCGAGGAAGACAAAGAATGGAATCTACAATCGAGGCCATAGAGTGTAGTAATTATATTAAACTTAAAAGCTTAGCTCGGAACGAGAAATGCAATGAGAATAACACCAAACAAGTCAACTTACTGATGACTAAAAAAAAACCCTTCAAATATGAACAAAAGTAATTAAAGTTAATTTGAATATTAAGCTTTCATTAGGATCATTAATTTTATCCTTTAGCTGCGCCTTTGATAAAATTAAGAGAGAATGTAATTCTTGAGACCCAAATTAAAGGGTAAATTTAATGATTTTATATGAAATCTGACCTGAAAAGTAGAAAATAAAGAATGAAATTTTCTACAAGTTTTGTTAAATCTTTTATGTGATTATTACCTATTTAACGAAGTTATTTTACGCCAAACATAAAATTAGTATTTTTTCGACTCTTAAAATTTTATCTTTTCCCTCAGATTTCTCGAAAACTACTAAACATATATTTTTGGGAACCTATTTTTTCCAATTTTTCAGGTTAGATTTATATAAAATCACTAAATTTACCCCTTAATTTTGGTCTAGGAATTCCGAACGTATGTTTACATGAAAATTGTTCTTTATTTTCACCAATAGAACATGTCATGAAATTTTGTTACATTCTCCGTGAATCATCTGTGTATTGGGTTGCTATTAGTGTATATTAGTAAGATAGTCATATGCCACTGGAAATTCTTTACAGAAATGTTATGAGATTATGACTGAAAAAAGGGGAAAAAAGAAAAGACTGCGTGTTATAAATAAAATCATACAAAAACTATGTTTTATCGTGTTTTCCTTTTTTTATTTTCTCAAAAAGGCTTTAAGATAATTCTAATTTCCCTTGAAAACCAGGAACTCACCAGAAATAGAGTCTGAGGCCTTTAGTTAAGCAAAAAGTGATGTTGCTGAGTGATCCAACAAATCACCATTCTATCGAAAAAAAAAATATTTTACTAATTCTGTAGATGTGTTGTCATAATTTATTATAGATCGATGATCGTAATTTGGATATTTTTTGTACTCGTTTTGTTTTATATTAATTTCTCTTTTTAACGCTTAATTTCCTGACGTACATAAATTTTCCTTTTCAATTATAAAAAATGTCGGCTCATAAAACTTGGATAAAACACTAAAATTAAATTAGAATAGGCATAGCATATCGAGTGACCACACTATTTTGTCATAAACTGCTCGATTTCATCTTATTCTTACTTAAACAGATTTCGGCTACAATTTAGAATTAGAAAGAATCATTCTGTTGTCATTATACAACGCAAGAAATGTATCTGTGAGGATGTAAAATCGGAAGGAAATGGTGCTGCAGATACTGGGAGCTAGTATTGATCATTAGGGTATACTAGCCAAAAGAAGCGTAAGAGAAATCCGCTGAATCTTTTGTACAGTTGAGTACCGTTCTCTGAGGAGATAATTTACGGGAAGGAAACGTAATCTCTGAAGCGATCCTCGTGCTATAAGCTCTCAAATATTTAGGCAACATTTATATATATACATATATATATATATATATATATATATATATATATATATTCTAAATTTTCAGTTGTTGTTTCAAGATAATTTGAAACACAGTGTAATCAGTGAATATTTGAATGTTAGAGCCTGAAATCAGATTTTGAATGAAATTTTATTAACGTTTATCATTCCTATTTTCTCTCAATTGAAAAATATATTTTATATATTTTTTTTTTTTGTAAAAGGATTATTTAGAATAAAAAAAAAATTAATTTCCGGGTTCATAAATAATTTCGACAACTTTTAACAACGGAGTTAGTTACATAGTTCATAGGAAATATTTGAAAGTAAGCTTTGAAGGGATTTTTAACACAATAATTCCTCGCTCTTAAAAAGAAATGATTATAGATGATGCTTTGGAATGTAGCGATTAAAATTTTGATTTCGTAAAACAGGTCTACTTGACAATTTATTATTTTACTTGGCAGTTTGCGGTTTGCAAGACTTTTTTCATTATCGATTTTATTTTAAAATCCTTCCGTGATTTAATCGTGTAAATTTATATTTAGAAAAGACTATGAAGTTAGTTTTTATCGTACATAATTATTCTCTACTAAGAATTTCATCATAGAAAAAAAATAATCTGCTGAATCTTAGCTTTAAGATACAATATTGCTTTTATCTGGCTGATTGATGACTGTTGGTTAGAACAAGTTCAAAGAACATTAAGTCTATTGTATCAGCTACACAACCAGAGCATTAATTACCAGTTGAAATTGTATACTTCTTAAGGGAAGAACTCGCCTGTTCCTTTATATCGTTCGACCGAATTTAGCACATTCTTCTAACGATGGCTTAAGTTTGTTAATTGCTGATAATGGTAGCATCTGGCACCCCAGTCCAGCCTCTGTGCTAATTACTATTTTTTCCGCAAAATAACACATTTAAAATTAGTTAGCTAAAATAATATGATGTTAACAATTTACACTTAAACCATTTATTTATTTATTTATTTTACACAGGCGTATTTACCATTGTAATTTATCGTAAAATATTTGTTATAAATAGCGGTTAGTTTTTCATTACGAATAAAACTAAGTAATGCATTTTGTTAAGATAGCGTTTATTTATGACAATATTTTTTATCGATTTGTCAGATAACACAGAATAAATAATAAAAACTATTTCCGTATATTCTGTCATAACTTTAAAAAATAAAAAATAGGTTAACTTTATAAAAGTATCAGAAAATAGTGGTAATAAGATAAAAAAGGAAATCTGCATTTGGACTTATTTATTAACTGTTTAATTGTAATAAAAAATATTTACCATGGAGAACTAACAGCATGAAAATCGAGTGGTATGGGGGGATAGGACTGCAACTGCTAGCGGCATAATCGGCCAGAGCTCGAAGGCCTACCTACACGTTCAGCTACTAGCCTGGTATAAAGACCGCCAAATATTTGTGGAGAAAGCTTGTTTGGCCATGAGTTCGGTTGCTCTGCGCATGCGTTGAGTACAACACGTGGGTTCCCCTTCTACATTCCTACTTGTACGTGTGCTATAACACGTACGCCATCTTTTATATAACCTCACTTTACTTCAATGATTACCTTACATTCTCAACGGTTTATTATTCAATGTAATACTTTTTAAATGAAATAAATTACTAAAGGTTAACAAATATAAATTGATCTAAAATTACCATAACTAAAAACCGAAATTACAACAAATCAAACGATTTTTGCTTAAAACTACTTGACATTGCCCTTCGTAGTAGTATACTACACCTAACATTCTTCCAGACTGCACCTCGCTGATTCAGCTTAGCTGCCTGCGTTGCAGCTTCATCGTATTCCTATTGGCTGTTGGATTAATCCGGGCGGCAAAACACACATTGAAATAACGTAACCTCAAATTAGATTTTAAATATTCCCTTAAAAAAAATAATTACACAAAACATACCCAATTAAACAACTTTTTTGAGATAAATAAATTTGTACTTGTTATCCTAGTTAAATTATTTAAACATTTTATATTTCTTGATAATTTCTAATGTCTTAATGGGTTTATTTCATTTAATTGTAATCTTCATTTAAGATTATTTAATAATCTATCATTTCACAGTATGACTGTTTGCAAATCTATAATGAAGTGGTCAATCTTGTACACTGATAGAGATGGTGTTTTTTTTTAATTTTTGTTTTATATATGTTCTATTGGTTTTGACTAATTTTTTGACAGGACTGATAGTTCTATAATCGAAGTATATATCTTTCCCATCTAGTTCAATGAATAGAATAAAAAAACTTGCTATGCCACACCAGTTTACAAATGGATATGAAGAGGATGCAAATGGAGCTACTTGTTCTGATTAGACCAACAGATTTTGTTTGTTTATAGATGATAAATGAGAATGGACTTTGTTGTTCATAAACCTAAATATGCTGACCTTTTTTGTTGCAAGTTATTCCAAGGAAGTTAAAAAAAATGCCCGAATATATTTTTTTCAATAATATTTCTTTATTTAGAAAACAGTATGAAATTAACTATGTACTTGCTACAAGACACTACAGGGCTAACTGTAAAAATGAATTTTATTTCTTTGTTAACAATTATCAATAAAAAGTTTTTCGATCTGACCTATATATATTTTTAATGTTATTCAAGGCTTACTCTTCATCAGACGAACAGATTTTAATGATTCAATTTTAATCTGTTTATTCAGTTTTAGTCTGGTGGTCTGTTGTAAGATTTTCATTGTAGCTTAATCTGAAGATATTTATACAAAAGAATAAAAAACCATATTGTAGCCAATTTGTATGTTTTTTTTTACTATCGTCATTGGTTGGTAACTGATCTTTATAGCATAAATTTTATATTCAATGTATTTTCAAATTAAAATTCAAAAACTGTTGGAAAGCTATAAATAAAAAATAAAACCATTCCTGCATTTTTAGAATGCCTTAGCTAACTTATTAATGGGGTTGTGATTAAGCTCAAGGTAGTTAGTAAGCCCTGTTCAGTCATCATTTCTATGCTTCTTTTTTCTATATTTTTTCAGGATATAGATTTCTTGTTTTTGTAAATCTTGTGAGCTACTTTTTATTTAACGAGCAGACTTTTTATATGATTGTTCAAATTTCAAATAAAAAAAAAAATAAGAATAAAAAAATAAATAACTAAATAAAAAATCTGTACTAACAACTAAAAATGAAACCTTTTTGATTCTTCTATAAAATGTTACCTTGTAAGCTGGTGCTTAAAGAATTACAAAATGATTACTTTTAATTTGCCATCAACTTAGAAAATTTATAAAATGATTTAAAACATAAATCTTTTTCTTTTTTAAATTGGGTTTATTATTTACAGTAAGTGGATAATAAGTATTTTCATTCGTACAAATAATACAGGAATATTTCATGTATGTAAACAGACTCTAAAGCAGCTAAATAATATTTTTCGTAACTGTATGATAGTTATGCAATAAATTTTGCTATTGATCAGTAATTTCGTGATGTATATCTAACTATTATTAGTTCATGTGCAGCCGTTTAATGCAGGTGTGAGATGAAAGGAAAAAACTAAAATAAAATAAGTTGATAAAATAAAAGAAAATAGACTGTCATTAGTATCTAGTTTCCGAGATGAAAAGTTATTTGTGTCAAATAGTTTTTTTCGTATAAAACTGATCATGTATTGTATCAAACACACTGAGTTGTGTCAGCAGGAGATTTTATATCATGTAGATGACTACAAATGTAGGTGTGCATTTATGAAATAGAAGCGATAGCATAATTGTTTTGAAGGAAAGGAAAGTCATCACTTCAACCATCCTGTTGATTGCCTTTTATTGCTAGACAGAGTTCTGTGACTAAGACACTTATACAAATAATGTACTATACTGGTTTGCTTATTATGACAGGAATTTGTTTATTGCAAATAAACAATAAAAAAAATTTTTCAAAAAAAAGTAAATTTTTTTTTAACAATTTCTTACTGCATTTAGTAAGCAAAATTATAATTTATAATCGATGAACTTTATAATAGTTGCTGGTTGAATTTGAATACAGCTTGCCAAAATGGGTAATTAATTGTTGACAGTTAGTTATGTTGGATTAAAGCCAGTTTATCATCTTGAAAGTTGTCTATGCAACTATGCAGTTGCTGTGAAAAAATTATTCTCTGACATTTGCTTGGAGGGTACAACAAGTTTAATAATTGGACTCCTCAAGTTATCAGGGAGTTTGTCACACATACACATTGTGTAAAATGTGACACTGCATTATATGTTTAAACTAATCCACAGAATTGGTAATACTTAAATGATAATGTGGAAAAATTTACTCTAAACTTTTATACATCTTAATTTGTTGTTTGGGTACTGGCAATTTATGTGTATGTATATTCTTGTTTTTGTGAGTGATGGAATTTTACATCCATCTTATTGATAGTTTCATCTCTTTGAAGGGTCACGGCAATCCCTTATTGTTGTTATATTTTGACTCTTTGTCGATACAAAATTCGGTTTATGAATTTTTATGTCAACAATTTTTTAGTTTTACCAAAAAATTATGTAATTTATTGTTATTTTTAGGGTATAATTTTAATCCTCTTGTTTTCTATTCGCTGATAAAAGTTTAAATAATAAATTTTATATTATTATTTATTGAAATTAAAAAATTACTAGATTTCTATGAATAATTTATATTGCAATAATATAATACATAGTCATGAGTGTCTGAATAAATGTAATTGTTGCAAATTTTTTTAATCAATTCTTCCGGATAAACTAGAGGGCTTAAAGATTTTAGGGCTGCTGAAATATGGCCACTGTAAAAGAAAAAATCTCTACAAAGGATTTTAAATCTGCTCTGTGGTTCGCATGAAAAAATCACAATTTAAAATTTGGCATAATGTTTATTTTTTTGCTTTCATTATGGGTTTATAAATTTGTTATGTGTTTATCTGTAACAGTTATTTTCTATCTCTTTCTTTATCTAGCAAAACTTCTTCTACCTAAGTTGATAGGTCAAAGCTTGCAAAATATGTCTTGGTATCAAGTCAACATTATGTTTTAATTTTACCTGGAAATAATTCCTCTGTTTTCCCTGAATAATTGATCAATGCCTATTCGTGGCTCAGTTTTTTATCATACTGTTTCTTAATTAATCTCTTATATTACACTCTTCCACAGATAAAATACTCTTGTTGTTGATGTTGTAGTTTAAACCTGTTACCTTTCTCATTAGCTTCTTCTGTAGAACCTGTGTCTCACTACCATAAAAGAACTGTGTGGATTGCTATGACATTATATAGCTTGAGTCATGTGTCCTTCCTAACTTTTTGTCATTTTTAGACATATTGGAATTTATTTATTTTTCTGGGGTACTTCTCTAAGGCATATAAAATGGGTAACCTCTTCTTGTATTGCATCATGTTGTACATCTTTGCTTCGTATGGAATCCTTCTCTTTTAATGCCGTACATTTTGTTTTTGTCACTGATGTATTCTTTTTCCAACCTACTGATTTTGTATAATGACTTCATCAGCTCTCCTTTTTTTAATAGTAACTCGATCATTTGCATACAATCATTTGCATGGAAAGAATCCATTTTCTAGAACAGTATCAGGAGCTACCTCTTGCTTCAGTTGCTTTAGAGCATTACATAAATCAGCGTTAAATAATATTAATTATAGTTTTCAAATTTTTACTAACTTTTCAAAACAACTCGTTCCTAGTAATTTCCTATCAGTTTTTATCTCTGTAGAAATGTATTTATATGTACTTATTACTTACAGTAGCATGTAAATTAATCCAAACATGATATTATTTAATAAAAAGTAACTTTATTTTTAAAAAAACATACGTGTACAATTTGTGAATATTTAGTAATTAATGTCTTCTTGTATTTTCAATCACTTGTTCATGATTTGGCATCGAATCAACAAGTACACTTGTTTTTTACACTTATTTTTGATTTCTTCATCGTGAAACCATACCGACATTATTGCTTTAATGAGGTTAATTTGTGGTGCAATTAATTTTTGAGAGTCTTTTTTGACTATTGCCCAAAGACTTTCAATTGGGTTTAAGTCTGGGGAGTTACATGGCCACAGGAGCACTTTATGTTTCATTTTTCAAAAACTTTTTCCACTTTACTTGCATTATATATATCAGATCTTGTTGGAATACTCTGCTGCCTTGTGGGAATTTGTTTTGAAGTTGTATCACAACTCTTTCCTTCAAAATCTTTATATATATCAATCACTTTTCAACATACCATCTACTGGAAGTAACAAACAAGGGCCTTCAAATGTGAAACCACAAAACTTTTTTTTCTGGGGATGAGTAACTGATTGTTGAATCTGAGCAGGTGATGTATTTTCATTTGATTGTTTTCCAACATATGAAACCTTTTGCCCTTAAACATAAAAATGTGACTTGTCGGAAGATATAAATTGTTCCAGTCTTCTTTGGTCTAGTTAGCATGTGCTTTGACCAACAAGAGCATTTTTTTGCACATTGCTGCTGTTAAAAGCTGATTTTTAACTGGCTGACGAGTTTTTCATCCAGCTGTAAGAAGTTGGCGTCTAACAGCTGTTGCGTGTAAATCTGCCCCACTGGCTGCTAATTCTCGATTTAAGTCTACAGCAGATAATTTGGGATCAAGTTTATTTTTTCTCAGTAATAAACCGATCATCTGTTGGAGTAGTTTTTTTTTATGGGTACATTTCCTTTTCTATAAGGTTTGAAAAGGAGCCAGTTCTTTAAATTATTTTAAAATAACATTCACTATCTCTATTCCAACACCTTACTGAGAAGCTATTTTTCATTGTGTCATACTGGCATCCTCAGAAAGAGAAACAATTCTTGAATGCTTTCTTGGAATTATGTCCATTATTATATATTCAAGACACACAGAACAATAAATACGAAAATATAATTTTGTAATAAAAAATGAAATAAACTTTCACAAAACACTATTTATAACATGAAAATTACTTAATAAACAAAGAACAATGACCTCACTTTAAAACAGGCAACTTAAAGAATGGATGTGGTCAAGCAGTGTAGCCACAACATGGAAATAAACCAAAAATTCTTTGTGTTTGGATTAATTTGCATGTTACTCTAAGTCAAGTGATGCGGGTAGTTTTGTATCTTCATTATGTCACAGTTTTGATTATGAGATCTCAATAAAAGCTTTTTTTAAATATAAATTTTGTTCTAAAGAACAAAATTTCAATAATTGGATCCGGGGTGGAAGAAATTTATTTTTAGCTATGAAAAATGGTGGTAGAAAAAAATAAATGTTAAGTACAGAAACTTTTTAAATGTAATTTTACTGGAGAATGTATAAAATTAGGACCATGAAGTTTGAAGTGAAGAAGTCTTAAAATGGATTAAAAAAACAGAATATATCAGAATCTTATAAAAATAAAAGAAGATTTGATGGACTATATCATAAGGCATATAAAAAGGGATAACTATTTTTGATAATCTGCAGAAGCATAGAAAGTAAAATCAGTGAGGGAAGGAAAATTAGAATACATTAAGTAAATTATGGCGAATATAGGGTAAATCAGAATATTTTGAGATTTGAAGATTATTATGTAACAAAAATAACTTAGAATTGCATCACATCAGTCAAATGAAGGTGACAAGGAAATTCCATGTTATTATTTTTTTATTAAACTGATAACTACTGTGTCAATCAAAAATATTAACTAGCTAAAAAGATTGACAATTTCTTCATTAGCAGTTTAAAAAAATTCAATAGGTGGATTATAACTGGTGTTGTTTATAAATGAAAATATTGCAGTGAGCTTCTAAGTTAGATAAACCATCATGTGAGTAGTACTCCAAATAATAATGATAGCAATTTTGTTTATCATAATGAATTTTTTTAAATATTTTTAGATGATGTGTTTTCATTGGATGATCAAACTGATTTTGTTTGCCACAAGACCAAACGTCATTACTTTACATTGAAGCATTTCATGTGTTGCTAAGTTTTTTATCATTTATTAACTATTTTTATTTCTATGGAAGTGCTTAACTAAATAACAGAATTACATCTTGACATTATTTGAAAAGTCAGATTGAGTTTACAGGAGAAAAAAGTGGGATGTCAAATTTTTGTTTAGTACTGGTTATGGAAGTTAATATTTAGTAAATTAAACATTTTAACATTTCTGTATATTTTTTCTTAAATTTAAATTGAACTTATTTATTTTTACACAGCATATTCACGAAAAAGGATCTTTGTTTTGCTTCTGCTGCCATTAGTAATAACCTTTTTCAAACCATTTCCTAATTTTTCACTTCTAAGGTTACGGTGAGTCAGAAGTTTAGTTAAATATAATCCTAAACGTGAAATTACCTAAATCATTTATATTTGGGGGTGGAATGGGATTCTGTCACCAATTAAGAGGTAGCATATGTAACATGCATGTGACAGTAACTCACAGAGATTTGCTTTCTCTGAGAATAATAACGTTCACACTAGACAGTCTATGTTTTGAAAAAAATGGAAGGTTTGAATATCAGTTACATTTCATTTGATTTGACCTGTTAATATGAAGTTCAGTGAGAAGGCAAAGGAAAAACAGTTTTCTTCTCACTTTCCTTAATAATGGAAGAATATAAGTTCTTTCTGAATGAGAATGACCGTAATATTATCTAGAATGAATAGTGTCTTGAATTAATAACATGGTTATTTTCTGTTGTGAACAAAAATGAAGTAATCTGTTCTCTTTTTATTTATTACATTTGTGTTTTATGATGCTGCTCTATCAGAGTTTGCCTATGATTTTTCTTGATCCTTTTAGATGAATGTTGATACAGTTTCTTTTTGTAATCCTTAGAATAAAATACCTAACATTAATATAATGATCTATATAATTTATAATATTGTTTTGAATAAATAGTATTTATTTATTGTATTGTTAAATAAAAGATGCATAGTTGGTTCTCAGAAATTTGGTGCAAGGAAAGTTTTCTCACCAAGTCACTAGCATGTGATCTCCAGTCCATTTCTAAAATGGCCAACTTTTGATGTTGCCCACCATTTTTAATTAGCTTTTCTGTGGCCATATGTTTGATATTTCATTCTTGATGTTTTCCTTAATGACTAAACTCAATTCTTATCTTTGAGACTCTTTTCCTACTGCACAGTATGATCTCTTATTCAGTACGCTATTAAACAATCTATTTTACATTGGTTTTTAACACACCTATTTCTTATTCTTTATTTCCCCCCCATGAAAATACTCAATAAGAAAAACCTTAAACCTTGTATGATTAACCTTAAAAAAGTTTTATCATACGTCGAACATATCATTCTATTATTTAATGAGTATCACATTAAAAAATTAAAAAAAATAAATATATTTCAGTAACAGCTGTTGTCTATTGTGAAGTGGTAGTGTCAAGGCCTTTCATCTGAAGATCCCAGGTACAAATCCTGGTCAACATGGAATTTTTCATATGCTAAAAATTTCCATGTTCATGTTCCCATGTACAAGCTTTTTTGTAAGCTTCTGTGATGAATTACAACACGAGTAAAAAAAAATAAAACTAAAAATAATACTCAGAATATTCATGCAGTATAATAAAAAAACAGATACACTAATTTGTAGCAAAAAATTCAATGAATAGATATTTTCTAATGAAAAATTACAATGTACAAAAATTATCTGAAAGAAATTAAAATTTACAACCCTACAGTTTTATAGAAAAAAAATCATTTAAAACTTAAAAAGATTTACGAAGAATTTATTGAGGAGAAATTGAATTAAGTTACTTAGTTATAAAAAATATCATTTCTTAAAAATTACAAAAAAATAAAAAAAATTACTGTAGGTTTAATAAGATAAAAACTAAATAAAAAGTAAACAGTCAGTAATCAAAGTATACCTTTAAAAACAGTGTATTCTTAAAAAATCTGTAATTTATACTTGCTTTAAAAATAATCTTCATTTATATTCTGCAAGTCACATGATCCTTTTCAAACAAGAATCTGTGTAAAATTGGATTTCCTTTTGTCACTCCAACCTGTTCACAAAAATAAACAAATATTTATGAGCTTTTTCATGTGATGGCCTGGATGCAAGTCACATAGGAAACGCCAATTAATGGGTTTCCTTCAGTCTTTTCAGAAGTTAATTTTGTAATTAGTTTAAAACAAACCTAAGTTTTTGAATGTTTTGTGCTATATGAATTGTGAAAAAATGAATTAAAAAGATTCAGTAAAAAGAAAGATCGATAAAAATATATTTCATGTTGAATCATTATTTGAATAATATTTTAGATTTTTTAAACAGTATTAATTTCTGATTTTTTTGAAATTACCTAGCATGGATGTAAACAGTCCATATATAGTGTGTGTGTGTGTGTGTATATATATATATATATATCTTGTTAATATTAGTTGATTTCTATATTATTTTTGTGCTTAATGATATTTTGCTTTCATTACTGTGCAGATGTAACTTATAAAAGTTACCTCCATAGCTTGGTTGATAAAGATAGCAATGAGGAAAGGCCAATATTATTTTTGATTCTGATCTCTAATATCCGTCTTTTTTCTCATTCTATCATTAACTATGAACATATGTAATAAATCATCAGCTATGCTCACATGTCTTTTGCCCATTTCAAGTAAAATTGTGTAGTTTGATAATTATATGTTATTAGTAAATTGTTATCTATTATGTTACAAAAAAATGTTTGCTTATTGAAATAAATATTATTCACATACTGAATTTAAATATAAAACTAATTTCATGTGTTTCTTTAGTAAACTATTTTAACATTTTTATGTTTTTTAATAATTCATTATTTTGTCACATTTGTGCAATTTTTTTTATTAATTGTATAGAATTAATAATATTCTACTACAATTAAAAACAGATAAACATAATTTGAGGCCATAAAACCAGTATTTAGAGAATTATTTATTTTATTTAATATTTTATATTTTCAAAAGCAATCTACAGGTATTGTAAGCTCCTGCTATCTAGTGGAAATATATTTAAAAAACTGTACAATAATAAAACTGTTGAAAAACATTAAATACTGTTAAAATAAGTATTATTTTATTTTTTTAAATAATTTAAAGAATATTTTTATGTCACATGATTTTAAAACTATCTACATTATATAAACGAATTATATGGATTATTTAGAAAAATAAGATTCTTGTAATAAGTTTAAAACTATTTTTAAAAATAAGTTGAAGGACTGAATTGAAGTTTGGAAGAAACCAGTTTAATTTCTATTTGTTGCATATCTACTCACACGTACTGTAAAGTAGTGCTATCTGGCCAACAATGTACTAACTATTTAATTTCTGAATAAACATAGTACTTTATTTTTGAGAACACATGAACAGCTTTATTATTCATTTCTATTAATAAAATAATTAAATATGTTATCACACATTCTTAATATTTTTGTTAATTATATTGAAATAATATAATTGTTTGTATATTTTAACCTTTAAGTTAATATATATAAAATTCTAATGTTTAAATATAAGCAGGAATATTTTTTTTTAATGTGAAAAATAAATTTTTTATAAAATAATGATTTTAATAATAGATTCTTCTTTATAAATCAGCAAAGGGTTGCATAACTTTCATAACACTTAATTAATGGCCATAACATTTAATGATATCGTTTGAAAAATTAAAGTCTGTAAAACTCTGGCTGCCAATAGATTCTTCCTTGACAGACTTAAGATGAAAATTATTGGAAAATTAAAGTATGTTGGTATACAAGTAAATAAATATGTAAAAAAAAATATTCTACTTGTTGAATAAAATTTTGAGATATGGGAACCATAGTGATCATGAATGAAATTGCCCAAATAAATAACTGAAATGACATACTAATTTAATAGTATCATCTAATTAGTACAAGGGTGTGACCGAGTCTAGAAATGACAAAAAGATAAAAGGGGTTTCCGCCCACACCTTTATGAGGGTTTGAGTAAGACCAAACACCATCAGGAAATATATTAGCTGCCTAAAAGCATTAAATTATTGCAAAATTTACCTATACTTTCAGCAAAATTTCAACATACGGAACCCTTAAGGTCTACACTTCCTTGCCTCTTTAATCAGTTGTGACCAAAATTAATTGGCGTATACATATAAATCACCTTCCAAATTTTATTTGGATCGAACCATCCAGTCTGAAGATTCCAAGAAAAAATAGGCTACCATATGTACGTTCATATATATCCTTTTTGAGATTTTCACTGCTAAAATTATTTTTTTTGGCTGGAGGGAGGTCAATGATGTGCAAAACTTGGACATGCAAAATCTGTTTAGATTACCATGCTTTCCCTTACATTTTATACTGTACATCTATACAGTATAACTCTACAGCTGGAAATGTTATTGTATTTATAAAAATATATGACGTTAGATTCTTTTATGAATCTGACATCTTTTATAAAAATTTCTTTAATGATAATCATGTACCTTTGTTAATTACATTGTCCCGTATTGAATTGTTTGGTGGTTTTTTGGTAAGACCACCATCTATAGAAAAAAATTTCTTGTAATTTTGAAATTGCTAGAAATTAAATTCTTTTAAAGGGAAATGAAAAAGAAATTGTAGGAGATATATAGAGCCAGTATTAAAATGTGTAAACAACTGTACATACACTTGTTGAATTCTTTTTGAGGGATTTTGATAATTTCTTCTTCTCTTGATTGATTTAATTATTCCTGGAAAAAAATTAATATTACATCATTTGAAGCTCCTCTAAACACTTTTATTTTCCCGACAAATATAGCTAGAATATATTAAATATAAGAAAGTATGGTGATTGTGTAAAAAATGGATTATTGGGTTTTTAGTAAATCTTTACCCTCCTTTATGAATCATGAGACTTTGCCGTTGGTGAGAGGGCTTGAGTGCTCAGTGATACAGAGTATCTGGACCGAAGGTACAACCATATCGGAGAGGTATCTGTCGAGAGCCAGACTAAGGAATTATTCCTGAAAGAGGGCAGCAGCTCTTTCAGTAATTGTTAACGGCCTAAGTCAGGACGACTTAAACGGCCATATCAACATCACTCAGTCCTCTGAGTACTGCGCAGCTGAAAGCAATGGAAAACTACAGATGCTTTTTTTCCAAGAAAATGTAGCTCTCTGCATTTTCATATAGCAATGATGGAGGTACCTTCCTTGGTAAAATATTCCGGAGGTAAACTAGTCCCCTGTTCAAATCTCTGGGTGGGGACTACTAAGGAAGGGGTCACCAGAAAATTAAAAAATAACATTCTACGAGTCGGAGCGTGGAATGTTAGAAATCTAAAAAAGGTTGGTAGGTTAGAAAATTTACAAAGGGAAATGGATAGGATAAATGTTACATGATACCGACTTATAGAGTTTTGCACGAAGTATAATTTAGTAATTGCCAACACCCAATTTAAAAATCATAATAGAAGAATATACACTTGGAAAAACCCAGGCGATACTGCAAGGTATCAGATAGATTATATCATGGTTAAGCAAAAATTTAGAAATCAACTAGTTGACTGCAAAACTTACCCTGGAGCAGCCATTGATAGCGACCATAATTTGGTGATAATGAAATGTAGATTGGGGTTTAAAAACCTGAAGAAAAGGTGTCAGATGAATCGGTGGAATTTAGAGAAGCTTGAGGAAGAGGAGGTAAAGAAAATTTTTGAGGAGGACATCCCAAGAGGTCTGAGTAAAAAAGATTAGGTAGAAAATGTAGAAGAAGAATGGGAGAATGTTAAAAAGGAAATTCTTAAATCAGCAGAAGCAAACTGGTAGAAAACCTTGGGTTTCAGACGATATATTGCAGCTGATGGATGAACGTAGAAAATATAAGAATGCTAGTGATGAAGAAAGTAAAAGGAACTATCGGCAATTAAGAAATGCTATAAACAGGAAGTGGAAACTGGCAAAAGATGAATGGATTAAAGAAAAGTGTTCAGAAGTGGAAAGAGAAATGAACATTGGTAAAATAGACGGAGCATACAGGAAAGTTAAGGAAAATTTTGGGGTACATAAATTAAAATCTAATAATGGGTTAAACAAAGATGGTACACCAATATATAATACGAAAGGTAAAGTCAATAGATGGGTGGAATATATTGAAGAGTTATACGGAGGAAATGAATTAGAAAATGGTGTTATAGAGGAAGAAGAGGAAGTTGAGGAGGATGAAATGGTAGAAACAATACTGAGATCTGAATTTAAGAGAGCATTAAAAGATTTAAATGGCAGAAAGGCTCCTGGAATAGACGGAATACCTGTAGAATTACTGCGCAGTGCAGGTGAGGAAGCGATTGATAGATTATACAAACTGGTGTGTAATATTTATGAAAAAGGGGAATTTCCGTCAGACTTCAAAAAAAGTGTTATAGTAATGATACCAAAGAAAGCAGGGGCAGATAAATGTGAAGAATACAGAACAATTAGTTTAACTAGTCATGCATCAAAAATCTTAACTAGAATTCTATACAGAAGAATTGAGAGGAGAGTGGAGGAAGTGTTTGTTAGGAGAAGACCAATTTGGTTTCAGGAAAAGTATAGGGACAAGGGAAGCAATTTTAGGCCTCAGATTAATAGTAGAAGGAAGATTAAAGAAAAACAAACCAACATACTTGGTATTTATAGACCTAGAAAAGGCATTCGATAACGTAGACTGGAATAAAATGTTCAGCAGTTTAAAAAAATTAGGGTTCAAATACAGAGATAGAAGAACAATTGCTAACATGTACAGGAACCAAACAGCAACAGTAACAATTGAAGAACATAAGAAAGAAGCCGTAATAAGAAAGGGAGTTCGACAAGGATGTTCCCTATCTCCGTTACTTTTTAATCTTTACATGGAACTAGCAGTTAATGATGTTAAAGAACAATTTAGATTCGGAGTAACAGTACAAGGTGAAAAGATAAAGATGCTACGATTTGCTGATGATATAGTAATTCTAGCCGAGAGTAAAAAGGATTTAGAAGAAACAATGAACGGCATAGATGAAGTCCTACGCAACAACTATTGCATGAAAATAAACAAGAACAAAACGAAAGTAACGAAATGTAGTAGAAATAACAAAGAAGGACCACTGAATGTGAAAATAGGAGGAGAAAAGATTATGGAGGTAGACGAATTTTGTTATTTGGGAAGTAGAATTATTAAAGATGGACGAAGCAGGAGCGATATAAAATGCCGAATAGCACAAGCGAAACGAGCCTTCAGTCAGAAATATAATTTGTTTACATCAAAAATTAATTTAAAGGTCAGGAAAAGATTTTTGAAAGTATATGTTTGGAGTGTCGCTTTATATGGAAGTGAAACTTGGACGATCGGAGTATCTGAGAAGATAAGATTAAAAGCTTTTGAAACGTGGTGCTACAGGAGAATGTTAAAAATCAGATGGGTGGATAAAGTGACAAATGAAGAGGTGTTACGGCAAATAGATGAAGAAAGAAGCATTTGGAAAAATATAGCTAAAAGAAGAGACAGACTTATGGGCCACATACTAAGGCATCCTAGAATAGTCGCTTTAATATTGGAAGGACAGGTAGAAGGAAAAAATTGTATAGGCAGGTCACGTTTGGAATATGTAAAACAAATTATTAGGGATGTAGGATGTAGGGGGTATGCCGAAATGAAAAGACTAGCACTAGATAGGGACTCTTGGAGAGCTGCATCAAACCAGTCAAATGACTGAAGACAAAAAAAAGTAAATCTTTACGTTTTAGGCTCCAACTAGTTCATTTAGATCAAAAATTATGTATGTATGTGCGTACGTATATGTATCGCACTGCTTTTGACTTTATACTTTCGGATTGACCGAACCGGTTTTTCTAAAAATTTGGCTCAAATATTTCTATACGTGCAGCATTGATCATATTAATTTTTTTCAAAATTCTTTAAGGGGTGGGTTATATCGCGAAAAAACAATTTTGATTTTATTCAGAAGCATTTTAGAAAAAAAAAATTAATGCAAATTTGTTCCTGTGTGCGTATACAGAATGTAGAAGTTCTTCCGAGACTTTCGTAACCTATTCTACTTGTGAAAATAATGGAAAAAGTCCCTGCAAATATATGTCCTAAAATTCTTCATTTGCCAATTACGGCTCGTGTAAGATTTTGCTCGGATTTCAGCTATCCCGGTGAAATGAGATTGTACTGAAATTTTTTCGATGTTAATTAAAAGACAGAATTAACAATCTATGGTTTTTGACTTGTAAAATTGAATAAATTAGGTCCCAGAACCGTATGTGTAGTAGTTTTTTTTTTTTTTTTAATCTGGGGTTAAAACCAATAAATTGTGGTAAAAAAAACCTGTTTTTTTTAATGTTGTCGTACAATAACTTTGAATTGGTAATAAAACAAAGATTTTAAACAAAACTTGTGGAGAATTTAATCCTGAACAAAATAATGTAAGATAAGTTGAATAAAACAAAGAAAAGTTAGAAAAAGTCGAATTTTATTTAGAAAGCGTGCACTTGACCTAAGTTCACTATACGTAATTTAGCCAACGCTTTGTTTTTAAAAGCATTAAATTACTTAGATAATTTCAGTTTTATTTGTGAGAATATCCTGAAGTACGTGATTTAATGAAATAGGTTGTTGTGTTAGTCTTTGTTAATATAAAACAGTAAATTTACAAACGGATGTTGATTTTGTTTCCGTCCAAATGACAGGATTCCTTTACGACTAAATACGAGTATTTACTAAAAACAAACTGGTTACAATGTACTTGCTTAACAGTTCTTCCTACTTTGCTTACATGTTATAATAATAGTAATATTAAGAAAAAATTATCTTAATTTAACTGAACTTCACTATTTTTCTTTCAATTTTTATTTAATAGATATTTACGAGTTGAATATTATTAAATGATTGAGGAATTTTAAATCGAAGTCATATTTACTAACTAGTTACATCTTTTTCGATGGGTTTTAAGTTTAATAAATGGCTTCATATTAACAATATTGATCGATCGATTCGTATGATATAATAAAAGTTATCAATATCTAGTGCAGTTGCATCCTTTGTTCTATATAATGAGCGCACTAACAGCTTTTTACGTTCATGCTGAATCTGAATGTTAATCGTTAATTAGAAACTAACAACTGAATGATGGCTTTGAAATAGTATCGAAGATATTAAATTATATAGTATTAGTGTTAAATTACGACTAGTTGAGCCAGGCTTCAAACTTTAAAATTCCTACATGGGAAGGTTGACTAGGGCTAACTATTTGAGTCAGTTCGACATACATAATAACTGTAAAAAATGCAAAATTATATTATTTTACTGCCCGATCACTTTTTTACTAATTTATATAATTTTATAACTCAGATTAAAAAAAAAGAAAAACTAAAGAAGTCTCTTTTTACTTTTCCGGCTAATATAGCTAGAATAATCTTATTAAAGGGTATTAAATATAGTTAATATTTTTTATAAAAAAACGCTTTAAACGCTTTATTAAATATAGCGTATTAAATATAGTTGCTCCATCTTTCTTCGGTTTAAATATTTTTCAAACATTTTTTGGAAGTTTATACTTCATATATAGAGCTATCAAGAAATGTCTACAGTATTTTGAAATTATAAACTCCGGACCTAAAATGCAGAGAACTTTTTTAAAAAATTCCTGTTTATTTTTGCTTTTGTTGAAGGGAGTGTTAGATTTAAAGAAAACTTTACTTAAGCGGGATGATGTTAAAAATGAGGCATCGGGTTTTTTGCAAATCTTTACGGTTAAGGTCCAACTAGTTCATCTAGACCCAAAAAACATATGTATGTATATGTGCGTACGTATGTACGTATTTATTGATGTACGTGTGTGTCGCACTGTTTTTGGCCTTATTTCTCAGGTTTGACCCAATCGATTTTCTTAAAAATTCGGCTCAAATATTTTTATATATGGGGCATTAATCGCAATAATTATTTTTCAAAATTCGTTCTGGGAATGGGAGGATATCGTGAAAAAACCAATTTAAATTTTCTTCAGAGGTACTTGAGAAAAAAACTTTGGCAAATTTCTTACCGATATTGCATATATAAATAATCAATCGATATAGATTTAAAAAAAAAAAAATCATTCATCGGCTCTTAAAATAAAACTAGATGTTTTCGTTTTGCTCTATCTCCTTTCGATTTTAATATTTAAAAATAAACTTTTTGGAGTTTAATTTATCATTTATAGTGCTATCAAAAAGTCTAAAATTTTTCAAAATTATATAAACCTTGGACTTTAAACACAGAAAAGGTTTTTAGGAAATTCTAACGTTCTTGTTTTAGCTTTCATTTCGTGGGTGTTAGATTTAAAGAAAACTTTACTTAAGGAAATTTGTAAGCTTAACCTATGTATGACTATTTATAGAACGATTTTTAAAAACAGTCTATTCCTGTAAAAAAATATAATATTGGGTTACTTTTAGCTGTAACTCTTTTAATTTTTATTATTAAAATTAAAAAAAAATTTTTCATTATCACTTTAAGGGCGATTAAAATTTTAACTAGTTTTGGCTGCTATAATATGCCCCGGACCCTAAATAATAAGCAATTTTGTTTAATTATATTATTATAAAAGTTATACGTGTACTTCATTTTCTCAGTATTTAAAAAAAATTCTTTTGTTAAATTTATTTATTTCTTTGTGTTAAGTATCACTTCTTTATCAGATTTTATTTCCTAACTTATCCTCGCAGAGTAAGGGAGCTCCCATAATCAAAAATATTTTTATATGAAATCTTGAAGTTTTGTCGCTTAATTCTTATTTTGGTAAGCATTATAATCAATAGAAAAGATCCATTGATATTGGTCCTCACGATTTTAAAAAATTCGGAAATTTTTTTATTTAAACGTTCATTATGAAAATAAAATTAAGATTTTTGATTATTGAATTATAAAGACATTACCGCCAGACATTAATATATTGACTATAAGACATACTACTTGGTGGTTTTGCAATGAAACAGCTGTGCAATTTATTATGTGACTTGATCGGTTTAGCCAGGAAAGTCACACAATATTTTTCCAACTTTTTTGTAATTCAGATTAAAAAAAAGAAAAAAGAACTAGTGTACTCTTTTTTAACTTCAATTCGATTTTTGCGTCAATGTGAAACGCACGAATAAAATACGATTTGTTAACTGCCAGAAAACGTTATTTTTATTTGGCGTTTTTGCGACCAGCAGTTTACCATTTATAGGGCGTTATTTTAAAGTAATTGTTATTTTATTCATCGATAGTTATTTTTAGATACAAAATATTATCTATTTCGATAAGCTAAGAAAAAAAATGCATTTAAAACGTTGTCGTTATTAATACCGAAGATGAATTGGAAAAATATTAAAAAAAAAAGTATTATATTAATTGCTGACAAGAAGAAAGTAAGCGGTAAATATAACGGTGGGTATCGCATGTAACACTGTCTATATAGCTGCTATATCTGCACTGTTGCTCATTAGCAAATCCTCGAGTTGGTTTATTGTAGAGCGGACGCACTGTTGAGGTATATTTAATCATATCTTTACTTACAAATTCCAGTCTAATCCACAATGTAGTAATATCTCAAATACACAAAACCGGAATACCAGTTTTTTAATTTTTTAAAATAACCATTCCTGAATGAAATAATTATTATCTGAAAGATGGTTAGTAACTGGAACAATTTTGTCGAAAATGGTCAAATTAAGCAAATATAATGAGAATATGTTACTTATTAAGCAGTTAATAGGGCAAAATTTAGAATTATTTTTCGCGTTCTCACACTGTTTGATAAAAAAAAACATTTCTCTACTTTTCTAACACTTTCCTTGAAGAAAACTCTTAGTACTGAAATTAAATTTTGCAGGTTAACAGAAATCTGACTGGAGATTAAATTAAGATGGTCTTCGTGGATTTTATGTTTTTTGTTTTTAATTCTGATGTAAATTGTTAAGTTCCAAACTCACTGGTAAATATATAACACTAGTAATACAGGTCTAAAATTAAAAAAAAACTAAAAAAAATATTGTGTTATTTAAATGCCATTTTTGAAACATTACACAATATATTTATATTATAAGAGATTTTATTATACATTTTTTGATTAGGGGATGACGTATTCAAAATATCGAGAAGTACGAAAATCCGGAGGGTTTTATTTTTTCATTAAGAGAATTATTTCCTCTTATGTTATTTTTTCAAATAAACATCAAAATATTGTAACGGTCAAGAAAATAAAAACGTAGTAAAATACAAATTTTTAAGCAACTTCGTTTTTTTTTTTTAATTCTTTTTAATACATTGTATTTCAAAGAAATATTAATTTTTTTTTAACGTTAGGGAATATGGTGTCTACAATTCTTTCATTTGTCATCGCACCAAAGCATTTTTAAAAATTAAATGTCAAATATCTTGAGTTATATATATATATATATATATATATATATATAATATGTAACAAAAATGAGTGAAAAGCATGTTTAGAACCGATTTTGTCATAATGTAAATTTTTTTCGTGGGAACCATGTACTTAGTGAACCTTCAAGTGAGCCTTCAAGGAATGTTACCGACACAGCTGGCTGAACAGTGGTATTATAGCAACTGGTTAAAGCCCAGGAACAGCTGCCTGTAATCAGTAAAAAAATAAAACAAGAGATAAATATTAACAATTAAAAAACATGACTGCCAAAAAACCATTGCTCTTTATAGGATAATTATGAGCATGCGGGTGACAATTTTGTGTATATTATTTTTATATAGTATAATTTTTTTCAAATCTTTTAAATTTATTTAAATGTGTATAAATACACACATGTTAATAATAAATAAATTTATATATATATATATATATATATATATACATATTTATATAGCCTATGACACTCCGGTAACGTAAGGATTTCAATGCAGTCATACATCTAAATCGGTTCAGCTGTTGAGTTGCTACGGTGGGTGGAACAAACATATACATACATACTAAATAGATTACACTTCTTTTGAGCTGCATAGGATACCTGCGGCTAAGATGTGCTCCTTAAATTACTGATGGACGTAATAAGTTTTACAAAAATTTATGATGTTTCATATTTATAATTTTTATATTCATTGGAAAACTTTATTAAAAAAAAAAAAAAAAAAAGAAAAAAAAAGGAAAATAAATAAATAAAAATAAAAATCTTTAGTCTACATCTTTTTCATTTTGGTGGGAGATACTGAAGTACCTCCGAAGAAAACCTGCAGGTTTTTAGGTATTAATGTTTAGATCGCAGTCTTATCCTCAATCATACCTAGTGCGGTCTCCAAAATGAAACAAAATAAATTCTTGTAAAAAGTCACCTTCAGTTCAGAGAAAACAATGTGTAGAAGTTTAAAGAGAAATAGAGAGATATGATAAAACATGTTAAAAATAAATTATACCAACCAGGTTTATCAGTTACAGATTTGACTTTATATACATATATATGAAGAGCTTAGATTCAAAACAATTTATATCAATTTTTTTTAAAATTTGTGGGATAATCACAAACTACTCTTGTAAGGTTGAAACATGAAGTCATGCTATGTTTGGTGCAAAACAAGTTATATTTTTCTTATTCTACTTCATTCAATGCAGGCATTTCCTGCAAAACAAGTTATATTCAAAAATCTGTTTAGTTCAAACCAAGTTTTATCCTATTTCTGTTGGGATAGCGTATGAAGCATGCGCAATCTGCCGCGACTAGCATCTAAGTTATGTTTGCACGGGAAGTAGTCTCAGGTTGTGAGTTTAATATACAGTTGTTATATTTTATTTATTTTGCTTTTGTTATTTTGTGTTTATTATGGAGGTTGCTCAATAGATGAGCCCATTAATAAAGATTCAAGAAAACGAAGTAGAAATGAAACTGATCATGTCAGATGTAAACAAGCAGGGTACAGTCATCCTTATGCTTTATTCAAATCCTTGCAGTTGCAAATTGCTTGTAAGCATGGTTAGCCCATTGAAAAGTCTGATTTACAATATTTTAATGTTAATGAAGGTGATGCTTTTAGAAACTGATTATTCACAAACAGATCTAAAATAGATCAGGATAATTTTATCTTGCTAAATTTGAAAGTAGAGCCAGCAGTCAGACAGAACTTTTGACGGGTCTAAAAGAAATAGAAATCTGTCAGTTGAGTTTTACTTCAGTACCCGTCAAGGAAAGAAACTTTGTGTATATCGTCAGTTATTTGAAGGTGTAGTGAAACCCATTGGTGGTACAATTTAGCGGTATTCTAAAACATTATTTTACAACAGGCCAACCAGCTAAGGAGACTAGGGGTAATGATAGGGTAAAAGATAAAAATGTCCTCAGGAAAAACAGAGTAAGGGCCTTCATCAATAGCCTACAAGCTAGAGAAAGCCATCATGGCCGCAATAAGAGTGAATGAATTTATCTACTATCAGAACTGAAAAATATTCCCGATCTTCACAAGATGTACACTGGTTGTGTACAAGAATCTTTGCAAGTTAAGTTTTCTATGTTTCATGGAATATTTAATTATGAGTTTAATATAGGATTTAATAACCATAGAGTGGATGTTTGTACAACATGTGAATTTGTTCGTAACCAAATTAAAAATGCAAGAACATGGAAAGGTGACAGATTTAAAACCGACCTTTATTTACACAAAAAACGAAGCAAAACATTTTATAAAATCATTAGAAGCAAAAGTGGATCCGAATACACTTGTGGTTGCATTTGATCTCAAACAAGTGCAAGTTTTGCCTAAACTTGCAATAGAAGAGACATACTATTCATGTCAGATAGGCCTGTACAATTTAGCAGTTTGTGATGTTTCAAACAATAAATACTATTCATACTCCTGGAAGAAAATCAGTCTGAAAGAGGAGCAAATGAAATCTCTAGTTGTGTCCACCATTATTTGGTAAATGTTTTGCCTAAACTTGAAAATTTTAATCACATTTTATTTGCTAGTGATGGATGGTGGGCAAAATAAAAATAATTCTCATATAATGCTAACAACGATTCAGTCTTGGTTTTCAAGCTGTCCAAGTATCATCACACCCATCACTATGCTTTATTTTATAAGATGCCATAGTTATCTACCACGTGACAGATTATTTGGAAGGATTTAAAAAGATGTCAAATTGGTAGAAACTATAATCCTTCCTGAAGATTACCACAGTGTTTTAGAAAACATTTTCACTCTCTATTTATCTATCCTGTTGACTGGCAAGTAAATGGTTGGAAATCTAGATACAATAAGTCCTACAAACCACTTCCCTCATTGCAGTTGGCAAAGAGGATTATTTTTCAAAAATTACAGAATAATAACAAGGTCAGTATTGAAGTACGTAATGAACAATGCTATTCATGTAATAAAACAAAAGCTGTGTCACTTTTAAAACCACGGTGTCAACATACCAGTGCTGTACCACCTGCTAGTGAAACAAGGCCAATATCAGAACTGAAAATTTGTGATGTTAAAAACCTTGTCAATAAAATTGGGCTTAGATATTAACAGTGATCCTTCTCTCCAGTTTTACAGAAATATTATGTTGTCATCAGCATTCATCACAACCTTATGATGAATGCAACTTTGTTGATATTGAATATACTACTTCTTGTATGTAAAGTTTTTTTTAATAAGTTACTGTTAGTGTATTCACTGGGTTTTTTCCTATATTTTTGAATGAGATTTATTTGTGTTACTTTAGTTGGTTAGCGTTGTAATTTTGTGACTACTGAAGCAAATTATGTTGATTCTATTCCAAATGAATGGACTATGATCGCATTTTTTCATTTTTTTTTTGCAGTGTTTCTTCAAAGTTTCAAGTAAGTAAATCTTGTACTGTATCCTGTTTAAATTTCATTTTTTTATCAACAGGCTATCAATTTATTCAAAATAAGTTATATTCATTTTAACCTAAAAACAAGTTAAATCCAAAATTTAAATTTGCATTATATTGTACGCTATTACTTTTTCAGTCTGAAAATTTGAACTAAAACTCATTAGGGATATTAGGGGTAATATAAGGATTCCAATGTTGGATCATACATCTAAATCGGTTCAGCTGTTGAGCTGCTTTGGTGGAACAAACATACATACACCCTAAATACATTACACTTCTTTTTAGGCAGTCATGAAATAAAATGGTTAATAAAAAAAAAAAAAAAATTATTTGATTATTTCTTTATTTTTTAGCACCTCCTAGGAAAGTGGCATACACATCCTTTGAATGTACCACTAGAGCATAAACTAAAAAGATTCTTGTTTTTTGGACATGAGTAGTTCGTTTACTAAAACTTGTTTTACTAGTCTATGATTATGTTTTTTTTTTGTAAAAAAAGAATAAATGAACTTCCTTTAGTTATTATACTTAATCTTACGATTAAAATGGATCTATATTAAGATATATGTGTATATATACATACTATGTTTTCTAGTTAATCCATTTATTTTTTTGTTAGATTACTTTTATGTAATAAAAAAAGATGTAGAATAATTTCACATTTATAATACACTAATAATTATTCATATGACCTTTTCAAGGAAATTAGGTTATTTTAGCTTCATGTGCATTATTTTAAATAATGCATTTTATTATTAATAAATTATAAAAAAAGTGAAAGTGTGTTTTGAATAGAAAATTACTGTTATTATAAAACTCATCAAACTGTTTCAAACAGCGGATGGTTAATTTGTCGTACGTGTGTTATTTCATCTATTAATATTATTTTATTACATTTACTGTCTTTGAAACAGTTTTAATAATTTGATATAATCTGATACATAAAGTTATGCATAATTAGTTCACATGATTTCACTTAAGTTGTTTGTTGTAAGGATTACAAATTGTTAAATCATTTATACATAGCGTCAGTGTTATAATTGTTTAATGGTACATCAGTGCTAATTAATTTGAAAAAAAACTAATTTGTAAATATAATTTATAATTTCTATTAATATTCATAAAGTTTTAGAAAGCATATATTTAATAAATTGAAATGAAATTGCACTTAAAATTGTGACAAATCAAGATTTACATAACATAATAAAAATAAAATAAATTATTAGTAATCATGTAAAAGTGTTTTGTTGGTAAAAAAATTCTAGAACTTATTTTTTTGGTCAGCAATCCCTTTTATTTTTAAGAGGAATCAGTTTAAAATAATTTTTCTGATTTTAATGCTAACAATGTAGAAAATATAAAGGCATTTTTTTGCAAGCTAAAAGTAAAATATCTATGTAGAATTTAACAATTATTATGCAGTAAGATATTTAGAGTTGAAATGACTTGAAAATTGTTATATTTGGATTGTACTTCTATACAATGCTCCTATACCTCCAATACTTCTATACTTTTATGCCTTTGTTAAAGACATTCTAAATATAACAATGGACAAAATTGGAGAAGATCAAATAGTTAGAGAAAATTAAAAATCAAAAAGTAATGAAGAGAGTTAATCGGAATAATTCAGAATATGAAAGCTAACAGGATGGAACATCATGAGGGGGAAAGAAAGTTTGATTAAAACAGTGAGAGAAGGATCAGTTGAAATTGAAAAAAGAGAGCGTAGGGAAAAGTAAAGATTTTTGAAACCTAAAATGAAATGGGAGCCATCAAGATCTTAAAAGTTAGCGGGAAGTAGATGAGAATGTAGACAGACATGGTGCAAAGCTTCAGCCTTGCTATCTGCTGTACGTTTACTATGTTTAGTTCCTCAGGTTTCTTTTGTGTCATATACAGGTCCTCAAGTACTCCTTCCATCTTTCTCTGACTTCTTTTTCCTAATGTAGCATTTTACCATTCTTATATCAGTTTCTCTGATTTTATCATTCCCTTTCCATTTATTCAATGGCATTCACCTTCCTATATATGATGTCATATTGCCTTTATTTTCAAGATCCTCAATCTTGAAAATAAAGGCATTCTTCTTTCAACCAATTTTCCCTAGCTTTTTATGTTTTCCTCCTTAATTCATTGTTTAATTTGTGATGCATTGCTCTTTCATTTTCTCTTCCCTTTTTCTTACACCACTTTGTTTCTTATGAGAAGTCACTTTCTTGGCTTTCCCTTGCTTTCTTAGCTCTGTTTCGCTCATAATAGCATATTTCTACCTCTGCTGCATTTACTATGGTATTTTTTTATTCTTATCCACCTTTTCTCATTGTTCAATTTTCCTTTTTGCTTTCTTTAATTGCCTTAGCTGGTTTTTCTCCCATTGTTTCCTAATCCAATTTTTTCATCTTTTTAAGTTCCATTTTTTAACTGCTTTTGTTTTCTGTATCTTTAAACCTATTCTCATAATTTACATCATAAGTAGCACATAATTACTGTTGCACATTACTATATCTGCACCTAATAATCCATTCACTTTCTTAACAACATTTCTACAACTTTCATCTACTAAGATATGGTTTCTTTGATAGGGAGCTTTGTCCTCAGGTATGTACCCATGTATATCTCCTATTTTAAGATTTTTAAAGCAAATGCTAATTATGAATAATCTTTTCTCTTCCATTCCTTCCTCTAAGCCAAATTTTATTGTCAGACTTCCTCTTCACCTTCTCTGATCATCACATTATTCCAGTCACTCATGAATACCTTACAGCAGTACTTTCTGATTTTATTACATCTTCAATACTATCATACATCTCTTCAGTATCTTCTTCTTCATAATTTGATATTGTTATATGTACTTGTACTATAAATAGATTTTTGGTAAAATCCCAATCCTGGATGATATTAATCTATCATTGATAATGGGTGTTTTTTTAAAATATAATAAAAAAAGCAACCCAATTTAAAGGAAATTAATGTGCTATATTTAATGCGATTAATTATAAATATTAAAATTATTTGTGCAGAACAATGTTGAGATAAAATTTTTTTATAACAAATGTTGAAAGTGTCCACCATTTTCATCAATGCAAGCCTTTATACTCTTTTTCATATTCCATACAACCTTTCAAAGCATACCTCTCTCAATTTTTTGTAATTCATGAGTTATATTGGTGTTTAGTTCTTCAATAGTGTGTGGATTATTTTTGAATACACAACCTTTAAGATATCCTCAGAGAAAAAATCTGTAGGAGAAAGATCAGGTGAGCTAGCTAGCCATAAGCCAGTCAATATTAGTCTTTCACCTAAGAAGTCTCTCAAAAGGTCTGTTGTTGCTCTTACCATGTAAAATGTGGCCTTATCTTGTTAAAACCATGAATCTCTCTCATTTAATTTTAATTTGCAATAAATTGTGTTACAATTTCTTGGTAGATGTCTCCATTAAGAGTGCTTTTAATGAATATGGGGCCAATTATTCTTTGCCTGAAAATTGCACACCACACCAATTTTCTGTGGGTGTAGAAGTCTTGAATGGATGATGTGAGGATTGTTAGAGCTTCTGTAGCAATCTTTCTACTATTATAACTACTCAAATGAAACCAAGCTTCATCTATAAAAAATACATTATCCAACACTTTTAATGCTCTTCCAAACAAACTGATTAAACCATTGACAGCAGTGGAGCCTAGAAGCATAAGCAACTGGGTGTAATTCATGTGATATGTGAATTTGGTATGGATTTAAGTTAAGTAGCTGGGTAGCTTTAAAAGTACAATACAGAGATATTACTTTTTGTTGTGCAAGGTTTCATAATGATTTGTTAGGCGAGTTTAAAAAGCTTACCCTAACATCTTCCAATGTTTCGTCATTAAGTACTGACATTTCAGACTATGTCTCTGATTGCAAACAGAGCCAGTCCTTCTATATTTCTGTATCAAATGATGAATTAAAAATTTATTTGGTACATTCTTACCCAGGAACTGCAATTGTAAAGTTTCATGGCACAAAACAAAAGAGTTAGTTGTAAATAATTTTCCACAATAAAATTCTTTCTTCTGTGTTCAAAACCATTTCTTCTTAATAAAGAACACAGATAACCCTATCTGTTCACAAAAAAGAAATAGAAAATTATAACAACTGATTATAAAACAACAACAGATAGTGCTGCTAACCTCTTAATCTGAAGTTATTGTATTAACCTTTCTAAAAAGTATTTTGCTTGGGTTGTATTTTAAAGCAAATACCCAGTCTAACATACTTGCACTTGTTTTGGCACTTCATTCCTCTTAATTATTACATCTCCATTTTCCTTTTCTTTCTCCTAGAATAGCTTCACCATTCTTAATTTCACCCTGTCCGTCACACCTTACTTCACTGATTCATAATACATCTATTTTATTTATCTTCATTTCTCTCTTGAGATTATCTAACTTTCCACTCTGTAACAATGTCTTGACAGTCCAGGTCCCTAAACATAACTGGTACTTTAATTTATTTTTTTCTCTTCTTTCGAAGATCAGAATGAGAAGATATCTTAAGCTTTGGAACATTTAAAGTTAGAAGCCAAAGTGTTATTCAAGAAATTATCACTAGAATCTTTAATATTATGATTTTCAATTGCCTTCTGTATTCTTATACAGTTTACTTTCTGAAGAACTTCGTCTGCTTTCAGGAGCAATTTCCGATCAATAGGGCAATAGAGTTGGAATTTATAATGGGGGGGGGGGGGGGGGACTGATACTGAGTGTAGCTCAATTGTTAGATCAATCCTTCAATTGTTAGATGCCTGTATATACTAAGTTGTTAATATATCCAATCATTGCCCCTCTCCATCACTGGAAAGTGAATCCCAGGATTTTTCTTTCATCAAATCTTGGATCGTAAAAACATTGTTTAGATGTTTGTTCTTTTAGAGAGTACACTATACTGAATAGTAGAAAAAAAATTATTTATATGTTTATATTAATTTATTTATGGACAATAAATTTGTTTAGATGATAAATTTCTAAGTCAACTAGTTTAACTACAATACTTTTATTAAATATATAATTTGCTAATGAGTTACACAATGGCAATTTTAAAGAATACGTAAATATAGCAGCAAATAAAATGATATTATAACCTTGATTCTCATGTAGCTATGCTAGATAAATGTTAATGCTTCTAACATATTCATTCATGTTTCAGCATGTTGATGAAGAGAAGTCAGAAAATGTTTCCCAGTCACATAAATTTTCTAAAAATGTATTTTTTACTAAAATATAAAATGTTTTGAAAAAATATATGTTTTCACTACTATTTTTCAACATAGCATCTTTCCAGTTGTTTTCACAATCTGCCCATTGCAGGGATGCTTTCCACACCATGGGTCTTGAATTTTGTCTCTGGATAATTTTGCAATCTACATTTTTTACATAAAGATTATTTTTTCTTTATAGTTAATTACCTACTCTAAACCACAGGTATGGAATGATTTAAACCACAGGAATGATTGATGAAAGCATCCAAAAGGTTTTTCTTTTGACCTTTATCAATTAATGATGTGTCCAGCTGCTGTACACCGTTCATTACCTAAATGATAATTGTTTTTGTAACAATTTTCATGGATAATGTGCAGATTGTAAAAAAATATGAAAAATTGAACTTACCTCTGTGTTTTTAGTTTTACATGGCAATGCAGGATAAATTAAATGTTCTTTGATTTGCGGGACATGATATATTGATAAGAAATGTTCTTTATTCGTCCATTACAATTAAAAAATTTACGACACCAACATAACAGATACACCATCTGCTATGTTGGTGTCGTACACCACAATCATCGCATTAAAATTTACAATGAATTTTAGTGTGTATTTTGGTATTTTATCACAAAAAATGAAGAATATATATTGATTTAATGAGATTGTTGTACGAATTACATAGTAAAAAGAGTATGCTGGGAGCTGATAGTCGCGCTACCTAGCCGACAAAATGTAAACTAAGTGTCTAAGAACCCTAAAACTATATGCAGTACATTTGCAGTCTTCCTTAAAATTCTTCTCGAAAAAATTAATGTAAAGAATAGAATCCTGTCCAAATTTAACGATAAACTGCAAAAATATTTTTCGGGCATAGGACATTTTTCGGAAATTTTTCGGGCGAAATTCTTTGACATGGTTTGGAAAGGTGTATCATGTGAATGAAATAAAAACATCTTCGATTGAAATGCAGAAGTTATTTTTGCAAGCTCTCCTTATATACAAAAAAATTCTGGGTACAAAAACTTGATAATTCGATGTTTTCAATCAAAATTATTAAGAATTTTCAGCAATGGTGAAACGAAATATTGCACAAAATCTTCACAATAATTTTGTTATTTTTTTCGTACTAACGTTGTCTTCCACAAAACTTTAATACTCGTGTAACATATTTGCTAAAAGTTTATTTTAATAAAATAATTGCAAAACGTTTTTCCGGATAAAAAAAACATTTAAAAATTTACTTGTATCTTAATAATTAGATAGTGATTTTTTTTGTACTATTTTATTTAGTCAGTTTCCCAAATGACAAAAATATAAGTAAATAGTACAAAGTAACATGACATGAAAGAGAGGTATCCAGCTATACCTCCCAAAGCAATACAATAAAACTTTGTACAAGAATAATACAATTAAAAGTGCAATGGATAAAATATAATCCATTCAAAGTCCATAACTAAGTATAAATAAATCAACAAATAAGGAAACAGAGAAAAAAGGATGAATGGTCAACACAACTAAAAATTAGTTAAATTGTTAACAAAACAAAATTTAAAATTGTTAACAAAACAAAAAAAAAGTACAATACTTACCACATAACAGTCTCTAAGTCCAATACATGCAATCTTTTCAGTCGTCTCACATCCTCACTGTTATCCAATAGATTAACAGCCAGATGGTTTTCATGCATGTTAAGGTTAAGTATGTAATTTGAGCTTAACCGGTAAATTTCTTCACGAGTAGTTGGCATCCCTAGATAATCGTGAATCTCCTTGCACTTCGCAAACCATGGCGTCTCTGATATGTTCCTGGAATCTGGCGCTGTGTTCTGGAAACTTTGGATGATGTCGATATTGCTATTGCTTGCCGACTCCAAAGTTGTATTCGGCAGGCCCACATTGGTTTTAAAAACGCCTTGTACAACAGTTTGCTATTTAATGACAACACAGATCTCCTTCTTAGTAACCAGTTCAACCGCCTAAGCTAGATATTTAATTGATTTCTCTTTTCTCGCACATGATTTTTCCATGTTAAATGGCGGTCCAGATGAAGTCTTAGGTATCGTACATTGTTCGAATGAAGGATGTAAAACATCAAGGCAGATTTGTGGGCAGACTCCTGTCCTCATCGAAAATGTCGCATGACTCGACTTTGCAATATTATCATGTACCTTCCATTTAGGGAGCCATTCAGTGAGAAGGTCTAACCCCGATTGCAATTTCTTCTATGCTACTCTTAGGTTAACGTCAACCGCCATTCCGCCATAATCGCCGTATCATCAGCAAAGGACGCAAGAGTGATATTTTCTGTACTAGGAAGATGCACAGAATAGATTGAATACAAAACCGGGCCAAAGACTGAACCCTACAGAATCCCCGATTTCGTGTCAAAAGAGCCTGATAACTCTTGGCCATATTTAGCTGGTGAGAACGGTCCATCAAGATAGTTGCGTAATACCAAATAAAAAAAAATACCAAATAATATGGTTGTGGCAGCCTCATTTTAAGCTGGTACAGCAGACCAGGCAACCGTACCTTCGATCCTTTCATCCATCCTTACATCCTGTTTCATATCCAAAAATACCGCATAGCAGTATTCTTTCCTTTCTAAACAGCTGATGATGACATCAAAAATGCTATGAATTTGTTCAGTGCTGGAATGCTCAGTCTGGAAACTAAATTGGCAGTCAGGAACAACAACCCCTTCTACTAAAATAGATCTAATTCGTCTGAGAAAGAACCTCTCAAAGATCTTAGAGAAATTCGGCAAAAGGTTGATAGGTGTGTACGAAAATTCATATTTTTTACAGTTTGCCTGGTTTTGGGACCATCATTATTTGTGTCACCTTCCATTCCGATGGGAAATGCGTCATTCGAATGATGACAATGAAGATGTATTTTATGTATTCCATGGCCCTAAATGGTAACATAAACATCATCTTATGAATTATTAAGAAATGAATTCAGGGAACGGTCTGAAGGGGAAACTAAACAAACAATGACCCGCCCGATAAACGAAAGACACAGCAGCAAGGGACATTCATCTAGGCTCTGCGATTAGTAGGAAGATAATAAACTCCCGCTATCCTTGCGTTCCGAGTTGTTATGTCAAACCCAGGAGCCTTGTTTAAGCATCCTACTTTTCCAATCGCTAGCGAAACGTCTGTCCATGTGAACTTTACGGCCTTTCAAACGCCGTATAGGCAGACATCGAGTCGGGCTATCCAAGAAGTCATAAATCTCCCCATCCTCTGTTTCCTCCATTCTATTTGACCGAAAGATCTTGTTAAGGTGTTCAGAAAATAGTTCTGTCTTCTAATCGTCACTACGAGCCCATCCGGTCTGTATCCTTAAAGGTGAAAATTAGAGCGGAGGCTTAAGAAGCTTCCTCGTGACGTTCTACAACAAATGACAATTTCTACTCTAAGGGGAAAGACTTTCGTAGTGTTTGAACGTCTCGTTCTTGATAGTTTTTATCAGCTTTTTCTAACTTACGAGCAAACCTGTTCATAGTTCTCCTATCTTCAGGCCTCCTATATAATTGCCATTTTCTGCGAAATTTTCTGTTAGTGGCAATAAGATTCATTACTTCTCTTGGATAGTCTGCCTTCCTGACCACCATGTTTCTCCTCGGGAGTCGAATGCCAAGCCGCCTCCTGCATAATCAAGGTCAGTCGCCGGGTCGCAACATCGACGTCATAGTCAAAGTAACTGCACTAGGCAGCCTGTCTTCCAACCAGCTTCGCTGTGATTCCCAGTCTGTGTGGTTATTATGCCGTACTGGGGATTTCTTCTTTATAACCATCACGTTAACGGTCAACAGAACCGGGGAACGATCGGATGAGCAATCGTAATTATTCTTAACATTGGTGTAAAAAAGAGAAACTCCCAAGACGACATAAAACTAATAAATCAGGCACTTTCGTTACAACTATAGGCCAGTGTGTAGGCTACAATCCTGAGATTACATTCAACCGCAGTTGTCAATACTATCCTTCAAGGCCCTCCCGCGAGTCGTTATGAGCTGAGATCCCCAGAGTACACGCTCTGCGTTCCAGTCACCCCCACAATAAAACCGGTTCCGTAGTGCCGAAGGATTCCGAAAACAAATCATTTGTGATCGCATGACGAGGAGGACAATAAACGGCAGATAATACCGTTGGTCGAAGCCAGTCCAATATTTCTATCTAGGTCGCTTGAATATGGTCCGTACTACAACCTGGAAGCAGGTGATGCCTTAAAATTAATTCTTTATTATTCTAACAGAACCGCAATACCTCCATGTGCTCTACCATCCGCGTGATTAGTGGTGCATACCATGTAACCTCTAACGCGGAAATAGTCGGGTCAATAAATTGCGTTTCGGAAGTAAGTATGATGTCTAAAATTTCCATCACTATTATCGCTTTGAATTTTTCCTTCGACTCAACAGGCCATTGACATTCTAGGTCATAATTCTTAAAGATCTCGTCATTAAAAAATCTTGTAATAATTTCCGTTAATAGGCTTATCAGACTACCGATTTGTTACACCAAGAATTCTATCTTAGTTGTAGGTCGTCTGTTTTATCCTTGCCACTAGAATCACTAAAGTCGTTGTCTGCAACCGCGGCATAAGATCGGGGAAGATCAGAAGAACGACCTTTCGGTCCTCTTGCGACCTTTGATTCAAAGAAGGAAAGTTACTTTTACTGATGTCAAATGGTTCCGCTTGCGATCCTAAAGCAGAAGTATTTTGCCTTGCATAAGCGGCTCTTTGCCTCTTCTTTTTTTGCAGGCTCTCTTTGTACACCTTACTTTCCTCCATTATTTGAGCTAAATTTTATAAATTGTAAAGTTTAAATGAAATTCATTACTTGTTATTTATTTTTGTTTCTTAGATGACGGGAATTGACGGATTTGGTGATTTTGCCCTGTGTGAATGGAAGTTTGTAGCGTATGAAAAATGTCATGTCTGACCGGGATTCGAACCCAGGACCTCCAGATGAAAGACTAAGACACTACCCCTCCGCCTCGGAGTTCAGCAAAATTATTATTTTTTTTTGATTTTATTAATCCATAATAACCTTCTTCAAGTATATGGCGGTTTTTTAAACTTTTTATTTTTATTATTTTTTTTTATATTGTGTACCTGTAATCTCAACTGATTATATTTAAAGTCAATTTAGTTTCGTACCGTACGTATAAACGTACTTTGTTTTGTTAGATAACCTGTCAGAACTGATCACACCTTTATTTAGACAAGATTGAAAAATTATAAGCAAAAAAAAGAAGAAATTTGTCGGGTGTACTGAAAGATATTATGTTCTTTTTGGTGTGACTGTATAACATGAATAGACAGATATTATCTTACACAGTATGTACAATACGGCAGCGCGCTCTAAAGCACATAATCAAAACGCTCCGATGAGCTCACTTCAAACAATATTATTATAGTCTACTATACATATATAAAACGCCCCCGCGGTTATTAACCTTTTGAACTTTTTACGTTAAGTTTTATCAGTATAAACGTAACAAGGCTTTTAAAGAATAGAGAGGCAACATAATGTTTTATTACTCTTTTCTTTAATTAATGAAGTTATTATGTTGGCTCATTATATGTTACCTTGGTAATCTACTTATTAAGATAAATTAAAAATACTGAGACTGTTATTATTACATTTAACTTTTTAAATACCAGCTAAATTACATACTTTAGTGCATATTGCAGGTTACTACGAACTCCGTAGTTCAGATAACAACGGGAACGTATTATGACGTGTGTGACCGCTCATCATCTCATATTATAATTATGTAAAAACATTATTCTACTATTTGAGATGTGGGATCCATAATAACCATATTTCCCCACTTCCTTGACCAGTTGTAACCAAAAATAATTGAAATCCGTGACCCGTATTCAGAAGTCTTCGTAAAAAATTCATAAAAATCCGTTAATTCAGTCTGAGATTGATATCTTCATGTTTACATCTTCATTTATTAAATCGTAAGTTAATAACAAAATAAAACAAAGATAGGCTTACTATCAGCATTAAATGAAATTGCCTTCCTTTTCAGATCATGTTGCCTTGGAACTGAACTGGTTATATACGGCGTCAGTTTTAAAACCCTGTTGCTAAATAATTTTATATGGCATCTAAGTCGGTTATTTGTTTTTATATTCACAAAGAAATCAGTTTTATTACACAATTTGAACGACGTTTATACGACGTAAAATGTTTTATTTAGACTAGAAAGAATATGACCATTTTTTTCTCAGAAATGTGCTTGTGTGTGTGTGTGTGACTTGTGTATTATAATTGCTATGAGGATTACGGATTTATTTATTATTTACAAAAATAGCTTATCTTACTAGCAACATATCGATGTATTGAAACACATAATAAATAATGATATACGGCAAAAAAGAAGGAATTTGTGGTCATAAATACGTCACTTTTACTTGAGGTCTATAAATATCTTTTCTGACAAATGATTTCGGTAAACATGAAACACATATCAATTCGTAATGAATAACAGTATACAGTAAAAATGGTTTTTTGTCAATCTGAATAGCCTTTTGAGTGGTGGGAATTTTTATAAAACGTAGTTTTCTGAATCTACTTTCACTTATACTAACGTATGTTACTAATCTGTGATTTATGACACGGGTTTTTCATCATATTTTGCCCAATTTTCAATCGATTTGCTTGAAAGTATTATTTTTAAAATCAGCAAACTATGTTTCATAAACACAAAGCAAAAGAAAAAAAAAATTTCGCTAATAAAAAACGCGGTAGAAATGCGCAAAAAATTCTGCAATTAAATTATCGTAATTTTTGTACTGTTTCAATTTTTTTGATGTTACAGGCATAAAAAATATCCAATCGTAACGGTTTTTTTTTTGTCATAATCTGTTAAATCTCTTCAATATACTGTAATTTTTTGAAATTTTTTCACAAGAGGGTAGCATAAGACTATGAAGGGAGGCAATCAGATACCAAAATATTTTCGCGAAGCGCTAATCAACCGCGGATCATTGTGATGGGAAAAGGTTACTCGTACAAAACCAAAGTGACATACTAATGTAATATAATCAGTAATACAAGAATGTGACTTTTACCCCAAAAGAGAAAAAAGTGAATTCTGCTTCCACCGCTTTTTGAGGTTTGAAAAAGATCAAAAGCCACCAAGGAATTAAATTATATGAAAAAATTTACCTGTCCTTAGAGTAAAACTTTGATTTTGAGGATCTTATTTCTCTGCCTCATATACGGAAATCATCATGCTAAGTTTCGTCCTTTCTTTCATCTACCTAAAATTTTTCGATGCTAAAGTTGTGTTTTTTTTTAGAATCATTAAAATTTGCAAAACAACCGAACATGCAAAATTTAACCCGATTAGCATATTTCCCTTATGTAATATATATATATGCACCTTTAATTTAAAATTCATCTATTTTCATATAAAATGAAAATAGTTGTTTCAAGTAATAAATTATATTTTTTTAAATACATCTATCCTATTTGTATATCCGGTTTAAAATCAAACAAAATTTTGTCCTTACTTTTTTTATGGTATGTCTACATATAAATCTATATTCGGTATACGAGTAACTATATAGCCGAGAAAGTAAAAATATGTTTAACTAAACTTAAATTTTGGTATCGGTTTGTTAAATAAGTACTAAAATATTTTAATTCATGTATATTATATAATACAATATATACATATATAGAGTATTATTTTTTCTTATAATTTGTTTCATGTAGTTTGTTTTGTATTTTGTATGCAATTTTAAGTTCTTAACAGTATTAAATGTTGCATATCTATTAGGCGTTTTATTTTTCTAAACTTTTTCATTTGCATATTTATAATTAATCAATTGAATCATTATTCATATAAAAATTTACATTTTTTCATAGTATCATCGTATTTTTTATTATATCATAGTATTTTTTTAGACTCAATTTAAGAAATGTTATCTCTTTATATATGTAGAAAGAAATGTACGTTTGTGCGCGCATGTGTGTATATATACATATATATATTTTTGTTTGTATCCATAAAGATATTTGACATATTCATAGATATACAATTTTTGTCAATGTTTCATTTGTAAAAACGAGTTTCTTGTTGCGTTAATTTAATTTTTTTTTCAACCTTATCTTAATTTTATTTTTTGGTCTAATAGGGATAAGAAGCTAGTCTAAATTTATTTAAGCTACGGTATGATTAATTGGATCTTAGTTTCAAGTATCGGTTACAACTTTGAATGAAACCATGTAACTAGATTTCTTTAGTGCTTATTAAGTCCGATTGAGTAACAAACACCAATGATTACAAAATATAGTTAAAAATAAACAGCTTTTATGTTTAAAGAGTTTTAATTTAATGTTTTTTTGTTTAAAAGAAAATCCAAAATAAGATTGTAAATTGTAATTCAACATTTTTATGAATAAGCATCTTACATGTAACTTATTTTCATACAAAATTTCTCATTGTTTCGTGTATATTTCAAATACATATGTATATAAATATATATATATATATATATATAAAAGTTTAGTTTTTTTAATGTTGCAAGGGAGTTTATCGTTATTTATATTTTAACTTATTCAGTCTATGTAGGAATAATTTTTATTAATTATATATTTAATTCCTAATGATTATACGTATAATCTTAATAAAGTATTTTTCTGTAAATTTTTTAACTCTGTTGCCGAATGATTAAGTGGTTCCCAAAATTTTTCCAGTCGTGGCGCTTTTTTTTAATTAAAATTTTTTCCATGGCGTCCTACCCTAAGTAAAAGTATGACTAATTATAAGTAAGAGATAAAAATAAACAAAACTCGGGCATCTTCATTATTTTTTTACTTTATTAACATTAAATTAATAATTATAAATGTCTTGGTTCAATTAATTATGAAGCTTTTACAATATTTCGCGGCGCCCCTGTTAAGAGGCCGCGGCTCGTCGGGGCTCCGCGGCGCACTGTTTAGGAATTGCTGGCTTAATTGTTATTACACTTATAAACATAATTTTTGTTTCCTAACATGCGATAGATGACTTTAATCTGTTTTTGATGCTGAAAACGATTATGAATTCAGAATCTTTCTATCAGCCACCATTTTTGAAACATTTTAAAATTTTAATTAAAGGATTTTTTTCATTTTTCAACGTATAGTTAGCATTTTAAGCTCCTATATTGCATTTTATTAGCTCATTTATTATCATTTAACTTCGTTAACATAATTTGTAAGCTATAAATAAACAATACTAGATAAAGAATTAATATCATATTCACATATTATGACATCATATCTAATACTGAAGAGTGAGGCTTCATGGACAAGATTAATCATATCTGTGCAGGTATTTTAGGCATGCAGTTTTTTCTCTCTGTGCCCCTCTTCCCAGGACGGTTCAGCACACAAGCATTACTCGTACCGAGGGAGTGTCCTTTTGACTCTAATGGGCCACCCCACCTACCGGCTGTACGTCCAGAAGCGTGGGATTTCGGCCCATAGGTTCAGGATCTTTTTTCCTTACTACTTGTCTGCCTCTAACCAATAGAGCAGGGGTGGCTCGACCCAGCTATGCTGTTCCGGGGCCCCCACCCCACGGCCGGGACTCGATCTTTTTTTTTGACCCGGGGAATTGAGAGTTCCCGTGCGTCCTCACCGCCGCCCATCCCTGCAAGCAAGAACGAACGTCGGCTCAGCAGAGAGCTGTTCCTCCGTCCCACGTATTATGGGCCCAATAGTGCACTCCATTCAGTGTATTCTTCGCCCTTCTTTTTTAGTACTTCAGTGATGAAACTCTCCATCATTTTCCAATTCTCTGCATCCCTGAGCATGAATTCAATTTTAATATCCGGGGTCAAGGCCCTCACACAAAATGTACTCTTCTCCTCATCCCACCTTTGGCAAATGTAAAAAGTGTGGTATGGAGAATCAAGTTCCCCACAATACACACAATTGGGGAAGCTTCACCTTTTAAATCTTCACAAATAGTCACCAAATTCCCCGTGAGCAGAGAGAAATTGGGACATGTAATAATTCACATCCCCCATGCCGCCTTTCCAGCTATGGTTCTAGCCTCGGTATTAGGATACGAATCCATTCCCCTTTCTCTGTTCTCCCTCAGGCCTCCTGCCATTCTTGGAGTAGAAGCGTAACTGCATCTCCTCTTGACATTCCCTCATACACTCGTTTGCGTTGTTAAGCCAAAAGGTAAACTGGGGGTACCCCAGCCAACACTCCTGCCGCTTCCGTGGATACCGTTCTATATGCTGGGGATATCCTCAGCGCTGTGCGGCGCTGGAGTGCGGCAAGCTGTCTTATATCTTTCTGTTTGGTTAAAGCCCTAAACCAAGCCGACACAGCATACAATAAAATTGCCGTCGCCGCCGTCATCAGCAATCGTCGTTTCGCCGCCCGTGGACCCCAATTCGCAGCCATCAGTCTACTCAAGGAGTTGATAGTTTTTTCTGTCTTGTCGAAAACTTCTTGTAAGTGCTTAATAAACAACCCAGACTGCTCTATCCAAATACCCAGATATTTCACATTGGGCATCATACTGATTCTCATACCTTTGACATTAACGTTGATTCGTCTTATTTTCCATCTTCCAATGATCGCCACTACCTGGGTCTTTTGCGGCGCTAATTCTAGACCTTTCGATTTTAGCCAGGCGCTCAACCGTCTTATTGATGTATTAGCTTTCTCTTCAGCATCATCTTCTGTAGATCCAGTTATTAAGATAGCTAAATCATCAACATATGCAACTAATGAAACTTCTTCTTGAAACTTCAGTCTCAGCAGTCCGTCATATGTGATGTTCCACAACAGAGGGCTTAATGCAGACCCCTGCGGAACAACACTTTGCATGAAAAATCTCCCCACACTTTCTTCAGTGTTTGCAACGAGTTCCCTCCCGTAAGGAAGTCTGCAGTTGTTGCTGTTGAGTAGTTGCTAATTACTTTATTCTGCAGCGCTTCCATAACTACTGTCCATGGTACGCTACCAAAACCGTTTTTACGTCTAGGAGAACTAGAAGTGGGATGTTCCTGGTCCTCCGGATGCCCCTCCTGCATGTATTATCCTATTCAACTACTTTCCTGAGCACGTCAACAGTGGATCTCCCTCTAATGAAGCCAAATTGTGACTGAGAGAGACCCCCTCCGCCGCTCGCAGTTCTTCCTCAATCTTTTCAGCTAGAATCCTTTCGTACGGTTTACCCAATGTTGGGAGCAAACAATCTGGGCGATAAGCTGGATCCATCCCCGCAGGTGACTGCTTGGAGATGAGGGTTAGTTTCCCCTGTTCCCAAGATGCCGGGAATCTACACTGCTCCAATGCTTTATTTAGAGCATCCACGGATGGACTTCACTAATATTTTTTTGGGTTATATCCGGCACCCCATATGGCTGCGGTGCTCTTTTTGGAGTTAGCCCTGGATAGTGCCTATCTCATTTCTTTAATATTAAATCGACGTTATTTCTGGCATTGTATTTGAACCTTCTCTAATATTTCAAATTGAAAGAGGCTTTGGATTGCTCTTAAAGTCTGTCGTTTGGAGAGTGTAGGGAGAGGCGCACCGAACCTCTTCATCAGTACCCGGTACGCCCTCCTCCACGGGTCTTCGTAAAGATCACACACGATTTTTTCCACGCCTCTTTCTTCGCGTACTTAATTTTGGCGCATAGTTCCTTTTTATAATTTCTATATGTACACTCTGCTCTGTCGTCTGGTCTATTTCGGGCACGTTGTAACCTCCATCTGGCAGCTTGAATACGAACTCGAAGGGTCCCAATTTCGTGTGTCCATCAATGAACTCATTTGCTGTTTCCCGGGAGCTGTAGTCTATGCCGATCACATTCTTCCTTCAGCATTATTAGTTAAGTCCTCTGGGGTACCATTGTATCATTCTTCTGCTTTGATTCCTACTGCATAGGCAATAGCGCTGATCTACACCTCATTCGGTTGCTATTTAAAATTGCACTTCCATTCTATAAAATTATCCAAACTTATTTCAAATAAAATGGCCTTGCGGTCACTCGTAAATTCCTCGTCAAATGCCGTCTATAATGTTGCTCTCGGGATTGTCAGCAATTGCCGTAATGTATATTATTGATCCATTCCCTCGCCACACAAAAGGCTGAACGTTGGGTTTATTCAGCACCGTAAGATCGAAGGCTCCCAGTAATGTTGCAAGTCCGTAGCCTCTTCTGGTCGACCTCGTTCCGCTAAACTCTAAACTTTCAGCATTGAAGTCGCCTGTAAGTATAATCTGTCTCTTCAAAGTGCGCATCTTACCTCCAAGTCATTTATAAATTCTTCAAATCTGCCATCTCCTGAATTTGGGGAAATATAACTACTAATAAGCACGCATGCTGAGGTGGTCACTGCTACAACACCTCTCCCCACGGAGACTTCCAAAACCATATGGCGGTTTGAAATATTGGCGATGGCTGCATCTCAATCAGAGTCAACCACACACTGCGTCGATGTAATCGCCCCTTTATTTGGCTCGGTGATTAATAAAAAATCAACTTTCATCTCTTTAGCTGCCCACCATGCTAAATCGTGTGCTGCCTATTTATGTTAATTTGTAAACATTTCATTGTCGTCGTCGCTTGCAGTCTCGGCCTCTGGTCCGATGGTCTAGTTTTCCGCAGTCCAAGCATTTTGCGCGTTCCTTGCAGTTCCTAGCGCAATGTCCTGCCTTCCCGCAGTTAAAACACAAGTTTGTGCGATCGGGCACGTTACAGTTCGCCGCAACATGGCCAAAGCTCCAACAACGAAAACATTTTATTACATTGCGACGTGGCTCAACCCTGCACGAATTCCAACCAATTTTGACCCTCTTTTTGTCCGCCAGAATCTTTGCTCTTCGGAGTGACAGAAGGACTGTCACCTTCTACGTCTCGCCAAAAGCCGGTCTCATCGAAACTACCCGCACTGGTTAGTTACTGCCTGTTAATTGTTAAACGGCTGTTTCTACTTCGTACACAGTGTCATCAATGTGGAGATCCTTCACATGATATGCTACTCTGGCCTCTTGGGTTCTCTACTGTACGATTACATTCTCTATCTTTGTACCAATTGTTTTTAACACGTCTTCCCTTTTATACCAATAAAAGGGAAGACTCATATTTCCATCGAATCCGCACGGCTCGTTTTTACCGAGAGGATATTCTCTGCCAAATCGCCCCCTAAGGAACTCTTAATTTGTTTCAGGAGTTTCGCATATATCACTCCCGTTTTTTCAACTGTTATAACTGATGGTGGGGGTTCCTGAATAATCTTTTTTTTCGGTTCTTTCTCTACTAGATACAACGGTATTTTTTTCTCCTCCATTTTTTCTCTGACCAGCGAAATCATTCTAACACAGGTATGGCTGTGCAGAATTATAAATTTGACAGATTTTAACTATATTTTCCCTTAATTTTTTTTGAAGCGTAATTTATTTAAAACTAAGGGTGATATAAACATTGTATTTACAGATCTGTATTGTACGAAAAAAAGCAATTCAAGAAATGGTATCACACTTAGAAAAACATTAAAAAAATTTTTTTTTTTCGATCAGCTTATTATTTCAGGAGACTAAATGAGTCGAAATGACAATGACAATTAAACCATGAATCTTGCGTTCATCAAGAACACAAGATCAATTTTTAAACTTCCTTTATATAAAGGAAGTATAAAAATATTACTCGATTATTTTCGACTTAACTGTTAATAAAAGATAAATTTTTTATAACTAAGGAAAAAACAATATAGAATTCAAATACTATTCCCCCTGAATAGGAAAAAAGTCGCTGGACAAGCAAGCCATTTCCCCCAATTTCCATTAAATTATTAATTTAATGCAATTATTAATTGCATTAATCAGTTCCCATTTTTAAATGCAATTAAAAAAATTTAATTTAAAATTCGTACGAACATTTAATTATTGTTTTATATATACCTCGTCGCGGTTTTGAAAGCAAAAGCATTTCCATTTACGTTTAGTTATTTACAGATGTCAAGCAAATAATACAAATCATACCCTAAATAAATAGGAGTACATTGTTTTAAGTCTTTACAGAATGAGAACTGTATGAAAAGTAATTTTATTATTATTAGTTTTTTTTAATTGCGCATAGCGACAATTCCGCAGATGTTGGTGGTATTTGAGATAATTCCTGCATTACGCAAAAGATCATATCAAACACTTATATGTTAGAGATTTGACCTTGATCTATCACTCAGATATATAGAATAAAAGTTTTCTTTAAAAATGTTATATTATGTGGATAAAATAATGTAAAAGAAAAAACTAAGTGGAAACTATAAGATAAAAGTTGTAATTACTCTGTAATAATGCAAAGGAATGCCGGCTCGATTTGGTAGACAGTTACGCTTGACAAACATGTAAAATTCCAGCATTGAATACACTGAGATTTTTCAGTGTTATGGAGTTAGTAGCGTAGGTTATTTTGTGGTTGACACTCGATCATTACGCAAATTATACAATAATCGGTTTCTCTTCTGAGAAGGAAAGGAATAACGTTCTAAACCAAAAATATTTGCCTTTTTCACGTCTTGAAAATTTCGTGATTTCTTTTTATTATGTATATCTTAAAAGTACGTTCTTTTTTTAAAATGAAGGCTCGGGGAATAACAACGAAATGGTATCCTTGTTTTTTTCACTTAATTTTTAAGTGGCAAAAAATGTACATTCTTTTTTTGAATATACTAAAGATATGATATAATAAATTATGTGCTGTCGCCGAGTAATAAATTTAGGAAAACTGTGCTTAGATATAGTTGAAGCCAATTTTTGATAACCAAATAAAGTAACAGCATTAATAGGGTTCAAAGCACTCTATGGAAAAGTTAACCTATTTACTTATGTATAATTTAGTACGATACATTTTGTGCATTATTGATTGAAGAGAAAATATTGTAATCACGTGTTGGTTTATTGTTTTTAAACTATACAATTAACGGATGTCAGTGCGTTTCATTTATATTACTATGCGTAGGCGACAAGCAAAGCTTCTTAAAAGTTGGGTCACTGTCCTTCGTTATGAAAAGAAAAAAAGACAATATTCTAAGCAATAAAACCTTTGCGATACAATCTTAGTAACATATGGTGAATTATTTTAATCTACACAATAAGATAATATATCGTTTGTTGTTTTACTACTGAAGTTTTTTTGTTTTATGTATATTTAGAGGTAAATGAAATTTTCGTTTTCAGTTGTTTTACATCTTTTTAATGTTCGTAATTTGTGGTATAATGAACATTAAATCACTGGGTAAAGTACATTTCTTCTTCAGGATCACGACATGATCCTATCATAATAAGCAGCAAGTTCTGCGCTCCAATATGACCTCTGTAGTTTTGTATAACGTAATATGAATTCCAGCGGAAAACAATGGAAGTCTGAATTTATATCGTGGCTTTTATATTTTCAATTTTAATGTAGTTTATTTGATCTAAGCATTTGTTTTGTGCGATTAATAAATGTAAAATTTTCGGTTAGAAAATATTTAATAGAGCCTTGGTACAATTTGTTTCTGTTAAAAAGATACGAAAATAAAATTATTAAAAATTTCGAATGTGATAAATTTCAAATAATTTGCTAAAAATATTTGTTGTTTCATAGACATATTCAAACCGAAGTGGATTGGTTAGTTCCTGGATAAGGTTTTATTATGTATCAAAATTTTATTGTTGTATCACCGCACCTAAGTAGCGAGCTGAAAATTTAATTTAGGACACCAAATAAGGATAAAATTCCAATGTCAATAAGAATTTACGTTTCTTTAGATGAAAAGATCGTGTTAGTTCAACAACTAAATAGAATTTCCCAAAAAGGAATTGGTAGTTTAAATGACCGTAAGGAGTCAGTGCTACTAACAGAACTACTACATAAAACATTTTTGACAGAAATCTAATTTTGGTGTAAGTTAGAGTATATCTATTTTTGAAAATGGCTTTATTCTAATTTTAAAAAATATAATAAATTTTAAATGAAATATACGTATAAAAGTTGGTTTAATTGTCGCTATTTAAAAAAAAATAACACTCGAAATATAACTCGATAACAATTCTATTCAAAAAGGAATAAATTTCTATTTATTAATCCTTTTCCTTTTAAATTAAAGATATACAGCGTGGAACAAAAAAGTGCACCGTGCTTTACATTTTCGAGTACTGCGTATTAGATTGAATAAAAAACGTTCTATGAAAAAATGGTACATTTCACCTTCGTTTTCTTTCTGTCCGTGATTTTCTATTTTTTTTTTTTAAAGAAAAGTTTATTTCTCAAGATCAGTTGCGAAGAATCATTCTAATATTTAGTACACATGTTTGTACCGACTTTTTCTAACGGATAAAAAACGACGATGTAAACACGTTCATCGTTTTCAAAATGTCGGCCAAGGCGATTTTTTTTATATCTTTGTAATTTTTAGTTTTATCAGATTACTGCTATTTTTCTTATTTTTTAGCTTCCTACTAGGGAAAATATCATTCATTTTTTATTTATTTTCTATATTTTCTTCATTTTTTCGGAGTGTACCGATATTCCTTTCGTCCATTTTCTTCTGATCACAAGTACCGTTGCACTATACATTATTTTTCTAAACTTCATTCCATTCAAACAGTCTTTCTATTTTATCCTTATAAATTTCCTTATTTAATTTCAGTCAATGTATTCTTTTTTGTTTTTCTGGGACAATATTAGAGTCTCCTTAGGATTTTTCTTTCAATTTTTAGGAGTATTTCAAGGTCAGTAATATTTTCTATTTCAATTCTTTATAAGATCACACTGGCTTGACTGCAATATTGTAATCCCTCAATTCTACATTTATAGAAAGTTTCATTTTGCTAATCAAATGTAATTTTCCTCAAATTGTTTTATTAGCTACATTTTTGAGCCTTTCATTGTAAAAAATGACATATTGACTGATTTTTAAAAATCAGTTGACAGTCGACTTGCACAAAATTATGACAGTTTTCAGCTGAAGGTCATTTCCTCAGTCATTAAATTAATTTGAATAATTTTAAATTCTTTTTCAAACTTTCGATAATTGCTAACTGAACTTACTGTAAATAAACCAACTTCTGAAACGTTACTTTTATTGCAATACAGTGGAATTTTTTATTAAAGGCTTAAAATTTACCTAATAAAACGTATTTTAATAAAATTAACATTTTCAGTTTTAAGATTAAAGAACTGAGTTGATACCATTTTGAAATTGGTGAAGAGTTTACACCACAATATTTAGTCTGTTACATAAAGCTGATGCAAAAATGTGTAACAAATATTAAAATAATTCCTCGATCCATTCTTGAGATATACATTAAAAAAAAAAAAATACAAAATGGTAGACAGAAGGAAAACAAAAGGCGTAATCGCCATTTTTTTCATTCCCTTTGATACGAAAAATCCGAAAATGTATAACTAGGAACACTTTTGTTTTTGTTGAGCTCTGTGTCGTATATATAAAGCCGAAAATTTGTTTGTTTGTCTGTCTGATTTTTGTTTGTATGTTCATGCGTCACGCGAGAACGAACCGACCGATTGCTTTCAATTTTCAGTATACATTCGTGTTATCCCTGGGAAGGTTTTAAGCCATAGATCGAGGCCCTATCTTCCTTGGGGGTGAAGTTTTTAATTAAAGATATTCATTAAAGAAAAAAAAATCGTTTTGCTTCATTGTTATGTTTCTGTCACTATGAGAACAGGAATAAGTTGTGAAGTTTTCCTCGACAAAGTTGTGTGTTCTTTAGTTACCACAGTTACTATTATTCTGTCTTTTGTAATTTAGTTTTTTTTCCAGATTTCTAAAAAGACTGAATATTATAGTTATTATTTATCAGTATTGTTACCACAACCATGAGGTTAACGAACATAAAATGATTTTAAAAGAAATTTGTTGTCGTTGGAGTTAGGTTTTTCCAGAATAAGAAAATTTATAAAACTTCAGTAGGCTAATTTAATATGTCTACATGTGTGTCTGTAATATATATATATATATATATTTTTTTTTTGTGTGAAATAATTTAACTATTAAAGGTTATAAAATTACTGGTACAGTTAAATCATTTTTTTAGACCAATTTTTTTTTTTAAATTAACGAACTTGAAATGCTTGCTAATTTTGATGACTTTCACGTTTTGTAAATAAAGTTTAAAACAAAGAATAATGAAGCTAAAGAAAATCTAAATTTGTGCAGTCGGGAATAGAACAGGATATGTTAATGAGTTAGGCTAACTTTAACAATACGGATATGGTAACTAGTTAGAAACAGAAAAAAAGTAATGGTTAACCAAACTTGTAACTGTCAGTTAAGTTTCAAATGACACGACCACTTTTCTCAGTTTCTGATTGATAATGTCAGCGTGAAGAGTTGGTTAAATGTAGTTTACAGTAGGTGGGGAAAGTACCTATGTATAGAATTTACTGTTTTCATATGATAATGTTGTATTAGTTTTCATGAAATCGTGTACTTAGAACCATCTGAATATTTGATAAGTCGTTTTATTTGTATTTCAGATTGTACGTGCATGTTTTATAAATGTTTTTTTGTTTTACATTTTAACATGTAATTTACTTTACCTCCTTTTATAGTTTTATAATTTGTCTGTATACGATAATAAAGTGACATTTAAATTTGTATTTTGAAATTTTAAAATATATATTATGTCAGAAATTACGATGCGATTAGTTTTTTAAATAATGGCACTTAATTTGGCAATTTTGTATACCTTTTATAAAGCAATTTGTGTTTCCCGTTCACGCATTATGCACATAATATTCCACTACAACGTTTCTTTATAGTAACGATTAAATTAAGAATTAATGTACTATCTTTTCTTTCTTAGTTTTAAAAAAGCCTTTTCTTTCAAATCATTTGATTATAATCTGGTAATACAATTTACGCTTAGAGATTGTTTTACACAGTTCACTGCATAATGCATAAGGCCTTTTTGTATTTAAGGTATTTTTAGATGTTCTGACGTTACCCGTTGAGCCTTTAACGATTAGGTTTTTTGTATGACTACCGGATAGCATACAGTCAACCGGCAGCTTCCTTTCCAACTAGATCCATTCAAGGATGGTTCACTGATTTGTTGGCATCTTCAGCATAGATCTAGCAAATTCAGAACTAATGGCATCCTCAGCATAAATCTAGCAAATTCCGAACTAACACCTACTCAACCAAAAGTGGAGATAAAACGATCAACGGAAAGGGTTGGATGGTGATAAAGGATGATCTGTCCTTACAGAAATTTCAGTATAAGAAAAACAATCCCGTTTAGAGGGTAATACAAGGCTCCTTCCAGACATTCTAATGTACATTCCGCCCACAATCCTTTGGAAAATCAGGGAATTTTGGCCTAAATTGGAGCAGTGGAATATTAATCAACGAATCTAAAATTCACCATCTTAAAAAATATAAGCCACAATAAAAAGTGTTTTTTTCCCACAGATTAAAGAAGCTCTTGAAAACAGGTCTGTATCCTTATTGTTACTGAAGGGACAACCGACTATTTAAGAATAGTGAGGCTTACGGAATATCAGCTTAAGGAATGTAAGTCTCAAGCTAATAAACTGCTTCAATTTACCTTTAGGAACTGTTGTAATATATGTACAGTCTGTTGCTGAAGTGGACAGATTAAACGCTTGTTGGCAGGTTAACAGATCGAAGCGTACTGAACCAATTAAATATTCTTCAGCGGTTTTGATTCCCGGTCAACGTTTGTTCGAATTAATTTTTAAAGTAATTCAAGTACGAGTCAATAGTACAATTAAAAATATAAATTTTATAGCAGAACATTTTACGTAACGTAGATACATGTACAATGAAACTTTCCAAACAAGGCATGTAGTATTTTAGTTGTTCCATCTAAGTTAAACTACGCCAGTTATCTTTGAGACATATTGTTTTAAAGCTCAAGTTACTTACTGAGTATGTTACTAATAATGTAGACCATTTATTACAAAGGATTAACGTTTAATTTTGAAAACAGATGATTGTTCTAAGTCGTATTTTTGATTTTCAGTTTTTATTTACGTACAGGAATTATAGGAAAACATACAAATACTCAGATATCAGCAGCTGAAAAAAAAATTCCAGAAACATCAATTTTATCTATTTTTGGAAAAATTTATCCAAGTTTTTGCCAGTCCTACATACAGATTGTTCCACCAGGAAAGGATACTATTTTTAGAGGTGATTCTGTAGCTAAAAAGAGATACAAACATAAATCCTCAAAAGATTTTTTTCTACTTCGGTTTCCAAAAGATTTCATCCTGAATTTTGCTCCGATGGTAGCATACAAAATCTTTCGAAACGGTTAAGAAGTGCATAGATTTTAATGTTACAATTTTTTAACGTTCATTAGAATTTAATCAAGTTTATTTTAGTTAACAAAGACATTTTACACCTAGCCTAAAAAGTCGTGCATTTTAATTTGTATTTTTTGAGTTTTACGTGATTCCTCCCTTAAAAAAGATAGTCTTGTGAACTGTTTATTTTAAAATAATTTTAACTAAAAACCAAACCCACCGGGTTGGTCTAGTGGTTAACGCGTCTTCCCAAATCAGCTGATTTGGAAGTCGAGAGTTACAGCGTTCAAGTCCTAGTAAAGCCAGTTATTTTTACACGGATTTGAATACTAGATCGTGGATACCGGTGTTCTTCGGCTGTTAGGTTTCAATAAACCACACATCTCAGGAACGGTCGAACTGAGAATGTACAAGACTACTACACTTCATTTACATTCATACATATCATCCTCATTCATCCTCTGAAGAATTATCTAAACGGTAGTTACCGGAGGCTAAACAGGAAAAAGAAAAGTAACTAAAAACCAAGTATTTCTGGATCTATGTTTATATCAATTTTCTTCTCAGTTTTAGCTCTAGAATCATCTCCCAAAATAGTATCCTTTCTTAGTTGACTCTGTGTAGGTGTCAATATTTTTATTAAAACATCTATTATACGAACAACATCTTTATAACGTACCGTTTATTATTTATTTTATAAGCGAAAAGTTTGTTTATTTATTTTACTGTGTAAAATTTACTTTTCATATTATTTATAAGATGTTCTTTTTTCATCCATTAAAGAAAGGTGTTTTTTCAACTATTGTGAGTTCTGTTATGTTAAAAGGTTCTGTGTAATAAATGGTTCTCACTTAAACCTGTATATTCTGATTTCTATGCTCGAACTGTTGATGCACCGATTTCAGTGATTTTTTTTCATATTTTTTTAAAAAAAGGTCCTGTAGGAATACAAGGAACTTCCTATAGCTACTACTATAACTACCACTACTACTATAGCTACTTCCTATAACTTCCTACTTTCTTATAGGAAGTTCCTATAAGAAGTTTCTTTCGAATAAATTAGAGGTCAATTTTATAAATTTATATTCTTTTTTAGATTCTTAAAGATATTTTTAACTAGATTTATTTGTTTTAAAGTTGTCATTCATTAATACTGGATTATTTTTGATAAATGAATATAATCTTAAGTTTTTAAAACTTGAAAGTATTTCTACGAAAAACTTAAGGAAATTGATTGAAAACGTGATGTAATAAACATAACAAGTTCGATGATATTTATACTTATTTACTACATCTTTTCTTTGAATTTACTTTATTATTAAATATATTTTTAACTCGAATATTAGCTATTGTTGGGTGGGACATTTGGCATGGGCCTTCTTCGTCAAGCTATCCAGCTACTTCATTGTAGAAATTTCCTTACTGTGCTACAGGTACTGATGATAAAATTTTTCTGTAACTCTAAATACCACGAGTCGAATTACAATTTTTCGATGTTTATTAATAGTTTTTCTTCGTTGTCATCCGCATAGTCGAGAGGATGATCGGCACTATGTGAACTCACTGTTGCTGCCACATTTTCTTAATTTCCTGAGAAAACTATACATTTCTCTACTTTCTTGCTATGCTTTTTTTGCGGCCAGCTTGTCTTGTCCCGCGCTTTCACTGGCCTGGGTCACGATCGTTCGAGGCTTTCCTTCTGCTGATAGGAACCTGTCGATTTCGCGGGATGGGAGATAGCCCTCACCTCGGTGCACGTGGGCGTCACTCCCAGAGAGCGCAAGGCTCCTCTGTTATTATTATTATTATTGTTTATTAAAATGATCCGGGGCACGCCTATTCGTCTCTTCGCTCGCATCTTATGACATATTTACTGACGAACAATTTTTCGTGGAACAATTAATATCCACTTTTTCTGTGGCAGAGAGTCCACATAAAAACCCTCGTCTTCGCTTCAAATCCGAAGCGAAGGAAGAGTTTGAAGTTAGCAACAAGGAAAAGTTGGATCGAACGAAGTTCCGACCGAAGTCAATAGGCAGCATCGAAATATCTGGTTGTAACAAGTGATGGAGATTTTGCAAAGATCAGTTCCTTCGCTACTTCACGTGGAATTACGGAAGCTGCAGGAGGTCCGGTTAAAGACGTTAGGAAAACAAGAATTGATTTATTTGTCGAAACTGTAAATGATGTACAGTCCTTGTGGTTACTTAAAGCTAAAAAGAGCGCCATTGTGGACATTGAGATTTCACCGCATGGTACTTTAAATACCTCTAAAGTAGTAGTCATGTGCAGAGACTTATTAAACTGCACAGAAGAGGAAACTGTAGAAGAACGTTTTGAACAAAGAATTGTAGCATATCGATGATTAAATACACCACACAACGGAGAAGTATTACCTTCTGCATCGCACTCTTTACCTTCAATAAGCCGAAGTGTCCTGATAAGATAAAGGCCAGTTTTCACCGATTGGAAGTTTGCTCATTTATACTGACTCCTTTGCGGTAATTCGGTTGTCAAAGATGTGGATACATAACTGTACGTTGTAGGAGACAACAGATCTGCGTTTGCGAATGTCTATTACATCCAGATGAACCGTGTAGAGATCTACGCGTCTGCGTAAATTGTCATGGGCAACATTTGGCTAGATCGCGAAATTGCCCAATCTATAAAGAAGAGGTAATTCAGCAAGTAAAACCCAAACAGAAAATTAGCTACTTTGAGGCAAAGAAAGTAGTGTATAATAGGTCGCCTAAATCAACGTCTTATGTTCAGGTTGCAGCAGTTCCTGCAACTTCTTTGAAACCTAAAGAAATTATATCTGAGTTAGCACCAACCTTAGCAAATTTGGTTGAAAGGATCAGCAATGAGAAACTCAGACCTCGACCAATTAGAGAAAGTAGCAAAAAATTTATTAAACCGGCACCAAAAGTTCAAGAAGAAACAAAGGAAAATAATTCTCAACCGTCGACTTGTAACACAAATAAACAGAGTAAGCGAAAAACACAACAGCCTCAATCTAATTTGATACAAGTTGAGGTCCAGATAAAGTTCCTACACATGAAAATTAGAAAGACAATGTGTCATACCAACCCCGTAGGGGGAAGGCACCCACTTTGTGACGTTACTGGTCGCCACACCACCCCCTCCGTTCCAAACCCTGAGGGGCTTTACCGGAGATCGTTTTTAGACCCTTTAACAGATTACATCTCATAGTCATTCGCCAGGCTTCGGTCGGGATGCCATCGATGTAAATGCCTCGGCAGACATTTTTCACACATCTGTGTGTGTGAAAAATGTCTGCAATCTGTAATTAGGTTGGATGTGAAGATGTCCTCGACGGACATCTTCACATCCAACCTAACATGATTCCTTCAAACTAACTGACCAAAACCGTGGAATCCCGCGCCTAGTAAAGATTTGACAACACCGTTTGTGACTGTGAATGCCTCAGAGAACGAACGAGTTTAAAGTTAAATCAGTGCTACACTCATACCAATCAAAATTATGTTTTACGCTACATAAAAATTCAGACCAACACCCAATTAAGTCGACCAAATTAGGTCACCTATGAAGGAGAATGCAACCTCATTCCGATCCGCGTAGGAGCCGGGGACAAACCCCGCACTTCCACCCAGTCCTATCATGATGTCTCGCGCGGCATTACCAAGTCACGATCACGACCGCCACCGGCGAAGGGAAGCCACGCCCCCGGCCGCACGGGTTAAAATACCTCGGCGGCGCGGCCACCCCTACCAGTGGAAGCTTCAAAGCGAATCACAAACAATACCAATATAACCACGGCACGATGCCAATGCACCTACAATCCAACCAATCTAATGCCTAAGTCGGAACCCTAGCCACTCGGGATCCTACCACGATCGAGTACCTCGATTAAATTCCCTCTGCAGACCTACACACCGCAAGGGCCCGAAGAAAACCAGCCACTACAGACCACTCCTCGCGGATCATCCAGTTAATACGGATATCGAGAAAGGAATGTATTCTCTCAAGTTCCCTAACAGCACGTGAACGTTTGATCTCGTATCGGGGACAGAGGTAGTGGATGTGGTCCACTGTATCATCAGTCCCACAATCCAGACATTCACTCGAATCCGCCAAACGAAATTTAGCCAAAATTGACCGAAAGGCACCATGCCCGGAGAGAAACTCTGTGATATACCGATCAGGGGAGACCCATCCAATCGCACTAAATCAGAGACTATGGAAAATATACCATGCGTGTAGCGACCTGTGGGGATTCTTCCCACCTGACCTCTTTTACTGGTTTTTTATATGAATGCAAATTAGCTTGACAGACGGGACTCTGCCCATTTGACACCCGGTAGTATCGGACCCCTCTTCCCACCTGACCTGCCAAGACGCAAGGCCCCGGTCTTCAATCTACTGCTTCCGTTCTGACGTCAATAGGTTATTTACCTTGGAAATGTAGGGTTCCTTATGCTCATTAAACAAGATATCTATTGGTTTGACTCCGGCTATAACACATACTTCCTCCCGCGAGACTGTTCTATAACCGCCTATAACAGCCAGCAAGAGGAGTCACTGGGCCCGCAGCAAAATGTCTGCGCAATACCTAAAAGTTATGCAGTGAGCCCAGACAGGCGCATCATACAGCATAATAGCTTCGCTGACACCTTTGTAAAGGATTCGCATGGTACAGTAATTCAACCCCCAATCGGGATTAAAGACTCAACGGATTCCATAATAAGCATCAGCGGCCTTTTTTGCTACGTACTGTAGATGTTCCTTCAACCGAAAATTCTCATCAAGGATAACGCTCAGGTATTTTTGAGTCGTAACGTACCGAATGGGGAGACCAACCATCCGGAACGGGATTCGTCGGGTAGCAGCCAATCGGCTCTTAAGCAACATCATTGTGGTTTTCTCTGGGCTGAAAATCATCTCTCGTAAGCATTAGCGACGACACGACAACCACATGGCAACCTTAAACGCAACATCGAATCGAATTCTATAATACAAAGAAGGGGACTCAGAACACTGCCCTGAGGGCGTCCTTTAGTTAAGGTTTTACAAACCTCCGAGCCACCGCACGCAGGGAGACGGTCCGATAGCTGAAATAACTTGAGAGCACTCCTAGTTCATTTCATGTACACTTACGCTTCTGCATCTGAAACAGGGCAGAGGGCCACCATAATTTGTTAAATGCCCCGGATATGTCCAGAAAAATCCCTAATACATATTTGCATGAACCAGAGGAAGCTTCCATCCATCCATCATCTTTAGTATGGCATCCTCAGTGCTCTTTACCGGACAGAAACCATACTGGTTGTCCATTAGCAAATGATCAGTGGCCAATCTGACATTAATACACATATATAGGATCTTCTCAAAAACCTTGCCAATCACGACGGACAAGAGCGTTAGTGGACGGTAAGACGAACTAACAGTAGGGTATTTGTCGCCACCTTTGTACAATAACACCATGTCACTACGCTTCCAACACCCCGAAAGTGGCCAGCGAAGAGCAACCTATTATATATTCTAGTTAGAGGACCAAGGACTACTGGAAGCGCTCGGACGAGGAGCTCCACTGTGGCACAAGGCCAGGGGACTTGTGCCATGTCATACTATAAATCACCTGGCGCACTTCCGTTTCAATGATCTCAGAAGATTGTAAGTCGGTCTCAAAATCCGCGACTTCCCGCCTGATACGGCGATGGTATGAAACCTCACCTACCATAGTGTCATCTGGGAGCAAATCATTCAGAAAAATGTTAAGGACACCGTTCTTATCAATTATCAAACCCTCGCGGGTTAACAAGGCTGACAAGAGGACATCTTTCCTGCGCTTATGTCCAAGGGTTCTATACACAACGCCAAGGGTCTTTATTCCCTTGCTCCTGAACGAAGGAGCGCCAGGAATTACGCTTGTAGGACCTAATGGAATGAAAGTACCTAGCCCTCGCCCTGCGGTAATCTGCAGTTAAGTCCACACACCGATCGGGATCATCCTCTCGTTGCGCAGCCCTTCTGAGTCGGTTCACAGATTGCTTCATTGCTGTCAGATTCCGAGACCACCAACCTGATATACGTTACCGGCCAGTGCCTCTAGAAATGAAGGCTTCAGCGGCTGCCATCACCGCAGGAGTGAAATTTTCTGTCAGAACATCTAATGGCAGGCCGTCAAGATCTCAAGAAAAAGTCTCCAGTTTGGACTCCAAGAAAGAGGAGAATTTTGGCCAGTCCCCCCTCCTATTCAGGAAGCGCCCCCGGCAAACAGGAAAGTGTTCCTCATGGTCATCGCGCAGCTCATCTGCTATTTCAAAAATATCAACCAAAGATCGCTAGAACAATCGTCGACCACAGACCAGTCAAGGACCCTGCCAGGGATGTCCCTACCAATGGTGATGTCAATATTTGTACCTGAAAAGGCCCTTCGTCTGTTAACCGTACCGACGTAAGTGGCCAACTGGTCTGCAACATTAAAGATTTCAAAATTGTGCTGCGCGATGAAACTGTCAATTAGGCCACCGCCATGATCTGCGATCCCACTGTGCCAGAAAAGCGACTTCAATTGACATCGGCGCCAATAAGGATTGGACCATTACCCACAATACGAAGGATCCTATCTCATCTCGTTAGGTGTTCCTCAGTGGAATCTCTATATTGGAAATATGAACTAACAACTGTAAGGTTCTGTTCGCGAATGGCAAGTCTGACTACAAGATGCGCGTCAGAAACCTGCCGTATAATGACACTTTCAAGTGACTTCCTGCATAGAATAGCAGACATACAGGTATGTCGTACACAAAACATTTTCCAGATCTGAAAGCCTCAGTTTCCGTTCTATTATACGCTCTACAGCTCACCCATCCGACTCTCAGTCTAGATGCAATGAGTTTTGTCGCTCCCCTATGGGTGGTAATGACAGTGGCATTTTTAGTATTCCCATATGCTTCTCTTAGAGATGTTACCTGAAAACTTTCTTCTACGCCAAGTACCTTTTCCACCGCCTCTTTGACCTCCTGTTCCGTGGTATCACAGAGCATGTCTTTCACATGTACCACCGTTTTACGATCCCCTTTTGTTCTGATGTCTACCTGGAGTTCCTCTGCCCTGTTCTTAAGTAATGAAGAGAACTCTCCTGCTTTTTGCGACCCGCTTATTCTAACCTCTAATTGTTGATCTCTGCCTTTCCTTATAGACAGTATCTCCCAGGCTTCTTCTGCTTTGAAGTTTTCTTTCATGGTCTTTAGGAGGTCTGCGTATGACTTTTCTTGCGCTTTAACGACTACCGTTTTGTTCTCAACAACCGGTGGTGTTCCTCGTCTCGCCGATGCTGATCTAGACCTTGCCTCTCCCCTGATCACCCAGGTTAGGAAGCACCATTCTAGCGAGGGTTTTGCCCTTCCTCATTAAATATATTACAATTTTCTTAATTAATATTCCAGCCGGGCCGGTGGGCATTACGTAAACGGAGGACTCTGATTTTCCAACCACCCTTCTGAGTGCCTTTATTACATGGGTCGCCATAGCCTTGTCTCCACTACCAGAATCGTAAATGACTGTATATTTTGTTCCTCCCGTGGTTATTTTGTTGTCATCCAGAATTGTGGAATCTTGCGAAATCGTTGCACCCGGTCTTGCCTCTACGTACTTACTGTTGGGCCTCAAACCATTTAAGTCCACGAAGTGGCAACTGTCGTCTCCAGGTTTTATAACACTTACCTGAGTCTGCCGGTTCATCACCCATGTGGACCACCTAGTTGGTAATCGGTCGATGAGTTGTTCATCTGATAAGTCGACGTCAAGTATGCCGGACATTTCACTTTTATAGTGACCCTCGGTCTGTGTGCTCTGGTTTGTCACCTCCGGTGACTCTTCGTTGAGTCTCAGTACTTCCTTATAAATGTCTGTCAATTCTCTTTCGTGTGCTTTTTGCGGTTGTACTCACCTTACCAGTCATTTGTCTCAGTTGAACCAATGCATTCCCTAACTTATAAGTGACTTCTTTTAAGGTAAGAGGGGCCTCCTCCTCCTTTGACGAGCCGGCTCTTGCTCTTTTCTTCCCTCAACGGTTTTCCATATTATCTTATCTTGACTAGCTACACTGATGTCCATACCTTCGGTTTCTTCTGTGGTGTTTGCTACCACAGAAGATGCTACCGCTGCTGGGGGACCGGGTATGGTAAGAGAGACTGCAGAGGACCGGATCGTTCTGACTTGTGCTTCAACTGCGGGAAATCGGGCCATGTGATTAAAGACTGCAGAGAAGCAACAAAATGTCTAGACTGCAGAAGCACAGCACATAGAACTGGCAGTTTGGATTGCAATAGGAATCATCAGTAAGATACTCTTAATAAATAACAATAGAAGTTTACTATCATGCGACCTGTCTACAGAGATTGCCACAAGGGGCAATTACAACTTCCTGGTAGCCACTGAACCTAATGTAAATCAGTGGCTAGAGGTCAATGGGTACCAGATAGAAACGGGGATGTGGCTATCAGGGGGATTGTAGGTAATATAGACTATAGCCTATACTACAGAGATGAGGGTATTGTGGCTATTGAGCTGCGTGACATAGTAATCATTGGGGTATATATCAGCCCAAACTGCGCTCTGGAGTTTTTTCAACACAGAATATTTAATCTACAACAAGTCGTGATGCGGTCCCGTAAGAGAGCAATAGTGGTAGGAGATTTCAATTGCAGAACCGCCCTGGCTGGGGCTGCTTCTTCTAACGCCAGAGGAAGAATCCAAGAAGATCTATTGGAGGTTACAGGATTTGTGTGAATGATGGAGCAGCCACATATAGCGCTAGGGGGCACGAATCGATTATCGACCTGGTAATAATAGATAGTAGAATACGTATCGACACAATTGATTTCTCAGTGCTTAATGAAGAGACTGGAAGTGACCACAAGGCTGTTTCGATTACCATTAGAGACCGTCCTTCAAGAGTAATGCAGATAAACATCAACCATACTCTGACAGATTATCAGATTCACCGTGTGACTAGGGAAGCGGCAAATAAGATCATGAGTTGTGCGCGGATAGATCCGGAGATATTTCAAAATATAATTAAAGATGAAATAGCCAGTATACCAAAGAATACCAACAGACATCATCCAGTTTATTGGTGGTCTAGTGATATCGAGGATCAAAGAAGAATAATGCAGAGGAAAAAGAGAATAGCCCAGGGACTACGAGCCCGAAAAGGCATGGAAGAAGAAGGTCGCCTAGCCGTAGAAGAATACAGGAATGCCAGGAAGAAACTTAACTTCCTTAAAAAACAATCCAAGATTGTATTCGTGGTAGGGTGTGCTGATGATTTAGCGGTTTTAGTTGAAGATAAGGAGGTCGTGAACATAGAGGAAAAAGCCAATCGGGCTTTAAGTCTAATAGATGAGTGGCTAGAAAGGAACTTGCTGCAGATATCCCCTACGAAATCTAGCTGTATAATTTTCTCTGGTAGAAGTCGGATAAGGAATATCAACTTAGACATTAGAGGAGAACGAATTATAGAGGTCAATAATGCAACATATCTTGGAGTTATACTGGACAAAAGCCTAAAATTCGGGAACCATGTCGATATGATAAGTAAGAGGGTAACCCCCACTATCAAGGCTCTGAGGGGTCTCTTTCATAACCACGGCGCACCAAGGATGGAGATTAGGAGGTTGATAACTGCAGCCACTACGTCTGCGATATTATATGCGGCCCCGGTATGGGAAGACGCTATGAACATAATAAAATGAAACCAAGAAGCGTTCATCGGCTTGTTTTGCTACGGGTTGCTGCAGGGTACAGGACTGTTTCATATGATGCACTGTGTATGCTGACTGAGGTCCCCCCTATTGACCTACAAGTTAAAGGGCGTACATTAAGATTTACGGGACTGTCAAGAGATGAGGTTGCAGTTTTAATAGATCAGGAATGGCAGAATGCATGGGCTTGCTCAAACGTGGGAGATTGGACCAGAAGACTAATCCCTAATATAAGAGATTGGAAAGGTAAAAGAAGGGGCAACGTAGACTTCTATGTTACACAATTATTGACGGGTCATGACTCCTTTGGTCAGTACTTATATAAAATTGGAAAAAGGGCTACACCGCAGTGTGATTACTGCCAAGAGATAGACAACGCTGAACATACTATTTTTGTTTGTCCCAGATGGGCATGCAACAGAAGTGAGATCTCTACAAACAGGCTAACACCGGATATTTTAATGAACTGGCTGGTGTTCAGTGATGTAAACTGGAATTGGTTTAGAAGGTTCACGGGTGAAGTTCTTCGATCTAAGGAAGAAGAAGCTAGAAGACGGGGAATGTAGTAGGGATGGGAGGACAGTCCCTCCGTGGAGGGCCCGTATGCCGAGGTATGCGGGTTCCTGAGAAGGGAGGGAAGTCCTGGGGAGAAGTTGGGTAAAAGAAAGACCGAGTCCCGGCCGGCGGTGTCGGCCCTGCACGTGCCCTGGCACTCGGTGGGGTCGGTGCCGCCGGTTTGAGGCGTGGCATAAAGACCGAGACCCGGTTCCCTGCTAAGGAGGTGGGGGGCGGCGTAGCCAGACTTCATATCTAGGGCGGAGAATTTGAGGCAGGCAAACAAAGAAGTAAAGATCCGAGACCGAGGAGGCTAACCTGTCGTGCCGGGCGTACTACCGGTGGGCGGGGGACGCCTCCTTAGAGTAAATGGACACTCTCCCCAACTGAGTTATACTTAATTGGATATCCGGTTGGGGGGAGAAGGGGATAAAAAAAAAAGGTCTGAAAGCCTGGCAGATCACCCCTAATTACATTTGGGTGCTGCAGAAGGACAACATCGAGGCTCCGTCTCTCTACAATCTCACCTAACTCAATCTGGACTACATAAGCACCCTGGGCATTTAGTTGACCGAACCTAACCATCTAAGGAATTAAAGTACAGCGCAATGGCCCTTACGTAACAGTCACATTCCCTACTAACAACTGGGTGCTCATGATTCTTGTACAACCTCTTACAGTTACCACATGCCGGAGCCTTTGATCTATGCGAACAATCATCACGCTTGTGTCCCTCCTCGCCACAATGGGCACACACCAAGGCAAACTTACAAAATTTAGCCCTGTGACCATACCTGCAGCAATTTAAACATCTTTAGACACCCACGTACTCTTTTACTCGGCGGGACCCTAAATCGATAAATAGTCTGCCTGCAGACGTAAATTTTTGAAAGAGACCAGAACATACCTCAAAGACTCCGTGATATTTCTGGGTATCACGCCTACCCGTTTTAAAGATCAACCTGCAGTCCCGCCAGAAGGCGGCTTCATCCAAATCAGTGTTCTGTTCCCGAGAACAGTTCCTGACCGAGAAGAAGAGATCTTCTCGGTCAGGTTACGGTGAAAGTTATAAACTATAATACGGGGCCTACGCATCCTCTTCAGGTTTATTTTCACATTCAATCGCTTAACCGCTGTGGAATCTCTAATTGCCTGAATGGTCTCCGTATCACCCGCTACCACATCTCGATTCCCCCCCCCCCCCCCCCGAGGGGAGAAGATCCCGCCTCGTAGCGTGTCCGGCTGCTACACCACCCCCTCCGTTCCTAGCTAGTAGTGGCTTTAACGGAGGACATCTTCTCTCCCTCAAACTGATTGCACACCACAGCGTTCAGTTCAGGCCCCGCAGAGATGCCACCGATGCAGATGCCCCGAGGGAAATCTGCATCGGTAAATTCACTTCGATAGTAGTTTTAGTTTTATGCCTTCAGAAGAAGACAACGGACACTTGCAGCTACCACGTCGCCCCCCACGAACTAAGCTAGAAGCCTAACCGCGGAATGAAGACCCCGCGCCTAGCTCTAACTATTAATGAGCCAATTTATTGAATGTCTCGGATGCGAGCAAATTACCACTACAACAACTTTCCCACTAAAAGCGTTAAACACAGCAAAATTTGGTCCTAGTTCCCTTAAAGAACCCCGCTAACATTAAACTCATCATGAGTGCAAAGTTAAACGGACTCCGTTTCGGTCTACCGGGGAGAGGAGAATAAATGCCTACTCCCCTCAGCCCCATCGCGGAGTCCCGCGTGACATTCACCTTCTTCCAATAACCGCCGTCGAAACGCCACTGCATGCCACCGAGGCGGCACACAGCCATGCTCCGCCGACCGTGTCGTGCTCATACAAATGCTCCCGTCGAAGCACACCCCCCGGGACAAGGAATACCATGCCCGTTGGCAGCGGCCGCAACTCAGCCGACAGCTTTTCCATATATCAAAATGACACGTCTTAAATCTAACCGAGGCACGCTGCCTAAACGCCTACCTTCGGTCAATCAACTGCCCAGACGGAACCTAGCCACCCGGGTTCCTACTCTAAATCCCTTCAGCCGCCCTGCACTGGGCGAGGAAGTTCAGGAAGCCAGCCACAATCGTCCACTCACTGCGAGTTCTTCAGTTGACTCGCAGATCCAAAAAGGAGTGTACTCTCACAAGTTCCCTACCAACTCTGGTACGCTCAGCTTCGTACCGGGGACAGATGTATAGGACATGGTCCACCGTGTCATCAACTCTACATTCCGGACATAAGCCGGAATCAACCAACCTAAACCTCGCTAGACTGTTCCCAAAGGCACCATGTTCCGACAGAAATTGAGTAGTATATCGATTGGGGGAAACCCAACTAATAGCACGCAAGTCCCTAACATTTGGAAAGATACCATGGGTATATCGATCAGTAGTAGATTCAGCCCACCAAGCTTGCCAAGAGTCAAAACCTTGGTCTTCAATTTCCCGCATACGCCCGGAGGAAAGAAGGCCTTCCTTCTTAGAAATAAACCGCTGGCTACGCTCTGTAGCCAAAATATCCACTGGCTTCATGCCAGCGATCACAGTAACTGCCTCTCGCGAAACAGTCCTGTAACCGCCGACAACAGCTAATAACAGAAGACGCTAAGCTCGTAACAGAATGCCCCTATAGCTCTGAAATTGCAAACGATGAGTCCAGACGGGCGCAGCGTACAGCATAATGGCCTCACAGACACCTTTGTAAAGATCCGCTACCACAGCTAATCTCTTGCCGATCTCTTTAATGTTCCTGATTTTATGACCTTTCCGGTCATCTCGAAGGGCAACCTGGAAGTCTTTCTTCAGCTGACTGTTGGACACAGTCGAGCCCTCCGCCGTATTAATAAATGCAACCTCATGTTTCTTAGAGGACTGGCTGGTTCCATGTATGCCTCTGACTACCTCAGCATACCTACGCGATTGCATCGGGGCCGTGGCCGGTTTCTAAGCTGCAGTTATTTCTTTAGGCCGTTGAGGCAAGATTTTCGAAACCCTCGACGAGAGCTGTAAAAGCCGCTCGGAAGAATTCGAGTCGAGGCAATAATCTCTTCTTGGTAGCAGCACTAGTAAACTTGGGGTTTGCTAAATAGGAAGTCAAGTCACTCAGTTTTGCCAAAACATCTCGGACCAAAGGAACAGACCTGCCAGGCCTGTCCCTGGCTTGCAAAAACTCTTCAGTAAGTGGGTTCATACCCTCCCGGGTGGTCACCCCTATATCTACTTCTGAACTATCGTTGTCAGCCAGTGTTCGAGTTGGTCGAAGGATAAAGCTCCAGCCCCCTCCTCATCTACCTCACTAACATCTGTCATGGTCGGAGATGCCCTGCCCTAACAGTATAGAACAAAATGGTCGCTGTATTCCTTCTATTTACAGATACTGGGCACAAGCCCACAAGCGTGACGACTACCCGCAGTGAGTCACGGGCAGCTGGAGATCTTCTGTATTCTCCTGTCACTCTTTGCACCTCTTCGTCGCTTCTGGATCAAATGTGTGAAATCAAAGATCAACACACAGTTACAGATTACGGCGCCCGCTCTAATAGAGCGGGAGCAGGACTAAGGGTAAAGACCCTTTTGCTCGTAACAGGAACTTGCGACCAGCAGTCGTTGCCATTCTTTTCGCCGCGATGAGGCGGGTTCTCGAAGAAATCGTGCGCCAAATCCTCTCAATCCCCGTGAAAAGAGTATGAATCGTCTTAACAGTAAGGGCGCAAAACCGTTGTAACAGTTCTCAGACAGCAAGATTGTGAAACTGGGGAAGGTAGGCACTCGACCACCAGCACATAAATAGCACTGAAAAAGACTTTATACAACGCAAACCTCTGTTCGTGAAAAGAGATCAGAGGTCTCTTTTCAGAGATCAGTCACTGACAATGAGTCAGTGATTGATCGTAAAGAAACAAAAGTTAAAGAAGTTGTAGAGCCTCTAAAAGAACAGACCTCCAAAAGAGAAGGCGAGAATTTTAGCCGTCCCAAAAATATCCTTGGGGAGTGCATTTAGCATGGACTTGGATGTAATACTCCCCGCTCCATCGGGTCAGTATCTTTGGATGCCAGCTGCAAAATATCCTCCCCATCACCATAGGTGGTTTCAGAGGGGGATGAACGGATGGAAGAAGATAATGTCTCCGAGGCCTCCGACACTCTATCCTCCAAGGTGGAAGCTGTACGGAGAATGGAGAAGAAATATGAAAAAGGTTGGCCTAAGGGAAAACCTAGGCGATAAATCTCAAATTGAACTATGGTCTGTGTAAATGAGTCTATCTTGCAATGGAATATCAATGGATATTTGTCGAATTTGAGTGAGTTACAGCTACTAATGAGAGAGTTAAATCTTTTATGCGTTTGTTTACAAGAGACGCATTTAAAGAATACTGACACTTTGAGATTGAAAGGGTACAACATAGTTAGGCTTGATGAAGCGCCTAATCAAAGATCAAGAGGAGGAGTCTCCATCATCTCAGCAACTCGTTGTAACTTCGAAGAGGTTCATCTATGCATAGATTTACAAGTGGTAGTTATATGCATACACCACCCAGTCAACATACATTTTTGCAATTTTTATCTGCCAATTTTTAAGCTTAACTGGAGAGAAGAGGATTTACATAACCTACTAGAACAATTGCCTCCCCCTGTCATCTTTGTGGGGGATTTCAACGCTCATAATCCTTTTTGGGCATCCAATCACTTGGACCCCGCAGGAAGATCAGTTGAAGGTTTCTTACCAAACTCAAATCTTGCACTATTAAATACCGGTACAGGAACCTTCTTTAATGCCAGGGATGGTTCTTCATCCTGCATTGATTTAACTTTTGTCAACGCCATCATAACACAAAATTAGATTTGGAAAGTAAATGGAGATTTACATGGAAGTTATCATTTTCTCCCAACCACCTTGGTAATAGCCATAGGAGGTCATCGGAGTGCCTATTCTTGTTTACATTGAGTTGTACTATCTTCAGTTTTTGACACATTGTCCGCTGCGCTCATAATGGCCCTCCGCGCCACACCTTCTGCAAACAACTCTTTCTCGGCATCCCGCCTTAATGTGACCTTCCTTGTCACATTGGAAACATTTTTTTGACCTATCTGGGCTCTTACACGAGGCCACCTTATGGCCAAGCTCCCAGCATCGGTAACACCTCTCTTGCTCCAAAGCCGGGGTTCCATACAAGACACAGTCCTATCCGCAGGCGCCCCTTCTGTATTAACTTCTCAGCTACTTCACTAGAGATTGCCAGAGAGGCCACTTAGTTGTTTGAGTGAGCATGTCTCATTTAATGGCCTGTTTTCTCTCCTCATCTGACTCGATTATCGCATCACTACCGTAGCTACGTCTTCCTTGGTGGTAAGGGCGTCTATATCCTTAATATTGCTTCTCTGTACTCGTTCCCTTTTCCTCAGGGCAACCTTCACTCCCTGAACCCTTTCTTGTAATTTTTTCATCAATCTCTCCGGGCCCTCCGCTTCATCTTTGACCCTTATAAGAATACCTTCTTCCTGTCCCTTACGGACAGAGAGAATAATTTCCTGGCCCCACTCAGTTACTCCTTCCTTGACGTCTTTAATAAGGTCAGCGTAGGCCTTAACTATCAAAATCATGTTGGCTGTCTTAACTATCAAAATCTTGGTCTTCTCGGCAGGTGACCTACTATCTGATCTCTCCCTTTTGTCTTGTTCTTGGCCACTCTTTCGACATAAAGGCCAGTCGTTCTATTAGTCCTGCGACCCGCATACTCCAACACTTTCCTGGTTACGCGGGCCGCATCATCTTCCTCTGCTCCAAAGACTACATCCTGCTTTGCTTGCAGAAAGATCTCCGCAGTTCCTTTCCCTAAATGGAGGATGTTTCCCTCCCCAATCGATGAGTCTATCACCAGAGTGAACACCTCCTCTCGAAATCTTCCACTTCATCCCCTTGAAGAATTGTCGCCATCTCCTTGCAGGCGAGAAGTTGGCCTACCTTCAACTGTTCCGCCGCAGCTAGGTCCTTAATTCTTGGAGCCGCTCTGAGGATGGATTCTGATAATCTACTCTTCGATTTTGCCAGATTTTTGCTAAGTTCTACCTCTCCGAGAAGATAGATTCCTTCAACTCCACTGTCTTTAGAAACCACTCTCTGTTCCACTTAGCCGCAACAAGTATATCTATGTCGTCATTTTTAACTCCTTCATCCAATTGACGCAACAGTTCACTGTTCCCTGTATCAGCCCTGGTCTGGCATGCCACCTTTTTTCTCTCCACCTCTCTCTCTAGTGGATGGGATTCTACAAATCCACGAAAGGCCGCCACCATCCTCACCATATCTACAGCAATGTCCTTCAACAACTTTCTCGCTGTATGTCTCTTCTCCGCATGCTTGGTGAGCATACCGTTCATACTGAGCAGATCTTTATCATATTTTACTAGCTCCCCCTGTGGGGTGCCCTCAAGTTTCTTCTCCCTCTCCATTTCTATATCAAAGGAGACGTTTTTCACAGAGCGGCTTCTCAACAAACAATGTAACGTCAGCTGACTCATTTGTCGTAGATTCTCTGGAATTGTAAGCATATTGTAGAGCTTGCTGTTGCTGACTCCTGCTTCGTTTAACCACTTTGTAGGGTAACAGAACGACTGAAGTACTTTAACCTCCAAAAAAGCTATAGTACTTAAAACCACGGTAAAACGATAAATTATAAAACGGTAAATGTAAAACGGAAAAAAAGGAGGGTAACGGGTGTAAGGGATTAAAAGAGGGTGGAAAAGGAAGGTGAAGAACTGTCTCCAAATTGGGCCACGGGGATAAAGAAATCCTCGAATTAAATTCGGTGTCTGGTGGGGGGGGGGGAAGAAAAGGGGATGCGGAAAGGTAAAAAAACGGGTCAAAAACGGACCACGGGGTAGCGAGAAATTCCTGATTAAAAAACGACTTGTGTCCCTTCACTAGTTTACAGTGTGTAAAGTGGTTTAGTGTGTTTATGGTTTACAGTGTCAAGTATCTTCACAACAGAAATAGACTATAGAATAATTTAATTTAATAAATTAAAGTCTTCTCTTATCTATGATAACACAAAGATTATAAATCTGTCATCTATAAATCAGAAAAAAAATACATGAAAAATATAAAACTACCTCGTACTCGCACTTTCATACAAAATGACTAACACTCAATTATAGTACGAACATTCACGCGCAGATACATACCAAACATTCCATAAAAGCTTCAAAAAACACTATCAAAAAAGCACAGTAACTCAGACAGAAACAACACGTCCTCTCTCTAAAACCACCTCGAAAACACTAAAAAAAGGCAAGAAATCTGCATTACGAAATGGAAACTCATGAAGGCGATCCATGTAAGAATCCTCCAGTTTACATTAACTGCAAAGAGGACCACTACTGCCGATCAAGAAACTGTCCGGTGTACAAATTGGAAACGGCCATTCAGGAAGTTAATAAACTGCAAAAGTAAGTTACCCTGAAGCGAGGAAAATTGTTAGCAGTAGAACACCTTGACCGACAACGACATATGCAGTAGCAGCAGCTGCCCCTTAGTTATCTATGGTTAACGTGGAGCAGCTGCTTACTACGCTTGCACCCAGTTTTGAGAATGTGATACAGAAAATAATTGACAGCAAGATTGGATATAGGCCGCGAAAGGAAGCAATTAAACTCGTGGAGACATCCAGAGATGGACTCTAGGATTGAATTTTCTCAGCGAAAAAAGAAGCAGCAAAACCCGTGACGATGACACGACGCGACGATGATTGATGTATGTAAAGATAAGGAGACATCTGACAAACCCAAAAACATCACTCCTTCCATCAGTCATAAGAAGAAGTAGGGTGTGATAAGGGTACAGAAAAAGTCGGAGATTACTGCAGTGGAGGTGCAAGTAACAATAGAGAAAGCACCGGATATAGACAATATAGAACCTGCGCCAATGGAACCTCCAAACGTCCAGAGGACACTTAAGGAGAGGGCGAGTACTTCAGCCGCCCCACGGATGCCTTATGAGTTTCAATCGAGCATTTCAGCCGCCGAAAGTATATTTGGTTTGCTTGGCATTTCTCCCGCCACCACCCTATTCGGTCACCCTAAAGCATAAGAACGAATATCTGTGACACAAACGGCTACTGAGCCTCGACACAGTTTAGCGGCAACTGTCCTAAATAGCTCCTAGAGCTTACCTAACAGCGTGAGCGAACTAAGCGCAGTGCCATACACCACAGGCTTACGTGTCCCAACCGCTCACTTATATTGGTCATATATTTACTAAAATGGGTAGGCGCACCTCGTCAGCTACTAAAGTTATATATGACATCCATAAATTGCCTTGTCCACCATATTAAAGCGCTTGGAGCCTTAATTAGTTGAGAGCCTTAGTTAGTGGTCAGCCATACATCTCTAGGGTAGCTTTCCACAGTGCGGTAAGTCTTTCCCTTAAGTAAACTACTGATATCGGTTGAACAAAGCAACTGCATCAAGGATCTCCCATACGGTCCGACAATACGGCTCCCGCCACATTGACTCGCCGCTTGTGAGTTACCAGTTTTCCTCCTGACCTCTAAGTTCCAGGGTGGCCCGGTTTTTGGCCTCCCCTCAACAGCAGGGAATCAAACATCAGGTTTTCATTTGACTGACCTCCCCGCAGACGCATAGCTCATCAGCTGCGAGGAGGAACAGATGTTGGTTCAAATTAACAAGGTTGGTGAGCACCTGAACATCCGTTGCCCTTAAAAACGAACACGAGGCATACCATCCCCCCAGATCCCGTATAAACTTGTACAGGGATCTTCCCTTAGTAGTGGTGTCCCATTCTAGCTGCCATGCTTCCATCGCGAGGCTCTGCAGCCTCTTCCGCATGCGGGAGATGGACAACTGAACATAATTTAGATCCGGTGCATTGTGTACCGTTCCGCTTCGGTACTGGCCCAGCTCGAAACTGCACCTCAAATACCTCGGCCTCCCGGCCTCTTTGCAATCTCCAGATGGCTGCCCGAACTTTCACCACTAAATCGATTGGGAGAGCCTTTCCCAATACGGTGGTAGCCTCGTAGGAGGTCGTTTTAAAACACCAGTGCATACAATTAAGGCTCTGCGCTGGACACTCCTTAAATTTTGAAGAAGTTCTCTATTCATATCCAACCTATGCGCTCAAACGGGTGCCGCGTAAGAGATCATGTTTTCGAAAACACCTCGATACACCATGTACATTTGATGGCCCGACAACCCGTAGTCTTTCCGAGCAATCCTTCTAAGTTTCTGCATCACCGAGACGGCGTCCGCCGCTATTTGCTTAATTTCGTTGCTAAACAGCAAGCAACTTCTCATCAAACAAAACACTTATGTACTTATGTACTGTCACCCGGCTGATTGCACAGCCTTTATACTCAATGTGAGGTTCTGACTGTACGATAATTTGTCTGTACCCTTGAGAAGGATGTACTTTGTCTTGGGCACAGAAATCTTTAAATTTGGATGTCCATCCAGCCCTCTACGGTTGAAAAAGCCACCTGCGGTCGATCTTCTAGCTGCCGTCGTGAGTTACCACGAACTAATATGAGACGGTCATCGGCGAAAGCCTGGGCCGTGACCCCTTCTGGAAATGTCAGTCCCAGAATTCCGTTGAATATCAGGTTCCACAGCAGGGGACCGAGAACGGAACCCTGCGGGCTTCTCCTGGTAACAGATTTTTCCACAACTAGGTGCGTATCCTTAAACAGAGCCGTACGGTTAGAGAAATAGTCACGTACCACTCTCTGCAGGGCTACGCGAAAATTGCGGCGTTCCAACTCATAGAGGAGAAAACTCCAACACAAGGGAGGAAATGTTACCTCTGTGTCTATAAAAATTGCCAAAACATATTTACAGTCGGCGCTTTCCACGTCGGCAAGAAAATTTCCGCCAATTTTTATCACCTGATGTCAGCCGCAGAACGTCACTAGTATCTGAAAGGGAGGAAGATACCTTGTCCGAAGCCTCAGACACATTGTCATCAGATGTAGAGGCCGTAATGAGAATGCAAAAGAAATGCAATAAAGGATGGCCGAAAGGAAAGCCTAGAAGGTAGACTAGACATATGTGTACGGTTAAGAACCTAGATTATTAGTGATTTTATTTCAGTAACGTTTAAAACCAAGAATGAGTCTTCACTTTCATTGGAAGTATGTAATAATTATATGTAATTTTCTTTTTGAATGGAAGGGGCTAATGACCAAAATATTCGATGCCCCTAAAACCTCAAAACAAAAAAAAAAAACAATAACAGCAAAAACAGCAATAACAACAATAATAATATTAATATTCTGTTAATTTACTGGCTTTTTTCATTAAGTTTTGCCTTATTATCATCATCAATTTTTTTTTGTTTTAATTGAAGGTAAAACAATAACGAAATTTATTATATTTCGTATTTGCATAGTTTAGAGGATGAATATGATTTCTTAATACGTAACTAATAATAGTCTAAACTGACTAAACCTTTGTGGTCATCTATTAATTTAAAATTACATTCAATCGTCATTAAAAAGATATTCCACATGGGTACTAAATGATTATATATTTAGTATGTACTACCGGATCTTTGAAACGCATGATTTATCACGTTTTATTTATACTTAGCTGTTTTTTTCCTCTATTTTTTATAATAGGATACATTTTTAAATAAATTATTTATAAATCATTAAATAAATAAGTTACGTATTTATTTATGCTCTTCTATTCAATGAACGAATTCGTTTTGATAGGATAGTTTTTGTAATTTAATGTTCTGCTTTATTTATTTGTCGTCAAGGACGTAACCGGCAAGCAGATTGAACTATATACTTGTGTGTGTGCGTATATATATATATATATATATATATAACACAGACTCACAATAAAGTATGGAAACGGCTTCATATTTCAAAACTAAGGGATACTAGGCGGTAAAAACAAGTATCATTCAGCAAGATGGAACATCGCATATTTTAGGGCACGGAAAAAGTTTTAAATGAAACATTTCCAGATAATCAGAAAGGCCGTAGATGAGTCTTAAAATGGCCTGTGAAGTCTCCAGATCTGTCTTCTCTAGATTATTATATTTGGAGATACTTAAAAAAATAATGTGTACAAAATAAAACCTGTAAATTTTTTGACTCAAAAAGGCGTATAATTGACAAATCTGCAGTATACCACGAAACATGGTACAAGTTATAATTGGATATTACTTAAGACTATCGTTTAAGACCTAGTGGGGAAGCAAAATTAGATAGTGTGATAAAGTAAATAATATCAGATGACCTAGCCATTTAATTTGTAGTAGTGTTGCAAGTTATTAGTTGTTGTATATTATTATTATTTGAAATATACAAGAGCTGAGTAGGGCTTGTAAGGTGCATCTGCTGGTCAGTGAACTGAGTAGACGGTTGGCGTAGGGGCGGGGGTCTTCTCTGCTATGCATTTCAAACTATTAAGGAATCTCAACATATCAAGGGTGACTTATGACAAATAGGTCGATCTCCGTGGCGGAGTGGTAGCATCTCGGCCTTTCATCCGGAGGTCCCCGGTTCGAATCCCGATAAGGCATGGCAATAGTCCTCATCGAGTTAAAAAAAACTTTTATTTTTAATTTTGGAATTGCAAGAGAAATATATTTTGCCTGCCGTTTTCATTTTCACTTGTTATACCTTCTTTTTTTTTATTTGATACATTTGGTCTATTAATAATAATATAGTAATATAGTAAATTAATAAAAGGCCCGATTCTAATTTTCACTTATTTCTGTATATTTATGCGTTAGATTCATCTAAACGTATTTATTTGTTTATGTTTAAACACAGTATACTAAGGCTTTTTGCTGTTCTACTGTTTATTCTCTCCAACCATGTTTGCCGCCTTCGTACTCTCGCTGGCCTCTCCGTATAGGGCTCCTTTCTGTTCGAATAGGGTGATAAGGATTCACTATCAGAGGTGGTCTGCAGGTGAATCTCTAAGATATTATTATTATTGTTGATTATTGAGAAGGCTATTATCCAACATTAACTGTTTAAAATTTCTTATTGGATGTTATTCTGAAAGTAACATAATATTATTACTCTCAAAAAAAGTCACTGCGGGGTGTTTTACCTTATTTTATTACTACCGCGATTTTTCCGATTTTGCAAATTTGATTTCTTATAATTCGAAGGAATTTATAGAGAGACTGTTTTCGCCATGCTTCATTAAAATCATGTGTCACATCTCCACCTTCTTATTAAAAAAAAAAAAAAAAGTTTGATTCAATATGACGAATCCAAGGTGGCGGACTAAATTTCAAAAACACCATAAAGTAGAAATTTAATTATCTATGTAAATCCGTACTTGTTTCTACCTCCTAGTATCTCTCGATTTTGAAATATGAATTAATTTCCATACTTTATTATTACTCTGTACATTGTCTATATATTTATAGTTTTCCCCTTCTTCTGGAGAAAAATAATTTATATTATGAAAATTAACATTTAATTTGTATGTTCGTGATCTTTTACAGGTATTTTAACTGCCAAAATTTGAGAAAAACATTTTCCCTCCTATATCTACTTAAAAAAACATGGTAGTATTTACAAAATATTCCCATCTATTTTTTTTTTTGTAATAAATTTTCCTTTTGAATCTTTGTATTAGGTTTTTTTACATTCCACATCCACTGTATTATACAATTTTTTATATTGTCAGGAAAGTTAAATTTTTGTAATTTTAAAATAAAATAATACTCGTAATTAACTGTAATTGATATTTTAAAAATAGGTAGTTTTTATGTTATGAATAAAATGAATCGTGTTCGTTTATAGCGCTTGTAAAATTGTTTATTTCAATTAACTTGTGTAGAATATAAAACGTATTAAAAAATAAATATTTATTTTCATATTGTAAATTTACTTTTAATATGTAAAAAAAATTATAAATAAAAAAAATGGCCAAAATATTTATGATAACATTGCTTTATTAAACGATATTTTTATACATTTATGTGCAATAAAATCTACTTTAATTATATAAAATTACATCCATTCTAAAATAAATAATATGGTTTACGTAACTAATTTACTTTTTTGTCCATGACCAATTTAAGTTATGTAAATAAATGTTCATTAACACTTTACTAAAATTTTTGTTGTTCTGAAATTGTAGAAGGACATCTGCTTTTTTTTAAAAAAAATAAAACAAAAAAACAAATTCAAAATTTACAAATAGCTATTTAGAATAGCTATCAGGTAGAAGATTTTTTTTATCTCGTATATTTAAATAGTTTTGCCAAGTAAGATAGTAATTTGAATAAAGTTATATAAGTGTTCGGTATAAAGCTTTTTCATATAAGGCGAATTTATAATGAGAAAATATATAGAAAAAATTGATTCATTTAAAAAATGAAACATATATATATATATTAGCATACCGTCGCGGCTTCGTCCGCGTTATTTGGTTTCTTGCGTTTCCAATCGCGGTCAGGGGATATTTAGCAGGTCGTGGGTCGCTTCACTTGGACTGCCCTTCTACCCTGGACCTCCCTGTTCTTGCAAGAATAATAATGATAAATAAAAATTAAAGCCTGTTCAGTTTATACAAATTATCATTTATTGTAATTTCTTCAAACCAACAATTTGGTCAGTATGGGACCCACTTTAGATTTCCTGTCGCGGTTTCGTACGCGGAATATTACAATTACATACATAAATTACTATAAAAATGTTTCGAAATGTCATAAAGATCGATTCACTAACCGTACTATAAAAATAGATGTAAAGAAACAATTTGTTATTTGTTTTATCCCTTAAAATATTAAAATTCAAAAAAACCGAAAATAATTTTTAGATATTTGTGTGAAGAGTATTTGCAAGCCCAAATCTACTAAATATCTCGTTTGGTATAGTCGTAAATGGGGAAAATTTGCAGTCATTGTACGAAATATCTTTACCTTTCTTTACCCCTTTCAAGGTTTAATAATAAAAAATCTAGAAATCAGTTTTTAGATATTTGCATAAAGATTACACACGTAGGAATTTAAAAAAAATCCATTCTTAGTCATTAAGCCTTTCTTTTCTGTTTATAGCTTAAGTACCGATAAAGCAAATTGTCCTGACTGACTGATTCATTAACGCCTAACAAAAACTACTAAATATAAATTGATGAAAGTTATTTTATACGTGTTTTTTACGGTGTAAATGCACACTAAGAAAGTACTTTTTTGAGATTCCGAGTTTAAAGGGTTAAAATGGATTAACAATGAAATTTACTACTTTTGAATTTGTCGATAACAAATGAAGATATCAATTTGATGTTTGGTATGTGTAATCGTCACGTAAATATCTAAAACAATTTCTAGATTTTTTGAAATTCGACCTTAAGAGGGGTGAAGAAAGGTAAAAAAACGTTGAACAATGATTGCAAATTTTCCTCATTCCGATTGTAGTAAACCTGATATTCACTAGATTTGGGCTTGCAGATACGCTTCAGGTAAATATCTATAAACAATTTTCGGTTTTTTTTTTAATTTCGATATTTTAACGGATGTACTGGCAGCTCAACCTACGCAGCCACAACTACTGTTACTGTATATGCGATGCGACTGGCTACACCTGTCCCCGGTTACTTGACTAAAAAATAAAAAAAAATAAAAACGAAGTACGGTCACTTCCTACTGTTTGTTAGGTAACAATAAGAACCGGGCAATATACATTTTCATCTGTACGAAGGACGGGCAACCAGCTAATATTTTTAAGATGGAAGCTTACTATTTTGAAATCCGTGTTCTTCAGATCACTCAAAGTTTCGGGTTTTATATTGACCAAACTGTTGCTCTGAACAAATTAAAATACACTAATGTTTTTTATAAATTGAACAGGCTTTAATTTTTATTTTTTATTATTATTTCTCACAAGCATAAATTTAATGAACACAGGAGGGCCCAGGAGGCAAATCCTTCTGGCTAGACGGAAACAACATAGCTTGACCTGCTAAACAAGCCCCTGACCGCAACGGGAAACGCAAGTAACCATATATAGTTCAAGATCCGGCAGCTAATTTCTGCAGATATCTGTTTTTTTTTATTGAAACCCGATTTAAGTTAATGATAATTTAATACAGTACTGCCGGGTTGCCTTGCAAAAATTAGCCTCAATTACCTTTAATTAAATATATTGTAATTAATTTATTCTAACGAATTGCTTCTATATATTTTTTAAGTGAATTAAACGTCATTCGAAGGCAAATCATGTGAAAAATGTAAAAAAAAAAATGGTTGCCAGCTCTCAGTCAGCCGCAACCTCCATGTTGCTAGGTGTAAACAAGTATGCTATTGTAAACTATTTACGCTCATGGTGTTTTTAAAAAAAAAATTATATACTAAATTGAAATTTAAGTTTTTCTGTACACGATAACACATGGTGGTTACCTGTAAAAAAAATGACCACATGTAGTGGTTGTCATTATTTGAACTAATTACTTTCAAGTCCGGATGAGTGTGAACGAGAAAGAAGGAAAACAACTTCAAAAGTAATTAAAATTTATTTAGATAACTTACAGATTCGGTTGAAGTCTGATTTCATAGCAAACACTTCAAGTTTTGCAATTCATTTGTACCGAATTTGGTCATCAGCACTGTCACCAGTTTTGTTAAAAATAGACACATTTACTGTTGCGGAACGTGTTCGCTGTGTGTTTTGGTTTTACGATTTGCACTCGGCAACTGCAGTTCAACGTAATTTTCGTAGGGAGTACGGTAGGGAGCCTCCTAGTCGGCGTACAATTTACTCCTGGCACCAAACCTTCATTGAGACAGGTTGTTCTGTTAAACATGCAAAATCACCAGGACACCCACCCAGAAGCTGCTGTGAAAACATTCAGCGAAAGCTTTGCACGTAGTCCGAAGAAATCAACTCGACGGGTGTCACGTGAGACTGGCATTCCACAAACGACTGTCTGGCGTGTATTGCACTTGAAGTCATACAAACTAACCGTGGTTCAACAGATTGCAGATGACGACAAAGCTGCTCGGCTGCAGTTTTGTGTGGAAATGATGGATAGAATTGTAGACAACACATTTTTAACGATGTAATTTTTAGTGATGAGTCAACACATTTTCAACATCAGTTTCACATCAGTCAACACCCATAACTACCGAATATGGGGCAGCGAAAACCCTAATGAAACTTTGCAGCGCATTCGTGGTAGCCCTAAGGTCAATGTTTTTTGTGCCCTAAGCAAACAATTCAATGACTGTACGGGCCGTTCTTCTTACAGGAGGCAACCGTAAACGTATCATTTACCTGGTAATGCTTCAAATTTTTCTAATCCCTGAGTTAGAAGATGATAACTAAGACAGACGCCATTACTCTCAACAAGACGAGGCACCACCTTCCTACCGCCTAGAAGTCTTAGATTTTCTTGATATTCGATTCCCAGATCAGTGGATCGGTTCTGATCGGCCAGACTTGCTGGCTACAGTGTGAAATGAAATCACCTTCAGGTGGAATGTACGTTGCATTACAAATGGAAGCCATATCGAACCAAAGTGAATGTACCGTGATAAACCTCAATCGTTTTTCTATGAAATGAGATCTCAACTGAATCTGTAATTTATCTCAATAAAATTTTATATGCTTTTAAAGTTGTGAAATCCTTTTCGAATTACCCGGTAGAATGCCGTTCTCTAAACGGCTTCAAATACAGTCAAAGAATTAAGAAGTGGAGAACAGAATACTAAGAACAATTCTGAGATCCACAGTTAATGAAGGGGGACAGTACAGATTGAGACTCATAGAAGAATATATAAAGTAGAAGAAATGGACATGCAGAAAATGCAGTGAGAAAATGAAGATTCAACTACTTCGGACACCTTTACATAATGGATAGAGGAAGGCAAACTAAAATTATCTTCAACTACTTCTATAACAACAAAAAAAAGCCAATGGACGGAGAGAATGATTAACGATATTGAGGTAGTGGACATTTTTAAAAACCTGCAATTCTGGACAGAGAAATGCACAAAGAAAACAGTCAAAAAATTTGAAGGTTTTCAGGGTAGTATCATAAGAAAAGGAGTGGGCTATTCAGAGAAGAGAAAGGAAGCAACGAGAGTAAGAATGAAGAAGTATTGGGAAGATGTAAGATCGGGAAGAAGGGTGAGTAGGACCTAAATAAGGATTTTTATACGTAACCTAAACGAAAAAACTGACATAAAGAAATACACAAACCATAAAATAATACAATTTTCAATATTGTTTTTAATCAGATTAAAGATTTAGCAAAACTTAATTTTTTTTTTAAAAATCGAATGTTAAAAAATAATTAAAAATTTATTTTAATTTTTATCACGGTTTTTTACTGTATTATATTTTTTTACAGTTTATTTTAATTACATATTTTATTTGCATTTAATATATGGATAGGTGTACAAAGAACTTTATAGAAATAAAACTGTGTGCAAGAAATAAACAAAAGAAGAAAACCTGCATTACAAAAAAAGATAAACAGAAACGAGTATCTAAGCTCATGCTTGGTACTACCAAGAGGTAGTATTTAAGTGTATATTATTTTATTCACTTTGAAGATTAAATATACTAATATGTTCAATAACATTACAGTAATCATAATAACGAGCTCTAAAATTACTACTCCGCGCAGTAATATTTTCATGTCACGCAAAAAATATTACATGTGCGACAACATTTGATATTTTTTGATTATAGTAATCTAAAATAGTAAAATGAAAACAGTAATAAATAAAAGAAAACATGTTCTTAACATTTATTTATTAATAAAAGTTTAGCGTACTTAGCAAATACAACTTAAATGAAGATAATAAATTAGTTTAAGAAAACAAACTTCAACGATAAATACAAGTAAAAAGATTATTTTAAGTAATTATTTATATAATTAACTTTTACTTTGGTTTAAATGGTCAACCGCGTTTTCTTTTCTCTAAAATTTTGAATTATTTCAAATGCGCATTTTTCAACAGACTGGCGGGTACAGAGTGATGGTGCGTAGCAAATAAATACTGTCTTCTTCTCGCCATTTGATAGCGCCAAATCGTAACAGATGGCGCGAATAAGTACGGCTTAGCCGTGTGGAAAGGAGCATGTGGCATTGCTATTAATATTTCACTTTGCTAAATCTAATGTACATTTAATAATTTTAGGGTTATACATATTTTTTACGAATTAAATTAGCTTTTCTAAGGACCATATTGGATTAAACAATGATAGATGAATTAAAATAATAAAATGACAACTTTCGAACTGCGGCAGCTATTTTATAAAGTATACAAAAGTTTCATTTTATTTAACATCCAAAGTGATCATTTAATTTTTCTCGAGCATGAGTTCATTAACAAAGGAATATTAATTTTCAAAAATGATCAACATTTATTAAATTAATTCTCATTTCTAATAACTACTGCAAAAATACAACAAAGAATGTGTTTATTTTCAATTTTGTTTTAAAAATTTAATTTCTTTGGAGTTTGGGTGTTTGTTAAATTTAATGCTTTTACATTTTATTGAAATAAGTGCATTTTTAATTGGATAAAAATAATTTACTTCCGGAAATAAATTCCTCTTTAGAAAGTTTTACTCAAAATAACACCAGAAATATCGGATTGGATTTATTTATTTCCTGTTATCCAACAGAAAATACATGCAGGTCGAAATGATTACCTCCTCGTTTTTTTTTTGAAGTTGTTATAATTAGATATTTTTTAACTATTTTTCTAACGTGTACGTTGCAATCTCTTCAACTATTGAACAATAAGCGACCATCTCACGGCCCAATGAGATGAGAATGATTTGTATGACATATAAATGAGGTGTAGTCTTATACAGACTCTGGCCGATCATTCCTGAGAAGGGTGGTGGTTAATTGAACCCCGATCACCAAAGTACACCGGTATCCACTGTCTAGAATTAAAATCCGTATAAAAGCAACTAACTTTTATTAGAATTTGAACCTCAGAACCTTCGACTTGTTAAACAACAAAATCACTGTTAAACAACTGATTTACGACGACTAATTAACCACTAAACCAGTCAGGTGAGCTAATGGGATGTTTACGTATTAAATTTTAAATTAGGTGAATAAATAATTATAGATTTGGTTTTACATAATAATTTGTTTTGTGTTTTTTTATTTAATTTTTTCGGAATTATTTAGAAATATTACAAAACAATTATTTGAAAGATACACTTGAATTCTGGTAATTTTTTATCGTATCGTAATTTTCGACGAGCAAGTAATTAAGGCAAGTTGTTTAAAAGTTAGAAAATGACAACAATATTTTCTTTGATTTTCAAAAAATCTATTCACACATGACAGCTGTTTCGATACAACAATACCTTCTTTAGATATTAAGTGCAGAATAAGGAAACTTGAAAGTTTACACGGTAAATATATGTAGATGTCTCTACCGATTTAATTCATTTACCTTGTATATATCTAACCTTTAAGCTTTAATAGTCAGTATTTAACCTCTGAGGGAGATATGCGTATCGAAACAGCTGACATATTTAAATATATTTTGTGAAAATCAAAAAAACATATATCTTTTTTTCATTTTTCAATTTTTGGATATGGATTTTCACCAAGTAAACGCATCAAATTGTTTTACTAAAACTGATTTAAGTCTTTTATTTACATTATATTATAAGGTATACAAACGGTAAAACCATTACAGGAAGATTTTAACATAAAAAAACATATAGCTGAGGATGTAAAATGTAGAAATATTGAATTTTAAAGATTAACGTAGAACAGAGAGGTACGGAATAGCAAAAAATCAGTCGATTGGCTGAAGAAACTCTTTAAAAATTAATTCGGAATTAATTCGAAAATTAGTGTTATACCGCTTTTATTTTTGTAAAGTTTTACATCGAAGATTTTATAGTAAGTCAGAACATAATGACATACGTATTATTAAGTACGAGCCTTTACATTTAGTAAACCATTAATCTACGCATTTGATGAGTTATGGAGTATGTAAACACGTACATTTTATGTTAATTACCTACTGATTAAGCTGGTGGTTATATATATCTAATGACATTCGACACCAAAATTTATTTCCTTTGAAAATAAATAAACTATTACAACTATAAAAAAAATAACGATAATCTTTAATTATATTATATCAGGTGTTAAGATGTAATAACTCAATAAAATAAATTATTGTATGTGTCATTAAGAATGACATCAGAAAGGATAAAAATTTAATTATTAACTAATAGTTATAACAAAAATTATTTTTTTTCTGTAATAAATCACCGGTATTAACAAAATTTTAAAATCACGATGGACCTCTATGCTTTTTGCCCCTCATTAAAAAAAAAAAAAAATGTTAATTACAAACAGAAGATATTTAATACACACACACACACACAAACACACACACACATATATATATATATATGACCTTGCGATTAATCCTAACAATAGTTCTAAAGGCTGGACGGATAACTGACAATGAGGTAGCAATTCAAGGTTAAAAGGTCATACTCATGAAGAAGAATATAATGTATCTGACATCATGTTGGGCAATAAACAAAAATAACTAATTACGTCATTTTGTAAACGAATAGTACTTAGTTTCTTTTTTCATTGTAGCTACAGGCTAAGAGTCATCTTATTGGTCGAATACTGTTTACTTGTAGCCCATTCTTAGACTACACAAACAGGTATACACTGATACATCGCGTAAAGTGCAATCTTATACGCGCCATCTTTTAACATTCTGTTGTAGTTGACGGTTGTGATGATGATGTACCACAATAAAATGATGACCAAAGTATTTTTTTATGACGTCATACATAGCCTATCCATATAATTACGTCACTGTCAAGGATGTATAAATGTACATATATATATATATATATATATATATATATATATACACAATTTTTTTTTTCATATTGCTCGGTTTTTTCCTGTAATAAATAATATGCCACAAAATTAAACATACAAGCAATATAATTAAGTTTTTTAAGGTTTACATTTTTATTTATTAAAAAAAAAATACTAATATTACATCCATGAAAAAATGTGATCTGATTACATGCCACATTATGTATATAGATATCCAGATTACAATTCTAAGCGAGATATTTTGTCATTACAAACAAAAAAAAAATAATAATTTTGTAAAATATCGAGTTTATCTGATATTATTTCAATTTAGTTTTGTTTACTCTCCTTTTTAACACCGAAATCTTTCAACCTTACATGTTATAATCGTAGCTTTTATGCCTAATTATAATTATTCGACAGTTGATCTTGTTTACTTACAGATTTTATTTTCTTTCAATTTTACTTAGCTTTTATTTATATGGCCCTGTATTTTTTTAAAATTAAAAATAACCGAATTTTAATATTCGTTCAATTCAATTCAATTTTTATATAATATCGTAATAAATCGATACATCTATAATCTTTCCTGCCAAAAGTTCCTCGTATTATTTTTGTAATGTTAACAATATATTTTATTTGCTCCATAAACCGACTTCAGAAAATGGGATACGTTCTCATTTCGATTCGTGAATTTTTTAATGAATTTTTAAGCTTTATCAGATGCATTGATTTTCGATGATTTTATTTTATTTCTTTTGTACGGGACGTGTTTTTTTATAGGAAATTAGATACCATCGAAAATCGTTTAAAGAAAATTCACGTGGTCACAAGGATTAAAAAGTAAATATTACATTTTTATTTACTTTTCGTCATTACTACTAACCATAGTATTTTTTACCGTGTAATGATTAAATATATATATATATATATATATATATATATATATATATATATATATATATATATATATCTAAAGTCATTTTAACAAAAAAAAAATCTGCTTCAGAGAAAAAAATCTTCGTGACGGAGCTTTTGTCTGTCATCATAGGATCCGGGTTCGAATTTCGGTCAGGCACGCTACAAAATTTAATTTCCATGTTCCCACATTTAAACTACTTTGCTTCTGTGGTAAATTAATGAATTAAATCGTCAAGAAAAAAAAAATATTTTCATGTAAAATTTCAATTGTAAGTTGTAAAACTTGAGGGAAAATAAAACATTGTCGTTCATTCTACAGTACCTTAGCTCAACAAAACAGGTCTTATTACATTTTTGTAATTCTTGAGAACTAATTTTATACAGGGAAATTTTGTAGGTCTTATTTAAAATTAAAATTAAATGTTTAAATACCATTGATTAACGATGCAGCAACTGTAAAAACAATGCGTTTGATATATTTTTAAGTGTTTTTAAATTTTATTTTACTTTTACATATTTGATATTCTTTGACGATGAAAAAATTTAACTCGCTGAAATCGTTCTGATGTTTTAAATAACGTTTTTAATAATATGCAGCGTTAACAAAAGAGAAAGATAAGAAAGTATATTATGTATAATCAATTTCAAATAAAATTAACTTAATAAAGATAAAGTTATATAAAACACGCCATAAAGAGAATAAAAGTACTAATTCAATATTTTATTAGTGGATTTCCAAAGAATTTGTAGAAATCGCTACTGCGATCGTCAGATTTTCTAACGGGTTGTTGGTGGAGGGGTACCAACTTTTCTTTACGTTTTTTAGTCTCCTTAATACGATTCTGCAAATATTATATACATGTGTCTATAAGATTTTTTCATCCGCTTTACCGGATACAAATCTTAACCTATTTTGACGAAATAGATGTAAACCTACTGGGAATAAAACAGTATTGATTTTCAAACGAATCGGTTCACAGAATTCGAAATCAGAGACAAAAACTAGATTTTCGGATTCGTTTTCAATATTTTTATGTTGTAACTTGGAGCGTGACATGTTAGAAAGCAAAAATCAGATTTTTTAGAGCACCACCAGCTGCGAGTAAGTTTCGCAATGATCAAAAATATGATTTAGTATGAAAGAAAGCGGTTAGTGTCCAAAAAATCACTTAGAAGTTTTAATCGTTTTAGGTCAATTTGAACATTTTATTTTTTGTAAGCGCGGTTCCAAAACCATAAAAATTATGAGTAAAGTATCAAAGCGGGTTATTGGTAAATAAGTGTTATATTATTGGTTGTGAATGCAATTGAAGCAGTCACAATCAATAATTGTGTGTAAAGGGGGAAGAAAAAAAGACAAATATACAAGTATAATGTATTTATTGGAACAATACGCAGCACTTCGCTGTATTCTAAAAAGATACGTGATACTAACATAACATGAAATAGAAAAAAAACTTTGAAAGTAATATTGTTTTCAAAAATCATTACAGAAGTCAACATCCTTTCTTTCTTAACTAAATCGAAAATCCGTCCTTCTGACGCATTTACTGCGACAGAATATTTTTCAATTATTAAAGTCGGCACCAAATTAAGGGTAATTTTTTAATTGTTCATCTTTAATTCATCGCAGATTTTAAAGTTACAATTTATAAAATAATTATATAATTTTTTTTACTATTTACAGCATTTGAAGTATGTTTTCTTAAATCATTTTAATTATTATCTTCTATAAATATAAAAAAATTACCATTAATTTCAGTCAACTTCAATGAATAAGTTAAAAAAAAAAAAACGAAATTAGGTATAAAAGTGAAAATTATGTTCAAAGAATACAAGCTCTCAATCTGTGTTATGCAAGTTATAAAAACTGTAACCATATACTTTTGTCATAAATCTATATCCTAGAAATAACCTAAAAAGTAAATTTTTGATTTTCTTTACTCAATAAATTAAGTAATAAAATTTAAGTTCTTTTTGTCTTCATAAAGACTGGTTAATCTAGCAATCGTGCTGTAATAAAAAGAAAAAAATGTACTCTAATCATATACACAAACAAATCGATAGAGAAAAATTATATTTAAGTTGTTTTTTTATGTTTTATGATAATTAACTTTACTACAAAAATAATTAATTTCTCCTTATTATACTGTTATCAATTTTTTTTTGCTGTGATTTTGATGTTTTTCACAGATTAATAGCAAATTTTAATTACAATGAATTTATTCAACATTTATAAATTTTATTAATCGAAATTAAAAGGAATTAAAGAATTTATAAATATATAAATAAAATATTAGATGTCGTTCATTAGCTAAGCATGACCAGAAAAAATTTTCATCAGCTAAATTAAACTATAAAATAATACAAATTATACAATGAATCTACTTAAGTAACAAACAAGAAGTAAATCTAATTTTTTTCTTTGACAAGAAAATTTTTAACCGGGCGTGAAATTTTACAAGGCTCTAAGATTACAATCAAAAAAGATATTCTTACAGAATAACAAACAAAACTTTTAAACGAGTTACTTCTGATAATAACCGACATATGATTAAAAATTCTAAAAACGAAAGGACAAAGGAAACTTGCCAAACTAAATAATACCTGGTCACATAAAATTCCCTAGAAATCTTATGAATGAAATAAGATTGCAGATTGCATAATAGCGGTGATGTTACACCAATAAATAAATCACTTTATATTACGTAAAACTTTATATTTGGTTTTTATACCTTATATCACTTGGAAGTAAGGATCATCCAATTAAAAAAGAATTTGAATGAGGATGTGACTTTAAAACGTAATATACGATATTAATTTTTATCTTGAATTCAAATTCAGAAATAATTTAAAGACTGATTTAGACAATTTATGAAAAAATATGTAAATAATAAAAAACACTATTCTAAATTTTAATAATTCACACTATCAGTAAAATAAAGTGTTAACTGAGATTCTTACTTTTTTTTTTTAATGAAAATGAAATAATTTTATTATGTATATTAAAGGGATAAGTATGGTAATCATAAAAAAATCAGGTTTTTTAGGCTCTAAATCATTACGTTAAACCATTACCGTACGTTAAACCAACGTAAATCATTACGTTTTAGATAGATCAACAAAAACACATAAATGTACGTACATGTGTATCGCACTGCTTTTGGCCTTATATCTCAGGACTGACCGAACCATGTTCTTCAAATTTGGCTTAAATGTTTCTATATATGGAAATTAATCATTTTTTTTTTCAGAAATTCGTTAAGAAGGGTAATTTATCGCAAAAAATCCGATTTCGATTTTCTTTAGAGGCATTTCAGAGAAAACTTTAATAAAGCAAACTTGTTACGTACAATACACATAAATAATAAAAAAAAAAATTTTTTTAAAAATCAAACCTCATCTCTTAAAACTGAAATATATATATTTTTTTGTTCTTTGACTCGTCTTCCTTCCATTTTAATATTTTTTCAAATTTTTTATGAAAATTTATATTTTATATATGCAGAGTTATCAAGAAATGTCTACAATTTTTTTTTAAATTAAAGACCCCGGACCTAAAATGGAAAGAATTTTTTTGAAAATTTTCTTTTTCTTATTTTAGCTTTTATTGAAGGGGGTGTTAGATTTAGAGGAAATTTTACTTCTGCAATTTTTTTAAGCTTATGGTTAACTGAATATTTTTAGAAAAAAGATTTCTTAAAATTTATTCCCCACTTCTAAAATATATATATTCTGATTTTTTTTCTCTAACGCTTAATTTTTATTATTAAAAAATGTTTATTGTGTTTTTCTTTATAAGATTAAATACAATTTAATTAAAGGGCTATTAGAGTTAAAGTAGCTTTGGCACCTTTTTGTTACATTTCGGATCCAAAATGGAAAGTAATTTTTTTTTTATTATTACTTTAATATAATATATACTTTATTCTATAAAAGTTTCATTTTTATAAAGTTATTCCTGACCAGTGTAGCCAGGAAAGTCATGCAATTCTTTGTCAGCTTTTTTTTTATTACAAAATAACATTAGCTAAAAAAATTTAGTTTTTAAATCAAAATAAGTTAATTATTAAAAAAAAAGTATTATAATCTTTTTATGTCCCAAATAAAAATTTTTTAAGTCATTAATAATGAATGACATGTCATTCATTTTATTTTAATAGTTTGAAAAATATTGAAAAATTTCTCATACGTGATTTGTATAAATAGAATAACAACAGTAAAACGCTAATAACGCTAAATATTACGTTGTTGATCCGATCACCGTAGCGCGGCCTTTCATCCGGGGTCGTGGGTTTGAATCCCGGTCAGGGATCTGGCGTTTTTCATAGGTTACAAATTTCCATTTCATATTACTGCGCACAAGCTTATATGGTGAGCTTATATGATGAATTAATCATCAAATAAAAATTTTGCTTTTTTATAATGTCAAACTTCAAACGTGTTTTTCAAGAAATAATACATTTTACTCTTACTACTGTATTTTACTGGGAGTGCGAATTCAAAAACTAAAACATTTGCTACAGTCTTCATTGGACCAATACTCAATTATTAATAAAGCTGTTTTGTGTTTCGAATTGTAATTACTACAAAGAGAATGGATATTTTAAATAAATAAAATCTGGATTTCTTAGATACTGTTCAGCGTCTTTATTCTGCAACACGATTATTTAATCGTAATGCCAATTCAAAAAAAAAAAAATAGAAACTAATTTCGATTCTAATATAATAAATCGTAATATTAAGTTCGACGTCTTTACACGTTGTCCATAATTAGAAGATTAAAGACTAAGAGTAAAATTTTAACAGCAGAAAATTTTATGTGATCAAACATTTTGTCTAACGCCAAAGACCATAGAGCAATTTATAGATCAACCCATGTTTATCTCTTAGAAATTGTATGCTGATATGATATTCTTTAGGTAATATCTCTACATGTAATAAAAGAAATATCTATCTAGAAATACTACGTGTTTGCGCCAGTTTTTCGTTTTATAGAGAATAAAACTTAACAATGAAATTTCAATTGTGGGTATAATCTGTTATAATCTTATGAAATATTTTACCCACAATTTTACGAACAACATACTGGTGAGCCTTCTCGTAGATCATTATGCAAAGTCTAAAATACAAACTAAATTACAAAGTTTAAATGCAAACTATGTGTAAACATAATTCAGAATGAACCCTTTTTCATCCCCTTGGAATTAATTAATTAAAAACATTTTATCAACATTTATTACCTCTTCAACGATGATAAAGAAAATTTTCAAATACCAAGCATCCAAAAAAATTATAAAATAAATAATGTTATTTTTATGAGTTTCACTCTTGTACACTACTTAAAAGTTAATAATCAGGTGAATTTATACTTAATTTTCCTGTTAAAATTAGTATAAACGATTTTTCCAAACTTCAGCTTTCTAGATATTTCAGAAATTTGGGAATCTGTGATGAATGAATGAGTTAAATCCTTTCATGTACATTTTTATATATATATGTACTGGAGCAAACTATGAGTTGTAACAGACTTAGGTACACAGGCAAAATGGAATGTTTATCTTGATACAAACCAGTATACCTCGCTTTTTTTAGGCATAAAATTTGCTTCCAAAGAAGGATATTTAAATAAATTATTCTTTTATATTTCCTTGGCAATTATGGTAATACAATTTTTTTAAAATTGTTATGTTATATAACACAACAGTATGCAGTTAAATACTAACACTGAAATAGTACAGAAACGGGAAGGTCAACGATAAGGAAGATGGAAATTATACGAATGGATGATTTTCAAGTTAAAAACAAAAAGGAAGTAGTGGTAGAAAATAAAAGTAAAAAATATGAAGGATGAGAAAGAAAAAGAATGAAAAAAGTATGTTGTAACAATTTTTTTTTCAGAAAAATGTAATGTTAAAGAGTGGTTAGGGTTAAAGGAAGTAGGATAAAGTGTACTGAAATTGATGAAGAAGGAAGATTATAGAAAAGAAAAAAGAAAAAACTTCGGATCATTTTTTCGCCTAAGCATCATTTTAACAGAATAAAAAATATAAAAAAATATTAACAATGTCTAGTACAAGAATAATAGAGACATACGATAGCAATTATTATTTTTACTATCATTTATTAACACGTTCCTTCATCAACAACTTTATTATTTTTTTTATGATTATTAACAATTTTTTTCCAATATTAATTTTTTTTTAATGATTTCAAAACCTTCAAGCGCCTTTATTTTATATTTATTGATATGATTTTTTTTTCATTTATAATTTGATACAGGTAGCCTGTAGAGTAATTGTTAAGATCTTAAATAAAAATAGAACTAATAATTTATTAATATTTACAATTAAAATCAGCATAATCGATCTTTCTTTGTTAAAGAATTGAACAATAAAAGACAAATTGTTTATTTTGCAACTTATATGTGACGTTCTTAGAACTAACATCTACTATTAGCATTAAATATTCCCATTGCATCATTTTTTTTTCCATAAATAAGTAGTATAATTAAAATACTTGTTCCATTCACATCTATTAATAAAACAACTAACTACGTATTTATTTATTACCAGGTTATTACGAATAAAACAAATATAGTAAACTCTGTTAATGTCTTAACAAATAGTCTTGTTAATAGTTTTAACAAATTACATCGTAGTACAGCAGAAAACTACTGTTTATAAAAATTATCCTTTCCGCGACTACTTGAAGTCGAGGCGAAATTAAAAACTTACTCCTGACAGTTAAATAAACTTTAATTTTGTGCAAACTTCACAGTAGTTCAAAATTCAGATTCTTTTTATTTAATTTTTACTTTTAATTTTGTTTGAAATTTTGAGAAACCTGTAAAGAACCTTTTTCCTTATAAAAAAAAAAAAAATAGTTGCTAGTTATTTATGTTAAGAGGAGAAACATCTTCTTCAAAACAAAAAGAAAAATAGGGCGAGCTAAGGCACACTGGAATACAGGAAACCATAAAATTTTTTAAATCAAATTATGTTAGCTTTTAACTCCAAATTTTTTAAATACATTTTTGTTTAAAAGAGACCAAAAACTTAAAACCTGAAATCTTCTACATACACAAAGTAGGTTATCGTTTAAAAAAATGCACCGCATTTCCGTTAATTATGCCGATTTAATTAATGATGATTTGATTTATGATGATTTAATTTGATGAAAGATAAGCCCCTATTATAAGGAGCAGACAAACAAAGTCAAGGGACTTAAAAAGCCCGCGACTTTGGACGGCCGCAGCTGGGCCCGTGTTGCCGGTGGGGGAAAAACAGTCCCCAAACCGGAGGTGCCGGCACCCGTGGCCAAAGCGGTCGTGAAAAAAGGGGAGGTAACCTCCCCAACACCCGCCAAGCCAAAACCGGCGGCAACCACCAAGAAGGTGGTAAAACAAAAGGCGGCGACAAAGCCGGCCCCGGCGAAGAAGGCCAAGCCTTCCTCGACGGGAAAGGCAAAGCCGGCCCCGGCGAAGAAGGCCAAGCCTTCCTCGACGGGAAAGGCAAAGCCTGCTCCGGCTGGGAAGGCCAAGCAGGCTGTTAAAAACACCGCGGCCCCTGTGGCCCCGCGCCCCACCAAAAGGGCGGCCGCGCCAAAAGGCACCCCCAGCGGCAATCCGAAACCGGCTACCCCGTTGGAGACCACTGGCATGGACTTCCTGTCGCAGATGACAGTGAAGGATATCCTGCCAGATATCATGATGGTTTTGCCACGCCTGCTCCAGGCAAAATCTCTCAAGGACTGTATTCAGTCCTTAATAGAGTGCCTCATGGCTGTACTGTCAAGGTATGGTTAGGCCCACCCTCAGACTCTTGCAGTGGAACGCCAACTCAGTAGTAGGCCGGACGGAGGAACTATGCCGTCTGGCCGAGGATCTACTGATAGACGTGATACTGTTGTCTGAGACGTGCTTGAACCCAAACAAGCAACTGACCCTTCGGAACTATTTTACATATAGGACGGATAGGCCAGTTCGACCCGGATCTCGCACCTCTGGTGGAACTGCGGTTTTAGTCCACAGACGCCACATGCATACGCGCGTTGTTCTTCATACAAACGTGATGGAGCAAACGTGTGTGCATGTGGAGCATCTGGGCACGGTGTATCGGCTGGTTTCGGCTTATAGCAAGCCGAACGACGCGGTAACCGGCGCAGATCTGGATGCCGTGCTGGAAAATTGGGATGGGCCCGTGATACTCATGGGCGACCTCAATGCCAAACACGTGTCATGGAACAGCATTCTGACAAATCCGAATGGCAGATTGCTGTACGAAAGGGCGAGAGCCCGCCGCTTGGTCGTCGTAGGCCCTGAGGTGCCCACGTTCGTGCATCGCTCAGGCAGATCTAGGCCTGACGTGCTGGATATCGCAGTCATGAAGGGGGGTACCCTCCCATTCATGATTGAAACGATAGAAGACCTCAGCTCGGACCATTCCCCTGTCCTGTTGGAACTAGGTCAGGCAGGGGGTGGCCGAGATCCCCCGCCTATACCCCGAAGGTCAGTCAACTGGAAAAGGTTCTACGAGACCCTCCAGCGGGAGTACAGGCCGGTAAATCCTGAGCTCCTGAACACCCCGGAGGAAATCGACGACACTGTCGGGCGCGTCACGTCGTCAATGACCGAGGCCCTGGCAGGCAGCTCATCGGCCAAAACTCGAGCAGTTGTTCGAAACGACCTCCCTCCTCATATCTCCGAAGCCATAACGGAGAAACGACGACTGAGGAGGAGATATCGAATCACCCTGTCCCCCGCTGATAAGCGGGCCTTTTATAATCAAACGGACAGGGTAAAACAACTGCTGACAAGCCATCGAGAGGATTCGTGGAACGAATACCTCGCCTCGGTCTCTGACGACATCTCCTCGGTGTTCAGGTTGAACAGGAGACTGCGAGAAGGGAAGAAGCCTCGCCATCCGGTTGTGGGGCAGCGAGGTTTTCTTGCATACTCGGAGGCGGAGAGGGCCGAGGTATTCGCCGATACCTTGGAGGAGCAGTTCACTCCAAACCCCCCTCCCTCCCCGAACGACGAGCACACAACCGAGGTGGAATCCTTTCTTGTAGATTATTTCTCACAGGTGGAGGACGCCCCTCTAGAGATTGACCAAGTCACTGAAGCGGAAGTTTCCGCAGCCATTAAGGCCACAAGCCCCGACAAGGCCCCGGGTGTCGACGGGATCAGCGCCCGTGCATTCCGGAACATACCGGCCTCCGTGATTACAGCAATTTCGGTGATATTCACGTCCATTTTGTACGTCGGATATTTCCCGAATTGTTGGAAAACGGCCAAAGTCGTATGTTTACCCAAACCGGGGAAAAGTTTACTTTTCCCACGGAATTATAGGCCAATCTCCCTGTTACCGGTATTGTCTAAGTTGTTCGAGAGGATTTTTCTCGAAAAACTGAGGCGATACATGGAGGGAGAAGTGCGGCCCGAGCAATTTGGGTTCAGGGAGGGTCACTCAACCACCCTCCAACTGGTAAAAATAATAGACGACCTTGTCGGAGGCCTGAACAGGAAACGGGTGACTGCAGCCGTTTTTCTGGATGTGGCCAAGGCCTTTGACAAAGTTTGGCATAGCGGGCTGCTTTATAAGCTAGCGCGATCGGCGATCCCGTACCGCTATGTCAGACTGATGCGGTCATATCTGCTAGACCGACATTTTGTCGTGCGCGTAGGGGAAACGATTTCCTCTACCAGAGAAATAGCCGCTGGGGTTCCCCAAGGAGCAGTACTTTCCCCGTTCTTGTACACTTTGTACGTGAACGATATGCCGCTGTCGGAAGGGGTCAAAACGGCCCTTTACGCAGACGACACGGCATATTTCTACGAATCCGCAAATGTGGATTACGCGGTCCGGAGGCTCCAAAGGCAGCTGGACTTAGTGGAACCGTGGCTCGACATGTGGAGAATCAGGGTCAACGGTGAAAAATCGGTGGCCGTGATGTTCACATGCAAGACACGTAAACCGACCAGAGAGCTGGAAATCTCAGGGGAGAAAATCCCTTTTGAGAAAACAGTTAAGTACCTGGGGGTGGTGTTGGACAGGCGGCTTACCTTCGGCGAACATGTAAATTATGCGACCCGGAGGGCTAAGGCCGCCAGAGCCTCGCTATACCCAGTGCTGAACAGTGCCAGCCCGTACCCACTGGCAACTAAGCTCCTCATTTTTCGGCTGTACGTACTGCCGATTCTAACATATGCTTACCCGGCATGGGGGGCAGTGTTGAGCTCCTCGCTTCAAAAGAAGATCGAGGCCGTCCAAAACATCGCGTTGCGGACGATCTTTGGAGCTCCGTGGTTCGTCAGGAACGCCACTCTCCGATCTGATGCGAGATTTCAATCCGTGTCCGAGGTGGGGGTGGCGCAGGCGCGCAGACTGTTCGGGAGAGCGGCTGTGTCCGAACACAGTCATCTTCGGGACATCTGCCGAGAGGACCCAACTCCGACAGTTGTAAGGAAGCGGCCTCACGCCGTACTGGACGAACCACCGTGATGGTGCGGTGCGGTAGCCGAAAATCGACAAACCAGGCTTAGGGGCCTCCATATCGCATGAGCCATAAACGGAATAGTGCGTCAGACGCGTTTCCGGGGTCGCGAGTGAAAAGTTTTCGCGAGTTATATAGTTTGAAGACGTCAAACACGGTAAGTCGCGCATAAAACAAAAACGCGGTCTAAATTTTAAAAAAAACTTACAGTAAGACAAAATATCCCAGCAATTGCGACTCCTCCGGAAAAGGGGTCGCATTGCTCTCTCCTTATAGCTAGTGCCCCGTTGTGGCGTATTCCTGCTAGCCTATTAAAGAGTTAGCACCGAAAGGACTTCAGTGGACGGTCTGAAGGGGAATTACGTCGGGAGGACAGGCTTTATAAGCCTAGCCTTCCGCGGTTGGCCCATGAAATGGGTTCGATAACGCTGGTTTAACAACGGATTGGAATGCAATTAAATCCGTCTTAAATTCACTAAAATAATAATAGACAAAACTTGAAAAATTAGATCCGAGATTAAAAAATAACCCTTTTAAAAACATGCCCGATTAGAATGATCCAGCAGCAAGGGACTCTGTCCAGGTTCTGCGATAAAGTAGGGAGTAATAGACTCCTGCCAACTTTGCATTCCATCCATTCCATGAAAGATAAGGCAGTAAAACCTTAACTATAAACTTCCCTTTATGAAAATCTGTTAAAGAAAGCGTATGAGTGAAATGAGGAATAATTGCGAATACCCTTATTTCAACCGTACCTGTATTCCGTATGTCTCACACACACGCACACGGTCTCTCTCTCTCTATTTCTCTCTCTTTTTCTTTAATCCAAATATTTTATTAATTTTGCGAATGAATTGCATAATAATCTGGTACCATTCTTAAAATCAGATATACTTTTATTTATTTAGAACGGACGTTAGTGGTGTGTCTAACCGTGATATGATTGAACACCAAATGCGGTTAGATTTCTTTAAAATCAAATGTAACAATCATTTGCAGATGTAACCTTAATTACACGGCCTCTATCACTTGTTAAAACAAATCCCTCACTTACCTCTGTACGAAAAATGTATATAATACTATTTAACAGCTGATACATCAAACATTTAAAAAAAAAGATACGTTTGATGTATCAGCTGTTAAACATATTGCGTGGATCTAGAGTAACCCACCGGGTTTCTCTAGCGGCAAAACTCGTCGTCGTACATCAACTGATTTCGGAAGTCGAGAGTTTTCTACGGTTCAAATCCTAATAAAGATAGTTGCTTTTGTTCGGATTTTGAATACTAGATCGTGGATACCGGTGTTCTTTGGTGGTTGGGTTTCAACTAACCACAAGTCTCAGGACTGGTCGCCTGAGTTTATTCAAGACTACACATTTACCGGTCACACAGATATTGATGAGACGCTACTGATTTTAATTGTTGATGCGACGATAAATAAAAATATTTAAAAAAAAAATTAAAAAAATATTTTTCTAAATTCAGCCATTACGCGAAAACCTCAACACCGATAAGTACAGTTGTATATCTCTGAACGAGATTATTATCTTAAAACTTTACTCCAAGAATTACGCGCTGTAAAACATTTGCCCTCCGTTTTTCAAGTTCTACTGCAACCTTTTTAATGCAACAATCTGAACACTTTAACGGCTAAATGCTTCAGAAAATCTTAGTTTGATTTTCTTACAAGGTTTAATCCGATCGTAGGAGCCCTTATTGTAGTTTAAGCGAACATCTTTGAAACACTTAAAAACAAACATCTGCGCTTACATTCCGCTTTAGTTTTATTAATATATTAATACGGAAGAACATTATTCTCTTATTAATTAACGAACATATACATCTTTGCAAAGATAGAAGAATTACTTCATAGATTTTTATTTAAAAACAATAACCCTGGTAGCAAATGTTATGATGATTATATTAAAAACAAAAGCATTACCAAATTTATCGGCATATTCTAATAACCATAATCTGAGAAAAAGTGATACAATTTTAAAAAAACATTTTTATTATCAAACGAAATTTCACAGCAAAATTCAATCTTTAAAAATGTAACTGTACGTATAATTTTACTTTTCGGATACAGGTGTATTTAAACAGGAAAGAGTACAACTACATGCGAAAAACAGCAATAATTATTTTTCTTAGTGAAAATTTATACCGGCAGAGGATAATATAAGAATAAATAAAATACTAAGATGTCAGCGTTTACTGCTTATAAAAAGAAGAAGAAAAAAAATATATAAAATGCAATTTGATTAAAAATCTATTTAATTTTTGTCCCTTTATAACGATCAACTTGCGTGCGTAAACAGAATTAAATATGAATCAAACACGATTAATATTAATTAATAAATAAATTTATTGTAAAAATATCTTTATATAATATCTAGTTGGATTAAAAAATAATCAGAAAAAGACGTTTTCTTCAGTTTTTCTTCAGATTCTTTAAGAGAAATTACAACAGTAATGAATTCAATTCCATAATTTGATAGAAAAATTAGGAAAATAAAATAAGATTGTCTCCGGTTTTAGGTAGATTTCATATCAAAGGTATCTTTTGTAATGGGTACCATGTGATTCGACTTCCGGAAAATTTTGGCATATCTTTTGCGCCAATCACTTTCAAATTTATACATAAAATACAACGACCCAAAATCTCGATCGAGTTCGTTAATGGAAAAAATCGGACCATGCGGGTGGAAATGGGGGGGACGTTTTCGAAAAAACCAAATATCCCTATAACTTTCTTATTAAGTAAAATATCGAATTCGTTTAAAGTTCCTACTATTTTTTTGGATAAGGGCCTAAAACTTAAAATAAATTAAGTTTTGATATCAGCAACCGTTGGTCCAGGGGGTGGAAAAAATTGGGTTTTGAAGATAAAAACATTCATACCTCCCTTAATAGGCACAGTATCGAATCGGTTTAAAGTGGTCGTTAGTCCTCTAAACATTATTTTGATATGACCAACCCTTACGGCAAGGAATGACAAAAAGGTTGCTGGAATTTTAAGAATATGGGGCTTGTCGTATTCTAAACATGTGAAACTTTTTTTCACATGCAACCATTGTGGAATTGAGTAAATTTGAAGTTTTTCTTCAACGTGGAAATCTTTTTTATTCCCTACTTAGCACAGGTGAAATCTACCTCCGCCTTCCGACGTGCCGAAAGGGATTTTTTTATTTTAACATGAAATTAAGCGTTAAATTCCTCAGAAAAATACTGTTAAAATAAATGTTATTACGCTCAAAAAGACAAGAAATGAACACACAGACAGCTTTAAAGAGACATCTATTGTAAAGAAAATAACCTCATCGTAAAAGAAGTGCTCAAATTCTAGATATTTTTTTTATTTTAAATAAGAGAGCGATATAACAAACGATATGATAAAAAAACATTAAATTGAAACGAAAAGTTGTAATTTTTAATTTAGATACAGCCGGGGAGAAGAAAATCAGACAAATCTGTATTAGAAGGTCTGACCTAAAATTATGGAAAACTTTAAAAAAAAAGACAAGAAAGAAAGACTGAAAAAAATTAATGACGGTAAAATTAATAACATAACGTTAGTAATTTAGGTCAAAGAAAAACAAAGTACGTTAACGTTTAAAATAAACTTCTTTAAACAATCCGATTGTAACACAATCGGTTATATAATCGTATAGAATGTTGCCAATAGTCCATTTTCGATAAAATTATAATGCTTAAAAGAAAACGTGACATTTAAATAAATTATATACAATAAATTCAATTCGCAATTGAAAGGAAATCAGAATAAAATAAATAATATTTGATCAATATAACGACAGTTTAATTCAAACCTGTAAACACATTTTTGCTACGCTTTATTTAAACTGTAACACTACAAACGTACAACGTATTTATTTCGTTACAATTTTTAATATGTTAAAAATCACAGTGAATCTTTATTATTATTTACAACTGTTTTACTTTTTGCTATAAGTGCAGAGGTTACACTTGCAACATACCTACTACACCGCAAAAACCAGCCTTTTGCACAGGAATGAATCATAAAGAACAGTACTATACAATCATACTTCTTATTTTGTTTTCTGACTGAAAAACGGGCCAAAGTTCACATCTTTCCAGATGTAACATTTACAGGCATTGAGTTATTTAGGTTGATCTTTGAGTTTTTTTTTTTTAATGTATGAAAAAAAAAGATTAATTTAAAACTTTAAATATTACTCCCTCTTTCCCAAAATTACAGCTATTTTAATAAAAATATTTATTTATCACGCATAATTTTATTCAAAAACATTAAACAAACACCTAGAAGAAATTATTCTACTACAGAATGAAAGATAATTAACATTGTTAATTGGTAGTTGGTAGAAATAGATGTTAATTATTACTTAAGATAATTACTTAATAAACTAGTCAGGAAAGGCATCTCTTGAAGTATGAAAAGTATCCTAAACTTCTCTTCCAAAAATGCTGGTTTTTACTCCCAAATAAAAAAACAGAACTGAAAAGGAAAAAATAACAAAAAACTTGTTTTTTGTTTAAACAAATTTTTTTTCAATAAAACTGAAGTTTAATTCTTTCTGTACACAATAGTTGCGCTGCGTTTTCATTTACAACGTGAAGCAATTTTATTTTATTTTTTTGGGCGAAGAACGTTTTCGCATTATCATCGCTCGGAACAAACATATCATAATTGTTAGAACAGAACAGAATAAAAAACTAACAACTAGTATCGTAGCTAAATTATCACTAAAAACGTACTTAAAATTAATATCACCGTCGGAATCTTAAAAATAAGATATACTTAAAAAAATCTGATGTGGACAACACATGACTTCCTTGTACGCCTATTAAATTGCATTTATACATTTTTTTAAAATGAAGAGTACATACAATTTTATTGCATTAAAAACTTCTGATATTTTTTCTTTTTTTTGTGTTATTATAGAATTATTAATCATCGTAATTTTTTTTTACAATGAGAGATTAATTATTAATAAATCACTATATTTAAATTTTAAAAAAAAGTTTAAAAAAACGGAAATGAAGTCTGATTCGAACCGATGTGCCTTCCCCTTATAAGATCCAAATTTCATTAATTAAATTTTTATTTGGCTATAACTCTAGTAAATGTAAAAATGTACTACTTAAGATATATCGTTGAAAAGTAATACAAGAAATACAACAAAATGTCCAAAATCCAAATTTTTTTGAATTTTGGGCTTTTTTGCACACTTTTGATTCAGTCGATTGCAATCAGAAGGGGAGCTGCACAACTAGATGTTACAATAGTCCTAAATCCAAAATTTCATCATCCTACGGCTATTCGTTTTGGAGTTATTCGAGATACTACGTACATACAGACGTCACGCTGAAAATAGTCAAACTGGATTCAGGGATTGTCAAAATGGATATTTCCGTTGAAATCTGGAAACCGAAATTTTTCGCGATTACAATACTTCCTTTACTTCGTACAAGGAAGTAAAAATGACGAGAAAATAAATATTTAAATAAAATAATAAAATTTAACTACACGCAAGACTCCCACACTTACAACCCCCACGTCAGGGTGCCCATCACCCAAGCATACACCGTTATTCCGCTCGCATTGCACCACGGGGCCATCGTCACCCTTACTATTCACCAGGCTGCACATCCAATCCTTCCTGGAGAACGGAACACCATCCAGTATCAAGTACTCACACTAACCTTTATGCCACATCCCATGGGGGTGTTGCCACTAGTCTTTAGTCACTTGGTAGCCTCCTTCACAGTGTCAATGAGAAACCTTAGCCCCGTTTTCAATCAAAGTAATACAACGCAAAAATGAAAAGAATACATAATATTACTATTATATTTGTACTTGATGTAGTACAATAGAACAGAAATCACACATTTATCAGGTTAATTTCAATGATCCTTGTCCACAGAAACCAAACATGGACATTTACAACAAAGAAAAATCAACACGTAACAAACTGCTCCTTAATCAAGGAAAAACAAAGTAAGAACAGAGAGCATTATCATTGAGCACAATAGACACGTAATAACAATTCCATCAGACGGCCCCATTATCCCTCGCCTTGAATATTAGACATATACATTTACAGCAAAAGAAAGACAATAACAGAAAAAAATTACTCCTTACCCTAAAAACTATGTACATATGTTAACAAGCCTCTACCAGGCGACGTTGCGTGCCATTTGCCATTTGTCAGTTCTCGTAGTGGCCATTTAGCGACCTATAGCTCCCATTACAAATAATAACAGGTCCATCCAGAAGAAATACACTATATTATTATCCGATACAAAAAACACAGAATGATGAAATTATCAGAAGAATCTGAGTACAAAAAAGAACAAATAAATATTACTCAGCACCATCGAGCGTCGCATGGCTACTCGCCCTTCTTCAGGCGTAGTTGTTCGACGAGTCCAGTCCTTAAGCTCGTAATGCCGCCTCCCTGAGCCTGCCCTCCTCTTCCATGCTCCCCAGGATCCGTCCCTTAACATTTCCTAGGTTACGGCTAATGTTTGTTGGTAATTTAAATTTACGACTCAAGGCTTCATAACATATGCAATCCAAATCGATATGGCGCACAGTCAAGCAGCAGTTACACCGTAGGGGGTGCGTATTATATGACATGAGATATTCGTGGGTAGCTCTGGTACGTCCTAACCGCAATCGGCAGAGCACCACTTCCTCTCGGAGAATTTTTCTACATCAAGAGTTCCTTGGCATTATATCCTTGACATGTAGTTGTTCACTTCAGTTTTGTCTTCTCTTTTAAATATTGGGTGGTTTAATCCTTTTTTCCACCATCTTAGGATTTCTTCCTCCTTCCAAATTTTTAGTTGCCTTATCGCCGAGTAGTTTTAGGAATTTCGCTAATACTTAGTCCTCCCCAACTATTTTATTACTTTTTAGTTGTTTAATTTTTATCTCTTCTTTAGTAGGTGGGTTTTGAAGGGGTCTCATCAACTCGTGAATTTTTGAATTCTAGACTTTCTTCAGGGGAGGGGGGTCTTAACAATTAAAAATCATTAATTTGTCAGTTTTTTTACAATTGTCCTTCTTATTGTGAATCAGGTTTCTATTTTCAACCTTAAAATTTAGACTTGGGTTTGGTATTCTTTTATTTCTTTTTTGAAAGTTTGCAAAAATTTCTTGTCTTTCAGTTTCTTCTAATTCTGTCCTATCAAAATTCCTTATACGGGGTTTGATAATTTATATCGGTTTTGTTGTTATAAAAAATTTTTGAAGGTAAGTTTTAATCTACATATAAGTTGATTTCCAATCAATATAATATGTCCTCCTTAATTCATATTATGACCAATTAAAAATTATAATTTTTCAAATTTAACCAATTAATAAAAGGAAACATATTTATTTGCAGATATTTTTTATTTAAAAAATACGTTAATTTTTAAAAAAAGGATCTTAAAATAATTAAAATTTAATCCTTTCAGTGAATAATTTATATTTTTATTATTTCCATTTAACTACTAGAATAATAAAAATAATAAAATAAAATTTTATTTATTTTTTTTTTATAATGATGATGCATAGAAACACTTGCATATTTTTTTATTAACTATCTTCTACATAATATTAATTGCGTGTGAGTAAAATAATAATTTAAAACAGTTACACTCAATAGATTTTAAAATAATAATTATAATAAATGTATGTATGTTTAAACATTATAAAAAGAATTAAGTAAATGAATGAGTAATTTTAAACGATAAATGATTAACGATTGATAAATAAAATTGAACTTCCGCGTAGTTAAGTATTGTTATTTCTGTCAATGCCGTACGCGAAGCAAAACAGTAGGGGGTTCCTCGTCGTATTTTATTCATAGTTATATAAGTAACAACTTGATGATATGTTTAGGGTCTAAAAGAAATACGTTAAACTATTTATAATCTTTTGTTTCATTTTAATGAAATATACCTTTGTTTAGTTTTATTTTTTTTAAAAGTAACTACTGTTTCTAATTATTCTGCGAGAGTTATGCAAATATTAATAATTTATGATGCGATTATTATTAAGTTTGTTATTAATTAATTACTAGAATTACAAAGCTTAACCTTGTAATTATTAATCAGCTGTTTCGTTAAAAAAAAGTGTTTAACGATTACTCTTTGTATTATAATTCTGTGGTAATTTAGATTACGTGTTTTTATCTAATTATAAGAAATAAAAGGTCTCATTCTATTAAATAGACATTTCAACCAATCATTAAATTAATTGTGAAGTAACCAAAAAGGAGACTAAAATTTCACGACAAGCCGACAACTCGGGGTGATTGACTCGGAGGAATCTTCAAGAAATAAAAGAGCAACGATAAGAAAATGGGATTAGGAATAATTAAAATATCTGTCTTGAAAGAGAGATCTCAGCTCGCAATTGGTTCGTGATGTAAGATAAACTCCCATCATCCAAGATTACCTAATTTCATAATGTTATCTTTTTTTATAACGAGTATCCGTCAAACTTGAAACCACTTTACCATATGTATATCAGACTAAGAATCAAATTTATTTCTTGTCAATAAATGGATATTAAACAGTTTATACGATAATCATCTAATAGATAAAATAAATAAAAAATATTGTTTTTCCTTTTGAAATGAGAATTGTTTAAAATAGTACTAGCATCCCTTGTTGCGGTTTCGTCGGCGCTATGTATAAGTGTACAACAAAAAACGTTGTAAATAGTTTTACGGTAATTGTATGTGGGCTTTTGCTCTCAGTGTTATCGCCAATCATAACTGCTCCTAGCACAGGAAAATCCACGAGTTCATTATTCCATTTTTTGGTATCGCAAAAGGATACATATTTTAATTATGTTTCTTATCTGAATATCTTTCAAATTCAGATAGTGAATTTCAGGGTGATAATGAAAAGCCGACCTAACAAATTTCTCGAAGGTTGAACTCGATTTTGAGCCGAGCGTACGCGTAGCTTTTCAGATCTTTGAGAACGCTCTGGCATAAATTGAAGCTATCTTCAATCATAAATTCTAGTAGCCTTAGAAGTTCTTCTTCCTGTCTGTGACTTCGATATTATGAAAATATTAATACCAAATTGAAATCGAATTTTTGCCAAATATGTGTTCAACTTAACCTAATGGAACTTCTTAGTTCAGGATATGAAAATCTACTTAGTGCTGCGTTATTCACGTAAGGATTAGTTCTTACGGGTCGCCGCCGTATTAGAGACAGTGACATTAAACTAAGGGAATCACAAAGTAACTGTCTGAAGAAGTCGATTTCGGTAAAAACAATGACGATCGATATAGACAATATCTATCCGTACAGACAATGACATTAAACGCAATAAAAGAAGTTTTAGATTATTTATAAGTCTTTTTTTATTTATGATATGTATGATAGTGAACTTGGTGCGGTTTGGGCTGTAATAAACTTTCCGGTGGTCATAAGAAAGCTACAATTAGAATTTCGTAATGATTAGTTCAGTAGTTTTGGGGTTATCGGGAACAAACGAAGTATACAACGTTCTTTACGTAGTAGTGGGACAACTGGCTAAGTTTTCCTGGAAGAACGCATTCTTACTCATCTCCAGTACAACACCATGCTTATTATTATTATTGTTGCTATTGTGAGGTAGTATGTATAAATAGTTTTGAAAAATTACAGATTACTAAGTGTACGTGTAATATCTTAGAAATTATCATTTGGATAAAAGTAATTACTGCCTTAAGGAAAGTCTCAATTAGAATTCTACATAGTTGTATGATTGATATTAATCGCGTTATATCTTTACCTATGAAGCTTAAGAACTTGCTTAGTAATATTTATTAAAAAAAGGTGATTTAAATTTATTACATAAATAATATTTCTGTTTATTAATTCGACTTCATTTCATTAATTGAATTTATCTTTAAAAAAAACTTAAGAAAAAGTATAGCAAAGTACTTACAATACATTTTTGAGATTAATTTTTAATTCAGTAAAACTTTATATGGAATTTTATAATTTAAGCGTTTTAAGTAGAATTTTTAACATAAAATAAAATGCAAAAAATATATAAATACATATTGTTGCCCTATTAACAGCTTTATTACAAATATTTTGTTCTTGTTCTCGCCCATTCTGCATCGTTTTTAGATCGATAATAGTATACTATTTATCGGAAATTTTTCTAATAGTAGCTATTTTCAATCAGCAATGGTTAATAATAAACAAAAAATGTAATCTTAGATTTAATAACCTGAGAAAGAAAATGTATGTTATAATAATAAAAACAAAAACTTTTATGTAGTTCCGCGCAAGAAGACCGTCTTTTCGTTACCGACGCCGTCACTTTTTCGCAGTTAGAAACTCACTGATTTTCAGATATAACGCACTAAATTCGTTCGAATAACGAGTAGACCCTACACACAAACACCAAGTTTAAACTCACTACATAAGCGCGTATGAAAACTACACCAATAAAAAAGTCAACATAATCCCAAATTGAGGTTAGTTGTCTGTTGTCAACCTTAAATTGAGTGTAATTCAAGCAAGAGTCAACCAATATTCTGCAAATTCTTACATGCACAACTTCAAATACATAACTACAGTAGATATAAATTTCAATAAACTTGAGCAAGTAGTTTTGGAGATTTTCGAGCCACAATTTTATATGTATATATATATATAAGGAAACTTCATTTTATATGAATGTTGTTTTCATACTCCTCATACCTCAAAACGTAAAAAAATTCAATTTTATCCCCCACCCCAATCATACCGTGTGACAGAAAGTACGAGTAATACCGCACTTGTCTTCGAAAATTTGGTAGAAAATTGCGTGGATAAAGTGATATATATGAGATCTGTAAATAAAGTAACGAGACTGGTTCAGAAAAACTTTTTATTTCAATCTAATTAATTATACTTGGACTCTATCACCTTCGAAATAGTTCCCTTGGGAAACCACGCAACGCTTCAAACGGTTTTCTCACTCTTCATAGCAGTGATGGAACTCAGAAACCGGAATATCCTTCAGATGGTTGGTAACATTTTTTTTAATGTTTTCTAGTGTTCCAAAATAATGTTCTTTGAGGTGTTTTTTTAAAGTCGGGAGCAGGAAAAAGTTGCAGAGACTCAAGTCAGGTGAATTAGGTGGTTGAAGAATGTTTTTCTGTGCTAAAAACACATTAATTCAGAGTGCAGTATGACAAGGTCCATTGTCTTGATGCAGCATCTGGTTGTCTTTGATGGCTGGTCTCACGCGGGGAACTCTTTTACGCAGTCTTTCAAGAATTTCTCGATAAACGTATTGATTTACAGTCTGTTTTGGAGGTAAAACATCCTTATGGACAATGCCGTTACTATCGAAGAAACAAGTTAGCATAGTTTTCATTTGCTCAATTTTGCTTTTTTGGGACGTGGTGAGTTTGAAGTCTGGCGTTTTGTTTCTGGGTCGTACTCAGATATCCAAGATTCATCACCAGTAATAACAGTTTACAGAAAATCAGGATCAGTTTCAGTTCGCCTTAGAAGATCGCGGCGCACTTCCTCCTTGTTTTTCTGTTCAACAGTGATTTTTTTTGGGACCAATTTTGCAGAAATTTTTTCATGTCCAGTTCGTTTGTTAAAATTTGATGGACTGTGGTATGGTTCAAATTCAATTGTTCTGCAATCATTCTGACACATAATCGCCGGTCGTACCGTATCAAGTCTCTGATTCGCTCAAAATTGTCACTTTTTGACGTTAACGGTCTTCCAGAGCGTGGATCCTTCGCAAATGATTCCCGGCTATCTGAAAATGCTTTAATCTACCTAAAAACTTGGCCTTGTGACAGAGCGTCATTTCCATACGCCCTTTTCAATTTTTAAAAAGTTTCAGTAACATTCTCACCGAGTTTAACACAAAACTTGATTGCACAACGTCGCTCATAATTAGAATCACTCTTTTTTGTTACGCGCAACAAAAACTCGTTTCAACGAAAAGTTTGTTTACGTCTCACGTGGCAACAATAGACTAAAAATATTAATAGTAATAAAAATCAGCTGTTCATATAACCATACGTTTACTAGTAACTTTAAAGTGTTGCCACTTTGGCTGCCAAAAATAACTAGTCTCATTACTTTATTTACAGACCTCGTATAAATAAAAGCATATAAATTATAAAAATAAATTTATAAAAGTATAATTATAAAAATATAAAAAAAGTCAAAAAGTAAATAAAAGTATTACCGCTAAACCAGTGGATCTACTGGTTAGTGCTAAAGACCTACATTAGTGCTAAACCAGTGGATCTACTGGTTTAGCACTAATGTAGGGAGTGTAAAGCAAGTCTCAAAAATAACCAGTCTGCATTCATCATTAAATATCATTTAATCCCTTTTTAAAAATGGTTTTTTAAATTACTGTTCACGTTTTCTTCTTCAACTAACCAAAACAAATACTACTTTTAAATAACACAGTACTTTTTCTTTAGCTTATTCAGGTTTTTTTAATAAAAATTTCAGTAATTCAATGAAATTTTAATTATCAGATTACTAATAAAGGAATAAAACGACAGTAGTTTTTGTACCGTTTAATCTGAGATAATTTTAAGTATCTAACCCACCGATAAGATACAACTAATTATGTAGTTAATACAATTACAAATGGCTAAATAAAGGAAAAACCTGAGTTTTAGCGGTTATAAGTTCGTCAATAGCAGTTATGAAAAAAAACATCCATCCAATAAAAATGCAAGAAACATGATTATATTTTCGGCATATCGCTGAGTTAACTTCAATAAAATAATTTTTACTTCCCGTACAAGGAAGTTTTGTATTTCCAGATTTTAACGGAAATATTCATTTTGACCATCCCTGAATCCATTCTGACTAGTTCGGCGTGACGTCTGTACGTACGTACGTATGTATCTTGCATAACTCAAAAACGATTAGCAGTACAATGTTGAAATTTTGGATTTAGGATTGTTGTAACATCTAGGTGTGCACCTCCCCTTTTGATTGCAATCGACTTGACCAAAAGTGTTCAAAAAGCCCAAAATCCGAAAATTTTGGATTTTGGACTTTTTCTTAACTGGAGTAAAAGCCCTCATTACACTAGAAAGCCCTCATTGAGAACTTTTCAACGATATCATAAGTGGTACTTATTTTCATTGGTTCCAGAGTTATTAGCCAAATAAAATTTTAATTAATGAAACATTTGGATCTTACAAGGGAAATGTACATGGGTAGGAATCCGATTTCATTCCCTTTCTTTTTTTTTTTTTTGTAACTTTGTTTTAATTTGAATATATTGATTTGTTAATAATTATTATTGTAAAAAAAATTTACAATAAATAATAATTAAAAAACAAAAAAAAAAATTGATGAAAAAAATCAGAAGTTATTAGTTTTAAAATTATTGTTGTAAAATGTTATGTACTTTTTATTAAAAAAATAAAAAAGATTTCTTGAAAATTTTTAATTTTAACCCTCTTAATGATTCATGGGGAAAATAAGATTTAATGTACGTAGGTTACTTATATCTTGTTAAAACTGTACTAGGTTTTGCTTATAATTTTTTATCCTTCCATGGGATATTTTTGCACGTGTATTAATATGAATTCTGAATTTAATAATGAAACATTTATTTACAGATTAACGTACCCTGTTTGCTGAAACCTACGTTTTACACTGGGAAGAAAACGTTTTCTGAAATGCGTAAGTAATAATAAATAGATATTTATAATTACGACGAAATATATGTATCTTATAATTAATTAGTAGGTTGTAAAATTATGTTAAGAAAAAATTATGATTTACAAAATCTACTACAAAATAGTAAACAGAGTTGTAATATTAGTGTTACATTGTAAACAGTTTATATAATTTTTTGTTCTGTCTAGATTATAATAAGGTGGTTGTTATATCTATTATTGTAAAAACACTTTCTATATTGTTTTTTCTTGGCGTAGAAAGCGATTCATGCATTATTTATATAAACGCCTTCTGCTTATTGTTTATATTAAATGCATATTTACATCATGACTGAAAAAATTACAGCCTTCTGTTCTGATGTTACTTGTTACAGCTGATATATAATTAGATACTAAATTGGTAACATAAAATTATGTGATCGATTCTATTTTCAAGAAAATTTAACAAGAAAATGGTCCCTAAAACAGTGATTAAGAATATTTTACTTGAGAGACGAAGGGCGCGCGTGCACACATCCACACACACACACACACACACACACACACACACACACACACACACACACACACACACACACACACACACACACACACACACACACACACACACACACACACACACACACACACACACACACACACACACACACACACACACACACACACACACACACACACACACACACACACACACACACACACATATATATATATATATATAAACTTTCTTTCTCTCTCGAGTATAATTTTCGTTTTCTGGAGTAAATCTATTTGCGTCCGAATAATAAAGGATACATTGCAAAACCGCAGCGTACAAACGTTTAAAGAATTAGGATTTTGATAATAATGCATTAGTGAAATAAAATTTTATGTACTTTTCATTTGAAAAAAAGGTGTATATATAATTTAATTGGCGTAGAAGGAAGTCATGTGGGTCCCACATCAGATTTTTTTAATAAACATTAGTTAAATATTTTTTCACGGATTCATTAGTTTATATTAGCGCATTGTAAAAACCATAAAATTGAAACTACTAAAAATAATCTTTTTTTCCTACGTGTACGTTTCAATCTGTTCAACTAGTGAACAATAATCTACTCCGCCTGCTCAATGAGATGAGGATGATATGTGTGACATGTAAATGAGAATTAGTCTTGTACAGACACAGGTTGACCGTTCCTTAGTCGTGTGGTTAATTGAACCCCCACTATCACAGTAAACCGTTATCCGCTGGCGGTATTCAAATCCGTACGAAGACAACTCGCTTCTACTACGGATTGAACCTCAAAATCTTGGACTTCGAAAATCAGCTGCTAAACAACTGATTTGCGACGAGTTTGCTATTTGACCAGCCCGGTGGGCAAAAAAAAGATACATTTGAAGATAAATATTGTTATATCCCTGAGTCGGATATAACAGTACATTGATAAATCGTTTTTATTAACAAATTTCTGAGTACGGCTTCAGGATACGTCAACTACCTTGATGTATCCTTTATTCAGCATCGGGAAATTCATCGCTACGCTCAAGGTCATATACACAACGTATCCAGAGTTCTTGGCAAAACACGGGATCGAACAACTTCTGCAGGCTCCGTTCTTGCCGTACACGGCTCCCTGCGATTTTTCGCCTTTTCCTAAGCTTAAAATTTCGCTTAATGGAAAGTAATCTGAAGACAGAAAAGATCAAAAGAAATGCGACAAGAGGACTTATGGTGCTCGCTAAAAATGATTAAAAAACTTCCGACGACGGAAACAAGGCTGTGGGTTATATCAGAAGGGGCTACTTTGAAAGGGACAAGTCATTGAACTAAGTAGGTTTAGTATTTTTGTTTTTATAAACTAAGGTTGGTTACTTTGTTATCAAACCTCATATTTATTGAGGGTTCCGAGATAGTATTATCAAATAAAAAAATATTTTTAGTCATTACCAGTAATCATGAAAATATTAATTCAAATAATTCTGAAGATTTAACAAATCTAATTTTAACTAATCTGTTTTAACTAAAAATTTATTATAAAAAAATTTAATTAATGTAGAGAATGAGTCAATTAAATTTTATTTTAATCTCTGAAAATTATTTAGTAATATATTTTTAAATTGTTACGAAAAAATTTAAAATTTTAATAAAAATACCTTATTTTATTAACTAATTACTTGGTGTGGATGTAGATTTTATAACATATATAAAAATCGAAAGTTTCACGATTAAGATATCAAGTTAAACTCATCAACTATTCCTATCAGTAATCCAGAGGTATTTACCAAGTTGAAAAGAGAAAATTTATACTTTCAGTAAATAAAAAAAAATCTACTTTAAATGTCGCAGTAGGTAGTAAAAATATTTTTTTCCAAGTATTTAAATTTCGATTTTTTGATATTCGGCCAATAAATTATTAGTAGTTTTTTGTTTTTATTTTGACCCCAACAATTAAAATATGTTATTTAGTACGGTTTATTATATTTTTTGTAGAAAAGACGGATTATATTATTTTTTGTTTAGGGGTTTTCTTAATTAAAAATTTTTAGTTTAATTTTATTTAATAAATTGATAATCATACGAGTATAAAGAAAGCTGTACGTATGAAAAAAAATGCGTAGGCAGGAACCTGATTTTTATAAAAATAAGAAGGCTGCGTGACAACGCAGTCACGTAAACAAAGTAGACTGCTGCATAGCTTGACCTAAGGCTGTATGAAATTCAGGAATTTGTATTATTGCTATTAATCTTTTTTTTAAATCTTAGTTCCAAGTAATTTTCTCGTAAAAATATTTATAATGCTGTGTAGTATATACTTATATCATCAGTGTAAATCGATAAAATACGAAGCAATCGTATCATTAAAGTATTCAAATCATCTGTCTAGACAATGTAATTATTTTTTTTTACAGATTTTTCGAAGAAAAGTACGGTATTAATTTCGGTCGCATGCTGGGAATGTGGGGTGAAAATGAATTTTCTTTACGTATTGAGGTATGATTGCGAAAATACCATTCACTTAAATTGTTGTTTCCTTACATATATGCACTCGTGTATATATTTGATGTATAACTTTTGTGGCTCGAAAATCTCTAAAACTACTAAATCAATTTCATTCAAGTTCTAAATTCTATAATAGTGTATCTGAAGTTGTGTGTGTAAAAATGTGATGAAGATTGGTTCAGCCGTTCTTGAGTTACGATCAATTTAAGGTCGAACAAATTTAAGCGAGGCAAGGTAGAAGCGTAGTTCGTTATGATGCTGCAAGTTGGAACTTTGACGTTTTTTATCTGCGGTATCTACTGTTAGCAGTATTAAAAAAGTATTAAAATATTAAAACCAAATTATAATAATGAAAATTAGGTCTTCTTGCGCAGTTCTGCGCAAGATTTAAAACAAATTATTAATGCCTATAACCTTCCGGTATACGTGACAATCATGCATTTTGGGTATTCTTTATACTTTATTAAAATCATTCTGTTGACACAATAATTATTTTTGTATACATTATGTATACAAAATACTAATGTCAATTGGAATCAGGAAAAAACCAATTATTACCATTAATGTGTATATACACATTAATGGTAATAACTTATTTAATTAAAATATTGTCAAATGCTATAGTTTATTAAGAGATGTGATTTGAAATATTTATCTTACTATTTGTTAGTCATTGAGAACAGTTAAATTAACATTATGATTATTGACAAACGTAGGATCAGAAGTGTAATTTTAAATTCACAATTCATTTCTCCGAAAATTATAACTATCATGACGTCATCTAGTCCTTGAAATTATACTGTCATTACTCTTTTTTCAACCAGGATGTAAATTCCCATAATTCCATTCTTCTTGATTTAGTATTCTTTGATTATATATGCTTTTAATGATGTATTTTTATATTAATTATGTTCTTATGATATTAAGAATTATTTTTGACGGTATGTTCCTAGAAGTGGACCAGTTTACTATTATAATTTTTACTTTCCCGGCGAATACAGCTAGAATAGGTGTTTATTAAATGGGAAAGTATAGTGATCGTGTTAAAAATGGGGTATCGAGCTTTTTTCTAATCTTTATGTTTTAAGTCCAACTAATTCATTTCGACAAAAAAAAAAACATATGTATATTCGTATATATGAACCGATGTGTGTCGCACTGTTTTTAGCCTTATATTTCAGGATTGACGAATCGATGTTCGTCAAGTTTGGCTCAAATATTTCTATTTATGGGACATTAAACACATTAATTTTAAAAAAGAGTGTTCATATGGTGAGGGAATATCGCGAAAAAATCAATTTCGATTTTTTTTTCAGTGACAGCTTAGAAAAAAATTTACTTCGGAAAATTTACTACCTACTTTTCATAAATAAATAATCCAAAAAATTGTTTTTCAAAGATTCCCCCTCTTAAAATTGAAATAAATTTATTTTTTCCTGTATCTCCCTTCGTTTTTAATATTGAAAACTTTTTTTATATTTTATACATCATATATAGGGCTATAAAAAAAGTCTGCAATTTCATAAATTATAACCCACCGGGTTGGTCTAGTGGTTAACGCGTCTTCCCAAATCAGCTGATTTGGAAGTCAAGAGTTACAGCGTTCAAGTCCTAGTAAAGCCACTTATTTTTACACGGATTTGAATACTAGATCGTGGATACCGGTGTTCTTTGGTGGTTGGGTTTCAGTTAACCACACATCTCAGGAATGGTCGAACTGAGAATGTACAAGACTACACTTCATTTACACTTATACATATCATCCTCTGAAGAATTATCTAAACGGTAGTTACCGGAGGCTAAACAGGAAAAAGAAGAAGAATTTCCTAAATTATAAACCCCGGACCTAAAACACAGAAAGGTTTTTGGAAAATCTTTGATCTTTTTTTAGCTTTTATTGAAGGGGTCCTTGATTTGGAGAAAACTTTATTTAAGAAAATTTAAATAACTAAACAAATTAATAATATTTTTAGAATTATTTTTATTTTTATTTTTTCCCCTACCTCTAAAAAATATAATATCCTATTTTTTGTTTTTTGGCTCTAATCTTTAATGTTTATTATTAAAAATACAGTTGTTTGTCACTTTAAGGACGATTAAAATTTAAGTAGTTTTGGACTCTGTAATACACCCCGGGCCCAAAGTAAGAAGCACTGTTTTTCGTTACTATCATGAAAGTTATCATTTATTTTTTCAGTATTTTTAAGCAGACTTTTAGGTAGATTTTCATAAGAAAGCTACCTATTGTAATAGGTACCATGATTCGACTTCCGGAAAATTTCGACTTATCTTCGTGGTTCACATCCCCCAGACCCCAAACCCAGCGTCTGCTCAAAAGTTTGTATACACATTTATATATATATATATTTCACTTTCTTGTGGACAATAATTGCCGTAATTTTGCGCTAATCACTTTCAAATTGTTACCTAAAAAAACCTCGACCCAAAATCTCGGTCGAGTTCGTTAACGGCCAAAATCGGACCATGGGAATGGAAATGGGGCTTTTTCAAAAACAAATTATCGCTATAACTTTCTTATTAAGTAAAATATCGAATTCGTCTAAAGTTCCTACGATTCTTTGGATAAGGACCTAAAACGTATGCAAGTAAAGTTTTTTGGTATCACCAACCATTGGTTTAGGAAGTGAAAAAGATGGGGTTTCGAAGACAAACAAAATCATATCATTAATAAGGACAGTATTGAATCGGTTTAAAGTAGTCGTTAGTCCTCTAAACATTGCCTAAAACCTTTGTGTAAAACAATTTTTTATATGACCAACCCTTACGGCAAGGGATGACAAAAATGTTGCTGGAATTGTAAGATGAGCTTGTCGTATATACTAAACATGTGAAACTTTTTTCACATGTTTAGCAACCATTGTGGTATTGACTAAATTTGAAGTTTTTCATTATTTTACGGTGGAAAGCTTTTTTATTCCCTACTAATAAGCGGTGAAATCTACCTCCATGTTCCGGCGTACCGAAGAGATTTTTTTAAAATCTATTATTACTTTTACTTCTTTGTACGAAGTAAAACAAGTATTGTAATCGCGAAAAATTTCAGTTTTCAGATTTTAACTAAAATATCGATTTGATCATCTCTGAATCCATTTTGACTAGTTTCGGCGTGATGTCTGTACGTACGTACAGACATCACGTATCTCGCATAACTCAAAAACGATTAGCTATAGGATGCTGAAATTTTGGAATTTTGGCTGTTGTAACATCTAGTTGGGTACCTCCCTTTTTGATTGCAATCGACTAAACCAAAATTGTCCAAAAAGCCCAAAATAAAAACAAATTGGACTTTTGATTTTTTCATAACTGCAGTAATAAGGCCTCGTTGAGAGCTTTTCAACGATATATATCATAAGTGGTACCTACTTTCATCGGTTCCAGAATTATAGCCAAATGAAATTTAATTAATGAAATATTTGGATCTTATAAGGGGAAGGCACATCGGATCGAATCTGACTTCATCTCCTTTTTTTTAATTTTTTTTTTTTAATTTAAATATATTGATTTATTAATAATTATTAACGTCTCATTGTAAAAACCGTTTTTCGATAAGCAATAATTAAATAACAATAAAAAAAATTATGAAAAAATATCAAAGTTATTATTGAAATAAATATATGTATTTTTCATTTTAAAAAACATGTACATGTAATTTAATAGGCGTACAATGAAGTCATGTGAGGTTCATATCAGTTTTTTTTTTTGTTAACGATAACTTCATGTAACAAAGATTTTACTAAATTTTCCTCGCAAAATAAGGAAGCCCCCAAAATCTAAAATTTTTTATTTGAAATTTGGAAATTTTGATGCGTAAATCTTAACTTCGTAATCAATAAAAGAAGTTCCCTTGATACCCCGGAATTTTAAAACGTTTGGAAATTTTTTTTTGTTATTTATATTTAAACGTTTACTATGAAAACAAAAAATAAGACTTTCAATGACTGGTTCGAAAAAGTTTAACAAAGAAAAAGCTGTACATGGTATTGTATGACTTGACCGGTGTAGCTCGAAAAGTGCAAGAAGAAGTGTAGCATAACAGTAATGTGAAAAATCTTAATCTGCTACTAGACTATCCTATCGGGAGTTTAGTAACTTTTAGAACTTAATTGATTAAGTAATATTAATAGCATTTTTAAAACAAATTTGTGCATTTCTGCTCAAAAAGGTCGACTTTTCGTTAATTTAATTTTTTTAATATATATTTTTTTTAATTTGGTTTAATATTACTAAAAATAGATACTGCAGATAAAGAAATTTCTACGTTCCAACTTGCAGCATCATAACGAACCACGCTTCTAACTTGCCTCGCTCAAATCTTTTCAGTCTTATTTTAAGTATACCTCAAGAACGGCTCAACCAGTCTTCATTAAATTTTTACATGCACACTTTCAGATGCACTACTACAGCATATCTAAATTTCAATGAAATTTATTTAATAGTTTTGGAGATTTTTTGAGCTACAAAATTTTATACATAGCCCTATATATATGGAAACCTCATTTTAAGTGAGTAATATTTTCGTACTCCCTTGTACTTCAAGATAATAAAAATTCATTTTCAATCACTCCCCACTCCCACCATGCCGCCGAAGTAATAACGCAGTTTATTTTCGAAAAATCACTCAAACAACGCAGATTGTAGACAGGAAAACCAAACAGTACATGAAAAATGGACCTGGTCTAAATTAAATATAAAATCAAAAAAATACAGAAAATTGTTTTATTAGGTTCGACTAGGTACGTCGAACCTAGTAATAAAATAGTTATTCTCTATAATAAATTAAGTAAGAAAGCAAATAATTTAATAAAAATTATAACTAAACGCTATTAAATAAACAATGTTGAATCCGTGTAAGCAGAAAAAGGAAGGTAGTGTAGAAATATCACATATCGGCAATCATTATTCAAAGATATTTTCCTAATTTTTTTTTAAGAAACTAAATTCTCAACACATCTACTCCGTTATCATTAGTCAAGATAAGGCTTTCAATAAATCTAATCATTGGAGATAAGATGGTGCGGATAATAATAATAAACAAATAACATTTATTTTTAACATATGTCGTATAAATTGTGCCATAATTACGTAATGTTACTTGGAAAATAATCTGGTACTTTTATGGGAGTTTTTATAACATTTTTCTTTAAAAACTTATCTTGACTTCCAACGGTAAATACAAATTTATTTTTTAAATAACCTTTTTCAAAGTTACAGAACGTATTTAAAAATATTTTTATTTAATTTTGTTATATATTAATTGAAAAACATAAAAAAATAATAAAAAGTAAACTGATTGTAGAGTGATTTTAATTTTTAAATATTAATATTTAAAATAATTTAGTTCACAGAAGTTTCAAATGAGGTCTACAAATGGCGTAGCTCCAATAATTGTTTCACATAAACAACTGTATTATACCATGTAAACTTAACCACATTAAGTATGGCATACGTGATGCGGAATAAAAAAAAGTAATTTAAATTTTTAAGAAAAAGAAAAAACATGTGAATATATTATTTTCTGTGTATAAAAATACATTTTCCATGGGTTACTAAATAAAATTCACATATATTTAAATTGTGTAGTTCGGTTGTTCCGAGTTAAATCCATCGCCAATAATTGCAAAATGGTTTAGGTATTCTGGGAATGCCATGGATGAATCACGATACAAAGAACTGATAAAAAATTGAGGACGTTGGAATGGTGTAACTTAAGTTTGACGCATACAGTACAGCAAGCTTGGTTATTTGTGGTATATCAGATCTGTTGGTATATCATATAATCGTTTATGTATTTTGTATATACAGCTAGTGATAATATTTACTATAAAAATTTCATAAAAAAAATTAAATACTCGTACTACTATTATAATTCTCAGTGTTCGGATTGGAAGTAAATTACTTAAAAGTGGTGTAAAATTCTATAATAAAAAGAATGTGTGAAAGGAAAGTAATTTCTTCGATTTCTGTGAAGCAAAAAAACATGATTGTATCTATGAATTCCATTTTTCAATGTTTTACTTTCTATCTTCGTAAGAACATGATCATTCGTTGTACTTATATAAAATACCGGATGTATACAAAATGTAGACAAGTTAAATGCAATTAATGTTTTCTTGGAATTAAAAAATAACCTGCTTAAATTTTCCACATATCTTTAGCGTACTTCTTCTTTATACAGCTCTTTTTTATTAAAGACAGGAAATATTTAAAAAAAATTAAAATATTTTTCACTTTAAAATTAATATGGAGTAATTGAGAGAAAAAGTATTTTCAATTTATTTGTATTTTTTATTTTTCATTAAGATTTATAAAATGGTCGTGTATTTTTATTACAAATTATTAAGAAAAAACCTGTTCAGTTCTTTTATACTACAAAACTTACAGGATTTTAAATGTAGGCATTCCTCTGTAATTTATAACGTACGTACTATTTGGTAATATAATTTTATTGTAGTAGTTGTAGTGTATTAAATAATTTTATATTTCGGTCATGTGTTGTGACGGGGGAGTGTTTGAGCACGTGTTTTACCCTGTGGTAGATCACCAGATTGTGAGAGGGTTTATACTTTTAAATTTCATCTAAAAAAGTTACTCATTTTTATCTCTCGGCAACAACCTTTTGTCGGGTACATAATAACAATAAAAGTGAAGCTTGGTGAACCTAAGATCTAACAGAAGTACAGTTATAATTCACTTTCGAATCGTGAATAAATGTTGTAAAAGTGAAAATACCATTACCGGTTGTAAAAGAAAAAATAAATTTTCAAGGAATTTTTATGGCGCATTATCAAAGACGGGATTCAGTGGAAAAGAACTATACGTAATAGAAAAATTAGAAGAAAACCAGTAATTGAGGCTACGTTACTGAGCTATTAAAAGAGATCCTTTTCACGGTCGGCTTTCGAAAAACCTAGAAATTGTTTATAGATGTTTACATAAAAATTAGACACACCAAAAATCAAGTTTATATCTTCGTTTGTTACAGAGAGATTAAAAAGAACTGCCGGATTTCAAAAAAAAATTCAAAAACCATTTTAACCCTTTAAACTCGAAATCTTAAAAAATCCTTTATTAGTGTGCACTTAAACCGTAAGAAGAAAATTTACACAAATTTTCAACAAATTTTTTCAGAAGTTTATGCTGGGCGTTGATGAATCAGTCAGTCGCTCAGGAGAACTTGTTAAAGGTACATGACGGGTTTCATTTGTTGTGTATTTATGTAAGTACTAGTGTGAAACCAATATATTCTGGTATTATCAATAAAATAAAATTATTATTCTTTTTTATTCATTATTTTGTTACACGTTACGAATTTAATATTCAGTGCAGTATCAAATTAGGATAACAACCCCGCTACTTCATTTAACGGCTGATTGATTTGAGATGCATTGTCTCTGTAAAGCAGTGACTTAACCCTTTTTATAGATCTTTTAGTATACCAGAACCAGAGCGAGAATGTTATAATTACGCTTTGAATTATTCAGTAGTAAATGAGTGTGTTAATTTTAAACTGTATGTTGATAAAAATAAATAAATTATATTGAAATTGCATTTTGATTATGAATTTTCAGAATAAACTATGTATGCTTTGTTCACGGCCGCTGAGAAAAAAAAAAAATTTAAATAAATTATAATATATTTGTCGTGCTAGGTAAAGCAAGAATAACAATTTGTGATTTTATTTAATAGATCTTATGGTGATGACATATATATATATGGATGTTGTCACCATCTGATTTAATATCTATATAAAATTAGTTCGCGCACTAATCCTTGAATAATTATATTTTGTTTGCGTCTAAATGGTATGTGGATGCAAATAAACTTGTGATTTATTATTATTCATAAGTTAACATCAATAGAACTTGTGGAAGGTTAATTAATTACCAATCTATCATTGACGGTATCGCAACGTAATTCTATTTATTAACGTTACTGGAGTTAATGATTGATGTATTAAAAGTTATTAGTCAAATAAATAGTTTTCTGATTCTTAATTAAAGTAAGAATTTAAAAAAAAAAATATTTTTAAGGCTTTTTCAGAATTTTTTTAATTTTAAGTCGCATCATATACAAGTTACATTAGCGATTCAAGCTGGAACCTTTGGTGTTGCAGAACAAGCACGCGTTCAACTATGCCACCAAGGCGGTCAGTTACAGGTGTAGTCGTTAGGTTGTAACCTAAAATAACGTCAACCACATTTTTTATTTCCTCTTATCATTTTGAAAATCTAAATTGTATCAAAATTATTCTTCTTACTCTAGTGAAGTTTTTAGAAAGGTTATAATAGTAATTATAATAAGATATACTATAATAACTTAAAAATATTATTATTTTATTTTTACGACTAAAGTTCTAATAAATTATTTATTCATTTGCGAATAAATAAATACGCGTAACTGGATTCGAACGCTTATCTTCTTATTCAGAAGGCGAGCGTTCGAATAAAAGCAGACAGTTTTTAGGGGATAAACTGAGAAAAATATTGTAACCTCAAAATCTGACTTTAATCTAGGGGCAATGACAAGTACTCAATTTGTTTTGATGTATATATAAACACCAAATATGTATATTATGTGTGTGTGTGTGTGTGTGTGTGAGATATACACACACATATATATTCATTTACATGCACTCATTTGCTCTTTTTAGAGTACGGGAATTGGTTACCAAAGACGTTTATTCGTGTCGAATTCAGATCACAACATATAATCCAAAAGGAATAACCGGTAGATTCATGAACGGCAAAGAAGAGGTAGATAATATTTTATGAACGAAATATTTTTCCATTTGTACAGAAATTAATTTAAATTCTTAATATTAACCATTCATCTATTTGAAAGGTTATAAAAAGTAATAAAAATCTTTAAAAAAATATATTTTTGATTTTTTTAATATCATTAATTTTTTGAATATTTCTCTACCTATTTCAATTTAAGAGTGGGCTACTTGAAATCATTTCAAAAGGATTAGAATTTTTTAAACAGTAAAGTAATTTTACTATTTGTAAACTTTTTAATAAATCTATTTATAAATTTGATATTTTTTATACATTTATGAAACTCTATTTATGTAACATAAAATAAAAATCCCTAAGTAATCTAAAACCAAAACCTCTCTAGGTCGGATGTAATTAGACTGTTCTAGGTTCTTTCATATATATAACTTGTTGCATTGTAAAACTTGTGATTAAACTGAAAAGAATTTTAAGTGTAGGTTCCAGACGTAGGAAGAACACTTACGTTATTCCACACCTTTTATTAATATACGTTCACATATGTATATTTCTGACCTCACATATGTGACATCATAAAACTACTCGTACTGATACTGAAATGTAAATCATAAATAAAATAAATATTAGACAATTTATTCATTTACTACCTTTTAATTTAAATATAATTTTAATCGATTATAAATAAAACACGATTATAAAAAATACTTGTTTTTTATTAGTTTATACCATTGCTCATCATAAGCATTGTTACCGACTGCGTGACTTAACGAATAAAATAGTCCACGTTCTAAAGTAGGAAAAAACACTTCGTTTTATGTTGTAGCATAAATTATTACATTTTATTTATACGATTAATATAAAAAAAAAACATTTGAAGATTTTTGAGATTAATTACTAAATTCACTATATAATTATACTACATTATATATCTGCTATCAACTGGAAGGTTCTGGGTTCCAATTCCGGTTTAGATTGGCATTTTTCTACGCGGTACAAAATTCATTTTTATTTAAAAAAATGTGAAAATAAAATAGTAATACTTTCCTAGCATCGGTTATTTATTCTTATGTAGCGGAAAAATAATTATACCTGAAAACATTTACCTATGATTTCTTTTTTGGGGTGGAGGGTAATTTATGATGAAGTTTTATTGTAAAATTATCTTTATATGTTTAAATAAACCAAAAAACTTTTTAAAAATTCCAAAAATTACTATTTATTTTTTCTGCTTCTCACCTCTAAAATCACCTTCCAAGAAAAATGTTTAATTTTTCTTCGTTTACCATGTTAAATGGAAGAAACTAATGAAGATTCCATAATAAAAATCTACAACCGATAAAATTTACCAAAGATTTCTTTTTTTGCGGGGTGGGAGCTGAATTGATATTTTATTGTAATATTACTACTAAAAGTTTATTATTTAAACTTTTAATAATATTGAAAGTTTAAATAAATCCAAAAAAGTTTTTAAATCAACTTCCCCGTCACCAATATAGCCCCAAAAGTATTTTTTTGGGGGTCGCTTACAGTACTATTAAATAAGCTGCATTACGGTTTAGAACGTTTATTATGGTTTATTTTTTGAAGAAATTAAGCTTTGAAGTTTTTAAAATTGTATCAGGTGTCTCATACAGAACGCTAGATTAACCGATTAGATTAGAAAGTGAATTTACTGCACTTAATAGCGAGATACAATATCAGACAAATATCTCTGCTGGAATACTCTTCCTATTCCGACAAAATGTGATCACAAGATCTCGGTAGCCGATCCTGGTGATCGTTGCGTAAGGTGAGAAGAGAAGGAAATATTTTTCTCGCTGTGAATCGGTTATTTAGCGTGCAATGTGATAAAATTTTTTCTAAGGTTTTTACTTATTGCTAGGAATGTTTATTATGGAGTTAAGCAATTGAAAAATGAAATCGATAATTTGCAAAATTATAAAAATCTATTATTTTGTTTAATTCAGTTGAAAAAATATAAGTTAAATGAAAAAATACACAATAATTATATCAAAATATGTTTTATTTAAATTTAATGAAGTAGTAATTGGTGAATTCAAACTTAGAATTGTACAGTAACACGCTACATGAATACATTTCCTTACTATTGATTATTATTATTATTATATATAGTTTTAAATATTTTCTTTTACTACCTTACGTTTGTAATGAATAAATTTTTTCTCATTAGGATCGGTTTTTTAATATTTATAAGTTAAGAAGTAACATCTCACTCATTTTACATTTTTATTATACTAATTGTTTAAAAATTGTTTAAATTATGCTTAGTATAAATTACATAAACTTATCTATATATACATTTATTATTGATACGAATAATTAAAACCCTTAATAAATTAATTTAATATTTAATTAATTACTTTATTATTTATTTTTAATAAAATTCACTATTTTGCATGTACTATTACTTGCGTGTAACTAAAAAAAGAAATATAAATGAAACAGTATATAAGTGAAATCCATTTTATTTTCCTTAACGTAGCTTAACCTGCTGAAAAATAGTATACTCGTACATGAATACACACATATTTGAAGTGTTCGTGTTATTTAAGAAGTCACGAATTTTAAATCGTTATTTTATAATTATAATGAAATAATTTAATATTTTTTATTTGTTTTATGATTAATAATTCTTAATTATATATTCCTATTTTAACACGTTTTAAAATGTTTTATTGATTTGTTATTGAGATAATTTAGTCGTATAATTGCAGTACTTAAATTTATTTAGCTTTCATGAAATATAGAAAACGATTTAAAAAAAAAAAAACGTGATTTCAGTCGCTGGAATTTTATATTTATACTTTAACCATTAAATATTCAAAGTGTGTTAGCTCATGAGGCACCATTTATTTTGGAATTAATTAGGTTGTAAGAAATGAAATTATCTTATTTAGGGGATTACTGAGTGTATATATATATATATATATATATTTTAAAGATTAATAATATAAAAAAATGGTTTTTAGGATTTGTTTGTAAAGTTCTGAAATTGTAATTTAAAAAATCTTTTTTTTTTAACTATCATATAGCAGTTAAAAAGTGAATTAAATCTTATTATTACGCTTAGTAATTATTTTACTTATTGTTGTATTTATAAAAACCCTAACTAAATAACCAACTTGTGACTTTTATTCAGTGTGGAAAACTATTAAATCTGAGGTAATTGTTTTCTGTTGTAAAGTTCAAAGAATCGTTAAATGAGCAGTTAAGCTGTTCTTTAATATTGTAACGGATATATCTTTTCCGTTTTCATTATATTCATTTTATTTTCAGAAAATATTTTAATTCTAATAAAAAAATATTTATTAATAAGCAACTATAAATAATATTTATTGTTTCAATATTACGCATTTTATATTATTTCATTAAAAAATGGAAATTTAAAAAAATTACGCTTTTACTTATAATAATGGTAGTAATAAATTGTGTAAAATTATCAATAATTTAATAATTAGAAAATTATGAAAATATACTGAAGTTGTTTTGGTTGGATAGACTTCGTAGTTGAATTTGTTGATTATTGGTTACTTATTCGTGCTTATTAGCTATTATAGCTTAGGTTAGTTAGTACTTGTTAATTCGTGAATGAACTCACCGTAACATGTTTCTTGTTTCGTCGGTAAAATATAAGTTTATCCTTAAAAAAGAAATCAAGGACTAGTAGATAAAATTTAACGTCATGCATTTATTTTTAAGTTATTCATTAATGAATAACAGTATTTATTCAGTACATGCTCGTTTATATAACAAAAAAAAAAAAAAAAAATAAGATTGTCTTTAAACATTTTTTTTTCTTATGATTCTTATGAGTCACTTTTTTTTAGGTATTAATCAAGTTAAAGTTAACTTAAATATAAGTTCGATGCTTAGCAATAATAAATCTTTATAAAGAAGGAATAAATAAAATTAAGTTGTTTAACTGTTCAGTTTTGGAAAATTTTAATATAGTTATTATTTTTTAAATAGAAAATTAAATAACTGTACAGAAAAAGAATAAAATAGAGTAGTAAAGAAAAATAGTTTTATCAGTTTTACCTATTATAACCCTATTTATGTAGAAGATATGATAAAAAGATTTATAAAAGAGTTTGAATGGACAGTGTAGCAAAAAGGAAGATAAAATTATATGAGATTCGTAGACGATACGTTTTAAGGACAGATGATCTTAAAATTAGAAGAGATTATGACAGAATACTGAATGAAAAATTACAGAAAAAATTACAGAAAAATTACAGAAAAACAGAAATGAAAGTAGGAGCTAATACATATCTTAGGAAAGAAAGAATAATTGGAAAAGTAAAATAAAGTTTTAAGTACAATGTTAATAGACGACTACAGAAATAAAACTGAAATAAATATTAGAAATAAATATATATTAAGTATTTAACACAAACAAATACTACGTAGAGATGGAATTAGAGAAAGCGTCTTGTAAGGTGTTATGTTTGGTCTGTATTTCTGTATAGCAGTGTGAAAAATGGAAACTAAAGAAGAAGGAAATAGAAAGATTAGAAGTATTTGAAATGTAGGCATGGAGGAGACAGTAAAAAAATTAAATGAATAGTGAATAAAATAAAGGATTAAGGTGAACAGCGAACAAAAATGAAAGAAAAGCCGGAACGTATCGTGGGAAAAATATTCATTCAGTAAAAGAATGCTAGAAACATCAGGAAAAGCTTCAAAGAAGAAAGGATGGAAAAAATGTATAATTATAGACGATTTAAAAGGAAATGGGAACTATCGAAACTCAAAAGTTTTGATGGAATTATAAGAAAACCGCGGTGAATATAGAGCAAGAGGAATAGCCTTATGAGAAAAATATTACGGAAACTCTTAAGTATAACTCCAGAAATTTAGTTTAGCTATTGAACTGGAATCCGTTGGCAGCTGTGTCCCTTGTTAGTCTTGTGAGTAGAACTGTACTTTTCGTGTTTTGATTACCAGGCCAGGACCTGCTGTTAATTAGAACCTAACAACAGATTAGTGCTTGGGAGTTACTATTAAGGAACAGTTATTGTTAAAACACATTGTTCAACTTAAAAGAAGCCCTGTCATATTTTTGTTAAAAAGCATATTTTTGTTAAAAAGCGTGTATTGGAGTGAGGTGGGTAAAATAAAGTTGAAGATGTTGGTACGAATGGAGTGGAGAGGACTGTTTATTGTCTACACATTTTAGTATTGCCGGTCTGCGTCGAGCATTGGCTTTTGAACAAGGTTGTATAATTGTGCGTTGTTTGTTAAAATGCGGTAAGCTGTTGAAAAATGTGTATTTGTGATGGAGACTTATTTAGAGACGAAATCTGATGTGTATCGACGAAATTTCAGGGAGAAATTTGAAAAGGAAATCCCAGTGAAAAGTGTTACTCAGAAGTTATTTAAAATGTTTTGTTAAACAGATTCGATGTTAGACCAGAGACGTGTCCGAGTTACAAGATTTCGTCATAAATCTTGCGGAGACTAAGCCGGAAAAACAAAATTTCACTAGGTTCGGTCTACACTGCATTGAGGAGAGCGCTGAAATGTTATCGGTTTTGAATGCAAGTTTTCAAAGAGCTAACTAAAGCAGATTGTGCTAAAACGGTTTACTACTGACAACGGTTCAAGAACTTCATTAGAGGCAATATTGGCATTTTAGTTCAAGTGTTTGGCACAGATGAAGCGTGGTTTCAACTCGGTGGGTAAGTTAACAGTCAGAGCTACGGAGCATGGGGTACTGAAAACCCGGACATTTTCTTTGAATCTTCCCTACATCCACAAAACATAGGCGAATGGTGAGCAGTTTTAATAATAAGGAATAGAAGTAGACTTCATTTTCAACACTTTTTATAAATTATTATGAAAATATTTGCCAATAACTATTATTTAAAGATTAAACTAAGTGATGGGGCCTCTATTAAGTTGAACACTGTATAACGGCCAACCTTAAATTGCATACTTCTTACGAGAAGTAGAGATTCAAATCGCATCGACAGCAAAGCAACCACAAATCATCTGTACTACCTCGAAAAATATTCAGAATTTGAATATCCGTGAAGATGGATAAAAATATTAATTTATTCAGCGTAAATAATTATATACAAATACTATGGGATAATGCTTCTGATATCTCAATACTAATTGCAGTTTAAAGTAATGATTTTAAAATTCATTTGAATTTGTTTTTCAGATCGGTTATTTCTAACTGCGATTAATAAAGATAATTCTTTAACCGAAATATTTTACCGGTATTAAATGTAAAATTTGGTAGTTATGAAAAATTATTTGTCTATATTTATGTAATTTATACAAGGAAACAATCTTAAGTTATTCTGGAACTAGAATAATAAAAAAATATTAGCTTATAAAAACCGTTAAGTAGAAATAAAATTATGGCGGGTCAAAGCCCAGGTTTGTATTCGATTAGTATACTGTCAAAAAAATAAAAAAAAAGAATATGTAAATTGATAGGTGTGGGATTAAAAACCAGACAGAGGGACACCCACCATGGAATAATTTTCTAGCGGTGTGGAGCCATCGTAAAAGAATTGATTAATGCACCTGTTTGTAGTTTAATTATGTGGTCTTGTTGCAACAACTTAATTTTATCATTACAGATAAACATATGAAATTAAATTTAATTTTAGTTAATGTTTGAAATATAACATTGAACGCAGTTTGTTTAACTTGTAAAATTGCGTTATTTTTTTAGTTTTTTAATAACAGATTGAAGGAAGTCTTGTAATAATCTACAAAGAAAATTACTAACTGTTTTTCATGTTTTATAAGTAATTTAATAATTTTTTTATTTTTTAAAATAACGGTTCCTATACGTATAATACAATTTAATGTTCATTTGAATAATTATAGGCAGTTTTTAATTTAGCTATACGTTTTGTAAAAATACATTAAATTCTGTTTTTATACATATATGTTTGTATTATTGGCATGCAATTTTGCTCTAAGGGGTGAGCAGTTTTAAGTGCAACAACAGTACTGCACTAAGCTATCTTATTAAAACATTGAGTTTGTTTCGAGTTATTAACGACGGTGTAAAACTGTAGTATAACTCAGGAGCGGCTGATGTATTCTAGTTTAAGAATAAACAACTGTAATAGCGCAATAAATGCGTTTCTCGTATCCCGTCCAGATAAAACGTACTCGGGTAGGTTAATATGAATTATTTCGTTAAAAGTTTTTTTGCAAGTTTTATTAACTTATAACCATCACAGACAGCCATCAAGACTGGCTGCTATAGGGTCTTACGGCAGCCTCGGCCAATGAACGGACCCTTAGGTAGTGGCCAGTCCGCTGATCGGAGAGTGCCTGGAGCCGTCATGACCGCTGCTTCCGGGGAGCCGCTGTTAAACGCAGGCGGAAACCTGGGAAAAAGTTGTGGTCCTCTGACCTTAGCGTGCTGCGCGCAAGAGTTACGTCCGCTAGGAGAAGATACCAGCTTCGCCCCCTAACGGGGATTATCGTTGATGACGTGCGCACTGAGAGTCTATGGATCTACCGCACGCTCGTAATGAGTATGTTCTCGCCATCAAGGAAGCCAGACTCAAGTTATGGCAAGACTCCATGCGCAAGTTGCAGCGCAACCCCTGGCAGCTCGCATAATCATGCTACCGGCCAAAGCCACTGCACACACGTGCTGTCCAGTGTTTGATGGTCGTGATCACACTTTAATACCTGTGGCGACTTGCCAGGCGTTCCTGGATACTCTGTTTCCAGATCCTCCGGAAGATGAAGCAGAGGTCGGCGTTAGAGAGGGGGCTATGACCCCTTCCCTGGCGTACGGGCTGTGGATTCCGTTGATATAGACCGAGTGGTTTTTCGAATGGCATTGAAAAAGACACCGGGGATCGACCAACTTGAGTCGGATATATTATTCCAACTGCTGCCTGTCATAAGACATATTCTCGGGGTGCCTAAGCTAGAGCTGCTTCCCGACTTGTTGGAAAGTGGCTTTGGTGAGGATGCTCTTAAAACCAGAAAATGATCGCAGTGAGTCGGTAGTTATCGACCCATCAGCTTCTTGCCGGTAATCGGCAAGTTGCTTGAAAGGCTGGTTATGGAACGACTCTGGGAAAGCATTGAGGTGAACTGTTTTCAAAATCGAGGCCAGTATGGCTTGACGAAAGGGGTTGGCACCGAGGATTGCATCTTAAATGCTCTTGCCGAGTTGGAAAGCGCCGACTGTAAATATGTTTTGGCAATTTCTATAGATATATAGGCAGTATTCCTTCCTTGTGTTGGAGTTCTCTCCTGTATGAGTTGGAACGCGGCAATGTTTCCGTAGCCATGCAGGCCGTGGTACGTGACGATTTGTTTAACCGTACGGCTCTGTTTAAGGATACGCACCTAGTTGTGAAAAAATCTGTTATCAGGGGAAGCCCGCACTGTGGAATCTGATATTCAACGGAATTCTGAGACTGACATTTCCAGAAGGGGTCACGGCCCATGCTTTCGCCGATAACTGTATCCTTTTAGTTCGTGGTAATTCAAGACCACAGCTAGGAGATCGGAAGCAGGCGACCTTGTCAACCGCAGAGGGTTGGATGAACATTCAAAATTTAAACATTTCTGTGCCCAAGACGAAGTTTACGCTTCTCAATGGTGCAGAGAAATCATCGTACAGTCGTAACCCCCATATTAAATATATAGGCTGTGTAATCAGCCGAGTGAGAGTTCATATGTACCTAGTTTTGTCTGATGAGAAGTTGCTGTTTAGCAACCACATTAGGCAAGTAGCGGCGGACGCCGTCTCAGTGATGCACAAACTTAGGAGGATTGCTCGGAAAGACTATGGGTTGTCGGGCCGTCAAATGTACATGGTGTACCGAGGTGTTTGCGAAAACATGTTCCCCTACGCGGCGCTCGTTTGACCGCATAGGTTGGATATGAATAGAGCACTTCTTAAAAATTTAAAGAGTATCCAGCGCAAAGCCTTAATTGTATGGATTGGTGTTTTTAAAATAAACCTCCTACGAGGCTACCACCGTATTGAGAAAGGTTCTCCCAATCGATTTAGTGATGAAAGTTTGGGCAGCCATGTGGAGATTGCGAAGAGGCCGTGAGGCCGAGGTATTTGAGATGCGGTTTCGAGCTGGGCCTGTACCGGAGCGGGAGGGTGATCACAATGCACCGGATCTAAATTTCATTCAGTTGCCCATCTCCCGCATGCGGAAGAGGCTGCAGAGCCTCGCGATGGAAGCATGGCAGCTGGAATGGGACACCACGAGTAAGGGAAGATCCTTGTATAAGTTTTTACAGGATTTGGGGGATGGTATGCCTCGAGCTCGTTTTTAAGGGCAACGAGTGCCCGGGTGCTCACCGACCACGCTAACTTGAACCAATATCTGTTTCGGTTCCGCCTAGCAGCTGATGAGTTATGCGTCTGTGGGGAGGTTCAGTCAAATGAGCACCTGCTGTTTGACTACCCTGCTCTTGGTGTGGTTGGGGGGCAGAGACCGGGCCACCCTGAAACTTAGAGGTCAAGGGAAAAATTGGCCACTCACAAGCGGCGAGTCAATGCCGCGAGAGCCGCATTGTCGGACCGTGTAGTTCTTATTTGTAGTTGCTTTGTTGAACCGGCATCCGTAGTTTACTTAAGGGAAAGACTCTTACCGTATTGCCGTGGGAAGCTAACCCTGAGTATGGCTGACCACCAGCCAATTATTATGGTTCCAAGCGCTATAAAATGGTGGACAGGTACTTGCTTGCATTCAGCGACCTAGGCGTGGCAGCGAATTGCTGCCTAGACCAAACAAATTTTGGATGTCATATATATTTGTAGTAGTTGACGGGGCGCCTACCCATTTTAGTAAATATATGACAAGTGAGCGGTTGGGACACGTAAGCCGGTGGTGTATGGCACCGCGCTTAATTCGCTCACGTTGTTAGTTAAGCTCTAGGAGCTATTTAGGACACTGGTCGCTAAACTGTTTCGAGGTTCAGTAGCCGCTTGTGGCACAGACATTCGGTCTTATGCTTTAGGGCGACCGAATGGAGTGGTGGCGAGAGAAATGTCAAGCAAACCAACCGTTTAACTTAATATCATAAATATTTGTTTATTGTGTTCTTCGATATTTATTTATACTTCGTTCCTCTAATCCCTTTTACTGAACATTTTTCTGGTTTTAATTATTTGTATCTTTTCTATTTCGTTTATGATTTTCCTTTATTTTTAATTATAATGAATTACTTTAACCATGTTGAAAAAAATAATATTTCCTCTATGCGTCAAGTAACCACTTCTTTCCTGTGATTACATTTAACGTTTAAATTGTTTCATTTATTACAGTCATTATTATTATATTGATCACTTTTATTATTAATTATTTTACTAATTTTTTCTAAAGTTTTTACACCGTAGTGTTAATTTTTTTCTCATGATAACCAACGTCATTTTAAATACATCATTTTACGTCATTTAAAATAAATGTTGTATCGTAATTTAATTAATTAACAATGTTCTAATGGGAAAAATAGTTAATTTTTCTTAAACAAGATGTTTAGTTTACATAATAAATAGTTGTACCTGGTTTCATCTGGACAAGAAACTTAAAAGGAATCATAACTTCCTTTTTAATGATCGTTTTTCTTTTAATTTTTATTGTTTTAATAAATGCCGTTTCATACCTGGTACATTCTGGCGACCAACAAACCATTTGAGTGATGCATTCCTTATATTTATATATATTTTCACAAAGTACGGCAACCGCTAAATAATTTTTAACCGTTAAATATAGAAAAATGAAATGTTTCAATTGTCCCTACCGTAAAACCATCTATTTTTTCGTATGAGACCACGACACTAATGATTGACAGGGTCCTCGTGAGGGAGAACTCAAAATTATTTTAAACGAGTAGGATTGAAACATCATTTTAAAGTAGTTCACTGAAAAACAAAAGTTATGACAAGAATCTTGGGAGTATGACTACGCTAACTAAAATGGTGGTTATTTAATTTTCTTTTTCAAGCTAGTTTCAAAAGTACTCTACAGTACCTTTTAAATAACTGATCAACAGAAAAATAATAAATAAATAAAATTCAATGCTCACATTGAAAATGAGCTATTTTTTTCGGTATGACACCACTACTTAGGAGTATTGTAGGCTCCTTTTGAAACTAAATGTGAAAAAATAACCAAAATGAGCAGCGATTTTGGTTACGGTTGTCGTAACCCGATTTTTTTTACGTAAATATTTTTTCAGTACCCTTTGAAAGGATATGTCACAACCCTAATTTTTAACGTTTAAAATGTTTTAGTTACTTTCTCAGATGGGTGGTGGGTGATCATTTCTTAATATAGATCGATATGAGATAGAAGCATTTGTTAAGTTTTTTATTTATTTTTTGTTTGTTTCTCTATTGAGCAGTTAATTAAGAGGTATTTTGTAGACTAATTATGAAAGTAGGTGTGAAAAGAGTTAATTGACCCCCATTTTTGTTACGGTTGTCATTTTCCGAATATTGGTGGGTCAAACATTTTTTTTTTTCAGTGGCAAATAAAATGATGTCGCAATCTTACCTTTTATATTTGAAGTGTTTGCCTCTCCTTCCCCGTGAGGGTCTCTTGGGCGGCCTAATCTCGAAATAATAGATCGTTTCGACGTAGGAGAATATTCTTAATTTAATTTTCCATGTTTAACGGTTGAAAAGCTGTTTATGGGTTGTCATACTTTATGAACGCTCTATATGTATAAATATTTATGTTCGAGGTATGTTTTTTTAGTAAGTACCGTTTTAATTTATGTCCGCTGCAGCGCGGCTGTCGCCGTTTCGCGCATATGCACTGGGTAATTACATCTACTGGCTTCCGGCTTGCTATAGACGCCATTATGTGATTGTTAGTCTATATTTTCCTGATCGTGTTTAAAATGCTTATGAGTGTGGAGAGCGCCGCCGATTGCGAAATACTTACTGTTATTCGTTTCTTAAACGCTTAATGTTTCTTGTTTAAAGAAAAAAATAAATGAATAAATAAATTTGTTTAAATTCAATAATATGTAATAACTAATTTGTATAAAAATAAAAGGCTGACGCCCAGATGATTAATTATGAATTTCTTTGATTGTAAAAAATGCGATGTTTGACCGGAGCTCGAACCTGGTACTTTTGGATAAAAGGCAGAGACATTCCAATATGGGAAACTAAAATATCTATTTTTTACTAAAACGTTTTACGGAAACATTGAATTTATCAATAATTTATGTATTGAAAATCATTGTCATGTTTTTCTCTTGTAGTTTAATCACTGTTTTGTTATATTTTCAAATGGAATCAAAGATGTACATGTTAGTTTACTTACGATGATAAAAATATTTTCAAATCTATTTAAACCGTGTGATTTTTTATTAAAAAAATTCTTTCTAATTATATACCAATAGAAGGAACATAGGAGCGGTATCACCATAGAATAATTCTCTACAAAATTAAAATTAAAAAAAAAAAAAATTTAATTTTAATTGTTTATTCCAATAATTAAAAAAGCATACGTCTTGCTTTACAATTATTATATTTTAGTTATGATTTATTTAATTTATTATAAAAAAAAATCCTTCCTGAAGGAGATATTTTATTAACTGAGATCACGAAAAAAGATAGATAAGTAAGTGAAACAATTGTTTAATTGTATTAAACAATTTTAATAAAATTGTTATATTCTTCTAAGTTGTAATTAACAAATTATGTACAGGTAACAACTTATATACACGTAAGGATCGAATTAAAAATTCCTCCTTTTTAAGCCTGTTAAAAACTTCTCATCCGTTTCGACGTAACGCATTTCCTTACAACTTATTTTTTTAAAATAAAATGTAATTATGATAGAAAAGAGGAAACAGCTTAAATTCTAGTATAACTAAACTGCTTACCGAGCAGAAACTCAAAGTTATCGTTATCTAATAAACCGTTGATCTATAGAGTTATCCTTAAACTTATTTAGACGTGCGGGATCCAGTACGACGAGCAACGGCAACATTGAGATAATTCAAAGATTCCAGAATAAATTGGTGAGGACCATAACAGAGGCGCCATGGTTTGTTAAGAGTAGAGAAATTCATGACAATCTAGGATTACCTTCTCTTTACGAGGAGATACAAATAAAATTTGCTCGCGGTACAAAAAGAGGTTAGACAAATATATAAATTACCTGGCAGTAAATCTATTGGGCAACAGTGATGACGTCAGATGACTAAAGTTTCATATGCTGGACCTGGCAGATATAACCAGAGGAGTGACCTGGAGAAGGAACCTAGGAGTAGGAACAGATGATGACTCACTTTGTATTGAAAGTCACTTCGGCAATCTAGGAATTATACCTAATTCTATTTACCGAAGAATGTTTGTTTTATCTATAGTGTTGTTTTCAAATATTGATATTGATCATTTTTTTTTTCTTCCTTGATTTATTTCTGGTGCTATGTTAAGTATTGAAATTTAGTTGGACCATCTGTACAAGTGCATTTCTTATGTATGAGGTGTTGAATTTTTTTATGTTTTAATGAGGGGTTTCGTCGGGGATCTCTCTTCACGTGATTATCATGACTTAAATTTACTTATGGTCGTCTATGTGGAACCGATTGTAAATGCTGACAGATAAAAAATTTAATAAAAAAGTTATTTAAACGGTAGTTAAAGTAATCTACAAAGTAACAAAAAACTTAATTTTCACTATTCTCAATCTACAATATATCATTAATTTTTTAATCAATATAAAAAATAGGTAATAATAAGGAAAAGATCGAGGATTAGTTTATATAAATCAACGGGTTTTTTATTTTCTGCTTTAGATATACCAGGGTTGTTCCAAAGTAATGTTCATGCGCATGCGCGCAAAACAAAGATACCGACTTGCGGCAACCGGCAGTTTATAACCTGAAGTATCAAAAAGCAGACCGTATAAGTTGTTCGGGGTTTATTAAGTGCGTAACGATGGCAATGCAGTCCGAAGATGAGACAGAAATTAACTCAGGTCACATAAGAATATTCGAGCAATAAAATACTTCAAAATCGAAAATTTAAGAGGTAATGCTGTGCCAATATTGATATATTAGACTGCAGCATCGTAAAGTGTCGGCATAAAACTTTAGAGAGGGAGAAGGAGTACAGCAGATGAGCCACGCTCTGGCCGCCCGTCTACTGCTATGGACGATACAAGCATCGCTATTGCTGGCATTAATCTACAAAGACCGTCGCATGACAAAGAGAGAAATCGAAAATGAAACCAGAATACGAAAACTTACAGTACACAATATTTTTGTGAAAGTTTTTTGTGATTGAAATATCGAAAACTGTGTTCAGAAAGAATCGGCAATAGTGTGTGAGTTTTGCGTGATAAAGCGTGCCCACGTATTGCCAGTTATATCGCTGATTATTTTCGTCAAGTATGTTTGGGAAATGCTTCGCCATCCACTATACAGTCCTGATTTGAGTCTACCGGTCTTCGATCACTTTTCAAAGCTTAAAAAGCCACTAAGTAATTCGTTTTAGGAGTTGAAAGAATTATCAACTGCTGTGACTCAGGAAATTCGACCCCTGAACTAAGATAATCTCCTGACAGCAATCCATAAACTGCCAGACCGTTGGGGAACTTACATTATACGTGGAACGGATTATACTGAAGAGTTACAAACTTGATTTAGTGTACAAATACATTTCTTTGAATTCTGATGAAATGTGGATTAAATTTGCTACAACCATGGTAAATTCTTCTCAAAGTTTTCAGCTAATCTTAAGATATCTGATTTTCTTTTTTCTTTGTCCCTCAGGATAAAGTCGAATTGTCCCATCCCGATCTCAAAACAAATTCCTCAACTTGTTACCAATGCTTCCTTGGTCTTATTTACATTTGATTTTAATAGGAAAAAGCCTGCTTATAAAAATAATTAAAATTTCCTAGAATAGATAATTATATTGATTTAAAAAAATTTACAATTTATTAACATCCCAAATTTTTAGGATTTCCATTGCAAAATCTCAAACCATTTTTCTACATTTAAATCAAGATATTTTCAAAATTTCAACTTTTTAGATAATGAAAAATGTCTCTTTAGGCGAAGATACCCCTGTGTTTATCATAAAACCTCTACAGTTAACAGTTAGTCAGTAATGGGTACTACTAAAGTTTCTACTTAGGTACTGATCTCAGACTGCTACAGTGGAACGCCAATTCAGTAATAGGCAAGACAGGAGAACTTTGCCGTCTGTCCGAGGATCTACTAATAGACGTGATACTGTTGTCTGAGACGTGTCTGAATGCGAACAAACAACTGACCATTCGGAATTACTTTACGTATAGGACGGATAGGCCAGTACGACCCGGACGCACTGCTAGGGGCGGGACCGCAATTTTAGTCCACAGACGCCATATACACACGCAGGTCGACATCCACGCTAACGTGATGGAGCAGAGTTGTATAGATGTGGAGCATCTAGCCACGGTGTATCAGCTGGTTTCGGCTTAGAATAAACCAAACTCGGCGGTACCCGGCCCAGATCTAGATGCCGTGCTAGAAAATTGGGATGGGCCCATGATACTCATGGGCTAAGCACGAGTCTTGGAATAGCAATCTGACTAGTGCAAATGACAGGTTGCTATTCGAAAGGGCACGAGCACGCCGGTTAGTCGTCATAGGCCCCGAGCTGCTCACCTTCGTTCATCGAACGGGCAGATCGAGACCTGATGTACTCGAAATCGCAATCATGAAGGCGGTAACAACTCCGGTCATGATTGAAACGACAGACCTCAGATCGGACCACTATCCTGTCTTATTGGAGTTGGGCCAAGCAGGAGGCGGCCAAGACCTCCCAACTATATCCCGAAGGTCAGTGAACTGGAAAAGGTTCTATGAAACTCTCCAACGGGATTACAGGCCAGCGCATCCTGAATTCCTGACCACACCATAGGAAATCGACGACACGGTCGAACGCGTCACATCGTCAATGACCGAGGCTTTGTCAAACAGCTCTAAAGAAAAGACTACGAAGCCTATCCGTAATAATCTCCCACCTCACATCTCTGACGCTACAGCAGAGAATCGCCGACTGAGGAGGAGATACCGAATCACCCTGCCCCCCGATGATAAAAGGGCTTTTTATATTCAAATGGACAGAGTTAAACAGTTGCTGGCACAACGTCGAGAGGATTCGTGGAACGAATACTTCGCCTCGGTTTCAGACGACCACTCCTCGGTGTTTAGGCTAAACAAAAAACTACGAGAAGGAAAGAAGCCCCGCCACCCGGTTGTGGGGTAACGAGGTCTTCTGACATATTCGGAGGCGGACAGGGTGGAGGGTTTCGTCGACACCCTGGAGATCCAATTCACTCCAAAACCCCCTCCCGCCCGAACGACGACCACGCAACCGAGGTGGAGTCCTTCCTCGTAGATTATTTAGCACAGGTGGAGGACACCCCGCTAGAAATAGACCAAGTCACTGAGGCGGAGGTTTCCGCAGCAATCAAAGCCACAACCCCTAACAAGGCTCCAGGTGTTGACGGGATCGGTGCCCGCGCATTCCGAAATGTTCCACCCGCTCTTATAGCGACCATAACCACAATATTCACGTCAATTTTGTAGGTTGGATATTTTCCAAATTGCTGGAAAACTGCAAAGGTGATATGTCTACCCAAACCTGGGAAAAGTCTGCTCTTTCTCCAGAATTACAGGCCGATCTCCTTATTACCAGTGTTGTCAAGCTATTCGAAAGGATTTTCCTGGAGAGACTTAGGCGTCATTAGGGAAAAGAAGTACGGCCTGAGCAATTTGGGTTCAGGGAGGGCCACTCGACGGCCCTCCAACTGGTTAAAATAATCGGCAGTCTTGTTGGAGGCCTAAATAGAAAAGCAGTAACTATAACCGTTTTTCTAGATGTGGCTAAAGCCTTTGAGAAAGTTTGGCATAGCGGCTTGCTATATAAACTCGCGCTTCGACGATTCCCTGTCGCTATGTCAGATTGATACGTTCTTATTTACTAGACCGACAATTTCTTGTACGCGTAGGGGGAACAATCTCCTCCAACAGAGACATAGCCGTGGTGTCCCCCAAGGAGCAGTGCTTTCGCCGTTCTTTTGTACACGGCCTACGTCAACGATATGTCGCTGTTGGAAGGAGTCAAAACAGCTCTATACGCAGACGACTCGGCATATTATTATGAATACAGAAGTCTAGATTACGCCATCGAGAGACTCCAAAGGCCAATGAATCTAGTAGAGCTGTGGCTCGATATGTGGAAAATCAAGGTCATCGGTGAAAAAACGGTGGCAGTGATGTTCACATACAAGACTCGTGCTCCAGCCAGGCAGCTGGAAATCTCAGGAGAGAAAATCCCCTTTGGGAAAACAGTCAAGTACCTGGGAGTAGTCCTGGATAAACGGCTTATCTTAGGAGAACATGGTAAATATGTGACCCAAAGGGCAAAGGACGGCAGGGCCGCACTACACCCAGTACTGAACAGTGCCAGCCCATATCCACTGGCGACCAAACTGCTCATTTTTCAATTCTACATCCTGCCGATTCTAACGTATGCTTACCCGGCATGGGAAGCTTTGTTGAACTCCACTCTTCAAAAGAAATTAGAAGCCGTCAAAAACATAGCGTTGTGGACGATATTTGGAGCACCGTGGTTCGTCAGAAACGTCACTCTTCGCAACGATGCGGGACTACACACCGTATCCGAGGTGGGGGTGGCGCAGGCATGGAGACTGTTCGGGATTGCGGCCGTGTCCGAACACGGCTATCTCCGGGACTTCTGCCCGGGGACATCTGCCGAGAGGACTACTCCACAGGGTATCAGAAAACGGCCTCATGCCATATTAAACGAACCACCGTGAAGAGGCGGTACGAGAGTCAAAAATTACAAACCAGGCTTAGGAGCCTCTATATCGCGTAACGTGTAAATGGAAACCGCGCGAAAATTCTGGCCGCGAAAGTGACCGTTTTCACAATTAAATTTTGTTAAAACTATAAAAATTTAGACAACACCCCACACCGTCCCACGAAGAGACCACAGGGAGAGTACATTGTTCCCTCCAAATAACTAGGGCCACGGTAGGCGTATTCCTGCTAGCACATAGTACTAAATAAGTACTAAAAGGATTTCAGCGGATGGACTGAAGGGGAATCACGCCGGGAGTACTACGCTCAAAAGCTTAGTCTCCCACGGTCAGACCCAGTAAATAAATTTCACGCTGGTCCATATGGATAGGAACGCAAATTATCAAATCCGTCCATAAATAAAATTTTAAATTTATAATCGCCACCCATGAAACCCGCCCGATAATAGAATGATACAGCAACAAGGGACGTTGTCCAGGCTCTGCGATCTGTAGGGAGAAATAATGAAACTCCCGCCATTCTTGCGTTCCGTTCCGTTAGGTACTAAAGGTTATACAGAGTGCGGCATGCGGCAATGAATCGGGCGATTTTGCAACACGAGCAAAATTTCCGATATTGGCCTTCCACAAACTCTAGAATTCTCCTAGAGATGCTGCAAAGAGTAATCGGTGACTTTAGCAAGAGACTTACTGAGTATGTACAGCAGATTGGCGGTCATCTGCAAGATGTCATTTTTGGACGATAAATTTCTGTTTTCGGTGACTTAAAAAGAAAAATAGTAAAATGCTTTCACGCCTATGTTGTGTTTGTAGTTGTTAAAATTAAATAAAATTAATAATTTACTTTTAATAACGTTTTTAAAATCGTCCGATTCATTGTCGCACTATTTATTAGAGATGCACTGGTTTTATAATATTTTTATTGAAATATCTATAATTCGAAGAACCAAAGTTAAAATACAAAAATGTTAATAGTTCTTTTTTTAATCGAATAAATACGTCTAAAATTTAAAATGAACATACATATTAAGAAACATTGTAGATAAATTACTTTTTTGTTTTTTTGTTGTTTAAGGAAATATTAAAATAAATAATAAAACTTATGTGCTGCAATATTGCCTTAAATATTATGAAATCCTTTACACGCGTCATAGCACAAAAATATATAAATTTGTGGTAACGCACAAATTACTTTTCTCATTAAATTCAATGGAAATACGTACAAAAAATTAAAATCATTATTTTAAAAAGTGTAAATTCTATTGTATATGAAAATTAGATTTATTAAAAAATCTGTTAATAATTTCTTAATGATATTTATAAACGTGATATAATTATAGTTCTGAGAAAATGTTAAAATAACATTCTGGAACCACCGTTCGTTTGTAACTAATAGGATAAATATATTAATATCTTGTACCTCATTATTGTATTATACACTTTACTACTTCTAAAATAATATATTTAGTAATCAGAATAATGTTTATATATAAAAAAAAGTTAAAATTGTTGACGGATTTTCCTATTAAATGATTTAAACAATAAAAAATAATTGAAAAAACTATGATTTTTATTATTTCTAATGGTAATAATACTTATTAACGTTTATTATTATTATACAGAAATTTATTTTATTTAATATAGGGATAAAGATTGATCCAGAACTGTATTTTTTTGTAGTTTCTGAGAAATATGGGGTGAAAGAGAACAGATTGGAGTATATATATATATATATATCCCAAAATCGAATTCATTATTATTGTAACATTACATCATATGCTTTTATAAAGTAAGTTTTACTTTTTTCCCTAATAACTTTCTGTATTCAGTAGTTAAAATTAAAAATATATTGGATTCTACTGCAAACTGCATGCTATCGATTGTACATTGAATAAAATGAATTCTCTCTGTCCCTGACCAATAAAAAATATATGTATGACGTGAGCATGTAAACTGATTTTTGCATCACGTTTTATACATCTTCTTATATTGTATTATAGTACGAGTATATACATATATACAAGTAAGCTAAAAATAAATGAGAATGAGTATTGTATTACGTGTAGTGTGACAATAGGCAAGACATGATTGTCATTTTTATAAAGATAAGGGAGGAAAAAAACCTTTATAATCCATGAACCATGCGATATTAGTGTGACCATGACTTATTATGTTGATTCAGTCACAATATTATTAATCGAAAATACCACCTACAACACGCATACACTACTCAGATACAGACACAACTAAGGTATCATACACTGTTTATTACATTCCACTGCAGAATCAGAATACCAAAATTAATCTATTCTTTGATCCTAAGAGTTATTTTGTTACTATGATCTGTATTAGTAATGGATTAAATTTCCCACTGTGAAAATATTTATCATCATTTTTTATTTTTTATTTCTTGGTATAGAAAAAGGAATTTATAAAAGAAGGATGGTTTGTTTGACTATGAATTTAAGAGTTTTAATTATTTTACTTAACAAGATTATCTAACATTTTACTACATTTCTATATCAGAAAGTAGTAAAGAATAATTTTAAAAATAAATAATAATTCATATTAGTTATTGTTATTGTACATTGTAAACTTATTTAAACTGAAAAAACTGGAAGAATGTCGAATGGCAGTTATAATGATAAATTACGAAAACATGAAATTTTTACCTTTTTTTTGCTGTTATGTAAAAGCTGGTAAAGTATTACGTGACTTTACCGGCTATTAATGATTAAAATTAAACAAAATAAAACCAAAAAACAAAAAATTGTAATTTTATTTTCAGAGGTGGGGAATAAAGTTTAAGAAAAATTTGTTAAGCTTATTTGCTTAAGTTTAAAGTTTAATTTAAATCTTATATCTTCGATAAAGGCTAAAAGATGAACGTAAAAATTAAAAAAACAACCTTTTTGTGGTTTAAGGTCCAGGTTTTATAATTTAGATTTTTTTTTTTTTTTTTACTGAATTCCTTTATTTACTTACAATCAGCTTCTATAACGAAGCTATAAGCAAGTCGTATGACTGACCATCACGTGATAGAGGACTACCCAATGATAATCCTCAAGTATTACAAAAACAATAGCATAACGTAACAAACAAACGATAGTGTAACATAAATAACATTTGATAGTATCTTTAAATATTCATTCGAATGTCCAGTCTACATTAAAATTAAAACGAAAAAATAAATAACTTTAAACAGAACAGTAACTTTGAAACACCCAGGAAACAATAAACGTAAACACTAAGCCGCCAAACCGGGTCATCATATCAAGCCATCAACAACATCAAGCACACGGAACCTTTTTGGTTTCCTAGGGTCCACGCTGTTGTCTAGCAGATTCAAAGCGAGATGGTTAATATGCTTATCCAACCTGTACACATACCGTGAAACTAGATGTCCAACTTCCTCTCGAACGTATGGAATTCCTATGTAATCGTGGGTCTCAACATTCTTCGCGAACCACGGCGCGTGGGTTATGTGCCGTAGAAGTTTGTTCTGAAACCGTTGAATGACCTCCAAGTTGCTGTTACTGGCGGTTCCCAAGAGTTCAATCCTGTACGTTCATATCGGTTTCAAGAAAGCCTTGTAGAGCAGAAGCTTGTTGGACAAAGAAAGGTGAGATCTCTTACCTAACACCAAGTACATCTTCTTAAGCTTAATTTAAAGCAACTTCCTCCTCTCCCTAATAGGATCCCTCCACGTCAAACGACGATCAAGGTAAAAGCTCACGTACCGTACCGTACTGACTTGAGTTATCCTGACATCGTACAACCGAACCGCAGGGTAATTTTCCCTCCTCATCATGAACGTCACGTGGCTGGACTTCGCCGGATTAACCTTTATCCTCCATGTACTCAACCAAACGCTGATGGCATCTGAAATGCTGATTGCAGATTGCAATCTCTCTGAGGCAGTAGCCGTGCTATCGTCAACCACCAAGATTGACGTGTCATCCGCTTACGACGCCACCGGAGACATTGGCTGGAGTAAGCAGGTCAGAAGTATGGCCTGCGAAACCACCGAGTTGTTATCGAAAAATTCTGATAACTCTTGATTGTAATTAATGCGCGAGAAGCGATCATCTAGATAGCCGCGTAAAATTAAAAAGTGCGGTTGTGGTAGGCACGATTTCAATTTGAAAAGAAGACCTGGTATACAAATTTTGTCAAATGACTGCTTTATGTACAAATAGGCCGCCGAACAATACTGCTTCTATTCCAGACACCTGGTGACACCAGTAATTCTATGAGCTTGTTCCACAGTCGAGTGACCATACCTAAAGCTGGATTGGTGATCGGGTATTACTCCTTCACTTTCCAACACTGGCAGGAACAATCTGCGCAGGAACAGACTCTCAAAGATCTTCGATAAAACCGGTAGCAGGCTTATTGGCTTATACGAAAATACCTCCTGCGAACGCTTCCCAGGTTTTAAGACCATCGTTATTTGCGACACCTTCCATTCCAAAGGGTAGTGAGTTGTCCTAATGATTCCATTAAAGAGGTCCCGTATGTAAGAAACAGCCCAAGACGGTAGTGAAGATATTATCTTATGCGTAATGCGGTCAAACCCTGAAGCCTTCTGTACGCACCCAATCCTCTTCACCTCTTGTGCTATCTCCACCTTCGAGAAGGGCCTCAAAGGAAGATACAAAGGAATCGGGCTATTTAAGAACTCACTAACTTCCTCATCGATACCACTGTGCATCTCATGCGGTCGAAACACCTTCTCTAAGAGCTCAGCGAAAAACTCGGTCTACTGGCTGTTGTTATAGGCCCACCCTTCAGCCTCTTCAACGACGGGAAAGAAATTGGCGGCTGCTTGAATTTACTCGTCACCATCCACAAAGAATGATCGCCTTTCCTCAGAGGAGTTAGACTCTTAACATACTCCTTGAATGACTCATTCTTGTGCGCACGCAATAGTACTTTGAATATGCGAGCCGCCCTGTTCATCACCGTCCTATCATCAAGCCTCCCGAACCGCCGCCACCTGCTTACAAACGTTCTCTTTGTTTTAACCAAGTTCATAATCTCCCAGGTGTAGTCCTTACCTTGTTGTATTCCGTCCACCTCCAACTGAGTAGAGCGCCACGTCGCCTCCTGCATGATAGCGATTAAGCACCTGGTAGATACGCCCACGTCATTAGCGCACGTCAGCGCCACATCGAAAGGTAGCTTCTCCCCAATCAAACTACTATACGACTCCCAGTCCGTCCGAATGTTGTGAAGGAGCAGTAATTCTTTCTTCCTCATAATCATCATACTAATCGTCAGAAGAACAGGTGTGTGATCCGACGTAGAGTCGTAGTTGTTCTTCACGTCGGTTTAGAAAGGCGAAACCCCCGAACTGACATAAAAATCCAGCAAGTCAGGAATTTTCGTTGGATCCGACCAGTAAGTCGGTTGAAGACCATCCTTTCAAGAGACACCTTTACGGACCTTTCACGTGTAGTCGTAAACCGAGATCCCCAGAATCTATAACGACGTTATAGACTATAACGTACTTCGCGTTATAGTCACCACACGCAATGAACCGGCATCCGAGTCTGCCAAAATACTCAAAAAACATGTCAGTGGTCATGGCGTGACGAGGGGGACAGTAGATTGCTGATAGTTTCAGAGCCCTAACCAGTTCAAGATCTCAATTTAGGTTGCCTGAATATTGGCAGTGCTGAATGGAGGTAGCTGATTGTGCCGTTGCCCATTTCTTACCACACTCGCAGTACTCCATGCGCCCTTCCATCAGGGTGGTTGGTTGTGTATATTGAATAACCCCTAATTCTCAAATTGTTCCTATCAGTAAAATGAATTTCCGAAATAAGAACGACATCAAGCAGCTCGCAGAAACTGAACTGGAGCAACAACTAAACTGGAGGAAATGGAGCAGCGTCTTCTGTTCCTCCCTGCGATTCATTGCAACATTGATGTTTCATACAGCAATTTTCAGGTAATTCCTCATCAACAAAGTTTAGAAATCACCTTCATCAGCAGACTAAGGAGGTTTCCATTCTGTTGAACTAAGAGCTCAACGTTACTCGCTAGTTTCTCAAATCTATCCAGTGTAATCGAAGCCCTATTATCGGTTCCCGCCACTGCCTCTGCGAATGACCTGGAATACGGAGTCCAATGAATATTTGTCAGTGTTACAGTTACTATGATCCGCATTACTACTGGCCCGTTGACCTAAAGACGGGAAATCATGGCCTAGGTCGTACAATTTGCCTCTCAGACCCTCGGACCTCGCAGGAGCGTGCTTCGGAGCGTAACTCATCTTCCTCTTCTCTTTCCTTTCAAGGATTTCCTTATAGACTTTGCAACCTTTAAAATTGGCAGGATGATCCTCGTGGCATAAAGCACAAATCGTTGGTGTGCTCTTATCTACCTTCTGGCAACCGGCGGTCCTGTGTCCCCTGCACACTTCACACAGGGATACGAACTCATGCAATTATTTTTAGTGTGACCTTACTGTTGACACCTTATACACTGCACCAACCCTGTAGTCTCTTTGGTGTTTCAAACCTAACGCAACAGTTCAATTGATTTTGGAAGGGATGGAAAACCTGACAAAACCGATGCCCCGTTTTTGACATGAATACCATGCTTTCCCTTTAACATAGCTATATTTGTCGGGAAAGTTTTTTATATATACATATATATATATATATATAGATAAAAGGGACTTTAAGACGATTCCTTTTGGTTGTGTTTTATGACTCGTCACATAAAATACTTTGTGATTATATCGTCCGTTTCTCATTATTCACCAAATTATCTTATTCTTTGGAGTGTTCCATGGGTTTTGGCCAGATGCTCACTGAATCTCTTATAGAAGTGAGGACCTGCAAAGTTAATACATTTTTGGCGCTTGCGAATTTGTGTCGCCTGTTTTCTTATGAATTCGATGCAAGGTTACCCATTCAGGTGAGAGTGAAGTGTTAATCGGATGAAGCCAACTTTTTAATCCCTTCTAACCTAAACTTAACATTTTTAGTCTGATTCTATCCATTTTCATCTTTTTTTTACCAGTCATTTTTTGTGGTACTTGTCCACTAGTCAAAAATATCACTAACAATAAATGTACATATTTGTAACACACTTCAACGGATTTTAAACAACGATTTATATACATTTTTTTTTTATTTTCTATTCTGTTTAAGCTTTTCAACTCAAATTTTTTCTTACACCTTTAGTTATCATTTTATGTTATGTTCTTTGTTCTTATTTACAATTTTCAATCTTCATATTTTTTTTGTGCAACGAAATTGGATGTTTAATCTATGTCGTCTGTTTTCTTATGAATTCGATGCAAGGTTACCCATTCAGGTGGGAGTGAGATGTTAATCGGGTGAAGTTAACTTTTTAATCCCTTCTAACGTAAACTTAACATTTTTTATTCTGATTCTATCCATTTTCATCTTTTTTTTTACCAGTCATTTTTTGACCTGTCAAACTTATTTTTCCCTTTTTTTTACATTTTTCCTTATCATTGGTCTTTTCCAGTTCATTTTCAAGCCTTATAAGTTTTAAATAATTAATGTTATCAATTTTCAAATTCTCCAAATACAATTCAGCTGGAGAAAAAAAAAGAAAATTAGTCAAAAAGAAACAGAAAAAATGATGTAGAAGCTAGAGTATAAATGTTCCTTGAAGTGAGAATCTGGGTGAACGGTTTGTGATACTTCTGCCACACAATTTTGACGATGTGCCAACATTCTACTTAGAGAAACTTGAACTTGAATATATATATTAATATATCAAAAGTTTGACTTCTTAGATTTTGTCGTTCTTGGATTAAAATTGTTAATTTTCACTAAGATTCGTTACGCTTCCACAAATCTTCTTGATTTAAAAAAAAAAAAATTTAATAGTTATTTTAATGATCCTAGACTATTTCTCTTTTGTATTAAATTTGTAGGCCAACTTTTTTATCTTTTCCTTATTTTGTCCATTATTTTTAATTTTACTACTTAATGAACAATAATTCTCCAACTTCTGTTTTAAATTCCGGTGTTCTATTTCCTCTTAATGATGTATTTTCAGTTAAAAAAAGAAATGATTGGGGATTTCAGATTTTTTTGTATTTTAATAACAAATCTGTTTAAATGTCAATGGTAGTTTAGTTATACAGCATTTTATTGAGGAATTATGAATAATATTTATAACTGATCCAATTTAAACGCGCCTACATTTTTAATATATGAACAAGCCATGAAAAAATAACTACACTTTTGCATTTGTCAACTAACCACTTCTTCAGGGACGATCACTATTTTTTTAAATCTTAAAGCTGCATTTACCAAGGCTGATTAATATGACATTGGTAAAAGTTTTTAGTTTAAAGAACTTCATATTATTAGCTAATATTTTAGAAAATGCTAAGTGTGATTGAATATAAGAAAAGAAACTGGCTGTTAGGCATAATGCTTAGGACATTGTATGAAGAAGTTTATTAGTAGATGCGGTGGGTAGTAGGAATGGTGAATGATAGGAAAGGAAGGGGAAGGAAAACATTTCAAATAATAGATGGGATTATGCAAAAGGAAAAATATGCGGAAACAAAAAGGTTAGCAAAGGAAAGAACAAGGCGGAGAGCAGCACTCGTGACAGGACCTGCCCTAATGGCAGAACAGTATGAATGAGTATGAAAAGTGACAAATTTTCAATTTTCCCAATAGCTTTCATTTTAGACTCATTAATGGTTTAAGTGATTGTTACATTAATTTATTAATATCGGTCAGTCTTAAGGATAATTTTTACGCTTTGATTGTCATTTTTTTATTCCTATAGATTGATTGTTTTATGATTCTTATTTAAAAAAAAAAAAAAATTGACTTAGGTTAATTCTTTTAACCCAGATTACTTTTTAAGAATTGGTTTTTATTTATATTCCTTGGTGTAATTCAATATCTTCATTAATGTTTAAATTTTGGTGATTTTAATTTGTGTACATTTTCAAAACTTTAATTATTATAGTAATTATAATTTTTAATATTAATAATTTCGTTTATTTACCTTAAAATTTTGTTTTTATGATCTATTTTTGTTTAATTTTTTAAAAATGAATATTTCATAATAAATGAAAAAAGATTATTATAAATCTTTAATCCATGTGTACAAATTTACCCATTGCGTGAATAAAACTTCGTCGTTTTCCCATATTATTGTACATTATTCTAACAATTGATTATTTTTCGGTAAAACTGCCACATTTATCCGCTAATATTTAAAATTATTGAAATCAAACTATAATTATTATTTTTTTATCACTAATTTTAAGTATACTATGTTACACTTGATGTAATTCGATAATTTTTTGTTTTGATGTTTTACTCTTTCCTGGCATCATAGCTTTAGAGCTAGGTTAGAAGAAGGAAAGTGTGGTAATTAGTTAAAAAAATAGGGTATGGTTTTTTGCATTTCTTGACGTTTAATGACTCCCAAAAAACAGAAATTTGCGAAGTAATGTTCGTACGAAAATACGTACGTATTTATATACGTGTGTCGGCATGTTTAAAGATTATTAACTTTTGACACGATAAATCGATTTTTTGGCACAGAGATTCGTATATATGGCAATTTGTTGGTAAATACTTGTGGTCACTATCTCCAGGGGGGTGGGATAGGTAGTTTCTTTGGGGTATATTTTTTCCAAAATTTTACTAATATAACTCCAATTTATATTAAACTCAGTACTTGGGTAAATACTTATTTTACCGTTACAAAAATAATTGCCTCCAAATTCTCCCCCGTCCCCAAAAATTGAAAAAGGTATCTTTTTGTTTATTGAAAATTTTTTAACTGGGTTTTTTTATGTCCTAATCATAGTAGTAGTGGAAGTGGCTTATAAAAAATACTTTTGGAACAATATTGGGAACGTGGAGAAGATAAAAATGAAAAAATATCGATTTGATGAATCTTTTAAAAACTATTTTTAGTTTATTTAAATTTTTTATAATATTACAATAAAATTTCATCATAATTTACTCCTACCCGCAAATAGGAAATCTTACGTAACTTTTTTCAGGTTGTACATTTTTCAGTGAAATTTTTTGTTTTTAGTTTCTTCCATTTAACATAATTAACGTAGACAAGTAGGAAAATTTCTTGAAATGTGTTTGCAGGTGGGGGAGCAGAAAAAAGTAAAGATATCAATTTTTTTAATTTTTTATACTTTTATTATGTACCACTATATAATACTAAACCAATGCCAAGAAAGTATAATAACTTTGTTGTCAACGTTTTTTATTCGAGATTTATATTTGAATGGCAGTTTGTAATTATATTTATTGTAACAAGTAAAATTATTTCAATAGTATTACGTTTATGTGTAGATAATTGTATTTTATGATGCAGAGACTAATTTTAATATATCATTTAGATATTACATTTTGTACAGTTGATAACAAAAATTAGTTACAGGTTTTAGGTTTTCAAACACGTTCGAAATAAAAAATTAGGATGAAGTATTTGTTGTATTTTTATTATGGTATACATAAAGGTCTGCAGGGATGTGGAAAAATTACACGTATCGCATATCTGTAAATAATATTATTTATTTGGAAATAATTTATCTGATTTTCTTGTAATTATATAGTTGGTGTGAATCAAATAGATATAAATAACACGTTGTAGGTACGTACTAAACTAACTTCGATTCTTTATAACAATAATAATAGTACTGTGTGTTTATTTATGTATCGCAGAAGTTAGTTTGTGGTCATAAATAATGGTATGGTTTCCGTAAATTACTATTAAAGTAACAATAAATCTACAAACTACTTTATATAGGTCTATGTACATCCGTTCCAGGTTTATATATTTCTTTATCACCATCTTTATGATGTAAATAAATAAATTTTATAATAATAAATTTTCATTTTTATTTTCTATGTTTAATAGTTATTTTATTTATCTTACATAACAGTATTATTCAGTATAAACGTATATTAGTAATAACATTTTATTACATTTTAAGTATTATTGATTAATTTTCTATCTAATTATTATCGGTTTTATTAAATCGGAACGAAATAATTTTACGTTAAATGGTGCATAAAATAATGCAAAACTGTTACGCAAATATTCATTACAGATTACATAATTTTGTATTTAATTAATCTGCGAAAAATTATTTTATTGAATCTATAACCTTTTACGTAGCGAAAAATAAATTACACGATCAGTCATCTTTTTTACATTTTTTAAAACCGTTTTACTTTTATTTAAGTAAATTATTTACATTATCAAGTATACGTTAGACAGTAATCATTAGTCTATAGTCCCATAATTAATCACTGGGATTTCCCAAAATCTAGTGAGGTAAAGACAAATGACTATAAATTAAATTTTACAAAATTATTTTGCCGAATTTATTGAGCTCAGAAGTAATATATACTCAAAAAGGCGTAATAACTAATTTTTTCTGCCTTTAAATGAAAAAATGTAAACGTGTATTTCACAGTATTTAAAGGATTTCCTTTACAAATAATGTAAAACAGATCTGATATAAGTGCGTTTCAAAATGTATATCGGGTTTTTGAAGTCATGTAGCGCTTAATAAATTTTACTTATGTTGATAAATTATACGTGAAATGAATGACGACCTCAAAAATTTCTCCTGTAAGTGTACATTTTAATGTAAACACCATTTGTCACACGGCACGCATCCAGCTGATAGGAGAGTTCACCCTATACTTTAATCGGCAAGTCTGGAGTAATTGATGGAGTTTTGAGTTTTCTGCAATATTTCGTAAGGGGTTTCTGATCTCCAGATACGCACTGAGTGTTTACTTTTCCATTAACATCAAATATTGATTCATTACTGAATACGACACGGCAAAGAAAGCCTTCAACGACACGGTACATCATTTCATTTGTGAGGCTAACATGCAAACCATAATTTGTATCTTTAGAGCTGGTAACAGCTGTAAACAATATGGACGCCACTCACCTGAAACTGTTTGAGTGGCTATTTCATTTCATGTATAATTAATCAATGTGCGTGAATCTTGATAAATACTACATAGCTTTACAACCCCGATATTCATTTTTAAACACTATATTGTGAGTATTTTTATTACTGTTAAATACAAAATTAAACGTTTCTCACTCAAGTGTATGTTTATTTTTCACAATATAGTATATTTACATTTCTGATGTCTAATTTTTTTCTTGACAAATATTGTTTTTTAATATTAAATTTATTCATTATTTTTAATGGTTTATGATGAAGTTATGTGATCGGTGATCAGAATAAAATTGAATTGAGATTGGCTAATAGGTAGTTATTTTTGATCGGCCAGAATCAGTTATCACTCAGTACGAAACGTTTTTCTTCTTTTTTTTTGTTATGAAAGAGCCCGGTGGAAATTGGTAGCGTATGGAAAGATGCCATGCCTGACCGGGATTCGAACCTGGGACCTCCGCACGAAATGCCATGACGCTACCTACTCAGCCAGGAAGGTCGACATGAAAATTTTTTTTTGAATCGGTGTTTTAAGCACTCATGTTTTACACAACAATATATGTGTTGTCATGTAAACTAATGTATTGTGTACATACTATTATTAAAAATTCGAATAATATTTTCCTTGTCTTCTGTGTATTGATTATTTTCATTGGTCAACGTAGCACTTTATTAAGAGCGATAAAAATAGTTTTATTATTTTTACTTTTTTTAAATTTGTTACCCTTGTATTTTTTATGATCCATCCTAGAATAAAATTTCTATTGATTTCATTGTTGTAACTCTTGCGTTATTTTGATGTTTTATTTGTTTGACTACCTCATCATTTGTTTTTCTTCACGTTTCCAAAAATGTTGATAAGTATGTGATTTCATTCACGTTACCTGTTTACAGGTTTAGTTTTAAATAGGGAAAAGAGTCCGATGAGAAAAATTATAAGAATTCAGTATGATATTGTTTAGCGCTTTGAATAGTTCACGGTAAGATATTAGTAGTGAATATGATATAAATAAAATAATTAATTAACTAGGAAATAGTGTAACTATTCAAACCTTTTTCATTAAATAAACAAAACTAGAAGAGAAAAAGATAAAAATAGCTTTTTAATAGCTTTCTTTTTAAAGTGTTTTTTTGTCACAGTAATTATTATTGTTGCACGTAATAAAGTCTCGCATTGAAGGCAACACGTTGTGTTATTGTTTTGTATTTTGTTTATTTTAAGTGATAATATCATAACTAGAGACCGGATTATATGCATTTGCATATTAAGCACATTCTCACTGGTTATTGAATATTTTCCTTAAAATTTAGTGATGATGCATATTTTCTCTATATTTACAATATTTTTCGGTAGGGTACCTAGTTAAATGAAATTTTTCGTTGTAGCCGGCCAAATCGCTTAGCCGCACGGCTCTTAGAGCGCACTTAGCAGTCGCGCGTCTGTGGTTTTGTTAATATGAGCCCAAATAAAATACAGACTCACGTGAAACAAAGACAGAGATACCCTTCTGCGTTGTGCACGCCTACTATAGCACTCCTCGCACTAGGTAATTAAATTACGAAAGTTTTTGTTGACGCGCTTATTGCATCAGTTTAGTTTTTTATTTATTTGAGCGAAGTTTAATGTGTACCATGCCTCCCGATAATAAAGTGCCTCTTCGTAGATAGCTGACTATCCTGGAACATTTACATACGACGGAATTATTTTATACTGTCGAGTTTGCGAGAAATTATTTCGTGCACAAAAAAGTATCAAAAAGACCAGCATGTCAAGACAAGTTTTTATATGGCAGGATTGCAAAAAAAAGGCTCACGAGAACAACTTATAACAGCGGTAAGTAGCAGTGATTTCACTTCCAAAGGTAAACAAAAAAACTACTTTAGCATGGATTTATGTGAAGCATTGCTTACAAGTAATATTCCTCTTCGCAAACTTACAAATCCAACTTCAAAGATTTTCTGCGAAAATATTGCTTGAATCAAAATATACCAGGTGAATCAGCATTGCGTAAAGATTACATACCAATAATTTACCTACATGTTCTGGAAGAAATACTCAATGAACTCATTGATTGGATTTCAGCTGACGAAACTACCGACAATTGTGGCCGTTACATTGCGAATTTAATTATCGGTGCATTAAAACTAGAGCCTTCTTCTTCCTATCTGGTGGCCTGCAAAGACTTTGAAAAGACAAATCATTCTACGATCGCCAGATTTGTGAATGAGCGTATTAAAAAAATATTTCCTGAATCTTCTGCAGATGAAAGAGTGTTTGTATTTCTCTCAGATGCTGCTTCCTATATGATCAAGGCAGCCAAAGCCCTCCAAGTATTTTATCCCAATTCGATTCATGTGACGTGCTTTGCTCACGGAGTACATCGACTCGCTGAAGAAGTACGATCCACGTTTGGGAATGTAAATAAACTTATTTCATCAACAAATAAATTGTTTCTTAAGACACCTGTTTGCAATAAGGCCTATAAAGAAAAACTGCCAAATGTGCCTTTACCTCCCGAACCAGTGGTAAATCGAAGGTGAACGTGGATTGAAACTGTACTGTTTTACAATGAATATTTCGATGCCATCAAAGGTATAGTAAACGACTTTGATAATGCAGAGGCTACGGCAGTTTGTCAGTCCAAGGAAGCATTTAACGATTCTAATGTAAAAAAAAAATTACACTGATTAGCACTCATTTTTCCCACATATCTGCGAGTATTAAGAAACTTGAAACTCACGTTTTGGCGTCGACTGAATCTATTCAGTTAATGAATAAAATCCGCTAAATGAACTCCGCATTGCCAGATGTATTCCGTGTAAAATTAAAGAAAAATTTGGAAACATTTAGAACAATAACCCAGACTTTGAACCTTTGTGTCAAATTGATAGTTTTATTAATGGGACGAATGAACTTTTGGCAGAAACTATAAGTGCTGACACAGCACCCAAATTCAAATATTACCCAGTTACCTCAGTGGATGTGGAACGATCCTTTTTCACTTATAAAAATATTTTGAGTGATCGAAGACACACTCTTACTACCGAACATTTGGAACAGTACCTGATTGTTTACGTTTACAAAAGTAAGAAAATATTAAATAATTGTTAATTATCGAATTTATCGATATGTTATTCAACTTCTTACTAATTGTATGCTGATTTTGAAATTAAAAAAAACTAAAAATTACTATTTTTATTATTAGTTGCATATTTTGACAATTTTCATGCACATTTTAAGCATTCTTCATGCGTACTTGCATGCATATTTCAAGCGTTTTATGTTGCATACAATCCGGTCTCTAATCATAACATTGTAAAATGGTTGTTTTTATCTTAATAATTGATATGGAAGATTTGTTATCTAAATATTTTATCTGCATATCTATATTTATTTCTATTATTTGCGTAGTGAATTATTTGGGATCTGAATACTTTGTGTTCCTGTTATTTTAACACCCAACTGAGAAATTATAATTTACTATACACATATATATACTGCATTTCATTCATAATTTATGCAAAATAATAAATTAATTTTATTTCTACTGTTTTGTTTTTGAAATGAATAACGACAGTTTTTCCCCTACAACCCTGAGCCGGACATAAAAAAAGTCCGTTCACCTACATCACATTAAACGAATTGGTTGGATGGAATCTTTTATTGTACCTTTCAAAAATACAATGTGCATTATTTCCTTAAAATATTATTAGTTCACTGCATTTTATAATTAACTTTCTTTTCTTTCCTGGTAGATTACAATGCGTATTTATCTCATTTTAACTGTATTAAATATTGAGTTAGGAAGTTAGGGCACAGATAGTCGGTGGACTGCGATATCCTTAATCTTCGAATCATTTACTTTCATGCAAATTTAATTAACTGAAATATTTCATTTAATCTTTTATATTCTAATTAATTTCCATCACTTTTTATGTTAAATTAATGGATTAATTTGATTTGTTAAGTATTTTAATGAATAATTATAAGAAACATAAAAACGGATTTACTCATGTATCACATTAATTGACGATTACCTGGAATTTGTGATCTCATTCCTCAATAATATAATCCACATTAATATTATTATTTTAATGTTGTTTGTCGGTTAAATTTTATCTATATTTATATTCAACGTTTTTATTTCATATTTATCCTGTTTAACAGATCAAATCGAATAATGAAATTTGTTCAGGTAGGGGATGGATTTTAAAATTCTACAACGTATCATTAAACAAACATTTATTTCAATATTGTATAATTAAAAGGGTTATATATTTGTAAATATCTCATACCTTTTGTTCCATTCTACTAGTTTTCGTATTAAATTACTAATTCACTGAATTTATTAGCATTTTAAAAATTAAGGAAGGAGATAAACTCAAGAATTATCTCACCTATTTTACCCGTTAGCTGTAACGTGTAATCACATCATTTAAACACGTAATTCAATGTTCTGATTAGGCTTACAGAATTATTTTAACTTTTATATCGTTACCAGGTACCTTTTAGTGAATGTTTTAGGAATTTTTAGCGATCAAAAACATTTGTTAATTTGATATAATACTGAATTTACGATGGCAGTGGTAGTACTATACATTCATCGATTGGTAAAACGGCAAAATCATTTTTTTTTGTTACCTTAATTTAAAAAAAATTAATTCAATAAAAGAGTAACATTAATTAGAAAAAATTAGCAAATAAGATTGGTCGGCAAATCTTGTTTGACAAAACGGAATGTTTCTCTAACTCTCGACCTAAATATTTTAACAAATAAAATTTCAGAAAACCAAGTTCTTAAAAGAGTCAATAAATGTAAGTACTTAGGAGAAATTATAACCCATTGGAATAGATAAAGAATCGATTAAATATAAACAGAAAACAAAAATGTAAAAAGCCCTTTTTACGATCCGTAACATTTATAACATGTAAAAAATATTTATCAAAACTTAAAAAATAAGACAATACAAAACGGTAATTCTAGCCCAAGCCTTATATATAAATGTTTAAAAATCTCCTCTAGAAATATTTATATTAAAGAAGAAAATCCTAAGAAAAATATACAGCCCAACGATTTAAAAAGATCAACGATACAGAGTTAGGAGTATCGTGGAAATTATGAAAATCTAGAAAAAAATAGAACATATAATAAAGAAAGAAAGGCTAAGATTTCTTGGTCAAATCTTAGAATAGAAGATAATAAACAAATCGACTAAACAATATTCATCTATTTTGATAAAAGAAAAACCAAACGTAAATGGTTCACAGAAATTGAAAAAGATCTCAAAATTTTAGGAATCACAAAAGATTGAATAGAAGAAACTACCGTTAAAGTTAATTTATAAAAGAAGGTTTTCAGACAATAAAAAACCATCTAAACCCGAAAGAAAATGAACGGACGAAAAGAAAGTACAACATAGAATCAAAATGAGAATATTTTAGGAAAAGAAAATATCCAAAATTATGCAAACGTGATCCTTAGATGATCCCCGGAGACCGGGTCTCGGTCTGTACACTTCGGTGCCTTACCCTCTAACCACCGGGCAGGGAGAATCGGGCTTGACTAAGTCGTCCCCGGACCCCCAACCTTTCTTTTTTTTCCTGTTTAGCCTCCGGTAACTACCGTTTAGGTAATTCTTCAGGGGATGAATGAGGATGATATGTATGAGTGTAAATGAAGTGTAGTCTTGTACATTCTCAGTTCGACCGTTCCTGAGATGTGTGGTTAATTGAAACCCAACCACCAAAGAACACCGGTATCCACGATCTAGTATTCAAATCCGTGTAAAAATAACTGGGTTTACTAGGACTTGAACGCTGTAACTCTCGACTTCCAAATCAGCTGATTTGGGAAGACGCGTTAACCACTAGACCAACCCGGTGAGTCCGGACCCCAACCTGGGTCTTTTATTTTACCTTTCCACAACCTAAGGACCCCTGGAGTCCCCAGCCGATCATCGGACACCGGCGTGCCGGGGCCCTCACGATTGGAGCTATTCGCCCTTCCCTATCGCTAAAACCCACGTCATCGACCCTCCGGGTCTTTAGAACGTATCACCGTCGCAGCGAATAAATCAAACGCCCTCCAGTTTTCATTTGAGGCCAAAACAAACGAAATCAGACTATCCGGATGAAGCCGGAAATTCAGACTTGAAATTCATTTCAAGTCTTAGCTTCAAGTCTGTTCTGTGAATACGCCGTCTTCCCGTCAAAGTAATAAATACACATTTCTGCGAAGCTAAATCCAATTCATAATTAATCATCCACTCTCTAATGTTTGTTAAAGTCGTGTTGCCTCGTTTCACTATGTCTGCCTCCATCCTACCAGTCACCGGGACGACGAGGTCATCAGCATATGCCACCAAATGAGTATCTACAAGCATGGGAAGATTAAGGGCCCCATCGTACACCAATAGCCACAATAGGGGACCCAGGACTGAACCCTGAGGCACCCCTTCATAGACCTGGAACCTTAACTTGCCGCTCATTGTGTCGGCCTCGATCCATCTATCCGTCAGATTCTCAGCCACCTGCATTCGGAGATAGGGGCTGATTCCCTTTCTCGCCAACGCTGACAAAGTAGAATCCTATGTAAGGGACCTAAAAGCTTTCCGTACGTCCAATATTATAACCGTGGGGATTTTACCGGGTCCTCCAGGTTCCTCGTCATTCTACAGCGCTCCAGCTAACCACTCTCTTAGTGGCTTGTATCGTAGAACGCCCCCGCCAACAACCATACTGACTGTTATGGATGCCAGCGTCCGCATCCAACTCCTCAAATATGCCGGAGGCTAGCATCCTCTCCACGGCTTTACCCATATTATTGATTAAACACAGTGGTTTATAGTCTGCTTTAACTCCGACATCAGCCGTCTTCGGCAGGAAGACTAACCTGGAATTTTTGTAACACTTGGAAAAGCTTTTGCTCTCAAGACCGAAGTTGGCGATATCGGTCAGCTCCCATGACACTTTCCTCACCAGATCCTTCAAGACCGCGGCCGGAATGCCGTCCGGTCCGGGGCTGCTTTTATCTCGTAACCTTAAAATCACCGTAACTACCTCATCCTGCGAGAAACTCTTTCTGTCGCAGTCTGTTAATTCTGTAAAGCCACTCTCCTCCCTGGAGAAGAGTTTAGATATCTGACGTCTCGCTGACTCTTCCGCGAGGGTGGGCAATCGCTTACCAAAACGCTTCATAGTGATCTGGTAGGCCCGCCCCCACGGATCCGCGTCGAGCTCCTCAGATAATTCGCCATTTCATAACTTTTGAGTGTCTGTCGCCTTAATCAATTTGGCTACATCAGCTACATCGTCACTTTTGACTGCTTGACTTTAATATGCGTCTCGCATCAATATCTCTCTTAGCGGCAACTTTGTACTCAGCCACTGTTTTTTACGTCACAGACGCTGTAGGTTTTGCCTGAGCCGTGTGATATTTACCGTCCACCAATATACCGGGTGGTGTCTACCTGCAATCTTTGGTACCATAGCAATGTCGTGTTAATACACGACATTGTCTCATCTGGTAGGACCCTGCAACTAAAGTTTCTAATTATTAGTACATTTTTTGAAACCCTCTTACTAATAAGCTACTTTTATGGCGAATTTCGAGGCAATGCTAAACTGTAGAAGATTCCTTTGATCTATTTTATTTATAATAGACCAAATACTTCCTACTCTATTTTCAAGATTTTTTTTTAGTTTGTCCTGCATATCCCAAAACGCAGTTAGTTATTTATCGTTACTAATTATTTTTTCCATATTGTGATAATTTGATAATCTGTAAAACTTATTAAATTTTTAAATATTTTAAATTATTAATTAAAATAAAGTTTTGTTTAACTGAAAGAAATGGTGGTTGCGGTAATTTTTTAAATTCTAAGTTGGAGTATTTATTCTGGAAATGATTGGTCTTATTTGATTATTCATTGGACAATTATTGCGTTCGGATTATTTTAATACAATTAGATATTTCCCATTGACAACCACTGTTACATAGAATAATAGTTGTATAATATGCGATAATGTTTTTGGTAGATTTATTTAGATGTGTGTGTATATACAGTGTGTGTGTGTGTGTGTGTGTGTGTGTGTGTGTGTGTGTGTGTGTGTGTGTGTGTGTGTGTGTGTGTGTGTGTGTGTGTTTGTGTTTGTTTTTTGTGACCGCACGTGCGTATACTTTAAAAATATTACTATGCTGAAGGTAGATAATTAAATAGTACCTTATTTTTTAAAGAAGAGTCGACGGCTGCTGTTTTGATACAGTTCGCTGGTGATCTTGAGGCGCCATTGTAAATCAAATATGTTATATGTTTGAGCAGGTAATTAGAAGAAGAAAGAGAGTAAAAAGGAGAAAGATGATAGCATCGTTCTGTAAATTAATGTTTGGCCCTTTTAATTTTATTTTTATTTTTACTTTAGAACTACGCGATTGTGAGTGAACTACGCGATAGTCGTGAGTGTATCTATAATTTTTTAAAGCTATTTTTGATATTAAAAGCAGATGGCCAGTAGGTACACACTAGGTAATATATACTAGGTAGTGTATATATATATATATACGAATATATACTCGTATATATGTATACACTTTCATCCGTCACGAACGCTGTATGGCTTAAGCTAATCTAACCTGTAACAAATATTTCACTCGTTTCACGTTGATTTTGTTCGTGGTTTATTTATTTAGGAAATTTAAGTGCGAGTCCTTTTGTTTTCCTTATATGTCATGAAATTTTTTTAAATGTTTTCAATAAATCTGATGTGGACACCACATGACTTCGTTGTACGCTTATTTAAATTACATATAACATTTTTAAAAGTATATAAGATGTTATCTTATAATAACTTCTAATAACTAATAACTTCTGATTTTTTTCATATTTTTTTTTATTATTATTGAATTATTATTTACTGTAAATCCTTTTTACAATCAGAGGTTAATAATTATTGATAAATCAATATATTTAAATTAAAAAAAAGTTAAAAAAAGGAAAATGGAAAAACGGAAAAAGGAAGAAAATGTTGCAAACAAAAAAAATAATAAACAGAAAGAAAACGCTGCAAACAAAGAATAAAAAGATTAAGAGAGGATGATGAATATAAAGAGAGAGAAAATTTGAAAACTAGAGAACGTGTACACAAATTAAGATCACAAGAATTATATCAAACCAAAGAGCGATTAAATGATTGGCAACGAAAAACAAATAAACTAAATGATGATCAACTCCGAGTTAGGGAGAATATTGTCCGTCAATGTCAGAGGAGTAATGAACCAAAAGATAAGAATTTTTTTCATTTTATTAAAGATCGGGCATTTATGTCTCAGTGCAAACGGGTATGTTGTTCTTGTGAGGGTCTATTTTTCAGCCACTCTGTAATTAACTTTAATGTAGATAAAATTAAACAGAAATTCCAGATTAATTACATAAAATTAAACATTAAAAATCCAAAAATATACGATTATAAATTATAATTTCCAATTTATGTTAAATAATCAGATGTTTCCCCAAATCTATAATATATACACATATGTAAAATGCCTATTACATATATACATTTCTAAAAGTACATAAAATTTTTTTTCACTCATAACTTCTGTTTTTTTTTTCTTTTTTTTCTTATTATTTATTGTAAATTTTTTTACAATCACGGTTTAATAATTATCAATAAATAAATATTTTTAAATAAAAAACAAAAAAATAAAATAAAAGGAGATAAAGTCTGATCGGAACCGATTTGCCATCTCTTGTAAGATCTAAATATTTCATTCATTAAAATTTTATTTTGCTGTAACTCTGGAACAAATGAAAATAAGTACTACTTATGATATATCGTTGAAAATCTCTCGGTGAGAGCGTATTACTACAGTTAAAAAAAAGTAAAAAATCCAAGCTTTTTTGGATTTTGGGTTTTTTGGACACTTTTGGTTCGGTCGATTGCAATCATAAGGGGAGGTACACAACTAGATGTTACAACAGTCCTAAATCGAAAATTTGAACATCCTACGGGTAATCATTTTTGATTACATACATACATAGAGACGTCACGCCGAAACTACTCAAAACGTATTCAGGGATGGTCAAAATGGATATTTCCGTTGAAATCTGAAAATAAAATTTTTTCGCTATCACAATACTTCCTTTACTTCGTACAAGGAAGTAAAAATGGTGTTTTATTTAATTTTTTTTATTTTCATCAAAAATGTCGCGTTTTATAACTCCTTTTTCTCTTTTATTTAAAAAAGATGAAACATTTTTCACCTGTTAAATGCTCTGCATTTAACAAGTGAAAAACAGGTAAACATTAGCCGCCGATAGTTCTGAGTGATTGTTTTTTCCTTAATTACAAAGAATGGCAGAGCAGATTTTAACAAAATTTTCAGGATAACTTAATTTTTTTTCTCATTAAACTCTTGACTTTTAAAACATATACTCATTCCATGTTCCACAACCTTTTGAAATAATATTTTGGCATTTATGTGTACTACTTTAAACAAAAACATTTCAAGAACGGTTAATAAAACTAACGATATTAGGAAATAATTTTTGAAATATTTAAAGGAAGAATTCACCTCCTTTAAGATTATTTAATAAAAAATCTTAGTGTGCATTCAGTTTTAGATTATTTTACCCTCTGTTTCTTTGATAAAAATGAATACAATTTCTAGTCCATGCTCATCCATTTAATAAAAAATACATTCGTGGAGTTAAACGGCCAAAGGTATCTTAATTACAGTTGCTACGGTCCCGAATCAAGAGAGCCGTACCGAAATATCTGGAACATCATCCTAACCTATAGATCGGTAAAAAAAAGATTACATATTCACCGGCTGAAATAGTATAAAAGTTTAGCTACAGTTTCGTAAATTGAGCACACATATGACGGGGAGGGGAGTGAATTATCCGTTCTAATAAGGCTTTAATTATTTGTATATAGAATTATCAACAAATGGTTTTTTTTTTAATTGTGGACCCCGGATCTAAAATACAAAAAGCTTTGTTTTTTTAATTTTAATTTTCTTATTTCAGCTTTATTGAACGGGGTGTTAATTATAGAGAAACCTTATTTAAGCGAGTTTATTGAGCTTAACTTATATTTATGAATATTTTTCGAAAGGCTTTTCATAAAATTTATTCGTCACCTCTAAAAAAATATATTCTATTTTTTGCTTTTTGGCCAGAACTCTTTTAAAAATTGTAACGATTAATAACCGAGAACGTCATGCAGTACTTAACCAGTTTTTACAAAAATATTGTTAGAGGTTTAAAACTTGAACCTACCTTACACAATTTATAGAACAATGCACTTCTATCAATATTGATATTTATTTTTTTATATGTTTGGTGTATAATTATGAGTTTAATCTACGATTACGTTTTTGTTTTTTTTTTTTAATTTTAGTGCATACTTCTTGTTTATTAAGAGAAGGTGGATTGTAATTTTTATGATTTTTTTAAGTGAATTGTAAAAAACTCACACATTTATTGTTATTAAATTATATTTTATGTAACTTCTTTGTAATATTGTTTTATTTTTATTATTGATTCTTTTATCAATAAATAATAAATATTTCCATCTCTAAACGCGCGCGACTGTGAAAACATCGTATCTTGTCGATATAGTACAGAAACATACGTATTACTTTTGTTTCTCAATAATAGTTAAATCACGATTCATTTAGAAAAAAATGAATTTCTGGAAGTTGCATTTAAGTTCAAGGTAAACTAAGCGATTTCATCTCTTCACTTTAGATGATTATTATCATAAATGAAAGCGTATTGTATTATTTATTTTCTATGTAAAATAAATTTTTTCGATTGTGTTGCAATTAGTAATTATTATTTAAGGTATAAACCTGATAGATTTACAAAAAGCCTTTTTTTAAATTTGGTATTATCATTTTTAGATTTCTTATTATCTAGGAGAATCTTTTCAAAATTTAGGCTTTCCTTTCGATCTTCTTTCTTTGGTACCGTTACTTGTAGATGAAACGTTAAATATTGTAAAATTTTTATGACAGTTTTGTAGTATTTTCATTTTAAAAACAAAATATTTGCCAAATTTATTTTAATTTTAAAATTTTTTCTCGGTTTTATTGAAATTAATTGGAGTAAAGCTTCATTACCTTAGTAAACATAACGTGGAATATTGTTACTATTGCGAATCTATCTGTGTGCTGTTTTCTGGACAAATTTTTTATTTATGTTAAGTCGTGTACAAATTTTACGGTAGTAACATAAAAAAACAACAAATTTAATGGGGTTTTCTCGATTTTTATAATTTTCAATTTGGTACGTACTGTTTCTTAAATTTTATTTGATTCTTCACCACCATTAAAATAATTTAGATCCTTTAGATATCTTTCATTTATTTAGATATCTTTCGTTTATTTAGATTTATTATTCCTTTAGATATCAAATTATTTTTCTTTTTACCTTTTTTTCGTATGATTTTATTGCTTTACTTTCCCGGGTATAGCCACATATACTGCTATAACAGCTACAACGGGTAAGTATAAGACCGCTTAAAAAACTAAAAAAATTGGTATTTTTTTTAAGTTTTGTACCTTAAAGGAGACATTTTTTAAAAATCTTTTTACAAAAAAAAATAGATTTATAAATTGTAAAAAATCTGCGAAAATACTTTGTTTATTCAAATGCTCCTAAGACCAAAAAATCTATTTTTATCAGACGGACGTTTTTGCGTACGTACTGATGTATGTATGTTGGGCTGTATTTGGTCTTATAGCTCTATATCCCGTGGGCCGATTTTCTTCAAACTTTGTAGACAGGTTTCAGACACTTAGGTAGACTTTCAGGGAGATAGAATATATATTACATTTTTGCAAATATTGGAAAAGGTGTGGGGAATTTTCGGCCGAAATAAAATTAAAAAATTCTTTACTGGAGCACTTTAGTAAAAAATTTTGTTTACAAAATTGGAAGTTTTCTTTACAAGATTTCAAATTACCAAAACCTTTTTATTTAATATTAACCCCCTCCCACAATACGACTATATATTTTTCTTTTTTAGCTATAGTTTGTTCATAAAAGGAATTAACGGGAGCTTTTTTACATCTTTATTTTCTACATTAACAGGCCTTCAACCAGTATAAATTTTTTGCCCATCCCACTCCAGTGGTTTGTGGTAACAAAAATATATATATTTTTATAATTGAAAAAAAAAATTATTTTAAATTCAAATCCATCTTGCAAGTTACCCATTGTATTTAAAATGTAAAAATCAAAATCTTTATTTTTTGAGAGCCTTAATCTTTAGTATTTCTTGATAAAGAAAGTTAGCAAAAACTTCCTAGAAAATTACAACTATTTGTTGTATTTTTACAATTACCTTTGTATTTTTAAACAGTTTTAAAAAGTTCTTTTATTTAATTTATTATCAGAACAAAGATTCTATTCTTAAAAATTAATTTTACCCGAATGATTCCCCTTGAGTATGGGAGCCCCAAAATGAAAAAAAATCATTTTTAAAGGACAGAAAACATAGTCCCTAAGCAAGTTAAAATGGTAGTTAACTACATATAAAATTAGAAATAAATATCTTGTATTAAGCCGAACCTTTGAATGTTCTCGCATCACGCAATAAGCAACCGCAATTTGATAGATTACTATCAAATTTTCAGGACAGATTCGTATTATCTCAGGGAAGGTTTTAAGCCATAGATCGAGGTTCTAGCCCCCTTGGGGTGAAGTTGTAAATTAGAAAAATTCATTAAATAAGAGAACGATCTTTTTACTTAATTTTTATATTTCTGTCACCGTGGTAACAAAAATAAGTTGTGAGTTTTCCTTCACAACTTATCAAAACTCAAAGGTCTGTGTACGTTAGTTATCATAATTAGTACTACTCTGTCTCTCGTAATTTAGTTTCTTTTTCATGTTTCCATAAAGACTGAATACTTAAATTGTTATTTATCAGTATTATTAATACAGCTGTGAGGGTAACAAACCACAGGGAGTGGAGCCCTCTCGCTAGACGAGAATGGCGAGCGAAGCAAGCTATAGGGGACCAGGAGCACTTGGGGAGGCACCTCAGGGGTCCCGGGGAGGGCCGGGCTCTTGGGAGCTACGGTTATTATTCTTAGAGCCACCGTAGTTATTCTTTTTTAAATAATATTTGGTTACAGTAAGAATTGTTGAAAACTCTTCATTCATTTGTATTTCAGTATAAGTAAAAATATTTCTAAAGGAAAAATAATAATCTACGTAGTATTGTTTAAGTGTATTCTGCGCTTAAAGATTTTATTATTAAAAAAAAAAATTAAGGTGTTAAGATCAAGTCAGGGTCTTTTATAGACAAAAAAGATTGCGAGGTTATCTTTAAAAATGCAAAAAAATCCAAGGAAATCAGACAATATAATTAATTCTAGACAGTCGAAAATTGTTTAATAATGTTAGGTTATCGTAATATAATTTTATAGAAAATTTAAGTGTTAATTTGAAAAATTAGTGACAAAATTGTGCGTAATTTAATACAGCTGTAATTTTTTTACAACTTGGCTTTGTAAAAATTCCTTGAAATTTATATGTATATTTTTTTCAATAATTTGATAATTGCTGTGTTTTATTTTTTTATTGTTTTTGTATTTATGTGACCATGATTTGGTCGACAAACATTAGAAAATATTATTATTATTATTTACAATAAAAATCGTATATAAACCTATTGTTTATATTTACTTAACGTGATGAGTAGACATCCTTGTATCGGATGACTACATCGTGGTTTATAAAAAAAAGAACGTGGAAGTAGCGGTGGGGGTTTAAGAGATCAGGTATAGACGGCTATTCGATGGTATTGGAAGATGAGGATTTGTACGTCTGTGTCTATTCTGTATTATAAATATAACTCTTACTACAGGCCATACATACTCATTTGGGTCGAAGGTGAAGGACGCTTTAAATTTTGTTGCAAGTAAATATATAATTATAGGATGTGATAAACGAACGTTTGCTTATAGATTTCACGATAAGACGGGATGTGTTTTAGCATTTATAATAATTCTCCCTAGAAATTATTAAAATTTTTATTACACTTTTTATTTGTTTTGTATAAAATAATTGTTGATATCAAGGAGAAATTTTAATAAATAGCTTAATTAAATAAAAATTAATGATTATTTATTATTAATTATTAACCGATTTGTTTTATGAACGCTATTAAACCTATTTCTCACACCGAGACTTTTTCGGACCAGATTTTTTTTTTCTCTTTTAAATAAATTAAAATGTTTATAAATTTCCGACTTTCGCATTGAAATGATAGTAGCGACAACGCCTTTATTCAAGATATTCCGAATTCGATTCCCAGTATTATCATTTATCTCTTTCTGAAAATGTGTGTATATTATATCTCAGATAAATGTTTATAAGGTTATGTGTAAATTAAATAATAATAAATCTTCCTCTAATTTATTATTGAAAAAATGTCGATATCCATTGTAGTAAAATACCGAACGAGCTACTCAAAATAAAACTTCTACAGACTAATGGTGAGCCACCCCTTTGGAATAGACAAAACCAAAAGAATTGATTTTACTTATTAAAGTGCAACGAAATAATCCAACCTTTGATGCGGTGTTCTCTAATCCGTATTTCAATTGATATCAGGAACAACCGAGATGACGCTCCGCTAGGCATCAGAGCTCAGCTCCTTTTCTTAGCTCTAAATATACAATTACCTCCAGTACTACCTGTTACACAACGTTATTATATCCCTAAGCGGCTTTCTCTCGTGAATTACTGCTTTAGTCTAGGTGAATATAAAAAAAAAACGAATCCGGTTATATTAGGAAACAAATTTTTCAATATTGTAAATAGCGTGAATCCAGATGCTATAATTTATACAGACGGCTCTAGATATGATAATTCTGTTGGTTGTACTTTTGTGATTGGCAATAAGACGTACATGTTTGGTCTTCCCAATATCACCAGAGTTTTCTTCGCGGAGCTGTTTACCATTAACAAGGCCGTAAATGTACTTAGTCCAACAATGTGACACGAACAAATTGTTCAGATTTCAAGGGTGCCTTGCAAACAATTACCGATGTGTATTCCAGACTTCCTGTTGTCTACGACGTACGTCTATCATCTCTGAAATAACTCAACGAAATACAACTACGAGCTTCTGCTGGATCCCCAGCTGTATTGGAAGTTCAGGCAATGAAAGCGCTGGTCGTACGGCAAAAGTGGTTTGTACGTAGTCTCCTTTCACTAATTGCGTTGTTTCAAACGATCTTGTCGGTTTTTCTGAAGAATGCGGTTCCTGATGAGTGGCAGAGCGAATGGAATGCTATAATTAATAATAAACTTCGACCAGTTACGGACACTGTGTCATCCTGGAGCTCTTCATGTAGGAATAACGGTAATGAGAAGGTATTGCCGTTTGCGAATAGGGCACACTGGGCTTACTCATGACTCAGACTAATGCACTCGTTTGCGTTCGCCGCCAACTGCCAACTGACAGTACACCGCGTACTTGTGGACTGTGACTGTTATGGGGCATTGCGTCTGAAGCTTAAACTACGGGCTAACATACGATGACATAACATTTTATGAATGAAAAGAAGACATAAATTAAATTCGGTATTTACATTAGGAAAAATTACGTATTTATCATATTTTTGCAAAACATATTCGAAGTGAGCACCCTGCGGAGTGATCCCCTTTTGTGCTCGAATAATCATATTGAGAGTAATCTGACCCAAAATTTTGTTAAATGCTGTCGTTGATTTCTTGTTAAATATTTACCTTTACTTTATCAGTAGTGTGTGGGATTGATAAACTCTACCCTTCAAAAAGCTCCAAAGGAATAAATCTCAACTAAACAAATCTGGGAAACCCGGAGGCTACCGCCCTCTTTTAACATTCCAACCCCGTAGGGGAAGACACCCGTCTTGTGACACTTCCGGTCGCCGCACCCCTCTCCCCCGTTCATAGCCGTGATGGGCGTTCCTCTGCTGACAATTCGTTCTTCTGTAAAAGCCAAATGAACGTGTGCGAGTGAATCATTTGATGTGTGGCATGTTGATTCGTCTTGTTGGAAGAAGCCGGACTTTTTTCACAATTTTTTAACTGCGCGTAGAATTTTAAAAAAATTATACGGTGTAGTTCTGTATTGATAGTCCAGTTAAAACAAATTGGCCCTTACTATACAATTGCCAGAAACAGCACACCATAAACCGATTTTCTGACCGTAAAGTGGACGCTCAGACATTCGGTGAGAATTTTCAGTTATGCAATATCTGGTATAGTGCGAATTAACATGCTCAGATAAATCAAATCATGCCTCGTCTGATATTAAATTGTAGCATCCTGTCTATTTGTCTATTGACAATGATTTCGAGAAATCAGTAGCAGTAATCAAGACGTTTTTATTTGTCTTAAGTTGAACGGGTTTTTTTTTTTTTTTTTTTTTTATTACTTTTAAGACCATAATGGATCACTTTAGTTCATTTTTTTTTTTTGGCAAGTTCTTTCTTTTCTTGCTGATGAACGGTTTTTATATGATACGATTTCAAGTTTTAATCGTAAAACGTTCTACGGCAAGATTTATACCACTTCATTGTAATAACTTGCGTATAGTTTTTTTGGACAGAGGAAATACTTCTTTGAATATAGTTATTGCCTCTGGGGTCGTAATGAAAGATTGCTCATATTGTTTTGCGTTTGAATCCGACCCAGTTGTTTTTTTCAAATTGTATATGCTACCTTTTCTTGGGAACTATCATTCGACATTTTTTCGTAAATATTTGACGCGTTTCTTGAAAGGATCCAGCTTTCAAATAAGCTTCCATTATAGCAACACACTCCTCATCGAATAAGTCATTTTAGAAAAATACATCTGTGAAGAGTAAAACTGAACTGTACTGAACCATGAACAGTTTACAATTGATAACAATAAACGAGAGTAGGAACAAAAACAACCAATAGTGGCGCTAGTAGTAGCAGAGTTAAATATGGCCTCAAATAACTGCATTTGAGGCGGCTTGGTTCGGTTTTTTGTCAAATTTAAATAATGTTCCAAAATGTCCCACATACAGAAATTATCTTGCCTAGTTATCCTGTCTGGAGATATTAAGTAAAGAACAGGCCGAAATACGAGTCAACAGGATATATATACGTACTTACATCATCGACGTTCGTATGGAATTTCTCAATACTAAAATGATATTTTTGGTTAGAGGGGGTCATGACACTTCAAGATCTGTAAAAACTTCGACACGCAAAATTTGACTAGATTAGCCTACTTTTCCATTGCCAGTATAGATGGGGAAGTAACAAATCAAGATGTTTTTATTATTATCTAAAATTACTAAAATAAGTTACAATATAAGTATTTGTAGTACAATATTACTAATATACGTTATTTGTAGGGTAATTTTAATTTCCCTCTTCCTGTAATTGAAATTTGTTTATATTAATTAGTCGATGGTTTTCGATATTTTTATTCAATATTATTATTAGTTTAAATGTTGTTTTCAGTTATTTTAAGCTTACTGAATGTTTTTTCAGTAACATAATTATTGTTCTAGGATCGTTTTCCACCGATTATTTATTTTATAAAATTTTAATTTAAGACAGTTATTGAAATTAAAAAGATACATATATTATTTTGTCATGTGGTAGGATTAAGGTAAAAAAATCTGTTGTGGACACCATATGACTTCCTTATACGTCTGTTAAATTACATACACACATTTTTTAAAATGAAAAGTACATAAAATTTTATTTCATTAATAACTTTGATATTTTTTCATATTTTTTAAACTTTTTGTTGTTATTATTGAATTATTATTTATCATACATTTTTTTTTTAAATTAATAATTATTAATAAATAATTATATGTTAATTAAAAGGAGAAGAAGTCGGATTCGAACCGATGTGCCTTCCCCTTGTAAGATTCAAATATTTCATTAATTAAAATTTTATTTGGCTATAACTCTGGAACCAATGAAAATAAGTACCACTTATGATATGTCGTTGAAACGCTCTCAATGAGTTAAGAAAAAATCAAAAATCAAAACTCGTTTTGTCAAAAATCGTTTGGATTTTGGGCTTTTTTGGACACTTTTGGTCCAGTCGATTGCAATTAAAAGGGGAGGTACGCAACTAGATGTTACCGCAGCTTCAATCCAAAATTTCAACATCGTACGGCTAATCGTTTTTGAGTTATGCGAGATACATACGTACAGATGTCACGCCGAAACTAGTCAAAATGGATTCAAGGATGGTCAAAATGGATATTTCCATTGAAATCTGAAAACCGAAGTCTTTGCGATCACAATACTTCCTTTACTTCGTACAAGGAAATAAAAAGGAAAATAAACTTTTTAATTATAAACAAAAGTTCTTAGCATAGATAAATGAGAAAGGGTTAAGGTCCACAAAAGCTTGACAAAGATAAGGCAATTCCTAAAAATATTATTCCATTATCTATACATGAATTACACAAATTTTCATGACAACTAACAATTTTATCTTTCTAAGTGTCATATAACCTATGTCTTATAATTTTAAAAATGAAAGAGTCACATTTAAAACATGATTTGTATTTTAGTAATGAACCTCCCATTTAATAAAATGTAAAAATTATTTTTAATTTGAAATAAAGAGTCATGGTTTTATTACGGCACACTATGGCGTCCTGACTACGTGCTTTATCTACATTCAATTGTATGAAAGGAGGAGTTGTATGTAAAAATAAGACAAGAAAAAGAATAATACTTCGTTTCTAAGTCGTATTTTATATTGTGTATACCTCAGGTAAAATACATATATTAAAAATTTATTCCCACCGTCATGGAAGATGGTGGTACAAAGAAATCGTAATGTATTATCTATCTACCATACTGTACGATAAAGATTATTTCAGCGATAAAGTTAAAAATATTTTAGATGAGATAAGGTATGCCTTTTTTAAAAAAAATTCGTAATTCAGAATAATATTTGAAATTTATTTTATATTATATAAATTATATAAAAATAATGAAGCTGTAAAAAAATTAATTTATGCAAAGTAATTCATTGGCGATGAAACCGAGGTATCGTTATTTATTTATGCGTATATAAAATACGTTTTTAAATGTGATTTAACATTCTTTTTTCTCTGTTTGTTTAATAAAAAAATTGTTTTTGATTTGAAGGAATTAGTTTTTATTATTATTTTTTTTAACGCGATGTAAAAACTAAAAATAAATTCACGTCTGTTTAAAAGTTAATTTTACCTCATTTTTTATTTTTTCATGTTACGAGAAATCATAGTATGAAAATTATCCTTTTAATTTTGGTAATTAGACGAATAAATGCAGATAATTGCGCTAGAAAGTTTATATGGAGCTTTGATAATATCATTTTAATATTATCTTGTATCTTATTCTACATATTTATCAGGATTAAAGCAAAACAGGATTAGCGACAGATTGAGGAATTCAAGCCAGAATAAAAAAGTATTGGTTGAATTAAAATTTGTGCTTTATGAATAAACTTAAGTAGTATTATCATAAAAAAGTTAGCAATGCATTTATAACACTATTATTTATTATTTACCTATTTAACAAAAATAATTTCAGCAAATTGTTGCGTATTATTATAAAGAACTGACCCTGATTAATTAATGATTTAATTTGTACATCTTATAAAAGTAAAATAAGAATCGTAATTAACTGCTATTATTGTGGCCATTAGGATTCTTGTAGATCCATAGATAATAATCCGAGTGAATAGGGACTCTCTTTTTTTGTACTCTATATTCTCTGGGACGGTCTTGGTAATAGAGGACTTATTGCTTGTATCATGTCCTCGCATAATTCAATCCTTGTAGACCATAACCCATGTAGGTCTCATGACCATTTTTCACCCAGTCATCGTCCATTATATTCCATCTTCTTATGTTATTCCAGAAAAAAAAATAAAAAAGGATGTAGAATACTTGGAATAGTATCGTTCACAAGAAACATAAGAACGCCGCTCTAGCGTTGTAGTTATTAAAAATCTTCCTCCAGATATCGTGGACCATCTCTTCATGCCTATATTGCAGCCTACCAATGGTAAATTATTCCTAAATTACCAAAATAAATGGATAGACTGAAAAAAACGAAAAAGGAAAAGCGTACTCTGAATAACCATTGTAGATTAACACCTGTTAGAACCACATCAGTATCATTCATTTTCCTCCAGATATTGATGTGTACCTGATAATAGAATTTGGTTATTAGTGGATTGCATATTTTTGATCATCCCCTGAAGTTTTGGGGGTTTAGAAGTATCCGAATATTATATTTCTTTAAAGATTACTTCAATAAGATTACGTATTAAGATTCAGTTTTAGTAATCATATTTCTTTAAACAAGCTACTTATTTAAAAATAATAAAAACATAGTAATTTTAAAGCATAATTACAAAAATCATTACATAAATAATTCACAAAATACAGTACTGAATGACCCTAGCATAATATATGAAAATTTCATCATACTCCTACAAATAAATCCAACGGGCTACGAATTATTTATACATTTTTTTAAGAATTCGCTGAAAGAGTAGAATCAATGTCTGTATAGAAAAATCATTAATTGCTTTTTATTTTTATTTTTTTAACAGCTTCAGTCAACTTATTTTAGAGTTATGTAATAAGTTTCACAACTTCATATTACATAAGATGTTTTGGTTTCATAAAGACCAAGACTTGTTTTATCAACGAAAGGATGTTCTGTCCATTCCTTATGTTTGATAAGTTTGATTATTCTTAATTAATTTGGTTTTTATAACATATAAAGGTCTTTCAATTTCAGCGCAAAAAGTAAAATTGTAATAAAACAAAAGTATGTGTAATATCAACAAAAATTGTAACATTACATTACATTCTAAAACAATATCGTTCATATGGCCTTCATTGTTTAGGTTGAAACAGCCAAATCTTCAACAAAATTCTGCGTTACTCTTTCTCACAAATCAGTATGAATTCAACTAATAACGCGTCAAATATTTGCTTTCAAGTCATCAATCGTTAGCGGTTTGGTTTTTAGACTTTAGACTAAACATAACCCCAGAGAAAAGAGTCTAACAGTGTTAAATCACACGATCTTCGGTGGCAATTGACATTAGCTTTCGTGAAATTATCGAATCACCAAACCTTTGAGGCAATAACTGAATTGTTTCAGCAGCTGTGCATGAGGCACCACTCTGTTGAAACCACACTTCATTCAAATCAAAATTTTCCAAATTAAAAAAAAAAAACACCGGGAATCATAGGTCGATAGCGTTCATTATTTATTGTAACAGCATCTTCTTGCCCATTTTCGAAAATAAATCGCCCAGTGATGCTGCCAGACCATAATCCACGCTAAAAGTGATATTTTTCGGATGAAATGGTTGCTGTTGACTCATTTGTTGATTGGAAACATATCAAATACAGCAGCAGTTTTGGTCTTTTACAAAGCCATCAAGCCAAAAGTGAGCCTTATCTGAAAAGATGGTTTTTTTAATGGAAATTTGGATCCACTTCGAGCTGCTCTAGAGTCCAGTCAGCAATAGAGTCAATCAGCAAACCGTCTACACAAAAAATGGTACTGTGGCTTTAGTTCTTGAGTTAACTGAATCTTTTATGGATTTATACAAAGATCTTGAAGCAAAATTCACCTTGTTGTTGTTGAAGAAAGGCCCAATTCGTATGAACGATGTGAAATTGATAAATCTCTCGTTTCACAACACTTGCATTTACAACAACAATATTATCTTGATTCCTTGCATTTCTTTTGTGAACTGGTGTTTTATAATCAAGTAGAGAAGAATCCTATTCTAATTTTTTAACCAAACGATGAATTTTTTTTCTTTTTTGGCTGAATATGCGCACCATAAATATCGCGATACGTTGGGTTAACCTATTCCATATTTTGATAATAAATATTTATGATTTGTAAACGTTGTTGAGGCGTGTAGCGTTCCACGATGTTTTGTCATAAACTACTGAAACAAATGATACTTGGAAAAAAAAACGTCGCCACCGCAGTCTGTCAAGTTTACGTATACAAGTGTACATGGAAGAGATGGAATTCCAAGTCGAATCATCTGCAGTACATGCCCACATTTCTAAAAACAACAATCTATTTTACTATAAACTAACCTAGCTGAAGCGTATTAAATTGTGCGTATTGTTATTTCGGTGGCCAGAATGCGTATATGTCTTCCAGTATCTGGTGGAACAAGTTGTTCCCTTGATGGCGACTTCTCCGAAGGTATTCACGGGATTATGAGTCAAGGAGACCTCTACGCGTCCCACCTTATTTCTGAGTCTAACAGACACAAAAATACTTTCGACTGTTTGCATTGAGCCTTGAAACAGGGACCACAAAATTTTTACTTTGGTTGTCAGAGTCAATTACTTCAGAATCACGCCTGGAATTCGACCTATGTTGGATTACGATTTCAAGAATTAGTATTGATTTTAATCAAAACGTGTAACAGTATTGTTTATTAATGTACTGCCAGAGACCTAAGTACAAAATGTGTAGCTTAACAATAAACGTTTGAGAAATGGAAGCGTTTACTGCATAAGAACCTCATAGTTTTTTAAATAGTGGTCTGCACAAAATGTAATAGCCATTAGCCTAGCAGATCTTGTAAAATTTTATTTATTAATTTTAATTTAAAAAAAATATTTTATTAAATTGACCATTTCCCTCTTACCCAAATAGACCTAACTCAGAATAAAAATAATAGACTACTTCAGGTCATCTAAGGACACAACATTCTAAAGAGTATTAATTCCATAAGACGTTGTGATTAGTTTATTGCTAACATTCACAACGTTGTTGCGATAACATTATTTAAATCAAGAAAAGAAACAATGAGTTGCTGCTGTTCATTAAGCTTAAAACTGTTCTCGGAAAAACCAGTTTGGTATTAAAAGAAAATGTTAAATTCCATAAATCGCTATGAGCACTAACATACACCTTACGTGCTGTTTTATTTTGTAGTAAGTATAATTCTATAAATACAGATTCCGATAAAATATCAAAAAGATATCAAAATATAAATAATCTAGATATAAGATATAAATATCAAAAAGCTAGAAAAGACGAATCGCATTATTTTGGTGGGAGGAAAAGCAATTCTGGCTCTACAATAATTATAAAATATTTGAAATACTATTGATTTTAATAGAAATTTTTATAAATATATCTACTTATTTAATGCAGGATACATTTTTTTTTAACTGTAAATAATCTTACTGTATCAGTTTTATATTTATTATCTTCATTTAAAGTTGCACCAGATTAGTGTTTTCAGGGAGATAATTAATATTTTTTATAAGAAAAATATTTAACGTTTAGTTTGTAACATTACATCTCTATGTTATAAAGAATATATGTATTTATGATCTCTTATTAAATTCATCCAAGTGTTTTCATAAACTTTTTATCTTTTTACAACAATGTCTTTAGAAAAAAACCGTACTAAAATCTTGAGTTCTTTCAAATTATGTTTGGAACTGATTTAAACAAACGCTGTATTCAGTTATTAACGGATTATGACCTTGAGGTCACTAATAATGTTTAGTGCGGCGAAATGTAAACGTTATTTTCAAATTTAACAAAATGTATATTATTAAATTAGCGCTGATAGACAAAAAACAAATGTTTAATTTTTCTCTAAGTGTAACACAATTTATTGAATTGCTTTTTTGCGTACATTGCAGATCTGTAAACACAATTTTTCTGTCACCCTTAGTTTTAAATAAATTACGCTGCAAAAAAAAAATAAGGGAAAATATAGTTAAAATCTGTAACATTTATAATTTTGCACGGCCATACCTGTGTTAGAATGATTTCGCTGATGCTTTTCTTTTATAAATAGCCTCTGGCACATTCCGAATTGATGTCCAACAGTAATCGGCTAGCATGTTATTTCATTTCCCTTTATAGCGGCTTTCCATCACCGAAGTGTCTTGGTGGAAACGTTCACCGGGTTCGTTACTTACGTCTCTGAGGTTGTCCGGGAAAAAATGCAGATGTGAGTGGAGGAAATGTATTTTCAGAGACATATTACATTCTATAGCTCTGTAAGAAGTTGATTAACAATATCGTGGTAATTGTAGATTTTTGTTTGCCGAGAAAAGTTTTGCAAACGTCTTTAAATGAAGCTCAAGCTGCACTTTCTACATTATTTAACATCGAGTTAAAATACGTCATCTTTAACCAACTCTCTTGTTTGAGGACCAACAAATATTCCTTTTTTAATTTTTCTGCCTGATGTACAAAAATCCGGAACTATCCTTCTTCATCGCTTTTACAGAATATTTCATTAGTTCTAGCTTGATATGGAGAGGGGGTAAAAATATTTTTTTGGGTTTAATTAAGGGTTCATGAATAATATTTTTCTCATTTGTAGTTGTTTCGTTTCTTCCACTCTTTGGTAACATAATGTTTATCCCTAGCTCGGCTGTCCCATTCGCAAATAAAACACATGCACTTAGTATAGCCTAACTGTATGCCTAACAATATAACTTTCAAATCTCCACATATGTTTCAGCTATGTTTTTTATAATTTATTTTTTCGAGAACGCCTTTCATCACATCGTATGTCTCTTTCAAATTAATACCATAAGCGATTGGTATCGAAGGATATTTATTACCGTTGTGTAGTAGAACTGCTTTTAAACTATGCTTGGACGAATCTACGAAAAGGCGCCAGCTCTCAGGTTAATGAACTTGTTCTAAGTGCAACATAAGCTCATCAATATTTGTGCAATAAACCAAATTATTTTCATCAATAAAGTACTGAGAAAGTTCTTTTTGCCGACTTCAAAAGCCCGAAATTTTTGTATTTTTTTAAAAGTAAATTCCAACCTTGCAGTCTTAGTCCTAACAGTTCAGCTTGATTTTTAACAAATTTAAATCTCTAAAAAAGCCATTTAATTCCTCTTGTGATATAAGATGTGGCTTATTGAAGGATAATTCAAAATCAAAATCATTGTTGTCTTCTTCAGTACTGCCTGATTCTTCATCATTGCTTTCGAAACATACATTCACAGGTGGCTCAGGAACTGTAATAATTTCACTGTGAAGTACAAGCCTGATTGCAGACTGCAATGAATGATATTTTACGTTTACGTTTAGATATTTTAGAAATTCCAGACACATTTGTTAAACAAAAGTAAAAATAGGTTACATGATCCTTCGGTTCACACCAAGAACCATAGGTACACCAAGCCTTCTATGTACCTTTCAGCCATTTTCGTAAATATACAGTAAAATTACTATATGAGGAGCCTATGTCTTATCCTGATCACCAATTTTAAACTGAAAGTACAAATGATAACTTTTTTAATTAAAGGTGTAATATTTCTTTTTATTTTATTTTACGGTAAATTCACCACATACATATCAAACGTCATCCACATCATTTACATAATTTCGAGGCAATATATGACACTGCACTGTTAACAAACTTAAGACAGCAATAAGACTGAATAAAATTAATTTATTCCTAAATCAAGTGCTTAATATAAACAACACAACTGTGTTTTCAGCTACATGTTTTGATTTGCACAGACATGATTAATCTTATCCATGGAGACTCACTGTTCAGTATTAGATATGTCATAATATGTGACTATGATATGATTTAATTATTTATCTATTATTGCTTATTTATAGCTTAAAAATCATGTTAACAAAGTTAAATAATTAAAAATCAGCTAACTAAGTACAAAACAGGAGTTTAAAATACTAACTATATGTATAAAAATGAAAAAAATCCTTTAAATAAAATTTAAAAATTTTTCAAAAATTGTGGGTGATAGAAACATTCTGAGTTCATATTCGTTTTCAGCATCAAAAAATAGATTAAAATTACCTATCGCATGTTAGGTTAATAAAGTTATGTTTAGCAGTGTTATTTTTAAGGTGGTCGTTCTTATTTTTTTTATCAGTACTAACACCTCGGAACAGGAGATGGTCTGACACATACAAAAGACTTTTTGCCTCTGTTAAATTGGTTTTGTTAATCAAACCTTACTTTGAAACGGTTGGTTTTTCATCATCTCCTATCTCCTAACATAAAAGAAATGAATTGTTATTCGAATATCTTCTGCATTGCTTAATTCATTGTTGTTTAGTTGATGTTAATCTAAATTTTAAACAGCAAAGCATATATAAATTACCTTATGTTTAATTATTTTGACCGTAATTATTTTATTTTATTTTTTTTATTTCATTAGTTTCATATACACCAAACCGTAATAAAATAGTTATGGGACTTAACTGAAGTAAAATAAAAATGAGTTTAATTTATGAAAAGTATAATTACTGAAGAAGTTTCTCTTTTTATGATTAAATATAGACATACCGCATCTGTGTTTAAATAAATCGTGAAATAATTTCTTGTCTGGTCAGTAAATGAGTTTTACTGTTTTAGGAATTTTTTGTAGGTATGTGCTACCTGTATCGTTCTTTCTCTCGTTATTAGAAGTTCATACCTTAATAAGTAAGCAATGGGTTTAATAAATATATATTAGATAAAACAATAAAAGATATTCTCTTTTACTTTCCATTTTTATATGGGTAGTCTACTAAAGTGGTTATAAAGAAATAATAATCGGTTTTTAAACTTTTTATAGCTGTTTTAGGAACTGAAAATGGCTAAAATAACCGATATGAACGGTTCTTAAATCTCAGTGAATATAAATATGTTATTAGAAATAATATAGAGATTTAGGTTCAGCTCCAAGAATTATTTATTTGTATATAAAGTGTTTCGAAAAGAAACTGTTCTCGTAAAAATGGGAGGTTCACGTGGAAGCTTCCAAAGCGCACAACTTATAATTATAAGCCTCCCAGGTACAATTTATATTTACAGAAGAGGTTTTTATATAAAAAATTCAAATAAAGTGTAAAAAATTATTAAAAAAGCTGACAAAAGAGTTGTTATACTTTTCTGATATTGGTTTTTACTTTTTTCTGCTTACCTACTTCCAAAATCACCTCGCAAGAAAACCTTTTGATTTATCTGCCTTTAGTTTGTTAAATGGAAAAACTAAAACCGAGTTCCACTGAAAAATGTACAACCAATAAAAAATTACCTAAGATTTATTTCTGGATGGTGGGGGTAAATTATGATGAAATATTATTGCAATATTAATATTAAAAGTTAAAATAAACTGAAAAAGTTTTAAAGAATTCAAAAATCGATATTTTTAAACTTTTATCGGCTCCCCAACCTCCAATATTACCTCTAAAGTACCTTTTATGTGGGGTCACTTACAGTATTACTAAGCTTAGGAAGATATAAAAAAAAATCGGTTAAAAATACTGTACTAAATAAAAACATAGCTTTTTTCAAATTTTCGGTAAGGGGAGAATTTGGGGGCAAATCTTTTTATTAAATGGTGAAGAAGGCATGTAAACATGTACTGAGCTTAATATGAAGAGGGTTTATTTTGCAAAATTTTGAGAATGTTGACCCCAAAGGAACTATTTACCCCACCCCCTGGAGATATTGGCACCAAACCTACACAGTCCTGACCCCGTAAATGAAGACACCCACCATGTGGCAGTGGCTTTCGCCACGCCAATGAGTTAAGAAAGGATCATAGATAAGGACACAATGATTGTTGAGGAAAGAAGTTGTATTTTCTTGTGCTTCGACCCAAATTAAGCCCAGTTGGATGTTTTTTTAAGTATCTCCAGGAAGTAAGATTCCATCCTACTCCAAATCCTCGGCAAGTTGAGGTATTTTATTCACGATAAGATTAGCATATTACTTATTCACTGTTATTTAACCGGTTTAAAAAAAGTTCTCTTTAAAATAAATCCAAAATTTACCATTCGAAAAGAGATTGCTTCCTATGGAAATACTTCATTCATGCTCGAAGTTATTTAAGGCTTGTAGAAGTATTCAGCAGAACTATAAGCTATTTAGGCAGATCCTTCATATGAGAAGCCGAGTAATTACTCGGCTCTTAGAAAGAGTGTACGTAATGGAATTGTTTCACAATATAAAAGCGTAAAAATTAATACTTTAATATTTATTATTTCTTGTGGCTATGACAATTACATAAGGTACGTAGCACCTATAAGAGACACAGATCAAAGTTGCTTTCTCTGAGATTAACGATATTTTTTTCTTCAAGAAGGGAATCATGAACCATGTAGGAATTTTTAAGTATCGCCTACAACGGAGATATAGCGGGAAGAAGAACAAATTTTAGAATGCTAATAAATGTCAGAGTAGGATAAAGTTTTAAAGATATTAAGGAAGATGGTGGTAACTGAAAAAAATATTGCAGCTTATTCAGACTAACCGCTTAACAAATTTATATTTAATTCGCAGTTTTTAAAGATGAGTTCACTATTCATAATATAGCTGGTTGACTGGTCGAAGTTAGAATTCGTTGACGTATCATATCTGATCTAACCGGATTTTAACTGGTAATTACCTGGATTAGAAATCCGGTGGTATTTTAGTGAAATGATGTTGATGAGATATAAGATTAGGCGGTTTACATTTGATGAAAAATGAGGGTGACATCATAAGCTGTATAAACTGTCTGCTTTAACAACATTGGTCATTATTTATTAGCTGTTCGTTCTGAACTGGAACACAACTTTTTTGTTGTAGTTATTATAAACAATGACCTTCACTGCTGAGTAGGACGGCCATTGGCTTTATAAAGTTCTATACAGCTAAGTGCGGGAAAATATTTATCTTTTATTTGTTGTATTGTTACACTGATGAAATCCGTAAGGGTAAATCATCGAAATACTTGTAATGTTTAACCCACCGGATTGGTCTAGTGGTTAACGCGTCTTCCCAAATCAGATGATTTGGAAGTCGAGAGTTACAGCGTTCAAGTCCTAGTAAAGCCAGTTATTTTTACACGGATTTGAATACTAGATCGTGGACACCGGTGTTCTTTGGCGGTTAGGTTTCAATTAACCACACATCTCAGGAACGGTCGAACTGAGAATGTACAAGACTACACTTCATTTACACTCATACATATCATCCTCATTCATCCTCTGAAGAATTATCTAAACGGTAGTTACCGGAGGCTAAACAGGAAAAAGAAAAAGTACTTGTATTGTTTGGCGTCTGTTTTTATATCTGTTTATCTATTTTATGACTTCTATTGCTAAATATCTTATGAATAAGCATTATTATAAAAAATAATTATTAAAAATAGTTCTATTTATAAGAATTACTTAAAATAACAAATTACATTTTTTATAATGATTATTGCGTAATTGATGTTCTAAGAATTAATTGTATTTAATTTATATTTATAAAGTGTACAAGTCTATTAATTGTATAAGATCATGTTGTAGTAATTTATATTATATTATATATACCTACTTTCAATTATTACACAATATTCATGATTCTTTATAAAGTGAAACCAGTATAGTAAGAAAACAAGATCGTTAAATATGGTTGGTGTATAGCGAGTGGAGTATTATGGATTTATTTTGGTATCTTCATTACCAGTTTTGTTGCGTAATTACTTCATTTTATATACCTGTTTACGTCTTGACCTGGTCAATTACATTTTAATTATATAACGTATTTTGGTGGTATACATTTTAAAAAATTCATATATACGGGTTGAATTTAGTACAAAAATTTTATATACATCTTAGTTAATCATTCTTTATGCTAGTCGCCAGAATTTTTATTAATTAAAATCTATTCAGAAAAAAAAGAACATGAGAACTGGTTTTGAAAATTTACGCCTGCTATTTAAAAGTTGGTTTTTAAATATTGAATTTAGAAAAGCTTTAAAATAAATATTGTCATTATAGTCACTGAAAATTATATTTATTTCTACTTATTCGATTCAGTGACTTATAACATATTGAACAATAAGGAGTACACCAGATAACACTTCAAAAGTTTATGTTGATTAATATTAGAGATAATAACCAGTAATATTACTACATTAACAGAAATTAAAGAAAAAAATACTTTTTACTCAGACTTTTATGAAAATTCAATAAGATTAAAAAAGACAGATTGAGAATGACGTCATAAACGAAATAGGCTTAGTTAAAGAGAAAAACATGGTGGGGTGGGGGATTAAGCGCAAAAGTCTGAACCGCTTATCAATCAATCTTGATTTGCTATCAAAGTCAATTTATAACATTTCGATTTCTAAAAACAAAATCTTATCATAAATTTTATTACATTTATCTAATATTAATATAGCAAAAATAATGTTTTGATATTTGATTGTTTTTTCATAAAGTATGAAAAATTTCTAAGATTTTCATAAAATCTTAGAAATGATTCGATCTCCGAAAACTTCTTGCATCAACTTCACGAACTGCTTGGCTGTATGCGCGTTTTTGTTGAATCCAAGCATTATAAAATAAATAAATATAATTGAATAAAATTACTTAAAATAAAAAATAAATAATAAAATTTATTAAAAATCTCAAATAGATTCAAAATGAGCACTATAAAATTTATTTTATTTGACCTTTGACTTCGATTATTTCGAAAACTATGAAATTTGATGTCAAGTACCGATTGGTGTTATCAGGCAATTTTTGGTTCTCTATTAGAATATAACATTTGTATTCGATTTCGTATTAGTTTTATGTATAAAACACACACACACACACACACACAAACAAATTTTTCATAGTATACATTTTACAGATTTTTTTAAGAATAAAAAAAGGAAATAAAGTCAACTATATTACAAAATTTTGAAATCGATTCATTAAATTAATTTCTGAAGAACCATTTTTATAAATTAAGAATAAACATTAAATCCGCATTTTGATTGTTAAATAATTATGATCAGTAGTTACAGTTGGGTAATAAAAAAAATTATTATAACAAAAAACAAAACACGTTAAACTACAAAAATGTTGATTTATTTTTTATTTAATAAAAACATGACCGTAATGAAAATTACGGTCATGTTTAAAGTATTAAAACTAATAGCCTTTGTCCTTGTCATTAGTTATAATTTTAAGCAGTTGCAATTTTTTTTTTCATTTTAAATATCTTCTTTTAAAAAAAGGTAGTATTGTTTTAATGGATGATTATTCCTGAGTCTATTTCAGTCTAATGAGATCGTCTTTATTAATGGCGGTTAAACGTGATGCATGATTTTTTCAAATAGAGTTATCTTAGATAATAGATATATACATTTTTTATCTTTAGTTTGTTTTATTAATTCACACATATATGTACTAAGAAGTAAATGCTTATTATTATCATGTAATTTCTAAAAGAAATGTGCAATCTGATTTTATTTAAATATGAAATTAAAAAATATGATTTTTATTTATCGGTTAAATTACCGCTGGCAATTTTCTTCTCTTCTGTCTATTATGATAATTCGTTTTACCAAATCTTCAACAATAATTTGCTTTACCAGATTAGTTTATTATCGTCATCATATTCGTGATACAGTAATAGTAGTAATACTGCTACAATATTATTCCAGGGGTTGTGGATTCAAATTTTTGTACGGTTATTATTAAATTAGTTTTCTGTGGTTTTCTTGTATAGTAAAAATATCTTGTTAGTTAAATACAGGAATTTTATTTTAGATCCGTAGTCAGTAATATTAAAATATATATTATTTCACCTAATTTAAATATACATTCTTTGTACTCATCTATTATGTATCATAAAATTTGGTGGTTTTTCTGATAGACGCTATACATGTATATATATAAAAAGAATATTTTTTGATAAATTTTTAAATTGTATATGTGCGGTAATAGTTGAGGTTTAGCATGTCTTTTGTTTTTGGAAAAAAGAATTTACAATTTATAAAGAAACCATGAGATAACATTTTTTTAACTGGTCTGTGGTTGTAATGGGATTTTGATTTTTCTTCTGTTTAAAAATAAATTGTTATTTACATTAGAGTACTATTTTAATATTTTATTTTGGTTGTATCATATTACTAGCTACACTATTGGGAGAGCTGGGTAATGTTTTATATATCGAAAGGTGCGGGTGCGTAAAAAAATTACGTAACGAAGCTCTGGAAAGCAGTTATAATATTATTTCTAATATTTAATGTTTAGACTGCGATCTGTTCAACTAGTGAAAATAAGCAACCCTTCCGTGGCCCGACGAGTTGAGGAAGAAGAAAACATTTTTTAATTTTACCGTATGTACAATATGAAAAAGTTATGTAATTATACTGTATTGAAATCTGTATGTAATGATACTGTTATTAATCGGGTAAACGTTTGGTAGTCTGTTGTACAAATGTAGATGTTTCAAAAGATTCTCTAACGAAAAAACACAATTTCAGCGTTGAAAAATTGCTGAAGGGTGTATGTTCGAACGTACATACAAAAGTATGTACGTTGGCCTGTTTCTTTTTGTTTAATTTTTTATATCTCCAGACCGGGTAGATCGATTTGGATTAAATTTGGCACGATTATTTGTATACGTGGGATATTGATTTCATTTAATTTTGGTCGTAATTAACATGGAGTAGGGAAATATGGATCCAATATATCAAAATTTTACTGAAAGGATTGGTAAATGTTTTCTCATAATTTAGTGTCCCTTAGTTAGCTGAAACAATTTCTGATGGTATTCGGTCTAATTCGAACATCGATAAAGAGTGGGGGAAAATTATTTTTTTCGTTTGTAAATTCAACATCACATTCTTGGACTAATTAGATGATTTACGATTACTATACCGTTTTTGTCGTATCGGGGCGATCTCATTTAGAATTGGAGGTTAATAAGCCTTAATTGCCTTTTTTCTGTCAGTTAGTGTTTTGCTTGATATCTGAACTGGATTAATAAATTTTTATGAAATTTTGTACGATGTCTTCTAAATATGGGTAACTGATACACCATTTAACTCTAGAATTCCATTTAACTGGAGTTCGTCAAGGTTCTAGGGATATAGTCGTCATAGATCTAGTATCTTAAGATTTTATTTAGAGTACAGTATCTTTTTGATGTAATTTTTTTTTCATACGAGTACTTGTATGTTTTGCTTAATTTCCTACCTAAAACGTTGTTTGCCGTGGGCGAAGCTCTCGGTAAACCAGAGTCACATAATTATCCCGGATTTTTTAATTATTAATATCTTTGTATATGATAAATATGTCAAATTGTTTTCTTAGATAAAACTATAAGTATTTTATTTAGAAAAAATCTGATATGGACACCACATGACTTCCTTGTACGTCTATTAAATTACATATATACATTTTTTTTTAATGGAAAGTACATACAATTGTATTTCATTAATGACTTTTGATATTTTTTCATATTTTTTGTTATTATTATTTATCGTAAAACTTTTTTTTACAATCAGAGGTTAATAATTATTATTGATCAATATATTTAAATTAAAGAAAAATAAGTCTGATTCGAACCGATGTGCCTTCCCCTTGTAAGATCAAAATATTTCATTAATTAAAATTTTATTTGGCTATAACTCTGGAACCAATGAAAATAAGTACCGCTTATGATATTTCGTTGCAAATCTCTCAATAAGGGCTTATTACTAGAGTTAAGAAAACGTCCAAATACCAAATGTTTCGAAATTGAAACCTCGCTTTATTTAGAGGTCTGACTGTGTACACATTTCTGGCACAGTTAATTGAAATCAAAAGAGGAGGTGCACAACTAGATATTGCAACAGTCCTCAATCCAAAATTTCAACATCCTACGGCTAATCGTTTTTGGGTTATGCGATATACATATGTATGTACGTACGTACGTACAGACATCACGCCGAAACTAGTCAAAATGGATTCAGGGATGGTCGGAATTGATATTTCCATTGAAATCTAAAAACCGAAATGTTTCGCAATCACAATACTTCCTTTTCTTCCTACAAGGAAGTAAAAATGAAACCTTTGTTCAGATTCGATTTCAAACTGTATATTTATAATGGAAATTTGAAAATAAACTTTTACTAGTATCATTTTCTCCAATTTGAAAAGATTTCAGTGTTGTTTTACTTAACACTCATTGTTAACATTTTTATTTTTTGAAATATAAGTGTAATTCACATTTTTCCTGACTACTTCGGCTATTTTCACAAAAAATATTCTGTACTTTTCACAGATCTTTTGTTGTTTCACAGATCCAACCAATTACAACTAACTTTTGGATAGTAACAGTTCTTCGGTCTGGAAGTAGTAAAGCTATCCTAAATTGTCTTATCTAAAAAGAGGGTTACATTGATGGACAAAATTTAAAAATTACGATATTTTCAAATTTTAATGATTCTATTCTATAAAAAATAAACAAAAATTCATCGTTATCGAGATTTAAGCGAAAGGTACACTCAGTAAAAGCAAGTACATGTATGTATGTTACCACTAGCACATACATGTGTTACACGCATGTACATTATTATTCATTAACATACAGATTTCGTTTTAAATAGAAATAAAATGTAAAAAAAAAACTTATTGAATAGTAAAGTTATAAAATCAAGAAAAAAGCGCTAAATAAAATGATTATTAAAAAACAGAAAAATCCCTTTCAGCACGCCGGAAGGCGGAGGTAGATTTCACCGATGCTAAGTAGGGGATAAATAAAATTCCACCTTAAAATTGAAAAAAAAAAAACAAATTTACTCAATACGACAATGGTTGCATGTGAAAAAAGTTTCACATGTTCAGCATACGACAAGCCCGATTTCTTAAAATTCCAGAAATATTTTGGTCATCTCTTGCCGTAAGGGTTGTTCATATCTAAAGAGAAAAGCAAACATGCGTTGTGTTAATAATTCACCTTTTCATACTTATACAATCAAAACCGTACTAATTTCCCATCCAATTATTTAATGAATGAACGAACAAACGAACTAGTGCGTGCGTGCGTACTCGCGCGCACGCACTTATAAAACTTTTCGTAGTAACATTTTACATCATCTGGGCGTGATTTTGATTTTATTATAGTGAATCTTATGAATATAAGATGAAAACTTAAAATATATTTCAAAAAATCAGAAAACTGGAAAACACATCACAAAATAAATATGTTTGAAATTCATTTATCCCTACTTCTAATCAATAAAATTCTTTTTTATCTACGCTGACAGAAAAATAACAGAAGATTGTCTTAATAATACTTTCAATATAACATCATTTTACTTTCCCGACGAATATAGAATTAAAGGTGAAAGTTTGGTCAACATGCTCTTTTTTGCAAAGTTTTAGGGTCCAAATTGTTCATCTAGACCAAAAACACATATAAATGGATGTATGTGGGAAATATGTTGCACTGTTTTTGACCGTATATCTCAGGATTGGCCAAAATAATTTTATCCAAATTCGGCTCAAATATTTCTATATATGGGGCATTGATAATATTAATTTTTTTCGTTGAAGGTGATATCGTGAAAAAATCAATTTCTATTTTCTTCAGAGGCGTTTTAGAGAACTTGTTACATACAAAAAATTTATCTACAGTGCATATACAGGGCGTTTCATAATGTTCTCGGCGTTTCGAAAATTCATTAACAAAAAACTATTTCACTCATAAAAATTAAACAAGTACTGTACGAAAAAGTACTTCAAATAGTTTTACCCACATATGCTAAGCAGTTAGTAAACCATTTGCTCGCTAGGCGTCGACAGTAGAGAAAATGACTGCCACGGGAAGCGAGAAGTTGTTTTTTTGTGTTAGAATTTCACTTATCAAAGTCTGTAATTTCTGTGCAACTTGCGTTTCGGTTGAAATTTCATAAGGAGCCACCAAGTGACAATTCAATTCGTGCACGGTATAAACAATTCAGTGAAGCCGGTTGCTTGTGCAAGCGAAAATCAACCGGTCGTCCATCAACCTCAGAAGTCAATGTCGAACGTGTGCGTGCAAGTTTCATTCGCAGCCCGTCAAAATCGACTGAGGCTGCAGGCAGAGAATTAGGAATTCCGAAAACAACAGTGTGGAGAGTTCTTCGTAAACGTTTATTATGCAAACCGAACCGTCTACAATTAATCCAGCGTCTTTCTGATGGAGATAAAACACGTAGGCTCGATTTTTGTTTACAGTTACAGGAAAAGATGTTGTTAGATGAAGGTTTTCTAAACAAGATAATTTTCAGCGATGAAGCTACTTTCCATATTAGCGGCAAAATAAACTGTCATAACGTGCGAGTCTGGGGAACTGAAAATCCACACGCTTATGTGGAACACATTCGGGATTCTCCGAAAGTAAACTTTTTTGTGCGATCTCTCGAGGCAGTGTATGGGCCGTTCTTTTTTATGGAAACGACAGTAACCGGCATGATATATCTGGATATGATACAATTATGGCTTACGCCTCAGCTACTCAACGACATCATTTTACAGCAAGATGGTTGTCCTGCCCGTTTTCATAACGAGGTTTGACAGTACCTTAACACAACATTACCTAGGCGCTGGATAGGGTGCGTCTGAAGAAGACCGACACATTATACTGTGGCCACCAAGATCACCAGACCTCACGCCATGTGATTTCTTTCTCTGGGGTTACGTGAAAGATACGGTGTTTATCCCATCAATGCCGCACGATATCGCTGAGCTAAAGGATCGCATAATCAATGCGATCAACTCTATCGAAAATGACATGTTAGAACGAGTTTGGCAAGAGCTAGACTTTCGTGTTGATGTGTGCCGTGTCACCAGAGGAGCACATATTGAACATTTATAGATTTTAACAAAAACTGTTTGAGTCCCTGCATCACCTCGTTTCATTTAGGTAACTTTCATTTAGGTAAGTGAAATAATTTTTTTGTACTGAATTTTTGTAACTCCTAAGAACATTATGAAACGTCCTGTATAAATAATAAAAAATAAAAAAATTCAAAAAATCAACCCCTACCTCTTAAAACTGAAATACGAGTATATGCTTTTGTTCTATTGTTACATTTCGCTTCGGTTTAAATATTTCTCAAAACCATTTTTAAAGTTTATATTTTTTATATGTAGGTATCAAGTATGTATATAGGGGTCACATTGAAGACATATCTACAATTTTTTAAATATAGACCCCGGTCCTAAAGTACAGAAAAGTTATATTTTGAAAATTTCCCTTTTCTTATTAGCCTTTATGCCTTTAGCTGAATGGGGTGTTAAATTTAAAAAAAAATTACATAAGCAAATTTGTTAAGTTTAACCTAAATATGAATATATTTATAAAATTATTTCTTAAAATTTATTCTCCACCTCTAAAAAATAAGTATTCTGTTATTTTATTTTTGGGTCCAATCTTTTTCATTTTTGTCAAAAAAAGTCACTCGAGAAAGTCATGCAATAATTTTCCAGCCATTTTTAAAGTTTAAAAAAAATATGGATAGATACATAAAACAGTTTGGGACAAGTTTTACGTAAGATTAAAATATTGGTTTCGTTTGGTAGTGACATGATTGTAATTTTTTTTAGAAACAGTTACCAACATGTTTTGTAAATATTTTGTTTAAATAAGGTAATAATACTATTTAAAAAAGCGTATCAAGAATTTTTAAAGGATGGGAAGGATAAAGTTATTCTGTATGCAAATCTTACCAGGTCAGTGACAGGTCGCCAGCTCATCGGTTTGTTGATTGAGCTTTGGAGCAAGGCGAATTGCAGACCAGTGCGCCTAGATTAGTTGGTACAGTACGACAGAAAAATATTATAACGAGTGGGCTGGTAGTGCGCATTTCCTTGGTAACAGTTTCCCCCACCAACGATTTCCGTTCTTTACATAACCTCCTTCCAGAACGTTCTTTATGATATTTCCATCCTTACGGTCATCCATGTTCTTCTTACAAAAGAATATTTTTTATGATTGTTAGCCAATCTTCTGTTATTTCCCTGTCAGCGTAGATAAAAAAGAATTTTATTGATTAGAAGTGGGGATAAATGAATTTCAAACACTTATTTTGTGATGTGTTTTCCAGTTTTGTGATTTTTTGAAATATATTTTTAATTCTGATCGTATATGATTAAGATTCACTATAATAAAATCTAAATCACGCCCAGATGATGTACAATGTAACTACGAACGACTGCAATTCTGAAGTAAATAAAAATGGCAGTTTTGTTGTTAACAGCTGGATTTGTTTGTTGCAGACTAGAACATTAATTATTTGCTACTTGATTATGTTGTTTGATGCAGTTACAATATTACAATTTTAAAGGTTTGCAATAGGTACATCTTTCAAATAATTTGGACTGAAATATTTTAAAATCATTAAATTTAATTCTATAAAATTAATTAATTAATAAATTGTATTTACATAAATAACAAATTATATTTTTTATTCAATGCAGTCAGTATTGAAATAGTTATCCGTTTTTTATTTTTTTTTATTTGATTATTATTATTTTATTTTGGACGTTTGAAAGCAGTCGATGATAATTAAGAGTCTTAGAAAGTTGTATTATAGATTAAAACCGGATGATTAATTGTTTTGCGAATGGACAAGTAGTTAAATTAGTACCGCCTATTTACCGTTAAGAAATCAATTAAGAATCCTGTCAGTATTTACTTGACTTTACTACGTTAAATATATAATATAAATCTTTATTTTAAATAAACGTGCAGTATATAAAGGAAATTAATTATTCTAATTTAAAATAAACAAACATTTAATACAATTTAACTTAAATGAAAGTAAATTTCAATAATAATTTAATTAATGATGGATCTAATTTGTTCGATCTCATTGAATAACGGGTATATATTTATTGGTCAATTTTATATTTATGGTCATGGTAACGGTTATATTTTATCGGTTATATATGGTATATAAAATAATTTTGTTTCAGTAGGTTTTGAGACTTACTACGCCATTTCCGATTTTCTTGGTTATGATTAATATTTTTCAATTCAAAATCATTTCAACAAAATATTTAAATTCTTCTATACCGCCAAAATAACCGAGTAAGAATTTGGTCAAGTGATTAGTGAAGGAAGCTGCTTTTACTTTCCCTTCTAGCGCTATAGCTTTAGAAGGGAAAGTATAGTAATCGGTCCAATTTGGGCATATGCGGTTTTCACCGGATCTTGAACTTTTGACACCTAAGAAACCCAAAAAACCGGATGGAAATTTTCCGGATGTTAATGTTCTTATGTACTTCGTGAGTTCGGTGTTGGCCTCTAAATCATCTTTTATCTCCAGAAATAGTGAATCGATTTTGACTATACTTGGTCAGATTACCTCTCTATATATATAGGAAATTGATGCCATTATATTTTCAACTTTAAAGGTCAAGGGGGTGAGGCTGTAGAGCAAGATCACCATCTGTATCTCGAGACTTCGCCTAATTAAGGTCGTATTTTTCTTAGGCACATCAATTAACAATTAAAAAATAACAATATTTGGAAAAAAAGATTTTGTAAAATCGCACCCCCACCCCAAAACCACCCCAAAAGAGTTGTAGTCCTCGGCTATGTTGTGACGTCACAGGTGAGCGGTAGATTTAAATAAATGAATAACATGTAAAGTGTAAAACAGTAACTCGGTCTGGCTGGGTCTCGAACTCTATCGCCCGATTGACTCGATACCTGGTGCATTAAGCCTTGCGGCTACACCAGTCTGCTGATCGTGCAAGCGAAATTTGTTTTATTTAAGTTGCATTAGTTTAGTTTAGTTAGTGCCGACCGTCGCTGCTAGTACCACCTCACCGGCGCGAATTAAATACTGTATGCGTGCGCACTTTAGTTAGAATCATTGAATTAAGTATACGAAAAATTTAATAATTAAATAAAACGATAAGTATTTTAAATTAAGTTGTGTGTGTAAGCTGTGCATCAGAAAAAACCACAGTTATAGGACTTTCCTGTCACGCGGCTAAACAACTGACAACGATGTTGTCAGTTTTTTTAGTTCATTACGTCTGATTTTATATTTACGATGGGTACGGTCAGACGCGTTTTTCAGTGTTTATGTATTTTTTAGTAAGTTACTTTTCTACTACGCGCCAGATGATGATCACCATCATTAGATTCTTTTTTCATTGTTGAGAGTTGACGACCAAGTAAATAATGTTTTTGACTGTTTTACTCCATTGTACCTGATCTGCTTCTCGGAAAGTTGCCCGCTTTTCTGTTTGTTCTATTTTCCATCGCGTTGGATATCTTCCCCGAAATCTTTGTCCTTCAATTTTTCCTTGAACAGTGTTTTTTCTAGGTTATTATATATCAAAAGAATTGCAGCATTCGCTATTTGCATATGAAGGAGGATAGTCTTTTCTGAATACCGACCTCTTTAAATATTGAACTTTTTTTCTCTTCTTCATCCATGATACTCTTAGCATTCTCTTATATATCCACAGTACAGAAGCATAAACATCATTACTTAAACCTCATTTCGCCTAACATCATCGAGCCTTACAATAAAATTTCATAAAATCAGAAAAAGCGTTTGGCCGTAACTACGTTACAAACATAGAACCAGAGAAAATGATGAAACTCTCGCTTCTTTCGGTCAATTATAATAACGTTGTGTTTACAGTAAAACTTTTCACGAACATCTAGGTAGACTATAGTGTCTTCAAACTATTCTGTTCTGTTATAATAAGTGGTATAAAGTTATTAATAAACCATCGGATTGGTCTAGTGGTAAACTCATCGTTGTAAATCAGCCGATTTCGAAGTCGAAGTTCTCAGGTTCAAATCCTAATAAAGGTAGTTGCTTTTATTCAGATTTTAATACTAGATTGTGGATACCGATGTTTTTGGATCTCAATTAACCACACGTGTTAGGAATGATCAGCTTGAGTTTGTTCAAGATTACACATTTACCAGTACAGTTATATTACACTGATAACTAGCTAATGACTTTTGTTGAGGTGACTATGAATAAAAGTATTAAAGAAAAAAAAATATTTAATCTGTTTAATTTAATTAAAAATATGAAAACTATATACATTATGTTTTTATTGGCAGTTAAAGATTATTTTATCATTGTAATATTTTAAATACTAGTATATAGACTGTACACTCGTATTTTATATCAATTTTTTTAATGTTATTGGAAAATTTTATTCAAGAATGTTTATTTGCTGTATAAACGTACAATTATGTGCTGCTTTTTTTCTTTAAAAAAAATGTTATACTTGATTATATTTTGTTGTGTATAGCGTACTTACATTATGTATTAAAAACGTGATATTTGTAGCTGTTAGAATAAGATAAATTGTGTTTTTCCACTGAATAATTTTCATGGGTTAATATTGAAAAGAATTTGATCTTTCTATATACAAGAGACGATGGATTTTTTTCTTCTGACTACGTTCCTAAGAATGAATAACAATAATGATAAACATGTATATATATATTAAATAAAAAATGTACGTTTAATTCTTGTTCAGTTCGACAAATGTTTATAATACAATTCTTTTGAAATTTCTTCGATTTTTTTTGTTTTTTCTTCTTTAAAAAGATATTTAAAAAATTTATATTCGATTTGCTATTGTAAGAGAAATGTTTATATAAAATTCCATTGTATGCCTATCAGTTTAGTTTATTTTACTTCAAATACCAATTAAAATCTATTTATAATCATTTAAATGAAATTATTAAAAAACTCTATTTTTAATTATTTTACGATTATGATATATAGCTACTCAATTAATTTACGTGTTACAGGTGTTATATAGTTATTTTTATTTTTTATTTCTTTTCATATTTAGGAAGTACGACTACATTAAGTATCTAGCATTGCCTAAATGTTTCTTATTTGGCTACTTGGCGCTTCTCGACATCCTTCTTTCATACTTTATTGTTTAGATTTACAATTCACTGTCCGCATTTAATGAAATTATACCGGTAATTAATAACAGTTAAATGATTTACCCCTCATCGTTTAAGATTTGATGTGTACACTACAAATCTATGTACGTGGTCGACCTCCCATGAATTTTTTTAAAAATTTCATTTAGTAATGAAAGAAAATTCATTCAACCCCACTGGTGTGACAAAATTTTGCCTTCCCCTCCAATTTTTTTGTCATTTTATGTTTTTTTTTTAAACGGTCCTGTTTGATAGTATCTTTGCAAGTTGCAGAAATTCAATAGTAATCTAATTACAAACTGGTATTTTAGTATTAGGCAATGTATAATGCACCGACTATACATACGGGCGAATATATTCGTGCTGCACGATCAAATGGTGCATTATTTCAGTATTTGTCGATTTTTGATAATATTGACTGATAATGAAATTTATTTACTGCTTTTTTATCACGTAATTTTATGTAATTTAAAATAATTATCATCAGCATCAAAGTAAAATAAATGATTAATACAGTAGGATAATTCTTGTTGCACTCGGATAACGTAATACTAAAATTGAAAAAAAAATCTCATATATAAGGCAAATATGATGAAATTACAAGATCTTTTTAAAACAAATGTACAAATACAATTATACTAAAAACAACAAACATCTTGTCAGAATTACAGATAAATCTAATGTTTTACATGTAATTCATACAAAAAAAAAAACTGTAGAACACATTCAACACTAAAATTATACTTCGGGAAAATTTTATCCGTCAGGAAATAAAAAAAAAAAAATAATAATTCGTGAGATCGATTAATAATTTTGAAAATGGACTATTTAAGAAATAAAACTGATTAAAGAAAATCATATAAAAAATCGCAAAATAATATTTTTTAAGTTATTCTTTAAATCTTCACTTTTAGAATTAGCACCAAATTAAAAAAAAAAACTGGCAAACTGTTGCATGACGTTTCCGGCTATTAATAATAAAAAAAAAAATATAGAGCCAAAAAACAAAAAAAATAAATGAAATTCATGCTTTTTGAAAACTGTGCATAAATTTTAAGAAAAACCTTTTCTGAAAATATTCATATATAGAATAAGCTAAAAAAATTTGCTTAAGTAAAGTTTTCTCCAAATTTAACATCTCCTTCAAAAAGGACTTGAAAAAGAAAAATCTTCAAACGTTTTTTATATTTTAGGTCCGGGGTTTATAATTTAAAAAATTATTATCATTTCTTAATAGCACTATTTATAAAGTATACTTTCAAATTTTTTTGAAAATTATTTAAACCGAAAGGAGGTAGGGTGAAAGAACTAAAAACATATATTTCAATTTTAAGAGGAAGTGTTTATTTTTGAAAAGTTTTATTTTTATTATTTATTCGGAGTGATTGCAAACTGCACGAAATCTCTGGAGAGATGATTCTATACCCAAAAATAAGAAAAAAGTTCACGTAAACATGGTCAGAAAACAGTTGGTTAGCGTGTTTCGGCTCGCGAAATGTTAACCCTGTTTTCTGCTCCTTGTGTGAAATTAAACCATACTAAAATTCTTGGGGTAGAAATCTTCTATATATATATATATATAAGAATGAACGCTTATTTGTTTGTTTGTCATGTATGCATGCGTTCCTATACTATTCATCCGATTGCAGTGAAACTTTGGTGAGTTGTGCGCACGCCCGCGAAGGTTTCGGAATTAGGGGTGGAAATATTTTGAAAAATTGTATGTATGGTCCGATTTGACTCATATTCACAATGTATATTAGGTACGTGAAAAGAAATATTTTTTTTTTTAAAAATGGACCCGCTAGGTGACGCTGGGGTAGAGATATTTAAAAAATCTAATCATATAGTAACTGTCTGAGGAAGTCTATATTGACATAGACAACGATCGATATTGACAATGATAATCAATATAGACGATATCTCTTAATATATACAACTGTATTAAATTTAGTAAAAGAAGTTTTAGGTTACATATTTATACGTTTTTTATGATTTTAATTTTTTATTAGTTACAGTTTTTTTATGGGTTTAATGAATACAGAGGAGCCCAGGGTGCAGAGCTCCCTGGTTAGATTAATGACAGGTATGTTAGACGTTTGTATGTACGTATGTATGTATGTATCTCGCATAATCCAAAAACGATTAGACGTAGGATGTTGAAATTTTGGATTTAGGACTGTTGTAACATCTAGTTGCGCATCTCCCCTTTTGATTGCAATCGACTGAACCAAAATTGTCCAAAAAAACCCTTTTTTCTTAACTGCAGTAATGAGCCCTCATTGAGAGCTTTTCAACGATACATCATAAGTGGTACTTATTTTCATAGGTTCCAGAGTTATAGCCAAATAAATTTTAAATTAATGAAATATTTGGATCTTACAAGAGATGGCACATCGGTTCGAATCAGACTTCATCTCCTTTTCTTTTTTTAACCTTTTTTCTTTAATTTAAATATATTGATTTATTAATAATTATTAACCCGTTATTGTAAAAAAAATTACAATAAATAATTATTCAATAATTACAATAAAACAAAAAAAAATATGGAAAAAAATCAGAAGTTATTAGTGATATAAAATTTTATGTACTTTTAAAAATGTGTATTTGTAATTTAAAATGTATATTTGTAATTTAATAGGCATTTTACAATTGTGTATCGTAATCGATTTGGTGGAACATTTGATTATTAAACATAAATTGGAAATTATAATTTAGAATCGTATTATTTTTGGATTTTCTAGTTAAATTTCTGTTTAATTTTATCTACATTAAGGTTAACTACAGAGTGACTGAAAAATAGACCCTCACAGGAACAACATATACACCGAGGCATACCTACCCGATCCTTAATAAATTGCAAAAACGTTTTATCTTTTAGTTCATTACTCTTCTGATATTGTCGGGCAATATTCTCCCTAAGTCGGAGTTGATTATTATTTCGTTTAATTGTTTTTTTTTTGTTGTCAATAATTTAATCGCTCTTTGACTTGATATAATTCTTCTGATCTTAATTTGCGTACACGTTCTCAATTTTTTACAAATTTTCTCTCTTTATATTCATCATCCTCTCTTAATCTTTTTGTTCTTTCCTTGGTCTTAACCTTTTCTTCCTCTTTATATCTATCATCTGTTAATTTTTTTATTCTTCTCTTGTTCTTAACATTTTCTTCCTCTTCTAGTCGTTTTTTTAAATATATTTGTTCATGTTATCATTATTTTTCCTGCATGGTTGTTTCTTTTTCATTTTTGATTATTCACCAAATAATTCAATAATAAAAACTGAATATTTTACACCGTAAGGTCGAAATTAACATTTGAAACAAGTATACAGAAGTTCACTAAACGGAGTAGTTTATAACTTTTATTTATATGACACACCAGAAATCTGAAAATTTAGTTAATCAGCAACTCACAAAGATACGAATAATACTGATCTAGTAATACGAGTAATAAAGGGACTTTTACTCTATCCTAATATTTCATGTAAGATTATTGATGTATTTCATTTCATTGTTGAATATTTCAGGTAATAATTGTATAAATATTTAATGTTAATAAAAACTAATATTTTAGCAATTGTGTAACTGTCCACTTTATTAAAGAACTGGAGGATCGTATCTCACTTTCAAATGAAATAAGTTTAAATAAACTGCAGAAAAAATGTGTATACGTAATCTAATAGGCGTACAAGGAAGTAATGTGGTGTCCACATCAGATATTAACATGTTCGTCAACTCTCCAAATGAAAACAAATTTGTGATGTCACTGACTGATCAATTTGTTTGTGAATGACTGATCAAACAATTAATAGTACAAATACTGCTCAAATGAATATTCAGATGCTGGACACTAAACTTTATTGATCAACTGTTATTGCCAACCTATGAAAAAATAACAATTTTTAATATGTTTTAGAAGGATTTCTTTCAAATTTATTTTTATAATTTTTAGCATTTGTATGTAAATTGTTCTGTTTAAAATCGTATCATTTTTCCACTCCAGTTTGTGTGTTTTGTTGTTAATTAAAGTTTAATTTCACAAATTTGTGTAATTTTAAGAAACGTTATTTACATCAGTTTTCTGAGAATTAAATTCTCTCCAAATTTACCCTTCAGTTTGTACCCCAAGAATTCTAGTGTCTTAAAACTGATACAAATACATCCGTACAAATGTCTTTTTGATCTCGATGGATTAGTTAGTCCCTAAAACGTAAAGGTTTGCAAAAAACCCGATACCCGTTTTTTGACATGATCATTGTACTTTCCTCTTTAATATTCCTATTCTAGATGTATTCGACATAAATGTGAGTAGTATTTTCATCTAATTTTAATTTATTGATAGAAAACTTTCACAAATGTATTAAATACAATGATTATGGCTTTTTTGTCATAATGCAGGTTTTTTATTTTTTTAATTTGTTCAAGTTTTAAGATTAATTTAAACTTCATCCAAGTTGTGTGGAGTAACGGGTGCACGTGATCAACATCCACAGCCACTCATTAACAAGATTTAACAGTGACCTTCCAATGTAGTTGTTCAGAATGTAGAATTAATATTAACCATCCTAGAGAAGCGGGATCGATGCTATAGAAAATCTTGCTCCAGTTGTCCAATCCTTGTTTTCAAGATCTACATAAAGGTTGTTTTTATATTGAATCAACTGAAAGAATTTCTTAAAACATTTTTCCTTGTTTAATTAATTATTTTTTCTTGATTATAGTATCACTACACAAGCTTGAAGCTTGTATCTTGGATATGGAAATGACATTTTGTAGTTGTGAAAAATGCTATACCTGATTGGGATTCGAACCCGGGACCTCCGGATGAAAGGCCGAGACGTTAACGCTCCGCCACAGAGCTCAGAACATGTATGTACGTTTTACACATTTATGATAGATTGGATAGTTTTATCAATTATTATACCTTAATAAAGTTAAACTTTGGAATTGTAGTAAATGTACTAACTACGAAAACATTGATGCGTAAATTTGTTGCCTTTTTTTTTGTCTTCAGTCATTTGACTGGTTTGATGCAGCTCTCCAAGATTCCCTATTTAGTGCTAGTCGTTTCATTTCAGTGTACCCTCTACATCCTACATCCCAATTTGTTTTACATATTCCAAACGTGGCCTGCCTACACAATTTTTTCTTTCTACCTGTCCTTCCAATATTAAAGCGACTATACCAGGATGCCTTAGTATGTGGCCTATAAGTCTGTCTCTTCTTTTAACTATATTTTTCCAAATGCTTCTTTCTTCATTGATTTGCCACAACACCTCTTCATTTGTCACTTTATCCACTCACCTTGATTTTTAACATTCTGCTATAGCACCACATTTCAAAAGCTTCTAACCTTTTCTTCTCAGGCACTCCGATCGTCCAAGTTTCACTTCCATATAACGCTATACTCCAAACATATACTTTCAAAAATGTTTTCATGACGTTTAATTTAATTTTTGATGTAAACAAATTATATTTCTGACTGAAGGCTAGTTTCACCTGTGCTATTCGGCATTTTATATCGCTCCTGTTTCGTCCATCTTTAGTAATTCTACTTCCCAAATAACAAAATTCTTCTACCTTCATAATCTTTTCTCTTCCTATTTTAATATTCATTAGTCCATCTATATTATTTCTACTAGATTTCATTACTTTTGTTCTGTTCTTATTTTCATGCGGTATTTCTTGCATAGGACTTCATCCATGCCGTTCATTGTTTCTTCTAAATCCTTTTTACTCTCAGCTAGAATTACTATATCATCAGCAAATTGTAACAACTTTATCTTTTCACCTTGTACTGTTACTCTGGATCTAAATAGTTCTTTAACATCATTAATTGCTATTTCTATGTAAAGATTAAAAAGTAATGGGGATAGGGAACATCCTTGTCGGACTCGCTTTCTTATTATGGCTTCTTTCTTAAGTTCTTCAATTATTACTGTTGCTGTTTGGTTCCTGTAAATGTTAGCAATCGTTCTTCTATCTGTATTTGAACCCTAATTTTTTTTAAAATGCTAAACATTTTATTCAGTCTACATTTTTCGAATACCTGTTCTAGGTCTATAAATGCCAAGTATGTTGGTTAGTTTTTCTTTAATCTTTCTTCTAATATTAATCTGAGGCCTAAAATTGCTTCCCTTGTCCCTATACTTTTTCTTAAACCAAATTGGTCTTCTAAAAACACTTCTTCCACTCTCTTCTCAATTCTTCTGTACAGAATTCTAGTTAAGATTTTTTATGCATGGCTAGTTAAGCTAATTGTTCTGTATTCTTCACATTTATCTGCTCCTGCTTTCATTGGTATCATGACTATAACACTCTTTTTGAAGTCTGATGGAACTTTCCCTTTTTCATAAATATTACACACCAGTTTGTATAATCTATCAATCGCTTCCTCACCTGCACTGCTCAATAATTCTACAGGTATTCCGTCTATTCCAGGAGCCTTCCTGCCATTCAAATCTTTTAATGCTCTCTTAAATTCACATATCAGTATTGTTTCTCCCCTTTCATCCTCCTCAACTTCCTCTTCTTCCTCTATATCACCATTTTCTAATTCATTTCCTCCGTATAACTCTTCAATATATTCCACCCATCTATCGACTTCACCTTTCGTATTATATATTGGTGTATCATCTTTGTTTAACACATTATTAGATTTTAATTTATGTACCCCAAAATTTTCCTTCACTTTCCTGTATGCTCCGTCTATTTTACCAATGTTCATTTCTCTTTCCACTTCTGAACACTTTTCTTTAATCCACTCTTCTTTCGCCAGTTTGCACTTCCTGTTTATAGCACTTCTTAATTGTCGATAGTTTCTTTTACTTTCTTCATCACTACCATTCTTATATTTTCTACGTTCATCCATCAGCTGCAATATATCGTCTGAAACTCAAGGTTTTCTACCAGTTCTCTTTATTCTGCCTAAGTTTGCTTCTGCTGATTTAAGAATTTCCTTTTTAACATTCTCCCATTCTTCTTCTATATTTTCTACCTTATATTTTTTACTCAGACCTCTTGCGATGTCCTCCTCAAAAATCTTCTTTACCTCCTCTTCCCCAAGCTTCTCTAAATTCCACCGATTCATCTGACATCTTTTCTTCAGGTTTTTTAGCTCCAATCTACATTTCATTATCACCAAATTATGGCCGTTATCAATGTCTGCTCCAGGGTAAGTTTTGCAGTCAACGAGTTGATTTCTAAATCTTTGCTTAACCATGATATAATCTATCTGATACCTTGGAGTATCACCTGGCTTTTTCCATGTGTATATTCTCCAATTATGATTTTTAAATTGGGTGTTGGCAATTATAAATTATACTTCGTGCAAAACTCTATAAGTCGTTCCCCTATTTCATTCCTTTTGCCCAGCCCGTATTCACCCACTATATTTCCTTCCTTGGCTTTTCCAATGCTTGCATTCCAATCTCCAACTATTATTAAATTTTCATCTCCTTTTACGTGTTTAATTGCTTCATCGCTCTCTTCGTATACACACTCTACCTCATCATCATCATCATCATGGGCGCTTGTAGGCATATAGACGTTAACAATCGTTGTCGGTTTAGGTTTTGATTTTATCCTTATTACAATGATTCTATCGCTATGCGTTTTAAATTACTCTACTCTCTTCCCTATCTTCTTGTTCATTATTAAACCTACTCCTGCCTGCCCATTATTTGACGCTGAGTTAATTATTCTAAAATCACCTGACCAAAAGTCGCCTTCTTCTTCCCACCGAACCTCACTAATTCCTACTACATCCACATTTGTCCTATCCATTTTCCTTTTTAAATTTTCTAGCCTACCAACCTTTTTTAAACTTCTAACATTCCACGCTCCGACCCGTAGAATGTTATTTTTTAATTTTCTGGTGACCCCTTCCTTAGTAGTCCCCACCCGGAGATCCGAACGGGGGACTAGTTTACCTCCGGAATATTTTACCAAGGAAGGCGCCTCCATCATTGCTATATGAAAATGCAGAGAGGTACATTTTCTTGGAAAAAAAGCAGCTGTAGTTTTCCATTGCTTTCAGGTGCGCAGTACTCAGTACTTGTTGCCTAGTGTGTTACTATAAACAGCGTAATTTTTTACGTCATTAATAAAGAGGATAATTATGAAATGGATAATTTCCATTTAAATTAAATACAATTTACTTATTTATAAAATCACAACTTTAATAAAAATTATAGTTTTTAATCACTGCAGTTGCCAATGTATTTTTTTTTTTTTGTTATTTGTTACGTAACTTTTAATGTTATATACCATGTTTTTCTCTCTTTCCATGACTAATTGTTTATAATATGCATTACGTAAGTTTACACATCCAATGTTTGTATTATAAATAAAATATTTGTATGAATTCTTTCATTTTTAATTTAAAAAAATAAATCATGAGATCATTGCAGCATTGCTAAACATTTAATCAAAACTATATTTTTTTATTATTATTTTTTCTTTTAGCTAATTTGTTTATTTTTAAGTAATTTTCCAGTCCTATTCTAAATTTATTTTAAATTATATTTTGTTGTAGTATTTGATATACATAAGGAGCTATTCTAAACTGATATTGTGGTATTATTAAATAAGCGTTTAAGAAAAATGTATAAAAAATAATAATATCTATAATTAGATGCTCATTTCAATTTTTATATAATCATCAATTTTTCCCCTTCATTAAAGCCCTAAAAATTTCAGTACGACCTCATTTCACCGGGGTAATTGAAATCCAAGCAAAATCTTTCACTAGCCGTAACTCCCAAACGAAGCATTTTAGGACAAATGTTTATATAAACTTTTTCAGTTAGTTTCACGGGTTAAATAGGTTGAGAAAGTCCCGGGAGAATTTCGTGATACACTCTGTATAGATTTCAGTGAATTTATTTTATACTCCATTGTTTAACAGGACCAGGATTATGTGATGTTACATATTAAATGAAACATGATTTGAATTTTCTGATTTTGATGGTCCCTTAATAGAATATTTTCAAGAAATGATTTTAAAATCGTATTGAGTGTTTCAGTAATTTCTTACTTATATCTAAATATAGGTAAAAAAAAAAAAAAAAACATTATTAAACAAAAATTAACAACTAATTATTAAAAATGAAGCATGATAATCTGTCTTTATTTTATGAATTCTTTCTTCATGCATATAAAACAAATTATGTATATGAAAATTGAAATGTGTACGTGTATAATTGTTTGACTTTTTAGTTTTGTAATCGGTTTTTGAGTTTTTTCTCTTTCTATATTAAAAGTATAATATTTTTTTTATGTAAAGGACAGGTACTAAAGTTAATAAATATAAAAAACTACGTCATAATTATAAAAAAATAATTTACATTTCATTAAAACAATCTCTACATAACATTCCTTTCTATCATTTTTATTTTTCTATTCTATTAGAAAATCTTCGAATGAAAATTCTAATAGATAATTTCTAATTAAAAATATCGCGTTCTGATGACTAAAAGTTATTTACTTTATTTTTCGAGTATAATTTTATTTCTTCACTCACGATTGAATTATACATTGGCACACATTCGTGTGAGCGCATTAATATTGACTAATGATAAGCTTAACTTGAACTGTTAAAAGAAATCTTATATTTAGTTAATATCTGTTGCATTACTTGATGCATAACATAAACTGATAGTTTTTTATTTCATTTTTTATTATTCACTTTCGTTAACAGCTTTATTGTAATCTTTTTTATTATTACTTTATTGTTTTTTATAAATCGATATTATACACCTAAATTGTTGTAAATAAAAAGGTTTGTAACATAATACAATAGAATAACTAACCATTTATTCGTGTTATTGTTTCTTATTCTTCTTCTTCTGTTTACTTTCACTGAAGAAATTAAACTGCTGACGTTTAAACACTAGCGCGCAGTGCGGCGTCTGTTAGTAAAAACAAGGTATTGTGTAATTGGACTCAATCGGCATCAAGCCAATGTATAGTAGTGCACTTTACATTAAACAGTACCTACCTTTGCAGTAATATTTAATTCCGTTCGGTTACAGTTGGATGAAATTAGGAAAGTTTTAAAAAGGAAATTAGGTTTCATTCAGAGCGTGGTAGTTTAATTTTATTAAAAACTACTAATAAATCTATTTAATGCTATATTTTTTCTTATTTTTATCTTAATACAAGAATTATGTGAATAAAATAAATAATGTGATGGATACATGTATTTCATCCACTATGTGTTTTTTATTTATTTTTTATTTTTTTTATTGTTTATTTTTCGTTTTTTATTAATAAAAAATAAGCAAACTGGGTTAATAATTTATCATTTATTTAATGTTAACGTGTTAGAATTAAGTGTTCCGTAAAATATGTGCTTTAGGTCAGATTTAATAACATATTATTTTGAATTACTTTCATAACATTTCGATTATATTGTTATCACAAATTAAATGTTTTTCCGCTTGAGTTAAAATATGAACTGTTTCATAAAGGTTTAACTCTTAACTTTATTATGTAACAACCCCTTAAATCATTTATCTTTGTAGCTATTTATTGAAGAACGTGAGTACGTTCGCATAATTATTAACGTTAGTCAGATTTGGTATTTGCAAGTGATTTGCACTAATAACGTAACTTTTTTAAAGAAATTTCGAAGAATGTACTTGTTCTCACATGTCGAAGTAGTTTTTTCGGAAAAGTTTGGTAGTGCCAAAAATTTTTTTTTAGGAGTTTGCTCCACTTGAAGGAAAATACTGTGGAATTTACTCTCGTATAGAAGTGAATAAAAACAATCATACAAAATAGTAATCTCGATCTTCTATAAAAATAAAATCCTCTTTATACAATTTTTAAACAAACAAAAAGGAAAAGAACAAATAAAAAGGAAAATTTTGGGGTTTTTTTTCCAGTAATTATTATTAAAAAGCAAACATTTGTCCGAATGTGCTAAGTTTTTATTATATATATATATATATATATCTTAATCTTGTATTTGGTAACGAAAAACACATTTTATGATGTGCTATTTTTTATAATATTTTAATTTTCAATCTTTTCCAAAAGAAAATTGATTCTTTTTATTGAACTTCACTTTCAATAAAAAAAATAGTTACGCGATGATGAATTTCTTATCTACAGATAAGTAAAAGTGCTTTCAGCTTTGCTGTTAGTGTGTAATTACGTGAGTATGTGTGCACGCACTCACGATTAAATATACTCTTGAAAGAGAATTATGATACACTTGTTACTTTTCGGTTATTAATAATAAGGTGCTCGTTTTCAAACGGTTTTACCTTAAGAAGCTTTTTGACAACCGGGACGATTCACATTATCGTAACAGAATAAATCTGACGCCATCTTGTTGAGAAAATTCCGCAAGTGAGAAGTACGATGTCTTAATTTATTCACCATCTAAATCGATTATCTACTGTTTCAGGTAGATGAGGCGTAACAAAAAGTTCATCTGCTGTTTTTTTGGAAAATGAAAAAGAAATGTCAGTGTTTTGTTGATAAACGTATAAAAAGTAAATTATCTTCCAGGATACTAATTTAAGATATCCCCGTGAGCGAGAAAGAAAAAAGTTATTAACAGACAATAAATATTTTTTTTTTTTTTTTGTCTTCAGTCATTTGACTGGTTTGATGCAGCTCTCCAAGATTCCCTATCTAGTGCTAGTCGTTTCATTTCAGTATACCCTCTACATCCTACATCCCTAACAATTTGTTTTACATATTCCAAACGTGGCCTGCCTACACAATTTTTCCCTTCTACCTGTCCTTCCAAAATTAAAGCGACTATTCCAGGATGCCTTAGTATGTGGCCTATAAGTCTGTCTCTTCTTTTAACTATATTTTTCCAAATGCTTCTTTCTTCATCTATTTGCCGCAATACCTCCTCATTTGTCACTTTATCCACCCATCTGATTTTTAACATTCTCCTATAGCACCACATTTCAAAAGCTTCTAATCTTCTCAGATACTGATACATATGCTTCTTCTCAGATACTCCGATTGTCCAAGCTTCACTTCCATATAAAGCGACACTCCAAACATATACTTTCAAAAATTTTTTCCTGACATTTAAATTAATTTTTGATGTAAACAAATTATATTTCTTACTGAAGGCTCGTTTAGCTTGTGCTATTCGGCATTTTATATCGCTCCTGCTTCGTCCATCTTTAGTAATTCTACTTCCCAAATAACAAAATTCTTCTACCTCCATAATCTTTTCTCCTCCTATTTTCACATTCAGTGGTCCATCTTTGTTATTTCTACTACATTTCATTACTTTTGTTTTGTTCTTGTTTATTTTCATGCGATAGTTCTTGCGTAAGACTTCATCTATGCCGTTCATTGTTTCTTCTAAATCCTTTTTATTCTCGGCTAGAATTACTATATCATCAGCAAATCGTAGCATCTTTATCTTTTCACCTTGTACTGTTACTCCGAATCTAAATTGTTCTTTAACATCATTAACTGCTAGTTCCATGTAAAGATTAAAAAGTAACGGAGATAGAGAACATCCTTGTCGGACTCCCTTTCTTATTATGGCTTCTTTCTTATGTTCTTCAATTGCTACTGTTGCTGTTTGGTTCCTGTACATGTTAGCAATTGTTCTTCTATCTCTGTATTTGAACCCTAATTTTTTTAAAATGCTAAACATTTTATTCCAGTCTACGTTATCGAATGCCTTTTCTAGGTCTATAAACGCCAAGTATGTTGGTTTGTTTTTCTTTAATCTTCCTTCTACTATTAATCTGAGGCCTAAAATAGCTTCCCTTGTCCCTATACTTTTCCTGAAACCAAATTGGTCTTCTCCTAACACTTCCTCCACTCTCCTCTCAATTCTTCTGTATAGAATTCTAGTTAAGATTTTTGATGCATGACTAGTTAAACTAATTGTTCTGTATTCTTCACATTTATCTGCCCCTGATTTCTTTGGTATCATTACTATAACACTTTTTTTGAAGTCTGACGGAAATTCCCCTTTTTCATAAATATTACACACCAGTTTGTATAATCTATCAATCGCCTCCTCCCCTGCACTGCGCAGTAATTCTACAGGTATTCCGTCTATTCCAGGAGCCTTTCTGCCATTTAAATCTTTTAATGCTCTCTTAAATTCAGATCTCAGTATTGTTTCTCCCATTTCATCCTCCTCAACTTCCTCTTCTTCCTCTATAAAACCATTTTCTAATTCATTTCCTCCGTATAACTCTTCAATATATTCCACCCATCTATCGACTTCACCTTTCGTATTATATATTGGTGTATCATCTTTGTTTAACACATTATTAGATTTTAATTTATGTACCCCAAAATTTTCCTTCACTTTCCTGTATGCTCCGTCTATTTTACCAATGTTCATTTCTCTTTCCACTTCTGAACACTTTTCTTTAATCCACTCTTCTTTCGCCAGTTTGCACTTCCTGTTTATAGCATTTCTTAATTGCCGATAGTTCCTTTTACTTTCTTCATCACTAGCATTCTTATATTTTCTACGTTCATCCATCAGCTGCAATATATCGTCTGAAACCCAAGGTTTTCTACCAGTTCTCTTTATTCCGCCTAAGTTCGCTTCTGCTGATTTAAGAATTTCCTTTTTAACATTCTCCCATTCTTCTTCTACATTTTCTATCTTATCTTTTTTACTCAGACCTCTAGCGATGTCCTCCTCAAAAATCTTCTTTACCTCCTCTTCCTCAAGCTTCTCTAAATTCCACCGATTCATCTGACACCTTTTCTTCAGGTTTTTAAACCCCAATCTACATTTCATTATCACCAAATTATGGTCGCTATCAATGTCTGCTCCAGGGTAAGTTTTGCAGTCCACGAGTTGATTTCTAAATCTTTGCTTAACCATGATATAATCTATCTGATACCTTGCAGTATCGCCTGGCTTTTTCCAAGTGTATATTCTTCTATTATGATTTTTAAATTGGGTGTTGGCAATTACTAAATTATACTTCGTGCAAAACTCTATAAGTCGGTCCCCTCTTTATTCCTTTTGCCCAACCCGTATTCACCCACTATATTTCCTTCCTTGCCTTTTCCAATGCTTGCATTCCAATCTCCAACTATTATTAAATTTTCATCTCCTTTTACGTGTTTAATTGCTTCATCAATCTCTTCGTATACACATTCTACCTCATCATCATCATGGGCGCTTGTAGGCATATAGACGTTAACAACCGTTGTCGGTTTAGGTTTTGAATTTATCCTTATTACAATGACTCTATCGCTATGCGTCTTGAAATACTCCACTCTCCTCCCTATTTTCTTGTTCATCACGAAACCTACTTCTGCCTGCCCATTATTTGACGCTGAGTTAATTACTCTAAAGTCACCCGACCAAAAGTCGCCTTCCTCTTCCCACCGAACCTCACTAATTCCTACTATATCCACGTTTACCCTATCCATTTCCCTTTTTAAATTCTCTAGCCTACCAACCTTTTTTAAGCTTCTAACATTCCACGCTCCGACTCGTAGAATGTTATTTTTTACTTTTCTGGTGACCCCTTCCTTAGTAGTCCCCACCCGGAGATCCGAACGGGGGACTATTTTACCTCCGGAATATTTTACCAAGGAAGGCGCCTCCATTATTGCTTTTGAAAATGCAGAGCCACATTTTCTTGGAAAAAAAAACAGCTGTAGTTTTCCATTGCTTTCAGCTGCGCAGTACTCAGAGGACTGAGTGATGTTGATACGGCCGTTTAAGTCGTCCTGACTCACGCCCCTAACAACTACTGAAAGAGCTGCTGCCCTCTTTCAGGAATCATTCCTTAGTCTGGCTCTCAACAGATACCTCTCCGATATGGTTGCACCTTCGGTCCAGCTACTCTGTATCCCTGAGCACTCAAGCCCCCTCACCAACGGCAAGGTCTCATGATTCATAGGGGAGGACAATAAATATATTTATATAAAAAAAAAACACAGCTAATTAGGTTTAATTACACACTTACAACTCCAAAATAAACCTTTCACGAAACTGCATCATCTTACGGGATTTAACTTAAAAATATGAAAAAAATACGTCATGAAATTTCATATTCTACATTAAATGCTTTCTGAATAAAGAAAAATACAAAACTTTTTGATTTGTTGAATTATATGAACTCAATAAAATTTTGAAGACCTTATTCATGTTTATCGGAAGTTTTCATTCGGTAGTTGTTAAAATAGTTACGTAAGGGAGTTGGTTAAATCTTGCCGTTAGCTAAATATTTATGTGTATACAAACTAAGTGCTGATAAAACTTAAGGGGTTTATTGTCAGCGTCGTTTATTGTCAACGCTGACAATAAACCCCTGTAATACTCCCCTATGTAACACTCATTTATCAGTGTAAATGAGTATTACATTGATGTGAAATCTATCATAGGCGTGATTGTTGTATTCCGATTTATTCCTTCTTGGGATTGGTTTAAAAATTATGTATTATAATTTATGGAAATCTGTGTGTTCTGATTCGTCGGACGATTCCTTATTGCGATTCATCGGAAAGTTTTGGTTGGGATCGGTGAAAGTTGAGCGGATTCGGTGATTGGCTAGAATGTATCTATATGTAATTACTATAATTGTCTAAATTATGTCGTTTTCACTTAAAGAGAGTTAGAATCATCTATCATATTTTTTAATATTTCACTCTGCATTTTGAATATAGCTATTGCAGGCATTGCGATTTGTATTAAGATATTTACTTACTTGTTATATATACCGTACATATATTCGTACCCAAAATGAAAAGGAATATTTCGGGCATCCTTTTAAATTTTTTTTATTATTATTTGCCAACTATGGGAACTAATATGTTAACATACAGAGTGTATCACGAAGTTCTCACGAAACTCCCATATAGTAATCTATTTTTTTCTTTTTTTTGCTGTTTAGCCTCCGGTAACTACCGTTCAGATAATATTTCAGAGGATGAATGAGGATGATATGTATGAGTGTAAATGAATTGTAGTCTTGTACATTCTCAGTTCGACCATTTCTGAGATGTGTGGTTAATTGAAACCCAACCACCAAAGAACACCGGTATCCACGTTTGGAACTCTCGACTTCCAAATCAGCTGATTGGGGAAGACGCGTTCACCGCTAGACCAACCCGGTGGGTTATTATAATCTACTTGAAAAAATAATAGTAAAGGTCAAATGAACGAACGCATGTCCTTAAATGCATCGTTTTCGAGTTACGGATAGTTTCACTTACTAGCCGAAATCTTTCAATTTCGCTCGGATTTCAGCTATTCCGGTGAAAAAGTTGGGTGAAAACCAATAAAATTGGGGTAAAAAAAAATATTTTTTTATGTTTAACGTACAATATTGTTGAACGGGTAATAAACACGTGATCGGTTTGCCATTGAAGTACTTATTTACAAATAAGAATATGCTGATATGGTATTCATTTTGGTTGTGTGTAATGGTAATGCTACAGCTGTCGCTGTAGAATATGAAATAAGTTTCCTGAATTGAAGGATTACAATTCCCAAAAAAATTAGTGTGACCTTTCGCAATCTTCGAGAAACAGGTTCACTATCTAGTTCGTACCAGTTGATCGGTCTGTCCAACACGTCGTTGTTATTGATGACATTTTTTTCGATGCTGTTCAGCGCAGTCCAGGCGTCTTACTAAGTGGATCGGGGCTTCATATTCGTCGGTTTTTGAGCTCATTTCAGCAAAACAAGTTTTATCAGGTAAATAAGTTTTATAAACATGTTAATAAACTTTTTATAAACAGCCAGTTCAATATCTTTATATTAATATCAAAAGTTTTTCTTTAAATCATTACTACAACAAAAATAGATAAAATCAAATTGGAAAACATCCTGGAAAATAAACATTTTAAATTGGATATTGCAAATAAACTATAATGGTATATTTCTTTTTATTTTAACCAAAAGGAAGCTATCCCATAAATTTTTACGGATTATTGTGACATTACACTATAAATCTTGAGATTATTAAACCTTAAATTACGACTCGCCTTTTTTAGCGTAATTTATCGTATAGTGATACTTTGAATAGCTTACTAAGAAGCGGTCGATAAGAAATGGTCGCGTGGTTCTAGGGTGGAAATTTTCTAGAAAAATTCCCAAATTAACGTTCTTATTTTATTTAGACGAAATTACACGAATTTTATAAAAAAATTACTTACTATTGTTTTACTATGAGGTGTTTAATGTAATTTTCATAGAGTACAGTAAGTTATCACCGTACTGCAGATATAAATAGTATAACGTTTGAAGTAATTTCTACTTTCTTGTTACCAATAGATATGTTACCGATTCATATGCGTAACTTTTTAAGTTTAATCTAGCTCCAATCTCTACTTGTTAACATTAATGTTTGTTTGAAATAATACGTGACCAAAATATACTTTTTGAAGAAATATTAAGTATGAAGTATTCTAATAAGTTAGAGTAGTTTGTTGTCTTCGATTTATTTGACGTTCCACAGGACGGCCACAACGGATTTTGTTTGTATTTACTCCTGCTCAGTGATAAGCTTCATGAACTGCAAGAAAAAATTAACAATTTCTGTTATTATTTTACGTGCGTAACATATAATGAAGATGCACGAATTTATTAATTCGTACAGGCATTTATTAATTCGTACCGTACGGCACGGTATTTTATGCACGAGCAGATGTGTGTCTGTTGTGTCCATTCTTTTTTCATTCTTTTTTAACTCTGATCTTCATAATTATAATTTAGAAAAAAATAATATTCTTAAAAATTATTTTTTTTGTTATAAGAATTTTATACTTTATCAAAAAGAAGTCTATTTTATTAATTATCTAAAAATTTTAACAGGTATTTGTTCGCGTAAATTTTGAAAAATTTGTTTGTTACTATTTTCTTTTTTTTATTATTTTTTTGAAAATTGCTTGCATATGCCAATAATAATTGGAAAAATCAAGTAATCCGATAGCACAAACAAATTAAAATTGTACAAATTGTTTGTGAAATTTACATCTGATTTTTAATTTCATTTAATTATAATTAAACAACTTTTCTTTTTTTTACCGAATATCATTTTGTCATTAGAGCAATATAAAAATTGTTGGCTATATTTCTCGAATTACGATCTCAATACGGTTAATCAGTATGAAATTTATAACGTATCTTTATAAATAAGTTTGTAAAAATATAAATATGACTTAAAAATTACATTTCATGAAAAAAAGTTCACAGAACATTAATATATGGGTATCTTTCAACCAGATTGTAAGTTGGTTTGGTTTATTAGGCCGCGTTTCAATTTGATTATTATTAATAAACATCTCTTTTGTCAATAATAAAGAATAGTTGAAAAAAAATTTCGGGAAGAAAATTTTTGAAAATCTAATTTAAACTAAGATTAATCGCATTCTTGCATGCTGACCTAATAAAAAATTAAAATTTACGAGAACATATCGCTAATTTCTAAAATAAATTAATAAAAAAATTCAAAAACATTTTTTCTGCGTTAAACTGCTGAATATTAGGAAATGTTACGGAAAGATGTAATGACCGTGAAACGAAATATCCCGGATGAATTTTGCTTTACAATTACTTAAATTTTACGCAATATATGTAAAAAATATAATTATTTTCGTTAATATCCTTTTACATACAAACATTAGCTGATGTACGCAACGTTCATATTTATATGAATTAACTTCACATACATTTAAAGGTTATCTTATTATTATATACATTTTTTCGTTTCTCTTTTTTCGTTTTCCTTGTCATATACCTCATGTTTATTCGTACATACAATACAATAGCGTGTATTTTTTTTCTCAGATATTGTCATTTATTTTTATAAATGTATGTGTTTAAAAGAATAAAATTCCCGTGAAGGTTGTAATGACAATTTTGTGAGAATTATGTCGCATTGAATTATTTAACATATCCTTGGCCAATTTGTGTATGCTATTTATTTATTTTTTAAGCTGTGGATAAAAACTAACATTTTATTTTAATTTCCATTTTAAGAAATTTTAAATGTGATCACCTTAGTGACGTATGGGTCGTACTTACCAGAAGAGGTACTTAAAAGAAGAAAGTACATGACTTCGCTTTTATGAGGAAATAAACTTTTACATTTCCCAATAACGTCTAGTCAAATTTGTTTCAATTACACAAAAAATATCTATTTTGTATATTTAAAAGAAGGATTTTAATTTAAAAAATGAAAACGTTGTAGAAATAGAAGAAAGATTTTACAGAAAGTTTGTAATTCACTTAATTCATAATCTTTTAATTTCAGGGAATTGTCTGATGATTTGCTGGATGTTATATAAGGTGATTCACAAAGAATGTTTATTCTACTGGAGGTGAAAATAAAAAAGAAAATTCTTATAAATATTGGTATGGAAACGCTTCATTAGCGGGTGTCGGCTGGCGAAAGAGTTCGTCATGAGTTTTACGCCTTCGGTAAAATTAAGCCAGCCTCTAATTCTTGGACCCAAATTAAGGAGTAAATTTACCTTTACATGAAATTTGACCTTTATATATTTTATATGAAATTTGACCTAAAATATTGAAAAAATTAGGTCCCAGGACTGTATGCTTTGTGGTCTTCGAGAAAACTAGGGTAAAAGACAAATATTGGGGTCAATAAACACACTATTTTATGTTTTAACTAAAGTAACTTACTTTACTTTTCTTAAATGGGTAATAAGCAGACAAAACTTGTAGAAGTATTTCAAGTATTTCAAAGTTTATTAAAAACAAAACATATTAAAATATGGCATATTTTAGCTAGGTATTAAACAAAACAAAATTTTCAATATTACAAAACTAAAAAATTAAATATTTTAGAAAAATGACAAATACAAACACAAACAATAAGATAAATTTACAATTAAATAAATTACTGAAAATTTCCTCCGCCACAGTGGATTCAGTACTTCGATGAACAATGTTTTTAATGGCTTTCCTTATTTTAACAGGGTTATTTACCTCTTAATTTGTGTCCCAAGAATTACAGTTTGGCTTAATTCTACCGAAGGCGTAGAAATCAGGGAAAATCTTTGGCCAATCCAGATTCGCTAAGAAGCGAATCCGGGCTTCAATAAATCCATTATTGAAAGGAACATGAAGTATCTTGGTGTTCGATTTACGAATATTAAGTAGAAATGATATGTTTTGAATTGTTGGTATAAATCAATCATTTTCAAATCATTTTTCATTTGTGCAGATGACCGGGAAGAATCTTTAGGAGTTAATTTTCTCGTAATCCTTGTCGTAGCTTATAATCACTACATTATCCGCAATTGGTAAATGGATTATAAACCTAGTAAAAAAAGAATTGCTTCTCACAGTGCTCCTTGCAGTTTCTATAGCTTTGATGGTGCTTAAATCTTAAATGGTGACTGTTCAGACAAGAGTTCAGAATTAGGAGTAGGAGAATGGAAGTATATCTTTTATTGACTTGAGTGTTATTTTTTGTCCCTCCTAGCTCAGTGCTAAAAGTAACCACTATAGGAAGAAAGTAACTCTCAAATCAATTATGATAATCTTAGCGGAAATATAAAATATTGTGAACATTTTTATTTGTTTTAATTTTGACATTAGACCAGAATCAAATTTTTGGAATGTAAAGCTGACATCGAGAAAAAATCACATATATTACCGGTATAGTTGTTGTAAGATTAAATTCTGGGGTTATAATCATTCCCTTCTCAATTTCTTCATTATTTATTTTAGAGGTGATCAGTCGTTTCATTACTTGGTGAAATTATTTTTTTTTATTTTTGAATTTCTAAAATTCGTTGACAATTTTAGTATAGGCAGTTGGGTACAATTACCCTACCTTTTTTTAATTACCTTTTTTTAAATACTAATTGCCATGGTCTAAACTTTTTATTATAAATTCTGACACATTGTTACCCTTCTTTCGTAAATTAAAAATATTTTATCTTATTTTATTATTATTGTAGGAATTAAAAAAACCTGAAGAAAGTTCATATTTTTTTCCATTTATGTTTTTTGATCGATATTCATTAGGCATTACGTTATTTTTTTTCCTCAATATTAAACGATTTCGGTTCTTTAGGCTGCAATTCGATGTAATAGTGTTTTACAGAAAATTGTACATAATTTACTAATTGGTAACTTATAATAGTTTTAGCACATCTTTTAAAAATTAATTAGAAAAATGTACATTAATAAAAAATTAAAAACAAAGATTTTTTCTTGTTATCCGAGATATAAGTGGATAGGAAACTTTAGTTGAAGAAGATGTAGAGTGAGCAAAAATGATTTGAAATGAAATTGAGAAAGAATTATTGGACTGATAAAAGATATTCACAACTAACTTAAAAAATAAGAATTATGTTTAATTTTACTATAAAACCTGTTTGATCGAACGGAATTCAACTATGGGGCTGGAATATGTGAATTTAATTTTAAAATATATAAAGATTTAAATGAAAACGTTTTGCTTAAGCACAGACTCTATGTTATGTCACAAATGAACTCCTTTTAAAGATTTGAGGATATCTACAGTGTGAGAAAAATAAATAAAATATTGGGCATTCACGAACCGTCCACTTTCTTTCCTTTTTATATCTCTTATTGGACGCACCTATAGAGAACAACACGAATAGCGCACTAAGCCTACTTAGGTAATTAACCCGTTATTACCTAAAAAATATTTATATTTTGTTTGTTTTCATACATATCGGAAAATATAGTGTTTCCATTAACAATATAGGCCAGTTTCAAAGACAGTTTTGAAAGAACAATGAAATGCTGCGAATCGGTTACTCACGATTTAATGGAAGGTTTTACAAAGCCCACCTATAGTTCAATAATTTTGTAAATATTCTTTTAGAGTATGAGATACGTATATCCTGAAAGAGATACGTAATTTTTCTGAAATTGTGAAGTGTAAACGAATCTCTTAGTATTAAGAATCCTTTGATCAGATGTCGAAATGACATCTTAAAAAATACAATAAGTAAATTTCATGAAATGGGCAGACTGCAGTATAAGAAACTTGGAGTATTTTTGTAAACGATAACTTTACAGTTGTGACTTAAATTTTATAAGTAAAATTTCATTAATTTAATGTGTCATGTGTGTTCTTATATTTAGTATTAAACAAATTTGTGTTCATTTCTTAATTAGTGTTTTAGTATTATTGCAATTTTTACCTACCTTACTATTTTATTTATCTAGCTCAGGTAAACGATACGCAGTTCGTCTGTATAAAATGCCCCAATCTAGGGTGCGCTATTCGTAGTATGACTTTTACATACTTGGTGCAAAATTCGAAGCCACCAAAAATCTTTTATCAGGAGATATTGTAGACAATGTTGAGATATTGCTAAAACAAAGGTTCGCTGTTTATAAATCTTCTTAATAACAGGAAGAAGAAATACAAAACAAACCTCATTAGTTAACCATTTAAAAAAATTACAAACATCTATCAAAGTGTTCATTTACAATGATGATTATATTATTTTTATAATTAATATTGTTTTGTAAATTCATTTATGAAGCAGTAGGTGTTACCTTCTTCATAGACATTTAAAACTGCGCTACCCTTTTATAGTTGCCAATAACTGATTATATTTCTTAGTCTTCAAAAAAAAAAAGAGAAAAGAAAGTTATTTGTTTCATTAATCTCTCTATAATATTAATTTTAAATTGATTTTTATTTCAAAAAGTTATGGAATAATATATATATATCTTCATAAAATATAGTTTTGTAGAAATAAGGGTGAAATTAATTGACTGAATATTTAAGTGGAAATAAAAGTAGATATATCAATTAGAAAGTGAGACAGAAAAAAAGTGAGAGAGACAGGCGGAGAGAAAGAGGAAAGTAAAAAATAGATAGTTAGATGCAAATTTATTTGCGCTTTAGTCATAAGAAATTTATTATTTCAGCTATATAACAATTGTTTCAACATTATTTTTTATTGTAATAATAAAAACACCGGTTAGATATTTTTTATGGTTAGATAGATAAAAGGGAAATCTTTATTGTCATCAGTAGATTGTATTTGAAATAATCTTACTTTATGACATAATAAATCTCATCATTATAACTATTATTTATTCATGACGAAGCAAGTTTATGACTAAATATGTAAGATCTTCCATATTTCTTTTTAAAGAAATTACTACTTTATTCTATTTTTTTTTATTTATAGGTCGCTTAGAATGTGAAAGTAAACTTTTGAAATATAAACCTGATATTATGATACATAAAAAAAGAAATAAGTTGTAATTGTTGTTATAGTAATGGCAGAAATATAAATATTTAAAATACAACTTTTTTGAATTTATGATTCATTTATCATGTGTGTTCATTTATACATTCTTTTATCATGTATTTTTCAGGGTGTTCGACTTTACAGGTTAACCTTATTAGTTGAAATAGTAGTCGAGTTGGAGTGTTTGAAGCGAGTGGTAGTGTTATTCTACCCTCTCTTTGTTTTTCTTTCTGTTTTTATGGGGTTTTTTAGTATTTTCACGAATCGCAGGACTGGAATCTGATGGTTGAATTATTCTGAAAATGCTATTACGTTTTTTCGAGTTTTGGACGTTGGACTGAATTTTTAAGTTTTTAGATATCGTTCTTTGATTGACTGTAACTAAGTGATTCACGTTGGTACCGGCGGGTTGTCCGAGAGTGATTAGTTGTTTACTAAACTGAATGTTGTTATCTATTCTCATGTTTCAATTAGTAGTTGTTGATACTCTATTTATGATCTATTGTGTATTGATATTGTCTGTTATACTGTTGGTTGATAACAGACTTTAGCTATTAATTTAATTTTAATTTTATTTCTTATCTTATCGGGTTTGATAAGATAGGTTGCTGTAGCTTGACCCTTTAAGTTATTGTTTAATTTACTGATATTATATTTCTTGGCATATCTGTAGTTTATTGAATACTTTTCGTGTTTAATTTAAGTATATAGAGAGTGCGTCAATAATGACTACGATGAGAAGATGAGGTTCACTGCTGGAACCAGAATATCTGGGGCTGCAGCTGAGCAGCCTAGGAAGACTGAATTCAAAGGGAAAAAACGTTTTTGACCATTGTCTTCCGAGGAAGAAGATTCGGTTACATGTGAATTGAAGGTACCAGCTGATCGGTTGGGTCGGGCATTGCTTGGCCTTAAACAGAATCTCGGAGTCGGGTTGCTTAAGTATATCGTGGAACACAAGAAGTAGATATCAGCGATTTATAAGGACCTCAAAGACTTGGGTGAGTTACGTTCGCCTATTACAGTTATTATTCAGATCACACAGACTGACCCCCCCCCCCCCCACAGGGAGGTTAATACCGAAAATATACTGGCTGAGAACTTCTATGGCAAAGAATTACTATGACTGCTTCCTTTGCTAAAGCCAGAGTTTAACCAGAGACTCAAATTGGAGCAGGAGTCATCTTCGAAAGTGGATAGATACGACTTCTGTGACTTGGATCGTGTACAAGGCGTGGTGGGGTCGCTCGGCCCAAGATTCTGCCAAGTCGGGTGATATAATTAAAGACTTCTCGACGGTCATGGGGAGTAAGTCAAAAGATAGTTAGAGGAGTAGGTACAACATGTACTATAATTCATCGGATGGTGAAGGGTCTTCGTTGAAAGTAATTTTACGGTTGTTGAGAAAGGTGCTTGAGGACTCGAGTGCACCAGTGTTTGTATTACCTGGCGGTAGGTATCTCAATTAAGTAGGTGGTTATGTATTTACAAAGGCAGAAGGATGAACTAGTCAAAGTTGTGATGCCGAAACGTGACCATCCGAAACGGTGGACGACAATCGAGGTTGGCTGGTATCAAACAGTCTACTCCTCCGGTAAGCGACAGTCGCACAGTGATTGTAAAGTCGGCTGGAAGATCGTATGCAGACTTACTCAGAGTCATGACTCTGAGTAAGTCTGCATATTGAGGTCTTCATGAAGACCTCAATAACGCGAGAGGAAGCGGGAGATGTTTTGTGCTTACACAAAGGAAACAACGAGGATCTCCACATAAGGATCAGAGGTGTACAGAGTGCAGAGCAATTCACATCAGTTCTGAGGGAAAAAGTAGCCGAACTACAGGTGGATCTAAAGTCCCGTGCAAGCAGAAGAATAGTCGTACACATTAAGGATGTCGACATAGACACCACGGAACAAGACATAAAGGAGGCTCTGGTGCAGAGGCTAGAAGACACGGATGAGTTTAATATCACGTCTATTAGATCTGCGTTCGGGAAGACTAAAAATATTACAGTTATTACCTCTCTACGGGCTGCTCGGAGGTTGGTTGAGTCTACGATTAGGATCGGTTGGGTCCAGCGCAGGGCGTACATACGTGAGGATGATGTTCGCTGTTGTAGATGTTGGGGCTTCAGCCATTGGAGCTCTGAGTGCCGTGGATCCAATCAGTTCAGTCTCTGTTTTAACTGCGGTGGCAGTGGGCACTACGCTAATGGATGCGGGAACCTGAGAAGTGCCTAGACCGTGGCAGCGTGGAGCACCGTACAGGAGGACCAGCGAGTAGTTTAATCAAAAATACTTAAGTTGATGTTAAGCAACGCTAACTGCAGCTCGGTCTCACATGATTTAGTTGGGATATTCTCGATTGATCTTGGTATGGACTTATTAATTACAACGGAGCCCAATCGAAAAGTTGTCGCAAAATTAAATATAAATTTAAATATCTTAAATTTTAAATATAAATATCTTAAAATTAAATTAAATATCATTAAATATCTGGGGGTCATTATTGACAAGGCATGTAAGTTTAGCCAGCATGTTGCGGTGATATGTGATCGGGCGGAGAGGCTTTAAATTTACTCATGCCCATTCGTGCTCCTCCTCCGCCTGCATCAAAGAGAAGACTGATCACAATAACTCTTATGTCCGCTATGTTATATGCTGTCCCGGTTTCGAGTACTGTGGTAAGTGTTAGGCAGAACTTAACCAGATTGTAGAGTGTGCATCGACGAATTCTGTCGGGGGTGATATCAGGATATAGAACAGTCTCGTATGAGTCTGCGTGTGTATTGGCTGCTGTATTCCCAATTGACTTATTAATCAGGGGAAGAACGCTAGTGTATGAAGGAATGGAGAAGTCGGACGCTAAACGGGCTATAATGGACAGATGGCGAGTTAGATGGAGAACGGGTTCAGCTTGGTAAAGGAGGCTGGTAGCGGATCTGGAGCTATGGATTAACAGAAAACATGGCGAAGTCAACTTCCAGATTACACAAATTCTCACAGGCCGCTTTTGAATTTTCACAGGTACTTTTGAATTTTACTTGCACAGGTTCGACAGGCGCAGCTCTCCTCGCTGTATGTTCTGCTGAAGTGAGGATACAGCGGAACATACGCTGCGCCATTGTACAAAGTTGAACGATCTTCGCATTCAAGTAGGAATAGCTGGACTAAGACCTGAAGACCTGATTCCGCATATGCTGGCGTCAGCGGAAAATTGGCGGGCGATCGATGAATTCGCAACGGTTGTGTTAAGAGCTAAGGATCCTGAGGAACGGAGATGAGGATTTTAGTCAGGATTGGGTGGACAGCCCCAGCCGCGAGGTCAGGCATGCTGAGGTGTGCCGGCTCCAATGAACGGTTTGGGACTCCACGGGGATTAGGACTAGGGGTTCGCGAGTAAAAGACCCTAACCGGTGTGGGCACCATTTGTGGTTCACCCCATTAGAGTGAGCGCAAAAATAAAATGAAAAGAGCCAACCGGCGAGCCGACCTGCCATGCAGGATTTACAGCCGGTAGGTGGGAAAGCTCGTTAGAGTTAACAGACACTCTCCTGGGCTGAGTTTTATTTAACTGTATGTCCTAGCAGCAAGAATGGCACGCCACAACTAAGGGAAGATCCTTATATAGATTTATGCAGGATCTGGCGGATGATATTCCTCTCCTTCGTTTTTAAGGGCAACGGGAGTCCGAGTGTTCTCCAACCATGTAAATTTAAACCAATATTTGTTTCAGTTCCCTCTGGCAGCTGATGAGTTGTGCGTCGGCGGGGAGGTCCAGTCGAACGAACACATAATGTTCAACTTCCCCAACTCTTGGGGGGGGGGGGGTCACAACTCAGGCCACCCTGGAACTTAGAGGTCATGGGGAAAATTGGTCACTACAAACGGCGAGTCAATGTGGTGAGAGCCGCATTGTCGGATCGTGTGGGAGTTCCTTGATGCGGTTGCTTTTGTTAAACCGACATCAGTAGTTTACCTAAGGGAAAAGAGTCTCCTACTGCGCTGCTGCAGGAAGCTAACCGATAAATATAGCTGGCTACCAGCGAAATTAAGACTCCAAGCGCTTTCTTTAATGGTGGACAGGTACTTGCTGGCATTCAGCGGCCTAGGCGTGACAGCGAATTACTGTCTTTGAGAGATAAATTTAATTATTGATAGTCATATATGTTTTAGTAGTTGGGGGGGTGCACTTACCCATTTTAGTGATATATGACAGCTGTGTGGTGGGACACGGAAGCGATTGGTGTATGGCACCACGCTTTTAGGTTAGCTCTAGGAGCTAGTTAGGACACTGGTCGCTAAACTGTTTCGAGGCTCAGTAGCCGTTTGTGGCACAGAGACATTCAGTCTTATGTTTTTGGGCTACTATATGGGGTGGTGGCGGGAGATATGCCAAGCAACCGAATTTAATTAACTGTATGTAAAAAAAATTAAATTCTGTCTCTATTAAAGTGTATAAAATATTATAAAACAGAGATCATAACAATATAATCAAAATTAAAAAAATATTATCTGGTATTTTAGGCAGCTGAGCAAGGTGGATTAAAATAATCCTTTGTCAAGAAAAATGAATAATGAATATTTTTTTTTAATATACGTAAATAATTATTTTAAAAAATATTTAATAAAATATATTGAAATGTATTGTTTTGTATATAATATTTTATAATAATTATTTCTTATTTATATAGAAAACGTTCTAAAAAATAACTAAAAATATAAGAAATATCTTTTTATATTATAGCAATATTTTTGTATTTTCTAATATAAATCAAATCTGATAAATAAGTAATTAATAAGTTATGAAATATAAAGTTAGAATCCAGTGGTCTAAACTGTTTTTTAAAGCTGTTTTAAACAAACGAAAATCTGGAGCAAATGAAAAAATACTTTTATATTTACAGGAAATTTAGAGCTTAGTTAATTTATTTATCATTAAATTGAAAACATAAAAAAATCCTTTTATTTAGCTGTTTATTGTGGTCTATAATAAATAAATTTTTGTGGCCATTCAGTTGATTTTGATACTTATAAAATTAATGTACATATTTCCTTACTGTATCCAATTTTTAGTACTGAGATGTAAATATTACGCTTATATTCCAAGGAAATTAAAAATGTATAGCAAGTTTATTTCGATACGTTAATTTACAGGCTGTTTCGTATGCGGGAAAAATGTATACATGTGTAATCTATGTATATACTGTTTTAACATTTTTCTTCATCAGTATCAGTTTACTGGTCTTGAAAAATTGTGGTCTGTGTGTAAGCAACTAATAATTAATTTGTACGGAAAGCAAGATCTAGTTGTTTTATTTTATTAAAAGTAATTTTTTCCATCACATCAGATGGAGAACGAAATAATTTAAATCGTTTACTTGTGGAATCTACGTACGTATAACCCTGAGCAGGAAGTTCGTAGTAGGGGCACCTCAAACTATATTTTTGTCAGATTTATCGCATCTAGTCTGAATATGAATAATTTTGAAGATGCTGACATGACTTTACTGCCTTTCTTCTCTGAATTTATAGCCTCTTAGCGGTTACAAAAAATTTCCCAACGGCTCATACTTGAAATTCATTGTAATAAATCAGAAAGAAGAGGATCAGATTCATTCCCGAAGGGCCGACTCGATAGGATTTCCACTTGTAATTTCCAGAATTAAAATAACAAATCTATTACTCCGTAACTACTATAATTACATCCAGCGGTTTTTTTAAATTGAATACTCTTTTGTCCATAAATCTAAAGAATTCTAAGAAAGAAAATAATTTTCAACTTCTTATCTCTTAATAATACTCACTGATTCAACACGTTTTATGAAACCACGTCAATTTCTTAATATTTCTTGTTACTTTACACCTGAATTTTTTTGCGTGAATTATTTGCTATAATATGAAATGAATTTTTTTTACGTTTCGAGCTATGAGGAGTACGAAAATTCACCATTTCCATAAAATATAATTTCGTTACATATAAAGATCTTTTTGAGGATAGGCTATGTTTTTTTGTTACAATCTTTTTTTTTTGTATTTATGTTTATGAATATGATTATTTTTTTTAATTCGTTTTCTATGAGTTTAATTTTTTTTATATAAAAAAACAAGAAATCCTATCAAAAAAAAATTAATCACTTAAAAAAAAATAAAAATAAAAATATTTTCATAAACATAAATACAAAAAAAGAAGAGAAAAACAAAAAAGCATAGCCTATCCTCAAAAAGATCTTTGATATCACAAACCAAAAGTTTAATTTAAAATAAGCGCCTATGTGTAAAATTTGCGGCTCGAAAATCTCCAAGTCTCTGAACTACTGGATCAATTTCATTGAAATCTAGATATGCTGTAGTGGTTTATCTGAAGTTGTGTGTGCAAAAATCTTATGAAAATCGGTCGAGTCGTTCGTGAGTTACATTCAGTTTAAGGCCGACAACAGACAAAATAACCTTTATTGAGGTTATGTTGTTTATGTTGTGTATTTTTCATACGCACTTATGGAGTGAGTCACAGTGGTGAGTGAGTTTAAACTTGATGTTTGTGGGTAGAGTCTACTCGTTAATCGAACCTACGTAGTTCGTTGTACTCTGAAAATCAGCGGTTTTCTGACTACGAAATGGTGAGGTCGTCGGAAACGAAAAGTCGGTCTTGCATAGAATTCGGCAAGACTGTTTTGTTTGTAACTGGATCTGTATATTTTTTGTAATTATAAAGTGTTTATGTTCTTAGTAAATATGAATTTAGTTTATTTCTTCTGATTAATCATTATTGTTAATAATTATTTTTCAATTTCCAGAAAGAAATGATATGATTTTGCAGTAAACTATGGGTGTAAGACTAGAAAAACAATTTTACAATGAGGTTAAGATTTATATAAAGATATTAGTAGTTTTTTCATATTAAACATTAATAAAAGTAGCCAAGCTGTAGTTTGTTATATAAGAAAAAAGTATTTTTACTATTTACATGATCACACACACGCGCGCGCACGCGCGCGCGCGTTTACCTATGAGGTAGTAAGTAAGATTAAATATGGGTTTGTAAATCCTGAAATTCTTAATAATAAATATTATCTCTTACAGATAATTTAAATTAAAAATTTAAGTCGTACATGTTTATTTCTTCTTTTTGTAAGAAATTGCATTTTTAAAGGAAATAAATTTTTTTTTTAATAGTTTCAAATTTTATTTACAATCGGTTAAATTTATATAACTTTGAATAAATTGAATCACATTCGCAATCGCATGATAAGGAGTTCCCAGCGAAACTCCTAAAAAAATGACATACTAGTATTACAAACAATTGTGACAAGCAGCACATACGCTAAGTAATTAGGAACGTTTAACACCTAACAGAAGAAGAGAAAAAAAGATAAAAGAAATCATAAATAGTGAGAAAAACGATGAAACAATAAGAAGAAAAAGAAAAGAATATGCGATAAATTTGAAAATAAAAATCTAGAGATAATGCTCGACACTCACAGCTGATGTTACATGTTACACTTAATACACTATGGAGTCACTAAGGTTCAGAACGTGTAGCCATTTTAACGTTCTAACATCATCCCCGTTGTCAGGAGGTTCACGGCTAACTAGTTCACGTGGTTATTAAGTCGCAGTTCGTATCGTACTTTGAACTGAAAAGTTATATTTCTTCCCGGACATATAGCAAACCTAAATATTTGTGTATTTTACTGTTTTTTCAATCCAAGGTCACTCTGTTATACACCTCGCTAGTTTATTTTGAAACCGCTGTAAGATTTCGACATTGGATTTTCTTGCAAACTTGGATCCGATAGGTCCAGATCGGTTTTAGAATTGTTGAGTATACCGGCAGCTTATTAGATATAGGTAATTGAGAACCTCTGCCCGATAACCACATTTCCTTGAACTACTTCTCAAGTCGCCTTCTCTTCTTTCTTAAATGAATTTTCCACGTTAGTCAAAATTTGTCGTAAAAAAATAATCTTGTACTGGTGTGAGGGAAAATCGCTATCAACAGTGGTATGATCAGTATTGAATTTATAATTTATATATATATATTTTTTTTTTTTTTGTAAAATATAAAACTTTTTATCAGGTTCTAAGTTAACATATTATAGAATTATCTAATTACACGTTAAAGAATTACGGTAAGAAATGAAATTTCATAACTAAATCAATTACTAACTGTTAACATTATCCTCTGAATCAAAAATTCTACCCCGGTTATAATAGTTAACATGTAGTTGTATTATTTTAAAGCCGATTATAACGCAAGAGGTTGCTATGCATGGCACTAACCGATTGCATATAACTTCTTCTGTCATCAGTGATGGTCAGCCGATTATAGAACATTTAATACAGAGTCGGTTAAAATTTTTAATCACTAGTTTGAAATTATAACTTGTCTGAGCCAGATTTTATGCTAGAATCATTTCATTAAAAAAAAACAGAGCTCTTTCACTTTTCTAATCTTCACGGTACATCATATAACTGAGAAAATAATGAAATACATAAAATATTATAGTTCATTTTAGAATTCTGTAATTAATCGTTAAACAAATTTTATCTGGTGGATCTGGATTATATCTCGTGGATCTTGTGGGTGATTGAAAACATCTAGTTACCTGAAAACCCCGCACGGTAAAAATCATCAATCATCTTTAATAAATTCGATAGAAAATCAACTTATTTGTTAAAAACGTTTAAGGAAATTGATAAATAAGAGCCCACCCTAAGTTTGTGTTGATGCTTCTTTTTTTACCGAAGGTAGATTCGAAAACTACAACCAAAGAAATTTTGAACCGATTATGGTTATTAATTATTCATACAATTAAATTAAACTAAATTAAACATTTTCTTATTGTACTCTTAAATAAATACAACTTACAGCTTTTCTATAAGCTGTTTAAATGAGGGAACTCGTGCTTAGAATACTGATAACATATATGGTCAATTAATATATTTTATATGGTGTATGACTTAAGTATTGATCGTAAGATATGTGGACGTTGGTCAAAGTGCAAAATAAATATTTTGGAAAACATTTGTCAAAATTTACGTTCTTTCAGTTTTGCTTCCGTAATATTTTTTTATAGAAAACAAAATAAACGAGAAAAAATCAGAAAAATGAATTTGTGATGAAGTGATTAAGTAAATGATTATAAAAGTGATTAACAAGCATTCTTGAGATGAAAGTCTCATTCAAATCAGATCGGTAGTTATGAAGTTACAGAATAAAGAATCGATAGAAAGAGTTAAAATGGCATAATTCTTAAAAACTGAGAGAAACTGGTGACTGTAATTTTGCAAAAAAAAATTGTGAATTAAATTTTTATAGCCCAACCTTTTATTTCAAATAAAGGTAACAAAAAATGTTGAATTTAAAATAATTTTTAAAAAACCGAATTAAAAAAAACGCACAATAACAAAAAATAACAGTTTTTCTATGGTTTATTAAATTTTTGTTTTTTGGAGTCCACACTAAACATGTGGTTTAGTAAAGAAATAAATTAAGGTTCAGTTTGGTAAGCGTACTGAAGTGAATTAATTCTTAAAAGACAGGATGAGTAGATTTCAGTTTGATTTGATTTGTTAACGAGTATAATTAAATTAAGAAAATTAAATATTTTAATTTTCTTAATTATTGTATAACTAATTAAGTACTAATTAAATTTTGCCAGGGGACCTGCACCTCAGATTCCCAGGTCGGCCAAGACGAGCCGGGTTCGATTTAGGTGTTCCCTTAGCCTCGGAAATCCCTGCAGCCTCCGGGTCACAGGGCCGCAGAGCTCGCTTCGCTCGCCGTTCCCGTCTGGTAAGAGGCTTCTGCTCCCTGGACCATGCAGTGTTCGTTACCCTCACGGAAGTGAGAATAACACTCGTGTTAATGAGATAAATAACAGTTAAAGTATTCAGGCTTTATAGAAACCTGAGAAAGAAACTGAATCACAAAGGTTGGTAACTAAAGTACACAGACCTTTGTCGAGGAAAACTCAAAACTTATTTCTGTTGCCATGACAGAAATATAATAATGAAGTAAAAGGATTAATATTAAAAGATACTCTTTAACGAATACCTTTAATCCAAAACTTCACCCCGAAGAGGGCTAGGGTCCGATCTACGGCTTAAAACCTTTCCTGAGATAACTAAAATGTATCCTGCAAACTTGAAAGCAATCGATCGATTGGTTCACGGGTGATGCTGATACAAACAAACAAACTTTCGCGTTTATATATATAAAATTTGAATTAATAAATACTATTGAAATTTTAACAAAGGTTTATGTTTTTAATTAAGTATTTTATTCACTTATAAATCTATTTTCTTCTACTTCTGTATGCTTGCCTTTTCTGTGTGAAGAATTTAATATCATAAGTTATTCTGTATTGTAAAACATTTAGCATTTCACAATAGAAATATGTATTTATTATATAAAAATTAAATTTTGAAACGTTATCCGTAATTTCCAAGCCGTTATCATTAAATGCAATTGCATCTTAATGCATCAACTTCAGTAAAAACAAAATTGTGTAAGTGCTTAATCGATTTACCTTAACCGTTATTTGTTCAGTTTTTTAAAAAATAAAATTGTACTACTTAATGCTATTTTATATGAATGTACTTTATTTGATGAATAAATTTATGTGAAAAAATATAGTTATTTATAAATTTTCCATCTTAAAAAAATTTTTACGTTTTATTTTCGTTTTCTGCCCGTTGATTATTTATTTAAAAAAACTGTACAACCTTTTTGTATTTTCTTTTTATTATTTTTTTAAAGGTTTTATTTTTTTGTAATTTATTAAATCCCAAAGATAAATTTTAGGCGAAATAGCTAATCTCAATTCAGTTCTCTTCTTTGATTACCATAAAATATATGCAATGCAAAATAATATGGTTTTGTTTTAAGCGAGCGAAAGACATAGAATTGAGTACAAGGTTATTCTGTATAATAACTTTTTTTTTGAAAACGTTTTTTATGTCTCTCTTTAATTTTATACAGCATACAAAAGTATACGTTGTATTCATTTATGTATGCGAAATAAAGATGACAGAAGTGCATATAATCTTTAGAGGTGGAGTTTTAATCTGTTTGTTACTAGTGTTTTTACTATTTTGTTACTGTGCTACCTTCAACAGTAATTTCTCTAAAATATGTACAAAAAATTACGCATCTACTCGTAAATCAAAAGAGAAAAAATTGGGTACTATTTTACTATTTGAAAGATTAGGCTCTAAATTTCACTAAAATGGTTCATAATTTGGCTTGTATTATTCACTTTTAGGTAAATTGAAAGAATTTGGATAGAAATTGAAGGTATAAATAAATATGTTTACGAAAAAAATTACGAAAAAATAAATTATTTTCGTAATTTTTGAGGTGTACAGAAATTATAGTATTTTTGCCTGTATATTGTAATGAAAATATTTTTATTGAAACCTCCAATTTCTTCTGCATTCAGAATTTTTAAACGGTGTTTAAGTTTAGTGGTTTTTTAAAGCTTTTTTTAACCCGTGTATATTACACATACATACACAAATACGCAAAATTAGTACAGTTACTTTAAACTGTAAATTCTGTTTATCTCCTGTTGCGAAAGTTACTTCGATACTTAGGGCATATTTATTCAATAATATTTTGACCAATTTATCTATTTTTATTTTTCCCGGAGTCACCCAAAGTAAAGTAAAATGCAAAAAGTGAATGTAGTATACTGATTACCCGAAAATAGATCAATACAATTTCAGGTTATCCGGTGTACCGATAAATATTACTGTAACATGTTAAAAAATACATTTTCGATTTAATCGATACATTTCTATTTTTTATTTTATGCCGTGGCTTAGAAAAAGATTTTGAAGTTTCATCCGATCGATTATCCTATTTTAAATGAAAGATACGGTATAAACAGTTTTTAAGGAGGAAGAGGTACTGTACGTTTCCCATCATTGCACTCGCAACTCGAACAAGGAACGCAGCAACATATGAGCTTCCAAACCAAAACAGCTACATTACATACCTGCAATTTCCAACTTTTAACAATGTATATACCACAAATTTTTAAAAATATTTTTTCATAAATTAATTTTTTCATTTACAACTGTTAAAATAAAACACAAATGAATCCGATAAGTTAAAATTAAAAAGTGGTTTAAAAAGACTTAGAAAACCTCCGCTCACCGACAGTATTCCCTCCGGAAAAATTACAATGATTATTTTACATGAACGAACGCATATTTTAATTAGACTTGTTTTATAAATTCACATCCGTTCATTTCAGTGTTTGTACGTAGTCGGTTTGTAAGCAGGTCTGGTGAGTTTAGACTGATGAATTGTTGTTTGATTTTACGATTTATTTTTTCTTTTAAAATTAGGTACTATGTACGGAAAATTTATCGTTGACATAACAGATACATAAAGCTAAGTATAATGTTGCATTTGTTATGTAGGGTACAAGGATACATTAATTATTCGATTAAATAATTCGAATGAATAACGTATTTTATACACGCTAGTCGGTTTTAAACAGCAATAAATTTGGCTAACGCATATCCAGAGATTTTCAAAAAAGATGTATAAATAAAAAAAGGTGTTTAATTTATTATATACCGTTATTTTTTATTAGAAGAAATATTTTGCCTTCCCCCCAGTAGACTTATTTGCTAGGATAAATGATATTTATAAACTTTTTAACTCGTTTGAAAATCAGAAGCTTCAAATTTTCTGATTATTTGTTTTTTTACTTTCTAATATTCATTTAAAATTTACCTTAAGATTATTCGGTTTAAGGTTTTATAATGAATTACCAAGAGGTGATAATTTATAAGTCTGTTTTTACTTTATTAACCGACTTCAAAGAAGGAGGTTATGTATTCGACCCGTATATTTTTTATATATTTTTTTACGTTTGTCGCAATAAAATTTTTCCTATTAATTCGATTGAAATAAATCCTGTTGCAGTCGGGGCAGCTGGTTTTCGCAGTGGTACCATCATGTAAAAATATTTTAGACAGAAAATCGGTCTGAAAATTGTCATAAAACGTTTTTTTGGGGTTCGGCAGAACAGCGGGAACCCTGATATTCTACACGTGTGCGTCAAGTTAGAAGATGTTATATGGGGTTCTGTAGGGCAGGTAATGTTTGTTCCTGCACAAGATATTATCACCGTTAATAATATCATCAAAAATTTAAGTATCTCGACTTAAATTTTCAAATCCAATTTGCATAATATATAATATACATCATCGGTAGGGACAGTGGGAGTCTTATAATTCTATACACGTGCATTACAATACATGATCTTGATGTCGGTTCCACTTTTTTCATAAATAGTTATTCAATTTTTTTATTGATAATGCTTTTTTTAATACAACAATTTAAAAAAAAATATTGTATTTAAATAAATACAAATGATATTTTGGGGGTTGCAATTGTTTATTTTCATATTCGTCTTAGTTTATAACATTACCAGTACGTTATTATTATTTTTTTGCTTGTGTTGTAATGGTAATATTATTATTGAAACTGCCTCTTGTCTTATGAAATCAGAATTTTGTATAGTTGATTTAATTTAATTTTCCAAACAAAAAAATAATGATATATACAATTTGCGTTAAATTATTAAAGCTTTCGTTTTAATATATATATATATATATATATATAGATTAAAACTAAAGCTTTAATAAACTAAGCTAACTAACGAAAGCTTTAACTAACTAACTTAACACATATATATGTATATATATATATGTGTGTGTGTGTGTGTGTGTGTGTGTGTGCGTGCGTGCGAACACACACGCACGCGCGCGCGCCCGCAGACGCACGCACGAACACGCACACACACACACACACAAATAGCTTTTTTGTTTTGTATTATATAAATTTATTTTTAATTCATAATTTATTAAGTGTTAACAGGGACAATTTTTAAAATTTTAAATAACATTAAAGATATTTAATGTTTATTTAATTCCGTAGTGATTAACATTATTTTTTCCATTTGTCACGTTTTATATGAAGCTCGCTTCTAATTAAGTGAGCTTAAGTTAAGTTGTATTTCTGGTTTTTAATTATTCTTTGTTATTTAATTTAGTCAATCTCCTTAATAGATGATTGTAAAATTCTTGTTTGAATAAATAATACATAAAAATAAAAAATAAAAATTGAAAATTTATTGCTTCTGGTATAGTGTAAACGTACTTATTGCAAAAGGCTTCTCTCACTGTTCTATTTTAAAAATTATTTCTGAAAATCGATATTATTTTACAAAAAGAAATTTCTCCGTATTTAATTGAGTTTAAATCGATATTTTTGTAAGTAGAATGTTTTATTATATATTTTTGTAATTAATTTATTATATATCCGTTTATTTGAGTCACGTTTATTTGATGTCCGTTTATTTGAGTATTTATTATTATTATTATTACTATTTTCATTTGAAATATTACAAAAATAATTATCAGGGTAACGTGATGAGAGAAGCCGCTTCGGGTTTTCATATTATTACCGCTATTATTATACTGGGATATCTAAAAGTGAGATTATTATCCTCTATAAGATTTGTGATACTAAGAATTCGTAGCCTGATATATACCTAGATAGTTGCTGCTAAGAGAGTAGTTAGTTGATGATTCGAGTTAGCTGGCTCTCTTATGTTGCAACTGCCGCGCCAATTGCAGGCAAAGTAGTAAGAGACTACGTACCAACAACCAAACGATGCGGACGCTGAACTTGTTCAAGAGTTTATTCACTCGTCCTTGGGCGTCCTTGGAAGTCACGCTCCTCCTCCTTCTCCTTCTCCTCTCTTGGCGTATATATTACCTTTTCCTATACATATTCATACTACTATTGCCTCTTCCATTCTACCAATTTTTTTTGTAGTCAGATATAAACTACTATAATTGAAATTACTTAGTTTTGCTTTGTGTTTTTTTTTACGCATAGTAATATTTAAAATCGTACCTCATTTTATAATGAAAAGATATTAATTTTTTTTATTATTATTACATCATTAAATCATTAAAATGTATTTTATTATTCTTTTTTATTTAAATGATTTTCATATACATAACTATTGCTACTACGAGGTACAAAAATAGACTATAACAAACGAACTTTGTTAATTTTATATTCACTTTCAGTTTTATTTTTTATTAATATTACTTAGTAATTCTATAATAATTTTACTTGTAATTTGAAGTAAAAATGGAATGTAGCTTTATTTTTCAAGGATATGAAATTAAAAAAAAAAATAATTGCGTATAATAATAAATAAGAATATGATATATACCTATAATATGATATATACCAGTATAATATGATTTTTTATATTGTTAATGAATAATGCTATAATTATTTACAATTATATTTTATTAGGCTTATATGTTATTTTCATTAGTTACATGATACAATTTTCTACTTATTTTCAAATTATAATTTTTCCTTTTAGTTGTTTATTTTTTATTTTTTTGCTATATAACCCGTTTATTAAATTATATTGAAATCTATTTTCAGAATGATTTACTGTTCTTTTTGATTTTTTTTTTTTTTTTTTTTAGAATTTTCCGTTTAAAACTGAGTGAGTATGTATGAGTACCAACAATTTCTATATTTTTTATACAATATTATAAATTATATAATATATAATTTATATATATATATATATATATATATATATATATATATATATTATAATATATATATATTGTATATATATATATATATATATATATATACAATATATATTTTGTATAGAATATATATATATATTTTTTTTTATTTGGGATTTTACAATGATTTAATTTTATTCTAAAAGGATAATTTTGGTAAAAAGATTAATATATATAAAAAGCAAAATGTTAATATTTTATAAAAGGTGTTTGGGGTTTGACTATGAAGATTTCTGAAACACTCCAGTCTCAGTATAAACTGGTTTTCCTCTCTTAACTCAAGGAGAAAAATTTTGGAGCTTTTATTTAAATAAGAGAAGCGCTGAACCCATTTTTCCATTAAATTTATTTAAAACTGTTTCAATTTTAAACGGTTTATAAAAAGTAAATATGAAATGAGGGATGGCAAATGACTCCCAAGGCAGAAATATGATGTTATTTAAAAGCGTTGAAGTTGAAGATTAAATAATGTGTCTGAGAGCAAATTTCGAATGTATTTTCTGTAACATTCAGAATGAATATTAGTTATAGAAAATAATAAAGTTTAAAAATATTTTTATTTATTAGAAATAATCTATGAAATCATAGAAATTTTGTTGAAAGGCCATTTAACCCGTAATGATAAAAGTGTTAGGTTAATTACTTTGCCAAAAATCAAACAGTACTGTATTAATTTGATAAGTTTTACTTAAAACGCTAAGATTATTTTTCGTTTTTATTCCCGTTTTTCCCAGTGCTTTTTCCAGGAGTTTTACAACTGAAAAGATAATCGTGCTATGATTTTTAAATATTTACTTCTTTTGTGAGTCAGTGGAACCCCAGTTACGGGCGAAGTGTCGGGCTCGCTAACAGGTTCCGCAAGATGGTATTAAGAGTGCGTATGTGTGCCTGCGCCCTACAGACTAAACCACCTATCTCACCGATCCTCCCCTCCCGGGGCAGGATTTGCAATTAAGCACTGCACAACCTCTTGAGCTGCCTTTGAGCTCAGGGGATCCAGAGTCCCCGTGCATCATCATCGTCGCCCATCCGCACAAAAGCGGACGAACGGCGGCTCCGCAGAAGGCTGTCCATCACGCCCTCGCCCCCCGGTCCTATTTTACTGCCTCAATCATAAAACTTCTCCTCGGCCAGTCTAACACAGCCCGGCGAAGTGTTCAATACTCTTAACGAACCTCCCTGCCTGTCGGCTGTACTTCGGCAAGGCAGGTCGCTCGCCGATAGAATCTTGCTGTTTTGTTGCCCTGCCCCTAACCCCTGAGGTGGAGTTACCATGTCCGACTACGGCTCCCTGTTCCCACACCCCACAAACCGGGACTCAGTCTTGATGCCTTTGACTCTAGCTAAGGCACACCGAATGAACGGTGGTGGGAGGGGTCCCCGCCGGGACTGCGGTATTTTAGCGTATCGGGGTTCTAGAGTTCCCGTGACTCATAGTCACTGCCCACCTGCGCATGCGCAGGTGAACAGCAGCTCCGCAGGGGCTGTCCATCACCCCCTTGCCCTCCCACTCCCGAATCGTAGTTGTTATATACCCCGCTATGATGTAGCGGGGTATATAACCAAGTATCAAGCGGCCAAACGATTGACAGACCAGAGGATAAAGATTGGGTGGGTCCGCTGTAGGGTATTTATCAGGAAGCGGGAGGAAAGGTGCTTCAGGTGCTGGGCCGTGGGGAATGTTTCGACTTCCTGTACGGGACCGGATAGATCGCGGCTCTGTTTCAACTGCGGGAGGCCGGGCCATCAACGATCTGACAGTAAGGAGGTCGCTTCGTGCATGATCTGTGGTAAGGAGGGCCATAAAACTGAGGGGTGCGTGTCATTACTATGAAGTCACTGAAACTTATTGCAAATTACTTTAGGAAGCCAATGAACCTGTTTTGGGAGGTGGCCACAATGAAAAGGTCATTCTGCTGTTCGAACCCTATACTGCAATGGCTACTGCACCGGCAACACGTAACGATCGTCGGTTTTCCGGTGTCTGGAGTTCCAGTTTCAGACAGAGGATCAGATGACTGTTTCGTGTGGGTGGGCCCGGATGGGGTGGTAGTGTTCTGCTACCATTCCCCTAATTCAGGCATTGAAGACTTTGTGTCGTTCCTTGATGACCTGTGAGAACAGATCGACAGACTATGTGGCAGAGATTTGCTAATCGCGAGCGACTTCAACGCTAAGTTCCCTGACTTTTTTGGTGAAGTGAACAACATAAGGAGGCAGTACCTTAGTGACCGGATCAATGCCCTGGGGATGATATGTGTGAATGGATAAGGGTAAACATTTGAGCGTAAAAGATCCAGTTCAGTGTTAAATGTTGCCTTCGTGAAAGCTGAACAAGCGGATAGATGTACTAATTGAAGGATTTCAGACAGTGAAACCCTGTCCGACCATCTATATGTTGCTTATGAGATGCGGTTGCGGGTGAGTTGTGGTACTCCTCCGAGACTAATCACGTGGCAGGCCGGGTGGGTTCGGTTCACTCATAACTTCCGGAATCGACTGACTGATCTGACTACCCTGTTACAACTTTTTGACCTAGTTACGGAAGAATGGGCTATATCGGGGGGGGACATTACAGGCATCGTCGAGAAGTCACATTTACTGGTGGGATGTTGAATTGGACGAACTGAGAAGGAGGGTTTGGTTGCTACAACGGGCTTAGCCACGAGATAATCGAGGAACAGACTCGGGCCAGAAGATACCTGCACGTCAGGAGTATTCCGAGGCGAGAAACGAGTACAAGGTGGCATTCGGAGGGCTAAGAATAGCTGCTGCTGGAGGAAGCTCTGTACAAAAATTGATGCAGATCCCTGGGGTAAGGAGTACCAAATAGTGGCTGATCGACTGGGAAGAAGACTCCCAGCACTTACAGAACAACAGGTGAGGGATTGCCTCAGGGAACCTTTCCCGATCAAAACTGATCTTTGGAGGGAGGAAATCGTGGCTGATGAGATCATCCAGTTTCAGTTACACTATCTGCTCCGAGCTGGTAGGAGAATGAAACCCCGCAGAATTCCTGGCCCAGACGGAATGCTGGTAGAGGTGTGCGCAGATGGTTATCGATATTGCACCGGTGGAGCTGCTGGGTACGATGAAATATTTGTTGCTGCACGATCATATTCCTACAGATTGGAAATGGGCAAAATTAGTTTTAACCAGAAAGCCTGGGACAATGGAGTCGCCGAAATCTTACAGACCAATTTGTCTTTTAAACAACTTTTGCAAATTATTTGAACGGATGCTGGAGGCTAGGCTTCGGGCCAATATACAGAGCCTCGGGGGACTTAGTCCCAGTAAATACGGCTTCCGGACAGGACGTTCGACGACTGAAGCAGTACAGGCGGTGACTCGGATGATAAATGTCGATATCCGAAGCAGATTTAACTCTCTAAGCTGGGAGACGATCTTTACGGCTCTTCGGAAGAGGAAAGTAGTTGAGTATCTGCAAAGGATGATTCAACGATGCCTTTAAGACAGATTTTTGGTCTGTAACCAAGGCGGAATGGCGATACACCACTGAAATTAATCCACCAGGGAAATCGATTAAAGAAAGCCAGGTTTTGACTTAGTGACACACAAAGTGCTTGTCATGCTACCCCGTAAAGTCATCACGTACATTAACGAACTCTTTTACGCTGTTCTTTGGACGTCTTACTTTCCAGCGGAATGGAAGGTATTATAGGTGGTAATGATGTTGAAATCAGGGAAGCTTGCATAGGAGGTTTCTTCTTGTAGGCAAATTAGCCTCTTACCGGCCAAACCTAAATTCCTTGAAAAGCTGTTACTTCGCAGGCTTAGTCCAGTTTTGGAGGGTAAGGGGATAATTCTGGACCATCAATTTCGGTTCAGGTAGGCCACTCCACCATCGAACAATCCCATAGTCTGGTCCCATAGAGTTGATATCTGGAGGAAATTCTGTTCGGTGGCATTCTTAGACCTCCAACAGGCCGTTCATAAGGTATGGTTGTCTGGCTTGCTATATAAATTAAAATTAAAACTTCCTCAACCCTGCTACCTTATCTTACGGAATTATCTTGAGGGATGTTTCTCTCAGATAAGATGTAATGATGAGTAATCGAAATTCTTTGAGATTAGGTCGGGCATCCCCCAGGGCTCTTTACTAGGTTCTGTGTTATATTCCATATTCACAGTGGACCTTCCAGCCTTGGAAGATTGCATCGTCGCTACACTTGCCGATGACACTGCTATCCTTCCCATTAACGAAGACCCTGGCCTAGTCTCGCAGGAACTGCAGATGACATTAGACCTGTCTGGCATGGCAGAAGAAATGGAGGATTTAAGTTAAGCAGGATAAATCAAAGCATGTCCCATTCGCCATGCGAAAAGGTGAATGTACCAGTGTGTACTTAAGTGGTATCTTGATTGCAGATACAGAGAGTGTGCGGTACCTAGGACTTTACGTAGATTGGCGTTTTTACCTGGAGTATCACGTGAGTATGCAAAGAAAACCATTAAACGCGAAGTATAAGGAATTGGTTGCTACGGAAAAACTCACACCTCACGTTATCCAGTGAAGTAGTGATTTACAAGGTTATTCTACAACCAATTTGGACTTATGGTGTAGAGTTGTGGGGAGTAGCAAGTAATAGTAACATAGATATCATACCACGCTTCCAAAACAAAGTAACGGTAGCAATTGCAGAGGCATCATGGTTCACACGAAATGATGAAATTCACGAATGTCTTGAGCTTCCGACGGTTCGTGAGGTTGTGAGACAGCGCAGTGTTAAGTACCAGCAACGACTTGAAAATCACATCAACCAATCTGCTTGATAACAGCAGGGTCGTCCGAAGGTTGAAACGACTACATGTGCTTGTCTTAGGGGCTATTGCATTACAGTTTGATAAATGACAACGCCAAATCTAGTGATATTATTTTAAGTTATTTTTATTTTTTTATTTATTAATGTTTTGTTTTTATGGACTATGAAGTGTTGGCAGAAATATTTTTTCTAATAAATTACTGATAACTATTATGATTTAGTTGTTATAGTCTTATCATGTGCTTTTTGTCAAGCGACTTATGGTTCCACGAATCACAGTAATATTAGATATTTCAGATGCTGCTATCTGATTTCAAAAAAAAAAAATTATAGCATAAAAATAAAATATTATAAAATTATTCTAATTTAAAAGATTTTCAATGTCGAATATTGTATGGGTTTTAATCTCCACCATTTTAACATTTTGAGAGAATAAAAAATAAAGAATAATAACTTTTCATCTTTGTATCTTTTTTTGGTGAAAAGTTTCAGCTTTACAGATAGATGGATCTCCGTTATAAAATTAAAATAATTTCCTCAAGATGTTAAAATATATAAAAATGTTCAATCTGTTTCTAAAAACTTTTTACAGAATGCAGACATGAAAATTGTTTAAAAAAAATAATTATTCAGTAAAAGAAAAACTAAACTTCAATCGGAGATTAAAAATAGAATTAAAAAAAAAATTTTGCACTTATATTCACTCTAAGTTTCATTTTCATCAATTTTTAATGAAATATAAAATATCAGAAAAATATTTTAGATTAATTTTGAAATTTTTAACTATATTCTATAATTATCCTTAATTAAGCTTCCCAACAAAGCTTTTTATTTTATTCAAATCTAATCGATGGCTCTCAGTTACAATCCAGCAAACAGTGAAACAATTTTAACATGTTAATTTTAAAAGCTCTATATTATGGTATAAATTTACCAAAAATATCGTAAAACCGCTTCTCTGTAAAGAGGCACTGATTTTATATAATCTATTAAATTGGATAGAAATCTCTGATAAATTCTGGCATGTGGATATAATATAAAACTAGAAAAAGGAAAAAAAATACTTCAAATAGATTCTTATTATTTTTGTTATTTTTATTAAACAAAAATTTAAATAACACAAAAATTTCGGGAAAAAATTCACCTTAGCTTACCTATAAATCAAATAATATAGATTAACACAAACAATCTTATTACGAAAATTATCAAGTTAGAGTTTGCCACCATTACTATTCCAGTAAACTTTAGAGTTGAATGCTAGATTTTACCGGGAGAGAACCTAGCTTCCCTGTAGGTATTTGCTACACCTGTTAAAACATGCTGCCGCTCCAGTCAACAGATATAATTTTGACAAATCATCGTGCACTTTCAATCTGTACTTCCTACAATGTACCAGCTCTATGAGACGCACATGCTGCTTTCTCTGTAGGAGATTAAGTGATTGAAAGAGAAATATGTACGGGATATATACAATTTGGCCACTATGTCTCAGGCAAGCGCAACCATTCATTAAATTAGGGAAAATTATGTCTCAATAAATCTATTAAAAGAGTAGATAAATTATTTTTATTATTTAATAAAGAAAAACTACTGATTTGTGATGACAGGAATGTCTAGCCCGAAAAGAGTTGCGGAAGTTAAAATTACTCGTATTTTTTACATTTTAATCAGTGGCACTAACAAATATTACACGATTGAAATTTGATTTTTCTTGCTTGATGAATTAATTCACCATAAAAGCTTGCAGAGAAAGTGTCCAACGGAATATGGAAGAGGAATTTTGTACCATATGAAAAATGCCAATGCCTGACCGAGATTCGAACTCGGAACTTCCGGATGAAAGGCCGAGACGCTACCAGTTCGCCACGGAGATCAATTTGGATTTTAATTTAAAAAAATTTGATTTATAACGTTCGGGTTTTCCTTTTTTCCAACGTCCAATTTGGCTTTACTCCCCGTTACTAAGGCGACATTTGATCAGGCCGTTCAGACAATGCATCTTTCAGGATTGGTAGGATTGCGTCGCGACCTTAATAATCGCGACCTTGAACGATCGCTGACTGACGATGAATTTATGAGGATAGCGGCCAGAAGCTGGCCATCAGGACAATTGCGCTACTTAAAGATCTTTCAGGCGGTGTAGAGGAGAAGGTTCATTTTCAAGACTTGGCCGGAGGGCGGAGCACGGTTGGAGTACCTTCATGCTCTGCGGATGTGCAGACAGGTGACGTAGTCAGGTGTGAGACTCTCATCATGAGCAGGCATGCTCTCTTCTGTAAGTAGTTCAGGTCTCTTTTATGTGGCGGCTAGTGGTGAGGAGAAGGTGTTGACAATGAAAATGGCTGCGACGCGGAGGATTCTCATGGAGTTGCCCTCGCCTGTATTTGTGCTACCTGGTGATAGACTGAGAACTCAAATTAAAGATATATTGGCTTACATTCATCGTGAACAAGGGGAGCCCGTAATCGTTTATTTTCCCGAAGCTGGTGATAAGGCTGCCGACAAGAAGATGCTAGGTATTTTGCGATCCACCCCGCTGTTCAGGACAACGAGACTGTCTGGGTGAGGGTGGCTGGTAAGTCGTATGCAGATCTCCTCCGGACTGTCAAGGGGACTGTGTCACAGGAGAACGTGGGAGAGATGTTCCTCAGCAGAGGCGTTTCCGAGAACTACACATACGAGTTAAGGTAGTCACCAAAGCGGAGGAGTTGCGGACGACCCTGCGTGATAAAGCACCGGATCTGTAATCTCGGAGTACCAGGCGCACTGTAGTGCATAGGATGTTGATCCGGATATGACTGAAAACGTTATTAAGGATGCGGTATCGGTAGTGGTGGAGGTGAATGATGACTTTCGTATAACGTCCATCCGCCCCGAATATGGTGGGACGAGGAATGTCTCGGTCATCCGAGATTTCTATCCAATTTAATAGATTATATAAAATCAGTGCCTCTTTACAGAGAAGCGGTTTTACGATATTTTTGGTAAATTTATACCATAATATAGAGCTTTTAAAATTAACATGTTAAAATTGTTTCACTGTTTGCTGGATTGTAACTGAGAGCCATCGATTAGATTTGAATAAAATAAAAAGCTTTGTTGGGAAGCTTAATTAAGGATAATTATAGAATATAGTTAAAAATTTCAAAATTAATCTAAAATATTTTTCTGATATTTTATATTTCATTAAAAATTGATGAAAATGAAACTTAGAGTGAATATAAGTGCAAAATTTTTTTTTTAATTCTATTTTTAATCTCCGATTGAAGTTTAGTTTTTCTTTTACTGAATAATTATTTTTTTTAAACAATTTTCATGTCTGCATTCTGTAAAAAGTTTTTAGAAACAGATTGAACATTTTTATATATTTTAACATCTTGAGGAAATTATTTTAATTTTATAACGGAGATCCATCTATCTGTAAAGCTGAAACTTTTCACCAAAAAAAGATACAAAGATGAAAAGTTATTATTCTTTATTTTTTATTCTCTCAAAATGTTAAAATGGTGGAGATTAAAACCCATACAATATTCGACATTGAAAATCTTTTAAATTAGAATAATTTTATAATATTTTATTTTTATGCTATAATTTTTTTTTTTTGAAATCAGATAGCAGCATCTGAAATATCTAATATTACTGTGATTCGTGGAACCATAAGTCGCTTGACAAAAAGCACATGATAAGACTATAACAACTAAATCATAATAGTTATCAGTAATTTATTAGAAAAAATATTTCTGCCAACACTTCATAGTCCATAAAAACAAAACATTAATAAATAAAAAAATAAAAATAACTTAAAATAATATCACTAGATTTGGCGTTGTCATTTATCAAACTGTAATGCAATAGCCCCTAAGACAAGCACATGTAGTCGTTTCAACCTTCGGACGACCCTGCTGTTATCAAGCAGATTGGTTGATGTGATTTTCAAGTCGTTGCTGGTACTTAACACTGCGCTGTCTCACAACCTCACGAACCGTCGGAAGCTCAAGACATTCGTGAATTTCATCATTTCGTGTGAACCATGATGCCTCTGCAATTGCTACCGTTACTTTGTTTTGGAAGCGTGGTATGATATCTATGTTACTATTACTTGCTACTCCCCACAACTCTACACCATAAGTCCAAATTGGTTGTAGAATAACCTTGTAAATCACTACTTCACTGGATAACGTGAGGTGTGAGTTTTTCCGTAGCAACCAATTCCTTATACTTCGCGTTTAATGGTTTTCTTTGCATACTCACGTGATACTCCAGGTAAAAACGCCAATCTACGTAAAGTCCTAGGTACCGCACACTCTCTGTATCTGCAATCAAGATACCACTTAAGTACACACTGGTACATTCACCTTTTCGCATGGCGAATGGGACATGCTTTGATTTATCCTGCTTAACTTAAATCCTCCATTTCTTCTGCCATGCCAGACAGGTCTAATGTCATCTGCAGTTCCTGCGAGACTAGGCCAGGGTCTTCGTTAATGGGAAGGATAGCAGTGTCATCGGCAAGTGTAGCGACGATGCAATCTTCCAAGGCTGGAAGGTCCACTGTGAATATGGAATATAACACAGAACCTAGTAAAGAGCCCTGGGGGATGCCCGACCTAATCTCAAAGAATTTCGATTACTCATCATTACATCTTATCTGAGAGAAACATCCCTCAAGATAATTCCGTAAGATAAGGTAGCAGGGTTGAGGAAGTTTTAATTTTAATTTATATAGCAAGCCAGACAACCATACCTTATGAACGGCCTGTTGGAGGTCTAAGAATGCCACCGAACAGAATTTCCTCCAGATATCAACTCTATGGGACCAGACTATGGGATTGTTCGATGGTGGAGTGGCCTACCTGAACCGAAATTGATGGTCCAGAATTATCCCCTTACCCTCCAAAACTGGACTAAGCCTGCGAAGTAACAGCTTTTCAAGGAATTTAGGTTTGGCCGGTAAGAGGCTAATTTGCCTACAAGAAGAAACCTCCTATGCAAGCTTCCCTGATTTCAACATCATTACCACCTATAATACCTTCCATTCCGCTGGAAAGTAAGACGTCCAAAGAACAGCGTAAAAGAGTTCGTTAATGTACGTGATGACTTTACGGGGTAGCATGACAAGCACTTTGTGTGTCACTAAGTCAAAACCTGGCTTTCTTTAATCGATTTCCCTGGTGGATTAATTTCAGTAACTGCCTTGTTGAGATCGGTCTAATCGTAAAGCTGACTGGCATTGGGCTCTCTAAAAACTCTTCAATATCCTCGTCACTAGGATCCTAGTCATCGTGAGGTTGGAATGTTTCACCTAAGTGTTTAGAGAATAGGTCGGTCTTATCTTTGTCATTCCTCACCAATGATCCAGTACATCCCTGTAGGGCAGGAAGCGTTCTTGGGGATCGTTGTAGTCCCTTCGTAGCCTTCCATAAGGTGCATTCCTCTCTTTAGGTTAGAAAGATTTCCGATATACTCCTTGAATGTTTCGTTTCTGATTACCTTCAAAATACCCTCAGTCTCCGCGCAGCCCTATTACGCAGTATTCTATCTTCTAGCCTAATGAATCTCTGCCAGTTTCGTCTGACACGCCGTTTTGAGGCAAGTAGATCTGTCACTTCTCTCGGATAGGTATTGTCTGTGGTCGAATATACAGTTCAGGTGTAGATAGATCTCCATGCATCTTCCTGCATGACCGATGGTAGAAAGTATGTTGCATAGTCAATATCCTCACGGATATCGGGCGGAAATGGGTCAATCAGTCTCGTCTCGATCCAGTCCTGACAAGATACCCAATCTGTTCGTTTTGTATGCAGGATAAACCTCCTTTTCCTACTCAGAACCGTTGTGCTTAGATGATATATCTGAAGTGATAAAAAAATCAAGTAATTCCAGGATCATCGTTAGGCTCGTAGGGCAGTATGTCGGATGAAATACCGAAACTAAGTCCAGGCGTAGATTTTGAACACAACTCCTCAACATCCTTCCCCTGCTGTTTGTCAACCGCGAACCCCACAACTGGTCTTTTGCGTTCCAGTCCCCTTTAGCGATAAACGTAGAACCTAGTGTTACAATGTATTCCGAGAATAACTCAATAGTTATTGTATAGTGCGGAGACAATACACCGCAGACAGTCTTATAAGTCCCAATCAATCTGTAACTACAACCGTGATTGCCTGAATCTTGTTAGTGTAGAAACCTGGAAGTTTGTGATGCCTCAGAAAATTCCTAACCTGTGTCACCGAGAACTACAAACACCGAGACACCTTGAAGTCTTAAGGTAATTCCGGTCTGTAAAGTGCGTCTCTGATATTAGTATTACGTCCAGAGATTTGGTAATTGCCATACATATTAGTTCTTACCCCCCTAGAACGTAGGCCGTTAATGTTCCATGTAACGATTCGGAGAAATTTTCTCATTAACAAATTTTTGAGAGTACTTGAGTAACTAAGGTTATTAGACTTCCAATCTGTTAGGAAATCTATATTTGATGAAAGCATGTCTAATGTGTCTACATTATTCTCAAAAATACGGCCAACTGCCGCAGCAGACGTTCTGTGGAAAGACTCAGGCGGTCTCAGACGCTCCACATCCCAACGTGGGGAAATTTTTATCATGAAACGCGAGGTCGGTCGCCTAACGGCTAGCGGATTCGACTGTCGGAACAAGTTGTGAACTCCGATTCGTCTTTTGCCTTCGTTTTCTCTCTAATATTTCTTGGTACACTCTGAAACGTCGATAGTTTGCCAAAGGTCGGATTGACCTGTGCATAAAGCACAGGTTGCAGGAGTGCTCCTGTCCTTCCTGAAACAATCAGCTGTTCTATGGCCTTCCTCACACTTTACACAACGGTAGAGCCTCATGCAAGTGTTTCTGGTGTCCCTGTACTGTTGGCACCTCATGTACTGCACGAGGCCTGTTGGTTTCCGGGGTGTTTCGAACGACACGCTGTAATTTGCAATGGAATTTAACTCAAATATGGTTTTATTGTTCTCCTGCGCCTTTAGTTCACGAAAAAAGTCGATGTAGGCTCTTTAGTTACACTGTGACGTGCATTTATTAAGTCTTTCACTCGATGCCCGTGGCCTTCGATTTCTTCCTTGACCATCTCCAGTGGAATCGAGTGGTACAGGTTCCTAATCACAACATAAAAGGCTCGTTGATCCTTTCTAGTGAAGGTGTGACCAATTAAACCATGTTTTCGAACTATATTTTTGTTTTTCTTGTACGCTTCAATATCTTTAGAAATTATTCTAACTTGTTTACCTCCTACTAGTGGAATGTTGTAATCCTCCTTACACACGACCGTTTCTAACAGTTCTTATGAATTTAGCACGTCATTTATCCCGTAAAGTACAATAGGTGGGAGCTCGACGGGTTCCGTTTGGTTCGTAATATTCGTATCCTGTAATGGAAGGCCACTAAATCTATTTGATATGGGTAATCCACCACCACTGCTAGGATTATGAATTGCAGTTTGTTTTCTCGGCATAGGTATGGTTCTCCACTGACTGAAAGTAGGTTGAGATTCCATAATTACACTGTCGTTATCGCTTGAATTTTCCGATAGATTATTTGCTATGTCATCTCTAATTAGTTTTCTACGTGCTATCCTCCTCGGATTTCTATTCAACGACGGTAATATTGGCCAAGTTTTCTAAATGTTATTTGATAACCTCCAGAATCAGATATCCCTTCGTCGACGATCATATCAGCTGGTGGTAACTGATCCATAGTAAGTAAAAAATACACATTGACAAAAAAGTAAATAAATAAAAAAAAAAACAGTCCTTAGCAACGGAGCAAAAGTCCTCAAAGTATCTCAAATACTGTTTTTTGCTTACTTGTTTTTAAATCCATATAATCGTTTATACACTTGTCCAACACAAATATGTAGTTTATATATCCGCAAAACACTATTACCAAAATAAATAAAAGTTTGCCCAAATACCCCAGGCAACCGAATAGGTTACCCAAACCAGAAAGTGTTCAAAAAAATATAAATGTTGTAAACCAAAAATATAACTATTAGAAACATAAAACACTCTAAACAGAACAATATAAACACAAAAATAGAGCTATATATAAACAAAATAACGTGAAAAAAAGGATTTGTATACGGATCACATTAATTTTTTTAATTTTCAAGAAAAAAACATCTACTATACTCGTACTTATATAGTACTATACTCGTACCAAATTAGTTGACATAGAATACAAATGTACCTAATTTACATTCATTGTTTTCTATTATTTTACTCTACTCTAAAGTAAGGTGGGCCGTAATTACGTAGATATTTATTTTTCAGTTTGAGACATCACTTCTTAGTTTCACTCTAAACTTTGCCAATTTATTGAGCTCAACATATCTCACATCTCAAATCGTCAGTTATCTGTTTAATATTATAACATTTACACTTTCTATTTATCCATATTTTTCCCATTTTCTCATTCTCATTTTATTCACGAAGCTAATATTTTTCAGCCACTTTCATGAAAACATATCCAATTTTACAAATTATCTTTTATATGTTCGCTTTGTGATTTAGAATGCCACATTTTACGTCATGTAGTATAAAATTAGTACGTACATCAATTATTTATTTCATAAAAAAAATATTATATTATTAGTTTTAAATTATAAAACTACAATTATTACGGAAATTACAAAAACACTCTTTAATTTATATGTAAACTACTGTTAATTACAGCATTTTACGTATTAAACTTTTACTTAAGAGGTAAAAGATTTCAATTTCTGAATCTTGAATCTATTAATAGGAAATGTAAGAATCTATCATTAAAGAAAACGAAAAAATCTTTGTATCTCAAAAGTTAGTTGCACATATACATACCTGAAAATAATTTCTTTATTGAAAATTGAGTTGTGGATATCTGAAATACTTCTTCTTCAAACTAAACAAAATATCTTTAAGAAAAATTCAACCTTTTGTACAGTCTTTTTTGTCTTTAGTTGTTTCATTGGTTTGTTGTAGTAATCTTTCATTTATTTCTATTCTGAACCTATTTCAGTTTTAACATAACCTTCCTCTTTCATCCTTTATCCTTCATCATCTATTATACTATTCTAATCATTGTCTTCTTTTACTGTGTTTATTCTATAACTTCCTTTTAGAACCTAATTTACTAACTTTTGCTGCTTTACTATGTGTGTATTTGTAATGTTTATTTTTGACTTCTCTCTTTAATTTCTACTCGTTCATTACGTATTCCATCGATTCACCTAATATCAATATTTTCCTGAAACAGTGCATTTGACAAGCTTTTATAGTATCCCTGACAGCCTTTCGATGTTTCGCTTCCGTAACTGTTACACACACGCGCGCGCGCGCGCGCGAAAACAAATATTTCGTATTTTAACAATTTCTTTCTAACCGTTGAATATAGATTTGATATCAACTTATCGTAGATAACCTTTACGTAGATTTGGATATGTGACTTACCTAATTTGGTATCTCCTTTTCTTAATTCATTGTAATTTTACTGGTAAAATAACAAAAAAAGTTTGATTTTTATTTTACTTTGTCTAGTATAACCTCCCATTATCCTCTAATATTTTTCATACTTCACTGCTTTTATTTTATGTTTTATTTCAAATTGAAAATTTTCCAAGCGTTGCTTTTTCTAAGCCACTCCTAATTTTAGTCAGACTACCAATTACGTATAACTAAACTAATCTGACTATCTCTTCAGTAGCGGTATGCTTATATTCTTTGTACTGAAAAATTGAGTTTTAATTGATTTTCCTGATCATAGGAAACATATGCTCAAAATCCTGATCTTTCATTCTACACAATTTTTGTGACAGATTTACTAGATATCAATTTTTTTTTAGGATAATTCGATCTAAATTCCGATGACTTGTATCGCTTAGTTTCTCTCTTTTTGAGACTTTGATATAAATTCTATCCTTTCTATAGTTTAAATAATTAGAACAGATTTATGTATATTTAAATACAATGTTTAAAAAATTTTTACCCAGTGAAATATAAACAAATAATAATCATATGGTCCGATTGCGTTATTTAAAAATACTTCCTTTAACGGTATCTATAATTTTTTTTTGTCTTCAGTCATTTGACTGGTTTGATGCAGCTCTCCAAGATTCCCTATCTAGTGCTAGTCGTTTCATTTCAGTATACCCTCTACATCCTACATCCCCAACAATTTGTTTTACATACTCCAAACGTGGCCTGCCTACACAATTTTTCCCTTCTACATGTCCTTCCAATATTAAAGCGACTATTCCAGGATGCCTTAGTATGTGGCCTATAAGTCTGTCTCTTCTTTTAACTATATTTTTCCAAACATATTGTTTCTTCTAAATCCTTTTTACTCTCAGCTAAAATTACTATATCATCAGCAAATTGTAACAACTTTATCTTTTCACCCTGTACTGTTACTCTGGATCTAAATAGTTCTTTAACATCATTAATTGCTATTTCTATGTAAAGATTAAAAAGTAACGGAGATAGGGAACATCCTTGTCGGACTCCCTTTCTTATTAGGGCTTCTTTCTTATGTTCTTCAATTGTTATTGTTGCTGTTTGGTTCCTGTACATGTTAGCAATTGTTCTTCTATCTCTGTATTTGAACCCTAATTTTTTTAAAATGCTGAACATTTTATTCCAGTCTACGTTATCGAAAGCCTTTTCTAGGTCTATAAACGCCAAGTATGTTGGTTTGTTTTTCTTTAATCTTCCTTCTACTATTAATCTGAGGCCTAAAATTGCTTCCCTTGTCCCTATACTTTTCCTGAAACCAAATTGGTCTTCTCCTAACACTTCTTCCACTCTCCTCTCAATTCTTCTGTATAAAATTCTAGTTAAGATTTTTGATGCACGACTAGTTAAACTAATTGTTCTGTATTCTTCACATTTATCTGCCCCTGCTTTCTTTGGTATCATAACTATAATAAATGGTATCTATAATAAATAAAAAAAAAAAATATATATATATATATATAAAAATTCAGGTATGATATTTCAAATCCTTTCCGAAAATGGTTTTCTTAAATTGTTTTTCTATAAACAGTGAACGGTAAATCACAGTATATAATTATGTGTGCTTTTTTGTAATTTTTTGTTTGTCTTACCTACTATGTTCATTCAAATGTATATAAAAATATTTGCATCATTGATGTTTATATGAAAAGCTTATATAAAAATTACTGTTTTTGTAAATAAACGTACATTTTTATGTGCGTTATCTTTTTCTTTTGATCTTTATTTTTTTTGCGGAAAGAAGCAAAGAAATAAAGTTGAATAAAAGAAAAGTTATATTGCGTTGAATACTACGTTATAAAATTGTTATACAAAACTCGAAAAAAAATTAGTAATAACAATATAAAACATAACGTGTAGATTTTGTAACCAAAATATTCGAAAATACCCGAACGGGTATTACTCAGTAATGCATGACTGAGGAAACTCGTTGTGACCATTAGGGTAGATGACCCTTACTCTCAGGTTTTTGACCTCACTTTCCAAGGTGTAATGCAGTCTAGTCCTGTGTACTGTAAGGTTGATATAAGAATAATAATAATAATAGTAATAAGAATAAGAAAGGGAAAAGAAGATAAAGAAGAAGAAGAAGAAGAAGAAGATGATGAAGAAGAAGCAGAAGTATAAAGAGGATGGTACGAACCCTACTGTCGTTTGTACCATACGACCCTTCCTCATACGAATAATACAACTGATAGCAAATTATTGCATTCCAATCATTTTTTCCCTTTTCTTTTTTCTTTTCTTCTTCTTTGCTCCTACTTCTATATACATATCTTTCTTTGTATATTTTTCTTGTATTTGTTATTAGTATTATTTTTATCTTTATTTATTTATTGTATTTAGTAACCCTGTGTTTATCTTAAATTATTATTAAAATAAATATATTAAAACAATCAGTACAATGTAATTTATATTTGAATCGATGTATGAGTGTTTGTGTTTGTATGTGGATGTGTGTACACAATCATACCGAGATGTATATTTATTTTCTTTGTTCAATTCTTAACTAACTTAACTAGTAATTACACAATTATTTATAACCTTATAAAACTATTAATTCTTTGAGATTAAATAACAAATAGTTTATAAATAATAAATATTTAAATGTGTAATCTACACAATACAATTAAAAAAAAAAATTGTTTCGTGATTGAGATTGTTTCGTTTATAATTATAATTGGTGTAAGGTTAGCGTTCCTTTTTTGCAGCTGTGTACCGGCTGTGGACGATCTGATATGACTCACCAGTCACTTAAGTAACATTCTCAAGAGTAACAAGCTTCATACGTCAGGGTTACTGAGAAAGATCATTTACCCAACCACCTTCAGTCGAAGTCAAACCTATTTTCAATCCGATTTGTGTTTAGTCGTAAAAGCAAAACTTTTATTCTGTTCACCGAAGTTACTGGTTTAGACGCGAACAATAATATTTTCAAAAATGAAACGCCCTAATTTCTATCTTTCAATCATCATAATTTTTTTTGTGTCACTCCCGTAAGGAAGATAGTGTAACGCGACAGATTATGCGGTCTTTCTATTATTAAAAGTTGATCGATTATGAATGATTTACATATTAAAGTTAATATTTATTTCGGTAAATAAACTTTTAAGCCACTCCCCCCTCCAAAAAGAGTATAAATGGGGGCCATAATAAAATTCAATCTTCTTAAATTTTATTTCAAGGTTGAAAACCCAACTGAACTTAATAATGAAATGTAGATGACGTGGGAATTTTTTTTTTTTAAAGGGGTCTCCTGGAACCCGAGTTAAAGTTTAAAAAAATTTATAATTGTAAAACTTTATCTGTTTTTCAAGTTGTAACTCTTATTAAAAATGTTACATGACGTAGCTCTAAAGTAGGGTGGTCGAACGGAACCCAAATCCTTTTACCAAAAATTTTATTATTATTTTCCTTTTGCGCTTATACGAGTATAAATGCAAATGTTTGCGACAGCATCACGCGAGAATCAAACTACCGATTGCTTTCGCAATTTCAAAATACATTCGTGTTATCCAAGGGAAGGTTTTAAGTCGTAGATCGAGGCCCTAGCCTCTTTGAGGGTTAATATTTTTAAAATATTCATTAAAGAAACAAACATTTAAACTTTTACTTCATTATATTTCTGTCGTCATGGCAACAGAAATATAATGAAGTAAAATGGCTAATTCCTTTTTTTAATGAATATCCGTAAAATATTTAATATTCTCACGACCATTAGAATAACGAAGTCGTCGGAGGTCCACGGAGGATCCTCCTGGCTACACGGTGAGGTGAAGAAAGCGAGCCCTAACCGGGTAGTACAGTATAGTTTTGATGATTAAAAGTCATTTGATGGAGTCGACGTTTTAAGAGAGTCAACTAGGACAGTAAAATTATACGTAGAATTTTGAATTTTTTTCAATTACACTTTTAATACTGGATAACGTTTTGAAGTAAAAACGCCATTTAATCAAGAGAGAGAAATCGGATCGAATCTCTTTTATTTAACGTTTTCTTCATATTTTTCGAAATCGCACTCTAAATATTATATAATTAATTTATTATATTTATTAATGCTATGCGTATTTTAAGTAGAGATGCGTCAAGGGCAACGTTGGGAATATTACGCAAAATTTTACCTTTATTTTTTTAATGCGTTTCATACGGCTGTAAAATTGAGATTTCCTTCATTTTTTTAAAAAGAAAATACCTGGAACGGCATATAAAATAAATGCCCAAACACCGATATTATTTCCTATCGGTGATTATTTCTTAATCATCAAAGAAGCGATTGGAAAATAAAATAATAATAATAGCTAGTGACTTTATATATTTTTAAAAAACGAGTTCAGATTTTATCCAAATCCGTGGAAGACGATCTTAAGATTTGAATTATTTTAAAATTTTACTCATTTTGATAAGGCTCAAAAACCGCAAGGAAAATCTTTTACTTATCTTGTACATTAGAATAAAGAAATTTTTTTTTTCATCACTGTTATATAGAAAATTATTTCAGTATTTTTATAAGTACTCTGTAGGTTGTCTTGTCAGTTAAACTGTGATTAGTAAACAATCTGTACATTTAATAACATTTTGTATAAACATTCTTTTAAGTATTGTAATAGGCTTATAATCTATTTGCTTTGTGTTCTTGTTTTGAAGTGTCTAATATTACAGAAAAAAAATTAGCAGCCTATCTTTTTTGAATAACTTTTAACATATTTTCTTATCTTTTTAATAAAATATTAAGCAAAAGATACATAAGGTCAGATTCTAAGATATGTTAGCCTATTGTGTAATTTAAAGAATTTATAACATTAAATCACAAAGATGTTAAGGGTGGAGATATACAATAAGATTGCTTCTCACAGTCAGTTCATTCTTCCGGTTGAGTAGATTCTTCTTCGTTTGAAGTTTTAAGATTTATACTCACACATTCACAATATATATATATTGTGTAAACACAGCTGCATCTCGTACACTTACATAAATTTATTGCATTCCCTTAACAAGCAGATATACTGACCAATTAGATTACAATTTATAAGGATTGGTACAATATCTCATAAATATGTTTCGCTGAAAATTTCCATGTCAATGATTATTTTATTTCTTCTACATTTTAATCCCTCGAAGTATAACTTATTTATTAGTATTATTTTCATTCCCTTTTTATTTTGTTTAAAAAGTGAAAAGTGAAATCATTAATAGGCATTTATAGGCACACCAACAGAATCACTAACAATGGAACTTCTTTTGAATTATCAGAAAAATGTTGAATCGGACGATTAATATCTTTTTTCTTAATATCTTCTTTCAATATATAAATAAATACTAAGTAAAACTAAAACTTTCTAAATACGGAGTAGTTCTTTGTTTATAGGCATTGTTCGTGGCCATCATAATTGCCTTATAATTTTACCGTTAATAAATATAGAATATTCTTAAAAAGTAATCTGTTAAAAATTATTTATTCGAGTAATTTTTTTTTGTTATAAGAAAAGTTAACCGCCTGGTAAGTCTAGTAGTTTTAAACTCGTAATCGCAAAATCAGCTGATTTTCGAAGTCCAGAGTTTTAAGTTTAGACTCCTTATAAAAGCACGTGATTTCTCATATGAATTTGAATTTTAGACTGTAGATACTGGTGTTCTTTGGTGATTGGGTTTAAATTAACTATACGTCTCAGGAGTATTCGACCTGCGTCTGTTCCAGACTACATATTTACCGGTATATTTACATTCTCACTGCAGGTACGTCAGGTCTGACAAGCCGGTAGCAGTAATTGTATTTGCCTATTCACACACTCACACCCGGTAGTAGCTGGAAAACTGGTTGGTGAAAAAAAATATTAGCAAAATTCTCTACCGTTTTTATTATCATACGATGCTTAAATTGTATACCATTTTACAAAGAAAAATATTTAAATGACTGTTTAAAAATAGATAGCGAAAAAGTGAATATTTTTTTATTACCTAATGTAGTAATTTATTTTTACACTTTTTCCTTTAAAGAAATTTTTTAGTGTAATAAAAGTTCTTTTGAATTATTTAATTCAGGGTGATTATAAATGAAATGGACAATTTTTATGTTTTGTAAAAATTTATTTTTAAAGTATGGAGATTATTACTCTATATATATTACTATATATATATATATATATACTTTGATAATATATATATATATATATATATATATATATATATATATATATATATATATATATACACGTATATTTTCCTTAATAATTTGCTTTATTCTTTGTTTAAGGCTAATAATCTTAAAACTGTATATGGTAAAAATGTATTATTTTTTATTTAAGAAATCAACATTTATTTAAATTCCACTTTAATCATTCCTATGTAACTAGACAGTATTTTGATGAATAATATTTGTATACCTCTTGCTAATAGAGTTCTCTTTAGGAGAAGTTTATGTAATGCAGCTAGTCGATTATTGTTAACGCTTGATCTTGATTTGTGTAATTTTGTTTCTATTCACTCCTTAAAGAAATAGTTGGATGATATTTCTGTAAATGATGATTGTGATTTTAACAGCGTATATTAATTAATTTAGTTTGGGTATTTCTGTATTTATTTCTCTAAGTGATGTTTTTACAAGATATATTTTACCGTATTGTTTATTATATGATACATGTGTGTTGTATATGATAAGTTATATCGTGTTTATTTCGCTTCCTACAAAATTATTTCCTTTATCCTTTGAGCGGTATTTAAGTAATATTGTTTTAGATATAAATTATGATTTTTATAAATTTTTCGTTTGATTATTCTATATTTCTCATTACTCTTGTTCTCGGCTGAAGTATTTACATTTGAGAACCGGCTTAATGTGAATTATTAAAAATGATTTATTGTGTCTATTCAAATGAATTTTACATAAATAAATCATTTTAGAGGAAGTTTCTTAACGCTTATATCTATAAATTCTGTGCGTGCACAACGAGCGATATTAACACGGTAGACAAATTTATTCCACAAATCTGAAAACATATCCTGCTCTGCACTAACAACTATTTGTGTTGTCATCTTCAATAGTAAGGTGAAGGACAAAAACTTTGTCTTTTATAAAACCAACAAAAAGTTGTCACAAGGCGAAAATTAGATTTGCACTTTTTGGTGCCCAGCTTATCAACGCCATGTTTTCATCAGTTGAACGGTCGATCTTGGAAGATAGTCCCAGATAATTTCGTACCTACTTGTGCCAGTGAAGTGGAACGCCATCTTGTATAAGAATGATGTTCTCAATGTTTTCCTCGAGTTGAAATATTAGCCATTCAATTATTTTAACGATATAAATTCCTCCAGTTTCTATGTACTTGTGAAAAAAAAACGGTCTGTACACCATTTCGCGGGAAATAACGTAAAACACGTTCACTAGGTGAATCGTTTATTTTTTGCGCAGTTTCTCTAGGTTTTTTTCATATTGGTACGTTATGTCTGCTGACCTTACCGCTAACATGAAATGTACACTCGTAACCAAAAATTAGGCGATAAATGGAACCATCTGTTTCGTCAATACCGTTCCTTCATATCTATACATAATCATTTAAACTTTGTACTATACTGTGTTCAGCGTACGAGGAATCCTAGCTGTTGTTTGTAGTAGTGAGATTTTACTGCAGCGTGTGCGATTGTGTTAGTGTAGTAGTGTACCGGGTGTCTCAGTTGTTTGTCCTCACCAGTATTTATATAATACTTTATCGTTTGTCGTGTATTTGTCAACAGTGATGTAACTTTAAATATAGTTGACGTGAAAATTAATTCGTAAATAACTCAATTCAATCGGCGCCAAATGAAAATATCAAACATAAGTCAGACCATACGTCCAACATAAAACATCAAAACGTATAATTTGTGCGCGTAACTTTCAAGACAATCTGTTACAACGTCGCGCGATTTGTTTACAACTGGGTACTTCTTAAAGTGAACAGAGTAAAATTGTAATGTATAAGGCGTATTTTTCAACTGTTTAGGAATCGGTAATTCTAAACTTGATTTAGTTGATTACCTGGACTATGTCGGATTACAGTGTGAACAATGTGGACTTCTACTACCAGGAAGGTCTTCCTCAATTGTTATTTTTATGCAATTACCCTTTGTTTTCTAATTTCCAGTTATAGATATATATCTGTTGATTGCCGACCGTACCTTGTTTTGAAATGTTGCTACACTATAGTAACGGAGTTTGTTTTGGATAATTCGAGCATCTTCCAAAGCATTTTCCATTGTAGTGGCGGCCATCTTGCTAGACTGGTTACACAATATATGCAGTATTGACGTCAACAGCAGCAGTTGTACCAACATAAAAAATCCCTGTAAAACCATATTAGTTACTATTTTTAAATATAAAAGTTAAATTTTTATAAACCATCAAAAGTTTATATTTTGTTTGCAATTATTCTTTACTGAAGCTAAATTTTGATTGTCTATATTAATTTCTAGTGTCTTCGCTTATCACCTATCTATAAATTAATTAGATTTTTATATTTTTAATTCTGGATTATTGTTTTTTTTTTTATTAATATTTAATCTTTTTACTGTATTACTTTCATTTTATCACTCGTATTTATTACAGAAATTAATTAATAATCTTTAATTATTTCAGGTTTCCTATTTTCGATGGTATGCGTTTAGAATTAATAGACTTCATAAATGGTACACTCATAATCTTTCACTCAAGCATTTCCTTTGATTTCTTTTTGTTTATTACAGCTTACACTTTTAATAATGTTTCAAACATCTTATAATTTTTTTAAAGCTGTTTGATAGCTTATTATTATTAATTAATAATTATACTTTGTTAATAAAAAATTTTAACTCATATTTCTACTTTCATTAACAAAGATTATATTTTATATATATATATATATTTATTTTTTTACTTCGGACAAATTCTTTACTTGTAAACGTTTTCTTCTTTTTAACTATGTTTAATAAAATAATTCAGAGAAAGCTTGTAAAAAGTAATAAAACTGAATTTTGAATTAAATTTTATGTGGTATTGACGTATGATAATAATAGTAATGAAATATTTCCATATTATTGGATAATAAAGGTACTTGTTAATTTTATTACGTATGAAGTTATTTAAAAAAAAAAAAAATAGTAAATTTTACGTGTTTGTTGTAATTTTACTAGTGTTGAAGAAAAATATAATTAATTTTTACTTAGGGGAAAAGAATTCATAAAATTACAGTAAACATATAATAGAATTATTTTATTACTGAATTTTACACAAATTTATTGAAACATAACCATCATTTACAATTATTTCATAATCTGCATTATCATTGTTCAGTTTATTAGCAGTAATAGTATATTAAGATTACTAGTGAGTCTTAAAGTTTCATTGGTTTGAATACTAGGAAATTACTAGTTTAGATTTCATAAATTTATTTCCTGAAGCTAGAATATTTTTATCATTAAGAAACTTTATGGAATTTTGTTATGTATTTAGTAAGTAAACGTTATATCGTCTGGAAGTAAATTGTTTTATTTACAGATATCTTTCTTCTTTAAAAGGATGTCGATTTTACGTAAACTCATCGTTTAAGGATTTTTTATTTATTTCAATAAAACTTGTTTTATACTCTTTGAAAAGCATTTTAATCACCAGAGAGTAGTTTTTTCTTTCATTAAAAAAAAATATTAAAGGTATTATTTCTAATAGGCTTTCAAATTTTGGAACCTCAGGCACCTTGCATTTATTCCTAGTTTATTCTTTACTTGACATTGGGTTTTGTTTAGCGCAAGTGTTTATTTTTCGTATAATCAAGATATTTTACTTTATAATTTTCTTCTTTCCCCCGATGAATTGAAGCAATATCTGTAACGAAATTTGTTGCTTTGCACTTTCTGCCCCAGTCTTTCTTATGACTGTAATGCATTTAAATCATCTAAGATACAAAGACACCTGTCAGAGTTATTTTTTGTAGGAGATAATGGTGTTCACAAGAGCCAGTTTTTATGTTGAATAATTGTAGGGCTGAAATATTAATTATATTTTAACAGCTTGGTATGCCATTCATCAGTGATCTTTCCTCTCATGTCTGCTAGCTGGTGACCCGATTCATATCCCGTTGACAATTTTCCGCCATAGCTCACAGTCCTCTGCCATTCAAATCAATGTGCCTAACGTTTCTCCAGTCGACTTTTAATTTCGTTCAGCCATCTTTTCGGCGGTCTTCCACGTGACCTGTTGCCCTCGAATTTTCCCCAAATCGACTGGCTTTTCAAGATTTTCGCCGGGTCTACGGACTATACGGCCGAAAAAACGGAGGATGCGCTGGAAGCACATTACGAGCTACTTCTGTATGTCAACACGAAATTGTATTTTGACAGCGAAGAAGACAACGGGAAACTACTTCATTCTTCATTTTCCTCTATTATGCCTGACATGAGATACTTATTATGCTTGAGAATAGCTGGGTAATATTTAATAATGATTCATTACGGTGGTCTTCAACTGTTAAGGTTATAATATTTTAAGCCCTGGAGTCCCGGTGCGGGGGACGGGACCACGGGAGAGTGCCTAGAGAGCCCCTCAATCTTGTGAGAGTCGGCTGAATGCAATGAAGCCGCGGTCACTCCACCAGCTGGGATCCCGGGGGCTTCCCCCACTTCCGAGGTAAAGCTGATGGTATGTAAGTATGCGTATGGTAAGTACGAGTGTTGCAAGAGTTGTTGGTGTGCGTTTGTCTGTGCGCAGGTGGTATATACTTGTTGGTATGTTTGGTTCAAGTGTGTTTCGTGTTGTTTTGTGCTGGTTTTTAAGTTTGCGTGGATGTGTTTTTGTGTATGTGCCTTGTTGTCTGAATGTGTGTATGGGTGCTTACCCCGTATTCTGAAGTAATGCTTTACCAGCCATTCCCAGGAGAGGCGGGTCGTCAGGGATGGAGGTTTAGTCGGTAGTGCGCAGAAATACAAACGCCTTTTTTAGTATCTTGCAGAACCTGTTAGCGAGTCCGACACTGCTTCGGCGCCCGTAAATGAGGATTCTCCATTAAAAAAAAAAAGAAAAGCGTTATCATATTTAAACGTACAACCGACTTACTTCTTTTTTTTTTAGTGGTTAAATTTCTTTGCATTTGTATAACTTTTGGCATTTCAAAAAAAAATTTACCGTCTAACAACATGTTAGTCGTCCGGTGACTTTCTTTTTATTATGCCAATACCTTTTACACCTTATAGAGCAATCGTATTTTTTAGAAAACTTGAAATTGTATAAATTTGCTCATTTTGTAACTAAAATTTTATTTTGAAAGTTAATAATTTTAAATTGAAAGTTAAGTAATTAAAAAATAATTTCTTTGAAGATCAGCAGTTATAAATTCTAAAAGTTAAGTAAAACAATTTTCTATATGTTTGATTATTACAAAGTTGATTGTTAAAAAAAGCGTGTGTGTAAAATAAAATCATAAAAAACGCATGAAATGAACATTTTGGGCTGATATTTTACTTCCATAAAATTATAAAAAAAAGTTCAGGAAATTGATTTCTTAAAACTTAAAAGGGAAGTTGTAATGGAAGTTTTGGACTCCAGATAAGAAATTCTTCCATTCTAAATTGTTTTGTATTTAACTATTTCATGGTTTCTTATAAACTCTACTATATTGGGGTTTATATGTTGGAACATCACACGCTTTCATATCTGTCATTAAATATTCACAGCCCACATTAAAGTTAACACAGAATCGATAAAAAGACAAATGTTTATTTTGACATCGAGCTTAAGTAATATTGTTGCCCAATTCAATTTGGTTTAGATTTATTCCTTTAAAACAGTTTTTTAATAGATTAAAGTATCACTTATTAATCTGAATATTGGCTTTAATTCTGTGTTAATATTGCAAGAAATATCGAAGTGTTAATTTCTAGCCGTAAGAAAAAATTTGGTATCGCTGGAAATAGGTTATTTCAAACTACTCGTATATTTTAGAAAGAAAAAAAAAATAATTTTTTAGGTAAGATTACCCATAAGGTATTCCAGAATTTTAATTACTATTTATGTTGGAATTCCCTGAATCCATCCACAGTGTTTTTATCAGTCAGGAGAAATTCACTACAAAGTTAATTAAACCTTTTAAAAAGTTTGCATGTTCGATCTTTTAAGAAATATAAGAGATTGTTTATAATTGGTTTCTAGAGAATTACTTGGCACCTTTCTTTTAGAATAGAAAATTTTTCTGGAACAAAAGGAGAAAAATATCAATGGTACAACAATTTACATTTATTTGTTTATTTCTTAGGAAGATATCAGGAAGTTTCTTTACTAACTATTTGGCTTTTATTTTTCTTTACATGTTTGTAAGCTACAAGAAGTACATTTTTTAATTAATCTGATTCTGTGGTTTGGTAGAATATTCAAAATCAGTGATATGAATTTTCAGGGATTCCTTAATATAATATACGTGGAAGTCTCTTCACTTTATTAGATATTTTTTCTCAATTGTTTCTAATTTTATGGAAGTTATCTGTTGGATGGATTTTCAATGACAAGGCAATAATTATGTTATCTTTTTTCTTCAAAGGTTTATAACCCAACTTAAGGTTTCAACCTGATGCAGTTTAATGTAATGTCAAGTACGAATGAATTTACAGAACTTTTACGTTACAATTATTTTGACCTTGTTATTAATTATCGGTTTGGTTTATATGTGTCGGTCAATCTGTTATTGATATGCTTATATGGTTTCTTATATATACATATGTATGTATATATATATAGTATTTTTCTTAAACATATTTATTTTTTATTATACAAATAATTTCAAATAATTTCAAATTAATTACGCATGAGTTGTATAAATAATTATTTAGATATATATTTTTTCTAGAATAATTTATTTATAATATAGCATAGAATATCCTATAACTTTACATTGATTAAACCTTTTTATTTGATTATTATTATTAAGATAATTTGTAAAATTAGTTTTCTTTGTGATACTGAATCATTAGAGGCCTTGCTTGTACAATATTTTACAGTCGGTTCTTATGACTAGAACACTAGGAAGAAGTCCTTGTGATGTACCGTCTATCACGATTCACGACTTTTTGATTTTTGTATTAGATACCTACCGACCGACCATATTAATATTATTATAGTATTGGTAAGGAATAAAATTCATTATGTTATTTAAATCTTTAATTAAAATATTGGAAAAAACATCATCTTTTGTATTTCTTCTTTCTTATTAAATTTTATCGATTATTATTACGTTATACTAACCGGTTAGGGCTTGCTTCGCTCGCTCTTTCCTTTTAGCCAGACGGCTGGATCTCCACTGTATTCGTAATCTTCGTGGTTGTGAGAATAATAAATAATAATTAAAACCTGAAAAGCTCTTTTTCATCTGTTCCCATCGTTCTTGACATCGAAGCTTTGTTACCCCCCCCCACACACAAGGGCTAGGGCCTCGATCTATGGGTTAAAACCTTCCGTGGGATAAGATGAATGTATTCTGAAAATTTCAAAGCAATCAGTTGTTTGATTCTTGCGTGATGTTTTGATCTCCTCCTTATATTCCCTCGATTATTTCGAAAACTATCAAGTTTGGAGCAAAGTGCCAGTTGGTGTAATCAGATGATTTTTGGTCCTATATTTGAACATACTATTTGTTTTGCTCGATTTCTTATTAGAGTTGCGCTCATGCGGGCGCGCGCACAAACACACACATACACAACTTTTTTTAATAATATAGATTATTTTGGTGTGTTTAAAATATTAACACTTATTTATTTTGTAAGTACAATATCTCTCACTCTAGTTATTGCCTTTTATTCTTTGTTATTAATCATTAAAATTGTTAAAATACATCCTACACAATATGTCATGATAATTGGTTTTCGTATAAATTAAAAACTTTGAGAATCTTAACATTTTTATTAAAAATAATGTTTTATTTATATATATATATATATATATATATATATATATATATATATACATAGAATAATAAATGAAAAGGGTTTACAATAACTTGTTTATCTATACATTACCAAGAAAAGAAAGTAAAATAATATCAAAACGTTTTATTTTTTCTGATTAAGAAATACCTGAAAAGGATTAATTTAACCAAAATAAGCCTATAGTTCAACTAATTAGGTACTGATTACATTTCTGGTTAGACAAATTGATAGAATTTCTTTTTACTTCAGCTACCATTAAAATTTCTATCTGTGTGAAACAACTTACGTATAGGGTAAACCGACGAAACTGGTTGAGAATTTATAAACATTACAAAAATTAATTAACTACGTTATATTGAAAAACTAGTGCAGTCATATTATAATTTTTTTTAACTGACTACTTCGGTAGGAGAATAATGTATTTTTTTTTTTTTTTGAGTAGTGTGTTTTGTGTGCTTTAAATACAGAACGGAAGAATCAATTTTCATAAAATATTTAACTATTCGCAGATTCATTTAAACGACAGTGAATAAATTAAAATTTAAAGCAAACAAAAAGAGGATAATAAAAGTCAGTTTCTCCAATCCGATGAACCGTAACCGCTAATATCTGAAAAATAATATTAGGTATTTGCATAAATATTTGACTTGTCTTTTTTTTCTCCGCGGAAGGCCTTCAAGAACTACGCAAATATCATTTCATGCAGTTTCTTTCTTTTCCTCCAGAAGCTCTTTTGAACTGTTTAGCTTTTATTTTTTCAGTTCATTCTCCTCTGCTGATTTTTTTCGTTTTACTTGCAGGACTCTAATTCAAAAATTTTCTTTCTGTATTCTTTTCGAGTCTTTATTGTTTATTAAAATTAAATTTTTTTGAGAATTTTTACAGATATTAAGTGTTGCATATTAAAGTGACCTTTCTAACGTTATTTTTCATTACAAAATCACAAATTTTATTAAGAAATCGAAGAATCTAAATAGTTTTGTATTCTTCACTGAGTTGGTTGCTGGAATCGTCAATTTTTGTAAAAATTAGGATATATATCAAATTTTATACCACTAGTTGCATATATTAGTAAATATTTAAGTAAAATAATTTGCTTACCGAAATTTATAATGAAAGCATTTTCGTACCTATTTTAATATAAATATTTTTCCTGAAGACATACTTCATCTATTTGCAGTTTTAAATTCTAGCACAAATGGGAAATTTTGGCTTTGCTACTGACAATAATCAGCTGATATGTTGATGTAATTAGTATCAGATTATTGTTCAGTAAGTATTTACGCTTATATTGAAAATAGTCGCATTTAAGAACATTATATGACACATTACATAACAAGCTGCCCTTCATGAAGAATTTCACGTATTTCCTAATTCTCTTCTTTCGACTCTCACACGTGCGTAAGTTAAATATAACACTTTCAAAGTACTAAGAGGCCTAAGATTAATTCCATTTTAGAAAAAAAAACTGCATGTAACAGAAATTAATAAAGAGGTATAAAAATCCTCCAATGTTAAGATTTTCATTAGGCTAGAAATATTCATACCGAGTTTACGAAAGATTTTAAACATTTAAGTTTAAGAGCTATCAGTCAATTTTACATGCATTTTGTGAAGATGATTTCGAGATGGTCGTAATTGTATTGTAAATTTTATTAAAACCTTTGTGTAATTACGCATATTGAACTTATTATTTCTGGAGTTCACGTTTGGTATGTTGTCACGAAAATATGAGGTATGTTGGAGGCAGTAGGAGGAAAATAGGAGGCATATTTCTTAAAAAGAAGTGAAACAGGAAATTCATAACTTGAAACGTTACAAAATATTATTCTGGACTTATTAACATCGGTCGTTCTTATTTTTGGCAACCTGAAGAGGAGCACTACACTTAGTTCTCTTCATTATTATCAAAGTTTCCCTTGATCATAATTTTCTGAATAACTCGACCGCTGAGGAACAATTAAATAGTCACCAGCTTTATGTGATTTGATACCTTGTGATTATTTTTTCTGATGAATTGTCATTGATATGGTATTTTCTTCAAATTTGAATGACTTGAACCACCTCAAGCTGTCGACTGAAAACTTAGTTGCTTTTATAAATTGGGATGAAGATTTATTGGGAAAAAATGTATAATTTAGTTGTTAACCTGCTACGAATGCATAAAGGGAAACAGAATAACATTTTATATACTTATTTGATGTACTCGTATATCAAAGATTTAATGATAAAGGTTTTTTGAATTTGTTTATTCGACTCGTTTACATTTTACTTTCCCATCGAATATAGGTATAATAACCATTAAAGGTGAAAGTATGGTGACAATATCAATTGGCCTTATATTTCAGGATTGATCGAACCTATTTTCTTCAAATTTGGCTGAAATATTTCTATATATGGGGCATTGATCATATTATTTTTTCTCAAAATTCGTTAAAGCGCGGAGGGATATCGCGAAAAATGAATTTCTATTTACTTAAGAGGCATTTTAGGGAAAACTTTTATTAAAGAAATTTTTACCTACAATTCGTATATAAAAAATCGAAAGAGTTTTTGTATCAATAAAATCAACCCCAACCTCTTAAAATTACTTTATCCCCCTTCGGTTCAAAAATTAAAAACTACTTTGAAAGTTTTTATTTCATGTATAGAGCTATGAAGAAATGTTTACAGTTAGTTTTTTTAAATATCTTTTTTTTAATTATGGACTTCCGAACCTAAAATTACGAAAAGATTTTTTGAAACCTTTTTTTTCTTATTTTAACCTTTATTGAAGGAGAGTTAAATTTAGACAAAACATTCCTTAAAAAAAAGCTTAAAATTTATATGAATAATTTGCAGACAAATTTTTCTTACAATTTATTCCCAAAATCCAAAAAATTATATTTACTGTTTTTTGGTTACAACTCTTTTAATTTGGATTATTAAGAAATCTTTTTTGTATTTTTTCTCATTACTTAAAGAATTATTAATATTAAAGTAGCTTCGGCATCTATAAAAGTTAAATCTTAGGCATCTATAAAATTACATTCCGTACCCAAAATGCGAAGTAATTTTTTTCATTACTTTCATAAAAATTATACTTTATTTTATAAAAGTTATACTTTTATCAAGTTAATTTCATCGACACTGCCAGTGAATATTGCCAGAGTCACAGTTACTATTATCCGCATTACTACTGGCCTGTTGTCCAAAAGACGGGAAATCATAGCCTAGGTCGTACAATTTGCCTCTCAGACCCTCGGACCTCTCAGGAGCGTGCTTCGGAGCATAACTCATCCTCCTCTTCTCTTTCCTTTCAAGGATCTCCTTATAGAACTGCAACCTGCGATCTGGCAACCGGCGGTCCTGTGTTCCCCTGCACGCTTCACACAGCGATACGGCCACATGCAGTTATTTATAGTGTGACCGTACTGTTGACACCTCATGCACTGCACCAACCCTGTAGTTCTCTTTGCTGTTTCAAACCTAACGCAACAGTTCGCTGTGGACTATATCCTGAACACCTCCTCATTGTTATTCTTAAGTTCCGGATTTACGAAAAAGTCGCCAACGGCTCCTTCGGTACTCGATGGCGTGCGTTTATGATGCTCCGAACATTGTGTCCCTGACTCTCAATCTCCTGCTGTATAACTTCAACTGGCATCGAATGGTGAAGATTATTAAGCACCATCCGAAACGCCCTCTCATCACGCCTCCTGAAGGTATACCTTATAGATTATCTTCGCAAACAACACGAATTATTTTTTTGTAGCTCTCAATATCCATCGACAGCAGCCGAAGTTGATTACTGTTTATTATTCTAACGGGGTATTCCACCATGTTTACCAACGATTCCAACAACTCATGTAGCTTCGTGATATCCGAAATACCATACAATACCATCGGAGGCGGCTTAACCTCTTACTTTTGTGAAGCAGCACCGTCAGACTCCTCCACCGGCTGACAATCAAATCTATTCGAGAGAGGATGTCAATTCCAGGAGTCGTATCAGTTACCGGAAACGTGCTTTCCGCAATGGCAAACGGTGCCATGGCGGAGAGATCGGAATCGAGTCCGAAATATCGCAGTCACTGCTATTACCCGAAGAACCACTCATATTTTCAACGATCTCATCCCTAATTAATTTTCTTTGTAACGACTTCCGTGGATACCAGATTGAGTAATTCAACGGGCCACGTTTTTTATTCACCAGCGTGTTGTTGTTTACCGCCTCGAAGCTGCCGTCCGCTGAGTGGTTGCTATGCAGTACAGCTGGAAACTGGTCCATAGCAACGCCGTGACCTCTAGGTTATGTAGCCTAGACTAGGCCTATAACTAAAAATAACGAAAAAAACACTTTTAAGTTAAGAAAAACACAAACTTGAGGAAAACACTTAACACAACTAACAGAACAAAGTAAAACCACTACATTTGTGTTAGTTAACACAACAAACAGAACAAAATTTTCTGTTCAGAAAACAGAAACAAAATTGACTAATGAGGATCGACTTATCAAATATATGATTCTGAATAATTAATTTGATGATTAAATTTCTTCTCATATTACTGGCTTTTTCTGAAATCAAATTTTTTTTGATATAACACGTCTTTTCCTTGTACGAAGTAAAGCAAGTATTGTGATGGCGCAACATTACGGTTTTCATATTTCAACGGAAATATTTTTTGACTATCCCTGAATCTATTTTGCCTAGTTTTGGCGATTTTTTTATTTATTTCATTTCATATTAACTACCCTTTTTATCACATTTTTTTTGTATTATTTTTTATATATATATATATATATATATATATATATATATATTTAAAACTTAATTTTATGCTAGTTAAAAAAAAAATTACATAAAACTTAAAGATAAATACTTTGTATAATTATCATGAATTAATTTTTTACCATAAAGATGTAATGTTAAAAAATCAGCGTAAAACGAAAGTTCTTTTGTATACCTAATATATACATATATATATATATATATAATGTATTAACAGTGCTTTTTAATGATATTGTATGTACTTGTAATGAAAAATATTTTGTTTTTTAATTTATTTTGCGTTATTTCTTATCTTATTCTATTTTTATCTAATCAACAATAACGTATTACAATTACTATAATTTATTTATTTATTTTTTTAAAATATATTTATATTTACTTTCTATAATAATTAATTAATTTTTCTTATTGATAATATTGTATTTTTACTCACTATTTTTATTTATAAGTGGAACAGTATCTGTTTAATATTTATAATATAAAGCAGTGCGACACACATAATTACATACGAACACACATACATACGTCAAAAAATCGGGCTAATATAACCCTAAAAATGGTGGCAATTTAATATTATTTACAGCTAGTTTCAAAAGTAGCATACAGTACACCCAATGTAGTGGTTCCATACTAAAAATATAGATCGTTTTGAGGTAAAAGAATTTTCTGTATTAATTTTTTTTACTGTTTCGCTGTTGAACATTGAAACAGTTTAAGATGTATTATTGACTGCTTTTGAAACCGGTTGGTATTTATTATAAAGGCTTTTCCCTCGCATACCTCACTCGGTGTGTAACAACGATCTATAAAAATTATTTCCACTTTTTCCCCTTTTTCAAGATTATTTTTTTCTGGAATAAAAATTGGTTGTTATTTATATTAATACGGGATAAAGAAGTTACTTTATAAACTAACATTTCTTTGAAGTTCAAATTGACAAAGAAAAAATGTATTTCATTTGGTACAGTACTTAAATAAAAATGTCATGACAATTAAAGTATTTTGTTATTATTAGTTGTAAATAATTAACGCGAACGATAATTATTATTCCACATTTTCTGGTATTATTATTTTTTGTAATATTTTATTAAATTGTTTTAAAAGTAATTTTGCTGACAAGTTTGTTTCCTGTAGCGTTATATGTATATTTCACTACATTCATTTTTTGTAAAGGACTGGTTATAAAACTGGTTTTTACATTTTGTCTTAACCATTAAGTTATATTTTTAGTATATTAATGCATAGAAAATAAATTTTAATTTCGTTATAAAATTCTACAATAAAAAAAAAAACAACACCTAAAATAGAATATTATACTAAAATTATGAAGATCTTCTGTCTGATCTTCTGATCACTGTTAAAGCCAGAACGGAAATTATTAGCCGAGTTGAAATTTGGAAAAAAATTTCATAAATTCCCATAATCCAAGTTTGTCCAGAGCGAAAAAGGCGGTAGGGTTTGTTGTAAAGGAACTGAAAAAAATACTGAAAAAACAATTTTTATTAATTTTTAGCCATATTACATGGTATTTTGTCCGTATAAGAGTTCCCATCTATTACCTGGAAGGAAATCTTCGGTCAAAATAGAAAAAAATACTTGTTTCCTATAGAATTTTTTAATTTTTTGTATTCTTCTTCGATTAAATTCTAAAATGGCTTTCCAGTAAATAAATGAAAATTACACACTTTCGCTCGATACAGGGCGGGGCACCTCCTGCTATTTCATGCCATCAACTGTCCTGTTCTAGCCGTCTGAAATTCGAATATAATACCCTGCACAGTGACTGTTAGTCTCGTGCAAGCAAGCTTTTATTTTCATCGTTCGCACTGTACATGATTGAGATATAAAATCACTTTTTTTTTTAACAGCTAAAGTGCGTTCGGAAAGTCACTGTGCATTCTGCATTTTTTCGGCGTAAGGTTGATTATCCTGTGAGTTCGTTGAGCGTTGCTCAGTAATAAACAAAGACGTCAGTTGTTGAGTTGTGATTGAACGTACTTTGTTTCGTTTATCGAAATCAATAGTTGCGAGAAACGTAATGATTCTTTCGGTCGAGGAACGCATTTTTCCCGTTAAGTAGGTCTTTCATGAAGGTGGCAAATATAAAGATTAAAGAAATTATTAATTGATTTATAAATATAGTGTGAATTCTTATCGAAAACTTTCGGGGAACAGAATGTGTTGAAGACGCTGATCGAATTGGAAGACCACTAAACCAACAGAAGCCGCTTGATATTCGGATGCTATGACCGAAAGTCCATCAAAGTCAATGCGAAGTTAGCACAGCAGTAAATTATCGGATTTGCTACCGCGCATAAAGCTGTAAGAAAAGAATTAACTTTTCCCCTACAAAGTAATATATGTTAAAGAACTAAAACCTACAGATAATGCTAAAAGACTAAATTATTGTCAACGGTTTAAACGTTTTATTTACCAAAATTCAGTAGGTTTCCTCGATTTAAGTTTTTTTTACAGATGAAGCGTTGTTTCATCTGGGTGGGTATATTAATTCACAAAATAAACAACTGTGGCCGACAACTAACCCCCATGAATTACAGGAACAATCTTTACACGAAGCGAAAATTAAACTATAGCTAGGTACGAATAGAACGTTCATTCTGGTTCCAATTTTTTTCGAAAATAGTTAATAGTGATCGTTATTGTGCTGTTTTAACAAATTTCATTATTCACTTAAAAGAAATGGACATTTTAATAAACTTCATTAGTCGGTTTAAAGAAGTGGAAATCAATCATGTTGGTTCCAACAAGACGGCTCACAGCGCACACAGCTAACAGGTCAGTGATGTTTTTACGAAAGGTCTTTGGTGAACGAATCATTTCGGGGCGTTTGTGCAGACTACAAACACCCCGTAATCTGACTCCTTCAGAGCAGCAAAACAAGCAGTGTATTGCAACAGACCACGCACAACTGACGAACTAAAAACTGCAATGGCATACGTACGAGACATTCCAGTAAATCAGCTGGTTAGTGTTTGAAAATAAATTGAAACATATGCAGTGTTGTATTGATGTTGGAAGAGGTCATTTTCAAAACCTTTTATAAACTATTCCATTTATACTGTAATATCCATTTTGTTAAAATAATGAAAAAAATACAAAAAAATAATTAAAAAAGTTTCGTCATTACACTTCCATAATTCCAGTGCACAGCAACTTTCCGAACTACTGTATAACGGATCGGGCTGAGAAATTTGAAATTATCTTTGACAATCATAACTTAGTGTTAAATTTTTTTTTAATCGCTGCGGCTTCGCAGATAAATTATATTCTTACTTGTTTTCAGAAAATTGACTTACAACGTATTAGACACGAGTAAAGGTAAAGAAATCTTCTTAATTGTTCGCTTTCTCTAATATGCTTACTGGAGATGTTATTTTTTGTTTTTTTACATACTTACGAAATGGATTTTTATCACATGTAAGGTCATATAAAATTGTTTGAAATTATGAACCAACAGACAAACAGACGGAAATCCTCAGTTACGGGTTTGTTCCATTTAACAATTTTTACCTTCTACATTTCCTTCTATTGCCAAAGAAAACAGACAGAATTTATGATAATTGAATTACTTCATGGTATGTATAATGATGTATAATTTAAGGAAAATTTCAAAATAAAATGCCGATGATTTATTCTATTTTATTAATAGTATTAATTGTCGTATTCCTTTTGTAAATTAGGTTTAATTATAGTAAATTGTTTCCCGTGATTTCAGTAACGCGTTGAAGCATCCATCTGTATCAGATCATTTGATTCTAGTTGATATTACATCTTTATTATTATTTTTTACTCCATTTAATCGAATTTATTTTCTTTTTTTTATTTAATTTTTGTAATATTCATTCAATTGCCGATATATTCTTGTTAAAAAAAACGTAATGGATACTTTGGTCTTTGAACAAACCAATCGTGTCAAAATAAAATAACGGTTTTGCTACTGTAATTTCACTTCAACAATTATTTTAATATCAATCAAGCGTTATCTTTGATTAGATTTCGTAATTAGTAATAGAGTATTTGTAATTAGTGATGATGTAAGAAAATGTTTATTTATAGCTTTCCATTTATATATAGCTATATACAGAATGATATTAAAGTATGAAAATAGCTTCATATTTTCAAACTGAGGGATACTAGGAGGTAGAAACAAGTACAAATGTACATAGTTAAAAAATTACTACTTTATGGTGTATTTTTGAAAATTTCCCGCCATCTTGGATCTGCTGCGATATTGAATCAACTTTTTTTTTAGATAGTAAGGTGGACCTGTGATACATGATTTTAATGTAAACGTTTACGAGAAAACCGTTTCTTGATAATTGCTTTCGTTTTTTATTTATAACCAAAGTTGCAAAAACCTAATAATTTATATTAAAACCGTTTAATGATTTTAAACCCAAAATCACGTTCTTACATAATATTTTTACCTTCTTATTAAAAAAAAAAGATTCAATATGACGGTTCTAAGATGGTGGAAAAAATGTCAAACACAATAAAGATGTAATTTCGTAACTATGTAGATTTGCACCTCCTAGTATTCCTCAGATTAATTGAAATGAGAAGCAGTTTCCTTACTTTAATATATGCATATTTACTTATTATCATTATAACTGAGTATTATGAAAATTTCAATTAATACTTTTTATACGCTTCACTTGCATCAATGCTATTCTTGTTTTATGTGCTTTCGGACAAAAAAAAGAAACACAAAAGTCTTCAAAACATTAATTTTTGTAACGCTATGGATTTTTGGTTTTGAACTGGATTTTTTCACAACTTACACGATATTAATTATCACTCAAATACTTTATACTAATTCAAGGAAGATTGGAGAAGGCAAAAATAAAGTAATTTGGCGGTATTATATTACCAGATAATTTTTATAACTAAACAAAAAAAGCATTTTGTTATGTTTAAAATTAATCAGAAAGTGTTATCATCCTTCTGTATTCATTTATTTACGGCAGTAAATACTGAATTATAAATTTTTCACGATAAATTTATCTCCCGATTTACAAAGTCATCTGAGTTTTCAATCGACAGTTTGAGGCGGTTTAGTTCATTTGGATTTGAAGAAAATATCATGCCTGTGACGATTTCCCAAAAAGACATTAATTTGTTTTGTAAAATGGAAATTGTTCTAAACCTACCTGGCCGTGCAATTTCTCCAACACTTTCGGTACTTTCAAATTTTATATTTAGTTGACGCAAAGGTTGATGAGCCGGTAATAGGGAACTAGGAAATTTCGAGTGAAATTCTTCATGGAACAACAGCAGTATCCATCAATACTAAAGCGTTCAAATTCGTTCTTGTTTTGTGTTCTTAAATGCTACTTTTTTCCAACACAGGCAAAATATTGTTTTGAACATCATTTTAATAGTAATTACAGCAATATATTAGCTGATTATAACCAGCTGCAAAAGCAAAATTTCCCATTCGATACTGAATACAAATCTGCATATGAGGGAATTGAGTTCTAGATACCATATAAATCAATAATCCCTCGCTTGTTGCTAATTAATTTATTTTTCCCAACAGATATATAACTAAATTATTTCCTAATTACTCCTAAAAATTGTTTAGAAAAAAAACAAGAAAACCTTGTTCTCAGCGATCCCAAAGGGGAAACGTTTTAATTGTTGTTTAAGAACGGAAAAACGGGAAATTGTAAATCTGTCAGCATTATTCTTTTTGGTTATAAATTATTCTAAAAGGATGTAAATTTACTTATTTCTACCTTTTCAAAGCAGCTGACTTCATGAATATGGGCCGTTCTGCTTGGTTAAAATAATTCATCTGTACTAACTACCACTAAAAAATCATATTTTCGTTTCATAACGACATGAAAAGTGAAGCAAATCAATTTATCTACATTTGAGCCACAACAATGATGTTTATAAGAAATGTTTACGCCAACCATATTTAGATAAAATTTACTAAATGTTTAGGAATTTCCTTTTAAACCATTCCTAAAAAAGACAAACAAACGATTGTAAAATTGTTTGTATATCTATGATCCTGTTTTGATGAAGGCGATTTCAAGTTTACAGATGATAATTTTTTGGTACAGATATTTAACCTTACAGACATTTTGCATTATAAATTATGTCGATATTGAAAGAAACAAATGTCGGGCTTTTCCTTTAAATCATCCCTAAAAAATGTAAAGATGAATTTTATAGTTCGTGTCTAGGGTATTGTTGCGTATTCACGGTTCGACCAGGATATTGAGAAACTAACTAAACGTTCCTTATAAACACAAATCATTACTAAATGGCGTTTTAAGTAGAGGATCCATCCTGGAGGCCTGCAAAAGATCACGGCTGATCTTAGTAAAGAAACCGAACACTGAGGAGTCTCCGTCTTCGTACAGGCCTATATGTCTGGTGAGCGAAATTACTAAGTTATTGGAGCGAATGATCGACGTAAGGCTCCGGGAAGAGATTGACGTGGCGGAGGTCTCCACGACTGACTGTTTGGCTTTCGACCTACGGTTGATGGTCTAAGGTCTACGATTGATGCTGTCGATTCAGTAATGGAGATAGTTGACAAGGCGGTGGCCAGTACCTGGAGGACCAGGCTTATACCAATAGTAATATTTCTTGATGTGAGGAACGTATTCAACTCCCTCAGCTGGGAGTCTATCTTCCATTGCTGAGGAGGTTGGGCGTTAGTGGCTATTTGAAGAGCTGCGGTTCCGGTCTACGCGTGGGGTGCCCCAGGGCTCTGTTTTGGGCCCCCTCCTGTGGAACGTGGTCTATGATGAGATACTTTGACTGCGTTACACGAGAGTGGTGACTCCCATTGCCCATTGCACGGTGATGATTTGGTCCTTTAGGTTGTGGAGCAACTGAGGAGGGGGTGGCTAACGCTTCGAACGCTGATATAGCTGAGATCAGAAGATGGATAACGGAAAAAGGGTTGCAGCTGACCTCAGGAAAATTTGTGTTCGTCCCGCTGGCGAGGAGACGGGTGCTGGCGCCCTTCGCGATCACCATTGAGGGAGATGTGGTCCAGTCGCGGGGAACCACCAAGTACCTGGGAATGTGGCTGGACCACAAGCGATCGTTCACCCACCATGTGAAAGAGGTTAGCGCGCCTTCTCGCTAACGAATGGTGCAACGTTTGGCTAGGTTGCTCTTGAAGATCGGCAGACCACCAGCGGCAAAAAAAAGGCTTTATGCACACACGGTCAATGCAACACTTCTCTATGGCGTTCCTGTGCGGAAGAGGCCCATGGTCGCAACAGGAGGATGCTAGAGGGGATAAAGCGTCACATGGGCCTCAAGGTGGCATCAGCATATTCCTCGGTGTCGGCAGAGGTAGTAGTGGTGACCACGGGGCAGCCACTTCTTCAGTAGCTTGCAGAGGCTCGAGTGTTGGGCTACCGGGAAATGCTCCCGGGGGTCATACAAGCGGTCCTGTAACGAAATTGGTAAACTAGGTAGGATGCGTCCACTAAGGGCATGTGGATGCACCATTTTATCGCGGATGTAAAGCCGTGGGCCGGTCGGTGGTTTGGTGAGGTAAACTACTGGCTCATGGAATTCCTGACCGGCCATGTAGTCTTCCGCGCCTACCTGTGTGGTAGGAAGAAAGCAGATGACCACTACTGCTGTTACTGTGGCGACCCGGATACTCCAGAACACGTGGTGTTCTGGTGTTTGCAGTGGGACGAATACCGCCTAGGTTTCTTGGCGATTACCAGACCGCTCAGAGTGGAGAACATCATCGCCACCATGTTGTGAAGCTCCAAGGGTTTTGATACCATCGCAGGGTTCGTGGCGAGGGTTCTTCAGGAGAAGGATCGGGGGACTCGGGGATGAGGGACAGCCCTCTGCGGAGCTGCTCGTGCTTGCATGAGTGAGTGGAAGAAATGAGACACGGGGACTCTCGCATCCCTGAGCGAAGAAGACCTAGTTCCGGCGGGGATGCCTCACTCGGGGTTCCCCGTTAGAGGCATTGGCATAAACACCGAGTTCCAGATCCTGGAGTGGGACCCAGGGATGGCATAGCCGGGCCTGGTGGATCCTACTCTGGGGGTTTACGGCGGGCACAAAGTAAGATCCGACTGGCGGGCCGAGACGTGGAGGCCCGCCAGTCGGTAAGAGTAAAGAACACTACCCTGGGCTTTGTAATACTTAACTGCAGGATCCGGCCCGGGGGAGAAGGTAAAACAAAAACGCAAGTATTTAATCACGGCACGATATTCGATTTTTTCTATTTTCACAAAAACACTCACAATGGCTTGCTCAAACGATTATCAAACAAAAACTGAGCGTCCAAAATGGTAGAAATTTTAGTGAGTACATTTCAACGTATGCGCGAATACATTCCCTAACTTTTGTTGATGATTGCTTTTTGTTGATCTTCATGTTGAGGGTCAAAACTTTTCAGAAACGTATTTACATACTACTTAACGAAATCAGAAGATATTGTTAGACTTAGTGAAGTAGCCGTTTCACATTAATATATTTACATGCCACGAGCGCAGAAAATACACGGATTAAAACACGTCATAGTAAAAACGGTAAAAAAATTGAAAAAAGAATACATATAATAATCCATGGCGAAACATTATATATTGAAATATTTTTTCTTTACTTTTTAGTTATATGAAAATTTTAGTATTCGTCATTTAAAAAAAAAAAAATATTTATGTTCTTATAATAGTAAATCTGAAGTACTTTTTTTATTGGCAATATTTCGGTTAATTTTATTATTGAGACAAGGAATTGTAAATCGTAGTTCAGTGCATTAAGTTTTTTATGAAAGAAGGATATTATTAACATTTGCAATTGGATATTATACAATGTAGTGAAAACTATATCAATTTACGATATGATTCCAAATCTTTGTTTATAGACTTTTAAAGTAATAAAATTTTCATGTTTACAAAAAAAAAAAAATTTTTTTTTATCAACTTTATAAAAAGCGAGATGAACTGATAAAATTCTAAACAATGTTGCTTTAAATGATGGAATTTTTTAACATTCATTTGAAGCTAATGAAATTAGATTTGTTTTATTTTTAAAATCATCTTAAAGACAATTAAATTTAATCTTTACTACCTTGAGTATTGGTCATCTTAATTGTTGTTTCGAATCTAAAAATTCTTTGTCACGTTTGCTTTATAACAAATTTTTTCAAAGTAGTTTGTTTCGTATTGACTTTATTTACAACAATTTTTTTCAGAATTAAATTCTTTGTAAAATTTATTACAACGTTTTCTATATTAATCGGCAAATTAGTAATTTGCGCCTATTTTACGCCTTAAAACAAAAAAAAAACGTATTTTCTAACTTGATTTTAAGTTTTTCTTGATTTCCCCCCCCCCCCAAAAGATTAGAGATATAGTCGTAGGAACCACTTAAAAAAAGTATTTTTCACGTTATATAATATAAAACTATACTAACCTTTACAAAAATTGGTGTCTGTAATAGTTTTTTAGTACTACTTTTTGTTACCTATATAACAGAAATCAGAATAATATTTTGGCAGCCGTAATTCAGAACAAAAGATTCTTGATCAAAGAGGGTCATTCAGTAATTAAAGATACAAATTGCTGTAGAGTTTGAACGGCTTATTTAATCAGTGTGATATTTTTTACTTTTAACATATAGCACATATTTTTTGACGTTAAAGTTCTTCACCATAAACTTCTTACTATATAGCTCCTCTTTAAGTTGACCAAACAAGTGGAAATCCTATTGAACCGAATCAGGATTATAAGGAAGATGAGGTACTACTTCCGAATGCAATTTTTCAATGGTTTCTCAAGTTACCTAAGCTGTGTGACGCCGGGCGCTGTCGAGTAGAATTATGTCTCTGCGCTGTAATCAGGGCGTTCTTTCATTACTATTGGCATTTTGTTGATAAGCATGTCGTAGTCATGTCCTAGTAGTATGAGTTGTTTATTCTTTGCTGATTTTCTAGAAAATCGACAAAAAAACGGCCTTTTGCGTCCCAAAAGGCCGTTTTGGCCTTTAAAGTTTGATGTGTTTGACATGTTTAATGGTCGGGTTCTGAATTTTTTCTTGACAGGTAAACTCGCGTGATTCCACTCCATGCTCTTCCTTTTGTAATCCTATTGTAATCTGTCAACTCTTGCAACACGTCTTACGCTTATTTTACAGTATTGAGCTTGTCTATGATAATGTTAAGAACTGTCCTAACACTTCCTTGTAATCTTTCAGTTATATTCTCAACTGTAATCCACGGTCTTCTTGGATGAGAGGGAGTCTATGCAGGTTTCAGCGCTGGAGTTGAAACTTCAATCGAACGTTCAGAATGGTGGTCGTCAATCACTGAAGTTCAACAGTCTTTAAATTTTGTATCCGCTTCTATATTATGTGTACATTTCTGAGATTCATACAACTTTGTCCGTGTTATTTTGTCAAGCGAGAGTAAATTTTACCTTGGTTTTTCACCTTCGTAAAGAAAAACAGATCATTGCATGCTGTTCAACTAATTTGCAAATTTCAAGAGGACTCACCATCTAAAATGAGATTTTGAGGTTATAAACAAAACGATTTTACTCATACAGCTGTTCAAAAGGCAGCACAAGGTTATCAATTTTCTGTTCTAAGAGTGTCGTAAGACTCTTACCAGGCCTTTTGCCACCACAGGTATTTGTGTCTTTAATTATTGATTGACCGTCGTATATTTCTTCTTCTTCTTATCCTGGCGCTACAGCCTGGCGTGGGCTACAGGCTCCTCCACAGTTCACATCCAATCTTCCCTATTCTTGCCGCCTCTCTTCATTTTCTTACTCCCATCGCTGTCACATCCTTTGTTACATCCTTGAGCCAACGCGTTATTGGCCTGCCTCTTGTCCTAGTTCTGTCGATTCCTTCATGCTTTGTCCCTCGTTACAATTTTTGTTTTGTCATTCTTTCCACGTGATCCAGCCAACCAGTTCTTCGTGACTTTATTACCCTTCCTGTATTTTGTCCACGCAGTGGACAAATTTTTCCTTTTATTTCCTCATTCCTTCTTATGCTCCATGTTCCTTCTTCAAATACAGGTCTATATATTCTCCTTATTATTTACCGTTCGAACACCTTCAAAGCCTTAAAGTCTCCCATGTTTAAGGTCCACGCCTCGATCCATAGGTCACGTTTGGTCGAATTAATGTTTTATAGATTTTCACTGTCGTATACTTGTACGACTTTATTTTTAACTCTACAATAATATCCTAAAATACTTCTCTTTTTGGTAAAACTATGCGAATATATATATATATATATATATATATATATATATATATATATATATATATATATATATATATATATGCGCACAAATATATATAATATTTATAATAATAATATATTTATAAATAATATATATATTTATATTTATATATTATTTATATTTATAAAATTTTATTATTTTTATTTTATATTTATATTTATGTATATATATTTATTTATAATAATTTATTTATCAAAATTTAATAATCTTTTAACAAATATCAACCTCTTCATTATTTGGCATACTATTTTAACAAAATTAAGATAAAAAAGAAAAATTTATTTTTATAGAAAGGGAAAACTAACTAATAAAAAAATTTTTTTGCATCCAGTTTTTTTATTTATATTAATAAAAACATAATTTATATTAACAAAAGTCTATTAGTATTAAAAGTATATTAATATTAGCTACAAAATAATTTAATAAGCTTTTTAAAAAAAAAAATGTTTATAATTTCTCTTGAAAAGTAATGTTATTTATGTATGGGGTTATTTATTAAAAACTAAATAAATATTGAACATTTCTCCCTATTTTCTTTCTTAAGAAAAAAAAATCAATTTTTATTGGGATTCAGTTACATAAAAGTTCATAATTTTTAAAGTATAAGCAACAATCCACCAACTTTCAATTTAATTTTCTTACTGTTATTAAATTTTGGATGTTTTTTCTGTAATTGCGGTGTGTTACATATTACGGATATGTACAATGAGAAGATATGAAATAATTAGGAGTTTTCACTTTATTACACTTTACAGGTCCATGGAGTTGAACACCAAGTAGTAATTATTCCAGTTATGTAAATAGAAAATATTTTTTTTTTGTCTTCAGTCATTTGACTGGTTTGAAGCAGCTCTCCAAGATTCCTTATCTACTGCTAGTCGTTTCATTTCAGTATACCCTCTACATCCTACATACCTAACAATTTGTTATACATATTCCAAACGTGGCCACCGTACACAATTTTTTCCTTCCAAATGCTTCTTTCTTCATCTATTTGCCGCAACACCTCTTCATTGTTCACTTTATCCAGAAAATATAATAGACCGATTCAAATTGTTCATTTTTAGTACAGTAATGGCAGTTACAATTCATTCTTACTACAAATTCTATTGAAATGATAAAAAATTTTTAACTTTTTCCATCGTTTACGAAATGACGAACAGCTTCTCTGTGTAGTAAGCATTTTGCTTTCCTCCGAAACAAATAAGATATTTATAAGCAGGTCGAAAACAATACATTTTATGAAAGATACAGGTGATGACGTAATATGTACGATTAAAAAAAAAAATGTATCCTGAATCTTGTCATACTATACATATATATATATATATATATATATATAAATTATCGTAATCTTTACTAAGAATTAATACGAATTAATTATTTAAACATATTTACATATTTCGCTAAGGCTATTTTATTAATAATAATTAGACTATTTTTATTGTTAATTAGAACTTTTCAACAATTGTTTGAAAGCAAAAGATTAAAATAAAAATAACAATTAAATTAGGTAGCTCATTCGTAATATTTTTCTATTATTCTTACATGTGTGTGTATATATATATATATATATATATATAGAAATGATATCATGTTAATTGGAGAGTTGATTAGGCCATTGTTTTTAAGGATATTGTTTCAATAGAACTGTTAACAATCTTATTTTTTTCAAGGTTATTCTATTAAAAGATTGTTATTAATATAATTGTTACGTTGTTAATAGAGATAATATTTTGTTCAGTAAATTGTTATTTACGCAAAAAAAGAAAAAAAAGAGCCTGTTATGAATAAAATACGCAAATGACGGCTATTTTATAAAGTAACCATCATTTGCACCTATGTGGATATATACACATATACTGTTTTATTTGAAGGGCAAATATAAACTTTATTACTTGTTTATTGTTATTCTTCATTTATTTAGAATAAAATTACATATAAAAGCATACCGTCGTTTTTATTTCTTAATAATGTGAAATATTAAACGTAAATTATGTTGTTTATTCAATCGTAAAATGGAAAAAATTTGAAAAACAATTTTAAATTTTTTCCATTTTCGATTTTTCCCATTTCCGACTATAATAAACTAGATTTGAACAGAAAAAGAAAAAAAGAAGAAAAATAGAAATGGTTAAAGTACATTTTTGTAATTGAGGATGTTAAGTATATAAAATAATAATAAATTAATATAACGGTATATTAATTTGTTATTTTAAATTAATAATTAGGTAACAGTGTGCAAGTATAGAATATTTTATGATTCTATCATGGACGACAAAAATACAATGTATATTATATTAAAAGCTCTGAGGAGAATCTCGAGTAATACTTCTAATTTGTCCTATATAGTGCCGAACAATAACATCGGCAATTATATGAAGAAGATTGTATCGTACTTGAATAGGAAAAAAGAGGACACGATAAAAGTTTTGACCCTACATACTGATAGGGCTGCCACGCAGGTTAGGCCTGGACAAATACGTATCAAGAAGGCTACTCCACCTGCGTAGGATAGTAGGACAATAGTAGTTAAGTCTGAGGGCAAAACATATGCAGAGCTCCTGGGAGCAATGAAGACGGCTGTAGCTAGAGACGACGTTAAAGATGTAATCTCATTACAAAAAGGGAAAAAACGAAGAGGTTCTGGTCAGAATACAGGGCTCAAAACGCGCTGCAGAGTTTTCGAGTATACTGAAAGATAAGGTGGCGGATCTAAAAGTGATCTGAAGACTAGAGCTGGTCGGCGTACGACTGTTCATATTAGGGATGTCGAGAGCGACACCACGGAGGAGGAGATTTTGGCCGCAATTACGGCAAGGATCGGCGATACTGACGAGGTTAAGATCTCTTCTATAAGACCAGGTTTTGCTGAAACCAAAAATGTGACGGTGATTACATCTTACAAGGCAGCCTGTAAAATGAAAGAACAACGGTTACGAATAGGCTGGGTAAATTGTAGAGCTTTTATACGTGAAGAAGGGGAGAAATGTTTTAGATGTTGGGGTACTGGCCATCGACATCAGGATTGTAAAGGCCCGGATAGAACTAACCTCTGGTTTAATTGTGGTGGAAAAGGGCACCTGATAGCTGACTGCCAGGAACTTAAGAAATGTCGTACATGTAATAGTCAAGAACACAGAACAGGGGCTTGGCAGTGTGTTAAAAACCAGAATGCTTAGAATACTGCAGGCTAACGTCAACAGGAGTACGCTGTCTCATAATCTAGTCTCCAGAATAGTTGCGGAAAATAATGCTGACTTTTTGGTTATCACGGAGCAGAATGTCTATGAGGCTGCAAGATCCGGATGGCAGACAGACACGAAGGGAGACGTGGCTTTTAAGGATATCAGCCACAGAATTGCATGGAGACTAAGTTACAGAGGCAAGGGCATAGTGGCGGTAGCCACTGACCAATGGACAGGGAGTCACGTAATGGAGCCAAAAAGCATATGGTTTATTGGTGGACAAGAGAGATAGCGTACCTGAGGCAGACGTTACAAGCTAAAAGACGCATCAAACAAAGACAGACTAGTAGGTGGGCAGAGATATCAGGATGCATCCATTAAATACATTGATGCTAGAAGAGCCCTTAATAGAACAATAAGGAGAGAAAAAAGAGAGCATTGGGCTAGGTTATGTGCTGATTTAAAAATCTTGTTCAGATGTTATCTGACCAGGTTGCTTTACTTACTGCAACTATTTCTCAGTTAACGAAGATGAATAAGAAGTCAGTAATTACAGCTAGTGAAACTAACACTAGGGGAATCCCTCTGAAAGTTTTTGTCCCTGAAGTTGTACCTTTGCGGAAAGGAGTAAATAAAGCTGGTGGTAAGCCACCAAATACTAGTAAGCTCCCTGTCAAGGGATCTCAATAAAATCACCTCCTCTGGGATGTCGTCTGCAAATTCTAATTTTTCAAAATCTCCCCCTCCAGCACCATGTATACTGGAGGATATGGTAGAGGAACCGTATGACCACAGGGCATCGGAGTTTTTTAAAACAAAGAATTCGAAAGAAAAACCGGATCACCTATAACTAATTTTTCATATATTTATCTGTATTTCTGTATCTAACTACTTTTATTTATGAGCATTATTCAGTGGAACGTTAGAGGTCCCGCATTGAAGATGTTAGAGTGTTTATGTGCACACATGAACCATTAATTCCAAGAAATGCGTCTATTACAAGATGCGGTAACACTCAGAGGCTATATCTGTGAGAGATACGACTGTCTGGTAGACAGTAGAGAGAGTGGTGGTGTTGCTATTTTCATGCGGAATGAGTTGTCGACTACAAGGATACCACAAGCTACCCTCATTCAAGCTGTTGCTGTAAAAATCTTAGTCATCCCCCCAGATCCCTCTTTAAATTGCATATCTGCATTTTAAAGGGGGATCTGGGGGGAATGGTATGCCTCCAGTTCGTTTTAAAGGCAACGGGTGCCCAGGTGCTCATCAACCATGTTAATTTGAACCAATATCTGTTTCGTTTCAGCCTGGTGGGTGATGACCTGTGCGTCTGCGGGGAGGTCCAATCAAATGAACACCTGATATTAGACTGTCCTGTTCTTGGGAGGCCAGAGACCGGGCCGTCCTGGAACTTAAAGAACAAGGGGCAAATTGGCCACTCACAAGCGGCGAGTCAATGTGGCGAGAGCCGCATTGTCGGACCGTGTGGGAGTTCCTTGATGCGGTTGCTTTATTCAACCGACATCAGTAGTTTACTTAAGGGAAAGACTCCTACCGCACTGCTGTGGGAAGCTAACTTAGAATTATATGGCTGACCACCAGTCAATTAAGGCTGCAAGCGCTTTAATATGGCGGACAGGTATTTGCTAGCATTCAGCGACCTAGTCGTGGCAGCGAATTGCTGTCTAGACGAAGTAAAATTTAGTTTATGGATGTCATATATATTTTTAGTAGTTGACGGGGTGCTCCTTTTATATTAATATGCCATACATGACCATATGTGCGGAATTTTAGTAAATATATGACAAATGAGCGATTGGGACACGTAAGCCGGTGGTGTATGGTACCGCGCTTAGTTCGCTGACACTTTAGAAAAGCTCTAGGAGCTATTTAGGACACTGGTCGCTAAACTGTCTGAGGCTCAGTTGCCGTTTGTGGCACAGACACTCGGTATTATGCTTCAGGGCGACCGAATGGCGTGGTGGCGGCAGAAATGCCAAGCAAACCAACGCAGTTCAGCGTTCGAACTCGGTGGTTACTACATCTTTTATACGTTTACATAGGTTCTATTTTTCCAACGTATCCCTGTTCATATCCTCCGTGGAGAATCAACCTTATAAATTTTATTTTTGATCTTACCATATACAAGAAACAATCAACACCACCTATCGTCTTTCAGCAAATTGTTTATCATATTCTCTGCAAAATAGGCCCAGACACAATAGTATACACAGATGGATCGAAACATAGTGATACCGTTGGATGCGCATTTATTCTTAATAGCGGAATCTACGTATATGTTTGATCTATCTAATATTACTTCTGTATTTACCGCTGAACTGTACGCTGTCATAAAGGTCTTGAATATCGTTAACCCAAAATACCGTCATATCCATATTTTTAGCGACTCTTGTAGTACACGCCAAGGTTTAGAAGATTTTTACTGTAGACATCCTTTGGTCACCGAAATCTATAATGCAAACGGTGAGTTGAACCATCGCAACACATAAGTGAGCTGGATCCTTAGCCACGTAGGAATTGCGGGTAATGGACGTGCACATTCCGCTGCTAAAGATGCATGTAGTCAACCTTCCTTCACCACTCGTGTTACTACATGCGGCTTATGTTGTGAAAAACACGCTCTTCGAGCAAAGTGGCAAAGTGACTGGACTGCCACAGCGAATAATAAAATCCGGTACATTAAAAACACTGTGTTGTCATGGGACCTGTCATTCAGAAAATTCCGTCTAGAGGAAGTGGTCCTTTGTCGATTGCGGTTAGTCACTCACGGGTATCTGATGTCAAAAATAAACGCACCAATACGATGCGACTGCCGCTTGACTGTGCGCCACATCCTTTAGGATTGCATATGTTATGCGGCCTTACGTCGTAAATTTAAATTGCCCAGGAACAATCGTCGAATCCTGGGCAATGATAAAGAAGTTTTGCCGGGTGTTTTTATTTCTTCGACGTGTTATTATTTTACATACTTTTTAATATTGCTGTTTGTTTTATTTTTTTTATTGTTATGAATTTCATGTTAAATTTTTATTATTTCTGTTATCCGAGAAGGAGCTTTACACTCCTTTCTTCCGAGTTCGTTAAATTTATTTTTATTTTAGTTTTATATATATATATATATATATATATATATATATAAATATATATATATATTTTTTCTTCTGTGATAGTAATTATAATTAATTTTTAGTATGTTAGCTGTGATAGTAGTTGTATGTTTTTGTATTTAATATATTAGTTTAAGTTTTTATTTTTTATTTTTTCCTAGCGACGATAAAGTAAAAAGAAAAATGAAATATTCACAAAAAAAGATGTACACATTTGTATAATTTTAAAATATAAAAGCTAAATAAGATTTAATGTATAAATAACTATTAGGTACCATATTTAGTACTTGTACAATATCGTATTGTAAAGCTGATTCATAAAAAGAAAAAAAAAACAGAAAAGTTTTAAATCAAAGTTTTATTATGATCCATGGAAAATTCCTTTACGGATTTTATGTTTGATTACATCAACTATTAAAACATGTATACTAATAATAATAATAGAAATAATAGAAGTAGTAACAGTAATATTATATACCTGTGCTGACTGACAATAATTTTACTTAATGATCGTATTAAGGAACTGCGGATGATTAGACGTGTATCACATCTAAAATTAAAATAAAACCTCAATGTAGTCGTCAACTATCTTGTGTCTCTTATTTGAAAAACTAAAAGAAAACGAGTACTTTTAACGATATCATTAATTTTTATACCAGTAGTCATTACGGATCTTTTTAAAGGGGTTAAGGAATTTTTTTTAATACATTGGTTCAAAATTTTATTTTGTTTTTATTTATCTTGTACTTTCTAAATTACTGGAAGAAATCAAACATTATTTAAAAGTATTTAATTCATAAATTTAATAATCCATATTTATTTCAAATTTATTACATATTTTTGTATTTTAAATGTTAATAATATATTCGTACAAAAAACCTCTTACGAAGTTCTTCAACGATATATCCCCATTATAGTTTCGCTTTGACTCTGCGGTACCAATTATAGAGAATCAAAACTTCCTGTACACACTGCATCAATAATTACATTTTGACAGTTACAACTTTACTCTTCCATTCTGTGGTGTCTTGAATAGTGATTAAAATCTCTTGGGAATGCATCTTCTTTTTTTTCTTCGTCTATTTTATACACGTGACTAACTCACGCATTCTTTTTCTACTGGATCGTCTATTACATATTCTTGCCTAAATGTTCAGTTTTTAATTGAAAATTGCTTCCTAAAAATTTATATATATTTATATTTAGTGATTATTAATTAAACAAATACTTTTGATAGTTTATAAAAAAGTAACTTTTATATGTAAAGACAGTAACTAATATAGTTTTACAGCGATTGTTTTTAAATTTGTGTAATTGCTGCTGCTAATATTAATGTTGTTTATTGTGTCGCATAACCAGTATGACAAGATGGCTGCTACTCCTGTGGAAAAGGTTTTTGTGTGCTGGCATTTACCAAAACAATCTCAGTTATTACCGTGCAGCGAAGTTTTAGAACAAATTTCCGTAAATGTCCACCTACAAGACAATCCACCTATGACTGAAAAGAATAATTACAAAACCAGGGTGTCTCGGTAATAAGAAACGTTTTGGAAGAACTCCCGCGTCAGAAGAACGAGGTGATCATGTCGCGCCTTATATCGATGTAGTCGATGTAAATTAACTAGTTCAGTGAGTTTAGAATTAAATATCCTGCAACCAATAGAATAGTATGGAACATTTTATGGATGCTGTTGAAAATGGCGTTGTAAGTGAGCTATAGTGAGATAAAGTTTTACGTAAAACGTTTTGTGTATACATGCAGGAACGTATTGATGGAACAGATAATTTCTTTCACGGTCTAATTTTTGATGACGAGTTAAGTTTATGTTAGCTACATAAACTTTTAGTGTACTGACTAAAAGGTCAGTTCATAATGTACGAATATAGAAAACAGAAAACCCTAGAGAAACTGTGCAACAAATATACGATTCGCCTAATGTGAACGGGTTTTGTGCTGTTTCCTGTGAAAAGGAGTAAGGACCGGCTTTTTTTTACAAATGCGTAGTAATTGGAGAAATTCATCTCGAGATTTTAAGCAAATATTTAATTTCTTAATCGATGCAAAAATCTGAGAACTTTATTCTCGTACAAGAAGCGAGCTCCGTCGCTGGCTCATAGAGGTTCGAGATTATCTGGATGAACATTTCCAAGCGGGTGGATCGGCCGCAACTGTCGAAAACATGGCGATGATATGTTAATCAACAAGAAGTCCAGACTTAACGCCTTGTGACTACTTCATGTGGGAGGGGTTTATATAAAAGACGAAGTTTTAATCTTTTACTTAAAACAACGTATAACAAACGCTGTTGAACGAGATACGCTCTCTCATGTTTGAGATCAACTGGACTATCGTGTCGATGATATCTGTTGACTCACGGTGCACATATGGAATGTGTTCCACTAATAGATAATAAATTGAAGAAATTTCCTCAAAACCTTGTTAATAATTATCTCTAAATTTGAAAAATTAACGTTTCGTAATATTTTATTTTCATACATATCCATAATACATCAGTTAAATAGCTAACATTTTGGAATTTTCAGTGGCTACATTGTTAAACTTATTTTTTTGTAGATCGATTATAGTTTTTTTATAATCGATAATGCGTGTATTATCTAACAATGCCATATAAACTTTCGTTTCTATTTAGTTTCTGTGGACCTTATGCAAACCATTTTATTAAAATGGTCTAAAGTCTTTACAAGTTTGGTTTAAATTGTGTTTCCGACCACCCAATCTTTTGTCTTTTACTCCACCTTTCTCGAAAACAACTAAAAATACAGTTCTGGGACCTATTTTCCAATTTTAAATTAAACCGCTAAATTTACCCTATAATTTGGATTCCAAGAATTATAGACTGGCCTAATTTTACCGAAGGCGCAGTATTTTACCGAAGACTGGCTTTCAACAGTCGACACTAACGAAGCGTTTCCGAACATATGTTTGTATGAAATTTCTTCGTTATTTTCACCAGTAGAATATGTTCTAATTGTTTGTTACAGTCTTTGTGATCACTCTGTACATGTGTACATATATACGATATATATGTGTATATATATATATATATATATATATATATATATATCGTATATATGTATATATATATATATATATATATATATATATATATATATATATTTTAATAGGTAGAAAAGCTTCCAGAAAGAGAATATTAAGAAAGAAAAATCTAGAAGAGGCGAAAAAGGGATTCTTTCTAGAAAAAGACTTGTATAAAAGCCACAATGGAAATTACTGCAATTGTAGTAATGATTGTTGATGATGTAGTTTGATTATTCAACTGAACAATCAAAAGGACGGTTCGGGTTCTGGTACTGCAGATCAGGAAATATAAATACTGCCGAAGACCAGCTCTTTTTTGTGGAGTGGCGATTTGGCGATTTTTTGAAGTTTGAGTCTGGTGCAGAAAAACTATAAAAGTTAGTGTTTACTAAAAAAAAAAAAAAAAAAAAAAAAAATAAAGAGTGCGTCACAAGTATTCAATTTTGGACAGTGGTTGAAAACGAAAAACTGTTCGGTAATTTATTTGTAAACAAGAATGAAAGTGATAGTATTCTATTCATTCATAAATAGTAGGGTGTTTTGTAAACCGTAAAAGTGAATAATACATAAAGTGAAATGTGTGAATTGCAGATTTTTGTTCTGTTAGCCTATTGTTAATTCAATATTAGTTTCTATTGTTCATTATAAATTTTTTAGTAAATTGGACTGTATTTTGGTATTTATAATTTAATTGCCATTAACTTAATTTTGTATTTAATCTGAATTGCTATTTTGAATGAATTATTTTTGAATAATAAACAGAATTTGTATGAAATTCTTATGTGTGCAGTCACGAAAGTACGTACTTAGAAATATTGTTACCGATGATTGTAAGATCCAAATATTACATTAATTCATATTTTATTTGGCTATAACTCTGGAACCAATGAGAATAAGTACCACTTATTATCATATATATATATATATTTCGTAATATATCAATTTTCAAGTAATATCGTTGAAAAATTCTCAATAAGGGCTTATTACTGCAGTTAAGAAAAAGTACAAAATCCAATTTTTTGGGGGTTTTGGACTTTTAAGGACCCTTTTGGTTCAGCCGATTCCAATCATAAGGGAACATGCACAGCTAGATGTTACAACGGTCTTAAATTCAAAATTTCAACATCCTACGGCTAATAGTTTTTGAGTTATGTGAGATACAAACGTAAGTACAGACGTCACGCCGAAAGTAGTCAAAATGGATTCCGGGATGGTCATAATGGACATTTCCGTTGAAATCTGGAAACTGAAATTTTTCGCTATCTCATAATTCCTTTATTTCGTACACGGAAGTAAAAAGAAATAACGTCAATTTTTATTGGAATTTAATTATGTTTTTATCAATAACTTTAACGTATAACAAGTTGATCAACTTTCAGTTTAATTTTTGTATATTATCTCTGTAATATGCGATATACGAAAGGAAGTAATCATAGGTATTATGGATATCTACGATAAGAAAATATTGTGAAAAGAGTGGGAGTTTTCCTGTTATCATACTTTACAGGTTCATGGAGTTGAGCACCAAGCAGTAATTATCCCAATTATGTATTAAAATAAAATATGAAAGGCCAATTCAGCTTGTTCGTTATTTGTACAGTAATGTCAGTTGCATTTCGCTTTTAATACACGTATACTAATGAAATTATAAAAGTTGGTGACAAATGATCAATGGCTACCAAGAAACCCAAACTTAACGACTTGCAACTACTCCTGTAGGGTTCTATAAAAAGCAAAGTTTTATCTTCCCTTTCTGTTGATGCAGATTACCTAAAAAAGGTATCATCACACCACAACCATTATTGTTGGTATTGAACGGAATATAATTTCAACTGTTAGGATGAATTGGATTGTAGTGTTGATATCTGTCCACTCATTGTGCACGTACAAAAGTGCTTTTGCGCCGGAAAAATGGAACTTGTTCTAGTTTTACACACATACTTTAAAGAAATTTCTTTTAAAATCATATAAGCAATAATCTTCATATTTGAAAAATACATTTTTTTACAAACTATCGAAAATGTTTATTCATTTGTATACATCATATATTTTTTAAGGTTTTTTTATTAAATTATAGTAAACCAAAATAGCTGCTACATTATTATGAGGATTCATTCAAATTGAAGCTATAAATATGTGTTCTTTTTTAAAAATAATATTAATGAAATGTGCTAATCTCTATATTATAGAATAACTTTAAATTTAGTCAATATATAATTTTGCAAGTGTTACTTCTTTATTATAAATAGATGACATTTTAAAATGAAAATATTATATCATTTTATGCAATTTCTCATCATCATGATACAACAAAATTATTTGTCAAGGTTGCTATAATAATAGTAATTACAAGTTGAGGTTATATTTTGACCGAGTGTACTATTTATTTATCAGAGCAGTAGATTATTAAAATTAAATAACTTATTTAAAATAATTGAATACAGAACTGAAATGATATTTATATATTTATTAACCTTTACAAATAAAAAATGGTTAAAACAACTTGTTATTATGTCAAATCCTTTTCTAATATAACGATAACCAAATATTTATTTAACTTTCTTATTCAGCTTTATAGAGTAATTAGCTTTATTATTATTTTTTTTACAAAATAATTACCTAACAGTAGTTCTGTAATCAAGCAAATTACTTAGGGTTAACAATAATAGTCAATCTTTACGGTTAGAAAATTATCGTGGTCGGGATTGGTACGAACTATATTTACTTTCTTTTGTATCATTATTTTAAAAATGAAGTGCAGCTCTATTTCCACACTATATTTGTCGGTAATGATAAAATTAGGTTTGAATTATTATACTTTAAATTCATGACGTAGTATTACATTATTACGCTACATAAAATTAGCGATTCGTTAAGTATTTTCTCTTTATATCAGTGATATATTGCGTGATTTTGGAAGAATATACCAGCTACTAAACTCAAAAAACATCTTCGTACAACTTAGTTTCAGTTTCAAATTTATCTATTCAATAAAGGAACTAGAGGCTGAAATTAAATTACATTTAACCGAACTTTTCTTATTCGATAGGATAAATGTTGTATATTTAAACGGTGCCAAATATGACTGCAATTTGAACCCAGGTACTTTCAGAAATGTAGGTGGCTCTAAATCTTCCATGCGTAAAATATACGTACGTTAACTCTATAATTCTTTATGGGATCCTGTTTGGGAAAAAGCCATGAGTTCGAAGAGAAATGTACGCACATTAGAGGGCTTACAGAGGCGTATGGCTCTGAAAGCGTGCTCCGCATATAGGACTGTCTCGGATGAGGCAGTCTTTGTTATAGCAGGAACACCATCAGTCGAGTTGCTTGCTAAAATGAGATGCGCAACTTATTCAGGTATGAAGAAAAGCGAGGCGTACGACCTTTTGTTATAGCGATGGCAGGTCCGTTGGAGTGAAGCGTCCACCTGTGCGTGGACTAAACGCTTGGTCATATGGTCGTAAACGCACTCGTATGGTCACCCGTACTATTAGGAGTAAGGAGTCAGATGCGAGGACAGAATAGCTTGAGAAAGTCCTAAATATTCCAGTTCAGTTTCAATCAGTTTCAATTCAGTTTCAGTCGGTAGGGTGCAGGTATACATACGCTCTTAACAACATCTAGCGAGTCGGACTCTGCCCCATTTATGGGGCGTGCGTAAATGGCATTTCTCCGACTTATCAATATCAAAAAAAGGTACTTTCAGATCAAAGATAGAATTTACTGTAAAACGTTTAATGTTAAATTAATTAGATTATATTGTATTTTAATGAAATATATAATGCACAAGAACAAATCCCCGAGTCATAAAAAAACAGCCAAATAGGATTACAAATATAATTTAGAAAAACACAGTTCATGACAAACGTCAGCGATGCACCTCAAATAATAAATTCATACCTGAAACGGATTGCTTTAAATATCTTGGAGAATGGATATCAAACACCACAAAAGAAAAAAAAAATAGAAATAGGGACTAGAATACAAAAAATGGAAAGACCATTTCACATTACGAGAAACACAGATAACAAGAGACGTCTATCGTGGAACACAAACCTGAAATATTATCAAACAGTGATTAGATCCGAAATGTTTAAACTAACCGGGATTGGAGATCTTGAAAAATGATAAAAGATCGAAAGTAAAATTTTGAGGAAAATAGTAGGTCTTAAAAGTAACAGTGAATCAGAATTAAAATTACGACCTAATAAAGAATGTATTTGAAAGTTGAAAAACTGACAGATGTTATGAGAAAAAGAAGATTATAATGGTATGGACCTATACATAGGATGGATGATAATAAATTTTCTAAACAGATCTTTGAGTTTGTATGAAGTTACAAATCCAAGTCCACATAGTATCGGGAAATAGAAAAAAACATGCAAAACATTAGAATAAATACAGACTTAATAAATGACAGAATACTTTTTAGACAGGTAATTCAGATGGCAGGTTTTCAGGAGAGGAAAGAATCAACCGGTGGAAGGAAGTGGTCTGAAGAAGAGAAAAAACGACATCTTGAAGGATGAAAGAAGTGTGGGCATAAAGGAAGTAAAACCAAAGTTGATTTATCGTACCCTGTAAAGGGTTATTCGAAAATATTTGTATATTATTTCCTAATGTGTATTTCCTATGTGTGTTCGACTAGTGTTCAATTAGCAACCCTCCCACAGCCACAGGCCGACCGTACCTGAGATTTGTATATAAATAATTTTTAAACAATAAAGTATTTTTTTCATCTATATATTGTTTTCAAGGTAAAAAAATTAAATGTTTATGATGTGTTTATATCAGTTTAATGTTTAGAATGTTTTCTGAAAAATCGTATGTGAATGAGAAAATGATAAATTTTCTCGACGTTTAGTCATACAGAATTTTAGTTCTCAATTCGATTAATATTTAATTAATGTTTTAATAAATACTGATTATTGTGAAAATTTTTTTTCACGATTACAAACACCGATTTCGATGATTTTTTTTAGTTTGCAGAGAATTGGTGGTTCCGTAGTATGCTTCTTTCAGGTAAAACCAGTTTAGAACCTTTTTGAAAACTATACGATTAGATAAATTATTTTAAGATTCAACTTTTTCTCATCATCTCTCTTCATATTGTACTGTTATACCGCAATTATGTCTAGGCTAAAATCATTCTAGTATTAAAAATATTTTCATTTCAAACTTCAAGAAAATCGACTGGAAAATTTGTGGTGAGAAAATCAATATATTTCCCGGTTATTAAATAGTTTAGCTCACTCTGTTTTAGTTAATTCAAAGAAATTTTACTGGCTGGGAGGGTGAGGTTTAAATTAAAATAAATACCGATCCAGGTTCCATTAAAGGTATAAAATAATGTATTAAGAGAAAGCAGAGAAGTGAGAGAAACGAGTGAAGAGAGGAAAGAGAAAGAAGTCCTGAGAACATCTTCTAGAAAAATCAAAAACTGATGTAATAAGAAAATAGAGGAGTAGAGAGTGATAAGAAAAAGATAAAAGAGAGTTAAAGAAAATGAAGCCCTGAATACAGGTGAAGAACTGACCGGAGAGCGAAGGAGCGATAGACAGCCCTCTGCGGAGCCGTCGTTCGTCCGCGCTTGCGTGGATGGGCGATGGTGATGAGGCACGGGAACTCTTGACCCCCGAACTCAAAGGCACCCACGGGGTCGTGTATTGCTTAACTGCGGATCCGACCTCGGGTGGGGAGGAACGGTGAAATAGGAGTTTTAGTCGGTAGGGTGCGGGCACACATAGGCTCTTAATATAACATCTAGCTGAACACGTGCGAGTCCGACACTCCCCCACTTGTGGGAGTACGTAATTGGTATTTCTCCGCAACACTAAAAAAAAAAAAAAAGAAAGGTTTCTCAACTTTTTATTTTTTTTACGAACAATATTTTTTCATACTGTTAATATGAGTTATTTAATTTTTTAATAATGGTTTCTCACTTTTTTGTTACGCCTTTTTAAATGAATTTTTAACTACGGTCTTACGCTCTTGTTAGTCTGTCCAGTATCAGCCATCAAAGACTCAACATGTGTTTAACAGTCATGTATAATTAATTTATAACAACGTTACGTATATGAAGCGTAAGTTTGAATATTAGAATAAAAATAATTTGGGATATAATCAAAACAAAGACTTTTATTTATTACAATGAACCTGCGAATAAAATAATACTTAGAATAATTTTAACCCAACCGAGCTATGAAACCATGGCGGTAAATTATTCGACACGTACCACTATCATTTTTTGTATGTTTATCTGTATTTAAAAAATATTTTTAATAATTTGTCTCCGATCTCCGGAGTGGTAACGTCTCGACCTTTACCCGGGGGTCCTGGGCATAAATCCCGGCCAGGCATGGCATTTTTTATACGCTACAGAATTCCATTTTCATATTCACAAACATTTTTATTAATTTAAAAGGTAGAGTACTGTTCAGTCGTTCTTTAAAACTCAATTTCTTTAAGTTATTGCCAAATCAGGAAAATATCTTTTTTATGGCACACATTTCCAAAAGTTGAAATTTAGACAATTAAGTATATTCGACTCTACTTTTTAATGTTTTTTTTTTTGTTTATTTGATTTTTCTTTTAAGATTTCGTTGTTATAAATTCGGAATAGCGCTTTATTTATAATTTTTCTGTATTTTTAACTTATTATTTTTTATTTACGGACGAAATTTTTTTTAATTTTACAGACATCAACTGGCATTTTCATTATCTGACAGAAATTTGCAGTGTATGAAAAATAACATGCTTGACCTGGATTCGAACCCGGGATATCCGGATGACAGGCTGAGACACTACCATTTCGCCAGGGAATTTTTTTTATGTAAGTTCAGTTATATTATAAATATTCTTCTTTATTACTTTTTTTTCTAGAATTTGCAGATTTTAAGGCAGAATTTAGTTCTCTTAATTTTAATGTTAGTAAAATAAATTATTGTGTTTAAATCTGTTAAATAATTAGTACTTTTATTATTTTTCAATTTGTATTTTAATAATTATTTTTTATTATTATTGCTTCATTATTTTAATATATTATAAATTTTTTTCTAATTCATTTTGTTTAGATTTCCGATGAACTATAATTTTATTCCATTCAATATTCAGAACGTGAAAGTTAGAATTTTTTTAAAGTTAGTTTTTAATGTGCAGTTCATTATTTTCTTTTACGTAGCCTATTAAATAACTGCTAAACAAAGGAATGTAATTCCTACCACGAAAAAAAAATCGCAACATAAATATATAGGCTACACAAGATAAGAGGAGACTATTATATACAAGAGAAGAAAATTAATTTAAATTGAATTCAAAATCAGTTCTTTGTATTGTATTCAAATGTATTGTTACGACCGACTCTTAACTTTTAAAAGAAATCATGATTTTATTGATTTGCTCTTTCACCCTTTTATATATTTTCTTTTTGTTCTTCTAAATAAAATTGTCAGTAGATTTTGCTATGTATTAATATTTTTTTCTAACTGGTTTTTTTTGTTTTATGTTTTTTGGATGAAGTAAAAAAAAAAAAAAAAAAAAAAAAAAAAAAAAAAAAAAAAATCGTAAAACTTTTACTTGTTTATTAAATAGGAATCTTATCGATAATCCTTGAGAATTCAGTTTAAATCTAGTCTTTTCAAATCCCTCAAAATTTTATTTTCCATATTATATTTTATTTTTCGCTTAATAATTCGTTAGAATATCTCTCAGTCTTATTTTTTTTTATATAAAAGTTACTGCACACTGAATTTATTTGCGAGAAAAACAGTTTAAATATATTTATCGTCATGAATACATTTATGAAATAATAGATTAAAAACTAATTTATAATGAATGAATATAAATGAATATAAGAACTTTTCTTTTGTTATGAAAGTAATTAGGAAATAAAACAAACAGATAGAAATTTTAAAGTTAAAAAATGTTAAACTAGGAAGTAAGAGTGAGAAACTCAGTCAGTTGTTTAGCCTTTGCAGATGATTTGGCAATTTTGTCTCCGGATATTAAAACTGCAGAAATTCAAATTATTCTTTTAAAAATGTTAATAGAAATAACAGGTTTACAGATTTCTTCTCAAAAAATTGAATTTATGACACATATTAAAAATACTCCAAAGACTTTAAAAACCGATTATAGAAAAATTAGTAAAGAGGATAAATTGAAATATCTAGGTGAAATAATAAAATTCAACGGTTTAGATAAAATCAAATAAAATTAGGGCTATTAAAATAATTTTTTCGTATCACTTAACATTTATACAATAAAAAATCAATTTCCAGAAAAACAAAAAATTGACATTATAATATAGTTATTAAACCTAAATGTCTGTACGCTGCGGAGTATACCTTGGCGAAATTGAAGAGCTAGAGAAGAAAGAAAGGAAAATATTAAGAAAAATATTAGAGCCGGTTAAAATTGAAGAGATAAGTGGAGGATTAGAAAAAATGAAGAGCTTTATAAATTTAATGACAGGCTTTCAGATTTTACAAGAAAAAGAAGACTGATATTTTTTTGAAATCTTTTCAGAACGAAAGAAAAACTGAGTAAAAGAATTTTTAATTTTGTCTATAATCAAAAAACTACAAACATCTGGTTTAATGAGGCTTTAAAGGATATGAGAGAACTAAATATCACGGAATAATTAATATTATATAGAAATAAATCTAGAAATATTGTTTTAGAAAACAAGGGTTTCCAGAAATAACCAAAAAAGAAGCATGACTATGGATTGCGTGAAGAGACAAAGCGAAAACACGGAAAAAGAATGAAGAAATATTGGGAAGAAAGGAAGGTAAAAGAAAAAAAAGGTTAAGATATTTATTGTGGTCCTAAGGTGCCCAATTTTAAAAGAATAAGAAGAGCGGGCATTAAGGGCTACGGTTGTTAGTCCGATGCGGTTAATCTGATAGCGTATGAAAAGATGCCATGCCTGACCGGTATTCGAACCCGAGATCTCCGCACGAAATGCCGAGATGCTATCTACTCAGCCACGGAAGTGTGCTATTAAAATGTAATAAATTCAGTTTTATTAAACTTTTTGAGTTGGGTAAAACTAAAAACAAAAAAAATGTTTTCTTTCAACTTTAAAATATAGAACTTTAAACAGTACTAAAATTATCACTGAAACTAAGAATTTCTTCACTAATTATGTTTATTTTTTTGTTTATAATAGAATTTTAATGAGACCTATCGATTGATTACGTCTAAAATTTTTGCTTATTCTGTCACAAACACTAGTTTATATTTTATCATTAAACAAAAATTTATATTTTTTGAAACTCACTGATAACGTGAAGTATTTCGTGATTATCCTGCTCCATATTACTGATTGACAATAGCAACCAGTAATAATTAACGAATATCGAGTAAAGTTATCGTTTGAATGCCATATCTCTTAAGTACCTGTGAATACAAACTCATCTCTGTTACTGGTTGATAGAAAGCAGAATTTCACCGATTACAAAAATGTATATAAACCAAGGAAATTGTCTCCGGTACATTGTGTTACTACAACTAGTTTTTTCTTTTTATGTATAATTTCAAATATATCTTTATTTTGTAAATAAAAAACAAGAGTGTAATTTAGAAATCGACGTTGTGTTTATCGATATAAAGGAAGTTGACCGCGTTCAAATTCTGCAGTTAAAAACTGTAGATGACAAAGATTTAATAATATGAAATAGAAAATTAAGAATGTAGGTCGTGTAATAAATATATTAAGAAACAAAAGGAATGAAGAAAAAAATCTAGTAAACAAAAAATCTGATAAAGTATTGTAAGATTTTCTCGTTTATTAATTTAGAGCTGTAAAACAAAAACACAGAATGTATGTTTTTTAGAAGTGTGGAATAAATTAGAAAAAAAAAACACCTTCTAAAAATATGCACATATATGTGCATATTTTTATGTGCAAATTTGTTACGTAACCTATAGGTTACGTAACAAATTTGCTTAAGGAAAGTTTTCTCTAAATCTAAATCTAACATCCTCCTCAATAAAAGCTAAAATAAGAAAAAGGAAATTTCCAATAAAACTTTTCTGCATTTTAGGTCCGGCGTGGATAATTAAAAAAAAAAAATTGTAGGCATTTCTTGATAGCTCTATATATTAAGTATACATTTTTGAAAAATATTTAAACCGAAGGGAAATAGAAAAAAATAGTCAAATAGATATATTTGAATTTTAAGAGATGGAGGTTTGATATTTTTTTAATTTTTATTATGTATATTGCATTGCAGGTAACATATAATCTTCTAATAAAGTTTTCTCTAAAATGCCTCTGAAGAAAATCGAAATTTGTTTGTTCGCGATATCCTCCCCAAAAAATTAGTATGATGGATGGCTCATATATAGAAATATTTTATCTCAATATGATGTAAATAGGTTTAGTCAATCCTGAGATATAAGGCCAAAAGCAGTGCGAGACACATACATACATACATCGGTAAACACATACATATGTTTTCTTTGTTTAGATGGACTAGTTGAGCTCTAAAATCTACAAATTTGCATAAAACCCAATATCCCATTTTTAACATGATCAACATCCTTTCACCTCTATTATACCTATTCCAGCTACAGTCGCTAGAAAATTAAAATTATATATATATGTATATATATATATTATATTAGGTATATTATATGTATATATGGAATGAAAAAAGCAGCATAAAATGTACCGTGCACCCTTTATCTCCCTTTTATACATTATTTCTTTGTTTAGTAGAATTTTTGAGATAAAGAAACTTGTTCTTTTGTGTAATATCCTACGTTAAATTTATGTGTAACATGATTGTCTGGCTGTTTGTTTGTGTGTATATGTGAGTATGTGTATGTGTATATTGTGTGTGTGTGTGGGAAATACCGGTAAAAATGAAATGTTACTGATGATAGGCCAAGCATGACTAAATATAAAAAGGTCTGCCAGCGACATAATCATGATTCCTAAGATAATTTGACAAAGATTAACGAGCTAAGCCTGTTAATAGACCTTCTATATTGTATTTAATCTAACTGTAGTTTCACCAAGCGATATGATAATTCTAATATCCTTACATAAGCCCTTTTAAATTTTTGTTATGGTTTAGATTTAAAAAAGAAAAATCTATAAATATGCCGTACCGTGTATAAAAATTTTCATTAAATTCATTTAGTATTTTAAGTTTCATTAAAATTAACGTTAGATTAATCAATAAAAATGCATACAAACTTTTCGAAATATCTTTAGAATTTTATTTTATTAATAAAACCAATTTTCCAATTGTTTTGGTGTACAAAAGAAAGGTTCCCGAGAATTTTTGTATTCTAAATTTTTGACCGTTAATTTTATTAATCTTTGTGTTTTTTCCTCCTTTTTGCTTTAAAATCATGAACTGCAGCTCAGCTTTTTACTAAGGTGACTGATTATATCACTTTTCTTAATATGAAAAGTAGATGAATGATATTTAAGTCGAAGTAGCAATGTAAATATATTGAATATTTTTTTTAAGAGTTTCATAAAACTATTCTACACCTAACATTTTATTTTTCAAAGTTTGACCTTCTGACTGTTATCATGCAGTATTGAATCAAAAAAAATTGTTTTCATTACATGTAATTTTTTTTATTATAATCGGTTGAATGTTTGGATTAATGTATTCTCTCCCTTTAAAATAGGAGTTCTATAGATTTCTTAAATATTTTAACGTTCCAGTCAACAACTTAAAATTATTATGTATATTGTTTCGCTTATTGAGATGTCAGGGAAAACAAAATTTTCAATCCTTATTTCGGAATTCAGTATTTTGAGGTGTACTAATCCAAAAATACTAAACATTATTACATCATTTTTTGCTCACTGCATAATATAAACATATCAATATTGCAGGTCGAAACGTAAAACCAATTGAAATTAACCGTAGTGCTAATTGAATTCTATTAGTATTAAGGTTTTAAATGCTAAGGGATTGTACTTATATTTGCAGATTTTAAGTCGTCTGTATTCAGGAAGTTACAGGTGATCTGACATAAGCTTCAATTCACTCCCGAAATTGGCATAGATACTTTCAATATTTTAATCATTCTATGTCGGGTGTAATAAATAAATATAGGAGTGCAACGGTTTCCTTTTGTCTGCAGTACTAAGCCAAACATGTTGTTGCACAATGATATACAGAAAATGTTCAGTCATACAAAGGGAAATCACAGGTATTAGTCTAATTATCACAGGTACTAGCTGTAGAACTAACAATAATAGTTATTAGGGAAAAGAAATTCGAATTCTGGTAAATTACAAGCTGTATAGTAATAAGAGAACTGGGACAGCTGAGACAAAGCAATTGATTATAGTATTGCTTTATATTATTAAGTTGATAATAAGAAACTTGATTACAAAGGAGCTGGGTACACAGAGGAGGTTGTCCGCAAATAGTTTCTAGTTCATCTTCCACTTTTACAGCCATATAGTTTGTCAGCCCGGCGAAAATCTTGAGAAGCTAGTCGTACAGGAAAAAATTGAGAGCACGAGGTCACACGGTAGAATGACGAAAAGATGGCTGGACCAAATTGAGAAGGCGACAGGAGGAAACGTTAGGCAGGTTGATTGGAATGGCGGAGACCCTGCAGTATGAAGGGGTGAATCCAGCAACTTAATTTGGGAAGGCCATTGGGAGCAAGGGGTCACATTTTTCTACTCCCTTCTAATTGGGTTGGATATATGATATTTCACACACTTTTATTGGATACATACTATATTTTGAACTATTTTTAAACACGGAAAATCGTTTAACCAATCATTAGTATTTCTGTAAAAGAGACAAAAAGGGACGGTTTCGGCAAACCTAAGAAAATGCTTAAGTTTAATTAGTTTTATTCCGATTTATAAAAGTTAAGCTGTAAGTTATTCGAAGTGACCCTCAAGGAGACCCCAGAAGCTAAATTACCTTTTTAAGCTCGGACTGTATAGTCCGAACAACTTTAATCGAAACTGCCATGCAAACAATCAAAATTATTTAATAATATAAGATGGAATAAAAAAATAATAAGAGGAAGATTTAGATTAAGTTCATTTTTGTTTGTTCATTCATTTCAGTATTTATAATTAATATATTACACTGCAAAATTTTACACATTTTATTTCATACAATAATAGTAATACAATAATTTATTTACAAGATAAATTCATCACGATGATTACGCTTCTTAGCATACCGAACTATAACGGGATCTATATCGTATTTGCTTGTCGTTATGAATGTGCATTAGAGCAAGTGACTTCAGCCTCTCTTAATTACCTCTTAAGAAAAAAAGTATATTTACGTTAATTACATAGTTGCAACTTGAATACAGTATTGGTAAAATGTTTTAATCCTTTCCAACTGAGTTTTCAAAATGCAAGGGTCTTCGGGGCTTTGGGGAGTCCATAGCCCCCGTGGCTCCCTTGGATCTGTCCCTGGTGCTATGGCGGGAAATTTTCGGCAGGATATAAATCGGGTCACCGACTCTCAGATATGAGAGGAATAATTACCGATGATGATGGTAAGAGACTGGATGTCTAGAGAAAATCATTATTATCAGAGAAAGCAGCTCTGAACAATGCCTCATATTTCAGGTACCTTAGGTACATCGCATCCATATGAAATACTGGGACAGACAGATTAAATGCTTTCTGCTGTAGAACGATAGCTTCAACTGTGTTTGAGAAAACGTTACCTTTATTAGCTTTGTAACCTTTATAACAAGATTTATCTATTTTCGAATCTATTATTGTTTTAACCTATCAATTTGAAACGGTTTTTTGTTGTCATATTTTACTAAATGGCAAATTAGCCGGGTGAAATTTTTTTCAAATTTAATCGGAGAAATTCGAGATAAAATTATGATGGAGACGGCTGAAAAAACAGGATACTTAACTTTCCCGCTTTACGCTTGACAGATTTTTATTTCAAATAATCATATAGCGTTTTTAAATATACTCTCCAAACAGTTGTAATATAAAATGACTCAAACATTATTTACGCATTTTAAAAGAATATTGAATACGTATGGAAGAAAAGTACATAAACAGTGAAATTATTTTAATAAAATTTTCTGGCTTTCCAAGATTAATGTTTATAGAAAATTAAGAATAATAACTTATCTTCTGAAATTGTTGACTGCTTTTTGCAAATTTTAATAACAAATAGCTGTGTAAAATTTTATTAAAATCACTGGTCTATTACAGTGTTTTAAATATAATAATTTAATTTTAAACTTTGTAAGGCGAACTAAAGCATATTTCTATAAAAACATTTAAAAATATTTTCTTTTTTTAAATATCTTGGTTTTTGTTAAACGTAAATCGACTAAATTATAAAATTATTAAAAAAATGTAATTCAGAATCTAATCATAATATTAAAAATTTTATTAAAAAGTAAAATATTTTCATTACAATTAGTATTACATACCAGTACAGATAAATGCAATTGTAATTTCATTATTTACGTATTTTATTTAAAGAATATTTAATTAAGGTATTGTAAATAAATATCCAAAATAAAAAACAATTTTTGGAATGGGGGCCCTCCACCTCACCACGGTTAATCGCATCACACCAATGTCGTTGTAGTTCTACCATTTCTGTTTTACTTATATTATTTTTCGTTTAATTTTTAAATACCTTTTTCCTTATATTATACTATTGTTAACTGTTTTAAGTTTCCTTTCTGTCTTTTGGTGTTTAGTCTCTTCATTAAGTTTTTTTAGACTGTTGCCTTTTATTATGAAACAGTTTAAGTGTGTTTCTTAGTTTTCTTTTAATAAAATCTCTTTTGGTTCTTAAAATGTTTATTTACAACTTGTAAATCCGATTTCGTGTTTCTCTTGGTTTTAAAATCTTTGTTTTGAACGATTAAGAAGTGCTTTTCTTTTTCTTAAGCGTTGTTAATTAATCTTAATTAATCTTTTTCGCTTAGTTTTCTTTCTTGTTTTCTGTAAACTAGACTTTGATTTTTAAATTGTCTACCTAGGTCTTTTCCTTATTTGTGGCTTTTGATTTCTTGCTTTAATTACTAAAGCTCTTTATTTCTTTTTCTGTAATCAGAAAACATTTAAGTTTTGTTAGGCTGAACTTGTATAAGTTTTTAGTTTTTAAGCGTAGTGTAGCAGAGCAGATGTATTCCTGTTAGACATTCGAATAGAAGTGAGTTTTAAACTAATATGATGTTATGTTAGAGAGTAAACATTGTTAAAGAAATTTCTAATTTTGTTACTTTGTTATTGTTTTAATTTAGTTCTCATATAATAAAAAAAATTACTAATATTATGGAGTATGTGAGCTCATGAAGATTCCCTACTGAGTTGAAGCGGTTTATATAACCCGTCATTTCAAAATAGACCTAACTTCTGTGACGTAATGTCGAATCTTTCCCATTCATGATATTATTTTTTTATTACAAGGCGTAGGCCTTGTATAGTTTATTTGTCTTTACAATTAACTCACTTGACTGTATTACTTCGCTAAGATATTTTAGTTTCCTCGTCTTCCTAATTCTACAAGATTTGATACTAAATAATTTGGTAAACATTAGGCGTTGATCATGTACTCAATTTTATGTATTAATATTTTCAGACCTGTTTTTTCAGCCGGCATAAAGATATTCAATAGTTCATCCGCCGTTTTTGTATCCTCTGCTAGGATTGAAAAATCGTCTGCAAAAGCGATACAATCTATCAGATCTTCTGTAGCATATCCTAAAGAAAATCTTTGGGAGCGATATAAAATGCTGAATAGCACAGGGGAAACGAGCTTTCAGTCAGAGATATAATTTTCTTACATCAAAAATTAATTTAAACACCAGGAAAACATTTTTGAAAGTCTATATTTGAAGTGTAGCTTTGGAAGTGAAACTTGGACGATCGGAGTACCGGAGAAGAAAAAATTAGAAGCTTTTGAAATGCGGTTCTAAAAACCGTAAACTGGTAAAATCAGATGGGTGGATAAAGTGACAAATGAAGAGGTGTTGCGGCAAATCGATGAAGAAAGAAGCATTTCGAAAAATATAGCTAAAAAAAGAGACAGACCCATAAAGCACATCTTAAGGCATCCTGCTATGTTGCTTTGATGTTGGAGGGACAGGTAGATGAGAAAAATTGTGCAGGCAGGCAACGTTTGAGATATATAAAACAAATTGTTAGGGATGTAGGATGTCGGGGGTATACCGAATTGAAATGACTGGCACTAGATAGGGAATCTTGGAAAGCTGCATCAAACCATTCAGATGACTGAAGACAAAAAAAAAATAAAATCTCTTTCATTATTTTTTATAATATACGAGTATAAAAATATGATTTTTAATTTATTTGTCAGTAGATCCCAATCTTAGTACAGGGAGGTGCCAAATTTTTTTAGATGGCAAAACGTGATCGCTGAAAACGGCATGTATATGTTTTAATAAATTTCAATTGAATTAAAATTATTGTTTTACTTTAGCATTAAATTATGAAGAAACTTTTTTCAATCCTATATTTGTAACTCTTTACCAACCATATATTGAACTGTATCATTTTTTTTATGACATATTAGAACAGAATACAGAATTGAATTGTTTCCCAATTTTAAACATTTTTACTGGTTTGTAAAATTACTTTTTAACTATTAGTGTATTTTTATTTCTTGTAAGAAGTTAAGTAAATAATTAAATATCACAATTAAAAAAATAATTTTCAATATAAGAATTATCAACTGGGAAAAGTTTAAATTTTAAGCTTTATGAAACTACTGGGAGATTTCAACAACATTGTAGCTAATTTATTGTATAGTTTACATTTTAGCCTGTAGTACCATAACAAAGACATTCATGTGTTTAGCAGTATAAACGAAAGTTACATGATTGCTCTTATTAACGCCCAAGATTGGGCGTTAATATGATTTAAATAAAGATTATTAAAATTAATCCGCGGTTCATAGCTGTACTAAGAGTTTTAAAATAGGTTGAAAAAACAATTCTATCTTCTTTTGTTACTGAATGTATAACTGTAGCAAATTATTTCTTGTGGATAGTTAAGAGATTACGAGTCGGACAAAGTAGTTAGATATTTAGTTTTTCTTTGTTCTTTCTTACGGTCTCCATTTCTCGTTGAATTCTAATTACAAACACATTCTAGCTTACCGATTCAACGATGTTCCACAGTAATATTTACATTATCACTTTACAAAGAACGGATGAAGCTACTTACAAGTTACGACCTAGTAAAGATCCACCAGATATCCAAAATATTTCTAGATTATTTTTTTGATTCGATCAATGTACACGTTACGTCAAAGTTTGAATCCAGCAGATAAACTTGAACTCATTCGATTATTAAGGAGTGATGCTTCTCTTAAAGTTGAGTATCATTTTTAACTTAATTAGTTTTAAATGAATGATTATAAAAAAAAAATCTTTATCTACTTTAATAATTTGTCTTCTCCGTTACTGTTTTTCCTTTTTTATACTAAATACGTATATTAAATACAGGAATTTTATTTACAATAGGATTAATAAATACACTCATGATCACTTTATTTGTATTCGTGACGTGACAAACTTGCACATGCGTGCGAGTGCTGATGGTGATCGTAGGTTCAGTAAAATGTGTTCTTGAGGCGTCATCACAACCGGGTTTTGTGTTACCGGGAGGAAGGCTGGGTGGCTTAATTAAAAAAGTACTTGCGCACATGTTAAGAAGAGCGGGGATCCAATGAGACTTTACAAGCAGAGGGAGGCCAAACCTCAGGTGCTTAAGATTCCGGGGATCTTGGGGTCTGCGCCGGAAGTGAGAGATAGCTGAACTCTAGTTGTTAAATCTAGCGGGAAAACATATGTGGTTCAGGTAAAGAAATTGAAAGAAGTCATTACAAGAGATGAGGCTGGCGAGGTGTTGTCCCTTAGAAGGGGCACTCAAGATGAATTATGGATCCGGATCAAAGGAGCTCAGAAAGTGGAAGAGCTTCAATCTATCCTGAGAAACAAAGCAGCTGAGTTCCACGTGGACTTAAAGTCAAAAGATAATAGAAGATCGGTGGTTCACATTAAGGATATAGAGGCGGAAACCACCTAACAGGAAATTAAGGACGCTATGGCACAAGTTGTTGTGGGGCGCGATGAGTTTAGAATATCGTCGGTTCGCCCCGCTTTTGGGGATACCATGAATGCAACCATTATCACATTCCTGCGAGCAGCCAAGAAACTTACTGAGGCACACGTGAAAATAGAGTGGATGCAGTGTAAGATCTTTATGTAAGAGAGTATGAAGACAGATGATTTCGATGTTGGGGCACGGGCCACATGTCCTATGCCTGCTCTGACATCGATAGAACGTCGCGATGTTTCAATTTTGGGAAGTCCGGCCATTGATGGGCACAGTGCGTGGCGCCGGCGGTCTGTGCAATTTGTGACAAGGAGGGTCACAGGTCGATGGATGCAATGTCTCGAAATGAGATTCCTTCAACTTAACGCGAACAAGAGCAGGCAATTGGTCGACCTGTTGGGAGTTGGCATTGCGGAATTGCGTGGATGTGCTCCTCTTAGCGGAACCGAATATAAAGTCAGTGGATGATCCGTCTTGGTTAATCGACCCAACAAAAATCCGGCTGCGGCGATCGGATTTCCACTTCCTGGAATTCTGGTACATGCAAATGGTTATGGAAACGGATTTATATGGGCATATCTGGGCGACAAGATCATTTTTTCGTGATATTATTCACCTAATACAGGAGTGGAGGAGTTTTTATGCCTATTTAGAGTCTTTAAGGGAGGAGGTCCATCGACATCCAGGAAGAATTCTTCTCGTGACGGAGGATTTTATTAAAAAATCCCCCGAATTTGGAGGTGTTGATCGTAACGTCAGAGGGATGTATTTGGCGGAATGGGCTGGAGCCATGGGTCTCGCTTGTGTTAACGGAGATGCAGCTACGTTCGAACAGGGTTCTTCGCGTTCTGTCTTAGATCCTGTGTTCATAACATCTGAGCGTATCAACATGATGCACGGGTGGGCTGTACTTGAGAACGGTAGTCTTTCGGACTATCGTATAATCCGTTTCAAGATTTTGTGATCACCACCAAGTTTGACCTAGAATTGTCACCTCGAAGGCTGGTTGTGTATATATTTCCGAGGCAATTAGGCACAGATCTCTGGACGAGGTATGAGGGGAAGAGTTTATTGCAATGATAACAGAAGAGTGTGGTCGCTGTCGACTCCTGGTCAATTGTCGATCGAATAAACCCGCATACTGGTGAACAGCCGAACTTGAGGATGTCTGATGACGGACTATGTCTGCTCGACAGAAATTTCAGCGTGCCGATGGTTGGAATGATCCTGAAACCAGATATGGATGTTAGCGGATTTTATCTAGGCCAGGAACTTGTTCCGATATAAACTCAGACAGGCGAAGAGAGACAAATAGAAGGAGATTATTAACGACATCGATTGAAACCCTTGGGGTAAGGAAATCGTCAGCGGCAGGTTCGGGCGGCGACTTCCGATGCATCCAGAGAACAACGTTAGGGACTGTGTAGCGGCTCTCTTTTCGGCAGCTTCTGAACCAGAGAGGGATGAAGTGGTTGTGGATGAAATAACACCATTTAACCTGCGGGATTTGATTACAGCAGGGAAAAAGATGAAGATATACAAGAATCCGCCACGCCGCATGCGGGGTCCCTCAGTGTTCTGTTCTGAGCCAGCTGTTGTGGAACGTAGTCTATGACGGGGTGCTCGCCCCTGTGGGGTGACCCTACAGGGGTCTACCCCACAGTTCACAGTTACGTTGGGGCCACACCCCACAGGAACTTATGTTCCTGTGGGGTGTAGCCCCAACTGCTTTTGCTCATGGTTAGGCACTACTAGTTACGGCTAAGACGGAAGATAAGGTAATGACTGCAGCCAACGAGGCATTTGGTTTTACTCATCGGTGGCTTGGAACAAGAGGCTTACAGTTAATTCCGGATAAGACGAGAGTTGTCGTTATGGCACGGAGGAGAATGATCACCCCGATAACTATTAAAATTGGCGAATTCACCGCGGTTCCTCAAGATACACGTTCGCGAAATGTGTATTAAGACTGAGAAGGTGATCGCTAATCTCAGCGGGCTCCTGGGGGGGAGTAGAAGGCCCCCGTTCGTCGAAAAGTAGGATATATGTTCACATCGTGAACTCGGTTGTGTTTTACGGGGTGCCTGTTTGGCACAGGGGGCTTTAGTTGACTGTAACCGGAGACTGTTGGAGGGACTTCAAAGAAAGATTGCCCTACGAGTTGCGAAGACCTATAATTCTGTCTCCACCAAAGCCATCATGGTGGTCACGGGGGTGGTCCCCTTGCATCAATTGGTCCGACACCGTGTCAGAGTCTATGATCAGATGAACAGGGACGAGTCACATGACGTGATGCTCGAGGATTGGCAGACTCGATGGAACGCATCTAGCAAAAGGAGATGGACCTACCGTCTAATACCGGAGATACGACCGTGGTTCGGGAGGGGAATTAGTGAGTTAAATAAACTGACTTACCCAGTTCCTGACCGGCCACGGTACGTTCAAGGTCTATCTGAATGGTAGACAGAGGGGTGAGGACGATGCATGCCTGTATTGTGGGTGTGACGACACACCTAAGCATGGGTGTTCCACTGTGATAGGTGGACTCAGGATACCCATCAATGTGAACTGATTGTTGGGACACTCATGGTTGAGAGCTTCATTCCTAAAATCTTAAAGGATGAGAGACTGTTTGGTGAAATAGTAAACTTCATTACGGGGATATTGAAGAAAAAAACTAGGGTGCTGAAGGGTGAGGGATAACCCTTCTTGGAGTCGCCGTTCATCCGGGCTTGCCTGGATGGGCGGCGGCGATGAAGCGGTGGGACTCCTGAACCCCTAAGAAATAAAAGATCGAGACCCGATGGAGGCGTCCCCTCGGGTGTGCCTTCATTAGAGGCAAGACACAAAGGACCGAGTTCCGGCTGCGGGGTGGGGCGGCTGGTAACGACATAGCCGGACTTGGCTGCTCTGCCTTAGTGGTTAGAGGCGAGGCCCTAGGGCCTGGTAGATGCTTAACTGCGCCCTCGGGCCTAGGAAAATGGGGGAAAAAACACCTGATTTCTTACCTTCATATGGAAGTTAATTAACCAATTAATATTCAGACAGGAGTAGGATGTGTTTGTTTCTATTTAAAAAAAATTCATTGTTGTTGAGACAAATCGACATCGCATAAGAAGAAATCATTAATTATATTATAACGGAAGTGTCATGCGGTAGTTAAAAACTACAACGGTAAATTAATTATCATGGTTTGATTCTAATCAAACCTTCCGATTGACGGCATTACGTTTAACGATGTAAATATAGATTTTCTTTGTTATATGTACTGTCCGATAGGAGTAAAATTGCACTTGGAGTATTAGTGTTCAATATAAATGTGTGGATAATAACAACGTCACCATTTATTTAATGGTTCACGAAATACACTATTTGTATTACCGTAAGTTAACGTCATACCACCTCTTTTTAAAAACTATATTTCCAGATCGATTGTTACGCGCATTCCAGGCACAATTTTGTTGTTGTAGGACTGTATATCACAGTAGACTAATCACATTAGTGATTAAATTTCATCTATAACCGAATGAATCTTGAGCTGTGGTTATGCCGATATGCAGTATTCTTATGTTATTTTTACTGCGTTAACGTCCTGATCTTTTTTTAAAAAAAAACTTCATACTATTTCTTTGGAATATATGACAAAAAAATAACAGTATTACAAAGAATGTAATTTAGTAATATATAAAATTACTTATATTATCGTTAAATCTGTTGTAATGTTTTTAAAAGAACTGCATATAATTTAGCTGTAAAAATTTTTTCTAAGAATACGTTAACCAAACATATACCACTGAATAGAGTTTTATGTCAGACAAACGAGATGAAGCCTTTCACAAAAATTTTATTTTATTAGTTGATTCCGTAGCTCTCTTAAACATTTTACGGAGAGTAGGTCATAAAATAAGTATAAAAGTAAAAAATTCAATCAATTTTGATGATTTAGGCGATTCCAGTCTTAAGCGTAAAGCTTGTCTCCTAAAAACATCTAAATTATTAAACCTCGTATGATTAACCCCAAGTGATAAACTTAATTAATTTCTGTTTATTATTTTTTAATACACTATTTCTTTAGTGTTGATGATTTCTTAACAATCAAAATAACCACCTAGCTTAGATTTTTCAATCAAATATTTTGGAAGGGTTTTTTGAACGTTTTCTTGTCAATTTACTTCGATAATCGTTTAACATAGTTATTTAATTGTAATTACATTATTATTATTACTACATTATATACATTATTACTTATTTTTTGACGGGGAAATATATATAGTATATATATATATATATATATACTATTATAAAAAAATAGGTTCATAGATATTTCGTAGATTTAAGGTATCTATAAAATTCACAGATTTTTGCATTATTTTAATTAGCTGGAGAAACCGCATACCATCTTCAGGTGCGGCGTGAGGTTGTTCCGTTTTGCGGGGTTGCAGTGTCCTTAGAGATTACCGATGCTGAAGTGCGTTTAGATAGGGGCAAGACCCCAGGCTTCGATGGAATAACGGCAGAGCTCCTTGTTCGCTCAGTTGGGATTAGTATGAAAACAATTATACGCGTATCTAACAAATTATTGTTTGGAGGATCATCCCCGATTTGTTGGAAGAAGGGTATTGTTAAATTGTTTTAAGGAGGTGACAAACGATCCCGTTGTTACTTTGTCGTATGAACCCTTGTTGTTGCTACCTGTCATTGGTAAGGTCTTTGAAAAGGGTCTCTACCTTCTTATAAATGAGAGGCTGATCTCACAAAGCTTATTGATGGAAAATCAGTACGGGTTTCATCCCGGAAAGTGTACTGAGGACGCCATACTCCACGTGATGAGTGTGGTGAGAGCTAGCGAGAAGGAATATGTCCTGGAAATTTTCCTGGACATATCCGGTGCATTTAATAACCTGTGGTGGCCTTCTGTCGTTTATCAATTACAAAAGAGACAATGCACTGATAGCGAACCGAATAATGCAAAGTTACTTCAGGCATCGGGATATACTGCTCCGCGAGGGTAGGCATGAGATAGGCAAGACGCTATCCAGCCTGGAGAAGACTACGATGATGCTTCTTCAAGGCCGTTTGGCATTGAGGAGTCAGGTTCATGTTTCAATGTCAGGCCTTCGTATTGAAAATGTTCAACTTCAAAAGTAAATCGGGTGTTAATTGCATTTCAAGAAGCATCTTAATTACGTCGCGGAAAAAGCCTATCGTGCCTTCTTTGTTATGCGATGAGTGGTCAATCTTGATTGGGGTCTTAATTTTAAAACTATCGGTATCCTGTATAAGGTCGTGTGTAAGGCAATTATGCTATATACGGCGTTAGGGTGGCTAGGCTAAAATGTTAAAGCTATCGGTATATATTATTAAGAGCTCAACGCCTTATATTACTAAAGGTAACCGAAGGTTACCGTACTGTTTCACGGGAGGCAATCTTGGTGAATGCAGGTGTAACACCACTTGATTTAATTACGTCAGAAAAGCAGCAGCGTTATGTTGCTAAGAAATCAGGTGAATTGACTTCAGAAAAAATTCGCGAGATAAAAAGGCATGGCAATGCTTTATGGCAGGCAAGATGGGATGAGGCAGAGGGTGGGCGTTATACGCATGATCTCTTCCCAGAAGTTGTTGGTTTGCGGGGCGCCCCTTGGGTTCACCCTAAGAAGTATATGACGCAATTTTTTTCTGTTCATGGTGTCTTCCGAGACAGACTCCACCGATTTGACCCGGTAGATTCAGATGTGTATCCAGATTGTGGACAACTAGATGACACATATCATGTAATTTACGAACTTATGAGCACGGAGGCTCTTTGTCGGCTAGACATTAGATTGCCCAGACTAGAAAATGGAATTTCAGCTCGTACCTGGCAAGAGAACGGATTGCCGAGGGAATTTAGGGTTCCGCCTGGTCTTTCCTGTGTTTTGGTTTTGTTTTTCTTGTGTTATAATGTTTGATGTTTTTGTAGTGTTTTTTTACTTAGTTTTAATTTTATTTCTTGTTTTGCGATATATTATGGTCGCGTGTTGAACTCAACGTCTTGCCTATCAGGTAGGTATTTGCTTTTTTAATTACAGTTCCTGAAGAGTTCATGTCAGTCACTTTTGTTACTGTCTTGTTAAAGACTCGACCTAGATGTGTTTTGTTTTAAAGAGTTCATTTCTTAGTAGTACAACGATGGGAATATCACATGTGGTATTTGCTTAGGTGGGATCCTGTGGCAAGAACAAGGCTGAGAGGCCTTTTGAAAGGTTCTAAAGATGACCAGAGGTCATCTTTAGAACCTAGCCCAAAAGGGCTAGGTACAGAAGGGGTGGCATGGCAACCGAAACTGCCACATGGAAGGTGTCTTCCCCTTCGAGGTCAGGATTACGTCAATTAAAATCGGATAACCACTCAAATTATAAAACGCTAAGCCTGTTAGACAATAGCGAGACGCCACACTGACATAGAAAAAATTTATTTAAAAAAATAAAACTATACAACTATTCATCTTTAAAGCATAAAATTTAATATTTTTAGAAAATACATTCATTAGAAGATAAGGGAGCTGTAATAAGGAAGGGTTACTCATCGGTATCTCTTAAAAAAACCGCTTTCTCTTTCCTCTTAAAAACAGTTTGCAAAAAATGTTACTTAGAATCTAAAACTAGTCGGGATATTTTGTTTGTTAAATCATTACTGTAGAAATGGTATTAAATTCTACTCAAGACGCCTCACAAGTTAGACATGTTAGACACTATGTACCAATACATTTATATATATTTCTTAGAAAATAAGAGATCACAGTTAAATAAGTAGCACGAAGAAAAAAAAGAAGATGAATTTCGTTTGACAAAGATTACATTCAAATGTGTTTCAGTTGCAGTTAAGTTTAATATCTATTGAATTTACGTATTGAAGGTAGTTTTATGTTAAATATTTTTGAAGTCTGAATGTCATTCAAAGTATAGATTTGTGAATTAGTCAGTCAATCTGTTTAAATGACAACCGTCACTAAAAAGATTTTATCAAATCAAATTTTATGTTAATATACCTGATTAATATAACTATAGAAAAAATTATTTTATTATTTCTTTTGTCCTTCTTTTCTTTTTTAACGTTGGTGGTAATAATTTATTCAGACATTAAACTAAAATGGAATTAGTATTCTAACAAGAAAAAAAGTTTATATATATAGTATACACATATATATAATCCTGCCGATGTTATTTTTTAACGTCTAATAATCTAATCGTGTTTTGTTCTTTTTTTTTACTTAAGGATGAAATAACAATCAATTTGTTAATAAAGATAGTTGTCAGATTTTACCAACAGATCTTATCCCTACGGGAAAATGTATATTTTTCTCTTGGCAATAAATCACTATATTAAGCAAATATTTATAGCAATAAGCTAGATTTATCTTAAATATACATTTATTTTGTAATATTTAAATATTCAAAATTTTAATTTATTTTTTACTGGATTATGATCAAAATATAAAGTAAAAAATACGCACATTGAAGAGATAGAAATTTATATATAAATAAATAAATAAATAAATATATATGTTTATATTTATTTATTAATTTATATTTATATATCTATACATACAGATTTGATTAAGAAGTTTTTTTGGCCCCAATCTTTTGTCTTTTATCTCAGATGTAGTCTGGCTTAATTTTACCAAAGGCGAAGAAATTATGGCAAAATCTTTCGCCAGCCAACACACACACACACAGTCTCTCACACTCTCTCTCTCTCTCTCTCTCTCTCTATATATATATATATATATATATATGTACCGGGTGGTCCATTTAAATTGAGACACATCTATATCTCAAAAACTACACATTTCAGGATAAAAATGTTTCCTATTAAAGTTTTTCCATTTCAAGACTATATTGTCTTTGATAAGGTCGAATAAAGATTGTATCAAGGTCAACTTAATCTTTGTAAATAAGAACCTGTGTTGTTTATTGCAGAATGGAATTTAGAAAAAAAAAATTAAAATTTCATTTCAAACGTTTTATTCCAAAATTGATAGGTTTTTAGTTATTCATCTTCAAAAATGCTGTAGGCCTACAAATTGGTGTTTTTAGTTTCATTAAGTCTGGCCCAGCTGACGAGTTACATCCAGCTGATGTTAAATTTTAAATTAAAAAATTAAATTTTAAATAAAAAAATATTCAATGCAGTAATGAAGAAGAAGTTAAAAAAGTTAAGCATGTAAACACCACCGAACTTTTTAAAATAGCCTAAAACTGAAGATCTAGTTGCAAATGGCATTTGTCTAAGTGAACGTATTATCAGTGTCTTCATTTCATTTTTTATTACTTTGTTACGCGCCAAGTATTAATAAATATTAAATTATTTAGTTTTTATTTATTGGAAATTATGGAACGATTTACAATTAGAGAAAAAACTGAGGCAATTTTGCTTTACGGGGAATGTCACCGAATTGTTGATCAGACAGTAGCTTTGTATGCTCTTTGATTACCCGGTAGAAGTACTCCAAGTCGTTCTGTGTACAGAATTGTAAAACAGTTTACTGATGATGGAAGTGCGGGGGCCAAAAATAGGAACCTTTAAAATGCTGTGACAACAGAAAACAATGAAATAGCGGTGGCTGTGGCGGTCATTGTAGATCCTCATGTTCAAGAAAAATTTTGCGTGACTCTGGGATATCAAAAATCAGTGTTCTGAGAATATAAAACGTCTGAAATTCTATCCGTAACATATTTTAGTTAATAAAAAGTATTTTTTCGATAGTCTCTGAAAAAACTGCAGGTAAGTAAACTTTTTTTTTTCTTAATGTTCTATTTCCTAGAATCAGGTTTTACTTATCATGGACCAGTAAACAGACAATATGGATTATTGGGCAGTGCAAAATCCACGGTGGCTAAGGGAAGTAGAACATCAACGTCCATGGACTGTCAATGTTTGGTGCAGAATCATAGGCCGTACATTAATCGGATCGCATTTTTTCGATGGATATTTGAACGGAGAAAAATACGCAGATTTTATAGAAAATCAGTTGCTTTTACTGGTTGATGAACTACTGAACTGCTCTTGGAGAAGAGAAGAACGGTGCGGTTTCATCATGATGGCTCTCTCCTACATCCTACATATTATTCATTTATCACCAGAGTAATTTTGGATCGCGAATACAATGACCGTTGGATTGATCGAGCTGGTCCAGTTCATTGGCCTGCTCGTTCCAACGACATTACTGCAGTAAACCTTTTTTTATGGTGTTACCTTAAAAAAAAGATTTACCTAGAAGTACCAACTACCCCTGAAATCATGAAAGGGCGTATAATAAACATGTAGAGATATCAGTGAAAAACTCTATTAAATGTTCACGGGCCGTTTTTAAAACGTATCGAAAAATGTGTAAAGTAGAAGGACATCACTTCGAACATTTGTTGCTGTATTTTATTTATAGAAGGTTTTTGTAATAATTTTAAATAAAGCGCATTAGAAAAAAATATTTTAAAGAATCAGTAATTCATTGAACCAAATATTTTCATAGAGTCGACGTAACTTAACTGACCAAAGCGTGCAACATATGTAGGCTGTGTATCATACCGGTATGTATTATTTGATTAAAAAAATTCATTAAAACGTAAATGGATTTTATTTAGGTTAATCTATCAATTGATTGGTTTTCATTTAAAATGTAATTTTCTTTAATTTAAAGTTTCACATCAGCACGGTAGCTGGGCCACACCAAATGAAACTAAAAAACACCAATTTATAGGCCTACAGCATTTTTGAAGATGAATAACTATAAAACCGTCAATTTTAGAAAAGAATGTCTGAAATGAAATTTTAATTTATTTTTCCAAAAAATTATATTCTGCAATAAAAAATTTGTTTCCTATTTAAAAAAGATTAAGTTGACCTTGAAATGACCTTTATTTGAGTTAACGTATTTCCCCCTTGAAATTGAAAAACTCTTCATAAAAATGTGTAGTTTTTGAGATATATATGTGTCCCAATTTAACCCCTCCGGGTTGGTCTAGTGGTAAACGCGTCTTCGCAGATCAGCTTCGAAGACGCAGGAATTGAACGATTGTCCATCGTTCAATTCCTGGTAAAGGCAGTTACTTTTATGTGGATTTGAATACTAGATCACGGATACCGGTGTTTTTTGGCTGGGTTTCAATTAATGACACATCACAGAAATGGTCGACTTGAGACTGTACAAGACTACACCTCACTTACACCCATACATATCATCCTCATTCATCCTCTGAAGTAATACCTGACGATGATTCCCGGAGGCTAAACAGGAAAGAAAAAAAAATGTGTCTCAATTTAAATGGACCAACAAATATATATATATATATATATATATATATATATATAGAACTGATACACACCAAAATACTCTTAATGAAAGAGTTATTTATATTTCGTCATTGAAAAAACAATTTTAGTTTCAGATGGATTTTCAGTTTTTAATGCAGTGCAGTGCCATGTATGACTGTAAACCACAGTGGTGTGAATGATACATAATTTTATTAACTACAAAACGGAGAAGACACTCTTTATGCCTAGTTTTTCCGGAACAATTTTGTTGGATATAAATGATTCTTCCAGATTCAATGAAAAAATGGCGGTTGGAATATATAATACCCGTAGGTTTCCTGATACTAATTCCTCGTTAGATAATCCGCAGTCATTAAAGACAAAATTTGCGCTTATTTTATTATATTTTAATTAGTATAGTGAGGTCAGTCGCAAGGGATTTTCATATATATCTCTAATCAGGTAGCTCTTGAAGTAATCAGCTCATACCTGATTAATTTTGAATCGGTATGAAAGTTCAACCAGACTCTATTTCCTTATTCATAAAGATATGGATTGGAAAAGAGTTCCAATACACTAGTTTGTAGAAAGTAATGAGAGAACTGTTAAGCTCGCTAAGAAATGGACGAGCATCTCTTCTATTCAATTTCTAGACCCTAAACCGGTCTTTTGTAAATATTCAACTATAATTCTCGAGGGCGAACAATGAACATATTAATGGTAGGGATAAATATATTTTAAATTATAGAATAGACGTTAATTTATGAACTTAATAGTCCTTCTTGAAGTACTTGATCGGGTTAGGTAGGGGTAGTCTTTTTCGTTGCTGGGCGTGGCCCGTTCCAGAACCATTTAGATTCTCCAAGTTGATGTCCTACGAAGGGTTTGTTATCGTCCCCGGAGACTACGAAAACCAAAAATCTTGAATATAAACTTCATAAGAAAAACGTTTCCTCTACTATGTTGAAGAGGTGTATATAACGCATTCTTTCACTGCAGAAGAGGAATATTAATCTGTAGCTTTACACTAATTGTTCCGATCTTCTTTGTGTCTACGACGCTTGTAAAGAACCTGAGTTTTTTTCAGTACCTGAGAATTAGTGAGAGGTTTCTTTGTCTGAGAATAATTATATTCACTTTACGGTCAGTCCTTCTGGTGAAAGTAATGAAGATGTCACTTATAGGACTGACCATTTCAGCTCGATTTTGTTAGCTTAGCGCAGTGATATGTAACCCTATATTCGGGTCATTGAAGAAGGCAACGGAAAAATTTCACTCCTTTCTTTTCCTAGTGCGCCTGAGACGGTATGCTTGTTATTCTTAAGAACGACTGTGTAATTTTTTGGAGTGAATTTTGGTTCTCGTCAGCTTGCCTTATAGTTAACAACTATAGCACTCCAATTTTTGGAATCTATCTTTCGAGAGGTACGGGTGTTACTAAACCGTATGGAAAAGTTCAAGCTCTTATACAGTGTTGGATAAGACTAGGTTAGATTTTTTGGGAGACAATTCAACCATATGAACTGCTTTCCGGTTAGTGTCTCTCCTTTTCAAAATAAAAGTAAAGCGATTAACAGTGTGACAGTTTAAAAATATTTTTGTTAATTAATTAAAACAAACCCGACTTCTATTTTTAATGCTTTTCCCAGGTCTTAAACTACTATTTAATACTGTAATTACATATGATTTTAATGTAATAAAAATTCCTTTCCCCAAAAATAATAAATAATTACATAATATAAAAAAATTCATCTCTTATTCTAAAAGGTTGGGTTAATTAATTTTTTTTTAACTTCCAGGACCACCGTTAGGGTATTTACTTCAGAGGTTGAGATGAATGATAATTTTTGTAACGTGTGAAAATGCCTGACCGGGACCTCGAACGCTGGACCTCCGGATGAAAGGCCGAGACGCTACCACTCGCGCCACGGAGGCCGGCACTGTAAATGTCCTATAATTAATTATCTTAAAAAATTTTAAATGTCATGCTTTGTTGTTCATTCATAATAACTGATATAATTTGTATACCTCTTACAATTTCAAACATAATAAAAGTAGTAAAGTTTAAATCAACACTTTGTAACAACTATAGCAGGTGGAAAAGTAACTTATAAAATGAATAGTTGATAACATGTTTACTTACTTAATGTTATCTGATTTATAATTTAATAAGTAAAAAAAACAAAACTGAGTGTAAAAATAATCAATTTCATTGACTAGCAACAGGATTTAATAAGAAGCTGATATAAATAATATTATTAAAATAACATATATTATTTAATATGGGTTCTTACTGTACTAAAAAAGATTCTAAATTATTCGTTTACTTGAAAAATATTTCAATTTCTTCAAGCGAGTTGTAAATATTAGAGCGTAATACTTTTAAAAGAATAATATTTTAGAATACAGTTTTACGTAGATAGACATGCAATATTGGTTATGTTGTAAGTCTAAGCACGTTTACGTGCGTGCGTGTGGTCTTGCTAATGTATATTCCCTTTTTTTATCGTAAAATGAAACATAAGGCTAATTCTTGTTGGTGCAAAACATCTTATAACTCCCGTTTTTATAACTTTATCTGAATAATTCTTTATTGGTCATTTTTATAAATGCTAATTTTATTATACTTTGAAGTATGAATGTCCGTAAAAAGTATGTAGCAAAGTGCGGCACTTACCGTATATGGATCCATTTAGCAGTCTTAAATTATGCAAATTTGTGCTAATGATAGGTTTTTTACTGACTAATAGTTTTTTGATTTTTTATTTAAATACAGTAACTACTTTATAGAAAGATTCAATCTAAATTTAAGTTATTAAAACAAAATTGATTAAAATTGAACATGCGTACATTTGTACATTATTAATTGTACATTTGGTACAGTTGTACTGAACATACATTTGTACCTTATTCATTATTTTAATACTTCAAATAATTTATTAATTACCAAGATGTGGTGATCCAAGAGCAGTTGCCAGTCGTACGGACCAACTCGACGGGATTGTAATGCTGACGTACAACAAGAATACCGGGCGATTCAAAAAGGCTGTAACTTTAAAAGCATATAAAAATTTATTTAGATAACTTAAAGATTCGGTTGAGGTCTCATTTCATAGCAAAACACATCAAGTTTTGAATCACTAGTTCATTATTACTGAATTCGGCCACCATCGCTGTCACCAGTGTTGTTAAAAATGAATACATTTACTGGTGCGGAACGTGCTCGGTGTGTGTTTTGGTTCCACGGTTTTTGGTCAGCAACTGCAGTTCAACGTAGATTTCGTAAACAGTACTGTAGGGAGCCTCTAAGTAGGCGTATAATTTACTCTTGACACCAAACCTGTGTCGAGACAAGTTCTTCTTCCAGATAGAACGACGGACCGTTCTTCTTCCAGGAGGCAACCGTAAATGATATCGTTAATCTGGGCATGCTTCAAAATTTTCTAATCTCGCAGTGGGGCACCACCTCACTACCACCTAGAAGTCCGAGATTTTCTTATCTCGATTTCTGAGTCTGTGAATTGGTTGTGAAGGGCCACCTCGCTCCCCAAATTTGACCCCGCTAGACTATTTTTGTGGCGTTTCATTAAAGATCGGGTTAATTTATCACCTTTGCCTTTTAATCTTGTTGAGCTTTTTTTTTTTTTTTTTTGTCTTCAGTCATTTGACTGGTTTGATGCAGCTCTCCAAGATTCCCTATCTAGTGCTAGTCGTTTCATTTCAGTATACCCTCTACATCCTACATCCCCAACAATTTGTTTTACATACTCCAAACGTGGCCTGCCTACACAATTTTTCCCTTCTACCTGTCCTTCCAATATTAAAGCGACTATTCCAGGATGCCTTAATATGTGGCCTATAAGTCTGTCTCTGCTTTTAACTATATTTTTCCAAATGCTTCTTTCTTCATCTATTTGCCGCAATACCTCTTCATTTGTCACTTTATCCACCCATCTGATTTTTAACATTCTCCTATAGCACCACATTTCAAAAGCTTCTAATCTTTTCTTCTCAGATACTCCGATTGTCCAAGTTTCACTTCCATATAAAGCGACACTCCAAACATACACTTTCAAAAATCTTTTCCTGACATTTAAATTAATTTTTGATGTAAACAAATTATATTTCTTACTGAAGGCTCGTTTAGCTTGTGCTATTCGGCATTTTATATCGCTCCTGCTTCGTCCATCTTTAGTAATTTTACTTCCCAAATAACAAAATTCTTCTACCTCCATAATCTTTTCTCCTCCTATTTTCACATTCAGCGGTCCATCTTTGTTATTTCTACTACATTTCATTACTTTTGTTTTGTTCTTGTTTATTTTCATGCGATAGTTCTTGCGTAGGACTTCATCTATGCCGTTCATTGTTTCTTCTAAATCCTTTTTACTCTCGGCTAGAATTACTATATCATCAGCAAATCGTAGCATCTTTATCTTTTCACCTTGTACTGTTACTCCGAATCTAAATTGTTCTTTAACATCATTAACTGCTAGTTCCATGTAAAGATTAAAAAGTAACGGCGATAGGGAACATCCTTGTCGGACTCCCTTTCTTATTAGGGCTTCTTTCTTATGTTCTTCAATTGTTATTGTTGCTGTTTGGTTCCTGTCCATGTTAGCAATTGTTCTTCTATCTCTGTATTTGAACCCTAATTTTTTTAAAATGCTGAACATTTTATTCCAGTCTACGTTATCGAAAGCCTTTTCTAGGTCTATAAACGCCAAGTATGTTGGTTTGTTTTTCTTTAATCTTCCTTCTACTATTAATCTGAGGCCTAAAATTGCTTCCCTTGTCCCTATACTTTTCCTGAAACCAAATTGGTCTTCTCCTAACACTTCCTCCACTCTCCTCTCAATTCTTCTGTATAAAATTCTAGTTAAGATTTTTGATGCATGACTAGTTAAACTAATTGTTCTGTATTCTTCACATTTATCTGCCCCTGCTTTCTTTGGTATCATAACTATAACACTTTCTTTGAAGTCTGACGGAAATTCCCCTTTTTCATAAATATTACACACCAGTTTGTATAATCTATCAATCGCTTCCTCACCTGCACTGCGCAGTAATTCTACAGGTATTCCGTCTATTCCAGGAGCCTTTCTGCCATTTAAATCTTTTAATGCTCTCTTAAATTCAGATCTCAGTATTGTTTCTCCCATTTCATCCTCCTCAACTTCCTCTTCTTCCTCTATAACACCATTTTCTAATTCATTTCCTCCGTATAACTCTTCAATATATTCCACCCATCTATCGACTTTACCTTTCGTATTATATATTGGTGTACCATCTTTGTTTAACACATTATTCGATTTTAATTTATGTACCCCAAAATTTTCCTTAACTTTCCTGTATGCTCCGTCTATTTTACCAATGTTCATTTCTCTTTCCACTTCTGAACACTTTTCTTTAATCCACTCTTCTTTCGCCAGTTTGCACTTCCTGTTTATAGCATTTCTTAATTGCCGATAGTTCCTTTTACTTTCTTCATCACTAGCATTCTTATATTTTCTACGTTCATCCATCAGCTGCAATATATCGTCTGAAACCCAAGGTTTTCTACCAGTTCTCTTTATTCCGCCTAAGTTTGCTTCTGCTGATTTAAGAATTTCCTTTTTAACATTCTCCCATTCTTCTTCTACATTTTCTACCTTATCTTTTTTACTCAGACCTCTTGCGATGTCCTCCTCAAAAATCTTCTTTACCTCCTCTTCCTCAAGCTTCTCTAAATTCCACCGATTCATCTGACACCTTTTCTTCAGGTTTTTAAACCCCAATCTACATTTCATTATCACCAAATTATGGTCGCTATCAATGTCTGCTCCAGGGTAAGTTTTGCAGTCAACGAGTTGATTTCTAAATCTTTGTTTAACCATGATATAATCTATCTGATACCTTCCAGTATCGCCTGGCTTTTTCCAAGTGTATATTCTTCTATTATGATTTTTAAATTGGGTGTTGGCAATTACTAAATTATACTTCGTGCAAAATTCTATAAGTCGGTCCCCTCTTTCATTCCTTTTGCCCAGCCCGTATTCACCCACTATATTTCCTTCCTTGCCTTTTCCAATGCTTGCATTCCAATCTCCAACTATTATTAAATTTTCATCTCCTTTTACGCGTTTAATTGCTTCATCAATCTCTTCGTATACACACTCTACCTCATCATCATCATGGGCGCTTGTAGGCATATAGACGTTAACAATCGTTGTCGGTTTAGGTTTTGATTTTATCCTTATTACAATGATTCTATCGCTATGCGTTTTGAAATACTCCACTCTCCTCCCTATCTTCTTGTTCATCACGAAACCTACTCCTGCCTGCCCATTATTTGACGCTGAGTTAATTACTCTAAAATTACCTGACCAAAAGTCGCCTTCCTCTTCCCACCGAACCTCACTAATTCCTACTATATCCACATTTGTCCTACCCATTTCCCTTTTTAAATTTTCTAGCCTACCAACCTTTTTCAATCTTCTAACATTCCACGCTCCGACTCGTAGAATGTTATTTTTTAATTTTCTGGTGACCCCTTCCTTAGTAGTCCCCACCCGGAGATCCGAACGGGGGACTATTTTACCTCCGGAATATTTTACCAAGGAAGGCGCCTCCATTATTGCTATGTGAAAATGCAGAGCCACATTTTCTTGGAAAAAAAGCAGCTGTAGTTTTCCATTGCTTTCAGCTGCGCAGTACTCAGAGGACTGAGTGATGTTGATACGGCCGTTTAAGTCGTCCTGACTCACGCCCCTAACAACTACTGAAAGAGCTGCTGCCCTCTTTCAGGAATCATTCCTTAGTCTGGCTCTCAACAGATACCTCTCCGATATGGTTGCACCTTCGGTCCAGCTACTCTGTATCCCTGAGCACTCAAGCCCCCTCACCAACGGCAAGGTCTCATGATTCATAGAGGAGGCTTGTTGAGCTAAGTCTTCGAATTAACGCCGCAACTGCAGAGGTAACGCCCGACTTTCTTGCTACAATCTGGAATGAAATCGACTTCAGGTGGTATGTATGTCGTATTACTTACAAACGGAAGCCATATCGAAACAAAGTGAATGTTGGGTGACAAAAGTGATGTACTTTTCTATGAAATGAGATCTCAAACGTATTCGTAAGTAATCTAACTATAGTTTTGTATGCTTTTAAATTTATGAAATCCTTTTTAAATCACCCGATATCCCCCACTCAGTTCATATTGTTCTTTTAAAATGGAATGCATTTTATTTGGCTTAAGCCATTTTAGGAAATGTATCATATTAGGCCAGAACCGTTTTAATTATGGCAGCTATTAATTAAATTAAAAATATTTCCCTTTTTGTAAATTGTATAACTTCATATTAAGTAATTTTATTTTCTGGTTAAGTAATTGTTATTTTAATTATTGAGTGGAATTAATAGAGTCGTTTTCAATTAAAGTAGTTACTTTTAAATTAAAATATTTAGATATCAAAAATTAATAGAATATAATTTTAAGCTTTTTTTAACTTTCTTTAAATTTAATAAATAAAATTATTTACGAGTATCGTAGGTTGGTATGAAAAAATTATATTTTTATGCAATTTACTTTTAAATTATATTATTTGTAGATGGATAAATTGTTAACTTTTGAGAAATAATTCATAGCAAGATAGAAAAAAAAACACGAAAAGATGCAACTCTTGACAACAAAAATATTTTTACCTTGTATGTTTTTTTGTGATGTGTCATGCGGTAATAAAATTATGATATTAAAAGGGTACAATTACCTCACGCCATTATATGTAGAAGACAAAATAACAATTTTTTTCTTTAGAATATTACAGATGATAATGGTTGTTGAAGAATTTGTAATTTATTTGCAAAAAAGGAAATAAACGTTCTAGAGAAAAAAAAAGGTGTCTAATAATTTTTATTTGTCTTTATAAAGCAATTTGACAGAAATTTGAAAAAGATTGAAGTAAATTATATTATATAAAATAACATTCTTAATAAAAATGCACGCACGCATGCACACACTCATACAAATACACACACAAAAAAGTAAAATATTACGGTCTAGTATGATTTTACAGGAAATATACTAACGAAATATTCCTCATTTCTCCATTTACCATCTTGTATCTAGAAGTTAAATGAATCTCTTGTCAAAAATAATAATATAATTTTTTTAATGTTTTATCTCTCGAAATCATTATTAACACATCAATTTTTTCAATAACACATTGAAAAATGATTAATAAATAAAAACCCGTTTTGGTAAAATATTTTCCATTAATGTAATATTTAAATTTATGTTTTACTTTCCTAAAACGTACGAAAATGTATTGATTGAAAATATATTGAAATTATGCTATATTAATATCGGCAATTAATATAGTAATCTGACAATGAAATATGAGCCAATCACGATAAATATTGCAATCCACACAAACCAAAAAAAAAGAAGAAATTAACCAATGATAATAATAATTCAGCCTAGCGAATCACAGATTTCAGTCGAGATCCACAATACGGAATACCTCTGAATAATCAATTATTTATTCGTTCGTGCTTTCAAATTTTCCGATTTTCAGCCAGTCACAATTAAGCTCTTGTATATAAAGCTGAATGTTTGTTTATATGTTCTCTCATGACATGAGAACCAACTGACCGATTGCTTTCAAATTTAAATAATTTTTAAATTGAATATGCAAATACGTCTGTTATTTTAGTATTTTTTTTAGGTGTTTTTTAATCGTTAAAAAACTTTCATAATTATTATGAAGATGTTAGGTAGTCATCGACGGTTAATTTCGGATAATTTAAATAATCGGATAATTTAAATAAACCTACCCTAATTTATGTAACGTAGTAAAAAACTAAGTATTTATTTATAATCTTTAGTCTTCAATTGTTTATTTATAATTAAGTCTTAATCATTTTTTATTTATATTTTACAGCGTGTGTAGGTTTATATAAAAAAATATTATTTAATTTAATCCAATATTAGTACTTTAATCCATCCTTCGACTGAAAAAATTTCTAAGTTCTAAAAATTATTTCGTAATTTATTTTGGTTTGTGTCCAATTTTAATGTATATACATTTTATTGATAACAAATAAGCAGAAAAATGTATGTTTAAGTAGCCTATGGTTTAGAAGGCGTAGTGGCCGGGCAGCCTTATCTTAGGATAATTCAGAAAACGACCTTGGGTCTTTCCTGAGTAATTCAAAAAATTATATGTCCGACATTAAATGGATTCAGCCACCTCCTGTTATCTTTTATTATTATTATTACCTTCTTGTTATAGTTAATGTTTATTTTTTTATTTTTTATAAAATTGTCAGTTAATAAACGGTTTTTTCCATAAAATTGTAGCTTGTTATAAGTTAGGCTCAAAGTAAATTTTCTCCCCTTGTCGTTTCTAAATCGTTTGTTTTATTTTATTGTATGTTTCCAACAGAAGGTTAAAATGAAAACTGATATTTTTATCTTGTAAACAAAGTATGAGAGACGTATTATATTTACGATTTGCTCGTAGTAATTCCTAATAACTTGTGAGGGAACGCAAATAAAAACTTTTACTACCGAACTAGAATAGTGAATTATTTTTGTGACAAGAATTTATTATAATTTAAAAAATCCCTTTCGGTATGCCGGAAGGCAGAGGTAGATTTCACCGGTGCTAAGTACGGGATAAAAAAGATCTTCACCTTAAAGTTAAGAAAAAATTCAAATTTACTCAATACGACAATGGTTGCTTGTAAAAAAATGTTTCACATATTTAGCATTCACCAATTCTTACAATAACAGCAACATTTTGATCATCCCTTGCCGAGAGGACGGTCATATCAAAAATTGTTTCAGTCAAAAGTTTTAGGTATGTTTAGAGGACTTAGAATAACTTTAAATCGATCCAATTACTCTGCCTATTAAGGGAGGTATGATTTTTTTTTTGTTTTCGAAACCTTATTTTTTCTACTTCTTGGGCAATGATTGGTGATATCAAAACATTTACTTAGATACGTTTTAGGATCTTATCCAAAGAATAGTAGGAACTTTTAAATGAATTCGATATTTTACTTAATAAGAAATTTATAGGGAATTTTGTTTTTTCGAAAAGGCCTCCCCATTTTCACTCCTATGGTTCGATTTTGCCCATTAACGAACTCGACCGAGATTTTGAGTCGTTATAATTGATGTATCAATTTGAAAGTGATTGGCGCAAAATTACGGCAGTTATCTTGTCCACAAGAAAGTAAAAAAAAAAAAAATATATATATATATAAATGTATATATAAACTTTTAAACTGACTGTGGTTTTGGGGTCTGGGGGGATGTGAAAAGCGAAGATTGTGGAAATTTTCAAGAAGTCGAATCATGGTACCCATTTCGATAGATAGTTTTCTTATGAATTCTACCTAAAGCGGGTGTTTTCTTATTGTATATTGCATACTGTGTACAGTCAACAATTTTAAACACATAAATAATTGAAAATAGTTACATACAAAGGAAATTCTATTTGACCGGATTCAGTTGAGGGAAGCAATCATAATTATTTATTTTTAACTTGTTAATTTCTAAGAATACCGAGTGTAAATATGAACGGAATAAATGTAATTGCAATAAAATTTTATTTGAAATGGTTCCTGTAATCTTTTTGTTTGCTTATACTTAAATTCTTTCTTCGACGTTCATAGTTTGTGTTATTTGTTTGTTCGCTATATAAATACATTTATACTTTTTTAATAGTATATAAATAAAAAAATGTTTTATTTACTACTTTAAACTTCAGGCTTCAGAAACCACTTGTATTTTCATCTGAACCCGTTGTATTAATATGATACGCAATGAAGATTTTGGTTTGACTGTGTGCATCTATTTAAATACTAGATCGTGGATACCGGTGTTTTTTGGTGGTTGGGTTTCAATTAACTACACATCTCAGGAACGGTCGAACTGAGACTGTACAAGACGACACTTCATTTACACTCGTACATATCATCCTAACCCATTCATCCTCTGAAGTATTATCTGAAAGGTAATTACCGGAGGCTAAACAGGAAAAAGAAAGAAGACTGTGTTTATCAAATTGACTGTCATGTAATAAAATGCTCTGACATGCTGTACAGTATTAAAATACACAGTACCGTTCATTTGAGTGCTGATTCTTTTTGGATTGGATTGTGATAAGAGTTTCTTCATCCTTGGGTTACAACACTGAACTCTGGGAGCAGGACTACGAGTATATGATACTTTTCAAATGCATTTACTTTTCAGGTTATGTTCGTTTGTTGTGTGTGGTGCTAATTGTGATTTAAATTGAATTCTGAGGAAATTCGGCGTAGTTATTGGAAAGTAGTGAGGGTGAATTAAGTATTTTTGATAGTTAATTATTAGCGATCCTAATGATTCAGGTATACTGTATCGGAGCACGAAGCATCTTCTGAGTCGAGTGATTATAAAAAACGAGAATTTGGACGACAACATGCCGGATTTCGAAGACGTAGAACTGAAGATGGATTTTTAAATAAAGAACATCTACCTGACATCTTGGTATAAGATGTTGAAACTGAAGAAGTGATTTTAAATGGAGATCGGCCTCCTGACATTCTTGTGCCCGGAAATCCTCTGTCATTGTGATAATTGTAGATAGAATAGTTTGGGGACCCACAAAATCCACTGATCATTATTAATGTTCTTATGGTCAAAATAATTGTGTTTGTTTCTTGTAAAATAAGAATGAGTTAACACATTCTATGCTCATGTATATTTTTCTGTCTAAGCACATTTTTGTATATTTTCCATTTTCATATTTGTTTAAAATCTCTGAATAAATAAAAAACTGCTTTCTATATATTGGAAACTAAAATTAATTTTTAGTCATTATTTATTAAGTAGTTGAAGTTACCAGCAAACTGAAATCCATAATTACCATATGCAGTTGCAGATCCAGTGGGCAATTGTATCTTCCAAAAAACATATTGTATCTGAATATATAGTAAAATAATATGAAATTTTTAGATCAATATAATAAAATTTGGTTAATTTTTTTAAAAATTCAAATTTAAAAATTTTGCGTTTCACATGATTTATCTGAGCTATTGCAAAGCTCTTTCATGTCCTGTGTTTGAACTCCTTGAATGTTTCTGACAAAGCTTTCTAAATTTTTTTTAAACATAACAAAAACTCGTAACAATCAAATCTGAATTTAGCAGAATCCTTTCGAAAATGACATTTACTGCTCTGTAATTTTTAAGTTTAATTTTCCCTAATATTATATAATGTTGTCATCATATAATCCGAAAGGAAGTGTACCAAATTAATGCAACATTTTTAACTATCTTAATATTCAGGAAATTGGCAACATTTGCAACGAGAGTCGAATACATGAATTTGTAGATCCATCATAAATTGTTTATTTTTAAAGAAAGTTAATAATTACCATAAATCACAGCATTAACTGATTAAATTTTGTTTTTCTTTATTGTGATTTGTATATTTTAACTTTTCTATTCATTTAAGTGGTATCTAATTAAATAGCTATAATTTTAATGATTGATTATTGATTACAAAACAATAACAAAAAAAAGCCATTAATGATTCCCTTTATTTTGATAGAAAAATAACTATGGCAATTTTTCCCATCGTATGAATCAAATCTTACTGTCCATCAGGAAAAAATAACACCCCGACGGGGAGTCTTATTCTTTAAGACTTTGGGGGTTGGTGTCTCCACGGGCCCATCCTCTGCAGCTTTTCTTCTCACTATACACTGAGGTGCAGAACACTTTACACTATACACATACAATACACCAAGAACACTACACGGTTTACAACATACACACTTACACAACTACACAACAACATCCTACACTGATATTTCTTACATTTACACTCGGTGGTGTCGCGACATCTTACGAAACGCAACCGTAACTCAAGGTGGGAACAAATCGTACCGATGGGTGAGTGGTTGTACGTAGTGAGTCTCGAACGATGTCCTCTGAGCACCAGAGCGAACCCAGTTGTATTTAACTCTAGCTCCAGTACGCGTGCGCTTTGCTGGAGTGGTCCGTTTTTTCACCGGTACTCGTGGGACCAAAATTTCAGTTCCAATAATATATACTATGATGGTTGGTGGTCCATCTGAAAAAAACCACCAAACCAAAGGTCTCTTGTGAAGAGACCTTTGTCTGACGAAGATAAAAGTCCTACTGAAGAGAACCGCAAATCATTAGACTTGAATTTTAAAAATATAAGATTCATTGTTCTCCGAAATAGTCAGGAAGGTGGCTCCCTCCAAAAGGTTTCACCTTTCTTAATCAGAATATTACGGGATGGATTGATTCTGATTGAAACATTCAATGATGAACAGAGTCGATCTATCTTATGTCTCCGTAATATGGGCAGTATAAAAATAAGGGCGGAATGCCACAAAACTCTAAATATGAGTCGCGAGGTAATTGTTTGTCGAGATCTTATGGATATGAGGTGACTGAAATAGCTGATGAGCTTCGTACTCAAGACGTTGTAGAAGTGAATCGTATAATGAAAAGGCAAAACGAAATGGAAGAACCAACACCTTCTCTTATACTGACGTTCAAACTTCCAGTCCCGCCGGAAAAATAATAATTGGATATCTTTCAGTTCGAGTACGAGCTTTCATTCCCGAGCCACGACGATATTTCAAATGGTCACACTACAATATCTTGCTCAAAAACAGAGATCTGTGATAGATGTGTTAAAGAAGGCCACAATGATACTAACTACCAAGAAGATGAAAAATATGCTAATTGCAGTGGTTCGCATACAGCTTGCTCCCGAGATTGCCCAACGTTTAAGGAAGAAAAGGCAATTCCCAGAATCTCTACCGATCAGAAACTATCTTTTCCGGCGGCACGCAAGGAATATAAAATAAACTGTTAACGCAAGGAACCTGGTTAAACCAGACGTATCTTTTGCTGCCGCTGCATCACAACAAGCTCCTACAAATTTAAGCAATCAGCCATGCTGATCCTGCAGTGAGCTCAAAAAACTGGTTCAGATGTTATCTGATCTGCATCACTAACAGCCACTATTTCAGAGTTGACAAAGATGAACAAAAAGTTTTTCATCGCAGTTAGTGAATCCAACAGTGTGGTCCCTATGAAAGTTACTGTTCCCAAAGTTTTCCGGTACGGGCAGGGATTATCGCAGCTGGCAGTAAGCCATCTAATAAGCTCCCCGTTAAGGGAACCCACATAACCATCCCCTCTAGGATGTAACTGCGGCATCCCATTCTAATAAATCTTCTCCACGATCACCTCATATACTGGAGGATATGGTTGAAGATCCACCCGACCCCAGGGCATCGGAGTTCTTTAAAATAAAAAATACAAAATATAAAAACCGAATCACTTACAACTAATTTTTATATAGTTTCCTATTAGGAATCCATATAATATAGTTCCTAATATTGTATCCTAATAGCATATAGTTTCCTATATGCTATTAGGAATCGACGGTAGGCACTACGCAAATTTAATCGTAGGCCTACAACTGAACATGTAAATTTACACCGCAGGGCTAGAGCGGTATGCCGTCGAGTATTCTTGAACGCTAAGAGGAAGTCACGGACGAAATACGCGAACACTAACTCACGCACCACTCCCACGTCTACTGTGTGAAAAAAAATCTGTGCAATTTTTGGATCACCGAAACAATCTATTCTCAGTTTTATTGATGAAGGAGAACTCCTTTCATCATCTTCGGCTGTGCCAAATACTTTAGCAAAATCTCTCCGCTCGGTGTCTCTCACTTCATCATATAATCACGATTTTCAAATGTACAAGATACAGATAGAAGTATTATCGTTAAATATTGCTGATTCGGTTGGTGAATTAAACGCCCCATTCGTATTTAAGGAATTGTTATACGCACTTAAAAACTCACGTGACACTTCCCCTGGACCGGACAACATTCGCCTTGGTATGCTTTCACACCTTCCTAATTCGGCACTACAACATCTTTTGAATATTTACAATGGATTATTCTCCGAACAAGTCTTCCCACCCGGCTGGTCAGAAGCATTTATTATACCTGTACTAAAACCTGGTAAATACAAAACCAACCCCTCCAGCTACCGCCCTATTTCTTTAACAAGCATTTTGTGCAAAGTAATGGAGAGAATGGTAAACCGCAGGCTTACATGGTACTTGGAGAGACATGGCTTTCTATATCCAAAACAGTATGGTTTCCGACAAGGACGATCATTGACCATTTAGTGTCAATGGAAACAGCCATACAAAACGCTTTCTTAAGCCGCCAGCACCTCGTCGCTATCTTCTTTGATATAAAAAAGGCGTACGACACGGCCTGGCGACGTGGTTTTCGTAACATGCTCAAAGAATGGGGAATCTGCTTAGGGCAATATGCTTGATTTTATCCGTGGATTATTAAATCACCGAACGTTTCGTGTTCGTGTGGATGATTCGCTCTCAGGTAGTGTCATCTTGGAGAATGGAGTGCCTCAAGGTAGTGTATTAAGTGCCACCTTATTTTCTGTAGCCATAAACAGTATTACCAATTGTGTGCAGGCTCCTGCCTCATGTTCTAAATTTTTCAAAACTGAAAAAATATTTCTAAAGATAAGGCATTGATGGTATTAATCTTTTTGTTCAAAATTCGTTTAGGCGGTAGGGGGATATTACCAAAAAATCAATATATATTTTATTCAGAGGCATTTTAGATAAAACATTAAAGCAAATTTGTTATCTAAGATACCAAAATAAATATTTAAAAAAATTATTTTACAAAAAACAACCTCTTTTTCTTAATATTTAAATATATGTGTTTTGTTCTTTTGATCTATCTTCCTTGAAATATTTTTTAAGACTTTATGAATAATTCTATCAAGAAATGTCTACAAGTTTTTTAAGTTGTAGGACTTAAAATGCAGAAAGGTTTTTTGAAAATTTTATTTTCTTATATTACCCTTCATTGAAAGCGGTGTTAAATTTAGAGAAAACTTTACTTAAGCAAATTTATTAAGTTTAATGTAAATAATTTTTTATTTTCCTAATGGTGTACGTTGTAATCTGTTCAGCAAGTGAACAATAAGCAACCCCCCACGCACCATTGCGATGAAGTTGATATACCTATGACGTATAAATGAGGTGTAGTTTTACACAATTTAGGCCGACCATTCCTGAGGCGTGCGGTTAATTGAACCTAATCACCGAAGTACACCGATATCCACTGTCTAGTATACAAATCCGTATAAAATCAACTAACCTTTACTAGGATTTCAACCTCATAACCATTACTATTAAACAACTGATTTGCAATTTATATATGAATATTTTTAGAAACGTTTTTTCAGTATATGTAAAAAATATATATTCTGTTTATGGTTTTTTTTTTATGCTACTCTTTTAATTTTTGTTATAATTAGGCGGGAAAATCACGCAATACTTTACTTGGTCAGCTTTATTTTTTGTAGTATATTTTTCCAAGATCCTGTTTTTGAGAAATATTAATTCAAAACAAATATATCCTTGATAAGCCTTCGAAAAAGCTTTCTGCTTGTAACCAAAAGGTCTGTTATGATACATACTATTTCATAAGACTTCTATTCATCATATCAGTAATACATTTTAATGTTTGATTTCAAACTCCTACTTGTTATCAGTCTCTAGCAATTCCTTGAAACACTTTTTTGGCCTGTTGCGTGTAATATACACTTTAATACTTTCTCTGAAGATTTACTCGTAATATATTTTATATGACAAACAGAAATAATTTTTTGTTGAAAGCAGAAGACGACCGTTTTGGTTCTTTATATTTGTAGATTATTCCATGCTTTTTCGAGGATATCTTTATTAGATTGGTTTTCAAAGATATGTTTATATTTCTGTCAGAGTTATCTTTTACAGTCAAGAAATGGATTAGATACATTGTCTTTTAATTATTAATTATACTTTTGAGAATAGGTAAAACCAGAAATTATTGCCTAAAAGTAACTAATTAGGTTGTAAAAATATATTCTTATGGTAAATGCTTTATTCATCAATTTTAACTGTTACCTCTTTCCTAGAAAGAGTTCAAGTAGTTTTTTTTTATAAATTATAGATGTTTGTAACCACAAACCAAATATTGTAGACTATTAAACACTTGACATCAGTTACTTGCGAAAATGGGATGACCGTTTCCAGAAATAATAATCAACACGCCAGGTTCACAAAATAAAGTGAGATGCCTTCATTCTTGAGCTGAATGTAGTGCTGCATATCAGAATATTAAAATCCACATAACTGTAGGTGATATTTAGGTCTCCAAGCGACATTTTTACACTGTTTGCCAAAGGGAACTGATGTTTAATGAACAAAATTGATCTTATGAAAAGCAGTTCTGACTGATGCCGTTTGTGTTTATGATAGTTTACATGATTTTAAGCTATTAAAAATTACTATGGAATATTGTAGGAAAAATCTACGTACCCTTTTGGTGGAAAAAACTTAAAATTATTTATTTATTCTAAAAACAACAACAGGCTTACAATTACAATCGATTTATGATAGATTAATTTTATAATGTATGAAAAATTCCAAGCTTAAACGGGGATTGAATCCAGAAACTTTCGGACGTGAGGCAGATACGCTATCATTCCCCTACAGAGATCGGCAGTAGTATGTAAAGCCGCTAATGAAGAGCGTACATGGGAGTAATTTGAAACAAAGATTTTATTTAAAAATGAGCCCAGACATGTTTTGTTTTAAATTTGCTACTGAAATATTTGTGCTTTAAATTTAAAATAATGTTGTAATAAAACTGTTAGAATAAATATGATTGGGAAATATTAATAATTTTTTTTAGTGTTAATAGTGTATAAAGATCTTTAAATAATTGTTCAAACGTTAAACACTGGGGAAAATTTAGCAATTACTTTACTTTTAAACGACCATTTTTTAATGTAAGATCACCTACCACACGCAAGCATCCAGGGGATCCCCGCAGGAAAGGGCAACTCGAAAATTTTAATTGAAAGAGTAGGGTTATAATACCTCATCTTAAAGGGTATTGCAAACAGATACATTTTGATGTAAAGAACTTTAGACTAGAACAATCTAACCAAAAAGGGGGACGGACACATATTGTTTTTACAACTAGTTTCAAAGGGATGTAAAGTTCTTCTTACATAACTGTTCAACATTGAAGGAAAAAAATCATCACATGCTCAATTAAATGGCGGCCTTTTGGTTAGATTTTTGTAGCTTGAAGTTTTTTACGTCAAAATGTTTGTTTTTCAGTGCCTTTTCAAGCTTACCTTTCCAATTAAAACTATGAGTTGTCCCTTCATGGGTTTTTGGGTTTTTGAGGTAGGAGCATTTATTACATCTAATTTTTCTATATTTAACTTTCGAAACGTAGTTAATAACACAGTTATCGAAACATAATTTAAATATTCCCAAAATTTATTAGCACTGTTTATTATTTAACTTAAAAATATTAATAAAATTTGTCTCAAAATTTTATGAATTACAATTTCCAAAAAAAAAATTCTTTTACGGGTAAGAATTCGTGTGTTGATAAAAATGTACTCTCTCAAGTTCGGCATAAATTATCTTTCTGAAGTTACCGTTAAACTAAATAACATTTTGTAACAAAATTTGCACATAATTTACATATGATTCAATTAATGTAAATAAAGCTAATCGGAAAAATACGTTCGATAAAAAATTAGTTTTTTATTTAAAACAAAACAAGTAAAATATATTAAATCATTTTAAATTAAACATACTATCTCCATTTATAATACAAAAAAAAAAATTCTAAATTAAAAATTTAATAATTTTTTAAGGGCTGTTGCTAAGAACATTTTTTTTTTAGTTTAAAATTCAATTCATTTTAAAATGTTTAAAAGTTGCATATAACTGTTTGCATTTAACCAAATCACGTGTTTTTATTTTATATAAATGTAACGGATTAGAAATTTTGATGTTAGATTAATTTACTAAGAGTAAATACTAATTTAATGGTGAACAAATAAGATTATAATGTAGTACAATTATTTCTTAAAATTTATTTCTATATTTATTCGTGAACTTTAGATTTAAAAATCACTCACATGTGTACAAACATACGTGTATAAGAAAAAAATATTTATAAGTATGAAATAGATTTCTTGTTCAATGAAAGTTGAAACAAATCTTTGAAATATTTTTAAATTATAAAAATTTATTCTGTATAATATATATATATATATATTAACCTTGATCAAAAGACTCAAATTAGGTTTTGCTTATTATTATATAAAACCTACTTCTTGTTGTGGTTTAAGTTTACAAAACCACTTTATGACTTGATCTTTATTTAACACTAATTGTAATGTACGGTAAGTATTATTTAAATGGCATTGGTTGATTTGTAGTAACAGTTGCGAAATATCAGTGCATAAAAGTTATTATTATTATATTATAATTGTTATAATAATTTAACCTATTTCTTGTTATTATTTTTTTTTATATATCTAAATTATACCTACAATATAAATTTAAAAAATATATATAATATTGCAGTACAAAGGGTTTTTTTATAATTTTATTAATGTAAGAGTTAATTTTGATCGGTTACATCTTTACGGTATTAAATAATTATTCAAGGTCTTGTTTTGCAATTCATTTAAAAAATAAATAATTTGTAAAAGTAAGTAGTATAGTTTATAATTAAAAGGCATATGTACACGTGTATTAAGAATACGTAATTTCTTTATAATTTACAGAGAAGAAAAAAAAATTTGAATTTTTTTTTTTAATCTATGTAGTTCATTAAATAAATAAAATCGGTATCCACAGGTAAAATACATCACAACCCAAAAATACAAATATAATAGAAAGGTTTTAGAAATCTGATAAAAAAAAATCGGACTCCAAATCTGTAATATTTTCCTGGCATTGGTTACTTATTCCGATATAGTTGAAAAATAATTATACGTGAAAAAGGCCATCAAAAGTATTTTTTTGACGGGGGATAATTTGTTAAATAATCCAAAAAAAATCTTAAAAATTAAAAAAAAAAATAGTATTTCTTATTTTTTCTGCTCCTCTATCCTCAAAATCACCTTCCAAGAAAATTTATTGATTTGTCTGCTATGTTAAATAGAAGAAACTAAAAAAAAATTTCATTAAAAAATGTACAACCGATGAAAATTACCAAAGATTTCTTAGACATTTTATTAAATTCGGTTAAAAATATTCAAAAATTAAAAGATTGCTCTTTCGATTTTTGGGGAAGGGGGAATTTTGGGGCAAAAGTTTTTTAAAAATGGTAAGATAAGCATGCACGCATGTGCATGCTTGTATAAAGTGGTGTTATACATTTTATATAAAGTGGTGTTATATTCTCAAAAGTTTGAGAAAATTGACCCCAAAATCTATCTACTTCACTGGAGATATTGACCTCAAAATTTTACCGACAACTTTCCTTATATACACGAGTCTCTCTCTCTCTCTGTACAAACAATCACCAAAATCTGTTATCCAGTAAAAAGTTATTAAGCTTCAAACACATCAACGCACGTGCATATGAACATACCTTCACTTTTCTTTTGTTTTTGGTGTCCTTGGGTAATGAAGTGTCGAGAAATGCCAATGAACATTCCGTATTTTGGCTAATTACTATTGTTTACTTCGTGCAGCGTAGCTCTAGAGCTATGATTCTGGGAAAGTAAAACTAGAATTTAAGCAAAAATCAGAATTAGAACGGCTAAAGAAATTCGAGGAATCTTAGATGGGATATATGTATCGAAAGCATAATCTTAAATGATTCACCTTCCATTAAGTTAAGCGAATGAAATTTAAACTGAATTATATGGTGTTTAATTGGAATCCTTTCTTTCACCTAGGAAGGATTTTTCAACTAAAATATTAAACAAAAATATCTGTATGAAAATTATTTTAAAATAATTTTTGTCTATCTAAACCTTTTATTAAAATAAATCTGTAATTATTAATAAAAAAATCACAGAACTTATTCAGAGAGAGGAATTCCTGATTGAAATTCCATAACAGATTCAATGAAAGTTATATGAAATTCTATTTATTTTAAATTTCATCGCTTGACATTTTTAACTATAAGAAATCGTCAAATAATAAAAATAAAAGTTTTCCCAAATCGCAATGGAAATCCTAGTTTTTCATTTTCTATTCAAATTAAAAAAGTAACTCTCCAAAGAAACTATATCGATATTATTTTTGCTAAAATTTTTCTTAAACTTCTATTTAAAAATAATGGAAACGGGTAAAAAAATCACAAAAAGGATAAGGGGTTTACATTTGTTTAATATTAATTTTTTGGTAAATCCTTACCAAATATTTACCAGAAATATATATTTTTCCATTTAGAAACACCAGAAACAGCCACCTTTCCGTCTTTAAAATTAAATCGATTGGAGATAATCATTTCAAGTGATAAAATTACAGATTTAATTTTTGTAAATTATTATCTCTAAAGTAAATTATTCAAGTTTGGTTAAAACGTATCGTTTGAACATGTTACTCAGTAAAAAAAATCAAGATAACTGCCATAATCTAAAACAAAACTATTTAAATTAAATTGAGTTTTATTAAGCAAAACAAATATTATTAAAACAAGTTAAAAAATAGTTTTCTAATACATTTTCTACATATAAGCTCAATTTCGTATTAAACACGAAAAAAATTAATTTTAAAACATGCTTTACTTTAACAAAAAAAAAAATAAAATAAAAAAATAAAAGCGTAATAAAAAGTAGAAATAAAATTGTTTTCAAGAATATTAATTACTTAAAAAAAAATTACTTTCAAGAAAATAAATTTAAAAAAAACATTTTCTTTATGCACGACTAAAAAGAAAATCGTGGGCGTGCTCTCATTTACAATCACTTAATAATTAAAGCACGCCCCACGCTTTTCTTTTTAATCAGGCATATATATTTTTTTTTTAGTTATTGATTTATTTACAATAAGTTTTCTGAACATTAAAACTATAAGTAAATTGTACAGAGTAATAATGACGTGAAACGGTAGTATCTAAGACAATATAAAGGTTTAACAAAGTAGAGTACAATAAAAAGTATAACGAATAAAAAAATAAATGTGCATAACAAACTACACACAATTCTACAATTAACTGTTAAGAAAAAAGAATTTAAATGGTAACATAACTTAACATAGGTATACAGAACAATAAAATTAAACGGTTAACAAAACAATTCAAGCAAGAGTATTAAAAAAATTGTCACAAGTCATATATGAGAAACAAAGAAGATATACAACAAATTAACACTTGTCACGTATAAGAAACAAAGAAGAAACCACGAAACTTAAACAATTCGTAATTCTTAAACAACAAAACAAAAGAATTCATATTACTAAATTAAAATAATTCATAAATAGTATAAACAAATTTCAGTAAGAAAAGGATGATATTCAACACCCAACAACGTCTAGATTCAATACATGCAGCCTCTTCAGTCGTCTCACACCTTCACTGTTATCCAGAAGGTTAGCAGCCAGATGTTCTACGTGCGCGTTAAGCTTAAGTACATACTTTGAACTTAGCCGATGAATTTTTTCACGAATAGATGGCTAATCGTGGATCTCCTTGTTCTTCGCAAACCATGGCGCCTTCAACTTTCATTGTATGACGTCGGGAAATGAGTTTAATTAATGTTTCAAGATTTGAGGACGTGGTTGAACCATTTTAAGTTAAAGAAAAGCAAGTTACAGCTTGAACATAAAATTTATTCTTTATTGATAAAAATTACTCCGTATGTATTTCGCATTCATGCGAAAATTATTTCACTTTTTGTAAAGTTTTCAAACTGTCTCTTTTATGAAAACATGTAATACATAAACGGGCCCATTTTTAATTCATAAAACATGTTTTAAGTAAAATTTTAACTTGATTATTTTGAATAATACTTAATACTTGTAAGCCGATTATAGCTAGCCTTATCTAATAATTATATCTAACCTAACTGATAGATTGAAAATTTCGTTTTTCTTCCTAAATTCCATTTAGCAAAAAAATTTATCGCTTATTACTTTGTAAAAATTACAATTTCGTATGTTTAATTAATTAACCAGTGGCAATATTTACAGAAATATAAGTACGTATATTGTTGTTTCCATTTAATCTTCTTACAGAGATTAAAAATTCTACTCGCCCTCATACTGCTAGATAAAAAAAAATTAATTCTGTAGTTTGAAAGAGTCGAACGTTAGAAAAAATTTTTAAGCTGATTTTGAAGGGATGTGATTTATTAAAAAAATGTTCAAAAAGTTTTTTGATTAAAATAGAATTTAATAAGTCAAAGAATATAAAAAAAAAATCTTGGGTTGAACGGGTTTTTGTAGCAGTAGCATTAATTACTTTCTGTTGTAACGTTTCTTAAATTCTGCCTCGCGTGTAATTTCTAACTTTTAGCATTAGTGCTAGATAAACCAATTTTAATGAAATTTTGTACAGAGACTCGTGTATATGGGTCAATTTATTGGTAAAATTTGGGCTTAGTATCTCCAGGAAGGTAGATAGATTTTGGGATTCAATTTTTCAAAATTTTGCAAATATAACGCCATTTTATATTAAACTCGGTAGATGTGTGCATGCTTATATTAACATTAAAAAAAATTGTTCCAAAATTCATCGCTTCCCAAAAATCGAAAAAGCTATCTTCTTTTTTTTGCTTATTTTTTAACCGAGTTTTTAGTATATCTTCCTAGACATAGTAATAGTGCAAGGACCCAAAATAAAGAATACCTGGGGGGCCATATTGTTGGTGGGGGATCCGATCAAAATTAAAAAATATCGATGTTTTTTTTGATTTTTTCAAAACTTTTTTGGTTTAACTTTTAGCAATAATATTACAATAAAAGTTCATCATTATTCACCCCCACCCAAAAATAAATAGATCTTAGGTGTCTTTTTATTGGTGTATATTTTTTAGTGATTTTTTTTTTTTTTTTTTTCCATTTTACGTAGTAGAAATTGCAGAAGAATCAGAAAAAAAATTTGGAAGGTGATTTTGGAGGTGGCGAACAGAAAATATTCAAAATACATCGATTTTAAGAATTTTTAAAACTTTTTTCGTTTATTTAAATATATAAGGATAATTTAAAAATAAACCTCTGCATAAATTACCACACTCAAAAAAACCTTTAGATAACTTTTTAGATGTATAATTATTTTTTCATTCTATAAGAATAATAATAACCGATGCCAGGAAAGTATTCAACGCTTTCGTCAGCTATCTTAATTACCTACACGTATACTCCCAAGTGTCATAATGTCAAGTCTCATCATAATTTAAAATTTATAACATTAATCCTTTTATTCCTGAATAAAATATATATTCTTATATAAGAATATTATACAACAACTTTTTATACTAGTAAGCAAAAAAAGTGTAAAAGAGTAGTCATCAAGTTGCGTGTTTAATAAAAATGAAAAATGTTTACGACTATTTTACCGTACGGCTTAATTCTGAATATAAAAGTAACATAATAAAAAACTGGTATGATGAACATATCAGTTATATTATGATGATTGCAGTGTTACTTAATTACACACAAATTACTTATCCGCGCTATGTGTTATTTTCTATTAGTTGATAGAAAAAAAAAACAATAAATAATCTATTTGCTCTCCTTGGAAAAAAAATAAACTTAACATCATTTTTTTTGTAATTGAGAAGTTATTTTTAATATAGGTTAATGTTTAGAATGAAAAAAGAATAAGATAAAAAACAGGTAGTAAGTAAACCAAGTATGTTCGTTTAAGTATTATGAAATAAAAAAAAAAGTATATATATCTTTCTTTAAAAGCTGATGAGTAATGTGTCCTTATTTTTTAAATTACTAATATTGAAATATAAGAGTAGATTTTTTTAATATAACCTATCAGGTTAAATTATCTTAAGGAATATGTTAAATATTGCATAATTAATAATTTAAATATATCTTGACTTAAATTATTAACTGTATTTTATGATTTTGCTAATGCAAATGTTGCAGTTTTGTTTATAACCTGTTTCGTGATAATATATTTCGTAAACATATCGGTAAGATTCTTTACCTTTTTTTTTAAATAGCTTATTTAATAATTAAAGGTGACAGTAATATATCGCGGATGTTCGAGTAGTACAGTTATGAAGAGTTGGTTTTTTCTTGCGAAAGGTCATCAGATTCAAACCATGTGGTAATGTAGTATGCCATACTAAAGAAAATGTTTTTATTTACACGATTGTACTTTTCTCAACAGATAAGTGTAACCCCTACTTATTTTAAAATTTTACGTGTTTAAAAAATATGTATTCAAATACATTTCAATAAACGCCTTGAAAAATGTGCTATATTCTGTAATGATTTCATTCATTTTCTATCTTCTTATATTTACATTAATATATTTTCGTATAATTATTATTTTTATTTCGGTTCTAATATGAATCTTGAACCGCTTTTCATTTTTATTTGTTAGTTTCTTATTTTGATGTTGCTCTGTTCAAGATTTTACCCCACGTTTTTCTCGATTCTTCTGAAGCCTACCTATGAGTATACAGTAAATCGTGCAAATTTAATTTAGAATTGGTTGTTAAAATTGAGATTTAATAAATTGTTTGGAATCCTTTTACTACAGATTTTTTTTTTATTGAACTGACCGATTTGATACTATTCTCCATCCTTTCTGCTATACGTTAATATTTTAATATATTAATACCTCAATATACCTCGATATACCTCTCAATATATTAATTACATCCTACACCCTCAGTAATCTGTTTTATATATTTCAGTATTTGTCTACCCGTATAAGTTTTACTGTACACATCCTTCACCACCAAATAAATTAAATCGTAATACCTGGCTCACCCACTTAAGTTTTTTACTAGATTCTACCGAAAATTTATTTTTTATTCGATTCTTCGATCTTTGCACTTAGTTCTTTATTATTAAATTTTCGCTTAACGATTTATCTTTACAGTTGATAATTTTCGTCTGCAAAGTACCCCACATGTACTCTAACGCTTTTTGGCTTGTCAGTTTTTGACGTCGTGGTTGAGGTTGAAAGCGCTTTTCGGCGGTTTCTATCTCGTTTTATAATTCGATTATAATTTTCAACTCTTATGGAAGTGTGGTTAACACGCTAACAATAATCTGTAAAGTTTTTCCAAGTTTTAGATTATGGTCACCATAGTCGGGAGTCCATAAGGTTGATGGTCAACAAAGCTGCCATTGATTGTTAAATGTATTTAATATTTGGTGTTTAGATAAGTATATGCTCGCAAATAGTCGCTTATAATAGTACTTCCCAGTAAAATGTTTTCTTCTACTATTTACAGTTCTAGTCCCCGCGACGGGTACAAACAGGAGAAATAAAAATTCTTAGTGCCATGCTATGCGCTAAAAATATGAACTGTTCTGCCGGATTACCTCCTTCCAACTGGGGTAAAACCCCCCACCACAACCGGGGAGGGGGATCATAATCAATGCTTATCTTGTTTATTGATAACGCCCATACCTTATTCGATTTACCTTTCCCACCTTTATTTTTATTATTCAATTTGTTCAATACTAGAGTATAAGACAAACAATAAAATCAAACTTTATTGTTTGACTACAATGAAATCACAGGTGACAACGTCATAGTAAAAGATTATCTGTTTTCGGAATTTTTCCAAACATCTTATTTTTAATATCTCCTCCGGTAATCCACATTTCAAAAGTTAGTAAATTTTCTTTTTTATATCGTTATCCATATTCAACTACTTACTCGCCACACAAACAGTCATTTAAAAATTCTGTTTTCAATTCTTACTTAAAGTGTGTATTTCTCCCTAAACTTTAATAAACTATTCTACACGAGGAAATAATGGAAAAATTTCACATAAATATGTGTCCTAAAATGCTTCATTTGCGAGTTACGGCTGCTGGTGAAAGATTTCACTCGGATTTCAGATACCCGGTGAAATGGAGTCGTACTGAAATTTTTAGGACTTAAATTAAATGACTAGTGATTTCTTGGTTTTTGACTGAAAAATCGAATAAAATAAATCTCAAAACCGTATCTGCAGTAATGTTTGAAAAATGTGAGGTTAAAACCAATAAATTGGGGTAAAAAATCCTGTTTTTTTATGTTGTACAATAATTTAAATGGGTAATAAACATAAAACTTTTAAACAAACTTACAGAGAATTTAATTCTGAACAAAGTGGTGTAAGTTAAATAAATGAAAGGAAAGTTAGAAAAAATCCTACTTTTATTTAGAAACAGTTTATTACTACATGTGAGAAAAGTACTTATTTATTGTAAACAAAAACCGAATTCATTATTGGTGATGTGAAAAAACAAAATTTACTGTTAAAAATTGTCGCTAAGAATGAAAAAATGGAAGTTTTTTAAAATTTCCATTTAATTAACTTTCCGAGGTTATTTCTCAAAGGAAAAAATGATTTTCCAGTCCGCCTAGACGTTCTACTGAATGGAGATGATATTTTGGGATAGTTATTTATTTATTTTTTAATTGTAACGTACTGGTGTTAATAAAAAAAAACTCAGTTACCTTAAAAATTAGCGTATTAATCTGAACAAGCTAGTAATAGCTTTGATAATTTTATGTATTAATTAATGTTAAACCTTTTCATTTTTTCAAAATTCGGCATTTAGGATTTATTTTATTTAATAATATACGACGCATGTTGAGATAATAATGTTGAGTTTAATAGCACACAATTCCTATTGATTTTTATTACTATATCGTATCTATCTATCATACCAGAATAGAAAAATCGATAATCTTTTTAAAAATTTGTTCATCACGCTTATATTACAGCATGTTTATTGTTATTATTATTATTGTTTATTTTATGGTAAATATTAAAGCCACATTATATAGCTTGCAATTTGTAAAAGTCTAATTCTTATGAAATGGTTACTATACGTATCAGAATAAGGAAGAGAGAATTGGTGTTCTGGATACAAATTAGTATTTGATCTAGAAATGTGGTTTGGCTAGTTACGAAATCATTTAGAAGTTTATTACTGACGGACAATATTCGTCTCTCTCTCTATCTGTCTATATATATATATATATATATATATATATATATTAAACTAGTGTTGAAAATTTATTCTGTATTAAACATTTTATTTATTACGCAAAAAGGATTTAGGATTTCAAAACATTTATCCAATTTTTTGTTTTCTTAATTTTTTTTTAAAGTTTTGTAATGCATAATGTAAATGTTGACATTTTTTATCCGGTGTGATAAAAAAATATCTTTGTAGTAATATTTATTTAATAATTATATAGAATATAATAGAATTAATAAAGGGATTTTTTGAATATTAAGTTTATATAAATTCCTCAGAGTAAAGGAAAATTTAATTCATCTCAAAAAATTACAAATCATTGAAAACATTGCAAGCTTAACAATGAAAACATAAGAAATATGCAACAGTCATTTAACTTCGTTAACTTAGATAAGCTATTGTAATTTAAAAACAAATATTTTCTGCCTTTTACCGTTTCCAGTAAAACATGATTCACATCCTCTATATTCTTTAGATTTTCTTGATTTGCCTGCTGCTTAACTCGCATCTCCCTACGTTTAATCTCTTCGAGTACCTGTGTAAAGATGCTCCGGAATTAATTTTTTTTTTTTATCACTTATTTTCAAAATAATTTTATTTATTCGTATTGCTTCTTTATTTTTGAACGACTGTTCTGTTAGTCCATTTAAAGCTCTTTAGATGTCATGTGATTTCCGGTATATGTTTCAAAGTTTCTCTCAGAGTTTAAACCAGTCATTATTACAACTATCTCTCTTTATAAACATATATTAAACCTCAAGCTGGATTTTTATAATGGCCACTTCCGAGTCGTGAGATTTTATCAAATGTAGGATATACTTCATAGGTAGGTGGGTCGTCCAAAAAATAAAAACCGTTTTTGTTTTTATGACAAATTTATTGTATTTCTTTTACCTTTAATGTATGCATAATAACTTATATTTTTAAGTTATTTTTCCACATAATCATCTCCTAAGTTCAACCATTTGTCAAATCGTCGCACTAATTTTTGTATGCTATTTTCAAAGAAGTCTGCTGCCGGTACATTAACCTACTCACGAGCAGCTGTCTTGACGTTGTCGTGACTTTCATAGCGGTTTCCGCCAACAAAATTCTTCAATTTTGTAAACAGGGGTAAATCGCTTGGAGCAAGTACTGTATTGTTCGGTGAATTACAATACAATGAAAATTACACCTGTATATAATGAAATGAGAAATTTTTTGAGAAGGTAAAATCGGTTACACTGCATAACTTGGTAACTCGGTTTCACTGTGTAAAGTAATGATTTCTAAATATGTGGAGGGGCCGCTGCTAGTGATGGAAAGGTAAATGACGGGGCAAATAACTTAAATCTGTATTAATTTTCGATGCAGAATCCGTTCAGTTGATAAAAACGATTACTATATATTTTCATATAGTTCTACATTAATTTAGTTCTGTGTTTATATAAACTAAAAGGGCTTTAGTTATAGGAGGTACTTTAGGTATTAGACCAAAATACAGTGATTATATACGTTTGTATAAAGTGTAAAATACTCTTTCCTCATAATCGTAGTGTCATACAGTACTAGATATCCGAAATTCTCTTTACGAGGTCGTATATAAAAGTTTACTTCAAATTTTATAATATGTCGGGGTAATAAAGAGATTGAAGACTTGTCTTTTTGTGTTAAAGATATATATACCTGTGCTTCGAAAGTCTGTAGTACCGGTTTAATTTTAGTGCTATCGTTTTTCTCAGTTATTTTATTCGGCCAGACTTTGTTGGGTTCTTACCAATAAAATTTATTTTGATTCGATTTATATGATATTTTTGAAGTCTCCAAATATCTAGTGCATCTTTTTTGGGTTGGAGCACCAAGACAGCTTCATTTCTTATTCTGTGTAATGAGTGTAGTTGTAATTTATTACATCCGCTATGTTAGGATGCATTGTTAATTAGAACCCAACAACAGAATGGTAACCGAGAATAGTATTGAGAAGCTGTTTAATTTTAAACTGTAACTGATTTGGTCTGACCTCAAACTACCAAATTCCGGTCTACTCTTGGCACTACATCAACACATTAAATGTAAGATGTAATACAGATACATTTGTACACTGTTACCTAACGAACAATCTAAGTTAAATAAAGCTATAACAGATATTTTCTATACTTTAGTATTACTAACTCAGTTTCTTAAATAAGTTATTTCATTATAAATGAAATAATGTTTTACTTTTTTATCTTTTTATGTAGAGGACGACTGTTTTGATTTAATTATTAACCTTTTCTTTTAGCCTATGCGGTAGATTTTTCATTACGCTTGTTTGTTTTTGTATTTAATCTTTATCTGTCAGTAGCTTTTACCCTCACATTTAAGAATAATTTTTCTTCATAAACTGTATAGTATTTCTGTTAGATGACTTATTTTTTTAAATGTGTTTTCAAAATGAAAAAAAAAATATCCTGATGTGTATTTCCAAATAGTTAAAATTGAAATACTAACGTATATTTTGATGGGCTTAAAAAAAAGTAAGATTTTCGGTTGAACCTGTATAGTTTTTCCTTAATGAACATTTAAAAATATATATTTTTAAAAATTCACTCAAATTTCAATTATTTTTTGTTTATTTTGAAGAGGAAATATATCATAGTAAATTGTTCCAGATAACTTATGAAGATATAACAATTTTTTGGAACCAGATTATTACTAGTAAATAATCTTTGTAGAAAATCTAAAGATGTTTTTGTTGTCATTGCTTAGTATTGGATGTCTTTTAATATTCATGCGAATATTTAATGTATTTTTACTCGACTCTTAAAGTTGGTAAATATGCGTTGACGTAACCTAAATGAAAAATTTATGTTTATTTGAATTTATGATTGACTGGATAATCGTATTTAAAAATAATAATAATAAATTTTAACATAATAATGGTATTACTTGTTAAAGTTTAGAAAACTCAGTTGGTGCGCATAATGGGACTGGATTGCTGGATCGGTGATCGGTTCTTGCTATCAAGATGTCCGATTGCGGTACATTGTCCTCTTCACTGTATAATTAGCAGTGCCAACACTACTTTGGTAACTGCAGGTAGAAATCATCTATGTGTTTACGCTTTTTAAACTTTTACGAGTAAAATTTAAATGAACTCTAGGTAAAAAATAATACCTATCCAGTATTTTAGAGAGCCTTAGCAAAAGTCCTCATGTCATTTTTCTGCATCCTTTTTTTATTTTTATAAAGACGCAGGTTTCTTACATTATACTCTCTTTGCAAACGGAGAGCGTTTCTTAAAAAATAGTACTTGAGTTTTAAATAAAATATTAAAAACTAATTAAATCATATTAATTATTTTTTTCTTTTTAATTTTTTATGTAGGCGCCAAATAATGGATTAGAAAATCGTCGGTAGTTTTCTTGTTTTTATTTGGCTTTTACTTTTAAAAAAATTAAAGATAAACCCGAACAGTATTATATTTTACTTTTTCTGTTTACATAATATTAACTAACTGAATTTCCAAAGACAAAGAGGACAGAACTCAAATATTAAAGTTTTCGACAACAAAGAAATAAGTAGAGCTTAAAGACTTAAATATTTGGGAAAATCATAACACCGAATATAAATGAAAAAAATGGAATGAAGAGTAGAGTGCGAAAAATGGAAACTGCCTATCATCTCATGAAGAACATTCACTATAAAAAATTCGAGTCATATAACTCCAAACTGAGGCACTATAAAACTGTAGTCCTACCAGAAGCACTGTATGGGGCAGAATTATTGCAGTTTTTTTCAGCTCAAAAAATAGCAAAAGCAAAAAAAGAATTTAAGAAAAATGTATGTACCACAATATGAAGATGGAATTTACAAATTGAAAAAGTGAAAAAGAAATTTACAAATATACAGAAAAAATAGGGGACTTAATCCGGAAAAGAAGATTCAAATTTTTTGGACATTTATGCAGAACGAACAACCAAAGAATGATAAAACAAATATTTAATTTCTACATAAACAAAGCCACTAAGAAAAAAGGATTATATTTTATTCAATATATTGGAGACAAGGGAAAATTATTTCGTATGAGTCTTTTTAACAAAAAAAAACTTAATCAAACAATGTTTAATACTTTTAGGTTTTCTGTTGTAGTAGATTGTTCAATAAATCAGTATAAATACTTTAAAAAAAAAAAAAAAAATGTAATTTATTATTTTGTTATGTAATAAGGTAGCAATTTTTATTTTTAGAAAAACTAGCCGTAGTGTATTTTATCGATGATATATATATATATATAATGTCTATTTGTAATATACCTAAGTAATTAAGTAAATTACTGCCTTAGTAATTCTTAACGAACAGTAATGAAGTGATCTATCTACCTATGAAGTAAACGGACAAGGCTACCAACATAATTATCCAACGCCTAAAAACAATAAATAAATGCCTATTCTACTATTTACATCCTGTATGCATATCTTGATTTTGATTGATGTTAGTGATTTGCAAATTATTATTATTTTGATGATTATTAATTACATATTTTATTAATAAAAGCACAGTAGATAATGTTATGTTTATCTTATTGTGGTCTAAATTTATAGTATAAATCTTTAGATATGATGTTCAGGTGAACTGTAATTATTTATTATACAATGTTGAGGAACAGCTCTACAAATTTGTTAGCCGTTTAGTAACCTGATTGCATTTCTCTTGTTATGTTATTGATAACGTAATAAGAAGGATAGACTGCTTTGTGGAATGTTAAACTAAGCTTTAAGGAAGAGAATAAGAGAATGTTTTATTTGGAGTGTGATGCTTTATGGAGCTGAAACATGGACGATGAGAAGGGCAGGCAGAAAACGAATTGAGGCTTTTGAGATGCGCAGAATGATAAATGTCAAGACGACAAGACCGTGCAACAAACGAAGTATTAAGAAGAATCGGAGAAAACAGGAAAATGCTAAATGCGATTGAATGTAGGAAAAGGAACCGGCTATAGGATGTAATGTCTAGGACATTGTATGAAGGAGTTTATTAGTGAATGCGGTAGAAGAATTGGTGAATGGTAGGAAAGGAAGAGGAAAGAAGAGATTTCAAATGATGGATGGGGGGCAGCAGCCACGACAGGACCTGCCCTAACGGCAGAATATTATGAATAAATGATATTCAAGGTGTTCCTTTCAAAAATTAAAAGCCATGTTTCGTTGAAAGAAAACATAGCTATGGCATTATATCTTTAAATTTACAGTTCAGAACAAATATTCGAATTAAATGGATAGTTTCAAGCAAATAAAAATATTTATATTTTTCATAAATTACTCGAGTGTTTTAACGCAATTATCATTTTTTTGTCCTTTTATTATCTTAAATTATTTACTATGTTCTAAACTTTCCTTCGGTATTGTTAAATGCGTTTCAAAATATTGTAATTTATGTCCCTTTTAATACTTTATTTTATTTTATTTTTATTACATAAATAAATAAATAAACTAAATATGAATTGTTAATGCCGTATTCCGAAGAGTTATTTCTTTATTTCCTCTTAATTCCTCTTCAATTTGTGTTTATCAGTCCATATATTTTAAAATATTTTTCACCATCATATTTGATGATGGTGAAAAATCTGATGATGGTATGCACCTCCTCTCAATCAAGAGAGGAGGTGCACAACTAATTGTTCCTAAATCCAAAATTTCAGCATCCTACGGCTAATCGTTTTTGAGTTATGCGAGATACATACGTACGTGCAGAAGTCACGCCGAAACTAGTCAAAATGGATTCAGGGAGTGTCAAAATGGATATTTCCGTCGAAATTTCTAAACCGAAATTTTTCACGATCATAGTACTTCCTTTCCTTCAAACGATAAAGTAAATATGAAAAGAAGTTGAAATATTAAAAATTGATTGATTGGAAAATAAATGTGAATAAAATCGATTTTATTTGAAGAAAACAGATTTTAATTTGATGAAAGACTGGTAATCTATCTACTACCAAGTTAGTAAAATTATATAATTTTTTTTTAAGAAGGTTTATGAATGAATTATTTGTATGTGTTCGTTCAAATGTACGTAAAAAAAGGAAATGTATTTCCCTGCTTCTGATATATCTAAAGTAATAAATAATAAAAAATTAACGTACAAATTGATACTTGTTAGTAACTGTGTTTTACACCGTACTGTTAAAAGATTTGATAAAAAAATCTTGAAGAAAGAGGAATAAAATTTCTCATGAATATTATTATTTTTGTTCCATCTTTATAAAATAATTTATTCATTTTTATACGCATACTTTAAAATTACTATTCTAAGTGACTAAGTATAAATGAACTAGATATCCAAACTTGCACTTAGTTTCCACTTATTTTATTTATTTATTTTATCATAAAATTACGTGGTATATTATTTATAACAATCTATAACACTCATAACAGACTTTTCTATAAACTATAACAATCAAATAACGTGGTCGCTTCATATACAATTAGAAAAAAATTAACTACATCAGTGATGTCATCTTTTGTTAAAACAGTAAAGTTAAATGCATTAGATGCAATATGAGTTATTGTTTTTTACATTACTATAAAAAAATTACTTTATATTCACAAAATAAAAAAAAAAAACCTGAAAAAGGCTACATAATTATTAGCAACGATGATTCAGATACGCTGAACGTTTGCAGTCAGAAAAAATATAATAGTATAGTATAATCTATTTCACTTATGTTTGAAATTTATGTAGATAGACCGTTCCAGCACAAGATACGGATAGTATAATCATAATCCTATTGCGGCTGACAGTTTTCCAATAAAACTATAGATGTTAGTAGCAGTAAGAATAAAAAAATTATCAATTTATAAATAGACAGTTTTATGTTAGTTATTATTTTTAATATTATATACAATGCTATATTTATACAATCAGAGTGTAACAGAGAAGCGGGCGATAAAAAATAAAAAAATTATAAATTAATAAAAACGTACTTCTTTGTCACCGTATTGTATAATAAATAAAAATACATAATTTACAATTATTTAAAAATAATATCTCGAAGATGGCCACTATTTCGTTTTTCACATTCCAACAGTCTTGTACGCAGGTTACCCGTTATATTTTGCAACGTGGTCCAAAGAATTCACCATTTTTTGGATCCATTCTTTAAGGTGGTTAAGGTTGTGGGGTGGTGGTATTTGAAAATCTATGATTTCAAGTACCACAAAGAAAAAAGTCATTTCCTGACATATCTGATAATTTTTCTGCCGTAATGATTTTTCGAGATGACGTAGTGGAACTATCGGGGAAATAATTAATGCGTGGCTAGTAGAAGTATATTGTTGAAAGAATGTTTTGATCAAAAAGATGATGAGTTAATTCGGGCCGAAGGAATTTTTATAACATGGTAACATAGCGATGTGAAATTACTATATTTAATATATTATACTAATATCAAAAATCTAAAATATGATAACTAAAATTTCATTGTAATTGATATTAATTGTTTCGCTACAGGATTTCTCATCTTCATTATAGTAATATAAATTTTCTAGTATATTCATCTAGTTGGACTAGTTGCAAATTCTTGATGGTTTGTTAATATTACAACCATACGTAATATTTTTTAAACAGAATTCCTCTAAATTAGGATAGAAAAAAGCCGTATAATATATTCTGTAAGTTTTAATCACAACTTAGTTCAAAGATTTTCGAAAATGAAACGAAATCTCAGGTTTTAATTACAATGCGGCTATTTGAGTAATTTTTATCCTTGTGCAGTAAAAGCGATCAAAATTATTTTTAATGCACAATCCCAGAGAAAGTAAATGCGAGAATTACACTAAGTATAGTTAAATCGTAAAAAATACTATTCGAGATAATGTATAGATGAAAAAAAATAGATGGAAAACTCTTCTATTTAATTAAAAAAGTGATATAATATACTAGTTAGCAACAAAAAATTAGTATTGTTTTGTAGGATAAAGGCAAGACTTTACTATGATTGACGTATTTACAGCATATGAGATACAAGATGCTTCAGAGTAACTATCTCATAGAGAAATATTTTTCATTATAGAGTATATCTCGAAGTTCTCCTGGGACTTTCATAACCTATTCAACTCGTGAAAATAATGGAAAAAATTCATGATCACATCGTCTGAAAGGCTGCATTTGCGAGCTACGGCTAGTGAAAGATTTCACTTGGATTTCACCTACCCCGGTGAAATGAGGTCATACTGAAATTTTTAGGACGTTAATTAAGAACGGTCGTCTTCGTTCTCAAAGAAATATGGCCCTTTAATTCCAAATAATGAACTGTTACCTCAGATTATCATTTTGACGCTGTGGAGCTTCTTTCCCTATACGTTTTGAGGATTTACACTCTACCAGTAGCGAAATCTTTGCTTACTTTCGAAGCCCGATATGTAGAAATAATCGACATAACTCACCAAAAGATTGTTTAAAAGATCTGGATTAACGTTTATCACGAATAGTAATCGTAGGCAGAAAGCAGGTCGATCATGAATCTTATAAGAACGGTCGGTACTGGAGATTAGTGAAAATCCTCCTTAAACTGCGATCAGAAATAATTAGTGATTATGTGTGCAGTCGTGCTGATCGAGTAGAATCTAAATGAGAATCAGCCACCACTCTCGCAACATTTTCTAGCGTACGCGCACTTTAACGCTTCCAGTCCTGTTTTCATTGCGGAGCCATTTCTTCGAAGTTTTTAGACCGTGTTTATATTGCAACTGGAGACGGTAACCGGATCGTTTCAACATATATTAAAATTATTTCTAAGTACTCGCTGTCATATAACTGTCATTTTTTTTTATAAGACTATTTAACAGCAAAACCACGGTGCACAGCGCTCTACTACTCCTTTATCACTGTGACTGAGTGGTAAAACAGGAGGTACAAAATAGCAGTACTTTCCTTCATCAATGGTAGACTATACCCGGTGTTGACTAATTGCTCGGTTTACTCCCACATCCGTTATAAACAAATAATACTAAAATGTGTTGCGCTAATCACTTTTTAGAGTACTCAAGCTGTAGAAAATATATAGATATTTGTAAATCTTCAGTTTTTTCCGTACTATTTCTTCAAGTTATTATTTTGCAATTTCTCTTTCTATAATTCTTCATTTTGCAAACTTTCCCCTTATTATTTCGACAAATACATAAAAATAAGGATTCCGCTAAGTAATTAAAGAATATTTTTGCTAGACATTTTTTAAATCTTGGTTTTCTAAATAATTTATTATACTTTACACGAAGAAATTGTTTGTTTTTAGTTTTGTTTATTTATTTGTGAATTGTTTGTTTTCTCCCACCGGTTTTCCAGCAACTGCCGGGTCTGGGTGTGTGTGTGTGTGTGTGTATAAGCAAATACGATTACCGCTTGCCAGGCCTGAGGTAGTTGTAAATGTAAATGTACAAGTAAACATGTAGTCTGGAACACATTCAGGTCGACCTCTCCTGAAACGTGTGGTTAATTGAAACCCAACTACCAAAGGACTCCAGAATGCTAGATTCACAGTCTAACATTCAAATCCATATAAATCTATACTGATTTTACAAGGACTCGAACCTTGGAACTCTCGAATTTCGAAAATCAGCTGATTTTATGATGACGGTTTAACCACTAGTCTAATCCGGGAGTTTATTATTTTTTTCTATTATATATATATATATATATATATATAATATATAATTTTAATGCGAAGATTCTACTTATTGATGATATGTATGGCAGTTATATATCCATAATAACTTATCGTATTTTTTAAAAACTTGTAATCATTTTTAATTTTTACAAAACAAACTTAAATTTATTATCTATACATGAAATTAAATAATATTCTGATTCATAATCAATTTGTTAACATTTAACTACTAAAAAAACTCGGTGGTTTTAACTGTGTTTTAAAATAGTCTTATTTAAAAATAAATTAAAAGTATTAATTTAGGACTTTTAACGTTATGTAAAAGTTGAAAAATAAATATTTTATTTGAAATTTACACATTGTTTTTGCTTTTTGATAAAATTTTAATATTGTGTATGTTTTTTATGGATTAATTTCCATAAAACGTAAATTTCATGCAAAAATTATATTATTTAAAGAAAAATTTATGAAACATTTAGAAGCATTATTTTCATTTAATAATGTAGAATTTAATTTTAAATCAGTTAAACATTTTAATTAATTTTCTTTGTTAATAAAATTTCTTAATGTATTTTATTTATTTATATAACAAAAATTTATGTCTTTTCAGGAAATTATCAGAACATTTGGCGAAAAAGTATATAGATTTTAATATATAAATTTTAAGCTCTGAAATACGTTTTTAAGTCAAGGCAGGCTATTGTTATTTTACAATAATTTATACATATAAAACTTTCTTACGTCTGTTATATGAAATAAAGTCTGTAGTAAAACATTGAGTGGTATATAATATTGAAAAAATTTTAATTAAATTAAAAGAAGAAAAAATATATGTACTTTATATCGTGAATTGCAAAACTGTATCGGTGAAAGTAAAGTACGTAAGCCTCTTAAGCTACACTGCAAGTGTTGGTGCTGAATTTAATAAATTTTAAGTTTTTACTAAGTAATGACTACTAACATTAAAAATATATTAATCTAACCTTCTTCTAAATAATAAAACTCATGAAAGACGTGAGAGGTATAATATAATAATAATAATAGTAGTAAATAATAATAGCAGTATATATGAACATATATTAAACGTTTCTAAAATGCCCAAAATATTATAAATAAAAAAAAGAAAAAAACACGAATAAAAACCTTTTTATTTAAAGGTTGACCACTTTATTATAAATGAAGTTTGGTGATTGTATTCTGTATAGTTATTTTATTACTGTTAAATTACTCATAGGCCTGTTCATTACGTAATTACGTACAATAATTTTTTTTAATAGGCTATCATGTAGTAATTTAAAACAATGTTTATTTTATATCTTATCAGTAATCATTATTATTTTCCAATTTTTATTTTCATGTATTTACACTTTTGTACATGTGCGCACATATTTAAAAATAATTTTTTTTTTACGTGACATTAAGACATTTTTTATGATTACTCTACAAATTGGTAACACTTTTTCTTATTTATAACATCTTCAATAAAAAAATAATTGTTTATTTTTATTTAAACACACATTAATATTTGTAGTCTCTAAAATAACTATAAATGTCATATTTTAAATATTTTATAATGAGTGTAATAATAAAAAATGATGTTTTCTGACTGAAGATGTGAGAAAAAAGAAAGTGCACTCAATTTGGTTTGTAATAATCATAAATAGGATTGGTGGTTGGCATATAAAAGAAAAAAACATGTTTTTTTTTATTTTCGATTAAAAGAAGTGGTGTTAAATATTCGAGAATATGTTATTCCTATTAATTGTTCCCTACAAGAATGTTTATATGTTCATAAAATTTGTGCCGCTTAAATACTGTCATGTTTCCAAAAAAAAAGAAAAGAAGAAAACGTAATTAGGGGAATACGATTTTGGGTTTTTACTTTTTCCTTTAATATTTACCGTGCCCATCAATAAAGCATATCATTTTCTCGATCCGAGAACTTTTTATACTACTAAAACAGTATATGGACGCTGAGATACTCTGCACTGGTTTTGATTATAATTGTATTTTTTTTTTTTATTCGAAAGAGGGTACTGCAATCTTTTTTTGTCAGTTCGTCTGACATACTGAATTACTCTGACATAGAATCTGAATTAATCTGACACAGTGAATTACACCCAAAAATGGCATAACTATTACACTAAGTGAGCTGAAGGTTTGCTCCCTGTCTTTGTCAACCGAACCGTCGGCTGTTTTTTTGGCAGGAAGGGCGAGCGGGGTTTGCTGTACTATCTAATTGGATGCCAGCATCCAATTACTAGTAAAAAGACAAGTTTGGATATAAAATGCAAACACCACATACTAGTACAATACAATGACTAGTAAACTAGACTCAGCAGCGGATGAGGGGTAAACCTTCAGCTCACGTATTGTGCCAAGAATACAAATATACCATTACAGTTTTACAGAAGATAATGAGCCACCCGTTGTTAGTTATACTGTTACCTAAGGTAAACAGAATAAAAGTGTTCCTTATAGAACTCAAATAGCGTTCATTTTGGTTGGGCCAACATTCTTATTTTTAGCGTATATTGGCCAAAGAAAGAAGATTAGGGGCTAAATCACTTCACTTTTTTTCTCGTAAGCCTGGGAAATATATTCACCTTTATGACGCACATTATTTTCGAAACATACAACGCTGAGTAATACTACCTGTAACTCAGACGCTTTACACGCTTCATATCCATAAATAAATTGGTACAAACAGTGAAAAATAAGAAATTAATATTTCCCTGTTTGTCGGGAAACAATGCGTTAGAAGAATAATATGCTTCTTTATAGACTCTTTTCTCACTCTGCAATTTTCGATTAAGTGATTTGGAAAATGTACTAGAACTTTTTCAGCCCTAAAAATTAGTACTAAATCTTTTATTATGTTTGACGTATTAACTTCTTTTGATTTACAAAACGGTTTAACATAGTATGTAAAGACTGAAATTCTCATTTATTATTTGAACTGTACCTTTACAAACGTCTTTTCAGAACGTATTGGTCATAATATGAGCAAAAAAGAAAATCCGGTTGACCTAATTAAGGACTTGGAATCTAAAATTTATAAAACTGTATTTAAATTTTGCAACATTTTCTTATTCTTTGATTGGGACTGGAACTTCCAAAATTTCAGTCTTCTAGTCATAGGGGCTACTTAATTTACCATTTAGTATTAATTTATTTTTTCTAATATTCGTAAATCTGATTTTTATTATACAGCATACAACAAGTATATCATATTTGAGTGAGGTAGAAGTAGAATTAGGAAATAAAATGGTCTTGTAAGATCCGTTTGCGTCTACAAATCTATACCGAAATAGTAATGTTGTTTAATTGAACTAGGATTCTTAACCCGTAACTTGGATCGCCCGGATAACTGATTGAAGCTACTGGAAAAATAGTATTTAAGGATAAGGAAAAATTTTCAATTATTCGAAAAGGCTGATTTAGCCATAGAGAGTTCTTAAAACGAGTCATCAGCAGTAGTCTTCAAGGCTCCTTCCGGTCGGTGGGTACAAGCAATTCCTCGAAAGATAGGTGTGGCTTTCAGCGCATAGTGAAATGTTCAGGTAAAATCGAGATATCTCGTCTTAAGCCTTTCAGACCCAATATACTTTATATATAACATACAGCATCGATAGGGACAGTGGGAATCTTATATAATTCTATATACGTGCATCACATTACATGGTCTTTTGTGGTCTCTCGCAACATCGGACAATTAAATTTCTTCATAATACTCGTTAACACTGTCGATATGTCATTATCAATCAACGTATCGACTCCTTGAGCGAAGTGTAGCACATTATTGTATCCTGTGCAAGGTTTCTCAATCTTTCCGTCTCAGCAAGTGCTATTTTATCGTGTGGGCTATTCAGTACTTTACGTAGATCTAAATTACTCAATACTAAACTACCTATGCTGAAAACTGATGCCACAAATGTATTTCTGCTTCACATCAAGGAGGTTGAAAAAACACCAATCGCCTTTGACTGGAAGCAGCTGCTTTATGTCACCAAATAGGATCACATTAACTCCGCCGAGTAGGTTATAGTTATTAATCAGACACAGAAAATTATGAAATAATTATTTAAATAAAAAAATGGAACCGACATTAAAATGCGCTAAAAAGTAAGAATAATTTCGTTCAAATAAGTATGATCATATTTATGTGCTAATTGAATGGACTTGTGATGGCGTATATAAAAAATAAGTAATAATCGCAAAGCGAATAGCGATCAAAGCACATAAATATGAATTTCACTGATGTAATATCGGTAATGATTTTTATGTACTATACGTATGTAGTATTATAGAACAAATTTACATTATATTTAGAAATTAATTTTGTAGAAGCAGACGCCGATTTAGAAATTTGTCTAAGGAATTAAGTATTTGGACGAAATTATTTTTTACTTTTAGCGCATTTTTATATCGGTTCTATTATTTTAAATACGATTATTAAAATCTGTTTTGAAGATCTGGAATTCTAGTTATATTCTCCAATTTAAGAAATCTGAAAAATTAATTTTGTAAGGATAAGTAACGGTTCTCGTAATTGTTGAGTGTACTACCTTATTATTTTCTGAACAACAGAAAGACTAAACCTAAATTAGATTAGAAATTAGATACTGGGTGACTGAAAGTAAAATAAAATTATCACTTTTGTATTTTCAAACGTAATCTTTTTCTTTACTAATCGGAATCTTTAAGTGAGATAATTTTGCAGAAAGAAATTTCTTAAACTGATTGTAATCAAAGATTTTTATTCGCGTTTAAAAATCCTACGACTATTGAGTAAAATATTATGATAACCCACAATTATAGAAACACTTCAACTTGTCCTGTAGCACACTTTCACTTTTGTGATGGAGTCTATTGGGATATCCCCACTAAAGCTTTATTCTCCTTCAAATTATAATACGATACTGCCTTCCTTCACCGCTGAAACTAACCCACTCGTAAAATATATTTTTTTCTGTTTTAACCTTCCTACAATTCGTTTCTCTTTAAGATGTGTGTACGTCAAATACTATCACTGTTAGGCAGTAGCCAGTTTAATAAGTAGGGGATTATGGCAATGAGAAAAATCAACGCGCAACATTGACTGCGCACTACAAACGTCTCTTATGCCAAGGGATAAGTAATGATGGGAGAAACCCGGAAAAACCTTTACTCCCACAAACTACGAGATAGGTTATAGTACCTCTATTTTAGCAAACAAGTAGATTTATCTTAATTAATTATAATTAGGAATTATCTTGTTATCTATTTGATTTATATTTCCAAATTATTAATTTATAAAATTGTAGAAGTTAATGGTACATTCAACGTTGGCGCATACATCTCTTGATTATGCAAATGCGCGTCCAATCAAACAATCCATTTTTCTTAGATTATAAATTACAGGTTACGTCAGTTTATGATGAATATATTATTTAAAATATTAAAAAAATAATATTCTTGTGCAAGTTATTACATCATGTAAATCAATATCAAATACTATAATAACATACACCCACTTTAAGGTGATTAAGAATTAGAATTTTAAAATCTATATTCATTTTTTACTTAAAAAAAGAAAATCAACTTGATACATTTATCATAACTAGCGGTATGACCTTTATCAATAATTGACTAGAATATTAAATTCCTTGTTTTTATTTAATTAATTTTAACAAATTTGCACTAAACATGATTTAATCCATTAATTTATCCTCTGCATTGTATTAAATCGGAAGGATTCATTTTGTAAGTTGTGTTATATCTGTATATATATAAAAATGTTAAGTTCGTTTGTGTACGGCTTCAAAAACTCAAAATGTTCTGCACCGATTGAGCTCAAATTTTAGCAGGATATATAACCCGCATCAAAGATTGTTTTCATCTATTTTTAATAAATCTATCTATCTATTTTTAATTTGGAAATGTAAACAAAGGAAAACCAATCAGATCAATGCAAGTTGGCCGCTGTCAAACACGACCAATTTCTTTGAATTATATTTAACAGCTAAAACATCTGTATTTTATTTTAAAAAAAACACGATAAAAAAAAATTTTAGCACGATATATTACCCGCATCAAAGATTGTTTCCATCTATTTTTAATAAATCTATCTATCTATTTTTAATTTGTACAGTTTTTTAATAAATAAGAGGCTAATAAATCAGATGGAAATGTAAACAAAGGAAAATCAATCAGATCAATGCAAGATGGCCGCTGTCAAACACAACGACCAATCACAAAGAGCCCGTATGGCCGTTGCCAATGTAAACAAAATCACAACTGATTAAGTCACAAATTTCTTTGAATTATATTTAACAGCTAAAACATCTGTATTTTATAAAAATAAAAAAAAAAACACCAAAACAAAAAGAAAAGCCACCAAGAAGGATGACTTACAGTAAATAAATTAAAACACCCAACTTTCTTATAGCCCACATAGACTTAAGACGATGCAAACAAAAAAAGTCGAAATAACCAAATACACAGAAAATAATATCCCTACATAATGACCAAAAAATCATTTGTTAGGTTAATTTTTTACATATATATGACCAAACAATCGTTTTTTGGTCATTTTGCGTTCTTTACTATGTAAAAGCAAAGAACAAAATTCAGAAATAGTAACACTGAAACCACACAACAAAGTATTCGTTTTTTTTTTTGTTTTTTCTTACCTCCGAAACCACCGTTATGCATTGCTTCAGATGATGATATGAATGATTTATAGCGTATGAAAATGCCATGCCTGACCGGGATTCCAACTCGGAACCACCGGATTAAAGTCCGAGACGTTACCACTCGCGCCACGGAGGCCGGCAAACATATTCGTTAGGAGCCGAATAAAAACACGACTTACCAATATGGCGTTGTGTGTCAAACCAATTTTATACGGGCTATAAAATTGCTTTTAATACGCGAAACCCTTTGCAATGATTGAACATTAACTAAAACCTCTACAAAAATTATTCCTTTTGAACTAAGCCAAATTTTGATATCATTGTTTTTCTATAACACGGCTGGAATTCTTTTCGTTTAATGATAAGAAGCTTTGTCGAAGACAATAACCGAATTCTCTTCCAAAGGACATAATACACCGCTAAACTATTTCTAAATAATTCAAATTCGTGTAATTTTTTTACGAATCGCGTTTTTATCAAAATCTCACCTTTTTTCTCAATTGACCTGCGGGGTTTTGCTTTCTTTGGAGACCGTAATTCATTAGTAGATTCATACTCGAGAATCACGTTGTACACTGAAGCATCACAACTTCTACTTACGTTAGCAGTTTATTAACATCTGAAATCAACGCCGTTTGATTATTCTGTAATTTGTAAGCATTACTCTGCTTTTGTAAGGATTTAAAATGATTTGTTTTTTCGCACGACTTAAGGGCTTTTTTCCGCAGACCACAAATCTTTATAAATAAAAATGTTAAGTTCGTTTGTGTACGCTTCAAAAACTCAAAATATTCTGCACCGATTGAGCTCAAATTTTAGCACGATATAAAACCCGCATCAAAGATTGTTTTTATCTATTTTTCGCATCAGTCACATACCCGCGATCGCGAGAAAACAGTCTTTTTAACGGTCAGCTGTGCACCAGTGACCGCGCCATCTGCCGGAAGCGAGGGTAACACTCGCCATACTAGCTAACGACAACCGCAGTCACATGTGAAACAATACTTGTTCCTAATTACATTGTTTATTAACAAAAAAAAAAAAAAAACGTATCCACTTGCATCTGATTCAGATTATTATACAATCTTAATTAAATATTCACTTTAATCGAGGTACTTTTGTGTGATCGTGTCGTGATTGAGCTGCGCCTTTCAATAAGCTCCGAATTTATTAGAAAACGACCAACAGTGAGATATATGTATTAATGACGCGTGCAACACTGCACATCCAAACCAAATTCGCGCATTATTCGCAATTATTTTGACCGCTTGCTTCCCTTCATCTCTCACAGAGTTATGGGAAAGATATCGATCGCATATGTTTGAGGATATTTTGCATAGAGTATGCCTAGAAAATACTATTATGACCATGGAATTTACAGAAGGCATTTACAACGAACCATTGATAAATATTGAAGACAAGTGCTTAGCTATTGCAAATAAAGTTCTTAGTCAATTGGATTAGTTAATAAAGAAATAAAGTTCTTAGTCAATTGGAATTCCAGCACCCACCCGAGCTGCGATTGCTTCATTTGATGGGGATTTACGCCGTGAACAGAGTTACAACATTGGTCATCATTGATCTTCAGTCATATGTCCAATCAAACATTCCCAAATTAACGCGTGAACAGAAAGGCATTTATGATCGCATAATACAAATGATAAATGACGGAGTTGGGGGGACCTTCTTCTTGGATGCGCCAGGAGGAACTGGGAAAAAATTCCTCATTAGATTGATTCTAGCAACGGTTCGATCGAAAAATTAAGAAATTTATGAATAACGTAGTGGAAGCAACGATTTTAACGGGGCCTTTCAAAGGGGAAGATGTCCTCATTCCTCGAATACCCATAATCCCGACCGATACACCATTTTAATTTAAAAGATTGCAATTCCCATTTCGATTGGCATTTGCAATCACAAAGAAATAAAGCTCAAGGTCAATCTTTAGAATTGTGTGGTTTAGATTTAGATGCGGATTGCTTCTCACATGGGCAACTGTATGTTGCGTGTTCCCGAGTCGGCAAACCAGATAGCTTTTATATCTACGCAGACAGTGGAAAAACAAAAAATATTGTATATCCACAAGTATTGCAAAATTAAACTTCTATGAAACGTATGCTTTGTTTTGTTTCACATTTCTCATCCATGCAACCACAATAAGCCACAGCGAAGCGTGGCGGGTAGAGCTAGTTATGAATATATTTGGAAAAGATATTTGACGATTTTCAACATATGGAAAATAAAAAAAAAACAACATTTCACCGTAAAATTTGGTATTTAAATAAATACTGCGATAATTTTTTTATTAAGATTTTAAAAATACAAATTATGGTTAATTTCCTTTATACCTCCACCATTATGATTTTGTGTTTTTTTGTATTTTCTGTACTGCTCAGATTTATTTAATTTTGTTGTCTTTTTCCCTGATACGAAAAGTTAAAATGTATATTTAATACAGTAATAATTGGTAAATTTTCTTATAGAAATTATTGAGGCTCCATATTGAAATATTATTTTGTTATTACAATTATTTTGTTCCCGTATATTATTTTGAATTTTTTATAATCAGTTTCATTTTGTTCCGTTTATTACACTGAACCAGCAGAGTTTAGTAATTTTGTTAGACGAATGAATTCTTTAAAAACTAATGAAACACAGTTGAATTTTTTCAAGAATACATTATCATTTTTCGCGCAAGAATAAGTCTAAACGGGTAAAAATGAAATTACATGTGGGTAGGAGACGGAGTAAGCGAAAATGAAATTACTTTGAGGTCAGTGTGTGTTAAAAATACCGTGGGTAGAATCGTCAAGGTTTACTATTCGATAAAATACTTCCGTTTATTTACTATTGGTCTTTCGTGTTAACATTTTAAAAGTATGAATTACGAAAAAAATTACAAAACCAAAGTCGATTGGGCTAGTTATCTTAGAGAAGTCTGCTCTTTAAATCTTTTGAATACTAAAGACGACGTAATTGGTTTTTCAGTTATGAGGTGGAAGTTAATCATTCGCTTTTAATTCGTCGTAAATTCAACGTGGGACGTATGCTACATGAACAGTGGGTTTTGGTGGGGAAAAAAAAAGTATTTCCTTGTTGCTGTCGGTAATAAAATGGCTGAAATTTTAATTTCGGTAGTTATTGAAAGAATTGACACTGCTATACAATTATTTAAAATAAATGGATGGCGTGCATATAATTTATCTTTTATTGTTTCAGAGCTAATTTACAATCGGTTATACATTTACATAAACCTTTAGTAAATTGGGTCACATCCCAAATCACATGAAAAAGAAGCCCTCAGCGAAACTCCTCAAAAATTACACCCTGGTATAATAAAAACTTTTATGCTAAGCACATACAAGTATCAATTATGAATGGCACTCAAAACCATTACAACAATAGAAAGCAAAATAGAGTATAATAAGTAGAAGTAAAAAAAGGACCATGTAAAAAAAGAAAAGAAAAACATACAATCGGATATGTATATAATGGGATCTAAAACGGTAACATGCATTACACTCGTGAAAATGTTAAGCATTCAGAGAATTTATTTGATCTTACGGGACGGAACGGTAGGATATAGAGGATTTTTTTTATCTCCTATCTATTGTAGAACCTGGACATCAGTCAATTAATCCACGAATAAAGTCGTTACTTGATGTAAATCCATATTAATAAAGGAAAATAAACAAATATTTTATTTCATTTTCTCAGAATTATTTAAAAAATGACAACTGTTACAACAACTTATAAGCTCAAACTTCTTTTTCTGGAATTTTAATTGTCATTACACTTTTTTCATTACCACAATAATTAAAATGGGTATATTGTTAGTATACAAATAAAGCGTAGTTCACCATAACATTTAGCTGAATCGGTTAGCACGATCCACAAAAAAAATGTTTAACTGGAAAAGACTCTTTTTTTTTCTATTTCCTGTTTAGCCTCCAGTAACTACCGTTTAGATAATACTTCAGAAGATGAATGAGGACGATATGTATGAGTGTGAATGAAGTGTAGTCTTGTACATTCTCAGTTCGACCATACCTGAGATGTGTGGTTAATTGAAACCCAACCGCCAAAGAACACCGGTATCCATGATCTAGTATTCAAATCCGTGTAAAAATAGCTGGCTTTACTAGAACTTGAACGCTGGAACTCTCGACTTCCAAATCAGTTGATTTGGGAAGACGCGTTCACCACTAGACCAACCCGGTGGCTCTAACTGGAAAAGACTAAAACGTTTTAATTAAAGGTTATGGTAATGGTAAAGGTTATGGTTATGTTAATTATACATTATAATATTTTATAATGTTCAAGTTATACTTTAGAAATATTTAGTTAAAACGCATCTAAAATCATAATAAGAAAACGATTAAAACTGTTTACTAAAAATTAGTAAACAATAACAAAACAAGATGCATTCCGATTTTTGAAGTGTGATGATCAGTAGATAAAGAAAACCTAATTAAGGTAAATAAAATATATAAAAGAGAATTTAGAAAAATAATACAAAAAAAAAACACAGATTGAATAAAATAAAAATGTAAAAATAAATAAATAATAATTACGAATCACCGAAAGAAAGGTCATTTTATGTATGTAAATAAAATAATATTAATAAAAAAAAGTCGGAGGTCCTGGGTTCGAATCTCGGTCAAACATGACGTTTATCATAGGCTTTAAAATTTTCATTTTCATATTTCCACGCCTAAGCTTCGAGCTTATGTGGAGAATTAATTCATCAAGAAAAAAAAGTTGAATTATATATATATATATATACATATTAAAAAAAAAATGGCTATAAAATTTGTTCCATGTAGGCCTACATTGTGATCCACCCAAACCTAAATTCTTGGATTTCAATATTTAAGACGATTGAAGTAGTTTTTTCCTTGCTTCATCTTATAAGAAATAAAGTATATTGTAAATTATAATGCTCTCCTATTTACATCTTATTCGCTAAATTTATCTTTTTTATTTTGAGGAATCAATTCGTATCTCGCTCACTGAAATGCAGTGAGGCCAAAGTTTAGATTGCGCTATTTCTTTTTTAAAAAAATTATACAGAATATAAGGTAGAATGAAGTTTTGTATAGAAAATATTTAGATTGTAAAGAAAAAAAGAATGGCAGAAAATTTTTTATAGTAGTGTAGTCATCAAGTATTGCAATTTTTAAGAGTAGTCAACCTCTTAATTAATTTTATTTTAGTGACTGTTTTAAATATATTTTAATCATCTGAATACATTTTAGTAAAACGTTACTTAAAATCTCTGTACTGCAATCGTTACTTGAAATAAAAATCTGAAATAGTTTATTTACGTTTATTAAGGGTTATATATCAGATATAAGGGTATACTTTTGTAGTATAAACCAGATATTTCAAAATTTACGTTATAAAATATTCAGTACCTTTATAAATCATGTGAATTCTGGTACTAAATAAATAAATAAAATCAAAGAGTTCTCCATTTTACTTTCCTGTCATTACAGTTCTAGAGCTGTGCTGCAAGAAGGAAAGTATGGTAGTCAGCCAAAAAAATAGGGGTGTGGTTTTTTTATCACTTCTCCACATGTTATGACCCAGAAACCCCAAAAAACAAAATAAAAGTGGGGGGGGGGTAATGTTCGTACGTAGGTTATGTACGTGTGTTGGGGTGTTTGAATCTTAATACGTTTTGACTGGATAAACCAATTTGGTTGAAATTTTGTACAGAAACTCGTGTGTATGAGCCAATTTGTTGGTAAAATTTTGCGTTCAATATCTTGAGGGGGAGTGGATGGTTTTTTATCAATTTTCTCAAAATGTTTCTAACATAATCCCGCTTTATATTAATCTCAGTACAAGTATAAATCCTCAGCTTACCGTTTTTAAAAAAGGTTTTCCTCCAAATTCTTCCCCCTCCATCAAAATTTAAAGTAATTTTTTTATTTACTGGATAAGTTTTAACCGAATTTTTTCTTCCAAGGAGTAGTTGTAGTACAAATGTCAAAAAAAATAATTTTGGGCAATATTTGGAGGTAGGGAAGACAGTCAAATTTTAAAAATATAGATTTTTGGAATTTTTCAAAAGTTTTTTTTGTTTATTTAAAATTTAATAATAATATTACAATAAAATTTCATCATAATTCACTTCTCACCACCAAAACAGAAATCTTAGATAAATTTTTACCGGTTGAACATTTTTCAGTGGATTTTAAAAAATTTTCTTCCAGTTAACATGGTAAACGTAGAAAATGTAAATGTACAAAATAATTATACAATAAAACTTCATCGTAAATTTCTCTCACACCCCTCCTCCCCACCAAAAAATGAATACAAGATAAATATTTTCATGTATAATTATTTTTTTATTATATAAGAATAAATAACTGATGGGAGGAAAATATTACAACTTTGTTGCCAGATATTTATAGTAACGTAAATGACGTTTCTTCATCAAAAAAAGTAATACTATTCTATACTTCTAATAAAAAATCGATTTCAGATTACGTTAATAAAAATCAATTTAATTCATTCCTAATCGCGTAATGTTTCTACGCTTAGTAATTGTTTATGATGACTATATTTCGTATTAGTTTGGACACGGTACTCGTAACATTATTGTTTTCTTCTTAACGATTTTCTTTTCCTAGATACCTTTCTATAATTATTATATCTTCTTTTTTTCGTATTATTTTACTTTCTTATAAGTTTAATAAGCTTTTATTTAATGTTAATTTTAATTTTATGTTTGATGGTATTTTATTCTCGTCTTTTTTTCTTCTTGCCCTCTTTTTAGTTTTTTATACTTCCAGTTAATTCATTTTAGTACAAGTCGTTCTTATACATCGGCAATTATATTCGTTTGATATACAGAAAAATAAAACTACGTGTAAGAAATACGATCTATTGATCCTGTAATAGTTAATTATAAAGGGAATAGAAAAAAAATAAAAAGAATCCAGATTACATCGCTGGTAATACAGATTACGAGCGATGAAAAATGAAATAAGCGATAAAATCAAAACATTTCTTGTAAACTTAATATTCAGATTGCGGAAGTCGTAAAAGAAATTAATTATTACACTGTAATAATCAATAATATTTTTGTCATCTATAATTAAATATAATCGGTAGTATTTGATGTAACCTTAGAAAAAAACGATTATCAAAACTAAGTTGAAATTGTATTAATCGAAGGCAGTGTGTTATATTTCGTAGCCAGACCTTTCGCGGTCAAAAGTAAAGAGTTATAAAATACTATATGAACAGAAAAAATGTTTTGGCTGAAGTACTAAAAAGAAAAGGTCTAACACAAATCTACCATGGCAAACGGTATAAATAGTAAAAATGAGAGAAAATGATTTGTAGTAACCGGGGAGTATTTTTTGGTTGAGATAAAATAAATTGCTTTTATGAAAAGTAAACCTAATTACAAAAAACTAAAAAAAAAAATTAAAAAGGAAGTAATAATAATACTACTAACCATTTCTTTTAGTCAATGTAGTTTTTTTATGAACCCCTCTTTAAAAACGACTTACCAACGCTTTACTTTTGGCCTAGAGTTAAAATTTCAAAATTTATAGATTAATTGGATAGTATTTTTTAAAGATTTTTCTCAAGATTGAGAAAGTGATAACACAGAGACAAACACAAAAGATGACAAACCTTCATGATTATGAAAATAAGAAAAGGAATGCAGAGTAGCTTATGATGTAACTAGCGAGCCGTGCATGAAATAAGGATGTACAGAACGCGCGAATATTAATTACTTTTTTGATTTAAATTTTCCGACCAATTATATATGGATGATTTCATTTTCTCTCATGAAAATATTTTAAATATCACATTGACTTCTGGATGTAAATTACAAATAATAAAAAAAAAAGTACAACAGGATCTCTTTTGCAGTGGAGCTTTCTCTAAAAACAACTAATGAAGGAATCATTATCAGTCCTTCTGATGAAGAGTAAGACTTAACTCCACTTAAAAATGATATATATATATATTTATTTTTTATAAAAAAATTTTAATGTTAATTTCAAATAAACTTTACCAAAATATAATAAATTATCACATCATATGGTTAAATTAAACCGTTACGGTAATTAATAATCAAACGATTGCAAACAACTAATTGACTCAATTTTAGTTAATTTCATTATTTAAATTTTTTTTTCACATTTATTTGAGAGAATTATAACAAAATTTACTAATCTTTAATTTAACGTTTAATTCAAAAGTTTGAAATTTAAGTAAGAAATAAAAACGAAGGATTTTTTTTTTAGTATTTAATGACATTTTTTAAGTTGCTTTAATTTAAAATAAAATTGTTTAACATTTTGATAAGCTCATAAAATCGTTTCGTGTGGATAAAAAGTTGTTTGCCAGAAAAGCACCGACAAGAAATCTTTTTATTTTAAGTATAAGAAAAGAATACAAAATAACAATATAAAGATACAGTTATGGAGTATAAACTAAGGCGCTGTAGCGTGCAGGTTTTTGTATTATTTTCCTAACTTATTTGTTTTAATTTTAATGTAAAAGTATTTTGAATATTAGATTTAATTTGATCCTTAGAGTACACGCTATAACGATCCAGTATTACGCAATTTTTGTAGCAATAAAATTAAACATAATTCAGTTCATTATAAAAAAAAAACATTACAGTTTACGTTATCTGAAAATGAATTACAATGGGATCTCAGAGGAACTACCTCTGAAAAATAAAAAAAAGCTGAAAAAGTATTGCAAAATAAGAATTAAACATCAAAATTCCCAAATTTCGAGTAGAGAAACTTTTCATTTAAGAGGCTTCCTTTCTCTTTGGGGAAAATTTAGGAAAAAATTATTTATAAAGAAGCGATCCCTAACAGTTGCAAAAGAAAATTAATTTAAAAGAAAATTTTATTTTTTGAAAGTAATGAAAAAAATCGTTTCTTTTTTTGGATCAAAAATATAACAGAGGTGCCAAAGGTACTTTAATTTTAACAGGTCTTTAAACGATGAAGTAAAATAGAAAAAAAAAAACATTATTTTTATAATAAAAATCTGATGTGGACACATGACTTCCTTGTTCGCCTATAAATTACATATACACATTTTTTTTTTTAAAATGAAAAGTACAAAAAAATTTATTTCATTAATAACTTCTGATATTTTTTCATTGTTATTATTGAATTATTTATCGTAAAAATTGTCTTACAATTAAAGGTTAATAATTATTATAAATCAATATAATTAATTTTAAAAAAAAGTTAAAAAAAATGAAAGGAAATGAAGTCGGATTTGAACCGATGTGCCTTCCCGTTGTAAGATCAAATATTTCATTAATTAAAATGTCATTTGGCTCTAAGTCTGGAACCAATGAAAATAAGTCCAACTTATGATATATCGTTGAAAATCTCTCAAGGAGAGCTTATTACTGCAGTTAAGAAAAAGTCCAAAATCCAAATTTTTTTGAATTTTTTGAATTTTTTTTGGTTCAGTCGATTGCAATCAAAAGTGCACAGCTAGATGTTAAATAGTCGTAAATCCAAAATTTTAACATCCCACGGCTAATGGTTTTTTAGTTATAGAGATACATACGTGTACGTACGTACGTACGTCACGCCGAAACTAGTCAAAATGGATTCAGGAATGGTCAAAATGGATATTTCCGTTCAAATTTGAAAACTGACATTTTTCGTGATTACAATACTTCCTTTACTTCGTACAAGGAAGTAAAAATTAAATGAATAGTGCCAAGAAACAAAAAAAAAATATATATATATATTTTTTAGAGGAGGGAATAAATTAAAAATAAAACTTATTTATATAAGTTTTTTTTATATTTTAAATATTATATATATATATACACACACATAAAACTGTTATATATATATAATAAAGAAAATTTAAGAAAATCTTAATAAATATGCTTAAGTAAAGTTTTCTCTAAATCTTAACACCTCCTTCAATAGAGGCTAAGATAAGAAAACAAATTTTTCAAAATCCTTTCTGCATGTTACGTTCGGGGGTCTATAATTTAAAAAAACTTGTAGACATTTCTTGAAAGCTATGAAATAGAAATATATATGAAATAGAAACTTTCGAAAATTTTTTGATTAATATTTAAACCTAAGGGAAGTAGAACAAAAAGAAACAAAAAAACATATATTCCAAGTTTAAGAGATGAGGGTTGATTTTTTGAAAAATACTTTTTTTTGCTTATTTATGTGCATTGTAGGTAAAAAATTTGCTTTAATAACACTTTCTCTAAAATTCCTCTAAAGAAAATCGAATTTAATTTTTCGAGACATTCCGAAACCCCCTAAACGAATTTTCGAACAAAAGATTAATATCAATGATTCATATGTAGAAATATTTGAGCTAAATTTTAAGAAAATCGATTCAGTAAATCCTGAGATTAAGGCCAAAAGATGTACGAAACACTTACGTACTCACTTATTTACATATTTTTTTTGGTCTAAATGAAATAGTTGGACCCTGAAGCGTAATGATTGGCAAAAAGAACCCGATACCCAATTTTTGACATGATCACCTTACTTCCTCTTTCTTTTAAGCTCTGGCTTAAGATTAGAATTGGATTAGAATTAATATATAAGGAGACAACAATTCTCCGTCTGTCTTTCGGAAACAATTTAAAATCATTTACCTGTTGATTTTAACTTAAAATTCCTTTCCACGCCCATATTACACCCTTGAATAAACTATAACCTATTCGTGAATTAACGTTACACTTAGTTAAAAAAAAAAAAAACCATAATCATTCAGTAACCGGGAAAATGTTGTAAGATAGTCCTAATTTATTTGAAATTTGAAAATAAGCTACACACTTTACTTCAATAACGTTGTCGCCACGTATAATAGAAAGTTCGCATATTACGATATGACATATGTACGGATACATTTTTTTTCTTAAACAAGTTTTTAGTACAATATTGTGAAGGTTTAGAAATAGCAATTATTAAAAATACACATATATGTGTTTGTAATATTTCAAATTCGTTTATATTGTTCAATATTTTTCGGTGCTAAATAGTATGTGTTACATTATCCGATATAAAGTAAGTAAAAATTATTATCTATTTGTTTCAATCTCAGTAAATTATCTACTGTCTAACAGACTGTCTATATGTCTGTAAGTTTATAGTGTTGAAATTTATAAAATTGCCACAGCTGTATTAAAGAAATTAAACCAGTTCATTGTACTATATTTATAACAAGTACCTCTTGTTTCCCTTCTCTATGATTACGCACGTTTGTGAGAGTTTCTCTGTCTACTTACCTCCCCCAATTTATTCTCTCTGGTTTTTAGACCGGACTTATATCTAGTCGGTACCATTTTATATATAAGTACTGGTGTACCTTTACATATATTATATACATAAGTTAATCAAGGTTATCAACAATTTATTATACTGGATATTTATTATTCATAATTTTTTATTAATAAAAAATTCCAGTTTTTGTTATTGTAACACTTTTTAATAAATTATAAATGAATATATGCATGTATTAAAAAAGTATTTTCTTGGTTGGATATATCTTCTATCTTCTACACATATATTAAAATAACTTTGGTCATCCGTGCACGCGACTCATACAAGAAATGCTGGACAGATTTTAATAAAACTTTGCAGATTTATAACTTTGACGCTTGGTCATTATCACGAATTAGAATTATCACGATATTCCTTATGGAGGTTAAAATATTAAAGATATTCATAAAAAATAAAAGTAATACTTACACTTTATTATATTTCTGTTACCATGGTAAAAGAAAAATAGTTATATAGCAATCATTTAACCTAATCTGTAAAATATTTAATATTTTATTAGTTTATTATTATTGTAACCTTAAATTGGCATATTTAGCTAACTTGTATGATTTTTGAGTGTTTGTTTTGCCTGTCGTTATTGGATTGTCAAATGTTAAAAAGATATGTCTTCAAGAAAGAGAAGTAACTTTTCTTATTATTTAAAGTCTGCTAAAATGATGGTAGTATCTCGGTCCTTTGAAACAGCTGAAGTGCCTGATTCTCGGTTAGCTGCTGACCGAGAGCGCTATGTTCAGATTCAAGCAGGAACGTATCACAGCTTCTCTGTCAAGAACTAGGGAAACGTTGGAGGAAAAAGAACTTTTCAGTGTTAAATTATTATTTATCAATATTATTCTCACTACCGTGCGGATAACGAGCACAGCGAGCATCCAGGGGGCTTCGCCTCCTGTCTAGATGGGAGGGGCGAGAGAAGTTAACTCTGACCGGCTAGTTATTTATAAAAATGAATTCAAGAAATAAATTTAATATTGCATTTAATTTTATTTAAGTTACAAACAATATCAAATTAAATACTTTACGTTATAATCAGCTACTTAAAGTCTTGTCGAAAAAGCCACTTCTCTCTTTAGACCTTTGCCGTTTTTAACCTGCTGTATGATGCGAAATTCATCTCTTTCTCTCTCTCTCTCTTTCCATGTTCTTGAAAAATACATCTTTGGGACGTTCCCTTAGTTTCTTCCCTTTTATTTTTGCTTTAGATATATTTATTAAAATGAATTATGCCGTAACACATCCCAGATTAATCTTGCATTTCTTTGCCCGATCGACTTTAAAAGCGATCTAACTTCAATCACTTTTTCTGTAATTTGTTTTTTTTTCTATCCATCCGGCTTGCTCTCTTAAGTTTCCTCCACATTCAGATTTGCATCGCCTCAACCTTTTTCTTTCCATTTTCTCAAGGGTTACGTCTCACAGCCGTACTTTAACACAATCTTCACAAACGTTTTAGCGAAATTTTTCTTAACCACCAAGCTTATATGATTATTTATTAGTAAAAAAATTAATACGCAAAAAAAAGAGTTGAAATTATATAAAAAGGAATAAAAACTAAAGAAAAAATGAAACTAAAATCAGCAAAATTTGGATGATTTTTACGGAAAATCATCTTTATATATATATATATATATATTACTCATACACATACCCCTAAATGTGAAAGTAAAACTTAAGGATAAATGATAGATAGAAGTTAAACATAAATGATTGAAGTTCTTATAAACGTAAAAATGTTTTCGTCACTTGCTACCGCAACAGTTGTTTATGTGTAAGACAGACGTGTCTAGTGAGTTCTAATGAAAAATTGTCGTATACCGAATATAACGTGGAATTATATTGTAGACTATGTTGTGTATTATTATCTTAGTATTGTCTCAAGAAGGAATATTTTTACTCGGTGTCGTTTTTATATAAGCGACATAACCTTCCATAGCGCGTTGCTATGGACCAGCTACAAGCTGTTACTCCTAGCAACGGTGAATCATCACATGTAAACAATAACCTACTATCTCATGTAAACCCTAACCTACAAGGTAATAGAATACGTGGGCTACTAAAGTGTTCTGAGACGGACCCTCGGAAATCGGCGCGGCGTAAGTTAATTAGTGACGACATTATCGATAACATAAATGATTTTTTCAAAAGTAGAGAGTGAAAGTGACATTACAGATTTGAGTGAGGCAAACCTTCCTTGCCAAGCAATACCAGTATTGCGCATACAAAACGAAAATATCGGCAGAACGATGAAATTCCAAGGGCAATAAAAGACAAACGCACAGATTATACTGAACCTAATATTCGCGTACAATCAGCTGGTCCATCTACTTTTGCTGTTCCTATGTCAAATAAATTTAGACTTCTTGAAAAAATTGTAGACAAAGAAGGTTTCCGTGTAAAAACATTAAAACCTGAGCCTATTTGTGTAACAGGCGTTAATGCAACTGAATTGAAAATTTTTTTGTCACACTTATTTCCTAATTGTAATGCTATTAAATATAAATTGACTGCAATGAAATCGGGCCACACGGTAAAAGTTTTGCCACTTGATATTGAAACAAATAAAATTATTAGGCCAAAAATGCTTGAAAACAATATCAGTCATTATAAATAAAACTTAAACATGAAAGTGCATATAGAGTGGTCATGCAACGCATGCATCACTCGGAAGATAAGTAATCATTGATTAATTGACGAAGTTAGGTTACGAGGTTAAAAACGTTACTAACGTTCTACATCGTCAAACAAAGGAACCGCTGCCACTTAATTTCGTAGATTTGGAACCCATATCTAATAATAAAGAAACTTTTGACGTGAGATCTCTCAGCTACGCAATTGTAAGCTTTGAACCTTCGTATGTTAAAAAAGAAGTGGTCCTTTTTAAACGTTGCCAACGCTCTGGGCATACTAAAAATCTATGCAATCGCTCGCACCGTTGTCTAAAATGTGGTGCTATAATTAATAGTCTACTAATAATAGTCTGTCCTAAGGCACCACAGGTTCCAGCTTCCTGCGTCTACTGCGGCGAACAACACCCAGCGAGTTACAAAGGTTGTAAAATTTATCAATAGTATAAAACTAAGGTGTATTCTCCCAAATCCGCCCTGTCATCCAGAGTTACAACTAATAACAATTGTACTGATAATAATAATTATACTAATGTCAATAATAACAATCTGAGTGCTAAAAGAGATGTTCGTGTAACTAACTCGAGTAACAATGGTTTTCATAAATATAATAGTAGTTAGTGATAATAGTTATAATAGTTGTTAGTGATAACAATAATAAGATAATAGGCTGAATATTTCTGGTCCTACCTACGCTGAAAAAGTTAAAATATGTAGTCCCAACGATCAACAAACTATTGATAAACAAAATTTGCATGGGCTCATGAATGTCGTGGACCATATGTTTCAAAGGTTTGAGTGAGTGCTTGAAAATATGATGGATAGGATAACTGGATTATTCGAGAATCGTCTTGAGAAAAAATGAACAACTGTTTCAGACTAGCAATCTGGAATGCTAACGGGTTGTCTGATAAAAAAACTAGAATTAGAAGCTTTTTAAAAATTAATAAGGTAGACATAATGCTTATATCTGAAACAAAGTTTACTGATAGACATTTTATCAAGTTTCACGGCTATACAAAATATTGCACCAATCACCCATCAGGGAATGGACACGGCGGTACTGCTATTATTATTAAAAGTACTTTTTCTCACTTTATATCGCTTGAACACTAAAAGGACTTTTTACAAGTCACTACCGTGGTTGCCCGCGATGAATGATCAAAAGTTTCTGTCTCTTCCGTTTATTGCCCACCAAGGCGTGGTGTGAAGGCGGATCAGTTTACATCGTTCTTTATATCCTTTTGTCCGAGATTCATCTGTGGTGGAGATTGGAATTCTAAGCACCTACACTGGGGATCGCGACTAACATCACCAAAAGGCCGGAAACGTTTCAGATCGTGACCTAAAATAATTTGCATACGACGCGTATGGCTGATAAGGGAAAATTTAACAGGGCTTCTCAAGAATTAAAAAGATTAATTCAAACTTTTAAAAACCTTTCGCTTCAACCTTATATTGAAGATATCTCTGATAGACAGTCTGCTGAATATACTTTATGGAAAGCTACAAAGTCGTTCAAGAGACTCCAGCAGTCTATTGCTCCTCTTCGTAAAAATAACAGAACATGGATGAGAAGTTTTCAAGAGAAGGCAAACTTATTTGCCGAGCACTTTTCTATCGTGTTCCAGCCCAATAATATCGAAACAGATCCAAACTAAATTACGAAAATTTCCGAATATTTTATTTCTCCTTTTCAAATGTCCTTACTAATTAAACGCTTTACAATCCACGAGGTTTCTTCAGTGATTAACAACGAAGTACATCCAACAAAGACGTCGGGATATGATTTAATCACCGGTCAGGTTCTTCAAGCATTACCTCGACAAGCGATACGTTTAGTCAGTAATTTTTAATGTTACTCGAACTGTTTATTTTCCTGGTCTGTGGAAAATTTCAAAAATAATTGTACCAAAACCGGGTGAAGAACCAACAGATGTTAAATCTTATAGGCCTATCAGCCTGCTTCCAGTGCTCTCTAAGGTGTTTGAAAAGCTCTGTTTGAAAAGAATGAAGCAATTCGTAAATGGTCAAATTCCAAATCACCAATTTGGGTTTAGGGGGAAATATGCTACTGTGGAGCAAGGAAACATAATTGTTAACGTTATAAATCATGCTCTAGACAACAAAAAATACAGTTTAGCGATTTTCGTCGATGTCAGTCAAGCTTTTGACAAAGTTTGGGACGTAGGAAACCTCTATAAATTAAAAAAGGTGTTACTGCATGTTTTCTATGTAGTGCTAAAATCTTACCTAGAATATAGGTTTTTTCAAGTTAAACATGAAGAAGTTTTAACGGATTTATGTCTAATAAAATCATGGGTACCTCAAGGAAGCGTTCTCGGACCATCTTATATGTGCTGTTTACTGCCGACTTGCCAATTACGGCAGACATAACCGTTGCAATGTTTGTTGACGATACTGCAATTCTTGCGGTCCATGAAAATCCAGCTACTGCATCCCATTATATGCAAGATTATCTTCTGGAATTCTGGCTTACAAGTTGTAAAATAAAGATAAATGAAACAAAGTCAAAGCACGTCAAATTCACCCTTCGTAAGGAAAACTGCCCAACTCTATCTGGGGTAAAACATATGAAATCTAAACGAATGCAGTTAGAGCTAAAGTTTAAAAACATGTACTGCCTAATAGGACACAGATCTCGGCTCTCAGTAGAAAATAAATTATTGATTTATAAATCCATCTAGAAACCAATCTGGACTTATGGGCTTGAATTGTGGGTTACAGCAAACAATTCCAATATTGACATACTTGAACGTTATCAGACAAAAACACTGCGAAAAATGTTAAACATATCTTGGTATATAAGTAATAACTTCATATATAACGATTTTAAATTAGGAACCGTTCCGTTACGCAAGAAATCTCTCTATCAGTCAACGATATAAAAATCGTTTGGATCGGCATCCAAATTATATGGCGGTCAATTTATTATAATATTATCAGCGATTTTTCAAGATTAATGAAAAACAATATCCTTGATTTGATATATCGATTTAATTAAGTGGTTTTATAAACCAGCTTTACGAAGTCCTCTTCAATTTCATTTCTTTTCGTTGTTAACTTTTAAGTTACGAACCACTGGATCTGTAGCTTCTTAATGTTCATTCCAAATTTAGCTTATTTACTTATTGTTCAATTTTAACTGAACAGATTGTAAAGTTACTGTAACGTTATAATAATTAAAAAAAAAAAAAAACTTGCTACCTACGAAAATAACGGTAAAATGAAATCGTCTTATCAGCTGATACAGAGATTCAGAAAACGAGATTTAAGAATATCATATAAAGATTTATTGAGATCGGCCATGCAGTAATAGAATTGTTGATACAATAAAAATATGTCATTAGAACTTTATTGCTAAATTTACAGTTTACTTCTATACCGTTAGTTTTTAACTTCTTAAAATATAAGTTTTTATAATTTATATTTCTCGTAAATAAACTGAAATAATATTTACAATTTAATAATATTTTCTATATTCTGCATGGATAACTCAGTATAATAGATTTAGATAACTAGATCTTTATTATTTAGATTTCTTCTACTTTTATAATTTTTTATTGAAATAGCAAGGCAATTTTAAATTCAAAGTAAATTTTTGTAACCCTTTGTGAACGGATACCTTATCTAACATCTATATCAATAACTATTTAGCATCGTTCTTTGTATTCATATCTGCCATATAGTAAAAATTAAATAATTAATTACATTAGTTTATTTTTCTTATTAACTGATAAGATTTTCTAAACCGTTTATATAATACGTAATATTCTAGGATATTTAGTAAAGGTAATATTACTAAATATTTGATTGTAACGTGTTAGTGAATAGTTCATAATTAATCGTGTAGGGAATATATGTTTTTGATTTATTGAATAGTGGACCTCAAAATTCTCTTTCTGGATTTAATACTTTAACGCTTGGATAAGAAAACTAGTTTTCTGCTAATGCACTATTCGTCAAAATATGATAAATGCCCGCTTTTTATCTAATAAAAAAACTTTGGTTATCTATATTTTTCTGAATAAAATTGCTACAGTTAATAGATTCCCAATTGATGCATAAATAAAACGGAATAGAGTTCTAAAAATATTATGCGTTAAAGAAATTTGGATTACATTTAAAATGTTTATCAAAGATTTATTATAGTAGCAGGAATTTTATTTTAATTCATTTGTTATATACATTCGAGCACTGTTTGTGGGCGATAAAAAATGTCTAAAGTCCCCTGGTGAGACCAACTGTTGGACGAGAGTGAAGGTGGATGGACTCAGTAGTGGAAATTTTAAAGGAATTTATAATTGCATAATATGAACCTATGTGGGTGGTTTAATGTCCTCTTTTGGCCTAGAGTAGGCGTTTGTATTTCTGAGTAAACGTGAAAATTATGTATGGATTAGGCTATTCCTTCAGATAATCATCATCGATGACCGACACTGATAAATCTGACGGTTCCGTTACTTAAGTAGAATTCTCAGTCGGTTAACTATTTAAAATACATTTAATTGGAAATGTTAAAAATAATTATAAAAAATTATTTTTTTAAAATACTTTTTTCTTTATTATTAAAAATGTCATGGTAATGTCATATATTTCCTCTCTTTACCTATTTTAACAAAATTATTATTTTTTTTCTCTAATGTGTACGTTGCAATCTGTTCCACTAGTGAACAATAAGCAACCCCCCCCCTGGACCAATGAGATGAGGATGATGTGTATCACATGCAAATATTAGGTATACTAATTACAACCGTATATACTAATATATGTACTAATTAGGTATCACAACCGTTGAAAAACGGTTGTGATACTTTGTTAACAACCAGGAATACCATTCCTGACCGGGATTCGAACCCGGGACCTCCGGATGAAAAGCCGGGACGCTGCCACTCGAGCCACGGAGGCCGGCACGTATATGTATGTATATAATTTAAATACATAAGCTCTCGCTCACATATCAGTGATTCATATTATCTTATTTTAAACTTGAGTATTTGAAATTGTTCGTTGATGTTGCTGAAGAAAAAATAATTACTGGTTGTATTTTGGTTAATGAACTTCAAGAAAATGAAAAGGGGTTAATACTTAATTTAGACATAATTATTTTTTCTGTGCGATTGGGTTTGTATGTTTTTGATGTTTATTTATTAAACAGGCCTACAGATTAAAATTATGGACAACATATTGCATACAGACAAATAATGCACTGATAATTAAGAAATAGCATCATAATATTGCAGGCTGACAAATACAATTCTTTGGTGGTTGGGTTTCAATTAACTACACATCTCGGGTTATGGAAGACCTGAGACTGTACAAGACTACACTTCATTTACATTCATATACGTATATCATCCTCATTCATCTTCTTAAGTAATACCTTACGGTAGTTCCGGAGGCTAAACAGAAAAAGAAAAACAAATACGTATTAGCGTAATTTTTCTGTTGTTTCACACGAAAGTACAACTAAATTGCTGTTGGGGATGTTGTTGGTAGATAATTTACATCGATATTTTCAGAATGAAATTTTCTATCAATTTAACCGATAAGTTTTATTTGTTTATTGACAATTTAACAAAGTTATTTTACGCCAAAACTAAAAATACTGTGTTTTTCAACTCAATTTTTTGTTTTTACATCCTACTTTGTAGTAAATAATGGTGATGCAATTCTAGGACCCAGTTTTTAAAATATTTCAGGTCAACCAGGTCAAAACCATAAGAAATCACTAAATTCACCCCTTAATTTACCGTCCTACAATTTCAGTAGGATTTCATTTCAGAGGAGGAGCAAAAATTGGGGCGAAATTTTTCACTAGCCGTAACTCGCTAACGTATCGTTTTTGGACTCATGTTTATATGAAATTTTTTCATTATTTTAACGCCTATGAAATACACTTATTATGTTTACAGAAATACGCCTATACAGTTTTGGAGAATTCTTCTGAGACACTGTATACAGTTTTGGAGAATTCTTCTGAGACACTGTATATATATATATATATATATGTCTTGAAGAGCAACGTTTATACCCGGCTCAAAATCGAGTTCAACCTTCAAAATATGTGTTGTCTCAAATCAGCTTTTGATTATCACTCTGAAATCGACTTCTGAATTAAAAGATATTTAAATAGGTAACATGATTACAATAATAGCCTAATAAGAAATTTTTGTTACATGAAAAGGAACCGTTCAGTGAAGCCTTTAAATAAATAATAGTATGCTTACAAAGTGGTAGGAGAACATTAGCATTTATATTATTTAAATTTTACTACCGTTATTTAAAAACTATATTTATTTGATAATTTTGTAAGATGGTTGTAAAACTTTATAGTTATATATGGGTACATAATATAATTTTGTTTTATTTTTAAAAAAAAATTGTTTGTGTTATAGTTAAATTTGATTTTATAAATTGATATATTTCTAATACTATATATAACAACAACTCATTTTAAACATTATGTATATTTTTTAAAATACGTTGATTTTAAAAGAAAAATATCATAATGTAGTTTTCTTTCATTTCGTTTTTGCTAAAAGGAATATATATATTATATGTTTTATATTAAAATTAATTTAGATATTAAAATATCTTTATTTTAAAATGCATAGTAAGTACTACAACATAAATAAAAAAATGTAAATATTTTCATTCTTTAATTGAAACGGAAAGTTATTAAAATAAAACTTTTATTTTCTTTTCTTTAAAAATGTTGAGGGAACTAACTACTAAAGCAAGTACGTACTTGGGATTTCTTTACTTCACTAAGTTAACGTCTATAGTAGTTTAACTACATTCTTTTTGCTTTTACCATTTCTGTCTTCGTGTGAGGTCAATTCTTTTAATGTGACTGACGGAATTGCTTACGTTATATACCTACGTAGAATGTGTAGTATATATATATATATATATATATATAAAATTCACATTTTCTCGTACGCATTACCTCAAGTATTCGTATCGTAGAAGAGTAAAGTGAATTTAATAGATGCATTACTTATATTGTTCTTTTTGTAGTTATATACCATACAGTTGGTCTTCTATGTTTGTTAGGAATCCAGACTAATAAACTACGAACCGTATAGCCTATTTGAGACTAACTTCATTTCAAACCACCCGCTAACTTGTTTTCTTCTTTTCTCTTTCTATATTATTTATAATTTTTCTTGTCGCTTAATTCATTTTCTTCCTTTGTTCTTTTAGTTATTATTTATTATTATTTACTGGATTCTTTTGTATGTAAAATTTTGTTTTTTCTTTATTTTTATTTAAAAAGATATATATAAAAATAATATTTTCACGATACTAAAACATGAAATAAATTTTTTTTTTTTAAATATTTGTTTCACTATTATTTCACCGGAATTTGTTATAGATTAAATTTAGGGAACAATTAATTATATTTTTGAATATTTATAAATTAATATCCAACTATCTTTAAGAAAGAAGAGGCTGGCAAAGTGTTGCATGACTTTCTCGATTGCGCCGGTGAAAAAGTAGTATTATAAAATCGCAAAAATATTTTAAATATAAAAAATTCTACATGTTTGTAATAAATAGTGAAATAAAATAGTAAAAAAAAAATTTTTTAAATAAAAAATAAAATTATAAAAACGTTTACGCAATTGTAAAATAAAATTTCCAGAAGTCATTATTATATGTTCTTGCACAACTTTTCCTTGTGAAGACACTTTTAATATTCACCAAAATTGGTTTTTATGAATGTTGAGATCGAAAAAACTAAAATAAATACTATTTGTTTCTAATAAATTTTAATTTTTTCGAATTTTTTAAAATTTGGGGTTCCAAGTATCAAGGAAGCTGAATGATTATAATAATTACCAAAATAAGATCATCAAAAAATTTCCCTATTTTGAATAAAACGTTTTTTGATGTTAGGGGCTTCTTACTTTGTGAGTGAAATTTAGGAAAACTTTATTTATAAAGTGATCCCTAAAAAAAAAATTTATTAAAAAAAATTAAGAATTAATTAATTAAAGATTAAAAGTACAATTTACTTCAACAAAATTTAAAAATATACAAAGTGTAATTTTTATTAAAGTAATGAAAAAATGCTTCTCATTTTGGGTCCGGAATATAATATAGATGCCAAATCTTCTTCGCCCTTTAAGCGATAAAGAAAATTACAAAAAAAAAAAAATCTTTAATAAAAGATTGAAAGAGTTAAGAGCCAAAGAGCAAATATGTATTTTTCTGAGTTGGGGTATAATTTATTTTTTACCGATCACCTTTGTTTAGAAAAAAAGTATTTCAAAACTCTAAAAATATATATTCTATTTTTTTTTTTACAACTTTACATTAAGAATAATAAAAATACCTCAAGTATTAAGGAGTAAGGAATATTATTATTTACTCCTTAAGGAGTAAGGAGTATAAATTTATACTGCCGTAAATAATAATTTAAAAAAATTAAGAATATTGTTGGAATATAAAGTTTAAGAAATATTTTTCTAAAAAATATTCAAATATAAGTTAAGCTTAACAAATTTGATTAAGTAAAGTTTTCTCTAAATCTAATACCCCCTTCAATGAAAAAAGAAGATTTACAATTTAAAAAAAAAAAATTGTGAACATTTCTTGATAGTCCTATGTACGAAGTATAAACGTTTAACAATTTTTTTGAAAAATGTTTAAACCGGACGGAGAAACAGAGAAAAAAGGCAAAAAAAAAATATATATTTCAATTTTAAGAGGGAGAGGTTGATTTAAAAAAAAGTGTTTTCTTTTTGTTACTATTGTATGCATTGCAAAGAACAAATTTGCTTTAATAAAGTATTCTCTAAAATGCCTCTGATGAAGATCGGAATCGGTCTTTTTCGACATCCCTTCACCTTGAACGAATTTTGAAAAAAAAAAAGATCAATGCCCCATATATAGAAATATTTGAGCGAAATTTGAAGAAAATTGATTTTCAATTTTTTCCGATCTTATTCAACATTTACGGCGAATATATCTTGCAGAAGACCCTGGAAAACTGACAATGATGTACCGATAGGAGGCCGGCATATAACCAACTTAAGGTTTACTGACTATACAACTCGTTCGCAGGCTCTGAAGTTTAAATGAAGGAGATCCCCGACCTAGTTCAGCAAGAAAGTGAGGCACTAGGGCTGAAATTAAATATCGGAAAAACAAACGTTATGATTGTAGACAGTGCTAACGGTCTTGCAGTCAGTGATACGCTGTGTGATTTCGAACAGGTCGACGGTTTTGAATATTTAGGATCCACAATAGATAAATATTATGGCTTTTTGTCCCAAAATACAAAGAAGAATTCTCTTGGTGAAGGAGGCCCTTAAGAAGATGACAGATATTTGTAAGGATAGGGCGGTCACGAAGAAAAATTACAAAGCTGAGACTACTTACTAGTCTTCCCAGTAGTCATGTACGGCGTTGCAACCTGGACCATCAAGGTGGAAGACCGAAGGAGAATTGATGCATTCGAAATACGGTCGTACAGAAGAACGCTGTGCATTGCATGGACGGAAAAGATGACGTACAACTCGATTACAAATGAGCTGACTATACATCCTCCGTTTTTTCAGCCATATAGTCTGTACGCACGGCGAAAATCTTAAGAAACTAGTCATACAGCGAAAAATCGAGGGCAGCTGGTCACGGGAAAGACCACCGAAAAGATGGCTGGACCAAATTGAAGAGACGACTGGAGAAACGCTACCCACATTGATTCAAATGACAGAAGACCGTGAGCTATGGCGGGAAATTGTCAGCGGGATGTGAATCGGGTCACCAGATCTCAGACGTAAGAGGAAGGATCACTGATGATGATGAAAAACTTATTTAAATACATACTTTTAATAAAATTTATTTAAACACTTACAGATGATATTAATATCAATGATGATATTTGACTTCAAATAGGAAAGACTTCATCATATTTGAGGTTCTGTTGTACATTCAATTAAATATTTATATAAAGTGCTCTTTTGGAGAATAAATATACGTTTCTCGTTCAATCGTGCTGTTTATGAGAAAAATGATTTTTGTATACTTATCAAATTTCAGAATTCCAGTTTCTGGGTCTAGAAATAATAGAAAATCAGTTCTGTTTTTGGACCTTTTTACACACATGGAACCTTTCAAACACGAGTAAATATTGAGTGCTGTGAAACTCAAATATTATTTTTCTAAAAAGCGTCCTATTTTTGGAGCGAAAATAAACTCTAAAATAAATAATTTTTGGAGCTAAATAAACTCTATTGGAAAATTACTACTTTTTCCCCGCTTATCTGCCATTAAAATGATCTAAATATTTTTATACTTAAATTATTCTTTTTCTAATAGTTTAATTTTCAAACACGTAACCATTTCAGTAACAAATTTTAACTTAAATATAGTAATAGTAATTACTTTCCAATTTATGGTGCATATTTTATGATAACAAATAAAATGGTTACCGATAATTTTTTGAAAATATGTGAGTAAAGGTAGTTTGAAAGTAGGAAAATAAACGTAAAATTGAATTAACTTGTTTTGAAAAGGGTCTCAGAGAGAAAGATGTTTGCTTTACAATATTTAAACTAATTTGGCCTGAAAGCATGAAAAATGTAAAAGGATTACAATTCGGGTACACTTTTATTTATTTCCATGAGGATCAATATGAAAAAGATTGGGAAATAGTGGTGTAACGAGAGTAATGTTTAATTATACTCTAGTACCTCGTTAAAACGGAAAGCTCTTCACATCGTTTAGTTAGAAAGTGAATGATGTTAAATTAAAGGTATTATTTACTACTTTGCATCTGTAACATTTTTTCATTTATTTGTAAGAAAATATTATTGTAATATAAACGGTTAGTTAGTATAAATTTCAGTAATAAAAAAAAAACGCAACCAAGTTAGGTAATGTATAAAATTAATGGTAAATAATGTTTATTACGCGATTTTTAAATCAACCAGAAAAAAAGAAATATAACCTCATTGTGAATTACAAGAGAAGTGCAATGAAAACTAATAATCATAACCATCGAACCGTAATTAAATAAAAAATATATTTTGAATTGAATTTACATAATATTAAATTTGTTTGTTTTAAATTGATTTGAATTACTGAAAGATATAACTTCAGTTTTATTTCCTTCCAATAAATCATTATAACATTCAGAGTATATGACAAAGTTCTCCCGGGACTTTCATAACCTATTCTTCTCGGTAAAAATAATGGAGAAGTACATGTAAACATATCCTAAAATGCTTATATTATAGTAGTATTTATACGACTGCAATGTAAGTATTCCTAATATGCTTCATTTGCGAGTGAAAGAAGATTTCTCTCGGATTTCAGCTGCCCCGGTGAAATGAGGTCATACTGAAATTTTTAGGTCGTTAAATAAGGAGAAAAACTAATAATTTCTATGGTTATTGACCTGATTAAAATAGGTCTCAGAACCATATCTTCAGTATTTTTCTGGAAATTTTGGGTGAAAAACAATAAATTGGGGTAAAAAATCCTGTTTTCTATGTTTGACGAAAATAAATTTGTTAAGTAGGTGATAAACAAAAAAAAACTTAAACAAAAATTCTAGAAAATTTAATTCTGAACAAAATGGTGTAACGTAAGTTGACTAAAATAAAGAAACGTTAGAAAAATTCGAATTTGATATACACTCTCCATTTCCTAAGTTATTACATTCACGAAACAACCACATTTGACTAAACCATTTATCAACTGTGCTTTCATGAAGTAAATGATTACAAGTTCGGTTATACTAAATCTTTATGTTCGCTTTATCAAAATTTGACAGCCCATTTTTCTAGATACTTATCCTCTAGCGTAGCGCATATTAAATTTACATTAAGAATAAAATTGTTGGTTAATGCCATAATGATTTCTTAGATTTGTAATTACATTCAATATATATATATATATATATATATATGTAATTTTAATAAAGATTTTTTCAATATATTTTATTTTTTTAGCTTTCTTTGTACTTTCACAGAGATCTCTGCCACATTAAAACTTTTTAAAGCGAATAGAATAATAAAAATATATTATATTTTTTATTTAAAGATTTTTCTAAAATATATATATATATATATATATATATACTTTTATTTCAATAACTAAAAAAGAAAACATATATATGTTTATCTATATAATTAACTATAATTAAATCTTTATTAAAAAAAAAAAAAAAAAAAAAAAAAAAAAAACCGGTTCTGAAGTAATTATGAAAATCGCTGTAAAAACACTTGTGATAGAATTCAATTAGCTGTTGTTTTATTTTTTCGTTGCGAAACAGCGGGCAGCAGCTATAGTTATTAGCCCGATGAAAATTGGTAGCGTTTGAAAAGATGTCACGCCTGACCGGGATTCGAACCTGGGATCTCCGCATGAAATATCGAGATGCTACTTACTCAGCTACGCAGGTCGGCATTGTACTGTTCTGTTAATAATATATGAGATTGTTTTTAATTTCCATTAATATATTAGTATAGTGTTATTATTTTAAAAACATTTTGAACTAGCTTTTGCATTTATGTTCTTAAGACAAGCTGTCACATTATTTCTAAGACCTAATTGGTTTTTAAATTGTTAAGGATTTGCACGTTTTACGTTGTACACAAAGCTTGTGCGAAATCTACAACGTGCTATTACACTTTCAGAAATCAAGTATTTATTATTCCATATTGGTTTGAAAATGGGAATGCGGATATCGTAATTTTTTAGTCGGTAAAAATTAATCAGTTCGAAGCGTGGCATGTAAGTTAAAAAATGATTTTATAGGTAGTAAATTATCAATTTTTTTTTTATTATGAAAAATATAATTATCTTTAATGATAATTTTATTCTGTTTTATAAGTTAAGACCTAGTTGTTTTATTATCATTTCTTTTATCTTGTTTATGATAAAATAACGGATGAACAACATAAATTATAGCAGGAATCACACTTTGTTCACAAGTGTTTGTATTCATATTACGCTGCAGTATTATATTTCTTCCTACATTAGGTTATTTTATATATAGGTATTATCTTTTGTTTGCCAAAGTTTCCTTTTCCTGTAATTTATTAAGTTTTTATTTTAGTATTGCAGTTTATTTTTAATAATAGATTTTATTATTACTTTAACAATGATATCTTTTCCGTTATAAATTCTTATTGTTACTCACGGAGTATCTAAATGAATCTTGTAATTTTCAAGCCGTGATGTTCTAAACACTAATATTGGTAGAAAATCCGTTTTTAGGAGCTTTGAGTGCTATTAATCAGATTTTCCAAACGAGGGATGTGTAACGTAAACATTTTTAAATGAAATTTAGACGTAGTTTAAACCTCCTGTGGTAATAGTACCACAACAATTGTTTAAATTCATTAACTTTTGTGACAAATAAAAGTGTTTCAAAAGAGGATTGGAAAACATGTAATATTGTTATAGTGTAAGTTTATTAATTTTTGTTTTATATTTTCTCTTTTTTCTATTCTGAGCTCCTTCGCAGAGTTTCCTGCCACGGCAAAACGTATGAAGATATACATTTTGAATTAAAAAGAAAAAAACCAATAGTATAACACTGTCGCGTAATCGCGGCTCGACCAGGATATTGAGACTAACAAATACCAATAATAATAATAATAATAATAAATTACGTAAAACATAGTATTTCAAGATTTATTTAAAGGTAGTTAAATACCATCCAATTCACTAAAGACATTATAACGTCCGCAAGTATTAACCCCTTTAACCACTAGTATTCCATTAATAACAAGATAAGATTAGACTAGTTTAATGTTCATTTAATTCCATTCACTGAAAATACCTTTGCTGTTTAAAATAAACTACCTTAACAATTTATGAATGAATTTAATACCGTCACTATCACAATTGTCTAACAATAATTCACCGAACAACTTCCTGCATTCACCCACAGACCACAATGGAATGCTTGTGACGTCACTTTACGCATTGTTTCTATATGCTAATTGATAACGTGTCTTACAATCACATCGAACACCACCTGCAGCACTAATCGCTTAATCTCGCTTCCTAATCACTTTTTCCTCTGGCCCGAGTAGTATTTTTATACCCTGACCTGCAGAAACGCCTCATTGCGAAACTGTTGAAGTGTGAGAATTATCGTTCGCGCTCTTATATTTTCCCATGAATTCGTATTCTGGTCCGGTAATCCTTCTTGTCGTACAACAGCTGTTGGAGGTGTACCATTGACAGCCTTACAAAGAACGATTGATAAACGGATCTGTTAGCCTGAGGAAAGGATCCCGTCTAGTACCCTTCTAGATTCCTTTCATTAATATTTTCTCATACTTTCTTCTTCATTTGAAGGAATCCGTTACCTAGGTCCGTTATACTGGTTTTGTTACAGTATTATATTTTTAATATTATTAAAAAAAAAAATTATTAGTTTGAAAGAAAGAGCTCAATTAATCTACAGATTGGCTGTAGAAATATAAAGGTTATTGTTAAAAAAAGGCTGACAAAATATTATTGAATGACTTTCCCGCTTATAAATAATAAAAATTTAAAGAGTTAAAAGTAAAAAAACAAAAAAAAAACAACAAAAAACAGAATATATGTTTTTTAGAGCTTGGGAATAAATTCTAAGAAAAAAATTTCTAAAAATATTCGTCTATATGCTAAACTTAACAAATTTGCTTAAGTAAAGTTCTTTCAAAATCTAACACCACACTAGTAAAGGCTAAATCAAATCGTAAAATTTTCAAAAAAATTTCTCTGTCTGTAAGGTTTTTACATCAAAAATTGATATAAAATAGTCAATAAAAAAATAAAGGTTTAAGTAATTTGATTTTATTAGTTAAAATTAAATCTAACTCTAAGTAGAACATTTAATTTTGAGAAAGTTTAATTTTGCTGTTAGTTTTTTCTGTTTTACGTCGGATATTATGAAAACTACTGGAGATAAGGTTCTGAAACCTATTTTTTTCAATTTATCAGATAAAAATCATAAGCAACCATCAAGTTTACTCATCCCTTAATTTGGATTACTACAATTTCAGTATGGTTTTACTTCACTCTTTCTCCAGAAATCAGGGCGAAATCTTTCGCTAGCGTAACTCGTCCAGATCGATTCTAGACCCATGTTTATATGAACTTTTTTCATTATTTCCGCTATTAGAATAAGCTCAGAAAGCGCCGATAACATTACATGAAACCCCCATGTGTTCTTTGATCTTGATGAACTAGTTGGATAATAAATCGTAAAAATTTGTAAAGAAACTGATACCCCATTTTTGACAGGGTCAAAAATATATATATATTTTATTTTATATATATACTTTCCCATTTAATATATATTAAATGGGAAAGTGTGGACTTTCCCATTTAATATAGCTAGAATAGCTATATTCACCGGAAGAGTAATAAAGAAAATATGTTTTTATCATTTCAATTACTGAATTAAATACTTGTAACCCTCATAACTGAGATTTTTTAATCACCATTATGTAAAATAATTATAAAATATATCTATACTATGATGTAGACAGGAAGAGGGTTTTTGTTTGTTTGGGATAAACGAAAAACTGTTCGATCTTCTGCAACTAAATTTTTACCCATGTTTCTTGGCATAACTGAGAAGGTTTTCTGATATATTTCATCTCGAAAAAAAATGTAATAGTGGAGATTTTCCAGTTGAAGCACAAAATTGAATGAATTGTGAACTGTGTGTGTCTATCACCTGTATGACCAGTGTTTGAACTTATTGATTATGAATATCTAAAAATCTATAAAAATAATAGGGTTCGGAAAATTTTCATTTAGAGTTGTACACGGTGTGCTGAAAATGTATTTAAAAATATGGATTAAAAATTAATTTATTTTTAATGAAAATATATCTTTTTTTTTGTAATTTCATATAATCCTCATTACAGAGGTCTTTTTAATTATAATATGCGGTTATTTTTTATTTTAATTACAAACTGACATAGTGAATAGAATTTTTTGAGTACTGGTTTTGTTGAGTCTTTTGTTTCATCATAGAAATAAATTCAATCGAAATTTAAAAAGCCCAGGGTATGTTTGAATAGGATTAAATAAAATTTATTCCTCTTATGAAAAATGTCCAACAACCCATAAAAAAGTCAATCAATTTGTCCACTAGACAAAGTAGTACTTAACAAAATAATAATGTATAATAGGGCTGGTCTAGTGTTTAACATGTAAATCAGTTGTTTAACACTTGGCTATCGAAGTCGAAGGTTGTGAAATTCAAATTCTAGAAAAAGTTAGTCACTTTTATACGAATTTTAATACTAGATGGTGGACACCGATGTACTTTAGTGGTTGGGGTTCAATTAACCACAGATTTCAAGAGTGGTCGGCCTGAGTCTGTATAAGACTACATACACCACCTCATTTAAATGTCATTCATATCATCCTCATCTCATCGGGCCGTGGTGGGGTTGCTTATTGTTCACTAGTTGAACAGATTCCAACGGATACATTAGGAAATAAAAAAAAAATTGTAAAAAATTTTAATTAATTGATAATTTGTTTTAATATGGCGTAGTAAACCAGTATTAGAAATGGTAGTAATAAACAAAATAATAAAATAATTATTATTCAATAAATATAATAATTATTGAAAATTATTATTTGAATTTAATACTAAAATTAAATTTCAAAAGAAGTGAATTTATAGCATTATAAGAAATAAAATAAATTACAGAATTAAACAACCTATTATTTTATAACAATCGCATACGTTAATTTTATATTTATAAATTACATTATTGTCTTTTTTTGACATTTATGGAAATTTTATACATACTAAATCAATCAAACGATGCGCATTGTACATTTTCACATAAAAGCTTAATTAAATAATTATGATCTTACAGTTTGTTACATAATATTTATGTAAAATAGCAAAATTTTAACATGAATATTATATGTCCCATTTAATAAATTGAATTCTATAGTGATATAAAAATATTCATCGATCAAAATTATAATTAATTTACTAATAGGTATTATATGTAATGAATACATATTTTATTTTCTATTCGATATTTCACTGTCTGATTAGCTGTTCTAAGTATTACTGCGGGGAATTTAATTTACGTGCAGAGTTTAGAGTGGTTTAAAAGTAGAATATAATCGGTAATAAACATTCATTTAGATTTTATAAAGGTTTTTATAAGAATTTACTAATTCTTCGTAAGTATGTTAGGTGCACTTATCAGAAAATTTGATAGATAAATGGACACGAAATCAAAGCCAGTTCTAAAATTCGTATAGTCATTTTAAGATACTCGTCTGTATACATATGTATAAAGAATATGGGGAGTGAATTAGTTTCCCATTAGTTTCTTCACTAAGCTAAACAGACCGAGACGCATACAAGAAATTCAGACTTCCCTTTTTTCTATTCACTTCAGGAACTAGCTGTATTTTAAACATTATTATTTTCAGATAAAGTAATTATAACTAGCGTTTCTTCTTTTTCGTGTGTTTTACAAGAAAGACAAGGAAAAATCGTATAAAGAAACAAATTGTTTTTTTAGCAACAAACAGTGCGTTTTTTATAGAAAATGCTTTTACTTGGTAAAATATATATACGTATTTACAGGTTTACCGTACCAAAATATATCAATTATTAAACAAAAACGTCTCGTAATGATTTCATTAAATTGATCGGTAAAGTTAGAATGTTTTTGAAAATCAGAGAGATTAAATAATTTATTAATGACAGAAAATTTAAAAATGTAAAATCTTAAAAGATAGGTATTAGTGTATGTAAAGAAAATAATTGATATGGTAATATGAAATTATACAAATAAATTTAGATTGAGAGTAGAATAATAAAACCGAATAGAGGAGGAAATCACACACACACACACACACACACACACACACACACACACACACACACACACACACGCACACACACACACACACACACACACACACACACACATATATATATATATATATATATATATACACACACACACACACACACACACACACCGAGAGAGAGAGAGTGAGAGAGAGCAATCTTTCAGGACATGTTTTGCCTGTGAAAATAGCGAAGAGATTTCATATAAACGTTTGGAAACGTTTCGTTAGCGAGTGTCGGCTGGCGATAGATTTCGCTCTGATTTCTGCTCCTTCGGTAAAATTAAGCTACATTGTAATTCTTGGGACCTAAAATTAAGAGGCAAATTTAGTTGGTAAACCGATAAATTTCCCTGAAAAAGGAGAAAAATGCGTCCCAGAACTGTATTTTTAGTAGCGTAAAGTAACATTATTAAATGGGTAACAAATACAAAAATATTTTAAACACAACATATGGAGAATTTCATTATAAGCAAAACGACATGAATAAAGTCCACAGAAACTAAATACGCGGGTTATTTTTTTTTCAAGGTCCGATAGGTCACAAAATTAAAACCACAGTGAAAATAAAAAATAATTATTTGTAACAAGTACTTACATAGTTACGCTATTTCTCCACATAGTCGCCACACCGATTTAGACATTTGTCGTAGCGTGGTACCAACTTTCCAATACCCTCGTCATAGAACGGAGCCGCCTGCGTTTTCAGCCATGTTTCTACGCTGGTCTGCAGTCGATGTTTGTGCCAAAATTTTGTCCTTTTAGCCAGCGTTTCATGTGAGCAAAGAGGTGAAAATCGGATGGAGCCAATTCCGGGCTGTATGGTGGGTGAATAAGAATAAGGGGAGAGGAATGTTGTCATCAGGCAATTGTCTTTCTCCATGCCAATCCTCGGCCGCACACTGTAGCTGTAACAAAGAAGCTCCTGCAGCATTTTCGTTGGGAAGTGTTTGATCACCCACCATACAGTCCGGATTAGTAATTGTAAAGGCTGACAAAGAAAACAATAAAAAATATGAAATCGGCTAAAAAAATTACGTTTAAATTAAGACAGAATTTTTTTAAATTCCTTAATTTTTATTTTTTGAAGTCGACGTAAAATTAAAAATAACTGATAACAAGTTATTAAACCTTAATTTAGTACCTTCATAATACAACCATTAAAATTTAAAAAAATAAACTTTTAATACCGTTTTTGGTTCATTTTTAAGGTTTATTATATATATATATATATATATATATATATATATATATATATATATATATATATATTTCAGGAATTTAGATAGCTCTATAAAAATATAAAAAAGCATTCAAAAGAAAGTACAAAGGAATATTGATAAAAACATGGAAATCAATGTAGAGAAACGACATTAACCAGAATAAACTGAAGCTTTCTGGAGTACCTATGGAATGTATGTTTTATTATTTATTTATCACTCGTAATTTTCACTGACATTTTTCAAACTAATTTACTTGGCTTTATTTTTATATGATGTTCATTTTGAACATTAGGATGATTCTGGCTGTATATCGTTACATTATAATAATCTACCTAATGAAATTTTATATATAAAAAAAAAAATTTAAATATCTTCATATCATAAATAGCTTCATCACCAATGTTCATTAAAAAAGAAATTCTTATACTCATTAATTATTTGAAACCACTTTATTAATTCATTTTATGTAGAGTACATCGTAAACATGCAATATATACATATACTCGTGTATATATATATATATATATATACACGAACACACACACACACACACACACACACACACACACACACACACACACACACACACACACACACGAGTACCGGTATATATTTCTTTCCCGGAAAATATAGGTAGAATAGTTATAAAGGGGAAAGTGTGGTGAACATGTCAAAAATGGAGTATGGGGTTTTTTGAAAATCTTTACCTTTTAGAGTCCAACTAGTTCATCTAGACCAAAAAACATGTTCTGTATATGTATGTCGCACTGTTTTTGGCTTTATATCTCAGGATTGATCAAACCGATTTTCTTCAAATTTGCCTCAAATATTTCTATACATGAGCCGTTGATCACATCTTCTTTTCAAAATTCGTTCAGGGGTTGAGGGATATCGCGAAATATCCAATTTTGATTTTCTTCAGAGTGTTTTAGAGAAAACATTATTATTATTAAAGCAAATTTGTCAACTACAATGTATATTATAAATACATAAAATATTTTTTCGAAAATATCAGCCCCCACCTCTTAAATTTGAAATATGTATGTTTTTATTTTCTTGCTTCATCTCTCTTCGGTTTAAATATTTCTCCGTCTTTTCCTCGGATTTTTCAGTCTCAGACGTTATCGCTATTGCTGCTGACCGACACGGTAATCGTGGCTGTCGATGATGATCCGACTCGAGTCTCGACTAAGTTGCAATCCGGATTAGATCTTCTAGCCGAATGGTTTAAGAAACGGAAAATAAAGGTGAATGGAACAAAATCTACTCGCACGACATTCACGGTGAGAAGAGGTGACTGCCCAGGAAGTGGATTTCTGGGCGGCCGCCTCTTAGGCGGAGGTTACATCCCGCGATCTGAAAGTGTACGCTATTTTGCTATTCATCTATCTAGATCATCGTCTAACGTGGAAGGTTCGCTTTAAGAAAAAAAGGAAACAATTAGATGTAAAATTTAAGGAGCTATACTGGTTATCAGGCAGGAAATTGCAATTATCCCTATCTAACAAGTTACTTCTGTACAAAGTGTTTCTGAAACCATTATTAAGATTTCTAGATCATAACTGGCTGGACTTTATCAGTAGTTATGCTACCTTTACTGTTGATGTCTAGAATGTAATTTGTTTCAAGGGAAACTCCTTTATAGCTTGGTTATCATTATCATAAAATTTACTTAAGTTTCTAATCTACGAAACCGACTGTAAATGTAGTTTGAGAAAAAAATAAAGCTATCCAGAAATGTTTACAATTTTTAAAATTATAGATCCCGGACTTAAATGCAGAAGAATTTCTTGAAAATTTTATTTTTCTTATTTATCCTTTACTGAGGTGGATGTTAGATTTAGAAAAAAATCTACTTAAACAAATTTGTTAAGCTTAACCTATATATGAATATTTTTAGCATTTATTCTTCGTCTTAGAAAAAAAAATACATATTATGTATTTCTGGCTCTAACTCTTTTAATTTTTATTAATAATATCGGGAAAAGTAATACAATACTTTGCCAGATTTTTTAAATATATGTATGTGGGGCCGAATTGATAACCAAATATTTTAATATAAATTAAAAATAGGTAAAACGATGTTGACTTTGAAGCAAAAAAATTTATTAGAATAGAATGGGCTGCCGTTACTTATTTACACTGTACGAATTATTGTTAAAAAATTGAATTGATAAATTAGACGAACTAATTCAGTTTTTACCTTTCAACTATCTTTTATGAAAAATTATGAAGCCTGATTTGCCTGGTTTTATAGTAATTTACCAAGTAATATTCCTGGCAATACGGGTATGGACCCGAACTAACAATATTATTTTGGCTAATTACTATTTGCTTTTTGCTTGTAGTCAAAACTTGTAAAACAAACGGAATAGTAAAGGATAAAGAATAAAGAAAAATGAGTAAATAATAAAATAGAAAAATTTACTTATCATGAAGACACATATATATCAACTTCAGTTTTTAAAGACCTTCCTCGTAGCGGGGTCCATCTCCCTCCCGATCGATCAATAGATGTCCATACTCTGTTTAAGAATAGCAACGATCAAGCAAACCAAATCATCAATTTTTGGTTTTTATTTTATTATATAACGATTAGGTATTTTATTTTATGTAATCATGATATTTATTTTATATTATTTTTTATAAATAAAATAATTTTACAGTTGTTTGCAAAAAAAGTGTTTTAAACAAAAACTAGGTGATATATTTTATTATTTACATCAGATAACGAACGATATGTATTAAATCTTTATTACCCTAAGTACAATATTATATTTCCAATCCACAGCAGGGTGTGAATTTTTAACGCTATTTTATTTGATTTAGGCTTACATAGGGTATTTTTATATTTAAAAACATATCTGACAAATTGTAGGGGTAATATTATATATAAAAAAATAATAATGCAATCTAAGTTAGAATAGTAATAGTTTAAATTATATTATGTAATAGTGAAATAGATTTGAATTAGTTTATTGTATATAAGTGGGTAGTTGAAAGAAATTTGTAACAATATACCGCAACGCCCCGTAGTGATAAGTATTTTATTGTTATGTAATCAAGGCGTCGTTACTTTTACTTACCAACTTTCTTATAAATCAGAAAAAATTTACCTTTTTATATTCTATTTTATTTTTGTATTATTTATTTAAATAAAAAAGAATATATTATTGGACATAAAGAGGGAGTTTTATTGTTATGTATTGATCAAATTATGGTTCATTTTATTAGTTTCCATTCTTATTGTAATTTTTATTATTGATAAACATTAGATTTAGTTGGGAAGAGTCTTGTTTCGATTACTTAATAAATAATATGATAGGTAGACGATTACTGTAATTCTGTTTTTACAAGAACTCTCAGTTCACCGGTTTTCCAATATAGTACGCTCGGTTATTTTCTTATCTACGTATCCTGGTGTTGTAATCTAATTTCCCGTATTACTTTATTTTATCAAAGTATTTTCTATTATTGTATCTGTTGTTGTTATATAACAGGAACCTTGGTTAAATTCAGATAAAAAATATATTAGGTTTTACACACACGCGCACACACACACACACACACAACACAACACAACACAACACAACACAACACACAACACACAGGGGCGTCAAAAAACAAAGTGGGAGGTAATGTTCGTACGTATGAACAAGCGTTGGCGTGTTTGAAGCTTAATAACTTTCAACTGGATAAACCGAATTTGATGAGATTTTGTACAGAGACTCGTGTATGTAAAGCAATTTGTTAGTAAAACTTTGGGGTCAACATCTCAAGTGGGGGGGGGGGGTTTGGAGGTCAATTTTTGCAAACATAACCCCACTTTTTATTAAGCTCAGTACATGCGTGAATTAAAGTACCTTACCATTTTATTTTAAATTTTGTCCCAAAATTACCCCATCCCCAAGAATTGAAAAAGCTATCTGTTTAATTATTGCATATTTTTTAACCGAATGTTTTTTTAAAGTCTTCTTAAGCATAGTAGTATGTAAACTACCCAAAAAAGTACTTTAAGTACTTAAAGTACTTTGGGGGCAATATTGAAGGTGGGGGAGCCGATAAAAGTTTAAAAATATCGATTATTTAATTTTTCAAAACTTTTTATGGGTTTACTTAAACTTTTATTAATATTAGAAGAAATCTTAGGTAACTTTTTATTGGTTGAATATTTTTTAGTGGATTTTTTTTGTTTAACTACTACCGTTTAACAAAGTAAACATAGAAAAATCAAACGAATTTCTTGGAAATAATTTTGGGAATGAGGAGCAGAAGAAAATACCTATTTTTTCGGATTTTTAAAACTTCATTACCCCCACCCAAAAAAAAAGAAATCTTAGGTAACATTTTTCATATATAATTATTTTTCCACTGTATAAGAATAAAACAATAACCAATGCTAGGAAAGTATTACAACTTCGTTATCAGATTTTGCATTACCCTTATTGACTTCACGAGGATATTCAATTGGATTTAATTATTTATTTATGCGTAATAAACTAGACGTATATGTATACATACATATACGTGCATTCACCAACATAAGTCAACTTAAGTGATTATAGTTATACTAACTTTAATTAGTCTGTACTACGTTTACTTCTTAAGAAGACTGGACATCGGGTTAATAATGCTTCTTCCAATTTTTTTTTGTAGCCAAAAAAAAGTAGTGGGATAAGAGAAAATCAGTGTGTATAATTTTTAATTAAAAAAATGTTTAAGATGCAATAAAAATTAAACGATTCACTAATTTACAAATAATTACAAAAATCTGATGTATTTGTTAAGTTGTATTACATTAAGTTTGTAACTCTTGTTATTATTGTTTTGTTGATGTTGAGTATAAATCCTGCTATACGATAAAAAGAATACGCAATCCTAAGGTAATATTTTAAAAAACTAATTGGAGAAAAAATTAATAAAATATCTTCCTTAATAAAAAAAAAAATAATTAAAATGTTTCTAATATTTTCATTAAACAAAATATTAAATGATATTTAAAAAAAAATAAGCTTCGTGGTAGTTTATGCCACACCTTAATTTTTCAAGGGTTTTTAAAAATACTAATTTGTAAAATAAGTAAATATTGACTACGCAGAATAATAAAAATAATAATATAAATATAATGGTAAGTCGATAAAGGATAAGATTTGGATATTATTACAATTAGCATCTAATTATACTGTCGTAAATCAGAAGCGGATATGGCCTTGATTAACTATGAAAAGTTATCTTTGCGAGCTAGCATGGTGATCTGTAAATTAGCAGTACATTATATTGTCACAATAGTTATAGGAAGCCTTGAAGGTAACCACTCCACCCTACAAAACCATAAGTGTCGCCCACATTTACATCTGATTGCCCCCACATATCACCTACACAGGCTGGTGGCCAGATTACATCGACCTCTGTCGATTATTCACGCTTACATTTACACAACTCCTCCTTTATATATGCATGCACGACACTCGCGTGTGTGTTATATACTCTTCCTGGGAATTTCCATTTCTATAATGTTATTATTATTTTTTTTAATTTTACTTTCTTTCTTCCTAACAGTTTCTTCACTTAATATATATATTCTGTACGACGTTGTTCTTAAACTTTTACTCATTTTGTCCCTCAAGTTTCATCAGCATTAGATATGAGAGACCAAAAAAATGACGTTTATTTCTGTAACAACTAGGAACTCAGTATATGTAATTAACTGAAATACCAGCCAAAAATTACAAAAACATTCACGGTAATGGTATCAGGATGACCTTTATGTAAAATGAAGAAAATAAATGCAACTTGAGCGTGTAACTTATCATTGGTAATATTTAAATCCAAATAACAAGTTAGCTTTTGAGAAGATAAAAGAATAATCGTGAAAAATAATTATTATTTGCTATTTTTAATAAACAGAAAAAGGAAATTAAGAAATATTTAGAAGTTTTACAAAATTTATAATTTTGTAGTTTTGTAAAAGCGTAAAACGTGTACCAGAAAATATCATATTGTAATTTACTAAATTATGTCAAACCACCCATTGAAAAGATAAATAAGATATTTAATTTGAAAATCAGAAAGGAAGATAAAAAAAAAAGAAGACCGGCTTTTCGTTCCAACTTTCAGCATCATAACGAACCACGCTTCTAACTTATCCCGCTCATATTTTTTCGACTTTAAATTGTATGTAACTTAAGAACGAAACTTCAGATACACTACTACTGCATATATAAATTTTAATGAAATTGATTTAGTAGTTTTGCAGATTTTCTAGATACAAATTTTACACACAGGGTTATATATATCTGTATGTATATATATATACATATATATATACATTAAGTGAATGGTATTTTCGTATTTCTCATAAAAACAATGCGTCCAATCTGAAGAGTAATAAATATCAATAATTATCAGGATTACTAAAGAAAAAGTTAAAACAAATTTTTAGTTTCTGTCGTCAGTAAAATGAACACTCTGATGCATAAAAATATGCCAAGCCTACCAAAGTGCAGGTGATTATGTTCTGCGCTACAAGCAACATTTACACTTTGTTCGTTACAGGGGCTGGTTGTAGAGTGAATCTCAGAGAACGTAGATCAGACTGGTATATATTATACCTCAAGTACTTTACGTAGGACTCACCCATAAAAAAAAAAGTTTGAGTCGGTTAAAATATAAGGTAACTAATGAGTATACCCCTTTCTGGCATAAATTTCCCATTTCTGGGTAATGACATAATTACTTATTTAAATTTACATAAATGGGACATTTATTTAGTAAATAATATTTTATTATATATTCTCATTATTATTTATAATAAAAAATATTTATAACTATTTTAAATGTTCATCACCTCTGGTGAACAAAATAAAAGTATCTTTTATCGTATTCAAATTACGAAACTGAATATCACCTGCATTTTAATGATCTTGGCACACTGTGCTGTCTTACGATCGGCTCAATTAAAAGGGCAACAGAAACGATTTCACTCCTCATTTTCTGTGACAAACCTAGCATGGGATCTCATTATCGTTAGCTATTGCCATATCACTTTAAGAGTGGCTTTTATTTACGTCTAGTCGCCTAGAATTGCTACGGTTATGGTGTTTAACATAATTCCTGATTAATATTGTCGCGTTCCACCTATTGAGTTGAAAGTATATATTTGATTTTTTTTCATAACGGAAGAATATATTATAATTTGTTTTAAAATCTTTGTCCAAGTCTTTATTCTAGTTTTAACTCATGTAAATCACCAAAGATACAGGACACATCAATCGAAGTCTTTTTTTCTAAAAGTTAGGTTGTTTCATTGAATAGCCCGTCTTTTTTTGAAGAAGTTAAAGCTGGAATATTTAAGGATGAATATTATTTGAATTTTAGTGAGGTTTGGATTTAAATATGCAGGTGTATTTATTGTTCATGAAGAAATCCCCATAGAGAAACATCTTCATTCAATTTTTCTAGCATCAGTTGTTTGTTGTTCTTGAGACTGGTTATGTCATTTTCTAGTCGCTAGTCTTTTTATTTTCTAGTTATGTGCTTTTCTAGTCAGTGACATTTTCTATGTCACTGACAGAAAATCTTGTTTTCGAACTGTAGGTTTTTTGACTTTTACAGGTTATAATAATTATTAAATATTACAGAGCATTAAATTATTATTTTTTTTTAGTTTACCGTAAAACTTCTTGTTCAACCATATAAATTGGTATCATATGTGATAAAGTTTTATTTTCATGGTAAAACAATTTTTTTTAACACAGTTCAGAATAAAATTTTCAATGAAGAAAAAAGAACTGTGAATTTTTCATTTTAAAAGTATTTTCACGGTTTTTTATTAATTCTTTAGTTAAAATATTGTGTAAATAAATGTAGAAAGTATAGTGCAGTTTCTGTTTTGACGTTGTTAGCAAATTTTAACTAAAGATCTAAGAAATTTATTTATTTTTAATAGTTTGCATTTAATTATAAAATATCGATTCGTCGAATAAGTTTCTTTATGTTTTCAAGTACATTTTCTAATTTGAATTAAAAATTTTTCGATAGTTTCTGAATTTTTTTTGATATTTTAAAAATATGTTGTGATTACTCTAAAGACTTGCAAAATGTATCAATTAAATAAAATAGAATTGCGAATTGGATACTGGAGGAAGTATATCTGAAACTGGGTTAGATAAAGGTTTTTAAAATTTATTTTGGGGGGAGAAAGAAATTTTGTTTGTTTCCTAAAACGTTTTGTTTAAACTGCTCAATTTATTACTATTTTCGATATTTTTAACAACTGTGTACGGTATTTAAAATACTAGTTTACAATATCCGATAAAGTATTGAAATAGTTGAGTAATTTTATAATCATATTCATTTTTTTACATATTACATTAGAAATCTTTTTATTTCAAAACAAAAGAATAGTAAACATATAGTAAATGAAAAAATAATAAAATCGTAAGAACATAATTTTTTTTAAATTTATATATAAATATATATATATTTACTTGGTACAGTCTGATGTTAAGGATTAATCATATGCCGGAAAATTTCAGTAACATGTATTCGTAGTGTTAAAAGTAAAAGAAATGAGATTCCTACACGAGTTAGCTGATCAAAATTTTATGAATCGTGCATCAAGCGATTACATAGTCGCCAATCATCTTATATTTAGCTACAGTAAAGCATATATATATATATATACACAAGTATGTTTCTTCCACTTAGGTGCTTGGATTATGTTTCAAGGATGCATGAGAACCTTGTATCCTAAAGATTTTCCATTGATTTTTCTGCGGTTCCGGCTTGTTGAAGGAAAATTAATAGAGAGATTTAGATAATTTTGTGTAAGGCTAGCAGAAAAGAAATGACAAGATTAATCCTTGTAAACTATGATCATGAAAAAAAATTATTTTTTCTTTCATTAATTTTCTGATAGGGATTTTTCTTAATCTTTTGTTGATCTGTAATTTTTTGAAGGACTCTAATAAGCAACGATAGGGATGATGTAATTTCTTCTTGTGTATTAGTTATGTAAAAATAATAAACATAATAAAGAATACTTAAATTACATAATTGAAGGTCTTTTAAAGCCGAGTAATTTTTCATGGTTTTACTAAAACTTGTTAATTAATTATTTTTGTAGAGGTTAAATTAATGCTATTTATTTAATAGAGGTTTTTAATGCCAAAGACGTATGCTTGTTGGAAAAAACACAATGAAACCGGTAAATAAAATTTATTTAGCTGGTATAAACCGAAATATCTTTTTCGTATTATTTTCAGACGGTTAATTTCAAAAAAAATTAAACCTTCTTTTAAAAACTATTCGTAAAATTTACCAGTATGTTCAATAAAGAACTTCTAAATTCTACATTAAGATAATAAGTAACTCTTATTTGGTTTTTTGATTTATTTAGATTTAGCAGACCTGAAATATTTTAAAAATTTGATACAAAATCTTCTTAGAAATATTTATATGTAGGGGAAAACAGCCAATTTGGATTTCATATATTGATTACTTTCATTAAAAAAAAAATACTATCCAACTGCAGTTTAAAAAAAAAATTATTAGCATAAATTTCAGAAAAAATGAGGTTCTCTTGTATTACTTACTTATTTTTATTTAACGAGTTATTAATTCGGATGTTCGGATTTTCTTCATGAATTGTTTTATCATTAACTTATTTTGCAACCACCGAACAGCAAACACAGTCCTCTGGTTAGCCCATAACAAAAAGGAAACTGTTCTATTATATCACTAACAACGCACTACTCTTTTAGATCTCGGCATCCTTAGTACTATCTAATCACTTTAAATCCCTTTAGAGGGACGAAACACTTTCAGTCTTTTGGTAGATAGGATCATTTTTATTCTGGTAGGAATAATCGCATTATTAATCTGTTTTTACGCAGAACTTAGATAAATACGCGGTGCAAGATATTGTTTTCCCTCCAGATTACTGGAAGCTTTTTTATTATAAGCGAGATCTTACTAATAGTTTATTGTATAGTTCTTTCGTTTGGTGCAATATTAAAACAAAGAGATGTTTTCGTCAGAAAAAGGTTTTATTTTTATATATAATCTCAGGTACTACACTTTTTTCCAGTGAAAAGTTCTTAAAAATTCTTAAATGATCTGAAAAATAAAATTATGTTTATTTGATAAAAAATATATTAATATTCGTTTTTCGTATACTATTCGATTATTTTACGTGAAATTAAGATTAGAATATTATAGTTTAATTAAAAAGTGTGGTTTAATTTAAAAGAGAGGATTTTCATTAAAAAAATTCCACTCATATACTGAAAATTTTATGGGATATGGAAGCATCCAATGTATATGTATACAAACCGCATTCTAACAATTCCACTAAGCGACTACTAGATTCCTTATGAAATAACTTAGTTTTTCTCTAAGTTATGGATTACGTGGACAAAAATACATCGACTGAACACCAACCTTTTTAATCAGAATTCACCGTTGGAAATAATTTTACTTTGGAAGTTGCTATATATTTTTTACATAAGATTCTGATTTATTTCTTAAATTCTAAGAACGTAAATTAATGGATTTTTTCTTCAAAATAAAAATAAAGCATCGGTTTTAGATTTTTAATTTTTTCAAGTCTCAAATATTTTAGTACGATTAACTGTCGTTTGAGACAATTTTAAAATAAAGAGATATTTTCCTCAGCAAAAAAGTAGTTAATTTTACACATAATCTACTAGAAACGTTCATAAAATTTCGTAACTGTTCTGAAAAAAAAAAATTATAAATTTTATTTATTTATTGTGTTTATATTTCTTTCTCATATTATTTGATTATTCTAAATAAAGATTTGTGAAATAAAGATTACAATTTTTTTTTTTTAATTTTTGCTATGAGTATTCATTAATTTATTGTGAATTCTTTTTTTTTCTATAAAGAGAGAGAGAGAAAGAGTGTGAGAGAGAATTTAAATAAATGAAAAGTTAAATTTTATAAATTATATCATTAGTGCACGGAAAAGTACAAAAATAAAAATGCTGGCAAATATTGAATGATTTTCCCAAATATTAACAATAAAAATTAAAAGAGTAGACAAAAAAAAAGAAAAAAAAAAGAGTTATAGTTTTTAGAGGTGGGGAAAACATTGTAAGAAAGAAAAACTTTTCAAGGTTAAGTTTAACGAATTTGCTTAAGCAATGTTTTCTCTAAATCTAAAATTCCCTTCAATAAAGGCTAAAATAGCAATTTTTGAATTTTAGATCCGGGATTTCTAATTTCTATTAATTGTAGACATTTCTCAATAGACTTAGATATGAAATATAAACTGTCAAAAAATTTTTTGCAAGATACGTAAATGGAAGGGAGACAGAGCAATAGAACAAAAAAAACATTTATTCCAATTTTAATAAATGGGGTTAATTTTTTGAAAAACTATTTTTTGGGGGTAAAAAATTGGCTTTAATAAATTTTCTCTAAAATACGTCTGAAGAAAATATATTTTTTTCCGCTATATACCTATATATTAATTTACACCTGCCCTTTAACAACTTTTGAGAGAATTAATAAGATCAGTGCTCCATATATTGAAATATTTTGAAATATTTGACCCAAATTTGAGCTAAATCAGTTCGGTCAATTCTGAAATATAAGCCCAAAAGGAGTGCGACACAAAATAGGTACCACAAAATAGGTAACTACGTAGGTACCTATTTTGCACATACATACATATGTTTTTTTTATCTAGATTAACTAGTTGGAGCCTCAAAACGTAAAGATTTGTAAAAAAAACCCAGCCTTATTTTCGACATGATCATCATACTTTCCCCTTTAATACAGATATTTTAGCTATATTCGCCGGGAAAGTAAAATTTCGATTAAATTTACGTTTTTCTAGGAATAAATCTTTTATTTACTACAAAATACATACCAAAAATAGAGAAAACCATATTCTATTTTTTTTTGTTTTTTCGTGTGTTAAGAAAGATATTAATCAGATTTTCATGAATTAAAACCAAGAGATTCTTGTAGAATCTATTTATATCAGTTTTTTAGATCACTTCACAAAAAATAACAAAGAAATTAGTAAACTGGCTGTACATTTTAATTGTATGGCTTTATGATCATAATTTGTTCGAATAACTGTGCCTAAATGCACCTTCCAGTATTCAGAACTTATGTTTGCCAGTAAATATCTTGTTAGTATGATCAGTTATATTTTTATTATATGTAATTTATAAGTGATGTAGATACATTTTCATATTATATTACTAGTAACTTATTTCACATTGTTGAGGTTAATTATGATGTACATGTACAATATTTATATTTTAAGAAGTTTTATATTAAAGTATTTTATTTAGATTCACATTTATGTTACATATTTAACAGAACCGAGTTAAAATTAATTCAGTTCTGTTAAATATATCTTTTATTGAACTGATTTAACTTGGGGTTTGTAATTTAAAAGCATGTGTTTTTGTAAGGGTATTAACCCGATTATCATTTTAAGATCATTTTATATTTTGATAAGTTAGAAATAAGGATACTTTAACAAAATATAAACAAATTTCAACACCAAAAACGATTCATCTCTGTTAATGCATATTTTACTGAACTGAAATTAATTAACAATAGTACTATAAATACAAAATATATGTTATAATACAGCTGTTGAACTTAACTAGATTAACATATTTATATGCATTACATAAGTAAGAAGAAAATAGTTACATAGTTTGTTTATCGTTAACAAGGAGGATATGAAGCTGAACATAATTATCTAATTAATCATAAATATTTAGTAACAATAAAAAATGAAAAGCTGTGCAACTTTAAAATATATTTAATTTAACGTAACAATATATAATTTCTTTAATAAAATATAAACGATTATTTATTGTTCAAATAATTTCTTTACAACTTGACAGTATAAAAGTTTAATTATATATTAAAATAAATTTAAGACTTTTTCTACAAATCTGTAAAAAAAAATTGTTTATTTTCATGAAGTTTTAAAAAGAAACTGAATTTATAATCCGTTCCATAGTATTATCTCATTATTTTCAATATATTATTTATTTTTTAACTTTGGTTACACCGTTAAATAAAGAAATTATTACTAAAGAAAATAATTTTGGCATAATTTAAAATAGCATATATTTTGAAATGAAATACTTCGAGAACTATTAATTAGGAGGTCTTCCTATTGTAATATGAATAAAAAATTTACTTTCATTATTTAAATGTAAATGTAAAACTATTTCATTTAAATATATGTTAATTATAAAGCATTATTTTTACATTGTTACATAAAGATCACAGCAATTATGTTTTAAGAGTAGAGGCTAATTCTAAACATAACGGAAACGTTAGAAAAGTTTTACTTAATGTTAGTTCTCATGTAATTTTTTGTTTTGTTATTATTATTTCACATGGATTAGAATAAAACTATTGAAGGTAAAATAAATGATAATTAAATTAAAAATTAAGTTTTTACATTGTAGTTTACAATGAGAAATATATAAATTGATACTTTTTATTATAATAAAAATGAATGAGTTGTAAATTATTATGTAAAACTATGTACAAGGTTGTCAATAAATTAGTTACATTGTTTAAGATGGTAACTAATGAATAAATGTTTGACTATTTCTTAAACATGTAGGTCTAATTGCCTTAACGCAAAAGAAAAGACCAATTACATTTCCTTATTAAGCAAAACCACTAAGAATATACTCTTCTGGGATCGTAAAACATTGTAACTTCCTTAAAAACGCGCTACTAGATGTTTTGTTTGAGGAAAGTCAAATATTTTTCACATTTCCTGATAGTTTTTAGAAATAAATTGATTAAAAACTTATCTCTTTCTATTAAAAAAAAATTGTAAAAAAACATTTAGTTGTACGAATGTCTGTGGAGTATAGAAATATTATCAAATAAATGCAGTGAAGTTTGGTTAATAGGACCATCGGTTATTCGGACCTGCAGTTTCATAGGGCCAGTTTTGTAAAATCAGAAACATAATTGGAATAATTGTTGAAAAAATTACGCCGGTTTACCGGCCCAAAATGCCACTTATACGGCTCGCTAGTTCGTTTGTTTCTTTATTTTACTCGTAAAATAACACAATTTATTAATTATGTAAGTCGTTTATCCATTGTTTAAACGCTGTAACGAGGGAAATAACTTCTTAACCACTAGGAAAAAAAGTTTGTTCGTACTGAACTACATAGTGCGTAATTATTTTAAGTTGCGTGGGAGTGATGGCGAAATAAAAAAGATTCCTCAAAAACTGGACCAAGTTGATGATGATGAAGACGTAACCGAAGTCAAACGTGAATCTAATAAGATGCAAAAAAATTCATTGACGTTTTTTCAGGAGTATTTTATATAAGAAGATAGGAAAGGAAATCCGCTAGCAGAACTGCGAGTCTGTGCTAAATTTGTAGAACGGCAGGTAATAAAAGGGACACGACAGAGCAAACTAGAAGAATCTTTTGAAGTAGTTTAACCATGTAAGAGACATTAAAGAATATATTTTTGTATTTTACTGACCATAAAAAGTACTCATTAGTTTGACTTGAACTCTATTTGTTTATCAAGCTTTGTTTTTTATTTATGATGTGTATGACTACAAAAACAATTTATTAATTTTGTAATTTAATAATGTTGTTTACATAACTTTAATAGTATAATAGAAATAAAATTCCGAAAATAAGATGTTAAAACGCGTTTTCAGTAGTCAGTATGTACTGTACTGTACTTGTGTATATCTCCTAATTTTTCAATAATATCGCTTAGTAAGACCGTATAGTCCCGTTCCCGTAGTGGTCCGATTATCCAGAATTTACTGTACGTAGAAATGTTTTTTGACCGTTTTGATAATGTTTTAAAATCTAATGCTGTTTGCGGGAATTATAAGTACTTAACCTAAATTAATTTTTAATATTCTGGGAAGGTATGCCCTACTTATTTTATACTGAATTTAAGATTCTGTAATTGCTTGCTTTCTATTTTCTATAATTTAATAATTAAAGGTTCAACCTATTCTTGAGAACCGATTAGATAGTTCTCAGTTTATTAATAATTGGAAACATTTTTTATAGAAATTAACAATAAATTTTCAAATGGAAGTTTTGCCCACCGGACTGGTCTAGTGGTTAACTCGTCGTCGCATATCAGTTGTCTAACAACTGATTGTCAAAGTCGAAGATTCTCAGTTTCAAATCTTAGTAAGAGTTAGTTCCATTTATATGGATCTGAATACCGGACAGTGGATACCGGTGTACTTTGGTGGTGGGGGTTCAGTTTACCACACGACTCAGGAATGGTCGGTCTGAGTCTGTACAAGGTGTCACCTCATTTACATGTCATAGATATCATCCTCATCTCATAGGGCCGTGGGGGGGATTGCTTATTGTTCACTAGTACAACAGATTGAGATGTACACATTAGGAAGAAATAAAATAAAAAAAATTAATGAGCGTTTAAAAAAGAGAAAAATTTAGGAAAGATTTATAAAAATGTTTGGGGTTTGTAATTTAAAAGCATGTGTTTTTGTAAGGGTATTAACCCGATTATCATTTTACGATCATTTTATATTTTGATAAGTTAGAAATAAGGATGCTTTAACAAACTATAACCAAATTTTAGCACCAAAAACGATACATCTCTTCATCGGCACACCATCTTTATGTTTTATCCGTTCTGTTTTATTTTTAATTTTTAGTATCATTCTATTAATATATTTTATACTTATTATCGCCGGGTGAATTATTTAAATTAAAATAAATTTAAATAACCTTATTTATGTTCATGAACTGTAAATCCTTTTCTTAATAGTTTCTAAACTACTTGCTTTTAAATTTAAAAGGAAATGAAAACCTTTGTAATTTATTATGATGACCGGGTAAATTTAAACACACACACAGTTTCAATGATGAGAAGGCTAAAAAATTGAATACGTATAGTGTTTAAGTAATTTTTTTTTAAAGTAAAGAATAATAAATGAAATATCATTATTGTTAACGCAGTTGAAATGTACTATTATTAATACTACTAACGGAATTTAAAACTAGTCTTAAAAAAATACTCTTCAGTCTCCACCCAAATCCATTAAAATGTTTTATAGCCCTTTAAAACCAAGAAGAACTAACATACAAGTTCTCATGGCCACTTTATACTACTACTGTAAAAACAAGATAAACAGATGTGCCATCAATTCTGTTGTTGATCTGAACTAGTAAAAATCTCTTTCGCAATACAGAGGGCGTAAATGTTCTGTGGGTGTTGACAAGAGGTTGTTGAAAGTGGAAGGTCCGGGTATACTTGTCTGATAATCTCGCCTACTGTTAATATATTAGCGAATAGGTTTTCTTTGATTTTTCCTTGATTATATTTATATTACAGTTTTTTTAAATTTTATTTTATTAATACGTGTTTTAGAAATTAGTATTTTATATTGTTTACACCTACCTATTACTCGATTAAATTAATGCTGTTTTTTTAAGTAGCATATTTTAAAATTTAAGTAATATTATAATTATTTTCATTCTCAGCCTTGATTTTAGTGTTCAAATAATTTACCAATAAATATTAAGGTTAATTGTAAAATTATATTTAAATAGTTTGCATTCAATTAAATTTCTATAATTAATGGTTAATTATTATTTTTATTATTATAAAAATTTACCTATTATTAAAAATAATAGGGTAATAATAAATTTATTTAAATTTAAATAATAAATTTTTATTAAATATTAAATTTTAACAAAGTAAGAATGAACTGGGAATATAATATTCATCCTGAGAATTATTGGAGTGGTGTAAGCCCAGTAATAGTTTAAAGAGTTTACGTTTTTTTAACTCTACTACGAAAATAATAAATGTTCACGATTATCAATATTTGACGTTTAATCTATATTTAGGTAAGGATTTGAAATCTCGTTTTCGTTCCGTATAATCTTATACGATTTTATTTTTAATAAACGCTAAAATAATTAACAAAAAAACCCAAATGTAATTAATATCTATTTGTTAAAGCTATATTGCCTTCTGATAATTTTTTTGTGGTATTATTAATCTCCTACTGGAAAATTGCATTTCCCTATCCCACGAGCAAGCTTCAAGCTTATGTAGCGATATCATTAAGTCCAAAAAAAAGAAAAAAATTAATAAATTCATACCTTACTTTAAATATATACTTTAAATATAAGTAGTCACTTATATTTACTTATTAAAATGGTTGGATTGTGTCGATTATAATTGAATAAGTAGAATTTACGTAATGTAGAGTATAAAAAACTATAAAGAAATGTTTTATAATTTGCACAAGAATCAAGTTATTATTATTCATAGTAGAAAATGAAAAAAAAAGATAAACTGGAGTAAATGAATGAAAGAAGAATGTTGTTTGTTTCCTTAAAATGTTTAATTTCTCTGAGGAAAAAACACCAAAATTACTTGATAAGAAACTAGAAGTGGAGTAAAAGTTCAATAAAAATTATTAATAATATTATTCCTCGACTATATAATTATTTTATCTGAAAGTAAGGATGAGATAAAAGAAATAATGAATATTGGGGATTCAGCTCGGATAGAAATTTTATTTTAAAGTAAAAGAGAATAAACGAATCTATGAAAGGAAAAAGAAAGGAAAGTGATAAGCTGTTAAATGCAAAATGTTAATAGTACATGATAGACCAGAAATCTACAATTTTAGTGTAGATTTTAGACAAAGTAGACATGACAAAAGCAGATTTAAATAGTCCAGAAAGAGCTACTCACTAAAAACATATCTTATTGTATCAAAAATATATTTAAAAGTAGAAAAAAGTTCTTAAAAATATTCAACTGAATTATTGGACAATGAAACGTGGTCCTAAAATGAGAAAAAAATTAGCATTCAAGATAAGTGAATTTCGTTTTAAAAGGAAGAGTGTTACGGGTTAAAACGGAAATAAAAAACCAAGATTAAAGTATGAAACTAATTTAGGAGTAGAACCTATGAGGAGTTAAAGCTACAAAACCGCTACAAAGTAGGAAGAAATGAATCGTATGACTGAATAGTCGATGAAAGGAAGAAAATTGAGTAAATAATTATAAAGTACCATTTTACAACAAATTTTAACCCAATTTGAATAAATTGTGTAAAAACATATTGATTTTAATCTTACAAAAACATTTTGCAATCTGACGTTTTATAACTGAAAAGATTAGCTAAAAAGTAAGTTTTTTCGGGAGGAGAATGAAATTTCTGATCAAAATTTAGAAAAAAATAATTATCCTGGAATCAAAACCATTTGAAAATTTTACGGACTTCATTATTATTATTATTATTATTATTATTATTTATGTAGTAAAAGCCGGTTTCTGTTGAATGTCTTGAATAAAAATGTATACATATTTAATTATATTCATGATATGTCTTATATACAAATGTGAAAATTTGTTAGTTATTTTTTTGTTTGTTTTTAGCAGCATCACGCGAGAACCGACTGACGGATTGCTTTCAAATTTTTAGAATACATTCGTGTTATCCCATTAAAGGTATCAAACCATACATCGAGACCCTAGCCTCCCTGAGGCCGAAGTTATGAAATAAAGATATTCACTAAATAAACAATCCTTTACTTTTTATATTTCTGTCACCGTGACAACAGAAGTATATTGAAGTAAAATGACTGATTCTTTCTTTAATGAATATCTGTCAAATATTTCATATTTACACTACTATAGTTACTACTATCTGTCTTTGTAATTTAGTTTTTTTTTAAAAGTATCTTTAAAGTCAGTATACGTTCTTCTTCGTCGTTTTCTCTTCTCATTTAATTTCTTGTAGATAAAGTCCCTTTTCATTATTCTTTTTTTTCTTCTTCCTTCCATGTAGTTTCCTCAGTCATTTACATTATGTCCTTTAAAGAGGTATTGAATATTGAATGTAGACGATCAAGAGCCGCTAAGCGTAGCCGAGTTTCACGAGAACAAGAAACCAAAGAAGAAAGACATCAGCGTCTGAAAATTGAACGAACAAATAAATGCGAATGCTTTTCACAACCATGAGGGTAACGAAAGGGTCGGCGGTCCAGCGTCGGCATTAGACGGTCGGGAAGCAAAGCGAACCCTGACCGGCTAGTATCATTATATTTTTAAATACGATACATATTTTCAAATGCTCGTATGCATCATATTTTTAACTTAAACAGATAAATCTCCGATTTATGTAAATTTAAGAATATATTACAGAAAAAAACACAAGAAAAAAACCATCGACATTATAACAGAGCTCAAAATTTTCAATTTTTTAAGAAATTACATTTCTTGAAGTCATACTTTTCTGAAGAAAATAAAAATAAATAAATATCAGTTGTTTATCAACCCTGGACTCATCGACGAATAAAAAATCCTTGAATCCAAACCTGAAATGAAGCTAGCTAAATTGTATTCAACAAAACGTCCTCGACGACATAAACTTTGTATTTAAATAAGTACTAATTATACCGAATTAAACAACCGAAAACTAATCATGCTTTAGTTTAAAGTAGAGATTTTAAGCACGTCTAAGGTAGTAAAATTATAATTAAATATCAATTAAAGCATTCGCACTAATGTTAATATACCACTCTCTAATTTTTTTTAATTTATGATGCTTTCTTGGTAAAGTTATTCTGTGGTTTCGCTTGACCCTTCCTAACAATTTTTGGGTAATTCCTTTATTTTATCCGTGGAATAATAGTACAGTTATACACGTACGAATTTCTGATTTAATCTGTCGAGTTCATAATTTCGTAACGATCTGAATGAAATATTTATTTATTTATTTATTTTATACGATATTATATTTAACATAAGGCCCAAAAACTACATTTGAATTGAGATTAAAACTCTGTCGTCTTTAATAACTTTAAGATATTTTTACATATATTTGTAAGGTATACCTCCTTTTTTTAAGAAGATTTACAGATAAGAAAAAATTAATGTTTTAAAAGGTATTTCAGGTTGATCTTAATTATAACTTTAACTGACAACAATGCAGGATACCAATCACTTTTTTATATTTCGTCAAGTACGTGATTTTTCAACAAGCTTCTGCTTTTTTATTTCTTTACTTGAAACCGTTACACTTGACGGATAAATAATATGGAGTGACTACAGTACATTATTATGTACACTTGAAACGTTGCAACTAACTGATGTCAAGGTTTTTACGGTACCTCAATTTTTTTTCTGTTTGAGAGTAACGTTAAACCGTAGCAGTTTAATAGCAAAGAAGGAATTCCATTTTATAATGTAATTTCATGAAATTTTTTATAGGTTTAACTGGTGATTTATAATTAATTATATTTATTCCGTGTCACGTAAAGATTCTTTAATAATTTTTGTTATGCAGTATTCTTATTATTATTATTATTATTATTATTATTATTACAATTAAATATATATATTTGTATTTTGTTGTAATAATCTTGTAATAAATACATAATTATTTCATATTTATAAATATATCATTTGAAAGATAGTGATTTGAAATTATTTCAAAGAATCTTGTGATTTATATTCGTACGTAACTACTTTCACGTAACTGCATTGTTAAATTTAATCTTTTTCAAAAATTATTAAACTGTAAATGTAATATATTTTGTTGATCAATCCCTTTATTATTACGAATGAGTGTATATTTTACACTTTCAATAACGTATTTTTCAAATACTTTAATGAAAATATCATGTCACACTAAAATAGATACGATTCTAAGTTTTTTTCGGAATATTCTTTAATACAATATTTATTAATATAATTAATATAATTTTTTTTTTTGATAATTATACTACTTGGTCTTCAGATATCGTTTTTATCCGAAAAAATCACGTACGAAAATTGTTTTAAACAGATTTCGTACCTTGAATTGATCGAATAAATGATTTTCTTTTCTCGCAAAATACGAGTTATTTACATCGAGCTTTAAAATTTGAAATTTAAAGTTATATCCAAAAGGATTTTTACATTTTAATATTTTTTCTTGTCGTTTCTCTTAAGATAAGTTTAATTATTAAAGCTAAAAGATATAACAAAAACGAGAAAGAAATTATGTATTCCTTAGGATTACCTGAGTAGGAAATACCAGCATATATTTGTTACAAGAAAAAGATTATTCTGTGTACAGCACACAATAATGAAATAATAAAATTTAATGGATTCTTATTTAATTTCTATTGCATTTCATAACCGTACTAATACATTATTGTCTTGTACCAACAACCGTATAGCATAGTGGTTAAGCTTCGATTTATAATTAAATTTTGCCCTCATTATGATGCAGAATAAAACAAAAGTGTAATTTGAGAGTAAGTAATCAGATTATCGCTAGATTATAGATAAGTAAATATTTTTATAAAAAAAATTAAATTAGATGTCGGGTGAGACTAGACTACGTGTAAGAAACATAATTTAATATCATCACTATCCTATAACAATTTTCTTTAATCCGCTCCTAAAAACACCTACTCGCTTAACGTGCCTTATATAAGGGAACACTGTACCGAATATACGGGGAGCCACAAACCTAGAATCTGTGGAATATTTCTTTATGGATTCTTGGAGGATCGATCTTAAATTATGATTACTTATGTGTAGTTATGTGGGTATTGGCCAATTTTGATATGAAATGTTTTGAGAACTTTACAAACTCTTTTATTAAATACATTTTTAGAGAATAATCCACCAATAAATTTCTTCAGTTAGAGGGAAATTGATTTTCATTTCAAATTTAAAAAAAGATTACGAAACATTTTTAAAACTATATTTCTTTTAATACATTTTATTGATTGAATTTTTTTGTCTAAATGCGTCCTCAGAAAATAAATCGTATAAAAAAACGAATCGGTTTTGCCTAAAATAAGGCAAGATCATGTTTTTCTTTTATAATTATTAAAAAAACTTCCAAGGAAAGTTAGTTTCATATTATCTTAGTTTTTGTGGAGATATTTCTCTAAAAATTCAGTTTATAAAATAAAAAAAGCTGTTAAAGGAAACAATAATGGTTTTATCGTTTGTCTTAATATTTATTATTTTTATTTATGTAAGCCATATCTTGAGAGACTAACTAACAGAAAAAATATATATTTCATTTACTGAGAGTATATCTGGACGGATATTAATCGTGAACAACGATAAGATAATAAATCGGGTGGAAAAACATTGGAGGTATTTGAAAAGTGAGCCTGAAGAAGATTGGAGAAGGTAAAGTGAACAGATGAAATTAAGAAAGATGAATTAATGAGGATAAATGGAAATAGAAGGTAAATCAGAATAATGTTGAATAAGAAAGCTGGTACTTATCTTTAGAGGGAAAGGGTTGATTACAGAATTAGAAGGGTTAGTAGAAGATGTATTAAAGAGAGGCCGGGAAAGAGTAAAAATGTTATTTAAAAGAAAATGGGATTTATAAGGAACTTAAAAAGTTTTGCTGGATCTAGAAGAAAATGAGGACGGAGATGCAAAAAATTTATCTAAGGGTATATGCCTGATTATAACAATGATTTCAGTCTTTGCGTAATTTGCAGGACACCGGTGTACTTTGGTGGTTGGGGTTCAGTTAACTACTCATATCAGGAATTATCGACCTGAATCTGTACAAGAATACACCTCATTTACATGTCACACATATCATCCTCATCTCATCGGGGTGTGAGTGGGGTTGCTTATTGTTCACTAGTTAAACTAATTGCAACATACACATTAGGAAAGTAAATAAATGAAAAGCTAAAATTTAAGTAAGTTGTCTTTGCTATCAAGTACTACGTATTATTTTTTACTTCAGACTTTTATTTCAAAGAAGCTATTTTTCATACGTTAAAAAAAGTATTTCACCTAAATTTTTTTCCTTCTAGTAGTTGAGGTTATGTCAATCTTTTAATATTTATTTCTTTTCGCCTATTAATGGACGCTTTTTCTTTTTTAAATTGTAGATAATCTCAAAGGCTGTAGTGTAGACTAAATATTAAGTACTTTTTACCTTTAGTAACAGGTGTGTAGTTTATTTGTTATTTTTGTAAAGCTTATTATACGTATATAAATAAATAATTTTATAAAAAAAGAGCCATTACAAAATATCGCTTAAAAGTTTTATGAATTTTTGGTGTTAAGGTAATTGTAGAATAATTATCTATAAGTTTGGGATTGTTTTGATATGAAATTCATTTCTTTTTGTATCTGGTTATCTGGTAAGTTGATTTAATCGAGAATTTCTTTTTGTTAATTTATTTATTTTTTTCATTTTGAAATTTTTGTTATAAGGGACTTATTTAGACTTAATACTCCTATTTTGTTTTGAGGTTTTCCGTTAATAACACGTTAAATAATAATATATTTCTTATTATAAATACAAAGCTGGGATTAGAATTCAGTTAAATCATTAATATTTTTTTATTAAAAAACAGTTTTGGTGTATAAAAACTTTTTGAATCAGAAGTAATTAATTATTTATTACATATATTTATCACTTGTATAAATTTAAAAAAAAATAATTTTCTTTCTTTCCTTACACAATATTTTATTAGAATCTTTACAGAACTATTAATTTACGTAGAATTTAATTTCAAGACCTGCTGAATAATTTAAAGCTTAATCTTTGTTAATTTATTTTATTTTAAAATAAGGTATTTAAATGGATCAAACAATGCAATATCTTACTTGTATTAAGCGTATCATTTTACACAATTTCTTTAAAGGTCAGTAGACAAAAATACAAGTTTAACTTGTTATTATCAAGGCGATATAGAACAACTATTAAAACAATTAATTTTCTTGCTACAAGCAACCTTATTGTCATTAACGGCATATAGTTTAAAAAAATAAAAATAAAAAAGAGAAACTAACGCAACTATGGTATTCATATCCGGTTTTACACGTAAGATAACAGTGAATAATTATTTCATTAATAAATATGCGGTATTAATATATCAATTAATTCACAATAAAAATTATTGTGATAATAAAAGTTTAATTAAAAAATGTTTATTTAATCTATTTAACAACTATTATAAATAAATAAAATGATTTGCTAGTAATAAAAATTACAGCACCTGAAAAAGAAAACCTTGATTTTCTTTTTTTTAATAATATAAATAATATTAAAATTATAACACACTTTAACCGTCAAGATAAGATTATAATTTCTTTCAATGATGGGAGTTGGAACTAAAATGGAACTACCCTGCAGTCTAGTACAACTAGTAATTGAATCTTGAAATATGTTTTTTTATATTATATACATTTTTTAGGCAGATAAGAGACTCTAAATTTAAGTTTTCATTCTTTATAATAGAATATATAAAACAAATAAAATTTAATTATAAACTTGTTTTTTTTTTGCTTAAAAGGTTTTTTATTTTAGTTAAAAAAAAAAGTTGTTAATAGAGAGTTGAATTTCAGTTAGATTTTTTTACCGACTTTTAAAGTACTCGGAGTTGTTTAGAGTTCTTCAGTTAAAGTCATCATAAAGATCTTCTTCAGTTCGGAGAACTATCGGCTTATTTTATTTTCTGTGAAACTGACAGTTATAAAAAAAGTATTATCCTCAAATCACTAAAAGCTAAATAACGGTACAGTTGAATAAAAAAGGATTAAATTGATTTCCATAAAATAATCAAGATGGAAATATAAGAGGTCGTTTTTTCTAGAAAGATTAATTTTTCGCGTGGTTTGGGGCCCTCCTCGATCTTTGAGGCTTTCTCCTCATTGGTTATTGTGTTATTGCATTGTAGTGACTGACGGTTTTCTTTAATGAAAAATTTTATTGTAATTCAATATGTTTGATGAATAAAAATCAATATTCAAAACTGAACGTGCATTATTTAGAGTTGACATTAACAAATGTTTTTAGATGCTTAAAAAACGCATTCATATTTGTATTTAGTTGATGAAAAGACGTGAAGAAAGAATAGACAGTTAACAGTTTATGCGAACACAGGATTTTTGATGGAGAATTTGCGAAGAAGATTCCGTTTCTATGTTCATAGGAAATGCATGCGACTGGCATAACTACCTTTCAGTGGTAGAGTACATTCAAAATCGGGTGTGATTTCATAGAGTTTTGGAATGGTGGTTATGACCTGCGTTCAAACCGGTGTTTGTGAGAATTCTGCCGATCTACGGTTAGGATTAGTATTTGAATTAGAAATAAACGCCGGATACATTACAAGTATTGGGAAATAATGGATTTGTTTGTTTGTTTCTACTATTGCAGGTATCATATGGAAATGTCTTTGATGTCATTAGTATACTATTTCCAGTTCAACTAATTAGATGGCACTTTATTTCAGTTATGTATCTAATTGTAATTTCATTTTGGAAATTTTAACCGATGTTTCTCTTCCACATAATAAATACGGATCGGTTCTACTATCGAGAACAATATCGGGTAATTCATCAGGAATAATTCTAGAATAAGAAAATATAATTTCCAGCTCTGTCACTTTTTTAATTATTTATTTTTACAGCAATACTTATCTGTTCATAAAAATTAATATTAACACCAATTTTTAGCATAATCATCCTCTCGAATGTCTAGACACAAAATTATTTCATTATCCTATTCGTTTTCATGTCGCCTCATATCGTGTTTCTTTTTATAATGTCATCTTTTCAGTAGTGTATTTTACGTAAACGAGCTGAATGCACGGTCAAAACTCTTAGCAGATTACTCGGTAATATGACAGGATCCAGAACTGCGAAGCGTAAGATTTACGCTCACGTAGTTAATTCCATCTTACTTTACGGTATACAAGTCTGGGAAAGAGCTCTGCGTGCCGACAAGAACAGAAGAGCCCTTGAAGGAATTCAACGGCGCATGGGCTTAAGAGTGATATGCGCATATTCTTCAGTCTCCACCGAGTCAGTACTCGTAATTGCAGGAGTTCCTCCGCTGAAACAACTGGCGGAGATGCGAGTGAATATAGCACGTGGACAACCTTCTAAAGAAGCATATGAAGAGATGCTGCGTAATTGGCAACATCGTTGGGATGTAGCCAACACGGGACGATGGACACATCGTTTGATACCTTTGATCCGACTATGGATAGAAAGGAAGTTCGGGGACATAAATTACTGGATAACGCAATTTTTTACAGGCCATGGGTCGTTCAGGTCCTATTTATGTGCAAGACTAAGGGTAGATAACAACAACTGTCCTTACTGTGGGGCATATGATTCCCCTGAACATGTAGTATTTGAATGTAACCGTTGGACTGAAAGCAGGCAATCCTGTGTAAGACGTATAGGGCCATTATCTACGGATAATGTGGTGGATAAAATGCTACTTAGCGAGGATAACTTTAATGTGATCTCGTCGTTTATAACCGCAGTTATAAAGAAGGAAGATGAGGAAGCTCGTCAAGAAGAAACCGCTCGCTGATGACGGCTTGTCGTAGGTGGAATTTCCGTTTGTCAATATTTGAGAGAATGGGCAATATTGAGATATAGCTTTGAGTGTGGTTTACACAAAAAAAAAAAAAAAAATTTATAAAATATGTATAAAAATGTATTAATATACTGAAAACTTACAAGAGGAAATTGTTTGTTGTTGAGGGGAAGCTGATGATGGAGCTCTGGTTTGTAGGTTTTATCGGATAAGTGGTGAAGGAACTTATAAATTCATAAACTTTGTGTTTCTTATATTATAAGTTTATAAAAATTTGTTAAAAGATACTGAAAACTGTCATAAGGTAACTGTTTGTTGTTGACGGGTAATTTAAGGTGGTGCTCTTGCTCGATTGTGATGACGGACAGCCGAAGGTGGAGCTCATGCTCGTTCGTGCTTGCGTGGATGGGCAGAGAGGTGAAGAAACCTGAGGACTCCGTGGCTTAAGTTTTAAACTAATTGGATGGGTTGGTATGATATCATATGAAAAAAAAGAGAGAGATTAAAGAATAGGGGTGACTGTTGCTGAGAGAACAAGGGTGGTGGACTCTCAGTAATCAGTGTATGATGAATATCTATAAAAGAAATAAAAGAGCTAACCGGTGAACTGACCTGCCGTGCCGGACATACAGCCGGCGGGCGGGGTGGTGAGCTAGAGTAAAGGACACTCCTCTGGCGCGAGTCAAACTTGATTGTAGATCCGTTCCAGAGGAGTAGGTGGGAATATAAAAAAAAAGTAGTGTATTTTATATGCCACCAATTTATAAATCTTATTTTGGTTTTAAATAAATTCATCCACTTTACATGTCTGAACAGTTTTGAAATCTGGTTAAACCAAAGATTTCTATGTCCAATTGAAATGAGTTTTTCCGTTTTCCTCAACTAAAATCCTGATTTGTATAAAAAAAAGAAGATGTATGATAAACGGTCTATCTTCGTAGCGGAGTTGTAGTGTGTCGGTCTTTCAGCCGGAGGTCCCGAGTTTGAAACCAGTTAAGGCATGACATTTTTCATACACTAAAACTTCTGTTTTCATAATCCGACCTATAAGATTTTTCATAAGCTTCTGTAGTGTAGTACGGAAATAGGCATACGGCGCAAAAATTCAAGATGGCTCATCTTGGATTGTGACGTCAGTGGCGCCGTAGCCCGTTAGTGTTGCCAACATGGTTTTTTTGTGTCAGTGTTGTCAACCTGGTTATATATATGTATTAAATTATTGAAGTAATATTTCAAAGGTTGGCAGCAAGTAGTACGGAAATGGGCATACGGGCGCCAAATCCAAGATGGCACTGTCCGCCATCTTGGCGAGAATTTCCCATTCTCCTTTTTACCCCGTGGGAATTTCCCTTTTCCCTTTTTTTATTGAGTGAAAAATGTATATAAGTTGCGCGCGAGAGAAAAATGAAATATATTATGTGTGTGTGAGTGAATAAAAATTTAGACGTACCTCGAGGATGATCCTGGTCGTTGTGGCTATTGCACCGGGAAGCGTTACCCACCACTCCAGAACCCCGATGTGGCTCGTGCGTCAGGAGGCGGCTGCTGCGTGTGTGTTTGCGTGCGTGCGTTGACGGAGCGACGCGAAGATGTTTACCGTGCGGCTGGCGGCGCTCGACTGAAGAATCGACCGACCGACGCGGTCCGAGGTTGGCGCAGCGTTTCGCGTCAAAAGTCCACACTCCGTCGCAACCCATCGCGGCGTTGGAATTCGAGTCGGCCCATTCGCACTGGAGTGGAAATAAGAATTCTAAGAAAACCTTAATCAACTGTTTTTTTTTATTTTGTCAACGGTTAAGACCGTATCTACCGAGAAAAACTCACCAAGTCAGTTGTAACCGGTTAAATCCAGTTTTGTTTAGGGGGTATAAGTAAGCGGTAAACCTCTTACCATATACACCAACGACTATCTATAGTTTGATCTTGAAGACACACACACGTCACTACCAATAGGACCACAACCCAAACCACCACACCAAAGTGTCACATCCAAACCGCTGTTGAAGCTACGTGCCTGGAGTCAGTTACGAGTAACCTTGACCATTTCTGAACAGTGTTTATCGTGTAATTCTAAGAAACGACTACACATTTTCTCAGCAGTTTAATAGCGTAAGTAACCTGAAACGGCATATCATGTTACAAAGTGTTTATCTTGTAATTCTAAGAAACGACTACGCATTCTCAGCAGTTTAATAGCGTAAGTAACCTGAAACGGCATATCCAGTTGCAAAGTGCATCAAATAATACCATGTCTTATAACTTAATTTTAAACCTTCAGTGACACTACCACCACCACCGTTGTCGTCTTGTTCATCTTTTACACCGTAATAAGTTAGCTTCATTGAATGACGTCGTACAACGGTCATTTCGTCTTCCGTAAATTTGTTTGTATAGCTCCTTAGTAATAATAGCTGAAAACAATACGATTCGTTGTAAGAATAGGAAGAATCGGTGTCGTATAAAATGACACAAATGCGAACCTCACCGTATGATGTCTATATCTTTCCCATGTCCAATAATACATAGTCAATACCGATATGATGATCGGTTAACCTCTTCAATGGTAACCGTTTGAGAAAACAGTCTTGATCATTGAAAACTTTCATAAATGATAAGGCGTCCATCATCACACTGGCAGAGCTCACGCACGAATGATCGTCCTCAGTGTAAATACTTGTGTCATCTACCTTTCCGCCACCACCACCACTCCTTTCGGTAAATGTTTTAGAAAATAACAGGTAGAGTTCATTTTCATCGATAACTCGGCAAGCTAACTACGATGACGACGACGTTGGGGTTTCCCATGGTTATTAATATTTGTTTTTGCGTAATAGCAATTTAACTTTCATCATGTATCCAATAACAAATTCGCAGGAGCATAGGTATTCGGGTAACCCTCGACCACAATAGTCAAATCTATAACGCTTGATTGCATGACCGATATATTTGTCATCATCATCATCACAGTGTTCGACAAGCATCATAAAAAAATGTTTACACATGTATCGTGTAACCGATTTCAATTCGGTAAACGTCTTTCCGATAATCATTACTATAAATCCGATAACCTTATGCACAGAATCAATACGACTTTGTCCAACGTGCGATTCGTCTTTGCGATTCTATCGTCCAACTTGTTTAACTTTTTATTCAAAAACTTACGGATATCACACTCGCTCACAACAATCCAATCGATGATGCCCGGTACCTCGCATTCGATATCCTCCACGTTAATCCCGTATGGTAAACCAAATAGTAATGTATTTGGTAAAGTATCGGTAACCGTGATTATTGATGTTGTGAACAGTACGTCGTGTTTATTCTTTATGAGTTAGGTCCGCTATCGGTCCGCCTGATAAGAAAGACACCAACCACGTGGACACTTCCGTCATCTCGCCTTGAATGAAGGTCTGTTGCACAACCGTCTTACCGTCAATGTTGACAACCGTGAGGATAGGGTATGTTGACAACCGTCAACATACCCTATCCTCACCACCACCCGCAACACCACAACCAATACGACGTCTACACATACCGTCATTATCTATCTTCAAAATATCGAGACATTCTTGCAACCGACTGTGAATTTCATCATACGTCGCGTTATACGTGAACGTCACTCTAACCCTATTGAAACGATCTAAATCAATAGTCGTACTCAAAGCGTGCGGGAACGTTGCGTTTACAATTTTAATCAGATGTTGCTACGTTCTTACACGACGATAGGAGAAATTACGAACTAACCACACCGATGCGGCTGTATCAACATCCATCTTGCAACTGTACCTATTTACCAGGTTCATTTACACAACAGCCTGGAGGTAGCAACCGCGGCGCGTTGAGATTTTTTCACATGAGTAAAATCTCTCCCCTAGAGGCCTTCTATAAAACACTCGAACTGGTTTTTATATCGTTTTTTAAATTTTATTTTATTTTTTTTCTTGCGAATGATTGTATGTGATCCACAAAACAAGCATAAATAATATTCTCGGCATTAAGCCAATATGGAAGGCTACAACTATAATTGCGACCTCTAACCAAAGATGTGGTTTCGTCAACGTCTTGCAGCAGACTGAGCTCTACAGCGGCAGCCCTCATCGCGGTACGATACTCTAATGACAGCGGGATGTTTTGCTTGATGCAATTCCTATATTATGGTAAATTATACGAGTTAATCGGTTCGTTGCCCCAACATCATCTTATGCACAAATCGTTGAAGGAATAGTAAAAACCGTTCTTGACCAATTCTTCTTTGTTGTTTACGTTTGTATTTTCAAACGATATCAAACGATCCGCTTCTCTGATCAGATCCAACGGCTTTTTACACAATTTCAACAATTCCATGTAGAAACATCCGGTTTGTAACGCACATTTTCCGCTTGGATGTAGTTTATGGTACGGACAGGTTACGATGTAATTCGAATTCGGCTTTGGTGCGTCCTCTTGTATCATTCGAACATCGTTATGATATCGACGCAAAAATTCAGATTTCTCCAACCCCTTTGTGTATATTGTAGAGAATTGTGAACAAAGTTTCTTCATAACATCATCGCTGTATACAACGTCACCGTACTCCCAATCTATTCTGTGAAAGTTTCTTTCTAACCAAGCGGCCATCCGCCAGTATTTCGATTTTAATTCAGCGCGCGGGTACGGTGAACGAAAATGTATTATCATGTAGCATCCGCTGTCACTGACAACAGCGAGTTCTTTAACTATAAACTCATCTCGGTTGCCGAGGAAGCCGTAAGACACGATAACTCCTTCCATGACCGTTGCTCAACTGCGAATGCGATGTCAAAGATACCTTCTTAGTCCCCTTTATTATATCGCCGTAGACGTGATGGTTTTCTTTTACAAATCCATCATAGTCATCATCATCATCATTATGTACATGTAACGTTATGTTAACATAGTAACATTAGTTATCATCATTATGTACATGTAATGTTACATGTAACGTTAACATAACGTTAACGTTATGTTAACATAGTAATATTAGTTATCATCATCATCATTATGTACATGTAACGTTATATTAACACTAACATACATCTTAGTTAGTTTCTTTCTTCATTCCGTCACTGTGCTTGACTTGAACGCATACTACACGTATCGTCGTCGTTATTGTTGTCATCACCATATACTCGAATATGTCGCAAATATTTATCAGAAGATTAATGCAAAGACCTCACCAAGCCAACTCACTCAGGTAACAAGTGTTGGTGAATTATCGAGAAGAAATACTACATGAATATGACAATGAATCGATGGACTACTAAATACGGTGCTTGTATTATGTGCACCCGTCAGCGTGAGGGTGATGATGAACAAGGTAGTTTTTCTACCAAAGCGGTTAGCCGATCGTCTACAACGATGAGATTGACCAGCTGGTGGCAAACAAGACAAAATTAATATTTAAGGGATTGTAGGGAAAACCCACAATTTCGTTTTCGAATAGGTATTTAATTCAAAAGGAGAAGACGATAGAGGTATAGGAAAATAGTCCTTTTCAGGACTACAACAACAACACATAACACGTACAACATCAATTTCAACGCACATTCTATTTGTTTACACAAAACTAAAAACACTTACAGCAAATATGTATTAATTATTGTTTTATTTAAAATTATAGTTTTTACAATTGCTATATATAGTGGTTCCAAGGCCCGTTACATGATCTGGTAATAGATTTATCTACTATCAGGTTATGTGACAAATGGTAAGGAGAGTTTTTAATAAATTAGTTTTTTCGGGGAATACACAATGTTTAAAAATAGAGAATTTTTTGATTTCTCTGAATTTCTGTTCAGAAATGTTCAAGGTTGCTCGTAACTGATACATAACAGAGAACATTTCTTCTTTCTGCTCAGAATTTCCGATCACGTACTTGTCTCTGGAATACTCCTGTATGACTCTCCTTAGGTACGGCGGGATTTGCCTGTTCCGTAACTCGCGAAATATTACTTGCCGCGGAACTCCGTTAAAGGCATTTCGAATATCCAAGAAGATAACTGCCCCAATTCTCCTGGTCCGCCATGTCCCTGCAACCGCAGGCCTCACAATGTTAAGAACTCTCCCCACGGCTTCTGTTGCAGAGTGTCCAACTTGGAAGCCATACTGATCCGCATGCAGCTCTCCAGAGGCCTCCACTCCTTCATTTAATTTCCGCAGGGGCATACTCTCCAATTATATGACGAAGCAGTCCAATAGGCATAACGGTCTATAAGCCGACGAAGCACTCAGACGTTCTACCTGCTTCCGCAGCATAACCAACCTCGCACCGTTCCACCCGTCAGCCATCCACTTGTTGTTGATAACTGCGTTCATGGCTTGTAAGACCTTGTTCGGCACGGTCTCTATTGTGATCTTCACAACCTCAGGAGGGATCCCGTCCGGTTCCGGATTCTTGCCACCCTTAATACCTCTGGCAGCAGCAGCATTCAAATCATTGAGTGTGAATGGGACGACTTCCTCCGCCACCACTTCATCTCTGTAGGTGTCACTGCCTCGTGGAAACAGTTCTCTTACACTTTTAACCAACTTGCACTTTCAATTGTAACCTAACCTAATTTAATCTACCCTTATCTAATCTATCCAGCAAAGGTAAGTTATTAGTGATAAAGCTAAAATAATAATAGATAGCTTCCTTCACAGTAACTATACAATATCGCGGGTGGTCTTATTTTATAATCAGCTTTCTATTAACTTAAGCAATCTCATATAACAAATCAAATTTTTCTTTAAAAAACTGTAGGAAAAATGTTTGATTACTTTTTAATAATACTCCTATTTTATACCGGTCTGAAATACCTCAAAAAGTTAAAAAAAAGAAGTGACTATTGACATGTTAATATCTAATATTTTACAATGTTCCTCATAAATTTGGCGTTGTCCACTTTGTAGTAAAATTGGAGAACTATTTGATCAACGTTTTTCTCTTTTTATACCGTTTTTCGAGAATAACCAGATATCTAATCTGACATTTGTAAATTTGACATCTTGTGTACTTCCATTATTTTATAACAAAATAAAACAGCTATATAAGTTTCCTGTGAAATATTTCAGTGAGAAAGCTGTCTTGTACATATAGAAATCTTTTAATATTAATTACTGAATTTAATTAAAAATGTTTAACATTTGATTAATTAACTGGAAACATTCATTCCTTAAAGATCTTCAGTATTCATTTACTTCTATAATCATAATAATTCTTACAAGTAGAGTAATTGTGTTTTTTATAGACAATTAATTAGTTTGACTTAAATCAATGAGAAGCTCTGATCAATTGATTGATTGAATAAAAACAAAATCTATTGTTCTGATCTCATTCCAATTTAATTGAGGTTTAAGGTAATATTAAAAACAAAGAATCACTTTAAAAAAGAATGTTGCTTGTTAACACTTACAAAATTCTTTTTATTATTGATTACTAATTGTTAACTATGTTAATAAATATTTTGTACGTCTTTTTCTGGGATGACTTTTTTTTACATGTATCTCTTTTTAAATTTTCTTAAATAAGATTTAATTTAATCAGTTACGATAATTTTTAATATGGAGTTATGACAATTCTTTAATTCCAATTAAAATGATTAAAATTACGTGAAATCTATCTGTTTACTTTTTTAAATTATAAAATTAAGAGAATGGAATAATCTACGTTTCAAATTTTCAATACAGCATTTTATCTGATATAAAATTCTGAAATTTGTTTTCTATTTGTACAAATGTATAAACATTTTCCTTAGTAACAAAATTCTCCCACGTCTCGGCTGTAGACGGAAGATATGAAATTCTAATTCTTTACAAATATATGAAATAAATGTGTAGATAAAAACCTTCAGGTTTAAAATACGTTCAAAACTTAGCTCAATAATTATATCGGAATTTTTAATTAAAAAAACAGTCTGACAAGAAGTCACGGAAATTCACACGGCACCGACAAAACCTGATACCAACAAAGGTTCCACTTAAACGTTATAGCCAATTTAATAAAAAATGTTTCGGGTGTTTCATAATTAAACTTTTTGCAGATTAATTTGCCAGATTGGAAAATGTTCCTCTGATAAACAAGAAGTTTTTATAGCATGATGGGGCAATTCCATACTTTTTTCAGCAGTTAAACAACACTGAAATGCGACTTTTTTAAGCAAATGAATAAGAAGTGGTGGACTTCTTCTCAACTGACTTCCAAGGTTGCCTGACTTTTATACTCTGTGCGGCCACTTGAAATCTAGTATATGAACAAAAGTGAAATACAAGAGAAGAGTGGGTTATTAGAATTCTCAGTACGGTTCAAATAATACAAAACAACCCTATTGAAATACGGAAAACCACAAAAAACTATAGCCATTATATATAAAAAATGTTCAGTAACAACTTTAGACTTTTCACAGTATTACAATTTTTCAATTTCAGTGTAGGTTAAATAATATTCTAAATCGGATAAAAAAAAAAAAAAAAAAAAATATTAGCCTCACTCTATAAATCTCGGTTTTATACGCCTCATCAGTATTACCTAATCGTGCATTACCGGCTGATGAGTAGAACAGCTTTTGGGTTGATAAATTCTAAATATTAACATTTATATTTAGAATATTATACTTGTATTTAAATATTAATATTAATTAAAATATTTATTATTTATATATATATATATATATAAATGAATATTGATTTTATAGATGTTAAAATCGACGTACTTTTGGATGCATACCCATATTAATATTTTACTAACCTAATGAAATATTAACATTATGTATTTATGTATACCTGGCTACTACAAAGCAGAATAATTACAACCGCTTCTTCGAATGACAATTACCATTTTTTTACTTATTCTTTTACATAAATGATTGTAGTATTAAAACATAATGTTGATTGTTCATAATTATTTAGTACATTCGTAAGCAAATTAGCGAGGTATTGCGTGAAAACTTTAACAAGTGTTGTACATCACATTTACTTTGAAAAATAGTAAAGTTTTGTGATGAATAACCACTGTTACTAGCAATTATGTGTAATTTTTGTTCAGTATTAAATAATTTTGAATGTAATTGTTCTTCTTCTTCGATGGGTATTTTTAAGGATAGCCAATAAAAAAAAAATTGGTGCCATTAAATTCAGTTTGAAGCTTTGTGAGTTACCTGTGTTGTTTTGTTTAATGTATCATTAGGTAGCCTCTATCCTACGTAACTGGTTAATAATAATGCAGAGAAAAACAGTAGAAGAAATGGTGAGACAATTATACTTTGACCTTATTGCTTTTTATTTATTTTTTGTTAATGAAAGGAGAAACATAAAAAAAAAAAGTTAAGGCTACCCTGACACTCCAGGGAAAATAAAAATTTTAAGATTCGTTTACGATATTGTTCTTTGTCTTGAAATTAGGAGTGATTTGAACGTAATAAGTTTGTAGCTTTTTTGATCATCAGTCTGTTGACTGGTTTGATGCTAATCTTCATTTATTTCTATTCTGTCCTAATATTTTAACCTTAACATATTACTACTTCGTATATCCTCAATTTCTCTGTTTTACGTATTAATCTTTTGTTTTTTCTAGTTTTTATAATCGACATATCCCTCTAAAATCAGATTAACTTAATCTGGCAGTCTTTAAATATAGCAGAACAGGCTAATTTGTGTCCTTATGTAGCATAAATTTCTCTTCTCTCCAGTTCTTTTTGTTTTTCCCATGGTTCATGTTTCCATAAGTTAAAACAATATACCTCACACAAATATTTACAAGAAACTATATATCATTCTTTGAACTGCGGTATTCTGTACCAGTTTCCTTCCTTTTTTTCATAAAGATTTTCCTTTGTCATGCCAATCTGCTTTTGATATCTAGATTACTTCATCGGTCCTTTGATTTTTATTTTACAAAATATTGAGCTCTTTCTTTATATAATTCCTCAATGTCTTTATTTGTCTTTGAAACTCAATAACTATATTTTACCCTTAATACTTTCCTTAGTATAATTATACTTAATAACAACTCAGTATACTGTCAAAGAGATAGGTATGCTAATTGGGTTAAATTTTTCATATCAGGATTTTTGAAAATCTTGACGTTCACGACTCCTTCAAACCAAAAACCACAATATTAACATCAAACAATTCCGGAAGAAATTAGGTACATACGTATCTATGTATATTGTACTCTTTTTTTTTGCTTGATATCTTCAAGAAAAAACACTACATAAAGGCAGATTTTTTCGTCGTCGGAGTGAAAACATATTTAGGAACCATGTGGTCTCAAACCACATGGTAGTCTGAGACTTACCCTTGCGGGCTGCCTACCCACAAAAACCCCTCCCTCTCTAAAACATGTGGTGCCGGGTCTACCTTATGATATTAGCACCCCATGTGTCTTTTGTCCGCCGTACCACCACTGCTGGCCACACGCCTCAAATTCACGGGGTCCTGCGGGTTTTTTTTACTATGTACTTGAGGCCGTACGTTTTTTTCTATTTAACCTCCGGAACCACCGTAAGGTATTACTTCAGAGGATGAATGAGGCTAATATATATGAATGTAAATGAAGTATAGTCTTCTACAGTCTCAGGTTAACCGTTCCTGAGACGTGTGGTTAATTGAAACCCAACCATCAAAGAACACCGGTATCAACGATCTAGTATTGAAATACGTATAAAAGGATTTAGTAAAAGAAAGCCTTTACTACAATTAGAACTCTCGACTTCGAAATCAGCTGATTTGTAATGACGAGTTCACCACTAACCAACCCGTTGGTTTTGGAGGCCGTACTTGCTTAATTTGAACTCTCCAAGGGAGGCTCAGAGAGAATTATATATATCTGTGGACATCTCCTGCCACCTTTACTAGTATTCGTAACCAAAATAGTGGACACCACGTAGCAGAGTCTGCAATGATGTGTTTTTGAGTAAGGACGCCAAATTCTCTTCGACATGCCTCCCTATGCTGCAGGAACCAATTATGGACGAACAGTGTGTGTTCTGCGGAGCTTCAGACCCGCAATAGTCATATTCTGCGGTGGGTCTAAGCATCCGCGCGCTTAGCGGACGCTTAGACCCTTGAAACGCCCGTGTACCTCGGTCGGTAAGGAACCGGGAAACCGGTAAGGAACTGGGACATTCATACCCCAGTTCACCGTGCTTTCAGTATGTTCATCTCTGAAGGTCATGGATCAGTCTATCATTTGCCTTTCGTCGACCGATTCCGTGATATCTTTGGACTGGGTGAACTGATTTGGATGAAATTTGGCAAGGTAATTTGGTACTTACGTATTAGTCCGTTGACCAATAAACTGTAAACTTTTGGATTATTGTTAATATCACCCGATATAATCACTGTATTACCATTTTTATAACCATATATATTTATTTATTTTATAAATATAATTTAATCAAACTTTCTACGCTCGCTTCGCTCGCTAACCTTTACTAATGTAAAGGTGTTACTGTGTTTTACTAAACACAGTAAGTTTTTCAGTATTTAAATAAAAAATTCAGTAATTATTGCAATTATTTATTATTTAAATAATCAAAACATTACTTTTAATTAGTCGAGGTTAGCGGGCGAAGCGAGCGTAGGTTAAGTTTGGTAAATTTATATCTATAATTATAAGCAATTATGCTTATATTTTTTAATGTAAAATGTGTTAATGGTCCGTAACTGTGAAGTATTTTCAAAGTTACAGGATCATTATTGTTATGGTCGACGGGCTAATACGTAAATACCGGTATTTATGAAGTATTAATGCGGTTTAATTTTAGTTACAACTGGTCAGATATGCAGGAAAAGGTTTACTTACTCAAAACGTAGGTAAATTTTTTCACATGATTTAATGCCGCTTTAATAGCTGAAGTACTTTTTTATGATTTTTGTCATAGTCAAACCAATAGGGGTGGGGAAAAACACTTTTTTAATTTACCGTTTTACATGCTTTTAAAAAATATCTTTATATTAATTTTTTTTTTATTATTAAGCAGCAAGACTATGTGCACAATTAGAAAAACTAGATTATTAGTTTAAATCGTTTGTTTTCTAAATTTTATCCAAATATTAATTATAATTTTTTTCACGGCTCTGCCAGGAAATTTATGCAACCTTTGCCGGCTTTTTTATTTTAAAAATTAATTTTTTACCTAGCTATAAATTCATGCTACCTAGTACTTCTTCTTCTTCTTATAATTATTATTTTTTTGTTTAAAAGAACGGTATCTAGCCAATTAAAATATTTACTTCCTCTCCTTGGGTAGTTAGTACACTCTCAACTCTTTCACTTAATTTTGCGTTGATCTTTAATTCTAATATGGTAATTCTCTATCGACACCTTGAAAAGTAAGAGAGACCATTTTTGAATAGCTTTTTCCTTTTCTTCATCTTTTACTTATGCAATGTGCATTCAAGTATAATTCAGATTGTAAATAACTCTTGCTTTCTTATAAGTCTGATTTTTCTTAATACTATAGATTAATTTTCACTGATGAAATTCAATTTGAATATATTATTCAATAAAAAGAAAAAATAGCAACGGAGTCAAACAATTTCATTTACCATTATGTTTTTATTGAAAATTATATTTTAAATGAAAATCGTATAAAATATTATAAATCATTATTATTATTATTTTTTTTTTTTTTGGTGGGGGGGGGGGGTTATATGAGCGTTGATTTCTACTGTCATTAGCACTCGTCACATTCTTTAAAATAAAATTTTAATTCACCATCATGTTTGTCATATGTAAGGGTGTAAAGGGCCATTACATTTTTTTTAAAAAACATAAAAACAAACAAGACAGAACATTTAAAGACAACACTAAAAACATTTACAGGGTGTAAAGGGCTCCAATGTTAAAATGAAAAAATAAATAAAACACGAACTAAAAATGGAAAGAACGTCTTCAGAATACAAAAAGGTTTTAAGCATCCCCGCGGCAACTGGAACCGCCGTTAAGCATTACATCAGTCGCCACAGGATGCCGTGGTAGTTGACTACCCCTCCTATAAATTGTCTTGTAGCATGTAACCCATCAGGGTCCACTCAGCGTCATAGGAGCAATTCATCCACCTGTTCAGGACGGCCAAAGAACCCTTCGACGGGGAGGTTGCCCTTCCCGGTTCTGTGTTCCCGGTTCTAGCGGATGAGTATACAGTACATCCGTAGTCGAGTTTCGATTGAACCAATCCTTTATACAGCTTCAGTAGTATTTCTTTCTCTGAGCCCCAATTGATGTTGGATAAACATTTTGTAATGTTTAGGTTTTGTAAACGTTCCATCCCGCCACATCTGATTTTATAGTTCTAGCGTTTTAGTTATATACGTTTAGTTATAGCGTCGACATCGGCTTCGATAACTCCAGTTGTTTCAGTGAGTATCGTCCAAGCTGTGAGGTTCGTCCAATCTGCCTGATCAAACAGCTATATTTTGGAGATGGGATATATTTTCCTTGTAACATCAGTTAACATTTGCACTGGTAAATGAGCGCTTCCATATCGATTCTCATGGAACATGGAAAATGTACCTCGGTGCTATCGATCCACTTATAAGTGAAAGATATATAGAGAACGTCAATCCATCTCTGGCACTGAAAAACGTTTCTGAACCATCATTTATGATAATGAAATCAGAATTCAGTAGGAACGTTTCCAATTCTCTTCCACGGGGATCTACTCTATCCGATCCCCAAAGAGAATTATGTCCCCACCAGTAGTATGTGTGGGGAAAGCTGAGCAGTTAATTTTGCCATGACATTTTCCTTCCAATTAAAATTCCGCAAGTATATGCTGCAGATAATGATCTGCAGCGGACGCTTTATTCTGTTTGCGACCGCTTGCAGATTTATGTTTATTTTCACCGCTTCGGTGGTAACTCTAGTCGATGTTAATATAGCTACTCCACCTCTAACTCTTGTATTTGACGGTTGATCTCGCCAAAATATATAGTATTTTCTTAATTGGAGTTCCAACGCCCTGCATGATGGCATGATGTACCTTCTGTTCTGTCGTATGTGCTTCCATTTAATTTATATGTACGACAGCTTAACGACCAAGGATCTGCCGCTTTCGTTCTGAGCGAAGTTCCTTGTGTCAACAATGTCAATCTGGGGATGAATCTTTTTAGGTTTTAATGGTTCTTTTCGCTGACTAGATTTAATCTTAGTATCGATAATTTTCTCTATCATAGTCGCAAGACTTGGTGCAATCGTAGTAAGCAACTGCTCCACGTTAACTATAGATGACGAAGAGGCAGAAGCTGTTTCTACATAAGTCGTTATCGGTCGAGGTGAGCTATTGTTTACAATTTTCCTCGCCATGGATTGCTTACCTTTTGAAGCGTTTTAATCTCCTGAATGGTCGTTTCCAATTTATATACCGGGCAGTTCCTTGATCGGCACTTGTGGTGCCCTTTGCGGTTAATGTAGACTGGGCGATCTTTACATGGATCACCATCATCTGTTTTCATTCCGCATACGCAGATTTCTTGCGCTTCATATCTGACCGCAGTTTGTCTGAAACGTTGACACTTAAAACATCGCATACATTGCGGGATGAATGCGCGTACATCAAGCCGATGTATGCCGGCTCGTACTTTTTCAGAAAGATTAGGCCTATTGAAGGTCGACACATGCAAGGCTAAAGGAAGAACCTCACCATTTCTCCTCATGGTTAACCTGCGGCATTGAATGACTGCTTGACTCGACATTTCCTCTACTATTTCTTCTTCCGTGCAATTATGAATATCACGGAAAAAAACTACTCCTTTCGATGAGTTATGCGTACTTGTACAGACATCCCAAACTCACCGATCTTATTGAGAGACTGAACCTTTTTGGTTTTGATTGTCGTTAACAGTTTCAATGTACAATCCATTAAAAGTCTTTCAAAGCTCCTTGGTAGGATCACCAGCACAATTCGTAATCTCTTTAGCAATTAAGAATGGGCTGACCTTCTTGAAGTTTCCATTTCCCCTCGTAAAGACTAAATATCTTGGTTTCGACGCATTATTTCCAAACAAAGCTTTCGTCAAGTCTCTACTGATTATGATGGAAATTTTCGGTTATAGCTTTAAGTTTCTTGAATTCATCATCATTATCATAATTTTCCGTTGCGCTGACAGCTTCATAGTGACTCGCAAATTTCTAAGCTATGTCCGAAGACGAGTCAGGAGCTTTTCTTCATCCTTGATACTGGTAACCTGGTGGTAGAATGATCCACCGGATACCGCTTTGACTTTGCTCCATACCTCTGCGCAAGTTGTCTGTCCTGTTATCAAGGAGACATATATTTTCCAGGCGGTTCTTTTGTCAGATAAAATAGCTCTTTTGGCGGTAGCCCTGAATTTTTTAAATTTGATTAAATTCTCTTGGGTAGGGTTTTCTTAAAAATGTTAAAAGCCCTTTTCTTCTTCTTAATAGCTTCATGTACAGCTTCCGTCCATTAAAAAACAGGTGGACGTAGCATCATCCCTGAGGTTTGAGTTATTTGGTTTGATGCTGCAGCAGGGATGTCATTTGTTACATGTTCAATATCGCTGTTGATGTCTCCAGTTAGATTTTGAAAATGGACGTCTCTAGTGAAGCTAATCCAGTCAGCTTTACCAAAAACCCATCTCTTATGCATGGGATACAATTTAACGGATGTATTTAATAACACCACGATTAGAAAGTGATCACTTTCACGTAAATCTTCATTTACTTTCATTTACTAATTAATGCCCTATAGCGGCACTTGCAAAAGCTAAATCAATGCAGGATGAAGAACCATCCCTGACATTAAATAAGGTTCCTGTACCAGTATTTAATAATACAAGATTTGAATTTGACAGAATACCTTTAATTAATCTTCCCGCAGGGTCGAAGCGATTGGATCCCTAATAGGATTATGTATTTGTGGGATTGCCTCCCACAAATACGACAGGAGGAGGCAATTGTTCTAATAGGTTTTTTAAATCCTCTTCTCTCCGGTTTAGCTTAGGCAGATATGCATTGCGTAAGGTCATGTTGACTGGGCGGTATTTGCGTATAGCCACCACTTGTAAATCAGTACATAGATGAATTTCTTCGAAGGCACAACGAGTTGTTGAGATGATGGCAACTCCTCCTCTTGATCTTTGATAAGGCGCTTGATCAAGCCTAATTATGCTATACCCTTTCAGTCTCAAAATATCACTATTCCTTAAATGCGTCTCTTGTAAGCAAGTGGATAAAGGATTTAGCTCTGTCATTAGCAGCTGTAACTCACCCATATTTGACAAACGTCCATTAATGGTTCCATTGCAAGATCGACTCATTTACACAGACCATTTTGCAAATAGAGTTTTATCGCCTAGGGTTTCCCTTAAGTCAAACTTTTTTAAATTTTTTATCCATTCTTCGCACAGTCTCTACCTCTGAAGACAGGGTGTCCGAAGCCTCGGAAAACATTTTCTTCTACCATCTGTACATTTCAGCCATTTATACCATTTGGCGTATGGCAGGTGATAATTTCTGCTGTTTTAATTTAGCTTATTGAAGTATACGTCATTATGGATTTATCTCTTTTTGATTTTTAGTTTTTAATTTAATTTTTAATTATTAATTTTTAACATTTATTTATGTAATATAAAAATAATATATCCGGGCGCTGATAACTACACTTCGTTGTGCACGCAGGGTAAAAAAATGTTCTTATATTACCATGGTTTGCGCAAAATCTGTATGTGGGGAAATGAGATTTCCTTGGAAGAATGTATAAAATTTTAGGTAAGCGTACCTTTAGTTTCATCTGCTCTGAGAACTAAATTATAAAACGTAAAACTATAAGATAGAAATCTTTGGTTAATAAAATAATCGTCTCGATTTTAGCTACTTCTTAATTTTGATAATAAGAAAAAGAAAAAAAATATATAAGAATTTTTTCTAAGTTTTCTAATAAAATTAAAGAATAAAATTTGAGGTATTATTTAGTGACACAGGAAGTTAAAAAAAATTACGTAAAGCTTTTGTTAATTATGAATGGATAACTGTGAAGAAATATTTGAATTTTGTGATGGCTCATTGATTATAAAAAGATATCTTGTAGCTAAAATCATTGCAGTGTGACTTTGTACACGAAAAACTAACATTTAGTAACGGCAGTTACTCAAAACCTATTACGATGCACTAATCTTTATTAATACTATGTCACCCAATCTAGTACTGAGATATAACCAGATTGTTTATTGTTTACTATATATATATACAACTCTGTGTTGAATAATGCAGTATTTTTATGCAGATATTGTTCTTGGATTTGAGACGCCTGTGTGAAATTTTTTGACATTACGTCACGGATATTAACGACTTTTTCTACGATAACTATGACAAAATATGCGGCAATATTACTAAGCGGTGACATTTTACGGCTAATAACGAACAATATATAATAATTTTATTGAAAACTACTTCTAATTTTAAAGTAAGTTAACAAAAAAATTTAAGTAAAATTATAAGAAATTGTAGTTGAAATATTAGTTCTTTTTACTTTCCCGGTGATTATAGTTATAAAAATAAATAGCAATCTTAAAGAAAATGTAAGGTGATCATGTCAAAAATGAGTATCGGATTTTTTAAAAATCTTTACGTTTTAGGGACCAATTACATCTAGACCAAAATAAAATGTGTATGTCGCACTGCTTTTGATCTTATATCTCAGGTTTGACCAAATCTATTTACTTCAAATTTAGCTCAATTATATGATCATATAGGTAGGTCTATATGATCATTGATCATATTAATTAATTTTTTTAAATCCGTTAGGGGGTAGTGAATATCGCAAAAAAAACAATTTCGACTTTATTCAATCGCATTATACAGCAAACTTTATAAAATAAAATTTCTTATCTGCAATAAATAATCAAAAAAAGTTTCCAAAAATCAACCTCTTACAATTAAAACATATGTTCTTTGTTATTTTGATTTATCACCGGTCGGTTTAATTATTTTTCAAAGATTTTATGAAAGTATTTTATTAAAATACTTCATATATACAGCCATTAAGAAATGTGTACAATTTTTAAAAAAAATGATTGTGTGGACCTAAAATGCAGAAGAGTATTTGAAGATTATTTCCTTACTTCATCCTTTATTGAAGGGGCTGTTAGATATAGAGAAAAATTGACTTAAGCAAATTTCGTAAGCTTAATCTGTTTATGAATAATTTTAGAAAAAGTTTTCTTAAAATTTCTTTTCCACTTTTAACAAATTTATGTTCTATTTTTTTGTATCTTGGCTCAACTCTTTTAATTTTTTTTCTTTTTACCTATAGTCGCATCAATAACTACAGTCATTAGCGACTAATCAAGGTCTATGTGAAGGTACCGGTAAATGTGTAGTCGTGAACAGACTCAGGCTGACCATTCCTGAGACGTGTGATTGGTTGAAACTCAATCACAAAAGAACATCGTATCCACAATATAGTGTCCAAATCCAAATAAAAGCAACTGTCTTTGTTAGTATTTCAACCTTAGAACTCTGGACTTCGAAATCAGCTGATTTGTGGCAAGTTTACCACTACACCAACCCTGTGGGTTAAACTTTATTACTAACACCTTGGAAAGCTATGCAATATTTTGCCAATTTATTTTGTATGGCATAGCAGTGTAATTCATATCTTTTAATTGAATATTCCATTTTCATTTTCAGTAAAATATAATTTTAATTCTCTTTTTATCATTTTTATTTTTTATTCTAATGTAAACATCTACATGAAAAATTACTTTGCAATGAAAATCTATTGAAAATCTGTTAACTGTTTAGCTTAATTAGCTTAGGTAAATAAACTGTTTCGTACATTCATTTTTTCAAAAAGGTTAGATTTTTATAGCAGGAAGAATATTCACATTTTTTACTTAAAGTAGATTAAAAAAAATTAAAGTAATATTTATTTCTGTCAGAGGTAAGCGAAATTCTTGACTTACAGTTGTAACTTGACCGATCATGGCTTATCATTAACATTAGACCTTTTTATCACTCTACGTGTCCATAAAGCTGTAAATTTGGATTATTATTGTTGTTTTAATCCTAAAATAGTATTTATTAAAATATAGTTCTTATTTAATTTCACTTCATTGTGTTATCTGATATAGTTTTAGCTTCTTACATTGAACCTTTTTGAGTAAATATTCAACATCTCGAATTTGACGAATCTTAAGATGGGATATCTGTGTCCCAAAACTTCGAATTTTTGATTCTTAAAAAATGCAGATTTTGGTAGTATTTTTGTCGGTCAGTATAGCACTACACATTAATCTCACAAAAAAAAGAGTTGAAGATTGGTCTTATTTTACTTTCGCTGCCATTTTCTGTTAATATTACAAGATCTGTGATTTAAATTTATCTTAAATTTACATGGAGATGTAAAAAATTTTATCTATCTTGAAAAAAAATTTAAAAATAAATCTTAATAACTGACGAACAAGTGTTTTCTTTTTTAATCTTCGCTGATTTTTTCTTGTAACTTTTGAAGTTGACAAAAAAAACTGATTCCGTTTATTTTCCAATAGGGAAACAATACATATTTTAGTATTATATGCGTTTTGATTAGCTGATTAACTAAATGTGAATAATGATTAAAAAAAAAAACACTATTCCTCGCAGTTGAAGTGTTAGACTATTTCAAATTAAGAATAATATGAGCTTTTTGAGAAGCATAATTACTTCCACATTAAATTGAGAAATCACATCGTACATTTTTACTGATTATTTTATAATTTTTTTTTTTACACGCATAACTCTTCAGATACATTACTACAGAATATATAAATTTCAATGAAATTGATCCATTAGTTTTGGAGATTTTCGAGCTACAATTTTTACTCACAGACCTAAGTATATATAAAATATATAAGAAAATTGCATTTTAAGTAAACGGTATTTCCGTACTTCTCATATCTCAAAACGTAAAGAAAATTTAATTTCACCCCCTATTCCCACCTAGCGATTGAAAATTGCACTGTTGTACTTTTAAAACGGCCTTCTTTAAACACTTTATATGAAATTAAACTATACTAATTTTCGCGGTTTTTACAATGATTCAAAGAGTTTTAAGTTTGTACAATATTAATCAAAACGGTATTACTTATTCAGTTAGTTGTTATAAGTGGGAGTTATAACGTTTTTCAGCCATGGATTGACAGTTCCCAAATACACTAATGTTATTTTAACCGCTCCTTATTGGGAACACTGTTATGTTTTTCTGATTGGAAAAAAATTATATCGTTTAATTCAAGGATCAACTGTTAATTTGATAATATTTTTGTTACTTCTTATATTTAATAAGAAAATACTCCCAGAGAAAATTTATAAATTAGAGATTAGTAAAATATTTATGTTAACAACTCAAAAAATGATTTAAGTTCGTTTTTGTTTAATACGTTATTTAAAAGTTAATTATAAAAGTAATTACTTTTGATTATACCATATTTTTAATAATTCTTTTAAATTATTCGATTAAAAAATGAAGCCTAATTATAATTGATTATTTCTAATTGTAATCTCTAATCTGTTACAAAGTGCATAATATCAAGGTTATTATAAATAACGAATCTTAGAAACTGACCTTTCTTTATAAAAATAAAACGAAAACGTGTTTTTATCTATAAAAAAAGTTAACTGTGCATTAAATTAACTGTTTTTTTCCTTCTATATTCATAACTAATTTATTGAATGAGATTGTGCAATATATTTTTTAATTAGTTTCGCAATTAATTAGGAAATTATTGGTATTATTGCAGCAGTTATTGCAATCATTTTAGGTCTAATATATAATGCAATCAACAGTTTTGTGTATGATTTATTTACATTGTGATTAGCCATTAGAAAAATTTAATTTTGTTGGTTCCATTAATAATTTCAACGTTAATCACACTGTAACGGTTATTATATTTTTATTTAAAAATCTACCTTAATTACTTTAGAAAATATTAATGCGGTTGATACCCATGGGCACATTTCTCATAAACCAGAGTGTTTTAAACTAATTTGTAATTTTAATAATCATCTAGATTGTAAAATATTTATCTTATACGATTTTATATTTTTCCAAGTATTTGTTTTCATAATTTTATACAGAGTTTCATTTTGATCAAAATTCTTTTCATTTTGGTTGCTTCCTTTTAACGTTTCTTTTATTAAAAATACTATTTTTTAAATTCTTTTATTAGAATATTTTATTCGTAAATATTTATATTTATCCAGTTATTCTTTAATTTTCTTTTTCTTCTTTCACTTTTCTTTGAGATGTACACTTTTTCAACAAATTATTTGGTCATTTCCAGTATTAGGTTTACCGTCACTCACTTTCTGCCGTTAAGTGAAATTTGATGATGCATGGTAAACTAATAACAGCACAATCTAAATCAAGTTAAAATGAAATCTACCTTAAGTAAATTTAAACGTTGGTAATTGCTGAAAACGTAAAAGTAAGTAAGGTTTGTGAATAGAATAGAGTGAATGTTGGAATGTTAAACCAAAAAATTGAAAGAAAATTTTTTTTGATCTTAATCTTCAGAAGATTTTCTTTCACTTGTGTACCTTGTATTTCTGAATTAATTTTTTTTCCTTTTTTAAAAAAGAGATTAATTTTGGTTTTATTATTTTTGTTTTCTAATTTCTTGTTACAACTGTAAAGTTTTTTTTACATTTAATAAAATAGATTTTATTAAATGAGATAGTTAGAGGCTATGGCACCCCTCGGAGCTGAGTTTATGTTTAGTTGCGGATCCGGCTCCGGAGGCGGGGGGAAAAAAAGGAGAAAATAGATTTAATTGTAACAGATACATCTGGATAATTTTTCTACAAATCTATAATAGTAAATAGAAGAAAAAAACGAGTATATTATATTCAGCCTATTTAATTATTTATCTAATTTTCAGATAATTTTCTTCAGCTGCTACAATTATGGTTTGCGGGTACAGGACCATCTCAAGCGATGCCGCCGGAGTAGTTTCTGGACTTAATGCCCTTGGATCTATTCGTTCAGAAGAGAGAGAAGATAACCGGGGGATTAGCTAAAGAGGATGATGCGGAGGCATTGCTTGTCCGCAGGTGGCAGGAGAGATGGGATCAGTTGATGAAAGGCAGATAGACTTACAAACTGATCTCGGAACTTCAGAGATGGCTGTACCGAAAACATGGGGAACTGGGGTACTAGTTGATCCAGATCCTACCGGTCCTTCCGGCGCTGACGGTGAGACCTTCGGCGGAATGCGATTGTTGCGGGGAGGAGGGTAATGCAAAACACACGGAGTTCGTGGTGCGATCGTTTCAGGCAGCATAGGAAGCATGCAGGAGAGAGTTCAGCGGGCTTACCACAGAGTACATCGTTGAAACTATGCCGCAAACCGAACGATCATGACACGCGGTTTTCATGATGACGGTTAAGATCATCCGAAGAAAGTTGACAAAAGAAGTCTAGGGGTGAATAACTCCCTCTGAATCTCCCTGGGGACAGGTCCCCGGCTCCAAGGTACAGGTTAAAAAAACAAAAAAATAACCGCAGGATTGCGATGGGTTTGTGGCGGGGGGCGAGCAAGGAAACGGAGGATGGAGACAAGACACATGGGGGCAGTGATAATACCGTAAGATAGGTCCGCCTTCCCATGTTGTAGAGGAGGATGGGTTTTAGTGGGTCGGCCTGCAAGGGAGAATTCCACATTACCATGGGGTTCGAGACTACACGGTACTTTTAAAGAGTTTCCCCCTCCTCCGATAGAAAACAAACTACACCTATGACTGGATTTCCATGCTGGAGAAAAATAATTCTTTGTCTTGAAGCCTGATATTTGCTTTTCTTTCTTTCGGGTCTATTAAATCTGACTTCATTTTATGAAGTTACTAGAGGGTACCGAACAAAAAAAAATCTGATTGAGTGAAGGCTGTTAATAGATGTAGCCATAGATAACCCATTCTCTTGAGAAATAACGTATTGGGAAGTTATCTTGATTGATAAGCACTCCTTTTTTTCCTAAACTGTATTTATTTTAGTATCACACGTTTCATTGACAATCGATGGTACGCTGACCTTTTCCAACATTATTTTACCAGCTAATGTTTGGGTCATGAATTTTGTCTGATAGTACAACTAGAGTGTTTTCACCTCAAATTTTTCCACTTGGATTGCTTCTCATACTGAAAGGTCTAGTTGATCTCCTCGAATGAAATAATTTGTTGAAAATTCCTAAATATCATAAGGGTGATTTTTTTTGTTGTCTGTAAACTCTCTTTGTTGAAACATCTTTTGAATACATTTTAGATAATTCAAAATTATTGATTGAGATATACTATTTGCATTACAATTTCAATATTTTACCATAATTTGTATTCTTTCTTCTACTATTGTTCGATTGTTTCTCTGAAAAAAAGAAATCTGTATAAAATTCCAAATCCGGAATTGAAACATTTATTGGTCATCCCTCACATTGATTATAAACAACCAGTATCATTATTTATTCTGGATTTTTTAAGCTTTTTATTTTATCTGTAAGCATTTTTAGACTGATATAACTTTAGCCGTTTTATTTGAGCATTCGGTATTAAATTACATACATAACACGATTCAAAATCGTCTTTTTTTAATTAAAATATTGTCTTTTTAACGTTAAATTTTTTAAGATTATTATTTTAGAATAATTGGTGGTAATTATGTTTTATTAAAATTTAATTTTCAGTAAGTTGTTTTGAATTAATTACGGGGATTAACTTATGATTCTGGAGTATAATCTTTTTCTTTTTATTATAACAACAGATATTTATCTATTTAATTATTGAATAACTCCTTTTATTTCCCGTGTTTCTTTGTTTATTTTTTTACAATAATCTTAATTATAATTTGAGATATTACTTTCTATAATTATGAAATGGTGTATTGACTTTTCTTGTTCTCCTTAATGTGTTTCTATGACGTTTATGTACGAATTATATGAAATGTTTACATGTATACAATTATTATTTCTTCTTTATAATTCTTAATAATTTATTTAATTTAATTATTCGTATAACTTGCTTGCTCTGATTAATAAAGTTATTATTTACACATTTCCTGCGTTTGTAAAGTTATTAACACTAGAAAAATATTATTATTATTAAAATTTTGTTATATTATTAATAAAAAAATAATATTAATTATATTTAAATGATATGGAAAGACAAACTCTCATCTTTGGCTTAAATTTTTTTTTTTTAATTGTGACAGTCGCGTACTGATTAAAAATAAATAAATAATAATTATAAGTGTGAGACGTGTTTTTTAATATTACAAGATATGTCATACGTTATTTTAATTACGGTTAACTTCTTTTTAGACGCAAGTAGCTTGAGTAAAGTGAAATATATATATATATGTATTGGGCTGTACATTAATTTTTGTTTTTGTTTCCGTATCTGTTTTGATATATTTCTTCTTACAAAATTTATGTTTAACCAAAAAATTATAGGTGAATTAAATTATTACTGAAATGTAAGTAGTACTATATTTAATAAAAGCTACTTTTGACGTCGAGTAAGCATTAATAATGTTTAAATATAACAAAATTAATTGTATTCAACCAACCATCTGGTTCAGTTAAAAACAAATAAGCAAACAAGCATACACCTGGTTTGAAATTTTGAATGTAGGATTTAATTTGTATTTATACTTGTAATAGATATAATTTTCATTTTGTAACAGTATAACTTTCAAATTATTTTATTTTATGTGGTCGACAGTTTTGTCAAAAGGCTACGCTTAGTCCTTGGCATTTAACTGGACATATAAGTACTAACACGTATATAAATTAAAAATAAAGTGTATTTAGTTGGTATATGTAAGCAATTATATATATATTTTTTTTATTGTTTAATTAAATCGTCGTTTATGTTACATATATACTACTAAAATAATTTTATTTTTAATTAAAATTCATGAAAATGTAATCATAAAAGTTCAAATATTACAAAAAAAAATTGTTGTTATTTATGTTTATTGACCTGTTATAATTAAGTTAAATATTATTTTTTATTATTATAATTATTATTTCTAACTTTTATTTGTTACAAAATCGCCTTTTTTATTTATGTTTTTTATTATCGGTTTAATTTATCTTTATTTATTGTTAAATATACATTTAACGTAAATATATTGACTATTAACGTAACTGTATTATCTATAATGCAACAAAATAATTATAATAATTAGTATTATAAAAACTTACTGTTTTTAAAAGTTAAATTGAAATATTTAAAAAATATTATTAGCGTTACATAAATACTCTAAATAAAAAAAATTACTATATCAATAATATTTTCATCACTGCCAATAGATTTTTTCTATTTAAATATGTAGAAATAAATTCTACAGAAAATTTGTTAATTTAATTAGAAGTGTTTCTAAACTATTTTTTAGTTCTATTCGACTTAATTTATTATAATTATAGGGTCATTAATTAAAAAGTTAATTCTAAAAGTGATTGTATTTTTATGCATTCTTATACTCAGTTTATAATATTTAGGTCTATTCATATTTATTAGCTATATATTAAAAAATTGGTAAAAGAATTTAAAATAATTAGTTTATCTGTAATTATTCAGTAACTAATTTATTTACAGACTTCGTTGGGTTCTAAAAACACCGATTACATCTGACCACAGATAACCAGCATGCACCGACTAATTTTGAAAGGTGTTTTAAGGGAATAAAGTTTTTCTCATACTCAATGGCGTTAAAATCGAAATATTTCAGCAACTAAGATACAGAGTTAAGTATGAATTTTAAAATATTCATCATGTCAAGCGCGATAAAATGAGCCCACACCGACTTCGATGACTCATTTCCTAAAAACGATTGAGAGAATGTTAATTAAATTAACCAGTAAGAAAACACGTATACTGTGTATGTGCTCTCTGTTTGGTTTAACGTACTGAGAAATGACATAGAAACTGTATCACATCAAATGTAACAGTGTATGTTCATATAATAAGAAGTTTGAACCATAATCTACATATATATGTAATATGTTATAACCTGATTATAATTACCAGCATAATTATAGGCACATCGATATATGCTTCTTCAGGAGCGATCTTTACCATTGTCGAGAGAATTATGTGTTGAAACTTTATTTATTGATGCTGCGGAGTAACACAGGCCCCCCTAATTATTATTATCTTATTTTCTTTACAAAAATTGAGTAATTAAATTAAATTTGTTGCTTTTTACAACAGTTTCTAAATATATTCAGCATTAGAGATGTGAATGAAAAATCTTTGTTACAAAAAGACAAAAAGTAACTGATAGGTGATGTAGAAATACATATCAGGATTATACAAAAAAGAAAATTATCTGATAAAATTTTAAAGGATGTGAAAGATTAGGATGATGATTTTAGTGGATGTGCTACTGTATGACTTGAGTTTGATATAACCCTGAACCACTTTAAAAAGAAAAATTAATTGATGATGTACTATCTAAAATATTATACTTTGCTGAGGAAATGGAATAGGCTGTATAAATCAATATGCAAAACTTACGTGACTGAAGAAGTATACTTGGATTTAAAAACAATATATTAACATAAATCAAGGGAAAATCAATTTGAGAATCAGTGGCCGTTAATTAAAATACCATCAGTAGAAGATACTTATTAGGCTAATTAACAGGTGAATAGAATGTGTGCTAGAGGATGTGTCAGATGAAGACCATTTTGTTCTTAAAAATAGCTTGGATAAAAGAGAGGCCATTTTACCACTCATATTACTCTTACAAGGTAGTTTAATGAAAATAAAGAACCTAAATTGTACTTTCAGATCCGGAGATGGCAATTTATAGTCCAGAATGAAACGAAATGTGTTAAAGAAAAATTGGACTGAAGTAAAGAAAATTTATACAAAAATCATGTGGCAGTGATATATGCAATATATATATTTTTTTAATTTCAGAGCTTATTACAGTCGGTTACATTTACATAAACCTTTAGTGAATTTGGTCACATCCCAAAATTACATGATAAGGAGTTCTCAGCAAAAGTCCCCAAAAAATTACAAACTAGTATAATAAAAAACTTTTATGCCAAGCATCTGCAATTAGCAACGATGAGTAGTACTCAACACCACTAGAACAATAGAAAGCAAAATAAGATATAATAATAGGAAGTAGAAGTAATAAAATAACGATGAACCAATGTAAAAAAAAAGAAAAGTATATGTAACAAATTTGAAATTAAAGAGTTGAATAGATAATGAACAATACTCGCATCCGAAGTTACTGTAGACACATAAAACACTTTAGTTACACTTATATCTATAACGTGCAGTCGGTTCAACCTTCTAATATCACCCCCATTGTTTAGTAGGTTCAGTGCCAAGTGATTTATGTGGCAGTTAAGCCGAAGTTCAGCTTGAACTACCACATTGAATTGCCTACCACTTCAGCTTAACTTTGAACTTCGATGGTGTATTTCCTCCCGGATGGAGCGTAATCCTAAATAATCCTGGATCTTAGTGTTCGCTGTAAACCAAGGTATCTCTCTAGCTTATTCTGAAACCTCTGTAAGATGTCGACATTGCTTCTACTCGCGATGATCCATAGTTTGATCCCATAGATCCAGACAAGTTTTAGAATTGTTGAATATATTAGCAGCTTATTAGACAAGGACAAATGAAAACGTCTGCCCAACCAGACCGTATGTCAACAACCAGAACATTTTCTTGAACTTCATCTCGAATTGCCTTCTTTTCTCTTTTGTATAAACTTTCCATGTTAGCGACGATTGAGCCTGTAGACCTAGGTACCTTACACTCTCAGTATGTGAAATTACAACGCCATCAAGTCCCTTCTCCTCATCGTGAATGTTACATGGTTCGATTTTGCTTGGTTTACGCGTATTCTCCATGTACTCAACCATCTGTTGATTAAATTCAACTCAAATTATTGGATGTTCGATGCTATAGTTGGGCTGGCATCAGCTGCGAAAACAGCCATGTCATCCACAAAGGAAGCGAGAGTAACCTCGTCTGTAGTTGAAAGGTCTGCAGTAAAAATGGAGTATAACATGGGTCCCAAGACAGAGCTCTGACTGGGAGTAATTTTCAACTTAATTTCGAAGAACGTGGACAGCTCCTGGTTATATTTCACCTGAGAGAAACGTCCTTCTAAGTAGCCGCGTATAATAAGGTAGAAAGGTTGAGGAAGGTTCATCTTCAATTTTTACAAAAGACCAAGGTGCCAGACCTTATCGAAGGCCTGTTGGATGTGTAAGAAATTTTTTTTCTCTTGAAGGCTTCTGCTGATTATATCTAAGAGCCTGTGTGTTTGTTTGACAGTGGAGTGCCCACAACGGAAATCCGAACTGATTGCCAGAAATTATACGGCCATGCTCCAAAATAGGTCACATCTTCCGAAGGAAGAACCTTTCGAAGAACTTCGATAAAATAAATAACAGGCTATTGACCTTATTGGCCACATCGTGTACCGGTATGCATGGTTTTGGGACCATGACTATTTGCGAAGCTTTCCATTCCTCTGCAATAAATGGAGGGATAAAAAATTCCTCAACATTTTTGCTTCTTTTCCGTTTCCGAAGAAAGACAAACTCTAATTAACAAAAGAATGAGCCAAGGATATAGCCTGTTTCCATTTTTTTCAATTTGTATATAAAAGAACCGATACACGATTTGAAAGTCAAATTTCATTATAGAGTAACTACCCGCAAGAGAAAAAACTAAAATGTGAGATTCGCTTATAACACTGTTACTTTAGTGGAAATAAAAAATGAGTTAGAAGAAATGCAGTATAATGTAAATTTATTCTAAGGAGAGGATTTCAGTCTGAATAAAACAATACGTAATAAAATATGGCAGAAAGATCGTTAATGGAAAATTAAATAATATAATAGGTGAACATAATAGAGAATAAATAAATTAATGCTGGTAACTAAAGCAGATTAGCACAGGCAAGAAGAGCTCTTGTGCAGAAAACAAATTTGTTAGTACTAAATACATATATAAAAATTCTTGAAAATAGTCGTATGGATGCAGTGATTTATGATAATGAAAAATAGATAGTAAAAAATGGTCTAAGAAGTAATAGAGCCTTTGAAATATAACGTTGCAAGAGAATCTTGAAAAATAGTTGGGTCATGGGTTAGTGAATCACGTATTCTATGGTACCCATGTTTAGTAGTTTTTTTTTTTATAATAAAGGGACGTATAGAAGATCTACAAGAAGGGAAGGATTGAACAAAAAACATATGAAACATGTAATTGAAGATGTAAGAGGGTCATTCAATAATTAAAGACACAAATTGCTCTGGAACTAAAATTTATTAGTTATTAGTTTTATTTAATCAAGGTGACGTTTTTCACTTTTCAACCTAATCTTCAGCAACATTAATACACTTATCCAATCTCTGAATCAGCTTATTTATACTTGCTGCAAAGAAATCTTTATCTTGATGTAGGAACCAATTTACCACATTTTCTCTGATTTCATCATTGTTATTAAATTTCTTACCATGTAGCGCCTCCTTGAGCGAACCAAACAAGTGGAAATCCGATCGGTTCAAATCAGAACTGTATGGTGGGGGGGGGGGGGTGATAAGATAGTACTTTTCGATGCAATCTCTCGATGGTTTCTCAAGTTATCTGAGTCGTGTGATGCTGGTCATAATCATGAAACAGAATGATGCCTTTACGCTAAGATCCAGGGCAATTTTTCAATACTGCTGGCTTCACTTTTGATAAGAACGTAGTTGTATAGAAATGGGATTTTGGGAGAATATTATTGACCTTTGACTCCGTGACTTCAGATTGGGTGGGGGCGGCCTTGGACCCGGATGACGGTCATCAAAAAAAAATTAAGATCTTTTTTTTAAATTAAAAACAATCAAGGTCATACATAAAAATCGTGGTCATCATTTGCTCCCGAGTCAGTTGTGGCATCATCTGACTAGTATAAATAGGCGCCAAGTTTTCACAGGAAATCATACCGCCATCTCACTGCATATAGGGACAACATAACTTTCGATTTAACAATCAGTTAAAAATCAGTAACCAGAGGTGGCACCTGGTGAACAAGAAACCTCCCACTACTCATATTACTCGATGTGAAGAATGCTTTTGGATCAGTACCCTGACCAGCAATAATAGCCCTAATAAACATGAACATCAGCAGATACCTGATTAACCAAATCAATCAGTACTTATTTAATAGGCATATTCAGGTTAAGACCGTAGATGGCAAGGTGAATTATCAACTGTTCGGAGGAGTTCCCCAGGGATCAGTTCTGGGACCCATATTATGGAATATTTTTTACGATGGGATCTTCAGACTACCCTACCCGGAAGGCGTAGACATTGTCGGATATGTAGACGACGTGGCCGTCCTCGTAAAAGACGAGGAGATTGACCAACTCTAAAGTACAGCAAATCAGGCCCTACAGTTAGTAGATAACTGGCTTAACAACAACCAATTGTAGATGTCTCCAACCAAGTCAAAATGCATCCTACTCTCGGGCAAGAGAAGAGTCAGGAGCATAAATATTGAGATAAGAGGTGAAAACATACGGGAAGTCAACAACGCAAAATACCTAGGAGTGTACGTAGACAGAAGCCTAAAATTCGGCCAACATATAAACATGGTCTGTCAAAAGGTTGCCCCAACAACCAAAGCCCTAAGAGCATTATTTAATAATCGCGGTGCACCAAAATTGGCAGTTAGGCGGCTCATTACATCAGCAATGATGTCAACTATACTATACGCAGCCCCAGTCTGGGAAAGTGCTATGAACGTAAAACGTAACAAAAGAAAAATGAGAAGCGTACACAGAGTGGCCTTAATCCGAGTAGTTCTAGGCTACAGCACTATATCTTACGACGCATTATGTGTACTAGCTGAGATTCCTCCAATAGATCTTCAAATAAAAGGCAGAAAAATGAGGGCGGAAGGTATGACAAAATCTGAGGTGGAAAACATGATTATTAACAGTTGGCAAACCGTTTGTTCCTGTGGTTGCTTCGGCGCTTGCTGGGGCTGGTGCTATCGGTTTGAGGCAGGCATGAAAAGACCGAGACCCGGTCCTCCGAGGGCGGGGGGGGGAGGAGACGGCATAGCCGGGTCTTCCTTGCGTGTGGAGGATTAGAGGCAGGCAATATGAAAAGATGCGGAACCGGGGGGGCTGACCTACCGTGCCGGACGTACTGCCGGTGGGTGGGAAGGCCCTCTTAGAGTCATAAGGACACGTCCCTGGGCCGCGTATACTTTAGTGGATGTCCGGCCCAGGGATAAAGGGGAAAAAAAAGGTGAGTCAAAGTATTTAAATATAATTAATGTAATATTTTTCGAATTTGAATAAATAAGCGCTAACATTAAGTCAGGAAATTAAATGATGAATTAATAGTAATATTTATTCCGGTTTCTTTTCAGGGATATTTCTTGTGATGTAATTTTAATTAGTAGTCTGCCTACATCAGCTTTGTTATCAGAATTCGAGAAAAACCAACATCGTTCTACAAGGGTTTTTGTTTGGTAAAATTAATGTAAGTATAATTAATTAATTAATCGTGCTGAAAGAAATTGGTTGCATTGTGATGTGGAGTTTTTGTAGATCTATTATTTTATTATGTCTAGTTAATAAGTTAAAGTGCTGATGCTTATTATATTAACGATTTAAGGAGTTTTAGATGGAAAACATATAGTCGGCCTAATGAAAAAGTAAAAACGATAGCCGATTACGCTGTTACGTTAACTGCAGATTGTCCTTGTACAGAAAATATTCAGTTAGTAGGCGATAACAGGCTTTCGGAAAAACCTGAAAAAATAATGAAAAAAGCCTAAAAATGCCCGAAAAAGCCCGACAAAAATTTGAAAAAAGCACGCACGCTAGCGTGCAGGCCTTTTTAGGCTTTTTTGATGGGTTGATGAAGACGTTGAAATAAATTTTTATCGCCCGCTATCGATGTTGCTTTCCTTACCGACAACTAAAAATCCATATTTCGTCCGGTCCCAAGCCTTGTTACATATTTCTTTATACTTTTCGAACGAAATATCGGGCGTCACATGGTCGAAATATATATGTCTTAGGTTTCTATCATCTTGATGGAAAACCATAAGAAAATTAGCGTATCGTGAAACAATTGTGTAGAAATTTTACTGTATGTCTTAATCATATAAAACATAAATTTTATTGTGTCGGTCCATGGTGAAATATTTCGTTATGTTGTTTTATTTTTCGCATATTACGTGGTCGAATATCGTTATCGAATTTTGATTTGTTTCTTCCGGCCCTACGATAACGTCTTTATCGCTAAAAGTATAGTAACCTATTTCTTCAATATCGGTGAGTAATGCTTTTAGAAATAAATTCTTGGGCTGGAACAGAGATTTGAAAGAAAACGTATATGTTGCTGAACCTGAACTCGCTAGGATCGAACTAAAAGTTAAAGATCGTAATAGTCTTGCCTGAATTTGAAGCACCTACCACCAAACATCTGATGCTGTCTGGAAAAAGGGGATTACGCCTCTTTTTCGAATTGAAGTCGATTACATCGCCTACCAATCTGTCGAAATAAACTACTGTTAGTTTACGATCCTGCTCTTCAGCATTCATCTTCGCTACTAAACATTTTTTTACCGTACGACTTACTTTAAAAAATCCTTCTTTTCTGTCCATGAATCGTGTTTTTCGTCGAACTCCAACCATCTAACGAACAGTTTATCGCCCTTGTTTTTAATACTTTTTCACCAAGTAAACACATTACCTTTCTTGGTTCTACTCGGTTATTCAGCAGAAAAACTTCCAAACTTCCATTTACTACTTCCCCCTTCCCATCTTTAAGAATGTATGTTACAGGATGAGTCAGTCTAACCTTACAAACATTCGTCCAATTCGGACGATAACCTTTCGCAAACGTCTTTTTATACTTACTAATTCTCACCTTATTGTTCACATTAAATTTAATTTAATAAAATGTCTAAGATAAAGAAAAAACCCGCAGCAACAAGTCTTATTTGCAGGAAAACTGTATTAATTCCGGTGTAAAGTTGGTGCCTTATTTATACTAGACAGATGAAGTCACCACTTCCCGACTCGTGCGCTAAAACATAACCTCGATTGTTTTTTTTTTATGACCTTGAATTTATTTTATAACCTTGATTTTTTTGTATTACCTTGAATTTTTAATTTTTTTGATGACGTCTTCCGAGGCCAAGACCGCCCTCGCCCTCTCTGACCTCACGGGTCAAATGATAAGGTTGTCCGAGAATACAATTTCTGTGCTACTCATGTCACAGTTGTATTGCTTGCTATCTTCTAGAAAATCGAAAAAATTCTTTTGCATTCCGACAGATTGTTATTATAATTTTTCCTGGTGATGATCGGGTTCGAAAATTTTTCTTGAAAGTTTACCTTGTTTGCTTCCACTGCACGCTCTCTTTTTTTATTCCGATTCATAGTGGTAAATCCTTGTCTCATCTCAGATTAGAATACAGTGAAAAAAAGCATTCTCTTTTCTGCTGATACCGTTGATTCAGCACTTTGCATATGCAAAATAATGTCTTTTTGTGGTGATCTGTCTTCTCTCTTGGAACCCATCTTGCGCTTGTTTTAAGTACTCGAGCTTGACAATGTTATAAACTGTCCGACACTTACTTGTAGTTTTTCAGCTATAATCTCAATTGTAATCCGTTGGTTTTCTATAATAGACTTTCATCCAACGGATGAAAGTCTATTATAGTTTCAAGTTCTGGAATTGAAACTTCAATGGAAATCCAAAACGATGTTCGTTAGCCACTGAATTTTGGCCGTCTTTAAATACTTTTATCGCTTGTAAAAATTTCTGCCGTTCATACAACTTTTTCTATATTGTTTGATCATACGAGGGTATATGTAAACCGGTTTTAGATCTTCGGAAAGCAAAAACAATCACTGCACGCTATTCAGTTAATAAATATACATATTTAATTTTCTAAATGTAGGACTACATGATTTATACTTAACGGCGCCATATAACAATCTGACAGCCCTTTTTTGTCTTAAAAGATAGTTTTGACTTTTGAGGGAACCGATGGAAATGAAATTATACTTTATACGAGAATATATATGGGAATATTAGATATTTATTAATAATTTGATTGATTTTGTTCCAACAGTACACCTTGATTTTGTTACAAACGAAATCAATTTGTTCACTCCACAAGAACTTGTCATCTAATTAAAGACCCAAAAATGTCGCTTTGTGAGCAACAGAAAAATAATACTATCTTTATCATTAATAGGAATTAGTATCTACGCGATCAGCAATGTTATGTCTACCTGAGAAGTACGATGCAATGGTTTCATCCATATCTATCCAAATTTTAAGCGATTAATTATGTAGTTTAAGGGTTATAGTGTAGCACTGTTGTCCAAAATGACGGAATTTTTACATGACAGTAAGTTGTAGTCATTAATTACAAGTATAAATATGATAACCTATTTATTAATTTGAAATTTTTAATAAAGTTTTTAAATTTGTAATGTTAACTGCAATTTTTTCTCTCCCTAAAATTATTTATTTTAAAACTGGATTTCTTTCTACGTAATGAAACTATGACACGCAGTATTACTTCTAATTTATTGTCATTGGAAGAAGATAGTTATCGTTGTCAGCCTTTCAATGCTGGAGGAGGTTGATAATTCGAGATTCGATCAAACAAGTTGTATTTTAATACTTAGTTCTATACCCGGCAAACATTTCTTCTCTCATTTTAATTAATTGTACATTCATGCCTGGCGTTCCATGGATTTAAGAAGCTACTGATATACTCGTTACATGAAAAATGGATGCAGTATTTTTAGAAACTAAATAAAGAAAGCTTTAATTCAGTAGTCTCCGTAGTATTATATTTATTTATTTATTTTTTGGTCGATGAAATTATACAGAAGCTTTGAAAGCTTGTAAGTTGAATATGGAAATAGAATTCTGAGTGTAATAAAAAATGACATATCTTACCGGGATGGTTCAATCTAATTTATTTTAATTTTCTTCGGTTAGGGAATCGCATCAAGGATGGTCCTTTATCTTCTTTCGATGAAAAATTATTCTACATAGAATTTTTTCCCCGACCTTTTTACTGATTTTTCGATATCCAACGGGAATAAAATACGTCCTTGTTCCTTTCTCTATCAAAGAATTTCTTTTGCAATTTAAAAATCAAAAAAGTTTTGTATTTGTTCCATTTTATATTTATAAATGTGTTCTCCAGATCTACAAATGCTATTTACTTAGCTTTATTATACTTAAATCTGCGTTCTAAGATTAATCTTTTGAAATTGAACTAGACTATAAATTAATATAATGGAAGAAATCATTATTATTACTGCATTAAATGTATAGTAAAGGAAGCCGATTAAATAATAACATAAGCTTTAATTTTATTTAAAATATCTATTTTCATGATCATAAAAAACAATACATCGTAATAAATATCAGTGTAAATCAGATACAAGAATGCTTTTTGAATTTTTTTAGTCTACCTGGTAATGAATTTTAATATGTTCATGATTAGTTAAAAATACAAGTCGTATTTAATTAACGATGAAGATGCCGTATATTTTCTTCAAAGAGAAACATACTTAATTGCAGTATTTCAGTTCTAGTGACACATCGATTAAGAGTATCGGGTTATAAAAGAGTCAGTATATCAGCTTCATAGGTGGGATTCAATTTAACTTCTATTAAGTACGGACTGGTAGCGTGTATATACGTATAGTTATAAATGAGTATAATGGTTAATAAAAATATGATAATTTATGTTGTCTCGTAATCTACCGTGAGACGTAATATTAACCACATGTCTACAGATATTTTTTTAAATTTTATTCACCATAATTAAATGATTCATGCATGAAGCAGAATAGTAATGCGCCTTGTACACCGGTTGTTATATTTAATTAAATATTATATTACATTAAACGATTTATTTTTGATTTAAGTGATATTAATGACATTTAAAAGTTGTAAAGTTCAGAATAACTAAGGTTGTAAAATTGTAAAAGAAACCCTTTTATCTAACACTATTCTAACGGATTTATCGTATTTTATTTGAAACACTTCATAAAGAATAAAATATTTTATAAGTAAATTTTTTATAATTTAAACGTAGCACAATAATTAAGCCTATATGTAACAGGTTACATTTAACTGTTAAGAATTAGCTGCCCAATATTTAAGATGGTAAAAAAAAAACAAACTTTAGTAAAAAAAAAAACAAATGATTAATTCGACTCTTATATTACACATCAAAATCAGAAATAATTTATTTTCTAATAATTTACTTAAATATTTCTTAATCAAGAAATTATAAATTTTTAAAATACAAAAGCTTTTATAATGTGCTTTTGTTAAATATAATTCAGCTTCCACGGTGCATTGAACAATTTTGTAATTAGAAGGGTCACTATTTATTTCATTTATTAATTTAATATTCTTATTATATAAAACAGTAAAAAATGAATAAAAATTGTCAATATATATAAATATCCAGGTGATTCACGATGTAACAAACTTTCTGAATATGTTCAACTCGTGAAAATAAGAACAAAGTTCATGTAAACATTGGTTCGGAAACGTTTACTTTGGGAATATTTGCTGGCGAAAGATTTCGCCCTGAATTTTGTGCCTTCGGTAAAATTAAGCCGGATTTTAATTCTTAGGACCCCCGTGAAGAAGTAATCTAGATTTAAAGAAGTAATCTGATTTAAATAAATAGGAAAAAGACTCAAGGCTGTATTTTTACTAGTTTTCGAGAAATCTGTAGTAAAAGACAAAAGATTGGGGTCGAAAAACACACTATTTTACGTTTGGCGTAAAATAACTTGTTAGGTGTCTATTATACACATAAAAGTTTTAAATAAAACTTGTAGAAAATTTTATTCTGAGTAAAATGGTATAAATAAAGTCCAATGAAACTAAATAAAAGCATAAGAATTTCAAAGTTTGTTAAAAACAAAACAAATGAAAATGCGTTTGATTTTAACAAGAGATAAAACCAATAAATTCTCTTGTACCTTCTGTATATTAATAAGATAAAGTTTATCTTTACGAAGTATTCGCTGTACTTTGGTGTGTGTTAAACCAGTGTGGTAAGAAATTCTTCTGGTACTGATGCCCGGGCTTCGTTCAGTGTACCGAGTTACATTTATTCCCTTCGTCCTCGTTATCAAATCAATCACAAATTCTCTACAAGTTTTGTTCAAAAAATTTGTGTTCATTACCCATTCAACAACGTTACTTTAATCCAAACACAAAATAGTGTGTTTTTCAATCCCGATCTTTTGTCTTTTGCAAACATAGCTTTCTCGAAAACTATTAAATATGCAGTTCTGGACCTTATTTTTTTTTTTCAAATTTTCACGTCAAATTTCATACAAAATCACTAAATTTAGACTTTAATTTGGGTCACAAGAATTACAGTCTGGCTTGATTTTACCGAAGGTACAGAAATCAGGGCGAAATCTTTCGCTAGTTGACACTCGCTAACGAAAAGAACATGTCTGAACGTTTGTTACATTCTTCGTGAATCACTCTGAATAATTCAACTTCCGTGGTATACTGAAAAATATTATTTTTTACTAAAAACCCATATATAATTTTTATTACCTTATAACTTTATATTTATCATAAGAATATTTTCTGCTACGTTTCCCCGTATCAGTGTATCAGCTTAAGTATGTTTTTAACAAAACAATATTATACGAGTATATATATATATATATATGTGTACAGTACGATAAAAAAATTAATGAAAAATATTTTCATTAAGTAAAAGGTCTCTATTTCTTTAATTTCTATTGTTTAATATTCTCATTATATGTAACAGTAACGAGTAAAAAATGCCAAAATATATAAATATACAGAGTTTCCCACAAAGAAACGGAGAAACTTTCAGGACATGTTCTACTGGTAAAAATAAGTGAAAAAGGTTCATATAAACATAGGTCTAGAAACGCTTTGTTTTCGACTTACGGCTTGAGAAAGATTTCGTCCGGATTTCAGCTCTTCTAATAAATTCGCCCTATTATAATTATTGGGACACAAATTAAGGAATAAAGTTGGTGGTTTTTTGTGTAATTTGAGCTAGGAAATAGGATAAAACAGATCCCAGAAATGTAAATCCAGTATTTTTTAAGATATTTGACGTAAAACACAAAATTCGGTGTCAAATAAGCAAGTTTTTTTTATACAGTTAAAACTTTAGCTGTGTACTCATACCCATTAATTTACCGAGGTAAAACGAAATAACGCAAAAAACTAAATTGAAATATATGTTGCTTTAGAAATCATTAAAACAATTTTATTGTGTAGGTTTGCAATACTAACAGCTGGTCAACAATGAAAATTGTGAATGAATCTGTTGACTAATAAATGCGGAAGATTTAGTAACAAAACTTGTAGGGAATTTAATTCTGAGAAAGTTAATGTAATACAGCCAATAAAAAGTAAATAAAAACTTTAAAAATTCGGTTTTTTATTATAGAAAAATAATTTCCATTGTTGACCAGCTGTTAGTATTGCCAACCTATACAATAAAACTTTTTAAAGTTTCTAAACTAACATGCATTTCAATTTAGTCTTTTACATAATTATTTCGTTTTACCTGTGCAAATTGTAGAATACACACTGCTAAAATATTTTTTTTTCATTTTGTATTTCTTTTACAGAAATTAGCATTTTTGTTTTTAAAAATAATATATATTAGGTACAGAAAGAATAATACGATTTTCTGCCTATTTTTCTTCAATAAAAACCCGATTTTTTAAAGTTTTTATTGGCTGTGTACATAATTTTTTATAATTAAATTGTTTCTAAGTTTCGTTTCTAAACTTCCTCATTTATTAGTCGTTTAAAAAAGCTATTGAACTACAAACCTAAAAAAGCTTGCTTTTCGACCCCGAATTTTGTGTTTTACGTTGGATATCTTAAAAACTACTGTATAGTTTTGGGACCAGTTTTATCCTATTTCCATGCTCAAATTACATAAATTAACCACCAGCTTCATTACTTAATTTGTGTCCCAATAATTACAGTAGGGTTTCTTTTTATTTGAAGAGCTAAAATCCGGGCGAAATCTTTCGCTAGCCATAACCCGAAAAAAAGCGTTTCCAGACCCATGTGTATATGTACTTTTTCGTTATTTTCACCAGTAGAACATGTCCTGAAAGTTTCTCCATTTCTTCGTTGACTACCTTGTGTATACAGAAAAAAAGAATCTAATGAACCTTGGATAAATTTATTTAAATAATTCAAATTTTTAAAATCTCGTTTGTAAGAACAAAATTTGATTATTTAAAGTTTTATTATTTATCACACGCGAACAGTGTCGATAGTAACATAGTTTTTTTTTTTGTACAATTATTTTTACTTTAATAAGTATAATTCAGTATTTCTTTTGATAAATATTTGTATAACGTCAGTTTCAAGTCAGTCATCATAGATTCACCCCGTCTGACTCGATAACGTTGTTCCGTCTCAATATATCTTGGTGGAACCTTTCTCCTTGTTGGTCGCTGATGTCACCCGAGTTTAAAGGGAAAAAGTCCAAATGAGAATGTAAAAAATGAATTTTCAGTGACATTCTGCTGCCAACATTTTTGTACTTCACTAGAGTTCATTTATAAGCCGATCATGGTTTCAGCTTTTTTTTTTAAGAAAACCAGTAACGACATCTTTGAATGACTTCCATGTTGCTAACTCTTTAGGATTCAGTTTACTGTCAAATATATTTTCACGAATTAATTTTTTTTATTTGTGGCCCGATGAATATTCCCTCTTTTAATTTCACTTCCCTTAATTGTGAAAAAACCTGAACTAAATATTTAAAGCGGTCTTCATCTTTATATAATGCTTTTATAAAATTCTTCATCAGGCTTAGTTTTATGTGTAGAGGTGGTAAAATTATACGATCTGCTTCGACAAGGGGAATATTGACATCATTTTCTTTTCGCGCGGTAAACTAATTTCTTTTTTGGCGAGTCTTTAACTGCGTAGTGTTTATCTATAACCTGATTGTCCCGCAAACACAAGAAACACATATATTTTATAAAGCCACTCTGGAGACCGAGAAAAAGCGTTTTCGCTATCCGGTCAGCGATGATTCGTCACGAGTGTTCATCATACTTAATAGCTTTTAACATTTTTGACATACTTTCATGTGTTTCTTTCATTCTTACAGCATATGCTACTGGTATAGAAGACAACTTATTAAAGTTATGCAACAACACTGTCTTTATTCTTCTTTTTGACTAGTCTATAAATAAACGCCGATCATGAATAATATATTCAATGTTCGGTTCAGACACTAGCCCCCTAACATCATGGCAGGAACAAATTAAACCAGCTCTTCTAAATCATTTTAGTAAATTTTCGTGTAGATTACAATATACTGAAATTTTAGAATCGTTTTTTAATAAATTTAATTCTTTAAGACGTGAACTTAAGAGTTCTGCGTGTTGTTTAGACAAATACAAGTTACATATTAGGTCGCTCAGTTCTACTTGCATGATGAGATGAGGTTCAGTATTTGATTTTTCCGGAATGCAATTAATATCTATTGAAGTTAAGGATTCAAAAATTGAGCCTTCTGAGGAATTAGAAATTTCTTTCCAAGAAGTTGGAGCGGTCGGAATCGGTAAATCGACACCATAAAGTACTGGTCTCATATGCGATTCTGCTTTTATTGTTTGTATTGAAATTTATATCATTTGTTAAGCAAAAATAGCAGTCATCATACTGGTTAGTAGGCTCTCACCAAATCATAGGTACGCCAAAAGGCAAATGCTCTTTTTTTTTTCCTTTTAACCACTGGGTTAGTTTAACGTAGTACTTGATGCGTGCTATACATGGAGCCAGGATTTATCTTGGTCTCCCAAAGGACAGTCAAAATAATGTTTGTAAGTAGTTTTCAGCAGATTTGATACTTTCTTTCGTTGTCTTTTCGTTGAATTCTCCGCAAACTTAACAAAAGATATTTGGGGAATTTTTACAAATCCGAATTTTATTCATTGTAAAATTGAAAATGTTTAATGAATGAAAGTAAACTGAAATATTACGGAAATACTTATTTAATTATAAAAATAATTAAGTTTTAATTTATAAATGCTTAATTACTTAAAATACTTTATAAAACTGATTCACCATGAAGTGTAATAAAACACAGCACGAAACACAACTTAAAAAGTCTTGATGTTCAATAAAATAATACCAAAAGTTGTTCTATCATAAAAATCTTTCTCTAAATTTATGACATCATTTATGAAACAATCTTCATAATATGGGTATGATAAAACCACTACAGCAACTAAAGAACACAGCAAATCATACCAATAGCTGAACTCATACTGAAGAAAATTTCACTACGTTGAATTACTCATCACTTGACTCACTGACATGTCGGGTTTGACATGAAATAACATCATTCGACTGTTTTGTATCAAACATAGCTCTACAGCATGCATTACAGTACAGATCAGATGTGAATAAGCAAACATATAGTCGTACTAAGTTATTTTTATTGTTTGTTCCACGAACGATGGAAAAAAAATTATAGGATTGTAACTTACGAACGTTACCTGATGGGTTGTTTCGAAATTCATATTCAGATTCAGCGTATAAGATACTGTATACAACACCTACTACCTTTTCAGTTCCGTATTTTATGTTGACCAGTGTCTATTAAAAAAAAGAATTCTGTAAAAAAAGTAATATGTAAGGACGTTCACAACGTTCAATATTTAACTGTTATTTTAGAAATGTAAGTAGCCTATGACTAGGTTACTTAATTTTCAGTGGCACTGAATTTGTCGAAGAAACCTATCAGATCAGATTAATATCTGGTAAAATTGCCTGAAATAATTTTGACACTGATAATGTTTGTCTGTTGTGCGTGTCAGAGGGTTAACGATACCTTCTCATTTCTTCATTAACTGTCGGACATTTCTTCACATTAGGATCTATTTATGGTACCTTTTTCCGTCCCTCACATTTCTCTCTTATCAAAAGTACCTACAAATTTTAAAATGTTATATCACTAAAATCTTTACATAAGTTAAAAAAATATTTGTTTTTTGTCCTAAATTCGTTTAAGTTTATTTCTTTTATGATAACTACCCTTTATGATCTTAGATAATCTATTTTTAATTAAACCTTGAGGCAATTGTTGTATTTTAATGTATTATTTAACTTTTTTTTTATATTATACTGGTTGACCCGGCATTGCTTTGCTATTGCCAGAATGTTTACCACAATTCAAACCTCACCAATCTCACTATTAGATAAATCATAAAGAAACGTATAAATGTAACCTTTAACCTGTTAAACCTGTAACTTCTTTTATCAAATTTAATGTCGTATATATTGAGAAATATCTTCTATATCGAATGTCATTGTCTATATCGATCGTTGTCTATGTCGATATCGACTTCTTCAGACAGTTATTTGCGATTAAATTATTATATTATTAAATTTTATGGAACTAATAATATAACACGTAAACACTCCCGGGACAAATAATAATAAATTATAAAATTTTCAGCGAAATCGGTTAAGTAGTTTTTGAGTTATTAGGGCACTTACAAAACAAAGATTCTCTTTTATTTTTATAAATTTATTGATAAACGTTATACACATATAACAATGTTTTTTTGTTTTTCTTTTGATCATTAAATATAGGAAGAAAAAATCCGTTTTATTATTATTGTGCAAATGATTTTCAGTTACATTATATTCGTAAATTTTCGGTAATTTAAATTAATTTTAATTTGTTGACTTAGGTGAATACTTTAAAATAGAATTTTCTTAAAAGAACTCTATCAGCATTACGATTGCCTATATTTTATTTGAGTATTTATTTTGTATAATCAATAATACAAGTAAATAAATGTGTTGGTTTTGTTTAAATGTATTCTAATATTTTTTTTACTTTCCCTGTTACGCCAGTCAAATTATATAATACCTTGTACAACTTTTTCATTGCAAAACCTACTTAAATTTTAATTGCTCTTAAAAAGATAAAACAAAATTTAATAATAAAAATTAAAAGACTTAGAGCTAAATAACAAAAAAAGAGAATATTACATTTTTGATCGGAAGGGAATAACTTTTAAAAAAATCTCTAAAAACATTTTTTAGAAAAATATTAAAACGGAGCGGAAATAGAGAAAATAAATAAAAAACATATTTTTTAATTTTAAGGCGTGGGGGTTGATTTTTTGAAACCTTTTTTGATTATTTATATATACCATACAGGTAACAAATTTGATTTTTTTCTAAAAAGTTATATAACTATAGAAGTTTTTCTAAAATGCCATTAAAGAAAATAGAAACTGGTTTTTCGCAATATCTCCTACTTCCAATTTAAAAAAAAAAGTACAATCAATGCCCTCATATTTAGAAATATTTGAACAGAGTTTAAAGAAAATCAGTGCGACACATACGTACGCTCATACATACATATATATGTTTTATTTTTGTTTAGATGAACTAGTTGGACCCTAAAAAATGGAATTATTTGCAAAAAAAAACTCGAAACCTCATTTTTGACATGATCACCACAACAGATCTTCCCTTTTAATATAGTTATTCTAGATATATTCGCCGGGAAAGTAAAACGGAATTTTTTTCAATAAAATATTACTATTAATAAAAGAATATTAGCCCCCCAAAAAATTATTTTTAATTTTTTTTAGATTTCAAAATCCTACTACTCTAATACAAAATTTTTATTAAAAGTTATGTATAGGATATGTTACATCAAACGCGATTTCTGTATTCTGTATGGGTAATAGTTAAATATCTGAATAATACGTAAATAATTAAGTAGGGTCACAGTAAACTGTTTTTAAACATTTCGGACAATGCTGTTCAGAGTGTTCTAACTTATGGAGGGAGTTAAACATTCCTTCCCCCCCACAACTACATCTTCAAAGAAGCACGTTTTAGGACCGGTTCAAGATTGTAAGATGAGTTAACCCTTTTAAAACCAGAAAGACTGCTTTGTAAGTATTTATTTAGTAACGTGTGTGACTTATTATTAAGCGTAAGAATACGGTTTCTTTTTGCAATAGCTGCATGCGTTACACTTTATGGAATTTTTGTTAAATTTTAGAGGATAAATGTTAGTGTACGTTAATCATCATTATCTTTTCTCATAGCGTATTTGAGTATTTTGTTGTCAAATAAAAAAAAAGCAAAATAATAAAATTAATTGACTTGGTGCGTGTTACACGTAATTATAGTATTCTGTATTTTATTTCCAACAAAACTTGAATTATGTTACAGTATGCTCTAATCCATCTTGTTTTTTTACGCTTATTCGACCGATGCGGAACGGAGTTTCGGCGAGTTCAAATAAAAAGTATTAATGAAAAATAAGAAAAGAAAGCGGAAGAAGCATTAAAATGTTTGCCTAAAATTTTGTATACACATTTTAAATTCTTAATCGGTGTCTTTTAATGTGACCTTAGTATTCCAAACAAACCAAGAAAGTTCACTGTACTCGTAATGGTGATGTTGCAGTTCATAACTTATTATTTCCAAAGTTTGTTGAGGGTATATGAGTGTATGTGAGTTTTTTACAATCTAGCTACAACAGTTCAACAAAATTTTCTTTATAATGAATAATTTTATCTAAGATTGGGTAATATTTCTCAATTATTTTATCATATTTATATTTAAAAATTATAAATAATTTTTACTCTTTTTAAGCTAAATTAATCGCGATTAAGTTTTTAAATTTTGTTAAAGTATTTTTAACCGACTTCAAAAAAGAAGGTTATTTATTTGACCGGTATATATTTTTTATATTTGTTCGAGCATAACGTTGTTCTTATTAATCAGATTGAAATAAATCTTATTGTAATCGACGCATTTGCCTTTCGCGGTGGTACCATGATATTGAAAAAAACTTTAGACGCAAAAAATCTGTGTGAAAATTGATAAAAAACTATTTTTCGCCGTCCGGTGGGTAGATGGGAACACTGGGGATCCTGATATTCTATGCGTATTCGTCACGTTAGGTGATGTTATATGGAGTTCTGTAGGTCAGGTAATGCGATTTTCCGCACAAGGTATGTAGCACCGTCAATAAAATCATCAAAAATCGAGATATCTCACCTTATACATTTCAGACCAAAAATAAATTAATGTGACCTTAGTATTACAAACAAACCAAGAAAGTATTATTTGGTAAGTATATATATATATATACTCGTATATATACATTACATATAACATACAGCATCGGTAGGGACAGTGGGAATCTTATAATTATATATACGTGCATCACATTACACGGTCTTGGAATTGGTAGCATTTTTTTTTAAAAATAATTATCGGTTTATTTATTTCTCTTAATTCTCCAGTACTTAATTTGTTTAACCTCCCTTTTATATTTCATCTTCTGATTTTTTGTTTTTACTGAAATAGATAGGCTGTTTACGGGTAATTTATTTAAATACTCTTTATAGATAAAGACCAAACTTTAGCATAGTGTTGGTTAAATTTGAAAAATTAAAAAATTGCCAGTTATCTATTAAAAACTTTGTCAGACTTTCCCGAACGACCATTCAGTTTATTATTATTGTTTTGTCAATTATTAATTCATTTCTAACAAAGTTATTATCCCTAACTTCTACTTACACTACGTACCCTAATGTATTATAATTTATTTACTTCGTGTTTTATGACATTATTTTCAGTCATTAAAAAGTTAGTTTTTCGCCGTTTTGAGGTCTTACACTTGACTTACAAAATTGATGTTTATATATTTTATACATTTTAGTAAACTTAATATTAGTGTGTTTGAACTAACTTCATAGTTTATACGTAATTGCGTAATGATTATTACAAAATTTTGATTTTGGTTGGCCATTTTGAGGTGAACCTGACGGCTGATTTCGGTCATTCGTGTATTTTTGAAGACCTCTAACGTTGCTTAATCCGAATCCGAAATCAAAATCAAATTCCAGGGCAAAAAGTGTTCACACAATATCTACATACATAATATTGAATTCAATAACGAACTGTTCGTCGTTGAATATATGTTTTTTACTAAAAAAAAAAGGTAATCTATCGGTATTATTTTATATTTATCTTTTTCCTTTAAACATTTCCCCTCCAAAAAAATAAAATAATTTTTTTAAGGCACAAGTGTTGAAAAAGATTTATTATTTTTAATGACTACACGAATATTGATATTCTAATTTCCTATTAGAAGGTATACTGGGTTATATACAGAGTGATTTAAAGTATGGGAACGGGTTCGTACATCAAAACTGAAATATATTAGGAAGAAGTAATAAGTATGGATCTACATAGTTACAAAATTACTACTTTACTGTGTGTTTGATATTTTTATCGCCGACGAGGATCCGCCATGTTGAATCATGTAGTAAAGTTGACAGTGATTAGTTATTGTGTATTAGAAGGGGTGTGTTTTTGCGGGCCTGCTGGACGGGTCGGTAGTTACTTCCGCCGGTTAGTGGAATATTTTGGCAGAAAGAGTGACTGTAAATTCAAGGTGTTCCTTGACACCAGGGTATCGAGTGGGCAGGTGCTGAAGAGTGGCCTTCCAGAGAAGAGTCCGGTGGGGCCGCCTACAGCGACCGTTGTCTTGAAAGCACCGGGGAGGTTCTATGCGGACCTCCTGCGAACAGTGAAGAACAACGTATCGCCGAGCGAGTCTGGTGTACTGGTCCTGGTCGTCTTGAGTCTGATGTCGGCCCGTCAGGGTTAGGGGGAAGACCTTCTTCTTCGAGTGCGGGCCGAGGGGACGATGCTGAGCGGCTCCGTAGGGAGATTGCAGAGAAGGTAGATGGTGTTACAACGGTATTGGGAGGTAGGCGGGTCTGTGTCATTATTAAGGATGTGGATGCCTTAACACAAAAGAAGAGTTCACGAGAGATTTTCGTCGTGTTACCGCTGACTATGTTACGGATTATGTGCTTTCGATGAGACCTGCCTACGGGGCCACTCAGCTAGTGACGCTAGTTCTGCCACCCATCCTGGCGGATAGATTTCTGCACGACGGTCGGGTGCGGATTGGATGGGTGGTCTGAACAGTAATGCGACGGTCGTTGGAAGAGCGGTGCTTCCGTTGTTGGGAAACAGGGCACCGAGCGAAAATATGCAGTGGTCCTGACAGGACCGACTTATGTTTTAACTGCGGGGAGGTTGGCCGTGTCAAGATGAATTGCCAGCAGGAAGCCTGTTGAACTTCCTGCAAAACCTCTGGCCACGCTTTGGGGGGGGGGGGGGCGAGGTTGCAGAAATGTACTCCGGAAGTGAGGTGTATTCGCTACAGAGCATAGACTTATGGTGTCTCCAACGCGGGATAGCCTCGACCAGGAGGAGAGGGACGCTCCGTTTTCTCATCACCGATGAGTGTACGGGGACTCCTGGCGAAGCCATGATGGGTAAATCAGACCGTAGTTCCGGTGGGGGATGCCTTCGGAGGTTCCCCGTTAGAGACAAGGCGAGGGGAATGAAAGTCCGTGGTCCCGGTGGAGAATTCCTTTGGGGATTCCTCACCAGAGGCAAGGCGTAAAGACGGGAGTACCGGTAGGGGATCCCTTTGGGGTCCCCTCATTTGAGGCATGGCGAATAATCAAAAGACCGGGTCCCGATTCCTGGCTACGTGGATGGGAACTTGGGTTCTGTCGAGGTAATTTGAGTCGATGACATCCCCCGGAGCTGTAGTTATGCTTAATAGCGGGTCGGATCTGGGGGCCGGGTAAACAAAGATGAAAAAAAAAAACGTTATTGTGTATCATTATTATTATTACTACTTATTTTTGTGTAGGAATTATTTGGGCCAATTATTCCAACTTTAACTGTTTAAGATTTGTTATTGGATGTAATTCTGAACCTAATGCGAAATAAAAAAATTACTGCGGGGCGTTTTACTTCGTTTTATTACTACCGCGATTTTTCCGTTTTTGCAAATTTGATTGCTAATAATTCAAAAACGAAGGAATGTATTGAAAAACGGGTTTCGCTATCATTTTTCTCGTAAAATATTACATTAAAATTAATTGTATCATGCCCACTATCCTATTAAAAAAAAAATGTTTGATTCAATGCGGTAGATCCAATATGGCGGACAGAAATTACAAACATACAATAAGGTACTAATTTTTTACTATGTGTATCCCCACTGTTTCTACTCCTAGTATCCCTCAGTTATGAAGTACGAAGCCGTTTATGGAAACGTCTGTTAAAAGAGTAATATTAAAGTATGAACTTTAATATCAGTCTGTAGATGTCTTCCGTAATTTCATTTGTTCAGTTTTAACTTTGTGTGAGGTTTTCAAGACGATTTTTTACTCTATTTAACGACCAAAAACCATATTCAATCATTTCTTCTTCCCTTATCCAATTTCCCGGATCGGAGGTGATATCTTAAGCTTTCATTTCATAGTAGCTCTCAATTTTATCTAGTTAAAACCAACAATTATTGTCTCTCTCAATAATTAATCCGAATAACGCTTGGTATTTATTTCTACGTTTTCTGTGGGACATAGAGATGTCTCAATATATTCCAACTGCTTGATTGTTAAGGGAAAGAAACATGCATAGTAAAAAACTGAGGTATATTTATTTATTTTTAGCTACATTCGTCAGGTATGCACAAGAGATAGGAGGCGTGGATTTACATATTTCTTATAGTTATTTCATAAGCTCATTTTTATTTATGTTGAATTAAATTTCACGTTTACTTGCGGTGATTTAAAAAACGTTTATTGCAAATACAACACAAATCAACAAACCTTCGGTAAAGAGAAAAAAATTATGTTTAAATGTCACGAGATTTTCTACAAATCTGAAAATCCCATCATCTACTCCTTTGGAAAAAAAGAGTGTACGGTTGCTTTCTCTGAAAGCTTCATAGCCCTTTCTAAAGCTCCGAAAAAGAAGGCCTTTTAATATTTCTTATTTGACCAAGAATTGAAAGTAGAGCAACTTGAATAGAGCCTGTGAATTTTTTCTCTGCTTGTAATACCTTAAATACGAACCAAAACTGATTAAAAAAAAAAAAATGAATATTTTTGATATTAAAAAAAAATGTGGAGTTTACTTATGTAATATTGAAAAAAAATATAGTTAATTCAATAAAAAAAAAAGTTATAATTTAGAATTAATTGCTGTAAATAATACTTTGAAATCTAGTCATAATAAAAAAACTATTGTTTGAAAACAGAATTTTTCTGAGCATGCTGACAAATTATTATTAATGGAGTAATATCTTACTTTTTAGAAACAAAAGTGGAATAAATTCGAAATCTGTAAAAAATCATTTCTAAAACATTTCAAATAGCAGATTTATGAATGTAAATTCAAACATAATTGTTTCACATTTTCAACCTGATTTTATAAGTATCGAAGTAGATACCGTAATAAAGAATAATATTTTTAAAAATCGTACTGATCATCTAGTGGTAGGAGATTTGCTGAAATGGATTATAGATAAATTAGATCTTTGTTGTGTATTTTCACAACAATAATTCACTATTTTAGATATTATTTAATAATTAGTAATGACAATGGGATTTTATTATCATCAAATATTTTGAATTTATATTAACTTTACCTGTATTGTTTTAATCTTTCAATTATTACTTTTCCAGCTATTATACTTTATATAATTATTATAGCTACATTAAAGGGAATTTTGCTATATCTACAAAACGTCCATTGGACTTGCATTGCATATGTCGCATTGCTTTTGGCCTTATATCTCAGAATTGAACCAAACGATTTTCTTCAAACTTGGCTCAATATTTCTATATGTGGGACATTGATCGTAATAATTTTATTTCGAAATCCGTTAAAGGGGAGGGATTTCGATTTTCTTCAGAGGCATTTTAGAAAAAACTTCATTAAAGCAAATCCTTAACCACAATGCATACGTAAATAATCCAAACCCTTTTTCCAAAAAAAATCAACCTCTACTTCCTAAAAGTGATTTTTTTCTGTTCTGTTGCTCTATCTCCCTTCGGTTTAAATATTTGTAAAATTTTTTTTGAAAGTTTATTCTTCATTAAAGGGCTATAGAAATTACTACATTTTTAAAAAATTATAGACCCTGGACGTAAAATGCGAAAACGTTTTTTGAAATTTTTTTCTCTTGTTTTATCCTTTACTGAAGGGGGCATTAAATCTAGAGAAAACTTTACTTAAGCAAATTTGTTAAGCTTAACCTATACATAAAAATTATTATAAAGGTTCTCTTAAAATTTACTCACCGCCTCTAATATATATATTATACATATATTTAGTTCTAACTCTTTTTAATTATTATTATTGATAACCGGGAAAGTTATGAGATATATCGCCAGTTTTTTTTTGTTTACTTCTATATATTTCAGTTTTACGTGGATATGTAGTAGAATGCTTAGCAAAGACACTATTGTTGTATTTTTAAATATCAAACAATTTGAATATAAGTTAATAAATTACTATCTATCATCCGCCTTTTAAAAATAGAATTCTTTAAGTGTATCTACCATTATTATAATAGAGTAATTTATTCATCTTCTGTCAATATTTTTAAAATTTATATATTTTTTGGATTGTTTTTAAGTTTTGTTTTCGAAATTTTTTAATAAAAGAAATAAAAAAGTTATTCCATAGTTGTAATTTGAGTATCATATAAGTCACTGTTAATCATCTTAGTTTAAAACAGATGATCATTATTAATCACGGAAATTTGTTATAAAGTTTTGTTAATAGTTTAAAAGCTTATTTTAGGAAATAATGTCTCGCACGGTTGATGAATTTTACATAGTTAAAACTAAAATAAAAATTGTGTTTTATATAAGTATGTAATTGATTTGATACTCTGTGGATATTAAATTCGTTCATTTAGTATAGTGGAAAGTGGAAATAATTAATATAACAATATTATAAATTTTTCTTAAAGCTATGGATGAATAAAAAAATAATTTTCGTTTAATTTTTAACTGTTATAATTTTTTATGTATATTTTTTATTATTACTTAAATTTTTTAGAAATATTATCAATTTTACATAATAAGGTCAACTAATTTTATTAATGGAATAAAAATATTAGAAAATGGATTTAATAAATCCGAGAGAAGAAAAATAAGACCCGTACATGAAAAAATGGGCTGAATAATATATATATATATATATATATATATAAGAACATTTTGTTAGTGATCCATAATCAAAGCCCAGCAAAAACTACTAAAACTGATGAAAATTTGTATACATGCTCTTCTTACTGTGTAAGGTGCGCACTAAGAAAGGAATTCCGAGTTTAAAGGGTTAAAATGGAGTAACAGTGAAATTTATAATTTGTTTAATTTCTCTGTAACAAATGAAGATATCAGCTTGATTTTGGGTGTGTGTAATCTTCATGGGAATATCTAAAAAACAATTTCTAGATTTTTCGAATTTGACCTTGAAAGCAGTGTGCAAAGGTAAAATAATTTGAAGAATGATTGCAAATTTTCCTCATTTGAGACTTTACTAAACGAGATATGCAGTAAATTTAAGCTTGTTCTTCAGATAAATATCTAAAGATTATTTTAGGGTTGTTTTGAATTTCGATTTTTTAACGGGTGCAACGGTGTACGACAGCTCAATCAGTACAGCCACAGCCACTGTAACTGTATCTGCGATGCGACTAGCTGCACCTTCCTCTGATTGCTTGACAGAAAAACAAAAAAAAAAGAAAATAAGAGATGAAGTACGATCACGTTCTAGTGACGTTCGTCGGGTAATGCTAAAAATAGGGAAAAATACATTTTGCCTGTATGAAGGACGGGTAACCAACTGTAACTAATATTTTCAAGATGGAGACCGACTATTTTGAAATCCGCATTCTTCAGATTACTTAAAGTTTCGAGTCCTGTACTGACCCAACGGTTGCTCTAAAGAAATTAAAATACACTGATATTTTTTATAGATTTAACAGGCTTAAATTTTTACTTATCATTATTATTCTCACAAGGTTGATTTTAATTAACACAGCGGGTTCATGGATCAGAAACCCTTGGTTAGACGGAAAACCAACCTGATCTGCTAAATATCCGCTGACCGCGATGGGAAACGCAATTAATATATAACGCGGGAAAAGCTGTAAGCTATATATTACATAATATTCTGAGAAGTGTTAGCCAGACTTAACGGACTGATTCAGATTATCAAAATAAATAAAAATAGTTCGTGTAAGCAAATCCTTCATTTTATCTTTGACGATCATTTTGAGTTTTTTTTTTCAATTAAAATTTATATTTTAAGAACAAATTGATATATCGTAATGAAATTTGATATACACGTACCAAAAAAAACTACAAAACTTTTTTTTAAATTTCACCTTTAAAAAGTGTAAAATTACTGCCATTTACAGCCCTAACATTTTTTTTTTTGTAAGAGACTCGGCTGATAAATTTTGTATATACATAGCATGGGAATGAAATAAAAAACGAATAAAGTACATTTTTGTACCTTAGCTACAAAATTCAGTATTTGTTATTCAATATAATCCCCGTTTACACTGATACACTTTTCCCAACGTGTGACGAGTTTTTGTATTCCGTCACTGAGAACTTCTGGTGATCCAGTTAGTCACAGCTTCCTTCACCTCATCGTCAGTGGTGTAATGATTACCTTTGAAATCCCTCTAAGATGAAGTAAGAAGTGGAAGTCGCACGGAGCTCAATCCGGCGAGTATGGCCGATGCGGAATAAGCTCAAACTTCAGCTTGCGGGGAGCCATCAGAGAGTTTGCGCGGTACCCATCATGCAGAAATTTTACGGTAATCCTGTTGCTCGATGATAAAGCCTACTCGTTCTTTAGATATGCCTAACTGAATAGCAATGCGTTGCTGGCTGATTCGCCGGTCACTTTGAAGAAATCGTCCACCTCCTTTCGATGTTTCTCGTCAGTCACAGAAACTGGTCGTCGCTGCGAGGTGTTTTCTCAATTATCGCTTTACCAGCTTCACATTCGCGAAATTTCAACGCCCACCTGTTCACAGCTGTTCTGTCAACAGATACCGTAAACTATAACCTACCATAAACAGCTTTTAAACGATGAAAAATATTCGTAGGATTCAAATCTTCTATTGTTAAAAATTCGATCACTGCGCGTTGTTTTGAACGTGTTGACATATTGGCCGTATCGACTCCATTTTAACTAGTACGGAAAACAAACCGGGGAACAGATTTCAACGCATTATCGCAGGTTTGTAGAGGGGGATTTTAGCAATCATGCGCTGCCACGCCAAACTCGATAGTACCTTTCGTCTTTGTGTAGCACGATAGTATGCAAAATATATCAGCCGAGCTTCGTAGTTTCTAACGAAAATATTTTTTAATACTAACATTATATTAGGATATGTCATAAAGCAATAAAAATCTTACACTAAGCGAATATTCGACAAATAAATGAAAAATATTTTCAAATAATCTAAGAGCATTTTTTCAATTTTTTTAAGGTATTTAAAATAATTTTATTTGAAAATTTTCCGTTTAAGTGGAACAAATTTACAGTGGAATCAACCGACGCATTTTCTGTATAAATAAAAAATATAATCGTGGAATATCGTCCATCTGGAATAGAATAAGGCTTGACAACATACGTAAAAAAATACCGGCGGAATAGCGTAACCTCTCCTTTTCTTAAAACCTGTTTAAAATAAAGCAAATTTTATGATAAATTTGTTAAAACCTTTTTGTTTCGGTTATTTATTTTTTCTTCTCGCTACTGTTATTGTTATTTTTATTGTGGGTGTTGTTACTTAAAGGAAGAAATGGCGGGAGGGATAAAATAAGAAGAAAATCGTGACGGCGTTCGTGCACCACGGAAAGTTCTTTTGATTATGTCTGTTACATCTAAGATAGGCAAAAGCAAAAGCGCAAGTATACAGGTTGTTGTTTGTTGTTGGCGTTGTTCTATCTGTTATAGGTCCTCCTCGTCAGTACAGGTTAGTGGCCTCAGACCGTGTCTCATTAACGGTTAGTTCTCTAAGAGTTGTATCCAAGCTAAAACCTAAGAAAGATGGGCGATGTCTTTTACTTTTTTCCTTTATCTTGTTCCTGCTCATCTTCCTCTTATATCTCTTACTTTTATTTTTCTTTACCTTATTCAGTCGTTTAACGTGCTCGTAAACAAATTAGACAATACGCTCACGCATTTTACATATATTATTATCACCGTCATCATAACGCAAAGTGACTGTATTTTTCAATTTTTTTTTATTTCTGTCCACTACCTCCTCGTGCACATATATATTAAAAATTTGTAATTTATTCACTGGTGATTTATTATTTTTAGAATTTTTTTTAATATATAACGTATACGTTTTTTGTACTCAAACAAAATATTGTACAAGTAACTTATAAATACTACATAGCTGTTATTTTTTTTGTGTGTTTTTTTAATGGGAGTTTTTGATGAGTAAGCCGATTTCACACGTACTTCCTACACATATAATTCCATAAACTAAGAAGCGCGCGCAAATACATTTATATATGTGCTTCTTCTAAATATTTATTAATTTTTAAATTTATTGTACACACAACTAGTAAAGCATTATAGTACAAAAATTCAAACTCAATTTATTCAATTTGTTAGTTAAGTTTTATAATTTTGTATATCTTGAGCTTTACAGTGTTTTTTTTTTCATATTATTAAACACAAATTTTTTTATTATAATCGTATAGTTTCTACGAAGCCGGTTTATTTTTCAGTAAATCACTGTCACTATTTCAAACATAAAATCCTTTTTTTAATTGCGCTTTAAAATTTCTTCTTAAAATATTAAATTGTAATTTTTTATCTATGTAAAATGCGTCTCGGCGTTTCGTGCGGAGGTTCCTAGTTCGAATCCCGGTCAGACATGTCATCTTTTTATACGCTACCAATTTCCACCGGGTTAATGACCGCAGGTGTTGAAAAAAAATTAAATACTTATTTTTTATTTTATTATAAAATTACAATTTAAAAAAAAAATATTATTATTTGTTACGCGGTTAAATTATTTTCTATTTCTGAAACTAGAAATTCCTTCATGACTTTATAAATATTTGCATTTAATTTAATATTTGTACTGATATATACCTTTTTACTGGAGTAGCCTAGAAGTTAAATTGGATATGGTTAAAACATTATGATTAAGAAGTTGATTCATACAAGTGGATTAATTAATAAGTGAAAATAAATAAATATAAAATAAATACTCATTTCAATGTTTATTCACTCGTTCAGTTATTTGATTTCTGAGGCAAGTTTAATAAAAATATAATAGAAGAAATCTTCTTTCTCTAGAAAAATCAAATTAAACATAATTTTTGAGTGATAATATCTGAGAAATCAAAACGAAGAGATGTTCATAAGTCTACCTAACAAAAAACAAAAAAAAAAACTAGGTATATCATTTCTTTTTTCATTTCGCCTTACCTCAGTAGGCCGTAAGTAGGAATGAGGAGTTAAAATATTTTATTTTCGTTACTCTTCGTATATCTTCGGATATAGTCGTGAAAAATTCTACATTACCGCTTGGTAGCAAATGATTCACCTGCTCGTATAAGCTGTGCTACGAGATTTCTTTACGGTTCACTTCGCTCCAGCAACCGGATACCAGTGATACAATTTCCTCTCCGTTTTTATTCTCAGTTCAACGGATGAGCAACTCTAACGTACGATATTGCGTAAGATTCTACCTTATGTCTGACCTTGATCGTGCAACTATGGTAATTGGGGTAATCACAGTTTCCTTATATAGTTTCAGACAATACCAACCGTCGGATATTTTTTAATTTTATTGTTTAGTTGATAATACAGCTAAGAAAAATGGAAATATTTTTCAGGTGTAACCTTTCACATTTATTTCGTAAATAACTGTACCTACCACTACTCTTGGACGTGTTTTTAAAGAGGAGGCGTTTTTAAAACGAGAGAAAGATTAGTTTTACTTAAAAAATAATTGTGTATGCTATTGATACGAAGTAATGGTAAGAAGATGTTACTTGTAATTACAGTGAATGAAGGAAACGTCCATTATTTCTAAGGAAACAAAGTATTTAATAGTTGAAAATTGAATAGGAATATTTTTTTTTTATATTTTGATAAACTACAAAAATAAGAAAAGTTGGAGATGAAACTGGAAGATGAAGAAGATGAAGAAGTCTACGCATGTTACGTTTGCGATGAGGAACGGTAACTGCCCGCGAATTCAATTTAAAAGGGTTATCATGCCGCATTTTAACAGCGTGCGATACCTAGGACTGCATTTGGATCGCCGTCTAATGTGGAGGATTCATGTCAGGGAGAAAAAGACGCAGCTTAAAATTAAGCTCAGGGTGTTGTACTGGTTGCTAGGTCGGGGGTTGCAACTATCATTATCTAAAAAGCAGCTGCTGTACTCAGCGGTCTTAAAAGCCGAATCCAACTGTGGGGTAGGACAAGCGACAGTAACATCGATTCCAGAACAAACTATTGAGAAACATAACAGAAGCACCGTGGTTTGCAAAAAACACTGAAATACACGATTATCTGGGAGTGCTAACCGTTCGAGAGGAGATGTAGCGATTAGGTACAAGATACAAAATGAGACTTAATAAACATATGAACTGGCTGCCGGTTAACCTCCTGGATAACAAGAAGGATGTTAGGCGCCTAAAGCTAGTTCATATATTAGATTTGTAAGTGAATCAGCTGCCCTAGGAAGTTGTGCGTTGTGCATTGTCAAAATTCTTCCTATCGTTTCGCCACTTACTTTTGTTTGTTCTGTGATTTGTTTCACTGTTACTTTGATTGATTAGTTATGCGTTGTAGAATCGAAAGATTATTTTTTGTTCTTTTCTTTGCTTTTTATTTTCTGAATTTTATCAGTGTTCCTTGAACTCATCTTTGTAAGTTTATTATGCAGATATACGTTTATTATATATTTATATGTACTGTATAAGATATGTATACATATACATAAATATACAGTTCTTTGAGAAATTTCAACGGAAACCCCTCTCTGTATGTCATTTGTTTTATTCAAATTTACTTAAGGTTCCGGTAAATTGAAACCGATTGTAAATTAAACACTGCAGTAAAAAAAAAAAAAAAAAAATGGAAAAGAGGAAGTCAAATATTTCACCACGAATATCATTACGTAATAAAGCCTTTGAAAATAAATTGGACCTAACTTCGTTATTTAAAATAAGTGATAACACGAATTAAAATTGCTTTTATTGACAGGAGCGACTGATAATTGACTCGAGTCTTTTGTTAAGTTTAATTATAATATGACCGCATTCCATGATCCTTAATATGTTTTGTAACCTGTTTTAAAATTTTCTTTATGTTTGATTTATTGTAATTATCCAACTAAAATTTCATTAAATATTAATTATTTACATTGTATTAAAATTAAGTAGAACTAAAGTCGTTAGTATCAATAGCATATAAGTGTGAAACATCTGTGGTTTATGTGGATCTTAATTTATGGATCACAAGTCTCAACTGTAAACCAGCTGTTGGTTTATGTATGAACACTCAATAAAGTTTCCAAACTGAGTGACTGCCGTTTTTAAGTTTCTTTCTTCAAAGTACCGAATCAAAAACGCATAGTGTGGTTGGTTTATAGGGACTTACCACGGTAGGGGCTATAAACATATAGTGGGTTCCCAATCAATTCCTATCCCGATAAAAGATCAGTTGCTCTCAGAATTTCCCCAGAACGCGAATAGGGTTGATTAAAGCGCCACTGGACAGCGTACTGAGTCCGGGTAGGATTTTGTTTTCCACCTTGATTGGAGGTGGTAAACAGTTATATTGTTCATTACTTTTCGGTATCATGTGATCAACAGAAAGGATAGCCTGCTGCTACATTCCTGCTAATATAAGTGATAACCAAAGCTGCGTGCATCTGGTATGATATTGCTAAAACGTGAAATTTGAGAGTAATAGTAGTAATTGATGTAATAATAATTAACTTATTGGACGGCATGGCTATGACATGTATGTACATTTTATTAGGATAACTATGGATTGATTTTTGTTCTGTATATAGTAAATCATTCACATGTAAAGCTCGGATGGTTGAGCTGGTCTAAATAAGTCTACCTGCTGATAGAAAAAGTTTTTTTTCAGATATTCATAATATGTTCGATATATTGAGTCGTTTTTTATTGAGCGGTAGATCTTAGGGCTAAATTAATTACGTTTTGGAACGTTTTAAAATTTATTGTTAGATTTAGTTGTATTTGTGTATAGTAGTATTTTAATTAATTACAGACATTGTCAATTACAGACAATAATGCGAACGAAAGATGAAGTAAAGAATTTTTTGTAGTAGCAAGTAATGAGCGCAGATCTACCGAGATCTTATATATAGATTGACAAATAACAATGTAATACCTAGAACTGTTTATAGAAAAAATAAAGTGTGTTTGGAAAATCAAGAGAAAGATATAACCTATCGGTTAAACAACCTATCTGGTTTAATAACTATCGGTTATTAAATCCCGGAGAGTGCTAGGATTAGTATAGGATTAATTAAAAGGACTTCCACAAGGATATCACATAATGGAGGACGTTACGATAAGGCTTTTGATATGCGGAATATCAAAACTGTAACCTTTTTCTTTTTCTTGTTTAGCCTCCGGTAATTACCTTGTAGATAATACTTCAGAGGATGAATGAGAATGATATGTATGAATGTAAATGTAGTCTTAGTTCGACCATTCCTGAGATTTGAGGTTAATTTAAACCCAACCACCAAAGAACAGCGGTATTCACGATCTAGTATTCAAATCCGTGTAAAAATAACTGACTTTACTAGGACTTGAACGCTGGAACTCTCGACTTCCAGATCAGCAGATTTGGGAAGACGCGTTCACCACTAGACCAACCCGGTGGATTCAAAACTGTAACCTAATGAAAATTATAACCAATTGCCTGTATATACATACATATGCGCGCGTACTCGTGTACGTGTTATAATGATAAAAATATTCAAAAAATACGTGAAATCATACAGGGAAATATTACTGCTTATGTAGAATGACTTAAGTTAAATTTTATAAATAAGTATATATTTATAAGTGATATTTAGCTAAGTTATTTTATATGTACTTAATAGTTTTATAAGTAATTATTATTAAACTGAGATAATTACGCCAAAAAAGTCGTTATTCATTGTTAATAATAACTTATAATTTTATGCTGGAAAATATTATATAAGCATGACTTGTTAAAAAATAATAATAGTATACAATATTTGTTTTTTATCAGAAAGTGTTTTTTTGTTTTTTTTTTTTTTAGTTAGACGAATCGATAGATTTAATATTCGGTTCATAATTACTGTTTTGTGATTTTTTTATATAAATGTAAAAAATGTATAAATATATATATATCCTATGGTCTATATCAGCCAGATAACTGTTGGCATAAATTGATTACAAAATTTCTTTGGTAGTAAATAAACGTTTTAATGACCTTTATAAGTTGTTTTATTTAATCAGTAGCATCCCCGTTGTGGCTTTGCTTGCTTGCATTTCCTGTCGCGGACGATTCTTTTATTTTATATTTTTTTATTAAAAAAAACCGGAGGTAGATGCAGCCAGTCCGCGACGAATATGTAGTAACAGTCGTAGAGGCTGTGTTGGTTGAGCCGCTTTACTTTAGTGCAACTTCGCACCCCTTAAAACATCAAAATTAAAAAAAAACCGAATGTGGTTTTTAAATATTTATTTAAAGAGAATTTGCAGCCCAAATCTACTGAATATCTCGTTTAGTATAGTCGGAAATGGAGAACATTTGATATCATTTTTCAAAATTTGTTTACCTTTGTTCACCCCTTTAATCTCGGAATTTCAAAAAGTTCTTTCATAGTGTGCACTTACACCGTAAGAAGAACGTGTATACAAACTTTCATCAATTTGTCTTCAGTAGTTTGTACTGGGTGTTGATTATGAATCACTAATGACATATTTTATATACATAAATAACTTTTTTTTTTCTGTTTAGCCTTCGGCAATTACCGTTCAGGTATTACTTCAGAGAATGAATGAGGATGATATATGTATGAGTGTAAATGAAGGGTAGTATTGTACAGTCTCAGTTCGACCATTCCTGAAATGTGTGGTTAATTGAAACCCAACCACCAAAGAACACCGGTATCTACGATCTAGTATTCAAATCTATACAAAAGTATCTGCCTTTACTAGGACGTGAACGCTGTAATTCTCGACTTTCAAATCAGCTGATTTGGGAAGACGCGTTCACCACTAGACCAACACAGTAGGTTTATACATAGATAACTGGATTTTTTTTATTATAATTTTAAAATTTACACATGCTGTAATCATGAAAAAAAATTAATTATTCAGTCTTTAAAGATGTTAACCCCCAGCCCAGATTTAATTATTTTTACTTATCGTCATAAATAAGTTTGTTAATTAATGGTAACATGTAGTCGTAATTAAAATCTCTGAATTAAAGTTACCGTTGTTCAAGTGATTTTAAAATATCCTATGGCAAAACAAATTTAATAGCATTCTATGAATTCCGAAAAGAAGATCGATTAACATAGAAGATTACGATTTCTAATGCAATCCTTGAACTAGTGAGCCACTTTAATTATTTAAGATACTTCTTGTTTGTTTTTACGTAACTTTAATCATCTTGCATAACACATAAAATAGTACTTAAGATCTTCATTAAAAACCTTTAAAAAACAATTTGATATATATATATTACTTCTTTTTTTTGTAATCTGTTTTCTGGGTTTTTTTATTATAAATTTTCGTTTTATTAAGTAAAGACGTTTTTTAATAGATTTTTTCAAAAGTGATTTATTTTAAGAATTAATCTGATTCAATCTAATTTTCGGAAAAAAATAATATATGTGAAGGTAAAATATTTTACCTTGACATAATGTAAAAGATATTTAAGATAAAAGGAAATTTAAAAGGTTTATAAGATAAAATATTTGTATATTTCTCGTAATTTATATATACATCTTACATTTTTTTAATAATTGATCAAATTTTCAATCTTTTAAAGTCTAAAAACAAATATAGATATAGAAACTTATTTAACGTATTATAATCTATATTTTTAATTTCCCCGCTGTATAGTTACACAGAGTACTATATAAGGAAAAGAATGCTAGTAGACAAATTTTTCATATCACGGGTTTTGTAGGTCTTGACTTTCATTACCTCCTTCTATCAATAAAAATACTCAATTTTTAGCATTGAAAATTTCGAAAAGATGTATCTATGTTGGTCTGTTTATCACTTAATTTTTCCAGAATAACTGGATCGATTTGGAATGATTTCTGTACGTGGGCGTTGATGCCATTTAATTTTGATTACAATCAAACAAGAGACAAGGAGCTTTATGGTTTCTGTACCTAAAAATTTTATTCAAAGGGTAAGTAGTTTTTTACATAATCTAATTCTCCTGAGGTAGCTAAGATACTTTCTGAAGTATTTGGTGTCACGAAACACCAGACACTTTTTTATTTTTATCATGGACTCTAAGTCACATTCTTGTACTAATTTGAAAGATTCCATTACATTTGGGTGTCACGTTGCGTGTATGGGAGATCTCGCAGGGGGTAGAAAATAATAATGTTTGTCAGTTTCAGTTTTTTAGATACCTCAAACTGGATCAATGGATTTTTGTGAAATTTTTTCAATGACTTCTGAATGTACGTCACTGATGCCATTAAAATTTGGTTACAGTTGGTCAAGAGGGTGGGAAGATACGGTCATCCTGGCTCCCTTATCTCAAAATTTTATAAAGAGTATAATAATCTTTTTTTAAATAATTCTTTATTTGTATAGTTACTTACTTTAATGTTCCATTTAATTTTCCCGCTACAATTAGTAGCCTGTCGAGGATGAAGCCTTCGGTAGTAAGAGTTGCACATACCGAGTATTCAGAAAGGACTCCACAACTTTAAAATCATATAAAAATATATTGAGATAACTTACACATTCGTTTGAAGTCTCATTTCTTAAAAAAACACGTAAGTTTGTCACCCAACATTAACTTTGGTTCGATTTGGCTTCCATTTGTAATACGATATACATCCCTCCTGAATCATCCTTGCCAGTAGCCAACACGTCGGGAGTTACGTCGGCAACTGCGGCGTTTATTCTAAGTTTTATTTAAAGATCAGCAGACAAAGGCAATAAATACCTAAACTTTATCTTTAATGAAACCGCAGAAGAAAAAACTAGCGGGGTTAAATCTCTGTAGCAAGTTGGTCACGCAATTGGACCTTCACGATCGATCACCTAGCTGGGAATCGAGTATCAAGAAAATTCTAGGCGGTAGTGATGTGGTGCCCCGTCTTGCTGATAGTAATGACGTCCTTGGTCATCATTGTCTAACTGAGGGATTAGAACATTTTTAAGCATGCCCAGATAAACGATCCAATTTACGGTCGCCTCCTGGAAGAAGAATGGGCAGTAAATTCTTTGTTAGCTTAGGGTACAAAAAACATTGACCTTAGGGCTATCACGAATGTGCTGCAAAGTTTCATCAGGGTGATTACCTTGTCGCTGATGTGAAAGGTTAACTCATCACTAAAGATTACATTGTCTAAAAATGTATCATCTGCAATTCAAAACTGCAGCTGAATAACTTTGTCGTAATGTGTTGAACCACGGTTAGTTTGTATGGAATCTAGTGTAGTCCTTTACGTAATACGCGTCAAGCAATCGTTTGTGAAATGCCAGTCTCATGTGATACACGTCAAGCTTATTTCTTCGGACTACGAGCAAAGCTTTCTCTGAGTTGTTCCATAGCAGCTTCAGGGACGCGTGGGCGTCCTGGTGATATTGTGTATGTTTAAAACAACCTGTCTCATAAAGGTTTGGTGCCAAGAGTAAATTATACGCGTATTAGAATGCTCTCTACGAAAATTACATTGAACTCCAGTTGCTGATTGCAAATCGTGAAATCAAAATACACAGCGAGCATGTTTCGCACCAGTAAATGTGTCGATTTTTAACAGCGCTGGTGGCCGAATTCAGTACTAATGAACTAGTGAGTCAAATCTTGATGTGTTTCGTTATGAAATAAGACCTCAACCGAATGTATAAGTTATCTAAATAGATTTTTTTATATGCTTTTAAAGTTGTGAAGTCCTTTTTGAATTACCCGGTATATAAGAGTTTTAATCTAATTGTTCTTCTCATTATAGTGTTAAAACATTTACTGTGAGTCGTTTATTTTTATATTTTATTCCTTGTTAGTAGATACATATCTCTTTTTTAAACTTCTGAACAGGAATTATTCAATCCATTGCAGTAATAATATTAGGTACACTACTGTCACCATGACTTGTTTACCTCCACGAACAGGAGTAACATGTATTCCAATATCGCATAGGGCGAAAAATGATTATTATTATTATTAATTGCAACATTAATCTACTTTCACGTATGAAAGTAAATCCAACAGAAATGTGTGAAAATAACCTTTTTACTTAAAAAATGATTATCGATTTTTCTACTTAATTAATCCGGAAATTTCTCACGATAATATGATAAAATATCTAGGACTAAATTCAGATCATCGACTTTCATATTCTTATCTTATATCAAGATAAAATAACTTAAATCAGGTTAAAATTTTTCTATATTGCGTCTTCAATATAAAATTTAGTATTATTTACTTTTAATTAATTGACTGCACTGAAGCCATTTCAGATCTATGTGAATGTGCCTCATTTAAATTTACGGTTCACGAAAATGCCATTTTAATAAAATCCAGACTAGTATAAATTATTATAAATAATTTTTTAACCGAACCAAATTATAAATAAGTCCTTCACAACGTTTCTACAGTGGAAAAGCTTTTGATGCAATTTTATAAAAAAATTTATTTGAACTCAACAACGCAAAAAATTCAAATATTCATATTATGTAAATATGAAACATCAAGTATTTTAATATTTGGAAAGCACCGCTTACTTTCAATTCATCTGCTGCGTATTAACGCATATGTTCACATGAGCATTAATTTACTTAAAATTAAATCCTATCTTAATTATTTCTATATTGGTGATTGAGCAAAATGCATTGTCAGCTTTTACTTTCCTGGCGAATATATCTAGAATACTTATATTAAAGAGGTATGTTGATCATGTCAAAAGTAGAGTATCAGGTTTTTGGAAATCTTCACGTTTTAGAGTCCAACTAGATCATCTAGACAAAAAAAAACCTTACGTACATATGTATGTGTGTTGCACTGCTTTTGGCCTTATATTTCAGTATTGACAAAAACCGATTTTCTTCAAATTTAGCTTAAATATTTCTATATATTTATGCAACGTCCATAAGCACTAATTATATTATTTTTAAAAATTCGTTAAGGGAGTGGGGGCTAACGCAAAAAACCGATTTTGATTTTCTTCATAGGCATTTTGAAGAAAACTTTATTAAAGCATATTTGTTACCTATAATGCAAGTACAAGTTGTCCAAAAAAAAATTCAAAAAATCAACCCCCATCACTTAAAATTATAATATGTGGTTTTTGTTCCTTCGCTCTATCTACCTTCGGTTTAAAATTATTTTGCTGAAAGTTTTTACCTCATATACGAGTATACCTCGTATTATAGAAATATCAATAAATGCTAACATTTTGTCATTGATCCCGGACCTAAAATGCAGAAAAATGTTTTTGATTCTTTTTGTCTTTGCTTTTATTGAGGGGTGTTAGATTTAGAAAATTTTACGTTAGCAAATTTGTTAAGATTAACCTTCGTATGAATATTTCTAGAAACACTTCTTAAAATCTACTCCCCATCTTTAAAAATGATATATTTTGTTTTTTGTTTTCATGCTTTTTGTTTCATAAAACTAATCTTGTTAAAATTTAAATAATAAATATATTAAACGTTAATATAAAGTTCTAAATAAAAAAGTTACGTCAAAAAAGTTATTAATCAACAAATTTTTAATGATACTATTTTCTAAAAGGTAAGTTTTATTTGTTTGTATGTGTAAAAATACGATTTTTTTTTACTACAAAGGGATTCTTGTTTCATTCCCAAAAGGATGAAGAACGGACATTTTTTCAAAGATGACATTTAAATGGACTATATTTTTCAAGAGAAGAATTACTCTTAAAAATGATCTCTTATGAGCTATTATTCTCGTAAGAAGTATGGGCGATTTAAATGCCATCTTTAAAATGATTCCAATTCTTGATCATTTTGAGTGTGAAACAAGAATTCCTCTGAAGTAAAAAAAAAATTATTTTTTACTAAAAAGCACGTTTTGACAGAATTATGAATGATCTCTTCATAACGCTTGGGTCGTCAAAGTGGAATTGATTTTTTATTTTTAATACATAAATTTTCGGATATCCTTTGATTTGATGGCTCAACTTGAGTTATTTTAAAAGATGCAATGAAGACTCTTGTTATAAAAAAAGAGCAACAAATTTTGTAAGCGCATCTTAAAAGTTTGTTCAAAACAAACTTTAAAAATTTTTATTAGACATTGCTAAGATCTTACTCAAAAATATGAATGGCTGTCATGAAGACTTGATTATTTCTACGTCGTACTGATCAATCAGTAAACTTATGTAAAATAAGGTATGTAATTTAAAAAAATATATATACACTGTTGACTCCTAAAATGGTGATTTTCCATCATGTTAATATTTATTTGTAAAGATAAATGTTGCTAGATTATTTATGCTTTCAAATGATCCTTGTAATATTAGTAAAGGAATAGTAGTGTTTCTGCCTTTCATTGAGGAAGGTTCTTGGTACGAATCCGGGTTATGCTTATAATTTTTATAAACAATTCAAAACTGATCTCTCTTGCTAAAAAAAATTAGGGCAACTCTAATTGTGTGTTAACTTTTAGTTGCAAATAAATGTAAAATAAACACAGAGTTTCTGTATTATTGCGTTCAGCGAATTTGATTTTACAAGAAGCAGTTTTTTTTCGATTTCTGTCGTTTTGATGATTTTACTTATTTATTTCTAAGTCAAAGAAAAATTATCTACTCTTCCACTTCTTTACCTTATCGAGACATACTGAAAAGAAGTAATATTTTGAATGTGAAAGCTAATTCTTCATCTTACGTAGTTGCGATAAAGTTTTATCAATTTGCTTTTTCACCGTTATTTTCTATACATGTAAAAAACAACAAACTATAAGCTTACCAAATAATAAATAAAAGTTTATTTATTTAAAAAACAGAACGGGATTTTTCAATCTCTGAGAATTTGTGGGTAAAAATTTACCATGTTCAGACTTATTATCTGAAACCAACTGTAGATTCTGATTTTCAGTTTACAAAAGATTTGAACAATATTGTTTAAGAAAAAGTATAGAAAAATTTTCATAAAAGCATACCAACAGACGTCTCATTATATCACAGACAGCTTTTTGTGCACTTTTTCTTTATATAATAAAATTAAATTAGATGAGTATAATTAATTACTTACGTACATTTTGTATATATATACATACACGTCAGTGTTTGTATGTTATGTAATGTACATATATGTGTATGTTTTTGTGAATGCGCTTATTTGGTAAGGAGTATCACTCCAAGGAAAAGAAGGTCAAAGAGTCGCATACTTTTCCGTCTTTGCTTTTGACAGAAAAAGAAAAACGAGAGGGGATCTGTCAATCTGAACTTTTTGCTTATTTTGTTGTCCTGAATTAGCCCCTTAATTTGGCCAAAATCCCCAAGGACATCCTGTTTAGCTGTTGCCTGTGGGAAGGGAGGAAATAAAAAATAAGTTGGGTATCGCGATGCCTTCTTTTCTGTTGGAGTCAAAAATCAGCTCAAAGCTGGGATAGGTAGTGCCAGATATTTATGCTAAATTTTTAATTTTTTGATCACTGAGGTTTTGAGATATCTAGTATAAAATGTTTAGAAATAATGTTGAATAATTCCCATCAATAAAACCGATTGACTTAAAACTTTAGAATTGTTTGAAGAATTTCTGTTGGCCAGTTCGGAGATATTAATCAAAATAGAGGCTAACACACGTATGTATGGAAGATGTAAACTATATTTTCCGGAAATTTCTATGGTCTTTTTTTTTGGTCTCAGGGGTCGTGAAATGTTGATATTTGCAAAAAATTCGGCATTTAAGTTTTGGTCCAATCTATGTAACTTCCCTTTGTAGCTACAACTGTTAAATATTGACAATAGTGCTATAACTGGTAAAATAATATATTATAACAAGACCGGTATAACGGACCTGTCAATTACGAAGAAAGTAGTAGAAAATATAATAATGGGAGAAATCCAGAAAGGGACTAAAAGGAATCCTTTTAGTAAAGGTAACAGGTCCGTTTAACAATCTTCCTTTGTATACTGCCCACTGACACACCTAAACAGATGTTGTTCCGAGAGAAGAGTTGCCAAACCCAGGTTAGGAATGCATGGGAACGAAAGGGTTTGGTCGATCATTCTCACGCTCAACTGGGGTCTGGTCCTGCAAGTAAAGAAGAGAGGAGTATAAATCTCTGGGGAAGACCAGTGATCATCAGTTCTGCGAGATGCCAGTCTGCGAGGAGATTCTGCGGAGAGTATTCCCCGAGGAGGTCAGTGAAGAAGCGAATTAAGTTTGATTAAGGTAACGTTCCAAGTAATTCCAATATGTGACAACAAGAAGTGGTTCGGTGAGTTACTGTTAAATTATAAGTGAAAGAGATAATGTACTAAATTTCATTCATAAACTGTTAGGGTAGTTTTACTTGTGAACAGCAAAGGTATTTGCAGTGAAAAAAACTTTATAATTGTCTTATCTATTATACTATTGTTTTTAATCAAGACTAGCGGTCACGTTAATGTCTTTAGTCAATGGGACTGAATTATATTTAACTACCTATAAATAAATCTTGACGATTACTTTAAATTCAGTTTTTTGTGTAATCACTGTCTTTTATAATTATTATTGTTATTGTTGTTGTTGTGGTTGTGATTACTAAGATTATTATTTGTTTATTATTGACATTTATTATTATTATTATTATTGTTTGCTGTTGTCGTTATTATTCTGATTATTACCCGGCAATATGTTTTTTTTTCATGAATATTACATCTTTCTATTACTGTGTAATGTAGGGAACGCATTTTTTTGAGGAATTCAAATTATAATAAGATTATATGGTTGCATCAAACATTTTAATTATCTAAAAATAACACCTTAATGAAACTGATATCATCAGTTTTATTTCAGTTATTCGAAAGACCTTAAGATTACTAGAAATTTTACTAGCCTAATTTTAATCAAAAAATTATTTTATCTCTTATTATCGTATAATCACCGGATATCAAAAGTCTAGTAATTACAAAATAAATGTAATATATGTAATTTATTGATTAAACTTATTTACATACTGTAGCCCGATAAGGAAGATTAATTACAGTATAATTCTGTAATTCGTTACCGACGATTTTGTAAAAAAAAAATTGAAAAAACTAAATGTTTACTAATTGGTTTCATATTACTTTCCTCTAATTTCACAATTCTTATTTTTTGATTTGTGTTGTGTTTTTTTTTTTCGATTATTTATATATATATATATATATGTATATGTATATATGTGCACATTTATATCAACTTGCTTCTGTGAATCAGGTTAAATTCAATTTTTTATGAATTAAAAAAACAAAAACGAAATTCAAAAGTAAACGTATGTTTTTAATAGTGATAAAGAAATGTAACATTTAATAACGTTGATTTTCTTTTCTAGATGCAATTGAGTATGAATTTATATATAGCTACATATGTAAATTATATTATTTTAATTTTTTATCTCCTAATTTCAAAATTAACCAGATTTTCTTTTTTAATATGAGTTTAAATAAAACTGGTATGAACGGATATGAAACAACGAGAAATTTCGTAAATGTTTATTTTTAATAGGATATTTAAATGGTACTTTATTGTAATCATGATGTAATTAATTTATTGTATTAAACTTACAAGTAATTTTACCTTGACTAAAAATTTAAAAATAATATTCTAATAACATGTAGTTAGACATTTTTTATCATCTGTCAGGTGTAAAAAACGAACAGATACAGGCGACCTAACATGAGGCAACAAATTCTTTCCAAATTTTTATTATTATTTTTCAAGAGTAGCCAGGATTCTGTGCCAGGCTTATCAGAAAAATAAAGGAATAAAGGCTTTTCCTATTATCCTCTCTATAATACGCATTTTATATCGCATTTTTATATCGTCATAGACCTGTTGAAATGGAGTTGGTATTCAGCCCAAAATCTTATAATTTTTCTCTGCTCACCTCAGTGATTGTGTGAATAATGATCGCCAGTCCTTTTAAAAAATGTGATTGACTGATATCTCTTAAACTTCAAGTTATTTACAAACGTGACAGGATTAAGAAAGTACTGTGTATAACGAATTGATGTGCACTGTTAAATTTGTTACATTATTTAACTTGGTTAAATAGCTAATGTTTTAAAAAAATGTAAACAACGTAAATGTTTAAATAAAATTTGTAGAGAATTTGATTCGAGTAAAATGGTATGAATACAGTCTACAGAAACTAAATAAAAAAGTAAATATTTGTAAGTTTATTAAAAACAAAACTTACCAAAATGTGACAGAATATAACTAGGCATTAAACGAAATAACATTTTCAATGTTATAAAAAATATGAAAGATTTTAGAAAAACTTTAATAAAAATTTTCAATGTTACAATTAAATTTTGTAGAAAAATAACATATACAAACACAAACAATAAAACTATCTTACAAACAATTAAATAATCTGTTGAAAATGTCTCCGCTACAGTGAATACATCTGCCCGACGAACAAGTTTCTGGTGGCTTTCCGTATTTCAGCAGGGTTCTTTTGTATTAGCGCTCTGAGAATTCTAATAATTAATCTCCTCTTGTATAACACTAATGATTTCAAGTGAGGCTGCAGTTAGTAATCCAGAGGTGTAAAATCAGGCGACAGTTGAAGACAGTTGACGGACATAGGTCCGTTACATTCTTCATAAATCACTCTGTATGCAATTCCATTATATTAAAAACTATAATTTTAATATTTTAAGGAAAATATGCTTTAAATTTAGCGAAGGAATATTTTATGAAGGAATTTAAAGACATTTGTCAGGAAGATACGAAGTAATGATTAAATATTCCCTGATGATATCCTTAATTTAACACGACATAAAAATGGGTTTGAATAAACACTATTCGGTACGAAATAAATAATGCATTTGCATGAAAAAACCTAGACTGAACATTTTTTCCGTTTCGATGCCCTCACTATTTCGCAGTCAGTAACGCACTGCTTTTCAGAGTACAACGCGCTACATACGTTCAATTAACCAGTAGACCTTACACACAGCATCAAGTTTTAACTCTCACCATTATGATTCACTGCATAAGCGCGTATGAAAAATACACTAATACAAATTCAACGTAACTTCAAAATGAGATTATGTTGACTGTTGTGATTTTAAATTGAGCGTAACTGAAGAACGACTCAACAAATCTTCATCAAATTTTTACATGCACAACGTCAGATACACTTCTGCAGCATATCTAAACATCAATAAAACTGATTCACTAGTCTAATTTTCTAACCACAAATTATTTATATATATGAAGATTACATTTTAAGGGAATGGTACTTTTGTGTACTCCTCATATCTCAAAATGTAAAGAAAATTCAATTTTATTTTCCAAACCCACCGTGCACCGAAAGTAATACCGTACCGTACATTTCTTCGAAAAGTCTGTAAAAGAAAAGTGAACTACAAAATTTAATAATTTAAAATTTGGCAGATCTATTTAAAATACTATTGCAGGTAAATCATCAAAACTTGAAAAACAAAATTATGTATTTCATCAGTTATAATCAACCGAGTAACATTGTATTACATTTCTAAAGTAGGCCCTCTTTTGGATTAATGTTAAAAAACCATTCAAATAAAATAAATACATTTTTAAAACGTAAACCAACACAATTATTTATATTTAAAATCTGACTGTCCATTTCTGAGACATCTATCCTCCAACTAGACTACATAAAACATTAAGTAATTGTGTAGTATGAACATTTTTGATGTTAGGCATGAGAAATATTGAAAAGACACAACTTTAAAATTAGATTTTTATAACTTCTTCTTTTAGGTAAATTTTGAAATTTTATATCTCCCTATTTTCAAACTTAATTATCTTCCACATCTCTATTCCATTGTATTATTATTATATATTTTTTACAGAATTATTTTGTATCGAATGACTTTTGCAAGTTCTCTTTCATTTCAAAGAAAATAAAAGAATACTTTTTACATGTATTATGTTTCCCTTTAATTTCTTTTCTACAAAAGGATTAATTAGTTTTTAATTTATAACACTTGTACGATGAAAGGAGGAGAATGTACTATTGCTACTAGTAAATCCCATTTCGTCATAAGTTATATTGTGCAAGCAGGTAGTGTTATAACATCCCACATAACCACTTAAAAAACTTCAGTTATTATTAAAGAGAAATACGTTTACAACTGGGGTGGGCTGAATTAGAAAGCCCACCCAAGGTATACCTGGAGTTGTCCTGATAACAATTATTGCTCATAAAGTGAAATTATTTTTTACTTTTTTCTTCCTTTCTTCATATCCGTATCAGCTCCGGATGTTGAATATTATTTATCATTATTTATTATTTAGACCTTATGGATACTTAAAGTGCATGCACAAAAAAATCTACGGTTGTCATATAAAATAATATTCCAAAATTTTTCAGTCTTTTTGTAGTAATAACACTTCGTTGAAAAGAAAAATATTTTTTCTTGAGAAAAATAATTATCTACCAGGATTTTAGCATTTATTAAAGTTCCAAGCTCTAAATATACTTTTAAGAAAACTGGTTACATAAATTTTCTATTTTGTTTGTCGGTTTTGTTTCGTTTTTTATCTGCGAATCACTTTAACATAAAATAATGAATAATTTCTGTCGGTGATAAATTTTAAGCATATTGATTTTACTCTATTCTTTTTTTTCGAATTTTCCATCTCTGGATCACGTGAACAAATTTATTCTTTCTTTTGAAACTAATTTTTTGCCATCTCTCAGTCATCATTTTTCTTAATTTTTCTATTTGTTCTGTGATTTTCCTGTTGTTGTTTCCTCTTCCGTCTTGAGCCACTTTTAAATCTTTTAAAATAATATACTTTTTACTTAAAAACTTCCCTGTCTAAAATTTCTTCTTCTCTTATTTCGATCTCTTGAAGATTCTGCCCTATCTCTAGAAACCGAAGAGATTGAAAATCTTTTTTCATACATTATCTTTAAACAACCGTAAAACATTTTTTAATTAAGTCGATTATGTTTTCAAATTTTCTGTAAATTTCCTCGTTTGAACTTAATACATTTTTTTATTTCCATATCTCGGGCCTAATATTTTTATTTCCTTTTTCAAAATATTCTCTTCGAACCATTAATTAGTGTTAAAGATTCCACCGAGTAAAGACTTCCAGGTTTGATAATTATATAATGTTGAATTTTGCATTGTAAGATATCGAGTTATTATTGTTAAGAGTTTTTGTTTGTGGAAAAGCCATTTCAATATTATTTCCTCGATTCTCTAAACAAATATTGTCTAGTCAATTTCTCTGGATTACTTCGCCTAGATATTTTGACTTTTTCCACGACTGTAATTTTCCAAACATTTTGTTTCTACTGTTGTTGGGTGCTCTTTTAAATTTTTCATTATTTCTGTCTAATTTTCCTGCCCTTAAACCTCTAGAGGTACGCTGCAAGAAGGAAAGTATAGTAATCAGTCAAAAAAGGAGTATAGTATTCTTTTGCATTTCTCATGATCTTTCAATAAATAGGTCGTTATCGGAAAATGGAGAGAAATATACAATACGGAGGAAGATTTACAGTAAATGGTTATTGAAATGAATTCCAAAACTAGTAAAGAATCAAAATAATTTACAAAAAAATTATCTTAAATTCTAAAACTATATGGCCATTTCGATTGTTAAATAATCAATATAAGCACATAATACGATTAAAGTATTAAAAGAGAAAAAAGGATACTTTTAAATAATATAGTGTTTAGTTATTCTCCTTGGCGGAGTGGTAGAGTCTCAGCCTTAGTCCGGGGGTCCAGGTTTGAATCCCAATCACAGATGGCATTTTTCTTACGCTGTAAAAATCCATTTCTATATTCCAACGTTCAAAAGATTCAGTGATGAATTAATCATAAAACAAAAAAAATAATAAAAAAATAACAATATTATTAAATAAATAAATTTTATAAGACGAATATTTTTATCTAAATTGATAAAAACAAAATTATTTTAAAATAAATATAGTATCGTTTTATATACTCAAAGTCGATGAATAAAAATTACCCTAAACTATGGAAAACACCGATCCACATTTCGCACTATGAATTTCTACCTTTTACATTGGAATGGAAAGATAAAAATAGCAAGAATTTTAAACTATTAAATACGTATAACAGATAACTGTTTTTAAAGTCCTTATGAAAATTATTTCACGAAAAGATTTCAGGTCTTGGTTTTTCATCCGGCGGTTCCGGGTCCGAATCTTCGTCAGGGATGATATTTTTCATACCCTAGAAAATTCCATTTTTTTATTCCAACGTACAGGCTGCAAAAGCTTTTGTAATGAATTAATTCATCATTACAAAAAAAAGTCTCAAATATTGATCAGCAATAAACGTTTTACATAATTTTATTAAGTTTTCCAACTACCTAATTATCATTTATTTCGGAATTTTTCTCTTTAAAAAAATATTTCTTTCTTTAAATTTGTGACCATTTTCCGTGCAACGTATATTGGCTCGCAATTTTTTTTTGTCTTTACGTTTTTATTGAGACAAATACTTCTCTGAATAAATGATACAAGAATTTCTTTCAATCTTTCTTATGTATTTTAAATTGTAATTATTGTCTTTATAAAAGATTTATGCGCTCAGTCTTTAGAAAGGCATATATATAAATAATTCTATATTTATCTTTTTCAAGGACAATTGGAAAATTACTAAATGGTGAGGTAGTAAAATATTTTTTTAAGGTTAGAACTCTTATTAACCCTTATTAAGGGATAAACAGTACTAATATTACATTTTATGTCTACTGTAAATAATAGTTTTTTAAAAATCGTTTTATTTATCCTTACATATTGCTTCGTAATGTTACTCTTATCCATTAACACGCGTTTTTTTGATAAATATAATCAAAAGTTTTCTCTAAATTTATAATTAATATTTTTAAACTTTTTTAATCATTTTCCCTGTTAATTATTTTGTAAAAACATACTATTTACCATTATTATTATCCTGCAGAAAATGTATTCTGTTCTTCACCTATCAGTATTTTCCATTTGTTAAAAGAAAAAATATTTCATGTAAAACTCATTTATATAATATTTACCTTAAATGAGGTGTTTTTACAAATTCATATTTTATCCACATGTTACGATAGGCTTACCTCAGATAGGGTTTAATTTTCTCGTGTTTAGTTTAACATAACTAATCAAAAGTGTTTAAGGTTAGAGAAGATTAATATTTAAAAAAAAAATCTACCTTAAAAAAGAGTCCGTGATAAAAATTAAATCAAAACTGTACAACTGCTTAAATATGTTTATTTATTTATTTATTTTATTATTATGTACTGGTTGCTAGGTAGGGGGTCAAAACTATCATTATCTAACTGGCAGTTGCTGTACTCAGTGGTTTGAAACCAATTTGGATCTATGGATTACAAACTGTACGCGAGCGAAAGTAACATCGAAGTCATATAACGATTCCAGAACAAATTATTGAGAAATATATCAAAAGCGCCGTGGTTTGCGCAAAACATTGAAATACACGATTGTCTGGGATTGCGAACCGTTCAAGAGGTGATACGGCGATTCGGTACCAGATACAAAATAAGACTGAACAAACATGTGAACTGGTTCGCGGTTAACCTCCTGGATAACAGCGAGAACCTTAGGTGCCTAAAGCGACTTGATAAATTTGATCAGTATGGTCTCCGTGATTTGAAATGAATCAGCTAGGGTAATGTGTGTGTATCGTCAAAATTCTTCATTTCGTTTTACCACTTACTTTTGTTGGCTCTTTGATTTGTTTCCTTATTGTTTTGTTTGATTAGTTATTCTTCGTGCGATTGATATTTTTGGGTGTTTTTTTTTTTTTTTTTTTTTTGCTTTTTATGTTCTGAACTTTGAGGAATTTCAATGGAAAACCCTCTCTGCATGTCTTTTTTTCGTACTTAAATTTACCTGTGGTTTCGGAAAATTGGAACCGATTGCAAATTAAACATTGCCGCAAAAACTATATTAAAAAAGTGTGACTACAGTAAATAATTTGCAAACTTTGTTAAAAAAAGCATAACAAACAAATTTGCCATTCAGTCTCGAGATCAACACAAAACAGGTTATATTTGAAAAAAAATTGTAAAAATATATACAGAAAACTAATTGAAAAAAATATATATAAAGTAAAATAAATAAATTAAATAGCTCTGACTTTAGTAATTTTTTAATCTTTTAATTTATTTGAATCAACTTTGATTAACATTTAACATCGGTACTTTCAGTTATTTAATGATTAAATAAATTTAACGTTTTACGTCACGGTGATTTTAAATAAATAATGGGTAATATTAGGCAAAGGCAAATTAAATATTCTTGGTTGCCCTTAACAAGCACAAAATAAAGTAATTCCTGCAGCATATTAGGAATCTCTACAATTGAAAAGTTTTTGTAACTTACAAAGTAGAGACGTATTTCTAACTTTTTACTTATCTGTGTTACCTGTATTATGTTATGAAACTGTTTTTCTATCTTTCTACAAAATTAAAATTTACAATAAAATTTAAATCTTTTATAAATCTATATTAAAATAGTTCAGTTTAAAATGAAATAAAACCCTTGTTAAATATCCAATTAAGTTGTTGTCACTGACGATTGTTCGCGTTTCAACAAGGGTACTGACAGACTTACCAACGTAAAACATTTTTAGGAATACATTTTATCACCCTAAAGACATATAAACAAACTAATAAAAAAAAGAAGAGTAATAATAATAATAATAATAATAATAATAATAATGAAAAACCATATATAACATACTGAATAGTAATTCAGATAAAAAGACAAGATTTATTTAATGATCGTTAAACTCTACAAACCAGAATACAGTCCAGTTTAGTAAAAATGTTAAAATGACTGATAGAAATTAATATTGCATTAACAACAGGATAACAACAGTACAGCCTAAAGTTCAGTATACAGTAGAACTACGCTACACTTTATGAATGAGTAAAATACTATTCACATTCCTACTGTTTACCAGTAACTCACCGAACAACTTCTTGCCTTCAGCCACTGTCTACGCTTAAGGCGTAGACAGGAATACTCTTGACGTATTCTTCACTCGTTACCAAACGCTTACTGATATCGCCGTCACTGCAACCGCGTTGAAAACGGGCTTGCGAAATGACTTTGCTATTGCTTATTATCACGCCTGCGCTTGGGGCCTCGCAGAACTACACTGTTCGCTGGTCCCTGATACTATTTGTATCCCCGGCCTGCAGAATCAGTACCCACCTTATCCCTTCAATTGTTGAAGCGTTATAATCGTCTGCGCCCTTAAGTTTTCCTATAAATTCTAATTCCGGTCCGATAATGCTTCTGGCCTAAAAACAGCTTTTGGAGGTGCCATTGTGTTATTACAAAGAACAGATTGTTAAACGGACGTTTTACTCTGAAAAATGAATTCCTTTCAGTTCCTTCTGGATTCTTCTTCTCATTATTCTTAGTTGGAAGAAGTCCGTTATCGTGGTCCATTATACTGGCCCTATTAGAATACTTGTATTTAAATTGTATTGTTTTTTCCATATATGTGTTCTAGTAAATCATCGTTCTAAATGAAGGCTAGATATTTTAAATACAGTTTAATTTTTTTGAAACTTTATTTCCTATAAATTAATATTATTTGTATCTATTTTTGTAAAAACGTACGTAACTAAAGAAAATTTTTTTTAAATTTTAAATACATGCTTGTCTTAAAAAAAAAAACAACAAAATAAAATCAAACCAAACAAATCGTACTAAAATTTAAAAAAATAATTCCGTTTACAAAAAATTACTTTAAAAAAAAAGTCTTTTTATGCATGACTAAAAAAAAAGCGTACGGTGCCCTCATATACAACCACTTTATAATTAGAGCGTGCCCCACATTTTTATTTTTTGTCATGCATAAATAGAAATTTTTTTATTATTTAATTTTACTTTCGTAATTAGTTTTTTTTATTTTTTTTTTAAAGAAAAACATGTTTTTAAAATTTTTTTAAAAATATATTTTGTTCTTTTTAGTCATAATTAAATAAATTATCAAATTTTACGTTAGTTTTATTAATATATACATATATATATTTCATTTATTATTTTCTCCACAGATCTGAATTTGAAATCATATTTAAACAATTAAATTCTCATAAGTTATAAAATTTCTTCGTTAAGTGTAAACTTTACCACAGTTATTTTTATTTTTATCTTTTTTTGGTTGTGTAAGTATTTAAACTGACAAATCAGTTTAAACTTTTAGTTGTTTCAATTCTTTAGCAAACAAAAAAGGTATTTATATGAAGTTTTATTCTATATTATAACTTGGATAATTAGTTTTCATTATTATAAATGATACCAGTTATTTATAATTAGATCAGATGATTAGCGTTGCCGGCCTCCGCGGTGCGAGTGGTAGCGTCTCAGCCTTTCGTCCGGAAATCTCGGGTTCAAATCCCAGTCTGGCATGGAATTTTCACACACGCTAAAAATCACTCATCTCATCCTCTGAAGCAATACCTAACGGTGGTCCCGGAGGTTAAACAAAAAAAAAAAAAAAGAAAGAAGAAGATTATTAGCGTACATAGATTTTAGAAGGTAAATTTACAGTCGTCATATTAAATTCCGGTTCAACAGCCACCTGATCTACTAATACTGAATCGACAATCAGAATCAATAGAATCGGCAGACTACATCTTTTCGATTCAGGTCCCTTCCTCAAGATGTTTCCTTTTGTATTACATAGAGACATAATCAACTATATGTAAAATATAGAAATATATGAAATTAACAATGGAATATTGCATTGTCACCAGACTTACGTTGCTGTGTAAATTTTCACCGTTGCATGACGTCGAGAAATTAGTTCAATTAAGGTTGTAAGATTTGATGACACGGTTTAACTATTGTAAGTGAAAACAAAGCATGTAAAAAAAATACATGCAGACTACGCTAAATGTAAAGGAAATATAAGTTACAATGGTTTTTTATAGTAACGTGTTGATCTTACTATAAAACCTATACACTTAAAAAATTTATTGTCAGAATTATTTAAATGATTTTAATTTAAATTACCTGCTTTTTATACACAAACTCTGAAAGACCTCAATTATATTTTTAAACTTTTTTCTATCTTTTGATATTCCTCTTTTCTTGATAAAGTAAAAAAAGAGAAGATAAATTGTTATAATTTTATCCATTTAAATAACAGTAAGGTTAGGGCGTAATGAACATGTCAACCATTAGTAAACCACAAAAAAAATATATAGTGACATCTTTAGCCGATTACCTAGAATTAAATTTTACATAACTTTTTTTATTTTATTATTAATAATCTGTATATTTATATCCAAAAAAAGTAATAATAAAATTATCTGACAAAATGAAAAATCAAAAAAAAAAAAAATTATTTTTAAAGACATTGATAAATGATACTTTTATTTTAAGAAATAAAAATATTTTGTAATGAGCGACCTTCAAGTACGAATGATACAAAAAAAGTGAAACTTATTTTTTGATCAGAAGGCGTTGTCATATTTTATTTTCATGATTTTATAAGACCTACTTACAAGAATGATGGCCTATTGTTCAAAATTATTGCAAAATTGTTACTTACATTGTTAGTTAATATACATATTTTTTTCAGTGTTACTTTTTAACTAACAGTGTTGCCGGTTAAGTTACAATTGGGTAAATTTTACGATTTTATTTCACGTTTCGTAATAGTTTATTACTTCAGTTAAGGTATTTTATTTTTGTTTTTGCACTTGGTAATAAAGGTTTATATGCATTTAAATTTTTATGATGATAAAAGTATTTCGTAATAATGAAGACTTATTTATCTTGTAAATAATTTTGCGTTCCCTTCAGACTCTCTAAAGATGTATTATCCCTTAAAATAGTTCGTTGAAGTAGTAGTTTAATTTTATCTTTTACAACAAATTACAATTATTTTCAGCGATATTAATCCACTTTAGATCCAATAATTAAAAAAATAATAATAATAATAAATAAAAATATGGTACAGGAATATAAAAAGTTAAATTAATAAGTTGAACAAATAACATATTATTGTAATTATTTATTCATTTATTAAATTTACTTATTTCAAAATAACACTCTAATAATAAACTAGCTAATTTTGACCAGTTTCTAGGCTTAACCACTTTTTTCAAGTAAACTAATCTGTTTGGAATTCTTTATTTTTATTTTCCAGGTCAAAAGATATAAAATCACAAATTTTCCCCCGTAATTTGTGTATAACGATTTCGCTTTATCGTTGGAATAGGAATCTAAGCAAAGTTTTTCGCTAGTTTTAAAAAAATATATACACACTAATCGGAAAGCCCTCAATGGGCCCATTCCTCATCATTAGTCACCAGTTAAAAGCTATTCACTTTTACTACTCATTTAGAATAAAATTAGTATAGAATCCCTTACTCCTATGAATGTCTTATCCGATAAAAAAAAAAAAAATAAACAATCGTCGTATGTAGTAAATATTGAATTGTATGAGAAAATGTTATTTTGGGATTTATATATGAATTACACTTTGCTCATATCATCCCTTCCTTATATCATTCTTTATGTCACTCATGTGCAGCTTAAAATTACGAAAATACGTCTGATAACACTGTTCCGTATTACCACTGCTTTTTTCTAAGCTTTATAAACACAATAGAAAGTTGAAATTTGGCAGAGTTATTATTTTTAAAATTGTTTTTAGGAAAAGTAAGAAAATTTATTCTCTTACCTAAAAATGGAAAACGGAGATTAAAAATGTTATTTCTAAACTAAAAAAATTGGCATCGCCCGGAACTAACAACGGGTTGTACTGGTCTTAAAAATAAAGTAAAATCGTATTTTTTATATGCAAAAAAATAAAGAGATTTTCTTTGGGATATGCTAAAGAAAATCTGAACATAGATTGTATCGCTTTTGCAGAAGATCTTGCAACCCGTACAGAGGATATAAAAACGGCGGAGGTACTATTGAATAGCTTAATGACGGTTGAAAAAACAGGTCTGAGTATATCAATCCATAAAACTGAGTACATGTTCAACATTATGTGTTCACCAAATCATTTAGTATCAAATCTTGAAAGAATTAGGAAGACGGGGAAATTAAAATATAATGGCGAAGTAACAGAACCGTGTGGGTTAAATGTAGTGCCAAATAAGAGTTAAATAAGTAAACTGCAGAAGGCCTATGTCTTATAATAAAAAGAGAATATAATAAAACGGAACGATTCAACGTTCAACATTACGTCACAGTAGTTAGGTCTATTTTGAAACAATGGGTTATATGCACCGCTTCAACTCAGTAGGTAACCTTCATGTGCTCACATATTGCATAATATTTGCAATTGTTTTAACATAATTAGAAATTTTCTTTAACAATGTTTTATCTGTAACATATTACTTTAAAATCCACTTCTATTCGAATATTTGATAGGAGTACATCTACTAAACTTTGTTTAAAAACTAAAAACTTATTCGAGTTCAGCATTCATTGTTAAGATGCATATACTCATATTTGTATTTAAATAAAGCCAGTGGAATGAAAATCAAACGATGAAAATGTTTTTATTCCTTTTGCCATCCTCTGGAAAAATTTTATACAAAATAGAAACATACTAAAAAAAGAAACAAAATAATGGTAAAAATATTATTGTTTTTTTTTATTTTTAACAGCAATTTAAAAAAAAAAATTGTATTTTATGATACATAGGAATAGTAAAACTTCAATTTTTATTTTTGTCCGGTACCATTAACGACAGACAAACTTTTGAAGGATAACTTCTAAAACGTTTACTTAACATTACACACACGGTTTTTTTTATTGGCAATCAATCGTAAATCTTTTGTTCTTTATTTAAATATATGTTGTTTTTAATTTACTAATGTATATTTAAGCACTTTTTTAGTATTTACTTTTATTACATGGATACGTAAAAAAGTGGAAAAATTAATTAAACACGTTTTGTGTTGTGTAAATATGATTTTTTTTTAGTTTAAACATAATTTTTCGTAATGCATTAAGTCGTAAAAATCTAGTAGTACTTAAACGAAAAAAAATCATTTGTAAAAGGTCATTTTTAAATTTTATATTAAAAACATTTGTTTTCAATTTATTAATTTTGTTTAATTTTCTACTATACGAGCAGCCTATTTAATTATTTTTCTGACGATTAATTGTTTATATTAATATTAGAATATTATTTTTTTATGAATAATATTATTACAATTTTATGAATTTTTATAATACTATTAGTCTATCGGAGCCACACCACTTGGACCCCCGTGGCCCAGCTCGGCCCTGCAAACCCCAGCGTCGACACAGTGGCTTCCCGGGGCCTACCACAAGGCCGCACAGTTTGCTTCGCTGCTCTTCCCGCAGAGTTCGCTTCAGTCGCCATTCCCGTCTAACCAGACGGCTCTCCCCCTTGTCCCCCGCAGTGTTTGTTACCCTCATGGTTGTGAGAATAATACTGATAAATAACAATTAAATTGTTTTTGTAATAAAAATAAAGTATAATTGTAATAGCAGTTACAGAAAACTGAAAAAGAAAAAAAATTGAAAAAAAAAATTTGTAAATTACAAAAGACAATAGTAGTAACCACTGTAACTAAAGTATACACGCCTTTTGACAACGAAAATTGTATAACTTATTTTTGTCGCCATGGTGACAGAAATATAAAAATGAAGTAAAAGGATTAATCTTTTTTTTCTTTAATAAATATTTTTAATTCACAACTTCACTCCCAAGGGGGCTAGGGCATCGGTCTTGGCTTAAAACTTCCCCTGCGATTACACGACTGTATCCAGAAAATTTTAAACTAATAGATCGTTTATTTCTCGCGTGATGTCGGAACAAAAACAAAAGACAGACAAACAAACAAACTTTCAGTTTTACGTATAAGATTTTGATTTATTAGAAAAATAAATATTTTAGCTAAAATTCAAAAGTTTTGATCCTACTACTGTTTATTTTTTTAAATTTTATTCTATCACTAATAAAAATTTCATTTTGTTAAAATTTTTAAAAATAATGCCAGATTCCCTTAAGGGCAATAAGATTTCCTTATTTCTTGGGTTTTATAATACTAAAAAAAATAATGATTAATATAATAATTTTATTATTTATACAATTTTATGATATCCTGTTGGTAGAAAAATAAACTACTAATTTTATCTTTACCTACGTGACATTGTGACACACCACGTGTTATCTTGGTCATCAGGTCTCGAAGAGTCATAATTTTTTTAATTTTATTATGTTTGCAAACTTTCTTTTTGTATTTTTTTTTTTAATAGTGCTTTAAATATATTAATATAAATAATTATATCCTGATAATTTTACGAAATCTTTTTAATCCAAAATATTGCACATTTTCGAGTTAGTGATATTTCGATATAATTTGCATAAAATTTGAAGACATAATGTGTGATATCTTATTACGTGATCAGAAAGCGTAGAATATTTTCGTTAATTTACTTTTTTCTTTCGTAGTTAGATGAAAACAATTACATTTATCATTCATGTTTGTTTTTTTTACGATAAGACTACCTTGGGTGACCAGGGCCACAAAAAGGTCGGAGAGAATCAAATTTCAAAATGATAAAAATTAATTCAAAATAATTTCTTAAATTTTTTTCTCGTTATTCATCGTTATTTGGCTACGTGGGTAATTTTAAATAAGGTGTCATATATTTTGTATACAAGTATAATTAATTAATTTCATACTCATTTAATTTAAATTTTACTGCTGTAAAAAAATACGTATATTTTTCCAAATAAGTTATTTCTGTATTAATAATTTGGTAAAATAATTTTTATTAGGCATATTGAATTTTTTTCTGATTTATGAATTTTTAAAATTAAAAACTCTTTTTTTGGATTAAATTAAAAAAAAAAAAACGTTTATTTCAATAAACTATTCGTATTAGAATTTAAAAATCTATATTAGGTGTTTTATTAGATGGACATCACATTTAAGCACGATAAAATCAGTTTTTCTATCTACAATAAAAATTTAAAAACCTAATAAAAAGTAAACACAAATAGGAAAGTACATTTAATATCGGATTCATCTTTTACTTTCTTCACATTTTTTATTGCCCTTGTTACTTCCTCCAATTTTTTATTTTATCCGTTTCCATTAATACGTTCTTCTTTCTTCTGTCCCTCTTCTACTTTTCTCCTCCTTTTTATTTCTTCTATGTTTGTTCAAAAAAAATTTGGATTTTGGACTTTTTCTTAACTGCAGTAATAAGCCCTCACTGAGAGGTTTTCAACGATATATCATATGGTACCTATTTTCATTGGTTTCACAGTCATAGCCAAATGAAATATTTGAATCTTACAAGGGAAGGCACATCGGTTCGAATCAGACTTCCTCTCCTTTTTTTTATTTTTTTAACTTTTTTTTCTTTTTTCTTTTTGACTTACTTTTTTTAACTTAAATATATTAATTTATTAATAATTATTAACTCATGATTGTAAAAACTGTTTTATAATAATTAATAATTCGATAATATGAATAAAAAAAAAATATGAAAAGATCAAAAGTTATTAGAGAAATAAAATTTTATGTACTCTTTAAAAATGTGTGTGTATATCTAATTTAGTAGGCATTATTACATATGTGTACGTGTATTAAATTTGGTGAAACATCTGATTATTTAATATTAATTGAAAATTATAATTTAGAATTGTATTACTTTTGGATTTTCTAGTTTAATTTTTGTTTAATTTTATTAAATTATTCTGGAATTTTTGTTTAATTCTATCTACATTAAAGTTAACTAATGAGTGACTGAAAAATAGACCCTCACAAGAACAACATACTCGCATACACTGAGACATACATACCCAATCTTTAATAAATTGCAAAAAATTCTTATCGTTTAGTTCATTACTCCTGTGATATTGTCGGACAGTATTCTCTCTAAGTCGGATTTGATCATCTTTTCGTTTATTTTTTTTTGTTGTCAATCATTTAATCACTCTTTGGTTTGATAAAATTCTTCTGATCTTAATTTGTGTACACGTTCTCTAGTTTTCAAATGTTCTCTCTCTTTATATTCATCAACCTTTTTTAATCTTTTTATTCTTTCCTTGGTCTTAACTCTTTCTTCCTCTTTACATTTATCATCTTTTCTTAATGCTTTTATTCTTTCTTTGTTTACAATATTTTCTTCCTGTTTATTATTTTTTTGCAACATTTTCTTCCTTTTTATTCTTTCTATGGTTTTAACATTCTCTGATCTAGTAATAGCAGTAATAAAATAACTTTTACTCCATCCTAATATTTTATGTGAGATTGCTGAATTAATAATTGTATAAATATTTGATGTTATAAAAACTAATATTTCAGCAATTGTGTAACTGTCCACTTTATTAAGGAATTGGAAGAACGTATCTCACTTTCAAATGAAATAAGTTTAAATGAAGTGCAAAAAAAAATGTGTATGTATAATTTAACAGACGTACAAGGAAGTCGTGTGGTGTCCACATCAGATATTTTGTAATAATTTTATTGTTCCGGCATCTTCATTTAATCTTAACTATTTTTCTCATCATTTTGTTTTCTTTCTCTCTTACTCATCTCGTGTCTTTGTTATCTTTTCAGTTTTCATTATTCTTGTTTTATTTTATTCTATTTTTCAGCCCTCTAATCTTTTTTTCTTCACTTCCCTTTATTTTCTAGTTGTTAGATTTTTTCAAAGTAATAAACAATATTTTAGAATACCATTATTTTCAAGAACATAATTTTATTATCTATTTCATTTAATATCCTTATGACATACATAATTCGTATAATATGTTTGTGGAAAAGTAGTCAAAATCTTCTGTGGAATATATAAAAGATTTTTTTATATAAATTGTTAAAGGAAAAATGTATGAAGGAAATAATATGAAAAGAAAGTATACCAACAGCTGTGAGTAATATTAAGAAACTACCCTTTTTTCATGCAGGTTACAATCATTCCCAATCATACGCTACATGATATTTTAGTATTATAATTTATAGAGAAGAAGTTTCTATAACAACGAATATTTTCCTTCTACTCCATGAAATATCATCGTCCTCATATTTACGTCCCAATTCCTTTTTTTTTATTTATCTTCTATATATATATATACGAGGGTTATTTTTTTTCAAGGTCCGTTCGGTCACAAAATTAAAACCACAGTGAAAATGAAAAATGTTTTATTTTTAACAAGTACTTACACAGTTACGCTATTTCTCTACATAGTCGCCACTCCGATTTAGACATTTGTCGTAGCGTGGTAACAACTTTCCAATATCCTCGTCGTAGAACGGAGCCGCCTGTGTTTTCAGCCATGTTTCTACGATGGTCTGCAGCTCGATGTCTGTGCCAAAATGTTGTCCTCCTAGCCAGCGTTTCATGTGAGCAAAGAGGTGAAAATCGGATGGAGCCAAGTCCGGGCTGTATAGTGGGTGATCAAACACTTCCCAACGAAAACGCTACAGAAGCTTCTTTGTTACAGCTTCAGTGTGCGGCCGACCATTGTCATGGAGAAAGACAATGCCTGATGACGACATTCCTCTCCATTCTGAATTGCCCTTCGTAGACGTTGAAGAGTCACGCAGTATGAGGCTGCAGTGATGATCGTGCCATGTTCCATGAATTCCACCAAGAGAACTCCATTCCGGTCCCAGAACACAGTAGCCATACACTTTCTGTTGGAAAAGGTTCGCTTGAACTTCTTTGGTTTACTGGGAGAATGAGAATGCATCCACTATTTGGACTGTTCTTTTGTTTATTCAGTTTCGAAATGGACCCATATCTCGTCCCCTGTTACAATTTTGTTCAAAAAATCTTCTCCTTCATTGTGGTAGCGCTGGAGAAACGTTAGGCATCTTGGGAACCCATCTCGCACACAGTTTGCGGTACTGAAGTCTCTCACTCACAATGGTGTAGAGAGCCGACCTTGAAATTTCAGCAAACGAATCGCTCAATACAGAAATTGAGAGCTGACGATTTTCTCGAATTGTTTCATCCACTCGCTCAACGAGATCATCGGTTGACACTCGCTTCCTTCCCTGACCGCCTGCATCATGAACATCTATACGTCCTGCTTTAAAGTTCTGGAACAATTGTCGCACTTTACTGTCACTCATTGAAGTTTCACCGTACACATTACTTATTGGTCGATGAATTTCAGCTGCATTACAACCCTCAGCCTGAAGAAATCTAATTACCGCACGCACTTCACACTTGGTGGGAGATGCTATTGTTGTAGACATGTTTACGTGGTAGCTGCGTGTTCAGAACAAAACGAAGTGACGCAGCGTGATTGAAGGCCATACTAGAGACGCTGCGCAACATATGCATATATGTGCAAAGGTTCATCCGATTTTTGCGCAGGTTTTTATTTCGCGACCGATCGAACCTTGAAAAAAAATAACCCTCATGTGTGTATATATATATATATATATATATATATATATTATTATTATTATTATTCGTCCTGACTGACTGATTCATATATGCCCAGCAAAAACTACTAGAGATAAATTGATAAAAATTTGTTACATGTTCTTCCTACGATGTAAGTTCACAATAAGAAAGGATTTTTTGACATAACGAGTTTAACGGGTTAAAATGGAGTAGTAATGAAATTTATTATTTGTTGAATTATCAATAATAAATGTAGTTATCAACTTGATTTTTGATGAGTGTAATCTTCATTTAAATAATTAAAAAGCAATTTGTAGATTTGTTGAAAATTCCGATTTTAAGGATTAAAATTGATTTTTGTATTTTGTTCGAAATCCGGTTATTTTTTTAAATTTTTCATAAATATAGATATCAACTTGATTTTGATTTGTGTAATCTTCATGTAAATATCTAAAAACAGATTTCCAAATTTTTCTAAACTCGAATTTGAAAGCGGTGAAGAAAGTTAAAAATCAGGTGGGGTGTGTCGGGGCGCACGGCTGTTGTTTTAACGTGAAATGTTACAGACCTTGGATGAAGTTCCTCCGAGCTACAGACCGACCAACTTATCTATAGAGTTAAATGAGAGAACCACCATCCTTTTTTTCAACAAAACAAAGTCTCCAGTGAAGAATTTTATTTTATTCATTTGGCCAACTCTACAGATAAACTGGACGGTCTGTATGTAAGCTTGTCACTTTTAGTGTATTGGATAGAAATAAAAACGAAACACTGGCTGGGTACTAAATTTAATTTTAACATAAAAGAACATAAATAATACACGATATTTATTTCGACTAATATTTGACAAAAGGTTTGTTCAACATTGATCTGTGTTATGAAAAGTAAGAGACATAAGGCGTATAAAGAAGCGGTAGGGTGCTCATGCCGTCGCCGTCGTTCACTGAGCGCACCGTGCCAGCTTACTTTCTTAGTACAAAACTTAATCTCTTATTTTTTTGAAAGGTGCATTGAAGGGGAAGAGGCGTGGTTTAAAAGTCGGCCTAAGGTTTTGGGTGGGTGGGGGTGTATCGTGAGAGGGCGTGGGTTGGATGGTGAAGTGCAGAGCGGGTTAGTGGCATTTATGGTATTGGGAGGGGGAGGGAGGATTGTTAGAGACGTCATAATAGATGGCGGATCGATGATGATGGACTGGAAGTGGCGCAGAAACGGCATTTACACACTACTGTGTCGGAGAGGGGAACGGCATTGTAGGGTTGGGTAGGGGTAGTACGAGGGAAAAGGGAAATTATCACAGGGAAAAGGGAATTTTCCACAGGAAAAAAGGAAATTAAAAATGGCGAACCAGAAAAAAAGGACGGAAAAAAAGAAATTCCAAGATGTCTACAGAGATACTAGCGCTCCTTGTGGCAACAAGGGATAGTATTGTTGCAGTTCTCACGGGAAACCTACAGATTTTATTTACCGTTCAATTGATTCGAATTATTCAAACTCATTGTTAATTTACTTCAATTCAAAATGTTTGTGCTTCAGTCTCCATAGCTTCGCACGGGGTACTTACCTTACCTCATTTAGCCTCGGACGGGAGTTCACACATATACCCAGAAATGTCAGTCCAAGTGTAAGTGTGTCTGTCTTTATGTATATGTCTAGCCTCGGACGGTAGGATAGTTCATGATCTAGCTTCGCGGGAAGCTCGCTTAATACATTAGTCTAGCCTCGCAAGGGGTGCTCGCTTATTTCATTAGTCTAGCCTTGCAAGGGGTACTCGCTTAATACATTAGTCTAGCCCTCGAATGGGACGATCGCTTAATACTTTAGTACAGCCTTGCATTGAGTGCTCGCTTAATACATTAGTCTAGCCTCGCAAGGGGTGCTCGCTTATTTCATTAATCTAGCCTTGCAAGGGGTACTCGCTTAATACATTAGTCTAGCCCTCGAATGGGACGATCACTTAATACTTTAGTACAGCCTTGCATTGAGTGCTCGCTTAATACATTGGTCTACTGTAGCATAGGGTGCACGCCTTCCCTCGTCTAGCCTCGCACAAGGGTTCACAAATGCATAGAAAAGTTGATCCAACTATATATGTGTGTGTGTGATAAAGAGAGAGATAGACAGAACGATCGTGTATGACAGTGAGAGGTAGAGTAAATGACCTGCGTGCGAGAGTGAGAGAGATAGAAAGAATGACTTGTGTGTGTGAATGAGAGAGAGAATGTGTGTCGTTTGGATGTGTGGATGTGTGTGTGTGTGTGTGTGTGTGTGTGTCAGTATAGTCTTGTATGGGTGCTCGCTTAATAAATTAGTATAGCCTCGCACAGGAAGCTCGCCTTGCTTCACACATGGGTTCACACATCCTACACCAAACCCTGAAACGTCAATGACCTTGAATTTGTGCCAAAACCTACATTTCTGCCCTACTATTTCAGGAACCCGTATATTTTGGTGTGATTTTAAAAACGTTTCACGTAAAAAAAAGTTGAAAAATTGTTGCAAATTTTCTCTATTTCCAACTATAATATACGAGATATTCCGTATATTTGGGCTTACAAATATTCTTCAGACAAACTTCTAAAAATCATTTCCGGGTTTTTTTATTGTCGATTTTGTCAGGGGTACGACGGTGTACAGCGCGGCGGCTCAATCAAAACAGCCACAGCCCCAGTTACTGTTACTTTGTCTGCGACACGACTGGCTGAACCTACCTCGGTTACTTGACTAAAAAACGTACAGTAAATGAAATTGACCGCAACGGGAAACACAAGTAACCATGTAGAGCGAGCGAAGCCACGACTGAGATGCTGGTATAAATATATTTAATATATATATATTATTTCATTAGTGCTTTTAATTAAATGTTTTGAAATTGTTTACAGTTTATTTTTTTGTAATAGAAAAAAAAACAATGAAACATTGGGAACACATTATCAGGATTCCTAATATTATCTCTTTGATGTAATATTAAATTCATTTTTTATTTAATAAGAAAAAGAAAATAGATAGAAGTTAAAATTTGCGTTTTTTTGACAGGAATGATAAAACAATTTATAGTATTATTTATTTACTTCATAATAAAATGTTAAAACACTTTTTTTATTAAAAAACTAAAACCTAAATACATAATAGCTATAAGCAAAGTGAAAGTGCTTTTGAATGATACAGTTAACTAGATTACATAATTATTTTGAATTATGTAAATAACTTATAATTCTCTCCAAGGACGTTCTTATACTGATATAATATCAGTTTTATTTTAATTGGAGATGCTTTAAATTATTTATGTAATAAAACTTACTTGTTTGTTTCATTAAACATTCTACTGTTAGATTTTTCTATTATTTTTTTCTCTTTTTATATTTACTTAAATCTTTCTCATGCTTGGAACGAATTATAGAATCTGGACGTTATAGAATTGTTTTTAAAAAAATTGTTTTGGAACAATTTGAGTAATCAAAGAATATTTTATATACAATAGGTAAGCACACAAAATGTTAACATTTAACTTATCGATTAAATAAATAGTTATCTTACATTGGTTTAAATGAAGATTGAATTTAGGTAACATCGGCCATAGTAAGAAAATAAATAACAGGCACGGGTAACCTTCCTTGACATATTATAAGTGGTTATGAAGATTATCCGATCGTAAAAATTTCATTGAGTGCATTAAGTTTTTATTGACAGAAAAAAATCAGATGTAATTGTAGGTTCTCAAAACAATACTAACGACGTTATTTACTCAGTGGTAAATTTAATTAATGAATAATTTGTTCAAAAACGAACAGTAACGTAGTAATTTGTTTTGTAATTATTTTTAATTTTTCCCTCAACTCTTTTAAAATTTACAGATTAGGTAGAGGTCTCATTTAACAGAAAAGCACTTTCGAGTTTGTATCCAACTTTCGTTTTGGTTCGATATGGCTTCCATTTGTAATGCGACTTACATCCCGCCTGAAGTCGATTTCATTCCAGACCGTAGCCGGCAAGACGGGAGTTACTTCTGCAGCTGCGGCGTAATTCGAAGTCTTAGCTCAACAACATCAGCAGGCAAAGGTAAACCCGATATTTAATAAAACATCACAAGCAAAAATATAGCGGGGTCAAATTTGGGGAACAAGGTGGCCATGCGATTAGGACCTTTACGACCGATCCACCGACCTGGGAATCGAGTATCAAGCACAGCGAGCACGTTCCGCATCAGTAAATGTATCCATTTTTAACAACACAAGTGACAGCGCTGGTGGCCAAATTCGGTACTAATGAACTGGTGAGTCAGAACTTGATATTTTTTGCTATGAAATGAAATCTCAATCTAGTCTGTAAGTTATTTAAATAGATTTTTATATGCTTTTAAAGTTGTAAAGTCCTTTTTGACACCCGCTTGTTGATATAAGCATTAATTTTTTTTCCGTAAAAAAAAAAATATTTTTAATTAGTCTAAAGAACAGCCTAATGTTTTAATTTCATTAAACTAGTACATCCTACTTGTAGCAGAAGTCAACTAAAATTTACCGTTCGTTTCTTTTCAATGATCAACACATTGATTTGCTATGGTTCCAAATTAATGTAGTGATTAATTTACAAACGGGTGTTGATTTGATTTTTTTCTGGTTTAACGTGTGGTTAAATATAACACCAAGTATGTTAAGCACTCTCTCTTATATTAACTGTGGATTTAATTCAATGGCCAAGAAAAAATTCTAAAAAAATGGCTGATACATAAGATAAATATAAAAACCGCTTAACCTGATCACTTTTATGAGAAAGTTTTTTTAAACAATTGTGTAACTGAGTGATTGAATTTGGAATGGAAAATTTACATTACGGTAGCGTTTATAAATTTCAGTAAAGTCTACGGCCGCGTTTGAATAGAAGAAACTTTGGTTAAATTAAAAATAAACATTCTTCCATTCATTTATTTAATAGATTTTAAATTTTTTTCTTTTAAGTAAATAATAACATGTTAATCATTTTTCCCAATTAAACCTAATATCTAAAGGGGGTTTCCAGTCTCCGCTTTTTACTGTTTTAAGGATTCTTACACTGTTATGTTATTATGCAAATGCCATGCCAGATTAATAATATACATTGAGAGTTATGTATGCTGATTATACAGCATACATAACGTTCTTTATTTTTCAGCATATTATAATGAAAATTTTTAAATGGTTAAAAATATTTTATATTGAATTACACTAGACAAAATTTTCAGATTAATTTCCCTTTTGTTTATTTAAATAACTTCTCAGACCTAAAGTTAGATTCAGTAAATATTTCGATATTGCATTTAACATCAGACTAATATGAATATCCCTTACTAATAAATTAATAAACAACAAACATAAAACAGAAAATAAAACTTCTTTATAATTTCGTAAGTCGACTAACATTTTTAATTCTATATAAAAGTTACAACATATTACAGTTATTTTCAAAGTGATAAATATATATATATTTATATATAAAGAATAATAGAAAAAAGAGTTCTTTTTTCTATTGATCTTAAGTTCGTTTTTGTATATTATGTTTTTGAAATATATTAATTACTGTATCAAATTTCTCCCTATTATTTGTACATTTTTTCAAAATTGACGGAGAATTATCAAGAATTGTAGCGTCTGCAATTGGATGATGAGTTAGATTTTACAATTTTATAATTAACAGTAAGACGTTTTGGTATTTCGTGCGGAGGTTCCGGGTTTGAATCCCGGTGAGGCTTGGCATCTTTTCACACGTTACCGATTTCCTCCGGGCTAATGACCATAGCTGTTGATGCCCGCTTTTTCAAAATAAACAAAATATCTCGTGAAAATGATTAGTCTTTTAATAAGGTAAATTTACTACATTACGAATAGTATAATTTCGTACATATAATGGAATTGTTGATGGTTAAATCATAGGAACTTATATGAACTGTATACGGATAATTCTAGCAGTCAATTCATAGACTTGATGTATATATATATATATATATATATTTCTTGTGTGCGTGTGTATGTCACTGAACTCCTCCTAAACGGCTGGACCGATTTTGATGAAATATTTTGTGTGTTCAAGGGGATTCGAAAATGGTTTAGATTCACAATTTGGTCCACTGGAAAATGTTTTTTTAATTAATTTATTTATTAATGTTGATCTTGGGATGGCTAAGGTTCACAGCTGGATCCGGTAGGCAGCGCTGCGATCGCGTTTTAGAATTTCTTTAAATTTTTGGCATATCAGTAGATGGTGCTGCAATCAGATTCTAGGAAATATTTTTATTTTGTTGCTTTTTCTCATACCAGTTGCTTGCGTCGTAGCTTAGTGTTGTTATTACATTAAAATTCGTATTTTTAACGGACTACTGTGTTTAGAGAGTAGTTTGAATTAAATCCGATAGGTAGTGCTGTTCTGACAATTGGATTTATTTACATTCTGACTTTTATAAAGTGAAAGGTTAAATTTTATGAAGTTCTGTAATGTTTTGTAAGTTTCTTAATGTTCAGTATTAATTTTAATGATTTTGCGGTCACAACTCTTTTCGTTAAAAAATTATTTTCCACCGAATACTGTGATTAGAGTGTGGTGTGAATTAAATCCGATAGGTAGTGCTGTTGTTTTGCCATTTGGATTTATTTACATTCTGTGAAAGGTTAAATTTTGTGAAGTTCCTAATGTTCAGTTTTTTAAGGTTTTATGAAACTTTCAATTGTGTTCATTTAATCCGTATGCATACTCAAATCTAGCAAGAACGAAGCATTGCCGAGTCTGCTAGAATTGCGTGTTTATTGAGAATATTATATTATATTATTATTTATTGAAATAACGTTTTAAAGTCTAATTAAAAAATATACATCATGCAAATTTGTAAGGTGCAGTATTGAAGTGAGTATTTTACATGATTTTCATGAATTTTAATGATGTATAAACGTGCATTCAATAACAATCAACTTAACCTACAAATTTAAATTGTCAGTTATTTGATTCTATACAACTTATGAAGTATTAAACGGCTCTTTGAAAATAAAAATATAAGTTACTTATAATAATTATAGTTTAAAGTATATTTAAAAAATTGAAGTTATAATTTTTGTGCCTGATTAATTTTATAAAAAATTTTCTAAAATTGTTTTCAATTTACAATTATCTAAATTTTGTAAAATAGATGTTAAAATAAAGAATGAGTAAAATTATAAAAATTTCTACTGAAATTTTAACTACTTTGCTTTTTTTTTACAGTGCTTTAATTTTTATATTAATTGATTAATTATGATTATTTTTTTTTTTTGTTGTCTTCAGTCATTTGACTGGTTTGATGCAGCTCTCCAAGATTCCCTATCTAGTGCTAGTCGTTTCATTTCAGTATACCCTCTACATCCTACATCCCCAACAATTTGTTTTACATACTCCAAACGTGGCCTGCCTACACAATTTTTCCCTTCTACCTGTCCTTCCAATATTAAAGCGACTATTCCAGGATGTCACTTTATCCACCCATCTGATTTTTAACATTCTCCTATAGCACCACATTTCAAAAGCTTCTAATCTTTTCTTCTCAGATACTCCGATTGTCCAAGTTTCACTTCCATATAAAGCGACACTCCAAACATACACTTTCAAAAATCTTTTCCTGAGATTTAAATTAATTTTTGATGTAAACAAATTATATTTCTTACTGAAGGCTCGTTTAGCTTGTGCTATTCGGCATTTTATATCGCTCCTGCTTCGTCCATCTTTAGTAATTTTACTTCCCAAATAACAAAATTCTTCTACCTCCATAATCTTTTCTCCTCCTATTTTCACATTCAGTGGTCCATCTTTGTTATTTCTACTACATTTCATTACTTTTGTTTTGTTCTTGTTTATTTTCATGCGATAGTTTTTGCGTAGGACTTCATCTATGCCGTTCATTGTTTCTTCTAAATCCTTTTTACTCTCGGCTAGAATTACTATATCATCAGCAAATCGTAGCATCTTTATCTTTTCACCTTGTACTGTTACTCCGAATCTAAATTGTTCTTTAACATCATTAACTGCTAGTTCCATGTAAAGATTAAAAAGTAACGGAGATAGGGAACATCCTTGTCGGACTCCCTTTCTTATTAGGGCTTCTTTCTTATGTTCTTCAATTGTTATTGTTGCTGTTTGGTTCCTGTACATGTTAGCAATTGTTCTTCTATCTCTGTATTTGAACCCTAATTTTTTTAAAATGCTGAACATTTTATTCCAATCTACGTTATCGAAAGCCTTTTCTAGGTCTATAAACGCCAAGTATGTTGGTTTGTTTTTCTTTAATCTTCCTTCTACTATTAATCTGATGCCTAAAATTGCTTCCCTTGTCCCTATACTTTTCCTGAAACCAAATTGGTCTTCTCCTAACACTTCTTCCACTCTCCTCTCAATTCTTCTGTATAAAATTCTAGTTAAGATTTTTGATGCATGACTAGTTAAACTAATTGTTCTATATTCTTCACATTTATCTGCCCCTGCTTTCTTTGGTATCATAACTATAACACTTTTTTTGAAGTCTGATGGAAATTCCCCATTTTCATAAATATTACACACCAGTTTGTATAATCTATCAATCGCTTCCTCACCTGCACTGCGCAGTAATTCTACAGGTATTCCGTCTATTCCAGGAGCCTTTCTGCCATTTAAATCTTTTAATGCTCTCTTAAATTCAGATCTCAGTATTGTTTCTCCCATTTCATCCTCCTCAACTTCCTCTTCTTCCTCTATAACACCATTTTCTAATTCATTTCCTCCGTATAACTCTTCAATATATTCCACCCATCTATCGACTTTACCTTTCGTATTATATATTGGTGTACCATCTTTGTTTAACACATTATTAGATTTTAATTTATGTACCCCAAAATTTTCCTTAACTTTCCTGTATGCTCCATCAATTTTACCAATGTTCATTTCTCTTTCCACTTCTGAACACTTTTCTTTAATCCACTCTTCTTTCACCAGTTTGCACTTCCTGTTTATAGCATTTCTTAATTTCCGATAGTTCCTTTTACTTTCTTCATCACTAGCATTCTTATATTTTCTACGTTCATCCATCAGCTGCAATATATCGTCTGAAACCCAAGGTTTTCTACCAGTTCTCTTTATTCCGCCTAAGTTTGCTTCTGCTGATTTAAGAATTTCCTTTTTAACATTCTCCCATTCTTCTTCTACATTTTCTACCTTATCTTTTTTACTCAGACCTCTTGCGATGTCCTCCTCAAAAATCTTCTTTACCTCCTCTTCCTCAAGCTTCTCTAAATTCCACCGATTCATCTGACAACTTTTCTTCAGGTTTTTAAACCCCAATCCACATTTCATTATCACCAAATTATGGTCGCCATCAATGTCTGCTCCAGGGTAAGTTTTGCAGTCAACGAGTTGATTTCTAAATCTTTGCTTAACCATGATATAATCTATCTGATACCTTGCAGTATCGCCTGGCTTTTTCCAAGTGTATATTCTTCTATTATGATTTTTAAATTGGGTGTTGGCAATTACTAAATTATACTTCGTGCAAAACTCTATAAGTCGGTCCCTTCTTTCATTCCTTTTGCCTAGCCCGTATTCACGCACTATATTTCCTTCCTTGCCTTTTCCAATGCTTGCATTCCAATCTCCAACTATTATTAAATTTTCATCTCCTTTTACGTGTTTAATTGCTTCATCAATCTCTTCGTATACACACTCTACCTCATCATCATCATGGGCGCTTGTAGGCATATAAACGTTAACAATCGTTGTCGGTTTAGGTTTTGATTTTATCCTTATTACAATGATTCTATCGCTATGCGTTTTGAAATACTCCACTCTCCTCCCTATCTTCTTGTTCATCACGAAACCTACTCCTGCCTGCCCATTATTTGACGCTGAGTTAATTACTCTAAAATCACCTGACCAAAAGTCGCCTTCCTCTTCCCACCGAAACTCACTAATTCCTATTATATCCACATTCACCCTATCCATTTCCCTTTTTAAATTTTCTAGCCTACCAACCTTTTTTAAGCTTCTAACATTCCACGCTCCGACTCGTAGAATGTTATTTTTTAATTTTCTGGTGACCCCTTCCTTAGTAGTCCCCACCCGGAGATCCGAACGGGGGACTATTTTCCCTCCGGAATATTTTACCAAGGAAGGCGCCTCCATTATTGCTATGTGAAAATGCAGAGAGGCACATTTTCTTGGGAAAAAAGCAGCTGTAGTTTTCCATTGCTTTCAGCTGCGCAGCACTCAGAGGACTGAGTGATGTTGATACGGCCGTTTAAGTCATTGTGACTCACGCCCCTAACAACTACTGAAAGAGCTGCTGCCCTCTTTCAGGAATCATTCCTTTGTCTGGCTCTCAACAGATACCTCTCCGATATGGTTGCACCTTCGGTCCAGCTACTCTGTATCCCTGAGCACTCAAGCCCCCTCACCAACGGCAAGGTCTCATGATTCATAGAGGAGGATTATGATTATAGAACCTCAAAATTATTAAACAAAAAAAAATGTAGGAGGTACTTTTTTAGAATGATCTTAAGTGAAAATTATCAGTAATATGGATGAAAATTTATTAATTACATTAATTATTAATTTTACGACATTTCGATTTTTTAATTCAAATTTCATCAGACATCTCAATATTTAGTGAAAATAAATATTAACCATACTACACATAATTAATCAATAAACCCATTAAAATAATACAACAATCACAAACTTATAATATTCATATTAATAGTCATATTAATGAAATTTCGTTCACATTCCTGCTAATTTTAACTTAAATAAGTTACTTATATTTATGTGTTGTGCATTTATTACAGAACAATGCCACGTCAGGACAACGTCTGTTGGGTCCGCTAGTATATATATATGTATATGTATCCATATCACTTTGAAAATAATTGTAATATATTGTAACTTTTTTTGTAATTAAAAATGTTAGTCAACTTACGAAATTATAAAGAAGTTTTATTTTTGTTTGTTGTTTATTAATTTATTAGTAAGGGGGTATTCATTTCAATAACTTGAAATACGTTTCAATACGTTGACAAGCCCAAAATATGCTGCATCGAATTATTGTTTTTCTCGTAATGGTCTTCACTGTCTTTTTGTCACCTACGAACAGATCAGGCTTCCTTAAGGAAAACTCTTGCCCAGTTTTTGAATTATGTGGCTAATGGAAAATCTTTTTATGCTGTCTTTTAACAAAATATTCCATAAAAGAGCATTCTAATTTATTTCAAAGTATCGCTTTATTGTCTCTTAATTTTTAGCTTCATCATCTTTGGCAACATGTTTAAAAATTGTAGCCGAGGGCAACCTCTAGCCCATTGTCTTGAATATTAACTGTATATATTCATTCTGCCCAAATACATGGCTTAAAAAACAGAAGCTTCTATTTTTAAATGTTTGAGAGCATACTGCTTTCCTGCGCTCTGAAGTACCTTGTGATTCGGAACTTTTTCTGTCCAATTCATTTATAACATTTTCCATAATAGTTTAAGAAAGCACTATTTATATAAATTCACATAACAGCCTATGTTTAAATCTTCGTATAGGATAAGATGTAAATTAAGTTTAAAATTGCCAGCAAAGCACGCTTTATTTGAGAATTTGTAAATTCTTTTGATTTAATTTACTAATTTTTCTTTACCAATGATAGGGATGATTTCATCATAGAATTATAAATAGAATGTTTTTATAGAACGAGTCCCGATTTTAGAATATTGCTTTAGATAGTAAGACGTACGTCATTAATTGCATCAAAACTTCGCTTTAAAAGTCCTGAAAACATCGATAGGTTAATAGAAATTAGTTGGATGGATTAATAGGGATTTTGGTACAAATTCAGTTAAATATAATTATGTTCAAATTATATGGGAAGTGGTTGATCAAACTATTTGTATTTTACAGAACAGATCTAGTGTTTACCGACCATGATAGACTATTGAGAAATGTTTTTTTGTCAGGTTAAATACTGCCCCATGATTTCTTTCTTCGTGTGATACTTTTAAGGGTGGGGATGATTCTTTAAATAAATAGTATTGAATAATTATAAATAGAAAGACTTGACCTAGTGACAGTGACTATAAAATAATGTCTCGCAACCACGAAAAAGCGTGCATATCAATATTATAAAAGGTTGTTGTTTTTTAAATAAATAAAAAAAAATATATATTAACAATAAATAAAAGACATTAAAACAAATTGAAAGACAGTTTACTAAAAACATTATCTTTTAAAATTATTTTACTAAGATTACCAATAATCGGTGGCGGCAGACAAATTGTATAGAAATCTTTTCATCGGAATGACAGTTTTTTTCTTCTTATAAACTACCGTTTGTTTCTTTTTTTCTTTTCGTTATTTTTATTTGTACCTTAAATATTCGTCCTTGATTATAATAATTATTACGTTTGAAAGCAAATTTATTTACGGTTACCATATTGCCTATTTATTTATTTTCTTGAAAAAAACTACTTTTTAATTTATTCCTCACATTCATTATTAAGTAATATTTATAGTTAATTTTTGTTTCTGATGGATATCGTTGCATAAGTTATTTCATTTTTTTACTTTACTATTCTAAACTTCTTTTTTATTATTTTCATTATTTCATTTTTATTAAATTAAATAAAACTGAAGAATAGATCAGTTTTCCTTAAGGAAAACTCGTTCAGTTCTTGATTGACGTGGCTTATGGAAGAATCCAGTTAAACAATTAAGTTAGATATTTAAAAAAAACAAAAAAAAAACAGCATTTAAAAGCATAAGTAATGAGTTAATTTGATCACATTCTCATTCAGAAGACTGTTAATGAGAACTTAAAACCTTTCAGTGGCTGTGCTGACAGAAGTCATTGAAAAATTGTTTTGTTATTCATATTCTTCTTAATGTTTTTCGTTCTTTCTGCTCCTGTCCTTGTTCAGTACACAGTTTTCCTTATTTTACTTCTTTTATACAACTTTTTATTCCGATTTTTCTTTCTCATACATTCTTACCTTTATAGGCTTCTTTTTTCCTTTTTATCATTCCATCTCTTTTTACTTCGTTTGTATAAATATTTGTCTCGTTTCACAGTCCATCTTTGATTATCATTTTCCCCCACTAATGCTTCCAACGAATGATAACTGAATCAATGCTAAAACATAAGGATATTTAGATCTACTTCGAAGCGCCATGTATAAAGACTAACCTGGGGATTCAGTGCGCTTGCTGGAGTAACTCTCAGACTCTTTGTTCTCCCTAGTACAATAAAATACAAGGATGGTTGGTGAAAACGAGAACGCAAAAGATAAAACATGAGAGAGGAAGTCATGAAGAGATATAGGAAGGAAAATTAAATTTAGGACGAAAAGTAATTTTATTGCTTCGATAAGAATTATAATCCCCGGGTCTGTCTATCAACAGAGATAATTGTTAAAAACCAAGAAAATTCAAATAGTGAAGTAGGTCTAAATGACATTAGGTTTTGGTACTGATCCAGTTAGCGTCTGTTGAAAGCATTAGTGAGAACTTTACGATCACAAAAGAATGGGAAACGGACAAAACTTTACATCCAAAGTATTATTTCAAGGCTCTTCACAGATTCGGGTATCGAGTTTTTGTATTTCTTGCGAGATCATGATATTTAAACCGGAATGAGAGTCGAATAGCTTTCCTTGTGGATTTTCCCTGGCAGATTAATATTACGGCCGATGAATGACGATTGAGTCTTTACATCGATGGAGTCGTATGGAACTCGGAAGCGACATGTAGCTTAACAAAGCTTTAATTACACTTCATTTTATTACCGCTATCACCTGCATCGTCTTTAAAAATGATCTTCCACACCCTTTATTAGCACCAAAACTTATGAATGCAACATCACCTAAAGCCTTTGTAGCTTACAATTTATTATCCTGATGCTCACACGTTACCATAGATTGGGGATCAAGATTTAGTACTGTTCATCCACTGATTTTCCTAATGCCAATCAAAATACAACCACGTAAGAACGGGTACAAGTTTAGTTAAGGAAAACCCTCGCATACTTTTGCATACCTCCAGAAATCTACATCATATGGAAGTATGGAGTTCAATATAAACCGTTTAGCCAGACATAATTAGGGGAATATTATAATTTTTATTTCCTCGCTTCGTGTTTTTCTTTATGGCTTTATCGTACTTTTTCTTTCATTGGTTATTTTTTTCATGTACAACTTCCCCTCTTTCTTCTATTTATTTAACTTATACTTTTTTTTTTGTTTAACTTCGCAAGAGTTTTTAATAAAATACTAAGGTAGACGGTTGGTATTTTTGCCCGTTTAATTTTTTCCCATCACTCGCTTTACTTTTGGTGAACATCTCGATTCCTTCCAATCAGTATTTATACTATACTAAACCAATAATCCTAATGTATTTGGTACATCATACAAATTCAGTTATCTACAAGTATGATTATTTTTCTGATTTAACCTTTAGCGTTATATTCAATTACCAAATTATCAAATAGGAGATGATTGAAGAACACGGTTCACCTGATAGGTTCTTCTTCCGTTAAGACTTTTTTTCACATATTTTTAATTTCCTGGCTTCATACTTCTAGATCTATGCTGCAAGAAGGAAAGTATGGTAATCGGTCCAGAGATGCTATATTTATTTTTAAATTTCTCAACGTTTCGTGATCCAGGGATCTCAAAATACAAAAAAATAAGTGGGGAATAGTGTATGTATGTACGTGTTTCAAGCTTAATGTTTGATTGGATAAACCAATTTTGATGAAATTCGGCACAGAAACTCATACATAGGGGAATTTGTTAATACAATTTTTAGGTCAGTATCTCAAAGGGAGTAGATAGTTTTTTCGGTCTACTTTCTCAAAATTTTGGAAACATAATCCCACTTTATTAGCTCAGTATATGATTGATTATCTTACCATTTTGTAAAAATCTTTTTCCAATATTCTCCCTTCCCAAAAAATTTAAAAACAATTTTTTTATATATGGCATATTTTTTAACAAAATTTTTTATGTCTTTCTAGGCATAAAACTAATGCAAGTGAACCAAAAAAATACTTTGGGGGCAATATTGAGGTGGGGGAGCCGAACAAAGTTTAACAATACCAATTTTTTGTATTTCTTAATACTTTTTTTGTTTATTATAATTATCTTTCTACTCTATAAACCAAAAATTCGCTATAATTCACTATACATTGTTAAATAATTACTGCCAGGAAAAGATTATACATACAACTTTGTTGTGAGTTTTTCCTAATGTTTTAAAAAGTTTTTGTTAATTTTATCAATCCATCTATTTTTAAGATTTTTATGAAACACTAAATTTCTAAAGGTATTATTACTTTTTTCCTTTTTTTTACCTCATTAGTCGTTAACTTTATTAAAACACCAAATTTTGTATAAATACTATTTTCAATAATTGTTTTGTAATTTGTTAATACATTTTTTTTAGTTCTTCTCATTTCGTACTTGAGGAGAAGAAATATTCTACTTACTTCATAGATTATTGCTTATGGTAATGACTGTATTTCATGTTTTCCATATCTATACCTTTTTTTTTTTTTTTCTTTTCCTCTACTCTCCCCGACCGGATATCCAATTAAGTATACTCAGTCGGGGAGAGTGTCCTTTTACTCTCAAAGGAGGCGTCCCCCACCCGCCGGCTATACGTCCGGCACGGCAGGTTGGCCTCCCCGGTCTCGGATCTTTTGTTTTACATTGCCTGCCTCTAATCCCCCGCTTTAGAGCCAAGGTCCGGCTATGCGGTCCCCCAGCGCCTCAGCAGGGAACCGGGACTCGGTCTTTACGCCTTTGGCCTCTAATCGACAGCGCCGACCCCACAAAGATCCTAGGCTCCCGCAGGGACGACCCCGCCGACCGGGACTTGGTTTTTTATTTTAACCCAAACTCAAACTCCCCTGGAGTTCACCCCCTTCGCAGGTACCCGCACACCAAGGCGTACAGGCCTTCCATGGAGTGACTGTCCGCCCTACCCTACTGTTTATACTCCCATTCTTCTGTCTTCATCCTCTTTGGCCCGCAGGACCTCCCCGGCGAACCTGCGGAACCATTCCCAGTTCTCATTGTTGTACCCCAACCAGTTTATGAAATTTTCTGGTGTAAGACCATTAATTACTATTTGACCTCTGTTAACGGCCCATCTTGGACATATGAAAAACGTATGTTCGGCATCGTCGTTCTCTGGACAATAGATGCACTGCGGGGTGGCTCTCTTCCCGATCCTATACAGATACTGACCGAAAGAGCCGTGCCCCGACAGTAATTGTGTCATGTAAAAATTGACATCTCCGAGTCTATTGTTATTCCAGGTTTTAATATTAGGGATTAGGCGTCTGGTCCATTCTCCCACTCTGGACCCTGCCCACTCTTCTTGCCATTCATGTTCTATAATCCCTTCCATCTCTTCTTTCGACATACCGCTGAGTCTGAGGGTTCTGGCTTTTATCTGAAGGTCTATGGGTAGGACCCCGGTCAGTACGCACAGCGCGTAATACGATACCGTACAGTAACTAGCAGCTACACGCAGCAATGCCAGTCTATGGACACTTCTCAACTTCTTTTTATTTCGCTGTATGTTCATTGCCGCCCCCCATATGGGAGCCGCATACAGTACCGCCGAAGTGATAGCCGCGGTTATCAATCTTCGAATAACCATTTTAGGTGTGCCGTGGTTTTGAAATAATCCTCTTTATCCCTTTACAGCAGGAGTAACTCTCCCACAAATCATATCAATATGCTTGCTGAACCTTAAACGTTTGTCCAGAAGTACCCCCAAGTATTTTGTTTCTTTTACTTCATCAATTCTCATTCCTCTGATATTTAGATTCACACTTCTTAATGGTCTTCTACCCGAGAGGACCAGGCAACAGGATTTATTAGGAGCTATTTCTATACCCTACACCCTATACACTCTATACCCTACACCAGTGATTCCTAACCTATGCACCGCGGCTCCCCGGGGCGCCGCGGCGCACAGAAATATTGTAAAAGCTTCGTAATTAATTGAACCAAGACATTATAATTATTAATTTAATGTTAATAAAGTAAAAAAATAATGAAGATACACGAGTTTTATTTATTTTTATCTCTCATTTACGAGTAGTCATACTTTTACTTAGGGTAGGGAGCCATGAAAAAATTTTAATTAAAAAAGGGCGCCGCGACTTGGAAAAGTTTAGGAACCACTGCCCTACACCTTGTCCTTATATTTAATTTAAATCGATAAAAGAAAAACAAAAATTGCAACGCGTCTACAGTTTTTTATGCACTATATTCTTTTAGATTAATACTTATTTCTCATTTATCTTTCTGTCACATTTTTTTTTTTTAGTTAGCTTTTCTCTCTTTCAATTTAATTTTTAATTAAATTATTATAAAAGAGGAAATATATTTAAGCTTCAATTTCAGGAAATAAAAACATCATCCGTCAACCTTATTATTACTATTTTATTAATATTTATTAGCATATAATTTCAAAAGATTATTACAATTTATTTTTTTAATTATTATAATTATTCCTTTATAATGATAGAGAAGAAATGTAATTAATTTCTCTTAGTAAAGAATGCTGTTATTTTTTATAAATACTATTAATAATAACTATAAAAGTATTGTTTTCGTTTCGAAACAATAAATTATTTAGTGATAAATTAATTCATTATAGTTTTCAGCTCCAGAAAACTAAATAATAATAATAATTTGATTAAATTGCATATTAATAATTGTTTTAGCGTAATACATTGTATACGTAACAAACTATTCGTTGATTTACATAGATTTTTTTTTTTATTACTTTCACCTTACATATCACTTATTACTTTATGTAGGGGTCTAACTACCTTTCACTAACACGAGTATTGCACTTTATGAAAGCAGTTACGTTAGAAATGTTACTTATGGGAATTGAATTATTTAATATTTATAATAAATTATTGTACCAGTGAAGTACAGACGTGAGATTAAAAAAAGATTTTTATTTTCGTATCCAGCCATGCTAAGACTTTCATTTAAATAATTATGCATTTCACATGTAAATATTTCAATATGAAATAATGTCCAGTTTGTAAACGACTGTTTAATTAATCGATCAGATGATAACTGAACCAAAAATTTATTTGTAACGTGGAAGAAATAATTTTACTTTTTATTGATTTTAACATAGATTATAAAAATTTATTTTCAGCAAACAAATTCAACAGGATAACACAACTGGCCCAGCAAAGCGAGTCCTGTTTTAACTCCACCATTTGCTACTTTGTCTAATTTTTTTTTTTTTTTTTTAGTGTTGCGGAGAAATACCGTTTACGTACCCCCCACAAAGTTGTGAAGAGTGTCGGACTCGTACAGGTTCGGCTAGATGTTGTTATCAGAACCTATGTGTGCCCGTACCCTACCGACTAAAACTCCTATTTCACCGTATCTCCCCTCCCGAGGCCGGATCAACAGTCAAGCATAGCACAACCTCGGGGGTGTCTTTTGAGCTCAGCGGGTCAAAAGTCCCCGTGCCTCATCACGAGCACCCATCCTCTCAGGTGCAGACAAGTGATGGCTCTGCAGAGGGCTGTCCTTCACCCCTTCGCTCTCTGATTAGTTTACGTCTTGTGTCTTCCTAACCACCAGTAGTGTGTGTTACACATTGACGCTGTTTTGTGGAGGTTATCCCTCGTCTCTTGTCATTCCGTCCTCTCTGTCTTTGATTGTGAATACATGTGTTACGTATCTCACCACAGTGTTAAATTTATCTCTGTTGCTTAACATCAACTGTATTATCGTGTCAGTTGCTATAGGTCCGGTGACGTTGACGCATCTGCGCCGTTCACCTTCCCAGTGCCTACATTCGAACATGACGTGCTCTGGGGTATCGGTCTCTCCGCAGTATTGACATAGTTCGTCATCTGCTCTTCTCCTACCATGGAGGTAAGTTCGGAACATGCCATGGCCCGTCAGGTTAGTAGTTCAAGTCCCCGAACTTGCGGTTGACCCGTGGTTCGACCTCTCTTATTAATTGGTGGGGTCCATCTTCCAGTCGTCGATTGGTCCCATCGTTCCTGCCACTCCTGGAACAGCAGTCTACGCGCCACTATCCAGTCTTTCTCTTCCTCCACTCTCTTCCTCATGCGAGCAATCAGGGTGAGAGGGGGGATGCCTGCTAACACTAGGGCTGCTTTGGTAGAAACCGACGCGTAAGCAGAAATGATACGCAGCGCTATCCTCCGTTGCACCCCTTCCAATCTGCGGCGATGTTTTCCGAATTCCAGGGCATTCCCCCACACTGAAACTCCATACAGAAGTATACAGTTTATAACGTGCCCATATAACTTCTTTTTACAGGTTCTAGGGCCAGTGACGTTTCCCAGCAGCCTGCTGAGTGCTCGTACCGTCTCTCCAGCTTCTTCTGCGAAGGTCATGAACTGCGAAGGTCCTCCTGTGGGCCAGCCAGATGCCTAGGTATTTGGCTGTTTTCACCTGTGAGACTAGTGTGCCGTCTATCTTCACTGGGATTGCTGGGAGCGGTCATCTATCTGTTAGACAAACAAACGTTGTTTTATCCCCGGGGAGAGCCAGCCCCTTGGTGGTCAGCCACTCTTGAATCTGTCCTGATAGCTTCAGTCGCTGACGTCGCTACTTCGTCAACTGTCTTTGCCGTTACTACCAGAGCAAGATCATCTGCAAATGCTACAGGAGTAACACCCTCAGGGAGTTGGAGACGGAGTACTTCGTCAAACACGATATTCCAGAGCGTGGGGCCCAGAACAGACCCCTGTGGGTTCCCGTACGTGACTGGGAAGCGGATCAGTTGGTCATTTGTTTCATATAGTAGGTATCGTTCTTCCAGGTTCCTTTGTATTATCCGTCTTATTCCGTCATCGATTCTTCTGTTCCTGAGAGCTTGGAAGACGGCCTCCCGGCGCAACGAGTTGAAGGCGTTTTTGACATCTAATAATACGACCACCGGTATTCTCCTCGTGCGCCAAGTACCAACTACTGCCTCAGACGCCAGGTCGAAGACGTATTTCACCGTATCCGGAGCCGACCTGCGTTTCCGAAAGCCGTATTGTTTATTGGAGAAACCGCCACTGTCTATGTCACTGTTCTATGTTTTGTTTCAGTCTGGCGTCAAGCATCTTCTCCAATAGCTTGCAGAGTGTGTTTGTCAAGCATATCACAAGCGTATGACAGCCGGTCCAGGGCTTGTCCGCGGCTTAAGCCACTTTCCGGCTGTTTTCAATTCCTCCATGGTAAACGGGGCTAGATCTTCTACGACTATTTCTTCTCGAAAAAATTCTGCCCTCTCCGGAAACAGAGCCACTACAGAGTCATTTACTTGCTTTAATGTTAGTACTGGGGCTCTCCTGCCTAACTTCCTGGAGACGATACGGTATCCCTTCCCCCAAGGATCCTGATCCACCGCCTCTGCGAGGCGGTGGATCAGGATCCTTGCACGCTCTCAGTCATCATGCACACTCTCAGGCACTGAGAGTGTGCATAATGTTGGCTGTCTGTGTGCGTGTATGTGTACCACAATTTGTTAGACTGTTGTGTGCGTTTGGTGTTTGCCTGTGAGAGCCGACTGTGTGTGTGAGCGTAATTGTGCTTTGCTGTGTATTAGTGTTTCTTGAGCTTTGTATCTTTGCGTTGAGTGTGTGATTGTACTGATGTTCCTTGATTGCGGTGTCCGATTGTGTGAGCGGGCGATCCCCGCTTCCTGAAGTAATGCACCATAAGAGGTTTCCAGGAGGGGTGGATAGCCAATGGTGGAGGTTAAGCCGGTAGTGCGCAGGAACACATACGCATCTAATAATATTAGAAAGTCATGCAATACTTTGCCACCTTATATACTCGTGTGTGTGAGTGTGTGATAGTGTGTGTTTGTGTGTGTGTGTATATATTAATTCATCTCCCGTTGTAGCTTCTCTCGTGGTACTTGCGTATAGAACTTCAAAAACTGAAAATATGTTTTTAATAATTATGCTCTCAGGCTGTTTTTATTTCTTTTAGCCAATTATTATTTTTAGTTTGTAGCTCTCAGATTTATTGCTATTCACAGCTTATCGAATGGAAAATGTTTAGATAAATGGTATGTTCCCAAAATCAAATGTTTAATGAAATCAAGGAGGATTTTTAAGTTGTTCAGGAACTACTTTGCTCCCAGCTCAGCAAAATCCAATAGTTTCATCATTCCATTTTTTAAGTTGCACTGATTATATTATTTTAATCATGCTACCTATTTGAATATTTTACAAATTCAAATAATCACATTCATGGTGATATTCAACAGCTGATTTCAGATCTAGCATATTTCTCGTGGCGTAAATTCATGTTGTCTTCGATTTATAAATTCTAGTTTGCACTAGACGTTCTTCTTCTTATCTGTGTTCTCACAGATCTACTTTAATTTTGTTAAATAGCAAATATTCATTTCCTTTAATTTTATTGTAAAACTAACTTTTTTTTACGTATATTAAAATAATAATAGAAGTTAATCTTTTATAGACGATGAAATTAAATTTAGTAAATCACATAATAACGTTCTGAAGAAGTCGATGTTGACATAGACAACGATCGATATAGACAATATCTATCAATTTAGACGACGACATTAAATTTAGCAAAAAATGTTATAGAATTTTATTTAGATTTTTTTTTTTTAATGGTTTATAAAGCTGTGAGATTGGTGAGATCTGAACTGCGGTAAACATTTCTGTTGTCACAAGGAAGGTACAGTGAAAATTTCGTAATAGTTTGTTCAATAGTTTTCGCAGTTATCGGTAACAAACAAAAAAGACGTCTCTTTGTATAGTAGTGAGATATTAAAAGAATACAAATATATTGGAGGTTTAACTATAAGTCGGAAGATCGGCGATACCATTTTTTACTTTATTATAATTCAGGCTTTAATAATCCAGTTTCACTGTGAAGTTTAATTTGTTAAATTCAGTTCAACTTATTTACTTAATAGCATTCTCACGAAAAAGTGCGGTAAGTACTCCGAAATTTTGACGACTGCATACTCAGTTTGGAGATACGATGTTGTAACCTATCCAATTGAAAGACTCGGCTAGAAAATTTTTAAAGGAGGGTATGAAGTCGCGGAAAATAAGAGAGTAGGTGTTCAAGGACAAGTGTAACATTCGATTGATCCACGGCTTTATTGAAGACAATCGACACCTTACGATCGATTGAATTGTTTCGGAAGCGGGTTTTAGTTATGGAAATGCACATCCCATTATCATCTTGGATTTTATAAAGTCTGTACGTGTGGTTCTAATATTACATGTATGTGGTTATTTAATGCACTTTGACCAGCGATGGACACAGGTCCTCACTATACAACAGAGTCGAGATCAGCAAAAATAGAGTGGTGTAGGAGTAGAGAACTTTGCTCTGTAAAGGTAAAAATGTGTCCGTCAGCCAAAAACGTCCTTGTTACGGTCGTTTGAAACCGGAGAAGTACATAGCTCGTCGATTTTCTCTTTGAATGTCACACCGTGAATGTTGCGTACTACTGTCTGATCTTGAACAAACTGAAAGCCGTCTACAGAAACAAAAGGCGCTGTCAGCCGATCAGGTGTGATTTTCCTTCAAGACAACGCCATGCCTCACATAACCTTTGAGATAAACTGAACGAAATTTAGTGGGAAATTATTTAATATATTTGCCGGCCTCAGTGGCGCAAGTGGTAGCGTCAAGCGTTTTATCCGCAAGTCCTGGGTTTGGTTTTTTCGTATGCTACATTTTAATATCCCACAAGCTTCTACAACATTGTGTGGCGATATCAAGCAAAAAAAAAAAATCATAGAGTATTCCCCGTACAATCACCACTGCGATTTCTGTTTGTTTGGATGATCGAAAGAAACAATAGGAGGGCATCAATTCCAGAGCAACAATGAAGAATAGGAGTTGATGTGCAATTGGCTGGTCATACGTCCTCAAACCTTTTATGAAGGTATCCGGGATCCACAAGCTCCCCACACGTTAGGAAACTTTTATAGAACTTTCTGGAAAATTACGAAAAAGAATATATAAGATTTGTATTTTTATTTTGTACTAATAAATGTTAAAAAGCAGTTTATAATTGAATTATATAATATGTAGCCTTTATAATATCATTTCTAAGAAGTAATGACAATATATTTGAATATAGAAATTCTTACTTTAATTATACAAATTTCTTCTGGATTATTTATTCAGCAAAACTGAGTTTTATTATATAAAACATCATGTTAAACTTTTCAAACAAAACCTTCAATTTTATTTAATGATTGATAACAATATTCTAAAATATTAGCAGTAAATTAATATTTACGATTTATGTAATGGTAAATCGGATGTATAATTCAAAATATAATTTATACATTTGAAATAATATATAGTTTTAAAAATTTATAAACAATTACTTTTATAACCAACGCGTTATAGTTAATGGAGTTTTATCATGATAGTCGTTCAATGTGCGATTAATAGTGAATACAAAAATCCTTCGTTAGATGTATTAGTATATTTTGGTTAAGGATAACTTTTTATTAATAATTTTATTTATTTTATTTTTTTTTTGGAAGGATAATTTTGTGTTTAATAATTTTTAGTAAGCTAATTCTTTAATTAATATATTGAAACTGGATAAATGCATTCTTAGTAGAAAAATACTTAAAATATATATATATATATATATTTCCTTCAACCAGTTTTCCAGCCGGGTCTTGTGTGTGTGTGTGTGTGTGTGTGTGTGTGTGTGTGTGTGTGTGTGTGTGTGTGTGTGTGTGGGTGGGTGTGTGTGTGTGTGCGTGTGTGTGGGTGTGTGTGTGGGGTGTGTGTGGGGTGTGTGTGGGGTGTGTGTGGGGTGTGTGTGTGTGCGTGTGTGTGTGGGGGGGTGTGTGTGTGTATGCAAATTAATTTACTTTTAACGGTTTGCCAGGCCTGACGTAGTTGCAAATAAATGTAAATGTACCGGTAAACATGTAGTCTGGAACATTCTAAGGTCGACCACTCCTGAGATGTGCGGTAAACTTACAAGATAATAACATTTTATTGCATTTAAGGTAATAAAATAAGATAATAGGTATTACAATAAAAAAAATACATATTAGGTAGAAAAATATTACATCTTTGATAGATTACGAAAAAATACTACTTTCTACATGTAGTACTCTAGCTGCATCATTACAAGACAATTCCTGTATACTCGTAATATACCTGCTCTCGATTTGGTAATGGAACTTGTTTTCTAGATTTTCATTTATAACGGAAAGAACATGTTTTAGTGACATTCAACTAAAGATTGGTTTGTTTTTTTTGCGGAGAAGGGGAGTTCTTTTTAATTCTATGGTAGAGCAGTATTATAATATTCATTTATTATTCCTTTTCAGTTATTTTATTGTTCCGTTTATTTTCCTTATATAGTGTTAAATTCAAATATTATTAGTTAATTTGTTTTATAATTTCTTGCGACTTCATTTCAAAAAGTAATTACATGAAAGAAATTTCATGTTTTCCTTTCCCGGCGGGGGGAAAGTACAGTGATGATGTCAGAAATGGGGTATCTGGTTTTTTTTCAAATCTTTACGTTTTAGGGTCCGACTGGTTCACCTAGACCAAAAAATTAAGTATGTATGTGTATATGTTTGCACTTACATACTTAGTAGATATGTGTGTCGAACTGCTTTTGACCTTGTATCACGAATGATTAAACCGATTTTCTTAAAATTTGGCTCAAATATTTCTATACATGGGGCATTGATCATATTATTTTTTTTTAATTTGTTAATATCATGAAAAAACTAATTTCGACTTTCATCAGAGGCATTTTAGAAAAAAATTTATTAAAGCAAATTTTTTTCCTACAATGTATGTGTAAAAATCAACCCTCACCTATTAAAATTGAAATATTTGTTTTTGAACTTTTGCTCTTCTTTCTTTGGTTTAAATATTTGTCAAACATTTTTTAAAAGTCTATACTTCATATACCCAGCTGTCAATAGATATCTAAAATTTTTTTTTAAATTGTAGACCCCGGACCTAATATGCAAAACTCTTTTTTTGACAATGCTTTTTTCTTAATTTAGAATCTACTGAAGAGGGTCTTATGAGTAAGAGAAAACTTTACTTAAGCAGATTTTTTAAGCTTAACCTATGTAATTTAATATTTCTAGAAATATTATTCTTAAAATTTATTCTCACCTCTAAAAAATATATACTCCTTTATTTGTTTTCCTTGACACTAACTCTTCATTTTTATTATTAAAAAAAAAATTTCAATTTTTCTTCATCACTTAAAGGGCTATTAAAATTAAAGTAGCTTAGGCATATTTATTATAATTCCGTTTCCAAAATGAGAAGAAAAGTTTTTCACAACTTTCGTAAATGTTATAATGTATATTTTTCAATATTTTTAAACAGTTCTTTTTTAAGTTATTATTTTTAAAAAAATCAGACCCTTAATGTTTTAATTGTAATGAAAAAGCAGTACACGATTTGTTTATACGATTTGACCAGCGTAGCCGGGAAGACCGTGAAATAATTTTCCACTTTTCCTGTCTTTTTGATTCAGATTAATGTGAAGTCAATATATTTAAAAAACTGACAATAAAATCAGTAAATTAATAAGTTAATTTATTTTTGTCATATTTATAAAAAAATAGTAATTGTAAAACAAAGTACTTATTTATTAAAATAAATACTTTGAATTTTTATTCTGTTATTTATTAAATTTCAGTATAAAATATATTTCCTCATATTTTTAAAATTTATTTATTGTAATTACATCATTATATATGTAATAGCTACATAAGCTACACTATGATATCATTCGTTTAGGATTAGAATCTGACCTCAATTTATTCAATCATTATTTAGAGATTCTTTATTTGTAATTACTTTGTATTGTACACTTAAAAACGCAGGCTATATATATGCTGTATAAATAATAAATAAATATTCCTAAAAAATGGATTTTTATAAATACCTTTTTTTATAACTTGATTATGTATACATTACTTATACTTACAAAGCCTTTATGTACTTAGGTAATTTTAGTAGTGACTAACTAATAAATAATATAAAATAACAGTGTCATCATCAATATTTTGTCACTGAATTTTAACTCATTATTTGCTTACCTCATGGTTTTTTTTTTTTTAATTTACAAGGTGAAGAAGAATAGGTTAATCACAATTTTCTAACAATACAACTTCTCCTTGGATTAACCTATTAAAAATAATAAATATGAGTGGGTTATTATTATTATTGTTAAATAAGATACAATAATCATTTATAAATATATTATTTCATATAATTTAAAAATTTATATTAAAATACTTCGTTACAATTTATTTATCATATTTATAAAAAATTAATGTATCTATTCTTGTTAACTGACATCAGTAAAGTAGGAAGTATACAATACTTTATATACATTTGTCGGTTCAGAATTAAATTCTCTACAAGGTTTGTTTAAGTGTTTTATGTGTTTATTACCTATTTAACAAAGTAAATTACGTACTATAACTTTAACGTCGTTTCTTCGAAACGAAGTTATTGTACGTCAAGCATATATATAAAACAGGGTTCTTAACCCCAATTTCTCGTTTTCACTACAGATTTCTCAAAAATTTCTTCAGCTACGGTTCTGGGACCTATTTTATTTGGTTTTTCAGGATAAAACCCAAACAAGTTGCAAAATGGAGTCAGGAAAAAAACCATTTTACCCACCTCACTGCAATATATGCATTTTAGTATAAACTACTGAGTGATTGGCCTCTTTTAATTTGAAGTATATATGTAATACTAACAAAGTCCGGTAACCTTTAATAACGTTTGAAGAGTTAATCATAGAAAGATTAAATTTAGCAATTCTCGACCTCAAAACCACTCATATTTTATGTTTAAAATATCATACACCCATAATTATAAAATGTTAAATAAAAAGGTTAGGACTGTGGCATATTATTTTAAAGAGCATTGAAAACAGTTTTGATTTTGTAAAATACCTCGTAAATTTTGACAATTCTAATCAAAATTTAATAATAGTTGGAGATTGGAATGCAAGCATTGGAAAAGGCAAGGAAGGAAATATAGTGGGTGAATACGGGCTGGGCAAAAGGAATGAAAGAGGGGACCGACTTATAGAGTTTTGCACGAAGTATAATTTAGTAATTGCCAACACCCAATTTAAAAATCATAATAGAAGAATATACACTTGGAAAAAGCCAGGCGATACTGCAAGGTATCAGATAGATTATATCATAGTTAAGCAAAGATTTAGAAATCAACTCGTGGACTGCAAAACTTACCCTGGAGCAGACATTGATAGCGACCATAATTTGGTGATAATGAAATGTAGATTGGGGTTTAAAAACCTGAAGAAAAGGTGTCAGATGAATCGGTGGAATTTAGAAAAGCTTGAGGAAGAGGAGGTAAAGAAGATTTTTGAGGAGGACATCGCAAGAGGTCTGAGTAAAAAAGATAAGATAGAAAATGTAGAAGAAGAATGGGAGAATGTTAAAAAGGAAATTCTTAAATCAGCAGAAGCAAACTTAGGCGGAATAAAGAGAACTGGTAGAAAACCTTGGGTTTCAGACGATATATTGCAGCTGATGGATGAACGTAGAAAATATAAGAATGCTAGTGATGAAGAAAGTAAAAGGAACTATCGGCAATTAAGAAATGCTATAAACAGGAAGTGCAAACTGGCGAAAGAAGAGTGGATTAAAGAAAAGTGTTCAGAAGTGGAAAGAGAAATGAACATTGGTAAAATTGACGGAGCATACAGGAAAGTTAAGGAAAATTTTGGGGTACATAAATTAAAATCTAATAATGTGTTAAACAAAGATGGTACACCAATATATAATACGAAAGGTAAAGTCGATAGATGGGTGGAATATATTGAAGAGTTATACGGAGGAAATGAATTAGAAAATGGTGTTATAGAGGAAGAAGAGGAAGTTGAGGAGGATGAAATGGGAGAAACAATACTGAGATCTGAATTTAAGAGAGCATTAAAAGATTTAAATGTCAGAAAGGCTCCTGGAATAGACGGAATACCTGTAGAATTACTGCGCAGTGCAGGGGAGGAGGCGATTGATAGATTATACAAACTGGTGTGTAATATTTATGAAAAAGGGGAATTTCCATCAGACTTCAAAAAAAGTGTTATAATAATGATACCAAAGAAAGCAGGGGCAGATAAATGTGAAGAATACAGAACAATTAGTTTAACTATTCATGCATCAAAAATCTTAACTAGAATTCTATACAGAAGAATTGAGAGGAGAGTGGAGGAAGTGTTAGGAGAAGACCAATTTGGTTTCAGGAAAAGTATAGGGACAAGGGAAGCAATTTTAGGCCTCAGATTAATAGTAGAAGGAAGACTAAAGAAAAACAAACCAACATACTTGGCGTTTATAGACCTAGAAAAGGCATTCGATAACGTAGACTGGAATAAAATGTTCAGCATTTAAAAAAAATTAGGGTTCAAATACAGAGATAGAAGAACAATTGCTAACATGTACAGGAACCAAACAGCAACAGTAGCAATTGAAGAACATAAGAAAGAAGCCATAATAAGAAAGGGAGTCCGACAAGGATGTTCTCTATCTCCGTTACTTTTTAATCTTTACATGGAACTAGCAGTTAATGATGTTAAAGAACAATTTAGATTCGGAGTAACAGTACAAGGTGAAAAGATAAAGATGCTACGATTTGCTGATGATATAGTAATTCTAGCCGAGAATAAAAAGGATTTAGAAGAAACAATGAACGGCATAGATGAAGTCCTACGCAAGAACTATCGCATGAAAATAAACAAGAACAAAACAAGAGTAATGAAATGTAGTAGAAATAACAAAGATGGACCACTGAATGTGAAAATAGGAGGAGAAAAGATTATGGAGGTAGAAGAATTTTGTTATTTGGGAAGTAGAATTACTAAAGATGGACGAAGCAGGAGCGAAATAAAATGCCGAATAGCACAAGCTAAACGAGCCTTCAGTAAGAAATATAATTTGTTTACATCAAAAATTAATTTAAATGTCAGGAAAAGATTTTTGAAAGTGTATGTTTGGAGTGTCGCTTTATATGGAAGTGAAACTTGGACAATCGGAGTATCTGAGAAGAAAAGATTAGAAGCTTTTGAAATGTGGTGCTATAGGAGAATGTTAAAAATCAGATGGGTGGATAAACTGACAAATGAGGAGGTATTGCGGCAAATAGATGAAGAAAGAAGCATTTGGAAAAATATAGTTAAAAGAAGAGACAGACTTATAGGCCACATACTAAGGCATCCTGGAATAGTCGCTTTAATTTTGGAAGGACAGGTAGAAGGGAAAAATTGTGTAGGCAGGCCACTTTTGGAGTATGTAAAACAAATTGTTAGGGATGTAGGGTGTAGAGGGTATACTGAAATGAAACGACTAGCACTAGATAGGGAATCTTGGAGAGCTGCATCAAACCAGTCAAATGACTGAAGACAAAAAAAAAAAAAAAAATCAAATTGGTGATCATTATTTCTCAATACCCTGTTAAATAACTGCTCAACAGTGAACACTAAAAAATTTAATTCAGTAAATATTTCTTCCTCAAACCCATGCATTTTTCGGTGTAAGACCGAAAACTTTATATTTTATTTTGAGTATAATGTAAGCCACTATTAAAAGTAGTTCTGAAAAATATTGAAAGGCCGCCATTTTGGTTAAGATTGTCGCAGCTCGAAACGTTTTCGAAAATCTTTTTTCCATTGTCCTAGTAAATGATGTGTAATAAACCGAACTTTTCTATTTAAAAATTTCGTGTTGCTACTCCCGGGATGCTAGGAATGTAGTGATCTCATATCAAAAAATAAATTGTTTTGAGGTAGTAGAAATTGTTAAATTTCATTTTTCTATGTTTATCTGTTCGGAGTTAGAGGAAAGCGTGGGGATCGCGCTTCCGCGAATCGGTTAATTTGATAGTAGATGGTTGTGTGTTATGGGAGGTGGTCGTGGTTGGAAGAGGCCGTACGAAGGCGATAGTAGGTTGGGTAAATACACTTATGGAAATGTCTGTCAAGGTATTTACATCGGCGGCATCTTGACAAAGGCCAAACTGATGACTGATACAACATATAAAGTTTAGAGGGTCTAAAAGACGACCTCCGATAAAACCCATTTCGGCTATGAACGGAGCGGGTGGTGTGATGACCAGGATCGTCAAAAGGCGGGTGTCTTCCTCTACGGGAGTCAGGGTAAAAAATTATTTAAGGGTTGCTATATTTTTTTAAATTGTATAAATATAAATTTATTCTTACTTTGCGGAGCTCAGTTTCGATAGTAGTTTATTTACCTTATTATTCTGGATGTCTTTTCTTATCAGAACCAGGAGTTTATTATGAATGGCTATTTTCATATGAGCAACATTTTTAATATTCATCCATATTTTAAATTAAAAATATTTAAAACTTACTTTTAAAAAATGCACTATAAGTAAAAATTAATAATACTTTTTCAATTGTAACTTTTGAAGTAGAAGCAAAGTTAAAAGTATTAGGGTTAGTAAATTGTTGGAAAAAATAGAAATTAATAGAAAACTGAATAGTTATTTTTACTTTTAAGTGCATTATTTGAAATAGATTTAATTCTACTTTTTTCTGTAATTTTAAGAATATATTTTCGAAAGGATTAAGGAAAGAACAGATTCTGTTAACATTTTTTTTTTTACACTATAGGCTATTATTACTGTCTAAAAGATGTCCCAGTAAACGTTTTACCAAATTGCACATGGGTCAAGGTAGAAGTTATAGGCCCCAAAGAGATCATGGTAGTAATCATGTTTAAACAAGAACAAAGAATTGAAGCACTACCCTCTCCGCTTTCTTCGATTTTAATAAAAGTTTAGTAGCATTAACAACCCAAATACACGACTAATTAGATCCGGTGTCATGATTACATGTTTGTTCATAAGTTCTAGACATACATCGTATCCCATTTGAAATACCCTATTTTTATTTAAATATGTCTCCCAAAATATTACACATTTTGTCTTGAAACAAAAATTAAATTAAAGTCTGTCAATAAAAAAAATAAATATAAATAAAAAATCACATTACATCACTTCCACATGTGCCCCACCAGCCGCACAAAGAATATCCAGCTGATAGGTGATTTCTTGCCATGTTCGTTGAAGCATTTCTGGTGTGATGGTTGAAATGGCATTCCGAACGCTCTCACGCAGCTCCTGGATGTTTGCTACTTTTGTCGTATATACCCTGTCTTCGACATAACCCCAGAAGAGGAAGCCCAGAAAGGTTATGTCTGGCGATCTGGGTGGCCGGGGAATTGAACCACCTCTTTCAATCCATCTACCAGGAAACGTGCCATCCAGCCTTTCCCTTATCTCAAGGAGCCGGTGCAGGGGAGCCCCATCATGACGGAAGAGGATATTAGGATGCCTATCTCAATTTATGGGAATGCAAACTGCTCCAACATTTAAAGATTCCTGGTAGGTGAACATTACATCGGTTTATTGTAATATTTTTAAATATGGTAGCTAGGAAAGTAAAATTTAATTTAAAAAAATTTCTACCTTACCAAAAACAGTCTATAAGAACTGCTGTGTGAATAATATATTATTATATTGAAACGTGCTATTCACTTTTCGTAATTAGCCGATGGTAGCTTCCATATTGCTTGAAAAAACCTTTTTGCCCATTAAACTGATCAAGAAAATTCCACCTTTGAAAATGATAAATCATTCCTATAACATAGTCATGTATAAAAACTGCGTGACCGTAGTATATTTGTACTAAAAGCCTTTGTGTTAAAGCAACCGGAAATTAAATCCAGTAGAATGATCTAAAGAATTCTATTATATCACTAATTTATATATATTAAAAACACCACATAAATATATATAATGTTTTACAATATACTAATATTGTGTATATTGTTAACACACATGTTATGTTTAATGTTTAGTATTCATAAAAATTTTGTAATTTAACTTGATTTCTTGATAAACAAGTTTCTATATATATATATATATATACTAATCGTATATCAATTTTAATGCCACCTGTGTTATATAATTTGTATTTTTTAAATAATAATATCTTTTTATTTTGTTTTGCTAGTCAATTTTTTTCAAATTTTGTATTAGTGTTTATTTTTTAGTATAAAAATCATATTGATAGAAAAGATTAAATTACATCCAGTGTTCCAATTCGTGTTTGTCAGGCAACTTTTTACCTTTTTTCTGTATAATGTATAATTTTCACCTTTTCTTGTAGATAATATTCTATTTAGTGAAGTATTATTATAACAAAACTCAAATAAGGTGAATAATTACACTTATTTTTATCGTTTTATAGTGCTTAAATATTAAATATTATTTTTTCATTGCTTATATTATATTTTAATTGAAATCATCACTTAATCGAAATTATAATAGCTTAGTTACAATTTTCAGCTCGTATGAAGTAATGCAAAAGTTTTTTCTATTTTCCTTTTGTTATTTATATACCTTCATTTTTTATAATAATATTTCTTTTATTAATCATGTCCATTGATTACAAGTTTAATAAAAGAATAATGGCCGTATTTACTTCTTAATCACCAATTATTTTCTCGTTTCAACATAGAACATTATGGATATAACTGGCTCATAATAGTTTCTTTATGTTTAATTTTCAAATTGTTTTTTTTTCTTATTTGTAGCAGTAATTTTTATTATTTATATAACAATTACATCCGGCTCTTTATTTATATATTATACGATAGATAAATAAACTTTTATAATTATCATTTATCAGCTGCCTAAATATCTACAACAATTTTGCTTTTTACATGCTTTTCTATAATTTACAATGATTCAACCGTATTCTCAAATCTATGGTTTAAAAACCTTTCTTGGGATAACAAGAATATATCCTGAAAATTTGATAACTGTTAGTCGGTTAGTATTCGCGTGATGATGTTGCAAACGGACAGAACCTCCACAAACTTTCGCATTTATATATTATATTTACTAAACACTTGTATTATTTCTACTCTAAAACATTTTAGGATTGATTGGGATAATTGTGATGAATTTAGGTAGATAATTTCTCAGTCGATTGAAATTTATCGTTTAAGCACAGGTAAATGTGATAAAATTCATCGTTGAAATATATGTAATTAATTATAATGACATATTTATTACGTATAAAAGTTTTGTATTTGGTTTCTTACTTTAAACGTTATATGAAAAATGTGTGTTTTACATAAACGACTGATGATTTGGAACAACAATAAGTTTATCACCGTATAAATAATTGAAGAAAATAATTATGTGGTTATATAAAGTAGAATTAGATTTAAAAAAAAATTTTTTTTTTTTTTAATTTTACTTCATCTAAAGATTTATTTTATAATTCCTTTTTTTCTATTTAATTATTTTTAGCTTTAATTTTATTTGACTTTTTAATAACAGAGGATGATCATTATTAATTTGTATCCATCTTAATGAAAACAAAAATTTGTATAAAATAGAACTTTGTAATTATAGTATAGACATAATTAAAAGCTTGTAAAATAATTTTTAATTTTCAATTGCACGTGTTTTACTTGTCAACAGAAAAATTCTTTCTTAATCTTTGGGTGCAAATGTATTAAAATTATGGTTTAAAATGACTGTAAAGTGGTTTGTAACAGGAGAGTGTAATTATTTGTACGTCAGTCGCAACCGATTCTAAAGTGGTAGTTTATGAAACTTCTCTTGACAAAGTTTAAAATTGTATGCTTAAAATATGCTCCTTTTTTAAAGTACTCTATTCATTTAATATATCGTTTATTATTAATAAATAATCAATTCTCGTATGGATATACATTATACTATTGAGTAGTAGTACTACACATACATACTATTGGGTATAGGCTACAATACTGAGTAATGTAGTATACAAAAATCAGTGGCGGTTATGGTGTAATGACATTTCGTGGACCATCATGAGTAGACTTAGGAATACCTACTTACCAATGCACGCATTGATAAAAAGCAGTGCGTATTTTTATAAAATTAGGTGGGATATACTATAATTTATTTTTAAACTAAATGTTTTAACTGTTAAAAGATAAATTTTTAATGAAAAAGTATATGTACTACTTATTCGTTTACCTTATTTTCTATATACAATTATTATACCTATTTGTTTTCTATTACAACATAAACATTTTAAATATCTACACTTAAATGAAAAAAAAAATTGCTGGTAAGAACTTAATAGAAATGTACTGCAAGTATTACAGGAAAGGTTGGGAACCATTGAAATATGCAGTAAATGACGTAATGTTGTTATATAAATTATTACTTTGTCTTGGTATATCAATAGAAGTCAAAAGGTTAGTAAGTATCTAGGTGTTAATATAAGATATTTAAATAATTTTTTTTTAGTTTCTCAAACAGCTCGATGGCACTCCGATACTTAGTTATAAAACTTATTGCTATTAGATTCAAAGACTTAGTTCATTATTTGTGGTAAAAACGAAGAAATTCTACTTATAAATTATACATTATAGACAAATTATATATTATAATTGCAGATTATATACCTTACTGTAGTAGAGACGATGACATGGGAAAATGTCCTTTTCCTTTTAATTTACTCTTCCTACCAAACTTCTGAAGTTGAAAACTAATTTACGGTTCATAACCTCTTATAAAAAGTGATTCAGGAGAAAAGGAAAATAATCTGGGAACTGTTTCTAGAGCTAAAAATTAGGAAAAAAATTACATACAGACATATGTCCGAAAACGCTTTGTTATCGAATTACTGCTAGCGAAACATTTTTCCCGGATTCAGTTCCCCCGGTAAAATGAAGTCATCCTATAATTTTTAATGCGTTATGTAAGGGGGTAAAATTACGAAATCTTATGTTTTTTTACTTCAAAAATCGAATAAGACAGGTGCCAGAACTATCCCCCGCAATTTTCACGTTATTCAATGTAAAACAGAAAAATTCGGTGAAAAAATACACTTTTTTGCGGTTTGAAGTGAATAAATTTGTTAAACCACTAATAAATACGTAAATTTTATTACGCATTTATTCTATCTATTAGCCTTCCTCCTGAATAAGACTTTATATTCCAAAGTTAGCATACAGAAAATTTTGTTCAATTGTTTCATGTTTAATCTCTATTTTCTTCTGCCACCTGGCTACATCTCTAATTCGCTTATAATACACTATATTTACTTTTATTTACATCTAAACTAGTTAGTGATGAACATATGTAAAATTTAGATTTCTAAACATACAAAGAACAATGTCTGTTGATCTCATACTGTTCTAACTTCTTGTTTCTCCATTTTCTTAATTTTTTTTTAATTTTACGTTTTTTAATATTTCTTTCGCGTTCATACTCTACCTGCGCCATTAAAGTTTTTAATATTTTTATTTTGTAATGTCACTACATAATGTAATGTACGCAAATACGGAAAATTTTAACCGCAAATATAGAAAAGATACCATAAAATATTGCACCGCGAATAACGAAATCGCGATTACGGGAAGCGCGAATAAGGAGATTTCACTGTACTTCTCTATAAATCAACCCGCTTTTAATTTTTACTTTTCTAGAATCATAACTGTTGAGCTATGCTGCAAGAAGGAAAGTTTGCCAAAAATAATGTTTTTTTTTCATTTCTCGACCTTTCATGATGCAAGGACCTGAAAAAAGGAAATTTAGGTGGAAATATTCGTACGTGTGTTGGCGTGTTTCAAGTTTAATAACATTTTACTGGATTAGGATTAACCGGTTTTGATGAGATTTTGTAGCGACTCGTGTAAATTGGGCAGTTTGTTGGTGAATTTTTGAGATCATAGTCACCAGGGGGTGGTATAGTTTCTGTGGGGTTAATTTCCTCAACGTTTCGCCAAGATAATCCCTTTTTATATTAAGCTCAATATATGCGAACGTGCTTATCGTACACTTCAAAAAATATTTTACCCACAAATTTTCCCCTTTCCAAAAACCGAAAAAGCTATCTTTTTATTTATCGCATATTTTATAACTGAATCATTTTTACGTCTTCCTAAGCAATGTAGTAATGCAATTGACCTAGAAAAATACTTTGGGAGCAATATTGGGGGTAACCCAATTAAAGTTTAAAGATATCGATTTTTTTATATAGAATTATATGGAATTTATATGTGTACTAATAATTTTACTTATCTCCTTTTCAAAATAATATGTTTGAGTAAAAAAATTTATCAAGAAGTTAAATATAAAGAAAAAGGTTTAGGATTTTATAATTATATATGTATTAAAGAATTAACATTCAAATATCATAATGCTAAAAGGTTTACGTGAAAGTCAATATTTCAAGTTTAGCCTGATTTTTTTTACATTACTTTAATAAAGCTACTTTTAAAAGTGGTTACGTTCATTATTTAGTGAAATCTTGTTAATATTTCAAATATAAATCATTTTATCTTTTTAAATAATTGATATATGTGATTTTAAAATTACGTATTGCTTATTTACATAATTTAACGTACAAGACGATCGTAACACAGTATATATTTTTTACTGTGGAAAAGAAACGTTTAAACGATAACAGTGATATATGACGATATTTAATCGTATTTACTTGCTTCTTACTTGTTTCGTAATTATGTAATAACAATACTAACAAAGTATTATTAAAACAAAACCTGTTTCATCTTGCAGTAGGTTAACGTTTTTTTAAATACAAGTATTAAAAGGTCAAAATGTTTATATATATATATATATATATATATATATATATACACCTTGCAATTACTTTTCTCCTCTTTTTTTTCAGTATATTAATATATATTTACAGATTTGCATTTCCTTTCATTGTAGCATCATCGTAAGCGTGCTGTATAATTATTCATAGTTATAATTTTTTTTAAATATTGTTATTATGAATTTTATTACATTTAAATTTATTTTATTAAAATAAATAAACCTCCTAAATGGTTTACTTTAAAAAAAAAAATTATTAAGTCAGGTTTAATATGTTTATACTATTATTTTTTTCATTTTACTAATGTGAACGTTTCAATCTGTTCAACTAGTGAACAATTTCAACCTCCCCACGGCCCGATGAGATGAGGATAACATGGCCGATCATTCTTGAGACGTGTGGTTAATTGAATCCCATCCACTAAAGTACACCGGTATTAACCGTCTATTATTCATATTCGTATAAAAGCAACTAACCTTTACTAGGATTTGAACCTCAGAACCTTCGAGTTCGAAAATCAGCTGTTAAACAACTGATTTGCGACGAGTTATCCGCTTAATTAAAATTAAGATAATAATAACCCTTTTTAATATTAAGAAAATAAATTATTTTCTTAATTTTATTATTTAAGGATGTTTAATATTTTTACATATTGTAAAAGTTATATATGTAAATATATTAGTCACTTCATCGGGTAGCAACTAGGATATACTAAGTTAGATTTCCATATTAGATGAAAATTAAATATGTATATACAGTAGTCTTGGTCTACCAGGAATTAGGTTTAGCCTTATTCTAGAGCCACTTAATAGCGTAATGAGACAAACAGCTCTTTTGATCGAAGCATTAAATGAGTAGTTAGTTCTTTTAAAGCAGTAATATAATTATCGTTTATAATTAGGTTTAACGTGCCGGATTATAGTACCAGTTTGATTGTGGAAAGAAGGACCTGTGTTAAAGTTTGGGAAAAATATAAAGTGAGCGATGGTACAGAAGCAAAAATACTTTTTTTATAATTATTGTAAATTTATTGTCGATTTTTCATTCTTTCAATTATTTTACGAAAACTAAGAAAACCTTCGTTCCTGTTTACTTAAAAAAACCAAAAAAAAACTAATAAAATATATAATGTAAGGAAATAAGCTGAAATAATAAAATCAGTTTAAAAACCGCTGTATCTGACAGGAGAAACCTACAACAATGCAACTCGAATCGCTTGAATTGTAATCGACTCTTGCAGTCATCTTCTTGCTCCACCCACAGAGTCGGTTAGAAAACCGCTAGGCGGCGTTCCTCATTGTATATTTCTTGGTAAACTCATCAGCTGTTTAATTGTATTACAAAAAAAAAATTGAATGATGCATTGATTTGATTACCATTTCATTAAACGATTCGGTCAAAACAGCTTTGTATGTCGTAACCCGTAAATTAATTAAAAATACTACCTAATCATAAATACAATTGGACGAGCTTATAAAAAATTCATCTACAGTAGGCTGCATCTCTTTTCTTTAAGTTATTGGATTGACCAGCTGTTGTTTACGATCAAATTTTTTACGATTCTTTGGAACGATCGCATAAATGATTTTTCTCGGGCAAGGTGATAGACTAGGGCGGATTCAGCTATTTATTTCATTGGGATCGCAGTTCTTCTTTGAAATGATCTTGATTTTCACTTCCCTTAATCCTTTCTTCCTTGAATATACTCGTATAAAATGGGAATTGGATCGGCCACTGCAAAACTGGGCATGTACATATTAGCCAAAAGTTTTTCTTTAGTGAAGGTTTAGAATTTACAGATTGGCAAGAACTGAGTTTGAAAATAAAATCCCTAGCATCTGAGCTGCCTGTAGGTTAAAAATTTAACGGATGTGCGCGCGAGCGCACACACACAGAGTAGTGAAATATGGGTAATCCGAATACAAAAGTAATTAATTTGAACCATGTGAACCAAGAATATTTTATAAAATTTCTAGGATGAATCTTTTTGGCGATCCCATCGCTGAGTGGTAGCGTATCTGCCTTTCTTTCGGAAGGTTCTCGGTTCGAGTCCCGTTCAGGCGTAACATTTTTTCACATGCTACAAAAATTCATTTCATTATTAGCAACTGTTATAGTGTATCACCTAGATTAAACAGAATTTAGAGGAGTTTACTATTTGTTGGGCTTTTCCTTCCTCAGTTGTTATACAAAATTAATTCTTGTTTAAATTTCATTCTTAATTTTATGCTAATTAAATCATCGTTTTTACTTTTAGACTATAATGTTAATTATAGTAACTATAATTATGTTAATTATCCGTATTATTCTTATTACCCGTATTTATTACTGTTCTAAGAAATCGTTATAAAGTTATTACATTATTTTATGATTGTGTCGTAACTTTCCTTTAGTGATAATAATATATGATTCCTTTAAAGTGTCACTTAACTGTATTTCGTTTTTTACATAATTTATTCTCCTTTTTTACATCATTTTCTATTCTTATTACTAACGTCATACATGACTTATTTTAAAATCATATCATCATTTTTCTACCCAAAATCAGTCTTATTCTTCACACAAAAAAATGCTATACCTTTATAAAATGTACACTATAGCGACTTGAAATTAGAAGAAAACTAAATTTAAAATTAGATCTTTTCTTTAATGATATATCACTAAAAAATGTATAGTTTCTTAGAAATAACAGGCCTCATTTGTCAAGTTTAGTTACTAAGAGAACTGAGGAGCGAAGTAATTTTCATTGCCTTCTTCTGTGAGCTGATAGTACTGTTGCACATCAAAATGATATGTGATGTCAAAATAAAGAAATATTTATTTCTTCACTTTGTTCATCGCAATACTTGTTTCATAATGGATATCATTACTCTCAGAGAAAACAGTTTTTTATTAGTGCTCCTAGTATTTCAGATGCTAGATGTTTTACATTCGTTATAACCACAAAATAATGAGTAGAGAAAATAGATAATACTACTTTCTTTTGGAAACGATACTTTATTTATCGGTTTCGGAGTCATCAGTCGTTGGACTGGTTCGATGTGCTATTTTTTTTATTTCAATTTAATTGGTACATTTTATACCCTTAGCTACCTGTTTTATAAATTCCAATGTTCACTTTTTAGCAGTTTTTACCGTTTTTCTCTAAATGAAATAAATCTATAACACTTAATAACGTATTTCGCCTGTTTAAAAAATTCCACCAAAAATTTGACTCTTCATTTTTTATTTTACCATTCCGCAAAGTTTTCAACACCTTCCTTTAACTTTATATTTCAAACACTGTTTGTACTTTCTGTCTTTCGTATATTTCTCTGTCATAAATTGCCAGACTCAATACAAATTATGATTGCTTATTTTATAATTTTTTTTTATTCTATTAGATACTAGCGGATTTATTTTCAATTTTTCTTCATGAAGACTACCTTATTTGTTTCATTCTCATTCATTATGTGTAATTTTATTCTCTAAATGGCAAAATTCATACAATTTTTTTTGTTTTTACGTTCATTTATCTTTATATTTAATTTCTCACTATCTTCCTTTTTAATATATTTAATTTTATTGCTTTTTTATTTAAAGTGGATTTCTCTCCTAAGAAGAAATTTAGGCTCTTTAGGATTTTTAATTTTTCCCTAAAGCCATCGGTGAATCTTAATATTTTTTAAATTTTATTTACTTGGCATCATAGCTCTAGAGTTGTGCTGCAAAAAGAAAAGTATGATTATCAGTCAGAAAATCGGGTATGAATTATTTTGCATTTATCGACGTTTCATATAATATAATAGGGTGTAGTGTTCGTTCGTACATACGTATGTACGTGTGTTGGCGTGTTTGAAGCTTAATAGTTTTTGACTGGACTGATTTTGATGAAATTTTTTACAAAGACTTGTGTGTACGGGGCAATTTGTTGGTAAAATTTTGAAGTCAATATCTTCAAAGGGATATCTTCAAGTTAGATTTTTGGGGTAAATTTTCTCAAAACGTTTTGCAAACATTTGTCAGCCATAATCCTGCTTTGTATTAAGCTCAATGGGTGCATGCTTATCTTAGCATTTTTAAAAAAAATTTCCCCAAAATTGTCCCCTTCGCCAAAAATCTAAAAAACTATTTTGTTTATTTATCGCATATTTTTTAACCGATCTTTTTAATGTCTTCTTAGGTATAGTAATAGTGCAAGTGACTCGAAAAAATAAATTGGGGGGCAATATTGGGGGTGAGAATCCGATCAAAGTGTAAAACTATCGATTTTTTGAATTTGTTAAAATATTTTTGGTTTATTTTCATGTATCATTAGTTTTTCAATACTACATAAGAATTAATAACCGATGAATTTTCTTTTCTTTTACATACAATCTGAAAAGCAATTGGGACAAGTTCACTCTTGTTTTAACCAGAGCTTAACGTTCTTTATCCTACAATCTTATTACCTGATTCTAATATAAATTTTATAAAAATAGTTTTTCCCTATATTTCATGCATTTAAAATTTAAAAACTTTTGTTTCACTGTATTTTATTAAAACACCTACAAATTTTGTATGTCATATACGTAGATGGATTTATTTTTCAAACCATTCTATTTAAATTTCCTAATAATATTAGTTGTTTCGAAAATTACCTTTGTGTCGATGATTTACCTTAAACCAACCGAGTTGTTCTTCATCTATTAGACTTTCCATCATACATTCAATTCATCTGTAAACAATTATCCTAGTAAATAATGGTTTAAAAATTTCTAAATGAATATTGCTACTTTAATTTAGATTAGGATAACTGGTTTATTTTCAGGAACATTGGAGATTAACTCTTAACGTTCGGTCTGCATGGAATATAATGGTCTAAGCAGTTAGGACAATCTTTATAAATATGTTTAAACATTTTTTTTCATTTAAAATATTTCCAATCACACGTGAAGGACAAAATTGTTGGCGAGTTCTTTAAATAGAATATATGTAGTTGAGTGAACATAAGCCTTTTGTTAAGGTAACATAATTTTTGTTAAATTACAGCTGTCGTATCTATTAATGCTTTGTTATAATATTTTTTTTGATAAATTACTTTTAAGATTTTTCCCGGTTTGATTTTGAATTAACAACTGGTATATTACATTATTGTTATCACGATAATTTTTTTTTTAAATCTGTTATTCTTTTATTTAGTTTTAAAATAAATTGGTTAAGATATAAAAAAATATATACGTATTACCCTAAATTAGTCTTTATGTATTTTAGTTTGATGAAAAATATTAAAATAAAATAATAATTACTATTATTTATTATATATTTCGTATGAATAAATAATAAATTTGATACGTTTAAGTGACAACGCCTTACAGTTGCCCATAACGGGAACGATTTGTATGCATCTTAACAAAATGGCAGAGGTATATGTGTATAAAAGAGTGGGTAGGTATGGGTCAGCTGACGTAACTACAGAATTAATTATGGAGGTTATTCTTGAAAGAAAAATTGACTGGGTGGTGAAGTTAAAAGAGTTGATCATGCCTAACACATATGCATATTTTTTATGAACACATTCGCATGCATAACACTAACACACTCCTGTTATTAATTTTATCATTACTGTTATTAATCCTTAATTTCCTTATTGTAATGCCATAAAGTATGAATGATCTGTTAATTTATTACTTTATAGTTTTTTTTTTGTTGTTTTTTTTTTTACATTATTTAATTTGATTAATTTGTTAGTTCAATATTCTTTTGATCACGTCTTTACTTTTGGGACTCATCAATTAACTGTCTTCGCTTCGTTTTTCGATTCTTTTCTTTCCTTTCTCAGAATCTTTCTTTCTCGTCGGCGATTAACTTTTCAATTTGTCTTGTCAGATATCCCATATTCGTCTCAATCATTTTATTATAAACTTTAATATTTGTTTTATATTTGCCTTCTTCATATGTAAACTTCTTCTGTACCTTCTTTCATTTTACTTTCATTGATTACCTACCTCAAATTTGTATCCAACGGTCCTGATAAAATTTAGCCTATTACTGATTTACTGTTTATTATTTGTAAAATATTCACTATTATTTAATTAACTATTATTTAAATATTATTTTATTAACTATTATTTAATTTTCACTATTATTTTGCTTTTTTTAACTGCTTTCTCATATTGATTTTATAAAAGAAATAGTTGTAAAAATTATCAGATGTTCTACGACTCGAATGTGTTCCATCAAAAAAAAAGTGTACAAATTTTATAATTTATAAAACAATTTGTTCCTTTTAAATTGTGTCAACTGTTTTAGTGAGTAGCCCAATAACATCTTCTTTCTCTTTCTTTGAGAAACATATCGGTTATCGAACTTTGGTAACCGGCTGGACAATTAAGACTTTTATATGACTGACCAGACAAAGAGCTGCTTGATCCGGAAAACTATTTTTTTAATTTCTTCAACCGTAAAATTCTCTATTGACGTAGGTTTCTCTTGAATTATGAGATGTAGAAGCTTATAGTTCGCCGGATGTCTACCATTCGTGAAAAGTACTCCGACATCTTTCTCTTAACAATCTTAACTAGACATGTCATAATATTCAGATTTTTGCAGGTAGGTCCTCATTAAAAACCTTATTTCTCCGACTAGTTCTAAGAAATGGTTGGTGGATCCATGCTTCAGTTTATTCAACTTTAATTTTGATAAAGTTCAAGTCTCAAAAACGTACACCAGCACCTCTTGATAATAGGACTCTTAAATTTAAGTTTAAAATGTGGCTGCACAGTATATTCGGTGCCACAGTAAATGTGGCTGCGCGAGTATCTACTCGTTTGTAGATACCTTATCATTCTGTTTCTAGTCTATTCCTTATTACTCAAGATTTAAGGATTAGTCTTCATTAAATACTAATACCATTGTAGCATGTAAACTTACTGTAAGTAGCCTGTGAAGAAGATTTTTTCTTTCTATGACATGTTATTCTTATTGTTAGTGTTTAGTTTTTTTGTCTATTTCCTAAGAGGTGTTGTGGAATTATCAGAACGTAAGAGAATCTGTGTGCATTGTACCTAGAGTCAAACGCACTCATATATTTTTATTTATTGAACATTTTACGGATGAGGTCTTCTTTTTTATGGATTTGACTTTACAAAGAGATGTTACGGAAGTTGAATTTTATAAAATTTATTTACCGATTCGGATTTTTGACTTTAAAATTTCCATAATATTAACAAATTACACTTTTACTTTTTTGCTTTTACATCAAGGAGCCTCAAAAACAAGCGGATTGAAAGACCAAAAATATCTTAATCTTACTCTTCCATGTGATTATGCAACCGACAATTTATTTTTCAGTTACCATGATAACTACCAATGTAATGAATCTTATTTATTTATTTATTTATTTATTTTTTTAATTTGTCTTTCAGTTTCCTCTTTAGCTTATTTTGTTGGAGATGCAAATTAATTTTGTTTCAATTTTTTGTTTTAATTTAAACGTAATTTTTTCTGTTTTTAAATCTAATTCTAATTTTTTTTCTAAACTCTCGTTAAGCTAAGCAGGATTAATTATTCAGAAAAGTTCATGCATGTATTGTCGTTTAGAATTATAATTTTTTTTGGTGAGATATTTAATTCATTAGATTGAAAAGCAATTAATGATTTTTTTTTTTATTTTTGTTACTGAATTTGTAAATTATTGAAGTAAATACTTTATTTTCAAATAATTGTGTTTTCATTTTAGTTTTAGTAATAAAATGAATGATAAAAATTATCATTCATTTTATTACTCAGAATGGTGTTATCTAATAGTATATTTTCTCAGTGAAGAATGCAAAAGGAAACTACTTCATTCTAAAATTTCCTGTGGAATCCTAACATGGAATGTTTATTAATTTTGATAATAACTGTCATTTCTACGAGTGACTAGTTACTCATGTCAGGTCACCTCCAATCGTTTTGATAGTCACCTAACATACACAATAAAAATTTATTATCCACTACATTTTTGTATTTGGATATATTAGCATAAATTTTCTCAAAACATTCAAGTTGATTTTGATGATAATAATTTTACAGGCTATATAAATATCAGATATACATACTGATACACGAAGAATGTAACAAATTTTCAGGACATGTTCGACTGGTGAAAATAAAGAAGAAAGTTCATATAAACATAGGAAACCTATGTTTCCGAACCTTCGTTAGCGCGAATGATTTCACCTTCATTTCTGCGCTTTTGGTAAATTTAAGCCTGAAAGAAATTCTTGGGACCAGAATTAAGGGGTATATTTTGTACTTTTATATGAAAAGAAAATACAAAACTTTATTTTTAGTAGTTATTGAGAGAAATGTGAAGTAAAGACAAAAAATTGGGGTTGAAAACACACTAGTTTATGTTTGGCGTAAAATAACTTAGTTAAATATTTAAATAAACTCATAAATGTTTTAAATGAAATTTATACAGAAGTTCTGGGACCTATTTTTTTTTTTAATTTTGCAGGTCATATTTTGTATAAAACCAATAAATTTTCCCCTTAATTTGGATCCCAATGATTACATCTGGCTTAATTTTACCGAAGGCGCAGTAACTTTTGCCAGCCGACACTCGCTCTAACGAAGCGTTTCCGAACCTATGTTTACATGAAATTTCTTCTTTATTTTCATCGGTATAAAGTTTGTTTCAGTATTCGCGAATCACTCTGTATATTACTAATTTATAACCAGAGGTCATCGATGACATTATTACCAAGATTAAAAAAATATGTCGGTTAGTAAAAATGTTATGATTGAAAATTTATTCAAAATATATTGCTAGAGGAGATTTTTAGGTAAAAATTCGACGTCATTAGATCTGATAATTAATATCATCAAAGATATTTGGAAGAGCTACGTTTAATGTTTTGTTTTTAGACGTGTTGATTTGAAACAATAGGTTTATTAAAGTACTAACAGGAAATCAAAAGATGATAATATTCTGTAAAATAACTGCATATCGTAGCCTGCAGCTATCAGTTTCGCATGAAGTATTATAGATCGGCATCTTTGAAACTTGTTATTATTCTCATGTTCATATGGTCTGAAGATATTAGATGTAAAGCCAAATAAAAGAAAAAAATGTGTGTATACATATATATATATATATATGTATCATAATAGTGGTTTATTCCATCGGTTTTTTATTTTAGAAAAGATTTTCAGTGAAAAAAGTGGGTGGTAAGTAATGATAACAGATGTTACAAGTAACTTAATACATTATAGATTACGATAAAAAAGGGATTTATTAGAAGAAAAACATAACGGATTTTCAGACAGCATATTGCTTACAATATCTTTCTATATTATCTTCATATTGTTTGTAATATGTGTGTATGCGCGCGCGAGCGTGAGAGAGAGAGAGAGAGAGAAATAGTGAGAGAGTTTTATGTTACTGATGTTAAAGAGAAATTACCTTGTAATTTTTCCTATTAAAATATGAAAATTCAGTAATTTACATCCTATTTTTGTGTATACGGAATTTACTAATTTTGAGTAAATCCACTTAAGCCGATTCTACAAAAAATATTTTTTCTTTAATGGCCACAACAAGAAAAGTAAAATTTCTATTTCTCAGTCTTTAATAATGATAACGACAGTAGCATGCCCCGCCGTGGCTTCGTCGGCGCTATATTATACGTATATAACTTCAAAAATTGGAAATGGTTTTTTAGTAATTAGATTTGAACTATTGCTCTCAGCCTTATCGCTTAACTTAACTTAACTATTGTTCTCAACTTAACGTATAAATTAAAATGTTTAAATAAAGGATTTGTTCTAAAAATAAAAATTTAATGAAATCACTAGAATATTGGAGTTGTTCAAAAACTAATTTTCCCCCGGTACAGAAAAGTCCAGAAGATTCATCATTCTCCAGTGTTGGCATTGCAATGGTTATATAATTTAATTATGTTGGTATTTTGTATATCTTTCAAATCCAGGTAGTCAATTTTAGAGTGATAATCAAAAGCTGATTTGAAACTTAACATGTTTTTCTAAGGCTGAATTCGATTTTAAGCAGAACTTAAACATTGCTCTTGAACTCTTTGAGAACCCCTGGCGTAGATTCATGGCTACGATGAAGTCTCGCTACGATCATAAATTCTAGTAACCTAAGAAATTAGTTTTTCTTCCTATCAATTACCTCCCGACCTAAGTGTTAGGAAAATACTAATACCACATTGGAAGTGGAATCTTTGCCAATTATGGGTGTGGCTTACTGTGATGGAATTCTTAGTTCAGGATGTAAAAATTTACAGGGAACTACTTTACTCGAATGAGGTTGAGTTCTCGCAGGTCGCCCCAAATTGTCGGTCCCTGAGTCTACGGGAATACATGATGCGTAGAAGAGGGTCTCTTCCACTAGAGGATACATCATCACAAAGTACCAGATCTCAGAAGATGGCAGGTACCAAAAAGACTGAGGCAAAAGGTAAGAAGAGGGCCCGACAGGGGTCCTCTGAAGAAGAAGACGTCTCACCAAACACTCTGGGGAGTCTTATTTACCAGCTTGGTATAGCTATGCTCTCCTTAAAACAACATATGGGGCCAGGTTTGGCCAAGTATATGGGAACTCATGAACAAGAGTTTAAAAAGATCTATGAGGGACTAAATGCTCTTACTGAGCTGTCATCCCCTCTTGAAAAAATCACATAGGCCACACAGACAGACATAGTGGTCGCGGAGAGTGATTTAGAGCAAATACTATCCAAAGAGTTAGAAGAGGATGAATTATTAGACTTGTTACCAAGAAAATGGCCTAACTTCTTGAGAGAAAAACTGAAATCTGTTACAGAGTTGCCCTCAGAGGTGGGTGACACATGTAGTATTAGCGATATAAATAAAATGAATACAGGAGAAGATACTGAAACACGGAGGCCAAGATATAAAGCTGGCGAAATCCTTCGTGATGAGTTAACAATTATAGGTGACAATTTGTTCGATGTAAGGAAATGTAAATATAAAATCTTTTACGATTCATCAGACTCTGATAAAGTCACAATGGGTGTTGTTTTAAGAGCCATAAAAAAGATTATTGCACAATCAAGCAATTTATCATTTATATTGCCTAATAATAATATAGGAAATTATGCTAAAAAGATAATATCTTACTTAGCAAGGGACAGACAAGAACCGGTTAAAGTACTGACTATGCACACGGTTGACAGGGCGGCACAAACTAGGCCCGGCCAAAGTCAAATTAAAAGTGCTACTCCTCCGGCGGAAGACAGCCGTACAGTTGTAGTTAAGGCTGCTGGAAAGTCTTATGCAGAATTATTAAGAACTATGAAGTCTGCTGTAGACAGTGATGAGGGGAAGGACGTCATATCATTAAGAAAAGGTAGAAACGAAGAACTATATGTGAGGATTCAGGGCGCAGAAAAGGCAGCAGACTTCACTAATATTCTTCGTGACAAGGCGGCGGATCTCAGGAGACGTGCAGGCAGACGCACTGTGGTTCACATTAGAGACATAGAACATGACACGTCTGAAGATGAGATATTGGCAGCAGTTACGGCCAGAGTTGAAGATAAAGATCAGACGAGGATCTCATCTGTTAGGCCAGGTTATGCGGAAATGCAAAATGTGACAGTTGTGACAACGCATAGGTCTGCCTGCAAACTAGTTGAACAAAGAATACGTATTGGCTGGGTCAACTGCAGAGCCTTTATTAGGGAAGAAGAAGATAAATGTTTTCGATGCTGGGGTTCAGGCCATCGTAAGCAAGACAGTAAGGGCCCTGATAGGATGGACCTCTGTTTTAACTGCGGAGGGAGGGGTCAGAAAATAGTAGACTGTCGGGATCCCAAAAACTGCCTGAACTGTGGCAGTCAAGACCACAGAACGGGAGCCTGGGCATGCACTAGTAACAGTAATGCTTAAAGTACTTCTAGCAAACACAAACAGGAGGTCGTTGTCCCTTGACTTGATAAATGAACTGGCTATAGAACAAAATATAGATATAATAATAATTACGGAGCCTAATATCTACGAAGCAGCCAAAACCGGTTGGATGGCTGACGCTGTTGGAGATGTAGTAATAAAAAATATGAGTGGAAGATTGGCATTGAGCTTCTAAACAAGAACAGAGAGATTTGTAGTGGCAGAGACGGACTCCACAATTATAGCAGGAGCATATGTATCACCCAACATAAGTATTGGAGATTACGAGAAGGATCTGGATAGTATTCATAGAATACTATCTTGTGAGAGTAAGAAGGTCATAATGATGGGTGATTTCAACTGTAAATCGAGGTTAGCTGGTAGCTCCAATAATAACCGGAGAGGAGAGTTACTTGCAGATTTAATGGAGTCCCTTGGATACTATTGTATAAATGATAATACTCTGATGTTTGAAGCTCGAGGCCATTGCTCAGTATTGGACTTGGTCACTTGGTCATCATTGATGGCAGGTGGGGAAGTGATCAATATGAGTGGCATGTATTAGATCAGGACATTTGAAGCGATCACTTTGCTGTTAAGTTAATAATGAAGGATGGAGTATTTGTAACCATGGATAGACAGCTTCCAATAAGACCTTCGGCACAACAGACTGAAAGAATAGTAGAAAGGGTCGCATATAGGCTCCGTAATATATTAGAGGCAACACCTGATACTCTAAAGACGATCATACAGCAGGAAATGGACAAGGAAATTAGAGCCACCAATCGCAGGGTATACTGGTGTCTAACCAAGTATACTGGTGGTCTGACGAAATAGCGGGCTACCGGAGAGCATTACAAAAAGCTAGAAGAAAAAAACAAAGGCTTAGAATTAGAGGTGGTCAGGAATATGACATGGCAGTCCACTCATATGTTCAAACGAGAAGATTGCTAAACAGGTCCATCAAAAAGTCGAAGAGGGATCATTGGATGAGATTGTGTGAGGACTTGGACAAGGATCCCTGGGGCCAAGCCTACAAAATAGTAATGAAGAAATTTGGCAGGCGTCTACCAACACTCAGTAAACGTCAAGCAAATGTTCAGTTTAAAGAACTTTTTCCATGTGAAGAAGAAATTGGAGTTACTTTACCAGAGTCTGAACCTAGTGGTCTTCCTCCCAAAAAGTAATGATCAACAAGGTCAAGTGAAGTATAGACCACTTAGTCTATTGAACAATCTGGGAAAAGCGGTTGATAAAATGTTGGCCGCCAGAATTACTAGAGAAGTTGAAGAAGGTGAAGGGATTAGCCCAAACCAATTTGGTTTTTGGAGGGGACGCTCCACCGTATTAGCTGCCAACAAGGTAATAAATTGGGCCCTTGAGGTAAAAAGTGGTACATGGAGAACTAGAAGAATTCCGCTTCTTGTCTCCTTAGATGTTAGAAATGCTTTCGGCACAGTAAAGTGGAGTCAGATTCATAGGGCATTACAGGCAAAAAACATCAGCCCGTACTTGAGGAGACAGGTGGCGAAATACCTTTCAGAAAGGACTTGTACAGTGAATTCACAAGAAGGAGAGTTGATATTTAATATATACGGTGGAGTTCCCCAAGGTTCGGTTTTGGGTCCTCTTTTGTGGGTCCTCACCTTTGATGATGATGTTCTAGAATTGGACTATCCGCCTGGTGTGGAAACAATAGCATATGCGGATGATTTGGCAGTCCTTGTACAGGGCAAGACGGGATTGGAGGTGCAGGAGAAGGCCAATATGGCGCTTGCAAAGATACATGAATGGTTGCAAGAAAAGGGATTTATGTTATCAATTAATAAATGTAAGTTCATCACGTTTACTGGTAGAAGAGTTATAGAACGTCTGAACATTGTTGTGAATGGACAGGAAATAATGGAGACAAGCTTCCTGAAATATCTGGGAATTCTCTTTCAGAGAAATTGTGCCTTTTCTGAACATATTAATAGTATATGCAATAAAGCGGACAACATGATAAAAGGGTTAAATATGATCATGTCAACAAAGAAGGCTCCTAGAGCGTCCAAAAGAAAGGTGACAGCATCGGCAGTTGTATCATCTTTATTGTATGCAGTGCCTGTATGGTGGACTTCATTACGAATCAAGAAAAACAAAAATAGACTTGTGAGAACGCATAGGAGGCTGTTGCTGGGAGTGGTTTCCGCTTACAGAACAGTCTCCTATGAGGCACTTTGCGTTTTGGCAGCAGTACCTCCAATCGACTTAATGGCCCATTACAGGGTAGAGATATCGCAAGGACTGGAAACTCAGGAGGCTAAGCATAGGCTGATAACTAAGTGGAAAGAAAGGTGGAGAGAGGTAGGACCTGCTAGCAGGACAAAACAACTAATCCCTGACCTTGAGAGTTGGATCAATAGGAAATACGGGGAGGTGGACTTCTTTTTGTCGCAGTACTTTACGGGCCACGGTAATTTTAATTATTACCTTCACAGAGTTGGGAGAAGACAAACGCCGGCCGTATGTACTGCGGCATTGAGGACGATGCAGACCATACCTTCAAGGAATGCATCAGATGGATACAAAATAGACGGGACACAAATTTATCATCGATGAGACCTGAGGAGATTACGAGTAACATGCTACATAGTGAGGACAATTGGAAAAGAATTGAAGGAACTATCAGGAATATATTAAGAGTAAAAAACGAAGACGAGAAGAAACTGGGCTTCTGAGTGAATAGATTAGGGTAGGGTGGATAGCCCCAGTGGTGAGGGCTGGCATGCTTAGGTGTGTCAGTTCCAAGGATCCACTGGGGACTCCGAGGGAGAATAGGTCTATACAAGTGTAAAAGACCCATCGATGCGTCACGACTTTCCAAGGTATGGCGTAGCGATACAGAAGGGCAAATGAGACTCAAAAGACCTGACCGGTGGGCCGACCTGCCTTGCCGGACATACAGCCGGTAGGTGGGGAGGCCTATTAGAGTATAACAGACACTCCCCTGGGTGGCGTAATACCAACCAGTCGGACCGGCCCAGGGGATCAGAGTCAAAAAAAAAAAAAGGTCGTCCCAAATTGGCGGTTGGGAACGGCATAGCCGGGCATGGCGCTGCTCCTTCCCAATGGTTAGAGGCGATGGCACTTCCCAGGGCTGTGTTTATGCTTAAATGCGGGTCCGACCCTGGATGGCAGGAAAAAATGGTCCCCCCAAATTAGACAATGACATTAAATTTTGTAAAACACAAAATACCTGTCTGAAGAAGTCTATATTTACATAGGTAATGATCTATGTAGGAAACAACATATCATATAGAAAATATCTATTGATATACGCGTATATATTAAATTTAGTAAAAGGAGTTCTAGGTTATTTATAAGTTTTTTTTTATTCATACAGTAGTGAATTTACAGATTTATACAGCAGTGAGAACGATGGTAAACATTTCGGTGGTCATAACACAGCTACAATTTAAATTTCATAATGGTTGGTTCAGTGGTTGGTTTCATCGGGAAGAAACAAAAATGTCGTTAAATCTTTATGTAGTAGTGATATTAAGAAAACACAAATTATTTATTTACTTCAAAATCCACTTTCAAAAACTGTGATTATTATAAGCTGCGTAGGAATTTTCTGTTTATGGAATAAAATACATTACTTAAACGACTCACCTTGAAAAAACTAACGCAGTGTTTGCGTGCGCGCGCGCGCGTTTTCCTGTACTCTGTAAATTATTTGGCGAATTGCCTAGTACTCACTGTTTTTGTATGTAAGCTGTAGTGATTGTATCCCTAAAATCATATATATGTTGCTGATGTGGGGCGTTCTATGGCGTATTTCAAAATTCTAATTAAAAATAAAAGTATTAATTATTTTAAAACATTCTTTTAATATATATTAATATTTACATAATGTATATAATCGGATGCTATACCAAATTACTTGTCATTCAAAGGGCCTTACAATCAGGAGTCACAAGCTATATCGTCTCATTTAAAAAAAATAAGTTTTCAACCCTTAAAAATTTAGAAAATATTTAAGGGGAAAATTTTGTGGTAATTTAAAAAATAATTTTCACAGTTTTCATCCACAGATTATGATTATTAGAAATAGTTTAAGAAGTAATATTACGTAATTTTATAGTTATTTTTGTTGGACTGCAATTTAAAAAAGTACTACCCCAAATCGTTTTTCGCATCTACCGAGCGAAGGGGTGGGCGCATTTTAATTTTCTTTCAACAAAATTCATTATTTTTTTCGGGTTGTCAATTAATGTAATTAAATGTTACCATTGCCATTTAAGATTTTTGAGTTGGGGTAGGTGTAGCGAAGAGGATGGGTTCCACCCCTTTGAAAATAATTTTCAAAAGGTTCCCCCCGAGAATGATATACATGCCTGCATTTATTATTATTATACGATGGGACTGATAGCTGTTGAATAATAAATGTGGTACGTTTTCAAATGATCACCCGGTATATACATTTATTTTAAAAGTAAAATAAATGTAAAATCAACCAAGGTAACTTTAAATAAGAATAATGGAACGATTGATATCAGGACAGGATCCGCCCATATGTATTTTTTTTTTGTCGCCTTTCGATTAGCTATAGTCTGATTACATGAAATCGTTAAGAATACTTTTTTTTACTCGATTAATGTAATTATCTTATCAAAATGCAAACAGTGATTATACGATCAAAATATCATACTTTTTTTAAACTCCGTAATGAGCCTTTAAGTTGTTAAAAATTATATTTTCCTATAACATATTTTGATTACTTAGAAGTTTATAATAGTATGAATAAAGCAATCTTCAAAGTCGTTATTGACTTATAAAGAAATAAAAATTGTCAAATTCCCATCTTTCAGATTCAGGAAAGTTCTATCTGATTGATCTTGATTTACTTGAGTCATTAGATATACTCCTAAAAAAAAAATATGTATGTAAATTTAGTTACAACAAAACAAGAAAGGTCTGATTTCGAGATCTGTAAACCTAAATTAAATTTTTGAAGTAATGAAAAATTTAGGATATTTAGAAAATAAAAAAATACTGATTTATAAATGGCGATGCTTTAATTATTTTAATTAAAAATGAAGGAAAGAAGGAATTTGTAAACAGTTACATTTAAATGGATTGAGTTTGACGGTAACCTGTTTGTTTTACAAATAAACATGTTAACTAAGATCATGAAAATATATATAATGCTAAGCTTTTACTTTAATTTTTATTTATTTTGTTTTCCGAATATGTTTTGATGATGCTCAAACAAGGAAATTCATGTAAAATAATTGCAATACTGAAAGATGGGGAACTCTGAGAAATTCAATAACTTAAAAAAAAGAAATTAATAAATGATTTTTAACTGGTTAAAACTACTTCAAGTTTCGTATATAAGGTTTCAGATACGGATATACGTGGTACTTTCTCACTCTCTCATACTCTCTCTCTTTATCTTCCTCTCTTTCTTTCCAGGCCTTCATCAATAAATTAGAATAGAACCGTTCAAATTATATGTATACAATTTTATATAAGTGATATTATTTGTAGCTAATAATGAAAAATATTTATAGTTCGTTCTAAATTGCAGTTTTTTCAAAAAAATATTTTTTTATTAATCATTTACTGCAGGAAAATGCTCGTGTTTTCCATCTTTGTATAATGTGATGATGATGTTATGAAAAATGTCCTTACCGAAAATTAACCCCAGGACTATTTAAATTAGAAGCCAGCCGAAATACTCTAATCACTATACTCGTATAACTTGGCAAGAAAGATATACTGATTGGTAATTTAAAAAAAAAAAAATTTTTTTCTCTTGTCAGTTGTGGTGTACAGAATTTTGCACATTTTTGTATATACAATATATTTACAATTACGAGTTTCACAATTGATAAGCAGCCGGAGGTAAAATAATAATTTGAAATTGTTTCTCACCATATCAACGATATACTTTTAACATTAAAAAACAATTTCGTGAAATTTCCATTTGTTACCTATAAAGCATACAAAAATTGTAATTATGTGTAATTAAAAAAAAATCAAAAATCAAAAATTTTATCGATTAATTATTCAAATTAATCGATAAAAATTTAGAGAAATTTATTATTATTTTGGTGAACCAAAGAAACTTTTGAGCGTGTCTTTATTTATTTATTTATTTTTACTTTCTCAACTAAAGGTTTCCTGAATTTGTAATTATTGATAAGTTTTCTATTATATCTGTTAGCATACAATAAACCGTATGATTTTAAGAGGGATTTTGAGATCTTGCGATTCCATATATGATTTTTTTTTAAATTGTACAAAATGTACTTTTACTATTTCAATCTTTGTAAATTTAATCTTCTTAAAGGTTTTCTCAAGTGAGGCACTTTCTGAGTAAGAATAATTTTAATTTTTACCCTACACTGATGGTTTCTTACAATTTAGTAGAAGCTAATATATATATATATATATATATATATATATATAATAACTTCATAAACTTTTGCCGTTTCAACTACTTGACTGGAATAATTTTTTTAATGAGTTGAAATCGGGAGGGAATTTTTTAACGTTTATCACAAAGATAGTAGGTAAATTAACGTTTTAACGTAAGTATAAATCGCTAAGATATAGCATATGAGATATGACATTTTAGGACAGATTAAAATTGTTCTGAATTTTTAGGACATTTACAACTGGAGTATAAATTTAGAACAATTAAAAATCATTATTTTTCTTTAGACAAGAAAATAATTAAATAAAAAAAAAAAACAATAAATAAATATAGGTTAATAGTTAATTTTAACTTTAATTTCTAGGGAATGGTTAAATTTTAAAGTTCCCTGGACACTGAGAAATTTTACTAACATCGTTCTTACCTTACATACACATGACTATTTTATCAAGTTACTAGTTACAAAAATTATTCAGTAAATTTATATGACAGTCTTTTTATTTATTTATTTTTTAGGTAATATTTTAAATAAATAAAAGAATATTTTTTTAGTCGTATAAAGCCTTCATGTAATCTGACTGGATGACAAACAGTGATTAAAACAACTTCTTTTAGATATTTAGTTTCGTAATTTGAACAGTAAAAATTCAAAGAATGTCATAAACACTTTATTGAGTAGATAGATTCATAAAACATGTGTCCCGCTGGTCAATGAACCCAAACGTCATAACTCTTAAAGCGTCGTATAGGATATACTAAACCAGCGTTTGTTAACCTGGGGATTGCAAAATTAATCTGTAACTTTACATAATTTTATGATGAAAAATAATTTTATGTGAAAAAAATCATTTATTATAACCATTTATTTACATGTATAAATACGCATGTAAAGAGAATAAACTAATGAGATGTTTGCGTTTGTTTTTTATTTAAAAGTTTCTTTGTACGTGGATCTATGTTAGAAACACACGACAGCAAATTGTTTTCAAGTGATAAAAGAACATTCCTATATTTCGTTTTTAGCGCAACTGTGGACGAAAAACGCTTTTCAGAGAGGTAAGACGTGGCGAAAGTTAATATTTTCAATGTTTCTGTGACCAACTTTTCATATTCACTTCGACGAGCAAGGCAAAATGTATCTAAATCTTCAGATGTGAATTGTAGTGGTAAAGTTTTTTCGGGAGACATTTCGATGAACCGGTTATAAATCTCAACCGGTAACATAGTAGCTACAACAACGTTTCCAGTAAATGAATTCAGTGCCCATCTCTTTCGGAAATCATCTTTATCTTCTGGAAAATACACCGTCAACTGAAGTTTTAGCTCACGCAAATGCACCTTCCTGCTATCCAAACTGAAGTGAATAATAGTGTCTTCTTCATCCAAGTTCCTCCTAATATAATCGGAAAAAGAGAAAACATATCAAAATGTTTGCTTTGAAGGCGAATAATCCAGATATCAATCTTCTTAATGAAATCATGAACTATGACTGATATTAATAAAATGATTTTATCACATCCTTGTAAATTCACAAATTCGTTTAAACGAGAAAATAAATTAGTTAAATAAGCCAACGGTAATGCACACTCAGTATTCTGTAAAAACATTGAGCATGGCCTTTGTTTATCCTGTAAAGATATTATTAAGTCATCTTGCAATTCCAATAACCGGGTTAACATTTTCTCCCGCAATAACCCTCTGACTTGTTTATGGAAAAGAAGAGATTTTTTTTCTTTTCGTCCGTTTCATTGCATAGTTTAGCAAACTATCTTTTTTCTTTTTTAAAGAAATTTCTCTGTTCTTTTCTGTTGTCACCTTTACACCATCACTACTTATGGCAGTACATTTGTGCATTCTGTGTTGTACGTTTTAGCAGCTTCATAAAAAAATATCAAAAAGTGATTGTCATTTTGTACCGTATATTATTTGATGATTGAAGGAAAAATGCGGTCAGACTGTAACGTTGTAAAAATTTATTTATTTTATGTTTTTGCTTAACCATATTAAAAACTGAAATGAGAAACGCTCAAAAAATCACTAAAAAAATAAAAATCTAAAAAAATACTTGCACGTTTTAGTTATTGAACAATCATCGTTGTTGTAGGTACAAAGGTTTTAAAAGTAAATATAAAGTTTAAATAAATTAATTCAAAAGAACTATTAACAATACATTAAATATAAAAAGAAACTTACCGAAGCGCTACGAAAAATATTTCTTTGTACTCGAATTATAAATAATAATAATATTTTTTGGACAGTCCTAAGTCGAAACTAAAATGTCACCTTACAATACAGTAGTATATTCCGTAAACTTTCATTAGAAATAGGCACCGTGCCCTACTAAATTCTCTTTCTACAAGGTAGGATCAAGAAATATAGATTAGCGTTTAACCGCCAAGGAAATATCTATTTTAAACAAAATTTATAGAAAATAAATTTTTAATTTTCTTATGATAGAAAATCTTACCGAAAATGTTTAATCAATTTTTTAAATTTAGATATTGATCCCTAATTATTATTAAGAAATTATATTGATAATTTTTTTCTATTTAAGTTAATAAATGAGGTTTATTAACTATTTAATTTCTAATATTTATTGCAAAAACATTATTCATAAAAATACCGGCAAAACAAATGTTTTTAAAGTTGATATCGGCTTTATTATTGTTAATACTTTGTTTATATTATTTAAGTATTAAATCTACTGACGAATTCATCAGTAACTAATGGTTATGATTGTTTAATTGTCGAAATGGGCATCTTAAATTTTCTTTCGGTAAACGGTTTTTGAGTATTTCTCTTTGCGATTTTTTTTTCAGTAACCATCACTTTACATAGGTAATTCTTTCACTGAATTAACGTTTTTCTCTAATTCATTATTCAGTGTCTTTCTTATTATTTATTGTATTCATTTACTATTTTATACATGGAAGAATTTTTATTAAATATACTGTTAAATTATAAATAACTAGATTCCTAATACTCTTTGGTGATTCCTTAAGAATTACCTAAATTTATCATATTTAACGACCCTCGACTAATAAATTTAATTATTAATACTAAATTAAATAGTTATATTAGAATAATAAAATTAAATAAATTAAATTGTTTTTGTTTCTATTTACATGACACTATTTAACATGGTTCTCAACGGCCTATACGAAGAAAACTAAATCTACGATTTACATTTTTTGTTTATTAATCATACTTATTTAGAGAACGTTGGTGATATACAGAAGGCGTATTAAAAATGGGTTTTTCCTGTATTTTAAAGCCAGCCATTAATAGTACAGATTAATTAAAAATATGGAGCGAATTCTTTTCCGCTTATTTCATGGTAAGTATAAAAAAGATTAAACTATAATATAGAATAAATAAATAATGCTCTTATTTATTATTTTAACCGATATAATAAATATATATATATTTTTTAAATAAATAATTGATGTTTATTTAAAACAAAACAGGATTATGAAATTTAATTCGTTTGAGGATACTTTGCCAAGATATATGTTATGAGCAATAGATGTAGGATTTATTATTCGATGAAGGCAAAGTTCTAAGAAGTGGGTGGCGTATGTAACGTTTAGTAGGCAAAGTAACAGTGGCAAATGCCAAGAAGTAATCTTGGCTTTTGTATTAAGTTTATGAAATCGCATTCTTTTCTTTTATTACCGTTTTATAATACAGGTATAATAATTTTCGGTAAATTTAAGATTTTAATGAGTATTTTACTACTATCTTTGTTATTAATAACGTAATAAAAAATGTAAATTAATAAAAGTTTCCGGTTATAAATTATTTTTTTAATGTTTTTATTCATTAGACTAATTAACTTTTACAAGGACGTAAAAACACGATTTATTTTAAAATAAATTAAAAAAAAAATCATCTTTGAGATGAAAGGGGATGTAAATTGTGAATTCATCGTTTAATACCTACAAGTTCTTACCTTCCTTCTTAACATTCTCTACGTATATAGTTAGATCAATTCAATAGGTAAAACAGCAAACCGGTGACCGATCGACGTTCCCATAAAAGGGAACTTTTCCGCTTTAACTAGTGGGTGACTCACTTGAAAATAAAACGGCAATACCGCATTATTTTATTCTGTTGTTGAACTTGTACAATTTTTTATTTTTATTATTCTCTTTTATATTAAAAAAAGATATATAGTCTAGATGTTAAAATAAGATAAAGTATTTTAAATCCTGATGCAATTTTCTTTGTCCCTCTTTTTTTAACGTACAGAATTATTGCTATGAAAAAGTTTTCATAAATCGTAACCGTAACGTGTAGGAATCTGCAAAATATTTAAACTAACTGAAGTTTTTTTAAGGATAAATATTACATTTTTAAGCTTAAAAATTGCCTCTTTAACCGGTTGAAGAATTATAATCGAACAGAGTTTTAGTAATTTTTGTATAAGATCCTTTTAGAAACAACCATGCCAAATTTCAGTTATACGATTTTTAAAAAATTTTTAAATATTTAATGAGTGATACAGTGACCAATTTCGTATTATTTATACAACACATAAAATTAATAAATAATTTTAGCTTGTAGTAAGCAAGTCGCGTTTGAAAATTTACTTCTTTTTCACGTCCTGTTTTAGAAGTCTTGTGACTAAAAATAAAAATTTGTATTAAAGTTACGCTTTTAAAATTTGTATACCATCTCCAGCACGTACAATATCAGACTGTAATTACAGACTACAACAGTTTAACATCTATAATATCATCAATATATTCAAGTTTTTAAGTGTGGAACAACCGACTACACTTTTATTTTATTTTATTGTTATATTTTAATAGTTCTGATGATGAAATATTTATACTGAAATGCCTCATTGAAATTGAAAATTTCATTAATTGTCAAAATACGAATAAAAAGATTTGTAGAAATTTGTTTTATAGATGTGTTACTTTAATTAAATGTTTTCATTACTAAGTCAGATATTACATACGAATAGAAAATCCAAAGCTTTCTATTTAATTAATAAGAAATATCTACAGGAATTACGATGGTTTAACTGGAAAACCCACGGCATGCTTTCATGTATGTTAGTTGTGTTGAATTTTAAACTTCCATCACAACAGTTGAGAAGGTGCAGTTAGTTAATAATAGTAAATAAACAGCAATTTTAATTTCTGTTATTACTATTAGGTTTACTCCGATTTGGGACAAATAGTATGTGTAAAGTGTAACTTTTGCGTTTATAGTTTTAACTGAAAATATTTATTACTTAATATTTATAACTTATAACTTAAATGTTTATTACTTAATATTTCACAAATATATGAATAACTTACATTAGATCCTTTTTTATATATCTTTTTTTACCGACCTTTCGACGAAAAGCACGGTATTACTTCCAGTCGCACTGCTTGATTGGGAGGGTGGGGGGGTGAAATTGAATTTTCTATCATTTTTGAGGAGTACGAAAATACCATTTATTTAAAATGTAATTTCCTTTTATATATATATCTATATATATATAAAAATGTTAAGTTCGTTTGTGTATGGCTTCAAAAACTCAAAATGTTCTGCACCGATTGAGACCAAATTTTAGCACGATATATAACCCGCATCAAAGATTGTTTTCATTTATTTTTAATAAATCTATCTATCTATTTTTAATTTATACATTTTTAATTTGGAAATGTAAACAAAGGAAAACCAATCAGATCAATACAAGATGGCCGCTGTCAAACACAACGACCAAATTTCTTTGAATTATATATAACAGCTAAAACATCTGTATTTTATTAAAAAAAAAAAAGACCAAAACAAAAATGAAAGCCACCAATTAGGAGGACTTACAGTAAATAAATTAAAACACCCAACTTTCTTATAGCCCAGATAGACTTAAGACTATGCAAACCAAAAAAGTCGAATAACCAAATACACAGAAAATAATATCCCTACATAATGACCAAAAAATCATTTGTTATGTTAATTTTTTAACATTTTTTTCCAAACGATTGTTTGGTCATATATATGACCAAACAATCGTTTTTTGGTCATTTAGCGTTCTTTACTATGTAAAAGTAAAGAACAAAATTCAGAAATAGTAACACTGAAACCACACAACTAAGTATTCGTTTTTTTTGTTTTTTCTAACCTCCGAAACCACCGTTATACATTGCTTCAGATGATGATATGAATGATTTATAGCGTATGAAAATGCCATGCCTGACCGGGATTCCAACACGGAACCACCGGATTAAAGTCCGAGACGTTACCACTCGCGCCACGGAGGCCGGCAAACATATTCGTTAGGAGCCGAATAAAAACACGACTTACCAATATGGCGTTATGTGTCAAACCAATTTTATACGGACTATAATTACTTTTAATACGCGAAACCCTTTGCAATGATTGAACATTAACTAAAACCTGTACAAAAATTATTCCTTTTGAACTAAGCCACATCTTGATATCATTGTTTTTCTATAACACGGCTGGAATTCTTTTCGTTTAATGATAAGAAGCGTTGTCGAAGACAATAACCGAATTCTCTTCCAAAGGACATAATACACCGCTAAACTATTTCTAAATAATTCAAATTCGTGTAATTTTTTTACGAATCACGTTTTTATCAAAATCTCACCTTTTTCTCAAGTGACCTGCGGGGTTTTGTTTTCTTTGGAGACCGTAATTCATTAGCAGATTCATACTCGAGAATCACGTTGTACACTGAAGCATCACAACTTCTACTTACGTTAGCAGTTTATTAACATCTGAAATCAACGCCGTTTGATTATTCTGTAATTTGTAAACATTACTCTGCTTTTGTAAGGATTTAAAATGATTTGTTTTTTCGCACGACTTAAGGGCTTTTTTTCGCAGCCCACAAATCTTTATATATAAGTTAAGTTCGTTTGTGTATGCTTCAAAAACTCAAAATGTTCTGCACCGATTGAGCTCAAATTTTAGCACGATAAAAAACACGCATCAAATATTGTTTTTATCTATTTTTCGCATCAGTCACATACCCGCGATCGCGAGAAAACAGTTTTTTTAACGGTCAGCTGTGTACCAGTGACCACGCTATCTGCCGGAAGCGAGGGGAACACTCGCCATACTAGCTAACGACAACCGCAGTCACATGTGAAACAATACCTGTTCCCAGTTACATTTTTTTATTAACAAAAAAAAAAAAAACGTATCCACTTGCATCTGATTCAGATTATTATACAATCTGAATTAAATATTCACTTTAATCGAGGTGCTTTTGTGTGATCGTGTCGTGATTGAGCTGCGCCTTTCACTAAGTTCCGAATTTATTAGAAAACGACCAACAGTGGGATATATGTATTAATGACGCGTGCAACACTGCACATCCAAACCAAATTCGCGCATTATTCGCAATTAGATTGACCGCTTGCTTCCCTTCATCTCTCACAGAGTTATGGGAAAGATATCGATCGCATATGGCTGAGGATATTTTGCATAGAGTATGCCTAGAAAATACCATTATGACCATGGAATTTACAGAAGGCATTTACAACAAAGCATTGATAAATATTGAAGACGAGTGCTTAGCTATTCCAAATAAAGTTCTTAGTCAATTGGGAATGCCAGCACCCACCCGAGCTGCGATTGCTTCATTTGATGGGGATTTACGCCGTGAACAGAGTTACAACATTGGTCTTCATTGATCTTCAGTCATATGTCCAATCAAACATTCCCAAATTAACGCGTGAACAGAAAGGCATTTATGATACGCATAATACAAATGATACATGACGGAGTTGGGGGGACCTTCTTCTTGGGTGCGCCAGGAGGAACTGGGAAAACATTCCTCATTAGATTGATTCTAGCAACGGTTCGATAAAAAAATGACAATTATCCTGTTGCGGAATATTAATCAGCCAAAACTCTGCAACGGCACGCGACTTGCAGTTAAGAAATTGATGAATAACGTAGTGGAAGCAACGATTTTAACGGGGCCTTTCAAAGGTGAAGATGTCCTTATTCCTCGAATACCCATGATCCCGACCGATACACCATTTTAATTTAAAATATTGCAATTCCCAATTCGATTGGCATTTGAAATCACAATCAATAAAGCTCAAGGTCAATCTTTAGAATTGTGTGGTTTGGATTTAGATGCGGATTGCTTCTCACATGGGCAACTGTATGTTGCGTGTTCCCGAGTCGACAAACCAGATAGCCTTTATATCTACGCAGACAGTGGAAAAACAAAAAATATTGTATATCCACAAGTATTGCAAAATTAAACTTCTATGAAACGTATGCTTTGTTTTGTTTCTCATCCATGCAATCACAATGTGCCACAGCGAAGCGTGGCGGGTAGAGCTAGTATATATATATATATATATATATATATATATGTGTGTGTGTGTGTGTGTGTAAAATACTACTAGATTTAATTTCAATGAAATTTAGATATGCTGTAGTAGTGAATTATGAAGATATGTATGTGAGAATTTAATTAAGACTGGTTGAGTCGTTCTTGAGTTACGCTAAATTGTTCCAAAAATTTGAAAATTTTGCGGCTCGAAAATTTCGAAAACTACTCCATCGATTTCACTGAAATTTAAATATGCTGTAGGAGTATATCTAAAGATGTGCGTAGTAGAATTTCATGACGATTTGTCGACTCGTTCTTCAGTTACGCTCAATTTAAGGTCGACAACGGACAACTTCAATTTGAATTTATGGTGATTGTATATTGGTGTATTTTTCATACGAACCTTTGTAGTGAGTCACAGTGGCGAGTTAGTTGAAATTAGAGTTAATCAAACGTCTGCAGTGCGTTGTACTCTGAAAATCAGTGCGTTTTTGACTGCAAAAAAAAAAAAATATATATATATTTATATATATACTTTTTTTTAGATACGAGCATGGACAGCTTTGGTAATTTTACCCTCTAAGAATAGAAATTTATAGCGTATGAAAAATGTCAAGTCTGATCGGGATTCGAAGTCCGGGGAGGATCTTCGGATGAAAAGCTGAGAAGCTACTACTCTGCTACGGACACGAAAATTCGTACCGGAAAAATTATATTCTATAAGAATTTCTCAAAAAGTATTCAGTACAGGAGACTGGGATGATTTTAAAAAACAATTCTAGAATTATATTTAAAAATCTTAGATTTAACCTTGTAAATTCTATTTACATAATAGTAGTGCTACACTATATTTTACATTTGGTATCAGAAAGGAGGAATTTTTTGAATGGCCGTAATTCTAAAACAAGAATTTTTGGATCCATGTCTATTATGAGCTATAACGAAAAATAACTTGCTAAAATTATTGATATAATTAACGTAACTGGTAAATTCTTGTCTACTTCTGGGGTGGAGCGGTAACCTTCTTTGTTTTTCATCCAAAAAATTCCGTGCTCGACTCCCGGCCAGACGGCTTTATTTCATACGCTTCAAGTATTAGATGTTATATTATTACAGACAAACTTGCGGTGAAATAATCGACTAAGAAAAAAGATTGTTTGTAAATTAATGATAAATTAAGTTCATCACGAAATCGCCCTACGAGTTGTGCATGTTATTCAGTAAGATCCTTTAAAATGATGAGAGCTACGAAAAACCATATAGTCGTACCTAAGGATTTTTATTGGGTCTGTCACATACTCATATCTTTGATCCTTGCGAATATAGAATACATTTTTTTAATTTATATTTTCCTCGTTATTACCTGTTTTTCATGGTAAATAATGATATATAAGCTTAGCTTTATATTGTCTTTTATGTGAAATGAATCGTTGTCGGTCTTACTAAGAGAGTTCTCCCAATCATATTTAACTAGCCTCAATTTTGTATTATTTTACCCTATTCATCGGTGTGTTTCTTATTTTTATTTTATTTTTTTTTAGTAGAAAGAAGTGTAAAGTTAATAGAGTAACCGAAATCTCAATTTGTAATTCGTTTATCAACATTTTGAATATAATTTTTATTTGTTTCGTATTCAACCGGAGGTCCTGGGTTCAAATCCCGGTCAGATATGGCATTTTTCATCCCCTACATTCTCATAGCAGTAGATGCCCGTCATCTCACAAAAAAAAAAAACTTAATTATTTCTTAATAATTAAAAAAGAATTTGGTAAGCAGAGTATTTTTGTTGCTGTGTTTCTATTTCTGTATCTTTCATACAGAAAGTACATGTTTTTTTTGTACCTTTCATACCGAAGTTCCGAGTTCGAATCCCGATCAGCATGGAATTTTTCACACACTACAAAATCCATTATCATCTATCAATACCTCTTATTGGGCGTCGTCAGCCTGTTGAATAAATAAATAAAAAAGTATACGTGAAGTTTTTATAATGACGTCTTTAAGATCACCGTTTAATTTAAAGTACTTACATTTTTTATTTTATTGTAATATTTTGCTCAAAAGCCATGGTCTCATTGATGAAAAAGTGTTTGATACTTCTCAAATTTGTAACTGTTTACCTTACTTGTAATAAGACCATATTTTTAGTGGTGATGTTTAAATTGTTTAAAACATACAAAGGTACAGCAATAATTCTAAATAAATAAAGTTGTAATTTTCTAGGAAGGGGTGGAAATTTTCAAGTAATTTTTTTTAAAGAATTACTTGAGTGTAAGAGCTATCAAAAAAATTAAGAGTTTTGTATTTCAAATGCAATGGGTAACCTGCGACATGGATATAGATTTAATATAATTTTATTTTTTTAATTTTAAAAATATTGTTTGTTATCACAGGATGGGCAAACTTTTTATAGCGGTTTGAAGACCTATTGATGTAGAAAATGTGGATGCAGAAACTCCCATTAAATCATTTTCTGAAGGAAGATATAGCTAAAAAAAGAAAATATATAAAGTGATATTTTGGGGGAGTGAATAAATAAACATGTTCAAAGTATGTATGTATACATATATACGTATATACCCACAAACGTTCATCTGACTAAAATAGATTTTTTGGACTTGCGAGCATTGGAATAAGACATTTTCCGCAGATTATTTATAGTTTCTTTAAATCTAATTTTTTGTAAATGCCTTCTTAGGGTACAAAACTTAAAAGACAAACTTTTTTAGACGTTTTTCCGATTAATATACGTGTCCGTTATAGCTATACTCGTAGTTCCTGTAGCAGAATAGTCGCTAGCGTGGGGAAAGTAAAAATTAAAAAAAGGAAATCATCACAGTTTTTGTTGCAGTTAATTCAGAAGTTTTATTTTTTACATAACTTCAGTACGAATTAAATTCAGATATCATATATATCGTTTAAAAAAGATAAAACATGAAAGGTTTCAATCTTACATTGTAAGATTTTAAATTCTATTCTGATATAACATTTTTTTTTGTAACTTAATATATATAATAAATTATGGTGATATATCTTATGTAATAATTTTGTGTAATCGTTGCTTTGACAGCAGATTTATGTTGTCTATACTTTTCTATCCGTTAATTTATTTTATGTTATTTTGTTTTCACTAACCGGCTATAAACAAGATTTCACCTTCAGGATTCTTTTAATAATAAAGTACGAAATAAACATCACTGTCACCATCTGTACATTACTTATGAATATAATATATCAACAGAGGATTACAACATCCGGTTCTTCAACGTTTACATCTAATACGTAATTTTAGTTGTATTACTACAACAATTTAAATGATACGCCAAATATTTGCGGTATCTTTTTATATCTTCGTTGAATTATAGATTACATCTTTTTTATTCTCCCTCTTTATACTTTTGAATTCATTCAAAATATTTATATATTTTGTTTTGTTTTGTTTTTTCCCTATAGTGTGATATGTTATGTGTATATATGTGTGATATGTTGCTGCAACTGTAACTGGAAAGTACGGAATATAGATTGGTAAAAAAGAATCTTAAAAGATTTTTCTTTTAATTTTTTGCCTCAAGGCATTTTCATTTTGAAAATAAATTTTTTCAAAAAATTAAAAAAATTAGATTTTATAAACTACGAAGAAATCTTTTATTACAAAGCTCCCAAGTACAAAAAAATTACTTTTGTCTGGCGGAGAAAAGTAGATTTTATGCACATTTGTATGTTGGCCTGTATTTGTTCTTATATCTCTGGACACTGGTGACCGATTTTCTTCAAACTTGGTAGACAGGTGCGAAAGAATGTAATTTTTTTTTTTTAAATTGGAAGAAGGGGTGGAAGTGTTTTGGCAGAAATAATATTTCAAATCTTTACTGCAGCACTTCAGCAAAAAATGGTTCTTACAGAAGTTGAAGATTTTTTATCAAGATAACAAATTACCAAACATTTTTATTTAAATTCACCCCCTGACCAAAAAATATATATATTTTTTTTTACCTATATATTAGTTGATAAAAGGAGTTAATGGAAGTTTTTTGCATCTTTATTTTCTACATTAATAGACCTTTAAACCGCTATAAAAACTTTTAGCCTATCCCAAACAAATGGTCTGTGGTAATAAAAAATACCTTTTTATTAAAGAAAAAACTTATGTTATATTTAAATCAGAATTTTCTGTTCCGCATTACGCCATTGTCACATCGTTTGCAGATGCCATGGCAATCCTAGAAGATCCGAATAGAACCTCTGTTATTGTTATCTAATATACTGTTGATGTTTAAAGCTATACTTAAACCTTTTTTTCCATTTAAACACCCCCAAGGCAACCGGTTCTCTTCGGTTAGACATAACTCGGTCACCTCAGGGTGTCGTGGCAGCAGCCTGCCTTGGTCCAACTTAGAGCCCACCGGGATTCTCCCTGGATCCCAAGGACGCCCCGACTACCTCTTCTGGGCAGCCGAGACCCCCCTCCTCAGGAGGGCCAACCGTTCTTGTTCCTATCCTGCCAGGATCCAGGCATTCATTGCGAATGCCCTTTCCCTTACTCGCGCCCTCTCACACCGCAAGGATCTCCCATGCCATTATCAGAAGCACCCCAACACTCCCGCTCTTGCATGCGGGCGGGCAGGATGTCCTAGGTAAGGAGGCTGCCTACCAGGCCTTACATGTCGGTATGCTTCGGATGTTTTTTTCCCTCTGCAATTGCAGAGAAAGGCACACACTGGAATCGTAAAGGTACAAAGATACGTATCGATGAAACAAGTTGCAAAAACATCAATCGACAATAAGCATATCATGAAAACACACCGTTCTTAGCACCGTAAAGAACAAAATATATAACACAGGAAATCAATACAAGAAAGTAAATCACGAAGAATAAAATAAAACACGAGACATAAGACAAGAAGATCAAATACACAATACAGATCAGAAAAAAAACATAATACATGATACAAAATCGTAAACCATAATCGTAGTCATAATACGTACATCACAATACAAATTGGCACTCACAGTAAACTTAAATGATAAAATACACATGGAAAGCAGCAGTAAGCATATATTACAGGAAAAAAGACACAACAAGATAAAATAACGTCACAGAAACAGACCAGGAAGAAAAACTCCAGCGGTAAGCACATAATAGAGCCATGAAGCAGAAAAAAATGATAACAAACGGTCATTCTCTCCCTTCAGGGTTAGTATAGAAGTGGCAAATTTAGCCACCTCGGTCCATCCTTCCCGAGAGCGGAGCATGTGGCCTACGACCATATTGGGCGTGATCGCCACCGAGAGCCGGGACCGGAAAATAATCCACCTGTCGCACTCGAACCAAGTGTGTTGCAGTGTATCACCAGAGTCACAGTACCGGCACGCCGCAGGATCCCCGCGTCGGAACCTCGCCAGATAGGAGCCGAAATCTCCATGCCCAGTTAGGAACTGAGTGAGGCAGAACTCGACCTCCTCATGTCGACGCCCCACCGGAACAAGGCGTCCTTCACCTCCGGAATAAGGCGTCTCGTCCAGCTGTCCTTCACACCAGCCGCCCATCTCCTCTGCCAGTCAACAGACTGTTTGTTAACGTCCAAGGAGGACTTTCGGGGAGAGCCGGATACCATCCCTGATTCGCCGTACGACGTTCGAGACCACAATATCCATCTGCAGGTTAGTCAGTCGAGGGGGCGGAATCCATACCGTAGCCCTAGAAGAGAAGTCTCTGATTTCAAGGAGCGTAAGGTAGTGGTCACTAGCCGTTTCGTCCGCCAACTCCCTCAAGGTGCACGTTTGAAGTTCCCATGCACCATGAAAAATTGTGAAATCAAGCATAGTTGCGTGACCTCTAGCTTCGAAAGTTGGGGTATCATCGTTGATGTAGTAAAGAGTAGTGGAATGCATCAATTTGGTCAGAAGCTCCCATCTCCGATTAGTATGCGAACTAGCTGCTGCCACAGCTTTACAGTTGAGATCATCCATCAAGATTACCCGAGCAGACCTGGTAATGACCTCCTGTAAGTGGTTTATAAAATCCTCGTATTGTATAAGGTCGCAATTTGAAGTAATAAATGCCTCTATAACCACTGTCTCGGCCAGCTCAATCGCAGCGATGCCACTAGTCCTAACTAGCTGAAGCATACCAAGTCTTCCGCTAACGTTTTGAATGGCGACATCACTTCTTATGTTCGAGTACTATCCACTCCTGGCTAAGTGGTAATGATCCAAACATCGGCACCATGTCTCCTTGCCAACTCCTTCACAAGGTCGTGATTGATAGAGCTTCTGTTCGCGTTGGAGAGCATAAATTTAACCATTCCTGGCGATGTCGCAATCCAAGCCTCCGGTCCGATGTCCTTCATTGCCGCAATCTAGGCACTTCTTTGGCTTTTTACATGTGCATATTATGCCCGCTACCGCCACAGTTAAGACACCAATTTTTTCTATTGGGGCCGCGACAGTCAGCACTCTTGTGGCCAGAGCCTCAACATCTGAAGCAACGGTCGTCGTCATCTTTAATGTGGGCCCTGCAATGGGCCCACCCAATTCTGATATACTCCTGAACCAATTTCTGAGCCGCCCGGTATGTGGTGATAATCGTGACATTTTTGGTTTCACCGAAAGCTAACGTTATTGAGGTAACTTTAAAGTTCTCAGCCACTCCTAATGTGTCCTTTCTCAAGGAGAGAACCTCACCCGGCGACTTCTCGAGTACTCTACTTAAAGCCCGCATTATTACTGCCAGCCAGCACCTTTCTCCAAGTGATGAATCATAACTATTCTGAAGCAGCACTTATGGGAGGATTCAGAACCCTCCCCCATGATTAACGATTGGTCGAAGACTACATCCATAGATTTAAGACCAATTACAGTCGACGAGGCGTCACCCGCTCCATGCGTGCGAGCAATATCTTGAAAGATGAAAGTATCACCAGCATCTAGGAGAAATTCCATCAGAAGCATAATTCTATCATAATAGGACCATAATAGAGGCGCCGTAGTTAGTTAGGAGTAGAGAAATTCTTGATTATCCAGGATTACCTTCTGTTTACGAATAAATCCAAAAATTTAACTCACGGTACAAACAGACTTTAGACAAACATGTAAATTATCTGGCAGTGAATCTACTGGACAAAAGCGATGACAACAGACGACTAAAACGTTTCCATGGGTAGGATCTATCTGCCTGGAAAATGGAACCTAGAAGTGGAAACACAGGATGAGTCTGTTGCTGTGTAGTGATCGTAACTTTGATAGTCTTCGAATTTAAGCTATTTCTATTTACCGATGAATATTTGTTTTATCTATTGTGTTATTTTCATTTATTGGAATTGATGATATTGTTTTTATTTTTATTCTTTTCTACCTATGATTTATTTCTAGTGCTACGTTAAATACTGAATTTTACTTCGACCACAAGTGCTTTTTCTATATATGAGGTGTTGAACGTTTGTTTGGTTTAATGAGGGGTCTTGTCGAGGACCTCTCTTCACGAAATTATCATTAATCAAATTTACTTACTGTCCTGTATGAGGTACCAATTGTAAATGCCAACAGATAGACAAAAAAATTGAAATCCATCCGCAAGTTACCCACTGCATTTAAAATTTTAAAATCTTGATTTTAAAAATTCTAAATGATTTTTAAAATTCTTCTTACATTTTATTAACACGAGAAGCTGAGGAGGAAGAAGAAATTTTAGAAGAGGAAAAAGGCCTACTAATTTTGATATTTGAAATTGTACAATCTATTAAAAACATGAAGAAAACAGGAAAGCATAAGAAATAGATGAACTTCCAATAAAGCTCTTTAAATGCTTAGAAGATGATGGAGCTTACTGGTAGATTCCCGCAATTGCACAGTTGCGTCGTTATCTCGAACGTCATAGGAAAACCATCCAGAGGCTCAGGCGAGATGGCAGAGAAGGTTATGAAACAGCTGCTCAACGTGCTGTGGACTGAAAGCGGAAGGTCTGTTACAAAATAAAAAAGACAAAACGCCAGAAATGGCTTGAATTGTGCGAGGACTTGGACAACGATCGGTGGGGACAGGCGTACCAGATCGTGATGAAAAGGTTTAACAGAGGCCTATCCGTCCTTACGGATGAACAAACCAGTAAAATTATAGCACGACTATGCTCATGTATTGAACATAGATCCAATGACGTCGCAGACTGGGAAACAAGACGGTTTACTCGGGATGAAGTGACCTCTGCAGTTCTCAGACAGGGGAAAAATAGAAGCCCCATACCTGATGGGATCCTGGCCTCCATATTGAAGGGCTTGATCCGCCATATACCATGGCAGGTGGTGGATGTCATTAATCAAGAATTGGAGGCTGGGATCTTTCCTAGCTGTTTGGAGGAGTCCCGGAAGGTTTTTCTTCCTACGAACAGAGAGGTAGGATTGACTGTTGAGAATTGTCCGCTTTGCCTCTTAAAGAATATGAGCAAGGCCGTAGAGGAGGATTTTGGCTGAGCGCATAGTGAGCAAACTTAATGCCGGTGCTGGCATCCACCCGAACCAGTTCGACTTCTGGAGGGGTGGTACACGATACAGGCTGTTTCGAAGGACATTATCAGGCTGTTTTAGCCTGTAAAGGCTAAAACAGCCTGATAATTGGGCAGCTGTGACTAGACCGGGAACCTGGAGGACAAGGCGGATACCGCTTTTCATATTACTTGATGTACGGAATGCTTCTGGATGACTGCCCTGGGATGTGATCATGATCGCCTTAGGGTAAAGGGTATTAGGGTAAAGGCAGGTCTGGCAGTACCTCTTCGAACGATGGATTACTGCAGGATGGATATGCAGGATGGCGGCCTCCACATTCAGACTTGCTGATTGTAGCACAAGACATTCAGAAGTTACAAAGAATGATAAAACCATTGGAAATAAAGGAATATAAGAAGGAAATAATAAAGGAATATAATGAAGGAATATGAGATGAAAATAAATGTGAGGGAAACAAAAGTTATGTAGATGAATTAGAGGAGAAATACGGATCTTGTAACTGCAGCAGAAATAAATTAACAAGTAAAACGACACAGACATGTTGGAACAGTACTAAATGAAGACCGGAGGAGTAAAGAATACATTCAAGTTGAGAATTGCAATGGCAAAGGAAAACTTTTTTCAAAGAGAAACCTACTCTGCAGCAACATGGATCTGAACCTGAGGAAGAGGCTGCTAAGATGATGAATTTTGAGAATACTTTTGTACTGCAGTGAAACATGGACACTAGGAAAAATGGAAAAAGATAAGATCGAGGCTTTTGAGATGTAGGTCTGGAGGAGGATGGAAAAGATAAAATGGGTGGACAGAGAAAGTAATCTAGAAGTATTAAGAAGGAAAATGAAGATAGAACAATATTGGCGACATTACAAGAAGGAAAAGAAAACTGAATCGGGCATACACTTATAAGGGAAGGAAAATTAAATACAGTTCTTGAAGGCTCCGTTAAAGATGAAAAAATAAGAGGAAGGAAAATGCTGAAGTTAATAAATGACAAAGGGTAGTGAAGGTTATGATGAGACGAAAAGAAAAGCACGGGACAGAAACAGATTGAGATAGTGGTGGTGCCAGGACCTAAAACCAAGCAGAATGTCATATGATGACACTTTACTATTTTTAAAAAAGAATTAGCCAAAAATTTTCACTCCTTCCTACAAAATTACAACTTTATTTATAATTATTGTTATATCTATGTGGTTTTTAAATTATTTCTTTAACTATGTATCAAAAAATTAGAAATAAAATTTTACATAAAAATGAGAAAAAAATAATTCATCATTTTGGTTTTTTTGGTTATTTTTTGAACTTAAAATGATTGAATTGAAAAATCTTTCTGTAGTAAAAATTAAAAATTGATTACATAACTTGAATGGCGTATCCGGAAAAGTTATAAAATTCATTGCTGACTTTATGTATTCCAGATGACAGTCATAAAAATGGAAAGTTAATTTACATTTCGTTAAGTGTAACTATTAATTCTACCCTTACGTTAAAGTCTCCTGGTTACACATACACAATTTTTTATATAGTAGCCTACGGTTTTATATGGGAATAATAAAATACTCTACGGTTCACCGACTCTTCGCGTGGAAAAATATTATAATTTTTGTTTGTGAATAATCTTGCTCTGAAGGATATTTGCATGATCTTCGGATTTATTTTTGCCCATTATTATCCGTTGGTAGAATTCTTAAGTATTATTTATTTCAAAAGCACCCGACACTTGTTCGTGAGCTGCGTATATTTTACACGTGTCATGCTGTATGTATACATAAGTGTACTGTCTAAGGCGTTGAATTATTGGCTTCATATATTAAATTTAAATTTAAATATTAATTAATATTAATATTATTAATAAGTATTAAATTTAATATTTTAAGGTTTTTATTATCTTTCATTTTAAAGAGATTAAGCACGAATATTGTTTAATAAATATTTAAATATCCTAATTATTTGACAAGTGAAAGTATTATCATTTTTATTAGGCTCTATATTTTTCTTCATTAATAATAATTTATAATCTATAGGCGTTTATATAAATTAAAATATTACCTCTTTGATATATCATTGCTATATGGTTTTAGATAGGTAAACCACTTCTAGAAAGTCTTGTGAACTTTATATTTTTATTATGAATAAATAAACAAACATTTGTTTTAAGATTTACAAAAAAAAAAAATCAACACAAAAACAAAAAACTGGAAATTATGTAAATTATTATATTTTCACATTGTAAATAAATAAATCTATAGAGTTTTTTGTTTTTTTCAGGAAATCAAACTGAAGGGAATTAATTTGTAATTTGTCCTTTTAAAAATGCATATCAAAAATAATAAAATATTCTTAGAATATTTTTCTAGTAGACTATTTCCGCTGAATAGAAAGTGAAAGAAATTATTCAAAATATTTATTTAAAAACTAACGTTAATTACATTTATGTTTTATTTTATTAGCTTAATTTACTTACAATTGTGCTGACAGTACAGCAAAAGTAATAATGAAAGTTGAGATCGGGGTGATGAAAAAGAGTTAGAAGGTAATTACGTAAACAAAAAGAATGAAAAAAATAAATTAAAAAAAATTTGTTGACAAAAGCTTTTTATTGTCTTAAAATATGATGTTTATTCCATTTCCTGTGTAATCGTTTTCTGGGATTTCCAGAAGATTGTGCGAGATAGGAATATTCCCGCTAAGACGTCTGCAGCCTCGCGGGGGAAACCGTGCTGTGATTCGGAGTCAGCTCCTTTGTATCGCTTCGAGAGCGATACAAAGTAGTGTTCCATGTACAGTTGTTTAAGTGCATGAATGCGTGTTCGTTGCGTGACCCTCCTGGCCGCAAGGCGCTCCTTTAGTTTACGGATTATATCTTCGGACCACCAGTATATTGGCTAACAACTCCTGTTGGGAAGAAGCGCGGAACTGGCATTTTTCAGACAGTCAACCAGTCTTGCAGCCCCATTGTCTGCAACGGTAGTCTCACGCACCCTGCTAAAGTCAAGAGCCTCCACAAATACTTTCGGGTGAAACCCCTTGGTGGTTCAACCGCGAGTGATTGGCCTCCCAGTTCTCTGAAGGCTTTCATCTGCTTTATGGTTTGATGATCACTCGCCAGATTCTCTTCATTCACGCACCAGTCTCGTATCCGTACCGCTAGGGCCGGCGTAGCGAAGGTCACGTCGAAAATGGAATCTGTGTTTCCCCTCATGAACTTCAATGTATCACCGGTATCGATACCGGTGATACATTGAAGTTTTCACACCTAGAGTGTCTTGTGACACTCTAGGCATCTGAGAATGCTGCAGCTTCTATCAGGAGTCTGCCTCGTTCGTCGATCCGGAGTGACCCCCCAGGTAACCGACTAAGCATTAATGTCCCCGGCCAGGAATGCCGATAGGTAGGCTTCCATATCGAGTCCAAAAATTAACCAAGAATTAAGAACTTCCTGTAACTGAGCGTTACAGGGAACGCTCAGCAGCCATGTTGGGCGACAGGTAACAATTATAATAAAAGATAATTCCGATTCTCGCCCTGACGTACCCAATCTCACTCAGAACGTCCCTCACCGGAAGGTGCGTACTCGGCCAAATGGCCGCACCCTCGTCTTCGGAGACAATCCACTCGCGGGGTGCATGGGGCACAGAATTACAGAAGACTTAGCGAAACATAAAATCTGGAAACTTCGAAAATTTACTCGTACATCCATTGTGTTACGTGGTCAGTTTTAAATGTAACGGTAGCCGCAGTCGTTTACCAACTAATGAGAGTAAATATTACAAGTTTAAATTAAACACGCTGCTATTTACTATATAAAACATTTCATTATAGGTTTAAATTTACTTCAAAATAACTACGGTAAATATGTTTCAAATAAATAATTTTATAATTTTTTGAAAATATTATTAAAAAAACAAATTGACTTTTAATTGATTTTTAGTTGTTTTTTTTTTATGATTCAAGTAGTCTTAATCGTAAAGAAAAAAACATATTTTGTTTTCTTTAAATTTATTCAGCATAAATAACTTTAAAAATTTCATTTATAAATAAAATAAAAAATCTGAACTACAAAAGTACTGAAATTTTTCTAAGAAATTTTATAAATTATATTAAATTATTTTTCTAACTGAAAACTTATTTAGGTGTTCCAAACAATTTCGGATGGGCATTGAAAAATTCTGGTAGATTAGGCTCTTAAGTGAAACACTCACTCATGTGAACTGTGGCAAGCTGTTTAACCGACCGCGAGAGACAGTCTGCTACGTAGCGAATAAGTCTGATCATTAATTAAAATGTCAGAAAAAGATTTTTCAAAGTATATGTTTGGAGTGTCGCTTTATATGGAAGTGAAACTTGGACGATCGGAGTACCTGACAGAAAAAGATTTTTTTTGGACGATCGGAGTACCTGTAAAAAGAAGCTTTTGAAATGTGGTGCTATAGGAGAATGTTAAAAATCAGATGGGTGGATAAAGTGACAAATGAAGAGTGTTGCGGCAAATAGATGACGTAAGAAGCATTTGGAAAAATATAGCTAAAAGAAGACAGACTTATAGGCCACATATTAAGGCATCCTGGAATAGTCGCTTTATTATTGGAGGGACAGGTAGAAGGAAAAAATTGTGTAGGCAGGCAACGTTTGGAATATGTAAAACAAATTGTTAGGGATGTAGGATGTAGAGGTATACCGAAATGAAACGCGTAGCACTAGATAGGGAATCTTGGAGAGCTGCATCAAACCAGTCAAATGACTGAAAACAAAAAAAAAATTAATTAAAACGGAATAAATAACTTACCCCTTTAACCGACGACTGTCTTTCCTCAAGAGAAGTAATGAAAAATTCACCAGGAAACTTTAGAAGAGTATTAGTGGCAGATAGAGAAAGAAAAAAAGTATAATCTTACTCCTTACTCTTGTTCAACCTCAAAAATAAAAACAAAAAAACTCCCTTCTTCCAAATCTTGAAAATTAACCTGAATTTTTGTATTTCAATTTATTTATTTTTTTAAATTTTAATGTAGAAATACATACAAAAGGTGGTAAGGAGACAGGAGGAGCATAAATCTTTAATGAGTCAAATTAGAAATAACAATTTAAAAAAAAAAATAATTTTTTTACTCGATAGTGTAAAAAATATCAATCTAAATGTTCTAGATTATACACTTTTTGACATACTCGTGTAGAAATACATCGTATAAATGTTTGATAAAGGAACAAGAGGAAGCACAGGTCTTACTTGATTCCAGATAAGAGGCGGAGTAATTAAAAATTTTGTCCTTTTTTTACATGATGTCAGTATTTTTAAATTTTTATGAAAATCAGATAAAGATAGGATCAAAAATAGGCACAGAAGTTTTGCTAACATGTTGTCAACTTTTATTAATATACTGAAAAAATACTGAAATAAATAAAATGTGTTACATTATTGTTCAATTGAGTACAGGTCTTTATAAAAAAAAAATATTTATTGATAAGTAACATTTAATATTTAAAAAACAGTACCTGGACAGAGAATAAATTTAAATAACTTTCACTAATATACCTATACTAGACTATTCACATTAAATATGTAGGTGGTTTTACACGAGCAATTTAATAATAAATGGTTTTTTCCAAGAAACTAAGTGATATTTTATAAATATTGTATTATAAAAATCAATAAAATGCTTACAGCACATTATATTATTAACTTAATATCTTAATATTATCATAAAATAATTGATTTAATTGGCGTAAGCTTATCCGTTTAATAATCTAATTAATAATTGTTTGTTGGCTTAAATATAAAAATATTAAATTAACTTATTTAAAAAGACTGAATCATTTTAGATACTAATTTTTATAAAAATACTTTTCAAAAGAGTAATATATTATCTAATTTACTGATAATATCAAAACTTAATGTACTTTAAAAAACTATTTTGTATCCAATATCCGTTCTGTCAAATCAGATCACGTAGGTTTGTAATAGAAAGTGCAAATTATATTGCTGTTCTTAAATTAAAATGGAATTATAAATACTTATAAGCGTAGGTTGTTTGTCAGGCGAAAATTAAGAAATTGAAGGCGAATTAAGAAGTTTCTATGCCTGTAAGTCGAGATAAAATCTTCCTAAAATATTTATTTAAAATTAATCAAATTAATGTATATTTTATGTGTTAAGATATCAAGTTAGGTGATATGACAGGGTCATAAGTTCCTTCGAATATATCATCGTCCTTTTAACTAATAACAAGCATCCATCCCATGTCCCAGGTTTAACGAAAGGAATTAAGTTATTTTCAATTCTACATTGAGCCGATTATACTGTTGCCCCCTTATAATGTCATACTCATACTCACCAAAATACACTTGATATTCATACGCTGCAGAATCTATTTGTTTATGAATTTAGTTACACTTAGATGAAGTAACTCTGATTGTTATTTCTTATCGCTTAAGAGCTTTACATGTGTGATAGTTAAAAGGAGTGGTAAAGATAATGGAAAGAAACAAATAAATTAATTGTTAAGCTATCCTATTTCATAAAAATATTTTTTTTCATTTCTTGATTTTTTGAGAATATAGTTTAATAGAGAAGAGCTATTTATAATAAATTATCCCCAATTTTTTTATTATCTGTATATCTGAAACTTCTAAGTTAAAAGTACAAAACGTTTTTAAACAAAAATTACAATTAAAGTGTATTGGAAATTTGTTTAAGCTACATAATTTAATGAAGCTACATAATTTATCTACTGAAATTTAGTATTAGTTATATCTAACAACTAACACACCGGTTTATTAAATTTAGTTTTAAGATTAATTTAGAGAATACAAATTTATTTTAATTTTGTTTTTTATTATTGAATAACTATTTATAGATTTAGAGTAGTTTTTGAAAAATTAGATTTATTTTATTGTTTCCTGAGAAATTTATTTAATCAAGAATCTTTTTTTCTTTATTTATTCTTTTGTTTCATTTAAGCTTCTTATATGATGGTGAATAAGCACTATTTTTAATTTAAAAAGTCGGTGGTTGGACCTGTAATTTTCTTTTAAGTATGAAGAGGAAAAGGGAAAGCAAAAGGGTGAAAAGGGAGAATGGGTTTACACTATGTAAATGTTTTTATTAAAGATTTATTATAAATTAATAATTTTAAACTTTTCATTTTTACCCCGTAACAAAATAGTACTATCTTATTATAGAAGTTATAAGAAACTTAACTTCTTATAATAGAAATCAATAAAAAGCTGGATCCAAGAAATCAAAAAAGAGAATGAAATAATGGAAAAAGATATGTTTCGTAGGAAAGTGTGAAAAATAAATTAATCCAATGTAGGAAGAACCTTTTTTTAAAAGAACTGGAACAGAGAGATGTGAGGAAAGGAAAAAAAACGCATAGCGAAAAGATAAAAAGAGTACTAGAAAATAAGGAGACAGAAAGAATACATACAAAGAGAAGGAAATGAGATTTTTACGTGGTCCTATAACGATTTTAGGTTGCCACAAAGAACGAAGAAGAAGCAAATAACATTATCGGAAATAATACTCATGAAATTTAAAACAAAAGATAAACGAGCCCATTTACTTCTAAAATGCCCTCTTTTTGTTATTTGACATAGGTAAAAAATATTTTTCATCTTTTTAAGATAAGTTAGCTATATAATTTTTTTTTTTTTAATTAAATAACTTTTAAAAGGATCACGTGCTGTATCTTCCATATTATTATTTTTCATTTAATTTTTATGTTTAATAAACACTACTTTAAATTACGATTTAAAAACGAGTAGTAAAACTGAAATGAATTTATGCCAGAGTGCTACAAGGAAGTAGTATGGACCTTTTCCGTTTTCCATATAGACATTTGACTATTCAGGGACAACTAACATAACTGTAGCAAATTTCACTAATGACTTAGCATTAAAAAGTACACTGTGTTATAGTTACTAACAAGATATTTCGAAATCATCAAAAATTACCAGGATAAGACGAATTAAATTAAATACTCTGTATTTTATCGTTACACCAAAAAATTAATTCATAAAAGAATATACAAATTCCACAATTTGACAAGATTAAATACCTTTCTTTTCTTTTCTGTTTAATCTCCGGAACCACCGTAAGATCTTACTCTTCAGACAATGACTGAGGATGATGTGTATGAATATAAATGAAGTGTAGTCTTGTACAGTCTCAGGTCGACCATTCCTGAGATGTAGGGTTAAGTGAGACCCAACACCAAAGAACACCAGTATCCACGATCTAGATTAAATACCTTGGCTTCCATTTACCGTCATTTTGAATAACGGTTTTCTAAAGAACAGAGATATATATATATATATATATATATATATACAGCTGATATTCTTGGCGGAGTGATCGCGTCTCGGCCTTTCATCTGGAAGTTCCCAAATCCCAGTCAGGCTTGGCATTTTTCATACGCTACAAAATTCCATTTCCATATCCCACGCACAAGCTTTAAGCTTATTGGGTAATATCATCAAACACACACACACACACACACACACACACACACACACATATATATATATATATATATATATATATGTGTGTTCTTTAGAAAACTACTTACTAATATATATATATATATATATATATTAGTAAATTACTAATTATATTACTAATATATATATATATATATATATATATATATATATATTAGTAAATATATATAATTGTATGAATTAGGAGCAACATAGGTGGATAAAATCTCAGTTTTCTAAATAGTAGGTAAAAAATAAAAATTTAATACCCAATTAATGGCTCAATTAAACCATCATTAAAGATCTCTGAATAATCCTTAACTAATTAAATGTAATATCGTTTCGTTATAAGCGCCGTGGTCACAGTCGGGAGATCGCCATTTATTCAAAATTATAGCATATCTCCCTCAGCCGGGTCACATCAGTCTGTTTACAATCTACTGAAATTGAAAAATCAGTAAGCCATCTTGTGGGATCGTTTGGAGTAAAGTCTACATTAAGAAGAGTTTATTTTTACTATCCCCTTTATGTGTTTCTTATACTAAAACCAGATCGCAGCAGATCTTAGGTAGTACTCGTTCGGGAAATCGTCTTTTAAAAGTGTTCATATCATAATTGATTAGTAATATCGATTTTAGTTTATGCTTTTCCATTTCTTGCTTAGGGCGTCCAGTGTGCTCTAGTGTAAACGAGAGATATCGGATAACACTGGAAGCCAGTAAGTTTGAACAGATCACGGAATGAACATTATTATGGTATAGTTGGTTTGAACATCCACTTTTGGCGTAAAAGATTTCATTACAGATAAAAATAAAAGAATGTTACCTTTATAAACATTCTCCTTATTGTATTTTCTCTTAATCATAATAACTATATTAATACTCAGCCTTTTTCAGCATTTTTTAAAAATATATTTTGAAATGAAATAAAATAGTTTATTTCTTACTTTATTAGTTTAGGTTGTATGTGTTTGTTATAGTATAGTTTTATGAAAATAGAACAAGCATTCTCCATAATAACAATGTAGTAATAACATTTTATAACTCATCTAGAGATAGTATGTTCGTTATAAAATATCATGGACGTAATAATGAAATAATAAAAATTTTTATCTATTAAATCTTTAGTAATAAAAGTACATACAATCAATAAAATGTTAAAAGTGAAGTTAAACGTTAAATTCACTTGAATTAGATGTTCTTAACTCGTAAGTTTCTAGGATAAAATTTATTTTAACAATTTTTGTCCTTAGTTAAATCGATTAAGTAGTAACTTATTTCATCATCGATACTTTATTTTGATAACTTAAGTAATAATTCTTACCGGTTTTCATAACTTAATTGTAATTATACTTCGTATAATTATTATAACATTATCTTTCACTTGCAACAGTCATTTGTAGTACTGCGATCTACATTACTATGAAATAACATTTACTAAAATAAATTGATTAAATTTTTAAAAAGCTATATCATTCTATATTTATTTTTTTATTGGTTTTATTAAAATATATGTTATTATATAAATAATACAAGGAACTCTATGTTGAATGTCATTCTTAATTTTATTATTATTATTTTTTACTAATTTAACCTTAAAAAAAATAATCCGTTACATAGAGCTAAGTTAAATATATATTTTTCCTTTGCATTTGTAAATAATTATTATTTTAAAAAATATTTCTTTTTTTCATTCTTTTATTTATAGTCGCATCAGTTATTAAGAGTCATTAGCTACTTGTTTCAGAAAATTGTTTACAGATAACTAATATTTAAAATGTATAATTAAACATACGATGAAAATTAAACTAATAAACGGACGTTAGAATATTACCGCTGTTTAAGCAATGTTTCACATTGACGGTTAGGTATATTAAAGTTTTTTAAATTAAATTTTTTAATTTAATTATCGTACAAAAAATTTAATGTTGTCTTGATGTCATCCTCTCGGCTTTTTGATTTAAGTTTGATTGCTGACAACTAGCTGTGAATTTTGAGCAATCTAGGAAAAATAGCTTATAGTCCATTGTACATTACATATCTCATAGTAATATTGAGGAAAGCCAAGCAGATGGGCACGGGTGAACCTATTGTGTCCAGTCTTTAGTCCAGTTAGAATGATTTGATCAAGTGTGTTGTAAGTGACGAATGGTTCTTCAAACAGATTTTCCCTAATTTCATGTAGGTCCGTGGGTGAACTTAACAACCAAAATTGTCTCCATTTATTACTTAATTTCCACCAAATATAACTTATAATTATAAAATAACATTATAAAAATTGAATTGTTATAATGAATTATTACTATTATATATGATTTCTTTCTTTGAAATTATGTGAAATGTGTTATTTCAATGTTCAATATATGGCTTTTTTTTACTTTCTTTTTTATTTTCCTGTTTATCCTCCGGGAATTACCATTTAGATATTACTTCAGAGGATGAATGAGGATGATAAGTATGAGTGTAAATGAAGCGTAGTCTTGTACAGTCTCAATTCGACCATTCCTGAGATGTGAGGTTAATTGAAACCCAACCACCAAAGAACACCGGTATCTACGATCTAGTATTCAAATCCGTATAAAAGTAACTGCCTTTACTAGAACTTGAACGCTGGAACTCTCAACTTCCAAATCTGCTGTATTTGTAAGACGCGATCACCACTAGACCAACACGATTGGTTATTTTTTTTACTTAGCATGAAAAAACGATTGTTTTTTCTTCTATAAACTACTTTTCTTCTTTATTTTCTAATATTATTTTATTTACATGTGCGTACCTAACATCTGGACCGATTATAATTTAATTTTCAAAATTGATGTTTATTAATTTTTTTAATTTTTGAGAATGAATATGAATTTAAATATATCCGTATAACTCAATTTTTCCATGAGCGGTATAGCTTAAATAGAAAGTGTTATGTATTTTATAGTTTTATATTTCTTTTAGTAATATTTTATAAGAAATTCCAGGCGATAGAATAAAAAAAAATGTATTTTCATATTTCGTAGCTGATTTATAAAAATTGAGATTCTTTTTTTTTCTTTGAGATTATTTAAAACAAGTGATTTTATTTTGCTACAATTTTTTAGGAAGATTAGTTTTTCGTGTACTCTTAGTTTAAGATACGTTTTTTAATTTTTTACGTTTCTAACAGAACTGAAAAGAAATCCTATTAATTAAATTGTCCATTATCTTGTTATATTATTATCTACATTTATCTTTCCGTTTATAAGGGATTAGTCATGAATGGAAAAAACTGGTTAAATGAATCTAGTAAAATGAATTGATTTTAACAAGATATAGCCGTTTACAAGATTTAAATCTTAACTGTCTCTTACATCTTTATTTGAAATATTTATTAGCGGACTCTTTTATTTTAACGAAGTATAAGTTTTTGACAATTACTCTGTTAGGAGATCCGTTTGGTATGAAACGTTTTTTAAGGGTTCCAGGTAATACGTCGCTGATACCTGTAGTACTACCGGGTAATTTCATTTGTCTATCATGTTTCAGACAAAAGTAAAAATAACATCCGATGATGAACTCATTTATAAGATATTAGATTCCTTATATACTATGAAAGCCATTCATTTCTACAGGTTACGGGTACTAGACTATCTCGAGAACTTTACCCTTTCAAAAGGGCTTTTATTTCTTCTTAGATGCCAAAAATTTAAATAGAACTTCCCTCCATCTACAAAAATTAAATTTCACGGAATCATAATATTGAGTTACATGGAATCAGGATATTGATTTGATTATTTTTTATTTGTTGTTCGGTCTTCTACGGAAAATACCATAAAATATATAATCTATTTAATTAAATGTTAAATTATATAATGCTGCAAAGGAATAATGAATAAAACATGTAAAAGATGGATTTAAAATCAGAATATAAAATTAATAAAAAGGCTAAAGATTTAAAAGACATGACGAAGAGTTATATCTACGCGTGGAAAACTAATCAATATCACCCGAAAGAGATTAATGGTGTTGTATGGGCACCTATTCCGCATGAACAACAATTGACTAACAAAGAAAATATTTGAACATTTCAATAACAACGTAAAGACAAGTAACAACTGGTTTGTAAATGTCAGGAAGGATATGGAGGAAATGAAAATCACAAGGTCTATAATAAAATATATAAATAAATTTAAAAATAACGTTAATGCTTTTAAGGGTTTACAGGAGAGAAAGAAAAAAGGAAAGAATACTGGAAAAAAAAGGAAATGAGATCACGAAAAACTATTTTACGTGGGCCAAAGACGCCAAAATCGAGGAATAAAAGCCTAAAAGAAAAATCTGAAATTAAACCAAGAGTAAGGCAAGGGGATGTTTTATTACCAGCTCTTTCTGAATGAGTCCTAGAGAAAGTAATAAGAGAATGGTAAAAGAAGATAAAAGAAATTGGAATACATACTCAAATCAAATTTGTTTCGAAATTTAAAGGAATTGGATTTAACTGCCTAACCTTCTCTGATGATATTGCAGTTTTCTCGGAAATTTTTAAAACGGCAGAAGAAGAAGTGAACCACTTAAAATAAATTTCAGCTAAAGTACGGCTAAAAATTTCCTTCAAAAAGACAGAATACTGGAACAAGTAATCCAACTTAAAGATTATATAAATAATACCAATCAAACAAGAGCGAGAAAATATGGAATTAGCCTACCAACTTACAGAAGATAATTACATAAAAAGAAATCTCAATAAAAGCCAAATCAGGCATTACAATAGAGTAATCAAAATAAAAAGACTGTACATATCAGAATGCACCTTTAGTTTGAAATCAGGTGAAATAAATGTAATAGAAAAAATAATTTTTTTGATTATTTCTAAGCTCATTTATAATCAGTTACATTTACATAAACTTTTAGTAAATTGGATCATATCCCAAAATTACACGGTAAGGAGTCCTCAGCTAAACTCTCAAAGATTATACAATAGTATATTAAAAAGTTTTATGCCAAGCATACATACAAGTAGCAATTATAAATGATACTCAACACCACTAGAACAATATAAAGCAAAATAAGATATCATAATAGGTAGAATTAAAAAAAGAACGATCAACCAATGTAAAGAAAAAAGAGAAGTATATGTATCAAATTTGAAATTAGGAGTCGAATAGATAATGCACAATACTCACATCCGAAGTTAATACGAACACATTAAGACACTATAGAGACACTTAGGTCTAGAACGTGAATTCAGTTCGACATTTTAATATCATCTCCATTGTTTAGTAGCTTCATTGTCTAGTGATTTGTAATAAAAAAAATATACTATGCGTTCGGGAAGTCGCTGTGCATTATGCACTAGAATTATGTGGTGCATTCTGTTCTTCGGCGTTAGGTTGGTTGCCCAGTGGGTTCGTTGAGCGTCAAAAAGGAGTTAATGGGATATTAACTCCTTTTTTGAAGCAAGATATAGCTAAAAAAAGAAAAATCTATACTCATGTTTTGGTGAGTGGGTTTATATTAAATATTTTTGGTAATTTGTGATTTAAAAAAAGCTTCAATTTTTGTAAGAATTTTTTATTCAAGTGTCATAGTAAAGATTTGAAATTACATTTCGGCCAATTCATTTCCACCGCTTTTTCCAATCTTTGAAAAATAATTTGTTACATTCTTTTTTCCCGAAGTTATCTGTCTACGAATTTTAAAGAAAATCGGCCGAGTCCAAAGTTAGAAGACCGAATACAATACAAGCCAGCGTACTGTTGTGCTTACATACACACAACGTGCAAATTTTAGCATGTTGTATGATAGAGAATCATAGGAATTCTTGAAAATAATTGTGTGATGTGCAGTAACAATAATTTTAGTGAAACTATGTGTAGACAGTAAAAATAAAAGAGTAGAAACTTCTGAAATACGATGTGTTAGAGGATTTCGAAAATCACGTGGGTCAGTAAAGTTAGAAATGAAAAGGTTTTAGAAAGAATAGGAGTCGAGAAAAATTTGTCTCAGAATCTTGTGAAGAGATGAACCAGTTTGGTGTATCATGTAATAAAACATCCAGGCATAGATATAACCCTGAAAAAATCCTGTAAAATCTGTAACTGGAATGTATATAATGAATAATAGTAAATAATTTGCGTTTTAAAGGTTAGCAGAGAAGAGAAAAGGATGGAGAATATATTAAACTATATAACTGATGATTAAAAGAGATCGAAGTACTAGGGTCTCTGCCTTTTATCCGGAAGGTTCAGAGTTCAAATCCCTGCTAGACTTGTCATTTTTTATATTTAAAAAATTCATCTACGATGCAGTAATTTTAATTAGGTAAAATCCTGACGTTGTTTTGAGAATAAATAAATAAAATCTGTAAAATTATTTAAAAAATAAAATTTATGAACAGGCAACAATATACATAAATATACGTTGTACAATTTATAAAGAAATCTTTGTTAATCAGTGGAAAAAACTATAAAATAAATCCGTCCAATTAAAGAAAACAGTTGATATTTTTTCAACGTACAGTAGTTGTAATCTAACAATATATCTTTCAATACATACAACATACTAAGCTTCATGTACCTTGTACTTCCTGATATATTTCTACCACATCAATCGTATATTGATTGTCATCTACACCATTTATTCAGTAATCGCAGATTTTTTAACGTAATACTTATATACCGTTATGAAAAGAGCGATTGAAAAGACATTTCTTACATACTTATTGCTTGCTCATTTTCTTTTTCTTCCCATCTTCTTTTAGAACATCATTTAATGAGATGTCACAAGTGTCTCGGTCATTCGTTCTGCTCACTTTATGTACTGTAATAGATATACATACTGTCCGGATAATAGAATAAGCAATTTCTTTGAGAAAATTATTCTATTAACCGAAATATTCCATGAACCGGAATAAAAATATCAAAATGACAAAATATTTATTATTTATTTTGTTTAAGTCTTAATGTAGGTAGGTGTAATATATTATTTAATAATGATAAATATGATAGAAGCTCGATGCATATCATAATTGTTTAGAGAAAACTGTAACTATATTCCTCCGATGTTCTAACTTCTGACTGTTTAAGAGATTTCCTTCAATTTGAACACATTCAATGTTCTCCGCTATTTATTACAGTATAAGGTCAACGATTACGAATATTTTTTTTTTAATGCTAACATGGTCCTTATAAAATTGTGTTTGTTGTCGTATGCCTCAACAAATTTATGTTTTTGACGGCGATTTTTGAAGCAAAATATAAATATTTATGCGACATTTCAGACGTCTATTTTGAACTGTAACATATATGTTTATAACAGGGAATATTCTTATTTTATTGTATTATATTTTATTTTGTCATAGTTTGTGACACAGACATAAAGTTCAGTTTCTCTTGTTAGAGAATAAAAGTCGGCCATATTTTGGTATCATGAACTTTGTCAATTTAAACAATTTCTCTGTCACTATTACGTCAAATGAAATGAACCAAATCAGAAATCTTTGAAAATGTTTTATATATAAACGTACTAGCCGCTAGACCCGGCTTCGCCGGAAATCCCAGCCAGGTGGCAAACCAATGTCGGGCAATTTAACTTTTCCGCTTGCGCAGCAGATTCCTTTTGATTCGTTTTTGAATGTAAGTGCAGAACAATATGGGCACTCTTTGTCCATTTTTCTAATTGCGACACTTGAATGAGCTGAATAATCATAGGTGGCATCGTAATGATAGGCGCATTCTTTCAATTCAATGCCTGATGTCCACCTAGGTTGAGCAGTTCGTGATCGTGTCAATCGTAGTCGCTCCTCTCGTTCTGCCATTGTTTCTGTTAGTCGGGCTTTAGCTGCGCGAGTTCGGACGCCTTCTAATCGCATTTCCCGTTGCTCAGTTGTTTCAGTCGAACGGGATTGGGCTGTGTGTATTCGGTCGCTTTCCAATCTTGACTGTCTTTCGTCTTCAGTCTCTGCCGCACGAACAGTTTTCATCATACGTGCTATTTTTTGTATTTCTCCCAGTTGAAGAATGTCTTTTAGCCATGTTATGATGTTTTGAAAAAAGATCACAGAATTTAAAAGATTGCAGTTAAATACTTTACACACTTTAAATTAGTAAAACACACTCATGATAAACAAAAACAGCTATTTATTTATGTTTTTAAACAGCTATAAAAAATTGTAAATGAATGAATCGTAAAAATTACATATGCATCTGCGCTAAATCAATTGAAACTTAGGAATAACTGTACGTAAAAACTTCAGCCCTTTTCAAAATTAATCAATTCAATGTTGAAATAAAATGTTAGCTAAAAATTAAATTTTTCTTGAAAATCAAAGTCATTTTGAAAATGAAATAAGCTTTAAGGAAGAAATAAAAATGTTGTAAATTTCATTGTAATATTTCGTTATGTCGGAGGTCCAAAAAAATTAGCTTATGTTCACCGCAGGGCTTCAAAGTGTAGGTGTGCAAAATTTTAGACATATCTGTCCGGTAGATCTCGAGTTAAGTTGGAACAGACAGACAAACAAACATTGATTTTTATATACATATAGATATATGTAAACGTTTATCAGAGGAACACCGCGTTCTGCATTGTTTAGTCAATTTTTAAACACTTTTGTTTAACTCTTTTAGCTTCCTGAATCAAATCTTGTAATCAGTCCACTTAATTTCCATTATTTTTTGACTTGAAATGTTTAATTAAGGACTGTTATAGGTAAAAATATGATAAATAGGTCATTATCATATTGTATGTTATGTACTAGATTTTATACAATAGTTTGCACTTATGCATATATAAGATTTTGAAACGCTTTATTTGAAATTCAAAAAAACGTAAAAGCATTGGAAAAGTAAATATACATTTTTCAACCATCAAAGTACTTCTGGTCTTATGAGACAAAATAAAGGATTCTGGGTTTATCGTTACAAATATTAAGAAGCGTTTTTAATTTTTTTTTTTAATTTTATGTACATTCAAATTTTGTTGTAATAAAATAAGTATTTTAATTTAACTAGTTTTATTACATATTTATTTACTTTTTACGGAATTTTAAATAAAATATTTCTTTTAAAGACCCATTCTATCAGAAAAAAAATTGGCCACGGTAACACAGGCACTAAATAGTGTCCTTGTCCGCTACATCGAAAATCCCAGGTTTAATTCTCGGCTAGCTTTCTGGAAAATTTAAAACCGGTTAGTTCCAACGTTGATCTCATTAACTGATATAGGTTAAAAATTATTTTTGTTTTATCTTTTTTAATTTTAAAATTGATTAAAATATGTTAAAAAAGTGTACTATTGTATTAGTAAAATGTTGTCCATTTAAAAAACATACGATATAATGACGTCACACTCATCCAGGTTGTTACTATCTTTTTTGTACTGTACATTTTTTATTTTATTTTAATTGTACTAGAAAAAACTAATTTTAATTCAAGATTGATGCTTAAATTGATTATTATATATATGAACATAATATATATATATACATATATACATAGTATATACATAGTATATACATATACATATACATATATATATACTCATAATATATGAACATAATATATATATATATATATATATAGATTTTAAATTAATAAAAACATTAGTTCAGTATTTTCACGGTAGTAACTCCGTCCATGGATTTCAAAATTGGCCTTCAATTTAATGATAAAGGACGTTCATTATTTAATTAATAAATTAATTTTAAAAGAAATAAATAAATTAATTAATTAATTTAATGAAGTGTAATTTTTAGAATGCATTCAAAATAAAATTTTTGTAATATTGTTTTACATCGCAAAATTTTTAATACGTAAATTTATTTACTCTTCGGTTGTATAATGCAAAACTAATTGTGATCGTCAAAACAAACGTAATGTAATAGCTGTGCATTTTAAAGCGATTAAACGTAATTAAGCAGTATTAAAAAGTAGAATGTTTAATTTTATGTTTAGTATTTCAACAGTTTAAGATTAAACTCTATTTTTCTTTAAAAAAAACTTATCGGCAGAGTAACAATGGTTCTATGAAAAAAAAATTTAATTGTATTTTAAATGAGCTGGTTTGAAAAAAGTTGGGAACAAGGTGTAGTACTTTCTTGGCATCGGTTATTTATTCTTATGCAGCGGAAAAATAATGATACGTGAAGAAAGTTGCCTGAGATTTCTTTATTAGGATAGGGGATAATTTATGAAGTTTTGTTGTAAAATGATCATTATACCTTTAAATAAACCAAAAAAAAATGTTTAAGATTCAAAATTTGATATGCTTTTATGCTCCTCACCTTTAAATTTTTATTAACATTAAAATTTTAAATAAACCAAAATAAGTTTTATGATTCAAAATATCAATTTTTTAACTTAGATCGGCTTTCCCCCTTCCAATATTGCCCCCAAAGTATTTTTTTTTTTTTACTTGCATTAATACTATGCCTAGGAAGACAAAAAAAATTCGGTTAAATTATGTGCAATAAATAAAAAGTAAAAATATAAGCAATAAATAAAGAGAAAGCTTTTTTATATTTTTTGGGGAATGGGTAATTTTGAGGCAAAATTAAATAAAAAGTGGTAAGATAAGCATGCACGCATGTACTGACCTTAATATAAAGTGGAATTATGTTTGAAAAAAATTGATCCACAAAAACTATCTACCCTACTCTTGATATTTACTCCAAAATTTTACCAACAACCATGTAGTCGAGTCCTTTTGCCAAATTTCATCAAAATTGGTTTATCCAATCTAAAGTTATTAAGCTTCAAACACGCCAATGCACGTAATTCGTAAGTACGTACGTACAGACATTTTATCTTTCACTTTTTTTTTGTTCTGGGCCATGCAACGTTGAGAAATTTAAAAAACCCTTGTAGTACAGCTCTAGAACTATGATGCCAAGAAAAAAAAAAATTAAATAGATTGGGAAAGCGGTTGAAATTGCAATCGAAGAATAATAAAGCTCTTTCAAATAGTTTGACCGACGTATTATTTTTTGCAAGGTGAAACTAGTTCCGTAACCGAGTTTAAAATTGAGAATTTTTTTATTTATTTACAAAGAATAAATGACGCTCAATAGTCTTTTTAATTAGAAAATAGAATAGAATCTTTTCAAAATAGATAGTCTTTTAAAAAGACTTATCTTTTTAAAAAAAGTAGTATACTTTTAAATAAATACCATTAGATTTACTAAATATTTATGGAGATGATTCATATTTACGGAGAAGGAGCAAATATTGCTCTGACCGGCAATTTTTTATCCTGAAAATATGTTTGAAAAAGTCCTAAGAGGTAGTAGAAATTATATTACTTCAGAGTGGCTTATATATAAGCGTAATAAATAATTTATATGTTTTGCATATATAGTTGCGTGAGCTTGCGAGTTTAGAAAAATGTAAATTAAAAAAAAATGTAAATGTAAATGTACAAGTGTGTGTATGATTTTAATAGTTCTTGATAAGTTATGTTCATCAAGGACGCAGGAATAAAACAATGTGTTAATTATATCATTAAATAATTTTTAAAGCAATTTAAATAATATTATTATTTATAAAAACATGGTTATTTATTTTTTATTTTTTTATTTTACTTTAAATGGTGTATAAAAAAGTATTATGTTAATAAAATAAATTTTATATTTCAGATTTGTAAATTAAATCTCTAAGGTAGAAAAAATATAAGCACTTAAACTTAATATGAAATTTATTCTTTTTAACTTTTAATTATTGCTGTATTATTCAGTTATGAATTAAATTATGTACATTCAAACCCTTTAAAATAATTTTTTTTCTTCAGTATTTTAGTCTATATATATTTTTTTTTCTCAATAAATTATAGTTTAATTGTTAAATATTATTTAATTAATGGATATAGTATGTTAATTTTGTAACATGTATCTTTAAAAGAAGTAATCATAAATACGTAGTGGATAACACTTGTGAATTTCGTTATTATATGTGTTCAAAGTCAGATAATCGTACCTAAATTAAATAAATAAATACTTGTTTCATATTTTAAAATGATATGTTATATTAAGTAGATTTTAATATATATTTAATATAATATCACTCTATGTAATTCTAGACTGGGAAGGTTGATTTAGCTTGAATTTTATCCTAATGCATTTTAAAATTGATTACTACTGACAGTAATAGTAATTTAGTCTTCGGCTGACAGTCTTCGTAAATAAATTTCTTTACTAAACGCAAAGTAAATAAAGGCATGCCGGGTAGATTTCATAAGAAAGCTACCTATTGTAATGAGTACCATGATTCGACTTCCGGAAAATTTCGACATATCTTCACGTTTCATATACCTCAGACCCCAAAACCACCGTCAATTTAAAAGTTTATATATATATACATTTATATATATATATATATATATACATAATGTATATATACATATATATTTCACTTTCTTGTGGACATGATAACTACCGTAATTTTGCGCCGATCAGTTTCAAATTGATACATAAAATATAACTACCAAAAATGTCGGTCGAGGGCGTTAATGGGCAAAATTGGACCAATGGGGTGCTTTTTCGAAAAAACAAAATGTCGCTATAACTGTCTTATTAAGTAAATATCGAATTCGTTTAAAGTTCCTACTATTCTTTGAATAAGGACCTAAAACTTATCTAAGTAAATTTTTTTTTTATATCAACAAACATCGGTCCAGGGGGTGGAACAAAAATGGGGTTTCGAAGACAAAAAAAAATCATACCTCCCTTAATAGGATCAGTATCGAATCGGTTTAAACTGGTTGTTAGTCCTGTAAAGATTACCTAAAACGTTTGTCTGAAATAATTTTTGATATGACCAATCCTTACGGCAAGGGATGACCAAAATGTTGCTGGAATTGTAACAAGATGGGGCTTGTCGTATGCTGAACACGTGAAACTTTTTTCACATGCAACCATCGTTGTATCGAGTAAATTTAAAGTTTTTCTTAACTTTAAGGTGGAAATCTTTTTTATCCCCTACTTAGCACCGGTGAAATCCAATCTCCGCCTTCCGGCGTGCCAAAAGGGATTTTTTTTACGTTCAGGCAGATTTTTAACCATTAGTAATATTATCATAAGTTTATATGCTATTCTTTTCATAGCCTTCATTCTGTTCTATTTTTCATAATAAAAGATTCCTAGTATTTTTACATTATATTTTCAAAATTGTACGATGTGGAAAAGGATGAGCTTTTCCCAAAACAGAGAGACCGGATTGCATATAGTTAATACTTCTTTTGATTATCTCCCCTCTCACAAAGTGAGCGTATAACAGAAGCTCCTTTTAACATTATGGGTGAGGCAAGTTATGACTGCTCATGCACAAATATTTGGCGATATTGTGCCCGGCTGAACGGTGGCTTATTGTTATGATCATCGCCAATGACTATGAAGAAGCTAGAATCTCTCCAATCAAAATCTATTGTTTAATTTTGAAAAATTCGGGATAATTAATTCAAATATAGTCAGAAAACTCTTCATGTCCTATTAAAAAAATTGACAACAAAATTATAATACTTTCCTGGCATTGGTTATTTATTCCTATGAAGTGGAAAAACGATGAGACGATGAGAATTAAAAAATATCGATATTTCTAAACTTTGATCGGCACCACTCCCAATATTACCCCAAAGTATTTTTTCGGGGGTCACTGGTACTATACCTATGCTTAGGAAGAGGTAAAAAAATGTTGGCTAAAAAATATTTCATACTTAGAAAGGTTATTTCGATTTTGGGGAAAGAGTGAATTTTGAGGTAAATTTTAAAAAAAATTGTAACATACCCCTACGCGCATGTAATTAGCTTAATATATTCGTAAGGTAGGATTATGTTTGCAAAATTTTGAAAAAATTAACCTTAAAATCTTTAAAAAATTTATTCCATCCTACATACGAAGTTATTTTCATCATTTAAAAAACTTCCATATCCGTAACTTCGTTTTCCGTCACCCTGCTTCATATAATTTAATCTGCGTGTTAAAAAAATTTTTTTCTAAAATCAAATTGGTCATCTATAACAAAATTCATCTCTTCTTGTTCTCGTCTGTCATTAATTATTTTAGTTATTAATAATTCCTTTAATAATATGCTCCTGTTATTAAATGAAACCTTTTGCTTACTGGTTTCTCTTTTATTCACGATTCCATGCTATAAAGCATACCATAAAGCATGCTATAAAACATTCCATTCTCTATACGATGTTTTTTTCAAGAAATTTTTCCTAATTTCTAATTGTAATTTAATGTAAATTTTACTGGTAATTGGGTGCAAAGAAATGTTAAAAATGGCGGGCTCATTTTTGAACCTATAAACTGGTACGTATATTGAACTTGCAATGTTTTTAAATAAAATTCGAATTTTTGTCATTTTTCTCTTTTTTATTCAACCTATCTTACACCATTTTGTTAAAAATTAAATTCACTACAAGTTTTGACTAAAAGTTTTTTTTGTTTCACTGCAGTAGCTGAAATCCGAGCTAAATTTTTCATTAGCCGTAACTCGCAAAGAAATCATTTTAGAACGTATGTTTATTGAAATTTTCCATTAATTTTACGAGTAGAATAGGTTGTTAAAGTCCTAGGAGAACTTCGTGATACACGCTGAATATATAATCGCAGAATCACAAAGAATGTAACAAACTTTCAAGACATGTTCTACTGGGAAAAATAAAGAAGAGGGTTCATGTGAACGTAAAATATAGACAGATAAAATATAAAAATGAAATTTTGTTTCATTTAAAACGTAGTTAAAATCTGCTGAATATTGATATGTTTTGATTTTAATAAACTTAGTAACGTTTGTATTTAGTTTTTGTGGCCTTAATTCATACCGTTTAACTCAAAATCATATATTTTACAAGTTTCGCTTAAAACGTTTAAGTGTTTATTACTCATTTAACAAATTTATTTTACGATAAACATAAAAAAATGTATTTTTCGATCCCAATTTTTTGTCTTTTACCAAAACTTTCTCAAAAACTACTAAAAGTACAGTTCTTGGGACCTGTTATTTAAATTTTTGAAGACAATTTCATAAAATCGATTACATTTACCCCTTAATTCCGGTCCCCTGAATTACAGTCTGGCTCAATTCTATCGAAGACGTAGAAATCAGGGCGAAATCTTTTGCTAGGGGATACTCGATAACGAAATGTTTTCTATTCTTTATTTATATGAACTTTCTTCTTTATTTTTACCAATAGAACATGTTTGTTACATTCTTCGTTAATCATTCTGTATATATGATTGATATATGAAAATTTTATAACCTTATAAATACAGTTTCAGTGAAATAATTTAGTAAAAATGGACTGCTTTTTGGAGTACTGTATACTCCAAAACCTCTTTAGTTGTAACCTGTCTATCTAAAACTGTTTTACTTAACTTTTAGGTGTGTACCGATACAACTGTTATGATTTTTCAAATAATTTTGTGAAAATCAAATTACATATTTGTTTCTTTTCTATTGTTGTTATGGATTTTCATCAACTAATCGCTTCATCCATCCATTATCATACAGGATGGTTTGTACATTTTTATTGTAATTTTCTACATCCTGTATTTTCTTTTCTTCCGTTAAACCTACACTATATTGTCGTATTTGATAACTTTTTAATTTAATTTCTCTTCTACCTAAGAACTCGTTAAAACAGTAATAATATCAGTGATTCTAGATGTCTTTATTGTCTTTTCTTTGATTATTCCAAGGAAATAAATTCAGAAATTTTACCTTTATTGTTAAAAACAAAATCTCTATTGTTTCTTTCGTGTAAATTTGAAAATAGTTAAACTTTGATGATGTATTACTCTTTAATGATTTGATATTCCGCTTTTTCTTTATATACAGGCTGAAGAAAAACAAAGGAAAATATGATGGAAAAGGAAAATATAAAGTATGAATACCTTTAAAGATATATTATCTCGTTATAAAGAAAAGATTATTCTACTTCGCAAGAAATTAATTTGTCTCAAATTATTTGCCTTCCCTGTTACATAAAAATTAAAAATTACTTAAGGGTTATCTGCAAAACATTACGAAAACGTTTTTGTTATTTATCAATTCTATTATGAAGAGGAAATAGAATAAAATCCTAATTATATAATTTTTTTAAAATTACTTCCCAATCGGTTTCATGTGAATCATGGAATTATTAAAAAGTAAAACCGATGAACTTTAAAAAATATGAAAGATGAATTATCCTAATGCTATTAAACTCACTATACATGTGGGAACAGGGAGAAGTAACAACATTACTTTTATATATTAATTTAAGGTCGGGAAGTGAAGGGTGTAAAGCCTGTTGAAATTGAAGTTGGCTGGGCAGCCTTGAAAAGACGGCCTCTTTACCTGGTTAACTCAATTGTTAGAATAGATTAATAACCTGAATTATGGCAATAGAAAATTATTGATATTTATCAAAGCAAAATATATCACATAAATTTGATTAATGTAACGAGCCTAGATATGTTGATAACTTCTGAAATAACGTATAAAATAATAATAATAATAATAATAATAATAAAACTGCCATGAGGTAGATAATCCCCACGTCCGGAACACACCACCTACTTTCCACGTCCAGGGCGGTAACAGCTGTACATAGGTACAACACATATATGGCTAATGGGGGTTCCGAGTACTTTCCTCGGAAATGTGATCTTTTATTTGACCTGTCTTCCACCGTTAGGTCACTAATTTGGATTGGATTTTTCGGCTACTTGCAGATCATATACATTCAAAATTAACCGGAAATGGACTTATACCACATTTAGAGCTTGTGATGTGGACCACAAGGGCCGATGTTAATGCAGGTGTAACGGAGACCCTTCCGTTGTCTACATGCCCTCTGCGATGGTAAGCATGTAGCGAAGGTGCCCATGTAAGTCAGTGCATAGGAGCTCTGAAAGCTTTGATGTGTATGAGCCTGGAGTTCGGTGGTGTATGGAGTCAGGGCAGAGATTGCGCATCCGTTGTCTGCCAAGATATATGCCGGTTTCACTGGAATACCGAATCGTACCTAAAAGGTTAGTAGTCCAGGAGTGGGTCTGTAGCGTCTAGCCTTGCTACAGAAGAGATCAAACATAATGCAACAACTTGAACAACATAACGTGACAAAAGGTGCGCGTAGACACCCTCGTTTAGAAACAGCTGATTCGCCACAAGTGAAGAGGAAATGCAGTAAGGAGACAGAGAAAATCAGAAAAGATACTGACCGAATCAGTAGAGACTTGAGGAAAGCTTTGTTAGGCAATAATGGACCCCAACCGAGATATTTAGTTATTACGAGGGAGAATGGGAACTTCCAGAAGGTCAGCCCATTCTTAATTACCAGAAATATTACGAATTGTACTGGTGGTCCTGTCAAGGAGATTCGAAAGACTTTTAATAGATTGTACGTCGAAACTGTTAACGTCAGTTTAACCCATAAAGTTCAGTCTCTAAAGAAGATTGGTGAGTTCGCGGAGTTTATGCAACCTCATATTACGCTTAACTGATCGAAAGGTGTCGTTGTTTCCTGTGACCTTCTTAATTGCACGGAAGAAGAAATAGCAGAGGAAATGTTGTGTCAAGGAGTCATTCAATGCTGCAGGTTCACTATGAGGAGAAATGGTGAGGTTTTTTTTTAGTCTCGCATGTGTTGACCTTCAGTAGCCCTAATCTTTCTGAAGAAGTACGAGCTGGCATACATCGGCTTGATGTACACGCATTCATCCCGCAACCTATGCGATTTAGTGTCAACGTTTCGGATACAAGGAGGTCAGATGTGAAGGGCATGAAATTGGCGTGTGTGGAGGTAAAACACATAAGGGTGATCCATGTAAAGATCCTCCAGACTGCATTAACTACAAAGGGCACCACAACTGCCAATCAAGGAACTGCCCAGTGTATAAATTGGAAACGGCCATTCAGGAGGTTAAAACGCTTCAAAAGGTAAGCTATCCTGAAGCGAGGAAAGTTGTTAACAATAGAACACGTAGACCAACAACTACTTTTGCAGAAGCAGGTGCTGCATTTTCGTCATCTAACGTTAACGTAGAGCAGTTGTTTACTATGCTTGCACCATGTCTTGCTACAATGATAGAATCATTGATACTAAGATTCAGTCTAGTAAGCGAAAGAACCATTAAAACCTATGAAGACTCATCCCTAGATTGACATTGTTGACACAAAGAACGAATCTTCTTACCATAAAGAAGCAGCGAAACCCGCGGCCATGACACCACCAATCGATGTTGTACGTAAAGATACGGACATATCTGACAAAGCCAAAAAAATCACTCCTCCTATCAGTCATAAGGCATAGGAAGGTGTGGCAAGAGTAAAGAAAAAAATGTGAGATTAGTGCAATGGAGGTGCAAGTAATAGAGAAAGCACCGGACACAGACGCTATAGAACCTGCACCTATGGAACCTCCAAATGTTCAGACGACAGATAAGGAGAGGGCGTGTACTTCAGCCACTCCAATTACACTTGGAGTCTCATGTAAGACGCGGCACCTGGAGGACGAGGGGTGTTCCATTGCTTGTCTCATTGGATATCAAGAATGCGTTTGGCGCCATTAAATGGAGCCATATACATTGAGCGCTATTAGCAAAAAATGTTAGTCCATATTTGAGGAGGCAAGTAATGAGATACCTCTCTGATAGAACATGCAAGGTGGCAACGCAAGAAGGATAAATGGAGATAGATATACTCGGTGTAGTGCCCCAGGGCTCAGTTTTAGGCCCATTATTATGGGTCTTAACGTTTGATGAGATCTTAAACCTAGACTATCCTGCTGGGGTTGAAGTTATATCCTATGCCGACGATGTGGTGGTCTTGGCGAGTGACAGGCATGAATTGGAGGCACAAGAAAAGGCCAATTTGGCATTGCAGATAATAAATGGTTGGCTATGTGAATAGAATCTAACGCTAAATACTGGTAAATGTAATTTTATTACATTTACTGGCAGAAGGATCATCGAGCGGCTAAATATCAAGGTCAATGAACAAGTAATAGCAGAAACAGATAGATTAAAGTACTTGGGGGTCACCTTTCAGAGAAATGGTGCATTTACGGAACACATACACGAGGTTTGCAATAGGGCTGATAAGATGACTAAATCTCTTAATATTATTATGACTTCTCAAAGAGCACCTAAAGCGTCTAAAAGGAGGGTTGTTGCGTCCTCGGTTATGTCGTCGATATTATATGCTGTCCCGGTATGGTGGCCTTCAGTACGGATAAAGAAGAACTTGGCACGCTTAGTTAGGACCCATAGGAGACTGTTGCTTGGCGTGGTTTCCGCGTACAGGACAGTCTTCTATGAGGCGTTATGCGTTTTATCAGGAGTGCCTCCGATCGACCTTATGGCTCATTTCAGAGTCGAAAGAGATCAAGGTGTTGAAGTTCATGAAGCGGGGCATATGCTACTAGAGAAATGGCAGGATAGATGGAGCACAGCAGGCCCTGGAGACAGGACCAGAAGACTAATCCCCAATCTAAGGAACTGGATACATAGAAAACACGGTGAAATAAACTTTTACACGTCACAGTATTTTATAGGACACGGTAGTTTTAATTACTATCTGCATAGAGTCGGCAGAAGGGAAACTGCAGCCTGTATGTACTGTGACTGTGATGATGATGTCGAACATACTTTCACTGTATGTCATAAATGGAGGGAAGAGACAGACAGTATTAACCTGTCATCTGATGGAACTGGGAGACTAATCAATAGCATGTTAAACGGTGAAGAAACTTGGAAAAAAGTTGAGTTGGTCATCAAAAGAATACTTATCCAGAAAAACAACGATGAGAGGAGACTAGGATTTTAAACTTTAGCATAGGGCAGGGTGGGCAGCCTCAGTGGTGGCTGACATGCCGAGGTGTATCGGTTCTGATGATCCACTGGGGACTCCTAAGGGTTATTCGTTAGGTTAATATCAAGACCCGAAAAGACCCAATTGCCACGTCACGACAATACATGGCATTGACGTGGCGATATACGGATGAGCAAAAGAACTAAAAAAAAACTGACCGGTGGGCCGACCTGCCATGCCGGACTTATAGCCGGTAGGTGGGAAGGCCCATTAGAGTAGAACAGGCACTCCCCTGGGTGGCGCAATACCAACCAGTTGGACCGGACCAGGGGAGTTTACTTTTATACGGATTTGAATTACGGATTATGGATACGGATTTGTGGTCGTGGATACCGGTGTTCTTTGGTGGTTGGATTTCAATTAACCACACATCTCAGTAATGGTCCAATTCAGACTGTACAAGACTACATTTCATTCACACTCATAATAGTAATATCTGAACGGTAATTTCCGGAGGCTAAACAGAACAAAGTACACCTTTGGAACTGAATAGAGTACTTCAGCCGCCGAAGATATGCCACTAGCAATCGCATCAAGTCTAGATTCGATAACAACATATGCTAACTGCTTTATCTAAGTTATCATCACTTGATATCAGCCGCAGAACATCACTGGTATCAGAAAGGGAGGAAGATGCCATGTACAAGATTTCAGACACTTTGTCATCAGAAGTTGAGACCATAAGGAGAATGGAAAAAAGGGTTCAAGAAAGGATGGCGGAAAGGAAAGCCTTGGCGGTAAATAAATAAATGTTATATCTTTAAGAATTCAAATTCATCGTGATTATATTTCCTTATTTGTTAAAAGACAAAAACACTGAACAGTTCTAGTTTCATTGGAAGTGTGAAAAATTTAAGGATTTGTTTCTTTGTTTGAAGTGGAAAGAGACTAATGACCAGGTTTTCGATGTCTCTAAAACCTCAAAAAAAAAATTATAATAGCCCAGAATAAATACAAGCCCACGTCCCTGCAAGTCCGAAGCGGGTAATGAAGTGGTACTTCGGTACCTTCACTTATGTCGGCCACCGGGAAAATGGACTTGCTGAGGAGCTCTCTGTGTAGTGTGGAATTGACGGTTCCAAGCTGTCCGAGCTGGTTGCAGTTGTGCTTCTCGGTTTCGCTGTTTGCAGCGGGGGTGAAAGGCATACCGTGATCTGTTGGCCGATGCTGGGCGGAGTGCGTACGAGGAGTGCCCATTCCTCTTCTCAATTGTAAATCCGGGTTGAGGGTAAGCTGCTGTGAGCTTACTCTGCCGAAGTCTTACGCCGTCCAGTGTGAGTCAGTGGCTTTGGCCCTTGGCAGGGGTTGTCCCATGGGTAAGGGTATCGGAGTCCTTACTGCTACGTGCGAGCCTTAGGGTGTCGGTATCGTGAGTTTGGCAGTACCTGACTCCCCGGCTCAGGTTAAATTTGTGGAAGGCAGCGGACTGGGGGAACCCAGACAGGGTCTATTATCCGGCGCACGCCCAACCTTCTCTCCACCCGCACCTTGTAACATGTTGGAAAATATGGGATATGGATTTTTCACCTTCCACAACATCCGTGGCAAAGGGTCCACGTAGAAACCCCCGTTCTGGAGAGACCTTGTCTTTGTAGGCAAAGAGAAGGAAGAGTGTAGAATTTAGTGATAGAGAAGAGGTTATAGATCTGGAAAAGAAGAAGGAAACTCGTAAGTTTAGACCTAAGAATAGTGGTCCAGTACTAAAATATTTAGTCACAAAAAAGGACGGCGATTTTTTAAATTTAGCCCTTTCGTGATAGCTCGTGGCATCACGGAAGCTGCTGTGATCGATTACAGAAGAAAGGAAGACTACAGTAGGATTCTTTGTTGAAACGGTCAACGATTTACAATCCTCACGATTGTTAAAGGCGAAGAAGATTGGATTATTTGACGTTGAAGCATCACCATATTGAACCTTAAATTCGTCGAAGGGTGTAGTTGTGTGCAGGGACTTGTTGAATTGCAGTAAAGAGGATATCGTCGATGAACTCAGTGAACAGAGTGATATAGCTCATCGTCGATTGAACACCCGACGCAATAGAGAATTACAACCCTCCGCGTCGACCATGTTGACATTTAACAAACCAAAATGCCCAGAAAAGATAAAGGCTGGCTTTCACAGACTAGACGTCCGTCCGTTTGTCCCAACACCGGTGCGGTGCTTTGGATGTAAGCGTTATGGTCATACAGCGGCACGTTGCACTAGGAAACAAATCTGTGTTTGTGGTGAACCGCTCCATCCTGACGACCCATGCAGGGATCCACCTGTCTGCGTCAATTGTCGGGGAAATAATTTTGCGACGGTTAGAAATTGCCCAATATATAAAGAAGAGGTAGCAGAGATTAGGACTATTCAAAAGATGGGCTATGTAGAAGCGAAGAAAACTGTAAAAAATAGATCGCCGAAGGCGATGTCGAAGGCAAGCTGTGTCATCTCCTGCAGCTTCCTTCAATGCTAACGATGTGATTGCGTAACTGGCACCAGTTTTAGCAAGTATGGTTGAACATATCGTCGTTAAGAAACTTAGAAATCGCCCAACGAGAGAGGGTAGCTTATAGCGAGAGAAGAAAACACCAGCTGTTAAGGAAAAGAGTTGGTCTCGTTTGAGAAATGAACCTTTTTAGAAGTACAGTCAATGCAGGTAAGAAAAGAAGCCTGAACAAAAAGTCGAAATTACTAAAATCCCCGTGCAGGGAAGCGACAAGATAGAGATGAAAATCTTAGAAAAAAAAATAGATTTAGAAAAAATAAAAATGGAGCCCCGAAAATCTCGGAGGTCTTTAGCAGAGAGGGCGAGGACTTTGGAAGTCCAACATGCTCCTGAAACTGGATGCACATGAGTGCATCCAGTTTCGCCTGTGATGCAATTCTCACCGGGCCACAGGAGCTGGTGTCGTTGATGCCGGCAGTAAGAGATCCTCCGCGACTTCTACCGGAGGAATGAAGGATCGAACTCAGATGCCTCAGATTCTTCAAAATTTGACATCGAGGCCTTCAGAAAGATGGAGCAAAGGAACAAAAAAGAATGGCTTAAGAGAAAACCTAAGCGATAGGCATTAAGATGAAGCTCGTTTTACATGCTCTGACAAATTTTAACGAAAGGATTAATATTCTAATTTTTGCGTGACATGGGGAATTCTTTAAAACTTTGATTGTAGTGGTCTGTTTTTTTTTAAGTGGCAAGAGCCCTTTACATTCTTGTTATTACGTGTCTAACACACTATTGAAATTTGATTGTTGACAACGTTGGTTAGAAGTGGTTTTTGTTTTTAAGTGCCAAGGATCACTTACACCCTTGCCATTTTGTGTTTCTATTGGGGTTTTAATCCTCTGACAAGTCTGTTTTTTTTATTATCGCTGTTGACAGGACTAGTGTAATGCCTACGTCGCTCGTGTTTTTTATCGGGAGGAGAAAAGTATGTTTATTTTTTCTTTTTTGATGTGCAAGGGGCTAATGACCATAGCATTCGATGCCCCTAAAACTTAAAAAAAAAAAAATGTTCGTATTAACCTGAAAAGTTTATTTTATAAAATTGGTCTTAAAATTGTATTATTGTTATGTAATTTAATAGAAAGAAATCTTATGTCATATTTGGAACGGGACGCAAGGATGTCGGGGGATGTTTTATCTCCCTACTTATTGCAGAACCTAGATATCAATCATATCGTTGAAGTCATATCATATTGTAAAGTTAACTACAAAGTGACTGAAAAATAGACCCTCACAAGAATAACATATACACTGAGGCATACATGTCCGACTACCACCAATACAACCACATATTGTAAGTTAGGGTCTTTCTATTAATTTCGCGGGTATTTCATTTTTAATGACGATTATATATTTATTTTTAAAACGGACAGAGTTTGGGAACGCGTTCCGATCGTATTTGTGAAAAATATTTTCACTTGGGTTGTTCCTTGGGAGATAAACAAAATATTTAAGTCCTTCTCTCGATGCGAATCTCTTCAATCCGCCCACTGAAGACCTTTCGGTCAATTTGCCTTTCGATCTTGCTGGAATGTGCCTGATGGATGTTGTAGAGGGTCTGATATTTTGCAGAGGAAGTCGGTTATTATGTCTAGTTAGTCGCTTATGATAGCTAATTAGGCTGTTGCCTTACTAGTTGCTGTAAGATAGGAGAATCTAGGTTTTGAGGGTTCTTTTTCTTGTTCTGATACTATAGGCTGAGTTGAATTGTCATAATTTGCTTACTTGTATTCTTGTTATAACTGATAAATCGGATTAGATGGGAAAGTGCTACTTTGGGAGTAATTTTGTATTTATGTGAAACATGAACTTAAGAAAAATGGAAAATTCAAAATTTGAAACATTTGAAATGCAAAGATATAAGAGATTGTAGGTGTTAAATTCAAAGAAAAAATGAGTAAAGAGGAAAGTGAACAAAAATAAAAATCTAAATAGAAATATTCAGAATATTCGGAATAAAGGTTTTTATACCAAGTTTTTATGCTCATAAAATTGTTTATGCTTCCAAGGCCAAAATTTTTTTCTTTTGTCATTGTTATCTGATTGCATCAAATTAAATGTTTGTAAAAATTGCTGCAAGGTTTATGTTTGGGAACCCAAAAATTAAGATCTATAAATAATTGAACAATATGAGATTTTTCAACTATTTGACAAAGCATATACATATATGCTTTATACATATGTATATACATATTATACATATATATATATATTTATATATGTACTGTTTGTATATAAACTAGTAAGGCTTCTTAGTCATTTTAAGACGGGTTTCTTTATAATACTACAATTATGATAAAGAAGAAGTTGGATAATAGTTAGTTTTTAAGATCAGAAGTATCGTCAGTTTTCGTCTTCCTTATCAGAATACTGAAGTTACTACTTGTATACCAACGTTTATTGGTGGAATTGAAATTTACGACTTATTTTTGAGATTTTTTTCAAATTACTTATAATGTATTTTATTTTTGTACATATGCATTTATTTTTAAACAAACAAATATTCTTCCGTTTATAATCATTTTCACATGATTTACCTGATTAGAATAGAAGAAAATTTTATGTTTTTTTCTTTTTTAATAAAAGTAATATAATAGAAAAATACGATACCACTAAAAAATCTTAAGGAATAACATTTGCGTTATTGTTATTTTATATAACTAAGATATACAAGTTATTTGAAATACTTTAAAAATTAGTTATTTTTCATTTGGTCTAAAAGCTGGCAAAGTACTGCATGACTGTCCTGGCTATTAATAATAAAGTTTTTGAGTTCCAAAAAACTTGATTTATATTTTTTAGTGGTGGGGAATAAACTTTAGGAAAAAGTATTCGTATATAGGTTAAGTTTAACAAATTTTCGTTAAGCTTAAGCTTAGGTAAAATTTTCTCTAAATCTAGTACTCCCATAATAAAGGCTGAAATAAGAAAAAGGAAATTTTCAAAAAGATTTTCTGCACTTTAGAAATTTCCCAAACCCTTAACGAATTTTTGCAGTTCAAACGTTAAGACTCTCAATTTAGTTTTTATAATAAAGTAATCTGATCTTTTTATAAACAATAACAAAAATTTACTACACAATTAGAAAATTTTTTTTGTAGTCAAATTTTTTGATGTTCTTAATAAAACATTATGTAGTTAAATATAAAACTAAAAATTTACACTTTAACAAAAATAAAATACACAAACGAATAAAAAAACTTTATTAGTTTTCATATTTTATTTTTATTTTTTTTATCTATGGTAGTTTGTAATTAAAGCCTTAAAATAAAATAAATAAAAACACTTTACACGTCTGTTGCTAAATTTTAAAAGATGTAGGTGCTAAAGTATCTTTGATTTTAATAAACTTTTACGAGATGAAATAAAAAAAAATCGAATAATAAAAATTAAAAGAGTTAGAGCCAGAAGACTGAGGAGAAGAATAAATGGTAAGAAAAATATTCATATATACATATATATATATATTAAGTTTAATAAATATACTTACGTAAAGTTTTCTCTAAATAATTTAATACCCCGTTTAATAAAGGCTGAAATAAGAAAAGGAAATTAAAAAAAAAAATCTTCTGCATTTTAGTTTCGGGGTCTGTAATTTAAAAATAATTGTAGAAATTTCTGGACAGAAGATAGTATAAAATAATATATATATATATATATATTTAGACCGAAGGAAGGTGTAGCAAAAGAATAGAAATATATATTTCAATTTTAAGAATTGGGGGTTGATTTGTAAAAAAAATTTTTTTTATTTTTTATATATGCATTGCCTGTTACAAATTTGCTTTAATAAAGTTCCTCTAAAACCCCTCAGAAGAAAATAAAAAATGATTTTTTTGCAATATATCCTACCCTCTTAAAGAAATAAAAAAAATGATTAATATGATCAGTTCCCCATATATAGGAATATTAGACCCAATTTTTAAAAAAATGTCTCAGTCAATCTTGCGATATAAGGCCAAAAGCATTGCGACACATATGTGTACATACGTACGTACATATGTGCTGCGAGTTGTGTGGAGTCGTTCGGCGGGTTCGGCGGAGTCTGTGAACCATATATACATATAATTAATTACATACATACATATAATTTTTTTAGTCTAGATGAATTAGTTTTATCCTAAAAAGTAAAGAGTTGCTAAAAACCCGATATGCCATTTTTTGACATGATCACCATACTTTCTCTTTCAAAATAGCTATTTTAGCTATATTCACGAGAAATGTAACACACACACACACATATATATATTTTTTTAAATTAAATCAACCTTTCGTCATTTCTTATTGATTAATTTTAAATCTATGAAGTTACAAGACATCATAGTAATTTAATAATGAAAGAAATGCAAATAAAAAAAGTAAAAAATGGACTGAAAAAGAAGGAATAACATGTGAGTTATCTCGACTGGTATTTTTTAAATTCTTTATTTTTTATTAAAAATCAATTTTTAACCAGAAGTGATGTTTAATTTAATTCACTTTTAAATAATATGACCTTCTGTAAGTAAATATATATATATATATATATATATATATATATATATATATATATATATATAGATATGTATTATAGTGTTTATTTGTGAGTATGTGCGTGTGTAATATGAGTTGTGTAGGTTATGGTGACAAGGTCCGTTTTAAATCCAAGGATATGAAGAGGCGTATAATATCAAGGTTAATATATTTGATGAACATTTGGTCAGGAAATATATATTAAAGTATAATAAAGGCATATGGAGTTATCTAGTTCACATTAAATGAAATCCAATGATTACATATATAAGTTTTATATTATAAAAATAATCCGATTGTAGTTCCAAGCCGAATACATCTAGATAGGATTTAAAAAATATTTTATTGTAACCATGTAATTTTACACGTAGTTCAACAACTGTATGGAGTTTCAAGAAAATAATTTGAAAAATGATTTCTTATTTATATTTAATAATTTTATAAAAGCGATAAATTTAAAAATTTAATTTTTCAAAAACAATTTATATGATTTTGATAAAATTTTAAAATATTCGTTTTTGAATATAATACTAAATTGTTATTCATATTTTTAATACCTAAAAAAAAAATAAATAAATAAATAATTTTTTTAATATCATAATGAAATGAGATAAATATTAAAAAGTATGAAAATGAAAAATGACTAGCCTTAAATTAATGGAACATTTTCGTCTAAAGACGAAACAAGATTCTGCTTATTAGCATCATCTTGTTTAGTAAATTTTTATGTATTTAAATTAAATTAAATAACTATTTTGTTTGTTGAAGTGTAATAAGATTTTATATTTTTAAATGTTATTGTTTGAAAATAAATTAAAATACGACTAGAAAATTCTTACCGAAAAAAATTAAAAATATTTGATACATAGTGTAACAAAATCGGTATAGCGGGCCTGAGTAACGGATTCCTGCCAATTATTATGAAAGTAATAATTAATATAATAATTGGAAGAATCCAGAAAGGAACAAAAAAAGAACGCTTTTTGCAAAGATTAGGTCCGTTATATAATTGTCTTTTGTTATAGTGCCCGCTAACACACAATGAACACCTGTTGTACGGTGAGAAGAGACCAGGTTTGGAATTCACGGGAACAAAAACCTCGGTCGACTGTTCTCATGCTTCGACTTGGGTCCGGTCCGGCAGGTAAAGAGACTAGCAGTATAAATAGCTCTGGAAGACCAGCTAAAATTCACTTCGGCGGAGTTCTGCAAACCAGCCTGCGAAGCGTTCTTTACGGCGTCGGTCCCGCAAGGGCAGTTCTGCGAGGAGAGGCTGCGAGTTGTGTGGAGTCGTGTGGGTTTGGCGGAGTCTGCGAACCATTCCAGCGAGATGTACGACGACGGTCCAGCGAGAAGAGTCACAGGTTTGAGTCTGCGAGACGTCGGTCCAGCGAGCAGAGTCCTGAATCCAGTTCGATACGAGTAAGGTAACGCCACGAGTAAATCCAGATATACAAGAAATACTATCGGTGTGTTACAATAAAACTATAAGGGTATAATTGAAAGAAATGATGGTTTCCAATTTGGATGGCCGGACGGTCTAAAATCCTCTTCCCTGTGAACATAATATATTTACATTTCTCTATTGCCAGCTGGAGTTCCCTCTCTTTCAACCAGTTATCTATCGTCCGTAACGTGTTGTTAGCACTCTCTTGTACATCGACAGTTGTTTTACCCTTGATGAGTATCGCCAGGTCATTGGCATAGGCAATTACTTGTACCCCATCCTGATAGTCTAGTCTTAATATCCCATCGAAGGCCAGTAAGGGTCCCAGTACAGACCCCTGTGGCACACCGCCATAAATATTGAAACGTAGGCACTCACTCTGCGTCTCCACCAAGCATTCTCTATTTGAGAGGTATTCCCCTATCTGCCTTCTTAAATAAGGACTGATACCTTTTTCCACTAATGCCCTATTTATTGATTCCCACTTGATAGAACCGAATGTATTTTTTACATCTAAAGCTATGAATAGGGGAATACGCCTCGTTCTTCATGTGCCGCTCCTAGTATTCTTAGCCCAGTCGATCACCTTTGTCGCCGCCTGTATCGTCGAACGACCCTTCATGAATCCAAACTGATTTCCACTAATGCCTATTCCTTCCTCAAGTTCCTTTTAGATTCGGCCAGCGAGCATCTTCCCCACTACCTTCGCCATGGTATTTAAAAGACTCAATGGTCTGTATAAAGGTTCTCCATTGTCATTTGTGCCTTTTGGTAGGAACACCACCCTAGATTCCTTCCAGATTCCTGAAAATGTCTTTTTTTTAATCCATGGCTGGCAACATCAAGCATTTCATAAGGAATTCTCTTTATCAGCCCTTTAAGGAGTGCCGCTGGAATTCCGTCTGGACCCGGGCTCTTCCTATTATCCAGTTGTGCTACAGCCAAGTCCAATTCAGAGAACGTAAAGCGTCTGGGTTCGCAATCTGTAACATTTCCTGCAGTTTCTACTCTACCTGGGAATAGCTCATTAATTTGTTGTTCTACCTGCTCATTATGTAATACGGGCAGACGCCTTCCAAATCACTTAGTGATTATTTTGTATGCCTGTCCCCAGGGGTCTCCGCCTAACTCCTCACAGCGTCTGTGCCATTGTTTTTTCTTAGACGTACGAATAGCTTTGTTTAAGGCCCGTCTGGTCTCTTTATAAGCAAGAGATGCCTCCTCGTACTCCTGTCCACCTCGCATTCTGAGTCTCTGCTTCCTTCTTTTGCGTGATTGTAGGAGCCCTCTCAGTGTTTCAATCTCCATATTCCACCAATACACTGAGTTTCTATTAGCTCTTCTGTGAGCTACTCTGCCCATTTCTTGTCTTATAACGTTAGTCAGGGCAACTGGTGTCAGATTCTATATGTTGATAATCCTTTCAGCCGTTCTATCGATTATGATCTCAATCTGTTCCGTTGTAAAACTACTATAGGGCATTTCTCTCTAGTCACATAGTCTGAGCCTTTTATGGTAATCATAGTGGCATGATGGTCACTCGCCATATCATGTGGTAACACTCGCCAGTCCCAGTGTTCCCTACTCCATCTATCGTCTATCGTCTAAGTCCAAGACTGACGAGTGTCCTCTCGTCTCATATGTAGGGGTGCCATCATTTACACAATGACAGCTAACTACCCCCATCATATCCGTAAGGATCTCACCTCTGCGATTGGAGTATGCGCTCCCTGCTGCAATCGCTTTACTATTGAAATCACCTAGAATAATGACTTTCTTCCTAGCGTTATTTACTACTCCTTGTATTATGTCTATTCTTCTAGTAAATTCATGTATGTCACAGTTTGGAGACACATAGGCACCAATCGCTAGTGTTGAATCCTACTCCACCGCCAACATGCCTCCAAATCTGGACGTCAATCTCCATGCTATCATGCCACTTACATCCATAATTGCCACGTCACCATTTGTATCCACCATCCAGCCTGATCTAGCAACAACGTACTTGTTCAGCTCCGTAATTATCAGTAAATCAGCCCGTTGCTCTATGACCAGTTCACTAACTAAATCATGAGACATGGTGCTTCTGTTTGCGTTAACTATTATCACCCTAAGCATTTAAGTGTTTTGAGCACCCCCAGCCTCCGGTGCGGTGTTCTTGGCTCCCACAATCCAGGCAGCTACTATGCTCCCGGCATTCAGCAATCTTGTGGTCTCTCCCTCTACAATTGAAGCAGAGATCTATTCTGTCAGGGCCTTTGCACTCATGTTTACGATGTCCAGTATTCCAGCATCTGAAGCACTTTTCCTCTGATTCCGTAATATATGCCCGACAATTTACCCAGCCAATCCTCAACCTTTGTTCCACCAGCTTACAGGCAGCCCTATACGAGGTGATAACTGTAACATTTTGGGTCTCGGCGTACCCTTTTCTAATTGACGATATCTTGATGTCCTCATCAGTACCTACTCTTGCAGTAATTGCAGCAAAAATTTCTGTCTCAGTGGTGTCATATTCTACATCCCTGATGTGAACTATTGTGCGCCTTCCCGCTCTTGTACGCAGGTCAACATGCAGATCTGCCGCCTTATCTCATAGGTTACTTGTAAACTCTGCAGCTTTCTGTGTTCCCTGAATTCTCACGTGGAGTTCTTCATTCCTGCCCTTACGTAAGGAGATGACCTCTTTTGCATCTTCGCTACTTACTGCAGATTTCATCGTTTTAAGTAAATCAGACTAGGATTTTCCAGCTGCTTTGATAACCACAGTACGACTGTCAACTGCCGGTGGTGTCGACTTTTTAATATGGGCTTGTCCAGACTTGCCTTGTATAGCTTTACCTTCAACTGGGATCGTAAGCACTTTAACCGCTACTTCCTCGTCTCTCCGCAAATAAGATATTAATTTCTTCATATAGTTTCCAATATTATTATTGGGGATGACAAAAACTAAATTACCAACCTGAGGAATAATCTTCCTTAAAGCCCTCAATATAGCTCCCATTGTGCTCTTCTCAGTAGCATTACCATCATAGTAGATTTTGTATTTACTTTTCTTAATGTGGTCACAGTCTCCAAGAATTGATTGTACATCTTTACGAATGTCGCCTACTTTGTATTTGGTACTAATACCTTCTTTTTCATCCCCTTGACTTGATTTACTTAAACCACTAACAGTACAAGAGTCCACCACCTCAGAAGGCAACTCATTAATCAAACTAATTTTGTTCCGCAAACTATTTGGCCACCTTTTGGGCAGTAGATCTATTATTTGCTCATCTGTCAGCTCCTTAGTAAGAATTTGCTCCATCTCATCTTCCACAACTATAGGGTCCGTCTGAGTAGCCTGCGTAACAACTGATAAAGGGGACGAGACTTGCGCCAAGGCATTAAGCCCATCATATATACCTTTGAGCTCCTGCTCATGTGTACTTATGTATTTTGAGAGACCCGGTCCCATATTTCATTTCATTGTATTCTTTCACATCCTGTACCAAAATCGTGCTTTCAAACAGATTTGAAGTAGAATTTAAAGAAGTACAAAATAAAGAGAATTAAAATATATTTTAAGAATCAAGAGATTAGATATCTATCTAATCTCTTGATTCTGCACTCTGATTTGCTGGTTACCGCAATCTCATTGTGTTAGTATTATGGAAAATAAACACGTTTGATTTTTTTTTGTTTACTAATATTTTATCGTAGAATAATGGTTTTTTTTTTAAATTTTGGGAAAACATTTTTTTTTTTTTAATAGTTGGAAAGGAAATTCCATGGTGATATTTTATACAAGAAATAAATATTTCTCATTTAATCTATTGAAAAGATTTCAAAACGTTCCTTTGGTTTGTTCTAAATTGTTTTATAGTCTACCTAAAAATCTTTTTTTTGCAGATTTTAGATAGGAATAAAAAATTAGTATGAAAATCTAAACTTATCTACTGTATCTGGTTTCCGAATGTTGATCGGTGGATTAGCATTATCTCATACTACAGCACATTTATGAAGGATAATTTCTTAAAATCCTATTGATAGTTGAACTACATATCACAACCATCTTTAAATTTTCTGAATAATTCTCTAAATAAGAAACTGGTGCATTTATTGCGATGCGTAAGCGGAAATTTGTGTATAGTTTAATTACTTGCAATTTTAAGATACATTACTAAAAATACTTTTAACCGTTTTTATAATTTGTTGCATTCAATCGCCTTCCAAAACAAAGTCGATGTTCTGACCTTGGAAAAAGTATAGAGAATAAATATAAGTCAAGGTATCTAATTTGTCAATTCTAAACGGCGGGGTTGGCTGATTAAAATCTGTATACTGGCAATTCTTATTCGTTTCATAACAGGTTTAAAATATTAACAGTAATTTTTTTAATTCTATATACAGTTTAATGTTTTACCATGATAATTGTTTTACAGTAATGTTTTCCATAAATCAAGTAAAAATGTTTTTTTTAATTAGCTAACGTGTTACACAGTAACTGAAGGAGTTAAAAATTACATAAATATAACGAAATAATTATCTCTTCCTTCATCTAAATAATTTTTTTAAATTTCAAAACCGTTACCAATTTGTTAATTGTAATACTTTTGAGCAGAATCGACACCGTAATAATGAAAACAGATTCACAAAGAGATAATCAACCTTTCGATTCCAAACTGCTTTGCAGATTAGCGTAATCCTAAGCTACATCTACAAACACATAAAATTAAAATGTAAACCCGTAAAATTCGTTTGGTTCATTGTAATGAAGTCTTATCATTTTATTAAAAAATGTTTTTAGATTTTTTGAATTGTTGATTTTAAAATACTTAAAAAAAAGTATTTTTTCTAATTTCATATACCTGATAATATTTGTTACCATCTTCCACTAAATTACGGATAAAATGTAATTTAATTTTGATAATTAGATTGCATTCTATCATTTTCCGTACAAAAATAATCGTTATGTTTATTCTCAATTCCGAACTTCGATATACTGTACTGTTTAGTATTATCTTGTACTACGTAGCATTTATGAATGATAATAACTTGTATTTCAATTGATTGGGTTAAGTATGTGATACCTCACAAATTTTTTATAAATTTTGTGAATTATTTATTGCATGACTGCTCATGAGTTGTAGATATAACAGACTTAATCGTTACTGTTGTGGTTTGATATTTGAACGTGATTTAATGGTTTTTTTTTCTTTTTCAACTAATACCGAAAGAATAACAAAACCTCTTTTATTTTATTGCGTTCTACATCGTTCTGCAACAAAATAGTACAATAATAATAGTACAGAATAACTAATAATTTGCAGCACTAATCCCAGCCTTTATTACGATAGTATTACGTGTAAAACATCCAAGTACAGAGGTACCAGTTACATCTGAGAAAAAATTCATTCTCGGATAAAATTAAGTTCATTAAAGAGCCATATCATGTGGTGAACACGTTGTTTTTGTGGCTTCACCAAACAGAAGTGAATATTACCTGCATTTCAGTAGGCTAGGTAAGTTGATATGCAATTGAATGTTCCTAAAAAATGACAAAAATAAGGGAAAATCACTTCAATTCTTTTCCTTTGTAAACCTATTATGGCTTGATTTTTTTTAATGGCCAAGATATTATGGGAGGGGATTATATCGGATTTCATTCAGCCTATAACCATTTCGTTATGGCAACCAAGAAGTAAAACATATTTTTCGATCACGATTTCGAGACGAAATTTCATAAAAAATTTATCGTTACTCACTGATTTTTACTTAAAGACAGTACTAGAAAGTAAATCACGCCAAGATTAATTTAAGATGCATTTTGAAACATAATTACAAAACGGAACGAAATAGTTGATTTAAATTTTTCTCATTTACTAATCTGGCCCATTTATATATTTATTTATTTACAAATATAATCCTAAAACAAGTGAAGACTGGTTCAAAGTTAAGTTTTTAATAAATTTTTAACAGCTTACTGAAAATGTAGACTTAATCTATTGAAAAGAAATAAGTACAAAGACATATCTCCGTCTAAAAATCCAGTAGGATTCATAACAACAAAAATTCGTTAATTTTTAAAGCGCAGTTAATTTAAAAAAAAAACAAACAAAACACCAGTTTTATCCAGTTAAATTAAAAAAATTCGTAAACGCACATTCAAACAAACCAAACGGTCTAAAATTGTATTTCTTTTATTTCTAACTTGAAGATGATATCTAACATTTATTCAGAAGAAAGATTTCTTCCACGCAGTTCTTAATACTTACAAGCGCGCGCGCGGGCGCACACACGCGCGCATACACACACACACACACACACAGAGAGAGAGAGAGAGAGAGAGAGAGCTTTTTTTCAAAAGCTGATATCCGATAATTATAGAGTATAGCGTTGGAAGAAATTTTACGATATAATCAATAAAAAAAATTTAACTTTTTCTCCTTTTGAATGGCTTTCCGAGTAATAAATTTTATTACTCGGGTCTTATTTTCAACAATAAAAACAAACAAACAAAAGGGATTTATTCTTATTTCAAGAGGAAATTTTCCTCTTGAAATAATAATCACAATAAATGTAATAATAATATTTTTTTTTTTTTTTTGCGTAGGGAGGTGGAAGTGCATTTACGCACGGAGTGTCGGGCTCCCACTGGTGATATCAAATCACTATTAGCAGACTACCGACTAAAACCACTCCCCTTTCTACCAGAACTCGTCGTCTGCTGGCCTTCGATCCGCCGACACTCGCCTTGAGCCGGATGAGAGCAGTTATGGTTGTCGTAGCTTTGTCAGCGGCTCTCCAAAGCTGATTTTCCGCTCAATCATCAAACCGAGGTACTTTGCGGCCGCCCCGACGGGGAGTCTTATTCTTTAAGACTTTGGGAGTTGGCGTCCCCACGGGCCTAGCCTCGGCAGCTATTCTTCCCACTATACAGTGAGCTGCAGAACACTTTACATCATACACATTTACTATACCAAGAACACTACATAAATTACAACATACACACTTACACAATTACACAACAACATCCTACACTGATATTTCTTACATTAACACTCGGTGGTGTTGCGACATTTTACGAAACGCAACCGTAACCCAAGGTGGGAACAAATCGTGCCGATGGGTGAATGGCTTTACGTAGTGAGTCTCGAACGATGTCCTCTGAGCACCAGGGCGAACCCAGTTGTACTTAGCTCTAGCTCCAGTACGCGTGCGCTCTGCTGGAGTGGTCCATTTTTCGCCGGTACTCGTGGGACCAAAATTTCTGTTCCTATATTAAATTCCAAGATGGTTGGTGGTCCATCTGAAAAAACCACCAAATTAAGTCTTATGAAGAGACCTCGATCAGCTTTGTCTGACGAGGATAAAAGTCCTACCGAAGGTAACTGCAAATCTTTAGACTTAAACGCTAAAAATATTAGATTCGTTGTTCTCCGAAATAGTCAGGAAGGTGGCTCCCTCCAAAAGGTTTCACCTTTCTTAATAAACAAAACTGAAAATTACGTGACGGATCGATTCTGATCGAAACATTCAACGACGAACAGAGTCGATCTATCTTACGTCTCCATAATATGGGTGGTATAAATATAAATGCAGAAAGCCACAAAACTTTAAATACGAGCCGGGGTGTAATGTTTTGTCGAGATCTTTTAGATATAGATATCACTGAAATAGTTGACGAGCTTTGCCACCAAGATGTTGTTGAAGTGAAACGTATTATGAAACGGCAGAAAGGAACAGAAGAACCGACACCGTCTCTTATACTAACATTCAATGTCCTTGTTCCACCAGAGAAGATTAAAGTGGGTTACCTCTCGGTTCGGGTACGACCATTCATACCCAACCCACGGCGATGTTTCAGATGCCAAGGTTTTGGTCACACTACAACATCTTGCACGAAAACTGAGATCTGTGCTCGACGTGGTAAAGAAGGTCACAACGACACTAACTGCGAAGAAAGTGAAAAATGTGCAAACTGCAGTGGTCCACATACAGCCCGCTCCCGAGATTCCCCAACTTTTAAAGAAGAAAAGGCAATTCTCAAAATATGTACGGAGCAAAAGCTATCTTTCCCGGCCGCACGAAGAGAATACAAAAAGTTAAATAATTCACGGAACCTGGTTAAACCAGATGTATCTTTTGCCACCGCTACATCGAAACAAACTCTTACAAACGATAATAATCAGCAGTGAGGATCCTGCAGTGAACTTAAAAAACTTGTTCAGATGCTTTCTGATCAAGTAGCTTCACTTACAGCCACTGTCTCAGAGCTGACAAAGATGAATAAAAAGTCTTTCGTTGCAGTTAGTGAATCCAACAGTGTGATACATACGAAAGTTCCTGTTCCCAAAGTCGTACCGGCACGAGTAGCGGCAACTATCACAGCTAGCAGTAAGCCACCTAATAAGCTCCCCGTAAAGGGAACCCACATAACCACCTCCTCTGGGATGTTAACTGCAGCATCCCATTCAAATAAATCTCCTCCACCATCACTTCATATACTGGAGGATATGGTTGAAGAACCACCCGACCCTAGGCCATCGGAGTTCTTTAAAATAAAAAATACAAAAAATAAAAACTGAATCACGTACAGCTAATTTTTATATAATTCCCGAGATTTAATTATTTAATTTTTTTATTTATATTTTTACACTTATGAACATTATTCAGTGGAATGTTAGAGATATTCGGTCCCGCATTGAAGATATTAGAGTACTAGCGCACGCACATGATCCACTAATCATGTGTTTCCAAGAAACTCACCTTCTACAACATGACCCAATTACACTCAGAGGATACTTCTGTGAGAGATACGACTACCTAGTAGATAGTAGGGAGAGTGGTGGAGTAGCGATTTTCATGAAGAATGGGATGTCAGCTACAAGAATTCAACTAACCACTGTCATTCCTGCTATTACAGTAAAGGTCTTCCCTTCAAATTGCATATCTGCAATCTGTATCTCTCACCGAACACTGAGTTCTGTGCTTTAGATGTCTCAAATCTCCTCACGCAAATACCATCTCCATCGTTAATAGTAGGAGACTTCAATGCCCATCATATTTCCTGGGGCTCAACCTTCTGCTCCACTCGAGGAAATATGATAAACAGATTGAGACAAGACTTTGACCTTTGCCTACTGAATAATGGACCACACACATTCATGTCCTTATCATCTGGTACTGTATCTAACCTTGATCTCTCCATATGCTCACCGAATGTACTCCCTCATTTTAATTGGTCTGTTTGTGATGACTTTCACGGCAGTGATCATAGATCAATTATTATTGGTTTCGGTGTAGACTGCGGGATTAAAAGAAGGCCACGGAGATGGATTGTTGAAAAGGCAGATTGGAACGGATACCATAAAGCATTCCAATCGCGAACATCCTCGACCAATATTCTTCTTTTACGTCCATGATACTTGAGAATGCCAACAGATATATCCCACAAACATCGGGTAATCCTAGACGTCATTTCGTTCCATGGTGGAACGATGATTGCAAATATGCTATTAGTAATCGACGGCAGGCACTACGCAAATTTAATCGTAGGCCTACAGCTGAACATCTAAATTTATACCGCAGGGCTAGAGCGGTGTGCCGTCGGGTATTCTTGGACGCTAAGAGGAATTCATGGACGAAATACGTGAGCACTATCTCACACACTACTCCCACGTCTACTGTATGGAAGAAAATTCGTGCAATTTTCGGATCACCGAAACAATCTATTCTCGGTCTTATTGATGAAGGAGAACTCCTTTCATCACCCTCGGAAGTGGCAAATAGTCTAGCAAAATCTTTCCGCTCGGTGTCTCTCACCTCATCATATAATAACGATTTTCAAAGGTACAAGGTACAAATATAAGTATTATCGTTAAACATTGGTGATTCGGTTGGTGAATTAAACACTCCATTCGTATATAAGGAATTGTTACACGCACTTAAAAACTCACGGGACACTTCCCCTGGACCGGACAACATTCGCCTTTCCATGCTTTCACACCTTCCTAATTCGGCACTACAACAACTTTTGAATATTTTCAACGGTTTATTCTCCGAACAAGTCTTCCCACCCGGCTGGTCAGAAGCATTTATTATACTAGTACTAAAACCTGGTAAAGACCAAACCAACCCCTCAAGCTACCGCCCTATATCATTAACAAGCGTTTTGAGTAAAATAATGGAGAGAATGGTAAACCGCAGGCTTACATGGTACTTGGAGAAACATGGCTTTCTATCGCCAGAACAGTGTGGTTTCCGACAAGGACGATCTTCCATTGATCATGTAGTGTCAATAGAAACAGCCATACAAAACGCTTTCCTAAATCGCCAGCACCTCATCGCTATCTTCTTCGATATAAAAAAAGGCGTATGACACAGCCTGGCGACGTGGTATTCTTAACACTCTCAAAGAATGGGGAATCAAGGGCAATATGCTTGCTTTTATCCGGGGATTCTTAAATCACTGAACGGCTCGTGTTCGTGTGGATGATTCGCTCTCAGATAGTGTCATCTTGGAGAATGGAGTGCCCCAATGTAGTGTATTAAGTGCCACCTTATTTTCTGTAGCCATAAACGGTATTACCAAATGTGTGCAGGCTCCTGTCTCATGTTCTCTATTTGCTGACGATTTTGTTATTTACATTGCAAGCCGTTCAACACCCACAGCAGAGAGACTACTGCAGAACACTATATCTCACCTTGAAGCTTGGTCCAGGATTACTGGTTTCACATTTTCATCCGAAAAAACAAAATGTTTAGTTTTTTCTCGGCTACGAAACCCTTCTATTCCGCAAGTTTTTCTGAAACGGGAGCTTATTGTTATCTCTCCTTACGTCAAGTTTTTAGGTTTATTTTTTGATAGCCGTCTTACTTGGGTCAAACATATAAAAGAATTTTTAAAAAAATGTTCCAAACTACTAGATATGATGCGAGTCCTTACTAACACCAACTGGGGAGCCGATAGGTCATGTATGATACGTTTTTACTATTCCTTTGTTCGCTCCCGTTTAGATTATGGTTGTGTCGCCTACTCTTCAGCTCGTCAAACCGTGCTTAAAATGCTGGATAGTGTACATCATGCTTTCCTTCGGCTTGCCACAGTCGCGTTTAGATCAAATCCTGTCGCAAGCTTACTTATAGACTGTGGTGAACCATCACTTTGGGATAGACGAGACCAGCTTTTATTATCTTATTTTGCTCGTCTCAGAGGACAGCCAAATCACCCGGTTCTTGAGTCAGTCTTTAGAAATCCTAATCTAGGGAAGTATGAGGACCATCCACGTTGTACTGCACCTGTAGGTGTCCGTACCCAGCGTCTGCTGTAGCATATAAACGTTGACACACCGTCATTCTTTCCTACCTATCCTTGCTCATATCCTCCATGGAGAATAAACCTTATAAATTTTACTTTTGACCTTACGACATACAATAAACAATCAACACTACCTATTATCTTCCAGCAAATGTTTCAGTATGTTCTCTCCAAGATGAAACCAGACGCGGTTGTATACGCTGATGGATCGAAACAAAACGATACCGTTGGCTGTGCATTTGTTGTCAATGAAAGAACTTATATGTTTGGTCTACCCGGTATTACGAGTGTGTTTTTTGGTCTACCCGGTATTACGAGTGTGTTTACCGCTGAACTATACGGTATAAATAAGGCTCTAAACATCATTAACCCTAAATATAGAAAAATTCTTATTTGTAGTGATTCATGTAGTGCTCTCCAAGCCTTAAAAAACTTTTATTCCACACATCGTCATTGAAATTTACTACGCAATCGCTGAGTTTAATAATCGCAACACAGAAGTAAGTTTTTGCTGGGTCCCAAGCCACGTAGGGATTTTAGGTAATGAACATGCAGATTCCGCTGCCAAAGAAGCATGTAACCAGCCTCCTTTCACCACCCGAGTTGCTACTTCTGATTTTATTAATTATGTAAAACAATCACTAAGAGCAAAGTGGCAAGGTGACTGGACGGCTACTGTAGATAATAAACTCCGGCAGATTAAAAATTCTGTGTTGCCATGGGACTTCTCATGTAGAAAATCTCGGCGTGAGGAAGTAGTCCTCTGTCGGTTGGGGATAGGACACACCAGGGTCACACACGGGCACCTGATGACAAGAGTACAAGCACCCCTATGCACACGATGCAACTGCCGCATGCAGACTGTGCACCTCATACTCGTGGACTGCATATGTTATGAGGCGTTGCGTCGTAAGTTTAAATTACCCAGAAACATCCGTGGTGTCTTGTGCAACGACAATGATGTTTTAAACCGGATGTTCCTTTTTCTGCGTAGTGTAGGGTTAACCCAAAAAATTTAACGTTGTCGGGTATATAACTTATTCTAGAAAGGTTTTTAATAGATTTGATTTTGTTAACCGAGGAGGGAGCCTTTTACAATCCCTATCCGAATCTGTTAAATTTTATTTTTTATATAGCTTTTTATTTATTATTTTAGCTTTTATGTTTTAATGACTCAGTCTGTGATATTAGTTTTAAGTTTTATTTTTTTAACTTAGTTTTAAGTTTTATTTAATTTCTTTATTTTAGTTTTAACCTACTTCTATGTTTTATGTTTGTTGCTTATTTTTTAAAAACTTTTTTGTATCATTTTTGTGCTCTTGTTATACGAGAATGGGCCTTTTACACCCATCTCGGACTTTGTTTAATTGTTTTGCTTTTATTTTTTATTTTTATTTTAAGTTTTACTTTTACGTACTAGTTTTAATTACATATATTTTTTTCATAAAAAAAATACCCGGGCTATGATAACGTACAGACGTTTTCACCCTCAAAAAAAAAAAAAAAAAAAAAAAAAAAATTTGCGGCCGGCTGGTTCTCAACAACCTCGACCCCAACCCGCAGGAGAGGAGGGTGTCGATATTCTACTTCGTTAGAACCATGATCTCGGTTTTGCTGAGAGTTGGATACAGACACGCTACATGGAGGGTTTTCTTCCTCTCGCGAGGGAGGGGTGGAATTGTGATGAGGGCTGGATGATGCCTGTAGCGAAGGCAAAAGCTGAGCTATAAATCACTGATGTAAATGTCTACCGAGGTATTTACATCGGTGGCATCCTAACAAGGCCGGGCTTATTACTATGAGACGTAAAAAGTTAGAGAGCGAAAAACAAATCCCGTTAAAGTCCATCAGGGCTAGGAACGGGAGGGATATGTGTGGCGACCGGAAACGTCTTTTCCTATGGGATTAGGATAAGGATTAGAGAGAACCCATGGTCGTCCAGGTAGGCACTGACTCTGTGCATAGCTCGGCCGAGCCTCAGTTGGGCATGCTTCACGTCGCGATCTGCGACAAGTAACACAACGTCGTCAGCGTACACAACCAAGAACGATTCTTCAGGTATCTCCAGCCTCAGAAAGCAGTCATAGACGGCGTTCCAAAGGTCAGGGCCAAGAATCGACCCTGACTATTATTAATAATAATAATTAGTATATTGTATATAATAATAATAATAATAATAAAATATTATTAATAATAATGCCCTGAGGTAAATAATCCCACGTCCGGATCATAACACATATCTTTAGAGCTGACGATGTGGCGGCCAGGGTCGAAGTTATTGCAGGTGTAACGGAGGCCCTTCCGTCGTTCACATGCCTCCGCGATGGCAAGCATGTAGAGCTAAGGTGCCCATGTATGTGAATGCATGGAAGTCCTGAAAATTTCGATTTGTAGGAGCCTGGAGACAGTGTAGGGATTGCGCATCCGCTCTCTGCCAGGACATATGCTGGTTTCACCGGAGTACCGTACCGGACCGGACCTCCAGGCTTAGTAGCCCTGAAGTGGGGGTGTACCCCGGCGGCTAGCCTTGCTGCAGAAGGGATCAACTTATCATGCAGCCTGAACAAACAAACGTAACAGAGGGTTCCTTCCTCTAGAACCAGCCATTTCCCTTGAGGCGAAGTGGAGAAAAGGTTTTGCAAATAGAAGGGTAGAAAATGATGCGAAGAGTTTGAAGAGATCTATATTCACGAGCAATGCTCTAAAACCCAGGTATCTGGTAACCATGAAAGATGATGGAAATTTTTCGACAGTAAGTCCTTTTCTTTTTGCTCGAGAAATAAGTAAATGTGTAGGACGCCCAGCTAAAGAAATCAAGAAAACATATAATGGACTTCATGTGGAGACTACTAATGATGCGCAGTCACAGAAGATCCTAGAACTTAAGAATACTGGAGATTTTGGTGTATATGTCGATCCGCACGGTATACTCAGTACCGCAAAGGGTGTTGTAGTCTCTTGGAATCTGCTGAATTGCACAGAACAGGAAATAGTTGAGGAATTGGCACCACAAGGAGTGATAGAGTGTCGGAGGTTGAACATGAGAAGAATCGGCAAAATTTTACCTTCTGCTTCACCTTTGCCGGAAGTCAAAACGGTGTAGAAAGTCAGCTGTCTTGAGGCAAAAAAGATTGTAAACGCTCGCAAGCATAGAGAGTAGATATAAATCACCGCTTCTGGCACAGCAGCCAATCAGAGACCAGCATTCTGATCACGTGACCAAAGCCACGGCCACTTACTCAAGATAGAAATTTACACATTACGCAGCCTTTCAGAAGCAAAATTTCCATATTTTGCACTCTTTCGCGAGCATCATTATGATTCTTTAATGTACATGTTACTGAAAAACATTTACAAATACAATATATATATATATATATCGTTTTATGTAAATAAGTGTTATATTCGTTGTTAATGTTTTTTTATGTCGTCCCCAATCTTGCGCAGTGAATATGTATTTATTACAGCCTGTCGATGACGTCAGGGAATTCTTCTCGTTCACTATAATAATAATAATTGCATTTTTTTATTCAATTAAAGATAGATATTAACAATAGAATTCACTGACCTTAATGTAAATTACAGTTTTGTTCGGGCATGTGCAGTAGCACATTTAATAATATAAATACAATATTATGGGTACTTTATTAATTATTATATAGGTGATGGAGTTAAAACGTGCGTGTTCAGAAAATGATTGCGCAACCGCTAAAAAGCGAGTCATATTAGCTGTCTGTGACGCGAATTGTTTCACAATTTTAGAAAATGCGTTTAAAGATAATTTAAGCCCATATTATTATAAAAAAGGAGACGAAACAGATAAAGATAAATATTTATTTTTAAACAGTAGAAGAAATTGCGTTCTCAACATCTTAAAATCACATGTAACAACGGACGCTGTAAAATTTAATATATTGTTGGAATGTACATATGAAAAACGTCGGAGCGACCAAATCGATTCTCAAGACATTAATTTTAAAACTAAAAATACACCAATATATAATTGTAATGATTTAGATAAAGTTAGAGGCGAAGCGTTTGAAAAACTATTAGCCGAAGAATCCGAAATTCAAGGTAAAGGCAGCGGTTGGTCTTTAATCAGTATCGACGGTTTAATGTTGCGTATAAATAAATTTAAACCGTTACGTGGTTCTTCATATATAGACTTACCCGATAAAATAAAACAAAAAAAGGCTGTGATTAATGTTAACAATAAAGACATATGCTGCTTTAAATGGGCTATTTTATCGAAACATGTAACCAGTAATAATCCGCAACGCTTAGATAAACGTTATACTGTTGATTTAGAAAGTACATATGACTTTAGCATGTTAAAGTTTCCAGTCGAGATAAAAGATGTTAAAAAATTTGAATCTGCCATCAATGTTTCTATAAATGTATATACGCTGACAGATAATGATGAAGTTAGACCTTTAAAAGTTTGCCAAACCATTGAAAAACCAAACCATTTTGATTTATTGTATTTAAAGAAAGATGATGTTTCACACTATTGCTACATAAAAGATTTTTCACGGCTGGTTAGGTCTTAATTAACGAAAAACAATCACACAATAGATGTATGCAAACGTTGTTTCACATTCTATTATGAAGATGGAAATAGTGAAGATAGAATGAAAGCTCATTTAAAACGCTGTATTTACTATTAACCGGCACGTATAAAGACACCAAAACCGGAGGGAAATATAATGAAATTTAATAGGTTCGAAAATCAGTTTCCAATGCCTGTTGTAGCATATGCAGATTTTTAATGTATTTTGAATCCGACACCTTACCATCCACCGTATACAAAATCATATAGTTATACAACCCATGTGCACAAACCGATGAGTTACTGTTTGTATTTCGTTTGTAACGAATCGGTTTTCGATAAAATAAAACAAGTCCTCGCACAAGAACCTGTACTTTATAGAGGCGAAAAAGCGGCTGAAAATTTCATAAATGTTCTATCCAATCTCGCGAATCAAGTTGCCGATGAAATGATACACGTTGCAATGACGCCTCTTTCCGTCGATGAACAAAGAAAATTCGACAACGCTAAGCGATGTGAAATGTGTAATTCAGGATTCGGTTTAAATCGCAAAAAAGTTCGCGATCATTGCCACTTAACCGGTCGTTATCGAGCCGCGTTATGCAATAGCTGCAATTTACGCAGACAAGCACAAAATACGATACCGATATTCATTCATAATTTAACCAGTTACGACTCGCATTTCATTATAAGACAGCTGGATTACGATAGAGAGGATATAAACATCATACATAAAACCACCGAAAAATATACAATGTTTACGAAACGGATGTCTGACGTTTTAAGCGTAAAATTCGTTGACACTTTTCAGTTTTTGGCCTCGAGTTTGGAAAGATTAGCGTCAAATTTACCAAAACAATCATTTAATCACATCGAACAAGACTTTGCAGCTGACGATATACCAATGGCCACGAAAAGGGTGTACTCTTACGAATATACCGATTCGTGGTCGAAATTGGATGAAACACAGCTGCCGTCGAAAGAAAAATTTTACAGCTCCCTTACCGATTCGCATATTACTGACGATGAATATGAACATAGAATATGAAAATAGTATGGGACCATTTTAAATGTAAAACGTTGGGTGAATACAGCAATGTATATTTAAAATGCGATGTGCTATTGTTGGCTGACGTTTTCGAGAATTTCAGAACCCTATGTCTACGAGAATACCGCCTTGATGCCGCGCACTATATTTCAGCACCCGGTTTAGCTTTCGACGCCATGCTATATAAAACCCGCGTTGAATTGGAACTGTTCACAGACGTCGACATGTACATGTTTATCGAATCGGGCATCAGAGGCGGCATTTCAACTTGTGTGCAAAAACATGCTGTAGCAAATAATAAATACCTCGAAAACTACAGCCCCAACGCCCCCAGTAAATATATAGCTTATGTTGACGCCAATAACTTATACGGGTTCAGTATGAGTCAGCCTTTACCATACGGCAACTTTAAATGGGTGGATAAAGAGCATTTATATACAATTTTAGATTCTATAATGAATCATCCTAACGATGCGGATACAGGCTACATATTCGAAGTCGATGTAACATATCCGACATACTTGCACGATCATCATAACGAATGTAACCGCATGTAAATTCTATGTCATGATAACTGTGTCCATTACTCATTTTCTTTAATCCGTTATATACTATATAAAGTTCTTTATTTTTATTGATTTCGTCCAAATCCGATTCTGTAAGATTATTAAATCTTTGTGGTAAAAATATTTTCCCGAATCCTTCAATTGACGCAATAATCGATTTACCGTTTCTAGTATTCATAAACTCCATCTTTTCAATTCTGTATTCCTTATTACAGGTCAATTCTCCGATATTTTTTATAGTATTGCTATAATTTAAGCTATTCAATTTATCGACGATATTAGACAATTTTATGATTCTATATATAAAAGTAATGAAACTTAAAAAAATATTTGTTTAAATCTGAAATGAGTTTGTTACGAACAGATAAAAGACAACTATTTGGTGATTATCGATAAAAATACCAGTTTTTTGGCTTTAATACATTATTATTTATGCTATTTTTTTTTCTTCTTTTAAGTACGAACATGTCCATTAAATCTATTTTAGCGAAAGAACTTCACAAGCCTGCCAGACGCATTTATCCAACCAGAAAAACGGAATTAAAAGGCCTGAATGACTTAGTCCAAGCAGACATAGTCGAAATGATACCTTATTCAGGACAAAACAACGGCTACAAGTACTTTTTGACGGTTATCGATTGTTTTAGTAAGTTTGCATACGCTATACCGTTAAAGAAGAAGACGGGTATAGAAGTCGCAGTCGCTTTGCATCCGATAGTCGCAAATCACAAGATGAAACATTTTCAAACAGATCAGGGGAAAGAATTTTATAATCCGCAAGTTAAAGCCCTTTTGAAACAGTACAACATAAATCACTCTTCTACATATTCAGATAAAAAAGCTGCCATAGTTGAACGTTTTAATAGGACGCTAAAGATTAAAATGTTTACCAAATTTACAGAACACGGGAACTATAAATGGATTGACATGTTGCAAAATCTCGTCGATGAATACAATAATACGCTGCATTCGGCTACAAAATTTAAACCGAAAGATGTAAATCAAAAAAATGAACAGCAAGTTCTTGCAAATTTAAATAAAAAATACGACAGGAAACCGAATATTGTAAAGATTAAATTTCAAGTCGACGATCCGGTTCGTATAAGCAAACATAAAAAGATATTCGACAAGGGTTATTTGCCCAATTGGACGAAAGAAATATTCAAAATACACACTGTTCACTCGGAATCCCGACCTGTAACCTATAAACTGATCGATTCCAGAAATGAAATTCTAAAAGGTCGTTTTTATCAACACGAATTGCAAAAAACAAAACACAAAGACATATATCAAATTGAGAAAATTCTCAAACGAAAAGGCAATAAAGCCTATGTAAAATGGTTAGTTAGGTTTTGATAAATCTTACAATTCATGGATAGATTTGAATGATGTTGTAGTGTGAATATATTGTTACGTGGAAAATTTTTTTTTTCACAATAGATTCGATTATAATGTTGAAAATTTATTGTTTTGGTAATTTTGATTTTACTGATGTTTTGGATATGATTTTCAATATTTCATGACAAATGAAATGATGTTGTATATATAGAGATGCCTCCATTCCGCATAAAAATCCGTATGATTTTGGGATAAGATAACAAATTTCACAATAATTTTATCATAAGTCATCGAAATTGACGTGAGTTTAACAAACTAATAGTCTGTTAAAAATTCATAAATATTTTTACAAGAGAGAGATATGAAGGAAGTGCAACAGAAAACAAAATTTCCCATCATGAACGTAATGAAAGGATTGAAAAAACGAAGTAAGCACGGTTCCCTCTTGCCAAATACTATCAGATGTATTGTATGCGGCCCATCGAATTGCGGTAAAACAAATGTGGTTTTCAATCTTTTAGTTCAAAAAACGGAGTACGCTTTCAGAACTTGTACATTTTCTCTAAATCTCTCCATCAACCGCTATATAGAATGTTATCAAACCTGATAATGTTGAATCCAGAATTGGATTACTATGGATACAGTGAAAACGATCAGGTTCCACAACCGGAAGCGATTCAACCACATTCGATAATGGTATTCGACGATGTAATCAAACAAAAGCAAAACAATATCGGTGATTATTTTTCGAGAGGTCGCCACAATAAAATTGATTGCTTCTATCTGGCGCAAACGTATTCGAAAATACCAAAACAACTCGTGCGGGACAATTGCAATTTTCTAATTCTGTTCAGACAAGACGGTTTAAATTTATAACACATTTACGATGAACACGTAAACGTCACCATGTCCTTTGACGACTTTAAATCTTTATGCGAACATGTTTGGAACGCAAATCGGTATGGTTTTCTAGATATTGATAAAGAAAGCGATAAACATAAGGGTCGCTATCGGAACGGTATGGATAAATTTATCATCATCGATTGAACGCAGTGATGCTATATTGAACGCACCGTCGAACGCAGCGATGCTATATTGAACGCACTGTCGAACGCAGCGATGCTATATTGAACGCACTGTCGAACGCAGCGATGCTATATTGAACGCGAATAGATTATTTGTTTCAGTTTTTAATTTTTTATATATAGAATAATGTATAAGAAGGAGAAACAAATGATGGAAATTGATAGATTGAATAAAGATTTTAAACGTAAACATGCGGCTTTTATGTTGGGTTTAGCCGAAGAGGAAGCTTTATATGCTAAACGTTTCAAACCGATCCAAGAAATTACAGAAAAAATAGATAAACCAAAACAGTTTCCTTCACCTCTGACCGATGGAGAAATTGATATAGATAGAGTAGGACGCGAATTGGGCGATAGACTGATGAGTAATTTAGAGAAACATCAAGAGAGATGTGAAGAAAGTATATTGGAACAAGATTTAGAACCTTCAGATGATGAAGAAGATGTAGCTTCCTCTACCATGTTATCTCAACAAACAACTCTACTATGCGAACAAACTCAAACTGCGTATGAAGGTGACGAAGAGCCTGTTAAATATATACATATTTTGCCAGGCACTTCATCTACACAAATTTATGAGACACAAGAGACAATTACAGGTGAAGATTATTCAGAAGCTATAAAACCGTACATACAAATGTTGAAGACTGGTCCAAAAGTATCTCTAGATCATGTATACAGTGTGAAATACTATAAAAATACAGATACGGCTACATTGGGCGAGATTAAAATTGAATTTGTCGTGATAAAATGCATTTGGGAGAGACAAGGACAGACAAGAGACAAGAATTGGTGTTGAGACGTTTTGATAGCGATGTAAACGCGATACACGCTACGGTTCCCGACCACAAATCTAAGATAGAATTAACAGACATCGTGTGGGTTGTCCCGTACCTCAAGGTGGCACCCGAATATGAATTGGAATTAGCTAAAATAAGAGATCAAAATAAAGATGTGCGTATGGCGTTCAGAGCGTGGGACCTTCGTGAAAATACAGTGGTTCCTCAAACAAATTCTTTTATATGGAATGTGACAAAATTGTTGCAAATAGATAAACCGCGCTATGTTATTGTAAGTTCTCAAACCGATAGGAAAGATAAAGCCATGAAGGATGCGTCAAAATTCGATTCGTGTAACGTTAAAAATATTTGTGTAATGATCAATTCGAATAAATATCCGTATGAAGATTTACGAGGGAACCAAGCGATGATGTATAGAATGTTTATTAATTTCCAAAAATCATATTATAAAAATATAGATTCCCCATACACGTTTTCCGATTACAGAACCAAATATCCTTTATATGTGATCGACTGTTCGAGTCGAAATGATTCCGTAAAGATTGGTGTAATCGATTTGAAGATTAAAGTTGAAGCGGAAGAGAATTTTAAACCAAATACAGTAGCATATTGTTTATTGATATACGATAATGTAATCGCGTATTCTCCGCTGACGGGCAAAGTGATAAAGCAAGAATAATAAGTGAAAGGTCGCAGATATTTTTATTTTTTTTACCATCAATAGATTGTTAGTTTTGTACTATTTTTTTTACGCGAACAAAGGTCAAAGCTACAGACGAGGGGATCCCCATGATCTCATGCACACGCTTTATTATGTTATTTACATGAATGACTTACATTTAGATACATTTCTGCCGTTTAATCGGTATTTTGCAACATCTCACAAAACTGCCGGAACATATACAATAAATAAATGTATGATTTTTTCCCTGAATAGATAATTAATTTTGTAAATATAGACATTTCAGATGGAACATTTTAAAATTAAGAAATTGAATAATTTCGTTGATTTTCCTAAATACGCTACCGAACAAAGCGCCGGTTTAGATTTAGTTTCAACGATCGATACGATTTTAAAGCCGGCCGAAATAAAAGTAATCGCGACCAACATTGCTATATCGCTGCCTAAAAATTATGAAGCGCAAATAAGACCTAGATGGGGTATGGCGATGAGCTGTGGCATTGCAGTTGTGAATTCACCAGGCACGGTCGATGCTGATTATCGCGGTGAAATTAAAATCGGTCTTATAAATTTGGGCGAAAAAGAATTTACGGTGCAAAGGGGAATGAGAATCGCTGAATTGGTAATATCAAAATACAAACGCATATCGTGGACGGAAAGCGAAACATTAGATGGAACCGAACGTAATGATAAGGGTTTTGGTTCGACTGGTCTGTGACCTATATACAGATAAATTTATCATTGTGGTCGCGTTTTTTTTTATTTTATCAACGAATATAATGTGTATTTATATAAACCAGGGCCTCGATTATTTTTTATTTAACATTAACAACGAATATAACGCTTATTTATATAAAACGATATATATATTGTATTTGTAAATGTATTTCAGTAACATGCACATTAAAGAATCATAATGATGGCTCGCGAAAGAGTGCAAAATATGGGAATTTTGCTTGTGAAAGGCTGCGTAATGTGTAAATTTCTATCTAGAGTAAGTGGGCGTGGCTTAGGTCACGTGATCAGAATGCTGCTCTCTGATTGGCTGCTGTGCCAGAAGCGGTGATTTATATCTACTATAGAGCAACAACAACTTATGCTCAAGCTGCAGCCACTGTTCCTGCTCCTTATCCAGCTGCTGTTGATGCAAACCAGCTTCTAGGCAAACTTGCGCCCACTTTGGCTGATATCATTGAGAGAATAATAGAAAATAAAATGAAGTCTCTTAGTCGTAAATAAGTCACAAATCCATTGATAAAAATACAGCTTCCTGATGATACCTCGATCAAAAACAAACGTGCTCCTGATAAGAAGAAAAACGATTTCAAGCCAGAGGTTCGTTTAAGCGAAATACTGGATGATGGTGCGAGGAAAATGACTGCTTCCCTGTCTTCTGTGGAGGCCTCAAGCCTTCTGCAACAGAGATGGCCTCTAAACCACTGAGGCCACATAAAATCACACAGGGGTTTCCTATTTCCCCCTGCTTGAGGCGGTCACCGCCTCAAGCAGCGAGGTTGGGGCTCTCCCTCGGCTCTCAATCGGCGTCTAAAGCAAGCGCTGATTAATGCCTGTCGTCGTCTGCGGCTTCGATGGTATCCGATTCGGAGGCTGGGAGCTACTCGGACGATGCCAAACTTATCGGACACGAAGATGTTCGCAAAATGAAGATGAAGAGGAAAAAAGGATGGCCAACAGGCAAACCAAGAGATTAAATAAATTAAAAAATTAATTTAATAATTGAATTAAAAAATTCGATAATTCAATGGAACATCAATGGATTTTTGTGAAACATCCATGAGCTCCAACGCTTGGTACATGATAGATCCGATTTGTATATGCCTGCAAGAACCAGATTTTTGCCGAAATTAAAATTTCCAATTACGAAGATACAATGTATTTCGGGGGAAACAACCGCCAAATATAAGACTTGAGCTGAAGTAGCTATATCAACATCGACTAGAGCTACCATCAAATCGGTTGAAATAAACACAAATATGCAAGCGATCGCACTAAGAATGAAGCTTCCGCTGCAGATAGTGATCTGCAGCTGATTACTTACTTACTTCGATAAGAAGTGATTACTTACCGAATTTTGATTGGAAGGAGGATCACATAGCACAATTAATCGCTCAGCTTCTCCCACCAATACCACTAGTGGGTGACTTTAATGCACACCTCTTTGAGGTCGGATCGTGTAGATCCCCGTGGAAGAGAATTGGAAAAGGTCCTACTGATTTCTGATATCATTATTATAAATGATGGTTCAGAAACGTTTTTCAATTCCCGAGATGGATCGACGTTCTGTATAGCTCTTGCACTTATAAGTCGATCGATAGCACCGAGGTACACTTTCCATATTGTATGAGGATCTATATGGAAGCGCTCATTTACCAATGAAAATTTCAACTGACGTTACAAGGAAAATATATCCCATCTCCAAAATATAGCTGTGTGATAAGGCAGATTGGACGACCTTTACAGTTAGAACGATACTCCTTGAAACAACTGGAGTTATTGAAGCCGATGTCGACGCTATAATCAATACCGTATTTGACTCGGCATCAAAATATATTCCCAAAACATCTGGGAAACTCAAGAAGCGACCCGTTTCGTGGTGGAACGATGAAATAAGTGAAGCTATTAAAATAAGATAAAAATCTAACAAATGCTAATAGTTACCGTCCTATTTCTTTGACGTGCGCTGTAGGAAAAAGTTTTGAAAAATTGATAAATAATCGACTCGTTTGGATTTTAGAAAAAGAAAATCTCTTATCCTCAGATCAACCAGGTTTTTGACAATACCACTCAACTACTGATCAAATGATTAGAGAACATCACATATAACAGCTTCATCACAAGAAAACATTGTGTCGGAATCTTCTTTGATCTGCAGAAGGCACTCGATGTGACCTGGCGACATTAAATAATACTTCAAATACATGAATGGGGCATTCGCGGCAATCTGCCAGTTTTACTCGGCAATTGTATGAACTACCATACTTTCCAAATACGCGTTAATAATGAATATTCATCAGAAAAAAGACTGGAAAATAGCATACCACAAGGCTCGCCGTGGAGCGGTACCTTGTTCACGATCGCCATCAATATACTAATATTAGCCAATCCAGCAGATTTCAGCCAAAGTTTTTATGTTGATGATCTGATCTGGCAATTGTGTATGACATCAACATTACAGCTATGGTGAAGTACAAATTGCAACGATTGTTAAACGCCCTCAATGAATTTTAGAGGAATAATGGTTTCAAATTTTTACCAGTGAAAACGTGCTGTGTACACTTCTGTAGGAAGAGAATCCTTACTGAAGTCCTGTTTTGGCCATCGATGACCATCGTATACTACACAAGAATAATGTGCGATTTGTAGGTCTATTACTAGATAAATCCCTTACATGGGTATTATATATACAGGACTTGAGTGTTAGATGCAAAAAGCACTTTTTTATGTTTTCAGTCACTCAGTGGTTTGATGCAGCTCTCTAAGATTCCCTATTTAGTGCAAGTCGTTTTATTTTGGTATACCCCCTACATCCTACATCCCTAAAAATTTGTTTTACGTATTCCAAACGTTCTCTTCCTGCACAATTTTTCCCATCTACATGTCCCTCCAATATTAAAGCGCCTATTCCATGATGCCTTAATATGTGGCCTATAAGTCTGTCTCTTATTTTAACTATATTTTTCCAAATGCTTCTCTCCTCATCAATTTGTTGAAATACCTCTTCATTTGTCACAATATCACCTATCTGATTTTTAACATTCTTCTACAGCACCACATTTCAAAAGCTTCTAATCTTTTCTTCTCAGTTACTCCAATTGTCCAAGTTTCATTTTTATATAAAATCTACCCTCCAAACATATACCTTTAAAATGTTTTCCTTACGTATAAATTAATTTTGGATGTAAGCAAATTATATTTTTGATTGAAAGCTCGTTTCGCCTGTGCTATTCAGCGTTTTATATCGCTCCTGCTTCGTTCATCTATATTTTAGGAATTCTATAAAATTCTATAATATATAATATATAAAATTCTATAAAACAATTTAGTAATTCTACTTCCCAAATAACCAAATTTTTCTACCTCCGTAATCTTTTCTCTTCCTATTTTTATATTTAGTGGTCCATCTACATTATTTCTACTACACTTCATCACTTTCGTTTTATTCTTGTTTATTTTCATGCGGTAGTTCTTGCGTAGGACTTCATCCATGCCATTCACTGTTTTTCTAAATCTTTTTTACTCTCGGCAACAATTACTGTAGCATCAGCAAATCGTAACATATTTATCTTTTCACCTTGCATTGCTTCTCCGGATCTAAGTTTTTTTTAACATAATTAATTGCTAGTTTTATGTAAAGATTTAAAAGTAACGGGGATAGGGAACATCCTTGTCGGATTCCATTTTTTATTACTGCTTCTTTCTTATGTTCTTCGATTATTACTCTTTCAGTTTGGTTCCTGTATATGTTAGCAATTGTTCTTCTATCTTTGTATATGAACCCTATTTTTTTTAAAATGCTGAGCATTTTATTCCAGTCTACATTATCAAATTCCTTCTCTAAGTCTATATATGCCAAGAATGTTGGTTTGCTTTTCTTTAATCTTCCCTCTACTATTAACCTGAGTGTTAAAATTGCTTCCCTTGTTCCTATACTTTTCCTGAAAACAAATTTATCTTCTCCTAACACTTCTTACACTCTCCTCTCAATTCTTCTGTACAGAATTCTAGTTAAGATTTTTGATGGATGAGTAGTTAAGCTAATTGTTCTGTAATCTTTATATTTATCTGCTCCTGCTTTCTTTGGTATCTCGATAAAAACATTCTTTTTGAAGTCTGACGGAATTTCCCGTTGTTTGTAAATATTACACACCAGTTTATATAAATTATCTATAGCTTCCTCACCTGCACTGCGCAGTAATTCTGCAGGTATCCTGTCTATCCCAGGAGCCTTTTTCCCATTCAAATCTTTTAATGCTCTATTAAATTCAGATCTCAGTACTATATCTTCCTTTTCATCTTCTTTGACCTCCTTTTTTTCCTCTAAAAAAACAGTTTCTAATTTATTTCCACCGTATAACTCTTCAATATATTCCACCCACAGATCGACTTTTTCTTTTGTATAATAAAGCGGTATACAATCTTTATTTAATACTTTTTTAGATTTCAATTTATGTATCAAAAATTTTCCTTAACTTTCCTGTATGCTCCGTCTATTTTACAAATGATCTTTTCTCTTTCCACTTCTGTACACTTTCCTTTAATCTACTCTTTTTTGCTAATTTGCACTTCCTGTTTATAGTATTTCTTAATTATCGGTTGTTCCTTTTACTTTCTCCATCACTAGCATTCCTATACACTTTACATTCATCCATCAGCTTCAATATATCCTTTGATATCCTAGGTTTTCTACCAGATCTCTTTGTTGCACCTAAGTTCGCTTCTGCTGATTTAAGAATTTCCTTTTTAAATTTCTCCCATTCTTCTCTATTTTCTATCTTACGTTTATTACTCAGACCTCTTGCGATGTCCTTCTCAAAAATTTTCTTTACCTCCTCTTTCTCAAGCTTCTATAAATTCCACCGGTTCATCTTACACCTTTTCTTCAGGTTGTTAATCTACATTTTATTATCACTAAATTATGGTGCTATCAATGTTTGCTCCTGCATATGGTTTGCAGTCGACGAGTTGATTTCTAAATCTTTGCTTAACCATGATATACTCGTAATTTAAAACGTCATGAATCGCACTATCAGAAAGAATATATTGGGTGATTTAGGATGAATGGGAGATAATATGGAAACTGATTTTAGAACTTTAAATAAGGAATAAAATGCATACAAACATATCTGAAAACACTTTGTTATTAGTTATTTCTAGTGAAAAATTTCTCTTTGCTTTTAGTGCTCCTGGTGAATTAAGGTCATACTAAAATTTTTAAAGCGCTGTGTAAGGAGTAAACTTGATGTTTTCTAATGTTTTTAACCAGGAAAATTGAATAAAAACGTTTAAGAACTGTATATCTCGTAGTTTTCATGATATCTAAGTAAAACAAAAAAAATCGGTGACGAAAAGCAGATTTGTTTTAATTTGAAGTACAATAACTTTGTTAAATGGCAAATAAATGCGTAAATTTTATAATTAAAACTTGTAGAAAATTTAATTCTGAGAAAACTGATGTCTAAAAAATTAAAGTTTATGAGATAAAAATCAACCTTTGTTAAACCTATTCTTAACTTCATCGATTTTTTTTTTGTTTATAAATCTTTAGGCTTAATTAGGAGTATGATGACAACAATTATTGTAAGTATATATACATTTTCTCCCGTAATTAAAATTCCAATTATTTAAAAAATGTAAAATTTATTGGAAAATGTTTTGAAACGGATGTTATTATGAAATTAACAATTGTTACGAAACTTTTTATGTCATTAAATTACATTTACGCGAAAAATGGTAAGTAGCACTAGCTAAAAGGGATTGGTGTACCAAGCAAAGTGAGATATAAATTTACTTTTTAATGATTAATTATTGTAATTAAAAGTAATTATTATTATTATTACTTCTACTACAATTAATATAAATAATAATTTGTTAATTAAATACAATAATATACAGTATAATGTACGAAATAAGTTCAAGGAGGGTTATAACTTATTTAAAACTATTTGTCATCATCATATCATCAACATTTGAAAGTTATATAATTTTTATGTCAGGGCCTACCTTAAACCATTGCAGTGTTAATAAATTTAGCCAAGCCTAATAACTTACTAAAGTTTGGTAGTCATATAGAATTGTAAAATACAATCATAGATCACGTAATAAATAATTAACTGCCTTATTTTTTAAAGGAACTTCAACGGTCATTTATGTCATTCTCTGTACTCACCAGTATTCATTATTCATAAAGTATACTCATATAAATATATTCACACATCGACATATGTACTTAGATGCATATGTTTGTAAATAAGCGTCTAAGTATTGTATAAAATATAAATTACTGAAATTTGTGGTTTCTTTAAACCTATAAAACAAAAGAAAAGTTAATTATTGTAATAAAGAATTTAGTGTATCATTATAAATTCACACCTTTATTGAACGCCTCCTTTTTTTCTCTTTCTTATACTTTTTCTCTTTCATTTTTAATCTTATTTAATCTGGTTTATTTCAATAATTTATTCCTTTTTTTTTTAAAGAGAAGTTAAAGATTATTGTTTAAACTTAAAAAAAAAAAATTACTTATTTTATTTATTACATATAATTAAAATATCAATGTTGAAAGTATTTTAAAATTTAAACAATGTATAAAAAAATTAATTTAATTTATACTGCTATTATTATTTCATAATTTATTTCCATTTTAAATATTTTGCATAATTGTACTTAGTTTTTTACTTTGTTTTTTTTTTTTATTGTTTTTGAGAAAATATTATTGTTATTTTTAAGAGAAGGACGTTTAATGCAATTAATTTTAGATAAATAATCCTTTTATATGTAGTTTTTAATTGTAGATAAATAATCTTTTTATTATGTACAATTTTATCTATAATTAAAAACTTGATATTAGGTTAACATATTATCTAATGACTTTTCTGTTTATTAAGGCTATAAGTGTTATGCTAAAAGTGTTACATTACAATTAAAAATAATTTCCTTATATTCTTAATGATTCTTTAATTTTCTCAATAGATGGCGTTGGTTACGAGTAACGCCCAGTTTTTTCTGATATGTATACGTGTGTATGAAATATGATTGGTTAATAAAAAGCCAATCATTAATATTTCGTTAATAAATAAAGAAATTACTATTAATGATTGGCTGTTTTTTAATTAATCATTAATAATGATTTCTTTATTACTAATATTTATCACCGAATTAAATAAGTTATAAAATAATTATATCCATTGTAAATTAACTAATTTGAAACTCAATGGAACACTCAGCGAAAAAATAATACAATTAAATAGAATTTGGATTAAATATAAAAAGAAACATTGTTTCTAAAATACATTAATAAATTTGGTTTTCTTGTTCTTTTAACTTTGTTACAATTGCTTTTATTTATACGTTGTTTATTAAAACCATTAAATTACCGGGTGCAGACAGTTATATAATTCATTGTTTACCGCAGAAATTGTTACATTAAACATAAGTTTTGTTGATGTGTATAAAGCACCTGAAGCACGAATAATTGCTGGTTAGTCTATTTATTCGTGAGTAATTGTTTTCACTATACAATCATTCCCTACGGTGAATAGAAGGAAGATGCCATTTTTACGGTTAAATATCGCCTGTATTTTATTGGGCTTGGTGTAGTGATAAGCAACACCATTATTTGAACGAGAAGAAGGCAATAAAAAAGTACTTTATCTTCCATAATCTCTCCCAGGCTGGTAGCTTATTATGGGGCTATCCTAGGAACTTCTCATGGGATTTTTTTATTCATAAAAACATCAATGCCATTTTTTTTTTTTGAATTACTTACTTTTTATGTTAGGTGATTTAAAACTGCCTTGATATGGTACCTAACATACAAGTACTCTTTAAAAACGAAGGCCTTTTTATATTACTACTGGAAAAGAATGATATTATTTTTATCTCCTTTTCGCGAAGAGACTATACATCGTAGATAACTTGTATTTAATTTCAGTGCACTCGAAAATTCGTCTTTAAGTATTCTCTTAAGCCTTCAAGCACTTTATAAGGTCACTATTTTAAGCAGAAATTGGAATATTTTTTTTTTACTTTAAAACACTATAATTTATCTTCTTCGTTTTCATAAAACTTCTCTTTTTTCTTGTATTTAACTTATATTCTTCTTATTTTTCCTTACAACTATTATGAACATATTAGCTTTAGTAAATTTCTATAATCAAACCGTTTGAAAATAATTATAAAGTAACTATCGGTTTCCGAAAAAATGCTTTCGACTTAATTTTGAATTCTGCTAAATTTATAATTTAATTTGAATACAAATGATAATGTGTAGTTTTATTTAAAGTCTGATAAATATAAATGAAATGTCAAAAATTAAATACAAATTTAATTTTAATTTTTGGCATTTAATTTATAAAGCTAAGTTATATAAATAAACAAAATATTTTGATTCACAGATTTGTGAATAGCTTAAAATAAAAAATAAATTATTTAAATTGTTTTTATTGAAAAATTTCTTAAATGCTTTAAATTAATTAAAATTTTTAAATATGAATGATATTAGTTTCGTTAATATGGAATCTATAACAATATGAAAGATATTTAAAATTACTACTCACATAAATCCATAGTACACCGTTGTTTGTGAATGTGTAATTAGATCCATCTATAAGCTTTACCTTCTTATAATACTTCCTAATAATTGGTGGAAGGGGAACAGACTTTGAATGAAAAATGTGTTTAAATAATAAGATTATATTTCTTGTTATATATTTTTTAAAAATATAATTTTTTATTTTTATTTTTAATTACAAATATTCCCTTTAATTATTTATTACATTTTAGAGATGTATTTTTTCAATAAAACAATGCGGATTTTAAAATGTAATTATTTATCATTTTTTACATTATCGTGGAATCAGAACGATTTGGGCTTTTATGTTGGGTCAATTTTCTGTTATATAATAGAGATACTAATTTATAGAAGAAGAAATGACATTCACATATTTCCTTCATAATAGTTGTTAGAACTAGGTTAAACTGTCAAAAATTGAGAAGTTAATCTTGGTCTTGAAGGTTTTTAACATTCCTTTTAGATCGGATATAAAGATAATAACATAGGTCGGCAGGAAATAAAAAATGCTAGAGGTCTGACATATTCTTTGTGACATTAGATTTTATTCCGAAGTTTATTTCCTAGACCGTGCTTATGAAAATTGTGTATTTTTATAAAAATATTTTAAAAACATCTTCTAACCTCACCTTTACTTGGGTTTTTTCTGTTATGTTTAAGAGAGTCTGTATTATGATTTAGTAAAAGGATTAAATATATGTATTACTCACTAAATAAAAAGTTGTAAAAATACGATTAATTTTATACAGATTGTAATGTCAGTAAAAATTTAAAAATTAAAAAAAAAATTCTATACGTAACGCAAATTATTTTTTAAATAATCATCCTTTGGACCGGTTTGTTATAGCACTCTATTTATTGTAAAAACCATGGCTTTTCTCCCGTTCATACACAATTTTATAACAATATCTTCTTTTTTATAATGTAAAATTTATGAAATATTTCTACTTTATATAAGAAATGCTTTTATTTATAATAATTTTTATGTTCTTGGAGTCGCTTTAACATTCATTGTAATTTCTTTTTTAATACTCTCACTTAACTATGTTAAAAATAGAAAAAATTATTGCTCTAACACAATTTTCCTAGAGAAATTTAGATTTATTTTATTTACTTTCTCTAGTTATGAACCATTTTTCTTTCAAATTTTAGCGATTTTAAACTACAATTTAACTTGCAGTATAAATTCTTTTATTGACTTTTTAATTATGTATAACCCGGTTTTTTAAAAATCAAAATCTAATTTCGGGTTATAAATTATTACAAAATAAATTTTAACTTACTTTTACGTGACTAATATATGCACGGCATCGGTTAAGTATTATTTAAACAATTTTAGATAACCTGAAATGAGTCGCAAATCACTACCAAAAATGATATAGCTATCCTTAAGAATAACAAGCATCTCATTTCAGATGTACTAGGAAAAGTGAGGAGCAATGTTGGTTTAACAAGAATATATTTTTACTTTACAGTATAATAAAAAAAAAAAAATGTATTTTGTACTTTTTAATGAATGGTTTTATAAATACATATATTTATAAGTACAGCATATATCAATCAATTTTAAATTTCAAGTGACCTACGATTCGTAATTATATTTTACAGTTCCTTATATGTCGAATTAAACACTAAGAGCGAATGTGGTACGAACAAGTAACCGACATTCACTTTTATAGAATAATTCTAAATTTATTCTTTTTTTACATTTTGTTAATAATTTAAAACTCCGTTATGAAATTTAGAATTTATTTATATTTATTATTCAGGTACTTCCAAATGTTACTATAAAATTAACGCACAAAAAATTATCAATTTAAAACTATAAAATATTTTTTTTAATTTATCATTTCATTATTTTTCTACTTTAAAATCGTTTATTGTATTTACATGAAAATAACGTTTAACATTTTGTTACCTTTTTCTTTTTTTCATTTTACCTCATTATTTCTTATTAATTATCTATCTGTACAAAATGCTCATATTTAATGTTACTAAGTTTAAAATATGAAGAATTTTCACGGGTTTTAGTTATGTTATAGATTAAATTATTAACGTTCTGGTTTGGTGAGAATATGATTTCGTGAGTGTATGCTATAATTACCGATAAAAATGTTGTGGTCACAGTGCTGGCCAGCTCATGGAAAAAACGTTTATTTCTTTCTCGGTTTAAAAAGAATACAGAAAAAATTGTAATTTTACCGTTATATTTGCTACAAATATTCCTGTTTTGTTCATTCCGTATTATTTGAGGAAATAATAACATAATGCTAGATAAAAAAGTGTTTTATGTTTTAACATTATTATTTTTATAAATTGAACATTGATCTGGAGATAGTTGCTTTTTGTTAATTAACATAGTTAATTAGCTTTTGCTAATTATACTGTTACATATTTAGATTTGACAGGCCAGATTGTTCTGGTAGTTAGAAGCAATTAAACAACATAATATTTGGGTAAATACTATCATTAAATTATTATGCTTCCATGTATGGTAACGTATTTGCTACGCCTTGATCTGATGACTTTCTAAACGAAAAGACAACTGTATAACCCCTGCGCATCCATGACAACATTTTTTTTTAATATAAAATGTAATGATTTGTACTTATAATTAAATTTTTAATAAATATTTTATTCGACCTGTAAGTGAAAACTCAGCTTAAAATTAATGAGAACTCTTATTAAAATGGCTTTTGAAAACACTTTTCAAAGAAAAGTACTCAATTACTATCGGTCGCTCAGTGTGATCAAGGGGGAGGGGTGAAAATGAATGTTCTTTACGTTTTCAACTATGAGGGATGCGAAAATACCATTTATATAAAATGTAATTTCCTTATGTGTATATATATATATATATATATATATATATATATATATATATATATATATATAGGCATATGTATAAAATCTGAAACTCGAAATACTCCAGAACTATTAATCAGTTTCATTGAAATTTAGATATCCTATGGTAATGCATCTGAAGTTGTTCATGTGAACGGATTGGTAATCTCAATTGAAGTTATGTTTATTTTGTATTAGTGTATTTCTCATACGCGTTTTTGCTGCGTCGCAGTGGTGAGTGAGTTTAAACTCGATGCTTATGTTTAGGATCTATCCGTTTATTGAATATTGTAATGTGTAAAATGAAAAATTCGAATTAAATGCTCTGAATATCAGAGCGTTTCTGACTGCGAAATAGTGAGGGCGTCTGAAATGGAAGTCGGTTTTCTTGCGCAGAACTGAGCAAAAGTTTTTAAAATTACGGAGACGAAAGTTACAGAACACACAGAAAAATTAAAAAACACTTGTGATTGAGAAAAGACAGAAGATTAAAGCCTCAGAGGAAAAATAATGTTTGTTAACCAAGTCCATAAAAAAATTACTAATTGCATTTAATTTAGCAATTTTTAATGTTTTTATTAAAAGAAAGAAGAAACAAAGAAAACCTTTAAATACCTTTCAAGTAAAGGTTGATGGAGCAGTGTTTTCATCGGGATGGTTTAATCTACGTAGGAGGGAGGAACCAGCGGAGGCCTTTGTAAAATTAGAGAAGTGAGTTCTTAGAAAGGGAGTGCACAGTTAGACAACTTTCACTGGCACAAATTGCAAAATTTTATTCTTCTAAATTCATTTCTAATTCAATACTTTTAGGAACTTTGGTATTTTAATGACGAAAATCGTGCGGGAACTCCGTTTTTCCTTTTAGTTTGCCGATATAAAAATATATATTTATATTCGTGATCATAAAGTTTAGGTGACAGATTATTTTTACTTAATTTTAATGTTCTGAGGTTCAACTCCTAGTAAAAGCTAGTTGCTTTTATACGAATATATGAATACTAGATAGTAGATATCGGTTTATTTTGGTGGTCGGTGTTCAATTAAACTCATGTTTAAAGAATGGTAGGCCAGTGTCTTTAGACGACTACACCTTATTTACATGTCATACACATCATCAACATCCCATTGAGTCGCGGGGAGGAGGTTGCTTATTATTCACTAGTTGAACAGATTGCAACTTACACATTAGGAAAAATAAAAATAAGAATTTTAATTTATAGGTCTTTAATTATTAATATTCTATAAACTCTACCTAGGATATCGAAAATATATTTAAAAAACATCAATTATATATTATTTTTTAACAATAAAAATTCATCGAACAAGCTTAAAATATATCTTCTTATCTTAATAACAAGTTTAAATAAACTCTCTCTTTTTTATTTTAACTCTCTCCCTCGCCTATTCTTGGAATAGTTTCAAAACGAATGAAAAATTTAAATGCAACATTCAGGTGTGTTACATTTATGTAAATATTGAACATTACTTCCTCAGGTCTAACATTTACTGTATAGTATTAAACAAAGATAATGTATTTGATACATGCAACGTTCCATATTACATTGTTGCACAATTACCTTTACACTAACACATCTGTATATAATTTTATACTATATAATGTATAATTCTATTTGAGTACGGGGGATATGACTCTGCTTTAAAATAATATTTAATTTTCCATAATAATTGCTCAATAATTTATCGTTTTGTGTTTCAGACGGTAGCGTATTTACAAATATGATAATCATTCAAATTGAATTGTCTGAAAAAAGAAATTGCGGGTGATAGTTTAACTTTCATCTTGGTTCTATAATCGTAGCTGTCTGCCCTAATTACATGTTGTGCAACGTATATTTGTATATGCAAGTTATTGAAGCTACATTTGAACATTCCTGATTAGTTATTTAACGTCATTATCAATTAAAATTTACAAACTGCTTTGTGTAGTATAAGCATAAATTGGGTTGTTAGGATCTGTATTTACTAGTAATTAGGCGTATAGCCTATGTTTTCTTTTATGTTTTGCTCCTGCTGAAAAAAGACATTACTGTTACCTACACGATATGATTTTTTTTGTTCTTTTTTTTTAATTTTGGAGGAATTTTTATTTTCGGTTAATTTTTTTACGCTATCCGTAATAACTTTCTAACATTAAAAACTGGTTGCTTAAATATAATTATACATACACCTTGATACAAAAGGGATATAGGCAGAAAAAAAAAAATATATATATAGTAGCGGAATAAGAAGATTATAAACGAAGTTATTGGCAATTGATTTAATTTTTTAAACAGCACAAAATAATTATGTTTTTCCTATTATTTTTCTCATTGATTTTTACATTTTTTTAAATAATCCATAGTTATGGGATATGTAATAACATTGAACCCATTTTTAAATTACCGTTATTTAATTATTGAATGAATTTGTGAGAACGATGATATAATTAAAAATTATACAAACGTTGCCTTTGTGAAAATTTTATCATTTTTTATTAGTCTCTTAATAATGCATTTATTTAGCGGTTTTTACGAGTGAATTAGAAAAAAGTAAGAAATTCATAACGTTTAACGTGTTTGTATTCACTCTATTTAAATCTTTCCCTTATTAAATCCATACTGTTTTTTGAGAATTAATTCTTAATTAATTAAAATATGTATAACAGTGTATAAAGTGTACTATAAAAACCGTTTGGAAGATATTATTTGAAACAATTGCATTGTATGTATTTGAGTATTTGTTCAAAGCTGGATCAACGTGATTTCCCTTTTTTTAAATGAAAAATTGTTTCTTTCTCTTTAATATGTCTGAGGAATAATTTTTAGCTATTGAATTTTTACATGAATAAAAAAAATATTTCTTTAAACTGATTTTTTTAGTTTTCAGAAATGTTCCTAACTTTCTCTTGTTTGCTTGATGGATTAATTTACCACAGAAGTTTTGGAAAGTTTATTCAATTTTCCAAAAATAAAAAACATAATAGTATTTAGTAATAATAGTAAAAGTAATTTTTTAATTAAACTGGGAAGTTGAATTCTACAGCATATGAAAAATGTCACGCTTGACATGAATTCGAATCCGGCAACTCCCGAATGAAAAACCAAGACGCTACCACTACGCCACGGAGACTTAATAAAGTTACATTAATGTCCTTATTTTACTATAAATCATACACATTTTTGTTGTTTATGTATTTTTTTTTTTTTTTTATCAAAACAACTTCAGTTTATTCCCTAATATGCACGTCATTCACAAAACTAATATTTAATGTTAATATTTATTTATTTTGTTTTTAATATTTTTGTCATTATTACATTATAATTACATAATTTAGTAATCACAATATAAAATTATGTTATAAAAATTAATTTATAAAATTTAAATAATTTTTCACATTTATTTTTTCAATACTTTTTTAAAACACATTTTAATTGATATGTAGTTTACCAAATGTATTGAAAAATAACTGAACCGTTCATAAAATGACTGTAAACTAGTCTAAATCAACGTGTTCGCATTTGATTCTTAAAAAGTACTTAGCCAGTTTTTATGGAATAAAATAGGATCACATTGATTTTGGCTCGTAATTATACTCTCTATGTTTCTCATACAATAGAAATATTTAAAATGATGGAAAGATTTTAATTTTATTTTATCACATCTAATATCTATCGTTTATCTTCTTTTTAAAAAAAACTTATCAAGTTTTAATTTAATTTAATTAAAACCAAACGAAGCAGTTGTATTATATGAATGCTAAGATAATTTTCTGAAAAAAATTGAATTTTTATTTTAGTCTGTGATTGATACATGATTAATATTATGGCGATAAATTGTGAAAATCAAATTAAAAAAAGTATCAAGGAACAAATACAAGCGGGTAAATAAAGCATTTTACAACATAAAATTACCTTTTTTTTAAATAGACTTCATCTATAGTAGCATAAATGATAAAGTATGAAATTTTGGTGAAACCAGTTGTAATATATGATTTAGAAACATAGATGCTAATTATAACAGATGAAGAAAATCTGAGGTGATTTGTGAAGAAATATTTGCGAAAAAAATTTGTGGAAATCGGCGAAGAGTGGAAGGAGGTCAAACACCGAACTTGAGGCCTTAATGAATGAAAGACAAATAATTAAATTTATTAAATCTTACTGAACTAGAATTAGATGGGTAGGAAACGTATATAAAATGGAGAACACAGGAATAATAAAAATAATATTTAAAGAAATGTTTAGTGTGAGAAAAAAAGAGGTAAACCGAGGAGGAGATGATAGGATGAGGTAGATGGTGGTCTGATGTCGATGAGACTCAGTGGATGGAGGTAACCATCCAAATAGCTTTAATAAAATATTTAAAAGATCCTCTTTGTATTTTTATCAGTGGTTCTTTCACCGTGTTTATTTCTCATTTACCGTCCACATACCCAGGTTAACCCAAAAATAATGTATAGTTCATAAGGATTCATATAAAATTTATTTGTACATCGAATCAAGTTCACAAACTTCTATATATTCTCCTCATGTATAATGCACGCCCGCTCACGGTCTGTCAGCTTTTGGATTCCTGTCAAAGGGCGATCTTTGTAGAGGTCAATTTTCTTGGTCATGGCTAGAACCAGAATTTCCTGGGTTATGGCATCTGATAACATTTTCAAATTGCTAAAACAAATTCCTCGGAGTGATTCTTTCAGCTTTAGAAAGAGATCGAAGTCCTGCGGACTCAAATCAGGGTTCTATGGTAGATAAATCGTTTCCCAAACATAATCGACGAGAATATTAATACCAGAACTCAAAATAGTCGCACATTCTTATGCAAAATTGACACACCAATGTCTCAATTTTTTCTGGACGGAATTTTTTAACTTTCGGTCACAAAATCGTTTGAATTATGTTTCTATACTAAATAGCAGTCACGCTAACACGGTTTGGCACTCTGTCCGCAGCAATAACACCCTGTTTAATGAAAGCGAAAATCATCACTTTTGACATGCTTTTGGTCTTGTGTTTATGTATCTGATTTTATCCTTTCAATTATTCTATAACCATTTCTTCTTTATAACTATACTTTAAAAGCTTCCTATCTCTTGCAACCTTTTACTTAAAAATTATTTTGAGTCATTTGAATTACATCGAATATTATATTTTTTTATGAATATAGTGAGCATCGATTACATGGTCATTACCCCTTGTTACAAACTAAAAACTTTCCTTCCTTCATAAAAGCGACTAGATCAAATTCCCGTCTTGTCAAGCAGGTCATCTGGAAAAAAAGACTTGTTACAAAACAATAAAACCCCAAAAACAGTAGATGACAATGGTGTATAGGGCCTTTGTCACTTAAAATGTGCAATTTCTGTAGAAATGTCATTAAATTATCAAATCGGGCGTAAAGGGCCTATGAATATTAAAACACATCCTTAAAAAACTCGTCAACAACACTAAAACCCTAGAACACAAAACTAGACAAAGCACAAAATACAGCTAAAAGTGATTTTCATAATTATTCGTATTAATGAAGAATCAAAGTCGCGCCAAGAAACCGCTTCTTCTGAGAAACTTGACAATTTTCTTTTCTCTTTTATCATTATATGACAAATCATGTGCCAAATTGCCGGTTAGTTTGAGCCTCATTCTGACGTCTCTATACAACGTGAACTTTTCTTTTATGTGTTTCACTGAGAGGCTTTCATATATTGGTTTCTGATCTCCTGTTAGCATGTAGGTTGAAGTAAGTCTAGCATGACCTATTCGAAGTCTTGTAAGGGCTACTTGTTCTCGACGGGTTAAGTGTTTCTTGTTTTGTTTTTTTTTTATTAATTCTTAACGGAATTAAGCCTTGTTGTAAGAACACCCCACCTGCTTATCCATTCTTTTCTGATTACTTGTGTACTAGTTTTTAAAGTCATCTAGTCGAACTATGTCGTCTTCTTTGCTGTTTGCCGCTTGATTGGCTGCTTTCTCAACTGCTTCATTATCAGGAATACCAACGTGGCCAAGTGTCCATATCAAGATGTATTGTTTACTATTATCTTTAAGATTTTTAATTGCTGTTAATATATCTTGAACAAGTGCATCATGCGTGAACCCATTCCTTAAAGCAGTGGTTGCACTTAAGAAATCGGAGGAGAGAAGCACTCTCTCCTCGTTGTAATGTAATACACAACAAAGAGCTTGCTGAATTGCGTATGACTCTGCTGTGTAGACACTGGCTATTGCAGATAGGCCCCAAAAGTGGGATTCGCCATATATAACTAAAGAGCTTCCGACGCCGTTCTCAGTCTTCGTCCCATCGGTGAATACATGGATGTGATTTTTGTATTCAGAAATCTGTCGTCGAAAAGAATGTAAACGTCTACCTACACTTTGAAGAGATACCTTTCATGGAGGGCGCCCTCCATGAAAGGTATCTCTCCAAAGTGAAACCTAAGAAACAAACTGTTTCTTTATATTCCATAATACTGTTGTTCATTGTCAAAACTGAACTTATGTATGCCGATATTTTTCTAGTGAGGTGCACATAATACGTCATCTCAGTTGAAAACCGGAATGCATTCATATTTGCTACTTCAATGAGTTTATTAATATCCATCTGTAGCTTGTATTTGATCATCGCCTAGGTTTTCCCTAATGTCAACCTTTGTTAAATATTTTCTGCATTCTCCGTACAGCTTCTATCTCTGATGGAGGTGTCCGAGGCCTCGAAGATATTATCTTCTTCCATCTGATCATTTCCCTCTGATGTTACTGATGGCGGTGGGGAGGAAGTTTTATGGCCGACATCTAATGATACCGACCCAGTTGGAGCGGGAATATTACATCTATATCCATGCTTGATGCACTTCTCAACTTTATTTTTGGGCGGCTAAAATGCTCGCCCTCTCCTTTGGAGGCCTCTGTTCTTTTGGAGGCTTCACAACTACATTAACTTCTATTTCCTTTCAATCAGTCCTGACTCGTCTTTCTGATTTCCCTGAATGGGGACTTTCTTTATCTGAACCTCGACTTGTTTTAAATTAGACTGAGGCTTTTGTGTTTTTCCCTTATTCTCTTTTGTTCTATTACTAGTCGACGGTTCATGTTTGAGTTGAGGATTGTTTTCCATCGTTACTTCTTGAATGTTTGGTGCTGGTTTGATAAATTCTTTGCTATTTCTTTGCTACTATCTCTTATTGGACGAATACTAAATTCTGAGTCTTATTGGTCGAATTCTAAGTAAGGCTGATGCTAGCTCAGATATAACGTCTTTTGTTTAAACGTCATAATAGGAATTGCTGCAACTTGGGCGTAAGACGTTGATTTAAGCTATCTATTATGAACTACTTTCTTTGCCTTGAAGAAGCTGTCCTATTGTATAGTCTTTACTTCTTGGATGGCAACTTCCTCCATATACATTGCGCAATTTCACGATCTTGCTAAATGTTTCCCATGACTATTTACGTAGAAGGATGGATCCCTGCACGGTTCATCTGAATGTAGCGGCTACCCACAAGCGCAGACCTATTGTCTTGTGCAGCTTATGGATGTGGTGGCGCCACATTACATTACATCTTCCACAAAGGTTATCCGATGATTTATTAATCAACTCTTAATTGTAAATTATATACCGTTAATATTTGGAAACGTTTAATATACTTTTCTATTATTATTATATTTATTAAATTTTTAGGACGTTATAAAGGTTCTTCAAGACTAGGATTTTTATGTGGATCCTGAGCCACAGATAAAGTGGAAGTTGATTGCTCATGAAAAGTTGATCGTCATTCAATATGTCGCAAGGTACGGGCGGAGAGACGGTTGGGCGTGCCTCAGATCATTGATCCTGCCTGGGTTCCTCAGTCAGCCGCCTCCCACAAATTTAATTCAAGCCGGGGAGTCAGTACTGCCTGACTCACGATACCGATATCCCAGGGCTCGCACGTAGGAGTAAGGGCGATACCCTTACCCATGGGACAATCCCTGCCAAGGGCCGAAGTGACTGGCTCACTTTGTACAGCGCAAGACTTCAGCAGAGCTAGGTCACAACAGCCCACTCTCAACCCGGCTCCAAAACCGAGGAGAGGGATGAGAACTCCCCGTCCGCATTCCGCCCAGCGTCGTAAAAACAAATCACGGTCATGCCTCCCGCTCCCGCTGCAAGCAGCGGAACTGAGAAGCATAACAGCAACCAGCTCGGACAGCTCGGGACTGTCAATCCCGTACTTTACAAGAGAGCTCCTGAGGAAGACCGTTGCTCCGTTAACTGCCATAAGTGGAAGTACCGATGTAATATGTCGTTGCCCGCCCCGGACATGTGCAGTAGATGTTATTGCACGAATGTTTGGTTGGATTTTCTCCGTGTTCGAATGTTATTAATTATTATCTTAGAAGTATGTCCAACATATACCACTATTTCTGATGTTGTTTTTACTGTTATTTTTATTTCTGTTCTTACTTTTTTTTAATTATAAATTGTAGTCGCACATTAACTTCCTTAACATTGTTGAACATTTTTATATTACCTTTATCCATATTTTCTTTAAAGTAAAATACTTTTTCACATCTTTTTAGATTAAAAAATCATTATCTTTAACTCTATTACAGTTTTTTTTCTGTTGTCATATTAATTATGTTCCGTTATGTAATGGAAAAGAACATCTTACAAGATACAAAAAATGATTTTAAAAAAATGATATGCAATCAAGATTATGACATGGGAATGAGAATCATTATTTTTACTCTTTTTCAAGCGAGGAGAAAAAACAGTAACATACAACAGACATTTTTGTTACTGTGCCTGTGTAGATTTAATTTGAATAAAAATCTCTTTTTAACAACTTTTTTAACTACTTAATAAATTTATAATTCCTTTAACACCTGATTAAATATATTATAATGTCCAGATGTTGAATTAAATTAAAACCGTAATTTTCAAATTCTTTTAACGATTACTGTAGAAATAACAAGCATTCTTGTATTATTTAAAGGATAATGCAAGATATTTTTGATCATCATTTCGTATTTTGTGACAGTAGATTTCGTAATAGCATCTTCTAATTCTGTTGTATACTGCTGGTAGCTTTTGAATGTGGTGGCGCCACATTACATTACATCTTCCACAAAGGTAATCCGATGACTTATTAATCAACTCTTAATTGTAAATTATATACCGTTAATATTTGAAAACGTTTAATATGCTTTTCTATTATTATTATATTTATTAAATTTTTAGGACGTTATAATAATTCGTAAATCATTTACTTTTTATTCTGTCACTTTTATTAAAATATTTATATTCTGTATATATAGATATTCTAGATGTGTATTATATATATATATATATATATATATATATATATATATATATATATAGGCTATGGAAATCAAATAGAGACTATCAAATCAAATTTTTATACAAAATTTAAGGAAATTAAACAAGGTTCGCTATATCTTTTTCCGATAAGTTTAAAGCTTAATGACTAGACTCATAATAACGATAAAAAACGAGGATGGTTTTATGTTATATCCAATATTTTTTCTGTAAACTTACGAAACTTTATTTCATTTAACTTTTTTCTCCAAAAAAGATAAAAGGAAAACTAAAGAAAAGAACCCTTTTTTGTTTTCGTAATGTATACGTTACAATCTGTTCAACTAGTGAACAATAACAACTCCTCCACTGCCACGGAATGATATTTATGTCGTGTAAATGACGTGTAGAGGTCTTGTACAAACTCAAGACAACCATTCCTGAGATGTGTGGTTAATTGAACCCCAACCATCAAAAAGCCCCTCACGATTTTGGCGAGTGGGTATTCCAATTAAGCGGAATTTGGCGATGAAGACGGTCTGTGCATTAGTTTTTCGATTAGACGATTGGTTTAATAATGGAATGAAGAAAATCACTTCCGCTGGCGGATTCAGCGGAATCTTTTAGTTCGAGACCTCCGGCTCTTAATCGTAAAGAAACGGTATGCTAAAGGCAAAAAGAGGTGCAGACAGTTGTCATCGGAAGAGGAGGATTCTGTTGTGGGAACAGTGAATGAACTGATTACTCAGTTAGGACTTCTAGTGTTTAATTTGAAACAAAATTCAGGAGCAGGCCTGTCGAAATATATAACAACACATGAAAAGGAGCTTTGTAGAATATACAAAGGGTTTAAGGGACTGATGGAGTTGTTACCATACCTGACAACGATTACGTAGGTGACACAAACTATAGGGTCTCGCGCGCTCGAGATAAGGGAACAGTTGGACGCTGACTTATCTGATGAGGACTTGGTAGTGTTTTCCGTTAGAAGATGGCCGGCTGAAATAGTTTATAGTGTTTCCCAAGTAGAGGAAATACCGGATGAGGGAGAAATAATTAGGTTTTATGACCTAACAGGCCATTTCGGGCGAAGAGTTCACCCTGTTGGTGGTGTCGCGGGAGTGGTCTCTGGAGACGTTTTCAAAAATGATACAGTTATCGTAGGACGTGAGCAAGCTATAAATCCAGCCAGTAGATACACGATTTTTTATGAAACAGTTGAAGGAGAGGATAATGCAGTAATGATAATATTAAAAGCCACGAAGAAAATACTAGAAACCACTAAGGCAGCGACTTTTACGTTACCAGGAGGCAGATTTGGGAACCTCATTAGGAAAGTACTAGTATATTTAACAAAGGGTAGAGAAGACCAAGTTAGAATTTTGATTCCAAAGTCAGAAGTTGCAAATCAGGAAAGCAAAAGTCCGTGGATCAAACGTACTACTCGTCCTGTACAAGACAGCCGAACTATACTAGTCAAAGCAGAGGGCAGATCCTATGCAGAACTCTTAAGGACTATGAAACAAAATGTTACCCGGGAAGAGGCTAGAGAAGTGCTGTCCCTTAGGAAAAGGAATGATGAAAAATTATGCATAGGAGTTAGGGGGAAAGAGAAGACTGAGGCACTTACTACTACGTTACGAGCTAAGTCGGCAGAGTTAAGGATCGATATGAGGACTAGAGGCGGACGTAGAACAATTGTACATGTAAGAGATATTGACAGTGAGACCAGTGAACAGGAAATTAAGAACGAAATAGCTTAGGTAATCGGAGGTGCAGGTGAGTTTAATATCTCGTCGGTAAGACCTGCTTATGGTGAAACCAAAAATGCAACAGTGGTCACGATATATCGCGCAGCGATGAAGTTAACAGAGGTTCGAATACGGGTAGGCTGGGTACATTGTCATGCCTATATCCGAGTACCTGAAGACAGATGCTATCGTTGTAAGGCTTCGGGCCATGTCTTAGCGGATTGCAAAGGAGTAGACAGACGTCAGTTAGGCTTCAACTGTGGGAAACGGGGCCATAAGAGCCCTCAATGCAAAGCCCCAACCATATGCGCGATATGTGGTTCGGAGGACCACTAAACCCGGAATGTGTACGCCTCAGAAATGAAGATACTACATTAAATATGAATCGTAGTAGATGGGCACATCACAACGGCTGGAAGTTGGCTATGCAAAATAGAGTAATAATTGCTCCGGAGCCTAATGTATCAGTGACTTCTAGGCCAGAATGGATAAGAGACGAGAATTTGACAGTGGCAATTGGCTTTCCTTCAGTAGGGACTCCGGTAGGAATATGTGGAGCTGGAAAAAGTTATGTCTGGACAGACTTGGGGATACTGTGATTTTCACTGTGAACCATTCCCCAAATGTGAAAGTTGTCAGTTTTGTGGCTCTCCTTGATGAATTAGGGCATGCGATTTTAAGGTTCAGAGGCAGAAAGATAATTTTGGCTGGTGACTTTAACGCTAAGTCTCCAGAGTTTGCGGGGAGTGTGCGAAACTTGGAGGGACAAAATTTAGCAGAAAAAATCAATTCTACTATAAGGTTGATTTGTATGAACAATGATGAACCCACTTTTAGTCGCGGATAAGCCAGCTCGGCAATTGACCTGATTTTCATCTCTGACGATCATGTAGCTACTCTAATTAATTGGAGAATATTGGATGAAGAGAGTCTGTCAGACCATTACATACTAGCGCATGAGGTAAAAACGATACCAAGAATGGTTAAGCCTGGTAGAACTATCACCTCGAGGCGCGGGTGTGTTCGTTTTTCGGAGGTGATTTGGTGAGAAAGTGGCTGAAATAACAGACCCTGAAGACAGAAATTGTTACTATAGAATGTGACAAGGCGGGAGTCCTGGTACAAGTGCCCGAAAAAGACATACGTATTGGTGGGGACCTGAGCTAGAGGTCTTACGTAAAAGAGCTTGGGTAGCTAGAAGGAAAGCTACAAAGAGTTAAAAGACATGGGTGTCAACTTTGCAAGGATGAGGCCAAAGAAGAATACGTGGAGGCTAGATCCAAATATACAGCAACCATCAAAAAAGCCAAAAGCAAGTGTTGGTTGCGAAGATATCGATAGACATCCTTGGGGAAGAGAGTACCAGTTGGTTTTCGGAAGACTAGGTAGACGATTGCCAGTGATACCAGAAGACAAGCTGCGTGAATATGTAGATGTACTGTTTCTGAATCAAGTAGATCCATATAGAGAGGAAGTAGTGGATGATGGAATACCGGCGTTCACTGTGCAGGAATTAAAGACTGCAGGCAAAAAAATGAAGCTGCATAAGAGTCCAGGTCTGGACGGCATTCTGGTAGAAGTCGTCCGGATACTGGTGGAAGAAGCGCCTGTTAAAATCTTGGAAGTAATGAACAATATGCTGCAAGGCGATTTCATACCGACTTCATGAAAAAGATCAAGACTGGTTTTAATAAAAAAACCAGGTAGGTCGGGAGCTACAATTCCACATAGACCAATTTAATTAATAATAATTAACTTCGAATAATTTTTGTAAATTATTAGAAAGGATGTTAGAGGCAAGGTTGCGGGCCTATATTGGAGAAGCGGTGGTATTAGCCAGTAGCAATATGGAGTTTGATCAGGAAAATCAGCAACGGATGCTGTGAAGGAGGTGATGAAATTGGTTGATAACGTGGCAAAGCGCATGTTGTACACGCGCTGATTTCTGTAGTCATATTTGTGAATGTATACAATGCTTTTAATTCCCTGAGATGGGAAGCAATATTTGAAGTAATGAAGAAGGTCGATATACCGCCATATTTCAGACGAATGATACAGACATACTAACAAGAAAGATTTCTGGTATACCAAATAGGCAGTAGTGAAATTGAATTCAAAGCTGGGGTGCCTCAGGGTTCAGTTTTGGGACCCATTTTACGGAATCTAAATCTAAATTCTAATCGCAAAATCCCATCTTCGATGGGATTTTGCGATTAGAATACCCAGAATGAGTGCAAGCAATAGCTTTTGCTGATGACATTGCGCTGGTGGTCACTGCAAAGGAGGAGAAAGACGTAGCGAGAGTAGCAAATGAGGCACTATATATGGTAAATACATGGATAAGAATTAGAGGATTTCGGCTCTCGTACGAAAAACCGGTGGCGATCTCTATGATGGGGAGACGATTTATAAGGTATATTCCGATTGCGACTGAGGAAGGTCCGTTCCAGTTTGTCAGAAATACAAAATATCTGGAGATGTGGCTAGACCACAGAAGGTCCTTTACTTTTCATGTACAGGAGGTTCGTACTAAAGCTGAACAAGTGGTACAGAGTCTAAATACAACTACTGTGCCGCGGGCCTCAGTTAGGAAACTGTACTCACATGTGGTGAATTCTATATTATTATACGGTGTGACAGTGTGGCACAGGGCTCAGAGAAGTGACAGGAATAGGATGTACTTAGAGGGAGTACAACGAAAAATAGCATTACGGAAAGCATGTGCCTATTCGTCGGTGTCAACTGAAGCATTGTTTATAATTACCGGGGTGTTACCTATACATCACATGGCTGGAGCTAAGGAAGACACGCAACGTGAGTTAATAGAAGAGAGGCAGACAAGGTGATCCACCTCACGAAAAGGCGAATGGACCCGGCGTTTAATAGGTGAGATCGGGCCGTGGATTGTTAGGGGATTTGGTCAGAACCTACTTGTTCAGAAGACACAAGGTAGATAATCCGGAGTCCCAATATTGTAGTCAGAGGGGCACAGCTGAACATGTCTTTTTCCATTGCGTTAGATGGGAAAGTGAAAGAAGAAGATGTCTGGTGATTACTGGTCAGATACACGTAGGCAATTTCATTGGAGTAATGCTAGCAGATAGTGATAAATTCTCCGCAGTGTCGAACTTTGTATACAGTGTGCTGTATGGGAAGGTGCAGGATGCAAAGGGGTGAAAGACAGCCTTTCGTGGAGCTGTCGTTCGTCTGTGTTTACACAGATGGGCAGTGGTGTTGAAGCGGAGGGACTCCGGTAGCCCCTGAGCAAGCGGTGAGTAGTACCAGTATCCCAACTGAGGTGTCGAATGATGTACAAGTATGTGAGTATCGATTTCAAGGTGAGTAGTTGCAGTTCTATATCGCAATGCACTATTCGGAAGTGTAATTAATAGTTTTTACAGCCCTCAGTGGAGCCGTCGTCTATTCGTGCTTGCGCGGGTGGGCGGCGGTGGTGAATCTGTAGGACTCCTGGGCCTTCCTGCTTTGGCACCTCCGGGGTTGTTGCTATACTTAATTGCAAACCCGGCCCCGGGTGGAGAGGAACGGTGAAGTAGGAGTTTTAGTCGGTAGGGTGCGAGCACAATAGACTCTTAATAACATCTAGCCGAACCCCATCTAGTCCGACACTCCCCCACTTGTGGGGGGTATGTAAATGCTATTTCTCCGCAACACCGATAAAAAAAAATTACACCGGTATCCACTTTCTGGTATTCAAATCCGTCTAAAAGCAACCAAATTTTACAAGGATTTGAACCTCAGAACCTTTGACTTCGAAATTCAGCTCTTATACAACTGATTTGCGACGATAAGTTAACCACAAGACCAGGTGGGCTAAGAATTTTTATTTTTATTTTTTTAATATAACTTAATTTTATGCTCGTATGAAATGAGAAGAAAAATTCTAAACGGTTGCCGTATTAATGTGATATAAACTAACTATTTTTCATTATTTTTCCTAATTTTAGCGATTTTTTACTGTACATATTTTACATGTAATTATATAACTCTAAATAATAGAATTCTAATTTTTAATTAGAGCTGCAAATTATTTTCAGCTAGATAATACAATTAATTGAATTGCATTACATCTATTATATACGTGTACATATTCATATACGTCATTTTCCATGTTGGAGGTCTACCCATACGTATGTCCAAGTATTTCACTTTCTCTTATTGTGGAAGATTTTTTTTTAACATGTAGTGAAATTCCATGAAATTGGATTTGTTCTCCTTCTTCTTAATGTGATGTTTACTTGCAAAAATGTATCGTATTTTTAAATTATATATGCAGAGTAGTTTGGTCGTTTTTGATATCTTAAGGAGTTTACAGTTATTTATCATTTTCACTTTCCTGGCATTGTAGCTCTAGAGTTATACTGCAAGAAGAAAAGAATGGTAATCAGTCAAAAATTGGGGTATGGTTTTTTGCATTTCTCGATGTCTCATGACTCAGGAATCCACTCCCAAAAATGGGGGTTAGTTCGTATATACATGTTTTGGCGTATTTAAAGCTTAATAAGTACTGAAAGGATACACCGATTTTGATAAAAATTTGTTCAGACTCGTGTATATGAGTCAATTTGTAGGTAAACGTTTGGGGTCAATATTTCCAGAGAGTGGGGAAGATAGTTTTTTGGGGTCAATTTTCTCACAATTTTGCTAACATAACCTCATTTGTTATTAAGCTCAGTACATGCGTACCTCTTTGTCTTATCATTTATAAACGTTTTCTCTCAAATTCTCTTTTCCAAAAATCGAAAAAGTTAACGTTTTATTTATTGTATATTTTTAACCGAATTTTTTTTTATATCTTTCTAAGCGTAGTAGTCGTGCAAGTGGACCTTGGGGTCAATATTAGGGCTGGGGAAGGTGATGAAATTTAAAAATATCGATTGTTTGAATTTTTTAAACATTTTTCATGTATCATTTTTCCAGTATTTAAGGATAGTGGAACAACTATTTGTTAATTTTTTAGTTTTCTATTTAAAAATAGAACAACTTTTTTTCAGTTATTTTCAAATAATTTCTATTTATCAGGAGTAGGTATTTTGAGATATTACAAATACATTCTTTCTTAAATGACTAAGAAAATGCGTGTAATAAATAAAAGAGATGAAATAACAGATTAAAATAAAACTTTTTACTGTAAGAAGTTGGAATGGTATACAATTTCATAGTTTAATACAAGTGCTATTAAAAAAATCACCCTCAATTTTTGTGTCGTTACCAAGAAGCAGCTTATAAAACTTGTAACTCGTCGGCAAAGATGTTATTCCCGTAGTATAATAGATTATCTAGGTTTGTGTCTATATATCATACGAGAACAGCCTAACCTATTTTTACAAAACATGTTTGATGTAACTTACTTCAACTGCTACATAATCTGGAATAATATCTAAATTTTAATGTAAAATAATTAAATGGTGTTTGTCACTTCATTATGAAATTATTTCTAGTATATATTTGTACAGAACGGATTTTGACAACATAATAAAAAATATTAATTTTATCTTTTTTTCTGGTCGAACAGCCAGAAAGTTAGAAATTAAAAAAAACAAAGTCGCTATACAAAGCTAAAGGTGTCTAATTTTGAGCGAAACCTAAAAATGAATTAACAATAAATTACGAAAATTTCGTTTTAGTTATTTTCATGCAAGGAAACCTAAAAATCTGTAGGAATTGTTAAGGGATGTTACAAATGAATAAAAAACAGTAAATGAAGCTGTTTTACCAGATTAACAACAAAAATATGCTAAAAAGTTGGTCTTTTATCTGATCATCTGAAAAAATATTACCTACCTCATAAGTAAAGTAAACTGAAATTCGGTTAGTATCAAGTCGTTCGGTAGAATGACCCAGGCGAGAGTTTGTCCGACGGCGTAAACACCGAGGACTTATTTACTTTGACTAACTCGCAAATTGACATTTCAGAATTTTTAAAATTGTTTAAAATATTAAAAATATATAAATATATAAATAACTAGAATTTTATACAGAAGAATTGAGAGGAGAGTGGAAGAAGTGTTAGGAGAAGACCAATTTGGTTTCAGGAAAAGTATAGGGACAAGGGAAGCAATTTTAGGCCTCAGATTAATAGTAGAAGGAAGATTAAAGAAAAACAAACCAACATACTTAGCGTTTATAGACCTAGAAAAGGCTTTTGATAACATAGACTGGAATAAAATGTTCAGCATTTTAAAAACATTAGGGTTCAAATACAGAGATAGAAGAACAATTGCTAACATGTACAAGAACCAAACAGCAACAATAACAATTGAAGAACATAAGAAAGAAGCCCTAATAAGAAAGGGAGTCCGACAAGGATGTTCCCTATCTCCGTTACTTTTTAATCTTTACATGGAACTAGCAGTTAATGATGTTAAAGAACAATTTAGATTCGGAGTAACAGTACAAGGTGAAAAGATAAAGATGCTACGATTTGCTGATGATATAGTAATTCTAGCCGAGAGTAAAAAGGATTTAGAAGAAACAATGAACGGCATAGATGAAGTCCTACGCAAGAACTATCGCATGAAAATAAACAAGAACAAAACAAAAGTAATGAAATGTAGTAGAAATAACAAAGATGGACCGCTGAATGTGAAAATAGGAGGAGAAAAGATTATGGAGGTAGAAGAATTTTGTTATTTGGGAAGTAAAATTACTAAAGATGGACGAAGCAGGAGCGATATAAAATGCCGAATAGCACAAGCTAAACGAGCCTTCAGTAAGAAATATAATTTGTTTACATCAAAAATTAATTTAAATGTCAGGAAAAGATTTTTGAAAGTCTATGTTTGGAGAGTCGCTTTATATGGAAGTGAAACTTGGACAATCGGAGTATCTGAGAAGAAAAGATTAGAAGCTTTTGAAATGTGGTGCTATAGGAGAATGTTAAAAATCAGATGGGTGGATAAAGTGACAAATGAAGAGGTATTGCGGCAAATAGATGAAGAAAGAAGCATTTGGAAAAATATAGTTAAAAGAAGAGACAGACTTATAGGCCACATACTAAGGCATCCTAGAATAGTCGCTTTAATATTGGAAGGACTGGTAGAAGGGAAAAATTGTGTAGGCAGGCCACGTTTGGAGTATGTAAAACAAATTGTTGGGGATGTAGGATGTAGAGGGTATACTGAAATGAAACGACTAGCACTAGATAGGGAATCTTGGAGAGCTGCATCAAACCAGTCAAATGACTGAAGAAAAAAAAAAATTAAAAATATAATAATTTTGATGAAATAAACCTACATATCATCACAGAATAGTTTTTTTTAATGAATATAGGTTTTTTTCGATAAATATGTGATAATCTTTGTAATTTCACATTTTTTAATTTTAAAATGTGAAATTTTTGTTCTAACCTGAGTTTTTTCCTAATCCGTTAACGAATCGCGTCGTTAGACAGCAGTACTTGATAGTACTAGGTAGCGTATACTTGAAATAATAACATTTAAAAGAAAATTTTAAAAGAGATTATACTAGTTTTATTAAAAAAGGAATAGATAAAACAGAAATAAATTGGTAAAAGTTTTATTCTACAATTAGAACTATTTGGTAGCGCTGGGATCGTGATATTTCGAAAAATTGTATTTATGTATTAAAAAAAAAAACTATATTTATCTTTTATAAAAATAAGAAGAATTTTATTATTAATAGATGAATAGTAATTGACTAGACTTGATATATCGTGCAATCAACCAATCGCATGATTTCAGATTTATTATATTATTGCTGTTCTACTTGAGTCGAATATTTTTTTTAACTTAGGTTAAATTTGTTTCAGTGTCTGCTAAAATCGTTTCAACTTAATCATCAGCTACATAGTATTAGTTTAATAGGTAATTTGAATTATAATTCTGATGCTCTAATTCTTAACAATATTAACACAAAACAAAAATACGTTTTAATAATAGCTCAGTGCAACATAACCTATCGTTTGAAGTTTTTAGCTTTTAATAAATAAATACTTATTAACAATGAGTAATATTTAATGTATTTTAATTAGGTCTTTATTAGATTGAAATTGTACGTAGTATATGTCCAATTAATATTTTTTCAAGTAAAAACTTGACTATAATTTAAAAAATCAATTTAGTGATATACGGCTAAACTAAAACACATTCCTAAAATAACGTAATTATAAAATAAAATACATTGTAACAAATAACATAATTTTAATATTTTCTTAGTCATCAATGATATTATTTATCGTAGTTAAAAAAAGTCTGAATATGATTGTAAATTTTACAATTGTAATAGGTTTATTTTGAATATAAATAAAGTTGGATAACATTTGATAACTTTCGTAACAGCTTCGGAACACTTTCATGATATATTGAGAACACTAAAAATTTAATCTTCCTCAAAACTTCATTAAAGATGAATTGAATTTTTTCTGATATATGTTAAGCATTTATTAGACAAATAAACAGTCGAATAAATAATATAAAGTTTTTTGATATTTCTAATATTTTAATGAATAAAAATACTTTTTTGTCTAAATTCTAAATTAGAATAGCATTACTTTATCATCTTGAAAATTATATTTTGATTTCAATACAAATTTTCATTTTTTTTTACAGCTCGCGGTACTAGCTAAATTTTCGCTCCAAGTATTTCGTAATCGTATTCAGCAAAGCGATCGTAAAACTTATCGGTTTCGTATAAGAATTGTTGTTTAAGCATAATAATCAATTCTCTGAGATTTTCAGCATATTCTCGTTGAAGCGTTGATATTAGTTGTATTCCATTAGCTGCTTAATGAAAAATTTATCAAGAAACGGTTTAAATCCATGTCTTGTAAATCATTGTAGATATAATGTGGATATTCAACCTGCAAAATACTATTACAGTTTATTGTTGTTATTTAAACCCTGGAGAAAGTCACAAACTTTGGAAAATGGATACAGCACACATGTAGAGTCATTCCAGAGTCTACAACATAGTTTCCCAAAAACAATGGCATACCATGAAAGACTAGTGGAAATTCAAAAGGCTTTTGAGCATATTGAGGTAATTATTAAAAATAAAATAGAAGAGAACGAAAAAGACTGAGAAATAATCGATGTATCAGTAGAATGTTGCCCTATTGGGGCCGATGAAGCGATGAAAGATTACAGAGAAATTGACAAAAAGTTGGTAGATTGTGAAATGGACAATATTCTTGCGCAATTAAGTGAAGATCAGAAACGTATACTTGATACAGTAAAAAATGCGTAGAAATTGATAATGGTTAATTTAAGATTTTCTGTTACTGGTGAAGGAGGGACCGGTAAAAGGTTTCTTATCCACGCAATAAGGTGTTGGGTTAAACAACAATTGAATAAAAGTGTTTCTGTAACTGCTTCAACTGGTATCGCTTCGCATAACATCAAAGGACTAACAATCCACGGACTTTTTCAACTGCCTGTAGAACATGATGCTACTCCAAAATATAGACCATTGTCAGACATAGCATTGAAATCAATAAGAGAAAACTTGAAAAACACACCTTTAATCATTACTGATGAAATTTTGCGATATCTAACATAACTTTTATGTATATAAATCTTAGATTATGACACTTATATTTGACACACTTAGATTATATTCCACACTTCTGATGAACAAGATGGTTGGTTTGGAAAACGACACATTTTATTATCTGGAGATTTGTTAAAAATTACTTCATATAAAAATAAAATTACTTCAAAATTACTATAAAAATTAATTCAGATGAAACCAACTAATACTTGGATCATTTGGTTCCTTTGATTTACGGAAGATTCTTTTCCATTACGATGAATTGATTTTCAATATGCGATAAAAAAAGATTTAGAATATTGAAAAGTGATATTTTAAAACCGATATTTTAAATATCGGTTACTTGAACAATGACGATCTAAAACTTAATTCTACAAAAAACGTTGTTTTTAAAAATACTGATTATTATAAGAATTTACTCAAATTGTGCAATTACATCGATAAACTACCAATAGATACGTTATGTCTTCTAGCAACCCGTTACATGTGCGAAACATTAAATACTGAGATGTTAAGACGCATCTCTTCTGAAGAAATTGAATTAGGTGATTATGATTAGTTAAAGTTTTGAGGAAAATATCAATAAAGCTTTAAAATCAGATGATGAAAGTTGTTGTACGACTGGAGATTGTTCTAAGGTCATTACTATAAAAATTTGTGCTATAGTCATGTTGACTAGAAATATCTCAAGGATTTGGTACCCCGTAGGTATTGTTAAAAGTATAAAAAAAAGTTGATGACAAAAATGATGTTCAACAAGTAACACGATTACCTTATTTTCTGAGAAAGAACGTAGAGTTGAAAGAATAAGTGTTAAATTTGAATTTATGGATACAATTTTCATCATACAGAAACAATTTCCTATATATTTAAGCTATGCTACCACCGTATACATGTCACAACGAATGAGTATAAAAAATTCCTTCATAGATGTTGCTAATAATATTTTTACAGTAGGTCAATAATACGTTGCTTTATCAAGAACAACGTCTGTTAAGGGATTGCATTTGATCAATTTTGATCCATCCACGAATACGGCCAGTTCTGAAGCAGTACATGAATACAATAGATTAAAAAGAAAATATAGGCCTGATTTTCTAGTTCTTGAAGAGGGAAAATGAATTTAAAAGTCAAGGATGCTATTTGGCTTATGCCTAAACATATCAGTGAGTGTCAAGAATCGAATGATGCAAGTGATATAAACCGCGCAAATGATAGAGAATTGCACGGAATATCTAATGGTGATTCAGTTCGTGTTATTCTAATTCAGTTATTCACTGTTTGTTTAATTATGCATTATTAAAGAATGAGATCCTGAAATTACCGAAAAATCATATATTACATACGTCACTTAAAAATTATAAAAATAGAGCAAACGTTCCGACTTCATACTTTGTCATTTCATAAGTTCAAATTTGTCGTTTACGTCGAAAAAATTCTATTAAGAACTATAATCAATTTCTGATTTCAATAAAAAGATCACTTAATGAACAGATCAAGTGTTTATCAAAGATCAACAGTAGGGGAAGTACGGTTCGTTGTGACAATTTAAAGTGAGTGTTACACACCTTATTATGTGAACTAATTATCATTAGTGGGTTTCAATAGATATATTTATCATATGTTCCTAATGGTTAAAAAGTCACACAACACTAATTATATGTAACTTTACCTTTAATAAAAAGTTTCCTTGATTTTGAAAATTCAAAGTGACGAAATCATTTCTAATGTCACCTACACTCTAAAGTAAAGTATCACTACCAGTACTGCCTCTAATTACGTATTAATTATCTTAGAAAAAAATAACTTTGTGAATAAAAATAATTATTAAAACATATTTCAATTTTGTGAACGAAATTTACGTTTTGTTACGCTATTTTTAAATTATACAACATTTTTTCTAGAATAGAGTTAATTTTTGAAACAAAGAAATTACGAACCGTTAATATTTTTTCAGCTAACTAATTAATTATTTTCAATCACTGAATCATTTCATACTGTCATGAATTAAAAATAATAGATCAAACTTTTTTTTTTCATTAACTTTAAACATTGTCAAAAATCCAAACAAAAAATTAAGTATATTTTGAAGAAAATATACAAAAATAATTGTAGAAATTAAAATGCACATTATTTTGCACGATACTCTCGAATTGCATCAAATTATTTTGTACCGTAGAAGCTCTTATAAATGATTAATTAGGATTTAGAACTAGAGAACGATCACTAATATGATTTGCATTGGGAATTATGGTCTTTCAAAAGAAGTAAAGAAGTAAAACACTGACTTATGGATCATGAATTATTAGGATTATGAAATCGGGTCGGCAAGAGTTTTTGCATTTTCAATCAACATATTTGAGAAAGTTTTACGAATTTTTTATTATACGATTTGTTTTATTAAGTATATATAAAAGTGTATAAAAAATTGTTTATCTCCAACTATTTCTCGATGATTTCATATTTGTTTTGTATTAAAAATGTTCTATTATTTAGTTACAATATTAATAGAGGAATAAAATATTTAATATTTATGAATATTTAATATTCAATATATAGGAATAAAATATTTAACGGTGTATATTCCTGTAAATATTATTTGAGAAAATGAAGTAGGAAAAATTTATAAGAATTATTATCTCGCCTTTCATACATATCTGTATTTCTTTATTCGGACAATGCCATTGAAGAACTATACATAAATAAATTGTTGAATTTTGATTTTTGATGTTTTCAATTGACGGCAAACTCTCGCCGAAACCTTAAAAATTTGATTGTTTTGGGAGTTTGGATTCGTGCAGACTTTTAAATTTTAACGTTATCTATTTCGGCCAAACCATCAATCGGATTATCGCCAACCCTGGGGGAATTAAATTTTCTTCACAAACTATATAACGTACACAATCTAGGAAAATGTAACGAACCATTACATAATAGTTATTCTGGGGAGGGAATTGAAGCATTACCAGACAAACTATGTGGGAGAGCCACATATGTCCTAAACGTAATTTGTAAAAGACAACTTCCTTATGGTGAGTGTCTCGCACTGCTGATTTCCATTGCACTTCAGTACTATTTATTATATTTTTTTGAATATTTTGAAATACGATCAAAGACAAATAAAAATCCCCAGTCTTTACAAAAAAACTGTTTTGATTGATAAAATAAAAATGAAAAATGTTTAACCTAGGATATATAGCGGGCGTGATATAGCTGTGCTCATTGCGTACGAGATATATAGACAGATAGGACGGGTGGAACAGTTATAGTCATTCTTTTACGAAAACATCACGTATAGCTCCGTATACTTACAAAGTATGCAGTACATTGTCAGATTTGTTGGATAGTTAATAGCGCGGTAAGCCAGCCTTCTGTCTATGTGTACAGCAATACGCCGACCGCTATATGTGTGACTGGCAGAAAACGAATCCCGGGCAGACATGGAATTTTTAATACGCTACAAAATTTCATTTCCATATTCAACACTCAAATTTCAAAAGCTTCTGTGGTGAATTAATTCATTAAGAAAAAACAAATTAATACATCGAAAAGGTATTTTAAAATATAGGAATTTTCAATTAGATAATGGAAAAACAAATCCCTCTTTATATTTGTTTTAACACTAATAACACTAGCAACCAGTTGACTGTTGTGAACAGGTAACTGAAGAAAAATCTTGAATTCAATTTGCAATTGCAATAAGTAACCTTTTCACGTCCCAGTGAAATGAGGATGATATGTATGACAAACGAGATGTAGTGTTGTACAGACTCAGCCCGACCATTCCTGTGCCGTGTGGTTAATTGAATCCCGTCCACCAGAGTACTCCGGTATTAATTGTCTAGTATTCAAATTCGTATAAAAGCAACTAGCTTTTACTGGGATACAAGCCTCAGAACCATCGACTTCGAAAATCAGCTGTTAAGTAACTGATTTGCGAAGACGCGTTAACCACTAGACCAGTCCAGTGGGCTAATCAGAAGACCAGAACCCACTTCATGCGTGAGTTATTTAAGTTAAGGCGTTTAATTTTAATTTGGGTATAAAAAAATTTGAAACTTGTGCGTAGGATATGGAAATGTAATTTTGTAGAGTATGAAAAATGCCATGCCTGACCGGGATTCGAATCCGGCACCCCCGGATAAAGGCCCCTCGACAAAAGGATGAAACCACTCAACAGAAGGACAAAAGGAGACGCTACCACTCCGCCACGGAGAAAAAATATTCTCCAGGAAAATTTAAAATAAGAGGCAGCACGCTATTTATGATTTACTCGCTAAGGATAAAATTTCAATTGGGTATCGTAACTCCAGTGGTGGAAATAGATTTTTGTGATAAAACCTACTTAGAGACGATAAAAAACCTACCTGGATGCGATAACCTACGTAGAGATGAAGATAAAATATATTAGAAGACTAGATTTAAAAGAATATATAATCTGAAGCAACATTCATAATTTTTTAATTAATATTTTTTCTATGGTTTCGCTTCCAGATAATGGATAAAAATCTGATAAAATACAATGTAATTTTGCTAATACGGTAAAAAATACAAAACATTTTTGTTTTACTACTTTTCTGTGCGGTATCATTTAGTGCATTCAGTTGCTAAAATTATGTCGCAATGTGATATAATGTGTAACATTGTTACAGTGTTATGTAACAAGGTAAAATCGTCATTAGTTTGGTTTTCGAGTCAAAAAAAAGACTCTTTTTGTGCTAATATCCTACTCACCTTAGCTTAATTCATCTTTATTAAACACTATAACTGTAATTTTATTTTCTTACAAGATGTTGTTTATATAAAATGCTATAAATTTTAATTTGAATCACGTGTACTGTATATAGAATTTTACCTTAAAAATCTAATTTTTAACTCCTTTTTATGAAAAAAAAAAACAAACAGACTTTCATATATAAAATTCGTTATACTTGCATACGTAAACTACCTACTCATGACAAATGACACTCATAAGTGATACTCATGATAAAATGACACGTATATGCTATTAAGAATCAGTTATGATAATTTCTAATAATTTTAATATTGAATTTAAATAATATTATGTAAATATTTGCGATAGATCGTCCTACAGTTAAATTGTTTAAACACAGCCTACCTCTATTTATTCATATTTGTACATGCATGTACTTGTGCGTGTGTACGATTTCATATAATTTGTTGGCCTAGATTACTTGCACTAATCTAAAACCAACTAAAATTAATAGAACATTATTTACTGATTGTAAATCGTGACTGATCGATCGAAAAGTAAAGGTATAAAAAATATAAGGTTCATGAAAAAAAAATGTCTAATTTTCCATTATAGACTGAAGTTCTGGTATTTTCTAAAAAAACAACAAGTTTATAATGATGCAATGGATTAAGCTCGTGACTATCTGCGTCTACATTATTAATGTTGTGTTTTTTTCATTGAACTTACGTATTAATTGTTCAAAAATCTCCATTCCATTTTGTTAATAATTCTGTAAATAAGTGAATACCTCTTTTTTAATAGAAAGAAACATCAGTTTATTGGTAAAAACTTACCGCATCGTTATAAATGTTTGATTTGTATGTTTTATTAAAAATAATAAAAAAATACTCATTAGTGCGATTTGTATTGTTGTATTTTATCACTTAATTTCATTGATATTTGGGTTAAGTTTGACGGTGGTGGGTAGTTTTAAGTAAATAAATCTGTATTGTAAATCAATAATTTTTGTATTGCATTTTATAAACTGACTTTTTAGCTGTTCTTTATTGTTGATCGTTAAAATAATTTTATGATTTCTAAATTTTGGAGATATTTTTAATTTCTTAGGACAATTCTTCTGTCATCTTCGATATTTTAAGATCGCGGTATAATATTTCTTTTGTGATTTACCCCTAAGCACTGGTAAGAAATCTTAATTTTCCCTAAAGCTATATCCCATAAAGATCGACCATAACTGATGTAACTTAATTTCTATTTATCCTTGTTTATATTCATTTCCACACTATACTTTTATCGGGATATATGATCAAGGAATTTATTTTTTCTAACTGGAGAATATTTTTTTCATTTTTTGAGTTAAAAACAAGTTACGCTTGTTTTCCTCCTTAAAGTATATATTAAATCTGCATACTTATATGCTCATTAACTTTTCACTTTTAAAGAAAATTTATTAACATTAATTTTAACTATTTAATATTTATTATTTAATTTTTAATATTATAGAAAAATCAAATATGTTTTTTCATGACGTTATATTCAACATGAGTACAAAATATAAAGTAAAATACAAAGTATTTCATTGAAAAATTAGATTCCATTAAAATAAAAACCTCGTAAAAATTTTGCACGACTATAACTGAAATAAATAGGTAACAAGAAAATCACCAATAACGTTTATTTCTTAATTTCTGTATTTCATACATTCAGATAATAAATTTTATTTGAAATTTAAGATAACCTAAATGTTAAATAAATAAATATTCGTTAATAAAAAGCTTAACATGTAATATTTTCAAAAACAAAACTTGATCTTTTATTAAAATTGATAAAACGAAAAACATTGCAAATTTGAATGATAAATTACAAAGCGCTATATTGTTTTTTAAATTGAAGAAAAATTATTATAAAGTTTGTATGAAATAAAGAAAATTATTATTTGCTATAAAAGATTAGAAAATTAATTTTATGTTTATGTTAGTCGTCGGGTTCGTTGGACAGATTAAATAAAATTTGTAGACGGTTCGTGACTGCCAGTGTAGAATAACAACTGCTTTAATCCGTTACTTATATACAAAGATTATGTTACGAGATGATTCAAATTAGAGTTCCTTCGAGATTAAAATTTTTCTTTCCTTTCTTCTGTTAGCTGTTAGCAACCTACGCCCATTATAACAGGCCGAGGATGCAGCAGTAGAATAAGAATATAAAGAAGGATAGCGCTAAGAAAAGGTACGGTATATAAGAGAAGTTGTCGGTCGGGGAAGGATGATTCAAGGAGAGAGCGTGGGCCCAAGGCCGGCGGACTAGCGGCAAGCAATAAGAGCTTTACAGCTATATAGCTATAGCAAAGAACACGGTATATTGGCTGTACTGTCGTCGCCAACCGTACAAGGAGGGGCGGTGCCCCTGCCCTGCGGTCGAGTCGCAATACATAGTGTGGGCACGGTAATCATACCTTGACCTTTGATTCTTAGCGAGTTTAACTTAGCTTATAACCAACCACTGAATCACTTCAGCCGTCACTTTCGCTCCAATTTTTTATTGCTTTGCTTAAGTTACTACTTTTTTTGTGTTTGTTAAACATAAAGTTCTTTTTTTAAACATAAAATAAATTTTAAAAATATATGAGTCGAAAATGAACTATAAAATGAATGTATTTTTTTTTTTTTTTTTACAACCGTCATCGATATATATGTATGTAGAAAAGTTAATAACATATTTTGTAGCCTGAAGCTATGTATATTAGAAAATAAAACCAGAATCGAACTGTTTAGCGACGGTAAAAATCATACATGGATCGACATGCCTAAATTTATTTTTTTTCTTAGATTTTTTTTAACTTTTATGTTATTTGTCCTTCGTGCTTATTGTTTCATACTAAAGCCCTTATAACTTCCTTTGAGATAATATTAGCCGCTTATCTTTCTGGCTCTGAGATGACTGACCTATTAAAAAAGTTCATCCTAGAATAGGTAACGGTAAATTTTGAGAAATAATTATCATTTACTTATTTTCTTTCATATGACAGAAGTTAATATTTGGCCTACACATATGTATGTAAACCGATCGTTTTTCTTTGTGTCAGTTCTTAATTATTACAAGAAAAGAACCTTCAGTAAAAAAAAAAAAATACCAAAATTGTTTGTTTTTAATTTTTTTCTGTTGAATTTTTTTAATAAAAGTACTCTTGACGAGTTTATAACATAGCTGTGTTCTTGCAAGGTAGTGGAGAAGGAACCCTTACTTGAAATTTCAATAAAATTTCTATTAAAATTGTTAAAAATTATGTTTTCTTTAATTTTTCCTACTTGAGAATTTTTGTTAAAATATATTATCCTTAATCAGTAATTACATATATATTTTAAAACAAATAATACAATGATTTGTATTGCAAATGACCTCTATATGTATTTTATTTTTCAATTTTGAACTTTCAATTTATACTTTCATCATATCCGTAAAACTATAAAATCTCAACATTTACTTTATTTTTATTATTATGGCTCTTACACTTTTGCTAAATTCATTTTTAATTTTACCCGTACATTATATCTTATTTTATCATTAAATATTTGAAAGAAGATAATAATTTTTATTCGATAGGTAATTTCTTCAGTTCAAAAATGTTGAAATAACTTCTGTCTCTATTGGTTGAAGTGACATGCTTGAGTTCAAGCAGGTTACTTTAACCAACAGTAGTCTAGTCTAAACCGACAGAAAACCAAAGAGGGACCACGAATCGAGATAAATGTGTTAAGTTACTAATGCTTGTTAAACATGAAGTTCTCGTTTAAACATAAAATAGATTTTAAAGGAATGTATACACATGTATTTATTGTTATATAAAAGGCTTCTCCAAACAACAATCGTTGATCCCATTCTATATTTCTTGGAGGAAGTCGGTTACCATTAAGCAGTACAAGAGCAAGCATATTACTGTTCTACTATCAAATAATATTTTTTTCTACAACGAAAAATTTTTCACAAGGCACTAAAGAGACGAGGTTTTCCTTCTTTCATAACTAAAACTGTTCGTCTAGTGGAAAAAGATATCCGAAAATAAACTCACCCTGTAAGTCTTATTCCTAATATACCAAAAAACACATAGATACTATATAAATAAATATATATGTAGTAAAAATGTTTTTTTTTTTTTATGAAAGAGCGAAAATCAACAGCTATGATCATTAGCCTGGTGGAAATTGGTAGCGCATGAAAAGGTGCCATGCCTGACCGGGATTCAAACCCGGAACCTCTGAACGAAATGCCGAGACGCTATCTACTCAGCCACGGAGGTCGGCATGTTTTCTTTTCAAAAATAAATTAATGTAGCTTACCAGTATTAGTAAGTAATTATTTGGTTTTGGTTTACCAAATGAACCACTAATTAAAATAAATATAACATTTTTATCAAATAAGTTTATTAATACATTTAAATATGTGTCGTACACTCTGGTAGTCGTGTTTTATAACATACAGACAGACATATTAACAAAATTAAAAGTAAATAGTGTTGATTTTGAAAAAAAAAATTCTTTACAACCCACAAATCTTACCTTATTTAACGGTCACCACGTGTACTTTAATGTCTATTTGTTTTACAATTATTTTTGTTATATTTCAGATGTATAAGCAGATAGCTTGTTTCATAATATAAATTTGAGGTTTTTTAGGTTGTAAAATTTATGAATGATATTTATTAAAATATATTTTTAAATTGTTTTTCTGAACACTTTTAACATAATTAGTATAATTTTATTCGACTGAAACTTTCGAAGTATTTATTATATTTTACAACATAAAAAACTGCAAATCTCACTATAATTATATTTACAGTGCTTAAATTATATAACAAAAACAAAACAAATTCATTAAATTAACGGTAACATTCAGTGAATATGAAAAAAATAATAATGCTGACCTCCATGGTTGAGTAGTTTGCGTCTCGGCAATTCGTGCGGCAGTCCCGGGTTCGTATCCCGGTCAGGCATGGCATCTTTTTATACGCTAACAATTTCCGCCAGGCTAATGACCATAGCTGTTGATATCCGCTCTTTCATAATAATAAAAAAAAACAAGTAGGACTAAATAAAAACTACTACTTACTTTTATAGATAAATACTTGAATATCAGTTAATTATTTACTATAATTTTAATTAATTATTTTTTTTAATAATAGATTAATGAAAGTTCAAAGTAATAGAGTATAATTTTTTTTTTAATTCATTTTGTTAATTTTTATTTGCTTTAAATAGCAATTGTTGTTTTCTGTGTTTCAAATTTTTTTATGTACTGTAGAAATCGTTCCAATAATGTCTGAATTATACACTCGATATATATATATATAAACTAGAAAGAAAGAGGCAATTAAAATTAACAATCAATCAAATTTTTGTTTTAATTGTTATGAAAGGAAAATGACGAGTTAAAAATTATATCCATTATTTTTAAGTGAAAGTAAAATTTTACATTTAAATAAAAAAAAGAAAAAACAAAACAAAAGACCAGCAAAACTAAATAAAAAAACGAAGTTGCTTTATCGTGAATCTTTATCGAATTCGTCTTTTTCTATGGTTTTTTTTTTTTTTAAATAACTGTTTTTATTTACTCTTGTAAAGTACTTCTTGTCATCTTATTGTTTTGTGTAAATGAATTTTATCCAATGTTAGATAATTTTAAAATTTATTTAGAAAAAAATTAGTGTGTCTTATAAAACACTAAGTCATGAAGTCTACATTAGACAGTTTAAAAAATTATTAAATTTATTTTGAAACTAATAATAAAAAAAGAAGAAAGTCCGCTGCATTCGGTAAAAGGAAATATTTTCTTGTAATCATTTGTTAATTTTCTAAATTGTTGAATGAAAAGGAAAAAAATAGATTTTGTATGGTTTATGATCCTATAAATCTTTGATATTATTACAAACCCCAGAAATTTAGTTTTTGTTGTAACAACATTTAAACATATTGTATATTAAGAATTACACATTTATATAAAAAGTAAAGAATATTTGACTGTTGCAATATAAATTAAGTTATAATAATAAATCAGTAATTATTTTTGACTATAATAACATTATTAATTTAGTATAATTGTTTTTTTGTAAAATGCCATAATTTAAATTTTAATATTGCATCATTAGTTTTTTATTTTATATTTATGAAAATATGTTGCTAATAATGTCAATAACTCACTGAAAAATTTTATGACCAAATCATGATTCCCTAAATGACCTACCACCTAAAAATTCTGTTAATTTAGAAGAAAAGTGGAAATCCCTGGAAGCCAAATCAGGGCTGTTGGTACTCTAATGCTACCCAGTAAATTTTTGATACACGAACAAAACAATCATTTTACAGCACGTCATGTCCTTTTTTTTTATTTCGTGATGGAGCCGGATAAGTATTCTAGAGTAAAGATGTGAATTTTTATTGTTCGATTTGATATTAAATGATCGGCAAAGAGGGCTTTTGGCTCCAGAAAAACTTTTTTTATTACTTTCTACTGGGTTAAGGGTTCGCTAGATATCTTTCGGTTTTGAAGGATTTCCTAAATGTTGCCGCTCCCATTAATTTTAATTTACTTTCAGCAGTTATTTTTACGAATTCATGTTTAATCATCACAAAAATATTACAATATGACTAAGAGGTTCATCTACCTGTCGCTTTTATCGATTGGCAGATGATAAGTCCATACCCTTTCGCTTTGTTTTCTTCTATAGACAATAGTCAAAAGAGCCCGTGTAACGTAATTGTTACCAGTCTATTATATTCATCAACCATTTCGTATGGAAATCGGAAGATATGAACCAAATAATAGATCATCAGTGAATTTTCTATCATTACAAAGTTTTGTTTTAACAATCCAAACAGAATTCCCAGATATTTCTGTCCATGGACTGAACTAATATCCCCATAATATAAATATTCAAAAAATATGATATCTTTAAACGTAATTAAATTCTTAAAATGGGTCGAGCAACCGTTTGAGTGAAACCAACAAAACATTACCAGTAGAAAATTGGATAAATAATAAATGAAAAAGATTATAGGGAGAAAGGAATGATCTCTCATAAACTACTTCAAAAGTCAGACAAACAAAATAAACCCATATTATGAAATTATTCAAAGTTCCGTACTGGAAATAGATTTTTATCCCACCCGTAATCTTTACGGAGATCGGATTAAGCTTTATCCAGGATTGATCAGTAATTATCAGTCGGCCGGCTCAGATGGACTGTATGTTGCTACAAACCAATTTTCCTCCAGAAAATAAAGAACTGTCTAAGGATAATTGAATTTTTTTAAGGAAAACTATCATTTATCCCTAGAAGTGTAAATATAAACCATTCAACCAGATTCTCAATAAAAATTACTACAACTAGACACGCGCGTACAAATAAATCGCATAAAAGTTTTTCTTTTACTTCCTTCATTATTTCTTGCAAACACAAATCAAAAAGCATTGAGGATAGGCCCCATACCCTTGCATCACTCCTTTATGAGTAAGAGTTTACCTTTCTTTTATTTTATACACTTAAATAGTTATATAATTTTTGTCGGTGTGTGTGTATGTAACGCGCTGTATGCAAACATTTATAGATGTAAATTACTTTTCCTCAAAATACTAAGAACCAGTTTAGGACAGATTAAATTTCATTAAGGAAAGTTCGTCTATTCCTAGAAATCTGAAAATTTCTCAAACGGATTCCAGATAAAGGATTACTAAATAATCGCTGCAACTTCAAAATTTTTCTTTCATTTTCTTCATCGCGTCTTCCATATATAAATTAAAAAGCATCGGGAGTAGATTACTTACTGGTATCACTCTTCTCTGAAATAGATCTTTTCTTTCTTTGTCTATCTGATTCTTTATATTTTTGTCGGTGGATGTATATGAATCTAAAATTCTGTATGTATATGTATTTTGCATAGGCGAGTAAACGTGCTGTATTTACAGCCTACTATGAAAAATTGATTCCATGAAAGAAACGTTTTCAATAATTATTATTATTATTATACTTCTTTTTATTACGTCTAAAATAATCTATAACTGGATTTATAACAATAGTTTTTGTTTTGCGTAACGTTCAAAAGAAACTGCTTTAGTAAATTTACATATTGCACTCCATTAAATTGTTGAAAGTAAAACATAAAAATAAAATTATTACATCGGTTTTCTAGATCTATAATTTTTAGACAATAGAAAATTTGTTCATATGTATGAAGAATACTGTACGGTAGGTTAACGACCGAACAGTATGATTTTATTACCATATCCTAAAGCTTGTTATCGGTTAACTGAACTTCGAATATGTATACAAACGCGTGTTTTTGTGTATATCTGTGTGCGTGCGCGCGTAACTATAGATAATATTGGTTTCTTATAAATATGTTATGGTTATATTGAATGACGGATTGTATTGTTATTTTACACCCTTAGAAGTTATTGTTGTTCTTAACAATACTGGATCGTCTCCTTGTCATAATAACATAACTTCATAATTTGATACCGTGAAGTTTATGGATAGACTTCAATCTCTTCTTCATTCCTATTATTTGTATCATAACTTATAACATTATTATTATTTTATAACGGTGTTAGATATTATAATTTAATAGTATTTAACTAATTATTATTTAGTTAAGGTGTATAAGTAAATTTTGTATGTATTGGAGTAGTTCAGAGGTTAAACTTAGTTAATTTTCATTGTGGTGTTGACGGATAGAAGCGTAACTGTACTATAGATATTGTAAAAGAAAATTCTTGGTTTTGAAAAGTTATACCTCATAAAGTAGTCGATAAAAAAACTATCTTTCATCCCTTAGTTAACCTTGTTCTTTTCTACGTTATTTTTGAGATATTCAATTAATTTAAATAAAATACGTAGAATTTATTGAAAATTACGCTTAAAAAATTGACTATTTTTTTCATCTGTTTGTGATAGTTTAATGTACACTATTCATAACTTTTTAATAAAGTATTATATAAATATTGTTTTTTAGTAGGCTGTATTTAAAAAAAACAGTTTTATCTACAATTAAAAAAATTCAGAGACTTTTGTATAAAAGCCATCATCTGTAGAAATTGAAAAAAAAAGGTCATACAAATTTTGTTTTAAACGGTAAAACGTAATCAGATTAATTCTTATAATCGTATTACAAACCATAATAGAAATCACTTATACTCCTCAAATGAATTATGAATTACATTATATACTCTAAGTGTAATTCTATGAAGTGCGTGCTCGTATTTTCAATAAAGATTTTTTTCTAAAACTGTCAACATAAATAAATATTAGCTATCCAAAACGTAAAAGGAGATGAAAATTTAATAATAGTTGAAGATTGGAATGCAAGCATTGGAGAAGGAAAGGAAGGAAATATAGTGGGTGAATACGGGCTGAGCAAAAGGAATGAAAGAGGGGACCGATTTATAGAGTTTTGCACGAAGTATAATTTAGTAATTGCCAACACCCAATTTAAAAATCATAATAGGAGAATATACACTTGGAAAAAGCCAGGCGATACTGCAAGGTATCAGATAGATTATATCATGGTTAAGCAAAGATTTAGAAATCAACTCGTTGACTGCATAACTTACCCTGGAGCAGACATTGATAGCGACCATAATTTGGTGATAATGAAATGTAGATTGGGGTTTAAAAACCTGAAGAAAAGGTGTCAGATGAATCGGTGGAATTTAGAGAAGCTTGAGGAAGAGGAGGTAAAGAAGATTTTTGAGGAGGATATCGCAAGAGGTCTGAGTAAAAAAGATAAGGTAGAAAATGTAGAAGAAGAATGGGAGGTTAAAAAGGAAATTCTTAAATCAGCAGAAGCAAACTTAAGCGGAATAAAGAGAACTGGTAGAAAACCTTGGGTTTCAGACGATATATTGCAGCTGATGGATGAACGTAGAAAATATAAGAATGCTAGTGATGAAGAAAGTAAAAGGAACTATCGGCAATTAAGAAATGCTATAAACAGGAAGTGCAAACTGGTGAAAGAAGAGTGGATTAAAGAAAAGTGTTCAGAAGTGGAAAGAGAAATGAACATTGGTAAAATAGACGGAGCATACAGGAAAGTTAAGGAAAATTTTGGGGTACATAAAATAAAATCTAATAATGTGTTAAACAAAGATGGTACACCAATATATAATACGAAAGGTAAAGTCGATAGATGGGTGGAATATATTGAAGAGTTATACGGAGGAAATGAATTAGAAAATGGTGTTATAGAGGAAGAAGAGGAAGTTGAGGAGGATGAAATGGGAGAAACAATACTGAGATCTCAATTTAAGAGAGCATTAAAAGATTTAAATGGCAGAAAGGCTCCTGGAATAGACGGAATACCTGTAGAATTACTGCGCAGTGCAGGTGAGGAAGCGATTGATAGATTATACAAACTGGTGTGTAATATTTATGAAAATGGAGAATTTCCATCAGACTTCAAAAAAAGTGTTATAGTTATGATACCAAAGAAAGCAGGGGCAGATAAATGTGAAGAATACAGAACAATTAGTTTAACTAGTCATGCATCAAAAATCTTAACTAGAATTTTATACAGAAGAATTGAGAGGAGAGTGGAAGAAGTGTTAGGAGAAGACCAATTTGGTTTCAGGAAATGTATAGGGACAACGGAAGCAATTTTAGGCCTCAGATTAATAGTAGAAGGAAGATTAAAGAAAAACAAACCGACATACTTGGCGTTTATAGACCTAGAAAAGGCTTTCGATAACGTAGACTGGAATAAAATGTTCAGGATTTTAAAAAAATTAGGGTTCAAATACAGAGATAGAAGAACAATTGCTAACATGTACAGGAACCAAACAGCAACAATAACAATTGAAGAACATAAGAAAGAAGCCCTAATAAGAAAGGGAGTCCGACAAGGATGTTCCGTATCTCCGTTACTTTTTAATCTTTACATGGAACTAGCAGTTAATGATGTTAAAGAACAATTTAGATTTGGAGTAACAGTACAAGGTGAAAAGATAAAGATGCTACGATTTGCTGATGATATAGTAATTCTAGCCGAGAGTAAAAAGGATTTAGAAGAAACAATGAACGGCATAGATGAAGTCCTACGCAAGAACTATCGCATGAAAATAAACAAGAACAAAACAAAAGTAATGAAATGTAGTAGAAATAACAAAGATGGACCACTGAATGTGAAAATAGGAGGAGAAAAGATTATGGAGGCAGAAGAATTTTGTTATTTGGGAAGTAAAATTACTAAAGATGGACGAAGCAGGAGCGATATAAAATGCCGAATAGCACAAGCTAAACGAGCCTTAAGTAAGAAATATAATTTGTTTACGTCAAAAATTAATTTAAATGTCAGGAAAAGATTTTTGAAAGTGTATGTTTGGAGTGTCGCTTTATATGGAAGTGAAACTTGGACAATCAGAGTATCTGAGAAGAAAAGATTAAAAGCTTTTGAAATGCGGTGCTATAGGAGAATGTTAAAAATCAGATGGGTGGATAAAGTGACAAATGAAGAGGTATTGCGGCAAATAGATGGAGAAAGAAGCATTTGGAAAAATATAGTTAAAAGAAGAGACAGACTTATAGGCCACATACTAAGGTATCCTGGATTAGTCGCTTTAATATTGGAAGGACAGGTAGAAGGGAAAAATTGTGTAGGCAGGCCACGTTTGGAATATGTAAAACAAATTGTTAGGGATGTAGGATGTAGAGGGTATACTGAAATGAAACGACTAGCACTAGATAAGGAATCTTGGAGAGCTGCATCAAACCAGTCAAATGACTGAAGACAAAAAAAAAAAAATCCAAAACTATTAGATTAATGACAATACTCTTTGAACTTTCTTATTTCAAACACTTCTTAAACAGCTTTATTAATAAATAAACAAATAAATAGATTTTTTATTCTGATAGACATATAATAATACATTATGTAGATTAATTAAGGAATGGGTAGATATGCAGAGCAGTCACAAAGTACACAATTGATTATACAGTAAAATGTAGTGATTTAAGTCCTATTAATTATTTAAATTATAAATACGTTAAATAATTTTAAGTTAGTACATGAAGATATTAAATATAATAATAACTACAAAATAAATTGCAATTCAGGAGGTGTTAATAGAAATTATTTGAGCGTATTTTTATGTACACGTTAAACATGATGCAGAGAATTCATTGTTTTTTTCTTGTTTTTGTTTTTTTTTTATTTCCCCGGCGAATATAGCTGGAATAGCTGTATTAAAGAGGATAGAGTATGTTGGTGGTCATGTCAAAAACGGTTTTCGGTTTTTTTTTGCAAATCTTTACCTTTTAGGGTCCAATTAGTTCATCTAGACAAAGAAACAATCAAATATATGTCCGTACATTTATAATTAGACACGTATGAAAGTATATGTGTCGCACAGCTTTTTGACTTTTATCTCAGGATTGATCAAACTGATTTTCTTAAAATTTAGCCTAAATATTTTTATATACCGGGTTATATTTTTATATACGGTCTTATTAATATTTTTTCAAAATATTTTAATGGCTAGGGGATATCGCGAAAAAACAAATTTCGATTTTCTTCACAGGGATTTTAAAAAAAAAACTTTTTAACGAAAATTTGTTACGTACAATATATATGTACGAGTATTTTACTAACAAAAAATAAAAAACCTTTTTCAAAAAAATCAACCAACTTCTTAAAACTGAAATACGTTTTTTCCTTTCCCCTGCTTTCCTTCGGTTTAAATATTTCTTTAAACTTTTTTCAAAGTTTATACTTACTTATAAAGCTATCAAGAAGTGTTTACAATTATTCATTAAATTACACCTAGGGATAAATTTTTTTTAAATCTCTGTTTCTTATTTTAGCCTCTATTGAAGGAGGTATTATATTTAGAGAAAATTTTACTTAAGCGAATTGGTTAAAATTAATTTATATAACAATATTTTTTGAATAACTTTTCTTAAAATTTGTTCTCCATCTCTAAAAAACACATGTGATTTTTTGTTTTGTTTTTTGGTTCTTACTCTTCTAATTCTTATTAAAGAAATTGTTTTTCGCACTTAAAGAGTTTTAGAATTAAAGTAGCATCGGCACCGATATTCGGAACCAAAATGAGAAGCAATTTTTTTCATTACTACTTTATTATACTTTAATAAAAATTTATACTTACAAAAGTATACTATTTATTTTTTCAGTATTTTTAAACAATTCTCTTTTAAATTATTTTTTTGTTAGGGATTGCTTCTTTGTAAATAAACTATTCCAACTTTTCCGACAAGATATAAGGAAGCCCCTAAAATCAAAAAGTTTTTATTTAGAATTTTGATTCTTAAATCTTATTTTGCTAATCATAACTTGCCCAGCATAGCCGGGAAATTTATGGGATACTCTGCTACCTTTTTTTCCTAGCTGGAAGCTACACAAAAAGCCTAATTCGTATCTTAGCTTTCTATGGATTCTTTTAGTTTAAGAAAATTTAAAATTTACAACTACGATTTATTTTCTCAACTAAATAAATAATTGATGAAGGAAATAGTTTGAACAGAAAACTAAATTTTATCATTTCGATTTGCGTTGTCCAACCAGTGATTTAGTTTCTTCCACTTTTACGAAATACCTAAAATCAAAAAGATATTTTTATATCCCAGATGTCAGAGTGACGGTGTTACTTGCTCTTGAGGAATTGTCTGTATTTTGTTTAATCGGTACATTATTATGCAGTAATTAATAAAATAAATTAAGAAAACAATCCTCCTTTATTATTATTTAATTTACTCGGTACTCGTGAATAATTTTCGTTATAGAATAGGAATTTTAATTTATAGATAAAATTATGATACTAAAAGAAAGATTCCATTTTATTAGAATTGAACCTTAGTTCTTTTATATCATACATTAATTATTATTACTATAAATATAATAATGATGATTACACGATGACGATAATAATTCACTTAATTATAGGGTTCTATTATTGTTTCTGATTAATAAAAAATCACTGATCCTACGAAAAAACAAATAAGTAAAGCCGCCTATATCCCAGTATGATCGGAATGAATAAACGTTTAGTATTTTTTGAAGATTTACGATTAATTGGAAATAAAAATAATCTATACAGAAAAATCTGTGATATCTTCAGAAATTTATTAAATAAAAATATTTATTAACATATTTGGACTAAATTAATAAACATCTGGGTTGGATATTAAGGTTTTTTTCATTTTGGTTAATACTTTGGTGGATAAAAAGTATTTCGATTTGCATTGTTATATTATTTCATTGTAACTCTTCCTAGAAAGTTTCCGTCGAACACTATCGATTTTGATCTTAAAGCAAATATTACATTTGAATTAATTGCATTAATAAAAATTTACTCTTGCAAAATCAATTAATTGAACAAAACTTATTAAAAATCTGTGTTATTTATTAAATTATGAAAATAGTATATATAGTAACGTTATTATTACCTCGTAAATCTATTTTTAATTAAATTTTAATGCATAAAAGAAGTTCTAACGTCGTAAATTTGAAGAAAATATACGAAATGTAATTTTTTGTATATTTTATTATCGCAGAACTTTCATTTAGTATGTTTCCTTAATGAAAGTTAAATAGATATTTTAAGCATAACATAAAATAACTACCGAGAAGTCTTTTCAGAATAAATAAAATGTACTACTTGATACTACTTTCTTATTAAAACAGTAGATTATTAACACATGAATGATTATTCATCATCGTAAAAACCGGAATGTTCTTATGGTTTCCATGTATGTGGTAACCGAGAAGCTGTTTGTAATACCGTCACTTTCAATTACACAATTATACTACTTCCTATTTTTTTTTTTTTTTATTGTGAACTCTGCCGTTTCTTTATTTAATGAATCGTATTCAATTATATTATGTATCTTTATTCGTCGATGGAAATATTCATCGTTTTACTGGGTTCTTCCAAGTATCAGGTATATTTTTATGAAAGAGCGGGAATCAACAGCTATGGGCTATCCTCTTGTCACATAAAAACCACGCGTCCTGATTATTAGCTCTATAATTAATAAGATATGATTAATTAATAACTTATTTTTTATAAAAGAGAAATTTAGATTGTTTATACAATATATATGAAGTATTAGATACTATTTTAATTTTCTAAATATTTAAAAATATGTACATAAAAGATGTGCCAGCTAAGAATAAAAATTATAATAATAAAATGAAACTGACGTCAAAAAACTCCACGAACAATTTATTAATTTCCCGGCAAATAAGTTATATTAAAAGGGAAACTACTTTGACCATATCAAAACTGGGGTATCGGGATTTTTACAAATCTTTATGTTTTAGTCTATATGAACTAGTTCATATAGACCAGAAAACATGTGTATGTGTACTTTGGTGTGTGTGTCACACGGTTTTTGATCTCATATCACAGGATTGACCAAACCGATTCTCTTCAAATTTGGGCTCAAATATTTCTATATACGATCATATTAATTTTTTTTAAAAATAAGCTAAAGGAGTATGGATATTGCGGAAAAACAATTTCGATTTTCTTAAGAGGCATTTACAGAAAATTATATTAAGGGAAATTAATTATCTACCATGCATATATAAACAAATTTTTAATCTGTTAAAAATTAACGATTGCCAAAAAAAAACAAAAAAAAACTGTTCTTTAATATAGGGTAATTTTATTAATGTTGCATAATAAAGAGAGTGCGGGTGACAGTTTCGTATATAGTGTAATTTTTTTTTTTTTCAAATCTTGTAATTTTATTTAAACATAAATATAATATACAGGCTATATATAGGCTATATATATATATATAGCTTAAGACACTCCCGGTAACGTAAGGATTCCACGGCAGGGTCATACATCTAAATCGGTTCAGCCGTTGAACTGCTACGGTGGAACAAACATACTACACCCTAAATATATACAGTTTTTTGGGGCAATTACGTAAGAATCCAAAAATTTTTTTTTTTTAAATCAACTCTATCTCTTAAAATTGAAATAATTGTTTATTTTATTGTTTGTTCTCCCTTCTTTTGGTTTAAATATTTTTTTTTTAATCTTTGAAAGTTCATGCTTCATATTTTCGTATAAATATCAACAAATGTTTAAATTTCTTTTTAAATTATAGACCCCAGACCTACAGTACACAAAACGTTTTTTGAAAATTTTCTTAGATAGCCGTTATTGAAAGCGGTGTTAGATATAGAGAACACTTTACTTGAGCAAATTGTTAAACATAACCTATATCTGAATATTTTTTGAAAAGTTTTTCTTAAAATTTATTTCCCACCTCTAAAAACTATATATTCTGTTACAAGATTTTTTCCCTAACTTTTAACTTTATTATTAATAACGGTGAAAGTTATACAATACCTATACTAGCATTTTATATTATATTATATTTTATACAAATAGGAAAAGACAGTATTTAAGGAGGTGATTATGAAACTAAAGCTAGAGAAACAAAATCATATAAACATAGGTCCGATAATAATAGCCATCATGTATAACACACCTATTTAATAGCATTCTCCGGACAACATATTTCCCAACGGAGTGGAAAGCTTCACAAATAGTCTTGGTTCCGAAATCAGACAAACCATATGTGCTTCACACAAGCCAATAAGTCTGTAACCTATTCTACCGAAGGTGTTCGCAAGTTAGTTCCTTCGGAGGATGTGGCCTGTTTTGGAGCACGGCCATGTAATTCCTGATCATAAATTATGTTTCAGTTGTGGGCATTCCACTATCGAGAAACATAGAGGCTCGTAAATATAATCAATAGAAGCCTTAAAAAGAAAAAAAAAACTATTCAGCAGCCTTCTTAGACATGCAACAGGCCTTTGACAAGGACTAGTACCCTGGTCTTTTTTACGAATTGAAGATGAAGCTTTCTCAACCTTACTACCTTATTGTTCGCCGTTACTTGGACGTTTTTTTTTCCTAGTAAAATATAACAGGAGTTGTTCACGTTCTTCAAAATCAAGTTGAGAGCTTCTCAGGGCTCTGTATTGAAGCTCGTAGTATATTCCATCTTTACTGCAGACCTTCCGACTACAGACGAGGTTACTGTCACTTCTTTTGCTGATGACACAGCTGTCTTTGCTGTTGATATCAGCCAACTATAGCCAAAAATTTGAGTTGGATTTAATCAGCAGGTAGTTGAGAATATGAAGAATACGGGATAAGCAAGGAAAAATAGAACCATAAAGATATAATTTGGCACTAAAATATTATAGACACTAATTTCGGTAAAAAAGTTAATATATTTTTTGTTATTTGACCTGGAAATTATTTTTTAAAAATGGTTTCAAGTATTGTATGGCTAATAATTTTTGTTGTTGAGTAAAGTCACATAAATCTTAAAAAAATCATATTTCATATTTTATATCATCTGCTGCCTGTCATAAGAGAGTCGCTAGGCAGACTGTTCTCGGGGTGTCTAAACTGGGGTTGCTTTCCGACTTGTTGGAAGGTAGTTTTGGTGAGGGTGCTCTTAAAATCAGGAAAAGATCCGAGTGAGGTCAGCAGTTATTAACCCATCAGCCTCTTGCCGGTAATCGGCAAGTAGCTTGAAAGGCCGGTAGTAGAACGGCTCTGGGAAAGCATCGATATGAACTCATTTCTAAATTGAGGCCAGTATGGCTTCATGAAAGGGGTTGGACCCCTTTCCTGTAATCCTCGATTCCACCAAGGTTTGCATCTTAAATGCTCTTGTCGAGGTGGAAAGCGCCGACTGTAAATATATTTTGGCAATTTTTATTGACATAGAGGCAGCATTTCCTTCCTTGTGTTAGAGTTCTGAATGCCCCGTAGCCATGCAGGCCGTAGTACGTGACTACTTGTCGGATCACACGGCTCTGTTTAAGGATGCGCACCTAGTTGTGGAAAATTCCGTCACCAGGGGAAGCCCGCAGGGCTCCGTTCTCGGTCTCTTGCTGTGGAACCAGGTATTTGACGGATTTTTGGGACTGACATTCCCGGAAGGGGTCACGCCCCAGGCTTTCGCCGATGACTGTCTCCTATTAGTTCGTGGTAACTCGCGACCGCAGCTAGAAGACAGAGCGCAGGCGGCTTTGTCAACCGCAGAGGGCTGGATAGACATTCAACATTTAAAGATTTCTGTGCCCAAGACAAAGTTTATGCTTGTCAAGGATGCAGACAAATTATCATACAGTCGTAACCACCATATTCAGTATAAAGGCTGTGTAATCAGCCGAGTTCGAGTTCATAAGTACCTAGGTGTTTTGTTTGATGAGAAGTTGCTGTTTAGCAATGAAATTAAGCAAGTATTGGCGGATACCGTCTCTGTGATGCACAAGCTTAGGAGGATTGCTCGAAAGGATTACGGACTGTCGGGCCGTCATTTATAAATGGTGTACCGAGGTGTCTTCGAAAGTATGCTCTCTTACGCGGTGTTCGTTTGGTCGCATAGGTTGGAAAGAAATTGAGCACTTATTCAAAATTTAAGGGCAGAGTCCCCAGCGCAGAGCCTTAATTGTATGCACTATTGTTTTTAAAACAATCTCCTACGTGGCTACCACTGTAATGGGAAAGGCTCTCCCAATAGATTTCGTGGTGATAGTTCGGGCGGCTGCGTGTAAATTGCAAAGAGGCAGGGAGGCCGAGGTGTTTGGGATGCGGTTTCGAGCGGGGCCTGTACCGGAGCGGAACGGTGATCTCATTCCACTCGTTCTAAATTTCGAAAAGTTGCTCTCATCTCCCGCCTGGGGAGGAGGCTTTACAGTCTTGCGATGGAAGCATGGCTGCAAGAATGGCAAGCCACGACTAAGGGAAAGTTCTTTTATAGATTTATACAGGATGCTGGAGGGATGGTATGCTTCTCCTTTGTTTTTAAGAGGAACGGGAGCCCGAGTGCTCTCCAACCATGTAAATTTAAACCAATATTTGTTTCGGTTCCACCTGGTTGCTGAGGAGCTGTTCGTCTGCGAGGAGTCCAGTCGAACGAACACATGATGTTTGACTGGGCAGCTCTTGGGGGGAGCCAGAACTCAGGCCACCCTGGAACTTCGTGGTGAAGGGGAAAATTGGCCACTCACAAGCGGCGAGTCAGTGTGGTGAGAGCCGCATTGTTGGACCGTGTGAGAGTTCTTTGATGCGGTTGCTTTGTTTAACCGACATCTGTAGTTTACCGCATTTCCGGTGGGAAGCTAACCCTGACTATGGCTGACCACCAGCCATTTGCTATGCCTCCAAGCGCTATAAAATGGTGGACAGGTACTTGCTGGAATTCAGCGACCTAGGCGTGGCAGCAAATTGCTGCCTAGACGAAATAAGTTTTATTGTGGATGTCACATTTATTTCTAGTAGTTGACGGGGTGTGCCTACCCATTTTAGCAAATTAATAACAAGTGAGCGGTTGGGACAGGTAAGCCGATGATGTATGGCACCGCGCTTAATCCGTTCACGGTGTTAGGTAAGCTCTTGGAGTTATGTTAGGATACTGGTCGCTAAACTCTTTGAGGTTCAGTTGCCGTTTGTGGCATAGACATTCGATCTTATGCTTTAGAGCGACCGAATGGGTGGTGGCGGGAGAAATGCCAAGCAAACCAAATTCAGTATTCCTCCGTGTAGCTGAATATATCTCCGAGTAATATTCATTTTTTTATAAAAGTTGAAGTAGATTTTTAGTGATCAATGGTGAGGAATTAAAGAATGAGGTTAAATAGAAGTTAAATAGACTAGCCGCAAAGGATTATATGGATGGTATTTTCATCGATATCAATATTCTCATTCCCTGATAAATCAGCGAATTCTAAATCAAAAAACCTTTTGCAAAAACGTTTTAAAATCTATTCAGTCGACTATCGCTACAAACAAACCCTTTGTATCCTTGCTGGTCAGCAAATTTTTCTTCCTGAAATTTCAAAACGGGTTCTTTTATGGGAACGTTTTCACTTCTCTTCACTTTGAAACACATAGTAAGAGATTCATCCAAATAATTTTTTCACATACTCTTTCATATCTTCTTTACGTGAGACTGTTCTTTTTCGAAAGCTATCCTTAACTTATCACGGTTACCGAATCGTTTAGACAGTGGAAGTAGAATGTTCATGAGTTTTACACACGCCAAAGTTCGATTGCCCGTTTTCTTATTCTCAGTCACTTTTAATTTGTCGAATACTGAAAAAAAAAATATTTTAACTCTCGACATTACTTCTGTGTCGTAAATATGAATAAAAAAACCATCACCCACGCTCGCCGAAAGTACATTGACTTCAGCTTGAGTTAAACACCCGAATATACTGTACAAAGCAGCACAAACTTGTTTAAGAATCGACAACCTGAACTTGACTGTAAAATTACTCATACTTCCCATTGCCATACTACCTGTGCAAACTTCATAATATTGGAGGAATGGAATTTCCTAGAATCCAGAAATAGCCAGTAAAAAACTGTACACGGTTTACTACTTCATTTGGAAAGAGGTCAGTGCCTCCTTAGTCTAATTGAACAACATCGTTATAACATCCAATATTACAAACATGCAGTACTAATGACGTAATTTCTTAATTTCGGCACCTGAATTTTAAAATCATTCATATTTTTAAGGAACAAATTTATTATTCGAAAGAAAATAATTTGCATGTTATAACCGACTTCTAACTTCGTTATTAGTTCCTTAAAACATACTTATCATACTTACCCGCACTGAAGATAGAGTACTGGTGCAAGCACATGATCCACTAATCATGTGTTTCCAAGAAACACATCTTGACCCAGTAACACTCAGAAGGTACTTCTGTGAAAGATACGACTGCCTAGTAGACAGTAGAGAGAGTGGTGGAGTGGCTATTTTCATGAAGAAAATATTTCCTGGGGCTCAACCTTCTGCTCCACTCGAGAAAATATGATAAACAGAGTGAGACAAGACTTGTCTACCTTTGTCTACTTAAAGACAAGACCTTTGTCTACTTAACAATGGATCACACATATTCATGTCTTTATCATCTGGTACTGTATCTAACATCGATCTCTTCATATGCTCACCGAATTTACTCCCTCATCATAATTGGTCTGTTTGTGATGACTTTCACGGCAGTGATCACAAACCAATTATTATTGGTTTCAGTGTAGACTGCGAGGTGAAAAGAAGGCCGCGGAGATGGATTGTTGAAAAGGCGGATTGGAGTGGATACCATAAAGCCTTTCAACCACAGTATGACGATGGTGCGAATATCCTTGACTAATGTTCCTCTTTTACGTCGATGATACTTGAGAATGCCAACAGACATATCCCACAAACATCGGGTAATCCTAGCGGTCCTTCCGTTCCATGGTGGAATGATGATTACAAATATGCTATTAGGAGTCGACGGCAGGCACTACGCAAATTTAATCGTAGGCCTACAACTGAACATCTAAAATTTCACCGCAGGGCTAGAGCGGTATGCCATGCAGTATTCTTGAACGCTAAGAGGAAGTCATGGACGAAATACGTGAACACTATCTCACGCACTACTCCTATGGAAAAATACTATGGAAATCACGCTCTACTGTGTGGAAAAAATCCGTGCAATTTTCGGATCACCGAAACAATCTATTCTCGGTCTTATTGATGAAGGAGGCCTTTCATCATCTTCGGCTGTGGCAAATACTTTCCGATCGGTGTACTTCATCATATAATAATGATTTTCAAAGGTACAAGATACAGCTAGACGTATTATCGTTAAACATTGGTGATTCGGTTGGTGAATTAAACGCCCCATTCGTATTTCAGGAATTGTTACACGCACTTAAAAACTCACGTGACACTTCCCCTACATGGTACTTGGTGAGACATGGCTTTCTATCTCCAGAACAGTATGGTTTACGACAAGGACGATCTTCCATTGACCATTTAGTGTCAATCTAAACAAACATACAAAACGCTTTCCTTAACCGCCAGCACTTCGTCGCTATCTTCTTTGATATAAAAAAGGCGTACGACACGGCCTGGCGACGTTGTATTCTTAACACCCTCAAAGAATGGGGAATCAGGGGCAATATGCATGCTTTTATCCGGGGATTCTTAAATCACCGAACGTTTCGTGTTCGTGTGGACGATTCGCTCTCAGGTAGTGTCATCTTGGAGAATGGAGTGCCTCAAGGTAGTGTATTAAGTCTCACCTTATTTTCTGTAGCCATAAACAGTATTACCAATTGTTGCAGGCTCCTGTCTCATGTTCTCTATTGGTTGACGATTTTACTATTTACATTGCGAGCCGTTCAACACCCACAGCAGAAAGACTTCTACAGAACACTATATCTCATCTTGAAGTTTGGTCCAGGATTACCGGTTTCATATTTTCATCCGACAAAACAAAATGTGTAGTCTTTTCTCGGCTACGAAACCCTTCTATTCCGCAAGTTTTTCTGAAAGGGGAGCTTATTGTTATCTCTCCTTACGTCAAGGTTTTAGGTTTATTTTTTGATAGGCGTCTTACTTGGGTCAAACATATAAAAGAATTAAAAACAAAATGTTCCAACTTTTTAGATATGATGCGAGTCCTTAGTAACACCAACTGGGGAGCCGATCAGTCATGTATGATACGTTTGTATTATTCCTTTGTTCGATCCCGTTTAGATTATGGTTGTGTCGCCTACGCTTCAGCTCGTCATACCGTGCTTAAAATGCTGGATGCTGTACATCATGCTTTCCTTCGGCTTGCCGCAGGTGCATTTTGATCAATACCTATCGCAAGCTTACTTGTAGACTGCGGTGAACCATCACTTTGGGATACACGAGACCAGCTTTTATTATCTTATTTTGCTCATCTCAAAGGACAGCCAAATCACCCGGATTTTGACTCTGTCCTAATTTAGGATTTAGAAATCCTAATTTAGGAAGGTATGAGGACCATACACCTTCTACTGTACCTGTAGGTATCCGACGTCTACTGCAGCATATAAATATTGACACACCGTCATTCTTTCCAACGTATCCGTGCTCATATCCTCCGTGGGGAATAAACCTTAAAAATTTTACGTTTAACCTTACGACATGCAATAAACAATCAACACTACCTATTGTCTTCCAGCAAATGTTTCAATGTGTTCTCTTCAAGATGAACCCAGAACCGGTGGTACACAGTGATGGATCGAAACAAAACGTTACCGTTGGTTGTACATTCGTTGTCAATGACAGAACTTATATGTTTGGTCTACCTGGTGTTACGAGTATATTTACTGCCGAACTGTACGCTATAAATAAAGCTCTAAATATCATAAACTATAAGTACAGAAAAATCCTTATTTGCAGTGACTCGTGTAGTGCTCTCCAAGCCTTAGAGAAACCTTTATTCCAGACATCCTATCGTCATTGAAATTTTATAACGCAATTGCTGAGTTGCATTATCACAACACAGAAGTAGGTTTCTGCTGAATCCCTAGCCACGTAGGGATTCCAAGTAATGAACATGCAGATTCCGCTACCAAAGAAGACTCCTTTCACCACCCGAGTTGCTAATTTTGATTTTATTAACTATGTAAAACGATCTCGAAGAGCAAAGTGGCAAGGTGACTGGACGGCTACCGTTGATAATAAACCGGCAGATTAAAGATTCTGTGTTGCCATGGAACTCCGCATGCAGAAAAACTCGTCGTGAGATAGTGGTCCTCTGTCGATTGCGGATAGAACATACGAGAGTTACACACGAATGCCTGATGTCAGGAGGACATGCATCCCTATGTGCACGATGTAATTGCCGCATGACTGTGCGCCACATACTCATTATTGCATATGTTATGCGGCGTTGCGTCGTAAATTTAATTTACCCAGAAACATCCGTGGTGTCTTGTGCAATGATAATGACATTTTAAACCGGATATTTCTATTTTTGCGTAGTGCTGAGTTAATACAAAAAAATTAATGTTGTCGCGTATATTTTTAAGTTTGTCTTTTATTTTTATTTTACTTTTAATTTTTGTGGTTCTGTGTTTTTGATTTTGTTATCAGAGTAGGGAGCCTTTTACACTACCTTTCGGAAATTGTTAAATTTTACATAGTTTTTTATTATTTTTGCTTTTATGTTTTGACTCCGTCTGTGATATTAGTGTTGTAAGTTTTTTAATGATATTAGTTTTAAGTTTAATTTCACTTTTTTAATTTTTGTTTTTAACTTAGTTTTAATTTTTGGTTATATAATTTGTATTAGTTTTATGTTAAAGCTTTTATGTTTTTCAGTTTTTTTTTAGTCTTTTTGTTATCCGAGGATGGGCCCTTTACACTCATCTCGGACTTTGTTAAATTCTATTTACTTTTGGTTTTATTTTAGATTTTATCTGTGATATTAGTTGTACGTGTTATTTATCTTTTAGATTAGCTTTAATTTCTTTTATTTATATTTTTTTATAAAAAAAATTTCGGGCGATAGGCGTTTTTCGCCCTCAAAAAAAAGCATTTCATTACACATGATTTTGTTAAATTTTTTTGCTAGTTGTAATTAAATAACATCCATGAGTTTAGCGTACTAACAAAAACTTTTACAACGAAAAGCTTCAAAATAATTTAAAAAAATTGCAACAATGAAAAAAATAAAAAGAATTGCAATAAATTTGCTTTATTTTTTTCAATACAAAAAAAGGAAATTTTCCAAAAAAATAAAGCAAGGAAATTCACTTTACTAGTTTATTGCATTTTGCCAAGAAGCGCTTCATTCAAAATAAATGTGAGGACATACAGCAAACAAACCGACGCACCATGCTTCTTCATCTGGTTAAGTAGTTTAATTTGTAATCTTTAAGTGTGATGTTTTATTTTTTTTATATTGTAAAGGGAAAAGTTAATTTTACTTTAAATTTCTGCAGTTTGTAATCAGTATATTATAAGTTTTAAATCGTTATTCTATTTTATTTTTGGCATATTTTAAGAAAACAATATGTTATTTTTATATATATTTATTTATTACGTGTTGTTTTCTTCTGGAACTTATTTCTAAAATTGTTTCTTTAATAAACACTATTATTTTTACCGTACGTAATGTTTTTCGGTCTCAAAATAAATTATTGTTTTCAGCAAGTATAAAAAACAGCACTTTGTTTAGAGCTATTCGGTAACTTCTGTTAGTTCGAAAAACTGGCACAGATGGCAAGAAGGGCTTCATTCAAAATGAAAATGTAAACACATACAGCAAACAAACTAACGCACCATACTTCTTCTGATCTGCTGTATAGAAAATAAGTAAATAATGTTATTGCTAATTGATAAACTGCATTTACGAATAATATATAACACAAACAAGGATAATTTTATTTATAACCAGCGGTTGGAAAAATTAGATAAAAGCTTCTTTATTGTCTCAATAAACTCATACGTTATTGAAATTATTCATAGACTTTATTTAACATTCTGATCTATTCAGTCAGTAGATCAGAAAAGATGCAATTAAAAAATACATGATTGGACACACTCCGTAAAAATTAATTACTTATCAGGAATGAAGAACTAAATAGTAGACCAAACTTAAACAAATGAACGGTCAACATTTAACAGAATTTTTTTCACTTATGTAAAAAAAAAAATATTAAGCTAATCTTATTTATCTAAATCTGGCAGGAAAACAGTAGGGATTTCTTGAGTTTCGTAGATATACTAGTCAAAATGCCCCTTTCCCCGTGCCTAATAATAAATATTATTTCAATATTTATATACTGAATTATTTACATTAATATATATACTAATTTACTTATTACGATATACATTTGTTTATATCAGGATAAATTATTATTAAGATTTATTTTAACTTAAGCCTACGGTTAATAAAGCTATTTTATGTGAATGTACTAAACCGCCTTAATTTATTATTTAAGTTGGTAACACTGGAATGAATCACTGCGGCTTCTGGCGCTAATGAATTCTTTGTAAACTTATATCCATTTACGCGTTATCACTATTCATATTTTATGTTGTAATATGTATTTAGTATCTGATTTTAATTTTTTTTTTATCCTCCGAGACTACCGTTAGTTATTGCTTCAGAGGATAAAATGAATTAAATTTTTGTAGCGTGTGAAAATGCCGTGCCTGACCGGGATTCGAACCTGGGGCCTCCAGATGAAAGGCCGAGACGCTACCGCTCGCGCATACGTAATTCAAGTTTTTTATTTTTTTATAAAAAAAAAAACAATATTTTGCTTGATATACTCAAAAATTAACGTGTGAAAATTGTTATAATATTATTTTGAAACCACCAAATATATAGATGTATAAAATAAAGATAAAAATATGAAAATATCAAATTATGGATTTTTTTTTTAAAAGTCAAGAATTGAAAAGACCATCAATTCTGGCGATAAGGTTTATAAAAAATAAATATTTTTACAACAATCTATTTTTCATGGGTCTTTCGTATAGAAACGCGGTAGTATTTTATTGAAATGGCTAAAAATAAAAAATAAAATGTAATAATTATTGAAACTGTATTAGATTTTCTCATAATTCTTATCCTAGATGCTTACGCCAGTCAATGATAAACAATTTTGCACCTGTACCGGATAAAGACAATACTCTTCAATAAGTATAATTTATTTTAGTCGATTATGTAATAACGCAAAGAAAAATTTTTCCCTCTTTGTGTTATACATCTTTTCCGACTATTTGTAAATATAAAGTATAGAATCCTCAAGTATTATTTTTCCTAATTACAGATATATATGAGATAATAATAATTTTAAAATGATATAATCGAATAAAAGTTTTTATTTTATACATTATTAATATATATCTAAGTATATAATAAAATATTATTGTGCTCGTTAATGATTACTGCAAGGTATCCTTTTTATACCTCTTCATATCGTCTATCCTGAAAAAAATTCATCCATTTTTTCCTGGATGTACATTTGATCTATTGGTAACCAATATTCTATCTAGATTTTCATAGATTCTATTGCATAAATATTTATTATTATTGGTCCATTTATAATCTTTTTCAGCAATATTTCCCACCCAGAATTACTAACTCTTTGCAATATCATCCGTTGTGTCCGGTATTCCGAAACAAATTATTATACAGCGTGCTTTAAAACGCAACCAGAAAAAGCAACCCGATTTAAAGAAAGTTCTGTGCTATATTTAATGCCGTTCGTTATAAATATTACAATTATTTGCGGAAAACAATATTAAGATACATTTTTTTTATTACAGATGTCAAAAGCGTTCACCGTTTTCATCAATGCAAGTCTTTGCCCACTTTTTCATGTTCCGTGCAACCTTTCTAAGCGTACCTCTTCCAATTTTCAGTAATTCTTGAGTTATGCTGGCTTTCATTTCGTCAATGATGTGTGGACTGTTTTTGAATACACAACCTTTTAAATCTACAGGAGAAAGAACAGGTGATCTAGCTGGCCGTAAGCTAGTCGTTATTACTCTCATCGAAAAATTTCTCAAAAGGCCCATTGTTGCTCTTACCGTGTGACATGTTGCCCCATCTAGTTGAAACCACTAACCTTTCTCATTTAATTTTAGATTTTCAATAAATTGCGTTACAGTATCTCGGTAGAAGTCCGCATTATGAGTGTTTTCAAAGAATATGTGGCCGGTTATTATTCGTCTGGAAATTGCACACCACACACCAATCTTTTGTGGGTGGTCGTGAACGGATGATGTGAGGTTTTTAGAGCTCCTCTAGTGATCATTCCGACTGTTAACGTAACCGGTCAAATAAAACCAAGGCTCATATGTAAAAAATACATTATCCAACATTTTAATGCTCTCCCGAAACAAACTGATTTAACTGTTGACAGTAGTGGAGCGTAGCAGCAATCAATCGGGTTTAATTCATGCGATATATGATTTTGGTATAGCTTTAGGTTAAATATTCTGGTAGCTTTAAAGGTACTGAACAGAAATATTCAACTCTTTTATCGTGCAAGTTTTCGTAATGATTTGCTGGGCGAGTTTAAAAATCTTACCCTAACGTCTTCCAATGTTTGATCATTAAGTACTAAACGTTTCCGGCTATGTCACTGATTGTAAACAGAACCAGTCCCTCTATATTTCTTTATCAACCTATTAATTGGAGATTTATGTGGTACTTTCTTACCCGGAGACTGCAATTGAAACACCTCTCGGCACAAAACAAAAGATTTTTCTGTTAAATAATTTTGCACAATATCAATCCTTTCTTCCGTGTTCAAAACTATTTCTTCTTGGCCAGAAATAACAACTGTTCATTTTCAAGCCACAAAATATTACACATAGACCTATATATATATAAGAAAACCCCAATTTAAATGAACTCTATTTTCGTACTCTTCAAGCCTAAAAACAAAGAAAATTCATTTTCATCCCCCACTCCCACCAAGCGACCGAGAGTAATACGCTTTTTCTTCAAAAAGTCTGTAAAAAATAATTAATATAGTGGAAGGATTATATAAACATGAGTTTAAAAACGATTCGTCAGCGAGTATCGGCTGGTGAAAGATTTCGCCCTGATTTCTGCTCCTTCGGTAAAATTAAGCCGGATTGTTATTCTTGAGACTCAATTTAAGGAATGAATTTGTGGATTTATATAAAATCTGACCTGAAAAATTGGAAAGAATAGGTTCCAGAAATGTATTTTTTGGTATTTTCCGACAAATCTGGGGTAAAAGACAAAAGATTGGGGTCAAAAAACATACAATTTTATGTTCGGTGTAAAATAACTTTGTTAATTGGCTAATAAACATATAAAAGTTTTAAACAAAATTTGTAGAGAATTTCATTCTGATCTGAATCTGATTCTGTTTATGTGTAGACAACTATTATGATGAAAGTGAAGTGACATTTATGAAAAATATATGTAATCAATATTTTGCGCCACAACGGATACAACTGATAGTTAATCTATTAAAAAAATGATTAGATAGAGGTTCTTTTAGGTACAGAAGCACACATAGTAGCTGTAATAATAAAAATTGTTAGATGGTAGACCTTTTCTATAACATAAGTTTGTTTGTTACAAAACACTTTCCCCTCAGCTGCACTTAATTTTTAAAAAAATGTTTTGAAATATATTTTGTGTCCGTCGAATAAAATCACTACATAATTTCATAATTTATCTAAACGAATATATCATTTGTTTTTAATTTAAAAAAAAAAAAAACATTCCAAATATTAGATTAAAGTTATTATTTTTTTTAATTGGTAATAACTAGAAAATTATCGACTGGAATAAATCCCAAACTGCTCAGGCATAATGACCAAAGAATAATTATTAAGGAGTAAATAGAAAATATTTTCATTATTTAAAAAATTCTCTTATGAATTTCAAACAGACATGAGTCAGATTTAAAAATACTCTTTTTCTTTAAACCTGTTGAGTCTTTGAAGATAAATTTAAGAATACAGATTAAATTACATAGTTTGAATAGAAAAAGTGATTTGAGCAGTTAAATAAGCTCATCCTAATTCATTACCGTATTTTCAGTTAATCTTGAAACTCATTAGCAAAGCTATAAATCGGTAGATTATAAATATAAAAAAAATCAGTTCTATTGTAAAAAAAAAAGTAGGATAATTTAATACTCAGATAAATTACTTTTAAATAATGGAATATTCATTTTAAAAATGAAAAAGTTATTGATTTTTTTTTTTAAGTGATAAGCTTAAAAAAGCTTATCACTTAATATTAGTATTACATTTTATATTGTAAATATAAAATATAATTGCCGAGAAAGTAATAATATTTTACAGAGATTTTCCTTAGTTCAAGTCTTAGCCAAAACTGCATTTTAAAACATTATTGTAGTATATTCTAGAAGATAATTCTCTGAAGTTACAAGTACATATAGTAATACACGTATGAATGAAGGAAGATATTACACGTTTCATTTATCTTGCATCAAACAGTTACACTCTTACTTGTTAGCTTGGTTACGGCTGATTTCCAAGGTAGCTTAGATTAAAACCCGGTTCCGTTACTCGTGTGACATTTGAGACCAGTTTTTCGAGTTAAAAGATAAAAAAAAGTCGACGATCTTTTTACAACAGCAAAAGCAACAAGTTCGGCAACGTCCCTTTTCTTGTTAAATAAAATGACATCCGGTACTGGTTAACTGTAGAACAAAAATAATGTTCTTTATGGAGCTCCATAAAATTTATATGAATAAAATTTGTATAACAATCAGTTTTTATAAAATCAGATTTAAAATAAATCATGAATTGTTAATTAAATTTTTGTATATATAATTTTTTATTAAGAAAGACAGGATACAATCATAGTTTTAGAACCGAAAGGATATTATTTCTTTTGCAAACATTTAGTAAATAAATCATCACCTTAATTTCAGGCAACAAAAATAAGCTAATAATATACGGAATACAATATCCTTTATTAACAAAAACAATTCTGCGTTGGTTTTTATTTTGTAGAGATTTTGAATGAACTTAGTAATTTCAACTTTAATAATTATTACCTATATAATATCTATAAAAAAATAGTACTAATTAAACAAAAAAAGTGAATATTTTTTATTTAAGCGAATGAATATTTTTATCTACCCGTACGGAAAAGAATTCATAGCCCTGTAAGACCAAATTCTCAGCATCTCAGCCACCGCTTCGTCCGTGCTATATGGTGCGGACGAATCCGTACTTACGTTTCCCGTCACGGCCATTTTTTTTAGCCATGTAACCGGTGGCAGGGAGAACAAATACAGTAACGACAGTGGCTGGCTTGGTTGATCCGCCTCACCGTACATTGTCGCACCCCTTAAAAAAATAGAAATTCAAAAAAACTCGTAAATGGTTCTTAGATATTTAACTGAAAAGTATTTTCAAGCCCAAATCTAGTGAATATCTCGTTTAGTATAGTCAGAAATGGGGAAAATTTGCAATCATTTTTCAAAGTTTTTCTCCCTTCTTTCCTTCTTTACTAGATCGAATTTTAAAAAAACGCTAGAAATATGTTTTAAAATATTCACATTAAGATTACACTCACCAAAAATCAAATTTATATCTTCATTTTATCGAGAAATTAAAAAACAGCCGGATTTCGAAAAATTTCAAAAATCCATTTTAACTCTTTAACCTGGGAACAGGGTTTTAGACATTTACATACACACAATCGAGTTGATATCTTCTTTTTTTTTAAACGAATGAAAAGAAATTAGAAAAATAGTAAATTTCATTGTAAAATTCCATTTTAACTCGGAATTTCAGAAAATCCTTTCTTAGTGTGTACACTTACACCATAAGAAGAATATCTACACAAATCTTCATTAACTTATCTTCAGCAGTTTTTTCTGGACGTTGATAATGAAACACTTATGATTCACATTATGAATCCATTCTAGTAATCTAATATAGTTTTAACATTCAGTTTATACTACCATCTTAAAAGTAGTTGAAATAATTTTGTAAAAGAACTACTAGTGAATTGCAAAAATTGGGCAAAAACTTGCAGCTTTTCGTCTTCGTAAACAATTAAAAAAAACAAGGCTTTTGATACATGTTATGGTAAAATGTACGTCATAAAAACTATATAGAAGTGGAAAATTTTTCTTACTCAAAGATAAATTTTAATATAACGTCATCAGGAAGAAGAATGAAATCATCAATGGAAATAATTCCTAGTACTTGGAGTTATCATCAGGTGTAAATTAAGTATTCTAATAATCTTACTTTTATATTTTAGCTGTTGTAATAGATATTAAAGAAAAGTGTTGACAGAATCTGATCGGATGACTCAGTAGCTCAGAAAACAAGAAAAATGTATACTACAAACACAAAAATCTACGCACGGAGCGAAGTATTTTTAATAACTTTCGAATCAAAAAATATTTTATGACTTGTATTAGAATAAATGTGTTACATAGTTTTTAACTTCAATCAATAATTTTATGGATGTGGATTTGATTTCAACTTAGCTTACTACTGCATTTGTATCCATAAAAAAATAACGCTTTCTGAGTTTTATGTACTACCAGCTTTTTTACGCGTCAGGTTCAGAAATACTACAGTTCTGAATTTATAGATAATATTTGCGTATTTTTGACTGCTCTATTCGGATTTATGAAAATTTTCAGGATCAGTTCAAAAATTATGAAATTTGATATGTACTTGGAGAAGCGTATTAAACATATTTATTTCGTAAAAAAGTGGGAGGTTGATATTATGAGTGATGCTATGAAGGAGGTTGATCCCGTGATAATCTTTCATGGCTGAAACAAATATAAATACCGCTGAAAATGACAATAATTGTATTTTTTTTAATTGAATAAAATCCCTCCCATTCACAAAAAGAAGTTTTATGAGTTTTTCAACTGACCGACTTGGATTTTTTTTAAATCGTTTTCTAAAAAAAGAATTATTGTCTGAATGAAAACAGAGTTCAGTTATTATCACAGTTGAACGACAATAACATTCCACACAGATTAAAAGCTGGCAAAGAATTGCATGACATCCCGGGTGTACCAGTAAAAACGTTTATGAAAGTAACAAAACTCTTTATTATAGCTATTCTAGTTATATTCGTCGGGAAAGCAAAAGGAATTATGTAAATCTTTTTTTTAATTTTTTTAATATTTTAAAATATTGACTTTTAGCATGAAATGATGTCATCAGAATTTTAGTATTTTTTAACTGTTATGACATGATTAGAGAGAATTATTTCTTTAAAAATAGAATATTTTGTACAAGTACCCGGAAAATATTGCCAATTATGGTAATAATTATAATAAAATTTCACTTGATGTTAATTAATCTTGAACAATTTAAATATTTTTTTATAGAACAATAAATGAGGTCGTAAATATAAAAATTACTTTCAATTTTATGACTTTGAACGCGTAGTTAAATTTTTAAGTGTATGGAAGTGAGAGTTTTTTGTTGCAATAAAAAAAATCGTTCGTCGCAAACCGACTATTTGATGCTTATTTTATTTACCATTATCTTTTCTTCTTAAGCGGTACTGTATCTGTTCCAAAGGATACCCGTTTTAACCTTGTGATTCCTAAAGGGGAAAGTTTTTACTGATCACTAATTATGTTTTTCCTATTTAAAGATACACAATCTTTTCTTTTTTAAACTAATTATTAATTTCAAAACATATTTATAAGCGATATTGAAACAAAGAAAAAATAGTATGCATTTTTATCATGCACTGAGATAAAAGTTGCAGATCTCATAAAATCTCTTCGTAGGAATTTAAAAGAAATTTCACTTCTTAGAAATGAAAATATATTTTACAGTCTATACGATAAATATCTTTTAAACGCACTTTAATTGTTAAGCTCTTAAGTAATTTTCAATTGTAGTACTTTTTTAATACTTTTATTTATAGTCGCATCAACGTCTAAAGTCATTAACAACTTATCCGACTAATGTAACTGTAACATTAAAAGTGTCGTTTTGGACAAACACAGGCTGACCATTCCTGAGACGTGTTTAATTAAGCCTGACTACCAAATAACACCGGTATCCACGATCTAGTATTTTTAATTCTCATGTAATATCAAAAATATTAATCAGTAAGATATATTTGTGTAGAATTTATAAGACCTCATGTTAAATTATGATTTGCAAAGGTAAATGGGTTTCAGAAATACATTACTGTTTCTAAGAAATCAATTTTGACCGCAATAAAGTAAAGAATAATATGAAAACCTGTAAAGCCAGTCGTTTACATGTATCAAAGAAGCACTGATGAAAAAAAAAATAGAAGGATACTTTAGTCTAAAATTCCAACACTTTTGTTTTTGTAGTAAACATGAGATTAAGAATTATTGTGCATTCCATCTGCTGATTGAATAAATTTGATTCACGTAACAAATTCAGAAATCGAAGTGTAATTTTTGTAAAAGATAATTCTATTTTAATGCTATTAATTACACTTCTTAGATTATTGTAACGCATTGACCACTAATTTTAGTTCAAAATGATTTTTAAATCACTAATAAAGGAGAAAAGGAAAAAAGATTACAATTAACAAGTTTTTATTATTTTATTTTTACGTTTATACGAACTTCCTTTGGGAATGAGCATTTTAGAAAAAAGCAAGGAATTCCAAGAGTTAAAGTGGGTATGATTTCTTTCTTGACTGACTTGTTATTAAATCTGATCAGAAATGATTTACTAAATGGCAAGTTTTTACAACAAACTTTGCCGAATTCTTAGACAGATAACTAACTGATCGTAAGAAAAGGTTTTTTATATAAATTTAATTCTGTAATTAATAATACGTATTTACTAAACATAACGGTTTCATAATTAATTAAACAAATAATTGAGTAACTTTTAAAAAAGAACTTTCAAAGTAAATTCCTTAAATAAACCCACGCAAATCTATATGTAACACGGATTTTTAAAAAATATTTCATTAAATGCATACGCGTTAATAGCATAAACATTTCATACTGAATGCAATTAATTTAATTAATTTTTGACACATCATAATAAACAACTTATTGGTACTTTTACCAACTAAACGGACCAGTAAAAGTAAAAAAAAAGTATAAAAACTTTCCCTTAAAATATATTAGTCTATGAGCGTTACATTACACTTAAGTTAAATCTTATTACTTAAGAACGTGTTACTCCTACATTAGATACATTTTAAGAAATAACAAGTAAAATAAATTAAATTTTACCGGAGCAACAATTTTGTTTTTTTTTTTTTTTTGTAATAGACTGGTTTTGACCTAATGCAGAAAATATTTTTAATTTTATCGAATTAAAGTGGTGTCGGTTAAACTTTTTTATTTAAAAAAAACTATACAGTATTTATTTATAAGCCTACACAGAGGTTTAGTTACGTAACTCATCCGCTGAAATACCTACACACTTGAACATATAAATTTTACATTAATATAAGAAAGAACAATAAATGACAACATATAACTCAAAATTGGTAAACTGTAGGCGCATATCTGTAAAAAATAAGAAAGAAAAGAATGAGCATTTTTTAGTTACAAACCTTTATTACACAATTTTTACACTACAGTCGGAATTAAGTATGTGCTGTCAAGTTTGAGAATAGGTACCCGAAGTCGGCTGTTATATTTTTATAAACATATACAGAGTGTGTCACGAAGTTCTCCCGGAACTGTCATAACCTGCTCTACTCTGAAAATAATGCAGAAAGTCTATATATACATTGTCCTAAAATGCTTCGTTTGCGAGTTTCGGCTAGTTAAAAATTTCGCTCCGATTTCAGTTACCCCGCTGAAATGAGGTCGTACTGAAATTTTTATGATGTTAATTAAGGGACAACATTAAGTATTTCTTACGGTTTTTGATCTGAAAAATTGAATAAAATAGGTCTCAGAACCTTATCTGCAGCAGTTTTTGAGAAACTGGGTTAATAACCAATGAATTGGGGTAAAATCCCTGTTTTTTTTTTGTCTGAAGTACAATAACTTTGTTAAATGGGTAATAAACATACAAATTTTAAACAAAACTTGTAGACAATCTAATTCTGAACAAAATGGTGAGATAAGTTAAATAAAATAAAGAAAAGTTAAAAAAAAATTATAACAATTATAATTATAAACCGTTACGTATATGGATGTACTGTATAAACAGTACACTTTGGTCTAGTGTACTAATGAAAATTCCAATTTATTTAAGAAAATAATCTCTAATAAATATTTTTCAAAATTATTCCTATGCAGTAATAATAAATTTTGAAAAATAACTTTTTAGAATTGTTTAAAAAATATAAAGATTCAGCCATAATTATACTTTTTTTAATCTTTGAAAATTTTTACAAATTCTTCTCCTCCGAAGGTAGGACCAGTTTACTAAGTTTAAAATAAAATCGGTCAACGACAGTCCAGAGTTATAAAACTAAATACAGACCAACACGCATACGTACGTACACACAAACCACCATCCGATAAAAATCGATTTTTTGGACTTAGATTTTGGATAGATTTTTTTTAGATTTTTCGTAGATTATTCACAGTTTATTTAAATCTATATTTTTAATTAAAGAAATTTGTTTGTATCCTTAAGCACAAGACTTATAAAAACATAATAATGATCTATATACTTTCCCGTTATATCGATCGATTGCTGCTTTAGTAGCATATATTGCTGTAGCCGGGAAATTAATATATACTAAGTCGAAAAATTTTAAACGAAAACATTAATGGTATAAAAATTTATATACTTTATGAAAATTTGGTAATCCATTTCAGAGATATATATCTCTAAAATCGACCGTACTTAGTATTTCGTTTGATATTGCATTAATTTATCGCTTTTTACCTATTTTTCACTCGACTTCGAGAAAAGCTAATTATATCGAAAACTAAAACTACTGTCGTTGATTTAAGTGATTTATCAAAAATGGATATAAACTAAATTTTTGTAACCTTAATAAAACAAAATAATTTACTAAATGTAATAATGGATATAATTAATGTCTGCAAACATTTCAGTCCCAGTAGTAGACGAGTTGCCGGTTTTCTACTTGAAAATAGCATTCTGCTCTGTTATGCTTGAGGCTGAATTTTCTAACACAAATATCTCTGTTAGTAAAACTGTTTCTGATAGTCGAAAAACAATTGATTATGCTGTACCAGGCATAAGTAAATTTTCAGTTGAGTTGCAGTGTGATTTTCTGAGTAATTTGTAAACAAGAGAATTTTATCCACTGAAATAATGTGTTTATTTGATTAATAAACTTACTCGGGAAAAATTATATAAAAATATATCTTTGTATAGTTCTTAAAAATCCTTATAGTTTCATTTATTTATTCGTATACTTTTTATTATCATCATTGTAAGATTATATGCCCTTACACAGGTCCCTTGTACCATGTCCGTCTCCAGTTTCTTCTATTTCCAGCCAAACCTTTTAATTTCTAATAACTCTCATTTACTTTTAGATCGTCTATCATTTTTTTATAACTGTTTTCTTTGCGCCTATTAAAACTGTTTTGATCAAACCTAATAATTGTTTCATTACGTACATCGGTCCTTCTAGCTTTTCCGTTTTACGGTTCAGCCGATTAAATTTCTGTTCTCGATTGTTCTTAACAAGCTTCTTTCACTCAATTCCTTTCTTTCTCTTTCATCCTTCTCCCCGTTTGAAATAGTAAAAAGCCAGAAAATGTTTTTTTTAAATATTCAAAAACATATTTTAAGAAAAGAAAACTCTATCAAATCGATTATTGGATTATTAATGTCGTCAGTTACTACAGTTAGTGTTAAAAGTGTTGTCTTTCCCGAAGAATTTAAAATAAGAATTGATGAATGTTAAAAATTCTATCGAATATGTCTGTTTAATAGCCCACTGGTGTTGAAAGTTATTTTATTGTAACTTAAAAATGTATTAATTCAACAATTTTGAAAATTTCATATTTAAATTCATCAGAATACCAACGCATCGATAATTGGTTATTTAGTTAACTAATCTCCGGTACTTATAAATAATAAAATTCCTAATAATATAAAATAGTAATATTATTTTTAAATTTTTCTCTAGAAATCTGTTGGTGGATTTTTAACTTTCCTTTATTATTCCTGTTAAGTTTTTCCATGACGTTTTCACTTTTGAAAGATAATTTTTTACAATTTTTAATGCTAACCAACGAGATGACAACATGTGATTTACATTAAAAATTATTTATGAATAAATCTTTAATAATGCCATCAGTTGCTTGTCTTCAGCGGTCAATTGGAAAATCATTATATTACATTGCTTGGGTTGCTGAATCAAGCTTTCTTTCATTCTTTAATTATTAAAATGATTAAGAATAAGGTATTTTTTCTTACGTTGTAATTTTATGATTTTACCATTATGTCATTATTATTATCATCATCCCATATGTATTTTACACTAACAAAGTATTTTTTTTTATGAATTCATGGAATATTGCACACTAGAATGCTTTATAGATAATTATTTGTAAATTATGAGTTTATATATAAAGGTATGATTGAATTTCCTCATTCATTTTTAAAGGAAAACAGAGTTATTTTAAAGGTTTGGGTCATAGCCAAGGATAAAATATAATTTCTAGAAAGAAAAAAAAAGATATATTAGTTAATAACTTTAATACTGTGTAATGTTAATGAAAATCTAAATTCTTTGTTTGTAATATTATTATCATTTACCACTTCAATAAAATTTGGTCGATTCGTTTACATTTATGATAATATTATAATAATTATATATTATTATTCTCTGAAAACTCTGTTTTTGAAGTCTCATAATCTGAAATAATAATAAAAATAAAAGATAAATAATTACATTTCTCTTAATTATAATTAGGACGTAAAATAAAAATTTTGTAGTGTGAATCATACCTCAGTCCTAAAACTTAAAATTTTGGTATAATTTTAACAGTTCATAATAATGCTAAAAACTGAGGATAGTCTAATTTTATTCCAATAAATTTTTTGGATAAACAATTGATACAATTTTTATTTAAGTTACATTTAAAAAACTTAAGAGAATCTAGATAAATGTCTGTTTTTTAAAACAGAAAAATAAAATACATTTTCAAATATTGTTTAATAAGCAATTATTATTATCCTTACCTAACTTGATCATTCTTAGACAATTTTTTTAAAATTTTATTACTTATAAATTTTATTTATATTATATAATATATTATTTTATTTATATTAATTTTAAAGTAATTAATATTTCATCCAGCTACGATCTTTAAAAATCAAAAAAATTGTCATCACCAGTAGGGTTTATGTGGTAACTAACGTGTGAAAATTATTAGTTAGCGTTTTTTCTTTTAATCGGCAGATAATACCAGCAGATTATCGGCCTCAGTAGCAGTTATGAATCTATTAAACTATATTCTTTTTAGTATCTTACCACTACGTAGAAATTAATTCAGTACTTTTTAACATATGTATTTATTTATTTAAAATTGTACTTTAATTAGTCATAATAATATTTACTTTTTATTATTAAAACAGATTTTTTTAAATTATCTAAACGAACATTCCAATATTATTGTTTTTTTTTTTTTTTTATTTCAACTTGACTGACATAATTATTTCTTGAAAAATGATCGATAACCAGAAAGCAATTTGGCAAGTATAATCAATAAAGATATTAATTAGGCTGTTAAAATAGTGCATATTCTATGATTTGTTCGTTCCACATTCGTGGGAAACGGAACAAGAAATGTAAAATTATTGAATTTAGATAAAAAGGTAGATTTAATTTCCAAACACTGAACAAAAAGGTAATTAAAACGATTTTTTTTATCCACATTGAATAATAAAAGTGGTATTAATCTCCATTTTTTTTTAATGTCCAGAGTGATTCACGAAGAATGTAACAAATATTTAGCACATGTTTTACGGATGAAAATGAAGAAGAAACTTCATACAATCATAGGTTCGGAAACGCTTTCTTAGCGATTGTCGCCTGGATAAAGATTTCGCTCTGATTTCTGCATCTTCGTAAAATTAAGACAGACTGTAATTCTTCGCACACATATTAAGCGGAAAATTTGTGGTTATATAGGAAATATGGCTTGAAAATTAAAAAAAATAAGTCCAAGAACTGTATTTTTAGTAGTTATCGAAAAAACTAGAGTAAAACTCAAAATAGTGGGGGTCGTAAAACACTACTTTATATTTGGTGTAAAATAACTTTATTAAATGGGTAACAAAGCTGTAAGTTTTAAAAACGCTTATAAAGAATCTGATTCTGAGTAAAATAGTACGAATAAAGTTCACAGAAACTACATGAAAATGTAAGAATTTGTTTTCTTTCCTTTAATTCTGCGTAAAAAATCTGCCGTATTTTTATTTTTTTTTTCTAATAAACTTTGAAATTAGAATCTGAAAATTTGATTCAAACTCATATTGAAACAAGCTTTGTTTAAATTTTTAGAGTTTATTTTACCCATTTAACTAAGTTATTTTATGCTCAATATATAATAGTGTTTTTCGACCCCAATTATTTTGTTTTTTACGCCAGATTTCTCAAAAATTACTAAAAATTTATTTTATGGGATACTTTTTTATTTTTCAGGTTAGATCTCATATAAATGTACTAAATTTAGTCGTTAATTTGGATCCCAACAATTACACTCTACCTTAATTTTACTATACGGAAGGCGCAGAAATCACGGCGAAATATTTCGTTAACCGATAAACGCCAACGAAACATATCCGAATCTACGTTTATTTGTACCGGCTTTTTTAATTTTCTCTGGTAGAACATGTCTTGAAAGTTTGGTTCATAAATAATTCTTTAATTTAAACAGCATAAATAAACGGATAAACGAATACTGAATAAAAGATTTCTATTTTTACTTTTATTAATTGAAACTTCAAACGTGTTGGCTAATTTTTTTTGCTCGTAAAATGCACATTAATATATATTACAAAGCACCAGTCGTAATGGGATCCTTTTTTATTATTATTAATTTGTTGTAAACGCTTTCATATTGCACAGGAAATAGTTTATTACATTTTTAAAATTTTAAATTCATTTTAATAATTGTAGAAAGTGCAAAATATTTATTTCCATTACTTGTTCTCTCATCAATTCAAAAAAAATATGCACAGGTGTTAATAAAGTATGAGAATCCTTAAATAACTTTTCAGCAGTTAAATATGAAAGAATAAAATTTAGCAAATGATTTATCGTGAAACGATATATTTTTCGGTATGTGACAAGTTCTAACTCTTGTGACCGCAGATTGGAGAGCGAAATAAGCACATTTAATGGAAAGATTAGGATTGTGAAACATCAAAACATAAAAAACACAAATAATTTTAATCTAAAAATTTAGGCTACGATAACCCAACAAAAGATTTCCTTCAGCACACACCCCCATTGTTGGTCTCATATGAAGAAAAAGATAATTTTTGGGCAGGAACATTTGGAATATTTTTTGTTATTGTTTTATAGTGTAGCAGTAAATTAAATGTGAAAAATATTAAATGGCTTCCATTTTGGTTAGGATTATCGTTGATGGAAGTTTCTTACGCCATTTTTAATCAACGTCCTTTAAAATGACGCGACGCAAACTTACTCAGATCTAAAACGTTTGAATTGTTATCTCGCCTGAGTGCTTGAGAGTAACGATCTCATATCTAAACATAGATCTTTTAAGGTAGGATCGTTCGTTAAATTTCATTTTTCTATATTTAATTGTGGAAAAGATTTTTAAGAGTTCCTGTATTTCTTAATATTTTGTATATTAAACTGTTTGATCCGGGTTTATTTATTTTTACTTCGAATTCATTATAAGAAAAATTAAATAAGGTAACAATATAGTAAGTTTTTCTTTCTATAAATATTTGGTTACTTATTCTGCTTACAGGACGCATTTTGATAAAATATTTATCAAATGTATTTATTTTTCTTCAACCCGGTCACTATAGGACCACATAGAATAGTCAACTTCTGATTAGTTTTTTAACTCTCCAATACCCCATACTTTCACCGTGCCGCTTCCTTTTTTTTCGGACCACTCTAGTTTTACACATTCTTCTTCTGAATCCCTTTAAATTCTATAATTTTTTCTAAGCACCCTTCTGTCTTTTAAATTCGTCACTTTTATGTTTGATACCCTTAGGTCCTCTTTTACTTGCTTGAACTATTTAACTTCCGTCTTGTTACCATTACAATTATCAAAAATTCTCTTCGTAAACCTGTTTGAATCCATAATTTGTCAGATGTCCATAGAATTTCAAGTCTTTGCTTACGTTTTGCTTCCGTGATTCTATCTAACTCCCGGTAAAGTTCCTCATTCTTCCTTAATTTCCAACCATCATTAGTTTTTCTGGGCCCTAGAATTTTCCATAGTCTTTCAGTCCTTTTCGCCTTTCAGAGAGTTCCAGTTTATCTGTTTCCCCTTGGTTCAGAAATATTTAATCTGCCGCGCATAAAACTTCTGGTCGGATCACCGTTTTATAATGTATTATCCAATGTATTTATTATTAATAAATTTATTTTTTTCTCATCGTATTTCTTTTATTTTATTATTATTTTCTTCTTTATTTAACTAACTTTGGTCTAAATATTATAATTTTATTTATTAAAATAAATTATTATAAATTGAATAAATAAAAAAAGGGTAAATACTTTTTTAATTTATTGTAATTAATGATAAATGTAAGGACTAATTAATGGATTACGTTTAAGGTTATATTAATTATTTTTAATTTTTTTATTGTTATTGACATTGAAATTCGCTTAATATATTTTTTTTTGTTAATTTACTATCCTTGTGTATTCATAACCAGCTTAATTGTGACGCTATAATATATATGTTTTTTGTCTGTATTTAGAAAAAAAGATTAAACAAGTTAAAATAATTTTTATGATATAAATGTCAATAACAATAATTGTTAGTTGTTAGCTGTCCTGTCTATTATATATATATATATATATATATATATATATCCGTTAAGGAAATTATATTTTATCATTTTATTCATCCATATTACATTTGCTAACTATTAATCATTTCAGGACAGATCTATCTAAAATATCGTGACCGTATATATATTTTAATCAGCGCTCTCTATACAGGGTCTCTCATCAAGTTTATTCAAATTATACTATATTTATTATTATTATTTATTTTGATAAATGATGTGTAATAATTCTTCTAATAATAAATAATGAACAAGCAATGACCTAAGTACTTATAATTTTCAATAGCGGATTTCCCATATGTTTTCATTTTATATTCATCACCTTAATGACTCATCTTCGACAAGAATTTAAAAATAAATAAGAAAATGGTTACTCTTTTCCTTACAATGATTGATAAAAAAACATATTAGGTTATTTCATCATTGTTAGAATTAATACAAATTTCAATATTATTTTTATGTTTATTTCCTGGAATAATATTTGTTATATGTTAATAACAATTACATAAGTGCACAGTCATTTTTAATTTTAGCTGTTTAAAAAATTAAATTAAATGTTTTACTTTCTAAATGATAATAGCTGGAATAGCTGCTATATTAAAGGAGAAAGTATGGTGCTCATGACAAAAATGGAGCATCGGGTCTTTTTTCAAATCATTTTAGGTTTTAGGGTCCGATTATTTCATCTGCACAAAAAACATGTACGAACGCATGTGTATCGCACTGCTTGTGGCTTTATATCTCAGGATTGAACGAACCGAGTTTCTTCAAATTAAGCTCAAATATTTCTATACCCGGGCTTTTGGTCATATTATTTTTTTTTTAATTTGTTAAAGGGGTGGGGGTATTTAAAGGAAAACAATTTCGATTTTCTTCAGACGCATTTAGAAAACATTTTATTAAAGAAGATTTGTTATCTACAATATACTCGTATATATAGATAGTCCAAAAACGTTTTCAGAAAATCAACTACTACTTCTTGAAATTAAATTTCTTTTCATCTATCTTTCATCGATTTAAATTTTTTTTTAAATTTTTTGCAAGTTTATACTTCATAGTGCTATTGAGAAATTTCTACAATTTTTTTAAAATTATAAATAAATCTCGAAACAAATATGTAGAAAAGTTTTTTAAAATTTTCTTTTTCTGCTTTTAGCTTTTATTGAAGAGGGCGTTAGATTTAGCGAAAACATTACTTAAGGAAATTTTTTAAGCTTAAACTATAAGTGAATATTTAAGAAAAAAATTTAAAATTTATTCTTCACCTTTAAAAAATATGTATTCTATTGTTTGTTTGTTTTTGGCTTTAAGTATTTTAATTTTTATTATTAATAAACGAGAAAGTCATGCAATGCTTTGCCAGTTTTTAAAAATTATTTATTAATCCGATTTTTCGTTCCAGTTATATGATTGTTTAAATAATAGTATTGATCACAGAAGTGTTGATAATCTGACCGTGTTTATATCGTTCTAGAACAATCTTCTATTTAATTAGTTTTCCTATCACGAAACTAATTCGTATCATAATTCAAAGATAATTCGTATCGTAGTAATAATTTTGTTTTTATTTAACTGATTTTTTTAACTGGCCATACAGTCTTTGTTTGCTTAGGGCACAAAAATCATTGACCTTAGGGCTTTCACAAATATGCTGCAAAGTTTCATGAGAGTTTTTGTCACCCCATATTCAGCAGTTATGGGTGTTCACCAAACCGCTGATGTAAAACGGTGACTCATCAGTAAAGATTACATTATCTAAAAATGTATTGTGTCAATTTTATTCATTATTTTCACACAAAACTGCAGCCGAGTAACTTTGTCGTCATCTGTAATTTGTTGAACCACGGTTATTTTGTACGGGTTCAACTGCAATAGTTTACGTAATACGCGCAAAAAAGTTGTCTGGGGAATGCCAGTCTCACGTAATGCACGTTGAGTTGATTTCTTCGGACTTCGTGCAAAGGTTTCTCTGAGTTGTTTCACAGCAACTTTAGGGACGCGTGGGCGTCTTGGTAATTTTATTTGTTTAAGAGAACAATCTGTATCAATGAAGGTTTGATGCCAAGAGTAAACTATATGCCTACTAGAAGGCTTCGTACCGAACTCTCTATGAAAGTTACCTTGAACTGTATTTTCTGACTGCAGATCCTGAAACCAAAACACACAACGAGCACCATTTAATGTATTCCGCACCAGTTATGGCATTCATTTTTACAACACTGGTGACAGCGATGGCGGCCAAATTCAGTAATAATAAACTATGTGAGTTAAAACTTGATTTGTTTTGCTATGAAATGAGACCTCAACCGAATCTGTAAGTTATCTAAATAACTGTTTATATGCTTATAAAATTGTCAAGTCCTTTTTTAATCACTTGGTATTTCTTAATTAACACGCAATTTGTTTTTTTTCTTAATTAATGAGAAAAAAATTATTCTCATTCCAAACGCAATATTTAATTCATTTTTAGGTAGATTTCATAAGAAAGCTACCTATTGTAATGGGTACCATGATTCGACTTCCGGAAAATTTCGACATATCTATGCGTTTCACATCCCGCAGACTCGAAAACCACCATCAGCTCAAAAGTAATTATCTACATTTATAATATATATATTTCACTTTCTTGTGGACATGATAACTGCCGTAATTTTGTGCCAATCACTTTAAAATTGTTCCCTAAAAAAACTCGACCGAAAATCTCGGTCGAGTTCGTTAACGGTCAATATCGTGCATGGAGGAGGAAATGGGGTGGCTTTTTTGAAAAAAACAAAATATTGCTATAACATTTATATTAAGTAAAATATCGAATTCGTTTAAAGTTCCTATGACGCTTTAAATAAGGGCATAAAACTTATATAAGTAAAGTTTTTTGATATCACCAACCATTGACTCAGTGGGTGAAAAAAAAAAAGGTTTTGAAGATAAAAAAAAGTTATATCTCCCTTAATAGGCACAGTATCGATTCGGTTTAAAGTGATAGTTAGTCCTGTAAAAATTACCTAGCAATTTTTAATATGATCTTTTTAATATATTTTTTTTTTTTATTATTAATTATTTTTAACATTATGTAGCAATTTTGATATGCTTAATCGTTACGTCAAGGGATGACCAAAACCAAAAAAAAAAACAAAAAAAAAAACAGAAAAAACAAAATATCTTTCTTATTAAGTAAGGATCTAAAACTTATCTAAGTAGAATATTTTGATATAACCAACCATTGGCCTAGGGAGTGGAAAAATGGGATTTTGAAGATAAAAAACTATACCTACCTTAATAGGCACAGTATCAAATCGGTTTAAAGTGGTCGTTAGTTCTCTAAACATTACCTAAAACTTTTGTCTGAAACAATTTTTGATATAACCAACTCTTACGACAAGGGATGACCAAATCTTTGCTGGAATTGTAAGATGGGGCTTGTCGTATGCTAAACATGTGAAACTTTTCTTCATATGCAACCATTGTCGTATTGAGTAAATTTGAAGTTTTTCTTAACTTTAAGGTGGAAATTCTTTTTATCCCCTGTTTAGTTCCGGTGAAATCTTTTTTTTTCAATTTTTTTTAAATTTAATTTATTGATTTATTAATAATTATTAACCCCTGATTGTAAAACAAGGTTTTACAATAAATAATAATTCAATAATAACAATAAAAAAATATTTAAAAAATCAAAAGTTATTAGTGAAAGAAGATTTTATGTACTTTTCATTTAAAAAAAAAAAGAAAGGAAATGAAGTCGAATTGGAACCGATGTACCTCTGAAACCAATGAAAATAAGTACCACTTAAGATATATCGTTGAAAAACTCGCGATGAGGGATTCAGTTATTAAGTAAAATATCGAAATACCGTCAAGTCGATTGCAATCAAAAGGAGAGGTGCACAGTTAGATGTTATAACAGCCCTAAATCCAAAATTTCAACATTCTACGCCTAATCGTTTTAGAGTTATGCGAGATACATACGTACGTACAGACGTCACGTCGAAAATAGTCAAAATGGATTCAAGGACGGTCAAAATGGATATTTCCGTTAAACTTTGAAAACCGAAATTTTTCGCGATCACAATACTTCCTTTACTTCGTACAAGGATGTAAAATTCGAGATTTATAAATAACAGTTAATTATTTTAATTGGTAACTGGTCCGTGGTTATTGAATTTACTGCTGTAACAATTCGATTTCGCAGATCTTGAAGGGCTTAATTGGTAAACCCACCGGGTTGGTCTAGCGGTTAACTCGTCATCGCAAATCAGCTGATTTCGAAGTCGAACGTTCTAAGGTTCAAATCCTAGGAAAGGCAAGAATAACTTGTTTACAGATTTGAATACCAGATAATGGATAGCAGTTTGGTGGTTGGGATTCAATTAAGCACACATCTCAGGAATGGTCGACCTTTTTTTTTTTTAACCAGACTGGTTAGTAACCAATAGACTTAATGGCCCTAAATAGAGTCGAGAGGGCGCAAGGCCTCGAAGCAAATGAAGCAAAAGATAGACTTTGACATAGATGGCAAAATAGATGGCAGGAGGATGGACAGCCAGACGCACGAAGGAGCTGATTCCAGATCTTGCACTATGGTTAGACAGGGAACATGGTGAGTTAAATTATCATATCACGCAGTTTTTTACAGGTCATGGCAATTTCAATGAGTACCTCCATCGTGTTGGAAGAAGGCCAGGTCCAGAATGTATGTACTGTGAGAGAATTGACAATGCAGAACACACATTTTTCTGCTGCGAGAGGTGGGCAATTAAAAGGAGGAACTGTGGCATAATAGGTATGAGCCCAGCAGAGGTCCTAGAGCACATGTTGAGGAGCGAAATAAACTGGAAGAAGGTTAAGGAATTTATAGTAGCAGTATTAACAGAGAAGGATATAGATGAAAGGCGACTAGGTTACTAGTGTAGAATAGGGTAGGGTGGACAGCCTCAGTGGTGAGAGACGGCACGCTGAGGTGTGTCGTTCTGAATGATCCACTGAGGACTCCAAGGGTTTAGATAGGTTCCGATGAAGAAGAAGGAATCGTCGACCTGAGACTGTACAAGACTACTCTTCATTTACATTCATATACGTATATCATTCTCATTCATCCTCTGATGTAACACCTTACGGTAGTTCCGGAGGCTAAACAGAAAAAAGATAATAACCTGAAGTGAAAGGTTACATATGTTTATGTGTTGTTGTTTATATTCTGATGTCGACATATTACAAAATAGAATTATAAACGAGCGTTCCGGTCTAAAGTAATAGAAAATATTACTATATTTGCCATTTAAAAATTAAATTATTTATTTAAAAATTAAATAGATAAAACATTTCATTTAATAGAACGTAATAATATTACGTTATATTAAATGTCTATCTTATAAAAACAAAATTTATAAAAAAAATACGAATAATACACGTGTAATGGCACGCTTATAATAAATTATAATATGAAAACAAGTTTAAATTTAATATTATATTATATTATTATACAATATAGGATAGAAATAGGATAGGGCAGCTTGCACTTTAATATCAACGCATAATTTTATATTTAAATTACTTGAAAATAATGACGTGATATTTAATAATTAAAGGTCCGATGTTTACTCTAATATTAACGAGGTCATGGTTTTAAATGGACTTTTATTCAAAATCAGTTAAAGATCTTTAATAATTAAAAATAAATTATAATTTTTTTTTCTGTATTTTTATGGGCATCGACTGCTAAGGTCATTGTCCTCGTCACATTCTTTAAAAGATATTATTATCTCCATCAGGATCGTCATATGTAAGGGTGTAAAGGGCCCTTACATTTTATTTAAAAACACAAACTTCACAATAAACATTAAGACATAAAAGACAAGGACAATCACAATCACTTACGGGGTGTAAAGGGCCCCAATATTAAAATTTGAGATAAGGTTCTCAAAAGACCATGAAATTAAAATTTCAACTTATCAATACCATTTCTTTCTTTATATATATATAAAACTACCGCTTAGAGATTCTTTTTTCACAGCTTTAAACTTTCATTTTATAGACTTTTAAGAAGTCCACTGGCGTGTAAAAATGCAACTATATTTTCTTCATTTCCATTATCCAGATCAGCACTAATATTATTTCTAAGACGAAACCTCTTTCTGAGGTCCTCATATATGGTACACTCTTCTATTAGATGCTTGATTGTCAGTGTTTTATTACAAACACCGCACATTGGTCTCACTTCGCCGGTTAACAAATATAAATTTGTTAATCGGGTATGACCGATTCTAAGTCTGGTCACCGCTACTTGTTCACGGCGAGTCAACTTAAAGTCGCTTTTCCATTTATAAGGAGAAGTTTTTATTGAGTTTAATTTTGTATTTAAACTCCTCCATTCAGCATTCCATTTGTTTTTTACTATATTTGTTAGACGGTTTTTAACATCTGCCACTCTTACAGGAAATGCATCTAAATCATCGCAGACTGTTCCCTTTCTGGCAGCTTCGTCTGCGATTTCATTACCTGTAATACCAGCATGCCCTGGAGCCCATACAAATACGCATCGCTGTCCTCGTTGGTTTAGAACGTACAAAGTGGACAGGATGTTTGCAATTAGGATATCCTTAATGTTCTTGTTCCGAATTGCGACAAGTGCACTTAAAGAATCGGAACATATTACCACTCTCTCTTCGCAATATTGTTCAGTGTAGCGAAGAGCTTGCTGAATTGCAGTGAGTTCTGCCGTGTAGACACTGGCCACATCTGGCAGTTTCCAAAAGTGGGCTTCTCCATTTACATATATCGAGCATCCAACACCATGTTCGGTTTTAGAACCGTCAGTATAAATTCTAATATGTTCTTTGTAAGTACTGACGGTTGCCAAAAATTCCTGTTGGATGATCACTGCTGGTTTCTTTTTTATTTCTCCTTGAGAGAGATCCAAACTTGTATTTACCGCTGGCAAGAGCCATGGCGGTATTTCTCTAGTAGAAATTGCCAATGTATCTGGAAAGGCAATTTCGTATTTACTTCTTAATTCGTGTTACCTAATTCCGGCTGGTCTGGAATAGGTAGCACGACGTTCGTATAATGCAGCCATAGGATGGTTATTGAAAAGTTTATTATTTATATGGCCAGGATAAGCCCATATATTTGCTGCGTATCTTAGTAAAAGGATCTCTCTTCTATAATGTAGTGGCATTATTCCGGCTTCAGACATCAGACTAGCCGCCGGACTTGTGCGGAAAGCACCAGTTGCATATCTTATTCCGCTATTATGAACTACGTCTAACTTTTTTAAATGCAACTTTCTAGCGGATGAATATACGATACATTCGTAGTCTAGTTTAGATTGAACCAATGCTTTATACAATCTCAATAATGTCTCTTTGTCTGAGCCCCAATTTATGTTCGATAGACATTTTATAATGTTTAGGGCTCTTTTGCATCTATCACTCAAGTCCTGTATATGTAATCCCCATGTAAGGGATTTATCCAATACTAGTCCTAAATATCTTACATTATCTTTATATTGTATTGGATTATCATCAATTGTCAACGCAGGACTTTGATGAGGAATTCTCTTCCTACAAAAGTGTACACAGCACGTTTTTTCTGGTGAGAATTGGAATACGTTATTCCTTGCAACTTCATTTAGAGCATTGATCGCTCGTTGCAATTTGTACCTCACCATAGCAGTCTTGTTGCTGGCATACATAATTGCCAGATCATCAACATAGACGCTTTTGCTGATTTCTACTGGAATGGCTAATATCAATTTATTAATGGCAATGGTAAACAAGGTACCGCTCAACGGCGAACCCTGCGGTATGCCATTTTCCAAGATTCTTTCAACCAGGTGTTCTTTCAGGTCAACCCCCCCGGTGTCGGATCTTAACGTGCCTGCCTCTAATCCCTGCCATGAGGCAGCATGGCCCGACTATGCCGTTCCACCCCCCCCCCCCTAGGGACCGGGTCTCGGTCTTTATGCCATTGCCTCTAACTGACGGAGCCGACCCCAAGGGACCAGCACCACCAGCCGGGACTAGGTCTTTTTATTTTCCCCACAATTGACAAAGACTCCCAGGAGTCCCCGCCCCATCATCGAAACCAGCACACCTCAGCATGCTGGCCCTCCAGGACGAGGCTGTCCGCCCTACCCCGCACCGACGACACTATCTTTCGCGTCCCCTTGATTCCCACTCTTTAATACGGAGAATAGTGCCCGCAAAACTCCTAAATCTGTCCCAGTTTTGTTGATTAGCTAGCAGCCATTCAACCAGGTTATCTGCCGTCAAGTTGTCTATACCCGATACATATCTGTACTGTGCCCACCTGTGACACTCAAAAATTGTGTGTTCTGCATCATCCATTGCTGGGCAATAATGTGTTCTGCATTGCTGGGCAGTAATCGCAGTTCGGGGTCTCCCGCTTACCGATTCGATTAAGATATTGGCAGAAGCAGCCGTGTCCCGTCATGAGCTGAGTAGTGTAAAAGTCCATTTCTCCATGTTTTATTTTTCTTTGGTACTGGAACAACATGAGCTTTTTTCCACTGCTGCGGGTACGTTCCATCCCGCCATATTTGAATATAAAGTTCTAATAATCTAATTTTGCAGTGGTATTCAGCTGCCTGATCATATTATAATGGATTTCATCCAGACCAGCAGCTGTGTTACCTGCTTTTTCCATCGCTTTCACGAATTCTTCCATTTTAAATGGTACATTATATGAGTAATTATACTCAGTTCTAAAATTTAGTAGACCTTCAAGTTCTTCTTTTTTGGTTCGAAAACCTTCCTCGTAGTTGGCCGTTTTGCTGGCTTTCTCGAAGTGATTGGACAATAGCTCTGCTATTTCGTTTGGAGTATCCTTAATTCCATCTTCATCTTGAAGGCTAGTTATGGGAGCAAAATGTTTACGCCCACAAATCGCCTTCAGTTTCCTCCAAACATCTGATGCAGTAGTGGTTCTGTCAATGGATGACACGTATTGCTGCCAGGATCGTTTTTTCGAGTCAATCATAAGACGTTTTGCATACGCCCTGTATTTTTTAAAGGCAACAAGATTTTCTATGCTAGGACGCTTCTTGAAGGCGTTATACGCTCTTTTCTTTCTTTTAATAGCTTCACTTATTTCATCGTTCCACCATGGAACGGGTTTCTTCGTAAGTTTCCCAGATGTTTTGGGAATATATCTCGATGCCGACTCAATTATTGCATTTGTTATGGCGTCGACATCGTCTCCGATAACTCCAGTTGTTTCAGGCAAGTATCGTTCTTGTTGTGAAGCTCGTCCAATCTGCCTTTTCAAAGAACCATCTTTTAGAGATGGGATATATTGTTCTTGTAACATCAGTTACAATTTGCACCGGGAAATGATCGCTTCCATGCAGATCATCTAAGACATGGATGTTGTACCTAAGTGCTATCGATCCGCTTATAAGTGCAAGATCTATACAGGACGTCGATCCATCTCTGGCATTGAAAAAGGTTCCTGATCCATCGTTTAATATAATAAGTTCTGAATTCATCAGGAACCCTTCCAGTTCTCTTCCGCGGGGATCTATTCGATCCGATCCCCAAAGAGAATTATGAGCATTGAAGTCACCCACCATTAAAACAAGTGGGAGAAGCTCAAAAATTAATCTTGCTATGTCATCCTTATTCCAATCAAAATTCGGCAAGTATATGCCGCAGACAGTGATCTGAAGCGGACGCTTCATTCTAACGGCGACCGCTTGTAGGTTTGTGTTTAGAACAACCGCTTCGGTGGTAGCTCTAGTCGATTTTAATATAGCTACTCCACCTCTGACTCTTACATTTGGTGGTTGGTCTCGCCGAAATATATTGAATCCTTTTAATTTAAAATTTTCATTTCGGCGGAAATGCGTTTCTTGCAGACATATACAAATCGGGTCTACATCATGTACCAAGCGTTGGAGCTCATGGATGTTTGAAAAACATCCATTGATGTTCCATTGTAAATCTACTCGCTAATTTTTAATTAAATTATGATCTGGGTTTGCCTTTCGGCCACCCTTTTTTCCTTTTTTTCTCCATCTTTCGAACAGCATCGTGTTCGTGGAGAACGTCGTCGCCGGTGTAGCTTCCGGTCTCCGAATCGGAGACCACCGAAGCCGCCGACGACGACGGGCATGGATCGGCGCCGGTTTCAGGCGCCGATTTAGAGGCGGCAAGCTGGCGTCTCTAAACCGGACCGGTACGACACGGGGGTCGTACCGGTCACCGCCTGTGGAAGGGGGGGACACTCGTCCCCCCCTGTGTGATATTTTGTGGCCTCTGTGGTTTAGAGGCCACCTCAGTTGCGGGAGGCTTTGCAGCCCCTATAACACACTCTTTCTTGTCATGCAGAATCTCGCTGAGACGGACTTGACATTCTGGTTTGGAGTCCGTTTTCTTTTCCGCAGGAGCACCTTTCACTTTTACCGATTTATCTTCAGCAGGCTGTACCACTATCTTTGGCTTAACAAATTCTTTATTGCTGAAAGGTTTCATCTTGTTTTCGATGATCCTCTCAATCATGTTAGCCAAAGTAGGCGCAAGTTTATTTATAACTTGAGTCTCATCTACAGCAATTGGAGCAGGAGCAGGAACAGTAGCCGCAGCCTGAGCATAAGACGTTGTTGCTCTAGTTTTGCGGGCGTTAACAATCTTTTTGGCTTCGATGTAGCTGACTTTCTGCAGGGTTTTAACTTCCTGCACAGCTACTTCTACTTTGTAGACAGGACAATTCCTTGATCTACTCCGCACACGCATATTTGCGTTCTCTCACATTTGATAGCGGTGTGGCCAAAACGTTGGCACTTGAAGCATCGCATTGGTTGCGGGATAAATGCCCGCACATCCAATAGATGTATCCCCGCTCTAATCTTCTCCGGCAAGATAGGCCGGTTAAATGTGAGAACATGAGAGGCTGAAGGTAGGACTTCGCCATTCCTCCTCATGTTCAATCGGCGACACTCTATTACTCCCTGCGATGACAACTCCTCAACAATTTCTTGCTCCGTGCAATTTAGAAGATCCCGACAGACGACCACACCCTTTGAGGTGTTGAGCGTACCGTGGGGATCGACATGTACAGCCAGTTCTTCAATCTTTTTAAGCCCTAAAATCTTTTGAGACTGGACATCATTTACAGTCTCAACATGAAGTCCCATGAAGGTCTTCCTTATTTCCTATACAGGGCCACCAGCGCCTTTGGCTATCTCCCGAGCGATGAGAAAAGGACTCACCCTGGAGAAATTTCCATCCTCCTTTGTAATGACCAAATATTTGGGTTTCGGTACATTACTATTTTTAAAAAAAGCTTTTTGTAAGCTTTTCCTAGCGTCAATCTCAATCTTTCTTGACTCTGCACTTTTTTCCGTTTTGCCTCAGGCGAAACGGCTGGTTCTAGACGAGGGTGTTTACGTGAACCCTCTGCCACGTATAGTTATTCCGTTTGCATGAACAATTAATCCCTTCTGTAGTAAGGCTAGCCGCCGGGGTACACCCCCACTCCAGGGCTACCAACCCTGGAGGTCCGTTCCGGTACTCCGGTGGAACCGGCATATGTCCTGGCAGAGAGCGGATGCGCAGTCTCTGCACTGACTCCAGGCCCTTACACACCGAGGCTTTCAGGGCCCCCATGCCCCGAACAACATGGGCACCTTAACTGCATGCTTGCCATCGCGGGGGGCATGTGGACAACGAAAGGTCTCCGTTACACCTGCAAATAACTTCGACCGTGGCCGCCACATCGCCAGCTCTAAAAGCAGTATCAATACATTTCCATAATCAGTAAAAATTTCGTATCTGCAGGTGGCCGCGAAATCCAGTCCTCTAATTCGGCCTGCAGATGAAAATCGGCCGAGAAAAGTATATCCGAGAAACAATACTCGGAACCCCGTTAGCCAGCTATATGTAATGTACGTGAGTACAGCTGTTGCCGCCCTGAACGTGGAACTTAGATGTTGTGTTCCGGACGTGGGGATTATCTACCTCAGGGCAAAAAAAAAAAAAATTATTGTTTTTATTTTTACGTAAATATTAATATAATATAATAATATATAGCACTGATATCTGATTCTCGGAAATATTAAATAAAAATAATATTTTATATACTTTTCTTAGATCACTTCTTTTATATTCCGTTTCTTCATCCCTTATCTATTCTTATTATCATTTTTTAACCCTTATTATTAATCTCTTTTTTTATATACTCTTAAACTGTATTGAATTTATATGTTTATATATAAAGTTTTATCTTTTATATAAATTTATAAAAGAATCATAAAATTATCATGAAAGCATATATTCTACTGTTTTTTTTAAGATTTGTTAATACTTCGCTTATTCTTTAATAAAAAAGAAGTTTCATTTATATTGAACAAATAAAAAAAAACAATTTTCATAATAGACATACATATATATATATATATATATATATATATATATATATATATATATATATATGTCTATTTTGTAGTTCATATATAAACTAGTATTAAGTAAGGAAGTAATTAATGAAGGAATAATTGATCGATTACTATCGTGAAGATGATAATCGATAATTATATTTCTTATACAAATAAGCAATGCGATTATGAAGAAATTTAACCTACGCGTTAAAATTTCTTTATAACTTTGTTAATGTTCTAACTAATGAATATAGATCTCATAAAAATAACAATAATTTCTTTAAAATATTATACTTGAGTTATTTTACTGTTGTAAAATGAAAATACAGCAAATCATATAACATTTAACGACTTCATTTTTGTAGTAGGTGAAGATTCCACCTTTCCCTTTTAACTTATACTTAAACCGTATAACGTAGGTGTCTTTAAGAGTCAACGCTCCCACCTATAATATACATCGTACTTTTTCTTTCTTTTTTCAATTTAACTGTTTCCATAGTGATCATCCTACTCCTTGCCATAAAAATATACATCCTTTTTTTAATTTGAAAAAAAATTACATCATTCTATTTTACGTATTATTATTGTTACTTTTTGTAGAAACAAAATTATCTACTACGTTTTGTCCACTAGTTTACTCAAATAAGTATTGCAATTATAAAGAATACTGTTCATTTTTAAATAAAAAAAAAAAAAAATGTAATTGTAATATTTTTCACTGTATGTTTTTTAATATTGTCCTTAAATTCTAAGGTTAAGTTGTTCATTTAAGTTTTTTTTCTCATTACATATATGCTAGTTACATGTAAATGAATGACTCATCGTATTCTCTTTCTTTTGTACTTTTACAAAATACCCACTCAGTGATTGGGCGTATCAGTGGGTGACAAAGTAATTATATATTTTATTAATAAATATTGTAATACTTATTTTTAAAAATAATTTCATTTATTTTAGTTTATTTTGTATAATTAATTTTAAAAATTGAATTAGCTTTTATATAGAATGTTAAATATTGATTTTCGTGTTGAAAAAAAACATAAATTAAATGAGAAATCTAAAAGAGGTATTTTATTTGATGTTAAAATATATTTTTTGTTTATAAAAAAATTAAATTATTACAACCGTAATTTGGTGCAATAATTAAATGACGATTAGACCCTACACATAAGCATCAAGTTTAATTTCACTCACCACTGACTCATTAGATAAGCGCGAATAAAAATATACCAATACAAAGTCAACAATTAACCTCAAATTGAGGTTATGTTGTCTGTTGTCGACCTAAATTGAGCGAAACTGAACAAGTACTCGACCAAATTTCATCAACGTTTACACATATACAACTTCAGATACACTACTACAGCTTGTCTAAAATTTTAACGAAATTGATCTAGTCGTTTTTCAGATTTTTTAGTAACAAGACTTTATACATGAATGCTATTTTTTTTAATTTTCGATCAAAAAAATTTTATAGAAGAAATGGTACTTTCGTAATTCTCAAAAAACAAAAAAGAAAATTTATTTTCACCCCTAATTACCCCTTGCGACCGAAAAAATACCTGAAATTGAGGTTACGTTTTCTACTGTCGAGCTTAAATTGAGCATAACTCAGAAATGACTCATCCAATTTTCATAAAATTATGAAAATTTTCATAAAATTTTCATATGTACAGATACAATACTACAGCATATCTAAATTTCAATATAATTGATCTAATAATTTTAGAGACTTTTGAGCCATAAATTTTATACATATATACATATACATATATAATATATATATTATATATATATATATATATATATATAAAATGAAATGAAATTTTAGGTGAATTGTATTTTCGTTCTCCTTATCCTTCAAAATGTAAAGGATATTCATTTTCTCTCCGCAATCCCATCGTGCGACTGAAAGAATACCGCACTTTTCTTTGAAAAGTCGGTAAAAAATTATAGATGATCTAAAATGATATGAAAAACTCAAAGTTTTGCCGGAAATAGAAGAAATTGTAAACCGATGAAGGACCTACAACAAATTGTTGAGATTTCATTTTCTCCTGTCTCGTCCATGTGGGCATGGACGAGACAGCCTTTCTACAGCCTTGTTTTTCCCCCTTTTAGTATCCAGATTTCACCACTACAGAAGTATAGAAATCTTTAAAAAACCTATCCACCTACTCTAAATTAGATAGGTGTAACTCAACACAACTGTTACTGTGAACTTAACACAATGCTGCTCCCCGAAGGGGAGTCTTATTCTTTAAGACTTTGGGGGTTGGCGTCCCCACGGGCCTAGCCTCTGCAGCTTTTCTTCCCACTACACAGTTAGCTGCAGAATACTTTTCACTATACACGTATGCTACACCAGGTACACTACATGAATTACAACGTATACATTTACTCGACTACACAACAACAACCAACGCAGTTTTCTCTTTCACTTACACTTGATGGTGTTGCGACATCGTACGAAATGGGAACTATCGTGCCGATGGGTGAATGGCTCTACGTAGTGACTCCCGAACGATGTTCTCTGGGCACCAGAGCAAACCCAGTTGTATTTAGCTCTAGCTCCAATACGCGTGCGGTCTGCTGGAGTGGTCTATTGTATCGCCGGTTCTCATGGGACCAAAATTTCAGTTCCTACACCCAATTCTATGATGGTTGGTGGTCCATCTGAAAAACCACCACTTTAAGTCTGGTGAAAAGGCCTCGGTCAGCTTCGTCTGACGAGGATAATTTTGCTACAGCCAAAGAAGATGGTGTTCGGTGCAAGAATGTCCGCTTTGTTGTTAAGAATAATCAGGAGGGTGGCTCCCTTCAAAAGGTCTCACCTTTCTTGATTAGTAAATGCATCACAGGATGTATTGGTTCTCCGAAGAACATTAAAAAATTACGTGAAGGGACAATTTTGGTGGAGACATATAACGACGAGCAGAGTCGGTCGTTGTTGCGTCTGACCAATATGGGCGGCATAATCGTAAGTACGGCATGCCACAGGACCGTAAATACCAGCCGAGGAGTGATTTTTTGTCGTGACCTTCTAGAAATGAATTTGAGGGAAATTGCTGATGAACTTAGTACTCAGGGTGTTGTAGAGGTGAAACGTATGATGAGACGGCAGAACGGAACAGAAGAACCGACGCCGTTCCTTATACTGACGTTCGGTCTTCTTGTTCCTCCAGAGAGGATTAGAGTAGGTTACCTCTCCATTCGGGTACGCCAGTTCATTCCCAACCCACGGCGGTGTTTCAGGTGCCAAAGGTACGGTCACACTACAACGTCTTGCTCGAGGTCGGAGATCTGTGCTCGATGTGCTACCGAAGGCAACAGTGACGCTAACTGCGAGGAAACAGAAAGGTGTGCGAACTGCAATTGTTCGTATACGGCTCGCTCCCGGGATTGCCCAACCTTTAAGGAAGAGTAGCCGATTCTCAAGATCTGTACTCAAGATTCTCAACGATCTTTCCCGGCTGCACGCAGGGACTATAAGAAGATAGTTAACTCACGTAATCTCGTTCAACCTGATGTGTCCTTCGCCACTGCTGCGTCAAAACAGACTGCTACACCTGGTTCATGATCCACAGTGCGGATCCTGCACGGAACTTAAGAAGCTCGTTCAGATGCTTTCCGATCAGGTTACTTCGCTTACGGCCACTATTTCCGGGCTGACGAGGATGAGTAAAAAGTCCTGTGTCGCAGTAACTGAATCCAACAGTGTGGTTCATAAAAAAGTTCCTGGGTCCTAACGTGCTGCCGGTACGAGCAGAGGCTACCACAGACGGCGGTAAGCCAACTAACAAGGTCCCCACGAAAGTGACCCGCATGGCCACCCCCTCTGGGATGTCAGTAGCGACATCCCGTTCTCATAAATCTCCTCCGCCGTCACCCCATATACTGGAGGATATTGTTGAGGAACCTCCTGACCCAAAGGCGTCGGAGTTATCTAAGGTGAAGAACACAAAAAATAAAAATAGAATCACTTACAACTGAATTCTATATGGTTTCCTGAATATATTTATTATTTCTTATATTTCTTATTATTTATTATTATTATATTTATATTTTTATTTTTTACTTTATTTTAATTTTATGAACATTATTCGGTGGAATGTTCGGGGTGTACGGTCCCACATTGCAGATATTGGAGTACTGGCGCAGCTGCATGATCCGATTGTCATGTGTATCCAGGAGACTCATCTTCTGCAACATGACCCAATCGCACTCAGGGGATACTTTTGTGAGAGGTTCGACTGTGTAGTGGACGGTAGAGAGAGTGGTGAAATGGCTATTTTCATGAGGGATGAGGTATCAGCTACAAGGATTCGACTGACCACTCTCGTTCCTGCTGTTGCGGTGAAGATCTCTTTCCCCTTCAAGTTGCATATCTGCAATCTATATCTCTCGCCGAACACTGAGTTCAGTGCTCTGGATATCTCAGACCTCCTCACACAAATACCATCTCCATCATTAATAGTGGGAGACTTCAATGCCCATCATGTTTCTTGCGGGTCGACTTTCTGCTCCACTCGGGGAAATATAGTACACGATGTGAGACAGGACTTGGACATTTGTTTGCTGAATGATGGGTCTCATACATTCATGTCTTTATCATCTGGTACTGTGTCAAATATCGATCTCTCCATGTGCTCGCCGTCTTTACTCCCTCTTTTTATTGGTCTGTTTGTGATGATTTTCATGGCAGCGACCATAAACCAATTGTTCTTCGTTTCGGTGTGGACCACGAGGTTCGCAGAAGGCCACGGAGGTGGATTGTCAAAAAGGCGACTTGGGATGGGTATCGTACGGCCTTCCAATCGCAGTGTGACGTCGGTGCGGACTTCCTTGAGCAACTTTCCTCTTTTACGTCCAAAATACTTGAAACAGCCAGCAGATATGTCCCACAATCATCGGGTAATCCTAAACGTCCTTCCGTTCCGTGGTGGAATGATGATTGCAGGTGAATCGATGGCGAGCACTACGCAAATTCAGTAATAGACCTACAACTGAACATCTAGATATGTACCGCAGGGCTAGGGCAGTGTGCCGTCGGGTCTTCTTGACCGCTAAGAGGAATTCATGGACGAAGTATGTGAACTCCATCTCACGTACTACTCCCACGTCTACTGTGTCCATGCAATTTGGAAAAATCCATGCAATTTTCAGGTCGCCAGGGCAATCTACTCTCGGTCTCGTCGATGAGGGGGAACTCCTTACGTCATCTTCGGCTGTAGCAAATACTTTAGCGAAACCTTTCCGTTCGGTGTCTCTCACCTCGTCATATAGTAACGACTTTCAGAGGTACAAAGCACGGATGGAAGTATTGGGGTTGAATATTGGTGTTTCGGTTGGTGAATTGAACACTCCATTCTTACTTAAAGAATTGTTGCACGCACTTAGGAACTCTCGTGACACTTCCCCTGGACCGGACAACGGTCGCCTTTGTATGCTTTCGCACCTTCCTGACTCAGTACTACAACATCTTTTGAGTATTTACAATGGTTTATTCTCCGGACAAGTCTTTCCGCCCGACTGGTCGGAGGCATTTATTATACCAGTACTAAAGCCTGGCAAAGAGAAAACCGATCCCTTAAGCTACCTCCCTATTTCTTTAACAAGCGTGTTGTGTAAAGTAATGGAGAGGATGATGAACCGCAGGCTTGCGTGGTACTTAGAGAGATATGGCTTTCATTCTTCGGAACAGTGTGGTTTCCGACATGGGAGATCTCCCACTGACCATTTGGTGTCGATGGAGACAGCCATACAAAACGCCTTCCTGAACCGCCAACACCTCGTTGCTATCTTTTTCGATATAAAAAAGGCGTACGACACGGCCTGGCAACGTGGCATTCTTAACACCCTTAGGAGGTGGGGGATCATCACTGGCAACATGCTTGCTTTTTTCCGGTGATTCAAGAATCACCGGACGTTTCGTGTTCGTGTAGACGATTCACTATCAGACAGTGTCGTCTCAGAAAATAGGGTACCGCAACGTAGTGTATTAAGTGCCACCTTGTTTTCTGTGGCTATAAACAGCAATACCAATTGTGTACAGGCTCCTGTCTCTTGTTGTCTTTTCGTTGATGATTTTGTTATTTACGTTGCGAGCCGCTCTACACCCACTGCGAAGCGACTGATGCAGAACATTATATTTCGCCTTGAGGCTTGGTCAGTGACTACTGGTTTCACATTTTCACCCGACAAGACGAAATGTGTAGTCTTTTCTCGGCTACGGAACCCTTCTAATCCGCGGGTTTTTCTGAACAGGGAGCTTATTGCTGTCTCTACTTACGTCAGGTTTCTGGGTTTGCTTTTTGATAGCCGTCTTACTTGGGTCACACATATGAGGGATTTGAGGACAAAGTGTTCCAAACGTTTGAATATGATGCGCGTCCTAAGTAACACCAACTGGGGGGCCGATCGGTCGTGTATGTTATGTTTTTACTACTCCCTTATTCGTTCCCGTTTGGATTATGGTTGTGTCGCCTATTCCTCAGCTCGTCAAACCGTACTTAAGATGTTGGACGGTGTGCATCATTCTTTTCTTCGGCTTGCCACGGGTGCGTTTAGATCGAGCCCTATCGCAAGCTTACTTGTAGACAGTGGCGAGCCATCACTTTGGGATAGACGAGACTAGCTTTTGTTATCTTATTTTGCCCGTCTCAGCGGACAGCCGAATCACCCAGCTTTTGACCCAGTTGTTAAGAATCATAATTTGAGGAAGTATGAGGACAGTCCACGTTGTACTGCGCCTGTGGGTGTCCGTACACGACGTCTGCTACAGCGTATGAATGTTGGCACTCCCTCGTTCTTTCCATCATGTCCGTGCTCGAATCCCCCGTGGAGAATAAACCATGTAAATTTTACGTTTCATCTTACAACGTATGATAAACAATCAACGCCACCTATTGTTTACCAGCAGGTGTTCCAGTTTCTCCTTACCAAGTCGAACCCAGACGTGGTGGTATACAGTGATGGGTCGAAGCATGACGGTAACGTTGATTATGCTTTTGTTTTCAATGAACAGACTTATATGTTTGGCCTACCCGGTGTTACGAGTGTGTTCACCGCGGACCTACTCGCTGTAGATAGGGCTCTAAGTATCGTTGGCTCTAAATATAGGAACATTCTTATTTGCAGTGACTCGTACAGTGCTCTCCAGGCGTTGGAAAACCATTATTCCGGACATCCTGTCGTCGTTGGCATTTATGATAAAATCGGTGAGTTAGAAAAACGAAACAAGGGGATAGGTTTTTGCTGGATCCCTAGCCATGTTGGGATTCTTGGTAATAAGAGAGCAGATTCTGCTGCGAAAGATGCGTGTATTCAGCCTCCTTTCACCACCCGAGTTACTACCTTTGATTTTATTAACCATATAAAACAATCACTGCGAGCAAGGTGGCAAAGTGGCTGGACGGCTGCCGTCGATAGTAAACTTCGACGGATTAAAGACTAAGTGTTGCCGTGGGGCTCCTCTTGCAGGAACTCTCGTCGTGAGAAAGTGGTCCTCTGCCGGTTACGGTTGGGGCAAACGAGGATCACACATGAATATCTAATGTCAGGAGGAGACCCACCCCTGTGCCCAAGATGCAACTGCCGCATGACTGTCCACCACATTCTCGTGGACTGCGTATGTTATGCAGCGTTGCGTCGTCAATTTAATATACCAAGCAGCATTCGTGATGTCTTGGGCAATGATGGCAGGGTTTTGGAATGAATGTTTCTCTTTTTTCATAGTACTGGGTTACTGCAAAGGATTTAATATACTTATATATGTTTTTCTGTAAGGAGAGTTTTTTAATAATTTTAACCTTTATTTTCGATTTGATTTTTTAGTTCTATGTGTTTAATTTTACTATCCGGGGTGGGATTTTTGCACAACCCATCAGAGTTACGTAAGTTTTTATACTTTCTTTATTCTATTATTTTATCTTTAATATTTTATCAACTTTGTCTGTGATATTAGTTTTGGGTTTTCTTTTGCCTTCTTCGCTTGTTTTAGTAAATTTTTATTATATGATTAATATTATGTTTCCACCTTGTATAGCTTATTATTTTGGAGTTATATTACCCTTTTAATAATAACTACCGGACGATGATAACGCCCAAACGTTTTTCGCCCACAAACAACCAAAAAAAAAAAAAAAAAAAAAAAAAAAAAAAAAAAAAAAAAAAAAAAAAAAAAACACAATGCTGCAACTTATTAGAAAGAGCTTTTGTAACTAATTGCTGTAAGCTAATTACTAACAAACTATTTTTCTTCTACTTTTAATTCTTCACCTTCCATTCTTTCCATTTTTAATAATTTACCGAACCATTTAAAATATCTTCCCACTAATTTATTTATCTAAAATGCAATTACATAAAATATTTTCTGTTAGATAAATAATGTATGAATTTTTAAATAACACTAATTAATTTTTTTAGAAAACCCTCATTGCATTCCTTTCAACATTTCATTACCGCCTTCTGAATTGCGAATTATTTTGTATATTTAGTATCTTCTTCTGTTTACCTAACATCATTTCAAATATTTATTTTTTAAGTAATTAATATTAACTTTAATTACATTTATTTTTCATCAAATAATTTTGTCTTTTGTGATGGTGCTCAGATTAATGTTTCACTTATCGCTTGATCCAATCAGAAAATGCTGGAGTAATTGACTTTTTTACCTGTGAAGTAGCATACTTATCCATTTCTGAAATGATCTAAATGATGTGTTATTTTATATACTAGTATAGATCAGAATAAAAAATTTATATACTTATCACATTCCAAATACAGGATTTCAAAATATTCTTTTTCAAATTTATCTACGATTTATTACATATTAACTTTCCTAGCCACTGCTATACTTGTTCTTATTTCGTTTTCACTTTTTTCCAATTTTCTATTAACATCGTTTCAAATTATCTGTACTGTTTTACTTGTTCAGTTTTTAAAGTTTACCTTTAGCAAAGTTAAAACTTTAGTTACAAATCGTATTACTTTTTACAGGTATAAAATTTTGGATTAGCTCATCTCTCCATCTCCAATTTCCAATAAAAACACATGGTGCGTTGGTTTGTTTGTTGAATGTGCTCAGATTTTTATTTTAGCTGCTATTGGCGCAGAGCAGCCAAGCGGCTTGGCGCAGCCGTTGTTGAGTGCTACTGTCTAACGAAAAAAAATTGAACTACTAACTGTATAATAAACTGTATTCTGTTCTCTAAACAGTACATTGTTTACATTAACATTTATTATACTTATTATTTTCTTACATTTTGTTAGAAACAAAACGATTTTAGACATAATTTTTTTTTGAAATTGTTTATAAAAAATAAATAAATATAGAAGCACTATACTTCTTGATACGAATGACATGTGTGTGTGTATATAAAATATGTAAATGTTTTAATCCTTTTACTTCCATTAAATTTCTGTCACATAACAACAAAAATACAATTAAATAAAATTACTAATCTCTTTTTCTTTAATGAATATCTGTAAAATACTTAATATTCTCACAAACATGATACGAACGCATCGATGATCCAGAGGGCGGAGCCCCCTGGCTAGACGGTCGGGCGAGCGAAGCGGGCCCTAACTAGCTCTTTAAAATATTAAAATATAATCTGGTAACTTTATGTTGTACTTAATTATCAGTGTAAATGGTGTTGAAAAAAAAAAACATACTTAATCTTTCTTAAAGTTTAATTGTCATTGAATAATCTGTATATAAATAAATAAATTTAATATCTAATTATGTGCTTGATTTTTTTTTTGAGAAGATATTTAAGATGTTTATGATTGTTTATCAGATTATTTATGATTGTTTATTAGTCAAAACTGTAATTATTGAATTACAATTCATTGCTTCGTATTTTCATATTGTTTCATTTATTAAATGTTTTTAATCACTACCAGTAACTAATTGCTGTTATTTAATTATAAACAAGTTGTCAGACTGTTTTTCTCCTACTTTCTTACCTTCACTTTTTCGTATTTTACTTCTCTTTTTAACAATTTTTTAAATAATATTAGATATTAATAATATGATAAACTTTTTACCTTTTTTATCTTTAAACACTCCAGGGGCAACTGGCACCGCCATCAGGCGCATTACCTCAATCACACCCCCGAGCGCCATGGCAGCAGATTACCATCCCCCTTTATCAGTTCCCTACGGAACCACCCATCGAGGTCACCCCTGGATCGTAAGAGCATCCCGACCTCCTCTTTTGGACGGCCGAAATGCTCTTCCCCAGGAGTGCTGCCCTTGCCGACCCTAACCTTTCCGGGGTCCAGGGATACGTTGCACACACCCGCTCTCATACACCCACCACGCCCGCTCTCATACCGCGAGGGTCCTCCATACCGTCCTCGGAAGCGCCCTCTTAATACTCAAATCACTCTTGCATGTGTTTGTGCTACGATGTCCTCGGCAAAAAAGGCTGCTTCCTTGGTCCTGGACGTCGCCACGCTTCACCCCAGACTTCCTGATTTTTTTAAGTTTTCCCTTTTTTTTATTTTGTTATATATAATGCATAACTTACGTCTAGCACATACATACCACACACATACAAGGCTCGCTGACAGAGCAGTTCTTATATAAGACTACACTGATACATCGAAAAAATACTCCTTAACTTTAAACACAATTACAACAGAGTTGTTATATAACAAAGTTGTAATATACAAAAAAAGTTATTATTTAGCAATATTAGTAAAATACAACATGTAAATCTTCATCAAGTTACAAACCTCAAGTCCTCCACTAAATCTCTTAACCTTACAGCCAATAAAACAGCTTAATATTTATTCCTATTATTGCAGATCACAGTCAATAAATCTTCTTAGTTTTAAACACAAATATAAGTATAACTAGTCACCTTCATTGAGAACAAAGGAGTACTCATAGTTACGAATCATCAATTTGGACAGTGCAATACGCCGATAAATTATCGTGACGTTTGTCATGTCACCCATATTACAGATCACCCCGTTCCTTAACATAAGGGAAGGCTCGTAATAATCTAACGAGCGAAATATACGTAAATCAAAGAATTAGATATAATATTATCAACAATCTTTAATATTAAACACAAATATAGATAACAAAACATCTAAAACAATATCACTAATTTGCCACACTAGTAATTTACCCCAGATTAATACAAATATTAAGGATCACCGCGCTATCAACCATAAGATTAGACCATAAGATCTATACTCCTCTGGGCCGGACCGACTTGGTGGTACTACGCCACCCAGGGGAGTGTCCGTTACTCTAATAGGCCCTCCCCACCTACTGGCTATATACCGGCATGGCAGGTCAGGCCTACCGGTGGCTCTTTTGAGATTTTTTATTCACTATTTTGTCCTTTACGGAACCACATCATACCTACAAGTCGTGATGTGGCCCCAGGATCTTTTGTAATACTCTCTTATCCTAACAACATACCCCATGGAGTCCTCAGCGGATCATCGAAATCAGCACACCTAAGCATGCTGGCTGTCACCGCTGAGGCTGTCCACCCAACCTAACATACTAATAACCCAACCTTTTTTCATCTACATTCTTTTATGTTAACACTGTCTTTATGTATTCAGCAACCTTCCTCCAGTTTTCCTCACTGCTAAGCATGAAGTCCATAGTCTCTTACGGTGTTTTTTCATGAATACCCACGCAATGTCTTTGCCTTAGCCATTAATTACATATTAAAAAGGTATGTTCAGAATCGCCATTCTCCTCGCAGTACATGCACGTGGGCTCATTCCTTTTTCCCACCTTATGGAGATAACCATTGAAGCACCCATGACCCGTCATGAGCTGGGTGATCCAATAGTCCGTTTCTCCATGCCGCCTGTTAATCCATCCTAATATATCGGCAATTAGAGTTCTTGTCCATCCAGCCACTCCAGCCTCCACCCATCTTTCCTGCCAGATTCTATAGATGTCTTCCCTGACTTCATTTTCTGCTCTCCCTACAAACCTGTCAGTTCTGTATCTGCCAATGAGGTTGATAGGAAGCGTTCCCGAAAGCACACAGAGAGCCTTGTAAGATACAGTTCTGTAGGCAGATACCACGCCTAGTAGTATCCCCCTGTGTGCCCTCTTCAACCTGTCCCTATTTCTACTGATGATCAGAGCACAACTCCATGCTGGGACAACATACATCAATGTTGATACTACAGTTGTCTCTAGCACTCTTCTTTTGGATGCCTGAGGAGTCCTCGGCGTCGACAAAATAATATTTAAGCTTTTAGCTGACAAACACTTAGAACCTGCTCAGTGAATCTACCATTTCTCTGCAGAATGACCCCTAGATATTTTAGTGCTGTTACTTCCACTGTTGCCTCCAATCCGTATATCTACTGGCTCCAATACTCGTTTGCCAGTGAACTTAATATATTTACACTTTTCAGTCGAAAGCTGCAATCCTTTATCGTTAAGCCATCTGCCAACTATACCCAATGCAGAATTTGCCTTATTTTTAACTTCACCAATCGTTCTGGCCTGCACAAGAATTGCCAGATCATCTGCGTATGCTATTAGCTGAACACCCTCAGGATATGTTAGCCTGAGCACACCATCGAAGGCAATGACCCATAAAAGTGGTCCAAGGACTGAACCTTGTGGTACTCCACCGCCCATACTAAAAGATACCTCTTGCTCTTGCGCCTTGACTGTGCAGCTGCGATTTTTTAAGTATTCCTCCACTTGTCTCCTCAAGTACGGGCTAATTCCCTTTTCAGCCATGGCCGTATTAATATGCTTCCATGGAATCGAGCCGAAAGCATTCTTCACGTCTAAAGAGACAAACAGAGGAATGTTTCTTGTACGCCAAGTACCTCTTCTAGTTTCGTTGGCCCAATTGATAACTTTACTGATTGCCTGTACTGTTGACCTGCCTTTCCAAAAACTAAACTGATGGATTATTCTTGCACCATTCTCCACCTCCTGCAATATGCGGCCATCCAACATTTTCTCAACCACTTTTCCCATCGTGTTGAGGAGGCTCAAAGGTCTATAAGTCAATTGTCCTGTATCATCTGTGCCTTTAGGCAAAAACACGACTCTAGCCTCCTTCCAACACTCCGGGAAAGTCTTGTTAATCAGGCCGTGGCTGGCCACCTCGAGTATCTCCCGAGGTGCTTTCTTAATGAGGTTCTTAATTAATGGAGTTGGTATTTGATCCGGTCCGGGGCTTTTCTTGATCGCAAGCATGCTACCGGCACATTGCAACTCGTACAGGGCAAATATTCTGCTATCACAGGCAGTGGGGTTACACTCCTCAACAGTTATACGCGGGATTAGACCTATAGCAACTTAAACTAACACATATGAAACTAGATATGATTACTGAACGCCAAAATTAAACTATACTAATTAAATCAACATCAGTGCTTTGGAGCACGTATTCTCCCAGAGAACATGGATTGATCCTTCCAATCACATGATAATAAATATTAACTTTACACAAACATATTAAAGTATTTATACATTACATTGTAAACAAAACTATGCCTAACTTAATTCTAATCCAGTGAGTGGCGTTGACAATTACCCCAACTCGCTGTTACCCCACGCTGCCGTCTCCTCTATTTTGGACTGTAGGATGCCTGTGACCAGCGTGGACACTTCCTCCCATTGAATTCTTCCTTGAAGCATATGATCTACTGTGTTGCCCGGCGTCAGTCAGTCCAGGCCTAGCAGTCTTCGGCAGCAAGCCCATCTGTCACATTGGTAGAACGTGTGTTCCAGAGTTTCCACCTGTCCAAAATATATACAGCTCGGGGCGCTTCGTCGTTTGAATTTAAACAGGTATGACCCCTACTCCCGTGGCCCGAAAGAAACTGCGTTAAGTGGTGGGTCACTACACCATGTTTTCTTCGGATCCACGGAGCTAGGCGCAGTCAATCAACCAGTCCACGCACCCTTCGCCGAGGCATCCCACTTCCCTTGCCACTCCTGTTCCAGTAGCTGTCGTGCAACGCCTTTCGGTGTTCTCACCTGTATACGTATCAGATCCCAGACACGGAGCTGTATCGGGGGGATTCCCGTAATTACCTCAATCGCGTCCTCCGATATCGTATGGTATGCAGCCGTCATCCTGATCGCCGCTCGAGGCTGCAGGGAGGTCAGCCTTTCCACGTTTCGTTTCCGGTTAAGGGCTTCCATCCAGACCAAAACCGCATACATCAGCGACGACAGCGCAACCAACATGATCAATTTCCTCTTGCTCGCCTTCGGTCGCTTCTGCGACGTCATCACCTTCCTAAGTTCGCAGCGATCTTTTCACATTTTACCGTCACCTCTTGCAGGTGTGTGGTGAAGAGTCCCGTTTATCTATCCAAGCACCCAAGTATTTGGCACTTCGCTGCTCCACCACCCGAACCCCGTCAATCTCTACCTGTATTTGTCTCAATCTGCGTTTCCCCACGACAGCTACCATCGCCGTCTTACGAGGGGCAAGCTTTATTCCTTTCTCAAGCCGCCACCTACTGACCCTTTCTATCGCGGCATCAGCAACACCTTCCACCTACCTTCCCGTGCGGCCGGCAACCAATAGGGCCAGGTCATCAGCGTTTGCGACCACCTCTGCTCCCTCTCGGAATTCTATCCTCAGGAGGCCGCCGTACACCAAATTCCAAAATAGAGGCCTCAATACCACCGACTCCTGTGGTACTCCACTTGTCATTTCGAAGTTCACTATTTCTTCCTCTGTTTACACTTTACCCCGCCCATCATGAAGGATCTGTTTACAATTGTCACCAGATAATCACTTAGGCCCCTATCCCTAAGGGCCTCCACGATCACCCACCAGGGGATGCTATTGAACGCGTTTTCCACATCAAGTAGCACCACAAGGGATATTGATTGTCTGCGCCAGTTGCCTGCCGCACGCTCTCTGGTCCAGTTTACGACGTACCTGATTGCGTCCACGGTGGATTTTCCCTTAACGAAGGCGAACTGGGTCGGAGAGAGCCCCCTAATATGAGTAAACTAGAATACTTTTTCTGAACGTTATTTGTTTATGATTGAGACTTTTAAATTTCACCCTTATTTACGTGAATTTAATATAAGATTTCCTCAAATGTTCTGATCAATTTTTCTTTCCTTCTTTATTCTTGGTGCATATCTCTAGCGCTAAGCTGCAAGAAGGAAAGTATAATAATCAATCAAAAAATAAGGTATGGGTTTTGTTCGATATTTCAAGATCCCATCACTCTCTCTCTCTCTCTAACTCTCTCTCTCTCTCTCTTTCTGTTTCGCCTCCGGAACCATCGTAAGGTATTACTTCAGAAGTTAAATGAGGACGATATGTATGAATGTAAATGTTGTGTAGCCTTGGTTCAGTCTCAGGTCGACTATTCCTGAGATGTGTGGTTAATTGAAACCCAACCACCCAAAAAATCGGTATTCACGATCTAGTATTCAAATCCTTATAAAAGTAACTGCCTTTACTAGGATTGAACCTTAAACTCTCGACTTCGAAATCATCTGATTTGCGATGACGAGTTAACAACTACACCAGCCCGGTGAGCTTGATGTTTCATGACCCAGGAACCCCCAGAAAAACAAAACAAAAAAATGAATGGGATAATGCTGTTTAAAGCTTAAAAACCTTTGACCGGATAAACCGATTTCGGTGAAATTTTGTACATAGACTTATGTGTATGGAAAAATTTGTTACTGGTAGAATTTTGAGGTCAGTATCCCCAGAGCGGGGGGATTTTTGAGAGTCAATTTTTTTTAAATTTTGTAATTATAACCTCACTGTTTATAAGCTCAGTATGTGCATGCATGCTTATCTTACCATTTTTAAAACAACATGTTACATCAAAATTTCTCCTTCCCTAAAAATCAGAAAAGCTATCTTTTTATTTATTACATATTTTTAACCGAATTTTTTGTAACGTCTTCCTAAGCATACTAGTAACGCAAACAATCTCTAAAAAATAGTTTAAATGCAATATTGGGTGTGGGGGAACTGATTAGAATTTAAAATTATGAACTGTTTTAACCTTTAAAAACGTTTTGGTTTATTAAATTTTTAATATTATTAAAAGTTTAAATATAAACTTTTAGCAATAATATTACAATATTATTTCATCATAATTCACTTCCTCCACTCCAAAAAAAGAAAATCTTTTGTAACAAAAATTAATTAATAACAATTTCTAGCATTTTTGTGGCTGGTTGTACATTTCTTAATAGAAGTTTTTTTAGTTTCTTTTCTTATACATAGTAAACGTAGAAAAATTTAACAATTCTCTTTGGAGGTGATTTTGAAGAAGGAGCAGGAAAAAAATTAAAAATATGAATTTTTGTAATTTTAAAACTTTATTTGAACATATAATGATAATTTTACAATTAAATTTCGTCATAAATTACCCCCCTTCCAAAATAAATCTTTGTTAAGTTTTTTCATGCATAATTATTTTTCCACTAAATAAGAATAAATAGCCAGTGCTAGAAAAGTATTACAATTTGATATCTGCTTTTTTATATGACTTTCTGGAAAAAAAAAAAAATATGCTCTTTATCAATATAGTTAATTTTTCCATTTATTGACGCGATCTCTTTAATGTTGTCTACTTACTCTGGTCTGTCAGATATATATTTCTCGTATGATGGTCTTATTGAACCTTTTCATCAATGTTTCTCAGTGTATTACCATCACTCTGAGCATGATAATTACTTTTGATAGGGAATATTTCTCCCTTCATTTCTAAAAACTGTATAAAGATAAAATAAGAATGGATTTAATGTTTAATTAATTTAGTTATTTACTTTAAAAAATTTAGCGGCATTTATACAAATTATAAAAGGAACATGTCATGTCTGATATCATCTCAGTTCTAGGTTAGGTCTAGTTTTCAACTATCGGATAGGAAACGAAAGAGTTTCTGGATCGGTATACCTATTTTTGTGTTTTATATCCGTCCTCCAAACAACTAAACATAAAAAAATAAACGTTTTATAGTAAATACTGTTAAAAACAGTGATAATGAAATTCAATAAAAATGATCAAGAAAGTCTTTTTTAGGATATTTCTTAACGTGAATAAATTTAAATTATTTTATTAGGCCAAAAAGTTGGGATTATTTTTAGTTTTAATTTTTATACATAATTTTAGATTTTTTAAAGTTTAAATATTGTCAAAATAAATGATATTTTCATTGCTTAAACTGAAATATCATCGAAATTTGTGCGTTTTTGCCACTAGAATTTGGTTTTTGTATTGGAAAAGTGATTTTTATTAATAAAAAATTGGAAAAAAATATTAGTTGTTACGGTGGACGTTCAGTATTTTTGTTAAATATCCAGTATTTTATTATAATTACTTGGGCAATTATTATTATTATTATTTATAATTCATTGTGTGTTCATTTATCGTGTAGTTTATTTTTACAGCATTCATGACTGGGCGTATGGTTTCATTGACAGTACTACATCTTGATCATAGTTGTTCAATGTTTTTGAATATACGTGTATAATAATAATTCAGCGAGTAATAATAATAATAATAATAATAATAATAATATGAACAACCCAATTCATGAGTATTTACAATAAGTGCTATGAGCTTTTATACGTGATATTGTTTCAAAATCTTGAAATATAAAAGTATCATAAAATCCTATAACATATCATTAAAATAAGGCTCTTAGTTATGTTCCGATTGAAAAGCGAAAACAATTTATGATTGTGTCTACTTTCGGTGATGCTGTTTCTTCTAAAATCTGAACTACTATGTATTCATAATGTCATTAATAAAATGTAAAATAATAATAATGTGTATTCGTAATGTGATTAAGCTTCAAACACACCAATACAAGTACATACGTACGTACCAACACTACCCCCTCGACAAAAATATTTTTGATTTTTATTGTCCCTGGGGTCATGAAACACCGAGAAATGGAAAAAGTCCGTATAAAATATTTGTACTATTTACTATAATTTCCTTCTTGCAGCATAGCTCTAGAACTATGATGCCAGGAAAGTAAAAATTGTTAACATATACATTATTTTCATGTTATCATTTAATTCTAAGCAAATTTAAAACGAAAGGGCATTTACTTCGATGTTTTATTTTAATTTAATTTTGTCCGTTACGTCGATTTGCTTTTGATAATAAACGACATAACCTTTTATACTGAAATTTAAAAAATGAATTTATTTTATCTGGATATAACAATTTAAACGAATAGAATCTTTTATCTTCTGCTTAGGAAGAAAAATAGATTTTGAGTTTTATTCTAGTACGTGTAGTTAAAAAGACAGAATAAACCCGCTTCTCTTTTGGTAAATTTTTTTCATAAAAAATTTCAAAAAAAAAAATGAAATAAAAAATCGGGTGGGGCTGTGTTGGGGCGCACGGCCGTTGGTTTAACGTGAAACGTTACAGACCTTGGATGAAGTTCCTCCGAGCTACAGACCGACCAACTTATTTGTAGAGCTAAATGGGAGAGCCACCATCATATTTTTTTTAAACAAAACTGAAAGGCTCCGATGAAAAATTTTAGTTCCTTCATTTGGCTAACTCTACAGATAAATTTTTTCGGTCTGTATTTCAGCGAGTCACTTTCGTGTATTGGATTGAAATAAAAACAAGACATTGACTGCGTACTAAACTTAATTTTAACATAAAACAGACATTAATGGTACATGATATTTATTTCGAGTACTATTCGACTACAATTTTGTTCAACATTGGTCTGTTATATGAGAAGTAGGAGACATAAAGCATAATAAGCAGCGGTAGAGGTGCTCGCGGTGTCGACGTCGTTCACCGAGCGTGCCGTGCTAGCTTTGCTCCCGAAACAGTCTCGCTCGGTCGGCACCGGACACTGGGGTACTTGTGCGTGGCCCATAATCTCCTCTTTCCAACGATATGCGTAATTTATATTTCCGGCTGGTTTTTGCGCGGGCTGAGGCTGACACATTGAATTTTTATACTTTTTATACGTTTACTTTAATTGTTTACACATAAATATTATACAAAATACACTTATTATTACTTAAATCGATCTATCTCGAAAAACTCTAAACAAAAACACATGAATCACTGCGCTATCACGTCTAATTCATGAGCTACACTGAATACAAATGAGCGAGAGCGCAAGTTTTGGCCGATCTGCGTTGTGTCCCCTGCCCGCCAACCCACTCTCCAGTGACGCAAAAACAAAGTCGTATCGGTGAGCTGATCATGTAAGTTATAAGATGACATCGCATTTACGTCTGCGAGACTAATAGTTAGGGAGTTATTAAGGCAGGCCGGGCGATATAGACCTTTTCGTTTCGCTACAAATTTCTTTTCTGGTACCCGTATGTCTCGGTGTGATTTTAAACAGGTTTCATGTCAAATTAATATTATTTACAAATTTTTATATAAGATTTCCGAAATTTCAAACAGATATTATTTCCCCATCTTGCGTGGAATGGGTTTTATTACGATTTACATGTAATGGATGAATCTTAGTGAAGTATTTCAGGGGGGACAAAAATAATAGAAAATTCTTTAATTTGTTTGCCTGTTAGCATTTACAATCGGTACCTCATAGAGCACGATTAGTAAATTTGAGTCATAATAATCGCATAAAGAGAGGTCCACAATTAAACTCTCATTAAAGCATACGAAGGTTCAACACCTCATAAGAAAAGCACTTGTATAGGTAGTCCGAGTAAAGTTCGAGGAAAAAATAGAAAAATGAAAATAAAAACAACGTCATCAATACCAATATGGATAAAACAAACATTCGTCGGTAAATAGAACTAGCTGAAATTCGTCGACTATCAAAGTGACGTTCACTGCGCTGTAACAGACTCATCCTTTGTTGTCACTCCAAGGTTCCTTCTCCAGATCACTCCTCTGGTTACATCTCTCGGGTCCAAAGCATGGAAACGTTTCAGTCGCCTGATAATAGATTTACTGCCAGATAATTTACAGTTTGTCTAACCTCTGTTTGTAACACGAGCCAATTTTTAGGATCTCTTCGTAAACAGAAGGTAATCCTAGATAGTCATGAATTTCTCTATCCCTAATCAAGATGATAGTCCTCACCAACTTATTTTTAATTATCTCAATGTTGCTAAATAACTGGAAATAAAATTTAAAATAGTTTTGTATTGTATGTATATATATATATATATATATATATAAAATGTGGATTAAAAAAATAATAAAACCTATACAATTTTATAAATAAAAAGTAGAAAATTAGATAAAAATAATTTGTTATGCGTATCCTTGTATTGAAAGATTAGAAAAGCTATAATTTAAGGATCTTAAAAAAGGTATTTAATTTTAACAAACGATAGACATTTATCTGAGTTTAGAATCAGTAAGATATAAAAAAATAATAATAAATATAACTGTTCTTCCGACAGATAAATTGTAATACCTTTGTATTCTTTAGAGCGTTACTTATAATAAAAAAAAAGGTCAGTTACATAAAGAAGATTAATATAGTCCAGTAATCTTTTGTCGAATAGACTATAAATATCTGTTGTTAAGTAGGTAAGTAATAAATGTTTCGACAAGGGATAATATATCAAAATATAATACGTGACCTTCAAGTCTTGAGAAGTTAAAGGTTAAAACTTATGAAATTTTAGAGGGTACTAAAAAATATATTTTTATCACCTATTGTTTTTTTTTTTTTTTTATAAGAAACCAAAATTGTTAACTTCAGTAATATTAGAGATTATTTCAAAAATAAAGAAGGAACTGTGTTAAAAATAATGAAAACGAAAGATCTTTCATTTGCTACATAAAAAGAAAAAAATTAACAAAATGTTATTACCTTTAAGTAAAATAAAAAATAAAATACCCTTAAACTTAAAACAAAAACGTAATCCGATGGAAATTTTCTCATCTAATTTATATAACATTTTTTTAACATAAATATATATAAACGTATTTAACATATATAAACATATTTTTCTTTTTATTGCAGCATCCTCGAACGAAGGTTGGTGACCATCGTGACCGTTGGTATTAATTCACAGATGCTCTAAATAATTGGTTACATGTACAATTAAACTATTCTGTACGGTTCTGTAGCTGTGATATTCGTATCCTTCGACGTTATACATCACGCTTTCTGTCGATCTTTTCTTGTATAATTACTCGCAGAAGTTTATAAGATATTGTCCTTTCGTCACATTATCAAAATATTTTAATCGGCGTGATGATTATTATGGTCGTTATTAATTATCTTTTTGTTATACGAGTATTTTACGCAAAACCTCTTCGTTAGTGACCACCTGTCCAATTTATTTGTAACATTCTTTTGAATAACAACATCTCAGAGGCTTCAAATCTTTTTGTAATGGTTTTAAGAGACAGAACTTCCTTCTATTACTATAAATATATATTATATACCCTCAATTCTCGGTTATTTGTTTTATAAAATCAAGTCTTTTGCATATATATGTACATACATATATAAAAGCTAGCAAAGAATTGCATGACTTTCCCGACTATTAATAATAAAAATTAAGAGATACAGCAAAAAAAAATAGACACAATTTTTTGAGATGCGCAACAAATCTTATAAAACGTTTTCTAAAAATGTTTATATATAGGTTAAGCTTAAACAATTTGCTTAAGTTAAATTTTTTTCTAAATCTAATACTCTCTCCAATAAAAGCTAAATAAGAAACAGAGAATTTTCAAAAAGCCTTTCTGCATTTGGTCCGGGGTCTATAATTAAAAAAAAAATAATAAATAAATATTTCTTAATACCTTTACAAACGAAGTACAATTTTTTGAAAAATATTTATACTTAAGGGAGATATAGCAAAAGAACAGAAAATATATATTTCAATTTTCAGAGGTGAGGGTTGGTTTTGTGAAAAAAAAATTTTTCGATTATTTACGTATGCATTACAAATACATAATTCGTTTAATAAAGTTTTCCCTAAAATGACTTTGAAGAAAATAAAAACTGTTTTTTTCACAATGTCCTCCCCATCCCTTTAACGAATTTTGAAAGAAAACAATGCCTCATATTTAGAAATATTGAGCCAAATTTGAAGAAACTCAATTAATTAAAATCTGAAACATAAGGCCAAGCAGTGCGACGCACATACGTATGCACATATATACATATGTTTTTTGATCTAGATGAACTAGTTGGGCTCTAAAAAAAGTAAAGATTTGCCAAAAATCCGTTTCTCCGTTTTTGGCATGATCACTATAATTTTCCGTTTAATATAGCTACTATAGCTATATGCCCCGGAACGTAATATGCTTGAATAAATATATATTGTGTATATATATATTTGTATATATATATATATATACAAATATGTATAATATTTTATCATTGTAATTGTAATTTCGTTGTGTGGAAGTTTACCCGAGAAGTTTTTATTTTATCGAATCTATTGAGACCATTTCTTTCTTTGCCTTTACTTTTTCAGTAATGTTTTTGTGTTAATCCGAGTACTCTCTCGGTGTCGGTGTAATTGTATACTAAATAGATTTAAAAATTATAAATGAAAAAGTATATTTTCATTTAGTATACTATTCGTATATATATATATATATATGTATATATATATATATATATATATATATATATTTATATATATATATATATTTATTTATATATAACATATCCTATATAGGCCTCTGATATATCCTTTATGCATAGTGTATCATGAAGTTCTCCCGAGACTTTCATAACCTATTCTATACGTGAATATAATGTAAAAAGTTCATGTAAATATATGTCCTAAAAAGCATCGTTTGCGAATTACGGCTAGTGAAAGATTTCGCTCGGGTTTCAGCTACCCCGGTAAAATGAGATCATACTGAAATTTTTAGGACGTTAATTAAGAGGCAGAATTAGTAATTTCTTATGGTTTTTGACCTGACAATTGAATAAAATAATTCTCAGAACCATACCTGGAGTATTTTTTGAGAAATATACGGTAAAAACAAATAAGTTAGAGTAAAATTCCTGTTTTTTTATGTTTAACGTACAATAACTTTGTTAAATTGGTAAAAGAAAGTAAGATTATTAAACAAAACTTGTTGAGAATTTAATTCTGAACAATGAAATCATCATTTATTTGAAAAATGGATCGATCGTGGAAGTCCACATTCCTGGCCACTAAGATCGTCTGATCTAGCACCTTTAGATTTTTGCATCTGGGGTTGGATGAAAAATATTGTGTACAAAACAAAAATACATTCTCGTGAGGGATAATTCTCCGTATTATGGATGCGACTGAGCAACTTAAGAACAGCCCTGAAGAACTAAAAAGAGCAACAAAAGTAGTAAAGAAACGTGCCAAGAAATGAGATAAAGATGGCGGGCTAACGTAAATATTCGTTCCTCTCTGTTCTATGGTTATATTCAACTTCAAAATATTTACTACATGCTACATCTTCAATTATCTCTTTTGTATACTCAAGTCTTTGCCTTCTTCTAAAAACTTTTCCTTCGACATTTCCTTTCTTTTCAAAAAAATAACTAAACCTGGATGTCTTAATATGACCTATTGACTTTGCCTCTTCGCAAAGGTTTGCATAAAATTTTGTTCTCTCTTTTTCTATTAATCTGAAGGTCTTTATATTTCAAATTTATTGACTCACCTAGTTTTCAACATCCTTCTGCCATTACATTTGCAAAAGTCGTTTGCATTATATTTTAAATGTCTCCATCATTTGCCTTACTATTATTCAAGTTTCACTACAGTATACTTCTACATTCCACACTTTAAGAATTTCTTTCTAATTGTTCAGTTTATATTTTATATTAAAAAATTTATTTTCTAGATGAGAATTTTCCTTTTGCCAAATTACTTTTGATATCTGCTTTACAATTTGTAATTCTTTGTAATTGTTATTACCTAAATAACATGATTCTGATGGTATTGCGTTTATGGCAAATCACAAACTTTTTTTGTATTTATTTGATTTCAGAATAAAATTCGCTCTTTAGTAATAAATAAATTTTTTTTTCTAACCTCAAATTACCATTACCAAATATTCTTGAAGTAAGAGCAAACAAACGTAACTGTAGAAAAAATAAATATACCACTGAAATGAAAAACACTTTTGCAAAGCCTTTTTCAGTGTCATTCTTTAAGAAAATGTGTAGAATATTAAAGAATATAATATAAATATTAATATTATAGAATATTAAAGAAAATATTTAAGAAGTGTATGGAATATTAAAGAATGTACCCTCCATCAATAAGGGTACATTATAAATTAGCCCAACAATTTATAATTTGGTTGATTACAAAACTACCGTTTTGCTTGTAATATGTGTAGGAAATAAATGTCTAAGTTTACAAGACATTAATTAGTCCTTAAAAAAATCTTTAACATTTATTCCTGTAATTATTAGTTTGTATCTAACGTAAATATTTGGAGGTGGATGAGTTTATCCACAGAATTTATAAAGAAAATTTAATTGAATTACTGGAAATTCTTTTGAAAAATAGTTTTAAATTGTTACGATAAAGAAAATCACTTTTAAAATTGAATTAATAAAAATTGGCAGAATATTGGTGTTTTGAAACAAACGAAAATTGTTTAATTTTCTAGAAAAAAGTATAACATTTTTTGCCTAGGGTCTATAAATAACGTTAAAAACATAAAACTTTAAAAAAATAAAAAAGCAAAAAAAAAAGGAAACCTTTTAAAGTATGATTATTTAGTATGAATGTTACCCCGATGTTTGAATCACAAACCAGACAGGTACAGAATTTTTTACACGTTATAAATTTTCACATTTGATTCACTCTACTATGTCGGTGTCAAAAAGGGTATCCGGTTGTAAAAAACTTTGCCAAATCACTTTCGCTTAACCTATGAAATATGATAAAAAGGAATAAAAGAAACTTTTTTTCTAAACTATGATTCCATTTCTAAGATAGAGATATTCCCATCAGAATATACATGGTTTTTCCAACCTCTCTTCTTTTATAATAAATTTAATTCATATACGTAGATGAATTAATACAGTTTGGTAAAAATCGGTACGGTAGCTTTTTTTCTTTTTATAGTAAGCCTACAAAATTTTTATAATCGTTACTTATTGTAAATGTAATTTTTCTGTAAATATTTTATGCCGTTAGGTCTACTTAAGTGTTCATTTGATATTGAATTCTTAAAAACGGTTCGCATGATTTTTAGAAAAATGTTAATATATTTATTTTTGAACGTAATAGTAAATAATTGCTTATAATTTTATTACTTACGCAAAATTTAGAAAATTTCTTATATAAACCTACTCCGGTTTAAAGTTATCTACATTATAAATTGTAATTTTAAAAGTATCCGTCCGTAAAACTTATTATTGTAGTAGTTTATCGTATTTAAGTCCTAATCACAATAACAAATTTTAAAAATAAATTACAAAAATTGCTTTAAAAATAGTTGCTATAGAAGTAAATATATAAGCTACGCGCGTAGCACATATCGATTGCATTTGGGCGAATACCGAAAGGAGGTTACAAATCATTTCAGATAATTTCTTGTTTTTATTTTTTAAGTTAAGATCACAACGTTGTAAGCCATTATTACGTATACTTTTCACTTTTCATTACAGTTGAATTTACATTTTGTTTTTACATTTTGAATTTTTGCATTTGTTTTCTAATTAATATGCGGCATTATGGAGTTGTATATTTTAAATTTTACTTAAATGAAATATCAAAAACAACTAATAAAAATGTACCTCGTTTATAATTTCTTTTAAATCATTAAATAGTTAAATTACCTTAATGCTTATAATTTTAAGCAAATTCCGTTAATCCCGTTTTTCGTTTAGTATATGGGACGTTGAGTTATTTTGTTTGTTTGGATGTTTTGAATTATTTTGACTGTAACTGTAACACCTTCAACTGACTATAAGAACAGAACAGTTCGTTACCAACGTATGAATAGTTATTCAAGATTTTATAGGACTCCCTTTCTCCGCGATAATATTGATTTTAAAGGTAGAAAAAATGGTTTCTAATGTATCGTGAAAAATCAGTTAGAGGTTGAGGTAAAAAATATTTAAATCCTTTTCTTTTATTGAGAAAAATAAAATGTCAAAATTTGTTCCGTCGATTAAAATTGTTTAATCAGGCATACTTACCTTGAACTTACGCTATCCAAAATAAAAAAAAAACCTTGTCTTCGTATATACTCCATTTTAATTAATATAGTTTTTTTTCTGGTTTTAGTTGAACATTCTTGTTAGTAGGGTAATTTAAATTATTTTATCAGAGTTCATTAAGTGATTATTTTTCTGAAATAGTCACTGAAATAAATGTTGAAGTCCTGAAATAAATTATATATCTTTTACAGCGTACAAACTGCACTACAATGTACGCAGTACATACAGAAGTAAATAGGCCTTTATACAAAACGCTTTTTGCTATTTTACGACAGTAAACGCTGATTTCCCTTGACATTCAAAATATTTTATATATATATATATATATATATAAAACTAATTGTTATTGGATTTTGAGTTTTTATTATTTTTTATAAACGTTTTTACATAAAAAATATAAATACCATTTTTATTTCAAGGTTATTGCGATTTCATTACAACTCATTTAACACTAACAATTATTTTATTTTTAGGTTTATTTTTTTAGTTAATATTTTTTTAAATTATATTTGATACTTCTTCATTTTCATAGTATTCTTTACTTAGTAATATAGTCTCAATGTAAAATAATAATAATGTTTAAATGATGCAGTGTAATAAGCAAGGAAATATTGTTAAAATATTATTAGTATTACAAAATAATTATATTACGATGTACATATATAATTTTTTATTGTTTTATTATCGTATTTTAATTTATGTTTCAAAGTAAATATATACGAGTATATATGTGTCCTTGTATTTTTATTATTTCATATTTAATTCAAATGAACTAATTTTACTGAAAACATCATAATTATGGTAATAATTTATGCAGATGAAATTGCAAATCTTACAGAAGATACATCTCTCTGAGAAGTATCGTTCGATTTTTATAACTACTTTTTTTTAACCGATTATGCAGTTAATTAATTTTACCAAATTAGATTACTTCTTATTTCACCTTATATTGCTTTATGAGTTAATAATGTAGATTTTTTTTTTAATGCAATACTTACCACTTTTTACATTATGAAATTTTAAAATCTAAGACAAACATTGTCACAATACATTGCCACAGAACTATGATTGGTACAACAAAGATTGAAAAGATGTTAAATTTCAAGAATATCTAGTGATAAAATACATCAATATGGATTATAAAATAAGGAATTATTGAATGATTTATCTGGAATATGGATATTTGTAAAGTCTTGGGTTGGCTGTAAAGGAAAATAGAATAAATATAACTGTCTGAAAATTTAATTAATACAGCACTGTTGATAAAACAAGCCGCTGAAGTTGTGATTTTAAAAATACCTTTTACTTTTTATATGGAACGCAATACGTAATTTTTATTTCGTACTTTTTTTCAGTACTTCTTTTAACTCTTCAACTCAACTTTAACGGCTACCGTGACTACATATAGGAAATTTTTCTCTGTTCTAGGAGAAGCTAAAGGGACGGACATTTATAAATTGATCTGTAAAGGAAGCAATCGCAACTTGGAATAAATTGGGAAAACTAAATAAAAAAATAAAGTTAGAATAAATGAACATTTAGCTTACAAAAGATAGGAAAAATCGACTATAGTTCAGAATTGCCTGTAAACTGCTCATAAATAGTTTATTTGAAATGACGGTTTGTTAAAAGTAGATGTATGAAATAAATAGGGATTGGTTAGTTGAAAAATTTATTTTATTAATAGCGAAGCAGAAAATTTATTGGTGAAGAACGATAAAGGACCAATATCCAATTACCCGTTTCAATTTTGAATCTTTTAAAAATCTTTTGTGAGATTTGACAATCGTAAATTGTTACTTCTAACTTTAAAAGTTTGTTAGGAGACGGGTATCTCTTTGATTAGTATAAGTTTTATGCTGTCTTTATCATTCTTGAGATAAGTTTTATCTGATCAAACTAAAAGAGGTGTGTAACTCGTAGTGTACAGTATTCAGTATAAATTAGAGATTTAAATAATTTAGATATTTTAAAATTAAATTTCGATTGGGATTGTTTAAAACGACAACAGTTACTTGTATCTCTTTTCGAATTTAGCCGATTGAGAAACACTTAAAGCAACATTTTGAATTAATTTCTCTTTCTTCTGAACGTTTTTTCCTGGTCTTCCAATAGTTCATTTTTTAGTCTTATTTTTGCCTTGTCTCATTTGACCACATGTTTTTAGTTTCTTGTTTCTTCTTCTTTTAGAAACCTTTGAAATTATGTACTAGTTTTCTGAATATTATTATGTCTTGTACTATTTATTAAGATATTATTATTTCTTTTAGATCGTTTTGAACCTCTGAGGTCCATTTACTTCAGTTCTTTTTTTGCCGACTTTTCGAAGAAAAGTACGGTATTACTTTCGGTTGCAGGTTGAGATTAGGGGGTAAAATTGAATTTTCTTTACGTTTTGAGGCATGCGGAGTACGAAAATACCATTATCTTAAAATGTAATTTCCTTGTATAATAGTATAGGCTTAAATATAAAATCTGTGGATCGAAAATCTCCAAAACTACGGATCGATTTTATTAAAGTTTTGATATGCTGTAATTTTGTATCTGAAGTTTTGCATGTGGAAAATTATGAAGATTGGTTGAGTTACGATAAATTTAAGCTCGACAACAGACAACATAACCTTAATTTGAGGTTATGTTGACTGTGTAATGATGTATTTTCCATACGCGCTTATGCGATGAATCAGAGTGGTGAGTGAATTGAAACTTGATGTTTGTGTTTAGGATCTATTTGTAATCGAACGTATGTAGTCTATTGTACTACGAAGATCAGTGCGTTTCTGACGGCGAAATAGTGAGGACGTCGGAAACTAAATGTCTGTCTTCTTGCGCAGAACTGCTTAAATTCTTTTTTATATATAAACTTTGTTGAAGATTTGTTTTGTGAGCCTGTTATCATTCATTTTCATACAGTTGCTGAATAATATTGCTCTTCTTTTTCTGATCCAATCTGATTTTCTGTTTCATTTTATTGTAAAAATATTTGTTAAACATTTATCTTCTTTAATTTCTAATAAAATGGCAACATTATTTTGATCTTTAATTTTTATTAAAGATTCAGATACAGATACAGTTTGGTAAAAATCGGTACGGTAGCTTTTTTTCTTTTTATAGTAAGCCTACAAAATTTTTATAATCGTTACTTATTGTAAATGTAATTTTTCTGTAAATATTTTATGCCGTTAGGTCTACTTAAGTGTTCATTTGATATTGAATTCTTAAAAACGGTTCGCATGATTTTTAGAAAAATGTTAATATATTTATTTTTGAACGTAATAGTAAATAATTGCTTATAATTTTATTACTTACGCAAAATTTAGAAAATTTCTTATATAAACCTACTCCGGTTTAAAGTTATCTACATTATAAATTGTAATTTTAAAAGTATCCGTCCGTAAAACTTATTATTGTAGTAGTTTATCGTATTTAAGTCCTAATCACAATAACAAATTTTAAAAATAAATTACAAAAATTGCTTTAAAAATAGTTGCTATAGAAGTAAATATATAAGCTACGCGCGTAGCACATATCGATTGCATTTGGGCGAATACCGAAAGGAGGTTACAAATCATTTCAGATAATTTCTTGTTTTTATTTTTTAAGTTAAGATCACAACGTTGTAAGCCATTATTACGTATACTTTTCACTTTTCATTACAGTTGAATTTACATTTTGTTTTTACATTTTGAATTTTTGCATTTGTTTTCTAATTAATATGCGGCATTATGGAGTTGTATATTTTAAATTTTACTTAAATGAAATATCAAAAACAACTAATAAAAATGTACCTCGTTTATAATTTCTTTTAAATCATTAAATAGTTAAATTACCTTAATGCTTATAATTTTAAGCAAATTCCGTTAATCCCGTTTTTCGTTTAGTATATGGGACGTTGAGTTATTTTGTTTGTTTGGATGTTTTGAATTATTTTGACTGTAACTGTAACACCTTCAACTGACTATAAGAACAGAACAGTTCGTTACCAACGTATGAATAGTTATTCAAGATTTTATAGGACTCCCTTTCTCCGCGATAATATTGATTTTAAAGGTAGAAAAAATGGTTTCTAATGTATCGTGAAAAATCAGTTAGAGGTTGAGGTAAAAAATATTTAAATCCTTTTCTTTTATTGAGAAAAATAAAATGTCAAAATTTGTTCCGTCGATTAAAATTGTTTAATCAGGCATACTTACCTTGAACTTACGCTATCCAAAATAAAAAAAAAACCTTGTCTTCGTATATACTCCATTTTAATTAATATAGTTTTTTTTCTGGTTTTAGTTGAACATTCTTGTTAGTAGGGTAATTTAAATTATTTTATCAGAGTTCATTAAGTGATTATTTTTCTGAAATAGTCACTGAAATAAATGTTGAAGTCCTGAAATAAATTATATATCTTTTACAGCGTACAAACTGCACTACAATGTACGCAGTACATACAGAAGTAAATAGGCCTTTATACAAAACGCTTTTTGCTATTTTACGACAGTAAACGCTGATTTCCCTTGACATTCAAAATATTTTATATATATATATATATATATATAAAACTAATTGTTATTGGATTTTGAGTTTTTATTATTTTTTATAAACGTTTTTACATAAAAAATATAAATACCATTTTTATTTCAAGGTTATTGCGATTTCATTACAACTCATTTAACACTAACAATTATTTTATTTTTAGGTTTATTTTTTTAGTTAATATTTTTTTAAATTATATTTGATACTTCTTCATTTTCATAGTATTCTTTACTTAGTAATATAGTCTCAATGTAAAATAATAATAATGTTTAAATGATGCAGTGTAATAAGCAAGGAAATATTGTTAAAATATTATTAGTATTACAAAATAATTATATTACGATGTACATATATAATTTTTTATTGTTTTATTATCGTATTTTAATTTATGTTTCAAAGTAAATATATACGAGTATATATGTGTCCTTGTATTTTTATTATTTCATATTTAATTCAAATGAACTAATTTTACTGAAAACATCATAATTATGGTAATAATTTATGCAGATGAAATTGCAAATCTTACAGAAGATACATCTCTCTGAGAAGTATCGTTCGATTTTTATAACTACTTTTTTTTAACCGATTATGCAGTTAATTAATTTTACCAAATTAGATTACTTCTTATTTCACCTTATATTGCTTTATGAGTTAATAATGTAGATTTTTTTTTTAATGCAATACTTACCACTTTTTACATTATGAAATTTTAAAATCTAAGACAAACATTGTCACAATACATTGCCACAGAACTATGATTGGTACAACAAAGATTGAAAAGATGTTAAATTTCAAGAATATCTAGTGATAAAATACATCAATATGGATTATAAAATAAGGAATTATTGAATGATTTATCTGGAATATGGATATTTGTAAAGTCTTGGGTTGGCTGTAAAGGAAAATAGAATAAATATAACTGTCTGAAAATTTAATTAATACAGCACTGTTGATAAAACAAGCCGCTGAAGTTGTGATTTTAAAAATACCTTTTACTTTTTATATGGAACGCAATACGTAATTTTTATTTCGTACTTTTTTTCAGTACTTCTTTTAACTCTTCAACTCAACTTTAACGGCTACCGTGACTACATATAGGAAATTTTTCTCTGTTCTAGGAGAAGCTAAAGGGACGGACATTTATAAATTGATCTGTAAAGGAAGCAATCGCAACTTGGAATAAATTGGGAAAACTAAATAAAAAAATAAAGTTAGAATAAATGAACATTTAGCTTACAAAAGATAGGAAAAATCGACTATAGTTCAGAATTGCCTGTAAACTGCTCATAAATAGTTTATTTGAAATGACGGTTTGTTAAAAGTAGATGTATGAAATAAATAGGGATTGGTTAGTTGAAAAATTTATTTTATTAATAGCGAAGCAGAAAATTTATTGGTGAAGAACGATAAAGGACCAATATCCAATTACCCGTTTCAATTTTGAATCTTTTAAAAATCTTTTGTGAGATTTGACAATCGTAAATTGTTACTTCTAACTTTAAAAGTTTGTTAGGAGACGGGTATCTCTTTGATTAGTATAAGTTTTATGCTGTCTTTATCATTCTTGAGATAAGTTTTATCTGATCAAACTAAAAGAGGTGTGTAACTCGTAGTGTACAGTATTCAGTATAAATTAGAGATTTAAATAATTTAGATATTTTAAAATTAAATTTCGATTGGGATTGTTTAAAACGACAACAGTTACTTGTATCTCTTTTCGAATTTAGCCGATTGAGAAACACTTAAAGCAACATTTTGAATTAATTTCTCTTTCTTCTGAACGTTTTTTCCTGGTCTTCCAATAGTTCATTTTTTAGTCTTATTTTTGCCTTGTCTCATTTGACCACATGTTTTTAGTTTCTTGTTTCTTCTTCTTTTAGAAACCTTTGAAATTATGTACTAGTTTTCTGAATATTATTATGTCTTGTACTATTTATTAAGATATTATTATTTCTTTTAGATCGTTTTGAACCTCTGAGGTCCATTTACTTCAGTTCTTTTTTTGCCGACTTTTCGAAGAAAAGTACGGTATTACTTTCGGTTGCAGGTTGAGATTAGGGGGTAAAATTGAATTTTCTTTACGTTTTGAGGCATGCGGAGTACGAAAATACCATTATCTTAAAATGTAATTTCCTTGTATAATAGTATAGGCTTAAATATAAAATCTGTGGATCGAAAATCTCCAAAACTACGGATCGATTTTATTAAAGTTTTGATATGCTGTAATTTTGTATCTGAAGTTTTGCATGTGGAAAATTATGAAGATTGGTTGAGTTACGATAAATTTAAGCTCGACAACAGACAACATAACCTTAATTTGAGGTTATGTTGACTGTGTAATGATGTATTTTCCATACGCGCTTATGCGATGAATCAGAGTGGTGAGTGAATTGAAACTTGATGTTTGTGTTTAGGATCTATTTGTAATCGAACGTATGTAGTCTATTGTACTACGAAGATCAGTGCGTTTCTGACGGCGAAATAGTGAGGACGTCGGAAACTAAATGTCTGTCTTCTTGCGCAGAACTGCTTAAATTCTTTTTTATATATAAACTTTGTTGAAGATTTGTTTTGTGAGCCTGTTATCATTCATTTTCATACAGTTGCTGAATAATATTGCTCTTCTTTTTCTGATCCAATCTGATTTTCTGTTTCATTTTATTGTAAAAATATTTGTTAAACATTTATCTTCTTTAATTTCTAATAAAATGGCAACATTATTTTGATCTTTAATTTTTATTAAAGATTCTTAAATTTTTAATAAAAATTTTAAAATATTAAATCTTTATTGTGCATTCTGATGCGTACAGAGCTTCTACTTTGATTAACGTGCTGTAATGCGTGATTTTCGTTTTTATTGAGGTACTATATTTTATGTAAATATCTTATGTTAGTGGTATGCTAATTTCAGTTTTTCGTTCTTGTTTGATAGGCTTCTTTTGGTAAACCATGAATTTGAATTGTTTTCCCCAGATATTTAAATTTATTGCCTTTTGATTTTCTACATTTCTATATTTTCAATTTTATTATTTAAGGACTTGGAGAAATTCTTAATGTTGGTTGTTCATAAATTCTCTTTTTTTGCAGAAAATCTTTTGCAAACCTTTCCTGTGATTTCTTTTAGGTAATCTTCTTATATTTATATTTTTACTATTTGCTTTGGGGCTTATTTTAAAATCCCGGCTAAAAATATTTGTTTTATGTGTGATTTGAAAGTACTATTTATTTTTTAATTAATATTGTTTATGTTTTTTGTTTTTACTTTTTTATTATTTACTTTTTAAGTGCTTTTTTTCGTTACACTTTTTTCATAGTTTTTACTGCTAATGATTTTTAGCAATCAAAATTGCCATTACACATTAATTTCTTGTTTTCTGTGAAAACGGTTTACAAATAAATTATAGAAAAGATCAGTAACACCGTTAATTCTACTTTTTTATTTATTTTTTACTATGTTGCATTTAAATCTAAACGTATAAGATCTAACGATAAAAACCTTTATGAAATATGTCTTTAATTTTAAGAACAATATAATGGTTGCAATTATTATTTTAGCGCGCCCGCGCGAGTATGTGTGTGTGTCGTATGTATTTCAATAACATTCTTGACGATTTGTACCATATGTTATTTCCTGCAAATGTAGATTATTTAATTATATTCTTTCCTTTTTATGTTAATTATTTTAATGAATATAAACACCCACATTCACCTGTCTTTTTATTATTTTACTTTATTATTGTTATTATTTTTTAATGGTAATTTGAATTGTAATTATTATTATTGTTATTATTATTATTATTAATAAAAGTGTTTTAATAAATTTCTCTTTTATTTTAAAATTATAGCGTGAATATATGTCCTAGTTTTTCTTTCGTTTTTAGTATTTTGAATTTTTTATGCACACTTTTCACATGAGTTTGTCATTAAGAAAGTGATTTAAGTAAAAATTATTATGGGTTGTACCTATCTACTAAATTTTTTCACGGTTAGATGTATATTTTAATTAATTTTTAATTAAAAAAAAGTAATTTATGTTGCAGGCGCAGTTTATTCTATTTATTCTAATTTTTTACATTATATTCAGATTTGAGTAGACTATTTTGCTTTTGAATAAAAAAAAAAAAAAAACTATTTCAGTAAGAAATAATTTAAAAATAAAAAACATTTTTGCACATTTCTGCGCAAGAAGACCAATATTTCGTAATTTTATTTTTTATAATATTTGTTTTATATAATTGCTTTGTATAACTTATTGCGCAAGAAATATACAGAACATAAATTAAATGAGAATATTAAAAGAGGGGTATGTATATATGTATATACATATATATATATATATATATATATATACATGTTTTATTTAATATTAAAATATATTTTCTGATTATAAGAAAATAAATTATTATAACCGTAAATTGATGAATTAATTAAAAATAACTAGTAGAACCTACACCCAAGCATCAGATTTAAACTTACTCACCACTGTGACTCACTGCTAAACGCGTATGGCAAAAATACCAATCCAGTGTCAAAATAACCTCAATTTGAGGTTATGTTGTCTGTTGTCAAGCTTAAATTGAACGTATAATGAAGAACGACTCAACCAATCTTCATCAAATCTTCACATGCGCAACTTCAGATACAATACAACATATCTAAATTTCAATGAAATTAATTTACTAGTTATGGAAATTTTCGAGCTACAAATTTTATACTTAGGCATATATATACATATAAGGAAATTACGTTTTAAGCGAATGGTATTTCCGTACTTCACATACCTCAAAACGTAAAGCAAATCTAATTTCACCCCCCAGTCCTACTGTGCGACCGAAAATAATACCATACTTCGAAAAGTTGGTAAAAAGAAGAGGGATCTCAATTGAATCCGGATATTTGAATTTTATTTTTATTTATTTATTTATTTATTTTTTTTTTTTTTGTATAATTAAGCTGTACAACGACTAAATGAAACGATTTTGATGATTTTTCTTCTTATTGAGAAAATTCATCGGTGGCCCGTTAATATGTTCCTTTTATATAACTTTATCTGGAAGATGTTTTAAAATTAAATATTACATGATTTACAAGTACGATTGGAGGATATCTTTTGTTATTACTCGGTGTCAAATTAAGTAATATGTAATAATGAAGTTTAATTTCATATCTTTTTGATATTCAAATTGTCTTATCTTGTATCTACAAGGAAACTTGTTGTAAATTCTGTGCTAACATATAATAAACGGTAAAAAACTTTTAAGTTAAATTGATAAAACTATTTTGACTTTATATTTTATACGAATATTCGTGTATAAGATAGAAGTAAAAAAAAAATAATTATGTTGGAAAATTCCAGTGAGCCTTAATTCATGCTTAGCAGTAAGTAGTCTGTTTACAACATTAAACTCTACTTGTTTTCTTATCTTTGTTTGGGCTATATAATTTCTCGCTGTTGTATTTCTTACGAACAGGTATCTAGTTTACATACGGGCAAGCTTTCTTCCACTTACCCGTATTTTAAATAAAACTAAAAATTTTAAATAATATCATCAACGTCGTTCAGCAGGACGAGTGTTGTGTCTTATGAATGTTTGCCTTATTCCCCTATTCCCAGCTAAAATTTTTAAATCATGGTACCTACCATTCCCTCTTAAATCTTCGATAATTTTAACTTTTCCGATCTCTCTTTTTCAAATCTTTTACTGATCAGTTTAGCACTGTTTTAATTATTCCTCGTCTCATGATATGCCTCACCCAGATCTTGTTCTTATTCTAAGTTACTGATTAAGCGTCTGTTCTCATTCCTTGGTCAAACCAATTAGTTGGAGCGTTCTTTATCTTCACAATCTTTCTACTCTTATTCTTTGGCTTTTTAATATTTCCATAAGTGTTTCCTACTTGAGACGGGTGAGTGCCTTAGTCTGTATGAATAAAATAAATTTTAATTCCTTCACATCTTCCACAACTCTCATTCTTAGTTCTTTCTAGGCCAATTCTCTCCCCTTTCAGAATCCTTACTACTATTCTGTAACCATTTGCTCTGCACTTTTACTTAATCTCGTAGAAGAATCTTTGTCGAATGCGGATGTCCTGAAATCTTGTCCCTATTGCCCATGCTTTTTGAAGAATGGAATCACGATTATTTTAAGAAATTCGTCAGCTTATATCCCGTTATTCTAGATTTTATCGTACAGTTTTACATTTCTTATAATCTTTTTCTATTAAGAAATTTAATTATTCTATTAGCACCTCATCTGTTCCTTCATATTTTCTATTCATCATATCTTTTACTGTTTTTTAAACTTCCAATTTATAATTACTGCTTCTATTTTATCCTTTTTTCATTTTAATGAGATCTATTGAAAATCATTTGGCTTTCTTTTTACATTAATATATATAATTCCTTCTTGTATTCATTTTACCTATAATGCTTTGTCGTTAAAAAAAAGGAAAATACTGTGTACCAAATTAAGGGTTATTTAGGTAATTATGAGGTCGATACAGTTGACGGAGCCTTACTTTCAGTAAACGAGAATGATTTAATAGCTATACCGAAGGAATATGGCTCCTTCGGAATGGCGTATAGTGTCGTGAAAAGAGCAAATTTTTCACGGCAAGGAATAAAATTTCTTGACGTCATCCTTGACATCCTGAGTGTCATATTGACACTCAGGAAAAAACTAGTGAAGATGTTTTTATGGAGTGTGCTTCTCTCTGGTAGTGAAACTTAGAAATTTGGGGAAGCCGAGAGAAAAAGAGGATCGAAGTCTTTAAATGGTGCTACAGTGGAATGTTGAAAATTGGTTGTTTTGATAAAGTTACAAACGTTCACATTTTATCGAGAATGAGATTAGACGAGCCATGCTTGTTGGAAATGATTAGGAAAAAGAGACCCGTATGGATTGGACATATTCTAAGATATGATAGCTTAGTTAAGTTCATTCTCGAAGATGCTACCGAAGGGGAAAATGCTAGAGGAAGACCTAGAACGAAATATATTAATCAAATACAAAATGATACGGGCTAAGGGTCCTCCGCTGAGCTCAACAGAATGCCGTACCAAAGATTGGAGAGCTATTGCTGACCAATCTACCAGTTGATAACTAAGAAAACTAAAGTATTGTTAATAACTTTATTTGAACTTTTTTAAATAATTTTTTTAGTTTTATTTCATACACTATTATTGAGTTTATATTGGTTATAAGGTAACAGAAAACGAATAGTTTTTGTTCTTACGTATGTGTACATAAAAAAAAAAATAAGAAAAAAGCTTTAGGCGTTTTATAATAGGTGACTTATTCAAACGATATCAAGGTCATTTAATGTAAATTCATTAAAATACTTAGGCATCTTAAACCCGGAGGTGCCGCTCATCTGATAATACACCCTTTTTCTTTACACTTGTTTTTTATTGAAACGTCTCATCATAATAAATATAATTAGAAATGCTTTTCTATACACAAGACTATTGAAAAAACTATCTAACCTACTCCAGATTAGTTATTTTATTTTACTTCGTATTGTTTTGCTTCTATAATAATATTAATAAATAATAAACATTGTTTAATAAGATTTAATATTTCATTATTAAAAGTAATATTCCATTATCTATGGATTCATTTATATAAATTTATTAACTTAGTTAATAACTTTCAAACATTATTTTATTCATTTATTAGCCGGTCAGGACTCGCTTCGTCTGCCAGACCGTCTAGCCAAGGGCTCTTCCTTCTAGATCCCGCGCCCTAAGTCGACCCAGGCGAACCTCGGAGCCGATCCAGGGTCACGGGGTCTACCCCAGGGCCGCAGAGCTCGCTTCGTTCGCCATTAACATTTCGCCAGGGAGGCCCCGCCTCCTGATTCCCCGCAGAGCTCGCTTCGCTCGCAATTTCCTTCTAACCAAACGAGTCCCCCTTCTACCCAGCAGTGTTAGTTAGTTACCTTAACGGTTGTGAGAATAATACTGACAGATAAAAAATGTATGCTTTATAGAAATATGAAAAAGAAACTAAATTACAAAAGATAGAGCGGTAGTAACTACGGTTAATAAAATATACACACTTTTGACGACGAAAAATTCATAACTTATCACTGTTGCCGTGGTGTCAGATATATAAAAGGATTAACCTGTTTTTTTAATGAATATTTTTAATTCACAACTTCATCTCCAAGGGGGGTGTAGGGCCTTGTCTTGGGCTTAAAACCTTCCCTGGGATAACACAAATGTAGCCTCTAAATTTAAAAGCAATATCAGATGATTCTCTCTTGATGCTGATAGGATCAAACAAACAAACCCGCAAACAGCCAAAAGTTCGTTTGTATTTATAAAATTTCAATTTTTTGAAAAAAATTGATAGATTTACCGTCAAATGTTTTGTTTTAATTAATGTAAAAAGGCTGAAAGCTTGTTTTTATTTTTTTTTGTATTATATTCTATATTTAATTTTTTATAGTTATAGGATATAAGAAAAAAAATTGTGCCTCGGGGGCCTCCTGAGCGTTTGGGGATCGCCTTGGTGTGGTGAAGCCGTGGGCATTCTGTTCCTGGTGCTCGATGGCTTTCTCGTTGCTGCGGAAGACAGTTGCCACTTGGTAAGTACTGAACTGGTAAGTTCTGTGTTGTGAGTCAGTTTGTGTGATTTATGTCTGATTTTTTACTCTTAATGTTGGTTATTGTGGTTGCGTGAATGTGTGTTACCATGAGTGTTCACAGTAATAAAAAACGTCCTGTGTTCTTGTGTCTTTTCCTTGTTGTGATGTGTGAGTGATTTGTTACTCCTTGTATTTTCTATCTTCACGGGAGAAATTGTTTTTTTACTGTATATTTGGTAAGATCAATAATTGAACTACTTCTATCGAAGGTTTAGATTCCTGTCTCCTTCCCCCAATCACCGACGAGATGGATGCCCGTTGTTTGAAACATTCCTTTTTGATTAAATTTAGTAAATTAAATCAGTGTTATAATTAAATTCGTAATTAATTGCCTAATTATCGCATGTGCAAATACTTTAAATGACTGATATTTATTAATTCTATATTTTAATTTTTCATAAAGTCTCTTTTGTAATTTTTACCCACAACGGAACGGAGACGGTATATACTTTTGGGGTAAGAGGTTGTGTGTGTGTGTGTCTGTTACCATTTTACTCAAAAACTACTAGACCTATTTTGATGCGGTTTTTTGTATTAAATAGATATCTATTCAGAGCAGGTTCTTAGATATGTTTTACGGTTATAAGCCGCCAGGGGGCACCGCAGTAGATATTTCTCTTAAAAACGGCTTCCTGGGTTTTTAAAATTTTTAATCTTATCACTTGTACCTGTTTTATTTCGTAAACTATGATTAAATACACGGTAAGTATGTTGAGAGATTTGTAGAGTTGCTGAGTCAATAGTTATTTATGTTGTTTAGCGAGGGCTGTTTTTCGTATAGATCTGGTAACTATATGTAAAACTCAACCTTGGACTAAGTTGCTTATCGGATGAAAACCTATCAACTTTTAAAATATCCCTCCTATAACATAAACAACAATGTAAATATATTTGTTTACGATATCATGTTTATGTTTGTTAATTGCCAAGTTCGTAACAGTTTTATGAGAGCTCATACAAGTCACATATCATTCTTAAAATTGATATAACCATTTTTAAGAAAACTAACACTCCATGGCAAGTTTAGTAAAAAAAGTGAAGTGGATATCATTTCTTTCTTCATTTAACCGAAATTTTGTGACAAATCCGCACGCTAAGGTAACCAATACGTAGATACTTTCTGACCAAGAATTGACACCTTCACTTCATTTACACAAGGATTATACTAATAATTAATTCTCAGAGAAAGCAAGAGTGATTAGTACCTCTTGCAGCTTGTATGTTATAAGTACACCACGTCCTCGTTCATGTCAAAGACTGGGATAGAGAGTATAATGCAACAAATTAATGTATCCTTTCCGTTGCGTAACAATAAATTTATATATATATAACTTAAACTTATTAGGCGGTATCGTATGACCTAGAGGTCATACCATCTTAGGTCAGTAGGTGGTATCAACTCAGTAAGTGGTAGATATTATAACAAAGTAGGTAGATAATCATTTATTCTAATAATGGGCATGTCTGATGTCTCGTAGAAGAAAGGGTTCAGGAAGATCATTCGATTTCCGTATTCGGTACCTTCATACCTAATTGATTTTCTATCTAGAAAATTTGAAAAAAAACTCATATAAAAGATAAAGTATAACTCCTCGTACTTGTTAAAGTAATCTAAAATTTTAAGTAATATTTTGATGATAAAATGTATTTAATTTAACGTAAAATGAGCAAAATTAATTTTAATTAATATTTCTTTCGTATTTATTTAAATGAAAAATGTTACCTTAAAATTTTCTAATTTGTATGTACGGGTAAGATATGTAAAGATTTCGTGTATAAAAAGAATCTTTCATTTAAAAATTTAATTTAAAATTTAGGATTTTTATAATTTTATTTTAAATAACATCTTTTTGAATTATGAAAGAAAATTATTCAATTTTTTATGAAAACAATATATTTTAGAAGTTTATCACTTTTAATTTTTTTTTAATAATCTACGCTATTGTTGAACTAAGCTGTTCTTTACGTTTTGTAGTATTTCTGAAGTAATATCTTAATTTTTTTTTTCTTATGCTAACCTTTAGTTCTTCAACTGTTGTGTTCAGGGTTAAGATAAATGGGCTTTTTCAGTCCTTGTAAGTCAGTCTATATTTAATCAGGATCTGTTATGGCATTACAATTCACCAAACGGAATGGAAATTGAGTAATTTTCAAATATATTTTTTTACAAAACATCTATCTATGCTTTTCTATAAATAGTACTAACTGTTACATATTGTAGATCATGCCGAAATCTTGGCTGTTCAAGTTAGGGGTGGAAAAAATTCGTCTAGGTATTTCGAAATGTTGTTTTAGTAATACCGATGAAATAATGTCCGTCACCGTATTCAAAACAAAAATTATGAGTTGGAATAACGCGTGGTATTATAGTCGCCGTTTGATTCATATCAAACAATGCTTTTCTTTAAACTGTTGTTCTTTAAATTTTTTTTTTTTTGAGAATTTTTTTGTTAATTTATTTTTCTACTGGGCATTTTCTTTCACGGTCTTTCAATAGTTCATTCTTTTGTTTGTTAATATGCCTTCTTCCTTTGTTTAGACGTTGTTGATTTTTTCTTTTCTTGCTCTTAGGAACCCTTGAAATCTTGTAGCAGTTTTCCGAATAAAAACTTAATAATAATTATTTTATTTTAATCAATTTTCCCGTATTCTTGCTTAAGTTTCTTTATGTTGCAAATATTTTTAATGAATTTAGATAATTTAACAAATGTTATGTAGAAAATGAATTACTGATACACACAAATGCACTGTAACATCCGTATTCCAATAATTTTAATTAAGTCTTATTATTTATTTTTATTATAATTTTTATTGTCATTAAAGGTCAACCCGTGGTTAAATATAAAATATACATTTAACTTTTTTTTGTTTCTGAATTAATTGCAGAGTTTCTCTAGTTCTAGTGTATGCTAAAAAGAATAATAATTGTGGTAAGTGTCTTCAATTCTGTATAAAAATAAAAAACAGCTTTTTATATTAAGAAAAAGAACAAATAATAGAATAATTTAGACTTAAAAAAAAGTTAATGTAGAAAAATAAATAGATATAATTCTACTTATATTACCATCTAAATTTAATTCTTAGCGTTAGTAATGTATAATAATAGTAATAATAATAACATCAATAAAAATGTCTCCTCACGTTTCTTTACTTAAAATATAAAAAAGAGTTACAGCGAAAATTACAGAATAGTCTATAAAGTATTCCATAATAATAATTATAATGTAAAATCTCTTCCGTATTGAGAATTTCATACTGATTTCTATATTACAATTATTTGGTTCGTGATTCATTTCACTTTTGTACTATAAATTGTATAATCTGACTGGCTGGTAGCGCTACAAATTTCCAATAAAACATAAAACTTCCCTTATCTTATTAATCTAAAAATTAATAATTAATCAAGATATTTTAATACGTATATCGTACAGTATTTTAATACTACAATTCACGTTGAAGTTGATTAATTTTCTAATAATTTTAATAAATATTGGTAGGATATCTGTAGGAATAATATATATGTATTTCAGAGAAAAAATCTGTAAATATGGTATAAAAGTTCATTTTTTAGATTATATTTTATACAAACTGTTCCACAAAAAAACGCAAAAACACAAAGTTAAAAACATAGAAAAAGACCAAAAAAAATGAGAAAAGAAGTACGGTCACCTTCTCTTCGTGTTTGTCACTTAAGCATAATAGCATGGCTGTCAATTTGCATATGTAATATGATGAAAAATCTGAAGTAGTGTATCAAAAAATTTAGTAATTATCCGGTATGAGTTCAGCTAGGAAAATCAACAAAACTATTCAACAAATAAAAATTAAGTTTGAAACAAATTAGTTACATTGCTTTTAAAAGTAACGATAAGAACCGTGTAAAATATTTTACTCGTACGAATGCCAGGTAACCGACTATAATACTATTAGGATTGGGACCGACTATTTCGAAACCTGCTTAGTTTAGAACACTCAAAATTTTGAGTCCTGTGCTCATCAAACTGTTGCTCTGCAGAATCTACAGTACATTGACAGATTTTATAAATTGAACAAGGTTTAATTATTATCTATCAGTATTATTCTCACAAATATGAAGATAACGATTACAGTGGGTTTCCAGGGGGTGGAGCCCCCGACCAGACGGAAAGAGCAACCGAAGCGAGCCTTGACCGCCTAGTCATCAATAAAACCGAAAATAGTGTATATAAAAACATGAAACTAAAATAAATAAATAGAGAAAAAAACAGTAATATTAGTAAAAAAAATAAATAATCGACAAGTAAAAATACTTACAAAGGACTAAAAAATGATTTTAATAGAGTTTTTAATACTAATAGCACTTTTTAAAATACGAGTAAATAATACAAATATTTATTCATAGGAAATCCCAGTAGAAATCAAGGTAAATTTAACTAAAAAATAACCAAACCGCTAAAATCTTCAACTCAAAATTTAATAATTGTAATGTTTGGAAATTAGAGAAAGCTTTAGATTTTATGTAAAATCTTATCGAAGCGTTTGCTTGTTTTACATTTTATTTCAATATCCATTAGCATAGTTTAGCATGGCTGTTAATTTGCATAAGTAATATGATGAAAAATCTGAAAAACATAAGTGGTGTATCAACAAATTGAGTAATTATCCGGTATTCTGTTCAACAAGGAAAATCATATATACAAATAAAAATTAAGTTTGAATCAAATTAGCTATATTATTTTTAAAGGTAACTATATTTGATTATTGATTATCATAAATTACAGAGTATGATTTCTCTCCTTAATAATAGTAACCTAATAAGTTATGTTTTTAGACCTTGTTTCACTTGTAATCCGACTACAGTCGGTAATTATATATTAATTCAAATTTACGTCACTGGACTAAATAGAAAGCTATAAATATTGTTAGTAGTGACTACAGTCAAATGATTTGTATTAAAAATACAATATAGTTACTTATAGGGTAAACTTAAATAGATTAAGAGTTTTGAAATATTTATCAAGGTTAGATTCTCTTAATCATGTTTAATAAAATATTCATTTATTTTAAGTGAATATAATAAGAAAATTGCATAATAGGATAACAATAGATTAAAATTTGATTTTTAATATTTACTTTTTGGGGAAAATATTTTATTTGCCATTTCTTGAATTTTTCGCAAATTATTCATTCCTTTGAAATTTAGTCTAAAATACTGTTTCTAAATCATAAATACTGTGAAACCAAAATGTGGACAAAAATCTAAAAATTATAGAATTTTAATAAATCTAATAACAATGAGTATATTCATGCCATCAAGGAAGCCAAACTCAAGTTTTGGCAAGACTCCATGCGTGAGTTGCAGAGCAATCCCTGGCAGCTCGCAAAGTCATGTTACCGGCCAAAGCAATTGCACGTGCTGTTCAGTGTTCGATGCGGATTTGGTAGTCGTGACCACACTTTAACATCTGTGGCGGCTTACCAGGCGTTCCTGGATACTCTGCTTCCAGATGCTCCGTAGGGTGAAGCAGACGTCGGCGTTAGGGCGGGTGAGAAATAATTCCCTGGCGTACGGGCTGTGGAACTTGTAGATATAGACCGAGTGGTTTCTCGGATGACACTGAGAAAGGCACCGGGGATTGACCAACTTGACCCGGATATTTTCTATCATCTGCTGCCTGTCATAAGAGAGCCGCTTGGCAGACTGTTTTCGGGATGCTTAAACTGGGGTTGCTTTCCTACTTGTTGGAAGGTGGCTTTGGTGAGGGTACTCTTAAAATCAGGAGAGGATCCGAGTGTAGTCGGCAGTTATCGACCCATCAGCCTCTTGCCGGTAATCGGCAAGTTGCTTGAAAGGCTGGTTGTGCAACGGATCTGGGAAAGCATCGATATGAACTCATTTCTAATTCGAGGCCAGTATGGCTTCATGAAAGGGGTCGGAAACGAGGATTGCACCTTAAATGCTCTTGCCGAGGTGGAAAGCGCCGACAGTAAATATGTTTTGGCAATTTTTATTTACGTAGAGACAATTTTTATATTCCTTCCTTGTGTTCGAATTCTGTCCTCTATGAGTTGGAACGCCGCAATGTTCGCGTAGCCCTGCAGGTCGTAGTACGACACTACATGTCGGATCGCACGGCTCTGTTTAAGGATAAGCACGTAGTTGTGGAAAAATCCGTCACCAGGGGAAGCCTGCAGAGCTCCGTTCTCGGTTCCTTGCTGTGCAACCTGATATTCGACGGATTTTTGGGACTGACATTCCCTGAAGGGCCCACGGCCCAGGCTTTCGCCAATGACTGTCTCCTGTTAGTTCGTGGTAACTCACGACCGCAGCTAGAAGACCGTCGCAGGCGGCTTTGACAACTGCAGAGGGTTGGATAGACATTCAAAATTTAAGGATTTCTGTGCCCAAGACGAAGTTTATGCTTCTCAAGGGTGCAAAATGATAATTTGTCTGCACCCTTGGCAGTCAAATTATCATACAGTCGTAACTCCCGTATTAAGTGTAAAGGCTGTCTAATCAGTCAAGTTCGAGTTCATAAGTACCTAGGTGTTTTGTTTGATGAGAAGTTGCTGTTTAGCAAGTAGCGGCGGACGCCGTCTCTGTGATTCACAAGCCTAGGAGGATTGCTCGAAAGGATTACGGACTGTCAGGCCGTCATTTGTACATGGTGTACGGAGATGTCTTCGAAAGAATGACCTCTTTTGCGGCGTCCGTTTGGGCGCATAGGTTGGAAAGTAATCGAGCACTTATTCAAAATTTAAGGAATGCCCAAGTGCCCAGCGCAGAGTCTTAATTGGATGCACTGGTATTTTTAAAACAACCTCCTACGAGGCACCAGTTCTAAATTTCGAACAGTTGCCCATCTCACGCCTGCGGAGTAGGCTTTACAGCCTCGTGAGGGCAGTAAGAATGGCACGCCGCGACTGTGGGGAGGTCCAATCAAACGAACACATGATATTAGATTGCCCAGCTCTTAGGGAGGGCAGAACTCAGGCCACCCTGGAAATTAGAGGTCATGGGGAAAACTGGCCACTCACAAGCGGCGAGTCAATGTGGCGAGAGCCGCATTGTCGTACCGTGTTGGTGTTCCTTGATGCGGTTGCTTTGTTCAACCGACATCAGTAGTTTACCTAAGGGAAAATACTCCTACCGCGCTACTGCACGAAGCTAACCGAGAGATATGGCTGGCTACCAGCCAGATTAAGGCTCCAAGCGCTTTAATGGTGGACAGGTACTTGCTGGCATTCAGCGGGCTAAGCGTGGCAGCAAATTGCTGTCTTTGACGAGATAAATTTAATTATTGAAGTCATATGTGTTTTAGTAGTTGACGGGGTGAGCCTATCTATTTTTGTGATATATGACAAGTGGGTGGTGGGACACACAAGCGAGTGGTATATGGTACCACGCTTATTCTGCTCACGCTTTTAGGTTAGTTCTAGGAGCTAGTTAAGACACTGGTCGCTAAATTGTTTCGAGGCTCAGTAGCCGTTTGTGGCATAGACATTCGTTCTTATTGCGACTGAATGGGGTGGTGGCGGGAGAAATTCCAAGCAAACCAATACTTCAAATTATATAGTCCGGCGTTTTGGATAGTTTTTATTTTTTATGTAACACTGAGATCGTTTTACATAGAAGTTTAATGTTCTATACAAATTTATCTAAATTTACCCGAAATTGGAACGTTTAACAGAAGATGTAATAATGAATTCAAAACCGGTACATTTATAATGTACTAACCACGTTTCGTCACACGCAACCGAACACTGTTGGGTTGCGGTTACGCAAACCGGACAATGAGGTAGGATTGGTAAATAACCAACACTCATTAGTTTAGCTATTTATTACAGAAACAATTAACCCAATATGAAGATAACACACTGCTTCTTATCATATCCATCTTATCCTTAATCGTGTTGATAATTTATCTTCAATATATAGGACGTTAATAAAAACATATTTAAATAGAAAATAAGAGTATATTGATGCTGAGGTAGTTTTACCAGAATTATTTGTTCTATTACGACTATGAACACCTTCTTCTTTGTTATTGACTTTTCCGTTTTATTACGTACAATCAAAAACTCTCAGATTTATCTAAATTTGAATATGAACTAATCCCACCTCATTTACTTTAACGGCATTTGTCGTAGTCATAGCAACAAACCACACCCATTGGTCTTCCAAGTGCATTATCACCGAATCATGGCATAATGTTTACTACACTTTTCATAGTTTTAAAAATAGAGATATACAGAGATACAGAGTTGCCAGCTCACACATTGTAGGTGGGTGGAATGGAGAAGAGGAGATAACGCGGCTGGGAAGAGAATCTACAAGTCTGCCTTAGTTTAATATTGCACATTTCACGAATATCGGAACTGAGCGGAACTCATGGATGTAGGAGGGTACAATACCCTCGTACTAATCGCAGTATACAGACTTGCGTCCTTTGCTGCTGGATTAATCAAATGAGCTAACGGATTATGAATAGAAAGTGGCGTTGATTCATTTGGTGGAATTTGGACTGCATTCCGACCCAATGGAGGTTTTTGACGGCAGAGACCCGTCGAAACGATGCGCTAATAAGCTTATCTTCCGTGACTCTCTCCCTTTCTGCCCAGAATGGGCTGAAATCATTTGTTTAAGGGGTCGTCCTCTCGAGAGGAGAGGGCGCTGGAGGCGATTGTGGGGCCTGTACTTCATTAAATTTCTTTATTATTCAAGAAAATGTGTTTTGGTTGGGCAGCTCTAGGGCGTTGCGTCCCAGAGCTAGCTCAGCTGTGGGGAAAATGGGGTTGGGATGGCGGGTAAGGAATTTGGTGTGATGTTTTCCGCTCTTAAGTGAGATTTTCTCACGAATATCGAACTAGCGCTCTGTTTATATGTGTTATCGCGCACTTCTATTGATATTGGCAACCTTGAAATATTACTACGGTGACGACCTTGAATATTAAGACATCAACGCATCCAATCAACAACAGCTAGCGTCCTTCCACCTCCATTACGTTCGGTCACAAAAGTCAAACGTCTTTTTAGAAGAGATAAAATATAATGTCCTTGTCTCTTACCGATCGAAGGAAAATTTTTCAGTTCCTTGCGATTGCACACAATATTTCCTGATACTAAGCTTATTATTCAACAGCATTCTTCAGTGTTATCAGTATAACGTGGACGGTGGTTAGAGTGAAGTTCGCGGTAACATTGTGCCATTTCCGATCTGATCTATCATTTCATCCTTCACCACTGAATAATACCGAATTAATGTAGATTTACTTATAAGGATATAAGTTTAAAAAAAATTAAAACAACTATCAACGATCTTATTTCTTGTTCATAAAGGGATGTGCTAATTAAAAAGTGAGTTATTAATAAATAATTATTTTTTTGAATAGTTTTGTATTACATTGCCTATTTAATATTATCTTAATATAATAAATAATACATTTTTAAAGTCTACGAAGAAAGAAGATTAAAAATTTAAATATAAGGTTTTAATTTTATCCATCTTTAATTTATAATCACAAAAATAATTGCAAATTAAATTTATCTTTTATGAAAATTTCAAAAATCTTGTTAAAAACTTATATGAAAACGTTTATATTAACAAAAATGAAGAATTTAAGCGTGAATTAAAATTTCCCAAGATCTGTAATAAGATCATGTTATCTATCTAACTAATTAAGCCGGTTGATTTTTATCTCTTCGGGGAGAATTTATAAAATTATCGTTAACACTTACGTTAACGGGTAATTTAATTTATTTAATTTAAATTTCTCCGTAAAATTTCTCCGTAAATTTCTCCGTAAGTTTATTTTCTTTGATATTTTACTAAATTTTGACTGAACATAATCGTTATTTAACAAGAGTATGTTTAATGCTTATCGTTTACATTTACATTTGATTTAATCAAGTTTTTATTGCATCGTCAGTCGATTTATACTGCTTTATTGTACTTTCCCATTCTATATCCTTAATTACCTTTTATATTTATTACAATATTTTTCTTCCTTTAACTGTTTTTATCCTGTTATATCTATTTATGCAAATCCATCTAAAAGAGAATTAACTAACCCTGATGTTTTAATATATGGGTATTAAATGTTAACTCTACGTTTCGTATCAGCAGATCTCTTTTCTGTATAAATGTTTTTCATTTTATGATTTTAATCTGTTTCAATACGTTATTTATTCATTTATCGTTTTTGATTTTAATGCTAACAAAATTCTAAAATATTGTATTTGGTGATCTAAGTATTCAACTCGTATTTTTATATTATTTTTCTTTCTGTCATATATCATCATCAGCTTTATTTTGCTCTTCTTTACTCACATATTTAATTTTTCTATTTCCCCCCAGCGATTAATCCATTATTTTACTAACTCTTTTCTAGTTTCACTGGACTGTTATCTCAGTAACTGTTTTTCTTTTAGTACTTTTATTGTTTTATCTACCTAATAAATTAAAAATAAAAGAGGGCTAATACTTGTCTTACTTTTTTCTGCATTTAATTTTTTTTTCTTTGATGAATAATTCCCTTTGTCCTCATGTACGCATGTAATTATTTACCATCTAAGATCGAGACATTTGGATAAGAATATGAAGTGGGAATTTTGTAATGTATGAAAAATTAAAAATGAAACCGACCGGGATTCGAACCTTTCGCATGATCTTCGGAAGGTGGACGGCGGAGTGGTACGTTTTCTTTCTTTGGCTGTTTAAGAGAAGTATTTTTTCTTCTTCAGTTTCTTTCTTTGTCTATTATTATTTTTATTTGATTATATTATGATTTGATTTTTTTTCTTTATTGAAATGCTTTACTTATGCAATTTTGTATTATTGTTATCATAAGCTGATTTTTGAACGATCATAATTCATATTTATTTAATTTGGTTGGAATATTTAACGGTTTTTCATTTTATTTGGAATAAATTTGGCATGTTAGTGCAATTATCGAAACATAACTAGTAATTTTTTAACAATTTATATAAGGTTTTTAAAAGAATATTTATATCATATTTTGTTTATGATGGAGTTTACCTTAAAAAAAAGAGATGGTGAAACCATGATATTTTTATCCTAAAAGAAATGCATTATGAGTTATTTTTGCTGTCGCTGATGATAACCGGATTAAGTTTAAATTTATTGTGTCCGTACACCTGTCATATAACCAATATTAATGTATAAAAAAGTAATGTATTCAAAGTACTATAAAAAATAATTAAAAAGGAAATAAAGGTTTGATTTTACGTAATGAAAAAACCAATAGATCACCATTTACGTTTGTATTAAGATATACTCTATTTATTTTATTATTTTTAAGATATTAGTTTCTATTGTTATTAAAAAATAATGAACCCTTATATTGAACTAGATATTCTGGTTTATCATTTTTTTCAAACATTACTTTTTCTATGAATTATTTATTATTGTGATTTTCATTCCGTGTATTTTTATTTAATTCACTAATATTTGTCTAAACAAATCGATCTATTCCATTATAGTTAACCGCCGACTTTTTTCCTTTGTTTTGAAGCTGCGGAAATAATCTTGGAGGATTTAAATTAAATTTTATAAGGTTTAATAAGTCGTTCAATACGAACAACTCCATCTTAAACGAGTCGGGTATACAGAAGAGGTTGTTCATAATATGCTTCCAGCGCGTCCTCCGCTTTTTCGTCCATATAGACAGACCGTAGGTCAGGCGAAAAACTTGAGAAGCTAGTCATACAGATAAAATTGAAGGCAACAGGTCTACGCAGAAGACTGCCAAAAAGATGGCTGGATCAAATCGAAGAGGCGACTGGAGAAATGTTAGGGCGCATCGATTCGAATAGCAGAGGACCATGATCTATGGCGGGAAATGATATGAATCGGGTCACCAGCTTTCACATATGAGAGGAAGGATCACTGATGATGATTATGATGATAATAAGGTCCATTAATCGATTTTTCTCTTTTTAAACTTATCATTCTGCTTCATTCATTCATTCTAACCTATTATAACTAATATTTTTGCCTAAAACACAGACGTAGTGTCTATAATAATGCATCGTTTAATCGTAGAAAAAAAAGATTTTACTTTAATATTTTATTAATGTTCTGCAGTCATTTTTGTGCCTTTAAAACATGTAAAGTATATAAGAAACAGTAGACACATACAAAAAATGTTTTCCTGAGGGAAATGATATTTATACAACCAGTCTCTGGTTGAGACCAAAGAGAAAATGTCAGTTGTAGAAATAAATTTATCGATGTTTATTTTAATTTTATATATTTTTTACTTTGTTTTCTTTTAAATAAAATTTACCTTATTAAGTTTCCCACTGTGATATTAGCTTTAAGTTTTTTACTGATATTTCATCTGTGTTGTAAGTTTTAGCTTTTTAAGTAGTTTAGTTTTTACCTAGGTTTAGTTTTTTATGTTAATTTTTTAGGCTTCCTCTTATCCGAGTTGGGGCCCTTTACACCTCAGTTGGACTTTATTAAATTCTTTTATTTTTAGTTAAATTTTACGTTTTTAGTTTTACGCTTATTTTTAATTTTAGTTTTACGCCTGTGATAATAGTTTTTAGTTTTTTTTTTAAAAAGAGATTTTAGTTGCGTTATTAATTGTAAGTTTTAATTTTGTTAGTTTTTAAGGTAGTTCTAGTTTTTTTCTATTTTTATGTTCTATAAAATTTTATTCCGGAAGATGACAACGCCAAAGCGTTTTTCACCCGCAAAAAAAAAATTGTAAGTTTATAAATAGCATATAAAAATTAAGAACTTAATAACTTGAAAAAGATATCATTTATAGATACACTAAATTTGATTTAAATATTATATATAAAAAACGAACACGACTGAATACATTATTAAACTAAATACATTACTGAAAATGAGCTGAATAACTAAGTTCAACAATTTTTCTGAAAGAATGTTTACCACATAATATGAAACCGAGTCTTTTATAATATTTTAATAATTTTGAGAATCCTTTGCCATTTTTACGCAGTAATTTATATCACGTGTCAGGTCGAGTAAAATCGTAAAATAAATTTACGACACCGAATAACCAATCTTTTTTTTTTTTAAATTCTATACGCGAAGTTTGAGAACAGATCCTCTACATTATTCCAGATTCCCTGCATTAAAGTAAAATAGTTCATTTATTGTGGTTTCTTAGTTCATTAAAAAAAAATTATTGAATAAAATTAACTACCTGCCTATGGATTTGAATGCATGATTTTCATCTTAAACTAACCTCATTCTCATTAAAGACTTATTCTCTATATCAAGGAATTAAATATGCTTATTTATTAAATATTTATTTACCATGTATTTTTTTTTTCACTTCGTTGCAGAGATTTCTGCTTCATCAGATTGTATGAATATGAAAATTTTAAACATTCTTAAAAATGTAGAGAAGCATGTTTATCACATTGTAATCATTGATATATACCAGTGAGGTATCCTACTGTTTGACCCAATTTCTGACTGGCCATGGCGTGTTCCGGGTATACTTCATGCCAGGAGGAGGGCAGGCAACCCACTCTGTTTATACTGCGGGGAGTTGGACACACCGGAACAAATCGTGTTCGACTGCCGGACGTGGGTCACCGATCGCCACGGCTGTGAAATGTTCACTGGGCCCCTTGCAGTCAAGAACATCGTCGAGCGTATGTTGTCCGGAGTGGAGGAATTTCGGACAATAACCAATTTTATCAAGTATTCTTCATCAGAAAAGTCGAGACGACGGAGTGGCGAAAGGATTGAGTACAGCCCCCTGCGGAGCTGCCGTTCGTCGGTGCTTGCACTGATGGGCGGTAGTGATGAGACACTGGGACTCCCTCGTTCCTTTATGAGGAAGGTCGACACACTGTGTGGGTCGCCCTTCACGGATCCCCACATTAGAGGCTAAGGCGCTAGGACTGAGTGTCAGCATAGAAAGGTCCACTGGAAAGCCGAATAATGCGACCGGAAGCCGGAGGGGGAAATGAAGGACAGCTCCCTGCGAGCCGTCGTTCGCCCGCGCTTGCGCAGGTGGGCGGGAGTGATGATGCATGGAGACTCCGGATTCCCCCTTGCCCAAAGACACCTCTTGGGGCTGTGTAATGTTTGATTGCGGATCCGGCTTCGGGAGGGGGAGTTGATGAGCTGGTTAGGTTTAGTCGGTAGGTCGCAGGCATACATACGCACTTTCATAACAACTAGCGGAACCTGTTGCGAGTACGACACTTTGTCCGTAAATGGGATTCCCCCTAATCAGAAAAAGAAGATCACTGATAAATAGAATATATCACGAAGTTCTCCCTGATCTTTCATAACCTATTCCACACGTCAAAATAATGGAAAACGTTCAGAACATATGTACTAAAATGCTTCGTTTGCAAGTTACGGGCTAGTGAAAGATATTGCTCGGATTTCTGCTACCCCGATGAAATGAGGTCGTATTGAAACTTTTAGAACGTTAATTAAGAGATGGAATAAGTGATTTCTTACAGTATTCGGTTTGCAATATCGAATAAAATAGTTCTAAATACATACCGTATCATAACCGTATCTGCAGTAGGTTTTGAGAAATCTTGGGTGAAAAACATTAAATTGGGGGTAAAAAACCTGTTATGTTTGACGTACAATAATTTTGTTAAATGGATAATGAACACCCTTGTAGAGAATTTAATTATGAAAAAAATGGTGAGATAAGTTGAATAAAAGAAAGAAAAGTTAGAAAAATTCGATTTTATTTAGAAGCAGTATTTTATTACATTTGTCAGAAAAATATATTTAATACAAACCGAAATCAAATTCTTTTTTGGTGATTTGAAAAATTCGTTGTTTTTCCAAAAAAAAAAAATGCAAAATTAAACAAAAAATTGTAAAATAAAAATAAATTTTTCAACGGTTGCGTTGGGGAATGGATGAAAAATATTGTATACAAAATTCAAATACATTCTCTTGAGGAATTAATTGTCCTCATTATGGATGCGGCTGTGGAACTTAGAGACGTTTCTGAAGTACAACAAAAGCAGTGCAGCAGTAAAACAGTAGCTGCTGCTAGTTTTTAATTTGATAGATAATTTATTAAATCCAAATTTTCTTTTCATATAACGTTTCCTTGGAAAAAATACTCTACTATAATTTTTTAAATGTTTATTCTGTTGTCTGTTCAGAAAATCGTAGTATTCATTAAATATTTTTATTTTATTGTTTATTTTTTTTAATTATCAAACAATTTATAATTTAAGATTTTTTACCATCCCCATTCAACCGGAATTTTTGGAAAAATCAGTTTAAATAATGTTCAGATTTTCCTAATTTTTTTGCTGTAGTGTAATAATAATATGCTAGTGTTCGTAAGTTTTAAAATGTAATTCTTTGAAAACTATTAATTACGTTTGCTAGTCTTTATGATTCTAGTCTTTACATATTCCTACATGATTTATAACTACATCTCAGATTCCATTCACTAAAAAATTTGTTTGATTATTTTTTTTAACTGAGGATTAATTTTTTAATCGATGAACAAAATACTCTCCAAATACGTATGGGATACACTTATAAGGTGTATCTCACTGTTTTATGTATCTGTACGCTTTGATTAATCTGTTATTAAGTTTTCAAGTGTTGAAATGAATTTTTTGGCAGGTAAAGTTTATGACAATTCAGAAATATTTGAGATACAGAATGAGTTTGTTAAAACTCCTCTGTGCATATGAAGTGGTTATGTTAATCCATTTTTTTCTGGGTAATGGCTTTGTGGAATGTAAAATATAAAAAATTTAAATGTTAGTGATGGTTTGAAATGTTTTACAATAAACCTTTCATAAGTAAAGAATGTTAATTAAATTAAACGAAAATCAGCTATTATTTTTTTTTAATATTCTATTTTATTTACTTAAAATTAATTTCTCAATATTTTTGTTCATTAGAGCCTAATTAAGTAATGGCTTGGTTTTTTTTTTATTAGGAAAAATATTCTCGGATCACTAAATACTTACAAAGATTATTAATACTTTTTAATAACTAATTTAATTTTTGGTGATATTGATGAAATTATTTTATAACCAGGAATATTTTTTTTCCAATTTTCTTAATGTTAAAATATTTTATGAATAAAGAACAACGGTTTATCTGGTAGTGTAGGTGTCTAATCCTGTACGTTTATTTTTAATTTTATACGTCGATGTGTCATAGATCTTTGATGTAATCGTGGGTATAATATCAGATTTTTGTAGGTGCATAAGTAAAAAAAAAATCACATAATAATAATAATAAAAGAATTTCAGTGCAATGGTTGTTGATGAAGGAGGATGGTGGGGAGGTAAGACCGGCCACTTGACGTCACACCAGTTGCACACTACAGCGGCCCAGTCTGTGAGAAGACTTTGAAGTGATCAGACGGTTACCTGTGACGCGCGAGTGTGTGTTGTGTGCGGTTTTTATTTTATAGCCATCGCTTATGGCTGTGTGATGCTTAGAAAGCATGGCTACGGGTATGTTTTGTTTTTGTTTTTTTAATTTTTAAAAAGCTATAATTTTTTTTATTTTTGTATAAATTGGGTGTTTTAAATATTTTTTCTTGGAGATTTTAACGCCCTTTTTCATAAATAAGACTGATTTACTAAAAAAAATATTATTTGGATTCTTTTTAATTAAATACTAAAAGTTTGTTAAAATTATTAATAATATAATTTTTTATATTAAATAATAATTCTGTGTGATAAATTTTTAAATACTGAGATTTGGTTTAACTTTTTTACTGTTTATTTACTGGAAATATTAACATAAATAAAGTATGCTTAAAATGAAATAAAAAATTCGTAAAAATCTTAATAATTTTAATTAAATCTGGGAATGAGTTTAAGAAAAAACTATAAAATAATTTTTCTTAGTCCCCAATTAGTTTTAGTTACTTTTTAACATAAAAAAATGTTGAAGAGTTTTTTGTAGGATCGGTATTTAATGACATTAATTACAAAAATGTTTTTCTCTATAGGGGAAAAGTAGAAATCACGTAATTTTTATTATATTTGCAACAATGTTACATCTTTATACTATTTTAAAGATTTTTTAATACTGCATTGTTAAGTAATTATATTTTACAATTATAAATAGCTGATGAACGAAAAATTCTTTGACCGTATTTTTCAACAATGAATAAATGTATTTCCTTTGAAGTAAAGAAGTCGTTACTAGAATTACTATAAATATTAATTAATTCCATCTCAGTTTAAACAACAGTGATGGAATAAATAGTGTCACATGCTGATTTTTCTTATTCCTCTGCGGTATGTTTCCTAATTTGGTTAAAAAATGCAACGCCTAGTGAACAAACTGTATAATAAAAATCACTTATAGTAAAGAAACATTTTCTATTATTATTTTCTTAAAAATAAATCTACTTTAAAAATATAATTTTTTTTTATTAAATACATTATTTTAATTTAATACATTATTTCCAGAAATTTCTTTAAAAAAAATTAAATCTTTTTTTAAGATATTGATTATTTTTTTTACTGATTTTTTCGAAAATTCCGTAAATTATTCATAACTTCTTTCACCATTCTTTATCATTTTTTAAAAATTATTTAATAAATATAATTTCATTATGATAAATTAATTTTAGGATTCTTCCCTACGGTTACTTATTAAAATTTATCTTTTTATATTCGATTACTTAATTGATTACGTAGTTATATAAATTGAATCAAATAAGAGACTGGTATTTTCTCGACCTTTTATATGGAAGATTCCGGGTTCGAATCGGTATAAATTTTTCATACATTTCAAAATTGGCTTGTCTTACTCCCATTCACCGGTTTTGACTTTATTGATAGTTTATTATCAGCTGAAATTATTTTTTTATTGAATGATATCTTTTGTATTAAGTATCTAAGGTAAATAAATTTTTATATTTATTTTTATATAATATGAGTCTAATATTTTTATTTTGTATTATATTTACCCGTAATATTTTGAAATTCTATTATTTTTTGGAGTAATGTAACTCCAAAACAGTTATAATTTCATACTATTAATAACAGTATATTAAATTTACATTACCCGATAACATTTTAAGGGACAATTACGAATAAAAAAACAAAAAAATCATAAAATGTTTTTCTTAATTATTATTTTTTTAATATAAATACCCTCAAATTAAGTAAATTATAAAAAAATAAAATTATTTTAAAAATACATTTTAAAAACCCAGATTACGTTTTGAATTTATTATCAGCAAATGAGAAAATAGCATTTTTCAAAATATTTTAACAAAATATTGATTTATAGTAATAAAACATGGACGATAAGATAAAGCATTTGAAATCTAGTTTTACAGTAGGATATTAAAATTTAAGTGTGTCGATAAAATACGAAATAAAAAACTATATTAAAAAAAAGGGACGTTAAAAATGTTAAATACAGTACAAATATTGGAATGTATAAAACAATTAGTCGGGTGTGTAGGATGTTAGTGTGTTAAACTTAAAAGGCTAGACCAGAATAGAAAGGAACAGGGAACAGTACCAAACCAGTCAACATTTTCATAACTTAATAAAAAATTTATTTCAAATTAAATATTTTAATAATTCCCCTTCTTTATTTTTATTATTTTTTATGTAATAAGAAAATATATAAATAATGATAACTTTTTGGATAAGTGCTTACCTACTATACCAAATATCCCAGGTTCAATTCCAGTCTAAGATATGGAAATTTTATAACCACTTCGGTAAACGTTGAACTTTTGTATAAGTTTCTTATGGTATTGTAATTATTGATTAGACTTTTAAAAAAAATAATAAAATTACTTAAATTAAATAAGGGTACTGAAAAAAAGTTTTTTTTTTTGTAATAAGCTAAATTACGATACATACATGTAATACGTGTTGAACGTAGCCTAATCTGTTGTTAAAATTAGTAGTTAGTGGTGTAACTTGCTTTTACATTATAGCAGTATTTAGATTGAAGGCCATAAGAAACGAAAGTGTTATGTCGTTTATATATTACGAAATTAAATAAATAATATATAGCCTATTTATTTATTTTACAAAATGGAATTGTTATAATAATTAATATTTTAATTACATTCTAATATTAATTAATTTCTGTATTTTATTATAATATTTATATTTTCTTATAATAAAAATTAATAATAATATTTTTTTTTCCTTAGTTTATATATTAATAAAATTTATGCCTATCTCCGTGGCGGAGTGGTAGCGTGTCAACCTTTCATCCGGAGGTACTGGGTTCGAACCCCCTGCTTAGCCGTGGCATTTTTCATACGCTACAGATTTTCATTCTCTTAGGAAAAGTAACCAAAGCAATTGGTCATCTCAAAAATAAAAATTTATTTACACTTAAAATAGAATAAAAAAAGAAGCTATTTCGCAGATAATACATAATTTCTTGTCTTATTAAATTTTATTTTTGTGTAATTTTTTTTTAATGAAATTTTTCATTTTGAACAAAGATTTTAATCTTTAAATATTTTTAGTAATAAATTATAAATAATAGTTAATACTAAAAAATACGCATCTGTTTATTTATTTCATAATTAATCTGTTTTTTATAGTTTATATTTTAAGTAAAATATCAAATTTAAGTTTCTGTAGATTAGCCAAATTTAAAAAAATGAATTAATACAAATTTATTTAAAATTAGTATTCAAATTATACGTTAAAAAAGAAACAATAATTACCACAGTTCATTTTTCTTAACAAAAAAGCCCCAGTTATTTATTATACGTAGTTTTCACTTTTCCTAATAACAACATTTTTCTAATCAAATTTGCAAAAGTTTTGAGACTATTTTAAGAGTCATTACAGGCAGTGTTTTTATTTATTTTATGATCACTTTGGATTATGCCGTTTTAATTTTAAATTAATAAAATTAAAGAATTTAAAGTAAGAGATATCAGTTTTATTAATAAGCTATATATTAGTCCAGCCATTTTTTTTCTTTTGAATATTTAATGTTTTTATTAAATTTTTTTCAATTAGACTTTTTAGTGTTAAAATAAGTAACTGAACAATGCTTTTTGTGTTATTGTAATAGTTTTTAAAATTTATATTAATTTTATCAATGAATCTCTACGTCTCGGTTGTCTAATTTATTTATTTTTGTAATATTAAATTTAAGTTATTTTAAAATAATTTAATAATTCCGAAAATTAAATATTAAAAAAATATTCCTTAATTTTTTCAAAAATACTTGTTTTGTGATTTAAAAAAAATAATAAAATTATCTTACAGTTTACGTTAAAATAATTGGTTAATTTAATAATTTAGATTATTGTTTTTGCATAGAGCCTCTGGTTACCGGAGTATTTAGAAAATAATTTGTTTGATTAAAAATTTATATTTATTCCTCATACATTAACTAATAGCTATGTTAATTAATTATTTATTAATTAAGAAAGATATTTGGTTTAGAGAAATTTATATTGGTTATATTTAAATTATTATCTCTTTTCTATTTAATTAGTAACGCCTCTGTTTTTGTTCATTGAAAATTCAGTTAATTAGACGTATTTTTAAATTCTAAAATATAATTTTATTGCAGCCTTTAGGTTTTTTTAACTAATAAAATAATAAAATTTATATTATTTTAAAATTAAAAACCGAATTTTATGATTGTAATTCTGTATTACATCCGACTAAATGTAATTATCTTCTCTTCGGGATAGGATAAAATGATGATAATAGTTTAATGTAATAGAGTTAGATTTATAAAATATTAAACATCTCACTTTCAAAATAATGGAAAATTTTTCTTCCAATGGCCTTTCAGAAATAATTATCGATTTTTTATTCCCTGAAGTATCCGGTAATTAATAGCCCGCGTCCTTAAAAGGCTAGGAAATCCCATTAGTACGTAATAGAATTGTATATTCCATCTCTGTGTTGGATATTATTGCGTAATTATTCGACTAATAATAGTTACTGAGGCGTCATTAACAATAGTGCAGTCGAATACTGTGCTGAAGAAGGAGCTAAAAAGACTTATTAGCTCTGAAAATACTTTGGAAGAAAATGTTTTATTATTTTAAAAGTAAGTCGTTTAACATTTAATAATAAAAAAATATTAACTTTCAACGAAGATATACACGTAAATTTAAAAATATATTTCAAAAAATTAATGCGCACAGTTTTTCAATTTATAAAAAATTCTGTTTATTAAGTATCAAACAGTGAAAGATAAATTACAATTATATATTAAAATAAAACTGAAAAAAAACTTTTAATTTTGTTCATTATTATATATAAATATACAAACACTTTTTTTTTCTTTTGTAATACTTTTATACTTAACAGAAAAACCTAACGAATAATCATAAAATGCAGTTTCATTAATTAAATTAAAAAGAAAATAAGTTAACGGTACAGTGAAGAAAAAAAAAGATTTAAATATATATTGCTTTTATGAAGTATTTGTTTTGTATAGACAATATTAAAACTTATTGTGTACTGTATCTATAAGAAGTAACCGAAGGTGAAACATTATTATGTCGCATTATGAGCACATTTTAATATGACCTGCATATACAGACTGTAAAGTGTGTAACACATTCTTCGTCTATTTCTCCTCTCTTTAACTTGCTTAGAATATGATTTTGCTGCAGTCTATTTCATTCATAACAATGTTTATTCAACAAGTTACTATTTAATAATTAAACAGCTTTCATTTTTATTTATAGTGTTGTATTTACAGCTGTTTATTTAGGTTTGTCTTTTTTATTTTTTCAAATCAGATGAGTTATCTTGTTACAGAACTTTGCATTTATGTATAACTTTTATTAAACAATTGTGTCTTTATAACTTAGCTTCGTGGGTGTTGTAGTCTAGTACAAAGTGTTGCACACACAAAAACAGTTTTTGTACACTGATGTGTAAGCGTGTGTGTGTGTGTGCTTAAAGTACTCATGAGGCGTAGGAGATGCAGGGGGGAAACCTTAGGGCATTTACTTTCACTAACATAGTACCGTTTGTATTTAAATTGAGGCCGGGTGTCTATTGTTTTTTCAACTACATACACTGTTCTATCTGTTATTGTTGTTTTTCTTTTTTTGTTTTCTTTTTGTTAGCTATGCAGTGACACTTGAGTTACACTATCGAAGTTGTAAATCGTAAACCATATGTAATATATTTCTGTAGACTGAAAGTAAGTTTAATCTAATTAAATGATTACTTAAACAAAACAAAAACTTTTGATATTATATTATATGATACATCAATTAATTGTATGTTTTAACTGAACGGTTCAATAAATTCAGTTATCTAATAATTATAAGTTAAAACAATTTTTTTAATTTTATGCTCGAGACTTTAACAGTTGGTTATAAACGGTGGCGTATATAAAAAGTAATAACAGAAGGATAGCATAGAAGTAAGTTAGAAGTAATAACCTGACTAACGATAACATTTTATATATATATACATATGTATGTGTATGTACGTTGATTCTTGTTGTTTTTTGTAACTTTTGCATACTTGACCTTTGAAAAATCTCTTCTATTTTTAACACAAATTTTTTCCAAAGATGGATACTTTTGAAGCAATGAGTAATTATTCATGAGAATACAGCGAAGATGCTAATTATAAAGTAAGACATATAGTTTTTTTTAAAGAAAGGAACTAACCATTTCATTATAACTTTCGTCCTATTGCAGCTTTGGATTTTTACAGAAATTGATACCGATATTGGAAATATAGCCCAGTTTTCCGGTAAATAATTACTTATATATTTATTGATTAATAATATAGCAGATCTCTTTACTTAAGTTTCCTACATTCATATTCTAGTTATAAGTAAGAAGCTGAATTTAAAATTAACAATTCCATCTTTATCAGCTGCGGAAAGCTTAGCTAATACGAGATTGATGGGTATGATCTTTTAATAAACATTTTTATAATTTGAAATGTAGTAGCAAGTACCTTTACTATTACGTAAGAATATTCCACACATTATGTGTAACTGTGTTTGTAAAACTTGACTAACTAAATCCACAATTCTTGTTTAAGTTATGCTTTGTGTAATTACCTATGTTAGAGTTATTTCCATTCAATCTTGCTTTTTTCTGTTAATATTTAAAAACTGATATCTACAATACAAATACACTGACAAATTATGTTTAAGTAAAAACAAAAGCTATACATTATGTAAAATAATATGTATGCAATTATACACCGGAAGACTGGTTTAATATTTCCGATTTTACCAACAGTTTCTGTATTAATTCTTAAATAGCTCTATATTAAAAGTTGTAAGTAATATTTAAACCCTTTCCGTTTGGAAAATATTTAATTTATAAAGAATATCTTCATTAAGTTTCACCAATAATCACTGATTGGTTCCGATCCATTTACCGACTGCGTTTACTGATACAATAAATTTAGTTTAAATCGCATAGTTTATTAAATTTCATAGTTTATTAAATTTCATTGATATTCATTTATATTTTTCTAACAAAAACATAAAGTTTGGTTAACTTCTATGAAAAATGATATTAATTAATATTGAAATTAATTGTGAAATAAGATACTTACGAATTCAAAAGTAAAAAAACAAATTATTTAAAATTAAAGAAAATAATAAAAACTATAACATTTTTGCGGTTTTTTTTAGTAATGGTTTAATCCTTTTTTTATTATTGTAAAATATTGGTTAAACAATTTATAAAGTTTAAATACCTTTTCGTAGGTCTTCCTATGGTTCTTTTTTTCTATTTTATATATATATATATATATATTTATTTAGTTTATTTTTCTAACAGTGCATCATTATGTTTCTGAGTATTGCATCATACAATTTGTATTAGTTCCTTTTAATATCATATCAAAATAATTAATCTTCTTTGATATATAATTACCGTTGATTTAAATAAATAAAATAAAATAGAGGAAAATTATAATATATATATATTTCCGATCCACTGAATTTCAAAGATATACGCAAGTTTCAAGTTTATTTGAAACTTTGTGTGAGCAAAGTTACTTTTAATAAAACCCCAAAAATTATGTTTTGTATTATGTGTTGAATAATAACGGATACATTCATTTCCTGTTAATTAATATTTTTTTAAGTAAAAATGCTCATGAAATTTTACAATTAATCAAAATATGTATAAAAAGAGAAAAAAACTGTTATAGTTGACAAATTTCCCGCGATTTCCGTCGTTAGACTTTTGTTATTATATATTATTTTATGTTAGTGTGTATGTGTAGATCTTGTATTAGTAAAAATACTGCCAGGTGGTCGAAAGCAGTCAAGTGTTTGGTTTTTTGTTACTTCCGGAGGAGCTGTGTACAAAAAGGGTTCCGGTCTATAGGCCTAAGATAATAAAGTAGATGACGTAGACATACACACAAACACACACATATGTATATATATATATATACACACACACACGCACATCACAATACGTTGCACTTAAAATTACGTGTTATCAGCAAATACTAACTTTCATTCCCATATTTAGCACCAGTTAGTGTTTTATTAATAACATCCTAACTTTCTATGTTACGTTTTAATGTTTTATTATTACCTTTAGCATTTATCTATTACTTTTTTCTTCTAAATAGGTACATGGTGCGTGTTAATTTATAAAATGAAACATTATTTTTTAAATAATTTTTTATACATACATCTTATTTTACTATATGCAAGGATTTTGAGTGAGAAAATGATGTAAAATCTTTGTAGAGCATGTCAAGCCTGTTTTGAATTCGATCCCAAAATCAAGGTTCTGAGTTTAAAGTCTGAAAAAAGTAACATGTTCATAAATCACATTCAATAGTTTAAAATTGTTATAATTATGCAAAATTATTTATTTTTAACTTTATCTCTAATTTCTTTTGACAAATTAGCTTGTAATATGCTAGGTATTAAATTTGTATAGGTATTTTTTTGTATTAAACTGGAAATCATGGCTTACAACTGCACCTGTAAAGGCTCTAAAGGTGTCAATCGAAAGGATGTGACTACACGTTACTCTAGGCTTCAACCGACCTCTTGGCTTACAGATCCAACGAAGATTCCTGATTGCTGAATTTTTATGTCAGTTTGGGAGTATCGCCATTTTATACTGATGTGAAAAACAACTACGACTCCGCTCCGGATCACTCGCTTGTTCTTCTGACAATTATTGCAATGATTCTGAGAAAAAAGTGATCACTGTTCCTTCACAACAATAGAACAAACTTGGTGTTGTATCGTAATTGGATAAAGGAGATACTACCTTTCGATATAGCACTGAGTGCGATGATGATGTGGAGGCAGCTATAAGGTGCTTAATCGCATTACTTCGTTGGAGGTAAACGGAATACAAGGTGCGGACTATTCTAGGGAGATTATGGACATAGTTAGAACAAAGAGAAAGTTTAGAAAGCGATGGCAACGGTTCGGGAGGCTTGAGGACAGGACGGCAATTCTAAGGATGGCCCGTAGAAAGTACTAATAAGTATGTACAGGAATGAATCATAATACGATTTTATTAATACTACACGAATACTACCGATTTTATCCAAAACGTTTGAGAAACTGTTTCTGCGCAGATTACGACCAATGTTAGAAAGCGAAGGAGTGGTACTCGACCATCGATTCGGCTTTAGAGGTGGTCGTTCAACAGTGGAACAAGCCCACAGAATTACCAGTTTTATCGTCAGATGTCTAAAAGAGAAAAAGTATTATTAAGCGGCCTTTTTGGACGTAGAACAAGCATTTCACCTGAATTTGAACAAGTTTGGTTACCTGGTTTTTTCAAATTAAAATCGTGCCTGCCACAACCTTATTAGCTATCTGGACGGTCGCTTCTCGCGAGTTAACTACAATCAAGAGACAATAAATCAGAAGTTTTTCGACAATAAATCAGAATTTCCACAGGGCTCAGTCCCGGGGCCGGTTCTATTCCTGGTCTACACCGCCAACCTACCTAATCCAGACAGTGTCAAAGTAGCGTCATATTCAGATGTTATGGCAATCTTGGCGGTTGACAGTAGCCCGAATATAGCCTCAGAGAAATTACAATCCACACCGGATACCGTCAGCATTAGGCTGCGTAAACGGAGAATAAAGGTAAATCCAACAAAGTCCAATCGCATAACGTTCACAATGGGAAAGAATGATCGTCCTGAGTTCATTTAAACGGTGTCCGAATACTTCATGCCAGTAAGGTAAGGTTTCTCGGGTTTTTACCTCGATCGCCGTTTAACTCTGAGAGATCACATAAGGGAGAAAAGGAAGTCGCTCGACATTAAGTTTAAAAATATGTACTGGATATCGGATAAGGGATCGCAACTTTCTTTATCCGACAAGATTCTGCTTTACAAGGCTTTCTTGAAGCCGGTGTGGACTTAGGGAATCAAACTCTGGGGTACAACCAGTAACAGCAATGCGGAGATCATTCGACGGTTCCAGAATAAAATACTACGGAACATAACCCAAGCGCCGTGGTTCGCGAGGAATACTGAGATCCACGATCACATAGGCGTTCCGTACGTTCCAGAAGTCGAACGCCTAGCTTCGAGAAACGCGTCCAGGTCGAAGAAGCACGTTGATTAAGTAGTTTTGGATTTACGGTACAACTGCGGGGACGGTAGGGAGTTGAAACGACTCCACGCGCTCGATGGACCGTTATGATGATCCGATTTGTTGAAGATGACAATTCTTATAATAATTATTGTTTTTTTTTTGATTATTCAGATTTGTAGACTCTCACGTTTAATATTTATCTACGGTTGTTTTAAAGTTAACGTTTCATTTATCGTTCTATTTAAAGTTTTCTTTATTTAGTTCCATTTACTTACCCATTTAGGATTAACGATGCAATAAATTAAACTATATTCAAAGTCGCTATAAAATATTACGTATTTCATAGTTAATAATATTTTTCATGTATTTATCGCATTGATCTTCTATGATCTTCTTTCAAGCGATAGTCTATCAAACGACTTACTTATAGATTCAGTATAGAAGTCGATTGTAAATAAAGAAATTCAGCACAAAAAACAAATAAAATGAATGATATTACGCGAATATAAACTCTCGATGAAAATGTGTTCAAAAAAATTTCTTTCAACTAAAGGTACGAAGTTCCTTTTTGAAATATATAAAAACATTTTCATAATTTTAGTAACATTAAAATTAAAAAGCCGATCTCCGGGGCCGAGCAGGTAGCGTCAGAATTTCGTGCAAAGGTACGGAGTTCCGTTCAGGCACGACATTTTTTCGTATGCTACTGATTTCCACCGGACTGATGACCGTAGCAGTTGATGCCCAGTCTTTCATAAAAATAGAAAAAACAAATTACATGGTGATTGTACATCTGTAGGTTATTTTTTTTTTTGAGCTAATAATGCAGCAACCGCTTGAAAAGCATTACCGATGTTCAGATCCAAAAATAGTTTCAAAAATATAAATTCTATGAAATTTTCATGCGGTTATCATTTTTCATATTAAAAGAAAAAAAATTATTTCAGGTGCTCAAAGAAAGAAATTGTGTTTCTGTCATGTTTATCAACTCTTTTTTTTTAAAGTAGTAGCATTATTTAATTTTTTTCCATTAAAATACATCTTGAATGAATAAAAAAAAATTCACCCGATTAAATCGAAATATTTGGAAATGTTATATTTTGTTTGTCTTTTTTTCAAATTTAACTTTTTTGATTTGAATTTGTTACTTGATAAGAATTCTTAGTAAGTATAAAAACCTTTCAAACTTACTGAAGTTGAATCTCCTGTTCAAAACTGGGTAGTTTTTTGTGTGAATAAAAGCCAGAATTAAATCCATTCTCCGTAGAATTTTCAATAAAATTATATCACGAATGAAGTAAGATACTAAACGTACAAAATTTTTTTTTTTTAATTCAAATATTTTGGAAAAAATCTTTTGCAATCTTTGCTTAGGTATTATATAATTCGATAGATTTGTATTAAAAATTTATACGATATATTAAATTAATAAAACGACGAATTAATAAACCCACCGGGTCGGTCTAGCGAATAATCGGCCGATTCGTAGTCGAGGTTTCTCAGGTTGAAATCCTAATAAACATAGTCGCTTTTATACGGATTTGAATACTACATTGTGGATACCGTTGTCCCTTGACGGTCTGGTTTAATTAATCGCACGTCTCAGGAACAGTCGATCTGAGTTCGTTCAAGACTACACAAACGTGTGCCGATAAACACCGATACAGTTACATTAAACTGAGAAGTCGCTGATGAGTTTAATCGTTGATACGACTGTAAGTAAAAATATTAAAAAAGATAATTTTTAAAATATAAATTTTATTATCCGGAATGAATATTTAAAAAAAATAAATAAAAATTTAGCAAGGAACTGCAGTCTAAGTACTATGACATAATAAGTAAGATTATAAACGAACACGAAAGGTTTTACTTTCGTATCGCAAAGGAAATATAATTATTTTGATATCGGTAAAAATTTAAACTGCGGTAAGGTCAAATTTTATAACCTTCGACCTTTAACCGTTTTAACAAACTTTCTTCTTTATATTGTGTCGCTAGCCTACAATTACGGGTATAATTATTCTTTCGAGCTGGTAATATCATTTAAAAACCGCACTACTCTGCCTATATAATATATTATAATTTATATTAAATCGTGGAATGAAAATATAACACGTCAAATTTCATTATGTTGTTATTTATTTACTCTCTTTTTAAAATTAATATTAAATTAAATGTAGTAAATCGTATACAAAATTGCACAAAAATTTATTTTAATAACTATTATATAAGAATAACTTTGATTACAGTAATTATATTGTCGTAATTACCCGACTTAATTAAACTAAATATAAGCCAATTAAGAATGGAAGTCTATAGTTACCTACTATTCATTTATTCTACAGTTGTAACACTAATTTTTTTAGCTTTATTTTATGTGGATCGCGTTTATTAGTTATATAGATTATATATATCTACTTTTACGAAATAAGATTTAATTCGAAAGCTATGCATTATAATTATAATTTCAAATCTATTTAACCTAAAAAAGTAATTTAATTATTAATAATATTTATTACAATATTAACCTTCTACAAACGATCTGGTTGAATTATTCTTTTACCGACCGGTAATTACCGTAAAACAAGCCACACGATCGGTAAATGATCGAATTTGTTTCTACAAGACACTTTTATAATTTTCAGGAAAAGAACAATTTTGTTATTGTAAATAGATACTTTATATAAATCAAATTTAAATCGGTCGATGCAAAATACGTAACAGAAATTTTCTATCTTACTCTTATTAAAAGTTAACCTCTCTCGAAAGATTTTTGAGAAGATGGACCCTCTCCGATTGAATGTAATTTTATTATCATGCCGTTCTGTGAAGTATCTTAATTTTTACTCTTGAGACCTGTCGTGCTTAAAGCAGCTTTATGCAACGTATAAGTTAAATACTGTTAGGTCCACCTTAAGGATTGAGAATATAAGAATTTATATTAAACCCTTCATCGGCTTAATTTCTCATTAAATAAAAGTTATCGTATATATTTCAAAAATTTCAGATCTCTATTATATTTGTTTAATTTTACATTTACTATTTCGGGATAATTCTAGATCAAAATAACTTTATTAATGGAATTAAAATAAATATTTTTTAGAGTACTTACCATCCCAAGTTTAACCGTCCCCGTAAGATTAAAATACTTTTTGATTTCTAGGTATTCGGGTAATGCTGTATAGAGAAGAGAATACCTTAGTTGTAAAATATGTGCTATATTTTTAACTTTTATTAATCCAAGAGTATGAGGTAGTACTCTAGTTCTGATGGGTTAAATGCCTTTTAAGTTTCGTTTATCATCATTATAATTTTTTTAATTGAATAATATTACAAATGTGCGATTCTTTTTTTGCAAATCCTGTATCAATTGTTTTATTATAAGACAATTAGTACTTAAAAAATATCTACATAAAATCTTAATAAAAAAAAGTAATAATCAAATTTAAATCTCTGAAAATAAAACAAATATAAATGCGCATTATTATTTTTTTATTACCTTCCACGAAGGTCGTTTTAAAATGTCACGACATTATAGGTTATGCAAATTATCTATTATTGCAATATTTGCAAAAACGTTATTAATAATGCAATACCCACTGGGTTATAAAAAAAAATTAATATTTACTTGGATGCATGAAAATTATATTTTCATAAAATACTATTACGACTAAATACTTGATTTGTTTTGCTTATAATACAAACATGTATTTTAAATTTAAGACGTGCATATAATGTTCGTGTATTCAATTACCACATGTATTTATATTAAACGGATGGAATAAGTAGTTTCTTATTTTTAGATAAAATAATATGAATTTAACAAAAGCATAATTAAAGTTTTTTGAACCGCAATCCATTCTTCAAGTTCAACTAAGGACATTTCGTAAAAACTATTCGATCGTTTAGTAAAACATTTTATTTTCTGACGAACTTCTTAATAACTTATTATTTTATCGTATTTTTTTTAAATTTCTTTTTAAATAATAGTAATTATCATCTAATATTACTATTCCATTCAGCTCCAGTTTGTCTTATAAAATGATCCAACCTGTTTTCCCCCTTTTATTGTTTTCCGTAGGGGAAGGGAAAAGCTCTACCAGAAGCTGTCAGGCCCGCTCTGACGGCAGTGCGGAGCTCACATCCGCTAAACAACCTCTTCCTTCTTTCCATAGGAACTGGACCTGGCCGCGAGGCATGAACACGGTTCCTATGGGACGGGTGCGAGATACACGTACTTCCGGCTTCTGAGCAGCAGGATCTGACATTCACTGAAAGTCATCGGCGGGCGACGACCAGGGTGGGCCCCTGATGCCCACTCCCGGAGACTGGCCGTCACCCACTACCCATCCGCCAGCTTATCTTAATGATGTCCGCGATCATGCGCTCTATCACAGCCCATCACCTCCTGAACCTGAGCATGCGGCCCATATCGTTATCAGGATCTAGATGTCCCAGAGCCCGATAACATTCTGCCCGCGATTGCTCCCAGTGATGGCAGTTGAAAACGGTATGTTCAACTGAGTCAACCTGTTTATATTAGACACACAGGTCTGACTCCGTCCATCTGTACCTCTTGAGGTACGAGCGGAAATACCCATGTCCCTTAAGGAATTGGGGTAGCTCGTACCACTCCTCACTGTAGGTACTCTCCACGTGAGGTGTAATCATAAGAAGCAACCGCCGTATCCAAGTTCCTGTTCCTACATTCCTCCCAAACCTCCTAGCGGCATTTATCTGAATGACATTCATGAGTGGCAGGACGCTCTGCAGCTCTTTCCTCCGAAACCATGACCCTCCTCACCACATGTGGGGCACTTTGCGGCGTGGGCACAGACTTTACTCTGATGGCCAGGATCGCCATAGTTGAAGCACAGCTTCACCCTATCCAGGCTCCTACATGTTGCGGCCAAGTATCCTGGCGCCCAACGCCTAAAACACCTTTCTGTAGATGATTGGAGAGAAACCCTGCAGGACACCCATCCTACGTTCAGCCAACCCTTCGATAGCAGTGATTCTGTATTAAATGCCGGTATCGCCACCATCGCTATTTCAGTTGCTCCAAAAGCCGGCCTCATAGACACACCACTTCGATTGAATCTATCTCAACAAACCGCCGGAGAGCCTTCCGTAACTCTTGTTTGGTGGTCAAATCATCTATATCTTTGACTATAACGTGTACTCGCCGACCCGCTCTGCCTCCCGCTGACACTGTCACTCCTTGCATCTTTTGCGCAATTACACTCTTGAGTCTCTCCGCTGTTCCTCCCTCAGCACTAACTCTAAGCTGAAGATCCTCACCGCCGTATTTCCAGTCCAAGAATATCCCGCCGACGTCAGATGATACTCTGTTCTTAACTACATTGAGAAGGTCGTTGGGCACCACATTCCTCTGTAATGCTTGCCCAACATCAGCCGCCAGGTCAAAGACTCACGCCACCGACGTATCCTCCAAGCCTTCAGGGTCCTCCACCAGCACAATATACCTAACTGACTCCTCCACGTCCTCCTCCAAAGCCCTCTGGATCTCCTGGGCACCATACGTAACGGGCGTCTGTGTGGCCCGTTACCTCCGCCACCTGGATTCCTTTTTCTTGAGCAGACGGCCAGAAGACTTTGTGGTGGCCGTTAAACGGCTTCATAGAAGCACTCAGCTTCATTCGTATTGTTTGATTTCAGCTTTTGTAGTAATGTTCGCGGTGACCAGGTGACTCAGTAATTTAACTTGATCGCCCAACTCCTGCATCACTAAGTTAAACTCGCTACTACGATCTGGAAGGTGTTTAACGCCCTCCATATTTGCGATAGAACCCCCTTCATGAATCCAAATTAGCTTCCGGATTGCTGTTCTATCTTCCGTCTTCATCGAGGTGAAGAAGTCTTCACTATGAGCCTTAGATTTTTTCTTCTCCTTCCTAACCGTGGGAGACATACGTAACCGCTGCTTTTCTGTCGTCCTAACCTGCGGTATTTGCAGTAGTCTTGTCTGGAGGAACCAACGGCGCCCACGACATAACTGCAGTTGGAGATTGAGACCCACTCCGCTGAGGTAACCGTGACTCAATGGCTTCATCAGTGTCATCACTCCCTGAGTTGTCGCTAGCCACTGACGAGGAGGGATTTGACAGTAATTTCCGTATAAGTAATGTGGCCCTATACTTCCCTACCTTCCGTCTCGCCTTGAGTTCTTATGCTTTGTACAAGGACTCCGAGCCGAGGAGTTCAAGGCCGCCGAATCACCCGAGCTTCTATGCACTCGCCTCGGTACCCAAGTGATCAACTCTGGTTGCCCAATTTCGCTGTCACCAGACAATCCCCCACGGGCCTTGTCACGCTGTGTAGGATTTTTTTTTACTTATAGGGGTAGCAAACTTCCCACCCCAGGCAAGAGTACGCCAGAATCTCACATTACTGAAAAACACGAGTAACGAAACGTAAACAAGAATCAGCTGTAGCGATGTAAACAAATCGTCACAGCAAAAGTCAATTAATGTGTCCAGAAAATAACAATAATCACCCAGGGGCTAGAGAAATAGTAATTCATCGTCCAATAAGCAACTGAACAAGTCAACGGAAATAGTAAATGCAAAATATCGTAGAAAATATAATAATAAAACACTTAACCTACCGTTGCAAACCGGCACAACAACCCTTAGCAACTTCGATGGTAAAAACAGTAAAATAATCGAAAAAACGTAACAAAAACCCCAAAATTATAACACAAAACCAAAAAAACAAACAACGAATAATAACACCAAAAAACAAAACAACAGTATAAAAAAATCACGTAAGCAGATCCCATGTACGGAGCACTACAAAAGACGTCGAGATAGAATAGAAACCAAGCAAAATTGTTATTTCTGAGAGTAATGATTATTTTTTTTATAACCACACCCTTGTGTGAACAAAGCTGGGTGTCACAATTATTATTTCAATTTAATAAATTGGATAATATATTCAGCTCCATAAGTAAGGAAACAGGAAACCACTTTATTCTTTTTTTCCTTTATAGAATTGGCATATTACTTTTTAAAATGGCTATGTCAATTTTTTCTGGAGTGGACGTGATATGAATTTATGAGTCACGTCAGCTCGCCCTCACCTATAACCTATAAATTTTTTAGGGATGCAGATTTTGATACTGCTTTCAACTACAATGACATTTGTAGAATTTTTTGTATCTTGTTAATATATCATTAAAAAAAAAATCTTTTTGCAGTTGTACCAAGAAGACCAAATTTCGTTAATTTAATTTAGTTGTAATATTTAATTATATTTTTTTTAATTTGGTTTAATCTTGCTAACAAAACATAACACAAATAAAGAAACGTCACTGGTCCAATTTGCGGCATCATAACGAACTTCAAACTTGCCCCGCTCAAATATTGTCAACTTTAAATTGAGCGTAATTCAAGATCACCTCAATCAATCTTCATAAAATTTTTCACATCCTCAACTTCAGTCACATTACTTCAGCACATCTAAATTACAATGAAATTGATTCCGTAGTTTTAAAGATGTGTATAGACATAAGTATATATATATATATATATATATATATGTGTGTGTGTATAAGGAGACCCTAATTTAAGTGAATGGTATTTTCGTACTCTTCATATATCAAAACGCAAAGAAAATTCGTTTTCACTCCCCCATTTCCATCATGATAGGGAAAGTAATACCTCACTTTTCTTCAAAAAGTGGGTAAAAAACTTCTAATGAAAAAAAAATAATAATTCAGTTTGAATGGTTGAAAAGATTAATTATTATTTGGATTTTTTTCTGTGTATTTTTATTCGATTATCAACTTTATAATAAGGTATTCTAAACAACTCCTGTTACGTATATGAGTCTATAACGCCGATCTCCATGACGGAATAGTAGCTCTCGGCCTTTCATCTGGAGTCTCGGTTTCGAATCCCTCGGTCAGGCATGACATATTTCACGCGCTACAAAATTTTATTTTTATATTCCCACGATAGATTATATCATGGTTAAGCAAAGATTTAGAAATCAACTCGTTGACTGCAAAACTTACCCTGGAGCAGACATTGATAGCGACCATAATTTGGTGATAATGAAATGTAGATTGGGGTTTAAAAACCTGAAGAAAAGTTGTCAGATGAATCGGTGGAATTTAGAGAAGCTTGAGGAAGAGGAGGTAAAGAAGATTTTTGAGGAGGACATCGCAAGAGGTCTGAGTAAAAAAGATATGGTAGAAAATGTAGAAGAAGAATGGGAGAATGTTAAAAAGGAAATTCTTAAATCAGCAGAAGCAAACTTAGGCGGAATAAAGAGAACTGGTAGAAAACCTTGGGTTTCAGACGATATATTGCAGCTGATGGATGAACGTAGAAAATATAAGAATGCTAATGATGAAGAAAGTAAAAAGAACTATCGGCAATTAAGAAATGCTATAAATAGGAAATGCAAACTGGCGAAAGAAGAGTGGATTAAAGAAAAGTGTTCAGAAGTGGAAAGAGAAATGAACATTGGTAAAATTGACGGAGCATACAGGAAAGTTAAGGAAAATTTTGGGGTACATAAATTAAAATCTAATAATGTGTTAAACAAAGATGGTATACCAATATATAATACGAAAGGTAAAGTCGATAGATGGGTGGAATATATTGAAGAGTTATACGGAGGAAATGAATTAGAAAATGGTGTTATAGAGGAAGAAGAAGAAGTTGAGGAGGATGAAATGGGAGAAACAATACTGAGATCTGAATTTAAGAGAGCATTAAAAGATTTAAATGGCAGAAAGGCTCCTGGAATAGACGGAATACCTGTAGAATTACTGCGCAGTGCAGGTGAGGAAGCGATTGATAGATTATACAAACTGGTGTGTAATATTTATGAAAAAGGGGAATTTCCGTCAGACTTCAAAAAAAGTGTTATAGTTATGATACCAAAGAAAGCAGGGGCAGATAAATGTGAAGAATACAGAACAATTAGTTTAACTAGTCATGCATCAAAAATCTTAACTAGAATTTTATACAGAAGAATTGAGAGGAGAGTGGAAGAAGTGTTAGGAGAAGACCAATTTGGTTTCAGGAAAAGTATAGGGACAAGGGAAGCAATTTTAGGCCTCAGATTAATAGTAGAAGGAAGATTAAAGAAAAACAAACCAACATACTTGGCGTTTATAGACCTAGAAAAGGCTTTCGATAACGTAGATTGGAATAAAATGTTCAGCATTTTAAAAAAATTAGGGTTCAAATACAGAGATAGAAGAACAATTGCTAACATGTACAGGAACCAAACAGCAACAATAACAATTGAAGAACATAAGAAAGAAGCCCTAATAAGAAAGGGAGTCCGACAAGGATGTTCCCTATCTCCGTTACTTTTTAATCTTTACATGGAACTAGCAGTTAATGATGTTAAAGAACAATTTAGATTCGGAGTAACAGTACAAGGTGAAAAGATAAAGATGCTACGATTTGCTGATGATATAGTAATTCTAGCCGAGAGTAAAAAGGATTTAGAAGAAACAATGAACGGCATAGATGAAGTCCTACGCAAGAACTATCGCATGAAAATAAACAAGAACAAAACAAAAGTAATGAAATGTAGTAGAAATAACAAAGATGGACCACTGAATGTGAAAATAGGAGGAGAAAAGATTATGGAGGTAGAAGAATTTTGTTATTTGGGAAGTAAAATTACTAAAGATGGACGAAGCAGGAGCGATATAAAATGCCGAATAGCACAAGCTAAACGAGCCTTCAGTAAGAAATATAATTTGTTTACATCAAAAATTAATTTAAATCTCAGGAAAAGATTTTTGAAAGTGTATGTTTGGAGTGTCGCTTTATATGGAAGTGAAACTTGGACGATCGGAGTATCTGAGAAGAAAAGATTAGAAGCTTTTGAAATGTGGTGCTATAGGAGAATGTTAAAAATCAGATGGGTGGATAAAGTGACAAATGAAGAGGTATTGCGGCAAATAGATGAAGAAAGAAGCATTTGGAAGAATATAGTTAAAAGAAGAGACAGACTTATAGGCCACATACTAAGGCATCCTGGAATAGTCGCTTTAATATTGGAAGGACAGGTAGAAGGGAAAAATTGTGTAGGCAGGCCACGTTTGGAGTATGTAAAACAAATTGTTGGGGATGTAGGATGTAGAGGGTATACTGAAATGAAACGACTAGCACTAGATAGGGAATCTTGGAGAGCTGCATCAAACCAGTCAAATGACTGAAGACAAAAAAAAAAATTCCCACGTACAAGCATTTAAAGCTTCTGTGATGAATTAATGAATTAATTCATTCGTTTATTTTTAAAGATTACTAAATCGATATTTTAACAAATGCAACACAAGCACAAATCTAGTGCTATTATTTTATTTTAATAAAACTGATTAAAATTAATTAAAAAAATATTGAAAATTTTTTGATTAGAAAATATTTTCTTTACTTTCGAAGAGAAAGTAGTCGGTGATTATATTTATTAAAATATACGTACATAATAATTAATAAGCAATTTTTTAAATAAAATATTTTTTATTAGTTAACATTTTTTTAATAATAAATTGTAACATCTACTCTTAAATGTATTTAATTTTAAAAGTATTATTTATTTTTATGAACAAAATCTTCTTGAGTTTTTATTTAACCGGTTGAAATTTTTAAACATATATAAACATCGTACAATATATATTATATTTAGATGTTTACTTTCACTATTTTTATTATGAACAAAAATATATATATATATAGTAACAAATACATCTGGACAATTATAGTACTGTAGTTAAATACTTATTCTGAAATATTACATAATTATATGTACTAATACTTTATAATCGTAGCACTAAAAATAATTGTTAGGACTTAATATATTACAGATTAGAGACTATTCACGAAAATGTACTTAAATAGGCGTATATACCAGAAAATAAAGAGAGAGGTGAATAAAAAATGGTAGATGTGATTGTTATGAATAATAAATAAAGATGGAGAGTTAATGTAATGATTTATTTGTACTTGTCTAGTTCATTTTATTATAGAAACTATTTATCTGGGTAAATTTATATGGCTGTAAATCATATGATGTAATGGCTGAATAACTCTCACTACGTATTTACTAATAACCGATAATATAAGTGTTAAATTTTTTCGAAGTTACTTTTCACCTTACAAAAACACGTACTAAGATTGAAAATATTTTAGGCCGTACAATACAGTTGTTTATATAATCGAATTATTTGTATATTTTGTTTATATATCGAAAACTACTTTCTATAAAATGTTAAACTAATTCTGATTAAAGTAAAAGAAATGTCTATCGATTTTACCGGTTGAAAAAAAAACAAAACACATCTACGCTGTTCATTGACCCCACTTTTTCAGGTTTCCATAAAGTTTCGATATTATACGGGCTCCACTTTGAATTATTTTTTCCTCCTTGAGATACTTAATGAATCAATTAACGCACTGTTTAAACAACCTTGAATTATTGTACTTTCGAACTGAATACAAGGTAAAATAAAATTCTTTGGCTTTATTTATCGATGAGAGTGAAACGATTAGTTACTTGAAAGACAAAGAAAACTGGTCATATAGTGCGGTGGCCATTAGGTTGCTTTGTGAACGGTTTGAGTTTGGTTCGATCGCCGGCTGGAGTATTTTAATATTTATTTTAATGTAGCTTTTTATCAAGATATCCTTTGCGGTAGGGTTATTTTTCTTTTGCTTCTCTATTCTTTCGTCGATAAACATCTTTTCAACTCTTTTTTGAATCCTGTAAGAATAATTTAATTGCTACTAGGTCCACGGTAAGGATTGAGGGCGTAAGAACCTATATTACATTCTTGGTTGGCTGAATTTATTACGATTAACTAATAGCTGTAGAAAATCTTAACATTTTTTTTTTTTTTTACGGTTTTGTAGATTAGACATCATAAGTAAATGTTATGATAATAATCAAGTTATAAAGGAGTTTCCTTTGAATCATCTTAATTTTATTAAGATCAAAGGCTTATCGAATAGTATCGGAAGCTTATCGATAAGTAACGAACTAGAAATCATAATAATGTCCAGTACTGCGAATAAAACCACAACGTAAAAAGCAAAACATAGAAACAAATAACATTAGAAACATAAATGATCAAAGCCATAACATAAACACTTTGATGACGCATACTTAAGAAGAGAGGCCTTATCCTGAGTGCCGCTATTAGGTTCCAAGATCCATACATGAACCCGCTTTAACCGACTCACATCCTTCTCATTGTCTAACTGGTTAACAGCTAAATAGTTTATGTGTTTGGTTAAATTCAAACCTATTTATATTTTTATTAAGTAAAAATAAAATTTGACAAAATTGCTTATCCGTAATATGCTGTTTCCAAGATAAACATACGCTGCTTTCCCGAAGGATTCTGAGTAGGTTGAATATCATTGCCTAAAGAGGAATTTAAGTATTCCTAGTTTAAAAAAGCTAAACATATGGATGTGTAATTTTTTGCAGAATGTTTGAAGTAATTTAGACACTATAACAGTACAGTGGAACAGGCCATGGTAGAATGTCGAAGGTATCAAGAAGCCAGTCTTCGATCCAGCAATCCGTCATCACCTTACACGTCAACTGAGTTTTCTAAATTTTGAGAGTAATACGCTGTTCTAGACCAGGTTGTTCGTTTCGTTTCTCGGTTGCTTTTTTAATTTATCGTCCCTGTTTTACCACCTATCATTTTTCCTTATTATTAATTCTTTTCTACCCGAATATCGGATCGTTATTAAGGATATAGAAGAAAATAAAACTAAACCTGGAGGTAAAGTTGAGCATCCTAACCGTGTATAATACAACATAGTTGGTGGAAAAATATTTTTTTTTTCATTTTTATAACTCTATAATCAATTTGTATATTTATATAATAATGATCCGCTGACTAGTGGAATTCTAGTTTTATGTGCTAGTTTCTAGATTTAAATGTCCTTGGTTTGAGCCTTATGTAAAAATATAGAACTTTATCGCGTAATTTCATCTTTAATATTGATGTAGAAGAAGCCATGACTCGCGTCGTCGTAATTACTAAGTCATTAATAAAAATAATTTTTCGTATTGTGATTTTTAAAAATTATTTTTAAAAATTTTGTTGCGATTTTTCTTTTGTTCATTAGATCGTAAATTTGAATTGTCCAAGTTAAATTTGAGTATAATTTCAAAGAATTAAAACAATAATTACAATTTTTATTCTATAAATTTTCTTTAAAAGAAAATAAACTATTTATAGGGAATTAAGCTGTAATTCAATGTATTTAAGGAACTTATTTGAAGTTTACATAAAATAAAACCTTGGATTCAATATTATTCATCTACGTGTGGGAAAATAAAAGTTTTATTTTGTAATTATTTTTCTTTTGTATCTGTTTTATGACCTCGAACATCCATTTACATGAGGATTTTAAAGGTAAAATGGAAGGAGAAATGAAGAATTTAAAATAAATTAAATGATAATTAGAAAAAATGTCTAATAGTTGCCAGGAATTGAGCATAAAAGCTGTTTAAACCGTTTAAAATTGTATTACCAAATATTATTTGCCGATTTCCACAAAAATTTGATTTATAAATACAGTTTAACCCTGCATAAGTATAGTCTTTTTAAAAATTCTTTTCCTGAACTAATTTTCACATAAGCCTGAGAGCTTGTCCGAGGGAATGTGGAAATGGAATTCTGTGGCGCATGAAAAATATGTTGCCTGACCGGGATTCAAACCCGGGACCTCCGGATGATTGGCCAAGACGTTATCAGTCCGGCATGAAGATCGGCTTCTTTACATAAAGTCACTATAAAAGGTGAAATCGATTCAAAAAAATATAAGTGTAAAATTACAAATGTTGGCTAAATAAATACTGACAAATTAATTTAATTGTATGTAGTAATATTTTTTCTTTATAATAAAATATCTTTCTCTCTAAAAATGTGTTGCACAAAGTTAGCAAAAAATTATGCCCAATAACATTTACATTATTTATAGTAAAACTTTCTATAAACTTTTCCAATTTCTTAATCAATAAAATATCAGACAGATATATTAGCTATTGTATATTTTATTATAAAGAAATATTTTTTTTCGTAGGAGTGAACTATATGAAGGTAGTATAGGTGAACTAATATATTCTTAACAAACATAGTGAAAGGGTCGTTGTGATTGCTATCCGGTCAATTCGCCCTTGCACGATGTTGTAATATTTCCCTCACAACTTAACTACGAGTATTATTCAGGGAGAGTGGTCCAGTTTTAAAATGACTAATAATATAAAGGAGTTTATAACGTGTTGTTTCAACACCATCACGGAAGTTTCTTATGATTGTAACAATTTATATTCAATATATATATATATATATATATATATATGTGTGTGGGGGGGGGGCGTGCGCGTATTATGAAGTAATGATGAGTTGTTATAATAGGAATAAATAGTATATTTGTAAGTAAAAATGTATATGTAAACTTGTAGTAAAATCTAAAAAAATATTTAATGCAATAAAAAATTCTTGGAATTTATTTAATATATATATATTTTTTAGAGTAAATAAAAAAACAATTAATTTTACAAAATGTTCATCTTTTCTTTCTTCTTTTCTCTTTGGTAAAAATATTTTTGTGAAACAGAATTGATACTTTTTGAAACAGGAATTGCTTTACATTTCGTAAAAACATTTGAATTTTGTAGTACCTCTTACAAAAAACCGTGAATATATATTTCGTTTTTATGATCATTTGAATAAATTTTAATGTTTGTATTATATCTAAAATGTCTTCGAAGTTAAGAAAAACCTGTTTTTACTTTCTTGTACAAAGTAATGGTAGTATTGTGGTCGCGAAAAATTCAGGTTTCCAGATTTCAACGGAAGTATCCATTTTGACCATCCCTGAATTTATTTTGACTAGTTTCGGCATAACGTCTGTACGTACGTATGTATCTCGCATAACTCAAAAACGATTAGCCGTAGACTGTTTAAATTTTGGATTTAGGACTGTTATAACATTTAGTTGTGCACCTCCCTTTTTGATTGCAATCGGCTGGACCAAAAGTGTCCAAAAAAGCCCAAGATCCAAAAATTAGGATTTTGGACTTTTTCTTAACTGCAGTAATAAGCTCTCATTGAGAGGTTTTCAACGATATATCAAAAGTGGTACTTATTTTCATTGGTTCCAGAGTTATAGCCAAACAAAATTTTAATTAATGGAATATTTGGATCTTACAAGGGGAAGACAAATCGGTTCGAATCCGACTTCATCTCCTTTTTTTTGATTTAAATATATTTATTTATTAATAATTATTAACCTGTGGTTCCAGTCGATTGCAATCAAAAGGGGAGGTGCACAACTAGATGTTACAACAGTCCTAAATCCAAATTTTCAACATTCTACGGCAAATCGTTTCTGAGTTATGTGAGATACGTAAGAATTAATAAAAAAAATAAATACTTTCGTTACGTTAAAATTTTATATTTTTAAGGGAATTGAGGGCAGTTAAGCAAACTTACAAATAAAATTTCCATTGACGTGGGAGATCGTAAAACAAGTTAGCAATAGACAACATTAAATTAGAAGAGAAACACTTTCAAACAGAACTGGGTCGTAGGTCTAGATTGAAATACGTTATAACTTAAATACAAGAATTATTAACCGGTCTTAATGAATCTCATTTTATTTAAAATATACATTCACACGCCTTTTTAAAGTAATATATTTTTTTAAATATTTACATTTAAAGTAAAAAAATTTCTTCATCATTTTAACAACTTGTTTAAAATATATTTCATTCCTGTTTTTTTAAAGAACCAATCTATTTATCCATATTACCAATTTTTGTAATGAACTTACTTTCACAGGGTATTATATTTTTTTAACTCTTCTTTGATTATCTGTTTATTTTCCAGGTATTTCCTTTTTAATTAGAAATAATACAATAATATATTATTATTGTTTAACTTTTAACCGATTAAATTATTTGTATTAAAAAATTTTTTTAGTTTTATTAAAATGTTACAGAAATTAAATCAAGATTTAAAATTGTTTGGACCAATAACAAAAATCCTATTTTAAAGAAATTTGTTTTTTTTTGTCAGTAAAGTTATTTTTATTTACTATCAGTCACAATAAACCGAATCCATAAGTAAATTTTATTGCAATAAACAAATGACATGCAAAAAGAGATTTCCATTAAAACCGCTCACGAATTGTAAATGCATGCACACATTTATGCGTATGTATACATATCTTTTACAGTACACTCAAATGTATAATAAAGATAAATAATTTAATGCATTGATAATCCCCAAAGAACACTGATAAAGTCCATAACATAAAAAGAAAACACTAAGAACTACAGTTCACAGTTGCATAAAGAATCACAAAAATGTACCAAACGAAGAAATATCAGAAACAGAAAAAAAATAAACGGCTAAACAAAACGAAGCGTATTTTGGCTAAGCATAATATCCCAATGTAATGGATTCTCTCAAATCTCAAAAAACCTTACAAATCCATTACGTGTAGCCACCTCAGGCGCCGAGTGTCCTCGGTATTATCCAAGAGCCAGCTCCGAGCCACTTATCTCTGAGCCAGTTCACATGACTGTTCAGACTATTTTATATTTGTTACTGAATCGTTGTATCTCCTCTCAAATGCTCGGTACTCCGAGATAATCGTGTATTTCAATGTTTCTTGTAAACCACGGCGTCTCTTTTATAATTTTCAATAACTTATCTGTTATACTGTTTCTTCGACAATGATAGTTCCCCCTGCTTAGCAACCGGTACATCTCCCTGAACTTAATGTTAAGCCGTTTACATTTCTCTCTGACGCGAGTCCTCCGCGTCAGAGAGGACTCGTGGACCTCCGCGGAGTCCTCTGCGCTTGGAGCTTGCGCAGACCCGAGCATCTCACGCTGTTAGAATGCTGGATAAAAACACCAATCAGTTGAACTCGAGGGCAGCCACCCCTCGTCATCGCAAAAGTAACATGTGTAGACTTTGTAGGATTTAACTAAAAAAAATAAATCTAATTTAAATTTATTTTTGGGGGGATCTGTTTCAGAAAAATATGAACACCTTTTTATTTTGTTGATTTTCATATTTGAGATTAAATTTTACTATTTTTAGGTTGTCTTCATTCAATTTTTTTGGACAGCAGAAAATTTTTTTTAATACTCCTAAAAAACAAAGCATTTCCGTTTTAATTTTTCTAAAGATTTAAAAACAATTTATCTTCTAACTAAACAAAAATAAAAACCTTCAGTGATAAGTACTTGTTATACGTGGAAAACATAATTTGTATAAAATTTCTTATAAGTTGTATATAAGAAATTGGAAAAAACAAGGTTTAAACGCCTCTGTTGAAGATACACGCTTTATAGTATATACTATAGTTAGCTTGATCACGATGTTCTTTATAAACCATACGCTGTCGCTCTTTTTCCCAGAGTGTTTATTACCATTATTATTCTTAACCAACTTATAATAATATTTTATGAAATAACTAACTAAACAAGTTTATGCTTGGTTGCGATGCTTTTTATTCTTTATAAGTCATATACTAAGCGCGCGTGTGTTTATATTATACTCATATATGTGTGTGTGTGTATATATATATATATATATACTGAACAATAATTTTATTTTACATTCATTCCGTTTTAATACTTCTAATGTAGTTTATTACAAGAACTTTAAAATATATCTATATCAGTTTTTATTTACTTTTAATAAAAAGCTAATTAAATGTATTTTAAAACATATTGAATTGAAATGTAGTTTATAAGAATTTATTAACCTATATTTTTATTATACTGTTTATATATTTTGAATTCTATAATTTAAGCTTGTTAGTTTTATTACAAGAAGAGTTTAAGAATGGAAAAATATATTGAGGTTAAATAAACATAATTTTCGTTATGTATCTATATTGATTAAAAACAAAATTTAACCCACTGGGTTGGTCTACTGCTAAGCTTGTCGTAAATCACCTGGTTTCGAAATCTAAGTTCTCAGGTTCAAATCCTAATAAAGAGTAGTTATTTTTATTGGGATTTGAACACTAGATCGTTGATACCGGTGTTCTTTGGTGGTGGTTGGGTTTCAGTTAACCACACCTGTCTAGGAGTAGTCGACCTGAGTTTGTTCAAGTTTACAAATTTACTGGTACAGTTACATTACACTAAGCCGCTAATGACTTTAATTGTTGATGCCACTATAAATAAAGTATTAAAAAAAAATTAACGAATAATTTTACTATTATTTCAACAATCTTTTCTTTTTGTCGTTCGACTTTATAAAAAATGGAGTTCTCAGTTACACCGATACAATAAATTTTTTATCTACGTTCAAATCTTACTCACGACAAAATATAAATTGAATTTTTATTTCAATCAAAAAATGGGGTATAGATTTTTGCATTTCTCAACATTCATGAGCCAGAAGCTACAAAAAAAAAGTAGAAGGTAATGTTCATACGTTCAAATTATGTACGTTGGCGGGTTTGAAGCTTAATAACTTTTGACTGGATAAACCTATTTCGATGAAATTTTCTACAGAGACTCATGTATATGGGGTTATTTGTTGACAGAATTTTTGTGTTAATAACTCAAGTGATGGGGAAGCTTAAGGGGCCAATTTTCGCCGAATTTGACCAACCCCCACTTTATATTAAGCTCAGTACACTCCTGAATGCTTATTTTACCATGTAAAAATAAATTACCCAAGATTTTCCCTTCCCAAAAAATCGATAAAGCTATCTTTTTATTATTGCATATTTTTAACCGATTTTTTAATAATGTCTTCCTAACCATAGTAATAGTGCAAGCAATCTCAAAAAATATTTAGGAGACAATATTTTGAATGGGGGAGGCAATCAAAATTTAAAAATAACGATTTTTTTTAATTTTCAGAACCTTTTTGATTTATTTAAATTATTAATATTATTAAAAGTTTAAATATAAATTTTTAGTAAAATTATTGTGATAAAATTTAATCATTAGTCGCCTTCCTACACTCTCAAAAAAGAAACCTTAGGTTACTTTTTATAGTGTGCATCTTTTTGTGTTGTCACTTTTTTTACAAATTGGACTTCATTTTGGATCATTTTTAATTATGTAACTTTTACATCATCCTTAAGTAGAAAAATTGTCTTTCTCTTAAATTTTATTTAAAATTCGCAAGGGTTATATTTGTATAGCAGTATTTATGTCTTTCTCTTATTTATTTCTGAAATAAACATATGTTGTTTTTTTTTTTTTAAGTACCTTGACATCTTGTGATGGTTTTAAAAGAACTGTTATTATTGCACAATAATCGTGTAGGTTTACGGATACAGAATTGTGTAGGATTGTTGACCTTTATTAATAATAACTTCCAGTAAATTTTTGTTAATTTTTATACTTAACTTTTTTTTTCTTTAAATATTTAGAAATTCTCTATTGTATAAATTAGTAAATATTATTGCTGATTTTGTTGTATTTCTATAAAACCGTTAAATTATTCATTTAAAAATATCATTTCAAATCAAATATACAGAAACTACTACAATTCGTGAAATGATATGAAAAATAAATAAATTTTGATTTACTTTATAAAAATGTAGGATTTTTATTCGAAATATAACAACTTCCTTAATTTTTCTTCATTTTATTTTTTTGAAAAATTTTAATAAACGTAACTGTCCAATATATAATTTATGAATTTAAATTTTACGAATGTAAGTTAAACATATCTTAAAATATAAACACAATAAGATATTCATTTGTACAGATAGAATTTTCTAAACAAGCTAGTTTTTCTTATTCAAAGGAACTCGTAGCGTTTAGAATTACAAAAATTCCAAGAAGTCTTATTTTATCAGAAATAATGCTATTCCTGTGTTCTTCCTTTTCTTTCGATTAGACCTTTTCAGATCTCTTTGCATTTCCTTTTTTCTTTTCTTCTACTTTCCGTTGTTTCCAGTTCTTTTTCAATCTTTTCAAGAGCGCATGATTTTGCTCTTCCGTAAACTATCTGCAGCTGTTCTTTTTATTTAGTTTGATATCCTCAATTTTTTTTTGAAACTATTCTATCTGATTAGAGTTTCGAAAATGTAGTTTTTCTTTCTTGTAGTTTTTCTTCCCCATCCACCCGATTTTTGTTTTATTATTTTTGTAAAAGTTAAATAATCGTTTTCTAAGTTTATTATAACTCATTCTATAAATATTACAAAACAAACCTCATTCTTCTTTTGGTTTGTAAATCATTTAATTCTTGGTAAATTTCTTTATTAGATTTTAGTTTATAACCTTCCTCTGTTGTTTTAGGTCGAAAAATCTGGTATTTACTGAAAAAAAAAAAACATGAATGGTTAACTTATTTCATGTGTAAAATTAACCAGATAATTTTAGCAATATTTTCTTCCATTATTATGATACATAAAGCCTAAAACATATTTCAGAATTTAGTTCTTTTCTTTAACTATTAATTAAATAAATATTGGATAATATTTTGTAAAATTACATGAAAAATGATTGAATGGTTTTATAAAATTAAGATAAATTTATTTCAAAAAGCCTCCTTTTCCTTTAATAAAAAATCTCTTATTTTATATAAAGCAGAATATTAAGCTTACTTCGATCTTTTATTAACATTTTTCTGTTATTTTTGTGCCTACTAGACTTTTATCTACAAATCTATATACAGATTACGAAATATAATTTTTTACGTATTTTATGGATTCGAAGCATCTTATCAATATTGATGATGTCCATGATTACTTTTCTTCATCCTGTTTTTTACTACTAATCAATTTTTTTACATTTATAAGTAAAGAGAAAGCTATAGTATTTAAATATTGTAAATATTTGATACGTTAAAATCCTATTGATTATGAAATTAAATGTCAAGTAATGCTTTTAATATTTAAATAAATTTGTATCTAATGGCAATCTCTTTAGAAAGTTTTGTACTTTGTCCTTACCATCATTCTTTTTTTATTAAACAGTTTCAGTTGTCAAAAAAATATAAATCCTTTTTTCATTTAATTACATAAATTTAACCATGATCTTAATACTCTAATAATTAGGATATTTATTGTAAAGCATAATAATTCCAATTCCAATATAAATACAGTAAAGTAAAACTAATATTAAGTTATTTTGAGTTAAAAAAAGACTAATAATAATTTGTGTAAAATATAAGATCGGGTGTAAAATTAAATTATGTTACGGTTTATCCAACGGATTTACTTTAATCTAATCTTGTATCAAAAAATTTAGTAGTACTACTATATTAATGTGATCTTTGATTGTTGTGTGAATGAATGGCCTCTATAGTTTACGGTGAGATTATTCGACAACCGTGCGGTGAAATATTCTTTTACTATTGCATTTTATATGTTTGTTAGCGTGCCCTGAATTGTCATTGAACCTGATAGCAGAGAGAATGCTTCCTTTTTTCACACTGAAACTTTTGTTGCTAAGTGCTCCAATTAATATTTGTTTTCATGAAATTATCTTCACTTTCACATATTTCACTCTTTTACAATTATCGTTAAATATTTACCTTTAATTATATATGCCCAAAATATATCTTTTCATTTAAAATTACTCTTACGTAAGTTTTTTCTGAGGATGAAGAGGGAAACATTTAAAGTACATTATACTTTTTCCCTATCATCATGTACTTACTGTTCAGTACGTTTCTGAACGTGATTCAAGAAGAGCTAATGGAATTGTAAGGTTTAATACCGGATGCCCTTCCTATTATTTGATTAATATAGATTATTTTTTATGTATTTAAAATTTTCATCGCTTGAAAATAGTAATTAAAAAAATAACTTTTCAAGGATGGATTCGAACGCTTCCTTCTAATATAAGTAACTGGCGTTTTATTCAACGCATATTTTTTTTAACTGATGTATTAATCTACTACAGAAGCTTTTATGTGGGAATATGAAGATGGAAATTTGTAGCTTATGAAAAATTCCTGACCGGGATTCGAACCTGGGACCTCCGGATGAAAGGCCGAAACGCTACCGCTCCGCCACGGAGATCGGTAGTATTTATTTTTGTCATTTATATAATCGTATATAAATTATATATTTGTTAATAGAATTTATACAAACCAAAATTAATTTTTATTTAACTCTGCATTTAACTTTTACTATATAAAACATTGATATATTATTATTGTTAATTCGGTTTATGTACCATTAAAACGCTTTTTTCTTCTCCTTTTTACCGCAGTGTTTAATTTACAGTCGGTTCCAAATTACCGGAATCATAAATAGATTTGAATACAAAAAAATGACCTGTAGAGAGGAGTTTGCATTGAAATCCCTTAAAGAACAGTGTGTATATATATATATATTTACACAGTATACATAAATATAAATAAGTGTGTACAAAGATGAGTCTAAAGAAGACTGATAAAGTTCAGAACATAAAAAGGAAAGAAAATCCAAATAATAGTCTTATCAAACAAATAAAAAACAGCTAATCAAACATAGAAACTGTGAAACAAATCAAAGAATCAACAAAAGTAAGTGGTGAAACGAAATGAAGAATTTTGACGACGCACAACAGCCTAGGGTAGCTGACTCACCTCAAATCTCAGAGAACTTAGAGATCTAATAAATGCAGTCGCTTTAGGCGCATAAAGTCCTCGCTGTTATCTAGGAGTTAACCGGGAGCCAGTTCACATGTTTGTTAAGTGTAATTTTGTATCTTACCGAATCGCCGTATCTCCTCTCAAACTGTTGGCAGCCGTAGATAATTATATTTTTAGAATAAAATTACAAATCCTAATATATTAGTAGTGTTTTATTTTAAACGCAAAATTAATTATTGCCTAAAGTTAAGAAAATTCGAAGTTTTTACGGGAAACAATTAATAATTATTGGAATGAATAGAAAATATATAATTGTTTCATAAATGTTTTATGAATGAAAGTTTTCTGAATTTGCATATGCAACACTAAAATTAAGATTTAGGATTAGTGTATGATTAAATTTAATAGATTTTGAATTTAATTTTTGCTTAAATATTATTATTTTCTATATGTTTTGGAATTTCTATGTAGAGGAATATTTCCTGGAAAAGATTTATGGAACATTTTGCTTTAAATAACATTTTTGACATTTGAATGAGTAAAAATTCAATTCTATTGAATGGACACAATATATATACATACCCATTTTTTTCGAAGAAAGAAGTAATTAGCGACTTTAATATACATCATATGTATTTTTTTTTTTGTGGTTGTAAAAAACTCGGATAAGTCACCGGACGTACAGATGGCACAAGTTAGAGTTGCTCCCTCTAAAAGTAATAGTGCTCATTAAACAGCTTTTCCCTTGTTGAATTGAATATCAGATACAGTTTGTGTAGAGAAATTTGAGCTTATGCAACGATACAAGTATATTCGATTTAATGAAGAATTCAACAGGAAATTGTTTCACTTTTCACTTTCCTTAATAAGCCTGGGATAGATTACTTATTTTTGAAACTAATGACCCGTTTTAAGAGTGACAGTGTCTCTTATCTTATCGTCTAAAAGCAGTGGGGTTATAGAACCTAACAATTTTTTATAACTTGTAAATAACATAGAAAAACTTTTTCAACCAAACATCTTAAGTTGAGTAATAGAGATTAAAACCAGATAAAATCACGAGATTGCGATCAACAGTTTACAATTCTCTGCTCTGTGGTACTTACTTTCCAATATTCTTGTTAATTAACTGTAATAAAATAGATATTTTTTTTTACATTTATTTAAATATTTTACATTTAAAATTTGTAGATCAGTAACATGTTTATAATTACAATTATCATCCGTTAACCGATGCATTTATATACTTGAATTTCATATTTATACACTCAAATGATTAAAACTGAAATAACATGGAATTATTATGAATCCTCAGTAACTTGTAATTATCCAACGTTAAAAAATTTGCATCGCTGTGCTAGGTCTAACAGTATTCCTGTAATAAAACATATCAAACATTTAAATCTTTTGATTAAAAGGTGTTATTTAAGCCTGTCTAATATAATATAAAGTTATATGGTTTATTTAATGATCCTATTAAAAGGTTACAGGTAGATGAACCCGTAAAATTTTTATGTCCCTGAACTAAACCAGAGAATATTAGGCATCAATAAATTAATTTTAAATTATTATTAATAATTTGTTTACGATAATTCGATTAAAGTTATTTTTTTCTTAATTATCTAATTAATTATTCATGTTTTTATTTCTATTAAACCTGGTTCTCATGGTAATAAAATATTGCGTTTAATTAGCACAATTTTTCCTGTACGTTGAAACCGAAATATATTTGTTAAAAGTTGTTATTATTGACTTTTTTTATCTGTATGAAATACTTCTATTATTTTTTATGAATGATAAATTTTGTTGTAATCGTCTAGTTTACACATTTATAAAAACTTTATATTTTAATTTTTTATTGCAACCATTATTGTTTACGATAAACAAAAACAAAATTGATGAATTTGGTGAGGGACTTTATTTGTGACTAATCACAATCATACTAAATAATATTTTTAATAGCCTGCTAGGTCGTAAATAACGAATAATTGGGATAACACAACTTCTTCTTTCTTTTTACCGTTCAGGTATTATTTCAGAGGATGAATGAGGATGATATGTATGTGTGTAAATGAAGAGCAGTCTTTTACAGTCTCAGTTCGACTTTTCCTAAGATGTGTGATTAATTGAAACCCAACCGCCAAAGAACACCGGTATCCACGATCTAGTATTCAAATCCGTATAAAAGTAACTACCTTTACTAGGACTTGAACGCTGTAACTCTCGACTTCCAAATCAGCTGATTTAGGAAGACGCGTTCACCACTAGACCAACCCAATGGATTGGGATAACACAACTACCTAACTCAAACATACTAAGGACTACTAGTTCGACGCTCGGCTCTGCTGATCGTCGTAAACAAACAATCCAACTCTATTACTTTCTCTGAGTACAAGGGAATAGTTATTATGAGTATGAACGACAGTAACAGCATATGAAAATATATCCGAAAAGACACCTGAGGGTGACAGTTTACATGCGGCCTGAAATAATCATGATAAACCGTCGAGTGAAGCGTATCGTTCAGGAAATGACACCCGTCTTACTAAGCAAATGAATAAATCAGGGAGTTACGCCAAAAACTAAGTGGTCCCAATAAAACTCAAGCTATTATACTACACGCCATTGGGGATATTCCGATTAGTTCCTATACCGTGGTCATCGGTAAATTAGACATTAGAATGCCATGTACGCATCCAAGACCTTCATGAACTTGGCGAATAGTGATCCTGACAAATCGATCATCGAAAAAAAACAGTAAAGTAAATGTTGGCAACCACCTCCTTGCGATTCGCCCCTTGTTAACCAAATTCAAACGGGTAGTCCTGTCTAATGTGTGTCCAGTTATTCCAAACGAGATAATACAGGAGGAACTAAAACGCTATGACAACCGCCTTGGATGGCATATAACCTTCCTGCGTGTCGTTTTTCCAGAGCCGGGCTACGAACATGTTCTGAGTTTTCGTCGTCAGATATACGTACACCCTGACGATATTATAAAGGTACCATGAACCTAACCTACGATGATTTGCAGTACTGGATTTATTTCTCGGCCGATACCGTATCCTGCTTCCTCTGTAAGCAACCGGAGCGTGTAGCGAAAAATTGCACCCTACAAGAGGGAAACCCCTATGACCTAGAAGCGTCTTCAGGAACTACAGACCGTCCGGATTCAGAAACTGCTTTTCCTAGCCTCTACCAACTTCCAGATGCACCGAGGAGTAAGGTGCAAAAGAGGGCGTTGTCCACCAACTCTAGCTCTATCAACCATCGGGGAGACATTAAAAACGCCGAGCAATCCTCCAAACTAACGGCCTGTCAGTAAAATAAGACCAAAGAAGACATAAATAAAGATAATTAAACATTTTTTTGTTGATTAAAAAAAACACATATATACGGATGTAAAAAGGATATTACACCGCTATTTATATTTAGAATTTAACCTTGAATAATAACCATCTTGGAAATAATCGGACAAAGATTCCCATGAAAATAACAATAATACTTGAGCAGACGAATGTAAAAACTGATGCATCTACAGTACGTAATAATTGCATCTATATTTTATTATTTTATGTTCTATTAATAAATGTAACTACGAAATCAACATTGTATTTTGTCGTTAACGTCTCGTAAATTGTCCCCTTTTTCAAAAATGATTATAAATAATATAGTTACTTTGTATCAATAGGCAATATATTAAAGATAAAAACCATACATAAATAATAGCTATTACTTGACTGATTTATAACACGTCTTTTCATTAAATTTATTAGCATAGTCTACGGAATATTAGCTTCTTTAAAGATATAAACTTTGTATTCTATTTATAAGTATATATATCAGCCACTCCAATTATATTTGTAACTGATACACACAAACGCTCTACGCAGCTATTTCCGGAGTGATTTTTTGAGCTCATGAAAATATTTACCGTGGCACATCCTGATATTCAATTGCAGATTTTAATTGTTTTAAATATTAATGTGGTATAAAGTATTTCACTTATAAGTTGGTTACTTTTTCTGGTCGCTGCTGATTCCTGGTATAATAATACAAACTATCGGTTACGGTAGGAATGGTTTTGTTACTCCAACCTTACATGGGACAGTTTATATCAGTTCCAAACTTAAGAAGATTCAATAAAAATTTTTTTAATCAATTTATGTATACATTTTTCATTTTTATGATCACTAAATGGAATTTTTTGAGTGATTTTTCTTTAATTCACCAAACCTTCTTTCAATTTGCCTGTTTTTATATATAATTAATATCCCAAGAACAGCTTGTTATATTGAAAAAAAAAAGATTTCAAATAGTTCTATTTTTCACATAGCGAATAATGTTTAAAGTATACATTATGGGATTCCTGTTATACTAAACATTATAAATACCAGGAATACATTCAAGTCATAAATTTAGATTATCCGTTATAAATTGAGGAACACTAATTGGAAATAATCCAAAGTGAATTTTACTTAACAAATTGTTGTTAATACTCTTCGGGCGAAATAGATAGAGTAATTATTAAAAGGGGAAAGTATGATGTTCATGTCAAAAATCGGATATCGGGATTTTTTGCAAATTTTTACGTTTCAGGGTCCAATTAGTTCATCTAGGAAAAAAAACAAAAACAAAACATATATGTACGTATTGTGTCGCACTGCTTTCGGCATTGTATCTCAGGATTTACTGAACCGATTTTTTTCAAATTTGGCTCAAATATTTCTATATATGGGGCAATGATCACATTAATTTTTTTCAGAATTCTCAGGGGATGGAGGATGTCGAGAAAAAAATCATTTTCGATTGATATTTTAGAGAAAAATTAAACAAATATTTTACCCGCAGTACATAAATAAATACTAAAAAAATTTCATAAAATCAATCTCCACTTCTTAAAATAGAAATATGTATGTTTTGTTCTTTGGCTGTATCTTCCACCAATGTAAATATTTTTTAGAATTTATTCCCTACTTCTAACTTTTTTTTTTGGGGGGGGGGACTGAATCTTTTAATTTCTATTAATAATGAGCGGGAAAGTCATGAAATACTTTTCTAGCTTTTCTATGTTTTACTTAAATAAAATGTAGTACTCCACAAAAAATATTATAAACAGTTTTTTTAGTTTTCTAATTTTTCACTAACTGCTAGATTTAATTTTGATGCCGGCTTCCGTGCGTGAGTGGTAGCGTATTGGTCTTTCATCCGGAGGTACCGGGTTTGAATTCCGGTCAGGTATGGCATTTTCACACGCTAAAAAATTGCCATTTCATCTCATCCTCTGATGTAATACCTAACGGTAGTCTCGGAGCTAAAAAAAAAAAAATAATTTTTATAATATCAAATTTCATTTCTGCGTGAAAACACTTCACAGTCCGATTTTAATATTTTTATCATTTTTTTCTAAAATTATTGCATAAAAAACTCTTTTTCTACTTCTGTTATTAATATATATCTTGAATAAAAAATTAACGATTTCTTGCACAGGAATCACCGATTTTTTCTAATCTTTTTTTATATCTGCAGAAAAAATCGAATAAAATATTTTGAATGTGTATGTATGGTGCATAAATGCACTCACTTATATTCTCAACCCACTAAGCGGTTAAAAAAAATCCTACAAAACCGATTTAGTGGGCTGTATGAAGTAAAGAATTTTAAGGGGGAGAATGGAAATTCTCCTACAAAACAAGAATTATGTATATTTATATATATTCTGTCAACTAGTTAATAGAGGTAAAACGGCATTATCAAGACCGGTCAACCTACACAGTTGGTTATTCTTTAAGTTTGCAGCACAACCGTTAATAAGATATATCATGTGTCATCGTTGTGTTTTTTTGTTTTATTTTACGAAAGAGTTTAGGTAAAAAAAAAAATGACGCCATCTCGACATTCATTTTACATTATTGTATCACAGCTTGGGGGATAACATAACTATGCAATAAATAGTAAGGCTGGGTTATATAGGGTTACTATTGACTGTTATAATGTGTGTGGTTGCAGAGCTATGTTACCATTTAAGGTGATTGAGTCAGTGGGCGCGAATACGTGGGATTTACTTAGAGGACAAAGATCTGCGCCACACACAGGCTTCAACATATATATATATATATATATATATATATATAAACAGAAAACACAAAAAGATAAATAAAGATAGTAACTAAAAAAGAAGGGACAGTATAGTATGACAAAGAAATGCCACGCAAACTATGTAAAATAATGAAAAGAATAAAGAGAGGAAACTTAACATTTGCATCTTTCTTCAACATGAGAATTTTGTTTGTTTGTTTTATCTTTTAAACTTTTAATTTTTAAGTTTTATTAAAAATATTATTTATTATCGATGTTTCATAACTAAAACGTACGTACGTACGCAGTAAAGATAATACATCGTAACGAAAACCTAAAAACCTTATCATTTTCTATGATGTACGAATATGATTATACCAGATACTAAATAACAGTAGATTATTAAAAATATGCACATATTTATTTATATTATTTAAATAAATAATTTATACAATCTGCGTAAAAATTATTATAAAAACAAAAGATAATTTATTAAATTATGTTAGAATTAGGAAACTTTTTTTAAACATTTAATTTAAACGAATTCATTTAAAGAGAAACATTAAACGTTGGTTAGAATCTGCCGACAAAAATGACGCTGCACCAGTAGAAATATAATTTTCCTTTGTTATAATTTCTTGAAACTTCATTTGGGTTATGGAAAAATAATTATTAAGCTTTTATTATTTATTAATCGCAAAAAACATAATTGTATAATACAGATATATTACATCTGATTTTTATTTCTCTTTCTTTTTAATAAAATATTTTTTAACCGAGCGTGGGAGACCAGTCCGCTGGGTTGTGAATCTGTCAGGTTCCGAGATGATTTACTTATTCGGATATATTCGGGGAGCCGAGTATAGCCGAGCGAGGAAGACAGTCTGCTGGGTAGTGAGTATGATCGACCCAGGCTTTGCTCTTATTCGAGTAGATACGGGGGAGCCGAGTTTGTCCGAACGACAGATAAACTGTAAGTTATGCTTGGCTGTGTTTCAGTTTACGTTAAATACGTTTAAAATTGATGTCTGGTGTACGTGTAATTATGCGTGTAATAATTATACCTATTTTTCAGTGTATACTTATAGTGCATTATCGTTTAATAATGAAAAATATTGAAGAGTAATTTAGTTATTGTGTATGTAAGTAAATTTATGTATAATATTTCAAAGCATACTTTTCATTATGCACATAGGAGCATATAATAGTATATAATAAATTGCAATAACTCCTACTTATATATTAAATTTTTACTATTATATTATTTATAAGCTCTTATTTTTTTAAACAATTGATATAATATCTAAATATAACAATATTTTTAAACAATGTTGTTTCAAAATGCCTTATCTTTTTTGCGCGGTATCTTGATGAAGTGGTACTTAATAGCGATCTTTTCTGCAGTTCTACGTTATTTTATCTTTCAAAATTTGGAGACAAATTTATTTTAAGAAAGTTTTGTATTTCCTTTAAAATAAATACATCGGAAGTCAGAGTCGTAATTTATAAATCTTCTTGTCTAATAAATGTAATGTTTCATAATTCCATTGAATTTTAATTTTAACTTAAATATTTTAGAATATTTAGGAATTTTTTTTTCTTAAACAGTTCAAGTATTTAAATCTCGATTGATAATTGGATTAAAAATTTGTACTATGGTGGTTATGATGTGTATATGAAGAAATTAGGATTGAAACCACTCTGAAATGTATGTTGCCACCCTTAGTTAAATCCCGTCCGGTTAAAAACAACAGGTTTTTAAACTAGAATTTTTTTATAAAACAAAAGATTTGATGTTTCTCTTAATATTCAACAGCTGTTCAAACTTTATTCTTCTTCTATTGTCGATTTTCATCCCTTTTGGATGCCGTGTAAGATTTTCTTGATTTCTTCTCATTTTTTCTCTTCTTCCAATATTCTTTTATTTTTTCATTAATCGATTCTTTTTCTGACCAAGTGTTCTTGGTATTTTTCTTTTCTAACTCCTGGAAACTTTTAAATTTGTTAATTTTTTTCCCTAAGAGTTTTTCTTTCTATAATCTCTTTATTTTTAATGCCCATTTATTCTATATCTTTTTTAACTTCTTTCAACCGTTTAACTGCTTCGGGAAAATCGGTGGACAAATGATTTTTATTAATATGTTTTACTCAACTTATTACAACATACCTTTACTTTTTCAAAAATAAAATATAAAAAAAGACGTGAATAAATAGATATATGTTAAATTTTAGTATAGAATAACAAACAAGAAATAAATAAACTTATTAATGTAAATAAAGGTACGTGTCTGAAATCTTAACTATCTCTCCGGATTAAATACACAACAGCTGAACTTCCAGTGATAGATTGCAAAAGAATTATTTATAGCAGTATATTGGCTGTATCGTATATTGGGTGACGCATTTTTTTGGTAACATTAAAAAGTTGTAACTTAACTGCTTTCACTATGAAGTATCATGTAATAATCATTAACGATCTTTCTATTACTGTTATTATTTTTTTTTTATATATATTTAACATATGCGGTTTAAATAACTTTTTAAGTTATTTAAATAAAAATTTTCATTTAAAATTTGTTAAATTATATTTTGTTTAATTAAAAATAATTATATTATAATATTAAAAAACTTTTGTAACAGCTAGATATTAAGTCACACGCTCTAGAATCATACATACTTATTCCACCATATGTGCTACTTTCCGTCAGACAGTCGTCATCACTTGTGTGTTATATCAACACAGCTTTCTTCATTCAGTGTACCCCACCTGTTGTTTTATTTTTGTCGATTATTCTTCTGTGTAACAGTTTACTGTGTACATTACGATATAGCTGTGTATTCTTTAATAACTTTCACGCTTTAATTCCAGGGAGGCACTCCTTTCATATTACTATCTTGTTATTCTTAAATTTTAATATTGTTATTATACAGTAATAACCGTATTGTTAAATACTTTTTAATTATGATTAAAAAAATGTTGACTCAGTTTTACTTTCGTTACATATTCACTTATAAATAAACAAATATTAACGTGTCATACATTTAATGTGAAAAGAGTAATTTTTGTATTTAAAAAAAAAATTAAAATCTACATATGTATATAAAATATAATGTCATTCATAAACAAGGCCCAGCAAAAATTACTGAAAATAAATTAATGAAATCTTGTACGCGTTCTTCTTCCGGTCTGAGTGCAAGAAAATAAAAAAAAATTGAAATTCCGAGTTAAAAGAGTGAAAATGGAGGAAAAATTAAACTTACTATTTTTTTTTTCTTGAAAACAAATGTTGATATCACCTTGTTTTTTTGGTGTTTGTAATGTCCATGTAAATATCTAAAAACAAATTTCTAGATTTTCTGAAATTCGATCTTGAAGAGGTAAAGAATGATAAAAAGATTTTGAACAATGATTGGAAATTTTTCCCATTTCCGACTACACTAAACGAGATATTGAGTAAATTTGGGCTAGCAAATAGTCTTTAGATAAATATCTAATAATTATGTTTCAATCTTTTGAATTTCAATTTTTTGAGGGGTTAAAGTGCAGCGGCTGTACCAACACAGCCACTGCCTCTGTTACTGTGAATAGACGTTGCAACTGTAGATCCCAGTGATGATTTTAAAGGGAATGGCTTTCGAAAGAAAGATCCCTTTTTTCCTATCATGAAATAAAGATTAAAATACATTTTTTAATTTAATAATAGGTTGGATCCATGAATGGTAACAACAATTCTATTTTAATTTTTTTTTTGTAATCCTAAGTCAGCAAATGCTTACATTTATTACCCGTTAATTAATAAAACTCAATCTCTGTTATTAAATTTCAGTCAACTGTTTATCTTATTATAGCAATCGAGATTTGATTTAAATTTTTGATACTGTACTTCTACTTCATACGTTTAAATTTCTATTATCTCAGAAAGTAATTCAGATTTCCCAGGGTTACGGAACCAACGGGTTGTAAGAACAGTGTAGTTTGCCGTCTTATCTACGATCCAGTATTAACTATCTCTTGTAGTTTTTACAAAATGTATTCCTTTACTTATGTATTTGTTATAAAATTAAATGTAAAATTTGAAAAAAATTTCGCGCAGTTCTGGGCAAAAAGACCGAATTTTCGTTAATTTAATTTGGTTTTAATATTTCGCTAACAATAGATACCGCAGATAAAGGAACGTCAAAGTTCGAACATGCAGCATCATACCGGACCACGCTTCTAACTGGCCCTACTCAAATCTTTTCGACCTTAAATTGATCGTAACTCAAGAGCAACTCAAAAAATCTTCATCAAATTTTCTCATGTACAATTTCAGATACACGACTCGGCATATTTAAATTTCAGTGAAATTTATTGAGTAGTTTTGAAATTTTTCAAGACACAAAATTATATATATATACACACACGTGTGTAAAGAAAGTCCTATTTGATTTTATTTAATTATATTTTTATACTTCTCACATCTCAAAATGTAAAGAAAACTCATTTTCACCTCTCACTCATAAAAATTTTAGTATCGCTATTAACTTTTTTAAACTAATTATTAAAAATAAATTATAATAGATAATTATGTTTTTCAACGAAAATTATTATTTTTTTTCCATTAGCAAATTTATTTAAGAAGGATCCAACATAATATTGTTACCTGATTTTTTTTTTTCATTTTATATATACCCTGTTAGGTATTTATTAAGCAGGTGTCATTTTAACCAGAAGGGATATCGTATTTCATCCCTTATTCCTTTTACTTTCCCTTTCGTTAAAAAAGTCAACAAAGAGTAGATTCTGATTCTGTTGTTATAGTCCATTCATAAAAAAAAAGTTTAACATCAGGTTAATTTTTTCCTTCCAATAATTTTTAAATCTACTTTATTTAAAATTAAATTTCGTTGAATTTATAATATGTTATTTCTGTTTTGTTTTAAAACAACAAAAAATTAAAATATCATAAGACAGGATTTTTAATATCTTGTGAATCATCTGACCTTAACCTTAAGAGAGACTTTTGTAAAATGTTAAAATAAATCGTTTATTATTTGATCAACTTTTTTTTGGTTGATATGACTTTTTTTCTGTAAATCTAGACCTATATATAAGTTGTAACCTAGTAACATAAAGATTTTATCGAAAAAAAGAAAGATTATTCGTGTAATTTTCTTTTCTGTTTTGCTTTAATAAAATAAAAATAACAAACTTGATTTTTAGTTTGTATGTATATATATATATATATATATATATATATATATATTAGTACAAAATTAATTTCGTTCTTTGGTATTAAAATCCGTCTACATGTAATAAATTAAAGAAGTTCATGGAAGATGAGCAAGCGGTTTACCTTGATGTTATGTTTCAAATAGAAAGGTTATTTCGACCACAGGTGAATGGATGAACTATAAAGAAACCTGCAATAAAATCTTTAAATGTTACATAATTTCACCGCATTTATGCAGCATCAATTTAGTAAATGAAATAAGAAAATTAAAATGTGCATTTTTTTTTTTATTATTATTTATACATTGAAGTTGTACCGGTTTATGAAATATTTTTTTCTTGTAAGTTTATTCTTCATCGGTTAGTAAAAACATGTTCATTAAACATATGTAAGTACCTTTGTACTTTCTATATTTGCTGCATAAGTACGTATGAATTGTGGTTTATTTCTTCTGAGCACGAATAAACTCTTTCAGTTATAACTTATAAATATTTTCCCATGAAAGTAAAAATGAAAATTAGAAATCTGTGATATATGATTTTATTATAGTTCTTATAAAAATAAATATTATTAATTTATTTATTATTAATTTAACTCGCACTACATTTTCCGTTTTTAATGTACGGGTTTATAAAACCTTTTTAAAAAAAAATTTGTTTTGCAACGTTCACAATAAAATTTCTTTTCTTCAATACTTCCTTGTTTTAGAATGACTAATAACTGAGAGGTTTTTATTGAAAAAAATATATATATATATAATTAATTCCTTCAAAATAACACAAATTAGAAAACAGTTAATTGTTATTTTGTTAATTTGTTTAGTTATTTTAAATAATTTTACATAAGCTTTTTTTCAAAACCAAATTTTTATTTAGAATTATTTTACAATCTATTTTTGTATACTAATTAGTATTAAATTTTCTTATAAGTACTGCTTTAAATGTATAAAAAGGTGTTTTTAAAGTCAATATGGACCTACGAGATACAGCTTAGTTAGGGTTACGGTTAGAAATATCGACATCATTCAAAGTTCCAGAACAAAGTGCTGAGGAACATTTCTGAAAAAAATTCACCGAACATTTCGTGTTTTTTTTTTTGCCGGTGAACAAATCCACCGGCCAAGTACAAAATATGTATTTAAGCTTAACACGCACGAAAATCATTTTATCGTTGTATTTTTTGTTATACTATACTGTGTTTAAACCTTTATATTGTCTTGGGAGGTATCACTGGATGCCTCCCTTTCACGTCATTATTATTGAACATTTACGTATAGTTTCATTGTTCAGAAACTGTAAATAAAGCAATAGAAAAGAAATAATAAAAAAATTATAATTACCTTTATTTATATAAATTTATGTATTAGAAACCGTGCGATGTTTGTACGAGAGAAATTATATGATACGATGGGTATCAGTTTTCCTCATAATGTAAAAGCAAGTACACTAAACAGTAAACTAAAAAATAATGTTTATTTTTTTACCTTACTGTTCCACATATTTTTTTTTATAAAACTGATAAACGGATTGAAGCGAATTAATGAAATGAATAAACTATATTCGGCATTTGCGGTATTAGAGACTATTATGCAATCCGATGGAGCTTCAAAGAATCTGTTGTGTGTCTTATTTTTTCATTATAATACTCGACAAAATTCATAAATTAACGAAATAATTAGTTTTTATTCTAAGATCTTGTCATCCTCTTTTAGGGAAGGACTTAAATCATTAAAATAAAATTTAATTGATTTCACTAATGTTTTAAAGGAATTACAAAAAAATTTCGTGTTCCTCGGATTTAAATTTTAAAACTGAAAATTATTCTTTGGTAAATTCTTCGATTTTAATTATTAAAAACTTGTAATGTTTATGATAAAACATTCATTTTAATAAAATTATGCCGTTTAAGGTTAACAATACCTCTTTATTTTTACTCGAATTACGTTTAAATAATATAATTTTATTTTATTTAGAATAATTATTATTTTTTTATCGATATTTAATTGATGGTCTGTTAAGAAATCGATTGCCTTTAAATGTTAGGAGACAGTTTCTTCTTATTCTAGTAAAAGTTACCTTTCAGTGTTTAATTATACACTTTCATATTATAATATTGAGAAAGTGAAGTCGATTAAAGACTTTGGTATTTTATTTTAATGAAAAACTAATGCTCATGCAGCAGATAGATTCAATTGCAGTATAAAAAAACTGAGAAGGAACTTAGGTTTAATGAAGTGAATTACTAGGAAATTTAAGAACATAAAAAGCGTTGCAATTTTATGCAGTTCACTAGTCAGAAGTCATTTAGATTATGTCTCCGTAACTTGGAATATAAAACAGATAAACCTGGTTTATTTTTTACAATGGTTTAGAATGAAATTAAAGAACGGTTTTGAGGATATTTCAGCCGATTAGATTGTAAAGTAGAATAACTTTTAAGGATGACGATTAAAGGTATCTTGTGTGTTATATTTTTAAACTCACTTCAGAAGTGATATTACCTTCTATATGTATTCAAGTACCTGATTACATTATTATAAGATCCTTTGTTAATCCTTTCTTAAAGTATCCCGCCAGTGCATAGATATAATATTATTACCACCAGCTCCTCGAGATATGTGATTCCTTTTCTAATATTTCATTCCATAAGAACCAATGATTTTATCTGTAAATTAAAAATAATATATATTATTTTAACGATTATTATTTTTATACATATATATTTAATATATTGACGACGACATCCTTCACAACTTTGTTTTTTTTAATTATTTATATGTTTGTTATCAGCTTAATTTTTACAGGATTTTACCCCGTTTCCTGTATTTGTTTGGATCTTAATTTATTTTCTCGATTTATGCCATAGACCGCTTGATCAGATTTAAGTATGGATTTTAATCTTTTACTTTTTTAGTAATTTTGAACTATTTTCTCTCCTCAGACCACACCGAGTTGTTGTTGACTTGTTTTGTTAGTTGTATGAAACCCACTGAAATTCTTTATTTTCTCTTAAAATATGTTCCGATTTATTTATGTTTTCATCGGTAATGTTTATTTCTTGCATATCTATACAAATATTATCGATTCATGTATTTTTCTTTTGATATGTAAGAATAAGTTTTGTGTGTCTTACGTCATTCATGCGAGAGATTTGGGTGTAAAATTGGATCTTACAGGATTTTGCTGAGGGTTTTTTTTCTTTACCTTGTAGTACTTGAGTGTTCGGTTTTGTTAGTGATCTGTAGGAATTTTGACGGTCTTATATTGACGGACCTTCGCGTAGATGGAGATGCATTTTTCATTGTAGATGTTTCGGTATGTGGATTCCATTTTTGCGAGCTCGTTTGTTGATTGCTTCTTTTTCAGCGGGCGTAATGGTTTTCTTTAATTTTTTATTTTATTGATATAATCTATTAGGTTTCCCATTCTATCCCTGTATCTAAAGTGGTAAGATATTTTTATAATGGGAAATGCGTGGCCATCCATTTCCATGAATGGCTGCATCCATTAGTAGTTTGATCCAACTCAACATTACTTTCTGTTATGCGCTTGCATTCTAAATTCAACTAATTTTTTGTACATAAACTATCATTTTTTTATGCTTTCTAAAATTTATTTCCATTTATTTTTATTTTCTACCCTTTATTTATTCATTTAATAAATTGATAAACCACTGATATATCATTATTTTCATAAACACATAATTCTATCTCTTATAAAAACTTTCCGTTTTTCAGATTTAAAAAAATTTTTAAAACCTTTTCTGATTTTCCTTTATATCCTCTTCATTTCCAAAATTTGTCAGCTCATATTGGTAATTTTGAACACCTTTTTTACGGCGGCAGATTAAAGAAATTTTTTTTGGATTTATTTTTATCCATATTTCGCTATATAATATCGTTAGACTTCAAACGTATTACGGCGGCAGATTAAAGAAATTTTTTTTGGATTTATTTTTATCCATATTTCACTATATAATATCGTTAGACTTCAAACGTATGTCTATATAATAAGTTTCATCCTAATATCTGCATCTATATCTAATATAAAAAGATTAATTTTTTGTTATGAAAGCCTTTACTGACCTATTTCTATTAGTATTCTATATGCAGTTCATCTTTTTACTTGAAGGCATGCAGTACTTTCTTTTTTTCAATATTACAAAATTTTATTTTTTATTATTACTATTATAACGTGAGATTGTTTTCCATTAGAATGTTATTGAAAGGAATATATTAAATTTGTACTGGATTTAATCCTCATGAAATTTAACTGTAGTTTAATACAAGTTTCGTGTTATTAAATTTTTTTTATACTGTTAAAATTGATTGATTATAGTTTAAAATTTAACTATTTTTCCTCAGTTTTATTAAATTCTATCCGTTATATTTTGATATTTTTAACTTTATTTTAATGTATATTAGATTTACGACTACTCTTAACTGAATTAAATGAAAGAAAGATAGTGGTTATTAAGGAAAATAATTATCGGTAATATTAACCAATAAGATAATCTGATATTTTTTTCATTATATTTAACTAAAGAAAATATTATGTTTTCTTTATAATTTTATATTTATATCTCTTTTAATCGAATTATTTTCTTTTTGATGTCATATAACTCTTCATTTCATTTATTTTTCCTTTGTTGTCTAATATCAATTTTCTGTTACTTGATTTCTAGTTACCGTATAAATCTACAAAAGAGTAAAGTTATTTTTACAAGTTTCATCCGTAATTGGTAATTTTAAATTTGTCAAACCCTGTGTTGGATTACAGTTTAATAAAAATGTAATCAATCTGAATAAATTTTTTCTTACTCACTTAGATTAGAATCCAGTTGTTTCACCACTCATTTGGTTTTCTCAGTCAAAATTATAGATTACATATAAATATATATATAATTTAAATTATAGTGTTATATATTATTTAATTTTTAAACGAATCGTAAAGTGTGTGCTTACACCATTGATTATATTTTTAATGTGCTGCATTAGCTTTCAAACCTATTAATTTAAATGACTTCATAAATTTATTTGTAAGTACATTAAAAATCTCTTTTGTTACCGATTGCAGGAAGCAATTAAGAATAAATCTAGAAGGTTATATAACCTATTTATATATTATATTATCAAACGATAAATGTTTTATATATATATATATTTTTTTAAATTTATTTAATTATAATAACAGTAAACATAATTCTATTTGTATTATAATTTATTCATTGCAATCTGTAAAAAAACTTTTGTAGTTTTGTATTTTCAAACTTCATTCATGTCCAAGGGTAAATTGTAATAATTCTATGCTGGTATAATTATAATTTATACTGAAAAAATGTATATGCACATCCTTTTCGTAGGTTTTATTGATTTTTTAAACTTTAAAATCCTCTTAAAAATCACATTTTCCTTTTATTATAAAATAATGAGCTAAGAGTTATTCAACTAATTCAAAACAATAAATCTAACTGGAAAAAAAAGTAAAACAGACTAGAGAATTACTTTTATTAAGGTCAAATTAAAGTAGTTATCAATGAAAAATAAGACTTTCCCGAACGAGCATTTTTGTCATTATTATTGTTCTCCCAATTATTAATTTATTTCTTACAATTTCTAACTTATACTTACGCTACATACGCAAAGTTAATATAATTTATTTATCTCATGTTTTGGCGGTTTTATGGCATTCTTTTTCAATTGTTAAAAAGTTAGCCTAACGACCATTTTGGGGTCTTACACTCGATTTATAAAATTGGTATTTATATATTTTAGTAACTGTTACATAAGCGCTTTTGAACCGACATAATTGTTTACGCTGTTATTGCGTAATGATTATTCCAAAATGTTTATTTCGGCGGCTATTTTGAGGTGGACCTGACGGCCGATTATGGTCATTCGTGTATTTTTGTAATCTTCTAATGATCCTTAATACGAATCCAAACCAAAATCAAAATCTGAGACAAAAAGTGTTCACACGCATATTCAGATACGTAATATTAAATTCAATAACAAACTGCTCGTTGATAAAAATCTCATTTTTCACTTTATAGTACATCCTTAAAACTTTTAAATACCCGTAAAAAAAATCTTTAGCTTTATTTCAATGTATATTAGATTTATATTTTATGTAAAGATTACTACTTTTAACTGAATTAAATGAAAGAAAGATATTGGTTATTAAGGAAAATAATTATTGGTAATATTAACCAATAAGATAATCTGATATTGTATGTTTCCATAGCAACCGATATTTGGCTATCTAATAATTCTCACCTATTCGTAATCTCATTGTAGCACAACAAGTAATTACATTTTTTATCTTTTAATTTTACTTAAAATTATTTTTAAATAGTCTTCTTTTTCTTATAAAAATAATTTATTTAAAAGAATAATTTTCAAAAGAAAATTATTAAATACCCAGTTCTGTTGTTTATATAGTTTTAATGTAAAACACTATAAAAAGTGTTAGTACTTTTCTTTGACGCAAAAAATATATGTAATTAGAGGTATACAATGATAATAGAAAATAATTTTAATTAAGTAGTCGGAAATCTTAGTTTTTTACTCTCCAACAAATCATCGATATTTAAATCTGATTAAATAATAAAACAAATTTTTTGCTAATACTTTTATATCGCTAATAAAATATATAATGATTATTAAAAGATACTAAATTATTTGTAAAAAATACATATTTTAATCTGTAGTTATATATTTATATTGTAAAGGTTTACAGAACTGAATAAAAAAAAATAATATATTATAAATTTTTATTGCTTTCTAAATTAACATCATGATAAAATTCTTTTTCAATAATCTTTTTTAAGGAGTTATAATTAAGACGTGGATGATTCTGCAGCGTTTCGCATGTACAGCGAGTTTGCCGTTGGTTAGATAATAAAATAGAGACTTTAATGGTGGGAAAACGTAGTCGTTGAAAACGATTCAATAAAATATAATAATAATTATAATAAATCTGATAAAATAAAATGATATTAAAAAATATCAATAAAGTATTAAATAATGTTTTGGATATTATATTTTATAGATAATTTATCAATTTATTTTCAAAAGTTAAGAAAAATAAATAAATACCTTGGTAATATTATAAACTACTATATCTTTATCTAAAATAATAAAAATAAATTTTCTCAATAAAAATACTTATTGAACATTTTTGTGTTTTTTTTAACCATTTTAAAAAATCTGACGACTAAGTTGTAATGCTTTCCTGGCATTAATTATTTATTCCTATATAGTGGAAAATTAATTATATATGACAAAAGTTACCTAAGATTTATTTTTTAGAGTAGAGGTAACTTATGAGTTTAAAAATTAAAAATTATGTATTTTTCAAACATTTTTCTGCTCCCCCACCTACAAAATCACCTTCCAAGAAATTTTTTTTTAATTTTTCCACGTTTACTATGTAAAATGGAAGAAACTAAAAAAATAATTGCAATAAAAATTGTACAACCAATAAAAACGTTACCTCAGATTTCTTTTTTATTTGAGGTGGGGGAGATGAATTACGATTAAATTTTATTTTAATATTATTACAAAAAGTTTATTTTTTAAGTAATATTAAATGTTTAAATAAACCCAAAAACGTTTTCCACCAATTTTCCTCCCAAAACATTTGGGGGGGGGGTTGTTTGCACTACTAGTACGCCTAGGAAGAAACAAAAAAAGTTCGGTTAAAAATAGTACAATAAATAAAAATATGAATTTTTTTCAACGTTTGGGGAAGGGAGAATTTTGGGTCAAATTTTTAAAAAAAATTGTAAGATATGTACTGAACTTAATGTAAAGTGGGATTATGTTTGAAAATTTTGAACCAAACGTGCGAACGTAGTACGAACATTACCCCGCCACTTTTTTTTTTTTACGATCCCTGGATCATGAAATGTTGAAAAATGAAAAAACCCCATACCCCATTTTTTGACTGATTACCATACTTTCCTTGCAGCATAGCTCTAGAGATATGATGCCGGGTAAGTGAAATCGAAAAACGCGTTTTATTTTTAGTAATAAATCATACTGAAAAAAGATTACAATAATACTGAATATTTTTTTCGTTTATAGACAGTATTAAAAAAAAAACCCTGAGAATTTATTCGCCAACAAGATATTTAATATAAAATCTACTAATTTGCTTATAGCTGTGTCATCTTCAAGGATGTCTTCCTAATAACATCGGTTAAATGGCATTTATGACGTATTTGTAAGTTAAAGAACTGGTGTGTTAATAATTTTATATTCTGTAGAAATATAAACATAAATTAAATTTTATTATTTTTTAAGAATGATCAGTTTATTGATGTTAACTTATTTTTATCACAGACTGCAGTTTTTATTTGTTAAAACAAAATAAAAACAACAGTTTTGATTTTAATTGGTTAATTTTCGGGAAATTTAATTTAACATTTTCGGGAATAACAAGTGTCTCGCTTTAAATCGTTTATAGTTTTTCACTAAGTATCAACCATTAAAATAAGTATCGGAACTTGAACTTTAAAATGTTCTTGATGATAAATGTGTAAAATGGACTTATTTAGTAAATACGAGATGGTCGGGTTGTATATCTGTATAAAAATTATGTACCTAACATTACCAATCCGCTATGTTTTTGGATATTGTTTCTTTTTGGATTGTAAAATTGGGTGAGCTGGAACATATGCTTAATTTTGAAATTTTTATGTATGTTTCTCTTGGTCGTACTTTACATTTTTTGTTTTATCTTTTACGATTTTTGAATCTATCTCTATCTAGAGGAATTTTTTTATAGGCATCTGCCCTTCTGATTTTAATCTAATATTTGAAGTTGATTTTTTAAAATGATGTAATGCAAATTAAACCAACAGGATACGTCTGCTACTAAATCGGTACAGTAAAACGTCTTAGAGGTTAAAATAGATAATAAAAAAACCTTTCGAACGTAATGACAGAATCGAAATCATTTAATTAAGCCTTAATATCGATTTCGTTGATTTGTTGGTATTTTATATTTTAGTAAATAACTGCATCTTACTATTTACTGGAATCAATGTATATAATGCAGAAATATAAAAAATTAATCTATACATTTATACGATCTGTTCCGCTATTTCATTTTGGCTATAATGTAAAGTTCTTGCTGATTTGTTATTTTTTCCAGAAGGTGATGTTCGATATTTCAGCCAGCCCTTGATTTACATTTTTCAGCCCTGAATAGTATAACATTCGTACATTACCACAATTTGTACTTAAGAACGAATTGTGGTAAGTTTGGCCTGTTAATGTATAACAGTATATTTGGCTCTGTAGAGAAAACTACGGGACGATACTTAACTCTTTTGATTATCATAATATATCTTCATAGAATACTTGCTTGTTATTCTTGAAAATAACTAGAACATTTTCGGGAATAACAAGTGTTTCGCTTTAAATCGTTTATAGTTTTTCACTAATGGAATCTAAAAAGAACATGAATATGATAAACGTATTTTTCAGGATATCCGGTAGTTGGATTGGTATAGCGATTGTGTGGGTGTATATATAAACTCGAAGGATCGATGGCTTGACTTATTAATTGAATTTACTCTTTAACATATATTTTAATTAATGATTAGGTTTTAATGCTGTCTGTTTTTTTTTTTTTTTGCTTCCACCTCCACCCGAACAATATTTGCTATAATTTCTAATTAATAATAAATCTTACCTAAGTTCTATTATAACACTTTCTCTTTATGTGGAATGGAATCCAGTTATTGTCGAATTTCGATTTATTTGCCTTTTAATATAATTCGGTTCGTCAAAATAACAATAAAAGCTGTGAACTTCAGAGAGAGTATTCAATGAATTATCGAATAAATTAAAAAATTTAATATTAAAATACAAAATTAGTATAAAAAATGTAATTTATGATTGGTTATCGAGAGAGGATCTTTTTATATGAGGAAAATTGGTTTTAAAATATACAGTTATTTATGAAATAATGTAATTAACAATGCAGGCACTTAAGTTAAAACTTAAAAAAAACTTAAGATAAAACCTAAAAAGATAAAAATCTTTTTACTTATTCTATATTTACAATAAATTTTGTTTTTTTTGACATCTCTATTTTTACGACTAATTTTTATTTTTATATCATATTCTGTACATTTTCACTGAAAAAGTAAAGTAATACTCTTGACAGAAAAAATGTTAATCATTGCTTTAATAAAGCCGGTAAGAATGCTAACGTTTTTCCATTCTAATAGATAATAATGTATTGAAGATTTATTTTATTATGTTCAGTATCATAAATATATGACATAGCACTTATATATATATATATATTATATCATCATACGATTTAATAATTATTTGTAAAATATCAAGAGTTTAAAAATGTTAATAGTTAAGGAAGCTGTTCAGTTGAGTATTACTTAAGATACTTTTAATTTTTTGAATATTAATTTTAGTTTACCAAACATAAGTATAGATAAATACCAATTTATACTGCAAGAATCGAATACTATTGACGTTATTTTGATTGTAGAAAAAACTGATCGATACTTTCAAGTTTTGTTTTTATACATTCACCTGAAAAATAAATTAAAAGTAACCTTTAAACTATATATATATAATCGTCTTCTTTTCTATTAAATAATGCAATTCAGTTACAAAGAATAATTTAACAATGCAAAATAGTATTAGAATTAATTTTACTTAAAGATTGCAATAACATATTACGTAATGCACTGACGTTTTCTTTAAAAATAAAAAAAAATTGTAAATATTGGAAAAAGTAAAAAGGTCAAAGAGTCCGCTTTTAAATAATAGACGGCTCATTTGAATGAATCCGTTATCTTTCTTTAAGGCGTGTGTGTGTGTGTGTGTGTGTGTGTGTGTGTGTGTGTGTGTGTGTGTGTGTGACGTATATATATATATATATACACTCACACATAAGTAATTTATAAATCTTTATGAGGAAAAGGTGAAATCTCTACAGACGTGTTTTAATGGTAAATGTATAAATAAAATGTCAAGGATTATTTTGTATAATATCCGTACTTATATAAAAGAAAACTTGTTGAATTATTAATTATTTTGGACCAGTTTTTGTTTCTACATATTAAGATTGAAAACGTTTTTGAGGTTATCTACATCGATTGTTTTTTTATATATTTATTACATACATAATTTTATATTACATTGTTTTGATTAATTCATTAAAGCATTTATTTATTATTTTTTGCTTTTTGTTTTTAACTTTTACATGCTTATTATCTGTAAGTAAGTTTAGTTTAATTATATCAATTTTTTAATGATTTAAACAACTTTGTTGCCAAAATAAAAGTCTGTATTAATGTTGACGTATTTTCCTTATACTTCTTTGTTAAACGCTGAAAATTGAGTCTTGTTAGCGTTAAAATCTATGATTTAAAATTTACCAAGTGCTACAGATTAAAATTATTTATTCCTCACAATTTGGATTTTTAATATATCTATTTGATTTATTTTATAAAAAAATTTTCTATAATGGTTTCTTAAACTAATAAAAATGATTATAACTTTTAATCTGTTCTAAGAATGGAACATATTTAAAGAATTAATAGTAAATTAAAAAAAAATAGTCTTAACAAACTCTTTCACGTATATAATTGGAAATTATTATATAGAATTTATTTATGTACACATAACAGAATTATTGTTTGCAACGAAAAATAAAAAAAGTCTTTTAATAAAACAAGAATACAAATCACAAGCCAAAAAACGCACTACTGATCAAGAATAAAACGAATTACCTGTTCAGATCAGCTGATTAGAATTAACTGCAGAAAGGCCTCACAACCAGGAGATGAGTAAACGAAATTTCTCAGTTAAATTGTAGTTATTATTTAGTGTAGATGAGACGTTTTTGCACAGAAATGTGTGTTTTCATATGAAAAATATGAAACATCAAAAAGGTTAATTTCCCCAAAAAAATGGGAATGAGGCGTTTCTGCATTCAGCGATTTATATATGATTTTTGATCTAGATGAACTAGTTGGAACCTAACAGATAAATGTTTGCAAAAAAAACAACCCGTTACCCCATTTTTGACATGATTGCTATTTATTGCCCTCTTTATTGCCATTATAGCTATATTCACCAGAAAGTAAAACATTTGTTTTTCGTTCTTTAAAATAAACAGAAAAGTTCAAATAAAAAAAAGCTTAAAAATATTACTTTCATTATTTTTTTTCAGTTATTTCGAAGAAATAATTTATAATCAGTTAAAAATATTTTTTTGTGCGTTTGATAAAAGATGTAAACTTCATTTTTTCACTGTGTTTTGAATAATGTTAAAATTATTATACAAAATTAATTAAATATATGGTTTTTTTTAATAATTATTTAATATATCCACCGAACATATGGTTTTATATAGGTTTTCTCTTTTGGTTCTAGAATAAATGTATTGGTGACAAGGCCTGATTTCTTCTAATAGTAAGTGACAAAAATGTAATAGTTCTCCTAAACTGTATTTATTTCTATATATATAAAACTAATTATTTTAATGAGAAGAGTTTCCCGTTCTATATATTTAAGAAACAAAAAATCAAAAAAATATAACGTTTCAATGTATATTTTAGATATTTTTCCTTATAATCATTCATCCGAAGATTTCTCATTTTTGTTCAATTTTGTAATATTCTATTATTTCTCAATTTTTATATTACAAAATAAAATTTATCTTTTTATAAAAGAATCGTAATTTCATTATTTTTATTCGTTATTATGAATATTACAATTAGGCGATATAAAATAATACGGATTAATGATAATATTACATTAATACAGTTACATTCAAGGTAATGTTAATGTTAAGATAGTAGTCGATTAATAAATAAAGTTGGTAAATAAATTGTCCGGTTGCATTTTAAAGTAAGTGTACGTACAAAATAAACCCGTACACTGCACGTACATCCTGCAGTGGGTAGTAGTGGTTTATACTCTACTATCTTGTCCTTGAAAGGCGCTTTGCTGCTGCTGCTATCATGACGTAAGCGGCGATGTAAGGAACCACACCCTTATTATAAAGTTAACTGTTTCTTTTCTTGCACCGTTCCAATTTTATGTTATTATTAGCAGTAGTAATAATAGCTGTATTTTGTTAAATTAAATTGTATTTTTTTTTTTTATATATATATTATAAAGCTGTTTTCTAAAGATATACGACCAAGGCGGATTACTTTAACGATTAAGATGAATAAAAATAAAAATGTTAAAATGAATCTAGATAATTCAGTGTCGGTGATTAAAAAGTTGTGACGAAAGGGAAATTTTAAAAACAGAAGTAGAATATGCGTCTAGTGAACCAGAAATGACATTTACTGTTTAGTAAACGAGTAACTTTCCCTATAGAATACCGTTCTTCAACACATTTCAATAAGAAATACTTTTATTGTTTTTTTTTATTTTTTCATTACTAAATTTTTTGTTATTTTTAATTTTTTTGGAACTGTTTTTATTCTTTTTTAGATTTCTCTTCTTCATCTAATTATTTTAACTTTAAAAAATTGGTATTTTTTTTTCTAAATTTTATTTTGTAAATTATAACAAAATGGTATTGCATAGATTATAATTAAATAATACGGCAGAAAAATACTGTTATGAATGAATTTTAAAAACTCTACTGGAATGATGCTTGTTTCTGTTTAAAATATATTTTAGTGTTTTAGAAATACACTTTCCAGAAATGGAAAACAATTCAAGGTGTGTTCCACCCGGTGAAAATAAATGAAAATAACAAACACGCATCCGAAAGTTTCGTTTTCAACTTAGAGTTTATGAAAAAATTTCACCTCTATATCTTATCCCAAAAGACGTTGTTCTTGGACTTCAATAAAATATAAACATCATGGAAAAAATGAGTTGTCTATAAACAGTGAAATATTGAAGCAAAGTTTTTTAAAAGACGTAAATTCATAATAAAATAGTCTGGTTTAAAAGTTATATGAAAAAAACATCATTTATTTATTCATATATATATATTAAACATTCGCACTGAATAAGACCACATAGATACAAGAGTTCATGTACGCGTTACGCGGTCAAGTTTTATCGAGGGTGTTCGTTGGCAACCCCTCATAATTTGCTTTTTGTAATACGACTGTGGTTTCTTACACGGAATTGATTGAAAATAAATAAATCTTGAGGTTAAAAAAAAAAAAAAAAAACATTTATTTATTCCCGTGCTTTGGTCAGAATCAAACAATTCGTCTATTTTATAAATTATAATGTCTTAAAATGTGACTTATATTGTCGCTTAGAACTCTTAATTATAATATTGAAGTCCTGTTTTTTATTACAGCTGAAGATGATATTATTACGTTTTTAACTTTTACCCGTAAAAACTAAAAACATAACAGATTCTATAAACTTCATACCGTAAAATAACACAAAAGTATCTTCAGAATTGCTTCAGATATCTGAACATTAATTAAGTTTTGGTAAATTAGTGAAAGAGAAAAGGAATATCCTCGTAAACGAATTATTTTTCTTTACTTTTTGTTACGAGTAAAACGCAAGTTTCTACTCTTTTCCGTTTCTTTCAGAAGGCTTCTTTTTATACGATCTTGTAGGATTACTATATATATTAATTATAAATAAAATTTAAGAAAAATATCCTTTAAAAAAAATATTTCTTAAAGTTATGATAATATTGTCTATACTGAATTAAAAACCGGTTTAAAAAAAGTTAAAAATTTAAAATTGAATAATAACCTACCTTTTAAATAATATATTAAAATCAGATATTTTTGTTTGCGAACAGGCCGACTAGGGACCGTTGAAAATATAATTTCCTTTTGAATCTCTCCTCTTCTGTCTTTCTCTGAGACTAAGTGATTTCCATTCTTCAGTCCATTTGTTCCCAGCATGTTTTTTTCATATCTTCCACAAGAACCTTAATTCCGTCGTTGCGCTTTCTAAATTATTCTCTATTTAAGCGGTCTTCGTAATTAATTACAAGTTTTTGGAGTTTTTCTTTGATTTTTTTGGTGTAATCTCCCCTACTTTTCATGTTGAAAATTTTTTCTAAAACGTTTTTGTTGATTCTGGTAGGGCTCATTCTAACCGTTTGTCCGTAGAATATTATTTCTCTTCAAATAATTAATATTATCTCTCTTCGAATTGTGGTTTCTATGTTTTCTAGTTTTTCATGGATTCTTCTGTGCCGTGGATTCTTCTGAACATTCTTCTTTCGATTCATAGAAGATTTTATTGGTAGTATAAGCTGGCTGTCTCTAAGCCGTACAGGAATATTGGTTTAACTACGGAAATTTAATAAAACAATAAATAAAGAAATCAGATTTATTATTTATTTATATTTTTTTATTGTAATCTTCTTAATCTGTTTAAGGTTAACTTTGTAATAAATATCATCTATTCCTGTTATCTGAATAGCGTTCCAATTCGAACCCCAATCGGACATCCCTAAGTAAAAATATTTAAAAAAATATTATATACGAAAAAATGATAAAAATTGTCGCAAATTTTATAAAAATAGTGATTTAGTAGTTCAATTATTTTCTTTACTCGAGCAACAATCTTTTAAAATTCGTTTTCATAATAGTTTTGAATAAGTTTTTATTTGATATTTATGGTATATTGTAGTAATGCGTAAATGTAATAAAATACTTGTACAGTTATAAAGGGTTTATTATTTTAATATTTTTATCGATTTATATACTTATTTTTATCATATACAAGTCAGTTATAAAAAAGTACTTTTTTTAATTCTCGTTCCCTAGATTATATGTGTATATTATATCATCCATATTAAATTTAATTTAGTTAGTACATATTACTGAATACATAAAAAAAGTATGAAGTTTATTACTTATTTTAGTAAAAGGGGAAGAAATATTTCTTATTTAAGTTATGTACAAGTGATATTAACTTGAAAAGTTTAATATAATATGTTACTTGGGAGAATTTTATTCTCACGATGTTAATTAATTATCTTCATTTATTGACATATAACGACTTTTTAAGAGACATGTAGTATTGGCAGTTATTTATTTGTTATTGTGGATTTTCGTTTTAAACATTTTTCAACAAATAATTAAGCTAGATTTTTTATGGCGTCTGATCTTGTCGATAACATATCATCTCTTACTAAAAATTACCATCATATCTTAACCACACAGAATTCGAATGGAAAGCGTTCCACAAACGACTCCTGTTCTTCGTCCCTCAACGCAAATAAATCTAGGAGAACCGTCCAATACAAAAAAAAAACTTTATCCTGTATAATATTACAATAATAAAAGTAGTTTTTTTATTATAGTATACGATATATACTTTCTAGTTTTAGTTAGTTTTTAAAATCAATTATATTGATTAATTACCATTTTTTTGTAAATTATAATTTAGTAGTTGTAATTTCGTTGAATACTTATATTTTAAGCGAGGAAAAACCCTAAAATTTGACAGTTTTACCTGTCTAATCAATCATTTGTAAACTGTGCTGTTAATTAAATTCCAACTATCAAATGACACTGATAAAATGAGAATTAAATATTTAAACGTTTTTTTAAATATAAATATACTACGCCATCGCAATAAAAAAAAGCGTAATGTTCTCATTATTTTACTATTATTAAGTAAAAGTGTTAAACTAAAAAGGGAAAATTTTGTAATAGAAATACTAATAATGTTTTACTTGATTATTTATAGAAAAAATATCATTAAAATAACCTGTTACTTTTCACGTTTGACTAATTTATACCAAGTAAACCATATGTTTTTATAAGGTTTCAATGTTATATAGAAAACAATAATTTTCTAATGAAACTATCGCTTATTTTCTCTTCTTAAATAAGCATAAAACCGCGAATATATATATTCACAAATAGATATTTATTTTACTTTTACTGTGTTTTTTAAAAATATCAAAATTATGTTGCCATAAAATCATAAACGCTGATAACATGAAAAAGGTTGTAGAACATGTCATTAAATTTTAATTTTAATCTTATATACCTTTCTTAATTAAAACGGTTCTTTTAATTTTTAAAATAAAAATATTCAGTATAATAATTTTATATATATATATATATATATATATATATATATTTTATTATATATTCCTTAAAAAATTATTTATAGCTAGGAAACCGTCAAATTCCCATTTCAGTGAATACAATAAGAAAACATTATGTCACCTAGTTAACAGCAAATTATTTTAGAACATTTCACGTATACATACACTTGAAAAGTTAAAAATTAGTCAAACATGGTATATTTTGTTTTTCTTCAGATTCTTGTAAAAAAATTATAATAAGGAAATAAAATTGCTTGAGTTAAAAGAAAAAGGCGAAAATAAAATGCACTTTATTTTATATATTTTATTATAACGCGAGTTATTAAGCTTAAAACATATCGTCAAAGATAAAAAATACCGGTATATATTTTTTCAATCTGTATTTAAAACACGTAGTTTTCTATTATATAAAAAAAACCTAAAATTTTACCCGAATATTCTATGAGCGTTTAGAATTTATAAAGAAAAATATGTGGCTTTAATAGTGTGGAACGTGATATAAGATATGGTAGTTCTGTAGCACATTTAAAAATATGTCAGGTCTGACCTAGATTCAAACCTGGAACCTTCTAGATGACAGGCAGAGAAGCTAAAATTCTTCCACAGAGGTTGGCGGAATTGTAAATATTTAAGAAAATTTATAAAATTAAAGGAAATTGAATTTATTTTCAGGAGAAATGTAAAACTTTATTATTAATAATTAATTCTTTCTTTACATTTAAAAAAACATTTTTTTAATAATTAATGTAAATTAATCAATAGACCGTATAACGAAAATTTTATTGTATCTGAAATTTGTTTATATATATAAATACAGAGTGATCGTAAATTATTCAGCGCATTTCAGGTGTTAGTATAACAATAACAAGGCAATGTACTTACATGCACGTTTTATTTTTGGAAAGAGCATTTCAAATAATTTTGTTTACGACCCTTATTAACATCAAACAAGTTGCACATGAGCGCCTTTTGTAGCGCGTAAACTATCTAAACGATATTCAATTTCACGCTACACATTTCGAAGGATATCCGGAATTATTTCAATTAGTTCATGATGTTTACAATCTTCGTTGCGTATACTCGCTTTAAATCTTTGATTAATACCCGTAAGAAATCGAGTGGCGTAACGTCAGAAGATCGAGGTGGCCAGGGATCGGCCATCACGGCCGACCCAACGTTGAGGAAATCGTTCATACAAGTAATCTCTAACGTGTAAACGCCGAGGCAATGGTGCGCCATCTTGTTGAAAGCAAACGTTCTGTTGCCAATTTTCAATCTGCGGTAATGTGGACACATTTCTAGATAACTAGTACTAGTAACTGTTGGCTTGGCGAAGAAGAACGTCCGTCCCATCACTTTATAAGTAGTCAACGTACATCAAATGTTAATCCTCGGGCAATCACGTTGTGTTTGTCAGTCGTAATCAGATTTCTTGATACCCCAAATCCGACAATTATGACGGTTTACGTGAACAGAAAAATGGAAAGTGGCTCATCAGAGAAGATTTCTAAAAACGCTCTATCATCGTTCACTTTATCAAGAATATCTACAGAAAAAGTGTAACGGCGTGGTTAATCGTAATCTTCAATCGCTAGCGTTAACTGAATTTTGTACGCATGAGGTTTTAGGCGTTTGTGTAGAATCTTCACGAATGTCGATTTCGGTATTTCCAGTTCCGAATTTGCACGAAGAGTTAATTTACCCGGGCTTCTTTGAAAAATTTCTTTTACTAGATCCACAACTTTCTCGGAGACGATATCCTTAAATCGGTGAAACTATCGTTCGTTAAAATCTATTAGGAGGTTCACGGCCATACTCCAAAATAAAACGTCTGCGAACAGTAATAACAGATCCACTTTTATGAAACCATCGTACACCCATTGCTTTCTCTTGCTCGGTAGCTATTACGCAACTGACGATCGCTCCTGTCGTTACATCGCGCAGCATGTTCAATCAAGGTCGTCATTACCTCTAGTACCAACACTAATGTTTGAAAAAAAAATCAACGCGCGCTACATCGCTTTGTTAATTTTTTATTAACCCCTAAAATGCGTTGAATAATGTATGTTCACTCTGTATATATTATTCCTGAATCGCACAGCTTTTTATTTAATTTAATATTCTTTTTCATAGATTTTTTAACATCGGTATATAATATATACATTGTAAGTAGATCAGGAAGATCTATTTGTCACTGTCACCTTCCGTGATATGAAAATAAAATACTTTCGGTTCGCTTTACCTCAAAGAGTTTCTTTATGTTGACAAATTTTTAACATTATCCTTATATAAGCGTAATTTATAGCATGTTTTTAAAACAGAAATAAAGAAAGAGAGAGAGAAGGAACATTAAAGATATATTCAGGTCAAAATTTAGTTCACATCTCCCTTCTTTTTACAACTTTGAATGAAATCCTAGTAACATATTTTTTACGGTTTTATTAAGTTGACATAGGTTATTTTTTTTTATTTTTTTTTTTTTTACAGTATACTGCGCTCTATTCATAAGAATGCATTTGTGTGGTGATGTGTTCAATGTATTTATTGTATTTCTTATCTAGTACTCTTAAAAATTTAACCTGAACCCTAATCTACGATTCATTTTTTTTTATTACCCGGATAAAGAGTAACACAGATAATTTGAATAACGCTGTTCACTGTTTTCATTTTTTTTTTTTTTTTTTTACAATGTATATTAAAATATTTATTTTTTTCGGTGTAAAACACTTAGTATTTTTACTAACACTAATACTGGTGTTATATTGGGGATATTTTTCATAAATTTCAAAAAGAAAGGTTAATGTTACTTTATTTTTCATTTAGATTATTTTTATTAAAAATTATGATTCCTTAGCAAAAAAACTAAATTCGGAAGTCAAATATATTATAATACTTGTGTTCTGATATATTTGATCTCCGAATCTGTTATTTTAATGTAATTTTATCAGAACACCAAACAAATATGTATTTTGTATCGGAAGTGATTTAATTACTTCAACATTTATTATTTTTTTTTATGATACAGGTTAAAAAATGTTGCAAAATATTATTATAAATTACTATAAACTTTTATCGCTTTATATCCTCAATTCCTATCCCTTTTCTGATTCTTTACAAATGGATTAATTGTTAGGGAAGATTTATTCTATTTTAGTAGAATATTTGTAGCGTCTTTATTTCTCTTTTGTTGCCTTTGGTGTTAATTTTACGTTCCTTCTAATTCTTTGTAAGGTTTTATGTGAACCCTTCTAATGTTTTACCTTTTCATAGCTTCTTCTAATCATTTTTGTGATATTACCGTTAACTGAAACCGAATGAATAAAAAACTGTGCAGTATCAAACCATTCTACAACTATCTTTTTAAGTACTTTCGCAAATCCTTTGAGAAAATCTTTTTATTTTTAATTATTCTTATAATATTACAAGATTTTTGTGTTAATAGTTAATAAAAAAATATATATAATACTAATTAAGATATAAAAACATCTTTACCAATTTAAAAAAAAATATTAGTTTATTTTGTAAACTTGTATTATTTCAGTTTCATCAAAATTTAAATTTATCGGGAGAAGCGTATCTCAAAACTTTTTTTTTATTTTTAATATTTATTTAAAACTATAGCGTTATAGGTAGTAAAAAATATATTTGCAGAAATATTTTGGGAATTGGAAAGTATGAAATGGTTTTCTCAAACGGGATGAAAATCTGTCATTTATAAAATAAAAAAAGAATAAACAAAAGCCACTGTTTTTATTCATATATGTAAAAAAAAGAAGAAGAAAAAATAGTAACACGTTCAATCGTAATTTAATTTAAACTGAGTGTTTTAATACAACAACAGTTTTCTATCGTTAACTACGTTAACCGCCTACCAAGTGTGTGTGTTTATTATTTGCCATTATTATTTAGTCATTACGAAGACAAAAAATTAGCACTAATAAAGGTTAATATAATACATTATTAACATTATATCTAATTCTTTTTTTGATATTTTTAATTAATGATTTCTTTTATTTGGTACCGTTCAATAGAAATAATAATAAACTTATAGGATTAAAATAATGTCTTTTAAATATTGTTTGTGACTGATGAATTAAGTATGTTTTATATAATTGAATGAAGGGAACATAAGTAATAACAATAATAAAACCACAATAACCTAATGGAAAGATTGCTTTATTAAGTCTTTTATAAATATACTTAATAATTAATTTTAATATTATTGATTGTCATATTGTTGTTGTAATTATTTCGAGACAATTATAAAATATACTTTTTATATTGTTGCGAAAGTTTTATATCAAGAAAATATATTTGCAATAATAACAGTTTTACATTTTATTTTATTTTAAATGTTAAAATCTACTTTCTAAGGTTTTTTCTATTGCAATTAAATGATTTATAGATTTTAAATCAATTTCTAATATTAACCCTTTGACTTATTGTAAACATTATAGAATAATTATTGACTTTTCCTTACAAACCTTTATTTATTCTATGTGTCAGTTTTTTTCCACGCATAGTATAACAGGATACTCTCCAGGTAAAATAAGATATTTTTTCATTTTTTATTGTTATTATTATTTTTATATTAAATATTTTTTTATGTATATTTTTTAGTAGGCATTATTTATTTCATAATAAAGAAAATTCATAATTTTTTTTCTTTTGTATTGAAGTTTCATAAAAAATTTGTTTATATATTTTGGTAGTTAAAAACTTTGACAATATAGCGTATACAAAAAGGGTTGTTCTTTTTTTTATTTACTCTTAAACTTTTATCTTGATTGACGACTTATTTGGGCGAAACATATCACATCTAAGCGGAAACAGTTGGATCTCAAGTTTAAACACAAATATATATATGTATTATACGTATATTTATATACATATTAAATATATTTTAAAATGTATTATATATATAATTGATTTTGGAATATTCTACTACTAAACTATTTTATTCTGTTGAAAAAATTTCTGGGACGTTTAAAATTATTAGTGGAAACATTTATGAAGAAAGACGATAAAATTTCTCCTTTTCTTCTGCTAGACAGATTATTTCTCTATTGTATTTTGTTATTATGTGCTCGTGGAATCATCATATATAAACATCTTAAAAGAGAAATGTAGATGTAAATGAAATATATCAGTTCATTTTTCCAAATAAGTACAAATATTATAGAATCTTTGCTTTAAAACCAGATATTATGTATCTATAATAAAAAATTTTTACACATTAAATTAAACCTAATTTTAGATTATCTAAACCCGGACGTGTAATCTGTACGTGTGTTTATAATTTATAATTCATAACATATTTGTAATAATGTTTCAATCTTCTTGTTAGTGTTCAAAATATAATAAAGTTCTGTTACACATAACAGATATAAACAGCAGGTATTTCTCTAATGGTTGTTTGTAACAGTAAATAGTGTTGTTAGGGAAGTCAACCGTGAGACCAAAACACATTTCCTTAGGAAACATAAATATTTTTTTTCCTAGTATTTTCTTGTTAAGTGATCACAGCAAACCTTTGTAACTCTTTCTTGGTTTGTCATTGTTAGTATATTATAATGTATACTTAATAATTTATATTAAAATCAGTTTCTAATAATTCTTTAATTTATACATAATTTATGGTTTATACATATATTTTTTAAGCTTTTATTTAAAGGGAAGTAGGAATTAAATTTAATATTAGTGTAAAATAGGATATGCCCTTTTTACTTAATATTTTCCATAGTTTTCTGCTTTTGGTAATGATCAGTTATTATCATTACGGTAGATAATTCTGTTATTCTAATTTTGGTAAAATAATCTTCGTATTTTTTTCATTTTGTTGACATTCTATTATAATCTGTAACCGTATGTATACTAAGTAAAGATGCTTCAGTAAAATCAATTTATTTCCATTTACTACCCTTAGACTAAGTAAATCATCTATGAATAAAAATGATATGTATGTAATTTTTTTTACTTTTATCTTAAATATTAAAATGCTTTTAATACTTTTTAGTTTTAATAGTGTATATCTTATATATTAGCAGAATCCCCGGGCTTTTAATTTTTTAAAAGCTCAGTTATATTAATCTTAAACCGTGTCTTACTTTCTTTTTCCTGTTTAGCCTCCGGGGATTACTGTTCAGGTATTACTTCAGAGGATGAATGAGGATGATATGTATGAATTTAAATGAAGTGTAGTCTTGTAGAATACTAGATCGTGGGTACCGGGGTTCTTTGGTGGTTGGGTTTAAATTAACCATACATCTCAGGAACGATCGACCTGAAACTGTACAAGACTACACTTCATTTATACATCATCCTCACTCATCCTCTGAAGTAATCCTTACGGTGATTTCAGGAGGCTAAACAGGAAAAGAAATCCGGTGATTATGCATAATGTTACCGGTGAATTTGATTAATCGCCTTCATGTTGGAGAATTTAATAAATATATAGCAATTTTATAAATACACCGGTCATTTTACATATTCTCCATATTAACATATTTTATATATCAAAGTAGCTACTCGATTATAAGCAGTAGTTACTGAATTTATTATTTAAACAATCAAAACGTTACTGTTGATTAGTCGAGGTTAGCAAGCGAAGCGAGTGTAAATTATGTTTTGTTAGATTTAACCTAAGCTCCCTTCGCTCGCTAACCTCGTCTAATTAAGGTTAAACATACAAATTATATATGTTATTCTCCAACATTGGAGGCGATTAATCAAATTCACCGGTAATTATGTATAATCACCCGATTAATCAAACCTACTGTAAAATATAGAAAAAAAGCTTTACTATTATAATTAAATGAAAATACTAGTGATGAAAATAATTCAATAACTAAGAACTTTTAAAATATTTAATAAAAAATTAAAATTCCTGCAGGAATGTTTTAAAATAATGTTCTAAATCAACACCTGTTTATATAACTTAACGTGCAATCATATACGTCGTTAAGAATTTAATGAAGATAAATAAAGTAGGCTGGAATTCATTTAACCTGCCTACATTTATTTTATATTTATTCTATACTATCAAATAACAAAAACCTTGTAATATAGATTGCCAAGGTAAAATATTCTACTTCTTGTTATTAACGTTAGATATAAACACAAACCTAGCCACAAATATATAGATTATGTATAACTGTATTAAAATATTGTTAATATTACAGAAATATTTTATTTTCTTACTGTATAATAATACGGATATAAAAGAAAAGGTATTCACTGTAACTACTGCTAACAACAATATTAACAACAAAAATCCTATCTTAATTTGGTAATAAATATGTGGACAATTATACTAATCGCGTTATTTTTACTGATGAGATTCAGTTTAATAATTTTTTTTATAATAAAGGTACAAAATTAACAGTGATCTTACTTTTTATCCTACCTTTATTCTAATAATCTACGCAATTCAATCTTATTTTTTTTATTTTTTAATAACAATAATAATGCAGAACAATAATATTTGTATGGACTCCAGGGCATGCTGGTATTACAGGTAATGAAATCGCAGACGAAGCTGCCAGAAAGGCAACAGTCTGCGATGACTTGGATGCATTTCCTGTAAGAGTGGCAGATGTTAAAAACCGTCTAACAAACATAGTAAGAAACAAGTGGAACGCTGAATGGAGGAGTTTAATTTTGTATTTAAATTAAACTCAGTTAAAACTTCTCCTTATAAATGGAAAAGCGACTTTAAGTTGACTCGCCGTGAACAAGTAGCGGTGACCAGACTTAGAATCGGTCACACGCGATTAACAAATTTATATTTGTTAACCGGCGAAGTGAGACCAATGTGCGGTGTTTGTAATAAAACACTGACAATCAAGCATCTAATAGAAGAGTGTACCATATATGAGGACCTCAGAAAGAGGTTCCGTCTTACAAATAATATTAGTGCTGATCGGGATAATGGAAATGAAGAAAATATAGTTGCATTTTTACACGCCAGTGGACTTCTTAAAAGTCTATAAAATGGAAGTTTAAAGCTGTGGTAAAAGATACTCTAAGCGGTAGTTTTATATATACATATAAGGGAGTCTCGAAGCGTGGCACGTATAGTGACGGGAGGTAGCCCTCTTGCCTAGGCCATTTTGGCTCACCTGCATTCAAGAGCAGTGAGTCGGGGTGTGTCCAATGATGGCATGGGGGACCCTCAAGGGTGGATTCAGGGTGCGAGGCTATGGGTGTACGCTGTGCATGCCTATGGCCTGATATAAGAAGGATTCAACTGCCACGGCACCCTGGCACGACTGATATACTGCTCAACGGCGGTTCTGGTCGCCCCGAGGGTGCTTAAACAAACTATAAATGAGACTTCGTAGAAGAAAGAAAGAAAGATATGGTACTGATAAGTTTAATTTTAATTTTAATTTCATGGTCTTTTGAGAACCTATCTCAAATTTTAATATTGGGGCCCTTTACACCCCGTAAGTGTTTGTGATTGTCCTTGTCTTTTATGTTTTAATGTTTATTGTGAAGTTTGTGTTTTTAAATAAAATGTAAGGGCCCTTTACACCCTTACATATGACGATCCTGAAAAAAAAAATAATGCAGAAATAAATTAATCATTTTAAATTAACTTTTAACTTAATTCCAATTTACTTAAGTATAAAAATCACAAAAAAAAAAAATATTAAAAATAGGTAATAACTATCTAATAATTAATCTTTTATATTTTCATTTAAATTACCAAATTTGTATAGTTTTTTTTTTGGAGAAATTAAAAAAAAAATCCCTTTTCCAGTTATTCTTAATTTTTAAAGTAATAGTTATTTTAAAAAAAATTTTAACTTGTATACTAAGTAAAAAAAGTGTTAATAATGTTAAAAAATGAGATTTGTCATCACTGCTTATTGTAGTTTCATAATATTTGAATTCTTTTGGTCAAAATTAGCCCTACTTTAAAAAAAAACCGGAAAAAGTAAGAGATAAGTGATTCACGTCTTCTCTCACAAAGAGCTCATATCTTCAGCTCTTCAGTTAAAATTAAAAAGGATAATCAAACTAAACTCAATTCATTAAGTTAATCAGTTTGATATACTCCATTCCACCTATATTCTTAGCTTGTGATATCATCTCTGTCTTTCATCTGGTAGGTCCTGTGTTTGAATCCTAGTCAAGTTTGGCATTTTTCACATGCTACATAACTTTATCTCAGCAACGCTGTAATTAGGTTACTAGCCTATAATTCCTTGAAAATGAAACTATATGATTATAATTATAGATACTATAATTTTAATTACAGTTTGTTATGGACGAAGTATATGTTATACTGCATTTTATGTTATAACTGTAATTATTACGTTTTATTAAATATTTCGCACCAGCAACTTTTGATTTAAAATAAATTTTACAAGGAAATAATTAATTTTTACTGTATCTTAGTATTATTAGAGTAGGATTCAGAAAATAGTAGTTAACCATTTATTATTTATTACTAGATCCTTAATTAATTAATATAAAGCCCTTATTTGATTTTATTTTGTTTTAATTTAAAATATCACTTCGTCCCCGTCGTAATAAACGATTACCTTTAATTATAAAATATTTCATACGAACATATCAGGGTATTTAATTTTTTTTAAAAAATCATTCCTAACTGTAGTAAACATTATTTGAAAATGGACAATAACTGGAAATACTATTAATCTATAAACGATTAAATAGTTTTTGGTTTACACTAAAAAATTGTTTTAATGTAGTTAATAGAAGATATTTTTAGAATACTGGTGTTTTATAGAGATGTAACGTAAAAAGTATACAAAAATAGTCGCGTTATTTTGAAGAAAATCTGATAAATGAAAAAAATAATGCCGCTTGAGTTAATATTGTAATAAAATTAAAATATTACCAAATTTTAGAGTAAAATGAAAATATCATGGAATAAAATAAATTGTAGAAAAATAAATGCATCGCTGAGTATGTATTGTACAGTATTTATATTTTTTAACTAGATTTTACTTAAATATTTTTTTTCGCAAAGGTAAACTAGGGTAATTGTACAGACTTTTAAGCACTTTCCCTTACAGCCTAATTGAAAATAAAGTATTGAAGTAAAGTATTTGAATTCAAAATATCAAAAAGTAATATACAGTACCACTTTATTCACTTTATTATATTAAAACTATACATTTTAATGTATATAACATAAACACTATGTAGGTAACACAACACTTAAGTGTTCTTTGAAACAATAGGAAGTTATTTTGTTTGCTTGGAGATGATGTTTTTTTTTTTTTTGGTTTTTTTTTTACAGCTAAGTGTAATTTCACAGAGCTAAATGTATTATCGTATTTATTTATTCTGTCCAGTTTATTATTAAATACGTATACGTAGTTGAAATGCGTTTCTATATGCCTTCCAAAAAGCAGAATTGTACTTTTTTTTCTACTAACAGTTCTTTTTTTGGGGACATCTTTCAATCCGCGTTATTTTGAAACGCGTAACATCGGGCTCGTACTGTATTATTATGAAGAAAATTATTAATTTTCAAAATCATTGGTAATGACATAAAATGTTTGGTATTAAAAAGTTACATTTTTATTATAAAATTAATGGTAAAAGAAATTAAAAAAAAAAATAATAATACAATTATATTAATTAATGCTTGTTTTATAATAACTTATAAATATTTTATTCCATGTTTATATTTTGTCATTCAAATAAGTCTATTTTATTAAGTTTAACCTTTTTTTTAAAATACGTGAACTATGCATACATTGTAAAACAGTTTGCTGTGTGCGGGGGAGGGGGAGCGCACGCGAAATTATACGTTATCAATTTTAATAAATTTTTTACACGACAATTTATATTGCTTGAGAATATGGTTTTTATGAATGATTAATTTTTATTTTGAGAAGAACATTTATTATAATAGGTCTTCATTCTCCTAAAACCTTAATCTCTCTTTTCTTTTGCAATATGTATTTAATCTTTAAATGACAATTTAGATTAATGACATTATTTTAAATGTATAAACATATTGACTATACAGAAAAATTATTCGACTTTTCATTTTTAAAACAATATACTTAAAACGAATACGATTAAAACGAATCAGCTTATGAGGAAGAAAAAATGAAAAGGTAACAAAGAAGAAAAGAATAAATGTTTTATCGGTTATATACAGCAGGGGTTTGCAAAAACAGAGCTGTGAAAAAATATTTCAGGATGTTTATCATTCTATCGATAGGTAAAATCCGGTCCATATCTACCTAACTTCTTTTATACAGAAAGGGACAGGTGTTATTTTCTATCATGTAAACAACAACTACCTTTACCCAACTTTATCTTCCTTTAGCGGTATTTTTTTTCTCAAAGAAAAGATCTTTTACCATAAAACTTTTCAACATCATTTAAGACCACCTTTTGTCATTATATCTATCTTTTACTCTTATGTAAAAAAAAACCATATATATTTAAATATGAAAAAAGATAAAATCTACTTGTAAATTGCTTCTAAAAATACTATATATAATTTAAAACTAATGATATATAAATTGAATTTTTATTTTATACAGGTAAAAAATTAACAGTATATTTATATTATATACACATAAAAGTTACATATTATGATTTCAAAATTATACGTTTAACTGTATTAAATTTTTCATATACCGTTTTTTCTATTGCATTTCTTCCTTTCTCACCTTAAAACCATTAAATAACCGTCCCTTATAATAACATTAACATTACGCGTGAAAAAGAAGATCTGTGATTGTTAATGTCTGTTATTACTTACCGCTAATTCAGACTAATTTTATGATCCAATATTATCAGACTATACGACCACCGACGTTGATGAATAATAGGCTCTTATTATTATATGGAAATATTCTTTTTGTATATTTTCTATTTTGTTTTTCATTTCTATTTTTTCTTTATCCGTACTTCTGGTTTAATTATAGATTTTTTATTATCCTAATATGGAAATTTCTTGTAAGCAATTTTTTTAAGAATTAGAAATTTTTTAAAGATAATCAAAATGTAAAAAAGGATCAACAAAAGAAAAATGAAAGATTTAATGGAGGGAATATTATGGGATAAAAAAGAATATCTAGAATAGAGAAAATTGATGAAATATTAAAAATTTTCGTTTGTATATAATTACTTCTGGAATAAATTTTTGCTACTCATTATGTGCAGTAAAAGATAAAGCGATTAAAGAGATGAAGGATCTCAACCGACACATTTATGCTGTTCGACGAGCCTACTACCGAACGTCATGATGTTGACAGTTTTAAATAATTCTCTATTGTTACGAAATCAGATGAAAATAGTAAACAATGTATTTAATTGATTAATCGTCATTCATTTTTCTCCCTATACACATAAATAGGCAAGTACATAATGAAATAAGTAAGTCGAAAAAATTAGGGAGACGTCTACTAGATTTAATAAGAAGCAATGATATTTGATTATTTTAATTTTTTTAAATATGTTTTAAATTTGAAACGTATATTGTAATCTAACGTAAGTTATTTATTTTCATATTATATGATCATAAAATACGGCGTTATACAATAGTATGAGAGATATGTTTACCTACATAGGTATAATTTTATCTGTTTCATGGTTTAATTGTATTTACAATACTACGAGTATATATGTGTAACCTTAATAGCGTTTAAAAACCAATCCTATAATTCTTTACGATAATTTTTGCATATATGTCTGACTGTACACTGCTTGTATAAACGTAACTATGTAATCTATGTAATTTCGTAATGCATTTAACAATATAAATATATTCTGTTTAAGGTTAATTACTATATATTAGCGTAATTTATAATAATAAAAAATATTTCTTTTTGTAAAGGTAACTTTTACTTATATACTATTTTATATACAAGTACTATTGTTAAATTTTTGTATCATTATACTTATTATTACTTCTATTACACTATAATACTCGTATATATATATATAAAATTACTGTAATAACACAGAATTCATCTTCTAGACGCCGTCGCGCGGCTGTTCTTTCTCAAGTTGTTGTGCAAACTCGTCTGTCTAGTAGAATATTTGCATTGCAGATATATGTTGTTGAGAAGTTGAAACATATATATTCTATAGTACATTCTCATACCAGTTTAATGATACCAGTCTTTTCTTTAGTCACTAGACTTGTAGAAAGTTAGTCGGTATTGGTTCTTCCTTAACGTCATTTATTTACTGTTTTCATCAATAAAAGATTTTCCGTTCTTAATGAAGTTCCCTACTGTTTGTCCCTTTTATAAAAATAAATAAAAACTGTAAACACTTATAATATTACAAAAAAAGCTATTATTTCTTTATGATTTTATTTTGCTTTTGTTAAAAAAAATTGTGTAACTGAATATTATTTCTGTAAAAGTGTTTCAGTTTATTTACGTTTAACTTTCCCCTTTATAAGTGATTGGTTTATTTTTAATTTCTTCATTGTAAAAGTATTTAAAATTAATGAACTAAACACTTTTTTAAGTTGTTTTTTAGGTATATTTTGTAATTTAAGATAAATTACGTATAACCTAAAAAAAAAGAAGTAGTTTTACCATTTTAAGTAAACGGAAGTTTTGTGATGTAAAAGCATGTGATCACGACCCTTCTTATGCACACACACACACACACACACACACACACACACACACACACACACACACACACACACACACACACACACACACACACACACGCACGCACGCACGCGCACACACACACATGCTACTTACATAGATTTACATATTGTCAATTACTTTCTAATAAATAATAATAATAATAACAATTTCATACGAAAATTTAATAAAATATATAATTTATATCTAAGGATATAATTCTTACTTAATTCTAGTTATTTTTTAATAATATAAAAATACAAATATTTATTTAATTTTTAAAGATAAGAATGATTATTATTTATTCATATCTACAACTAGTTAACCCGTTGTTTGCACGTGCTAGTAATATTTACATTTTTTTTAAATCCTTTATTGATGTTGGTTTTACAAAATAATGATTTAATAGAGATACTTTCAGCTATAATATTTACATATATTTAATATATAACGTCATATTTTATAAACATACATCAGTTTCTTTTTTAACTTTTTAATTAGTCTCCCTTTTACTAATCTTTGTTATCTATTTTAATATATACAATTTTTAACTGAATTTTAAAAAAACAGGAGTGTATGTCAGGCTAGATTTATTAGGTGTGTATTTTTATTTTTTTTAAATTATTTTCAAACACTATTGTTTGCTAAACCCATCGATTTCGATGATTTAATTTTTTTAAAGAATTTTTTATGTTCTGGTCGTTTCTAAATAAATTAAATGGATTTTTTTTTTAAAGGGAAGTTTAAATAACCTAAGATCTCATAATATACGATTTACTTATTATTACTTAATATTGGATCCTTATTTGTTAGTTAGGAATAAAAACGTCATCATAAACGTAACGTTTGTAAGCGACTTGACATGAGTCGCATTAAAAACAGAAGAACAGAACAATTATATCGACAGTCATAATAAGCATTGATGTTTAATAAAGAAAATTAGGAATGAAGTGGTTTTCTATCTCTTTGGACATGAATATACAAGTTGAAAATCAGTTTGCCAAACTTATCGTATTGCAGTTGATAATCCATAGCGGTATATAGCCTGATGTGATTTTAACAAATATATTTACTCGACGCAAAAGTACCGTAAAATTTGTAAGAAAAGTAATTTCATTTCTTTCTATTCCTTTTTCTTTATTTTTATCTTAGCTATCATTATCTACTATCCACATTTTTTTAAATATTTTTTCCTTATATTCAGTATTTTATTGTAAACATAACCGTACTTTAAATGAAAATAAAAATTAGTTTAAATTTGATGAATAAAATTTATTTCAAATATAAAATTAAAATGTACAAAATCATACTTTTAACAGACTTCAAAAAAGGAGGCTATGTATTCAACCCATAAATTTGTATTTTTTTCATGTTTGTTCATGCATAACGTTTTTCCTTTTAATTCGATTGAAATAAATCTAGTTGCAATCGACGCAGCTGCTATTCACGGTGGTACCATGATGCTGAGAAAACTTTTCAGAGACAAAAAATTTGTCTAAAAATTGACAAAATCGTTTTTTTCGTCGTCCGGCGGTTAGGTAGGGACAGTGGGAATCTTATAATTCTATATACGTGTATTACATTACACGGTTTTGATGTCGATTCCATTTTTAAAACAAATAGTAATTATTAATTTTTTTTATTAATTTTGACTTTTGAAATCAGCACCTGAGTAATAGTAAACATTTTATTTCTAGCCGCTTTTAAAAAAAATTTAATGTAAAGAAAAATGGGAATATATTATTTTTCCTTTAAATTGTTGTTTTTTTTTGTTTTTTTTTTTGTATTGTTGGTTTTGCTTAATTTTTTTAATTTATTTTGATTTTTGATAGCTCCTCCGACATATTATTATTAATTATTTTACTTTAATTTTCATTTAATTTGTTTTATTTAATAATTTTAAAAAAATTTTTAATTGCACTATTTATATTATTTTGTTACAGTGATAGTGGACCTTCAATATATTAATTCATTCACCACTATCTCTTCGAGCGTTATTTAAACGTAAAAATGTTCTGAAAAAATGTGAAAAACCCTTTCATTTTCAGTTTTTAATTTCTTCTAAAACTATATTTTTATATGGTTGTAATTTGAATATAATTAGTAGAAAAACATTTTTTTTTCTTAATCAATACCATTATTCTGCTTGTAGTCAACCGATCTTATTTATTAGATTAGTTTCGATTGAACAGTGTAATCTAAAAAATTCTAGGGATAAAATCTTGTTGCGTATGAACTATTTTTCTTTTATATAAGATAACTTAAGCAAACGTTTTATGAAAAATTTTATTTCTGTAAGAAATAATTAATAATTTTCAAATACAACTCTAAAATAAGTATCCAGATTAAAAAGAAAACAGTTCAGCATTTTAAAAATTGAAAATCCTAAAAGTTATCGAATATTTGGGTGGGAGAATTTTGTTACTTGAGTACGTGAGGATTTGTTTTTTTTTAAAAAGAGGATTAATAAAATCTTTGACGAAAATTGATTGATAATTCGTTAACAATAATTTTGATGTATACTTCAAATGTGTGCGGTACAAAAAATTCTTTCTTTGTAATCTGACAGACAAATAGAACACACACACAACATCCATATGTACTTTTATGTAATAAATATTTATTTAGCCACTATGAAATACTGTCTGATTGGTGACCATATTTGATACATAAGTACTGTATCCAACATTACTTAACTGCTCAATTACCTTCGATTCTTTTTTTCTTGAAGATTAACTACCGGGTATAACAGTCTAGGCTGTCAATGTTACCCTTGTAACTAGTATATTGATATTCAAGTGGTAACATTATGGTATACAATTATATTAAAAATATGTACGTAAGTAGACACGCACGCACATTCTTTATCATCAAGAACAGCTTCTTTTTTTACAGGATAATAATCTATCTTTTATTAAATATTTATTATTTTACTACATTGATTAATATAGAACTATTTTTACTGTTATATTTAATTTTGTAATTTTTGCTTTTTTCTTGCTTCCATATTATCTATTTATTATTCATATATGCGTTTTTTATCAAAGTTAAAAATTATTTTTGTTTTCTGTTCATTTTTCTTTTTTTCATTTTTGTTATATTTTAAAAGCTTAAACTTTTCATTCCAACCATTCTTTACTTCTCTAGGTAAACTTTTTTAATTTCTTGTTTGATTTTATATTTCTTTATATTTTTAAAATAATCAAAGTTTTTTTTTCGTTACTAGTCATTTTACTCTAATTTTTTTTGAATTTTGAATATTTTAAGATGTTATTTACCTATTTAATATTTTAAATAAACTCTTTTAAAATAATATGATAGTTTATGAACTAGTCTACATATTACGTAAAAGTTTTATTAGCTTTTAATTGTTTTAAGATACATATTTTATTATACCTTGCAAACAGTTGAACTGATTTTATTTTTTAATCTTGATTCTTAATTCTTTATATGTATAAAGATAATAATAATTATAATTTAATTTTTATAATAATTAACAATAATTTTTTTTAATTTATACAGTGTGGGAAGAAAGAAAAATCAACTTAAAATTCAAAATATAATTTTTTTTTTTTAATAATGAAAATCGGATGACGTGTTTTCGAATTATAGAGGTTTCATTCAAAATAATATTTTTTTTACGCTATCCATTAGAGAGTGATAAAATTGTTAAATTTTTTATTTCAATGGTTATTGGGTCAACGTAAGAATTTAGAGTATAAAAATCTTAGCTTAGTCTATCTGCTTAAGCTTAGCTTAATCTTATTAAACCTTAGCCTATTCCTCTGTGTTCTTTTGCGAGACCTACGCATTTTATTCTGCCTTGAGAGTTATCGAGACCCGTAGTGACGACAGCTTCATGATAATAACCGACTCTATGAGTGTACTTGAGAGCTTGAGCTGCAGACGATTTGAACCCATCGATCAAATAATTTTCGACACCTTCTCAAGAGTAAACGAGACAGTGGTATTCGTATGGGTCCCGCGCCGTTGCGGCATCTTCGGGAACAAACGGGCGGATACGAGGCTGCCAATAGAGCGACAACAAATGTCATCTGATTAGAATTAACATGTGTTAGACAGTACGTGTCTAACTACGTACTCGGTGGAATAGGTTCTGGCTGCTGAGTCCATCCGCGGCCTTACATGGCATCTGGCAGAATTTCTTCGAGAAACCTTTTATTCCTAACAACAGAAGAGACCGAGTCATCCTAACGCGGCTTAGAATCGGACACACAAAGCTAACCCACCTCCATCTATTTGGTCTATTTGGCTTTTCTGAGTAGAACTGTGAGGCGTGCAATGTAAATTGTGGTCGTAAACCAGTTACTCATAGATTTCCCGATGACGAGAATTAAACCTATTCGACGACAATTAAACTTGTGTTCAAACGTGAAAGCTTTACTCAACCGGAAGAAATACATCAAGAGACTGTTGCGGTTTCTTTGTGTTAGCGGGATGAAGAACTTAATTTAGCGGTTTTTCTAAGGTGATATCGCCTTACGGAATACTGTGTGTGTGCAGTGAAAATAGTCTAGAGATGATGATCCAGTATTTATTATCAGTTTGTTATTCAAGTTTTTTATTCAATTCTGGTTTATTGTCTAGTCACTTATAACCAGTTAGTTTTATTTAAGTCCGTTAATGGCTACTATCGTTGACGCGACGATAAACAAAGTACGGAAAAAAATCGTCCTAGAAAAACAAATTATTTTGATTTTATGATATAAATTTTAACTTCTATTTTAAGATAGGTTTTCTTTAGTATTATATTCTTTTTAATTATTCCCTAGCATGATTAAATAGAAAAGGTAGGGAAAGTAATAAAATATAATCAAGATATTATTCTCATTGCTCCATGATAGTTCTTTTTTCCTTCATTGTTAAAAAAATCCCTTCTAATTTACCTTGGCGTGCAACTTTTTTTTTTATCTCAATACAGCTTAATATAATTCTTTTATAAGAAACCAAACCATAATATCACTAAAGTTTAATTGATCTCTTTTAAATATATTTTTCTTGCCATTTTTATTATGCTGCTACATTTCTTGATTTACTTCAATGTATAAACCTCTCAGATATTGTTATTTATTTATAATAAAATTTAACAAATTAGCGTTGAATTCTGATATTTAGATCAATCATTTTCTTTTTAACTGCAAAAAAATGTTTTTTTTTTTGTTTTTTTTCTATAAGTGAACTAAATTAAACAAATATTATTTTTATTAATGTACGGTTAGTTATTTTTTATTTGTGTATTTAATTCTGTTTATAATCTTTAAGTAAGTTACCAATGTTCATAGAGTAGTTAGTTTCCTTGAACAAGTTCCGCTCAACTGAGCGAGCGTTACGGTGAAAGGCGGCTTGGCCAGTCCGTTGATCGTACGATAAACGGTTAAACTCGCAGCAGTAATTATATAATGATAGTTAATTAGTTATCTCCACTTACTAGTTTTATACATAGTGGGGCAAGAATTAAAGAACAAGAGAGAATAATCCACTGGGAGAATAAACGAATATTTATTTTCAACTTATTTCCTAAGTCATCTGTAAAAAATTTAAATTACGGCATATATAATCAATAACTTTTTGACGTCAGGGATTTATTCTAATTTGCATATTAGTAACATTTAATCAAAATGTTTTACTTAATTTCAATCTAGAAGTAAGAACTTATATCATTTCCATTTTATAATTATTATTTCTCTAACTTGTGTTTTCTGCCTTGAGGCAGGTCCTTTGCATTATATGTTCAATTTTTAGCTAAACTTTTGTGTTATTCGTAGTTCATTATCATTTGATTTTAAATCGTCTCTTAATTTTATTACTTTCCGAGTTATTCCATTTTCTACCAATCCGTCTAGAACTATTTAGTTAATCTTTTTATTCGTATTATATATCCTAACCGGTAAGTTATCTTATTTGGAATTTTTCTAAATCCCTTCCATATCTATATTTTAAAAGATACCGTTCATTATTTTTTTCAGAACGCTACTACTTTATTGCAAATAACTGATACTTTCTATTACGTATATGCTTTCTCAGCCAAATCTATTCTTATTTTCATTTCCTTTTCACTTGCGCAATGTTGTTAGTATGGAACAAAAGTATTTCATTTCTACTTTTGTTCAATCTTCGTTCTTTTGTGTTAAAATTTGCCTATTTATTGTCTCCCATCCTAGTTAATTTTATTTTTCTAACATTAATGTTCATGCTATATATTCTATCATAATGGCTTCCAATTTTGAAATAATCTGTTGAAAATCATTTGAGGGATCTAAAAATACCTTATTCTTTCCTCCTCCACTAATTCCTTTATATTCTTCGTGAAGTATTTTTATCTTTTTTTTCAATATGAGTATTGTACAAATCTGGTGATAAGAAGCACCTTTGTCTTACTTTAAATTATCGTTTGCAACTTGGTAGCTATATTCATTTTCTTTGAAAACATAGGGAATTATTATAATATTTTAACTATTTAATATTTTATTAAATTTTTAACTTATAATATCTCATTAGATTCATGAAATAATTTTTTTTTAAAAACAAAAGAAACATAAGAGAGCCGATTTTTCTTTTGACGAACTGATGTTTTGAAGATGTGACGAACTGTCAGAGTTTTCAGTAGTCATTCAGTAATTCCGTGTAGTTTTAGAAATTTAATGTATATTCATATGCCAGCCTCCGTGTCGCGAGTGGTAGCATCTCGGTCTTATATCCGGAGGTCCTGGGTTCGAATCCCGGTCAGGCATGGGACATTTTCACAAGCACAAAAATTGTCACTCCGTCTCATCTACTGAAGGAATACCTAACGGTTTCCCGGAGGTTAAAAAAAAGAGAAAAGAAAATGTATAGTTATAAGTTAATTTGTTTACACGATTACATCCTTTTGGTAAAATACTTGATTTGCTAGTTTTTATTTATGTCTGAAGAAATATATGTTTTTTTTTACATGGGATATAAAGGTTTTATTTTCTACAAAAGCGACGGATAATTTTATGCTAAATAACAATTATCCTATAAAAAAAAAAGAATTAATTACTGTAATTTCTTGTCAATATGTCAGTTTATCAAGTCAGAAGACGTTTTACAACACCTTCAGATGACATTCTTTAATGGCGGCATTTTTTCTTTTTTTTATAAAATAACAGAAACGTTATTGTATACAATCTTTTTCTTCATGTTCATCATTCTATCAGTGGACACTGTTTTACGAAGATAAAGTAATTCTGAAATTAAAAAGTTGTGTTAGATTTTATTTTCAAAGGTATAATATTATTGAGAGTTTCGTACATGTTGAAATTATATAATTTAATAGCTGGACTTAATAATTCTAATTTTATTTTTTTAAATTTTTTTATATTACTAATTGCCATTGAAATATTTCATCATGTATATTTAAATTATTAAATAAAATATATATATTTTATTAGATACAAACCGGATAAGTAAATAATTTTTTTTTCTGCAAAGGTTTTGTTATTAAACCTACTATCATCATTAGATGTATCATCCCTTAATGATGATGATAAGTAGAATTATGAAACTCGACTGTCTGTAATTTTTTAATAATTATTACACAATTTTGATTATAAAATGATATTTTCTACTAAATTTTCTCATTATGCAATGTTAATTTAAGCTGTTATTTACAATGTATCATTTGTATATTACGCTAAAACATTGTAATCATAATAATATATCTAAAAGATGTTTAATTTTTTAATAAAAAATAAAAACATTTGAGTAAATTAAATTTTAAAAACTTAGATAATTTTCGTTATTTAAAAAGAAAAATATATCCGCAGTTTACGGATATTACAGAGACAAGTGAAAGTAATCGGCTACAGTTATTAAATAGCTTGTCTATTGACTCGCCCTTAGGTGGTGATGCAACGCCTCGCTTATTATTCAAAAAAAAAAAAAACAAAAAAAACTGAATGCCTTTAGGAGTTATACAGTATGATACAGTTAGTGAGTCATTGTTGAAATGCCTAGGGTTTTGTGGGGCGTGTTATTACTATATCATCGTACACAAGGGCGAGCTGACTTGGTTACCTTTATCTTTGGGTTTTTCTTTGCATAAATCTGTTCGTAGGACTGTCAAACACACGTGCGCGCGCGCACTTACATATATTATACGTAACCTACGCTATTTTATTATTACTACATCTGTTTCTGTAATAAAAATTCTACTTCTGTTGAGGAAATATTATTCTATTTCTCTAAAACATTTATTTTAATTAATAGTATAAGTTTAATAAGTGTAATTTTGTAATAAAAATATAAAATGGTAAAAGGTTATCAAGTATTAATGATAATAATAACTATTTTTCTGTACTCTACATTATTTTGACATGTAATTGTAATAAGATAAATTAGCAAGGTCATTTAATTATTAAATATTATCAGTATCTCATAAAATTAATTTTAAAAATATAATCAAAACAATCTTTTTTTAACTCATGATAATTGTAATAATTGATAAATGAAATAATTCATACCTAGTTTTTAACAATCTCTTGGGCATTTTATTATCAAATTGTCAATTACTGAATTTCATTATATTTTTTATTTAAGAAAAAACAATGTTATTTCACAATCAAATGATTTTCTTTTTTATATACATATTAACATTCGAATTGCATTTGATAATTTTACCTACCTATGTCGTAATTATTTTAGCTATATATTTTTATCTTAAATTTAACACTTGTCTTTTATTTACAAATGAACAAAAGATAATTTAATATATCATTTTTTTAAATCCGTGATATTGATTTTTATTCTGGAAAATTTCTTATATATATTATTATGGATGTATTTACGTTAACGTATCTTTGACTGTCATTCATTTCGGACCGTTTAAATTTTATTATTCTTAAAATTGCGGACTAAATCTCTTAAAGAGAACTTTATAATTTTCAACATCTAAGACCTAATTTATTAGAATAAACTTGCTTTGTAGGATATTGTTATAAATCTAAAGTGTAAAATGAAAAAGACTGAACGTCGGTACGATTTTTGTAATCGGTTAGCCTGTACTTAGCATAAGAAAATATTCTGCATAAGAAAAATTAAACTGTATAAATGTTTTGTATAAGAAAATTTTCTACTGCAAAAAGACGACCTGAAGTGAGACAAGTTACAAGAAAAAAAAAAGATATAACTTTCTAAAGAATAAGCATATCATGCCAGGCTTATTAGGGAAAGTGAGGAATATAGTGATTTCCTGTTATCTTCTTCACTGATATAGATATATATTTTTGAATACCGGTATGGCTAGCCCGCTAAAATGCAGGTAACGTTTCATATTATCAATTGATACAATTAATATCGTTCATCATAGTAACTGTTTGTATAATAAAAAAAAAACCATTTTATCCGACAAATATTGCTCGTATATCAGTTACTTTATATGCGTTACAATCATAAGAAAGACTGGAACAAATAAAGTAATGCAATAAAACAACAAATTAATGTATTACTTTGTTAAAAAATGCATTATATATATATATATATATATATATATATATATATATGGCCTTGTAACTCAGTAGGGGTATCTCATAACTATTATGGAACTAATTAAATTACCAATCAAATTTATATGAGAAATTCAAAACAGATTTTTCAAATAAAAGGTAAAAGTATACTCACATTGATCACCATACCGAGTGATAACGTCTTACTCTTCCATCTGGAAGATCCCGGGTTCTAATCCCGGTCCGCATAACACTTTTCATGCACTACAAAATTTAAATTCTTTCCCATGCCTAAGGTTTTAAAACGTATATTATTAATTAATTATCCGCAAAAAAACCAACGGATATATTTTAAACTAATTAAATTTTTTAAAAACGGTTTGAATGATAATGAAACTTGTTTCTTTTTTTTAATGGTTGGTTTTTGCCATTTCCTATAGGCTTATAATATATAATCGAAACTAGTTTCATTAATTTTTCCTTTCTTATTTTGAAGACGAAGTTTATGAAAAAAATAAATAAATAAAAAGAGAAATAAAAGTTAAAACTAAAATCGAAAGGTGTAGAAAAGGTGGAGTCGTTAGCCCAGCTTTCACATTATTATTAAATGGAACTATCTATATACTATAACCGACATGCTATGAATTGCTAGTCTTTCTTTACCTTCAGGCAATTCTGAAAACTAGATCACAAAAGTTTTAGCGAAGACCTCTTCACCTTTTGCCGTATTTTTTTTTTTTTTTATGTGACCAAACGATGTTTCTTTTGTTCATTTATCATTTTTTTTTTTTTTTTTTATTAAAAGAGAGTGGTTAGAAGTAAAGAAGTGTTAGAAAAAGATATATATATATATATATATATATATATATATATATACACCACATATATCACTTCCTGTGGTCAAATAGTATTTTACGCTAGGAAAGGAAATGCTTGTGGGTTTGTTTTGCTATAATGGATCCTCTATAATAATTTATCATTTTGTGGAAGACATGTATGGTTTAGAAAGGTGTGAAATTTCACAAATTAAATTTCTATAGACAGTTTTAGATTTATATATATAAATTTTTATAGATATTGTAAAATTTATATACATATAGATTTATATACAGCTTTAGGCAGGTGATTCAGAAGGAAAGGGAAATAATTTGGAAGCTGATTCTAGAGTTTTAAATAAGGAAAATAGTTCATACAAACTTATGTCCGAAAACGCTTTGTTATCGAGTTACGGCTGGCGGACCGTTTCGCCAATTTTTTCAGAATTAAATTCTCTAAAAGTTCTTGTAATAATATTTACGCATTTACTGTCATTTACGAAAATTATTGTACTTCAAACCTAAAAAAAGTGTTTTTCGTCATCAAATTTTTCTTTTTTATATTAGATATCATGAAAGCTACAGGAAATACAGTTCTGGGCCTGTTTTATTCGATTTTTCAGGTCAAAAAGTATACAAGATCATTAATTTTACTCCTAAAGTAACACCTTAAAAATTTCAATATGGCATTCCACCGGGGGAACTGAAATCCGGACGAAATTTTTCGCTAACCGTAACTCGATAACAAAGATATGTGATACATATGTCTTTTCGGACCTATGTTTGTATGAACCTTAGTCCTTATTTAAATCAGTAGAATCAGTTCCCAAATTAATTCCCTTTCCTCTTGAGTCATTCTGTATATTTGGTGATACATATTCGAAGTTATTTTTGGGGAATAAATGTTCTTTAATTCTAAATAACTTTCTTACTATTTGTTTATTTAAATTCATCGATTGATATTTTTTAAATAATTATTGGAAATAATAATACACTGTTTATCTCTTTTTTATTATTTTCATATCAGAATTTCTTATCGATTGTTTATGTTGACCAATAAAAATTTTAAGAATTCGTTTAAAAAAAGGGAAGAAAAAACAGTCGATAATATAATACTCGTATTTTTTGTTACCAAATTACTTAAAGGTATTGTCACGATATTTTTTTCTTTAAGCAAGTTAATATATGGTTCGTGATATAAAAAAAAGAAAAAGAGATTCACATGTCTTTTACTGGCGCCATTGCTAATTTTTAACACAATTACAACCTAAACGAATAAAAATAAATCACGAAAGCTTATTTTGTAATATATCCATCCAAAAATTGAAGTTGAAAATGACATTTTTTGTTATTATTATCATTTATTTTCCTTTAAAGTTATACATTTTTAAATCTGTAAAATAACTAAAAAAAAAATCTGTTGAGAATATTTTTAATATTTAAATAGTGTAATAATTTTCGCCTAACTTTTAGGTATAATTTGACGATTATAAACCATCGAATATAATTCGTAAATATTTTATAGCTATTATAAGCTCTTAAGAATAACAGGACCCTACACCAGGATTACTGAGAAAAATAAGGAATGATACGGCTTCCTGTAACGATTTTCATTGAATATATTGTTGCATGTCAACGTGCTAAAATCATTAAAATGCTTGTGTTATTTATTGCTATAAATAACTTCATACTGTTGACCATAGGCTGCGTAGTGTAAGCCTATAATATATTTTTATTTATTTTTTATTCAGAAATAAAGTGAGTGGTGTATTTAAAAAATTAATTTTCTTAAGTGGAAATTGAATTAAGAATCTTACGTTTATAAGCCGTGATGATTGTAGTTTTTATTGTTACGCTATTTCAAGAAATATTGATAATTGTAAGATTTAATGTCAAATTTTTTTATGGACGTCTATTTAATCTTGTGTTGTATCCTTAATTTTTCAACAGGGTAGTAACTGCGTGTTGTATTATATATTTATATAATACAACATTATATTATTATATTTAATATTTAATATTATTATTATTATTTATTATTATTATTATATTTAATATTTAATATTATTATTATTATTTATTATTATTATTATATTTAATATTATTATATTTATATATATATATATATATATAAAAAGCAAAAAAAAAATATATATATATATTTTTTTTTTTGCTGCAATGTTTTATATATAATCCTTTTCTCCTACGCGTTACCATAAGTAAATTGTATAATAAATAATTTTATGAAAGAAGAGCAACCAGTTATAATCCTCAAAGAATATACATTACATCTCTGGAAAATACAATAATTCAATTAAACCATAGATATATATAAATAATAATATATGCAGAATAAATAAAATAATGGAAAATATAATAACACAATTAAACAATAAATAAATAAAAAATAATAATTGAAATACTAACTGTATTACAACTTGTATTATAAAATGACCGTCGATGTTAATCTTCTTATAAATCTAGCTTTTGAAACATTTTACGTACAAATGCAGACAGAAAAAAGATTATCTTTTATGCTAACCTGTTATTTTTTTTTAGTAATATCTTTAAAAAATAATTATTTTTTTAATGGCATTACCTTTTTTATTTTTGTCAATTATTAACTGTATGATTCCTTTTCCATTGTTTTTTTTTTTTTTTTTTTAATAATTTATAGCTTAATTTTAAACCCGTAAGTTCATAATTTTTTTTTATAGTTTCAAAGTTTATTTACAATCGGTTACGTTTATATAAACCTTGAGTAAATTTGATCACATGAGAAAGAGTTCCCAACTTCTCAAAAATTACACATTAGTATTATAAAGAACTTTCGTGGCAAGCCGCACATACACTAAATAATTATGGACAACGTTTAACACCTAACAGTAGAACAAGAGAAAACAAAATAAAAGAAGACATAAATTGCAAGAAGAATAATGAAACAATGTAAAGAAAAAGAAAAGAATATGCAGTAAATTTGAAAATAAAATCGAATGCAAAGTACTCACAGATGAAATTACAATTAAGATATTGTAGTCACTAAGGTTCAGAACGTGTAGCCGTTTTAATCTTCTAACGTCATCCCCGTTGTCAGGAGGTTCACGACTTAAGTGATTCACGTAGTTGTTAAGTCGCAGTTTGTACTTTGAACTGAAACGTTGTATTTCCTCCCGGACATAACATAAACCTATAAATATTCGTGTATTTCACTGTTTTTTTTAAACCAAGGTGCCTCTGTTACACATCTCGCTAGTTTATTTTAAAACCGCTGTAAGATTTCACATCGGACCTGCTCGCAGTACCCCAAAGTTTGATCCAGATCGGTTTTAGAATTTTTGAGTATTCCAACAACTTATTAGATACAGATAATTGAGAACGTCTGTACAACAACTAGAAAGTTCCTTGGAATTTTATCTCAAGTCGCCTTTTCTTCTCTCTCTCGTATGAACTTTCCACGTAAGTTGACGGTCGAGGTGTAGATGTTCATAAATTAATTTTAAACTTACCAAAGCAGTAGTTGTAAAACGTATAGGTATAAATTACAATTATGATTTTTTTTAATTGTCTTGTGATTTGTTGATTAAAAAATAACTTTTCTGTATCTCGACAAAATATTCCCTTTACTAATATATAAAAAAACTAATTAAAATGTTTTAATTAGTAATTTAATTTCAACTCGAAAAATTATTAAAAAAATCACGAATTTTTTTATTTTCATTAATTGAATAGTAATTATTATTTTTTCACTTGGATTTTAATTTATTTATTTTTTGTTACAGCGAAAATGAAAATAATTTTGCCGCTCGTCGTGTGGATATATCTAACGACACAGGTAAGAAAAATAATTGATTTTCTCTTAATAACAACTTATAAGTATATAAAACAAATATGTATATAAATAATTTATCTGTATGCACAAAATATCATTCATCACCCACACGTAGATTATACGTTACTAATATAAAGATACTGGTAATAAAGATATTGCATGATTGAACCGATTTGCGTAACTTATACTTGGCTTGTATATCCATATTCGGTAGGTAAGTTAAAGTATAAATAATTATTCAGCGTGAGTTTTACGTTTTCATTTTAGCTGTATAATCTAACAACTCGTATAAAATACACAAATCAAGTTTTTTATCCAAACAATATAAATTTCATTTAAAATTATTGCACCAGGATTAGTGCACATATTTTAATTAAATTATTCAGATTATTTTACTTAATTATTTAAATAATAACCTTAATTTTCAGTTCGTAATTCAGTTATTTATTTTTTTCTTTTTATACAACCTTCACCTTTTTTATCTTATTTTATTTAGAAAAAAATTATTTTTTAAAAAATGTAATTTTACTATTTTTCCAAACACAGATACTAGATTCTTTATTATGGATATCATAATACGAACAAAATTTTAATAAGTTAATTTAAATTTTAAAAACGTAAGGGAAATAACCTTTACGCCTTTATTTAATAACAGATTAACGGTTAGACCGATTTGCAGAATCCAAATTATTACATTTTCGTATAACAAATAAATATGTTAAATAGTTAATCAATTACTTTCATCTCTTACTTTTAAACAATTAAAAGTAAACTAATCCACCATTATTTGATTAGAGTATCAATTTTTATTATGATAATGTACTTCAATTAAAGCACTGATCGAATATTAAATTATTAAAAAAAATCTAGCAAATTTATTTAAAAAATGAGCAGCAGATTACTTATTCTATAAAAATTAGTAAATTCTTGTTTATTTAGTTTGTTAAATTTTCCCGTTTTTATGTTAGGTGCTTTTGCGGAAATATAAATTTTTAATTAAAAACGTACCTTAAAAATTAAAATTGAAGAGATTTATTTGTTTACCTTCTTAGTCATAATGTAAGTTTCTTATATATATATATATATATATATATATACAAATACAATGTATAACTGGGTGTGAATTAGGAAATATTATATTGTTTCTTTTACAGATAACAGTTATTTTTACGTAGAGATTTTTCTTTAAATTTTCTTTTTTAAAGAAAAACCCCATTTGGTTCAATTTGGAGCTCTTACTGTAGAGGAGACCCTCTACTGTAAGTTTCCTGCTATGTTGGCATTGAATTCATTATTAAAGAAGTTCAAACTGTTTTTACTTTATTTTATTTTTTATATGTTTAAATATTCTATTATAAAATTTTCTATTCGTTAATCATTTTAAAATCAATAAAGATCTATTAATAAAGATCTGTTTACAATGAAAACTAGTTCTTTTTCAGTAATTTATTGAGAACTTTTAGTAAGTTCTTAAAATATATAGAAAATATCTAGCATCTTGATTGAAAAACATTTTGTTAAAATGATTGGAATCGCTGTTAGAATTAAAAATAAACTCGGAATTTCTTAATTACTTCAAAGAAAGGTGTGAATTCTCCATTTGATTATTTTATAGAGTTTATTTTATGTATGAAAATCCTTATGTTTTTAATAAATACACCGATTTCGATGATAGTTTTTTTTATTTTGTGTGGAAGTTCTTGCGGTAGTTCCGTAATAAGTTTCTTCCAGATTAATGAAAGATTTGTAAAAGGAAAAAATTGTTTGTTAACACTGATGTTCCTATGAATTTTTTTTACGTCACCATAAGTTATTTGAATTATAAATGATACATATACTGAGGTCATTTTGATATTCACAGTATTAAAAAACGTGATGTAAAAAAAAATTTATATAAACATTCCTAATAATTCTAGCTCACACTGGGTAGTAGTCTATTTGTTTCATTTTTCTATATTCCATTTCTTATTTATATAAGTAATTTGATATAGATTATCTGCTTCTTCCGCAGAATATATAATCAGATTAAAAAAAATAAACACATACTTTTACTTATAGAATTTATACCAATACTGGAAATTAGAATTCCTTAATATTGATGCAGAAAACATTTAACAGTGTTGAAAATGAAATACAAATTAGTAAAATATGAACCCGATGATTCGTATAGAGAAATAATACATTTAATTTAAATTATACTAAATAATTTCATTGTATATTAACAGATTGTAAAAATCTTATGTAGACATCACATGACTTCCTTGTACGCCTATTGAATTACATTACACATTTTTTTTAAATGAAAAGTACATAAAATTTATTTCATTAATAACTTCTAATATTTTTTCTTTTTTTTTATTGTAATTGAATTATTATTTATCGTAATTTTTTTACAATAAGAGGTTAATTAATTATTAATTAATCAGTATATTTAAATTAAAAATCAAAAAAGTTAAAAAAAAGGATATGAAGTCTGATTCGAACCGATGTGTCTTCTCCTTGTAAGATCCAAATATTTCATTAATTAAAATTTTATTTGGATATAACTCTGAAACCAATGAAAGTAAGTACTACTTATGATATATCGTTAAAAAATTCTCAATAAGGGCTTATTACTAGAATTAAAAAAAAGTCCAAAATCCAAATAATTGAATTTTGGGATTTTTTAGACACTTTTGGTTTGGTCGATTGCAATCAAACGAGGAGGTGCACAACTAGATGTAACAATAGTCCTAAATTCAAAATTTCAACATCCTACGGCTAATCTTTTTGAGTTATGCGAGACACGTACGTATAGACGTCACGCCGAAACTAGTCAAATGGATTAAGGGATGGTCAAAATGGATATTTCCGTTGAAATCTGAAAACCTAAATTTTTCGCAGTCACATGTTTTCTATGTGGTAGTAAAATCATACGTAGAATACTGGTGCTTTCAAGTTAAACATGGAGAGGTTTTGACGGATTTATTCCTTATAAAATCAGGGTTACCTCAGGGAAGCGTTCTCGGACCCATCTTGTATGTTGTGTTTACAGCTGACTTGCCAATTACGGCAGATACCACACATGCAACGTTTGCTGACGATACTACAATTCTTGCTGTCCACAAAAATCCTACTACTGCGTCTCGTTTTATTCAAGATTATATTACTCCCCTCGAATCGTAAATAAAAATAAACGAAACAAAATTAAAGCACGTTACGTTCACCCTTCGTAAGGAACACTGTCCTTCTGTTTCTATCTTCAATGTTCCAATTCCGAGATCTCAAGACTGCAAATATTAGGGTTTCATCTTGAGCGACGACTTACTTGGGCGAAACATATCACTACTAAGCGGAAGCAGTTGGATCTCAACTTTAAACACATGTACTGACTGATAGGACATAGATCTCGGCTTTCAGCAGAAAGTAAATTATTATTGTTTTATAAATCCGATTTGCAGCCTGTTTGGACTTACAGACTTAAATTGTGGGGTACAGCGTGCAACTCCAGTATTGGCATACTTGAACGCTACCAAACAAACCCGTTGCGGAAAATTCTCACCGTACCCTGGTACATAAGTAATAGCCTTATATATAATGATCTTAAGCTGCGAACCGTTTGGCAGGAAATCTCCCTGTTCAGCCTACGGTATCAAAATCGTTTGGATCGGCACCCGAATTATTTGGCGGTCAATTTATTAGATAACACGATCAGTGATTTTTCAGTATTCTTGGTTTGCCTTATCGTTTCAATTAGGTGACTTTATGGTCTGGCCGTACGGAGTGCTCTTCTATTTCGTTATTAAGTCACAAGCCGCTGGGTCTGTGGCAACTTAAAGTTAGTTCAGATACATCTCATTTAGTTAATGTTCAACTATCTTGCTGAACAGATTGTAAAGTTGCAGTGTCGTTATAATAAAAAAACAATACTTTCTTAACTTCGTACAAGAAAAAATAAAATATAATAAATAAAATATAATTCATTTAAGTAAAAATAGAAGAGTTCATTTTAATTCAGTAACTGAAATATTGAATTTTTGTTTATAAAAATAATTTTGAAGAAGCATTACTGTGGTATTACTGGTATTTACTGGAGCTAAGAAATAAAGGTGTAAGTGAAAAACAATTTATTTTAACAAAACTTATAAAGTTTTACATCCTGACTCCCGAGGGGAGACACCTGCTTTGTGACGATCCCGGCCGCCACTCCAGGTCCTCCGTTCCTAGCCCTGATGGACTTTAGCAGTCGCCTTTTAGACCCTCTAAACTTGATAATACAACACAGTCATGAGTTTGATCTCTGTCAGGATGCCACCGATGTAAATACCTTGACAGACATTTCTATAAGTGTATTCCACAACCTACACACTCCACAACCAAGATTTACACAACCTACTATCGCCTTCGTACTGCCTCTTCCAACCACGACCACCTCCCATAACACACAACCCTCAACTATCAAATTAACCGATTCGCGGAAGCGCGATCCCCACGCCTTCCTCTAACACTGAAGGTTTAACACAAAAAAGACTATGCACTCAGATCATTACTTTATTGTGTTTTTAAACGCCAAAAATACTATCCTCATATCAACAAAATAAAGTGTTGATCGCAACAACGACAATTTTGTCCTGCAACTCGAAGTTCTCTGATTTACTTAAAAATCAAGAAACAGATTTACAAATTTAATAAGCCTCTAATGAAATCATACCCTATCTCTCTCTGCTTTAGTCCTCTTTCGGGAGAGACACCCTCTCTCACCACAGCTCCATCACAGAGGTCTCCACACTTCCAATAAAATTAAATTTGTTTCAAAATGGCGAAGCAAAAAGAAAATTAGTACTTTTTTAGTTTATTATTAAAATTCGATTTAAGGAAGTCAGCGCCAAATTAAAAATTATTTTGGAAATTTTGTTGTAATAATTTTGCTTCGACTTCAAAATAAACTCATTTTATTGCTTATTTTAAAATCAATTTTTAATTTTATATTTAAAAATTTACTTTACTAGACAATAAATTTGTAATAAGAAATATAAATATAAATAATTTATTTTTTTTAATTAGAAAAGCAAAACATAGATAAATAATAAAGTGATTTAAGAATATAATACTAGTTTCTTGAATTTTATCTATTTATTAATTTTTTTCTAACGATTTATTTGTATTTTTAGTAATTGCTGAAATTATTACAATGTAGATTATATTTTACTTTATAATTAAAAAACAACAACTGAAAATTAAAAAATTCTTGGCCAATTCTGCGCAAGAAGACGGTCTTTTCGTTTCCAACGCCCTCATATTTCACAGTCAGCAACGCACCGATTTTCAGAGTACAACATACTACATACGTTCGGTTAACGAGTAGACCCTACACACAAGCATCAAGTTTAAACTCGCTCACCATTGTAACACACTGCATAAGCGCGTATGAAAAATACACCGGTACAAACCCAATATAACCTCAGATTGAGGTTATGTTGTCTGTTGTTGACCTTAAATTGAGTGTAACTGATGAACGACCCAATCAATCTTCATCAAATTCTCACAGGCACAACTTCATATACACTACTGCAACATATCTAAATTTTAATGAATTTATTTTTATCATTTTTGAGATTGTTGAGCCACAAATCTTTATACATGAATGGTATTTTCGTAATCCTCATACTTCAAGACGGAAAGAAATTCAGTTTCACCCCCACTCCCATCATGCGACAGAAAGTAATACCCTACTTATCTTCGAAAAGTCTGTAAAAATAATAATTTAAAATATAATACTCTCTATTTTCAGAACTTTTAATAAAAAGTTCGTCATACAGAAGTAGTATATGAATTTGGCATTCGGTTTAATAAGCTAGTTGACATTATATTATTGCTCTCCAAACAAGTAGGAAGTCTCCTTTTACTTTTGTATGTGTGTACGCGCGCGCACATGTGTGTGTGTGTGTGTGTGTGTATATATATATATATATATATATATATATGTGTGGGTGTGTATAATTGAATTAATTTTTGTGTAATATAAATCGATGTTTCTTTACACATACCATTCATTATTCCTAATTTGGATTTGGAAGGTCGTATGTGGGAGGCCTTTCGTACTGTCTGCTCTAGATTGTCTTTTTATGGAATTTCTTTTACGTATCAGATGTAAAACGTCATATCCCAAATGTTGTACATTAATTAAAATTAAAATTTATCGGAAATAGTAAATTAGGAGTATACTTCTCTATCGAAACAAAGGAAAGATTATTGATAATTTGTAGAAAATACTATATGAAACTAAAAGTCATTTGCCATAATAAAAAGCGTGACCTTGATATTTAAAGGTGTAGTTCTTCGCTTTTTACTTATGGTTATTCTGTTACTTATTTTTTTTTTTAAGCAAATCGACTTTTACTATCAATAAATCTCCCTACCTTTTATCTTTTTCCCGACACTTTTTCCACCGGCAGTTCTTTTTATTAATTTCTTTTTCTACCCAGTTTCTTTTATTTTACACTTTTGCTTACTTATTTTTAAGGAAGAATAAAAAAATGTTGAAATTTCTGACTATTTTTTTTAAAATGATTATAAATGTATCGTATAATATGTGTAGAATATAAACATTTTTATTTTTTTAACAAAAATAAATAAGATTATTTTACAAATTTATAAAAGGCAATAGTTTTTTATCCCACTTATAAAAGTATTTCTATATAAATATGTACTTATAAAAGTTTATTCGAAATTTAAAATACCATACTAACAAGTTTATTGGACCAAACAGAGAGTCAAAAAAGGGCCCCCTGTTTGGAAATGACTTCTAAACTTTAAATAATTGAAAAAGTATTATTTCGTTTTTAACTACTTTTGTGAGTTTTTTATAAGTCGGGTTTTAAAAATCTCTTTTGTTAAATTTGTTGTTTTGTTTTTATTTAAAATGTGGGCATGCCTTCAAAAAAAAAACAGTATAAAAAACTTATAAAAAACAACGTTAAGAACTTCCAGAGGAGTTTGTTCTTTAAGATAAGATTTATCGAAATCGGTGAATTGGTAAAAATTATATATTAAACATAGTTTATGAAAAATAAATAAGGTGAAACTAAGATCTTCCTTCTTGTTTAATTAAGTTTCTTAAAAATTCATGTTATACTAGTGACTTTTAAATATCTTTTTAAACAGGTAACTACTGAGATATTACGTTTTTTTTTAATGGAATAGAGAAAAATATATTTTATATTAATTTCTGATTTATTTTTGTATTTTTTTTATTTTTATTTAACCAGTTTACTGATAAAAATTTGATTACCTTCTTTGCATTTGATAAAATTTATTATAAAACTCAATTTACGTAAAAAAAAAGCCGTATCATGTGAGCATAAGTAAAAATTAATCATTTTTCTAATTTTTTCTTTCATGGATTCTATGTGACAGTAATTACAAACCGAACCAGATTTTCTGCAAATTTTTTTATTCCATAATTATTATTTCTTTCTTATCATTGTTAAATTATTTCTATCGAATATCTTTTGCTTCTATTAAAAATCGCACCCTGCCGTTGATGATTTTAGTAATGCTATGCAATTGGTAATCTCCCAAATCCGGATTTATATACAGAAAAGAAGTATATTTCGCAAAATACTTCTGTGTTATACAAAAATAGTATGATTTCTTTAATGAATACGTAAAAATAAAAATGTAATTACCAAAAACCTTACTTTAATTTTATTGTTGATAAGAGAGTCAATTAACCTCTTAAAATCTAAATTTTAATCACTTTAAGATTATGGTTTTTGTATATTATACCAGTGCACATTAATATAGCAATTTCATTTATTTTTTGTGAATATGCAATAATTAAAACTATACGGTTCAATAAATGTATATAATATAATTTACTATAAAATAAATAACACTCATTTTATTTTTGAAAACACTATGTATTAGTTTGTAAGTATACTTAAATAAAAAATATAAAATGTAAGTTTTAGTTGTTTATTATATTTTTATAGTGTTAATATAAAAACAATATAGGCTTATCACAATCTGAATTGCTATTATGTCGATTGCACAAAAAAAAACCAATAAATAAAATTAAACAATCAAGCAAGTTAAGGATATTTATATTTTCTTAACGACGTAAAATTTGAATAGATTGTATTTTCTTATATCAAATGATAATATTATCATTTGTAGAACATATTTCATATCTACTTCCAAGCATTTCTTCCACAGTTCTGAACAAGATTTTACTGGATAATTATTTCGTAGTGGATATTTAAAAAAATAAATTATTACATAATTCAAGGCGATAGTTTTATTGCAAATTACGTGCATTACTTGAACAGTCTCCAGTAAAGAGTTTGTGTAAATTATCATCGCAGACAGCAATATCGTACGGGAGTGCACAAAAGGCCGTAAAGAAATTAGGTCTACATGAATACCGAATACATTGTGTACAGGAACTGTAACCCCCAGACAGAAAAAAGAATAAGGTGGTTTATCAACCAGGTAATAGGACGGGTATGCTGGATAAATGTGTGTTTTTTTTAGTGTTGAGCCGTATTTTAACCTTAGCAGTTACATCTATAGTCAGAACAACAGATGTTGGTAAACACAAAATCCACAATCTTAAATGAATCGCCGCTGCACTCACAGAAGGTAAGAATTTGGGTGCGATTTCTCGACGAAGAATAGTGGGCCCGATTTTTTTTACGAAACCGATGACAGTCCGGCACTAGACCGACCGGTGGATTAGTCTAGTAGTGAACTCGCCGTCGAAAATCATCTGATTTTAAACTTGAGAGTTCTAAGGTTCAAATCCTAGTACAGGCAGTTATTTTTATACAGATTTGAATACTAGATCGTGAATACCGGTGTTTTTGGTGGTGGGGTTTCAATTAACCAAACATCTCAGGAAACATCGACTTGAAACTGTACAAGACTAAACAGAAAAAGAAGTTCGGAAAACCGATTATAATTACGCATTTTTTAGCTCTTCTCCAGCCTGATGAACGCTACTGTTCAAGACGGGGCAACGTGCTATACATCTTAAAACGCTGTGGAATTTCTGGAAAAAATGTTCGGTGACGTATGATCTGAAAAGATCTGTGGCCCCTTCTGATTAACTTTAATCTTCTTGCTTTTCTTTGCAGATTATAACCACTAAAAAAAATACTTTTTAGCAAATCAAACCTGGATATTTTAACACAATATCACCCGCAGACTTATTTCTTGGTTTTATACAAATATTTAGGGATTGATTACATCGTAAAATAATATAAAATACTTTTAATATTATTGATTTAATATTCATAAGTAAAATTTATCCTAATTTCAAACTACTTTTTGTAAAAAAAAAAAAAAAGTTGTTAAAAAATATATTACTGCTATTATTATTATTACAGTCGTGGTGAGGGTGGATTAAAAACCGGTTTTTCAGATTATTTGTGTGGTGTATGGACACGTACGACGTTCTGACGAGGGCCAGTTGGCTATCTGGGTCATTTGGGGTGTGGTTCGTAGCCCGCTGACTGGATCGGTGTTGTTGCCGTTACTGCTGCTGTAGTATTGTAAAGGTCACAAGTCACTTGCAGATCATATCCTTCTACTTTTATTTTTTATATATATGCTATGTCGGTAGACCTGTCTAAATCTTCTAACAGCATTTCAGTTCAGTCCTTCTAGACTGGAATCGGTTTCACTTTACATAAACATTTCTCTTTCTTTCATTAGCATTTGTCCTACACTTAATTCCCATTGTATTAAGAATATTATTATTTTATTATAAAATTTTTATCGCGGATTGTTTTGCATTTTTTTCTTTTGATATTCCAAAGTAAATTTTTTTCTGTAACCTATCTCGGCGTGTATTTTATTACCTTATTCACTGAATAAAAACGGCTAAAGTAAAAATAAAAATTTAACTCGAGACTTAAACTATGACTATGAAGTGTTCGTTTACCCGTTTACCTTTAAGTACCTCCTGAATTTAAAATTTGTTTTTGAACATCAAAACACAAACCGATCAGACATCTAAACTTTCTGTATTAAAAAATTTTTATGAAAATCGAATTATCTAAAACTTTTAATGAACTTAAACGATCTATAAATATGAAAAATACTCTACAACTGGAGCCGAAATTCTTATCGACCAAAGGATTGGGGAAGTTTTCGTACAATCACCGAAAGTTCCATCGGCAACGCATCCCCTATTAAACTATTTAGAACTGTAACCAAACTATTTAGCAATATAGTTATTCTGTAGAAGCCAATTCTTAACGTTAATCCGATGGGCCTCTAGTCAAAACCAACAGAATAAATGAAGAGATAAATATAAGGAAAAGAGATGGATTGAAGGGAAAAAACTCCACTCAAATGATTTAATGTATTCTCTATCCAAAACAGGATCGAGGATTCTTTAGCGATATTAACTCAGATTATACCATAACAAATTACTTACTCTCCAGATACTAAAAAACTACCTGAAAATGGGTTCAGGCTTCTATCAGAATCCCTTGACTTGTGTTTATACTTTCAAATTTATTTAACTCCTGAAGTTAAAAATCGTTCAGCCTGATTCTTTTAGATGCTAAAATTATGATTAAGAGATAAACTTAAAATCCCTTACTTACTATAAAAACTACTTTTTTATCACTAATTCTTTAACTGAAATTGGTTAAAATCGTTACTGATTTTTTTTGTAACGTAGCAAGATCAAAGTTCAAATCGTAGCAAATATATAGTTAATCTCAGGTACAGTTTATCTATTACCGGTGTACTCTGGTTTTAGGTTTAATAATTATAATTAACGAGTAGATCAGCTTAAATATACGTACCGCATATATATAAGAGCTTTCTGTATGATAATGGACACCCGTTATCCTTTAACTCATAGAGGATAATTAAAATACTTTTCTGAAGTAGGCGTTTCCATTTCACAAAAGCCAAGAAAGTACAGAAATTTAAATAGAATTGGTTAATTAAAAAATAAAAAACCAATGAATTCTGTCTAAACAAACATTTAAATGAAGAGAAAAAAGATTCTGTAATTTGAGAAATTAATTACATTTAAAACGATATTTTTTAAATGTTTTCTCGCAGCTAATTCTCAATTGTTAACTAAATGATTTTAGAATAAAAATAGCTTATTTTCTTCACAAAACTTATCTAACAGAAGAAAAAGGATATAAATCCATAATTCTTAATATTTACGGTAAATTTTAATTAATTTTAATAGTCATTTTTTAAATTATTTACAGGAAGGCGGGGAATATAAGTACATTAGCGTAACGTTATATATAGCCTCGCCCATTTACATAAGATATCAGTCGAGCATTGGTGTCGTTCATCTATCGGTAGAGAGAGTAGGGAATTCGTAAACCCCTCCTCAAATGTCATTAATGGCTGTTCATATCGGCTTGATTGCAAGACTCATTCACATGCATTACAAAAGTGGTTATGAAAATCTTAAACTAACGTTCTGTTACGTAAATTCAGACTGATTTTATATATATATATATATATATATATATATATGTCTGTGTGTGTGGGTGTTCATATAGAATGATGTTCAACTCAGGTTTTCAAATTATTTTATTTTTATGAAAACAATATTATATACACATTTTACTGCATTTACCGTAATTAAGAGAAATTTCTTTTACGTACAGAATAAAGATTAGATGTCGGTAATATCTTTAGTTCTATTAAGAACCTACAGTTAGATTATATGTTATTACCTACATATTAGATGAGAATGCAAAAATAACTGGCAATGATTCCTTAAGCGTGATGTATTCCATTATATATCATGCTCCATTGCATTATATAAACTGCAACTTTATTCTGCAATAATTTTAGGGATAAATTTCATTGCACTGCTTTGTTCACACTTTTGATATCTTATTTTTTATATTATTACATAAAATGATTATTATTTTAAATAAAATAATACAATTTTTTAATAATCCGTTAAATTGACTGGACAATCGGTGTAATAATTTTCCCTCTAAATTGTTTTTTTTTTAAATCAACTTGCGCTTCTGATTCAATTCCGGACAGGGCCTAATCGTTTTCATAAATTATTTCAAAGGTTAATGTTCTTATCTAGTATAATACACTTAGATTCAATTGAAAAAATGTATGAAAATTCTAATCCTTGTTGCTTACATTTTACAAAAAATAGAACATGCAATTAAGGATCATTAGCGAAGAATTCTTACTGGGAAAACTTGACAAAATAATTTACAGAACAAGAACGTTTTGATGATTTTTACAGTATCTTATTGAAGGAATTGTATAGACTGGCGATTTCATGGATGAGTAGCATTTTAGTTTCAGAAGTAAAGAAAGATTGCTAATGTAGCGTGGTGATCCCGTAACTATTCGGAAGAACTCTGACAAAGCTTTGATTTTTTTTTGTAAATTGTTTCTTTTCGCTTTTGTTGTTTATTTATCATTATCGTATTTTATAAAGTTATAACAATATTACCTGACTACCTTTCTCTTTCAGTTTGTTTTGCATTTTTATCCATTCAAGTAAATACTAAGAATATTGCGATATTAAGGATCATTTCATAATTTAAAATTGTCCAAGGTTTTTTTGTAATAAAATTAAAAACTTTGATGTCGGCACTACATGACTTCCTTCTACGCCTATTAAATTACATATACACATTTTTTTTTAAATGAAAAGTACACAAAATTTTATTTCAACAATAAATTATGATATTTTTTCATTTCTTTTTTATTGTTATTGAATTATTATTTATCGTAACTTTTTTTTACAGTCAGAAGTTAATAATTATTATTGATCAATATATTTAAATTAAAAAACAAAAATGTTAAAAAAAGGATATGAAGTCTGATTCGAATCGATGTGCCTCCGATGTAACTTTTTTTAAGTTTAATCTGTAATCTTTTTAATCTAATCTGTAATCTGTAATCTTTTTTAATCTTAATCTTTTTTTTAATTTTGTTTATTCTGTAAATCCATAAAATTTTCTCTTTTCAGACTTCTAAAAAATATGACGTGGACACCACATGACTTCCTAATACGCTTGTTAAATTACATATAAACATTCTTTTAAAATGAAAAGTTCGTAAAATTTAACGACTGATACTTTTTAATTTTTTTTTTAATTATTATTTATTGTAAGACTGTTTTTGCAATCAGAGGATAATAATTATTAATAAATCAATATATTTAAATTTAAAAAAAAGGAGATGAATTCGAACCGATGTGCCTTCCCCTTGTAAGATCTAAATATTTCATTAATTAAAATTCTATTTGACTATAACTCTGAAACCAGTGAAAATAAGTACTACTTATGATACATCGTTAAAAAGCTCTCAATAAGGGCTTATTACTACGGTTAAGAAAAAGTCCATAATCCTATTTTTTGGGATTTTGGGCTTTTTTAGACACTTTTAATTCAGTCAATTGGAATCAAAGGAGGAGGTACACAACTAGATGTTACAACAACAGCCCTAAATTCAAAATTTCAAAATTTTACAGCTAATCGTTTTTGAGTTATGCGAGATACATACGTACGTACGTACGTACGTATATATGTCACGCCGAAACTAGTCAAATTGGATTCAGGGGTGGCAAAATGGATATTTTGTTGATATTTGAAAATCGAAATTTTTCGCGATTACAATACTTCTTTTACTTCGTACAAGGAAGTACAAGGAAAAAGGTCTTTTGTTTTAGCTTGTATCAATAATTTACAGATAAACGCTGTAAGCTTACAGATTCTACGTTCCTACGATTTCTATATTTTTAAGTTAAATTTTAAATTATAAATATCCCATCAGTTTTGACTCAAACCAGTTTAGTTATATATCCTATGTAATGTGCAAATGAAAATAGTGTAAAAAAGTTTTAATTTAAGTTTAAAGAAACTATTCAAAATTTTAGTGAAGATATTTTGAAAGTTGTATCTAAAAAAAAATACAATTCTGTAGAGGTGGTATCAAACCGTATTTTTCTTTTTGTTCCGACCACTACGGATTACGTTTGCGTAGTTTTGACTTCTTTTTTCTTTTCCCAAAAGGTTTTCATTCTTTTGCTTTGTTGTTATCTTTCTTCCATAGGGTTTATTCAGGTTTAAACCTTCTTTTTATTTCTCTCTGAAAACTTAGATTCTCGTATCACTTTCTAAATTTATCTCTATCTTTAGAAATGTTTAACGTTTTTAGATCTGTTTATGTAGAAATTAAATATTTATTTTGTCTGGTTGTTCATTCTGTACAAATGTGCATATAACTGTAAATCTTCTTTTTTGGATTAAGTCACCTTTTTATCGTACATATTTCTAAATTTCTTTTTCAATTTGCAATCAGGCGCATTCCTGCTAGACCGTGAATGAACTGAAGACGCATCGCGTTGGGAAAATATATTTTCGAGTCAGATATTTGCTTCCTTCTCCCAACGAGATTATTTAAAAGCAATCTTCCAAGGAATAACTCGAGTAAAAATATTTCTAGCAAACACGATCTAAAAACGATCGGAACGCAATTTTAAACTCCATCCATCTCAAAAACAGACTAAAAATAAATATGTAACCCTCATTAAAAATTAAATACTCGCAGATAAATACAAGACTTAAAAACAAGCGACTGTTTTAGGTTTTGAAATAAATAAGGGGATAAAACTTTCCCCCGTCATCTTACGTTCAGTTCCGAGGAGTTATCAAGAAGCATATGCTACAGATAGGATTTGTTGTTATAGAAATATTAAGTTAATTAAACGAGTAGTAGATAATGTGTTTCCATAGTAGCAATCATCATCAGTTTACTAATCTTGCTTCCCGATTACACCTACTCAAGATACTCCAAATATCGTATAAGACGCTTTGATATTTCTATCAAAACATAAACTATGGGTTTTTAATTTCATCTGTTTCTTTTGTATGATATCTACTAATATAATATTAGATTAATGTATTAAATGTTTGTGTTAGAAAAATATATGTACATATTTCATTAAAATTCACGCACATACATTTGGAAAAAAAACTACCGTATTAGATGTAGTTAATAATATCCTTTTATAGTGCTTTCTTGCTTTAAGTAAGGGAGAAAACTGTTGAACTGAATAATATGTACCGTTTAAATGTAAACATAATATCAAATTTGATACAGCGTTTTATATAATATAGAATTTCACTTTTTTGTGATTTGTTTGCTCTTATTATGCATTTTTTCTTCTTTATATGCCTCATTCCAATCGTTTCGATAAAGTTATTTGTAAATTGAAAAAAAAAGTAATGATTGCTTAACATAGATTTTTCTATTATTCAGCACTACTCAATGATATTTTTATATTCATATCTGAATACCAGTTTGTATTATTTGAAAGCACGGTTCGCTAAGTCTGTCAACACATTTATATTTCAAACGAATAGTTTGCCATTGCAACGTAAATATTGTATTAGTTTTACAAATAAAAAGTGAGTAAACATTGACGGATAGGTTAGCTAAAATTCATATACGTATAAAATATACATACTTACGAGTATAACTATGACACAGTGTGAAATGCTTAAATAAATTGATTTTTGTATTTTTTAACATGAAAAACCTACAGTTTATGACGTCAAAATTACGCTTAATGCTTCGAATGAATCGTTACGCTATTTTAAAATTTAAATCGTGTTATCAAGTAGAGCGAGCATATCAAATTTCTCTATAACCTTAACGCAGAATGTTAAATATTAAATAATCCTTTTTTAAACGTATTTAAAAAATATATTAAAATTAATCTTTATTTTTGCGTGTGAGGTTTAACAGGTAATAAATAAATAATTGGAGGTACCCAGTAGACTGTTTTGGTTAGATTTACACATTCTCTTTTGAATATTTATATTATATAACTTTCTTTATATTGCATCTGATTACAGTCTATTAAATAACTCGAAACAAATATGTATTTATCGATTATCATAGATGAAACGATATTCTTGATTAGTTGCGTGCAGGTTATCCTGAGATACCTAAGGGTGACTTATGGAAGTAAAATTTATGTTTGCTGTTCGGCATTTTCCGGCGAGATTTCCATTTTTACCCGATTACATTTTAAAAGATACTCATAGTGTTCGTTACACTGTTAAAATATAATAAATAGCGACATTTTATTTCACATTTCAGGAAGAATTTAGAACTAGTATTACAGTTATTATTCTACGAACATTAGTTTTTCGTATACCATTACACTTATTTACCTTACATTATATTGTTACCCGTTTACTAAATACTTTTTAATTCTTTTGAATTTTACATTTTACGTACAGTTCTAACTTTTGACTAGATAAGTTTTTGACTACATAAGAGAAAAGTTATCCTCAGAAACATTTCCATTGCCTTTGTATCTTTACCATTTTTTTTATTTCAAAAAATAAGATTGTTTCTTGTTTTTATTTGACTTTTTAAAAACGTTAATGTACAATACTTCTGATTTTTTATTACAGTTCCAAAAATGTATATTTTCAAAATTTTAAAGAAACCGGTCCATGATTTTCTCCTAATTTTAACACGTATTGAATAAATTTCGAGAAGAGTAATTCTTTTTTTCTTATTTTTAATTTTTATTCCTTAAGGTTTTTAATTGCTTTATTGTATCTTTTTATGTTACGAAAGGAAAAACAGGTGAATTCACCTCATCTCCTTTTTATTTCACTGAAGTATCTATTTATAGTGTATGAGGTGTGATTAATTCGTGATGTTGCATTCTAAACGCCGTTGAATACTCGACATGTCTGTGTTGTGTGCTTGTGACGGTGACAATGGGCATTGTTTCACAAAGCCACACCGGTTGCATACTAACCGAAGTTACTGGTTAGAAGCTACCGGTCCGTGTCCTGGCTGACTTTGTCAGGGTTGTAAGTTTCCATCGGGGTCAACACCTTTAAGAAGGAAAGATAACTCCACCTTTCGTTCGTTAGAGTTAGTCGACTGTAAAGCACGTTCGTCATGAAAATTATTTATAAGTATCTTTAACTATCTACCTTTGTTTTTAAATTAAAGAAACGATCTGAATTGATTTCTTGACAATAATTGAATCTTCATTTTACAATAATTGTCATTATTTCACATAAATTGTTCTCTAAAGTAATGTAAAAATGTATTTTTTTCCATTGAAATAAACTAGTATATAGTAATGTTATTTTATACTTCACTAGCTAATTTATTATCTTCTTTCATCCCTCCGTACTATTTCTTCTTTTTTCTTATTACTTCGGCTTCTTTAAAACTATTTTCATTACCGATGCTTTCACTCTTTTCTACTGATGTTCGTTGTAATATCGTTTGATTCACTTATTTTTTATTAAAGAAACTGTTCTTTTTGTTTAATATTATTATTTTTAGCTTTTACATCATCCATAATAAATATTCGAGCTGTTTTCTTTTTATAAACCGGCCGATGTATTAACATCCAAATCAGACTTTTTGGTACTAATTTTTTTCAATATTTATAAAGGTCTTTTTACTTGTTTCAGCACTTTATTAATAGTTTATCTACAATTTAATTTCTATCTTTTGTAAGAAATTAACAATCAATTTTAAACTAAACAAACATTATAAAAAAGTATATATTGTTACATTGCTACCTTTTCTATTGATAATAAAAATTATCAATTAAATTAAACTTCTTATCTTCATTTCTATTTTCGTTTTAAACTACTTTTATACTTAGACAGACAAATAGATAAATAAACTAAAGCTAGCGCAGATTGCCTAATGATTAAAAAAAAACTTTAGTAATAAGATAAAAAAAAAGAGAACACTATACCTGTTTCGTTTCAATTTAATTATTTAGCAAGAAAATAACTACACACTACTAACTGGTCACAAATGCATTGACCTACATAAGTCGTTGGTGGATTGAAATGTTTGCTCTACTCTGCTCTCTCTGTACTTTAGCGTACTTAGTCTTGCAGTGAAAGGTGTGTATTAGATAATAAATATTGTTGCAAACGTGAAGGATAGAACGAAGCCGTTTTTTTTTTCTTTTATTAATGGTATCGTCTAATCGTTTAAATTATTATTATTTTTTTAATACTTTTTTGTATGTACATGGACAAATTAATATATTGCCTAAATAATCTACATACAATATTCTTAAATATATTTTAAGAATCTATTTTTGTAGTCATTTAATTTTAACAACCGCTGTTACGTATTAAACTAATTAATTTAATTTAATATTTATTTTTGTTAGTCATTTATATATGTATGAAATTAAAACTAAGTGTTGTAAAACAGCGTGTGGTTTTTGTTTACTTAACGCCGAAACAATAGGTGTAACGACGAAACGTTTTTGTGCCTCCTGCTGATTTAGTTAAATAAGCATTACTTTAATGCCGTAATTTTTTTTTATATCACCAAACTGCCGTTTTATATTTATATTTCATAGCATTTACCTAGATATAACTAATAGTGCTATCGCTCGGAATTATGTCAAAATAAATGCGTATTATATTTACAGCATTTTATCTGTACCGTCTTCATAATTAATGTTTAAAGTGCATAATTCATAAATTATCTGTCCGGAGTTATAAAGAACAAATTCTGTGTCGTTTAAATCGTTAAGATATATTTTTCAAAAAAATTATTTCTGTTTTTATTAACAACGATGATTATAGTTTGGTCGTATTAAATTATCCAATTTCTATTTTATTACCGAATAATTATGCGAGATGTACAGTGGAAGACCTGGGTTCAAATCTAAAATTTTAAAGATGTACAGTGGAAGATCTCGGTTCAAATCTAAAATTTTAATGTTCTCTCTACAGTTACATCTTGATAATAATATTTTAAAGATAAAATATAAGTGTACCTAAAAAAATAACAATCCTCATGATTTGAAAAATTTAATTTATTCTTCTATGCGCCTAATTAAATCTTTGTCATATTTAAGCCTCAATTTAATCTTCGTGAGAAAACCCCTAATAAAAGAATAAATTAGAAATATTTAAATCTGATGATAGTAGTGATCGGTTTAAAAATTAAATATCCCGATAGTTAGAATACTTTTACTAGGTTCTTTACATATCAGAAAATCTAGTTAGAAAATCAGTATAATTTATCTCTGAAAGAATTTTTCAACAATACGCGAGATAACTGTTATCTGAGTCACAGACGGATTATTATTTTATCATAATAAAATCTAATGATTTTATGTAAATAAAGTATTTGAAAACGAATTTTTATTTCGAAATATCGCCATTTGTTTGCAAGAAACAAACAATATTATAATGCATGTATTTGTTTTTGATTTTGATTCAAAATTTCAACCATACCAGTAAACAAAATTCTTACACCCAATTAAACGGTTAGGAGACCCGTTCAGGAGCTAGAGATTGTCACCTTTAATAAATATTATATTAAAAAAAAATTTTATTCAATAGTGGTCTTATGTACATGTTGTTTTAATTAAATAATAATTATTTATATTGTTACTGTAATAAAAGTACTTTTACTTGTCAATCCATTACCAGAACATTGACGCATTTAATTTTATATATATATATATATATATATATAATATATATATATTATGTATAATTTATACATAAATTATATATATATATATATGTGTATGTGTGTATATGTACACACACATACGGATTTGCGTACTCGTGTTTATATATATATATATATATATATATATATAAATGTGTATAAACTGTATATATAAAATATAAATGTCTCATATATAAACACGAGTACGCAAATCCGTATGTGCGTGTAACAATATCTTGAAGGAAATTGGCTGTAAATTTTCTATTTATTATGACAGTCATGTCACATGTAGTAGACCTATTCTTATTTAAATTTAATCCAGTTTTATATATTATATTTTGTTCAGATATGGACCATTTTATTAACTAGTAAAGATGACATCTTTTATTACGTGCTATATCCCGTCGTGCATGCATATTTTGTTATAAATTTTTATAACTATCATTCGAGTGTGCAACATCTTTTTTTCGTACTACTACTACGACTTCTAAGTCACGGTGAAGCCAATATTGTACAGAATGGAATTTGATAGATGGATAACTGAATACTTCATTAAAAATGCTTGGAAACAATCCATATCGTGTTACAGGGTTAGAATTAAACATTCTTTTTATTATTATTATTATTATTTTGTGGTACAACCTATTATCTCACAGGATGTACACTCCCACGATTCATTAGTTACTTGTACATTTTTAAAATGTCGTAGTCGTAATACACACTTAATATATATATATATGAGCAATATTAAATAAGGGAAAGACGTTTTATAATGGTTAAATAAAATATTGTATTTAAAAATACGTTTTCTGCATTAAATAGTAAATTTCTGATACACGAGTAGAAGCGTACGATTTATATGCTGCAGTTATACAAATGTTCAACACACAATATATTTCGTAAGATTCCGACCGATTTTGGGCGATATCTACAATAAAATCATGCTATTAATACGTAAATTAATTACTATTTTGGTGATTAAATAGAACGTTCATAAAATACATGAACTAAAGCATGGAAACTAAACCAGGATGTGAATCAAAAGCTTTAGTGGTTGTCTTTTGTTATAGTAATCGGGTACGTATACAAAATACCACTTACAACGCGTATATTTAATTTCGTATGTATCTGCGTCCATACGTATAACTGAACGCGTAAAGAAATATTAATAATCTCAAATATTAATAAATCTCAACCATATATACTGAAATACATGAAGTTCTTTTTTATTTGAAAGTTACTTATAAAGAATGTTAGAAAAATATTACCGGGAAATTATTTTTGTTAAACATTTTATAATATGTTATGTAACACTTTTTTCCTCCAGTAACTGAAAAGATTTACTAGTTAGAACGTTGTATAATTCATTTTTTTTTTAATTAGAAATTATTTTTATAAAAGAATTTTACGATAGAAAGGAAGATAGTGAGGGATTAAAAATATTATGACAGGAGACCACAATTTTACCAGAAGTCGTTGCTTTTTAGGAAGTAAAATTGCAACGGATGGAAGACAATACTAAAATTAGACATGCATAAATTAGGAAAAGAATTAGGTGCTATTAAACATATATTTAGGAATTATAATGAAATTCTTAAAAATATTTTTGTATATATAATACTTATAGTGTTACCTTAAACCTACTTCCTCATAATTAGATGAGAAATCTAGACAAAATAATGTAATTTATATACGTAATATTTATATTTTTAATATTTATGGTGGATGTAATTTTAAAAATTCAGTGTTACTTAAAAAAGCTGATGCTGGAAATGATCCCATAAACGCATTAATTTTTAAAACCCGTCTTCATATTTTGATGAATAATAATATTTTTATTGGATACTTTTCTGCCCAGATGGATTCATCGATTTAAATCTAGATCCAGGACGTATCTGAGACAGGACCATATCTAACTCCATTTTGTTTTATTCTTAGCTAAGCATTTCTTTTAGATAATTTTTATTTTTATTTTGTTTTCTCTTCTTTGCATCTTTAACTGATGCTTCTAGCTGTGGTTTTAGTTGTTTTACCAACACTTCTTTATACGTATCATTTGTTCAATTGTCTTTCTTAATTAGAATCGGTCTAATGATTAAACTTCTATTCTCATTTTCCGTCTTTTTTACTTATTTTTTTATTTTATTTCCTGCCTTTTTATTTAATTTTCTCCAATCTTTTTCCATAGTTTCCCTTGGTGTGTGTTTTACTAGTATATCCATTTTTATCCAAATATAATACTTTAAATACATATGATTTTTTGTTTAATATTTCGTATTCGTTTTTTAAACAATGAAAGTCAAAGAATAAAGTTATGCTTATTTTAACGCAATAGTTTATTAAATTGTTTTCAGCTGGCCGTTATTATTTGGTTAAATCTAGAATTTTAAATAAAATATTGTATTATTTATTAACTAAATAATTTTAGTCGCTAATGACTGTAATTGTTGATGCGACTGGAAATAAAAGCATTAAAAAAATAATAGTAATTCTAGAATATATTTCTTTCATGAATATTTTACGTCTATTTTATTAATATTCCATAATTTTATATATATATATATATATATATATATATATATATATATATAAAGAGGGAAGGGTGATTTGAAAAGTTTAATATTATTACCTTGATACAGTATTATTACAATTTATTTTCCTATAAACATAATAACTGCTAATATAAAATAAAAACCGTATAGTACAATAGTGAAGTACAAAGAACTAGATCATACTATCCTATTCAGAACAGGCCACCTAGATCTAGGCTACAGTTAGATACATTATACACAAAGTTAATTTCATTCTTCCTTAGATAAAAATGGACCTCTTAATTGGCGTATCATTGTCCGTTAAGACCCCATATTGTGTTCATATAATACTATTTTAGTTTACTACTGTAATGTAATTTATAAAGTAACTGATACTAAGTGACACGTAAGGTGTTTGTTTATTATAAATCATAACCCGTAAAATCTTAACGGGATTTATTTTTTTAGAAAAAAATACGGTTAAATGTGTTTATTTTTAGAGATATTATGTCTACAACGTAAAAATACATTCTTACAAAATAAATTATAAATATATAAATAAATTATAGCAATTTGTTAAAATTCATTCATTACATTTTAATGATACATAATATAATTCCTACCACAATCGCGATCTTTTTTAAAATATAATTAGCTTTTTTTCTTTTTTTTAGTAATATATATATATTTACGATATGTACAGTAGAAATTACACCCAAACACACACATATATATATATATATATATATATATATATAAATTCTTACAAATAATAAAAAATTCAACCAATACATATAAAATACATCAGAATTTTTATCAAAATTTATCTTCAGTTATGTGTCTCCACTATAATAAAGTATATAAAATACAATCCAAGATATCACCGTAAATACGTCAGCACCAGTTATAACGTAATACCGATAAAGTTAATAATCTGATAAAATTATATAGAAATGAACGTACAAGAGAGATGTAAAAATTAAAATGAAAATATACCAAATCATTACTAAAAAGCCAACTTAGAACCAAGAAAATATCGCTTTTTTCTAGCTCTTTTTCTTTTCTTCCATGCTTTTTTCAGTTTTTCGGCATGGCAAAATTTCTACTCATTGTTCATTTTCTTTTCTACCCTACTTTTTTGTGCTGCAGGACATTTGTATTGTAAATTATTCTTCGGAAGTTATCTCTATCGCAACAATTCTCTTCTTTCCAGCCTGTTCTTTGGAAGTTCTGTTCCATCTGTTTCAGGTAATTTGATTTGTTTTTCATGGTCCACAGCTTGTCAGAGACTTGTTTACTTATTGTAGTTCAACACAATACACTACAAGAAATTTAGCGTTCTTTTCCTTATAGCTGTTTCTAAGTATTCTTGATTTTGGTAGATATCTCCTTGTTAGATTTCACTTTGTATCTTTCTTCTGTTACCTTTGGACCATGGATTTTACTTAGGAATAAGTTTCTTTCGTTTTTGAGCAATTTTTCAAGGTCGGTTAGGCGTAATGTTTCATTGCCGTATAAGTTATTGGCCTTACTACTGCTGTATTATGTCTTAATTTTGCGATTTCTTCTTATATCACCAAAAACATAAGAATTTTCTTATATTTTAAACTATAACTTTTTTTTCATAATATGTACTCTGTTTAAAATTAATCATTAGTATGACTGTCATATTAATAAAATATTATTTTTAAAGGGCGACATAATGTATTTTATTATTGTTATTTTTTTTAAATTTGTTTAATATATCATTAAAATTTAACATATTTATGAGATATTTTTTATCACTTAATGTAATTTCTTTCATTCGATTTTTATTATTTTATTTATCATATCTCGTAAGTAGAGAGATAGATATTCCTAAAGATAACGAAAGGGTTGACTATGCTAGAATAGTTTATTTATATTGGTTGGTGTTAAAGCTGAACAACTTTTTACAGTATTATTATTATTATTGTGTGTGTGTGTGTGTGTGTGTGTGTGTGTGTGTGTGTGTGTGTGTGTGTGTGTGTGTGTGTGTGTGTGTGTGTGTGTGTGTGTGTGTGCGTTCGTGCGTGCATATTAATGTTAATATGCACAAATTAATGAAGAAGAATAAAAAAGAAGTTAAGGCTAATTATTTTATTGTTTTCATAAAGGTTAACCCTTAATGATAATTATACAATTGTTGAGGGCCATTTTTTAATAAATATATTGAAATTATTATTATAACTAATTTTCCTTTAATTCTTTATCTTGCATATAACATGTGTGTGTATACACACACACACACACACACACACACACACACACACACATGGAAAAAGGTTTATGTATTTTACTATTTAATATTAATATTTTCGTTGATGTTGACTCTCGATAACAACTTTTTCCGTTATTATATACATCAGTTAAATCAAGAATCTTAAAACGTTAAGTAAGTACAAGATGCACGTACCATGTAGAAAATGCTCATACCTACATATAACTAATATAGTATAGTATTATCCTTGACCTGTATGACTAAGGAAGCTCGTGTCCTTGTTAAATTAAAAGTTGTGTACATCTGCACGCGAGCTTCTCATCTTAACGATAATGTTTTTTTTTTGTTTTTTTTTAACGTATACTCTATATACTAACACAGAAGCATCAACAACATTACTAACTTCGTTACCCTTTCTATCTTTTATCTTGTTTTTACTTTCTAACATTCTAATGGTATACCTGTCTAATTTCTAAAACACAACTGCCGTATTTAAATTCTTGTTATATTCATTTCTTTAAGCTAATGGTATCGTAATTAATATATTTAAACCAATTTAAGTAAAAACAAAAAAAAAGGCGTGAAAGGTGTTGTAATGCAATTAGAATTCTCTTTAAACACACACATATATCGGATATATATATATATAATGTAGATAAATGAAATTTAGCACATGATCCTACCTCAAAACCATTTATTTTTCGGTAAGAGAGACTAGTTGGGGTGTAATGAAGGCTAGTTTTGAAACTAGCTGTAAAAATATTTTCAATCTGGGACCCAAATTATGGGTAATTTGGATCTCAAGAAATACAGCTTGGCTTAATATTACTGAAGGCGAAGAAATTAGGGCAAAATGTTTCACCAGCTGACACTACCTAAGGAAGCGTTTACGAACGTGTTTTTATGAAGTTTCTTTTTTATTTTCACCAGTAGAACATGTCCTGAGAGTTTTTTACATTCTTCGTAGATCAATATGTAAATTTCCAGGGAAAGTATTCCTTAAAATTATAAAAAAAAGGTTTGTTTTGTTAAAACAATATCTATGAAATGTTTGGACCAGAAACATTTAAATTCTTAATTATTATAAATAACCGGAAAGATTATTTATATTCGATTATTGTAATTACAATACGAGATAATTTGTGATTAAATACGATATAATCATATCTGGATGTCATAACTTTGATCTTTAATTTAAAGAGAAGATTGAGACGTTGTCAAATTTTCTTTCTATCAAGCCTATAAAATTTGAGGTAAGCAGGGTATAAAATTAAAAATTAGATACTTTTTAATTGAAATATTCATATTTTTCTTTAATTACGTAAACTTTGTGTAAAAAACGTTTTTATAAACAGGTTGCTGGAACGGTGTTATGCACTTCTCCATTTCTATATATTGCGTTTTAAAGTTTTAATCTTTATAAGCATTTACTAAATTTTACACCTTCCAATTTTATTTCATTAATTTAAATCTATTTATTCCAATATTTTCTCCAGTCAGAATATATTTATTCTGTAATATAATATTAAACTTCTTTTATTCGTCTATTTCTCAATATTATAATAAGGTTTATACGACCGTGGGTATCGAATGCGTTTACGGTATTTTTTTGACTATTATTAGATAAATCATTACTTATGTTTTAAATTAGTATAAATATTAATAATTAACGTACAATTATATTAACCGAAGTTTTTTTTTAATTGAAATATTAATATTTAATACTTCCTGATTTTTAATTTAATTTAATCGTGATGGAACTAAATACATTTCGCTCTAATAAACAACACGTTTTATATTACCGTTGAAATTTATTTATGCATTAATATGTTTTTATTTTTTTAATAGGTTAATTAATAGTTTTACATGTAATAATAGTAACCTATTTTATAGTTAACGATTAATGTCTGGATAAAAAAAATTCAATTCTTCATGTATAATGTGTAATTTGAATTTATTTGAAAAAAATTGAACCAGATTTTATTTAAAATCTTAGGATTAGATATATTGAGATTTTTTAGTAATTTTGAATTTTTTAATATATATATATTTTTTTTAATTTTTTTTTTTAAATAACGTTATTTACAAAACTATATAATTATTTTTAAGACGTTTCCTTTAAAGATATATTTTTAAAAAATCAAATGATCGTTTTTAAATTAAAAATGAAAAACTGGGAAAGTACTGAGCGACTTTTCTGACTAAAAATTAAAAGAATTGGAGAAAAAAAACCGAATGTTTATTTTTTAGAGTTAGAGAATAAATTTTAAGAAATATTTTTGTAAATATATTCATATATAGACTTAACAAATTTGCTTAATAAAGTTTTCTCTAACATTTAACCTTAAAACCTTAAACACCTACACCTACACCTTAAAAAAAGGCCAAAATAAGAAAAAGATAATTTTCAAAAACAAAAAATGTTTCCATTTTAGGTCCGGGGTCTATAGTTTAAAAATATTATAAACGTTTCTTGATAGAATATTCGTAGTATAAATTTTGAAAAAAATTTGGAAGACATTTAAACCGAAGGGAGATAGAGCAAAAGAAGAAAACATATACATTCCAATTTAAAAATATAGGGATTGATTTTTCGAAAAATGTTTTTGGGATTATTTATAAAAGTATTGAAGATAACAAATTTGTTTTGATAAAGTTTTTTATAAATCATCTCTGAAGAAAATCGAAACTGTGTTTTTTCGATATCCCTACCCCCTAAACGAATTTTAAAATGAAATTAATACGATCAATGTCCCATTTGTAGAAATATTTGAGCCAGATATGAAAAATATCGGTTCGGTCAATACTGAGATAGAACGCCATAAACAGCGTCCCACAAATACGTACATATTTACATAAAAAACGATTTGAACTAAGGGTATTGAATTATCGGGAACATTAAGCAAGAGCAACTTCGAGATATTTCAGTGGTTTAGGTTGTCCGGGAAGATAAAATTCTTCAGTTCTAGGCATGAACTACTCCTAAAAGCCGCATGAACCGTTAAACCCTTAACCTCTTGGACAACGGTAGGGTGTTATGAGGCTTAAACGCCTCCACATACTAGATCTTAGTGACTCCATGGGATTTATGATGATTTGATTTCTGATATGATTATAAAGCGATGGTGAGTATGATAGTGACTATATTACGATTGTCTGATATACGATGTAATTATGTCACTTACCTTAACAGTATATCGAGTCCTCTACTTCGGTTTACTCTTCTCTGTTTATATTTCTTCGTTTAATTGGCATTTCATTTTTTCTTTCTCAACATGCATCCTTTCCTTCTTTTACGGTTCCTTGTTGTCATTGGTTTCGGTATGTGTTTACAGTGAATGAACTATCCTCGCAAGTTTTGATACTAGTTTTAATTATCTTGATGTTTCTACGGGAACTTCCAACCAACTATTTGCGTATGATTAGATTTACATAAGATTTTTCTACACGATTAACCGATTTTAAATAAAATTTGGAACTAAAAAATATAAAAATTACACACTTACTTATATGGTTTTTTAGTCTAAAAGATTTGCAAACAAATTAAAAATCAACTCATTAAATTAATTTTTTTTTTCTTAACGAGATAAATTCTTTCATAAATTTTGAACATAATCGATAATACTATTTAAAAAGTAATGTTAAAAATAATAATCAGTGTATTACGTAATTGTTATCGCATTATAAAAGTATTTACCCTTTTATTTATTTATTTAATCTTTTTTATGTTGATATTTACATAATTATGAATTGATATATTAGATCATAATAGTACTTATGATATCATCAAACCCACCCTGAATCAGAGGATATAATAGCAGTAGGGTCACCAGTTATACGCTAGATACATATGTACATAAAACTTCTACGTACGCGTGCGCACGTATGTGTGTGCGTGTGCGCTCTCGCATAGATATATATATATATATATGTGTATGTCTATGTATGTGCACGCGCAAACACACACACACACACGTATACATACATAATGTCAAGAACCGGTTTTAGGTTAGGTTACTTGCTTTTGCTTGCTGTATCAGTCTTTTTTTAAAAAAAACAACATATATATATATAGCTGCAGGGTTTCTTTATGTACAAGTACGTTAAACCACTGTTATTTTATTCTGCATAACCGGTATGTTATGTATATATGTATATATATATTTGTGAGTGTGTGTGTGTGTATTATATCCTTGCAAGTGCAACCACATCATAGTTGCGAAATATTAGAGGTTAATATCAACCCAGTTGGATAGTAATATCTGTGTTCATTTAATTCTGTTATAACTTACTGTAGTCTTATATAAGGATCTCAAATGGGTTTTTCCTTAATCCTGATGTTTTTTGTTTGAATTTGATTTTACCTTAAATTACTAAATAAAATATTCCAGTAATTTAAATATCAAAAAATCATATGGATATCATATTTATCTAACTTTCGATTACTAGGAATAAAATAACGTAGTAATGCTTTGTTTATTTGAATGAAATCATGAGTAAATATGCCGTATAACTTGGGTAATTTAATGGGCAAAATGTAATCTTCGATAATCATAATTCATCAGTAATTTTTCTTTCTATTAATGTCTTGATCGCTACGGTTGTAGGTAATCTGATGAGTACAATTTTATTTTTTATAAAAAAATTGTATAACTATCTCCTATATGATGTTTTACAAAGGTTGGTAATTGACGCGGCTACAAGAAATTTTAATATGCAACTCCGAAATAGATATATCAAACCACAGTGAAACCAATCCGTAAGTCTTTTAAACCAGACTTTCTTTTTCCGTTGTTTTTTTATCGTTTATTTTATTATGCAGTATTTTATATCTCGGTCCTCTAGCTTCAGATTTTCCTCTTTTGAATCTTGAACGTATACGACAATTAACTATTCTTAAAAAATTGCACCCTAAAATGTAGGAAAAGTTATCTTTCCTCACTCGGCAAATTCTTGTCCATCAAACATCAGCGAATACTAACTTCCAAAATACAATTGATGTTTATCCCTATAAGCGCGTTCACCACAGGAATTACATATATAGTTATCATCATTACTCACAAGAAAATTAAACTGTGATCGTTGTCTTTTGTACGTCAGCTTTTTTACATGTTTCAATAATTATTATGACATCAGGAGTGACAAATAAGTTATGTTACTCCGTCACTCCACTGATGTCCGCGGCGAAGCGGTAATGTCTCGGCCTAACATCCGACGTCCCGGGTTCGAATCCCGGTCAGGCGTAACATTTTTCACTCGCTACAAAATTCATTTATCATTGTTCTAGTAATTGTTAGAGGGAGTAATCCTGTTGTTACTACGTAAATAAATAAATATTTTTAAACGTTTCTATAATTTTTTTATTTATCGTGAATTAATTCATCGCATAAGCTCGAAGCTTAGAATTTGAATATGAAAATGGAAATTTTGAAGTGTATGCAAAACGCCTTACTTGACCAGGATTCGAACCCGAGACCTCCGGATGAAAAACCGAAACGCTGCCCTGCCACTCCCCTGTGAAGATCGGCAAAAATGTTTTTTACGAAGAAACATTTCTTTAAAAAAATTTGTGAAATTATTCTAAAAATTTTCGATAAATACAGCTTTGAAAAAGAAAATATACGTATGAAAAACGAACAAAATATTATAAAAAAAAACATCTTATTAAAAATATTAATTACTTTAATGGTTGTGAAAGACTATGATGTATTATTATTAATATATATTTTTAAATAACTTTGTGTACACGGTAGTTTTAAATTTAAAAAGAATAGTCGTTTTAATTACAACATTTTGTAAATCCATCATCATCAGGACTATTAAAAAATAAAATCACATCGAATTCTATGCACGTATGACTTTAAATTGTAATATTCCGTAGGTATAAATTTACATCGTAGAGTCATTTAACCGTTAAAGAAATGTTTAAGATGAAAGTTTAAGATGTAACGGTTTGACTTAAATTAATTTGAATGTTATTTATCACGTGTATTATGTATTAAATATATATATATATATATATATTATTATATTATATTATATATACATACTGTTAATATATATTATATATTATATATATATATATATATATATATATATATATATTACATAAATTATTCATTTATATAATCCACTACTTATTAGTAAATGTCGTTTGATATAGAAAGAAGTTCGGTAAGGGGTATAATGAATTTGACTTTGAAGTAGGGGTTGAACGAGACAGAAGGGTAATAACTATTATAATAATTGTAGAAAACATTTATAATAATCTATTATTTGTGATAAAATGATCATTATATTATACTTTATATTAATTAATATAATATTTATTAATTATGAGATTTAACAATTAAGATTACATTTTATTCTATAGTTAACATTTTGTAATTATTATTACTTTTATCTAGACTGTTAAAAAAATTATTTAGGAAGTTTAATGTCTTCCATTTGTTATATATCGTGTCATACGCTGAGTACGTATTTCCTAACACATAATATTTAATGAATAATTCTTTGCAACTATATTCGTTAAAGTATATAATTTAGTAAGTCCACAGTACTGAATAGAATAATAGATAGGCACGAGTATAAGCTACTCCTTTTATGAAAACAACAGCAGTGTTAATAATTATGTTGTCAAAATATTTGACGTAGTGTTGTTATTATATATATATATTTGTTATTTTATTTTTTTAACTAATTGATGTAATCATTATAATTATTAAATTTGTCTACTGTTAAATCTTATTTAAAAATATATATGTTTTCAATTACCAAGGTCTAGGCGTTTAGTTACCTTAATGTCTTATTGATTTAAAAAGAAAAGAATTTACGGTAATAAGGTTGTGTTAAATCCTGATTTTTATTATTAATTTACATGTCATTTTAAAACATTTAGGGAATTAGAATAAAAATAAAACTTATTTGTATGCAGTAACCGTTTCGATAATTCAATTTAACGGGCGGTTGTACATACCGAAATAATCGATTGATCTCTGGTTCGATTCTCGGTAAAATCTACTATTTTATCATTCTATCGTTGTAGTAATTATTATTACACTACGATTTTTTTTTATACATCTGTAGTTTCCTCACCCCCCGGGGACACGCAATGAAGCATAAACTCAGCTCCGGGGATGCCTTCGCCTCAAACTACCTCAGAAGGACGTAGGGCTCCGCCCAGGAAGCCGAGACTTGGTATTTTCGCATGCCATGTCTCAAATGAGTCCAATTGGAGTTCCGATGGAACCGGAGTCCCGGTGGGAACTCCCACTGCCTCCCCACCGCCGATTTTGACTCCTCGCCTCTAGTGGGCAATCTGCAAAGGGATCCCTCACCGGGACTACGGTCTTATATTCCCCACAATGACATCTCAAAGGAGTCCCCACCCGATGATTACAGGTGGAAGACCGAAGCCTCCCACCCCTCCCGGGTGGAGCTCAAAGATACCACGACATTACTGTGAAGACAACTCCTCACGCAGGCGGACCCGTCTTGCATCCTCGACCTCTGGGCGCATGACCGTACAACTTGCAGGATGTACATCGAGGCTCCTGCTTATAATCTTTACGTATATGGCCGGCCATACCACGTATAAAAGAATGGCCACTCTTCTATTTGCGCCATTACAGAAATTGGCACTGTAGCCTAGACTCCAGCTTCTAAAGCAGAGTTCATCGGAGGCACGCCGCGTCACCCGACACACCATCCACCCAATGCAAACACGCCAATCAGACAGCAGTTTGTCCGTAAGGATGGGCGGCACAGCTAATATTACTACTTAAGTCGAGCTGTAAGCCGGCCCCGCATTGATAAAAAATCTATAGTGACCGACTCACCAGTTATTTTACGAATTTCTCTGAGAAACTCATCCTGCGTCATGAGAGCATCCACGTCCTTAACAAGGACGTGGACCCTCCTACCTCCCCTTTCAGTCACGGCCGTAGTAGCACTCTCCACGTTTTCGGCGATATCACTGCTCAACTGTTTGGCCGCACCACCATCGGCTCGTACCCGGAGGTGAAGATCCTCCTCCTGGCTCTTCCGTACGGAAAGGACCCATGTTTCACTCGGCAACACTGCAACCTTCACGGAGCGAAGGAGATGAGCGTATGACCTCTCCTCCGCCTTGACCATCACTGTGGTGGTCGGTGGGCCCCGTCGGTCGCTTCTTACTTTGCGGCATCAATGTTGACGACGAACGCAATAAATGAACAAAATGCTGCTTCCCTACCCGCCTACACGTATACAAAGCGGTTCGCCTTAAAATCTGTGCGATCCATCCAGGCGGCCCATAGAAACAGCCCGGTCGACTCTGTCTCTCATTCAGCACTTGGGGAACTGATTTGCAGTTGACAGAGACCATCCTACAATCCCCAACCGTCGAGTCGATTACTAAAACGTAATCCGTCATTCTAAAATCTATCTTGCACGCATCATCTACGCCAGATAGATCGCGGATAGTCGATCCCTCAACAAGGACCTGACCCACCCTCAGTTCACCAGCACGAGCCAGGTCCCGAATTCCTGGAGCTCTCTGGAACATCATAGCGTTTTGAGGGTTGTCGACCCCCCCAACCGCCATATCAATAATCCGAGCGGATTATCATCATCGATCGCCCGCCTTAGATCCTCACCCGTCCAAACCATGTTCTGCCGCAGACCCCGTCCGGTGTCTGTGAGGTCACGTCCGTGATGATGAAGTAAGTCTGTGTGGCCTCATCCACCATATCCAGTTGTGCAGGCCGCCTCACCTGAGGCCCCACAGTGTATCGTCAAGCACTCTTTTAAACATTTCCACCGTACGAGCAATACCTTCCATATTGCGGGAGCACTCCTTTACTTCCATCTTAGCGGTCGCGTTTTGGCGAACAAGTAAGCTCAGTTGTTTGGCATACCAGAGTAAAGCTCCAGTGTTAAACGCCAAACAATTCTTCCGTTTCCGAAGGTCCACACTTGCACCGTCCTCTGGTTTCGCTTCCCCTGCCCCCCTATTCCATACGGGAGACAGTACTACGTTCGAGATCGAAGGCGACCTCCTGGAAGGACAGGGGACTCCTACTGCCGGCCTTAGATTTTTCTTTTCCTCTGTTATTGGAGGGAAAGCCGCAGGCTTCGTTTTGCCGCCGTTCTCGAAAGTCTCGGTCCATCGTCGTCAGTGTCGTGACCCAACTTTATCAGTAGAGGCGGAAAATCTCTCTCAAGGGCCCCACTACCTAGGCACCCACAGTGGCCAGAACCGGTGAGTCAACAGCTCTCTGCCGTCGCCGAGCGGACGCTTCTCTCTTCTTCTCTTTTCGCCTGTTCAACAGCCTATCTGTATTCGAATATCTTCTATTTCTATCTCCACTAGGCTTTCACAGCCACTACTGTTGGAGAAAACTTCCCGCATCTGGAATAGGAGAAGCTCCCTTTCTGGGGGACCGTCGTCTCACTGCCGGAGAAAATCCCTTCTCATCGGGTCAAATCGTACCCTCTGACCGTTCTGGGTCGTTCATGATTCCAACAACAAAAGCAAAATAAAAGAACTCAAAAATAAAAACGAAAATCAATAGTAATTAATTCTAAAAAGTACTAATTCGACACGCATCGATGTAAACGAGTAAACAAATCAAACAGCTGAGTAACTAGGTAAATAAGGCTTAGTTACCGTATGCTAGTTTATTAAAAATAAATTTCTAAAGACTTAATATTATAAAATAGCACAATAAAAACTGAAAATTAACTTAAAAAACACGTAAAATAATGTAAAATAACAGAAAAAAATCACGAACGCACAACTAAACGTACTACGAAATTCTGTTTAACGTAAACTAAACGTATTGCAACAAAAAAAAAAAACGAAAATCACAAAAACGCAACAAGACCACTAAAACCATCACCAAACAACTAACAACGAATGACAAAACGAAAAAGTAACCAAAGCATTAACAAAAACCGCAATAATAACCACGAATACTGGAGCTAGAAAAACGCAACCGCAGTTATCAAGGGCTGAACCTAACCTCCCTACTATACTATGATTACTTTAATCTTAAGTAACGATATAAGATCTTTTACGAGACACTTTTTTTTACAGATAAATAATTTCAAAGTTTATTTGGTGTCTCCTTTTAAGAAGTTAAGGATTTTATTTTTTCTCTCTCGTTTAATATCATATAATTAATAATCTTACATTTTTTATGCGTCTTACTTTTATCTATTTAAACATTCCGTTTTTGTTCTATTTTACGTTACCATTCACTTTCGTTTACCTGTTAACAAGTTTTCCTATAATATTGTAAAATTCCAACAAGTTTCTTATTATATATTTATTTTTTATTTTATCTTCTTTTTTTTTTTTGTTGATAAATCTTTTCAAATGGAACTTAATATAATTCTGTAATTTATATGCTATTAATGATTTTTTTCATTAATATTGTATTTTAATCAAAATAAAAGTTATTAATTTTCTTTATAATGTTCATTGAAATAATTAACTTTGATTTAAAATTTAAAATACTGTAACAGTACAATATATAAAATATATAATTTAAAAAAAATTGGCTCTTTAAATTTACCTTTTGTCTTAAGATTAAATTTGTATTATTATATTATTTTTTTTAAACATTTTTATATTAAACGTTTGTGTAATTTTGTTCGATTTAATATTTTTCTTCTTTATATGATATAGCATTTCAAAGAAATTAATTACATTTATATTTTATATTAATCGACAGTAAATTTTCGTTGTTAAATTTACTAAGCAGATATAAATGTAACAATAAATTCGTTACTTAAATCTATCGGTTTTATCTTGCTGATTTATGTCAGATTAAATAAAGTATCTGCGTTAAATTTAATTGGATGTAACCATTATATCGATGTATTAAGTACAATCGATAGATTATATAAAAAATATATTTATTAAATGAATAATGTTTTGTAATCATCTCATATTTATCTTATCTAACTTATTACCCGCATTTCTGATGAACTTTCTCGACTTAATATTTATTCCTGTTTATTTTATACGCGAAGCAATGATACGTACCAAAAGATATATCGCATTTATACATGTTTTATTCGTATCTGTTGATACCGTATGACTTCTGCGGTTAGTCTATACTAATATGAAACTTTAAAATCGGTTCTCTGAGGAAGTAACTTGTCAATTTTGAAAAAAGAAAATGATTTATATGAGATTTAAATCGTTGTTCCCTAAGTTAAACGATTAAACTTTGCTTTACGATATGATATATTTCATGCGTGTATGAATGTGTTTTTTTCTATTATTAAACACCTGTCTGTTTGGATATATAAACTCTATCATTAAGAAATATCATCGAGGTTGACATCTGGAAAGCAGGCGACTTCGGATTTTTTTTTTTGTATACAGTTGAGTACACTTGGTCTGGGTTTAAGCGGTGCCTGTGCTACGTTATACTGCAACGTGCAGTGCCGTAGAACCACAGGTGGAAAGAAGTTAAAGGAATAGTAGTAATAGTAATAAAAGTAACAGAGGAAGAAGAAGAAAGAGAAAGATGAAGTGGAGTGAGCAGAGGAAGAAAAAGGGGAAGGGCTGTCATGAGAGAGAGGGTCAATGACTTTTGAGAGATTTACCATCTTACCAGCGACCAACAAGCGACTCTACAGCAGCGAATAGTATAACAACCAACGAGAGTAGCGACCAGTGTGCTGCAAGGATAAGCAGCCGAGGGGCAGAACAGACTTCTTGTTGTTATTATATTGAAAAAAATATAATAAAAAAGAAAATACAAAAAGAAAAAGATAGTGTTTGTGGTAAAATAAGCGGACGACTTATCCCGAAGCAACCGACTAAGTAAAAATAAAAAAAAATGAATTGTATGAAAGAAAAATAAAATAAGTGAGCATTAAAGATTCTTTAAGAGATTTAAATGCACGAGGTAAATCATTAATAATAATAACAGGTCCTATTTATATAGAACCTCAAGAAATGTACCGTAATTAAGACAAAAAATTTTACACGTTTTTAAATTTTGTCCAACTACGCTACTTATACCGACACCGCTGCATATATAACTGTATCTTGATTTACACACACTCATGTTCCTTGTCTCCTTACTTTACTGAAATCACAACGGTACGTTATAAAGGACATACCACACGCACTCGCGCGCGCACACTCATACGTACATATATAAAGTTACTGTTAATTATATCCTTAATTTATCTAATGTTATTTTATGCCGCACTATTGCTCTACCGTGTATTATTCATAATCATCTTTAAATTATAATTCTTTGAATGATAATATTTTTTTGATTAATTAACGAATTCAGTGACCGTTTATAAAATTACTTGCATATCCCACAAAGTACCTTCAGTTTTTTTTCTTTCCTTTTGAAGTTAATATATTAACATTGACTTCGTAAATAGTTTTATATATAAAAGGTTATTTGTGAATTTATTATTTATATTGAAATTTTATAAGCATTTTTAAAATTATTATTGTTATTAATTTTAAGAAATTTTAATTAACATTAGAATGAAAAAGATTATATTATATTTGAAATGAAGTAACTGATAAGGAAATTACTCCACTTATTTTTTATTTTTTTTTGGCATCGACTATTACGGTCATTAGCCCTTCCCCCAAAATAAAAACTTCCCCACACTGATCAAAAGTAGCGACTGATCAAAAGGTCAGTCTTGTTGATCAGATCATCCTGAAAACTGACTTTTCATAGAACATTAAAACCCAAAAGAACATAAGTTGTTAAGAGTATATATATATGTATATATATATATAGGTTCCTTTTCACTTAAAAACAAAAAATCCTTTTCTGAAAAATGTTATCAGAACTATCAAAACGGGTGCAAAGGGCCCGCAGTTACTAAAAACACATCCTTAAAATCAGTCGACTTGACATTAAACGTATTACATATATTAATCGGTTAGGTTACTCCTTAGGCATCCCTTTTACTTTTTTCTCCACCCTCTTGACAGCCTCTTCCTCTGAAGATAGGGATCTGAGACCCCGGAGATAAAATCTTCAACCATCCCTAATACCACTGATAATGGTGGATATACTTACTAAGTATATCCACCTCTTATACACTAACTATATATATTATCCACTAACTATATCATCTTATTAATTTTACCGATAATGTATAATATAGGAATAGAAATTTAGAAATAAGACTGCCTGCCACAAGGGATTTTTTTCTTAGCTCCTACCTTGTTTTTAATATGTATAAAAAATTCTCAAAAAAAAGTATGAAACGGAATACTTAAAGTTGGCAAATGGCGGGGTTTTTAGGTTATAAAAAATATGATATTAAAACAAATGATTTTAGAATTAGAAGACATTATGAAATGAAAATATATAGTAAGGCTAAAAAAAAAAAAAAAGCTGATAAAGATAAAAATATAAATCAAGTAATTCTATTAAAAAAAGAATGAAGAATTGAATACGATATAAAAAATTAAACTTATTTACGGGTATTTTTATGATTATTATTTTTTGGTTTTTTTCTTAGTTTTTGGTGTTTGTGTCGATGTTTTATGTTTATCACTTGGTTTTTACTGAGATGAAAAAAATAAATTGGTTGTTTTCATGCTAACAAAAGATTGCACAAAAACTAAATTAAATAAAAACTGAAATAGCACTATTAACGAAGTTTTTAACAAAAAACCCGTTATTATGTGTATACTGGAATTAGAATTGAGGAAATATCTAGATAAGTGTTTCCTTTGGAATGTATTTCGGTATAGAAAAATAAAACATGACATTACAAAAGAAGAAAAAGAAAGAGCGAAAGTATTTGAATGTAAGTAGAGGAAAGATGAGTAAATGTAAGTCTGATTAGATGAGTAAAGGATGGACAGAATAAAAAATTAGGAAGTAATAAGGGGGAGTAAATATGAATAGAAACGTAATGAGGATAGGAAAGCTAGGCCGATATATACATCTTGAGAGATGAAGGATCAGTTAAAATAGTTCTAGAAGGATCAATAAATTAAAGAAGGTAGGAGGACAAGACTAAAAATGATAGACGATCTGAAAGGAAACAAGAATTTAAATTCAGTTAAAAATAAGAGAGAGTGAAAATGAAAGTCGTGTGAGGGACCTGCCATAAAATAATTTACGTATGATATAAATTATTAATATAATATTTTAACCTTGTGATCATCAAAATGGAACTTTGTTGGAAATTGTAAATATTTAAAGAAAAATTAAAATTATAAGTTAAGGATAATTAATTAAATTTTTTTTTTAATTTTTTTACTGGATTTCTAAAGTAAGAACGAAACGTTTCATCAGTGTGATAATATTTCTAAGTAATTTTTCTTAAGTGTTAGCCAATAGTATGAAAATATTAATTCAACAAAACTAAAACTGAAAAGTGATTTCCTTTTCAATAATTTTCTATAAATAGAAATATGTCTTTTTTATGATATAAAAATTATACAAACCGTTTTAAAACTGATTCTAAAAAAAAAGAGAAGGTTGTCTTCTAGTATTCCCGTAGTTTCCAGAAACTTCGTTTTTAAAATAAAAAGCTGACAAAGTTGTTATACTTTCTTAGCATTGGTGAATTATAAATAAATTTTATTATAATATTATTAAAAGTTTAAATAAACTAAAAAATTTTTTTAAAACTCAAAATATCTATATTTTTAAACTTTGATCACCTTCCCCAACACCAATATTGTTCCAAAAATTGTTTTGGAACACTTGCACAACTCTATGCTTATGAAGACAAAAACAATTCGGTTAAAATAATCATTAAATAAAGATGGCTTTTTTCGATTTTTGGGGAGGAAGAAAATTGGGGGGCAACATTTTTCTTTTAAATGGTAAGATAAGTATGAATTGAGCTTAATATAACGTGAGGTAATGTTAGCAAAATTTTGAGAAGTTTTGCCCCCAAGAAACATCTATTGCATCCTCTAGAGATGTTGACTCCAAACTTTTACCAACAAATTGTCCCATATAAACGAGTCTCTGTGTCAAATTTCATCAAAATTTGCTTATCAGTCAATAGTTATTATGCTTCAAACACCCCAACACGCGTACATACGTACGTACGAATATTACCCCTCACCTTTTTTTGTTTTTTGAGATCTATGGATCACGGAAATGAGGATTCTGGGTTACTGCAAAAAAAGCCATTCCCCATTTTTGACTGATTACCGTCACTCCTTCTTGCTGCATAGCTCTAGAGGTATGACGACTGGAAAGTAAAAATGATGTAGACGAAAACATTTCTCCATTTTGTTGGTCATCAATATTAGCGTAATATCGAATTATTTTAGCTTAATAATATTACAGTACGAGTTAGACAGGATTCTAATATTCAAGTTATTTTCACACAAAACTTAAAAAAATATAACAAAGTTCTTGGAAACCTCAGGGTAAAAACTAATACATTCTCTGTTTTACAGATGATGCTTTATTTAACGTTGATTTTTTTCGTACTGGAATCTTTTTCAAAATTTTGAAATTAGACCTACACTAGTATACAAATATTAAACATTGTAAAGTTGGAAGAAATTAAAAGCTTTTCATTTTATTTATTTTTTTATTTTTATTTTGTTACCAAATTATTAGTCAAAATTTAAAAAAGTAATGAGATTTTTTAAATTTTTAGTATGGCGTTTTTAAGTTGATATTTTGTTTTATTTGTTCAAAATTCAGCTTGGATTTTATACAGTAACAACCTATGCCTATAATACAGAAATAATCGCGTTTTTTATTTATTTAATCTGTTTTTCATGGTGTTATTTTAAAAAGAAAGTAAGTACTAATTAAAATTTATAGCTCTCGTAACTTAATATAATTTATTTTTCAAATTTTTGTGATTTATTTCTTAATTATTTTTATAAGACGAGGAAAGGTACTATTTTTCAAATTTTGAACTGTAATCCAATTTTTATTCCTAAGATACATTTATTTAACAAGCTACTATTTTTAATTAAATTTTTTAATTTCTAAATTTTTTAATGAATGTGAATGTGAGTGTAAAAGAATGTATTTTTTTTTAAATAATCTATATGTTTATTTATTATTAAATAAATTTAACGACACTATAAAATGTGTTTTAGCTTTAAAGATCTTTTTTTCTCAAAGTACGTGAACGTTAAATCCGACTACTCTGAATTCTTTTTAACGACTTATTTGTAATGTGACGGAATGTTGTTAGTGGTTGCTCTGGTTCCATCTTATGTTTGTAATATTTATTATTATTATTCTTTTTAGTGCTTTTTCTTCTTTCTCTTCTTCTTCCTGTACTTTTCTTAACCTGATAAAATGTCATTTTATTATTTTTATTATTACATCTGAATAGTTTAATAACAAATAAGATGAATCGTAAAGAAAAGAAAAAATTATTTATTTTATCAATTTTTTTCTTAATAATTTCTAAAACGTGTGGTTAATTGAATCCCAACCAAAAACGTATACCGGTATCCTCTGTGTAGCATTCAAATCCGTATAAAAGTATCAAACCATTACTAGAATTTGGACCTCAGAACCTTCGATTTCAAAAATCAAATGTTAAAGAACTGATGTGTGGAAATAATAAAAAAGACAATTTTTTTTTAATTTTCATTTATATATAGAGAATAAAAGAATTAAAAATATTTTTAATTTTTTACGCTTTTTTCCCTTTTTTTAACATCATTTTAATACATAAAAAAATTATGATAAAGAAATTAAATCTGTAGATTTAATGATAATAAAATATAAATTAGATCATTCGTGATTCAAACGTCCTTAGATTGTCTTCCTAAAATTAATTTTTAATTTAATTTTAATTAAAAAATAAATAAAATTGGTCCAACAATATTTTTTTTTTAATATATCATAATATTCAAGGTAATGAATATTTCAGTATGGCACGGTTACAAATCATATATATATATATATATATATATATATATATATATATATACTAGCAGACCCAGCCATGCTTCGCTATTGTTGGATATGAGTAAAAAAAAAAAAAAAACATATATATATATATATATATACTAGCATACTAGCAGACTTGCTGCTATATATATATATATATATATATATATATATATAGATTAAATGAACACAATTGAAAGTTTGATAAAACATTAACAAAATGAACATTACGTAACTTCACAAAATTTAACCTTACCCGTTCAACCTTTCTCCCCTTCCCCCTTTCCTTTTATCCTTTTACTTTTCCTCCTTTCCCCATTTTCCTTTTCCCCTTTCCCCATTTCATTTTACCACAACCCCTTTACCTTTCCCCCGTTTCCCCTCTTACCGCCACTTTACCTATCCTTCCCTCACTTCTCTTTCTTTTATTTCCTTTTCCCCCTTCCTCTTTCCCTCTGTTCCCCTTTCAATTTACTTTTCCTGTTTTTTCTTTTCCCCGTTTTTCCTTTTTTCCATTTTCCCCTTCTTCCCTTTTCCCTTTTCCGATTTTCAGTTTCTCCCTTTTTCGCCGCGCGTAAATAGGTTTAGTAGTTTTTTAGTCTATTGGGGACACACAAATCAGAAACACTGAAATGGAATCGTAAAATATTTAGTATAGCGTGTGCTGCTTTTACATTCAACAGATAGCGCTATTTAAAAAAAAGATGTTTTTACCTGTCACAGATGTGACATGTTAGGTATGTAAATAGTAGGTATATAAAAGCACAAGCGTATTCGAATGCAACGTTGTGTCAAAATTTCGAAGCAATCGGTGAAGAACTTTCGGAAATTTAAGATTTTACACAAACGAACATTCACATATATATATATATATATATATATATATATTTAAATGGGTGTTTGTATGTTGAGTTTAAATTAGACTTAGATAAATATAATTTAAATTTAATGTACCTAATTATTTAATTTTTATTTCCTTTGCTTTTCTATGAAGTTAAACTTATTTTCATGTTTTATACTCATGTATATTAAACTATTAATTGGACAAGTTGACAAAATTGTTTAATTTATTTTAAATTCAAACGATTATGATCAATTTGTAATAAAGTAAAATTTTATTAGTGCTGGTTTTTCACGGTCTAATACCTTGATAATTCTCATCAAGTAATAACTATAAGGCTATGTGCATTGTCAGTTGTTAACTTTTGATTTAACAATATAATTTATTTTAACTGAGTTTATTTCTATAAAAAACAAATGTAATTAAATTTTCTTTCTTATTATGATAGAGGGGACATCGACAGCTATCGTCATTAGCCCAGCGGAAATAGGTAGCATATGAAAAAATGCTATGCCTGACCGGATTCGAACCCGAGACCTTGTTAATAAACTATTTATATTCTTAAAAATCAATTACAAACAACAATAAATAAGGTGTTAACATTTATTAATACATTATTATACTCATACCAAATTCAAATTAACTGACATTATTTTACAGAATTGTATAGCTGAAATAGAAAACATTTTTAACATTTTGTTAAAGTTTAAATCAGATTGATATATGTTGAATTCTAATTTTTTACGAAAATTAATTACTATTTTGTGTGCAGATAAAGGATCTTAATACTTCTATCTGGCCCCGCAGCAGTGATATCCTCCCCGGAACCGCACAGGAAAATATTGTTAATAATCTATAATTCCAAAAAAAACCGTTCAGTAAAACTTTACTATAGAATGTTGCATCTTCAATATTTTACAATATTCTATATATACGTAAATATGGTATGAATTTTCTTGATCTCAATTATGACAAAAGTTTTTAATTACAAATTAAATTCTGCGAAACTGTTATATCTTACGTCCCTTTAAATAAAAGTATTTTTTTATTATAATAAATTGCAATCTATTTTTAGTTATATATTATTATAATAAAATAATTATCTAGCCGTTTTTATTCAAATATAACCGGCGAGAACAGTATTTATATTAGAAGAGAAAAACAGTTTCGTAATTAGTAAGTACCAAAGAGATTGTATGTAGAAGTTAACAAGTTATTATCCTTGAAAGTTAGAAAAATTGAACTTATTTTAATAATATCTTCCTTGTAGATAGACATGAAGGTCATATAAAATAGAATAATTATCTTTCATAAATATTTCCATCAGTTTGTCTGAAAATATGATCCCAATATTAATGTTACATACTAATAATACTCATTAGATATTAATAGCCAAATATTTTTGAATATTATTATACATTCAATAGCTTTTTATTAATCTTAGGAAAATAGAATAATGTTATGTAGTAATTTGTTATAGGTTATCCGATAGGGATCTTACAGCAGGTTTTGTAAGATCATCTGTATCAGTTAAACTTGTAGGAGGAACTAAAAAATATTTCTTATCGGTTGATACATTTAATCCACTCCCCTTTATATGATTGATTAGACTTTAGCCTGTTGGAGACCGTATAATATATTCCCATCGGGCAAAACTTGAAATTAAAGGACCATAGTTTACGAAGAATAAGGTATTAATTGCTATCCATTGGCCATTTGATAAAGTAATTTTTAGCCTGAATGAAAAGTACCTTTGTATATTTATATATATGTATATATATAAATAATTTAAAAGATTTGATGTGCTTTTGAATTCAATTATTTTAATTATTAATCTTGCTGGCTCTAAATTGTTTACACTTCTTCGGATTGCAAAATTAAAACTGAGTTTTGAGTTACTTATAGTTCAATTAAATTTCACTTGTATTAAAATCAAATCTACTTAAATTCTTCTTTTTAAATCAAAATTTGTACCTCCTTAAACGTTAATGTAACTAATAAATATCTCTAATAAACATTTTTTATCCGTTTCCATTTCCCAAATTTTCCAGTTTGGGTTGTTTATTATAAATCAGTTGAAGTTTATTATACATCAGTCACAAAATTATTTACAGTTTGGATGTATGTATCTATTCTAAATCCATTGCTTTATACCAGAAATTGATTTTCATTTTTGAAAAACTTATAAGAGTATCTTTAATTACATGTTTTTTTTCATCCTAGATTTCTCTTTTTTCTGATAACGTTTTCTTTTTTCCTAGCTGATTACAATTTAATAGAATACATCTCCTTTACCAGGCTATTTTACAATGACTGTCTAGAAATTTAGGTTGTACCTTTTAGAAAGGAAAGAGATTTGTTATTAAATTCCAGTAGAGTTGACCAAGTAACTCTAAATGCCGCTGCCTAGTTATTTTTATAACTGCTGATTATAATATTGATATCAGGACTGCATGTAAATACATACATATAAAATTAAGAATATTTAGTTAATACTTCATTAAAATTTTAATACAAATCATTTCTCAGTTAATTATAAAGACTACATTATCTTTAGCTCGCCGACAATGAAATGATAATTCCGAAATTGTGATACGTAATTTATCTTAACGTTTTTATTTAATTACATATTTCTTTGTGTAATAACTTCTATATTTTATATAAATGTTAAATTCACTTGATGGACGTTAACGAACTGAGATTGATGTTCTTATTGTAAACTTAAATTTGATTGACACCTTGTTACTGGTTACTTCTGCTTATACATCAAACAAGCTACTGTATATATTATGTATTATTGTGTGAGTGTGTGTATATATATATATATACACACACATATATGTATATATATATATATATATATATATACACACACACACACTCACACACACTTCATGTAATCATGTATGATTATTTACATTCAAAGAGTGGAGACCACGGGCTGAGGTGCATTGTCTTGCTATAGAATCGAATAATCCATTCAAACATTAACAATACACCCTAAATATTGTCACAGTTCATCAGATGGATACGTGATATTAAATTTAAAAAATCACTTTGGCTTCACAGTCGTAGTCTTCAATTTTATTTTATTTATTTATATATTTTAAGTCAGGTCTTTTACATCATGTGTGAGAAATTCCCACAATGTTCTTTTTTCATTAATATTCATATAACATACATAGGTTATGATCGGTTTATTTATATAAAACAGAATATTAAAATATTATCGGCTTAAAAAATATTGTGAAGTTGTATTTTAAATTTACATATAAAATACGTATAAGTATTTTTATCGGTAAAACAATGACCACCACATGATTTCCTTTATTTATCATATTTTGTGCTTCCTTTCTGAATAAAAAAAAAATTAAGTCTCTGTTAAAATACTCTGTATGCGTTCGTGATTAACAAAGAATTTTATTATTTTAAGTTGAAAATAAAAATTTTACTTGAGCAAGTAATTTATTTTATTAATAAAAGACAATACATTGTTTTACATTTTTAGGGAAAAAATTTAAATAAAAATACTTTATCATCTAAAATTATGATTTTGTTTTTTTTACTTTTCCGGGGAATATAGCTAGAATAGCTATATTAAAGGGGAACGTATGGAGATCTTGTCAGGAATAGGGTATCGGGTATTTTTAGGTTTTATGGTTCAACTAGTTTATCTAGACCGAAAAAAACATACGTACGTGCGTATGTTTGTATGTGTGTCGCACTGCTTTCGATCTCATATTTCAGGAATGACCAAACCGATTTTCTTCAAGTTTGGTTCAAATATTTCTATATATGAGGCATTGATTATATTAATCTTTTATCGGGAATATCGCGGGAAAATCAATTTTGATTTTTTTCAGAGTAATTTTAGAAGAAACTTTATTAAAGTAAATTTGTTTGCTATAATGAAAATTTAAATAATCAAAAAACACTTTTTTCAAAAAATCATTCAAAAATTATTAATTTTTTGTTTTTTCGCTCTGTCTCCCTTGGGTTTAAATGTTTTTCAAAACCTTTCTGAAAGTTTATTCTTCACATAAAGGAGCTAACATGAAATTTCTAAAAATTATTTTTTGATTGTAAACACCGGACCTAAAATGCAGAGAAGTTTTTTTATTTTTTATTTTATTTTTTAAAATGTTATTTTTAATTTTTTTAGATTTACAGAGAATTCTACTTACAAAATTTGTTAACCTATATATGAATATTTTCAAAAAAAATTTTCTACTTTTTTTATTAGGAATCACTTTCCTATTTTCCCCACAGAGTATGGAAACCCCGTAAAATCAAAAAAAAATTAATCAAGGAATTCTAATGCTTAAAACTTATTTTGATAATCATCATAATCATAAAAGGAATGCCCCAATGATATTTGGGCTATTAGATTTTAAAAATTTCGAAAAAATTGCATTAGTTTTATCGATCCCAACTTTTAAGATTAATTTTGGTGAATATTAACGCTATTAAAAGTCTTTAAAACGGTAAAATTGTGTAATTTATTATTGTTCATTTATAATGAATTTTAAAGGCTATATTATTTTACAAATTGGTAGAATTTTTTACGATTGTATTTTTTTACAACTTTATTTTACACTCTTATTTAAAACCCCAAAGGAAACACAATATGGCAAGGGTGCAAAGGATTCTTGCCACTTAAAACTTACACACTAAATACTTCAAAAACAATAAAAACTCATAAACCATTTCCTATGAAATGTTGTCAAACCTTTAAATGCTGCAACAATATCATATTAAAATCATATTTTCATTAAAATGTTTTTAATTTCATTCTTTATGCTATCGCCTAGGCTTCCTCTTAGGCCATTCTTTTTTTGCGTCTCTTTTACATTTTCCTAAAGGCCTCGATGTCAAATTCCAAGGTATCTGAGGCCTCGGAGATGGAATCATCCGATCATCCGCAGTAAATCACGGAGGATCCCTTGGAATCGGTATCAGCTAATACCGGCTCTGATGGTACGGTCAAGAGTACATCAGAGTTGAGACTCGATGCACACCCCGCTAAAGCATGTGTGGCTGCTAATATTTTAGCCCTTTCTTTTATTGGCCTCCGAGCTTTTGAGAGCTTCAGTTTTGTTTTTTCTAGTTCTCCTTTTTCTACTAATTTTTTTTTTCTTTTCCCTGTATAGGGATTTTTCCAATTTCTACTTAAGCTACAGTCTTCCTGTCCGTTTTCTGTTCACTGTCCTTCGCCGTGGAACTTGTGGAATGCTCATTCTTCGATGGAGATGAACTCTTTTGTTCAGTACGTCTACTTTCGTCTTTGAGACTTGGGGTTTCTTTCTTCGACTCTTGATCATCTTCTAGTTAATAATTTTTTCTACTAAATCGGCTAAGGCTGGCGCCAGTTCAGTTATCTTTGGTTTAGAGTTGGCCACAGGGACGGCAGTAACTGTGCATAGGACGTCACCTTTGACGATTCGTTGACGACGGTTTTTCTTGCCTCGAAGTAACTGACCTTTTAAATGGTCTTTATCTCTTGTATTAACAATTCATCCTTGTTTTTTGGACAATTTCTTAATCTCACCGAGAGATTTCCATTACAGTTGACACAAACTGGGTGATCCCTACCCAGATAATCCGGGTGTAATGTGTCTCCGCAAGCAAAGACTTGTTTTCTCGTTCATCGCGCCGCTGTGTCCGAACCTCTGGCATCCAAAACACCTCAGTGAAGAAGGGATATAAGAACGAATATCCAACCTATGAAATCCATCCTTTATTTATTCCGGGCACTTAAGTCTATTTAACGTCAGAACATGCGATGCGGATTATTATTATAGTGAAAAGTTATCAGGATGAATGCATTATACATATTTTATTATCTTCTGACTAGCATTGTTATTATTTTATATAATTTAAACCCTTTGAATAAAGAGCATGTATATTTTTCCACCAAAAAAAGGGTTATATTAATTTGTATTTTACATTATTTACCTCATTTTTTTTATGACTTTAACACATATAAAAGTCACTGGTAGAGTAACTTTACTACCGATTAGTACAGTCTCGGCCTTTTATCCGAGGATCCCGGGTTCAAACCCCCGTCAGGCATAGCATTTTTCATACTCTACAAAATTCCATTTTCATACTCCCACTTACAAGCTTCTCTGTAAACAAACCGATTAATCGTGTCACTTGTAAGACTGAATATCAAATACATTACTGTGGGCTTGTAATATATTCATCTTAGAAACAAAAAAGCAAAAGGAAATTTCCTTATTCCTCCACTTTCCGTAGTATACAATACTTTGTTTTTATTTTAGTGTTCCACTATTTTCGAAAATGATTTGTGATTCATGTTAGGTTACTTCAATCCATTCTGGTTATATTCCCTATGGTTTCCCTTTTTCTTTACAAGTAAATACCGGGAAAATTTCTTTTGTTACCAGATACCATACGTGCTGGTTTCTGACTTGATACATATATATGTATAAAATAATAACTAAACTCTATCCTTTGGTTAGACAAATATAAAAAAACTAAAGTTAGAAAATTATCCAAAGTAATAGAAAACTTTCTAATGCAATTCATTAGATCAACAACCAAACAAACAAAATAAATAAAACAAAAACAGAAACCTCAACGTTTCGTTCAAAATGTAGGACTTTATCAAGATAAACCACAAAATCAACAGGTTTAAAAACCTGTGTAATAAACAGGTTTAAATCATCAGGTTTTCTGCTTTTGTTTTTGTTATTTTGTTGGTTTGATTGTTGACCTAATGAATTGCATTAGAAAGTTTTCTATTAATTTGGATAATTTTGTAACTTATTTAGTTTTTTTATATCACGTATATATATAAAAAATATTATATATATATATATATATATATATATATATATATATATAATGTAAAAATAAATTCTGTTCTAAATAAAAAAAATCTATTTTGTACTGATTTATTAATTTTTTAAATAAAATTGCTGAAATTATGCTAATGAAATTTATTTATTATTTTTTTTCACAGGTAAGGACAAAATTAATTTTTTTCATCTTATTCAAATGTAAGTCAAATGATATCTAATTATTTTGTTTAATTTTTTTTAAGGTAATTTTAATAAAAAAAACGGTTTTTTCTGCTTGATTAAACTGTTGATTACATCCTTATTTTTAATTTAGCCTGTATGCTAATGTTATATTATTAACACAGTACATTCTACATTTAATTGATTGATGTAAAGTGAAATTTGAACGATTTCTACTTCCGTTATTTGATTAACCAATGATAATTGTTTAGTATAGAATATATATTTTTTTTCAAGCAGAAAATTAAATGAACTCATTGATTACCTGTTACACTATTCATTTCCATTAGAAATCTTATTATTATTTTTTTAATGTTCCGTTGTGGTTTGATTGATTTCTTTGAGGCAGTAATTGATAGATTATGATTTTAAATAACAAGATTATTTTATAATTACACTAGTAAATCAAATTTTAATTTTTTTTATAAATATATGTGTGTATGTGTGTGTGTGTGTGTGTGTGTGTGTGTGTGTGAGCGCACACGTTAATTACCTATTTTAGAAGAGGTCGATAGCAAAAACTTGAGTTTTTTAAAAAGTTTTGTAATTAAGATATCTTTAAAATATTTCCTAATAATAATTATAATATATCTTCCAATACTTCATAGTCTATAAAAAAATATAATAATAATCAAGCGATAGCAAGTCGAACAAAGAATAAAACTTGTGAAGATATAAAAAAAAATTAATAAAGAAGTAAACAAAAATAATATCACTAGATTTGGCTATAGTAACTGCAAACTGTCATTCAGTATCCCCTAAGTCAAGCACATGGAGACGTTTCAACTTTCTGACGTCCCCACTGTTATCAAGCAGGTAGATCGCTTAGTGGCTGACGTGATTTTCTAAACTTTTTTGGTACTTAATACTGTGCTGTCTCACAACCTCACGAGCAGATTTAAATAAACTAGATTTAAATTGAATAATTTTAAATACTATAGGGATGTAAAACTAAATCATTTCTTCCACTATTACAACTAATTATGCACGTACCCTACAGTTAATTCCAAATAGTGCGACAGCATTATCTAATCCCTTTACTGTATACAAAAATCAGGTGTAGAGCATGTTCAAAATAACATGTTAAAATAATACGTTACTTGTTAATATAATACGCAGACGAAATGTAGCATTGATTTTAAATCTCTATTAACACTATTGTCTTCTTGGCATCAAGGTGGACTGAGGTAGACTCTGTGTTTGTTACTGTTAATTTTTACAGTTACAACTAAACGTTTAAGATGAAAAGTATTCATAAAATGTGTAAATCGACTTTTTATATTAATCTCTGTAATTTATATTAATCTCTGTAATTTTATATTTTACATTAAAATTCATACATTTTTAAAAAATATTAAATGGTTTTTGCAGTCAAATACTTTTTTTTATTTATTATTTTACGTTATATAAAGAATTAAATACCTTAAGGCGTTTTATAAAACCTTAAATATTATTATAATATTTTTTTTTTGCAATAAAATCACGTAAATTTATTATACTACAACAAATGGTGAAACTATATTTAAGATAATTTGAAAGTAATAATCCAATATTAAAGTTGCTGAAAAATGCTTTAAGGCAACTACCGTAAATGTTTATGCTTGCATACAACATAGTACTACCAACTAAACAAATGTTTAAATCGTGCTTTAAGAAAGTATTATACTATTATAAAATAAGGTTATTTATTTAAACTACAAAAGTAGTCATAATCTAAAAAAAAAAAACAATCTATTTCGTCCTCGATTTTAGTTTGAAATTATACAAAAAAAATTCGTAAAATAAGTAAGTAAATCTATAAACATAAACATACACACACACACACACACACACACACACACACACACACACACACACATACACAAAGATATTTATCTGTAATAGTTTCATTTTTTGTTATTTGATAGTGCTGGTCACGGTTTTTTATCCTAGTATTTTTAACTTTATTTTAATTTGTTACACCCAGTTTGTTAGCCTACCACGCAAATTAATAATCTATATTTCATTTGGACACTCCAAGGAGATTATTATTTTTCTTATTATTAATATTCTATTACATTTGTTACATGCCATTTACCTCATGAAAAATTATTATATAAAATAATTATGTATGTTACATTTTTATTTATAATTTTTTCTTATATTGAATATTCTTTATAGAAAATATTAATATAGGAGCTTCAATGGAAGCCTCTCTGCATGTGATTTATATGTTAAAGGTAGATTACTAGCGTTTTCTGTAAAAGTTAGCCAAGCTTTTCCTCCGTACATTCATTTTTACTGCGGATTTTTTCTATGTACTATTTTTCAATAAATTATTAGGGTACACATATTTTTTATTGTAATAATATAGAATTTTTATTTTCCCTACATGTAGTATACTACATAAAGAAAAGAACGCTACTAGGGAAAAATTTTGCTCGTCGACGTTTTTGCAGATATTTATGTTTCATGACTAAACAAACAGAATTTTAACACTGAAAAATATTTTGCTTCATATCTCCAAACTAGACCGACCGATTTAGATGAAATTTGAAATGGTTATTTCTATATATACGCCTCTTTGATGCCGTATAAGTTTTGCCACAATCGGTCAAGAGGACAAGAACGTACAGGAAAGGAGCAATAGCTTTATGGGCCCCGTATCTAAACGTTTAATTCAAAAGATAGATAATATTTTTTCACATAACTTACAATTCTCCTTTTCATCATCCAAACCCATATAAAGGGATGAGTGCAAAAAATACTTTTTTCTTTTTATCATTTCTGGATTCGTCACATTATTGTACAAGTTAGATGACTTAATTACTTAAACGTAAGGTTTAATTCAAATATTTATTTTTAATAACTTTAGAATTATGTTTAAAATCAATGTAGGTAGTAGATAACTTACTATTTTTCCTTTGAAAATGAATCCTCTTCCATGAAAATCTAATTGAATAAATACCCCGCTTAACTTATCCGGCGAAGAAAAAAGGTTTTGCCAAATTTTTATATATGAAAATTAAAATTATAAAACACATATTAGGAGTACATCATTAACTTTTGTGGTAATATTTGAAATAATTCTAATATTTAATTTAATTTTAAATATTTTTTAATAGTTTTTATTTTTACCTGTTTCAGTAAACTAATTTGTGGGTTTAGGTTCTTAATTTGAACTGTATAAATTAAAATTTTGTTCTTGAAAAAAAAGACCATTTATATTCGGAAAATAAACGTCTTGACTGATTTATGAAAGAATAAAGAATTAACATCATTATATTTTATATCTCTTCAGATATATATTAAAAAAAACTAAATTAATCTGTTAAAAATAATAAAATTTTAAATCTTAAAGATTATTTTAATCGTAAATCCCTGATTCAAGCCTTAAAAATTATTGCCAGGATCCGCCAGATTGTTTTTATTTTCAGAATTAACATATTTCATACAAATATGCAATAAATAATAATAGTAACATATTTCATAAACACATTAATACCAAATATCGTTTATAATGTTACAGAAATAAATATCATTTATTAAATTTGATTTGGTTTATTCGATTAGTACTAACAAGAAGAAAACTTTCATCAATCGAGTATAGTCGAATACTAAAAAAAATAACAAAATTTTAAGATTTTACACAGAAAATTTATTAAAAATTAAGGTTTCCTGAAGTTTTGCCGATCTCCTTGGAGGAGTGGTAGCGTCTCGATCGTTTATTTGGAGGTCCCGTGTTCAAATTTCGGTCACGCATGGCATTTTTCATACGCTAAATTTTTACATTCCTGGGCAAAATCTTCGAACTTATATGGTGAATTAATCATCAAAAAAAGAAAAACTCTGGTATCATTAATTTTTTTGTATATACTTTCTTAATTTTTGGTTTAAAACACTAACTCGGAAAACGAATTTAATCTTTTTTTGGATGCTTAAAAATAATTTTTGGAAGAGTTTTTTAAAATTATCTTTTCTGCCTAGGTCATAGTTCAAAAGCCTATATTATGTCTGTAAATTTTAAATTTTCAGATATGGATGCTATTTTTTTAACGTTGACGTGGACGTGTGTGTGTATATATATATATATATATATATACAGTAAAATCTGTCAATTTTAATTGAATTATTATTCTGCCAACTGGATTTGTAACAGTTAGATATGGACTAGTATTAATGTGTTCCTATTGCTTCTTTTGTATGTTATATTATTGGCACGAACATCTTGCTGATTTCATGGTTGTGTCTGAGGGACGGTTATCGAATGTCGAATGTACGTGAAGTCACGCTTTTGGTCGTAAGAAGAATAAGAAGAAAAAATATAAATAAATAAAAAAAGAACCGGAGATGAAATAGACGAAACAGATGAAGAGGAAGATACACCGACCTTGTTCTATGAAAATTCTTTTTCTCGATAATACATCTATGGCGGGAAACCGCAAACCTATTGTAAATGTTTCTCCCACGGTTCAACTACATTACATTATATTGCGGCTTACTTCGGTTATAAAAATCATGACAATAGATCTTCCTTATTTGGTCGGTTCCATGTTACAAAATTAAAAAAAAAGAAATATCTTTACTAAAGTTTACTTTCAACAGTAAAAACGAATTTTATTTTATTTTCAACGCTCACGCTTCTTTGATGTTTCTTCAATTTATATAACAAAAGAAAATCCTTAATCGATTCAAACGGACTGTAAACTCTTTAACAGTTAACTTTTTTAAAAACTGTTGAATCATTTCCGGTATGTACTGTACATTAATATAGTCTACATTAACAAAAAAATTGTTTTTTTTTTTTTTTTTAATTTATCGAACGTTGTTATATAGTAATCACTAGTTCAACGATATTATAATTATATAAAATAAGTTATTTCACGCTTTTTTTTATATTAAATTTTATAATAATTCTCTCAATCGTATACCGCATGATGTGAAATTATTTTTTTACATCTGCCTTATTGCAACTGTTTCGTAAAGGTAAAATACTTTGCTTAAATTGATAAATTATTTTAACTTTTTCATTTTGTTATTAGTATTTATGATTTTTTGTATTTATATACTCCTCGTATATACATATATACCTTGTTAACTAATTCTTTTTTTTTATCTAAAATTATATTTACAGTCGGTTAGTCATAGCTAGTAAATTCATACGAGTAAGTAAATTTCATCGCAATAAGCAAGTGGAAAGGAGTTTCCTTGAAACACCTTAATCAAATGCATTCTAAAAACATCAATAGCAAATCAAAAATAGCATATTCAATCGTAAAGTCTAGACAACTAGGCTCTAGAATTTAAGAAATTTTCAGTAATACAAAAAAAATACAAAAGGTAAAAGAAACAGTAACATAAAAACAAATAACACCAGAAATATAAACATAAATGCTTGATTACGCATAACTAAGACTCGTCCGAGTATTATACCTAGGTCGCTTTAACCGTCTAACATCTTCGCCATTGTTCAAGAGGTTAACAGTTAGATGGCTCACGTGATCATTAAGTTTCATTTTATACTTTGTTACAAATCAATTTACATATGGTAACCCAAACCCTTATTACCAGTGGATTTCAGTGTTCCAAGCAAACCATAGCGCCTGCGTTATACATCTCGTAAATTTATTCTGGATGGGCTGAATAATCTCTATATTCCTGGTACTTGCCGTACCCCAAAATTGGATTCCGTACATCAAAATCAGTCTTAGGGTAACTTCGTACAATAGTAATTTGTTAGATACGGACGATTCCGATTTCATGCATATTAACCGGTATAGCTCCTTAAATGTGATATCCAGTTACTTCCTCTTTTCCTATACAAAAATAGGTGTATTAGGGCTGGTGTTTTTAGGGCTAATTTTTTTAGGGCTGGTTTTGGTGTTTTAGGGCTTTCTTTATTGGTTTTTTTAATTCGTAATTCTAGAAGAGATTATTTAGATAGATTGACCTTATGTTAAAATTTTTTTTTTCTGTTTTCTTTAATCCTTTTTTGTGTCTTAAATAATTGATTTGTGTATTTAGTGGGTTTGTTTTTTTTTTTTTTTTTTTTTTTTTTTTTGATTCTATTTCTTATTTTTTTATAATTGATAGGTTTTCATATATTTTTTGTTTGAATTATATGTTAGACGACGATATATGCGAATAACTAAATACCGCACACTCTCAGCTCGCGGGATGTAATCTCCATCTAAATGGATTCCTGGGCAGACAGCCTTTTAATCGCGAAAGCCATACGGGTAAACTTCGCTAATTGAAAAAAAATTCATGTTATCAATTTTCCATATATAGAAATATTTGAGCCAAAATTGAAGAAAATCGATTTGATCAAACCTGAAATATAAAGCCGAAAACAGTGCGACACACATAAGTTTTATTGATCTTAATGAACCCTTAGTTAGACCCTAATAAGTAGATTTGCAAAAAACCTTATATTCCTTTTTGACATGATTACTATTTGTTTTCCTTTAATAATTTCAGTATATTTTTTTACAGAGGAAAGAATGCTTTAATAAATTTAATAAAATACCACAGTAATTACAAGTAAAACAGTAACGAACAAAATTACATGAATATAATTAATTAAAAAGTGTAGTAAAAAACAGAGAAATATGAACAAATAATTTTATGTGATACGGGCAATTAACTGTGTGGTGACACGTTCCACACTTATATACGTTTTTGAATAATATAATCATCGCCACAGTAGTGTGCGTTACTATGGAGATTGTTTACAGATTTAAAGTCTTAGTTAGTATATTCTACTTCTTTGTGTAATCGGTTTACAGCACAGAGTAGCTGTTACAGGATTGATTACCTTATCACCTGTAAATACATTTTTGTACTGTTTTTATCAGCTTTTCAAACAAAAAACATACATCTTTTACTTTTTAAAGTTAAAAAATTTTAAAATTAAATGACTATTTATTCTTAAAAAATAATATATATATATATATATATATTATGTGTGTGTGCGCGTCCGTGCGTGTATTGTTTTTATTCATGTGTATTTAAGAATTGTTTAGTTGGATTTATGTAATAAAAAGGCATTTTATATTTTCGTAAAACCAAATGCTTGTCAGGAATTTAATCTGGGAACTTTTGATAAAACATCAATGATTTTACTGACTGGATTTCTTTATTGTTAATATATCATGAATGTAATCTTTTTATGGCGCGATATAAATATATATATATATATCCTATTAACTTACAAATAAAAAAAAATAGTAGGCTACTGGTAAATACATTTTAAATGAGATTGCTTTATTAAATGTAATTTTTCTCCTTAGCTATATTAAATAATTTATTAAAAAATAAATTATTATCGGTAAAAATATGACTATAAATAATAGCTATAATAATTTTTAAAGATTAGTTAAATTTGTTTTAGTATGATTTATAAGATTAAGTAAAAGTTATAAAACTGAACAATATTTTTTAACTATAGATAATAATCTAAATTATTTAGAACAAAGTTGTTAGCCCTTTCACTTCACTTCTTTTACTTGTTTCATTTAAATAATGTAAAAGAAAAGTGATTTAAAATGCTAAAATAGAGCGTAAATTTTAAGAAAGAGTTGTGCATAAAAAAAAAGAAAGAAATACCGATATTTATTGTGTAATATAAAATAACAATTTATTTATATTAAATGAAATTAAAATAAAAAATGATTCGATTATGCCTCAATTATTATTAGTTTTTAAAATTACTTTTAAGTGTGTTATAAATATTAAAATTTCTAATTCATTAACGATTAATTATGAAAGTACAATAAAATTAAATTTCTATTATTTTTTACAATAATTAACTTACTTTTGCTTGGCTTTCATTAAAACGAAATACATTCATTGATTTATTATTTTTATTGCATTATTATTATTCTTGTTATTAATTATCAAATGATTATTGATTAGATTGACATGTATCCTTTGTTTGGGTTTTTTTATGATAAGATCGGCCTACTTATCTATGTGAAGTGAGTGTTGTGTTTGTTAACAATTACACATACATGAAACACGCGTTATGACATCACAGTGAAAGTATTAATTTTATTAAGAACTTCTTTTGCAATAAGTAATCATTTGAATTCTTGTCGATAACAGGTTATAGTATAGACCTATTTATACTCGTAAATTATCATTTAATTTCATTTAATAGATATTGATTGGTATTATTTATTTTTTTGCTACTTTAACTTGCTTCACCCGGATATTTCAAGACATAAAACTCATTAAGTTCTTTTCATCTAAAAAAATATTTTGTGTTAGTACAGTAATACTAAAATTGATTTCAAAACTGTTAAAAAAAAAAAACATTGTTAATTTTATGAATTTTATTTTTATAGATTTTGATATTTTATATCTAACTTTTATTTTTATATAAATCGCAAACCAGAGGAAGCTATTTTAAAAATACCAATGAATAGTCTTCAAACAAGTGTGGGAGAGGTTCGGCTCTGAATTTCATAAAAACTTTAGGAAAATGAAATCTCAGAATATATGTAGATAGATAAAGTTATAATGATTTAACTGTGCGTACGATAAAGAAGCAGTGGGATGTGTAGATAGCAGCAACTAGAGTTATCGGTAACCCACCGGGTTGGTCTAGTGGTGAACGCATCTTCACAAGTCAGCTGATTTCCAGGTCGAGAGTTCCAACGTTCAAATCCTAGTAAAGGCAGTTAGTTACTTTTATACGGATTTGAATACTAGATCGTGGATACCGGTGTTCTTTGATTGTTGGGTTTCAATTAACCACACATCTCAGAATGGTCGACCTGTGACACTGAAAGACTACACTTCACTTACGCTCATATATATCATCCTCATTCATCCTCTGAAGTAATACCTGACGGTGTTTCCAGGAGCTAAACAGGAAAAAAAGGAAAAATAGATAGAATTAGCGGGGGTACTTTCATCGTAAAATATTATAAAAGTACGTATCAGGTTTGTTCATTTAGCGTGACCAAGCCCCTTATTCCTTTACAGTACGCGCAAAATATCAAATATCTAGTGATAGGTTATTAAATGTGTATTTATGTTAAAAAGTTAATCCGAAAGCTAAGCGGTAGCACTAATTTTAGATTTCTATTGTATATTGATATCCAAAACCCGCACCGGGTTAGTCTAGTGTTTAAACCCGTCATCGCAAAATTAGATGATTTTTGAATTTGAGAGTTCTAAGATTCGAATTCTTATAAACGCATTTGTTTCTGTATGGATTTGAATGCTAGACAGTGGATACCGGTGTTTTTCTTTAACGTCCGGCTCTACCGTTAGGCATTACTTCAGAGAATGAGATTGAATGATTTGTAGCGTGTGTGAAAATGCCATGCCTGACCGGGGGATTCGAATCCGGAACCTCCGGATGAAAGTCCGAGACGCTACCACTCGCTCCACGGAGGCCGGCGTTCTTTGGTAGTCGGGTTTTAATTAACCACACTTCTCAGGAGTAGTCGACCTGAGTTTCTTCCAGGTTAAATGTTTACAGGTACATTTACAATTACATTGCAGCTACGTTAGGTCTGGAAAACCGGTAGAATTAATTTCATTTCCCTGCACGGTCACCCAAACCCGACAGTAGCTGGAAAACTGGTTGGGGAAAACATATATATATAATATATACACACACACACACACAATATAAATGTGTGTGTGTGTGTGTGTGTGTGTGTGTGTGTGTGTGTGTGTGTGTGTGTGTGTGTGTGTGTGTGTGTGTGTGTGTGTGTGTAATTTATTAATTTATTGAAGAGTATAGAACCTCTTGTGAAAATTATAAGCTTAGTTAATGTTGCTCAATAATTATTCAAAATTGAGGTAAAAATCACACTGCACTGCAAGTTTCATTGACATTTTTCTAATTTTCGATAAAAGAGAAATCTAAAATTAAAAATTAAATAATAACAATGTGTGAAATCATTCTTATATAAATATTATGACTAATTACAGTTATACTAAACATACACACACTCAAATACGCACACAAACTGATAAAACATTTATGTATTGTTAAAAATGTTTGATTAAACTTAATGTATCAATTTACAATAATTAATGTAATATAACAAATCGTATATTATAATTTAAAGATAATACTTATAACTTATTTTACAAAAGTGAAAGAAAATCTGAATTAAATTACTAGATAACATTTTTTTTAAATAATTTTAAAAAAGTTTGCAATTAACTAAATAAATAAATTAACTTTATAAATGAGCAGTTATATTATAAATTGACGTAAAAACTATTTAGAAACTAAAAACATTTCTATTTAATAACCTAGAATTTAAAATTAGTTTTTCGTATTTTAATGTTAATTAATAACCCTGTCGATTCATATTATGCATCAATGCCTCAGTACCTGAATGCTTCAATGTAAGCTCATCATGTATCTTTCAAAGTCATATCCATTTAATGACCTTTAATCTTAAATTGTGTGTGTGTTTCAGTACCATTTAAATTATCAGGCAGTTGAAAGTAATCAATATCGTTTCGATTCTTTACTACGGTTAATCGATTATCTCTTTGATATTTATTTCACTAAGCATTTGTAAGCAACAAATCAATCTAGAATGGAATTATAACTATCATCATCGATTTCTAGCTAACAGATCGATACAAAATGTATTTGTAACGGTTATTTTCAATTTTAATTTAAAAGATTGCAATTAATCAATCTTTTTTTCTGTTATTTAATTTAAAAGTAGTTTCTACGAAGCAGGGTAAATGAAAAGCTGCTACATATATGCCGATTCTATTATAATTTGACCTAAAAAAAAAATTACAATATTTTGTAATAAAATGTTACTTCCTGTTGTTTTTTTTTTTAAGTTTCAAATGTAACTGTGTTAAATATCTGATGTCTTTTTTATACTTGAATCGTAAAATTTTGTTCTTAAATAAATTTAGAAAATAATTCTTTAATGATGTTATGGAACGTTGATGTTGTATTACTAGGAAAATAGGTGAAAACGGATTAGTGTTTGGTGGGTATTTCTAATTCGTAATTTTCTTACAGATTTTCTTTAAATAAATTACAACTGATAACAATGACGTATAAAAGAGTAAGCTGTAATGCGGTATAAGACTCAATTTTTCCCATCAACTCCTTTGTAAGACAAGCTTTTTCTTCCTTATCCAATTACTTGATCGCATAAATTTCAAATATGGCAAATATTTATTCAGAAAAATATTATATATGTAGAAAAAACCATAATCATTAATTTCAAATCCGTGTAATTTGTAATTGGTGCTTCTTATTTTGCTAGTTCAACCATTATAAAAGCGTTCACTTTCTTATAATTTTTTTATATCTAAAACAAATCATTTTATCTCCTATATACGTTATCCATAAATGAAAAAAAAAAATTTTTTTTGTCTTTACATGAATCCATCTCACGGCTTTGTCCGCTCTATAAGGTTACTTATGTTTTCCGTTGCCGTAAATATTTATTATTTAATGTGTATTAGTCAAGGAACCGGAGGCAGGTGCAGACAGTCGCATCGCACATACAGTAACAGTGACTACATCGGTTGAACCGCCGCGCCGTACACCATCGCCCCATTTAAAAAATTGTAATTAAAAAAAAAAAACCGAAAATAATTTTTAGATATTTATCTGAAGAGATAAATCTAGTGAATATCTCCTTTAGTATAGTCGGAGATGGGGAAAATCTTCAATTATTGTTCAAAATGTTTTTTTACCTTTCAACCCTTTCAACATCGAATTTCAGAAAATTTAGGTAGAAATTGGTTTTTAAATATTACCTTGAAGATTAAACACACCAAAAATCAAGTAGGTATCTTCATTTGTTATGGAGGACTCAATAAATAGTAAATTTCATTGTTACTCCATTTTAACGTTTAAACTCGGAATTTCAAAAAATCCTTTCTTAGTATGCATTTTTCACCCTAAGAAGAATGTATTCAAATTTTCATCAATTTATCTTCTCAGTATCTTTTTGCTGGGCGTCAATTATGAATGACTCACGACATGTTGTTTATATATATAGATTTTGGCCGTTTTTGATGACTTCTTTTTTTAAGCTTGAAGCTTGTGCGTGGGATATGGTAATGGAATTTTTTAGCGTATGAAAAATGCCATGCCTGATCGAGATTCAAACCCGGGACCTCCGAATGAAAAATATAAACGGGATGAAAGTCACGTATAAATCCTTTTTTTATATTATAGACATTAATTTTGGAAGCAGTTTTATTTAACTTTTATCAAATGTTATATTATTTTATATTTTTAGTAGTCATTTCTATTTTTATTGAAGAAATTTTATTATCTTTAATATTATATTCCTAACATTAATATTCAAAATTAATGTTTAATTTTAAAAATTCTTTTCTTTCTTTATAAACAGGAATACTTTGATGAAAAGGTAGATGAATTAAATCCATTATATGAGGTAGAGTTAATGGGAAGAAGTTAGTTGACCGTTGGTTAATAATTACATCATATGTATAACGAACCAGAATAACAAGTAAACGGACCTAACGGATAAGATGGCTTAGCACGCGAGGAGTCTTTGCTCTGTATTATTCTGCTCTGACTAGATTATGCTGTGAAACGCTACCCAATTTGGAGCTCGTCCTTTCTTCTTTCCTTCTCTTCTCGTTTTCTTTATATATTTTGTTTCCTTTTTTCTTTTTTATTATTACTATCACAAGTTGACATAATCATATTTTCCCGTCCTTTGACGAAATACGCGCAAAGGTTTAAATAGTTTGTATTCCAAACGAGTTAATTTTCTCATCGTCTTTATACTTATCTTTTTTTCTATATATATATATATATATATATATATATTTCTTATCTCTGATTGATTATTTATATCCAAGATATCATAAATAAATTAATTATAGTAGGTGATCTGAAATAAGACAATCATTTCTAAAATTAGCATGGTCATTGTCAGAAATAATAAGTTACTCACATCCGATTTTGGTTACTATGTAATGCGAGAACACATATAAGTTAACTAATAGCTTTGTGTTGGTTTTCTTTTTTTTCATTAAAATAAATAAAATATGGTGCTAAAGCATTCCAAATACATTTTAATTCAGTTATTTTAGGACAGGAAATTTTAACGTAGTATATAATAAACATCATTACTATAAGAGAAAGAAAATCTATAAGTATTGCTTTTATCTTACAAAAACTTTACATAAATCATACCCGTAGGAAAGATAGATAAAGCATCAAATCCCTTTCCATGAGAATATATCCATATTTTTATTACTTTCATTAGAACCAATGCGTTAGAAATATTGTATAGATTAAATAAAGAAACCTAATCTGATGTGTAAATAAACGGAACGATCTTTTTTTCAGACAATTTTTAATCCATTCTAATGATTTTAAACAAATATTTTTAGTTTTTTTATTATTAATAAGTTAAAACTTTAAGAAAGACAAAAGAATCATCATTCCTAATAAAGTACATGGAAAATAATTTGAGAATATCAGTAGGCATCAGAGTTTTTTTTTTAAATATCTGATTCTATCTGGAAGGAAAGAATTGTTTAAGAAAGTCTAACTTGGAGGTTATCAATAGATCGGTGCACTTTGAGATCTAGCTAATTTCAATGTATATACAATGAAGAAGAAAATTTGAAAAACTTCAGAATTTTTTACGGTTTATTTTCTTATATTTATAAACTGTAATTTTAAAATATTAATCCTTAATCATCCAGGTAAATAAATACCTAAATGATAACTTAAAAAATCAAATCTATGTAGATTTTAAAAATTAGATTATAAATTAAAAATATTTCCGTACTTTTTAGTATCATAATACTAATTTATTTATCGGTATATTAAAATACGCTGAATTAATTACACGATTCAATAACCGGATGATAAGTCGGTTATGAGTTAGGGGTTAATAATAATATTTTTAAAAATAAACTATTTTTATTTAATATAATTTTTTCTCAAATCTTTATTTACAATGTTACAGTTTTGTAAGGGCCTTTGTACAGGGGAAAAAGGAATCCCCATTGAAATTTCTTAAAATTACATTTTAGCAATATATAAAACTTCTGAGGATAGAACGTAGAACGAATACAAGGTAGTTTTGAAAAAAACTAGACCACTCAATAATACTTTTTTGGGCCGGTAAGAGTTCTTGCATTTTCAATCAACATATTTGAGAAAATGTGAGGAATTTTTTATTACGTCACATATATTTTCCAAATTTTTTATTACTAATATATATTTCGAATTTGAGCTAAATAGGACCATAAAAACAATTTTTCGAAATATCACGACCACCAAATAGTTCTAATTGTAGAATAAAAATGTTCCAAATTTATTTCTATTTATTTATTCCTTTTTTTATAAAAATTGTATAATCACTTGTAAACTAATACTTTTATTTTTTTTTTAATAAAGTGATGGGACTTAAAAAAATTGTTTCATCTTCAGTACTTTCATTTACATAACAGCATTTACTATTAAAACAAGCTGTAGTGTATTTTCTTTTAATTTTTTTATTTATTTTAGCTTTATTTCATCAAAATTATTATTTTTTTATATTTTAAACAATTTTAAAAATTTTGAAATGTTGATTTGCGAGTTGATCAGAGTAAATAAATCTTTCAGTATTGACAAATTCTCGCCGGCGTCATTCTACCGAACGACTTGATCACTTTTTTACGGATATGAATACTAGACATTGGATACTGTGTACTTTTATGGTTGGGATTCAATTAACACACATGTCAGGAATGGTCGGCCTGACTCTGTACATGACTACACCTGATTACTTGTCATACACATCCTCTTCTAATTGAGCCGAGGGGGAAGGTTATTATTGTTCACTAGCTTAACGGATTTCAACATGTACATTAGGAAAATAAAAATATATTTGAGCACTTTAATCGATAATTCCCCTATACCTCTAGAGAAGTTTTAATTTATATTTTTATGTATCTTAAGGTTAATTTTTATTTTTCATAATCCATTCCTTTTCTTTACTTGGTTTTCGTTTTTCTTTGCTTGTATAAAAATCTGTGGCTCTATACCAGTTTAATATACTTAAATTTTGTGTACACCTATGGAATCTAAAGATCTTTTTGAGTGAATTAACGGGGAGTATGTACGGATAAAATCGTGAGTCCAAAAACTCATTATTTTTTGACCAGTGGTTTGACAGTAAGCCTAAGACTAAGAATCCCTAAGGCTTAGCCTTAGGCTACATAAAATAATCCTTAGGCTAAAAAAGAAGGTTACTTAATCTATTCGAGAATAGCATTATAAAAAAAATATTTATTTGATTTAACGTATCAGTAATTAAAATTATAAATTATTTATTTAATTAAGTTTCACGATAGATAATAATATGCTAATAAATTTCATTAAAAAAATAATAATAGTAAATTTTAAATTTATTACAGTCAAAAATAACAAAATAGTAAACTAATACTTTTTTTTAGAATATACCAATTACAAATACATTTACATTTGCATTACAAATCAGGAAATATTGCCTACTATATAATTTTATATAGCCAGAATTATAAGTGCCTATTATAGATTATACGTGTATAAGAAAATATTTATATTTGTATATGTTTGTGTTTAATTTTTATTTGACGGCCTAATATACATTTATTAGAGTTGTTAATTATTTCGATTTGTTATAATAGAGTTGATTTTTTTCTTTCTTTTACACAGTAAAAGTTGCATTTTAATTTCGTTTATTTCTTAATTTTAACTCATTGTGAATTAATTAAAGATTTACTTAGGTTCATAACTCTTTAAAATATACTTTAATATGAAATCGCATCTTAAATAAAGATTTAAGCAATTTATCTGTTAAAAATATAAATAGATACTAATTATGACCTTAAGGTAAATCTTTGTATAAATTGTTTATATTTATACAGAAAAATTAATAACAGTAAAAAAACGGTTTCATGTTCATGCTGTTTTGCATGATGTTATGCAAAAGAATGAGGAAGATCTTTAACATCGATGAAAATACTGGAGCAAAATAGCTTATCGAATAGGTTGGATGCGCCTGAAGGAACTTCTCTGCTTACCAGAGAACCCGGCTGTTTATTGCGAGCAATTAGGGTGGGTGCATCGACCTCCGTCCGGTATGCACAGTCCACCAACCGACTAACAAGTTAGTGTTGAAGTCATGGAATCGGATTCAACAGCGTTAAAGTAGAGAAGGGCGACGGGCAACAAGTATCTTAACAGTGAATTCATAATTTGTTTTTTTTTTAAATTTTATTTGTTGTACCTACAACCATATTATATATTCTCCATTTTCATCTACATCTTCATCTTGATCTATCCATCGTTTACTTCCGAGTCCATTACTCTCTTTACAAACAAACCATCAAAGAATGTCTTTCTTTCATTTTTTAACACGATAATACTCCTTACATCATCATAATAATTCTTTTTTTTTATTCATCCTTTTTTAATTTATATTTATTGTACAAACACAAGCCGTACATATTCTTCTAGAATATTTTTATTCATTCTTTTATTCTCTTTTCTTTTTCCCTTTTTATTTGTAACGTTTTCATAATAGATACATCAGAATTTGTAATCTCATTTCATAAGTAACTTTTCTTTTGTTTCGTCGTTTTTTATTTTTTTTTTTACTATGTTAACATTAATTTCATTTTTTTTTTAATAATATAATTTGATATAACATTTATTTTTTAAAAATCACAACTTAATAATTAATTAATTCGATTGTTTTATATTCTATGTAAACCGTTGTCCCATTTAAAAATCTTTTTTAACAATACAAATAATACCTAAATGTTTCGGGCTTAAATATCTTAAATGATAGCTTATCTTGTAGATAAATATATGTACCAAATTAGAAATGAAAAAGGAAAAATATGTTAAATAAACAAAAAATAGGTCAATTCATAACCTCCTTCCATTTTCTGAAATCGTTTAAAAAAATTGGGTCTTTTAATGATTCTAATCAATTTAAAAAAATAATTAAAATACTTTTTTTTTACACAACTAGTGTATTTACAATCGGGTCCGTAAGTGGAAACGTAAGTAAATCGTTTAATAATAAGAACATGACCATCGGGGGTTCTTAAGGAACTCCCATAGTAAGTCAATTCATAACAAACGTTATCAGTAAGCAGTAATTATAAAATTCATTAGTAAAAAAATACATCTACCAACACTTCATAGTTCATAAAAATAAATAATTAACAAGAAAAAACAAAAAAAAAGAAACAAATAAATCTTCAATAAAAGAACAAACAAATAATCAAGCGTTAGCTAGTCGAACAAAGAAAAAAACAACTTGTAGCCATAAACAAAAAAAAATAAATAAATAAATAATGAAGAAGTAAACAAAAATAACATCACTGGATTTGACGATGGTAACTGCAAACTGTCATTATGTAGCCCCCAAGTCAACCCACATGGAGACGTTTCAACCTTCCAACTTCCCCACTGTTACCAAGCAGATTGATCGCTAAGTGGTTGACGTAATTTTCTAAACGTTGTTGTTATTTAACATTGTGCTGTTTCACACCTCACGAAACGTCGGAAGCTCCAGATATTTATGTATCTCATCATTCCATGTGAACCATGGCGCCTGTGCAATTGTTATCGTTACCTTGTTTTGGAAGCGTTGCACGATATTTACGTTACTATTAAATATGATTTTTATTTCTTTATATTAGAGGTGCCAAACGATACGTAAATGCGTCAATGATTTTTTCTCAGTTTCGATTTATTTTTGTGAAATTTTTTATTAGAATAAATTCACTTCTTTTAAGTAATAGTACATAAATCACAAAAAAATTAGAAGTAAATCAAAATTATAGGCAAATTAAACAAAAAATATGAACCTTGAGAAAACATTATTTAATAGTATATCCGAGCTTACAAACGAAATTCGATTTTTTCCTTTCATTTACGTGAATAATATTGGTAAGAATTCTAATTATTATTATTAATTTTTTAATTATGACTCATCGATATTTTATGCCTTCATTATTTATCGTCTATTTACACTGATTTTAAACATTGCAATCTGAAGTCAAAAATTATAATTTATTTTTAAGTAATAATTATCGAGTATGGAACTTAATGACCAAACTTTAAAATAGTACGTTATTATTATTGTTTTTTGGGGGGGATGTATGGGCATCGACTTTACGGTCATTAGCTGTCGGCACATTCTTTAAAAATGATTTGAATCACCATCAGATTCATCATATGTAAGGGTGTAAGTGTTTTTATTTAAAAACACCAAAATTATCAACACAGAACATTTAAGCACAAACACTTAGAACACTTATAAGGTGTAAAGGACCCAGATATCAAAGGAAACAATATATAAAACACAAAACAAAATAAAAAAGAACGTCTTTACAATACCAAAATTATTCATATCTATAGAATACATATCGAGAGAATCCATGTCCACAGAATTCTTTTTTTAACCACTTCAGGGACAACTGAAACCGCCGTTTAGCAACAAATCAGCTACCCTAGGATAACGTGACAGTTGACTGCTCCCCCTATAAATCGTCACGTAGGACTTAACCCATCGGGATCCCCCCTCCCGCCTCATAGGAGCAATTCGACCACCTGTTCAGGACAGCCAAACTACCCCTCGGCGGGCAGGCTGCCCTTCCCGGTTCCTGACCCACCTGGCGCATACCCTTTGCCCCGCGCCCTCCGATACGCCACGACTCTCTCAGTCTTGCGTGGTGGCGAGACCGGGCGTCCTAGGCAAGTGAGCAACATCCCGGCCCTATACGTGCCACGCTTCAAGACCCTCTTTTTTTGTTTATATCCGTAGAATTTAACTACTTCATTTAGAGATTCTTTACCACACCTTGAAATTACTCATAGTCTTAATAGTAGTCCACTGGCGTGTAGATACGCAACCATTTTTTTTTTCTTTTCCAATTTCCAAATCAGCAGCAATATTATTTATTAGCCCGAACCTCTTTCTGAGGTCCTCATATATGGTACACTTTTCCATTAGATGCTAGACTATAAGGGCATTATTACAAACACCGCCCATTGGTCTTTCTTTGCCGGTTAACAAATATGAATTTGTTATTCGCGTGTGACCGATTCTGAGTCTGGTCACCGCCACTTGTTCTCGGCGAGTCAGATTCACGTCGCTCTTCCATTTATATGGAGAAGTTTTAACTGCGTTAGTTTGGTATTTAATCTTCTCCAATCATTACTCTAACAGTTTCTTATTGTATTAGTTAGACAATTTTTAACGTATGCCACTCGTACAGGAATTATGTCCAGGTTATCACAGACTGCCGCCTTTCTGGCAGCTTCGTCTTTATTTTATTCTCTGCAATACTAGCATTCCCTGGAGTCCATACAAATACACATCGCTGTCCTCGTTGATTTAAAACGTACAAAATGGACAGGATATTTGCGATAAGGACGTTCTTAATGCTCTTGTTCCGAACTGCAGTAAGTGCACTTAGAATCGGGACATATTAGCACACTCTCTTAACAGTAGTAGTGTTCCGAATTGCGTAGAGCTTGCTGTATGGCAATACGTTGCCATATTTGAAACACTTGCCATATCTGGAAGTTTCCAAAAATGGGCTTCTCCATTTACATATATGGAGCATCCAACACCATGTTCGGTTTTCGAACTGTCAGTATAAATTATAATGTATTTTCGTAACTACTGACGGTTGATGATTCCTGTTGGATGATTACTGCTGGCTTCTCTTTTATTTTTCCACGAGAGAGATTCAGTCTTGTGTTTATCGCTGGTAAAAACCACGGCGGTATTTCTGTTGTAGAAATTGCTAATGTCTCTGATAAAGCAATTTCATATTTTCTTGTGAATTCGTCATACCTTATTCCGGCTGCTTTATGTATGTTCATATAATGTAGCCAAAGGATGCTAGTTGAAAGTTTTATTATTTATATAAATAGGAAATGCCCATATATTAGCCGCATATCTTAGCAATAGGATCTTTCTTCTATAATGTAGTAGCATTATTCCGGCTTCTGACATTAGACTAGTCACCGGACTTGTTCGAAATGCGCCTGTGGCATATCTTATTCCGCTGTTATGTATTAGGTCTAACTTTCGTAAATGCGACTTTCTAGCGGATGAATATACAATACATCCGTAGTCGAGTTTTGATTGAACCAATTCTTTACACAGCATCAGTGCTATTTCTTTATCTGAGCCCCAATTGATGTTGGATAAATATTTGATAGTGTTTAGGGCGTTTTAGCATCTGTCACTTAAGTCGTGTGTTGGGGGTCGTGGTCGACCCCCAAAAAGAATTGTGTGCAGTAAACTCGCTCACTAGCAGTATTGGTGAGGGAAGGTAAGCAATTAATCGTGTTATTTCGTATCCTTCCAATCAAAATTCATCAGATATATGCTGCAGATAGTGATTTGCAGCGGAAGCTTCAGTCTGATTAAGACCGCTTTGCAGATCTATGTTTAGATCAACAGCTTTGGTGGTAGCTCTAGTTGATGTTTATTATCTCCACTATCTAATTCTTATACTTGGCGGTTGATCTCGCCGAAGTGTATTGTATCTTCTTAATTGGAAATTTTCATTTCGGCAGCAATGTGTTTCTTGCAGACATATACAAATTGGGTCTACATCATGTTCCAAGCGTTGGAGCTCAGGATGTTTGACAAACATCCATTGTTTCACTGAATTATCGACTCGCTAATTTTTTAAATTATTTAATCTCTTTGTTTGCCTTTCGGCCATCATTTTTTCTTCTTCTTTTCCATTTGTCGAACAGCTTCGTGTTCGATAAGGATGTCATCGCCTGCCTACTTCACGACCGCCGACGGACATGGATAAATAAATAAAATTCTATTAAAAATAGAATATATAATTATGAATCGAATTTCAAATCAATTAGAGAAATTCTAAAGAGATAAGCCTTAGGAAAGCAAAGATTAAAAAGTATACAAGTGATATTTGTATTTCAAACTCGGCTCCAACAAATGTAATACAAACAGTGACTGATATCATCGACCGTCATTTACAGAACTTCATTCTATTTCTTAGTACTATATTCCCGATATCACAAAATAGTTGCACGGGTTGCAGTCTGCCTTGTACTGTACGACTAGTTTTATGGAAGATATATATGTTAAAAGAGAATGGATGATGACAAAAAAATATATCTAGAAAGATGGTAGAATAAGAAAGATAAACGAAGGTCATTAGTTAATTATCATTAAAGGAGAATGGGAAAGGATACAATTTTATCCTTACGTTTAATTATTATCAATTAAATCAGTACATTTTAGTTAATATATGGTCTACTTTATGTCTTATATCTACGCATAAGGTATGTTTTAAACTTATTTTTCTTTAATCAGTTTTATTAAAAAAAAAACGTTCCTCTGACAACTTAGTTTTTGTAATAATTATTTATTTTTTTGAACCTATTTAACCACATATAAATTAAATATAAAGTTTATTTACCGTTATTAACAGATTATTTTGTAAAAAAAAAAATACCGGGAGGTCATTATCTACATTCTGTTACATTAAAAATAGTAGAACTAAGCCTAGATAATACAGTTCAACGCATACACTGGTACCATATATGTGTGTAGGTATGTGCAAAACCATATCAAAAACCTCTCTTATTATATACAGAATTATTTTTCACGCTAATTAGATCAGGTAGTGGCTCTTGCTTGAATTATTCTAACACTAACATAAACTGTATATGGTGTTAGTGTTAATTTAATTGAGCATTGTTCCTTAAAGTGGCTATCGTCTTTTATAACGGACCAGATGTTCCGTTCTCCAATTTTATTGTTGTTATTATTATTATTGTTGTGCTTTTTTTTAACATAACGTTCTCTCATCATTTCTTAAGAAGAAAACTGTTACATTTAATTTACGCATGCGCATGCGTAACGAATAATAATAATTTACTTAGTTGCTCAAAAATAGAAATAAATAAATAAATAAATAATACCGTTTAATTGTTAATTTCAATTATAAAATAAAGCCATCATGATTATTTTCTTGAAACTGTAATTAAACTAAATAAACGCGTGTTTAATGGGTTTTTTTAATTATTTTTTTTTAATTTTAATTGAGATAGGGGAACACTATGAATGAATAAATATTAATAATGTAATATTTAAATTTATTATTTTCTTTGTTACAGGTATGTAGCTCAGTTTAGAATAGTGCCTGTAGATGTAAAATTTAATTTGATGTAAGTACTTATAAGGTATTATTGATTTTGGTATTATAATATGTAAAAAAAATCTGACCACAAAATTGTAATACACTCCTGGTATTGGTTATCCATTATCATATAGTAGGAAAATAAGGATACATTAAAAATGTTTAAAATCGTTATCTTTTATTTTGCTCGGCTCCCCCACCCCAATATTGACCGCAAAAGTATTTTTATTTTCTTGGGTCGCTTGCATTACTACTATGCTTAAGAAGACGTAGAAAAAATTCGGTTAAAAATATATAATAGATAAAAATAGTTTCTCTGATTTACGGGATGGGAGAGAATTTGAGGGCAACATTTGTGTTTAAAATGATGTGATAAACATGTATGCATACATTGAACTTAATATAAAGTGGGGTTAAGTTTGCAAAATTTTAAGAAAGTTGACTTCCAAAGAAACTATCTACCCCGCCCCCTGGAGTTATTCACCCCAAACTTTTACCGACAAATTGACTCATTTACTAGATTCTCTGCGAAAAATTTCATCAAAATTAGTTTATCCCGTTAAAAGTGATTTAAGCTTCAAACATGCCAACCCCGCGTACATACAGACGTACACACGGTACATACGAACATTACCCCCAACTTTTTTTTTTTTTTTTGTTTTTTAGGGCCCTGGGTCATGGAACATTGAGAAAAAACCATACCCTATTTTTGGACTTATTGCTAAAATTTCTTCGTTGCAGAATAGCTCGAGTTATGCTGCCGGGAAAGTAAAAATTTTATCATGTGTTTTGTCTTTATGTAGATCTGTGACACCAAAGCAATATCTAAATTACATTCAATCTTTACCGTTTATTTATATTTTCATGATTTTTCTGTGTATATATACATCAAAATGCAAAGGATTTGTATGTTTGTTATCTGCTTTTACTATAAATCCATCGATACAAGTTATATTAAATTTTTTTCTTCGTTATTATTTACTATGCTAAATTTAAACAAAAACAGTCTTGTATTTTTACTGATTTATAAACAATTATAAATTATTTTTGTATTTTATGACTTTTCTAATTTCATAAATTTTTTGTACTTTTAATTTTATGAGCAACTTCAAATCCTTAATAAATTACAATATTTTTCAGTCCCGTAACTCGTTTTTTCTAATAGTTTTGTTTTTCAGTTTGTAGTAATTAGGAATAATTCTTCTTAATTATAGTATGATAAATTAGAAAGTAAAATGCGCGTATCAGAAAAAAAAGTAATTTCTGTGCATATAACGATAAAATCTTTTTAAATTAATTTTGAGATTGCATTCTGACAAGAAATTTTATTATATAAGATAATTTTAATGTAAAGTGAAAGTTTGAAGTAAAAATGGGTGCAAAATTAGCACCCTGGTGATTTTATTTAAACACGACTGATTAATTTGTATTATTGACTCTATTAAATTATGTAGAACGCAAAGTTCTGCCCTTTTGCATTAGTGAGTAACACGGAAGAAATTCCATATATTTTAATAATATTAATATTTTATGATTAATCTGTCACATGACATAAATCATATAACTACAATTTACCGATAATAGATAAATTAAGTTAAAGGGCAATGTAGTATTTGTATGATAATATTTTTGTTTTGTAATTTATTTGTTAAAATCTTCATTCTTTAGTAGTATACTTACGATTTTATGAATATTTTGACATATCAACTTAGGATTAACATAATGCTAAATATAATACTACTGTAATATATAAATTTTCTAAATATATTTCTTAAATGCGTTCTGAAGTTTATCGTGGTGTGATTTAAAGTTTTCTTTTCTTTCTAATCCTATTTTTATGCAAATGTGTGTTCATATCCATTATCTATTACTATGGACAATACTGTTAATAAAATTTGTATGCGGCGTTCTCTGGGTAATACATTAGCAAAAGACCGAGAAGAATCATCACGGTCGGTTTATTATAACATAAAGATTCACTTTAGTTATTTTTTTTTCAACATTGTTTGCTTGTTGAACCGTGAAATCTGAATGTCTTGTGTCTATAAGAAGAATATCATTTGTTGCTTTAGTATGTAGTTTCAAATAAGAAAAAATAAATGAAAGAAACAGAAGTGGTGGAGAGGAAAAGGAATCGTTAGATGAGAGATGGGTTATATTAATGTAGCTAAAAGATGTTCTAATGAAAAGAAAAGAGCCGTATTAGGCGCGCGTTCGATGTAGCGTTGTGGCATTCTGGACTTACAGTCAGACGGTTCTAGCAACTCGATTATGAATTCTCTACAGATCTCTCTCCTTTTCTTTTCATTTTCATTCCTTTCTTCTACCTTTCTTACTCTTCTATTTCATTCTATTCCTTTCACTATGTAATATTTTTTTTATCCATTCAACCTAATAGTAGTATGTTGCGTGCACTTGAATACTTCATCTTCACTAAACATATATATTCTCAATGAATTATCCTTCAAAGATTTTAATTCCTTCGTTGATATTTTTCTGGAATGAAGAACAAAAGTATAAAGTAATCATTTCTATTTTTTTAATATTTTTTTTAACAACAGGAAGTAAATCATTTGAAGATATTACTTGATGTCATTTCCGTTTTAATATTACATCCTGCAGTAATTGATTTACAATACTTTTCTCTTTTCAATTAACACATTTTGAAATATGATCAGAGCTGTATAAAAATAGAATATCATTTTTTATGGTTTTAAGTTTATGGTCAAAATGTATCATCAGCTTATAATTTAATTTTATCAGTTTAGAATCATAACATGAAAATTTTAAATTTTGTTTTACATTATAATTCATTTACTTTTAATTTATTCCTTTAACTTAGTGATTGGATTAACGTTTACAATTTTCATTTTTACTCGATATATATATATTTCTTGATGTAGCAAAATTAGAGTTAGAATTAAAGAAGCTTCTTGTAAAGTGTTACTTTCGGAATGTACTTTTGTAAACATTTTTAATAATAAAAACAGATAATAAAGGGCTAGAAGCATTTGAAATATAAGCTGAGATGAAATATAGACTGAGTAAAAAATGAAAAGCTAATGAGGAAAATTAACGAAGATAAAAGCTTATTTGGAAAAATTCAGAATAGAAAACCATCTGGTTGGGACATATAATTAGAGAAGGGTTAATTAAAATAGTCATGGAAGGATTACTTGAAGATCCAAAAAAGAGATAGTCGGAAAAGAGTAGAAGTTATAGATAATCTAAAAAGAAATCGGAACTGTGAAGGTATATATATATATATAGTTGTTTAATTCTCGGAAAGGTCTATAGTATATTTTCACTTATTGTTCATACCAATCACTTGAAATAAATCTCGTGTTAAAACACATTTCGGAAATTAATTGAAACACTTTTCAATTTAATAGCCATATGGCTATAACTTTCGTGTGATACCTCTAAAACTACAGATTTAGTGAACGATCGACAATATTTTTTCACGCAATATTGCGTGAAAAATTGTTTCTTTTGTAAATCTTCCTTAGTTGGCATCTTTAACGCTACTAGAAGGGTTGCATCCCACTATCACAAATTTTTGACTCAGGTCTCTTTCGGAGGCTGATTTCCCACCTTGTTGAATATATGATGTCTAACCCTGATCGTTTTAATTTCCGCAGTTACCCGCCATGATATTAATTTCTTCAGAATACATATTGGATTTAAATAGATTGAATTTAAGGTGAAGTCGGTAACAACACTCTTATAAACCTTTTGTTGTAAATCAGGAGATATCAACTGCCGGTTACAATTCTGCTCGTAACTTTCAAGATATACAATCTCAAAGTAAATAGATTAATCTGAAATATAATTATTTTAATGAAACTATAGATTTTAAATTGCTTATCAGGCTATGAGCTTCTTCTAAAGTTTATGGATTTTTCATGATAACAATCAAATACCGAAATAATTTTAAAAGGAACCTGTTAGAAAATTAACACAACTCTACTTTTTACTTATCTCAACAACTAGTTTTAATAATTAGAAAATACAAAACCCTCTACAAGAAATGGAAATCTTTTAAAAAGAAAATAACACACGATTTATAACTTTATATTTCATTCATAAATGTTATATACATTTCAAGTAACTCCCAATCATGTGGTTATAGGTATGTGTTAGTGATTGCACTACTAGCCACATCGTTTCAAATTGTCAGGTTGATCGTTAAAAATTTTTCTAGTAAAATATAAAATATTTTTAAATATACTAAAAAAACGTAAATCGGTTTAACTTAATTAAAATTTCTCTAATAATCATTTGATTTTTATATTTCCTTAAATTTAATTATACGTATTCGTATGTTATAAATATTTGGAAACACTCTATCCTGTTTTTATAATAAGAATAACATGTCTATCTTCATATTTATTTTTAATAATAACTACCCTTATTAGGATATTAAGAAACCAGAATCCAGATTCATACTCTTATATGGTTCTACGTGTAGTCTAAGGCTTCCTGGATGTTACAACGTAACCGGACTACACTGATGCGAGAGTACAATTTTTTATTTATTTACTTTTTTTTACAGAGGTTCTATACTTCTTTACAACAAAAAGTAGCCATATACCTATAAGGAATTGCTTATAACGTTTTAGTAATGAAAAAAACGTTTATATCCGTTGATTTGTCACTTGAAATAATATTTATGTAGGCATCAAAAGCGAGAACAGCTGAGTCGTCCGCAATCGGATTCGTATACATTTTTGTGTTTTTTTTATGCATATATAAATGAGGCTGTCCATTCATTCCAACAACTCTCCGACCATTGGGTGTAGACATTAGCAGCTATCTTCAAAACTTTAAAGTCTTAACGAAGGTCTGACTGGTTAGATTTTTCCAATCGGCTACCTAACGTTGATCGATTTCATCGTAACGATATGCATAGATTAACTGATGTTACTATAATACATTTTTTTTGTTTAAAAGTTTTTTTACAATCGGTTACATTAATATAAATATTCATTAATATGGATCACACTCACAATCACATGATAAGGAGTTCCCAGCGAAACTTCTCGAAAATACATTAGTTTTATAAAGAGAACTTTTGTGGCAAACAGCACATACACTAAGAAATATAATTATGACAAAATTTAACAACTAACAATACAAAAAAAGAAAACGAAATAAAAGAAGTCAAAAATAGAAAGGAAAAATGGTGAAATGATGAGAAGAAAAATAAAAGAATATGCAATAAATTTGAAAATAAAAATCCATTGCAAAGCACTCACAGCTGAAGTTACACTTAAGATTCTGTAGTCGCTAAAGTCCAGAACCTGTAGCCGTTTTAGTCTTCTAACTTCATCCCCGTCGTCTAGGAAATGACGGGGATTCACGACGAAGTGATTCACGTGGTTAACTTGCAGTTCGTACTTTGAGCTGAAAAGTAGTATTTCCTCTCGGACGTAACCTAAATATTCGTGTATTTCACGGGTTTTTGCAAACCAAGGTGCCTCTGTTTTACACCCTGTAAGTTTATTTTGAAACCGCTGTAAGATTTCGACATTGGACTTGCTCGCAGTACTTCAAAGTGGGATCCAGATCAGTTTTGGAATTGTTGAGTACACCAATAGCTTATTAGATATAGATAATTGAGAACTTTGCTCGACAACCAGAACATTTTCTAGAACTTTATCTCAAGTCGCCTATTCGATGCTATAGTTGAGCTGGCATCAAAAGCGAGAATAGCTGTGTCTTCCGCATAGGAAGCAACAGTAAGTAACCTTGTCGGAAGGTCTACAGCGAAGATGGAGTATAATAGAGGCAAATATCAATTAAAGATCTTTATAGGGTATAATTTACTTGAAAGATCTCTAAAGCCAAACATTGTCTTCGCTAACTTAGGTTAATTAAGGTCCAACAATATTTATTGTTGAAAATTATTTTCTCCAATTTTTGTCAGAATACAATCTCAAAATTAATTTAAAAAGATTTTATCGTTATATGCGCAGAAATTACATTTTTTCTGATACGCGCATTTTATTTTCTAATTCCTAATATAACATATCTTTCTAAACCTCACTTTATAATATAAAGTGAGGGAACCCTGGTAATGAATAATCATTCCTCTTCAAGCTGATTTAAACAAAATTATTTACACTTCACATTAGTAATTCTAAACCGTTGAATTTAATGGTAAACAGAGATAATTTAAATTTTTATAATTCACTTCGATTACGAAGCTCTGATTTTGCCGACTGTTATCAAAGACCTCTAGTTTTGTTTACTGTGTAATCCACACTATAAGAAATAGCCCAAACACAGTCTCATAAATACAGTATCATTTCATTGAACTCTAATTAAAAATGTGGAGTTATGGATGACTCAGCTTCCATATATATATATATATATATATACTCGTATGGGGGAAAAGGAATAACGGGTTAAGAATAGGAAGAGAACGGATTAACTTACAAGAGATAACCATTGTTCCAGATAGACCGCAGTTGTTTACCTTCTTGTCCACTATCAAATCATAGCTGTTAACATCTAAGTATAACATATAGGGCAATTATTTTTATTTTATACTACTTTTAGATTCATATTTCATTGTCTTGCTCCAATATAACTTCTAAAAATTCTAGTTTTAAAGTCTTTTTCAGCTGTTTTGATCAACGTCCAGTCCATACAACCAAACCGCAGCTCTAGTTGGCTTTTAATTTTATATTTTATAATTTGAAATTTTTGATAGAATTTTGTAAGAAGAAAAGTTTATATACAACATCAGCTAACGGTTTGTGTTGTTTACTTCTCTTTCAAAATCGTTATTTTTACTAGTTTAGTGGTTTCAGTATTTTTTTTTTTTTTTTTGTGGTATAATGTTATTTAAAACTACTCTCCTGTTAGAAAACATTATTCTGTACTGTATAGTAGTAGTATATTCTGAACGATAAAATCAGTGATTCTGTTCTTTAAATCTTGTTGTTCCAAGACATTGTATTTTTGTTTTCATTAATTAATAGTTTTTTCTGTATAAGTTGGTTTTTATATGAAACATTTAATTCCACTTTAGTCTGTTACAAAAAAGTGATATCTTATTAAGCAAAATGTTTTGTATTTAATATTATAAACGTGTAATATAAAATATTTAGCTTTGTTAAATTCTCCGCTCATTTCTTACATAATCTGAATATACAAATGGACAGTAGAAAATAATTCCTTGAATTTACTTTTTAAATATATTTTACTACACTTGTTAATGTAATTGTCATAAAGATATTTTCTTATATTATTGAGAAATATTAGTTTTTCTTATTTACACAAATAGTTTATTTTCGCAAAACACGCAGTTACATCACAGTGTGCCTTAACAGCTAATACATATATATATACACGAGTACACATATATTTATTTCCTTTCCCATTTAATAATATAATTTTCTCCACTTCTTGACTTTTTATTTTATTTATTTTTTTTTATAAACTATAACTTTTTCTGCTTGAGTTAATTTAAGACTGTATTTTTCGCTACGGTTTTAGTGGGCGTGGTACCATAAGATAGGATATTTTTAATTATTTATTTTTTCTATTACAGATTTAAGATTTAGAAATTTATTCATTCATGGAGTTCATTATACACCTGAAAATTGTTTCACTTCTTCCTTTTTTTAAATTATTATTATTTCTAATGTGCACGTTGCAATCTGTTCAAAAATGTGACCAATAAGCATGGTATGGTCGTAATACCGGTGGAAGTTGGTACCGTATGAAAAGATGCCATCAGTGACCGGGATTCGACCCCGAGACCTCCGCAAGAAATGATGAAAAGTCCTCTTTTTGACAAAAAGAATGTCTTTATATAATTCTCAAAAAAAAATCTACTAATATTCTTATTCTCTTTACTTAATTTGAACTCACTTCCGTTTAATAAACATTTTTCAGTTAATTTCTTTTTTAATCTGAAATGATTTTTGTTATATATTTCCAAATCTGATATATTTAATTTCATGACATAGAAAAAAAATTACATAATAATTGAAAATTGGCATTATTAAGATTCATACAAAACACAGATTATTAAAAAAAACTGATAAATTAAATAAAAATTATTTATTGACGGACAATTATTCAATTTAAAGTAAGCTAACTTAGGTTACACTGTGTTATATTTGTTTTTGATGTGTAATAATTGAAATGTCAGAAGTAGTCATCAGTTTTGCAACTATTATAACTATAATCAGTTATATACCACTATTCGTTACATATGTCTGTAATAATGAATCACTTAGAATCTACAACTATCTTCTGTTACAAATAAATTATATAGTAATGCCAATAATAACGTAGGAATACAACCGATTTAAAAACTCAATTGTAGTGTAGCATACCAATTATAACTGGTTAAGTTACAAAACAAATAATTCATTTAAATTGTTGTATACAGATTAGGTTGTACTGCTTATAAATTATATATGATACCGTTATATACTTCGTAATTTACCTTATCCAGGATTGAATTTAATCCATTTTTATGTACAGAATAAGCAGTTGTTATAACTGCTATATTACCTCATTATTAGGGTTAAGATTTTTAATAATTTTTTTTTAGATAAAATATATTTTATACTACAGTAAAACTTGTTATATCCTTGCAAATTACAAATTTATAAAAACAATAATAATAATAATAATAAAACTTTATGCACATACTTTGTTGTAACTACTAATTTAATTAGATACGTCTATAAAACATCTCAAATTTCAATGTTATTTATGGACTATCACAACATGAATTCTAGTGAAACAGCTCTGAATGGACTATCTCGCAGTACAATGGTATTTATTTTTTAAGTTAATTTAAGTAGGTTGTCTCCCCAGCAAAAGATACCAAATATATCACCTGATATCCATTTCGAAATTATATAATATCAAAATAGATATCATATGAGAGTTTTTTTTAAATTTATATTTGAAGTCTACGCGAAGAAAATATGAACATTTAAAATTGTTTTTCTAAATATTAACGCAAATTTAATATATACAATTTTTACTTTTTCAGCTGCATAATTATACTATAGAGATATACAAAATAATGACATACAAAATACGGAAAAGTGTATTGGTGGGCTAAATTTTGTATTTTGGGGTTTTTGCAGATCTTAATTTTTTTAAATCCCTTCAAACAGAATAACTCGATTTTTAGAACTGAAAACTTCTTTAAATATGAAAGTTAAGATTCCATATTTTAGATTTTTTCCTTAACGAAAATGTAAAATATAAAAATTTAAATAAAATAAAACATTAAATAAATTTTTTAATGTTACGGACGATTTGTAAAATTTTTATGTTTGTTGGCCTAACTTTTCTTGAAATTTCAGACTGGATGAACCTAGTTTTAAAAGAATTATAATGGATGGACTGAGTTTTAAAAGAATTATGAAATAAATATTTGAATACCTAATAATTTAAATATCGTTTTACAACGTAACTTTCTTTTTAACAAAGGTTTCAAATCGTAGAAAAAAGCTTTAGATATCTTAAAATCTTTAATTTCTTATTAAATGATTAGTGGTTATACGGATTAATTTTTAATAATTTAATAACGTTATAAATATTCTTTAGTGATTTTTTTCAAAACCCAGTTAAATTTTGGCCTTCAGAATAAAGTTTTATGTACAAAATTACATTAAATTTTTAATATTAGTTCGCGGGCTTGTATATTTGCTTAGTTTACTCTAATCTTTTAACTATTTAAAGATTTAATAATCTTTTGGCTTTTTTTTTTAAACTTTTGTACTATATTTAATTCTGAAATTATAAAAATTGCAATGAAAATGTTAAATTTTTTTTTATATTTTCGGTAAATATAATTAAAAATTTATGTACCTGTAAATCCATTATGGAAAGACTGAAATATTTAACATTGCTTCCTGGGATTTTATATAATTTTAGTTTTTTTGAAATATTATTTAAACCTTAATAAAATAAAAATAACAAAAAAGAATATATCTCAAGTATGATTTCCATTTGTTGACTTAGATACCAGTAAAAATACTTGCACGTATCTTGCACGATTTTTTTTTTTAAGGAAACACTTGAAATTGGAATCCATCCAATTATTTTTATGTACTCTATTACTTCACAACCATCAGTTATTTTTTATTATATATATTTATTCTTATATATATATATATATATATATATATAAAAGAAAAAAGAAGAAGAATAAAACAAGTAAAACAGATACAAATACAAAATATTAACCGTACTTCCTTCTTTAATCATTCCAAAAAAATGAAGATCACGTCGTGATGCACTGCAGTATAAGAGAAAGGAAATGACTATGTATCCAAGCAACATAGTTTACTATAGAAAAGAAAATAATCAAAGCAATCCTATAGTATAGTGAAATAATAATAATAAGCGTAGTATAGTTTTGCAGCAAAAGCAGAAAATTCCTAACGGTATATGGATAATGTAATAATCGAGACGAATTCATTGTTATTTTGTGAATCCTTCTTAGCCATAGTTGTAGTCAGCCTCAAGAGGACCTTGAACTGAACTGATCTAACCTAGCATTGGAGGAACGAATGAAAGAATAATTCGTTAGTTTCATTCTTCGAGAAAGTTATTATTTAAAGCACACGTAGTATTCATTTTATTATAGCGGTATAAAAATTTGTATTTATGTTTCAAACCAAAAAATATTAATAAAATTTATTTATTCACATATTTTTAAAAATATATTTTATTATTCTTTTGGACATAACTATGAAAACAAACTAAATAATCTTGAAGTCTTATGAATGAAAGTTATTGAAGGTATATAATTTTCAAACATTTATAGAAATTTAAAGAAATTAGAATTGATTCGGCACTCTTACAGTAAATCTTTATCTATGATTATATGAATCAAATTCTTTTACACTGTATTTGATCATTTTTAACGGATATTTTAAATAAAAACTTCCTTATTTCATCAATAAACGCCCTTTAAAGTAAAAAGGTTTTTTGATTTTTTTTAATTTTATGAGCGAAACTATTCTTTAGCTTATTAACAATACACTGAAATCGGCCACGGAATTGCTTGCGGTATGGGTACCTACTCTGTCAGAGCGTTAAAGCTAACGTTTCGGTAGGGTTATTTCTTTCGTGGTGTGGTTCGCCCGTGGATAAATCATTATTTTATCCAGTCGCTAGTTTCCCTTGTCCTTAATTCCGCCATCCTGTTAGAACCATACAGAGGATGTCGAACCTACAAAAATAATGCTTCCTTAGTGTGATCTGGTGGGAGGCTGCTAGTGAATTGATCCTTTTTCCTTTTCCTTGATTGATAACAAAACTAATGACTAAAATGCCTACTGGGTTAAGTCAGGATCTCCTGTTTCTTCCTAAGTTACAAGTATAAATACTTTAAAATATTTTTATTATAATTTTATTGTGTTTATTTCCGTTCTGACAGATTGGGAATATTAGAATAAATGTTATCAATTTTTTTTATAATGTTATTTTCTAAATCAAACCTGAATAATAAGGAACGCTTCAATTGTAAATAAATCGATTCTGTTTACTCTAAATGGACATGACATTATTTGTATTGTTATGTTGACAGCATAAGAAAAGTCGTAATAACGTATTGACCAAAAGAAAAATGTCATAGCAGCACAACGATTACTCGCTTTGTTCTATTTTAAAGGTTAAAAGATAGAAGTCTAACCGTGCTAGTTATCTTTTAACCCAATCTGTACGTAAAATATAACATAAATAAATGTAGCAGTACTGTAACTTCAAGAACATCAAATGTTGTTAAATTCAAATTGTTACTAAATAAAAATCTCCAGTAACCCGGATACTTCCACATTACTGTATATTCATTAATATATACATAATATTAATTTATTTTATAAAAATTAAATTTACATAAAATATTACTTTGAGTAGTGATGATATCGTAACTAATGAAGTTCAGTTGAAGTGCGATTATTGCTAGTTGAAAATTTTTATTAATATTTATCGCAAAGTAATTTAAAATTTATAATTTTCAGCGAATCGTTTGACTTATCTTTTTTGATAATTTTTAATTTTATAGAAAATAAAAAATTTAATTAATTAAAAGATTATTTAATAAAAAAGAAACTTTTTTTAACATTTATTTATAGTCCCATCAACAATTGCAATTCATTAGCGACTCATCAATATCTGTGTGAATGTAACGGGTAACCTTGGATAGACTCTTGCCGACTATTCTTATGACGTTTAGTTAACTGAAACCCCAACCACCAAAGAACACCGATATCCACTATCTAATAATCAAATCCGAATAAAAACTACTACCTTTATTAGGATTTCAATTTTAGAACTTTGGACTTGGAAATCAGCTGATTTACGATGAACAGTTTTACCATTAGACAACTATGTGCTAATTTTTAACACTATGTGTTAAATCTTTATATATAAAACATGTTGTGAGTGATTCATAATCAACGCCCGCAAAAACTACCGAAGATAAATTGATGAAAAATGTTTATTCACGCCCTTCTTACGGTGTAAGTCCACACTAAAAAAGGATTTTTTGAAATTCCCAGTTTAAAGGGTTAAAATGGAATTTTTAATTTTTCGGTAACAAATGAAGATATCAGTTTGATTTTTGGTGTGTGTAATCTTCATGGGAATATCTAAAAACTAATGTTTAGATTTTTTTAAATTCGATTTTGAAAGGAGTGAAGAAAGGTAAAAAGGTTTTGAACAGCGATTGCAAATTTTCCCCATTTCCGATTATACTGAAAGAGATATTCGCTAGATTTGGACTGGCAAATACGATTCAGATAAATACCTAAATATAATTTTCGGTTTTTTCTGAATTTCGATTTTTTAAGGAGTTTGACAATATACGGAGCGGCTCAGCCAATACAGCCGCTGCCCCTGTTATTATATGTGCGACGCGAATGCCTCCAGTTACTTCACTAAAAAACATAAAATAAAATACAATTGACGGCGACGGGAAACGCAAGTAACTATACAGCGCGGACGAGGCCGCGACGGGTATACTAATAGTATAATATACGTATAATATATATATATATATATATAAACAGAATGTGTCACGAAGTTCTCCTGGGACATTCATGACCTGTTTTATTCGTAAAAATAATGGAAAAAGTTCATATAAACATGTGTCCTAAAATGCTTTGTTTACGAGTTACGGCTAGTGAAAAGTTTTACTCCCCGGTGAAATGAGGTCGTACTGAAATGTTTAGAACATTAATTAAGATCCGAAATTAGATATTTCTTATGGTATTTGACCTGAAAAATTGAATAAAATAGGCCTCAAAACCGAATTTGCAGTAGTCTTTGAAAATCTGGGGTGAAAAAAAATAAATTGGGGTAAAAACCCATTTTTTATGTTTGACGTACAATAACTTTGTTAAATAGGTAATAAGCACATAAAACTTTTAAACAAAACTTGTAGAAAATTTATTTATTTACACCAATGGTGTCAGGCAAGTTGAATAAAACAAAAAATAACTTAGAAAGTATCAAATTTTGTTCTTCTATTGTAAATAAATATGGCAGTACTTCAATGGCAAAATGACCACGTTCAAACTAAAATTTACAGAAAACCTTCGCTGAGTACAGCACAGTTCACAGTACCTGTTATACTTATTATACCTTACAGTGTTAAATACCAATACAGTATTGCGCATTGTTGATCAGCTGTTGTTATTTAATTGCCAACTTTGAAATGATTTTTCAAATAATTTATTGTATCACTGTCATTAATAAAAAAATTATTGCCTAAGTAATTTTTATTTATTTATTCTTATTTTACAACTGTTGTGTAATTTTCAGTATTTTGTAAAGTTTTAAACAATTTTTACAGTAAATTTTGTTTTTACAAATTTTTCACATCACCAAAAAAGAATTCGGTTTTTATTTAAATTAATTAAGTAATTTTTTGACAGCTGCAGTAATGCACTTTTTGTAAATAAAATTCTTAAAAAGCAACAAAAGTAGTACAGACGCGTACCAAGAAATGTGAACATTTATTAGTACATATTATACGCTTTAGTTTAGTGTACTGTTTCTAATTAAAATTCAAACGTTTCTAACTTTTATTTGTTTTATTCAACTTGTTTTACGCCATTTGTGTTAAAAATTAAATTCTCTACAAGTTATATTTTAAAGTTAGCTGAAATTCGAGCAAAATCTTTCACTAGCTATAACTCGCAAACGCGTTTTAGGACATATATTTATACGAACTTTTTTCAATATTTTCACGAGTAGAATAGGTTATGAAAGTCCCGTGAGAACTTCGTGATACATTCTGTATGTATATATATATATATATATATATATATATATATATATATATATATATATATATGTCTGTACACATTTTTTTTTTTTGTATTTAGGGCTGCTTAAAAAATTAACAAAACATGATAACATTTAAGTAACTTTTCTTTATATAAAGGCTTTCCAATGGATCTAAACTTTTTACTTTTGGTATCCCTGGTCACGACCTCTTGATATAGCATATAATATTCATAAACAGAAAAAAAAATAGTTTTCTCACTTAATTATTAGATAGTCAAGACTTTCTATTGAGTTAAATGATGAACAGTGAAACTTTTCTTTTTGTTCGCATGATTTGCATTTCAAGACTATTGCAAAATTATAGCTTACGCTTTATGTACTCTTACGTATATATACACAATACAAAAAAGAGACGGATAATAATTTGCATACGTACGATTATATACCAAGTACACAAACTGACATTTTTTATATGTATCCTATACTTAGTAATCATTTGCTAACTTAAATTTGAAACATATTTAGAATGTAAAAACTAAATGTATTTTACATCATTGTTTCAAATATAACGATATAGTTATTTGTAACTGTATAAACTATATAATAGTTACTGTTATTAAATTTCCATCATTATTGATGTAATATTACATTTTAATATTACGGTATAACAAAATAATGTCAGAACCTGTACGTTATATTAATAGTAAATAAACTATGTACTATAGTAAATAAACTCGGTGCTCTAAACAACTTCTCTTTGACCTTTCAATTTATTTTTATAAAAATATTGAAACGTAGGTTTTTCTGCAAGACTTTATTTAAAATCAGTTCCAAATATATAGAAACCATGATTAAACTGGATCAGCAAAACAATAACATGAAAGAAAAGTTTCAAATAACATGAAATGGAAGTTTATAAGAAATTACATGGGTACTAAACATTTATATTTTTAATATTATTAAAACTTATTTCGTATATTTATTACAGATTTTAAAAAATACGTTAAGATTTAAAAAAAAAAACAAACTTAAAAAAAATTGAATTATTGAAATAAACGCGTCTTACTGATGAGAAAAAATTAATTTCTTGAATTTTACTTTTTATAACAAAAAAAAAATGAAAGACGCTTTACAGAGCTTCTACCAAATGTTTTATTTTTCCACGTTTAAAGAAACATTAGAAATTTAAAATTAAGTAAATTTAAATAATATTAAACAATTTAAACCTTTATTTTAAACAATTAAACAGTTTAAACAATTTCTACTTTCCCGGCAAATATAGATAGAAGGGAAATACAGCAGGCAAATATAGCCTAGCTAGTACATTAAAGGGAAAGAATTATCATGTCAAAAATAGGATGTTGGTTCTTTTCAGATTTTTACGTTTGAGGATCCAAATAGTTCATCTAGACCAAAAAAACATATGTATATATGTATGTAAATGTATCGAACTGCTTTTGGCCTTAAATCTCAGTATTAACTGAACCGATTTTCTTCAAATTTGGCTCAAATAGTTCTATACATGAGGCATTGATCAAATTAATTTTTTTGTTCAAAATTTGTTAAGGGGGAAGGAAGATATCACGAAAAAAACAATTTTGATTTTCTAATGAGGCATTTTAGAGAAAACTTTATTAAAGCAAATTTGTCACCTACAATGTATGTACAAATAATCTAGAAATAAATTGTTCAAAAAATCAAACCCACCTATTAAGATTGATTTATATTACTTTTGTCTTTTGCTCTAATTTCCTTCGGTTAAAATATTTTTCAAAAATGTTTTAAACGTTTATATTTCATGTTAAGAGCTATCATGAAACGTCTACAATTTTTTTTTAAATTATAGACCCGGATCTAAAATGCAGAACATTTTTTGAAGATTTCCTGTTTCTTATTTTAACTTTTGTTGAAGGAGGTATTAGATTTTGGAAAAAAATTTATTTAAGCAAATTTGTTAAGCTTAAGCTATATATGAATATTTTTAGAAACATTTATTCCCCACCTCTAAAAATACATAATTCTGTTTCTTTTTTGACTCTTTAACCCTTTAAGCTTTTATTGTTAAATTTTTCTTCATCATTTAAAGAGCTATTAAAATTAAAGTAGCTTTTGCACGTGTATTGCATTCTAGACCCAAAAAGAGAAGTATTTTTTTTCATTACTCTCATAAAAGTTATACTTTATTTTTTCATTATTTTTAACAATTCTCAATTAAATTATTATTTTTTTTTTTTTTGTAAGGGATTATTTCTTTATAAATAAATTAATACATAAATCGAATGGCGTACCCGCAGATGTCATAAAATTCCTTGCCAGATTTTTTTCTTAGAAATTAATATGCGCTCTTAATACATACTTTGTTTAATAAAGAAGATTTTGATTAGATAAATATTTAAATAGAAATTTCTTGATAAAAAAATGCGTTAATTAGATATTCTGGAATAGATATGAATTAGTCATTATTTTTTTTAATATGAGATTACGGGCATCGACTGCTTAGTTCATTTAGCCCGATGGAATTTTGTAGCGTATGAAAAATGCCATGCCTGACCAGGATTCAAACCCAGGAGCTTTGGATGAAAAGCCGAGTCGTTACCACTCCCCCACGGACATTGGTGGATCTCCATATTTTAATAGTTGTTGATTGTTTGGTTTCTAAAAAGTTTTATTTTTTTTAATAAAAATTACATGTTTTCTGGTTAAGTTTTGTTAAGGTTAATAGTTAGGTTAGGTTAAATTAAAAGGTTTTTTGTTAAATTTGATTAGTACATGAATTCAATGTTATATTTTATCATAATGGTTATTTCAGTTTATGAAATAATTTTAAAATTAAGAAAAGGAATGTATGCTCGAAAAATGAAACTAAATAATCTGAATTGGATAAATTTAGACTGTAGATTCTTAGGCATGAATTGAATTTAAATCAAAACGTTTGTTATTCAAAATTTTAATCGTTATTCTAAAACGATAATCCGTTCATAACTTTAAAAGGAAAAAGTAAGCAATTAAAAAAAAATGGCGGTACATTTATATTTTTTGATCGTACAAGTACCGTAAATAAAAATTTTAGATACGTTCGAATGCATTTTTAATCCTTTTAAGTCTCATATTAAAAATTAAAAACACAAACACGCAACAAACGCGTGTAAATATTACGCTGTATATTACAAAGCGAACAGTATACAAATTATAGTACTAAATAAAGAGGTATGATAAATAAATGTGCATTCTAAACGCGTGGGTTGGACCGCTAGTCAGTTTTTCAGTTTAACCATATAAGGAGTGGCGGTCATCTACCAAGGACGTTCTCCAAACTTCCCACGTGCCTCTATAATAAAAAAAATACAATATTATAAAATAAATTTAAAATGTACTATACATTACATTTATAATGATAAACTTTAATCTCTTTTGGTGTGCACTACTAGGTTTTGACTAATTGTTAATTACTTTAAAATAATTACTCTACAATTTGGACTACTTTCAAGGTTATTTAGTAATTTACTTGAAAAAGCTTCTTACTTTTTCCAACAAAAAAAAATGTTAATCTACCCAAATTTGTTTTCTTTTTTATTCAACATACGTAATGAGGTTATTATATAGGTTAGATTATATTTAAAAAAAACCTTACTTCCATAATTCAGTTCGTAAATTTGTTTCAGATTTTTACATTTAGGTAGTTTATCATTTATTTTAAAATCAGTAATTTACATAGTTTTACAGTAAAAATATCACTGGTATTTAAATCCATTTTTAACTTTTCCTCATTTTTAGAACCGTATATTTTTTGTATGTTGTTATTCATTTTCAAAATAATAATCCATTTTTTAAATCTAAATGTGAAGAACACTTTCATTTTTAAGAAACATTTGAGTTTTGGAAAACTTTTATAAAATTGTTTATCTTATTTACTTTATTAGAATTCTTCTAATAGATTTTCTTCTTTTACTGAAAAATTTATTCAAATAGATTTTAAAAATTTCTCTGTATAATTTAAAAGTTAATGATTTTAAATAAAGCTGAAAAAGATTTATTTATAAATCTATTGCGATAAAAAGAAAAAACCTATTACATTTCATCCTTAAATTTAAAATCCCTGGAAAAATTGTTGATAAATAAATAAATACATTATTCCACCACAACGTAATTACACATCTTATAGATTACGTCACAAATGGTTAGTGTTCTGTTCCGCAGATAACAAAAAGGAAAAATGCAGGAAGAATCGAGAGAAAATATACAAAAAACTTTCGTCATTACAAAGTACAAAATTAATTAATAAATAATAATTTAAAATGCATATCTGTGCGTCCTGACTGACTGATCCAACAACGTTCAGCAAAACTTCTGAAAATAAATTGATGAAAAATGTTTATACACGTTCTTCTTACGTTGTAAGTGCACACTTAGAAAGGATTTTTTGAAATTCCACGTTTAAAGGGTTAACAATGAAATTTACAATTTTTTGAATTTCTCGGCAAAAAAAGGAAGGTTTTGCCAATTAACTGGATTTTTGGTGCGCGTATTCTTCATGTGATTATCTAAAAACCAACAATTGAAATACGAATACTAAAAAAATGAAAAATCAAGAAATACTAAAGACATTTGAATGATAGATATAGATAAGAGGTTGGAGAGGTTTAAATGGACAGATAAAATGAAAAATTAAGAAGAAATTAGGAGATTTAACGAAAATAGAAATTTACAGAACAGGAAAGGTAACTAAATGGCTGGAACATATCCATGAAATGTGAAGGACTGATTAAAGCAGTGTTATGGGGATCAGTTGAAGGTTTAAAGGATCAATTGAGAGACGCCAGAAAAGTGTAAAGATGTTTGCTATTAAAAAATTTTAAAACAGGAGATTTTGAAAGTTTAGTTAGGAATAGATAGAATGGAGACTTTATCGTGCAAGTAATCTTCATGAAACGGATAATCTTATGTTAATTCACTACCTCAAAAAAAAAATCAACCGAGTTTTTACTTTGACATTAATGGATTTTAGATAACATCAAAGATAGTAATACGAATAATAGATACTAGATACGAGGATTGTACTAGGTAAAAATTTAATTTATAAATAAAATTAATTTTAATAATAAGGAACCTGCAGATTTTTCCTGCTATAATCATTAAATAAAATTCAATAAATTACTTCATACGTCGGAAAAAAAATTTATTTTAGGATCGTATAATTTTAAAAAACGTTTTTTTTAGCCACTTAAATTACAATAAGAACAACAATAATAATAATATACATCATATAGATATATTCAGGTCGCTAAAAAGTATGATAAAATTGTTTTGAATTACAAATAATAATTTTATTTTCCATCAATAGTCTAATTTAATTTTTTTTCTTTAAATTATTATATTTTGTGTCATAATTCTATTTCATTAAAAAAACTCATATTTATAGATTCCTATAGTATTTTTTTGATTAGCAATAATAATAATTTATGATTCATTACATGAACAATAAAGCCTAAATTTTGATTACATGTTTTTTTTTTTGCAATAATAAAAAATTTCCTTGCAAATCAACATATTGGATAGATTAGGTTATTGAGTAATAATTTTTACGATCTACTGAAATGAATCTGATCACGTATTTATGAGGTTAAGTCGTTCATATATATATATATATATATTTGTGTGTGTATTACATACGTAAGAACACTAAATTATTAAGAGGCTACGCAACACATCACGCAAATCTGGTCGTATTATAAAACCCAGTGTTACCGCTTTCCCTTACTTACCATGTTTGGATAACTAACCGACCACTCCTCGTATTCGTCAGTAGACTTTAAGTTTGCCTATACAGTAATACTGTATTGCTGTTAGTCTACCAATCAAGTGTTCATTTATTACTTCGTTACTTTTAATGTTACACTTAAAAATATTCCAGTTCGTTCACTTAAATTATTACTATTATTATAACTGATTTTAACACATACGGTAGTCTAGCGATTATACTTTACAGAACGAAACACTCGCTCCTCTTTTATTAATGTACTTTTAGAACTATACCAATAGCAATCCAGTGAACGTGACTTTAATAGTATCATTAGGGTTTCTAAAAGATAATTTATTGTAACTTCTATATAATTTAATTCATTACGAATATAATTTAATATTTTATGAGAAGCTCTAAAAACCAGGAAAGATGAGAATAATTTAAAGAATAAGAAGAAGAATAAAACGCCAAAAAAATAAAAGAGCAAAAAGAAAGAGAAAGAGAAAAGGATTGAAATGTACAACTTCTAGATTAAGAAGAGAGCCTGGTTAAAATCAATGCCCATGAATCGATGAATTTGCAAAGGTTGTTAATAGAGTATCATTTAGAATTGTGCCGTGAAATAAAAATTAATTTTAATCTTAACGTATAAGTTATATTTCATTTCAATACCTTGTCATGTAATTTCCTTTTGAATGAGGTTAATGCATTTCGAAAGTAATGTAGTTCATCTTCAAAATAGCTTGGAATATGGTGGTTAGATACCGAAAAATAGATCTTTTTGAGATAGAAACATTTGCTAAATTTTATTTTTATTTGCATATATATATATATATATATATATATATACATGTGTGTGTGTGTGTGTGTGTGTGTGTGTGTGTGTCCGTGTGTGTTAACACTGTCATAATCATAATTGTAAATGACGCAATGACGCAATTGTAAATGGTCTTACTGGGAGAAAATGATGAACGAAGTGGATTTTTTGAACCGAATATATAGTTACATGTCATCATGCTAAGTTCATTGAACTGCAGGTGATATTTAGTCTTCAAGTGAACCTTTCCTATGTTAAACATAGGAGTGACTATATAAAGAACATCAATACTGTCAAAGAAAGCAACTCTGATTGGTACCTCTTGCACCTCAAACATTTTATAAACGTCATAGCTAATAAAAAGACTGTTTCACATTGTATGAAGTATATATATGGTAAAGTATTAAGTAGGGCATATAAAAAAAATATTTGAAAAATAAAATTTTATAATTTTTAGTATTTACCAGACGCCCGCTGTGTTCCGCGAGTTTAGCCTGCATCATCCACGGAAAACTGTGTTAAATAATAAATATTTTTCACTTTTTCATTTTATAGATTTATTTTAAATTTCTTTATTTGAAGTAAAAGTCAAATTAGATAGGTAATAAATCATTAGTAAAATGATAAGTAATAAACAAATATATATTTTAAATAATGTAACAATGTTATTTCTTGTTATTTAACAAGACCTTTGTAAAAGAATTAAAAACAATAATTGTAAACCATTGATGATATCACATAATTATATGAAATATAAAATAATCATAAACGCATAATTTGGTTTATACTATACCTAATTTGCAATGTACACATAATAAATGAAAGCTATTGTTTACTGTAATTATATAAACCTGTTTAAGTTTTTGCATGTAGTTGGTTAATTCAAAGAATCTATGTACTTATAACAATGAAGAATGCAATAGATTTTTTTTAGAATAGATTCACCCGCTGCGAGCGATATTCATCGAACTCTGAATTGTTTCATTGTTATATTTATAAGCTATATCGATTGTAGTAATAGTAATAATGATGAGTAGTTGTTTGGTGGCATTGGTGGTGTTCTATTTTAATAAAAATAGAGCTTACAGTCTGGTAATCAGTTTGATAAGATCAATCTTTGGCGTGATATATTATTATTTTATATCTTCCAGGAAGATTTACTATAATTTACCGACCTACATACGTATTATTTGATCATTATTTTTATTATTTTGTAATACCTTATTGCGAGACGTATTACGTAATTAATTTTATCCTTAAATAGTAAAACTTTAATTCAGTTTTATAATTATTATTTTTTTAATAATAATTCCTAAAGGTAATTTGAAAAAGCAAAACTGATTTTTAAAAGGTGCTAACATTTTTTTCTAAATTGGTACCAAATTAAAAAAAGATTATGGCAGTCCTTAATTTGGTGCCGATTTCTTAAAGGAAAACTTTAATAACGGATTAAAAAGTATTATCTTTTATTTATTAATGGGTGTTTTTAAGTGTTTTTTTTTAATATGGGTAGGCCCAAAATAAGTTGCTTGTATGAATAGAATCTGGCATAATATCTCATGACTTTCCCTGCTATACTAACTAATATGGTCAGTGCCTCACATATAGAAATATTTGAGTCAAAGTTGAAGAAAGTCTGTTTAGTCTATTCTGAGATATACGGACTAAAGCAGTGCGACGGAGTGTCACTGTCTGGCGGAATGTTCGAGTCTCAGCCTTTCATGCGGAGGTCCTGGGTTCGAATCCCGGTCAAGTATGACATTTTAATACGCTAAAAATTTCCATTCTCGTAGGGAAAAATTACCAAAGCAGTCGATGTCCATCATCTCAAAAAAAAGTAAATATGATTTTTTTGTCTAGATGAACTAATAAAACTCTAAAACGTAAAATTTGGAAAAACCCCGTTTTTGACGTGATCACCATACTTTCTCCTTTAATATAGCTATTCTAGTTGCATTCGCCGAGAAAATAAAAGCCGTTCGCATGAAACGCAAAAGAGAAGAAACCAGTCTTCATTAAAAGAAACGAAATGCAGATAAACGACTTGAAACCACTATTTACCGAGCGTAAACTAAGATTGTCTAAGATAAGAAAATATTTATAATATTTTTACAATTTTTTTTTTTTTTTTTTTTTTTTTTTTTAATTTATAGCGTGAAAATAGTTCTTTTACAAAATTCATACCTTTAATCTATATATGATTGCACTATAAAAAAATTCAGTATTAAATAATAATAACAAATAAACAAGAAATTTCTTCAAATCTTTTACGTGACCGTTTAAATTTTCTTATTAAAAAATAATTTCCTGTTACATTATTTCCTTCTGGTTTGAATTCAGTTAATAAAATGATAAAAATTTACAATAGATTTGACATGAAGGTAAAAAGACATGTTAATTAGGATCAAAACGATCGGTCCATTATAAAACTTAATATTAATTCTCCTTTACATCTTACTTAACCATTTCGGTTTCAATACATCAATGTTACTTTATTATGTATTTTTTATGGTATGCGCTATCAAATAAATAAATAAATATTTAACTTTTAATAAATTAGAAAAGCATTTTTCTTTTCTTATCTGTCAGTCATTTATTTTCCCTTCCCTAATTATCTTTATTTTTCTCTTCTACTTATTCCCGTTTCTTTTACAGTTTTGTTTCTATATATTTATCCCTGTCACATATATTCTTCATTTTTAGACTGCAAGATTAAATGAATTGAAATAAATTAAATTTCTCTCTTTTGGTTTGACAAGAATAACGTTAAATTATTATTGGGTAATTTTTTTTAGCTGAAATTATCCTGTTAAAATTTAAAATTCCACTTGAATTTATGTACTAAAGTAACTGATAGGCTAATTTTAATGCATGCATTCACAATATTTATAGTCTAAATAGATATTTTTAGTCTACATTTTAAGTAGAGTGTGTAAATATATTTATGTGCGTGTATGTTTGTGCGCGCGCGCAATAATCGAAATAAGCTTTCTTGTAGCTCTTTATTTCTTTATTGTTACTTTATGCGTGTTAGTAAGCTCTTACTATAAAAAAATTACTTATGATAAATCATTTCTTAAGCTGTTTTTTTTATTTTACGAGATAAGATTCTACTTTCACAGAACAATTTCAGCGATAATAATTTTTAATATGTTTGTTGTTTTGTAGTATTCTATATGGTTTCGTGACTCTACCTCTGTCTCTCGCACTCTCTCTCTCTCTCTCCTCTTTTTCAATAGCAGTCTGGTCCATTTTTATGCTAGTAATAATTGGCTTGTATATATATATTCTGTATACATAAATTTTCATACGATCTTCAATGTGTGGAATATAATTTACATTTTTATTTAATAGAGTAAAATATTTATACGTATATCCTTTACTAAATCCAGTTAAGATTTACTGAATGATGAACAATCAACTGAACAATTTCAGGAAAAGAATATTTATTTATTAAATCGTTTAAGTGAGGAAAATATTTCATATTATTGGTGTTCGATATAGATTTATTTAATGGAAACTGTGACTGTAATTTTAATCCAAACTGTAAAATCATTAATTAAATTATCTTTTCTTACAGTAATCGTTTTTATTTTTAAATAATCTAAATCATAGTTTATAGAATTACTACAAAGAAACCATTATAAATCCTGGCCTTAATACGTATTTGAATACCATGAATATATATAATATAAACATATATATGTAAAGAAACATTGCTATATAATTCATCGTTTTTTCTTGTTTTTTTTTTTTTTTTTTTTTTTTTTTTTTTGTCGTAAGACTTACATTAAACGTAGAAATTCCATTTGTTTGTTACAAAATTATTATGTTGTTAGTCTTATCATTTATTTTTCACTTGGAAAAAATCTTTAATAATCTAATATTTTTTCTTGTATTATAATTTGTCTGGAACCCATGTACTGTTCCCGGTAACCTATATAATTTTTTTCTATTCCTAATATTGTCATGCAAGACGTTTCTTATGTTCCTTTGAACTAACGTATTCTCCTTAATCTTTTTTTTAGATTTGATTGTTTTTTATAAAGTCGTCTATTGTTATTGTACTTTTACTTCTAACTAATTTCGGTTTATAAGTTTTTTAATGCAATAAAACGTTATCATTTTGATAATTTTATTAGAAATTTTTTTTATTATAATTTTTTTAAATTTTAGTTCTATTTTAAAAATTATTTCAATGATTTATCATTGAAAATTTGGTATATATTATTTATTTTTAATAAAATTTTGTTTAAATTATTAATATAATAATTTTCAATTAGTGGTCTGAGTTGATACTGTAGTATTCTGTTCAAAATAATATGAAGCATTCGTATCGATAATACAGGTTACACTTAATGACAGGTTTTACGGTTTTGACGTATAATGACGTGATAATATTAAATACCATAGACTTATTGAAAAAAGTAAAGCAGTCTTTCTTTGGTTATATAATTCTACCGATCGTATACAGTAATTCTAATAGTAATAGTAAAGTTATATTTTTATTTTTAGCTACATATTAGAATTATATTTTTCTCATATTATTTAACCCTTTTACTAGAATACATTTAATTATAATTTGGTTTATTAAACTGCATATAGAATATGTAGTAGCCATTTCCTTTAACTGTTTGAAAAGGATCTTGTGATAGGTTTACACAAACATATTTATATATGTTTGTTAAGTGGGGAAAATATTGCATATTATTACTGTTCGATATAAATTTATTAAATAAAAAACAGTGACGTAATTTTAAAAATTTATTTTAAAAAAAGGAAAAATCTTGGAATTATTCCAGAAGGTATAAACTGTCAAAATATATTTCTTAATATTTGACAGCTGTTTTTAATTAGAGTCTGATATAAAAATTCAAAAAAAAGAAAAAATGATAATAATAATGTACGATTTTTTAAATTTCTTTTCCTAGACTTTATTTATAACTGTAAAAATAGAATAAAACGAATTAATTAAAAATGGATTTAAAAGATTTAGAGGAGACTGTCGTCATGCAGTATTCCAACGGAGATTGAAAGGTTAATTAATTTAGATAAATGAATATATTATTTTAGTATGAGTTTGGTAAGTCTTTAATTAACAATATGACCTAAAAATTCCTACCGTAAAAAATGGGTTGCAAGAAACGGCAACATCGATAAACTTGTAACTTAAAAGAATATAATAAGAATGCAGAGAAACGATATTACATGACTACTATCGAGCGTGAGATAAGATTCTCTGGTTGCGGAATTATGAACAATTATATTTCCACCTCAAGCTTTTCAATTAATTTTTTTATGGTTTCCCATAAAAATACTTTCAGTGTTAGAAAAACTTTAAGTTATACAGCTAGACTATTAGGCTATAGCAACCCAAATAAATAATAATATTTAACAAATAAAATTAATACGGTTCGATTTAAAAACCTCCTCAATTTTTTGAAGCCATTTAAAAATATCTTAAAATCTTCAACAAACCTGTTTAAATTTTCGTTTAAGAAATTTTTCACTGATATTTTCTGAAAAAACTTACTTCAGGACGACCGGGATAACTTTCACTACAAAATAAAAATGACCAGTATCTTTTTCTTTGAATACGAAAAGAGCTTGATTGTGTTTATACGTAAAAAACAAAAATATACAAGTTAATTGAGAACCTTTTGTTTTTAATCGGTTAAAAAATATCAGATAAAAAATTACGAATTATTTTTTACAAACTCTCTACTGTTAATTAAAAACATTTTATTTTATCTAATTAAAAATAATGTTAACTTGTATATAATATAGGTTGTGCTCGTTCGACGTTTCCCTTATTCAGATTAATATTAAATCGCTTGACGCCTGACGTCTATTATTTATGCAATATATGTTACATAAGCTCGATATTAGTGAAATTACATTCGGTTTTTATTTTTTCGTTAAAATAAAAAAATTCTATAATCAAAAATGTTAATTACTGTAAATTAAATGTCATGCTTTTTTCTATCACTCTTTCACACTTGATTTTAAAGACGACCTACTTATGATACTGTATAAGTACACAATTATAGATATATAATAATCTGTATTTTGCCAAACATTCAACTTTTATTTATTTTTTCGGAAATATATTTTCTCAAATTATGTCTAAACACAAATTACATTTTGGTAATTGATTTTTTTTTTATTCCAAGTCAACTATTTGTTAGACAGTACGTTAATTTAATTCGAAGAAGTCGTGGAAGCTTCTCCAGGTAGTGGAAATATACCCAGGTCCCTGAAAAATCAAGGTATCTTTAATAAGGTTGGATTAGCAATATTTTACTTACCTACAATTTTACGTTGACCGATTTAAGATGAAAAACAAACTGATAATAAAGTTGTTATACTTTCCAGGCATCGGTTGCTTATTCTTATACAATGGAAAAATAATGATACTTAAGAAAAAGTTTAAAAAATCCAAAAAGTCTATATTTCTAAACTTTTATAGGCTTTTCCAACCCCAATTTTTCCGCCACTTGCACTACTAGTATGCTTAGGAAAATATAAAAGAAATTCGGCTAAAAAATATCCAATAAATAAAAATATAGCATTTTTCGTTTTTTGGGGAAGAGGAAGAACTTGGGAACAGAGTTTTTTTTTTTTTAAATGTTAAGATGAGCATGTCTCCATCCCCTGGAGATATTGACTCCAAACCTTTACCAATAAATTGCCCCATATACACGAATCTCTGTGCCAAATTTCATCAAAATCTATTTACCGGTCAAATGTTGTTAATCTTCAAACATGCCCAACATGAGTATGAACGCTACCTCCACTTTTTTTGTTTTTTGGGGTCCCTAGGTCAGGAAACGTTGAGAACTGAAAAAATTCGCCATACCACATTTTTTTGACTGATTACCATACTTTCCTTCTTGCAATATAACTTTATAGCTGTAATGCCAAGAAAGAAAAGGTTTTTTTGCTAGAAGGTTCTGTCTAAGAACCTCTCACGTTTAGGTATATTAATACACATAATTAAGTATCCTGAATGTCTACGGATATAATCTACTAAATTCAGGTTTTTCTATTTTAATTATTCTAAAAAAAAATAATTCTTAATTTTTTTTTCTTTATTAAACTAACTATTACTTTTCAAAATGTATTTTGTGAAACATTTCGAAATATTCATACATCTTTCTTTTAAGTTGTTAATATTTTTTTTACTAAAAACACTAAAAATATTTTAAAGAATTTTTTTCAACGTAATCCAATTTTTTTATATTATATAGGTTATACAATAATTTATGTACCAAAAGTATCTTTACTTACGTTTGGAAAAATACTGATATAGTAATTATAATACTGATATAGTAATATACTAATAATTGAGAATTTTATATGTGGTAATTATTTTTAGATTAAAATTTTCTTGTACATATGATTAGTACAGAACAGAAAGTAACAAAACTTAACATGTTAAATGATTAATGAAAAACAAAAGAAATTTTTTTAATTAATTTTCGCACCAAAAAAATACGATTTAATAAAATCTATCATTATAATAAACTAAGTAAAAAACGTAATCACATCTTTATTAGAATCTACATGTTTTAAAATGTCCATGACATCAAGTTTAACAAGTAAAAAATAAAATATCGGAAATAGTCTGTTAAGAGGAAGTGAATTATTAAAAAATTATTAAGCATGTATGTTACTGTATTTAAGAAACTATAGACCGTGCAGTCCAAGGCTAGGGTGGAGAATGAAACAACCTAGCAGCTAACGTAAGTGAGTGGGTGACCTGGAAATCAAGCATTGTCAGGAACATTCCTTAATAACGTTTCTTTTTTTTTACTTTTGTACGTGTATGCGCGTGTGGTGTGTGCGTGGTGTGTGTTTGTGTGTGTATGTGTATATATATATATATATATATATATGTGTGTGTGTGTGGGTGTGTGTGTGTGTGTGTGTGTGTGTGTGTGTGTGTGTGTGTGTGTGTGTGTGTGTGTGCATACAATACTAAACTTGTACGTGTAAGTTAGTGAGGTTAACTAATTTATTCTCCAGCTGACTCCTAAGTTCTCTTTATTATTTTATCCAATCCCTTTCTCTCTCAATTTTTCTCTTGTTCTTATCCCTTTTTATGTTTTATTTACCCCCACTAAACTTCTACGTACATTCATAAAAACGTGCATATATTTAAATAATATTAGTTAAATCGTAGCTGTACTATATCTTTCTTTTTTTTAATGCCGTACGTACGAAGTTTTCATACTTTATATTATATACTTATTTTAATGTGTATTACTAATGACTAAAGAATGAAATAATCATTTCTCTAGGTATAAATTAACATTGCAATCAGTTGTATTTGTCACCGATAGTAAACAGACGTATTTATACTAAAACACCGACACATTACAGTATTTTGTAATTATAAACTATTTACATATGTTTAAATTTACCGTATACTTTCTCTTAAAAGTGTTGATCTTTTACGTATGGTGTATTATAACATGCTATATGTACATAAGTGAAAGTTTTTGACAGTTTTGACTAGGTACATGTATTTTTTATTATTTTAATATTTACGAAAGTAAATAAATATCCAATTCTTCTTATTTAATACATATGAATATATATTCATTTGAAAATTTTCCTGTCTAAAATTTCTTCTATAATTCCGATTTCTTGAAGATCCTTTCCTATCTCTAGAAGCCATATATATATATATATATATGTGTGTGTGTGTGTGTGGTATTACGGGAATAAATGGCATAACGTAGGAAAGTAATTCAAGTATTAAAATAAGGAAAAAATCTCACGTAAAAATATCTCTTTGTAAATCTCGTATTATCTGTTTGCTCATTAAATTATATTTTATTAATTAAAACTATGAAATTTGAATCCAGTTTCAAACAGAAAAGTTACGGTTAAAATCTTTAAAACATGTCAATATTCCGATTTCAAAAAAATAAAAAATAGAATTTTAATAAATTTGCGTTTTCTCCGGCAAGAAAAAAAATATATTATTTATAAATTAAGTTGTAAACATTTGTTACTGATATAAAAAAAACTATTTTTTTTTTCGAATTGACTATCTCTAGATCGCATGGACAAAATTTTTTTTTCTTTTGAGGCATTAATCTTCTCCCATTTCTCGATCATCTTTCTCTGTGTTTTTTTGTGATTCTCCTGTTGTTTTCTCTTCCGTTTTGAGCCGCTTTAAATTTTTTAAATTAGTCTACTTTTTTCTTGAAAATTTTCCTGTCTAAAATTTCTTCTCGATCTCTTGAAGATCCTTTCCTATCTCTAGATAGGAATGATAGATGCCAATCTATCATTATATATAGATCTATATATATCTATCATATATAGATGATAGATGCCAATCGTTATTATTTTGAAATTATCAAAAAAAAGTTAAAAATCTTTTTTCATTCGTTCATCGCTTCTTTAAATGACAGTAATATCTCCGTGTTTTAAGTGTGTCGATCATGTTTTCAAATTTTCTATAAATTTCCTCATTTCATCTCAACATTTTTATTAGTATAAATAAAACTAGTTTTATTTAAAATATGGGTCGACTTACAAAATTAAGAATATCAGAAGGAAAGTTCGAGAACGACGTAAACAGCCCAATATTTATTGAACTTACCTTTAGATAATACTCACCTAATTCTACTTTTCTTAAATTTTTAAATGAGAATACTTTGATTATTAAACTAGAATCTGGCTCTACCATTACGCAACAATAATTCTATATTAAATAATGATGTTGAAAAAAAGATAAAAGATATCCTTAAATGAAAGAAATTTAATTTTTCGTTTAAAATCATCCGTTTAGATTACCTGGAAAAAAAATCAAATAAGTTTTACCAGAGGATTTTTTGTACAAAACTAAAAGAAAAACAATGAAATATGTACATTTTCTTAATAATAAGGTTTGAAATTACTTTTAAAAATGCGTACTAGTTTAATTGAAAACCTCCTTTAATTAAAGTCAATTAAAAATGCAATTTAATTACAGCTCTAAATATAAAAATACAATATAATAAATATGTCTGACACTTTGAGATTACATTATTCATTTAATATAGCAATTACGTTTTTAATTATAAAAGTTTAATGTATATAATCTAAGTCCTTGAAAATCTAATTTTAGGATAAATTTGGCCAAAGAAGTTTTGTATTTAAAAAAAAAAAATATGTGTATAAAGTTACAAAAATATTTTAGGATTTTTACTTCTGAAGAAGAATTTAAACAAATTATTATTAAAAACAAAAATTTTAATATATTTTTTTATTTCCTTTTTTTGCAGGTATGTAACATATTTCAAGAAGAGTTTAAAATTTAGTGTAAGTAATGTAAGAGTTTAGTTTTTATTTACACATAATATAAAAATGATTATAATAATATAACATAATTAACATATTTTGTTTTCGAATCTGAGTAGAGACAATGTTTAGGAGATGAGGCGTTGTTTCTCGCAAAAAAGTATACGTTAATTTGTAGCTTTAAGCTGTTCTTCTAATTTTTCTCCAAGCGTAATGATGTTAATTACACATCCATTACATGTAAATTGTAAATTTTATGTAAATTACACTGTTCGTAAATGTAAAATAAATAAACTGAATGAAAGCGTCAATCGTAGGACTAAATATAATTTTTGATTGAACTCTGTTTCTTGATTAGACTGTATATTTTTCTCAGTAAAGAGAGCAATATGAAATTAATTCAATTCTCACTTTCCTTAGAAAAACCGGTATGAATGTTTTGTTATTTTTGAAATCGGTGTCATTTTCTTGAAGTAATTAGCGTCTCACGTCAGGTCGCCCGCAAAGTTACGATCTTGCAACTAGTATGCATATACATTATAATGCATCTCAAAAATCATAGAGCGATTTTTTTTAGACTGTGTATACAACGGTTTTTCAGCGCTCCAATACTGATTATTCTACTCAGTTTTGTAGTCTTTCAGGATAAAATAAGCTTTATCTGACATAAAAATATGGTGGATTATATTTTCATTACCATCCAAAGCCTGTAACATTTCTTGGTAAAATAATACGCCAGCAAACAAATCAGCATATTTTAATTTCCAAATAATTTGAATTTTTAGGAGTGACAACTTAAGTACCTATGTAAGATCCTGCAGATAGATGGTTCACTCATATTCAGTGGTAATGAATATTTAATCGCAGAACGTTTTGGGTACAAACATCGTACTGACGTTTTATTTATACCATTTTTCTTACTTTAAAAAGACCTTTAAAATGATCTATCACACAAAGGGTGTTACCTTGTAAAATATTTGAGTTACAACCCTTGGGCCAACCCCCAAGAAGGGGTCGATATTCTGTTTCTCGTCAAACGGTAAAGTAGTTGATTGATACCTTATCCTGAAATTTACAGTATTCTATTTGGAACGGTTATAAAATTGTCGAGTGATTTACTTACTTTTGACTTGCTCTGTATCTTCAGCCTTCGTTAAATACTTTACATAAAAACTGTAGTAGTAAATTTAGAATTGTTAAAAATACATAAATTAACGTATTTTTGAATAGAAAATTTAAGGAAATTCTTTTTTATCAAATTTCAACTTTTTAATATAATAAGACTATCTTTTTTCCACATAGACAATGAACAGAGGATTTAGAAGCAGGTAATTACGTTGCCTACAAGATTTTGTATTAAATTACTTTAATTTCTAAATTAGCATCAAAAAATCTAAATTTGAACATAATTTCACTTTATGAAACTTGGACACAACAGAAATATAACAGTTTTTTTATTTCTTTGCTTACGTACAATTAAAACGGTATACTGATTCTTAGATAAAGAGATACCTAATACAGTTAACGTACGAGTATAATGAGATTTGTTGCGTGTGTTCTGCAAATAGCGTAATAATAATATATATCAGATGGTTTAAACCTCCCACAATCCACTGGGAAAAAAAAATAGCTTTCAAGTTATAACTATTATTTTAAAGGCTGGGAGATGTAGAGTAGGAAAACAATGGATGCATATATTATTATGTTATATCTCTCTTGATAGTCTACCTGGGAGTTTTTACAGTGATATATATTTACGAACAGACTGTGTATAACAGTTTCTCCAGCTATCATAAAATTTTAAATTTATTTTTGTATAATATTCGTTACATTTTTATTTTATCTCTTATTTTATACCAAATAATACATAAATTTTAGGTTAATTATGATAATGTTAGTTAAAAAAGAAAAGGAAAACAAACTGGATAAAAAGATCCAGGAGTGACAAAAAAAAATTATTTTGTAAGGGCTACACCAAATCTTCTATACGTTAAATTTATTTTGACAAAAAACGATAGGAATATAATATTAAAGCAGTAGAGATGTGATTTTCGTGAAGTACAGAGCGCGTTGAGTCATATGGTTGACACAAATACAGAAGAAGGTTATCGTAAACATTAATTCATTTCTAACATGATTAAAGGAGTAGATGATAGCAGTTATCAATGGATGAAGAAGTATTAGTAAAGGATGCCACAAAGAAAGCACCCCTACAAATTTATAATTATATGCCGTATAGAAGAGAAACGTTGCAAGACCGTGGAAAAGATAGCAGTAACTACCGCATTTAGAAATTATATATTTCCTCGAGAAAGTTTTTTATACTGTAATTTTTAATTTGGCTCAGTTTGTTTGTGAGTTCGGAACATGTATAATCATTGATTATATCTTATTTGACTCATGATGCGCCTAGATTTTTAATGGTATGTAAAACACCTAAAGCAAAAGCAATATCAGTCAGTTAATTTTTTTCTCAGAAATGAGTTATATTCATTGTACAACCAGTCCCTGCGATGAAATTATTATTTTGGACTTGATTTTTTGATGTACTAAAGTACAGTCACCTAACTAAAGAAAACCACAAGAAACTACTTCAATCCTCATTTTTCTTAGTAAAGTTGGCATGGGGGTCTTGTTTTTTTAGTCTTTTTCAGGAATTAATTTATGTTCCTTATAAGGTAGCCTACAACGGTTTTGGTTTAGAATCTATATAACAAATAACAAAACAAGTTTTATATATTAATTTACGTTATTTTTATTTTAGAATATATCCTGGCAATTATAGATGCAAAGAATTACTACCGTTCCTGATATATTTGCATTTCCATACTTTTCAAGTATTCTAAGAATAATAATAAATATATTAGTACAACTGTGGCATAACTCTTTACATATTTATAGGTGTATTTATGTCTTCTTTTCCTTTATATATAACGAACAGTTTGACCTAAAATCATTCTTCGATTTGATGATGAATAATAAAAGGGTATTTGTTACTTTTTTCTTTTTTTTAACAGAAGTGGGAAATATTGGTTGTAGGATGTGATACTAAACTATTTTTATAAGAATTAAAAAGTTTTATTTATTTAAATATTTAAATTACAAAATATAATTGCGTTTAAAAGAAAATATGTTTTAAAAAAATTAATAAATATAAAAATTTATTTGTAACTTTTTATCTTTTCCAATCGATCGACTAATAATCTATTTTCTCTGCATAGTGCATTATCAAGATGGAAATAAGGTTTAACGGTGTCACAATTGTGTATTGTACAAATATAGGTTGGATTAAGTTTATCTGTTTTTCATTCGGAGATCTTTGGACTACGTTTACATAATTTGTTTTTTATTCCTTTTCCCAAAACTTCTCATTTTCTCTGCTTTTCTTTTTTCTTCGATTAACTTGAGATTTCTAGTAGGTTTTAAATTCATCAACCAATTTTTCTGAATGTATCTCTTCATAGTGTATAACATTTTTGTTTATCTTTAGTTCTTCCAACTCTTTTTCGATGCATTTGTACCGGTCTGTTTTTATCTTTTCTTCATTAATAGAATTAAAAGTATTCTTTGGCAGTTTGTTATTGTTCATTCTGTATAGACAGTCGTAGAATTTTTCCTTCTTTTCCTCATTGTTTTTCAATATTTTCTATTTGTTGATATATAACTCTTTTACTTTTCTTAGTCGATATATTCCATTCTTTTATTTCCGACCACGTATTTTTCTGAGGAATATTTTTTGTTCCATTACAGAAATATTCTAATGGAATCTTTCTCCGTATTCATCACTGACAACTAGATGGGAGAAAATCCAGGTGTGATTGGAGAAAATGGATTTTAAGAGACATATTGCATCCGAGTTGATGGTATTTTTGCAGAAGTACTGTCACCAGCTGACTGTAGTTTTAATCTCTTTTGCTGCCTAAAAATCCATGAATGACTCCCTTTAAGGCTTCCCAACCTTCCTTTTCTTTCCTCTCCAAAATTCGGTCAAACGCAGGATCCTTTACAAGTTGTCGAATTTGTGGTCCATCAAAATACCTTCCTTAACTTTTGCATCACTTAATGTAGGAAATTTGTCTCTCAAGTACTTAGAGGTCTGTCCTTCTCGGTTCATACTTTTGACAAAATTTCTCATCAAACACAGCTTTATATGAAGGGGTGGAAGAGGAATATCTTTTGGGTCCAGGAGAGTTTCAGCAACGACATTTTTCTTATTATAGTTAAGATTTCTTTCAGGCCAGTCTGCTTGAATATAATGTGATTTTCTATCCCTACTGTCCCACATACACAAAAAGCAGGAGTATTTAGTGTACTCCAGTTTCATCCCTAAGAGTAGAGCGATGACTTTTAGGTCGCCACAAATTTTCCAGTTGTGTTCAGCATATTTGATTGAGTTTAGGAGGATTGCCACGTTTACATAATTCTCCTTTATGTGAACTGCATGAGCAACAGGAATAGAAGGAAGACGGTTGCCGTTGTGAAGTAATACAGCTTTAAACTAAGCTTGGAGGAGTCTATGAATAGCCTCCAATTAGTTGGATCATGATTCAAAATCAAGCATTTGATCAAACCAATAATGTCAGCAAACAACAAGAACTAGAACAAGAACATAAACCCAGCAAACAAGATTGTTTTTCTTCTCAAAAAAAAAAAGAAAGCAGATCCCTAAGACAATGTCTGTACTGTGAGACCCTGACATCACGTTGGAGAAGATTCCATTACTGTAGTCTTGATCCTAGAAGTTCTCTCTTCTCCTTCGACAAACAAAGGTCTTAAATGAGATCACTCAATTCCGGTTGACTTGGTCTGTGCGGTTTATTATCTTTTTTGTCAAAATCAGGGTCATGGGATGTGGAAGGCTTGTTTGGTTCTTCTTCTTCCACACTGTCTTCATTTTCTACTTCAAGCTCATAATTTTGGGGTGGAGTAGGAACTGGTAAACTATCTGAATGTGGAATAGGTCGAATAGCAGATGAAAGATTAGAGTATTGAACTGTTCCTCATTTCTTCATTGATAATCCTGCCTTTATATGTGGAATCAAGCAGAAATACAGGAATACCACGCAGTTACCTAAAAGGGTTGTATGCTCCTGCCAAATCATAGGCACAGTAAAAGTCATAGATCGTATTTTATTTTTCATCCGTTCTCGTAGTATAACTGTACAAGAGTTGCAATATACATGTGGAGCCCATGACTTATTCTGGTCCCCTACTTCATACCAAAATAATGCTGATAGGCAGTCTTCACAAGAAGCGTCAGATTGTGTTTCTGTGACGAAAATGTTATTTCACCACAAATGGAACAAAAGTTATTCTCTGAACTTACACATTTTCGTGGCATTTTGATTTAACAAATTTTTCACTTCAAAAGCACTCGAAAACCAGAAATTCTGCACTAATTACAACACAAATATAATGAAACTCACAGTCACAGCAACAGTAATAATGTTTATAACCTATAAACAACTGTAGAACGTTGTATTTCGTAATTTAACAGATGTGACAACTCCAAAAACAAAATTACCTCCAAACTAAAAACGTAGATCGGGTAAAAAATTACATGTCATTGTATCTCCAAAGCAAGAACCAATCGGTCTTTTTGTGGTGATCTTTGAATTCAGCAGTTGAAAATACATAAGAATAAGCCATTTTCAAGCCCGAAACCTTTTCATTATTGGCCAGAGTTATGAAACTGTAAGTTGGAATGTTGTCGTTTCTTTATCTGCAGTATCTATTGTTATCAAAATATTAAAACCGAACTAAATTAATGAAAATTTGGTCTAGCGCAGAACTACGCGAGATTTTTTTTTCATCTAGCATTCTTTTCATCTTTAATTTTTATTCAACAACATTTTTATACTCTGATTTTTATCTATCCGTACAATTTCTATCATATTAACTTTATTTTTAAATTTTAAATTAACTATATTTTAAATAAGGAGAGTTTAAAATTAAAAAAATAATAACATGGTACTAAACTTCATCAAAATAGTGTAAAATTATAAGATATAATTTGTTACACATCGCGTCAATTTTAAATGCAACAATTACGAAATAAATTTAATAATCATATATATAATAATAACAATCTTTACTACGTTGAGTGAATTTAATGGTCTTCATTTTAATTGTGAAATTAAAATGTCGCGACATACTTTTACTTCTTGTAAAAGTGGTAATAAGAAATAATAGTAGAGCTGTCTACTATTAAGGTAGGTAGATACTATTGTAACTAAGCTACCTTCAGTTGTATATGATTGAATTATGATATTTTCTTTACAATTTCTATTATTTGTCTATGTATTTATATATGCTCTCATTAGTTAATGAATTTTACAGCATTGTTATGTTTGAAAGTATATTTATAACACTTTGTATTATTTATTCGGTAATAATAATAATAATAATAATAATAATAATAATAATAATAATAATATATTATTATTAATTATTAAAAAATTATATTAATTAAATTTAATGATTATAAGACTTAGAAAATTTTAAATTCAAAAAGTGTATCGAGGTCTTTCGTCTCCTTCTGGATTCATAATACTTATTGTACTAAAGTACAATTATCAAAGGACAAATAAAAAATATCAACGACGTTTGTTAGCCTGATCCAATACCCCACGCTTCTTTCTCTTTATATTTTACTACTAGTATCCCGGTCATAGCTTTGCCCGCGCTGTATTCGTATAGAACTTCAAAAATTAGAAATAGATTTTTAGGTATTAAGTGTGGACTCAAAGTTTTTTCATTAAAAATATCGATATTCAGAAGTTATATTTCTCGTTTTTGAGCCGAACATATACGATGCTCTTAACGTTTTTGAGAAAGCTCTAGCATAGATTCACGTTGTCTACGATGATAAATTCTAGAACTTCTTCTTTCTATATGTAATTTTGTCGACCTAGGCATTATGAAAATATTAATACCAAATAGAAAGTAAATTTATGCCGACTGTATGTATGGCTTACTCTGATGGAACTTCTTAGTTCAGGATACAAAATTCTACAGAGTGCTACTTTACTCGCTTGAGGATGAGTTCTAGCGGGTCGCCGCCTTTTATACGGATTTGAATACTAGATCGTGGATACCGGTGTTCTGTGGTGATTTGGTTTCAATTAACCACACGACTTAGGAGTGGTCGACGTGAGACTGTACAAGACTTACACTTCATTTACATTCGACATCAAGTTTAGTAAAACACGTAGTACTGTTTGAAGAAGTCGATATTGAAATAGACATGATCGATGTAGACAGTGAAAATCGATTTACAGTTGATACATCTATAGTAGATGCATCTATCGATCTCTCGATTCAGACGACATTAAATTTTAAAAGAAGTTTTAGGTTATTTGTTTATAAGATTTTTCATTTGTGATTTATATAGAAGTGAGATTGGTGAGTTTTGAATTAAGGTATACATTCCAACATTGATAAGAAAGTACAGTTAAAATTTCGGAATATTTGGTTTTTTAGTTTCTGCGGTTATCGGAAACAAACGAAAAAACGTCTCTTTATATAGTAGTGAGACAACATCGGTTAATAGAAATATAATCTTTAATTCATTTCAAGAGTTATGTAATCCATCGATCACAGTCCGATAATAAAATCAGTTCATTTTTTAAACTCATGAATACATTCTTGGATGAAGAATCTTTTACACAAAACTTATCCAATGATGGGAAAGATAGATAAATAGGCATATCTTTCGCGTATACCAAATTAATCTTACTTATTATTACAGTTAAAAATAAGAATATTGTAGGATAAAATAATATATAGAGAAATATGAGAATATATTGAACGTATACTAATATTTTAATAGCTAGATTTCATTTTTGTTTTTTTTTCGGAACGGTAAACTACGGTAATTGTACAGATTTTTAAATACATTAGCTTACAGTATAATTGAAAATTAGTACTGTAGTAACTGTTTTGAGTTCAAAATACCGTAAAGTAATAAATAATACTACTTTTTTGGAACACATTAACACAACAAATCGAAGATAAGGAAAGAGGTTAAGACAACATAAATGTTTGATATCGTTATGTTATGTTATCTTCCTGTTTATATAGTACAGTTACGTATAATTTCACAGAACTATTTATTCTGCTCAATACTTTACTACATACGTATACATAGTTGAAATACATTTTTGTATATCTACTAAAGAGTAGAAACCTTTGCATTATATTTGATAACTTTTTACCAAAAAGAAAAGCTTTTTGGGGAGAAAATTATTCTATCCGCGTAATTTTGAACCACGTTGTAGCAGGGTCGTACTGTATTATTTTTTTTTATCTTACTCCGTGTTCATTGATTCAGATATATGTGTGGTATTTCTAATTCTTTTCTTTTTGATTAAGAAGATTCTTGAACAGTAACATTAATTTTAAGAAAATTTATATATATAATCAGTTGACTAATCTGATCTCTATTCGTTTCTGTTCTATACTAATCTTTTTACCTCAACATATTTATTGCATCCTACATCTTCGATTAACTTTTTTATATTCAAATTTTTGTCTTTCGATACTGTCTTATATCTTCTACATGTCCCTATAACACCAAATAACTACAACTGGATATGTTAATACAGATTGAATACAAAAGAAATAACATCCTAGTTCGCTCTTTAATAGATCCTTATTCAAACCTCGCTTATTGTTATTCGTCCCGAGAACCCTTCATTTCTAATTTTATTGATCCACCTAATTTTCAGCATCTTCCAGTTTTGAAGGCCTCTGTGCCTTTTCTTTCTATACGTCTTTTAACTCTTAAAATATACTTCTCTGCACGCAAATTTTTTTTCAATAATATTTATCAAATTCTTTGAAAGAATTATGTTATATTTAATACAGTTAGAATTCTTTCTTGTATGAAAAGTGTTCTACTTTTTCCAATCGGCTTTTGATAACCACTTTTCTTTGTTCATCCTTTGTAATTTAATTACCTAAAGAAAAAATTTTAACGCTTACCGTATGTTTTGTTCTTCTTACGTTAATATTAAATTTCTGATTATCATCACTTTTAGTCACAGTTCATTACCTTTTTTAGTATTAGTTATCTTAAAATTCTGACTTTGTAATAAATTTCTGCCCATCTGTATTCATTTAACTGATTTCTGGTTCCTGCCATTCAGCATATCTTGTTATCTTTATTCTTCCTCCCTGGATAATTACATCGCTCTCAAACGTTTCCTTAAGTCTCTATATCGCTTCTTCTATGCGCAAATTAAAAAAATGGGAAAGGTTACATATTTGCTAACCCATTTATAAATCGGATCTTACTTTTCATTTTCTACTTTATAACTGATCGTAACTTTTTTCAATTATATTTAGATCCTTCTTTTCTAAAATTAAAAATTTCTTATTCGATTTTGTGTTACCAAATGCTTTCTTTTTATCTATAAATGCTACTTAGATTCATTTTCCTTTCTAAAATTGTCCGATTAATTAAAATGGCCTTTACCATGTTATTTCTTAAATTTAATAATTAATTAATTAATTAATTAAACATAATAATTCCTACAATAACCAAATCAAACAAATCAAAAATAAAAAAAATAATAAAAAAAGAATCAATTATCCCAATCATCTTAAATTTAATAGGAATTCCAATAATAATAATTTTTAAATTAAACTAAAAAGAAGGATTTAAGTTAAAAAAACTATTAACCTTCAAAGTTAAAATTGTTATCTTTCACTACATTTCTTTTAGATTATCCTAGAGAATATTTTTGGTTTATGAGACGTTAAAGCTGGTGTTTTGTTATTTCTGTTATATGTATATCCTTTTTTCATAAAATTCATCAATTTTACTGAAAAATGGTTAATATATATAAGTAATATGCATTTGCAAATTAAGATCTCTGCTAATTAAAACACATATTTCTTATGATTTCTAATCCGTTTTAATAATTATAATTTTAAATATTCCATCTTGTAATGGATGATTTTAAAATTATAGGTACAAAATCTGAAAGTGTTTTCTGACGTTATATAAAAATATGTCGATGAATTCTTACATATATATATAATATTCTTAATTGATATTAGCAAACGAAAAAAATTAGAAAGTTAAAACCTTCCAGTCACCCAGTATACGCTATGTATCTATTAGGCTGTTAATTGTATATTTCTTTGACATCCTAGTATTTTCATGCGCCTAATAATAAGAGATAATGACAACCTGTATTTTCAGACACCATTCTACATCGCACCCGTCTAAACGGAATGAGAGAAACAATTTTAGTATTACCTTAACTCTATGTTACTATGCCGCTATGTTTTCACAAATCATGCAATCGTGTTCATATCGAACAAACACTTATTGTTATAAGCAGTTTATAAAAGTGCAACGTTTAACTGATATAAATAGCCGTATTTATCAATAAAAAATCGATTGACGAAAGTGTCATTTTGATACTGTACGTGACAGAAATATATATATATTATTTATTACACTTCTATACTGAGTAATATTTGTATATCTGTCGCACCGACAAAAACACTTTTATGATTTTACAGTTTTTCTTAACATTTAATGTATGTGATACAGTTATTACAATTTTTTTTATTATTAAATTTTATATGCATGAAATTATCTTTTTTATTACTATTATCATGAATTTATATAATTTGATCCAACCGTAGAATTTAAAATTGATTAAATAATATGATTATCAATAAAAATGTTAATTCCGAAAACACTTACTAGTTCTATTTCGATTCCCAATAAAAAATTAGAATATTTTTATAAATTTATAAAAGATATCATTATCGAATTTAATTATAATTAGGTAATATTTATTGTAAGACCACCAAAAATTTATCAATTTTATCGTTGTGGGTTTTTATCAGATTTTTTTTTAACGAACATAAATATTACAAAGAAGGCTGAATGGAATTACGGGAAATTCGTACAATTTACATGGAGTTATCTGATATAATCTGATTACATGATTTTTTTAATATGTCTTTTCTTGAAACATTCTGGTTAAGATGTCAGTGGTTCTTTTAATCGGTTGTTTAATTTTCTGCTAGTGTTAAAAAAAAAAATATATTTTTTTGTTTTTATAAAAATTCCTTAATTAAAGAATACATTTTAGAAATTAAATTTTATTGATATAAAATACCTACAGTGAAAGGATGTTGGTATTTTAAAGTTATTACTACCAGATTAAATTAACAGGGTATTTGAAATTATTATTTTTTAAACCCTACATTATAGTATAATTTTTATTAAATTATATAAAGGAATTTATTGAAATTGTTGCAATTATTTTTATCTTTTTGTAAAAGAATATAAAAGAAAGGTAGTATGATACCTATTTCTTTTCAGTTTTTTTTCAAATTGCACCCAGTGTCAGATATAGTTGTACATAAAAATTAACAATGAATAAATGATTAAAAATCAATATTCAAACCGTATTAATTAATTTAATAAAAAAATATGTTTGTTTTCACCAATACCAATTTATCAATATCTTTATTCACGGTACCAATTAGAGAGTGACCTCTAATTTATCCAGTTGTAGTTCTTGTATATTGTTGTTTGTATAAAGATAAATTTTACAGCAAAGATCGAATCCTCGGATTCGGGAGTTTAATATCGGGTTCCAATCCTGGTCACTATTGACATTTTATTATTATTATTTGGCTTGCAATTTTATTATTTCCATCCTATTTTATCTTTAATAAATGAGAAGATCTCCGACCGTACAAATTATGTGAAATATGGGAGGTTCTAGGATCCTGTTTAATTACCAACAAAAAAAAGGGGAAAATAAGATGTTCAAGTACGAAAATATGTATTTTTGAGCGAATAAAAAAATGATATACTTGATCGGAATTTCAACGTAGTTTTTGCTGGATAAAAGATAGAAATATTACCAGTCTCTAACCTTGGCGGGATGTTTTTCTAACCGTTTATTTAAAAAAATCCCCACCGATGCAAATTAAATCAATTTTATACGACTAGTTGTATTCATTTATATGTTTATTGATTTATTGAATTAGCATTAAATTTTATTTAATTATTTTAAAATTTGTTTGTTAATTATTTCTGATAAATTTTAGCGTATTTTAAATTATTACAATCTTTTTCATCTTTTTTTCTATTATATGCCTTAGTTTGTATCCCTTTTTGAAATTTATTTTTTATATAATCTTTTGTACTCTTTTTGATTTTTTTCACCTGAAAAAATGGGGTTTTCTCCTTTTTATTAATTTGTCGTATACGTAGTTTTAGGAATCGCAAATTTTAGGTTTAATTACAATCACCCAAATGAGCAAACTTGTTTGATATCTTTCCATAAACATAGTATTAGAATGAAAAATTAAATTTTTCAGCTTTCTTAGAAACTTCTACTTAAAAACTAATAAATATCTTTGTTTTTTATTTAGTACGATGATATTACAAACACGAATTCATATTTTTTTTAACTAAATTTTTGTAAGTTAAAATTAAAACAACACTTTTTGGCATTTTAAAAGTAATAATTTTAAAACGGTTTAAAATAAATATTGAAAATTTTTTATAAAAATTGTTAATACAGCACTTGACGAGACGTGAATTATAGAATATATGAACTATATAAAAAAGTAGTTGTGATTCAACCAAGTAATTAGGTAATTATTTCCATAATGTAGTTTCCACAAACTACATAAAATATAAAGTTCATATTTAAGGTAGTCTGCTATTTAATAATAAATATTTACATTTATTTAAAGAATGTGTAAAGATTCTTCTCTATAAATTTTATACAGTAGGTTATAATATTTTTGAAGTAATAAACGTTCTAAAACATTTATTTTTATTTTTATTTTAAATTCTTTGAATTCTTTTTAATTATTTTTATTTGTTTTTAGTTTCCGTTGGAATTTTTATCTATAAAAAAAAGATTGTTTGACGTAATCTTATAAATGTTAAGTGTATATTTTTTTTGTCATCTGTCATTACGAGATTTTTTTGACCGTTGACTTTTGATACTTAATTAACGGTATTAAATTATTACGAACATTCACAGTTTAATTCTTCATTCGTTTCCTTTGGTATATATATATATATATATATTCCTCTAAATTAAATAATTTATTAACGTATATAACGCGAGTATTTTAACGTAGATTAATGCTTCATTTTATTTTTTACGTAATGCATCTTCTTAATAATTAAAATACATTATTATATCGGCTTAAATGAATATAGAAATTTGATGTAGAAATTCTGTATAAAAAAACTTAGAAGTAAAATAAGATACAGTAGTAATTATACATTGTTCCTACTTCCTTATTCTTGTATCTGTCTGTATCTCTTATTCTGAGTTAAAATGTAGCTTATATACTAGTGAAAGTAGAATAATAAGTTCTCTTACACTTTGTCGATTAAGTAATCAAATATTTTCAAACGTATAATTAGGTTAAGATGTTGACGTTAATTATTTATTATAATGTAATACAAAATATTTTATTTATTTTTTATACTCCAGTAATTTTAATAATTTCTATGCAAAATGTTATATTTGATTAGTGTTTGGTTTAATTTTTAATTATATACTAGATACATTTTTTTAATTATTTGACTAATTTTATGTAATCCTTTCTATTTTTACGTTGAATTTAAAATTATTTTAATCATACACGTACGCTAATTTACTCTATCAGTCTGTCGTTCCACACACGCGCGCGCGCTCGCACGCACACATACACACACACACACACACACACACACACACACACATACACACACAAATATGTATATATATTTGTATTAAATTTACTAATTAAGATTAAATTTACTAATGTACGTATTTTAAAATTAAAACTCAAGAAGATTAATATGGTCTTCATTCCTTATCCCAGTCATATTGCTTGTTTTTAATTTTTAAATGTAAGACTGTATCATTTTAAAATGTAAAATGACGTCAATCTTATTTGAAAATTTCTTTTTTCATAGTTATGGCTGTATGTATTTTATTCTTAACGTATTTTTAACACTGATTTCGATAATGTGTACTAAATCTCTTCTAAATAAGTGATAGATTTTAAATACAAAGAATTACATGGTTTATGTAAATTACTTAAATATATAATGGAAAAATGATTCTGCTGTCAGCATTGCTTACTAATAAATTATTATTCCGTTATTACATATATTCCTATGTTAAATCGATATTCAAAGTATCTTAAAACGAAAATTAAAGTTTTCTGAAAATTTTATGTTAAATTTGCCTAAATGTAGAAAGTAAATACTATTTAAAAGAATTTGAAAATAAAATAAAAAAAGATTACTTTTCACGTAATATTTTGTATGAATGTATAAATTTGAGTAAAATACGGAACGTATTTCCGCATTTCACAAAACCTTTCCTTATAATAGTTCATTATCTTTTTTCATCTGTATTATATTTTTACGTCTTTTTCTACATAAAGAAAATTAATTTTTATAATATAATTTAAATTAATATGAAAAAATAAAGTTGACTTAAATAATTCTTTAAAAGTAAAAATATTTATTTTAAAATTTCGAATTTTTGAATTCGGCGTCAAATTAAGCATTAATACGTTGCTGTTTTTTAATTTGATACTAACTTAATATTTTAAAAAGAACATAATTTTTGTTTTTTATATACAGTTTATCTTTTTACTTTCGCGAAGAATGTAACTAGAATAGCTATATTTAAGAAGTATGGAGATCAATCAAAAATGGGATATCGGTCAAATCTTTACGTTTTAGGATTGAGCTAATTCATTTAGAACAAAGAAATACGTCTCACACTGCTTTTGGTTTTATATTTCAGGATTAACGAAACCGATTTTCTTCTAATTCTTCTGAAATATTTCTGTATATTTACAGAAATTTAATAATTAAATATTGATCATGTTATTTTTTTTTAAATTCGTTGAATCTCGAAATATTCGGGGTTGTCGCAAAAAAAACAATTTTTATTTCTCCAGAGGAATTTTAGAGAAAATGTTATTAAAGGAAATTGGTTATTACAGTGGAAATATAAATAATCCAGTTTTTTTTTAAATCAACCCCCACTTCCTAAAATTGAGATTTTTTTGTTCTTTTGCTCTATCTACCTTTGGATATATTTTTCAAAAAATTCTTTAATGTTTATATTTCATATCTAGAGGTATTATAAGGTATTATATAAGTGTCTACAACTTTTTTTTAAAATAGATCCTGGACCTAAAATGCAGAAAGGTTTTTTGAAAATTTTATTTTTTTTATTTTAGCGTTTATTGAAGAAGGTGATAGATTTAGATAAAACTTTATTTAAGCAAATTTGTTAAGCTTAACAAATTCATATTATACATGAATATTTTTGGAAAAACTTTCTTAAGATTTAACTTTTTTTAAACTTATTCCCCACCTCTAAAAATATGTATGTATTTTTTTGTTTGTTTTTTGGTTTTAACTCTTTTAATTTTTATTAATACACGGAAAAGTCATGCAATATTTTGCCAGCGTTTTTTAACTTAGATATTCAAGTATAAAGAAGTTTTGTTGGTAAAACTAAAGCAAAAGATCGGCTGCAGTATTATATATACATTTTAAGTAAAATCAAAAAAAAAAATTAGATGTTAATTAATAATTATGCTTAATTATTTTAATAAATAATTAAGTTAATAAATCATTTTTAATAATTTTAATTAATTAACTTTTAATGAATTTTTTATACAAATCCACACTGATAATTTTTATTTATTTGTGATTCTAATGACCGAAAATAAACAGATATAAAAGATTGTTTTTTAGTAGTTCAAAGTTGTTTTGGTTCAAATTGTTGTAAGTTCAAAGTTGTAGTTAAAAAAAAATAGATAGATTCGAAAAATAGTAGGAAAAAATTTTTTAATTTATCAGAATATTTTCATCTACTAAACTCAACCATTTACTAAATGAATACATACTGTAGATTAGATTTTTGTCAATTTATTTTTTTTCTATTACTATCAATCGGTAACATTCATTTATAAAAACCTCAGTAAAAGCCTCTCACAATGCTTTATATAAACTTTTTGTTTAAATTTTACATTAAAGAAATTTATTATTATAAGAAAAAACTTAAAAAAGTGAAATACAAAATTTAACGTTTTTTTTTTAATACTTCGTATTTAGATATTCAAATAAGAAAATGTATACAACAGTCAATATATTAAATAAAGTACATTACCCTCTTATGTTTAGAGAATTTCATCACCCAACACCGTTATATTAAAAAAAAAATTACGCATTGTTTGTTTCAGCCTCTTTTCCGTTCGCTTTATTTAGATAACTAATAATAAAAAAACCCGGAACGCCATATCGGTTCATCACGTGTCTATGTATGTATATATATATATATATAATATACATCTTTAGGCTATATTATGTCAATGAACTTACATATTTACACGTTTGTTTTACTTCGTTAAATGTTTGAATTAGCATATTCGGTTATGTTATGACGCTTAGTTAAGTTATGACGAATAATAAATAACTCTTTTTAACTTTACATTTTTAAAACGGTCGTATACGTAATTTTATTTTAAATAAAATTCTATTCATTATTACAATACAGCCTTGTTTTTTAAATGTTTATTTTAAGCTATAAATGAAGAAATTGGAGTATCTAAAAAGACGTATAAAACGTAAACGTTTAAAAACAATAAACGACTAAAGAAACTGAGTTTTACTAGTCATTTACTCATTTTTACTAGTCATTTAAATTGGGGAATAATTGTTTGACTAGTCCACAGGAAAAGATCCAAAATTTATTCATCGGAAACTGCTACTCCCACTCTCAATAGCACTGTTTTACGCGTCACTATTCTTTTGAACCTGTATCTAATACGCTTAACCTACACTCACTGAAACAAGGAAGCGTAAGAAAACGGGTGGAAGATGAGAAATAATAAACAGCCCTCGAGGAACTGTGGCTTGAGACATACAATTATACCCAAGCGATAGCTTTAATACTTTTTCGAGGCAATGTACCTCCTTATCTTAACAAAAACCCTTCAAGAGCGATTTTATCCACTTTAGCACCACTTTACTATTCAACGACTTTGAGTTTAACTCTAATAGATTCTATAATAATGTTGATTTTGTTAAGAAACGGGAGACCTATTGAGAATATACTTGATAGAATTACGCTTTTTAAAAATTTACTCTAAGCTGGTGCCAGAATTTTCTGGTGTGTAGGAGTACGTAACTTAATTATAACTTGTTCAACACCCCTCTCGCACAGGAACTAGGGGGTATATTTGATAAAATATGATGTTTTTTCAAACGTTTTTCCACAATTCAATAATTTGGTTTTACAACAAAAATTAGTTTTGTTTTCGTGGATTTACCAATCAAAAAAAAAAAAAACAGTCGTATAAAACAAGAACTTATACGCTAGAATCGTCTCGCTTGAATATGTTGTTGAAATATAGTTGAATTTTAGCATTTTTTCTCTTTAATTATAATGAAACATTTTACTAACAAATTAATTATGTCTTAAATGAGCTATAACAATTACATAAACAATTCAGCATCCGTGGAATCAGCTAATATGATGTCATTTTTAATTTAAATTAATCGAGCAACTATACCTACTAATTTTTAAAATATACCTTCCAAACTTAAAAAGAAATATAAATTTTTCTTTTTAAGAAAAGTGTATGTCGTATATGTCATATCAAAATTTGCAACACTCTTTTTTATTAAATACCTTTTTTATAAATATCGCTTTTGAAAACATAAAAATGAATTAAATAATATATGTATTCTTAAATATATACTCTTCAAAATCACTTAAAATTTTTTGAGAGTAAAAATCAAAATTTTAACAGCTAAATGCTCAAAAGCATCTTAAAAGTTTCATATAAGAACAGTCGATCTTCAAAAACATGTACATAACAAAAAAATCTACGGTTACAAAAATATATTAAAAATACAAAGGACAAAACATTAGTAATTTATCAAAAACTTATCGCTTTTCAATCTAAATTTTATTTTTTAATGAATTTACAAATATTTTTTTTTCATTTTAAACGTGAAAGTAAATACTACTGTTTTTTTACCTATGGTAATCGATTTACGAATTATTTTTCGATCTTCAATACATTTCGTGTTCGAATCTTATATTATTATTGGATTTCCATTAAATTTTATTAGTTTCAAAATTCAAGTTTTTAGATAAATTACTGAATAAAATATTGTAAAACTTAAAAAACTTAATATTTTCTTTTTTTAACATTTTTTTCCTTTAGTTAGTAAGAAACAACAAATTGTCTCTTCCCATATCGGGTTATGCGATAACGTTTTATTTCACAATTTAGAATGGAGTAGGCATATTCTTCGTACATAGCCAACATAAAACAAGACGCATACATTCTCATGTTTAGTACGATTGAATGTTGCTTCTTCCCGCAGCCGTTTACTCGAGTTACTCGACTCTTAGTAACACACGGGGCATATGATGTGTATTTTAAATGCATCTACACGTATATGGGAGAAAGTAAGGAAAATAATATTTTAAATTATGTATTTTATTCCAAGTTTTATTTTATTTTTAATTTTTTTTAAAAAGTTGAATAAAGAATTATAATTTTTCTCATTACTGTAACGTAGTTTCTTAAGTCGTAAAAAAATAATAAAAAATAGGAATAAACTATATTTATATATGAATACCACTGTTTTATTTACGTTAAGAAATGTTTGGCCATTAATTTTACGGATTAGTTATAATTATCAGTTATCAGTGTAAAAATTCAAATCCTTTATAATCGTTGTTTAAAATTACAAAGTGTAATATATGTTTTTTAAGACTTATCAGCTTTTATTACATAATTAAATAATTATTACATAAATTATTACTTTTATTGCATAAACATCTAAACGTTTCTTCATATGTTTATATAACAATATCCATCACGATGAATTCCACTGATAAAAACTGAGAATTATTTCAAACCTGAAAATGTCCTATTTAGGAAAAAATAATTCAAAAGATAAATTTTCAAATCGTTTGGTTCTATTAGTGATAAATATCACTATAATTTTTATAAATATCTATAATTTAGAAAAACTATACGTAATTTTGATATTCCTATATATGATATATAAAGTGAAAAAAAAGTTTTAATATTAAAAGCGAAGGGAGTTAGACCAAAACAAAAATTTCAATTTTAATAGGTAGGGGGATTGACTTTTGAAATTTTTTTTAACGATGATTTAGATATGCAGTGTAGGTAATAAATTTGGGAAAGCTAAGTTTTTTCTACAGTGCTTTTGGAAAAAATTAAAATTGCGTTTTTTACCATATAGCATAATAAGGGATCAGTGTCCCTTATATAGTAATATTTAAGCCAAATTTGAAAAAAGTCGGTTTTGGTCAGTCCAGAGATATAAGGCCAAAAGCAGCACGATACACTTACGTATATGTTGTACATATGTTTTTTTGGTCAGATGAACTATTTGGATCCTAAGACGTAAAAATCTGCAAAGAACCAAATTTTTGACATAATCATCATTGGTTCCCTTTAATATAGCTAGGCGTACACATGGGTTTTTAGTCAAGATGAATTAGCTGAACTGTAAAACGTAAAGATTAGAAAAAAAACATTTTTGACACGATCACCATACTTTTCTCTTTAATGTAGCTATTCTAACTATATTCGCCGGGAAAGTAAAATGTAAGAGAAGGTCATTTTTTACTAATAGAGATGTATTACCTTCATTATATAGCTTACCGTAACAACTGCGGGGGAAACTTAACAACCCGGACAGAATTGTTAATTTTTTGTAAATTTTATAAAAATTTCAGAAATATTCTGTGAACTTCCTAATTATTCACTTATCATTTACCTCCTCTTTTCTATTTTATTATAGTAAAATACAAAGGGTAAGGGTAAGGTGTAAATACAAGTTTTTTTTTAGCACATAATAGTGTTACGTAAGTTTTTAAATTTGTCTTAGAACGCAATTAATTATTAAACAGTTTATCTATATAAATAAAAGACAACCTTTGTTTTGTGTGTGCCCTAAGAACTCAAAAAATACGTACCCATTACGCTGAAAATTTCACAATTTATTATTATTTGTGCCGGGAGAGTTTACATGTTTAAATAACAATGCATCCAAAACGACAAAATAAAGCTTACATAGTTGTAAGACTTTCCCGTCACGCGCCTTTTTTCTGATGCACGGCTTACACACACATATATACACACACAACCTAATCTAAAATATTTATCATTTTATTTAAATATTTTTTATTTAATTCAATGATTTTAACTAAAACGCGCGCGCGCATACCGCATTTAATTTGCTGGGAGGTGGCGGTACTACCAGTTTTTTTGGAAATATTATTTTTCAATTGTTAACAAATGTAGTTAAGGAAAAGAAGACCTTAATTAGGAAAAATCTCGAGATACTGAGAGTGATCTTGCTGTACAGCCTGACCGCCTTGACCTTTTAATTTGTAATTTTAACGGCATTAAATGCCCCATATATAGAAGTAATCTGACCAAGTTTGGTCAAAATCTGTTCAGTAGTTCTGGAGATATAAGGTGTGAAACACCGAACATACACACGTACAAACGAACATTTCCATTCGGTTTTTGATTTTTTTTGGATTCCTTAGGTGCCAAAACGTAAAGATCCGGTGAAAACCGCATATGCCCAAATTGGACCGATTACAATACTTTCCTTTCTAAAGCTATACCTCTGCTTTGGCGCAAGGTGGGAAAATAATAGGTCACATAATTACTGTCTGAGAAAGTCGATATTGACATACAAAACGATCGATATGCACAATTTCAATCAATATAGAAAATATCTCTCGATATACACATCGACAACAATTTAATAAAAGAAGTTTTAGGTTACTTTTTAAGTTTTATTTTAAAGGATTATACAGTATTGAGATTGGCGAGATTTGAACTGTGGTATACATTCCAGGGGTCATAAGAATAGAGAAAGAAAATTAATAGTGAATTAATATTGTGCAATTTATTGTTTTCGTAATATTGTTCGTTTCATTTTTTCGTAGGTTAAAACAATTAAAAAAAAGAACGTAAATAATAATATTAATATCTATGTACAAAATAAAACTTTTATAATTTAAAAATTACAATACGTCCAAAACGACAAAATATTGGTCGATACTTAATTCGAGCCAAGAGAATGAGATAATAGAAGAAATGAAACAGGGGAAGAAACAGCACAATCAAATGAACGAAGTAGATTATATATGTCGAATATAATACACAATTAGTTAATTCATACACTTAAATTTAGCAATAGCAAAGCACTGCCGGGTCCACTAGTTGAGAATATACAAGGGTCTAGCTTTAGTAAAAGATATATATACATAATTTACTTATTTTATTAATACTTGCACTAAACTATTTCTAGTATTAAAATTAAATATTGTTAATTTAGTAATGCATTCATAACCAATATGTAAAGGATAAATGCAACCAATACAAAAAGAATACAATAAATTATATTTTAGTACATTTTGTTATTATTATTTGTTTATTTTGTTCAAAGTTAGTTTGACTAAACTTATTTGCATATTAAAAATGTAAATTACTCAATATCAAGTTGTTTTTATTTTTCAGTTTATTTTTATCCTTCTTATTTCGTGGTATTTTATTATTATTATTGTTATATTACGCAGACAAGGACAAAGCTTAATCTACTTTAGCACCCTACACACTGAATTCTTTGGTTATAAGTGGGTTGCTTGTTATTAAGAACGTGCTTTATGTTAAATTCCAGACTAAGAACCTTGTTTCATTAGTTCCACTACCTCTTTTTTTTCGCCATTCGTGGTCTTAATATGATACAGAAGATTGATGGTTAATTTGACAATAAAAAATACTTATTCCTCTACAGTATTCCTAGATTGTTGTACTTTACTCTTGAAGCTTTGTTTTACTGTTGCTTTGTATTTTTTTCTTTCTTAGAACGTGTTCTTTTACAATCAATAAGAAAAAATAATAATAGCTTTTCTTCTAAATTTTGTTTAACTTATATATGTTTTTGTTTAGTCTAAAAATATATGTATTTTTTTCATAATATAATTTCACTAGTAAATTACTACTCGTAGATTTTAATATTGTTTTCTTTTTAATAATTTAAATAATTTCGATTTATAACACTAGTCCCCCCTCCAAGAAATAAATTCCTTATAATTTTCGTGCTGTATTATTATAGGTAATGTATTTTTATAAAGATATCATATTTTTCCGGATATATAACTATGGATCAATTGAGTTTTAAACGAAAGTTCTTTACCATTATATGAATCATTTTTAGACGTAGCCTGGTTTATCTTAGAATTTATTTTTTTTAATTTTACGTTTAAGTAATTTTATCTTAATTTTTTTTAAAAAGTTATAACTTTTAGTTAACTGAAAATTTCATTATTATTTTTGAAACGTATTATCTTTTTTAGATGAGCTTGACTACGTTTTTATTTTAACAGAATTAATAATATATTGTAAAAACACTATTATTAGATTACATGCAATTTCAGTTTCAATTCAGTTATAACTCAGCCAAGCGACAGTAAAGTTCTATGTACGCATGCGCGGTAAGGAGGAAGAGCATAAGTAAGCAGCCACCTCCCACCTCATGACACCAGCAGGTTGGAGTTATTCGTGGATGTGTGTGTGTGTGTGTGTGTGTGTGTGTGTGTGTGTGTGTGTGTGTGTGTGTGTGTGTGTGAGCGCGCGTGTGTGTGGGTGTGTGGGTGGGTGTGAGTGTGTGAGGAATCATAGTGTGCATATAAGAGACAGGTAATATTGGCTAGCGTTCAAGTCCTAGTAAAGCCAGTTATTTTTACACGGATTTGAATGCTAGATCGTGGATACCGGTGTTCTTTGGTGGTTGGGTTTCAACATCTCAGGACTGGTCGAACTGAGAATGTACAAGACTACACTTCATTTACACTCATATATATCATCCTCATTCATCCTTATGGAATTATCTGAACGGTAGTTACCGGAGGCTAAACAGGAAAAAGAAAGAAAAGGTAATATTGACTAGCGTGATACTGGTTGGTTTTTGTTGCCATTTACCCCTCCAGTTGCAGTCTCCACCTTTACAGTCTTCACACTCTTTAAGCCTAGCTTTACAATAGTAAGTGACTGTGTTTTATAGAATATTTTCATTTAATTTCTACGTTAACATATTAAAAATATTAACTACGAAAAAGTGTTGGATCCGTTATAATTTTTAAACGTATTCTTCAATACTTATTCATTTGTAAACAAGAATCTGAACATTGCAGTAAATAAAACTGTTAAATAAAAGGTAAAGATAAAATCATCATTATATTTTGAAGAAGATCTTTTAGCTTTTCAATTTTAAATATAACAGTATTAGTCTAGTTTTCATTTTAGTTCTACGTTAAATTTCATCAAATCTAACGCAAGTAACAACGTAGAAGAGCAAATGTAATATTATTAACGAATAGTCGACATCTATTTTGATACTAAAACTTTATTGCCATCTATAGCTCGTACATGTTGGTATAATGTATCAAACATTTTGTAAAATATAGTCATGAGCTCTTTTGAATAAACTTGATTTTTTCATCGATCAAGATTTTATAACTTATAAAAAAACAGCATGAAAAAACTATATTCCCTTTTGATCACCTTAAAAAATCAATAGGCAGGCAATCGCCTCCAGCCACCGTATGCAACTCTCTCCGCGAAGGAAATGCATTATATCCTTAATAAAACTAGTGTTCCACCAGGCGTATTCCTTCTAAACCGAAAGGGATTTACAGGTCGGACTGAAAGGGAATCGCGCAGGGAGAAGAACGCAAAAATTTTGTCCCTCCAAATGTGAGGATAAGAGATTTTCTTTTACTAAAATCCAAACGAGTCGATTATTTATCATTTTTTTCAAAAACCTTTTCCTTTGCGCACGTCAAAGAAATAGGACGGTAACTATTGGGATCTGTTAGATTTTTATCTTTCTTTGGAACTGGAACAATATGTGCTTTTTTCCACTGCTGCATGAAGCTGTATGTGCATTAAAGTCACCCTATGGGCGGAGAAAGCTGAGCAATTAACGCTGCAGATATACTTCATATACTCTGCAGCGGAAGCTTCATTCTGATTGCGACCGCTTGCAGATTTGTGTTTATGTCAACCGCTTCAGTCGTAGCTCTATTTTATATTAATATAACTACTCCATCTCTAATTCTTATATTTAGCGATTGATCTCGCCGAATTTTATTGTATCTTCTTAATTGGAAATTTTCATTTTGGCAGAAATGTGTTTCTTGCAGGTATATACAAATCGGATCCACATCATGTACCAAACGCTGGAGATCATGGATGTTTGACAAACATCCGTTGATGTTCGATTGAATTATAGAATCGCTAATTTTTTAATTATTTAATCTCTTTGTTTGCCTTTTGGCCATTCTTTTTTCCTCTTCTTTTCCATTTTTCGAACAGTTTCGTGTTCGATAAGTATGTCATCGCCCGTGCAGCTCCCGGTCTCCGAATCGGAGACCATCGAAACCGTGGACGACGACGGGCATTGATCAGCGCTTGCTTTAGACGCCGATTGAGAGGCGGAAAACTCGGAGATCCCTGCCACAGGAGTCGCACCAGTCACCGCCTCAGGCATGGGGGAACAGTTCCTCAACTATTTCCTGCTCTATGCAATTCAACAGATCCCGACAGACCCCAACACCCTTTGAGGTATGGAGTGTGCCGTGCGGATCGACATGTACAGCAAATTCGCCAATATTCTTAAGCCCTAGGATCTTCTGCGACTGCGCATCATTAGTCTCCACATGAAGTCCATTATATGTTTTCTTGATTTCTTTAACTGGGCCTCCAGCACATTTACTTCTTTCTCAAGCGATAAGAAAAGGAAGTTTTTCTTTCGAAAAACTTCCATCATCTCTCATGATTACCAGATACTTGGGTTTTAGCACATTGCTCTTGAATAGAGCTCTCTTCCCATCAAACTCTTCGCATCGTTTTTTATCCTTCTATTTTCAAAACGTTTTCTCCGCTTCGCCTCAGGCGAAACGGGTCGTTCTAGACAAGGGTGTTCACTTGAACCCTCGTTTGTTTGTTCAGGCTGCATGATGAGTTGATCCCTTCTGTAGCAAGGCTAGCAGCTGGGATACACCCCCACTTCAGGGCTACCAACTCTGTAGGTCCGGTCCGGTACTCCGGTGGAACCGGCATATGTCCTGGCAGAGAGCGGATTTGCAGTCCCTGCACTGACTCCAGGACCCTACACACCGAAGTTTTGTGGTCTCCCATGCACCGACATACATGGGTACCTTAGCTACATGCTTCCCATCGCAGGGAGCATTTGAACAGCGGAAGAGCCTCCGTTATACCTGCAATCACTTCGACCCTTGCCGCCATATCGCCAGCTCTAAAGATGGTGTGAATCCATTTCCTAATCGTTTTAATTTCCATAGGTGGCCGAAATATCCAGTTCTTGAAGAACGGCCTGTAGGTTCAATTCTGGCCGAAGAAATTCCATCTCCGAAGATAACACTGGGAGCCCCGTTAGCCAGCATTATGAGTAGTACATACGTACAGCTGTTGCCGCCCAGGACGTGGAACACCTATGTTCTATTATGTTCCGGACGTGAGGAACATCTACCTCAGGGCATTATTTTTTTTTTATTATCATTATTTTTATTATTATTATATATTATCATTATCATCTATATATTTATTGACATATTCTACATTTTTTCCTTTCAATATAGTTTAATGACCGCTTTATAAACTTCATGACGCTATATAACTTTACACATATTTTTTTTAAATTAACAAAAAAGAACTTCAATTCTACAAATTATAGTTTCGGGTAAAATTTAATGTTTTTTCTTTTAAATTTTTACTTTATAATTATTGTACTTTTTTATAAAGATTACGGTATAATTTCTCAGTAGTAATTTTAAAGTAAACTTAGAGTATATATTTTGTTTTATCCTACTAATATACTTTCTGCCTTCTCTTTATTACGTTAATTGTTGTATTACTTTTTTCCACGTGATTTCCTTTTTTAAATTTTCTTTGTTAAACAGTATATTTGATGTTACTCTTTAATAATGTATTATTTATTACCTATTTTATATCTAGATAACTTTTTTTAAATTTAAATGCTTGTAACTTACACCTGGAAATAATGGGTGGAAATTTTTTAGGGAATGAAAAATTATCTGATTCAAATCCGAGACCGTGTAGATGAAAGACTGGGATGCTACTTTTTTGCCATACGGATCAACTTGTCTTTAATATTAAGAATTGGCATTAGAAATAGTTTCTTGTCGTGAAAATTCCTTCTAAGCCTTGGAAAAAATGGGAAAATTAGTATTTTAAATTTAAAAAAAGAATACTGTTGTAAGAAATTACATTAATTTTTCTACATTTCTCATCTTTCGTAATAAATAATTTATATTTACACTTTTGGAAGATGTTTCGATATAATTAAATAGTAAAATAAAACTAAAAAATAATGGTAGAAACAGAATATTTTTTTTTAAAACGTATTAAAAATATAACATAACACTATATCAGTAGTTAAAATATTACGATTTTTTTAAATTTTCCTCAAAATTTCCATAGAGCGAGAGGTAACGTCACCGCCATTTACCCGAAGGTCCTGGCTAAAAAATATATATATAAACGACTTTAGAAGTTCTTAATACGGTACCAATTCAAACTTTAAAACAATGTTGAAAAATTGTTATTTTTTATGCGTTTGGTTAATTTTAAATTTTAAAATATTATTTTTATTTAAAATTTGAATATCTAAAAACGATAAATAATACGACGACCATTTGAATGTAGAACTATTTGATAGAGATTTAAATATGAAAACAGTACTTTTTTAAAAAATCAGAAAATGATTACAGATAAATAGCGTTAAGTAAATATCATTAAAAAATAGCAAAATTTTCTAAAATGCAGGAATATTTAATATATTAATTTTCACTAATTTCCTTGTAAAATTATAATGAATTTTAAAATTATACTAGGAAATACGGTATTTTTACGCTACAACAATCCAATAATAAATATTGATGATGTGAAACGAAAAATACTTTCAAATCATCTCTTTAGACCTTGTAATATTTATTTATAAAAAATAATAAAAAAGAAGAAAGCATCTGCCAAGTGATCTTGAAAAAACGTACTCGACAAAATAAAAACTAAATCATGAAAATTATTGTGATTGGCTATGTCCAAAGCTTAAACATACACTAGAAAGAAAAATATATACAAATCGAATGAAGAATTACCTCCCATTATTTTAAATCGGCCTAAAATTTAAAGCAATGAAATTTTTCTTATAGTTTTTTGTAATTTATAACATCCTACTTTATAATGTTTTATTTTTTATTTTTTGTTGCAGGTAAATAAATTTGATTTCTTTAGAAAAGAAGATTAATACAAATTAAAGTAGTTGTGAGTAAGTAGGAAACTGTGATTGTAACGAAGCTCAGGTAAAACGTTTTTATTATTAGATTAATAGAAATAATATTTATTAACGTGCCGTTGGTGGTCCATAATAATAGTAACGAATTAATAATTTAAAACATTCTTTAGAATACATAGTTCAGCATATGACAATAGAAATTCATGGTCCAGTGATTTGAAGCATGCTGCTAAGAGATTATATTATTCTGAATGTTTCTTAACCCCCGCCCTAAACACACGATTGTGCGTGCGTACACTTGCATGTACATAAGAATGCAAGTAGTAGGTTGGTCTACTGGTGAACGCGTCTTCGCAAATCAGCTGATTTGGAAGTTGAGAGTTCCAGCGTTCAAGTCCTAGTAAAGCCAATTATTTTTACACGGATCTGAATACTAGATCGTGGATATCGGTGTTCTTTGGTAGTTGGGTTTTCAGTTAACCACATATCTCAGGAACGGTCGAACTGAGATTGTACAAGACTAAACTTCATTTACACTCATACTTCATACATATCATCCTCATTCATCCTCTGAAGTATTATCTAAACTGTAGGGACCGGAGGCCAAACAGCAAAAATAAAAAAGTAGATAAACTATCGATCTCTTCTTTAATAGAAACAGAAACCACTTCAAAATGTTTATTATTTGTTTTTAACCGTTAGGTCAACTGAACTACAGTTTAAGAAGAATTTATGTTACATAATCTTTATAGAATTTGCACGCCCAGCATCGATTGACCATATTGTGAATTCTTTAGGGGTTTACCTTGAACCAACATCTGTTGTTAGGCTATATCAAATAGAAGCAGGTAAAAATGTTTGTCACTTTCACTCTAAAGATTATGATGATTGTCTGTGACAAAAGCCTTCTGACCTTCCCTTTTGATGATGTTATTTTAATGTATTTATTCTTTATTCCAAAATACGAACTTTTATGGTCATTTATATCGCGTTGAAAAATGTTAATATAAATTTAACGTTTATGGTAATTATAATATGTATAAAAGATCAGTTAATTTTATTTGGATAGTATTTTCGTTTTCTGATTGAATTTTTTATCTTACTTTATCAAGTAATGCATTCGTACAACCGTTCTATTTTAATGAATTCATTCTTTAAATCGCTAATATTATCCAATTCATAGTCTCTGAATTGTTTTATTCCCTTTCTCTCTCTCACTCTCTCTATATCTATCTGTCTCCCTCCCTCTCTCTCTCACTCTCTTTTTCTTATCTATCATTTTATGTAATACTTTTTACTATCATTCTTTGAAGCAAATAGTACTGTAATACTGCAACAGTGAAAAGTTGCTTGTTGTAGCAAGAAACTTGACTTTGATATTTTAATGATGTATTTAATTTTTTGAAGCGAGGGGAATATTGTAATGCATAACAGCAGTATTTGGTCTATTACAGCTAATACGCACTTAATTATCCACTTAAGAGTATTATTGCATTTTAAAACATTATTCTCTATTGCATGGAGCATTGTGAAAAATAATATTGCATCGGGTTCGATGTACAGACATAATTAAAATGTTTTTCAATCGATTAAAAAATATGTTACTCGTTGAACTTGACAATAAATAAAGAAACAGATTAATTGTCTCTGTTGAATGGAAATTCACTTATAAAAATTATAAAGACATATTGGATAAGTGTGAGAAAAAGGTGGGAAATTTAACAAGTAAAATTTACCTTTACATCACATTACTAAATTTTTTAAATTTCATTAATCTTAAAACTGGGATTTCTATTTGAGGAGAGGAATACAGCGAGTTATCACCTCACACATTCTACCAGAACGAGATGGACTGGAAGTAGAGAAGAACGTTTCTGAAGAGGACCCAGTCGACGAATCTATAAGCCTACCTTTTATACCGACGGTATACTTTATTATACTAGAAAGAGTCCTCTAATCATCTGTTCTTGCACACTTCTGTGGAATCGGCAATCTTTGAGTATTATAATAGTATAATTATTTTGAAAGTACACGAAGAAGTCTATAATTAATATGATGAAGGAACTTGTCGTATGCCCTCTATAAGTGGATGCATATATTTTCGTGATATGATAATAAGATTTATACAATCGTGTGTAAGGATACAACGGGGTTAAAAGCAACGCCCAACCTCATTCAATTCCTGTTCGGCTGACGAATCATTGTAGGATGGGCTGACGAATCATTGAGCAATACAATTTGATTAATCTAAACCGGATTTGTATAGGAATAGGATAACCTTAGGATAAGAAAGAAGAACTTACATCACTTCTAGATTACTCTAATTCCGTTAGATTATATTAGATTGATTATAATTAGATATTACTAATAATATGTATAAAATAATGTAATCTTAGTAAATAAATTTGCAAACCAAATTCATCAATATTTATTCACCCGTTAACTGTTTCAAAATAATAATAAAAACAAAAAATTAAATTACAGTTATAAAGCAATAGCCTAATGAAAATGTCAATGAAGAGAATTTACAATGTAGTTAATACAGTATAAATATGTAACAATAAAACAAGGTCGATTATATATTTTTCAAGACCTATTTTATTGAACGTGTACATTATAAAAGTATTTAATAGTAATAGTGATAATGTGTTACTATTGTGTGATAAATTACATCGTGAAAAGACGTAATGTCTCGAAGTAATTGTGATCTAATGATTCGCTTAGTACATAATATAACTATTGTTTTGCATTGTCTAAGATGAAATCAAATAATATTATGACAATACAGTGTTACAAGTATATAAGAAGTATTTAATATTACGCATACATACATATATACATTACACGCACACACACGCGCGCACACACACACACACATATATATATATATATATTATACCCACGTACTGATTCGAAACGTATTTTTTTTCTCAATGTTTTTCTGATATCTAGGTGAAGATCATGTAAGTTATTTTTTTAGCTGTCCTGAATTTATTTTTTATATAGTGAAACGTAATGATAATATTGTAAATAAAAAAAATATATATTCTATGTCACTATTAGTTTGTTACGTATTACATAAAATAAACTATACACAACCAGTTCAAGGTGATTTCTGTAGAACTAATACCAATTAGGGTACAACAATACCTTTTCCTTTTTGCTATTAATATTGTATATCACCCACTCATAACCTCCCTAATCTCATATCGTTTTATAAAATAAACACACACACACACACACACACACACACACACACACACGCACACACACACACTCACACACACACAGACAGGCCCAAACAAAATAGACAATACGGGGAAGCTAATCTTAGAGAAAAAGTGTATTAATTGACTTAGCTAAATTTCTATAAAATATGAAACCATAAAGTTACGTATGCTAACATTTCAAACTATACTTTTTAAGATTATACGAAAAACTTTTTGTCCAATTCTTTTTTAATATATAAAAAAAATAGATTTTGAAAATTTAAAAATATCTGAGATATTTGAAATTATTAAGAAACGTTTTCTTAATATTTGACGATCCTCTTTTTCATATGTTCTTTACATTTATGGAAAGTAAAATTTTATAAATTAAAAGATTGCTTTTCGTAGCAGTTATGCTGGTTTATCTTCAATATCCTGAATTGTCTAATTATTTATACTCTTTTCCTCTGTTTTTTATTTTTAAAAACAATTTATATAGTAAAAATGTGTTATTATTACTGTTCAGCCATTCAACTAGTTACATATTAGTTCTCCAGAGTCATTCGAACTTCATGACGTTTATATTCATTACTTTATTAATAACTCAAATTAGTCCGAAAATTGTTCTAATTAACTATGAATTTACAAATTTTAGAAAAAATCATGTTTAAGTAGGGTAAAAAATAATTTTTATAATATTTTCTATAAATTTTTAACTTTAATTTTAAAATAAACGAATACGTTACATAGAAAGATGCCATCAATCAGTTAGCTCGAACTTTTTTTGGATTTCACTTTATTTGTTAAGATACTCCGTAATAAACTCTGTGTATTAAAATAGAATATGATAAAATTAATCAAAAAATAAAATGTTTAAATATTTATCTTTCTACATTAACTTGAAAATAGCTTGTATTTGTGTAAATTAAGATCAGCTATCTCTCCCCAAATACGTATTTCTATTAATTTTATTTTTAATTGTAAATTTGTTAAAAGTAATTGTCGTAGCTTAAATTTATATAAAATTAGCTAAAAGTGAATAATAAAAAACTATTTAAAGAAGCCCGTTCCCTTTTTAATCATTTAATTATCAAACGAGAAGATTATGTTTATAGAAGAAATACCAAAATTGCTCCTTCAAAAGAAAATCCAGGCGTCCCTTGATTAATATCAAAATAAATAGAGGAAAAATTTATATGCATAAATAACATTATTAATTTTTTTTAAAAAAAGAAATAATTAACCTAACAATTACACGTCTTGTATTAATCACATATATTAAATTATATATATATATAAAGATAGGTAGATAGATAGTACTTTTACGAGTATATAATCAAAAATTAAATTTTTTCTATCTTTATATTTGAGAAATATATATTAAAAATATTAGATAAATATTAAATAAGCAAACTTAAACTAAACTATGCAATTAAGATTTCAGCGCTAAAATTAAGCATATAATAAAAAAATTAAACACAAAATATTATTATTCAGTTGATTTATGGTATATTAATTAATAGAAAGTAGACTGTTATAATAACAATTTAAAATGTCATTACAAAAATAATTTAACCAAAATTGAACTGCATAATGTAAAACCAGTTTTAAAATGAGTTTTAATTTTTATTTTAAAACACGAGAATACTCAAGGTTTTATATTTAATATCGACTTAAATTATTTTCTTTTTCACAAATAAAGTTTAATATTTTGCAACAATAATTGTTAATATATTTTTTATAATTGTAATATTTATATTTTGATTTAAATATAAAAGGAGTTAAAGAACAAAAGGCATATTTTTTTATCAGTGTGGCGAAAGTTGTTCGAAGCTAAGAGATACATGTTGTACACGTTTTATTTCTTATTTATTCAGTATGTGTTAATTTATAAAGTAAATAAAGATTAAATGTACCTTTTTCTGACAAAGTTAAAACGAAATAAGTGAAATCTATCTACATAATCTGGTTTACTACGGAAATGCAAACAGACATTAACTTTTACATTACAATAATGTTAGATAGCGTTACTGTATAGAAGAGCAGTCGTCAACAAATGCGGTCACATATTATTATTTGTATTAGTACTTTATTACTACTGAAGATGCTAATATTAATATTATGTTTTCTCTTGTGAGTAGAATTGTAATATTCGTATAAAATTATAACTTTAATGTAATGACAAGATAAAGAATTCAATTAAAATTTAATTATCGTGAATATTTTATTAAAATAATTATTCTTTACTCAAGAGAAAGCAGTATAATCTGTAAAGTGTAAACTCTTGGTTTATTAGATAATCGGTCTGAGTTATAAGATTTATCTCTTTAGTTTCCTTTTCGTAATTTAACTCTACGTTTCATCCAAATTTTTATTCAGGATAAAAACTGCTTTTTCCTTCGAAGTTGTTACCTGCTTTTAATTTCTCATATTTAAATATTATATATTTTCGTTATTATTATATTTCAGTTATGAACGACACGGCGTGTAAACTGACAAAAAAAAATTAATGGCTATCGTTTAAAATCTGTTATTTGATCATTCATAAACGAATTTTATCATCGGGTCGAGCAAACGGTATACGCGTACGACAAGGTTAAGCGTATTATAGTATTTACTGATCGGTCGACGGTCTCCACCGATCAACGAATAAGGGAGGGATTATATCTATTATAATAGTGTAATGCGAAATATTATTAAATTGTAAATTCAGTCGTCATTATATTTTAAAGAACTTCTTTTAAAAATTTAAAAAATATATATTTGTCGCTCGTTTACCATGTTATGAAAAAAAATTAAATTGTTCTAAATGTCATGGAAAACTTTCATAAAACATACATTTTATATAGGCTTAAAATAATTCTCATTCTTTATTTTAGATTCAATTTTTGTTTAGATGACCCATTTCCAGATATTTCAGATATATTTGGTATTTATTTCAGATTATTTTTATTTGGTATTTCCATTTCAGATATTTAATTTTTTTTTTTTTGTTATTTTAAAACGGAATAATTCAGCCTAGGTTTGAATTTCTGTATGAAATCTTATAATATTTTGCTGGTTCAACAAATTACTTTAGAATTAAAAAAAAAGAAGATATTATTCTCTCAAAATGTTTTCTCTAAGAGTGAAAAAATAGTATCGTTTTTTATCTCACAAAAAGGGGTAAATCATATACTTGTTTACCACAATTTAATTCAACCTTTCTTGTAGTTAAAAGGCAAAAAAAGCATCTGAGATACTAGCAGAGTTGTAGTTAATTCCTATTCTGGACAAAATAAAGGTGCCAATTTCCGCTTGTAGAACTAACTAGTTCTCATTTGCGTCTGAAGTGTGGGCTTTATATTCTAATACCCAACAATACATTCGGCTTTGTGAAAAATTCAGTGGGAACCACTTCATTTTTCTCTAGTAATTCTGGTATGGGATGTTTGTTTTTTTAAGAAGTACTTATGCCATTTTTATCTCGGTCACTTATAACCGACACATTACAGCAACCACCATTCAAGAAACCGAATAAGTTATAATAATACTCTGTTGGGAATTAAAATTTCTGTGTTAGTTGATTTTGTTGATAAACTTTCTTTATCACTGCAGGAAAGTTTGAATTTTAATCTCTACACAAACACAACTACTAGAAGATTAATAATATTTTTTTCCTATTTTTTTTCTTTATCTTACTGACTAAATGAATTGTAAACTACCGAATCGTAATCCTTAATCTTTTTTTATTTCATTCAATATATATTTATAATTAAAAAAATAATAATATAACATATACCGTGATAATTCTGTTAGAATCTCTAATTTTATTGGTATGAAACAACATTTCTAAGGGTTTAATTGAAGCAAAAATCCACTTATAGAGAAACAGGGCTTCAAAAAAATAAATAAAAACCGACTTCAAAAAATATTAGTACTAAAATGTTACAAACAGTTATATTTGTATTTATTAACTGAAATAAAAGTATTTTCAGCAAATAACTATTTTTGAAGTCGGTGCCAGCCAACATAAGTTAAACAAAAAAACGTATCATCTATATAATACAAATCCTACTTCAAACAATGCAAAATCGGTGATAGAAGTTTTACTGCAATAAAATGAGATCTACAAAAATATAATATAAGAATTAAATGCTACATACAAAAATATGATATAGCAATACTTTATAGATGCTTTGGTACATATATTATCGCCAAGTATATGCCTTAGCGAACTCAAGATGAGGTATGATCGTGAGACGCTCTCTTATATGGTCTTGAGATACTATTTTGCATGTGGGAATCCCGTTCAGCCGCCTAGCGGTCAGTTATACTAACTTTATGTTTAACTTGTGTTGGCTGACACCGACTTCAAAAAGACTTATTTGCTATACCTTTTGCTTCAGTTAATATTAAAAATATAATTATTGTAACATTTCAATATTGTTATGTGTTGAAGTCGGTTTTATTTTTATTTTTTATAAACTATTTTATAAAACCTCCTACTTTTGTACTGTGCGAGCGGTCAGCGGCTATGGGTGTCGAGCCTAGCCGATCGGTTTTTTTGGTATCTTTCTAAGATTATCATCGGATTTGGTTAAATTTTTTTTTAACCATTCCGAAAGTATACTCTTTCAATTGAAAAAAAATGATCAAAATCGGTTTATTAACGTCGGAGATACTGTGTAACATACATTAAAAAAATTCTGTAATTGATAAGTCGGAAAGTTGTGGAATTTTGAAGTCGGTTAAAAATAATATCTTTATTTTATATTATAAATTCTACATTAATGCTATTTTTTATCATGAGATATTTTTCTTAAAAATGAGGAAATATTGTATTTTTCTATCGTATATATCAAACCTAAATAGATTCATCGATCAGAGAAACAAATTCAAATCTTTAAAAAAAATTTAGTTATATAAAGAATCCTTTAATGTATGTTACATGTATTTTTTTTTCAATATTATGTCAAATTAAAGATATATATTGTGAAATATGAATTGTTATTGGTTATGATGCAATATTTGTAGGTTGTATAATTTGTTAACTTAAGCATATGAAACAGAATGACATAACATCTAAAAAGTATTATCGTATGAATCAAAAGAGTATAATATTTTATTGGTGGTTAGATGAACTATACTTACCTTTTCAATTGTTAAATTTGTTCAGTTATCTATTTTTTTTTTTTTATAGATATCTTTTTTCTTTAGTTTATATGGTACGAATTTACCTCTTATTAATATTACATATGTATAAAAGTTAGAATACTTTTGTTTTGAATTTGATAGCAAAGATGACGGCATGTTGTTTAATATTCTCGTGACCAGTTTCGCTCTCTCCATGGTTATTTAGGTCGACAGCAAACTCACGGGCCTCATGTTTCATGTTTTGTCTAGGTCTGGACTTATAAATTGTATTATATTAATAATAATAATAATAATAATATTATTATTATTATTATTAATAATAATAATAATAATAATATTATTATTATTATTATTATTATTATTGTTGTTGTTATTATTATAACTGTTAATATATGGCTAATATTAATTTTTCCTTCATTTGTATAATTTATATATTCAACAACATTATTTTTATTTTCACAAAAGCCAGTATAAACTTATTAAAGGGTAAACTTAGTATAAAATATTTAAATCGTACATCTTTTTTTATTTTTATTTTTTTAATGATTTTGAAGATTAATCAATTATTTTACTCTCAGATATTCTTGCAGACACCACCTTACTAAATGGGGCGTTTGGATTTATTATACTAATTTGTATAGTGTTATATTAAAAAATACAAAATTTTGTCATTTACATCAGTTATCCATATTTTAGGAAAAAATATTTTTTTATCTTTTTTTTAATAATAAGTGAACTATGTATGAAATAACAACAAACAGATTTCATTGAATAATTTTATAGATAAGCGGGTTATATATTGAAAAATTGTATTTATAAATGGATTGTTTACCCCTTTTCATCCAGTATTCACGTAATTTCCAGGTTAGATTGTTTGTTATAGCTATCGAAAAGATCCTTAGTCAAACCATCCCCCCCCGCAACGCAAAACCCTCATAAGTACCAAGGGTCTAACTATTCTACTTTTTTTTTAATCCTATAACTTATCCGGGAAATGTCTGATGGAAATCCTTTTAGCATAGTGATCTAAGTAAAAAAGAAGGTATTTGATCGGAGTAGATAATCTGTCCATAAAGAATTCAAAACAAACAGATTTATTTAAGAAAGTTCTTTAAGACTTCTTCCAGGTATTAAACGTCCATTCTGGTTAAAATTCCTGGAAAGATCAAGTTATTTCTATCTATAATAGAAGCAACATATTAATGATACATCATTTTATGTTGAATAGTAAAAATATATGCTGTAAATAAAAATGTTTTTCCTCTAGTGAAAATCTAACTGACAATATATTGGTCTTCCTAAAGGAGGACGATTAACCATCCTACAAATTACATGGAATTTTGACCGTTCAGCCGGATCTGTAATGGAAGTATGTCTGGGAGAAGTAAAATGGAAAGTACAGTTAGCCTAACAGTTTAATACTGTCTTAAACGTAGACGTCAGTTGGATGTAAAATAAATTCCCAATTAAGTCAATTTAGTTAAGATTCTTATAATTTGAATATCATCTGTTTAGAAAGATAGTATAATATTGTTTTAATAAAAATTTCATTTAACTTGATAATTGTTTTATTAACAAAATCTTTTGTGTACGTAAAATAAAAGATTAATCCAATTTTTGATTATAAATCATCAGCTTAAATCTAAATACATACAATAAAAGGTTTTATGTAATAATAATAATATAAATTAATTTTATTAACAGACGATATTTAATTGTTGCTTGTAACTGTTTATAATGAACGTACCAATTTTTTTTATTAAATAAACAAAATTAAGCAAATATTTGTATATTATTTTCAAATTGTGCGTGTGCGCGTGTATATATATATATATATATATATATATATAAATCCCCAAAGAACCGTTTTAATTATTCAAGGATTTGTTTTGGAATCACATTATTTAGTTATTATTACATCTAGAAAAAATTGATAGATTACATTTAAAGATAACAAATATTAAAAAGATATATATGAAATATCATAGTTTAAATACACTTGTAAGAATATTTACATACGTTTTTCATTTAGAAATTACTACCTTAATTTAATTAATCGATAAATTAATTAAATTTATCGATTAATTAAAAAAATTACCTCTTAGAAAAAGGTGATTGCATCCTTCTTTTATGCGGATATCCTTCTTCGTATTTGATAATATAGTTACGTATTCTCTAACTAATGATGCACTTAGTTGAAAAAGAAACGTACTTGTTTGTGCTTAAATAGGCATCTGTACTTAACATCACCACTCTCTCTTAGTATGTATTTGTACGTAAACACTCTCTCTGTAGATATATATATAAATATATATATATATATATATATATATATATATATATATATATATATATATATATACATTATGTCCATTCGTTAATATTAAGAGAATAATTATGTATAGTCATGTCTTAATGAAATTCTCAAACCCATACATATATATATATATATATATATATATATATATATATATAGTGAAATCTCGTTTTTGTACATTTAAACTTAGGAATAAAATTTAAAAATGGAATTAATCAGTAATGCTTTCAACACTTCCGGTCATAATTATTCTAAATGTATACATATTAGGTATCAACAATATTTACACGTAAATTATTAAAATTATTTTTTGTTAAGAATTAATTTCACTTTTAACAACTTTCACTGTCGATTGGTTTATAATAGAATATTTGGCAATTTTGGGTAATACAATTTATTTCGCATCAATTTAAGTTAATTGTTCATTTTATTGACATTTCTTTGTTTCGTTCAATAGTATACATTTACAGAAATTTAAAATTATTATGTTTTCATATAAGGGAATAAAATTATAAAAAAATAATTATATAGGTTACACTTGTTTGTTCGTACAACTACACTCTATTTCTTTTTCGTTTTAGTACTTCAAAATATAATTGCGATATGTTTTTAAGGCGCTGTGTAATTTTGATCTTCTTCATTTTCTACCTCTTCTAACATTACGTTCGACACGTCGGTATAATTTTAAGATCCCTTAATAGAAGGTAGCCAGCCATCTTCTGATTGTTTCTTATCCATCTATCACTCTCTCTCTTTCTGTCTCATGTGTGCGCGAGCGTACGTGCGTGTGTGTGTAAATATATATATATATATATATATACCATCTCATTTTTTTAAGACGTTCACGTGCGCTTCAGCAGTCTTTATGTTTTTAACTACTAAAAATAACTATACACTTTGGTCGTAATTTTATTTTAAAAGTAATTTTTTTTTTTTATTTAGTTCTACAGACAGCCTCCTTCAATTACATTTTTTCGCATTTTTTTTTTTCGTTTTAGTTATTAATATTCTTAGAATTTTAGACAGCCTTGACTTTGTCTCTGGTTTAAAAATCTTTGTAATTATTTTTTATTATATTTATTTAGAAATTATATTTTTTGTCCTTTTTTTATTGTAAGAATAAAATGCTAAAAATGTTAAAATTTTTCTGTATAAATTTATTTTTTCTTGAATTATGAACGGTTAGATTGGATTATTTTAGTAAAATTTTAAAATTATTTTCTTTTAAGGTTTATATTTTTAATTTTCTTGTTTCTCTTTGATTTATATATTACCTTGGTTTCCCTCTGTTAATTTATATAAAACTAAAATTTATTCTTTACTTTAGTCACCTTTCAATTTTGAAATTAAAATAATATGTAACATAAAAAATGGAAAGCTTTCTTCTAAATAAATTATTTAAAGCAAACGTTGATTCCTCTCCCCCAGTAAAATTGAAATTAAAATTATCTGTAATTTAGGCAAGTGTATTATTATTACCATGAAAACCAATATGACAAAAAACAGGCCATTAAGAATTAAATAACATAATTTTGAAATAATTTTTGTAATAACATTAATAAGCGAGCCCTTCCCTCTAGTCTAAGGGCTCCACCTCTAGATCCCAGCTGTGTTTGTTATCTTCATGGTTGTTCGAATAATACTGATAAAGTCTCCAAACGAAGTGATTTGAAAAGCGCTGTTGTAGGCTCTCATTTTGTTTAGAAAATCTTTGGGTTTAGAATGGTCTCCATTCAACAGTGCTTAAGTACATACGGCGGTTCTTACATTGGAAGTAAATGAGACTTTCCTGACGTACAACATATTCCCTTTTGGTTTCCCTTCCCGTTCCCAGCGTGACAATACGAACACACTTCTGCCATGGCGCCAATGTGCCCACAATCGGCGTACTTAATCTGTAAGTTATAGCTAAAACCACCTCTATCCTCATGTGACCATGGTTGCTATACAATGACATCAATGAAGAATTTAACTGCAACCCGCTTTGCAAATTTATTGGGGCTCAAGTCTGGACGTAGCGCTCTCGGTCAGCAGTTTACCGAAAATCACGCGCTTCTGAGGACCGAGATACTCTCATTAATTTAACAGACTTTGAATTATAAAAAATATTACTTCTGTTACTTGATAACAAAAGGATATTTTTTTAACTTTTGGCAATCCAGTATCGACACCCAAAATAAACAAAATTCCAACTAAAACCCATAAAAGTTTGCTAAATATGCTAATTTAAGTTAATTGCAATAATAATAATAATAAAATATTAAAATATTTAAAAGTATGTAGCTCTGAGCTCAGAGATCTTTTTTCTTTAAACATGGAAACAGAAATATAATGAAGTAAAAGAATTTTTTTTTTCTTTAATGAATATCGCTAATATCTTAACTCTCCATTAGGAATATCGTGATAATTTTAATTGAAAATAATGACCGTGCCTCTTAGGTATAAATCTGCAGTAAAGTTTTATTAAAATCTGTCCTGTAGTTTTTGCGTGATGCATGCACAGGAGCGGCCCTAGATATCGTTTTATTATACATATAGACTATACATATATATTTTGAAGTATCCTGTGTTACATGCCTCTTATCCTTTAGGAAAAGAATTGTTACATATTAAAACTATGTTCCCGGATGTGAAAATCGCATCAAAAACTCAACATTATAAAATCGTTAGCGTTTAAGGATATTAAGAACTTACAGTATTACTTCATAAAATTTAAAAAAATATGAAAATAAGACAAAACATATATCTTATAACGTATTATATAAACAAATATTCAGAAAATGTAAAATAATTAACATAATACAAAATATCCTACAAATCGAAGGACAAAGATTAACACTGACTATTTGACTCAGAACATATTTATAGTCTTATTACATACGGGGATGAAACGGCTTCTACTGTAAAGAATTCTAAGTGGGCTAACATACACAGTTTTAAATAAAAATACTATTAAAATCAATCGTTCAACAGACAGTAATATTAATGTCATATTAGTTAATCAAATTATAGAAATAGATCACAAATATATTAACATGAACAAACTTGTAGTCGGGCTATGTCTAGTAAAAAGAACTTTTTTTACACATAAATAACATGTGATAAGACATACTAAATGGATTAAAAAAGTTTAAACGTAGTACAATTTTTTAACCACATTCTAAGGTCATCTCTTTAAAAATTAAAAAACAAAAAATTTGTAAAGTCTCTTTAAAAATGAAAAAAAAAACAACAAAAGGTTATAAACAAATATTTATAACATGTAATCTTTACTTAAATCTATCTTTCTAGAATTACGGATTCTTTAGAAGATAATGAAAAATATTATTTGTTAAAATTTGTTGCAAATCTTCATAATTTATTTAAATTATTTTTTATTTAACTATTTTAATTTTGTTTGAAATACTAACTAGATAATTCATTAAACTTTTACATCCTGTAGGCTATTTACGCTGATTATTTATTTTTGCCTTCTGTTGCCGGTTTTGTAACTACCAGAAATTTTTAATCTGAACTAGATTTTACTTTTTAGAAATCATTTTTATTGCTAGGAAAAAAGGAATTAATTCTGGTTTAAAAATTTTAGCGTTATACTCTGTGATGAAATAATTTTAGACGTACCGTAACTAACTGGTTTTTTAGTTAGTTTTCTATAATACACTACAACAGTTAATAGAAATAAATTGTTACGTAATTCATTATCACGTTGTTTGAGGTTAGTGGTTTATCAAATATTTCATCAAAGATTAATATGAAATAAATTTTTGAAGCAAGAAGTAATACAAATTTTGTTTCTAAAATAAGTATTTTTAAAATAATTTTTAAGGAATATTTTTTTAGTATAATTTTTCTTAAATTTTGATATAGATTAATTAATTTAGATAAAAAATCGTATTTTATTTACAAATTAAAAATAATTAAAAAAAAAAAGAAAAACGAAAAATCTGACTCAATTTTTAAGGTATTTATGGAATCGTTACTTCCAGAGGATTTTTACGGAACATTTGTCCTGTTACATTGTTATTGTTGTTTTAAATGATACAATTATTAGAATGGTGGCAACCCCAATAGGATTAATATAGGTCGATCGGTGTGTAGAGTAACATAGCTAAAATTAAACACTATAATTTTTGAAGATATTATATTTTGTTCAACAATGTAAATTTCAAGCTAAAAACATTGGTTATTGAATCTTCTTAAATTGTAATACTAGGTTTTTTAATTTAGGTAATTTTAATATTTAAAATGCAGTTTAAAAACACTACTATTAAAATAACAATAAACAACATAGCTAATTTCAAGTAACTAACTATCTTTATTTCAAAGTGTGGCCGATCGAGAACCACATGAAGCAATATTTTGCACCATTCTTTTTTTTTTTAGGCGTCTTATTTCCTGATCTTTCAATAGTTTGATTTTTTCGCTTTTTTTTCTTCTGACCACGCGTTATTGGTTTCTTTTTTCGTCATCTGTTGGAAACACCAGAAATCGTATATCAGTTTTCTGAGCGTTTTTCTATCTTATAGTATTTCTTTTAAATTTTTTGAATCACTCACTTTCCTTGATTTCCAGTCTTTTGTAAATATGGTAGAAGATTTTATTTTCTGAAACTGTTATCGTTCATTCTGATAATATAGTCGAAGAACATTTACTGTTCTTTTTCTTATAGAATCAGACATTTTCTCAGTTTCATTGTATTTGTAAAGATTTTTATTACTTTTGAAATTGTATTGGTTTTCACAAATTTTTATTAGACCCAGGACTTTTTCAAGATTTTTTTTTTCCGTTACATTTATTTCACCTGATTTTAAACTTAGGCTTCATTCCGATGCGTTCAAGCTTTCTAGTTTGATGACCGTATTTTAATACCTCATGGTAATTTATTTACTTCATTTTGTTTTCTTTCATCGCTTAATTAAAATTAGCGTCATATACCTGAATTTATTTTTTTTATATATAAAACAGCAGCCTGTTAATAAAATACTGAAATGGAAAAACCGTGTAGCATGAGATTATATGTATCAAACTGACCTTGCGTTCCAAAATAAAATCTGCTTTATTTAAATTCAGAATAGAAGAAATATTTTTGGCTCTGAAACTTGTTTTTGTTACTATTGGTTAAATCAATAAAAGCTTTTTTGTACGTGTGTTTATTTTTCAAGTGGGTTTTTAAAAAAAATGCTGCTTTAACGAAGTGATAGATTGGTTTTCTTATTTATAAAATTCTCAGTTACTTTTTCTGTTACTTCTTCTATTTGTTTGATTGTTTTATGAGCTTATATATATCGGTGTGTGTGTGTGTGTGTGTGTGTATTGTATTTTTATTGTTTTATATTGAACAGCTTGTATCATTTTTTTTCTTTTCTTTTTTTACATCGAACGAAACTTGGCACTGTTCATTTTAAGTATTGTGAAAATTATTTTCTTAAATATATCTAACAACCTACTGTACCTTTTTAAATAAAAGTAGTTGTTAATCTGTATAAACTTGAATCTAACCGATTCTTACTGTTTCTGTGTAATAAACTCAAAAACTAATAAACCAACTTCAGTTAATATTCGTGAAAATATTATATATATAATATATTTAAGAACAGAGTTTTATCTGTCGTTTTTATATTCAGATATTTTTTTCCAATTGTGGGTTGTTATATGACAGCCAGTTAAACAAACGAAACCGAAAATAATTTATTTCGGCTTTCATTAAAATTAGTAATAAAGAATATTTTTTTGAAAAAATACATACATATTTAATAGGTTTAACTAATATGACTTGGAAAAAGAACTGGCAAAAACTGAAGAATTTTTTCTGCTGGAAATCTCGACCGTCTGTTAAAAGATCCAGTCATTACATAAAGCGTAGAATACAGTACAGTATTATGTTTTGTCTAGCATTATATTTTGTTTAAAAAAAAAACAAAAAAACAAATGAGATTTTTGTTTTTAATTGTTAAATTAACTTAATATGTGTTTTATTTAAGTTGTTACTTTGTAAAATGAAATTGCATACCTTGTTGTAGTGGCGTAGGTACAAGATTAAATCTAATAGAATTCTAAATTAGTGTGTATTTCTTCCGTCGTGAAAATAAACAAGATTTTATCATTACTTATAATCGGTGATAACATTTCTTTTAATACGTAGAGCACTTAATAGTAGATTAATTTTTTATTATATCTTTGTGTTCGACTTAAACTCAAAGATAACTTTTCTAGTTCAACCCGTTTACTTAATTTTTAATAATACATTTTAACTTTTTTTTTAATATTCCATTATGATTATTACGCAATAATCTAATTAATAATTAATCAATTTTAACAAGAATAATATATATATATATAAAATGTATTGTGTCATCCAATTTATTAGAAAGATTACATATTACCTAAGCTGCTTACAAACTGAATTAAAAATAAAAAAGACAATAACATGAATTTTACCTTAAGCAATTCTTATAACAAATAACTTAGTAATATTACGAGTTGTTTTTTTCTTTTTTTTCTAATTTTCTTTGTTATTACTTGACTTTTTTAAAAACAATATAAAAAATAATAATAATAAAGCGAAGAGATATGATAGAAGTGATAATAAGACTTATTATTAAAAAACTGATTTACCACCATCGGATTTAGTGTTACTAATCCTTCGTAATACTCTTATGATGAACAAAAAGGTTGTTATTACAAAACGAGCTATTGTCTACTTCTTGTAGTGTAGTTGTTATTCTACGGAACGAAGACCTCATCACAAAACTTTAGTTTGGCTCATATAAAACAACACGCATATCTATTAAGGATGTACGTATAATTCTTTTGTTTTCACTGCTACATAACCATATTATAAAGTCAGGGACAAATTTAACCTTAGGCTACTAAAAAAAACGAGTGAAGACGTTGCTTTAAAAAAAAACTTTAAGAGATATACTATAAGCGTCATTTACTATAAGCGTCAAATATTTATAAAAATGATATATTACTGAGAATCTGATTAATTTAACAGAATTCATTTTATTTATGTTTAACAAATTATTCTTTTTGGGTTTTTTTTCGCCTTTATTATATATTAGGTGAAACCTTTTTTAAAAAATTATACATTAATCTGTTGTTTTTTATTATCCCTGTTTTTTGTAGAATAAAAACTGCCGCAAAATAATACAAAATAATAACTATACGCAAAATAATAATATGTAATAGGCATAAATAAGAGGACCTTTCTTTGAGACTGATGTAGTTTGCAACTATAATCTATAGTGAATAGAGTCTAGGTATTTCTTGTGAAGACAGATTTACATACTGTTACATAAAATTATACCGGTTAAGTAAAATATGTAATGAAAAATGACTTTATCCCTCACTTTTTGTAATAAGTCGTGTGGACCTTGTTATTCTTTGGAATGGTTACGAAATTTTCATTAGCGACTTGTATTTAAATAAAATTCGTTTTATCTTTACGATTACCACAAATTTTTTTTTTTTTTAAATTATCGCGCAAGAACATAGAACAATTTTTATTCAAACTTCCAGCATGAATTAACTCCATTGAAATATTTGCTAAATTGTTAAAAAAATTTACTGGGAATATCTCTTTTTTTGATGAAAAAATAGCGCTTTTTTCACTGAGAATTGATTTTAATAAAAATATTAATAAATGAAAATTAAAAGTACAAAATATTTTAAAAGTTTTTAGTTTGTTCTTTTTTATACGGAGAATTCCACTCCGTCTTTATTATTAAGTGAAAATTCAATTGAAGTATATTAAATTTGATAAAATTAACAAAGGAAAATTTCTTAAAATGTAGAATCTGTCTGCTTGTAAATTTTTTCTTGTCGTTTACTCTCTGTAAATTAAGTTTCCGAAAAACTTTTGTAGAATATAATTTTTTTCAAGTATAATGTTAATAATAATTTATGTCAGTACAAAATTTAAAATTCTCATTCCTGATATACTTGCTAGGTACGTCGCTGATCGCTGAAGGAATTCTAAGAAATATTAAGAAAGTATTGAAACCCTTAAATATTTTTTCTACATTTAAACATAGAAAAATGAAGTTTAGCAAATTTTTTGGTATGAGACCACCTTGAGGGAAATTAAACATTTTTAAGAGAAAGTGTGTTGTTATGACAATGACACAATATTCTAAATTAAAAAATTTAGCAAATGCTACTACCTTAAAAATAATATATTTTTTGCAATATCAATAGGCTACTTGGGAGTGCTTTAGGTCGCTTATCAAAGAAGTTGTAAAAACAATATTATACTGACGCCATTTTGGTTAGGGTTGTCGTTATCTGAAATCTTTACGCCATTTTTCTAATTTCCTTTAAAATGATGTGTCACTAACTATACTTTCCGTTTCAAACTTTTGAGTCGCTTCCCCCATGGGAGCTTGTGAGTGTGGTGGTAAAGATTATTTACTTAAAATTTTTATGAGAACTTTTTCGGAGGTACCTTCAGTTTCATTCCGAATTTTTTATATTACCCACCGATATAAAAATATTTTTCGTAACATAAAGCAACCGTTTTTTTTTTCTCTCAAATTATTACAGTGGAAAGGTGGATAGATGAAATTATTTTAATATATATATATATATATATATATATAAGCATGTAGGAAAAAAATTACAAAGAAATAGGTCCTGGTAATAATTTTTTTCATATTTCAATTTTTTTTGTTAAAAAAATGTCGTAGACAGTTCCGCCGTACCTAATTATGAATTACTTCCATGTTTATGTCAATGTCGTAGTAAAATGACAGACGGACATGCAACATTTATAATTTCTTTTTTTAATAATTTCAATCTAGTTTATGATTAGTCATTGCCTTTTCTTTACTTCGTTTCGCTAATAAAAAATTGCATATCTTATTTTTTATATAATATTCTCCATAGATTTGTTAAAGAATTTCACATTTCTATTATAAAAAATGATTTTTCTTTAATAAAAGTTTATAAAAATTTACGTTATATAAATATCGTAATAAAATTTATATAAATTAGAAATAATAATAATAAATAAATAAAGTAGTTTAACAATATGATTTTTATTATAAATTGTTATTTTCTTTATCTCAGGTCCATTGCAATAAAGCTTTGATTTAACAGCAGATAGTTTTGTTGTAATTTTAGGTTGACCATATGCAAAACACTTCTTTTAATTGTACCTGAAACTATCTAAGTATACAAATAAATTAACGTTCAAATTCATTTAAAAAAAAAAATTATTATTCATTTAAAATTTAAAAACGAAATTGAATCTTAACAGAAATTTAAACCTATAACATTTACTTTTAACAATTTAATCCCCTTTTATGAAATTATATGGAATGAATTAGTATAACCAGCTATCTTTACGTTGCTTTTAAATAGAGGATGCCTAAAGAAGATAAAATAAATGATCAAGATCCCGTTAACTTCCTTTTTATGTTTAATTTTTCGGGTTCAAAACTGGGACAGATATGACAATTTTCACACGCCACAGAATTCTATTTCCACATTTCACGCACAAACTCCAAGTTTATGTTGGTTGCAATATCACCGATCCAAAACAAAAAAAGTTCAAGCATTAACTTGGTTAAGGGTGTTAAATTTTAAAGAATTATTAAAATAAAACATCTTTCTTTTATGTTGCATGAATTTAGAAAGACAAATTTTTAAGTTCTTTAGATTTTAGATTAGAAACTTAAATATATTTAGAGTTTCACTAGATTTTTTCTGTGCTTACACTAAGCGATTTTGCCCCTGTCGGCTGACTTTGACGGGACGGGCGAGCGGGGTTTGTTGTACTATCTAACCGGATGACATCATCATATTACAAACAATGACACATTTGTGTATCAAATGCATACACAACAGATTAGTACAGTACAATGTAAGAATGTGTAATGTAATTTTTGTAGCGTTTCATAGTGTTCTATTTTTTGCAAAAAATACCACCGTAAATTTCTCTTCTTTTCTGCTTGATTCATCTTAAGATATCTTCATTTCGTGTTTTATCCATCCATTTTATTTTCTGTATCGTTCTATAACAACATTTTTCATTTCAAAGGCCTCAGCTTAAACTATCACTCAATATTCAATATTTTTTTTCGCTACTTCACTGATGTATTTCCAACATTGTTTCTAAAAATATATATAAATTTATAAGATACTTTTTTACATGTAATATGTTAGGAAGATAAAGTAAAACTTTTGTGAACTTAATTTTAAAATAAACATTTGTTTTGTTTTTTTTTTAATTTACTTTTTGTTACCGTAAAAAAATGTTGACCTATGTGAATAAAGTTGATATTTCCTTTCATAAAAAAAATGTTTAACCAATGTAATAATTAATTATAAGAAATAAAAATATTAGTTATTATAAATTAACTTGCTATAAAAGATAAAATTAAAAATTTAATTATTTAATAAGCGGGAAGTTTGACTGTTAATTCTATAAATAATTATAAAAACGTTAGTAAAAATCTAATTACATCCGTTATTTTCTGTCAAAATATTATAATGTTTCATTTACATATATCTCTTGTTTTATTTTCTATATAACAAGTTATGAAAATTAATTACTTATACCTATTCAGGTGTAAAAATAATTTCCCGGTTATTGTTTTTTTTAAGGTATTACATTTAATGCTTTCTAATTTTAACAAGAACCTAATTAAAAAAGTATATTTTTTACTTAGTCCTTTCATCAAATGATAAATATATCTCGTTAATATCCGTAAAATTTTGTAACAAATTTATTCGTTAAAACATATTTTCTTCTGAAAGAAACGTATTTATTATTCTATTCTTAATTAAAAAATAACCCTTTATTGATAAATTATTATAAATAATTTAGGTTTTATTATTTTTTTAATAACATTATATTCCATTAAACGTAATATTTGAACAACTGAATATATGAAGAGAAAGTAAAATTTATACGTAATGTAATATGATTTTTTTGTTTTGTTTTTTACCTCCGATTAATACCGCAATATTTGTTTTGTAACAATCTTATATTTAATTATTTTGATGTTTTGGTTCTACAAATTAACAATTTTCATTTGTGAAAACAGAAAACAGTGATAAACTCGTCGTCGTGTATCAGTTGTTATCGAAGTCGAGGATACTTAAATGAAAATCCTAGTAAAAGTATTTGCTTTTATTCGGATTTGAACACTACATCTTGGATACCGGTGTTCTTTAAAGGTTGGGGTTCAATTAACTACAAGTCTCAGGAGTAGTCGGCCTGAGTCTGTTCAGGACTACACATTACCGGAGTATATAGTTACACTCCGCTCGCTAATGATTTTAACTGTTCATGGGTCTATAAATAAAAAGATAAAAATAAAATAAAATTATAAAATAATATATTTATAAATATTTATTATTAGTTATATAAAATAAAATTATTATTATTTATTTATATTTATTATTTTGTAAAAAATATTAATTTATTTTATTTTTTATTATTAATTATTTTAATTTTATTATTGTATTTTTGGTTTTAGTTATATTTAATTACATTATCTACGATCATACATTAAAAATTTTTGCTTCCAATCAGAAAATGCAACGTAGAATCCAAATAAAATCAATTAAAATTAATTTTTTTACAGCTAAATTCCAGTTCACAAAATTTTAACGGATACCTCCATTACTTGGTCTCCTTTTTACTTGTAGAAAAAATTTAGAATGAAGCGGGATGATTTCAATATCACCCATTTGTCTTTGTCTTTTTAATAAACTAAGTAATTGATTTCTTACATACGCGTATATACTTATATATCGCTGTATATGTTTCTCAGCCCTCCAACGGTCTCAATCTATACTGTACATTTTTTTCTTGAATTTAAAAAAAATACTTAAACAATAATTAAACCGGAGAGAATTGTTTAAGTGGCCAGCATATTGGTATATAGCTATTACCGTGCTACTTTCTGAATCATAAAATTCTGGATTAGATCCACAGTGTACATAACTGGAATTTTTATGTTTAATTGTAATTTTTCACTCGCAAGCCATGATTTTTATGAGAAATTATAACCGTGAAAATAAATTTTTTAACTTTTTAAAAAAAAACGGTGAATGTTAATCGCTTTCTTTACATTATAGATTAAACAATGCCATTCGGAAGAAAAAGAATTGAATTATTTATAATTTTGGATTAATGTAGATATTCTTAGTCTTTTCAACATTAAAATGTAAACAAAAAATTTAACTTGACATCTCTGTGAAATCTAGATCTAATTATTGAAACGATAAGAATGAAATCTCTTTAAGTTTTTAAGATAACTACTTTTATTTTTTATTTTTTTTTATTTATTTGCAACTCGAAGGAATTTTCAAGAAATTGATCTGTTTTTTATACTTCTATTTATAGTCGCATCAACGATTAAAGTCATTAGCGACTTATCGGTATAATGTAACTGTACCGGTAACTGTCTTGAAGTCTTGAACGAACTCAGGCCGACCATTCCTGAGACTTGCGGTTAGTTGAAACCAAACCACTAAAGAACACTGGTATCCACGATCTAGTATTCGAATCCGAATAGAAACAACTACCTTTATTGGGGTTTGAACCTTAGAACTTCGACTTCGAAATCAGCTGATTTACGACGACGAGTTCACCACTACACCAATCCGGTAACTTAGAAACTGATCTTTCTTTCATCTAAAAAAACAGCTTAGCTGTAATTTTATCTTTGTATGGAATATGTGACGAGAAATTACTACATTATTCACAAAAAAAAACAATGGTTAACATTTTATCATCTGTTATCAAATAGACAAATATAATTAAACCTAATAAACCTGTAATTTATTTTATAATGTTTAAAAAATAATAATTTGAATTAATTTTTTTTTTTAAATTACAACATAAAAAAGCATAATTAGGTGGAATCCAATGCACAACTAAATGTTACAAGAGTCCTAAATCCAGAATTTCAACATTCTACGGCTAATCGTTTTTGTGTTATGCGCAGTATAACTCAAAAACTACAGTATAGCTCAAATAGCTGTCAGGAGTGTGTGCGAACATACGTACGTAAGTACAGACGTCACGTTTAAACTAGTCAAAATAGATTCAGAGATGGTCGAAATGGATATTTCCGTTGAAATCTGGAAACCGAAATATTTCGCGATTATAATAACTTACTTGTACGGTACAAGGAAGTAAAAATATCTAAGTAATTTTTACTTATTTTTTTTTATTTTACAATTGATGTGTAATTTCCAGTATTTTTTTTACATTTTTAATAGCAAAATTTGTTTTTACAAATTCTTCACATCACAAAAAAAGAATTCGGTTTTTGTTTACATTAAATAAGTACTTTTTTGACAAATATAGTAACGGACTGTTTCTAAATAAATTCAATTTTCAAGTTTTCTTTGTTTTATTGAATTTTTCTTAGATCATTTGTTAAAAATTAAATTCTCTACAAGTTTTGTTTAGAATTTTTATGTGTATGTATTATCTATTTAACAAAGTTATTGTACGTTAAACATAAAAAACAGGGTTTTACCCAAATTTATTGGTTTTCACCCCGGATTTCAAAAAAGCTACTGCGGATACGGTTATGATACCTATTTTATTCAATTTTGCAGGTCAAAAACCATAAAAAATCATTAATTCTGTCCCTTAATTAACGTCTTAAAAATTTCAGTACGACCTCATTTATAGGGGTAGCTGAAACCCGAGCGAAATCTTTTACTAGCCGTACCTCGCAAACGAAGCATTTTAGGACATATCTTTATATGAACTTTTTTTCCATTATTTTCACGAATATAATAGGTATGAAAGTCCCGGGAGAACTTCGTGACAAACTCAGTATATGTATTTATATTTTTCTGGTTTTTACTGAAAAATGAAATTACTTTTCAATTGCCTGTAAGATATTTTAGAGTCCTAGTAGTGAAGTAAACAAAGTAAAATAAAATATTTGTTTTTTTTTTTGTTTTTTTTTTAAATCAGTTACATTCGAATTATGCAATTCCTATTACAGTAGAATTTTATGGAAGGTCAGTTTTCAATGAGGTTTCCTACGAAGGTATTAAATTTTATTTACTTTTTGTTAGATCTCTCTGTAAAAGATTACAATTTTAAGTCCATTTTAATAATAAATGGGATAATTTTTAAATACTTAACTATTAAAGAAAAATCTGATTTTAAAATTTTTAATATAAAATTGACCTCGATATTTTTTTTTTCTTAGTAATAAATAACAAAATGATATTTATTATTTTTTTAAGTAATAAATAATTTTAATAATATTTAACATCTTGATGACCATGTATATATGCTACTTTTTACAGTACTTTAATATCAAGTATTTTTTTAACTTTTTTTTTCGGTTGGTATTAAAACATTTTAACTAAGACACAAGTTCGCCTTGAATGTCACCTACAATCGTTTTTACCAATCAGCGAACCGAGTAAGCAACTAAGCAGCCAATATATTTTTTTTCTTAATTAAACGAGTAGGATGGATATCTTTACTTTTCATATCGTTTTGTTCTCCATTTTTATTTTTATCCACACAATTTGTTTTTTTATTATTTTTTTCGTTAAAAATAAAATAAATAGAATTATATAAAAGAATAAATAGCAAGCTGGTTTGGTTTAGTATCAAACGAGACTTGATTTTATTAAGTTGATTCAATCCGGTCACTTTGTCTAACCTATCCTGGATCAGCGAATTGCAAATGCCATGTGATAGCCAAGGTCAAATAGTACTAAGCCGCTAACCTTGAGGTGTAACGGGAATTTACCAAGTTATATTTCATTAGGTCGTATATAATCGGTTGTCCTGCTGAAACGGTATATATATAATCTGTCATATTGCCTTGTATTTTATATATATATGGATAATATTATAATAAAATTAATATAAAATATTATAGATATATAATATTTTAATATATCTATATTATACGTATATAATATCTATAAAATAAAATTATTTTCTTCTTTAAATTCAACATTTATTTAATATTTTTGTGTTTTATAAAGATTATTTATGAAATAGTTCTGAATTTTTCTTACCGACTTTTTGAAGAAAAGTACAGTATTATTTTCGGTTGCATGGTTTGAGTGGGGGAGTGGAAATGGATTTTCTTTACGTTTTGGGTATGAGGAATATGAAAATACTGTTCACTTAATTTGTGATTTCCTTAGATACTTCTTTATAGGCCTATGTATAAAATTTTGTGGCTCAAAAATCTTCAAAACTATTAGATCAATTTCATTGAAATTTATATATGCTCTAGGAGTGTATCTGAATTTGTGCATGTAAGAATATGATGAAGACTGGGTGAGTCGTTCTTGAGTTACACTCAATTTAAGGTCAAAAAATGTGAGCGGGGCGAGTTAGAAGGAATATTTTCGGCGAATTCAGGTAGCGTTACCTGCTTTGAAGGTTTTGACGACTGGGTGTATGTTTGAGCGGGGCAAAAGAAAATGAAATAAAATAACGAAAAGTCGGTCTTCTTGCGTAGATCTGTTCAAGAATTTTTTTGGTTTGGTTATTCTAAATCCATAATAAAATCGGTCCTTTATTACAGATTTCTAAATAGGAGGAAATTATTACTTCTATTTATCTGTTTATTTTTTCGAGGACAATTACCTCTATTAATCTTATTCTAGATTTTCTCTAAATAACTTACATGGAACACTTTTTAAATGAAATATTACATGTCTATATACAAATTTAATTTTTTTTCTTTGTTTTTGCATTATAGTTGCTTGGAATTGTATTGTTTAGTGTAAATACAACCCCCCTCCCACACACACACATACACACAGTCATATTATTCTGATTTTTAAAGTATTATATGAATGCATATTATGGTTTCCAGAGAGCATTAGCTCACGATCAGTTGCAGTCTATCTACATCACTGCATTCCTATAATTAATGTTATTAAGAAGCAGATCTCTTACTTTTACGTTTTCTACAAACTGCTATTTTTCATATGGACAGCTTTTTCTGTAACCCTATTCTCATTTTTATAAATTAAAACAGCTAAGAACAACCGCTTGAAAATTAAAAAATAATACTCATACTCATACTCATATAAATATTTATTTAAAATATATCTTTAAATATTCAAATATTTAAAAAAATATCAATTTTTTTTATTTAATATTGATATTTATCTTTAAATTTTGAAATTGTAAAGTCGTCGTCAAACATTAGTAAATTGCAGTAGTTTTTAATTTTATCTCTACTTCTAGAAGTCAACATTTAAAGAAATAAAGATTTTTTAGTTTTTTACTTTGATTTTATTTATTTTAACCATCTGTTATTTATTCTTGAACCATTAGTACTTAGCGTTAAATTCTCTTCTAAGTAATTATACATGTGTTTTTTTGTTTTTTTTTTTTTTCATTTGATTAGATCTGTTTTTCAGTAATTACATCAAAGCCAAGAGCTGTAAGAAGGGCAAGGTGGTAAGCGAAACCCAACGTCAGGATTGGTGAAGAGAGTAGGGACGTAGCCACTAATTATTTAATGTACACAATTATATTTTAATAAAACTAATTCAGTTTTATTATCAAGTTACTTTATAATAGCATTAAAATTACATAATTAATCTGTTGCAATATTCCAACAAATCACTTGAAATATTATCTATTTGTTGTCGATAGCTACAGTTAAAAAAAAATGTTTTCTTTTGTTCCACTATACTAGTGGTTTAAGTAATATATAAATGTGTACATTACAGTATAAAAACTGGTTTAATGAATTAATACGTTTTCTTATCAATTTATTTTAGATATTTATTTTCATTATAATATAATTAAACAAAAATTACAGTTGTTTTTACATGTAAACTGAAATATACTTATGTACGAGTATTATTCTTACGTAATAACACTAATTAAATAATTTATAAAAATGTGGTTAAAAGTGTTACATAAAATAAAAAAGCGTAATTTTGAAAAAAAAATGTCTACTTGAACAATTTTTAATAATATTGTTTTTAAAGTCTAAATTTTATTAGAAGGGTAAATTTTTTTTATACACCTTTATATAAGGTTTATCTATTGTCAATATGTGAACCGTAAACCTTTTTTTATTTAAAACGAAAATATGGTTTATTTTTAATAATTTATCTTTAAAAAGCACTGTAATCAGTCTACGTAAACTATTAGCTTCTTACACTAGATATCAGGATCGTTCGGAAAGCTTTCGACCTGACAGAGAGATGGTGTAAGTATAATCTGATAAATATGATATTTGTCAAGTATGTCAAGCATGATCTTTAACGTGACTTGCTGCGAAGTTTCAGACGCGTGCGTTTAGTTAATTATGTGTGGCGATCAAATAAAGCAAACACGTTTTGACATTTTCTGCAAAATGGATCAAATTGAAGTTTGAATTGTTATAAAGTACTTTGTTTTAGAAGGTTTAACCCCGGCAGACCCAGAAAAATGTTAATTCCTCTTTAAAGTAAATTTCCTCCTTCATTTTTGACGGCAAAAAAAGTGCACTGCTCAATTTTAAACGTTGTCGTCCAGTCAAGACAATAAACGCTCGGGACGCTCTAAAACTGCTACGACCATCGAAATCGTAATAAAAATTGAAAATGTCGTATTAAATGATCTCCAACTTGGGAAATATACGAGACCTGCTGACATCGCAAACATCTTCGTAGACCGTGTCCACTACACGATGTTTTGGGTATAAAAAAACTTTACGCTCGATGATGCCGCGTTTTTTAACAGTCGACTAAAAACCCATTCGACTGAATACCTCTCGAGGGTGTTTATACTTGTTTAAACGGATTAAGCTTAGTTTCTTCAACTACTTATAACAATATATGAAACTTGGATTCACCATTACACGCCAGTGACCGTAAAGTCTACGGGAGCAGATGAAAGTGCGTCAAAGGAAGCGAAAACAGTTCAGGCTGCAAGAAAACTAATGGTTATATATATTTTTTTTAAATTCTCAAGGTGCGGTGCTAACTGGAAAAAATAAAATCAACCCCTACTTCTTAAAATTGTAATATATGTTTTTTCTTCTTTCAGTCTATCTCTCTTCGGTTTAAATATTTTTTCAAAACTTTTGATAATTTATACTTAAAACTTATAATCTAAATTGCAGAAAAGTAAGAAATAAATCTTTTATTTCTTATTTTAGCATTTATTAAAGGGGGTGGTAAATTTAGAGAAAACTTTACTTAAGCAAATTTATTAAGCTTAACCTGCATATGAATATTTTTAGAAAGTTTTTTTTTTATCCTTCACCCCTAAAAGATATATGTGTTTTCTTTAGTCCTAACTCTTTTAAATTTTATTATTAATAGGCGGGAAAGTCATTCGATACTTTGCCCACTTTTTCATACCAATACCTTTATATTTTCACACAAAATCTCCAAATTAATTTTTGCCCCACCCTTCTCTCTCAATATATATTCTTAGATGTGCAAATATTTATCGAACAATTTAAGTTATCGGTTTATACTATAATAGTTTTGAGGATTGAAGAAAGAAAGTTTTAAATTTTGTAAATTTCACAATATTTACCATGAAAATATTTATCTAAAACAACTTTTAATCGATCCATTCACTTAGGATTTCATTACATTCCAAGTTTTGAATTTTCCTTTCACCCTATTTAATTTTTTTTTTTGTTATTTAAAATATTACTATTATTATTCCATTTTTTTTTAATTTTGTTACTTTTAATCGTACTTTATTTCATATTTATTTTTTTATTTTGTTTATTCGCATGCTTTGGTTATTCCTAATTTGTCTTTAATTATGTGTATTTACTTTATTTTTTAACTTATACTTTATTTTTATTTGTTTTATATACCGTCTGTACTTTATGTAATATTTTACTTCTTTAATATAAATATATTTTATTACTTTAAATAAATTACACTTTTATACCCACCCTTTTTTAATGGCATAATAATAGTGTATAATACTAGTTAATAATAGATCAAGGAATTATGACTTCGCTTTTAAAGTAAAGTACATCATTACTATATTGAATGTTTTATACATAATCAATCATATGTATTTATATTTTGTGATATTATGCATACTTTGTTATAAATAATTTATCTTTTTTAAGAGTTACTTGTATAGGTGTGGCTTGAATGTCAAGGACGTTATAACTTGGTTAACTCCTTAAAAAAAAAAACAAATTCCATTTAATAATGTTTCTCTAAAAGGACGATTTTTATTTGCATTAAAATTAGATCATTAATAAATCGAATAATTTTATAACTTTGTAACTGAAATTGTACCGTAAATTTTAAATTCAATTAAATTAATTAAAGATTTGATTTCTTTTATCGCATCTTGAAAGTAACTCGGTTTTATTTCTTTATTTAAAAAAAATTCTTCATCATTCAAATTTTATTATATAATTTTTTTACTTTAAGTGACTTTACATTTGCATAAGCCTAATTTAACCAGCCTCCGTAGCGCGAGTGGTAGCGTCTCGACCTTTCATCCGGAGGTCCCGGGTTCGAATCCCGGTCAGTCATGGCATTTTCACACGCTACAAATCATTCAACTCATCCTCTGAAGCAATATCTAACGGTGGTCTCGGAGGTAAGAAAAAAACAATAAAAAACCTAATTTAATATATATATATATATATATATATATATATATAAAGAAATCTGGTAATTAATTTTAATTATGTGTATATTATGGCTAACAAAACGTCCTTGTGATCTACAGCTATTTTTTAGGTATTCTAATAATATTTGGATGCATAGTATATACCGATTTCTCACTATTCATATATTTATATAATAAATAGTTTGAATTCTAATTAGTATTTTACTTTAATGTATTACATAACGGTTTAAGGATTCATGATCAAATGGGCATTTTTAGTAATTTGTAGTAAAAGAATAATAAAATGTTAACCAGAATTTTTGTATAATTAAAATATCGAAAGTGATTGAAACATAGATTTTTATCATTAAAAATGTTTAATCGAGTTCACAACCTAGTATATTAAAGGTGTGATTTAATGCCTTCTTATCTCAGTTTTAAATTTCTCATAGAATAACAAAACATCCAAACTCGTTTATCGTACTAAATGGGAAAATAGATAAAAAATGTAAGAAATTGACTTATTTAAGGAGCAAAATTAACAGTGATGGCCAAAGCTAAAAAAAGATAAAGTAGGATATATTAAACAAAACAAGCATTCTGCTAGCAGAATAAATTTTAACAAAACAAGCATTCTGCTGGCAGAATAAATTTAAACAAAACAAGCACTCTGCTAGCAGAATAAATGCAAACAAAACAAGCATTCTGCTAGCAGAATAAATTGTAACAAAACAAGCGTTCTGCTAGCAGAATAAATTTAAAAAAAACAAGCATTCTGCTAGCAGAATAAATTATTAACGACTAACATAGTATGTTGCTAAGAACTCAGGAAGAGATTATTACAAACTTATATTTGGGGTATAGAGATTTGTAGAAAGTGAAACGCGAGTAATAAAAAAAAGAAGAAGAAAATTTTAAATCTTTTTTAATGTGGTGCTATAAAAGAATGGTAAAAATAAATTAGTATGATAAAGTGACTGATGAGAGAGTTCTAAGAAGAAAATGGGGGGGAAAATAGATTTTGGAAATGTTTACAAAAAGAAAAAATAAATTGATTTATATTATACAAAATTATATAATAAAAATAATAATGGAAGGTTGTACTGAAGAGAAAAGACCTAAATCGAGAGCAAGAATAAGATATTTATGATAAATACGGACTACAGAGACTGTAAGGAGTCGGTAGAGGCTCTTGGTAGAGAAGTGGTAACATCTCGGCCTTTCATCCGGAGGCTCCGGGTTCGAGTCCCGGTCAGGCATGGCATTTTTCATAGCTACTAAATTCCATTTCCGTATTCTCACGTACAAACCTCTGCGATGAATCGATGAACTAATTCATTATTATGAAAAAAAAAGTAAATAAATTGAAAGAAAAATCATTACAAAGATTTATTTGCTTGAAGAGATTCTAAAAATCAATCTTAGGATTAATTGCTACAAAATACAATACAATAATTTATTTGGTAATTTAGATTGTATACTAATATCCAAGTATCATGATAGGACTTTTTGTACCGGGTAGCAATTCTACTATGGACCCCCTACTCATCCAGTAAAAATAATGGGGAATCTTTCATGCTATTTGCTATTTAATGTAAAAGATTAATAATTTTTCCCTGAGTAATTTTTCTTGATAATCTCTTTAATGTTTACTTCAGTAGCTATTACGAACCTGTAACGATTTTGCTAATTAATATTACTATTATAATTTGGCTACTAGCCGCCAGGTTAATCTACGATTAAACTGGTCATCGCAAAATCATGTGTTTTTCGAAGTCGATAGTTCTAACATTCGATCCCTTGTAAAGGCAGTTGCTTTTATATGGCGTTTGGGTTTCAATTAACCACATGTCTCAGTAGTGGTCGACCTGAGTCTGTTCTAGACTACATGTTTACGGTACATTTACACTTATATTGCACATCTGCAGCTACGTCAGGCGTGGCAAGCCGGTAGCAGTAATTGAATTTGCCTCTACATACACACCCAGACTGTGCAGTAGCTGAAAAACTGGTTGGAAGTATATATATAATTTGGCTACTAATAATAATGACTTTTCTAACAAACTTAAGTCTTACTTTTGTGTCACTAGGAAAAGAATATGATATGAAATATGATAATTCTTTTAAACAATATTATACCTGTTTTTATAAAAATTATGCGCACAAACATTTAAATCTCTCATTAAAAGCTATTGAGCAGATTTTTTTGGGCAAATTAACGAATTGTTCGACGCTTGTGCATTTTACTGCCTTTACCCCGTCTACCCTTTGACCCATGTAAATTTTCACGGTGTAACCATACTGATGTCCAGTTATGCGATTGGTCAAATGATATACAGAACCTTATACATGATACAACAAAAAGGAATGGGATAGTCGTGCTCAGAAACATCTCTTGTGTCAACTGTTCTGTGAAAAATAACATATTACAGATGGTTTTCCTTTGTCTTGTTCGATTAGCTGAATTTGTTTTACACATCATCCTTTCAAAGGTCTTAACAAATTCTATATTTAGTTTTACACCTTTACTCTGATCTTAGAGACAGAAGTATTATGAATTTCATTGTTCTTTTAAAAAACTCTGCTACTTCTTTTACCTTAATCGTTTAAGACAGATAACGATAATGAATTAAACATTTTTCTGTTATAAAGATGTCTGAATAATACTTTTAATTATATAATTCCGTTTAAATGTGTCATTCTAAAAAAAAAACTAAATATGTTTGTTAAAATACAAAATAGTATTTTTTTTAATTCATACATTTTATAACCTAATTTTATGTATTAACTGATTATTCTATTATTACATTTTATTTATTAAAAAAAAAATATGCTAACGGATCATTATTTTATTTATTAGAGCGAGCGAAGCGATTGATTAAAAAACCCCGTTCATATTTTCTTAACTAACCGTTGAATTTACAAACCGATTTAATAGCAATTGAAGTAATTAAGACTTAATTAATTGTATACTTCAACTTACTGTTATTCTATGAATTAATTCCATTTTTAAACGGTACCATAACTGCTGTTATTATTTTTATTACTCTAGTACAACCACTACTAAGTAAAAATAAATCTTAAAATGGGTATTTTAAAAGAACGTGATAATTAAGGCAATATTACTATTACTTTAACGTGTGTGTGTGTGCGCGCGCGCGCACACACACACACACAATCATATATGTATAAATGTAAAGGTTAATAAATAATTTGTTTATTATGATCGGTATATAATAATATATTATATAAATCACATAATTACTTATTAAATATGCCACTCTATAGGTAAAAAAAGAACTGCCATATTAATTTCAAGTGAATCCTGTCCTAGGATGGATCAAATGAAACCATGGTAAAACCCTTGATCTGAATAGCATAAAATTAAAATCTCATAATAATTATTTGAAGTATAAAAACATGAAGATATTAAATATAAAAAATAATTCTCAATTCAGAAGCCGTTAATGAGTGTCATGTATCAAAATTAATACGTTGAAGCAAAAAATTTAGAAATTTATCAATTTGTATTATTTAAAAAAAGTTTATATACTTTCCTGGCATCGGTATTATTCTTATATAGTGGAAAAATAATTATATATGAAATAAGTTTTTTAAAAATCGATACTTTTAAACTTTTTTCTGCTCTCCCACCCTCAATATTGCCCCCAAAGTATATTTTTTTATCCACTGCAGTGCTACTCTTCTTAGAAAGATACTTAAAAAATCGTTTAAAACATATGCGATAAATAAAAAGATAGCTTATTCGATTTTGGTGGAAGGGTAAAATTTGGTTGTAAATGTATTTTTAAACGGTAAGATAAGCTTACACGCATGTACTGAATTTAATACAAAGCGGGAAGTGGTGGTTTTGTTTGCAAAATTTTAAGAAAATTGATTCCAGAGAAACTATCTATACCCTGCCCCTTGGAGATATCGATCCCAAACTTTTACCAAGTAATCGCGCCGTACACACGAGTCTGTGCCAGATATGATCAAATTCGGTTTATCAGTCAAAAGTTATTAAGCTTCAAACACGCCACACACGTACATAAATATGTACGTACGAATGTTGCCTCCCACTTTTTTGGGGTTTTTTTTGTAGTCCTTGAGTCATGAAATGTGGAGAAATGTAAAAAAAAATCCATATCCCCTTTTTTGGCTGATTACCAACTGTACTTTCCTTCTTGCAGCAGTGCTCTACAATTATGATGCCAAGAAAGTAATTCAGCCGAACATTGATTGTGTCAAAGAACATTTTTATTGTATTTTAAATAAATCGGTGGGAAGATTTTTTAAACGGATCAGTAATTTATAAAAAATAGTAACTGAAGCGTAATAAAGCCCTTTCTCGTAAACCGAAGTATTAAATTGAGTTACAGGAAAACAGTTCTGTTGTCTAGTTTGGTAGAGGTGGATACTGTTACTTTTTAAAAATAAGTGAGATTACTCTTATCAACAAAGATTGCACATTTGTAAATACAAACTCAACGAAAGTTAACATTTTTAAGTTTCTAAATACAGATCTATATGAATCATTCTTATGGGCGACAAAAATAAAAATCACAGCCCATCTTTGTTTAATGAAAATGCGTTCTGATTTTTGTACGGGACCCAAAAGATGATATTATATGTGAACGTAATAAATATCTTTATTTAGTCGTTTCAATGTAGACACAGTAATGTTTGATTTTTGTTACAAACGATTTGATACAAAGAGAATTTATCTTCTAATAAAAACATCAGGAAATTTCGCTTTACGGATCGCAGAAATATTATTGTAATCAGTAATAGGAATTCTATCCACAAGTTCAATTTATCTGAGAAAGCAACAGTTTTATCCATATTTAAAGTTAAACGGTTACAATTCAGCGAGTACATAACAATTTTTTGAACCGCTAAAGAAAAATTTTAATTTCTTGTAGTTTTGTCATCTTTGAAGAAGACAATAAAAGTATAGAACACATCCGCAAATTCCCTTCGTAAAAATCTATGACGTCATGTCCTTGACTAATGTGCTAATTTATTATCTATTACGCTATATCTGCGCAGGTTCTTTTGTTTATTGCTAGATTATTTAAGCCATCATAAAACAAAAACAGAAGATTATCTGATATACTTTATCTTGCTTTGTATTATTTAATCCTGTGATATGTTGTTACATCATACAAAGCTATTTTATTTTTATTGTTTATAAAATTTAATTAAGATATAATTACATAATAAAATGAACGATGATGATGATGATGATGATGTCTTCTTCATTTAAAATAATGGAAGTTATATCCTTTTTGCAAGAAGATTATATTGTTACATTCAACCCTGCATTTAATTACTTTACATTAGTTGTTTAGGTTAAGACAATATTATTATTAAAAGTGTTACATTACGGTAAAGTTTAAAATTAACTATTATTTAGTAGAACAATAGAATTTTATCATATATATGTTTATAATTTGCTTAATACCAATAACAATAAAGACTGTTAAAATGTTATTTACTCTTACTTCTTCAATTCACTGCAGTTATTTCTTTCTACTTTTCTTTCTTTTTTTACTTCTCTTTCCATACCATTCATTTCAGTTGCTTTTGTTACTTCTTTTACCGTCAACCTTCTTTGATCACAAGGTCGATCTTATTTTTACTAAAAACAAAAGATGACATCCTTCTTTTCTTTTATATATTCCTGTATCCTGGAACTGAAAAATCAAGAACGGAAATTGTAAATTGTTGAAACCTCTTGCTATTATTATTTTTTCTATGTATTTTTACAAATTATGAAGTATTATCTTCAATTTGAATTGCAAATATTCTTGTTTAATGTTTATAGTTGTTTTTTTTCTTCTTCTTATTATTATTATCATCATCATTACATTATATAATATTACAAATTGCGAATTATTTAAATGCTTTCTTCTGGTTAAAAAAAACCGTCTAAAAAAACTTTAATCTTGTTTTTTTTTATTATAAGCCTAAATGTATAAATTTACCTTGGCCATGATTAGATTTACTTTTATTAGTCATCACAAAGTACAATCTTTCGATTTCTATTTTTTAAAACAACTGTTCAATAGATTTTCGTTTCGCTTTAATATAGTTCAAGGTAGGCCAAAAAGAAGTTTTAAATATAGAGTTTTTCTATATGAAAACAATATTTATATATGTATAGGGTTCTTGGGAAGTGTCGGTCAAACTTAAGACACTGATTCAGAACATCAAAATAAACAAAATTGTTCCTGTGTACAAATACCCTATCTAACTTAATTTTTCTCTCTTTCTACCACTTTGTGTCTTTTTAACAAAATTTTATATCTTAAGAACCGATAAACATATTTTAATGAAATTCGATGTCCGTGTACACATCTACTACAAAATAAATAAGTTTGAGAATTTTACTTTTGAAAATTCCAAAATAGTATCGTTAAATTTGTTAATCGTTAACGGTTCCTAAAAATTAACTTTATTGAAATACCTTTTATTAAATAAAATGTTCAGCTTTTTATTGTAAACAAATAACAATCTTGTTTATACAAATTGGTTGATAAACAGTCGAGATATAAGTGAAATTGGTTAATCGGATAGGAAAAATTATGCGTGAAACAAAAACAAAATTATCATACAACATAAACCAAAATTGTTTTTTTTTTCTTTTTAATGCAAATTTCATGTCTTACGCATCATGTCTACATTTTCTAATGATTTCTTTTTTTTGTATAAATGAAATCCCTTTGGTGCTCAAATTGGAAGTCTTTTTTACATAATTAAAATGAAAATGAACATTTTTGAAATTAAAAGATTAAATGGTTTCCAACAAACGTTTAAGAATATTTGTAATATTTTTACTTTCCCGATAGCGCTGTAGCAGAGCTATAGCTCTAGTAGGGAAGGTATTGTAATCGATCCAATTTGGGCAGATGTGGTTTTCACCGTATCTTGACGTTTTGAAAGCTAAGGAACCCAAAAAATCAGATGGAGTTAATGTTATTAATGTACGGTACGCATGATGTACCATACATCCATGGTACACCCATGGGGTGTTTGCCTCTAAATTTCCTTATATATCCAGAACTACTGAACCGATTTTGACAAAACTTTGTCAGATTTCTTTTACGTTGATGCCGTTAAATTTTCAACGTAATAGGTCAAGGGGGTGAGGAAGTAGAGTAAGGTCATCCTCAGTATCTCGAGATTTCGCCTAATTAAAGACACATTTTTCTTAAGCACATTACAACAATTAAAAAATAACAATATTTCAAAAAACAAATTTTCAAAATCGCATCCCCGCCCCAAAAAATACTCTAAACAACTGCTGCGTTGTGACGTCACAGGTGAGTGCCGTAATTAAATAAATGAATAATATTTAAAGCGTAAAATACTAACTCGGTCTGGCTGGATCTAGAATTCGATCGCCCGGATGACTCCGTATCTGGTGCGATAAGCCTCGCGACTACACCAATATGTTTTATGTAAGTTGTGAAATTATATTACTTTAGTTTGTGCCGACCGTCACCGCTAGTACCGCCACACCCGCACGAATTAAATACGGTATGCGCGCGCACTTTAATTAGAATCATTGAATTCAATAAACGAAAAAATACTATATTTAAATAATCTGATAAATATTTTAAATTAAGTTGCGTGTAAGCCGAGCATCAGGAACAATTGACAGTTGTAGAACTTTTCCGGAACGCGGCTTTAGCAGAGTGACGGGAAGCTTTTTCTTTTGTACCGTTAGTTAGGATTGGATTTTTTACATAAAAAAAAATATATATATATATATATATATATATGCATTCTGGCTTACAAAGGGTTTTCAAATAATTATTCAACAAAATTATTTGAAGAACTTAAATAAAATAAACAATACATACTATAAAAATTCTATACAGCGTTAGTTAACACTTGATAGTGAACTCTTTATGCCATTTCCCTGTATTAATTTCCTTTTTTTTGTAACAATAAAACTTTTACATTTCTTGAAACCTTCTCTTAAAGTCTGACAACTAGATGAGGTTATTATCACGTGCAAAGATACACGAATAGCCAAACTATAGAAATTGTTACATAATTTTCTGTATAGTAAAAAAAAAAAAAGGATAAAATTTCATAAATCAAAATCCTATTTACAATAATATTCAAAATGAATTGATGTAAAACCGTTTAAATTCTACATTTCTAAGATGTTACCGAATTAAGAAAAATAATTTTTAGCGTGTTTTAATTTGGCAACAAATTCAAAACATAAAATTTAAACCAGAATCTAAATTTTTTTCAATAAATATAATATTAAAAAATAAAAAAACAATCTAATTATGAAAATCTATTTTTACCACCGTTATTGAATTTTATAATTAAAGGTCTTTCTTGTTTTCTCCACATCTTGCCTCATTTTTTTTTCTTTTCGTCTTCTTTCCCCTTCACGACTTTTTCTTTTCATTATTACAAATCTTCTTTTAATAGAAATAAAAATGGAAAAAACAAATGATTTTCTACACTTGAGTAACATTAGTGTCATTCTTTACATATTTTTTAGGCAAAAGAAAAACTAAAATTATTACATTGTTTAACAATTAGTCCATATTTAAATGTAATTTAAAATTGACAAATATTTATTTAAAGTAATTTTTTAAGCTAGACATCATTAGTCAGGCTACTTCTTTGTTTATATTTGCGTAATAATATATATTTTTTCATTATTATTACTAATGCTACTATTATTAAGTAGAAAGTAAAGCATATCAATAATTGAGGAAGTTATTATTATTATTATTATTATTATTATTATTATTATTATTATTATTAATAATAATAATAATAATACTGCATGAAAAGGGATTTGTGGTTGCTGTAAAAGTGTTGAAATATTCACGTTATTTACACTTATTTTATGTTCATTAGTGTTTTTATATAATTTTTTTTCCATTAAGAAATAAAGTAATACAATTTATAAATTTCATTATACCAACTTTTCATCTGATCATATAAATTTTAAATTAAAAAAATTAAAAAGAAAATTAAAAGAAATACATGTTTGAAAAAAATAAAAAGTAACAAAAGTTAAATTTAAAAGATATACAGTTTAATATTTTGTTGGATGTTTGCCAATATCAGAATGACGTTTTACCCCTTAAGGTTATGTTTTACGCTATTCCTAACTACCTAAACCGCTAGTGGACGGACACGCCTTCTACTTTTAGACTGGTTTTATTTATTTATTTTTGTTTTATATGTAAAACATTAACTGTTCTTTATTTTTAAAAAATAACTTAAATATATTACTGTATTAAAAAAAGAATAAATAAAACTGAGAGTTCCTTTTTCTAAAAGAGAATATATACTGTAATAGTACGTTTTTTAATATCATATGACAATATGAACTGTTGACCTGGATGATGTTTATTTTGTAATAATGATGTCATACATACAGTCCCATAGTATTCAAATTATAACACCTTCTTCATTAATATAATTTTTACTAAATTATTTTATTTTATTACTATTACAATTTCTATTTTAATAGTAATTATATTTTATCAAGAGTCTTTTACTCATTTATACTTACACACGCGTACGCGCGTAGACAGACTCATACTGATAATTCATTTTGATATAATTACGTTCCTAAAGGTTAGATTTTTTTTATTTCAGTCACTACGCGTTTGATTTTTGTTAACAAATGGTAAACGAATAACGGTATTTTAGGCAAATACAGGCATGATATTGCAATGTATTTGATGATGTGTTTGTGTGTGGGTGGGGTGTGTGGTGTGTGGTGTGTGGTGTGTGGTGTGTGGTGTGTGGTGTGTGTGTATGTACGAGGTTGGATACAGTATGTTTATATCCATCTTGATTATTATAAATTAGAATATTAAAATTAGAAAATTATACATTAATGAACGGCTCTTTAAAGGTCAGTTAGACTAGTTGTAGAAAGTTACAAATCACAACTATTACTTGTTAATTTACACAATTTTTACACACACACACACACACGCACACACACACACACACACACACACACACACACACACACACATAAATACATCTATCTGCCCATGCATACATTAAACAAATGGAATTACTTTTAATTTCCTTAATTTTTTAGTGATTTTTGTTTGTAATTTCATCTAATTTATTATACCTTTCAAAGTAATTTTTCTGCTTAGTTTTTTTTTTTGTAAAATTATCTTGATTCAAGAATAAAGATTTAATTTTGATAATATCACACATTAAGAAATTCAAATTTGTCACTTTATCATTGCCATAATTACATTTCAGTTATTTAATGCAGGATTTATGAATATAATTAAAATTATTTTTACAAATTAATTATTAAAAATAAAAAATGCTTTAAATTTTACTTTCTTTTACAAAGAAAAAGTTGTTTTTCAGTTTGTTTATTGAACACTTAATGAGTAATATTTTTATAAAAACATTTTATTTTTTCCCTCTTCTTAACCATTTAAAAATGTCCTTAAACCGCTTTCTCTCATTGCTTATTTTTCATTTTAAAATAAAATTGGAAATTTCTTACAAATAAACCATAAAATGCGATCTAAATAAGAAATAATTTTAAATCGATATATTCAAATAATCCAGTACGAATTTGTTAAAGTTTATATGTAAAATTAAATATTTTGGTCCATTTTTACCCTCACCATTCCCACGAAGCGACTGACAGTAATACCGTACTTTTCTTCGAAAAGTCTAAAAAAGTAAAAATCGTTTTTTATTAAATTCTTCTTTAAATTTCGATTTTATTGAAATTAATTTTCTGTTAGAAAGTTAGTAGCAGTTGATTTTAATATAATAAGGGATTAAAAAAGTATGCTTTAAAGATATACAAAATGCATGTATATATTTTTTTAGTACGTTTATGAAGTCGGCTTTTTTCTATTCGTTTTTTTTCTGATTTTAATTAAAACCTCACTAATAATCTTATACCTAATAACAATAGTTAAAGTTGATGTTGTAAGAACATCTTCGTAAATTTATAATCTATATATGATCTCACAAGTCGTGTTAATGCAGTAACATTATTTCAAGGTTATTTAAAGTTTAATTTTTAACCTGTTATACTGTCTCCTTTATAACGAGGTTAAACGACTAGAAAAACTAGATATTATTTTTATTAATATAATCTTTATTGTTAAAGAAGAAGAAACCTAAATAGTATTTATTTAGGTTAGTTACGAATTATTTTGTTGTATAAATACTTCTTTTTTTATCAATTTTCTATTGCTTAAAATCTTGTCCTAACCGTAGAAATATTTAGATGTTTTACAGACAGACAGATCAACAAGCGATACAAAATTCAAATTTTTTAGAATTTTTTTATACATTTATTACTACAAAACAACGGGCTATTAATTTCACTGAAATCTTGACATTAATTATGATTCGTAAAGCTTCAAGTGTAGTAATGTAAAAGTAATAATATTTTTACAAAAAATTAATTTGAGTTGTGTAACATTTTAAAAAAAAACCAGCTATTGTAACAGCTGATCGGCATTTATGTTAGGTTCGATCCCTGTTTAATATAACTATAGAATGCATTTATATATTATAAAATAAAAAATAGATATAAAAGATTTTGTAGAACATTCAAGCAGTTAATAATATTAAAATTATTATTTTTAATAAAGATTTATGTTACCGCTCTTCAAATCCTTTACTTCTCAAGAAAAATCCTTTTATTTAATAATTGGACAAAGATAACTGGAAGAAGAAGATCTCTTACATGAAATATCTAACTACTCAGTTTTTACAAATAAGTGAAATACTTGTGTAATACAGGAAACTTTATTTTCTAATGATTATTTACAGAAAAAATGTTATCGAAATATACATATATATATATTTTTAAGATTAAAAAACTACTGTAGACTAAACAAAAAATATAAAAGAAAATTAAGAATGTTAAAAATATAAAATGTATCGAGGTAGAATACACATTAATAATAATTACTACAAACTAATAAGTGAAAGAAAAGTATATATTTTTAATTTATGTTGTACAAAAAAAATCAGTTTTGGTAATAGAAAACTAAACAATATTGATTCTTGGAATATTAATGATGATACTTCCTCCAAATCGGGCGGGTCATTAATAATTTGAACGTACAATACGATTCTTATTTGCTTATAAACTTTATTGTTTTTATTCGTAAGTTAAAAAAAATTGAATTTAAGCATTAAACCTGGCATTTAATTCTTAAAAATTATAAGCTAACGTAACAGGACGCTAAGTATGTATATCTTTAGGTTAGAATGTGGCGAACATATGTAGGTAGAAAAATATACAAAATGAGATGACATTCAAAGTATCCGTGTCCTACAAATTAATCGTACGTAAGATTCCAAGTGTGATCTCATTGTCTGACGATATGTGAGACGCCAAATGGAATTTCGTAAACAATTAAAAAGAGCTCGAAAAATCGGCGCGGCATTCAAGTTGTTTTAAACATACTATTTTACGGTAGGCTGTATAAAACGTAATTACAATCGGTAACTGCTATTTTTCGTTATTAAAATAAATTAGCTTAGTCTTAGATTAATGACATTACTTGAAACTTAATGATCAAACAGTTCAAATATTATTAATTACTCATTTTTCAATGGAATCTATTGTTTATCATGTAAAATCATAAAACAAAGTATAGGTATCAAATTTTTATTTTATTATTAGAAAAGACCAACAAATTACATAAAGGTCAGATCTGTAGTTTCTTAGAGTTTATAATTCAGAAACTATCTAAATTTATTTATTTTTTTTAAAATGAAGATTAAAAAAAGAGTAAAAACAAACACAGAATCATCCAGACATTTCTTGCTTGTTAATAAAATTTCTATATTTAATATAAACATTTTTATAATCAATTTTTTTAATTTTTAATCATTTTGATTCATGTTTAAAACTATAATTATCAATATAAAGAATTCCTTTTTAAATTTAATTTTTTATCAATATTTTACGAGGTTTTTTGTAGTTACTTGAAATGTATTGAAAACAACTATTTTACGTAAAAATGAATATTTTGAAATTTGTTTCAAGAAATTTAGATTAACAATTTAAAATAAGAAATTGTAGATTCTAAAATGTTTTTTTGTAAAATGCTTTTGCATTTGCCTTAAATATGGTAACAATAATAATAATAATATGAAATATATTATATTATTGAAATAATTTCAATAATATTCAATTTTTGGTAATTTTCTAGAGATCTACATTTTTTATCTTCAATATGAAACTATTACAAGAAAAAATAAATAAACAGGTGAAGACCGAGTTTAACATTTTTTTCTCAATTTTTTCACATTTGATGTAAAAAAGGTTACCTGTTTTTTTATGTTTTTATTTTTATTTTTTTTTTACATAAATAGAGGATTAATTCTTATACATTTTTTTAAGAGAATGTAATAAGGTTTATTTTTATGAAAATGTAAAATTTTTCAAAATTCTATTGATATAATTATTTTCATTTTACTTTAAAGTTATCTTCTCTCTTAATTATCTAGAAATTATATGTTCCATATTATTACATAAAATACTTTTTTTAATCAAAGCCGATCTCCGTAACGTAGCGGTAGTGTTTTGACGTTTCATCTGGTGGTTCCGGGTTCAGGTATTTTTGATACGCTGCAAAATTCCATTTCCATATCCTACGCAAAGCTTCAAGCTATGTGGCGAAATTATTATGCTAAAATAATAAAAAAATAAAACGGTTACATAAATTTATATATATATATATATATATATATATATATATATATATATATATATATATACACACTCGTATATCTTTTTTTTAACAGACATTTAAAACAATGGGTTTTTTTATTTTTACGTCCATTTTCTTTCAATTTTTATTTATTTATTTATTTTTTTATTATTTTGTAAACCAGATTGTTTAATAATTTTTTCCTGCTCATAGTTTTTACTTTTCCAACTGTTACCGTAGTTATTTCTATAAGCAAAAAACTATCCGACTATATATTATTGCTATATATTACATATTACTTTAATTTGTTTATCTAATTACAATTTTATAACTCCTTGATTAAACAGATACCAAATTTATTTAAGTTTTACTCGTATCTATTTATTAATTTTTTATATATTTTTAAACAAGATATAATTGATTTGTTTTCTTTTATTATTATTATTATTAGCATTACACATGCAAAATTATTAAGGTTTATAAATAGTAAATACTTTCTTACCCATTATATTATCAAAGATCTATTTTGTAAAACATAAAATATAAAAAGCAAACGAATATTAACTTACAAGACTAGTAAAGTCAATTACGTATGCATGACTGTTTTTCTTTCTTTTTCTTGACTTCATCGTACCTTTTCTTTGTTCTGTAGTATATTGAATGATACACGAAACTCTTATGATTCTCCTTGCCTGAAGGTAACACGAAAACTTCATTACAGAAAACTTAAAATAAAAAAAAAACGTTTGTTTTTGTGAATAATAAACAAATAATTTTCTTTCTCTTTTATAATATAACTTCTCTTTTCTTTGCAACATATAATATACATTTATTTTCTTTTACATCGTAAAATATTAACAGTCAATAAAAAGTTTTCTTCCAATTTTTTTTATTATTATAAAATTATTATTGAGCTATAGCGTATGTGTATTCTTACTCGGTTTTATATATATATAATAATAATAAACCTTTATTAAAGAAGATTTTTTCTATTAAACTTTGCAATATTTAAAGGAAGTTTTTCCCATCATGGCACGTCTACCCCACACACACACACACACACACACACACACACACACACACACACACACACACACACACACACACACACACACACACACACACACACACACACACACACACACACACACACACACACACACACACACACACACATATATATATATTCATCATGATTATTTTATCAGAAAATAAAATGGTATTACTTACATAATTTTTATGATTTATTTATTATTGTTTTTATATTCAATAGACTGAAGAACATCTGATAAAAAGAGTACATTTTATTGCATAATTCATTGCCTAGAATTATCTAAATAAATAAATAATACTGTAATAAAATAAATCAGTATCGTAGCTATTAAATTATATAATTCATAATATTATTGTCAGACGGAATATTCTATTAATGAATAGAACTATAAAATTATTTATTTTGTAAGAGACAACTAAATTTATTATAAGATAGAGTAAGTAATTAGTGTGAAATATGATCATCGCTGTTTTTATAATTTGTAAGGTTTTGTAAATACCACGTATATCTTTTAATATTATTTATATTAGGAGAATTCTTACAAAAAAAAAATCAAAATATTGCTTTTTATTTAATTTTAAATTTACGTAGAACATCGCTATCTTTTGTAAAATGTTTAATTTTGGTAGTCGCATGCTTGGTTTTTTGGCGAACTGTTCTAGCTTTAGTTTGTTTTGGATGCAAGTCTTGTTAATGAAGCCGATACACCGTTTGGTCGAGGTAGCCTTTCTGTGGTCCATTTAACTTACAAATAACTATTCCTTCTTTCCTCCTGAACGTATCATAAACAACGTACATTCTATTTATGATTTGTGATTTAAGTTTTATACAGCTATTATAATTTAAGTTTGATTATGTTGACTTTTTAGGTTTCAACTAATCTCTTCTAATAATCCCATGGTTTTTATAAACTTTTTCGTAGTTGAGAATTTTCGTTAAATTATGGTGTTTTTTAAGAATGTTAAAATTTTTTGCCCGTTTCCTTTTTGATCAGATGATCTTTCTGTCTTTTTTTTATGGAAGATAACCTCATCATTCCCGTGCAAAAAAAAGTAATTGTAGTAATATTGCATGTTTAGGAGCTAACTTGAAGTTTTTCTGGAAAATTTTGCGGTTTTTTTTATTTGGGTCCTAAAAAATAGGGCCTGTTCCCTGCAGGGGACATCAGGTCTTAAGCCTTTTTTCTAATGGTTAGTGACCATAAAAATGAACAATTTCTTAGCAAAAAAAGTACAGTTTTATATTTCATTCAGCTAGAATTATAAAATATTTATTTTTCTGTTTACATCAACTTAGTACTGTGCGAATTTATTTACACAGTATATAAATTTATTAAAATGTATTAATGATAATATAATTCTTCAAATACAAAACAATACAATAAAAATATCTTAATTCGCAAATACAGTATAATACAAAATTTATTGCAGATATTCATAAATGCTATCCAAAAACTTACTTTGTACCTTGATATTCTATATTGTTTTGTACAAAAATTACCTTTCTGTCAAAAGACAGATTGAAAACAGAAAAATAATAATATAAAACAAGATAATTAAAAAGTAAAACGATAAAGTACAGTAAGGTAATATATTTAAAAAGTAATATGAAATAATAAAATAAAACTTGTAAAACGTTTTGTATTAGAAGTCATGATATAGCTGGAAACAGTCTTTGTTATCTTGTACGCAAAGAAATATTTTACAGACTGAACATCTGATACGTGCTTTATTTGTCGTACATCCTGGAAATCGGCACCTATTTTTAGTGACAGATGAAGGAAATTCTCTTCTAGCATATGAAGAGCTCCTTTTCTGCGTAAGACATCTGGAGGCTGTGGAACAGTTCCGCGGTGTCGCTTAGTTTGGTTTTCAGGCTCGTATTCAGAATCTGTGGATTCAGTTTTTTCACAATGTATTAAAAAGTGTGCAATATCTTTTTTGAAATCAATATCCATAACTTCTTGTTTTGGTGTTCCCAAAGCTGTCTGATCTCTTCGGTACTCAATTCAAGAAGCAGCTGTGAAAAAATCAATCGTGTGCATTATTACACTTCAATCCACCGTCTACTTCTCGCTGCTATCCTGTAAAAGCTAATTACAGATCAAAAAATGTACTCCTTTCTTACACAAATTGAATGATTTAACAATATTTGGTCGTGTAACCGTTATGTACCGGCCTTCTTTCTTCGGACCAACGCCGTCATTCATCCGTAGGAAAAGCCTCTTCCTTACTCGATATTGGAGTTACAGTATGGTTATCATATCATTTTATTATAGCTATCTGCCCATCACTTCGAACCCTTTGATCAGTAGATCCTCGCCCTTGTTTTTTCAGCAAAAATCTGTCTTCAGTTGACAGTTTTTCGGCACTATTTTTTTAATAGAACCCCTCGTACCTTGTGCCTTTGCTTTAAAATGTAAAATATCCAGTAGGGATTCGGATGTAAAAAAGCAATCCATATAGATCGTTACTCCTGGAGGAAGGGTTTCCGTTAATCTGATAACAGCCTTACCTCCGGAATCCAGGTGATTACAACATTCATCTACAATAATGGCATCTCCTTTCCCTTGATAAATATAAAGCTCTAGAGGAAGTTCATCTGTAGCAGTTGCCACGTAACCTTTCAATCCACAGGTATTGGGCTTTTCTTTTCAAACACTTTAAAATGTGACCCCAGAAGGGTATAATTTGCTCGTCAACTGATACTTTATCTGGCCTGATATTCAACCGACAACTATTTCGAACTGACTGAATTATAGGTTGTACTTTCCAGAATTTGTTTTTATTTGTCTTCTGATGCAGTATTACCATCTCTTAATTTAAGATTACGCGTCAAAAGAAAATATCTGTCTCTTTTGATATTGTCTGCAGTAGCTGGAGTTGTGTAGTCTTGCTCCCAAAACATGCGTATTCTAGGGAACTTACGTAAGATATCGTAATTGTAACTCCAACAAATATTTTCATTTGAGATTTTTTTCTGTGTCGCTAAGTACCTACGACTGATATGTTCGATTAAAATTTCAAAAATGTCAGTAGGAATGTTCTTACTGAGGTATTCAATCGGAAACAAATTTATAGCATTTTGTTCTATCTCAACGTATTCTGGCGCAGGTGGAATAGGATTAAAGTCCGCGTTCATCCTCCAAAACAGTCTTCTACGTTGTTGTCGTTCAGCATCTTGATGGGCAGGTTCACCTACTTTTGGAATTTTCTTGACTAAAATCCTCATCACTGCTTTCATCATCAGAAAATTTCTCATGTTTATGAGGTACATCCGATCCAAATGTTGGGTCGATATCTTCATCATTAGTTAAGTCACAGTCTGACAGATTTCCATCAAGTTCACTTAAGACAAAAGCAGTAAAGGCAGTATTAGTTATTATCCTGTAATAAAAAGCAATGTTTTTTTTTTTTTTTGGCAGTCGTGTTTATTAATTTGTAATATTTATCTCTTGTTTTCTTAATTCTTTTTAACATTCATATTTCTATTATTCTTTTACTTTTTGATTTTTCTTTCTCCCTTTTATCTTAAGTGTACTTAATCTCTTTTTTTCTAAATTGTTATTATGTACTATTAGATGAAAAAACATTAGGTATTTCACAACTCTTTTAGAAAAAAATGTCTAATTGAGTAGATACGTAGCTATTTGCACGTTTATCTCACCCGATCATTTGATACATAGTTTATAAACAAATAAAATAACATTTTCTATATTTTTATTGCTTGTTTAAGTAATTATATAAAATTATAATATCTTCACGACTAATTTTCCCTACATCTTTCGATTCATGATGATCATATCAATATATACCATTATTCAATAACATTTCATTTGAAATAAATAGAATTTTTTTAAATTTATTTTTTAAAAATAAAAAAGTTATGAAAGTCTAAAATATAGTTTTACTAACAGAAAATATGATTTAAATGTAAAATATTGTAATATAGTTAATCAGAACTACCGATTTCATCTTCGTTGTAGATGTTAAAACTAATTATTAACGATTAATTTAAATTATAAATAATTTTAATATTATTTAACATTAGTTAATAATAGTAGTATTCAACATTAATAGTTTTATTCTTTTACTTTTTAGTATCACTTTTTTCTAATTACGTTATTTTATTTTTTTAAACTTTCTTATTGTATTAAGTAACAAAAAAAAAAGAATTTGTAGTCTTACTGTATATTATTTGTGCAAGTTTTACTAAGGATTTATATTTTCAGTTTTCTATCTTGTTTTATTTTCAGTAATTATTTAAAAATGAAACATAACCTATTTATTACCTTCATATATATAACCAAATGACTAAATCTTTATAAAATTAAAAAGTATTAAACACCTGTTTACACTGTAATTAATTGTTTTTAGCTAATAATATTGCAAGTCTTGCTTGAGGTTATGATTTTTATAATCTTAAAAATATCAGTTCCTTTTAATGGAAAATACATTAAGTAGAAAATAATAAGAAGTTGAATGTTCGAAAATAAAATACATGTACACACACAACACATTCACATAGTATACATGTTCAATTATTTTAGCCACAGGGAGGTCATAGGTGGTCTGTAAATTTATAAGGTATTTTTATATTTTCTACAGCAAAAGATTAAATAAATTCTTCCTTTTTTTAATTCTATTTAACATTTACATTCTTATTATGTTTTTATTTCTTCATTTCTCTTCTTCCCAACTTTATCTTAAATCGGAGGTCACATTCTCTAGTCAGCTGCCTTCACATCTTCTGTTTCTCACACATACTTTGTTCATCTTAATCCTTTTTCATTTAATTTTAATTTTTGTCTTTTTATTAATTATCCTTAATCGTTGTTTTACTTTTAACTTTCTTTATTAGGTTACCTTTCTTTGTATTTCATAATTGATCTTAAATGTTGTAAACATCACTTGTCATGAAGACTTTCTGTAATGCTATAAGATTCCAGGTATTAAAAATATACTTTTTTAATTAAAAGATTCAGTCGCATCATTTTAATCGTAATTATGGTTTAATTAACGGTACAATCTCGGCTCTAATAATTATGATAATTAGATAAAATCAACGGCTAAATTGTTATTGAGAATAGAACCTGTTGTAATATAAATAATCCGATAAAAATAAACGCTAAAGAATTTTATATATGGAAAGATCATTTTTTATAGTTACTATCTAAGAACTTTACTTCACTTTTAATAATATTTTTTAAGTATTATAAATATCTTAGTTCATTATCTAGACAACAATATGGTAAAAGTATGAATCTCTCTCTCTCCGGATAGAAAACTGACCGAAGTTACATTAATTTATCATCTATTTGAATTCATTTCTTACAGATAGCTTCTTCGATTTTTCATATTTAATCCTTAAATCAGTCGAATTGAAATGTTTCAAATATTATGCTTCAGTGTTCCACATACTGTATATTTAAACCGTTTATTTATAATAAAGTAAAGAATTTTATTTACTTGTAAAGACTTTCTCTCACTCTGTCCGCATTTAATATTTAAATCCAATTGGTTTTATAGTACTTGCAAACAAATTTAAGTTATAAACTTAGCGCGATCGATCCTAAAATAAATGTATGAATTTTCAGCAAGATTGAGAATTAAATATTTGAAAAATGTTATCTTAAAACATTCTATATAATAGATAGTCTATAAAAGTATTGAGCCTTTTGCGTACGTGATAACGATAGCGTATTCTGACGAAAGTCGAGGAAGACCGGCATGTAAGCAGTCATGACATCGCCAATGACCTAAACATCCATCACTAAACAATGCTGAACCGTTTGGAGAAAGCTAGATACAAAAAGAAGCTCGAAGCTTGGGTGCATGATCTGAAACAGAAAAATTTACTATATTAAATTTCTGTCTGCGAATCTCTACTGAAACATAACGAAATCGAGCCATTTCTGAAACGGTTGATCATGAGTGATGAAAATCGCATAAACTACAACAATGTGCAGAAAAGATCGTGGTAGAAGCGAGGAGAAGCTTCATAATCTGTGTTAAAGCCCACACTATCGCCCAGGAAGGTTATGCTGTGCGTTTAGGGGGATCGGAAGGACATTGTGCATCACGATCTGCTGCCGTCAGGCTGAACGAAAGACTCAGAACCTGTACTGTCGACAATTAGCACGATTGCACCTTGCAATTGAAAAAAAACGGCCTGAATTGCCCAAGCAAAAGGATGTCGTATACCACGCTGACAAGGCTAGATCGCATACATCTTTAACAACCCGTCAGAAATTGAAAGTTCTTGACAGAGAGGTTTTAATGCATTCACCGTATAGCCCGAACTAGACACCGTCAGACTATCATTTGTTTCGTTCTCTGCAGAAATCTTTGAATGGTGTTAACTTAGTTTCAAAAGAGGCCTGTGAAAATCACGTGTCACAATTTTTTGACCAGAAACCACAGAAGTTGTGTAGTGACGGGATTATGTTGTTACCGGGAAAATGGATGGTTATCAAAAGAAAAATCGGTGCATATGCTGTTTCATAATGTTATTTTCCAATAACAGTAAATGTATTCTCAATTTTGGTCTCTAAAGGATCAGTACTTTTTAGACAACCTGATATATCATACGTTACTTCTTCAAAAAAAAAAAAATAATAATAATTAACGTGTTAATTTCTTTATTCCGCGAGTACTACACCGATTTTTATGAAACTTTATTTAATTTTCTTTCTTTTATAATAGCAAAAACTTTATTTTATACCCTACATTGTTAAAAGTACGCGTGAAAAACTGTGGGTAGCTGCTAATATATATACATATATATCATTGGGTATCCCTTCATTAAGATGCCTTCAAATAAGAAGTCTTGAAACAACACATCTAAGGGCTGATTGATTATAGATACATAACAATGTTATTAAAAAATAAAAACGTTTTTTTTTGTTTTTTTTTGATAAGTTTATAAATCTAAGCAATAGCAATTTTAGTTGAGTTTTATTATTATCATAATAGTTCAGTTGAAATATAATATTATTCTGTATTCTGTTCCAGGTTAACGGACAAGGCGGGATAGGTTTCGGAATAAAACGAGAGATTTTCTTTTTAAATCTAGAAGATGGTTACTTTGGTTGTCAGGTCAATGACTCAACAGACGTTTTACAACTATACGAGCTGTCCAGGTTATGCGACGGCCGTCCTGACTGCTTTAGAGGTTCCGATGAATTGCGCCGTGAACTAAAATGCACAAGTAAGTTATACTACTATATAATTTTCTAATGAATCAATATTTCATTCATTTATATTATGTAGTAAGTAGGAAATTTTATTTTATTTTCTGACATTTTTATGTTGCAAGAGAGTTTTATTAGTCAGCTGTTTTAAAATATCTATAACTATAATTTATTTATTTTGCATTATTTATCTATAATCTTAACATAATTTCTCTTAGACAAGTATTTGATCATCATTTTAATATGATCATATTTCTAAATACAACTTTTTAACGATATCTTATCACTAAAATACGTAATTCATTATATCTACCTTTAAACAATCTTTTACTTTAGAAAAAAGAGAAAATTCTGCTTTTTTATAATAAAAAAAAGATATACTCCAAATTAAAGGAGTTCTATGTTTGAAATTATACTAATTAAGAATTGCTTCTACTAAATAACAGAAGAAAAAATTTAAAAAAAATTACATTTTTTTTAAAGATTAATACCGAGTTAATTTATTGTTCATTTCCCGGCATATACCAATTTTGGTATACCCTTGTTGATCAACCAGTTGCTGTAAATTCTTTGGATTTTACATCGAATAATCTGATTTCCATTATCAGTAGAGATTTGCTGGAAATCTTTTCCTCATGTCATTTCACCCGTTTAATCCTCCGCGTTAAAATTAGACGAAATGTCTATCCTATATCCTATGACTAAAAATATATAAGTGCGTTATTTAAAAATTAAACGTTCTTCTTTTAAGATCGATTTCTAAATGTATAATAAAATTTAATAAATATAATTTTTTTTATGAAATTTTAATTAATGATAAACATTACAAAATACTACAAATAAATTGTATAATGAATTTACGTCTAGCTAGCCATATCTCTAGTGATGGTCTGACTGACGGTAAATAGTTAAGTTTCACATCCCATCACAACTCTCAAACTGATGAAGTTATTATTTCTGGATTTTTACTTTTATTCAGCTGGCTATTTTATTTCTAAAAAAGAATTATTGTATTAAACTATATTTAAACTAATCAACTGTTGATCTGTGTGTGCTACTTCCACTTGAGTAAAAATGTTCAAATCTCCCTAAGAATTGTGAACGGAATGGATGCTCACTGCAAAGGTCTTTAACTCTTGCAAAGATCTATCTTTCTTTATCACACATCCTTTTTTCCTTATTCTTAATATTTTCTTTCCCATTCTCCTTTTCTTTAGGTGTAGGTCTAACCCTGTTAAGACCATACTGAGAATTCCAGGACGTATAAAATCAATACAATTTTGTTGTGAGGAGGTAGAAGGGAATTGATCCATTCTCACCTTTGAATTGACCCAATCCAGAGACTGTAATATAACCGTAATCTCTGAAGTGCTCATCAAGTATACTTAGATCCCTAATCCTTCGTGAAATTAGAAACTCAAGCACTTACTAGCAAGCTATCTAAATAAACTCGTATTCCTTTCCCGGCAATACTAAAACCCTTTATTCAATAATTAATATTTCATTAATCTAATTTTTTTCGTTAAAAAACGCGTTATAGAGATCTTATTAATAACCAGCCAGTCAGAGCTCCATCCTATTATTCTCATTCTGGTGAGAAAAATGTCAGTAAATAACAATTAAAGCCTGTTTAATTTATAAAATCTATCAGTGTATTGTAATTACAGTTTGGTCAGCGCAGGACTTGAAACTTTGATTGATATGACGTATGCGGGTTACAGAATAGTCGGCCCTCATCTTAAAATTAATAGTTATAGCTGGCGTCCTTCGAACGTAAAAAAGTATTTTGCACGGTTCTTAGCGTTATCTGCAGACACCACGACAAGGTGACCATATTTTGTTTCTCTTTTCTTTTTTTTTTTTTAATTATGGTTTTTAGTCGAGTAATCGGAGGCAGGTGCAGCCAGTCGCGGCGCGTCGCGTCACACACAATAACTGTGGCAGTGGTTGTGATAGTTGAGCTGCCGCGCCGTATACCAACGCACCTAAAAAAGCTACTTTTCTCGATAAGCAAAAGAGATATCGAAATTGACAGTATTTTTTTTTGGTAGAAAATTTAATTTCAAATACTGCAAGTGGTCTCCAATTCGATTTGATCAGAGGTTTGGTCGTATTAAGTTTGAATATCGGCAAGGAACGTAATCTGGTTGCTACCGCTACGGCCACACTGTTGCACGTTTTGAAACGGTGAAATATTTCGTAACAGCATTGGTCCTATGATTTTCCCCGCCATAAAAACTATTTTCTTGCATAAGTTCATCTTAATCGGTTGAAACTTTAAAAAAGAGTTTTGCATGAAAGAGTAACAGACTTACAAAAACCACTGGAGTTTTACATATATAATAGATCAGTTAACAAGTTAAAATTGGAAGGTCCGGATTCGAACTTCAGGCAGACATGATAATTTTCACGCGCTAAAAAATACACTACAAAGTTTAAAGCTTATTTGTTTAATTAATCATTAAAATATATATATATATATATATATATATATATATATATATATATATATATATATATATATATATACAGAGTTAACTTATTTGTGTTATTTAATTACAAGTAATTACTGATTTTTTACAATAATCACTAAAATATAAAACAATCATTCTATATATTGTGTAATAAGTAATGTTATAAAGATTGACGTGGGTTATCATTAGAAAAACAAAAAATCAAATCTTAAATTTATCAGCTTTAATTGGTTTTCGATTGATGTAAAATTTTTAAATATTTTTATCAGTTTAAAATTCATCAAACTTTTGTGTTGTAACTAAGAATTAAAGAATTTAAAGTCAATAACTGTATCTGCTCTTTTAAACCATTAATTAACTGATTCTTAAATTTATAATCCCCAATCCCCAAAACTGTTTTACGACTGTAGAAGTCGAATTCGGATCCGCTAAAAAATGTAGTATTTTAGCGGGATTTTAATTTCTGTTTCATCCATATAATTCAGTCTATGGAATTAAACTAAACTTTGTTTCAGGAATAGTCTAGCATTGAGTAAAACCACTATAACAAAATTTTTTATCTCTTAATCCATTATATTTTTTAAAAAATAACTATACGAATAATTTTAACATTCAAATCTTACACAATAAATGAATTGTAATAAAACGACACATTACGACTTTTGTCTGACTGTTTTTCGTGATTTATTAAAAAAATTGCAAAAAAATAAACGAATTTTATTTCAAATAGATATTTACATACGATATAAACATAGCATATATAAATAATAATTGTATGCAGCGTTTTGAGGTACAATTGTTGTCACGGACTGACATAAAGTTTTATAATATAACATGTGTCTGCATAGTTTTTATATACGTTAATGTAACAAAAATAAAAAATCTAATTTTAGTATTATTATTCTGTTATTATTGTTGTGAAATCTTCTATCTACTTAACCTTGTCTTCATGATAATGAATAATTTAACGAAAAAAAGTAAATAAATAAAAGAAGAAAACTCTATGTTAAAGTAAAAAATTTTAAATTTACGAATCAAATGCATCTATTTAATCTATCGCTTGGATGATTTTTTTTTTAAACAAAAGTTAATCTAATTCTCATTTATAATTAAGTTTAGCTTACAGTTTTACGTATTATTTAATGTATATTTTATTGCATACAAAAAATAAATTAGGATCTTTTTTCCTGCACTTCACCTTCGTGCAAAATAATCAAGGTCATTTTAATATTAACCTTCTTCTTCATTGTTTTAGACTAATAAATGATTATTCATTTCGTTCTTTACAGGATGTAATATACCCAATGATAATTACCAATTACAATACTTATAGTAACTGTAATTATTTTTAATTATTTAATTAACGTACTAATATTTATATGATTTTATATATTTTTAAATATAAAAATAATTATTTAAGCCATACAAAAAAATTATCTGTTTGAGGAAAAATATTTTATAATTTTATTTTTTAAATAATAATTTTTATGTTTTTATTTTTGGTTTTTATATAATCGATTTTTTTATATAAAAAAAGAGTAACATTTATAAATAATGATATAATAATTATAATTGTAATTTTCAATAAAATCTGAAGAGTTTTTAAGAATAAGTAGCTAAAACGATGTTGTATTTTTATACGTAAGTCGTATTGAATTAAAATTTTAAAATGGTATACATGGATTATTGAAAGGCGATAAGAGGAATTCAACCTAGATATAATGAATTGCTTATTATATTAAAATATTAAGGTTGAATACCCCTGAAAAAAAATGAATATACTCATGTTAGAGAATTGTTAATTATAATCCAGAATTATTCTGACCTGCAAAATCGAGAAGTTTCTAAAACTATTTTATGAATCATCTCCGAATTCGATAACCGTCGTTTGAAATGAATTTTTTAAAAGTAAAATAAATCAATAACACTTCACTTGAAGGCTGGTACGGTAAAATCAGTTGATATGTAAGAATGGACAACAAAAATAATCCTATCCCAAACACTTTAAAGATGAAGAAGAAATAAATTGAAAAATACAACTTAGGAATCCATGTCAGGTGACAGAATGAACAAATATGTGTAAAAGCAATTTTTGATAATTATACAGAAACCAACGACCTATTTGTCTGCTTTTATGCTCTGAATATATGGTAAAAATGTTACTGTATTGCTTAATAACTTTATCATATCTTCTTCTTATAAATAAATCCAAAAATGTGTCTGTTCTCGGAACCACACGAGAACCAACCACCGATAGCTTTCAAATTTCCAGGATATATTCGTGTTATCCCAGGCTAGGTTTTAAGTCATAGACCGAGGTCTTAGCCCCCTTGAGGGTGAGTTTGCGAATTAAAGATATTCATTAAAGAAAAAAAAAATTAATTCTTTTACTCTATTATATTTCTGTCACCGTGGTAACAAAAATAAGTTATGAATTTATCGTCGTCAAAGGTCTGTGTACTTTAGTTCCCATAGTTACTACTATTCTGTCGTTTGTAATTTAGTTACTTTTTCAGGTTTCTCTAAAGTCTGAATACTTTAATTGTTATTTATCAGTATTATTCTCATAACTATGAAGATAACGAACACTGCGGAGTTGAGGTAGCGAAGCCTTCTGCTAAGACGAGAATGACGAACGAAACGAGCTCGGAGGAAATGGCGAGCGAAGCGAATTCTGCGGCCGTGGAGGGTATGCCCCGGGGGTTCATATTGTCTAGATGGTCCGCCGAGTAAAACGAACCCCGACGGCTAGTACAGAATAAAACAACAAATAAAATATATATTTTTTTAAATACAATTAAAAAGATTAAGCACAAAGATTATAATAGAAGTAGCGAGTACTAGATTTATATATAATTTTATTTAATAAACTTATGTTTACTACATAAATAAATAATTTTTTTTCTGACTGGTAGACAACAATACATCATATAGACGAGATCAGGAATATTCTAATTCACAATTAATAAAGTAATTGCCCAATATCACAAAATCCGCCTGGATGGATCAAGAGAAACTACAGTGAAACTTTGATCAGAACAGCGACATAAATAATTACAATTAATTATAAAAGTTGTTCTATATGTATATTATTATTAGTCTATATATTATTACTTTAAAAAATTAATTCATAAAATAATAGTAAAAGAAATAAATGAAAATAATTAATAGAATATTAAATCGTGACAAATTTCAAGAATTATCCCCAAAAAATCAATAGAGACCAAGTTTGGAGAAATAAATTAACAAGATTTAAATATTTAGGAGAAATAATCAGAAATACGGAACAGACAAATCAGCTTTTGAAATACTGATTCGAAAAATTAAATTTCCTAACCAAAGAATGTTACAAAAAAAATTCTTTATAAACGCAAAATAAACATTGAAACATTTATTATTTCAGTTAAACATTGTTATTTGGTTATGATAAGTAACCTGCAACAAAAACTCTGAGTATTTCTGTACGTCTAATAAATATAAATATTAATAATTTTCAATGTTTAGAATTCTCTCCCGTTTTAATTTCAAAATTTTTTGGCTCATTTTTGTATATTTTATAATTAAGAGCAAACTGATAAATAGATTTCAACTTTGTACGATGTAGTGAATAAAACATTATTTTTTTGCATAGGTTGAATACAGCGGAACCGACTAATAATTATTATTTAAAACGTTAAGTCAATATAGATTTCCTACTGACTTTGCACAAAACCAGAAATAATTAAAAAAACCGATAGATTTATAAATTTTACTTATATTATTTAATTCTTTTAAGATTAAGTTACAAAATGAACTTTTATATAATAAATTCATTTTGTTTAAATAATTTGAAATCGTCAGTTCTCATACTATTAATTATTATGTAGGATTTCCTACATAATTAATAATTAGTAAAAGTATGAGTTTTTTATCATTTCTCGACGTTTTATGATCCATGGACCCAGAAAAACAAAAAAAATAAAGTAGGCGTAATGTTCGTTCGCACGTACATTAAATAATTAATGTAAATATATTAAATAACTATTTGGGTAAATAAATACTCATAAAATTTCATCATAATTCACCCAATCCCACACCCAAAAAAAAATCTTAGATAACATTTTACTGGTTGTACATTTCTCAGTGGAACTTTTTTAGTTCCTTTCATTTATCATAGTAAACAAAAAAAAAAATTTTAAATATCCTTGGAAGGTGATTTTGGAGGGAAAGCAGAAAAATCAGGTTTTTTTTACATTTTTTTGGTTTATTTAAACATACATTTTTGACTGGATAAACCGATTTTAATTCAATTTTGTACTCGTGTGTATGGGGAAAGGTTTTGGTAAAATTTTTAGATCAATATCTGCAGGGGGTGAGGGTCGCTTTTTGGGTCAATTTTCTCAACATTTGCTAATTACTTTAGGGAGTATAAACCAAAAAAATATTTTTTAGTTTATTTAAACATATAATGATAATAATTTTACAATAAAACTTTGTCATAAATTACCCCCCCCCCCCAAAAAAACAAAATTTAAGGTAATTTTTTCATGTATCATTATTTTTCCAGTATGTAAGAATAAATAACCAATGCCAGGTAAGCATTACTACTTGTCAGATTCTTATTTTAAGAAATAATACTCAGGACTACGGAAGATGTACTCGTTCATATAAAATGAAAAAAGTGATAAATATTAATTTTTATTTTTATATACAATTCAAAAGAAGAAGGACCTTACTGAAAAAGAAAAATATTTATATATTATACATACTTCTTATAAATACAATAATTTGATTGACCCTGATAATTATTTTAAAATATTTATAAAAAAAAAATAATTTAATATAAAATTAAATTCATAGATCAGTACCATTATTTATATATTTTAATATATATGTGTTGTTTATTTCTGGCATATATTGTTTTAAGTTAAAAAAAGATGATTACACTCATAACGGTAATAATCAAGGCCAAAATTTGAAGGTCACCTTCATATAACATGTATCTTCTGCTTTTCTTTTTAATTTTTTTCCGTTTCATATATAAATTTAAAATTAGACTTTACCTTCAATATGTCCTCATCCTCAATAGGTTTTATGTAAATGTGTTTTTCTGTAATTTTTTAAATACTTCCGTTTTAATTGTTGCTTTTTTCTACCGCTGTTTAAAAAAAAAACATACATAAAGAAAACGTAATTTTCTTTGAAAATTAGTATTTTTTCTCTTTTAATTTTATTTTTAAATAATTGCAATAGATAATATTCTTCTTTATTATTACTCTACAAGAATAAAATACAAACATATAATAATTAATTATCTTATCTGTCAAACCTTTTTTTAACTGTTTTTATTTATTTAATACATTTATAAGCATTATTACATTTAAAAATTAAATCTTCATGACGTGAAAATTGCATCTTCACATCATTATCCATTTTTACTTTTCCGGTTATAATAATGTATGCTGCTGTAGTAGTATAGCTGTAACGGGAAAGCATACAGATCGGTAACAAAAATTAGTCTTTTTTTATGTTTTGTGCCTTAAGAAGATATTACAATTTTTTTTCACAAAAACAAATAAATTTCCCAAAATACCTTAGTATTCCAACGGCTCGCATGTACAGAAATCTAGTTTTGTCATACGGACGTTTGTGCTTATGTACGTATGTATATTGGCCTGTATTTGGTCTTATAACTCACCGATTTTCTTCGAACTCGATAGACAGGTACTACCTTTGGGAGGAAAGGATGTATAACATTTTTTCAAAAACTGGAAAAGGGGGTGAGAGTGTTTTGGACGAAATAAAATTTCAAATCTTTACCGGAGCACTTCAGCAAAAACGTTTCTTACAAAAATTGAAGTTTTTTTTTATTAAGATCACAAGTTATCAAATGTTTTTAATTTAATATTCACCCTTTTCTCAAAAAATGACTATATAATTTTCGTTTTTTAGCTGTATCTTGCTTCAGAGAAGCAGTTAATGGATATTTTTTCCCTACATTTTATACATCAGTAGGCCTTCAAATCACTGTAAAAGGTTTTTAACCCATTCCACTCCAACGTTCTGGTAACAATGTTTTTTTTTTTTTAATTTTTGACATCTTTCTTTATAATTTCTTTTAAAATAAATCCATTTCGCAAGTTTTCCATTGCATTTAAAATATAAAAATCTTAATTTTTGACAGCCCTTAATCTTTAGTATTTCTTGAAAAAAAAATTAGTAAAAAATGTTCAACCCTTCCTTGAAAATTATAACTTCATTTAGATTATGGCTGTATCTTTGTACTTTTTAAATAATTCCAAAATGTTATTTTTTAAATTTATTATCACCACTTGGAAATTATTTTCTTAAAAATTAATTTTACTCGAGTTCTTCCCCTTCAGTATAGGAGCCGCCAAAATGACAAAAAAACTACGTTCGCGATTTCAAATTTTTAACTTACAAGACGTTTTTTTGTTAAACAGTCAAGCCGCTTAAATAACTTAACACCTCTCTTCAAAAATTAATTTCATAACTTGATCGGCATAGACTGGGAAAGTTATGTAATTCATTGCCGGCTTTTTTAAACAATTATCTGTAATATAATTTATGCAAGCGGACCCGTGTGAAAATTTCCAAATTTCCTCTGCTTAGTTAATGTAAAGTCGAGTTTGATGAGACAACTGGATTAAAAGTTTTATAAAAATTAAAGTAGATTACGTTAAGCTGCAGTAACAATGATTTCTAAACAGAGGGAAAGTAAATACAATGACTGAAATGTTACAGTAAAAAAATGTACAGAACATGAAAAAAAAACCGCTATAAAACTGCTGATTCTGGTTGTATCACAGCGACAGGACGGTGGGTGGCGCGTCGGTGGCGATCGGACGCATAAGGGCTCAGTGAAACAAATTTGAATTTTAACTAACTTTTTTACACTTTCAACACTTCTTCGTCTTAAATTTGTTTGATGCACTCCCGGGAAGTAATTTTCTATCCAATAATACCGGGGGTTTGTGTTGATGTCGTCTTATAAATGGTGCACAGTCGTGGTCTTTCCTTAGCGTATTATATATAGATAGATATTTCATTCCGTTTTCATATAAGGATAAGCTCAGGTAAAGATCAAATAATAATTTTTATTAATAAAAAAATGTTAACATAAAATATAGATGAGAAAGAAAGAAAGAACTACGCTTAACAGTTATTAAAATAAATTGCAAAAGAAGAGAACTATCAAATTTATTTATTTTTTAATTAAAAATTATATTAACCTTATTTTAATAAATTAGATGATTTTCCGTTAGTCTATTTTTATTATTATTATTATTATTATTATTAGCAAAACCTCAATACAACAGAAATAAATGTTATTACTGTTAGATACAGAAGATATGAAATTACTGTTCTTTTATGAAATCAATACTCACTGGTATAATTGTTCTTGAAGAAGTTACGTTTTACAAGTTGTAAACTATAAAAGTATTTAACCGTTATAATTTCAGTTTATTACAATATTATACGGTTAAAATATAACTGAAGATATAGAAATAAAATAAAAATTGTGAATGTAATCTCACCCAAAATATGTAAATCTAATTTTAAAAAAAGTGGCTTATAGTTATTTAATAATATTTTTACATTTCTTAACGCTTACTATAACAGTTGTTAAAAAGATTTTATGTTTTATTTTTTATAATATTTGTCTGTATTTTATCGTTCTTTTGCCTCTTTTTACTGTTATTTTTTCATTAGTAAAACATATATTTATTTATTTATTTCCAAGTTATGTTCATAGGTTTTTATAATCAGTGTATCATTGATACAGCTGCTCAGTACATCCGCCCTTTCAATATTTATTTTTATACTACTATTATTATTATTATTACTATTATTATTTATTACCAATTTGTATTCTGTCCTTATAATCATGACTATGTTAGATCAATGAACAATTTATTCTCTTTCTTTATTAATTTTTTATATTCATTTTTTTTATTAATTTTTATTCTTTTAATTCTTCTTCATTGTTCGACTTGTTTGTTGTTTTTAAAAAGAATAATTTTCTGTTCTTTGACCTCTTACACAGCAATTGATTCTTTCGTATTTGTTGACTCACCTTACGGATATCCGTTTAATGTATTCCTTTAGAATATTGATATTAAATTTATATGTGTATATACATATATAGTTTTGTAGTATGATAAGTAGTCGTCTTCCGATTATAGTATAGGAAACATTTATGTACAAATCAATCCTCATACGTGAATATAACACAAGTTTATTTTAACGTGAAGTTAATAAATTAATAACTGGATTGTTTGATTATATTTTTCATACGTTAATTCAACGTATGAATATTCATAATTAATTATTCGATTCGTTATGAAGTTAATAAAAAAAATATGAATGGATTCATTCATTAAAAAGATACATTATGAATTCGCTTAAAAAAAAAAACTGCCTTTGTAGTTAATATTAGAGTAATGTTTAATATGAATAAGACCTGATCTTTAACTCCATTGTAAGCTTACTTTTTTATTTTTTACAACTAGTAAATGAAATAATAATATTTGTTATTTTATCTTAAGTTATACATACATACATACACAAAGTGTTTATAAAGTATGAAAACCCTTAAATAGCAATTTCAATCGTTTAGAAATTAAATTTAACAAATGCTCCTACCACAAAAGGATCTATTTTTTTGGTATGAGAATATGAAACCCCAAATATCCAGGGAGCCCTAATGAAAAAAAACTCGAAACTTTTATATGGAAAGGGTAGAATTGTGATATACTATTTTAAAAAGCATTGAAAAAAAAATGTTGTCATAAAAAACATAGGGTTACGTTAACTAACCAAAATGTTGACAATTAATATTTTGTATTGCTAGTTTCAAAAGTGACCAACAATCCACCCCCAAGTACTTCTCTTACGTCGAAAAATTGATCGATTTGACGGAAGAGCATTTGCTAATTTTTTTTTTTGTTTTTAGTATTTCACAATTGATCAGATTCGGCTTGATTTGAATATTTTGTTTCTGGTGGTTTATTTGGGGTTTTTAATCGATTGGAATTTGTTTTTGATAGACTCACTTTAAATATTTTAAGATAGCTATTACTTTCAGAAGTTTTTTTTTTTTTTTTTAAGAAATGTGCAGGCATCGACTCAACTGGAATTTTTTTTGCGTGTGAAAAATGCCATGCCCAACCGCGACTCGAACCCAGAACCTCCGGATGAAGGTCCTGGATTGAAATTAGCTATCAAAAAATATTTAATAAACGCAGTCTTGATTAGTGTTGTCCAAAGAATCTTGATTAGTCCAAATATGTTTATACAATAAATAGTTCAATGCTCTTTAAAATTGTGTCACAATTCTACCCTTCCATTAAAAGATATTTAATTGCCCTTTAATGGACTTAAACAGCGTTTAATGTTGCTCCTCTCATGCTGGCTTCTTGCGTATGCTTAATGTGTGAAAAATGAAAAAAATAGATCGTTTCGAGGTAGGCTAAATGGTTCTCTAAGCTCCTCTAAATTTATTTTTTTTTTTTATTTTAAAGTTGAAAACTTATTTAAGGCATACACAAGCATATATATATATATATATATATATATATATATATATATATGTGTGTGTGTGTGTGTGTGTGTGTGTGTGTGTGTGTGTGTGTGTGTGTGTGTGTGTGTGTAACATTTTTCTGTTTTATTAGGTTTTTGTTTAGACATGTTTAATCGGCTAAGTAGTATAGTGTGATTAACTTTGGTTTAATTCTGATAATATTAAATTTAAGTAATTTCTTTATAAGAAATTACGTAATTTGTTATTTTTCGTTTTTTTATTAATATTTTAATATAACCAAACTAATTAACATCAAAAATATATTAGCTAATTTATTAAATAATTTATGGGGTTTTAAAATCGTTTAAAAACAGTTATTTCAGAAGTAATTTAACATTTTCTTTTAAATTATTTAAACCAGTAAATTGATTTTTTTTTTTATATAAGTTGTATGATTTGAATAATCAAATTATCTTTGCTTAAAATGTGATAATATAAAGAATAAAATACTAAATTATTTTTAAAACATTTCAAAAGTAATAATAAAAATTTTACGAGCAATAAGATTCCACTTGAATAATTAAAGCATTATTTATTTCATTAAACCAGTCGTTCCAATGTTATTAATACCTAAATGAATGCTAAATTTAAACGTTCTCCCCCATGCTCGCACTTGTGCAAACATACACACAATAATGCAGTTTTGTACTTTGTTTAAGCCCATTATTGATGGTAACAAAATATTTTTATCATGTTACCTTTAATTTCAGATATAACACATCTTTTGGCCTGTAAAACTTTTTTATAGGCATTAAATTGCTACTGATTCATGAGTATTTAACATCGTTACACTTAAATGAGTTGTTAACTAAAAAGTTATTTAATTTTTTAATTAATATTTAGATTTTAATTTGATTAATATATAACTCTTTTAATTAAAAATTTTAATTACACTATTATTAACATAAATTATTATAATTTTTTGTTTAAATTCTATTTTTAAATCAACAGTGCGTTTTATTGTACTAAACATTATCTGTATTGATGTAGCATAAAATTATATTTATTACTAAGTAACAGTTATAGAGTTATGAATAAATTTTTAGATTGTATTACAGGCTATTGTTATTAATTAAAAACTAATGTTGTCATATATATATATATATATATATATATATATATATATATATATATATATATATATATATATATATATATATATATATATATGTATGTATGACAGTAGCTAAATAATAGAAAGTGATCAGTTAAAAAAAAAAAACGAGTTTGTTATTTATTGTTCATATGCTATATAAATTATTAGCTTAAGAAGTGCAGTAGTTTACATCGGATTGATAGACAGGTGTTTCTGAACCCAAGGTCAAATGTTTCCCGCTTCATTGCTACGTGCTTCCTTCAGTCACCCTGAACGTTTACTTTTTTCATTTTAAAATGAACTTAAATGCACATCTATTAACTGTGTGTGTGTATATATATATATATATATATATATATGCTCTACATTTTCTTGTTGTGGTTTATCTACCACTAAGAAAAAGTTACAAATACATATATCCAGTTTTAAACGTATATAGTTTTATAAATATACAGTTTTGTATATAAATATATAATTATATATAATACATCTTTTTTTCGAAATTTTTCTATATAATGCAAATAAAAACTTCATTCTATTTAACAAATTAATACAATTTTTGTAAAATTACATAAAGAGATTAACTTGAAGATTGCTTGAGTCATGATAACTTACACAAGCATAAAGTTCCTTCTCCGAAATGCTTCAGAGTAATTCACGAAGATTGTAACAAACTTTCAGGACATGTTCTACAGTGAAAATAAAGAAGAAAGTTCATAAAAACATACGTTTGGAAACCTTCGTTAGCGAGTGTCTTCTGGTGAAAGATTTTTCCTTAAAGGTAAATTTAGTGAATTTATATGAAATCTGACCTTAAAATTTGAAAAAAAAAAATAAATAGGTCCCAGACTGTAATTTTAGAAACTAAAGACAAAGGACCTAAATACAAAGTAAGAATATCAAAGTTCTTTAAAAATAAATATTTTACAGCATTTTACACAGAATCAAATTCTCTATAAGCTTTGTATAAAGCTTTTATGTGTTTTTTACCCGTTTAACAAAAAATATATTAAGCAAAACATAAAATAATGTGTTTTTTGACCCCATTCTTGTATTTTACCCCATATTTCTCAAAAAATACTAAAAATACGGTTCTGAAACCAATTTTCTTTTGTTGTTCAGGTCAGATTCCATATAAAACCACTAAATTTACCCTTTAATTTGGGTCCCAAAAATTACAATCTGGCTTAATTTTACTGAAGAGCAGAAACCGGGGAGAAATCTTTCGTCAACCGATACTCATTAACGAAGCGTTTTCGAACCTATATTTTTATAAACTTTCTTCTTTATTTTCGCCAGTAAAACATATCCTGAAAGTTTTTTATATTCTTCGTGAATCACTCTGTACAAACTGATATTTGTTATATTTTAATAAAGGATATCAGTTGCAAAATATTTGTATACATAAATGTTCTCACATTGTTACTTTGAAATATCTTTAATCTTTTTTACCTTACACGTAGACACCCACAGACGGTAATCGTTGTGGCTAGAAATCAATCGGTTTATAAATGTTTATTAAATATACCAGTAGTTTTCGACATCAAAACAATAAAATTCCATACATATTATTATTATTATTATTATTATTATTATTATTATTATTATTATTATTATTATTATTATTATTATTAGTTTTTATTTAAATAAAAATTTCGACTAACTTTTTATTAAATAATAATTATTTTAATTTCCGTCCATTCAAATCTTACATGATATAAAGTATGAAAGGAAAAGTGACTTAGTTATTTTTATTGAAATAATAAATAATAAGAATAGAAATTCCTATACGTAAAATAACTAAATTAATTATCAATAACACTAATCCAGTAAATGCGAATAAAAAAACATGCACTGTTCTTTGCCGATAAGTAATTAATTTTATTTGTGATGAATAATATGAATCGTTTATGTATAATCCTTTATTTTTTTTATTTTAGTTATTTATTTAATCCATTTTTTAAATTAGTTAGTGCAGTATTCTTTTACGTAACATAATTTATTTATAGAGATAAAAACAATAAACATTATAATTTAATTGTTTTTTTATTATTTTTAATTGTTTCACCTTGAATTATTTTTTTTAAATCACAAAGAAATACGAACAAAAAATAATTTGAAGTTACGAATTGTTTTTTTTTCTTTTAAAAGAATAACTTAAATTCGGTTATGTAATTAAATTTTATTTTTTACGTATATTGTATTCGTTTAATAGGTATCAGAAAAATATACATTGTATATTGGCAAATTTATTCAATCCATATGCGCTAGTATTTAAAAATTAAAAAGTTCAAATCGATTATTAGAAAATAAAAAGGTTTGAAAATCTTATTTAAAAAAAGCTGAAAAAAGTTATTATACGTTCTTGGCATTGGTTATTTATTCTTTTAAAGTGGAAAAATATTGATACATGAAAAAAAGTTTAAAAATTCAAAAAATATATATTTTTACTTTTTTCTGTTTCCCCCAAAATCACCTCCCAAAATATTTTTGATTTTTTTTTTTTTATGTTTATTATGTTAAATTGAAGAAACTAAAAAAAATTCCACTCAGAAATGTACAACCAATAAAAAGTTGTCTAAGATTTATTTTTGGGGATTGGAAGGAATTATTATAAAATTTTATTGCAATATTATTATTAAAAATTTGAATAAACTAAAAGAAGTTTTAAAAAATACAAAATTGATATTTTTAAACTTTGATCGGCTCCCCTACCCCGAGATATTGCCCCAAAGTATTTGTTTGGGGAAGTTTACACTACTACTATGCCTTGGAAGACAAAATAATTCGGTTAAAGCTTATGCAATAAATACCAAGGTAGCGTTTTTCGATTTTGGGGGAAGGGGGAGAATTTGGGGAAATGTTTTTTTAAATGGTAAGATAAGAGTGTTCGTATGTACTGAGCTTAATATAAAGCGAGGTTATGTTTGCAAAATTTTGAGAAAATTTATTCCAAAGAAACTATCTATCCTACTCCCTGCACATATTGATCCCAAACGTCTACCAAGTAAGCTGATTTAGAAAGACCCGTTCACCACTAGACCAACTAAGCATAAACTCAGCACTGAAGTGTGTCATCGCCTCAAACTACCTCGGCAGGAACAAAGCCCTACCCAGACAGCCGGGACTCGATCATTTATTGTCATGTCATGCCTCTGATGAGGGGACCCCAGAGGACTCCCCCAGTGGGACTCCGGTCTTTACGCCTCGCCTCTAATGAGGAACCCCCACAGAGACTACGATCTTACATTCCCTCCAGAGGAGCTGCAAAGTAGTCCTCGAAGCCGAAGCCTCCCAGACGAGGCTGTCCCCTGCAAACACCACTCCAGGACAGACACCGCCGACTCATAACACGGGTGAAACCTTACAACCCCGACCCCCGGGTACATATGTACATATCCATTCAACATGCAAGAAGGACAGCGAGCTTCCCCCTTACAGTCCTTTACAGTCCCTTACAGTCGCAAGTGGCCAGCCTCTCCACAGACGAAACAATAACCACTCCTATCCGGGCCGCAACAACACTGAGCCTTATGGCCGAGATTCCAGCACCGGAAACACAGGTCATCGAAGGTGCGTCTAGTGACACTACAGGCTACCCATCCAATACCGATCCGTCTATCTGACAACTATTTCTCCGCAAGGATGGGAGGCATCGCCACCGTAACCACCTATGTCACCCCATAGGCCGGCCGCAAGAACAAGATGTACATAGGCCTACGTACATACAATATTACCCCCTACTTTTTTTGTTTTTCCGGGTTTTGGGGTCATGAAACATCGAGAAATTTAGAAAAACCCAACCCCATTATTTGACTGATTACTTTACTTTCCTTCTGCAGCATAGTTCTAAATGTATGATTACAGCAAAGTAGACATAAATAAAATTAGATCATAGACTAGTTAATTATTTATCTTACATCATCTAAAGTTAAATTAGAACTAGGAAAATGTGTAGATGTTAATTAAAAAGTCATAAAATAAAACAGAAAATTAAATGTTTTCAAGTAACAGAAGAAATTTGTTTAAAAGATTTGTTCAAATCAGAAAGCAACAAAAAAAGTTCAAATTTGTCAAATTAAAACAAACCAAACGAAATACATTTTTTTTTTTAATTAGTGATTTTTCAATTTTCACGTAAACCATCGAAATGTTTTCCTCAAAATAAAAAAAAAATTAAAATATGAACTATATATTTCAGCTTAATACTCGAAATACAAAATTTTTCATAAAAAATTATAAATCAAACATCTAAGTACATTTTCAGCCATCTTACACGTTTGATAAATACTTCAACTATGGTTTTATATATATATATATATATGTCAAGGTCAGAAAATTAGCTCAGAACAAAAACAAATGAAGATCATTAAAAAATTAATTTCATGTTTCACGTACACTCAAAGTATGTAAGTTAGATGTTCCTTATGTTATTTCACATAATTACGAGTTATCTTTTTGATATTTTATATACATTAAAGACTGTGAGTACACGGGTGTGTGTTTTATCAAATAGATATCTTGTATTTTAGTTGCGTGTATTTACGCGCATTTAAAAGATAAAGATGTTGATGTATATGTTTGCACTGTTAGATAAACTTAGGAGCAGAGTTGATAAATACATTTTACATAACTACCGTAAATAAGAGTAGAACAACTTCCGCTAATTTTCCTGTTTCAATACTCATTGTACCATGTAATTTTGATGATGTGATCACATGTTGCATCAGTTGACATTGCAATTACTGTTTTCTTATTTATATATAAACCAAGGTTATTAAATTAAAATAATTGCTTTTATCACTATTCCGTTATGCAATATGCAATAAAATGCATTTCCGCGAAACAATTGTAAATAAATGACTTGATAACAATGTATGTATAGTAAATTTATCTGGAAGTGTTCTGCTTAAAATAACAATACATATTCCTACAAAATATTCAATTAGTTATTAAAAAGATTTTGTAATAATAGTAACTGTTATTTCATTCGCATTATTCAATTAGCATTTTATAATTTATTATTAAATAAATTGATATATAAATTTGAAATAACTGTTTCTTTTCGAGTTATATATTTCATTTCATTGAAAAAACAAATTTTATAGCCCTATTTGTACTTTTAAAAAAAAATCTGGAATTTTATAATAAAACTAGCATTTCCCGTCTCGGCTTCGCTCGTAAAATGTACAATCAGAATTACAAACATAAATTATCATAAAAATGTTACCAAATCTCATAAAGATCGATTCAATAGCGGTAATATAAAACGGCTGAAATATAATAAACAATTTATTTTTTTTACCCCTTAAAATATAAAATTCAAAAAACCCGTAAATGATTTATAGATTTTGTCTGAAGAATATTTGCAAGCCGAAATCGAATATCTCATTTGCTATAGTCGGAAATGGGAAAAATTTACAATTATTGTTTGAAGTTTTATTATCTTTCTTTATCCTTTTCAAGGTCGTAATTGGAAAATTCTAGAAACTGATTTTTAGATATCCACATAAAGATTACATACACCAAAAATCAAGTTGATATCTTCATTTTTACCGAAAAATTCAAAAGATAATAAAATTTAATGTTACCCAATTTTAATCCTTTAAATTTTGAATTTCAAAAATCATTTCTTAATGTGCACTTACAACTTAAGAAGAACGTGTATATAAATATCCATCAATTTATCTTCAGTAGTTTATGCTGAGCGTTGATTATCAGTCGGTTAGGATATGTTGTTTATATATATAGATAGATATATTCTTAATTCTTAAAATCAATTTAGAGTTTCCATAACTGGAAAGAATCGATTTTTAATTTTTTTAAAACTCTATGATCTTTTGTTTAAATAAAATTTATTGAAGTGTCCGGTTTTAATGCTATAGAAAATCGATTTTATTTTTTTATTTTATTAATATTTTTTATTAGTCTAATAAATACTTCTTTTTTTTTCCTATCTGTTCAACTAATCAACAATAAACAATCCCTTCCTGGCTAATGAGATAAGTATGATACGTATGTCACGTAAATGAGATATAGTCTTGAACAAATCAGGCTGACTATTCCTGAGACATGAGGTTAATTGAACACCAACCACCAAAGTACATCGGTATCTACTGTCTAGTATTCAAATCCCTACAAAAAAAAATATTTTTTACTATGATTTGAACCTCAGAATCTTCGAATTAGAAAATCAGCTGTTAAACAATTGATTTTCGAAGCCGACTGTTTTGAGATTCAAATCCTAGTAACAAATACTTGTTAAAAACTACTTTTTATTAATATTAATTTATAACGATTAAATAAATACTGAAATCTGATTGTAATTATAAAAAAATGAAGAAGTGATAAAAAAGATTTTTAAAAATCAACATTTCTACCTCCTTCCTTTTAAATTTTAGTTTTCTTTAACTTAAATAATTTTTTCAGTTACATTATTTATTTATAGTATATCATTAGTTTTAGAATAAAAATAAAAGGAAAATTTATTTAGTCATATATTTAAATAAAAACGCAAATGGCGAAAACAACTAAATAAAATAATACAATAACCATTTTTTCACGGTTCTAATGTTTTTAATGAATGAATCAAAAACTTTCATTTTTACCTGTTTAATAGTTTTAGTAAATTTAATAAAATTAAGCAAACCCTTTTTTTAGTACTAATTTTTACGTAAAATATTTGTACAATTATAAAAAACTATTTTTTTATTTTATATTAATTTTTCAGTTTATAAACTGGTTAAATAAAACGTACAGTTATTTGCAGTCAACCGGTCTTCCTTTTCTTTTATTAAATAAAATAAATTGTGTTAGGTAGCCTACAATATAATCAAATATGTTTTTTTTTTTTTTATTCTCCAGTTATATCATTTTTTACGGTGAAATAACCAACTAAGTTAGGTCACTTACTGTGTTCTTTTTTCATATTCTTGACAAATCTAATTATTTCAACCAGTAAAATATATTAAATCGTATCATTGTTGAAAGCAACTGTACAATATATTTATAATTAAAAAAAATTACAATAAAAGCAATTTTAAAATTTACAAAGAAATTGCATTTATTCATAATAATTATTAATTTACTGGAACATAATATTTTGTTTTACATTGTTCTTTTCATTACTTAATTTTATTATTCTACTATCGAAACTTATTAATTTGTATTCTAAATAACAATATACATAAATTTAATTTTTATCTAATTATTGTACCAATAAACCATACCTGAATTGCCGATGAATAGAATTTTTCAAATTTTAAAACTCGTTTTATAAGTAAAAATAAATAGTTAATGGTTTCTTTTAATTAAAGATAACAATTTATATCCATTTTATACATTTGTTTAATGATATTTATTCAAGTTTTATGAAAATTTTAATCGATATAAAAAAATAAAACAATATATAGATTAATACATTGCATGTAAGCAAATAAATATTTATATATTAATGAAAGTATTATGTTAGTAATCAACAATCCACGCCTACGAGGCAAGTATGGATTGCCTTTTAATCCCCATAGTTTTAATATGTTAGCCAATTCATAATATTACTTTGTTAAATAGTTCCGTTATAGTCCTGAATTATTTTCTGAAATTTCTTAGCCAAAAAACTGTCTCTCCTTGGTTCTTGTCTTCTTCATAACAATTTTACTTGAACGATTAACTAAAATACAACTTTCTGGATACGTTACTATTTGTCACAAATATTTTTTTCGTTATTTTATCCATTAAAATAATTTAAAATTTTTTATGTCTGCTTAACATTTAAACATTCAATATATAATATTTTATATTAGTAAATGCTCATTTTAAATACCTCTAGCTCTTTACAGTGACTACAGCCTCTGTTCATTTCTCCACTGTACATTAATAACTTGAATTAAAAATCTTAGCTTGATTTTCAGTTCAAATTGTGATTTCTAAATAAGTGTATTGCCTAAATAAAAACTGTTCGATTTATTCTTACTCGAAATTTAATTTAAAATGAATAATTCTATTGTGGTTTTCTTAATCTTCTTAATTTTCAGAATCTTTCAAAAATTTTTTATGAATGTATTTTGAATGCTGAATGAATATAATTTCATATTACAGATCTGTAGTGTTTTGCTTCCTTGTACGAAGTAAAGGAAGTATTGAGACAGCGAAAAATTTCGGTTTTCAGATTTCAACGAAATATCTATTTTGACCATCCCTGAATTAATTTTGACTAGTTTCGCCGTGATGTCTGCCCGTTCGTATGTATGTACGTATGCATTTAAGTACGTACGTGCGTATGTATCTCGCATAACTCAAAAAACGATTAGCCGTAGGATGTTGAAATTTTTAATTTAGGATTGTTTTAACATCTAGCTGTGCAGCACCTCCCCTTTTGATTGCAACCGACTGAACCAAAAGAGTCCAAAAAAGCCCAAAATCCCAAAACATTTAGATTTTGGACTTTTTCTTAACTTCAGTAATAAGCCCTCATTGAGAGCTTTTCAACGATATATCGTAAGCGGTACTTATTTTCATTGATTCCAGAGTTACAGCCAAATAAAGTTTTAATTAAAGAAATATTTAGATCAAGGGTTGAATAACCCTTTATCTGATTCAACCCGATGAGGGTTGAATCAGATTTCCTTTCATTAATTTTTTTTTTTTTTTTTTTAATTTAAATATTTTGATTTATTAATAATCGTTAACCTCAGATTGAAAAAAAAAACTTTACGATAAATAATAATTCAACAAAAACAATAAAAAAAATATGAGAAAATATCAAAAGTTATTAATGCAATAAAATTTTATGTAGTTTCATTTAAAAAAATGTATGTATGTAATTTAATAGGCGTATAAGGAAGTCATGTGATGCTCACATCATATTTTTTAATTCTTTTTTATTCATTCAAGTAGAAACCTGTTTTCTCATTTACCTTTTTCATTTTTGGAACAAACAATTCATGGTTTTTTAATACTTATTGTTTGAATTGGAGCATCATACTTGATGTTTTCTTTTTTATCATAATAATAATTAATTTCTTACGGCTTTATACTAAAAATCAGTGAACTTAACGTTTAAAAATACACATAAACTTAAAATGTAATTTATATTTTTCATCGTAACATGAGTTGTTATTTTGTTATTGTTCTATAGCCGTCATTATCATGAAATAATAACAGTAGCCTGTTCAAGAAACTAACTGAGTAGATTTAATAGCTACTGGTATTTATCTGGATAACTTCTTTTCAATCTTGCAGAATGAAGTTCAAGTACGATGAACTTAACAAAAATAATAATACGTATTCACGATTTTGCATATTAACTTCAAAACGTACAGCTGCTAGCATTTCTTAAGTCAATGCAAAACATATAATTACTCTTCATATATATACGTTATACGTAAATAAGAACTATTATGTATTTTAACGAGTACAGAAACGTTCGTTTATGTTTAATTAAGACTAGAGCTTATTATTTTTTTCCATTTCTATTGATTTACTTGTAGTTAAATAGTACAAAACTTTAAGTTTTATCGCATAATTATTATGTTGTTACCCTAATCAAAGAAATAGCATAGGTGTACGTTGATTAATATCTTACATTTGATCTTACATCGACATTATCTTAGTAACTGTTCATTAAGTATTATAATCTATTCGTTACATTCATAATTCTTTAAAAACTAATGTAATTTTAAATTAAAACAAACAGATTTGTATCATATTTAAATGAAAATATTCCTTTATAACATCACATATCCTTAAATAGATCCTTTGATGGACGTGTTATCCATTTTCATTCTTCTCTATTTCCGGTTAAACTTTTAACAGTTCTAAATTTCCTTTTAGATCATCTATAACTTTTATTCTTTTATGCACCTTCCACTGATCCTTTTAGTACAGTTTTAATCAATTCTTCCCCTCTTATGATGCATATGCCCTAGCTAGTTAGTTTTCTACTCTCAATCTTTGTAGTTAATTTTATATTCTCGTTAATTTGTATTTTTTTTTTCATTTTTCACTTCGTTCATTAATTTAATCTTTTTCAATCTCCTTTAGCTTTTTATTATCAAGTCTTTCTTCTTTAACGAAAACATAAAATAGTTTTTTATAACTATATCTATAATCTTTTCATGATTTTAATGAAGAAAAGAGGAAAAAGAAAGTATAATAATATTAATCAACATACATAAAAGAAAATACCAGGTGTTTTTATATTTGATTTTTTTTTCATTAAATTTTAAGTTTTTGTAGCTTCCAAGTTGCTTAAATAGATTAACATCTTTTGATTTAAATCTTATAACGTTTTCTTTTAAGTATAACGATGTGCTTTTCGGAAGTAAGTTGCCATAATTAGTTGCGATTTTGTTTGTCAATAATTGTTGATTTTATTCATACAGTTTTATACGTAATAAAAAAATTGTTACGTACAAGTTTTTGAAACTCAGTGTATACCTACACAGAATGTAAACAAAGTATACTAATTTTTAAATAACTTTTCAATAGTTAGATAAAAGTAAATAAAATGTAGCAAGTGCTCATACCTCGAAACGATCTGTTTTTCGGTATGAAACAGTTACTTGATATATACTGCAGGCCACTTTTGAAATTAGTTTTGAAAAATATAAAATGACCGTCGCTTTGATCAAGGTTGTCATAACTCGATGGTTTTTACTTAATTTTTTTTCAATGGCCTTTAAAATGATGTTTCATTACCCCATATTTTCCATTTAAAATGTTTGAGTTCACTCTCCCCTTCTGGAAGCTCTGTAGGTTCTTGTTATGTGATTCTTGTCATTTGCTAAATTCCGTTTTTATACGTTGTATGTATATATATATATATATATATATATATATATATATATATATATGATAATCCGAAAACGCAATATCCAATTCTATGGCCACGTTTCCCGCATTATTGACAAAAGACTTACAAAACGTATCTTCATGTACATTAAAACTCAAAAGAACAATTGATGGATCGACGTTATTCGTAAAGTTATGCAAGAAATAAATATCACTAATGAAGGAACACATTTTGAGACAAAATCAAGAATTCGACTTGTATTTTTAGTGCATTTCATGAACTAAAAATACAAGTCAACAACCTGGCGTGGTTTGAGGAGAGAAAACAAGTTCATTTTAAAAAAAAAGTGATAACTTTCTGCAGTAAAAAAAATTAAAATCCATACCTATAGTTGTTCACGCGATCCATAGATGGTCAAAATCGAGAAAAATATAAATTTAAATGTACGTATTTCATCTATAACGTAATATCAGTTAACTTGTTATTCCTGCTATCCATAGATACATATTATGAGGTTATCATTCCAGATATTCTTATCGAATTATATCACCGTTCCTGACATTTTTCGATATCATTATTTATCTTTATTTTCATTCTTTTATTTATAATTTAATTCACAAAATAAACAGTATCAGGTTTGTTAATTACGTACAGATTTATTATTTTATTTGTTTTTAATAATGCTTTCATAATTTCCTAACAGTAATATTGTTTTCTTTCATCTTCTAATTTACTGGTAATACGTATATTTGTAATTAAATATTGAATTGCTCAATATTACTATAAGTTCATACGATCAATATTAAATTGATTGTCTTTTTAATTGATTATTTAAAAATTAAATCGTTAAAGTTTATTTTATTATTCCTAATATATCGATTGAAAGTAAAAGTGCGTTTATTTAATGACGCATTTCATAACGTAATTTCTCGCATTATATTATTAATTAATATTATTATGTAGAGAAAGTTGTTTTTGATTAATTATTTTTAATTTCAGATTATTTTATAATTATTGTATTCACCACTGTTAATTAAAATAATTATAAATATTCACACATCTGTTTCTTATTGTTAGTTTTTATTCACTGTTATATATTACTTTTCCTTTTTTCTTTTAATTATTTATCACTTAACTGTTACGAAAAGTATTAAATATTACATTTTTAATAAATTATATACGGTATTATTAATGTGTAACATAGACGGCTGTTTTTTTTTTATGCAAAAATGCCAACTAAGGATCACGCAAATACCACTTCTTTCTAGCTTCTTTTATCTTCTTTCAAGCGTTTCTCAGTTTTTCGGCATGGCTTCGTTTTTGCCCATTTATCCATTTTCTTCCTATTCTTTTTTTCTATCACAAGAACTTTTACACTGTAAATTATTCTTCGAAAGTTATCCCTAACGCAACAGACCTCGTCTTTCAAGATTTTGAGGTCCTCTTCCATCTGTTTCAAATAATTTGATTTGCTTTACATGTTCCATAGCTTGTCAAAAGATTTGTCATTTAATATGTTTGAATCCATCCCAATGACATGCCCTAAGATCAGTGTCATATCACATTACTGCAGTTATTTAATGTCTAAATATCGTGATTCTTCTGATTGTAAACATCTTTGGTGATAAATCTAAGCTTCTCCAGTTTTAATATTATATTTTCAATTGACATTTTATTTCTGTTTTGCTTATAATCTCTCCTAGGTACTTCACATGGTGGTTACATTTAATTTTCTGTATTTAGTCACTTTTGTCTTTTGTGTGAACGATTTGATGTTCGTCATGATTAACGTCGAGGTAAAGGATACCTGTACGCCTGCTTTTCGGGCTATTCCTGTTAACTCTTCTATCGGTACTACTGTATCTTCCTTCGGTTTTGACCTTTCTGTTATTGGAATCAATCTTTGCATCCGTATCATTAGTCTGCCAAAATGTTTTCATTATTTTATCCAAAACAAAATTGAATAATACCGGTGATAGTTCATCTTGTCTTAATCCTGTTGTGACTAGGAAAGATTCGCTTATTTCTCCCGTTAATTTAACTGTAGAGATTGTATTGTGAGATGATTGTTTTATTTATAATTCTGAAAGGTAAAAAATTTATCAAAATCATTTTTTTTTAATTTTATTTCACGGACTTAAATACAAGAATGTAATAAGAAAAAATATCTTTCGGTGTATATTACCGTCTGTTTACATATTTACACTCGTACGTTAATCTGTTTTATAATAAAATACATTTTTCATTCTTTTCGATATAAATAGATTTAAAAAAGTATAAGAACCCTTAAATATAACTTTTCAACTGTTAACGTAAAAAAATTAAATTTAACAATATTTTTGCTCAAGACGGTCACTTTTTCGATATAAAGCTGCTACACTACAGGCTCGTATGGGGAAGGGACATCTCAAAAAAGTTTAGTAAAAAGGATAAGGTTGTGATACGTTATAGAGAATTGAAGGACAAACATTTTATCGTAAAAAACGTCAGAATATAACAACCCTATACAAAATGGCGACCATTTAATATTTTTCATCCCGATTTCAAAAGTGGCCTACCTTACAAAATAAATAGTGATCTCATAAAAAAAGTAAATTGTTTTGAGGTTAAAAAGTTACACTGTTCAGCAGTTATTTAGAGATACTGCAGACCACTTTAAAAATATCTGTTGAAAAAATCAATAAATGACCTCCGTTTTCATTAGGATTGTCCTAAGTAAAAGAAGTGTTTTACGTCATTTTTCTTAATAGCCTTCAAAATAATATGTCAAAACTGTACCCTTTCCGTTAAATTTTTGTTTTAATTACTCCTGCACAGGGGAGGGGGGCTCTACTGGGCTTGGCTTGGGGGGTGGCCTCAAACCGAAAAAATAGATCGTTTTGAGGCATTTCAGATTTATAGGTTTAACAATTGAAAAGTCCATTACTAGTTCCCGTACTTCACTAACATTAGGTGTATATAAATTAGGTACACAATAAATAACTAAAAATTCACAAAGACTAAGTTAGTTATACGACAAGCCCATATACACTTATAATTAGGTATAATGTACTTAGAATGTATAATTTTATAATTAAGTTTTTTTTTTTAATTAAACACTAATATAATTAAAATCGTCTGATTTTGATACTTTGTTTATGAAGATATCACTGTTATTTTTATACTAATGTTACTTTCTTATGTAATTCTGAAATAAGTCCATAGGGTTTCAAATTTGGTGGAGTGTCGCTGATGTCAAAATGAAAATCATAATTAAATAACTGATATTTTTTGATGCAATTATTTATTTATTACCTTATTTTTTATATGAGTATTTTTTTAAAATACAAATCTTTTCGTGTTGGTACCACATATGTGTTTTTCAATTTTTTTAATGCAAAAATAATTAGATATAATTAGTATTTTTTTTTCCCAGCATTTCAATAAAAAGGGTAAAATCATTAATACCATATATATATATATACACTCGAGTATATAAAATCATTAAGAAAAAAGACAATAAAATAATCAAAAGAATTTATAAAACAAAACAAAAAATGTACTCAAAAATGAAATGAAATTATTTTTAAAAGAAAACATCCGAAAAATATGTGTATAATTATGATGTAATCATATGCTATTACAAATGATTACGAGTATTCGTTGGTATGTGATTTGATAACCGACTGTATTATTGTTTTACAAGCGCAGGTTTTATTTGTAATATCGTATAATATAGCTTAATATTATGTTAATATTCTAGTAAATACAAATTCCGGTATCTTCTTCTTCCCGGCCACTTAAAATAAACTAAAATGAATAATACAAATATAGTAAGGTTAATGCCAGTGTCATTGAAATGAGTGAATGAAACGTGATGTAATATTAAAATAAAAAATTATGAAGACATAACTTCATACAACTACAAAAATTTTTAAATTTCAATTAAGAAGTTCATTTCCGATTTAAGTGCATTTTTAACAAATTTTAATGAAAGTAGAACGTTCTCAGTTCGACCTGTACCTATTTTTTATGTACTTTCAAACCTATTCGCTGAATGGATGGAATTGTTGATTTTTCTTTAATATTGTAGAAGAATTGGACCAATTATAACTCTTTACTCCGGTGAACCGATTGTAAATTTTTCCTAATAACTTGTGATAGATTTTTAAAAAAAATGACTGTCTACTGGCCGATTTGAAGATCTTTTCTTCTTCTTCTCCTCCTCCTCCATCTTCACGGTTTAGGTTGTTCCCGCGCTCGTCTCCGCAACGTCTCGGTCTGCCTACATCTCTTCTTGCTTATGATACCACGCATGCAGTGACAACCTATTCTAAGGCATTCGTAACAGGTTACTCACCCATCTATCTCGATATCGTCGGCTCGTTTCGTCGATTGCTTCTATCTTATACTCTTTGCGAATGACCTCAATCCTAATACAGTCCTTTCTCGTACAGCCCTTCACGCTCCGCAGGAATCTCATCTTTCCACACTTAACTACCATATGAAGGTAAAGGAATGACCATTGTTTTATAAAATCCTTCCTGGTATGACCTTTCAAAATACGACGTATCGATCCACAAACCACACTAAATTTAGCTGATTTTCCATTTGTACCTTGTTCATGCTCAAATGGTCACAAACCAGATATTTGAATTTTCCCACCTGTTCCAGAATTTTCCCATCGATGACTATCTGGGAACGTAAGGGCCATTTTCCGCAAAAGCCCATATCTAGATTTCTGTTGTAAAATTTTCACGTTGAATTCTTGGTCGATTTGAAGATTTTTTGACATCATTTTTTAATATTTATTTTTTTTAGAAAAATTATGTATTAAATGATTCTGTTTTGATATTTATAGTAAACTTATGTGCAAAATAAGAAAATTAATTGGAAAACTAGCGTAAAAAAAATAATAAATATTCCTGCTGTCCAAAACGTTTTAGTTCATTTTCGATAGCAATTTATGTTTCTTATGTTTATATTTCTTTACATTTTCTCCCTTATTTTTATGAAAGCAAGTCTTCTCTTTTTTGCCTATCTTCCAAATAGGATAAAAATCCTATTTTTTCATGCAAGTAGCGGGTTTTTCTTCGGGCTTATTCATATTTTAAATAGAGATCTAAGTTGAACTAAAAATAAAACAAGATTTTTCAGTAAAATGAAACCGATTTAAAAAACCATCTAAAAGTAAAAAAATAATACATTTTAGTCCAAAAAAGTCGAAATTTGAAGTTGAATTGAGTATATTTTTACTATTAAAAGCAAATTATTTTTGTAAAAGTTTATTCCATTCAGTAAAACTAATTTTATTTAATGAGATTTTATATATATATATATATATGTGTGTGTGTGTGTTATATTTAAATAAATTTAAAAACTAGAAAAAAAATTATACTATATAGAAAATTGTCACCCGTAATCTCTTTTAACTATCCTATTTTCGTGATTATCCTTTATTAAAGAGCAATTTTTTTTTTTGACAGTTGTTTTTTTTAATATTTATCTTTCTTTTCATTTAATGGAAGTATCAAAGATACAATCAGAAATGAAGTTTCTGATCGCATAAGTTTTCTAATCTACAAATTATGTATTTGTATTGTTTTCAAACATAAATTAGACTTAATCTTCAACTTTTTAGGATTTTCAAAACCCAGCCAAACAAAAAAGTTATAAATTTGAGTTCTTCGTTTGTCTGTACATTCAATCAGTTAAGTTCGTAAGTTTGAGCTTAGTCGAGCTGATAAATAGATGAACGTGTTTTTTTTTAAGTTTTTTCTTTTAATCGGCTTAGGAGTTGATTTTATTTATCTACCATCAGCTAGTATGTATTGTTTAGGCACGACTGAAAAATATATCCTTTATAAAGAATTATGTGGCCAGAACGTTAATTGAACGATTTATCGTCGGATACTTCTAAACAGTCAGAAGGGTCTGAGCAAGAATGTCCATTAATAGAATATGCTTTATCCGATTTCTGATTGGCTTTTAACTTTTCGAATGAAATCAATTTTTTGTTTGCAACCTATATTTAAGTTAATCAACGTTACATAACGTTGATTAACTTAAATATAGCAAATTTAACTTTACAAAGTTACGGGTTTCTGAATAAAAGTGTTCTGATCGTCTGAAGGGTTGTAAGAAAGGATAACTATCTTCTAAAAATAATGTTTTTATAAAAAAAAAACATTTAGCCGGTTTTCTTTAATGAATGAAATATAAGGAAGTCAAACAAGATAATCTGAAATTAATTATTTGCATTTTAAATCACCTTCATCCATCAAATTGAATGACATTTTTAAACAGATTTACATTTATTCACTCGTATATATAACGTGTTTTGAGGTCACTATTCGAAAATGATGAATTATAAACGATAAAATATTTTAAAGGAAATAAAAATTTTTTAATGACCTAATTAAAGTACTTTTCACTTTACTAAATTGTTTTCTTAGAATTATAGCAGACAACAGACAGGATTTATACTTAACTAATCTCGACCTTATTTTTGTTTTCCTTAGCTTTTATTAACAATTGTTTTAAAGAACAATAAGAAAATAAAAATCACTACCGTGTTAGTTAGTTTTCTTTATAAATTGTATCGCACTTAGTACGTTTTTTTTAATCTTAAGCTTTATTTATTTTGTCTCAGAAACCTAAATGATGATGTAATTAAATATCACTAATACAATCATTTTAATAAATATTTCTCTGATATTTATCACAGATAGAAATAAGAAAGCTGCTATAATTTAAACATACTGAATTTCTACACTTCTGTTACCAAACGGAGGTCTAGTCTACTAAGCAGAATAATCGATAAAAATCGTACTGATGGATTAATTTTAAAATAGAAACTAATTTTTCCCCTCTTTTATCAAAGGTCTTATACTGATAAATGTTTTTGTATTAACGACTTATATGCAAGCAAATTGCATGACCTTCGAGATAAAAATAAACGTTAACTTTATTATGTTGATTATGAAAATGGATTTTTTATTGTATATTTTAGAGCTACTTTATTCCAAAAGTATAAGTTACTAGGTAATCCATCAATCCATCATGTGTTACTAGGTAGGTAATCAATCCATCATTTCCCCCTTAGCCGTGTTGTGACAGTTTCAGTATTTTTCTTACCGTATTGTATCATAGGGAGAACCAGTGTTTGCACAAATCTCGACTGAAGTGTTGAGGAAAGGTTTTGGGTGATGCCTCATTAGGGGTGACTTGATTCTCTGAGTGTTTTAAGCCGCTGCTCGTCCTAGTAGATCAATTAGGCCTCCAGTTATTGCAATTTTCGTGTTTTGAGCATTTTTCTTACCGTTTTATAATGTAGGGAGGATATCTTTGAGTAATTTTTGTAATTTTTTGTAACCGTTTTTGAATATTTTTATTAATAACTGATTAATAACTTTTATAACTTCATTCGTGCATCATAATATAAATAATTCACTGGATAACAAAAACCAGATAGAACGAATAAATCGTCAAGAAGCAATTTTTATATTAAAATTTCTATATTAAAATATTCTATAATTATTCCTACCTAGAAATTATCTCGAACAAGCGCTACAGTTATTATAAAGGCTGCAGAATAATAATAAATTAATTTTTTATTATATCATACTTGCTAAGCAACAAGGTGCATATTTAATTAAATGCGTTACTTAATGATTTTATAGTCTATTTTTAATATTAAAAGGAATGTACTGAGTTTGTAGATCCAGAAGGGTATACGGGGTTTTGCTCAGATCAGTGCTCTTAGCGATTCAGCTGACTTATAAATTTGTATCCTTACTTCTAGATTTAAATTTATTATTTGTTTCTTCTAAAAATTGAAAAAAATAACACTTCCAACACCAGACCGGGCAACTAAACGCCATAACTTATCTCTTAAATGAGAATGAAGGAGGAATTCTCGCCCTATATTCAGGCAAATCATCTGCTTGGTCTATTATATCTATTATTTGGTGATCCAACCTTAATGAGTAGCCCTAAGCAGAATCACTAATCCGCATATTCCAGTCCTTCCGCAACACCAGTCTCCGTCTGAGCTTTCTTTTAAAACTTTTTAAACTTTAAAACTACCGTTCTATTGTAACATTATAAGAAAATCAATCAGGGATTTCGTGATCGAAAAGAGCAATACTTCCATTAAATTAAGTAAAACACGTAAATTTTATTTTAAATTATACAAAAATCTCGGGTTTTCGTAACACGGTAGGCTTTAAAAAATAAAAAACACTTCTAATTGGAAAAAACAGTTTCCCAAGTATTCATCAAGCAAGTAAAATAATAAAAAAATCAATTCGATAAACCGATTTCTTTATTTTTTTTAAAAATTAGTTCATAGATTATTATGAAATATTTAAATTTTCACTTCACAATTACTAATTATTGTGTATTAAACTTAAAAATAATCCTAGGAGAAAGCATATTAGGGGTAAAAATTAATTAATTAGTAAGGAAATCTATATATATATATATATATATATATATACTAGCGGACCCGACAGACGTTGTCCTGTTCAAACGTTGTAAATCCAAAAATTAAATCATTTTTCAAATAAACTATAAATTGTTTGGAACGTTTTGATGAAAAAATATGTAAAAAAAAATTATTTTTAAAATACCTGACGCCATCACGCGTACAGCTATCACAACTCGACCTATGAGATCTTTCAGCGTTTTATCGAGAACTTCAAGTGAATGCTTGCGAGTCATAGTGCATTCATCCCAGATAATAATTTTGTATTTTCTCAAAACTTCGGCCATGCCTGAATGCTTCTTTATGTTACATATTGCGTCTGGATTTGTATGAATGTTCAATGGCAACTTGAGTGCTGAATGCGCAGTCCGCCCACCATCAAGCAAGGACGCTGCAAGGCCTGATGAAGTAATTGCCAACGCAAAAACGTTTCCAAAGTTGCCACTATTTCTTGCTCCTCCATCTGCTCGATGTGGTTGTATTGGCAGCGTGTGTTAATTTGTTGCTCCTCATTGCCCGTGAAGTAGATTTGCAAAAATTTTGGATCGGCATCAGTCATTGAGAACAAAGAACCAATTTGACGATACACTTGGGCCTGAATCTTAAATGTTGATTCAAAATTATGATCGTCCTCATTCTGAACGATTTTTGTCAATTGGAAGCAAGAATTGAATTTACGAATGTTTCCCAAAAACAATTTCGATTGAGATGAGGCTCCAGCCAATAGTGTTTTTAATGGTTCTGACGACGAATTCAATGGTGGAAGTGAAACTTTTCCTGATGCGCAGCAAAGATCGGCCGATTTACTTTTGTATTTAAATGCATGACAGTGTTGACATTCTTTGTCCATATTACCGATGACAGTTAGTGCATGTGACGAATAGTCTATTTCCGGCTCATATTCGAACGTAAGGCGGTGAAGTGATGCTCGTGTCAATGCGCGACGTTCTTGCACGCGCTGTCGACCATGTGCTCTGTGTGCGTCGGTAACTCGTTGACGTGCCTCTTTTTGTCTCAATGCATTAGCTCGAAGATGTTCATTAATAACCATCCCAAGATCAACAACACATAAATAAATTAATTAATTAATTAAAAAAAAAACATTTTCTATTGGATCAAATTGTGAATCTAAACCATTCTAGAATCAACTTAATCACACACACAAAATTTCATCGAAATTAGTCCAGCCGTTTAGGAGGAGTTCAGTCACATACACACGGACAGAAGAAATATATATATATATATATATATATATATATATATATATATATATATATGTGTGTGTGTGTGTGTGTGTGTGTGTGTGTGTGTGTGTGTGTGTGTGTGTGTGTGTGTGTGTGTGTAAAGGAGAGAATTACGTGGTCAGAGTCTAGAATATTTTATATAAACATAATTTATATAAGAAAACGAATTGCTCTGTAATTTATCATAGGCTTTAGTTACTATATTATCTAACTATTAAAGTTAAAATGAATTAGTTCTTTAAGTAAAGTAAAAATTTCTCTTTCTATAATAAATTTGTTGTCCTCAACTATGCTAGATTGTGTACTCGTACATTAAGTTTATAATTTGTTTTCATGACTTCCTACAATGTAAATAAATTATGAATTATTCTACATAAAATCTATATATTTATATTTAGCACGTTACAACTTCCTGGATATTATATAAAATACATAAATAAATAAAAATCAACTTAAAAAAAAAAAAAGGAAAAAATCTAAAGAAATTTGGCATGGTATGTTTATCTGCCCTAAAGGTCCTTTGCATCATGTCCATCCCCTTTATTCTCAGCAACACATTTGAGTTCCTAATAGCTCCTTCCATTTCCTAGTAAACTTCTATAACTTAATTATTTTCATCCTACTCTTTTTTTCATCTTCTGGAGCGTTTTAGTCAATCCTTTTCATATGTGCTATGTCCCAGTCACTTAGTTTTCCTATTATAAATTATTCAGGGTAAGCTTCAATTCTCGTTCATTTTCCTTATTAATTCTTCATTTTTCATTTCTTTTATTCATTAAATCTTCTTCAATCTTCTCTGTGCCCGTATCTCATATACCTCCCTCTTTCTTTTTCTCTTCTAAGTGAATGCCATGTCTCACAACTTTGTAGAAGTAGACTCCAAGTATAACATTTCACAAGACGCTTCTTCATTAATGCTATCTAACTTCATAATTATTACTACATAATTTTTTTATATTATATATTTTCTTAAGTATTTCTACTCTGATTTTTTATTTTTCACTTGTGAGATCTTCGTTTAACATATAAGTATTTACGCTGTATTACTTGTTCAATTCTTTTGTGCAGAAATTCATTCACTTATGGATTTCCTAAGCTCATTATTTTTGTTTTCCTAACATTTACTTTCATGCTATTGTATCACATTATTAATTTTAAGAATACAAAAGATTTAATTTTTCTTATTTTTTTATTTTTTGAAGTCGATAACAAATTAAAAATAATAACCCCCCGTAACTACCCTACTAGCCTTTTATTTGGGGCTCTGATTTCAAACAATTAAAAAAGTGAAATTTGGTGAACTGAAACAGTTTTTTATTTTTTATAATTTTTTATTTTTAATTTTTAGTTTGTTTTTAAAATCTATTTTATTTATTTGTTTTGTAACTTTCATTTTATTTATCTTTTTTTTAATTAAAATGTGAGTAAGACAACAAAAAAACACTGTTTATATATATAAAATCGTCAAAAGAAATGTAAAATTGAAAAATAAGTCTTGATAAAAATATGAATGAGGAGGAATGTAAAAAAGACTGTTAAGTAACAACTATTGAAATGAAAGTGAGCTCTGGAATCCTATAATAAGCTTTTTATCTCAAGTTTTCTACTTTAATTTTTTGGAAGCTTAATGAGAAAATATCTACAGAAAACTTACATCAAAATGACTTAAGATTATAGATCATTACAACGTAACAATTCATTACAAGTGATGTTAATGAAAAGTCTGTACAAAAACAAAAATGACAATGTAATTTTTTGTTTAAAAAATCTTTTAGCTGATAAAAAAAAGAAAAATCTTCCGATTTTTTGTGTTTGATTGCCAATAGACTTAAATATGCATACGTAAAAAAACAAACATGAGAGTCAAATTGAAGCTCCTTTTTTGAGCTTATAAATGTGAAAATAATCGTAAATGCAAATTATAATTTCTAAAAATGAATAATTTTAGGAGATCTGTTTTCGTATTTTTTTTATCCATTTGAATTTTTTAATAAGTTAAAGAAATTTAATGCTAATGTGGTTTAATATTTGCTGTCGGAAGAGGACAGACTAGCCTCGCCCTATCGTTTGGAATTCGGATTGGTGTGAGTTTAACAAGTACACAACTTATTAACAACAAAAAAACAAAGAAAAGTGTTACGTAAGCAAGTTAATTTTTAAGAAGTTAAAATACGTAGTTGTGAGTCGTAATTATGAATCTGAATTTCGATAACTTAAGCTCTTATTTATTATTATTTAATTTGTTTTACTATGAAATATATCTAATAGTTATACAATAAGAATAAAGTTTTATGGTTCTCTATATATATGAATTAATATACAAATTTTTTAGGTTAGCTGGTCTCGATTTCAATTTCCGAAAAGTGTCTGGGTTTTTTCACCTCTTGTTTTATTCATTATTAAATAATAGACCTAAAAGCATCTACCGGGTCATTAAGATAAAAATAGAATAGTTGTACGGATAGCTGAAAGAAGTAATAATAATTTAAAACGGAGCTGTTTATTGACAAAATACTAAATAAATTAACGGAAAAATGTTAAAACCTCAAATAGAAGAGAATTAAAAAAATAATATCATTCAACAAAATACTTCCTTAAAATATTAATGTAAAAAATAAAATATAAATTTTGTATAAAAGATTTTATAAACTTTTTAAGAAAACCTGAACCTCTTAGATTTTTTTTTGATTTCCTTTCTGAGGATATAAAATGTTTAGTTATTTTCCTTAAAAAAAAGTCGTATTTTCAAACAGAGCTTTGTTTTCAATGTTCTTTTTTTTCTTTTTGTTAACTTTGACTATTTGTAATGTAGGTGACCAGACAGAATTACAAATAATTTCCAAAAATATCGTAACAATATTTAAGAATAACAAGTAAGCTATGGAAACCTTATTAAGCAACGTGAGATCTAAATACATTCTTCAATGAACTGATGTACCGTTTCATATTATTAAACAAAGCTTATAAATATTACGAGTAAATTAATATTTAGCCCTATAAATTTTAGTTTCATTTCGTTCCACAACGGTATTTACTTACTATCTATTAGTAAACGTAATTTCTTTCAGTTCTGATTGTTGTTTCGTATATCATACAAATAAATACATTTTTTATAATAATGTCTACATAATAATACATTGTATAAATCATGTCAGGAGTGGTAGTGGTGGTTAGACATTCTATTCCACGGATAAAAAAAGGAATTGTTTTAGCATTTGCTTGTATGGATCAAGATAGAAAATAGTAAATCCTTAATGAAACCAGATTAATAAAAATACACAATTAAATTATAAAATAAAATAATCTGTGTGATTAAAATGCATTAATTGTTCAAAATATAAACACGTGAAGTAAATTAGTAAAAAATTAAACGTATAGAAGAATATCTAAAAAAATAAATCACGATTCGAAAAGCACTGATGAGAATTACCTATGCACATATTTATATGTACGTTGAAATGAATACAGAAAACTTAAGGTTTTGTAAAATCGTTTTTAATTCATAGAATATTTCAAAAATTCATCGATGAAGTAATATTTTTTTTCTATTAAAGAATATCCTTTAAATTGTATTTTAAATACATTGGTAGACATTTTTTTTTTAACCGGTTTGGTAATTTATTAAAAATAGTAATGGAAGAATAACGAAACCCTTTCTTGTAAGTCAACAATTGCGTATAAGTATTTCGTTGCGTTTTATAAAAAAGTATTGTCTGGTTTGATAGTTACCAAGAACGATCAAATGTATTTTTTTTTTTTTTTTTTAGTGTAATTTTTTACCCTTTCTAGCATTGTCACTCTACACTCGTAGTTGACGCGTTTTGAAGTACCTCCATCCTCAAAACTAGATTTATTACTGAGTCTTCTTGAATTGAGATCGTCGAATAAATATCGATGTTAAGCTCCTCCCACTCCCCGTCGCTACTTTCATGGCCTCTTCTGTCTGCTTTGTCCCTCCCGCCATAAAAGTAATACAATTTCTTGAATCTAATCCGTCTGATTCTTTATTTTAACAATTAAACATTTTTAAATATTACATCGGATCGAGTGCTTATTTGTTCATTAATTACATCCTGTCCTTTTAATTTTAGCTTGGATATTTCCATGTTAAAATTTTGTGTGTGAATGGAGGTACTTCGAAACGCGTGAACTACAAATGTTAGTGACAATGCTAGGACGGGCAGAAAATAACACTCTAATCAGTTATGATAATCCTTACTGAAATATATTATTTTCTTTTTTTTGTGTTGTGTATTACTGGTTACAGAAAAACTTTAATAAAATAGTTCAATATTATAAGAATTTAAGAAAATAAGGATTAAAAGAGTTTTCATAAACAACTTCTTTACTTTATTAAACTTTTTTTTAGAAGTTTTCCTTTTGAATTTTAATATATCAGAAATGATACTCTATAGAACACCCGGAAATTTAATCAATTTTAACCTTTTTTTTTTTGTTAATATTATATTCTTGTAGTTCATATATTTAAATGAATAACCTACCCGTGTTGTTATATTAAATGTAATAATATAATTAGAAACTGAAATTTTTCGTAATAATTTAATCAAATAAACATCTTAAAATTATATAAATTTAGAAAGATTATTTAAGAAGCGATTTCTCTAATAAATGTTGTAAGGTAGGTAACTGTAAAAACATAAAACTGGATACTTTATCAAGCAACCGGTTAACTTATCTTCAGTAAAAGATGTAGATAAAAATTAAAAGGGTATAAAACACAAGTAGAATAAGTGAAAGGATAAAAGAAGATAAAATAAGGTAAAAAAGAAGAAGAAGAAGAAGAAGAAAGAGAAACAACAAGGGGGTTATTCTATAATCAACATGAAAAGTATAATAAACATGCGCTTCACGTGTTCTATCAAGGAAGAAAGATCTACCTTTAACTTATATTTTCTTAATAGAATTTTATATTTGTATTAGCTTATTTGTAAAAAAAAAAAAAATAAAATAAAAATAACCTTCCAACTTATGTTTTTTCTTTAATTTTTTTAATTGTAATTCATTTTATAAGACCATTTTATAACATAAATTCACTATTAATAAACTCTGCCATCTAAAATCTGAAACTATCTATCTACACTTAACTAGATACTAAATAGTAATACAAACTAGTTTCTTTATTAAAATTACCTTTCCCTGTTTCTTTTTAAAATCTTCTACATTTTATCTTGTATGTATTTCTATTATAAAGATGAAAAACTAGTTATTATAGTTTTATTAAAGTCTAATATACAGTAGAAGTAGTTATTTCTAATAATAATAAAACGTAATCGTTAAGAGAAACTTTATATTAAAGTAGTATTTTTATTTTTGATTTGGTACTACTTAGATTTCCTGTTATTATTTTTTTTTTAAGAATAATTATATATTTTTTTTATAATCTAATTAATATATTTAAAAATTAATTGAAAATTGTAATATCAAATTAGTATTTATTTTTTATAATAGATCAATTCTATTTTTTTTTTTCAGATGACTGCGGTAATGAAGATGGTCTAAAATGTCAAAATGGAGCATGCCTAGATCATCAATGCCATTGTAATGATGGTTTTGGAGGCTGTTCGTGTGAAGTACCTGGTAAGTTATAATTGAGTACTTTATAATTATGAAATAGATTTTATTTAATGTAAATTAATTAATTTTTAGTGACTTTATAGCATTACCGTTTAAATAACTCTCAATACATAAAAGAAATCAAAAGATGTTGCCACTATCCTCCATCTACTAACTATAATTAATGTTTACTAGCAATGTTATAACTTCTTTAATGGCATCAAAACTTTCTTATCGGTCATAATAATGATCGTTTCTTGATTGTTATTTTGTTTATTATTTTATTTTGTACATACAGATTTTTATAATTTTTCAGTTATATTTTATTTAATCGTATTATAATCAACGTGTTAAAAGAAGTTAAACCATTCATTTTTTTGATTTTGAAGTGAAATTATTATAAAATTGCTTGAGAAAAATACAATTAATAAATTATATACTTATTTTTTTGGGAGGTTACCTAAGTTCTATGCACAAAAAGAAATCGCAAGGTTACTTATTATAAGACCACGTAATTTTGTCTGTCAGTAAAAGGGAAAACGCAGCAACAGCACTTGACTAGTCCTATTGAAAACATTCAACAAAATTCGTGTCATAATTAATTAAATTCTAGAGCAACACAAAGTGGTTTTGCTTTAAAAAAAAAAAATAAAAATATTAATTTTTTTTAAAGAAATAAATATACTGTTTTAAAATTCCAATTTTAACAAAAAATTAATTATTTTTCTACTTTTTTATCCAGATTATAAGTTTGGAAATTAAACATATCATAAGAGACTGAGGCAAATCTTTTTTCTCAACTTTTCTGAAAATATAAACTCTTTTTTCTTTATTTTTATTTTCCTGGTATCATAGCTCTAGAGCAGCAATCTCCAAACGTTTTTGTTCGCGTACCTCTAAGAAAAAAATAATTATAAGTTGTACCCCATATAATCTCTCTCTCTCTCTCTCTCTCTGTGTGCGCGCGCGCGCGTGTATGTGTGGTCAAAAATCACATTATTTATATTACTACTTTGGCGTACCTCAAAGTATCACTTTATGTACCCCCTTTCTTTTTTCTCCCTACTCCCCTGGGCCGGACATACAATTAAGTAAAGCTCGATGCAGGAGAGTGTCCTTTTACTCTAAGGGGGCCTCCCCAGCTACCGGCCAAAAGTCCGGCATGGCAGGTCAGCCCCCCCGGTCGACTATTTATCTTCTGACTGCCTCTAATCCCTGAGAGAGAGAGAGAGTAATCCGGGCCCGACTATGTCATTTCCGGCACCCCCCCCCCCTCCCCGGAGACCGGGTCTCGGTCTATACAGTTTGAAACAGCGGGAGCCAGACCTTGACTACGTCTCCCGCGGACCCCTACCTAGTGGCCGGGACTCGGTCTTTTGTTTACCCCTTGTACCTCTTAACTACCTAACACTCTCCCGTAGTCCCCACCCACTCATCAGATCCGGCACGGCACACCTAAGCATGCCAACCCTCACAGATGAGGCTGTCCGCCCAACTCCTACAATAAATCTCGGTACCACGTCGCCGCTCTTCAGCTTCTTTTTCGCGCAGGACTCCTGACAAAGACCTCCACAGTACCCCAGTCAGTATGAAACTGATCAGATGATCTGGTCCCACTCCGCTTAGGCCAGAGACTTCTCTCTCTTCCTCCCATTCCCGACATCTAAATATGATGTACTCCACCGAGTCAGAACTATCACAGTACATACATACTGGGGCGTCACACTTTCCTATCCGGTGAAGAAACTCGTTGAAGGTGCCGTATCCGTTAACACTTGAGCTAAATAAAAGCCCACCCCACCATATTTCCTGCTTAACCGTGCTTTTAGGTCAACTAAAAGTCTTTTGATCCATGCAGCCTTATCACCCACGCTCCATTTCTCCTGCAATTCTACGTTAATTCCATCTTTGACCACCTCCTTAGGAATTCCTTCGTACCTCCAGCAACGCTCCTTAATCAGAAGGTATATCGGGGGCACCCCCGCCAGAACACAAGCTGCCTTATATGAGATCGTCCGAAACGCCGCCACCACACCTAACAGTGATCTACGATGCACTCTCACCAATCTTGATAAATTGCGTTTAACTCTCACAGTACCTTCCCACACTGGTGCCACGTAAAGCATTATAGATGTTATCGTCGACATTATCATCCTTTTCTTGGAGGATCTAGGCGTCGCATGTGATGTCATCAGCCTACTCAGTGCAGTTAAAGTTTTTTCATCTCTACTACATACAATCAGCACATGTTCGCTGAATCAGAAGCTTTTGTTTAGCGTGACCCCCAGATATTTAGCTTTCTTTAATAACTTCTTTTATTTGGCAATCTCGAATTTTGAATCTAATAGATTCGATTCTACGTCTGAAGGTCAATGTGATTGACACTTTTCAGGCATCAATTCTAACCCGAGCACTCTCATCCACTCCGAAATACTCGACAGGGCGTCATTTCCCTTTCCTGTGATTGCATCCTCCGTCTTGCCGCTAATCATTACCGCTTATGATTAGCGGTAATGCCTGCTGAGGAAGGCATGCTGAGGAAGTTGTAGTCTCAGCACTCCATCGAACGCTACAATCCATAACAGTAGCCACAAAACGAACCCCTGCGGTACTCCTCCAAACATCTGATGGTTTAATTTACCTTCTAACGTCTCCACTACCGCCCAGCGATCCTTCAAATACTGACTTATCTGCCTCAACAAGTAATCGCTTATGCCTCTGTCTTTCAGCGCAGTCATGAAAACGTTCCAAGGAACCGAACCGAAGGCATTCTGGATATCCAGTAACACTAGAGCCGGAATGCCCCTCGTCCTCCAGGTGCCCCTTTTGACCTCAGCCGCCCATTCCACCACTCTGTTCACCGCCTGTATGGCAGACCGACCTTTAACGAATCCATACTGATTGTTATGGATGCTCTGTTTTGTGCGGAATTCTTCCACAATCCTGTTGGCAATTGCCATTTCGACCCTTTTAGCTATATTATTTAACAAGCACAAAGGTCTATCTGTAGACCTTCCCCAGATCTTCAGTTCTGCTTTTAGGTATGAACACTATTTGCGCTTCTTTCCAACATGTTGGGAAAACACCTCTCTCGATTTGTCTGTTAATCATCTTCAACATCTCACCAGGCAAACACCTCATCAATTTTTTTGTCACTGCAGCCGGGATACCATCTGGCCCCGGACTTCTATTATTTCCAAGCGCATTCACAGTTGCCACAATTTCCTCTAGAGTGAGTTCAAATTCCACTGGACACTCAACTACCACCTCCCCGCTCGGGAATAGTCTCACCAGTTCTCTTTTCGCTAAAACTTCGGGAAGCACTGGCAGACGCCTACCAAATCGTTTCATCACGATTCGGTAGACTTGCTCCCATGGATCACTATCTAATTCTTCACATAGTGCTCTCCATTTTAACATTTTTGCATTCTTTATCTCAAAGTTAAGGAGATTTCTAGCAGCCTTATATTCACGCTAAGCTTCCTCAAATCCAGGCCTCATATTTCTGGCCAGCCATGTGGCAATCCTTCTTCGGCGCTGCATTTCACGTCTCAATTGTCTGATTCTAGGGAACCACCAATAGACAGTTTTTTTCCCATACTACCTTTCGTTATCCTGGCTATTTCATCCTTGACGACGTCTCTGAATATCTCCGGTGTTAGCAGCACTCCATATTTGATTCTGTTGGTGACTCTCCGCACGACAGTTTCCACTTGGTACTCTGTAAGCTGCCCAGGAATTTCTCTTGTTCTGGTTCTGATGTGTAAATCTGTAACCTCCAATAACACCACAAGATGGTCACTAGCTGTTTCATTCTCAAGCACCCTCCACTTACAATTATGGTGTCTCCATCTTCCGTCCATTATACCAACATTCAATATAGAACTATGTCCCCTCGCTCGGTATGTTGGAGACTGATCATTCAGACAGTCATAACCTGTCAGCAGCAGAAATTCCGTTGGGATCTCTCCTCTTCTATTGGTGACATTACTTCCAGCAGACACAGCCCTACAGTTAAAGTCATCGACTATTATGCCTCTCTTGACCGATTAATTAACCAGCCGATGCAACCTGTCAGTACACTCTGCTTACCTTGAGATCTCACAATTAGGCGTAATATATGCACTAACAATTATAGTTTCAGCAAGTTCAATTGCAACCAGGCCATTATCCCTATAGAACCCACCGGGTTGGTCTAGTGGTTAACGCGTCTTCCCAAATCAGCTGATTTGGAAGTCGAGAGTTACAGCGTTCAAGTCCTAGTAAAGCCAGTTATTTTTACATGGATTTGAATACTAGATCGTGGATACCAGGAAAAAGAAAGAAAAGAAAGACCTATATAATATGATTTTTTTATCTGAATTGTTAAAAAATAAAAAACTCATCAAACTAATGTTTTTTTTTCTTTCTTTAGCTAATCTAAAATGTCTCTCAGTTGAAGAATATAATTCCTAATTAATAAATGTTGCAATTTTATTATATTATATATTTTAATATCACAAGTTGTTTACTAAACAAGAGTTTTGTCATCTGATGACAAAATTTTATTGTATACTATTTTAATTAGAAAGATTTAAATTTAATCCGTATTATAGATTAGCAGTAAAAGCATATACTAACTAAGCTGAAAACGTTTAACCAACTCAAATATTATACAAATTGAAAATTGTCCATCAATTGTTATTTTATTTTTGATAATATATTAACTTAAATTATGGTTATTTATTAATGTAGTGTCCATGGGTGAATTTATTTAAAACTGTAGTAGAATACAATTACTAAAACGTGATATCGACCAAGGTCAAGCTATTAGATTCATGCCTTGTATTGTACTCTATTTTTAAAAGTATTGTTTCAAAAGAAGATAACATAGGCTTACATATAAATTTAAGCGATACATTGTGCAAGCGATTTGAATTTATTTTTAATTATAAATTCTTTGTTTTTTCCAGATGAGAATGAGTGTAAATATAGACCTTGCGATGTATTCGCTCACTGCACAAATACGTTAGGAGGATTTCACTGTACATGTTTTCCTGGATACACAGGAGATGGATTTCACTGCCAAGGTATGTAATTATTTTTTTTTATTTACTTTTGTTATGTTTCTCCTTCAACTTGAACGTTGGAATATTTTTATACAAAAATGTATATTTTTAAATATTTTGACCTTCAGGAAATAAAATTATTAGTGTGTATGTAATTTTGAAAGAAAAAATATATATATTACTTTATACTGTTTATAGTTTTTTATGTAGATAAATGAAACATGATTTTTATTTTTTTTTACATCCTTTAACAAAGAATTAGAATTTTAAGTTCAGCATAAATTTTATTACTCAAATTATTTTTTTTGATTTTTGCGTATTATTTGTAAAATATAAGCATGTTCCTACACATATTCCATAATAATATTTATGTTAATTTCTTACTGTTATCTATTTATTATAATATTAACTTTTTTTTTATTAAAAAATGTTGTAAAAAACTTTTTATTTCGTTTTAAATTAATTTCGTACATTGAAAAATACTAACTATTATTAAGTATTTGTACTTTCTTTTAAATTAATTATTCATTAAGAAAGAACATTTTTAAATTAAAGCTTACTGGTTTTCTTTACATGTGTTGTGATTGATTACATATTAAGTAAATTTCTTAAATATCTTTAATGACAGTTAAATTAAATTAAAAATGTTGCAAGTGTTAATGGTTAGTTTGATTTTACTTTAACAATAAATCCTGGAATTTTTAGGACTGGCCTAAATTTAAATGGTGCATTTTCCCTAAATTATGCTAAAATACTCCATAATATCATTTAAACTAACAGCCCTTATTCCAACAATAAATAGAGTGTACATAAAAATTTCACTCATTTAAAATTTTTTCTTTGTCTTCAGTCATTTGACTGGTTTGCTGCAGCTCTTCAAGATACCTTATCTAGTGCTAGTCGTTTCATTTCGGTATACCCCCTACATTCTACATCCTTAACAATTTGTTTTACATCATTTTAAATAAAACTATGATAATTATTTGACAAAAAATAAAGAGGAGTAACCTTTTAGATCTGCCACGCCTCTTTTGGTGGAGTGTTGGATGTGCTCATGATCTACTATTGGTGAATTATTAAGGTCAAACGAAGAGGCGTGGCTTTTTATATTCGCCACGCCTTTTCGTTTGGAGATCTGACATGTTGATGATTTAGATTTAGGTTTCATTACTGATATTTAATATGCATTGTTATTAACCATTCTGGTTATCAGATTTCTGTGTCATTAAATATCGCTATATTAAATTATAATTTACCTTACTGGTTAAAAGCAGAACACTATTTTAGGATAACACTTGAAGGTCCTTTAATACTGCTAACATTTTCTTTCTTCCTAAGAAATATTGTCACCATAATTGTAAGAATTAAGCTTCATGTAAATTTCTGAAATTTAAAAAATAAACCATTTTTTTCTAGTTTTAATTTTAATTAAATTATTTAATATCCCTTAATATTTTTAATTTTATTGAAAAGTATTATCTAGGTATGGCCAGTTTTATATTGAATTTAAAAAAAAAATGTTTACTGTTTATTATTCAAGAATTTCACTATATTTCACTATTTCACTATATTTCATCGTTTCTTTATTTCTCAAGAAGTATTGTAATGTGTTACTTTCCAAATTTTGTTCTTTCACCTTTGTAAACTGCTTCAACTATGCTAATTTCAATGGCGTTTTATTAATTTTAATTAAACATCAATCATCATTCTTTCTCATCACAATTTCCGTAGTATAAATTTTAATAAAGTATTTTTATGAATACTTTAATACTATGGATTTTGCATTGATCCAGTTTATAGAAATTGGTATGGAAAATTGATACCTACTCACCAGAGAAATTACCTGTTTACTTTAATCAGTTCTATCATTTCATTTATAGTTGTAAAATAGAATATTTTTATTTTTTTATAATCTTCTAAAGTATTTTAAGTTTCTTATTAACAATTATGTTTAGTTAGATTCTTAATAATACAAAAAAAATTGCCTAATTAAATTTAATTTGATTTAATCTACATTCTTAAATCAAAACGACCACTATCCTAACACCGCTATGTGAACAAAAATTGTAGCTCTCTATAATAATATGTATGTATAATTTAAAGCGGATAATTTATTTACAAAAATAAAAAAAACTAGTGATGTTGACTAGTACAATTTGATAAATATCTTAAACTGTGTTGCTATAAGGGCGTGCGATTAACCTCATAGAAGGTGAAGACGACTACAGTCCAGGATAAAAAAAAAGATGAATAGATCATATTGGTCGGTAGGTGGGTTTTTTTACAGAAAGGATAAGAACGTGGAGGTCAGGGGATATCGTGAGGAGTCCGCGTGACCCCCTCTTCCAAGAGATAAAATTACTCTTACTCATTTTATCTTCTTCTCTTTTTTCAACGTACATGTGAATATTTCTCATCTATGTATATTTAAAACTATTGTATTCTTAAAAAGTTAAAACGCAATAATAAAAAAACCTACTTTGTAATTATGTATTATAATTTAATTCTAATAACCTTTGTATAAATGTGTAATTATTTTTCTCTTTCCGTTCAAAATTAAATCTTTCGAATTATTTTTGCTTTAGAATCTCAGGTTAAAATTCATTTTATGTGTCTCACTTCAAATTTTGCTGAATTTAAAAAAGGTTTGTGGTTAGCTCTGCAGAAAATGATTATATGTTAGACCAGCGTTTTTCAATCCTTTCAATATTTGCGACCGATTTTCAATCATCATTTTCATCGCCCCCCTCTCTCATTTATAATAATCTATACAATAATAATGTATTTTGAGTATTCTGACGCTAAAACTGCAGTAAACCCTTAATTACAAACCTCACAAATTACCAAGAATAAGTAAATTTATTGATATTTGGCAATACCGATCCGCAGCATTGATAAAACTAGAATCGAGTTCTCTATCTCTTTGCTCTCTTTCTTACGTCCACCATTTCGGACATTCTCCCGGCTTCGCGAGAAGTTCCGATTTGTTTCGAACATTCTGGAACGTCTGCGCAAACTTGTATAAATGCTGCTCCTCATTTAATTCCAGCCAGTCTCTGTCAAGTCGATCTTTCTACTGCTATCGAATCTATCGTGAATGTGAATGTTGTAATTTGCGTGTTAATTGCAATTCACGGTAATATTCCCAGCAGTAGATTTATACAGAAACATAGATAAATTTTTAATTGGGCGTAAGCGAGCATTAGACGATAATGAAGCATCAAAAAGTGCACAGACGAGCGTAGTTCCGAAAATAAAATCAAGAAAATATTCTCAAGAATACTTAAATGTTGAATTTACCAGTACCGAAATAAATGAAGAAAGGTCTGTGCGTGTCACTTGCTGAAAAGTTTTGGCAGCAGACAGCATGAAACCTAATAAATTTAAACGACATTTGGAAGTGTTTCATAGTGAGTACGTTAACAAACCCCGAAAATTCTTCGAATAAAAATTAAAATCATAGGAAAAGCGAATATCATTTCTAAAAAAAACCTTGTCTATGAATAAAAAAGCTTTTATTTGCCTCATACAAAGATTCATATAAAATAGTCAGATTTAAAAAGCCTCACACCACTGGTGAAGAGCTTATTTTGCCATCTGCAATTGAGATTGTAGAAACTATGTTTGGAGGTAATTTTACCAAACAATTGCAGCCCGTACCTCTATCAAATTTTGCTGTTCCCGTCGAATTGGTGATATAGTTGAAGATATACAGCATCAGCTTTCTGGAAAGTTGCGTAACAAAATGTTTTCAATTCAGCTTGATGAGGCGACAGATAGCAATAAAGATGCTCATTTCATTGCCTATGTTCGATTTTGTGATGGTATGTCAGCAGTAGAAGAACTACTTTTCTGCAAACCAATAGAAATCAAAGCAACACAACTCTCATTATTTGCTATCTTAAATGATTTTATAACATAAAGTGGAAAAAATGCGTCGGAATATGCACCGATAGTGCTCGTTCAATGTCTGGAAGATTCCAAATACAAGCACTTGTGAAACAAATATCTCCACAGTGTATCTGGACACATGCATAATCCACAGAGAAGCTCTGGCTTCCAAAGAAATGAGTCCTGGTCTGAATATCGTGCTAACGACGATTGTAACCATAGTAAATTATATAAAAATGAGACCCTTAAAATCAAGAATATTTTCTGCATTTTGTAAAGACGTGGGAGCATTATGTTCAGCGTTACTGTTTTATTGCGAGGCAAGATATCACGTGGGAAATTTTTGCAATGTGTTTATGAATATTAAGAGATGAAATCGCCATTTTTCTAGAAGAGGAAAACCGACCGGAAGCCGAGAAGTTTTGAGATGGTTTATTTATCATGGATTGAGCTACTTGGTCAACATATTTGAGAAATCCAATACCTTGAATCTTCAACTCCAAGGAGCAAATACACATATGTTGGGTAAGAGTGATAAAGTTCATGCTTTTTGTAGAAAATTGGAATTGTGGAGCAGTAATTTAAAGCAAAAATAACCTAGAAATGTTTGCAAATGTGGATGAATGTGTTTAAACTTACAAGGCTGAAGAACAACATGTGAAAGTTGTTTTTGAAACCATTGAAAATCATTTAGCCATACTGGCAAAGAATTTTAAAAAGTATTTTTTTGCTATCGACAACTCGGTAGCAAGTTACGGGCGGGTTAGACATCCATTTATAAACACTCCCGAAGGGCTCTCAACTACCGAAGAAGAAATCTTCATAGAATTCACGGCAAAAGGTGAAATTAAAAGATATTTTTGTGATAAATCACTCCGAATTTTGGGCAGGGGTGGATGATTAGTTTTCTGCACTGAAAACTTGAGCATTTCGTATACTATTACCATTTTCAACATCCTACCTTCGTGAAACCGGATTTTCTGCGGTGGCTGCTTTGAAGACAAAATACAGATCTCAGCTAAATATAAAAAAAGAACTCAGAGTGTCTTTCTAATATTAAGCCTTCCTTCGGAAAACTTTAATCTGCAAGACAAGCCCAAAGAAGTCACTAATAACTATTAAACTTGCTTTTAATTTAGTTTTTTTTTAAGTTAATTATTATATACATTGTGCAGTACTGATACAATCCTATTTATACGTGTATTATATCAGTGTAAATGTGTATTTTATTATTTATTATGTCAGAATATATATTATTTCTTTCCTTTCAGTAAATAAATAATTATTTTAATATTTTCTTTTCGATATGCTCCCGCCCCTCATTTAGTGTTATCCCCCCCCCTCTAGGGGGGCGCGCCCCACAAGTTGTGAAACGCTGTGTTAGACTATATTGAAACATAAATAAAAAATTAACATCGACGTTTCATTTTTTTTTCCATGTAAAAAATAAAATTGAATTGTTTTATTTTACAGCCCAGAAACTATACGATTTATGTTTAAAATATATAATTTGTGAGTCTCCTTCAAATATAAAATTACAAAAATAGCTACAACATAGAGATTGTATACGCATTTTTTGAATCATTTTAACAGGAAGAACGTTTTGCAGTCGGGTTACAGAAAAAAAAGTTAGATATGTTTTAGATGACAGTACCCATTAATGTACTTCATAACTACACCTAATCATTTGAAATCCAATGATTTTTAGATGTAATTAAAATTAAGACGAACGGGCTTTAAATAAATCTCGATAATAAATGAATGATTTTTTTTAATCTGTAAATATCTTAGCTATTGTCAAAGAACATGATTGTTCAAATGTGGAATGCATTTATAAATTTCGTTGGTATTAAATCCCTATAATTAAAAGTACAAAAAGTCAGTCTTTTATTTCGGTAAAGTAATATTTTATTTCGGTATCGATAAAGTAAAAATATTTAATTATTACTTTCCGAAGAAACAAATGGACCAAACAACATATTACTACAGGTAATTTTCTTTGTAAATCTTCTTTTATAAATTTATCATTTCAGCACGGGCTGTCATATTGGTTAGGGACTTAGTAACAGTACTGAGTCATTAAAAAATGTTATAAAACTTTCCGGTCAACGACTCGAGAAATACTACCTCTGCTTCTTTCCCTACACATTTTTTTAAGAACCTACCCACTCCAAACATAAATGCTAATACATATTAAAAAATACATTCACACAAACACAGAATTTACCCCCTCCCCCCACCTGTTTTTTAATTCGTGACGTTTCATGAACTCCTGAGCCCAAAATCCCAAAAATCTGGAAAGTTTACTTTTGGCGCGATTATTTAATTTTATCTTACTGTATAGCATAGCTTAGTTTTATTTATATATAACATTTAACTGCCACGATAGAAAAAAAATAAATTGTATTAATCGTAAAAATAATGACAATAAGCAATCAACATGTAGTCTTTCAAATGTACTGTATTCTTTTTAGAACAATCAAAATAAAAATATATGTGCAGTTACAGCTTGGTTTTATTTTATGTTCTTCTTACCATGCTATGCTATTTTAGATAACATTCAACATTGTAATTCCCATCGGTTCAATAAGCTTCCAAACGACACGTTGCGCGTTGGTTGGTTAGAATGAATCACGTATTGATGTTAGGAAAGCAATTTGACCCGTCCGTACTATGACCTTTTGTTATTAGGCTCTTACATTGGATGTACGTTCTTTTTCCCGCAATAGATAACAACCTGCCATTTTTTTGTTTTCCTTTTTTTATTCGTGTATTCTTGGTTATTTAGATGTTGACTTATGTTTCACTTTAATTTCCTCCTTTTTTCATTTTTACTACTCATTTTTTTATTAATAAATAAGCAAGAATATTGCCACTGATATTTTACGTACCGATTTTGGTTAAGAAAGAAAGGATGTTGCACTGCTGTAATGATTTTTGAAAATAATATTGCTTTCGGTATTCTTTCGTATTTCATGTTGTTAGTATCATGTATTTAAAACGATTAAAACTTCAAAACTGATTTTTTAGACACCAACCAACCATTTCCCTTCATAATAAATCACATTTTGGATTATTGTGAAACTAAAGTACTATAGCGAAACTGGCTTTTTTATGTAATTAATTTTTACCGACTTTTCGAAGAAAAGTACGGTATTACCTTTGGTCGCATGTGGGAGTGGAGAGTAAAAATAAATTTTCTTTACGTTTAGAGGCATAAGAAGTACGACGATACCATTCACTTAAAATGGGGGTTTCTTGTGTATTTACAGGCCTATGTATTAACTTTTGTGGCTCGAAAATTTCAAAAATGACTAAATAAATTTTGACTAAATATGCTGTAGTAGAGTATCTGAAGTTGTGCGTGTGAAAATTTGAAGAGTGGTTGAGTCGTTCTTGAGTTACGCTCAATTTAAGGTCAAAATGGTTCTTCTCCGTTATCTGTCATCACTGAATTAATTTATCATGCACTTAAACTAATGTTTTCATGAGAACTACAGCTCCATTTAAGTATAAATCGAATATGATAGATCGCAGCACACATAGTTCTATTGAAAGTACATTTTAAAATTACAAATAAAATAACGAAAAATCGGTCTTTTTTGGCTCTAACTCCGGTTCCTGTGAACCGATTCGCTTAAAATAGAGCTCTATTCGCTATAGGTTTACGTCACTCCACCAAGTTTCGTCAAAATCGGTTAAGATTTGCTTTGCTTTTCATAATTCTTTGGAAATCCGCTAAAAATTGGTGTTTTAAATTCATTTCCTCTAAATAATCAATCTTATATATTTCTTAAGAGTATTATTAGTTTATTTAATAAATATGAGTAAGTCTAGTTTTTTCATAGTTAAATAAAAAGAGATAAGTAAATTTAATAAGTATTATTCTCATTTGAGTTTTGATGAAGTAATTAATTAATACACCAATCAGAAATAAGAACGTAGGTAGATTAATCTGGATAAGAAAAATGCAACTAATAAAAATACTTAAAGATTTTAACTAACAGCAATAATAAGTAACAATCCATCTATCACAATTCGTAATTTATTAACCAACAGCAATATTTGTATCTTATCCATTTATATCTTTTTCATAAAAATATTTTATATAACGTATTAATTAATATTTAGTTTTATAAATGTAAATTTAATTTACGGTTAACTAATTATTTTTAAAAAGTTTTATTTTATTTTTGTACTTATAATTAAATACATTTAAAATCATTACAAGGGTAGTAATAAAAAACTTTACGATTGACAGACTTAATGCTTGTTTATTACACCAACATTTCCTTGTAAGTTGTTTCCCTTCATCTCATAATTTTCTTTCAATCATTAGATTTAGTAAATATCACTCTAGAAATGCAGTTAATGATTTTTTAATGCTTTCTGTTTTTACACGATTATTCTATAATAATATATTATATAGTAAACAAAACGTAAGTTGTAAATTCTTAAATACATTACGTGCTTCCAAGCAAATGGTTAATTTTTTATTTTGTTAGCAGTTTGGATAATTTTTAAAACATAGGAATGTAAATAAACTTTTTTAAATATGAATGAAGTATTTAAAATTTTTAAATATTGATTAAGAATACGTAGTTTTGTGCTGATGAATCATTTTTAACATTAAATTACCATCTAACTTTTAAAAGAAAATTAGGTCAAGATTTTTCTGTTTAAAAATATCATATATATCTATTGATTAAAGACGGTTAATTTTAATTGTAAAACCTCTGGAATTAAGATCAAATATGTTATTAACATCAACCATAATTAATCCAAGGATTTAACAATTACAATTCCAGAACTTATAGTTCACATCACAATGTTTTTTCTTTACATTAATAAATTGTTATTTTTTTGTAAATGATTGTTTAGATTTTTTTTGCAATAGAATACATTTCTTCTTTTTATAGACATAAACGAGTGTGATGATCCTGAAATTGCTGCTCGCTGTGTGCCAAATTCAGAATGTTGTAATCTACCTGCAAACTTTTTATGTAAATGTTTACCTGGTTTTCAAGGAGATGGTGAAGTCGAATGCAGAGGTAAGTGTGAAACTTTTCCACTGTTTCTGTGTATTTTTTTTATTAATACTCTTCATTTGAACCAAATAAAGCCTTTCTACAGGTTGGCATTCAGTTAATACAGTGAAGCAATTTTATAGTAGATAATGGACTAGGCGTGCAACAATCCAGTCAGCTACTAACTCTTACACGTTTTAAGGGCAGAGATCTTCAACACGTAGGATATTTATTTAATGTTCTTACGCGTACTGTTTGCGTGTAATGAGCTATTAAAACCAGATAACTATAACCTACACAGTATCTTATGGAAAGCTTTCGGTTTCTTTCATTAGATTTATTATTATGCGATTGCCGTTACCGAGTTTTTTTTAATTACCATTGGGTGGTTTACAGCTTCATATTACTTATATTCATATTACTCATTATTTGCTTTATTAGAACATTTTTAAATGCATTACTATAATTTCATAGATAAATAAGATATCTCAGATTGTCGTATTTGTCAAACAAAAGTAAGGCGAATAACTTGTTAATATACTTCCATAATACGACATCCATATAAAGACTTTACCGTAATTTAAACCCCGAAACAAAAAAAAAGATATGAAGATTTTTTGATAAAGCAAATGCATGCAAAAGTGGTTTGATGATGATCTGTTAAAAAATGAATCTTTTGAAGTGATTCATTATGTATTAATATATCATTTGATTAACAGTAGAAAGCACGCTGTTCGGCGTTGAAGTACTTCCAGGTTATGTTTGTTGTGTAATGTGAGCGTAAACATTTTATTTATTGGTATACATTAATTTTTATGTTTATGTCAACAAACTTATCATCTGATTATGAACAAAAACGTGTGATTAGATTCTGAAATAATGGAAAACGTTGTTTTGGTTTTGAACCTCCTTCAGATATATTATAATCTGTAAACGTTTATGGACTGTGCTATTGTAGTCTGTTGTTACTTGCAGTAAATCCTTTACAATTGGCTGACGAAATAAACTTTATGTTCATGTTTTTTATAATTAACTTAATTAACTAAATAATTAAATTAATTTACTATCTCAAGTATTTCAACACGTTTAATATTCTGTTTTTATTAAACTTCCGATTTTTTTATTAAACTTATTAGATTTCGTATTTGAACTTAGCAGAATATGAAAGTACAATTGTTATTTATTCTAATATTCAGCAGTTAATAAAATTCCCTCGAAATATTAACTTAATTTTAATAGTGGTCTGAATAATAAAAATTGTTGTTTTAACTTTTTACTTTCTTGTTCTAAGTAAAGGAAGTATTGTGATCGCAAAAATTTTGGTTTTCAGATTTCAACGGAAATATACATTTTGACCACCCCTGAATCCATTTTGACTAGTTTCGCCGTTACGTATGTACGTACATATGTATCTCGCATAACTCAAAAACGTAGAATGTTGAAATTTGGATTAGGACTGTTATAACATCTAGTTGTGTACCTCTCCATTTGATTGCAATCGATTGGACCAAAAGTGTTCAAAAAATCCTTTTCTTAACTGCAGTAATAAGCCCTCATTGAGATCTTTTCAACGATATATTATAAGTGGTACTTATTTTCATCGGTTCCGGAGTTTAGCCAAATAAAATTTTAATTTATGAAATATTTTGTCCTATAAGGGGAAGGCAAACTTTTTTTTTAATTTAAATATATTGATTTATTATTAATTATTAACATCTGATTGTAAAATAAAATTTACAATAAATAATAATTCAATAATAACAGTAAAAATAAAAAAAAATGAAAAATATCAAAGTTATTAATAAAATAAAATTTTATGCACTTTTCATTTTAAAGAAATAAAATTTTATGCACTTTTCATTTTAAAGAAATGTGTATATGTAATTTAATAGGCACACCAGGAAGTTATGTGATGCCCACATCAGTTTTTTTTTTTCATTTTTGTAATGTTATAATCTAATTAACATACTTTTGTTTATGACCAAGTTATATATTCAGATTTACGTATACAGAAGTAGCATCTGTGTAACAAAACTATGAATATATAATTATAGAGAAACAGCGAACATTTTCCAGTTGTATATATTCATAATTTATTTATTTTTATGTGATTCTTCAATCTTATACATACACTACAAATTTTTTTTGGTAATAACAGAGCCCTCATTTGTTATTTTAAATGGTACTATCCATAAATGAAATATTCTAATATGACTTTAATAAGATCTAATTAAGTATAAACTGACCTGAATTGAGATACAGTGTAATAATTTTAGTCGGGTTAGGTTTCATTTTTTTATTTTGAGATTATACTACATAATAATCAGCGGCAATAAGTTACATTGTTTTAATAATTTTATTGGTTTATTTCCTTTTTTAAGCAATTACAAGCTAGCAATCCAATTTCAGCCACGATTGAGAGATCAATTTTTGTTATCATTGTTATTCACCTGACGGATTTGAACCCAGAGTCTAATTCATGTATAATGTTATAATTTTCATAATTTGTTTTTTATGGTATAAAAAACAGGTACAAATGCTTGTTTGATGAACTGTAGACTAATGAGATTATTTTCTCTGTTACCAAATTGAATAAATGTCTATCACTTTAATGTGTATTTTAGATTTATCACTCTTAAAATAAATAAGTGCAGTAAAAATAAAAATTACAAGATATTAAAGTCGATACATCATCATACTTTAGAAGTGCTTTAAATATTATTTATATTTCCTTTGGGTATTTACTTTATTTACAGCTGTATAAAGTTGTTAAATTTTAAAACATTACATTAAATTGTACCACCATTATAATTTTTTTTAGGATTAGTTTTTTTATGGATGAAACATTATTTTTGATTTTAAAGCAAGTTGAAATTATTATTTTTCAGATATAAATGAATGTGATCAACCAGATGCTTGCGGTCATAATGCTGTCTGTCACAACACACCAGGAAATTATACTTGTGACTGTTTAAAAGGATTTGTTGGCAACCCTTATCATGGAGTAAGTATGCATTTAATTTTACTTCATATAATTTCTAAATTGCATCTGTTAAAAGCAGTTTTATATAAAAAGAGTTAAGATACATTGTTTCTTTTAGAACATAACTATTGTAATCACACAACTAGAGTGTTTAGTTGTAGAGTAAATGTCTAAATGTCTGTTTTGACTCTTAGTGAAATATTTTTTAAAACAGAGAAGCAAGAGGATGATTAAATTGTTAATTAAGTTTTTGTGGGATAGGAAATTAACCTGTATTGAATTTTTAATATTTATTTACATTTTCTTTAAAATGTGTTCTCTTCAATTATATGTTTAGTATTTGCATATTTTTTATTGCATAATTAAAAAACTAAATGTTTCATTATTAGCTATATGGAATAATAAACTGGATATATTACCTTATTTAGCCTTTCTAATTTTTTTATAAATTTGGTGAGGAATACATGTTTCTACTTTCATTCTTGAGTCTCACAGATATTTATCCGCAAATATTATTTTTGAAGTCAAGACGGAGCTTTTTGAGATACAATGACCAACCGATTAAGTTGATCAAAAGAGATTGATTGAAAACTTGGTCAAGAAATCTGGGTAGTTTACTGATCTACCCAAAACTTAAGAACAATTTTGAAACAGTTCTCATAGCTAATCCTACTATTAATAAATATTGATAAACATTGTAAACCTCTTTTTACATACGACTCTTCTTAGAAGTTGCCAGTGTATCGTTCTAGATCTTTATAACTTTTATTAAATAGTTTTTAACAACATCCTTTTGTTTTTTTAATTTAGTGTGTTGATGAGGATGAGTGCAAGTACAAAAATGCATGTGGACCAAATGCAATATGCGTTAACACACCAGGAGGAAAGCAGTGTAATTGTCTACCTGGATTTGAAGGAGATCCGTACCATAATGGCTGTTTTGATATTGATGAATGCAAGCTAAATCCTTGCGGCGGTAATGCAGTCTGTACCAATTTACCCGGAAACTACAAATGTTCGTGTCCACCTGGTGCAATAGGAGATCCATTACATTCGTGCACAGGTATACTTTTAAGAAAGATGAATTTACTACAAAAACAGTAAACAAAATAATATCACAATACAATTATTATTACTGATAATTTTTTTTTATCGGTAATGCACAACAAAAAAATGTAAAATTTTATACAAAACATTTTTTTACAGGGGAAACATCATGACATAGAACATGTCTTTAAAATGTTATTTTCTCTAAAGTATATTTTAAAATTAACATTGCTTTAGCTTTTAATTAATATTGCATTTATGTGCCTTTTAAATTGTAAATTGGTATATTTAATTTTATATGTTTATATTTTTATGTGAGAGTGTGTGTTTTGTATTAACAAAAATGTTTGTGTTATTAATTTAATATTTTTTCTACTAAATTTCATTAGTGACTATACTTAAATTATTGTAATAACAATAACTTTATTTATTAGTTTATTTTCATAAATTTTCTGAAAAATTATTCTAAAAAATTATTGTTTAATTTATTTTATGATTGTATTAGTCACTAATGGAAAATTACTAACTATTTTTATTAAAATTTTTGGACAGTGTAGCCAAATTTTATTTTGTTGGCATTTTTGTTTCCAAAATAAATTATAACGGCATTTTTTCTTTACAGTAAGTAAATAAATATCTTTCTTTCTATCTTATTTTAAATTTACTTTTTTTGTTTTAATGAATAGTTTTCTATAATTTTCTGTTATAGAAGCCATTCAATTAAATAAGCAATATTTATTCATTTATTTTCATCACTTCATCTACAGTTGAATGATGAATATGATAATCATGACATTTAACAATGTTATTTCATCATATAAATTATATTTCAATATAATGCTTGATTTTATTTATTTTTTATTTTTTAATTAAAAGGTGTAGTTTTTTTGTGAATTTTTGCTAAAGTGTTATTCACAAAACTCTATTTATTTTGAGAAATAAGTATTATTATTTTTTTTAAATGCAGACTTCCATTAAATGATTATTGGCTGCTGTTACCAAAAATTGTTTGTACATATTGTAAAGTAAATGTCATACTAATAATTTCATTATTGTTATAAAGAAAAGCATGGTTTTTGTCATATTATTTATCATCATTATTACTAATAATTAGGTGTTTTTTTTTTTTTTTTTGGTTAATTATAAAATTAAACAGATATTAACGAATGTGAGTCATCCCCATGTGGAGTAAATGCAGAATGTATTAATACACCTGGAAGTTATCAATGTCAGTGTCCTGCAGGATTCTCAGGACCACCTAAAACAGAATGTCTTGATATCAACGAATGCGGTCGACCAAATGCGTGTGGAGTCAACGCTAAATGTATCAACATACCTGGATCATATAAATGTCTTTGTCCAGATGGATTTACTGGACAAGGAAACATATTTTGCCAAAGTTAGTGTGGTTTGCTTATTAACCAGCATGTTAGTCATTATCAAAATTTATATCTGAGTATCAAAATACCAAAATATTAACATTTTATAAATTAAAATTATTATTTTTGTTATTTTTTCGTTTTTAAATAATTAAAAAAATTGAATGAATGAGAAATTGAAAAAACTTTGTCTTCATTTGCCAAATATTTAAGAGTTGTTTTATTGCTACTTAACAGAATTCTTAAATACTGCAAGAGAATTCTTTGCAACTTTTTATTAGGTGTCTCATAGTATTTTACACATCTTTAGCTTTCTTACTTGAAAGTTAACCAAGATGCTTTTAATGTTTGTTACTCATGATTTATTAAAGTAAGTGAGTTGTTACATAATTAACTAATTATCATTATTGTTTTTGAAAATATAATATTAAAGATACATTTTCCTAACGAATTAAACATTAAAATGCTATAAATTTTTAGGTAAATAAAATCAAGTCAATACTCATTAATCATAAATTTTGATACTTGTTCATTTTTTTATCGGCAGAAATGACATTTGGTTGCTGTTACAAGTTTTAAAACATTTAAATATGATTTAATTTTTTAATTTTAAAAGAATATGTATTAAAATCATTTTTATCAGTTATATCTTTAATTAAAAAAGTTTAAATAATGGTTAACCATTATTTATATATTCATTTTTATTACATAATTTTTTTTTTTTTTTTTGTTAAAATAAAATAAACTGTTGTTAGAAGCAATCAAATGATCTATATATTAATGGTTAACTGTTGTCTTTTTCTGGTTAATTTTTGCTTATTTTTTATTTTTAATAATGTTTTAATGTTATAAATGCTTTTGTTTACCGCGTTATATATGCTAATTTATTAGCATGTTTCGTAATTAATTATTTTTGTTTTTACTCATAATTTTTGTATTTTAAAAGATTTTTTATTTATTAAAAAAAAATTAACTAAGAAATTGATACAGGAATCATTTATATCTGCCATTTATAATTGTAATAATGTTTAATTACCACATTAGAATTCGCATAGATATTGCTTCTTGCCCTCTTCACTATCTAATTTGCATGTTTTGTACATATTACGAGGTCTATCATATTTTCATCTGCTTATTTTCATTTCATATTTATTTTGTGTTTACTTAGTTGCATATTTATGTTTATTTTTTTCTTTAGCTTTCATTTCCTTATTGTCTTTTCTTATTTTTTCAGCTTTTCATTAATTAAAAAAAAATTACTTATATTTTTTCAGCGTTTATATGTTTGTACTTTTAAATCTTTTTTTTCAATTTCTTTTTTAATTTACTCATACTCACTTAATATTGTGTTATGTTGGCTTTTGTATTCTCTGTGTATATAAATTAATTTTTTTATTGTTTATTAGAAATATACATATTATTATCTCATATCATATTATTAAGTGTTTTTGAGTTCATGACATGAATATTATTTTGGTGATGTATTATATACTTTGTAAATATTATTATTGCTTCATCAAACTTCTTTATAACCATTTGTAAGTATGGTTATTTTTTTTTAAGTTGTATTTTATATCACCGATTTTTTTCATGTCTAAAAATTATTATTATATGTTTTTCTTTGCTCTGCTGCATTTTTTTCTTAAGTTTCAGACAATCTATGGGGAATTTTTCTCTGTTGCGGTTTACCTCTTTATGTGTTTGCTTGGTTTCTCCTTTTGATTCTGAACTCCTTGCAAAACTTTTTTTTTTGTGTACAGCTTGTTATGTTAATCTTCTATCAGCTGTTTTATATGTTCTCCTGTGGATGATGAAGTGCTCTATAAAACAAACAAAAATTCCTCTCCTACTTTATCTTTGTCTTTTAACCTGATGAATTTTTTACGTTACAGTCAACTCTTTTTATGGATTAAGGTAAAAAAATTTCATGTTATTCTCTTTTTTTCTATTACTTATTTACAATACTCTACATACAGAACATATATATGCACAACATAAAAAGGTAATTTTTTATTCACTCTATTTCTCTTTTTATCTATTTATATTTGTTTATTTAACACATTTGCTGCTCCAATGAATAAGAAAATGCATCTTCAAATGATGTAAGAGGTAAATCAGTCTTAGTTAAGACAGAAAAATTGCAATCTTACATCTTTATGGTTAAACAACAGGTATTCTGGAAAATGAAAGATGCTAAGGGGAAGTTTCTGTGTCATGCTAAATAAAATGATTTATATAAATCATCAAGTTAAACAATACTGGATACATTTTCACTTTTCACTGTATTAGTTGTTATGAATTTAATAAACAGTGCTCTACATTGAACAAATTAATAAAATGAAAATTTATATATAATTTACAAAGTGGATTGTAATTGAGAATAAAAGGTTTAGCCAGTACCAAAAATAATCTTATTGTGTCAGCAGAATTGTAATGATTGTTTTCAGGGTCATTGGTCATCATCTCTGACCATTGAATATCAAAGAGGTACTTCCACTGTACCCTTGTCTTTTTTCAGATTTTTTTTTACTACCTATGTGCATAAACATAAAAAATTAATATTTGCTAAGTAATTCATACAAAGAACTCTAATAAAGTGGTGATTCATTGAAGGAAGGCTAACAGTTGACATTCTCCCACACAGCTTTACTGGCCGCCAATTTAAAAAAAAAGATTTTATATGTTATTAATACAAGAAACCTTACTGGTAAGTTTCATAAAAATCTGAAAATATATTTATATTTGGCTATAACTGTCACAAAGACAGCAGAAAAAATAACAGAAATAAAATTAGAACAGTGCCTCACATGACAAGTCACTTATTAATTTTAAATTAAGAAGTTTATATTCATTCCCTGATTTAAAATAAAAAAATCTGAATAAAAGATACTTATGTGTATAATTAATCATTCTAGACAAATATTAGTAAATGATAGATACTTTTTTTATCATTGTCAGTTAATTAAATGGAAATATTGAAAAGTTTTAATCTCTTTTCAGTGCTAAAACTTTGCTTCAAAAAAAAAAAATACAATTTTTAATGGAATTATCTAAGTAATTAAATTCTACCGTTCTTTGGGTTTAATTAACATGAATGTACCAGAGATAGTTTGTCCAAACAATTTTCAAATTTAAACTGTATGTTTAATTATAACATTTTTACTACAAGGGAGCAAAACATGTTAGAATATTGGGCATCTATCACTACTGACAATAAAAAATTGTTTTAAGCCCATGCTTTGTACGGTAGCAAATGTGTTAAATATTATTGATTGTTATAATATTACTTAAGCAAAAAAAATTCTACAAAACCTTTTTCTGTGGGATTTGATTTATATTTCTTATTTAACTTTCACTTTCAAAATTTTTTTTATCTTTAATTTACTTTCTTATCTTTTTATTTTTTATTGTAACTATTTTAAGAACTTATTTTTATTAGTAAGAAAGGGCTTTTATACATTTTCTTATAAAATATAAAACTTTTTCGAAGTACTTAGAATTTATGTTTACAAATATATCATACGTTTATAAATTATTGCCGTATGCTATTAACTAGCATAGAAAAATCTATTTTAGAATTTTTTCTTAATTAATCAGTTAATTTATATTAATAATTGTATCTGTTAAGTATTGAATAATAAATTTATTAAATATTTTATTGTTAGAAAAGCAAAAATGCAGATAGTTTAATGTTATATATAAAAGTGGATGAATTTTTTTTTTTATTATAATTAAAAAGACTTTTCATAGTATTAAAATATGTTTTTAATCTTTTACTGTTTAATCATAATATTCAAGATATTGTTGGATTAATCACTTCTTTTACAATTATGTAGATGTCCATAACTTTTTAAACAAGTGCTTTTATATGTAATTGTATCTATGCTGGTGTTAAGTTATTAACATATAATCGGTTAACCTTATCAGTTACACCTTATTAACTTTCTTTTGTCGTAAAAACAATAATTATACTCATTGTTGTATTCCTTTGTACTTATTACAAAAAAAATTAGGGAATTACCCTAGTGAGTCTTCATTTCTTGATTTTTATTTTGTTTTTTGTTATACTCAATGTTTCTAGGTTTTCTACCAAACAATCTGTTATCTAGTTTTGTGGTATACATATTCCTTATTATCTTGTCTTACTGCTATTTCACAAATATCTGCAGGAACCTGCTTCTAAAAGGTATATAACATTTTTTTGTCTTAGGTCCTTTTGTCTGATTTTCTTGAGCAAAACATCCCCTTGTCCTGTCAAATTTACTTAATTTGTTTCATTTTTAACATTTTCACATTATTCTTCATAGTAATCTATTAACAAGTATGTTACAAAATTGATAAGTACAATTTTCAAACCTTTTGGTAAACTGTTTATCTAATGTTTTTTACAATAAATTATATGGTCTTTATAAAATCATAAACCAAAAATTTTAACATCTTTTTTTTTATTTTTAAGTACATTAAACAAATTAAAATAGTGATAACATCGGAATAGACTAGTTAAAGATTTTTCAGACTAAGGCTGGAAATTTAATCCAGAAGTTTTGATGTTGCAGGCACCAAACCTTTACCCATGTTTACTACAATTATTAAACTTATTTTATTATCAGAATTACAGTTCTTTACTACAAGTTGCAAAGAAGGTTGCACTCATATGTTCAGTTGTGGTGCTACAATATGGAGAGTCATGAATTCAGCGAGACACCCAAAAAAACTCTTCACAGGAAAGAAATGCAGTCTTGCACTTTTCATAATCCGTTTTTAGGTTTTACATAGGACACTAGTTACTTCAGCCTTCCAAAATCCAGTTGCAATTAGTAAATATTGTTTCAGTTCCATCGCTAACATATTAGCTCATATTTTATCTATGAACTTTCTATTCCAGCTGAATTCAACATGTATCCTATTGTTTAAGTGCTAAAAAGATTATAATATTACTCAATAACGTTTGATATGCTGCATATCCAATCGTTTTTCTTCAGATCCCTGATCTAAGATTATGGTGAACCTGTTTACATAACCGTGTCCAGATATCTCTTCATTTTGGTTCGTTTCACTGAAAATGTTTGCACAAGTAGTTTTCTCTTGTATTGTAAATCTCTTTACTAATAACATGATATGGAAAAAAAGTATATTTTGAAATGAAATTTAAAAATATACCTTTTTTTCAAACTGTGATCATGATAATCTTGGGAATTCATGAATGAAAATGAATATCAAAAAATAAAACATAGGTTGCGAAATAATTTTATAATTTGTTTTGTTATAAAGTCATTAAAGAACTTAATGTAAATTATATCATTAAGAGTATATTTTTTTATAACACAATAGTTAATTATAAACTGTAAAGTTTTAATATTCTGTTTTATGTACATTACAATTTTTAGATATTAATGAATGCGATGGTAATCCGTGTGGAGCAAATGCATCATGTACAGATACAGTCGGCAGCTTTGCTTGTTCTTGTAAAGAAGATTATACTGGTGATCCGTATAAAGGTTGCGTTGGTAAGTTTTCAATGTAAATTATTTGATTTATACATTTTTTTATTGATCAAGAAATTTAGATTGGTGGTATAAAACAACTACGTAGTTAAAAATAAATCTTAAGAATTAATATATATTTATATATATTTTATTTTTTTAAATTCTGATTTGAAAAATATATATGAAAATTTTTAGTACTTTTATTTCTTCAACAATGCATATTTTAAATGTATTTTATATCTCGAATTGTTTCCCTGTGAATTTGTTTTATTTTAAAAACAATTATATACCTTCTATCAGTTTTCTAGGCACACTGTTTTATTATCAACTGAAATGATTTTATACATTAAAAAAGACATTTAAATCAAAGCTTATTGAAATAGTATACATTAAGAATATTTCTTTTTATACAATACACTAAGGAAAGATGAAGGTTGTACACCATTTATAAGACACCATCGACACAACCCACATAAATTTAGTATTACTGGATAAGGGATTACCTCCCGGGTTTGCATCAAACAGATTTAAGATGAAATAGAAAGTGAAAAAGTTAGTTAAAATTCAAATTTGTTTAACTGGCTCGTTGATGCATTCAGTCACCACTGACATGCCACAAATGCCAGCCATATGTATACTTCAATCATTGTATTTTTCATGTTGTGAAATTTTCTCACAGGCCCTCTTGTAATTAAATTGATTGTTTTTTTTTTTGTTGTGTATTGCTTTCAGAGATTTTCTTTGCTATTCTCTTGATGATGAACCTTGTAGTTTGAAAAACCTCAGTATTTTATCATATCATTGTTAATGATGATATGTATATATAAAATTAGGCAGTGAAGTGAATGTGTTAGGGAATACTCATTCCCCAAACACATTACACTATTTTATATGCAATATTATTATTATTAAATAGAAGATACAAAAGTTGTGAAGTTTACGCTGTGTATATCACAAATGGAAAGAAAATAGAATTTCTCAAAAAATATAAAACATAATTCTATCTTCCCTTGTTAAACTGAAGAAATGTTTATAATGCATCATTTCAGAACACAAAGGGATAATAGATTTGTTGTTTTACACTATCCCAGTTTTTTCTATGGCCATAATTCCCATAAAACACGTGAAAGCAAGAGGTACCTATCAGAATTGCTTTCTCTGAAAGCAATGTTGTTATTCTTAAATATATCCATGTCCTTTTTGTGAGTGATTTGTCTCATTATAACCGTTTCAATTATGGCACTTTATAATGGTAATTAAAACTATTTTTCCCTAATTTGGATAAAAATCAAGTGATTAATCACTATCTTTTAAGTCACTTATGCTGAAAAAAATAACAGTTGATTTAATTTTAACAACAATTTTTTTTAAATTTAGTTTCTAGTTAAAATTTTAATTTCATATTAATTAATTGTGTAAAAAATTCTGAATACTTTAAACTACAATCTTTAAAATTTTATTTTAGATATCAATGAATGTGTTGCACTGGAACGTCCATGTGGAACAAATGCAAAATGCGAGAATGCTGTGCCAGGCTATAATTGTTTATGTCCCCAGGGATATACTGGAAAACCAGATCCAACTGTTGCATGTGAACAGGTAATAATTACTTTTTGTAACAGTAACTTTTATCCTTTTTTAGCTGCTGTTATCATTTATTATTTTGCTTAAGGTATTTTTAATATTTTTCTGCCCACTTTTTTTCTTTTCAAAAAAAAAAGAAGTTGAATGTACGTTGTAATGATAAATTACCATTGTAATGATAATTTCTCTAATAATATTTTATTATATATATGTTGAAAATATGTTTGACTTATTTTAATTAATTAATTTTAAACTTTATTATTATGTTTTTTATTTTGATATTCCTCATTGATGTAAATTGTACTGTTCTAAGGTATATATCTGAAATAAAAGATATTTACATATTATTATATTCCTTGCTTTTCCTTTTTTTACTGATTTTTATTTTTCTTCAAATCATGTACATTTTTAGAGTGCTTTCATTTCTTATCTCTCTCATCTTCTATTGATGCCTTGAATACTAATGCCACTTAACTTTTGTCTTTATACATTTGATGTAATCACTTTTTCTCCTTTGAAATTATATAGGGTGAATGTCGTTCACTAAGTCTTATAAGATCTATTTATAATCCTTTTTATAATTTGTGGTTCTGCAGTGCAGTTATTTCTATATGGTTCTGCAACATATTAAATGTCTGAAGTATGCTGAAAATTAAAAAAAAATGAAATACAAGGAAGAATAAAAAAATCAATGCTCAGTTGCGTGAAGTAGATTTAATTAACTCTAGTAAACCATGAAGGTTAAACAATTCTAGTTGCAGTTTCTATTTAAGTGAGTACCTATGTAAAATAGCTACTTATCCCTTTTTTAAAATAGTCAGTAAGAAAATATAAAAAAAAACATGTTGTTATATTATTTATTCATCCATTCATTTCCACATCCATATTTCATGTATTTAATACATATTTCCTTTTCTCTCTTTAATTACATCCATGTTTCACATCTACAAAAACATATTAAGGCTTAATACTTGGGCCTTATATAAAATTTATTGAAATTCTCTTTTACAAGTATATTTGTTCAAATGGCGGTTATTGATTGCAATAACGTTTATAAAGGGAAGCTATTGCTGCCTTTGCTTGTATTACAGTTACTATTTTTCAAGCTTTAAACTCATTTATTGTTCTCCTATGTCTGTAATTTAAATGAAACTTTACTCTATACTTTTTTTAATAATTTTAAAATATTTAATTTATAATTGTTATTAACAAACTTAAAAAAAAGGAGGAGGTTCTCAATCCAACCAGTACATATTTTTTATGCTTATTCATGCTCTACTGTTCATCAAATTAACAAATTTTCAATGATTACTTATTATTTTCTTTCAATAAAGTTCTTCTAATGGTCCCAATGTAAATTTTTACAATAAAAAATTTGATTGTGTGAATAAATTATTTAAAGATATTTTTGTCTTTATCAATGTTCAGCATTCAATTTTTATAGAGTGATGTTTCATAGTTAGATGTCATTGTAATAAACTATTTTTGCGTGAAAATTCAAGAAAATTAGTAGAAAAAATTAAGCAAAAGTAAATAATGTATTTCTATGTTCCACAGAGTCTTAGCAGCATACAGTTACAATCTCTTTGTCATTTCTCCTTTTTTTCTTATTTTTATAAAAATAGATTTTTGTATATGCATTTATTGTGAATTATTCATTTTCCCATAAGCAGTGGTTCTTGAAATCTACCCATACTTTAGCTAAAACTAAAAGATGTTTGTACAAAATAAAACTGACTGAAAAACCACACTAAATTGTAAAAATAGTATTTTGTTATGTTTTTTAAATTTTAATTTATTGAAGACTGTTCCAAATTAAGGGTTACTAAATTATTGGTATCTGTTTTTAATTGGCACAAACTTGAAAAAATAAATAAAAATTTTAAGAATTGAAAAAAGGTTTTTTTGTTTAGTCTGTATTTTTTAAATCAGTTTTATTATTTTTTTTTTTTTTATTTTCTTATTCTCTCCTATTCTATTTATTTTAATTCTACGATAATTGTTTTGTTTTCCAGATTGATGTCAATGTACTTTGCAACACAAATTTTGATTGCGTTAACAATGCTGAATGTATTGAAGGTCAATGTTTTTGTCAAAATGGTTTCAAAGCACAAGGTTCGATATGCATCGATCTAGATGAATGTCAAACTAATCCGTGTGGGCCATTATCTAAATGTACTAACACACCAGGAGGTTTCCATTGTGAATGTCAACTTGGATACATTGGAGCTCCACCTAGAGTACCTTGTAAAGGTAAAGTATTCATTTCAAAGTAGTTAAGATGTTACTAGTTATTTAAAAAAAAAAAATATTTTAATTATTCAACTGGCCAACAAGTATAAATAATGGTTAATCTTCTAGATTTAATCCTCAGTATGGTCTAACATTTTTTTATCGTAAGAAAAAAGATTTCTGGAATTGGATATCAGCATCAGTTGTAGCAAAAAGAATAAATATAATTTTTATTGTAATTATATTTCTACCTAACTTAATGTTCTGCTTATATATTTTTCTTATTAATTTGGATATTTATTTTAAATTATCTACTCATTTACAATTTTATTTAATTTTTCAGCACCGTGTGAAGATGTAAAGTGTGGCCCTCATGCATACTGCAAACCAGATGGCCAAGAAGCATATTGTATTTGTGAAGAAGGATGGACATTTAATCCAAATGACATTTCTGCAGGATGCATGGGTAATTTGTTTTATAATTTAATACTGTTTGATCAAAAGTTGCACTTGATAGAATTGAATCGATCTTATAACATATAATTATATGTAAGATTAGTTTCTATCAAAATATTTTGAAACATCAGTTATAAATGTAATATGTAACATAATCTAATATGTTTATAAAAATTGTTATTTTGTTGTATTAATTTTCGATCGTGATAAACTTAATATTAAATATAATAATTTTTTTTTACATGATTGCATACATTCTATATTTTTTTTAAATTATCATTTATTTGCTTGTTTAGATATTGATGAATGTGATAAAATGAATGGGCCATTTGGACGTTGTGGTAGTAATGCTATATGCACAAACACTCCTGGTGCATATAGTTGTGAATGCCCACCAGGTTTTACTGGAAATGCCTTGAAACAGTGCAATGGTAAACATTTATATTCATTTTTTATATTTATTTTATTTTTATAAATATTTCACTGCTATTAATAGGAAGAAAAATAAAAAAAAATTGTAATTTTAACTTAATTTGCAGAACTACAGTTATTTATGCAATATCTATTTGTGACAAAATTTTATTTTATTTTATTCTTTATCTTGTTTCTTTTCTAGATGTGAATGAATGTACAAAACCAGATGCTTGTGGTGTTGGTGCACAATGTATTAACATTCCAGGATCATACAGTTGTAATTGTCCTGAAGGTGCATTACCTGACCCAGATCCAACAATTAGATGTGTCAGTATTGTTACTTGTAATAATGATAAAGATTGTCCTGGAAATGCAATATGTGATCCAGAACATCACTGTCTTTGTCCAGAACCTAATATTGGCAATGAATGTCGACGTAAGTAGATTTTAATCTATTTAGTATATAAGTAAATGTGTTTTTCTGTAATTTGTGTACATCGTCTATGTATTTCTTTTGAATATTCATTTTATTAGTATTAACGTTTCAATTTCTGATCCGGTTGTACTTGAATTTCTCCCTTGACATTTCTCTTGAATAGTATAGTACTGGTATAGTTGTGCAATACCTAAATTTGTTATGATCATTGCATATGTTTTTTTTATATTTTAAAGGTTTTTTGTTTATGACACTATTGCATTTATAGAAGAGTACATTAATTATTAGATTAACTAATTTAATTAAAAGATTTATGTGAGTAATTTGAGAGTACTGAACTTGTACTTAAATCTTACTATGAATTTTTACTTTTTAATTAATTTCTATAGATTGTTCTTCAATTGATCTGTGTGAAATAGAATAAAAGCTTTTTATTATTTTTAAATATTCAGTTTTAATAACATCAGTTAATTTTTGTTATGATTACAGATCCATGTGAAAGTGTATTCTGTGGACCCAATGCACAGTGTATGTTATTAAACAAAGAAGCAAAATGTTTATGTAAAGCAGGATATACAGGAACTGCTGGAGGATGTGTTGATATAAACGAATGTTCAGGATCACCGTGTGCTACTGGGGCAATTTGTTATAATGAACCAGGGCGATACTCATGTCAGTGTCCACGAGGATCTAATGGAGATCCATACAGAGATGGTTGTGGTCAACCGAAGGTTCAAGATTCATGTAGTCCAACTATTCCCTGTCCTAATGGTGAATTATGTGTAACTGATGACTATATTGGACAGAATGTTTGTATTTGTCAAAGAGGTTATATTAGAGATTCAACTTCTGGTAAATGTAGAGATTTAAATGAATGTACTGAATCAGAAGATAAACTGCCTTGCGGTTTAAATGCTGTTTGCAAGAATTTACCAGGAAGTTATGAATGCCAATGTCCACCTGGTTTCAATGGAAATCCTTTTACACTTTGTGAAGGTAAGGAAATAATGTTTTTATTTAAAGTTTTGCTAATAATAAAAATATTTTTGATATATTTGATTTTAAAACAACAATAAGCGTATCTAATTTTAGTTTATATGGTAAGCTTCATTTCCAAAAAAAAAAGCTTTATAGTTCTACAACTCCTTAAACATCTCAGTATGTAGTATCCTGAAAATTTAAGCATATGAAATATAAAATACATACAGCCAAATATTTTTACAGCCATATTTTTTTATCCTAATGTATACATTGCAATCTCTTCAACTAATGAACAATAAGCAACCTCCCTACAACCCAATGAGATGAGGATGATATGTATGACAAGTAAATGTGATGTAGTCTTGTACAGACTCAGGGTTTCCTGCTGAGACAGGGACCCACTAAAAACCCTCCCCCTCACACAATGTGGTGATAGAACCACACAAAGGGTATTGCACCATCACCACACGTGTCCACAGGCTGTTTGTTTATATTCAGTTACGTTATATATTTTCAGATCAGTACAAAGTTTTTCATATTCTGATCAGTGTTTGAATGAGATATCTCAAGTTAAATTCTAATATTAATCTACTGGTATTGTTTTGTATTTGGCACTACTTAGGATTCTATGTTTTAACAACAACATCAGACTACTAAAAATAATTTTGAAAATGTATAGTTTCCTAACCACTCTCTGAAATTGATTGAGTATAAAGTAATTTGGTGAATGATCAAAGATGTCTGATGTCAAAGGTTGTCACGTAACTAGTTTCTGTGGATAGAGATGTAATAGCATTATATATCCAGTTTAAATTTGTGTAGGTGTTTTGTAGGTGTTTCATATTATTTATTAATTTTTAAGGTTAGTGAAGGTACGTTGGTCCAGATTCATTATGTAGGCCTTGTCTACTGTAAATATTTTTACTTTTGTGTAATTTTTATTTGTATTTTTTTTTTTGCCAAATAATATTAACAATCCTCCTGGTTTTAAATTAAAATCTATCATTTCATTTGCAGAATGCAACACACTTGAATGTCAATGTAGACCACCATATCAAGTAGTTGGTACTGAATGTATATTGGCTGATTGTTCAAAGGATAGTAAGTGTCCTCCAGGTGCAGAATGTATCACAATTGCTGGTGGTGTCAGTTACTGTGCTTGTCCCAAAGGTTTTCGACCTAATGATGATGGATCTTGCCAAGGTTAGTATAATGTTGTTTTTATAATGTTTTATTCTTAATTTCCCGTCTTAGTCTATTATATAAAATAAAGTCTTTTCTCTTTTGTTATGCATAATGTTTACTTTACTATTTGGTTTGTAATTTTAAATCTTATTTTGTAGTTTTATGAAATAACTTCGAAATTTTCTTTTGTATTTAGTAATTTTATTTTTAAAAAAACAAATTTGTAGAACTTATTGTATTTAATTAATATGCAGAATTTATATTTGTAGCTAGATTTACTCATATAGTAATATCTATGTTGTTTCTATTTTTCTTAGATATTAATGAGTGTACCGACAGTAGAATCTGTGGTTATGGTGCTGAATGTATTAATGAAAAAGGTGCATATAAATGTGTTTGTCCTCCTGGTTATAATGGTGATCCATACAGATTATGTTCTCCAAACTTAGTAAGATGTCTTGCTGATAATGATTGTAATACAAATGAAAAGTGTGTTCAACCTGGTGAATGTGTTTGTCCTCCACCATATTTTGTTGAAGGAAATAAATGCAAAAGTAAGTAATTATATTCTGCTATCTCTGTTAAGATTGAAATTTTTACTATAAGTCACATGACTTTTACTGTAATATCATGAATCTTTTACTTTAATGTGTATCTTTGAGTGACAGTATTTGTTATAATCACATATTCTACTATTCTGATGAAAATTAATGGTTGGAATATTATGAAGCTCTTATCTAAGCTAATTGAATCATATTTTTGGTACCCTGGTTATCACTGTATCTATATATTTTTTTGTTTAAAAGGATTTTATTTTTATTTTTATAAAAAGATTTTAAAAAGTTGCCAGATACTTATTGCATAACTTATATTTCAGCTTTCTTAAAATAATTGTATTTACTGTAAACAATGAGTTTCCAGATATAAGTTATTATTAATTAGATTTTTCTTTCCCCAATCACTGTTTACTGTCTTTTATACAAACTAATAAAAACCTATAAACTGTGAAACTAAGATAAATGTGTAATTTTACAATGTAAAGAGTATGGTTTTTTTGGGACAGTATATATATATATATATATATATATATATATATATATATATATATATATATATATATATATATATATATATATATAAAATAAAATATTTCTTCATTCTGTACTTGAATTGATCAAGTTGATTTACATTATATATATAATGTAAATCCTTATTTTGTTTTTCTACAAGAGTATTTTCACGGGATCCCGCATCATCAGTTGTGTGTAAAAGACTTTTTGTATAATTACATACTAAGCATAAAAAAATTAAAATTAAAAATTGAAAATTCAAATTTAAAAGATTAAAAAGTTAAGAATTAAATGTTTAAAATACAAACACATGCAAGGCATATGAAGTCAATTGGGTAATATGCATGTTGCGAGTCAAATACAATACTGATACTAAGTAATGAATATTCTATATAATATCTGTGAAAGTGCTGCTATCTATTGCAGCTTTTATAAGCAGATCTCCCTCAAACTGCGTCTGTAGGTTTATCAAATTGAATCTTTGCCTGTATTTATATATATAATATTTTTCTAAAATATCTAAATTTTTATTTATATTGCCTTTTTTAATATCCAATATTTCTAAATTGATATTAACATCAGAGATAGAATGTTTATTGTTTATAAGATGATCCGCAACATTAGAAAAGCCCAATTTTTTTGTTTTTATAATGCCTAAAATGTTCATAAAATCTGGCTTTAAACAATCTATTGGTTTTACCTATATAAATATCCTCAGTCATTACATTTTATCTTATAAACACCACATAAATTGTATAAATCAGTGTTATTATTGTTAAATAAATATTATTATTATTTTTATTGTTAAATAAATATTTTATTATGTGGTTGTTAGTTTTGCATGCAGATTTAAATTTATCCTTGTCATAAACTTTGGTTTTATTTTCAGCAGTACTATTGGTATATGAATATTAAACGTTATCAAACCTTTGTGTATTATGTATTGTTTTTAAAGTTATTGTACTATTAAGTCTTCGATACTTGTTTTTTCTTATGTATGTTATCAATTAACAAAGAACTATACCCATTTTCAATTGCAATTTGCTTTATAGTATTTATTTCTGTGTTTAATCTTTCTTTGTTATTTTTTGTTTAATGGATGGCTCTATTAATCATATTTGTTTATATGTTAATTTTATGAGACCAAGAATGATTTGATTTTCTACGAATTGTTGTTTTATTGGCTATGGGTTTTCTCTATCCTAAAGTTATAATTTGATTATTTTTTTTAATTTCAATACTAACATCTAGAAAATTTATTGTTCTATTTATATCTATTTCAAAATAAAATTTTGAAATCGTTATGATATGAATTGAGTTTATTCAAAATTATGAGGTGGTCATTATTTACTGACCTCATAAATGACAAAAACATCATCAACATAATGAGTCCATAGTAAAACCTTATGTGTGAGAGTGATGCCATAAAAATTTTACTCTCAAAATCTTGTAAATATATCCCTGATATAAAAGCTGATAAAGGAAATCTTATAGGCAAGTTGCCTATGGGATTTCCCTTTAACAAATGTTGCACACAGGAAAATTCCTGTGTGCAACATTTGTTATTAAATTCAAAGTAATTTTGTTGATTTATCCTTATAATAGTAATGATGTCAATAAAATTAGGGTCTTCATTATTATTTATTTTTTATTCTATGAATTTTTTTATCAATAGGTATGCTAGGATACATGTTACTTATATTGTAACTCACCATCCTAGTGTTTTCACCGACTGTTAAGTTTTTAATTTATTTACAAATTCATACCCATTTTTTATGTTATAACTATAATGTAAATTTATTTTTATCATAAGGATTTTATCTATAATTTTGGAAATAATATAAGATGGAGCAGAAATACAATCAATCAAAGGTCGCATTGGGATGCCAGGTTTATGTGACTTTGGAAGTCCTGTTAATTTTGGTGCAACCTGTACAAAGGGGTACAATCTAGTATGGTATCTTAAATTATTGTTATAATCAAAAATAGTTTGATATTCTGTTATTAAACATTTTGTTATTTTCAAAAATTTATTAGTAGGGTCTTTTATTTCCTTAAAGTTATTTTCAGATATATATTGTTTCATTGAAATATTCTATTTTTCACTTTATATGATAACAGGTGTATTAGTTTTCAAAATTATACAATTATTTTCATTTAATTTATTCTTTAAATTATGAATTACTTTTTTATTAAAAAGTGGTATGTTAATAATATTTATATCTTTAATTTTATGGATATTGCCACTAATAATATTACATAACTGTTCCTTTTCAGGGGGATTTATTTTATTAATATTTATTTTGAAATCAACTACAATATTTTTGATAATATTATTCTTGTTAAGTAAATTAATTTAAAAGCATTTGCAATAATAGATTGCTCATTATCATAAAGTTAACATTTGTCAAATTTAAAAATTCATCATTAGTATTAGTATAATTCTTTGAATTTTCCTGCATATCAATGAAACATGAAGAATCATCTTTATTCATAACAACATTTTTTTTTTAAACTTATCATGCAGATTTCTGTTACTACCATTATTGCTATTATTTCTTATCTTAATCATATTACCAATTTTTATATGTTGCGATTCTTTTAACCTATGTATGTAACCTATATTTAAAAATTGAAAATTAAAATTTAAAGTATTAAAAAGTTAAAAAATAAAAGATTAAAATACAACTCATATGCAAGGCATAAGTAGTCGATTGGGTAACATGCATGTGGCCAGCCAAATACAATACAAAGGTTTAGGATGAAACAGGAAATCAAAAAGGGGTATTATAAAAGGAATTGTATAAATATTAGATTACATAATTCACACCTTTAATTATTAAATATTTTAGAACAAGTGATCTTTGATATATATTTAAAAATCAACAAAATAAGTTAAGATATTTCTTAATTCTTTACTTTGGTGGATCAAGTTGATTTACATTATATATTTACTAGTACAGAGGTAATATGGATCTTGAAAAGATTGATTTTAGAAAAATAATTACATATATGCGTATACATACATATTGGATCCATGGATTCATTATCAATTAACTGTTCTAAAATACTATCAGGTAAAATAGTCTATTACAGTTGTTGCATATAAAAAGCGATAGGATTGTAATGTGTTACATAATGTAATATTTTATAAATGATGATAATCACTTATTATATAGGTTGATAAGTTGACAATGAGTTTTCTATTTTGCTTTATTCAAAGGTGATTTATGTTAATTATTAATTGCATCACACTATATACCTTGTGTAATACAAATATGAATGACTGTCATTTCCCACTGTGAGTCACAAGCTCACACATTTCTAGTTATAATACTACTGTGCAAAACAGGAAGTCTTAATACTGTAAAAATATTTGGAGACAAGTCAAAGGGTACATGATGTGACTATTAATGAATGAACTATAATATTAGAGAAATTGAGATAAAAATTAGTTGAGCTTTGTTATTTCATTCATTGTAGCCTATAATTGTATTGTTAATAATATTATGTTGATCTCTGTGTAAAAAAGATAGCATCTCTATCTTTCATCTGATAGGACCTAGGTTCAAATCCTAGTTATCATGGCGATTTTCATAATTAAAAAAATTTATCTATAATCAGTGGCTGTAAGTGAGCATTTACCTGTAGTTGTTAAAAAGAAAAAAGCAAATCATTATGAATATTGCTATGTGGCAAACAAGGTATTAATAAATAGCCTGTTACTGCTTACACACATGCGCATGCGTGTTCACACACACACATATATGCATACACAAACACTCACATATGTATATATATACACACACACACACACATATATCAATTATAATAGTAATTTGATTTTATTTTTTCAGGTCCATGTGAAAGATTTCCTTGTGGTGTAAATGCTAAATGTACTCCTAGTGATCCACCACGTTGTCATTGTTTATCTGGTTTTAAAGGTGATGCTCAAGTAGGTTGTGTTGATATTGATGAGTGTATTGACCTGCCATGTGCTTATGGTGCTCATTGTATTAATGAAAAAGGTGGTTATAAATGTGTTTGCCCACATGGAATGACTGGAGACCCATATAGATCTGGCTGTAAGTACTGTTATAAATTAAAAATTATAATAAAAAGATATAACAGTTTAAAATGATTAAATATTCAAGTACTCTTTTCAAATAAGAGTGAAAAATAAAATTTTTTCTTGGTAAGATCATTTTAAGAGAGATCTCAGTAACAATCAGGTGTACAGAATACTCTACTGAAGTAGGTTCTGATAATTAACACCAAAAGTTCCATTAGAAACTGTTTGTTTTATTTTTATAATTTTTAAATATCTTTTTGCTTTTTGAATTTTACTACTTTTTTTATTGCTTTTATTATTTAAATAAAAAAAATAAAAAAATATTATTTTATAGTAGAATATAATTATAATATTAATTATAAGATAAAAATTAATTTTTTTGATATATTAGAAAAAAGAATGTTTTTATGATTATTAACAAAATAATAAAATTTGTTTATAGGTATTGGAAGTATTGCACCAAAAGGTGAATGCATAGTTGATATAGAATGTGCAGGACAATTAGCTTGTGTAAATGGCGCCTGTATAAATCCATGCAATAATTTACCATGTGGTCCAAATGCATTCTGTGAACCTGATGGAAATCATGCTGCATGGTGTATTTGTCAAGTTGGATATACTAAAAATGCTAATGGAGAATGTGTTTCTTGTAAGTTGAAATAATTTTTTTAAATTTAAAATTATTTTTTCTGTGCAGGTTGTTTAATTATTTATTTATAAAGCATAAATATACGAATGCACACTTAATATGCTTGGGATATCAGATGTAGTGTTAGCATTTCTTACAGTATATTGGAGGGATAGTGTACCACAGTAGAATGTAGTAGGTAGCAAGAAGCCAGCAGTTCATTCCTACTGTACATGTCAACTGAGTTTCTAAACTTTGACAAGTAATATTTTAATAGATGCTAAATTTTTCATTAGACACACTATAAATTAAATCTTTTAGGTTAAAGATTTTGATTCTTGGATGATAATAAAATTCTAATTTTTATAATAAATAGATTATAAATAACTCAAAGAGCAAATAGATGTTTTTGATCTTATCATCACGAAAAACAATCAACTAATACATATTTCCCAAGTATTGAGAAAACCAACACTGTAGATAACACACAATTTCATTTACTTACCTTCCTTCCTTTTTCCTGTTTAGCCTCCAGGATCACCACCAGGTATTACTTCAGAGGATGAATGAGGATGATATGTATGAGTGTAAGTGAAGTGTAGTCTTGTACAGTCTCAAGTCAACCATTTCCGAGGTGGTTAATTGAAACCCAACCACCAAAGAACACCGGTATCCACGATCTAGTATTCAAATCCGTATAAAAGTAACTGCCTTTACTAGGACTTGAACACTGGACCTCTCAACTTCAAAATCATCTGATTTGTGGTGATGCATTCACCATTAGACTGACCAACCTGGCAAATTGGTCATTTACAACTACCTAAAACCACCCTACCTCACGTAAACTACCTGCTTTTAGAAGTACAGTAGAAAGACTACTCAGTACTTTCATAAAAAATCATATAGAACTCAGTGTTGTAAATGTAAAAATATTTAGTGCCTAGTGTAGATATAACAGTACAAACACACTTCTATACAAAATAAGCAAAAATAACAAAAAAACATTAGCAAAACTGAAAACATTTCTCAGTATTCATACATAAATATTAGAATGAAAACTCAAAAATTTAAACAATTTAGATATAATGCAGGATTTAGAAGAACAAACAAAATAAATCATTGCAAACAGAACACAGTTACCAAACAAACATAAACCTCTTGGAATATATAAACTGATGAACTGCTCTGACTGGACAATGTTCTATTCGGTGAAACAAGTTAGTGTTTCAAAGTGATACAATAACACTTGGAAGCCTACCATTGCAACGTAAATACAGAATTTACTAATTATTTCACAGACACAAGTCCACCATTACTGATATCAGCCTTGATGATTAAATATGTAAAAAAAGTAAGACAGAAAATAAAATATTAATTTTCTTAGTAAGCATTCCCATTCTCTTTGCAATTCACAAAGACATATTTGTCATTTTTAGCACCTTTCTCTTTCAATTAATGTATCCAAAACACAGGTAATTGTTGAGGTTTTAATACTTAGTTATGCTTTAATTTTTTTTCAGTATGTGATGGTATACTTTGTGGTAGAGGAGCACAGTGCATCGCAACATCAGAGGGTGCTACCTGTAAATGTATTGAAGGTTTCCGTGGTAATCCATTCGCAGGCGGTGTTTGTGTAACAGATGTTTGTTCTGCAACTAATCCATGCACTAAACCAGCTGTTTGTATCGGTGGTAGATGTAAAGAACGTTGTGAAGGAGTTGTTTGTGGTGTCGGAGCTACATGTGATCCAGAAACTAATCAATGTGTTTGTAATAGATTCTTTGTTGGAAATCCAGATCTACTCTGTATGCCTCGTAAGTCTCATCTGATTAAAGTATGCTGTTTTATTTATCTTATTCATTTTTTATATTAGCAGTATTAGACAATAGAACAGTTTGTTTCCTCTGATGAGTTGTGTTAGATAAAAATAAAATTAATTTATTATAAATGTTTAATACTAAAACATGAATAATTTCTGTGTAATATTTAAATTTAATGTAAAACTTAATTCTTTCATTTTATTCTTGAAAATAAATATATGTATTTTACTATTATTGTTGTTTACTAAACAGAGACTAGTATGTTCAGCTTTTACTGTTAAACTCGATAATTTACTAATTTTATTAACAGTAACATTTTATTAAGCAATTTTTATAGTAATATTTAAAATTAAACAAAAGAAAAGGCCAAAATAAAGTTCAAATCCAAGTATACATACGCGAGTTACATACAAATATACATAAGTTACTAATGATAAACAATTGTGTGTAGAATATTTAAACAAAGAAGTGTTTTCAATCAATTACTTAATTTATTATTTATATTTTATTTGATAGTTTTCAACCTGTTAAAATATTAGTTAATGGTATGTTACTGGTTCATGATATAGATAAACCAAAAATTATAATATTCAATTTTATGTTAATTTTGTAAAGTATAACTTTATTTTTCTCTTTTACAGCTATTGTTATGCCTGTATGTCAACCACAATGTGGTGTAAATGCCCATTGTGAATATGGAATTGTTAACCGTTGTGTTTGCAATCCCAGTACAAGTGGTAATCCTTATGATCAATGTGGCCCACAAGATAAACGTTCATGTTCAACTACATCTTGTGGCATTAGAGCTAAATGTAAAGAAGGAATCAATTCTGTTGAATGTTTCTGTCCATCTGGTTTTACAGGAAATCCATATGTTGAATGTAATGGTATGTATTACAGTGTATTATTATTTTTTATTTATGTTAGGTTTTAGTTTAGTCTTAAGTAGGATATTATGTAATTTCCGACTTTGGGCTTCATCTTCCAAATATAAATAAACGAACAACATTTACTATCAAGAAGATGTTGAAAATTGTTCATTTAAAATCTTTCTGCGTGTGTGAGTAGTAACATAAATTATTATTATCAAGTTTCATTATTAATTCAGTTAAGATCTAATTTTCTGTTTGCCATTTTTTATATAATATCTTTCTATCATTTCTGTCTTATATAATTGTATTTATCTTTTTTTTACCTCTGTTGATTGTAATAATTAATCTTTGATTAAGTTAAAAATTAAAATTTTTAATCTCTTTTTATTTTTATGTCATTGATAATTTACTAATCATTAAAAAGTATATTTAAAACATTTAAGGATTTCGTGATTAAAATGAACAAATGATATAAATATGTTTTTAATTTTTGTTGACAGATATTGATGAATGTAGTGGAAATGCATGTGGAATTAATGCAGTTTGTTTAAATACACCTGGAAACTATGATTGTCGTTGTGTTGATGGATTTGTTGGAAATCCATTCTCTGGATGCTCACCAGCTCCTCGTCTTGTTTGTAAAGATCCAGCAAGTTGTCAATGTAGCAAAGATGTTCCGTGCCCTCCAGAGTAAGTAATTTTTCTAATTTTATATTTCACAAAATTAGAATTAGAATAAGAAAAATTTTAAAAATGATAATATTTTGGTTTAGTTTCCTATTCATTTTATTTTTTGTAATACTTAAAAATTTATCATTTTTAACATACATTTTCATAGTTATAACATAAAAAAACAAAATTATATGAATTTATCACATTAAAGAGTTATTTCATAAAATGGCTATGGTTCTTGAATATTCATTGTCACTGGAAAATTGTTATTTCTCCTCTGTTTAACAAAAAGATACAGAATCAGGTATTATTTATTGCTGGTTTTTTATTTAAAAGAAAAACACTTAATAATTTTATTTTTTACGTAATTTTTTTTTACTGAAGTTGGAATTTTCAAGATAACCATTCATTTTTTTCAAAATACCATTTCATAACTAACATGACTGATGCAAGATCTATTCATATTTTTATACAGAATTTATAAAGGTACAATTTCTTTGGGATTGATTATACTTTGTGATATTAGTTACATTTATGTGTATATATATATATATATATATATCATATATTTGTCTTGTATTTTATTATAAATTATTATTTTTGGAGAATTCTAATTGTGTGTAATTTATAATTTGAATAAATTTTTATTAATTTTTTTTTCAGATTTACCTGTAAAAGTGGTCGATGTAAACACAAGTGTGATGGAGTTAAATGTGGTCCAAGAGCTGGTTGTGTAAATGGCAAATGTGTATGTCCTCCTGGATTAACAGGAAACCCTGTTGATTTAAAAAGAGGATGTCAAATTCAAGGACAATGTAATAATGATTTTGATTGTAAATCGACTGAAATTTGTTTTCAACTCGGTAAAGGTGTACGAAAGTGTGTCGATGCTTGTAGTAAATTACAATGTGGACCAAATGCGCTCTGTGTATCAGATAATCATCGATCATCATGTATTTGTGCTGAAGGTTATTCTGGAAATCCTGTGGATCTTAATATTGGTTGTCAACCAGCAGAAAGAGTTGCACCAAAAGAGGAATGTAGTAAAGATGAGGATTGTCCTAAAGGATTGATATGTTCAGTTAATTTAGATGGTATAAGTTCTTGCATTAATCCATGTTTAACCGTTGCTTGTGGACAAAATGAAGTGTGTAACATTAATACAAATGATCATCCATCATGTGATTGTCAACCTGGATTCATATGGAATCCTGTGACATCAGGTTGTGAAAAACCATCAACACCAGATTGTAATGCTGATCAAGATTGCCAGTTGGTTTCTGCATGTAGAAAAGATGCATTAGGTGTATTAAAATGTGTACCAGTTTGTGTAGAATTTAATTGTTCACCTAATGCTATATGTGTTGCGTCAAAACATGAAGGACATTGTGAATGTTTACCTGGATTTACTGGAAATCCAAATGATAGAAATGGTTGTAAACCGACTCTGAAAAATCAATGTACACAAGATAATCAATGTGCTGAATCTGACACGTGTAGATTAGATAGTCAAACCAGTACATTAATGTGTAGCCCTGCATGTGATTTGATAAATTGTGGTCCACATGCTGTATGTATTGCTAATAATCATGTCGCTCAATGTCAGTGTCCACCTGGACTTTATACAGGAGATCCTAATGACCCAACATCAGGATGTAAAACAGTCCCTTGTGTATATAACATTGATTGTCCAGCTCATCAGTTATGTGATCGTTTGTCACATACATGTTTGGATGTTTGTCAAGAAGATTCATGTGGTGATAATGCTGTATGTATTGCAGAAGATCATAAACCAATTTGTCAGTGTCCAGCTGGTTTTAAACCAAATCCATTACCAGATATTGAATGCACTACCATTGAAGTATGTAAACCTAATCCATGTCATCCTTCTGCTATATGTGAACCAAGTTCAACTTCAGGATATACTTGTGTTTGTCCACCAGGACATATCGGGGATCCAGTTACAGCTGGTTGTAGATTAGAAGGAAATTGTCCTGGTGGTGATGCTGATTGTCCACCAAAATCTATTTGTGTTGAAGGGAAATGTGTCAATCCTTGTGATGGTGCATGTGGAGTTAACACATATTGTACAGTTGAAAATCGGAAACCAGTTTGTTCTTGTCCAGCAAGATTTGAACCAATGCCTTCAGGACCAAACACCGGTTGCGTTAGAACAACTCCAAGTTGTTCTTCTGATGCTGATTGCTCTGGTGATATCTGTATCAATGGACAGTGCAAAGGTATGTATAATATTTATATTTCTAGATTTTAAAATTTTCTGTAAAATCATTTTTCTTTAGACCCCATATTATACACTATTCCTTTCTGTTAACGTTTCTCTGTTCCTCTTAATTCCTTAAATATCTCACTTTATTCAGGTCACATTCTTTTTTTTCTTTTGATATTCATATGTTTTCTTAAAATTCTCTTCAATAGTAATTTTCATTAAATAAATCACCACAGAAATTTCACCCAAAAAAAAACTTTCTTTTGATTTATATCAAAGTAAACCACTTATGTAAAAAAGAATTGAGTTTTATACCGCATCATTGCGAATTAAAATTAATTTTTATTGTTTTAACTTCCGTTTATTAAAAAAAAAAGTACGAATAATGGTAATTACATATAAAAGTACAATTTTTATTTTCTTAATAATTAGAATTCCAAACTTTTTTTCACTGATAATACAGATAATATTTAAGAATATTGTTTATTTGGTTTTTTCTTATTTTTTCATTGTTGATTTCAAAATAATGGTCACTTTTTAAAATTGTTATTTTGGTTTTTATTATTAAAATTTAGAGATTTTTTTTTAAACATTATTATGTTATATACATAGTTTTATCATTTCAAGTAAACTGATTGTGAAAAATGTAGTGAAAAAAGTTGTGAGGGAAAGAAGAATTTTCATTAAAATTTTGGCAAACTCAGCCACCTAGAGGTTTTTCATTAATACTATATTTTTCTACAGTGCTTAATATTAGTATAAAACACAGTGAGACCTTTTACAGTGTTTGTATAGCTGTTTCCCTGTGAAGCAAATTTATTACTTTTTCCCCAGATAATAAAGAGTTAGTTACCAGAGAACTGACATCAAGGCTTCCTTAAGCAAAAACTCACAGATTCGAGGGATTCTTTAAGAAATTATATTCGGTCTAAACTGAGATATAGTAAGATCTATCTCTTAAATGGGTTGTTCAATAAGAAACTTAATGAATGATTAGGTTCAAAAATCTTTATGATATTCAAAAATGAGTGAAAAATACAACTAGTTTGAGCTAACTATAAATAAATTTCATAAATTTCAGATCCTTTGATTCTGTATCCAACAATATTTATTCTTGGATTTTATAATTAACACCACAACTTGGCTTGAGAAATGTATGGTTTTACACAAATTTGTATTCACTGTCACTTCAAACAAGAAATATAACGGCAATAAATAAAGCTACTCTAAATATCTTGCTGACTTGACAGTTTGATTGATTATTAACTATTCACTTTCATTACATAGTTTCTAATAATTATTGTATTTATTTTTCAGCTGTTTGCCGTAATACTGAAGATTGCTCAGAAGGAGAAAGGTGTATGAATAATAAATGTGAAGTACCATGTGTTGGACATGCTCAGTGTAACGAAGGTAAAGCTTGTGTCAATGGAGTTTGTGTTCTTGGATGTCGCAGCAATAGAGACTGTAAATTAACATCAGCTTGTATCTCAAATAAATGTCAAGGTAAGAATTATAATGTTTTATATATATATATATATATATATATATATATATAAAACATATATATGTTTACATTTAAAATACAGATATATAGATATGTAACAAATGTATGTTTATATTTATATAATAGATAAAATTATGCAATCTACCCTGGATAAGAAGCAGTCTCTATGTGAATTGATTAACCTCTTGCTCAACAGTCATTCTTTCCCTTATTCTTCATCTCTCTTTGGATAAGAACAACGGAAATTGTGTCAGTCACTACTCTGTGGCTACAATATGTGTGCTCAGTATGGCAAATCTGCCTGTGGTAATCTTTAATGATGTTATCTTGGATTTTTCTTAAAAAAAAAAAAAACAACTATAATTATAATCTTTTTTTAATAATATTTAAACAGTCTTGTTTTCTTTTCTTTTGTTTTTATTTTTTCTCATATATTACAATTTTATTTTTTTAAATATATTAAAAATATGTCTCTTGACTTTCAGTTTTGTGTAAATTTTATTTGTCACCATTTATTTATTAGTTACTTTGTTTTAGTTGTCTTAAAATTCTGCCACTTTTTTGTTATAGATCCTTGCAAAGAAGAAGGTGTTTGTGGATCAAATGCACAATGTTCCACTGTTAATCATGCAACAGTTTGTAAATGTCCACCAGGTTTTCAAGGTAGCCCTGATCCACAAAAAGGTTGTGTTCGTATTTTGACAACATGTCTTACTAAGGAACAGTGCCCTCTTGGACAGGTAAATATTTTTTTATTCAATGGGAAATTTTTATTTTAATAATTATTATTGAACATTTTTTTTTTTTACTTTCCTGTCACGGTTTATTTATTCTTATATAGTAGAAAAATAATGATACATGAAAATAATTTTAAAAATCTAAAAAATTGATATTTTTAAATCGATATTTTAATTGATAATTAAAAAATGTTGATTAAAATATATGCAATTAATAAAAAGATACCTTTATTTGTATTTTGGGAATGGGGGTGAATTAAGGGGTAAATTTTTTTTTTTTTTGAAATGGTAAATAAGCGCATATACACATTTACTGAGATTAATATAAAGGGGATTATGTTAGCAAAATTTTTTAGAAAATAGACCCCAAAGAAACTATATACCCCACTCCCTGGACATATTGTCCCCAAAACTTTAATAACAGATTGCCCCGTGACCAAGAGTTTCTGTACCAAATTTCATCAAAATTTATTTATCCAGTCATAAGTTATTAAGCTTCAAACACACCAAGACATGTACATATGTACATATGTTTTTATATTACCTCCCACCTGTTTTGTTTTTTGAAGTCCCTGAGTGATGAAATGTCAAGAAATGCAACAAAACCTATATCCCATTTTTTGAATGAATACCAACCATGGTTTCCTTCTTGCAGCAGAGGTCTAGAGCTGAGACCAGGAAAGTATAAATAATAGAATAAATATGATGTTTTAATTACTGTAGAAGTTGTATTTCTCTTTCATTTTATTAATGAATTTTTATTAAACTTTCAACTATCATTTGGAGTAAAGTAATTCAAATTGGTAACTTTTAGTATATTATAAATTTTTTAGTTTATAAGTTCCTTAACAAATTAAGCTGATAAATTTGTGTCTTATTTATAAAAGTAGCAAAAAATTTTGAAGAAGATAGTCAGTCATTCTCTTTTTTTCAAATTTAGCTGGTAAACCGTTTTTTTTTTTGTATTTAAAATTATTTTAAATACATTTCAAAGATCAATCTAGTTAAAATTTATTTTGTAAGTTTCTTTCTGAAAAATTTTATAATTAAAAAAATTATATCTGATTTTCTTTTCTTTTCTTTTTAATTGTTACAGGTTTGTGATCAGAACGTCTGTCGTGAGCCATGCAGAGGAACTAGTGATTGTGTTGTTGGTGAAAGATGTGATAATGGACTTTGTATTAAAGTCTGTTACGGTGATAGCAATTGTTTAGTCGGTGAAGTTTGTCTTGGTGGTACTTGTCGTCCAGGTTGTGCAATTGATGCTGATTGTGATATTAGCCAAGTTTGTGTCCGTAAGAAGTGCAAGTAAGTTATATTAAATAAATTTCCGTTTTAACAGCATAATGTTGAAAATAATTGATTATTGATATATTTCAACTGTAGCATTAACTCTATTAAGAACTATTTGTTCATCGCTTGAAACTGTTTCTGCATAGGTTGAAGTGTGTGAAATGACACTCACTATATGGTTAATGTTGTAGTATGTTGTTTTCATACTGCCAAAACAATATTAATGTAGTTCCCATCCTTCTCTTATGTTCAGAAATTCCTCATGGAGTTACAGTTACAAGCAGTAAACAGTAACTAGTGCACAATACCACATTAAATTCATTACTTGATGAATGAATGTAATACACTATTACTTTTAATAGTGTATTTTATTACAGCTGTCATTCAAAATTAAACTAAGTGTAAAAGATAATGAATTTAATATTTATACAAAATATTAGTAAGCTTACAGGACAAAAAGGCACACAACTTATACTAAGACTTGACATGATTACATGTAAGTTTTCTTAGCCTGCTGGCCTCAGGCTAACATTTGAAGTATAATTTAGAGGGAATACAAAGAAAGATTTGGTGGTTCATACAACAGTTGAGTGGAATAAGGTTATACGAGTATACCACTTTTCCAGACATGCTTTGATTTTAAATTATTTTATTTATATTTTTTTAGATTATCATCAGTCTCTGATATCACTCCTTGATTTTTTGATGGGATAGAATTTGAAAACTTGGTTTATTTATTTTTCTGTATTTTCATTTTTTTTCTTATAATTAATTTGAGAATTCTTGTAGTTTTTTCTATGAAAACTTTTTTCTAATAAGTTTTGTGTCATGCATCATGATGTTACTATAAAATGTTTATTGATATAAACTGAAAGAAACATAAAGTAATATTAATTATAATTTTATTTTATTTCAGATGTGCAAATGGATTTAAATTAACACCGTCAGGATGTCAAGATGTTGATGAATGTCTTGATAAACCATGTCATCGTACAGCAGTATGTATTAATGAAATCGGTTCATATAAATGTGTATGTAAATCTGGTACTGTTGGCGATCCATATACAAGTCCTGGTTGTTTACGCCCTCATCAATGTTCTAGCGATAGAAATTGTAGTGAAAGTCTTGTTTGTGTACAAGGAAGATGTACTGATCCGTGCACATTACCAGTTAATCAGTGTGGTCCTAATGCCATATGTTCTGTATTTGATCATATACCATCATGTGCTTGTATTGCTGGATATTTAGGTGATCCACATAATCTTAATGTTGGATGTTTTAAAGTTGAATGTCTTGCTGATAATGATTGTCCTCGTGATAAATATTGTGATAATCGCAACAACAAGTGCATGAGTAAGTTCTACATTTTTTATTTTATGTTTTTTATTTTTTTTATAGCATTTAGTATTGTTTTTTTTTTTTTAAATTGCAGTTTATATAAAATTATATAAACTTGTGTTTTTCAGCTTATGGTAGTTTCTTTGTGATTTAGAAGACTGGTTACCAAGCTGTTTAATTATAAATGGAAAAATTATTTATTAATATTTTTATCCTGATTAACTACTCCAGTGTAGTATTATCAAGATTTTAAATACGCATATCCAGACCTAGGAATCATGATACTTTAATAATATTAATCTTGCTTAATTTGTTGTGCCAGAGTGGCACAGTGGTCAGTAGCTATTGAACATGGAAAATTATCTGGAGAGAGGTTATCTAGACCTGGTGACATTATATTTGAAGTATACAATTCAATACAATAATTACTTTACCACACTCTTATCAATATGCCTAGCTTTTGACATCTATTCATCAGTATGATTTCAAATATGACTTTCATTTCCAGTTAGGTTGCCTAAAAACCATTATGGTTATTTCTCTGACAAAAAGCCAGTTATTTATATATTTATTCAGGCAACAATGGCTAATGCCCAATGGTAATTACCATTATCAATGATAATGAATTTTTGTTGCATGTGAAATAATGCCATGCCTGACTGGGACTCAAACCTGGAACTTTAGGATGAAGAGATACTGTTGTAATGAAAAGGAAAAATAAGTTATAAATTATCATCTTCGCTATTTTTTTGTTTATATTAGCTGCTCAGAGAATCATTCTAAAGAGAGAAATAAGGCATCAGTATCCCTCTTAAATGCACCCCTATTTTAAAGACTATGAAATAATAATATAATAATAATTAAACTATGAAGTATGATTAAGACTATGAAAGACTATGACTATAATAATAATACTATATAATTCTATTATATAATACTATATAATTAAATAAATATTCTATATTAAAAATACAAAATTTTATATAAAAGTTCAAGAATACTGTTGCCTATAATATTATTATTGAAATTACTATCCTTTGGAACAATTACATTTTATAATTCATTTTTCAGAGTAAGTGCCCATAAAAAGTTGAAAATTGAGCCTGACTTTTAATGTTGAAAATGGGGACCTGGGGTTAAGAAGGTTGAGAATAATTGGTTTAATCCCTTAGAAAATGGATGCAAAATTTTATGTTGGTGGCTTTTTTTAATTTCTATGAATTATTTGGTTTAGAATATGCTCCACATTTGGTTTCTCTTTTCCATTTTGTCTCTGTCCTTAGTTTGTATTTTACCACACTCATATTGTTTCCATTCCTATAAGAATATATGACCTCATAGATTTATTTATTTACTTATGTTATCAGCTAACAGCCAGTTACAGTTAATATTTGATGACAGTGAGAAATAATTTTATAACATGTCATTAATGTGTTAGGATTTTAACTTAAATACTTTCAAAATAAGTCTGCTGTACCTTTTAAAGGTTCTTGAAGTGGTTTTGTAATATCTGTAGCACATAGAATACTAGTTAGCTGATTTCCAGGCATTAGATTATAATTTAAGGAGCTTTATTTACTGTAATTTTCTTACTAATTTGTTGTATTTTTGCACATGCAGAACGGCTAAGCAAAACTTGGGTTATTTACTAATAAAATACTAAGTTGATAATCCTAATCTTTTATCTCTATCTTACTTAATTATTTTATAATTCAAATTAATTTATGCATTTTGTTACATTTAAGAGCAATATTAGTTGAAAAGTTGATTCATTTAATTTTTTCAGATCCTTGTGATAATGTTAAGTGTGGTCGTGGTTCTTGTAAAGTACAAAGTCATAAAGCAGCCTGTTCATGTTTTCAAGGATATAAGAATATTGATGGAAAATGTGTTGATATTAATGAATGTTTGCAAAATCCTTGTCATAAAACAGCTACGTAAGTATTATGCATCTAAACATAAAAATGTTTATAACAAAAAACAAAGATTTGATTCATAGTTTATACATTTTTGTTTATTCTGTTTTTACTGTAAAATATTTTATGAAGTTCATATAGTTTACAAAATTTGTAAAAATAAATAAAATTATTTATTTATTTACTAATACATTTTTAATAGTTATAAATTGTAATTTATGCAACTGATAAACTGATACTCAAAGACAAAATTTTCTTACAACCTTACAAGTTTTGCAGAACTTGGAACATCTCATCTATTAGCATCCTAAAATTAAAGAATTTATAGTAAGGATAAAGTCAAATGCCAAAGCCTCACCAAAAAGCAATAAGTCACTGAAATTAAACACTGCTAAGTGCAATTTCATTACATTCTTTTAGTATTTTTTATTGGTTAATGACCACACCATCGATGCCACCTGAAAGATATTAAAAAAATTAATGCAGTGTGCTTTTGTGTGTTTATAAGTTATCAGTCTGAATGATGTTCTGATTCTCGCCACTATAGCATTAGTTGTTATACTGAGCCTAGTCAGCTCTAGTTTAGTGCTAAGCCAAATATATGGAATAGATTGTTAATTGTTTTCCCCTTTGAAGCATACACAATTATATAATTTTTATTTTTATATTAGCCACCAAAAAGTTTAAGATAAAATTAATAGTTGCTAACTAATAATTACAAGTCAGCCAATGGCACAATCGACGTCTACTTAATATATTAACAATAATTAAAGTAATATAAGTACATTAATAATATGTTTTTTAAATTATGATGTTTATTTTTTGTTTGAAAAATGATTTTATTTTAGTAATCCAGAAAGCTTATTAATTGAAAAACCCTTGTGAGTTTACTAATTTAGTTTTTTATTATTTTGTTTTTATAGTTGCCATAAACTGACTGTCAAATTGCGAAAAAAAATTACTATTAAAACTTAATGATGTTTTATTTGTAATTTTAGTATTAAGATGTATAATGATTACTTACAATAGTTATAAATAATAATTAATTCAAAAATGTAATAATAAATAAATAATGTAATGAATAATAATAAATGTAATGTAATTATTAATTCAAATTATTTTAACACTTGTTAATTATTGGTTAATACAACATATGTATTAAGTTAACAGAATATCTTTGGAATAAATTATTTTTAAAAAAGTAGTGATTAACAACCCTTGAATGTAGCAGCAGGAATTGGATTTCATCATATTTAAACGAGTAATTGTAGCATTAATCAATGATGTTAATTTTTTTTTTAAGATACTATTGTTTGAAATTTTCTAGATGTTATAGGATCCGTTTGTAAACAATGAATGGTATGAAATTTACCATCTTGTCCATGATCAAATGATTACAGTTATAAAATTAATGTATGGCTGATAAGGTAGTAAAAATAATAATAAACTGGTAAACTATTTAAAGAGTCATTTAATTACATATGCTTTATAAATTTGCTTTATAAAATGTATTTTTAATATTGTTTTCATTAATTACAGATGTAAGAATACACCTGGTGGTTATCAGTGTATTTGTACTGATGGCCTTGTTGGAGATCCCATTCAAACTGGTTGTAGACGACCTGGTGATTGTTTATCTGATAACGATTGCCCAAGTAGTGCTTCTTGTATTGAGAATACATGTAGAAATACCTGTGAAACACCAGCGGCTTGTGGAATAAATGCAGAGTGTGTTGCTTTAGAACACAGTGCTGTATGTCGCTGTCCTTCTCAAACAAGAGGTGACCCTAAGGTATGGTTTCAATATATAAATATTTTATTTATGTTTCTGTGATTAAGAATAATTTTTTTTAATATGCATTTATTATAATTAATGATATTATGGGCTTCCATATTCAGTCCAAAAGTTCTTTTGATCTTTGCTAAGGTATTAGTGACATCATTAGATATTACATAAATAGGCAATGATTTAAAGAAAAGTATCTATTCTCCATAAGAAAGAAAATAGCTCTGAGTCTTAGCCTATCCTTACTTCCAAAGTTTGTATTATTAATTCAGTTACATTCATTATTCTTTGGCAATATGTTATTTACGTCATGCTTATGTTGTACTTTTTTGTTACCATTTTCTTTGTAGGTAATTGAATATCCTTAATTTATTTCAAAAGTAAAACTATAAAAATTTAATATTTATACAAACTCTGTTATCAATAATCTCTTGCCATACACAAATTTTTATTGTAAAACGATAATTATAAAGTTTTACTAATCCTTTTAATTTTAATGCTTATAGTTATTGACAAAACTTTTAATGACAAATTTTTTTAACAAAAAAAGATTAATTTTTTAAATTAAAATTAATATTAAAAAAAAAGTTAACTCATGTGCACTGGTTATAGTCCATCCACTTCTGTTTAGGTCCCGATATCACATAGAATTCTAATAATAGTGTAGATTGATAAAAGATACAATAATAATAGTAATGAATAAATTGATTTCACAAAATAGCCTGAAGTTTTTATCACAACATATTATCTATATTAAATACTTTTGATTTCAGTAAAACAATGTGAATATAAAAGCTGTAACAAAGTGATGTTTAAATTAATGTTACTATTATAGTAGCAATAAGGATAATGAATGATGTAATACTTGCATACATACGAAATATAATGCTCTCAGCTTGAAAACAGTTACGATACCACATAAACTCAGTTTAATCAGTTGGATTATTCTTGTTCCTCATTCACAATATAAGGACAATGATGTTAGCCATCGAGTCAGTAATATTGCCTATATATGGTAGACATGGATAATTACATGTCTCAGTGCATTTTGTTCAGATCATTCATCCTAGACTATGACAAAAATTAACATTTTTTTTCCTTAACTTAAAATAATAATTAGTAGCAATGATCATGACAGATAGATATGACTTGCAATTTTAATTACTACTAATAATTTTATTTGCAGGTTGAATGTGTAAAACTAGAATGTGTTGATAGTACAGATTGCGCTGAATCATTGTTGTGTTTGAACAGTGTTTGTGTTAATCCATGTACCTTAGAAAATGTATGCGGCCAACAAGCACAGTGTACAGCGATTAATCATGCAGCTACATGTTCTTGTCGACCAGGTTACACAGGAGATCCACGTCTTGGATGCGTTAGATTACAGTATTGTGCTTCAGATAGCCAATGTTCTGCTGGTACAAAATGTTCCAATGGTATTTGTTCAAGTAAGTATTTTCTGTTTCTTTGTAACAATGTTGTTTTATATAAACAATATCGGTTTGTTTTTTAAAACTTAGATCTTGTATGTCTTGTTTATATGTAAAAATATGAGTATGTACTCAGATACTTCAGTATCTGCAGTTAATGCTTTCAAAATTATTATTTTATCCTGTACTGATTTTATTTATTAAAAAATTTAATTTGTTATTTATTAATTCTGTATTTTGTAATACTGCTGTGATTAAATCCTATAGATTTCTTTGATCCTTCTAAAGAAATATCAGGTCAGCTTACTGTTGTTAAATGTTGAGTTGAAGAAATCATTTCTGATTTGTTCTAATGTATGATAATTGTGATTTATATATAAATTCTGTTAAATAAACCACCTAGTACAGAATATTTAGATAAGACATATCTTTCACAAAAAGTTGGTAAGATATGCTTTATTTCATCAATATTCTTTACTAGGTGGTTTAATAGAATTTAAATATAATTTAACAGTATAGAGGAATTGCATAAATCATAAAAAGATTAATTTCAGTAAAGTAATTGTATTTTAATCCAAACGAAATATTTATTTATTTAAGTCCAATTTTTTGCTAAATGCATTATTTTTTTTATTTTTCATGTATCCAAACACAACTATTCATGTTTTCAAACACAACTAACTTACTGTAGATTTGTGTGGCAGTGTCCAAAGGTTAATTTTTTTAGATTTCTCTATAAGCTGGTAACAATATTCATAGTCCTGTAAACTACTTTATTTACTTCAGGTTTTTGTTATCAACAAAATTTTATTTTTGCAATTTCATAACTTAAAAGTAAAATATTGTTCTTAGCACCATTAAATAGTGAATTTAGCTTGTGAAGTAATGAAGATTTTATGCAATGTTATTTACTAGGTTTAGCTATATATATTTATTTATTTTTATTAAAGTTGTAATATAATTATTTATGTTTGTTAATTGTAATTGCTTTTTAAACTTAATGCATTCTACAGGTTTATGTAGCAGTACAAGAGAATGTATTAGTGAACAGTTGTGTATTAATAGTGTTTGTCAACCAACCTGTCAAAATAATATTACATGCCCTGATTTACAATTCTGTGAAAATGGTATTTGTGTTCAAGAGATTCGTTGTAGAATTAATAATGACTGCGATTTAAATAAACAATGCATTGAAAATAGTTACGGTCAGGTATGTTTTATATTTATTTATTTTCATTGAATATCATTAAACTTAAGAAGGTTTTATTAAAATACATCTTTTCAATAAGATTTTTTTTGTTGAGATCAGTCTCATATAATTTGAAGCGATTTACTTAATCCATTTAGTGGACCTTACTCATTTTTTGTCACAGGACAGGAGTTGAAATCAATTTTCGTGCCATTATTTTTTTCTATTCTGGCCATTATTTGCCATAAATAATTACTGCAGTTTTATGATTTCTAAAAAAATACACAGATTGAGTTTAATAGTAACTGATGTCTTCTTTGAATATCTTTTTTTATTGTTTTAGTAAATGTTTATCATCATAAAATTATTTTATTGGTGTTATCTGATTATCCAATTAATACCGTAGATAATTATACTTTATTTATTTCAAACAGGCTGAATGTCGTAATGTTTGTGAAGGAGCAGCATTATGTGGTAGAAATGCTGAATGTTCTGCTGTTAAACATCAAGCAGTTTGTACATGTAAACAAGGTTATCATGGGAATCCAAATGTTGCTTGTCATCCGATAGAATGTAATTCAAATAATGACTGTACTGAAGATAAATTATGTGAAGATCATATGTGTAAAATATCTTGTCTTGCTAAAAATCCATGTGGAACTAATACATTATGTTCTGCCAAGAATCATAAACAGGTTAGTAGTAGTAGTATATATTTTTATAGTTTAATAAAAAACCTTTTACCAGTTTTGTTTTTTATATGTTTAATACAGATGTAAAAACCAATGTTTTTACATTTGTATTTTTAGTTTCATAAAATATATATGTACCTTGAACAAATTTTTTTTAATAAATATTATAATTTCTTCTTTGTCTTCTTCATCATTGAAGGATTAAATTCATTAATCTATTTTTATATCTAATGTTTCCTCATTTTTTCTACATCTTTTTTTACAGTAGGTAAAAATCTAACTTAATTTAAAAATATATTATTACAGTTACTCATACCTTATATTATATTTTACATGTATTTTTTTTTTATAGGTTTGTTCTTGTCTACCGGGATATACCGGCGTTGCTTATGTCGGATGTAATTTAATTAATTTTTGTATGGAATCACCATGTGGTCCAGGAGCTACGTGTGATAATTCACGTGGTTCTTATAAATGTTTATGCCCGATCGGGACAGTTGGTGATCCATATAAAGATGGATGTCGTCCTCCAGTTGAATGTCAAACTGATGATGATTGTCCTTCAGCTGCAAAATGTATTCAAGATAACGGTGTACCGAAATGCAAAGGTATGTATTTCAACATTTTATATACTAGTAGTGTATACTATATACTATTAGTGAATTTTTATTATTACCTTATTTAAACTGGTTAGAAAAGTGAGTATTTTGTTTTCTGTAATAATAACGTTAAATTTAATTCTTTCAGAATTATAAAATTAAACTGAATAAATGTATTATAGAAAAAGTTTTATATACCTTTGTGATATCTGATGATCTCATTCTACAAAAAAATTAGGTAAAACTTGTTATGAGACTGAAACTAAATTGATTATCAATATAAACTAAAAAAATTTTGATAAAAGTCTTTTGTCATTCAGTCTGTTAAATGCTGGTGGGATTACAGGACAATATAAAATGTGCAACCAAACTATTGATACCCTTTGAAAGTAATTAATCACTAGCTGGTCAGGTTTTGCTTCTCTCACCTAACCATCTAGTCAGGCGGCTGTGTCCCCTGGACCCTTGACGTGTTCATCTCCTCATGTTTGTAAGAATATTAAGTATTTTACAGAAATATTCTAAGAAAAGAAATATTAGTGGGTAGAGAATATTTTTCTGAACATTCTGTGTTTTTATATTTAAAATAGGCGTAAGGAGTGAGTAGATATTGAATTTAATAGTTTTTAATTGTAATATACTATTTAACGCTAGCCATATTTGTAACATTTAGTATTGTGTGCGTTCATATGAGGTTGTGTTAATTGCCAGTCCAGCTGCTGCTATTGGTGCAGAGCGGACCGTGTGATGCGCCAGCCAGATGCATGCCGACTCCCTCCCACTTAATAAACATACAATCTTTTTTTTTTTTACTACTTAATATTAGTTAATAATCCCTTTATTTTATTAATAAAATTAATATATAATAATAAGAATGTAAAATATAAATAAAAATAATCTACACTTAGAAATTAAATTAAATAATCTGTAAATTAATTGACAACAGAGTGCTTCTAGTGGGATATAGTTGGCTGAGAGAGTCAGAGTCATCATGGGCAGCTGCATGATGCACCACCATTCGTCCGCTATGTGGCAATAGCAGCTAAAATAAAAATGCGAGCACATAAAGAAAACAAACGAACAAACCTACACACCATACTTTTTTATAGAGTGATACATAATTATTCAAATTTATAAAATAGATAACAACATAAATAGTTTTTATTTTAAAGAAAAATATGAAACTGCTGTTTATAAATTAAAAAAAAAAAAATTGTATAAATGTACGTGTTTGATAAAAAACCTGGTACTATAACGTTAAAAAAAAAAGACTTTGAAACAACTTACATAAAAATAAATAAATAAATAAATACTAGCTGTCAATTTCAGTTCTTAACTAGTCATGATCAGTCAATGGTGAGAAATTGTTTAAAAAAAACAGATATAATAAAAAGAAATGAAAAAAAATAATAAAATAATTAATAGGTAAATACTGTGAAATGTTATACAATGAGTATTTCTAATAGTCTATAAAACAAATAATAAATGCTGATTAAAAATAGTGTGGTATTGTTTTAGGTAATCCCTTTCAAAATCAGAGAGTTAGCTAAACACAGTACTTCTCAGATTGTCCAAAGTTCAGTTCAGATCTCCCAACAAAGGTACAATCTCTAAGTTGGCATTTTGAGTGGTTCAGATTTTTAAGCTAATAAAAATAATACTTCATCCTTCGAAGTAATACCTTACGATGGTTCTGGAGGCTAAACAGAAAAACAAAAAAGAAAAGATAATTTTTAAGCTAACTTTCTGCTTTCAACTGGACTTTTCTAAAATGTTATTGTATAACATGTTATTGTATAACAGTTCTTATGCAATAGCTATTTTTTTTATACACACTGGTAAAAAATACTATTTTGTGGTGTTTCACAAGTATTTTTTATTTAGTTATTAATCATTCATTTATATAATTTTCTTTTTTATGAATTATTTTAACTAATTCCTTAGTTATGATGATTGTTGATTGTTATGTAACAATTGAACTGGATATATTGTTTTAGATTTTAATTATATATATTATATATATATATATTAATGAAAATTTTTTTAGCATTTTCTTTTTTTAAATGTTTTTTAATTACTGCATTGAATGTTTTTTTTTAAATTAAAGCTTGCTCTTTCTTGGTTAAGGTCAATTTTTTTTTTACAGTTACAACTTTTGATATCATTTAATTGCTTATTCTAATGAGGAAAAAAGTGAGAATCTTTGCTTGAAACAGCTATTTTCTATAAACAGTAGTATACTATAATCATCCTTTAACTGGGTTCAGATTTCTAGGTGACAATATTCTTCTGTATAATAGACATTCCAAAATGTTGATCAGTTTGTAAATAAATTATGGCCATATAATCACATTGGACTTCTAGCCCAAGTAATAAAAGCACTAAAACCGTTACTTTGTTAAATAATTAATAGAAAACTATTTTCTGTTAATATCTAATTAACTATATTATATTCTCTATAATATGTGTATATATGTACTTTGATTGTGTTTCTAGGTGCTTGTGAAAATTATATTTGTGGTGCTAATGCTGAATGTTTCGCTAAAGATCATGTCAGTGCTTGTGTTTGTAATGATGGTTATACAGGAGATCCCCATGACTTATCTGTTGGTTGTCGACCAAAAACTGTTTCATGTAAGACATCTACAGATTGTTCTATCAATACTTACTGTTATGGAGAGACTTGTAAACGTAAGTATTTAGCATGATTTTTAAACTTCACTTTTTCAGTTTATTTTATTAATAAGGTGTTTGTTATTATGTTTATTATAAATTTATGTGCAAGCATGTATATACTTTTATATTATGTTACAATGATAGCTAATTCAAATTTCAAGTGAACAATGGATTTTGATTTGATATTTCTAAATCAAAAAAGAATGTTTTTTAATTTCTGCATTATAATAGTCAAAAAATATTTAATTTATGCATTTAAAAAAATATTCTTTATTAAATTAAGTAATAATATAGTACAAAGTGTTTTTCTTAAAAATTAACTTAAATACTGTATACTGTAAAAAATAATGTGTATTATTACATGTAGAAAAAAAAACAATATTATTTTTATTTGCTTTTTCACAATATTTTACAACATTGGACTAAGTACTGTAATCCTGATTGTTTGCTAATAAAAATACATTACTAGAAGATACATATCCCTTGGTTTCTTGTTATTTATTCTTCTCCCATTTTTCTACAGTTGCAGTGTTGTGTGTGATTTAAGACCAATATTCTTTTGAGCTTAGGATTGTAATTATTGGCCAATCACATTCTATATATTTTTCTATTGGGTGGTCTCCCTTATCATCATCCTCTTTTCTTACCAGTTTCCATTTTTTTGTATTACTTTCTTGTGCTATACCTTGTAAAATCTGTTTAAAAATAAATTTAATCCCAAGATCAGTTATTAGCATAATTTGTAAAGATAAAATTGCTTTTTAATTTACTAAGCAATTTTATTGGAAAAATTTTAAATTAGAAATGTTTATGAAATGGTAATTGTAGGAAATTATAAATATAATTTTATTTTAATGTCTAAAAACAACTCATGTGTAATTTATGTGTTTCTTTCATTTAAATATATCTGAGAATTTTAATTGAATTTTGTTTGCTTTGTTTTTTTTTAACAGCCTTCTGTCAATCAGATATTGAATGTAGTCTATCAGAACAGTGTGTTAAAGGGCAATGTATTAATCCTTGTGATGAACAAACAGCTTGTGGTCTTAATGCTGAGTGCAGAGTTATTGCTCATAATAAAATTTGTACATGCCCACCTGGATTTACCGGAAATCAAGATGTTGAGTGTATTAGAAGTAAGCAAAAATTTTATTGAGGAAGTTATGTACTTCCTGTTCAGTTTGCATAGTTTTATTTACCAATATGATTTAATATTTTTCCAGTATTAGCTGAAATTAATGGTAAACAGTATTTTATGTATCATTGTTTGTGTTTACACCATGATTTAAATTTTCTGTTTTAAACTGACAAAAAGGAGGTGTACAGTTTTACAAATAAGTAATATGATTCCAACATGCCTGGCACAATAAAAAATACTTTGTAAAATCAGAGATTTCATGTTGTATGTTTTGTTATTCTCAATATTTATTTCGGAATAGATTAATTTTATGATATTTTTAACAAATAAATGTTATGTATACTTAGAAAGAAATCAATTTAAATTATGATTCAGTTTATACAGCCTAGACAAATCCTGAAATATTTACAAAATCTATATTTTCATTCTATAAAATTGATTCTTCTTTTTTTTTCAAATTGGTTTCTGAATTCTTCTCTTTTCCATTAAATAAAAAAAAAAAATGATATGAGTAGAAAATGATAGGTAGGCGATTTAGTTCTGGTTTTTAGTCAGTCTTTAAAAAATGATTTTAAATATCTTATTTTTATAAAAATCAATTATTTTTTATTATAAATTAATAATTTCGTTTATCTGTATTTGCATTTGTGTGTTATTAATTTAAAAACCTTTTCTAGGAGATGTGCGACCCTTTAAATGAAACTACTAATGTTTTTCAATGACAATCTGATTAAAATTTATAGACAACAGGGTTTTTACTTAAAATAGTTTTATTTGTACAATCTTCCTTAGTACTATTCCAAGAAGCACATTAAATATAAATTTTATCATTAAATTATTGTTAACAGCTTTGTTTAATCTTCACTGTTATAATATAAGTAACTCTTATCTTTATTTACAAATATAGATTATTTACAAATTTTTTTTTTTACAAGTTTTTCTTTAACTAAAATAAATCTATTTATTTACAGTTCCTGTATCCTGTGAGTCAGATGCTAATTGTAATGTTGGTAATTCATGCAAAGAGGGTATATGTCGAGCAGTGTGCCATGGTGACAATGAATGTGCTTTTAATGAAAAATGTTTGAAAAATATCTGTATATGTAAGTAGCAACTTCTTTTTCAGTTTTTAATACAAAGAAGTAATGTTAATTCAAATAAGTTATTAAAAAAAAGATGACTTTTTTATCAATAAGATTTTTATATTTTCATTTTATTCACATTTTAGTGTCAGGATACAAGAAATTAATTCTTATACTAGTACATTATAAAATATTTATACATAGAAATTATATTTTTATATCTATTTTATTTTTTTTATTTTATAGTGACCTGTAGAGTGGATAATGATTGTTTCTTGGGACATATTTGTTTGCATAATATGTGTATACTAGGATGTCACTCTGATGAAGATTGTGCTGCCAGTGAAGCATGCAGAGACAATAAATGTACAAAACCATGTGTACCATCTCCATGTGGTCCTAATGCTATTTGTACAGTTTCAAATCAACGAGCTAGTTGTTCTTGTCGTGCCGGTCTTGTTCCCAGCCCAACAGCACAGGTAATAATATAATGATTTTTGAATAATATTAGAAAGCATGATTAAAGAATATAATTTTATAACAAACAAAACTCAGTTTCAAGTTACAAGGAAATTGTTCCTTGAGGAGGGGATCTGTTGAAACTAATTATGCATCTTCTTCAATGTAGTTACCACTGGTTAACAAAGTATGTAGTCGAATTATATACTCTTCTAAGTAGTTTTTGTAAGTTTAGCATGTTGGTTTCGTCAATTTTTTAAAAATTTCATATCGGTCAAGATATTTAGATTTTGGTTTTCATTTGTATGCAAAATTTTCATATTATATTATCATCTTTGTATATGTTTTCTTTTTTCTATTAAGAGGAGATTTGTAAAAGTGAAATCTGTTATGTTTGGTGTTGTTTTTTGTACAGAAAACATATTAAAATTGTCACAAATATCAACAAGTAAACTTTGTTCATAATATGTAAAAACAAGTATCTCAGCACACTTTCACCACTTGAGATTTACAAACATACTAAATTTGACAAAAATAATATATTAAAGGGAAAAACACAGTATACATTGAATATATTATTCAGTTATACACTAAAGTAGATTTCACAACTTAATGATTTCATAAAGATGGCATGTTATCCATAGTGAACCCATAGGCTGCTAATTAATTTTGAGAAGTTCTCTCAAAGAATAACTTCTATAGAGTTTAAAAGTGATTCATTTATAATATCTAAGAATATTTAATGTTTTTTTTCACAATTTTATTATTGCTTTGATAATATATATTTTTAATTCTAATTATCCTTCAAACTTTAATATTTACTTACAGTAATTTTAATTGTACATTTTGATATTATTCTTCCTTGTTTCTAGGTGGCTTGTGTCAGAGCACCAGCAGCTCCTTGTGACAGTAATCGTGACTGTTTATCTGGTATGACATGTCATGAAAATTTCTGTCGTCCAGTATGTTCAACAGACTCCGGTTGTCTTCGAAATGAACATTGTGATACTTCTTTTGGTGTATGTAAACCTCTTTGCCGACGTGATGATGATTGCCTGAGTGGAGAGGTTTGTGAAAACTTAGTTTGTGTTATTGGATGTCGAAGTGATCTCGGATGTCAAAATGATAAAACCTGCATTAACAATAAATGTGTTGGTAAGTTGGAATTTATTTTAACTATAATAATACCTATAATATATTTTAACTATAATAATTTCATATTAAATTATATTAATAATATAAAGTATTGATAAGATTAAAATAAAAATATTTGAAATAAAATTTAATTATTTTTAAAAATGATTTAATTTTTAGATTAAATTATAAAATCAATATTTTATTTTAGATCTTTGTGAATCTCCAACTGCATGCGGTACCAATGCAGAATGTAAAATTGTTTCTCATCAAAAACAATGTGTGTGTCCTCATCCTTTAACTGGAGATGCTAACATTGGCTGTCATCATCCTGTTGTTCCATGTAAGAATGATAAAAACTGTGCCAAAGAACAGACATGTTATGCGAATATATGTACTTCAAAATGTCAAACGTAAGTCGTTTCATTAAGTTTTCAGATAATTTGGTCTTGTTCTTTTCATAATATTGATTACCAAATTGTTTTCTTTTGTAATTTATTTTAAACACAGAGTTGCAGAATTTAATTGTATTAATCTTGAATTGGGGGGGGCCAAAATGAGGATAGTCTTGAAGAGGTCAATGTTGGTGACTTTTATGTATAGAAAGATTACTTACAAGTGAATTTCATCCATTTTGAAAATAATTTTACAAGTGAAAGTTTTTTCTGATTCCATAACTTGTACAAAATTGTATCAAATAATGCATGTCAAAATGTTTCAAGTCCTTTTTAGTTTTATACTTATAACATCTGCCATGTAATTTGAAAAATTTGTTATAATTGATATCTCTTATTTTTAATACAGTCAGACAAATAAGTTAAAGTTATAAAATATAACGATAATTGTTATCAATTAATTACATTTTTCCAGGGATTTGAACTGTTTATCTGATGAACGTTGTGTTGGTGAAATATGCAAAGCAATTTGTAATTCAGATAGTAAATGCAGTGCCGGCCAAATATGTGAAAATAGACTATGTGTACCTGGATGTAGAAGCGACACTGTTTGTTTTGATCATCATGCATGTATTGATAAACAATGTAGAGGTGAGAAAACATTTGATGTTCTGTTTTTCTTTATTTTATAAAAAAAAACGTGATCTGCAATCACATTTTAATCTGTATGGATAATCCCATTTGCTTAGTAATTCTTTACACTGATTTTGGTTTTTTTATTTATGGATTGATGTAATGTTACGGTTTTGAATCAATTTGTTTACTTCTAGCAGATATTTAAAAAATGCAGCTGATAAATATAAAAAAATTAAAATGGGAAAGTCATTTTTTAAATTAATTTTGGAATAGCCTGCAGGTGTTAAAAATAGGTACATAAATTTAGTATTCCACATAACCATAAACCTTTTAAATTTGATTATTTTCATATGAACCATTATTGAGAATTCAATTTTGACATTAATATTTTTTTTTAAATTTTGTGTAAACTGAAGGTAAAAAATACAGGCCGAATTATATTTTACGTAATAGTAAAAGTATTAAAATTTTATCAAAATCATATAAACAATTTTTGAAAAATTTAATTTTCATATTTCACAATCTAACAGTCAGGCTTCTTGCGGATAAGTTAATGTTGTATTTTACATTCATATTAGGTTTTTCATTTTTAAATTGTTTCTTACTTTTTAAATCTTAAAATAGTATTTTTAAATTTATATTTTTAACGGCAGTGTGAAAAAGTTATACAATTGAGATTTTATCAATTATTTCAAGTTATAACGGAGAACATTTAAAACTTTTTGTCATTGTGAAACTTTTTGTCATTTGTGAAAAAGGAATATTTTATGAAAAGCATCTAAATAATAATAACCTCAAGAAACTGGAATATCTATAGCTTTATTTTAAATAATAATGATCTTATGTATATTTACTTAAAAAAAAAAAAAACTCAGGAACACTGGAATGAGCTGAATGATTCTTTCATGATTATTTTTAGTGAAATTTGAGGATGGTCTTAGGTGAAAATTTACCCATAAAAAAAAGTGATTGAATGGGTAGTATTGCTTAGTAGAAAGTTTCATTTTTTTTTTTCATTTTTCATGTAATATTTTGAGTTACTTTTAGACGTTTCTTACCAAGAAGCAGTTAAAAAAATAATAATTGGACAAAAATTAAACTTTCCACCTTTTTAGTAAAACGTTTTTTAAATATTACATTCTCAACATGCATTTAGTAAAAAATGTCAACAGATGAAAATGAAATTAGAAACAACTTTCCTAGAAAGGTTTTTTAAATTTTCATCTTAAAAACAGGAGTTCAGCTAATCTTCTGGCATAATTAGTATTTCTGTATTAACAGCTGAGAGATGAAAATTTTCAAGTGCTGTAATTTAAAGCAAATAGAATTGTTAACAGTTTTCACAGAAATTTTTGTGTGGATTCCTCTCTCATTTAATAGAGTTTCATTAGGAGAGTTTCTTTCAATTTACTTACTGTGGGTATATTTAGTAAAAGCTATCAGGAAAACAAGAATTGATGAAAATAAAATTCATGCCAATTTTTTTAATGAAAAATATCTTTTATTTTTACTTCCTTATATGAAGTAAAGGAAGTATTGTGATCGCGAAAAATTTTGGTTTATAGATTTCAACCGAAATATCCATTTTGACCATCCCTGAATCCATTTTGACTAGTTTCAGCATGACGTCTGTACATATGTATGTATGTATCTCGCATAACTCAAAAACAATTAGCAGTAGGATGTTGAAATTTTGGATTTACGGCTGTTGTAACATCTAATTGTGCACCCCCCCTTTTTGATTGCAGTCAACTGAACCAAAAGTGTCCAAAAAAACTCAAAATCCAAAAGAAATTTGGATTTTGGACTTTTTCTTAACTACAATAATAAGCCCTCATTGAGAGCTTTTCAATGATATATCATGTGGTACTTATTTTCAGTGGTTCCAGAGTTACAGCTAAATGAAATTTTAATTAATGAAATATTTGGATCTTAGAAGGGGAAGGCACATCGGTTGGAATCAGACTTCATCTCCTTTTTTCAAAGTATTTTTTAAATTTAAATATATTGATTTATTAATAATTATTTACCTCTGATTGTTAAAAAAAAAAATGTACGATAAATAATAATTCAGTAATAATAATAAAAATTAAAAAAAATATGAAAAAATATCAGAAGTTATTAATGAAATAAAATTTTATGTACTTTTCATTTAAAAAAAAATGTGTGTATGTAATTTAACAGGCGTACAAGGAAGTCGTGTGGCGTTCATATCAGATTTTTTACATTTTGATTGAGAATTTCTGTCTGGTAGTAAATAAAGATTGGTTCAAGGGGTACACGATGCAGTTAAACTTGTATTCGTATACTTTCATCCATAAGTTAACCTACATTGTAAGAATTCTAGTTTAAAATGTTTTTAACAAGTTTTGTAATATCTTTAACCTGCGAAGACAAAGATTTATTTCTATTATTATCATCATTAAATTATTTTTCTAATTAATATTTTCATTACATTTTCTTCTAAAAAATATATTATATGAGTGTTTTTAATGGCGTTATAATTTATATTTATTTTTTTAATTAAATTATATTCTCACTTGTATTATAATTGTATTACTTAAATTCACTTAATAGTTCAGTCGGTAGAGCAACTATTTCATTCACTGGAAGTCCTACAATTGATTTCTTTTATAGTTTGGGTCATTTTTCATTAGTTAATATTCATCTTATTATCTCTGTATTAGTGCAGATGTGTGCATAAATTACCTATTTAAAAAAAAATATAACTTTTAACGTAACATAAAATTACATTGGGGTGTTTTATTCATTTATAGATCCATGTGAAGGTGCTCCAACTTGCGGATCATGTGCATCATGCCGTGTTATTAATCACGGTGTACAATGTAGTTGTCCTGCTGGACTGATCGGTAACCCATTAATCTCCTGCATTAAACCAGCTGTAAGATGTGATGGTAATTGTGAATGTAATGAAGCATCTGGTTTCTGTGTTATTCGATGCTCAAATAATAAAGACTGTGCTTGTGGAGAGATTTGTCATAGTGGTATCTGCTCTTTAAAATGTTCGCCAAATTCTGCTTGTCAACCGGTAGGTACATTTAATTTTTTTTTTTAATTATTCTCTTTTGCATCATAATTATATTTTCTTGTTTTAAGTAATTGACAAAGGGTATTTAAAAGTTTATCAGGTATGTAATAACTATGCTGGTTAACATCTTGGCAGAAAGGATTCATTTAATAGTTATTTTTTTTATTTTTTAGTCTTTTTTCTTTTGTATTTTTCTTTTGTTAGATGAATAAATTCATCACAGAAGCTTTTGAAAAGTTTGTATATGATATGAAAATGGAAATCCTGTAACGTATGAAAAATACCATGCCTGACCAGGGAAATAAAATAATTCACTGTTACATTTTATTTTTCAGTACTAAATGAACTTAAATTTTCAAAACTAAATCATATACCTACTTAAAATAATAATAAATCATACCCACTTATTTTAGCAAAAAGATGTGTTTCAAAATATGTTTGTAAGATATCTCAATAACTGAGTTACTTTTCATTTTTGTGTTAATTATTATAATAAAAAAAACCTGTATAAACAAGAATTATTAATTATTGTGTGTACTATTAAGTACAATTGGCAAATTCAACATTTTATTTATTACATTATTGCTTAGGTTTTTTCCCCTACACCCCTGCATTGGATCAGCAATTAAGCATGGCTCAATGCAGGGAAGTGTCCTTGAACTGAAACAGCCCTTCCCATCTACTGGCTGTAAGTCTGGCGTGATAGGTTGGGCTGCTGGTTGGATCTTTGTTTTATTGCCCACTCAAACAGGGGATGCCATTACTGGCCTTCCTGCCGGTTTGGGTTTTTTTTGCCCTCTAACAGGGGTTACCATTTCTGGCTGTTTGCCAGTACGGGTCTTTTCAGTTTTTTATCTCAATTTTCTCACTCCCTCAGTGTTCTTAGGTGAATGAAAGGATTTGGAGTCTCCCCACTTCATCACCACCACCCATCCAAACAAGCCCAGACAGACAGCGACTCCATGAGGGGTTGTCCCTCACCCCCTCTCCACCTCTTCTTTTCTAAGTTGAGATAAATTTAGTTATTTCATAATATTCCTTTTCACTATACAACATTCTCCCCACAACACTGTCCACATCAGTCGGGCCCACTTTACCTTCAATCTCTTGTCTTTGTATTGCTCACCTATGGCGTTGAAAAACAATATGATTGAGGGAATCGATTTCCCCACAGTAGGGCCATTCCTTCTTTTCTGCTCTTCGCCCCACATACATGTACATTCTGAATCCCCCTTGGGCGGTCAGGAACTGGGTAAGCCAGTAATTAAGCTCCCCAAATCTCCTCCTACCATAGGGCCCTATCTTCCTTATTAGATGGTACGTTCATCGTCCTGTAGAAGTGACATCTCACCTAGCTTGCCACTCCTCGATCATGTCGTTCCTGGCCGTACTCCTCCATCCTCCTACCACCCTTTTCCGCATCCTGGCTAACTGTTGCAGTGGGGGTATTCCTACTATCACCAACAAAGCCTCCCTTAATACTGAAGTGTATGCAGATACCACTTGAAGGACCATTTGTCCTTGGACTCCTTCCATGTTTCTCCTGTGCCGTTCAACATGTAATATCTTGGCCCAAACTGGTGCACCATAGAGAAGCACAGAGTTGGTCACATGTGCGAACAGTTTACGTCTTGATGAATGCAGTCTGGTCACATTTGCCAAAAGTGTACTCAGGCTTTTAACCATCCTGCCTGCATTGATACACGTTTCTTGGACATGTGTAGAAAAAGTCTGACATTTGTTTATCCATATTCCTAGATATTTAACTTCTGCCACCTGTTGTACTGGATTCCCTCCTATGCTGATCAACACTGGCCCTATCCACCTTTTCCCTGTCATCAATATCACTCTAGACTTATCACCAGAGAGTTTTAATCCTTTCTCAGCCATCCGTCTTCTTATCATCTTTCTTATTACTTTGGTTTAATATTGTTAAAATACACTACAACATTTTATTTTGTAATTACATAAATAAATATTTTACGGCTATTCTGTATGCACTTTAGATCACAATGAATAAGCACAGTATTTTAATATATATATATACATCCATTGCTAAAAACATATTAAGTAAAATATTTTAATAACAATTAAATTTTTAATTGTTTAAGTTTCAATATACAGATAATTGTTGAAGTGAAAATTTACTTAAAGGCTATTATACATGATCTTTTCTTAAGTTTATTATTTTTGTTAAAGGAATAAAATTACAAATTGATAACATTGCTTGAAAATTTGAACTATTTAAACTTGGAAGAGAGAAATTTTTCAATCTCTAATTTTGTAAAGCAGGCTTATGCAAGAGAGGTATAATAATTTGTATTATATGTTAAACTAAAAGTAATAACATCCAAGCCATTTAATCAGCCAATGTAAAGTTTATGTACAATTTTTTATATTTTATTTACTCCTCTAACTTATAGGAAAAGTCAGTTGTAAAACCAGTGATTATTTGTAAGTTCTGTAAACTGGTACTACTAATCACACTGGATTATTTTTACATACATTTTTAAGTCAGTAATGTTTCATTGTGAATAATCTATTAATAGAATTTTATTTCTAATATATAAATAAATTTTTGGGTATCTGTCATCAAGAAACATACTACTCTGCATATTGAAAGGGACTACAGTAAACTAATAAAAATCATTTATCCCAAAACTTAAAGCTTAAAGACATTCAAGCATGTTTTTTCAGTGAATGTTTAGAATTTTTAAATATACCATTGAGTCAGTGCCCATCAAGGTGTTACTTTTAGGAAGGCACTGTGTTGGGAACACACATTACAGAGGTATGTGTAGTGATTGTCAGAATCACCAGCATGGGGTACTGTAGGACTTATATTTATCTTCTAATTATGCAGTTTTACAGACTTAAATCTTTTTCTTAATTACATATTGTGAACTGAATTCCTGTGGTTTGTTACTTATTAATATGTTATTTATATTGTCTACCTTTTATTATTGTACTAGAAAATTGTAAATCTAATTTTATTTTTAATGGATTTTTTTTTAGGGGCACATTTGTGTTAATAGTGTATGTACAACTGGTTGTCGAGTAAATGGAGACTGCAGTACAGATCGTGCCTGCTATAATGGACAGTGTCTCAATCCATGTTCAAAAGAACCTTGTGGTACAAATGCAATTTGTAGAGTATCAGAACATAGACCAGTCTGTCTTTGTCCAGAAGGGTAGGTGTTAACTATTCCAGACTTTTAGCATTCTAATGCTCTTATATATCATAAGATATTTTTTATTTATGCTTTTTATAGCTAAGTTCTTTACAATTTTTAAAGTTATATATAATTGTTATTTTCTTATGTAATATCAGAATTTTCATGTTGAGTTATTGTATAGAAACTGAATATTACATTATTATATGGCATATAGATAACTGCAGTATATTTTGAGTACAGTCTGGAAAGAATAAAGTTGCATTTGAATGCAGGCAGTACGGAGGAGGAGGTAATAAATTCAAACTGAATGTGTATAACAGTATATATGCTTATACTTCAATGTATCAGTTATTTGTCTTTTATTAAACATTTTCTCTTGAGCACAGTTTTTTGTGGATTTTAAATCAAATTTCATTCTTCCTGAGTTGTGGATTTTAGGTTCAACAGCAGCTCTGATCAAAAAATATTATTAAATATACTTTGTATGTATCATCAGATTATAAGGGTAATTCATCTTTTATACTGAGAAATTTAAAACCTTAATAATTCTTCATTATATTGTTACAAATATGTTAATATCTTTTAAATTATACCTTCATTTTGGAAAAAAATGTTTGTGTTAATAATTTTATTTTTATGAATTTTTTAGGCATCATGGTGAACCAAGTCAAGCATGTGTTCCATCGAGGTGTATAAAAGACAATGATTGTGAATTAAATCAGAGATGTGGACAAGATGGTTCTTGTAGGATTCCTTGTCTGGAACCAGGTGCATGTGGTGTTAATGCCCAATGCCGTGTTGTTGATAGAAAACCACAGTGTTCTTGTCCACCTGGATATTTTGGCAATCCAAATATTGAATGTAAACAAGGTTGGTAATATTTATTCATCAGTTAAAAATTTATACATGAAATGTTTTCATTTATTCATTTTTTCAATATTTTAATTTAATTTAGCTGTTTTTCTTGGGCTTAAATATAAATTAGCATTATAAATGTTTAAGATTTTAGGAATCATAAATAATTCCTTAAAATTATAAAATAACAAAATATAATTCACTCAAAAATAGATATTTTCTTTCTGTATTTCCATTCATTCTTTATTTTTTATCTTTTTTCCAAGAAACCTTTTAGAGCAACATATATTACTTATCTGTTATGATACAGTTTGATTTATTATTTCATTTCATTGTCACATGGCTGAATTTAATTTATTACTATTACGTTAATTTTTTAAAAATTGATCGGGCCTTATACTACCCAAGGTGTTTTATCTACAAATAATATGACAATTTACTTCTTTGTATTATAGTGTTGCATATTGCTAAATAATATCTGAATTATGTTATTCTACAAGTTCAATCTATTTTAAATAAAATAATTAGATATAATTAAATTTTATAATTAATAAGAAAGTAATAAATTAATCATTATTTATTTGTATTAATACAATATTAATTATCTTACATTATTAATATATTAATTACATAGGTATTTTTTTTATTATAAAGATTACAGGAATTTTTAATTCAGTTTTTTTTTATTTGTAAGAAAATATTTATACTTCAGAGATTATATATATTCCATACCTGTTTTAAAAAATGCTACTGAATATAGTAGTATATTGTGATTAGAAATTTAGGTGTTTAATTTTATAATTAAGCATTAAAGTATGGTATATATGAATTAATTTGATGTTTAATGAAACATATCATACCTCTTTCAGGTCTTGAAAACTGTGCAAGAAATCCGTGTGGTGAAAATACAAAGTGTCGTGATTTATTAGGAGGTTTTGAGTGTACATGTATGCCTGGCTGTACAGGTGACCCATATCGTGGATGTGTATGTCAGGGATTAATGGTGGATTTGTGCATAAATTTCCAATGTGGAGTTAACGCATTTTGCAGATTAGATGATCAGAAACAACCCCAGTGCCATTGCCCTGATGATTTCCCAATTGGAGATCCATTTATTAGATGTAAGTTTCTTTTTTGCATTTTTTTTTTACCTAAATTAGATTTTATGTAGTTAATAAAAGAAAAAATTATAGTAGGCTATTGAAAAGTAATGTAACATTTAATTAGTATTGATTTTTTATGTGCATATTCTTAAAAAAATATAAAAGCATTTCTAAAATTGACTTCTATATGGCAGCTTTTTATTATACCAAGCTGACAAGCTACATGCATATAGATATGTATACATATACATTATTTCACAAAGATGCCATCCACATTCAAGCACCTGTAGTATTTTTTTCACCAGTCATATATCGTTTTTTTGTAGATTGGTCAAAGAATTCAGCAACCAGGGAACCTGCCAGATATTAACTCTAACCACTGACTCTTGAATGTTTATAAAACACTAGACAGCCAGGAGCTAGATTTTCATCTAGTTGAAGAGATGATAGTCCCTCAGCAATAGACCAAGCTACTGGAGTAGTGTTGAAATGTCTGCCAATTTAACTGCTAAATTAATGCTTGTGTGTGATTTGCGAAAAAGAGCCACTGATTGTCATGACGAACACATATTTCATGAGCATTTCATGCTATTTTGTTTTGGATTGATATCTAAAACTTGTTCACCATTTTACAATTAACTTCTAGTATGATTGTGGTTCAAGGCTTCTTGAAATTTCTTACAGTTCAAAACACTGTAGCCATAATTTTTCAGTTTCATAGTCTCTTCTTGAATTTTTTTAACAGAAATCATGTAGAAGATAGCCAGAACTCATCTGCTTATTTATAAAGTCCTGAAAAGTAAAACCATTCTGGTAATTCCCTTTGGACATCTCTGTTTTTTTTTCAGGATAACACCTTACTGCTTCAGAACCAGTATTTTAACAGATTTGCTACTAAAAAAGTTTTTTTTTACGTAAAGGTTTCTCAGATACGTTTATAAATAACAGTTCATTATAAACTTATTTAATTTTTTAGGTAAACAAGTGAAAACAGAAGATTGCCGTACATCTGGATGTGGTAAAGGTGCTGAGTGTATTAGAGATCAAACAGGTTTTCACTGTCAGTGTCCTTCAGGATCTGGAGAAGACTGTTTCAGAGGTATTTATAAAACCATTGTAAACAGTGAGACACACTATTAATACTAATATTAGATTTAATTATGTGTTCACAGTTATTTAATCCTTGCTTTTTTATTAAACACATTTTTTGAATTCATGATATTATATTTTTAAATAAATAATATTTCTTATTTCTGGTTTGAGTTTATTTTAAGAATAATTAAAATTAGTTAAAATATTTTAAAACTATTTATGAATTTTTATAAAATGCTAGTGAATTAAAGAAAGTTAAGAAAGAAATTTAATCGTTCCCTTTGTCTGCTTAACATTTTTTAATGATTTTTTTAAAATTATACATATATAGTTATCAGAAAGTTGTTTATTATTTTTCATAACATGCACACGCACATACAGACACAGATATATATATATATATATATATATATACCAGTCCATTTCTATTAATTAGTAAATTTAAATGGTCTAATTTAAAACCACCAGGCAATGAAGTTAGAATTGCCGTTTAAAATTTTTGAAATAGGTTTAATACTATATTTATTAATTTTATGGTTTTTGGTGGATAATTAATGAATATTTCAGCTTTTTCATGATATTGTTCTGTGCATGCTTATTTTAGAGATAATTTCTTTGCTTCTGAAAGAAAAGAAAAGGAAAAACATTGTTTTTTTTTACTTTATCTTTGTAATTTTAATAAGTGCTGTTCAACTGGTATCCCATTAATTTCATCAGCTATCTAAGTTGTTTCTGAATACCTCCTAATTACCTGTAAAATTACACAGGAAATTGTTCTGCCTGTAATTTTTTTCTTGTAATGATAATGTTTTTTTTCTGACTGGATATATAAAATAGTAAGAAGAGTATATTTAAAAATAGCAATTTTATTACATGAAGTTTAGTTGTAGTTCAGCAGGTATAATTTTATGCAATTATTTCTTAAAAAAAAATCTTTTTTGTATTTGCGGAATGTAATACCTTTTGTTTGTATCGCTTATTTAACTTAAACGGTTTTAATTTATGTTTTTATAACATATTTTATCAGTGAAGCAATTCACTTTTTATATAAGGATAGAAAGTTGTAGAAACCAGGACTGAGAAGATGCACTAATGTGCATATTCTTGTGTAATTTTAGTAAGTGTAATTTTAACACATTAACTATCTAGAAAAAAAATTAATATTTTTCTCTGATAACATTACAGAAAACAATTAGTTACTCTTACACTGAAAATTTTCATCAATAATAATTGTTCATAACATTTTTGTATGCTAATAATTAATATTAACTACTCTAAAATAGTTCTTTCAGTACTATTCATGTATTAATTTTAAGTATACCTTATTAGCTTTGCTGTTGTGTTTTATATTAAAATATGGGTATGAAGCACAGGATATTCAATAGATGATTTCAAAATTAGAAAACTTAGTTGTAGAATACAGACTGAAAATGAATACTCAGAAAACAAAAGTAATGAGGATAGGAGACAACTATAAGTCAGCAAATTTTTATACAAAGAAGGAAGATTTGAGTAAGTAAAGGAATTCAAGTACTTAAATATGATGTTAATGGAAGATTGAGAAAATAAAATAGTAAAAAATACAATAATAATGGCTAAGGAAACTATTGGTGAAAGTAAATAAGAAAGAAACTTATTCAAAATAATTGGCTAAGACACAATGAGAGGAGAAAGTTTGATTAAAAGTGCTGGAGAACTCAGTGAAGAGAGATAGGAAAAAAAAATAAATAACCTAAAAATTAAGCTGATGGAATTATCAAAAACTCAAAAGTTTAATTGAGAATAAAAAAGAGTGAAGATAATCATGGTGCAAGGAACCTGCTTGAGGACAGATAACCTTATGATGATGATAATAATATGAGGGTGGTACAAAAATTAAAGAGACAAATTACTGCAGGAAAATTATTATTTATTTAATGAAAATGAAACTCTACAGCTACTTTTCAGTATAATCCCCAGCTACATTTAGACACTTTTCCCATCTTTCTGTGAGCTTTCTCATTTTACTAGTAAAGAATTGTTCACCTTGGTCTCTGAGCTATTCTTGTACTGTATTCTTGACATGCTCATTGCTGCCGAACTTAGTGCCATATAAAAACTCTGAGAGGACCAAACAAAAACGTCTGATGGTATCAGATCTTATCAGGAGTGAAAAGTAGATGCCTCATCACCTCTCGACCCAACTTTTGAATAGCTTTGTGTCTTCTGAGCAGTATAGGGGCAGGCATTATAATGCAGAAGAATTTCACGTTCTGAGAGAGAACTGGGTTGCTTCCTTCCTATTATGGCTTCACTTTATTTGCTAGTATGTTACAATAGTATTTGCTGATTTTATACATTGATCTTCCAAATAATTGCAAAAATTGGACCTTTAATTTGTACATATGTTTATATATACTGTGAATTTTCTTATAAACTTTAAATACATATATAAAACCTTGTGAAAATTCAAAAAATTCAGCAACATACTGACTGCTGCACCAAATAATCTAAAATAACACAAAACAACCATCAAACACAGTAACAGAACCTAAAAAACTAATACCAAAAGTCAACTAGATTATCATTCCAGTTGGCATTGAGTTAATTGTTCCAGTGTCGTGGTTATTAGGGTTTAAGTTTTCTAAATTTTTAGTTTTTATTTATTGTTTTTGCGTGATATAATTTTGGAATTTTGTAGACTGATGGTGTGGGATCCCGTAAAGTCGACTTTTGGTATTAGTTTTTTAGGTTCTGTTACGCGTGTTTGGTGATTGTTTTGTGTTTTATGTATATGTTTATATATATATATGTATTAACTCAGAAAAAACAATTTTTTTGTTATTGTATTTGTCCATATTCTCCTCTGTACTAATATCTCAAATACAAAAGTATAAAAACCATTTACCACCAAAAGTACAGAATTTAATATTAAATTCTGTACTCTTAATATTAAATTCTGTATTTAATTCTGTACTGAGTTTGGTGGTAAACGGTTTTTATACTTTTCTCTTTGATATATGTGTGTATATATGTATGATTCAACGTGATTCACCCAAGTACAGAAAATAAAATAAAATAAAATGACACTCACCTTATTTTTTCACATGATTCCTACAAAAGTACTTAACGCAGTAATCCATATCTTCAGTTGTAGATATTTTTTTTTGTTGTAAAATACGTTGTATAAAATTGCATATAAAACATAAAAATCAAAATTAAAATGAAAAGTTAAAAATATTAAAATTACATATAAAATATATGATGTCAACTTAAAATAAAATAAAGTAGATTAAAACATACTACATGTGTATTGCCAGCTAATACTGATAGTATTGGATGATAGGCCAATACTGATATTGGCTATCAGTACTAATACTGATAGTATTGGCTGGCCATATACGTGTAGTATGTTTTTAATTTACTTTATTTTATTTTGTTTTTAGTTGAGTCATTTATTTTATATGTAAGTTTAATTTTAATTTTTTATATTATAATTTTTATGTTTAATATGTTATTTTATACAAAGTATTTTACAAAAAAATATCTACAACTGAAGTTGCGGGTTACCACAAAAGTACTTTTATAGGAATCATGTGAAAAAATAAGGTGAGTGTCATTTTATTTTATTTTCTGTACTTGGGTGGATCATGTTGAATCATACATATTTGAATTGTTAATACAGAGGTGATATGGGTCTCTAAAAGGTCGATTTTAGAAAAATATTATTTATATATATATAAATAATTGAATAAGTAATTGTAAAAGTAACAGATGCAACCTTTTTCTAATTTATATGAAAACTACCTACTAGTTGTTTATTATAGATTTAATTTTGTAAGATAGAATAATAATGAAAAATTATATAAAAAATAAAGTGCACTGAGAAATGGAGATTAAGAAACAAATATTTCTTAATAAAGTAAATTTATATGGTAAAAGCAAAGTCTAATTAAATGCTGAGCTAGACTCTATTATACCATTACAATATGTACAATTTAGTACTGCCTGATAGTGCACATAGAATATTAGAACAAACACATCACTGGCCCCTGATGATTATCATGGGTTGAACAAAAAATCAATGCTAAACTGTGGTGATCAGTAGTGGGCACAGTAGTCCAGATAATAAAGTTATTGTAACTTTATTGCAGATTTCTAGGTTAATTTACCCCAAAAGAGGCAAGTAGGGAAGGTTCAATCCACTTAATTATAACTAGTTGGACAGCACCCTATTTTAAAGTATTGTTTTATTATTTACATTAAAAAAAAGAAAAGTTATTTATATTCAGTTTTTAAATACCCTGTTGGATAATTAACATAAATTTATTATCATCCTTGACATTTAATTTCAATCAGCTGACCTTATTAATATATATATGTTTTTAAAAGTTTGAAGTTTTCTTTAATTTATTACAAACTCTTTCTTCTAAGACATTATTTAATTCAAAAATGAGTTGTATAAGTTTACTCTAATGATCTTATTTTTTATTAGAAGCTGATGTCCAAAATACTTTTATTTAATCAAATCAGTGTTTCATAGATAAAACGGTTAATAAACATGTAAATAGATTAATACATATGTACAGTGTATAGGAGGGAGTTGGTGAGTTTGATAATAATTTAAGTGTTAATTAACACTATTAATTACAATTGTAAAAAATGGAATTGAAATGTACATAATGTACAATAGACAATTTTTGTATTTTAATATGCTTGAACAAATAATTTTTTCTGCGCAAAATATAAACAGTGTCCAATCTGCCTTTTCACTAACTTGTCCCTAACCCACTATCCTTTTCATTTGGTTTTTCTTTTTTATAGTTTTACACATAGTTGTTATGAATGGAATCTTCTTTTTAAAAAAAAAAAAAAAAACTGTACATATTTATAATTTAATCATGTTTTCAAGATTGTTCATTTTTGTAAATATTTATTAGCTGTTATTTTACTTGTTATTTTTATTGGTTTATTATCATTCCATTCAGCACATATTTTCTTTATCTTTTTTTGTATATTTATATAAATATTTTATTTTTATTGATTATTTTTTATGTTGACATTGTTATTGAGAAGTCAGATTGGGAACTGTGAAAGGAATAATTCATTCTCACAACTATTATCTTTAATTTATTCTAACCATATCTCTGAAACATCTTAAAATTTCTTCCTCAAATGTTAGAAAATGTATTAATTATATAAAAATATTGATATACTTTTACATATGTATACATATATACGTATCATTCTTCTTGGTTGTGTCGCAATTGTTTATTTTATTTGTTGTAAAAAGTTTGTACCATGGTTAATATTGTACTTACATTATCTTGTTGGACTCTGTCTCTTGCATATTTAATTGTTATACATGTGTATATAGCATGTTCGTTGATTTTTTGTTTTTTTTTTGTTTTTTTTTTTTTTTTTTTGTTTGTGAGAAATACTTCACCTTTCACAGTTCTTACAATCTCTACTTTCTCTTTTATTTTAATCCCAATTTTTTTTAATCATTTCATTTATCTTTATTTTTTCCCTTTGCACTATTTTTTCTGTTCTTCTGTTGCTACCTGTCCCAGAGAGTGAATGTACCAGTGATGGCGACTGTCCGAACGAGAAGGCTTGTGCCAACAGAATTTGCGTTGATGTATGCAGCATCCGTGGAGTTTGTGGAGAAAATGCATTGTGTCAACCGATAAAACATAAAGCGACTTGTTCTTGTCCTCAGTGTTATGTAGGTGACCCAAAAAATTCATGCAGGCCAGATCCAGATCCAAAATGTAGATTAGTTCCTTCAATAGATGTTGAATTAAAAGACTGTAAAGATAATTCTGATTGTTTAGATAAATTTATGTGTTCTACTAATAAAAAATGTATTGATCCATGTCACTTAACGACTAACAAATGTGATAAATATAAAAAATGTGATGTTAGAAATCATGAACCTGTGTGTATATGTAAAAATGGATTTATAGTGAATGAATTAGGAGAACTGAGCTGTGCCCCAGATAAAATTGAATGTTACCGGGACAGTGATTGTGCTTCTAATCTTGCCTGCATAAAAAGCCGTTGTCAAAGTCCGTGTTCATTATCGCTTTGTCCAGAAAACAAAACATGTGCTGTATTAAATCATCAACCTGTCTGCCTTTGTATTGAAGATTGTCACCCATCAGTCTCGATATGTTTGAGAGATAATGGGTGTCCACCTCATCTCGCCTGTTCCAACTTCCAATGTATCGACCCGTGCCATAATGCTACATGCCCACAAGATGCACCCTGCATTGTTGAAGACCACAAGCCTGTCTGCAAATTCTGTCCAAAAGGATATGTCTCGGACAATAAATATGGATGTCTTAAAGGTAAAATAATATTCACCATAACCCAAAAAATGTTAATTTTATTCTTATTTTTTGTTTATTCTTCTTATATAAATCACTTAACTAGGAAAATATTATTTTAAATAAAGTGTTTATATTATAGTAATATTATTTCACAAAATCTTTTTTAATTTTTTTTTTAATTTTTAAATTTTTTTTTTTTTTTAACAAAAACTTAATCTATTAACTGTCATCACTTTTTGTAACCGTACCAGTTCCTTTACTTCTAAATGTCATTTGGTCTTATTATTAATATTTTGTGTGTGTAGTAGTTGCACATATGTAAATAATTGTAATATAATAAATAATGCTATTATTAATAATTTGAGAGTCAAATGCATTATTTAGTTAATTATATAGTTTTGTATTTTATTATTTAATGAAATCTTTTTTATTATTATGTCTAAAATTTATTACAAAGTTACTGTAAAATTATAGTTCATTATATTTTATTACAAACACAATTATACTTTAACAAAGCGTAATAATTAACCTTTTTAGTTTATATAATTAATACCAGAAATTTAAAATTATATTTCCAGATAATTTTTGCATGATTATGTCTTATTGATTACGATAGTTCTATAAGTAGCTGGTATGTTGTCTAACTTCATTAAAAAATCTTTTGATTTCTTGGATAACTGTTATTTGCTTTAACTAAAATTTTTGTACAATCAAAATACTTCTATGAAGTATTACAGTATTTAATGATATAACTTGGTTAAGTTACTTAGTGTTTATGTTTTAGGCCTTCAATTTAGTGTTGTTTTCTTAGCAAAAACATTTATCACTTTAATGTACATATTATGTTTCAACATTATTACTGTAATCATTAACATGTAAGATGAATACTCTGATGGTCATTTAAGACCATAACAGTTACATTCACTAATTATCTCCTCTTGAAATACAATGTAATGAGTTTTAAATGAACTAAAACTACATTTATATAATTAATTGATATTATTTTTAATTTTATTATTAGTTTGTGGATTTTCTTCATCTAGTGAAGTTTATTTTTTATTTCTTTTAAATACAAGCTAATTTAAACTAAAAACTGTATTGAAGTTTACCCTAATATCCTAAAACAATTTTATTTTTGCTAAAGTATTATTTATTATTTTTGATGAGACTATTCTTTATTAGTTCTTATGGTTAGTAGGAGGCTTTCAGTTAAAGCAAGTTAATTGATAGGTATCTCAGCCACTAGTTAGCCTAGATAGGGAATTCAGTATCATTAGGCAGTCACAAAGCAGCATTGCCTTACAAGTTGGATCCAGTAAAGAAATCAGCTTCTTCACCAAGTAGTTGAAAGTGTCAGCGCTGCAACCTGGATAAAATCAAATATTAATGCTGACACAGTTCTGTTGCATCTACCCATAGATGAAGGAAAAGAAAGGTTGAGGGTAAAGAAAGAGGATGAAAACTTTATCATTTAAGTCAAAAAATTGTTTTCTATAAATAATGAGTTCATATCTTTTTAACAGTAAACTGTATTTTTTTTTTTAAGTTAAGTGATTTAGATTATAGGAAAATAGAATGTCGGATTGTTGTCTGAACACTTCTCAGTCACATGCTGGGCCCCTTAAGTTACCCCAATGTTTGGAATTTTAGTTTCTAGACCTATGCACTGGTAGAGTTATTCTTCCACGCTCTGCTGAAAAAACCAGCTGACTGAAGACAGTGTGATGGGAGGGAACAATCAACCCACAAAAATATTCTGAACCCTGAAGAGATCAGATCAGTTATAATCTTTCCAATCTCCTAAATTAGTAACATTATTTTGAACAACAAAGCAAATGTCAGCTAGAATTGGGAAAAAAGTAGTTTTCTAATTATCTATCTTGTGCTACATACCCTGGTTATGCTGCTGTAATTTTATGAAATGTAATTTATTTTCATAATAGCCCTTACTTTAAAAATGATCATTTGTTACTGAAAAACAACTTTTTTCATTTTTTATTTTCTTAATATTGGATGAATATAAGTTTTTGGTAGTTCTGTGTATCACTTTTAATGATGCTCAATACTTTAATGAGTACGCATACATTAGTTTGTGTGTGTGTGTGTGTGTCTGTGTGTGTGCGCGCGTGCGCACACACACATGTGTGTATTTCCATAAATCTATATAAATAATTGCATTTGACTTTCAGAGTAATAATATTGTGCACTAATATTAATGTGGTACTGGTTATTAGATGTGTATAGTACTCACTTAAATTTATACATAACATGTACATTTCTGTAATCTTGTAATCTTTTCTGTCTATCATCACCCGCTGTCCGAAAGGATACACTTAGTATTTTGTTTTGTAAATAACTTGTTTAAAAAAAAATATATATGTATATATTTGTTTCATATACATGATTCCACAGAAAATAGAAGCTGCACATTGGATGAGGAGTGTACAGATACACAAGCCTGCATAGAAGAAAAATGCACTGATGTATGCACCAACGACACTTGTGGCGTGAATGCACAATGTCGGGCACAAGCACATATGCATTTTTGTTATTGTTTAGATAATTATAGTGGTGACCCACACAAAAAGTGTATTTCAATTATTAATATAATTTATGATCAAACATTAACAACACCTAGTATAATTAAACAAACTTTTGATCACCAAACTACTATTACTGATAAAACTTTACTAGATGTTAGAATAGACGATAGTGAACCGATCACAAGTTCATTTACATTAACATCTTATGATCATAAAAAATCTACAACCCAAATATCCACTGAAAATGAAACCTCATCTGTAGTTATGTCACAAATACATGACAATTATTCAAACACTGAACCCGTAACATTATCTGGGATAACACTAGGTACTGTAGAAACGAAGACAGAAATAAACACTGAAATACGAACCATTAGTACTACCCCTGAAAGCCAAATTATACTACAACATAAAACTACAAACGCTTTGGAAAATTTAACAACTACATATCCACAAATGGAAGAATCAAAAAAAGTAACACAAGAAACTACTAGCAAAAAGGAATTTATGGATGTATTCAAAACAACAATTATTGATAAATCTGATAGTACAACTGAACCAGGAAATTTATTTCATACTGCAACCACTAATATCAAAAATGACAGTACAGATGAAAATATTATGGCAGCTCTTGGTACTGAATATACGAAACAGCCTATGGGACAAACTACTGCAACTGAATACTCCATAATACCCAAGATATCAACTGCTGAAACTTATGGCCAAATAACAGTGACCGAAACTGTCAAAGAAATATCAACATCTTTAACGGAGTACACTACAGATGAAGCAGTTGTTGGTTCTGTATACACAAAATTGCCTGTGGGCCAAACTGGTACCACAATATACTCTGAAGCACCTGGGAAAACAACTGGTGAACCTTATATTAGCACAAAAAGAGAAGAAAAGGCAAACGAGACAAAAACATCAACAATGCTTGAATACGCTACAAGGAAAATGGTTACAGGCTCTGAATACACAAAACAGGTTGAGGGCCAAACTGTAGCAACTGAAAGCAATAATGTGCCTAAGATAACAAAAACTGGTGAACCTTATGAACAAACAACCATGACTGTAACGACAATTGAAACGTTAACACCATTAACTAATAACAACACTGCAGGTGAAACAGTTACTGTTTCTGAATATACAAAACTGCCAGTGCGACAAAGTATCACAACGGAATACTCCGAAATACCAAAGATAGTGAAATACCCCCAACCAACAGTGACTGAAATGAATAAAGAAATATTAACACCTTTAACAGGAAAATACACTCCAGGTGAAACAGTTACCAGTCCTGAATACACAACACTGCCTGTGGGCAAAAATCATACCACAATTTACTATGAAACACCTACCATAACCATTGGTGAACCATATATTAACATGACAACAGAAGAAAAAGCAAAGGAAACAGCAACTACACCTATGCCTAAATACAACACAGAAGAAACAGATACTGGTACGAAATATACAAAACTGCCTGTTGAAGAAACTATAACAGTTGAATACTCTAAAATTCCCGGTATAAAAACTAGTGAAAATTATAACCAAACAACAATGACTGAAAAGGCAACAGCAAATACAATACAATCAACCGGTATTTACACTACTGGTCAAACAGGTACAGGTTCTGAGTACACAAAACTGACTGTAGGGCAAACTGTCACAACTGAATACTCCAAAATACCAAAAACAAAACCAACAACTGGTGAACCTTATGGGCAAGCAAATATGACTGTAACAGCAAAAGGAACACCAACACCTTTGACCGAAACATACAGTACAGTTGAAACGGTTAGACCATCTGAAATTACAAAACCCACTTTAGGGCAAACTACAACGGTGGAAAACCCCCAACATGCTGGCATAACAGCTAGTGAACGCGATAGCGAGACAGCCATGACAGAAAAGCAAACAGAAACTACAACACTATCAAATGGTATATACACTACTCGAGAAACAGTTACTGGTTCTGAATACACAAAACTGCCTGTAGGGCAAACTACCACAACTGAATACTCCAAAATACCACAAACAAACACAAGTGGTGAACCATATGAGCAAAAAACAATGACTGTAACAGGAAAAGGAACACCAACACCTTTGACCCATAAATACCCTACAGTTGAAACAGTTACAACATCTGAATATACAAAACCACCTGTGCGGCAATCTACAACAGCGGAATACCCCCAAGTAGCTGGCATAACAACTAGTAAACACGATAGTCAGACAGCCATGACTGAAAAGCAAACAGAAACTGCAACACTACCGACTGGTATATACGATACTCGAGAAACAGTTACTGGTTCTGAATACACAAAACTGCCTGGGGGGCAAACTACCGCAACTGAATACTCCAAAAAACCGCAGATAAACACTAGTGAAATAATATATGTTCAACCGACAGTGACTGAGATGATTAAAGAAACATTAACAACTTTAATTGGAAAATACACTACAGGTGAAACAGTTACCAGTCCTGAATTCACAACACTGCCTGTGGGCCAAAATTATACCACAGTTTATTATGAAACACCTAGCGTAACCATTGGTGAACCATATATTAACATGACAACAGAACAAAAATCAAAGGAAACAGAAACTACACCTACGCTTGAATACACCACAGGAGAAACAGATACTGGTACGGAATATACTAAACTGCCTGTTGGAGAAACTGTAACAGTTGAATACTCTAAAATTCCCAGTATAAAAACTAGTGAAAATTATAACCAAACAACAATGACTGAAAAGGCAACAGAAACTGCAACACCATCAACCGGTATTTACACTAGTGGTCAAACAGTTTCAGGTTCTGAGTACACAAAACTGGCTGAAGGGCCAACTATCACAACTGAGTACTCCAAAATACCAAACAAAAAAACAACAAGTGGTGAACCATATGATCAAAAAACAATGACTGTAACAGGAAAAGGATCACCAACACGTTTGACCGATACATACACTACAGTTGAATCAGTTACAGCATCTGAATATACAAAACCACCTGTGGGGCAAACTACAACAGCGGAATACCCCCAAGTAGCTAGCATAACAACTAGTAAACGCGATAGCCAGACAGCCATGACTGAAAAGCAAACTGAAACCACAGCACCATCAACTGGTATATACGCTACTCGAGAAACAGTTACAGGTTCTGAATACACAAAACTGGCTGAAGGGCAAACTATCACAACTGAATACTCCGAAATACCAAAAACAATAACAACAAGTGGTGAACCATATGAGCAAAAAACAATGACTGTAACAGGAAAAGGAACACCAGCACCTTTGACCGATTCATACACTACAGTTGAAACTGTTACAGTATCTGAATACACAAAACTGCCTTTGGGTCAAACTACAACAGCGGAATACCCCCAAGCAGCTGGCATAACAACTAGTAAACGCGATAGCCAGACAGTCATGACTGAAAAGCTAACAGAAACTACAACACCATCAACTGGTATATACGCTACTCGAGAAACAGTTACAAGTTCTGAATACACAAAACTGGCTGAAGGGCAGACTATCACAACTGAATACTCCAAAATGCCGCAGATAAACACTAGTGAAATATATGTTCAACCGACAGTGACTGAGATGATTAAAGAAACATTAACAACTTTAATTGGAAAATACACTACAGGTGAAACAGTTACCAGTCCTGACTTCACAACACTGCCTGTGGGCCAAAATTATACCACAAATTATTATGACACACCTAGCATAACCATTGGTGAACCATATATTAACATGACAACAGAAGAAAAAGCAAAGGAAACAGAAACTACACCTACGCTTGAATTCACCACAGGAGAAACAGATACTGGTACGGAATATACTAAACTGCCTGTTGGAGAAACTGTAACAGTTGAATACTCTAAAATTCCCAGTATAAAAACTAGTGAAAATTATAACCAAACAACAATGACTGAAAAGGCAACAGATATTGCAACACCATCAACCGGTATTTACACTAGTGGACAAACAGTTTCAGGTTCTGAGTACACAAAACTGGCTGAAGGGCAAACCATCACAACTGAGTACTCCAAAATACCAAAAACAAAAACCACAACTGATGAACCGTATGGGCAAGCAAATACGACTGTAACAAGAAAAGGAACACCAACACATTCGACCGATACATACACTACAGTTGAAACAGTTACAGCATCTGAATATACAAAACCATTTGTGGGGCAAACTACAACAGCGGAATACCCCCAAGTAGCTGGCATAACAACTAGTAATCGCGATAGCCAGACAGCCATGACTGAAAAGCAAACTGAAACTACAACACCATCAACTGGTATATACGCTACTCGAGAAACAGTTACAGGTTCTGAATACACAAAACTGGCTGAAGGGCAAACTATCACAACTGAATACTCCGAAATACCAAAAACAAAAACAACAAGTGGTGAACCATATGAGCAAAAAACAATGACTGTAACAGGAAAAGGATCACCAACACATTTGACCGATACATACACTACAGTTGAAACAGTTACAGCATCTGAATATACGAAACTGCCTTTGGGTCAAACTACAACAGCGGAATACCCCCAAGCAGCTGGCATAACTACTAGTGAACGCGATAGCCAGACAGCCATGACTGAAAAGCTAACAGAAACTACAACACCATCAACTAGTATATACGCTACTCGAGAAACAGATACAAGTTCTGAATACACAAAACTGGCTGAAGGGCAGACTATCACAACTGAATACTCCAAAATGCCGCAGATAAACACTAGTGAAATATATGTTCAACCGACAGTGACTGAGATGATTAAAGAAACATTAACAACTTTAATTGGAAAATACACTACAGGTGAAACAGTTACCAGTCCTGACTTCACAACACTGCCTGTGGGCCAAAATTATACCACAAATTATTATGACACACCTAGCATAACCATTGGTGAACCATATATTAACATGACAACAGAAGAAAAAGCAAAGGAAACAGAAACTACACCTACGCTTGAATTCACCACAGGAGAAACAGATACTGGTACGGAATATACTAAACTGCCTGTTGGAGAAACTGTAACAGTTGAATACTCTAAAATTCCCAGTATAAAAACTAGTGAAAATTATAACCAAACAACAATGACTGAAAAGGCAACAGATATTGCAACACCATCAACCGGTATTTACACTAGTGGACAAACAGTTTCAGGTTCTGAGTACACAAAACTGGCTGAAGGGCAAACCATCACAACTGAGTACTCCAAAATACCAAAAACAAAAACCACAACTGATGAACCGTATGGGCAAGCAAATACGACTGTAACAAGAAAAGGAACACCAACACATTCGACCGATACATACACTACAGTTGAAACAGTTACAGCATCTGAATATACAAAACCATTTGTGGGGCAAACTACAACAGCGGAATACCCCCAAGTAGCTGGCATAACAACTAGTAATCGCGATAGCCAGACAGCCATGACTGAAAAGCAAACTGAAACTACAACACCATCAACTGGTATATACGCTACTCGAGAAACAGTTACAGGTTCTGAATACACAAAACTGGCTGAAGGGCAAACTATCACAACTGAATACTCCGAAATACCAAAAACAAAAACAACAAGTGGTGAACCATATGAGCAAAAAACAATGACTGTAACAGGAAAAGGATCACCAACACATTTGACCGATACATACACTACAGTTGAAACAGTTACAGCATCTGAATATACGAAACTGCCTTTGGGTCAAACTACAACAGCGGAATACCCCCAAGCAGCTGGCATAACTACTAGTGAACGCGATAGCCAGACAGCCATGACTGAAAAGCTAACAGAAACTACAACACCATCAACTAGTATATACGCTACTCGAGAAACAGATACAAGTTCTGAATACACAAAACTGGCTGAAGGGCAGACTATCACAACTGAATACTCCAAAATGCCGCAGATAAACACTAGTGAAATATATGTTCAACCGACAGTGACTGAGAGGATTAAAGAAACATTAACAACTTTAATTGGAAAATACACTACAGGTGAAACAGTTACCAGTCCTGACTTCACAACACTGCCTGTGGGCCAAAATTATACCACAAATTATTATGACACACCTAGCATAACCATTGGTGAACCATATATTAACATGACAACAGATCAAAAAGCAAAGGAAACAGAAACTACACCTACGCTTAAATACACCACAGGAGAAACTGTAGCAGTTGAATACTCGAAAATTCCCAGTATAAAAACTAGTGAAAATTATAACCAAACAACAATGACTGAAAAGGCAACAGAAATTGCAACACCATCAACCGGTATTTACACTAGTGGTCAAACAGTTTCAGGTTCTGAGTACACAAAACTGGCTGAAGGGCCAACTATCACAACTGAGTACTCCAAAATACCAAACACAAAAACAACAAGTGGTGAACCATATGAGCAAAAAACAATTACTGTAACAGGAAAAGGAACACCAGCACCTTTGACCGATACATACACTACAGTTGATACAGTTACAGTATCTGAATATACAAAACTGCCTTTGGGTCAAACTACAACAGCGGAATACCCCCAAGCAGCTGGCATAACAACTAGTAAACGCGATAGCCAGACAGCCATGACTGAAAAGCAAACAGAAACTGCAACACTACCAACTGGTATATACAATACTCGAGAAACTGTTACTGGTTCTGAATACACAAAACTGCCTGTTGGGCAAACTACCGCAACTGAATACTCCAAAAAACCGCAGATAAACACTAGTGAAATAATATATGTTCAACCGACAGTGACTGAGATGATTAAAGAAACATTAACAACTTTAATTGGAAAATACACTACAGGTGAAACAGTTAAGAGTCCTGAATTCACAACACTGCCTGTGGGCCAAAATTATACCACAATTTATTATGAAACACCTAGCATAACCATTGGTGAACCATATATTAACATGACAACAGAACAAAAATCAAAGGAAACAGAAACTACACCTACGCTTGAATACACCACAGGAGAAACAGATACTGGTACGGAATATACTAAACTGCCTGTTGGAGAAACTGTAACAGTTGAATACTCTAAAATTCCCAGTATAAAAACTAGTGAAAATTATAACCATACAACAATGACTGTAAAGGCAACAGAAACTGCAACACCATCAACCGGTATTTACACTAGTGGTCAAACAGTTTCAGGTTCTGAGTACACAAAACTGGCTGAAGGGCCAACTATCACAACTGAGTACTCCAAAATACCAAACACAAAAACAACAAGTGGTGAACCATATGATCAAAAAACAATGACTGTAACAGGAAAAGGATCACCAACACGTTTGACCGATACATACACTACAGTTGAAACAGTTACAGCATCTGAATATACAAAACCATTTGTGGGGCAAACTACAACAGCGGAATACCCCCAAGTAGCTGGCATAACAACTAGTAAACGCGATAGCCAGACAGCCATGACTGAAAAGCAAACTGAAACTACAACACCATCAACCGGTATATACACTACTCGAGAAACAGTTACAGGTTCGGAATACACAAAACTGGCTGAAGTGCAAACTATCACAACTGAATACTCCGAAATACCAAAAACAAAAACAACTAGTGGTGAACCATATGAGCAAAAAACAATGACTGTAACAGGAAAAGGAACCCCAGCACCTTTGACCGATACATACACTACAGTTGAAACAGTTACAGTATCTGAATATATGAAACTGCCTTTAGGTCAAACTACAACAGCGGAATACCCCCAAGCAGCTGGCATAACTACTAGTGAACGCGATAGCCAGACAGCCATGACTGAAAAGCTAACAGAAACTACAACACCATCAACTAGTATATACGATACTCGAGAAACAGTTACAAGTTCTGAATACACAAAACTGGCTGAAGGGCAGACTATCACAACTGAATACTCCAAAAAGCCGCAGCTAAACACTAGTGAAATATATGTTCAACCGACAGTGACTGAGATGATTAAAGAAACATTAACAACTTTAATTGGAAAATACACTACAGGTGAAACAGTTACCAGTCCTGAATTCACAACACTGCCTGTGGGCCAAAATTATACCACAATTTATTATGAAACACCTAGCATAACCATTGGTGAACCATATATTAACACGACAACAGAACAAAAATCAAAGGAAACAGAAACTACACCTACGCTTGAATACACCACAGGAGAAACAGATACTGGTACGGAATATACTAAACTGCCTGTTGGAGAAACTGTAACAGTTGAATACTCTAAAATTCCCAGTATAAAAACTAGTGAAAATTATAACCAAACAACAATGACTGAAAAGGCAACAGAAACTGCAACACCATCAACCGGTATTTACACTAGTGGTCAAACAGTTCCAGGTTCTGAGTACACAAAACTGGCTGAAGGGCCAACTATCACAACTGAGTACTCCAAAATACCAAACACAAAAACAACAAGTGGTGAACCATATGATCAAAAAACAATGACTGTAACAGGAAAAGGATCACCAACACGTTTGACCGATACATACACTACAGTTGAAACAGTTACAGCATCTGAATATACAAAACCATTTGTGGGGCAAACTACAACAGCGGAATACCCCCAAGTAGCTGGCATAACAACTAGTAAACACGATAGCCAGACAGCCATGACTGAAAAGCAAACTGAAACTACAACACCATCAACCGGTATATACACTACTCGAGAAACAGTTACAGGTTCTGAATACACAAAACTGGCTGAAGGGCAAACTATCACAACTGAATACTCAGAAATACCAAAAACAAAAACAACTAGTGGTGAACCATATGAGCAAAAAACAATGACTGTAACAGGAAAAGGAACCCCAGCACCTTTGACCGATACATACACTACAGTTGAAACAGTTACAGTATCTGAATATACGAAACTGCCTTTAGGTCAAACTACAACAGCGGAATACCCCCAAGCAGCTGGCATAACTACTAGTGAACGCGATAGCCAGACAGCCATGACTGAAAAGCTAACAGAAACTACAACACCATCAACTAGTATATACGATACTCGAGAAACAGTTACAAGTTCTGAATACACAAAACTGGCTGAAGGGCAGACTATCACAACTGAATACTCCAAAAAGCCGCAGCTAAACACTAGTGAAATATATGTTCAACCGACAGTGACTGAGATGATTAAAGAAACATTAACAACTTTAATTGGAAAATACACTACAGGTGAAACAGTTACCAGTCCTGAATTCACAACACTGCCTGTGGGCCAAAATTATACCACAATTTATTATGAAACACCTAGCATAACCATTGGTGAACCATATATTAACACGACAACAGAACAAAAATCAAAGGAAACAGAAACTACACCTACGCTTGAATACACCACAGGAGAAACAGATACTGGTACGGAATATACTAAACTGCCTGTTGGAGAAACTGTAACAGTTGAATACTCTAAAATTCCCAGTATAAAAACTAGTGAAAATTATAACCAAACAACAATGACTGAAAAGGCAACAGAAACTGCAACACCATCAACCGGTATTTACACTAGTGGTCAAACAGTTCCAGGTTCTGAGTACACAAAACTGGCTGAAGGGCCAACTATCACAACTGAGTACTCCAAAATACCAAACACAAAAACAACAAGTGGTGAACCATATGATCAAAAAACAATGACTGTAACAGGAAAAGGATCACCAACACGTTTGACCGATACATACACTACAGTTGAAACAGTTACAGCATCTGAATATACAAAACCATTTGTGGGGCAAACTACAACAGCGGAATACCCCCAAGTAGCTGGCATAACAACTAGTAAACACGATAGCCAGACAGCCATGACTGAAAAGCAAACTGAAACTACAACACCATCAACCGGTATATACACTACTCGAGAAACAGTTACAGGTTCTGAATACACAAAACTGGCTGAAGGGCAAACTATCACAACTGAATACTCCGAAATACCAAAAACAAAAACAACTAGTGGTGAACCATATGAGCAAAAAACAATGACTGTAACAGGAAAAGGAACCCCAGCACCTTTGACCGATACATACACTACAGTTGAAACAGTTACAGTATCTGAATATACGAAACTGTCTTTAGGTCAAACTACAACAGCGGAATACCCCCAAGCAGCTGGCATAACTACTAGTGAACGCGATAGCCAGACAGCCATGACTGAAAAGCTAACAGAAACTACAACACCATCAACTAGTATATACGATACTCGAGAAACAGTTACAAGTTCTGAATACACAAAACTGGCTGAAGGGCAGACTATCACAACTGAATACTCCAAAAAGCCGCAGCTAAACACTAGTGAAATATATGTTCAACCGACAGTGACTGAGATGATTAAAGAAACATTAACAACTTTAATTGGAAAATACACTACAGGTGAAACAGTTACCAGTCCTGAATTCACAACACTGCCTGTGGGCCAAAATTATACCACAATTTATTATGAAACACCTAGCATAACCATTGGTGAACCATATATTAACACGACAACAGAACAAAAATCAAAGGAAACAGAAACTACACTTACGCTTGAATACACCACAGGAGAAACAGATACTGGTACGGAATATACTAAACTGCCTGTTGGAGAAACTGTAACAGTTGAATACTCTAAAATTCCCAGTATAAAAACTAGTGAAAATTATAACCAAACAACAATGACTGAAAAGGCAACAGAAACTGCAACACCATCAACCGGTATTTACACTAGTGGTCAAACAGTTCCAGGTTCTGAGTACACAAAACTGGCTGAAGGGCCAACTATCACAACTGAGTACTCCAAAATACCAAACACAAAAACAACAAGTGGTGAACCATATGATCAAAAAACAATGACTGTAACAGGAAAAGGATCACCAACACGTTTGACCGATACATACACTACAGTTGAAACAGTTACAGCATCTGAATATACAAAACCATTTGTGGGGCAAACTACAACAGCGGAATACCCCCAAGTAGCTGGCATAACAACTAGTAAACACGATAGCCAGACAGCCATGACTGAAAAGCAAACTGAAACTACAACACCATCAACCGGTATATACACTACTCGAGAAACAGTTACAGGTTCTGAATACACAAAACTGGCTGAAGGGCAGACTATCACAACTGAATACTCCAAAAAGCCGCAGCTAAACACTAGTGAAATATATGTTCAACCGACAGTGACTGAGATGATTAAAGAAACATTAACAACTTTAATTGGAAAATACACTACAGGTGAAACAGTTACCAGTCCTGAATTCACAACACTGCCTGTGGGCCAAAATTATACCACAATTTATTATGAAACACCTAGCATAACCATTGGTGAACCATATATTAACACGACAACAGAACAAAAATCAAAGGAAACAGAAACTACACCTACGCTTGAATACACCACAGGAGAAACAGATACTGGTACGGAATATACTAAACTGCCTGTTGGAGAAACTGTAACAGTTGAATACTCTAAAATTCCCAGTATAAAAATTAGTGAAAATTATAACCAAACAACAATGACTGAAAAGGCAACAGAAACTGCAACACCATCAACCGGTATTTACACTAGTGGTCAAACAGTTCCAGGTTCTGAGTACACAAAACTGGCTGAAGGGCCAACTATCACAACTGAGTACTCCAAAATACCAAACACAAAAACAACAAGTGGTGAACCATATGATCAAAAAACAATGACTGTAACAGGAAAAGGATCACCAACACGTTTGACCGATACATACACTACAGTTGAAACAGTTACAGCATCTGAATATACAAAACCATTTGTGGGGCAAACTACAACAGCGGAATACCCCCAAGTAGCTGGCATAACAACTAGTAAACACGATAGCCAGACAGCCATGACTGAAAAGCAAACTGAAACTACAACACCATCAACCGGTATATACACTACTCGAGAAACAGTTACAGGTTCTGAATACACAAAACTGGCTGAAGGGCAAACTATCACAACTGAATACTCCGAAATACCAAAAACAAAAACAACTAGTGGTGAACCATATGAGCAAAAAACAATGACTGTAACAGGAAAAGGAACCCCAGCACCTTTGACCGATACATACACTACAGTTGAAACAGTTACAGTATCTGAATATACGAAACTGTCTTTAGGTCAAACTACAACAGCGGAATACCCCCAAGCAGTTGGCATAAGTACTAGTGAACGCGATAGCCAGACAGCCATGACTGAAAAGCTAACAGAAACTACAACACCATCAACTAGTATATACGATACTCGAGAAACAGTTACAAGTTCTGAATACACAAAACTGGCTGAAGGGCAGACTATCACAACTGAATACTCCAAAAAGCCGCAGCTAAACACTAGTGAAATATATGTTCAACCGACAGTGACTGAGATGATTAAAGAAACATTAACAACTTTAATTGGAAAATACACTACAGGTGAAACAGTTACCAGTCCTGAATTCACAACACTGCCTGTGGGCCAAAATTATACCACAATTTATTATGAAACACCTAGCATAACCATTGGTGAACCATATATTAACACGACAACAGAACAAAAATCAAAGGAAACAGAAACTACACTTACGCTTGAATACACCACAGGAGAAACAGATACTGGTACGGAATATACTAAACTGCCTGTTGGAGAAACTGTAACAGTTGAATACTCTAAAATTCCCAGTATAAAAACTAGTGAAAATTATAACCAAACAACAATGACTGAAAAGGCAACAGAAACTGCAACACCATCAACCGGTATTTACACTAGTGGTCAAACAGTTCCAGGTTCTGAGTACACAAAACTGGCTGAAGGGCCAACTATCACAACTGAGTACTCCAAAATACCAAACACAAAAACAACAAGTGGTGAACCATATGATCAAAAAACAATGACTGTAACAGGAAAAGGATCACCAACACGTTTGACCGATACATACACTACAGTTGAAACAGTTACAGCATCTGAATATACAAAACCACCTGTGGGGCAAACTACAACAGCGGAATACCCCCAAGTAGCTAGCATAACAACTAGTAAACGTGATAGCCAGACAGCCATGACTGAAAAGCAAACTGAAACTACAACACCATCAACTGGTATATACGCTACTGGAGAAACAGTTACAGGTTCTGAATACACAAAACTGGCTGAAGGGCAAACTATCACAACTGAATACTCCGAAATACCAAAACCAAAAACAACTAGTGGTGAACCATATGAGCAAAAAACAATGACTGTAACAGGAAAAGGATTACCAACACGTTTGACCGATACATACACTACAGTTGAAACAGTTACAGCATCTGAATATACAAAACCATTTGTGGGGCAAACTACAACAGCGGAATACCCCCAAGTAGCTGGCATATCAACTAGTAAACGCGATAGCCAGACAGCCATGACTGAAAAGCAAACTGAAACTACAACACCATCAACTGGTATATACACTACTCCAGAAACAGTTACAGGTTCGGAATACACAAAACTGGCTGAAGGGCAAACTATCACAACTGAATACTCCGAAATACCAAAAACAAAAACAACTAGTGGTGAACCATATGAGCAAAAAACAATGACTGTAACAGGAAAAGGAACCCCAGCACCTTTGACCGATACATACACTACAGTTGAAACAGTTACAGTATCTGAATATACGAAACTGCCTTTAGGTCAAACTACAACAGCGGAATACCCCCAAGCAGCTGGCATAACTACTAGTGAACGTGATAGCCAGACAGCCATGACTGAAAAGCTAACAGAAACTGCAACACCATCAACTAGTATATACGATACTCGAGAAACAGTTACAAGTTCTGAATACACAAAACTGGCTGAAGGGCAGACTATCACAACTGAATACACCAAAAAGCCGCAGATAAACACTAGTGAAATATATGTTCAACCGACAGTGACTGAGATGATTAAAGAAACATTAACAACTTTAATTGGAAAATACACTACAGGTGAAACAGTTACCAATCCTGAATTCACAACACTGCCTGTGGGCCAAAATTATACCACAATTTATTATGAAACACCTAGCATAACCATTGGTGAACCATACATTAACACGACAACAGAACAAAAATCAAAGGAAACAGAAACTACACTTACGCTTGAATACACCACAGGAGAAACAGATACTGGTACGGAATATACTAAACTGCCTGTTGGAGAAACTGTAACAGTTGAATACACTAAAATTCCCAGTATAAAAACTAGTGAAAATTATAACCAAACAACAATGACTGAAAAGGCAACAGAAACTGCAACACCATCAACCGGTATTTACACTAGTGGTCAAACAGTTCCAGGTTCTGAGTACACAAAACTGGCTGAAGGGCCAACTATCACAACTGAGTACTCCAAAATACCAAACAAAAAAACAACAAGTGGTGAACCATATGATCAAAAAACAATGACTGTAACAGGAAAAGGATCACCAACACGTTTGACCGATACATACACTACAGTTGAAACAGTTACAGCATCTGAATATACAAAACCACCTGTGGGGCAAACTACAACAGCGGAATACCCCCAAGTAGCTAGCATAACAACTAGTAAACCTGATAGCCAGACAGCCATGACTGAAAAGCAAACTGAAACTACAACACCATCAACTGGTATATACGCTACTGGAGAAACAGTTACAGGTTCTGAATACACAAAACTGGCTGAAGGGCAAACTATCACAACTGAATACTCCGAAATACCAAAAACAAAAACAACTAGTGGTGAACCATATGAGCAAAAAACAATGACTGTAACAGGAAAAGGAGCACCAGCACCTTTGACCGATTCACACACTACAGTTGAATCTGTTACAGTATCTGAATATACAAAACTGCCTTTGGGTCAAACTACAACAGCGGAATACCCCCAAGCAGCTGGCATAACAACTAGTAAACGCGATAGCCAGACAGCCATCACTGAAAAGCTAACAGAAACTACAACACCATCAACTGGTATATACGCTACTCGAGAAACAGTTACAAGTTCTGAATACACAAAATTGGCTGAAGGGCAGACTATTACAACTGAATACTCCAAAAAGCCGCAGATAAACACTAGTGAAATATATGTTCAACCGACAGTGACTGAGATGATTAAAGAAACATTAACAACTTTAATTGGAAAATACACTACAGGTGAAACAGTTACCAGTCCTGACTTCACAACACTGCCTGTGGGCCAAAATTATACCACAAATTATTATGAAACACCTAGCATAACCATTGGTGAACCATATATTAACATGACAACAGAAGAAAAAGCAAAGGAAACAGAAACTACACCTACGCTTGAATACACCACAGGAGAAACAGATACTGGTACGGAATATACTAAACTGCCTGTTGGAGAAACTGTAACAGTTGAATACTCTAAAATTCCCAGTATAAAAACTAGTGAAAATTATAACCAAACAACAATGACTGAAAAGGCAACAGATATTGCAACACCATCAACCGGTATTTACACTAGTAGTCAAACAGTTTCAGGTTCTGAGTACACAAAACTGGCTGAAGGGCAAACTATCACAACTGAGTACTCCAAAATACCAAAAACAAAAACCACAACTGATGAACCGTATGGGCAAGCAAATACGACTGTAACAAGAAAAGGAACACCAACACATTCGACCGATACATACACTACAGTTGAAACAGTTACAGCATCTGAATATACAAAACCATTTGTGGGGCAAACTACAACAGCGGAATACCCCCAAGTAGCTGGCATAACAACTAGTAAACGCAATAGCCAGACAGCCATGACTGAAAAGCAAACTGAAACTACAACACCATCAACTGGTATATACGCTACTCGAGAAACAGTTACAGGTTCTGAATACACAAAACTGGCTGAAGGGCAAACTATCACAACTGAATACTCCGAAATACCAAAAACAAAAACAACAAGTGGTGAACCATATGAGCAAAAAACAATGACTGTAACAGGAAAAGGAACCCCAGCACCTTTGACCAATACATACACTACAGTTGAAACAGTTACAGTATCTGAATATACAAAACTGCCTTTGGGTCAAACTACAACTGCGGAATACCCCCAAGCAGCTGGCATAACAACTAGTAAACGCGATAGCCAGACAGCCATGACTGAAAAGCAAACAGAAACTGCAACACCATCAACCGGTATTTACACTAGTGGTCAAACAGTTTCAGGTTCTGAGTACACAAAACTGGCTGAAGGGCCAACTATCACACCTGAGTACTCCAAAATACCAAACACAAAAACAACAAGTGGTGAACCATATGATCAAAAAACAATGACTGTAACAGGAAAAGGATCACCAACACGTTTGACCGATACATACACTACAGTTGAAACAGTTACATCATCTGAATATACAAAACCACCTGTGAAGCAAACTACAACAGCGGAATACCCCCAAGTAGCTGGCATAACAACTAGTAAACGCGATAGCCAGACAGCCATGACTGAAAAGCAAACTGAAACTACAACACCATCAACTGGTATATACGCTACTCGAGAAACAGTTACAGGTTCCGAATACACAAAACTTGCTGAAGGGCAAACTATCACAACTGAATACTCCGAAATACCAAAAACAAAAACAACAAGTGGTGAACCATATGAGCAAAAAACAATGACTGTAACAGGAAAAGGAACACCAGCACCTTTGACCGATTCATACACTACAGTTGAAACTGTTACAGTATCTGAATATACAAAACTGCCTTTGGGTCAAACTACAACAGCGGAATACCCCCAAGCAGTTGGCATAACAACTAGTGAACGCGATAGCCAGACAGCCATGACTGAAAAGCAAACTGAAACTACAACACCATCAACTGGTATATACGCTACTCGAGAAACAGTTACAGGTTCTGGATACACAAAACTGGCTGAAGGGCAAACTATCACAACTGAGTACTCCAAAATACCAAAAACAAAAACCACAACTGATGAACCGTATGGGCAAGCAAATACGACTGTAACAAGAAAAGGAACACCAACACATTCGACCGATACATACACTACAGTTGAAACAGTTACAGCATCTGAATATACAAAACCACCTGTGGGGCAAACTACAACAGCGGAATACCGCCAAGTAGCTGGCATAACAACTAGTAAATGCGATAGCCAGACAGCCATGACCGAAAAGCAAACAGAAACTACAACACCATCAACTGGTATATACGCTACTCGAGAAAGAGTTACAGGTTCTGAATACACAAAACTGGCTGAAGGGCAAACTATCACAACTGACAACTCGGAAATACCTAAGATAACTACTAGCGAAACTAATTTTCAACCAACAGTGACTGAGATGATTAATGACACATTAACAACTTTACCGGAAAAATACACTACACGTGAAACAGTTGCTGGTACTGCATACGCAAAATTTTCTACTGGCCAAACATTCTCAACGGAATACTCTGAAATACCTAAGGAAACAACTGAAGTACCTTTTGTCTTATCAACTGAGACCAACATCGTAAAAGAAACATTCACATCTTTAACTGGAAAATACAGTAATGGTGAATCTGTTGCTAATTCTGAATTCACAAATCTGGCTGGTGACCATATTGGTACCAAAATTTACTCTGAAGCACCTAGGATAACAACTGGTGAACCATATATCAGCTCGACAATTGAAGAAACTACAATGACAACAGAAACTGTACCTAACCTTGAATACACAACAAAGAAAACAGTTACTGACTCTGAATACACGAAACTGTCTTTGGACCAATCTGTAATAACTGAATTCTCCAAAATGCCCAAAATAACATCTGATGAACCTTATGGGCAAACATCAGTGTCTGTAATAGCAAAAGAAACATCTACTCCTTTAACTGGTAAATACTCTACAAGTGAAACAGTTACCGAATCTGAATACACAAGAGTGCCTATAGGGCACACTATCACAACTGAATACTCTGAAATTCCTAAGGGAACATCTATTGAACCTTATGGCCAAACAATAACTACAACCATAACGGAAACATCAATTCCTTTAACTGATAAATACACTACAAGTCAAACAGTTATTGGTTCTGAATACACCAAACTCCCCATGGTTCAGACTATACCAACTAATTACTCCAAATTTCATAAGGTATCAACTGGTGAACCATTTGGTCGAACAACATTGAGAGAAATGACTACAGAAAACCCAAAATCGTCAACTAAAAAGTATACTACTGATGAATATGATGCCAATTTTGAACGCACTAAACATCCTGTAACTCAAACAGGTTCTATAGAATATTCTGAAACAGCTAGGATAACAACCAGTGAACCGCTTACCCCTACAGCATTAGAACAAAAGGCAAAGGAAACGGAAACTACACCTGTGTTTGAATACACTACATTTGAAATAGCTGCTGGTTCAGAATACACAAAACTGCCTGTGGGCCAAACTGATAACTTGAAATTTGCTGAAGCACATAATATAACAACTGTTGAACCCCATATCTCCACAATAATAGAAGAAAAATTAAAAGAAACAGAAATTGTACCTTCTGGTGAATACAATGTAGGTGAAACAGTTACTGGTTCTGAATACTCTGACCTACCTTTTCATGAAACAGTAACCACAGAATTTTCCAAAGTACCCAGGATAACAACTGTGAATCCTTTCAGCAGTACAGCATCAACTAAGAAAACAGCAGAAACAGAATCTGTACCAATTGGTGATTATACATTCAGTCAAGTAGTCACTGCTTCAGAATACACAAATATTCCTCGTACTGTTGCCAGTTCTCAAAAATTTGATGAATCTAAAATTGCCACTTCTACATCTTATACAAAAACAATGATATCAGAAATTCCAGCAGAAACTGGAACATTGCTTACTGGCAAATACACCACTGAAACAGCTATCCATTCAACATCTAACTCAGTAGCACCTTTAGAAACTGATAAAAGTTTTACCTTAGTTCCAAAATATCGTGACATGACAACAACACCATACAAAATAAACAAAACGCTGTCTGCAAGACCTCTGCTTACTACTGATGAAATGTACAATTACACCTCACTGAGAGAGAAGGTAGGTATAACTAAATCACCTGGTACTGAACTGCATACAAATCTGAAAATTAAACCTGATATACCTCTTACTTCTGCTATTCTTTATGAAAGTGCAAAAACTACAAAAACTGATACAGTTACAAGTGTACCTGCACTTTCTACATTCACTCCTGTGGAAGTTACAACTCTCAATCATTTAGGTGAGGTGCCTACAATACCACAGACTTATGATCTGACCTCTAAAACACATGAAAGTGATATGATGAATGAAACAATATCTGCTGTAACTTATGTTAAAACCACCACAACTGCATCTGTAACTAGTTCTACACATCAGCCATATGTAACTAATGAAACGGTGATAGATGAGCCAGGTTTCACTATTCCTGTAGAAACAGTAACTTCTAGTATAGAATTACCTGAAATCTCCATGTTGACATTTTCAGATCAACAGATAACACAACAAAAAGTAACAGCTCTACCTGCTTTTTCAACAGATTCTTCAGAAATTAGTGGAACTTCAATTCCTGCAGTAGTAGAAAAATCTACTGTAACAGACAAAAATCATTACAAAACAACCCAAAAATATGAAAGCAGTGAAACACTACAAATTACACCTGAAACGTCTACATTCACTTACAATGATACTACTAGGCCAGAAGTAGAAATCCAGACTGCTGGTAGCACTATGTTAATGGTACCTATAATTCCGGTTGTTACAACTATTCCTGGTTATGAAACATCAACAGATAGGGATCTGACTGGACAAGGCATTACAATTTCTCCAGAGTCTACAACTTTCATGAATGACACCATTATTACCATTAATAGCATAGTGTCTAGTAGTAAACACACTTATACTACTAAGTATGACACAGATATTATTACTACTAGCACTGAATTGTATATGAATAATGAAACAGTGGCAAGTGGAACTGAAACAGTTTCTGTAGATAAATATTCTTCACCTCTTTCCACAGATCAATTTTCTTCTAAATTCCCTAGTACTGATACTCATGGAACTGATGTTACAGGTTCAATTTATGAAACGGTTGCTACATTTAATAAAACTGAATTTGATACAGTTACTTTAGCTATACACCAATCCACTACTATACCAATTAAAAAAGAGTATACAACAGATCAAAGAACTATTACAGTTGAAACTGAAAAACATATTGCTGACCATGTAGAACAGGAACAGTCCACTGTTTCAAATACTTCAGATTTTTCTTCACCGTATGACTGGTTTACAACTACTGTTAATGATTTTAATTTTCCAAGCAGTACTGAAAGCTCTACTAATAAAATGAATGATATTATTACTGAATTAAGTGAGAAGACATCATCTGATATTGATAAACGATTTGGCTCCCAAGTTACAATACCTTATAAAGCAAGTACAACAGAAAAATATGGTTTTGAAGAAAAAAATGTAATATCTTCTCGTACTCCCAGTTATGATGTACAGTCAACTACTATTTCAAAAACTGTGTTGGATAATAAAATTATGAATGCTACATTTTCATATCAAACTGATATAAATTCTGTAGATTTAAAAACCAAAATGTATGACAGTGTGACAGAAATAGAGAAAGCAAAAACATCCACTTTTAGACCTCACAATCAAGTTACTGAAAAAAATGTTGAAGAGAAATACATATTGAATACATCACCTTCAAATACTCAAACTGTTGGTGAGTATACAGCTGGTAAGTCAGTAGACATAGGTACCACTTATAAAATTACAACCCCTAAAGAACTGGGAAAGATCAGTGAAATTTTTACTACCTCGCAGTCATCTCCTCCTACAGCAGAAGATAAAAAAACTACCATTGGTGAAAGTATAACTGAGTCTAATTCTGTAGCTAAAGAACAGGAATTAGTTACATTACATTCTAGGTTACCTACTTCAGTATATACAAATAACGCTGCACAGGAAAATACTCCAGAACAAGAAGATCTGCAATTACCAGATATTAAAATATCTCCCTGGTATAAGACTATGACCACAGTAACCACAGTAGATCAAATTGTTACAAGAAGTAATCAAACTAATATTGCTGACCTAACAGATGCTTACACACTTACTGCTAGCTCTGAAGTTACTACCTTATCACATACCACGATTACAAATGTAGAAGTTACACAAACCAATGTTACTACAGAGTATAGTGATATGAGTGTTACAGAATTGGAAACTAATGGAACATCTGGAGAAACAAGTAAGATGACAAGTACACCAGGGTACGGGAATGTTAGGATAAGCGAAAAAGTACCAATAGCAAAAGGTACAACATCAGAAGCAATCAATATTGGTGAAGCATTGACTGGTAGACCTGTTAATACTACAAAAATAGTTACAAAGGTCAAAGATATAGGAAAAGAAGAAAAAACAACTACAGATATAGATGAGAGTATGACTACACTAAAATACAAACTTAAAGAAATTGAAAAACCAAGTCCAACAACATTGTATGCTTATGCTGAAACAGGAAAGACAAAAACAACATATGGTACATCACAGGAAGGATTTGTTACTAATGAAGTAACTACTAGTAAACCTATTACTATGAACATTGTGAATGGAATAACAGAAATTTCTGGTGAAAAGGAAAAGGATACAACTGGGGTATATACACTAAAGGATCTAACAACTTTTGAGAATGAATTGGAAGGAATTATAACTGAAAGCTCAAGTCCAACTATTTTACATGCTCAATCAGGTACAACAGCAAACGTTATGGCTCCATCATCATATGAAATAATAGCAGAAGAATTTGTTACTAGTGAAGTAACTTCCAGAAGGCCATTTGAAAAAACTACAGTGGGTGCTGAAACAACAATTTCTGGTGAAGTGGAAAAAAAAACAGCTAAAAATGAACATGAGTTTATAACAGTAACTGGAAAGACTCAGTCGTATGATACTACACCAGCAGAATTTGTTTCAGAAGGACTATTTTCTAATAAGCCTTTTGAGGCAACCAAAATGTATGGTAAAACAACAGTTGTTGGTGAATTTGAATTGGAACCCTTTGCAACATATAAATACAAAGATACAACTGCTTATGAACAATCAGATCATACTAATAGTCACATTTATCCTCCCACATTTCCCCCTGGAAAAAGTGATTCATCATATGAATCTACTTCAGTAAAAATGTTTACTGGGGAAGTAAGTTCAGTTAGCCCTTTTGATGCATCTTCAGTTCATGGCAAAACAACAGTTTCTGGAGAAATTGAAAACGAAACTACAGTTGTATATAAAATCAAAGATTTAACAACGGGTTGGCAAGAAACTCAAGGACCAGTGACTGAAAAACCAGATCATACTATACTTCATGCCTATTCTGGAACAACAGCAGTTGTAAAGACACTATCTCCTTATGAAATTACATTAGACGAATTTGTTACACATAAGGTAACTTCTGTTATACCTTTTGCTTCAACCAAAAGTCCTGTAGCAACAATGAAATTTGATACAACAGTGGCTAGTGGTGAACTATTGGGAACTACTGGTATGCATAATGACAAGGAAACTACTGTTACATATGAATACAAAGATGAAACAACTGGTAGGCATATAACTGAAGGACAGCTCACTGAAAACCCAGATCATACTACTTTACATTCTTATCCAGTCACAGCAGCAGTAACAAACTTTACATCACAAGAATTATTTGGTACTGATGATGTAACTACTCACAGGGCAGTTGATATTACCACATCAGATGTTGTAACCAGTTTTTCTCGTGAAGCAGAGACTAGCGTGCAAAATTTTAGTCGTCGTTTATTTACATCAACTTCATTCCCTGAGACACAAAAATATCGTTACCTAACTACTGAAATGAATGAATCACTGGAAACACCGACACCATCTTCTAGTATTTCTACTACTTCACAAGATTTTGTCACTGAACTTCAACATTCAGTTTCAACTGGTGGTATTACAGTAAGGTCTGAAGAAGTGACCACTCCATTTTACACAAATGAAATTTTTACAAGTCCTGTAATGTCAGATATAAAATCTAATATGAGTGTCACTCATATTCTAGATACTACATCTTATACAGATATTTCTAACGTGCTGGAAGAAAATTTTTCCAGTATCATTTATGAAACCCCCTTTTTAACACATCCAACTACTGAAGCTACATCTCCAGTATATGATACAATCACTGCTAACAAATTTGAAATTACTACAGATATTTCATCTAAAGAAGAATCGAATTCAAATGTTGGTTTAGAACTGATAACAACTACAACTTTTAGTGATGTACAACTGGGAATTATAAACAAAGAAAATGAGACACATCAGCCGAAAATGACTCCTCATACTGTTAGTTCTACGTTACATCATGGAACAGATCTTATTACTCATTTGACTGCTTTACAGACTGATAATAATACTACAACAATTATAACAAACTTTTCTACACCAGGAGAAAGTAATTTTTCAATAACAACTCCTTTTACGTTACACGATATAATTACTTCTTCCCCAGTAATTTCAACTAAATTTCCAGTTACTGGAATTACAGTACATTCTGATTATACGTCATCTACTGCAGCTGATGATTTGTCAGTTAGTCCTTTTACATCAAAACAGTTTAATTATACAAGTAATAATATGACATTATTAGAGAATGGAAGTGTTAGTTTTGACTCTTTCACAAAACCACTAGTGTATCCAACTGTTGACAATTTAGAGGTTGTTCCTACCTCTTTACATTCTTTTAGTGTTCCTTTTTCTTCAAACGGTACAGATCAGTTCTACATAACAACATATCCTTCTCCTACTAACATTTCAACTTTTGTTCCTTTTAATATCACTGATCAAGTTTTTGATGGAAGTTCTGTCGGTAATACCAGTGTCGGTATATCAAATGAAACAATCAATTTTTTGAACGACACATTTATATGTTTATCAAGTTTTAATTGTTATCAAAATGAAAGTTGTATAAAAAGTTATTGTACTAATCCATGTGAATTTTATTCACCTTGTCCAAAGAATGTTATATGTAAAACTGAAAATCATATGCCTATTTGCTTGTGCCCAACAATGGACAATCAGCCTACTGACACAGTTGAATGTAACACATATCCAGGTAATACACGCAACACGCAATCACATAAGCAAATTTTCATGCTATATGCTGAACGTGATTTTTCTCAGATTACAAGCTGTAATCTGTAGAAAAAGATGGCATGAAATCTTTATTTATATTCTTCAAGATACTTCACAGAACAACTTACAACACACATTATCATGACACATGTGTGTATTATTTTAATTTTTTATTTATATATTTATTTTTGAATGATTTGTTCTTCACTTTTTCAATCATTCATTTCTACTACATAAAATTATATTTTTAAATAATATTTGTCAAAAAAAATTAAAAATGTTTATTATTACATTTTACTCATTATAAATCATATCAATATTTGTTTATTTTTATTATTCTTATCAAGTATATGAATCTATTTCATTTTTTTAATCTATTACAAAATAGTAAGTATATCATTTACAAAATATTTATTATTTATAAATATTGTACCCTCATAGTACACTAACCGTTTTGTTAGAGTCTATCATGAGTGGTGTACAGGACATTTCTGCCAGCCACATTTCACTTACACTCATTAAAATCCCTGAGTAATTCTGTTAAATTCGTAAAATTCTGTTAAAAAAGCACAACTATTTTCAGATATTAAAATCTAAAATTATATTAAAAAATTATAATCATTTTCTAGACACTGTTGGTAGATTTAGAAGTTAGCGAACTTTCAGAAAATTTTAATTTCTATTATAAAGTCAAGTAAAAAATTAAAATAAAACTCAATCAATCAGAAAATTTCTTTTTATAGAGGCATACATATTAATATTGGTGTACTATTAAAATAAATTAAAAAGAATATATACTGGATCAATTTCCGTTTTGAATTGACTAGAAGTCAGTAGAAAAAATATTATTAAAAAAGTACTGATTTTTAAATTACATTTTAGTTCTCGCTTATTATTTTTAATTTTTCTTTCAGAATTATATGGAATGTTAGTTTCTAATTTTTCATATTCAAATTATTTATATTATCCTAAAAATGTTTAATTTTTCAAGTTTTTAAAGTTTTTTTTGTATTTCAGAGGTCTCAAATAATAAAAATTAAAAAAAGGATTTTTTACACAATTGTTTGTGTATAAGATCAATGAAAGTACATAAAATAAGTAGTTTCACTGTTCATTCAGTTTAGTTCTATGCTCCTAACCAATATTCAGCTCAAGATATCTCTTAAAGCAAAACAAATAATTAATGTCTTATTCCATATATACAGTTTTTCAACAACCACTGATATGCTTTAAAAAATTACACAAAATGTTTTAAGATCTTGTTATTATGTAATTATTTTAAAAATAGCAGCTTTAGGTAGTTTTTTCTATAATTTAAAGAAAATTTTTCTACTTGACAAATTTTTTTCTTTCTGTACGTAATTATCTATAAACAATTCTATAAAAATAATATATACATAATTACATATTGTCATTTCAATTAATAAAAGTATTTATGTGTTAAATGAGTATAAAGACAACATTGATAATATTATTAAAAAGCTGGCTGCATACATAATATGTAAAAACAGTTATATTTTAAAATCTAAATCATAGGTATGTTTTGTATATTCTTGCTTATCTATTTTTTATTCTTCATTTTTAGCTGTTTTTGTGTGCTTTGTTGTTTTTATTTGTTTTAATTTTGCATGAGGATACAAAACTATATTATTAAAACTTAAAATAAATAAAAAATGTTATTTTTTGTGTCTGCTTGTTTTTTTTTTTTATTTATTATTACTACTTGTTTATTCCCTAAAAATAATAATCACTCACTACTTTTAAATGCTTTCTTTTTTTATTTCAGTGCCTTTTAAGTGTCACTCTCTGTGCTGCATGTTGTTACTTCTTGTCTGATCTGTGATTCCAGTTGGCGAATGATTACACTACGATCTTCAACTTAAATAAACTATTTTTCTTATTCTTTGTTTTATTTAAAATTTATTTTACAGAACTTATTTTTTGCATTATATATTATCACTATATTTTTGACAATTATAGTTTTTTCTTGATATTTTTTATATAAATATTTGTTATTTTATATTATATATTTGTGTCTTGATTTTGGTGCTGGGAAATATATGTTGAAATTTGGTGTCGGGTTGTATGTGTGTATGTTTTACTCGGTGTGTTTTTTTTTAATTTAGAAAATATGAACGAAATGAATTGTTTAGTTCATATTTTCTAATTTGTTTAATATTATATTATTAAATTTTATATGTGTTGTTAATTATTATTAGTTTTACGTATATTTAAGTTATTAATATTTAATTTTATTTCAGCTGTGTTTTTGTTTTGTTAAATTATGAAGTGTAAAGAAAAATGTGTTTTAAAAAAATATTTTTTTCTTAATGCTTCAAAGTTTGTTATATTTTATTTGAATAGCATCAATATGTATCAGATTTATATTTGTGAAGTAGAAATTTATAAAAGTATTACATATTTATAATAGCTAAATAATGATAAATAATATTATAGCTAAATAATTAATTAATTTCTTTTATTCAATAATTTTGAATTATTTTATTTTTTCCAAGGCATAAAATAAAAATGCATAAAGATTAAAATTGGTGTTAATATGCATTTTTTAAAATCTGTTTTGTGAATACATTAAACTTTTAAAAGATGTAGTTAATAAAGTTTTTACATTGAAATAGTTTTTAGGAATATGCTACTTCATCGCATTAAGATTAGGTTATACTGAAAAGTTTTTGCATTAAAGAGATTCTTGCAAAATCTTTTGAAATTAAGATTAATAAAATATTCATAGATTAATTAATGATTTATTATAGTTGATAATATATTAGAATAACTGTTGAAATATGGAAGTTTTGTTGGCAGTTCACATATCACTGAACAGATTGTAAACTTGTTCTTATTTATGTAATAAAATTTGAGTCATGTATACTTACCATAGTGACATACATACATTACAAATTATCGTAACAATCTTATTTACACACATAAGAGAGAATATCATAAACCACGAACTGCATATTTTCAGTTGTAACATGATGTTGTTAAAAATAACAACATTAATTATAACACATAAGGTACAATGCATTAACAGAGACAACTATCACACTAGTAAACAATCATGATTTATAAGCTAGTGGGTTAGATATTCTTTGTTTAGTCTTCCTGTAATGTGCTCTATAATTAATGACTGAAAATGTTATGTTTATGATTTACTTTTGATAATGAGAAGATAATATTATTAAGCAATACTGTTGAATTGCTTTAGAAATGTTTAAAGTCTATACAAATTGACTTGCAGTCGTTACAAGTCAAAATGAAGTTGTTGCTGTTATCAAAATGAACCTTCAGAATTGTTCTAACATCTGGTCAGCTATATTTATCTGTGTCATTGTCAGCTGACTATTGAAACCACTATTCTGTAATACTCAAATAACACTGGTAATCCATGTTCAAATCAAAATAAAGGAATAGTTATTTTTAATTGGGTTTGAATGGCTATATTTTTAGTAATGTTAATTTTTTAACAGTTGGGCTTCACTTAACAGTCCTGCCTCAGAAGTGGCTATCTGAAATTAGAAAATTCTTACTGCCTAACAGAAATTGAGCAAATAAGAAACAATTTTAACATTTTTTAAAATTATTAAATCATTTAGTTATATATGTATATTTATACATTATATAACGATCGTCATAATAACCATTTTGGTTGTTTCTCCTTATAAATTAATAAAAAAATTTTAAAAAATTATACCAACAGTTATATTTTGTTATATTTATTTTTGAGATGAAATTTTATGTAAATAATTAATTTTTTTTTTGAATATTTGCATTTTAAAAAAATTATCTGTAATACACAGAACTGTATTTCCAGAAGATCTTTTCTGGGAATTATATGGCTCAGTCATTAATTGAAATGTAATTAGCAGTGGTTTTTAAAGCATACAACAAAGCGTTATAATTACTTTGAAAAGTCTGAATTTAAAACTATCACAATTCCATACATTTTGAAAGATATTTTAGATTCTCAAAAAGAAAAATTATATTATTATATTTCATCATATATATAAAATATACAATATATACATAGCTGTTTGCTTATAAAAGGAATTAAACTTATGAAAATACATGGCATATAAGATTAATTTCATTAAAAGTGCCTGTTTTCATAAAATAACTACATCAATTTCAGTTCATGATTTGAATAAATTAAATTATTTTGTAATTTTAATAGCTGTAAGATAGGCTGTTGTAATTTTTGTGTGAGTTTTGGTTATTTTATTTCTTATCTTTAATTGAAGTGGGTTATCCATTACACTCCCATTTGAGTTACATTCGTTTTGATTTGTATTTATATAGATGTACCTGCACTATTACTTTTTATTAATTTACTTTACCTTTCAATTTATTATTGATCATATATTGCACGTACTTGTATTTATATTCATTCTTTATGTTTCTAAATAATTCATTTTATTTTTCTCAGTTATAGATTTTATACCTTTCTTTGAAATTTTTTCTTTCATTTGTAGGGATCTATTAAAAACCATTTTTGTGTTTTCCATTTCTCTGTACATGGCTCCTGCCAAATGTTTTTTATAATCTCCTAGTTTTCAATTTTACTTCAAAATTAAGTAATCATTTTCCAATTTACCTGTAATGTGTTATTCTAATGTTCAGAGTTTTTCAGGTAATAATACCCATCTGATCTCTTATGAAAAAAACTTAAATGGACTTTTTATATTTTTTCATTGATTGTTTTTAATCTGCTAATTTATTTCCTTTATTAAATTTTCTGAATGCTTGATGATTTTACATATACTTTCAGTTGTTTTTGTTTCACGGTTCTTCTTTATTCCTTAGCGCTTTCTGTTTTGGTTTCTAGCAAAATAATATTTTACTAATTTCAATAAATCTATGTTTTTATTTTTTATATTCTCAAATGGAAATCATTTTCTTTGTTATTTGGCCCCTTAAAATTAAAAAAAAAAGATTAAATTTTCTTATTAAAAAAAGACAATTTAATCAGGTATTATGGTTTTTGATGATTGAGATTCTAACTTTATAGTACTGTTGAGATTTTACTGTGCTGTTGTATAAGTTTCATTTTATTATTTTTTTTTTATGATCTTTTTTTTATGTAAATTATATATATTTTAAAGAGGAAAGTGAGATAGATGAAATAATAGATAAAAGATTCAACCCTTTTCAACCTTCAATTAAATTATCTTCTAGAAACAAGCATGCTAACAACTACACCAACTGGCCAATTATTATAATATTTCGTTTTCTTAAACTTTTTCTTCAGTTTTTTCGACATCACATTCTATTAATGTCCCTAGATTTTTTTCATATTTTATTAATTTTATTTGATGTAATTATTTTGTAAATCTATAATCATTCATTTTAATTTTTTATTTACGTTTTGGCCATGTGTTTAATTATAATGCATACTGCATTTAATTGTATAAAAGATAAATCTGTTTAATTTATATAATTTCCTCTCAAAATATCATGATTACTACAGTTAGCAGATGGGTTTGTAATGAAGATGTTACAATTCATCACCCAACTCGATTCCATTTTTCATTCATTGTATTAAAAATTTAATATTGTATTATTTAGTTTATTTATGTTTGTTACATTATTTTTTTTAATTTTTCAGTACTTGGATGTGTAGACCATGAAGATTGCCCATCTGATTATGCATGTATTATCAATACTTGTTCAAATCCGTGTGAAGTTGCCAATCCATGCCATGAACAACAGGACTGCCATGTTGATAATCACCAACCAGTTTGTGTTAAAGGTTTGCTACATTTTTTAAATAAGTTTATTTACATTTGCAAATAACATTAACTTAACAGAAATCTAACATTAAAACACACACAACACAAACTTATTAATTATATTATATAATTATGATTATTATTATTTTTTTTGTGATCTTCTATGTAAATTATATATATTTTAAAGAGGAATGCAAGATAGATGAAATTATAGGAAAAAAGATTCAATCCTTTTCAACTTGTTGTATATAATGTTGTGTGTATATTTATATATATATATATATATATATTACTGAAATTAATCCTTTTAAGATTCATATTATTCATCTGTACTGTTAAATTAGATTTAAATTGTATTAAATAAATCAACTAGTACAGAATAATGAGATAAGACATATCTTACTTTAATTTTTCATGAAAGTACTTTTACATTATCCCGCATCGTAAACCATGATTGAAATAAATTCCATTATTTATTTATTAAAAACAAATAGATCCTTTAAAACTAGATTTCTTGAACATTATAGAAATTACAAAAATAGTAATTAGGTTTATTTAATATGGATGATCATCTAATATACAATAAACATTCTATTTCTAATATTTACACAAATTAAGAAATATTATAAATTAATAAAGGTGACATAAAATTAACTGTTTAGAAAACTATTACATATTTAAATACAAATAAAGTTTCAATTTGATAAACGGACAGTGTTTGAGGGAGACGGTTTTATAAAAATTACAACAGATAATTATTCAATAACAGAATTATTTCAATCATGACTGAGGATGTGAGATTAAATATACAAGATTTGGTTTATGGTATTGGTTGTTTAATATCACATAAAAGAAACTTAATGTAAAAGGTATCATATATTGTCAAGTAAATAAATAATTTTTTTTTTAATCAATATATTTTGCAGATTCTGATTTTCATAATCAGGTTAAAATTGAAACATTGATTAAAAAAAATTAACCATTTTTAATGTATCATAAAGTCATCAATTCAATTAAAAAAAGTTTGTTTATATTCATGCCTTTTTTTTCATGACAATTTGGCGTAGACATGCTAAAATGTATTTTTATCAGTGTTTTTATTTTAATTTTAGCCTAGTGATAATATTTGTAAAATGCATTGTTTAAAAAAAATTGATTTATTATAATTTTTTTAACTTTTCTAAGTTTAACTTTTACAACTTTTCTAAGTTGTAATATTTAATAATCATTAATATTAACAACTTACCAATAAATTAATTGTATGGAAATAATGTATGGTGTGTCTGTCTGTGTGTGTGTGTGTGTGTGTGTGTGTGTGTGTGTGTGTGTGTGTGTGTGTGTGTGTGTGTGTGTTTGTTTGCGTGTGTGCATGTGCATGTGTGTGTGTAATGAAATTTAAGCCATCAAAAAGCAGTAAATAGATAAGTTAAATAAACTTACCATGTTAATTTCAAGAATTGATTTTTACAGGATCCTGCATCTTCAGTTGGTATTTAATTTTATAATTACATTAAAATAATTGTTTTATGTATTTAGAAAGTGAATCTTTTTTTATTATTATTTTATTGTTTATTATTATTTTTTTAATTTATAATTTTAGATAAAAAAGGTTAACTATTTTTATCATTTGTATTATGATAAAATTTAATGCTTTTTACAGTTTGCCAGTGTCGAAGAAATGCAGAATGTAGAGTAGGATATATTTGTGATGGTTGCAATTGTGTACCTTCTGGTAAGTGAACTTAAAATCTTTTACTATAAAATTTTTATTTTAATAAAAATAGTTATTGTTAGAGTGTACATGACATTATGTAGGTTTCAAATAAGTATGAAATTACAGATAAGCATAAAAATTTGAATGTGTAGCAGATTTTATAAATAAATAGGTTAATTGTAGTAATAACAATTTTTTCTTCCCTTAACTCTTGTTTTTTTGAAGTGATTCACTGGGTATGATTTTTTTTCAGAATATACACCAGCTCCCATACCAGGGTGTGAGCATTGTCCCCCTGGCGTATCATGTGATCCAGTTTCAGGTGTTTGCGCTAAAGGTAGGCCAGGCACTTTATGCCTCTACAGTCAACAATTACTATTATAGCCATCTCAGAAGATTATTTTAAAATAAATCCCATAGGTTCTATTAAATTTGTGGTGTGTTGCTGTTTTGTTTAATTAATCATCTATGCATTTTTTAATACCAAAATTTATTCCTTTACTTAACCTAATGTGACCTTACCTAACCTTACCATAAAGTTTGACAACAAATTTAGTTCTTGTGAGGGATCAATTCAGTGACTAGTTAAACTGGAGCCAACTATATGAAGAAGCAATTTCCCACTGCTTGAAGAATGATTTATCGAAGAAGTGCCTCAGCTTTTTTACATAAAGTCTTCAAATTTTGTAAAAATTCTTTGTATATAGCCTCTTTCTCTGACAATTCCACTTTTCTCATTTCTTTTATTTCTATCCTGTCAACAATTTTCAAAAACTTGTTCAGAGATTACAAATGTGGCTCATTATTTTCTTCAATTCACTTTTTCATTTTTCATTTATGTAAAATACATTTTTCATTTGCATGGTGCAACGAAAACCTACTACAATATTGGTTTATTTTCTTAATTTTGAAAAATATTTTAAATTTTACTTTCTAAATTTCCTTTCTTGTAAGCAATTCCTTGTACTGTTTATTCTTAAATTTTATTATCACGAATAAATATATTACTGCATAAACATTTAATAAAAAATATGTATATAAGGTTTAAAAAACTGAATGAACTTGCGTTACTTTTTTTTTGTTTCATGGCATTTGGCTTCTCTGTACAAATTAAGCAAAATAGCAACACATCTTATATAAACTTTTCCTTTTATAAATACATTTTATTCATTATTATTTTTTTATGTAAATATAAAACTTTTCTGGTTTTCAGTTTTTCATACATATATGGTGAAATTTTCTTTTCTCCAGTTTTTGTGTATGATTTGTTTCATTTTATTTTATGTATAAAAGAAATAAGTATGACAGTCTGTATATATATATTGTATACAAGATTTTCTTTATTTTGTTTGTGATGCTCTTTTTTTTAACTATCTTTGTTGATTTTATGTATATAATTTGATCTTATAGAGAACTACCAGTTAGATTGTACATATTTTACAATGTTTTGAAGTGTATAAATATGTACATTTATATTTATACATGCAAAAATGACAATGATTTTTCTTGAAGCCAATTTATGAATATAGTAAAGCCTTTATTAATTCTAAATATGTTCTTACTTCATAGTGAATATGGTATATTTTTTGTAATAATTTATTAATTGATGCTTATATCTGTGGATAACTATTTTTAGATTAGAAAATTTAAGTATCAAAATTAGTTTAATGGAAAAATTAATCAAATTTCAATGTTTGATTTTCTTTTATTTGAAAAAACTTTTTCCATGATTCATATTCTTAAATCAATTTTATATTTAAAATTAGATAATTACAAAACATCATTTATTCCTTTTAATTTCAGTATTACACTGTAGTGATGTTCCTTTAAAAATATAGTGATTTACTTAAATATTCTAAGTGAGGTTTCAGGCAAGAGCAAATCTTAATTTATCATTTAATTAAACTGTCTTTTAAGAACTCAGGTTAAAATTTAATTTAAATGTCTGTATAATCAAAGTATTTTTATCATTTAGGATTAGTTAACAGTACTGCTTCAGGACAGGTTAATCTAAGAGTGGAAAGATTTAGTTACAAATATTAATTCTTTAAAAAAAAATTAATTTAAATGTTTTAATTACAACTTTCATATTTCAAAAACTATGCTCATTGCATGTACCAGCATTCTTCAGTAAGCTTAAATCAAAGTCTTCCAGTAAGTTTTGTAATTCATGCAGAGAAAGTGGGCTTACATTTGTGGTGTTCTATAGATTTTCTGATGTGTATAAAATAGGAGTATGATTTCAAAAAATAAAAACAATATTATTAATTTTATTTCACATTTTGTTTTGTTATGATTTATGATGTTGGTGGTCATCTTGTAATTTTTTTCGATAGTTACCCTTACTTCTATCCAACACAAGTTTTCTGATTGTATTATTATTATTCTGTGTAATATTAGTCATCTTCTATTACATTATGTGTTTTCTAATTATTTTTTCAAATTTTTTATTCTAATCCCAAGAAGTGTTCACTACTTACATTGATATCATAGTTGTAAGGTATAATGTTAGTTCTTCAAGTATTTATATTGCTTTTAAAGTAATCAACTGACACAGATAATTACCGATTTGTGCTAGCAACATTCAGTCATTCGTTTAAAGAGAAGTGATTTTAGATACTAATTTTAAGTGTAACTTTATTTCTGTATTTCTGGTTGACTTTTTCACATTCTTTAGTCATAAGGATGCGAATTACCTGAAATTCCTCTAGCAGTGAAACTAGTATGTTGTTATTAAGAATTTTTCTGATCTCTTTAACCAGTCATTTTATTATACTTTATTATTATTTACTTTCTCTTGTATGTTTTATTTATTCTGCCCCGCCGCAATTATTATAATAGATTGTTTGATGCTTTTGTGTGTATTAAGGACTCCTGGAGATAATAACCCTTACTTTTTACTTTTAGTTTCTAAATAAAATTATATTGTTTTATATATTAAAACTATTTAAAAGTAATTTAATTTATGAAAGGAATCCATCATAAAATATCTCACATTTTAGTACTGAGGATTTTTAATAATTAAATGAGTTAATACTTTATTCATGTCAATGTCAGTACATGATTATGCTGTACATATACAAATGCTTTAATAAATGGTCAATGTGCTACTCCACTGATTAAAAAAAAAACCTGCCCCAGCATTTTCCTGGATAAATCAAGGGAAAGCACAATAAAACCTTGATCAATGCTGTTATGTTGTATTATGATCAGTACTAATTAATTATATATGCATATGTACTATATATATATATATATATATATATATATATATATATATATATATATATATATGTGAGTAAAATTCATATTCTTATATAAAAATAATAAATATATGAAATAGTATAATTAAGAAAATATGTTAAGATAATATATAGATAAAATGATCATAAAAATATAACAGTGTCATTAATAGGGATCATACGAGTAGTATCTATCATTTAGACACATCAAAAGTTTTTTAATATTATTTTTTAAAAATTGGTGGAAAACATTTTTACATGGGTAGGTAATGTTTTTGTTTATATTTATGACTGACCAGTCTGTTCTAAAAAGAGTAGTCACTTATTTTTAAAAAATAACAGTCCAATCCACCTTACTAAACCAGACAACAGAACTGTTTTTGTATTTTTTTTTTTTTTGTCTTCAGTCATTTGACTGGTTTGATGCAGCTCTCCAAGATTCCCTATCTAGTGCTAGTCGTTTCATTTCAGTATACCCTCTACATCCTACATCCCTAACAATTTGTTTTACATATTCCAAACGTGGCCTGCCTACACAATTTTTCCCTTCTACCTGTCCTTCCAAAATTAAAGCGACTATTCCAGGATGCCTTAGTATGTGGCCTATAAGTCTGTCTCTTCTTTTAACTATATTTTTCCAAATGCTTCTTTCTTCATCTATTTGCCGCAATACCTCCTCATTTGTCACTTTATTCACCCATCTGATTTTTAACATTCTCCTATAGCACCACATTTCAAAAGCTTCTAACCTTTTCTTCTCAGATACTCCGATTGTCCAAGTTTCACTTCCATATAAAGCGACACTCCAAACATACACTTTCAAAAATCTTTTCCTGACAATTAAATTAATTTTTGATGTAAACAACTTATATTTCTTACTGAAGGCTCGTTTAGCTTGTGCTATGCAGCATTTTATATCGCTCCTGCTTCGTCCATCTTTAGTAATTCTACTTCCCAAATAACAAAATTCTTCTACCTCCATAATCTTTTCTCCTCCTATTTTCACATTCAGCGGTCCATCTTTGTTATTTCTACTACATTTCATTACTTTTGTTTTCTTCTTGTTTATTTTCATGCGATAGTTCTTGCGTAGGACTTCATCTATGCCGTTCATTGTTTCTTCTAAGTCCTTTTTATTCTCGGCTAGAATTACTATATCATCAGCAAATCGTAGCATCTTTATCTTTTCACCTTGTACTGTTACTCCGAATCTAAATTGTTCTTTAACATCATTAACTGCTAGTTCCATGTAAAGATTAAAAAGTAACGGAGATAGAGAACATCCTTGTCGGACTCCCTTTCTTATTATGGCTTCTTTCTTATGTTCTTCAATTGCTACTGTTGCTGTTTGGTTCCTGTACATGTTAGCAATTGTTCTTCTATCTCTGTATTTGAACCCTAATTTTTTTAAAATGCTGAACATTTTATTCCAGTCTACGTTATCGAATGCCTTTTCTAGGTCTATAAACGCCAAGTATGTTGGTTTGTTTTTCTTTAATCTTCCTTCTACTATTAATCTGAGGCCTAAAATTGCTTCCCTTGTCCCTATACTTTTCCTGAAACCAAATTGGTCTTCTCCTAACACTTCCTCCACTCTCCTCTCAATTCTTCTGTATAGAATTCTAGTTAAGATTTTTGATGCATGACTAGTTAAACTAATTGTTCTGTATTCTTCACATTTATCTGCCCCTGATTTCTTTGGTATCATTACTATAACACTTTTTTTGAAGTCTGACGGAAATTCCCCTTTTTCATAAATATTACACACGAGTTTGTATAATCTATCAATCGCCTCCTCCCCTGCATTGCGCAGTAATTCTACAGGTATTCCGTCTATTCCAGGAGCCTTTCTGCCATTTAAATCTTTTAATGCTCTCTTAAATTCAGATCTCAGTATTGTTTCTCCCATTTCATCCTCCTCAACTTCCTCTTCTTCCTCTATAACACCATTTTCTAATTCATTTCCTCCGTATAACTCTTCAATATATTCCACCCATCTATCGACTTTACCTTTCGTATTATATATAGGTGCACCATCTTTGTTTAACACATTATTACATTTTAATTTATGTACCCCAAAATTTTCCTTAACTTTCCTGTATGCTCCGTCTATTTTACCAATGTTCATTTCTCTTTCCACTTCTGAACACTTTTCTTTAATCCACTCTTCTTTCGCCAGTTTGCACTTCCTGTTTATAGCATTTCTTAATTGCCGATAGTTCCTTTTACTTTCTTCATCACTAGCATTCTTATATTTTCTACGTTCATCCATCAGCTGCAATATATCGTCTGAAACCCAAAGTTTTCTACCAGTTCTCTTTATTCCGCCTAAGTTTGCTTCTGCTGATTTAAGAATTTCCTTTTTAACATTCTCCCATTCTTCTTCTACATTTTCTATCTTATCTTTTTTACTCAGACCTCTTGCGATGTCCTCCTCAAAAATCTTCTTTACCTCCTCTTCCTCAAGCTTCTCTAAATTCCACCGATTCATCTGACACCTTTTCTTCAGGTTTTTAAACCCCAATCTACATTTCATTATCACCAAATTATGGTCGCTATCAATGTCTGCTCCAGGGTAAGTTTTGCAGTCCACGAGTTGATTTCTAAATCTTTGCTTAACCATGATATAATCTATCTGATACCTTGCAGTATCGCCTGGCTTTTTCCAAGTGTATATTCTTCTATTATGATTTTTAAATTGGGTGTTGGCAATTACTAAATTATACTTCGTGCAAAACTCTATAAGTCGGTCCCCTCTTTCATTCCTTTTGCCCAGCCCGTATTCACCCACTATATTTCCTTCCTTGCCTTTTCCAATGCTTGCATTCCAATCTCCAACTATTATTAAATTTTCATCTCCTTTTACGTGTTTAATTGCTTCATCAATCTCTTCGTATACACATTCTACCTCATCATCATCATGGGCGCTTGTAGGCATATAGACGTTAACAATCGTTGTCGGTTTAGGTTTTGAATTTATCCTTATTACAATGACTCTATTGCTATGCGTCTTGAAATACTCCACTCTCCTCCCTATTTTCTTGTTCATCACGAAACCTACTCCTGCCTGCCCATTATTTGACGCTGAGTTAATTACTCTAAAGTCACCCGACCAAAAGTCGCCTTCCTCTTCCCACCGAACCTCACTAATTCCTACTATATCCACGTTTACCCTATCCATTTCCCTTTTTAAATTTTCTAGCCTACCAACCTTTTTTAAGCTTCTAACATTCCACGCTCCGACTCGTAGAATGTTATTTTTTACTTTTCTGGTGACCCCTTCCTTAGTAGTCCCCACCCGGAGATCCGAACGGGGGACTATTTTACCTCCGGAATATTTTACCAAGGAAGGCGCCTCCATTATTGATTTTGAAAATGCAGAGCCACATTTTCTTGGAAAAAAAAAAAAAAAAACAGCTGTAGTTTTCCATTGCTTTCAGCTGCGCAGTACTCAGAGGACTGAGTGATGTTGATATGGCCGTTTAAGTCGTTGTGACTTACGCCCCTAACAACTACTGAAAGAGCTGCTGCCCTCTTTCAGGAATCATTCCTTAGTCTGGCTCTCAACAGATACCTCTCCGATATGGTTGCACCTTCGGTCCAGCTGCTCTGTATCCCTGAGCACTCAAGCCCCCTCACCAACGGCAAGGTCTCATGATTCATAGAGGAGGATTTTTGTATAACTCGATACAATAATTCACTTTTGTGAGGTTGGGGCTTATGCTTTGGTTACCTTTTTTAATAAATTATTGAACAATTTAAAAAATCTTTCCACCAGTTTATTTCAAATATGCAAAAAAAGTCTTTATAGAAACAATATCAAGTCTAAGAATTTTTAAATTATACTAATTAAAAGATTTTTATTAAATCCCCTGTGTTTATTGCATCTTATTTAACATGAAAATATGTGCTCAATGTAATTTTCAATAATGCTTTGTGAATTGTGTTTTAATATATTTGTTTATCTTTATATTATTTCATGTGTTTATATTTTAAATAATTTAAATGGACTTTAATCACATTACTTTTTACCGTATAGTGTATATTTTTATGTTTGTAATTAATTTATAATGATGTGATCTATCTAATTTATTATTATATACCATTCAGATTAAAATATGTATTTTTTCATTTAATGTATATGATTACAGTGGGTCTTTCTAATATGTCGAAGTTTTGTATTATGTTATAACCACTGTCGCTTGGTTTGATAAAGATGGAAACTATTATTTTTTAAGGAATAAATGATAACTTGGAAATAATAATGTTTAACTTGTGAAAGAAACTATTATATTCTTACAAAAATTTAATTATACCTTATATTCTTATTTTATCAAAATAACAAGTATTGACTAATATTAGAATTCAAAGTTTAGAATTAATGAAGAAGCTTTACTATAATTCATTTTAATACAAAAAGACAAAAATAGAGCATCAATCAGTATAAGGTACTTTTTAATAATATCTTGTGATTATTATTATGAGTACATGTGTTTCATTTGTTAAATAATTTATTTGGAAAAAAAATCATATTAATATTATCATTTATATTTTTATTTATTTATTTTTTATTTCACATGTGTATTACTAATTAAAAAGCTCTTCTATTATATAAATAGAAAATCTTAAATATAAAAAAGGACTTGATGAAAGTTATTCAGAGAAATTAGTTTTTATAAATTCTAAATTTTTGGTTTTATATAAATCGATAAGGAATACAATACATTAAAAATCTATTTTTAAAGTTTATTATTAAAGACGTTATTTTATATGGACTTGCAAGGAGCAGGTTAATTTTTTTCTGCAAAAGCACAGACTGCAGCATGGGGAAGCCTCCAAGCATGTAGGAATATAATTTAAATTTGTATTTTTTTTTTGTATTTTATTATTTTGGCTCTTAATAAAGAAAAATTAATTTTTTTTGTATTCGCCTATTGAGTAATTAAAATAACTTGGAGGAATGTGTAATCACTTTTTTATATTGTAATAATTATTATATATAGCAGTATTACATAATAATTGATTTAATAAAGATGGTGGGATTTCATTTCTTGTATGATTGATTAATGTGCAAAAAAATATATATATAATAAAAGTACAAGATAACTGCTGAGATTGGTATTTTGAAAAGCATATGATTCTGCCTAAATACCGAATGCTTAAATCTTGCTGGTTTATTCTCTTCATTTATCCTAATTTTATATATTATATAAGATTATAATAAAAACCTTGAATGAAACCAGTTTTATAGCCTGCGATGTTACATTAATTACAGAATAATGTAATGCCAAATGTTAAAATTTTAGTGCCTGCTGCTCTATTGGATTTCTTTGGATTTATTTTTACTTGAGTTTGGGCTCATCATGTATTGTATAATTTTTTCTTGTATTATCACAGTTTTTCTTCTTATATATATGTATATATATATATATATATATATTCATATATTCCTTTTTATTTATATTTTGTATATACAGAATGAGTGTTGTTGGATCTGTCATTTAAGCATGTTAAAGCATGTTGTTATATAGGCATGTTGTATTGTATATTAACACTGCATGTGAGGTGTTGCATACTAATGCTTTTTAGAATCCTTCTCCTCAAGTCTATTCTATTTTTATCAATATCTTTATTAAAAAAACTTGTTAGATTAAAATTAATTTTTTCTAAATGTAAATTCCATTAAAGAAAAAAAACTTCATATTTATTGTCAATTTTTTAAGTTATTTTTTTTAAAGAAAAAGGTCATTTGTAAATAATATAAATTTAATATTCTATGTATAGTAATAATTTTATTTGCTTGAGTCTTTTATTCTAACTAACTTTGGCATTTTGTGTGTGATTTTTTTCTGTGTTTCTTCGTTGGGCCTGGCTGTTTGAAGCTGGCATCACAACTACAACATCATACACTGACTTCACAACACAGAAAGACATTGACATTACAACAGCAACACTTACAGAAGCACCACCTTCAGTATCAGCAACCACTGAAACTGAATTAGGGTCTACGATAGAACCTGGTAGAGGAGGCGTTACAGAAACCGAATCACCAATATCTTATACAACAAAAGAAGAACAGGTTAATGAAACATTTGAGACCACTACACAAACAAGAACTACTGCAGGATTATTTGACAAAGAAACTACATTTACCACTTTAGTTCCTACTACATTTTTTCCGACTGCAGCAGTTACTTTGTCAAGTTTACCTGATACTGAAACAACTATGCCATTAACAACTATAACATCACCTAGTAGCAGCATTACAGAATCTGAAATCACCACTGTTTCCAGTTCTGGTAGAGAAAGATCTGAAACTGGCACTACAATAACATCAACTGAAGCAGGAGCAACAAGAAAGCAAACTTTTAAGTCAATAGAAGACCAAAGTACATCGACACAAGAATCAGAGCAAACAACATTACAAGGTAAAGTAGAAACTACTTTGAAAATTTTTGAAGAAATTACTGAAACTGATAAGACTGATAATATTACAAAACCACCAAGTTTATCTCATGTCACATCATCAACTGAAACTGGTTTCCAGGCCACAACCATGCAGCAATCAGCCACTGAGGAAACTGAAACAAGCACTTCAGATGAAACATCAATTCCAGAAATTACAACTGCTCAGTTTACTGAAATTAGTTCATTAGAAACAACAACAAAAACTAAGGAAGAGATTGCTACACAGTTTGATAAAAAAACATCACTGAGTTTACTTGAAACTACAACAGCATCTGAAAGAGAAGGAATAACTACAACAGAGACTTCTCAAACTTCCATAAAGTTACCAACAATTACTGAAGAAGAAGAGCGTGGAACTACAGAATCAGAGAGATCAACATCTTCAGGTGAAACAACAACTTCACAGATTAGTCGTATGTCTCCAAGAATTAATGATGTTATGACAGAACCTTTTATGCCTACAGAAGAAGTTGATGTCACTCTAAGCACAGAAACTACATCAGAAGAAGGGATTGGCTCTCTGCAGACTACTGTTTCAGAATCTTCAGTAGCTACGTCTCAATCATCTGTAACTGAGAGTACAACACCAGGATTTCAGACAACTGCATCTTTAAGCAGTGATACTGAAAAATTCACTGAAACAACATTTAGTGTGACGCAAACTACTAGGTCGTTTACTGAAATTACTACAGAAAGTAGTAAGGAAGCTACTATCTCATCATTTGGGATAACACCTGAAATGCATCCTGAAACAACTACCTTAATCAGAGAAGAAATAACAACTGCTTTAGAAAGAAAGGAAGAATCTGTTACACCAGCAAAAGAGTCAGATACATCTAGAAGTACTACTGAAAGCATTGGTGAGAAAACTACTTTATTCCAACAAACAACAAGAAAGTTGCCTGAAATTACTACCATTAGTCAAGAAGAAACTACTGCTTCATCTGAAGAAACTAGATCTATATTTCCTGAAATTATTACTACTGAAGGAAAGGGAGAAGAAGCAACAACATTATTTACTACATCTAGAGAGGGATTACTGGAAATAACTACACAAGAAAGTTTCATATCTACAGTTTCCCCAACCACAGAGAGATTACCAGATGTCAACATTATACCAGAAGAAAAGCCTGAACAAGATGATATTCCAGATATTTTAAAGACTAAATTACCACCTGAAACAACCAGAAGTTCTGTAGAAATTACAGAAAAACCAGAAGCTACCACTTCTGGAACACTAAGAACAACTGAACAACCTGACATCACAACTGGAAAAGAAGAGATTACAACTGCTGAGACTACAACACAACAGAGACAGCTACCTGAAATAACTACCGAAAGATTAGAACAGATTACAGTTCCCATAGTTTCTGAAAGTTCAACTGATGTTACTACAGAAAAAAGAGAAGAAACAACTTTTCCATCAGTTCCAGAAATGACTACCGAAAGGGAAGAAGTAAGTATTCCATCAACTTCAGGTGGTTTAACTGAAGCAATTACTGAAAGACAGGAAGAAACAACTACACCAATAGTTTCAGAATTAACTACTGTAAAGAAAGAAGAAACAACAGTCACTTCAGGTTCAGAGACAACTACTGTAAAACAGGAAGAAATGACTGTACAAATAATTTCTGAAATAACTACTGAAAAGAAAGAACAAACAACTGTTCCCTCAGTTTCAGAAACAACCACTGAAAGTCAGGAAGAAACAACTGTCCCCTCAGTTTCAGAAACAACAACAGAAAGGCAGGAAGAAACAACTGTACCAATAGTTTCAGAAATAACTACTGAAAAGAAAGAAGAAACTACTGTCCCCTTAGTTTCAGAAACAACTACTAAAAAGCAGGAAGAAACAACTGTACCAATAGGTTCAGAAATAACTACTGAAAAGAAAGAAGAAATAACTGTCCCCTCAGTTTCAGAAACAACCACTGAAAGACGGGAAGAAACAACAGTACCAATAGTTTCTGAAATAACTACCGAAAAGAAAGAAGAAACAACTATTTCTTCAGTTATAGAAACAACCACTGAAAGGCAGGAAGAAACAACTGTACCAATAATTGCTGAAATAACTACTGAAAAGAAAGAAGAAACAACTATCTCTTCAGTTGCAGAAATAACTACTGAAAAGAAAGAAGAAACTACTGTCCCCTTAGTTTCAGAAACAACCACTAAAAGGCAGGAAGAAACAACTGTACCAATAGGTTCAGAAATAACTGTCCCCTCAGTTTCAGAAACGACCACTGAAAGACAGGAAGAAACAACAGTACCAATAGTTTCCGAAATAACTACTGAAAAGAAAGAAGAAACAACTACCTCTTCAGTTATAGAAACAACCACTGAAAGGCAGGGAGAAACAACTGTACCAATAATTTCTGAAATAACTACTGAAAAGAAGGAAAAAACAACTGTACCAATGATTTCTGAAATAACTACTGAAAAGAAGGAAGAAACAACTGTCCCTTCATTTTCAGAAACAACCACTGAAGAACTGGAAGAAAAAACTATCCCCTCAGTTTCAGAGACAACCACTGAAAGGCGGGAGGAAACAACTGTACCAATAGTTTCAGAAATAACCACTGAAAGGCAGGAAGAAACAACTGTTCCTTCAATTTCAGAAACAACCACAGAGGAAAAAATGGAAATAACTGTTCCATCAGTTTCAGAAACAACTACTGAAAGACAGGAACAAACAACTATATTAATAGTTTCAGAAATAACTACTGAAAAGAAAGAAGAAACTACTGTTCCCTCAGTTTCAGAAACAACCACTGAAAGGCAGGAAGAAACAACTACACCAATACTTTCAGAAATAACTACTGAAGAGAAAAAAGAAACAACTGTCCCTTCAATTTTAGAAATAACCACTGAAAGGCAGGAAGAAACAACTATTCCCTTGGTTACAGAAACAACCACTGAAAGGCTGGAAGGATCAACTATACCAATAATTTCAGAAATAACTACTCTAAAGAAAGAAGAAACTACTCTCCCATTAGCTTCAGAAACAACCACTGAAAGACGGAAAGAAACAACTATTCCTTCAGTTTCAGAAACAACCACTGAACGGCAGGAAGTAACAACTATTCCTTCAGTTTCTGAAACAACCAGTGGAAGGCAGGAAGAAACAACTATCCCCTCGGTTTCAGAAACAACCACTGAAAGGCGGGAAGAAACAACTGTACCAATAGTTTCAGAAATAACTACTGAAAGTCAGAAAGATACCACTGTTCCATCAGTCTCTGAAATAACTACTGAAAAAAGGGAAGAAACAACTCTTTCATCAGTTTCTGAAGTTACTACTGAAAGGAGAGAAGAAACTACTCTCTCTGTGGTTTCAGTAGGTTTAACTGAAACTACTGCTGAAATAATAGGAGAAACACCAGTTGTAACAACAGAAATTATGCCTCAGGTAACAACAATGACAGTGTTAGAAACAACTACAGAAAGTTTCCCTGAAACTGCAACAGAAATAAGGGTGGAAACTACTACCCCTTCTGGATCTAGAGGTATTGAAATTACCACTTTAGAAAAGGAAACTGAAACTTCAGAGATTCTACCTGGAACAACAACTACATCTACTGAATCAGTGACTAGTGTCTTTCCTGAAGTCACTACTGAACGAAAAGAGACCACTTCTATATCTGTCCAAACTACTGAAAAATTCCCAGAGACAACAGAAGGGATAGATGAAACTACCGTGATTTCAACCACAGAAATAAATACATCTTCTGTGGCACAGATTACAGAAGGTGCTATTGAAACTACAACCCCTGGTATAAGTGAAACTACTTTGTCATTTTCTGAAAAAAGTACAGCGACAGAAGCTGGTAAAGAAGAGTCAGTTTCTACCACTCCTGTGGTTGAAACTACAACAGAAGGAATTGATTTAACAGTGACCACTGAAGAATTAAGTAGCTCAGAGAAGACATCACCAGTTTCAGATATCACTACTACTGTTCTACCAGAATCTACTACAGAATCAGAAATTCCAAGGCCTACAATGTTTTCAGTAAAAATGCCAAAAGCTGGTGGAGAAACTCCACCGTTTGAAGAAGCTAATTTTACTATAACAACTGTTGCTGCAACTGATAAAATAATAACAGAATCGTTTACAGATTTCCCAACATCAAGTTTACCACCCAGTACAGAAATAGGTCCTGAGACCACAACTTCAGATACTGATATGACTACTGAAATACGTACCACTGAATCTGTAATTGAACCTGAACTTACATCTGTAATCAGTACTACTAAACCAGAAATAACAACAGTAACAACTGGTGAAATTACTAGTACTATAGAAGCTACTACTGAATTCACAACGTTAATGACTGACGTAAAAAACGATACTTTGACTAAAACATTTAGGAATTGTACACTTGACTCAGATTGTTCAAAGCCAGAGGTTTGCAGAGGCGGGCAATGTATGCCCGCTTGTGAAGACAATCAGTGCACAAAAATGAATGGGACACAGCAAGGCTTATGCCAACCTGACAAGGATTGTACAACAGGTATACATAAACATGCACAAAACTTTGTCAATATGTACAATTTATAATTACACTTACACAGAAATAAGTTGTAATTTTAAATCAGTTTTTTTTTATTGTTAAATAAAGGAAAAATGATGTACATAATATTTTATCTCATAAGATTCATTCTTCGCTTTACTGTTTTTTTTTCAAATTTTTTTTTTTACTTTCTTTTGTATAATTTTCTTTATATCAGTTTAAAACTTGTGTACTTTATGTTCGGAAAAAGCACTAAAATAATTTAATTTTCATCTGTAAAATATTAATTATGTGTGAATTTTTTCAAAGTAACAAATGTAAAAAGTCTGTCTATAATTCTTTTCTTCTTCCTTATTAAAATTATTTTATACACTTTAATATTTGTACACATTTTCCCTTTTCAGTAAGACTACATTACTTGCAAAAAAAATAATTAATGATTTTAAATTAAACGTACATCAGTTAATTAAAAATATTATTAAAAAAAAAAAAAAACAAACACAGTTTCAGTATTTACAATTTGAACTGTTACAAACATTGTGATTTTATAAATCAAATTTCAGTTAGTTGAAATGTATTTTTAGTTATTGAATTTAATAATTTATAAAATTTAATATATCTTAACTTATTAAATGTAATAAAACAAAGTCAACTGTACAGATATAATTAATTAAATAAATTATTTGTATTTCTTTGTGTATATGAATTAATTTTTGATGAAGTATTCTCATAATAATGGTATTCTTTGGATCAAAGTAGAGCTGATATTTACTTTTGTTTGAGAACATCATTACTATGAGAATTACACTTACTTAAAATTAAACTACACACTAGAATATGGTACAAATAATTAGTTAATTTTCAAACCTTCTGTAACACTGAAAAACAAACTTTCAAACTGGAATTTAAAAAAAAATTTACTCTTAATTGAAACATTACATACTACTACTGTGCCATTACTATTAATAAAATAAATTTTGATTATTTAATTTTGTGTTTTAACAACCAGGTCTTTTGTTTATTATAATTTTTTCTCAGTTTTTATATTTCTTAATATTTTTTTGTTATTTTATGGTCTAAATGTCTTTCTACTCAATTTTTTTATATTCATTTTTTCATTTTTCTAAAGCTATCTGCATTATGAACTTTATTCCTATAATTAAATTAGCATTTTTTTTCCTATTTAAATGGGGCAATGAAAACACAAGCTGTTTATTGAAATATATAATTAGATGTATTAAAAAAAGATATTGAGGAGTATCTTGGTGCGTACCTTTAGCTATTGTATAGGGCTAACCTTAATTAATTTTTAATAAAAAAATAATATTTTGCAGAATAACATGTTCCTAATTTTTAAAGCTTTTTTTAATTAATATTTTTTTTTTGTATAATTAATAATTATTATTGTTATAAAAATATTACAGATTGGTGTTTATCTATGCAAGCTTTTTTGTGTTTTATTTTTCTTTATTAGGTGTTTATTTATTTAAACATCAATTCTTTTCATTAGTTATTTAAAAAGCTATTGGTGCCATAAACTATTATTGTTATTAATAATGAAAAATATTTTTGCAAGCAGTAGAAACATAATATTCTCTCAAATTATTTCATTTTGTCTGCTTATATTCTTTGTTAAATAATCATAGCTTTTGCTAAGTTATACTCATTGCTTCACACATAAAAAATGAAAAATATAATATAATTTATCTAAGTATAAAACTAATATTGCCTATAGTAAATTTTTTTTTAATATTTTCATTAAATTTTTATTTAATAAAATATGGTAATTCCACCATGTTATTATTGTTATAATAAATTATTAACGATTAAATAAGTATTGCATGTGTTTTCATTGGTGCCATTTAAATTTTTATGCATTATTAACCTAAGAAAAATCTTTTTAACTTTTATTTAAATATTTTTTCTACAGAAAAGATTAGAATTTATGTAAATATATAATGCATGAATTTTCTGATTCTGAGTTAGATTTTTTTCTGTACCTAAAGGCAGTTATCTTATTTTTTCAAAAAAAAAAAAATGGCAGAATAATTATATAATGAAAATCTCCTTGAAGTCGTTATATAATAAAATCTATTAAGAATTAATCTATTAATATAAATTATTAATCTATTGAGATTAATAATTTAATTTCTTTAACGTCTAATATCTTTAAAATAACAATATCATTTACTAACTTTTCTTCATTTATACTTAATTAATTTAGCACCGGGTTCGTCAAAACGACCAAAACCATGCGAATCGGATTCTGAATGTCTTGAGATAGAGGCATGTTATGATGGACTGTGTGAAGATTTGTGTGGTATAGCTAAAGTTTGTGCGCCTACAGCTAGATGTCATGTTGTGAAGCACAGGCCTGTCTGTACATGCCCCCCGGGATATCAAGGAAATCCAGCAATTAAGTGCTTCCAACCACAACCATGTAAGATTCAATAACACTCAGATACTTACTATATTTGCCTGAAAATAAAATTGTTACTTTGATGTAACGTAAACTGAATACCATTGGTTATTATTATAAAAGCTCATGTAAATTTTTCTCTAGAATCTGTTTTAATTTTAAATAATTATTTTGGACGTATAAAGAACATTAAAAATAATTCGCCAGAAAAACTTTATTTTTTATTATTGCAAACTTTTTTTTAATAAATTTATTCACTTTTATTGGTAAAAGTGATTAAAAATAAATGAATTTAAATAATGATTTTAATTGTTGGAAAGAGACAAATGTATCAGAATAGTCTGTGTAATAATTACTAATTAAGGCATGTTGATATCACGATACCAATAAAATCACTTAAAGAATAATTTTGTTATCGATTATCACAGTATATTTTTAAACTTATCTGTCGATCAGTTTCATCTGATTTGTTTATGTATGATTTTCCATTCTGTACTTAGTAATTCAATTGCGATGTGTAATGTCTGCTGAAAAATTCACAAATACAATAGGTGAATATAATTACTTATAAAATAGATAATAACCAATGTAATATAATTCACCTGAAAACCCAATTCATGTTCATATTCACCAGTTTTAATCCTCATTAATATCTCTAAGTAACATTTATTTTTATTGCTTGTAATTGCAATCACTAATACCACCCAGTTCTTGGTGTATATTAATTAATATAGTAAATTAATTAATTGATTAAAATAAATTCTTTTAACTAAATTTATTAAATAATTTTTTGTTAACAAAGGTTAGGTGTCCCATATGTAGAATTGATAATATTTGTAAAACTACTGTGCCAGTAATTCTTAACCCAATCTACACATGGATAATTTTTCCCTGTGACCCACCATTCAAATGATCAATTCTTTTATGAAGTTGGTTTTATTTTTAGGCAAATACAGTAATCTTAGACATCTTTGTTTATATTTTAAAATGCTTATTTTTTTAATATATTTAATTAGTTTACTATAAAAGTGTAGAATTTTCTTATCTAGAAAATTGCAAAAAGTATCATACATGAACAACAATGGTGGTGGCCAGAGTTGTACCCTATTATAAAATAATGAAAGAAGAATTAAACAATTTATCTTATCATTTAGGAAATAAAGTATTTCATTTTCATTCCAGTAATATTATTTAATTTCAGTTGAAATTTTTACTTTATAGCCAAATAGTTAATAAAATGTTATTTCCCAAAAACATTGTTTAAAAAAATATAATTTTGGTTGGTTAGTTTTACTAACTAGTGCTAATTAGTTCTGACTGATTGGTATAGTTTACTATTTCTTCTTTATAGATTTTGACCAAAATTAATTTTGACCAAATTCATATAGCTTAAAAGTTATGAAAAAGAATGTTAATTATCTTCTTTAAATAAGTAATTGCTTTGTCAAAAAAAATTTAATAGAATTTAAAAAGTGACAAAGTATGTATTTAAGTGGAAAGTTCTAGAGAACTTTTTAAATTATATTGCTGCTGCTTCTACATTTAAAAAAATCTTTTGGTCCTACTATTACTTATATTTATACAATGAGCTTTTTAAGTGATCACATTTTGGAATAGTGATTATTGAACAAAACTTATTAAATCTTTTAAAGTTGTAAATAATTAATGTACTGGAAAAACTTGTATAAAATTTATGAGTGTTGTCAGTTTTTATTGATTTTGTTCTATATCTTCAAAAAGAAAAAAAAATACCTGCTATGTATAACTTTAAAGTATTATGAAATGTGCTTAATTTTTAGATACTTCATTTCAGAATTCTTTCCTTAGGGTTACTTAGAGAAAATTCTTATAGTAGTATGCAGTAAAGTAGATATTTATTATATTTAAGTTTACCTTCAGTAGGTGTAACTGTAATTAATTAAGTCTGAATGAATGTGTAAAATTTACTGTGTGAATTTTAACAATGAATTGTAGAAAAATTATGAAACGATTCAAATCCCTCATAAAACACAATTTAAAAAAAAAAATTCATTGTATTTTTATAAATTCATGTATTCTTTTCGGTATTAATATTTGTTTGCTAGTTAGGAAAAGCAATTAATTTTGGTCCAATCTACAATAATTATTCTGTCTGTATAAATATTTATTAACAGCACAAACATGGAATTAAATAACCATTAATTGTGCTATGATGATCTGAAACTAACTTAGTGATTAATTAATTAATTAATTTAAAAAAAAATTATTAATTAATTAACGTTTTATAATTAATATTCATTATTCATTATTCATTGAGTGAATGCGTTCAAAACAAAAAATAGTTCCTAACAATAAAAACCTATTATTCTATAGTAACATGGTACTTGTAATTACCTTACATACATATGGTGTATTTCTTATTTGTACATATATATTTATTATATATATAGCATAGTTTTATTTATTTCAAGGTAAAAGGTTTTATAATTAATTATTGCACATTATTTTATTTTGTATAATTTGTTAGTTGTATTTTCAGAACTAAAAATACAGAAATAAGTTAGTTATAGTTGTACAGCAGTATGTCATGAAATGGGGAGATATGTATATATTTGCATAATATATATATATATATATACTTTTTAATGTAAATAAATCTATAAAGGCTATTTTGTTTTGAATGTGGAGCAGTATGTATATAAAATATATTTATACATAATATTTGTATAAAGTTACCACACATTTTGGTGTTGTTCATAACTTATGTATATAAGATACATCTATTTATCAATTTATGTACCATACATATTTTTCAAAGCTGTTTATCTATTCTTTATCTATATACATTATATATTATTATTGTCTTCTCTTCCCTGTTCTGCTATGTTTTGACTACATTTTTCTAGTGAGTTGCCTTAGCAACGATGATTGTTCTTTGACGGAGGCTTGTATAAATGGTGCATGTCAACATCCTTGTGATCTTCATAACCCATGTGCACAGAATGCTGTATGTATTAATACTAATCATGGGTCCGATTGCAGTTGTTCTGACGGTTTCCATGGAAATGGATTTGTTGGATGCTTAGCAGGTAAAATTTTTTTATCACTATTTTGATATAGTTTCTTTTTTTAAGGATTTATTACAAACAAATACGTCTAGTATTTTCTTAATAAATAATATAAATTTTATTTATTATTATGCAGAGGAAAGTATGATACACTTAGTTATCTCTTTAATTTAACAAAGGCTGGTTTAACCTATGTTAATAAGATTGTGTGTTGCAACGGTGACATTTACATCGCCGCTTCTTTTTATATATTGTGGAATGATGTATAGAACATATGCAATTTTTCTAAATTTCAGTATTAAATCAGATTGTATTTTTGTAATGTAATGTTTTTATGAAGCATATACAGCATACTTGAGATGGAAGTTCAATAACCTCACCTGCATCTGCGCTAGCTTTAGTTCTAAAAATCAAGCTTCTATAAAAAGCTTTACGTAAAGCAAGAACTAGCTCATCTTTCTGAAAAAGTTTGATTTAGAAAAAAAGCTAGCTTTAGAAAGTTTGTATAATTTACATGTTGAATTAAAAAAATATAGCAATTATTTAAAAAGGGTTTTATTTATATTTTTTAAAACATTATACTGTTTTGGGTCTTTAATTTATTAAAGTTTTAATACTTACTGTCAGTGAGGAAGCAATCCTAACAATCTGTATATATTTAGATACATATACTCACAAACAAACTAATGTATGAATAACAGACTAGCTTTAGATTATTATATATTAAATGACAGTTTAAATAACAGTTAAAATAATTGATTTTTTCTTCCAAAAGTCACTTTGAAAGTAAAAATTTCACTATTCTACAAATTTATTGTTTAATAATTGTAAAATGTTATCAGTTTTGATCAAGCTTTGCAGTAATCTTAAATAATTAGTTTTTCCAAGTTTATTGTTATTACTTGTATTGTCCAAAGGATTTGAAATGAAGTTAACAAAACATAAAAAAATGAAGCTAAGTTTAAAATCTGCTCTGTAACAGATAATAAAATGAATCATTTCAATAGTAATCATTAAATTTTTTTTAATTATTATTGTTTTAGGTTAACTGTTTTATAAACATGTATTCTTGTATTTTATAAATTAATATTTACTGAATAAACAATCCTAAGTTATATGTAAGTAAAAAATGTATGATTGTCAGTTTTTTGATACATATTTGATAATCACTCGCAATGTGATGAAGAAAAGTAAAGTTCTTAAAGGAAAATAAAGTTCTTAAAGGATTAATTACTCATAAGTATATACTCCCTAATTGTTCAACATGTAATTTTTTTCATTTTTGCTTGGATCTGATTACACTCCTTTTGGATTACGCTATTACATTTCTTATTCTTAATTTTACATTTGCTTTAAGACAGTTTTTTCTTTCTGACAGATTTTTTACATCCATTTTGGTTTTATTTATTCTTTGGTATGTCAGACCCCTTAAAACTTTTATTGCTTTTTCTGTTTATTCTTTGTGCGACTCTTTGTTTCATATGATTTATTACTCAGATTTTCTTCAGTATTTTTTTCCAGTATGGCACTGTGCTATTTGTCTTTTTTACAAACTTCAAAAAAGGGGAAATGTTATTTTCAATTTATGTTAACTTCTATTGTTATTCACATTATAAAAGAATATAATAATTGATATTAATGATATTGATGATTAATGAGGTATTAATGGTAAAACATTTTGTAGTATACTTGGATTACAGTTAACAGTTCATTGGATTGGAATTAGCTACTGTAAAAGATATTCCAATGATGTCTTGTTCGGACTGTCATAAAAAAAATATTAAATATTCTGGAAATCACTTTACTTAAATAATTTTATAAACATTAGTTTATAAATGCTAATCAGTTTATTAATGCTCACAACGCTTCAGTTATTAATGAATACTTATTCATTTTTAAAGAATGTTATCGGATACCTTCTCGATCCATTGAAGTCAGATTTTTGCTCCTCTACTATTTAGCAAAGTAGTCCTGTTGTACCTGTTGTTTTTAGAATATTATACACTATATTTTTGAAATAATTAAAACCTGTTCATTTAAACTTGCCATTTAATAATGTATGTTTTTATTTTATTTATCAGCATGCAAGGTAATCTTTTAATTTAAACAAAAATAACTTTTCAGATAATTTAACAATGCTTTTTTCTTGGATTATTGTTTTATTTTTTCTAAGAATTAATATCAGTTACTGTTATTAAATGAAATATGATATTAATTTAATCATTATAAAATCTAAACCAATTCATATAGTTTAGATTTTTTTCTTGAATATTCTGTTATGGTTATGTGAAAATGTATATTGGATATTTTTCCAGTTAAAAGTCTATGATTGTTTTATGAATATTTTTTATTTAAAAACACACACATACACACATATATTAAATTTTTTATGGTATATTTTACAGTAATGCCACATCATGCACAACCACCATGTCAATATAATGAAGACTGTCCACCAGATAAATTATGCGATAGACTTAATCGTATTTGTATAAATCCGTGTGAAGAAGATTCATGTGGTGACAATGCAGAATGCATCCCATACAATCATAAAATTGACTGTCGATGTTTACCTGGACATCAAGGAAATCCATATATCAGTTGCATACCTGGTAAGATATAGTAATTAAAAAATTAAAATGTATGAGAATAACAAATAATTTAGTTTTTTTTTTGTGAAATAAAATTTTTTCATTTAAACAAATCTTTTTCTCTCTTTCTTATACGTTCCCTTTCATACACATGCGCGTGCGCGCATGCGATATATATATATAAATTTATTATACCAGATATCCATGACTGGTGTAAAGATTAAAAAAAAAATTCTTGTAACTGTTATGCAGAGTTATGCAACGTTTCACTTTGTTCGTGAAACATTGACAATAGAGAAACAGAAAATAAAAGCATAGAGTTGTTTGAAATATAGTGTTACTAGAGAATTTTAAAAATTAAGTGGGTCAATAAAATTCAAAATGAAGAAATCTTAAGATAAATAAATACAGGAGGAAAGAAATTTATGGTAGAATTTTGTAAAGATGAACTTGGTTGGAAGGTTTCAGATACAATTAATTTGGTAATTTTTATAAAAAGGTGTGTAAAAAGTAAAAAATTGTAGAGGAGGCAAAGATTGGAATATTTAGAATCTAACTGAGGATTTAGGTTAAAGTAAACATGATGAGATTGAAAGATTAGTACCAAACAGAAAGGAATGAAATATAGCATCAAACTAATCATTTCAAGAAAAAAATGTAAAAGGTGTGTTTTTAAAGTAAGGTCTGTTTTCAAATAAAATCAAAAGTAAAAAATATGAATAAATTGTATTACTTGCACATGAAAACTGCATTTATTTACTACTTTTCTGCATTGTGCCTAGATGATGGATGCCGCCGTTACATTGACTGTTGCTTCGCCTCGATGTTTGAGTAAGAATCCAGGTTTCATCTCTGATAAAAGTTCAGTCACACAATTTATCATCTTCACTTTTGTAATACTGTAAAATTCATGTGCTGCAGCAAGACATTTTGACTTATGTTTGTGGGTTAACATCTTTGGCATCCATCCTACAAACAATTTCAAAACTTCATAAATCTGAAATCAGGAAACATCTAATACAATTATTACACAGTGATGCTCTGTTTTTCTTGAATTTTTTCTTCAACTTTTTCAATCAGCTCATCTATTATCACTGATGACTGGCCGCTATGTTCTTCTCATGAACATTCGTTCGCCCTTCTTGAAATGAATGACACCATCTGCTTTAGCATCACTCATAATATTTGGCTTACAACCATCACAAATTTGCCTGTGAATTACTTCCGTAGAATTGTTTTCTGCCATCAAAATTTAGATTACTCCTCGTACTTCACACTTAACAGTATCTTGAATTGTAGTACTCATTATAAATGGCTGAATATAAACAATTAACAACAAAATGACTAACTGATGCTAACTGCTAACTATTGATTGAAATTACTGAGCTACGCTAGTATTATCTATTTTCATAACTTACAAAGGCAAACTCAAAACGGACCTAACTTTAAAAATATGTCTCGTATTTATGTAAATGTTGACATTCATTGTTATATTTATAGATTTATTTAGTTTTTTGTATTGTGGTGACATTTTTTTAATTTCTTCTTTTTTTCTTACTTTACAGTCCTAGGGTGTCACAGTGATAATGAATGTTCTACAACAGAAGCATGTATAAATGGAAAATGTTCTAGTCCTTGCCGTTGCGGTATTAATGCTGTATGTGATGTAATTTATCATAAAGCTACTTGTAAATGTCCTGTTGGATATCATGGAAATCCAGCTATTCAGTGTTCAGGTATCGGTTTATATTATATTAAGAGAGTTATAAAAATTTTTTTATGATTTTTCAGATTATTTTTCCTTATATCCACTATAATATAGTTTTTTTTAATAATTTACCCTTTTTTAATTTTTTAGTTGTTTTAATGTTTTTAAAGTATTGTTTTATTTAGTTTGCTATATGGTTTTTATGTCATCCGACCTTTTTTTTTATTTAATTAGCAAGTTATTCCATGCTTTTCATCTGTTTTAATGTTTCATTATAATTTTTTTATCATATTTTCATTGTTAAATTTCATCTTTTATTCAGTTTTGTTGATCTCGTTAATTTCATTTTGCACTTATGCTTCACTTGACTTCACCACACTTTTAAAATACATTTTTAGCTATATAACAAGACTTTTACGTTTATCTATTATTTTTCCTTTACTTTATTAGTTTTTTCCATTGGAATTTGCTTAAATCTCTTTTTTTATAAACTTATAATTTGTATTATTTGTTCCTTCTTGAATACTTACTTATAAAATTGCAATATATATGTGTACTTTTGTAATACGTAGCCATCATACAAATACTTACAACTTATTGATTTTATTATTATTTGTTATTAATGTAAACAAATTTTTATTAAAGTATAAACATTTTAATCATTTTGTATTGTTACCTAACTATCAACTTTCTTGATGTAATTGAGATATAATTGTGTGTTCTTGATCAATTGAGTAATTTTATTATTTCTAAATAAATTAAATTTCTGTTTTTCAGGGCCTCAAAATCCATGTGATCCTAATCCATGTGGTATTGGAGCTCTGTGTGAAATAGATAACGGTAGTCCAATTTGTTTCTGTCCAAAGGGAATGACTGGAAACCCTTTCAAAAATTGCAGTAAGTACTCATTAGACATATATTATTATTTCCTGCTTTAGTTATGAAAATGTTTTGTGTATGATTTTTTTTTAGTGAATAATAGTAGAATTAGAATTAAATAAAAAATTATAACTATTTACCATAAGGTATGACTGTTCTGCATTTCATAATCATAAATGGTTATTTCATAGATCTCTCCCTACTTTTAATATCAGAAATCATTAATTTCATTTGATTATTTTATGTTTAATAAGATACTATTTTTCTCTTTTAGTTCCTGAAGGAGATGACTGTTCACCTAATCCATGCGGTCCAAATTCAGGATGTAGAATGGTTCATGGAAAACCTCAGTGTTTCTGTCTACCTGAATTCGAAGGTTTTCCACCACAGAAACCGTGCATACTTCCATCACACCCATGTGATCCTTCTCCATGTGGTCCTAATACTCAATGTGCCATACTTGATAATGGTTTTGCTAAATGTACTTGTTTACCTGGTTATATAGAAAGCCCAAATACTATTAGAGGTTGTGTAGAAGTGAAAAATCCATGTCAACCAAATCCTTGTGGACCAAGAGCAGTTTGTGATCCAACGAGAACACCACCGTGCTTCTGTCCGGATCCTTTAATTGGAAATCCATTCAAAAACTGCGGAGGTGAGTTAACTTATTTATTTGTGTCTTTACAACATTTATTTTTAACATCGTCTTTTCTTAATTTTTTTAGGTTCATCCTTTTTAATACATATTTCTTACACTTTTCATGCGATTTATTATTTTAAGATTCAAAGAAGTAGTAATATGTATTATGATTAATTTTAAGATTTATGGTTCAAATCCTAGTAAAGCCGGTTACTTTTATATGGATTTGAATGCTAGATCATGGTTACTCGTGTTTTTTTGTTGGTTGGGTTTCAATTAACCACATATCTCAGGAATTGTCAACCTGAAACTGTGCATTACAACATTTCATTTACATTCATTCATACATATCATTCTCATTCATCCTCTGAAGTAATAACTTACGATGGTTCCGGAGGCTAAACAGAAAAAAAGAGAAAAGTAATTATTAATAATAAAATTTATAAATATAATAAAATTAGTTAACAGAATAAATCTTTATTCCTCTGTAAATTACCCTTTATTCTTGAATGTAATAAAATCAACGATGTTAGTTTTTCTTTGTAAAATTTTGAAGTAGCTGTTCACTTAAATAAGTTGTTCCACTGATAAAAGCAAGAAATTGTCTGGGCAGGCTGACCAATTCTGATTTATTTTTTTACAAGTAATTATAATTATATTTATAGTGAGAGTTCTTAGTTAAGCTTCATATTATGTCTGATTTTTAAAAAATATACACAAGCTTGGTTTTGATATTAGAACTTAGTTAAATAAAAATATCACTAGAACTGAAATTAAAAATATGTGCTTAATTATGATAGAATGTACTGGAGCAGGGTATATGTCATTTTTTTGATCATTATGGAATTTCTTTTAGTTGTATAATTTTTGTTATTGACAAAATAAATAGACTGGTTTTCATTGTTGGTGTAGTTTTCAATATTTAATTTTAAGCTCCATATGAATATTTCTTTGTTCAGTTTTATTATATTATTATTGTTTAAAATTTAAGCCATGATAATTAGTTTTCTTGATTAACTGATCAGTGAAAGTAAAATTTAGTTGTTTTTTTTTTTTTTTTTATAACCTTTATATTAATTTTTTTCTTGGAAAAGTTTTATTAAGATCATATAAAGTAAATTTATAAAATCTTTTTCTATAAATATGTAAAATAGCAAAGAAAATCATCTTCAGGTAGAATATTCTACAGTAAAAACGTTGATGAACTTTCACAGGATTCATGTAAAGTTTAAAATTGAACTTTCCTAAGTAGACTTTACCAGTCTATTTGTTTTATTTTTATGACTATATCCTATTTATTTAAAGAAAAATAATGCAGAATGTTTTAAATATATTTTTTGTATTGGTAAATATTTATAAAAATTAAATTAGAATTTTTGTCAAATACCCCCAGTGATAAGGGATGAGAACTTTTATCAATCTTGATAACACATTTAGTGAACAATTAAAAACATTTTAATTCAATACTTTTAATGTATTAAAAGTTAGACCACTAACGTTTTACACTAACTAACTGAAGTTTAAATAATTCCCAGTAGTATGTTATTTTTTGATATCCTATAAAAACACATAATTAGAAATTTCATTTACCCAACTGCTTTTAATTAATCAACTTCATTTCAATTCCCACCTATTTTTTTAATTTTTTGAAGTATTATATTAATATCGCTAGTGTATGATTTACCATACCAAATTTAATTTTAGAGTAAATTGTTTCTGATTTATACTGTAGTTCTTTGATTTATACCATGGTTACATAGTAGTAAAACTTAATTTACAATAAGACAGTTAAATATATAATTTATTGCCTGCTAGATTCTGATTCTGAGCAGTTTTCAATTCGCCACTTGCATTTGCACAAAATAACAGTGTGAAACAGTCTTTCATAGGTTTGTGGCCCAGCAATGAATTCTCCTCTGTTGTAATATAAGTTCACTTCGGCATCTTCTTCCAGAAGAGACCTGTCTCATCACAATTAAAAACCTGCTGCGGTAGATAACTCTCAGAATTCACAAGCTTCTTGAATACACCAATGAAGTTCTTGACTACTTTTATGCCTGAGCTTGCTGTTTCTTCATGCCTCAGAACACTGTGGATGTCAGTTCTTCTCTTAACATTTTCGAACCACCCACCGTTTACCTTGATTGCTTCTTCTTTGCCCATTTATGATCCTGGCGTCTTCTTAATGAGGTCGACAAAAATGTGTTTTGCCTTCTCACAAATTATGTTTTCATTAATAGTGTCACCTTGCATTTGCTTCTCGTTGATCCATATTTGAAGCAATCTTTCAACATCATTGAGAATATGTGGCGTTGCATAGAAATTCTTTTGACACCTTTTGAAGTATCGATTTCCTCAATCTTATTCTTTTTTTTTTTGAGGATAGTGCAGATTGTTGATGTACACCAGTTGTATGTGCGTACTAGGTTAACAATGCTCACACCTCGTTCTCAATGATTTGGCTTTAACTTCTACGGTGATTTTTTTTTCTTACCCCTGCCTTCTTGCAGCATTTTCGTTGGTGAAAAATTTGTAAGCATACTTAAACTTGCACAAAAAAAAATACACAATAATGTGTCTGAATGAAACTTTCACAAGCAACAGTAAGATGCTAGTTGAATGAACACTAAACACAGAGTGATAGGGTGACAGTTGAGATGCAAGCAGGATGTGATGTCACGATGTCTCCTTGTCACTCGTTCTGCGAAACATTGCTCATTAAGGAAGTCACTTTTTTACATTTTGTTTTGTTTCTTATGTGAATAACTTGTTTTGGAAGGTGCTTATTAAGCAAAGTTTGACTGTGCATTAAGGAAATAATATAAGGCAAAACAGATATCAATTCACATTCATATACACTAGATTTTTATATTTCCCAGCTATAATGATATATGCTGCTATAGCAGCTTTAGTTTTAATGGGAAAGTATATAGATTGGTCAAAAAGAATTAGTCTTTTTAAAGTTTTGTGCCTTAAGGAGACATTTTTTTTTAAAAATAAATTTAAATTGCCAATAAATAATCTGTGAAAAAAATTGTTTATTCTAATGCTTCCAAATCCAAAAAATGCATGTTTGTTAGAGATGTGTATGTATGTACGATTTTATGTTGGCCTGAATTTGATCTTATAACTCTTGACTTCATTGACCGATTTTCTTTAAACTAGGTAGAAGCTACATTCAAGGGGAAGAAAGTATTAAATTTTTGCAAAAATTGGTAAAAGGGGGGAGTGTTTTATAGAAATAAAATTTTAGTCTTTACTGGGGCAATTTAGCAAAAAAATGTACTTACAAAAGTTGAAGTTCTTTTTATTAAGATTACAAACAACAAAAAATTGTCATTCACTCCTCAAAAACTGATTTTATATATTTTTCTTTTCTTTAGTTATATCTTGCTTTAGAAAAGAAGTTAATGGGAGTTTTTCGCATCTATACTTTCTACTTCTAAAGGCCTTCACACCACGATAAAACATTTGCCCATTCCATTCCAATGGTGTGTGGTAACAAACTTTTTTTTTGATACCCCTTACTCTTTAGTATTTTTTGAAAAAGAAATTAGCTAAAAATTTTCATTCTTTCCTTGAAAATAAAACTTTTTTTTTTGACTTGATGATTTCGCTACATAATCTTGAAGCTTTTGCATGGGAAATGGAAATGGGATGTTTATAGCGTATGAAAAATGTCTTGGCTGACTGGTATTCAAACCTGTGACCTCCTGGTGAAAGGCGAAGATGTTACCATTCCATCATGGAGATCAATGAAGATCTGCCATGGAGAAAACTAAATAAACAAACTTTATTTAGTATTATGGCTGTATCTTTGTATCTTTTAAACAATTTTAATAAGTTTTTTTTAAATTTATTATTACAACTTGGAGATTATTTTCTTAAAAATTAATTTTACCCAAATGCTTTCCCTTGAGTATGGGAGCCCCAAATTGATAAAAAAAAATTTTTTTTAGAACTCAAAACAATAGTCCCACTGTTCAAACTTTCATTAAGTCTTCCACAAGTATAGAAAAAATCAGTTGTTTTATTTATTTATTCAATTTTCTTTCACAAAATAAGAAATAAATATTTTTACATAAAAATGTGAAAATAAGGAATTTACAATTTTGCTTGTTGTTTTTCAATAAAAAAGAATTATTTTATCACAAAGATACAAAATTAGCTTAAAATGATTGATTTGAAAAAAACTTTCTGTGTACACCAGAAATGGACTGCATAACTTGACCACCACAACCAGGAAAATTATGCAATTCATTGCCGCCTTTTTTTAATTTAGGATTTAAAAACAAAGATCTTGAGGGATTATCAGTTTTATGAAGTTTATTATTATTTTCAAATTATTTAATAAAAACAGTATGGACAGTAATTATATAAAAAGAGAAAACCTTGTTATTTTTTTCTTTTTTTTAAATCAAACTTAATTAATTCTATTTCTGTGACTCATTTATCCATTCATCCATATGTAACTAATTACAATAAAGTGACATAAACTGGTTTTCCTTATTAGATTTATAATTATAATATTTATGAAGGTAGTATTTTTATAAAGCTACACAATATTCATATTAATTGTAGTTTTCTCTGTATAGCTTTTTAATACTATTATTAGAATTCTTTTTTCACTTCTCAGTTATTTTCTATTTATATATTTTTCTTGTAAAGATGATTAGTTCATCTAAATAATGAAAGGTATTGTGTAAAGATTTCTTCCTATCATTATTATTACATTATGTTGACTGTTGAATTTGTTATTGCTTTAATTTTTAATTGTTTTTGTACTAACTTAAATGCGTTTTTGATAGTTTTTTGTGGTAACTATTTTTTTAATTAAACAAATTATCATTTAGATTAATTTTAAAATTAGTTCTTTTTAAATACTGTAATTTTCTAAATATTTTTATAGTTTATAAAATATAACCTTATATTTTATACAAACAGTATACTAGAGTACTTGTCTCCATGTTGTATTAATACATATATTAATAGTTGACCTGAAAGGTTTTTTTTTCTAAAAACTGTTGTTGATATATTATTCTAAGGTAATAAATTTCAGTAATTACTCTGCTGTTTTTCATTTTTAACAATTATTATTTTGTAAGATTGTTTTAATATTTTATTGTGATTGCAACACAATATTTATATTGTGATTTTTTGTGATTTTTTGTGATTTTTTTCTTTAGAACCACTCAAATCTTTGTGTCAACCAGGACCATGTGGATTCAATTCTGATTGTTATGTTGTTGGTAATACAGAACAGTGTTATTGTAGACCAGGATTTATTGGTGATCCTTATAATGGCTGCAGGCCTCAGCCGTCTAGTCCATGTTTACCAAATCCATGTGGCCCTCTTGCTGTCTGTACTGTTACACCTGATGGTAAATGTATTTTTTAATTTATTTTTTTACTTAACTCTGAAAATTTTTCTAAAGTGGAATTAAAATTATGCATGATATTTTTTTAAACTTTTGTTATCTTTCATTATAATTATAATTTTCTCATCTGTCAGTTTAAATATAAATAATTCCAAGGTAGTTGTAGTGCTAATAACATAACCAGAATGGCAGATTGTATCCTATTGAATTTTGTTTTTTAAATTGACCTTCCTTATATAGGATAACCAGTATTGCATTAATAGTTTAGTGTTAATCTAATGTAATTATTACTGAAGTCAGTTTCTTATTTCATCTTGTAAAACATTTATTTTCTCAAAAAATTAATTGCAAAAAGTTGTATTATTTCTAGTAAACTTATTTCAGAAATGAGAGAATCATTTAATGAAGGAGTAAAGATGTAAATTAAAAACGTTATGTAGTTGTTTGGTATCAGTTTCCCTGAGTATTTCACAGGTTACTATTATTATTGTGATCTTAGTCTCTTAAAAATGGAGTTTATTAGAGAAAAGAATATTCATTAGATTTTGTTTCTATTTTTATTGCTCCATAGATAATCCAAAGCCTGCAACTCTAGAGCAGTACATAACTCAATTATTTTCATAAGAAAAAACTCATGATTATATAGATAAATAAAAACAATAAAACAAAATGTAGAAAACAATAAAAATATCTATTTACTGCCTATAATTTCAGAGAGCTTGTTATTAAGAAATATAATGCATTCAGCATCAATTAGATTAATAATTGAAGGTTGTCAAATTTATAAAATGTAAAAAAACTTCACATGGTCATTCATGAAAAGTTAATTGCATACATATTTATAAATGTAGCATTAGAAGGATGAATAAGTGAAACAGATGTTTGACAATTTAGTATTTAGTAAATTGTAGATTTTTTTATTTGTACACTTTGTCAGTTCTGTATTTAAAAAATTTATTATAATGTTTTATTACTTTTTTTAATTGTAATATAGTATTTTTTTGTATCTACAATTACTTAACATCAGCATTATTTTATGTATGTCTATTCATTGTATTACAGGTCATCCTATGTGTTTGTGTCCTGATGGAATGGCTGGAGATCCATTTACTGGATGTGGTGGACCTGAATGCACAACTGATGATGATTGTCCATTAAATCGAGCTTGTATGGGTTATAGATGTAGAGATCCTTGTCCAGGTGCATGCGGTATTGGAGCATCATGTCGTGTCGAAAAACATCATCCAGTTTGTACATGTAACCATGGTTTAACCGGAAATCCACTAGTCAGATGTTCACCTGTTATTGGTAAGTTATATGCTGATTATATTGAATGGTTTTCATTGCCCATTGACAGAATTTATTTCTGTTTTGTTTGGTGCTTATTTTGAAAGAATTTGTTGTTTTTAAAAAGAAATTTGTTTGGTTGGTACCAAATCATGCAAGTCAAGATAGACATCTAGTAAAATGGATGAACTTTTTCATTTGTTACTTCCTTAATTTGTTCCTTGTGTTTTGGGTTGATATAGAGAGACTTATCATCTTTTATTGGAGGTTTACAGTTTAAGTCCATCCAGCCTAGTTACATTTTACTGCTAACAGCTTCTCAATATTGTCTCTTTCTATTTTGTATACTAGGTTCTAATCAATAACCCCTCCTGGCACAGAGATCCTGGTACAACTAGCTGCTGGTACACTCTCTGTTTAGACAAGGGATACAGCTATCTTCCAACCAGAAAGAAATAGGATTAAATATCTGAATACTGACGGAGTATCATATAAATCAGTTAAAATCTACTTTAATAAAATTTTACTCAAGTTTATAAAATAAAAAAGTGTCTTGTATATGGTGTATGTTCCAAAATCAGTTAATTAATAAAAAATAAAATCAATATTCATTAAAAAAGCATTCTGGAAAAATTTTAGGTTTTATAATCACGAATACACATAATTACAAAATTCAAGATGTCACATGCACAGTTGAAATTGCATGAATGTTCTTTTTTTGTTATTAGTTTTTTAATTTTATTGCTCATGAATAAGAGCCATTTTATTTAGTTAACATTTAAAATATGAAGCTCATGGACAGTATATTTTTCAATTTAATTTACATTTTCTCCCTTTAAGTTATAATTTGATAAAAGGTAATTCTTGTATTAATTATGAGAAAATTTTTATTTAACCAAACAATAACAGTAAGAACAAAATATAATAAATAGAGGATATGTTATATAGCATTTCATTCAGTAAAAAACAGATTAATGGTTTTACAGTTTTATTGTTTTAACTTTAGATAACCCATACTGATAAACCTGTTTTACAGTATTTAAAATAAATTATTTATGAAATTTTGTCTCTTCTATTAGTTTTTTATATTAATGTTTATATTTAAACTTTGATTTAGATTTTTGGTTTTAAGTACTAATAATTTATTTTTCCTAGTTGTAAAAAAAAATATTTATTGTAGTTATTAAAATTTAATTTTAAAGGAGTCCATTATATAATTTTTCTTTATGTTTACTATATTAACTTTAATTTCCATTTTTGTAGTACCTGTGCCAGCTGGTAATCCGTGTGCACCAAGTCCATGCGGACCAAATACTCAATGTGACATTATTGGAGGTCGGGCTGTTTGTTCATGTCTTCCAAACTTCCTCGGAGATCCACATTCTGGTTGTCGACCTGAATGTTACATCAACTCAGATTGTGCTTCTAATCAAGCTTGTATCAGTCATCACTGTGTAAATCCATGCTCTCTTGGTAGTATTTGTGGTCTTGGAGCAGTTTGTACTTGTAAAGATCATACTCCAACTTGTTCATGCAGAGATGGATTTACTGGAGATCCATTTATCCAGTGTATTCCACAACGTAAGTATTAGTATTTAATTAATTTTTCTTTTTTTTTTAATTACTTTTTCCTTTTATTATACTTAAAACAAACTGTTATCTCAATTTTTACATAGGTTTTCCAGATTTTAGAGCTGTAATTTAAGTGAAATGTTTTTGGTTGCACAGAAATATGCTTTACCCAACTACAGTTCAAAGAAAGACTTTATATTAACATGAGACATATTTTTTTTTTGTCAATAAAAAATCTCACTTCCTCTTTTTTGAATATGCTATTATGTTGCGGTTTTACTGATTATAAATATATAACTTATTCATTTTCATTGCCAAGGCATTCAAACTTATTTTTGTTTTATGTGGCAAATGTTAATTCACAGTTACTACTGAGTTGAATGAAATAACTCTATTATGTTCAGTTACTATTTTATATTTCAAACAAATTCATGTGAAAAATTCATAATTGTATTTGTGGAGTGCAGCAAAGGGAAGCATTTTTTCCATGCAAAGGTAATGAAACAGTTATATTTTAATGGGCCTTCTCGATACTATCTCCTGGCCGCTATTCTGTTACTGAGTTTTAATTAATCATATACAAGGTGTACTGATACCTGACAGAACAATGCTTGTATGTAACAAGCTTCAGGTTTACTCTCTATATGAACAAGAGATACAGTTTTCTATAAAAGTAGAATTAACAAAGCAGATATATGGAAATTTCTGAATATGTCAATTAATTTTTTTTTTAAAGTAAAAAATTTTTTCCCCTCTCTTTTACTGAATATTTTTTAGCTATTTACTGATTAATCGTATCATAAATGTCATATTTATTATGAAATTGGATATTTCACTTACTCTTTTATAAAATATTTTATTCCAATAGTTCAATAGTTTATTGAAATATTATAATTAATTTATACCTCTCTGCAGTCTGAGAGCCAAAACTTGTTACATGTTATGAACTTGTAACAAGTTCATAAACTTGTTACAAAAATTTCTGGTTAGTGCTAAGAGTGACATAGGTTAAATTGTTCTTAGGCTGACACAGCAAAATGTCACTTTAAAATAATATTATGGAATTTTAATCAGTTTTTTGGTTAGCATAAACAGTCTCCTTGATTCTTTTTCATACTCATTTTTTTTTAACTCTAGGTTTAATAATGTATTTTAATAGTAGTATTTTTTTAGTGTTATAGTTAAATTTTATTTCTTTCAATTTCAGCTGTTGTGCCAGTTGGAAATGCCACATTACCTTGCAGACCATCACCTTGTGGTCCTCAATCAGTATGTAATGTCTACGGACCACAAGTAGCAATGTGTGATCCTTGCGGTAGTCCAGAAGCCACGTGGAATCCAGCTTGTCACCCAGAATGTTTGACCGATGCAGATTGTCCATTTGATAAAACATGTATTAGTCAGAAATGTAGAGATCCATGTCCTGGTTCTTGCGGTATTAATGCTCAATGTGTAACTGTGTATCATAATCCAGTTTGTTCATGTCCTCTTCCACTTATCGGAAATCCATATGAACATTGCTCACCACCTCCACCAGGTTAGTGTATATTTTAATGGTTTTCTATTAATTATTATTATTATTTTTATTAATGGTGTGATATTTAAAAAAGCTTACAAACATTTTTTCAAGCAAAAACTCAAACAAATCAAAACCCTTATTTATTAACATGTTGAGTGCCAATCGATCTAACAAACTTTTTCTGAAAACCCGACTTTTAATTTTTTTGGTAGTAATAATAATTTAGATAAAATGAGGGGTTTTAGTGACATTTTTACACTAATATCGCTTATAAAGCCATGCATGTGTACGATATCTCTTGGCACTGTTGGCCTCCTGAATGAATGCATGTTCTGAAGGGCCACACATGCCATTTGACGCCAAATGGATTTAATGGTTGTTATAGTAATTAATATTAGTTTATGTGCAATATAATTACTGTATTGTGAAAATTATTATTGGTTTTAAAATACTAATTGTTTAATACATTTTTAATCCCATATTTATGTTTTTTATTCTTGATATACTGTTGAAAAATTAGGCGCATGCGCGCACACACACATACATCATAAAACCTTAGACTCGTCTGTACATAATTATTTTTTAGGATAGTACAAATTAGCCATTTTTTTCATTAAAACAAAATCAGTTAAAGGTTGTGTCTTACCTGCTGCTTGTTCATTATTACAAAAAATGAAGAGCTCTCATAATTACCATAAATCTATTCCAGCCCATGTAATTTTGGAAAGTCAGTATATTAAATGATATGTACACCAATAATCTTTTATTCTGTTCAATTTAATCTTCCCCATGTGTAAAACAAGTCCCAGAAACATGCGAAATTCGTCTTTTGTTACAGGTTTCCATAATAAACAAAATTTTGGATGATTAAATTTTGTTCTAAGACTTCTGCATAATTAATCATTTCATTCACACTTAAGTTAAAAAACTTATCATCAGCTAGTAATTGAAAATAGTTAATTGGTTTACTATCACCATCAATTGGAACGGGAATACGAAGATCAACAAAATCAATTATTTTTTAATTCTGGTGGACCGGTCACCCAAACCCTCCGGGTTGGTCCAGTGGTGAACATGTCTTTCTAAATCAGCTGATTTGGAAGTTGAGAGTTCCAGTGTTCAATTCCTAGTAAAGGTATTTACTTTTACACAGATTTGAATACTAGATTGTGAATACCGTGTTCTTTGGTGGTTGGGTTTCAATTAACCACACATCTCAGGAATGGTCGAACTGAAACTGTACAAGACTACATTTCATTTACACTCATATATATCATCCTCTGAAGTAATAGCTGAACGGTAATTCCCAGAGGCTAAACAGGAAAAAGAAAGGACCGGTCACCCATACGACATTACTTGCCATTTTCATATTTGTTGTACGTTGAGTGGTTTTTGGTGCAGGTATATTTGCATCGATGTCATTTTCAGTTATCTGAATATCATTGTCATTGGTTTCAGTTTCTCTGTGGTTAGTTTGCACAGTTGAGTGTCAGTAAGATTTTCGTCTTTACTTAAATCACTTTCACTACCTGATTCGACATCACTGTCATCTAAATATTCATATTCAGAGTCACTTTCAGCACTAAATTCACTGTTACTACTCCCTTTTTCCAAATATGTTTTAGTTATTCCACTGATAATTCTTTTTAACATTAACACACCACATAAAAGTTAACAGCTGAACTGAAAGGCCAGCATAAGTAGAATGCATTCCATATGACTTATGCATAGGCCCCTAGATGGTGCCAATGTCCCCTGACATAACTGTCTAGTGATCCCAATTGGTGGTTATGATGCTCAACATGTTAATGAATGGTAGAAAATTGTACTTAATTATTGATGTAAGAGTTAAACCAGCTTAGAGTAAAGAACGTTCATGTTACAATATGTTTACATTATGCTAAATTTGTATACTATATAATTTTAGCATATATATCATAAAGTTTTTAATACAAATATAAGTTTCAGGCAAGAGCTCTTTAAATAAATATTATTTTGCTCTTAAAATTCAAAGAAAAGTAGCTTTAATTTACTTGCTATTTATCAGAACAGATGTTTACAATGCAGTGATTTGCCAGAATTTTCTATCTCTTATTTCTGTTTCATTTTAGTGAATTGAAGGACCATCACAAGAATTGTTTACCTCTTGTTTAATTTTATTTGTTGTTTTACTTAAAAAAATTTTCACCTAAAAAATTTTAAATGTATGAAAATTTATTTTTTATTATTTATTTCAACTATCTTTACTCAGTAATATTGTTTAAATATAAAAAATATATTGTAATAAATACAATTAAGTAATTAATAATTGTGAACTTTTAAGAAATATTTGTTTATTGATGTAGTTGCTTCCCCACAATGGCTCCAAACAAGACTATAATTACTCTCAAGTAACATAATTATTATTGCAAGAATAAGTTTTAAATTAAGGATATGTTTAATAATGTTTTTTGTTTAATATTTATTTTTATTAAATTATTAATATTAGAGCTGTAAACAGTCAATTTTTATATTTAGATGTAAAATTTTGATTAGGAAATTTATGATGAAAAACCTCTTATTCAGATTTTGTCTTTGCTGTTATTTATATTCTACATTATGGAATAGCCCTGAATACCACCTGAAAACATAATCACACCTAATTTTGTTGATCACTTATACTGATATGAGTTTTCATCAAGTTTACATATCTAGATTCCTATGAATACAAACAATTTTTACTTTATTATTTTAAAAAAGTGTGGTGAATAATGTATTCAAAAAAGAGAGATTTTTTGTGCCTTAACAGTTAGAGAAATAACCCGCTAATTCATATGGTATATTTATATAAAAATTAATTTCATTATTAAATATTATTATTTTTATAGTATTTATTTATGAACATTCAAAAACCTGAATTAAAATAAAATATGTAATTTATTTAAGAATGAAATTTAGAAATTTCTACCGTGTTATCTTAAAAGTCTGATTTTACAGGTTAGCATAAGTTTGATATCAGTAGATTTTTATTTTTTTTGTTTTAATCATTTCAGAAATGACACCGAAACCAGATTCATGTGAAAGACTACGTTGTGGTGCAAATGCATTCTGTAAGAAAGAAAATGGAAAAGTTACGTGCAACTGTCTTCCTGATTATTATGGAAATCCATACCTTGCTTGTAGACCAGAATGTGTCATTAATACAGATTGTCCACAGAACTTATGTTGCATTAATAATCAGTGTGTAAATCCTTGTGCTGGTGCTTGTGGTGTTAATGCACTATGTCATCCTGTCAATCATCTTCCAATTTGTTTTTGCCCTCAGGATCATACTGGAGATCCATTTGTATCCTGTTATCCATTTAGACCTTGTAAGTAATATATATATATTTATTTTCTTTTATGTTGCTATAAATTATTTACTAAATCATAGATTTTTAAAACTGTATTTCTTTCATATAATAGTTGTACATTTAATAGCATTTAACATAATATTAAAATATAGTAGTAGTATTATATAATAATAGTAAACTGAAAGTGAATTAATGAAATGAATGGCTTCAGTTGCTTAATAAGCTAGCTGTAGGTATTCGTACCTGATGTTTTCTGCACTTTCTAATTTTCCTATTTATTCATCTTCATATTCTCCATGGACAATCACCCACATACATTTTATGTTTGACCTCACAAAATACAATAAAGAATCAACACCATCTATTTTCTTTCAGCAAATTTTTCATCATATTCTTTTCATGGCAAACCCGGATGCAGTGGATACACAGATGGGATGAAACAGAATGATACTATTGGCTGCGCGTTTTATATTGTTTTGTGTTTATATTACATGTTTTGTTTTCTAGGCGTTTCTTTTAAATTTTTAATTGTGAATTTTGTTGTTTTTTACATAGTTTTTAAAACACTTACATCGTGTTCGGGTGGTGATAACGCTGAAGCGTTTTTCGCCCAGAAAAGAAAAAGTTATAGTAATAAGATAGGATACCACTACTGCTGCTTAATAGTGATGTAGGCTGACACTGTAGTAAATAGAATAAATTCCCAGTTTAGACTTGGATTATTATTACATATATTATTTTATTAACTAATAAACAAAATTATTAATTTAGAAGTAATTTAATAAATAAACTTTTGTTTTTCAGTACAACCAGCTGATATGGGAGCACCAGGTAATCCATGTGATCCTTCACCATGCGGTCCAAACAGCCGTTGTTTAATAACACCACAAGGATATGCGGCATGTTCTTGTTTACCTGGTTATCAGGGTTCTCCACCAGTCTGCAAACCAGAATGCGTTGTCAGTGCTGAATGCCCTCAAGTGCAAGCTTGTATTAATCAAAAATGTGTTGATCCTTGTCCTGGTACTTGCGGTTTGGCTGCTCATTGTATCGTTATCAATCATAATCCAATATGCAGTTGTCCACCGAATTATCATGGGGATCCATTTGCAAGCTGTTTCCCACCACCTGGTAAGATTTGATTTTATTTTATAACATTTTCATAGATTTATTTATACCGCATTTATTACATTATTTTTTGTGGATTTATTAATTTGAATAATTCTCCTTTTGACCCTTTTAATTTAGAGCTAATCAGGTTAGCTTTAGATTCAGTCCTATATATTTTCAATATTTCTTACTATAAAGCATCAGGATCTCATATATAGCTATTTAAATTCATGCAATATTATTTTATTTGTTTTTATTGTTAAACTATTTAAAAGCTGTACAACATACATTATAATGTGTTTCATGTGTTTATGTATTCAGCATACTTAGGATTTTTTACATTCAATGTGTAATGCCATCTAGTTATCATGATGATATCAATGAGGTATTTGTACTGATTTAGAAACTGTAAATAATTATGATAATGGTGATTGTAAAGTTATTTATAACATTATTCTTGATAGTGAAATTTTGGATTGATTGATCATTGAAGATAGTAAATACCCAATCTGGTAAATTTATTTATCTGGCCAGCATGAAGTTTACATTATATTTCATTGATATTATAGTATTTAATTAGAAAATATAGTACAGTTTCAGACTAAATTACAAAAAAAGAATTAAAGGTTTTTTTTGTTTTGGAGGTTTTCTAAATTCAAAATTAGAAAATCAAGTATGACATTTTGTTTTACAAGTTGTGAGTGATGATCCATACAATTATGTACCATTACTGCCTCAAAAAATTAATATGTATAAATATATTTTTAATAGTGATTTAATAAAGTATTTTCAGTTTCATGATATTGAAATTACATGATTATGAAAATATTCTTAGAGTGTGTTTGAAGGACATGCTGTAAAACATTGTAAAAAGAGTCGTCAACTCTTTTAACATGTCTTCATAATGTGATATCTCTTTTATTTTCATTATTTTAAAACTATTATTGTGTTATATATTAAAAAATATAATATACTGATGCCTAGAGATTAGGAGTGTAACTTTCATTTCTAAATTGCCGTCATTTTAGAAGCAATCTTATTTCTTAATTTTAAAATAAACTAATTTTATTAAGTGAGATGGGATGTAAAGAAATATATATATATATATATATATATATACAGAGTGTATCATGAAGTTTCCTCGGGACATTCGTAACATATTCTACTCATGAAAATAAATGGAAAATGTTCATATAAACAAATGTCCTAAAAAGCTTCAGTTGCAAGTTACAGCTAGTGAAATATTTTGCTTGGATTTCAGCTACCCCAGTGAAATGAGGTCGTACTGAAATTTTTAGAATGTTAATTAAGGGGTACAATTAGTAATTTCTTATGGTTTTTGACCTGAAAAATTGAATAAAATAGGTCCCACAACTGTATCTGCTATAGGTTTTGAGAAATTGGGTGAAAACCAATAAACTGAGGTCAAAAAACCCTGTTTTTTATGTTTGATGTACAATAACATTGTTGAATGGGTGATAAACACATAAAACTTTTACAAAAAACCTTATAGAAAATTTAATTCTGAACAAAATGGTGTAAGATAAGTTGAATAAAACAAAGAAAAGTTAGAAAAATTCAAATTTTATTTTCATGAGTAGAATAGGTTATGAAAGTTCCAAGAGAATTTTGTGATGCGCTTTATATAAATGAAAACTGAAATATTACACATCAAGGTACTTTTCTAGTCAGGTAAGGCTCTTCTTTTCATACTTAGATAGGTCTTCCCGCTTCCTTGTTTAGAGATTAGAAATCTTCATAGAGGCTGGGGATGGCTAAAAGGCTTGGGAGAGACCATAAAATAAAATTAGAATTAAATTTAAAGAGTTATTAAATTAAATTTTGTTTGAATGTTCCTAAAGAGTTAATTAATTTTATTAGATTATGTTTTTTTAAATTAATAATTATTGTTTTATTACAGATATTGAAGAACCAAAAGTACCATCAGTGCCACCAAATGTTTGTCAACCGTCACCTTGTGGACCGAATTCAATTTGTCAAGTTATTCAAAATCGTCCTGTGTGCTCGTGTAGTGCTAATTTTATTGGAAGTCCACCATTCTGCAGGCCAGAATGTGTAATGAGCCAAGAGTGTCCTTATGATAAAGCATGTATTCAAGAAAAATGTCGTGATCCTTGTGCACAGAGTTGTGGTTTAAATGCAAAATGTAATGTTGTCAATCATACACCTTTCTGTACCTGTTTACCTGGGTTTCAAGGAGATGCATTTATTGGATGTTCTAAAGTACCACCTCGTAAGTATTATAATGTTCTTTTTATTTTAGTTTCCGCTCTGTATTTCATTTCTACACTTCATCTCATTACTTAGAAATGAGTGATGTTAGAAACAATTTGTAATGTGTTCAAAAGAATAACATTTTCATGTGGTTTATTAAAATAATCAAAAATGTCTGTGTCTGATCGATTATAACTGGCAGAAGAATATTGATTTAGATATATATTTTTATAACCTGAATTCATACCGACCCAGGGTATGCTTAACTGAATCACTCACCCTTTCTAGTACAGTTTTAAAGACCTATCTTCATAACCTCCCAAGTAGCTAGCTATTTGTTAGTTTATTATATTTCAGTTAAATTATTATAGTGCATATTTTTAACATGACTTATACAGTAAAGAAATTAATAGAAATTAAGTTTTATTATTACAAGATCAAACTAGTAAATTAGGAAATTATTGAACTTTTAAGTTGAATTAACACTATGAAAAATCTATTTATTGGTTTTTAAGGATATTCCCTGATGTATGATTAAACGATTCAGATTTATTTATCTTCATTTATTACAAATTTATATTAAAATATTAAGCTTGAAACTTAATTATTCTTTTTAATTGGTTAATGTTTTTATAGATTTTTATATAAGTTATCCTGGTGACAGAATGTTATAGAAAATACTTTTATAAAAATTAATCTTTTTTAATCTATGTTTTAACCTGTTTAACTTTATATTTGTCTCCATAATATCTTCTTCTTTTTTTTTTTTTTTTTGTTATAAAATAATATTGTTTAATGAATAAGGTTTTACCATTTTGTATTTGAACTGTAATAATCTATATTTGGTTGTTTGGCTTTAAAAAAAAAACAGAATAATGTACAGATTTGTTGGCATTGTTTGGATCTATGAAGTTTCATCTGATTGAACCATTCTGCCATCACATCATAAACAAAATAAATACCACCCCTTCCAAAAAATCTTTGTGAATGCCTATTACATTTATTATTAATTTTTGTAAAATTAATATCAGATTAAGAATATCCTCAGGAAAATTAATAATACTATGCTAGTCCCTTAATAAGTAAATGTAATACAACACATGCACCAATTACAAATTAAAACTGTTATATGATGTGTGCATTGATTTTTAATAAATACTGAGTGACAATCTCCAATATTAATTATTATTCTGTTATTAATTTCATTAGATTTAACACTGAAAACTCACAAAAGATGAAAATAAACCATTAAAACCATGAAAATAAAGACTGACAATCTTTAACCCACAAAATTTACTTTTATCAATGTTTAAATTATTACTAAATTCATCTGTATTATGATTGATCCTAACTGCTATTTTTCTTAATATTATTATTGAATGATTTTATATTCTTTTACTTTTTTCACTTCTTCCTTGAATTTTAACTCTTAGCAATCTTTGTATCTCTGAGTGTGTTTATATATATACATGTACGAACATTCACATTGTGTTTATTGTTATAAACTAAGTCTTTAACTTTACTTTATCATATTGCTTTTGTCACAGATTTTATTATTTTATTACAAAATAAATTTTATTACGAAAAATGCATTCTCTTTATTTTTTCAGCTTTACCACCTGCTGAACCAAAAGATCCATGTGTACCATCACCATGTGGACAAAATGCACAGTGTACAAGTAAAGATGGTATGGCACGTTGTACATGTATACCACCATATGTTGGCAATCCATACGCTGGCGGATGTAGACCTGAGTGTGTTATTAATGCAGATTGTGCATCAAATTTAGCTTGTTTAGCTAGTCATTGTAGAGATCCATGCCCTGGTGTTTGCGGTATCAATGCTGAATGCAGTGTTGTTAATCACGTACCAATTTGTGCTTGTATACCTGGTTATACTGGTGATCCATTTAAAGCATGCCGAACTGAACCAATTAAACGTAAGTTTAATCTCATTTTATTAAATCCTTTGTTGTATTAAATATTAATGTATTTTTTATTTTTCTTCTTCTTCCCTTTACCCATTAACTTGGCTCTTGGATCATAGACTACTATCTTTCATAACCAATTCTTCTTCTGTACTCTACATATGATATCCTCCTTAAACTTATTTAGACACCTTTTTCTTGGTCTCTTTCAATTTTCTCACAATTCAAAATTATCAGTGGTGTTTTTTTGTTTGGTTCAACATACTTCTCATATTTGTGAGAGGCTTTACGTCTACACCCTCATTTGGCTTGCTTGTAAGAAATTTCATTCCAATAGCATGTACTTTACTTACCTTCTATGCTTTTATTACTTATCTCCTAGTTTTTACTTACCTCCTATGTATTTAATTCTATCCTCTACACAATATGACTAGAATTGGTGTAAAGTACACCTTGCCTAAGACTTCTTTACATTTCCATGGCACTTTTTCTCTATTAGTCTTCTTAGGATGTGATAAAAATTTGATAGACTGTGTATTATTCTTCCTACCTTTCTACCGATCTTTCCATCCTTTACCAGCTCATTAACCAAATACTTAGATTTTTTTTACCAGTTTAAGAACTTCATCTTTTTTTTTATTTTCTTACTTGTTTTCTTTATTCTCTGGTTTCCATAATTTTTTTATCTATTTTTCTATTCCCATACTTACTGTGAATATTTTTTGTTTCCTTTTCATTTTTAACTGCAGCGTTTCTCAACCTGGGAGTCACAGTGATATGAAAGGAGGGTCACGAAATTAGCCTATAACTTTACGTATAAACAATAATGAAATCATTTTATGAGAAAAAATGTCACTTATTATAAACATTTTACTTACATTTATAATTACACATGTAAGAAAAATAAATCAATGAGATGGTTTTGTTTGTTTTTCATTTAAAAGTTACTTTGTACATGGATCTATGTTAGTAACATACAATAGCAAATTGTTTTCAAGTGATAAAAGATAATTTCTATATTTAGTTTATAGTGCAGCTATAATAGATGAAAAACCCTTTACACAGAGGGAAGACATAGCAAAAGGGATTAATATTTTCAATGCTTCTGTGACTAAATTTCCATATTCACTTTGATGAGCAAGCCAACATGTATCTAAATCTTCAGATATGAATTTTAGTTGTAATGTTTTATTGGCAGACATTTTGATGAACTGATTGTGAATCTCAACTGTTAACTTAGCACCTGTAACAACATTTTCACTAAGTGGATTCAGTACCTATCTCTACGAGAAATCACTTTTACCTTCCGGGAAATACTCCACCAAATGAATCTTTGGCTCACACAATTATATCTTGGTATCCAAATTGTGATGAATAATAGTGTCTTCCAAATTTTTCTCAGTATTGTCAGAAGTGAGTGGAAAAATATCAAAATTTTTGCTTTGAAGGTGAATAATCCAGGTACAAGCTTCTTAATGAAAGCATGAACTTTGTTTGTCATTAATAAAATGTTTTTACCACATCCATGTAAATTCGCATTCAAGTCATTTAAATGCAAAAATAGATCAGCTAAGTAAGCCAACAGTAACATATACTCATTATTCTATAATAATTTTTTAATAAAATTAACAATTTTTATAGCTTTACAAAGAATTTATTTGAGATTTTCTAGCATATATTTTGTAGCAAGAGCATATCTGTGAAGGAAGCAGTACATCCATTCCACCTTTGGTATAAGACAATATTTCATTTTTTCAGAAATCCACTGTTCTTTCCTATTATTGCCTTTGCACCATCACCTACTGCAATACATTTTATCTAATCTGTGTTATAGGTTTTAGTAGCTTCATAAAAAATATCAAAAAGACGTTGTCCTGTTGCATGACTAGCTATTGATCTCCAAAACAACATTTTCTTTGATTGATCTGTCCCTATCGCATTCATATCTCACAAAACATAAGAACTGAGAGATGTTCACCACATCTGTTAATTTATCTAATTGAATACTAAAAAATTCACTTGAACTCACTTGCTGAATTATCTGATCACAAATATCCACAGCCATATCATCAATTCACCTTGATACTGTGTTGTTAGAAAGTGGTATTTTTTCAATTTTTTTGATTCTTCCACGCTTATTAAAATACTGACCATATCAATTGCAGCAGGTAATATGAGGTTTTCTAGGATTGTACAAGGTCAAGTTTTGGCCATCTTAGCTAATCTTAATGCTTCAAGATAAGATGTTTCAAGTGTACTTTTATCAATATAGCTTGATTTACAATTAGAAGCTTGTTGATTCTCTTTCAAGGGTTTGCTTTTATAATCTTGAAGTTTAGTTTTTTACTGTCGAATTAATTTTGATGGCTTCATGCTTTCATCAGAGAGAACTTGAAAACAAACTACACACTGCGGCTTTCCATCAAATATGGTAAAACCATAATTTAAATAATTCTCCTTGTACAATCTTGTCTTTTTACCAATCATTTCACTGAATGTAGATGGCTCACGTTGTTTTTGCACAAATTTATCCATTTTGCATAAGAATCTAATTAAGAAAAAACAGTTAACACTGTTTCACCACACATTAAAAAATTGAAACCTCAATTATTATTATTATTTTCAATGAAACTACACTTTTAGAAACTTAAATAACGACACCAAATGCATGCTTCACATTCAAAACTAAAGTAACATTCTGCAATCCCTTACACCTCTTTTATACTGCTGAGAGCAAGATGTGTTCAAACGTATCATATGCATGTTCAAACATGACGCTTTCACTGCAAATATTGTGCAAATAGACTAAATTAAAAGGAGCATGTACAAATCAAATTGGAACCTGAAAATCACTCATGTTTATACGTTTCATATATGTATGTTCATACCTGTTACTATCAACGCAGCTAAGTAATTTTAACTAGGTTTCATTGAATTGGGGTTGGGCAGTTGCGAAATATTCATTATATTTTTTTTTTTTAACTTTTTGGGGGTCATGGTGCTAAAAAGGTTCAGAATCACTGTTTTACTGCCTTTCTACAGAATTATTATATTTAAACATAAAGTAAATTTTTAAACTTATAAATACTTTGGCCATCAGTACCTTTGTAACTAACTCTGGTGACTTAAATCTGATTGAATTTTAACTTCATGTGACTTATCTTCTTTGTATGAGATAAAAGTTTAAAAATGTATTCCTGACAGCAAAATATAGAGTGATCCTTTGATAAAATTCATGTAAGAATATCAACTCTGAAAGTGAGGGAATTAACATTTTATAAACACAATTATATTGTGTTTATAGAATAGTATTCATTTCAAAACCCAAATAGTTGATTTAGATGAAACTTAGCAAATTACTCATTTATCAGTAATTAAGATTTCATTATATTTTAATGTAGCTGCTAAAATAAAATGCAAATGGAAGAAAAATAAAGGTAAAATTATTATTGGTGTTTAAACAGTTTTGCCTTGGATTTAATTTTCAATGAAAAATGATAAAGAAGTGTGGTAAATGAAAACATTTAAAGCAATTTTTTTTTGAAAAGTTATATAAAAGAAGTAATATTTTGTAGATCATATACATTTTTTTTTTTTTTCAATTGATAGCCTGTTCTTTTTCCACGAAATCAAATTTTCTATACTCATAAACATTTTTCTCAACTTACCATTTTATATGACTAAATCTGTTGATGTATTTTTATAGCTTTTAATTCAAAGAGGATTTTATTGTTTTATATTATTGTATATTTATTTCCGGATTTTAAGTTTGACATTCTCTTTATCTTATTAAAATTTGTTGAATTTTTATGTATTCATTGGTTGTTGAATATCTAATGAACTTTTTTACAGTATAACATAACCCATTTCATAATTAAATATCTTTTTCTGTTTGTTTATCAGCACTGCCACCACAGAATCCTTGTGAACCAAGTCCATGCGGACCAAACAGTCAATGTAGAATATTAAATGGAAACGCTGTTTGTTCTTGCCAACCTAGTTTCATCGGTAGCCCACCAGCCTGCAGACCAGAATGTGTTGTCAGTGCTGAATGTCCACAGAATAGAGCTTGTATTAATCAAAGATGTCAAGATCCTTGCCCTGGTACATGTGGTCTTCATGCTACATGCCAAATTGTAAATCATAATCCAATATGTAGCTGCCCACCACAGATGGTTGGAGATCCATTTGTTCGTTGCATTCAAGAAGGTATGTTTATACAAATGTCAACATAATATTTTTAAATTGTTATATTTTATTTATTGCTAACAAATTAATGTTTGTTTATATACTTAACTTGTATCCTAGTTAAAGTGAAACAAATGATTGTAGTACTGATGATTAATAAATTCACTGTCCAATTTTCAGTAATTTTCCATATGTTTATGGCCTTACATTCACTTCTCCTTTTAATTTGTGGGTGGCGGCCAAGTTCACCCACAACTATGAAGTGGGAGACCATTCAAACATGCTGTAAGTGGACCATTCACTTATAACAAGCAAACAAAAGTAGTATAACTTATGCTTCTTTATAATTACTATGTTATCATCATCAATATCAATTATAATTATGTAATACTTATATTCATTAAAAAAATGATTGTGTTTAATGAATATTATTATTTTATTATTTCAAAACTAAACCATATTCATATTAGTAGTTTTTTTAAGAATTCATTAACAAATTTAAGTGAAAGAGTAGTGATTTTCCAATAAAATTTAACTACTTTATTTGATAATAAATTCTGGATTATTTGAATATTTTAATTTTATCCAAATCATTAGATAGTTCTGTTTTTTCTATAAACCTTATAATAATTTAATTCTATTAGATTTATAAAATGGTATATATAGAAAGCTTATTTATGTTAAATGTATCTTAACTGATGTGTAGGTATGCTAATCTAGTCATATAACTAGAAAATTTTGCCAGATTTATAATTTTTCCAGTTATGCTAAACTTTTTGTTGATATTGTTATTATTAATTTTCTAATTCTTATTCTATCACTTCATATAAAAATTTGATTTTTTAATATATGTATAATTTTAATACGTATAGCATATTCAGATATTTTAGTATATTAAAAATATCTCAATTTGGATATTACGTAAATTTCTTGTGAGTTCTAGTTTTATTTGTTTTACTGAGTGTTACCAAATTAAACTAGAGTAGTAATATCTTCTTTTTTTCCAGTTCCTAAAGTGCCAACTGTACCAGCCAATCCATGTGTGCCATCACCCTGCGGATCAAATTCAGAATGCAGAGTAATTGATAACCGACCAGTGTGTTCTTGTCAACCCGGCATGTTCGGAGCTCCTCCAAATTGTAGACCAGAGTGTCTTATACATCCCGACTGCCCTACAAAATTAGCATGTGTTCGCAATAAGTGTAGAGATCCATGTGCTGGTTCATGTGGTTTCAATACACAGTGCACAGTCATCAATCATCAACCTGTTTGTTCTTGTTCACCTGGCTTTGAAGGCGATCCATTCTCCGGTTGTAACCCTATTCCAGTTACAGGTAGGATTCGTCTTATGTTATTGCATGTAATGTTTTTATCTTATAATATTTGTATTATTACAGTCTTTCTTCTTAAATTATTTTTTTTTATATTTAATTACTCTTTAGGACAAAAAATACAGTTTATTTTTTACCAGGTTGCTGATAGCGTTGTTGATGATACATAGTTATTAGATCGTATGATCATACATCTTGTTATTCATAATAATTATTGTAATGATTAATAATATTCTGGTATTTGTCAAATATTGTATATAATTTATTCTGGAGGTATACATTAAGGATGTAGGTAGTTTGTCTTGTCAGGATCACTTCATTTTTTTCTGTCTAAGACATATAGTTAAGTACATGTGTGTACTGATAGATTTATCGACACATAAGTTGGCACAAAAAACTACTAGCATTCAGCGAAAGTTTGTCACAGTACTTGGCCAACTGAAAACATTGTCAGTTTAATATAGATAGTATTTATAACTCAAAATACATATGATGCTATTTAATTAAAACTAGTTCAGTATCACAATTAATACTATTTTAAAGTACTTTAAATAATTATTTTTTCTACTCACTTTATTCCTGTAGCTCGCAAATTCCAGTCACTATTGTTGGTAGATTCTAAAGAGCTCGTGTACATTTCTGAATTCAAATTTATCACAAAATTGTCGATGTGCACATCAAATAAATGTTCATCTTCAATGTATTTTTTTCAACATTGACAACACGCACGCAGACATTGCTCTACAGACACTTTATGAAATTCCTTTTCAACTAACTTAAGAACGTCTGACATGTTAACAGTTGTATTTCTTTTAGCTACTCGCCCTTTCAGTTGACTCCAAATCATTTCAATGGAATTTAAGTCTGGGTGATAAGGTGGCAACCGTAGAACTGCGTGACAATAATTTTCGAAAATGTCATCTATTAGAAATTTCTTTTGATTTTCTTTGTGTAATTTTATAATATCATATAATTCAATCTTTGTCATAGCAGAGAACAGTTAATTCACTGTTTGGCTAACCATTGTATCATATCACTTTTTAAAGAGTTAGAATTTACCTGCTTTTGTAACAGAATGTTGTGATACCATGCATTATCTAGTACAATGACTGACCGAGGTGCCAAGTTGTGAATACACTTTTCCTGTAACCATTTCGTGTACTTTTCAGAATCCATCAATATGTAATAACCTCCTTTCTTATCTGACTCATACATAAGTAAAGCATTGTTAATGAATCCTTTAGTACATGAACAAATGCCTGCATGAACAATTACACTGATAGATAAAAAAACATCATTTACACAGTTTCTCGAGGCATTGTGACGCTGTACTGTTAACAAACTTAAGATAACAATAAGACTGAACAAAATTAATTCATTCCTAAATCTAGTGCTTAATACAAACAACACAGTTGTGTTTTCAGCTACATGTTTTGACCTGCACAGATATGATTAATCTTGTCCGTGAAGACTCACTCTTCAGTATTAGATATGATGTCCTAATATGTGACTATGATATGATTTAATTATAGTATTGTTTATTTTAGTATTTATTATAGTATTGTTTATGATTTTTAGTATTGTTTATTTATAGCTTATAAATTATGTTAACAAAGTTAAACAATAAAAAATGAGCTAACAAAATATAATATAGGAGCTTAAAATGCTAATTATACGTTGAAAAATGAAAAAATCCTTTAATTAAAATTAAAAAATTTTTCAAAAATGGTGGGTGATAGAAAGATTCTGAGTTCATATTTGTTTTCAGCATCAAAAAACTGATTAAAATCATGTATCACATGTTTGGAAACAAAAATTATGTTTATCAGTAATTATTAATAGTGAGTTCTTGGATACTAGTGTTTTCATTCCCTCATGAAGGTTTGTTGTGTCTACCCACTATTATGGTGTCGCATGACTACTGTGATGTAGGTTTCATCTGTGTATACAGTCAATCTTCCTTCCTTGCGAAAGAGGGAAATTTCATTCTTTGCATTTTAATGTCATGCCGTTCTATAAGTATTTTCCAGTTGTCTTTGTTTTTTTCCATCTAAATCCCATTTTACATAATATTCTCCTTAAAGATCTTTCACTCCCTTTGAAATTAATTTGACTTTTACAGGCTTTTTGCATAATTCTCTTCACAATAGAAATGCACGGTTACATAAAGTTTATATTTTAAACGCCTCAAAGCATCCATGTCAAACAAACCTAAATTGCAATTGCACACAGTACTGGGGTGATTTACACCTTTTCTTGGTGAAACGAACACAAACGGCTTCTCAGTTTCATTTGATTTCTCTTGTGCTATAATTCTTTGAACCATTCGTTTTGATACTTTTGTCACTTGAACAACTGTATTCATCTCTTCAGTTTTCCTCACTATTCCGGTTCCGGCATTGTTTTGTAAAAAGAAATTGTAAACATTGAATACAATTTTCCTTGCCTGACTGTGAACTACTGTACCTTTTCTTCCTAACTTGGGAATTAACAAAGCCTTAAATGAAAACAACACAACAAATACTAAAAATAAATCACTAACAGCTATTCACTTCATTAAGTACGATATACACCGTAATAAATGTTTCTATAATAACCATAACCACTTCTTTAACATAATTACAAGTGATGAGTAACATATGATTCTTCACAGCCCAATGATTAGATTAAAAATAAGCAAATGAAATTCTTAGAATTGCGTGTTTTGTTTACAACAATTCATAAATAGCACATTAGCCATGAATGATTCTACTGTTATTAGTTGCTATACAACAGGAAGTAGGCCTAGATCACAACATCAATATATAATTTAGAATAAAACTAAGCAATTGCATACCCTACAGTAAGTTTATGAAACCTATTTTTTATACATTACCATACCACAAAAGACATATAGAAAATGACAATGTTTTTAGTTTGCTTGTAACAGAGATCAATGCCTGCAAAATGCTAGTACATTGCAGGGTACAATATGTATTTTAATCATAATAAATATATTAAATTATCAGAAGAATTTATCAGCCGTATTGCTGATTCAGTTGTCATATTTATGTAAGAATTGGTTTGTATTCCCTTGTCTCAAGAATGAGTCTACATTAATTGGTTAAAAATCTTAATGTTAGTTGGCTAAAACAGTTGTTCTTTGTGTGTATAATTAAAGTTCTTTTCTTTTTGATATGAGAACAATATTCTGGTTTTATTGTACTGGTACATTTAATTAGAATATTGTATATATAAATATTATACATGAGTCTTCAGAACAATTTGTAGTCATATTTCAAATCATAAATGTTTTTATTTCAAATATTTTTAATTTACCATAAATTAAAGTACGGAAAAAAGAAAAACTAAGAAAAAATTAGAATATTATCTGGATTACATAGAAGTACTTTAAAAACTATTTTTACAACACTTTGTAAGCTTTTTTTGTTCGATTATTTTATCCTAATGGATAATTTTGTTATAAATTATACACCATATTTGATACTGTAATTAATGAAAATATTTAAATTGTCTTCACATTTGAAAAAAAATTTCATCTAGATTTAGACATTTTTTATGATTAAAATTCTATATTTATTGTTATTGTTATAGTAAGATGATGATTTTTAAAATTATATAAAATATCAAGATACTCATCATACCTGTAATTTTTTCCACAGAAAAGAAATTCTTATTTTTTATTATTATTATTATTGAAGACTGATTAATAAACATGGTGTTTTATCAAAAGTTTTTTAAATAAAATATCTATCTATATATGTAATTTGTTTAATTAGATAAGACTTCTTTATCGAGGAACTATTCTATAAAAATAAAATCAAAATATATATATATATAAATTCATCAATCGTTCATTTTAAAGAATGTAATAAAAATTTTAAGATTTTTTTTTTTTTGAAGATTAGGGTTTTCCAATCTGTTGATGGTTATGAGAAATAATAAAATTAAGTTTCTTCATCACAGAAAATGTGAAATAATGTTTAATCTTTCTCATTAAAAAAGTTGTTTTTTTGTTACTGTAGGTAATATTTTTATTCACAGTTTTGCATTTTTTTATTTAAGATTATAAAAGTATAAATTTTAGTTATTTGAAAATATTTATTAGATTAATTTATGTGTAATATGATAAAATATATAATACATACATAGGCATTGAGAGTTGTATTGGGTGGTGTAGTGCTTCCCACAGAAGGTCCCAAGAATCCATGCGTCCCATCTCCCTGCGGTTCGAATGCTGTATGTAAAGAAAGGAAAGGAGCTGGTTCATGCACTTGTCAAGCTAACTATACAGGTGATCCATACATTGGTTGTCGACCCGAGTGCGTGCTCAGCTCAGATTGTCCGCTAAGTCGTGCATGCCGTAACAACAGATGTTTCAACCCTTGTCCTGGCACTTGTGGTATCAAGGCTCAATGTGAAGTTATCAACCATATACCTACCTGCAGCTGTCCTCCTGGATTTACTGGCAATGCTCTTCTGATGTGCAAACCACAACCTCCCTGTAAGCATTGCCACACTAACCTTTTAATATTAACTAACGTCTTCAAATACTTACTGTCTGTAGGAAGAAGTAGATTGCACTTTAATTCTTAGAATTAGAGCCTTAAATAGATCATAAAACTGCAACGGTAGTCAATTTTCTTATCGAATGTAAAGACTAATACATTATTTTCCTGTTATTATGGATACTGGAGTGGAAGGGTACTGAATCAACGCGGATGAATTAAAATTTTTAAGAACTCATTTGGTCCATTTTTTATTCTTTAATTAAAGCTTAAGTTTGATCAAAGGTTTTTTGATTTGTAATTACAAAACTTTGGAATGCGCAGATTACAAGATAAAACAATCATATTCTGTGGATCTAAATGTTTCAGTACAATCTAAAATATGATTAATCCTTTACTGAAAAAGTAAAATAGAATAATAAAAGTACAATTGTCCTTGCCAACCATTTTAACTTGATGATGAAGTTTGCAGAATTATTGTTTTCAAAGATCTTTGATGATTTAATATTAATTTTTTATTCAAAATCATCACCTCCCTTTATCCATTTGTTGTCGAGTCAGGCTGCCGATCATTGATTTTTTTTAATGATATTCCTATCACATCTCTTCACAAACTTCACCAGTTTAGTTCTCATTTTCAGGTTCATCCTTTATGTAATCTAATTATTTTTTCCTTGGTCTTCATCTCAGATTTCTTACTAGGTTTAAATAAAAAAATTATTTTACGGCTTGTATGTATTATTATCTGTAAGTAGCCAAATCATCTCAGTATAATTTGTTCAATTCTCTCTTATAGCATTTTACATCTCAGGTTTTTTCTTATTTTAACATTTCATATCTAACCTCTTCTCATGTTATAAAAAATATTCATGTTAAAACATTCCATTTCAGTTGTCAATATCTTATTTTCTTCTCTTCTTATAATCTTCTCTGGTAATGAACCATATGTCAGATTAGAAATGTATTAACTCACATATATTGTGTACACTTCATTGGCACTTCCTTATCACAAATTAAACTTCTACACTTGAATAAAATCATCCAGTCATCTGTACTATACAGATTATGTAATGGTGTTTCACCCTCTAAATAATTAAAACTTTAATTATTTCTTAATTATAACTTATAATTAAACTTATAATTAAAACTTTAATTATTTCCAGTACTTTTCCGTACATTTGCAAACTGCTGCTCAATCATTTCTTGTCACTACCAATATTGTACTTTTCTGTCAGTAATTTTAATAATAGTTTCATTTTTCAATGTATACATTTCAAATTTTTACTGGGTTTTGTACATTGAAATTATCATGGTAAACATGAAAAGTCATAATATCTGCTCTTATGTACGCTATGAGGTTAAGCAATATTAATTAGTGATTTTTTTTGTGGGGGGGGTTCATTACCAACCACATGGAAATTGATTCTGTGTAAAAGACTATAAAAAAAAGTTTAGAAAGTGCAATAATGTAACCTAAATCAGTAATGTTTTAGCCCATAATTAACTTGCAAAACTATTATTTTTCTAAAAGATTAGTGTTTGTTATAATGTTTTATGATAATCTAATTATTTTAATTATCTATTTTTTTATTTTGAAATTGTTCAGTCTCATGATATATCACATTGTATTGGCTTCTATTGATCAAACAGAGCCTGGTCAGCCACTGGTGACAAATTGTCATTGGTTATACTGTAAGGAACAGAAAAAGCTAATAAAATTATCTTTAAAATCATATAAAAGTAATACCTAAATGGATTAGAATCAATCATGTTGTATGACAGAACAGTTATTTGATATTCTTACTTTATTATTTATAATTTCAGTGAAAAATGTGTATTAGTTTTTATACATTTTGTAATCTGTGTTAAGTTCTATATCAGATTTTTTTTAATTTCCTGTTGAATTTAAATATTAGTTAGCTTACAGCCTAACTGCTTAGCAGCAATATGTTTGCTAACCCTTTTATACTGTATGGATGGTCCTGAAAATTGGTTCTCTTTTGATATTATATTGAAAATTTGTTTTTTTTTTGTCTGAATACTTTTCTTCAATATTAATTTTGAAAAATACTGAGGAAGGATTCAATTTTATCAGCCAGTTAATCAGCTTTCAACAATCTACTTCTTCCTATTGTATTTACTTTTTTTTAATACATTTTTTACATCTTTAGTTAACAAATATTTTAAATTCATTAATTTAACATTGCATGACCTTTAACTTTTCTCATTTTATTCCTGTTATTAATTTTTTCTTCAAAAATCGTTACTATAAAAATGTATTAATAAATTTTCTTTTTTTTTTCTAATTCCATAACTTTTAAAATCTATCACTAAATAAAAAATTAAAAACAAGTTAACAATTAGAACCAGCTATTATTTAAACTTATTTTTATGATATATGTTATTTAATAGGTTAGAATCAATTTTAGAATTGATTTTTATAGAATACATGTTTCACAAAAATTATTGTTATATTTCCATTGTATTACTACTGTCAGTCAAAAATATAGATGTATGATAGGATTAACTGATTATATATGGACATGTATTATTAACATGCATATGAGGATCATACATGTAAACATGTCTCTCACCAGTCAGTACAATAATTCCTACCATGAAATATATTATAAATAATTAAGTAAATTTTTAATATCCATGTATATTTAAATAGAAAATGTAAATATAGGATAAAAAATAATCGCCACTTAATGGAAATAGAGATATTAATCACAATGAATTTGAAAATAAAATACTCTCATTCACAGGTCTGCTAATCACTGATTTAATTTTATGAAGATGTACATATCACATATTGTTTTTGCTATAAAAACCATCATTTAAGTATTTTACAGTTAGCACAAAGATTATAACTTGCAACAATATAAAAACTGTAATCTCATGTAAAATAATCGACCCAGACCATACTGTACATAATAACCCACTGTGTTCTGTACTAATAGTGCCACACTTTGTAGTAACATACCGTACAGTTACTAGAAATGTATGATTATTTTTAAGTTTGAAATTCATACAATATTTTCTTTTGAGAGATTTAATTGTTTATGCTAAATAATAAAAAGAATTATTTTATTGTAGGAATTAAAATTGCTTTAAAAGTATTTCTTCAATATTGTAAATTATGCTGATTGTTGCACAGTTGTTTAAAATAATATTCAAATTAAAAAAATATGGTGATTTTATTTATTAGAGAATCTGGATAAATGTATATTTAAGATATTATTTAAGAAGTATCTCTTCTTTTCTTTAAATAGAAATTTATATTAAAACACAAACAAAAACAGAGACGTGCAGTAAATGTTATGATTTCTCTAAAGTTGTTAAATTCAATACCTTTTTCTTGTTACTTAATGTTATTAAATTCACTATTTTGCTTGTTACTTTAACTTGTTTATGGCCTTTGAATATATAAAATATTTCAAATGTGCCTAATATTTTTTTTTTTAATTTTCCACATTGCAGTTTGATAGAATTTTTTTAATAGCAGTTAATGAAGTACAACTTTGTTTTATTATAAAATACTTGTTAAAAATTTACTGTTGTAGACAGTCAGTTTCTAAGTTTGAGTCCTGAATAATATGGTGAAGAGTCCTGAATAATAAGGTGAACTGTGTTTAACTCTTATGGTTGTGCAGTTCCTGGAACATCTGGAAATTTAATGTTCTGAAAAATAAGCAAATGAAAATTATGAAATAAAGACAATAGCCAAAGTGATATGTAATAAACCATTTTTGTGGATACCGCTTCACCAAATCCTGTAGATTTGTGTAGATAGTTATACTGGTGGCATTTTGTGACTAATTGTCATACTTTAAAAAAATTTGTTAAAACCCCTAAGCCAATTATTACTGTAATATTGCTGTTTGTAAGCCCCCCACTTTGCCCCAGGAAATAATGAAATTTATGTTTTAATTTATCTGGCCAGAGGATCATGAGGCATTTTAATTTAAGATGGGAGCAGCACATTACTAATCTACAATTTTTGATCGACCATTGTACAAATATAAATATTGAGTGCAGCAAACTTTGATTTTCTGCATAAACTAAAGATTCACCCAAAGACAAGTTCATTCTTCCTAAAGGTACACTGGTTAGCTGATTATAGGTAAAATTTAAGGTTAAAGGTTAATTAAAGTAAAGGTTAAATTCTTTAGGAATTCTATTTCTAGAATTGTGTGGCGTGTGGAAATACTTACCATAGCTATATGATTAAATCAGACATCCCACTGGATGTAAAGAGATATCAAATTAAATTTGAAATTATATAAAAATAGATAAATATATTTTGTGTTGCTTTTTAAGCTGATCAAATAAGAAAAAAAATAATAGCTGGTTTTGTCTCTTAAATTTTCCTTTATATATTGCATGTTTTCTTTCATTAATGCAGGGTTGGCATTAATAAAAGCTGTACTTACTTGTTTTTCTGACTGATTTTATTTTAGCACCCAAACCTTCACCACCTATGAATCCATGTTCACGAAGTCCATGCGGACCAAACAGCATGTGCAGAGTTGTTAACAGTCTGGCAGTGTGCTCTTGCCAGGCCGGTTATATTAGTGCACCTCCAACTTGTCGTCCTGAATGTGTTGTCAGCTCCGAATGTCCATTGAATCAAGCATGCGTTAATCAAAAATGTTCCAATCCATGTCCTGGTATGTGTGGTATTAACGCTCAATGTCAAGTAATTAATCACAATCCGATATGCACATGTAATCCTGGATTTACTGGTGATCCTTTCACTAGGTGTCTTATGACTGAAAGTAAGCACTGTACTTCACTTACTTTCTTTATCTTTTGGTTATTTTATTGTTTTTAAATTACATTATTGTAGTTTTAGTAATACTTATGGTGTATTGTACAGAGATGTAAACACAAATTTCCTTTATAAATTCCTAGGAACTTATAATTAAACATTCATTTTACAACTTCAGAAAGATACTGAAAATTATACCTAAAGTATTTATTTTTTTGGTGCTTGTGAGGTTTTTAAAAAATTAATGGAAAATAATCATTTCTCCATACTGTTTCTTAAAGATATTTAAATTTGAGAATTGAATCTTTTAAAATTAGTGTATATAGATTTTTACAAAATTTTATTATTCGTTGTATGTAATGGAAGTAGTTTGCACATTTCTTTGTTACATTATCATCAAAAATTTTAAATATAATGGTCACATAGGCTTCATGTGAATAATGGCTAGATAGACTTGTGATGCAATCTCAATTTTTTACCATAAACTTTCATTATATAATAAATATTAATCAAAATTGGTATAAAATAATTGCTGTGCATATGGATTCATATACTCACATTTAAAATATATTTTATATCGAATAAGGTATAATTTATTCCTTTTTTATATAATATATATATATATATATATATATTGACATATATTAGGATATGTCTGAATTCTTTTACTCTTGCAAACTTCTAAAATGTACATCTTTAATCTAACATTTTTGGGATATCAAAATTTTAAAGCCGCTCCTCTTATAACTATAGATGGTGGCTCTTAACTAATAAAACTACACTTCAGTAAAGTATTAGTAGTTCAGGAGACAAAAAGTAGTAGTTAATTAGCCCTTTTTGTGTTTCTAGAATTTTATTTTTATTTTTCTACTAAGAGTAAAAGCAAAAACATCATACCATTTGCAAGCTATATTTTAATTATACCAAATAATTATATGTAAGTAAATATACCAGTATAATTATTTATAACTATTCCTCATAAACTGGAAAATAATAAAATATTCAAACACTATTTACAAATAATTTTACTTATAATCTAAACTAAATGTTCATTTCAATTAAAAATCATCATCAGTAAATTATGAGTAAAGAGTACATATAAAAAAAAACAATAAATGACAAAAAAAACCATAATAAATATTAATTAACAAATAAATAATACTTATAAAACATTATAAAATAAATATGAATATATATATTTAACAGTTTTTATAGAGTAAAAGCAAAATTAAGAAAACAAAATGACTTATTTCAGGCAATCACAATTGAAAGCATAAAAATTGGGTGAAAACATCTAAACTATTAAAATCTTCAACATAGATCGTCAGGCAAGCTGATAGTGATGAAATTACTTATGTTTATTTGTTAAATATTTTTCAGCTAATTTTATGCTTTCAGCCGGGATTGCCTGAAACAAGTCAATTTGATACTTGTGTTGTTTTTACCTTTATTCAATAAAACTTTTTAAAGATATATATTTTACAGAGTTGTGTAAGAATTTTTTTAATTGTTAATTAATGTTTATTATTACTTTTTCATTTATTTATTTTTATATACATACTCCTTGCTCGGATCTACTGATGAATGTTTAACAATCAAAAAGATCATTTATTTTTAAATTCTAATTAAGATATTTTGTAAACAGTTTTTAAGCATTTTTTCCAATTTATTTTAATAAATGTAAAACATAACTTTGTTTATATATATAATATGATAACAAATGATTCACCAGTTTATGTGCATTGTATTTTTAAGTGGGAATAAATAATTAAAACATTATATTTTAGTAATATTATTTTTGTTCTTAATTCTTATTGTAAATTTTTCTTGGAAGTGAGTTCATATCGGCAACATATGTGGCTATGTAATTTTTTTTAAAGTACAAATGAATATTTTTAGGAGTATTTTACATGAGAAAATATTCATATGAGAGTAGTAATTTTGATTGTAAACTCTAAATCTATTAGAATGTCGATCAGTATTACCATTAGATTTAATATGTTACATAAAATATACCTTGATTATAACTTATTGTAAGAAGTTATTTCCATCGCAAAAAAATCTGTACTGATACACTATTAAGTATTACTACTACAATCATAATACTAATATTAACACTGGTACATTGACTGTCCAGTGCAATGCTTGCATCATTTGCAATAAATCCAACTGACTTTATTTGCAATTGATTTTTTGTTATCTTTTTTGCTAAAATTAACATGTTGCTTTTTACTAATATTATTTAATCATTAATTATTTAAAAACAAAATTTTAATAATTTTGTTAACCCTTGACCCATGTAGGTTTAAAGGGTACTAAGTTTATTTGCCGATTTGAAGCTAAAGGTAGTCAAACATAATGCTTGGCCATTATTAATTTATCATTTTATTAAATATTTAATATTGTAATATAAAAAAAAAGAATTAATATAATTTTAAACATCATTATTATTAAATTACAGAATTTTATAATTTGTTTTTTATTTTGTATGGTAGGCCCTTTTAAACAATATTTTTATTTAAACTTGATATTTTCACTAATATTTAATGCAGTAATATTTGTGTAACTACCCTTTAGCTAAAACAGTAAAAAGAAAATAATGTTTAATATTGAAAATTTAAGTAAATTTTCATATAAAGTCAGTTCGATTTTATCTTGATAGGTTATAATATTAAAAATATAAGTAACTTTTTTAAATAATATGTAAATTATTAAAAATAATAAATCTTTGATTTATTATTTTATATTTATTAAAAATAATATTTTTTTTTATATAGTGTCCCACGAAGAACGGAGAAACTTTAAGGGCGTGTTCTACTGATGAAAATAATGAAAAGGTTTATATAAAGATAGGTTTCTGCAAACGCTTTGTTTTCGAGTTACGGCTAGCGAAAGATTTCGCCCGGATTTCAACTCTTCTAATAAAAAGAAGCCTATTGTAATTTGAGCTCGGAAATAGGATAAAACAGGTTCTAGAACTGTAACTCCATTACCACCTAAGATTCAGACGTAAAACACAAAGTTCGGTGTTAAAAAGCTAGTTTTTTTTAGGTTTGTAGTACGATAGCTTTGTTAAAGGGCTAATAAGTGCGGAAGATTTAATAACAAAACTTGTAGAGAATTTTAATTTTGAGAAAATTAATGTAAATACAATCAATAAAAAGTAAATACTAACTTTTAAAATTAGGTTTTTTATTGAAGCAAAATAGACAGAAAATCGTGTTATTCTGTACCTAATAAAAATTATTCTTAATGTAGCAAAACAAAAAATTAAAATACATGAAATGATAAGTGGTAACAGAAAACAAACCTCGGTTACAATAATTGTTCGAAATTCCCTTCTTCAAAAGTACACAGCACTCTGCCCGACGTAAAATGTTTCTAGTTGCTTTCCGTATCATCTCAGGAACGTTTCGAATAAATTCAGTAGCATTTCGTATTTTAATGAATAACTCTTCTTTAGTACTAACTTTTTGTCGGTATACTATCGTTTTCATATGGCCCCAAATGAAGTAATCTAGTGGCATTAAGTCGGATGATCGTGGTGTCCAATCGATCGATCCATCGAATCGAATGCAGGTTAATAAATTAGCATTCAAGTGATTTCTATCTACCAAAGAAGAATGTGGCGTTGCACCATCGTGCTGGAAAATCATTTGCAATCTAGTTTGTAAAGGTACATCTTCCAAAATAGCCGGAAAATTATTTTTCCGAAGAAAGAATGTATGCATCCCCGTAAGGTTTTCATTGAAAACAAACGGCTTCAGAATTTACTACAAACGGTCAAGGCTACGCTGAATATGCAGAATCACACGATGTTTATCATTAACACAATGATTTACTCGTATTTGGCATCCAACAGAAAACGAACAAGTTGGAAATGACCCTTTCGTTCATAAATGCTGACGCACCGAAGAATATTTAAAAAGAATATTTATTAGATACAGAAAGAATAATACGATTTTATGTCTATCTTCGTCTCTTTTGCTTCAATAAAAAACCGATTTTTAAAAGTTTGTATTTACTTTTTATCGACTATATTTACATAATTTTCTCACAGTTAAATTTTCTACAAATTTTGTTACTAAATCTTTCGCATTTATTAGCTCTTTAACAAAGCTATCGTACTACAAACCTAAAAAAAAACTAGCTTTTTGACACCGAACTTTGTGTTTTACGTCGAATATCTTAAAAGGTAATTAAGTTAGAGTTCTAGAACCTGTTTATTCTATTTCCAAGCTCAAATTACAATAGGGCTTCTTTTTATTAGAAGAGATGAAATCCGGGCGAAACCTTTCGCTAGCCGTAACTCGAAAACAAAGCGTTTCTAGATCTATATTTACGTGAACTTTTTTCATTATTTTCACCAGTAGAACATATCCTGACAGTTTCTCCGTTTCTTAATGAAACACTCTGTATATTCGTATGATTATTTAAATTTGAAAATGTTAAGGAAATTTTGTTTATCCTTTCCATTCTTCTGACTGAAAAAATAGATATATTTAATTTCTTACAATAATATGATTATAATTTGAAACAAAATAATTACGATTTATTTTCATTTAGTGAAGATGCAAACACTTTCTCATAATCTTTATTAAAAAGACACTTAATCCGTATCCTACTACGTTTTAGAGAAGGTTCTGTGTTCATATCCCAGTCAGGTTTTGCATTTTTCATTTCCCCAGAAAATTAACAATTCCCAAAAAAAGAGAATATATGTAATTGGATATAGATCCCTGAGCTACCGGAGAGTAAATTAATCTATTTTTTTCTGGTCTGTTGCATCTGTTAATTTGATACCTGGTTCAAAAACATTCAGTAAATAATTTTAACGCTAATTATAATTCATAAATAATGGAACTTTCATTTTGCAGATACATTTATATTTTTTGTTTAAAAATGTATTCTCTAGAATTCTTTTTACAGTGCATATTTATTTGTTTTGAATGTAAGCGATTATCTCGGTTATAGTAATTTTGTTGACTGCTGCTCCGAGTAGTTCTATGAAGGTTTTTAATTCTAACCTCTCTTCTGTGATACTTAAATAAAAAAACAAATTTTCGTTCTTAATTTTCACTTTGAATTTTCTTTTCCCCAGATTTTTGCTGTTGATATTAATCGGTTAATGTTTCTCTTGCATTTCTGTATAATTACTAACTTTCCCCTTTCACAACTAATTATGGAGAAAAGGTTTACCTTAAAATATATTATCCTCATTAAATATTAATAAAATAAATTTTACTACAACTTATTACAAAACCGATATTGAAAACAAAAATATAAGTCTGAAGTTTAATAATATTATACTAGTGTTATACATACCGAGTGATTCCAAACTGCACGGCAGTCTGGGGAGATGATTCTATAGCCAAAAATAAGAAAAACGTTCATATAAATGTAGGGCAGAAAACGGTTCGTTAGTGAGTTTCAGTGTGTAAATGTAAACGATTAGAAAACTTATCGAAACAGAAAAATATGAATAAAAAATAGATTTAAAAAGTAAAAGTCACATACCGTTTGGTTTTTTCCGAAAAATTATTAAATATCAAAACGGTTACCTGCTAATCAGCAAATATTTCTTCAAAGCAGTCGCTCGATGTGGCCGCATTCTGTTCAACGCATAGTTCAGCTCGGCGAATCCATACTACTCGGGCACATCTAATAGCATCATTATTATTCCTAATAGTAGCTCTAGCTTCTATTATACGATATCTCAATTGTTCCTGTGTGCCGTTACGAGCGGAATAGACTAATAACTTCATCCAACCCCAAAGGAAAAAGTCCGCTGGCGTGCGAGGTTGCCACCGGCCGCGTTTCGGCTAGTATCAAGTACAGTCGATACCGGTCGAAGTTGTACTTTCGTGTACAGTATCGAGTACAGACGATACTTGTCCGTTTCAACAACGCGTTGCTTATTAAATGTATTATTTAAATGATTTTTCACATCGCGACAGTAATGAGCAGGTGCGCCATCATTGAAAAACCACACCTGCACTCTATCTGCAAGTGAAATATCTTTCAAGAGTTCCATCAGATTTGTTTGCAAAAAATGCAAGTACCGCCCTCCATTCAACCTTGACGTAAGAAAAAAGGGCTTATGAGTTCAATAATTTACAATGCCATTTCTTGTAAAAAAAGATTCATCTGTAATTATTTAGGAAATCGGGGGATGATGTTCACATTTCTAATTAATCATCGATACAATCTCCGTTTATCAAAATTATGGGTAATGATTCTTGTACGTGTGTTGTATTGAACGCCCGCCACACTCGATTGCGAAACATGAAAACGATGAGTTGAGAGATATTTGTACCGCATTCGATATTTGCTTCCTCGGCGTTGGCATTTCTCACAAAACGTTCACGACCAGCTTCGAATTGTGGTTTAAGCATACCTGTTTCTGGAACTCGCCTCTGCAAATATTTTACGATCCAGTACTCTTCAATCTGGAAATTTTTCCCGGTATTCACGCATACAGCCGATTCATTTTTTTTTTTTTTTTTACTTTATCATAAATTAAATGTCCGTCAATTCTTCTAATTAATACAAATTTGTGGTATCACCCGTTTTGAATGACTAGCCGAACAATAACAGCACAAACACCTCTCAAATGAATATTCATATGCTAAACTTCATTCTTGATCAGGTGTTATTGCGAACCTATGAAAACATAAAATTTTTAATATGTTTTAGAAGGACGTCTTTCAAATTTATTTTTATAATGTTTAGCATTTGTATGTAAATTGTTCTGTTTAAAATCGTGTCGCTTTTCCGATCCAATTTGTGTTTTGTTTCTAATTAAAGTTCAACTTCTCAAATTTGTGTTTAATTTTAATAGACGTTATTTACATAAGTTTTCTCAGAATTAAATTCTCTACAAAGTTAGCTAGAAACCTTTATTTGTTTATCGGTAAATAAACAAAAGTTATTTTATTCCAAACCTAAAAAACTATTTTTTCCGACAGTTTTATTGTGTTTTACCCATTTTTTCTTAAAACCTAGGTGATATGTAGGTCTAGGATCACTTTTATTCAATTTCTTAGATCAAAAACCATAAGGAAGCACCAAATTTTACCCCCCCATTTGTTCCCCAAGTATTTTAGTACGTTTTAATTTCACAGATGGAGCAGAAAGCAGGGCTAAATGTTTCGCGAGCCGAAACTCTCTACGAAACCGTTTTCTGACCTACGTTTGTGCGAACGTTTTTTCTTATTTTTGGTTATAGAATCATCTCCCCAGAGATTGGCGTGCAATTTAGTGTCACTCTGTATATGTTAAAAAAAATATAGAAAAAAATCAATAAAATTATTCTTTTATTAAAAGCTCTTGAAAATTTCACAGTACTTAAGATTATGAGATGGTCTTTAATATCTTCTTTAATCCTTTATGAACAGAAGGTTAATCCTTTGAAAAAAAAAAAACGGAAAAGATAAATATTTTACTATCTTGATTATTGGGATTATCATTTTTTACAAAAATAAAAACATAAGATTGCTAAAAATAGATTTCAATTTATCCTATGTTAACTCTATTCATTTTATTTATCTGTAACAAATTTTACAAGTGTAAAATGCTTTAATTTTTATTTTCTAATTATTTAACTGAGTTTGCATTATATACCTGCATGTAGCATGCTTTATCTATTTTTCTTTTAGAATGCCCTGAAATACCACTGGATCCTTGTCAGCCTACACCTTGTGGCCCAAATTCTCAATGCCGTAGAATTGGAACTCAAGTAGCTTGTTCTTGTTTACCACGTTACACTGGGCATCCACCAAATTGTCGCCCAGAATGTACAATCAATGCTGAATGTCCAGGCAATACGGCTTGTGTTAATGAACAATGTAAAAATCCTTGCCCTGGTTCTTGTGGACCTTTAGCTAATTGTACCACTGTGAATCACAAACCAGTTTGTTCTTGTCCCCCCGGATTTACTGGGGATCCATTTTCTACATGTGTTTTACAAAGTAAGGAAATTTATTTACTTCTTTTTTTTTGCTTAAATATTGTTTTTTTGTAGAAAGATTTAAAATGGCTTATTTAGATTTTAGGTGCATATATATATATTTATATAATAAATTATCTTTGCCGTATTGAAAATATACTGTTGTCGCCTTGTAGATAAATTACATTTGTATTTACTGTTGTTTATTACATTAATGTACAATAATTATATTAATTAGAATTATATATGTACATTTTAATGATATTAACATCTTTAATGAAAAATCATCATTTGACAGTAAGGTAAGTTTGCATGATTTTTATTTATATTTATTTCTGTTTATCGTTATTGAATATCTTCGTTTTATATGAATATTTTATTTATTTTTATTTTTTATTGTCTATGTTGTTATTTGTGCTTAAGAGTACCCGTTTATTATTTGTACTCAAAGTTTCATATCAGTTTACCAATAAAGTATATTTATCTTTTAAATTTTGATTTTATAGAATCGTTTGAAAAATATCTTGCTATATTTTATTACTAAGGATGTTTATTATTAATGTTACATTTATGTATTTATTGATTTCATGATAGACTTACATGTTATTAAGTAGCACTTTTTTCATTAGTTGTTTCATCTGTTTAAAACTCCTTTAAAAATCTCATTTTTCTGATATTAAAAAATAAATTTTAATTTTGTAATTATTATCAGTTATATATGTAAAGATGATATTTACTTCCTTTATTTTTCAGTGCACTATCATCCAAGGTTTGACTGTGGTCAAACCTTGGATTAAAAATATGTGTATTTTTAATGCAATACAAAATCAAATTTCTATTATCCGATTAAATATTATGCTTAGTCCACTTTGAGGATATGTTTCTAGTGATAGTGTTATAATTTTATAAAATAAAGTAATAAGATTGTGCAGTTTTATATTTGTAGACTCCCTTAAGAAATTTTTTTAATCTCATTATGTAAGAATTTTTTTTTAGTTAAATCTAAAAAAGACCTTATTTTTAGAATTCTACTTGTTTGTTTATAGTTTAATTATACAATGAGTTTAATATATTTTATTAGTACATAATTTATTGATATGGAACTTTGAAAAAGTAAATCTTATTTAAAATCATCTTCAATTACAATTTTACAGTAGAACCAAAACCACAAGAACCATGTAATCCATCTCCATGCGGTCCAAATTCAATATGTAGAGAACAGCTTGGTATCGGGTCATGTACATGTGTACCTGGTTACTCTGGAGATCCATATCTGGGCTGCCGGCCAGAATGTGTTTTCAATACCGATTGTCCTTGGGATAAGGCTTGTGTAAACAACAAATGTCAAAATCCGTGTATTGGTGCTTGTGGATTGCATGCAGAATGCCATGTGGCGCATCATAATCCTACATGTAGCTGTCCACCTGGATTTACTGGAAATCCACTATCTTCTTGCCGAAAAATTGTGCATGGACCTAGTAAGAATTGCTTGTATTGCTTGGTTTTTTATTTTAGTAGCCTTATTTGTTATGTTTCATTGCACAAAGGTATAAAATCGTGTGTGTGTGTGATGTTTCATTGCACAAAGGTATAAAATTGTGTGTGTGTGTGTGTGTGTGTGTGTGTGTGCGTGGGTGTGGGTGTATGTCTGTGTTCCAATATCTGTGTTCTTTGTAAAAGAACATTACATGAAATTTCTTTCTAAATTCTTTTGTTACATTCAATATAATTCTGTTGTTCTCACTATAAAGGCAGTTTGATCTAAAAGTAAATGTGGACATCCATGTGAAAAAATTTATGTTCCTAACATTTTTATTCAATGTGCAAATCCACTTTTCTTATTGAAAATGTTACAAAAAAATACCTTTTTTCTCCTTTCTTATTGTTCATTAATTAACTACAGGAAACTTCTTGGATCAAATATTAAACAAAATACTTTTGACCTCTAAATTTTCAAGGTTTTAAATTGCTTTTCTTCTGTCATTAGATTTTTTGTATCGGATTTGCTTATAAATCTATTTTTAAGCTATAATTTTTCATGAACTAGTCTTTATTTAATTTTTTATTTTATGTCCACTATCTAATAATTTAGTTATTAAATTATTGTTTTTATAGAAATCAATTTTCATATGTATTTTATTTACAGTTTCATATCACTTAAATAATTATTCTGCTTTCTTATAATTTCATCATATTAATTACGTATTTATTCCAAGATTTTCTTCGCTCAAAGCCAGATGTTATTTAGGTAGTTCTTATAGTAAACTGTTTATTCTAGTATGTTATGTTTCAATAAGATTTTTATTACCACTGGAACTTTTTATATCTATAGTTTTGTAATTAAAAATTGAAGGTGTAAATGTAGATGTAATTTTTGTAGTGGTAGTTCTTATTTTAAAAAAATGTAATTATTTAGTTATTTATATATGCAGTATTTTTTCTTTGAAAATGTTTTTTCAGTGTTATTTGTATTTATTTATTTATTGCATGAATTTCGTTTTTTTAAATTTAATTTTGTAGACTTTTTCCATTAGTTTATTTTGCATGCATAAAGCTTTTATTTTGTGTGTCCAGCTTTTATCAGGTACTATTTTTTTTATACATGGTATTTTCTTGGGGGTATACATAATGAATACAAGGACAAATCCTCTTTATTATGTATGATCGTAATCTTCATCGCAAGATGTTCTTTATTTTGGTAGATCCCTGACTCCAGTTTTTCACTGATAAACAGAAGAGAGAACTTGTTGTGTTCTAATTTTACTTTTAACATAAGGACAACCAAAAGAAATCAGTTAATGATAGGTTCAATGGTTAGTATAATGATTAGCTTGTTTGTCTCTTTAACAAAAGATTAGATTTCAGTAGAGAACAAATTGAAAAAGGTTCTAGCAGATTATGGATTCAAGTCTCACATTTAACAACATAATTTATCATTATTACTCATATGCAAGCCTCATGAATGAGCATCATCAAAGTAAAATAAAAACCATTTCAACTGTATTATTTAACCATTTTCTTTCGAAAGCATTGTTATATTTTCATATAATTGCTTTTTTCACTTATAACTTCATCTAGAAGGGTTTTGTCTTGTAGGTTCACCTTCAATTCATGAAGAATCAGTTATAATCTTCCTGGTAATACTTTTATCAAATTTTCACTTTAGATTTTATAACAAATTTATTCAGATTCACCCGTTTACAAATTACTTTATTTTTTCACTTATTTTCACTATTATCATACTCACTTTTAAATTGTTACTAATATAGTCATAATTTACTCTATTTCTTTGTATTAATATATAATTCAAACGACTTCTTTTTTGTGTGTATTAGTTATCTAAAAGTAATTGTTCAAAGTTGCAAATTATTCATCATTTTGTAAAGATTTTTATGATAAATGTAAATTCATAATTTGTTTTATTTACTGTACCACCTACTCAGTAAGTTGCATGTATTTTGGTATCATATTATTTTTTATGGTATTGCATGTGTTATTGTATTATTCTCTCTAGTTGTGGTTGAGGAGTTACCAAGGGATCCATGTGTACCATCACCGTGCGGGCTATATAGCCAATGTCATGAGGTTAAAGGTCTTGCTGTTTGTTCTTGCTTATTGGGTTATATCGGTACACCACCTATGTGTCGACCAGAATGCGTTGTTAGTGCTGAATGCTCATTAGACAGAGCTTGCATTAATCAACGTTGTGCTGATCCTTGTCCTGGTACTTGCGGATTGAATGGTAGATGTCAAGTTATCAATCATAATGCTATCTGTAGTTGTCCACCAGGATATTCTGGTGATCCTTTTGTCAGCTGTGTTATTGAAGAAAGTAAGCATGTTTTTATTTTATGCCTTTCCTGTTTTATGTTAAGTCTTTTTTTTAAAGAATGATTACAAATGGCCTGAACACTTAAACAAATTTTATACAATTTTAGGTTTGCTATACTGTAAGTAAAAAGAATTATTGTATCCATAAATATAATAAACTACTAAACTTACTTAGTGTATGATTTAGTAAAATACAGTATTTCGTAGATGCTGTTACATATTTCCAGGTAATAACATTGTTCCATCACTGTTATTACTTCTCTCCTATATTAGGCAGTTATATTAGTAAATCTGTTTCAAACAAATCATAATTCCTGAACAGCTTATTCAATCATCCTGAAATTTTCTGCTCATAAGTATCATGGTTAATTTCAAAATAAAACATATTTTGCTAGAGTTTACTGGTTTAGCTTAAAATGGGTATATATGTAAAGTAGGATTTTTCTCATTGTAGTTAATAAAGATCAGTTTTACTGGATATCGCATAACATCCTTTTTTCCAATTAAGTGCTAAATTATTTCATACAGAACTAAAGTTTAATATCTAATCATGCCTGATTTTTTAATTGTAAAAATGTTGTTTAATTTTTCTCCAATTGAATGGGAAATTGTTTTAAATTAGTTAATTATTATGTTTTATTTGATTATTAAAATTTTCATTCTTCAAAAATAGAGGCCCATCTTTGTTTTTTGAAATCCAAATATGGATTTTAAGTTCCATGTTTTTTTTTTTTGTTTTTGGAGTTAATTATTTTTTAATCTTATAATCATGCGATTAAATAATGTAATTAAAAATATGATAGCAACTCAGTAATTATTTGACCAAATGACAGTTAGTTTTTATTCTTAGGGTGGTAATTTTGTAATGAGAACACATAAAGACTAGACAGAATATTTCATGATATATTTATATTACAAACCTTATCATAAGACAACAGTTTAATGTTATTTTCCTACTCATTTTAAAAAAAAACTTTTTTTTATCGTGTTCAAGACTGTTAATGTTTTAGTTGATATCAGTTATATTTTTTTTAAATTCAGTTCTATAATTACTCTTTACTGTTGTGTTAACAAAAAATTAATGTTCTTTAATTTTCGTTAAAATGTTTTAAATAAAGAATGCTAATGATTAATATTGATCATTCTATCGATTTTAGTCTCTTTCTCTCTTCTACAAGAAAAGAAGATATAAGAATCATGGAAACCATTAAATAACATATTTGTATATTTCACAACTAATACTTCCTTCTTATTAGGACGATTATAAATTTCCAGTCATTTATCCTTAAAAACAAAGTACATTATAACATCAGTGGTTTGAGTTAATTAATGAACTTCAGTTCATTGGTATTGTGATTATAAGGGATGCATCTCTTACAACCTAACAAAATATCAAAATATATAAAAAAAAACCTCTCAGAGAATAGATTCTTAATAATAAAGGAATCAGAAAAAGTAAAGATAAAATATTAACAATCAGAGTGAGATTTATTGAATCAGTTTAAGTCTAATAATGTCAGTTGCAGTTTCCATTTTCTCGGATAACTGCATATTTTTATAATGTTCTTGTTAATAACTATTTGCTTCTAATTAATCAGATCTTAATATTGTAGATGACATTATTTGTTCATAATGCCTTGTATAATACATCTTTTATATTTTATCTTTTTTTTCTGTATTTATTATTACATTTGTTTAGGTCATTAATAGTCATTCTTAATTTTCAATAAAGTATTTTTCTATAAGTAAACCTTCTGAATGTGTTATTTAAAGATGAATTAAAGATTTTAATTATGAATAAAGGTAATTATGAATAAATGTACTTAATAATGCCGCATTTACTTTTTTTAATGAAAAATTATTATTATTTTTTATTTAAGAAGACAAGTATTTTTATAATGTAACTATTTCTTTATTGGCAATACTTAATTTTATTAGTGATTTTTTATGCTTTTACCATATTTTAGTGTGTTGCTTATTTTATACTTTCTTTTATCAAAAATTGGCTAATCATTTATGTAGGCAATTCAGTATTGTTTATATTCAGTAATGTAAGATGCTCGATTTGTTATTTTCCACAAATTATTCGATTTTTTAGGGTTCTGAACTACTTTTTTATGTTTAAGCATGTTAATATCTACTTTTATTTGTGTTAGGAACAAAATTCAAAACGAATTTATATATTTTTTTTTTCTTAAGTATTGAGTGGAATCATTTTGATCTTTCAAACCCCTATTCCATTTGAATACACTTGAAATAATATTAATAATTTTTTAAGTCGGAGGTCTTCTTAAATATATTTACAAAACTTAGTGTTTTGACGGTTTGAGCAATTATTTATAATTTTTTTCTAAAAATGTCCATTTTTATTCTTTCTGTTCTTCTACTCGGTTAGGTCTGAAAAATACATCTGTGTATAGATCTAACCAAAATAAATATGTAACTTTATTTTCTTTCCTTTCATTAAAAAGTACTTACCTAATTGTATTTAACACAATGTACATTCTCTGTGTGTAGCTGTCATTTTATTTATTTTTAAAAACCTTTTTTTAATTTGAAGTAAAAGTAATATTTATCTGTTAATTAAATTGAATTTCAGTTATGTAAGCTTAAATTAAACAAATTATAATTTCCAAAATGAAACTATTTATAAAAATAATTTTTCTGCGGTTTTTAGGGTAGTGTAGTTTAATGGAATGTTTATTAAATTGTTTCGTTTTATGTTGTCTGTATTTGTAGTATTATATTAAGCTTTGATTATATTTCATGGTGTTTATTGCATGTTTTACTATGCATGGGGTTTGTTTATTTTTGTGGATTTTAGAACGCCCAGCAGCACCGGTGGAAAATATAAACCCATGTGAACCATCTCCTTGTGGGCCCAATTCTGTATGTCAACCGCATGATTATACACCTGTTTGCTCATGCTTATCAGGATATGTTGGCCGGCCGCCCAGCTGTCGACCAGAATGTACTATAAATGCAGAATGTGCTGGGAAAATGGCTTGTCAAAATGAAAGATGTATTGATCCTTGTCCTGGTTCTTGTGGACCACATGCTACTTGTGTTGTTATTTCTCATTCACCAGTTTGTTCTTGTATCACTGGTTACACTGGTGATCCATTTACAGGCTGCCATCCATTCCTTGAAAGTAAGATCAGTTTCAATTTGTATTCTTTTCAGTGTAGTTTGTATAATTTAATTTTTTTTTTGAGAAGAATTAATATATTGGTTCCTATAAAATTTTTCTCACTGAAATCCAATTAATATAAAATGATCTAAATTATTTTAATTTTTAAAACGCAGATTTATAATATATTTAGAACTTTTGGATTTATTAAAAACCAAATTATTTAAGTTACATTTATTATTATTTTTTTAGTAATTTGGCTTTTATGTCATAAAAGTTTACTTCTCATATGAAAATATGAGAATTTAACTAAACAAACGTAAGTTTCCTTATGTTTGTTTAAAATAGTTAAACGTTCTTTAAATTCAATAAAATAAAGTTAGAAAATTAGCAAATAAAATTTATTCCTCCAAAGTATTTACTGCAGATGGTGAATAAACAACTTTAGTGTAAAGTATCTATAAATAAAATTAAATTCTCTGTTTAATGGCATTTGAACATAATTGCAGTTAAATTTATCTGTAAATTTGATTAATTATTTATTTTTATTCAATACTTTTCTTGTTTTATAAATAATCTGTTCTAATCAATTTATTTTTTTGATTAAACATCCAGAATTTTGAAGAAATCTTTTTTTGATTAAATTTATGTTTGTTATATATGCTTTCCAAAATACATATAAATTTAATTCTACAGATTTTGAAAAATATCTTATGGATATTAACAGTAATAATTTGATCTATGAACAACAGGCCTTCAAAAACAATATTCTATACAGACAATTATTGAATGAATGTGTGTTTATAAATATGTATGTATGCTTCATCAGTAAGAAAGTGATATTAATGTGTAATCTGTTCATATTTAATTAAGTAAATTGTAATTTTATTTTAACTGTGTAACATTATAATTATTACTTTTGAACAGGTAAGTATTATATATTGCAATTTTTACTTTTTACTTCTTGTTTATATTTAAAATTTTACAATAAAATAAGTTTATCTTCATTTCAATCAGGTAAGTTTTCTGAATGCATAATTAAATGGTTTTCTTTTGTTATACATTACGTCTTTATATAAATAAACCTTGGTAGTTGTGTTAGTGAGTTTAATAATTTTTTTAAATATTACGTATTATAGTAATTATATTAAAGTCTATAATGTAAAGTTTGTCAGTTATTACTTTTCTTTTAAGCTAAGTTATTTAATTAAGTAGAAATTATCTTCTACATGGCTTGATGTAATAGATATCACTTCCTTAAAAAATATATTTTGGAAGAAAAGTAATTTTCAACAAAACTTGTGTATTAACAAATATGATGGCATTTAAGCTAACAAAGCATAGGATATGACTGTCCTTTGTATTGATGTATGCTTTAGGAGAATGATGATACAAGAAGTTAATAGATCCAGCAGATGTGACATGTTCTCTCTCTCGACTCTAATTCTTCTTATATTATCATTCATATCCTGCATACCTATATCTCACCATCCAGTGGTTCTCATTGTTCTTTTATTTGTTATAGATGAATTTAAATTTTAAAGTATTTTTTATATTTATAGAAAAGGAATTATACATTATGTATGACTTATAGTAGAAATATTTTACATGCTCTACTTATCTGAGGGTAAGATTTTTTGTTGCATGATGGTTATCTTTATAATTGTTTGATGTGTGGAAGTAGTTCACAAATCTTTTTGTTCATTTTGATATTATTTTGTTGTTGGTTTCCTTTTGGTTGTTTGTTTGTTGAAAATATTGTTTAAACATTTCAGTTACGCCGACAGAAGGTCCAAAAATGCCTTGTAATCCATCACCATGCGGTGCGAATGCAGTTTGTAAAGAACGTAATGGTGCAGGTTCTTGTACATGTTTACCTGAGTACACCGGCGATCCATATGTTGGTTGTAGACCAGAATGTGTATTAAATAGTGATTGTCCACGTGATAAAGCATGCATAAACAATAAATGTCGGGATCCGTGCCCTGGCATGTGTGGTTTGAATGCAGAATGTCGTGTTATAAATCATGCTCCTTCTTGTGCATGTTTACCTGGTTTTAATGGAAATCCTTTATCTGCATGTCAGAAACCACTTCCCCTTCCACCACGTAAGATTTTATTTTTTTATTTTATCTTCTATACTTATTTATTACCTGTATTTCTTTATACCTTTTTCTTCATTTTTATTTACCTTAATCTTCCTCTCTGTATCTTACATTTTCTCTTTAATTATAAAATCACACTAATTTAAAATAACTTACCCATTTATTTGTTTTCAGATAATATATAAAAACTTTTAGTTTTCTGTGATTGTTTTAAAAGTTTCTATTTCCATATTCTATCTCATTAAAATAATTATATTTAAATTATTTGAATATTAAGTAATTGAATTTATGAATGTCAGAAATTTTTACTTACAATTGTTTCTTTTTTGTAGTTAAAAGCATCTTTGTTTTTACTTAAAAAATCATATATCCATTTATACATATCCCTTTTCTTTCTTATAGTTAATATCATATAACTAAAGTATGATTACAACTAATTGTCATGTTAATTATATTTTGAAATGATGATATCATGATGAAAGTACTTCCACCTAATGAATTTATAAGTATGGCATTTTACATAATTTAATTATGAATAAATAATTCATAATTATTATTCATATTTGTTTAATTGACATTTTTTAATACAAAACTAACAGTCGTTACTCCTTTGTATGAATAATTTTCTGATTTATTAAGTATAATTTCTTTTGTTCAACTTTATGAACAAAAATTTGAAATTCTTTTATAAATGGTTGAATATGTTTTTATCAACTAAAATTCAATATTCTATATCAAATAAATTTATATTAACTAAAGCTATGAACAAATTAATTAATTAAATTTAAAGTAATAAAACGATTTTAAATTAGTGAGATTTTATTTAATAGTAAATGAATTTTTTTAATTTTATTTAGAAAATGCAGATATTTTATTAATGTTAATTGTTCTTGGTTTTAAGTTGCATAGGTATTTTTTTTAAATTTACATAGATTTTGAAATGTACAGTTTTTAATATTCATATAGTTTCTTAAAAGTTACATAGAATATTACTGCTAAATATTGAATTTAAATGAGTTTGTTTTTTATAATATATTTTTAGGAGATAGTGAGAAAAACAGCAATGAGTTAGATTTTGAATCATTTCAGTAAATTTTTGATTTGGTCATAATCAATTTACTAGGTGTTAAATTTTAATTTTAAAATAATAAATATTCTTCTTTTCTATTTTGTAGTAAATTTTTTTAAATTAAAAAGTCATAAGTTTTTTAAAAATTTGTAATTAAATTTGTTTTTGCTATAATAGTCAGGATTATTTTCAATATTTTTATATTGACTGTGCCATTACATTCATTTTTAATCATTATTATTTATTATTTATAAACACATATTATATCTATATAAACAGAACCCAATTCTTATCTTTTACTTTAGCTGCTGAAAGACCAAGGAATCCTTGTATACCATCGCCTTGTGGATCATATAGCATGTGCCGTCCAGTAAACGGTAATGCAGTCTGTTCTTGCCAACCAAATTATATTGGTTCACCACCATCCTGCCGACCAGAATGCATGGTTAGCGCTGACTGTGCACAAGATAAAGCCTGCGTCAACCAGAAGTGCGCAGATCCATGTCCTGGTACTTGTGGTTTAAATGCCAAGTGTCAAGTTGTCAATCATAATCCTATATGCAGTTGTACTCCAGGCTTTACTGGTGATCCTTTCGTGCGCTGCCTTAAAGAGAGTAAGGCTTTGCTCTTTTCTTTTTTCTCTATCTATTGCTTTTTTGCTTTTATTTTGTAGTTAGTTCTAATTTGTAGATTTGTTGCATGTTTGTTTTTCTTATATTTAATTTTTTTATCCAACTATTGTAGAGAAAAACTCTATAATTTCATGCTATAAAAAAAAATACCATAGTTTTGCTAAATTACAATATAAAACTATTCATAAAGAAAAAATTCGGAATAGTCTTATATTGTAATTATTTTTTTTAGCCAAAAAACTAATCACAAAATATATAGAAATAATTAAATATTTTTTAAAGGTCTTAATAAAACTTAATATTTTTATAACAATTACAAGACATGTACGCATATATTTTATTATAATAATTTATTAGAAAATCTTTTTTTATGATTATAAAAAAAAGAAATAAATTCAATGAAATTTGTTACAAAAGTAACTGATATTACAATTTATTAATTTTTACCTATTATTAATTTTGTTTTACTTGATATCAATACATTAAAAATGTACATTCTAGATCTATTATACTCTAGTTACTGACATAAATGTATCTAAAAAAAAAAATATTTTTTTAAATTATTTCATAAATTAATATTTAGCTTTGAAGCATAACAATTACTTAAATTATTTTGTTAATTTTTATACATTTAACTTTTAGTTTTCTAGTAAAAAAAAAAAAAAAACAAAAAAAAACAATAATAATAAAAATTGAATAGAATTAAAATTATTTCATATTTTCCTTTCATTATTGCATGTATCTATTTTGCATGTCTTCTGTTTGGTGCAGAAAAACCTGAACCATTGCCACCAAGTGGAAACCCATGCGTACCATCTCCTTGTGGGCCCAACTCTCAATGTCGAGTTGTGGGCAATACCCCTGCCTGCTCTTGCTTGACAAATTATGTGGGAAGACCCCCAAACTGTCGACCTGAATGTACAATCAATGCCGAATGTCCAGGACAACTTGCCTGCCAGAAAGAACATTGTACCAATCCTTGTCCGGGATCCTGTGGTGCGCATGCTACATGTACTGTTGTCAAGCATGCTCCTCAATGTGCATGTGAACCAGGATATACTGGAGATCCATTCGCCGGATGTACTCAGATTCAACAAAGTAAGCGAATTTCCATTTTTCCTCATTTTATTGGAACTAACACAAACTGAAATCCAACGATTTATCGAGGTCAATTTTATATCACGTTATTTTTTATTACTCTTTCAGTATCACCAACAGAAGGACCAAAAATGCCTTGCAATCCATCACCTTGCGGTGCTAATGCTGTATGCAAAGAACGTAATGGAGCAGGCTCTTGCACTTGTCTGCCTGAATATTTTGGTGATCCATACACAGGCTGCAGACCAGAATGTGTTATCAACTCAGATTGTGATCGTAGCAAGGCTTGCGTTAACAACAAATGTAGAGATCCTTGCCCTGGAACATGCGGTTTGAATGCTGAATGTAGAGTTATCAATCACGCACCTTCTTGCACCTGTTTGTCTGGATTTACTGGAGATCCTATCAGTGCATGTCACCCAATACCTGGTACTACAATTTTTATTTCTTCTTTTCCTTTCTATTTATTTTACTTTTTTTCCTTAAAACACTAAATTTAAATAATATTATTTTTTGTACTTCAAAAAACAAAGATCTGTACTTTTTTTTTATTTTTTAGATTAGAATATTCATAAAAGTGTAGTTAAATTCTTTATATTTTTTTGTGAAAATTTCTGAGATCTTTTTTATCCACCTCAACATATCTTGATCTTTATCTAATCTCCCATTTCTTCCTTGCTGTTTTCCTGGTAATTTTCTTTTTTATAACATTATTTACTATATCTTTTGTTATAATATCTTTATATTATATTTTTTTTGTTTACAAGCTGCTCTTTTCTACAATTTTTCCCTTTATCAAAGTTCATCATCCTTTCTTTCAATAATATTTCTATGCTCTTGGTTAATTATTCTCATTTCCCCTCTCTTGTGTGAATTATTCTTTCCTAAAGTTACCGATTTACGGATTAGTGCTTCTTGCATTGATCTTTTACTGTTTTTTTCTTCTTTCTGACAAAATACAAACAATACAAGAAATATTTCTTGATTCATACAGTACATGATCCAGCAAGCATTTACTATCACATATATTCATACTCACACATTGTATTTAACAATCTCAAGACGATCAATTAATTTTCAAATTATCTATAGTTATGTCACAAAAGAAATAGCTTTTCTTTGAACAGTTACAACTTTCAGACCACTTGATAGAAAAAAAATTGTGTTAGATACCATATTAAAACTTGTTTCTTTTCTTTGTTGTTATGAGTTGCAATTTATTGCAAAAAAAAAACTTTTGGAGTTATGGAAAATCACACATAATGGTACCCCATTTTTGTATGACTTCCTGATAGTGCAAATTTACCATTCCATAACTTTGTTAAAAGATTTCATAAAACATTATCTGAGTTTATTTAAGAGTAGTTCTATAGATACAATTTTTTTTTTTTTTTTTTTAATTTTCTGATGGTCAGTTTCGTATGGATTTATGTATATACCAATAATGTTAATAAAATTCATGGTTCATTCCAAACAGGTTTATTGAGAGCCAAACAAAGAGTATCTTTTTAAAGCAGCTAATTTTTTTGAAACCAACTGTAGAAGTTTTTCTAACATTTAAACAATGAGTGGAATGCTTTTTAAATATACCTCAACAGAAACTTTTTATAATATATCTTTACAAAGTTACACACTGAAATAATTACAGGAAAAAAATTTAGAAAAACAAGGTACTTTTTGTAACATTTATAGGATTTTTTAAATTTATTGAAATTATTAAATTAGAAAAGAACAATTTTTAATATAGTATCAAACTCAATTGTTTTTATTAAAGTGGTTCAGATGATATAATCATTCAAAAACAAATTTTTTTCTTTTGTGACATGTATTGTAGTTACTGCCTTTAGCAATCATCTTTATCCTTTTATAACTGAATCATTTTATGTTTACTAGAACCCTGTTTTATGTTATTTTTAAATTCTATCCTGACAGTCTCTCCTTCTTTCCCTCCTCCCATCACTAAATATTACTCATTACTTTAATTAAGCCATCAAACTAATTGTACATGATTAATATTAAAACTGTACTTTTTCACGACAGTATTTCACTTTAATATTAAATTATTATTTTATTAAAATAAACTGTTTATTTTATTTTCTGATTCTAGTAAATTTAAAACAAAATATTTCCACTTAATTTTTATACTTACAAACGTAGTAGTTTATATAAAACTTATTAGAAAAGTTATATTTTTTTTTATCATTTTAAAATATTTCTTTCTTTTTTCTTTTATTACATTTGTCTTACCACATGTTATTTCATGTTTCTTTTTTCTCTTTTTTCACTTCTTAGTTGAACCTGTACGGCCAAAGAACCCGTGCATACCATCCCCGTGTGGACCATTTAGTCAGTGCAAAGTAGTGAATAATAACGCTGTTTGTTCATGTCAACCGAATTATATCGGTTCGCCTCCTGCATGCCGACCAGAATGCATGGTTAGTGCTGATTGTGCTCAAGATAAAGCGTGCATGAATCAGAAATGTTCTGATCCATGCCCTGGTACTTGTGGTTTGAATGCTAGATGCCAGGTCGTCAATCATAATCCTATATGTAGTTGTGCTCCTGGCTTCACTGGAGATCCTTTTGTACGATGCCTTAAAGAGAGTAAGGATAAGTCACTTGTGTTTCTTTTTTATTGTATATCTTCTTTATCACTGTCTTTCTTTCATATTTACTTTTTTTAGTTTACTGTTTTTAATGGAAATATTAATTATAAAAGATTAAATAATAATGTTCATTATTTTTTAATGTTATAAAAATAAATAAATTTCTTTTATTGTGTTGAATCGTTTAGTTTTAATAGGTGTTTTTAATACTGAAGAGTTAAAATTTTTATATTAATGTTTTTTCAAAAATTTTATTAAGACTAGTAAAGTCCTGCTTATCAAATAAAATATAAAGCTTGTTTCGATGGTATTAAAAAAATACAATTCTTATTTTTATTTAAATGTATATAGCTAAAAACATTATCGAATGTAAATAATAACTACAACCCAGTGACGAGTATTCATTATTTCTGCCATTGCCCGTTTTTGCTTTTTCACAAAGCCGATTACTATAGCTTCTCCCTTTTCTACTAGTTTCTTAATTAAAAACAGTTCAAATGAAACCCAGTGAAAACTACTTACGTTACTGTCTTGTCATATTAACAGCGTGTACATTAGATACATGGTAGTATCTACAGAGATGAGATTATGTTGTTAGAGATAGTGCTGTATAACATTATGTCACTGGGAATACATTATCAGATTGTAAAAGCGGTTAGAAAATAAAAAAATTATTTTTAAATGTTTTAATTAATGAAAAGAAAAGTAGCTTGCTTGTTCAGTTTGTTTTTTGATACCTTATTCTTCTTTTATTAATCTTATTGTGGCATTTTAGATGCGATATGTAAATTAGCTGATGTTCTTCCATGTTATTTAAAGAAATGCCTTATGTATTTTGTGCATCTTTGTCGGAAATCATGGTAGTTTGCTGTCAGTCTGTTTCATACTTTCATAATATTGGTTTATAGTTTGATTTTTAAGACGATGTCAATCCATGTTCAACAAATAACTACAGTTCATGTTGTTTTGCGGGTTGTTTTTGTGGGTAACCAGGAACTGCTTATTAAACTAATTTGTGTAACTTATTATCTCCTCTGAACTTCCTTATTCTTATTAAATATTGGTCGCAGTAACTATAAAAATTAATTAATACTTCCTTTCTACATCCCCTCAAAATTACACTTTATGTACTACTTTACAAGGCGATTCCAAATTTTGCTCTACCGTCATTTTGTAAGATGTTGGAGTTTATCATCCTAACATACATGTACATTTTTTGTCATCACTCCTCCAATCAGTTATATTTCATTTGGACTTTTTTATTAACCTACTGACCGCCAACGGTGCGTAAACGAACTTTTCGTAAACATTTTTTCTTTTTAATTTCTACAAAATTTTTCGCACTCTGTAAAATTTTCATTTATTTTCTTAGGTGTTGTAATCTCAAAAAAAAATTATGCGGTTATAGGTTTTTAATTAGCGAGTTTATTTGCTTATCAACGTACTATATTTCACGAGATCGTGTAACCCCTTCCGTCTAAGGTAAATAGTGATCGCGATATTGTTAAAAATAATATTTTTATTTTATTTTCTTATTTAAGTGTTGCTTTTATTCATCAGATCGTGAAAATTATTTATTTTGAAACCGATAATGAATACTGGTTGTTAAAAATAATGGTGCGATTATGCACCTTTGGCTTATGGAGCAATAAATCACACGCTAGGCGTCAATATGTTATTCTTACATTACAATAACTTTACAATACAGCGTTGTACTATTTTTATGTTTGAATCGTTAAATTTTTGTTTGTCTATCGTTTTACCGTTTTTGTAGACGTCGTTATTTTATAAAACGTTCAGTTTCTATGTTTTTCAGCAAACGGAATTTCCAGTCTAATGATTTTCTCATAATTTATCTATCGATGAAGAAAAGGTGCCATATATAGGTAGGCGTTCAGCAAAAACGTTTATCGAGTGAAAATCAATTAGATTTGGATTTAAGCTTTGGTGTTTGTGTAATTAAGATGGGTACCGATTTATTCCATACGGAGGTGCAAACAAAGAAAAATCTGAATACGATCTTCGGGAACAAGTAGTGCTAGATTTGCGATCCTAATGAGCGTAGATTTCTTTTGACAATTAATTTTCTTATTATGATAATTTACTAAACGAAAAAGGATGTTTTGCGACCGGCATTGTCAGAGAAAATAAGCTCCTAATCGCCCATTGAAAAAACAAATTTCGCAATCGCTTGATGAAATGATAAATACAGTAGTGATAGTTGCCGGTAACAACAACGGCATATATCGGTTATGAAATACGAAAAGATACAGTCGAAAAGAAAGAAAGACCTCGTGATCGCTCAGCCATTAATGATAGCAGAATATACTAAAAGTGTGGGTGGCGTTGATTCCTAATGGTATTGGAAATTATATAATTCGAATGCGTGGAAAAAATGGTGGCGACCATCGTTTATAAATGCTATCGATTCTATTATAGTAAATTCATGGAAAATTTACAGACTTGCAAATAACAGTAAATCAGTAAAAACAGTTTGCTAGATGATGTTCGTTACGATCAAATAGGGCACACGTTATTTCAGAGCATGTGAAAAATCTAGACGAAGATGTCAGCTGTGCAAAAACCATACAATTTTTTTGTGTATAAAATGTAGAAAGTACCTACATTCAAATCTTTTCAAGAATTTCATTTGCAGCAAAGAAACTAAATAATTTTTCTATAAAAAATAGAAAAACAAAATTAAAATAGTTTATTTGTAACTGTATTACTTTCGGTTTAATAAATTGCTCATATGTTTTATTATATTCTTCAGAAGATGACATTTTTTTACATGCTTTTTTGCCAAAGGTGCATAAACGACCCGTATTATTTCTGAGCGATTATTGATTTTTTTGTCAATATGAAAATATTTTTAGCTTTATATACTTAATAATAGATGAAATAATGGGTTTATTTAGAAAAAAATTAACTTTAATGGGTTAAATTCCAACAGGCTTTTTATAATTTTACTTAATATTTCAAATTCTTGCTCTCTTTGACCTTGATTTTAACTATTTTTTACAACAGTTTTTATTTTGCGGACAATTTCATAAATTTCCAATATTTGTTTAATTTGTAAACAATATTTAACAAGTTAGACGACACCCTAACTTGTGTGTACATGGATAAGCAGGACTTAATTGTAACTAGTTTAATTAAATTTACATTTACTGGTTAAAACCAATTGATTTAAACAAACGGTTTCAGCATTCTGAAGGATTAAGACAAACTGAATGTATTAAATTACTAGTAATTACTGTGTTATTTATTGATCAGTAAGTTGTGTTTATTTTTTTTAATCGTGATTAATATAAATCACTTACAATCACTCAAAATACCAAGTTTAAGATATACTTATCAATTTATATAAGTTTTTCAAATTCATAGATTCATTATAGGTTAAAAGATATATCAAGTAATGTTTACCTATCATTACATGTAAAAACTAATTGCTGTCATGATCAACTTAATTAAATAGTGATTACAATTAAGCTAGGTACTAAAACAGGTGTGCAGTTTAAATATTTCATCTTATTCAAAACTTGTTTCTTTATTCAGAAGTGTGTGTTAATATTTCTGTTTTTAAATGTAGTATTTTTCTAACTGTTCAAGTTTGTCAATTTTCTAAACGCTATATTGATTTGTATTTGAAGATAAATACAATTTTATGAACTATTTTAATTGGCATCCATGTTTTGTTAACTAGATTAATTGTAACCATTATGTAATTAAATTTGATCATGACAACAATCAGATAATGCATCAGTTTTACAATGATAATGCATTACCTGATATAATCTGATGATGAGTCCATGGATTCAAAAGCGTATTATATAGATTTGTAAATTTTTATTAAGCTTGGTGTTTTAGTGTATTTAATACATCATAAAACATTTTCTTTTGTGGGGACATTTGAAACAGTGTTGCTTTGACTGGATTGGAATTGTAAATGTTCATTTCATTAGAAATGATTTTTAGGAATCAAGCTGTTATGTTGTGTACATTATACATACTTAGTGGCTTATTGGTATTGAAATTCTGTGTTTTGATTAAAATTACTTTTTTTTTTAAGGGTGAGGAAGTCTTGAAGTAAACTTATCTCATTCTTCAGTTATGTGATTTCATATGCATTCTGTTTTCATTTCTTCTCTTTTTCTTTCATTATTTGAGTTTATCATTATTTATTTATTTTTTTTATTGTGCCCTTTTATATTGCATGATTCAGCATGTTTTGCATGTTTTTGTGCTACAGCTCCACCACCTCCTGCACCAAAACCAAGTGGAAATCCATGTGTACCATCACCTTGTGGGCCCAACTCTCAATGTCGAGTTGTGGGCAATACTCCTGCGTGCTCTTGCTTATCAAATTATGTTGGAAGACCACCAAACTGCCGACCAGAATGTACTATCAATGCTGAATGTCGTGGTAATTTGGCTTGTCAAAAAGAACGCTGTATCGACCCTTGTCCTGGTTCTTGTGGTGCGCATGCAACTTGTACGGTGGTGAAACATGCACCTCAGTGTGCTTGTGAACCAGGATATACTGGAGATCCATTCGCCGGATGTACCCAGATTCAACAAAGTAAGCGATATTACGATTTCTAGTTGTTTTCTTGAAGTTGTTTCCACCCATTTTTTTGTCAGATTTGATTTTTTATTGGGGTATTTTTTTTTACTCTTTCAGTTCCACCAACAGAAGGACCAAGAATGCCTTGTAACCCATCACCTTGTGGTGCAAATGCTGTATGTAAGGAACGTAATGGAGCAGGATCTTGTGTATGTTTACCAGAATATTTTGGTGATCCGTACACAGGATGTAGACCTGAATGTGTTATAAATTCTGATTGTGATCGTAGCAAAGCTTGTGTTAACAACAAATGTAAAGATCCATGTCCTGGAACATGCGGATTGAATGCGGAATGTCGAGTGATCAATCATGCACCTTCATGTTCTTGTTTGTCTGGTTTTACTGGAGATCCTATCAGTGCTTGTCATCCTCTTCCAGCTAGTAAGACTTCTCTTTTCTGTATTTCTGTGTACTTTAGTTATTATTTTCTATACTTCATTTCTTATCTTTATAAACTATATTAGTAAAGTGTGTTTTTAAAGTTTAACTTTTGTATTCTGTTTTTTCATGATGATCAGTCTATAATTTTTTCACTTTCATGTTCAGTTAATGCTGCTATTATTCCAGCAGTTCATCATTAATTCAATTTCTTTTCTATAATATATTAGCAGCTGAGTTATATATTTTATTATTTACATTAAAAAATTACAAATAATTAAATTTGAAGAAATTTATATTACAGTTTATGTAAATTTATTTTACAATCATTAATATAATTTAAGTTTTTATACCAGTTTGAATAATTGGGATGCTGCTCGTATAAATTTTTTTATAAAATTTAAATTAACCTTTTTATTGATATTATATTTTATTTTTATATTGATATTTATTAATATTTCTGGAGTCTGGTTTAATATTAATTTTTAAATACTTCAGAATTTATTATTATAAACTTTAAAGTTTAGAATTATAAAACGTATTAACATAAGTTATATGTCTAGATTCCTTGATGGGTCAAGGTATTGGTAAACCTTTAGCCATACTCTTCATACTACACATTTTCTTGTCTTCCCCTCTTTTTTTTACCACTTGATTGTGGTTTACTTTTGACCTTCATTTGATCTGCCTTCCTTAATTACCTTATTCTTTCTTTCTTTGAGTTACCTGTAATAGTGATTAAAAATATGTATGTCTTCTGCACTGAGGTTGTTTACTATTTTACTTCCTTTCTTTTGAAATCTTTTTGACTAATTATTCCTTGATAAAGTTTTTCCTTTCATTTTTCCATTTTTAAGATCTTAAATATAAGCTTTAATAATTTTAAATATCTTTTAACTTAAAATTTTACTTTATTTCTGTTAACAGAATATTTTATTTTATAATCTGTTTTATTTCTTTTTTTTATGTAATTTTTCTATAAATTTAGATATAATTTTTACTCTTTTTCTTTTATTTGCATGTTGATTTTTCTTTATTTTGTATTAAATATTCTTCTTCTTCACTGTGTTTCTTTATTATCTATAGTTGAACCAGCAAAACCGAAGAATCCATGTGAACCAACACCATGCGGTTCTTATAGTCAATGTCGTGTTGTTAATGGACATGCTGTATGTTCTTGTCAATCTAATTATGTTGGTACGCCACCTGCTTGCCGACCTGAATGTATTGTCAGTGCTGACTGTAGTCAGGATAAAGCTTGCATCAATCAAAAATGTGCTGATCCATGCCCTGGTACATGTGGTTTGAATGCTAGGTGCCAGGTTGTCAATCATAATCCTATATGTAGTTGTGCTCCTGGATTTACCGGTGATCCTTTCATCCAGTGCCTTAAAGAGAGTAAGATTTCTTTCTTTATTCTTTATCTATTAATTTATTTATATTCTCTTATTTACAGGTGTATGCATTTTAATTCATTTTTTCTTGTATTCTTTTCAGTTTTTTAAATTTAATTTTTATACTTTACTCATGCTTTAAGTGTATAATGCATGGTTGACTTGCTATCTATAGAATTTCTTTACCCTAAGAATTTTCCAAGTGAAAGAATTTTGTACTTTTTACACTATTTATATGTATGGTTTTTCTTTCATGAATTTACTCCAATTGTTTTACATATAACCATTTTAAAATCACTTCTAATTTAGTGAAAACTTATTAATAAAATATGATGATAATTTTTTATATTTGGAAGTATTTATTTCATATAAATTTTATAAGACATTCTTTTTGTAGAATGTCTTTCTGCTAATAAATTAATTTTTGTAACTATTAGAAAGAATAAATATTTTTATCCTTAATTTGTATTTGTTTTTGCACATATTATGTGTACATTTTATCATAATTTCAGTAATAAATTGAATAAAAAATGAAAACAAATAATTAATTAAAATTTTTACATTAAGAAAACTTTCGAACATTTTTGTTTTTATAAATAAGACCTATGCTGTATAAAAATAAATTAAAAAATATAAATTGTTCAAAAATCATTTACAAAAAATTTAATTAGAATTTAAAACTGTATGCATGTTTCAGTTATTAAATAATCATCATCAGTAGGTGAAATATTGTTTTAAAAAATTCTATGCAAATAAAAGGAAAAATGGCAATGACAAAATAATAATAATTAATAAATAAATGATGAACTATACTGGCAAAATATTATTTTTGTTATTGTCTATTTAGTTGGTAATAATTATTTTATCCTTGTTTTCTTTTTATATTATGTATTTGTTTTGCTTTTATCTGATGATAATTATTTTATAGTCAAAATGTTCATCTAGTTTTAGATGTAGATTAAATCCATTTTGTAAAGTTTTGAATATTTTCTTTTTCAAATTCACATATTTTATGAACTATTAAATATTGCATTTTTTAGTTTTGTTTCTTTTTTCTTTCTTGAAAAAGGTTTTTTCCATTATCTTAAATTTTATCAAATAAAACTATACTAATTCACTAGTTTTATGTAATTTCAGTTATTCTTGAACTTACTTTTAAATGATTTATTTGTCTTTCTTTTATGTTTTTACTTGTTACTTTTATTCTTGTTTTTATATTTACTTTTATTTACTTACATATATCTGTAATAACTGCCTAATTTTAAATATTTCTTTTTTACTATACACTTCCTTCACTGTTTTTTGCATGTCTTTTTTGTGCTACAGCTCCTAGCCCACCAGCACCACCAAGTGGAAATCCATGTGTACCATCACCTTGTGGACCCAACTCACAGTGCAGAGTAGTAGGCAATACACCTGCTTGCTCATGCTTAGTAAATTATGTAGGAAGACCTCCAAATTGTCGACCGGAATGTACAATCAATGCTGAGTGTGCTGGTAATTTGGCTTGTCAAAAAGAACGCTGTATCAATCCTTGTCCTGGTTCTTGTGGTGCGCATGCAACTTGTACAGTCGTTAAACATGCACCTCAATGTGCTTGTGAACCAGGATATACTGGAGATCCATTCGCCGGATGCACTCAGATTCAACAAAGTAAGCGAATTTCCATTTTTCTTCATCTTTTTTGGAATTTATATTTTCATCATCCAGAAATTTGTTGAAGTTGATTCTATATCACGTTTCTTTTCTATTGCTCTTTCAGTACAACCTACCGAAGGACCGAGAATGCCTTGTAATCCATCACCTTGCGGTGCAAATGCTGTTTGTAAAGAACGTAATGGAGCAGGATCTTGTGTATGTTTACCAGAATATTTTGGTGATCCATATACTGGATGTAGACCCGAGTGTGTTATCAACTCTGATTGCGATCGCAGCAAGGCTTGTGTTAATAATAAATGTAAAAATCCGTGTCCTGGTACTTGTGGATTAAATGCAGAATGCAGAGTTGTTAATCATGCACCATCTTGTTCTTGTCTACCAGGATTTTCTGGTGATCCTCTCACGAACTGTCTACCTGTTCAACCTTGTAAGAACTGTTCTGTTATCTTTATCTTAGTTTCTTTTTAACTGATTATCTTAGCCTTATTTTCTTAATCATTTACTTTGATTGCTTTTAAACTTCATTGATTGTATCTTTACTTTTGCTGTGTTTATCTATTTGACTTCGATTAGATAATTCTTTATTCTTACTTTAATATGCATCTAATCTTTTAAATATAAAAAGTGATCTTTCTTTAATATAATGAAGAAAGGTTGGGCCAGTTTATTTTAATTCTTGTTTCATGCTAATTTTTATGCTTATTAACTTAAAAGATACGTTCATGGATTTAAATCTTACTAAAATTACAGAATAAACTGTCTCAAAATGGTTATTTTGAAATTATTTTATAAGATGTACCAATAAAGTTTAAATAGAGTTTTGCAATCTAATGTATGGTAGTATTAAATAAATTTAATTTATACCATATTTTACAAAAAAAAGAATATGTCATAGATTACTCTTGCAGGGTACTGACTGCTTCCCAGTCACTATTTATGTGTTTTATCTTACTAGTTCTGGCATTACTTTATGTGCAAACTGATCATTGTAGTTGAGAGTTTATATTGTCCAAGTAATACTCTAAACTGTGAGATAGACAACAATATGTTCTGGTTCTTTTATTTAATAGTTTATATTTTATAAAAACAAGGATATTTACCTGTGTTGTGATTCATTGGTATTAGTTATTAGCACTATTAATTTTTTTAGCAATTTTACTTTTTCTTTTCTTCTTAGATTAACCTTTGCTAATTTCTCAGTATCCATTAATTATAAGCAATATTTAGTCAAAATGTATGTTTAGTATTTTTGTTATTAAAATTTTCAATGTTTACTATCTCTGAATGCTTATTTTCTGTTTTTGTGTTATTACTTTTACTTGTACTTTTAAGGGTACTTTAACTTATACTTTTTACTTATTCATATCTATTATTACAATTTATGTTTTGCTACTTTCTTGACATATTTTATCTGTATTTTAGCTGTTTTATGTTATTTCTCTCTTTTGTACTCGTTAACTTTACATTTTTTAATTTTATCTCTTACCTTGTGTATTCTGTTCATACTTTTTCTTATTCTATAGCTCAAGCACCTCCGACTCCAACAAATCCATGTAAGCCATCACCTTGTGGTCCTAATAGTCAATGTCGTGAAATAAATGGACATGCTGTATGTTCATGTTTAACTGGATTTGTCGGTTCACCGCCATCTTGTCGACCAGAATGCGTTGTTAGTTCTGAATGTCCTCAAGATAAAGCTTGCATCAATCAAAAATGTGTCGATCCATGTCCTGGTACTTGCGGTACAAATGCCAGATGTCAGGTTGTAAATCATAATCCTATTTGCAGCTGTGCACCTGGATTTTCTGGCGATCCTTTTGTTCGATGTATTAAACAAGAAAGTAAGCTATATTTACTCTTTACTCTTTCTTTCTATCTCTGTCATTTAGATAACGCAAATTAAATTTATAAGGTAGTACCATGTTGAAAAAATGAAAACTATGCAGTCTTGTAATATTTAACTTTATTTCTGGAGGGGCATTTTCATTGAATATTTTTAGGAATTGGTATTTTTTAATTATTTACAATTCATATTATAACTGTTGTTTATAATAATTAAGTAGTTAACAATTAAATCTTCTTTTACCCTCAAAATTATCTACAACATGGTACTTTCCTTTTCTTGTTTTAAACTATTTTTTTTTTATGTTTTGATTCTATCACTTGAAGAAGTTAACTCTAAATTTTATTCATACTAAAAATGAATATAATCTTTGATATCTATTATTTTCTTTCATTAAGGGAAGTGTTTGTTTCTGTAGATACTTAACAGTTTTGGAGTTAACTTTTCCAAGCTATCTTGTAAATATTATTTATTTACTCTTATTTAAGTGATTATATATATATCTTTAACTAACCTCTTTCTTTATTTTATTAAAAAATATAAATAGCATTAAAATATGTTGTTTTTTTGGACAAATCAAAATTTTTTAGATGCATATCAGTAAAATGAGATTTATTGTTTGGCCAGATAATATCTGAAATTATTATAAAGTTTGCTCATGGATCGATCGTTAATGGTTATATGTTATAAAAACCGGTTTGATGTTTTACTGAAGAATAATTAAACTCTATGCGACTTTTTCACAAAAAATGTCAAATATAAATCAGCATATAATTACTGTTCTTATTGTCTATTTGTAATATTTCAACTGTTAGACGAACTATGATATATTTTTTTTAGTAATGTCTGTGTCGTACATTTCTTATCTAATCTGAACACTTCACTGATTTTAATACATTTAGCAGAAATTTTCTTTTAATCAAAAAGGTTTTCTAATTCAGTTTGTATTTCGTGAAGAAATCAAAACAAAATATTTGTTTCCATATTTCTCTTTTTTAACATTATTTCAGGGTTTAAAAATTAATTCATAACACATTATGTTTTTTTTTTAAATCAACCTTTTGCATTAAAATATATATTTATACATATTTTTTCTCAGCAGTTTTAGTTTTTACATTTTGTTTGTAATTTTTTATCTTGTTCATTTTTATTTTAAAAAACCATTACTTTATTTATTCTTTACATTTATATTTTAATTAATTTTATTCTTGTAGTTTTTATTTTTGATCTTTGTTTCTCTTTTCTTATTTTATTTTTATATACTTATTTTTTTTAATTACTATATAAAATAGCACATGTAAAGAACTATTTAAAATTTTTAATTCCGATGTAGAAATACACGTATATTAATATTCAATTTCTGTTTCTTGTACTAATTTTTTATTGTTGTGACATACTTTTGCTACATTTTTTTTATTTTCTCTTAGGTTTTTTCTTTCAGTATAATATTGTATTAAGAATTTTACTTATTTTTCTTAATCTTTTTTATAAATACTATCTAATTATTTCTAAAACTGTTTATGTTTTGTGTTTTAATCTTAAATATACTGTCCTTTTTATGTGTTACTGTTATTATATTTTCTTTTATACTTCTGTAATTTTCTATTCTTAGTGGGTTGCTCTCTTTTTTCTCTTTCTAGCACCAACTACACCTGCTCCTCCTGTGAACCCTTGTGATCCTTCACCTTGTGGACCGTATTCACAATGTCGTGCCGTCGGATCAACGCCTGCTTGTTCTTGTTTACCAAATTATGTTGGTCGTCCACCAAATTGTCGTCCTGAATGTACAATTGATGCAGAATGTGCTAGTAATTTGGCTTGTCGTAATGAACGTTGTGTCGATCCTTGTCCTGGATCTTGTGGTCAGAATGCTCTTTGTAGAGTTGTTAATCATGGCCCTGTTTGTACTTGTCCCCAAGGATTTATTGGAGATCCTGCAACATTGTGTAATCCTGCACCGCTTACAAGTAAGAGATAAGTTGTATTGTTTGGTTTGATAGTAGGTCTTAAATGGTATTTTGTTTTATTTTGATTATTTTTATTGTCGATTATGTTTGATCAATTAATTATACGATTTTTTTTTTGTTTGTATTCTATGGGAGTGGATGTTGTGTGTGCATGTACAGATAAAGAATTTACTTCACAGTACTTCGCATTTATTTTTTAATTTTAATGTACATTTCATTTTATAAGGATCATTAAATTGCATTAACAGGTTTGTATTTATATTGTATAATAAAATTATTTTTGTTCTGTCATTCACAAAAGTTCTTACTTTCAACTTAAGAGGGTATTATCATAGATTTAGTTTATAGTTAATTAAACATTAAAAAAAAAAATTAAATGACATGGCTGGCATATAAATTCTAATTTAAGGTAAGTAAATTTTGTAGACAATTAGATTTTAACAGTATTTAATGGACGATGACAAATTAGTTTACATCAAGTTATATTTACATAATAGTTATAATGTATTTATTATAAAACAGTTTTTTTTATTTTCAATCTAGACTGCCTAAAGAGCAGTCATTACGTTATGCTTTTTCAAAAGTGATTATTATTAAAGTAAATATTACTCAATAAATTTTTTATCGTACAATTTTATTAACAAACAATATTTTTCATTTATTTATTGTTCTATTCAAATGTTTATGTTTGTAATGTTATTAACATTATTAAAAATATTACTTAAAATGTTATTCATTTTTGTTGTTATGGAGTAAAATACTTCTCAAGTTTTAATCATTGATTCATTTATGCAACGTAATTGTGAATATTAGAATTTAATAATCCTAACTAATTGTCCTCTGCATAAATCTATCTATTTAGTCATTTAAGACTAGATTAAATCTTTGTAGTTTTAAATGTCTTTGTTGTTTATAAAAATGATTTTCTCTCTTCAGTTTATATTTTCAAGTTTATGTTGAAAAGTTAGTGTAGAATTATTAACATTCTGTTTATCAGGAAAATTATTTTTTCCATTTTATTTATAGCTATTGTATTAATGTTAATTGTAATTGTATTTCACTATAGCTTCAGAAAGAACTCCAGTTCAGACTGATCCATGCCTTCCATCACCCTGTGGAGCGAATGCAGAGTGCCAGGATAGGAACGGTGTGGGAGCTTGCACATGCTTACCAGGATTCCAAGGAGATCCATATGCTGGTTGCCGTAGAGAGTGTGAAAATAATGCAGATTGTGCACCTCCACTTGCTTGTATTCGTTTCAAATGTATAGATCCATGTCCAGGAACATGTGGTGTTGGAGCTGAATGTACTGTTGTTAATCACATACCTGTTTGTTCATGTCCTGCTGGTTTCACTGGAGATCCATTCTTCTCATGCAGACAAGCACCACCTACGCGTAAGTAAATTAACTAATATAAAAATCATGTATGGTTATTTATGATGTACAAATAAAATTTCTTAAGATGATTTATCTGTTATTTTCATTTGCTGTTTTTACATCTTAATTATTTATCATAATAAATCATTGGAGTTCCCTTGTGTGTTTAAAAATTCATAAGAAAGTCTCTGGAGGCCACAGTATTAACTTGTAAATTAAGGTCATTAAGTTTATTTGTAAATGTTTCCTGTAGAGAGGTAATCACTAAAATTCAAGTCCATAAAATTAATGTTGCTTTTTAATTGAAAATTAACTGATTTTTTAAAGTCGAGTACATAAGTATTTTGTTAATTTTTGCTCAAGTACATTTTTTCTGTTTTATGGTTACTAAGTTTTTAAAATTTGGTTATATTCTAAGTTTTTGAAGTTCTGAATATTTCAATTCCAGTCAGGCACAGTATTATTCACCTGCTGTAAATTCATCTCATACATATATATATATAAACTGCATTGTAACTATAATTGCGTAGCTGCCTGTTGCTTCAAACACTAATAAATAAGTAAATAAATATTTTATAACATTTATTTTTACCAGTATCATATTTATTTTATTTTTATTTTTTATAATGCTATACAATATAGTGAAAATAAGTAAATAAATATTTTATAACATTTATTTTTACCAGTATCATATTTATTTTATTTTTATTTTTTATAATGCTATACAATATAGTGAAAATAAGTAAATAAATATTTTATAACATTTATTTTTACCAGTATCATATTTATTTTATTTTTATTTTTTATAATGCTATACAATATAGTGAAAGACTAAAACTGATTTAAGCAGCCGTTAAGAATATTTAAATTGTAGAATTTCTTTTACAGAAATTTTTTATTGTTAACATTTCTTTTATATTTAAGTTTAATTTTTGTATATACTACTAATTCTACCATATCTGTTTGAAATTGAATATCTGTTTATAATTGTTTGAAATTGAAATGTGCATCTTATTTAAATTTTCTTTTATAAATAATTCTTTAGTGATTTTCTTTTCAGTTTTATAGGTGTTTATATAAAAAATATATTTAGTATCTGATGGTAAATTAAATTTGAAATGTAATAGTGCTTCTATGTTTTAATCAATTTACAGTTAGTTATAGTTAGTCTTCCTTTGTAAGCCCTGAATAAGCTTCCTTTAAGTAGAAACTCCTTTTAATGGCATTGTATATATGTCCTGTAAAGTTAATATGTAATAATTATAAAATTTTACACTATATTATTACATTATTACAACTTTTTTTATGTTTACAGCTCCTCCAAGACCAGAAGATCCGTGTATTCCTTCACCTTGTGGACCAAATAGTCAATGTCGTGTTGTAAATCAGCAAGCAGTATGTTCATGTCTTGCCAATTATATTGGATCACCACCAACATGTCGACCTGAATGTATTGTTAGCTCTGAATGTCCATTAGACAGAGCTTGTGTTAATCAAAGATGTTCTGATCCATGTCCAAATACTTGTGGTCTTCGTGCACAATGTACTACAAAGAATCATAATCCAATTTGCGCTTGCCCACCTGGCTTTACTGGAGATCCATTTTCACAATGTACTTCAATACGTAAGTATTTTAAAAGTACTTGAATGTTCTTATATTTTAATCTGTTAACTGTTTCCTTCATTTATGCCTTATCTCACTACTAGCACCAGTTTTCTTTACCAGAATTTAAGATTGTTATTTTTTATTTTTTTTTTGCAGGTAGATCACTAAAAAAGTAGACAGAAGTTAAACTTTATTTGTTTTATAAAACTTTCATAGTAGTTCTTGTCATACTTGTCTCTGAGCAATATAGCCTTCCTGATTGTTCATCCATAAAAATTCAGTAAAAAAGAATTTTTCTGATGGTGGTATTAGCCACCACTCATGAATTTATCCATGTTGTCTTGGAGCATCACAGTTTCTGTCAATATATCAAATTCCAGGTCTGATGTGATTAGATATTAGCCCTGAACTATCAGGCTTTAAGAGATTAGTCCATTAAAACCATTTTTATGATTCACTATAGTTCATTTATCTATTGCTAGATTTCCTTAAACGTAATGAAGAGAATAATCTTAGTAGATAGAATATATTAAATTTAATTTTCATATTTCTTTCGCAAAATATTTTAATTCTTCTTTTACTAAAATAACCTAATTGATAATTTGTGTTTGGCTTTTGTTTTCATTTACAATTGAGCTCAAAAATGTGTCTATTAATTGTGTCAAAAATTAAAACGAACTGAATCATAGTTAAGTGTTTTAGCAAATTGTTCAAAAACCTCCAAGCGTGTAAGTTAACTTAATTCTTCCACTAAAATGTGTAATGTGTAGTAATTGTAATAGTAAACTTAGCAGAGATCAGTTTTAATATTTCTAAAAATCTAATCCTTCTATTTTTAGAGAAGTTAAATTTTTAAATTGTTAGTGTAAAATGTGCATTTTGCACATGGCAGAATTAACATAACTCCCACTTAACGTGTAGCAGTCTAAGGATTAATATTCTTTTTTAAGTTTTATTTGTCTATTCACATTTACATACATTTATATACTTATTTATGAATTTTTTAAATCTTTGCTTAAAATGCCACTCTCCATGGCAAAATGGTAGCATCTTGGCCTTTCATACAGAGGTCTGGGATTCGAATCCTAGTCAGGTATAACATTTTTCATTCGCTACAAATTTCCATTTTCACATTACCATGTACAAGCTTATTTATAAGCTTCTGTGGTGAATGCTTCCATCAGTCAAAAAAAAAATCCTTTTTTTATAGTAATTTATTAAAGTATTCATTATGAATTCTGTTATTTAAATATCGTTTCAGTTTTTTACATTTGCACTTTACATCAGAACTCAGATGAAAAGTTGAACCTTTTATTTTTTTGTATTTGTTTACAACAGTTTTAGTTAAAGTTTGTTCTGAGTTTTAATTTTTTTTAAATTTGTTTTTAGCTCCTCCACCATCTGCAGCACCTACAGAAAGACCACCTTCTTGTGTTCCAAATCCATGTGGACCTAATTCTCAATGTCAGCTACTCAATGGAAATATTGCCTGTTCTTGCTTACCAGATTATATTGGTTCACCACCAACATGCAGACCAGAATGTGTCTTGAGTGCAGAATGCCCAAGTCAAATGGCTTGTATTAATCAGAAATGCCGAGACCCCTGTCCTGGTTCATGCGGCACAAATGCAAATTGTAGAGTTTTAAATCATATACCAGTTTGTACTTGTAATGATGGTTTTACTGGAGATCCATTCACACAATGCGCACCAATACCTATCAGTAAGTAATGTGTGAAAATTATTAATAGACTTTATAATTATACTATAGTTAATTCAGTTTCCATTGTTGTTTACTATTTAATGTAAATGCTAAAAATTGTTTTCAGTTATGTAGATATTGTAATTTAATTCAGTCACTTACAGTTAGTTGTATTTATTATTATTGAACTGATTATACTATGAATTGACATTTAATTGAATAGGAAATGTAATTTTTTATTTAAAAATATTTATCAGAACAATGAAATTTACAAAATTCTTCCATTAACTTTGTAGTTCTAGGCAATGTTAAGATTGTAATTTTATCATTTTAAATTACAATAACATTACACGTAAAAGTTGTGAATTCCTAATGAGAGACCATAAGGTGCTTCAGATAAAGAGAACAAACAATGTTAGGCTTTACTTAAATGGTTTTTTAAATATTCCAGAAAGAAAACTAATGAGTGTAAAAGTATAAATATCGTAACTGTAAACAGAAACTGGGACATTTATAATAGCTTTTGATTAATCAGGAACAAGTATGGTTCTTCTTTTGAGATCTGGATTATTGAGTTTCTGCTAAATTGTAATTTTTCTGTTTTCTTTTGTTTTTGTTTATTATTTTTGAGCATATATTTTTTTAGTTTAAAATGCATACACAGTATGTAAGAAAATTATACAAAAATATTGATTGACTGTTTTTGTAATAAAAGTTATATTTTTACTTTCAGCTACTCAAGCTCCTGCAACAGCAGATCCATGTAATCCTTCACCATGCGGACCAAATGCTCAGTGTAACAATGGTTTATGTGAATGTATACCAGAATATACTGGAAATCCATATGAAGCTTGTAGACCAGAGTGTGTTCTTAATCCAGAATGTCCACGTGATAGAACTTGTTTAAGAAATAAATGCCGTGATCCTTGTCCTGGTACTTGTGGTCAAAATGCACAGTGCGATGTTATTAACCATATACCAGTATGTTCTTGTCCTCAAGGTTATACTGGCGATCCATTTTCTAACTGCAGGATTCTTCCAGCAGGTATTTAAAGTACCTTTTACCATATCATTTTTTTTGTGATTGTAGGTTAGTTTTTATCACAGTCAACACTTTTCATGAAACTTAAATAGTTAGATTGAATTTTATTTTATTGAAATATTCATACAAGTTATAGTAGAATACAGGTAGATATAATAAAAAAGTATTCAGATTACCAATTGTAATTACTTAAAAATGATGATATGGCCAAAGTTGACAAATTATTTGAATATAAAAATCTAAAAACTTGTGAGCTATTATAATTATCTGTCAAGACTGATTTTTTTTTATTCTCTTTCCTGGTGGGAATTCTTTACAATCCCACCCAAAATTAAATTCTTAAATATATATATATATATATATATATATATATATATATATATATGTGTGTGTTAAGTAAAAAAAATGTTATGTTATTAATTTGTGTTTGAATTAGGGATGGTATTTAATGCCTTCATTTACAGTTATTGTGTTATGAAATCCATTTACAGGCACTTTTGCACACTTTAATGTTGCTGTTTTTGGATTAGTATTTTTTGTTATTTTTATGTCAGATGATGCAATTTAATTTTGAGTAAATTTATTAAAATAAACTTGGCTTTGATGTTTAGATGATATAATATTCTTTTTAATTTAGTAAAATAAATTTTTTTTTGTCCATATCTTCCACTGTACCAATTAATATCAAAAGCATAAACAAAATTCAGCACAATCCACCAAAGTACAGAATCAATAACATCTCTTACCTTAAAATTTTCTCATCATCAGTGATTAAAATTAAAATTTGATTATACATTAAACAATAAAATATTTAACATCATATTATTCCATACATTACATATAATAATTAAATAGTTAGTCAAATAATTAAATCTTTAATTTTAAAAACATTAAAAATGTTTATACATGTTTGTGACCAGCCACTAAATACAGCACTGTCAGAGCACTAATGTCAGCAATGACAGTGCTGTATTTAGTGGCTGGCCACAAACATGTATAAAGAAATTGTAATATTTTTAAGATTAAAGATTTAATTATTTTAATTAGTTATTTGACTACATATATTATGTCATGTGTGGAATAATATTATGTTAAATATTTTATTGTTTTAATGTATAATCAAATTTTAATTTTAATCATTGATGATGAGAAAATTCCTCGAAAGCACTTTTGATTTATAAAAAAAAAGAAAAATAATAAGATAAGGTTATTGATTCTGTACTTTGATGGATTGTACTGAATTTTGTTTATGCTTTTGGTTTTATATTCTTTTTATTTGTTCTAACAAAATTACAGTTGAAAATAATGTGTTGCACAAAAGATCAAAGTAACTATTAAATATAAGCCCAGAGGGCTTATGTTTTGAAAATTTGTTTTTTTAACTTGTTTGAAGGATGGATTTTATAAACTATTTTTTTTTTTAAAAGAACCATGTAACTATTGTATGTTTTAAATAATCTTCTATTACATTTTATGATAAATTCATTTTAAAATGTAGATATTTTTGTTACAAATAATGGGTTAAAAAGCTATAGTATTTATTTTGGTTTTATTATTTTATATTATTGTTTATAAATTTTTTTTCAGCTCCACCAACACCACAAAATCCATGTTCACCATCACCTTGTGGACCTAACAGTCAATGTCGAGCATCTGATGGACATGCAGTATGCTCCTGTTTATCTGGGTACAGCGGTAGTCCACCGAGTTGTAGACCTGAATGCATTGTCAGTGCAGAATGCCCACAAACTCGTGCTTGTGTTAATCAGAAATGTACCGATCCATGTCTTGGTTCTTGTGGTCTTAACGCTAAATGTGAAGTAATAAATCATAGCCCAATTTGTAGCTGTAGAGTGGGTCAAACAGGAGATCCCTTCAGAAGCTGTTATGATATACCACGTTAGTATTTTTGTTATTTTTAAAATCACAATATTGTAGAACCTTTTGTTTAACTTACAGTTTTTAAACAAAACTTTAATTTTCCTATTTATATGGATATTAATAAATTAATGGGAGTCAGCAATTGGACTTATTAAAAAGGTTACTTGGCAGCTGCTGGTTTTGAACTCATATTTACAGCTGAATACCTCACAAACTCAGTTGTTATGAAATTGTGGCTGTTTCTATATCTAAATAAAATCTACTTATAATGATTGTAATACATGATTTATTTATTAAGCCTGTAGTTGAGCATGTGTGAATGGAGGAAAAGTAGAGCATAAAGAAAGATTAAATAAAATTAACTATTTCTTCTGATACCTTACTAGAAAAAGTAAGTAAAGTCCTTTATTATTAAGTATGTATGTATGTTTTTCTTGATTCTATTTTTATATAGTTTTCTGTTTCTCTTTTATTTTTACCTCCATATTTACTTAATATTTGTCTGATATTTATATTGTGTTAATTTAAAATGTTTATTTTAATTTTATAGCAACACCTCCACCACCACCAGAAGCACCAAAAAATCCATGCGTACCATCACCTTGTGGTCCTAATTCACAGTGTCAGCCAACTGCAAATAATTCGCCAACATGTTCATGCTTACCAGGATATATTGGAGCTCCACCAAATTGTCGACCAGAATGTGTTATCAATCCAGATTGTCCAACAACTCAGGTACTTATATAATTTTTTTTTTTTTATGAAATAATTTATCATTTATTTATTATTAATTAAAACAATGTTTAGTATTAAGAAACTAAGAAAAAATTTATTTTTTATTGTTTGTTTTTTTAGGCATGTATTAATAATAAGTGTTCTGACCCTTGCCCTGGTTCCTGTGGTCTAAATGCTCAATGTCAAGTCGTAAGTCATGCTGTTAGCTGTTCATGTCAAACTGGATTTACTGGAAATCCATTTATTCAGTGCTTGCCACAGAAACGTAAGTTATACTTTTGCATTTTATTTTATTATTCATAAAAAAATTAATGTTGGTTGTTTCTTGAATTAATTATTATCCATAATTCAATGTACACATTCAAACCATAACTTTCTTTCTTTTAAGATATTTTTTGAGAAAAATATCTATAAATTTAACTGTAATAAAATATATCATAAAATATAAATATAAAAATATAAAAATTTAACTATATCAATGATTTAAAATTAGACTTGATTGTAATAGAAATGGAAAGTGTCAATTGATTAAAAAAGCAAGAATGATTGTACATAATATATTTTGATTAATGTTTGATCATCTGATGTGTTACAGTACATATTTTACTTAAGAAAGATGAAGTCCATTACTATTTGCCATTCATTCATAATTGACTAGAATCTATTTTCCCTGAATTATATTTTCTAAAGAAAATTTGAGGGCACATGTATGACTTACTTTTTATTCATTCATAGTCAGTGAATTAAACTGATAACACTTCACATCCAGAAAATGGACAAAAAATGTATAATACATTTATATTTATTTTATTTTATTTTTCTCCGAATTTCTAACTTGCTAATAATACAAAGTTACTTCTAGAATTATAATTTTCTAAATATTTTTTTAATTTTTTTTTTTTCTTTTAATTATATCTGTAGGTGTATTAGCTTCAGAACAGATATATTATATTGTAATCTGTAGTTATGGTTGTTCTGCAGAAATATTTTTACATATTTATTAATTAATTCTTTTCCCCTCTTAAGTTTTTCAATTAATGTTTCAATGTTAAAGTTTTTCATGCCCAAGAAAATAGTAATTTAAGGATACATAATTTAAATAATTAATGGGTAAGATTAAGGACACATCAACAAATTAACAATTTTATTGTATAAAAATGCTCTCTTGTTTATTGAACTTAAAATGAAACAGAAGCAACTCTGTTCATAACAAATAATTAAAACAAGGGAAAAAAATTCCCTGATTTAGTCTGAATAATCTGATGTGAAACATGAAACAAATTAGTGCAATTGTTATTTTATGTATCGTGTTGAATTTTTAATTATATATCAGTGCATATATGTATTAAATAGGTTAAGCATGTCCATAACTATTATTAATTACTAATTTGTAATATTATTGTTTTTAATTACAGAAGAAGTAATTAACCCATGTCAACCTTCACCTTGCGGTGCTAATGCAGAATGTAAACAACGTAATGGAGTTGGTGCATGTAGTTGTATTGCTGATTATCAAGGTAAACTGCAAAACTATTTCACTATTAGTTTATTGTTTTTCTCTTAAGGGATAGACATGATTTATATACTGAATATTTGTAAATTAGTTACACAAAAGTAATCTGTAATAATGAAAAAAGTAATTAACTTACAGAAATGTTTGATTCAACACTGATTACAGTATGTGTTTCATTTACAAATATTCAGTATGGCTATCTTTTGTATCACGGTAGATGTCCCATCTGTAATCATTTCTTGCCAAATCCTGTGAAGTATGTCTTGATGTATGGTGGCACAGCTCATTGACATTTCCTGGAAGCAGAGGAACAAACACTCTGTCTTTAACCTCATACAGAGAAGTCCATTGAAGTTAAATCAGGCGATCATGGTGGCGAGGAAATTTTTCCACCACGTCCAATTCAAGTCGGCACTTTCCTATTGAGATATGTCACAACTGCACTATGATAATGTGGTGGGGTGCCATCTTATTGGAAAATGAACTCTGTGCCTATTTCCTGTTGTAATTGTGGCATTAGATTATGTTCAAGCATTTCCACGTATGATATGCCAGTTACAGTTGACTCGTCAAAAAAGAAAAGACCATTATTTTTGTGAGAACGTACAGCACAAAAAACACATTCAACTTAAACAAGTCCCGTACATGTTTGATTGTGTGACATGGATTCCACTCACCCATATCTGGACATTATGTCCATTCACTTTACCACTGGTAAGGAAGGTTGCTTCATCACTGAACACAATTTTATTAAAATAATTATCTTCAGTCAAAATTTTGTTTAATAGTTTATACAAAACCAGGTTCTTTTTTCTTTATCACCTTCACTGAAAGCTTGTATCAGTTGTAATTTGTAGGGTTTAAATGACAGTCGATTACACAATACCATCCAAACTGTAACCCTAGGAATATTCATTTCTAAGCTGACACATCCCGTTAATTTACCTAGACTAACAAATCAATGTCTGTTGCACTTGTTCAATTGCCGCTTCAGAAATTGAAAGGCTTCCTTGACCTGGCTTCCTATGTGATACACAACCTGTTTCAATGAAACAATTGTACCGTACAATAACAGACTGTCTTTGAGGTGGTTGTCTAATATTCTGGTCTTGTAATTAACAAATATTTCATTTTTTAAATATTTTGTATGCACTTAATATTTTTCCATTCATGGTACTGCATATTGAAAAACATTTTAGTTGTGATTGTCAAGGTACAACTGCATTTGAATGAAACTTACAAACACTAATCATCCAATTCGAAATTGCCCATTAACTTTTTTGATTTAATTAAATAAACTTATAAACCTATTATTATTTAATTAACAAATTAAGGTAAATTTGAATAAAGTATTTTTAAGCTTGAGACACAATATCATATTAATACCATTAAATTATTAGATGTATAATTATAAAAATGAATTTTATTGTAAATTATTATCAGCCATGTTAATAAATATTCTGGTTCCCACATAAACAATGAAATAAATTAAGTGACATCAGGCATGATTAGTAAATAAATTTATATCAAATCCTGCTGCCATTCGTTAGTAGCTTGGAAGGGTAGTACGGAAAGAGTAAGCTGCCATAAAACCTCCACCTATGACCAGAATTGTGAAAAATTTATATGAAGACAAAATACATTAACTTAAATGGTATTTAAGATTTATATGTTCCCTTTAATAATTAAGATATTTTCTTATTAACAGGTAACCCATATGAAGGTTGTCGTCCAGAATGTGTTCTTAGTTCAGATTGTCCAACCGATAGAGCTTGTGATCGTAATAAATGTCAAGATCCATGTCCAGGTGTGTGTGGTCAATTTGCTCAATGTTCAGTCATAAATCACATACCTACTTGCACGTGTTTACAAGGATATGTTGGTGATCCTTTCTCAGCATGCACTCTTCAACCGCCTGGTACATATTTTTACTTTATTTGTATTATTTAGTCATTATTTATATATTGTTTTTAATGGTTATAGCTGATTTATGATTCTGTTTCCTCATTTATTTTGTGAAGCATTATTAAATCTATTATTAATGAACTAACTTAATTAATTTATGCTAAATTTAATTTTCTAACTTAATTGTTAATAATATTTAAATTAATAATTATTATTAATTTTATTGTTTAGGAAAAAATGTTTTTTTATTAATAAAGGAATTATTAATAAAAAATTGTAATGTTAGTAAAGAATACGTGTGGTTATCATAATCCAAAATAAATCAATTTTGAGGATTTACTTTTTTAGGTTTTTTAATTTTATTTTTTTATTTCATTATTATTATGATTTAAGTCATGGCATTAAAGCAGTTACAGTTTCAGCGTTATTATTATATAGCATTATTTAATTGTTTAAAAATAATATCTAAAAATAGAATTTTAGGTATACTGTAATGGAGGTTTTTTCTTCCTTGAAATCATTTTCTGATATACATTGTAGCCTTCATAGCTTTCACTACTGGGGGCTTATATGATCTAATGAACCTATTTTATATAATTAGAAAGATCTTTTTTTATTAATAAAGAAGTTGCTAATAAAAATTTTATGTATTGCTGCTACTGATTTTATTATTGTATTAATGTCGAATGCGCATAAAATTAATAAACAATAACAGATTCTTTTTATGTATTTATTTTATTATATAATTAATTCTGTTATGAGTCTTAAGGTTTAATATAATTATTTGTATTTATTTTTTATTATTTTTTTGTAGTTACAACTCAAGCAACAATTCAAGATCCATGTAATCCATCTCCATGTGGACCAAACAGTATTTGTAGAACAGTTAATAGTCAAGCAGTTTGTTCATGTTCACCTGATTATATTGGTGCTCCGCCAAACTGTAGACCAGAATGTGTTGTAAACAATGAATGTCCACAAAATCAAGCTTGTTATAAATTTAAATGTACGGATCCATGTCCTGGTACATGTGGCTTAGGTGCACGTTGTCAAGTTATCAATCATAATCCAATATGTAGTTGTCCAGCAGGAATGACTGGTGATCCATTTACACGTTGTGTACCTATACCACGTAAGTATTTGTTTATGTTTTAATTTATATTTATGGTTAATTTAATGTCGTTAACAGTACAAGTTATTGTAAGTCTGTATAATTTTGGTATAATCATATAAATATTCTCTATCATTATATATAAGATTAAGAGCCGACACTGTACATATAATCAAGATGAACAAAGTATTTAAAAATTATTATTTTTAACTTTGAATACAAATAACTATTGTATGAAGTTAATAGTTTAATTTTTTTTTTTTAATAAATGAGCTTTTATATCTATAAAATGAGATTAAATATTTAATGTTAGTAAAAGGTATGAGGTGTGGTTAGCAGAATCCAGAATAAATATAATTTTTTAGGTTTTTTATTTTAATATTATACTGCTTTAAATCATACCATTAGTGCAGTTACAGTGTTCAGCAGTTATTTTAGTTCTGTCCCGGGTCAGCTTCCCCAGAGATAGTGTCCAATCCATTAGATTGATTGTTCTGTAATTCTGCATTAAGAACATTGAATTTTAATTCTAATATTATTCAAGTTCTTTACACATTAAATGGATTAGAGAGTATGAAGTTAAAACAAATTGCACTGTCTCAGGAATAATCAGTCTGAGACTGAACTAAACCAAATATCAAACTGTTAATTGAGCTAAAAGTTCTAGGACATTATAATCTCAACTTAAAAAATATTTTTAAATTTGCAGAGTTAGTCCTTCGTATTTGACTTTTATTTTAATGTAATCTCTGAGCAACAATTTTAATTTTGATTTTGTTTTTTTAATATATATTGTTTTTTTTTAACTGTGGATTTACAAATCATGCAATTCCTATCTGTTAAGTTTTAAATTTACGTAGCATGTTTTTCTTAATTCTGGTTTCTGAATTAAAAGTTTAACTGAAACAGAATTCATATTTAAATATCACATCAGAAAAATCATTGAAATTAAAAACTCATTATTGATGAACAATCAAATAATTTATGATAACACCTTTTTAATTTTAACATTTTTTGTACCTATTTTTTAATCTTATAATATCTTCATAATTTGCTTTACTATTGTTTAATATAATTTTTTATTTTTATATATAAACTTAGACTTTAACCACTTCTAATTTTTTATCTAATTAATTGTATAAGTAATGATGCTGCTCTGTTCAAAATTTTACCAGTTTCCCTTGTTCTGTCCCGGCAAATCCTGGGCAGTTCCTTTTTTATTCATGAATTAGCACATCAACCCATTTCTGATATAATCTATATAATGAATAATTATATATTGATCTCAATTAAACATATATTTTACATTAAAATTACCATCTTATAAAAATTGTGAAATTAAGTGGTCATTTAGAAACATATTTCTCCTCACAGACCCTTGTATTATGACCAAAACATACACTTTCTAATTACAATAATAAACTTTACAAATATAAATAAGTAATCTTTTACTAAATAAAAAGGTTTTTCAAATTACAAAATTACACAAAAATTCATAATAATTAACTTAAAATCTGTAAAAAAAAAAAACCAGAATATTACTAATATACAGGGAACAAATATTAAATATATTGAATAGCTGTATTGTAATTGTATTGCTGTTTAACTGTAATAACCATATGATTTCTATAAGAAATGTAATATATATAAAGAGATTTCTATAATTGAAATAAAGAATAAACTAAATACAAATACTTTTTAAGGATTATATTGGAATGTAAATAGAATATAAGTGCATTCATTTGTAACAGAAAGAATAAACAATGGAAATAACTTTACTCATATTTATCAGCAATTCAAAATTCTTGTGTCCAAAAAATCAGTTTATAAAAGTTGAAATTTTGTTATTCCAATCATTTACATTTTATTTTGTAATTTCAGCTCCACCACCTGCTGCTCCGCCAACACCAGTTAATCCTTGTGAACCATCTCCATGTGGACCAAACTCTGAATGCCGTGTAGCAGGCAGTTCACCATCATGTTCATGTCGTCCAAACTATATTGGTTCACCTCCAAATTGCAGACCAGAATGTGTTGTAAACACCGATTGTCCATCTACACAAGCATGTATAACTGAAAAATGTCGTGACCCATGTGCTGGATCTTGTGGACTTAATGCCGAGTGCCGTGTACAAAATCATATACCAATATGTACTTGTAGCGTTGGAAACACCGGTGATCCATTTACACAATGTTCACCTATTGTTGGTATGATTTAAATTACAGATTTTTTATTATTACCATAATTAAATGTAAGTTATTAAAGTATATATTTTCATTGCATTTAAATATAGAGTGAGACTGTTTTAAGTCAAAGTAATATTAAAAAATAATTTTCTTTGTTATCTCAAACAGTATTTCAGGTAAAGTTAGTAATAAATCGGTAAAGTATTCCAAAAAATTTATGGTAGTAGATTAATGTAATTAAAATGTTTTTGTCAAACTAGTATAATAGGAAATATTTTTCAATTGATTTTCATTAAACCTTTATTAAAAAATAAATAGAATCAATTTTGGGATAAAAAAATTCACATTTAGAATGTTTTAAATGCTTTAAATTAAACTTTTTTGAAGTTGGCACCAGATTAAAAGTTTAGGAGATTATTCTAATTTTGCATTAGCATCTGAAGTGGAATTTTAAAAAGAATTTTTTTTAATTTTCAGTGTGTTTTTTTAATTTTTAATTTAGCATTATAATTTGTTTTTAAATTTTATTTTAATATTTTAGTCTTACTTTTAATTACAGTATGAGTTGGCCAACAATAAAATTCTCCCCTTACAGACCAACCAATAGAACTTAAATTGCTTAACAAATAAAATGAAAAACAATATGTATACATAACATACAATGGTTTTATTGATTATTATCAAAAGTCATTTAAATATACATATACAATGTGAATACTCTAATAAAAAATGCAATAGCAACTTTAGAATTGATTTTTCATGAAATCTGATGACAGATTCAGTTTGGGTATGTTGAGGTACCCCAGACTGAAAAAACCCCATTAAATTGCTCCCATAGTCGCCAAAATAATGAAATGTAATGATTAATAATATTCGCCATGTGCATCTACTATGTAAATGTACATATACTTCCCTGCTGATAGTATAATACTTCCCCTTTACACGGCTTCTTTCACGCATTCAGACGTTTATCCCTATATTTGGATGCATTTTTTACCTATTTCAGTGCAATATATTGCCTTGCGATGAGTGGATGATTTGTAGCACCTGTAGTATACTTTAAAAATCTTTTTGAAAAATTATAATCGAACCATTTGTCAAGCAAGGATGCATTATGCAAAATGTGCACAAAAAGATGCAATTGTGCAAAAAGTACTAATCGGACAGCAGTCATCTTTCACCCACATAATTTACATATTATTAACCACTCTTTCCTGAAAGACCTATGCTACAACTTGTAAATTGGCGGAGTTGTGGATTTTTGAAAAATTACACTCTTTTATGGATTTTTTTTTTTTTGTTACAAATGCCCGAATTGAGTCAATAAAAGCTCATTTTAAAGTTTTTTCAGTGCTCTACAACTTTTCTCATTGGAGCACATTAGTTTTCAACCTAGATGTGAAAAACTAAAAGAAACTGGATTTCCTGCTTTTAAATATTGTTTAAAAAAACAACAAATTAGGAGTTGGAAACATGTATGTTTTCATGTATTAACCGTACTTCAAATCGTGGCACAGTTAGTTTTTGAAGGGGAATTTAGTCACAAAACAATTTTTTTTTCTTCTATTGATTGGTCTATTAAAAGAAAAGCTTTTCATAAGAAATTTAATGACGAGAAACCTGAGTCTTGATAAAAAGAAGGAAGGATTCCAGAGGAATGATGTAAATCTGTATGAATAATATAGATCTGTTACCAAACTTTAAGAGCAAAGTCTTAAATTAAGAATAGGGGTATTATTTTTTTATCCTAATTTTTCCTAGTAGTTTTCATGAATCTTTATTTGAAATCAAGCTATATCAATGTGATTTTTCGTTTCAATAATATTTTATTTTAGTTATCTAAAAAGACTTACTATGGGATTACTCAAGGGATTTCCTATAAAAGAAAGGTAAAATATGAACCATGATCTGCTTATTTGATAAAAAGTAAGACACAAACATAGATTAAAAATAATATTGAATTAAAAATTTCTTTCTTTTCATTTTCTTAGTTAAAAAAAAAAAGTATATATATATATATATATATATATATAGAGAGAGAGAGAGAGAGAGAGAGAGAGAGAGAGAGAGAGAGAGAGAGAGAATGTATCATGAAGTTCTCCAGGAACTTTCATAACCTATTCTACTCATAAAAATAATGGAAAAGTACATATAAACATATGGACTAAAATACTTAGTTTGCAAGTTACGGCTAGTGAAAGATTTCACACAGATTTCAACTACCCCAGTGAAATGAGGTCATACTAAAACTTTTAGAATGTTAATTAACTTGCAGAATTAGTAATTTCTTATGGTTTTTGACCTGAATAATCTAATAAAATAGTTCTCAGAAACATTTCTGCTGTAGCTTTTGTGAAATCTGGTGTGAAAACCAATAAATTGGGGTAAAAAACTCTGTTTCTTATGTTTGATGTACAATCACTTTGTTAAATGGGTAATAAATTCATAAAACTTTTAAACTTGTAAAGAATTTAATTCTAAACAAAATGGTCGAAGATAAGTTGAATAAAAAATAAGTTAGAAAATTTGAATGAAACAGTACATATTAAATTAAATTGCAAATGAAGCATTTTAGGATGTATTTTTCCATTATCCTCACTAGTAGAATAGCGTATGAAAGTCCCAGGAAAACTTTGTGATACATCTATATATATATATATATATATATATTTCCTTTAAAGTAGAACGTCAGTTTTTAGCATATGATTTCTTCTTTAAATAGCCTGTAATTGCTACAACAATTAGTCCTTAACATCTAAACATTATATTTGATTAGTAAACGTCCAAAAAGGGTACTGTACCTAATGTTGTTTGGTGTAAAATATATTAACTGGAGTGAACTATAGGAATTTGTTTACTGAATGCAACTACAGATCCTGGCATTTATCCTTACTTCGGATCATTATGTTTTACAAGACACTATTCCCTAAGATGTTCCATATACATATAAAATTAAGCAATCTAAGAATTTGTCTTAATGACTCAATATTATATCAAAAGAATTTTAACATTTTGTACATTTGTACATCTAGTTTTATTAAAAATAATTTAAGTCGCATTTTAATTATTTCATTTGATTACTTGACTGAATTAAATGATTAAATGTTATAATCTCGCTTAAATAACCATTGAATATATTATTTTCAGTTACACCACCACCAGTAGCAGCTGATCCTTGTAATCCATCACCATGCGGGGCAAATACACAATGCAATGTAGGCACATGTACATGTTTACCAAATTATTTTGGTGATCCATATTCTGGCTGCCGACCAGAATGTACAATGAATTCAGATTGTGCTCGTGATAAAGCTTGTAGCAATCAACGTTGTATTGATCCATGTCCAGGAACATGTGGACAAGGTGCTACATGCGATGTTATTAACCATATACCAACATGTACATGCCCAACTGGTACTGAAGGAGATCCATTTGTTGCTTGCAGACCAGCTAAACCACCTGGTAAGATTATTAAATCGTTTTAATGATAGTTTTTATCCAAATTTTATTATGTATGCTTCTTGTTTCTTTGTACAGTAAATAAGGTCTATATCAGATTAGAGAATATTGCTTTTTATTGCATTGTTTGTTGAACCTCTCTTTTATAATGTCTTTTATTTTGAGGGTTAATTGCATTAACCATCATTTCACCATTTTTTTTAATTTTAAAGTAAAACTAAGTTTAATTACAACTATCTCATTTAACATATATGTAATTTTTATATTCAAGTATGGTTTAAAAAACACATGCATTCACGTTGGTGACAAATTACTGAGGTTTTATTGAATATTAAAATCATTTTTGCAGTTTATGATTGAGAATTACTTTATTCTGTTTTTGGTTGGTAATAATAATAAATATTGCTTTGTATATAAATGGCTGTAAATCTAGACAAGAATGGATTCAGTCCGATTTAAAAAAAAAAAAAAGTCAATATAAAACTGATATCTGCTTATAAAATACATTTTTTTTAAATACTATTACTATAAATCATTTTGAATAATTCAAAGATTATTAAACACCAAGATTTTTTTTAAAGTTTCTGAAATATAAATTTCCATAAGGGCTTATATAAAACCATAAAATATCCCTCAAGGTCATTTTATGATCCTGAAGAATATTACCCTAACTAGTATTATAACTATTTCTTTGAGAGTTGAAACAGTAACTTAAACTTAAGATTCTTCCTCAAATATATAATAAAATATTCATGAATTTCTCCTCTGATGATAATTTCTAAGTGATATTAATTTTAAAAAAAGATATGTGCTGCTCCATGGTTTTCCGTGGACTGAAAAAGTTTCTTATCAGACTATGAGTTTCTTTTATTTAACACTAATGGCTTTTCAGTTCTATTGTTGGTTCTAAGTAACAATACATTATGAACTAATAATCCTGGAATATATTGAGCTCCAGAACACTTGTTACATAAATAGAAGATGCTTCTGCCTACAGGCCAAAAATTAACAAAGCTTTAATTGACATCTGGAAACTTTCAGAATATACAAATCAGCCATTCAGTTCCTGAGTTGAAATATGTTTCTGCTCAACCTCTAGTGAATAAAGAGTTAATATGCATATTTCTGTATTTCTTATCACATAGAGCTGTACTTAAGCACACATTTGTTGTAACTAGACAAGGGTGATTTTTCAGCAAATATTTCTTTTTGATTATACTTATTCATTATATTTTACTGTTTATTTAAATTTTAGAAATTTTATTAACTGTTGCCATTTTGTTTACAGAACCACCTCGAGATCCGTGTAGTCCATCACCATGTGGGCCGAATAGCCAGTGTAGAGTTGCTAACGGAGTTGCAGTTTGTTCTTGCTTACCTAGTTTTATTGGAAGTCCACCTGCATGTAGACCAGAATGTGTTGTCAGCGCTGAATGTCCTTTGACTCAAGCATGTTTAAATAATAAATGTCAAGATCCATGCCCTGGTACTTGTGGAAATAATGCTCGTTGTCAAGTTGTAAATCACAATCCAATATGTAGCTGCGCTCCTGGCAATACTGGTGATCCATTCCGTCAATGCTTCCCCATGCCAGGTAAATTAATTTGGATTTTTTTTTTTTTTTTTTTTAGTCTAAAATTCAGTGAAATGTATAAAATATTTTATTGTAATAAAATTTACTTAAAAAATCACATGAAATTTTGCTTAAAGCTCATCATGAAAGTTTTCGTTTTGCTTCAGCGATTGCTTTTTGTTTAAACTAAACTGATTCTTATATTCTACTTTATTGAATATTTTTATTTGTTTCTGAAAGTTGCTTTAAATATGAAACTGTCTTAAAACAAATAGGACTAGAAAGAAAGAAGTTTACGGCAAAATGTTGCAAAGAGATGAACTTAAAGGATTATATATCAAGATGTCAAGTTTTAATTAATTTGGTAAAAGAGATTTGTATATGTGGTAAAAAATTGTATAGAAAGACAAGATTGGCATTTTAAAAAACAGGTTAAAAAGTTCACTCAGAACTGAAAGGAGTGGAGAGTAACATCAAACTGGTTAAATGACTAGTTATTAAAAATAAAAAATTGAAAAAGTTATTGCTTTTTTTATTTTAGTTGCCATTAAAATTATATATCAATGAATAAGATAAATCTTGAAGTATATTTAATAAATGATAGTTTAATAATCCAGAGCTTGAGTTGAATCGCAGTTATATTTTCATTATTTTATACAAAGTTTAGTCAACACTGTGGAGATATACTAAGCCAACTTTTCAGATTAGTACCCCATGCATTTTCATTCACAATCATATATTGCAATATAATGTTTTATTTTTTCTTATCAGTAGTTTGACTGGTTCTTTGAACTTTAAAATATTTGCTACAACATACTTCATCATTTACTTCACATACCTGACTGTTTTTTTTCTTATAGTTTTGAACTTTACCTCCTACATTGTATAATAATATATTACTCTTAAATTTTTTAATAATATCACTCATCTACTTCTAGTAACAATCTACCTCAAGATTCTATTTTTTCTTGTTCATCATTTTAAACTTCGCCAAATCATTAAATTTTCAATATGTTTTTTATAAACATATTTTTAGCCTCTTATTCGTTGTTTTTCTGGCTTTCTTACTTTTAGGTATCATTGCTGATTTAATTCATTCAGTGATAAATATATACTCAACAAATTTAATGTTATAGGATTAACTTATACATTCAATTTTAATTGTTTTAATTAATTAGATGGAATGTACGTATTATGTTATTAATCTGCCAGAATCACAACTAGAAGAAAAGAATTAATTTGTGTTTCTAATGTTTATAAACCTTACTGTATACTTTACCTCATATTATGTACTGTTTCATTACAGAAAGGGATACATTAGTTTGTTGATGTTTTCTTTTCTTTTCTGTTTGGCCTCCAGAACCACCATAAGGTATTACTTCAGAGGATGAATGAGGATGATGTGTATGAATGTAAATGAAGTGTAGTCTTGTACAGTCTCAATCAAGGTCGACCATTCCTGAGATGTGTGGTTAATTTGTTGATTTACACAGCCCATTCCTGTCTTTCTTATTGTTATGGCATTTACAAAACACCAGATTCATGGAGAATTCTGAATTATTTTCTCTGAGAATAATAATGTTTCCTCTCTGTGAATTATGCTACATAACTCCATGATGCTGATATGCTGCAGTATTGTATGACAGTGATAAATGCAGTAGAAGGTTTCTTTGCTCTCTGCTTTCTGTATTATGACAAGGATGCTTGTCACTCTTAAAATTATCGATTCACAACTCAGGCCAGATCACCTACAACAGACACTTATAAAAAGAAGCAAACAAAAATTCACATACATTATTTATAAGATATTATATATATAGCTTATAATGGTCTATAAATTATAATAATAGTAGCCATCATACTTTGTTTAAGTGAAATTATAATAGTTAGATGGAATTTATTTAGATTATAAAGACTAACTTTATGTGAATAAATATGGATTTTTGCCTCGTTTGCTTTTTATTTTGTCTTTGCACAATTTTCAGCATCTAGTACTAATTGTAAATCAGAAATTATTTGATTGTATTCTCTTTGCTCCATTTATTCTTTTATAACTGTTGAATTGTTCTAATTATTTCTTTGTTTTTTTTTTTTGTTTAGCTGCGCCACCTTCACCACCTACACCAGTCAATCCATGTCAGCCATCACCGTGTGGTCCAAATTCAGAGTGCCAAGTACGTGGGGAAAGTCCTGCATGTTCATGTTTGCCAAATTATATCGGAACTCCACCAACATGCCGACCAGAATGTACGATCAACCCTGAGTGTCCAGCGACACAGGCTTGCATCAACCAGAGATGTACCGACCCTTGTCCCGGATCTTGTGGCTCCAATGCACAGTGCTCTGTTATCAACCATACACCTGTTTGCTCGTGTAACCCAGGTTTCACTGGCGATCCATTCACTGGTTGTTCTCCACAACAAGGTAGGATAAAACGACAGTCATTATTTAGCTTGCTGCATGGCATGTTGGAGCTGACAAACTACTGATCGAGTCATCGTCAATGCAGCTGTCCTTCGCTCGCTGTTCTACTTCCCCTTACCCTCCTGGCTATCACTGATTAAAATTTATAATGTAGGAACTTAGAAATCCCTGCAGTAATTTTAGATAATTAATAGTTTCCCCATATATACTTATTTTATTGTGCTTTTTATATGTTTTTATTTAACTTTAGATTAAATTAGTTTTTTACATTTTTTTTTTTTTTTAATATTATCTGCTTTTTAATAAATAATTCACTGTAGTTTTAATACTTAAAAAATGAATTAATTATTAGTAGATTTCTTGTCATTCTTTGTGGTTCATGTTAAATGAAAATAACTTAGTGAGTTTTAGTATTGAATTTTTTATAAATGTTAACACTATTTAAATAAAAATTATGAAACTATAGGTTTTTGGAATAAAAAATTCTACAAGTTTTTTAGTTAAAATTTAGATATATTATTATATTGAACTCTTATTAAAATACCATATGAAGTTACTGATGTATTATTTTGTTTATAGTGAAAAATACTCGTATCTTCATCTGTAGTTTAATGTTGATAATTAACTGATATCATGAAAGTTTTATTATTATTTTTTATTATTTAAAATATTTATGTTCTTTATAAAATTGTGCATTGATTTTCTACCATACTTTTTTACTTTTTCAATGAAACAGAGAAGTTATATTTTAATGAACTTTTTATAGAAGTATTTGCCTATTAGAAAATAATTCTTGCCAAATAATTATTAACTTGCTTTTCTCATTTAATTTGAAATATTTAATTCTGGTAGTATTCTATAAATTTGATAATACTGTTGAACATTGATAATTGGAACACTGATGTTTGGAAACAATCTTATAAAATTATAATCAATCAGTAATTTTTGTTATCGCTCATGTTACCTTCGCGTACCAATAAATATTAATTTATTCATTTCTTACACTTATTTAATGAGTTTTATTAATCTTCTTGTTAGAAGTAATAAATTATTTTGATGTAATGCTATTTTTACAATATAGTAATTGAACAATTTAACTATAACTAATTATTTTTAATGTAGAAAGATCTCATTCATTTAAATTTATATACACACTTATGATCTGAATATGTAAGATTTTGTATTGGGATGGTTGTAACAAGTTTTGTTGATTGCCTAATATTTTTTTTTAAAAACTAGGTCATCTTATTTTATAAATGATGAGTAGGTTGCTTAACTGAAAATCCTGACTCAAACATGATTAAAAATTATACTTTCAAATTAATAGATTATTTTTTTTAGCTGGTTAGTTCACTTTCTTCTGTATGAGAAGAAAGTGCTACTGAATGAATTATGCTGAGTGTAGTGAACATTATTATTCTCAGAGAAAATAACTCAGAATTCTCCATGAATCTGGTGTTTTATAAATGTCATAACAATAAGAAATACAGGAATGGCCTGTTTAAATGTAATAGAGAATTTAAAGAGTTCCAGTAACACTGTGGTTGATTGATGACAACCATCTTAAAAAGTTTAAAAAACCCTTTTAATATGTTAAAGAATAAGAAATGTATACACATATACATTTCTTATTCTTTTTTTTTTCATGATTATGTATACTGGTTGTTATTTATTTTGTCTTTGTTTATCCATTATTGTTATTTTTTGTTTTTTTTTAGATTCATTCCCATTATAATAGATACAATACCTGCACTTTGATAATTAAATGTAATTAATATTTATAATATAGTATTAAGTTTATTTCTGTATTAAACCTTAAGAACTTTTAAGTTATGTACAATTAAAATAAAAAAAACTACAATTTTAAAATATAATAGTAGCTACTAGACGGAGTTGCATTCTCTGATTGTAATTATGTCCATATAAAGATAAACCTTGTGATAAAAAGTAAGTAGATAAACTCTGTTTAAGTTAAATATATTCAGTTCCAATCATTAATGTTCCATTGTATTTTCATGACATTATTTTTCAAAAATTATTTACATGAATCACATTTAGAATACTTAGCTTTTATTATTTTTATTTTAAAATATAGTTTATCATTTCCCTTTATTTTTAGGTAGATTACTAACACAAAAGCTTTTTTTAACCAAAGTAGTTAATTGTTTTTTTTTACATGTGTCCACTAAAGATCATTATTTGATATTTTAGTGAGAATCAGTGTGATTTTTTCCTTTTTTTAATTTTGAGTTGTTTTGGTTTTTTTAATAAGTTATTTTTTTTAAAGAAACTATTCTGTGATTTTTCAGTATTGTTTTATATTCTCATGTTACCATTTTATTATGATATTCTTACAAAAAAGAAAAGAAGATTATTTCATTCTGCCAACAATAATGTTACAAGTTCCTCTTTTTATTAATTATTGCTGTTAGTGAAACAACATATATACATAGTAATAATCTTAAAGATAATTAAGACATTTTATTAACATGAATATTTTCATAGTTTTATTATATATATATATATACACACCCTTCTGCAATAGCACTAGTTTTTATATTTTTTATCTTTTTTCAAAATTATCATACTGCAACATTAATACCAATCAGCATTTGCTGATTTAGAAAAACAAATCGCGTGGGATAAAAAACTGTAATTTCTATCATTATTTTTCTATAAAATTAATATCTTTAGCTTCTGTTTTAGAAAATTTTAAGATACACTTTCTGTTTTATTTTGTCATTCAGCAGATGCTTGGTTTTAATGAAAAAATTAATATTAATAAATGAACTACATAATAAAGTAATAAAAACAGAACTCATGATTTGAGTGACTTGTTTCAGTACTTTAGCCATCTTTCTTGATTTTTAATTATAACAACATTAAAAAATAAAGGAAAAATAGTTTTGATTTTTAAATATTATCAATGAGTATCTATAACAATAATATTTTATGTAAAAAATAGATACATTTTTTAACCTGATTGTCTTAGAACAGCCACAGAAGTGATTACATTACAGTGAATTGAAAAAAAAAATTTTTTTATTTGTTTATGTCTTACATTAGATTACATTAACACTAAATTAGTAATATTAATCATGACTATTTTTTTATTTTTATGTAAGTTATGATTAAAAATCAAAACCAAGATAACCTACAGTTTAAGAACCAAGTTGTCTCTCAAACGTTGAGTTTTATTGTTCTGGTTCATTTTTTATAGCTGGTATGGGTAATAAATAAAATAAAGAATTTACTACATTAAATAAGTTTTAAATTGATATAAACATGACTTTTATTTATACATACTGTAAAAGTAAAATCTTGGGTAACAGGTATTGTTTTTTGTTTTTTAAATAAATTGATTATTATTTAATTTATTTTTTACTTTAATTGTCATTTCATTTATTAATTAAATATAAAATATAAAGAATTCTATCATAGCAGTGATTTTACTTTTTTCTATTATTTTATATCTTTTCGGAGTTTTCCAGTTAATTTTTCCTGATGATCCTGATTTCTTCATCTTTATCCAATTTTTTTTTTTTTTATTTCCCATGTCAAATTATATATGGTTATTTTCGTAAAGCGTTTTTAATAATTTTAAATGTTAAAATAAAAAATAAAGAAAGGAACTGAAGATAAAAAAAACACTTCAAAACACATTTTCCTGAAAAATATAAAAATAGGAGAAAAACACTTTATTATTTCCTGTTTTGGTGGATTTCTTTATACTTTATTCATTTTAAATGTACTTGTTTCAAAACTTATGAAGGATTTTGTACATTTTAAGTCACCGTATTATTTTTCTTTTGATTTATAAAAACGTTTATTTGTTAGATACAAATTGAAGTATAAAATCTTTATTCATGATTAATATTTTTAAAAATCGTGTAACTGAAAAACATTCAAAAATCTTGAATCCTTATGTCAGAACTATACGTACTTACGTATAGTCATATTGTATTGATGTTAATTAGATTAATTTCACTGGGATTGATGATTCAGATTTATTGCTGATATGTGCAGCATTGAATATTGATTCCTGTTATTACATAATTTCTTTTTTATTTAAGCAGTATATAAAGTTTAATAAAAATATTCAAAAAGTAAAAAATCAGTCTAAAAAGATTTAAGTTTAATTTTTATAAATGATTAAATATTTCTGAGTTATTTAATACAATTTTTAAATTAAACATCTTAAACCAGTTTTCAATATGTTGCTCGTAGAAAAAACCATGTTGCCCTATTTAGAAATTTATCTTTACATGATTTAAAAAAGTAATGAATGATTATAAGAATTGAGTTGGATTTTGTTTGATGATATTTCGAAAGGAGATAAGGAGTTTAAACTAGTGCTGCACTTAGTTCCTTCAAAGAATAATAAATAAAAAAATGGAGAATTCTAAGTTTAGTTATATAATTTTGTATACCATTTTTATTTTTTTAAATTATTCCTTACATTATTCAATAGTAGTTATAAATTTTATTTGACAGCGAATTTTAATAATTTTCATTATTTTTTTTTACATTGATTATTAAAGAGATTGAATAATTTAAATATTTATCTTACTAAAGAAAAATAATTAAGTAGCATTCATTATTTCTTGCAAATAATATTATTACATTTGATTCTCTAAAGAAGGAAAATTATTTCTAATTTATATTTTCCTAGGCTAATTTTAGTGTAGGAATAATTTTTACTATTATTTAGTTAGGTTTTATCTAGGTAGGCCCTTTTCAGGTCAAGAAGAAAGAGATTCAACAAGTGCAACGTGTCAGCTCCTGTTTGTGTTACATGTTACAGCACGTGATTTTTTATTTGCATGACGAGCACGACATGACATGTAATACTACATACTATGTATATACATGTGTAAAAAAAAAGAGAAAAACATTTCATATAAACTGCATCGTGGTTTGCCCTTTTTTATTGTCACTTTTATTTATGATGCATGATTCATTCTTAGGGGACTTTCAAGGTAAGATTTAAGTCCCCCAACGTCTTCACGTCGTGGGTTAGAAGTTCTTTAACAGCGTTGTTTTTGTTGTCTTTTGATGTTAGTATATTAAATTTGTACATAATTTTCTGCCTATTCATTTTTTTTTATTTGTTTCACCTTTTTGTTATTTTTATTTTTTTTTAAATTTAATTTCATTCTTGATCTTTTTCTATCATTTTCATTTCATTTCATGCTGATTTATATACACACACACACACACACACACACACACACATGCAAATTCATGCATATGCCATTAAAAACACATATTTTGTTACAAATAATTGCTTCTATTGAAAAATAAGTATTCCACTGACTGACTATAGAAAAATATGTTCCAAGGAAAAAGATGACAACCGTTATTTGCCAGCATGTGGATAAAGTACTTTATCCATGTACGTACTCTTCTTGCAGTGTAAAGCCATTATAAACAGTTAGACCAGTTAGGCTGGTTATAAATAATTCCTTCATGTATTCATTGCCATGAATAGATGAATCCTAATGAATTACATAAATGAACAATCCAATAATTGTAAAATTATTATTGGAGTAGATTTGAATTTGAATTCTATTGACTTGCTTGATAACTAAATCAACTTTTCTGATTGAAATTGCTATAATTAGCAAAAATTACTAAAATTAGCAATTTTAATCAGAAACCTTGATAATAAAAAATTCAAATCAGTTTAGGCCTACTTTTTGCAATAACTCTGCTGTTTATCGTCGGAATTTTATGACTAAGGGTATCGTTTTTTTCACCAAAAAATGCTTCATAATTTTTATAATACAACACAATTTGATAAATCTAATAATTCTGAAGATATTTAAGATTGAAAAATTGAAACGACCGCCATTTTGAAATTTTTCAACGAAGAGTATTGTTATTTCTTTTCCTATTAAAAAATATTGCGTTATCCCCAACCATTCTTGAAAAATAATTTTTTTTCTTAAAAAACACAAAATGGTGGACAGAGAAAAGTATGTGTTTTCAGACCAATGTTCACTGGAAATGTTTTCTTCACTATGTTAAATAGAATCAGAATAGAATGAGTTTAGTCTCATCGTTAAAGGAAACTCTGTATTTTAGCTGATCAGTAAAAAATTGTCAATAATGTGGTACTCCCTTTCTGAGTAAAGATAACCAATGTGAGAATTTGTGGATAGTATGGGCACTCGCTGCTTGGAATAATTTTGAAACATTCCTTCAGATAAATCTGTTATTACAAACTAATAATATATTTGTTCAACATGTCCACTTTTGATTGGAAGATACTCCCCCTTATTCTTAGTCACTCCTTCCCATGCTTTTCAATGGGTTTTAGCTAGACATTCAGTGAATTCTTCCTAAGGATATAGACCTGTAGAATTTCTGTATTATTGTTATTTGTGTGGTGTGATGTGGGCAGTTATGCCTATTGATCTATCCTCTTGCTTATCCAGTGGCTGTATAAAACGCCCATCTGTCTTAGGTATTTGTTCGGTAAAGCCGGTCTTTGTAGAACATCATAATACATTTTATTATTGACTTTGTAACTCCCCATTTTTAAAGAAAAGTTAAAATTTTGATAAATTTGATAATGAGAACATTTTCTGTCATATAATATGAATTATTACTTCGAAAAAATAAATATTAATTTTAAAATTGAGATAAGCATTTTCTCAGTGTAGTTCAAATGTTCAATGTTCATTATAATTATTTGGAATTGATTATTAAATCTTTAAGTTCAATAAATTTATTAATGTAATTATATTAACATTTTGTTGATTCAATGGAAGTGATTAGTTAAACAAAACCAATTCATTCTAACTGTTTTTGTACAGTATACAATTTTTTTATGTAATCAATATTTTTTAACTGTTGAGCAACTGATCCATAACAGAACTAATAAATATTTATTATTGTTATACACAGATATAAATATATTATTGTACAGAATTGTATATAAGGATTTATTTTTTTATTTTGTGTTCATAAAGCAGTTTTTATAGTTTTTTTATCAAATATAACTTTTACTGTAACATTTTGCATAGTTTATAATACTATTTTATTTCATGTACATAACTGGTGTACTTAATATTTTGAAATAAATATCAGCATTAATTAATTATGAAGTCATTTAAAAAATATATATTTTGAACTTCTTAGGAAAAGTTTGTTGTAGAAAGTATGAAACTGTCTAGAACTTTTAAAAATACGTAATTCATGAAAATTATATTCCACAAAGTTTATTTTCAGATCATGTAAATTTATATCAATCAGTTCCTTCTGATGTAATGTGAATTAACTACTTAAAATTGATCATTTTCACTCATAATGTTAAATTGTGATGATTGATGTCTATATGATATAGATATAGTTCATCAATGTAAGTGTAAATATTACTGATACTGATAAAAGCATATCTAATAGAAAGATAATCTATTTTTATGCTTCTGAATAAGCATTGTTTTATATGAATGAATTATTTTCTTAATGCTTTAAGCTGTAAGTATGCTGTATTTGTAAAATAATTAATGTAATATTCTACACAGATTCTAATAATCTATGTCATTCAACATTCAATATTCCCTTTAAATTAATTCTCCTGCCTTTATTTTATTGCACTAAATCAACGTATAAAATCTCTTATTTCCTTATTAGATGTAACACAATTTTTTCCATTCATACTTTGATAATTACTTTATCAGTATCTGCTTCATGTTTTGTTTTAAAATCTCCTTATTCAGTATTCTATCTTTTCTTTGTTTAATATTGGGAGGATCCAGTGGAATCTATTACCAATATTCAGTGACTTCTGTTTTATAGGCCCCAAGGTGCAGTATATTAACAGTTTAAGGTCAAATGTTGAATGATATTCTAGTGTGATCTAAAATTTTTAAAAATCACCATTTCTTTTACTTTTATCAAGAAATACAGTATCTGGTACATTCTTATTTTTTCTTGTTACTGAGTTCTCATCTAATTTGTTTGGCAGTTTAGCGTTTCCAAGCAATAATGGAATCACCTTGTTTTCTATATAAAGTAAGTTTTCTTTACTGCTTTTATTTATAACAATTTAGTTTTTTTTAAAGGAATTTCTTATGACAAATACTGATGATGAAGGTTTTTGACAAATGAAATTGTTGGAACAGAGTGTGTAGTTTCTTAGAAGTACTCATTTACGCATAATTTTTGTCTCGTTTTATTTCTTTTCATCTCATCTAATTTGTTATTATTTTTAATTTTGCAATTACCTTTTTTTCGAATCTGACTAGTTAAACTCAAACCAGCACTACCTTCTGTATAAGTTTTGAATTTATTATTATTATTTGCATGATTTATCTTTCAGTATTCATTCCACCAAATGAAATCATTTAAAAGGATGTTAGATTTGAAACACATTTCTTTTTTTATCAAATTAACTTTCCCAGGCATAATAAAATTTTATCAAAATCATTTTTACTCCGTTTAGATTCATAAATTATTTTTTTGTGGAATTAATATTTACTCCTTCTATGATTTGGTGCTGGTAATATGTGACCACCTGTATGAAGCTTTTGCTTCTTTTATTATATATATATTTATTTATTTATTTATTTTAGTCATGGAATGGTGTTTACAGTCTACAATATTCTGATGACAATTTTAATTTGATGTATTATTGAGCTGTAATCTTTTATGAGTATGTTACTGTATAAGATACTATAATAAGATACTGTACTCAAAAAGCAAAAATGTACTGACATTACTTAGAAATAACACAGATTATACTTAAAAATGTCTGAACTTAGGAAGTACTTAGTATATTCTAGTATACATTTAGGTACTAAGTTTTAAAATATTTTGTATGAATCCATTGTTTATTAAGACTTGTTGTTTAAGTTGGTATTTTTCTACCCTAAATGACATTTTTTTACCCAGAATATTCAGATTAATTATATATTAATCAGTTTCTTTCCAGACTTTAATCAATCAATTTTTTTCATTTTTCAACATAATCTTTTATCTCATTGTTATTATTATTATTATTTATTTACACGTTTATGCAGTGTTTTTTTTAAATGACATATGCATTGATGCATGTTTTTTTATGATAGTTATTATTTTGCCATGCAATGTTATGTTTATGTTTGCATGATGTTTTTGATTATGTACGTGTTTTTATTATTATATGTGCATGCTATTATCACTTACACTTTCTGTCATTATTCTTCTCAAATCTTATTTTATCTCTTTATTTTTTTGTAATTTTACAAACAAATATTTTTAATTTTTTTAAATTAATTGGCAGAAAATAGTACAAATTGCTTCTTATTTTTTTCTATAGAATTTTATCTGCGTTGTTATTGTTGATAGTTTTGTTATTAGTTTAATGTTTCTGATTGTATATTGACCTTCTTCATTGTTGTTGTTGTTGTTGTAATTGATCTATTTTCTTATATAATTCCCCTTTACAGTATTTTTTTTATTTTTTTAGTTTTTTCTAGGTGTTATTATTATTAAGGTTTTATTTAATCTTGTTTACATGTAATGATCATCATTGTTATTATATTTTTATATTAAACAATTATTTAGAGTAATCATATCATTAATTTTTATAACCTTATTAATTCAGTAACTCATAATAACATCATAATTAAAAAGTGTTATCTATGTTATAAAACCATCAGCAAGTAATGTCATTTATCATTAGTAGTTGTTTAATTATCATTAATAAATTGTTTTTTTTTAATTGAACTGTTGAAACTTTTATATGTGATCTAAGTTATAATAATAAAAATTATTAAAAAACTAAAAGAAATGAAAATTCCCTAATTTTCATTGTTCATTGGTGATATGTATTTATTGATATTATCTCCTGTTATAGAGTATCATATTCTTATAATACAAGAATATGATTTATAGTACATATTTACTAATATTATTTAATTGGTAAATTCCTTTTCGTAAGAATTAAGTCTCAATTCAAAAATTTAGTAATAGTTGTACCGCTGCTTTCAATTTGATATGAAAATTTTCTTTTGGCTCGATGCCAATATGCATGTATCAGATTTTTAACTACTTTTCTATAATTAATTCTCATTACATGAGAATAGACAGTTACATAAAATATTTTTTTTATTTTGTGATTGAATCTTTTTTACAGATTTTTTATTGTTATCCGTTTCATTTTAAATTATTTATTCTTTATTTATTAAATAACTTATTTAATATTTTTTTTATCATTGTAATCAAAATATGACTTCATTATATTACGATCCATTTGAAAATGTTGTACTGAATTAATAAGGTTCTTCTACCATCATTATTTTTAATATCATTATGGAAATATTGTATTCATTTTGTTTTACATTATTATTGTAATCAGTATTTTTTTTTTCATCTACATTGTAAAGAATAGTTATATATATTGTGCTATCTATTTCTTAATAACCAATAATATTAGTATTATAGTTTATTATTAGAATCTAATTATTAGTTTTAGTCTTTAAGTCTTCTTTTTATAAAATATAATGTGCATTAATATATTAATGTTATTGTTTTTTGTTTTTTTTTTATATTTTGGTTTACAGAGTATGAAATATAATTTTTATATAAGTAAAATGTTATTTATAAATATTATTCTTTTGTTATTGTAAATTATCACCATTGTTAATCTTAATTATTTTACAAATTAATTATTATTCAATTTACATATAATGTAAAATAATAACTGTTATATCACACATTAGCTTTTCTGATATCCATTAATTTTTTTTTTAATGTTATAAAAAATAATTTTATTTCTTATACTTTTTTTTATATTCTTTTGTAAGCAAATGGAAATATAATTTTGCTATTCAAATATCCATGATGTATTATGATATAAAAATTGTTATCAGTACACTTAATTTTAAATTGAAATTATAAGAAACTTAGTGATTGAGATAGCTTTTGCTTCAAAAAACTGAAGAAGCCTAACATAGAACAAAACTTAGCTCAGATACAGATGTTTTTATTACTTTCATCTTAAAATAAATTGTACTATCATTGATTTTTCTTAAATTTTCATTAAGTGACTATTAAAATATAGCAGTAGTAAGTTGAAGGTTATGATTTTACCCACTGATTTTATTTCAGAAAAATTTATGTTCTTTATTATTTAATGGTTCTTTAGGTAGTCAATTCAATTTTTTTCTGATTCTGGTCATTAACAACAAATTATTCAGTTTTTAAGTCATTTTTACAGCATTTCTCCTGAATAATATATATCTTCATCTATGTCTGTCAGGATCCCTTTTCTCTGCTAACTTATAACTTTACTTACTTGTACAATCATGAATCACCCATTCTATTAATGGATAGTTTTAATTTTCTTTTAGACTGTATGTCTTGACCACCTCAATGCTAAAATGGCTAACTTTTTTTGAAAAATCTCATCGATCATTTAATCTAATGTTATTCAGCCTACAGCCTGTTTGTAAAAATGACATTTTAACTGATTATATACATCTTTCCTCCCTTCAGCTTATATCTAATACTGCTTTCTATACAAAAATGGATGAATTTTCATTGTTTTATAGAATTTTAACCAAGTAACCTTCTATTTAGTAATGAATGATGTACTTAATATATGTTTACGAGTCAAAATTTATTTATTTCTGTTATTTTTTACTACACACCCTCTTTTTTCTAATATGCACTAGAAAAATCCATTTTAATTTTTTCTAAAGTTTTTTTGTCTATAATTTATTGTTTTTTATACTGATTATTTTTTCAGTCTAATTATCCCAATGTCTTATTTGGTCTTGCTAATTTAACCATTGAATATTTTGCTATACATTTCAAAATAATTCTCATTTTATTAATATTTTAACGGATAAGCAATCTTTTGTTTTTAGCTATATGTTATGATAATCAAATACATTTACAACCAGTGTTAGTGAAAGGAATGTCATATAAACTTGAGCTCATCAAAAACGGAACTTAATAAAAAAATGAAACTAATCGGTTTAAAAAGAATTTAAAAAAAAGATTTTGGTAACCTGAAATCTCCCTTGGATACTGTACAGAGAATGTGTATATATTTACTTGGGAAGTTATATTTTTGACTGATTTTAATCATTTTTTTTTTCCTAGTAAAAAATTGAGAAACTCTTAATTTGATTTATTTTTTATTAAATAATTTTTCACAAGTTTAAAAATTATTAATTGGAATCGGGTAAAAAAAAGAAAAAATATGATTAAATCTATATTAAACTAAGCACTTCATTTTATAAATGAACATAAATTATAACAATATCTTTAAAATACAAATCCAAACTCTTGAGTGCTAGTGTAAAGGTAGGATATGAAACAACCCGAGGAAACTGTCTTTTCCTGTCTAATATTTACTTGTGATAGATAACTAGAAACACAATAGAAGGTTACTTTCATTTTTCTTCATAACAATGTGAAAAGAAACACATGCCATACAAAATATATTACCTGTTCCTCTTTGACTGACACCATTTAGAAAGTTTTGATTTTCATATGAAAAAAAGGGATAAATCAGTAATACAAACAACTGATGGTGTCTGTATTTTCAAAAAATAGTAAGTTAAATCATTATTTTAAATAAAGTTGCAATGTGTATTTTAAATTTTATTATTATACTTCAATTTTTTTCTCGTTTTATTTATTTATCATAAAAATGGAAAATAAAGAGGAAAAAGGGTCAAGGCATCAAAGCACAATGTATAAGTTGTTAAGCTACCAAAGAAAAATAAAATTAGGGGTCTGATGGGACCAGTTGTAGACGGACAAAATCTTGCTTTGTCCAACTAATTTAATTAACATAAAACCAATTTGATGAATATTTCTATAATAGTATTGTGAAAATTAACTTCAAGGGCTTAAAATATGGTCAGAATTTTAGTATTCCTCTCAACTGTAAACATATTAAAATTTTATAAAAGTCATAAAATAATTTTATAAAAATTGAGTTTTGTAGTGTAAATCATTCAATTCTAATAACATGCATTCAGCATATGTTGGTTATTGTTAACCAGTTCTTGATTAAAAACATTTATCAAGGTGATTCGTAAATGATTATTAAACCATATTTATTTCTAAGAAGAAACATGTATTATAATTTATTCCAAAACATGTGATAATACCAACCCCTCTTTTATTTCACTAAATCCATAGAAATTGCCATCAGATTCTCAAATCAGCAACTTTATTGTATTTTATGATTATCCTCCAAGGGTAGATGATTAAAATTTCTAATACCATAATCATATTTTTTATTTAGAGAAGAAGTGATGTCATACTATTTGGAATTTACTCTCGTAAATGTAGATCTATTAATACTCTTTACATCTATGTAGAGCTTATTAACAGCTGTTGGTAGGTTTCTAATGTTGAAAGTGCAGAAAGGATTATTTAAAGTAGATATTACTAAAGATTTGATTAATTATCTTTCTTGTATATTTTATTTTTATAAAGAAAGCCTTTAATCAACTATAGTACACTATAATTTAAGATGAAAATTATAAAAGATTTATTTAGTTTGATATAGTTTTCACTGTAAACCAGTCTTCTTCAGAGAGTACTGCTGAAAAGAGCAAGTGATTTTGTGTCTTTATGTGTAGCACTTTTTTCTGGTTAGATTTTAAAGCATCTTGTTGATGATCGGCTCAGAAAATGTTTAATTTAAATTTCGTTTGCTCATCTAGAATGTTGTTTTTGTGATTTAGTAAATTTCAAGTTAGTCTAGTTTTCACATAATACAGTATTCTAAACGAATTAACATAATTTAAATTTTATACACAATCTTTGAATATTAACACAAACAATAAAGTTTCTTAAAACATAATTCAAACATCAATGCATAATAGCAAGAAAATACTCAAAACTCTCAGCAGTAGTTTTTGAATAAGTTTGCTTTAGAGGAAAGCTAGCTTAAACTGAGATAGTTTTTACAACTTTCACGTTAGACAGTAGTCAATTTAAAAACTATATTAATATTTCTTAAACATATTATATCATGGAAACCAAGCTTAAATGTCTGCATTATCTCTGTCACGTCATTATAATTCTTTTTAAGTACAATCTGCCTGTACTTGTTAATTTTATTTTATTTAAGTTCTAGTTAGCATTATATGCTTTATTTGATCTATTTTCTACTTAATAATTTAAAACTAGGTAAATTGTACTGATTTTAATATGGCTAATCAATTTGAGAAGTGAATTTTATATTTATTTCAATTTTTCTTTTTTAAATTAAAATTGTATTTCCATTTACATTTCTTTATTATTTTTATTGTTATTATTAATTATTGCATTAAGCTATTAATTTAAATGTTTTTTTCTTAATTTTAATTTTATATAGTTACAATTCAGTATATTTTTAACCACACATCAAAATTTCCTTTATTGTTAAATTTTTTTATTATTTATAATATGAAAAGAAATTTTAATTAGAATTTTATTTTAAACATTGTTTTTGTTTCAATAATGACATTTTTTTAATGATGAATAGTTCTTGTGAATCAAGAAAAAATTATTTTATTCACACTGAACTCACTATGCTTTGAACTTACAATACTAATGCTTCGCAGCCAGCAATTGTAGTTTTCTTTTTATGTAATAATTATATATTTTTATACTATAATAATAATTACTGTTGATTTTAATTATGTTTAATAATGCGCTACGTACTAATCCGGTTTAACTGTGTTGTGGTGATAGGTGATTTTGTATTTTGTACTTATTACTCAAACAATTGTATTGACTTAATTTCAGCTGCACCGATACAAGAAGTACAAACCCCATGTGAACCATCACCTTGTGGTAGTAATGCTGTTTGTAGAGAATTAAAGGGTGCAGGATCATGTACTTGTTTACCTGAGTATACAGGTAATCCATATGAAGGTTGTCGTCCAGAATGTATATTTGATTCTGATTGTCCATCAGACAGAGCATGTGTTCGTAATAAATGTCAAAATCCATGTCCCGGTATGTGTGGACAAAATGCTGAATGTACAGTTATTAACCATTTACCATCTTGTAGCTGTGTACTTGGTTATGTCGGTGATCCGTTTAGATTCTGCCGTCCTGAACCATTGAAACGTAAGACATTTTTATGATATACTTTATATGGTAGTTTTATTATTGGTAAACAAAATTTAACATAGTACAGTAGAATCTTGATGATTAATCATCGAATGACTGATAGATTTGATTAATTTAAGTATCATGTATTTAAATTGATAAATTCATTATTAGATTAATATAGCATATGTTATATAAGGCATAGTTATAAAAAAAAGAAACAAAAGAAATATTTATTATCATTTCGATATCCCTTAATATATTTACTACATAACCATTTTAATTATTTACTCCGTTGGAACTGTTGAGAGCCAAGTTGCTTCTTTAGGTAAAAAAAGTTTCACCTTAGAAGTAATAGGTCTTTTGAACAGTGTAGGACAGTCAGTGTCTGTATTATTATGAAAAAGAACAATTCCTGATGTCAGAATCCCATAATACCAGTTTTAATGTACATTTTTCATTTTTCAATACATCAGTACTATTGTTATTGTTTCCAGCTCCATAAAATTTATCAAAAAGATATCTTTTTTGCCTCAAAAAGGATGGCCATGATCTTCCTTAGTGACTAGTTTTGTTTAATTTTTGTGAACATTGCCCTGTGTATGGGTTTTTGTCTTCCTTCAACATTAAAACCTATGTTTTATTAATAGCCACAGTTTAGAGGAAAAAATGTATTGCCTTCTCTAATATTAATCTGAAAATGCATATGCAGAAGCCATTCTTTCTGTATCAGGGCTGAACATTTTAAGGATTATTATTTGAATAAAATATATGATGACCTAGATTTTTATAATAATTTTATACACCTTAACTTTGCAATGTGAAAATTGCATAGTAAGAACTATACATTTCCAATAAAGTGTCAACTTTCCCATTTCTTGATAAATAAGATCATCTATTTGAATTCTATTCCTCCACTCTTTTCTTCATCAAGAATTCTTGTTTGGACCTAATTAAAAACCCATATTTTTTTTTATCTTTTGTTTGATTATTACAAATTGTCTTTTTGTTTCACATTACTGTTGGTAAATTTCAACAGCATTATGACATTTTTCAATGAGATATCAATCACAGATTATGCTTGTAACTGCCAAGATTGATCACTGATGTAATCATTATTACTTAATCACAAGAAAGTAAATTATTTCTGAGAAAATTTCTTAACAAGTTGTAGCACTTGTTATAACACCATTGCACTTTGTTGACACAAAGCATCTGAATCTCTTTGAGCTACACTTTTTATTGACAATTAGTTCTCTTTTTTAACATAAACTTCAAATTTCATTAAAATAATAAGGATAACGTAGATTTGCTTATAAAGATTGCTGATTTCTAATCAGTACTGAAGCACACGTAATCTCTATGATGTTAATGTTACTTTCGTTATTTCAGGTAGTTTTTTTAAATTGAGAAAAGAATTTAGGATGACATGATCAAAATTACATTAGAACTGAATTGTTTGTTGATTTAGTATATCTTTCTTTTCAGGGTTTTGTGTTTGTATGTTTCATAATATTTCAGCTTGCTAAGTTTTGGTCGTATTTTATGTATGTGTAGAATGTTTAAGTTATTCACTGAGTGTTTGTGACTTTTTTCCGTGATTGGTAAGTGTTGATACATTATCGAGTGTTTTTATGGGTTCATTCTATCTTTCTGCATTGCTGCTTTCTTATTCACTGCTGTTAATACTGTTGTCTAATTTTTTTCTTACTTTTCTGCTATTTTTTAGAAATTATTCATTACTTTGACCCCTAGTTTGGTAATCAATAGGAACTACTTGATAAAGATTACTTTTGTGGTAATCTACATGAAGGATAAATTCAGATCTTTATGTACACACAAAGCTTTAGTAGTTTTCTTCTTTCTGTATATTTTTAAAGATTCTATTGGCACCTTTTCCTTTGTTCATCCTTAGGGATGATTTCATCATTCATGTTATCTGCATGAGTTACACAAATTTTTCTTTTGTGTGTACAACATTGTGTGGTACTGCTGATATATAACAGACGTCAGTTCCCCTGTTTATAAATTTCTAGTGTCATTAACTGGTTTGTTTTTAGTCATTAATTAAATTCTAATGGCATTAGCATGAACTATACCGAGCATTTAGTTTGATCATATACAGAAACTAATTTATTAAACATGGCTTTTGCAAAAAAAAAAAAAAACATTTCTTAGTTCATATCCTTCAATTCTCAGTTTATTATCAATTGTTTCCATTTATCCACTTCATTTTTAAATTCTGAAAACTGTGTCCAATTTGATAAACATGTAAAAATCTTAATGAACAACCAATTCAGTGGCATCTTTATTATGTTAAACCTAATTTTGTTTCCAAGATTCAATATTTTTTAAGATATTATATATATTTTTATTTTGTTTCCATGAAACTTTTTTTCAGTTTGAACTTAAACCAACTCAGAGCCCCACTAAAAATCACATTTATCTTATTTTATTTTAAAAAAAGTCCCTTTGTAATTCATCTTACTTGTTATTTTATTATTTTCCTGTTGAATTTTTAAGATTATGATACAGTTTATAACCTATGTATGCTTCCATTTGGGATAAATTTCAGTAATTCATATGCTTCTGTGAACATAGTCTAAAAACTAATTATTTCTCTATTTTTTCATTAATTGTGTTGGTCTTTTATTTTTGAAAAATTATTTCATCTCTTTAGCTGTTCATGTTGTTAATCAGTGTTTGTCTACAGTCATTTAACTAGGTACTGGTCATTGAAATGTACAAGTTCTAAGTGTTTTTTACACAATTTAATGTTCATTGTTATGTTCATGTTATTCTTATAACTTTGAGAAACAACTTTTTTTTTAATTTAAAATTGATTTTCTGTATATCAGCACATTACATTTTACCTAACTTAATTAGTATTACCTTATACAGTAAATATTTATGATAAACAGCTGTCCAGTAATTCCTTACCAGTTTATTTTTCATGTAAACAAAGAACTGGAAAATAAAATTCATGGGTTTCTGTGTATGTGTTTCACCTATGCTGTGTAATTAACACAGAACTTTTATTAATTACTTAATGTTTTATTATTTGAATAACGTAGTGGTTTGAATTTTTTAAAACAAATAAATAAGAAAACTTGGATTGATAAAATTGTAAAAATAACAAATTATCAAGCTTTTACTGTATAATTATCTTTAGAAAATAAGAATAGTTTTTCAATTATTTTGAAAATTACTTAAGCTAATGTTTTATATACATTTCACGTAATTGAATCAGTTATTGTTTGAATGGGGCAGCAAAACTATAGTTTTTGGTAAACTGAAAAAACTCCATACTGTAATATGTTGTAAAAAATATTTTGTTTCAATCACTTGAATGTTTAAAATAGATTTATTAGATATTGCTATTTATTTTTTTTTATTTTCCTAATGTGTACACTACAGTCTCTTTAACAAGTGAACAGTAAGCAACCCCCCTCTAGCCCAATGAGATGAGAATAATGTTTGACATCTAAATGAGGTGTAGTCTTATATAGACTCAGACCAACCATTCCTGAAAGGTGTGGTTAATTGAACCCCAATCACCAAAGCACACCAGTATCCACTGTCTAGTATTTAAATTCATTTAAAAGCAGTGAACGTTTACTAGGATTTGAACCTTAGAACCTTCAACTTCAAAAATCAGCTTGTAATAAATAATTTTAGACGAGTTAACCACTTGACCAGCCTGCTGGGCTAGATACTGCAATTTGAGTCAAAAAAATATTATTGGTTGTCATGATGACCAAATAGATATTGCATATATCTCCTTTTTAGATGATTACAATATTTTTAAGGTATTATCAACATTTTTGGGGATGGAAATATATATAGTATAATATAAAAAAAAAAGTGTGCATTGGTATGTTATATTTATTTTAATAAAATTCTTCTAATTTTAAAAGTGAGAAAAACTATGGAATGTTGTAGATCATAATCATGTTAAATGTCATTCTTTACTCTTGACCATTGCTATCCTTGCTGACTTCATGAACCCTAACTTTTCCTTTAGCTTCTACCCTTGGCTATCTTTGCAGACTGGTGTGAAATTCATAACCACAGACAGATATTGATAACGTTGCAGTATCGTTTATTTTTTTCCTGTGATAGGAATACATCCAGAAGGTGGGTTCTCACCCCGATAGGCACTAACTAAAAACCCACTGGGTTGATCTAGTGGTGAACGTGTCTTCCCAGATCATCTGATTTGGAAGTTGAGAGTTTCAGCGTTCAAGTTCTAGTAAAGTCAGTTATTTTAACACGGATTTGAATACTAGATCATGGATAACGGTATTCTTTGGTGGTTGGGTTTCAATTAACCAGACATCTCAGGAATGGTCGAACTGAGATTGTACAAGACTACACTCATACATATTATCCTCATTCATCCACTGAAGTATTATCTGAAAGGTAATTACCAAAGGCTAAACAGGAAAAAGAAAGAAAAGGCACTAAAAACAGTCAAATAACTAAAATAGTCAGTTTAATTAATTTCCATTTTGATTTTAATAAATAAAAATGTTTCAGATTGAATCTATAGATGTAGACTGATCTTTAAACATCCTACCAGTACTTATAAAAATACTTATAAAAATAGAATTAACGTAAGTGATATTCATAAAATATAAATAATAACATTGGTTTTAATTTGCATAAATTGAAATATCTGATAAATTATTTCAAATGATGTACATTGATATGTATACCTTAATATCTTAATAAATTCCATGAAGTATGTAAATAAAAAAAATTCTTCCAAATTAAACAAGTAAATTTATTACATGTAATCTTCATCTGTAAAAATAAACATTATTCATATCAAATTATATATTAAAAGAAAAGATCCATTAAATTGTTTATTGTAACCACACTTGAGAATAAGTGCCTTAATTGTTGTATAATAACTTGAAACATTATGAGAATAGTCATGAAATCTCTAATATAAAAAACAATGTCCTGACTGATTCACTGACTCGTAATCAACGTACAACCAAAACTATTATAGGTAGAGACTTGAAATTGTTAGGGTACCTTCATATCTTTAAGAAGGCATGCACTAAGAAAGGATTTTGCGAAATTTTCATTTTAAGGGTTACAAATTGATAAAAAACTAAATATCGTGTTAACAGTGCTAACTGTTGGATGTAAAAGCAACATACGCTATACTAAATAATTTACAGCTCCATTGCAATGTTTCCAGTATGTGTGTCCGCTATACACTAAAAAATTACTGGACCAATTTACACGCAGAGAAGAAGAGAGAAAGGGAAAATCGAAAAAGGTGAAAGGGAAGAAGGGGAAAATGAAAAAAAGAAAAACGGGGAAAAGGAAATGGAAAGGGAAAAGAGAAAAGTGGAAGGGGTAAAAGGGAAATGGGGGAAGAGGAAGGTGATGAAATAAATTTAAAATAAATAAATAAATAATTAAATTGTCAAATGAAGATGTCAAATGCAAAAAAATTGGTTGAGATTAAAAGCGTAGGTAAAGCATGGAAATGAAGTAAATCATTACATCTGTCAAATAAGTAATATTAATACATCGTGTGCGCACGCAGAGCGACAGAATGAGTGTTCCAGAAGAATGCTGTTAAATTTTACAGCTGTATTTTTCTGTTTAAAATAATGAAAAAAGTTCATAATAAACATGTGTCCGGAAAAGGCTTTGTTTTTAAATTAGGAATAACAAAGAATTTTACCATGATTTCTGCTTAACGGCAAAATGAACTTATACTGAAATTCATTGAAAACCAATTGGAATCGAAAGCGGGGAAGAAGAGAGAAAGGAAAAAATAGAAAAAGGTAAAAGGGAAGAAGGAGAAAATGAAGAAAAGAAGACGGAGAAAAGGAAATGGAAAGGGAAAAGAGGAAAAAAGAAAAGAAAAGTGCCGGAAGAGTAAGGGGAAAGGAAAGTAAGGGAAAAGAAACAGAAGGAAAGGGAAATGGGAGAAAACGGGAAGGGAGAGCGAAGCAAGCCATGACCCTCTGAATGTGATGGGAAGCACAAGTAACCATAGAGCACAGGCGATGGGGATGCTAGATTTGGGATTGTAATACATTTTTTGTTTATCTTTACTGGACTTTTATATTGAACTATTTTAATTCATTCATAAATGGATTGGTTTAACAAATATTGTTCAATTTTCTTATCTTCCTTTTTTTGTTTTCCTTTATTTAAGTTTTGGGCAACAATTCATTGTTTATCATATATTCCTTCAGTATTTTTCATAAAAAATTTTATTTATCGTTTTATCAGGATTTAATGAAAATCTAAATATAATATTGTTGATTAAATATTTTTTTTATAAAAACATAAGTTTGCTATGAAAAAAGCATTGCGAGTGAAGCTACATCTATATTGTGGGTGAAGTCACGACGGGGTACACTAGGATACTTATAAATTAATATACAGTTTACAAATGCAATTAAAAAATAACAAAAAACATAGTTAAGATTTGACTTTGGCCGGTCCCTTACTCCAGAATTTTGAAGTTGCTGCTAAATCAGTAATCATAATTTCAAATAACATTACAATGCTTTATTAGTTATCATTAATATTATAAATATACGTATAATGCAACCATTTTAATTTGAATAAATAAAATGGTATTACATTAAATAAAGTAACCGATTTGACAGTATGTTGGTAGCCTTAGCTTTCAAAATTTTCTTCCATTAGTGTAACATAACAATAACCACAAAATACGATGCTAACAAAAAAGATAATCATTTATAAATAATTTTAATTTTTTGTTTCTTATTTATTACATTTTCAAGAAATTCAAGTAATAAAATAAATAAAACCAATTTGGTTTTGATTTGGATAAATAAAATAGAATTATAATGCATGCTGTTGCTACCTCAAAGGTAATCCTAATTATAGTTTTCAAAAAAATAAAACCTTCTTAACAATGTAAACATATAGAAAAATGTAATAATCTATTAGATTGCCAGAGAGTCTAAAATAAAGTTATTTTGTAAGTTTAAATTAAACATCATTTTTAATCCATAATTAAATGTTTTGTAGTTCTAAAAATTTTCTTAAAGAAAATGTAGGTTGACTATACAAATAATATCATTTGACATGTTTAAAAATTAATATGTATAGAGTATGAACAAAAATTAATTTTTACATTGAACAAAATAGCCCACCAGGCAGATCTAGTAGTAAACTCGTCATCGCAAATCACTTGTTTAACAGCTGATTTTCAAAGTTGAAAGTTCTGAAGTTCAATCCTGTTAAAAGTAAGTTACGTTTATACAGATATGAATACTAGTTTAGTGGAGAGATGTGGTGGTCATCCAGAAGGGATGGCTGCTGCATCTTGATGAGACTAGAGGGACCCCGATGGGAAGCCCTAAGAGAGGGCAAGACAGGGGGGCAGACGACAGCCACGACATACTGGAGCGACTGTGTTAAAGCTTAACGGCGAGGATCAGTTGCTCCGTGGGTGTTTAATAAGATTGAAAAAAAAAAGATATGAATACTAGACAGTGGATATTGATGTTCTTTGGTAGTTGGGATTCAATTAACTGCAATTCTCGTAAAGCAGATGGTAATTTTATTATCTTAATCAGATATATACAGTGTGATATTTATCTTAGCATATGCTACAGGTTTTTTTCATTTTAAAATGTATTTTAATTGTTTTTAAAGATGTTTTTGTTATTAACTAATTTTTAATATTTAGTTTTTTTTTAAACACACATTGTGTTCGGGTGAAGATAACTCCAAGGCGTTTTTCACCAAGATAAAAAAAAGAAGGAATGGTCAGCCTGAGTTTGTTCAAGACTACACCTCAATTATATGTCATACGTATCATCCGCATCTTATTGTACCCAGGGGGGGGTTACTTATTGTTCACTAGTTGAACAGATTACAATGTACACATTAGGAATAATAATAATAATAAAAGATGAAACATAAATTCTTTGACAAAGTAATAAATTTTTATATGCATGTCATTATTAATGTACTTAAGTAAGGAGTGTCTACAGTTTTTTTCTTTCTTTTGATATAGCGCTGGATGCTGCACCAATAAATCCATGTGTACCTTCACCATGCGGACCAAATAGTCAATGTAAAGAAGTTAACAGACAAGGAGTATGTTCATGTTTACCAAACTTTATTGGAAGTCCACCTGGTTGTAGACCTGAATGTGTTGTCAGTTCAGAATGCCCACCAAATAGAGCTTGTGTAAATCAGAAATGTACAGATCCATGTCCTGGAACTTGTGGATTAAATACTCAATGCCAAGTTATAAATCATAATCCAATATGCAGTTGTAGACAAGGATTTACTGGAGATCCATTCACTAGATGTTCTCCAATACCTTGTAAGTTTTAATCTTACAATTTTCAATTGTTTGAGTGAAGTTAAAATAATTTTGTTAAGTTTAGATTAGATAGTTATTTTTATTTTTTTAAATGTATTACCTTTGCACTTTTCTTGCATTTATTTCATTGCTACTGAGAGGTTATGGTTCCTTTTCATGAAGAATCTTATAATAAACATACTGTTCCTTTTTTTTTTTTTGTTAATATTAAAACATGTACCCATACTTTTACATAAAATATTAACTATTATAATAATTTATTCAATCTTCATCAAATCTAAAATGAAATAAATTTATAAATCTTATGATTTAGATATTAAAATAGATATTTTTAAACTTACAAAATAAGATGTAATGTTTATTAAAGTTATTCTATTCAAAATCCATTTATTAAAGTTTACCCATTTTCTTATGGAGAATAAAAATAGAGGTTTTGAGATATGGATGTACAGGAAAATACAAGGAATAAAATGGACTGCTGATAAATAATAAAGCAATTTTTATAGAGCTGTTTAATAAATTCAAAGAAGTAAGAACTATATTATGTGCAGTAAGGAGAAGACAATTAAATTGGATAGGACACATTCTTAGAAAAGGAGAGTGAGATTCATAACTGTTGATAATTACTTTAATCAGCCAAGTATAATTTGTTGATCATAGAAATTTTTAATAAATTTTATAAATTTAAAATAAAATCAATGTAACTATGAGAGATACTTAAAATTTATATTCTATTCACAACATTTAAATTAAGGTAGAGAAATTTAGTTAGATTATTTTGTATTTCATAATTTTTTTCAGCTTATTTATTTAAATAATTAAGCAAGGAAATTGAATGTATAAACATAAAATGCAATAAAAGTTTAATAGATAATATAAAGTTGTAACAGAAAACAAGAAAGTTGTTGAAATCAGTAATGTTAAATATTTTTAAAAAGTTCATTTTTGATGATAGAAATAAAGTAAAATTTTTGGATAATTTCCACAGTATTTCATGATAAAAATTTTAAGGGTTATGAAGTGTCGTATACTAAAGGATAAAATGTTTTTATCAAGTGAAAAATACAATATTATTTTTGTATAATGAGTCATACAAAGATCATTAATTGTGAGATGAAGAAAGAACATAACCAAGCTGTATAAAGTATTTTATTATACTAAAATTATGTACTGTTGTTATAAACAATAATAACTTCATTATTATTTAAGTAGAGGTAATTAAGTAAAATATTTTTTTTTCACAGCACCTCCACCACCAGCAGCACCAGTTGTTGTAAATCCATGTGTACCATCACCATGCGGTCCATACTCACAGTGCAGAGATATTACAGGATCACCATCATGTTCATGTCTTCCAGAATACACAGGCAGTCCACCAAACTGTAGACCAGAATGTACTATAAGCGCTGAATGTGCTAGTAATTTGGCTTGTATGAGAGAAAAGTGTAGAGATCCATGTCCAGGATCATGTGGTTCTAATGCTCAGTGTAGTGTAATCAATCATACACCAATATGTACTTGTCCTGAAGGAATGACTGGAGATCCATTCACAAATTGCTTCCCTAAACCACCACCACGTAAGTATATTTAGAGTTAACAAACAATATAATATATTGAAACATAATATATTAAATAATATATAATAAACATTAATATGTTTAATAAATTTAATATACAATGTTTTTTTTTTTTTTTTTTTTTTTTTTTGTAATCAGTTTATTGAGTATAAATATTAACTTTTATATTTTAGGTAACATTGTTTTGTTAATTAAATCAGAATGTTTTTAGTTAAATGTATTTTTTCCCATAACTGGTTTATTATTATTACTTTTTCTTTTTCTTCAGTAATTTCACTGAGGTTTGGTTTTTAATTAACTTAATTGAATTTAATTAACACAAAATAAATTGTAATATTGGAGGCTGGAGAAATTTGTAAAAATAAAAATTAGGTTTGTGTTCAAATCATCCAGTTAGTTAATGCATAAACAAATGAGGAAAATGTAACTGTTGTAACATGCATTTTCTTGGTTGGACTTCACAAATTTTTTTTTGTCTTTAGTCATTTGACTGGTTTTATGCAGCTCTCCAAGATTCCCTATCTATTGCTAGTCGTTTCATTTCGGTATACCCCCTACATCCTACATCCCAACAATTTGTTTTACATATTCGTGGCCTTCCTGCACAATTTTTTCCTTCTACCTGTCCCTCCAATATTAAAGCGACTATTCTAGGATGCCTTAATATGTGGCCTATAAGTCTGTCTCTTCTTTTAACTATATTTTTCTAAATGCTTCTTTCTTCATCAATTTACCACAATACCTCTTCATTTGTCACTTTATCCATCCATCTGATTTTTAACATTCTCCTATAGCACCACATTTCAAAGGCTTCTAATCTTTTCTTCACAGGTACTCCGATCATCCAAGTTTCACTTCCATATGAAGCTACGCTCCAAATATGTATTTTCTCTTCCTATTTATACATTCAGTAGCCCATCTTCATTATTTCTACTACATTTCATTACTTTTGTTTTGCTCTTGTTTATTTTCATGCGGTAGTTCTTGCGTAGGACTTCATCCATGCCGTTCAGGAGTTCCTTCTAAATCCTTTTTACTCTTAGCTAGAATTACTATATCATCAGCAAATCGTAGCATCTTTATCTTTTCACCTTGTACTGTTACTCTGGATCTAAATTGTTCTTTAACATCATTAACTGCTAGTTCTATGCAAAGATTAAAAAGTAACGGGGATAGAGAACATCCTTGTCAGACTCCCTTTCTTATTACAACTTCTTTCTTATATTCTTCAATTATTACTGTTGCTGTTTGGTTCCTGTAAATGTTAGAAATTGTTCTTCTATCTCTGTATTTGAACCCTAATTTTTTTTAAAATGCTGAACATTTTATTTCAGTCTACGTTATCGAATGCCTTTTCTAGATCTATAAATGCCAAGTATGTTGGTTTGTTTTTCTTTAATTTTCCTTCTACTATTAATCTGAGCGCTAAAATTGCTTCTCTTGTCCCTATATTTTTCCTCAAACCAAACTGGTCTTCTCCTAACACTTCTTCCACTCTCCTCTCAATTGTTATGTACAGAATTCTAGTTAAAGATTTTTGATGCATGGCTAGTTAAGCTAATTGTTCTGTATTCTTCACATTTATCTGCTCCTGCTTTCTTTGGTATCATGACTATAACACTCTTTTTGAAGTCTGATGGAACTTCCCCTTTTTCATAAATAATACACACCAGTTTGTATAATCTATCAATTGCTTCCTCACCTGCACTTTGCAGTAATTCTGCAGTTATTCCGTCTATTCCAGGAGCCTTTCTGCCATTCAAATCTTTTAATGCTCTCTTGAATTCAGCTCTCAGTATTGTTTCTCCCCTTCCATCCTCTTCAACTTCCTCTATAATACCATTTTCTAACTCATTTCTTCCGTATAACTCTTCAATATATTCCACCCACCTATCGAATTTGCCTTTCATATTATAAATCAAAGTACCATCTTTGTTTAACACATTATTAGATTTTAATTTATGTAGCCCAAAATTTTCCTTAACTTTACTGTATGCTCTGTCTATTTTACCAATGTTCATTTCTCTTTCCACTTCTGAACACCTTTCTTTAATCCACTCTTTTTTCTCTAGTTTGCACTTCCTGTTTATAGTATTTCTTAATTGTCGATAGTTCCTTTTACTTTCTTCATCGCTAGCATTTTTTTATTTTATACATTCATCCATCAGCTGCAATATATCGTTTGAAATCCAAGGTTTTCTACCAGTTCTCTTTGTTCTGCCTAAGTTTGCTTCTGCTGATTTAAAAATTTCCTTTTTAACATTCTCCCATTCTTTTTCTACATTTTCTACCTTATCTTTTTTACTCAGACCTCTTGCAATGACCTCCTCAAAAAGCTTCTTTATTTCCTCTTCCTCAAGCTTCTCTAAATTCCATTGATTCATCTGACACCTTTTCTTCAGGTTTTTAAACCCCAATCTACTTTTCATTCACTAAATTATGGTCACTATCAATGTCTGCTCCAGGGTAAGCTTTACAGTCGACGAGTTGATTTCTAAATCTTTGCTTAACCATGATATAATCTATCTAATACCTTGCAGTATCACCGGTTTTTTCCATGTGTATATTATATTATGAATTTTAAACTGGGAGTTGGCAATTACTAAATTATACTTCGTGCAAAACTCTATAAGGCGGTCCCCTTTTTCATTCCTTTTGCCCAGCCCGTATTCACCCACTATATTAACCTTCCTTGCCTTTTCCAAGGCTTGCATTCTAATCTCCAACTAGTATTCAATTTTCATCCCCTTTTATGTGTTTAATTACGTTGTCAATATCTTCATATACACACTCTACCTCATCATCATCATCATGGGCACTTGTAGGCATATAGACGTTAACAATCATTGTCGGTTTAGGTTTTGATTTTATCCTTATTACAATGATTCTATCGCTATGCATTTTGAAATACTCTATTTTCTTTCCTATCTTCCTGTTCATTATAAAATCTACTCCTGCCTGCCCATTATTTGAAGCTGAGTTAATAATTCTAAAATCACCTGACCAAAAGTCATTTTCCTCTTCCCACCGAACCTCGCTAATTCTAACTACATCTACATTTATCCTATCCATTTCCCTCTTTAAATTTTCTAGCCTACCAACCTTTTTTAGACTTCTAACATTTCACACCCCGACTCGTAGAATGTTATTTTTTAATTTTGTGGTGCCCCTTCCTTAGTAGTCCCCACCCAAAGATCTGAACGGGGGACTAGTTTACCTCCAGAATATTTTACCAAGAAAAGCACTTCCATCTTTGTTATATGAAAATGCAGAAAGCTACATTTTCTTGGAAAAAAAGCAGCTGTATTTATCCATTGCTTTCAGCTGCATACTACTCATAGGATTGAGTGATGTTGATATGGCCGTTTAAGTCGTCCTGACCGATGCCCTTAACAACTACTGAAAGAGCTCTATTGCCCTCTTTCAGGAATCATTCCTTAGTCTGGCTCTCAACAGATACCTTTCCAATATGGTTGCACCTTCGGTTCAGCGACTCTGTATCACTGAGCAGTAAGCTCCCTCATTGGCAAGGTCTCATGATTCATAGAGGGAGCTTCAGAAAGTATAGAAAATTAACTTTGCAAACAATGTTAGGCAGTAAATATATAGATTAAAAGTAGCCACAATGTTTTTTTTCAATTAGGTTAATACATTTATTTTTGTTTATTTCTTATAATTATGAAAAAGAAGAGACTAATACATGAAAAAAGTAGTAGCTATTAGCTTCCACAAAAAAAAAATACATATACTAAAATTTTACATTAGTATAGATTGCTAAGAATGAAATGTTATAAAATGAAAAAAAAAAATCTTATTTTGATTCTATTTATTACATATTCACATATTTTAAATTATTTAATGTATTATTTTTTAATTATGGTTTTTTTTTCTATTTCAGCGTCTGAACCACTGGAAGCAGATCCATGTAATCCTTCACCATGTGGACCAAATGCTCAGTGTAATAATGGTATATGTACATGTTTACCTGAATATCAAGGAGATCCTTATTCAGGATGTAGACCAGAATGCGTACTTAATACAGATTGTCCAAGAAATAGAGCTTGTATTAGAAATAAATGTACTGATCCATGCCCTGGAACATGTGGTCAAGGTGCTACTTGTGAAGTTATAAATCATATACCAATGTGTAGTTGCCCTGCTGGGATGTCTGGAAATCCATTTGTTGAATGTCGACCTATGCAGGGTATGTTATATGTAACTTATATATATATATATATATATATATAAAACAGAAAGATCTTCAATAATTTTTTTTTTTTATTATTCAGTATTAAATTATTTTATTTTAACATTAGAAATTGTATTGAATAATTTAGGGGAACGTAAATTATCTAAATGCAGTATCTATACAGGAACAAAATTAAATCCTTGTGTTCATGTCTCCTTGAGGAAGAAAAATGAATAAACATCTGTAATTGTTGTATCTGGGTTTTCGTACTTACAGCTTGGAGTATAGAACTTGAGCTACAACCTGTATAAGTAAAGATAGTGTGGTGAAGGACACAGTAAGTGAAGGAAACTGCTTAATTTATGTGTGCTACACTAAATTAAAGTATGAGATTTTCTTGTACACTAAAGAAAGTACTTGTTTGTTTTCCATAATTCTGTTATCTTCTTCTTATAGCATACATTTAAATCAGCATGTTCTAGATTTAAATCTGTATGTAAAAGTTCATAAAACTACATCAAAAGAAATGTAGAAAAATTCAAAATGTGGTATTAAATAATTAATTAAACTTAAACGGGTTAAAAGCATTCAGATAACAAAAGATTACATATATATACATACAGAATGAATCATGTTCATGAGTCAAGTTCTCCAAGACTTTCAGAACCTATGCTACTCATGAAAATAATAGAAAAACTTCATATCAACTTATGTCCTAAAATGCTTTGTTCGTGAATTATGGCTAGTAAAAGAGTTTGTTCGGATTCAGCTACTCCAGTGAAATGAGGTTGTACGGAAATTTTTAGGACATTAATTAAGGGGTAGAATTAACAATTTCTTATGGTTTTTGACTTGAAAAATTGAGTAAAATAGATCCCAAAGCCGTATCTGTAGTAGTTTTTGAGAAAATTTGGGTGAAACCAATAAATTGGGGTAAAAAACCCTGTTTTTTATGTCTGACAATAACTTTGCAAAATGGGTAATAAACATATAAAACTTTTAAATAAAACTTATATTAATTCTGAACAATTTTTTTTGGGGGGGCTAAAAACCCTTGCGCATTATCAGCACCAAGATGCAAAAATCGAAAGGTGTTAGATCAGGATTTACTCCTCGATTTGTACCCCAAGAATTTTAGTACAGTTTAATTTCACAGAGGGAGCAGAGAGCAGGGCTCTCTGCTCCCACCTCTCCCACCACTCCCACCTCTCTAAATGTTTCGCGAGCCGAAACTCGCTAACGAACCGTTTTCTGACCTACGTTTATACGAACGTGTACGTGTTTTATATTTTTCACTTTAGAATCATCTCCCGAGAGATTGGCGTGCAATTCAAAATGATTCTCTCTCTCTCTCACTCTCTCTCTCTCTCTCTCTCTCTATATATATATATATATATATATATATATATATATTGTAGGAATATGAAATAATTACAAAAATTTTATTGTTTTAAAATAAGAAATGAAATAAAATATATTAGCATTATTATCTTAAAATTGGGATTTATATAGTTGTTTATCAACCCAGTGCTTTGATTTTCTTATAAACATGTAATTTAGATAGCTATTAAATATACTTCAACAAATGTTCACACAGATCCAGATTAACATATTTCCTTTAAACACAAAAAATTAACTTGCTATTAGTTTTTATGTTGAAACTCCATTGAAGTTCTATGCTCTAACGGAGAATTTATATTCATATCCATGGGTGTGAGTATGTGATAACTGATCTATCAGGTTTTTTAGGCTGATTTTGAGGTAGTTTTGATTAATTTTTATTTCAATATTTTAAGTTATAATGATTTTTTTTTAGACTACTAAAATGTTAATTAATTTTTCACCTTTTTCTAATTTACAGCACCACTTGTAACACAACCATGTAATCCATCACCTTGTGGTCCTAATAGTCAGTGCCGTGAAATTAATGGACAAGCAGTTTGCTCATGTATTCCTGGTTTTATTGGTTCACCACCAGCTTGTAGACCAGAGTGTGTTCTTAATTCTGATTGTGGTAGAAATGAAGCTTGTTCAAATCAAAAATGTAGAAATCCATGTTTAGGAACATGTGGTGTCAGTGCCAAATGCGAAGTAATTAATCATAATCCGATATGTAGTTGTCCACCAAGATTCAGTGGTGATCCATTCGTCAGATGTATTCTTATTAGTAAGTATTTATATAAGAAAATATTATTTATAATTTAAATACTCTAATTTTATAGACTGTAATATGTACTATCTTAATTTTATTAGCAATTTGTAATAATTTTGAATGTAAAGAATTCTATTAAATTATTGGGAATGAGTAAAGAAATTCGTTTTTTGTAATTAGATTTCTTTCTTTTCTTAATTTTTTTACATAATTGTAACTCATTAGTATTTCAAAAAATACTGATAAATTCCTAAATATTCATATAGAGAATGAATAAAGTTTGTGTTTTGTGTTGTTGAGATTTTCAGTGGTAATTTACTTTGGTACTCATATTTATATTTTTACTTAATGTATGTATATATATTTTTGTTTAGCTGATAGTCCTCCAGCACCTACACCACCACAAAATCCATGCTTACCTTCACCATGTGGACCTAATTCACAATGTCGAGTTGCTGGAGAAAGTCCATCTTGTTCTTGTCTGCCAGAATTTGTTGGTACACCACCAAGCTGTAGACCAGAATGTGTAAGCAATACTGAATGCGCTAGTCATTTGGCCTGTATAAATCAAAAATGTAGAGATCCATGTCCAGGAACTTGTGGAACTAATGCAATCTGCCGTGTTGTTAGTCATACACCTCAATGTTTATGTAATGCTGGTTTTACTGGAGACCCATTCACACAATGCATTGTACAACAAGGTAACTAACTGTATATATATTTTATACATATAAAGTTTTTACTTTCCAATATATCATTAATTTTTTAATTAACCAATATATATAAACTTTGATTTGTATGTGTGGGTGTGTTTGTAACTAATAATTTTTTTTTTCCAGCTGCTCCACCACCACAGGAAAGACCAACACCTTGTGTACCATCACCTTGTGGAAGTAATGCAGTATGCAGAGAACAGAACGGAGCAGGATCTTGTACTTGTTTACCAGAATATATTGGTAATCCATATGAAGGATGTCGACCAGAATGTGTGTTAAATACTGATTGTCCATCAAACAGAGCTTGTATAAGAAATAAATGTCAAGATCCATGTCCTGGTACTTGTGGTCAAAATGCAGATTGTCAGGTTGTCAATCATTTACCATCATGTACTTGTCGACCTGGCTATACTGGTGATCCATTCAGATTCTGTAATCTTCTACCACCACCTCGTAAGTCATTTTTTTTTATTATTAATTATGAAACCCTTTTTTGTATTGTATTGATTATAAACCATTACTGAAGTAATTCTGAATTTTTATCTGTTGTATGTATTTAAATAGTAGTGTTTTTATTATATTGTTTAATAGTTATTCGTTAGTTTTTTAATTAATAAAATTAAACTGCTTTCATAAAAAAATCTGGTGTGAATTCCACATATCACATTACCTGTTGCAATAGTAAAATGTTTTGCAATATTTTTTTTTTCTCATTATAACCAATCTGACCCTCATAACCAATCTCTGTTCACAGAGTTCTTACACTTATTTCTGTTGCAAAATTAAAAAAATATGTTTATATAAGCCTAAACTATGTAATTGCTTCATCAATTTATAATTCATCATTCATATTAAAATATTGCTTAAATTCAGTTTTCTTCTTTTTTACAAGATTTAACTGCTGAAGTATTCTTTGTGATCTAAAAACCTTCAATTTTTAAGATTCAGTCCAGATTTATGGTTAAGCCATTCTTTCCTAATTAACTTTTTTTGTCAAATGCCTCAGCAGAAATTCTTGAATTATTAATTATCTGTACTACAACTACTCACAAATTTTCACAGAAATTTTTTATTTTAACTCACGTTCAAATGAATGATTGTAGCATTGTCACAGTAACCTAATAGACACTGCATGTAAATACATATCTATCAAATAAAAATTATTTTATACCTTAAACACTGCATTATTTTTTTTATTTCAACTTGTAATGTTTTTTAGTTGTTCCAGGGAACCCTGATTAAAACTTTTTAATTAAACTGGGTTGAAACAGCATGTTTGCTCTTTTTCCCATTAAAATTTACAATGATTAATTTTTTTTTAAAAGTGTATATTATTGCTGATAAATTAGTATATATTATGAAAATATTATAACAATAACATACTGATTCTAATGCTAGGATGTATTTAAATATCTATCATAATTGTATTTATTAAGTTAACTTCTTTTTTTTCAGCTGCACAGGCTCCACCAACTAATCCATGTAATCCATCACCTTGTGGACCAAATAGTCAATGTAAAGAGATCAATGGACAAGGTGTGTGCTCATGTTTACCAAATTATATTGGAAGTCCACCTGGTTGTAGACCTGAATGTGTTGTCAGTTCAGAATGTCCACCAAATAGAGCTTGTGTAAATCAAAAATGTACAGATCCATGTCCTGGAACTTGTGGATTAAATGCTCAATGTCAAGTTATAAATCACAGTCCTATATGCAGCTGTAGACAAGGATTTACTGGAGATCCATTCACTAGATGTACACCCATACCATGTAAGTAATTTTTTTCTATGAAATCGTTCACCCTTATACTTTATCACTTTTCTGTAAGTTCATCTAAAAAATGATAATGTATATTATTTTTTAATTACAGCTCCTCCACCACCTCCAGCTGTTCCAATTGTTGTCGATCCATGTGTACCATCACCATGTGGTCCAAATTCACAATGCAGAGATATTGGAGGATCTCCATCATGTTCATGCCTTCCAGAATACTCAGGCAGTCCACCAAATTGTAGACCAGAATGTACTATAAGTGCTGAATGTGCTAGTAATTTGGCATGTATTAGAGAAAAATGTAAAGATCCATGTCCAGGATCATGCGGTGCTAATGCTCAGTGCAGTGTGATTAATCATACACCAACATGTACTTGTTCTGAAGGAATGACTGGTGATCCATTTACAAACTGTTTCCCAAAACCATCACCACGTAAGTATATTAAGTTATTTTAAAATCATTATTTTTTTGTTTTTGTTTTTTTGTAATCAGGTTATTGAATATTCATATTATATGATTTTTATCAGATGATGTATTATTTTTCCTTCTGTTTGGTTCTTTTATTTTATTTTATTATTAAGTTTATCTTCACTGTAAGATTCACTTTATTTAATATAACTGAAATTTTAAGTTTTTAGTGTTTTTAGTTGTTTCTTTTTCTTGGTTAACATTCATCATTCCTATTTTTTATGTTAATTCTAATTAATTTTTTTTTTTAAATTAAATCATGTTCTGTTAGTTATTTTATATGATTATATATATATATATATATATATATGTGTGTGTGTGTGTGTGTGTGTGTGTGTGTGTGTAAATTTATTTATCTGAAAAAGTTGTTTTCATATTGTGTATAATGGTCCTAAGCAAATGTTTTTAAGTAAAGATTTATTGTTTCTTTAATTTACATTTATGCATTATAGTTTTAAGAGATCTCAGTTCCTTTAATCAGCCATACCTCTTTTGCTTGATTGATACTTATGTATTATATGTTTTTACATTAATTTGGTGATCTCCAATACAGATTTTTTTACCAGTAATGCCCAGTTCTATCTGTTTTATAATAATACAGAATTTTTGGAAGAGATAGAATCTAAAATGTATGCAGATTAAATTTTTGTTGTAGTTCTAGGATATAAACTTATTATCATTTTTACTAAAAGATGTTATTTTAGAACTGAAAAATACTCTTAATGAGTTTTGCTGCAGTTTATTCTCACAACTTCTGAAGTTAGAATTATTTGAAAAACCTTTCTTTGGAAGGCTCATTCATAGAGTTTTGTTTGAAAAAATGGTACATTAATTTTCAATTTAATACATTCTATCATGGGTGTCAGTTTATTGTGCATCTTTTTACACAAGGAAGTATTTTAATGTTATAGCTCACAAGCTCCAACCCATTCAGCTTAAAGTCAGATTATCTAGCAGTCATTTATTATCCATGTTTTTGACATAAATTTAAATATATATTTATGTGTGTTTTTTGTATAGTACCTGAAATATATTAAGTATTATTATTCTCTTATTTTTTTATTTCAGCAAATGAACCATTAGAAACTGATCCATGTAATCCATCACCGTGTGGGCCGAATGCACAATGTAACAATGGAATATGCACATGTTTACCAGAATTTCAAGGAGATCCTTATTCAGGATGTAGACCAGAATGTGTACTTAACACAGATTGTCCAAGAAATAGAGCTTGTATTAGAAATAAATGTACTGATCCTTGCCCAGGAACTTGCGGTCAAGGTGCAACTTGTGAAGTTATAAATCACATACCGATGTGTACATGTCCTACTGGAATGTCTGGAAATCCATTTTTTGAATGTCGACCTATGCAAGGTAAGTTGGTTTTTATATTGTTTAAGTTGTCCAGTATTTATTTTTAAATGTTTTATTTTTCAATATTTTAGACTAATACATTTTTTTTTTTTTTTATAGCTCCAGTTGTTACACAACCTTGTAATCCTTCTCCTTGTGGACCTTACAGTCAATGTCGTGAAATTAATGGACAAGCTGTATGTTCTTGTGTACCAGGATATATCGGTACACCACCTGGTTGTAGACCAGAATGTGTTGTAAACTCAGATTGTGGAAGAAATGAAGCTTGTTCAAATCAGAAATGTAGAGATCCATGTCCCGGTACTTGCGGGGTCGGTGCACGTTGTCAAGTTATTAATCATAATCCAATATGCAGTTGTCCACCTGGAATGACCGGTGATCCATTCATAAGATGTCAACCAATACCTCCACCACCAGCAGCTCCACCGACAAATCCTTGTCAGCCGAACCCGTGTGGACCAAATTCACAATGCAAAGAGGTTGGAGAAAGTCCATCATGTTCTTGTCTACCAGAATTTATCGGTACACCACCAAATTGTAGACCAGAGTGTGCTAGTAACAGTGAATGTCCTAGTCATTTAGCTTGCATCAACCAGAAGTGCAGAGATCCATGTCCAGGAACTTGTGGAGCAAATGCAGAATGTCGTGTACTTAGCCATACACCACAATGTATTTGTATAGTTGGATATACTGGAGATCCATTTACACAATGTACTGTGCAACAAGGTAGTTATTGCATCTATTACCATTTAATTTATGTAATCTATATCCGATATAATAATATTACATAAATATGTTCTATTTTACCTTCAATTTATACATAATAAAAGACATACCTAAGTTGAGTCTAAATTTATTCTTACTAATATTATCTCATAATTTATGAATAGAATTATAGTTTTAATTTGATTTAATTTAGTTTGTGTGTCAGAATTATTCAGATAGTTTAGAGCTGGTCTTTTTTTGTCAGAGGTTTGTAGGTAACTGGTAGGTGTGTAAGGTTCATAGTTTGAACCAATTATTGATGTTAATAGTTTCTTGATGCTCTTTTTAGCCACCATATTAATGATAACCATGTAATAACATAACCTTATAATCTATGGATGTAAGATGCTACTGTTGCAGACATTACACAAATTAGTGACCCAGCTGTGTGGGTCCAAGGTTAAAAAAAGTTGCTATAGAAATATGTAGAAACTTTCAGAACATCTTATGAGTTATTAAATCAAAATTTAACTTTTCCTGATACTGAGAAAATTATTAGTAATATTGGTATCTAAATCAACTCAGCTGCTATTGGTTTCCGTTCTTACCAAGGGTGTCAAATTTTTATTCACCATTTATGCATATTTTTAATTGTTAATGAACACATGACTGTCATTAAGCAGAATAAATTATTTTTAAAAATCATTCTTGCTGATACTTAATGTATTTTAAAATTATTTAATTTGATTATCTTAAAAATTGTTTGACCACATTTACATGTGTTATATTTTTAATCAAATTTCTCTATTTTATAAAAAAGAATTAATTGCTTATCCTACTTTTTTGCAGCTGCTGTATTACCACAGGAAAGACCAACACCTTGTGTACCAACACCTTGCGGCAGTAATGCAGTATGTAGAGAGCAAAATGGCGCAGGATCTTGTACTTGTTTACCAGAATATATTGGTAATCCATATGAAGGATGTCGACCAGAATGTGTGTTAAATACTGATTGTCCATCAAACAGAGCTTGTATAAGAAATAAATGTCAAGATCCATGTCCTGGTACTTGTGGTCAAAATGCAGATTGTCAAGTTGTCAATCATTTACCATCATGTACTTGTCGACCTGGTTATACCGGTGATCCATTCCGATTCTGTAATCTTCTACCTCCAGCCCGTAAGACAGTTTATATTTTATAATTACTATCTAGTACTAATTTCATAATGTTGTTTCTATTTTTAATTGGTTTTTTCTGTGAAATGCCACTTGAACGTATATGATAATCTTAATGGTAATAGAATAATTTACAATAATAATTAATTCTATATTTTTTAATATCTTGTCAGTAATTTTTTTCAATTAATTTGTAGTTAAATTTCATTTTAATTACCTAGACTATGAAAATTCTTCAATTTTTTTATCTGGAAATTTTAATTTCCAAACATTATGTTTAGAATACTAGAATTTAATTCCTAGTTACACTTAAATCTGCACTTTTAATCTGCAAACAGAACTGTTCAAATTTCTTCAATTTTTATAAATAGTTAGATAGTAAAATTAATTTTGTCTATTTAATTAGAAATAGGCATAATTCTGTTATGAAAAGGCCCACTGGGCTGGTTTAGTGTTTGACCCACCGGGTTGGTCTAGTGGTGAACGCGTCTTCCCAAATCAGCTGATTTGGAAGCCGAGAGTTCCAGCGTTCAAGTCCTAGTAAAGCCAGTTATTTTTACATGGATTTGAATGCTAGATCGTGGATACCGGTGTTCTTTGGTGGTTGGGTTTCAATTAACCACACATCTCAGGAATGGTCGAACTGAGAATGTACAAGACTGCACTTCATTTACACTCATACATATCATCCTCATTCATCCTCTGAAGTGTTATCTAAACGGTAGTTACCGGAGGCTAAACTGGAAAAAGAAAAGGGCTGGTTTAGTGGTTAACTCGTCATCACTAATCAGCTGATTTCAAAGTTGCATGTTCTATGGTTGAGATCCTAATAAAGGCAACTGTCTTTATACAAACTTTTTATACAGATTTGAATACTAGATCATGGATACCGGTGTTGTTTGATGGTTGGGTTTCAGTTAACCACACATCTCAGAAATAGTCGACCTGAGACTGTACAAAACTACACTTCATTTACATTCATACATGTCATCCTCATTCATCCTCTGAAGTAATACCGTAACAGTGTTTCTGGAAGCTATACAGAAAGAGAGAGAAAGTCTGTTATGAAGACCTAACACTACAAAATTTTACCATACTAATAATACAAAGGTCACAGTTATTAAAAAACGATATAAAAGAAGTATTTTTTTCTTAGAATCGATTTCAACTTAAGCAGGAATTATTCAATTTTAATCATTAGAAATAAAAAATTTTTTAAGACTTTTCTGAACGAACATTCTTATTATCATTTTTTTTTTTTTTAGGGCATTAACTTCTATGGTCATTAACCCTCATCACATTCTTTAAAGTAAGGTTTAAATCTCCATCAGGTTCATCATATGTAAGGGTGTAAAGAGCCCTTACATTTTATTTAAAAACACCAAAATAAACAAGACAGAACATTTAAACACAAACACTAAAAACACTTGCAGGGTGTAAAGGGCCCCAATATTAAAATGAAAAAATAAATAAAACACAAACTAAAAATGAAAAGAATACCAACATTTTCTTCTTTTTTTATAAGCTCCCCCGTGTCAATTGGAATCGCCGTCAAGCATTATATCAGTCACCCCAGGATGCCATGGCAGTTGACTACCCCCTATAAATTGTCCTGTAGGACTTAACCCATCGGGACCCCTCCCCGCGTCGTGGAGCAATTTGACCACCTGTTCAGGATGGCCAAAGAACCCCTCAGCGAAGAGGCTGCCCTTCCTGGTCCTGACCTACCTGGCTTCAGGCACATCTTGCACATACCCTTTGCCATGCGCCCTCTGTCCACCTTTGAGAGTCTCCTATGCCATCATCGGATACGCCCCGACTCTTGCGTGCAGGCAAGCCCAGGCACCTTAGGCAAGGGGGGGCTACCTCTTGGCCCTACACATGCCACGCTTCAAGATCCCTTTTTTCTTTTTTTATACATAGAATTAAACTACTTTGCTTAGAGATTTCGTAACACAGCTTGGATTTCCTTTTAGACTTGTTAATAGTCCACTGGCGTGCAGATACGCAACTATTTTTTCTTCATTTCCATTTCCCAAATCAGTAGCAGTACTATTTCTTAGCCTGAACCTCTTTCTGAGGTCTTCATATATGGTACACTATTCCATTAGATGCTAGACTGTAAGGGCATTATTACCAACACTGCACATTGGTCTTTCTTTGTGGTTAACAAATATGAATTTGTTATTCGTGTGTGCCCGATTCTGAGTCTGGTCACACTTGTCGTCGGCGAGTCAGCTTCACGTCACTCTTCCATTTACTTGAAGTTTTAACTGAGTTTAGTTTGGTATTTAATCTTCTCCAATCATTACTCCAAAAGTTTCTTATTGTATTAGTTAGACAATTTTTAACATATGCCACTCGTATAGGAATTATGTCCAGTTATCACAGACTGCCGCCTTCCTGGCAGTTTCGTCTGCACTTTCATTCCCTGCAATACCAGTGAGTAGTTCTATTCCTACAAAAGTGTACACAGCTCGTTTTCTCTGGTGAAAATTTGAAATCATTATTCCTCACAACTTCATTGAGGGCGTTTATCGCTTCTTGCAATTTGTACTTCACACCAGCTGTATTGTTGCAGGCATACACAATTTCCAGATCATTGACATAAGCACTTTTGTTGATTTCTGCTGGCATGGCTAATATTAGTTTATTGATGGCGATCGTGAACAAGGTACCGCTCAACGGCGAACTTTGTGGTATGCCATTTTTCAATCTTTTTTCTGATGATTATTCATTGTTAACGCTTACTTGGAAAGTATGGTCGTTCATATAGTTGCTGAGTAAAACTGGCAGATTGCCGCGAATGCCCCATTCATGTAATTGAAGCATTATTCCATGTCGCCAGGTCACATCAATGCCTTCTGCCAGCTTTCTCCAACGCTTTCACAAGTTATTCCATATTAAAAGGTACATTATATGAATAATTTATTTAATTTCTGAAATTTAGTGGACCCTCAAGTTCTGTTTTTTTTTTCATTCTAAAATATTTATCGTAGTTACCCGTCTTGCTGGCTTCTTCTAAATGTTTGGCTATAGTTCTGCAATTTCGTTTGGCGTATCTTTAACTTCATCTTCATATTGAAGGCAAGTTACGGGAGCAAAGCTTGCACGCCCCCAGATAGCGTTCACTTTCTTTCAAACGTCTGATGCAGTTGTGTTTCTATTAATGGATGACACGTATTGCTGCCAGGATCGTTTTTTGGAATATATCATAAGTCTTTTTGCATACGTTCTGTATTTTTTAAAGGCAATTAGATTTTTTACTGTTAGACATTTCTTAAAGGCGTTACACGTTTTTTTCTTTCTTTTAATAGCTTCACTTATTTCATCTTTCCACCACGGAACGGGTCGCTTCTTCAGTTTTTCAGATGTTCTGGGAATATATCTTGATGCCGAATTAAATATATCGTTAATTATAGCATCAACATCGGCTTCGATAACTCAATGTTTCAGGGAGTATCGTATTAGCTGTGAAGCTCGTCCAGTCTGCCTTATCAAGCCTCCATCTTTTGGAGATTGGATATATTTTCCTCGTAACGTGAGTCACAATTTGCACCGGGAAATGATCGCTTCCATGTAGATCCTCTAAAATATGGAAAGTGTACCTCGGTGCTATCGATCCACTTATAAGTGCAAGATCTATACAGGACATCGATCCATCTCTGGTATTGAAAAAAGTTCCTAAACCATCATTTAAGATAATGAAATCGGAAGTCAATAGGAACTTTTATAATTCTCTTCCACTGGGATCTACTCGATCCGACCCCCAAAGAGAATTATGTGCATTAAAGTCACCTACCAGTAGTATGGGTGGTGGAAGCAGAGTAATTAGTCGTGTTATGTCATCCTCCTTCAAATAAAAATTTGGCAAGTATATGTGCAGCGGACGCTCCATTGTGATTGCGACCGCTTGCAGATTTGTTTCTTTCAACCGCTTCGGTCGTAGCTCTAGTCGATGTTAATACGGTTACTCCAACTCTAGCTCTTATTTGACGGTTGATCTCGCGGAAAATTTTCGGCGAAATGTTTCGCTGGAAATTTTCATTTCGGCAGAAATGTGTTTCTTGCAGGCATATACAAATTGCATCTACGTCATGTACCAAACGTTGGAGCTCATGGATGTTTGACAAGCATCCACTGATTTTCTATTGAATTATCGAATCACTAATTTTTTAATTTATTTAATCTCTTGGTTTGCCTTTCGGCCATCCTTTTTCCTCTTCTTTTCCATTTTACGAACAGCTTCGTGTTCGATAAGTATGTCGTTGCCCGTATAGCTCCCGATCTCCAAATCGGAGACCATCGATGCCGCAGGCGACGACGGGCATGTATCGACGCCTGGTTTAGGCGCCGATTGAAAGGCGGAAACCTGGGAGATCCCCACAACAGGAGTCGCATCAATCACCACCTCAGGCAGGAGGGAAACAAGTCCCTCCTTTGTGTCGTCTCTGTGGTTTGGAGACCACCTCAGTTGGAGGAAGCTTGGGAGCATACTTAGAAGACTCCGAAGCAACCACCTTTTTCGCACCAACATCTAAAATGTTGTGCAGACTCACTGGAACCGCTGGTTTAGCACCTGTCTTCGTTTCAGGTGCGCTTTTGCTTATAATCGATGTATTAGCTGGAGGCTGTATCTTTATCACAGGTTTTATAAATTCCTTATGAGTAAGACTTCATTCTATTGTCAATTATTCTCTCAATCATAGTAGCTAATGTGGGCGCAATTTTACCGAGAAACTGGTCTGTATCAACAGCAGTTGGAGCAGGAACAGCAAGTCGCAGCCTGAGCATAAGTTGTCATTGCTCTGGGCTTGTGGGCGTTTACAGTCTTCTTCACCTCGATGTAGCTGACCTTTTGCAGGGTTTTGACTTCCTGCACAACTACCTCATCTTTGCAAACAGTACGATTCCTCGATCTACATGAGTGTTGTCCTTTACAGTTTACGCAGGAAGGAAGATACTTGCATGGTTGCCCTTCATGAATTTCCACACCACACATGCATATTTGTGGTTTTTCGCACCGAGCAGCGGTATGGCCAAAACTTTGACACTGAAACATCTCATGGGTTGCGGCACAAAATCCCGCACATTCAACCTGTGTATTCCTGCACGCACTTTCTCTGGCAGGGTTGGTTTGTTGAAAGTAAGGACATGAGAGGCAGACGGAAGAACTTCATCGATCCTTCTCAAGTTCAGCCTTTGGTATTTAATCATACCTTGAGGTGTCAACACTTCTACAATCTCCTGATCCGTGTAATTGATTAGATCCCGACAAACCACAACACCCTTTGATGTACTGAGGGTGCTGTGTGGATCAACTCAAAGAGCAAACTCACCTATCTTCTTCAGCCCAAGAATCTTCTGCGATTGATTGTCATTAGTCGTCTCTACATGAAGTCCGTTAAAAGTTTTACGGATTTCCTTTACTGGGCCTCCAACACAATTATTTATCTCCCGAGCGACAAGGAAAGGACTTATCCTTGAAAAATTACCTTCCTCTATACTAATAAAAATATTTTGGTTTACAAAAACTATTCTTGTACAGAGCTCTCTGTATACTCTTAGCCTCTTTCTCTAACCTTGCGGTCTCAAAACTCTTCCGTTTTGCTTCAGGTGAAACGAATGATTCAAGACGAGGGTGTTTACGTAAACCCTCTGTCACGTTTGGCGTTTGTTCAACTTGCATGATTTTCTGTCCCTTCTGTAGCAAAGCTAGCCGCTGGGGACACCCCCCTCCAGGGCTACCAACTCTGAAGGTCCGGTCCGGTACTCCGGTGGAACCGGCATATGTCCTGGCAGAGAGCGGATACACAATCTCTGCACTGACTCCAGGCCCCTGCACACCGAAGTTTTCAGGGCTTCCATGCTCCGACATACATGGGCACTTTAGCTACATGCTTGCCATCGCGGGCGGCATGTGGACAATGAAAGGGATTCTGTTACACCTGCAATCATTTCGTTCCTGGCCCCCACATCGCCAGCTCTAAAGATGGTGCGATTGATCCGTTTCCTTAATCGTTTTAATTTTAATGTCTGCAGGTGGCCGAAAAATCGGGCCGAAGAAAAACAATTGGAGCCCCGTTAGTCAGCATTATTAATAGTACTTATGTCCAACTATTACCGCCCTGAACGTGGAACGTAGGTCGTGTGTTTCGGACGTGGGGATTATCTACCTCAGGGCATTATTATTTTTTTTTTTTTAAGTTTTAGGGGCATGAACTACTACGGCCATTAGCCCCTTCTGCATCATAAAAGAAAAAAATTCCCAAAAAAGAGAACGCAGGTGATATAGTCAAGGACTAGTCTTGTCAAAAAGAGCATCTGGAAAAGACTTGTCAATGGTTATTGAAACCCCGAAAACATAACATAGCAAGGGTGTAAAGGCCCTCGTTATTTTTAAAATCTTTCTAGCCATTTCTTACGAAATTTGGTCAAAACTCTAAAAACAAAATCTTGTCTGCACATTAAAAAGTCTATTAAACGAAGTATGACAAGGGTGTAAAGGGCTCTTACCATTTAACATCACACAAAACACTTATATTAAAACCTCAAAAAATATATATCAAATTTTCATATAAATAAAAAATACATTTTTTTATAAAATTCTTGATTGAGATATATGATCTTTCTCTTCTTCAATTGTATCGTCTTGGTTTCCCTTTATGCCATCCGTTTTTGTTCCTCTTCATTTTCCTGAAAGCCTCGATGTCAAATTCTGCGGTATCCGATACATCTGAGATCGATCCTTCAGTCCCGACGGCGGAAACCGCGAAGGATCTTCTGCTACCGGCAACAGATGACACCGGCTCCTTTGGCGCAGTCAGAAATACATCACAGTCAAGACTTGATGTACTCACTGCAAGAACGTGTGGGGCGGCCGAGTGTCTCGCCGTCTCAGTTAAAGGCCTCCGTGATTTCTGAGGTTCAATTGTAGTTTTTCCTAAATCTTCATTTTTCAAAATGAAGATTTCTGGTTTCGCAGCTCCCGAAGTTTGGATTTCTTCAGTCTGAATGTTAGCTGCAAGTTCCTTCTGCATTTTTGTCTCAATTTCCTTCGCCTTTAAGCTGGTCTAAGGCTCATTCTTCGGTGGAGTAGCACACTTTTGTTTTGTTACGTCTGCTTTCCTCGACGACTTTGGGCTACTGTCCTTAATTGTATGATTCTTCAGTTTCTTATCGATTATTTGTACCACTAAGCTTGCTAAGGAAGGCGCCAATTCCATTACCATATCCTTTGGTGTGAAGGAAGCGGCAGGAGCAGCAGTAACCCGTCCATAAGACGCGGCCTTTGGCGTTCTGCCAAGCAGAATTTTTCTTGCGACAAAGTAGCTGACTTTCTGCGTTGTCTTAATCTCTTGAACAGCTACTTCTTGTTTATAAATAGGACAATTCCTAGACCTTGCAGAATGGTGTCCATGACAGTTGACACAGACAAGGGGATCCCTACTCAGTTCATACAGTTGTAATGGTTCACCCCACACACACACACACACACACACACACACACACACACACACACACACACACACACACACACACATATCTGCTTCCTTGTACAACGAGCCGCCGTATGTCCGAATCTCTGACACCCAAAGCAATGCAAAGGTGTTGAGATAGACGGACGCACATCCAGCTTTTATCTTCTTCGCACACTTTGGTTTATTAAACGTTAACACATGTGATGCAAATGGTTGAACTTCCCCGTTCCGACGCATGTTAAAGCGACGGCACGCAACAACACCTTGTTCATGCAATTCATCTACAATCTCCTCTTCTGTGCAGTTTAACAAATCCCTGCACGCGATAACGCCCTCTGAGGTGTTTCATGTACTATGGGGAGATAACTCAATGTCCATGATTCCGATCTTCTGTGTTTTCAATAGTCGTAACGATTGCGTGTCGTTGATAGTTTCTACAAAAAGTCCAACTCAAGTTTTCCGTATTTCTTTAACCGGTCCACTAGCAGCTTCCGTGATGCCACGAGCTATCACGTCACGAAAGGGCTAGTTTTCGAAAAATCGCCGTCTTTCTTCTTTATAACCAAATATTTTGGTACTGAATCAGTATTCTTCGGTCTAAACTTACGAGTTTCCTTCTTCCATTCCAGGTCTATAATCTCTTCTTTATCGCTAAATTCTACGCCCTTTCTTCTTTTCGCCAGCAAAGACAAAGGCTCTCCAGGACGAGGGCTTTTACGTGGACCTTCTACCACGGAAGATGTGATGAAAAATTGTCCATAATCCTACAATATGGCTGTGATGATGACACAGGGTGCGGGCGGAGAGACGGTTGGGCTTGCCCAAGATCATTGATCCTGCCTGGATTCCCCAAGTCAGCCGCCTCTCACAAACTTAACCCGGGCCGGGGAGTCAGGTACTGCTTGACCCACGATACCGACATCCCAGGGCTCGCACGTAGCAGTAAGGGTTCCCATACCCTTACCCATGGGACAATCCCTGCCAATGGCCGAAGTGACTGATTCATGTCGGACAGCGCAGGACTTTCGGCAGAGAAAGCTCACAGCAGTCCATTATTTCTGTTACTATTACTGTTTAATTATATTTCCTAAGCAATTAAAGATATTTGAACAGGACTTTGACTATAATTAATAATTTTTAACACTTTATAAACTAATTATTTTATATTAAGGTATGTAAGTCTTTCAGGGATTATTTATTACGTTTTAAAGTTCTCTTAGATTGACCATTATTTTGGTGCCCGATCAAATCAGTACTCGTATATTATGTTAATCATAATTTATAGTCTTTTATGACATCAGTTCCTTTTCAGTATTTGTTACAATTAAAGAGTTACACATTTTTCTAAGTTTAAATTTTAAAGATCTGCAGATGATGCAAATGAGTGTTATGGTTTTATTAAATTCCCACTGGAAGCCAATATACGCTAAGTTAATATAATTTATTTTCTCATGTTTTGGTGGCTTTATAGCATTTTTTTTTTCAATTATTAAAAATTTAGTTTTCCCCCCATTTTGGGGTTTTACACTTGATTTACAAAATTTATATTTATATATTTTATTAATTTTAGTATACCTTACATTTGAATCAACTTGAAAGCTTACACTGTTATTGCATAATGATTATTACAAAACTTTAATTTTGGTGGTCATCTTAGGTGAATCTGACACCAATTGCAGCCATTAATATATTTTAGTAATTCACTAATGATGCGTAAACCGAATCTGAAATCAAAATCAAGATCTGAGACAAAAAGTATTCATACACGTACACATTGAATTCATTAACAAAAATGTTTGTTCGTAGAACCATATTAGATAATTTTTGAATGTTATATTCATATAATTTTATGTGTAGATTGTGCTAATTGCATTCTAGCAATTATTTAATTATTGATTGTTTTTTGTATTGCAGCTGCACAAGCTCCACCAAGCAATCCATGTAATCCATCACCTTGTGGACCAAATAGTCAGTGTAAAGAAGTTAATGGACAAGGTGTGTGCTCATGTTTACCAAATTATATTGGAAGTCCACCTGGTTGTAGACCTGAATGTGTTGTCAGTTCTGAATGTCCATTAGATAGAGCTTGTGTTAATCAGAAATGTACAGATCCGTGTCCTGGAACTTGCGGATTAAATGCTCAGTGCCAAGTTATAAATCATAGTCCAATATGTAGTTGTAGACAAGGATTCACTGGAGATCCATTCACCAGATGTTTCCCAATACCTCGTAAGTAATAACTTCATAATTTTTTTTAAACTTCCTTTTGTTTGTCTTATGTATTTTGAATCTATTTCTTTTAACTGGTTACCATTTAACAAAATGTGTTTTATTCTTTTGCAGCACCTCCTCCACCAGCTGCTCCAATTGTTGTTGATCCTTGTGTACCATCACCATGTGGTCCAAACTCACAGTGCAGAGATATTGGAGGATCACCATCATGTTCATGTCTTCCAGAATATACTGGCAGCCCACCAAACTGTAGACCAGAATGTACAATAAATGCTGAGTGTGCTAGTAATTTGGCTTGTATGAGAGAAAAATGTAGAGATCCATGTCCAGGATCATGTGGTTCTAATGCTCAGTGTAGTGTGATCAATCATACTCCAATATGTACTTGTCCTGAAGGAATGACCGGAGATCCATTTACAAACTGTTTCCCAAAACCACCACCACCACGTAAGTACATTAAGTTACTTTAAACTGATTTTAGTGTATTTTCCATACTACCTCCACACTGTATTTCTGTTAGATGATTTAAAGAACAGCAAATCATACAATCTTAATTATAAGTACATCCTTTGAGGAATGACTCCCCATTTTTCCTAATTCTTCATCCATTCTATCTTGGATTACTTCTGTGGCATACGCTGACTCTCTCCAGGCACCTAGTTTGTATGGCATCCAGATATATTTATTGGGGGCTGAATGGTATGCAAATTACCTGGAAGAATCTCAAGGAAAGCAAAATTCTCCAACAATTCTGCAGACTTTGTTATTTCTTTGCTGATGGCTAACCAACCCAACCTAATGAAAGTGCCTAGCATTTAAAGTTGGGGGTCCTATTTCCAAAGTCAAATTGAATCCAGGTAATTATATACAATTAATAATCAAAGTTGCTGTATTCATTTTATCTTACAAATTAAAATTTATTTATTATAATCTGTTGAATATACCATTTGGAAAGACTTTTTTTGTATTATTTGGTGCATTCATTTGAGTTAAAAATGTCTACTAATCTTCTTAAAATTGAAAAACAAGATTGCTATTTTTTATATTTTGTTCAAACTAATCCCAAAACAATATTTTTTATTATAACTGAAAATATGTTTTTGTCTTTAATATTATGTTAGAATATTAAATTAGGTGTTAATAAGGTAATCATTCATTTTTTTTTTTTTTATTTCAGCAAATGAACCATTAGAAACTGATCCATGTAATCCATCACCGTGTGGGCCGAATGCACAATGTAACAATGGAATATGCACATGCTTACCAGAATTTCAAGGAGATCCTTATTCAGGATGTAGACCAGAATGTGTACTTAATACAGATTGTCCAAGAAATAGAGCTTGTATTAGAAATAAATGTACTGATCCTTGCCCAGGAACTTGCGGTCAAGGTGCAACTTGTGAAGTTATAAATCACATACCGATGTGTACATGTCCTACTGGAATGTCTGGAAATCCATTTTTTGAATGTCGACCTATGCAAGGTAAGTTGGTTTTTATATTGTTTAAGTTGTCCAGTATTTATTTTTAAATGTTTTATTTTTCAATATTTTAGACTAATACTTTTTTTTTTTTTTTTATAGCTCCAGTTTTTACACAACCTTGTAATCCTTCTCCTTGTGGACCTTACAGTCAATGTCGTGAAATTAATGGACAAGCTGTATGTTCTTGTGTACCAGGATATATCGGTACACCACCTGGTTGTAGACCAGAATGTGTTGTAAACTCAGATTGTGGAAGAAATGAAGCTTGTTCAAATCAGAAATGTAGAGATCCATGTCCCGGTACTTGCGGGGTCGGTGCACGTTGTCAAGTTATTAATCATAATCCAATATGCAGTTGTCCACCTGGAATGACCGGTGATCCATTCATAAGATGTCAACCAATACCTCCACCACCAGCAGCTCCACCGACAAATCCTTGTCAGCCGAACCCGTGTGGACCAAATTCACAATGCAAAGAGGTTGGAGAAAGTCCATCATGTTCTTGTCTACCAGAATTTATCGGTACACCACCAAATTGTAGACCAGAGTGTGCTAGTAACAGTGAATGTCCTAGTCATTTAGCTTGCATCAACCAGAAGTGCAGAGATCCATGTCCAGGAACTTGTGGAGCAAATGCAGAATGTCGTGTACTTAGCCATACACCACAATGTATTTGTATAGTTGGATATACTGGAGATCCATTTACACAATGCACAGTCCAAGGTAATTGCTATCTTGTATATTGCCATATAATCTTATCATTTGTGTATTTTTAACATTTTTATATGGCTAAAAATATTAGTTTTCATTATAAAATTCTGTTGGTGTGTTCATTACTGTTTGGCTTTACATATCTATTGTGGTTTAATCTTTAATCATGAAATTTTGTGTAGAAGTTGATGATTACAGGAAGTTTTTCATTAATTTTTGAAAAAAAATTGAAATAACAAAATATTGATAGATGTTAACCATTTTTTTTTTCTTGTGTGTATGTGGTTTTCTATAATATATATTAAAAAAAAATAGCATCATATAAATTGTCAAATTAAACCACCGGAAAAAATATTTTCAACTTGAAAAATTCTAGTTTTATCATTGTTTCTAAATTATGAATTTTTTAATTTTTCTACTTTAATTTTTTTTTACATCACATCAGAGTAGAATTAATTTTCAAACCTGAACCTTAACCTTGGGTAAAAATAATTTTTCATAAATTTTGGTGCTTTTTACTCTTTAACATCGCAAAAATAAAATTTTTGTTTAATGCTCAATGAGGCAATATCAGAATTAAATACTTTTTCATCTGTCATACAGATAGATATTTTCATAATTTTCCTAAAAAATAATTAATCTTTTAAATGTAAATTTAAGCATAATTGGCTAAGTTTATTATATTAAGGCTTACTGTTTTATTAAATAAATTTTGAATTTTTTAAAATATATTTATTTATTTTTTAATAAGAAATTATGTAGAAAAGAAAAAGAGGTCATAAGTATAAAAATAATTTTCAACTTCATCCCAGGTGGAAAGGGTTTAATTTTACAACATATACATAAGTGCTGGGAAAGGTCACCAGTATCTATGTTAACTATTTTCTTACTGTTGAATATGTTATAAGATAATTCATTAAAATAAAAAATTATATTTCATCTTTATATATATTATGATTAATTATGTAATTTAACTACTTTCTTCAAAAGTGCTTGATAATTAATAAATATAGTAAATAAATAAAAAAAGAACATAGTTTATCCTAGTTTTTCTTTTCATTTTACAGCTGCTCCATTACCACAAGAAAGACCAACTCCTTGTGTACCATCACCTTGTGGTAGTAATGCAGTATGCAGAGAACAGAACGGAGCAGGATCTTGTACTTGTTTACCAGAATACATTGGTAATCCATATGAAGGATGTCGACCAGAATGTGTATTAAATACTGATTGTCCATCAAATAGAGCTTGTATAAGAAATAAATGTCAAGATCCATGTCCTGGTACTTGTGGTCAAAATGCAGATTGTCAAGTTGTCAATCATTTACCGACTTGTACTTGCCGACCTGGCTATACTGGTGATCCATTCAGATTCTGTAATCTTCTACCTCCACCTGGTAAGATATTTTTTTATTATTAATAAAGAAATTCTTTTATTATACTGTATTTATAATAAACCATTACTGAGCGTGAAGAGTAATGCAGAAATTTTATTTGTTGTTAATTTAAGTTGTACATTTTTTTAATTATATTGTTTGTTACTTATTCATTAGTTTTTTTAGTATTTCAGAAGTTAATCAAATTAAATTACAAACATAAATTCTGTGTACGATTTATGTTATTAATCAAAGAGGAGTCCAATTTTTATTTTATCAATTACAATAGTAGAATGTTTTTTTTAAATTGTTTTTTGTATATTTATTTATACTTTACATTCTTTTTAAATGTCTAGATTTTTCTTAGAGCTTTAAGGTTTGTTCATAAATTTATTTTCATTTATAAATTGATCACTTGAGCCAAGCAGTACTGGCTGCTAAACAAAGAGCTTAGGTTTTTTCTTTTAATGGAAGTTTTTCAAAAATAAAAAAGGTATGTTGATAATTGTATTAGTTTTTTTTCAATTCCTTCATCATTATATAATACATTTACATTAAGGTATTACTTAAATTCAACATCATTGTATTTTAGCAAGATTCTAAATACTGAAGTATTCCTAATGATCCAGAACAATTTTTAAGATTCAGTACAGATTTATGGTTTTATTATGATTTATTATGGTTTTATTATTCTTTCATTATTTTTTTTTATTAAATAACTGAATGGAAATTCTTGATTTTTTTATTATCTGAGTTTCAAAAGTTAGTATATACTATTTTTATAACCGTTAAAAATGTTAACTACTTACTATTTTTTATTACATAAAAAGCTGAAGTTACAAATTACTTCTTAAGGTCTGTTTAGCAAGAAAAGTTAACATGTCACTCATCTATAATAATAAATAATAAATTTATGATATAAGAATAAATAAAAAATTTACAAAAATAAATATTTTCTCTTGCAAAAGGGGGATACTCAGACTACTGAACAGTTGTTTAATTTTGAATGGTAAGTTATAAGATTAATTTTTGATCTGTGTAATTTTTTAAGTACCTTTTTTTTTAATTACAGCTGTCCAAGCAACATCAGTTGATCCTTGCAATCCTTCACCATGTGGACCTAATAGTCAGTGTAAAGAAGTTAATGGACAAGGTGTGTGCTCATGTTTACCAAATTATATTGGAAGTCCACCTGGTTGTAGACCTGAATGTGTTGTCAGTTCTGAATGTCCATTAGATAGAGCTTGTGTTAATCAGAAATGTACAGATCCGTGTCCTGGAACTTGCGGATTAAATGCTCAGTGCCAAGTTATAAATCATAGTCCAATATGTAGTTGTAGACAAAGATTCACTGGAGATCCATTCACCAGATGTTTTCCAATACCTCGTAAGTAATAACTTCATAATTTTTTTTAAACTTCCTTTTGTTTGTCTTATGTATTTTGAATCTATTTCTTTTAACTGGTTACCATTTAACAAAATGTTTATTATTCTTTTGCAGCACCTCCTCCACCAGCTGCTCCAATTGTTGTCGATCCTTGTGTACCATCACCATGTGGTCCAAACTCACAGTGCAGAGATATTGGAGGATCACCATCATGTTCATGTCTTCCAGAATATACTGGTAGTCCACCAAATTGCAGACCAGAATGTACAATAAATGCTGAATGTGCTAGTAATTTGGCTTGTATGAGAGAAAAGTGTAGAGATCCATGTCCAGGATCATGTGGTGCTAATGCTCATTGTAGTGTAATCAATCATACACCTATATGTACTTGTTCTGAAGGAATGACCGGAGATCCATTTACAAACTGTTTCCCAAAACCACCACCACGTAAGTATATTAAGTTATTTTAAAATCATTATTTTTTTGTAATCAGGTTATTGAATATTCATATTATATGATTTTTATCAGATGATGTATTATTTTTCCTTCTGTTTGGTTCTTTTATTTTATTTTAAAAGAATAGCTTATTATTAAGTTGTTTACTCTTTACTCAGCTAATTTCAGTTATTCATTTCAGCCTGTTTCCTTTATTAACTTAACTATCATTTCTGGAAATTGTTTATTTAGGTTCATAAATTAAAATAAAAATGGCATATTTTTATATATTTTATATGAATCATGTTTTTTTGTGACTATAGTTATAATTATTTTGTGCATATGTAGGTGTAGGTGTATATATATATATATAAAACAAATCGTTAATGGTTAATTATTTTTCTTTTAGCAAAAGAACCATTGGAAAATGATCTCTGCAATCCTTCACCATGTGGGCCAAATGCTCAGTGTAGTAATGGAGTATGCACATGTTTACCAGAATTTCAAGGAGATCCTTACTCAGGATGTAGACCAGAATGTGTGCTTAATACAGATTGTCCAAGAAATAGAGCTTGTATTAGAAATAAATGTACTGATCCTTGCCCAGGAACTTGCGGTCAAGGTGCAACTTGTGAAGTTATAAATCACATACCGATGTGTACATGTCCTACTGGAATGTCTGGAAATCCATTTTTTGAATGTCGACCTATGCAAGGTAAGTTGGATTTTATATTGTTTAAGTTGTCCAGTATTTATTTTTAAATGTTTTATTTTTCAATATTTTAGACTAATACATTTTTTTTTTTTTTTTATAGCTCCAGTTGTTACACAACCTTGTAATCCTTCTCCTTGTGGACCTTACAGTCAATGTCGTGAAATTAATGGACAAGCTGTATGTTCTTGTGTACCAGGATATATCGGTACACCACCTGGTTGTAGACCAGAATGTGTTGTAAACTCAGATTGTGGAAGAAATGAAGCTTGTTCAAATCAGAAATGTAGAGATCCATGTCCCGGTACTTGCGGGGTCGGTGCACGTTGTCAAGTTATTAATCATAATCCAATATGCAGTTGTCCACCTGGAATGACCGGTGATCCATTCATAAGATGTCAACCAATACCTCCACCACCAGCAGCTCCACCGACAAATCCTTGTCAGCCGAACCCGTGTGGACCAAATTCACAATGCAAAGAGGTTGGAGAAAGTCCATCATGTTCTTGTCTACCAGAATTTATCGGTACACCACCAAATTGTAGACCAGAGTGTGCTAGTAACAGTGAATGTCCTAGTCATTTAGCTTGCATCAACCAGAAGTGCAGAGATCCATGTCCAGGAACTTGTGGAGCAAATGCAGAATGTCGTGTACTTAGCCATACACCACAATGTATTTGTATAGTTGGATATACTGGAGATCCATTTACACAATGCACAGTCCAAGGTAATTGCTATCTTGTATATTGCCATATAATCTTATCATTTGTGTATTTTTAACATTTTTATATGGCTAAAAATATTAGTTTTCATTATAAAATTCTGTTGGTGTGTTCATTACTGTTTGGCTTTACATATCTATTGTGGTTTAATCTTTAATCATGAAATTTTGTGTAGAAGTTGATGATTACAGGAAGTTTTTCATTAATTTTTGAAAAAAAATTGAAATAACAAAATATTGATAGATGTTAACCATTTTTTATTTTTATTTCTTGTGGGTGTTTGTGGTTTTCTATAATATATATTTAAAAAAAAGCATCTCATAAATTGTCAAATTAAACAACTGAAAAAAATTTTCAACTTGAAAAATTCTAGTTTTATCATTGTTTCTAAATTATGAATGTTTAAAGAACATTGTTCTAAATTATGAAAAATTAAAGTAGACAAATTTTCATTTTTCTTTCGTCATGTTAATAAATCAATCATATAATATTTGTTTTCATAAAAAGAAATATCAAAGGAAGTGGTGATCTTATAGAAATTTCCTTCCCAAGAGATATTCTCCTCTCTCAGAGTAATCTAAAATTGTTAAAACATTAAATTTTTTTTTACAGAAATGTATGTTAAAAATAGGAAGTTTTCTTTAGAAACTGATTTATATCTTATAACATTAAGCAATGTTTAGTATACAAGGAATAATCTTTTTTCCTTTCTAATAAGAACTGCTTTGAAATAAAATCATTATTAAAAAAAGATAAACAGTTTATTTTCAACTATAAAGCTGTCAAATTTTATTTTTAACTTTTTATTTTTTTCGTTTTTTTTCAATATATATAGTACATATATTACCTGAGAAATATTGCATTGATAAATATAAGTAAAAATATTAAATGTTGAACCACCAGATCACATTCAATGATGATGATTTAATTAAAAACATAATAAAAATACAAACCAATTGTTGGCAACAACATAATTTTTAATAAAATGTCATGCAATTAAAAGAATATGTTTTAATGTAATAAATATAGAATTTAATACTAATTGAAGATGCAGGATACCACGAAAACTAGTTACTGGAACTTAATATAGTAAGTTTAACTTTTCTAATTAATGTGCTGTGATGGTTTATATTTCATATAAAATTATATATAGGTTTATATTTCATATAATATTATATATATATTCATTATACACAGTACAAATTATATAATTTCAGTAAATCATACTTCAGAAACTCTCCTACCCTTGATTTGAACTATTTAACATTTATGTTATTTTTCAATTGATTATCGTTTTCAAATCTTTGTAATGCCGGAAAGGATGCTCATCACTCTGTGTGTTAGAAACTGTACTGAGTGTGGTCAAAGATTTCCCAGCAGAAAAATACTAATAAAACTCTTGAATAGTTTGATTTTCTGTATGAGTATGGAGTGTTAAAACACAGCCCTGTTAAATCTTTGCCTGTGAATCTCTATAGAAATGTTTTTCACTCTCTAACCAAAATACATCCCAAAATCACATGTAGTGAGATTTTTATTTACAAACATGCTAAATATATGCTCCAAGAATAAATTAATTATAAATTTAAATGGATCTTACTTAAAATGGTTATGATATGATTTTTTTTAAGTTGTATTGATTTATAATCAGATTGTGGATCATTTTAAAAAGTCTTTTCTTACCATGTGTGTCTCCCTTTATATTAATGACAACAGTATTTAATTTTCTATTCATATATAATTGTTTTTATTTCAGCTACTTCAGTGCCACAAGAAACACCAACTCCTTGTGTACCATCACCGTGTGGAAGTAATGCAGTATGTAGAGAACAAAATGGAGCAGGATCTTGTACTTGTTTACCTGAATATCTTGGTAATCCGTATGAAGGATGCCGACCAGAATGTGTACTAAATACTGATTGTCCATCAAATAAAGCTTGTATCAGTAATAAATGTCAAGATCCATGTCCTGGTACTTGTGGCCAAAATGCAGATTGTCAAGTTGTCAGTCATTTACCAACTTGTACTTGTCGACCAGGTTACACTGGTGATCCTTTCCGATTCTGTAACCTTCAACCACTACCTCGTAAGTTTTTTATATATATGTCTTCAATATTTTATCAGTTTTTTATTTATTTATAGTTCATTGTTCATGAAAAGTAAAAGGATATTTTTATTTATTAGGGTATATGTTATATAGTAGCTTTAAAATTAATGTGAGCAGACTTGTAGCATTTTGAAACATGTATTCCCTTTTAAACTATGTACAGATTAGAAGCATATCAGATTTAACTGAAACTTAGCAGGTCTTATGTAAGTAGTATTATATTAAATGCAGTATTATTGAAATGTTTATAGATACCTTATCAGAGACCATACTTATCAAAAAATAATTTCATGTAGGCCTACATCTGTCTGCTTCAAGTTTCTGACCTACTCCTGTTTGTTAATTTACATATTCTTTATTCAAGCATCAAATGCTACTTCCCATTCATTACTTTCTGATTAGCCTAAACTGCAATTATCTTTTTTATTCCAATCAGTTTGGTGTATTTCACATGTTTATACTATGTATATTCCATATTAAGATAAAAAAATTAATTCTCCAGTTATACAGATCATATAATTTTATGATCTAACTTATAAATTGTCAGTAATATTATAATAATTCTTTTTATAATTATTATTTTTTTAATTAACAGCATAATTTTTTATTCTATTAATCTTTTATTTTTTATGTCTTATTTAAGTTTCTATTTGATTTTTTTCTTATAGCTGTAGAAGCTGCACCAATCAACCCATGTAATCCATCACCATGCGGACCAAACAGTCAATGTAAAGAAGTTAATGGACAGGGAGTGTGCTCATGTTTACCAAATTATATCGGAAGTCCACCTGGTTGTAGGCCTGAATGTGTAGTTAGTTCAGAATGTCGATTGGATAGAGCTTGTATTAATCAGAAATGTACAGATCCATGCCCTGGAACTTGTGGATTAAATGCTCAGTGCCAAGTTATAAATCATAGTCCAATTTGTAGTTGTCGACAAGGATTTACTGGAGATCCATTTACTAGATGCTCAACAATACCTCGTAAGTATTTACATATTTTTTTATAAATTTGTTACTATGGCCATCGCATAAATTAAAAATAATTTGTTTTCAGCACTTACTGTATTGATTTACTGTAATGATCTGTTTTTTTTTTTTCATTACAGCACCTCCACCACCTCCAGCTGCACCAATACCAGTTAATCCTTGTGTTCCATCACCATGTGGTCCATACTCACAGTGCAGAGATATTGGAGGCTCACCTTCATGTTCATGTCTTCCAGAATATACTGGTAGTCCACCGAATTGCAGACCAGAATGTACAATAAATGCTGAATGTGCTAGTAATTTGGCTTGTATGAGAGAAAAGTGTAGAGATCCGTGTCCTGGGTCATGCGGTACTAATGCTCAGTGTAGTGTAATCATTCATACTCCAATATGTACTTGTCCTGAAGGAATGACTGGAGATCCATTTACAAATTGCTTCCCAAAACCACCACCATGTATGTTTTTTTAATAATATAATAATTTATGTCTTTAGTAATTAACTTAATATAGTATAAATGCAATATCAGTCAATTTAAATTATTAGTTGTTTATAAATATTTTTTCCACAATTCCATAATTTCCCATGTTTTTCATTAAAAAGGTGATTTTATGTATCTTTTGTATATGTCTTAGAATCTCTTGTATTTTTAGCTTTTTAAATTTATAATTTGTACTAATGAACCTGAAGATTATTGAAGGTATTAAATTAATTTTACTTAAACTAGATGGTTAACCTCTGTAGCTGTATAAACTGATATACTAGTTGATGTGTAATCCGTGATTTAATTCTTGGTACAAGCTTTCTTTCTTTTATTTTATTTACTTTTCTTATTTTTATGTAAATTATTTTACAAATGTAATGATATATATATATATATATATATATATATATGTGTGTGTGTGTGTGTGTGTATGTATTACTAGTTACTTTATATATATATATATATATATATATAGAAGTTGCTCAGGACCTCCAATTTCTTTTATTTATAGTTTTATTTAGATAATGTTAATTTTTTCATATTTATGACTCGATAGTGAAAGTAGTTTAACTGGTCTTTGAGTAGAACACAATAATTTTTCTTATATTATTAAAAATATCCTTATTTTTTTCTGAAAAAGAGATAATACTCTTTCTATTGTTTTAGATTTATGAGTTAGGAAATTGTCTTGTGTTCTTACTTTACATGTAGTCTTCTTTCATCGCAGTTATACAGTTTTTCATACCATATAATTTTTATTGTGTTATCTTACTTGCTGTTATAGTATAAAACAAATGGAAAATATTATCAATAAAAATTAAAAATGACTCACCCAAATTTTTTCTTTTATCACTTTATGGTCCTCAAATTAAAAATTACAAAATTCTGAATGTCAACATTTGTGTATAGTATATATTATTTTTTAACATGGTTTAGTCTACAAGAAAGAAACAACATTAGGCAGCTTAATATGAACATAATATGTTGTATATTAAGTAGATTATTTTTCTTTTTTTTTTAAATAAGAGCTCAGAGATTTTGATAGCTCCTAAGTTATGGAAGGAATTGATTGGACTTCATAAAAATTTCACTTTTGCTATGTTTTTTAGATTATTAAAAATTAGTTACAATAAAATATAATTGACATTTTTTTAATTTAAGAAAAGCATCCCAACCCTTCAGAGCTGGAGTTTAAAGGATCTTTTTCAAAGCATTTTACTGTTTCAGCCTTTCACACTTAATTTTTTCTTCAAACAAAACTTTACCAGGGTGGAAGAATTCATCCTTTATTAAAATGGTGCAGAAGTTTTACTTATCTTTCTTTTTATTCAAATAGACTAAAATATTTTAATTTGTTGTTTTTAATCATATTTTTGTATCTAACAACAGAGTATATTAGTACTGTGTTGAATTTACATAACTTTTTAGTGTTTTAGTGTTTTTAATATAGTTCACCTGTTATTATATTTCTTTAAAAAATTAAATAAGTTCATTAAATTAAAAATAATTTTCAATCATTATCGTAGGAGATTAAATTTTGAAAATTTTGAGATCTGTAATTTCATTTTTTTTTAATGTTTGGTATAATTAGCAGCATTAATGCAAAGTATAAAACAGTGTTTTTCTGTACAATACTTCTAACCATATGCAATTAAATTAATTTTATAAATTCTATGCAATGTCTGTAGTTTTAATTCTGTACTTTATAATATTATATTAAAAAATTGGTAAAAACATTATTTAGGTGTTCAGTATGTTATGTTGGTTAAAAATCTGCTACTCTAAATAGTATACTCTTATTAAAAATGTCCTATATAATTTATACCTTTAAATTTTTTTCAGCTAATGAACCACTGGAAGCAGATCCATGTAATCCATCACCATGTGGATCAAATGCACAATGTAATAATGGAATATGCACATGCTTACCAGAATTTCAAGGAGATCCTTATTCAGGATGTAGACCAGAATGTGTACTTAATACCGATTGTCCAAGAAATAGAGCTTGTATTAGAAATAAATGTACTGATCCTTGCCCAGGAACTTGCGGTCAGGGTGCAACATGTGAGGTTATAAATCATATACCAATGTGTACATGCCCAGTCGGAATGTCTGGAAATCCATTCGTTGAATGTCGACCAATGCAAGGTGAGTGGATTTAATTGTTTTGTATAATCGTATTTTACTTGCAGTATGATTTATTCTGGTTTATTTTTTTACTGTCTTTATTTATTTAATTGTAATTTTCTCTTTCTTTCAGCACCTATCATCACTCAGCCTTGCAATCCTTCACCATGCGGACCATTCAGTCAATGTAAAGAAGTAAACGAACAAGCTGTTTGTTCTTGTTTACCTGAATATATTGGAAGTCCACCGGCATGTAGACCAGAATGTGTTGGCAGTGCAGATTGTAATTTGAATCAAGCTTGTATGAATCAGAAATGTAGAGATCCATGTCCTGGAACGTGCGGTGTTGGAGCACGTTGTCAGGTTATAAATCATAATCCAATATGCAGTTGTCCTGCTGGTATGACCGGTGATCCATTCATAAGATGTCAACCGATACCTCCACCAGCAACAGCTCCACCAACAAATCCTTGCCAACCAAGCCCATGTGGACCAAATTCACAATGCAGGGAGGTTGGAGAAAGTCCGTCATGTTCTTGCCTACCAGAATTTATTGGTACACCACCAAATTGTAGACCAGAATGTATCAGTAACAGTGAATGTGCTAGTCATTTAGCATGTATCAATCAAAAGTGTAAAGATCCATGTCCAGGAACTTGTGGAACTAATGCAGTTTGCCGTGTTGTCAGTAATACACCTCAGTGTATATGTAATGTTGGCTACATTGGAAATCCATTTGTGCAGTGCATATTACAACAAGGTTAGCAAAATTTACATTGTTAATTATTTTAAACTTAATTTTATTATTTTTAAATTCTTTTTAGACTTTGGTACATTCAATAAAAGTGTTCTTCCATCTGTTGCTTTGTTTTTTTATGTTTATCGAGAGTTTTTTCCTAACTTTATTACTAGAATTTTTTATATGTATCTATACATTTGAGAAATAAAGATTGTATCTAATTTTAATTGGCTTATGCCACAGGAAACCCTTTGGAACTTACATATAATATTATAATTATATAATACTCTTTTAGTATGTTTTAAAAAAAGAGCCATTTGATTGGTACTTCTCTATTTTTTCCGGTTTTCTTCTGGTCATAAAATATTTTCTACATACTACACAATTTTAGTTCCTTTGTTTATTTTAACATTTATTTTCTCTAACTCTTCTTATTTTGTACATTTTCTTCTTGTATTAGAGTAACTAATCCTGCACATCTTACGATAGACCAATATCCATCTTTTTTTTCTTTTTTTTTAGGTTGTGGTTCAAATTTCTCTTTATCAAAATTGTCTTGAATTATCTTCAAGATTCTTCTAGCCCTTTCAATTTTAAATTTAATTATTTTTTACCCTATTTCAAAATCCTTCAATGTTTCCCCTTTTTGGCCTTCTATATCAGCAGGCATCACTAGAGTGTGAAAGCTCTCCTTGCTTGTAATATCTGCTTTTATTGTTTTTCTTCATCAGATTTTTTTTTAATTTACTGTTAAAATAACAAACTTCTTCAATTCTTATTTGTTCTGTTACCTTTGTGTTTAACTCTGTTATTCTCTTATCTGTCTCATTTTGTTTCTTTAGTTTATTATTATTTATTTTTTCATTTATTTCTCCCTTAATGAATTCATACCATTTGAATTTATATAATTTTTAGTTTCTTTTAAAAAAATGTTATCATTAGCTAATGCCATTTTTCTATTTCTCATTTTAGGTTGCTAGTCTGTTCTTAAATTTTTACTTCAAATCTATTATTTCAACTTTGTACAAGTTTCTGTACAATTTTCTACTTGTATTTATATTTTTGTTTATTTTCCTGATCTACTCTTATTATAGTTAATTTTTATTTTTTTTTTTACAAATATTAGATAAACCTTTCTCTGTATTTTAATATGTGTTTTAATGAAATCTTAAACATTTTCATTCCACATTATAAAATATCTTTTAAGTTGAAATGAAGGAGATCCTCAACTGTGTTCAGCTAGAAAGTGAGGCACTAGGGCTGAAATTAAACAACAGAAAAACAAGTTATGATTGGAGACAGCCAATGAACTTCCAGTCAGAGATGCGCTGTGTGATTTTGAAAAGGTGGACAGTTTTGTATATTTAGGTTCCACAGTAGATAAAGATGGGGGCTTGTTGGCCAAACTACAAAAAAAAATTATCCTGGCAAAGGAGGCGCTTGCGAAGTATCATGAAGAATACAAAGCTGAGATTGCTTTAGGTACTAGTCTTTCTAGTAGTCATGTATAGCGTTGAGACCTAGACTATCAAGGTGAAGACTGAAGGAGAATTGATGCTTAGAAATATGGAACTATAGAAGAATGCTCCATGTCGAATAGGCGGAAAAGATAACGAAAAACTCGATTATAAATGAGCTGAGTATGCTGAGGAGGTTGTCCACAATATGCTTCCAACACATCCTCTGCTTTTTCGGTCATATAATCAATAGGCCTGGCCAAAATCTTGAGAAGCTAGTCGTGCAGGGAAAAGTCGAGGGCATCAGGTCTCATGAAAGACCACTGAAAAGATGACTGGACCAAATTGAAGAGGCGACTGGAGAAACATTTAACACGTTGACTTGACTCAAATGACAGAGAGGACTGTGAGCTATGGCAGAAAATTGTCAGCAGGTTATGAATTGGGTCACCAGCTCTCAATGAGAAGAGGGATCACTGATGATGATATCCCATATTAGAATGGTTTAATAATACCTGTCACAAATGCAAACCTTTTTTTTTTAGAAATTCATAACTGGAAATACATAAAAATAAACAATGAGGTTATTATTTTTTTTTATTCAGTAAGTTTACTTTTATGTTATTTTTTACAATTAAAATTAATTTTTATAATTGATAAAAAGTTCTGATTTTTTTTTTTTTTAATTTATTTTTTAATTGATACAGTGTATTTTAATATTTTCCCATAATTTTTTTTTTAAATTAATAAAACTATTATTTCTTATAATTGATTATTTCAATGTTTGCTTGTGTTTATCTATATTATTTGAATTATTATTATTATTAGATAATAAAATATTACATTATAACTTTTTCTCAGTATATTTATTTGATTTTATCAGTGATCATAACGGCAATTTTATTTGTTATTTATTTCAGCTACTCCAGTGCCACAAGAAAGACCAACTCCTTGTGTACCATCACCTTGTGGTAGTAATGCAGTATGTAGAGAACAAAATGAAGCCGGATCATGTACTTGTTTACCTGAATTTATTGGTAATCCTTATGAAGGATGTCGACCAGAATGTGTATTAAATACTGATTGTCCATCAAATAGAGCTTGTATAAGTAATAAATGTCAAGATCCATGTCCTGGTACTTGTGGTCAGAATGCAGATTGTCAAGTTGTTAATCATTTACCGACTTGTACTTGTCGACCTGGTTATACTGGCGATCCATTCAGATTTTGTAATCTTCAACCTGTCCAATGTAAGAATTATAATTTTCTTAATAATTTTTAAATTAATTATTTAGTTTATAATTAGTCAATTTCAATTACTTATGAGACTATAAATTGTATTTTCCTTGCCAGTTCCATTGTAGTTGGAAATTATCAAAGAAAATGGTTATGAAAGGTTATTTACATATTTTTTTATACATTTTTACTGGTTATTTATACATAAAATATAGCTTATCATTCTAAAAAACAGTCTCAGTCAGCACTTGTGTTAAATTTGATAAAGATATGATTTATGACTTATAATTTAATATCACTTGCAGAAAATATCATCATTGCTAAATATACAAGAAGGAATAAAACTTCTTTTTTAGAAGGGGGTCATTTAACATTTTATCACTTTGTCATTCACATTGCTGGCTGACTAGATGTTACATTGAGGTTGACAGGAACTTCTAGGCTTTACTTTTAATTATTACTTTTATGTTATAATTTCTGCCTTGTTCCTTTTTTTTCTACCCAACAATATTTTCTCCATATAATTTTTCTAATATGAATAAAGAAACAGCACTCTTAATAGGCAAAAAGTTATTTAAACCTTGCACAGTATATACTGAATAACTGAAGTATGTATATTTCTCAATAACTACGAGCCAATCAATTTTTAGTCTGAATAAGCAAAGTAATTGTTTTTAAAGTGAAAAAACTATTCATTTTTACAATTCTACAATGAATAATTGGTTGTTATTTTTTGTTTCACAATTACATTGTGTATTCTTAAAATTATAATCATAAAGAATCTGTTAATAAAAACAAATTTATATAAAAAGTATGTTTCAGATCCATGGATTCATCATCAGTTATTAAAATACTATTTCAGGCAATGCATTATCTTTGTTATATGTTAAAACTGATGATTGTCATGATCCAGGATTCTAAAAGTGTTTTTTATGTAAATTGATAAAGTTGCCTGTTATTTTGGTGTGTTTGGGTGGTTTTTGTTGATAGTTATTGATTGCAACACACTGAACAACAGTTTAATGCAAGTACAATGTTTTTCTCACAGAATTCCTGCTTTAGTTACTCATATTCACATGTAATTGTTTTAAAAACAAATTTTAAAATGTTATTAGCATAAACTGCAATACCATGCGTGATATTTTTTTTTATTTATTAATTTTTAATATTTTGTGTAATCCATTTTTTATTAGCCCACATTTGTTTTGGAAAGATTAATTTCAGTAAATCATTTATAATGTACAGGTATTATCACAGTGACATAAAACTTAAGTTTGTATGAATTCATTGACACTGTATACTGATGTGCTAGTAATAGCAGAGTTCTTTCAGTTTTAATAGGAAAATATTGTAGAGGGATAAATAGAGGAATCTCTCATAATTAGCACTAACACACTCAGGATCTTTTCAAAGTGCTAATTACTGAAATTATACTAGGTAGATGTATCTAAGTGAGCAATCAGTTTTGTATACTGAAAAAATGTAAAAAAAGAGAAAAGTTCAATTTAAATAAAGTTCTATGACAGGCATGAAGTTAGTATTTTTTTAAACTTTCTTAATAATAAGAAATTGTTAGATTTCACAATATAATTTGAATTGTAGGTAAGCCATATTGTGTTATGTCTATCTGTATTATCTTTTAATTTCAGTATTTTTTTTTTTTTTAAAGGAACAATTTCCTTGAGACTGAACAAAACCAACTACCAATCTTTAATCACACTTGCAGGCTCTTGTTAAACAACATAATTTCAAATAAAAATTTCTTTTGAACTTTATATCAGATTTCATAGACTGTATATTGCTTAGATTGCATATTAGTCAATATACATTTTTCATAATTTCTTATCAGTGGAAAAAGGAGAATTAGTTATCTTAATACTGATAGATTTTTTAAATCATCTGTGACAAAATTCCTACAAAAAAACTTAAATCATGTAATTTTTAACTAATAATTGTAATAAATTTTAAAAATAAAATTATATTAATGTCCCATAGTAAAAGTAGGATATATTTTTCTTTTGCAATTTCAGCTCTAGAATCAGCACCAGTTGATCCATGTAATCCATCACCATGCGGACCAAATAGTCAATGTAAAGAAGTTAATGGACAAGGAGTGTGCTCATGTTTACCAAATTATATTGGAAGTCCGCCTGGCTGTAGACCTGAATGTGTTGTCAGTTCAGAATGTTCACCAAATAGAGCTTGTGTGAATCAGAAATGTGCAGATCCATGCCCTGGAACTTGTGGATTAAATGCTCAGTGCCAAGTTATAAATCATAGTCCAATATGTAGTTGTCGACAAGGATTTACTGGAGATCCATTTACTAGATGCTCACCAATACCTCGTAAGTATTTACATATTTTATTATAAATTTGTTACTGTGACCATTGTATAAATTAAGAATACTTTGTTTTCAACACTTACTAACGACACTTTACTATAATGATCTGTTTTGTTTATTTTATTTTTTTTTCATTACAGCACCTCCACCACCTCCGGCTGTACCAATACCAGTTAATCCTTGTGTACCATCACCATGTGGTCCATACTCACAGTGCAGAGATATTGGAGGCTCACCTTCATGTTCATGTCTTCCAGAATATACTGGTAGTCCACCGAATTGCAGACCAGAATGTACAATAAATCCTGAATGTGCTAGTAATTTGGCTTGTGTGAGAGAAAAATGTAGAGATCCGTGTCCTGGGTCATGCGGTTCTAATGCTCAGTGTAGTGTAATCAATCATACACCAATATGTATTTGTCCTGAAGGAATGACTGGAGATCCATTTACAAATTGCTTCCCAAAACCACCACCACGTAAGTTGTAGATATGTCGTTATTATTATTACTTTTTTTTTAACTTGATTTGTTTGAAATTATTTGTAAATAAATATTGTTTTTTTTTTCAGCTTCTGAACCATTAGAAGCAGATCCATGCAATCCTTCACCATGTGGTCCAAACGCACAATGTAACAATGGTATATGTATATGTTTGCCAGAATATCAAGGAGATCCATACTCTGGATGTAGACCAGAGTGTGTACTTAATAATGATTGCCCTCGAGACAAAGCATGCATACGTAATAAATGTATTGATCCATGCCCTGGAACCTGTGGACAAGATGCTAGATGTGAAGTTATTAATCATATTCCAATGTGTACTTGTCCAGAAAGAATGTCAGGAAATCCATTTGTACAATGCCGACCGATGCAAGCACCAGTTGTAAAACAGCCATGTAATCCATCACCTTGTGGACCATTTAGTCAATGTAGAGAAGTAAATGAACAAGCTGTTTGTTCTTGTTTACCTGAATATATTGGAAGTCCACCAGCATGTAGACCAGAATGTGTTAGCAGCGCAGATTGTAATTTGAATCAAGCTTGTATGAATCAGAAATGTAGAGATCCATGTCCTGGAACGTGCGGTGTTGGAGCACGTTGTCAGGTTATAAATCATAATCCAATATGCAGTTGTCCTGCTGGTATGACCGGGGATCCATTCATAAGATGTCAACCGATACCTCCACCAGCAGCAGCTCCACCAATAAATCCTTGCCAACCAAGCCCATGTGGACCAAATTCACAATGCAGAGAGGTTGGAGAAAGTCCGTCATGTTCTTGCCTACCAGAATTTATCGGTACACCACCAAATTGTAGACCAGAATGTATCAGTAACAGTGAATGTGCTAGTCATTTAGCATGTATCAATCAAAAGTGTAGTGATCCATGTCCAGGAACTTGTGGAGCAAATGCAGAGTGTAGAGTCGTCAGTCATACACCACAATGCTTCTGTAGTATTGGATATATTGGAGATCCTTTCATACAGTGTGTTATTCAACAAGGTATGTTATTTAAATCTGTTTATATTATTCTATATCACACTGTATTTTATTATACATATACTCCTTATATTACTGTATTCTTGAGCCTCTTTCATTAATTACCTAAAATACTGGGTAATTAATAGAATTTTGTATTACTGTATTCGAATTCATGTTGGTGGTACATCCTAACCACAGTAGGGAAGACACCCACCTTGTGACGATATTCTGATCGCCACTGTCACCCCCCCCCCCTGTTCATAGCCCTGATGGGCTTTAGGGGAGGTTGTGATTTTGACCCTCTAACTGATTAGATTTCACAGTAATTAAGCCTCATTGGGATGCCACCGATGTAAATGCCTCTGTAGACATTTACATCAGTAAATTTTGGCTCAGCCTTCGCCTTTGCTGTAGGCTTCTTTCGGACATCTTGACTGTCCTATTTTGTTGCCCTCTGAACTAGCTACTCAAGTTCATGGAAGCATGTACCGCGTGCCATGTTGGTGGTACATTTAGATTCTGGGTACAATAAGGTTAATAGAACTTATGATCAATATAGACACTTATAAATTATGCAAAATGATCGTAGTTTAATAGCACTATAGTAGTTAAATAGATGTGACTGATTTAAAACAATAGAAAAATGAATTTTTTAATCACTGTAATGCTGTTCTCTGAGTTGCAAACATTAATTTTAATTCCATTTGATGATTGAAAGTAATGAATAAAAACTTAATGATAAAAATAAGTATTGAATAAAAACTTAAAATATGATAAAAAATTCTGTCAATATCAAATTATTGCCTGTTAGAACACATTAATTCCAATAATGGATTTTTACGGGTCCTGCATTTTCAGTTGTTATTGAATTCTATAATTACATTAAACATACTGTTTTTATAATATGTGAATTTTTGGATTTGCCAAAATTGTTACTGTTTTATAAATTATGAAGTTTATATATATATATATATATATATATATATATATATATATATATATATATAAGTTAGTATAGTATAGTTATATAGTATAGTATATATAATAAGTATAGTTAGTATTTATAAACCACCAGAAACACACATATAAAGCAAGTATAAAGCAAAACATATAAAATATAAAGCAAGTGGTCATGACATGGTTGATAAGGTACCTCAGTGATAACGTTAAGTATATTATTTTTAATAACTGATGATGAATCTAAAGTATTTGAAAAGGCCTTATTTGATTGAAAGTAAGATCACTATTGCTTTGTATGTATGTATCTGGTGATTTATAGATACTAATTATAATTCAACACACAGGTCAACATGTTTAAAAAATATATATATGCTTTGTTGTTTATGCTTTTAATTGCAGCTTGTCATTTATTTAAAGAAACAGGTTGTTCGTTGTTAGTGACAAAAATGATAAATGTATGATGCATACTGTTACATTTTTTATTAGATCTTATAAATATATTTACATTTAGCATTTCAAAAACAGTCTGATTAATGTTTTGTTTACTTCTGTTTCAATTTAATTTCATTTAATTAGTAATGATTAAGATGTTTAGGTCATTAATCAGAAGTTGAAAGAATGATTTCATTAATTAAAATTAAAAACTAATAATTATTTACTAGGATCACGTGTTAATTATATCAAGAGGTTGTCGTGTGGGTAAACTGTGGAAGTTTACTGCATTATATAACTTCTTTTTTTTAATCTCAGTCTTTCCTACTCTAATTTTTTAGTATGTTTCTTTCACAACCAGATAGATTTATTGTTAGTAAAAAAAAAAAAATTTGTCAGTTTTCTAATATTTTGTTTCTGATTTGGATATAATAGATAATACTGAAAGCATTATGCTACATCCATTAAAAAATTATGAAATTGTTTTCATTATTAATTAAATAATTCAGTTATTTTTATGTATTTTGTTGGTATTCATACATAATAAATTAAAAATATGTTTATAATGTTTTTTTCATATTTCAGCTACTCCACCACCTCAGGAAAGACCAACACCTTGTGTACCATCACCTTGTGGAAGTAATGCAATATGTAGAGAACAAAATGGTGCCGGATCATGTGCTTGTTTACCAGAGTATATCGGTAATCCATATGAAGGATGTCGACCAGAGTGTGTATTAAATACTGATTGTCCATCAAACAGAGCTTGTATACGAAATAAATGTCAAGATCCTTGTCCTGGAACTTGTGGTCAAAATGCAGATTGTCAGGTTGTTAATCATTTACCATCATGTACTTGTCGACCTGGATACACTGGTGATCCATTCAGATTATGCAAACTTCAACCACCACCTTGTAAGATTTCTTCTTATTTATTTGCTGATTTTAAAATTTACTAGATTGAAATCTGTTTGTAAATGGTAGAATATTTGTTTTCATCCAGAACATTACAAATTGAAATCTCAGCATAATCAATTTTTTTATATGCTACAATATTCCATATGACACTCAAATACAAGTTTTAAACCTATGTGATAAATCATATTACATGTTTAAAAATTTTATAATATCCGATTAAATTCATGAAATGAATAAAAATATTTTAGCTTATATGAAACCCTAAATCTGATTTTAACATTATTTGTCTTTTATGTATGTTATGATTTTAAACAAATCTTTACAAATTTCAAATTTTAACGTGGAGAAATGTTACATAGATTTTGGTTAAATATACTAAATTATAATTCGATTTTGTAACTTATAGAATCTGAATGTGAGTATTATAGTTATGGTACATCAGTTTTGTTGGGTTATTCTTGTCTAGGTAATATAACCGTTATTAGATGATATATGCTTCTGATTGGGAAAGGAATTGGCCACTGTCCCATGACTTTTGCTAAAAGACATCTTGTAGCCACTGTTTTGTGTAATGGGGCTGATGGTAGCTTATAATAGATCAAACCAGACTTTGATTTGATGAACATTCCTTGAAACATACAAAATAAGTGGAAAATAAATAAATTGCATACCTGCAGTACATATTATTTTCTCATACTTTGATTTCAACAAACAAGTTGGAATGTTCTGTTTCCTAGTTCTTCGTTTTTTATGTAGCTTATATTTTTCTAGTTCACCCCTTATCTTTTCCTATTTGTTATTTGTTTAAAATCATTGTTAATATTTTTATTCATCTGTCAGTTTTAAATCTCAAAATATTTTTAATAAAATTCTTTTATCTTCTTGCTGAACTTCTTTATTCCTTGTACAACTTAAAAATGTTATTGTTTTTCCTGGAATTAAATCTCCTCTTATAATATTTATGTTATTCATATAGAATTAAAACATTAATGTATATTTACGATCAGTTTTTTATAATTTGATTAACGATAGATAGCATTTTAAATTGAAAAATAGCCATAAATAATAATTACTAATAATTTTTATTTAATTTTAAATTTTATTGTTAAATTTAATGTTAAGTAGCATTCTCATAACTGTTTAACATTTTCAATAAACTTGTTTTTTTTTTCTTAAGTATTAGTAAAAAGTATATTATATTATTATTAAACGAATTAAATATCTTTCCCTTAATTTTCAGCTGCACAACCCGTACCTACCAACCCGTGTAATCCATCGCCATGTGGACCAAACAGTCAGTGTAAAGAGGTCAATGGACAAGGTGTGTGCTCATGTTTACCAAATTATATTGGAAGTCCGCCTGGCTGTAGACCTGAATGTGTTGTCAGTTCAGAATGTTCACCAAATAGAGCTTGTGTAAATCAAAAATGTGTGGATCCATGTCCTGGAACTTGTGGATTGAATGCACGATGTGAAGTTATAAATCATAGTCCAATATGCAGTTGCCAACAAGGATTTACTGGAGATCCATTCACTAGATGTTTCCCACTACCATGTAAGTAATATTTTTGTATGGTAACAAAATTTTATTTTCATCAGAATTCTTTTTACTCCTGTATAGTTTATATTTAACTCAAGTAATGATATATTTTTATTTATTTCAGCACCTCCACCACCCCCGGCTGCACCAGTTGTAAATCCATGTGTACCATCACCATGTGGTCCAAATTCACAATGTAGAGATATTGGAGGATCTCCATCATGTTCATGTTTACCAGAGTTCACTGGCAGCCCACCAAACTGTAGACCAGAATGTACAATAAACGCTGAATGTGCTAGTAATTTGGCTTGTATGAGAGAAAAATGTAGAGATCCATGTCCAGGATCATGTGGTTCTAATGCTCAGTGCAGTGTAATCAATCATACACCAATTTGTACTTGTCCTGAAGGAATGACTGGTGATCCATTTACAAACTGCTTTCCTAAACCACCACCACGTAAGTTTTCATTCAGTTTTATGACCATTTTCAAATCATTGTTGTTTATATAGAACTATAAATTAATAAATTTATTTCATTTTACTTTCAGCCAAAGAACCATTAGAAGCAGATCCATGCAATCCCTCACCTTGTGGACCAAATGCTCAATGTAACAATGGCATATGTACATGTGTACCTGAATATCAAGGAGATCCTTATTCAGGATGTAGACCAGAATGTGTACTTAACACAGATTGTCCAAGAAATAGAGCTTGTATTAGAAATAAATGTACTGATCCATGTCCTGGAACATGTGGTCAAGGAGCTGTATGTGAAGTTATAAATCATATACCAATGTGTACATGTCCAACTGGAACATCTGGAAATCCATTTGTTGATTGTAAACCTATGCAGGGTATGTATCTTGTTTATAGTGCATATGTTTGTATTTATTAGCACTCAATAACTATTTTGTCTAATAAAGTTTAATGTCAGGATATAAGCAGATCTGTTAAACAGTTTTTCAGACATTAAACAATAAATTTTGAAATATATCTTTAAAAAAGTTTGAATTGTATAAGCCTTTGTAGATTTACTCGTATTTACAAATTCTGTCTCAGTTTACTTGTATTAGTAAATTTTTTAAGAATTTTTTGTATGATTAATTACTTTGTTTAGTTTTATCATCATTGTATGGTTACCTGTGCTGAGGCAGATCCTTTAATCAGTCATTAACTCTATTCTCTTCTAATTCTTGCTAAATTTTTTAGTTTTGATATCTTGGATTCCCTTTTAGATCACTTGTAACATTACTCTCCTTTTACAATACCTTGCAGTACCCTTCTGGCACTGCTTTAATTAACCATTGCCCTCTGATGATATGTCCCATTCAGTTAAATTTTCTGTTATGGTATGTTCTGATTAATTTTCTATTCTTATTCAATCTTCTCATTCAGTCACCATTTCTTAATTTTGCCCGAAGTACTCCATCTCCACACTTCAAAAACTTCCAACTTTTCTCTGTCTCTTTTTCCTAGTATCTCTGTTTCATATTCATTCAGAAGTGCCCTACACAAAATGCAAAAATTCTAACTCTGCTGTATAACTTTCTATATAAAATGCTTTCTTATCTATTTATATTCAGGTTTTTGTTTCATTTTTTCGCTTTTGTAAATAAATAGAAAATAAGATTTATAATTTGTTTTCCTTCATATATTGTCATTAGTCAGTGTAATATCAATAAACAAAGGATAAATTAAAAAGCATTTTCATTTATTTCACATAAGTATTATAATAGAATTTTTAATTAGATATTGGCTAATTATGTAATTATGAAAGTATCACTATAACTGTAAAAAATTTATTTTCCTACTCTGACAGTTATTACTTATGCTGACTGTTGTTGAAGAAGGTCTTAATTCTTAAATATATCTGTTAGTGGTGTGTGTGTGTGTGTGTGTGTGTGTGTGTGTGTGTGTGTGTGTGTGTGTTAACAATTTGCACAATATTAAGTTGTATTGTTTTTATTTTACAGCACCAGTTGTTACACAGCCCTGTATTCCATCACCTTGTGGTCCAAACAGTCAGTGCCGTGAAGTTAATGGACAAGCAGTATGTTCATGCATACCAGGATATATTGGCTCACCACCAGCTTGTAGACCGGAATGTGTTGTGAACTCTGATTGTGGAAGAAATGAAGCATGTTCAAATCAGAAATGTAGAAATCCTTGTCCAGGAACTTGCGGTGTTGGTGCTAGATGTGAAGTTGTAAATCATAATCCAATATGTAGTTGTCCACCTCGTTTCACTGGTGATCCATTCATCAGATGTACTCCTATGCGTATGTATTTATATTTTAGTGATTATTTTTATAGATTAACTATAGTTGTTAACTATGATACTTGCTGCTTGCTATATACTTTAATTTTTAATATTTCTTTTATAACTTTTTTTGTTACAAAATCTTTGTAATAGCTTTTTTTTGTTCAGAGAGAACCTCTTCAATGAGTTATTTTAGTTGCAGGATTTATTATTTTATTAAAACTATCCGCTAAATTATTTTACATTCATTTTAATTTGTAATTTGTGCTCCTTATTTAATATTAATATATAAGCATATAATCAAATTTACTGGAAAGCATTTTAAACCAAATCTCTCAGTAATGTGAACTAATAATGTTCTGTTATTGTTGAATCTTCATAAAGCCATGAATAATAACATTACTGAAAACAAAAAAGAAAACAATGATACTTTAAGAAAAAAATTTTAATCTTAATATATAAGAAAAAAATTCTGTGAATACTGAGATGAAAACATATTTGTTAATGTTATAATTTTACATAACTATTATTTTTAAAGGTTTAAATTAAATTTTGAGAGCTGACCAAAATGTTTTGTAGTTACTGTTGCTTCAATTAAACTGTGTGATATATAATCTTCTATTAATTTTAGAAATAATATTAATGAAATAAAGTACAATATAGTTATTATTACTGATAAATATTAATTTATCTTTTAGAATGTTGTAATGCGAGTATGTCAATCTATTTTATTTTTTTATGTGTGATTTCAGCTAACACGCCTCCAGAACCCATCCAACCTCAAAATCCATGTGTTCCTTCACCATGTGGTCCTAACTCAGAATGCAGAGTTGCTGGTGATAGCCCATCTTGTTCATGTTTACCAGATTTTATCGGTACTCCTCCAAGTTGTCGTCCAGAATGCGTTAGTAACAGTGAATGTGCTAGTAATCTGGCATGCATTAATCAAAAGTGTAAAGATCCTTGTCCAGGTTCTTGTGGATCTAATTCATTATGTAATGTTGTTAGTCATACGCCTATGTGCACTTGTTCTGAAGGTTATACTGGAAATCCATTTATTGGATGCACCGTTTTACAGTGTAAGTGTCCTCTTTCAAAATTCATGTATGGTTTTAATCTTTTTATTACAGTAATATAAATTTAAATTGCATAGTATTTAATCTGCTTTGCAAATATTTAATTTAAATTTTACGTATGTATTTGTTTAATTTAACCTGCTAACAATATGTTGTAATTTTATCATTTCAGTATTATCCTCTTTAAAGTTCTCTTATCCTCTTTTAAGTTCTTTTATTTTTAAATGTGGTAAAATATAAACAACTAGGATGCTAGGATTATTAAAAGTTATGATGCATATTATTATCTTAGTATTTTTATACAACTAAAAGAAAACCATTTAAAATATTAATATGGTGTATTAATGTTAGTGTAATCTCAACCATCTAATCTTTTTTGAAGTTTTATTTAAAAACTTAACTAATCTTAAAGCATTTTTATTTAATATGTTTCTTTAGTTAATTGTTTTGTTTTAATTTAATATAGTTTCTAATCAAAATTTTTCAGGGATTTTTTTTTATTCTGGGCTGCAATGTTTAGAATTTTTTTTTTGTTAATATCTACTTTTGTACAACAATCCAATACTTTAAAGAATATAGATGTATAACTATTTATAAAAATAATTTAATTGGATTAATATATGTTATTTTAACTACCCTTGCTTTGGATATTATTACTTCTTTCTTTGTTGTCTTAATATGACATGTAAATTCAACCCATTGATAATGTTATTTGAGTGAGAATCACTATTTCCCATTTCTGTTATTTTTTCCTTTACTATGTTCATTGATAATGTTGTTTTTTTTTTAAATTCATTATTTTAATTAATAATGAAATAATTATTTATAATTCCATTATATGTAATTTTTGTTCGACTTTGAATAACTGTGGAAAACCATTACTAACTGGTTGCAAGTTTAAGATTTTTTAATACTATGCATTTTGGTGTTTTAATAAAAATATTTAAAAATTTGATCAGTCTGTGGCAATATATACAACTGATTTTTGCACAATGCTATTTCAAATAATTCTACATATATATATATATATTATGTATTACATTTATTGCTGAATGATTTCTTCATTTATAGTATTATTCAGTTTTATTGAGGAAAATTCAGTTGTTATTTATTTATGTAATTTATCCATTGAAAATTATGATTGAAGTTTTTTCTATTATGAACCGGTCAAACCTGACCTATGAAATAGTTAATTTTGTAATACAAAGTTCTTTTTTATTTCCATTTATATTATATAGCTTTTTAATATTATGTAATCATATTTGTAAATATTATATATTGCTTGCTTATTAATTTTTTTTTTTTTTGCAGCATGTATAACGCATTATTATATATACATAATTAAATAGCACAATATAAACTAAATTGCTGGCTGGCTTTATATTAAAATATATGTCACTTTTTTTTACAAAGCGTAATATGTAACTGTTAAAGTAATTAATTGTTTATTACATTCACTTTAGAATAATGTAAATACAAATTGTACTGCTGTTTTTGTATTATTTTTTTTCTTTTGCTTTATATTTGTTTATAGAGTAGAAAATAGTTCATAGGAACTTTTGATGTGTGGTTGCTTTTACTGTAAAAAAAAAATTCTAATTTTGTATTAATCATTTTGTATTTTTATATTATATTTATGTACTTTATTTATATTTAGATATAAGCTATTTATTTGGCTAATTAATCATTTTGATTTGTATTTTTAAAATTACTGGCTTTTTTGTTTTATAATAATGTAATTTTTTATATAATATTTCCATTTTCTAGATAAACCAAACCAAATTTTAAGATACTCATTTTAAATTGTTTATAGTTAAATCATGTAGCTTTTGTCACTGACCAAACATCTCTGTGTTTAATGAGAATATTTTGATTTACATAAAACTCCTCTGTTGTGTTTAAAATTTGGTTTAGTTTGTCTTAAAAGTAATAATGCTATTTAACTTTTACTATTGATCTAAACAATTCATCATTAAATGTAATATTTTTAGAATTGTAAATTTCATTATGTAAATAATGTCATTTTTCACGTTTATTCATATTTATACAGGATTTATTTCTATTATGGGTAAGTATATAGATAACTTTTTGTTGCATATAAAACAGGTAATTTTATTTTATTTTATTTATATTTTTCAGAATTAAAAATTCTGCAAAAATTAAAATACATTTATGATGTAACTTTACTGAAGATAAGGAAATGAAGAGTTTTTATGTCATGAAAATATTTGAATAATTATTTTTCAGATAGTAGCAGTAATGTGTCTTTTAGTGTACTTTAATTTTGATTTTAGTTTTTTGTTAAATTAATTTTGAATAAAATCAGATCTCATAATAAGTAAAATATTACCTTATGTGCTTGTGCATATTTGAGGAGGTATTCTTACATTAATTACATTTTTATTTATGAAGAATGCATTTTTGAATGTACTTCTACCATCAGTTTCATTATTTCATAACTTCCCTTTTTCAAACTGTATATGCTACTTATTCATTAAAAAAAATTTCGTTATTTATCCTTTGACCAATCTCTTCCATGTAATTCAAGCCGTAACATAGAAAATACTGATATAAGAGTATAGAGGATACTTTAAACAATCAATTATTTTTTTAATGAATAACACGTATGTATTTGTAAAAAACTACATATTACAAAGGAATTCATTATTAAAGCACATTGAAAAAGTGAGTTTCTCATAAACAAAAAATAGGTAATTATCCATTATTATTTAATTATATATATTATTTTACTGAAATTAATATTTTTAAGATTCATATTATTCCTCTGTACTAGATATATCTGGTAATTTACTTTTGATCTTTAGATAATTTATTTAAAAGAAGAATTTGGCGAACTGTTATTAATATTATTGTGTGATACATATTATATAGTAAAAAATTAATAAATAAGAATTACACTTAGACAAAAAAAAAAATTTGTGTAATGTTTGTCTAAGTATGATACCATTTCTTGAATTGCATTTTGCTTACATCACAGATCTGTAAATACAATTTTTTTAACACCTTAGTTTTAAATAAATTACGCTTAAAAAAAATTATGGGAAGATATAGTTAAAATCTGTAAAATGTATAATTTTGCATTGCCATACATGTTAGAATGATTTCGCTGATGCTTTTCTTTTATAAATAGCCTTAGGCACATCACGAATTAATGCCCAACAGTAATCGGCTAACATGTTAGTATACATTTCCTTTTATAGTGGCCTTCCATCACCGAAATGTCTTGGTGGAAACATTCACCGTGTTCGTCACTTACGTCTCCAAAGTTGTCCGGGAAAAAATCCAGATGTAATTGGAGGAAATGTATTTTCAAATACATATTACATCCCATAGCTTTGTATGAAGTAAGAAGTTGATTAACAATATTGTGGAATTATCAGATTTTTGTTTGGTGAGAAAAGTTTTGCAAATGTCTTTAAATGAAGTCCAAGCTGCACTTTCTACATTATTTAACATCGAGGTAAATACATCATCTTTGACCAACTCTCTTATTTGAGGACCAACAAATATTCCTTCTTTAATTTTTCCTTCACTTACATTTGGAAATTTCTGCTTGATGTACAAAAATCCAGGACTATCCTTCTTCATTGCTTTTACAAAATTTTTCATTAGTCCTAGCTTAATATGGAGAGGGAGTAAAAATTTTTTTTTGGGTTCAACTAAGGGCTCATGAATAATATTTTTCCTATTTGGAGTTGTCTCGTTTCTTCCACTGTCTGGTAACATAATGTTTATCCCTAACTCGGCTATGCCATTTGCAAAGAAAACACATGTACTTAGTGTAGCCTAACTGCATTCCTAACAAAATAGCTATAACTTTCAAATCACCGCATATGTTCCAGCTATGTTTTTTATGATTTATTTTTTCATACTTCCAGATGGTATTAATTCTTCCAAATTAATACCATAAGCAATTGGTATCGAAGGTTATTTGTTACCGTTGTAGAATCGCTTTTAATTTATACTTGGATGAATCTATGAAAAGGCACCAGTCCTCAGGTTTATGAACTTATTCTAAGTGCAACATAAGTTCATCAATATTTGTGCAATAAACCAAATTATTTTCATCAATAAAGTACTGAAAAAGTTATTTTTGTTGACTTTGAAAGTCCAAAATCTTTGTATTTTTTTTAAAGTAAATTCCAACCTTGCAGTCTTGATCCTAACAGTTCAGCTTGATTTTTTCATAAATTTAAATCCCTAACCAAGTCATTTAATTCACTTGTGATATAAGATGTGGGTTATCAGAAGATAGTTCAGAATCAAAATCATTGTTGTCTTCTTCAGTACTGCCTGATTTTTCATCGCTGCTTTCAAAACATATATTTACAGGTGGCTCAGGAACTGGAATAATTTCACTGTGAGGTACAGGCCTGATTGCAGACTGCAATGAAGGATATTTTACAGTACGTTTATATGTTTTAGAAATTCCAGACACACTTGTTAAACAAAAGTAACAATCGGTTTCATGATCCTTTGGTTCAAGCCAAACCATAGGTACACCAAATGGCAAAGCCTTCCGTATACCTTTCAGCCATCCTCTTAAATATACAGAACAATTAGTGCATACTATATGAAGAGCCCACGTCTTATCCTGATCACCAGTTTTACACTGAAAGTACAAATGATATGCTTTTTAATTAAAGGTGTAATGTTTTTTCTATTTGATTTTACGGTAAATTCACTACATGCATAACAAAAGGCATCCACATCATTTACACAATTTTGAGGCATTATGACATTGCACTGTTAACAAACTTAAGACAGCAATAAGACTGAACAAAATCAATTCATTCCTAAATCCATTACTTAATACAAACAACACAGTTGTGTTTTCAGCTACATGTTGACCTGCACAGACATGATTAATCTTATCCATGAAGGCTCACTCTTCAGTATAGATATGATGTCATAATATGTAACTTTGATATGATTTAATTCTTTGTCTAGTATTGTTTATTTATAGCTAACAAATTATGTTAACAAAGTTAAACAATAAAAAATGAGTTAACAAAATACAATATAGGAGCTTAAAATGCTAATTATATGTTGAAAAGTGAAAAAAATCCTTTTATTAAAATTTAAAAATTTTTCAAAAATCGTGGGTGATAGAAAAATTTTGAGTTCATCTTCGTTTTCAGCATAAAAAAACAGATTAAAATGTATCGCATGTTAGGAAACAAAAATTATGTTTATCAGTGTTAATTACTATTAAACCACCTGATATGAATAAAAAGACGTAAAGATACTTACCAAAATGTTGAACTTATGAGAAATATTCTCATTCTCTGCGTAAGTAATTGTAAAATACAAGTGCAAATGAAAATGCTACATTAAAATACCAACCATATTTGTCTTGTCAATGTTTATACCTTTCTATCTCTACCATGGCATCTAATAGAATGAGTTAATATTGATAACTATATACTTGTAGAAATTCAGCCAGCATGTTCAACACTCGTATGATTACATATTAAGTTTAAGCTTAATCCTCTTCTCTGTTGTATGAAATTTCAAAGATAGATAAAACCAATTTGGTTGATATTTTTAATTAAGTATATATTTTATAATTTTTTTTATTTATGTAAAAGATGTGAATATTTCTTGATACCACCATGTTTTTATTAGTGTCCTTACCTCTTTTTATCTGCATGTGGCAGTTTAATAATTCTTGAAATTTGTGTTACTGAGATTTATAAAGTGGCTCGTTTTTTTGATTCTTGTTGGTATTCTATTACTATTGCACTAATAATTTTTATACATGTTACCATTTCATCAGGTTTTTATATAAATGTCATATAATTTTATTTAAAAAATTTTTATTATTTATTCATTTTAGATATAAACAAGTTCGTAATTGATCAGTTAATCTTCCTGCTTTTACATTAGTCGATTTATTTTTTTATTGTTTATTTTTGTTATTAAATACACATTTCTATTTATAACCATTAGTGATTTCCTTGATTTGTGCAAGTGTCTTTTTATTGATTTATTTTATATTTATTCTTATCAATAATGATTGTTATCTATATTCATTTTGTCAAGTACCTTTCATGCTAGTTTGTTAATATTTTTTAGTCAGCCAACTACTTACTCGTGTTCCTTTAAAGTTCTAATTTTATATTACTTCGACATTATAATAAAAATGTTAAGTTTTTAATATATTTAATTTTTAGAGCATTTGTATGTTATTATTTATATTTTGTTTTTCAGTATTTTACTTACTTTTTGGAAACCCTATTTACCAATTATAACGTACTTTGTTGTTCATTGATATTAACTTTTGATTTTTACACCTGTAAGTCAACTTATTAATTTATACGTTCTCTCATTAAAACAATTCTTTACAAAAGACTATACAGTTTAAAACTAAACAATTATATAATTGTTTTTTTAAATAAACAAAGTCGTATTTATTTTAAAATTATAACCCCTCATATAATTTATTTTCCTAAATTAATTTTTGAAATAGTCATACATGAGAACTCAGCCAACATGGCAGAATAGTAGAGTCTGTGTCTAGTTATAACACCTCTCCTCATGATCACGCTTACCTTTTTTTTCATTCTAAAAAAATTAGTCTTTCTTAAATGACTCTTAATTCACATATTAGGCTGTCACAAACGTAAGTAAATAAAACAATTTATTTTGTTAGAATAACATCTCAGCTAAGGAAATTTTTATGAAGTTGGTTAATTTTTACAGTCGGTTTTGTTTTTAATTTACTCATAGATTATAGTCACTAGTTCGTTGTCAAAGAAGCAGCAACCTGGAAAGAGGTCAATTATTTTTCCATCATAAAAAAATCACTGTATTTTTTTAAAATATTTTTATACTGGTTGATGTTTTCCATTATCTCTAGAGTCAATGTGAATATAAATTTCTTTCAATAAATGTACATAAAAGTGCATAACTAATAATAAAGGAGGCATGTCTTCTCTATGTATTACATCAAATTCACTTCAGTCCTCTGCTGCAAAATACTATTTCTAATTTTTTTCAGTTTTGTTATTTTCATTTTCTTTAATGTTAATTTTTAATGATATGTATAATTTCTACTGTACTGTTACTTCTATGAATTTGAAATTCCTATATTTTATTGTTAATATCTTACATATCATCCTATAGAGAGTATTACTACTATTTTTTATGCAAGTTAGATTATTTACTTCCTTTTCCACAAAATTGATTTTTAGTTTTCTTAGATGTTTTTAAATATAATTCTTTGTATCTTTTTCTTAGTCATATATTTATTATTCAATTAATTTATATTATTATCTCATTGATAATTGGTACTATACTTATGTTGAACTTTTAATACTTGAACAGTTTTATACTGTTATGAAAAATGAGATCTGATTTTTGAAAGTGTGTATTAAAATTTCTGTTTATTTGAATTAGTATTACACATTTTATTGGATATTTTAAACACATTTTACTATTCAATTTTTTTTTTTTAGCTATTTATGAGTAAAATAATCTTGTTTGTAATTTTTATTTTGATGATAATTTTTTTTAAATTTATAATGACTTGTCATATTTTTTATTTTATACGTTTTTTATTTTATTTTAACATGTAACAGTTACTTATGCGTAAAATATATATAGTTTCTTTTGAATTTCATTAGCTTATCATCTATAATTTTTGTTTAATTTATTCTGTATTATATAGAGGTAAGTTTTTTTTATTTTCTACTTTAAAAATAATAATTATTTTTATAAACAGTATTATTTAATTTAAACTTATTTATATATATTTTTTTCTTATTTTAAAACTATTGTTTATCAATAAATTCTCTAAATTAAAAGAACCAAAACAACTCAAATGCTTGCTAGTAGTATACTAAATGCTTGCTAATGCTAAGTAAGTTATTGGTTTTTCTTTGAAGTAATATGTAAATAATCTGTTCAATTTTTTCCTGAGCTATTAATTTTAAAGAATTTTTAGTTTTATTTTCTTTTTGTTTTTTCTTTATTACAGCAGCCCCATTGCCACAAGAAAGGCCAACACCATGTATGCCATCACCATGCGGTGCAAATGCAGTTTGTAGAGAACAAAATGGTGCTGGTTCATGTACTTGTTTACCAGATTATATTGGAAATCCATATGAAGGTTGTCGTCCAGAATGTGTTATTAATTCAGATTGTGCATCAAATTTGGCTTGTATTCGTACAAAATGTCAAGATCCTTGCCCTGGTACTTGTGGTCAAAATGCTGATTGTCAAGTTGTTAATCATTTACCATCTTGTACATGTAGGAATGGTTTTACTGGTGACCCTTTCAGAAGTTGTTCACCTATACCACCACCACGTAAGTGTTGAAAATTTTTTTTATGCATATATCAAATTTTTTAATTTAGTTTGTACACATGTATTGTAAAAACTATCTCTCAGAATTTTACATTTTAAAAGACTTCAGGTTATTTACTAAACATCAAGATTCACTCACATCATACCCCATACCAAAAAGAGTGGATGTATCTTCATAATTTTCAGCTGAAATGTAACTAGAGTTTAAACCAAAGTCATAGTAATCTTTTCCAACAAGTTTCATATAACAGTTTTACAGACCCATTTTTAATGGATACATTTTGAAACTACTTGATATGCTTCTGTTTACCAATTGCTATTGGCTGAATTACCAGTTAAAATAAATAACATGGCAGACCAGACTACTTCTCGATCTTTCTAATGATAATGAGTGTTTATTATTTTATTTATTAGTTTATTACCTTCTGTAGTAAATTGAATGACAAGCAACTGGAATAAAATATCAAAATATCTGCTAACGAATTTCAAAACGCAAAAATTTATATTTTATTTATTTACAATACAATATTTTAGTTTAGGAAGAATTAAGGGACCTGGTTTTACTGAATAAGTATTTCAGTCATTACACCAATTGTCCAGTCACTGGATAGAACAAAATGTTCTTGAATAGGTCTTCAGATAGCCAGTACTTACCAGATCAGATCCTCTGCAAGTACCTATTGGAAATAACTTATACTCCACAGAACTCAGAATAGGGATGAGGAAAAAAGAAGAGAAATAATATTTTTTTTTATTCATTTTTTACCAAAATGAATAGTTTTAACTAATCGTAAATCTTTTCCTCAATTTCATATAACAATTTTGATCAAAATACTTAAAATATTTTCTCTGATATTTCTTTATATTATTCCTAATTTTAAATGAAATGTTTGACACATTTGTTATGTATGACAAATAAATTTAGATCTGTAGCTTACATATATATATATATATATATGTGTGTGTGTGTGTGTGTGTGTGTGCACATGCATGTGTTGTATGAGAGTGAGTGAGTAAGTGTTTAGTCATTTATAACCACCAAAGTAGAACATAAAACAAAAGGAATTCTTACTTTATATGACATCTAGAATTGTACACCAATATTAAAATACTTTGGGTTATAGATTGTGCATAAATTATAGTTTTTTCTGTTTTTCTACTTTTTATGAAAATAAGCTACGTAAATATTAGCATACTAGTAATATTTTTTTGTAAATCATATAATTTACTATGGTTTTCAGCCGCACAAGCTCCACCAACTAATCCATGTAATCCATCACCATGTGGACCTAACAGTCAATGTAGAGAAGTTAATGGACAAGGTGTATGTTCATGTTTACCAAATTATATCGGAAGTCCCCCTGGTTGTAGACCTGAATGTGTTGTCAGCTCAGAATGTCCACCAAACAGAGCTTGTATAAATCAGAAATGTACAGACCCATGTCCTGGAACTTGTGGATTGAATGCAAGATGTGAAGTTATAAATCATAGTCCAATATGCAGTTGTCAACAAGGATTTACTGGAGATCCATTCACTAGATGTTACCCATTACCACGTAAGAAGAATTTTTTTTATTTTAAAAATACTATAACTTATTTTTGGTGTTTGAGAAATGATATGTAAAGGTTTTTAGAGCTACTTTGACCAACTGATCGGAAACTTATATTTTGTTTTTATCCTGTTATACTATAAAAAAATAAAATAAATATATGTTTCCTCATTTACGAATTATTAAGAATTTTGTTACATTTAGTTTCCATTTTACATATTTACTGAATTTATTTGGTTTGGTTATCTTTGTTATATGTGGTATTATTAAATTTCATGATGAAAAATTCATTTGTTTACTTAATTTAGAAAATTTTTCATCAGTTGAATACTGAAATTGTTAGTAAAATATAAATAAATAGGATGTTTATTAATAAAATGATGTTCTAACTTTAAATTGTTAGAAAAAATTATATAATTGCATTTTTTTTATAAATATATTTGAAATCAAAATAGTATTGTTGTAGTATTAGTAAAATGTTAAATTTATTAAACTCATAATTCATTTGATAAAATTAAATTCACAGTTGGATACAAGTTGTAAAAATTTTATGGCACTTGTTATTAAAAAGAAATTTCAAATAAATATGTTAGATTTGTTCATTTAATGTGAAATTAAGTTTGATAATATTTTCTTGTGTTAAAAGAAATTCCATAAGGAGTTTTAAGGAAAATAATAGTACGCAGAAAATTTTAACTGGAGAACTATGGGGATAATTCCTACAATAAAATACTAAGAGTTAATTATTTTAATTTTGGTGATTAAAACGTAAAAATTTGCTAGGGAAAACAAAAGTTAGAATATATAGGAAATAATTATCCACATAGGATGTGGAAAGTGTTAACTAAAAGATTAGCGCAATAGAGAGAACATAGCAGTGTATCAAATCAATTAAGTGAGGGGTGGTAAAAAAATTTTAATATAAAATATGTAAAGCAAAAGTTACTGATTTATATGTTAAAAACCTCTTTCTAAATGAATGATGGGATAACATTTTTTTAAAAATCAGTAACATTTGTTCATGTTTGCTTCATTTTACCAGATCATTAAAAAAAGACCTTACTAATTACAGAAATAAAAAGTGGAGCTTTTCAGAAACTAAACTTGTAATTTTAAATAAATATTCAGTTGCAGTTGTAAAAATAATGTCAAGGCAATAGGTATTTTATTAGTGCAAAGATTTATAAATTACTTGACAAAGAATTTGAATTTGAGAATTCCATAAATCATGTATGCTGAGCTGTTGGTATAAATTATCTTATACCAACATATAAAATTATTTTTACTGTGAAATTTTAACACGGTAGAACAAATTGTTAAAATTAACAAACCTAAAAATTCATCTATAGTTATTGATGAAAATAAAATAACCATTTGTAAAGTGTTATGCATTGTTTTTTTCTTCATATTATCTGTTTGTATATAAACATATATTAGAATCACAAGAATAAAGAATTATTTTTTTATTGTTTGTAATATACTGCTTTCTGATTTTCAGCTCCACCTCAAGTACCACAAACACCTGCGTATCAAAATCCATGTGTACCATCACCATGTGGTCCAAATTCACAGTGCAGAGATATCGGAGGATCTCCATCATGTTCATGTCTACCAGAATACACTGGAACACCACCAAACTGTAGACCAGAATGTGTAATCAGTTCTGAATGCCAAAGTAATTTGGCATGTATGAATGAAAAATGTAGAGATCCGTGTCCTGGTTCTTGCGGATCTGGTGCTCAATGTGTTGTTATTAATCATACGCCTATTTGTACCTGTCCAGAAGGATTCACTGGAGATCCGTTCACAAATTGCTTCCCTAAACCACCTCCATGTAAGTTGTCATTATTAAAAATTAATAATTTTTTTGTTGCTATTTATCTGTAACTTATTAATATATTGAAATTTTTAGTTAATATGAATACAATTAACACATTTTATTAGTAGTCTGGATGCAAACTTATAATTTTATGCAGTAAATTACTTGGTAATTTCATTATTACTATAATTATCATTACTTGGTATGAGAATTATATTTTTTAATCATACTTGATTTTTATTTAGCAAATTAAGGACCTTTAGATTATTATTTAAAAAATGATTTACACTGAAAAAAGTATGTGTATAAATTAGATAACAGAGAAATAAAACATAACTTAACAATAATGATTTTTTAGTCTATTAATTTCAATTTTTCATCTTCAGTATTGATTTCTGAAAGTAATTTACATTTAAGAAGTAGTTACATCGTTAATGCAACAACATTATCTTTTAATAATATTATTAAAAAGGGGGGAAGTATAGATGATGTAATTTTTTTCCTTTTTTTATATTAAGTATTGCAATGAAAATACTTAATTTTTTTCTGTAATAATTGAAATTGAAACTGAAATTATTATTGTTCACAAGTTGGGACAGATTGCAACATACATAGAGGAAAGAATTGAAATGGTCAAAGAACTAAAAGAATCTTATTTGGTAAACTCTACTTTATTATTCTATAAGTGATCATTTATTAATATTGATAATCAATGAAGTAGATAGTTTCAAATTTTTTTTGAACCTTAAATTTTAATTTATATTCTGTACATTGAATATATTTTTATTGAACTTATATTTAAAAAAAAAAATACAAAAAAAAATAAATATTATGATTTGAATTTATTGTAATCATAATCCTTTAATTTATTTAATTTTAATCATGTATATGATGAATATATGATGAACATCAGATTATTTTACCAAGAGTTTTTAAAAATACTTATCATATTTATTGTCAAATTAAATTACTTTTTAATGTATTTCAAATATAATACTTAAATTAATTACTTTTTCTATCCATAATCTTACTGCTTCTTACAATTTTTCATTCAGTTCATCCATCATTCTCTGGGTATTCCTTGCTTTCTTTTATTTTCTAAGATCAATAAAGTATTTACTATCCCTTCACTAGTTTTATATATTGCAGGAGTAATCTATGATCTGAAAGTTTACGCTTTGAGATTATTTACGTGGTAATTACATTTAATTTTGCAGTTATATTGTAGTATTAACATTTTTGATGATTAGTTATAATTTTGTACTATAAATTTTGGTACAAATAAATAAATTGTAATTTGGGTATCGAGTGAGCAGGACTGGTTTATGAGAAAAATATATTCGCTAGTTAAATGTATCTAATTAGTTTTAAATAAACAACACTGGACTTTTTTTATCTTTAATATAAATTGCTTGAATGTTATAGTGAAACAGTTTACTTGATCTCTTATACATATTCTCCTTGCCTTAAAGACTTCGTAATCCTAACTACAGTTACAATTAGCTAATAATTTTTAGTAATCATATGTTCATTTAAAATAACTGAATTATACATACTTTTATCTTTTTTCAGCTGCTGAACCTCAACAAGTTAATCCATGTAATCCATCTCCATGTGGACCAAATGCACAGTGTAATAATGGGATATGTACTTGTTTACCGGAATATCAAGGAGACCCATATACTGGCTGCAGACCTGAATGTGTATTGAACACTGACTGTCCACGAGACAAAGCTTGTATACGTAACAAATGTACTGATCCTTGTCCAGGTACATGCGGACAAGACGCTAAATGTGATGTTATCAACCATATTCCAGTTTGTAGTTGCCCAGAAAGAATGTCAGGAAATCCATTTGTACAGTGTCGACCAATGCAAGCACCAGTTGTAACCCAACCATGTAATCCATCACCTTGCGGACCGTTCAGTCAATGTAGAGAAGTAAATGGACAAGCTGTATGTTCTTGTGTACCAGGGTATATCGGCTCACCACCAGCTTGTAGACCAGAGTGTGCTAGTAGTACTGATTGTAATTTAAATCAAGCATGTATGAATCAGAAATGTAGTGATCCATGTCCCGGTACATGTGGTGTTGGAGCACGATGTCAGGTTATAAATCATAATCCGATATGCAGTTGTCCACCAGGAATGACCGGTGACCCATTCATCAGATGTCAGCCAATACCTCCACCACCAGCAGCACCACCAACAAATCCTTGCCAACCAAATCCATGTGGACCAAATTCACAATGCAGAGTAGCTGGAGATAGTCCATCATGTTCTTGTCTACCAGAATTTATTGGTACACCACCAAATTGTAGACCAGAGTGTGCTAGTAACAGTGAATGTCCGAGCCATTTGGCTTGTATCAATCAGAAATGTAGAGATCCATGTCCAGGAACTTGTGGAGCAAATGCAGAATGTAGAGTCGTCAGCCATACACCACAATGCATTTGTATTAGTGGATATACTGGAGATCCATTCACGCAGTGTACTGTTCAACAAGGTATGTCTATTAAATTAATAAGAAGTTTTTGTTACTATTTTGATTTAGTGATTAGCTATTACTTAACAGCCCTGTTGATAGTTTCCTGATGATAAGCTTTTTTATTACATTTTATTGATATATTAAATGAACTCACAATTTGCTGTAGTAGTTTATTGTGAGGTAGCTCATCTCTCTATAACCAGCATTTATGGACTAGGATGTAAAAAAGTTTAATAAAAATTCTAATTCCTTACCTATAGTCACAAAACATTTATTGTTTAATACTTTATTGGATTCCAGTCTATGTTTATATTCCATAAAACTCTTGCCATAGAGTAGGTTGGAGTACATAAAACTTTATCATTCATACTTTTCTACCACATAATTTTTCAGTGTACCTTTAATCTAAAATATTCTTCTGTTACATCATTTCATGTTGTAAAATGTGAAGAGAATACGAGCGATAAAAATTTTATTTTCAGCAGTTCATTTTTCCATTATTTTAGAAATCTATTTGTTTGAATAAGTGAGTAGTTTTAATCAAAGATATATTCAAGAATTATAAATTTCTTGTTTTATTTTCAGCTGCACCACCACCTCAAGAAAGACCAACACCTTGTATACCATCACCATGTGGAAGTAACGCTATATGTAGAGAACAAAATGGTGCAGGATCTTGTACATGTTTACAAGACTATACAGGAAATCCGTATGAAGGATGTCGACCAGAATGTGTATTAAATACTGATTGTCCATCAAACCGAGCTTGTATCAATAATAAATGCCAAGATCCATGTCCTGGAACTTGTGGTCAAAATGCAGATTGTCAAGTTGTCAATCATTTACCATCATGTACTTGCCAAACTGGTTTTACTGGTGATCCATTCAGAAGCTGTTCACTAATACCACCACCTCGTAAGTCTTTTTTTATTTTCTCAGGAAAAATTGTTATACATTCATTAGTTTTGTTTTAAGAAATACATATTAAATTAAGTTTAATCAGAAGTTTAATAAAATAACTAGAGTTGTGATTAAAACAATATTATCTGGTAACATTCATCGTAAATGAACATAAGAAGTATCAAAGCTCAGATGAACATAAGAAGTATCAACCTAGATGTACAACTTTTTTTTATTGTTTGTTTGTTTCTTTTCAAATTTATAACTATTAGGTTAACTGAAACTGAAACATTGGATTAATAAATTCTCTGAGAATGTTGTGCTATTTTTCGTCTGTAGTTACTGCTATATATATCTTCTTCAACTGCAGTATACTGTAGTGTGGTCATTTATTACAGTAGATGCATAATTCATGGCACTTTTATTTACTTTTATTATTGTTATTATATGAACATTTTTATTAAAACTTTTTAATAATCTACTATAATAATTCAGTGTAAGGATCAGTTATTTGTTCTTTTTAAATACACATAATTCTTATTTAATATATATAAACGTATATATGGTTTTATACAAAACATTTTTTTCTTACATTTTCAGTTTTTTCTTGTTATTATTCATTTACTTTATAGTTGACATTAAATTATAATAAATAATTATCATAAATAAATTATCATAATCACCAAAAAAATTTCATTTTAAAATTGTTAGTGATCTCCTTATGACAAAAACATAATGATATAGAAAGAAAATACAAATTCCCAAAAAAACAGTTACCGTGTGAAGGTATTTCTCAAAAAACAACTGTTTACCCCGAATCCAAAAAAAATTGATATTCAAAGAAGCTGAATACTATTGCTACTCTCAAGCTTCTGTAAAACACAGTTCTTTGCTTCAAACGCAGAGGAAAGATACTTAATAAATTAAATCTTGCATAAACTTAAAAAATTACATACTTCACTCACCATGGAGCTGTTTCAATTGCAAAATAATAAAAAGCAAAATAATGTTACTCTAATAGATGTTGCTCTTAACAATCGAGTTGGCTGCTTTTTTGTGTTCTTTCTAAACCAATTTTTTGTTATATTTTGAAATAGCCCTGTGGCTAGTGGTTGTTTGTAATTTTTTCCAAGTTTTTTACAGCTTAATTTATTAAATATTTTTTCTCTACGTTTGAAGACAATTGAGTTTTAGAGAAGTTTTTGAGAGTAGCAAATAGTTTTCAGTTTCTTTATACATGAATTCTTTTCAAATTCAAGGAAAACAGTTGTTTTTTAATGGATGCCTTCATACTGCAAGTGTTTTCAGGGGTTTGTATTATTCACATTTTTTTTTATATCATGTTTTTGTCATAAGGAGATTCATTAATACTTTAACAATTAAAATTGTTTTTTTGGTAGTTGTGATATCAATTATTTTTGTCATAATCTTTCATCACTTTCATCATGATGTATATGATGAAATAAAATAAATAAAAAACAATGATTTTAGATCAGTTTAATAAAACAATCAATACAGTACATAAAAATTAATTTTTTAATTGCAGTTTCTTGATTTTTCCAGAAAAAACACTTACTTCATGTGTGTGTGTTACTTATTAATTTTTATTATTTACTAATGGTAAATATCATATGTATAATTTCCATTTATCACAGTCCAGCTGATTGTAATTCAGCTGTAATTTTACTGTGTTTACTTTTCATCATAATTAATATACAAAAAATATAATTGTCTCCATTATTATTTTTGTTAATAAATAATAATTATTCATCAAATTTTTGATGCAATCCTAATATTTTTTGGACCCTTTTAGCTTGCACTGTCTGACAGAATATAGATTGAAAAATAATGGTTTCACTTTTTTCTTTATTAGAAATAAACAAAACATGTGGTTTTAGCCTGTGCCATGTGACTAAATATAGATAAAACGTAAATTTGCTTGCTGTGGGAGAAGAATAAAAATGGTGATTCTATTTTGCATGATGAGAAATATTAAAACATATCAATTAATGAATATTTAATAGTGAAAATAGCTAGTATATAAAGAAAACTTCATAACAAAACAGTATTACTGGTTATCTAAGTAGTGTATGTTTTTTAGTAAATGAAAAGTCATAACCTTTCATAAGAAGTTTGAATAACTCTTGTTTGTTGTTTTCTTGTGTTTCTTTTCATTTTTTTTTGGTGGAGATACATTAGACTCCCAGACAGGAGTCTTGATGAAATTTGAAGAAAAAGTTTTAAAAAATTAACAAAGAAAATATGTCACACATATAGCTCAAGAATTTTACATGAGGACGCTTAGCATAATTTTTTTTTATGCTAATTAGATTAATTATGAATGCTACAGTAATTGACATGTTGAGGCAGTAATTATTTAATCTTATTAATGATACCATTTGTTCTTTATTTTCAGCTGCACAAGCTCCACCAACAAATCCATGTAATCCATCACCATGTGGACCTAATAGTCAGTGTAGAGAAGTTAATGGGCAAGGTGTTTGTTCATGTTTACCAAACTATATTGGAAGTCCACCTGGTTGCAGACCTGAATGTGTTGTCAGTTCAGAATGCCCAACAAATAGAGCTTGTATAAATCAAAAATGTGCAGATCCATGTCCTGGAACTTGTGGATTAAATGCTCAATGCCAAGTTATTAATCATAGTCCAATTTGCAGTTGTCAACAAGGGTTTACTGGGGATCCATTCACCAGATGTTTTGCTATTCCACGTAAGTGTACTATTATCTTAATTTAATATGAATGTTAATATTTTTAATAATTAGAAGGTTTAAAATAGTTTGATGTTTTATATTTTTTTGTTAGAAAATATTAGTATTGTCAACTGTTTTGGCAGCCATTAAATTCTGACAGCAACATAGGCATGTAACCAAAATAAATTATTTTTATGATTCACTTTTTTTAAGATTCAGGTGGATTGTAGCATAATAGTTTATTAATTGAAATAGTAGTATTTTTACTTCTCATCTTTGTATTTTTTAATATATTCTTCCTACAACATTCGAAGTATTGTAGTACAAACAAATTACAATGGCTCTGCTTTCTTATTTCAGAACCCCTTCTTAGAATCATAAAACACAAGTAAAAAAATCAAACTGTGGTTTTAATTGATATTTTCTTTCCATCATGATATTGATTGTAACTGTTGTGTAAGAGTTTTATATAAAAAAATAAAAAACAGAATCATGTTAGGTTTATAAGTTTTGCTTACAAAACTAGTCGATGATGAAGTAAAAAAAAAAAAATTTGTAGAACACTGAGAAAGGCTTGTTTCATGTCTTACAATCACATAAACTTAACTGAGAAGATAATTTTAGTACTTGCTATATCTCTCTTTTATTTAACAAAGTGTGTTAAATTTACAGATTGGAAACAAATCAGTGTCGGTACTGTTAGATTTATGAATTTTATTCTGTTATTAGATTATTTGGGAATTTAATTATATGTATATGACTGTTAAATATACATGTTTGATTGTTCTTGATTAAAATTATCTTTATAAAATTTCTATTATGTATTTTTTTTTATCCATTTACAGCACCTCCTCCACCACCGGCAGCACCAGTTGTTGTAAATCCATGTGTACCATCACCATGCGGTCCAAATTCACAATGCAGAGATATTGGAGGATCTCCATCTTGTTCATGTCTACCTGAATATACTGGCAGCCCACCAAACTGTAGACCAGAATGTACAATAAACGCTGAATGTGCTAGCAATTTGGCTTGTATAAGGGAAAAATGTAGAGATCCATGTCCAGGATCATGCGGTTCTAATGCTCAGTGTAATGTGATCAATCATACACCAATATGTACTTGTCCTGAAGGAATGACTGGAGATCCATTTACAAACTGCTTCCCGAAACCACCACCAAGTATGTATTTGTATATTTACATTATGGTTATATTCAATGTACTTTTTATTTCAGAGCCATCAGTCATTCACGTGTTTTGATGCTATTTTTCATTACTTTTGTTCTATGTTAATCTTTTTTTAACCTTAACGTTTGTACTTCAGCCTAAATCCTCAATTATCTGTTTTGTAGGTTCCAGTGTTTATCTTCCTCTACAGTTATTAATTTTTAAATATCTTTCTTCTTATTTTAGTGATATTAACTAAACTTGATTGTGTTAATACATTGTAACACAATCTGGTTAGTTAAAAAAAAACCAATCTGGTTTATTTCCTTAAATATTAAACACACATTATGTGTCTACTTTATCTAAGTATTGATTTTTATCCACTGAATCCTTATTATTAAGATCAGCTGTCTAGTATTTGATGTTAACCTAAACTTATTTGTTATAAACCTCAAAGTAAAATAAGATTGTGTTTAAAATGATAAATTAGGTTCACCTATTTAATTCCATGGTACTACCTCGTTTTTTATTATTTTTTGAGTTTTCTGTGTATGTGATATATTATTCATTGCTTTTTACTTTTTCTTATTTTTACAGTTTAACAGTTATTATTATATATTTATTTAGTCTGTGGTTAAAGCTAAATTCCCATATCAACAAAAGTATGTATTTATATTTAGCGATGCACATATACTTAGTATGAACACAAGTGTGTGTGTATTGTTTTTACAGAATATACTGAACACTAATCACATAGCATGTAAATTCTTTTATATAGAGTCTGTACTCAATGTATTTACTAATTTAGTTTCTTGTAGCGATTTGAAATCTTCTTCATTGTGATCTCTTTGATTATTCCTTCTAGATCCTTTACCTTTTAAAACATATTCATAAATAATCTACTTTGTCTTCTTCAATAAAAATCATCTTTATACTCTTCTTTTGTTCATTTTAAGAACTTTTATCATTCATAAATTTGCATATGAAATATTTGTTTCTAAGTTTCAAATTCTTTTGAATATTGACATATGTAGCTTCACATATTTATATCCCCTTGTCGTATTAATATCCTAAAATTTATAACTTTATTTAATATTATAAACTTATGTATAACAAATAATTATAACCCTAAATTATATAATTTAAAATAATTAGACCAGTTTGTGAAATATTCAGCAATGTTTAGATTATCAATAAATGTGTAAAACTGAATAATATAACATAATATATTAACGGTCATTAAATTATAGTTAAAAGTCGTTTCGTAGTTAGATAAATTTAGTTTTCGACTATATGTTTAGCAAAAAATATAACAAAATTGAACAGTTTTGTGCTTATTTGTACAAAAGTAGGACTTTTTTATAACAAGTTTAACATGAGTTACTTGTTCTTTGTTGCAGCTTCACCACCACCTGCAGCTGATCCATGTAATCCATCTCCTTGTGGACCAAATGCACAATGCAATAATGGAATATGTACTTGTTTACTGGAATATCAAGGAGACCCATACACTGGCTGTAGACCTGAATGTGTATTGAACACTGACTGTCCACGAGACAAAGCATGTATACGTAACAAATGTATTGATCCTTGTCCAGGAACTTGTGGACAAGATGCTAAATGTGATGTTATCAACCATATTCCAGTTTGCAGTTGTCCAGAAAGAATGTCAGGAAATCCATTTGTACAGTGTCGACCAGTGCAAGCACCAGTTGTAACCCAACCATGTAATCCATCACCTTGCGGACCGTTCAGTCAATGTAGAGAAGTAAATGGACAAGCTGTATGTTCTTGTGTACCAGGGTATATCGGCTCACCACCAGCTTGTAGACCAGAGTGTGCTAGTAGTACTGATTGTAATTTAAATCAAGCATGTATGAATCAGAAATGTAGTGATCCATGTCCCGGTACATGTGGTGTTGGAGCACGATGTCAGGTTATAAATCATAATCCGATATGCAGTTGTCCACCAGGAATGACCGGTGACCCATTCATCAGATGTCAGCCAATACCTCCACCACCAGCAGCACCACCAACAAATCCTTGCCAACCAAATCCATGTGGACCAAATTCACAATGCAGAGTAGCTGGAGATAGTCCATCATGTTCTTGTCTACCAGAATTTATTGGTACACCACCAAATTGTAGACCAGAGTGTGCTAGTAACAGTGAATGTCAGAGCCATTTGGCTTGTATCAATCAGAAATGTAGAGATCCATGTCCAGGAACTTGTGGAGCAAATGCAGAATGTAGAGTCGTCAGCCATACACCACAGTGTATTTGTATTGCTGGTTATATTGGAGACCCATTCATACAATGCACAGTTCAACAAGGTAACTGACTGTTCAATTATAATTTTTGGTTATTATTTTCTTGTTCAATTTATAAAAATAAATATATTAACTTTTTTTATCTTTAACCATGTATGATCGAAATGGTAATTATTAAAAATAGCCAGTTGCATAAAAATTGGTGGCTGCTAAGTGCCTAGATTGTGTAAGTACAGGATAGAATAGTTATTAGACAAATTTTAAAGATTTTTTTACATGCATCATGAAAGCATAAGTTAAGAATGGGTTTTTAAGTAGTCATAATAATACCTTTCTTTAGACATTCTTCAATTTTTATTAGAAAAGTAACCAGTAATGAAATGTTACAAAAGTAATTGTAAAACAAGATAGATTATCTTGAATTTTCAGTGTTATTATGAAGTGAGTTGTTACTCTTCAAACTACTGGAAAACATACATCGTGACTAGTATAAATACAATCATATGATTGTATACCAGTTGCTTTTATAGAGTTGTACATTAATCATTAGTAATTTTATTAAAATGAAGTAATTTTATTAATAAATGTTAATAGATTTAACCAGCATAGTAAATTTTTAAATTGAATTTCCTTACTGGTTTACTGTATGTTAATTTAATTTAAAAAATGTATTTTGTTATTTAAATCTGCACAAGTATTGTGTTTTATATGTTTTTTGTACGTTTTTGTATGTTAGTGTCAATTGCTAAGTGTTGTGTTTATTTCTGTAACAAAATTATTTGAATTTGTGAGAGATTATATCTGTGATTTGATTGTGTGAGATTGATCTGTGAAGACAGATTTCAGTTTTGCAGATACTAATATTTACAAATGGATCACAGCTGATTTTTTTAAAGGTTAAATGTATGTCTTTGACATTAATTTTCGAGAGATTAATATTATTATTTTCCAAACCAATTAGAATTATTTTAAAAATATATATTTTTCTAAAATCGACCCTTTCAAGACCCATATCCACCTCTGTTCTAATAATTAAAATATGTATTATACAACGTGATCCACCCAAGTACAGAAAATAAAATAAAATGACACTCACCTTATTTTTTCATATGATTTCTACAAAAGTACTTTCGCAGTAACCCGCATCTTCAGTTGTAGATATTTTTTTGTAAAATATATTGTATAAAATTACACATTAAATGTAAAAATTATAATAAACATCTGATGTGGACACCACTGACTTCTTTTTTTTCCTCTTTTTTTTAACCTCTGGGATCACTGTTGGGTATTGCTTCAGAGGATGAGATGAATGATTTGTAGTGTTTGTGAAAATTCCATGCCTGACCAATATTCGAACCCAGGACCTCCGGATGAAAGGCCGAGACACTATCACTCACGCCACGGAGGCTGGCACATGACTTCCTTGTACGACTATTAAATTACATATACACATTTTTTTTTAAATGAAAAGTACATAACATTTTATTTCATTAATAACTTCTGATATTTTTTCTTTTTTTTTTCTTTTGTTGTTACTGAATTATTATTTATCGTAAAACGTTTTTACAATCAGAGGTTAATAATTAATTATTAATAAATCAATATTTAAATTAAAAAAAAAAGGTGATGTCTGATTCTAACTGATGTACCTCCAAATATTTCATTAGGCTATAACTCTGGAACCAATGAAAATAAGTACCACTTATTACTGCAGTTAAGAAAGAGTCCAAAATCCAAATTTTGGGGGATTTTGGGCTTTTTTAGACACGTTTGGTTCAGTTGATTGCAATCAAAAGGGGAGATCCACAACTAGATATTACAGCAGTCCTAAATTCAAAACGTCAACCTCCTATAGCTAATCATTTTTGAGTTATGCGAGATATATTCATATGTACATAGGTACAGACATCACACCAAAACTAATCAAAATGGATCCAGGGATGTTCAAAATTGATATTTTAATTTGAATTCCTTTACTTTGTACATGGAAGCAAAAATGAAATGTTAAAAATAATAAATTATTAAAATTACATATAAAAACATATGATGTCAATTAAAAATAAAATGAAGTAAAAAACAAACTATATGTATATGGCCAGTAATACTATAATACTGTACTATTAAATAAAATGTCTGTGTAATATCTGTAAAAGTGTTGCTATTTATTCTAGCTTTTATTTATTCTAGCTCCTCAAATTCTGTTTGTGAGTTGATCAAGTTGAATCCCTGCTCATATTTATATATATAATACTTTTCCAAAATATCTGAATTTTTATTATTATTTTTTATATCACCTTTCTTTATTTCTAAATTAATATTAATATCTGAAATAGAATGTTAATTATTAATGAGATGATTATTATTATTAATAATAATATATTTAAACCTGCATATAAAACTAACAACCACATAATAAAATATTTAATAATACTGATTCATATAATTTATACAATTTATGTGGGGTTTATAAGATAAAGTGTAATGATTGTAAGGACATTTATATAGGTAAAACCAATAGATCCTTTAAAGCCAGATTTTATGAACATTTTAGTCATTATAAAAATAAAAATTTTCCATTATGACCATCCCTGAATCCATTTTGACTAGTTTCGACGTGACGTCTTTAGATACGTATGTATCTCGCATAACTCAAAAACAATTAGCCGTAGAATGTTGAAATTTTGGATTTAGGACGGTTGTAATATCTAGTTCTGCACCTCCTCGTTTGAATGCAATTGACTGAACCAAAAGTGTCCAAAAAGCCCAAAATCTAAAAGGTTTGGATTTTGGACTTTCTCTTAACTCCAATAATAAGCATTGAGAGCGTTTCAATGATATATCATAAGTGGTACTTATTTTCATTGGTTCCAGAATTATAGCCAAACAAAATTTTAATTAATGAAATATTTGGATCTTACAAGGGGAAGACACATCAGTTCGAATGCAACTTCATTTTCTTTCTTTTTTTTTACTTTTTTTTTTAATTGAAATATATTGATTTATTAATAATGATTAACCTCTGATTGTAAAAAAATTTTACAATAAATAATAATTCAATAATAAAAATAAAATACAAAAAAAAAATAAAAGTATGTAATAAAAAATATATGCAATTTAATAGGCATAAAGGAAGTCATGTGATGTCCACATCAGATTTTTTTACTTTATTTTATTTTTAATTGATGTCATATATTTTTATATGTAATTTTAATATTCATAATTTAATATTTTTATCATTTCCTTTTTATTTTTATTTTTACGTTTAATATGTAATTTATACAAAGTATTTTACAAAACAATGACTTCAATTTATGATGCGGGTACTTTTGTAGAAATCATATGAAAAAATAAGGTGTGTCATTTTATTTTATTTTATTTTCTTCCTTGGGTGGCTTATGTTGAATCCCGCATATTTAAAATATATATATATATATTTTAATGATAATTATGATGATCTTAGCAAAATTTTCTTTTAAGATCATCATAATTTTTATATTGAGTACATTTATCTACCTTTCCTTCAGAGTTGAAAAGGCAATGGCAAACCACCTGTAAAATCTACCAGGAGATTCCAATGACAAAACATCATTTACCTATGGAGTTTGCCAAGGATAAAACATGACTTAATGGCTAAATAATAATAATAATAGTAATTATGTATTAAAATATTTTTGTTTACACTTAAAAATTATCTTTTTTATCAAGCAATACAATATTATTTTTTACATTGCAGATTCATTTTTTTATTAAAAGCATTTTTTGTAAAAACTTTTAAGTTCTGTATCAGTTCTTTATATTTGATTTTAATTAAGAACATTGTTAAATATAAACACTAATGTATTATTTTATTTTTTATTGATGTACAATGTAATCAATTTATTTACTTTTAGCTACTCCACCACCACAGGAAAGACCAACACCTTGTATACCATCACCATGTGGAAGTAATGCTGTATGTAGAGAACAAAATGGTGCAGGATCTTGTACATGTTTACAAGACTATACAGGAAACCCATATGAAGGATGTCGACCAGAATGTGTACTAAACACTGATTGTCCATCAAACAAAGCTTGTATCAATAATAGATGCCAAGATCCTTGTCCTGGAACTTGCGGTCAAAATGCAGATTGTCAAGTTGTCAATCATTTACCATCATGTACTTGTCGACCTGCTTTTACTGGTGATCCTTTCAGAAGTTGTTCACTGATACCATCACCTCGTAAGTTAAAACATTTATGATTATAATTAGTTATTTTAATTTTTTATTAATATTTTATTAACTATTTTATTGGTTATTACTTAAAAAAAATTTTTTTGCCAAAAATTATTTCTTGTAGGATTTTACAGTTTACTGTATGAGTTATATTTTAGGCGTTTCTTGCATCTTTCATTGCATTTAGTTTCTTCTTAGACCGACAATTATTTTTAACATGATGTATTGTTTGTTATTGTAAAATATGATACTTGAAACTACAAAGCAGCACAAAAATTTGTATGTAACGATAGGTAATCTGATGAAATATAAAAAGAATAATGAGTTGGGATTAGAAAAGCACTACCAGAAAAGGAGAATTTATCAAATTTCTGATGTGGTTAATGAGAAATAATTCTGATAGTAACAATGATATTGGAATGTTTAAAAAATTCTTTGACAATATATTTTTTTCTGATAAATCTTAATTGTTGTAAGTTTTTGTGATTTTTCATTAATACAATCTGCATTTCAGATTTTTTAACTGAACTGAGTTCTTATAAACTATTGATTACTTTTGAAAAATTAACATTTTTCCAGATGATTGTTCATCTTCATCAAAGTTAAATTTCACTAATTTTTTTTTCTCTTTAATGCTACTCTTAACAATCAACTTCCTGATAACTGATTAGTTGACCTTTCTTTTGTGATTATAATTTTTCAGAAATTTCATTTCCTCTGGAGAATCAACATTTGTTAATCTCTTACAATGAGAAGTAAGCTTCAATAACACCTTTAACTGTGTTCTTTGTCAGTTGTATCTATTTAATATTACAGTAAAATAAAATGAAAATTACATAACTATTTGTTTATTACCTTACCAGATTTTATTTTTATTCATATTATTTTTGCAGCATCTCAAGCACCACCAACAAACCCATGCAATCCATCACCGTGTGGACCAAATAGTCAATGCAGAGAAGTGAATGGACAAGCTGTATGTTCATGTTTGCCAAATTACATTGGAAGTCCACCTGGTTGTAGACCCGAATGTGTTGTCAGTTCAGAATGTCCATTGAATAAAGCTTGTGTCAATCAGAAATGTACAGATCCATGTCCTGGAACTTGTGGATTGAATGCACGATGTGAAGTTATAAATCACAGTCCAATATGCAGCTGTAGACAAGGATTTACTGGAGATCCATTCACTAGATGTTTTCCTACACCATGTAAGTCTTTACTTAATTAAATTTAAATTCTTGTTTAAAATAATTTTGTTTTATAATTATATGTTTTACACATTCTTACAATAAAACGAAAATTGAAAATAATTTTTATCATATCCTGTGTGTGTCATCACTTATAGATATAATGACATTATGTGTGCATATTTTATATGAATTCATTATTAAACTATTAATATTTCAATATTATGAAATATAAATTAAAAATTATTATTTGTGGTTAGAAGTGTTGATGTACTTTTCTTTCTTTTTTAGCACCGCCACCAACACAAATTAAAAATTATTATTTGTGGTTAGAAGTGTTGATGTACTTTTCTTTCTTTTTTAGCACCGCCACCAACACCAGCTGCTCCACCAGAACCAGTTAACCCATGTGTACCATCACCATGTGGTTTGAATTCAATTTGTCAAGTTGTCGGCACAATACCATCTTGTTCATGTTTTCCATCATTCATTGGATCACCACCAAATTGCCGTCCTGAATGTATTATCAACTCAGAATGTGCTAGTAATTTGGCCTGTATTAGAGAGAAGTGTCGTGACCCGTGTCCTGGATCTTGTGGAGTTAGTGCATTATGTAATGTAATTAACCATACACCTTCTTGTACTTGTCCAGAAGGTTATACTGGTGATCCATTCACAAGCTGCTCACCAATTCCACCACCACGTAAGTGTGAAGTTAATAAAATTTTATTTTTTTTTAATTAGTTGTATATAGATAACTTAAATATAGACATTTGATCAATATCCAGCTGTGTTCTTCAGTCATGTACCACACAAGATGAACTTTTATCAGATCTGTTTTTGCCATATTTTAATATTGACAAGATACATCTTTTTATTATTAGAAAACATGTCCAAAAATTAAAAACAATCGGTTTACTCAAGTTAGTGCTGATTAACTTCATTAGTTTAATAATAGTATATGGATACACTAGGCTGATTAGCTGAAAGGGGCTGAATCTGAGAACAAATTTACATATTTTTTATATATCCTTTAATTTCAGCATTTGTAAACAAAATTTAAGTACCATTAGGCTTAGATTTGTTTGATCATAACTTTATTCTCTAGCAGATTAAAATTACAATGTAGTTACAAACACAAAAATTCTACCAAAACCACTTCACCTATGCTAAAAATACTAAATTATTTAAAAATTAGTTCTAAAATTAAAAATTACTATATTTTTTTATTTTATTAAAATGAATCATATTCCAGTTTTAACTATTGTTTCGTTTGTTTTTTTCAGCTGCTGAACCACAACAAGTAGATCCATGTAATCCATCTCCATGTGGACCAAACGCAGAGTGCAGTAATGGAATATGTACTTGTTTACCAGAATATCAAGGAGACCCATACACTGGTTGTAGACCTGAATGTGTATTGAACACAGATTGCCCACGAGACAAAGCTTGTATACGTAACAAATGTATTGATCCTTGCCCAGGAACTTGCGGACAAGATGCTAGATGTGATGTTATCAACCATATACCAGTATGCAGTTGTCCAGAAAAAATGTCAGGAAATCCATTTGTACAGTGTCGGCCGATGCAAGAACCAGTTGTAACACAACCATGTAATCCATCACCTTGCGGTCCATTCAGCCAATGTAGAGAGGTAAATGGACAAGCTGTATGTTCTTGTGTACCAGGATATGTTGGCTCACCACCAGCTTGTAGACCAGAATGTGTTGTCAGTGCAGATTGTAATTTAAATCAAGCGTGTATGAATCAGAAGTGTAGAGATCCTTGTCCCGGTACATGTGGTGTTGTAGCACGATGTCAAGTTATCAATCATAACCCGATTTGTAGTTGTCCAGCAGGAATGACTGGTGATCCATTTGTAAGATGTCAACCATTGCCACCACCACCAGCAGCTCCACCTACAAATCCTTGTCAACCAAATCCTTGTGGACCAAATTCACAATGCAGAGAAGCTGGAGATAGTCCATCATGTTCCTGTTTACCAGAATTTATTGGTACTCCACCCAGTTGTAGACCAGAATGTGCTAGTAATAGTGAATGCCAGAGTCATTTGGCATGTATTAATCAGAAATGTAGAGATCCTTGTCCAGGAACATGTGGAGCGAATGCAGAATGTAGAGTTGTCAGTCATACACCACAATGCATTTGTATTAATGGATATACAGGAGATCCATTCATCCAATGTAGTGTACAACAAGGTAATTATAAATTAATAATGTTTACCTTTTTTCTACTGTTTTATTTTTATTTTGAATTTTTTATTTCAGAAAAAAAAGAAAAACATTTAGTAATAATTATATTTACTTTTATTTTTTAGTAATCGTGTACCAAAAGGCTAATCCTCATTTTATAGTTACTGTTTAACTATTACAAATGAATTTTTTAATTTCTGAAATATACCAATCCTAACTGGAGTTTATTCTAGAACCTCTTAGATGAAATGCAAAAAGAGTACCGCTCTGGCATGAAAGATTGTGAATATTATATTCAGTTTTCAGATAATACAAAAAAAGGGGGGCCTAAGGCCCACCAACAAAATTTTTCATTACACCTGATTTTATTAAATGTTTTTGCCTGTTGTAACTAAATAATGTTCATGAATTTAGCGTACTAACAGCAACAAAAACATTTACAACAAAAGCTTCAAAATGCTGAACATTTTTAGCTATTTCTTGAGTTGTATTTAACACAGCTGTAACCCCAATATTTTGTTTTTTTAGCTCCAAAACACAAATTGTTCATATCAAGAATTATAAACCATTCGAATGAATGAATTATTTGTGTGTTGCGCATAGCCACCCGGCACAGTTTATCAATTCATTACTTAAGATGACATTTTTAGTTACATACTATGAAACCATACTACAGAAGGGTTCTAATTAGATTTTACCACAAAAAATTAAAACTGTCTACAATTTTTTTCTTTATTTATGAGCATAAACATCTTTAAAATCTAGTTAAACAGCTGAAATTTTCTTGTTATGATTGTGTTAATTGTTTATTCATTTTTTTCTGCTATGGTGTGAGGCAAAACAAATGAATTTGATCATTATTCTATATTTTGTTCTGAAAAATAGGAAATTTGAAATATTTGTTGTTAGGATTTCATAAATCTAACTTCTAAATGTTAAAATATTTACTCATTATGAATCTGTATAATAATGTTCTGGATAATTCTATGAAAAATCACAATATTTATGTTTATAATATTATGGAAATACACTGCAAACAAAAAAGAGCAGAGTATAAACTAAATAAATATAATTAAATTTTTTACGTTAGTTTTAATTCTATATTTTTTACACAAAGTTCTGAGTGATCTGTTCATTAATACTTTCATTTTTTCACAGTCTGGACAGTATTTAAACACTCAGTTTATTCCTAACTGTAACAGTTCATTTATCTTTGGCTGTAATTATTCCAGAAATTTATGGGTAGAATGATTAATTATATAGGTACTGGTAATGAAACAACCTTATCATAAACAAACCTAATTTATAGTTTTTATTTATATCTAAAATAATTTTTAATTTTTTCTTTTATGTAATTTTTAGCTATTCCAATACCTCAAGAAAGACCAACACCTTGTGTACCATCACCTTGTGGCAGTAATGCTGTATGCAGAGAACAAAATGGTGCTGGATCTTGTACTTGTTTACCAGTTTATATTGGAAACCCATATGAAGGATGTCGACCAGAATGTGTATTAAATACAGATTGTCCATCAAACAGAGCTTGTATCAGTAATAAATGTCAAGATCCATGTCCTGGTACTTGTGGTCCAAGTGCCGATTGTCAAGTTGTTAATCACTTACCAACATGTACTTGTCAACCTGGCTTTACTGGTGATCCATTTAGGATATGTTCTCCTATACCACCACCTTGTAAGTAATTCTAAGTTTTTATTTTTTTTATAAAAATTTCCATTAGCTGACTAATGATTGTTAGTCACGATATGATGGAAGTTTTTTAATTTTATAGTTTATGTTTCTTCTGATTTGTTTTAATTATTGGTTAACAGTATTTGCTTCTGAGCAAATAATCCATAAAGATTTGACCACTTAATCTGTAACTCTCGGCCTATAAATTGTTTTGAATTATCTTGGCTTAATGTGTCAAAAAATAGTAATAATAGAAGAGAGAGGGAATTGTAAAATTATTCCTTGGGATAATTACCATAAATATATGCTATTTTAAAAGGAAGGAAATAGAAGAAAGGTGTTTGTAACTTATTTAATTCACACGCTCTCTTTGAACATTTTGTATGAATATATATATTAATTTTTATTTTAATTAATATCATTTAATTTTACATATTATGTTAATTAGTTGTGCTATTGCACTTATATATCATTACTGACATGTCAGTCCTTTAATAAACAAATTTTATATAGCAATTTAAATAAATTTTTGTAAATATATAATTTATTTTGTTTTTTTTTTTCAGCCGCACAAGCTCCACCAACTAATCCATGTAATCCATCACCTTGTGGACCTAATAGTCAATGTAGAGAAGTTAATGGACAAGCTGTGTGCTCATGTTTACCAAATTATATTGGAAGTCCACCTGGTTGTAGACCCGAATGTGTTGTCAGTTCAGAATGTCCATTGAATAGAGCTTGTATCAATCAGAAATGTACTGATCCATGTCCTGGAACTTGTGGATTGAATGCACGATGTGAAGTTATAAATCATAGTCCAATATGCAGTTGTCAACAAGGATTCACTGGTGATCCGTTCACTAGATGTTTACCAGTTCCACGTAAGTTGATATGATTTTGTTTCCCAAAAAATAAGTTTTTAATAAATTATAAAGCGTTTGAAATATCTACTTTTTAAGATCGACTTTAAAAGTAGATATCTAAATAGAACTACCTAAGTTCAGTAGATACTTAAGTATATTACAAAAAGTGAAATAAGATTTATATTATAAAACTAAAGTTATTTATGGATATTTTTACTGCTTTAAATTTGTGATTTGTATGAGCTATTAATCATATAACCAAGGTCTGGTGTTTCTTGAATTTTATTTTATACAAGTTGACCGTTTTTACTTCCTTGTACAAAGTAAAAGAAAGTATTGTGATCATGAAAAATTTCGGTTTTCTGATTTCAACAGAAATATCCATTTTAACACCTGAATGCATTTTGACTAGTTTCGGCATGACATCTGTATGTATGTATCACACATAACTCAAAAACAATTAGTTGTAAGATGTTGAAATTTTGGATTTAGTACTGTTGTAACATCTAATTGTGCACCTCCCCTTTTGATTGCAATCAACTGAATCGAAAGTGTCCAATTCATATTTTGGACTTTTTCTTAACTACAGTACTAAGTCCTCATTGAGAGCTTTTCAATTTTCATCGGTTCAAATCAGACTTCATCTTCTTTTTTTTTTAATTTAAATATATTGATTTATTAAAAATTATTAACCTCTAGTTGTAAAAACTTTTATGATAAATAATTCAGTAACAATAAAAAAAAAAAAAAAATGTGTATATGTAATTTAATAGGCATACAAGAGCCGGCCTCTGTGGTGTGAGTGGTAGCGTCTCAGCCTTTCATCTGGAGGTCCTGGGTTCGAATCCCGGTCAGGCATGGCATTTTCACACACACTAAAATCATTCATCGATCCTCTGAAGCAAATACCTAAAGGTGGTTCAGGAGGTTAAAAAAAAAAAGATTGGCATATAAGAAATTCATGTGGTGTCCACATCAGATATTTTAAATTTGTTTTTAGATAAAAAAAGATTGTAATAGAGAATAAGTTTTAAAAGTTTGTTGTTGTAGCCACTGGCTGTAATGATATATTTCAAATCTTCCCTATAGTTGAAAAAAATTGATTATATTTCAACAAATATTAATTTTAAATTATTGAATTGTAAGTGTCAGTTATTTATTTAAATGATGGTTTATTTATAGCACCTCCACCACCTCCGGCTGCACCAGTTGTTGTAAATCCATGTGTTCCATCACCATGTGGTCCAAATTCACAATGTCGGGATATTGGTGGATCACCATCATGTTCGTGTCTTCCAGAATACATAGGCAGTCCACCGAATTGCAGACCAGAATGTACTATAAGTGCTGAATGTGCTAGTAATTTGGCTTGTATGAGAGAAAAATGTAGAGATCCATGTCCAGGATCATGCGGCGCTAATGCTCAGTGTAGTGTAATCAATCATACTCCAACATGTACTTGCCCTGAAGGAATGACTGGAGATCCATTCACAAACTGCGTTCCAAATCCATCTCGTATGTATTGATTTCATAATAATTTTTTAATTGATAATAAATATTGTATTAAAATGCCCCCTGGCAACACTTTAAACTGCAACTAGTATGTAGTTATTAATTTATTTAAGTTAATAAGCTAAAAATTTATATTTATAATGTTATCATTTTATTTTTAAAGCAGATTCATAATATACAACATTACTTAGTCGGCAACATTATCATAGTTTATTTTAAAATATGTAATTAAAAATTAAGAAAAATAATAATGCTTCTTCAATCAAGTTCATGTTTTAAGTTTTTAAGTTGTAATCATAACAATCTTAAGTATCTTTATGAAAAAGATGTGTACTGTTTTTATAATTGCTGATGAAGTAGTTTAATTACAGTATGATAAATTCTTATTGTATCAAATTATTTTTTTATTTTATTATATCAAATAATAATAGTATTGATTTAATATTTTTTAATATTCATAAGTATAGTGAGAGTAATTAAATTTTACCTACGTTTTTAAATTGTATGTAACCATTAGAAATATGTAGTTAAATATTTTGAATTTTTAAAGTAGTTTTCACATCTGAGAAGCAATGGTAGTAGCTGCAAAAATTTAGAAAAATTTAAAAGAAGTATATTAAAAAATTCTCTCTAATATAAAAAATAATTACACTAAACTATTAAATTTCTTAACTTCATTAAAATCACTACAGCTTTTTATCAATGCTTTTAAAAAACATACGTTTATGTTATCATAAACGTAAAACATTTATATGTACTTTGGATTTATATATTCTTTGGATGTCGTATAATTTAGTTTTTTTTTTCAGCTGCACCTGTACCAGTAAATGTAGATCCATGCAATCCATCACCTTGTGGGCCAAATGCTCAATGTTCTGATGGCATATGCACTTGTCTACCAGAATATCAAGGTGATCCATACAGAGGTTGTAGGCCTGAGTGTGTTTTAAATGCTGATTGCCCTCGTGATAAAGCATGTATCAGAAATAAATGTGCAGATCCTTGTCCTGGAACGTGTGGTCAAGATGCACGTTGTGATGTTGTTAATCATATACCGATATGCAGTTGTCCACCTGGAACATCTGGAAATCCGTTTGTGCTATGTCGTCGGGTTCAAGGTTTGTATTTATATAATTTTGTATGGTACTAAAAAGCTTATTACAATTTTACGTTTTGTTAATGCTATTTAGATATAAAATTTAAGCAAGTAGTAATATCTAGTTGTGCACCTCCTCTTTTGATTGCTATCGACTGGACCAAAAGTGTCTAAAAAAGCCCATAATCCAAAAAATTTGTATTTTGGATTTTTTCTTGCAGTAATCAGCTCTCATTGAAATCTTTTCAACAATATATCATAGTTGTACTTATTTTCATTGGTTCCAATACCCAAATAAAATTTTAATTAATGAAATATTTGGATAGTACAAGGGGAAGACACATTGGTTCAAATCCAACTTCATTTCCTTTTTTTTTTAACTTTTTTTTAATTTAAATATATTGATTATTAATAATTATTAACCTCTGATTTAAAAAAAATATGTATATGTAATTTAATAGGCATACAAGGAATATCATGTGGTGTCCGCAGCAGATATTTTCCTTTAAATTAAATTTAAAAAATGGGGGGTTGACCTTAAAGATTGTTTTTATGTTTTGATGTTTAATGAGTAGATTTATATTTGAGTGTCTTATAATTAGCTCATTCCAATCACTGTATGTGATTAAATTAACATGTTTCTATTTGAATTATTAATGCTCAGTAAATTAAAATAATAAACAAAAATTACATTTTTAAACAATATACTTATTTTTTTAATTTTGACATCTGTTAAAGATTTAACCAAAAAATAATTAATGCTTTAATTTAAAAAATGATTGTCCTGTATAGAATATAACAAACATTTATAACTGCTGTACCAAAAATAATTTTTTTTTTTTTTGCTAAGTAACTTATTTGTACATTTTTAAAGTTATTTTTAGGTAAATATTAACTTTTCACTTTTATTTTTCAGCTCCAGTAGTAACACAACCATGTAGTCCATCACCATGTGGATCAAACAGTCAATGTAGAGAAGTTAATAATCAAGCAGTATGTTCATGTTTACCTGGATTTATTGGTTCACCACCGTCTTGTAGACCAGAATGTGTTGTCAATTCAGATTGTCCTTTGAATGAAGCTTGTATTAACCAGCATTGTACTGATCCTTGTCCTGGTACTTGTGGACTTTCTGCTCGTTGTGTAGTTATAAATCATAATCCAATATGTAGCTGTTCACCTGGAATGACTGGAGATCCATTCACAAGATGTTTCCCTATTCGTGAGTGAAATAATTATACATTAATTATTTTTATTAATCTGTCTAAAAAATATTTGTTTATTTTTGTGAATTTTTTTGCATTTATTTTTTTAAAAAAATTATTATTTTAGTTAAAATACGAACAAGATACTGTTGGATTTATAGTTTTCTCTGAAATTTTCTATTTACAGTTTGGCTATTTTTTCTCAGTAAATGAAAATATCACATGATCTAACCAATATTCTTCAGCGACTTTAATCTCATAATCCTCATTTGTGTTTGTAATTTTTTATGGTATTTTCATCTTTTTTTCTTCTCTTTTTTGCATTTATTTTTTTAAAAAAATTATTATTTTAGTTAAAATACGAACAAGATACTGTTGGATTTATAGTTTTCTCTGAAATTTTCTATTTACAGATTGGCTATTTTTTCTCAGTAAATGAAAATATCACATGATCTAACCAATATTCTTCAGCGACTTTAATCTCATAATCCTCATTTCTGTTTGTAATTTTTTATGGTATTTTCATCTTTTTTTCTTCTGTAAGTCAATGTACCAGTCATCTCATCATTTACATTTCTTTCTGATGATTGCACCCTCCTGTAATTGTAAATGTCTTATTATAAATCTAATATCATTGACAAACTTGAGTTTTTTCCTCTCACATAATTAAATTATTTCATTGTTTTCCCTATTTCTGTTGTAATAAGTTCCTCTGCTTTCAGATGTCATTTTTTTTTCAGTTTTTCAACCACTTAAAATCATAATACTTATCAACTGTCTTTCATAATTTACTCGCATATCATTTATTCATTATGACTCTTGCTTACTGAATTTATATGTATTTTATTTTTATTTTAATTCAGGAACATATACATTGCCGCTTTTTAACTACTCATTAAAGAAAAAGATTTAAAAGAAAAAGTTACTTTTTAAACCTGAACTTCTCATCATTATAGCCTTTTCTTAAAAGATTTCTTTCACTTTGATTTAGCATAATCTGTTTAATGTTTACTGAATCATATTTTTATTAGTTATGATTACACCCATTTTGAAAAAGAATTAAAAACAGATATTTTTTATGAGGTGTCCTAAAATTGTTAGTTTACATCAACATATGTTGTTAAAATTAAGTTAAAAATGAATTTTGTTGTGTTAATTTACTCATGATTTTTCAGCACCTGCAGCACCAACACCAGCGCCAATACCACAGAATCCATGTCAACCATCACCTTGCGGACCTAACTCAGTATGTCAAGCATCATCTGCAAACACACCATCATGTACATGTTTAACTGGATTCATCGGCGCACCACCAAACTGTCGACCAGAATGTATCTCTAACAGCGAATGTGCACCTCAGTTAGCATGCATCAATCAAAAATGTCAAGATCCATGTCCTGGCTCCTGTGGTTTAAATGCTGAATGCCGTGTTGTTAGTCATACACCAAATTGTATTTGTCCACAAGGTTTTACAGGAGATCCATTTACTATCTGCAATCCAGTACCATGTAAGCGTTACCCTGATAAATTCATACAGCAGCTTCAGTAGATAACAACACCTAATTATGCTGGGGAATTTTTATGCGATTATTTTATTTGCCTTTTATATCATTATACTTATTGTAATTATTATTAAAAACTGGTGATAGTTAAAGTTATGTAGTTTTTCACTGTAGTTTTGTGACTGATCTCTAAATCAATTTATTATATAAACCATTGGTTAGAAGTAAAAATAATGTATAAAATTATATAATAGTTATTTGGGTTGCTAATGGTATTAAATGGCTTTATTAATATTTATTTGTAATATATTAATAATGAACATAATGTAACTTTTTTAATACTGTTATTAATATAATTTTTAAAAAATAATGGTTGTGCTGTTAAATTATTTTAAGTCATGTAATTTTGTAATTTTTGTCTGTGATAATAGTTATAAGAATATTAGTACCAAAGTAAACTGTAAAACAGCATAGCCATTTAATTTTTAACAACTCTGTGATATTTTTATGATACATTTTTTATTACTAGTTGTTTATTGAGAAAAGATGTTTAGCATAAATTTGCCTTTTGATTGATAAATTAAAAAGTTAATTTAAAGATTTTACAAAAAAAATTGTTTTGCAACTGTTTATATTAACTGTTTTACTTATTTACCAAAATTATAGATTCTTATAAATAAATAATTTACTAATTTATAAACTAAATTCAGGTAATTTTGTATTTTATATGGTATTAAATTGCTGTTTTTTTTATTCTCATTGTTGCAAATGTAGTATCCTTGTTTATTATACCAAAAGTGCTGGGTTCCCAGCTAGGGATTTGGAAAATTTTTAGCAATAAAATCAAATCACAGCTGCTAGTGGGCCTTAATAGCTAATGCAACAATGAAAACAAACTGTTTTATAAAATGCTAATTTTTTATTTTATTAAACTATGAATAATTCTGTAAATATTTTTTTGGAGTAAATCTGTTATTCTGCTCATTTAAAAGGTATAAATTACAAAAAATATAATCAGTACTAGTTTTATTTTTAAATTCTGTTTATGTTAAAAAACACAACTCGGTTAAAAAAAAATAATTGTTGCTGGAAAAACCTTTTGGTTGTTAGTATATAGAAATATATCAAATATTTTTGGTGTATGTTTCAGAATTTTGGAATATTCTGAACAGACAAGCTGTTTTTCCATTATTAATGTTTTTGGAAGTAAAATATTTGAAATACTGTGTAAATCTCACTTTTTCCATATAAAACGTAGGCATCAATGATGAGATTTGTTTGACCAAAAGTTTTTTATGTATAGTTCCTTTGTTTGTTATAGTTCTTGGCCAGTTCCAAATTTCAGTACAATATAATTTAATACCATATTACGTACTACTGGTGGAGGAGTTAATTAGTTTAATAAAATAAATAAATTATTATTGTATGATTATTTATTAGTATTTATGTAGATAACACTAATGTAATTATTTGCTTAATAATGGCTTAAAGTACCTTTTTTTAATCTTAATATTATTAATGCAGTATTTGTAATATTATAGATATAATAAAGTAAATGATTGTAACATCATAATCAATAATAATTTGCTTTTAAGTAGTATCATTTTTAACCGCTTTTTGTATATATACCCTTGTTGCAAATATTTAGGTACTTTCATATTGATTAAGCTGTTTGGTATCGGTGTAATTATTTCAGTTCTCCTGCTTAATTCAATAAGTAATATTTTTAAGGTTGTTTTGCTTCACCTATTGGTTTTTGGATTTATTTTTGTCGATTATTTTGTTGTTGTTTTTTTTTTTTTTGTTTTTTTTTTTTAAAGGATCATCAAAAGTTGATTCTGCAAAGTTTGATCTACAGTAACTATTTTGTTATCTTTTCATTCTGAAGTAATTTTGCATGTCAAATGTTATATAGTTGCATGATTTTTTAATCTGTATTTTGCATTTTCTTTGCATGAAATTTATAGTTATGTGTTTGCATGATTTGAAATCTTATTTTAGTACCTCACTTTAGCAGAGTCTGTTAAATAAAAATATGTTAAATAAAATAAACAAATTTTACATTTTTATTTATTTTAGAATTAATTAATCTTTTTTATTTATTACCTTTAATAATTGTTTTATTCATTTTATTACAAATATTCTATTAATCTATAGAGAATGCTTTTCAACAATAATCTGAATAACATTTATTTTAAATTATTTATTCAATGACTCTGAATTAAAGTGAGTTTTCTTTGAACAAAAATTACAGTACATTTTTTTTTTTCAGCTACACCACCACCAGCTCCTAAACCATCTGATCCATGTACACCATCACCTTGTGGTCCAAATGCACGCTGCCGAGTCGAAAGTACTTACGCAGTGTGTGAATGTTTCCCTGAATATCAAGGTAATCCTTATGAAGGTTGTCGACCTGAATGTCTTGTGAGTTCTGATTGTCCAATGAATCGTGCCTGTATTAGAAATAAATGTAAAGATCCTTGTCCTGGTACATGTGGCCTAAATGCCATCTGTACAGTATCAAATCATATTCCTATATGTTCTTGTCCTGATGGAACTACTGGTGATGCATTCAGACTCTGCGATCGCATTCAGATGATACGTAAGTAAAAAATATACTTTTACAAACATTTAATTATTTTATTTTTTTAAATTATTTAAATCTACCTTTTATAAAAGTTGTGAACATTGCTTAAATACATATATTTTCATTTCATGAATTACAAATTTAAAATTATAGGTCCTTCACCCCCCTCCCCCACCATCTAATTCTGTTGAATATTAGGAAACCCCTCTCCAGCTCTTATGTAATATTTAGTTCAAGATTAAAAAGTAAAGAGCTGTGGTAGATTCTTTTTACCAAAAATTTGAATTATTTTATCTTCTGAAGTATTTATTGTTAATTATAATGTTTATACACAGATATCTTCATTTGTGAATTAGTTAAATCTATAAGAATGTTCACAAATGAATTTATTTTACCATTTCCAAAAATAAATCAATCATAGGAAAAAATGTTGTTTCCTAGTTGATAAAGTACTAAAGGTAAAGGAAGCTACTAACCGATGTATTGGCAGCAGTTTTATGTAAAAAAGTATATTTCTTAAAATACATAATGGTCGTGACCAATAGTATTAGTATTCAATTAAAATAAGACACCCTAAGATGTCAAAGATATTTTGTGATAAAAATGTGCCTACAAATTTTTCATTCATTTTTAATATAAAAATTTAAATGGAGTAAATTAATTTTTATTTTTTTATGTATTGCACACATGATTATAGATCTCTGTTTCCCTCTACTAAGTGGACATAGTATGTATAATGGTGTATTTCCTGTAGGAGGAAATATGTTGAATTATACTTCTCTATCTGTCCTAGTCTGTGAATCACATAAAGCATTTAAAGGACTAGTAAAAGCTTCTCTTTCTTTTAAAATAATGATTTTTATTATACATTTACCCCCAGCAATGAGCAGAGTACAACTTGTGAATACCACCTGCATTTTAGTGGACTTGACATGATGATATTGTATAGCTCAGAACTAAAGACTGAAAAACTACTTCACTCCTTACTTATCTTAGTAAGCTTGGGATGAGTATTTATTATTATTGGGAATGACAGTGCCATTTTTTCAGAGTGACACGTCACCCTCTTTTTAGGAATTTTTAAAGTCCCTCCCACATGTAAAATAAAGTTGAGTTTATTAAAAGAAACAGATTCCTCCTCTCCACACTGAATCAATTAATAGACAGGTTCTATTAATAACTAGCAATTTTTAGAATTTATTTAATAAATTCTGTTTAATTTTTTTTTTTGTAATATTCTGCTTATAATACTTTTTCTAGAAGCATTTCAAAAATTATAATAAAGTATTGTATTATACATCTAGTCATACAGAATTACGACTACGTAAAATTATGTTTCTTTTATCTATTTACTTGTTAATTTTTTGTTAAATGATATAACCTTACCAGAAAACATATGTATAAAATTTTCATAAGGTTATCAATATAATTCAATACTGAATTAGTTGGCTTTATATTCCATATCCCAATGTAAAAATACTAGTTATACAAAGAAATCACCTTTACTGAATTAAATTAATTTTGCTATAGAATACCTACTGAGATTTCTGTTATCTTTTGATAAAATCATTGGTCTTTTTGTAATTTTCAATCATCATGCATATTTTTTTAGTTAAATTTTAATTATTAGTCTGTTGAATTTCTATTTTATCGTTTTAATTTTTTTTTAACATTTAAGAATTTTGTTTAGAAATGTATACAAAGGTTTTATGTTTATTTTTGACCATTTCCTATAATATTAAATTTACTTAGAAAATCTACTTAATGATTTAATATGCCAATATAGTTTTTAATATATTGATTTTGTTATATAAAGATTTTTGTTCCATCAGAATCTTCGTTACAAATATTTGTATCCTGTTATTTTAGCAACAACATCCACAGACCCATGTGTACCATCACCATGTGGTCCAAATACAGTATGTCATGCTGTTAATGGAGCAGCTGTTTGCGAATGTATACCTGGTTTCCAAGGTTCTCCGAGTACATCAGGATGTAGACCAGAATGTGTAATCAGCTCTGATTGTCCAAGAAATCGTGCTTGTGTCAATAATAAATGTGTTGACCCTTGTCCTGGAGTGTGCGGTTTCCGTGCCACATGTCAAGTTGTCAACCACAGTCCTATTTGCAGCTGTCCACCACCTACAGCCGGTGATCCATTTACTGAATGTAAAGATTTGCCTCGTAAGTATAAATATTTTTCATTTCATTAATTTTTTGTTGATCATTATTTTTATTTTTGTTAAATCCTGCTTGCAATATATTATATACTGGATTTCTGATTTATTACTGATTTCATTTACTGTTTATAATTATGTTGCTAGTTTTTGTTATTTAAATATCAGCCTCTAATGGCTGAACTGATGAATGTTTTAGTTCATTAATAATTCACTGCATGAAGACTTACAGCTTATGAATGGGAATATGATACAAGAAATTTGTAATGAATAAAAACTGCCTAGTCTGATGAGTTTCAAATCCAGATAATTCATTATAAATTCCTTATGTCCTTTCATTTATTTTTTTAAAAGAAACTGTCCTATCTATTCATCTTTTTTAACCTATCTAAACAGTCTAATTATTGAAGTATTGATATATGCTAAAGTTAGGAAAGCAGAGATCTGCGGTGTTTTTGGTTTTAATCATTATTGTTAAAACTTATTCAGCTGTCATAAATTATTATGTCAGTTCTCTTATAGTCCACTTAAGCCCAGTAAATATATAAAATATATATATATATATATATATATATATATATATACACCTTAAAAACATTATACTCCTTTTTGGGTAATCATGTAAAAAAAGGATTCTTTATTTAGCAGGAGAGAGTTGTTGGCATGCAGTTGGACCGGCAACTAACAACCTCACACGAATACACACAAGACTAAACAAAGAAGCTAACTCAACTCCCTGTTATCAATATGGCTAGCGTATAGATAATATTATATTTATACAATAAATATAACAACATAATATTACATTATATTTCTATTAAAAACGATTAAATTCTACATCTACTTACTCCTTAAACCTGTTTTAAATATAAAAACATCAAAATATTCCGAAAAATATTCTCTACACACTAATATTTCTTTTCTTAAAATATTTCTGTAAAATACTTAATATTCTCACCAACATGAGGATATGAAAGTGTCGAGGATCCAGGGGTCAGAGCCCCCTGGTTAGAGGGTTGGACAAGTGAAGAGAGCCCTGACCGACTAGTATACATAAATACATGTGTGTAAATGAGTAATGTTCCTTGGATGACAATAGTGATGTCACTTTTATTAAGAAAATTAGTTACTAATGATGTACAACTTCTCTTAAACATTATGAATCTATTGTGTACTATGGTGGTGATAAATAATTAATTATAAGTAAAAAAATACCCAATTATATATTTAATTCATCTATAAATGCATTGTTTTTCATTTTCCAGCACCACCTGTTGATCCATGCAATCCGTCACCATGTGGCCAGAATGGACAGTGTCGTGTCATTAATGGTATTGCATCTTGTACCTATCCAGAATGTGTTATTAATCAAGATTGCCCAAGAGATAAGACTTGTTTTGCACAAAAATGTAAAGATCCATGTGTTGATGCATGTGGTCTTAATTCAATTTGCCAAGTTGTCAATCACATTGCAATCTGTTCATGTCCACCTGGCTATACTGGTGAACCTAGACTTCAGTGTAAATTACAGGAAGTTCAACAAATACGTAAGTTTTTTAACAACTTTATCTTTCTTAGATTTTATTTTTAGACTAGATAAGAATGTTTAGCCTTGTAAGGAACTTACTTGATTCCAAACCATTAATCTATTAATGAAAATTAGCTTAATCACTTAAGTCAATAATTTATCTTATTAATAGAAATATGAATATGATATACTCTTCCTTACAAACAGATACTCCTAGTAATAGAAAGTTCATGAATATTTTTTTTTTCATTGTTATGTATGAAATGTTAATTTGGAGTCAAGTAGAGTCTGCTAAAAGTATTTTTCCTCTCCATTACTATTTCATCTAAAAGAGAAATGACTTAAAGATCTTCCTCAAGGAAGACTACTGTCACAAGAAAACTGACTGACTGCAAGGGAATTTCAAATATCTGAAAAATTAAATGAATTAACTGATAAACTAGTGACAGAGACTAGATCTTAGTAGGAGTAAGAGGCCTTTATCAAAAAAATGCATCTTGATCAGTAATTTAGTTGCTTATAGTAATTTAGTTGCTTTTTCCCTTGATTACAAAACCAAATACAGGATTAGAACCCCAGGGAATAGTGAGAAATAACTGGATATCCCTTAAATAGAGTTACTACTCTGTTGAACCTCGCTAAAAACCAAAACAGCTCTTCCACAAGATTATTAGACGGTATCAGGCTGACAGCTGATAAAAAAATCTTACAGTTCTGTTTATAAAAAAAGGAATTAATTGATTCATCATCTTTAGCTCAAAAACCAAAGATGAACAGCTTCTAGTTAGGCTTTTGAGCTCATTGTATAAAATAAGTTTACATAAAAACACAAAATATAGAAAAATAACAAAATTTCAATAATAATAGTAATAATAATAAAGAGCTAGAAAAGAAAGAAGATAGAGTATCGATTGAACTGGAGATGAATAACAGTGGAAAATTAAAGCAAGAAAAGCTTCTACCAAGGGGTAAGAGCATCTTAAAAATTCAGACAAATAACATTGGTCAACAAAATTTAATTTTTTGTTTGTTAAATGAGAGTGAATGTCTGATTCTTTATAGTATTTTTTATGCTGATTTCATATATGTTAATAATTTTTTTCTATTGGACTCAGTTTTTTGTAATTGGAATTTCTTTTGAAACAAAAAAATGTATGGTGAACGTAATATGACAATACATTACATGCATTTTGTACTCACTTAAAATCTATTTCTTTTCGATTTTCTGTTGTAATTTGCTGCAGATAGATCCCTCTTTAAATTACAACAGTAGTCAGCTAACATTTTTGGGTTCCATTTTCCATGGTATCATATTTCCATTGTAGATATTTCCTGGTGAAAGCGTTTTCCATGTTCATCACTGATAGTGTAGAGATTGTTAGGGAAAAAATCCAAATGTGAATGTAAGAAATTAATTTTGAGTGACATGCTATACCCAAGTTCTTTGTAGTTTTGAAGGAGTTCACTCACAAGTTCTTTGTTGTTACTGGCTTTATGGCTTCCAAGGAAGTTGTTTACCACATTCTGAAATGATTTCCACGGCAACCTCCAAGTCATTCAAACATTCTTCAAACGCTGGATCACTCATTAGTTTTCTTATTTAAGTCCAACAAATATACCTTCCTTTATTTTAGCATCACTTATATTTGACAGTTTGTTTTTTAAAAATTGAAACCCTGCACCATTACGATCCACTGGTTTAACAAAATTTTTGAATAAACCTAGCTTAATGTATAGTGGAGGAAGATAAACTTTTTCTGGTTTTACTAATGCCTGACTGACAACGTTCTTCTCTTCTACAGATAGTACCTATCTGTTTGGCCACTGCTCTTTTCCTATGCTGTCCCACTTGCACAAAAAGCAACAGAACTTAGTGTACACAAGTTGTAGTCCAAGTAAAAGCGCTATTACTTTCAGATCTCCACAAATATTTCTCATACTTAATCCTGTTCAATACAAGTTTCATAAGACTCCTTTATGTGTACAGCATATGCTAATGGTATTGATGGGTATTTATTTCTAATGTGAAGTAGAAGTTTTCAAACTAAGCTTCGATGAATCAATAAAAAGTCGCCATTCGTCAGGATGGTCCATATGACCCAAAGCTCCCAGTAGAGAGTCCACATCATTACAGTATACTAAGTTTCTGTACTGGGAGAAGAAATGTTCAAATTCTGACTGTCACAGAAAGCACTTATTTTAGTGTTTGGTTGTAAAAGCTGCAATCCTTTTAGTTTTGATGCCGGTATTTCTGCTTGTTTCTTTGATAAATTTAGATCACAAGCCAGATCATTTAATTCTGACTGATTAATTAAATGGGGTTTAGTATATCCATTTTCTAAAAGTTTTGGATTTCTTTTTACATCGCCTGATAACTCAGCAAAAGATTTTGACCTTTTTTATCTTAATCCTAGTTCCAAGTTTCTGATGGTACTGGAATTGGAAGCTTTTGGGTATGTAGCACTGGCCACATGGCAGAGGGAATATCAGGGTATTTAACATTAACAGTGTCTAGTTTTAGTTGTAATCCCAGATATCTTTATTACACAAAAATAACAATCTGTGATGTGATCCTTTGTTTCTCTCAAAACCATTGAAATTGCAAATGGCATGTGACGAGATCCATTTAAGCAACCATTCAACAATATTACACAAGAAACAATATTACTCCTCAAATATGAGGAGCCCTCATATTTGCCCTGATTTGATTTGTCCTGATCACCAAATTTATATCCAAAATACAGTTCATACCACTTTTTTATCAGTAGAGTTATATTTCTTTTCTGAGACTTCAACGTTAGCAGAAATTATTTGGATGATTAATGCAACTGCAAGGCATACAATAACTTATATTGTTTAAAAAGAAACACTTTATAAGCATACTAATTTAATAAACATACACTCACTTTACTGAACAACATATACCCGCAAATACAAAAGCCAGCTACAAAACTGAATCTTACACACACGAGAACTCGCGCTTGAATGAGAATTAAAAATATTTCTTTAATCTGCATGCTGTTTATAAATATAACAACAGAAATAACTAAGGAGTGGATTATATGTTTATAGTAGATGAAAATAGGAAGAATGAGTCACATTATTTTTCATTTTAATTAGGGTGTAAATAATAAACATGATGAATAATGTCTAACAAATCAATGTGACAACAATTAAGGGACTGTAATAAATAAACAAAAGCTATTTAGTTGATAAATAATGTAATAAAATGCATTCACAGAATGCTATGCTTATGGAGTTCATGCATGATTCTACCTAAAAATAAGAATGGTAGTTACAAAAAAACTAAGCCTGATAGAATAATCGTGCATTGAATTCTGGTTTCATATTTTAAACACCATGAAAAATACTGTAAGAATTAGTTATTCACGTTCATATAACAAACTGACTTAAAAAATGTATTCCTATAATTGGAATTGTCGTGGATTTTTTTTCATTACTTATAAAAATGTGCAGAATTCATAACAAAGATTGAAATTAAAAAGTTTTTTATAATTTCATTTCATTTAGTGTATGTTTTACAATTTAAAATTACATTTTAAATACTTTATTTGGTTAACAGCTCCTAGACCTGAATGTACAGCTGATCCAGAATGTTCCAATGACAAAGCGTGCATTGATGGCTCTTGTAAAAATCCATGTCTTGAATCTAGCAACATATGTGCTTCAAATGCTGAGTGTAGAGTACAGGCACATCGTCCTTTCTGTGTCTGTAGAGATGGTCTTACTGGAAATGCTCAACTTCAGTGTTATAGTAAGTAAATGTAATTTGTTAAATCTAAAATCAGTGTCACAAGGAAAAATTATTTGTGTATAGTTGGAAGTTAATGATGTAGTAATATTGAGAATTACATTTTTTGTTAAGATAAAAGTTTTATGGAAATCAAGTGAGCTAAATTTCAGAAATTTTAGTTTTTTTTAGACATTTCTAATGAAGTACTATTTCTTTTATAGCATCATTACTGTAGAGTAATAAAAACATGTATAAAAAAAGGAATAGATAGCAAATAAAATTAGTAAAATTCATTATTTTTCTGGCACCCAGGTGTAATTTTTGATAGAATATTTATTTATTTCAATATTCATTTTTATTTATTTAATTCCAATAAAACACAGAAATGTGGTAGCAAACACCTTAAAGGTTCAGTTAATTGCTTAAATCTTGAATTCAAAACATTTTTATTATTTACCTTATTATTATAAATTTATTATTTTATGATTAATAATTTACTTATTATGTTCTTTTATTTACAGTCGGTTGCAGAGCCCATTCTGAATGCCCACCAAAACGAGCTTGCGTCAATCGTGAATGTGTTGATCCATGTTCTTACACACAGTGTGGTGTCAATGCAGAGTGTCGTGTTGATAGTAGTCATCGTGGACGTTGCTTCTGTTTGCCAGAGTATTCAGGTGATCCACTTGTTAGATGTGAACGTCCACAGTGTACATCAAATTCGGATTGTCCTGACCAATTGGCTTGTATTGATCAGAAATGTCAAAATCCTTGTGATTGTGCACCAAGTGCACTTTGTAACGTTGCTAACCATATACCATCTTGCCGTTGTGCAACTGGTTATATTGGCAATCCTCATGAATCTTGTACTATTGGTAAGTTTTTAATTTGTTTATTTTTATTTAATTAAAAAATATATGTGTAATAATTACAATATGAATCAATGAGGATGGTCGCAAAGAAGACTGAAAATGTTTATATTATATTTAATAAATTAATGCATTATTTTATATATGAATATATGTTATTCACGATTCCTGTAAATATTGTGGTAGAAGTTGAAGTACTTATAAAGACAAAAATTTTATGAAACTGCATTTTAATATACATTAAAAAAGCTTATGATGGGGTAATCTCTTGAAAACACTTTATTTTTAGTGTTCTTATCTAAATACAGAGTGTCCCATATAAAACGCAACCCATCAATCACTCATCCATGAAATTTCAAAAGTCAAGCTTACTCCCCTACTCGTTACTGAAATGGACTCGTCCAACATCTGAACATCGCGGCGATGCAGTAGAACACTACCGATAGTAACAACAATGCAATCATAACGTTCAGTGTATTGCTAGAGACAAGATGCTGTTTTTGCTAGATGAAAGTGTTTTCATTGTCGAGTCGTACTTCAGTACGAAATCAGTGGTTGTAGTGCAAGATTTGTTTTGCCATAAGTACCCAGATAAACCAGCTCCTAACAAAACATCAGTATTAAGGTTAGTTGCAAAATTTAGAGAGACTGGTTCTGTTAATAACAAGGAGCACAAAAGATCTGCGTCAGTGTTGAATACAGATACAGTCACTGAAATCAAAGACCGATTACTCGCCTCGCCAGATAAATCGATCAGACGTTTGTCTGCTGAAATTAATTTGTCTAAATCAACTGTTCATCGGGTGACCAAACAATTACAATTACGACCTTATCGCATTCAAACGGTTCATCAACTTCTTGAGCCCGACAAAGAATATACAATATTGTCAATGGTTCCGTCGATTTCTGCGTGAGGGAATTAATGTTATGGATTCGTTATTTTTCACAGATGAAGCACGGTTTCATTTGGGTGGCTACGTAAACAGCCAAAACAATAGAATTTGGAGTGCTGAAAATCCCCACGTTTATCACGAAAAACAATTACACCCGCAGAAGTTGGGCGTGTGGTGCACGATATCACGGAAGAAAATAATTGGTCCTATTTTTTTTTGAGTACACCATTAATGCAGAACGATATCAGGATATCTTATTTCAGTTCATCGCACTCTTGGAAGAGGAAGACAGACACTGCTGGCTACAACATGACAGTGCGACATCGCACTTTGCAGGTTCATTTTCTGATTTCGTTGAGGAATTCTTTGGTAATCGTGTTATCGGTCGAGGTTTGTGGCCACCAAGATCTCCAGATTTGACTGCGGCGAATTTTTTTCTACGGGGTTACCTCAAAGAAAAAGCCTACAGCAACAAACCACGAACACTTGACCGATTGAAAGTCAATATTGAACAAGCTGTATTAAATATCCAGCCACAAACTTTGTAAAAAGTTGGAAGAAACGCTGTAAAAAGAATTGAAGCTTGTATTCAAGAAGATGGCGGCCACTTCCAACATTTACTCTAAATGTAAGGTAATGGATGATAATAAAAATTACATTTACATTTACACATGCCTTTATATTATTTCAATACATACCAATATAAGGTTCGGTTGCGTTTTATATGGGACACCCTGTAGTTGTAACTGACAGTTAATCCATTATTTTACTTATACACGTACACATATTAGTGAAATTAGTTAAACGTTTTGCATTTTTTATACTTAAAAGGTTTCCTCTTGTAGAGGAAAGTAAATAAACATAGATATTTGTACAGTTAGATAATATACATATTAGTTAACATTTTTATTATTTTACACTTGGTTAATATTTTAATGTAAATGGTAACAGCTTTCAATGCCTTCAGATTGGATCCTTTTGTTTTTCTCTGGATATGTGTGGTTTTTTTTTATCTTGTTTTACATCAGATATGTTATTACTAGAAAATGAAAATTTCTTGGGTATTTTACCTTTTAAAAATGTATTAGTTTCATTTAGCCTATAAAGATAATGTTTTTCTGTTTAGATCTCTTTATTATTTTGTTTCTAATATTATGTATTATTCTTGCACGTGTTATTTCAGCACCTGTGGGATCACCACCAAAATGTAAGAAAGATGCTGATTGTGCTAGCAAGTTGGCTTGTTTTAGCCAAGAATGTAAAAATCCATGTATTGAAACTAAACCTTGTGGTGCCAATGCTGAATGTCTTGTGGTCGACACACTGCCATTGAGAACAATGTCATGCCTCTGTTTACCAGGTTTTATTGGAGATGCTGATGTTGAATGTAAAACAGGTAAAATTAACCTAATTTTTTTCATTATTTATTTATATGTATAGATTGTATATATATATATATATATATATATATATATATATATATATATATATATATAAATTGTTTACATATTCAATTTATAAAAAAAAATAATAATATTAATTAGTTTGCACTTTTGCCATTTATTCTGGCTAAATCTTTAAGTCAGATTGCTAAGATTTTATTAATTTTAGTGTTAATACTTCTGTACTATTATTTTTTAATCAATTTATATTGATAAATGTGAATACTAGTGATTTTTTTTTTTTATTATAATTAAAAAGATGTTTTTAAGGCACTTTTTTACAATGTATAAATTTTTCTATATGTTGAACACTTTCAAGCCTGTGTTATGGTACATTTTGTCTTTCTGTTTTGATGATGAAGGTTTTTTCCTTACGTTTAATAAATCAATTTTAGATGAACTGAGTCATTTACCTTGTAAGTATTTACTTACACTTGAAAATAGTTATGAAGAAGTTATATGTTTATTAACTTGTTTGTATTTAATGAATTTAATCATAGTTTTAAAGACAGTTTGATGTTGATATTAACAAAAATGTCTTTGCTTAACAACTGTTAAAATAATATTCAATCTATGTGTAGATAAGTATGAAGAGCTAAATATTTTACATATTTCACTTTTAAAAGTAATATATTTTCAAAACTTCATAATAATAAAAAGCAATTCAAATATAAAAGCATAACAAACAATGTAAAACTACAACAAATCTAATCTTCATGTAGTTTATGACAATTTTTTCCCAGAAAATTCTTAAGGTTTAATGTATTCTAAGATTTTTCTTGTAAGTCTTATGTTTTATTGTTAATTTAACTAAATTTTTTTCTAAAAAATTGACTATATTTATTATTTGCCTTATTTAAAAATAAATATTTACCATCAGAAAGTGATAACCAAATAATAATTATTATTGGATTTAATTTTATTTTTAATAGAGCTAGTTTGACAGATTACAGTTAACAAGTTAATGTACATATATTTATTTCTGAAATTTTCTCTAACAACATTGTTTTATTTTTTTTAATATCTATTTTAGATTAAATTGATATGTTAAAATTTGATATACTTTGAAATTTTGTCAAAATTGTAATTTTGTTCTTATTCATATCAATTGTTAAATGAAATATCATAAAAAATTAGAAATGGTGCGCACAGGTTATATTTTTTTTGACTTGTATTTTTGTACGTGTGTACAAATATATATATATATATATATATATATATATATATATATATATATATATATATATATATATATATATATATATTAGTAAAAAAAGATATGTCTAGGAATCTAAACATAAATCAAAATTAATTGTCAAAATTGTTCACTTTACGAAATGTATGTAATATTTTTTTGATGTTAAAAATTGACAGTTTTAATTTTATTTTAATAATCTTATTTTACAAAACTAAATATTTATTTTCAAATAAATATCATTGCTGTTTGATAATAACTAAGCTTTTACTATTTATAATAATTACTATGATTCAAATTAGTTAGTTACTTTGTTAGGTAACTATTTTTACTTATTTTAACTATGTTACATTATTTTTATTGACAGAAAAAAATATTTAACATTTGTTTAATGCACATTTAAATATCATTACACTCTATCCTACTTACTAACTCTAAACAGAATATTAAAGTGTTAAAAGGTGACACCTAATTATTTATTGGGTTTTCCTGATGTTTTGTAAATGAAAGAAAAATGTCTATATCATACATTGTTGCCTAATTACTAAGTCTTTTTTTATAATGCATTTAATTAATGCTTTTGTGTTATGTTTCAGGTCACATTTTTAATGAATAACAAGCTTTGCTTTTATTAATTACATTTTCCATACCTATACAATCCTGCCTCTTCCTCAGCAACACACCCATTTAATTTTTATTTATTTACTTATATTTAAATTCATTGCATGTTTTATTTGCATGAGTTTGTTCCCTTTTCAGTTTATTTTATTATCTTTCATAATTTAAAGATTTTTAAAATAATTTACTTTATATAAATGTTCTTTTCTTAAATTTTAATCATATTGCAGTACAGTAAAAAAAAAGAATAAGTAACTTACATTTAAATAAATATATTTACTTGTGTTTATTGTAATTTTAAAAGTTTGTAAATTAGCATTATTAATTTTGTTCAATGAAATAATGAATTCATACGGAATTAAGACATCATTTTAATATAGAAAAACCATATATCTCTGTTATTGATGTTTTTATAACATGTGTATTACTCATCAAAGTTTATACAGCTCAGTTGATGCACAGTGTGGGGTTGGATTGCTGGACCTGTGATCTCCTCCTGCTATCTGTTAGTACTCTGGCAGAACACTGTCGACTCCACTGTAATATCAGTAATGATAAACTAATTGACACCCAGTTGGAACTACTGCGCATCTATTTGTTGTACTTTCTGTACTTTGATGAGTAATAAAATTGTACATTATAATTTTCTTATAGTGAAGTAATTATTTTATATTTTATTTATTTATTTATTTATTTTATTTTTTTTTTTTTATTAATTTCACACAGAAAGTGTATAATTTACTTTGCTACAATTTAATAATATTATTACTTTTTATTAACATCGATAAAATTATATGTAGATTTTTTCTTTTAATTTTGACTAATTCCTTAACTGTTTGATTCACTTTAACAGCTCCTGCTTCAACACCTGGTTGTCAAAGCGATAATGAATGTCCATTAACAGATACATGTTTGAACAAACGCTGTGTTAATCCGTGTGCTTTAACACATCCATGTGCACAAAATGCCGAATGTCAACCAGTTAATCATAAAGCAGTTTGTAAATGTCCTACAGGCCTTATCGGTGATCCATTTGTTAACTGCTACTCAGGTAATTAATAAAATGTTATATGAAAAAACAAATGTAAAGTATACAAGTGTTACGTAGTATATTTCACTGAATTTGTACTTATTCATCAAAATCATCATTCATTTATTTTTTTATAAAGTAACAATTACCTGTTTAAATATATTTAATTTATTGTTACCGGGTTGGTCTAGTGGTAAACTTGTTGTTGCAAATCAGCTGATTTCGAAGTCAAAAGTTCTCAGGTTCAAATCCTAATAAAGGTAGTTGCTTTTATTTGAATTTGAAAACTAGATCGTGGATATTAGTGTTCTTTGGTGGTTGAGTTTCAATTAACCACACGTCTCAGGAATGGTCAGCATGAGTCTGTTCAAAACTACATATTTACTGGTAAGTCGCTAATGACTTTAATTGTTGATGCAATTATAATTAAAAGTATTAAAAAAAAGTCTATTTAATGTTATTTTTATTAATTTGAATATTAATTAATTATACAGTATTGATAATTTTTATTTTTAGTTGTGATATGTAAAGCAACTACTATCCATAACTCAAAGATAGGAATTTTTTTTTGCCTCATAGGAACACACATAGCTTGGAATTATGATTTCTTCATTTGATGTTTTTTTTTCAGATGTGATTTTAGTATTTTTTTTTTTGTTCATATAACAGTACTTTTCTTTTACAAAATTCATTCTATAACGTTATTGTACAGAAACAAACATTGTAAAAAAATAAAACTATAGCAGTTTTTATTACCTACATGTCTAAAATAATTAATTGTATTTAAAAAAAAAATAGTTAGGTAGCTGGAGAGGTAAGCCCTGTTTTTGCATTACCATCAGATCAGGCTAAACAACAATTGTTAATTAAACCAAACATTGACAAAATGATTGCGGCTTGTTCGGTTTATTTAAATTAAATAAATAACTAATCAAAAAGCGCAAACAATTATTACAATCACCATTATTCATTTTTATGCAATAAATTATTATTATTTTTTAAACAGAATATATTAAAAGAGCTGATGTACTTGCATAGTCATATTTTCTCAAATTGCATATTCTGGCAATATTTATTAATCATAAATCATCATTTACATAATAAAAAAAAATTAGACGCTTGAAAACAAAACAGAGCACTCTACATTTTCATAATTAAGTAACCAGTCATTTATCATCCTGTTACAGATTCTTACTAATACAGTTTAACACATTCAGGTAACAAGTTAAATATCTTTAGGTGTAATATAGATGCCGGCCTCTGTGGCACGAGTGGTAGCATCTCGGCCTTTCACCCAGAGGTCTTGGTTTCGAATCCTGGTCAGGCTTGACATTTTTCACACACGCTATAAAGAATTCATCTCATCCTCTGCGGAAAAAAATTGCTTAACTGCAGACCCGGAGTACTCATTTTTCATTTTAAACAACATAAAATTCTTCTTATTTCTTAGTTTGTTACTAACATGCCTATAAAAGTGAAAAAGGTAAGAAATTTGGTGTTTGAAAAAAAGGAAACAATTGAGTCCTAACTAGCATCTACAAATAATTTTGATTAGGTGTTTTTGGTTTATTATTACAATCCAGTTCTACTAATAGTAATGTGCAGGCAAAGAAAAGGAAATGTATACCTTTGAAGGTTTACATCCTTCATAAAAAAAATACCTTATAATATGCCAAGTATGGTTATATATACGAGGTGCTACCCAAAAGTTCGGGGAATTTTACCATAAAAATATAATAGCTTACCATAACTTTTAATTTCCACTGTCTCCTTCAAAGTAATCCCCTTGGGCATTGATACAGTGATCCCAGCATTTTTTCCATGATTCCATGCATCCCTGGAAGTCTACAGGTGTAAGTGTTAAAAGCACATTCTGGGTTTCTTCCTGTATCTCCTCAGCTGTGTTAAAACGACGGCCTTTCAATTGAAAGTTTATTTTCAGAAAGAGAAAAAAGTCGCACGGGGCAAGGTCAGGCGAATCACTACATCTTTTTGGAAGCCAAGAAATTCTGAATGGCTAGCGATGTGTGCACGGGCGCGTTGACAGGGTGCAGAACCCAGCTGTTGTTACCCCACAGATCTGAACGTTTGCGCCTAATGCTTTCACGTAACCGCTTCAGAACTTCACAATAGAACATCCCATTGACAGTTTGACCAAGAGTTTGGCGACTTCCACTACAACGACTGCTGCTAGTTTCAGGGTAATACCCGTACACCCATGTCTCATCACCGGTTATGATGTTGGAGATGAAGGTCATCGCTTGCTGAATTTTTCAATTCACTACAGACAGCTACGTGATTTGTTTCTGGTCGCTGTTCAACAGTCTCGGTACAAATTTTGCAGCAATGCGTCTCATGTTCAAATTGTCCACCAAGATGCATTGCATGGATCCATATGACATTTGTATGATTGCACAAACATCATGGATTGTTTGTCTACGATCTGCAACAATAGCCTCTCGCATTTTCACGATGTTTTCCAGTGTTGCGCTTGTTGATGGTCTTCCTGAACGCTCGTCATCGACTGTTGTTCGTCCATCTTTGAATCGTTTGTACCACAAAAAAGTTTTACTTTTACTCATAGCATTGTCACCAAATGCTTCCACAAGCATACAACGGGTTTCTGCACCAGTTTTTTTTAAGCATTAAGCAAAATTTAATGCAGGTTCTTTGTTCTTTAAAATCTGCCATTTAGAACTTCGCCTAAGCAGTAAAACACAACGTTACACAACCGCATGAAAGTCAACAATGCAGCCTCTCACCGTCACAGCTGTTGGAACACTGATTCACAAAGAGTACTGTTAGCCACATCTAGCGGCAGCAGGTTGTACCAGCAATGGTTCACGCGCAAAATTCAAATTCCCCAAACTTTTGGGTAGCACCTTGTGTATAAATATATAAAAATAGTACCAAAAACAATATCAGTTAATGGAATTTTGTATCATTAAATTAACTGTGAATAATTTAAGGTGTTACTTTTATAGTTAACTTTATATCACTAAATATTAAGAAACTTTAAAACTTTTATTTGAGGATACACATTACAATGTGAAATATTAAAAAACAGAAGAAAACACACATTTGAAATGTCATTTCGGTAGAAAATGCCAAATGTTTTATGTGTTTATTATTACCAACCATTTCTTCCATTTGTGGAAGAAATACTTCCACAAATATATGTGGTATTGTGTGGATGTCTTTTGATCAAAGAATAAATTTGTAGTTAAATCTTAAGAAAAATATTCAGTAATAATTTAATTTAGTCATTGACAAGTACTGATGCAATCTCTGATAGTTGATTGTACATATTTCATTGTAATGCCAAGTAAGGAATGGAATGGAATTAAAATAGACAATAATTAAATAACCTACATTTTCTCTTCTATTTTATTTTATTAATACCTGTTAACAAATTAGATATTATTAAGAATTATTAATGAAAGATTATGTAATTTTTTTTTATTTACAGTACCAGCAACTACACCTGAATGTACATCTGATTCAGAATGTCCAATCTTAAGAGCTTGTGTTAACCAACGTTGTCAAGATCCTTGTGTTGTGTCAAATCCGTGCGGAACATCAGCCGAATGTGTCACAAGCAATCACCGACCTGTATGTAGTTGTCCTCAAGGATGGGCTGGAAATCCACAAGTTCAATGTTATAAACGTAAGTATTTCCATGTAACTACTTTTGTTTGAAATTTTGTATTTGATACATATAAAATATCTAGATAGTTTACTGTAGGTTTATGTATCAGAAAGGAACCAACCATACCTGATTAAATATTGTGTTTAATACATTTGGACTAGACAAAATTGTTCAAAGTTATTCTTCAATTCATAAATTTTTAATTAAATTGTTGCATCAACTTTCTATACTGTTTGTTTTTTAATGGTTACAAATGAATATCTCTTCTGTAGAATGGTACAGCAATTATAACCAGTTTGTAAAATTTTCTGTTAAATTTTTGAAATGAAGTCCATTTTAAAATAAAAAAATTCAGTATTAAGTATTCTTATTTTGTTTAATTCAAGTGAAAAAAAAATCCTGAATAAACAATGAAATTATTTATAAAAGTATTATTTTTATAACATAAATTAAAGATTCTGAATGATTTATCACTTAATATTGAATTTCTTTTATCGTATTCATTTAACACTTTATTCTGTATGGTTGTTCATTGTTGTACTTGCTAAAAATAAAAATTATGCCAATAATGGTATGGATAGTAACATTTTGTAACTGCTTAATTCTACATCAGTGTGTATTTACATCTTCTGTTTATTGGTAAGCAGTGCCATATTTTAGAAGAATTTTTACTTTCTCCGATTGTGTGGATATTTGTAATGCTGTGAAAACTAAAAATGCATTTTAAGATCAGTGTCAATGTATGATACATAACTTTAAAATAATATTTTGTTAATTTGCTGTTTATGTGATGTTTGCTCTTATAAATGTAATAGTTTAATTTCCTACGTAAACTCTTATTTTATAGAAGTAGATATTAGTTAGGTAGTAAATTTTTTTCATTAAGAACTACTTAAGTAACTAGATATGATTTTTTTTTCAGCGGAATGTAAGGTAGATGCTGATTGTTTGTATGATAAGGCTTGTGTAAATGGTAACTGTATATCACCATGTGTGGGTATATCTTGTGGACGTGGAGCAGAATGTCGAGTACAGTCCCATCAAGCTCAGTGTTTCTGCCCTCCTGGAACTCAAGGAAATCCACAGGTATTTTATATATGTATATAGAATTTCTTTTCAGTTGTTAATCAATTGTTGTAAAATCATCATTAATCAAAGTAATTGTGAGAATATTGACAAAAATAAATTTGAATATATTATTTAAATTAAATACAGATTGAAATAATTTAAAAAGTAATTAAACATGATTATAAAAAAGCACCAGAAAAGATAACCAGAATGTTATAAACAATATATATATGTTGTTTGAGAGAATATTTAGTTTTTTAATGATTTATTAATTAATAATCTATTAAAAAATAAAATATTTTGTCATATGAGTATATTTAATAGATATACTGAAATAATTGAGTAAAGATTGTTTGCAATTTGGAGTTTATCTTTATTTGTGTTTTGTTAACTTTATCTACGTATCAATAATTCTTGTTTAAAAGTTATTGCTATAAGAAAAATTAAATTTTTAATTTCTACACAATTATTACTCCTACAAGTATAGATCTACATTGTAATAACTTATTATTTGTTTAAGTTAAAAATTACAGCTTCAGAGAGATAAATAACTTAATACAGTGAAATTTTATTACTGTGGCTCTCTTTGTAGCAGCAATACCTCTGTTGTGGGAATATTTACCCTTCATATTCTTACATTAAGCAATGTATTTTATTTCTTTTATTATGGCAGATAAAATTTCACTAATTTCTCTTGCAGCAGTATTTTCCTGGTCATCAAGTGATAATTTTTTCTAATAACATTATGTTACAATAATAAAATCAACTGTCATGTTATTGAAACTGGGAGTAATTACAGAAAGATTTAAAGATCAGAACTTGAGTGAATTGATCAAGTAGTTTTCATAGATAAAGAGTTCAGATGTTTCCTTTTGGGCCAGAAGTAAAGACAAAATTCTCGCAAAAAATTTAGGATTTAAAAAAATTTTGAATTTAAATGTTTTGGTTGTTGACTGGAAAAGTGGGATAGTAAGAATAAAAAACAAATTATCTTATAAATTGTACTTCCAGAAAAAATTTTTAAAATTTAAAGATGAAAAATATGTCATTGGAAAAATGTCAAAGGAACAAATCACCATTTTATTCTGTGCTAATATGTCAGGAACAGAAAAACATCTGTTATTAGGAATCAGTAAATCAAGGAACACAAGAAAAGTTGATCAGAAAATTTTATTGGTGACAGATTATAGGACATATTGATATCATAATTAAAACCATTTTTGTGCCAGTCAATACTAAATGTATTCTACAACTGGTGGACCACAGTATCATAAAAGATTACTATAAGAAGGAAATGGTAAGACTTATTAAAAACACCTCAAAAGAAAATTAATTTATATGATGAAAACAGTATACCTACTGCAAAAAGCATGAGAAAATATAACCACAACATCAAAAAATTAATTTGACATTTTGGCCTTGTTCTAAACCCAGAAACAAACAATATTTATGTTGAAGAAGACAACCTTCCACAAAGTGAGCAGTCCAAACAGTTCTACATCTGCAGTATCTTCAGAAAAATAGATTTGGATCCTGTCTAGGGATAGACGATGGTTACTTTGGTTGTTTCTGACAATGGCAATATCATCAAAAGCATTCTCTTGCAGAATAAAGAAGAGGAAGGAAGTGAAGAAGACAATGAAACTGAACCAAAAATATTCCTGCCATCAAAGAAGCCTGCCATTAGATGCTAATCAGCTAATTTCCATACATGTCCAATGACACAACATAAATGAGGATTTACTAAAAGTTATAAGATATCTACTACAAATTAAATGCAAAGGTTAAAAATGACTGTGATTGTCAGCAGTAATAAGGTGAATTTTTACTCTGATAAGTTATTGGAAAAGATTAATACATATATTGTATAAATATTTTTTTGTAATTTTTATTAATATTGTATTTTTTGTATTTTGTTTTTACATATTCCTGTACCAGAACATTTTGCCTACAACTACATTCTAGAATAAATATTTTCAGAAGCCTTACTCTTGGATTAAGTCCAGGTTTCTTTTCTTTATGTTCAGATTTTATTTTTGTGTAATGAAAATTTTATTCAAGTTACTTTACATTACAGTTCTGAAACGTCCCAATTTAGGAAATAGATCTAAAATGCATCAATTTTTAAAGCCTGGATTTAATTTTTCTGTCTGAAAAGCAATTATAGCAGCAAAAACTGTCTACTTTAGTAAGAGTTCACTGTAATTCATAAACTGATAAAATATAGAATATAGTTGACTTCATAAGTCATATAGCAGGAGTATCAGGTGAATACACCATTTGCCAGGAATATATAGTCCCAAGTTTGATTCCTTGATTTGAAAGTTTTTCATCTTATCATTTCATTATACTTGTGAAAATTCTTGCTCTAATTCTTCTGATGTCTAATGCTTCTAAATAAATACATTTAAGGTCTGTTAAAAAATGTTTGATAAAAAATGAAGTGGCCATTAATATGGTCTCATTATTAATAAAAATAAATCTGGAATTTATTGTTCTTTATTATTCTGATTTATTAATTCATATTTAAATTTTTTAGGTATCTTGTGTATCAGTTGTATGTCAGTATAATGAAGATTGTGCAGACCATGAAGCATGTGATAGATTAAACAGAGTTTGTCGACCAGTTTGTGAAGAAGATACATGCGCTGAAACCGCCACATGTACAGCTCGTGAACATCAGCCTAGTTGTGTATGTCCACCTGGTAGTGAAGGAAATCCTTATATACAGTGTACAAGTAAGTTTATTTAATAATACTTGTGATAAATTTATCTGTTATTCAATAAAGTGTATCAAAATTTTCTCTAATTTACCTTCTTTTAATTAAAGAATTTCACTTTCATATAAAATTCCCCCTTCAAACATATGTTTTATGAATTTAAACAAATAAATTAATTTTTCAAAAAATTAGAAGTATTATCATACTGTAACATCCAACTATTTTTGAAGTAATATGAAAATAGAAAAAAAGTGTGTAGTAAAACATAAAATTTATAAGAAAAAAAATTACAGAAATTTTTTATTAATACTCTTTTGTTAAAATCTAAGTAGTGTGAAGTTGATACAAAAACTCTTTTTCTAACACATAACAGTACCATTTCTTGCAGTGAATATTTGGCTGTTGTGTAATATAGTATTAGTCAGTCTTTGAAGATTTTGAATACCAATCATTACTTCTAAAAATCTAAAGTTCTTAATCGCTTGGACTGTGAAGCAATCAAAACAAATATATTTATCTAAAATGATATACAGTCGCTTTCTTATCAACTAGGATAAGATAAACATCTTATCACAAATATCCTTTTAATTTGCATTACTTAAAAATAAACAGAATTTAATAATTTTTTATCACTTTATTTGAGGGAATGAAGTGTCAAAATTAATAAATTTAAGATATATAATTTACATAATTTTTATACATAATTGTTCCAATCCAATCCAAATAATGTTCCAATTTCCAAGCCCTTTCTGGTATTGAAAATGTTTTAAATTTAATTTTAAGTGATATCATAGATCGATCGTCAACTATAAAAATATTTTTATCTTTTATATAATTTGTTTATAGCACAATACACGCAGTTGTATCTAAAATTAAGTGATAAGTCATGTGTAAAAAACAAGTTTTTTTTATGATCAACAAATTATTATAAACAGAAATTTATTCAGTGATTAATAAATATCTTAAATTGATTTTATATTTTATTGTAATATATTTTTATTCTCTTTACAGGAGGGCGTATACCAGAATTAACACCAGAATGTTCTTCAGATGGTGAATGCCCATCCAGATTAGCTTGTATTAATAATCATTGTGAAAATCCATGTAAATTATCAGCAATATGTTCACCCGATCAAGAATGTCGTGTACAAGATACGTTACCATTACGTACGGTTATGTGTGTTTGTCCACCTGATAGTATTGCTCTTGCTGATGGACGATGCAAACTTATTGGTGAATATTATTATTTTAGTAATTTAATTAATGTATTATTTATTCATTTCATTCAGTAAATATTTATTATTTATAACAGTTAACTTACTTTTTTAAAGTTATTTTGAACTTTTTGATGAATTTTGTTGTGTAAGTTTAAAATAATTAGGTTTTCAAATAGAAGAGATGTGAAAATATTTTTTCATGTCATAATAATTTTCTTTTCTTTTTATTTTCATAGCACCTTCCCAAATTGAATGCAAAGTGGACTCTGATTGTAGAACAACAGAACGTTGCATGCGTGGACACTGTAATGAAGCATGTAGAGTAGATCCTTGTGGTCTCAATGCCCAGTGTAATTCTATCTCGCATTCTGCAGTTTGTACTTGTCCATCTGCATTTACTGGAAATCCCCACGTTGAGTGTTCATTAAGTAAGTTTTTTAAAACTATTTTATTTATTCATAAATTTATTGCAACATTTTTTCATCTTGGAAAAAGATTACTTAATTTACCTGGAAAAAAGTTATTTTACTATATAACACTTTTCTTCTTGCAATTGTTACAAGACTTGGGAAAAGTATAAGTGAGAATTATTAAGAATAATAAAAGAAAATGAATGATTAAATGTGGTGTGAAGCCATTCTAATTCCATTATTAAAGCCCAGTAAAATCAGGTTGTGTGCCTTCAGTTGTCACTAATATTCTGTTATCACTTATGAATGTTTTCTACCAGAGAATTGGGAACTGCAGATCAAAATGATATCTTGAGAATAACTCTTATTACATTAGAGCAGTGTAAATTCTGATCAGAAAGTTTTGCTGTCAAAGAAACTGTGCTGAATGTTTTGTTTTTTTTATGTCAGTACCTTGTTGCTGTTTTTCTTAAACCTGAAAAGACATAAGATGATTTGGTGAAGAATTCTGCTAAACACTTTGAATGGATTGAACAAGGATAATGTAGATAATTGTGTTTTTCATTTATGACCACATAGGATCACTTTAGTCAGTCCATTATCCAAGTCTCTTTGAAGGGACTGTTAAGGCCTTGCGGTCTTCCCAGTACTTCTTCATATGTTCCAATCTCCAAGCCCTTTCTGGTATTGAAAATGTTTGGGGTGTGAGTTTCTTTCTTGTGAGTATGAAGCAAGTGTTTTTGTCCTTGATTTTTTCATTTAATTTTATCTTGTCTGTGGTGTCTTCTGGTGTAAGGCCAATTTCTTTTAGATCCTCTCTTATTTCTCTGATCTATCTTCATATTATTTTGTATAAATAAGTGGAAAATTTAAATTTCCCTTCTGATATTTTAGAAATTATGTACATAAATTTTCAGGATAAGAGAATTTTTGTAAAAAATATCCCATGAAATATTAAATTTTATTTCTTTCATTTTTTTGTTTAATTTTAATTCTAAATCATTTTAAACTAAATTATGTTTATAAGCTAGAAATTTTAAGGTATGATTTACTTATATATGTATTTATTTCATACCTAATTGAATTTTTGTTGGTTTTTTCAGTTCCTAAAGTCGTTATTCAACTACCAGTACCAGAGTGTATAAAAGATGATGACTGTCCATCTGATAGAAGTTGTATTAATCAGAGATGTGAAAATCCATGCTCTAGTAGTCATCCGTGTTCGATTACAGCTTTTTGCCATGCTGAAGAACATAAACCTGTTTGTCGATGCCCACCTGGATTTAATGGAGATCCTTTCACTGAATGTAGACCACGTAAGTATTCTACCTTCATTCTTACTTTATTTTTTTATTCATGAATATCCCGGAAACAAGGTCATAGGCAAAGCCAACCTCACCAAACTACGTAGACATAAAAGGCCCAGTTATTCATAATCTATTAAGTACCCACAATCTTAAAACAGATCCAGTAGGTTTCTAGTCTGAACTCACAGAACACCACCAGGGAAGAGAATTCAAGCATATAGAAAAGGATGGTGGGGAATGAATTACTACCACAGAGGTCCTAAAAAACTACACTAGCGATCTCAGTGCTTCAAGAGGTCCCATCTAATTGGTAGACATCTATCCTCTCTACACTTCATTAGGATGTAAATTGTTTTATACCGATGAAAGCAGTATATTACTGAGTAAGGATTTTATATTAACCAACTCATGATAAAAAATTGGTTTCCTTTCTGACATTAAAAAAAATCATCTGAAAAAAAGGTGTAGGCCTTCCTTCAGCAAAGCACTCACACATCCCCAGAAATAGGTTGCAAATGTGAAATATACAATCAAACTATTTAATTGAATGGTTTAAATCCTATTCAATTAAATTCCTATTGAAGGATGAAGTTGATCTGTGCTGTATAACTGCACATAGAATGTTTTTTATTTTTATTTTTTAGCTTATATATTTAAAAAATTACATGTATTTTTATTTTTATTTTTTGCAGCTGGTGCTGTGGTAGGATGTTCAGCAAACTCTGATTGTAGTTTACAAGAGGCATGTATTAATAGACTTTGTATTACACCATGCAATTGTGGACCTAACGCTGATTGCCGTGTTACAAATCATTATCCAATATGTTATTGTCGACCTGGGTATTCCGGAAATCCACAGTTTGGTTGTGTTAAAGGTACATAAAATTCTTTTATAAATATTGTTAAAATTATTTATTTTCTTTTTTAAATTTCTTTATACAGTTTTGAATCCAGTTTTGTAAATTGAGCTAAAAATAATTAAGTATTACAGATTATCTATTTAAAAGACAAGCTATGTAAAACTCAAGCTAAATAAAAAAAATTAATTATATTTAGCTTATGCCCACCGGGCTGGTCTAGTGATTTCTCATTAACAGCCAATTTGAAGTCGAAGGTTCTGAGGTTTGAATCCTAGTAAAAGTTAGTTTCTTTTATTCAGATTGAATACTAGACAGTGATTGCCGGTGTACTTTGAAGGTTAGGATTCAATTAAACACACATCTCAGGAACGGTCAGCCTGAGTCTACAAGGCAATACCTCATTTACATGTCATACATATCTCATTGGGCTGTGGGGGGTTGCCTATTGTTCACTAGTTCAACAGATTGCAAGTACACGCTAGGGAAATAAAACTATTTAGCTTATAAAATTTTTTAAAGATTTTTGCATATAATATTGAAGGTTTTAAATATTTTTTTACAGTTGGCTGCGAGAATGATGAACAATGTCCATTTGATAAGACATGTTATAATGGAGAATGTGTTAGTCCATGTATATTGGGTGATCCATGTGTTGCTAATGCAGAATGTTATGGAAGCAATCATCGTAGTAACTGTCGTTGCAGACCAGGTTTCTCTGGAAATCCTCTTGTTCAATGTACACAGGTATGATAATGTGTTTGTTTTACAAAATGTAAATAAGTTACTAGATTCTACATTTTCTCTTACTGCACCAAATTTTTTTCTATAAAAATCAATATTATTTACTATAAAATAATGATTCTATGTAGATTTATTATAAAATCAGCATGGAATGAGGTTTTTTTTAATTAAATAAGGAATCATTCATACTGTATTAAATATGGTAATTATTATATAATAGTAACAAATTTATTAATTATTAAATAATAAAAGTGAAAAATATAGCAATAAATAAGTCAATCTATACCATGTAGTAATAACATTAATACAATCTCCACTAAGAAAACATTCAAATAATTAATTCAACAAAGACTATATGTGCATCAGTTGCACAAATATAAGAACAAAATATAACTATGTTTGTTAACATTACTTCATAAATCCGAAATAAATATAGAAATTGATCATTTAAGATCAATTTTTATTTTAATAGAACCTTCATTTTAATAGTTAACCATTGCAAATTAAACTACCTTATTTTAAAATCAGCTAACATCACCAAAATAAATTTTCAATCTTGAAATTATTAATAATTAGTTATCACTAAACATGTAGATATTATGTCCTAGTAATCTGACATAACAGGTAGTACAAATTACTTACAACAGGTTTTAAAATTTAAAACAAGCAGGTTTTACTTTAGTGATTTAAAAATAAGATTATTGAAATTGTTGTATTTGTTTAAAAATCTAAAAAATTTAATACAAAAGCCAGATTTTATGTAAGCTGATGTTAAGATCTTTCATAATCATTAAAACATGTACTAAAGAATAGATACAGTCATGGTCATGAAATGTATGTGTTTAACCTGATATTATAATTAGATTACAAGGTTTTTGGTTACATTTCATACACTTTTACCACAACATATATAAGACTGTTGAGTAAAAGAGTTATTTTAGTTATTAATCTGTAAGTTATTTAATAAAACCATATTTGTATGTTTATTTTTAACTTTTTTCATTTTAATTTTAAAGGTTGAATGTAGAGTAGATGCTGATTGTTCACAAGATCGAACCTGTATTAATGAAAGATGTGTTAACCCATGTACTGATGTTGTAAATCCACCATGTGCTGTCAATGCTCAATGTTATGTAAGAAACCATAATGCTGGTTGTCGCTGTCCAGAACATCTTCCACTTGGCAATCCACTTTCATATTGTGAACGTGCATCGGTTATCGAATCTGAACCCGAATGTCGCCATGATACAGATTGTCCATCTCAGTTAGCTTGTATCAGCAACACATGTACTAATCCTTGTATAGTGTTATCACCATGCACATCAACTGCTCGTTGCAGTGTATTAGATACAATGCCAGTTAGAACTATGATATGTACATGCCCTGAAGGATGGGTTCCAAATAATGAAGGAGAATGTAAACCAGGTAAGAATATTTGTTAAGAATGCATTAAGTATCTTTATAATTAAAATGTAATTTTTTGTAGAGCCTATATAAGTAACTATGTAAATCAGAAATTATTAGTAATTTAAGTACTGAAATTATTTAGCCATCTTCTGTCAGGTAAGTGATCAAAGAATTTTTGCTTTCCTATTTGGTAAAACAAATCATTAGATTGACATACCAGCTTTGTTTTTCATTATAGTTCATTGTTTTGTTGTTCCAACAATTGGCATTTTGAAAACTTATTAAAATTCTTTTTTTAGAAATTCTGAGTGATCTGATTATTTATAGATTTTCATTTCATTTATTGTTTCTGATATCCAGTTATGAACATTATAAAAAATATTGTATTCTTAAATTGACTACCAAATAAAGTGATTAAACAGAACCCACTAAATGATCCTTAAATTATCTTCAGTCTTGATTTTAATTATAGCTCACTGTATTAATAAACATCTTATTCAAAAAATGAACTGAAAACATATTTCCAGTCCATGTGGGTGTTCTACTGGACGGATCGGACTGATTTTTTTTTTATTCTGCTCAGAATGACCAACAGATATATCAACAAACCCAAACTCTCCCTTTAGAAATCTTCATTTATTCCTCCATTGAGGAACTTTCCGAGGTTATTACTCACAGGAAAATCACTTTGAAAGTCCATCAATGCTTGATGGCATATCTGCAGGCCATTCCAAGAAGAATAAAAAATCAGTCTTATCTGTCTAGTAAAATGTCTGGATAAACTGGAAATTAGTTTTGAGCACGCACCTTACCTGTGGTAGGAAAGAAAAGATAAATACAAGGGAGTTGGAGATAAAATGTCTTATAAATTAAAACAAGTTTTTAGCCAATTGTTTTAAATATATAACATTACTTTGTTATAATATCAACACTGAAGCATGTGTCCACTAGGTTTTTATATAATATTTTTAAATATATAACATTACTTTGAAAAAATATTAATGCTGCAAGGGCCACTAGTTTTTAATAATAAAAAAAAGGTAAAGAAAGATTGAGGAAAAGGTTACATGATGATCATAGACTATCTATGACCAGATAAAAAGCAATACAAAGATGTCAGTGACATCATAGCTGATGCAGTGAAGCAGCTGAAAGAAATTACTAAGAGTATTTTTAAAATTAGTATAAACTTTGTCAAAAGTATACAACTGCCAGAGGAATCTACTTTGAATTGTATATAATCTTAAGTGTTTTAATGTATATACTTATAACATAAATGTACTTCTTTTTAAAATTGTTCATCTGTACAAACTCTTAAAAGGAATTCCTAACAAAATGTTTCATTAGATTTATACACATTTTAGTTTCCTAATAATTCAAAATGATATTAATATATAATTTCAATTATTTAATTTTTGTCTTTTTTCAGTTATAGTACCAATGCCACCAGGATGTACAGTTGACAGTGAATGTCCAACAAATGAAACTTGTATAAATAGAATGTGCCGTAACCCATGTAATTGTGGAACAAATGCACAGTGCTTTGTACAGAATCATAGACCTATCTGTTCTTGCCAAGAAGGTTATGAAGGAAATCCAAATGTTGCTTGTAGACCAGGTAAAATATCTTTTTTAAGTAACGTGATAAAGTATTTCAAAATCAGAAAAATATTTAGTAAAGTTTAAATAAGAAAATTAGTTTTTTTTTGTAAAATGAATACAGCACCTGTATTTTATTAGGTATTACTGTAATTTTGATGTACAACAATTTTGAGGCAAATTCTATGAAACATCATTATAGTTTTTATTTCTTCTGTTAATCAGTGATAATTTTTAACCTCTTGTAATGAGTTAGGTTAAAACCTTACCTCTTCAATCATTTTTAACCATGGGTTGCTGCTTAGGTATCTAAAATTTATTACCAAATAACTATCAGGAAGTATAGAATAGAAAGAATTATTCTATGAATGTAAATTTCCCCTACTAAATAAATTGAAACACTTTATGGAATCTATTGTATAGCAAAAAATGGTTATATATTAATTTGCTGATTTACTTCATCTGTCCTCACAACATTAAAGTGTCTGAGGTATACTAGTCAGAGTTGCTTTCTCTCAGAATAGTATAGAACACGTAATGAACAGCATCAGTCGCTTGGGCTGAATATCACCTGCATTTCATTAAATATTGGTATGCAATGATATATTCTAGCTTGTGAATATCACAGGAAACCACTTTTCTCTTCTCTTTCCCTAATAGGCCTAGTATGTTATCAGCTATAATTAATCCCTTATCATGGAGATCTTGTGTAATTATGTTTTTTGTTTATGTTTAATTTCTAGTTGATTAAAGCTTGAATAAAGGGTTAATATTTCTACACTTCCATAGAATTTCTATTAAACCTGAGAATTCCATATTCTGGCCATTTTAATAAAAATCCTAATTGCCAGTCAATTTCTGAAGTGACTGATTCTTGCATCAAACCTTTACAACCATCTGTTTATGGCTCTAATGTACATACAAATAATATTTAGAAACCTTAGGATTTCAGTTATATTTATATAATATATATATATATATGTATATATATATATATGTATGTGTGTGTGTGTGTGTGTGTGTGTGTGTGTGTGTGTGTGTGTGTGTGTGTGTGTGTGTGTGTGTGTGTGTGTGTGTGTGTGTGTGTGTGTGTGTGTTGTATTTATTTATAATTATTTATTTTTTTATTTTCAGTTGGTTGTAGATCTGATTCTGAATGTGATTCTGGTAAAGCTTGTGTTAATGGAAATTGTGTAAATCCATGTGTCATCAGTGACCCTTGTGGAGCAAATTCTGAATGTTATGCTGTTGGAAACAGGGCAGAATGCCGTTGTTTAAGTGGTTATCAAGGAAATCCTTTGGATAGATGTCTTGTTGTTGGTTGCCGTAGTAATAGCGATTGTCCTGATGATAGAGCATGTATCAATGCTCAGTGTATTAATCCATGTATTTATGAACATCCTTGTGCATCAAGAGCTGAATGTCAAGTACATAATCATCTCGCATTATGCCGTTGTCCGGTCAGTTTTATGGGTAATCCATATGTTGCTTGTCGACCTGAGCCTACACCGGAATGTAAAGTTGATGGAGATTGTCCTCCATTCCTTGGTTGCTTTAATGAGAAATGTAGAGAACCTTGTGGACAAGTTGAACCATGTAAACGTCCAGCTGATTGTCAGGTAGGTTTTCCTTATTAGTTGTCAAAGATTTTTTTTTTTACAATAACATACAATATTTTATAATTTATTAATAAAACCATTATCATTATTTATATTTTTAAATCACTAATATAAAACCCCACTACTTGCAGAAGTTATGATCTCTGAAGATGTTGTAAATATGAAAACTGCAACTTCAAGACTATAAACATATTGAGAAAATATGATATGGTCTTTACAATTAAAAATCGATATTAACTATTAGTTTTAGTTACATTAAAACAAATTTGCTATTTGTAGTCATTTGTGGTGGTTTTATTTAATTTTCTATTGCTATTCATAACAACTACATAACTGAACAAAAGACTGTTTATCAAAATTGTTTACTAATTTTTCATTGCTCAAGAGTAGCTTTGATTATAATTTTTTTTTTTTAATTATTTCTCATTGATCAAGTTTTATAACTTTATTACCAAATTAACAATTTCATTCATTGACTTCCTAACAAATTTTTATTTACCACTGGACCACTTCTTATTCATTGTTCATCATCGGATTGCTGCATTATTAATTTCACTGTAAGATTTTTTGATAAAATTTGTTAAGTTACACTACATCAGAGAATAGAATTTTTTTGAAATCCCTCTCTATTTTTTCTCTGCACAAGATTAACAGTTCTGTTATTACTGAATCAAGTTCCATTCTGCTAATATGAATAGGCAACTTTTCATAGGTTTTTCCACTAAGCATTTATAAAAGATGATTTTATTTCTTTAACCCAATTATTGAAGTTAACTGTACTATCTGCTGTCATATTTTTTTAAATATTGCCTAAACTTTAATCATTTTTTATTATATTAATCAATGTCCTAAAGTCTGACATAGATAGTACAGTTTGAAAGCAGTAACAATTCCTTAATTATTAGTGTTTGAATAACAGTGCAGAGTGGTTATAACAGAAGAAATGAAACATTTAGATGTGGATAAAAGAAACTTTATTTTTTATAATTTTCAATTGTTTTGTTTTACTGAAACAGGTTTTACTGCAAACCCACCAGGTTGGTCTAGTGGTGAACACGTCTTCCCAAATCACCTGATTTGGAAGTCGAGTTCCAGTGTTCAAGTCCTAGTAAAGTCAGTTATTTTTACACGGATTTGAATACTAGATTGTGGATACCGGTGTTCTTTGGTGGTTGGGTTTTCAATTAACCACACATCTCAGGAATAGTCGAACTGAGACTGTACAAGACTACACTTCATTTACACTCATACATATCATTCTCATTCATCCTCTGAAGTATTACCTGAATGGTAATTACCAGAGGCTAAACAGGAAAAAGAAAGGTTTTACTGCAATCGTTTATATTACATGATATTTCCTATTTTTGTGTTTTGCTTTTTTCTTAATATGAAGGTTTTTAAATGTACTATTATATTATTTTAATTATTAAATTGCTTCAAGAAGTAAATCTGTTATTATTAACATGATTTTCTTAATATTATATCATATTATTTGCTATTTGTATTAGTTGAATTGTTTGTTTTTGTACAGTGTATTTTCTTTTTATACATTTTGTTGTGGTATCAACTATTATAATCATTAGCATTTTATGGAAATAGCATAGTCTGATGAAAGAAAATATGTTTCTCTGTTGCCTATAATAATTAGTTTCTGCTGTTTTCCTTCTTTTTTCTCTTCACATTCTCTAGTTCACATTGTTTAACGCTATTGTTCTAATTATGGATCGGTTATAAAATTATTAATTATTTTTCTACATAGGTATATTTATTTATACTATTCAAAAAAATGATGAAATATTTTTATTTCAAATAAAAAGGTAAGAATTCTTATTAAGAGAAGAGTCAATTATGATATACTTGGTTTTTAAATCAAGACTTACAAGTGCATACTGAAGTGATTATAAAACAATATAATTGTAATTAGTTTTATTTTAAATCTAAACTGCATTTCTCTCTAAAGAAAAATTTTATTCTTAAGTTATACACCTTATATTATCATATTGTTAATGAACTTTTTCATTATGGATAAAAATAATTGATGTTATGTATAATCTAATTAATATTATTTTGTAGGTTGTAAATTCTTTACCAGTCCGTACAATGATTTGTGTTTGTCCAAGCGGTTATATAAGCAGCGGTAGTGGTACATGTAATCCAACGCCACCTATTGAAAAGATTGGTGGTTGTTTGAATGATTCAGAATGTCCATCTGAAAGAGCTTGTGTTAAAGGTATTTGTAGAAACCCATGCAACTGTGGTTCAAATGCAGATTGTAGAGTTGTGGACCATAAACCTGTTTGTTCTTGTCGACCTGGCTTTGATGGAAATCCAGATATTGAATGTTCTAGAGGTATGTTTTCAATATTATTGAAATATTTTTAAATTAGTTGGTTTTTTAAAACTTTCTTGTTAGGTTTCATTATTTTAGTCTTTGTTTTCATTATTTTGTATCTAGTTGCTAGATCTTTTTAATGTTTTAATGTTAGATCCTTTTAGATCTTTTTTAATGTTATGCATTTACTGATGAAGGAATTCAAATAACTGAAGAATTGGACTGACATGTCTGCTTAATTACGGCCTTATTTTCTTTATCACACCACTCGCATACATATATTTTGATTACATTTTTGTATGTTGAATTTAATTTTTCCGTTATTTATTATTTTTTATTCCGACTATTTGATTTAAATTGTTATAATAACTTTTACAGAGTTGTGTATTGAAAAAAAAATTGCTAGTTCAACATCAGTAAATGTTAATAGATTTATAGAAAATATTTTCTTTTTCTTTTATAAAATGATTATTACACCAATAATTAACAAATTATTTTCAAAAAAAAAAAATGGAGTTTTATAAATTACTTTAAAGATATAAGATATATACTTTAAATTACATTTTTAAGATATTTTATTGTGCTTTCTACTTCCATCCTTAGAGATGCTTTAGTAAATTTTATAAATAAATAAATAGTGCCACTTACTTTAGATGCTTTATACAAAGCTTCAAATTGTTATTTCTCTTCATAATTTTTATAATTTTGTTTAATTTTTTAATAAAATAAAAAACTTTTTTCAATCCTTATTTCACATTTCATTTTTGTTGTATATAAACTGATGTTAAACATTTTATATTTTCAGAACTGCGTAAATATTAAAATTAAAAATAAATACTTCCATTAAAAAATTAATTAAACATACATGCTTATAAAATAATGAAATATAAAAAAATAAAAAATTTATTTTACTGCTACTTGTTTAGAGGAAGCTAAATTACTAAATATTGATTCCTTAGAAAATAAAAACTGTAAGTAATGTGTAAAAATAATCTTGACAAAAAGTAAGTGAAAGAAAGATAGTATGATGTAAAGTGATATGTTATTAAGGTAGGAGAATATTTGATTAGTAAAATTTGAGATGTACTAGTAGGCTTGAAAGTATTGTCTAAAATTTCATTATACATAAATTAAATTTGAGCGGTTAGTAATTTTTTTCTACAGTTTATTTAAAAATGTTTTAATCAAATAAATTTATTGTATTGTTCAGTTTTACTCCAAATTCAGAATGTGGACATCATGTGTGGGATTAGTGTATGTTGCAGTTTTTTTCCCCCATTTTATTCATTTGATTTTATATTTATGTTTTTCAAATAAACAGAATAATTATTAAATAATATCTTTATTTATTGTTATTTTATTAAAACTTTAATACTATAGTAAAGAAGCATTGACTTTTATTAGTATATAATGAATATTTTTAATTTGATTTTTTCAGCTGGTTGCCGAAGTGATTCAGATTGCTCTGGCATTCATGCATGTGTAAATAGATTATGTACACCAGTTTGTGCATCTGATGGCAGTACATGCGGTACAAGTGCTGTATGTTATGGTGCTCACCATCGTGCAGTATGTGAATGTCCACCTGGATTGACCGGTGATGCTCAGATCGCTTGTATTTTAGTTGCATGTACTTCTAATTCTGATTGCCCAGTTGATAGAGCTTGCATTAATCAACAGTGTGCTTCGCCATGTACTGTTAATAACCCATGTAAAGAACCGGCTGAATGTCACGTATATAATCATGAACCTGATTGTTCATGTCCACCTGGTTATATTGGTGATTTAGGAAAAGGATGTGAGAAAGGTATGTTTAAGAATTATGGTATTACCTTTTTCTTTATAATACTAACATTATTTTATAAGTTTTCTGTTTCTATGATATTAAAAATATTCTCATTGAATTTGCAGAGACCTATATGAGTTACATTATTGACCAGTTAAATTTATTTCTTTAATTTAAGTCTTTTGAAATTAATCCTATACAATTCCAAGGCACAGGGTTCTTCTATATTTAATAGAAGTCTATCTTAAATAACTTAAATCAGTATTACAATTACACTATTATAAAAATCATTCTGCACTTTAGTAAAGAATTTTCATTTAATAATGCATAATCTGTTTTTTCATTTATAATAATATTATTAAAATTTAAATCTAAATGAATTATTAAATAAAAATAGAACAAAAATTTTAACATCAATATACTGTGGTAGGTATGTTTTAAAAATTAATTTTTTGTCAAATTATACTAATATCTTACATCATGGGATGAACTTATGACCAAATATCAATCAGATTTTTACATTAATTGCTAAATTTTGAAAGTTTCTCTCCTCTTGAAAAGTAGCTAGAAGTTCAGAAATATCTATCTATAAATTGTTAATCTTAAATCTTATAAATTTAATTATTTCTAATTCTTCATCATCTAATTCATGGAGTGTGAGTAATCATGTATTCGTTAAAATGTAATTTAGTAATTACCATCATTCTTAGAAACTATAATAGAAAACGTTTGAAACAAAAATTACAAACCTCTGAAAAACTAAAATAGTAATATATAAACTACTATATATATATATATAAGTGAAGATAACAGTTAATTGTCAGTGGTAAACAATCAAAACTACAAAATACTCATAATTCTACAGATACTTCTGATATCAGAATATGCATTTAGTATTTACCCGGCCTTATAAATAAGTATAATGTCAGAAAGTAAGTGGGAATTCTTTGAAAAGGAAGCATTAGTAATAGGACTTGTAAAAGAATTGCATGTGTAGCTGTGTAGAACATGGTATAGTAACAAAATACAAGTATCACATATCAACAGCAGCACAGTCAAGGGCACGAATAAATAAGGCCATACTGAATAAAGGGTTAAAGAATTCAAAATCTATTTATAAAAAAAGGAGAGTGAATAAAAAAGCTAATTGTTCTTTATAATTTTTTTTCTTTTTAATTCTAATTTTTTTTTTTTGTATTCTTCGTAGAATGTAGTACTTTATTGTTCAGATGAGATTTTATATAATTGTCATTATTATCCTTGTTTTTACAGTGGAAGTTGCATGTGTAAGTGACACAGAATGTCCATCTCAGACTGCTTGTATCAATGCAGATTGTGTTAATCCATGTGAAATTTCTAAACCATGTGGTAATAATACAATTTGTCAAGTATTTGACACAGCTCCTGTTCGTACAATGATTTGTGAATGTTTACCTGGATTCCAAGGAAATGCTGCTGTACTTTGTGATAATGGTAAATAGTATAAATTATTTTTTTGTTATTTTTATTTAGGAAGTGCATTTATACACAAGAACAAAAATTAATCAACGTAATGATGGGTGAAAAGATTCTAGATCCTTGTCAAGAATTGAATTTGAGATCAGCTTATTCAGAAATCAACATGCTAATTGTTATACCAGTTGGCTTACCAGTATTATATATTTTTTACTGTAGAATGTTATATATTGTCAAACTTTGGGAAATGGTTCAGTACTTAAAAAAAAGAAAGGATTATGAAAAATGTTCTTTCTCGTTTCACTTCCCAGCTATCTGCCAATTTGTTTTTTCATTAAAAATTTGTACCGAGAATGGATTTAGATATTTCAACAAAATTTGATACACATATTTAAACAGACATTACAAAAAATTAAATTTTAAGATTTTTCATATATCAGATTTGAAAATGAAAAATTTCAAAATTAAAAGACATTCAGATATTTTAATCCTTTATAAACTAAGTAACTGCAATTTTTTCAAATTCTGGTTTATTATCAAAATTATTAAGAACTTTTTTTGTGAACAAAACATTAGCATCTATATAAATACAATTTCAGATGATGTAAATATAGCGGAAAATATATTTTTAGTATTTTGTACCTGTTTTCATTTCTTATGTTAAGCCAGTATGATTGCATTAAAAATAAATCCATTTAAAATCAGTAACTCATTGTAAATAAATTATTTGAAAGTAGTTTTTATATTTTTTCTCATTTCCCTAAATGGGAAATAGGTGAAATAAATGGGTGCCACCCTACTTAACTGATATAAATAGGGTGCCACATCTTACTAACTGAATACTCAGTATATAATTAACACACACTGACTCAAACACACACATACATACATGTAAAAGAGGCAGTTTTTTTTTTCTCTTGGCGTGATAAAATAATTTCAGTCAGCATGGCTAGCTGATTGGTTTATTTTTCTAAATCAGCTGGTCTCAGGTTAATGGTCAGCATGAACATTGCATTCATCTGTATCATCTATTGATAAAATTCGTACATTTACATATCCTAAGTATATTAATAATAATAAATAAGTTGCATTTTTTTTTTCATTTAAAAATAAAGGTCAGCATTTCATTATATGAACTAGTTACGTAAAAACATAGGTTTATCTTTGAACAGAAAAAATTATTAATTTAAAAATCAGCATTTTTTATTTCTGTAAAACTTATTTTTGTTTTTCTAACAAAAGAAGTTTTTGTATTATGAATAGAAAGTATCAGCCAGAAATCCAGGAAAGTGTTTGTTAAACATGTGTATAATTTGTTATAGTTCCCATAAGTAAAGTCTATCTGATTACGTTGTATCTTCTAATCGTAATATAAAATGTTAATAGATTTATTCTAAATGTGTATTATTCCATTTCTTATTCTTCCAACTTATTTCCCTCTTACAATTTTTTCTACCTCTATACTTCTTAATAATATTTTTTCCTATTTTCTTTCCATTTACTTTCCAGTTCAATTTTTAAATGTCTGTTCTCCCTTCTTATCCACCATAATTTCTATATTTTGAGACCCATTACTTCTAAATTCCTCACATGATGTTTGTTTATCTTGATTATCATACTTCTACGAAAGATCATTTCATATATCACAATTTACTTTCCCCCTGCCCGTTTTGTAATCCAAGCCTCTGCACTATACGTCTGAATCAGTGTGAAGTTCATCTCGTGTAAGATTACATCTCTTCTGTACTTCTTCACTCAGTCCACTTAAATCAGCTAAAAATTTCTTGAACTCTTCTTTCTATTTCTTCATTGGTCTCCTAATAAGAGTCTGAAAACACTGTTTGCCTTTATTAATTCAAGAAAAATGTGTGTGAAATTACACACATTTCAGTTACCTAGATTTTTTCAAAACTTATTATTACTGATTTATTAAACATTTTATTTAATAAGTTGTTAAACAAGTCTAATAGGTTAATAACTTATTAAATAAACAATGAAAATCTTTGTTACAGTTTGCCTGGTTGAGAAAGGATTTGTAAGAGATGAAAACGGAAACTGTGTCTGTCCTCCAGGAACAGGATTAAATCCAAATGATGAATGTGTTAGATGTACACCTGAAAGAGGACAAAAAGTTGATGAACGTGGACATTGTGTGTGTGCTTTAGAAAAAGGAATGATTATTGATGAAAGAGGAAACTGTGTTTGCCCTGTCGAACATGGTTATCGTTTGGACATGTATGGAAATTGTGTACCTGGTAGGTATTATGGATTATAGTTTTATCTTGTTAAAAAAGACAACATTATGATTATTTGAGCTAATTTTTAAACTAATTATTCTGTGAAATTTTCTTGATTGTTTCTATTTTATAATTAGATGTGTTATCAATAATGTTGGTTGATAAGAAACTCTCTCAACTCTATGGACAATCAGTTTGTATATAAGTAATTTGTTCACTCACTTACTAATGCTGGTAGACCAGTTTTTATAGATTATAGTAAAAATTTGACATTTCATTGATGTATTAAATTACAGAATTAAACATTTTTAAGTGGTAGCTTATAATGTAAAGTATTTTAAACTGGTTTCAGTAATTTTTTACAATACTTTTTTTAATATTTTATTTATGTTTATTTTTTTATTCTTAAACTTTTATCAAACTTGTTGGACCATATTTTTCAAAATTTAGCTTAAAAAATTCTTCTTGTGAACATTATAACTTGACAAATTTTAGCCACTGACCATCAATTTATATAGAACATCAATACATCATGAAGCTGAGACCTAATATTTCTTTTGTTATTTAACATTTCAAGATCTTACTAATTGTGCTAAATAATATACATATATATATTAGAAACATTCTATTTTAATTGATACATTTAAAATCTTTTTATTAAAAGTCAATTATTCTAAATTTACAGTGCAAGTAATTGAGTGTGAAACTGATGAACAGTGTCCAGACCATCGTTATTGTAATCCAGAAACAAAAACATGTGATGATCCGTGCTTGACAAAACGATGTGGAATCAATGCACTGTGCAATGCTACCAAACACCAAGCATTCTGCCAGTGTATCACTGGTTACACCGGTGATGCCAACATTTATTGTAGTAAGTATTTATAATTTTAAAATAAAAAATGTAATGGAATTTTATCTACTGTGTCAGTTCACATGATCTAGTTTTTATATTAAGCTCTACTTTTTCTTTTATGATGAATAATTTATGTCTATATTTACTGGCAGATTCAGGCTCTCTTTTATTTATGCATTGTATTTATTTATTTTATATAAATGTTTGTTATTAAAATGCTGTGGTCATTAGCCTCAAATTAATGCAAACAGTATACAGTGAGACTCCATCTGGTATTATTTAATTTCAGAGACATGGAAACTAGTTTATTTAACACTGTTTTAGTCATTTGTATTTATCCTTTCTTTGCACAACTCTGTAACACATTTTCAGATGTTACAAAATGATTAGATTATAAGATATCCAATTACTTTTGTACCTGTAATCAGTACAGTGCATATATACAGAGATTTATAAACTTTTTACTCACTCATTAATTACAATGTTGTACATTTCTCTGAAGAGAAGTGTTTCACCTGAGTTGGAACATCTGATACAAAATAGTACTACAAACATTTCTAATCCTTCATATTTTTTTTGTATTCCAATTATAATTATCATTATTACTTGACAGAATTTTAAATGATAAAACCTACGGTGTCAAAGTTTTTGAAACTCTCATAAAAAATTTCCATACTTATAGCTTCTGTGTTGGTTTAATTCTAATAAAAAATTTAAATAATGTTAACTTTGTGAAAATTCACTTAAAAATTAATAAAAGCCTGAATTTTGGAATCACAAAAGTCTGTTATTAAAAACCTGTAATAATAATACCACTCAAATTGCTCATCATAGAATTGCCCATATCTCCATCAAATCGAAATTTACATATTATGGATTTTATTTTCTACTTATATTAATAAAGGCATCTGTAAGTTAAAATCATTAAGGTCATCCAGTTGTAGAAGTCCTGATAAAGTCTCTCAGTACTTAACCCCAAATAAGTTTAGAAATTCACAAATATCTGTATTTTGAATGTTTGTGTTTTTTTACAATAACTCCACAGAAATGAATTTAAGAAGTATATTAATTTTATCGCTGTATTAAAATTCTTACACTGAGGCATTTTCTACAAGCATCTTTTGTTATAGCCTCTTTTAATTACATAGGATTTTAAGGTAGTTATCAAGTAATTTGTTACAATGGATTATCTTTAGGGAATAAAAGTATTATCCATTTTTTAACAAAAACAGAGGATAAAGTAGTTAATATTTTTTTCAATTGTCTTAATGCATTGTATTTAATTAAAAATTTTATCTTTTCAGATACAACTTCACATCTAAGGACAGATTTCCCAAAACCAGAAATGGCAGTTAGTTGTTTATCTGATGGTGTACAAGTTGAAATCCACATTACAGAACAAGGATTTAATGGTGTACTGTATGTTAAAGGTCACAGTAAAAATGAACAGTGCCGTCGTGTGGTTACATTACCACAAGATTCAACAGCTCGTACTGAAATATTCAAAGTTAATTTTGGTACCTGTGGATTAATACAAGTGAATGTAAGTTTCATAATATGAATACCTAATGTTAGCTGCGCACATTTTAATAATTATTTTATATCCTGAGTTTTCAAATTTTGTTATTGAGTCATCAGTCATTTGATTTATTTGATACTACTTCACTCATTTTTGTTCTATGTTAATCTTTTAACCTCTGCATAATTACTATCTCGTATCTCTTCAGCTACCTGTTTTATAAATTCAATTCATCTTTGTCTTCTATAATTTTTATCCTCTACACATCCCTTTACATCAGTATCAATTAGACTTCAATGTCTTAATCGATGTAAGGTAATGGGATATGACTCATCAGTCTAGTTCACTTCTACCACAAACTTCTCTCCTCTCTTATTCACCTTAAGACATCTTCATCTTGTATTTTTTCAACCTACCTAATGTTTAACATTTTCTGAAATAATTCTAATTTTCAAAGACCACTTTGAAATGTTGAATTATTATAGGAAAAATTTGATGTATATTTTGTATGTTTTGTTTCCATAAAATGTTCTATGTAACAAATATTTTTATGAAAATCTTTCTAACAGATAGATCTATATTAGATAATATATCGGATATACTCTCCTTACCTGTGCTAGTCTGTTTTAGATTTCCATCTTAGTTTGTTTATTTTTTCCCTAAATAGCAAAATTCTGTATCTTCCAGTATATTACATTCATATACTGTCATTGTTCTCGTTCACTTCTGTCACATTTCATTATCATTGTTTTAGACTTATTTATTTTCAAAAAGATTCCTCCAAACAATAAATCCTTGCCATCCAACATTACTTCTGTCTCATTTTTAGTTTTTGCTGAAAAAAAAAAATTGGTAAATTTTAATATTTGTATGAGTACTTTTTCTTCTTGGATATTTAATCCTCTCTCAATTTTTCATTCAGTTTTCAGTTCCTTTTCTGTTTTTTTTATATACAAGTTGAAAAGCAGTTGTCAGGCCTTGTCACACTTATTGAAGAATCAGAGCTTACCTTTCTTCATATTCTACTCTTATTACAGCTAAGCTACTCTTGTACAGATTGTACAACATAAATGTATTCAATATTAATTAAACAAAATAGTTTAAATAATTTAAGGAAAATAAACATGAATAAATATAAGTATAGAATTACATTAAAGATTAGCTCAGCAAAGCAATCTGTATAACTGTTTTTTATATATGTACAGCAATAGGCAGTGACAATTATACAAAACTATAATAATTTATAATGACACAAGCCAAACCAAACTGTATAATTGTTCTTATTTTACTTGTGTTGTGTATTGTTATATTTTAGGTAGATTTCATAAGAAAGCTACCTTTTGTAATGGGTACCATGATTTGTCTTCTGGAAAATTTCAACATATCTTTACATTTCACATTCCCCAGACCCCAAAACCACCATCAGTTCAAAAGTTTATATATATATTATATATATTTCACTTTCTTGTGGACACGACAACTGCCATAATTTTGCGCCAATCACTTTAAAATTGTTCCTTAAAAATAACTCGTCCAAAATCTACTCTGTCCAAAATCAACTCTGTTGAGTTCGTTAACAGCCAAAATTGAACCGTGGGAATGGAAATGGGGAGAGCTTTTTCGAAGAAACAAAATATTGCCATAACTTTCTTATTAAGTAAAATATCAAATATGTTTATAGTTCCTACTATTCTTTGAATAAGGGCCTAAAAATTATATAAGTAAAGTTTTTTGATATTGCCAACCATTGGTCTATGGATTGGAAAAAAGGGGTTTTGAAGAGAAAAAAATCATACCTCCCTTAATAGGCACAGTATTGAATCTGTTTAAAGTGGTCATTAGTCCTCTACATATTACTAAAACTGTTATCTGAAACAATTTTTGATATGACTAACCCTTACGGCAAGGGATAAGCAAAACAAAAAATAAAAAAAATAAATATATTGCATAACTTTCTTAAGTAAAATATCGAATTCATTTAAAGTTCCTACCATTCTTTGGATAAGGACCTAAAACTTATCTAAGTAAATTTTTTTTATATCACCAACCATTGGCTCAGGGGGTTGAAAAAATGGGGGTTTCAAAGACAAAAAAAATCATACCTCCCTTAATAGGCACAGTATTTAATCGGTTTAAAGTGGTCGTTAGTCCTCTAAACATTACCTAAAACCTTTGTCTGTAACAATTTTTGATATGACCAACCTTTACAGCAATTAATGACCAAAATATTTATGGAATTGTAAGAAGATGGGATTGTAATATGCTAAACATGTGAAACTTTTTTCACATGCAATCATTGTCGTATTGAGTAAATTTGAAGTTTTTCTTAACTTTAAGGTGGAAATCTTTTTTTATCCCCTACTTAGCACCAGTGAAATCTACCTCTGCCTTCCAGCATGCCGAAAGGGATTTTTTTTATTGCAGTTAGCTTTTGTCAATGACAACCCTCCCTGGTTATTCACTCATAAACATCACCTTCAAAAAAAAATAATAGCTTTTTTATTTTGAATATATAATCATGGTTTTGGTGTTACTGCTACATATAGTGGTTTATATATGAATGTTGTATTCAATCCTACATTTAACTTCATTCTGTGAAGATTTTTTATTGCAAAGTCTATAAATTGCCTATCTTAACGTGATGTTATGTGACTATACATTTGGCTAAGAACTATTTTCGTGAAAAAGGCAATGAAAATCTACTTCATTTCCAGTGAAAGCCTGTTATGCTTGGAAGTGGAGGCCATTTTAGGAAGTGAAATGATTCATATCAGATCACTTGCTGCCATTATAACTATGTAATTAACATACATACACATAGATATTCCTGTATAAATCATTTATTTATATATATATATATATATATATATATATGTGTGTGTGTGTGTGTGTGTGTGTGCATTATAATTATACTATTTCTGTATGAATTTGTATCTATGTTTATGCCATGACACTGCTCAAGTATAAACTGGAAATTAATTTTACTGAAATATTGGTGTTAATACTAATAACAGTGATGTCATTTATGCTAATTGTTAAACTTTATTTTTACAGGGCCAGGCGACATTTATATTAGTTATACAAAAGCATCCAAAATTAGTTACATATAAAGCGCAGGCTTATCATATTAAATGTGTCTATTCAACCGGTACTCAAAATGTAACAATTGGTTTTAATGTCTCAATGTTAACAACTGCTGGTACAATTGCTAATACAGGACCACCACCAACATGTTTAATGCGTATTGTAACTCATACTGGACAGGAAATAAATTCTGCTGAAATTGGAGATAACTTAATGCTACAAGTTGATGTACAACCTTCAAGTAAGTTTTGAAATTATTTCCTTCCTTTATCTTTTTAATGTACTTATTCATTGTTATGAAATAATAACCCTTAGAGCTATTAATATCATGGCCACCAATGAATATTACATATTTTTACATAAAAATATGTAATTTTTTTATCACAAATTAATTGTTTATAGATTTAATATTTTCATGTTTGAAAAGTGTTTACCATAAATTAATTTATTAAAATAAAATTTCAAAATGTATTAACATATTTTTAAAGTTGGACATGATAGAGTTTATAATTTAATTCCTCCTCTATTGATATAACTGAAAATTGTTTTCCTTTCAACTTTAAAAATGATAATTTTCTTATTAAAAAAACAATAATTAATTTAAAAAAAATTTAAATGCTAAAGAAGTAGCTACCAATTCAGTCCTATGCTAAGATTTTCTTGTCTTAAAATATCTTTTACTAACTGAAGACTTAAACCAGTTCCACTCTGATTTTACTTTATTTGAAGGAAAATAAAGATTTGTGATAATTTTGGTATTAAAAGCAAGGGAAAATGTATACATTCCTGCATTTAAGAGAGGGGTTATTTTATCACCTTAATCCTTTGATAAGAATTATGATTATTTAGAAAAAGGTGGAAGATTTTTGGAAGTGACTTTTATGAAATTCTTTTTTTAATGAAATTTTCAACAGTTTGAACCCCTTGGTGACCCAAACAAACAATGTAGGATTTATAAAAATGTTTTGTTCCAAAAAAAAATTACATCAAAGAGTAAAACAAATTATTACCAAGTGTACCATTTTAATGAAGTACTTGTAGTTTGTGCAATAAGGTATGGTGGCATTAAACCAATTTCTTTTATCAAACAACATTGTACATTGCAATATCTTAATGCTGTACTTACAAAACAATGTAAATTTTTAAAGTAAGAAGTTATCTAAATGATAATTTAATATACGAAAAAAATAATTATAATTTAAATGACTTAATAAAGTCAAACATATTAAAACTGATAATTTTTGGTTATTGTTGAAATTGGTTATTTTTTTTAGTTAACAATCTTTAAAATTTCTTTCAGGGATTGACAGTAAGAAAATATATCTTTTCAAAAAAAATACATTGAAAAATACATTGTTTTGTAGAAGTTTTAAGGATTATTGACTCATTTTTTTTTTTTGTCTTCAGTCATTTGACTGGTTTGATGCAGCTCTCCAAGATTCCCTATCTAGTGCTAGTCGTTTCATTTCAGTATACCCTCTACATCCTACATCCCTAACAATTTGTTTTACATATTCCAAACGTGGCCTGCCTACACAATTTTTTCCTTCTACCTGTCCTTCCAATATTAAAGCGACTATTCCAGGATGCCTTAGTATGTGGCCTATAAGTCTGTCTCTTCTTTTAAGTATATTTTTCCAAATGCTTCTTTCTTCATCTATTTGCCGCAATACCTCCTCATTTGTCACTTTATCCACCCATCTGATTTTTAACATTCTCCTATAGCACCACATTTCAAAAGCTTCTAACCTTTTCTTCTCAGATACTCCGATCGTCCAAGTTTCACTTCCATATAAAGCGACACTCCAAACATACACTTTCAAAAATCTTTTCCTGACATTTAAATTAATTTTTGATGTAAACAACTTATATTTCTTACTGAAGGCTCGTTTAGCTTGTGCTATTCGGCATTTTATATCGCTCCTGCTTCGTCCATCTTTAGTAATTCTACTTCCCAAATAACAAAATTCTTCTACCTCCATAATCTTTTCTCCTCCTATTTTCACATTCAGTGGTCCATCTTTGTTATTTCTACTACATTTCATTACTTTTGTTTTGTTCTTGTTTATTTTCATGCGATAGTTCTTGCGTAGGACTTCATCTATGCCGTTCATTGTTTCTTCTAAATCCTTTTTATTCTCGGCTAGAATTACTATATCATCAGCAAATCGTAGCATCTTTATCTTTTCACCTTGTACTGTTACTCCGAATCTAAATTGTTCTTTAACATCATTAACTGCTAGTTCCATGTAAAGATTAAAAAGTAACGGAGATAGGGAACATCCTTGTCGGACTCCCTTTCTTATTATGGCTTCTTTCTTATGTTCTTCAATTGCTACTGTTGCTGTTTGGTTCCTGTACATGTTAGCAATTGTTCTTCTATCTCTGTATTTGAACCCTAATTTTTTTAAAATGCTGAACATTTTATTCCAGTCTACGTTATCGAATGCCTTTTCTAGGTCTATAAACGCCAAGTATGTTGGTTTGTTTTTCTTTAATCTTCCTTCTACTATTAATCTGAGGCCTAAAATTGCTTCCCTTGTCCCTATACTTTTCCTGAAACCAAATTGGTCTTCTCCTAACACTTCCTCCACTCTCCTCTCAATTCTTCTGTATAGAATTCTAGTTAAGATTTTTGATGCATGACTAGTTAAACTAATTGTTCTGTATTCTTCACATTTATCTGCCCCTGATTTCTTTGGTATCATTACTATAACACTTTTTTTGAAGTCTGACGGAAATTCCCCTTTTTCATAAATATTACACACCAGTTTGTATAATCTATCAATCGCCTCCTCCCCTGCACTGCGCAGTAATTCTACAGGTATTCCGTCTATTCCAGGAGCCTTTCTGCCATTTAAATCTTTTAATGCTCTCTTAAATTCAGATCTCAGTATTGTTTCTCCCATTTCATCCTCCTCAACTTCCTCTTCTTCCTCTATAAAACCATTTTCTAATTCATTTCCTCCGTATAACTCTTCAATATATTCCACCCATCTATCGACTTTACCTTTCGTATTATATATAGGTGTACCATCTTTGTTTAACACATTATTAGATTTTAATTTATGTACCCCAAAATTTTCCTTAACTTTCCTGTATGCTCCGTCTATTTTACCAATGTTCATTTCTCTTTCCACTTCTGAACACTTTTCTTTAATCCACTCTTCTTTCGCCAGTTTGCACTTCCTGTTTATAGCATTTCTTAATTGCCGATAGTTCCTTTTACTTTCTTCATCACTAGCATTCTTATATTTTCTACGTTCATCCATCAGCTGCAATATATCGTCTGAAACCCAAGGTTTTCTACCAGTTCTCTTTATTCCGCCTAAGTTTGCTTCTGCTGATTTAAGAATTTCCTTTTTAACATTCTCCCATTCTTCTTCTACATTTTCTACCTTATCTTTTTTACTCAGACCTCTTGCGATGTCCTCCTCAAAAATCTTCTTTACCTCCTCTTCCTCAAGCTTCTCTAAATTCCACCGATTCATCTGACACCTTTTCTTCAGGTTTTTAAACCCCAATCTACATTTCATTATCACCAAATTATGGTCGCTATCAATGTCTGCTCCAGGGTAAGTTTTGCAGTCCACGAGTTGATTTCTAAATCTTTGCTTAACCATGACATAATCTATCTGATACCTTGCAGTATCGCCTGGCTTTTTCCAAGTGTATATTCTTCTATTATGATTTTTAAATTGGGTGTTGGCAATTACTAAATTATACTTCGTGCAAAACTCTATAAGTCGGTCCCCTCTTTCATTCCTTTTGCCCAGCCCGTATTCACCCACTATATTTCCTTCCTTGCCTTTTCCAATGCTTGCATTCCAATCTCCAACTATTATTAAATTTTCATCTCCTTTTACGTGTTTAATTGCTTCATCAATCTCTTCGTATACACATTCTATCTCATCATCATCATGGGCGCTTGTAGGCATATAGACGTTAACAATCGTTGTCGGTTTAGGTTTTGAATTTATCCTTATTACAATGACTCTATCGCTATGCGTCTTGAAATACTCCACTCTCCTCCCTATTTTCTTGTTCATCACGAAACCTACTCCTGCCTGCCCATTATTTGACGCTGAGTTAATTACTCTAAAGTCACCCGACCAAAAGTCGCCTTCCTCATCCCACCGAACCTCACTAATTCCTACTATATCCACGTTTACTCTATCCATTATATTGACTCAAAATATTGACTCAAAAAATAACTAATTTCAACAATAACGAAAGTTATTAGTTTCATTATGTTTGACTTTATTAAGTCATTTAAATTATTTTTTTCTTTTATCGTATATTAAATTATCATTTAGAAACTTCTTACTTTAAAAATTTATTTTGTTCAGTGAAAATAAAAAAATGGGTAAATGTTCATTATTTTGAAATTAACTAACAGATTATACTACATGTTTAGTATTACACGTAGACTTTCCACTCTAATTCTAAATTTTTTGATCTTAGAATACAGCCTCCTGGTAATCCAAATTTTCAGCTGATCTCTGGCATGATTTTAGTTGATTCAGATTATTTAAGTCTGCAGTATTTTCTGATAATTTTTCATATACATAAATAAGATTTCATAAGTCCAGGCCACTTCAAAACTTGGTTTAATCCAAAAATACATACCATCAATTCCTCCTAATACACAACCTACCAAACCAAATTTTGTAACTGTAGATTGAACTATCCTGAGATATAGACTAAAATCAAGGCAACACATATGCATATAAACTGAAAAAAGCCCAATGAGAAGAATCTTGCTATTTTTGACTGGTATTACTTTTCTTCTGTTTCTGCCAGTAAACTGAAAATATAACGTGTAGAATCTGGACCTATAACTAAAGTTTTTTAGAATTTAAAGAGTGTGGAAACCAGTATTGGATCTCAAAAAAATTTGATGAAAGACTAACCAGTTTATTCAACCTTAATTGAACACATTCCCTTTTGACATGAATTTATATTATCAAGGGAGATGCAAATAATTGTAAATATAAAAGTTAAAAATTGTATATTTCAGATTGTCAACTTGATCTTCATATACAATGTGAAACTAGCACTTCAATTTTATATATCTATTTATATACCTAATTAAAAGCATCAAGTTTTAATAAAAATTATTTTTTAATATGTATCTTATTAACTTTTCGGGGTTTTCTGTCTTATTCAGTTTACTAAATTACTTAATAGTTTTATTAAAAATCCATTTTGTGGCACCTTTTTCTTAAAAAAAATATTATAAATCAAAATGTTTTAATAATAGATTTTATAATTTTCTTTTAAAGGTATATATGGAGGATTTGCACGAAGCTGTGTAGCTAAAACAATGGAAGATTCTGTTGAAAATGAATATATAGTCACCGATGAAAATGGTTGTGCAACAGATCCAACAATTTTTGGAGAATGGGATTACAATCCAGAAACTCAATCTCTGCTTGCAGGATTCAATGCATTCAAGTTCCCAAGTAGTGATAACATCCGATTCCAGTGTAACATCCGCGTCTGTTTTGGAAAATGTCAACCTGTAAGTTGATTCCTTTTAATACTTTATTTTATATTGTATATATTTATTTTTACTTTTACTTTTGAGGTAATCTGTCAGATTATTTTTAATATTATGCAAACATTTAATTATGATACAAATATATAGTTAATTGCAATATTATTATGTTAATATTATAAATGTAATACTTTCACACATCTCTGCGATGAATGCAAAAAAGATTAATTTTATAAATTACATCTACTGCTAGGATGGAGTTGTTAAAATGTTTATCAATATTCACATTTTAATTGAAATTTTTCTCTCATTGAAGTGAATTTATAAATACAGTGAGTTGAAGAGAGTAAGTTGTTATAGGTCAAAAGCAAAAAAAGTGATTAAGTATATCTGTCAATAATTTTTATTTCTGTTTATATATAATTTTAATTTTATAGTCAAAATTTCATTTAAAATCATGTTTAATCCTTATTGTATTATATTTGTTTTATTAATAGAATATTATTCTTATTTCATTCAGTTAGCCTTGTTTTAGTTTTAATGACTTAGGACTCAAACATTTATTACTTCAGTCTGTAACTAAGCATGTTAATCATATAATACACTGATAGTCAAATGATTCATCTATATATTTATTTAATTTTACTCAGCCTGCTTTTGCTGATTTAGTAATTACAAAATTTATGTAAAGTTAGACATTTAATAACTAATTTCTTACGCAGACAAAAAAGCAAGGGAACTGTTCACCTTAAGGTTGGGGATTATTTTGGTCATTTATTAATAAAAAATATTAATACGTAATGTATTTTTTGTTATCAGTTAAAATATCATTATATCAGTTAATTTTTTATTGTAAATGATAGAAAAACTACCCAGAACCAAAAATTGTTTATTGAATGGCCAAATAATAGCAATTAATAATTAATAAAATTGTTTTATGTATAAGAATCATTCTTAATAATAAGCACTCCTAATGTAGAGTGCTAATATTTTTTATTTTGATTCTAATAGTTTCGATACAAAAGTTAAAAAATTTTATTTTACATATGAATTACTTCATGGTGAATTTTGTTATTTCAGGTTAATTGCCGAGGTTATAATGCCTACGGACGTAGACGAAGAGAAATTGCTGTTCATAATACCACAGCTGTAGATATAACAGAATCATTCAATGAAGGACAATTACGAGAAGAAATAACAATACAGTCGAACGCAATTCTCACATTTGAAAGACGAGAAGAACGATTTATCGATCCGACAGAAGGTAAAATATAGTTTTATCTGTTCACAGTATATTACAGTAAAGTGGATAAAACTCAGTTTTAATAGCAAATAAAATTAACTACTCGTAAATTACAAACTTAATCAAAATTGTTTGTAACTTAGTTGTTTAATAATATTTGATGTTAATTCATAACATGTTTATATATATTACATTGATATTCATATGAGTACAACTTATAGACTTACTTTTTTAGTTGTAACTAAAATTACATTAACCTAAGATGCAGTTGTCATCCTTAGACAAATATATTTGTTGTAAATATCCTTCGCCTATTAATTGTCTATCATAAGATTTAAAAGAATAAAAGGGATTAAAGAGGAATATTTAGGTATTTTCACATGGTCTTAGTCATGTAAAGTAATACCCATTTTTTTAATAGAAATTTCTTTATTTATGGTAATTTTATATGTATTTATTAATAGATGATCATTAGTTGACAGACATTTAGTCTGAAGAATCTAAGGGATTATTTTTAATTGTGTTTTTAAAGAGGTTTAATGAAAATGCTGCAAAAAACCAAAAAGTAAAAGTAGTATAATAAATATAATAAAACATATTAAATATATTAAGAAAGTAAAAATACAAACTCCAGTTAATGTTTTTAATGTATTTTATTTTTTAAATAAATTATTATACTTCTACAACACAAGTTTATTAATTTTTTAACGTAGTTTCATGGACCTCAGTGTATTTGGTGTGCCTGGAAATAAATTGCTTGATTACAATATCAGTTCTCTCAAGTATGCTTTCTCTAACAAATCATCACTGCACTACAAATGACAATGACAAATTACTTTGTCATTGTCATATAAATTTTTCTACAGCTATTTGACCAGCTTTGTAAACAAGTTTTATTTATTGGTGCAAGGTTTGGGCATGGTATTGTTCCAAAACTTTGTACTTGGAATTCTGTGAAAATCATTTGTTGATTTATTTGATTGTTTTTAAAGCTAATAAGAAAAATAGTAGATTTTACGTAAGGTTTGTAAAGATATACTGATCTCCGATTATATTTGAAGTGGATAAGCTGTCTGTCACTGAAAATAATTTTTATAGCCGGAGAGTGAATACATTGCAGCTGCTTATATTTCTCCAAAAATAAAAGGCCCAAAAGCACAGGAGTAAGCATAAGCTTCCTTGATTAACATCCTTGCCTATTCTTGATTCAATAGTGTACAGGTATATTTAGAATATACCAAAATATACAACAATTAGGCTACCTTCCACTGAAGGGTACAAATTTTACTTTTTATTTAAAAAGAAGAACATTAGTGCTAAGAATTATGTAATAAGATTTTTTGTATTATTTTAGATAAATTAAAATTGAAAATATGTTTTGATTAATTAGTTTGTTTCATTGTTTAGCTCCAGAGATACAACAAGTCGAAGACATCTGTGTCTCCATGATAGGCTTCATTATCGCTTTAGTAATTACGGCTCTTTTGGCACTAGTCGCAGTGGCAGTGGCTGTATCGTGCTGGTTAATAGCCTACCGGCGAAGGCCGAAGACAAGTGGGCCGCTGCCACATCCTCCAGAGTTCCCAAACCCTCTGTTCACTACACCGGAGCCGGTTGCAGAGCCTTCTCCTGACTACCTCTCATGAGACTTGACAAGATGAGAGGGCCTCTATTTAACACTGCCTTGAAGACCTTCCCTCTTAACCAAAACGCTTTCAAAAAGCAAACGATCGAGGGAACTTTCGAGATTATATTCAACGTACTGCCTTAGTTTTCTTTTAATGGCCCTCTCAACAGATCTTTACTAGTTTATTTCAAATTGAATATAGGAAAATTTCAATTAGTGAAAAATACATTTCAGATTAATTTTGAGTAATTACTTTTAAAAATATTCATAAATAGATCTAAAATGTATTTTTATTGTATTTATTGAATCATCTCCTCCGATGGCTGTTGAACTCACTGTATTTTTAATTAGCTCAAACGGGGATTTATTTTTTTTTATAATTATTAATTTTACTTTCTTTCGGTGTAGGTTCTTGTTGTAAATAACATTTTTCTCATTTTTCTTTTAACTATCATATACATCTTTCCTTCTATAATAGTAACTTATTATGTAAAATAATTATTATGAAATTTATGAGTCTTTTGTGTAAAGTATTTCTTATTTAATTTATTTTTGTATTTCTTTTCTAACACGTCTCCGTCTATGATCTACATATATATGCATGTTAGTAAATAGCCACTGGAGGATTTGTATTTCTAGTTACGGTAGTTATGACTATTATTATTATATAAATATAATTATTAACTATATAATTCCTAATAAAATTTGTATTATAGACGTATGTATGTGAAAATGATATGATTGCGCTTTTAAGAGTGTTTGTAGTATTATTTTAAAGTTGCTTTGAATGTTTGAGAATGTATACATATTCTTTGTATGTTTCCAGTTAGAATCGAGGTAAATTATTTAAAATATTGTTTATATATATTTATATAAATATTTTTTCCAATTTTATAAATTATGCTCAATTCTCGGTTCTAATTATTAATATACATAATTCTGTTTGATTGTTCTTTTTTTCTTTTTATAATTATTGAATAAATGTTATTATTATTGTGTGTAAGTTATATGATGAATAGGTGACTAATATTATTAGTTTAAAAAAAGAAATGAAGTAATAGTAAATATATTTGAAAATGTATTAATAATAATAATTTTACTGTGATCGATTTAACTCAAATATTGTAGATTAAAAAATATTATAAATATTTTATAATAGATAATGTTAAGGTATCACAGAATGCTACACTTAGTGCTGACGAATTATAGTTACATGTATATTAATTTTCAAATACATCTATTTACCACATATCTTAAGACATTAAAATGTGTATTTCTTTTACATTTCATTTTTTATTCATATAGTTTTTACAAATTACATTATTTAGAAAAATTATGTATAAAAGAAATCGATTACAGTATTGACTGCGAAGCGAGAATCTGTTTTTTTTTTCTTTTTTTATATTTATATATAATAAAGCTTACAGCTTTAATATTAATTAATAATAACAATAATACTAATTTCTTATTAGTAACATTAATTTAAAACTCTAAAAATCAAATAATACTATATTATAGAATTGTTATTAAAAATTTTATTAACCTGTGAAAAATACATGTTTAATGTAAATAAGGAAACGGCTTATATATATATATATATATATATATATATATATATATATATTATATGTATTTAAACAATGTAATTAATTAATTTCATCATAGGAATTTTTGCTAATTGCTAAGATTTCATTTTAGTCACATTCATTTAGTCATTTAATTGTTATTAATATTAGCTTAATATTATTATTATTATTTTTAATCAATATTATTAATTAACTTATTCAATTAACAGCTGTTTCCTTCTTTATTTAGATATTTTTTCACAGATTTATTAATTCATCTCTTCTTTTAATTGAACACATATATCTGCCTTTGTAATTCATATTTTTTATTTTCAAAATTATATGCTATATATTATTATTTAACAATTTTTTTAAAAAATGTGATAATAATTTGTAATAATAAATTTCTGTAATAATACTTTTTTACATATTCTGAATTTTCCTTTTATCCTTATACAAAAGTAAATTGGGTTTTTTATATGTATAGTTTAGTAATAGATATTTATCTATCTTATTCAATGCTCTACCAATCTTGTGGCATAGTAGTACCATCACTGTCTTTCATCCTGTAGGCTCCAAGTTCAAGTCCCAGTCAGGATTTTTTCATGCTATAAAAAGTTTATTATCAACTATAATTAGTCATTATTGGGCATAGCCTGTTATTACTGTATAAGTAAATAAATGTTATCTAACGTTCAAATAATTTCTGGTGTGAATTATAAATTTACAAAATTTGCTCAGCATCTAGATATAGTGCAATATTGCAAAATCTCAATAGTCTGGTATGTTTTTTAATTAGTTTTATTATTGGTTTCATACTCCATTATAAATCAAACTAATTATAAATATTTTTAATTTCCTATACCATAAGTCTTGCTCCTGAGTAATTTGGTAATTATTTTGCGCACGATAAGGATGTATCAATTCTGCCATATATGTTCATGTTGGGCATTGCACCAGTTAATTAAATATTTCTGAGAGTGAAAGGATCCAAGAAGGTAGTTCCATTTTCTTCTTAGAAATATTTTGTATAAATTTTTACATAATCTTGGTTGAATAATATGTGTAAATTAGTTAAATCTAATGAAGATAAAATATGAGGTGGCAATCTCATAGCAAAAAAAGGTAATCTAAGAGATTTGTTGGCCATCTCTATAGTATTGAGTCTTTATGCAGGTAAGTTTCACACATTATGAACTGCCTAATATTTCATCATTTCTTTTCTAAAATGAAAGGATTCAGGTAATCAAACATCTAGAAATGTACTCATAAAATCAAAATTTTATGAGTAATTTTATTTAGTAATGGAGAAAATAATTCAAAAAAAATAAGCAAAGTAATCCAAAAAAGTGACAAAGCTACTATCTTATGTTTTTATTACAAGGCCAGTCTCAACCCAAAATATAGATATAGTAGACCTGTTATTCATGCCAGATCATATTTTACATTCAATGGAACAAGAAGAAAAAAAAACATTTATTCATTTTTAGACAGACAGGAAGAGCTTATTTCAAGTTTTGTATCTGTCATTCTCAGTTATTTAGAAGATAAGGTAAACAAACTCCTACTGGCATCTCTTCTGTGATGGTAAATATAAAAATAAACTGTTTCCAAAAGTTTTTATTGCAAACCTCCTGAAAATATTATTTTATTTTCCTAATATGTATATTGCAATCTGTTCAACTAATGAATAATAAGCAACCCCCCCCCCCCCCCCCCTGACCTAATGAGATAAGGATAGCATGTAAATGAGATGTAGTTTTGTACAGACTCTGTCGACCATTCCTGAGACTTTAAACAAATGATTTGCAATGACAGGTTAACCACCATTGACCACAAGTTGACCAGCTCAGTGGGCCATTTTTTACACTTAACTAATAATTGTTACACTTTGTTGTTTGCAGACAACCTTTTACTTCCCAACAGTGTTAATAACTAATTAGTAAAACAGTAAGAAATGTTGTTATACATATATATAAATATAGATACTACTTTAAAGATTCTGTTATTGTAAGAGTTTGGAACTTAAAAATACAAACTCTGTCATTCCTATATGAAAATCGTACCTTAGCAAGAGCTTAAAAAGAATTCTGAATAAAAAATAGAAATCATATAGAGTAAAGTTAACTCTTGTGCTATTACTATTATTTGTATCTTTTTTAAGCTGATAATCCTTTTCTCTTTAAGAAGGTTTCCATAGCAGTTTTCAGTAAAAAAAAAAGTGTAACTATTGAGAATAGGACACACTAACTTCAGCCAACTGGAACCAAAACCAAATAGTGCCAAAGTGTCAGATTGAAAAAGGAGCGAATTCTATCTGAATATTGGCAGGTATTACAGTTATGAATATTCCATTTATCAGTAAAACACATTATTACCAGTTTGGTAGTATGGAAAGTCATCCACACTATCAAACAGAAAGCACGAAACAAAAGATCTAGAAAAATTCTTTAAAGTGACAAATTGTGAGAAAACTAAATTATCTGAAGGACTTGAATTTTCAGCACTATATATAACTGTGAATTATAAGTAACAAATTCTAACTCGACATGTTCATTTAGATTTATGTTAAATTCCTGAATTGCTACTTACTGCTACAAGCAGCAATCTGTAATTTAATGTAATCCACTAGATATTTTGCTAATGACAATTTTGTATGAAATAAGGTTGATGCGATATTAAATTAAAAAAAGAAAGAATTTTGTGAATGAATTATTAGATGGAGGTGTTGGACATACAGCAGATTCATGGAATGAATATTCCACATTGGTTTTCGTTACTTATGTTCAGTTTCAAATGTTTTGTCTGCAGATAAAAAAAATATTAGTTTTATTGTCAAAATTTCATGATTTAAGAAAGTATATAAACAAAGCAATAAATTAAACCTGGGATTATTTTTCATTTTATAATTTACTTTATTCAAAAAAATTAGAAATACTAAGAAAGCAGTTGTAAATTATAGTTGTTTAGTTGAGAAAATTCCACAATGATAGGATAAGTACACTGCAGTTGAGAGAGACTGCACTGATGAGTAATACACAATTTAAATTGATTTTGTGGTAAATAAAATTGATAAAAATTATTTTTCCTATAAACTTCCTGTTCCTATAACAATCAAGGAAAGGTCAGTAGCTTTAAAAAAATAAACAATCCAAAATTACAAACTCTGGGATGCTAAACAACTGAGTTATGAATTAACATGTGAGAGTTAGTACCTACCTTTTTTATAAAAAAATGACTTGCCATATCACAGGGTGGTAACTTCATGACATTTATATTAAACTGAAAATTGAGCAGTTAGTCTTGTCATTCATAAAACAAGAGTAGACTATCTTTGGTCAATAGTAAAAACAGTTAAGCAGTTTAGTTAACAGTACGCAGCAGTTTTATCAAGGAATATTCGATTAAGACTCAAATTCAATTAATATGTCTGCCATACTCGTTTTTAAAATATCATTTTGCTTCAAGCAATCGAATACAAATATTCAAAAAATCGCTGTCTTTTTTCTTTATAACTAAATATTTTGGTACTGAACCACCATTCTTCATTTTAAGCTTCCTAGGACCAATCAGTAATTGCCGGAATGCATACCATCAGTCGCCCCCAGATGTCACGGCAGTAGACTGCCTCCTATCTTGGTCCTCTCTTGAACTTCACCTGTTGGGGTCCCCCCCACTTCAACAGAGGGTTCCGATCTCCTCTTGTGAATAGCTGAGACTCTCCTAGGTGGGAGAGGTTGCCCTTTCCAGCCCTACCCTAACCAGCTCAGGGCATGCATTTCACACACCCATTGCTTCATGCCCCTGGTCACACGCACCTTCATGGTATGCCCAAACTACTCCACTCTTGCATGTGGGTAAGACCAGACGTCCTAGACGCGGAGGCTGCCTCCCTGACCCAAACCATGCCATTTCAACCCTCATAACCAAAGCCCCTTCTTTTCGGTTCTTTGCCTTTTGTTCTTAAAATAGTGCTAATAAAATTAGAAACCTCCACCCAGCGCTTGGATGTACTTTATGGTACGGACAGGTTACGATATAATTCAAATTCGGCTATGGTAGGTTCTCTTGATCATTCGAACATCGTTAGGATATCATCGCAAAAATTCAGATTTCTCCAACCCCTTTGTGTATATTGTAGAGAACTGTGAACAAAAATTCTTCATAACATCTTCGCTGTATACAATGTCACCGTTCTTCCAATCTATTTTGTGATAGTTTCTTTCTAACCAAGCGGCCATCCGCCTGTATTTCGATTACAAAATCACTTTTAAATTAATTTAAAAAAATTTTATATCATTACTTTCAGCGAAAGCGGGATAATCGATTTCAATAAATTGATCCAGTATGTATGTAACTCATTCAAATACATTAAAGAAGATTACACCCGTATATGTATAACTTATTCAATACATTAGAAAAGATTCTGTCGAATTTTAAAAATAGGGGGTAACTCGAAAACGGTGCGTTCTAGGCCATTTTTAACGCGATTTTGAAAGGCTTTATGCATAGAATAATTTCCAATTTTTTGAATTGATTGTGCACTAGTTTCATCTGACCAAGGCCAGCCGTTCTTGAACTACGCCCTTTTCACAATATTTTTTTGAAATTGATGCTGAAATAAAATGAAAATGTGCTCAGTTAGCAGTTTTAATCACGTTAATTTTTTTTTTTTTAAACCGGACATTATTACTTTCAGCGAAAGCAAAAATTAAAATTTCTACTTATGAAAGTTGTTTAATTACTTTGCCGGTTAACGTTGAGTAAGCCACTACATTTTCATATATTAATAAACAATACACGATTGTATTTGGTTTAAAATTCTCTTCAACTTCAATATTAATTTTCAAATCAATAACGCCCATTTTTATCGATTCATCCTGTCGTGAACAATCACACACATACAAGGGATATTTGTTTTTATAATCTGAAAACGTATATGGCGAATCGGTCAATTTATAATACAATTGTTTAAACTCTAGATTTCGCTGAAAGTAGTGATGAACAAACATCATAATAACATTTACACAATCAAGGTGTCAATATACTATTACAATCTCAACACTAAACAAAATAAAGAATCTACAACCTCCGTCACTCATCATCCCGCTTTCGGTGAAAGTAATGTCTGATTTTTTTTCAAAACTAACAATGATTTTGAAGTTTAAACTAAAATTATAGACATTAAATAATGATTATTGTTTACATTAAGAAATAATCAATGGTATATTACATTTTTGCTGAAAGTAGTGATGACCAAACATTGTAAAATTTACACTTCATCATAGTGTCATTAGCCATCTCAGCAATAAACAATCTACAACCTCCATCAACCATTATCCGCTTTCGCTGAAAGTAATGATGCCAGATTTTAAAATAAATTTAAAAGTAATCGAAACTGTTAAACGAGTGGTTAAAACACATTTTCATTTTATTTCATCGTCAAATACAAAAATATTGTGAGAATAAATTTTTTTTCAACTGGTAATAAATCTAAAGTTTTTGATATGAATTTACAAAAATTAAGTTTACCATAGATCCAATAATACCACAACCTTTATTCTTGTTAATGTCTATATATTTCAATTTAAATAAATTATTGATTCACCAAAATATTTCACAATAAAACACATTATTTCGCAGTTTTAGTCGGCGCAATGTACAATAAATTTTACAAAATAATAAATATTTTTTAAAGACGATGAAATTTTATTTATTTATTTTACCTTGTTTACATCCACTGTCTTTAATTTTTTTAAGTTTACCACTACAGTGTTTGGCTATCGGAATTCCGGTGAGGCAAAGTTCTGCATAAATAGTGTTTGCCCCATCGATTAATTCTTTAGATTCCTTATTTTGAATCCAATTTCTAAATCGTTTCCCATATAGGCGATTTTTCGTATATGAGGAATCGCTTTATTATTGTTGAAAATGTTAATTTTAAATATTGTAAAAATTATATTTTATTATAAATTATAAATCTATATACATAAAAATGTTAAGTTCGTTTGTGTACGCTTCAAAAACTCAAAATGTTCTGTACCGATTGAGCTCAAATTTTAGCACGATATATAACCCGCATCAAAGATTGTTTTCATCTATTTTTAATAAATCTATCTATCTATTTTTAATTGTAAATTTTTAATTTGGAAATGTAAACAAAGGAAAACCAATCAGATCAATGCAAGATGGCCGCTGTCAAACACAACGACCAAATTTCTTGGAATTATATTTAACAGCTAAAACATCTGCATTTCATTAAAAAAAAAAACACGATAAAAAAAATTTTAGCACGATATATAACCCGCATCCAAGATTGATTTCATCTATTTTTAATAAATCTATCTATCTATTTTTGATTTGTACAGTTTTTTAATAAATAAGAGGCTAATAAATCAGATTGAAATGTAAACAAAAGAAAACCAATCAGATCAATGCAAGATGGCCGCTGTCAAACACAACGACCAATCACAAAGAGCCCGTATGGCCGTTGCCAATGTAAACAAAATCACAACTGATTAAGTAACTAATTTCTTTGAATTATATTTAACAGCTAAAACATCTGTATTTTATTAATAAAAAAAAAACACCAAAACAGAAAGAAAAGCCAAGAAGGATGACTTACAGTAAATAAATTAAAACACCAAACTTTCTTATAGCCCAAATAGACTGGACACGTAAAAGGAGATGAAAATTTAATAATAGTTGGAGATTGGAATGCAAGCATTGGAAAAGGCAAGGAAGGAAATATAGTGGGTGAATACGGGCTGGGCAAAAGGAATGAAAGAGGGGACCGACTTATAGAGTTTTGCATGAAGTATAATTTAGTAATTGCCAACACCCAATTTAAAAATCATAATAGAAGAATATACGCTTGGAAAAAGCCAGGCGATACTGCAAGGTATCAGATAGATTATATCATGGTTAAGCAAAGATTTAGAAATCAACTTGTTGACTGCAAAACTTACCCTGGAGCAGTCATTGATAGCGACCATAATTTGGTGATAATGAAATGCAGATTGGGGTTTAAAAACCTGAAGAAAAGATGACAGATGAATCGGTGGAATTTAGAGAAGCTTGAGGAAGAGGAGGTAAAGAAGATTTTTGAGGAGGACATCGCAAGAGGTCTGAGTAAAAGATAAGGTAGAAAATGTAGAAGTAGAATGGGAGAATGTTAAAAAGGAAATTCTTAAATCAGCAGAAGCAAACTTAGGCGGAATAAAGAGAACTAGTAGAAAACCTTAGGTTTCAGACGATATATTGCAGCTGATGGATGAACGTAGAAAATATAAGAATGCTAGTGATGAAGAAAGTAAAAGGAACTATCGGCAATTAAGAAATGCGATAAACAGGAAGTGCAAACTGGCGAAAGAAGAGTGGATTAAAGAAAAGTGTACAGAAGTGGAAAGAGAAATGAACATTGGTAAAATAGACGGAGCATACAGGAAAGTTAAGGAAAATTTTGGGGTACATAAATTAAAATCTAATAATGTGTTAAACAAAGATGGTACACCAATATATAGTACGAAAGGTAAAGTCGATAGATGGGTGGAATATATTGAAGAGTTATATGGAGGAAATGAATTAGAAAATGGTGTTATAGAGGAAGAAGAGGAAGTTGAGGAGGATGAAATGGGAGAAACAATACTGAGATCTCAATTTAAGAGAGCATTAAAAGATTTAAATGGCAGAAAGGCTCCTGGAATAGACGGAATACCTGTAGAATTACTGCGCAGTGCAGGTGAGGAAGCGATTGATAGATTATACAAACTGGTGTGTAATATTTATGAAAAAGGGGAATTTCCGTCAGACTTCAAAAAAAGTGTTATAGTTATGATACCAAAGAAAGCAGGGGCAGATAAATGTGAAGAATACAGAACAATTAGTTTAACTAATCATGCATCAAAAATCTTAACTAGAATTCTATACAGAAGAATTGAGAGGAGAGTGGAAGAAGTGTTAGGAGAAGACCAATTTGGTTTCAGGAAAAGTATAGGGACAAGGGAAGCAATTTTAGGCCTCAGATTAATAGTAGAAGGAAGATTAAAGAAAAACAAACCAACATACTTGGCGTTTATAGACCTAGAAAAGGCATTCGATAACGTAGACTGGAATAAAATGTTCAGCATTTTTAAAAATTAGGGTTCAAATACAGAGATAGAAGAACATTTGCTAACATGTACAGGAACCAAACAGCAACAGTAATAGTTGAAGAACATAAGAAAGAAGCCTTATAAGAAAGAAAGGGAGTCTGACAAGGATGTTCCTTATCTCCGTTACTTTTTAATCTTTACATAGATCTAGCAGTTAATGATGTTAAAGAACAATTTAGATTCAGAGCAACAGTACAAGGTGAAAAGATAAAGATGCTACGATTTGCTGATGATATAGTAATTCTAGCCGAGAATAAAAAGGATTTAGAAGAAACAATGAACGGCATAAATGAAGTCCTACACAAGAACTATCGCATGAAAATAAACAAGAACAAAACAAAAGTAATGAAATGTATTAGAAATAACAAAGATGGACCACTGAATGTGAAAATAGGAGGAGAAAAGATTATGGAGGTAGAAGAATTTTGTTATTTGGGAAGTAGAATTACTAAAGATGGATGAAGCAGGAGCGATATAAAATGCCGAATAGCACAAGCTAAACGAGCCTTCAGTAAGAAATATAATTTGTTTACATCAAAAATTAATTTAAATGTCAGGAAAAGATTTTTGAAAGTGTATGTTTGGAGTGTCGCTTTATATGGAAGTGAAACTTGGACAATCGGAGTATCTGAGAAGAAAAGATTAGAAGCTTTTGAAATGCGGTGCTATAGGAGAATGTTAAAAATCAGATGGGTGGATAAAGTGACAAATGAAGAGGTATTGCGGCAAATAGATGAAGAAAGAAGCATTTGGAAAAATATAGTTAAAAGAAGAGACAGACTTATAGGCCACATACTAAGGCATCCTGGAATAGTCGCTTTAATATTGGAAGGACAGGTAGAAGGGAAAAATTGTGTAGGCAGGCCACGTTTGGAATATGTAAAACAAATTGTTAGGGATGTAGGATGTAGAAGGTATACTGAAATGAAACGACTAGCACTAGATAGGGAATCTTGGAGAGCTGCATCAAACCAGTCAAATGACTGAAGACAAAAAAAAAAAAAATTTAATTTTTGCTTCCCAAATATTTTAATTTTACTCAATTACCTGATTTTCTATACGGAAGTGCTAGTCTTATCAATTATTACATTGTATTCAAGTTAAAATTACAATAGGAGATTCTTAATAAGAGGTATTCATAATAAGAGGAGAATTGAAAATATAATTTAACATTTGAATATATAATTTAAACCTGTTTTAATGTAATTGATAATTGTTTAAGCATCAATGCTATGAGTTGTTATACATTTTTCTTATTTACTATATACTAACACAAATTATTTACTATATACAAACTACCTAAATGAAGACTAACTATATGAAGAGTTTTCATTTTATGATATACCAATTGCACATCTAGTATGCCCAAGCCCACCAAATGAGAGGAAGCATCTTCCTCAAATTTTTCTGATGAAGAGAAGCTTACCTGTGTAATCCAAATCCATATTAACTTCTTATTAATTAAGCCTACAGATTATTGTTGGGGGACAATATAATAAATGCATTCTGAAGCAGATGGATAACAGTAAAATAATAACATTGCTATTTGTTAATAATAATACTAGGTAAAATGATAAACAGTATCTCTTAATATCTGATGGTAATAAAACACCTAGAATGCCTCACAGAGTAACATCCTGGATATTGAAGAATGGGAAATAAGCTAAATTCAATGACTAAAATCACTTTTAATGAATTACTATCTATAAAATACTAAAGTTAAGAATATTGGGGGCAGTTCATTGGATGCTGTTAGCATTTTTAAATGGCTATGATAACAGCAGTTAATGTCACTTTTTCATAAAATAAAATACATGGTATTGACTTATATGGTTATGTACATAGAGATATATTCTGTATCAAGCTTACCCATTTAAAGGTCTTTAAATAGATGTATCTGGGTTTCTTATATATTAAGAAAAAATATTGTTGTGTAATTAGTAAATAATTTGCATATTCAATCAAAATTCCAGTAAGATGAATTTTTTTAATAAAATAAAAATAGTAATCCTTAGTAATGTTTTACGTAAAATGAGTACCTTACAAAATTTTTAAAACATTAATTTTATTTATAATTTGAAAAAAGCATGTTTCATCTGCAAGTGAATAATTAACATTTTGAGCTGTTTAAATTCAGCTTATTGAAGAATTCAAATGGAAAACTTACTCTATTGCTTGACATGAAAGATTTGTTTTTGAGAAAGGGTATGCCAGTTTCTGAGTTTCAAATCTGGTTCAACCATTTGATTATGGAAAAAATTAATGATAGATATTGGAAATATTACCTTTTTTAAAATGTAAAATTATATAACAAATAATGAATGATAGGTTTTAGGGAGAATTCCTGTGGTTGTAATCAGCTCAGTTATTGCACCTTTAGAGAGATTTCTTCCTGATGAAGTTAAAAATACGAGAGGTGGATCAAAAAGTAAGTTACACCCTTGTTGTGTTCTTGAACTTAAAGGGATATTAATGTCTTGTATGGCAGCACTGGTTGAGTTGTCTTCATGCTCCCCCAGCAGCAATTCAGTACGTGTGCAGTATTATTGTCAATATGGCGTGTCCTCTACAGTTTTTGTCCAGCATAGAAGTACGATCAGTAGTCCGACTTTTGTAGGCAAAAAATTACAATTGTTGTGAAATTCATTGCCAAATTGTTGAGGTATATGGTGAGAATGCAATGTCACGCATGATGATCACAAAATGGTGCCAAATCTTCAGAAATGAAAGAACAAATGTGAGTGACGAACTGCGTGCTGAGCGTCCTTCAACTGCAAACTCGAGGGTAATGCGGAACGCATTAATACAACGCTTGATTAACCAGCTCATTAAAATTAGAGAGATTGAAAGTGAACTTAATATCAGTTATGGTAGTGTGTTTGTGATTATTCATGATCAGCTTGATTACCATAAGATGTGTGCACTGTGAGTTCCACATCTGTTGATCACAACCACAAACATCAACGTTTTGTATCTGATCTTTCTATTCTTCAATGTTATTCCAGGACTGGTCCACAGTTTTTGAAACATTTCATCACAGGGGATGAGAGCTGGGTGCTTCATTACACTCCTGAGACTAAACGAGCATCACATGAATGGAGACATAAAAATTTGCCGCAGACAAAAAAAGTGATAACATCTCCACATGTTTGAAAGGTTATGCTAACATTCTTTTTCGATTCTGAGGGAGTTGTTTATAGTGAATTTATGCCCCAAGGAGCAACAATCAATGCTGAATCTTACTGTTACACTTTAAAAAAATTGTGTAAAGTGATTAAACATCAAAGATCCGGGAGATTGAGTGATGGTGTTGTTTTTCTTCAGAACAACGCTACTTCTCATTCAGCCTCATGTGACAAAGGAGTTACTGCAAAAGTTCAAGTGGTAACTATGGTCTCATCCACCTTACAACCCTGACCTCGCACCCTGCGACTACCACCTGTTTGGTCCTCTCAAGTGAGACCTGGGAGAGGAGCGTTTTGCTAATTAAGATGAACTTAAGGAAGCGGTCCTTAAATGGTTGAAGGAAATTGGACAAAATTTTTATGAGAGTGGAATTGAAAAACTTGTCACAGGGTATGAAAAGTGTTTAGAAAAACTTGGGATTATGTCAAAAAATAGATAAAAATATGTAGTTTTTTGTTCAATAAAAAAAAAAATTGCTTCATGAATGTGTTTGTTTCATAGAGGGGGTGTAACTTACTTTCTGATATTCCCTTGTATAATTATAAGTAAACAATTTAATCATGTTCCTGTTATTACAGGAATTACTGAATATGAATTTGTTAGCTGGAGTCAGAGTGAATTTATTTATTTAATATTTTCTTTTATATCATATTATGGGTACAAGCAATAAGTTTTGACCAATATGAAATCACTGCTAATACATAAAGAATTGTGAGGTAGCAAACCAGTTTCTTCTGTTATCATCAGTTAAATTCCCATTAGCTATGAATAAATAGCACATGGACCAACAAATGATTGGTATTACGAGCTATATCAAAAGTGTAACAAGATGATAATTTCCATTTGATAAAAATTTTATATCCAAATGTTTCATTTGCTATCTGTTCAAGATTCTGGAATTAAATAGAATTCCTTCATGCTGAAATCTTAAACTGGATTAACAAATTCCAGCCAACTAGTACTGTTTTAGGTGTAAATAAAGAAAAACTATAAGGCCTCTAAAAACCATTAATTGATCAAGCAAGTTACCTGAAATCCAAAATGCTTAACAAGTCATCATGCAAATTCACTGAGCTTATAAGAGGGAATGAAATGCAATTTTACACTAGGATTTAGGGTTCACTAGGGTATCATCCGTAAAAATACAGATAGTACAAAACTTCCACCAAATGATTTACCTTCAAGACAGAATTTTTCATTCTACTTCAAATATTGTATGAAAATCCTGAAATTTTGAATGTGTCAGATAACATTTTCATTTATCAGTTCATGACTGTAATTATGGTTATAATCTCAAATTTATGATCAATGTAAAAAGATAGGAAAAGGATCCTCTACATAACAAAAAAGTGAATATGAAGTACAATGTTACAGGTCTGTTTTTCTTTGGATATAACATCTCTACATTATATTGTAGCTCTTAACAACTTGTTGCTTAATGAAATATTATTTTAGATGGCCCTGATACAGAGAAAATTATGATGATGTTTTAGGAAAAATTTATTTATTTTTTTAAAATTTGTTATTATATCTGTTGGATGAAGTGAGGTGTACAGTATTGTTGTTGTAAGTCTAGAATTTAAGAGCAAAAAGGATGTTTCTAGTTGTGCGCATGACCGTAGATTGATACTCTTTTTCCATTTGACAGCACCACTAGCAGAGATGGCAACTCTTGAAAAGAAAGTCTTCTGTTGTTTTACATTTGCCAAATGTGAATCCGTTGTTATAGTTCATTGTGTGTTCTGTAGAAAGTTTAATTGTGATCCTACAAGCAGCAATAAATGAAACATTAAGTTTACTCCTTAATTTAGGTTCCTAGAATTTCAGTATGATTTTATTTCACTCTTTGCCCAGAAATCAAGGTGAAATCTTTCACTCGCCATAACTTACTAAAAGAGTGTTTCCAGACCCATGCTTTATAACCTACATTTATATGAATTCTTTTCATAATTTTCGCTAGTAGAATGTGCCCAGAAAGCACCAGTAACAGTACGTGAATCATTCTGTACACAAAATTAACAAAATAAAATAACCCTATACAATACATTAAATATAAAAAAAATACTATAAACTAATTCAAATTCAGAAGGGATTATTGAAAATTATTTTCAGCATAAACTTACGTTATGTACACGCTGAACAGGACGCAAAAAATTCAGTATTTAAAAAAAAAATTCAACGATAGTAATATTGTTGCTGTAAAGAAAATAATTTTTTAATTGTATATTAACTAAATTGGTGGGAAGATTTTTCAAATGGTTTGGTAATTTATTAAAAATGGCAAAGGAAGCAAAGAAAGGTTTTTTCTAGTTTTTTGTGTAACTAACAGAATACTTCCACTGTGTTTAGTCATACAAAAACAGTTCCATTGTCTGGTTTGGTACAGATGGATTCCGTACAGAAGAAGTAACTTGTAATCTTTTTAGCAAAGATTACAAAATATATAAACACAAGTAACTTTAACATATTTAATTTTCTACCTACATGATTAATAATTATGGGAGCTAAACAACTGATATCTCATTTTTGTATCTTAAAAACTAATTATAACTTTTTGTCCTGCCTCTCAGCCAAGGCTGAGAGGCAGGACCTTGCAAAGTCGAGGATGATGGAGTACAGCGATGTGGTGGTTGGCTCTGTCCTGGTGGACTCTGGGGCGAAGCCTCACTTGAAGGGGTCTAGCTCAGGATCCAAAGGGATAGGGCGGATCGAGGGTATGCGGTCCGCATGGGCCAAAATGTCCTCAAAAAAGGAGTCAAGGATTTTAGTCGAGTTTAGACAGCTGGTCGACTTGTACCTTTCTGAATGTTCCTTGATCGTTGCTGAACTGGTGCTGAAAAACGAAAACCTCCATGGTGCAAAACAAGCCATTGATTCAGTTGTTTCTCGACTGTCGGGCAAGATGGATCAGGTGGTGGAAGGAATTAAGGACTTCAAACTGGAAACAGAAAGGGTCCTTGGCAAGATCCATACTTTTCTGAAATGGGTGGAGGAGAAGGTAATAAAACATGCCTCCTCCGCTGCGATAACAGCCACGCTGGGGCCTAAGAGGGTTAGTCCCACTGCCGGCTATCAAAATTAAGCGAGCCACTGTCAAGGTGGTCCTTGTGACGCCTAGTCCAGGGGCTTTGTCTGCGATGATGGAGCTGACCCTGAAGAAGGTCCTGGACCCACGGAAGGAAAGATTCCAGATTTCCCGGGTCAAAAAAACAAGGGACCATGGAGTCGTCTTAGAGGTTGTTAATGAGCAGCAGGCGTAGTGGCTGTTGGAGGTTGACGTTCTTAGGAAGAACAGGCTAAAGGCTCAGTTGCTGGCTGAGCAGAGACTGCAATTATTGGTCTACAATTTGCCAAGGGCAATGAAGGTAGAGGAGCCTGAAATCCTCAGGGCTATACACAAAATCCTGTTGGATATGGATATCGAGGACTTCCTCAAGGGGATCAGGGTGGTCCGGCAATTGGGGCAGAAAAAGGCCCTGAAGAGCGACTGAATAACTGAGACCTTGTCAAAGATGTGGCAGGTGTTGGTGACTGGTGATCAGCTGTTCTTTGGGTGGAGCTCTTGCAGGGTTGTCGACCATACAGAAGTACCCCAGTGCTCCAAATGTCAAGACTTTGGGCACACCTCTATCTGCTGTAGAGCACAGTTGGAGGTGTGTGGTCATTGCACCGTTGCTGGGCGCAGCGTAGTTAACTGTTCTAATAAGACTGCACCTGCACAGTGCACTCCCTGTGACTTGGTGAAAGGCTTTGATGGCGGACACCAGGTCAGGGGCAAACAATGCAGATTGCATGACATAACCCGGGTGAAGATCGTAAACAATACGGCGTATGGCGACGCCTGAACTGGGAGAAGCTTTCAAGGATGATCATCACGATATCGAACGCTTGTGCCTGGGACAGTTAAACCTGCATCGTTCCTGGGCGGCCACCAATGAAGCCATGATAATTCTTGAGGAGTACGACCTCGAGGTACTCTTGGTCCAGGAGCCATACACGGTCCGGGATAGGGTGGTCGGCTTCAACGGGGTTGACGTTCTTCATTCTCGTAGGGAACGGCCGCTCTCTGCGATCGTGGTTGCTCAGTCTCGTTGGGTGTCTTCTTGATGCCTCAGTTTTTTTCTGATGAGCAATTCACCGTCGTGCGAGTCACGAGGGGTACGCTCGATGTTGTACTGGTTTCGGGATACTTCCAGCTTGGATGGAGTATCGATGAATTGTTGGCGAAGTTGGGGCGGATTCTGGATGGTCTACTGGGCATCAGAGTGCTGGGTGCTCTGGACGCTAACGCCAAGTCTTCCGCTTGGGGTTCACCACTCACTGACTCCAGAGGCGCTGGTCTCGCACAGTTCATTGAAGCCAGGAACCTCCACTTGCTTAACGAGGGAGAACAACCACCGACTTTCTCTTCCGAACTGGGGGAAAGTTACATCGACGTCACCTTGGTGACGGGCGATCTGCTTAGGTCTACAAGTAGTTGGACTGTCTGGCCCGAGGCCAGTGTGAGTGATCATAGGCTTATAACCTATGTGATCGCTTACGGTGGCGGTCCAAGAGCTCCAGATTCGGGTCGCTATAACCTAAGATAACCTGGATAAAAACAGGGTGCGGCACGAGTTTGCGGCTGCTTTACAGGGGTTGGAATGGCGCATGGAGCACAGGGAGGAAGTGAAATTGATGGCTGAACAATTCGGTCGGACTATCAAGGCTGGCTGCGATATGGTCCTACGGCGGCCTCGGCCAATGGACGGACCCTTAGGTAGTGACCAGTCCGCTGATCGGAGAGTGCCTGGAGCCGTCATGACCACTGCTTCCAGTAGCTGTCTGTTAAACGCAGGCGGAAACCCGGGAAAACGTAGTGGTCCTCTGACCTTAGTGTGCTGCATGCTAGGTTCACTAGGAGAAGATACCAGCGTCGCCCCCTAACGGGTATTATCGTTGATGACGTGCGTGCTGAGGGTCTGCGGATCTACCGGCGCGCCCGTAATGAGTACGTTCAAGCCATCAAGGAAGCCAAACTCAAGCTATCGCAAGACTCCATGCGTGAGTTGCAGCGCAATCCCTGGCAGCTTGCTAGTCATGTTACTGGCCAAAGCCATTGCACGTGCTGCCCGGTGTTCGATTCGGGTTTGGTGGTGGTGACCACACTTCAGCATCTGTGGCGACATACCAGGCGTTCAATTTTATTTGTCAATTTTTATTGACAAAGAGGTAGCATTTCCTTCCTTGTGTTGGAGTTCTCTCCTATGAGTTGGAACATCGCAAAGTTCCCCTAGCCCTGCAGGCCATAGTACATGACTACTTGTCAGATTGCACAGCTCTGTTTAAGGATGCACACCTCGTTGTGGAAAAATCCATCATCAGGGAAAGCCTGCAAGGCACCATTCTCGGTCCCTTGCTGTGGAACCTGGTTTCAACAGATTTTTGGGACTGACATTTCTGGAAGGGGTCACAGCCCAGGCTTTCGCCGATGACTGTCTCCTGTTAGTTTGTATTAATTCATGACCGCAGCTACAAGATCGAGTGTCTGTCGATTTGTCAATCACAGAGGGCTGGATGAACATTCAAAATTAAAGGATTTCTGTACCCAAGATAATGTTTATGCTTCACAAGGGTGCAGATAAATTACCATACAATCGTAACCCCTGTATTAAGTATAAAGGCTGTATAATCAGTCGAGTTCGAGTTCATAAGTACCTAGGTGTTTCGTTTGATGAGAAGTTGCTGTTTAGCAACCACATTAGGACACCGTCTCCGAGATGTACAAGCTTAGGAGAATTGCTCAAAAGGATTATAGACTGTTGGGCCATCATTTGTACATGGTGTACTGAGTTGTCTTCGAAAGTATGACCTCTTATGCGGCGTCCGTTTGGGCACATGGGTTGGAAAGAAATTGAGCACTTATTCAAAATTTAAGGAGTTCCCAGTGCAGAGCCTCAATTGCATGCACTAGTGTTTCCAAAACGACCTCCTACAAGGCTACTACTGTATTGGAAAAGGCTCTCCTAATTGATTTATTAGTGAAAGTTCGAGCGGCCATGTGGAAATTGCGAAGAGGCAGGGAGGTATTAGGGATGCGGTTTCAAGCCAGGCCTGTACCGGAGCGGAACGGTGATCTCAATGCACCGATTCTAAATTCTGAACAGTTGCCCATCTCCTGCCTGCAGAGAAGGCTTTACAGCCTTGCGATGGAAGCATGGCAGCAAGAATGGCACACCACGACTTAGTCGTGGTGTGCCATTCCTTGTATAAGGAATGCGTGGAAGGTCCTTGTATAGATTTATACAGGATCTAGGGGGATGGCATGCCTCTCCTTCGTTTTTAAAGGCAACGGGAGCCCAAGTGCTCTCCAACCATGTAAATTTACACCAATATTTGTTTCGATCCCACCTGGCAGCTGATGAGCTGTGCGTCTGTGGGGAGGTAGAATCGAACAAACACATGATGTTCGATTGCCCAGCTCTTGGGGGGGCTAGAACTCAGGCCGCCCTGGAACTTAGAGGTCATGGGGAAAATTGACTACTCACAAGCGGCAAATCAATGTGGCAAGAGCTGCATTGTTGGACCATGTGGGAGTTCCTTGATGTGGTTGCTTTTTTCAACCGACATCAGTAGTTTACCTAAGGGAAAAGACTCCTACCGCACTGCTGTAGGAAGCTAACCGAGAGATATGGCTGGCTACCAGCCAGATTTTGGTTCCAAGCGCTTTAATGGTGGGTAGGTACTTGGCATTCAGCAGCCTAGGCATGCATGGCAGCGAATTGCTGTCTTTGACAAGATAAATTAATTATTGATAGTCATATATGTTTTAGTAGTTGACGGGGTGCACCTACCCATTTTAGTGATATATGAAAGTGGGCGGTGGGACCCGCAAGTGAGTGGTGTATGGTACCATGCTTATTCCGCTCACACTTTTAGGTTAGTTCTAGGAGCTAGTTAGGAAAATGGTCGCTAAACTGTTTCATAGGTCAGTAGACGTTTGTGGCGCAGACATTCAGTCTTACGCTTTAGGAAATCTGAATGGGGGTGGTGGCAGGAGAAATGCCAAGCAAACCAATCAGTAAAGATATGGCCTAAATCAAATGCTTTAATGAGATTAAAAAAATTTGAAAATGAAATCTTTTTGTTGTCTACGCAATTTAAAATATTTTCCAGAAACTGGAAAATGGCTGTCAGTAGACAATTTTTTTCTAAGATCATGCTGAAAATTTATTAATATACTATGCTTTTCAAGAATTGTCAAGTCAATTTTTCTAAATACTTTAGAAAAATTCAGATACAAAATTGGCCTATAATTAAGATAAAAGTTAAAACTTCCTGGGTATCAACAGGAAATAAAACTATTTAAGTGAAAGACATTGTTTGAAATGAATCAATATATAGTTGTTTATAAAAGTAGAAAAGAAATGATTAAATTCCTCTGATACCTGGATGTGATAACATAAGTTTGGTCCTTTTGCATTTTTGGTAAAGTTATCTAACCTGTTTTATTTCCAAAATGCCTTTCACGTTTGATAACTGCCAACACAGTTTCAGATTTAATGTTTGAATTAGATATTATATTATAATAATATTATATTTTAGTGGTACAAATAACTTCAGTGTAAATTTATTTGTAATTTTTCAAATAATTCTGGAAGTTATAAGATTAAATTATTTAGACATTCCAAGAAGAATTCTTAGCACAGAGCTAGAATTTACAATTCCTTTAGTAACCTGTATATTTTTCTTTTTATGCTTAAACTGGTTTTTTCTTTACTGAAGGGCAAGTTAGAAAAAAACCTTTTGAAATGTATTACGAAAATTGTTAAATTTTTCATCAAAACTAATTTTATTATTACTTTTCTAATTTATTTCTGACAAGTACTAAAATCTCTAATTGAATTTTCTTTTATCACACTTTTAAAATAATAAACGTAATCATTGTCTCATCACATATTTTCATTAATAAATGATGCTATTGCAATTTGACAATTGTGATCTGAAAGACCATAATCTGCACAAAAGGATCAAAAATTATCTTTTGATAAAGTTTTAAAAAAATATTGTTTTCATACAATATTGTTCAAATGAATTATTTCTCAATAACTAAGTTATTTTGCGAAATCATATCTGATAATAGCAAAGTAGTCATAATGAGTCATATTTTTTTAAATTGTGGAAATTGCAAATAGTAATAAAAATAAAGGTAATTAAATCAAATTTCTTGAACTTTTATTAGTTTTTTACATCAATTTTCTTAGAATTAAATTCTCTACAAGTTTTGATTATAAATTTTATGCATTTATTAGTCATTTAAAAAACCTTTTGTATTACAAACGTAAAAAAAATGTGTATTTAGACAACACATTTTTCTGTTTTACAAATGTAATCTGTATTCATATAATCTGTATTTATCAATCACATGTATAATTTGTATCACATAATCTGTATTCATTCCAGAAGACGAAGATATGAATGTACATTGCTTCTAGGCCATTATGGAAATATTTTTTGTCAAAATCATCTAAAACAGCATTGAACAGTATGCTCACAATTTCTTTTGCCAATATGTAACTGACTCACTGTAGATGTTTTTATTAAATTATACTTTTCAAATGGATATCAATCTTAAATTCAAAGTTAGTTTTATAGTGCATTTTCTGAATACAAAATGTAAATGCACAGAGATTTATTGAGAAATCTTAGGTGACTTAACATACTGACAGACTGGCAGAAATAAATGTGCAAGAAAGTCTTATGAAAACTTTAAATAGTATATTTTAAATTAAATTAATCATGCATACTTTGTATAACAAAATCATAAAGTATTTTGATAAAGCCCATTCAAAATTTTTGGAAGAACTTTATAAAATAATAAATAAGCCCACAAGATCATTTGATGAGAATGGGAGAAATCAAATATTTACCTGATATTTAAGAATATCTACATTGAAATATGAAGCAGAAGGATTCTGCTCAGACTGACGCCTCAGAAGAGCTGTTAAGGCACTCATATTAAAGTCATATGCAGTACTCTCACTAGTTGACTGCACTGAATCGCTGAAATAAATTGATTTAAAAGTAAAATAAATAAGCAGGTTTAGTACAAATTAATTTAAAGAGTATAATAATAAACAGTCAACTCTTATCTAATATTGGTACTAACAGCACCAAACTGAGATGTTTAATACGAAAGTTAAAGAATTTATTATAAGATGAAGTATTTATAATATACTAATGTTCAACTCCCCTCGGTGGGGAGGTTGCCCTTACCAGTCCTACACTTCAAGACTCCTCCTTTTTTTTATATATAGAATTAAACTACTTCACTTAGAGATTTCTTAACACAGCTTGAATTTCCTTATAGACTTGTCAATAGTTTACTGGTGTGCAGATACGCAACTATTTTTTCTTCATTCCCGTTTCCCAAAGAAGAAATGAAAGATGATGATTTCCTGAAGATGTTATCAGTCATAAGAATCAATTGAAATTATTGATATATTTTTAAATATATTCGACTTTATCATAGTTAACTGAAAATTTTTCTGCAACAGAGATTAAGTTAGCACCCCAACAAATTAATAAACCAGCTATAAATGGATTTGGTTTTTTACTACCTGCTGCTTTTAAATACTTACAGGTTTTCCAGTTATACTGTATGTGTCTAACAGAAAACAATTTGTCTGCTGGAAACACATTTCTATTAGATAAAATAATTAATGGAGTTTTAGATAAAATTTTAGGTGCTACTTTTTAACTTAAACTTCTAAAGATCTCTAAAATAATTAATGGAGTTTTAGATAAAATTTTAGGTGCTACTTTTTAACTTAAACTTCTAAAGATCTCCAGCCATTATCTGTTTAATATCCTCATAAAAATAAGGATTTAGACATGGTTCATTTCAAATATTTATTCTACGATTTATTCCACCCATAAATGGAAATCTTTCAAATCTACTTGGATTAATAACAGAGCCTGGATTTAAAATAAAACTTCCTACAGCATCAAAAAAAAATTTTACCTGAATTAGTAAGAGCATAAATACACAATGAATTACATTTCCCATTTTCTCGATTAATAATAAAACATAAATTTAAAAAAAAATTTCATTGGAAATAAATCACAATCAACCTGAAATAATAACAAAATAAGTAGAGTATATAGATTCATCTGTTGTTAATATAAGTATTATTACAGTCTTCTTCATTTAAACAATTATAAAAGGGGTTTTTTGCCTCAAACAACATTTTTTTTATTTTTCACAAAAAGGAAGGATTATAAAACAAAAGAAAAAACTGATTTACTTTCATTTAGTCTTACGGTTTAAACTGCACAGTTATACTAACTGTAAATTTAGACAGGAGATTCAGAAGCTGACAATGCCCATTACTAACACAGATTAACAAACACAACTGCATGAGGAAGTTAGAATTCTACAGATATCTCATTTCAAATTAAGTTAATGTGACAACAGATTTAGATAGCACATGTGAACAAGGAACACTGAAACATTTCTGCTTAAACAAATAGAAGGCTACTGATGTTACTAAAAATTCTTCAGTCAATACACTATAAGTAACATTATATCAGTTATCTATGATATTAAGTGAACTTAACAGGAAATGTGAATGTATTGATGTCACCAAGTAACACAGTTCATTCTTGCCCATATGTATATATATATATATATATATATAATCACACACACATGTGTGTGCGTGTGTGTGTGTGTGTGTGTGTGTGTGTGTGTGTGTGTGTGTGTGTGTGTGTGTGTGTGTGATCTTAAAAACATTAATCCACTTCATTACCTTTAGAACAAATGAAAACTTCAGTAAAAAAAGAAATGACTCCTCGACCTCCTTGTTCAAAAGAGGGGAAATGGATATTGATACAGACTGTCTTTATTTTTATAATTTCCTCTAATACTAGAAATGATTACAAAACAAAATAAAATATCACAAAATGGTAGAATCTCAGGTGTTTATACTTGCAGGTTATGTAAGTTTTTATAGTGTTTTAGTTGTTCCTTGATATCCATTTGTTAAACTTACTTTACAAATATCCTGCAACTAATTTGTAAATTTTTAAAACAGAACAGTCCCTAATAAATGGCATTTTATTTAATTAAATTATTATTGCATTCACTTGTTGATGAAACTTAAATAAGTATGTTCTCAAATGACTTTGAAAGCAAATCAAATAGGATCTGGGTGTTGTAGTGAGGAGATAGTTTGGAAGAGAGTTTTCTATAAAAAGAAAAAACATATAAAAATTGTACCTGTATGTATGTTTATGTATATATATATTTTTTTTTTACCACATATATGTCTAACTTAATGTCAGCAGATGGCAACGGGCAACGGTAGCAGTTCAGATGTCAGTGGGTGCACAGTATACGTATGCGCTTGCATAAGTGTCACTCCTGCCGCGCAGTTCTCTCACCACTCTCAGGGTCCAATAAAAGAGCATGCACGAGAGTGAATTTTTAGTTCATTGTCAACTACCACCTGGAGAAGACCAAGAAGAAGGAGAAGATGGAAGAAAACAGAAGTTCCCTGACCGCCTCAACGTGGGACCTCCCAACGGATGCCAACATCCCCACTGGAGTAGCAGGCCTAGTCGGCTCACTGTGGGAGCCGCTGGGTGTAGATGCTACTACCTTCCCACTCCAACTTGCTGGGCTTCAATCACCCTGGCTAGCGACTCAGCAGCAGGAGCCAGCCCAGCGTGGGATCGCTTGGGCCACACTGGCAAAAGACAACCGACACCGACCTGACACTGCCGGGCTCTGGAGGCCACCACTGCCACACTATAGTCAGGCCGCTGAGGGGAAGCCTGGTCTGATTCCAATGAATGAACTGCAACTCCCGACTACAGCCAAGTCGACTTCACTGCAGACCAGCTTCCAGACCCAACAGTTCTTCTCAGAGCTAACGCAAAAAACAGCTCTTTTCAGGGCTACCACAAAGTTATAAATTACAATGAGCCATCGAAGCCAATTGACGACAATAGCCCTTCTCAGAGCTACTACAATGTTTTAAAATGCCAGTGTCGTCGAAGCCATTCGGCGATAATATATATATATATATGTACATACATGCATATAAACAGAGACACATACATACAAGAGACATTTGATAATTTTAAAGAAAAAAATTGCCCTGGAGCTAAAACAGTTTATTTAATCAATGTGACATTTTTTCACTTTTCAAAATAATCTCCAGCAACATGAATACACCTTCCCTCTTCTCCAAATCACCTTATCTATGCCTGCTGCAAAAAAATCTGTCTTTATGTTGGACCCAATTTAGCGCATTTTCTGTGACTTTGTCGTTGCCGTTAAACTTCTTACCACATAGCGCCTCCGTGAGTATAGTAATAAAGGGGAAATGCAGTGGAGCAGCCAGGATTGTATGGGACTGAGGTAGTACTTCCTGATGCAATCTGTCAATGGTTTCTTGAGTTACTCAATCTGTACGAGGCTAGGCATTATTATGAAGCAGAATGATGTCTTTGTGCTGAGATCCATGGCATTTTTAAATAGCACTGCTGGCTTCAGTTTGATGACAAGCAAGCCACAGTAGTATGTGCTGTTTAATGTTCACTGGTCTTCTATAAAATCAACAAAAAATTGACCTTTTGCATCCCAAAACAATATATTGTAATTTTTCCTGCTGATGGTTGGATTCAAACTTTTTTCTTGACAGATGAACTCATGTACTTCTACTCTGTACTCTGTCTTTTTGATTCCAGTTCATAATGGTGAATCCATGTTTCAACACCGCTTAGAATGCTGGGCAAATAAGCATCACCTTCCTCCTGATACAGTTGTTTCAGTTCTATGCACATGTGAAGTATTGTCTCCTTATAGTGAGCTGTCAACTCTTTTGGAACCATCTTGACATGTTGGTGATAATGTTATGAACAATACCAACACTTATTGTAATTTTAGCAATAATCTCAACTATAATCCATCAGTCTTCTTGAATGAGAGAGTGTAAGTGAGTATCAATCGCTGGAGTTGAAACTTCAACTAGATATCCAGAACAGTGCTGATCAGTCACTGAAGTCTGACCATCTTTAAATTTTTCTATTCACTTGTAAAAGTTTCTGCAGTTTATACAGTTCTGTCTGTATTATTTGGTCATATGAGAGTAAATGTTAACCAGTTTTTCACCTTTGGAAAATAAAAAAATAAAAAACCACCGCATGCTGTTCAACTAATTCTTTTTACATTTGAATTGTAAAATGAGATTTTGAGGTTATAAACAATTTAGTTTAAACAGCTGATCAAAAGTCATCACAGGGTTATCAACTTACTCTTCTAAAAGTATCATAATCCTCTAACTATTTTGCCTTCACATCTATTTGTGTCTTTAACTACCTACTGAATGACCCTTTTTAAATTCAAAAATGTTAAATTGTAAATTAAAATTAAAAATTGCATATATATGATATATGAATTCATTAATAAAATAAAATTCACATTCAATATTAGATTTTTTTTTAACTTTGGCTAGCTAGTCTACATGGATTTCTATTTTATTTTTATTATTAATTTTAATTTTGACTTTTAATTTAATTTTATTAATGACTTCATATTTCATATATATGCAATTTTTAATTGTAATTTTAATTTACAATTTAACATTTATGAATTTAATAAAAAAATTAGTTTTATTTCTGTTTTGATTTAATGGGAAAAGGATCTTTTAACAATTTTCAATTTCAATTTTAATTGTATGTGCAATTTGCAATGAACAATTTTAATTTTAATGTTAATTTTTAATGAAAGATTTGAAAAATTATAAAGCAACTTATGATGCAAGGTACTCGCAAAATCATTCTTGCTTGGATTATGGAATAAGGTAGGTGTCATCCTATTTTACTTTATTAATTCTGTACTTAGGTTGATTGTTTTAATATAATTTGTATAGTGCAGAGGAATATGATTCCCGAAAGGATCGATTTTAGAAACAAAATAATATATATATGTATGAGTGTGCTTACATGTGTACACATGTATACCAGCAGAAAATACTCAAGATATCAGTATTACATTCCCACAAAATAAGATTAACTCTATGTAACATTATTGTAGTTTTCAGTAAAATACAGGCACAGTATACTTGGAGCAATCAACTTTAGATTAATTTAAGAATTTCAAAGAAACTATATTTGTGTTATGGAACATATGTAATTCTCCTTTCCTTTATTTTGCTGAAATAAATTACTGAACAACTTTTATTTCTATTTAAACTTTTCTAAACTTTAGGGTGTAGATTCAATTTTTTGGCAATATCAGTTGTCATACACAGTCATTTTAAGTGAAATAATGGGCAAATCATCAATATCCAGTACTTTCAGATAAGGACAATCCCCTAATCTGGCTAACTTTTTCTCAGTGTACATGTGAGGAAGGTTTCACTATATCACAATAAAGTAACTGCAGTTACATATGTAGTATATAGTATAGAGTTCTACAAAAGTATATAGTTCTCATGAATAACTTACAGTCTGGATTGAATGAAACTGTACTAGAGCTGAAGATACACAGTAGAAAACAGATTAGAATGGTGTAATACAACTTTGTGTGTCGGTATATAAAACATAATCTTCAGTAAGCTCATTTAATATAAACTCCAATACATCAGTAACACATCCACCAACATTAAAATATATTTTCTCTTATTTAATTGTTTCTGCAGATCTAAGGGGCTGTTTTGTTCTTGCTAGTAATATCCTAGTAATATCCTAAATTAATTTTTATAAGAAATAATTCTGATTTTTCAAACTTACAGGCTGACAAGTTGTTTGTTAGGAAGCACATTTTCTAATTTTGTTGCATTTCTTATTCGAAATGATAACTGAGCAGGACAAGGATTATTAGCTAAAACAGTTACAATTCCAGCAGGAAAGGAAACCATCATATCTCCTGATAATTTCACTTTACACCTGAAAAAATAAATAAAATGTTTTAAAATAATTGCATAAAATAAAAACAGGATCAATGCTCTCTACAAAACTATACACTAACAAATTCTCTAATACATCTAAAAAATGTTACCAGAATTCCTCACAACAAAGCAACATACATTTTTGAAATAAAAAATATTTACAAACTCAGATCTGATGCTGAGAATTATGAACTGCATTATATGCAAAAATTAAAAACAAAAAATGCAATGAAGAAATCTTCAATCAACCTTTTACTTGAATTAAAATTATAACTGAAGATTAAAAACTAATTTTTCAATGTTACCAAGCAAGTGAACGGAACCATAGATATTGTTCATTTTATGTATAATAAATAACCCAGAATTTTATGAATTTCCTATAAATTAAGGATAATCTAAAAACAGCTGTATACTTGGCCCAGCCAATGTACGAGCTTGTGATCTCACAAGCAGACTGTATTACTACTCAGCCTGAAAACATCAACTCCGCATTTCAAATCAAATTATTGCTTATTATCATATTGTATGCGGTAATAACTATCATATTTACATTTACTAATTATAAACAATACATAATTAATTCTCTTATAACCTTTATTTGTACTAAATTATTAATTTTTAATAATAAACTAAAGCTTACTTGAAGTTTCTTCATGCATCTAATTCAAACTTCTAACAAGCTCACCATCCTCACTAAACAAATCACTATCACTGTCACTTTCACTATCAGAATCTACACATATAACATTCTGTCACTTCATCTATCAGTTGTTCCAGTTTTTCATACTCTTTTTCAATATTTTTTACTTTTTCACAATAGGGTTTCCAGTCAATTTCATTCATGGAATTAAATTTCTTCATAGATAATTTTTCAACATTGTGAAAGAAAATGTTGTGTTATGACTCGCCTCATGTCGTTTTACAGCTGACCACATGCCATCTCAATCGGATTCAAATCAGAGTGGTACGGTGGGAGTTCAAGAACACAATGCCCATGTTTTTTTCAAAAGTTCATCCAAGTGATATTTTTATATTTTAGTTTTATGTAACTTTACTGATTCATATAAATGTGGTTTCAGCATTTTTTAACTATAGAGAATAAGGGTGTTCTCCAGCCAATCGGTCATATATTTTCTTCTGCAGTTAGAATTTGGTGCTTTATCAATACCTGCATTGTGATAAGGGGTGTTATCAATAACTACTACTGACACTGGTGGAAGATTTTTAATCAGTTTTTCACACGCACATTTCATGAAATTGTCTGTATTCATGTTGTCATTGTAGTCGCCACTTTTCAAACTGGCTTTTCCAAGTAAGTAGTGTGTTCGGAATAAAACCAATTTCTTTCCAGCATGAATTACTATTAAATGGTCACTATTATTAATCGGCACATGAAGTCCCTCAACAATACCATCAGACCATGACTTTATCGAACAATGTGAACTTAAAACATACATTTCATCCAAATAAACAATTGTAGCATTGCTTTGTCTTACTTAGCCATTGCCTGCAAATATTCAATTCTTTTCACCTGATATCAGATTTCACAATTGAAAGTTTACTGTTAATTTTCAGTTTTATGCCATTTGTAACCTAACTTTCAAAATAAAACTAAACTTGATTCACTACCTTTAAAATCAATAGATGACTGAAGTTCTTGCCTTATTTTTTTTAAGTAGGTAATTCATTCTTCTTTGAAATAAATTCATTAACTGTTCTTTTAATTATACCTAAATCAAAACTGTCCAGTCCACTGACAGGTTTTGAACATCATTTATACTTTTTCGACGTGCTGAAAGAACACGATTGGGATGTTGATTGAAGAATCATGTCTTTTTTTTCTCTTCTAAGTTTTTGAACCTGTGTTCTTGATATCCCACACGCAGCAGCAGTTCTATCTTTGCATTTCTGAATTCCAATTATATGTTTGTCATCAGTTAATTTCCCTACTTTTAGAGCTTATTTTTTCATAAAACCATAAACATTACTGACAATTTCACGTGCTTGATGCCTAAGTTTTTTTTTCTTAACTATGGATTTAAATTCTGTCATAACAAGCTGCACTAATAACATATTACAAAAAATCTGTGGAAAACAATAAGTAATTATAAAATAATATGACCGCACAAAAACGCTATCCGAATACCTTCACTGAACACGATATAAACTGGACTAAAGTTTATTTCTGCATACACACATCATCTACTACGAATTACGGATCTAAATAAAATCGTGACAAAAGACATCATTTCTAACAGCATGTATAAATTTTTATAGGCCTGTACATAATACCAATCAGAGCATTAGTCATTGGTTAAGGAGTTGTTATTGTTTGCAAGATTGAGTCATTAAGAATTTTTATACATGTAATCAACTCAAGTGGAAATAACTGAACACACAACAATATAATTGCATTGTTTGGGCACCCATATTGTTTGTAAGTGGAAAAATGAAATAAAAATAATAATTACACACAAAAATGTTTTGGAAAACAATAATATAATGAGATGTCAGCACATCCCATCACAAGCTCGTAGATTCGCTGGGGTAACTATATAAAAGGCTAGATATAAAAAACTAAATACATTTCACAAGTTTTGTATCACAGAACTCTTAATAAACAATTAGCTGATATTTAGTACGGAAACATTAGATTGACTACTTTCCCTCCAAAAAAAAGTTCTTTATTTATTACTTTCTCATAGTATCAGACATCTTGTTATTTCCTAGATTCTTCTCTTTTCTCAACCATCCTTTAATCTCCAACTCTCTTTTTTCTCACTTCCACATCAATTCTTCCAGGAAAAAAGGGGGAAAAGTCTTGCTACCCTATTTTTGGTTGTCCTTTCCTTCTTTGCCTTTCCAGTCTTGTTTATTATCAACTGAGAGAGCTTCTGCAAGTCAATAATTCTGATCAGGTAACCATAACATCTTAGCCCTCTCCTTCTAATATCCAATACTGTCTCCTAATTTGGCTTGTCTCACTAGATTACATTTTGTATGTTATCGCTTCCCATTTTCCTTAACTATTTCATTTCCAACTACTATTTTCAAAAATTATCAACTGCCAGGTATTTAAATATATCCACTTGTTCCCAAAAATGTAACAGACTAAAAATTCAGAATAAAAGCTAAACTTAAAATAATCTTTCGATATCTTTACCAGTGTATACTTGACTTATAATAATGTATTAGCTTTATTAATTAATAAATATTAGCGTTTATTACTTTGTTTCATCAGTTCCTCGGAAATATGAATGTATAATTTCATGGAATGCTACAGCAAGTGGAATCGTATCTGCCATGCCAATGGTAAGAGGTGATGGGCCACGAGATGACCCCAATGCAACTCCAGCTGCACGGAATTCAAGGCTCCCAACACTGTCTGCTCTAGCTATAGGAGATGGACTAACTCTTCCTCTTCCACCACCCTGTTGAAAAACATTACATTCAATAAAAATAAATTATAAAGTTTGCTACTCCTCACAATCTTATCGATTCATATGGAACTAAACTATGTATAGTACGAAAAATATGTCAGCTTGTTTTTTGTATATTTGCTCAATATGTATGCATTACTTGCAAATTACTTTTTGCTACTTTATCCACAGTTTTATAGAAAGTTTCTTTAAAGTAATTACTTATGACTGGATAAGTCAAAAACATTCCAGACCCAACAAGATTGCAAGAAATTTTTGAAAAAGGCTAGAAGAATTGGACTTCATTAAAAATGACACCAGTGAGATTAAAATATCAATTTCAGCTTTATCTGCTCAGTTAAAGTTACATACAGAGAATGTTTAAAAATGAAATGCTATGAAAAATTTAACAGATTGAAGAGCAAAAATAAACAGCTACTTTAAATGACTGACCAGCTATTGGGTTATTTCAGGTCTAATGTGGTATTTTACCATGTCAAAGAAGAGGCTGAAGTCCAAAGTAATAATTACAAGTAATCTAATTGTAAATATGTGAATACTTCAATCTTAAATATCACAAAACTAAAAAAAATACAGTCACACTGAATTCGACAAAAATATAAGTACAACAAACCAATTGTGATGAATATGAATAATTACAAAAATAAGACAGAAGAATTAAAGGTAATTAAAAAATTACACAAAACAAATATTTATTCACTGCAAGATTTCACAAAGAAATTACATAACATAAGAAACAAGTAAAAGAGCATGTTTCAGGCAACAGAACAACACTACCACAAGGTACTAAAATTTAATAAACAGGTAGTTTTAATGGGAAATACTATCCTGTGACTAGTTATGAGAAATTGAAGAGAATTTTTTAACGATCAACACAAGAAATGGCATCGGTGCTGACAATCACATAATGGTGTGAATGAATCAAATGCACCAGACATCAAGAAGTCATAAACAGTTTCAAGAATGGAAGATCTTACCTAGGCCTCCAAAAAAAAAAAAAAACAAAGGAATATCAAATGTAGCCACACTAAAAAAGGATAATCGACTAGGGGAGAAAGTTGATAATGTCTTGCCAGCATCTTCAGATGGTTCTTCACATTTACATAAAGAGTGAAGAAGATAGAAAAGATATACAAAATTGATTCATACAGGTGCAATAACTTGAAGTGCAACCATCACACAGAAGAAATCGAGTGCTGCTGTTTGGATAAGAACTGGAAGCTCATAGCTAAAACGGAATGTGAGCCATCTGATTACATTTTTTGGAATGTTCACAGTATGTCAATTTTTACATGATATTTAAAAAAATATATAATATTAAAGATGAAAGAAAATATTCAAAATACCTCTCCTCTTCTTGATGGTGGTCTTGGTATCGCAATTGATCCAGCTGATGTAGGAGTGGGTGTCTGCCTAGACTGCTTTGGAGGCAATGCAGGCTGAATGTCTCCAACTTCAGTAAACAGGTCCCCTAGATCTATAACACAGTTCAAAATATTTTCCATATTATAACACAGTTCAAGATTAAGCTACTGGCTAATATAAAAACAATCAGAAGGCTCACTCTCATAATTCTTTTACAAAAATATAAAAAGCCTTTGAGCACAAAAAGGATAAAAACCTTTTTTCTATCAGGCATGAGGGAAAAAGATTTTCTCACAATTTTGAGATATAACTCTGCTTAGGGGCACAAGCCCAATATATTTTTAACATTGTTGATGGATATAATACACAAATCCTAACACATAAGGAAAGTTCACTGTGAAAAAGGGGTACAGAAATTATTTTATTCCTTCCAATTAAAACTTGTTCAAGCAGGTGTAACATCATTTTATATTTGCAACAATGTTATTCAATTAAATATATATTATTATACTTAGTAGACATTTCTGAAGAAATAATAAAAAAATTGCAGCACAATCTACAGTAAAGGATAATCAGTGAATATGTTAGAATATCATCTAAATAGACTCTTCTGTAACATACGAGGATGGTCTGAAAAGTTCTCAGCCTGATAAAGAAAATGAGAATCTATGTTTTCAAAAAATTATTACTTTACAACATAATCTCCTTTAATATTAATACATTTCAACCAGCAGTGTTTCATTGCCATTATCCAGTCTCTGTAGTGTTCCTCTGGAAGTGATGCAAAGTACCCGTTACACCTGCAATTGCTTCTTAATTGGATGAAAAACACTGACCAGCGAGGAAAACTTTGTTTTGCAAAGATATGGAAGTCTAAGGAAGCTAAATCTTGGTGTGTAATGGTGGAATAGGGTGGATCTTCTAGCCCTTCATAGCATTAATCCCTCAAAGTTCCCATTGCCGACACTTTTGTTGGAAGGTGCATTGTCCTGATGGAAAATTTTTTCTTCAGCAAGCCTGCTTTAACAAATTCTTGCACCCAGTTTCATTAGAAGGTTAGAATAATATTCCCCAGTTATTGTTTTACTTTATTCAAAATAGTCAATTAACAGATTCCTTTTGCATCCCAAAAACTGACACTATGACCTTTCCTGCCAATGGCACTGTCTACACCTTCTTTAGAGCTGAAGAACCGGCTCTGTCCACTGCATGGATAGTTGTTTTGATTCTTGTGTGTAATGGTGAATCCATGTCTCATCCATTGTCACATATTGATGAAGAAAATCACTTGTTTTTCGTAAAACATGCCAAGCGCTGTTTGGAAAGTGTCGTGCAAATGCATTTTTGATTTGCCGTGAGCACGTACAGCACCCATCTTGCACAAAGCTTTTTCAAATGCAGTTCTTCATGCAAAATGTAACAGAAGTGTTCTTTTGAAATACCTACACTCTTAGCAATTTCACACACGTTTGTACGCTGATCTTCCAAAATCATATTGTGCACTTTTTCAATGATTTCCAGTGTGGTTACACTTTTCGGACATCCTATGCATGAATCTTCTTAGACGCTTTCATGACCATGTTTAAACTCGGCCACCCATTTCTTCATGGTGGAAATTGAAGCAGAAGAGTCACCATATACATTTACGATCTTCAAATGAATTTTGGCCAGCATCAAACCTTTTACAAAGAATTTTATCACTGCACAATAATCAACTTTTTCCATTTCTAACAACACACGCAATGTAACAAATTAAGATGGCTGCCTGTAGGCAACTGCTCGATGGAATGACTTGCAATTTCACATGGTGCCTTCTAACAGTTGAACTAAGGAAAAAAAATCATGTGAATAGTGCTGCAATCTATAGACAAGGCTGAGAACCTTTCAGACCACCCTTGTACAAGAACAACATGATGATGACAATCAACAGATCCAGCTGCACATCTAATGATTTGATAAGTTCCTCAGATAAGATGTCAACAAAAATAATTCAATCATTCAATCAATAATTCAATCACAAGTATTATCAACAACTGGAGATAATACTGACCATTAATAAATTTCAAACTGTCATGTTACAGGGATTCAACTGTATCTAAATTTAATTCTTGTACAACTTTTAATTTTATTAACATAACTAACAAAATCAAGTTAGTGAACTAGATATTTACTTAAACATTAAAAATGTTCAGCATATAACACTGATAGACAAAAAAATATTTTTTTAATGTTTCTCTACGTGTGATACCATTCCTTGAATTGCTTTTTTGCATACATTAAAAATCTGTAAATAGTTTTTCTATCACACTTAGTTTTAAATAAATTATGCCTCAAAAAAAATTTAAAGGGAAATATATTAATTTTTTTTAGGGGAATATATTATATATTAAAATCTGTAAAATTTATAATTCTGCATGGCCATCCTGTGTTAGAATGATTTTGCTGATACTTTTATTTTATAAATACTCTCAGGCACATTCCAAATTGATGTCCAACAGTAATCGGCTAGCATTTTTGTATTCCATTTCCCTTTATAGCAGTTTTCCATCACCGAAATGTCTTGGTGGAAACATTCACAGTGTTTGTCACTTACGTCTTTGAGGTTATCCAGGAAAAAATCTAGATGTGAGTAGAGGAAATGTATTTTCAAAGACATATTACATCCCATAGCTCGGTATGAAGTAAGAAGTTGATTAACAATATCGTGGTACTTGTCGGATTTTTATTTTCTGAGAAAGGTTTTACAAACGTCTTTTAATGAAGCCCAAGCTGCACTTTCTACATTATTTAACAATGAGTTAAATGCATCATCTTTGACAAACTCTCTTATTTGAAGACCAACAAATATTCCTTCTTTAATGTTTCCTTCACTTTATAGCAGTAAAAAAAAGTATTTCTTATTTAGCAGGAGAGAGTTGTTTGTGCACAGCCACCCGGCGGATCACACAGTCCGCTCTGTGCTAATAGCAGCACCTGGACTGGCAACTAACACAACCTCACACGAACACATATAAAACTAAATGAACAAGACGGCATCCCTAAGCCAACTCCCTGTTAGCAATATGCCTAGCATTAAACATTATATTTCTATTAAAGACTATTAAATTCTATATCTACTCACTCATTAAGCCTATTTTAAATATAAAAACACCAAAATGTTCAGAAAAATATTCTCTTCACACAAATATTGCTTTTCTTAGAATAATATCCTCACAAACATGAAGATACAAATGTGTCGAGGGTCCAGGGGGTAGAGCCACCTGGCTAGATGGTCTGGCGAGTGAAGTGAGCTTGACCGGCTATGTAAACTTACAAGTATGATATTAAAAATTTAATAAATAAAATAATTTTTTTTATAAATTTCAACCTCAATTATAAAGTCTGCACCAGATTGAAAATAATTTATTAACATTAATTTTATACCGACATCAAAAATTGAAGTTTTAATAACTTAAAAGTATTTTTTTTTACTTTTGATTGTGATTTTTTTAGAATTCTGTTATATTATCTTTTTAAACTTATTTTGTTTTATCAGTGTTCCTATACACGAAAAGGACACTTTCGTCTTTGTATACTATAAAAAAGAGTTAGCTTCTTAAGTTATCTATTATTTAACCTTTAGCCATTGGTAATAACTTTAGAATCACACTTTTGGAGCCAGCACCATATCCACCTATTGTTACTTGACTTGGTTCTCCTCCTAAACTTCTGATATGCTTCTGGATCCACCTCATTGCTTCAACTTTAACTTTAAAGCCATTATTTTCACCAGCATATTTATCTTAAGTAACCTGTACATAAAAATAATGCATTATAAAATAAAAAAAAGTATTGGTAAATCTAAACTTTTTTTTGTCTTCAGTCATTTGACTGGTTTGATGCAGCTCTCCAAGATTCTAGTTAGTATCTAGTGCTAGTCATTTCATTTCGGTATACCCCCTACATACTACATCCCTAACAATTTGTTTTACATATTCCAAACATTGCCTGCCTGCACAATTTTTTCCTTCTACCTGTCCCTTCAATATTAAAGCGACTATTCCAGGATGCCTTAATATTTGGCCTGTAAGTCTGTCTCTTCTTTTAACTGTATTTTTCCAAATGCTTGTTTCTTCATCGATTTGCTGCAACATCTCTTCATTTGCCACTTTATCCACCCATCTGATTTTTAACAGTCTCCTATAGCACCACATTTCATAGTTACAATATAATTAATTAATAGACATATAATTCATACAGGCTTACATGTATATACACGTTTTGAAAGTTTCACATAAATAATTAACATACTGACCACTGTGTTAATAAAATTTAATATTTTATGATAATTGAATGGAAATGAATATGGTAAGTGTAACTTATCTAATTACTGTGTTTTGGTGATTTACATTTTATGTAAAAGAAATACATATATATATATATATATGAACTGCTGAATGAAGGAAGTATTTCTTAACCTCATCACATCCATTGTTGCTGTTACACCAAAAACTATAAATCTTTAGAAACAGTTAGTTACTGATAAATTGTATCTGCATAATCAGTTTATTTTGTTTTTAGAAAGTTTACAGCTTAAATAAAGGGTGTTTTGTTTTAGTTTTCTCCAGTTTTTGAACAAAATGAAGTAGCATAGATAACAGATAAGTAACTGGAGAGTAAAATAATATCACCGTATGATTTAACCATTATTTTGAAGCAATTATTAAGCTTCACTACCAGTAAAAATATAATGCAAACAATAATTGTCACTGACCAATGATAAATATTAATAATTGCTAATAAACAAATGTGCACTACTATTACAGTAACCTATTTTAATAAGATTTTGTCATACGAGTATTACACTTAATGGCATGCCCTTGACCTTCTCATGCACAAGAGTAAATTCAATATTTATACAAAAATATTTAAATTTTGTTTTCCATTTTCTGATGCGATTGTAATTTTAATAATTTTTTTTTTAGTTTCTATTGTAAAACTGTTCATTATGAAGAAAAAATAATAATTTTGATGCGATGCTTTAGGATTGAAATGTCAAGTTTTTTTTTACTTTTTCACCACCAAAACAACTGATGAAATGACATTATATTTAGTGAGAGTAAATGTAAATCAGTATTTTAGTACTGTAATATATTACATATAAAGAATAGATGTTAATTAAGTATAGCTACTCTTATTACAGTTCTATATTTTAATTTTTCATAGCAGTTCTCAAGGCTTAATGGTTCTGTATGCAGTGTTGTAATACATTCATTAATAAATCAAAGTATAATTTGCAAATAAATTTTCTTTGCTTTCAAACTATTATTATTTTTTTTAGTGTTATTACTTTCACATTTATATATTCATCCTACACATACATTTACTCTGTACGCTTAAGAATAATTTGAAACAGATAGTTACTCAATCTTAGAATAATAACAGTTATTCAATCTTAAGTCACCTCAGTTTATCTTTCCTTAATATTTATCCTAAAAACTGGTCCTTACAGACCACTACCAACCTCCATATCATTTTTCATTTTTTTTCTGTACCATTTTACATTCTTTTCTTTTTGATCAACTAAGCATCATAACTTTATGCACTGTACATCCAGTTATGTTTTCTTTCTGTAAATAGTTCTAAGGAATTTCTTCAACATTTTATTAAAGTATTTCAACAGTAAGAAAAATATAAATAAATTTAATCCAAGCAAAATGTAGAAAATAAGTGTGATGACTCAACATTCTTCACACCTATTTAAGTCTAAGTATTTTGCAATTTTCTACATGAAACAAAACTATGTAATTTAAAAAATAGATATCCATAAAAAAAATTACTGAGCATAATTGTCATTTCCCTCTCATAACAATGTGTAAATGCATTGTTTCAAAATAGAAATGTTTAAATTATTCTGTCTATTCCCCACTTTCTCCTATTTTTGTATTATACAAGATCATGAATGTTAAGGTTAAGAGCATGAAGTTGTTTTCTCTGAGAATAATTATGTTTGCTATTCAGTCAATCCCTGAGGTGAACTGAATTGAGATATTTAAAGGGCTGTGAAATATTATCTCCATTTTGATGGAACTTGCAAACTGATGTGAAACAATATATTTCATTTGGTAAAGAAAGCAGAAGCAGACAATCACTTAATTCATTACCTTTCCTAGTGAGCCTGGCATGGGATTTCTTATTACTAAGAATGGCTACATACTTTAGTGGAACAACGTGCGAGCGGTTTGCTGTAAACTATTTTAATTTTAGGTTACAGCACCTTAAAAAAAGGAAAACAAATTAAAGTTCTTTTTTAAATAATTAAAATTGTTTTTGTTAGATAATTTTTATTTTTCAATCTTTATATAATAAACAAAAATGATTAACAATATACATATTTTAACAAAATTATACAAATATGTGCATATTTTTATAAATGTCTGCTATATTTATTACTTACATAAATTTGTGATATTACTTAAATAAATATATTACATAAATACAAATAAAACAATTATGTAAAATTTTATTAATAACACATGCACACAAACAAAATGCAATATTATGCATTATATAACAATGAATTTACAATGATTTTAAATTAAATTTATAAAGAACACAGTGGAATTGTGACGGCTGTTGTAAACAACCATGAGCAAATATATACTAACAATATATTATTAATATTTAAATACAAAATTATTTACAGATTTATCTACAAATTTTTGCATTATACAAAACAGATGTATAAGTATATAAAAATACAATTTAATTCAACAATTCTACTCTTATTTCTACCAAAAATCTTAATTATAGAGCATAAAATACTTATAAGCTTCACTATGTATTTTCAAGATTTCAAGTAAAACTATTTTTTGCAGCATTCTATGCTATTACTACAAAAACATTTTTTTGTATTTAGATTGTTTTTTGAGATTCAAAAGAATCCACTTGAATCATTAAAACAAGGATTCATACAACATTCATTATTAAAATTGATAAATAATTTTAAATCAAAATCTAATTTGTGCAGTATACCAAAGATCCCAAAGTAAAAGATTACGACAGATTATAATGCCGAAAATACCAGGATAACAATTGAGTGCCTCATACACACCTTAACAGAAATATAATTTTCCAACATCAACATTCAAATTTTTAAAATTAAGTGAAAAATACTCTCTTTTTCAGAATGAGGTATTATATTGCTGGAATTTGGGGTTCTAAAGATAATGAGGTTTGATGAAACATATAGGGAGAAAAACTCGTTTGCTTGAATAGACAGGCTTAGGAAAACTAAGCAACTCCATGTCATTTGCTACCAATTGTGTTGTATCTTAACCATGTTACATGTCAACACTAGAGTGCTCATGCAAAACCTCAACCTACCAACCTTCTAAATTTTTTCAAAATAGCACCCACTTCGATTTTGTCACTATATTTTCTCCTGTCTCTTTCTCAATGTATTTTACTTGTGGAAATGTTTCAGTAGAACTAACTACATTTTTTCTTTTATTTAACTATTCAATCTAATAATAATTTTTTTATGTGACTTATTACAAACACAACTGTATGGTGAAAGGAACATAATCTTTGGTTCTCATGTATTTCAAAAGTTATATAGTATTGACTACTGGTAAATAAATGTTCAACTACTCTAGACATATTTTATCAACTGTGTTCGATTGACTCTCATTTCATAAAATACATGAAATATCTATTTTGATGCATTAACTGTTGTATGGAAAAAAAATAAAACATTAGTTTATAAGTTTTCAACATAATTTTTGTAATAAAAGTAATAATAATAAATAATATTTTGAAGGAAAACTGAACAAATAATTTTTCACAGCTAAGTTTCATTTAAATTAAAATGGCTACCTACTGTTTCGAATAGCATAAATTCATAGCAATAACTTTGATGTAATGCTTAAACTAATCTAGCTATTCCAACCCCCAACACACAGTTAGGAGAAGAATCGCCAAAACATTACTTTCAAAGTTTATTTTCATAAGCCTTCAACACTGAAGCAAATTTTATGGCTTTTGGAAAAGTGAAAAATAGTAAAAACAGAACAGTTCAACAACTTCATTTTTACAAAAATTTTTCATTAATTAGATTTCTAAGATTTATCCACAGTTTCAGCAAGGTACTTCTACAAATTATGGCTGTATGAAACTGTATTATCTCTAACAGCAATATCCTGAGATTAGAAAGATCTCCTATCAAATTCAATTTATAAGTATGTAAATGCCAATCTCTGCAATATGGAAATACTTAAAAATTGGTGTATCTATTAAAAAATATTTTTCCTGTAAATATGAATTTATAGTCGTTTTAACGTCAATTAAAAGTCTCTTGAACCTTAAGGTTTATCAGAGTTATTAAAATTTAATTAGATTACAAAAATACAACCTAAAAACAATGCACATATTAATGAAGGTAAACAGTTTATGAAAAGAACCCACATGAGTTTGTATACCATTTTATATTCTAGTAATTTATAGCATTGTAAATTAAGTTTATATTTTTTACCATACACTCTGCTGCAGATGCAATTCTTAAATTTACTTATCTTCATAAAAATAAGATAATTTGAATTCTAAACAAAAAATACAATGACATTGATGGCAGTATATTAGTGTATGCTTAAGAATATTTACTATAATTTTTTTTTAAATTTCATTTACTTAATCAGTAAATTAAAAAAACAGACCTCAAACATAAAAATTGGCATAAACAAAGACAATTAATTAATTTTTCATAATCAAGTTTATGTTATAAGAAAAACAAACATTTACCAGAGCTGCATTATATAATTATTAACTGATGCACTGTTTATTATTATTTACAAACTTCTTAATAAATAAACTACACCATAGAATCTATATGTTTTTTAATAATATAAACTAAATATTTCTTCACTACCAAGTAAAAAAATATGTAAGTAAATTTATTGTCAAAATGTTGATATAGCAGTAAAAGTACATGAATAAGCAAACCAAGTAACGCTAGTATTATGCCCAAAACGTTTGTTTACATAGACTCTAACCTTCTATAATTTTTTACTGTAGTTCATGAATTAAATAATAAAAAAACAAACCTTTATAAGTGATGTAATAAAAATACAGATAAAAAAATCAATTGAATAATTTTACTTAATTGTAATATTAAAAAAAATATAAATTTTGCAATTACAAATCTTATTATCAAAATTACTTTAATAACACTGCATGTGGAATTACCTTAAAAACAATCAAGACTGAGGAAGAAAAACATTTATTAAACCTTTCTCATATTTACAATATTTTTTGTAATACAATGGTATATTGCACAAAGTTTTATATAACATATTAAAAGTACTTCGATAAAATTAGAATTAATCACTAAATAAGTATGTTATTAATTTTGAAAAAATAGGTAAATAGTACAGTTCATATAATACATTTAAGCATAAACGTAATAAAAATACCTTCAGTTAAAGAAAATAAATATCATACAAAAATTTTCTGAAATAACTATCATAGTTTAAACCATGATTCTTATTAATACATTCTACGTTAAAATTTCATGCAACTGTTCTGCCAGATTTTTTTATTTGTAAAAACAAAAAATTAAAATAATAAAGTAGAAAATATATATTTAAGTAAATTAACCACAACCAATATAAATTCTGTAAATATGAGATGATTCTATAGTTAATTAAAACTTAATAATTACATAATGACATCTTGTAAAATGGAATGCATACATCTTACATGGGTTATTTTTTTACCTCTAATTTTTAAGGTTGTCTCAAGACTTTTTCAGCAATGTGTTTTAGAATTGAAAAATACAGACACAATTTCAGTTTGTTTTGAAACCAAAGAATAGTTACGAAGCTTATTCTTCAAGAAAATTAATGAATTAAGCATTCAAAAATATTTTATTTTCAGTACATGGAACAGCTCACCATAACAGAGAAAAAAATTAAAACCAATAGCTAAATATTTATTGACATTGAACAAATATTAATAGTGAAAATAAGCCATTTTTAGCCTAACAAGAGAATTGTGCATAAAATTGTACATTGTACTGTAGTTGCACTAATACAATTATACATAAAAACAAGCCTACATTACATTATTTTATTGTAATTACAAGTTTCAGGTTTCTAAGTTACAGATTTCAGTAAACGTTGGTTCTGGGTAATTCTGTATGCAATCATTGTTCCTTTTCTCTACAAATACTTTTCTTGTGTTCATCTCTACTTCCATTAATAAATGCCATGGGAATTATATCAGCCATTAACCTGGATCCATCCATGATGACAAAAATTGGCCCCTTCTAGTTGATTCATTAAGGCACCCAATTCCTTAATATGGTTCAGAGAAAAAGCAATTCTGCCTATGTTTCATTTTTTTGTTTCCGATCTAACAATTGCAAAAAAATCCAAACTAGAAATGAGGTATTTTATCAAATAAAATCCTCCATAAACCTTATCTAAATAATAGCAAAATTCTGTTATTTCACCCAATTTAAATAATGTCATCATACCTCTTTAAATTTTTAAATATCAAATGATGATGTCAATGAATTATTTCATGTTAAAGAACAAGGCAAACAGAAGCATTGGATGACATTTCAGAAGTCTATTGACAGTTGGTAATAAGTGTTCTATACAATTTCTATGTCCAAATAAATATTAAATTCTATTTACCTACTATTCTGGATGTATTTAAAATTGGGTATTAACTTATTAGACACCCTGTAATTTGACAAAGTAGAGCAATATAAAATTTGACTGTTTAAATAAAATACTATAATTTCACTGAAAAATTGATCTTCTTGCAATCAACTTATAACAACATGGCTGAAATTCTAAGGGGTCAAGTTAAAACCAACTTGATCAAGTGATTCAGGAACCAACTTTGTTGTTGAGTTTATAGTACTTTCCCACTTATTTCAGTTATCACCGATACCATAATTAATTATTTATAATTTTCAGACTCCCAATATCATTAAAAACTGTAAATTATACTTTGCTTACTAATTTTATTTTTAAAAAATAAATTTTTCTTTCTTATAGAAGGCATTGATAATTTGAGTGGATCCTGTAAATAAAAATTAGTCAGAAATTTGATTTTTTTTTAATAATTAATTTGATTCAGTATAGTTTTGACTTTAAATGAGACAAAAATTAATGAATTCAGATGAATGGAGATTGTTTTATGCTTTTTTTTAAAAAGAGCACAACATTTGAAAAATTAGTAAAACCACTTAATTTTATCATTACAATAATTTATACATGCATTTCAAAGGTTGGAAATATGTAACTTTGTTATAATCATCTATTTGTACAAGTAGCCTGTGTTTTTGTAATGTTATTGTATAATGAAAAGATCAAAACCCACTTTTAAAAAATGGAAATATTTGTAGAAAAATGGTGTACCAGTAAAAACTGACATTTCTAATCAAAGTATTTCTAGTACTTCAACAGAACTGATTGGCCCAACTTCAACAAAAAGTGAATCTAGTTCCAAGAAGAAACGCACAAGATTTTTCTCATTTTTACGATGATTATACCACTTGATTCAAGTAGCGCTAATTTTACTTATGAATTAATTATTGGACTTGGATAAATTTTTAAATGTATTTTTTTCTATTACTGTTTGTAAACATTGTTATGAACAGTTGTCAGCAGAAATTACTAAAAGGACTAACTTACCTTTCAGCTAGAATTTTCATGTACTGGATGTAATGCAAAAACACATTATTCAAGTTCTAATAATGTAGGAAATCCTGACTAAAGGTTATAAGGATCTTTATGATGCAAATTTTAGGTTATGTTATGCTCTGTCTGTAGAGGTGATAGTGTGTTAAAGATGTTATGTTGTATGATGAATTTGCCAAGTCCTCCTACCCGACTGGAAAGTTGTATTAGGTGATGCTACAAAACAAGTTTGTCAGGAAAACACGAAAGCTGCAGTTGAAGAGGCTATCAAAATAAATGAAAACATCACAGACTTGAGTGCTGCACTAGATGATACATGACAGAAACGTGGGTTCAAGTTGTTGAATGGGGTCGTAATTGCCAAATCTTTAGACACTGGATAGTTGATGTTTCTGTGATGAGTTTATACTACATAAGTTTGGAATGAAATAAAGACAGACATTCATGATGAAAACTGTTTTGCAAATTATAGGGGAGTGAGTGGAAGGATGGAAGTGGAAGGACAAATATTCTCTAGATCTGTCTAGAACTACAAAGTTAGATATATGAATTATCAGGGTGATGGAGACAGCAAAGCATTCAGTGCTCGTGTCAGTGAAAACCCTTCCTGAGATGACTGCACTGTGACAAAATTTGAATGTTGTGAACATATCCAAAAGTAAATGGGCACTTGTTTACAGAAAGTAAAAGCAAAATTGAGTAGTGTGAAATTACTAGATGGGCAACTTTTATCTGGTCGCGCTAACTGACAATGCTGTAAAAGACATTCCTACTTATTATGGATTGGCTATAACATGCAATGTTAGGAATTTAGAAAATATGAGATGAGCAGTGTGGGTAGTATTTTCACTTGAAATTGACAAATGAATAGCCACTTCGCAACCTGATGCAGGAAAGGAATAGATGGCTAGTGTAAGTACTGTAAATCATTAGAGGGTAAGGAATATGACTACAGCAAACATTTTCATCTTGCACCAGCTATATTAGATGAAGTCAAGCCAATTTTTAATGATTTAAGCAAGCCTGAACTTCTCAGAAAATGTCTTCACAGAAAGAATCAAAATCCAAACATAATTTGGACTCAAATTCCTAAGAATGTCTTTGTTACACTGCCACCACTTGAGTTTGGAGTGAATGATGCTGTTTCAAGCTTTAACATTGGAAATATTATGTAGTGCAAAGTATGTGAAAAAATTGGTATGGATGAAACTATTATGAAGCACATTATAAACTAGATATGCAACGAGTGTGCGGAGCCAAAAAAGTGTTTATGAACTTATCAAAAAGGTAAACAATGCCATGAAAAAAGTTAAAAGAAGACTTTGGGAGATGTATGAGGCCCAGGAAGACCCAGAGGAGCTTTCATACGTACCAGGTTATTATTAAGAAGCAAAGTAAGTGGATATTACATGTAAGAGTTAAAGTTAATTGTGATTTCACAAAAAGTATTTTTTTAACTTTAAGAACACGTTTCTGAGGTACCAAGAAAATATTCGCTTAATTTTTTTTTTTTTTTATATTTTTGTCTTTTTCTGCAGCATTATTAGATAAATAGGTTTTAAAATAGATTGCTTGGCTTAATTTTTATTGAATAAAATTGAGAAAAACCTATAAAATTGTAGTTTCTAAAAATATAAATGTTTTTATGCAACCAATACAAAAATTTATTTATACATGAATACATTGAAAAAAGAGGCACAAAATCAAACAGAAACTAAGTAAATATCTCAAGCAGTTGATGAGAAAAGTGTTTCTGAAGTTAGCTACTTTAACATTGGAAAAATAGACCTTACTGGGTCCCCTTGAGGCAACCTACATCAAAAATGTGTAATAAAGTTTTATAATTACACAATTTACTTTAATAACACAGGTCAACAAAATTAAGGAATTTGAAAGTTGTTTGTAATCTTATAACTGATTTTTATGTTATTTTGTGTGCTGATTTCAAATATGGCCACCATTTTTTTCTATCACATAAGTTTTCACAATACTATAAAAAGAAAATGTAATAAACCAACACTGTAAATGGATTCCTCATCTAAAACTTTTATTTATAAAAAAGTAATGACTTAAAGAAAGAGTTTTTGTACATTTTCTTACTTCTATGAAGACTTGTACTGCCCTTTTCTTTTCCTTTCAATGTTTCTTAGGCCACATTTTCTGTTGTAGTCAGCTTGCGGATCATCTAAGCATACATGAACAGCAATCTGCAATCATATCCACATTCCACCTCTCCTGATACATGCATTCATTACTGTATGTCTTAGTGAAATCTTTCACCCTGTTCTTCACTTACAGCAACAAAATTTTCAAGGAAGTAATCAATATGAGAATGCAGAAAATGTATCTTCTAGCTCAACGAACAATCCAAATCTTGGAATTTAATTAGTATGTTTTTCACTACACTCTTAAAATTTGGGTTTAATGTTCCCAAGAAATGTTTTTACAACTTCTTTAAATGGTCTTCATGCTTATTTTTCAATGTCCTCCATTTTGATTTGAAAGACATCTTTAAAACGTTTACGAATATCTGGACCAGTAAAAATACCTTCTTTCACTTTGGCTTCTGACAGTTGTGGAAATTTACGGTATATGTATTCAAAATACTCTCCTTCTTTAAACAGAGCCTTTACAAATTGTTTTATCAATTCTAGTTTGATGTGAAGTAGAGGTAGGAGGGCTTTCTGTGGATCAACCAAAATTTTCCACATTACATTTTTGCTCCCAGGTTCTAATAATACTCTTATTTTTTTCTAGTCCAATTTATTTCTTGTTCCAGCTGTCCCATTCACACAAGCAGGTATATTTGCTGTATCCTTCCTGCTGCCCAAGAAGCATAGAAATTACTTTTAGGTCACCACTTATTACCCATTCATGATCGCAATATTTCAGTTTAGACAGAACTAATTCTAAATTCTCATAGCATTGTTTCAGATATAAAGAGTGTCCTAATAGCACTGAAGAATATTTGTTGCCATTATGAAGAATAACATTTCTGAGGCTTCTTTTGGACGAGTCGATAAACAGCCTCCATTCACTAACATCATATTTTATGTTCAACTGCTCCATTACATCAGGAACATTGTTACAATAAATTAATCTACCATCTTCAGATAAGTACAAAGTAAAGAAAATTTCCCTGTTTCTGTACCATGAAAAAGTAGTGGTAAGTTTTTTTCTTTTAATCAAGATCCCAAAAGTTCTGCTGAATTTTTAGTAAAATTGACCAAGTCATTCAGTTCATAACTACCAGAAGTAAAATCAATATCATTATCAGCATCATCATCCTGTGACTGTTTCGGAGTTGTTTAGTATATCTTGCAGTTTTTCTGGAACTGAAGATGTAGGTACACCAGGGCCATGAGGTACAGGGCTTATAGCCAAATAATAATTTGGATACACAATTTCTTTCTTATTTATTAGATTGAACCCTTGTACATTACAAGAACAAAAATAGCAATCATAACTGTGTGTGATTTTGTGATCTCTCCAGATCATTGGTACTGCAAACCAAAAAAACGTATTCTTAACGTCTATTTGTGTATTAGCTCTTCCACACAAGTAGAACAAGCTGTATGAGAGACTCACATTTTATCTTGGTCACAAAGTTTTACCCTAAAATATGCATAGTACACTTTTTTAACAAGTCTGTAATATTTCCTTGCTGTTTTTTCACCACAAACTCCCCCACAAATGTAACAGAAGTTATTAGGTGAATTAACACAACCCTTTGAAGCAATTTTAAAATATAAAAACACAAGGACAGCACAAGTAAAATAACTTCAAAAAATGAAAGAAAACTATAACACTTTAGAAAACTATTTAACACTAGCAAAACCTTTCAACACAATATTGTAACTGCAACTGATTTATTTTTATTTCAGTAAAGTGAAGGGAAATAGGAATGAATGAGTTAGGTAATATCTTGACAAAAGTGACTCAAGAAGTCACTCTAATTACCATATTAAATCATCTTATTTAGTCACTCATCTTACTGTATAAAACCAAAATTATGAAACACTACTTGTATTCATTCCATAAAACCAAACTGATAATAAAGCATCAAAAAAATTAACACATGCCTAATTTTTTATTCAACATTCTATAAATAAAATATTGATTATCAATTGTGGGAATATTAAAAAAATTAAGTGAGAAAATGGTACATGATGGAAATTTTTTGACTATTTTTCCTGAACACAAAAAATTTACAAAAGCACACAAAAATTTATAAGAATCAGTTATTAGTTTTCAAACAACTTTTCCATTGCTGACCTGTGTAATTTAAAGTATCATTTAAAATAGACAATTTATCACAAAGATAATAATGTAACCAAGACAAGTTAATTAAAACAAATTTTTAATTAATAATAAAGCATGCCAACAATTATTAGTATCAATATTACCCTTATAAAAATGTTTGTGAGCTCTACTCATTTAAATTTTAAATATTTGAAAGTAAAAAAAAATGTATATAACAAACTTCTTAAATTTATCATATGTACAACATGTATAAAAAGATGTAATTGTAACATGTAATTACAAGATGTATAAAAAAAATTATTTATATCAAATACTTATTTTTGTTCAATACAGTCTTTTAATTTTATTATCAAATATCAGAGCAAATCATAGATTGTATAAATATTTTTTGTTTAACGTGAATTACATGAAAATATTACTGTACAAATTAGAATTAATTTTTTTAAAAGGTCTTTGGTTTATAATAATACAACAGCTAAAGTTTTTTCATAATTGAGAATTCATTTTCTCAGTCTAACGTTTCTAATAAAACAAATTTAATTCTATAATGTTAAGTATTACATACATGCATGTAACATTATTATTTGTTAGAATATATGATATAAATTTAAGACATAATATAATTTACATATCCTGACCCCACTTAAACAATGTAATATAACAAAAATCAATGTTATGAATATAATTCAGGATTAATTTTTTTGTAATTACAAACTAAATATGCATAATTAGTTTAATAAACATGGAAGTAATTATACTTTTCTTCAAAAATACAATACTATATTTGATTAACTTTAACCATAAATATAATATACATTCAGTGATTATCCATACACTTAGCCAAACATATACCCAAAACAAACCATTTAAGATATATGATATTTTGTCTTATACTGAAACTTCAAAAAAATATTCTACACTCAAGAGATTTATCAAAAAAATATTATTACTAATTTAGGTTTACCAATAACAGTACATGAACGGTAGAGAAGGGAAGAAAAAACTGAAAACTTTACAATTTTAAAATTATGTGAAAAGATGGAACAAAAAAAGGAATAACAAATATAAAACATTATTTACTCAATCAAGTTTTATACAACTGGTTTTATGAAACATGAAGACAGATAATTCTGAAATAAAACAGAAATTATTTAAACTTCAGATTCCAAACTCATTGCTATACATGCCACCAAAAGGTGGCATATATAAGTGGGTTCCCGAATTGGGATTTTAAACCAAAAAAAAAGACCACTCTATTGTCACAGCTTCTTAATGAGGGTTTAGTGGTAGCTAAACATGAAATTCTAATGAATCATCAGGTTTAAAATATAAAATGTAGCCTCAATTAAAAGTAATAATATCATGTAAAATAAAACCTCTTTATCTGAAAACTTTATTAAAAAATATTTTATTTTATTTTATTTTTCCATTACAAGATAAAAACCTCTTTAAATAGGAAAGTAATGCATCACAAACTTAAATTTTTTGTAGCTGTAACTTATTTAATTCCATGTAAACATCAACAGGTAGGCAAATTATTGATAAACATAGAAAGAAAGTAAATACCTCATAACAGGTAATTGACATGATTTCCTTGCTTCATTAACTATTGCAGTTTGTATGGAGAAGGCTGCTTTTTTTATTACGCCAACAAAATAAAAAAACTGTATAAATGTATGCTGTTTGACTCATCTCCTGCTCTAATTGTTTATTAATAATGATTCCTATAATTTTCATTTTAGTTTTCAATTTATAACATTATCACTATTTCGTTCTCATTTTTACTAAGTACATACAGTGCAGTGACAAAGTAAAAAAAGTTAAATTCTTTGTATGGTGGGAGTCATTTAATTTGTTACACTTCACTTATATTTTCGTAAATATTTATTTACGAAATAGTACATAACACTAGCTCTAGTATTTTTTATTTTTCCATGTTACAGTAATTTATAAGCACTATTCTTTTGCATTCTAATGTGACAGTAGTCTACTAGCTGATCAACAACTAAGCATAGAAATAATAATATGGCAATGCTTAAGTGTATAAAAAATTATATTAAGTGAATAATCTTATCTCCTCCTTTGTAACAATACTATATCACTACACAACATTAATTCTTACAATGTTAAATTTTCAACCTGAAAAAAAGATTTATTTCTCTCTTCAATGTCAAGTAAGTTATTGAAATTTTACTAAATTTCTTTACTTTATACATAATCTCATTTCATGGAACGGAAAGTAAAAATTTATTTCAAATCTTAAGACAACTTATGTAGATGTAAGAATATAAAAATTACAGACAAAAATTACTACAAGAGAAAACACCCATATACGAGGATAAATCAAATATAAACGGGATTTTTGTTCCTGAGCATCTATGGTTGGTAGGACTGGGCCCGCCCTTCTAATATGCTTGGGTGGGATCATTAGGAGTGGGAAGAGCCGGCCATTCCATACTCCCAATCTATTCATCAGTAATGCTCACGATATCAAAGTAATAGGTGCATCCCTCCACTGCGCGATTATAAAATTTCTTGCTCGCGAAGGAGTCCAAGCGACGGAAATTTTTCGTTGATTGACTGCACAGTTCAGGGACCAAACATTGTCAAGGACTCGTATGATTTCCTGGCATAAAGAAATCATGGAAAGACGAGAACGAGTGGAAAATCAGGAACATGATCTACTTTCAACAGATTTTTTTGACCGGCGAGGCAATTCGATCATTAATTTTTTGTAAAAGCAACACTCAAATCAAATGCTGCTAACTACTGCGAGCTGTTGAAGAAGATAACAGCTGCATATCGCCCCAAAAGACAAGACCAACCGATTCGAGAGTCAATCTCCACGACAACGCCAGGCCCCAAACTGCATCTTTAACGGTCTCAAAACTAAAAGAAATGCAATGGACTCAACTTTATCATCCTCCCAACAGCCCGGATCTATTGCCCTGCAATTTTCATTTGTTTGGGCCACTTAAAGCTCTAGAAGGCCAACGATTTGATGATGACGAGGGTGTGGAGGGATTCGTGCGCAATTGGCTCCTGACGCAACCAGCTTCATTCTACGATACTGTGATTAAAAAAACCTTCCTTCTCGCTGGAAAAATGTATTGCTAAACAAGGAACTATATAGAAAAAAATTATATTTACCTTTTATTTTTCAATTAAAAAAAAAAATCCCGTTTATAATTGATTTACCCTCGCATATATTTTCATACAATCAACTATTTTCCCAGATTATCATTTATTTCCATCAATAACAGTCCTGATTGTTGTATATATTATAATAAATACAAAACATTATAATATAATTATATTTTTAAATGTATAAATGAATCATATAGAACCTTTTATTTTATTTAAATAATAAATATTTACAGCAAGTAAATATAAAGCAGTATTTAATAAATGTAAAAAAATATATATAAAACCTGCCATAAAAAGCAACTCTAAATTTTTCTTAACATTTACAGTATACGCATTTTAAAAATGCATTCTTAGCATAAAATATCACAAAATTTTGTTGCAATAATAATAGTCATTATTTTAATTGCAATGATATCCTACAGTAAACTATGAACTAGTCGAAACTCAATTTAAAGATTTATTTTGTCTGTGAACACACAGCAATATTTGTTATATATAGGCAGATGGTAAAAGTACAGTCACTTACAACCAGTGAGTTATGCTAAACCTCAACTAATATCTCAGAAATGACAAGGTTGTGAATTTTATTTATTTTTTTAAATTTATTTACATAGTAACAACAGGCTCAAACCCTCTTACAGTAATTAAATGAATTTTGTAGCATGTGAAAAATGCCATGCCTGAGTTAATGATAAACTTCCAATATTAAAGACACATTCAACGCAACTAATAAATTAATGATTACATATTATTTAAATTAAGCAATACTAGAAGCAATTTTCCTCTGCAAGGATAATTGTGAGCTGTGAGCATTAGTGGCTAAAAGTAGCTGCAAAAAATACTCAAATTATCAATCACTGCTTTAAGATTTAAAGAAGGCGGAGGAGGTAACTGGGCCACAGGCTGTGCTTCCTAAAACTGTAAGAGTATTTCAACATTTAACAGTTGGCAACACTGCAAAAATGTGTCTTCTGTCCCAAACAATTCCTCTAACCTCACTCGTACTTTTGGTTTATGTGAGAACATTGAAAATTTTTACCTGGTTTTTCTGGAAACATTACGCTGTGACTACGATTTAAGTAATTTTTTTGAGTAATCAAGGTAAGTGTTTTTGTCACATTTTTTATTTTAGCACTACTAAAGAATTTATAATTAACAATGTTATACTTAGTTTTATACGTGTACTCTGGAAGTTTTGAGGTTAGGATGGGTGGTCCAGTTACCCCGTGAGCTTTTGCTTTTATTTTAATTGGGCCATGTCACTAGGTCAGGTATGGGGCCAGTTACCCCACAGGACCTTGTTACCCCATTTGATGTATTGTTATACCAGTAGATAATTTGAGACTATTTTTAGGCTACAAAAATAAATGACTAAGCTTAACAAAATGTAACTACCAATAAAATAAGTTAACATTAGGCAAACTTTAATATGCTATCAATGTACTTTTATGACATATTGTTTCCCTCATCTAAACTGACCTAATTAATGGTTTACGTATTTTTTCCTAATTCCTTTTGGTTTTGTTGCATGTAATGGTGAGAACATACAAAAGAAAAACTCAAAAAGGAGCTGGGTTTTCGGATATCGCAAAGGATCTTAATAAGGCACTTTATGACATTAGAAATGGGAACAAGACGACCAGGGGAAAATCAACATTTTACAATATTCCATGTTCTATGTTAAAACATCGTATTAGAGGGACATGTGTTACTGGACTGACTTCAAGAGAAGGTAAGGGTGGTAGTGGAGTTGAAACATATTTGTCTACTCTTGAAGAAAAGGAAATAGTGGAGTTTAAAAGTAACGAAAAAAAATGAATTTGGCCTATCTAGAGAGGAGGTGTTAGATTTGGTGCTATTATACATACGACAGAATATTCAAACTAGATTTAAAGATCAGCGCCCTGCTACTGTCTGGTTCATATCCTTTAAAACTAGGCATCGCCTAGTTTTAACAAAAAGAAAGCCCAGAGCGTTAAGCAAGTTAGATGCGATCAGGTGAACCCGTGGATCATCTATAATTATTTTGAAATATAAGAAAACTGTGGAAGAACTTCATCTTAAGGGAAACCAGAACAGATATTCAATTGTGATGAGACATAATTTTGTCATGACCCTCATAAAACAAAGGTTATTTGTGAAATTTGTACAAAAAGCATGCGCAAGACTAGTGAAAATATATCTGTTTTGCTATGTTGTTTTGCCAATGGCCACATGTTACCTCTTGTGTGTGTTTTTAAAGATAAATATATTATGGAAAATTAGATAAATGAAAACATACCAACACAAACAGCAGTTTCTGCAACATCTCGAGGCTGGGTGGAAACCACCTTGTTTATAATTGGTTTCGTGATGTTTTTCTGCTTAACATAACTAAAAACAGACCAGTATTATTAATATATGATGACCATGTTTCTCCACAATTGATCAGATTAGCCCAAGAAAATCAATAACTATAATGAAGTTACCCTCACACGACACATTACTTCAACCATTAGATGTTGCAGTATTTAAAAGTCTAAAAAATTATTGGGACAAGGCTCTCTGTTAAGTGGCAGAGGGAAAATCGCCATACGAAAAATTCCAAACAAACATTTGTTCAAATTAAACCTTGCATAAGACATACCTGCCCTTAATATAGTGAATGGGTTTAAGGCCACAGGAATTTATGATGAGATAAACGAGGTCCTAACAAGGAAGCAATTCCTGTGTCAATGTGTAAGGAAGATGATTTGCTAAGGTATAAAAAGAATCTGCCACACCTTAATACAGCAGAGCCAGAAGCTACTGCTTCTTCAGCTATTCCATACTCAAAAGCCATTTCTTGCAACTGTTAGCTGATACTTTCTCAGCTGTAGTACAGCTGCAAGGAAGAAGTACTTTCTCAGAATCAGCGGTACAGGGGCATAAAACCTTTGAGGAATTGTTAAAAATGGTGAAAAAAGAAAAAACCAGAAAATCCCGCGAAGAAGCAAAAAAGACTTTACAAACTGTGAAATTATCACAAGTAAAAATTACCTGTTAAAGAATGAAGAAGAGAAAGAGAAAAATAAAGAAATAGAAGTCTTTATGTATGAAGATGAATATTTCCCAGGCAAAATTTTAATCCTTTCAGATGATAGGTAGAATATCAGCAATGCAGAAATTTCTTAAGTTTTGGAAGTGGCTAGATAAAGCAGATAATGGAAAGCACAACTGGGAGGATGTCACTAGTACAGCTGAGGAACCAAAAATGATTTCTAAATAACAAGCAGTGCTGTTACATTGATTCTAACCAACAATGCTAAATTTAAATGAATGTTTGTGATTTTTTTTTTTATAAATTTATAAAGCCAGTTTCCTCAATTGGCCTTATATTTTAATCAGTGATAAAAATAACATTTTTTTACAAAATACTGATTGCTTCGTTCTATCAATGAATTGGAGGTGAGATGGAAACTTGTTGTTTAAAGGAGGCCTTGTTCCTCTGGATAGGGTTGTTTATACTGCAATGTGTACCTCCCAAAGGGTAGATCATTCTTTCTCACCTCCAATCTCTTTTCCATATACTTGATTCCTACTACCAATTTCAGTACTGTGAGTGTATGTCTGCCATGCAATGTCTGTGCTGACGAGCCATGAGTAGGCCAATGCAATCTGATGGGAGGGACTACTCATATAAACTGGTAGCTCTAGCTCTCTCTGTTGACGGCACTATGAGTTAAAGTGGCTACTTCAACAATCTTATCAATTAATGAATCTGCTTAGGGCCCAAAAAGCAAATAAAAAAAGAACAATTAAAAATCACTTAAAAATATCATATTGAGCATTGCTCAGATGATTAAAAGCAGTTCCAAGATTTAACTATATGTAAATTTTAATAGAATGCCACACTAATTGAATATGAGTATAAATATCACACACAATGATAGAAGACTTGCTAAACTTAGAGAAATTTATGTTTGTATCACAAATTACAGCAATAAAAAATAATAATTTATATCAGCACAAAAACGTAAACACATAGATTCTTATAAATTAATGTACTCTATACGAGACATAAATTAGTAATAAACAACCAATTTATGTTAAAAATCCTAATGGCTGAAGTAGCTTAATAGCTATGAAGTAGCTTGACAGTTTTACCTGATGGTAAAGCCATGTGGGGCACAGAGGGAGGGGTTCCTAATTCCATTTACCTCCTTTAATGATCAAACAGGACCAATTATGGTCCTGAGTAAGGCAGTCAATTACATCTAATGATTTCATAACTAGAATATTTTTAAAAAATCTACTGAAAACTGAAAGTTATGACAAAGATAAATTGCCAATGTCTGAAGTTATTTTTTAATAAAATCGTCCCTGCAGATCACCAAAGATGTTTTTTTAGCTAATGAACAAAGTTATAGCAATCTAATAAAACAAACTACACTATTTCTATAGCTATAAATCATTTATATAATGATAAATCATTTATTTATAGTTCCACAAAAAAAAAAATTAATTCTGACACTTACAGAATATACAATGAATCTGTAAAGAAAAAAAATAAGGTAGCATACAAAATTAAGAGATTACATTTACACTGAATAAGTTCCTTCTTAATTTAAGTTACAATTGTTCATTAAAATACCAGTACATTATAAAAAATACAAAAAGTGATTTTTTTTTATGATTATTATTAATAATATTATTATTGTTTTTTAAAATGATTATTAATATTTATAACAAAATAAATAAAATTGCCATTTATTAGAATGTACTTTTAATTTTTAGAGAATTATTATTATACTCATGATAACTAAAATAAACCGACAAGGTAGAAAATTATAACACTGATTTAAAATAATTTATAAATAAATCCATTTGTAATAATGATTGAAACAGGAAATTTCTTTCTTTGCCTTAATCAGTCTGTTTAAATAAATTTTCTTCTTTTTTTGTTCAAAATTGTACAAACCTTTCCCGAGCTTATGATAAATATATTTATTGCCATATTCCATCCTAAATGAACTACTTTTCAAATACTACAAACAAATGTTATCAGCCACTAGACACTTTGATTCTTAATGTAAAATTACATTTGTATAATAAACAACTGATATTGCTAGTGTTATTATTTGATTGCTAGAGAGCCTAAATAGAAATCTTTGAAAAACAACTACGTGATTTTTGTAGAGGATATATAATTCAAACAAAAAGTAGACATAACATTAAGTATAACTTTTATTTGTAAGCATGCCAATGTTTTTTTTTTCTTTTTTCCTGTTGTAAAATGAATAAATATTGCCATTTATTTAGTTTATCAGATTTTTAAAAAATTTTTCTTTAACCTATGTGTAAACTTGAAATGAGCTAATTTTTTTCTGCAAATTATTCTAACTTCCAAATTACACATACAAGTTGCAATTTTTATAGCAGTATATTACCATATACAGAGAGTATTTTACTCTGTTTATAAAAGCTTTTTTACTTGTACATTTTAAATCTATTCACACTTTTTTTGTAAGTTTATATATTATTTTTTTGATCATTTGTTTTATGTTCCTGCCACCCTATTTTACATCTTTTTAATTTTTTTTCACAAAGTCTCAAAGTTTTGATCCTAAAACCATCAGCTCTTTTAATATTTCATTTTTATAAGTGATTTTTTTTATCTTCTTATTTTGTTTACTAATTTGATTTACCTGATTAAATTTTTTATTTGTTGTTTATATAATCCTGAAAAGTTTTATAATTAATTTTTTTATAAACTTCCTTATGTATTTATTATTTTAATATATTTTTGACTTGACATGTTTAGATTTGATGACTATTAATGGCTATAACAGATTCTTTTTTGTTATTAAAGAAAACATATATATATACACACACCCCTATTATATATATATATATATATAATACAAATAATAAATAAAAAATGCCTTTATTTCTGAAGTTAGTAAGTCGTTTATCAATACGCCTATTTGAATTAAGGATTTTGTGGATTAGTATCCATATTAATTAAAATTCATTTACTCAGGTCATCAATTAATTGGGAATAGCTGAAACTGCTTTTCACTGTTTTATTGGGGCACGTAAAAACCAAAACCAAACTTAGATTACTAATGACGATATTCTTCAATCACAAGGATGCATTGCAGCTTAACTGGGTTAAATTACTGGTATACAGTACTCTTCACACATTAATGATGGTTCATTTCTTTTAACACTGGTAGTAAACAGTCATATTTTACTTTTAATTTCATTTCTCTCACCATTCCATAACTCTTATTTTTCAGTACATTGTATTTCATCCATCATCTGTTTATTGCTGGCAAATCAATTCCGTATCAGATAAGAGTTTAGAACAAAAATTATAATTTTGATTCAGTACAAACACTAAGGAAGTATTTTAATTTGTGAAAGAGAGAAACTGTGTAAATGAGCAAAATAATTCATTATCATCAAAGAAAAATCAATGTCGTGACTGAAATAATTGCAGTGCCAAACATAATTTCATATGCTTCAAGGGGATATGATATGGCAAGAATGGACTCCCAGATATGGAAATCTAAACCAAAAAGTCAAAGAAGCTTTAAAAAAATGGGTTTCAGCTTTCACTTCTCAAAGAGTTCAATAGTTAATGCTAAAGATAAAAACAGAATTAAAAAAAAAATGCACAAAGCTGAATTTAAGACAAAAATGATTGGTTATCATAATAGAAAAGGTGACAATATTAAAAAAAAAAGGGGGGGGGAACAATGCGGATAAGAATGAAATGGCCTATCTGCTTAAAATATTTTGACCTGATGACATTTTCCAATGCTGATAATAGGCTTATTTTTATCATGTTAGCATGAGATGGTTTGCTGTTGTAAAAACAACTCCTTGATAGATTCCAAGAAAGAAATAGATCGCATGTCATTACTATGTTGTGTAAATATATTAGGATGTGATAAAAGAATGCTTGCTTATTGGAAAAGAGTCAAACCTTGATCTTTTAAAGGGCTATGATGGATAGCCTGCTTGTTTCATACAATTTTAATAAGAATGATCAGTGGGGTTTTTAGGGAATGAATAATGAAGTGGACAATGGACTGCAGCAACAAAGATTTTACTGAAACCTTGCGGCATATATCTGCATTAAACATTTAAAAAAATTCAAACTGAATTTCTGTTATTCAACACAATTTTATTATACCAAACGAGTTGAAAATAATACAAAAATTATGTAATGTGAAATTTATGATCATATTCTTGAAGAAATTGAAGGAAATTTAATAATATTACATTCTATTGTTAATAAAATTAGTGCAGGGGTTTCTCTTATAAGCAATACAATTTGTTGCTAACAGGTGGCCAGAATAAAATCATCCAAAACTGTTTTGTACATTATGGATTTAAGTTCCTAACATTATCATTCATGATTATACTGAATCTTACAGTGAAATAGATGGATAAATCAACAAATCTATTATAAATAGAACTAAGTCTGATAAATATTTAAAGTCAGATGACCAAAGCGATGATGACAACCAATTCACCCTATTAATCCTACCTAACTCTATTGATTTTTATGTTAGTTTGTTCTGCAATAACAAAACCCTTTATCTGTATTAGATTGTTTGATATCTATGCTGAATTTATACAGCAATCATTAACAAAAAGAACTTAAAATGAATAAATCCATCAAATGATATTAATAATGTTTATTTGTTCACCTTTTTTTTAGGTAATTTCATTTATTTTTCTAGCATTCATTTAATTGTACTAACTGATGTATTTCCATAAAACATACATTTCAAATCACAGTACATGTAATATACATATTACTTTTTTTATAGTCTTTATTTACAACCCATGTTTAATTATATTAACAATATAATTTTTTTGTTTACTTCCAAATGGTGTGTATATTTATTTTCAAAAGATATTTTTTGTACAATATTGTATTTAGCATTATTAGGGTAGCTGCTTTATTAAATAATTTATAACCTATTCTGATATGTCCCAATTAACTAGAATCCATTGCAATTATGTTCTCTGATATTTTAATAATAACTACAATTGTCCATCATCATACTTTTAAAGATTCAAATTATCTGTAAAATTTACAAAAAAAAAAAATTCATTATTATTTAACTTTTTTTTTAATATGCAAATATTTACCTGTAAAGACATTTTCCGCAAATTTTCATTCATCAGATTTTTTCCTAATAAGCACAATATTGCATAAATTAATGCTTTATGTAATCTCTTATCTACTATAAAATAAACAGCATTTACATGCTGCTACTTGCATATTACTTGATTACTCAAGTAATATGAGGCAAATTTAAAAAGTACTCTTCCAAATGTGACTGTTAGAGCTCTATGTAAATGTACACGATTTCTATATACATGTACACTAAGATAACATTTTATTATTTAGTAAATTTTACATATTTAAGGCAATTGAATGCTGATTAAGTATGGTCTATTATATGTTTCTTGAATGCAAGAAATGTGAAACCAGCAGAGATTCATCAAAAAACTAAAGAAATTTATGGTGAAAATACAATTAGTGATGGAGAAAGCAGCGTAAGACAGTTTAACAAAGGATGAGAACACATCCATGATATGGCACAAAATTGGCAGTTGTGTCGTTAATGTTGATTTCTTGTCACGGAACGCAAGAAGAAAGGGTTCTCCTATTGTGAGATTTTAAAGAAATTGTGATGTGTGGTCTAGAATAAAAGGTAAGGTGTACTGTGTTGTGCTGCTTCACAATAATGCTTTGCTTGATGCTGTTGTTTGAACCCAAGAACTCAGGATATCATTTGGATGGGAACAAACAGATCATTCCCAAAAGATAAGACTTAATCCCAAGTGATTTCCACATCTTCCTGCATTTGAAGCAGCTATTTAAATCACTGTTGAAGATGATAATATCATTAGGACTGTGCAAAAATCAGTTCTCATCAAAGACGGCCTATGCCAACTAAGGAAGTCCACAATATATGAAGAAAGTATATGGAATGTTATGCAACTAATTAGACTATGCTGAAAAATAGTTCTTCATAATGATAAGTGTTTAAAATTAAATTGTCATTTTTTTATTAGCCTTAAGCTGCATGCCTCATATAATAACCAGATCTATTCATCATTAAATATATTACAACAGGAAAAAGCTGTACTTGTCATTTTTCTTAAATTAATTCACAATACAATGTTATTTATTAAGTATTTTCCAATCAAATGCAGTAATCAAGCAGAAAATTAATAAAAAGGAAAGATATTAATAAAATAATAATGAGGCCATAAAATAAAATAATTTATAAAGTTACAGATTCTGTTAACATATCGATGAAATTACAAAAATAATTATTTCTTAAATTGTAATAACTAAATATTGAATCACTATTATTTACTATTGTCTTCTTGGTCAGTAATTTACTCCTCATTAATCCATTTTTTACCTGTTAATTAAACTACATAAAGAGCAATCAAAAGAAAATGTAAAAGATGAAATTACAACATATGTGTGATGACCGATACGTATATTAAAAAAAAGGAGAGAAAAATAGAAGATATTTTAAATTAATAAACTTAAGCAACTTATTATCAGTTAAACCATTACGAATAATGAGCAAATATTAATGTAACTTTTGACTTAAATGTTAAGAAAGTGAGTAAATGTTTTATAAATAGTCACTGAATGTAGAACTGACTAAATAAAAAAGTTACAGATCTTTTAATTACAGGCAAAAAAATTAAAAACTATAAAACTAAATGTATTACGAATACTCTTATAAGCTTTATTAATGTATGGACGGCGGTCAAATTGGACAGATGAGTTGCTAACAAATTATTCATCTGCAGACTAATAGTGCAAAAAAATGGTAAATGTACATAATTTCACAATATGCTGCCATGCAATATTCTTCTTTTTTCATATATTTCATTTTACATGTTTATTTAGGCTTTAATATAAGTAAATAGATATTACTGGGCCCCCATTAATGTACAAAATGAAGTACATATTAATTACTCTAAACCTATATTTAAATGATCAGAATGTAAAAAGATATTCAGTTTAATTGATAAATTAAAAATTCGGATATGAGAGGTTTACTGTATTTTAACACATACTGATGGATATAGGCTGTTCACCATGAATTACCAGATGAAATACTGTTACAATACTGAAATACCGTTGTCCCACCACCACATCATCCATACTGAACATATGAACTAAAAACACACTTTTATTACAAAAAAAACTTTTCAAGTAAACTTCTAAATTTTGTGAATTATATAAAATATTAAGCAACCATAAATTAAATTAAGCTTTTACTTAACAGTGCAATAACTTTGGTTTATAATTAATTATACATAATCAGTGAATACAATAAGCTGTTTACTGAGAAGTTACAATTATACATAAAAGAAGTTCTTATTAAAATAATTTATAAAAATTTATTAGGATCCTGAGTAGATGAAATAATTATAATAATAATAATGAACTGAGCATACACGATATACACGATTATAATTATCACAGTTTCCCCAAAATTATTAACGACACAAAAATAATTATATTATGTTGAAAGGATTAATATAAAAAATGGATTATTAGATCAAATTGAATGATCCAAGATATGATAATGTATCAATATGCGCTCTCACACACACACACACACACACACACACACTTATATAATTAATAAAAACATTTTTTTTTTAAATATATATATATACACATACAAACAAAGATATGCTTTTCAAATATACAGGTAAAAGTACATGAACTCTGGTTTGTAGGTGAAAGTATCACTGTAATATAATTTGTTGATATAAAAATACAAACTAGCTTTTCATTAAAAAAGAGTGTGATGTTAAGAGTACATATTCTTTTTTTCATTAATCTTTTTTAAGTGCAATATTCTTCACATAATCAATAAACCTGAAACTAAAAAAACAATTATAATTACAATCATATTAGTACACTAAGTAAATACAGTAATCTATTAATAACTTTGCATAATAAACATTTATGAACAGTTCAGTTAATGTTAACATTTGGCCTTATCATTATATAAATAATAATAATAATAATAATATTATATATTGTATTAATAACCCTTCCAGACCATCTTGTACAAACCCAAACATTTCCAACAAACAATACTACTGTTGTCTGATGTTAATGACACTCATAGTACTTTCCCTATAAATTTCATAGCATTATTCCGATTATCTCTAAAAAAAAGCATTAGTTTCCACCATCAAAAACCAAACCTCAGCTTCAACTTCACAATTGGCAGAATTATTTATTTTAATAATCAATGTATACTGATTCTGGAAAGCATCTAACAAATAGAATTACAACACTCACCAATTTATACTTAATTAATGATTGGTATAAATGTATATGTACAACTGATAAATGTATTAATCTCCAGAATAAAATGTTCCTACCGGTTTTACTTTATACATTAATAACGATAGGCGATACATAATTACTTTTTGTTATATTTCAAAAGGGTAACTAAATATTTTTTATAATGAGTTCAATCAACATGCTGACAAAAAACACACAGTATACAAATAACTTACTATGAAAAAGAATTGTTAAAAATAAAATCTAATTTTTAAGTTATTCAAAAAAAGAACAATCAGTTTCATTTGTGTACTGATCTGTTCATTTATGGCAGCAAATACTCTAAAAAATAATTAAACTTAAATGAAAATTCTGCATATTAATTCATAGGTTTTAGCTATAACAGATTTACACAACTAACTTCAATAATTTGATTCTAATGGAAACCATCAATGCTTTATCTGATCAATGTACACCTTAAAACATCTAAAAAAACAAATAGACAAAACAATGTTGCTTACATTGTCACATATAATCTGCAAATACTGAACCAAATGAAATAATACTGCTCCAACCCCAACCATAAAACCTTCCACATTTCAATTGTGAACATGTGTGTTTATATACACCAAAACATAATTTTCATGTTCATTCTTTACTTTCAACTTCTTTCTTAAGTTACATTTAATGGTTTTGTTTTCTTTTCTTTTACTCTAAGTTTTTTCTTGGTTTTGTGGCTAATTAAAGAATATCATATAAGTTATGAATGTGCACCTGCATAAAAAAAGGCAGCTTAATACAAAAATAGAATAGTTGAAACATTTCTGTAATAGATTTATATCCTACAAATCAAAAGCTGTTAACACTTGGGCCATTCGTGTCAAATCAACCAGTAGTTAGCCATTCACAACCCACCAACTGCGATTTTCAATGTGTATCAATGTTTTAACAAAAAAATATTTTTTGTGGGGTTTTGAGAGGGTAAATACTCAAATTTTTATTGGCTACACTTGCAAAATCAAATAAAATGTCTTGCAAAAAGAAACTAAAAATAATAAAGTAATATGTTGCTTATTTGTTTTGTCTACTAATAAGAAATAGTATATCTCAACTCAATCAAATGACCAATGATGATGTAATGCGATGATTGTGTAATTAATTCAAATTGGAAGACAAAATGTATAATGTATTGAAGCTTACTACATCAACAATTTAGTCACAGTCTATGTCCAAGTGTTGGTGTAGGTACAGTTTTTTTTAAAGTTAGGCATCTTTTGAAGTATGGCAATGTTTTACTACTATAAATGTTGTTATCTATTTCAAGAAGTAGGTCATAATAATGTTACTAAGAATTTAAGAAAAGTGTTACCACGGATGACAGAAAAAAAATCCACGTTTAGAAAGTGATTGAAAATCTGTGATAAGTGTCAGAAAAAATTTGCCTCGATTAGTAATAAAGCTTCAGAAGCAAATGATGGTACAGAAGCCCTTTATGATGAAACTAATATGGATTAGACAGGCTCAATGGGAGTCTAGCAAGTACTGGGGAATCACCTATAAAATTTAAAAGATTGCATGGAAAAACATATCCTGCCAAAAAGATTGCAAAAACTGAGTCGTCAATGAAGGAAAAAATATTCAATGTAGCAAATAAAAACTCTGAGACTTCATCTCAAGTTGAACCTGATAGCGAAATCTTGGTACAGTTGAAAGAAAAATTTAATTGTACAATGGCTAAAAGTCTTAAAATAACAATTCTTACTCTTCTTCCACAAAGTTAGAGCATCAAAAAAGTGCAAAATGAATTTGCAGGGATTACCAATTACATGATACAACAGGCAAAACAACTAGTTATAGAACAAGGGATTCTGTCATCACCGAACCCTAAATCTGGAAAGTGTCTGGATCAAAACATAGTTGGATGTATTCAGGCACTTTATAAACCAGACTGATGTAAGTCATGTAATGCCAGGCAAAAATGACTGTCACAATCAAAACACCTTGTGGAAACATTTAAGTTCAAAAAAGATTAGTACCGGCTAATCTGAAAGAGGTAATCAACAGTTTAAATAAACTAATGGAAGTATTAAAATTGGGTTTTCTACCTTTGCTGCTTTACATCCTGAAAACTGTGTTTTAGCAGGTGGCAGTGGAACTCATAGTGTAAGTGTATGTTATCCATCAGAACATAAAAATAAATGTTTAAAGGATGTAAATTAAATTATTTAATAAAAGAGTACGGCAATCATTTCACTTCTTATAAATACTCTGTGGTATAAATTATTTGTAATCCATCTCAAGAAATTTGTTATCTTGGTGAATGTAAGAATTACCTAGATTCTGACAACTTAAAAACATTTTAGATTCAATATTTGTTGAAAATTCTGTAGACAAAATAACTTAAGCAATGAATATCAACTGATCATTCAAGTTTAGAAACAGTAGAGAACACAGAAGATTTTATTGAGATGTTTATTGAAAAATTATCAATTCTCGTTCGTCATTCATTCATTGCTTCTCAGCAGTCAAACTTCTTAAAAAATTTACAAACTGTAATTGAACCTGGAATCTTTATCACATTATGTGACCTTGCTAAAAATTACTTATTTGTGCTTCTTGAAGCCCAAGGGTTTCACTGTAACAATCAACAGGTTACAATTCATCCTTTTCCTATTTATTTTAAAAGTCAAGAAATGCAGACACTTTAAATGATAATTTATTTGTTACGTCTGACTGCCTTCAACATGACACAAGTTCACCTTTTTCAGAAAAAACTAATTTAGTTTTTAGAAGAAAAGTACAATATTGTGAACGAACTTATTTACTTCTCAGATGGCTCAGCAGCACAATATAAAAAATCATAAAAAATTTGTGAATTTAACGTATCATAGGATGACTGATGCCCAGGTGGAATGGCACTTCTTTGCCACATCACATGGCAAGAGTGCATATGATGGTCTTGGTGGAACTCTTAAAAGATTAGCATCAAAAGCAAGTTTACAATGCCCATACCAAAATCAAATAACAACAGTCACTCAGCTTTACAATTGGGCTTGGTCAAATATTAAAAATAAGAATTTCATATTTGTTTCAAATGAATATCAGAAAGAAGAAAAGTATTCAACACCTCGTTTAGCAAAAGCGGTGATGATTCCAGATACTTAAAAGTTGCATCCTATTTTATCAGCCAGGAAAACATATCTTAAAACAAAAATTATTTCCAAAAAGAAGAATATAAACATAAAGTTTTGCATGAAACAGAAGTTGGTTTTCCTAAAATTTCTGATTTACCACTGACAAAACGGTTTTGTCACATGCATTTATAATGATGCTTGGTGGTTGGCTTGTGTATTATCTATAAATGAATCAGACAGAAGAAGTGGAAGTAAGTTTTCTTCACTTTCCAGGTCCATCTCCTTCATATGTTTTTCCAGTACATAGTGATATTCTAATATTACCTCGACAGGAAGTACTAACGAAATTTAATCTGAAAACTGCTACTGGACGTACATATACATTATCTGAAACGGAAACTACTCAGGCAAATGAAAAACTGACAGCGAAATAATCAGATATTTCAAACAAGCACATAAACAATTTTTTTTAAATTTAACTTAATACTAGTGTTATTGATATAATTTTTAAGTAGCAATAATTGAAAGCTAATGAAAATATCAAGATTACATTTATTAAATCATTATTATAAAAAACTATTTTTAATAAGAAACATTACTTTGAAAAATTAATTAGTACATTAGCATTAATCAATACTTAAATGCTGTTGATGTATTTTATAAGACTACTGTTTAAAATTAATACAAATTAAAATATTTATTTAAAATAACAGCTATTGGAATGAAACAGTACATTTAAGAATGTATAAAACTACTTTTAAAATTTTGTTGATCTGCTTTAATTTCTGTATACTGTGTAAGAATTTTAAGACTGTCAAAATGTCCAAATCATAAATGCTGTAACTGTAATTTAACTTAATTTCAATATTAAGCATAAAGTGTAATGATTTTCAACTTCATTTTGACTTAATTAATATTCATTGCATTCTTGTTATAAAACTAATTAGAAATTTAAAAAAAAGTAGATTTTTCTAAAACATTGATTGATACACATCTCATTTTTTTATCTCCTGATCCCAAAGCAGTCCCAGTTTCAAATTTTCTTAACTGCTTCACAATATAATGAAGAATAAGATATATTTTTTATTAAAAAATTGAAGACTATTTTTTCTGAAATTTGAGGTCTAAGGTTTAAGAAAATTAAAGGACTTGTTATATATAAGAAACATCATCAAATAAGCTTTAAATTGAGACCAAGTTTATCATTCTACCTTAATAAATAACAAAGTTATATTGACCTAACGCTACTGCCGCAAGTCAAAATTTGCCATTTTCCAGCTAATCTGAAGAGCTCTAAAAACGAAATGGTTAGAGATCTAATATTCAGTATTTTCTCATAACTTTATCAACAGTAATTCATACCAAATTTCATGAAAATCCCAGTTGGTCAAGTTGTGGGCCTTGTTGATTTAACATAAAATACCTACTTTCAATAAGATTAAAATATTTTGCTTAAAATTTCTAAATGCCTTATCCTTTTTTCTTCAAAAAAAGAATTTTATTTTTAAAAAGCTAATTTTTATAAGTAGGACTTATAATTTAAAAGTCCTACATCAAGAACTTCAAGAACATTTTATGTAATTAAACAAACCATCGCTTCAAGATTGGTCAATTTACTGTCAACTGACCAAATCAATGACCTTTGCACATTACTCTACCACATGTCCTATGAGTGTATTTTATTTTTTTATCATAGTGACCAATTAATTAGAATTTTTATCAAACAGATAATTCATTTTTCATTTAAAAATATTACAACTTATACAAAAATTTAATTAAACAGACTAACAAGTAAACATCTGAAGCTTTTTTTTACAGCAAATTACCATTCAGATCTTTTAGGTCTGTTGCATTTCATACTATGCAGATATCTGATTTAAAAAAAGGTTTACACAACTGTTTCTTATATGACATTCTTTTTATTAAACTTTAGATGGTATTAAAAAATTGATATTTTCATTTAGCTATATACTAAGCTCTAAAAAAAAAAGATGTATGTAAAATTAGGATCCTCATTATTTTTCTGCATAAAAACCAACATTTCCTTTCGTTTTCCATTTCCTTTTTATTGGTGTGAAAATAGAAAAATAACAGTTTTTAAGGAAATTTTCATAAAGTAAAATTTAGACATCTATAAAACAATAAAAATTTGATACTCTAAAAAGTTGTTAATCTAACTCTCATGTAATACTCTGCTAAGTACCAAATCTTAATGATTATTTAATGATTTATATTAAAACACACATGATATTTCCATTGCAAAAGAAGTGCATACTGGGAAGAGATTTTTTATACATTACACTTGGTATCATTGTAACTGTCAGGGCAACATAAATTCAATTATAAATTTTTTAATTAAAATAGAATTATGGAAATGCATGATGGACTTAAATATGAAACTATTTTATGAATTAAAATGGTGCTTTTAGAATGGCATATCTCTCATTCAATTACAGTATGGTTGCAATGCTCAATGCTCAGACAGCTGCAATTTGTTTATAAATTTGTTACATGTTATAACAGTGATTCATTCATAAACACAAAAGAAGTATTACGTGTAGGACATATTCTCTTTATAATTAGAAAAATTGTAAATTAAATTAATTGTAAATTAAATTGTAAATTAAATAAACTTTTACTAATATTAAAAGTAAATTTCTATTTCCTAAACTTTTATTGAATAGCATAAATGTATTACAACAAAATGCTGATTGTAAGATAAAATGTTCCTTTCTCGTTTTTATTTTCGTATTATTTACAGATTTTTTTTTATCAGACACATTTTAAGTTCTTTATCAATTACAGTGACAAATGTAAACTAGAACAAAACATATTTACTGAACTGATAGAGGTTTTTGTAATTACATTTATTGATTTTTTTAAATTTAAATTTATTAATTATTAAAAACATTTTTTCATTGATTATTAAATATTTGATAAACTTACACAGTAAGAAAGAAGAATTTATATTTTACTTCTTGAAGGAGAATGCATGTTCAGTTGAAAGTGTATGTACTTGAACGACAGAACTGAAATTTCACTCACGACTTTTTAATTCATGAACTTATTTCAAACTCACATCCATCATGCGTCTCCATAGATTTCAAACTAGTACAGTCAAATCCATGTTTCCACTGATGATTCCAAAGATACCAAATTTATCGCAAAACGCCCATCAGATCTGGCACTGTCACCCATCAAGTTATATGTGCTTAGTATTGTAACAGAATGCAATGAAACTACACCCAACACTATTTTTTTATTCTAGAATACTCCAGATGTAAAACGAAAATTTTATTGATTTGAGGTTAATAGACATCTGCATCCCTTGTTTGTGTAATCATTGCACATATAGCATAGACTGTTTGTATAATGACTGTTGTTGCATATAACACAACAAATTTGTATGTGGGGATGGTATCAAGACCTGTTAGCATAAAAATATTACTAATTCATATGAGTTTTGAAAGACAAAAAGTAAAATGGTTAAGTACAAGATATATCCGTCAGATACAGTGGTTAGTATAATCTTCTAAAGACATTCAATGCATTTTTAATTATGTTGAAGTCTGTTATAAACTGCGTTTCACATTTATAACCAACAAAAAAACTACTTTGCAAAAAAAACTTTTTGCCAAACAGTTTCATAAATTCTGAATCAAATACAATTGAAATACCAACACATAATGTCACTGTATAAAAATTCAGATCCACAGATTTCAGGAATCTTGGCTCCAACCAGCAAGACGATTTTTAATTTATAATAATCAAAGTAATAAATTAAATGCTTGCTTACCTTTACACATCTAATGAAAGGTCATTGTAACATTAATGATTCTAAATTCCTATGTAATATTGTATCTTTAACAGCATTAAATACAACTTTAATATTTTCAGTATCAACAGCTGTGGTAAAATGATGAAATAATGGTTTCCTTGGATCTCTTTTAACATTTCTAAAATAATCTAATAGAAAAGTTTGTACATCTTCAAGTTTTCTTTCGTCACCAATGAATTCTGGAAAAAACCATCTGATGCTTGTTTCTCCATGTTTTAATTTATCAGCTAGTAAGTCTGTTTTATTAAGAAATAAAATAATTGAAACTCCTCTAAATACCAAATTATTTACAATAGTATCAAAAATATTCTTTGATTCTTCCAATCTATTTGTTTTTCTGAAAAAAAAGTAAAAATACAAATTAATATTTTAATACTCAATATTTATACACAATTAAGAAGATTCTGAAAGTAATAAATATCAAATTAATTGTTAATTTTACACCAATAACTTACTGAAGATTGATATGAGCTAATTGTAGAACGCCTCATCACTTTTCATTCGGAAGACAAGATAATATGGTCTTCCCTCAACAAATGCAAATAATGAAATCTTTGATGTTGCCATGTAATTTGCATACACTGAACGATTTGAATGGTTTAAAAACTGGCAATGTAATCACATAAATTCTTGAAAAAGTTAGAATATTCACAATTTTACTATATCTATTTTTGCTGAGAGTCGGTCAATAATTATAGTCTAAGATCCAGCAGCTGATTTCTGCAGGTATCTGTTTTTTTTTAATGAAACCAGATTTAAATCTATTTAATCACGTTTGTTGGAAGAACATGATAATGTGATAAGATTTTTTTTTCTTGAAGGTATATAATTTCAATTTAAATTCACTCACGAATGCTGACAATAATATAATTAAAAGCGTACTAAACTTGCAAATTTTTATAAGTAGATCAAACAGTTTAAATCAGGCAGAACAAGTGTCACCAATTTTTATCATAATGGAAATGTTATTCTTTCTCAATAGTTTTTACCTTCTTCTACATATTCTTCCATTACAAAATTACCAAAACATGAATATATTATTCTACAGTCAAACAATCTACTTAGGCATTATTCACTTAATGATTTATTCTTCTAGAAATACTTCTTACTTATTCATGTTATGACTATTATAATTTTTTCTAAAAAATGACTGATCTACTAAATTTTCATCATTTTTTGTAATACGAGTGGTTATTTCTAAAATAAAGACAATTTTATTGCAAAAAAATGTATTCTAAAAACTTTATAAATATTTTTCATTTTAAACTAAATACCTCATACTACTTCTATAATAATATAATCGCCACATGAATTAAGGCATTTATCATAGCAATACACCAGCTTCAATATATCCTCATCGTATTCTTCTGCTGCCAGCCAATTTAGCCACTGATTAACAGCATTTTTAAGTTCATTGTCACCCACGAATTGCTTACCACTCAAATATTCTTTCAATTTGCCAAAAAAATGGTAATCAGAAGGAGCTATGTCCGGACTATGTGGTGGGTGATCGTAAATTTCCCATCCAGATGTTCTCAGTAAATCACATGTCAGATCTGCCCGCTCACGTTGCCGATTTTGAATGGTATGCCGTAACTTATTTAAGAGTTTCACAGTAGGCTTCTGCATTTATAGTCATTCCACGTGGCATGAAATCAATCAGCAATATGCCAAACTGATCCCAAAAGACTGTGATGGCCATCAGTTTGCGTCCAAATGGCTGTGGCTTGACCTTTTTTGGTCTGGTTGGTTATTGAGAATGACGCCATTAACTTGACTGCCATTTTCTCTCTGGTGTGTAATACGAAATCAGTTTCATCCACGGTAAAAATTGAATTAAGGAACTCATCACCTTTTTCTGTGTAGCGCATCAAAAATTCCAAATCAGATTTTTTTGTGACGTTCTGTTATGACGTGTGGCAACCAACATCACAAACCTTTCTGAAGCCTAAACGGTCATGAACAATGCAACCAATAACAGCTCTTGAACCAGGAAAAGGAAGGGCCAGGTCGGAAATCGTTGAGTGACAATCTTTTCTGATTTCATCAACAACACGTTTCAACAAGTGATTATCAAGGACCTCCCCAAATGTTCATCATGCACATTAATTCTATTATTTCTAAACCTTTCACACCATTTTCATATGTTTTTTTCATTCATTACATTATCACCATACACGGCAACCAACTGCCTATGAATTTCAGCCGGCTTAACATTTTGATGGTTTAGAAAACATGACTGAATGTATTTCACAGTTGGCAGCAACATCAATTTTCCTATTCATTTTATAACATAATTACTCACACATAATCAATGAAACTACACAACGCAACAACTTACAGACAGCAATGCAGTGTGTACATTACTAGTGTGACCATGAACAACACAGGTTTGCCAACCTTAAGGAGAGAAACTTCCCAGCAGTCTTTACTTTAGAGATATCCCTAGTACATTTAAAAAGCCTATATTTTTTCCTTTCAGCTTTTGATTTCATTAATTTAGCTTCATTATCACAAAAGTAATAACAGAAACACTTTTAACGGTTCTTCTTACTTCTTAGATTTATATTTAATACTAAGTAAATCTCTTTATTTCATGAAAACTTTTCTTGTTCGTGCTAATCTGCTTTTCATGTCTGTATTACTTTATCTATCTCCTTTGTCTTTTTACAACCTAAATAACAAAATGTCGTAACCTCTGAACTACTCTGCCCTCTAAAATAATATTTAATTTATCGTTATCCTTTTATATAATACATAAATACAAATCTATGAAAATTATAAGTAAACATCAGAATAACTAAATGAAACCAAATGAACTTAATTTGTAAATAAAATGCCTTTATATTTTGAAAGCAGGAGAGCAAATTTTATGTAAGTAAAAGAAACCGCTAGTAATTTTTAACAGGACAGGTTAACTAACTAATAAAGGAAAGAGAGAATTAGAAATAACACATTTATTTATTTAGACCTTCTTTAACAAAATACATTCAAGTACATATAATAAACTAATTTATTATTAATTTCATATTTATTTATTATTTATTTCATATTATTATTCATTTATATATTCAGTAGAACAAAGATAAATTACTATAATAATTTTTAATAATATGGTGTGAGCAAATGAGTTTATCAACTACTATTTATTTTTAATTAAGAAACAGTATGTTAAACAATTGTTACAACAAAAAATGTAAACCACGTAACATAAATTTCCCAAGTCAAGGGATTGTCTTATGTAAACGTAAATGTATGAAAGATTAAAATTTTCCACAATATGACTAAATGAAAAAAAAAAACATCAAATTACAGCAATATATCTCTTACAATACATTACACAAAATGGGAAAAAATATAATTTAATAAAAAAAATATGCAACAAACTAAATAATAAATAATACTTGTAAGTAATTTGACATTTTGCATAATTTTTTTTTGTTATTATTATCTAAATGTTTACAAAACAAAAAATAAGCCGACAAACAAATGTAAAGCACAAAATTTACAGAAATGATGGATATAATGGCGCCCGTTCAGGGTCAATGTGCAGTAACCTGTAAAACAATAGTTAAAAGGTTCAAGGAAGCTATTACGATGTATAGCTTATTTTTTTAACAATTAATACAGTTTTTTTTTTAAACTATGAAAAACAATAATCTAAAATATTCACTAACACAAATAAGAAAAAGTATGATAAAAAAAGCCAATTAAACCTAAATATTAGTTCTAAAAAACTAATATCAAATTTCTTGCCTCATAATGCAATCATTACTTTAGTATTAATCAAACATATTATATATATAAGTGTATAATATGCACCTTTTAATTTATATTATATAAATGTTTCTAACTTTCAATCAACTGATAGGAAAGAAGTTATATCTACTTATTTGTGTTCTCCATTTTAATCAAAACCAACCATTGCATATTTGCTGACTACATTTATGCTGATCTACATTTTGCTGATCTACATTTATGTAAATTCGAAAATAAAAAATGCTCAATAACTGTTAAAAAAAAATTAATCTAAAATTAGATGACATATTATTCATAGTTTAAACAATCATAATCAGAAGATACTGGAAATGGTTAGACAGAAAATCAACAGTTAATAATAAAAAAAATTAAATACAATTTGATAAAAATAATACAGTAATTAATAAAAAAATACAAAATGATTACAAAACACTTAACTAAAAACTATACAGTATCATTTAGGCAATATCTGTCTAAATTTTAAAAGAATTACTTTAGTAATTTTACAACATTACCCAACTTTTAGTCTAAAGTTGTTATATTATAGACACAGGTAAAAACATTTTTTTTTAATATTTCATAAGTATTGTTTATTAACCAATTAAACGCAGTCTTCTGTTTTTCTTAATTGTTCAGTATCTACTAATAATGAAGGTTTAACTTTAAAAATAACTATATAATCTCTGATTTTTAATTAAACTTTTTTTAAAAATAATTTGAGTTTTTCTATTTTCAATTTTTTTTTTCTTTTTTTGTTATGAAAGAGTGAGCATCAATAGCTATGGTCATTAGCCCAATGGAAATTGGTAGCTTAAGAAATGATGCCATGCCTGACCAGAATTTGAACCCAGGACCTCTGCACAAAATCCCGAGACACTACCTACTCAGTAGATTGAAAATAATTATTTAAATCAATAGATTGTAATAATTTTTAATTATTGAGAAAATTAAAAAAAAATTCAGTATAAACAATTAACTGTTAAAATTCCATAAAAATACGACATAAAACTCTGTGCACCTGTAAGATTTTTACTTTCTGAAGGTGTAAAACCAATTGAAATTCACTTATGGATGTTAAAACGGTGTGATAAAGGTATTAAATGTGCAAATTACTAAGCTGATCAAACACTTTATATCAGATAGAACAAGTGCCACAAATTTTAATTTTAGGAGAAATGTTATTCTTCAACAGTTTTTACATTCTGCACAACTCTCTATTAATTAATTATCTAAAAATGGGCATATTATTCTACAGCCAATCAATCTAGTTAGTTGCTTAACAAAATATAACAAAAAAATCAAATTTAAACAAAGAATTAATTTTACATAACAAGTAATTGTTCAGGATAGAACTTAGATTATGTTTTCATTTGTGTAATTAATTTTATGAAGTTACTTAAACTCATAATACTCTTTTGAAAACAAACAAGATTCCAGTAAAAAATTTTAGCAATGAAAATATTTGAATGTAGAATAAAAATGTTCTAGTTGGATAAATAAAAAAATATCGTTGGAAATTACTCCCAGTTTACTTAGAATTTACTTATAAATTACTTGCCAGTTTTTTAGTACTTCATAATTCCTTCTTTTTTTTTAAACAAAAAAGAAAACATAAATTCAACAAAACTTATCTAATTCAAATTACTGTATTATCTGAAATGAACATTTTACCAAGATTGTAAAAAAGAGTTCAAAGTAATACAATTTCATTATAAGATTTCTCTGATGTATTTAGCGATTAGAAAAATAAACAATTTAACCATTCATTAAATATACATACATTATGTATCAAAACAATGCTCTTATGTCAAAATTTGAAAGCTGCATTTACTATTCTGCCAGAAATTAGCAATTTTAATTATATTTTATTAATAAAATTATTTTATAATAATCGTACAATCTAATGCAAAAACAAACAATGTAAAGGATTTTGGTTTCATTCAGAAAATTCTTGAGGACTCTTTGCTCTTTCATTAGAACATTTCAAATTTATTCTCTTTTTTCTGTCAGCCATATATATATATATATATATACACATACAGAAATATAGAAATGTGCAATAAAACACACACTTTTGAAAAAAAAAAATTATATTAGTACAGTGAAAAGAAAAAAAAATTAATCTGAGATAGATATTATTTTTTTAGAAAAAAAAAAAAAAAAAAAAAAAAAAAAAAAAAAAAAAAAAAAAAAAAAAAAAAAATGGCTGGGCAGTTTGGTCAGACTCAATAATTCTTAATTATTGATAACTCAAAAGTAATCAATAGAGTTGGTCCTATTGGCTTTGAATTAACTTAATAAGTAGGAACAAAATATTTTTACAACTGAGCAAAATAAATTTATTTATTAATATATTAAGAAAATGGTACAAATATCCTATTGGAATCAATAATTTCCTAAAGAATAAACACAATGAAATTTTTGAAGATAAATAACTAAGTACAATAATTAACAGGGTAAAATAACCTTATTTATAGATTGAAAAAAATACTAACGTACAGTTACAATAATTTGTATCTAGCTAATAATTAATTTAAAGATTTTTATTAAAAAAATAATCAGTAAACTGTTTAATGCCAAATAAAAAATAAAAACAATAAAAAAGATAAGAAAATAATAAAATTTAATGTTCTAAGTCAATAAATTTGAAATAAATATAGATCAGTCTATTTTTAATGTTCATGATAAACAACATTATCATAATAAAATTAAAATAAAATGACTAACAATGAAGTACGTTTTAACTTATACATACCATGTAAATGTCATCTGATATTTAAAAAAATGAAAACAGAAAACAATACATTAAAACTGATCAATAAAATGTTTACTTAAAATACTGAAATAAATTTTCTTTCAAATAGTTTCAAGTTACACAATTATAGAATACAATAAATATTACTTTACATTACATTACATTACTATGCATAATATACCAAGAAGTATTCAATTTATAAAATCATAAGAATTTTTGCTAAGAGTGAAAAAAATCAATTAAATTGATCTAACTTTAAAACGAGAGCAAATCTAAATGCATAAATTGTATATGAATACAAACAAGAGCTCTAGGATACCATACAGCCTAACACAGTAACCTCAATTTTGTACAAAACACATTGCACAGGGTGACTGCTTGCCTAATTAATTCTCTACTAACTAAAACGTAAATGGTCTGATTTACCTATCTGAAAATGGAGATTGCTTACCAACATTAATATGCAACTAAACACAACTAAAGTTCATAAAATAATATTTTTAGAACAAGTTAGAAACTTCCACAGAAATTAGTTATTAACATGTTTGCAAATTATTTTCGGAATTAATTGCCGCGCTGAATTCTAGATTATATCTCAAACTACATGAGAAACTATGATTTCCAATCTTAATTCAGGTTCACAATTTTAAGCATGGATTTAATAGAATGTTTGCATTATATCACCTGTGATTAATTTTATGCTTCAAACACAACAGATTCAGAAAATATACCAAACAGTTAGAGAACTTCAATCCCATTAGGGATGGTGTTAAGAAAAATCCATACAGTTGAAATAAATATTCCTAACAATTGCTGTGTTTCACCAAAAATGGAGCAAGATACAGTAATTTTTATAAATTAGTTACATCTTTTAATCCTCTAAGGATTCAGTAAAGAAGCAATATCTCATAAGAGCAGTATTAGCCTATTTAAGGAGAATATCTGCTTAATTTGGTTTTTTCCACCCTTCTGATCTTAGTGAGTGATGAGATGAGAATAAAGGTTGAAAAAGATTACAACCTTTATTAAAATTCATCTAATCGAAAAAAAGGTGACTTTTGAAACTGGGTATCAGCCTGATGTTGCATTAAACAACAAAATCTCTTAGATGATCTAATTTTTCCTTAATCTCTTAGATGATGTAATATATGCTTGAAACTCATTACGCGGAATAAGTGATATTCCATCCCACGTGTTGGCAAGCTTTTTATAATGTATAGGTCATGTTTAATGCCAAAAATGCTGAACTTTATATGAACAAATAACCTTTACATATTTTTATTACTTATACACAAAAAACAACCTAATCTAAAATGATCAAAAATAAAGTATAGAAAAATACTGCATAAGTTTCTGAGTAAAGAGAATGAATCACATTTTATGAATCTATAAGAAAAAATGATTTAATAGAAAAAACAAGTATTATGAGTGTTAATTAAATAAAAAGAGCAAATCTTCATGATATAATGGCTTTAGAATAAAAATAAATATGATATAATATTTCACACAAATAACAAAATAACAATAAATTCATACAACTTTTTTTTAATCGGTAAGAATAATACAGAAAACAAGTTAAATTCATTATCTGCATAGAAACAAAACAACTTACAGCAATAGGCATTTCCCACCCACATGTTAATTAATACAGAACACAAGTTCAAAAAAATATATAATGAACATAAGTAAAAAAAACATGTGTATATCATCAAAAATTTATTAAGACTATTATAATGAATGCTTAGACATCCATGAAAATACACATACACACACATCTGAACTGTAATCCACATCCACAAAACACAATATTAAATATTAGTCACTAAAAAAAACAAAAAGAAGTCAAACCATTATTTAAAAAAGAATAAATGAATAAAAATTGAATTAACAACATTAATATTAAATGAAATTTAATGTTTAATAATAAATTTTTCTTATCAATCTAAACTGACATCAGGTTTATAAACATAATAATTATAAGTTAACAATGATCTGTTCTTAAATACTTCAAAAGGATAGTGCAGTGAAACTTCCTTTAACGAACCCTTCCCGATAAAAAACTCCTCTTAATACCGAACACTCTTAGAGTCCCCGGCAGTTTTATAGTGGTATTAATGAATAAAACACTTCTCAATAACAGACTTTCTAAATAACAGCGTCTGTTTCATTGTTCGCGTCGAACAATGAATTTACCTATAAAACTGTTCAATCAGTTCTGAAAAAGGGACAACAGGAATAAAAATTTTAATTTTCCTTGTTTTATTTTATACTTAATTTTTCCTTGTTTTATTTTATACTCAGTGTGACTAATTTGTTTCTCTATTGTGAATTGCATCACTTTCCGCCAAGACTTGACATTATGATTTCAATCAATTCATCATCCAGCGTGTTTGCCATCGTAAACACGCTGGATGATGAACGAGTTGCTGTGTAAATGTATACTGTACACTGAACACATGTAACATTGTTGTTACAAAATTTTTTCTTTAGTACATAATACATGTGTTTAATACACGCTCAATTTTGTGTATTTTATAAAAATCATTACAATCATCGCTACTACAACTTAAAATATCTCAAAAACGTTGACATTTGACATTAAAAGATAAAGTAGCAGTTATAAATATCTTCGAAAAAGAAAAACTGTGTGCATGATATAGCAGAATGTTTTTATATTGGGAAAACTCGAATAAGCAATATCTTAAAAATCAAACTTTATATCCTAATGACTTGGACTGAAAATGACAATCAGTTAAGCAAATGTGTATTTCCTAAAATACCAGGCCTATTGGTTAACAATCTGACTTATGAGTGGTTTTTCAGGGCTCATGCTAATAACATTCCAGTCTCTGAAACTTTGATACGTGAGAAAGCCCTAGAAATTAGTAAATAACTCTGTTACGATGAATGTAAAGCAACAGAGGGTTAATTGCATAAATTCTGAATTAAACATAATGATTCATATAAAAATATTTGTGGTGATGTTGGTGCTGCAGATGAAAATTTGGTGTCTGAGTGGAAGGAGATGTTAAATGAAATATGCAGGAGTTATAATGAAAGACATACTTGGCATTTATAGACCTAGAAAAGGCATTCAATAACATTGACTGGAATAAAATGTTCAGAATTTCAAAAAAATTAGGGTTTGAGTACAGAGATAGAAGAACAATTGCTAACATTTACAGGAGCCAAACAGTAACAGTAATAATTGAAGAACATAAGAAAAATGCCGTAATAAAAAAGGGAGTCTGACAAAGATGTTCACAATCCCCATTACTTTTTAATCTTTACATAGAACAAGCAGTTAATGATGTTAAAGAACAATTTAGATCCGGAGTAACAGTACAAGATGAAAAGATAAAGATGCTACGATTTGCTGATGATATAGTAATTTTAGCTGAGGGTAAAAAAGATTTAGAAAAAACAATAAATGGCATGAAGTCCTGCAAGAACTACTGCATGAAAATAAACAAGAACAAAACAAAAGGAATGAAATGTAGTAGAAATAATGAAGATGGAACACTAAAAATAAAAACAGGAAGAGAAAAAATTAGAGGTAGAAAAATTTTATTATTTGGAAAGAATTACTAATGATTACAGAACAAAGCAGGAACAATATAAAATGCCGAATAGCACAGGCAAAATGAACCTTCAGTCAGAAATATAATTTTTTTACATCAAAAATTAATTTAAATGTCAGGAAAACATTTTTGAAAATAGCTTTATATGAAAGTGAAACTTGGACAATCAGAGTACCTGAGAAGAAAAGTTTAGAAATGTGGTGCTATTGGAGAATGTTAAAAATCAGGTGGGTGGAAAAAGTGACAAATGAAGAGGTGTTGCAGCAAATTGATGAAGATAACATTTGGAAAAATGTAGTTAAAAGAGCAGACAGGCTTGCTTATGGGCCACATATTAAGGCATCTTGGAATAGTTTCTTTTATATTGGAGGGACAGGTAGAAGGGAAAAATTTGCAGGCAGGCGTTTGAAATATGTAAAACAAATTGTTAAGGATACAGGATGTAGAGGGTATACCAAAATGAAACGACTGGCACTAGATAGGGAATCTTGGAGAGCTTGGTTTGTGATATGATGAAAATTGACAAAGTTTTTTACTAAATCAACGAAACAATCACTAAAAGTCTCGGAAACAACAATAACATATTTTTTAACAAATTTAAAAATTTAATAACTTAAAAAGTAGTTAGGAAATCAAAATAAAATTCTACATGGTTAATAAGGATGACAAATAGAACAAATAAAAAATGTTCATGACATTCTGAGACTATGGGTTTCATGACCTGGATGATTTGATATGGATTGACCCCTCCACAAACTAACTTCAATTCTGACATTGAAAATCTTCCTTAACCAAATGAAAAGTTTGTGGAACAGAGTGAATTACAAGAACTTATTGAACCATTTAGAAACTACAATAAGTACCAAACACTGACATCACACTCAACACAGAGGACAAATCAAATGATATCCGTGATCTTGTTGCCGCCTAAGACCTGACTACTTTTAAAGCCAATGACAATGACTCTGACGATGATGATGGTGATGACAATGAATCCAAAATTATCATCATGAGTAAGGAAGCAAGAGAAGAGGTTAGAAAATTAAAGCAATATTTTTTACAAAAAGGGTTACTAGAAAGTGTTACTTTAATATCAGAAGTGCAGTCACTTATTGAAAAAAATATGTACCATGACTTAGTTCAAAATAAAATAGAAAGCTATTTTAAATCATCTAAGTATAAATAAATTATACGTATCCGTATTTGGTTTTTTATTTTGATTGTTACATTATTTTTTGTACATGTGTTTTGATTAATATTCTTGTATACTGTAGCTTCTTTGATTAATATTTCTATAGTTAACATTGTTTTTATTCCATTTTATTACAGTACAGTAATTTTATTCAATTATTTTTTATTACAGTAGTACAGTATTATTTCTTTATTGAAATATGAACACAGACAGCAGCGTTTTATTTTCAGGAAAAAAAAAGGTTGTTTTAATTACACTAATTTTTTTTTTTTTTTAATTTTAATTTACAAGAAATAAATACAAAATACTGTTTTTCTATTAAAAATTGCTTTTTTCTGTACAATAACTGAGCATTATACTGTATTCACATTTTTCTGAATAATGGACAGATTGTTGTTTCCAAGCCATGTCCAACATTGGGAAGTTATACACAAGATGTTTACCGTTACATTAAATTATCTCAAACAAAAAATTATATTTATAACTCAAGATTAATAATAATAAAATTTCATCAGTAATTTTATGAAAATGATTTGAATGCCAGTATGGATACAAACAATTGGTAAAAACATAACTATTCATTAAATGTACAAATTATTATTTTTGACATTGTAACAATTATTTGTTGCAGGAAATAAATTTTGTACAAATATTAAAACTGTTTTGTTTTTTATAAAAATTTAACTTAAGATTATTACTACATTCAAAAATTTATCAAAACTAGCATTATGTTATGTACATCAAGCATGAAATGAAAATCAGCATAATCAATGAGATAATTCTCAATTTATCATTAATGAGCATAATAGCTCAATCTGGAGTTTTGTTTCACAGCAATAATTTCTAAAAAAAAAGTGGCAAACATTTTATAGAGGAACTCCTGAATAAGGCTATAATGAAATTCTCAAACTTTAAGTCCCACTCTTTTATCACTACAAGTAATTGGGTAACTCTCCTTTGACTGAATTTACTGTAATACAAAAGAAAAAATTGTAATCATAGTTAAACCTTTAATGTCAGTCTATGGAGTAATTTACGTGCATATACCACAAGATGTTTAAACATCTTGAGATGTTTATCACAAACATTGCAATTTTAAAATAAAAAGAATTGTTTTTAAAATTTACTGATCATAAAGCTTTGAGTTATAAACATTCACACAATGTGAATACAATCATAATTTTGTAAGGATAAAATCTCTCGTGTACAAGTGTGCTTTACAGCTGAACAATGAGGAACAAGTGTTATTGCTAACCTGATGACTTCCAATGTTTTGAACTGTTCTCGTAAAACAAATTCATCCAACAGATTTCTGTTTTACAGCAGTTAGCAGTAGGAAATATTATATTCCTAATGGAATATATGGAGTAGGATTTACAGTTAAAACATCTAACGATAAATATCTATTGTTAGAATAGAGAATCATTAATTTCTAGAAATGCATTACATTCCATTCTAGTAATGCATTTCTAAAACTGCATTACAAATACATATTTTATTTATTTTTCTAATATATATGTCACAATCTGTTCAACTAGTGAATAATAAGCAACCCTCCCATGGCCAAATATAATGAGGAAAATATGTATGACATGTAAATGAGGTGTATTCTTGAACAGTATTACACTGATCATTCCTGAGATGTGTGGATAATTGAAACCAAACCACCAAAGTACACTGAAATCTACTGTCTAGTATTCAAATCCATATCTAAGCAACTGACTTTTATTAGGATTTCAACCTCAAAAACCTTAGACTTCAAAAATCAGCTATTAAAACAACTGATTTACTACATATAAGTTACTGAGCAACTGAGTTAAAACATATATACAATTTTTATCCAATTACAGCATGCTTGCAACTAAAATACTATAAATAATATCTGTCTACGACATCAATCTTCAGCACTAAAAATACATATACAGAGTAATTCCAAACTGCATAGCAATCTCTCAGGAGATGATTCTATATTCAAAAGTAAGAAATAACGTTCATATAAACATAGGTGAGAAAACGGTTCATTACGGAGTTTTGGTTTGCAAAACATTTAGCCCTGCTTTCTGCTCCATCCATGAAATTAAACTGAATTAAGACTCTTGATATACAAATCAAGAAGTGAATTTGGTGCTTTTTGTTATGGATTTGATCTATAAAATTGAATAAAAGTGGTCTCAGACTTCTATCTCAGTTAGGTTTTAAGAAAAACTGGGTAAAACACGACATATACTTTTAGGTTTGGCATAAAACAACTTCGTTGAGAAGTTAATTCTGAGAAAATTGATGTAAATAACGTCTATCAAAATTAAACACAGATCTGAGAAGTTCAACTTTAATAAAAAACAAAGCACACGAACTGGACCTGAAAAGTGATACAATTTTAAACAGAGAAATTTTCATCAATGACTGAACAACATAACATAAATGAAAACAAATAGAACACTTAACAAAACAGAAAAATTGAATAAATAATAGATTTAAAAAAATAAAATTCATACTTTTTGGTTTTTTCTAAAAATTATTTAATATCAAAGTGGTTACTTGATAAAGCTACAAACATTTCTTCAAAGCAGTTGCTCAATGTGGCTGCCATTCTGTTGTTAATCAATGCATAGTTCAGCTCGGCAAATCCATGTTGAGCGGACATGTCTAATAGCACTATTATTAATCCTAATAGTAGCTCCTGCTTCTACTGTACGATGTCTCAGTTCTTCTTGTGTGTTAGTATGAGCGGAATAAACTAATGACTACTGATTGATGGGATCATCCAACCCCAAAGTAAAACGTCTGCTGGCATGAGATCAAGAGATCAAGGTGACCATTTTACTGATCAACTTCAACTAATCTATTGCTTACTAATGGTGTTATTTAAATGGTTCATCACATCACAATGTAGTGAGCAGATGCGTCATCATTGAAAAACCACATCTGTACTCTTATCTGCAAGTAGAATATCTTCAAAGATTTTTATCAGATTTGTTTGCAAAAAATTCAAGTAACACTCTCCATTGAACCCTGGTGGTAAGATGAATTTGTCTAAAGGTTATCACCATGAAGACCATACCACACATTACACGAAAAAGAATGTTGGAAATGATTTGTAGCAGTCTCTTGGGGATTTTCTTTTGCCCGAGTGCGAGTATTTTGATAATTTACAATACCATTTCTTGTAAAACAGGATTCATCAGTAATTAGAATATTACTTGGGAAATTAGGATGATGTTCACATCTTCTAATTAAACATTGACAGAATTGCATCCATTTATCAAAACCAAGTGGTAATAACTCTTGTACATCTGTTGTATGGAATGGGTATAATTGTTGCTCTATAATGTTCACCACACATTTGATTGCAAAATATTAAAGCAATGCAACAACCTTCTGGTGCTTGAGGTGGAGATACTTGTATTGAAGCATCCACTTGTCTGCAATGTCTGGTCTCACACGAATCGCTCTTTTCCTGAGCCTTTCAAGGACACCTTTGTAAAACACTTGGTTGACAGTTTGTCCTAGACGAACAAATTCTTTATGCACGATACCCCTTATGTCAAAAAAGCAAATCAGCATGGATTTTATCTTTCATTTGCTCATTCGACATTTTTTCCGTCGAGGAAATGATGGAGTGTGCTGCCCTTCGCTTTGCCGCTTTGTTTCAGGATCATACTCGAATATCCAGGATTCATCCCTTGTGATCACATGATTGAAGAATTCTTGGTCATTGTCAATCCTCTCAAGAAGATCAACGTACACGTTTCTTCGATTGTCCTACTGTTCCGTTGTGAGGTTTATCGGCACCAATTTCACACAAACCTTTCGCATGTCCAAATCGTCTGTCAAAATTTGATGTACGGTGAAAGTGTTTTAAATTTAACTGTTCACTCATCATCCTTATTGTTAAATGACGGTCTGATCTTACAAGAACCCTCACAAGCTCAACGTCCCTGAGCGAGGGCAGAACGTGTTCTCAGCCTTCCAAAAATGATTTGTGCCAGCGGAAAACATGTGCTCTTGATAAGCAATGTTCCCCAAAGGCCTGTTTCAACTTTTCAAAGGTCACAATTGTGGATTTCCCAAGTTTAACACAAAACTTGATTGCACAATGCTGCTCTAAATTCCGATGCTCCATTTTCATAACACTCAACAAAAACACAACTTCATTGATGGCGCTGTCAAAAATAATGTGTTGGTTGAATGGAGTTGAAACTCGTACTGAGCATGTGGAAGGGATGAACAAACCGGTCTAGCATAGACCGGTAGACACAGCGTTTTCAGATCGCTCGCAGTGTTAAAAATATCATTACTTTCTCACACACCTCATAGAACCAGAGATTGCCGTGTAATTTGAAATCATCTTTTGTAGCTTCACAGTATTACATTCGTTGTTTTGTAAAGTTACCAGCCATAAATTAAACGATTAAACATACCATAAATAAACTGACAATATTTCACTAATATTTTTAAGAAATAATGGATCAGGACTTATAAGATAATAAATAATTCTAAGAACAGAATTAATCAAAAAATAATAAAGTTTTTATTATTCAAATTTCTTTTAAATGAACTGAAGTGAGATTTCTTTTAACAAGTATTTAAATAAAAAGATACAATAAAGACTTCAGAAGGTTAAATTACAGGAATTTTATTTAGATCTCAATCTTACAAAGAAATTTTTAACAGAATATTTACTTTCTTTTTCAGAGCCATTTAACTTATAGTACAAGCCACTATTGTTGTCTGGGGTTGCGCACATGCATGTGTTTGTGTACATTCATATATGCATGCATGCAAGCTACTTTTAGTGTGTTAAAAATAATTTCTGCGACATTCAAAACTTAATAGTAAAAAAATATTTTTACGCTCACTATTTGCAACACTTGTTCTGAACCTCTTTCTTCATTATTTTTCAATTAATAGTGCTTATGGGTAAAATGTCATCAATTTTTATTTATTTTATAAAAGATACACATACATAGATGATTAACTGATCACAAATTCATTTAACTACACAGTAACCGGTGAACTGAATAGATGTGAAATAATTGGCAATATGAATTTGTTAAAGAAGGATAAAAGCTGGTAGCACAGAACGAAATAAAGACATCATCTAGTGTATTTTCTATTACAATGCAATTTTAATCCTTCAAAATTATTCCAAAATGGTCAAGCTACTTTTAAGAAAATTACAGTATTTTATAGAAATATTCCCAAATATATTAAAAAATTCTATTAAACCATAGATGAAGGTAGAATGAATCTTGTTTACTTTTTTTTATAGTTTTTTAAAAAAACTAATGTTGCTAAAAAAATTTTGGCCAGAACATCTGACTTAGAAACTGCATTTTCCCAGTGAATGTAATCAATTTATTTCTTAAATGATAAAAAAAAAATTAAAACTTTTTTTTCTTTTTTTTTCCTGATGAATTAATTCACTAAACAAGCTTTTGAAAGCTTGTGTAATGTACATGGAGATACGTAAAATGGAATACTGTAGTGTATGAAAAATGCCATGCCTGATTGGGATTCAAATCCAGACCCCAGGATGAAAGGCTGACGCTAACCCTCTGGCATGGAGATTGGCATTTAATTTTTAATTTTTTCTGTATGCACTTCATACTAGGTGGCTAGCTATGCCTTAAAAACCGTTCTCGAAGTAACAGTACTGGCATCACCTGCATCACTTTTATCTCTACTTCTGTTACTGTGAAAATTATTAAATTTTCAGAAAAACATTTTGTATCAAATGAATCAATTAAATATTTTTATATTTTGAATTATATAAAGAATATGACCTAGAATTCTAGGTATTATAGAGCTGTGCATTATTACAAAGAAACTTAGCAAATAATTAAAAATCTATGAAAAAAAATATATTTGAAATTTAATAACATTACTATAATACATAACTACCACAAAAACAATTAACACAAAACAACAGCAAACTATAAAAATAATCGAGATTGTGAGGATAGATATTTACCATATAATAGGTTGTATATAGATTGTATACCCTAGACACTTTAGCAAGTAAATTACCTCAGCTTTAAAGGATACCCATATAATTACCCTGACTTCCAGAGGTTCAACATCAAACCAAAAATGACAAAGATATAAGATGCTACAAATTTAAACAAGAAAAAGTGTTCAAAACTAATAAATTTAGCAAAATAAATTAACAAGCTACTGAATACAAATGAATTATGACAATACAAGCTTGACCAGAACTGTGACATTAACAGTGGCTTATGCCTGCTGAAATATTAAACCTTCATGCTATGATTTGAAAAGATAACAGCAAATCCGCATACAGTCATAGACAACATGCATTGTTATAACAGATGATAAAATACCTAAAGAAAAAATATTATTGCATAACTGAGGTGTGCATAGAGAAACTCTTTACAAAGTGAAATTAAACAAAAAATGGTAATTATAGAACTTACAGCATTAATTATAACTTAAACAACACAATTAGTATATTCTGTACAGTGTAATACAATTACAATACATCCTAAAATATTGTACTACAATTTTCAGTGAATTTGAATATCCAAATTACCCTCAGATTTAATTAATTTAGATATAACTAATGATCTACTACATTATTAACAGTCAGAAACAAACTAAAAATATTCAAAAAAAATATAATGTACAGCATTCCTGGAATAAGTTTCATTCTACAACAGCTATCTAACATCTTGGATGTGAGTATTAGCGATTCTTTTAAGGAAGAATACAATGGTTCTGTTTGTCAATATGTAATTCTTGTTTAAAAAAAGTTTACCTTGTCTCCAAAATATTTCAGATTTTTAAACATCATACTTCTAAATCATTGCTAAAAAAAAAAGCTATAGAAAAATATAAAAGTTAGGGGAAAATGGTAAGAGAGGAAAGCCACTCCCTTGAAGATAATTTCATTTTTAAAGTAAATGAAAGGTTGCACAGTTAATATACTGCTCTTTCATAAAATCTGTTATAATAATAATAATAATACAACTCATTAGATCTCCTTAGAAGATTTGTATAACTTAATCTTAAATGATTTTTTTCCCTCCCTCCCCTCCCAGGGCAGACACGTACAAGCATAAACACGGCCCTGGGAGGTGCTTTTACCTCTAACCCCAGAACAGGACCACACTAGGCCAAGCTATGCCTTTTCCAGTCACCCCGTCCTGGAAGCTGGGACTCGGTCCTTTGCGCCTGCCTCAAACAGGGGAATCCTGAAGGTAATCCTCGCTGGGACTCGGTCTTAACAACTCAGGGTTTCAAGAGTCCCACTGCTTTCTTGCTGCCGCCCATCCATGCAAGCAAAGACAACAGTGACTCCACAGCAGGCTGTCTATCCTCCCCTCGCTTCCCATTTTTTCTCCCTCAATATCCCCGTTATGTATTCTGATATTACCTCAAAGTTTCTTGGTCCTGCCAAGCATTGTAGATACTATATTCTGTAAGTTTGGCCTTCCCATCTTCCCCTCACAGTCATTCCTTTGCACAATCCACCTCCAGCACTTGAACGCCACATGCTCCAAAGTATCTCTTTTGCCATAATAAGGACAGGTGTCATCTTCTGTCCTCCTCCTACTGTGCAGGTATACTCTGAACATACCATGGCCGGTCAGGAATTGGGTGAGCCAAAAATTTAGTTCACCAAATCCCCTCCCGACCCATGGTCCTACCTCTCTTATCAGCTGGTACGTCCACCTACCCTTTCTCAACAGTCCCACCTTGTCTGCCAATCGCTCTTCATCTCTTACAGGACTACTGCTCTCGTTCCTCCTTCATACAGACTTGTTCTCATTCTCGCCAGCTGCTGTAGGGGAAGAATACCCATGTCCACTAGGATAGCCTCGGTCAACACCGATGAGTGTGCTGAAGCTATTTTGAGCACAATGCGTCTCTTAACCTACTTAAGTAGCCTTCTGTTTCTTTCCACTTCTATTGCTCTCCTCCACACCAGTATGCGATACAGTAATATTGATCCCACAATGTGAGCGTACAGTTTGCATTTTGAAGCACGAGGTTCTGCCGCATTACTCAGTAGTCTACTTAGATTCTTTACTGTCTGCTTCGCCTTACAACACATTTCGTTGACATGAGCTGTAAACAATCTTCTATTGTCCAGCCAAACACCTAGATGTTTTGGCTGTCCTCTGATTTTGTACCACACTTACCAGTCCCACACTTTCCTGATGCTGCACCTTCCTGCCATCACTATTAGTCTTGTTTTTTCTCTGGTCAGGTGCAGCTCCTTCACCATCATCCATTCTTGCATCATTTCGATTGATGCATTCGCAATGCCAGTGACCCATTCCTCTGTTCTTGCCGATTCTACAAGGGCTATGTCATCAGCAAATTCTATTGGTACTACTCCTTCCGGGTATCTCAGCCATAGTATATCATCAAATACGAGGTTCCAAAGGATCAGCTCCAGCACCGATCCCTGGGGCACCCCACGTTACCTTGAATCTCAGTTTCACTTCTCCTGACTGATATATGAGATACCTATCCTGCAAGTATGTTTGAATGGTTCTCTTTAGATATCTCGCAACTCCTCTCTCCCTCAGCATCCTGAAGATGGCCTCCCAGCTGAGGGAGTTAAATGCATTTTGCATATCTAAGAGCATGACCGCTGGAATTTTTGTTTTCCAGGTGGCTTGTGCAGTTCTATCCGCTATTTCCATCATTTTGCTCAATGGACTAGTTGTGGACCTTCCTTTTCTGAATCTAAATATGACTGCATTTAACTTATGATACTTAAAAAAATGATGAAACTAAACAAATATGCACACACATAAAATAAGTTATAAATGAACAATATTAATATAAATTTAGAAAAATTACCTATCCTCAACAAGGACTTGGTCAAATTCAGATGAAGATACAAGAAATAAGATTGATGTTACAGAATCAAAACACTGAAACCATTTTTGTCTCTGTGATCTTTGGCCACCAACATCCACAAATCTAAATGGAATATTATTAATCGGAATAGTAAACTCTGATATACCTTTAGTCGCTTTTCTTGCATGTAATATATCTTTATTTGATGGTATATAATCCTGCAACAAAAAAAAGAAGAAATTAAATGAAATCATTCAATCAATATTAAGGAATTAAACAAAAAAATACTGCAAAAAATAAAAATTTTAAGTGAAAGAGAACAATATATTTCTTAAAAATTCAATTAATGGCTATTAGTTTACCTCATCTCTTAAGAATTATGAAAGATCAATTACTCTCTAATCCTACTAGTAAAATGAATTATCTATAACTCATTTTTCAAATCCATTTGGCAGTTAGAATGGAAGAACATATGGATTTCTTCCAAATCCATAAGGCATTTCATACACATGAACCACCCTAAAAATTTTCTTTTTTTGAAGTTTCACATATAATTTCACTCCCAACATTAATATACTTAAAAGTTTATTTTATAAATAAAATTAGTCCAATTATATTTGTTTCAAATGGGGGGGGGGGGGGGACAAACACTGTGAAATGCATAACCCTCTAAAAAGGTAATTTTTTTCATGTATAAAGAAATTAATAAAATATTTTTAAAAACTTTAATCTAAAAGATCATACCTTTCAATTATTCAAAGAATAAAGATTTAGCTAAAATGTTTAAAGCAAACAGGGGCAGGAATGAGAACTGGATTCCATGATAGTCCCCAGAAAAGGAAGAGAGTTTTGAACATGGATTGAGAACATGAACATGGATTTAAATATTTTCAGCTAAATTTTTAAGTCTTAAACCTAAATCAATGTATTTTTTATGTATGTACAAGCAAAAAAAAAAAAAAAAAGAAACGGTTACGGTTGATCAAAACCATGGTTTTGTTTTGTTTCTCTTTACCAAATCCACTGATTTTGGTAATTAATTTTTTATTCTATGTAAACCAGATTCCTCTAGTGGTCCTGTAGTAGATTTATTTCTTCCAAATAAACAGGAAGAAACTTAAGACTTTTGAAACAAAATATATGTCAGTCTATATAGACAATTTAAAGATATATTTTACTTGTTTGGGCACCATGTTGCTTAATATAGGATTATGCAGTTTAGTGGTACACAAGCAGTCATTAAAATTTTTTAATTACTTTCGCACAAAACTTCAAGAAAACTGATTGTAAAATTAAGAATAAAAAATCCCATTTGTACATTCCAAAGAATATTAGCCATGTTCAATATAGTGCAGTTCCTTTGTATTACTTCTCCACATTTTTTTTTAATTTGAAGTTTTCTGACAGTTATTTTGCTAGCCAACCAATATTTTATACAAATAATTAAAGATTTAAGTAAAATACAGAAATATAATGTGAAAAAATTCTCTGAATTGAATAGCGATTTGAACACTGAAACTTGTAGAGATGTAAGGGCCAAGGTGATGCAGACTTTTTTAATTATTTAGATTCTTGATTTGAAGTTGTGGCAAATAAATAATTAATAAGCAATTGATAACTGTTACTTTTTTTCTACGCCAAATTAGGCATTTCTGCCATTTTATTCCTCACAGCCCAATATACAGCCACGGTATTAACATGGCTGTTTCAGTTACCATAGGTAAAGTTACTGGACATACAAATAAATAAGCTGTCATTTCTTCTTTGCTGCATAGGTAGCACTGTGAAGTCTCAGCTACTCCTATTCTGTTTAGATGGTATCGCAAATAATCGTCTCCACTGGCTAGCCTAAAACAGGTCACTGCTACTGCTCTGGATAGTCAGTGGAAGTTGTTTTTTAGGGTCGAGCATTGACACCCAGCGTTTGTCGCCCCAATCTCTAAAATTTGCTGCTCTTTTTCGGTGCAGACCATTTGTTTCACACAATGCAATGAAATAGGTAGATAAGCTGTGGTTGACATGCAACCATCCACGCAAGGCAATCCACTTGTTCATTTCCATAGATACCGCAATGGACCGGAATCCATTGCATCACTAGCCCATCTACAGTTTTACTGAGGATGACTCATACGTTTTTCAAGACCTTAACCGAGTTGTCAGTGCCACTTTTGACGGTCACACAAGCAACCCAAACAGACCCTTTGTGCTTTAATCACGGGCGATTTATCTGACGATGATCTACTTGATGCATTACAGCGTAGATGGCAGAATTTAACAGCAAGATACGACAGTTGGAGCTTCTTACTTCTGATACCGGCAATACTTGTAGTTTTGTGGACCTGGCTCATAAACGTAAACTGAGTGATGGGTATAGTCAATCGTCAAAGCTAAAACCTGGTGACATAGTAAGAGATACGTCCTCTCTTATGGCTGATGAGGCAACCTACTTCACAAAGTTATAGAATACACTATGATTCTTCATTGGAAGATTGGAAAATTTCAAGGCGATTCTGAATGCTGCTAGGCAAGTCCTGCAGAAATCTTTTACTTGTTTTTGTTCATCTTGGTGGAACCTTAGGCAGTTCGGTCAAGAAAAATTTGATTTTTTGTTTCAGAAAAGCTCTGAACCGGTCTCGGTAATGGTAGCAAAACCCTTGACAGTAGCAGCTCAACAGCGGTGGTTGTTAAATTCTCCACGCCGCCCGTATATGACAGTTGTACTGTTGCTGTGCGAGCAGCGGGTAAGTCTTATGCGGACTATGAAGACTTCCGTTACAAGAGAAGAAGATGGTGATGTTTTCTCGCTGACGCGGGGCAGAAATGAGGAGTTGTTTGTGCGCATTAAGGCTTCCTCGAACGCGGAACAGTTTACGACCACGCTGCGCGATAAAGCGACGGATCTGCAGGTCGATCTGCGATCCCGAGGTGATAGGCGCGCGGCGGTTCATATCCAAGTTATAGACGCTGATACCACGGAGGCAGAACTACGGAAAGCCATTATCGATTTGATTGGCGAGAATGAGGAATATAGACTTACGTCCATGCGGCCTGCTTCTGGAAAAGCTGGGCGATTGTGATAAAGCACGGGGACTCTTGACCCCCCCCCCCCCCCACCGAGTTCAAAGGCATTCCCGGGATTATCAAGTCGTCAACATAAAGTAAGGTACTTTTCCATCAGAGTATCGATAACATCATTAACCATAACATTAAAGAGCACTGGGCTGAATACTGACCCTTGGGGGAGTCCCTGTTTAACCTGTTTGAATCCTGAGGTGCTTGTCCTATATTTCACATTGACGTTGGAATAGGAATAATTTGATCCACCCCATTAATTTACTTCGATTTCCAGAGAAAATAATTTGTGCAATAGTTTATCCCTCTATACTCTACCTAACACCGACTTAAAATCAATGAAGATAGCTAGTGTACTTTGCTTTTTATGGAATCCTTCTTTAGTCACCTGGGAAAGGCATGCTACCTGCTCGATAGTATCTCTATGCTTTATAAATCCTGCTTGGCGCTGCGATATGCCATTCTTGATATTATTTAAGGCAGATTGTAAAGCGTTGTTCGGCTTGTCTATTTTTCACAAAGTTTTTCTCCAAAGATCTGGGATACATCCATTTTCCCAGGTTAGGTTAATAAACTTCAAAATAATTATTTTCGCCCTCTCCCTGATGCGCTTGAGGAACTCAGGGTATACGTCGTCTATCCCAAGCGCTTTTCCACTTTTTGTGTTTTCTAGTGCCAGTGTTAACTCCCCCATAGAGAATGGCTCATTTAACTGACTAGTAGCTTCCTTATTCCAGGGTTCGCGGGGTTTCTTTTGTTTGGGGGTTTAAATTTGCTAGTTTTAACAAAGATCTTGTAGAATTTATTGGCAATATCCACTTGTCTCGGGAGTACTTTTGCCCCTTCTATCATACGTTCGTTGACCTCGACATGGCTATTGTTAATCCTGGATATTGAACTTGTAGGCTCTAGCTCCATCTTTTCTAAAGTCCATTTTGCAAGGAATCTTCTATAAGTTTCTCTCTTTGAGGTTATAATGAGTCTTTTAAGGACGCCATTCTTTTGTCTCAGGGCTACGCAATCCTTCTGGGAGCCGCTTGTTTGAGCTGTCCTCCGAGCTGCATCTCTTTCCACCCTAAGTTTTTCAAGTTCATCAGGCCAGAAAGGGATACACACCTTTTGATTTGACCTTAAGTATGAATTTCGCAGCGCGTTTGATAATTTGGTATTTTATTTCCTTATATATGTGGTCTATACTACCTTTGAATAATTTCTCAGTTATGTATACATCAGATCGTCGCGTGTATTCCTCCCATTTAGCTTTTTTAAAATTCCATCTAGGGAAGCTTGCCTCTAAATTTTTTAAACAATATTACTGTTTTAATCTCAAGTAAGAGTATGCTATGCCCAAAAGATACAGGACCCTGGTGTAACTTAAGGTTTAATTTTCCTTCTAAGCTTGGATAACAATCTTCTAAGGACGACTTACGATGACTTCTAAGGATACGATCCGAGTGCATTTGCTGCCCATTGTAGGCCAAATATGTGGGCGCGCTATCATCATTCTTGATATTTACCTCTGGCCCGAGTATGAGTATGAAATCTATATGTATGAGTGGTATGAAATCTACCACTATGCTACCTATTGGATCAGTGGTTTGATGTTTCCATCTAAAGTGAATACTGAAATCTCCTTCACCAATGTTTAATTGTCGCAGATATTTTCCAGCCAGCTGAGATCGCACTTGTTTGTTTGTGGATTATAGATAAAATAAAATTTTAACCTTCTATTGTCGATCGTTACCTGTACCTGCATAGCCTCATATTTTCGTTTATACTCATTTCATGCATTATGCACACTTTAGTCGTAAACTTAGTCTTCACTATTATCACAATACCAGATGCGATTTGTCGTGACCGCTTAAGTGATGTTAACTCCACATCCTAGTAGCTGGTAATATTGTATGGCATCAGCCGACTTTCCTGCTTCCACTACGGCGAAGATGTCAATGTCATTTTTGGTAATGAGTACTTTTAGCTCTGTATATTCCATGCCTCCGGCATTGCAAACCAAAGACTTGATTTTTACACCAAATTTGTCAGAGCTTTTATAAAAAGCATAAATGTCGCAATGCAAATTTACGTTTATAGGCTCTTTGGCGACATCTGTTGATCGTTTGGATTACGCAGGGGCCACCACGAGCAGGCGATCAATCAACTTTACCCTCTGTTACTTCTAAACATGATGCCGGCTTCAAAGTTAAAATTTAAATTGATGAAAATATTTAAAAAATTCTTTATATCTTTTTTAAATTATTTAGTATCTAAAAGTATTACTTTTCAGTTTTTTGCTAATTTTATTTATTTTCTTTTATTTATTTTTTTTTGTATTCTTATAAAAAATGTCCTTGATTCTTCCAAGCAACTAATGCAGGAACAGTTGCTTTAGTTATGTGAGTAATACACCTAGACATTCCTCATGTATGAACAATGTATAGTCATAGATGGATTTGAATAATTTTTTATTTTGTAAAAAATTACTTAAACTGTTTTAAATTAGATTTTATTTATATGATATCACCATAAATAATAGTACCCTCTGATGAATAACATCCAAGAAGTATATATAGTTCCTTTACTAACTTTAAATTTAACTTGATTTACATTCTTTTCATTACACAAATTATATTCGGAAACAACTGAAATAAATGTAACTTTTTTCTCTAAACATTTTACTCACTAACAATTTATAAACAAGAATAATGAAAAATATTTCTAAATCAATACATTATTTGGCATGAAATGACCTAGTAATATGATGAAGAAAACTGATTAGAACAACTTATCGATTATATCACGCTGTAATACAAAGGTTTCAAGGTCAACAACTGATGGAATGTTTGTAATAGAACAGGTACCAGAAAAGATATGATAATTCATACATAATAAAATATTTTTAACGTTATGATCACAGATCATGAACAAATATGCATGTGATCAACAAATGTTCATTTTTATTAAAATATTAAAAAGGATCGAGAAAGGTAAGTAAAAAAAATGTGTCTAGAACAAAAACTTACATGATGGACAGCATTCAAAAAACACAATAAATACTTAAAAAACAGAAATGATTAACTACTGCAGAACTCTAAAAGGCTTGCTTCTATTATCTAAACTTTCAAAATTAATAATATATTCAAAAACAAAACGGTTAAGTGGTAATAAGCCTGCAGTAGTCACTGCTATCAGCTTCTACACATTTTCTGAGATTAACAACAGTTAGAACAAGCCGTAACTATTTATGTAGTTAGCCTATAAAATTAATAATTAATTAATCTGCTACACTGAATGTGATCTTACATAATTTCAAGCCAACAAGTCCTGAGAAAAAACTATTAATTTAACCTTAAGGCCTAAAGTAAATTGAAGCCAGAAGCACTGAAAAAAAAGGTGAACATCAATACACTAATAACAATAACTGCTACCATCAAATGAATTTAAATTGATGTCTTACAACAACTGCAAGGAGTTATCATAACACTGATTGGAAATGAACCAAACACCCATTACTAACCAAATACCTCCAATTAGAGGTCTAATTAGCTGTTCTGGCTATAGTTTATTTGACAACCAACACATTGCAAAGGGGGACAACAATGTTTCTTTAAGAAACATTTTTGTGTCTCTTGAAACATTTTGAGGACTCTTGTTTCTAATGACTACATAACAAACTAACTCCAAACTTCATAATTTCAGGCTACAAATCCCTGAAGAAATAATGCAAAAAAAATACTGAAGAAATGAAATGATGGAGTAATACGAGTAGGCATGTCATTCTCAGGGATGAAAATTAACACGTAATATATCAATCCCGTAATATATTAGGATATTATATATCTATTGAGAATAATTTAATATGAATTGAATATCTTAACAATTTAATCGTCTAATGCCCTAGAATGTCTCAAGAAGTAATATCCTGTGTCAACAATAAAATCTCTATCTGTTAAGTCTTGTTTAATAAAATAAATCCTTAGACAATCCTAGTTATGAGTAGCATTGTCACTGCCACATCATTAAGTAGTTTTCAAACAACCAGAACATCAAAACAATTTATTATTATCTGATTAAAAAAAGGCAAAACAAATGACTGTAGCATTCAAAGTGACTGAAAAATACCATGTAAAAATAATGCACCATCAACCACAAGTTTATTAAAAAACTGATAAGTATGATCTTTATTAGATTAATTGAGCAAGTAACTTCCACCTACCAATTACAAGACGATAAAGACATAAAAGTACCCGAGAAGGTACAAGTGTATAAATAAGAAATGAAAAAAGTACACAAACGAATTGTTCACAACAGTAAATGTGTGTAAAAAAAATCGCAAAATAAGAAATGAAAAAAGTACACAAACGAATTGTTCACAACAGTAAATGTGTGTAAAAAAAATCGCAGAATAAGAAATAACAAAACAGATATATATCAACTACAAATTTCCATACGTATTAAAAAATGGCAACAAATACTGAAAAAAAAAATTGGTATAAAAATATTAAAATCTTACTTTGTACTCATGGTGAAAAAAGGCACCATTTTTGCAAATACAGCTTTTTTGAAAGAAAAGAATTACATTCATTATATTATTGTAGGATAAACACTGATTGAGAAAGAATTATTTTTATAAGAACTTTGTTATTTAGTACGTACTTTTCAACCCTATCAAATAACTGTGTTTCACTCCAGATTTTCCATGTATCAAGGTAGCAAATGAAAAATACTTCTACAAATAAGTTGAAGTTTATTAAATTCTCACCCTCTTTTTTGATCAAGTTATCAACAAAAAATGATAAATGTATATCTTAATTAGAGATGAGAATTTGTTAATTCATACAGAACGTTCCTATGTCATCGATTTTACAAAAATACATATCTATGTTTGTTAGATTACATATGACAATCAAGGTACATAGTTAGAATTTAATAACAGAGACCCATAGATCTTAATATTACAATATTAATCAATAGAAAAATATTATTTTTATGAACAATTAGGTTTATATGTATGAAAACAAATTTTATATTAAAAAAATGGAATTTGACAACTGTCATCATATCAACTTATTAAACTACACTTTAATATTTTAATATATTTATTATTATAATTATTAATTGTACTTATTTTTGCAATTTTATTATTCAGCAAACAGTGACTGATTAATTTTAATCTGAGTATGACTTTACTAGGAGTTAACAATTAACAATAAGATTTTATTCTAACATTTTTCAATTTACTGACAGTCACCACAAACAAAAAATAAAAAATATTGATCCTTTAGTAGATTTCCTGAACCTCAAATATAGTAACATGTTTCAGTAGTTTAAATAGTTATACATAAAAACAAAATGGGTGTTCAATCTTCAAAAATTTTCAATCGATTGACATACATTTTTTGATCTTAAAATCTTTAAAAAAATCAAAAGTCTAGTATTCCATAGCATTTTCATATGCATACGAGGTGCGACAATAAAGTAATGAGATTGATGTGGAAAAAAATGTTGCTTACCGTTTTAGTTATGTTTAGTGTTGTCTCCTTCAAAGTAGTTCACCTCTGATTGCACACACTTATTCCAGCGCTTCTGCCATTGATGGTAACATTTCTGGAACTCATCTTCTGTAATATCCTCCAAGACCCTCGTCACAGCTTTTTGGACATCTTGTGTTGTTTGAAAATGGTGTCCCTTGACCGCCATTCTGACTCTTGGAAATAGAAAAAAGTCGGACGGAGCGATATCTGGTGAATAAGGTGGCTGTGGTAGTACTGAAATTTGTTTTGAGGTTAAAAATTGCTGTACTGACAGAGCAGTATGGGATGGCGCATTATCGTGACGAAGAATCCAATTATCAGCAATGCTGGCACGGACACGAAGAACTCGTTTACGAAGTCTTTCTAAAATTTCTTTGTAGAAATATTGGTTAACTGTTTGTCCAGGAGGCACCCACTCTTTACGAACAATTCCCTTGGAATCGAAGCAGCACACAAGCATGCATTTCACTTTTGACTTTGACATGCAAGCTTTTTTTGGTCTGGATGATACCTTTGAGCACCATTGCCAACTTTGGTGTTTTGTCTCTGGATCGTATTGAAAAAACGAACCTTCATCACCAGTGATAACACGGCTCAACAAATCTGGATTGATTTCCGTTTCCTCTAACAGATTTTTCAGTGTTTCTCGCTGTAGTTGTGTGAGATTTTTGGGGACCATTTTTGCACAAATCTTTCTCATACCAAGATCTTCAGTTAATATTAGACGAACCGTTTCTCGACTGATGTTGAGTTCTTCTGCAATCATTTTCACAGATAATCTTCAATCAGATCGTACGATTTCACGCACCCTGGTCAAGTTGACATCTGTCCGTGATGTTGATGGTCGTCCACTAAGGTCTTCATCTTCAACATTCGTTCTGCCTTCACTAAAAATCTTATGCCACCGAAAAACTTGAGCTCTTGACATAACCTTCTCTCCAAAAGCCTTCTGAAGTTTGCCATAAGTTGTCACGTTTTCATCATATTTAACGCAAAAAGAAATGGCATACTGTTGCGCAATATTTTGCGGTTTCATTTCTGTGACGAGAGACACTAACATGTGTTCACTTATTACAGCACAACTCACGACTGAGCAACTGCATCAATGTGCCGCTTGGACTAGAAGTAGCTTATAGACCAAGGTCAAAGATGGTGTGCCTACGCAAGCTGCAGGGTTGCCACATCTTGCAAAGAAAAATCAGTCTCATTACTTTATTGTCGCACCTCGTATATCAAAAAGTTCTAGACCAAAAAAAGACTTATTAATAAGACATTTATTAATAAAAAAACAACCAATATATGGTTTTTACTTTCCCAGCAGTACTTTCCTTAGCTAGAGTAGCTAAATTAAAGAGGAAAATATGATATCATGTCAAAAATAGGGTATCAGGTTTTTTGCAAATCTTTACATTTTAGGGAGCTTGTTCCTAGAGACCAAAAAACATGTATGAATGTAAGTATGTATGTCACATTGCTTTTGCCTTATATCGCATGATGACCGAACTGATTTTCTTCAAATTTGGCTCAAATATCTCTATTGATCACATCAATTTTTATTTCAAATTTGTTAAGGGGATAGGGGATAGGGGATACTGTGAAAAAAACAATTTTGATTTTGATTTTCTTCAGAGGCATTTTAAAGAACACTTTATTAAAACAAATTTGTTACCTACAATACAAATACAAATAACCCCAAAAAAAACTTTTTTCAGATAAAAATTTTAATTTTTTTTTTAAATTACATTATTAATGCAATAATTAAGAGAACTGAATAAAATTATGCACTACTTGAAATTTTATTTATTAAACTTCAAAATTCATATTTTTATCATTTTAAAGTGTGTGTGTGTATATATATATATATATATATATATATATATATATATATATATATATATATATTTTACTTATGTGAATAAAAATGTTTTTATTTTTTTTTACTCATCTACATAAAGATTTGGTAAATTTGGTCAAATTAAAATAAATATATTTTTTGAAAAGCATTTCTAAACAGAGCCTAGATATATTGTTTTTTAGTTTTTATTTTTTCAAGAATTTGAATAATTGCATATATCAGATCACTTGATAAATTTTTACTTACAGTAATTTATAATAAAAACTTTTATTATAAAAATAGTATTTTATAATGTTTAATGTAAGTCATAGAAATTTATACTTTATCAATGAAAATTGGGGTTAAAAGTGAATATTTTGCTGTAGATAATCAAAATTACCGTAGTGGTCTATTTTTATCATCAATAAAAAAAAAACAATTTAAAAGAGAATCTTATAATCTTTAAAAAAAATAAGTGTCTACTCAAAATTGACCTCTCTTCCTTCTAAGAGTATGAAATAAGATTAAAGATAATGGATAGAACATTTCTTTCCAAAGTGCATACTTTTAAACAAATACGCAAATTTCCTTTGTTCTATAAAGATTATTCATATCCTTTTACTACCAGCTAAAATAATGAATCCTCCTCTACCACATATGACAAAACAAAATTCCATGTATCATTACAGGAAATGTCAAAAGCAATAAATCTGTATATAATAAAACATTTACGACATGAGATAAACTTAAAACAAAGATACAGCAAATATAACACAGATGAGATAAACTAAACATTTATGACAATGAGACCGACTTAAAATAATTTAAAATTTCATCTATAGATTAAAATGTAGTACAAAACTCACTACTTGCAAAACAGTACAGTCATTTGTATTTTTATTTGAAAATCCTTACCTACCGATTGATGTTTTTTCTATATGTTAGGGGTGATGAGGGAAGCTTAACTCCAGATTTTTAACATCCCCCTCCCATAGATTTTTGAAAAACTCAAAAAGTTTTTGAAATGCGTTTTTCTCTGAATCTATGCATTTTAGAGAAAAGTTTTTCAAACAAAAAATGTAGAGGACATTCTCCTCTACAATTAATGTCTTTGAAGTTATGTCGTATAATTTGAAATTGAAATACTAGGTGGCGCTGAAGTTGTAAAAAAACGTGTTTTTTCGGTTTTTTCACCCGAAAAAATTGTTTTTTGTCTGTATTGCATTTGGAAAAGTTGTTAATCTCAAAACTTTTATTTAAACAATTTTCTTGTACGACTTACCGTTTTGGAGCTGTAGCTTGTGAAAGTGTGAAAATGTTGTGAATTGGGCACGTGTTCAAAACCGGTCTACTCGTTTACAACGTTTTTTACAACTTCAGCGCCACCTAGTATTTCAGTTTCAAATTATACGGCATAACTTCAACGGCATTAATTGTAGAGGAGAATGACCTCTACATTTTTTGTTTGAAAAACTTTCCTCTAAAATGCATAGATTCAGAGAAAAACGCATTCAAAAACTTTTCGAGTTTTTCAAAAATCTATGGGAGGGGATGTTAAAAATCTGGAGTTAAGCTTCCATGGAGCTTCCATGGAGTTAAGCTTGCATGGACAAAAGATCAATCGGTAGGTAAGGATTTTCAAATACAGCCTATTTTGATGACAAATTGCCTGTACTAAAAGTTATAACTGACTGAAAATTAAAAACATATTTTTACAATTAGCAATCAAAACAATATTATACACACCAGTATGAACAATTCCATATTATCACATTTATTTTTTTTAATCATGTCTATAAGTTTCAAAGGCTACAGAACTAGATAATATGATGAAAGATTTCACAGTTTTATAAGACTTTAAAAAGAAAAAGAAACTGAACCTTATAATTACAAAATTTTTTTCTAACTGTTTTTTTTTTTTTTAATGATACTCTTACCCTCCTCTATGAATCATGAGACCTTGCCGTTGGTGAGGGGGCTTGAGTGCTCAGGGATACAGAGTAGCTGGACCGAAGGTGCAACCATATCGGAGAGGTATCTGTTGAGAGCCAGACTAAGGAATGATTCCTGAAAGAGGGCAGCAGCTCTTTCAGTAGTTGTTAGGGGCGTGAGTCAGGACGACTTAAACGGCCGTATCAACATCACTCAGTCCTCTGAGTACTGCGCAGCTGAAAGCAATGGAAAACTACAGCTGTTTTTTTTTCCAAGAAAATGTGGCTCTGCATTTTCAAAAGCAATAATGGAGGCGCCTTCCTTGGTAAAATATTCCGGAGGTAAAATAGTCCCCCGTTCGGATCTCCGGGTGGGGACTACTAAGGAAGGGGTCACCAGAAAAGTAAAAAATAACATTCTACGAGTCGGAGCGTGGAATGTTAGAAGCTTAAAAAAGGTTGGTAGGCTAGAGAATTTAAAAAGGGAAATGGATAGGGTAAACGTGGATATAGTAGGAATTAGTGAGGTTCGGTGGGAAGAGGAAGGCGACTTTTGGTCGGGTGACTTTAGAGTAATTAACTCAGCGTCAAATAATGGGCAGGCAGGAGTAGGTTTCGTGATGAACAAGAAAATAGGGAGGAGAGTGGAGTATTTCAAGACGCATAGCGATAGAGTCATTGTAATAAGGATAAATTCAAAACCTAAACCGACAACGATTGTTAACGTCTATATGCCTACAAGCGCCCATGATGATGATGAGGTAGAATGTGTATACGAAGAGATTGATGAAGCAATTAAACACGTAAAAGGAGATGAAAATTTAATAATAGTTGGAGATTGGAATGCAAGCATTGGAAAAGGCAAGGAAGGAAATATAGTGGGTGAATACGGGCTGGGCAAAAGGAATGAAAGAGGGGACCGACTTATAGAGTTTTGCACGAAGTATAATTTAGTCATTGCCAACACCCAATTTAAAAATCATAATAGAAGAATATACACTTGGAAAAAGCCAGGCGATACTGCAAGGTATCAGATAGATTATATCATGGTTAAGCAAAGATTTAGAAATCAACTCGTGGACTGCAAAACTTACCCTGGAGCAGACATTGATAGCGACCATAATTTGGTGATAATGAAATGTAGATTGGGGTTTAAAAACCTGAAGAAAAGGTGTCAGATGAATCGGTGGAATTTAGAGAAGCTTGAGGAAGAGGAGGTAAAGATGATTTTTGAGGAGGACATCGCTAGAGGTCTGAGTAAAAAAGATAAGATAGAAAATGTAGAAGAAGAATGGGAGAATGTTAAAAAGGAAATTCTTAAATCAGCAGAAGCGAACTTAGGCGGAATAAAGAGAACTGGTAGAAAACCTTGGGTTTCAGACGATATATTGCAGCTGATGGATGAACGTAGAAAATATAAGAATGCTAGTGATGAAGAAAGTAAAAGGAACTATCGGCAATTAAGAAATGCTATAAACAGGAAGTGCAAACTGGCGAAAGAAGAGTGGATTAAAGAAAAGTGTTCAGAAGTGGAAAGAGAAATGAACATTGGTAAAATAGACGGAGCATACAGGAAAGTTAAGGAAAATTTTGGGGTACATAAATTAAAATCTAATAATGTGTTAAACAAAGATGGTACACCTATATATAATACGAAAGGTAAAGTCGATAGATGGGTGGAATATATTGAAGAGTTATACGGAGGAAATGAATTAGAAAATGGTTTTATAGAGGAAGAAGAGGAAGTTGAGGAGGATGAAATGGGAGAAACAATACTGAGATCTGAATTTAAGAGAGCATTAAAAGATTTAAATGGCAGAAAGGCTCCTGGAATAGACGGAATACCTGTAGAATTACTGCGCAGTGCAGGGGAGGAGGCGATTGATAGATTATACAAACTGGTGTGTAATATTTATGAAAAAGGGGAATTTCCGTCAGACTTCAAAAAAAGTGTTATAGTAATGATACCAAAGAAATCAGGGGCAGATAAATGTGAAGAATACAGAACAATTAGTTTAACTAGTCATGCATCAAAAATCTTAACTAGAATTCTATACAGAAGAATTGAGAGGAGAGTGGAGGAAGTGTTAGGAGAAGACCAATTTGGTTTCAGGAAAAGTATAGGGACAAGGGAAGCAATTTTAGGCCTCAGATTAATAGTAGAAGGAAGATTAAAGAAAAACAAACCAACATACTTGGCGTTTATAGACCTAGAAAAGGCATTCGATAACGTAGACTGGAATAAAATGTTCAGCATTTTAAAAAAATTAGGGTTCAAATACAGAGATAGAAGAACAATTGCTAACATGTACAGGAACCAAACAGCAACAGTAGCAATTGAAGAACATAAGAAAGAAGCCATAATAAGAAAGGGAGTCCGACAAGGATGTTCTCTATCTCCGTTACTTTTTAATCTTTACATGGAACTAGCAGTTAATGATGTTAAAGAACAATTTAGATTCGGAGTAACAGTACAAGGTGAAAAGATAAAGATGCTACGATTTGCTGATGATATAGTAATTCTAGCCGAGAATAAAAAGGATTTAGAAGAAACAATGAACGGCATAGATGAAGTCCTACGCAAGAACTATCGCATGAAAATAAACAAGAACAAAACAAAAGTAATGAAATGTAGTAGAAATAACAAAGATGGACCGCTGAATGTGAAAATAGGAGGAGAAAAGATTATGGAGGTAGAAGAATTTTGTTATTTGGGAAGTAGAATTACTAAAGATGGACGAAGCAGGAGCGATATAAAATGCCAAATAGCACAAGCTAAACGAGCCTTCAGTAAGAAATATAAGTTGTTTACATCAAAAATTAATTTAAATGTCAGGAAAAGATTTTTGAAAGTGTATGTTTGGAGTGTCGCTTTATATGGAAGTGAAACTTGGACAATCGGAGTATCTGAGAAGAAAAGGTTAGAAGCTTTTGAAATGTGGTGCTATAGGAGAGAATGTTAAAAATTAGATGGGTGGATAAAGTGACAAATGAGGAGGTATTGCGGCAAATAGATGAAGAAAGAAGCATTTGGAAAAATATAGTTAAAAGAAGAGACAGACTTATAGGCCACATACTAAGGCATCCTGGAACAGTCGCTTTAATTTTGGAAGGACAGGTAGAAGGGAAAAATTGTGTAGGCAGGCCACGTTTGGAATATGTAAAACAAATTGTTAGGGATGTAGGATGTAGAGGGTATACTGAAATGAAACGACTAGCACTAGATAGGGAATCTTGGAGAGCTGCATCAAACCAGTCAAATGACTGAAGACAAAAAAAAAAAAAAAAGATACTCTTACATCGGAGATGTAGGTGAGAAATGATTTGTTAACAGTAAAATAGTAGTTAATACAGTAAACCAAATACTTTTATTACAACCACAAACAATTAATTCAAAATTAATGAATCCACAACAACTAAGAGAATTTTTGATAATAGAGTATGAATTAGCTGAAAGATGCCAGAACAGTTGATTGTAGATCTAATAGACAGATTCAAAAATAAAATAGTAATTGATAAAATAAAATTAAAAGTACACTTGCTTTCTGAATTATTAAACACATGCTATTAGCATTTAGTAATAAACAAGTATCAGATGCAATAAAATCAAGAAGAATTTGTCTTAGATCGAGGTAGGAAGAAACCCTCACCTGAGAATGGTTTTATCATGCTAAACACTTATTCTATGTAATAAAAACTATATTATTCTACAACTCGTATAATATAAATTACCATGATGTTTTAATTTTTTTAATGAATTATTTTAGCACTAATAACTCATGTAAGCTCAAACAGCAATTTTCCAATATATATAAACTTCAATAAATTGAAATTGCACCGAATTAGAAATACAAAATTAAACATAGCTGCATCTAAAATCTATAATAGTATATCAAACAGTTTCTCTTCCAAATAAAAGACCAAGGTGAGTTCACTAATTACTTTACAGAAATTTGTTACTAACATTTAATAAATAAAAGAAAAGTACCAGCATTTAAAAAACACACATCCAATCACAATCATAAGATTTGGTATCCTGTTACCAAATCAAACACATACTGATAACTGTTTTAATATATATATATATATATATATCTCATCATTATGCAATAGTAAATTTCCGTGAATTAAATTCTCACAAGTGAACTGAACCAGGGACCACAAAAACTAGTCTGAATGATTACATAATGATGTCACCACACATGTCAATTTGTTACTGTTTATCCACTGACTAGTATCTACTCTACCTATTCCATGAAACAGAAATTAAAAAAAAAGAAGAGAAATGAGATATTTTCTATCTCATTTTGACAATTCAGAATAGAGAAGTGTTCAATTATTAACACTCCCATAAGAATTTAATTTGGTTAATTTATTAAAATAGTTGCAAGCAAGACAAATTCTGTGTAGCATTTCTTTACTCTTCAAGCATTGCATTTCCGGCATAAAAATAGTTAAACATTATTATTACAATGTAATAAAATAATAAAATTTCATAATAAGTCTTTTCTTTGCGATTTAAAAACCAAAAAATAAAAAGTATTTACCACAGTAATTTACAACTCTAGTTTTCCAGCATCTCTTATTCTAATCATGATAAGCCAATTGCTGTTCTCTATATCTTGCTAAGATAACTTAATTTTAAAAGTGTCAATTACAGATAGCGAAGGAAAATTCAAATTCAAGTCGCACAGTCATAGAATCAATTGTCCAACAGGTAAAATACCTACACGATTTACTCAAGGCTTCAAACATATCTGTTCTAAAACTGATACATTTTTTTTTAATTGATTTTTGTTATCATCGAAGAACAGTATCTCTTGCTTTACACAAACTTTGTAATAGTTACAAGTCATTTTTAAGAAAAAAATTACACTTACGTCTAAACTCTATTGCAACAGCAAAAATAAAACTTATATAAGTCATAAGCAGATTTATTTTATTTTATAACGGTTAGAATTTAGTAACGCTTCTGCCAACAAGATTATTTTAAACATCAGCTATATTTCTCAAAAATGTTACAATTCACTTAGAATGTAATTTGGACTACACCCAGATAAATAAGAATGATGATGTCACTGGTAAAATGTTTCATTATTATATAAACAATATTATGAAGAGAAAACTACAAATATAACACATAAATTAAATTATTTAAAATATAATTCAAACTTTATCAATGAATATCATAAACAATCATAATGCATATCAATGTGAAAAAACTTCTTGGAATTATGAATACTAATTATATAACCTCTTATTTTCTTAATTAGTTACATATAAATAATATGAGAATAAAAAATACAAACTATACAAATATAATAACGATTCTATACTAGTGTTAAAGAGATTTTTTAAAAACATAACTTTACTTGTAGGACAGAAGTGATTAAAATCTTTTTTAAATTTAAGTCTGTTAAAGTTGAAATTTGCTCAAAAACAAATTTGTATAAAACCTTGTGTAATATATTGTTAGCGCTTCCTATAACTCAAGATATATTCTACTTAATTTGGCTGATATCTTGATAATTATGAATATATTTTTAAATTTTCTTGATTAGGATATTTAACAGGTAAATGGCTAACAAATAAAAGATTTATCTAAAAACCCTCTGTGAAAATTTTAAAATGATAACAAATATGTCAATAAAACCTACAATGGCTTTCATCTTTAACATTTTAAAGAATAGTAACTGAAACCATGTTTATATGGATAAATTAAGAACAGTAAAGATAACACGTCAAAGCCACATTTGTCTTCTTATAAACCACAAAATCTTAAAAACATTCTGGGTGAAGTGTTTTCATGGATGTTAAAAAAATTACAACTTTTAGAAGAACAGATACATTTGAATCGAAGTAAATTATTCAGGAATTCTACCTACATGATAACTGATTGGAACTACATATTCTTCATACTTCTACAACATGCACAGAAACCACAATAATTATTAGTGGCTAATAGCTGTGATAGTATAAGTATTTCCAGTCATCAGTTCCAAAATGTCCTAATCCAGAAACTTGTCTGACACATGGACAAGGTAATCAGAAAGTATATAAAATAAAAAAAAGCACAGACCCCAAATCCAATATTTTTCACCATTAGCATAACAAATTTATTTTTAATTAAATCTCAGTAATAGAAGCTTTCCCCCCATTACTAAAGATAAACTCCCACAAACAATATCAAAAACATATTTTATTTTTTCATACAAATAAAATACCAAACATTATTACAAAACAAAATCACAATCCAAAACAATTCTTATGCCAAAACTGATATAGCCTTTGATTAAATAGGTCTCATATGGTTTTACACAAATAGATATTTAGAGAAATAAATGAAGAAATACAAAAACAAATAGAAATAACAATAGAGATACATAATAGAAAAGCATAGGTTTTTCTATTTCTGCCATGCAAGATATATAGCCAATATCACCATGTATTGTTGCATTGCAACACAACATGAACAATTATTAGATAAACAAAATACAAAAACAAAAACTTAACACACTTTTTCTCCAAGCGTGTTTTTTTTTTAAAAGGAAATTTACAATGTAAATAAATAAAGACTAAAGTAAAAGTAATTAAATCCAATAGAATGAAGGATAATGAGGAATAAAATAATAAAATAAGAGAATGCAATATATCAAGTAGGAAGAATTTTGTTATTTAGATAGAAAAATTACAAAAGATGGACAACCAAGTATTACGACATTAAAAGCAGATGGTACAAGCAGGAGAGCCCTCATGAAAGAAAAAATCTAGTATCAAATCCTGGATAAACATCTAAGAACTGTAAAAAAAAATCAAGAACATATTTGTTTTAAGTGAAGCACTTTATGCTAGTGAAACGTGAATAGGAAAAACAGAAAGAATAAAAAGCTTTGACGCAAGTATGTTGAAAATTAGGTGAGTTCATAAAATAAAAAATGATTCTTCATTTTTAATATATGAAAAGGAGAGAATTCTTCTCAAAGTAAAATTTGCAGGAAGACAAATTAATAGGTTAGTGATTCATATATTGTATTAAGAAATCCAAGTATAGTAAACTTAGTGATAGAGGAACTGTGGAGGAAGACAAAGACTGGAATATAATTTAAAGAATAATGTGTTGGAAGTTAAAAGATTTGCAAAGAATGGAGAACAGTACTAAGTCATTCAACTGACTGATAGTTCCAAAAAAAATAAACAAATTTTCTTACTTCAATATTTCAAAAAGCAACCAACATACTTTCAAAATATACAGAAAACCAGCAATCACAAACACTCATTTACAACAACACAAACCACTCAACCTCAGATAAACTATCTGCTTTTTGAAGCACACACTACTCAACACATCCATGTTAACTAAAGACTACACAGAACAACTCAGAACACTAATTGATACATTCTTACACAAAATAAAAAAATAAATATAAAAAACAAAAAATACATCACACTACCAAATATATACAAAGATTCAATTTAAACCAATAGAATATTTATACATTAAAAAAATTTGGTTTTAAAGAAGAGTACAATCATGAAACAAGGAAAACGTTTCTCATATAAACTGCTTCTACTGCACAGTATATTAGACAGATAGGAAGCAGCTTCAAATAAAGAAATAATGAACACGAAAAAAGGATAATTTTATCAGCCATTTGCCAATCATTTCACAAATGCAAAACATAAACCTATCTAATAATAGATTTATAAAGGCACAACATTATCAACTAATGTATAGAGGTTTATCAAGGTATAACCTTGATATGCTATATACATTTACAAAATTACATAACCTATCACTAATAACATCAGTTCGCACTAGAGTGAAAAAGATTAGTGAAAAGAGTTATAAGACAGAAAAATGTTGAAGTAACTGAAATTTATGAAATTTTGTTTTGTTTATTGTATAAAAAGTTGATAGTTTTAAAGTTAACACCACTTAGAATTATTAGAAAACTGTAATTTACTTTTCTCGAGGAAATTATTTTCTAAGCTTAACCCAAAATTTATAACTATACAAATTATTGTGAAAGCCTCTTTGAAAGTATTTCATACTATTATGTACTTCTCCAATCAAAAAAATTTAGTTTTCCAAATCAAGAGATTTTAAAAATAATGGAGGGTTTACAGCAAGCAGGTAGAATTTTAAATATTATAAACACGCAAAATATTAAACTATCTGCAAAATTATATAGTTATAGTCTTGTTTACTTGATCTGAGATCAAATAAACATACAACATAGAATCTACACTCTGTTAACATCATCTAAACTTGAAAAATACTAAGCTGATTTTCACAGTACATTTATCAAGTACAGAAATTTGTTGTGGAATAAATTTATAACAAGACAAATATTCTATAAGCAGTCTCATGCTACCAATAAACTATGCTAAATGTGTTAATAAACCATACTCTTTAGCATGGTTTATGACAAGCACATGGTGGTCTACACTCTGTTAACATCATCTAAACTTGAAAAATACTAAGCTGATTTTCACAGTACATTTATCAAGTACAGAAATTTATTGTGGAATAAATTTATAACAAGACAAATATTCTATAAGCAGTCTCATGCTACCAATAAACTATGCTAAATGTGTTAATAAACCATACTCTTTAGCATGGTTTATGACAAGCACATGGTGGTCTACACGCTGTTAACAACATCATCTAAACTTGAAAAATACTAAGCTGATTTTCACAGTACATTTATCAAGTACAGAAATTTATTGTGGAATAAATTTATAACAAGACAAATATTCTGTAAGCAGTCTCATGCTACCAATAAACTATGCTAAATGTGTTAATAAACCATACTCTTTAGCATGGTTTATGACAAGCACATGGTGGTCTACACTCTGTTAACATCATCTAAACTTGAAAAATACTAAGCTGATTTTCACAGTACATTTATCAAGTACAGAAATTTATTGTGGAATAAATTTATAACAAGACAAATATTCTGTAAGCAGTCTCATGCTACCAATAAACTATGCTAAATGTGTTAATAAACCATACTCTTTAGCATGGTTTATGACAAGCACATGGTGGTCTACACTCTGTTAACAACATCATCTAAACCTGAAAAATACTAAGCTGATTTTCACAGTACATTTATCAAGTACAGAAATTTATTGTGGAATAAATTTATAACAAGACAAATATTCTATAAGCAGTCTCATGCTACCAATAAACTATGCTAAATGTGTTAATAAACCATACTCTTTAGCATGGTTTATGACAAGCACATGGTGGTCTACACTCTGTTAACAACATCATCTAAACTTGAAAAATACTAAGCTGATTTTCACAGTACATTTATCAAGTACAGAAATTTATTTTGGAATAAATTTATAACAAGACAAATATCCTATAAGCAGTCTCATGCTACCAATAAACTATGCTAAATGTGTTAATACACCATACTCTTTAGCATGGTTTATGATAAGCACATGGTGGTCTACAATCTGTTAACAACATTATCTAAACTTGAAAAATACTAAGCTGATTTTCACAGTACATTTATCAAGTACAGAAATTTATTGTGGAATAAATTTATAACAAGACAAATATTCTATAAGCAGTCTCATGCTACCAATAAACTATGCTAAATGTGTTAATAAACCATACTCTTTAGCACGGTTTATGATAAGCACATGGTGGTCTACACTCTGTTAACAACATCATCTAAACTTGAAAAATACTAAGCTGATTTTCACAGTACATTTATCAAGTACAGAAATTTATTGTGGAATAAATTTATAACAAGACAAATATTCTATAAGCAGTCTCATGCTACCAATAAACTATGCTAAATGTGTTAATAAACCATACTCCTTAGCATGGTTTATGACAAGCACATGGTGGACTACACTCTGTTAACAACATCATCTAAACTTGAAAAATACTAAGCTGATTTTCACAGTACATTTATCAAGTACAGAAATTTATTGTGGAATAAATTTATAACAAGACAAATATTCTATAAGCAGTCTCATGCTACCAATAAACTATGCTAAATGTGTTAATAAACCATACTCTTTAGCATGGTTTATGACAAGCACATGGTGGTCTACACGCTGTTAACAACATCATCTAAACTTGAAAAATACTAAGCTGATTTTCACAGTACATTTATCAAGTACAGAAATTTATTGTGGAATAAATTAATAACAAGACAAATATTCTATAAGCAGTCTCATGCTACCAATAAACTATGCTAAATGTGTTAAAAAAGCATACTCTTTAGCATGGTTTATGATAAGCACATGGTGGTCAACACTCTGTTAACAACATCATCTAAACTTGAAAAATACTAAGCTGGTTTTCACAGTACATTTATCAAGTACAGAAATTTATTGTGGAATAAATTTATAACAAGACAAATATTCTATAAGCAGTCTCATGCTACCAATAAACTATGCTAAATGTGTTAATAAACCATACTCTTTAGCATGGTTTATGATAAGCACATGGTGGTCTACAATCTGTTAACAACATCATCTAAACTTGAAAAATACTAAACTGATTTTCACAGTACATTTATCAAGTACAGAAATTTATTGTGGAATAAATTTATAACAAGACAAATATTCTATAAGCAGTCTCATGCTACCAATAAACTATGCTAAATGTGTTAATAAACCATACTCTTTAGCATGGTTTATGACAAGCACATGGTGGTCTACACGCTGTTAACAACATCATCTAAACTTGAAAAATACTAAGCTGATTTTCACAGTACATTTATCAAGTACAGAAATTTATTGTGGAATAAATTAATAACAAGACAAATATTCTATAAGCAGTCTCATGCTACCAATAAACTATGCTAAATGTGTTAATAAAGCATACTCTTTAGCATGGTTTATGATAAGCACATGGTGGTCTACACTCTGTTAACAACATCATCTAAACTTGAAAAATACTAAGCTGATTTTCACAGTACATTTATCAAGTACAGAATATTATTGTGGAATAAATTTATAACAAGACAAATATTCTATAAGCAGTCTCATGCTACCAATAAACTATGCTAAATGTGTTAATAAACCATACTCTTTAGCATGGTTTATGATAAGCACATGGTGGTCTACAATCTGTTAACAACATCATCTAAACTTGAAAAATACTAAACTGATTTTCACAGTACATTTATCAAGTACAGAAATTTATTGTGGAATAAATTTATAACAAGACAAATATTCTATAAGCAGTCTCATGCTACCAATAAACTATGCTAAATGTGTTAATAAACCATACTCTTTAGCATGGTTTATGACAAGCACATGGTGGTCTACACGCTGTTAACAACATCATCTAAACTTGAAAAATACTAAGCTGATTTTCACAGTACATTTATCAAGTACAGAAATTTATTGTGGAATAAATTAATAACAAGACAAATATTCTATAAGCAGTCTCATGCTACCAATAAACTATGCTAAATGTGTTAATAAAGCATACTCTTTAGCATGGTTTATGATAAGCACATGGTGGTCTACACTCTGTTAACAACATCATCTAAACTTGAAAAATACTAAGCTGATTTTCACAGTACATTTATCAAGTACAGAAATTTATTGTGGAATAAATTTATAACAAGACAAATATTCTATAAGCAGTCTCATGCTACCAATAAACTATGCTAAATGTGTTAATAAACCATACTCTTTAGCATGGTTTATGACAAGCACATGGTGGTCTACACGCTGTTAACAACATCATCTAAACTTGAAAAATACTAAGCTGATTTTCACAGTACATTTATCAAGTACAGAAATTTATTGTGGAATAAATTAATAACAAGACAAATATTCTATAAGCAGTCTCATGCTACCAATAAACTATGCTAAATGTGTTAATAAAGCATACTCTTTAGCATGGTTTATGATAAGCACATGGTGGTCAACACTCTGTTAACAACATCATCTAAACTTGAAAAATACTAAGCTGATTTTCACAGTACATTTATCAAGTACAGAAATTTATTGTGGAATAAATTTATAACAAGACAAATATTCTATAAGCAGTCTCATGCTACCAATAAACTATGCTAAATGTGTTAATAAACCATACTCTTTAGCATGGTTTATGACAAGCACATGGTGGTCTACACGCTGTTAACAACATCATCTAAACTTGAAAAATACTAAACTGATTTTCACAGTACATTTATCAAGTACAGAAATTTATTGTGGAATAAATTTATAACAAGACAAATATTCTATAAGCAGTCTCATGCTACCAATAAACTATGCTAAATGTGTTAATAAACCATACTCTTTAGCATGGTTTATGACAAGCACATGGTGGTCTACACGCTGTTAACAACATCATCTAAACTTGAAAAATACTAGGCTGATTTTCACAGTACATTTATCAAGTACAGAAATTTATTGTGGAATAAATTAATAACAAGACAAATATTCTATAAGCAGTCTCATGCTACCAATAAACTATGCTAAATGTGTTAATAAAGCATACTCTTTAGCATGGTTTATGATAAGCACATGGTGGTCTACACTCTGTTAACAACATCATCTAAACTTGAAAAATACTAAGCTGATTTTCACAGTACATTTATCAAGTACAGAAATTTATTGTGGAATAAATTTATAACAAGACAAATATTCTATAAGCAGTCTCATGCTACCAATAAACTATGCTAAATGTGTTAATAAACCATACTCTTTAGCATGGTTTATGATAAGCACATGGTGGTCTACACTCTGTTAACAACATCATCTAAACTTGAAAAATACTAAACTGATTTTCACAGTACATTTATCAAGTACAGAAATTTATTGTGGAATAAATTTATAACAAGACAAATATTCTATAAGCAGTCTCATGCTACCAATAAACTATGCTAAATGTGTTAATAAACCATACTCTTTAGCACGGTTTATGACAAGCACATGGTGGTCTACACGCTGTTAACAACATCATCTAAACTTGAAAAATACTAAGCTGATTTTCACAGTACATTTATCAAGTACAGAAATTTATTGTGGAATAAATTTATAACAAGACAAATATTCTATAAGCAGTCTCATGCTACCAATAAACTATGCTAAATGTGTTAATAAACCATACTCCTTAGCATGGTTTATGACAAGCACATGGTGGACTACACTCTGTTAACAACATCATCTAAACTTGAAAAATACTAAGCTGATTTTCACAGTACATTTATCAAGTACAGAAATTTATTGTGGAATAAATTTATAACAAGACAAATATTCTATAAGCAGTCTCATGCTACCAATAAACTATGCTAAATGTGTTAATAAACCATACTCTTTAGCATGGTTTATGACAAGCACATGGTGGTCTACACGCTGTTAACAACATCATCTAAACTTGAAAAATACTAAGCTGATTTTCACAGTACATTTATCAAGTACAGAAATTTATTGTGGAATAAATTAATAACAAGACAAATATTCTATAAGCAGTCTCATGCTACCAATAAACTATGCTAAATGTGTTAATAAAGCATACTCTTTAGCATGGTTTATGATAAGCACATGGTGGTCTACACTCTGTTAACAACATCATCTAAACTTGAAAAATACTAAGCTGATTTTCACAGTACATTTATCAAGTACAGAAATTTATTGTGGAATAAATTTATAACAAGACAAATATTCTATAAGCAGTCTCATGCTACCAATAAACTATGCTAAATGTGTTAATAAACCATACTCTTTAGCACGGTTTATGATAAGCACATGGTGGTCTACACTCTGTTAACAACATCATCTAAACTTGAAAAATACTAAGCTGATTTTCACAGTACATTTATCAAGTACAGAAATTTATTGTGGAATAAATTTATAACAAGACAAATATTCTATAAGCAGTCTCATGCTACCAATAAACTATGCTAAATGTGTTAATAAACCATACTCCTTAGCATGGTTTATGACAAGCACATGGTGGACTACACTCTGTTAACAACATCATCTAAACTTGAAAAATACTAAGCTGATTTTCACAGTACATTTATCAAGTACAGAAATTTATTGTGGAATAAATTTATAACAAGACAAATATTCTATAAGCAGTCTCATGCTACCAATAAACTATGCTAAATGTGTTAATAAACCATACTCTTTAGCATGGTTTATGACAAGCACATGGTGGTCTACACGCTGTTAACAACATCATCTAAACTTGAAAAATACTAAGCTGATTTTCACAGTACATTTATCAAGTACAGAAATTTATTGTGGAATAAATTAATAACAAGACAAATATTCTATAAGCAGTCTCATGCTACCAATAAACTATGCTAAATGTGTTAATAAAGCATACTCTTTAGCATGGTTTATGATAAGCACATGGTGGTCAACACTCTGTTAACAACATCATCTAAACTTGAAAAATACTAAGCTGGTTTTCACAGTACATTTATCAAGTACAGAAATTTATTGTGGAATAAATTTATAACAAGACAAATATTCTATAAGCAGTCTCATGCTACCAATAAACTATGCTAAATGTGTTAATAAACCATACTCTTTAGCATGGTTTATGATAAGCACATGGTGGTCTACAATCTGTTAACAACATCATCTAAACTTGAAAAATACTAAACTGATTTTCACAGTACATTTATCAAGTACAGAAATTTATTGTGGAATAAATTTATAACAAGACAAATATTCTATAAGCAGTCTCATGCTACCAATAAACTATGCTAAATGTGTTAATAAACCATACTCTTTAGCATGGTTTATGACAAGCACATGGTGGTCTACACGCTGTTAACAACATCATCTAAACTTGAAAAATACTAGGCTGATTTTCACAGTACATTTATCAAGTACAGAAATTTATTGTGGAATAAATTAATAACAAGACAAATATTCTATAAGCAGTCTCATGCTACCAATAAACTATGCTAAATGTGTTAATAAAGCATACTCTTTAGCATGGTTTATGATAAGCACATGGTGGTCTACACTCTGTTAACAACATCATCTAAACTTGAAAAATACTAAGCTGATTTTCACAGTACATTTATCAAGTACAGAATATTATTGTGGAATAAATTTATAACAAGACAAATATTCTATAAGCAGTCTCATGCTACCAATAAACTATGCTAAATGTGTTAATAAACCATACTCTTTAGCATGGTTTATGATAAGCACATGGTGGTCTACAATCTGTTAACAACATCATCTAAACTTGAAAAATACTAAACTGATTTTCACAGTACATTTATCAAGTACAGAAATTTATTGTGGAATAAATTTATAACAAGACAAATATTCTATAAGCAGTCTCATGCTACCAATAAACTATGCTAAATGTGTTAATAAACCATACTCTTTAGCATGGTTTATGACAAGCACATGGTGGTCTACACGCTGTTAACAACATCATCTAAACTTGAAAAATACTAAGCTGATTTTCACAGTACATTTATCAAGTACAGAAATTTATTGTGGAATAAATTTATAACAAGACAAATATTCTATAAGCAGTCTCATGCTACCAATAAACTATGCTAAATGTGTTAATAAACCATACTCTTTAGCATGGTTTATGACAAGCACATGGTGGTCTACACGCTGTTAACAACATCATCTAAACTTGAAAAATACTAAGCTGATTTTCACAGTACATTTATCAAGTACAGAAATTTATTGTGGAATAAATTAATAACAAGACAAATATTCTATAAGTAGTCTCATGCTACCAATAAACTATGCTAAATGTGTTAATAAAGCATACTCTTTAGCATGGTTTATGATAAGCACATGGTGGTCAACACTCTGTTAACAACATCATCTAAACTTGAAAAATACTAAGCTGATTTTCACAGTACATTTATCAAGTACAGAAATTTATTGTGGAATAAATTTATAACAAGACAAATATTCTATAAGCAGTCTCATGCTACCAATAAACTATGCTAAATGTGTTAATAAACCATACTCTTTAGCATGGTTTATGACAAGCACATGGTGGTCTACACGCTGTTAACAACATCATCTAAACTTGAAAAATACTAAGCTGATTTTCACAGTACATTTATCAAGTACAGAAATTTATTGTGGAATAAATTTATAACAAGACAAATATTCTATAAGCAGTCTCATGCTACCAATAAACTATGCTAAATGTGTTAATAAACCATACTCCTTAGCATGGTTTATGACAAGCACATGGTGGACTACACTCTGTTAACAACATCATCTAAACTTGAAAAATACTAAGCTGATTTTCACAGTACATTTATCAAGTACAGAAATTTATTGTGGAATAAATTTATAACAAGACAAATATTCTATAAGCAGTCTCATGCTACCAATAAACTATGCTAAATGTGTTAATAAACCATACTCTTTAGCATGGTTTATGACAAGCACATGGTGGTCTACACGCTGTTAACAACATCATCTAAACTTGAAAAATACTAAGCTGATTTTCACAGTACATTTATCAAGTACAGAAATTTATTGTGGAATAAATTAATAACAAGACAAATATTCTATAAGCAGTCTCATGCTACCAATAAACTATGCTAAATGTGTTAATAAAGCATACTCTTTAGCATGGTTTATGATAAGCACATGGTGGTCAACACTCTGTTAACAACATCATCTAAACTTGAAAAATACTAAGCTGGTTTTCACAGTACATTTATCAAGTACAGAAATTTATTGTGGAATAAATTTATAACAAGACAAATATTCTATAAGCAGTCTCATGCTACCAATAAACTATGCTAAATGTGTTAATAAACCATACTCTTTAGCATGGTTTATGATAAGCACATGGTGGTCTACAATCTGTTAACAACATCATCTAAACTTGAAAAATACTAAACTGATTTTCACAGTACATTTATCAAGTACAGAAATTTATTGTGGAATAAATTTATAACAAGACAAATATTCTATAAGCAGTCTCATGCTACCAATAAACTATGCTAAATGTGTTAATAAACCATACTCTTTAGCATGGTTTATGACAAGCACATGGTGGTCTACACGCTGTTAACAACATCATCTAAACTTGAAAAATACTAGGCTGATTTTCACAGTACATTTATCAAGTACAGAAATTTATTGTGGAATAAATTAATAACAAGACAAATATTCTATAAGCAGTCTCATGCTACCAATAAACTATGCTAAATGTGTTAATAAAGCATACTCTTTAGCATGGTTTATGATAAGCACATGGTGGTCTACACTCTGTTAACAACATCATCTAAACTTGAAAAATACTAAGCTGATTTTCACAGTACATTTATCAAGTACAGAATATTATTGTGGAATAAATTTATAACAAGACAAATATTCTATAAGCAGTCTCATGCTACCAATAAACTATGCTAAATGTGTTAATAAACCATACTCTTTAGCATGGTTTATGATAAGCACATGGTGGTCTACAATCTGTTAACAACATCATCTAAACTTGAAAAATACTAAACTGATTTTCACAGTACATTTATCAAGTACAGAAATTTATTGTGGAATAAATTTATAACAAGACAAATATTCTATAAGCAGTCTCATGCTACCAATAAACTATGCTAAATGTGTTAATAAACCATACTCTTTAGCATGGTTTATGACAAGCACATGGTGGTCTACACGCTGTTAACAACATCATCTAAACTTGAAAAATACTAAGCTGATTTTCACAGTACATTTATCAAGTACAGAAATTTATTGTGGAATAAATTTATAACAAGACAAATATTCTATAAGCAGTCTCATGCTACCAATAAACTATGCTAAATGTGTTAATAAACCATACTCTTTAGCATGGTTTATGACAAGCACATGGTGGTCTACACGCTGTTAACAACATCATCTAAACTTGAAAAATACTAAGCTGATTTTCACAGTACATTTATCAAGTACAGAAATTTATTGTGGAATAAATTAATAACAAGACAAATATTCTATAAGTAGTCTCATGCTACCAATAAACTATGCTAAATGTGTTAATAAAGCATACTCTTTAGCATGGTTTATGATAAGCACATGGTGGTCAACACTCTGTTAACAACATCATCTAAACTTGAAAAATACTAAGCTGATTTTCACAGTACATTTATCAAGTACAGAAATTTATTGTGGAATAAATTTATAACAAGACAAATATTCTATAAGCAGTCTCATGCTACCAATAAACTATGCTAAATGTGTTAATAAACCATACTCTTTAGCATGGTTTATGACAAGCACATGGTGGTCTACACGCTGTTAACAACATCATCTAAACTTGAAAAATACTAAGCTGATTTTCACAGTACATTTATCAAGTACAGAAATTTATTGTGGAATAAATTAATAACAAGACAAATATTCTATAAGCAGTCTCATGCTACCTATAAACTATGCTAAATGTGTTAATAAAGCATACTCTTTAGCATGGTTTATGATAAGCACATGGTGGTCAACACTCTGTTAACAACATCATCTAAACTTGAAAAATACTAAGCTGGTCTTCACAGTACATTTATCAAGTACAGAAATTTATTGTGGAATAAATTTATAACAAGACAAATATTCTATAAGCAGTCTCATGCTACCAATAAACTATGCTAAATGTGTTAATAAACCATACTCTTTAGCATGGTTTATGATAAGCACATGGTGGTCTACAATCTGTTAACAACATCATCTAAACTTGAAAAATACTAAACTGATTTTCACAGTACATTTATCAAGTACAGAAATTTATTGTGGAATAAATTTATAACAAGACAAATATTCTATAAGCAGTCTCATGCTACCAATAAACTATGCTAAATGTGTTAATAAACCATACTCTTTAGCATGGTTTATGACAAGCACATGGTGGTCTACACGCTGTTAACAACATCATCTAAACTTGAAAAATACTAAGCTGATTTTCACAGTACATTTATCAAGTACAGAAATTTATTGTGGAATAAATTAATAACAAGACAAATATTCTATAAGCAGTCTCATGCTACCAATAAACTATGCTAAATGTGTTAATAAAGCATACTCTTTAGCATGGTTTATGATAAGCACATGGTGGTCTACACTCTGTTAACAACATCATCTAAACTTGAAAAATACTAAGCTGATTTTCACAGTACATTTATCAAGTACAGAATATTATTGTGGAATAAATTTATAACAAGACAAATATTCTATAAGCAGTCTCATGCTACCAATAAACTATGCTAAATGTGTTAATAAACCATACTCTTTAGCATGGTTTATGATAAGCACATGGTGGTCTACAATCTGTTAACAACATCATCTAAACTTGAAAAATACTAAACTGATTTTCACAGTACATTTATCAAGTACAGAAATTTATTGTGGAATAAATTTATAACAAGACAAATATTCTATAAGCAGTCTCATGCTACCAATAAACTATGCTAAATGTGTTAATAAACCATACTCTTTAGCATGGTTTATGACAAGCACATGGTGGTCTACACGCTGTTAACAACATCATCTAAACTTGAAAAATACTAAGCTGATTTTCACAGTACATTTATCAAGTACAGAAATTTATTGTGGAATAAATTAATAACAAGACAAATATTCTATAAGCAGTCTCATGCTACCAATAAACTATGCTAAATGTGTTAATAAAGCATACTCTTTAGCATGGTTTATGATAAGCACATGGTGGTCTACACTCTGTTAACAACATCATCTAAACTTGAAAAATACTAAGCTGATTTTCACAGTACATTTATCAAGTACAGAAATTTATTGTGGAATAAATTTATAACAAGACAAATATTCTATAAGCAGTCTCATGCTACCAATAAACTATGCTAAATGTGTTAATAAACCATACTCTTTAGCATGGTTTATGACAAGCACATGGTGGTCTACACGCTGTTAACAACATCATCTAAACTTGAAAAATACTAAGCTGATTTTCACAGTACATTTATCAAGTACAGAAATTTATTGTGGAATAAATTAATAACAAGACAAATATTCTATAAGCAGTCTCATGCTACCAATAAACTATGCTAAATGTGTTAATAAAGCATACTCCTTAGCATGGTTTATGATAAGCACATGGTGGTCAACACTCTGTTAACAACATCATCTAAACTTGAAAAATACTAAGCTGATTTTCACAGTACATTTATCAAGTACAGAAATTTATTGTGGAATAAATTTATAACAAGACAAATATTCTATAAGCAGTCTCATGCTACCAATAAACTATGCTAAATGTGTTAATAAACCATACTCTTTAGCATGGTTTATGACAAGCACATGGTGGTCTACACGCTGTTAACAACATCATCTAAACTTGAAAAATACTAAGCTGATTTTCACAGTACATTTATCAAGTACAGAAATTTATTGTGGAATAAATTAATAACAAGACAAATATTCTATAAGCAGTCTCATGCTACCAATAAACTATGCTAAATGTGTTAATAAAGCATACTCTGTAGCATGGTTTATGATAAGCACATGGTGGTCTACACTCTGTTAACAACATCATCTAAACTTGAAAAATACTAAGCTGATTTTCACAGTACATTTATCAAGTGCAGAAATTTCTTGTGGAATAAATTTATAACAAGACAAATATTCTATAAGCAGTCTCATGCTTCCAATAAACTATGCTAAATGTGTTAATAAACCATACTCTTTAGCATGGTTTATGACAAGCACATGGTGGTCTACACGCTGTTAACAACATCATCTAAACTTGAAAAATACTAAGCTGATTTTCACAGTACATTTATCAAGTACAGAAATTTATTGTGGAATAAATTTATAACAAAACAAATATTCTATAAGCAGTCTCATGCTCCCAATAAACTATGCTAAATGTGTTAATAAACCATACTCTTTAGCATGGTTTATGACAAGCACATGGTGGTCTACACGCTGTTAACAACATCATCTAAACTTGAAAAATACTAAGCTGATTTTCACAGTACATTTATCAAGTACAGAAATTTATTGTGGAATAAATTTATAACAAGACAAATATTCTATAAGCAGTCTCATGCTACCAATAAACTATGCTAAATGTGTTAATAAACCATACTCTTTAGCATGGTTTATGACAAGCACATAGTGGTCTACACTCTGTTAACAACATCATCTAAACTTGAAAAATACTAAGCTGATTTTCACAGTACATTTATCCAGTACAGAAATTTATTGTGGAATAAATTTATAACAAGACAAATATTCTATAAGCAGTCTCATGCTACCAATAAACTATGCTAAATGTGTTAATAAACCATACTCTTTAGCATGGTTTATGATAAGCACATGGTGGTCTACACTCTGTTAACAACATCATCTAAACTTGAAAAATACTAAGCTGATTTTCACAGTACATTTATCAAGTACAGAAATTTATTGTGGAATAAATTTATAATAAGAAAAATATTCTATAAGCAGTCTCATGCTACCAATAAACTATGCTAAATGTGTTAATAAACCATACTCCTTAGCATGGTTTATGACAAGCACATGGTGGACTACACTCTGTTAACAACATCATCTAAACTTGAAAAATACTAAGCTGATTTTCACAGTACATTTATCAAGTACAGAAATTTATTGTGGAATAAATTTATAACAAGACAAATATTCTATAAGCAGTCTCATGCTACCAATAAACTATGCTAAATGTGTTAATAAACCATACTCTTTAGCATGGTTTATGACAAGCACATGGTGGTCTACACGCTGTTAACAACATCATCTAAACTTGAAAAATACTAAGCTGATTTTCACAGTACATTTATCAAGTACAGAAATTTATTGTGAAATAAATTAATAACAAGACAAATATTCTGTAAGCAGTCTCATGCTACCAATAAACTATGCTAAATGTGTTAATAAACCATACTCTTTAGCATGGTTTATGACAAGCACATAGTGGTCTACACTCTGTTAACAACATCATCTAAACTTGAAAAATACTAAGCTGATTTTCACAGTACATTTATCAAGTACAGAAATTTATTTTGGAATAAATTTATAACAAGACAAATATTCTATAAGCAGTCTCATGCTACCAATAAACTATGCTAAATGTGTTAATAAACCATACTCTTTAGCATGGTTTATGATAAGCACATGGTGGTCTACACTCTGTTAACAACATCATCTAAACTTGAAAAATACTAAGCTGATTTTCACAGTACATTTATCAAGTACAGAAATTTATTGTGGATTAAATTTATAATAAGACAAATATTCTATAAGCAGTCTCATGCTACCAATAAACTATGCTAAATGTGTTAATAAACCATACTCTTTAGCATGGTTTATGACAAGCACATGGTGGTCTACACTCTGTTAACAACATCATCTAAACTTGAAAAATACTAAGTTGATTTTCACAGTACATTTATCAAGTACGGGAATTTATTTTGGAATAAATTTATAACAAGACAAATATTCTGTAAGCAGTCTCATGCTACCAATAAACTATGCTAAATGTGTTAATAAACCATACTCTTTAGCATGGTTTATGATAAGCACATGGTGGTCTACACTCTGTTAACAACATCATCTAAACTTGAAAAATACTAAGCTGATTTTCACAGTACATTTATCAAGTACAGAAATTTATTTTGGAATAAATTTATAACAAGACAAATATTCTATAAGCAGTCTCATGCTACCAATAAACTATGCTAAATGTGTTAATAAACCATACTCTTTAGCATGGTTTATGATAAGCACATGGTGGTCTACACTCTGTTAACAACATCATCTAAACTTGAAAAATACTAAGCTGATTTTCACAGTACATTTATCAAGTACAGAAATTTATTGTGGAATAAATTTATAACAAGACAAATATTCTATAAGCAGTCTCATGCTACCAATAAACTATGCTAAATGTGTTAATAAACCATACTCTTTAGCATGGTTTATGACAAGCACATGGTGGTCAACACTCTGTTAACATCATCTAAACTTGAAAAATACTAAGCTGATTTTTACAGTACATTTATCAAGTACAGAAATTTATTTTGGAATAAATTTATAACAAGACAAATATCCTATAAGCAGTCTCATGCTACCAATAAACTATGCTAAATGTGTTAATAAACCATACTCTTTAGCATGGTTTATGATAAGCACATGGTGGTCTACACTCTGTTAACAACATCATCTAAACTTGAAAAATACTAAGCTGATTTTTACAGTACATTTATCAAGTACAGAAATTTATTGTGGAATAAATTAATAACAAGACAAATATTCTATAAGCAGTCTCATGCTACCAATAAACTATGCTAAATGTGTTAATAAAGCATACTCTTTAGCATGGTTTATGATAAGCACATGGTGGTCTACACTCTGTTAACAACATCATCTAAACTTGAAAAATACTAAGCTGATTTTCACAGTACATTTATCAAGTACGGAAATTTATTGTGGAATAAATTTATAACAAGACAAATATTCTATAAGCAGTCTCATGCTACCAATAAACTATGCTAAATGTGTTAATAAACCATACTCTTTAGCATGGTTTATGACAAGCACATGGTGGTCTACACGCTGTTAACAACATCATCTAAACTTGAAAAATACTAAGCTGATTTTCACAGTACATTTATCAAGTACAGAAATTTATTGTGGAATAAATTTATAACAAGACAAATATTCTATAAGCAGTCTCATGCTACCAATAAACTATGCTAAATGTGTTAATAAACCATACTCTTTAGCATGGTTTATGACAAGCACATGGTGGTCTACACGCTGTTAACAACATCATCTAAACTTGAAAAATACTAAGCTGATTTTCACAGTACATTTATCATGTACAGAAATTTATTGTGGAATAAATTAATAACAAGACAAATATTCTATAAGCAGTCTCATGCTACCAATAAACTATGCTAAATGTGTTAATAAAGCATACTCTTTAGCATGGTTTATGATAAGCACATGGTGGTCTACACTCTGTTAACAACATCATCTAAACTTGAAAAATACTAAGCTGATTTTCACAGTACATTTATCAAGTGCAGAAATTTCTTGTGGAATAAATTTATAACAAGACAAATATTCTATAAGCAGTCTCATGCTTCCAATAAACTATGCTAAATGTGTTAATAAACCATACTCTTTAGCATGGTTTATGACAAGCACATGGTGGTCTACACGCTGTTAACAACATCATCTAAACTTGAAAAATACTAAGCTGATTTTCACAGTACATTTATCAAGTACAGAAATTTATTGTGGAATAAATTAATAACAAGACAAATATTCTATAAGCAGTCTCATGCTACCAATAAACTATGCTAAATGTGTTAATAAAGGATACTCTTTAGCATGGTTTATGATAAGCACATGGTGGTCTACACTCTGTTAACAACATCATCTAAACTTGAAAAATACTAAGCTGATTTTCACAGTACATTTATCAAGTGCAGAAATTTCTTGTGGAATAAATTTATAACAAGACAAATATTCTATAAGCAGTCTCATGCTTCCAATAAACTATGCTAAATGTGTTAATAAACCATACTCTTTAGCATGGTTTATGACAAGCACATGGTGGTCTACACGCTGTTAACAACATCATCTAAACTTGAAAAATACTAAGCTGATTTTCACAGTACATTTATCAAGTACAGAAATTTATTGTGGAATAAATTAATAACAAGACAAATATTCTATAAGCAGTCTCATGCTACCAATAAACTATGCTAAATGTGTTAATAAAGCATACTCTTTAGCATGGTTTATGATAAGCACATGGTGGTCTACACTCTGTTAACAACATCATCTAAACTTGAAAAATACTAAGCTGATTTTCACAGTACATTTATCAAGTACAGAAATTTATTGTGGAATAAATTTATAACAAGACAAATATTCTATAAGCAGTCTCATGCTACCAATAAACTATGCTAAATGTGTTAATAAAGCATACTCTTTAGCATGGTTTATGATAAGCACATGGTGGTCTACACTCTGTTAACAACATCATCTAAACTTGAAAAATACTAAGCTGATTTTCACAGTACATTTATCAAGTACAGAAATTTATTGTGGAATAAATTAATAACAAGACAAATATTCTATAAGCAGTCTCATGCTACCAATAAACTATGCTAAATGTGTTAATAAAGCATACTCTTTAGCATGGTTTATGATAAGCACATGGTGGTCTACACTCTGTTAACAACATCATCTAAACTTGAAAAATACTAAGCTGATTTTCACAGTACATTTATCAAGTACAGAAATTTATTGTGGAATAAATTTATAACAAGACAAATATTCTATAAGCAGTCTCATGCTACCAATAAACTATGCTAAATGTGTTAATAAACCATACTCTTTAGCATGGTTTATGACAAGCACATGGTGGTCTACACTCTGTTAACAACATCATCTAAACTTGAAAAATACTAAGTTGATTTTCACAGTACATTTATCAAGTACGGGAATTTATTTTGGAATAAATTAATAACAAGACAAATATTCTATAAGCAGTCTCATGCTACCAATAAACTATGCTAAATGTGTTAATAAAGCATACTCTTTAGCATGGTTTATGATAAGCACATGGTGGTCTACACTCTGTTAACAACATCATCTAAACTTGAAAAATACTAAGCTGATTTTCACAGTACATTTATCAAGTACAGAAATTTATTGTGGAATAAATTTATAACAAGACAAATATTCTATAAGCAGTCTCATGCTACCAATAAACTATGCTAAATGTGTTAATAAACCATACTCTTTAGCATGGTTTATGACAAGCACATGGTGGTCTACACGCTGTTAACAACATCATCTAAACTTGAAAAATACTAAGCTGATTTTCACAGTACATTTATCAAGTACAGAAATTTATTGTGGAATAAATTTATAATAAGAAAAATATTCTATAAGCAGTCTCATGCTACCAATAAACTATGCTAAATGTGTTAATAAACCATACTCCTTAGCATGGTTTATGACAAGCACATGGTGGACTACACTATGTTAACAACATCATCTAAACTTGAAAAATACTAAGCTGATTTTCACAGTACATTTATCAAGTACAGAAATTTATTGTGGAATAAATTAATAACAAGACAAATATTCTGTAAGCAGTCTCATGCTACCAATAAACTATGCTAAATGTGTTAATAAACCATACTCTTTAGCATGGTTTATGACAAGCACATAGTGGTCTACACTCTGTTAACAACATCATCTAAACTTGAAAAATACTAAGCTGATTTTCACAGTACATTTATCAAGTACAGAAATTTATTGTGGAATAAATTTGTAACAAGACAAATATTCTATAAGCAGTCTCATGCTACCAATAAACTATGCTAAATGTGTTAATAAACCATACTCTTTAGCATGGTTTATGACAAGCACTAGTTGGTCTACACTCTGTTAACAACATCATCTAAACTTGAAAAATACTAAGCTGATTTTCACAGTACATTTATCAAGTACAGAAATTTATTTTGGAATAAATTTATAACAAGACAAATATTCTATAAGCAGTCTCATGCTACCAATAAACTATGCTAAATGTGTTAATAAACCATACTCTTTAGCATGGTTTATGATAAGCACATGGTGGTCTACACTCTGTTAACAACATCATCTAAACTTGAAAAATACTAAGCTGATTTTCACAGTACATTTATCAAGTACAGAAATTTATTGTGGATTAAATTTATAATAAGACAAATATTCTATAAGCAGTCTCATGCTACCAATAAACTATGCTAAATGTGTTAATAAACCATACTCTTTAGCATGGTTTATGACAAGCACATGGTGGTCTACACTCTGTTAACAACATCATCTAAACTTGAAAAATACTAAGTTGATTTTCACAGTACATTTATCAAGTACGGGAATTTATTTTGGAATAAATTTATAACAAGACAAATATTCTGTAAGCAGTCTCATGCTACCAATAAACTATGCTAAATGTGTTAATAAACCATACTCTTTAGCATGGTTTATGATAAGCACATAGTGGTCTACACTCTGTTAACAACATCATCTAAACTTGAAAAATACTAAGCTGATTTTCACAGTACATTTATCAAGTACAGAAATTTATTTTGGAATAAATTTATAACAAGACAAATATTCTATAAGCAGTCTCATGCTACCAATAAACTATGCTAAATGTGTTAATAAACCATACTCTTTAGCATGGTTTATGACAAGCACATGGTGGTCAACACTCTGTTAACATCATCTAAACTTGAAAAATACTAAGCTGATTTTCACAGTACATTTATCAAGTACAGAAATTTATTTTGGAATAAATTTATAACAAGACAAACATCCTATAAGCAGTCTCATGCTACCAATAAACTATGCTAAATGTGTTAATAAACCATACTCTTTAGCATGGTTTATGATAAGCACATGGTGGTCTACACTCTGTTAACAACATCATCTAAACTTGAAAAATACTAAGCTGATTTTCACAGTACATTTATCAAGTACAGAAATTTATTGTGGAATAAATTAATAACAAGACAAATATTCTATAAGCAGTCTCATGCTACCAATAAACTATGCTAAATGTGTTAATAAAGCATACTCTTTAGCATGGTTTATGATAAGCACATGGTGGTCTACACTCTGTTAACAACATCATCTAAACTTGAAAAATACTAAGCTGATTTTCACAGTACATTTATCAAGTACGGAAATTTATTGTGGAATAAATTTATAACAAGACAAATATTCTATAAGCAGTCTCATGCTACCAATAAACTATGCTAAATGTGTTAATAAACCATACTCTTTAGCATGGTTTATGACAAGCACATGGTGGTCTACACGCTGTTAACAACATCATCTAAACTTGAAAAATACTAAGCTGATTTTCACAGTACATTTATCAAGTACAGAAATTTATTGTGGAATAAATTTATAACAAGACAAATATTCTATAAGCAGTCTCATGCTACCAATAAACTATGCTAAATGTGTTAATAAACCATACTCTTTAGCATGGTTTATGACAAGCACATGGTGGTCTACACGCTGTTAACAACATCATCTAAACTTGAAAAATACTAAGCTGATTTTCACAGTACATTTATCAAGTACAGAAATTTATTGTGGAATAAATTAATAACAAGACAAATATTCTATAAGCAGTCTCATGCTACCAATAAACTATGCTAAATGTGTTAATAAAGCATACTCTTTAGCATGGTTTATGATAAGCACATGGTGGTCTACACTCTGTTAACAACATCATCTAAACTTGAAAAATACTAAGCTGATTTTCACAGTACATTTATCAAGTGCAGAAATTTCTTGTGGAATAAATTTATAACAAGACAAATATTCTATAAGCAGTCTCATGCTTCCAATAAACTATGCTAAATGTGTTAATAAACCATACTCTTTAGCATGGTTTATGACAAGCACATGGTGGTCTACACGCTGTTAACAACATCATCTAAACTTGAAAAATACTAAGCTGATCTTCACAGTACATTTATCAAGTACAGAAATTTATTGTGGAATAAATTAATAACAAGACAAATATTCTATAAGCAGTCTCATGCTACCAATAAACTATGCTAAATGTGTTAATAAAGCATACTCTTTAGCATGGTTTATGATAAGCACATGGTGGTCTACACTCTGTTAACAACATCATCTAAACTTGAAAAATACTAAGCTGATTTTCACAGTACATTTATCAAGTACAGAAATTTATTGTGGAATAAATTTATAACAAGACAAATATTCTATAAGCAGTCTCATGCTACCAATAAACTATGCTAAATGTGTTAATAAACCATACTCTTTAGCATGGTTTATGACAAGCACATGGTGGTCTACACGCTGTTAACAACATCATCTAAACTTGAAAAATACTAAGCTGATTTTCACAGTACATTTATCAAGTACAGAAATTTATTGTGGAATAAATTTATAATAAGAAAAATATTCTATAAGCAGTCTCATGCTACCAATAAACTATGCTAAATGTGTTAATAAACCATACTCCTTAGCATGGTTTATGACAAGCACATGGTGGACTACACTCTGTTAACAACATCATCTAAACTTGAAAAATACTAAGCTGATTTTCACAGTACATTTATCAAGTACAGAAATTTATTGTGGAATAAATTAATAACAAGACAAATATTCTGTAAGCAGTCTCATGCTACCAATAAACTATGCTAAATGTGTTAATAAACCATACTCTTCAGCATGGTTTATGACAAGCACATAGTGGTCTACACTCTGTTAACAACATCATCTAAACTTGAAAAATACTAAGCTGATTTTCACAGTACATTTATCAAGTACAGAAATTTATTGTGGAATAAATTTGTAACAAGACAAATATTCTATAAGCAGTCTCATGCTACCAATAAACTATGCTAAATGTGTTAATAAACCATACTCTTTAGCATGGTTTATGACAAGCACTAGTTGGTCTACACTCTGTTAACAACATCATCTAAACTTGAAAAATACTAAGCTGATTTTCACAGTACATTTATCAAGTACAGAAATTTATTTTGGAATAAATTTATAACAAGACAAATATTCTATAAGCAGTCTCATGCTACCAATAAACTATGCTAAATGTGTTAATAAACCATACTCTTTAGCATGGTTTATGACAAGCACATGGTGGTCAACACTCTGTTAACATCATCTAAACTTGAAAAATACTAAGCTGATTTTCACAGTACATTTATCAAGTACAGAAATTTATTTTGGAATAAATTTATAACAAGACAAATATCCTATAAGCAGTCTCATGCTACCAATAAACTATGCTAAATGTGTTAATAAACCATACTCTTTAGCATGGTTTATGATAAGCACATGGTGGTCTACACTCTGTTAACAACATCATCTAAACTTGAAAAATACTAAGCTGATTTTCACAGTACATTTATCAAGTACAGAAATTTATTGTGGATTAAATTTATAATAAGACAAATATTCTATAAGCAGTCTCATGCTACCAATAAACTATGCTAAATGTGTTAATAAACCATACTCTTTAGCATGGTTTATGACAAGCACATGGTGGTCTACACTCTGTTAACAACATCATCTAAACTTGAAAAATACTAAGTTGATTTTCACAGTACATTTATCAAGTACGGGAATTTATTTTGGAATAAATTTATAACAAGACAAATATTCTGTAAGCAGTCTCATGCTACCAATAAACTATGCTAAATGTGTTAATAAACCATACTCTTTAGCATGGTTTATGACAAGCACATGGTGGTCTACACGCTGTTAACAACATCATCTAAACTTGAAAAATACTAAGCTGATTTTCACAGTACATTTATCAAGTACAGAAATTTATTGTGGAATAAATTAATAACAAGACAAATATTCTGTAAGCAGTCTCATGCTACCAATAAACTATGCTAAATGTGTTAATAAACCATACTCTTTAGCATGGTTTATGACAAGCACATAGTGGTCTACACTCTGTTAACAACATCATCTAAACTTGAAAAATACTAAGCTGATTTTCACAGTACATTTATCAAGTACAGAAATTTATTGTGGAATAAATTTATAACAAGACAAATATTCTATAAGCAGTCTCATGCTACCAATAAACTATGCTAAATGTGTTAATAAACCATACTCTTTAGCATGGTTTATGACAAGCACATGGTGGTCAACACTCTGTTAACATCATCTAAACTTGAAAAATACTAAGCTGATTTTCACAGTACATTTATCAAGTACAGAAATTTATTTTGGAATAAATTTATAACAAGACAAATATCCTATAAGCAGTCTCATGCTACCAATAAACTATGCTAAATGTGTTAATAAACCATACTCTTTAGCATGGTTTATGATAAGCACATGGTGGTCTACACTCTGTTAACAACATCATCTAAACTTGAAAAATACTAAGCTGATTTTCACAGTACATTTATCAAGTACAGAAATTTATTGTGGAATAAATTAATAACAAGACAAATATTCTATAAGCAGTCTCATGCTACCAATAAACTATGCTAAATGTGTTAATAAAGCATACTCTTTAGCATGGTTTATGATAAGCACATGGTGGTCTACACTCTGTTAACAACATCATCTAAACTTGAAAAATACTAAGCTGATTTTCACAGTACATTTATCAAGTACAGAAATTTATTGTGGAATAAATTTATAACAAGACAAATATTCTATAAGCAGTCTCATGCTACCAATAAACTATGCTAAATGTGTTAATAAACCATACTCTTTAGCATGGTTTATGACAAGCACATGGTGGTCTACACGCTGTTAACAACATCATCTAAACTTGAAAAATACTAAGCTGATTTTCACAGTACATTTATCAAGTACAGAAATTTATTGTGGAATAAATTTATAACAAGACAAATATTCTATAAGCAGTCTCATGCTACCAATAAACTATGCTAAATGTGTTAATAAACCATACTCTTTAGCATGGTTTATGATAAGCACATGGTGGTCTACACTCTGTTAACAACATCATCTAAACTTGAAAAATACTAAGCTGATTTTCACAGTACATTTATCAAGTACAGAAATTTATTGTGGAATAAATTTATAACAAGACAAATATTCTATAAGCAGTCTCATGCTACCAATAAACTATGCTAAATGTGTTAATAAACCATACTCTTTAGCATGGTTTATGACAAGCACATGGTGGTCAACACTCTGTTAACATCATCTAAACTTGAAAAATACTAAGCTGATTTTCACAGTACATTTATCAAGTACAGAAATTTATTTTGGAATAAATTTATAACAAGACAAATATCCTATAAGCAGTCTCATGCTACCAATAAACTATGCTAAATGTGTTAATAAACCATACTCTTTAGCATGGTTTATGATAAGCACATGGTGGTCTACACTCTGTTAACAACATCATCTAAACTTGAAAAATACTAAGCTGATTTTCACAGTACATTTATCAAGTACAGAAATTTATTGTGGAATAAATTTATAATAAGAAAAATATTCTATAAGCAGTCTCATGCTACCAATAAACTATGCTAAATGTGTTAATAAACCATACTCCTTAGCATGGTTTATGACAAGCACATGGTGGACTACACTCTGTTAACAACATCATCTAAACTTGAAAAATACTAAGCTGATTTTCACAGTACATTTATCAAGTACAGAAATTTATTGTGGAATAAATTTATAACAAGACAAATATTCTATAAGCAGTCTCATGCTACCAATAAACTATGCTAAATGTGTTAATAAACCATACTCTTTAGCATGGTTTATGACAAGCACATGGTGGTCAACACTCTGTTAACATCATCTAAACTTGAAAAATACTAAGCTGATTTTCACAGTACATTTATCAAGTACAGAAATTTATTTTGGAATAAATTTATAACAAGACAAATATCCTATAAGCAGTCTCATGCTACCAATAAACTATGCTAAATGTGTTAATAAACCATACTCTTTAGCATGGTTTATGATAAGCACATGGTGGTCTACACTCTGTTAACAACATCATCTAAACTTGAAAAATACTAAGCTGATTTTCACAGTACATTTATCAAGTACAGAAATTTATTGTGGAATAAATTAATAACAAGACAAATATTCTATAAGCAGTCTCATGCTACCAATAAACTATGCTAAATGTGTTAATAAAGCATACTCTTTAGCATGGTTTATGATAAGCACATGGTGGTCTACACTCTGTTAACAACATCATCTAAACTTGAAAAATACTAAGCTGATTTTCACAGTACATTTATCAAGTACAGAAATTTATTGTGGAATAAATTTATAACAAGACAAATATTCTATAAGCAGTCTCATGCTACCAATAAACTATGCTAAATGTGTTAATAAACCATACTCTTTAGCATGGTTTATGACAAGCACATGGTGGTCTACACGCTGTTAACAACATCATCTAAACTTGAAAAATACCAAGCTGATTTTCACAGTACATTTATCAAGTACAGAAATTTATTGTGGAATAAATTTATAACAAGACAAATATTCTATAAGCAGTCTCATGCTACCAATAAACTATGCTAAATGTGTTAATAAACCATACTCTTTAGCATGGTTTATGACAAGCACATAGTGGTCTACACTCTGTTAACAACATCATCTAAACTTGAAAAATACTAAGCTGATTTTCACAGTACATTTATCCAGTACAGAAATTTATTGTGGAATAAATTTATAACAAGACAAATATTCTATAAGCAGTCTCATGCTACCAATAAACTATGCTAAATGTGTTAATAAACCATACTCTTTAGCATGGTTTATGATAAGCACATGGTGGTCTACACTCTGTTAACAACATCATCTAAACTTGAAAAATACTAAGCTGATTTTCACAGTACATTTATCAAGTACAGAAATTTATTGTGGAATAAATTTATAATAAGAAAAATATTCTATAAGCAGTCTCATGCTACCAATAAACTATGCTAAATGTGTTAATAAACCATACTCCTTAGCATGGTTTATGACAAGCACATGGTGGACTACACTCTGTTAACAACATCATCTAAACTTGAAAAATACTAAGCTGATTTTCACAGTACATTTATCAAGTACAGAAATTTATTGTGGAATAAATTTATAACAAGACAAATATTCTATAAGCAGTCTCATGCTACCAATAAACTATGCTAAATGTGTTAATAAACCATACTCTTTAGCATGGTTTATGACAAGCACATGGTGGTCTACACGCTGTTAACAACATCATCTAAACTTGAAAAATACTAAGCTGATTTTCACAGTACATTTATCAAGTACAGAAATTTATTGTGGAATAAATTAATAACAAGACAAATATTCTGTAAGCAGTCTCATGCTACCAATAAACTATGCTAAATGTGTTAATAAACCATACTCTTTAGCATGGTTTATGACAAGCACATAGTGGTCTACACTCTGTTAACAACATCATCTAAACTTGAAAAATACTAAGCTGATTTTCACAGTACATTTATCAAGTACAGAAATTTATTGTGGAATAAATTTATAACAAGACAAATATTCTATAAGCAGTCTCATGCTACCAATAAACTATGCTAAATGTGTTAATAAACCATACTCTTTAGCATGGTTTATGACAAGCACTAGTTGGTCTACACTCTGTTAACAACATCATCTAAACTTGAAAAATACTAAGCTGATTTTCACAGTACATTTATCAAGTACAGAAATTTATTTTGGAATAAATTTATAACAAGACAAATATTCTATAAGCAGTCTCATGCTACCAATAAACTATGCTAAATGTGTTAATAAACCATACTCTTTAGCATGGTTTATGATAAGCACATGGTGGTCTACACTCTGTTAACAACATCATCTAAACTTGAAAAATACTAAGCTGATTTTCACAGTACATTTATCAAGTACAGAAATTTATTGTGGATTAAATTTATAATAAGACAAATATTCTATAAGCAGTCTCATGCTACCAATAAACTATGCTAAATGTGTTAATAAACCATACTCTTTAGCATGGTTTATGACAAGCACATGGTGGTCTACACTCTGTTAACAACATCATCTAAACTTGAAAAATACTAAGTTGATTTTCACAGTACATTTATCAAGTACAGAAATTTATTGTGGAATAAATTTATAACAAGACAAATATTCTATAAGCAGTCTCATGCTACCAATAAACTATGCTAAATGTGTTAATAAACCATACTCTTTAGCATGGTTTATGATAAGCACATGGTGGTCTACACTCTGTTAACAACATCATCTAAACTTGAAAAATACTAAGTTGATTTTCACAGTACATTTATCAAGTACGGGAATTTATTTTGGAATAAATTTATAACAAGACAAATATTCTGTAAGCAGTCTCATGCTACCAATAAACTATGCTAAATGTGTTAATAAACCATACTCTTTAGCATGGTTTATGATAAGCACATGGTGGTCTACACTCTGTTAACAACATCATCTAAACTTGAAAAATACTAAGCTGATTTTCACAGTACATTTATCAAGTACAGAAATTTATTGTGGAATAAATTTATAACAAGACAAATATTCTATAAGCAGTCTCATGCTACCAATAAACTATGCTAAATGTGTTAATAAACCATACTCTTTAGCATGGTTTATGACAAGCACATGGTGGTCAACACTCTGTTAACATCATCTAAACTTGAAAAATACTAAGCTGATTTTCACAGTACATTTATCAAGTACAGAAATTTATTTTGGAATAAATTTATAACAAGACAAATATCCTATAAGCAGTCTCATGCTACCAATAAACTATGCTAAATGTGTTAATAAACCATACTCTTTAGCATGGTTTATGATAAGCACATGGTGGTCTACACTCTGTTAACAACATCATCTAAACTTGAAAAATACTAAGCTGATTTTCACAGTACATTTATCAAGTACAGAAATTTATTGTGGAATAAATTAATAACAAGACAAATATTCTATAAGCAGTCTCATGCTACCAATAAACTATGCTAAATGTGTTAATAAAGCATACTCTTTAGCATGGTTTATGATAAGCACATGGTGGTCTACACTCTGTTAACAACATCATCTAAACTTGAAAAATACTAAGCTGATTTTCACAGTACATTTATCAAGTACAGAAATTTATTGTGGAATAAATTTATAACAAGACAAATATTCTATAAGCAGTCTCATGCTACCAATAAACTATGCTAAATGTGTTAATAAACCATACTCTTTAGCATGGTTTATGACAAGCACATAGTGGTCTACACTCTGTTAACAACATCATCTAAACTTGAAAAATACTAAGCTGATTTTCACAGTACATTTATCCAGTACAGAAATTTATTGTGGAATAAATTTATAACAAAACAAATATTCTATAAGCAGTCTCATGCTACCAATAAACTATGCTAAATGTGTTAATAAACCATACTCTTTAGCATGGTTTATGATAAGCACATGGTGGTCTACACTCTGTTAACAACATCATCTAAACTTGAAAAATACTAAGCTGATTTTCACAGTACATTTATCAAGTACAGAAATTTATTGTGGAATAAATTTATAACAAGACAAATATTCTATAAGCAGTCTCATGCTACCAATAAACTATGCTAAATGTGTTAATAAACCATACTCTTTAGCATGGTTTATGACAAGCACATGGTGGTCTACACGCTGTTAACAACATCATCTAAACTTGAAAAATACTAAGCTGATTTTCACAGTACATTTATCAAGTACAGAAATTTATTGTGGAATAAATTTATAATAAGAAAAATATTCTATAAGCAGTCTCATGCTACCAATAAACTATGCTAAATGTGTTAATAAACCATACTCCTTAGCATGGTTTATGACAAGCACATGGTGGACTACACTCTGTTAACAACATCATCTAAACTTGAAAAATACTAAGCTGATTTTCACAGTACATTTATCAAGTACAGAAATTTATTGTGGAATAAATTTATAACAAGACAAATATTCTATAAGCAGTCTCATGCTACCAATAAACTATGCTAAATGTGTTAATAAACCATACTCTTTAGCATGGTTTATGATAAGCACATGGTGGTCTACACTCTGTTAACAACATCATCTAAACTTGAAAAATACTAAGCTGATTTTCACAGTACATTTATCAAGTACAGAAATTTATTGTGGAATAAATTTATAACAAGACAAATATTCTATAAGCAGTCTCATGCTACCAATAAACTATGCTAAATGTGTTAATAAACCATACTCTTTAGCATGGTTTATGACAAGCACATAGTGGTCTACACTCTGTTAACAACATCATCTAAACTTGAAAAATACTAAGCTGATTTTCACAGTACATTTATCAAGTACAGAAATTTATTGTGGAATAAATTTATAACAAGACAAATATTCTATAAGCAGTCTCATGCTACCAATAAACTATGCTAAATGTGTTAATAAACCATACTCTTTAGCATGGTTTATGATAAGCACATGGTGGTCTACACTCTGTTAACAACATCATCTAAACTTGAAAAATACTAAGCTGATTTTCACAGTACATTTATCAAGTACAGAAATTTATTGTGGAATAAATTTATAACAAGACAAATATTCTATAAGCAGTCTCATGCTACCAATAAACTATGCTAAATGTGTTAATAAACCATACTCTTTAGCATGGTTTATGACAAGCACATGGTGGTCTACACGCTGATAACAACATCATCTAAACTTGAAAAATACTAAGCTGATTTTCACAGTACATTTATCAAGTACAGAAATTTATTGTGGAATAAATTTATAACAAGACAAATATTCTATAAGCAGTCTCATGCTACCAATAAACTATGCTAAATGTGTTAATAAACCATACTCTTTAGCATGGTTTATGACAAGCACTAGTTGGTCTACACTCTGTTAACAACATCATCTAAACTTGAAAAATACTAAGCTGATTTTCACAGTACATTTATCAAGTACAGAAATTTATTTTGGAATAAATTTATAACAAGACAAATATTCTATAAGCAGTCTCATGCTACCAATAAACTATGCTAAATGTGTTAATAAACCATACTCTTTAGCATGGTTTATGATAAGCACATGGTGGTCTACACTCTGTTAACAACATCATCTAAACTTGAAAAATACTAAGCTGATTTTCACAGTACATTTATCAAGTACAGAAATTTATTGTGGATTAAATTTATAATAAGACAAATATTCTATAAGCAGTCTCATGCTACCAATAAACTATGCTAAATGTGTTAATAAACCATACTCTTTAGCATGGTTTATGACAAGCACATGGTGGTCTACACTCTGTTAACAACATCATCTAAACTTGAAAAATACTAAGTTGATTTTCACAGTACATTTATCAAGTACGGGAATTTATTTTGGAATAAATTTATAACAAGACAAATATTCTGTAAGCAGTCTCATGCTACCAATAAACTATGCTAAATGTGTTAATAAACCATACTCTTTAGCATGGTTTATGATAAGCACATAGTGGTCTACACTCTGTTAACAACATCATCTAAACTTGAAAAATACTAAGCTGATTTTCACAGTACATTTATCAAGTACAGAAATTTATTTTGGAATAAATTTATAACAAGACAAATATTCTATAAGCAGTCTCATGCTACCAATAAACTATGCTAAATGTGTTAATAAACCATACTCTTTAGCATGGTTTATGATAAGCACATGGTGGTCTACACTCTGTTAACAACATCATCTAAACTTGAAAAATACTAAGCTGATTTTCACAGTACATTTATCAAGTACAGAAATTTATTGTGGAATAAATTTATAACAAGACAAATATTCTATAAGCAGTCTCATGCTACCAATAAACTATGCTAAATGTGTTAATAAACCATACTCTTTAGCATGGTTTATGACAAGCACATGGTGGTCAACACTCTGTTAACATCATCTAAACTTGAAAAATACTAAGCTGATTTTCACAGTACATTTATCAAGTACAGAAATTTATTTTGGAATAAATTTATAACAAGACAAATATCCTATAAGCAGTCTCATGCTACCAATAAACTATGCTAAATGTGTTAATAAACCATACTCTTTAGCATGGTTTATGACAATCACATGGTGGTAGTTAATTAAACTATAATTCTTAAAACTTTTATAACAAACACTGGATAACAATAGGAAAAGATAAAACTAAATACAATTGGTTTAAATAATAAAACTGTCTCCAAGAAAATCAATGACAGATAATTTACCTACTTATCATCAATAGTTCAGCATAGATTTGCATAAGTATCTTGTAATGCATATTCTGTAATTCTAATACATTATTTTGTAACCTACATCACTTTAGTGTTTTTTAAATCAGGACAAAATATTGAAACAAAAACATTTGTATGCATCATTTTTCACTAATGGCAAAATTGTCCTTTATTTATACACCACAACAACCAATAAAACAAAAAAGACTTAGAATGTATGGAAACAATGTTTTAGATTTCTGCTAAAGGTATAATTATTTATTCAATCATTAAAAAAATTTTCAAAAGTTGAAAAACTGTATAACCTAACCAAAGTCAAGTCTTTCCTTTTTTTATCATTGTACTCATACCCAGTTCAAAAAGAAAACTCAAATAATTCCTCTTTTCTTGCATTTAAATTCAACTTTTCTTAGATCTTAAAAAATTATTTTTCATTCTCATTATCTAACTTTTTTTGATATTTACAAATCTATGTATAAGGAATGTAACACGAAGTTATATGAAACTTTCATAACCTATTCTACTTGTGAAAATAATAAGGTCAAAACTGATATAAACAAACGTATGTCCTAAAATGCTTTATTTACAGGTTACGGCTGATGAAAGATTTTGCTTGGATTTCAGCTACCCCAGTTAAATGAGGTTGTACTGAAGTTTTTAGGATGTTAATTAAGGGACAAAATTTGTGATTTCTTACAGGTTGCAAGCTAAAAAAAGAGAACAAAATAGATCCCAGAACCATATCAGTAATATATTTTGAGAAATCTGGGGTGAAAACTAATAAATTGGGATAAAAGGCCCTTATTTTATGTTTGACATACAATAACTTTGTTAAATGAGTAATAAATATACAAAACTTTTACACAAAACTTGCAAAGAATTTAACTGTGAACAAAATGATCTAAGATAAGTTGAACAAAACAAAGTTAGAAAAATTAGAATTTTGTTTAGAAATAGTACATTACTACATTTGTCAGAAAAGTATTTAATGTAAATAAAGACCAAATTCATTTTTGTTGATGATAAAAACTTGTAAAAAACAAAATTTACTGTTAAAAATGCTGTTAAAATATTTTTAAAAACTGGAAATTACACAACTGTAAAATAAAATTAAGTATATAAAAATTACTAAGAATAATTTTTTTTATTAATGACAAATTCAATAAATTATTTGAAAAATTATTATTTCAAAGTTGGCAAAATAACAACAGCTGATCAACCATGTACAATACTGTATTAACGTTTAAATCATTCTGTAAGGTACATTAAGTATATGGGTACTGTGAACTGTGTTGTCATTGACACAGGTTTTCCGTGAATTTAGTTTGAACATGATCGGTTTGCAACTGAAGTAATGCCATACTTATTTACAACAGAGGTATACACCAATATGGTATTCATTCTGGCTGTGTGCAATTGTCACACTACAGCTACTGCAGTAGAATACAAAACATGTTTTCCAAATCTCAGGATTCCAGATCCCAAAAAAATTAGAGCGACTTTTCACAACCTTCAGGAAACAGGTTCCACTGTTGGTTGAAATTATTATCGATGCAATTCAGCGCAGTCCAGGCGTCAGTACACGACATCTTTCTAAGTGGATCAGGGTTTCATATTTGATGGTTTGGAGGACACAACAAAACAAGTTTTATCAAAAACAGCCAGTTGTAACATCTACATCCAAGAGACAATCTGTTTCGCTTGTAGTTCTGTAACTGGTGAAATACAAATCAACAACTCTACAAGTATACGTTTTGTTTAGCAACAAGGAAAATTTCACTCGAGATGGCGTAAACAACTTAAGCAATGAGCATACATGGGTAGAAGTAAATACTCAAGAAACGGTGGACGGCAATTTTCAACACAGATTTAGCATAAATGTATAGTGGCAGCCTTCTTCACAATGAGCTGTTTGGACCATTCATATTACTTGGCTGCTTAAATGCTGAGCTCTACTTACACCTTCTTCAAGAGGAACTGCTGTAGATGTTTGAAGATGTTCTTCTAGCGCTGAGATGTAAAGTATACTCCCAGCATAATGGCACGTCTCCCCACTTTTCTTGTGCTGTTTCCATTCACTTAAATCATCATTTCCCTCAGAAATAGATTAGTCGTAGAGGTCCACATTCCTGGCCATCAAGATCACCTGATCTAACACCTTTAGATTTTTGTGTCTGAGGATGGATGAAAACTATTGTATAAAAAACAAAATCATTCGTGTGAGGAATTAATTGTCTGCATTATGGATGCAGGTAAGTAAGTTAAGGACAGCCCTGAAGAACTACTAAAAAGAGCAACAAAATCAGTACAGAAGTGTGCCAAGAAATGTGTTGAAAATGGCGGGCTCATTTTTGAATTTTTATTATAAAGTAGTACATATAAAGCACTTTGGTCTGATGTACTGTTTCTAAATAAATTATAATTTTTTTTAACTTTTCTTTGTTTTATTTAATTCATATTATCAAATGTGTTCAGAATTAAATTCTCTTCAAGTTTTGTTCAATAATCTTAAGTGTTTAATACCCATTTAAGAAAGTTATTGTATGCCAAACATAAAGAGAGTGCTTTTTACTCTAATTTATTGATTTTAATCCCAGATTTCTCAAAAACTACTGCAGATATGGTTCTGGGACCTATTTTATTCAATTTTCCAGTCAAAACCCCATTAGAAATCAGTAATTCTGCCCTTAATTAACATCCAACAAATTTCAGTACAACCTCATTTCACCAGAGTAGCTGAAAACTTAGTGAAATCTTTCACTAGCCATAACCCACAAATGAAGAATTTTAGGATGTATGTTTATATGAAGCTTTAACATTATCTTCAAGAGTAGAATAGGTTATAAAGTCCCGAGATAATTAACACACTCTGTAAATAGCACTCCTTTTCTTCAGCCTGCAATCAAAACTTAATCTGGGGGTAATGCTAATAGAGTTCTTGGTTTTTTTTCTGAAACCACTTCATTTTCATTAAAACTGACTTCATTAGGTATGCCTCTACTGTTAGTTCTGTTTTTCTACAAATTATTCTGGTTAGTAATTTAGAAGAAATATACATATAAATAGATCTAAAGGACCTATTAGCAAGGAAGTAAGGAATATACTTTTAAGAAGAATTCAGCTTCTGATAACACAATAGATTTTGTCAGTAAAATATCAGAATTATCCATTTTTTTTTAAACAGTAAATAGGTTATTAATGAATATCTAAGGACTGTTACAATTAGTATTCACAGAAATAAATAAAAAGTATTACCTTACGGTAAAATACCAACTTCAAACTCATAGATATAAAAAAAAACATCTAGAATGCAATGAAGTGTAATCATAATTATCACAAATTAATTACAGCAATAAAATATGTCATCTGCTTAACTAGAAGCGAGGTCAAATAACAATTCTACAGAGCCAATAACTTAAAATATATATATATATTACACTTTAACAAATGAGCCATTAATTTAGAGATACTACAGTAAATGATATAAACTTATTTTTAATGGTATAAATAACATTTCTTAGAATAATAGTTTAAGACATATTAGCTAATCTTCTCCTAACCTTAAACCTAATTTAATCATCAACAGTAAATGCACAACGCCTACAACCTTTTGGCAAGAGCTAGCAAATTAAATGCTACAATTAACTGGTAGAATTTGACAGAACATTCCTATTAACAGATGTCAAATGACAAAAATAATCAATTTTCATTACGATAGTATAAATTATTAAGTATGTATGTATATATACATACATTCTTAATAATATACATACATACAAATTAGTATCATCTGAATTGTTTACTAGTTATTGCAATCAATTTCACAGAAAGAGGGGGAAAAATTAATAGATACGATAAAACCAAGGCAAAATCAATATTTTCCTCACCTTTCAAAATGTCAAGATAACATCAATGAACAAAAATCAAGTTTTTTGATAAGAAATATTTTAAACTGTATCTTTTTTTATTAATAGTAATAAAAACCAATAATTTAAAATAAACAAAAAGCAGTTATTTTTCATAGCAATACAGTGTTTATAAAAGAATTCCTCTGTTTCAAGTATTTAAACAGCACTGTATTTAAAGTATTATTTGCATGAGTATATTCCGAAAGGGTAAATTCTGAAGTTTTTTTTGGTTTTAATACACTTCAATGTGTGCACCATTTGTTGCCTTGCGAACGTACAGAAGGCAACCCAGCTCTTCCTATGTACTCATCAGCATTTCGGGTGTAATGGATGCTACTGCCACAGCAATCCTCTCCCACAAGTTGTTGATGTTACGGATTTTCTCAAAATAAACAATGTTTTATACATGCCCCCATAAAAAAAATCTAGTGGGCTCATGGCTGGGGCTCCTTGGTGACCATGCGATTGGCCCTCCTCTTACAATCCACCTGGTTTGAAACCAAATGTTTAATGCAGCACAGACACAGTTGATGTAATGCAGAAGACTGCCGTCTAGCTCATACAAAATGAATCCTCTTTCCTCTTTAAAATTGTCAACCTGTGGAAAGACAAAGTTCGAGATCACAGAAAATATCCCCATTAATTGTGCTTTCTACAAAAATAAATGGGCCCACAATACGATCATTCATTAGTCCATACCAAACATTGCCTTTGGGAGTCACACTTAAGCTTGATAATTTCATGCGGCAGCTCTGATCCCCAAATCCTGCAATTCTGTCTATTTACTGACCACTAATGTGAAATTTTACCTCATCTGAAAAGATGTCGTTTTTCAGTTAGTTCTCATTTTCTTCAATATTGTTAAGCATTAACAGTATTCGAGTCTGCAAACTTTAATCTTATCACTTTGTCATTGGGTTTGATTTCATGAAAAAGTTGAATCTTACAGGAACGTCATCAAAGCCTCTTACACACCACTTTGTACACTGTAGATTTAGGTACTCCTAACTCTAAACTGTGCCTTGTTAATAAACCTCTTATGCACCACTTTGTACACTAGATTTAGGTATTCCTAACTCTAAACTGTGCCATGCTAATGATTTTTTCTGGCTACTCGTACAGGATGCTCAGATCCGTTCTAAATTCTGTTCAGATATGGACGGCCTGCCTGGTGACTTCCTCTTTAAGACACTGCCTATTTTCTTAAACTGATTAAACCACAGGACTATTTTTTTATTTGTGGGCGCAGCCATATTCACATTGATAATTTTGCTGAACACAGTGATGCCAACCATGATGAATATTTGTAATGAAAGTCTTAATAATACATATTAAGTCCAAACCAGATGCTTTTAACAGATTTCATTATTTCATTACAATTTTTTAGAACCAAGAAGTTATTTTATAAACACTCCATACATTAAAATAAATTAAATAATCAAATTAAAACGACTGAAACAAAAATTACTCAACCTATTAATAACTTTCATAATTTAATTTTTGCATTTTCAAAATTAAAATAAAATTATTTATTTTATCCACTTAATCATAACTACCTTTTTTCTTGACAATGAACAAATTTTGTAGCAAATGAAAGATTCAAAACCAAAGTTCCCAAGATGGAGAAACATTGCTGTGCTCCAATAAGATTAGCAAAATTCTGCAGAATTAAAATTATATTTCTATAATAGGTAATTAATAGCAAATTTACCTATGGATACCAAACCGTGCAAACTGCTAAATTTCTGAACATAATTAATTTTAATTATCATATTAAGTAATTTCAATATTTTAAGTGGAAAAAGTTTATTTTTATTTTTATGCAATTAGGTTATGAATTATCTGAAAATTGTTTTTCAAATAATTAATTTTATAATATTGTCTTAGCTAATCCCAAAATCATTAACATGTACTCTTGCAATACATATTAGAAAGTTTTATTATTCAATTTTACTTTTAATTATTGAAATTACTTTTAACTATTAAAACAAAACAAAAATTAGCTTACATCAGTCATTTCCAAACTTTTTCAATTCTCAGCACCCTTACTGAATCCAGATTTTCCCAAGGCACCCTATGTCAAATTCTAACAAGTACACTTAGTGAAATAGCCAATCATTTTTTTGTAAAGGTACATAAAAATAAATAAATTTTAGAAGACAAAAAGATGATCAAACAAATTCAATGGATGAGCCTAGCCTGTTGATTACTGCACATTTTCTCAAATAGCAGAATTAAACTGGAAAAAATTCCTTTTTAAACTTTAAACTCAACACAGTTCCTGATTTCCTTCTCCAGATTAACTTTTGCGTAATACTTAAATTTTATCACAGCAACTGCTGAAAACTCAGCTTCACACAATTAAGAAGTTGCAAATGGAATTAAAATTTTCAGAACATTACTTCCAAGGAGTGGATATTATCATTTACTGATATCCAAAATTTAGTTAAATCCATGTTGCTAAAATTTGTTTTGAATGAACTGTCACAAGACATCTCTTTTTCTGCAGCGGCAAATTCAAATGGAGCAGTAGCATTAAATAGACCTTGAATCCCTGAAAATTTATCAACATTATCATTTTAAAAATATTTCTCTAAGCAGGTGATCAGTCTTCTTCAAAAATTAATTTCATTCAAGAGAAATCAATTCAATTGGTGATAAAGAATTATTGAAACAAGGAGAAACACTCCTTGCCTCTATCAACTTATTTTTCTTCTTTATAGCTTTAGTTTTTTTTATAAAAGCTAAAATTCTTTTTATCAACTTTAAAAGATGTATCTTGCTTCCCTGAAGGGAGAGATTCGGAGGAGCATTCATATTTTCAAAAATGTCATATAAATATTCTAGTTTTACAAAAAAATCTATACACTAAGTCATGATGGTGTCATAAAACAAAGAGACTTTTGATTTTGAAAGTATCTTCCCAGCAGACTCACCGATCATAATGTTTACCATATATACAGCAGGTGATGGAATGAGTACTTCTGTGATTGTATGAGGCTTCTCACATTTTGCAATTTTATGTACTCCCTTGTATGCTGTTAGCAGAGCATTGCTAGGTTGATGGCCTACTTACAAAAACTGCTCTTTTGTTGATTTAACTCTTTCCAGTTTCCAGCTAAAAAAGTCATGAGATTTACTAATAACACTGGGATAAATAGTTCCTAAATGGAGTTTTAAATTACTTGGTAGCATGCACTCTGATGCTAAAACTTTCACGTGTACTACGACACAATGTGCCACAGAACACATTGTGGTCTCTCTTAGCTGTTGACTTCTGTTTACATACAATCATATCTTCAACTTGTGCAATTGTTCATGCTCTTCCCGCTGGTTGACAATGTGTCCTCTTAATTTTTACTATCATAACATTTATTGCTGTTTAGTAAAAAACTGATCAATTTTTAAAAATACATATGAGAAAAAATACATCAAAAACTTGACTTGATTTCAATATTCAACTGATACAATCTCTAAAAACTAATTCAACACTAAAACCGTGTGAAAATAACATTTATTTATATATGAACACAAAGTACCAGAAAATTCAAGACACTAATAAAACAATAGAGATGATACACTAGTGTCGTGTCCTCTAGTAACCATTTACAGAGGCTTCCACAAACAGTAATTAAGTGATTTGCAGCAGATGTGCAAAATGTCACATCCAGCACACTGAATTGAAAACAACATATTTTTTGCACTTGAAAGCAAATTTCAAAAAATAAAAACCAATAAATATTTCTTAAGAATTCTAATTTCAAAAGTGGATTTTTTAGAACTGGAATATATAGTTTTTATAAAATTTGAACTGCTGTACAGGATAGTAATTTTAGCACATGTTTATAATCTGCAGCAAACAATGCTTTTAAAAATTAATGGGAAGGGAAAATTCACTTTATTTACACTGCTGATATGCATAAATGAACCAATCCAGATTTTAGTGTTTAGTAGACAGATTGAAGTCCTGAGTTTTTAAAATACTAAATTCTAGGTAAACTCTCAAGTAGATACAATAAGAATTACTATATCCTATTACAATAGAAACTGGCTTATAACAATTTAGTACTCTCACTACCTTCCCAGTAAATTTTTTTATGTCCCTTAGTACTTTGTTACATTTAACTACAATAAATATTTAATACACCCAATTACATTAATATTATCCAACTCACTCCAATTCTCTCCGTATAAATGTTGTTTGTTCTTGAAAAAGTTCTTTTTATTGTTTTTACTGTAGTACATTTTTTCTACGGGTATGCAAGTATATGCATTAGTAAACAGTTACAGCCTTATGAAGAAGTGCTAGTTCTTAGAGGAAGATGAGAACATTCCAAACACCATAGTAAATTTTTAAAGACGGGTGCACCAACTACAGATTAAAATCTATTTCAAACCATATAAAAATACAGTGAAGATTGAAATTCCCAGGCCCATAAGTAACTAAAAGAGTTGTAACTAAAGAAGTTTATGGATTCAATTGAATTGCAGTTAACAAAATGAAATTTGCAAAATGAATTAATTGTTACATACAGCAAAAGAGAGTCAAAGTGAATTACATTAGTTAGAAAGAAGTATTAAAAATATGATAAGGTCAGCAGTCGATCCACTGGTAAGAATATTTTGTTGATCATGATGAATGGTGAAAAAAACTAACTGTTATGGAAGAATGAGTCTAGTATGCTACTGGAGTTTGTATCAGTGATGAAAGTTGTATAAGAATTTGACAAACTGTCAAAAAATGTAAAACTAAAAACAGATCAGCTGGCAGTGTTTAGATAGGCATTTGTGTGTTAGAAGTATAGATGGCTATTGTGCAACTGTGTACAGAAATTAGAACATAATAAAGTACATAGGTCATTAAAAATTGTAAAGATAACTGTATGGTATTAAGAGTAAGGAAAAATCACATCATTCAAGAAAGTACATTAAAACTTTATATTACCATCATAAAATAAAAGATTAGGTCTACAGAAAGTTGCTCAGGCTGAACAAAAAATAATGGGACTTCATAATGCCTCTAAATGATGCAGTGGATATAAAGATTTCAAGTATAATAATTATTATAATCCAATGAAAGTATTATAATCCAATGAGTTGGCAGAGAAAAGGCAGAAAAAAGCCTTATGCCTTTTCTAAGGCATAAACAAAAAATAAATTATGTAGGTCCCAAGAAAAAAATAAATGAACACACGTTTCTTATTACCACTTTTTGTTAACATATTGCTATGAGTGGTTCACAACAGATTTAGAATTACACTACTGAACGTTGAAAAAAGGCACTAATTAAAATAATAAACAGTAGACAAAATACTGGCCATTAAGAAACTAAATTTTCCTTGAAAAAGAGCAAATAATATTCTATACAATATCACTACACTACCACTACTATTCTATAACACTACAGCCATAGCTATCATTGTAGTAATCTTATAGAGAAAAAGGAGTCTTAGATAAAAATGATATTAAACAACTAATTATTCTTTTAATCTTTTAACAATTTATACAAAGGGCACTAGAAAAGTTTTGCAATTTGACAGAATGGATCAATGCAAGTGGTTACAAGATAGCTCCCAATATTTAGACACCTCCCAACCTACACTGTAGCCGCTCTAGTCACTATCTCAGTGTCGTTTGAATCTTAGTTGTGTTAGTGAAAAAGGTAGTTATATATCATCACGGTCAGAAACTGAATACCAGATAATTTTGGGCTACAATTTTGCAAATGAAATAGTTGTTGATCAACGTTTAGAGGAAATAACTTATGTGCTCGGAGAGGATTGCCCTCAATGAACAATAATATTTAGGGAGAACAAACAGCTTGATGGAGGAAATTTTGGCCTTGAGATACTCCAAGATCAGGTCGATCACCTTCGTCTGTGACTGATAGAAACATTCATTACTTCAGTATGAAAAATGCTTGAGACACACAGGCATGTTACCTACCACCAAAACAAAATGTCTTTGGGCATAAATGTGCCAGCATTTCATGCTGTTAAGCAAAAGATGACCTTCAAGTTAGAAAGTTTTGTACCCACATAACTTGACTGTCAATCAGATGGGGCATCTTGTTTCATAGTCCTGTAAATACTGAAAAAGTTTGAAAATGGGAAATCCCTCTATGTGAACACTATTGTGATAGGTAACAGATACTTTACTGTACCATTATGATGTCCCAATCAATGCTCAGAATAAAGAAGAGTTGATGTTCAAAGATAAGGAGACCCCCATGGCTGTTGGAAAATCCAGATCAGTGAAGAAGAATCAGTATTTTTTAAAGAGAGTTGTGATGGAAACTCAAAAAACAGTTACAGGGAAGTGGTATACCATGGAACGCCTCCCTAAAGTTATTTTTAAGAGTGATCATGACTTCCTAAGAGCTTGGGATGATGATAAGTGTGCCCAAATCTTCAATGAAAATGGCAGGGTTTCTTTGAAGACTGGTTTCGAAGGATGTGTACGAAGGAAGAAGCATAAGTGCAGTGAAAATTATTTTGAAAAATTATAAAAATTAAAGTTGTGCTGCAAAACTATACTAGTGCCCTTTGTATATGTACAAAACTGAAACAACTGTAAGTGACCAAAGATGTACAGCCAAGTGAACAATTTATGATTTTTAACTAGCAAGCAAAAAGTGTAATGGTGTTACACTTACGATTTTGGAAAAACTGACTATATTAATAACGATAAAATGATGAGAAATAGCACTCTATACGTTTAAAACTAACAAGAACTCCCCAATTCCTAGTTTTATTTTGGAATCTAAACAAGTAATTAGTAGTTTCAAGTTCCAAGGGAGAAATGCAAGACTAATTATTTTTAGTCATGACAAAACTATTTTGTTTCTCACAGCTACATAATCCCAGTAATCAAATGTAGGCAATCACTTCCTGAATAAATATTTCAACTTAACATTAAGCAATATGATTTATAACAAAAATTTAGTAAATTACAGCATGCAGGCAATTATTTGCACAGAAAATTTCTTTTACCTAATCTTAAAAACATAAAAAGTGAAAACTAACACATTTTTTAATTAAAAACTAAAATTATAAAACTGTAACAAAACTGATTTTGACTTTTTGAAGTTAGTACCAAATTAAAATAATTGCTAAATCTTACTTCAAGAATTTATTTTTTCTATAGAAATTTTTAAATTTACATAGTTGCTTTAAAAATTAAAACCTTAATTTTTTCAGAATAGTTTTTAAGTCTGCTTTGTTTTTTTAATGTTCACTTTTAGTTTTATTTAAACTATGATGGGCATTCACAAAAAAGCCCCACTGCCGTATGAAAAACAACTATTCGTAAGAAACAGAAAGAAAAATGCTACACTTTGTTAAAAAATAAGAGAAGTAATTTAAAGAAATGATGTAAAAAGACTGCTGCTGCTAATTCTTAGTTGAGGTTCTCTGGAATATAACAATATAACTTATTTATTTACATAGTAACAAAAAGCTTATGCCCTCTTACAGTCACTAGATGAATGATACATGAATATTTTAGTGTGTGAAAAATCCCATGCCTGACTGGGATTTGAATCCGGGACCATGGGATGAAAGGCCATGGAGGTCAGCAATCAATAAACTACACAACACCCATTTCCTATGGTGAACAACATGATTGTGTCACTTTTATGGGTAAATACTACCAGCATCCTTAACGGCTTTAACATGTTGATGTAAGGTAGTATGCATAAGCATATCATTTCATTAGGTGAAATCTATAGAGGAAGAAAAAGACTGCAACGTATAAAACAGATAAGTAAGGATGAAAGATATATCAGATATTAGTTTAATTAGACAAATTAAGGATGAAAGATATGGTAAACATCAGATGTTAGTTTAATCAGAAAAATTAATTTAAAACAGGAAAATGAGTAAGGGACTTAAAAAAATTATTCATTCATCAAAAGTAATGTAAGTCAGGAAAATTCATTTCTAAATTAAAATCATAATGTAAAAACTTATTTATTTTTTTTAAATTACATTGAATTTTAATTTTACATTACTTTAAACTGGTAAGCACAATTTTAGTTAAATTATGACTCTTAAAATAAATTATTTATTGATTAGTAGATTGGAATGTAAATTATTTAGACTATTGTCTGTAATATCATTTAACAATACTCCATGGCTATAATTTATCTGTACCAAATGGATATTTTTGTACATCTAAAATCTAAATATTACACATGGTTTTTTATCATATATATATATATATATATATATATATATATATATAATAGATATATAAATTAACTCATTTTCTCTAAAATTCATGTAAATTCAAATTTCACCAGAAAACTATTTTCAAGGAAAATTTGTTACAAAAGAAGTGATGCAGGGACAAAGATAAAGAGTTTTATTAAATCACAACCACTGAACATTTCTTAAAGAACGCAAATAATTTATTATATACTAGCTTCTCCTGGCATGCCCTCCACAGCTAGCCTCTCTGGGCAGGTTGCTCTGATAGGCGTCTCAGAATGGGATTATTAGGTATCCAAAATTGATTAATTACCTCTTCATCCCAAGAACTAAATAAAATACATTTTATTGGTTCTTAGTGTCCAATGTGAACAAATTGTATCATTGATTTTCGGTTATTGATCATTTTTCAAGCTACTACTGCTTCTGGTTAATTTCGGAGATAATAATAATTAGTATTTCTGATTTCATACACCGAGTAAAAAAAAATTTTGTAACAAAAAAAAACACTATTATTTCTTAAAGAAAAGACAATATTTAACGATATTAGAATATGAATTCCCTTGAAAGAAAAGAAAACAGAGTACTCTGTAATGGGCTCTAAACAGAACTATAAAAATATATTAATAAAAATTCACTATCAAATAGTAATAGAAAACATGAACTTATAAGGTGAATTAAAACATCAGTATTAATAATAAAAAAGTGGTAGCAGTTCCTTTTTTTAAATTAAAATGAATATTCAATGAATAATATGAAAATTAAATGAAATCAGGAAAGGATGATGAAGGATGGTCAGAAAAAAGTTTTCCAGTTGTATCATGGTTAATTTGAGTAATTACTTTTTGTTTACAATTCAATATTTTATGAAGAAAAACAATCACATGAATAAAAAATATATATATATATATATATATATATATATATTGATTAAAGAGATAGATATATATTACAAGTATAAATAATAACAAGTACGGGTGGGCCATATTGATAGGACATATTTATATTTTGAATACTGCGAGCAATAACAATCATGCATGTTTTTCATATAGCTTAACAGGAAGTGTAAGGACGGGAGTTACTGAAACATGTTTCTTTCATTGCGGCAGGTAATCATCGTGATGTAGGCAGACCACCGTTGAAATTTTATACATCATGGAGGCGTTCTTCAGTAGTGAAAGCTCCATCATCACAGCATAGCAGCATTTCAAACATTTTAAGAAACGTGTAGCACCATCCCGAAAGATCATACTGCATGCTGTTCACAACTTTCATGAGACTGCAAACACGAACAAAAACTTTGGTCCAAAGTCAACTCAGCAATTGTGTCGTCAAGTGCATATTCACGAACCAGTGTGCGGTGAATCCTTAAAAAGGGCTTACAACTGTATCCATACACGGTACAGGTAGTGCATAAATTGTTCGACCAAGATAAGGTTCAACAAACCACATTCTGTGATTGGCTAATCAGCAAAGGTGGTGTGACTTCGTCTAACACCTTATCACATCCAACGAAGCTCATTTCCACCTCAGTGGTAATCAATAAACAAGACTATTGATTCTGGGCTAGACAAAATCTGCAACTGTTGCTAGAAACGCCATTGCACAGTGCCAAAGTTACTGTGTAGTGGGCAGTGAGTCATGCCTGTGTGATAGGTCCCTAATTTTTTGAGAACAAACATAATGACACAGTCACAGTTACTGCTGAATGGTACAACACAATGTTACAAACATTTTTCATTTCCGAAATGAGACTGTTTGGCCTAGGGGACATGCGGATGGTGCCACCAGTCTCATAGTGCAATAGTGTCAATGACAACCCTTCAGCGACACTTCCCCGGACACCTCATTTCCAGATTTGGTGATATCCATTGGCTATCCAAATCCCCCAATCTAACTCCACCCGACTATTTCCTGTGGGATTATTTGAAGGAGAAGGTGTACACTATGAAGCCCACTATCATCAATGAAATGAATGGCAGCATCTGAAGGGAGATAGCAGCCATCCCTGTCGAAACCCTGCACCAAACTGTGCTGAACATGATTGTTACGGCCAAAGAATGTTCTCGTCAAGGTGGTGCCCATCTAAGAGATATAATCTTCAAACACTGAACACGTTGCAAAACTCCCATCCTTTGGCAATGTGTTCCACAGTTTGTAATAAATGTTGTGTTCAACATGCTCCACAAATGCAGTTTAAATGTGTCCCATCAATATGGCCCACCTTGTACAAGTAATAAATATATAATAATATAACAAGTATACACCTGACCACCACAAGACATGTGCTAACGAATCAGTATAATCAGTATCTTCTGCTAGTGATCGATACATTCTGGTCTAAGCTAAGGGGATGGACAAACACACAGACAAATGCTCTTTAGTAGGGTAGGATTATTTTTAATTAACTCAGTTTTAAATTAAAGAGAAACTGCTTCTGTTCCAGAAGATTTTTGAGAACTAATTTTGCACATTTTTTTGCAGTGAAGGTGGCCAGTCAGTACAAGGCATTGTCGTCAGTATACTTGCTGTAAAGTGACTAGGATTCCATAGAATGTACTCAAATAATACATCTCTATTATGGTAATTTATTTCATATTAATTTTGTCAAATGAAATTTGTAATAATTTAATTTTGTCAAATATTTGTAATTTTCATATTGTTCAAGTGCATTGAGATGCTAGTTTATATGTGAAATGCATAATTTATACAACAAACCTTTGCAATAAAATCCAAAAATTTAATATTAATATTTTAACAAAGTTTTATTTGATAATTCATTGTTTTACACTTTATGGTTTCAAAGACATATGGTTATAATACTGTATTTCTATTAAGATAAAGTAACTTTCAACTTAAATGTTTAAACCCACCGTTGGTCGAGGAGTGAGCATAGTCCTCACTTTAATTTTTGATTTGTTGTAAAATCCTGAGTTTTGTTTCTATCTGCCCCACCTCCTCAGTAGCTGTCAGTTGGGATGTAAGGAGAGGGATGATTATGCACACGTACTCCACATCAACCTTCAGTCAGCTCAGTGCCTCCAAGTTGAACATTAGAGCACATCAGTGAGTGCCGCGCTCACCTGTTGACCATACACATTAACTCTTTTTTAGTCTCTAGTTAGTTTTGTTTTTGGACTTTAGATTTTAAGTGTTGCAGATTTTATTTCTTCAGTCCGATAACATGTACCAAGATCGGCAAATAGTGAAGTTGTTAGAAGAAGAGATGTCCAGAGATAGTAATTAAGGTATCGACTTTTCTAATTCCGAAAACAATTACATCATCAGAAACGATGAAAGCGAAAGTGAACAGTCTGAAGAGGAAGAAGGTAGTGATTTAGCCAATCGTGAACAAAGTTATTTAGGTCATGACAAAGTAATTCTTTGGAAAATTCATGCACCACCCCTAAATCAACATAAGACTGTAAAGAAACATCATTATTCACCCACCAGAGTCAAACGGGATGCCAAGAATGCAGCAACAATATTTTCAGCCTGGAGCCTATTTTTCTGAACCAGTAATCAAATATATTACTCATCACATAGACATTTGGCTAATGAAAATTGTACTAAAGTATAATCGTGTTTCTAATGTAGTTGACAAAACCCCAGAAGTTAAAGCTCTGATAGGTCTACTCGTCATGGCTGGTGTACTCAAATCTACTCATGTAAATATAATTGATGTATGTGCTATAGACGAGATGCACCAGAACTCTTTTGACTAACAATGACTTACAGACATTTTTATTTGTTGTTGCATGCACTTCCGTTTTGACAATGCAGCTACAAGAGAAGCAAGAAAAGTGCTGGACAAGCTGGCTCTAATATGTGATGTCTTTGATGAATTTGTTGAGAGGTGCTTGAAGAATTATAGTGTTGGCAAGTACGTAACTTTAAATTAAATGCTTGAATCGTTCAAAGGAAAATGTTCATTCCAGCAATATATGCCCAACAAACCTGCAAAATATGGACTGAAACTGTTTGCATTGGTTGACAGTAAAATGTTCTACACACTCAAGCTATAAGTGTACTGTGGAAAACAGCCTGATGGACCTTTTGCTTTACTGTGCCTAGTGCAGTTGTTATGAGAATGACTTTACCAATTTATGGTTCAAGTACAAATCTTACAATGGATAATTGGTTCTCATTGTGCAGCTAGTAACTGAGAAAAGGGTTACTTTTATAGCAAAATTGAAAAAAACCAAAGTGTTGCCACCTGAAGTAGTGAATACAAGGACCAGACTCAATGCAGTGGCCAGTTTGCTTTTGGAGAAAAGGCTATAATAGTGTCACACGTTCTGAAGAAATACAAAAACTTATTGAGTATGCACAATTCCAATAATACAAATGAAGGAACTGGTGACCTCACGAAACCATAAGGGGGGGTTGATGTAGTTTATGACATGAAAGAAGAATATCTGACACCAAGAGTAAGCGTCTGATGGTCTCTTCGTATCTTTTTTTCACTACTCAACATTGGTAGGATCAATGCCCAAATTATTCTAAATTGTAACAATGGAAAAAAGGTTGCAAAGTAAGTTTTTGAAGATTCTTACTCTTAATCTGGTCAAGCCTCACGTGACCAGTAAAGCTACATCCAAACTGGTCTTCAAATTGATTTAATACTGAACATCAAAAGATTCCTTGCTATGGAACCCAATAATCAGTGACCACAGCCTGTTTCAAATACAGAGTCAAATATGGGTTTTCCCTAAAAAGAAAAAAAAGGTTCAACACAACCAGATGTGCAAAATGTATAATACCAATCTGTGGTGAACACACAAAAACAATGTGTGTATAATACGGTGGAAACATTGAAATGGTAAATAAGAGTAAGAAATAATTAAAAATAGTATGGATTTTTAATATATTGTTTTATTAAATTCACATCTGTACAAGTTAACCTAAAAAAAGGTTAATTTTTATGTTTAAAAATGTAGGTATGCAAATATTTACGTAAATATTTTAATTTAATGTATTATCTTTTATTTTTGTCAAATAAATAAAAAACCAAAAATGACAAAAATAAATCAAAAATTGTAAAATAATGTGGGTGAGCGCCACATTCACCCAACCATCTCAGTGACTGGTGGGGGGTCGACCAACGTCAGGTTAAAAGAGATATAAATAATTAAACATTACCAAATTAAATAATTTTTATTGATATTACTATCATCTGATACCATTTTTTTATTACCTCTTAATGATATAAATACAAAAGAAGCAAATGTCTTAAAGACATAACTGTAAAAAATATGGATGACCTAATAAAAAACACATCACCCAAAAACTGCAAACATTCTCAAAAAACTAGGGAACGTGCATACTTGAGGAATGTACTTCTCACTTGTTTCCCACTGCCACAGTTTTCATTTAATTTTACTGAAAATTAAACAATTACTTGTATTCACTTTCAAATTCATCATTATTTAATAAAAAATTATTGAAGTTCAATAAAATAAAATTTATTAAGTAATAAAGTTAATACTTATTTGCAATAATCGTTTGCATACTCCTCCTATATACCAGTTGATTAAACAATTAGATCAATATTAAACAATATCAGATAAAGACTAAACAATAAATCGCTAACAAACACCCAAAATTAAAAATCCTGTCAATCAAAAACTGCTGTACAAAATAACCAATTTTACATCCTTATGGTCTGATATTTTAATGATCTTATGATTACAAATGAGACATTAAAAGACAGGTTAAATTCTTTTTAACTTGTGTACAAAGAAATCATTACCTTGATTGATGTACAAAAAAGTCATTAAGTTTTGATTCTGACTTTTAGTTAATTAGATGAAATTTTTAATAGATTTCATAGTATTTTAAGGTAATTAATTAAACAAGCTATTTAGATTGTTATCACAATGACTACTAACATGCTAAAATGTCTTTTTTTCTTCACCTCCCATACCTGAAATAGGAATCGTAACCTTTATAGACTAGATGAATCGCCATGTGTTTCTAAAATAGAGATGAGATCTACAAAGATAAAAGCACAGTTAACACTAAATAATCTGCAATACAATATGGCTATACTTGTTTATACCTGTTAGCTTTACTATGTCAAAAATCTTTCATTATATTTTATAAATTTTCAAATTAATGTGAAATAGATTGTGTAGTTAAAACAACTTCTGGAGTTCATATGGAAATGGATATTATCTTTCATGTTCTTAGAGCAATTTAAAAAATTTTAAGAAAATCCCACAGTACTTATGTGTTTGTATGACATAAAAAGACATAATTATGCAATTTAATATAATTAAATTTCAACTATTTATTGCAAATAACATTTTTTAACTATTTAGTAAGCAGAAATAACAGTATACAATTGTACTGAAAATTTTCAAAAACAATCTACAGAAGATATTTAATTTGAAGAAAATAATTGAAACTTTCAATTTTGTTTCTGTAATTTTTACATTTTAGGAAGCGAGTCACTTAGTCAGTTCTGTACTAAATCCTACAACAAAATCAACATAAATTTTGGTTGGCCCTCAATAAATGAATTGGAATTTACTTGTTTGCAACGAAATAAACAATGCCAATTGAGTAGTAGTAATAATTCTAATGAAATTCTAACTAATCAACTCTCATTACGGTAGACCTCTGTAAAACAGAAAAAATGATACTTTATTCATGCAATTAAAATAATATATATTTGTATTGGCGTAATTAGTGCGACTTAAAGAAAAATGTCAAAACGGTATAACCTACATATAATGCTTAAATGTAACCAATATTCGGACCATATTGGACAACTAAATAAACGTGACAACTGTAACATATTAAAAAACAAGAATAAAATATTCTAATTCTGCCATAACTAATATAATTCAAAGTAAATATTAAGTTCAAAGAAATAGTAAATATAAATTATATCAGTGATGTAATATAGGTTAAACTAATTTAACTTACAGGTCTAGCTATCCTTTCAAGATGATCCAAAAAATAAGAAACTGAATCGCTCAATTGAAATTCTCTTCTTCTTTCATATGCTCTACGAATACCAGAATCTTTCCATAAACTATTTAAATAAGGTTCATACTGTGTAAAGAGTCTAGTATCAAGATGCGTATTGTTTTCGTATTTTAAAATATAATTACCGCACTCTGTATTTTTTGGGTTTTCCCACGGAATATTTAACTTATCTCTAGCATCAACTAACACTTTCATACCTTTAACGATATTCTGGTATATCACCTGTTGATATTCTTTAACAAGTTCAGGTTCAAACTTAAGTCCGTGAATAATTTTCATTTGTTTAAGAAAGGTTGACTTTCCACTTTCACCAGCACCTAATAATAATAATTTCACTTGCCTTCGAAAAGAATGTTTATCTTTTTCGATCATTTTATCAATTTCTTGACTCCTATACCTCTGTTCTAATTCTTCAGGTGTAAGTTTAAATCTTAAACAACACGGACAAGACCACATCACATTCGCCATTTTGACCTCACCCTCCCTGTCTTAATCCTAAACACATACTCGCTGGGTTAAAACTTCGTTCTCTTTCGTTTCGGCTATGAACGAGCTTACACACGACAAGACAACTTCTAACAACCGAAGATTGACGAATCGACCTTTGGGCGGCCAGTTCAACTTTGAGTGGGGGTATTAACTGTCATAGGAGGGGGTTCCTGGAAATAATGATGATTATTAACACAATTACGGCGATGCATCGGTTAAAATGAACTGTCACAACAAAGTAATTCACCAAAATAAAACGTAATTTTTACTGACGTGAACATTTCGATTAGTTGTTTGAATAATCGATTTAATAGCAAAATAAAAACAAAACGCTCCTGTAATGTTCTTAACGGTGTAAAAACATTTTAAAGAAATATAAGACTTCACTTAAGATTAATTTATTTGCAACGAACTACATAATACGTTTATCTTAACACAATGTAGATAAACTAGAATTTAATAAAAATGTTGATGACCTTTTAATCTCAAATATAGTAATTAACTGTACAGAAGATGACTTGTTTCACATTCTTCCCAATATACCAATATTTATTTTATTTTTCTATATTTTATCACTCACATGTTGAAGATTATCAGTACAGAAAAAAACGCCCTTGATTGATTTTTTTTAAATTTTAATATTCATATATATTTTTATAGAAAGAACTCATTAAAATTTCAGATCATCAATATTGATTATGCAGCAATATTATATAACTTTAAAAAAATACATATTTTATTTAAAAAACTCATAGAATATATTAATGTATAATCAATAATAATATGTTTCAAAAGAACTTAGAAAAAGTTAAAGCATGACTACTTGCTTGCTTCAGCTATCTTCAGCATTTAAATTTAATGGCCCTGAAAATGTCAAGGACAATAATCTATGAACCATTACATTTTAAAAATTGCATATTACAGCACATGATCTTATAATATTGTGACACTGTTAAATATATCATAGATGTTTTTATGAAATAAGTTTATGACATAATGTAGAGATTTTTTTGCAATATCACTTAAGACAATGTTATCTATATGTTTTTAAATCAAATTTTGTAAACAAATAAATAAAAATGCATCATCTGTATAATAAAATGTGTGCATTGAAAGAAAATTGTCTTCATGTATCTAGAATAGTGATTCTCAACCTTTTTAGCTCGATGACCCCCCAAAATGTAAAAAAAGATATAATGAATATTTTGCAACCCCTAATCTCAACCCAATGAAGCCTAGTTAAAACTATTTAGCTGCATTGATAGTGATGGGCTCCAACTTGATGTGCAACTGCTCCTTGTAATTTGGTCTGCTTGCATATTTGCTGTAAGAGTGTTCTGCTCGAATATGCATGATATGTTTGAACATGTGCTCTCAGCAGTATAGAAGAGACGTAAAGGATTGCAGAATGTCAGTTTAGTTTTGAATGTAAAGCATGCATCTAATGCCTTTATTAAAGTTTTTAAAAGCATAGTAATTTCATTCAAAATAACAATAACTGGTGTTTCTGTTTTTTAGCGGTCAAATGGAGTAAGTTTTTTTCAATTAGACTCTTATGCAAAATGGATAAATTTGTGCAAAAACAAAGTGAGCCATCTACATCCAGTGAACTGGCTGGTAAAAAGAAAACATTGTACAATGACAGTAATTTAAACTATGGTTCTACCTCATTGGATGAAAAGCCACATCGCATTGTTTGTTTTCAAGTCCTCTCTAATGAAAACACAAAGCCATCAAAATTAATTTAACACTAGGAACTAAACATCCAGATCAAAAAAGCAAACCCTCTTAATTTTTTGAAAGAAAACCATATACTTTGAGAAATCAACAAGCTTCTATTTGTAAATCAAGAAAGTAGATTAGAAACATCTATCTTGTACCATTAAGAGTAGCTAAGATGTCCAAACTCCATACAATTGCAGAAAATGTCATATTACCTGCTGCAATCGATGTGGTCAGGGTTTTAATAGGAGTGGAGGAAGCAAAAAAAAATTGAAAAAAATACCACTTTCTAACAATCAAATCCAGGCAAATCAATGACATGGGTGCCGATGTTTGAGATCAGACAATTCAGCAAGTGAGTTCAAGAGAATTTTTTAGTATTCAGTTTGATGAATCAACAGATGTGAAAAATTAAAAGATTGTCTTATACCAGGACATACCAAAGGATGGACTGCTTCCTTCACAGACATGGCTAATTTCACGACCCCCTTTCATATCACTATGACCCCAGGTTGAGAAATACTGATTCAGAGATAAGAATAACACCAATCTCAAAAATATATTTATTGGAATTATTTCATAATAAAATCTTCAAGTCATCATTGCATTTGAATATTATTAATAGATAAATGAAAATTAATAATTTTAATTTATTAATTAATTTAAATTAATTTTTAACTACCTCAGTCACTTAACCTCTACAAGAGCTATTTATTCTTACACAACTAGACCATGGAAGGACCAAAGTTGCAAAGTGTCAAATGTCCAGTTGTACAGTTTCATGGAAACATATTGATAACATTTGTTACAAGTAAGATTTAACTAATTAAAAATATAATGAAATTACACAACTAGACTTATAAATTTTACCATCCTTTCTAAATAGCCACCTGTTAGTTTTACATGTGCTACTTATGTCTGTACATTAAGTCAAATTATTATTAATGGAGTCAAATAATTGTCAATAGTAGAGGCTGTTTGTATGGAGTATTATTTGATCTGTGTAATGTTCTTGACATCTGCTTCTCTTGTTCTTGTAGTTTATTAAAAACTTTAAGTGAGTAATGATTGCTGAAATTCATCTTTTGCTTGCAATTACAACAAAATCCTTTTCAAATAATCAAGATTCACAGTACACCAATGTTGGATTACTAGTTAAGTTCAGTCATGATGACAAAAAAAATTAAAATTTTATAACTTTAAGATGATAATTCTATTCTTGTAAGTAACATATTTATATTAATTGCATAAATCATACATAACAGCTATTCAGAAAAAAGCTTAAAACTCATGTAATTATAATGGAGTAGTTAAATAAAAGTGTATTATCTTAGGAAGAATAATTTATTTTATTCTTTATAATACAGTATCCCTAAACCTCTTTCTTTCTTGAAGATTATGAGAAATGGAAAAACAACTTGAGGTTGACAGTCTTATTACAGCCAATTAACTCAAATTAAAAATCTGCTATGTCTTCATACAAGATGGGCAGTGATGAAAATCAGTTATAATTACTAACTTTTTAAACAAACTGAACAAATGATTAATTACAAAGTTTTGAAAAATCATAACATTATTCTTTTAATTGCTGTTGAAGATAGTTAACAAGTTTAAAGAGTTGACAGTTTTTAAGAGATTATGAATATTTAATACAATTATTAGCACAAAATTACCTCTTGAATGAAACCAACATAGATTTACCTTGACTTACTTTTACACTTCAACTATTTTTTTCTTTATTAATATATGAATACAAATGCTACAGAACACTGAGTCAAATAGTTTTGTAAGCAGTAATGATCAAAATTATTTTCTTTGAAAGCAACATTAATTCCTTAAAAATATTTTGTTAAATGATGAATGCTTTAAACATTGCTTTAAACAAATGATGAATGAAAAACATTCAAAAAGAAAAAGTCCATAGGTGTTAGAGCTAATGATCTTACTGGCATTTTTATGGAGCTCCATCATCCTGTCAGTTTACTTGATAACATAACCATGCATTGCACTAGATTAATGCAGCAGAGCACTATCATGCTGGAAATAAACTCTTAAAAACTATACAAAACCTATTTGCAGCTATGTAACAGATAGGTAGCAATTTCTTGACCGCTCATATAGCCTTCAACAAACTTTGGTTTCAGCATTCCTTGGAACCACCAATGTAATGTACCTTAGTATTCCATACTAAACTGTTGGGTCAAGTTGGTTTAGGTTAGCTTCAAGATTAAGGTTGTTTTCTGGAAACCATTAAATATGAAAATACAGTTGTGCCTATTTAACAGCTTAGATAATTTAAAAAATGCTTCAAGACTCCAAAAAAACAGGTTAAGATCTCTTTGTTCAATTTCATTTAACATCAGTTTTAAAAACTGTACCTTACAAACAGGATCATTTTTTTTTATAAGAACACATATTAATTATGGTTTGTATCACTGAAATTTTTCCTGGTGCAAATTCTCTAAAATGAATATGGTAAAATTTTAAAGCAAACCTACTTGTTGAATTTTAAAAGATTCTTAATGACTTCCAATAAAATTTTTAATAGACAAAAATACCTTATTCATAGCAGCATTAGATCTACTTGTAACTGGACAGTACATAACAGAATTTTGCTTTTCGAAATACTTCCTTATATTGCAATCTGATAACTTGCGAGTTTTAAACTTCAGTTTGTTTGAAGTGATTATTTTAAACATTAACATTGCATTAAAACAATTTGGATACTACATCTTCAAGGCAAAGATTTGTTGTTTTTTTGTTAATATTTTTTCAATGAATAGCAACATTTTTGTTTTATAAATGTAAACAACAACAGAAGAAAAACCATCTGAGAAAAACATCTGGTGGACCATGATCAGCTGTTTTAATGGAATGCATTGCAATCTAGCAGTGAATTTTAGAATCAGGAAAACTGCAATGATATTAACTAAAACAGTTTTGAAGTAGGACTCCAGTTTTTATACTTCAATAGGAAGTGGTTTTTCTGCTACATCAGTATTTTAATGTAATGAAATTCTTTTGTTGTTAAAGATAATACGAGGGCTGTTCAGAAAATAACCAAAGTTTATTTTTTTTAATTTTACAGATTATTGGTGCTTGTTCCCTTCAAAGTACTTCCCTCCGCTACTCACAAAATTTTCCCAGTGGTGTTTCCACTTCACACAGCAGTCCTGGTTAGCTTAATTTGAAATGGCCTTTAAGGTCTGTAATGAATTTGCTTTAGTGTCATCAATAGTCTCAAAACGGCGGCATAATTTCAGAAATAAGAAAAAATCGCAAGGAGCCAGGTCTGGTAAGTAGGGAGGCTGAGGGAGGACAGACATCTGATTTTTGTCACAATGCATATTGACAAAGATGAGTGTGCGGGTGCATTGTTGTGGTGAAGTAACCATGAGTTGTCGCACCACAACTCTGGTCTCTTTTTACGGATTTTTTCAAGTAACCATTGTAAAACACCTTGTTAGCACGCACAATTCACTATTTCCCCTTGAGGCAAGAATTAAAAATTCCATTAAAATCACAGAAAACAGAGAACATCACTTTGATATTGGATTGAGACTGATGTACTTTTTTGGGGTGTATAGATTCTTTGCCAATCCATTGTGATGATTTAACTTTTATCTCAATGTTGTAGCCGTAAACTCAGCTTTTGTCTCCTTTATGATCCTTTGCGTGAATGTTTCATCGTCACTGGCTTGTTCAGCAAGAAGTTGCCAACAAAAATCCACTCGATATTCTTTCTGCTGTTTAATCATCAAACAAGGAACAGACCTTGGTGCAACTTGATGCATGTTCAATTTTTCAGTCAAAATGTGATAGCATTACGCAACTGTCCATCGCAATAGAAGGTCAACGTATTGAGTCACAACTGGCTGTGAATTACCTGGGCATCAGGATAGATTCCTTGCAGGACAACTCCCCATTGAACTACAAATTGGACACCAAAGAAGAATGTGGGAGCTGCAAGCACTTTCAACAACAGAAAGGAAAATGCAATCTCAACATATAATGGAAGAGATGATGGACACACTGGCTCCTACGTGATGTCAAGCGATGGTGTAGGCATTTCCCCATGGGTAGCTTGATTACTTACCATTTAACACAGTTTCTGGCGGGTCATGGTGGGTGTAGGGCCTACTTACATAGGTTTAACCTGGACCAAGTGGATGACTGATGTGTCAAGAGGAAGAAACACCCCATCACGTCTTTTTCAGATGTCCCAGGTATGATGAGCCGAGGAATGACCTTCACTTCTTTTTCCTGTTTAACCTCCAGTAATTAACGTTCAGATATTACTTCAGAGGATGGATAAGGATGATATGTATGAGTGTAAATGAAGTGTATGAGTGAAGTGTACTGTCTCAGTTTGACCATTCCTGAGATGTGTGGTTAATTGAAACCCAAACACCAAAGAACATCGGTATCCACGATCTAGTATTCAAATCCGTATAAAAGTAACTGACTTTACCAGGACTTGAACGCTGGAACTCTCGATTTCCAAATCAGCTGATTTGGGAAGACGTGTTCACCACTAGACCAACCCGGTGGGTGAGGAATAACCTCATTTTTTCTTTCTTTTTCCTGTTTAGCCTCCGGTAACTACCGTTTAGATAATTCTTCAGAGGATGAATGAGGATGATATGTATGAGTGTAAATGAAGTGTAGTCTTGTACATTCTTAATTCAACCATTCCTGAGATGTGTGGTTAATTGAAACCCAACCACCAAAGAACACCGGTATCCACGATCTAGTATTCAAATCCGTGTAAAAATAACTGGCTTTACTAGGACTTGAACGCTGTAACTCTCGACTTTCAAATCAGCTGATTTGGGAAGACGTGTTAACCACTAGATCAACCCGGTGGGTTGAGGAATGACCTCCTAGTCGAACTAAACAGAGGGGACATGTTCGCACCTGAAGAGGCACATAGCATCCTGCTCGAATCTGAAACTGCATGGAGAGTGACTAGTAACTACACTAGAGTGGTTATGGAAGACCTAAGATGGGAGGAGTTCCGCAGAACACGAGAACGCTGGAGGACGCGCGGGCAGACAGGCTCCCAGCTGAGTATCTAGAGGGGCCCCCAAACGTGTGGGGGGCACCTGAATGCAATGAGGCCGCGAGCAATTCGCCTGTGTGTCACAGACGGTAAGTCTGTAGTAGGCCCATGTCCATTGTGGAGTGAGTGATGAAATGAGTTTGTTAATGATACAAATTGCCTCTGAGTTTTCTTGTGTCGTGGTACTTGAAGTATCATGTTGAGCTGTACATTTTATATTGTATTTTGAGTTTTTGTTTATTTGTTGTGTTGTGTACTGTTGTGTTTATGTATGTATTATCTTGTGATGTATTTTGCATTTGGTCACGCACTAATTATATATGTAGCAATTCAGTTGCAACGTTTTGTATTGATTTGATGTTATTGTGTTAATAGTTGCTTATGTTATTGTTTATGTATTTTGTTTATTATGTATTATTCTGTGTAGTGTATGTTATACGAGTATATATTTATAATGTACATTTGTACAATATAGATTTGTGCAGTATATAATTTTAACATAAATTAAATATTATTTATAATGTATTCTGCTTGCTGTTTGTTCACAAGTGTTTGATGTATATGATACATTCTCATGTGCAGCACTGCATTATAGTGTATGAACGTGTGAATAGGCGTAACACTAACTTCCTGCAGAAGTGCTACACTAGAGGTACCAGGAAGGATGGATAGCTAGGGGTGTAGGTTTAGTCGGTAGTGCGTAGGTATACAGACGCATACTCATAACATCTTACGGCACCTGTTAGCGAGCCCGACACTGCTTAGGCGTACGTAAATGGGATTCCTCACCACTATAACAAAAGAAAAGAAAAAATAGCATGTTCTGCTTGAGATGCTAACCTCTTCCACAAGTTCTCTGACAATCAATCGGCGATTTGCATGCACTGGATTGTTGATTTTCTGAACTCGTGTTTCATCAGTTGAAGTCGAAAGGCCTTTCTGGTCGAGGGTCATCTTCAAGTGACTGACGACCACTTATAAATCGTGAAAACCGTTCGTAACATTGCGTACGAACCAGAGTATCATCTCCGTAAGCTTGTTTCAAAAGTTGAAACATTTCTATGAAAGTTTTCCCCAGTTTAGAAGAAAATAAAATGTCATTTTGTTCAAAATAAAAGGCTTAATAATTTAACAAAGTAACATACATTTTGAAAAAATTTATATTTATGGAGATATAAAGGGTTGGAAAATAAATATCGCCACCATTTTGAAATTTGGGAAGGAATTTAAGTTCTGATTTTTTTCTAATTTTAAAACTTTATTACAAAGATGCTTACCAGATATTAATGTAATTCCCCTATCCAAACTTGAGATATAAATTTTTATATAAAAATAACAAAATAGCGGAAGAACGAAGGAGAAATTGCCATTTTTCCTAAAGATATTTTTTATTTAGTTTTACAAGTAGAATCCGAAAAAGTATAGCCAGCCCACCGTTTTAAAAACATTCTGTATAAGTGTCAAATAACTGAAAAATTGATAAGCAAAAGTATTTTTTAGCAGTTTTTTCAAAAAGTAGCAGAAGGACATATTACATAACTGTTATTGTTGTACGAGGTTTGTTCAGAAAATAACCGAACTTTTTTAATTACGCGCCAACGGAGATATTTAGTGATGTGCGGTTTGCAGCATTGTGTTCCACATAACCTCCTCCGTAACCACATGTTTAGTTTTCGTGTTATTGTAATTTTAGTACAACATGTTAGTAGCGATTATCGGGAGCATCTATACAACGTAAAATTTTGCGTGAAACGAGGGAAAACTTTCACAGAAATATTTCTACTTTTGAAACAAATATTAATGTGATTCCTCTATCCGAACTTGAGATATAAATTTTTATATAAAAATAAAGTGGCGGTCTGGGGAAGAACGAAGGAGAAATTGGCATTTTTCCTAAGGATATTTTTTGTTTAGTTTTACAAGTAGAATCCGAAAAAGTATATCCAGCCCACCATTTTAGAAATACTCTGTATATGTCACAACACTTAAAAGTCTACACTGCCAATTAATAAATATATATGAAGCAAATTACTGTAGTCAATATTTTGAGGCCTAACTATGTTAACATAACACGGTAATACTTTATGCTAATTAGAATAGTACAGAGATATTTTCCCTCTATGAATCATGAGACCTTGCAGATGGTGAGGGAGGCTTGAGTGCTCAGTGATACATAGTAGCTGGACTGAAGGTGCAACCATATTGTATAGGTATCTGCTGAGAGCCAGACTAAGGAGTGATTCTGAAAGAGGGCAGCAGCTCTTTCAGTAGTTGTTAAGGGTATAGGTCAGGAAGAATTAAACAGCAATATCAACATCATTCAATCTTCTGATTACTGTGCAGCTGAAAGCAATGGAAAACTACAGCAGTGTTTTTCCAAGAAAATGTAGCTCTTCATTTTCATGTAACAAAGATGGAGGTACCTTCCTTGGTAAAATATTCCAGAGGTAAACTAGTCCTCCGTTTGGATCTCCAGGTTGGGTCTACTAAGGAGGGGGTTGCCAGAAAATTAAAAAATTACATTCTACAAGTTGGAGCATGGAATGTTAGAAATCTAAAAAGGTTGGTAGGTTCAAAAATTTAAAGAGGGAAATGGATAGGTTAAATGTAGATAAAGTAGGAATCAGCGAGGTTCGATGGAAAGAGGAAAATGACCTTTGGTCCGGTGATTTTATAAACTCAAAGTCAAATAAAGGGCAAGCAGGAGTAGGTTTTGTAATAAACAAGATAGGGAAGAGAGTAGAATATTTCAAAATGCATAGTGATAGAATCATTGTAATAAGGATAAAATCAAAACCTAAGCCAACGATGATTGGTAACATCTATATGCCTACAAGTGCCCATTATGATGAGGTAGTGTGCATACAAACAAATTGACGAAGCAATTAAGCATATAAAAGGGGATGAAAATTTAATAATAGTTGGAGATTGGAATACAAGCATTGCAAAAGGCAAGGAAGGAAATATTGTGGGTGAATACAGGCTGGGCAAAAAGAATTAAAGAGGGGGACCAACTTATTGAGTTTTGCACAAAGTATAATTTAGTAATTGCCAGTACCCAGTTTAAAAATTATAACAGAAGAATACACACATGGAAGAAGTCAGGTGATACTGCAAGGTATCAGATAGATTATATCATGGCTAAACAAAGATTTAGAAATCAACTTTCAACTGTAAAACTTATTTTGGAGCAGACATTGATAGCGACCACCGGGTTGGGCTAGTGGTGAACACATCTTCCCAATTCAGCTAATTTGAAAGTTGAGAGTTCCAGCATTCCAGTCCTAGAAAAGGCAGTTACTTTTATACAGATTTGAATACTAGATCATAGATACCAGTGTTCTTTGGTGGTTGGGTTTCAATTAACCACACATCTCAGAAATGGTCGAACTGAGATTGTACAAGGCTACACTTCATTTACACTCATTCATATCATCCATTGAAGGAATACCTGGATGGTAATTTCTGGAGGCTAAACAGGAAAAAGAAAGACATTGATAGCAACCATAATTTGGTGATAATGAATAGTAGATTGGGATTTAAATACCTGAAGAAAAGGTGTCGGATGAAGCGGTAGAATCTATAGAAGCTTGAGGATGAGGAGGTAAAGGTTTTTAAGGAGGACATTGCAAGAGGTCTGAGTAAAAAAGGTAAGGTAGAAAATATAGAAGAAGAATGGGAGAATGTTAAAATGGAAATTCTTAAATCGGCAGAAGCGAACTTAGGTGAAACAAAGAGAACTGGTAGAAAACCTTGGATATCAAAGGATATATTGGAGCTGATGGATGAATGTACAAAATATAAGAATGCTAGTGGTGAAGAAGATAAAAGGAACTATTGACAACTAAGAAATACTATAAACAGGGAGTGCAAATTAGCGAAAGAAGAGTGGATTAAAGAAAAGTGTTCAAAGTGGAAAGAAAAATGATCAATGATAAAATAAACAAAGAATAAAGGAAAGTTAAGGAGAATTTTGGGTACATAAATTAAAACATAATAATGTGTTAAACAATGATGGTACACCAATTTACAAAGCAAAAGAGAAGTTGAATAGTGGGTGGAACATATCGAGTTATATGGAGGAAATGAATTAAAAACTGGTGTTATAGAGGAAGAAGAGAAAGTTGAAGAGGATGAAAAAGGAGATACAATACTGAGATCTGAAATTAATAGAGCATTAAAGATTTGAATGGCAGAAAGGCCCCTGGGATATCTGCAGAATTACTGTGCAGTGCAGGTGAGGAAGCAATAGATCGGTTATACAAACTGGTATGTAATATTTATCTGACAGTTGAATGGTGGCTGGAACACAATAATATGAAACTAATAATAGTAGAATATAACTTGTCCAGGCCTTCATGGTCAACTCTTTGCACAGAAGCAAAGTTAGTGTTTTCTGTAGCACACAACAACACACTATTTGTAATGCCAATGTGAATATTAATAAAATTGTATATAAAGGACTTTTTACAAGAATTAGTCAAACCATAAACAATTTGTATGTACATACTCTGATCTTTGATGTAATCAGTCAATTGTCTAACAAAACCAATGTAGTCAAATGGTTGTGGTAGATAAATGTCAACATTTACCAGTTATCTCATAGAAACCAGCATTAACAATGTCCTAGATGTTTACACATAAAAGAGGATCTCTGTTTTAGTTCCAAGTAACCTAAATACATATTACTTAATCTGACTCATCCTACCTCATTAAAATATTATGTATTTGTTTCTGACAATGATTAAAATTAAACAATCCTCATTTTTCCTTGCTACATCAGTTATGCTCAGTCAATATTGTCCTCTGGTGAACAGGATATAATTAAGTTTATAGTATTTAATATGAATAGCTGGATTTGTTTCATAATCCATAATTCTTCTCATGTACATTTATATCTTTAATTTCAAATTAAATGTAGATTCTTCAAACTTTGATGCATATTACCTGTAGAGTATTTATTTATTTACAGTAATTAGTATTATTAAAATACATTTCTTTTTTACAATTTTTAGTGCAACTCAGTTTTAAAACTGATTATTTTTTTATCAAATATTAATTACACTAAGAGACATAATTTTTGTTTTCTAACATGCTATACAGATACATGATTTTTATTTGTTTTTTGATGCTGAAAACGAATATGAACTTACAATCTTTCTTATCACCCACTATTTTTGAAAAATGTTTAAATTTTAATTAAAGGATTTTTTTCATTTTTCAATGTATAGTTAGCATTTTAAGCTCCTATGTTGTATTTTGTTAGCTCATTTTTTAATGTTTAATTTTGTTAATGCAATTTGTAAGCTATAAATAAACAATACCAGACAAGGAATTAAATCATATCTAATACTGAAGAGTAAGCCTTCATGGACAAGATTAATCATGTCTGTGCAGGTCAAAACATATAGCTGAAAACACAGCTGTGTTGTTTGTATTAAGCACTGGATTTAGGAATTAATTAATTTTGTTCAGTCTTATTGCTGTCTTAAGTTTGTTAACAGTGCAATGTCATAATGCCTCAAAATTGTGTAAATGATGTGGATGCCTTTTGTTATGTATGTTGAGAGTTTACCATAACATCAAATAGAAAAAACATTACACCTTCAATTAAAAAAGCATATCATTTGTTACTTTCAGTGTAAAATTGATGATCAGGATAAGACGTGGGCTCCTCAAATAGTATGCATTAATTGTTCTGTTTATTTAAGAGGATGTCTGAAAGGTACATGGAAGGCTTTGCCATTTTTACCTATGGTTCGGCATGAACCAAAGGATCATGTAACAAAGGATCATTGTTACTCTTGTTTAACAAGTATGTCTGGAATTTCTAAAAAATCTAAACATATTTTAAATATCCTTTATTGCAATCTGCAATCAGGCATGCACCTCACAGTGAAACTATTCCAGATTCTGAGCCACTTGTGATTGTGTTTTGAAAGCTGCGATGAAGAAGATAACAATGATTTTGATTTTGAATTATCTTCCAATAAGTCACAGCTTATATCACAAGGTGAATTAAATGACTCAGTTAGGGATTTAAATTTATGAAAAAATCAAGCTGAACTGTTAGGATCAAGACTGCAAGGTTGGAATTTACTTCAAAAAAATACAAAAATTTTGGGTTTTCAAAGCCAACAAAAAAAACTTTCTCAGTATTTAATTGATGAAAATAATTTGGTTTATAGCACTAATATTGATGAGCTTATGTTGCACTTGGGACAAGTACATAAACCTGAGGACTGGAGCCTTTTCATAGATTCGTCCAAGTATAGTTTAAAAGTGGTACTACTACACAACGGTAACAAATATCCTTCGATATCAATCGCTTATGGTATTAATCTGAGAGAGACAAACGATGTGATGAAAGACGTTCTTGAAAAAATGAATTATAAAAATCATAGCTGGAATATATTTGGTGGTTTGAAAGTTATAGCTATTTTGTTAGGCTATACTAAGTACATGTATTTTCATTGCGTATGGGACAACTGAGCTAGGGATAAACATATATTACACCAACGAGTGGAAGAAACAAGACAACTTAACTCCAAATGGGAAAAAATACTCATGAGTCCTTAGTTGAACCCAAAAAAAAATATTTTTACCCCCTCTCCATATTAAGCTAAGACTACTGAAAATTTTTTGTAAAAGCAAAGAAGAAGGATAGTCCCAGATTTTTGTACATCAGGCAGAAATTTCCAAATGTAAGTGAAGGAAAAATTACAGAAGGAATATTTTTTGATCCTCAAATAAGAGAATTGATCAAAGATAATGTACTTAATTCAATGTTAAACAATGTAGAAAGTGCAGCTTGGGATTTATTTAAAGACGTTTGCAAAAGTTTTCTTGGCAAACAAAAATCTGACAATTATCACGATATTGTTAATCAATTTCTTACTTCATACAGAGCTATGGGATGTAATATGCTTTGAAAATACATTTCCTCCACTCACATCTGGATTTTTTCCTGGACAACCTCAGAGACATAAGTGACAAACACGGTGAACGTTTCCACCAAGACATTTCAGTGATGGAAAGCCGCTATAAAGGGAAAGGGAAAGGGAAATGGAATACTAACATGCTAGTCGATTACTGTTAGACATTAATTCAGGCTATTTATAAAATAAAAGCACCAGCGAAATCAGTCTAGCACAGTTATGGCCTTGCAAAGTTATAAATTTTGCCGATTTTAACTATATTTTCCCTTAATTTTTTTTGAAGTGTGGTTTATTTAAAAGTAAGGGTGATAGAAAAATTGTATTTACAGATCTGTAATGGACACAAAAAAACAATTCAAGAAATGGTATCACACTTAGAAAACATTAAAATGTTTTTTTGTTTTGAATATCAGTGTTATCAATTTTATTACCAGTATAATAAACATGAGTAATACGAGGGTTATTTGTTTTTCAAGGTCTGATCGGTCGCGAAATAAAAACCCGCGCAAAAATCGGATGAACATTTGCGCATATGTGTTGCGCAGCGTCTCTAGTATGGTTTCAATCACGCCGCGTCACTTCGTTTAGTTCTGATCACGCAGCTAGCACGTAAACATGTCTACAACAATAGCATCTCCCGCCAAGTGTGAAGTGCCTGCAGTAATTCGATTTATTCAGGCTGAGGGGTGTAATGCAGCTGAAATTTATCGACGAATAAGTAATGTGTACGGTAAAACTTCAATGAGTGACAGCAAAGTGCGACAATGGTGCAGGAACTTTGAAGCAGGACGTACAGATGTTCATGATGCAGGCGGTCAGGGAAGGAAGCGAGTGTCAATCGATGATCTCTATGAGCGAGTGGATGAGGTGATTCGAGAAAATCGTCAGTTCACAACTTCTGTGTTGAGTGATTCGTTTCCTGAAATTTCAAGGTCAGCTCTCTACACCATTGTGAGTGAGAGACTTCAGTATTGTAAACTGTGTGCGAGATGTTCCCAAGATGCTGTCCAACCATCACAAAACAATTCAAAGGGCGATTCAGAATAAGCGGAGAGGAATGTTGTCATCAGGCATTGTCTTTCTCCATGACAATGCTCAGCCACACACTGCAGCTGTAACAAAGAAGCTGCTGCAGCGTTTTTGTTGGGAAGTGTTTGATCACCCACCATACAGCCCGGACTTGGCTCCATCCGATTTTCACCTCTTTACTCACATGAAACGCTGGCTAGGACAACATTTTGGCACAGACCAGCGTAGAAACATGGCTGAAAACAAAGGCGGCTCCGTTCTATGTCGAGGGTATTGGAAAGTTGGTACCACGCTACGACAAATGTATAAATCGAAGTTGCGACTATGTAGAGGAACAGCGTAACTATGTAAGTACTTGTTACAAATAAAATATTTTTTATTTTCACTCTGATTTTAATTTTGTGACCGATCGGACCTTGAAAAAAATAACCCTCTTAATATAAGCAGCTTTTTTTAAAGAAAAATATGACTGAAGCCATTTTAGATATCTTAGATCTTATTTTATGATTAGGATGTGGTTATTAAGCCAATACTGTTTATATGGTAGGCACAACAATCAGATCTTAACACACTTGAATATTATAAAGTTAACTAACTATTATTTTAAGTATGAACAAAATTCTGGTTGAATGTCTCATACTCTACTATTTCCTAATTAAAAAAAAAACATGACAAATTTTTCTAAAAATTAAAATTTTTAAATTCTTATATATTGACCATTTTAAGTCCACAACAAATTTAATGAAGTCAGTTTATAAATTTTTGTTTTTAATTTGCTGCCAACTAAAATGGTAAAAATTTTGAAGTAGATATATAAAATATTATTTTTTATACATAAAAAAAAAAACAGTCAAGTGGCATGAAGGCAAAAACCTGTGTATTGGTAGAAATGAAAAATGTGAGGTAGGATTTGTTTTAGAATAAGGAAGCATATATTATTTTTTACTTCAGGTCTCAACTAATTTACAAGAATTTCAGCAGAAAAATAATTTGTGTGTCAAAATGTAATCAGGCTATACATCACTACTATACAGCAATTCAGTAGTAGTAAGTAAATAACTGCAAGAGAAAAAAGAGAAATGTATTCTAGCCATTTAAATAAACAATTTAATTTTTCATTAACAAATTTTCTACTTAATAGTTTATCAGGAAACATTTACAGGACCTTTCTATCCTTTTACAGGATCCTTCTCTAAAACATAACAAAAACTACAAGTCAAACTGAGAACATCATCCTTCTATTGAAACTGTTAAAAAAAATTAAAGGAAAATTTGTATTATTTTACATATACCGGGTTGAAGTGGAAATTTCAGTTTGTATAACATATGGTGATATAAAGTTCAGTAGTTTTATTTTGTTTCAATTAATTTTAGCATAGGTTTTAGTTAGTAAAAATTGTAATTACCAAGCAAAGCAGTGATTTATGATTCATAATTTCTGAATTAAAATCTATTTTCATTAATGCTGGTTGTAGTTACCTACTTGATAATTATTTTTTTGTGAAAGGATATATTTATTCTTATGTTTTTTTAAAATAAAGTTACTGACTAATAGTAAAAATTTTGTTTTTTATGTAAATATAATCTTACTTTTTAAGATTAATCCGGAAATTCATTTCTGCACCTAACCCAAAAATTGTATATCAATTGAATTGTTAAATCTGAATTAATTAATTTTCAGTGAGAACTTCTTTTTTCTTCCTTCACTGAAATAATTGCAACTAGTCCTTGGTTACAAATATTTGTTTAGGTTCAAATACCATTGATAGGTTTGCAAAGTTACATTTTTTGCTATTCTAAATTGCAGTGATGTTAAGTTTAGATCATATATTTTTCCTTGCAGAAAGTGTACTAATTTATGAAATATTATCTTGGATAGTTTGTCTAGGAGGTGTGATCAGTAGTTAAATTATGCTGATGTATTAACAAATCAATATTTATAATTTTTAATTTTGTTTATAATAAAGCTATAATTAATATTGCTGGATATCGTTACTTATGGAAGTAATTTATCCTTGAATAGTTAATTTCTGAGACATCTAGTATTACAACAACCTTCATTTTACATTATCATAAATTATTTTGGGCTAGTTAGTATATTCTAAACAAAATAAATATTTCCCGTTTGTTGATTGTGAAGCTTATGTTTCTAAAAACAATTTTGAAGAATCAAAAAATCATTCACTAATGTGCATTGTGTAAATTGATGTTTTAATAATGCATACATATTTAACTGTTGAATAAAATAATCGTAAATCTATGTTAATGTAATGTTTTAATATACAAACTCACTACTGTAAATATCTTTAGAAACTACAGTATTAAAGAATAGGATCTGAGACCTCAGCAACCACTAATGAAATATGTTTGTGAACCACCATGTCTTTTTTAACACAGAAAAAAGTTGGACAGTATTGAAAAGTATTATATTACATCATGAATGAGGAGGTTCACAAGAAAGGAATCATGAAATGCTTGAATGTGCATTTTATTTTTTCCCTGGTTTTGCATTTTTTCAAAAGAAAAATTTATTTTAATTTCTAGTCAAAATTAACAGTTTTCATATGAATTTCTTTTTTACTTTTCATTGAGGTTTCCTACTGTATAGATTCTGATACCTAGAGGAGCACGGGTAATTGATCCCATGGTGTAAAATTTGCTGCATAATAGAAATAGCAACCAAGAAGTACACATTTTTCTATAAACATTAGTTATGTGTAGAATATGTATGTGTGTATATAAGCTAATAGGTTCTATGTGATCAGTAATATCCCTGCCTGCAGTACAGGAGGAACATAGTAAAAATACTATGAAAAAAAATTGCACACAATAAGTTTCCTTGGTACTTACATATTAACGCCACTGCAGCTACAGCTTTATTTAAAAACAAAGTAGTCAATCAGATTTCGGTGGAAAATTAACAGTCTCTTTATTAATTTTAATAAATGGTTATTTATATTTATTTATTTTATAAATATAATTTAACCAAACTTAACCTACGCTCGCTAAGCTTGACCAATTAACACCGTAATTTTTTGAGTATTTGTTTAATAAATTCAGTAGTTATTGCAATTATTTATTATTTAAATAATCAAAACACTCCTGTTAATTAGTCAAGGTTAGCAAGCGAAGCGAGCGTAGGTTAAATTATATTTATAAAATAAATAAATATAAATAACCATTTATTAAAATCTAATAAATTAAACTCTATATCAGCCCATTTTCCACTGAAATTCGATTGACTACTTTGTTTTTAAATAAAGCTGTAGCTGCGGTGACGTTAATACAATTTCCTTTAGGGCTTTATGTTTGATTATAGCTGATGAACAAAATGTCAGAACTTAACTAGAACTAAACTTTAATATTCAAAAATATAATATATAACCATACTTGGTTTTTCTTAAGTCATATCTGTGCACCCTTTTGTGCTGGAGCAACATTGTTTACATACATTGGGCAAAAAAAATAAAACTTGATGTTCCCATGTTTTGTTTCCTCCTTATTCAAGGTAAACAAACTAACTGTCTGACTCTTATTTCATAAAAGTATATAAATTTCTTATTTTCAGTGATGAGTTAACAGCTGTTTTCATTATATATTAACGTTTTCTTATTGTATTTAGTATAATTTAAACATTAATATGTAACATTACTCTTAATAAATATATTATTCTAATAATAAACACACAATGAATTACATGTACACTATTTAAATACGATATAAACTAATATAAATGTAAAGGTTATCCTGTGTAACAACAATATTATAATCAAGATAAATATGTGTTATTTACAAAGTATACATATTTTCAACAAGACTAACAATCAATTTATTTAAAGATATAAATGAACCAGCGCCGTAAGTTCAAAACAATGAAAAGTGCATTAAGGCATAGTTATTCTAACAATTTTTTTTTGGTCCTCCGACCATGGATAATGTGAAGTTTACTTTTACTGTGGCATTCTTCAAAGACAATAAAGGTTATATTCTACAAATCTTCAATATGTTAATTTATGGTTAATCAAAAAAGTGTTTTTCAAGTTGCCAACAACTTTTAATATTGTTAATTAATATTACTAATTTTATGATGAACAATTAATAAGACAGAAAGGATCAATTAAATCCTCTACAACAAGAATCTGTACATTCATTGAAAAATGTCTCTCAAACTGATAGTCAAGTTTTATCAGAGTTGCAAGGTAAATCTGATGCCATTCAAATGCAACTTGAAAATTTACCATTTTTCAGAGGTAATGTTCTTGACTGGCAACATTATAATTTAGCGATTTTATGCAGTTTACAAAACTGCACTATCTACATTTTTACCTTGAGGAACGGCTTAGCTATTATTTAAAATCTAACAATCGTGAATAAAAATTATATAATTACACTAGATCTATTAAAGGCGTTTTGAAATAAATATTTAATTGCATCTTGGAATGCAGATCATATTTAAAAACTAAATTCTATAAAGGGAGAATCTTTGGATAATTTATCCAAATTTATTATTGAAGTATCTTCATATTCCAATCGACACATATGAATTAATTACAAACAATTAATCACAATACCTCCAGTTTATGGAAGGAGAAACTTTCTAGAAAACATATGCTTCAAAATATTAACGCAAGTAGGTCAAACCATAAGATCTTAAGAAATAACTCCAAGGGACGAATTGATGGAACTAAATTTTATACTAGATGTTTTAAAACAAATGCTAACAAGCAGTACAAGGCAAATTTTAGCTGTTATTCAAAACTTAATTATAAGCAATGTCTAATTGGTAATTCTAATCGTTTACATGGATCAAAACAATTGTTTAAGTAAGGGTCATTCTGTTGATAAATGTTACTCTAATAGTGATTTGTTCTCGGAAACAAACAAATTAAAGTCATCTTTCAATTTGCAGTCAAACAAAAACATAAGTGTTGTATTTACTATGCGTTCTTTACATATGAACTTTTCAAATGTAAAGAATTTCACAGAATTTTAACAGAAATAACAGCCTACTGACATGATTCTCAAGATTCTACAAATCTTTCAACTGTACTTGAGAATTTTTGGAAGATTGAGGAAATCAATAATAATATTCCATTTAATGAATGTTCTACATGTGAAAAAAATTTTCAACTTAATTCTACTTAAACAGTCAAGGCAGATTCGTGGTGTCTTTATCATATAAACCCAATAATATATAGCTAGGCAATTCTTTTGTAAATGCAAAGAATAGATTTTTATTGTTAGAAAGAAGGTAAACAATAATTCCAGTCTTAAACATGACTTTTCCACTTAGTCTCAAAATTCAAATATTTAGTTTTGAGTCACATGTCATTACTTTGATGATTTGTTAGGACAAATCAAATGTCACTTACCTCACCATCTGGTATTTAAATCAACTAGTTTAACATGGTTATCGATGATTCAGTTAAAACCACTAATGGGTTATCTCTGAATGATACTCTACTAGTTAGAGGATGTAGTTAATTCCAGTGATTGTAATTGTAACAAGGGATTCTCTGGCATGATTCTCCAAATCAGGAGATAAAACATTTTGCACTACGAACTGTAACTTATGAAACCTCTTGAACACCATATTTAGCCACAAGATGTCTCATCCAAATATCAATTGAAAATAATTTTCCACAAGCTTCTGAAGCTATTAAAAATGATTTCTATGTTGATCTCATTACAGGTTGTTACAAGTTTTTCAACTAAGACATCTCCAAATTATTACAACACTAGGATTTTTCACTACATAACATACGTACTCTTAAACAATTCAGATACTGTCCACATCACAGAAAGTATCTGATCCTTTAGGACTTGTTGGCCCCATACATACAATTTATGCAGTCATTGACAACTCAAACTTGATTGGGACAAAATAGTAAAAATACAATGGCTTTCATTGTGTAAATTACATTTAATTCAAATGCATGGATTTTCTGATGCATCCATTAAGGCTACAGTTGTTGCATTTACATACGCACCTATTCACCACAAAGTTCTAAATCGAGACTAGCCCCCTTAAAAGTCAATTTGACGAGATGCATTTACACACAGATTCCATAATAGCACTTAGCTGGATTCATGGGCATTCTTCAAACTGATAAGTATTTATAGGAAACTGAGTTTCTGAAACTTGGCAAAACACTTCAATTGCAAATTGGCATTACATCAAATCCTCTGATAATCCAGCAGATGTACTATCTAGAGGTTGTTCAAGTAAATTATTTGATATTTACAATTTGGTAGCATGGTCCTCACTGACTGTTACAATATTCTTCCCTGTGGTCAAAGGATTGTAATATTACGTTTAATGGTAATTTGAATTTGGAATATTTATTAGAAAGGTGCAAACATATTTTAATTTCTTGTGTATCTAATGTTGTATTAGATTATTTACAAAGGTTCTCATGTTTACATACTTTAATACAAACATTTAGCTTCTGTATTAAAATAGTAATTGTTAAGCAGAGTAAGCTTAGTTCGCTAGTTCCCTTTTTGGATGATTTAGGTCTATTCCTTGTAGAAGGCAGACTTCAACCCTCTTTTTTACAATACAATGTTAAACATTAGTGCAAACATTATGAAACTATCAATTATGAATCCAGTCAGAAGTACTGGATAGTAAATGCAAAAAGAATAATTTCATCAATCATTCATAAATGGTTGACTTGTTTTAGGTTTAATGCAAAAATTCAATCCCAACAGCCTATTTCTTTTGCGCAGTAGATTATAGCGGCCCAATTGTGACTCATCAGGGCGGGCAGAGATCTAAAACATTGAGTAAGGCTCATATATGTCTAGCTACTGAGGCTATTCATTTAGCTTGTTTCAGATTTGACTTCAGTAGTTTATTTTCTCTAAAGATTTATTTGACATTTGAGTAACACCTACTCAAATCTTTTCTAACAATGGTACAAACTTTCATTCTGCTAAAAAATATTCTGTACAACTACCCAAGGGATAGAGATTTATGGGAAAGCACAATCAAAAGCATCAAATATCATACAGAAAAAACAATCAAAAATTTGAGAAATTTTAGTGTTGACACAAATTAAGGTGTGTCTGAACTCTTGTCCTATTTTTGCTATTTCAACAGACCATGGAGATCGTCTGTCGCTGTGAGATTTTCCACAAACTTATCTATAACGCAATAAATGGTGTTTCCCTTCATGTAACCTATTTATTGATTTGTTCTAATCAACGAAATGCTTCACCCATGGAGTTGTTACCCAGGTATATCCCCAAGTTCTGAGAATCTAGTTAGATGTTGATGTTCACACATGTTGAGTAATGTTTATTAGAAGCTAAAATACATATTAATGTAATTTATCATATTCATATTGCTCTACTGTATACAAAACACAATACATACAACACAAGCATGCACATATACAACATAAACATTGTTGTCTTGTTTAGGATTAAATATCCTAAGCAGTATAGACTACTGGTGTACACTAAATCTTTCATTGGAATGTGTTGCTTGCCAATAAGGACTCGTGAACATTTAAAGAAATCCTAAATGTATATGATTCTAGGTTCAATAAGCAAGCAGGGTATATGTTACCAATTTATTAGTAAAGACTAGAGTTATACAGTTGTTATTATATACAGAGTTATGCAGTTACATGTTACAAGAAAAATATGGTTGATAAATTGAGCTCTATGATAATTACTCATTATTTTGAATACAAACCAGTGTGAATATAATTTGAAACTATGAGTATAATTCAACTATACGCGTATGTATACTTGTTTAATATTCATGTTATATTGTATAACATATATTTATAGTTCTAAAATTGATTATTTTGGGAATCATTCCAATGCACTATACAAATTATATTGGATCAACCCAAGAACAGAATTAATAAAATAAAAGAAGTAAAATAGGATGACACCTACCTTATTCCATAATCCAAGCAAGAACGCTTACGCTCCTTCTAGTTGAAATATTATGAATTATCAATGTCTACATAAGTGCTGCTATCTACAGCAGCTTTTATGATTGTCATCCTCATACTTTGTATGTAGGTTGATCAAATTATATTTACTTTTATATTTATAAATGTAAAATCTTTCTAAAATATCGAACTCTATTTATATTAATATTGTATTTCTTAATTTCCAGAATTTCTAAATTTGTATGAATATCTGATATTGAATGTTTATTATTAAGATGATCAGAAACATTAGAGAAACCTAATTTTCTAATATCTGAAGTTTTCATCAAATCTAGTTTTAAAGGATCTAGTGGTTTTACCTATATAAATATGGTCACAATCATTGCACTATAAATACCACACAAATTGTATAAATCATATGAAGCAGTAAGTGTATTTTTTAAATGTTAAATCTTTAAGTGTACTTTTTAAATTTTTATCATAAACCCTTGTTCTGTTTTCAACAATATTATCAGTATATACATATTTTAAATATACATTGTCAATATTGTGTTATTTATTGGTATTAAATATATATAATTGTTAATATTTGACATTTGTTTTTTGTATATAGCTACTAAAAGATTCATTATAACCATTATATATATGTTTTATAATATACATTATATTATATACAATATATCTATTATAACTATTATTATTTTCATTGTACTTTGTGTAATTGATTGCCCTTACAACCATGTTTGTATATGTATTAACTTTGTGTGACCACGAATGATTTGAATATCTATGTATGCTGGTTGTGGGTTTCCTATGTACTGAATTGATTTTTATTCCTATATCTATTTAGATATAAACATCTAAGTAATTTATTCTCCTATTTTTATAAATTTCAATTCATTATGGTAAGAATTTAATTTGTTCAAAATTATTAAATGTTCATTATATAATAGGATTATAGACCACAAAAATATAAACATACCTAGTAATGAACATAAATAAAGTAATGCTATAAACAATTTTACTTTCAAAATTTTGTAAAAATTCTGATATGATGGGCGACAATGGAAAGCCCATTGGTAAGGTATTTTCTTGAATATAGGATTTATCAACCTTAAAATAATTCTGTCGGCCAATTAATGCATAGGTATACAAAGTCCAGTTAATATAGGTGCATTTGGTTCAAAAGTGTACAGTGATATGTTAAATTATCGTAATAATTAAGAATAATTTTTAGAAAATTTTCTATATATTGTTCCATTAAATTTTTATACTTTTCAGAGTACATGATGAGAGGCGTGATTGATTTATCTGATTTTAAAATGATAAAATTATTATTCAATTTATTTTTCAAATTTTATATTTTTTTTTATTAAAAACATGAAATGCATTAGCTAAAATAGACCGTTTCTTATTAAGGATATTTGTTAAATTTATCAAATCAAGACCCGAATTGCAAATTATCATAATTCCCCAGCAAATCCCCTTGTAATAAGCCAAACCCTTATTGTTATATTTATTAACATATTATGATTATTTTTACTATAATTATTCTTTGTTTTTATCAAATTATCAATCTTTTTATATTTGGAATCAAGTTTGTATTTATACACATCCATATTAGTCCTAATTAAATGAAATACATAATCAAACATAACATTTCCAAAAGTGAAGATGTGAGTTTGATTTCTTGTTTTATCCTAAACTTTTACCCTAAAAGTTTGGTTAAACCTTATTGATCATATTATAGTAATTTAACTGTATTTTAAATGTATTATAGAAGTTTGATATGTAATTTGCAGAATTTGAATAGTAATTTTGCCAGGTTGGCATTTAAAATTATTTTTCTAAAATCAATCCTTTCAGGAATCACATTCCTTTGCACTATACAAATTATATTAATCCTATCAACCCAAGTACAGAACTAATAAAATAAAATAAAATAGGATGACACCTATCTTATTCCTTATTATTTTGTGAATACCTTGCACCATCAGTTGCTCTATATAATTTTTCAAATCGTTGGTTCCATAGAATTAAAAACCCTATACTATACATGAGATTTAAAACTGTTAAAAGATCCACTTTCAATTAGATCAAACAGAAATAAAACTACAATTTTTTTAAATTAAAAAATTTAAAATTAAAATTAATTTGCGAACACATATATAAAGACATTAATAAAATTAAAGTTAAAATCAATAAAAACAAAATAGAAATCCATGTAGACTAGCTAGCCAAAGAATTAGGCTAATTGCTAATTTAGAACCAACAATTTGAAAAATTATATATCGCAACTAATGTGAGGTACTAGCAAAAGCGCTCTTGCTTGGATTATGGAATAAGGTAGGATTATTATATTATGGAATAACATATCTTCACTTATTGATTTAACTAGGACTAATATGGATAATATGTATATATATAAACTTGATGATTCCAAATGTAAAAAGACTGATAATTTTATAAAAACGAAGAATAATTATAAGAGGTTGGGTTATTACACAATAAAAGGGGATTTTCTGGGGAATAATGATTATAATTGGCAATTTGGTTCAATTCACTTTAAAAGTGAATTCAGGTATCCTTTAGTGATACCAGTTTTAATTTGATAAATTTAACAAATGTTGTCCTTGATAATAAGGAAGGAACCATATCAAATATAAAATTTAACTTTATATAATTTTTATAATTATAAAAAAAAAATCAGACAAATCAAACATGTCGCCTGTCATCATGTATTTAAAAGTATAAAAATTTAATGGAACAATATATAATATAAATACTGGAATATTTTTAATTACAATAATAATTAAGAAATCACTCTAGATTGAACAAAGTGCACCTGCTTGGTTATGACATTAGTACATGTACCCCAGCATACCCATAGAAACAATCAACATAATAAAAAATAAATTAATACAAAATCATGAAGACACTAGAATTATTTTAAGTTACCTTACCAATAGGCTTTCCATTGTCTGCAATCATATCTGAGATTTTTTTGTTTATAGCATTATTTATGTTAACGATATGTACTTTGGACTAGGTATGTTGATATTTTTGTGGTCTATAATACCATTATTATAATGAAAATTTAATAATTTTGAATAAGTTAAATTCTTGCCATAATGAATTGATAAAAATGAGAATAAATTATTTAGATGTTTGTAGATAAAACATATATATACACATACATAGGAAACCCACAACCAACAAAACCACCATATATTGATATTCAAATCATCTGTGGTCATACTAGGTTAACACATACATAAACTAACATGGTTATAAGAGCAATAAATTTCACAAAGTTCAATTATAACAAATTTCTAAATATAATGATTATAATGAATCTTTAGCAGATAATATATACAAAAAATAAATGTCAAAAATTAATACATATTGGTATTTAATACTGATAAATAGCACACAGAAAACTGATAGTTTAAATTGGCATTTAAACCTGCATTCCAAGACAAATAACTATTTAAAGTGCAATGATTGTGACCATATTTATATAGGTAGAACACTAGATCCTTTAACTAAATTTGATGAAAACTTCAGACATTATGCTTCTGATTATCTTATAAATGGCCCTTAGGGCCAATTTTCTTAGCACTCAGGTTACATCTGCCTACGGAATGGTTTCCTCAAGGCAGCCTTTGTTATTGTAGGAGTGCCGCTCATAGAGTTCAGGGTCAAAAGGGCAAATGGAGACAGTAAAGATGATGGCACAGGCAAGAGAGAGATGGGAGGTATCAGTTGTGGGCAAGTGGACCTTTACCACATTCTACCCAATATCAGAAGGTGGGTATCGCTTCTCGGCCTCTGGCCTTGTGCTGTAAAACTTGTATTTACTGCTATATTGCTTCAACAAGTACAGCATGCCTACGTTCATGTTGTTGGGGCTGACAAAAATCAGTGGCTGTCAGTCAACCTGCATTGCTGTGGTGTTTAGGCAACATAGCTGTGTAGTGTGTTTGAATCATGTCTCCATTTTCATAGGTTCGCAAGGCCAGTAAATTTTTGCTGAACCTCTGGCAAGTTCAGGAAGCGATTTTGCTACGACCTTGCTGGTGGTCTATATTAGGAGCTTTTAAACTTTGACTTTTTCAAGTGGGGTTGTGCGAGAACAAGCGGCTTTGCTCGGAATAACTAAGCCGAATGCTCACCTGTCTTGCAAAAGGTGTTAGGTTCATTCAAACTGCAGCTGTAGTGCCTAGCAGTGCAATTTTTGTATTGTTTTAATAAGCTGTGATGGAGAAATCCGGGGGAGACTGCCTCGAGGACTTGGTTGGTTTAGCCGAAGACTTGGTTACTGGTGACCCCTTCCTGCCAAGAAGGTCACTAGGCAGGTCTCCGCTGAGTCCGCGGCTCTGTTAAGGAGGTCTCCACGAGAGGGGAGCTCCTACTCTCTCGAGCACCGGCGGATTGCACGAAATGGCCAAAACCTCTGCGTTGAGTTGTGCGGGAAAGACTTCGGTTGGAACCGTGCAGGAAAAGCAAGGCAGTTGAGGACGAGTCAACCCACCGGGTTGGTCTAGTGGTGAACGCGTCTTCCCAAATCAGCTGATTTGGAAGCCGAGAGTTCCAGCACATTCAAGTCCTAGTAAAGCCAGTTATTTTTACATGGATTTGAATGCTAGATCGTGGATACCGGTGTTCTTTGGTCCACACATTTCAGGATTGGTCGAACTGAGAATGTACAAGACCACACTTCATTTACACTCATACATATCATCCTCAATCATCCTCTGAAGTATTATATAAAAACGGTAGTTACCGGAGGCTAAACAGGAAAAAAAAGGAAAGAAAAGTGGAGGACGAGTCAAGGCTGAGAGGCAGCTCCTTGCGAAGTCGAGGATGGTGGAGTACAGCGGTGCGGTGGTCAGCTCTGTCCCGTAGAACTCCGGAGCGATGCCACACTTGAAGGGGTCTAGCTCGGGATAGGGCGGATCGAGGGTATGCAGTTTCGTGGTGGCCGTGATCGTATAGTGGATCGAGGGTATGCGGTCCGCATGGGCCAAAATATCCTCAAAAATGGAGTCAAAAATTTCGGTCGAGACAGCTGGCGAGATCCACTTCTCTGAAACGGGTGGAGGAGAAGGTAAAAAAAACCTGTCTCCTTCGCTGCGGTAACAGCCGTGCCGGGACCTAAGCGGGTTAGTTCCCCGCCACCAGTCCAGGCGCCGGCTATCAAAATTAAGCGGGCCACTGTCAAGGTGGTCCCTGTGACGCCTGGTCCGGGGATTCTGCGATGACGGAGCTGACCCTGAAGAAGGTCCTGGACCAGCGGAAGGAAAGGTTCCAGATTTCCCGGGTCACAAAAACAAGGGACCATGGAGTCGTCTTAGAGGTTGTTAATGAGCAGCAGGCGAAGCGGCTGCTGGAGGCCCAAGTTCTTAGGAAGAACGGGCTGAAGGCTCAGTTGCTGGCCGAACTGAGGCCGCAAATATTGGTCTACGATTTGCCAAGGGCAACGAGGGTAGAGGAGCCCGAAATCATTAGGGCTATACACAGCCAAAATCCTGTGTTGTATATGGATGTCGAGGACTTCCTCAAGAGGACCGGGGTGGTCCAGCAGTTGGAGCGGAAAGAGGCCCCGAAGAGCCATTGGATAATTAAGACCTTGCCAAAGATCCGGCAGGTCTTGGTGGCCGGTGGTCGGCTGTTCCTTGGATGGAACTCTTGCAGGGTTTTCGACCATACAAAGTACCCCGGTGCTTTAAATGTCAAGGCTTTGAGCACAGTTGGAGATGTGGGGTCATTGCGCCCTTGCTGGGCACACGGCAATTAACACTAGCCTAATAAGACATCGCCTCCAAAGTGCGCTCCCTGTGCCTTGGTGAAAGGCTTTGATGCCGGATAACGGGTCGGGGGCAAAGAATGCAGATCGTATGACATAGCCCGGGCGAAGATTGTAAACAATACGGCGTATGGCGACGCCTGAATTGGGAAAAGCTTTCGAGGACGGTCGTCACCATATCGAACGCTTGCGCCTGGGACAGTTAAACCTGCATCGTTCCCAGGCGACCACCAATGAAGCCATGAGTAATCTTGAGGAGTACGACCTCGAGGTCCTCTTGATCCAGGAGCCGTACACGGTCGAGGATAGGGTGGTCGGCTTTCATGGGGTTGATGTTATTCATTCTCGTCAGAAACGGCCGCTCTCTGCAATCGTGGTCGGCTCGGTCTCGTTGGACGTCTTCTGGATGCCTCAGTTTTCTGATGAGCAATTCACCGTCGTGCCAGTCACGAGGGGTACGCTCGATGTTGTACTGGTGTCGAGATACTTCCAGGTTGGATGGAGTATCGATGACTTTGCGAAGTTGGGGCGGATTCTGGACGGTCTCCCGGGCATTAGAGTGCTGGTTGGACGCTAACGCCAAGTCTTCCGTCTGGTGTTCACTACTCACTGAATCCAGAGGCGCTAATCTCGCACAGTTCGTTGAAGCCAGGAACCTCTACTTGCTTAACGAGGCAGAACAACCGCCGACTTTCTCTTCCGAACTGGGGGAAGGTTTCATCGACGTCACCTTGGTGTACAAGTAGTTAGACTGTCTGGCCCGAGATCAGTGTGAGTGATCATAGGCTTGTAACCTATGATCGTTTATGGTGGTGGTCAAAGAGCTCCATTCGGATCGCTATAACTAAAGGGGCCTGGATAAAGACAGGCTGCGGCGCGAGTGTGCGGCTACCTTACAAAGGTTGGAATGGCGCGCGCATGGAGCAGAGGGAGGAGGTGGAATTGATGGCTGAACAATTCGGCCGGGCCATCAACACTGGTTGCGATAGGGTCCTACGGCGGCTTCGGCCAATGGACGGACCCTTAGGTACTGGCCTGTCAGCTGATCGGAGAGTGCCTGGAGCCGTCTGTTAAACGCAGGCGGAAACCCGGGAAAAAGTGGTGGTCCTCTTACCTTAGCGTGCTGCGCGCAAGAGTTAGATCCACGAGGAGAAGATACCAGCGTCGCTCCCTAACGGGGATTATCGATGATGATGTGGGTGCTGAGGATCTGCGGATCTACCAGCGCGCCCGTAATGAGTACGTTCATGCCATCCAGGAAGCCAAGTTTTGGCAAGACTCCATGCGTGAGTTGCAGAGCAATCCCTGGCAGCTCGCGAAGTCATGTTACCGGCCAAAGCCATTGCACGTGCTGTCCAGTGTTCGATGCGGGTTTGGTGGTCTGACCACACTAACATCTGTGGCGACTTACCAGGCATCCCTGGATACTCTGTTTCCAGATGCTCCGGAGGGTGAAGCAAAAGTGGGCGTTAGGGCGGGTGAGACACCATTTCCTGGCGTACGGGCTGTGTAACCCGTACATATAGACTGAGTGGTTTCTCGAATGGCACCGGGAATTGATCAGCTTGACCCAGATATATTATCCCATCTGCTGCCTGTCATAAGTTAGCCGCTTGGCAGATTCTCGGGATGCCAAAACTAGGGTTGCTTTCCGACTTATTGAAAGGTGGCTTTGGTGAAGGTGCTCTTAAAATCAGGAAAAGATCCGAGTGAAGTAGCAAATCGACCCATCAGCCTCTTGCCGGTAATCGGCAAGTTGCTTGAAAGGCTGGTTGTGGAACGGCTTTGGGAAAGCATCGATATGAACTCATTTCTAATTTGAGGCCAGTATGGCTTTATGAAAGGGGTCAGCACCGAGGATTGCATCTTAAATGCTCTTGCCGAGGTGGAAAGCGCCGAATGTAAATATGTTTTGGGAATTTTTATTGACAGAGAGGCAGCATATCCTTCCTTGTATTGGAGTTCTGTCCTCTATGAGTTGGAACGCCGCAATGTTCCCGTAGCCCTGCAGGTCGTTGTACGCGACTACTTGTGAGATCGCACAGGTCTGTTTAAGGATGCGCACCTAGTTGTGGAAAACCCATCCATCACCAGGGGAAGCCCGCAGGGCTCCGTTCTTGTTCCCTTGCTGTGGAACCTGGTATTCGACGGATTTTTGGGACTGATATTCCCAGAAGGGGTCATGGCTCAGGCTTTCGCCGATGTCTGTCTCCTGTTAGTTCGTGGTAATTCACGACCGCAGCTAGAAGACCGAGCGCAGGCGGATTTGTCAACCGCAGAGGGCTGGATGGACATTCAAAATTTAAAGATTTCTGTGCTCAAGTCGAAGTTTATGCTACTCAAGGGTGCAGACAAATTATCATACAGTCGTAACCCCCGTATTAAGTATAAAGGCTGTGTAATCAGTCGAGTTCATAAGTACCTAGGTGTTTTGTTTGATGAGAAGTTGCTGTTTAGCAATCACATTAGGCAAGTAGCGGCGGACGCCGTCTCTGTGATGCACAAGGATTGCTCGAAAGGATAACGGACTGTCGGGCCGTCATTTGTACCGAGGTGTCTTCGAAAGTATGACCCCTTTTGCGGGTCCGTTCGGGCGAATAGGATGGAAAAAATCGAGTAGGAGTGCCCAGCGCAGAGCCTTTGTATGCACTGGTGTTTTTAAACAACCTCCTACGAGGCTACCACCGTAGGCTCTCCCAATCGATTTGGTGGTGAAAGTTCGGGCGGCCATGTGGAAATTGCGAAGAGGCAGGAAGGCAGAGGTTATTTGGGATGCGGTTTCGACCCGGGCCTGTACCGGAGCGGGACGGTTATCTCAATGTACTGGTTCTTAATTTCAAACAGTTGCTCATCTCCCGCCTGCTGAGGAGGCTTTACGCCTCGCAATGGAAGCATGGCACGCCACGACTAAGGGAAGGTCCTTGTATAGATTTATACAGGATCTGTGGGGATGGTATGTCCCTCCTTCGTTTTTAAGGGCAACGGGAGCCCGATTGCTCTCCAACCATGTAAATTTAAAGCAATATTTGTTTCGGTTCTGGCAGCTGATGAGCTGTGCGTCTGCGAGGAGATCCAATCGAACGAACACATGATGTTCGATTGCCCAGCTCTTGGGGGGGCTAGAACTCAGGCCGCCCTGGAACTTAGAGGTCATGGGGAAAATTGACTACTCACAAGCGGCAAATCAATGTGGCAAGAGCTGCATTGTCGGACTGTGTGAGAGTTCCTTGATGCGTTTGCTTTGTTCAACCGACATCAGTAGTTTACTTAAGGGAAAAGCCTCCTACCGCACCAGTGAATTAAGGCTCCAAGTGCTTTAATATGGTGGACAGGCACTTGCTGGTATTCAGCGGCCTAGGCTAGCAGCGAATTGCTGTCTTTTAAATTAATTATTGGTAGTCATATATGTTTTAATAGTTGACAGGATGCGCATACCCACTTTAGTGATATATGACAAGTGGGTGGTGGGACAACCAAGCAAGTGGTGTATGGTACCATGCTTATTCTGCTCATGCTTTTAGGTTAGCTGTAGGAGCTAGTTAGGACACTAGTCGCTAAACTATTTCGTGGCTCAGTAGCCGTTTGTGGCACAGATATTCGGTCTTATGCTTTTGGGCAACTAAACAGGGTGGCAGGAGAAATGCCAAGTAAACCAAATCGGACGGTGGGCCAGTCAGGAGAATGGGGAGATTAACTTTCGATAAACTCAACTCCTGAGGAGCCACGGCGCATTTAACAATGATGAGGAGAAACACACCAATACCAATGTGTCTTCACACCAATATTGTGAAGGTGAAGACACAGGACACACCTTCTTTGAGTGCAGTAGGTGAGCATCCCAACCTGTAGGGGAAGGCACCTGCTGTAACGCTTCTGGTCAGCACACCACCACCCTTGTTCCTAGCCGTGGGTGTCGTCTTTTGCTCTCTAACATTTTACATCTCATAGTAATAAGCCAGGCCTCATTGGGCTGTCACAGATGTAAAATGCCTCGATGATAGACATTTGCATCTGTGATTTTTAAACTCAGCTTTTGCCTTCGCTGCAGGCCTCATCCGGACATCTTGAATGTCTTGCAGTAGGTGAGCAGCAGAAAGAGAGCAATGTTATGCAGCTGGATGTAGAAGATGGTAGGGAACAGCTTAGGAAAGGCAGTTGGGGCCCTAACAGGGTCACCATTGTTTTTGGATGCTCAAGGCACCCTCTAGAGAAGACCTGCAGGAGAAACAGCAGCGAGTTATGCTGAGGCTGCAAGACAGGTATCCAGGCTGTTGTACAAAAGAGGAGTTGTTTTTCTAGTGGCTCCCCACATTGTGCGAGCTACTGGGCGTTTGGTCACAGACCAAAAACAAAAAATGTATGAGGATTCTTTTTAAAAAAAAACTACTTTTATTAAACTACACTACCCAAATGGAGATTTTAGCAGCCCCATCTCCATTTGGGTAATGTAGTTTAATAAAAGTAGTTTTTAAAAGAATCCTCAAACTCATACATTAGTCCTAAATGGGGATTATCAGTACATCTCACTCACAAATCTTTTGAAATAGAATAATGACCAAAACATTGGCTGTTTCATTATCAGTAGGACATGTTACTACTACAGGGTAAAAAACAATTATATAGGTGATCTATTATACAATGGTAGAAGATTGCATACCAAACACCAATTTTATGTTCAATGATTATTTGAAAAGTGTGAAGTTTTTCACTGCTACTTACTGTTAAGATTGAGACAGCATTACCATCTAACATTTTTACATCTTCTAAAGTTATTTAAAAAAAAAAAAGCTTAGAAGGAAAGAAGCTGTAAGGAAGTATAGTATTCAGTCAAAGAAAAAGGGTATGGGGTTTTTTGCACTTCTTGATTAATGACCCAGAGACCCCAGAAAATATAAAAATCTGCTTAATAACTTTTAACTATAAACCAAATTTTATGAAATTTTGCAAATACCCATGTATATGGGACAATTTGTTGATAATAGTGAGATGAAACTATCTCTCAATTTTTTTACTCTGTGCTAACAGTTTAATCTCTTCATAAACTGTTTTTTCAATTGTTTTATTTTTAGTTACTAATAGTACTACTGATAGTAAAACTAATTGTACTACTGATCAACAAAATTAAACAAACCTTGGCATCAGTGGATGCTATTATTAACTTATATAAATTAATAACTGTAAAATGTTAATGGTTTCATAATAAATACGGGTAAAATTGCTATCCTATAATTTATTTGATGATATAAAATTACAAAGTTACTTAAAATTTATACAAAACAGTCAAAACTTGCTATACTTAATTGAAGCAAATAAGTATATTATCATTAATGGTAATGTGTAATGGACACTGCTGTTGCCTAAACATTAAATACTGAGAAAGCACTGTGAGTCAGCAACTACACCAGATGTAACCACAATGTAATTCACAAAAAAAAATTAAACATCTGAAATACATCTCATATAGTCAGCCAGTTGCCTTGGATGTGAACCATATCCTATAATAAAAAATCAAATATTCCACTACTGGAAAATTTACAAGTGCAACCCTGATTCATTTACTATGTATTACATCCAGTCTATACAATGTGAAATACATAGGTATTTTTTTGTCTTAGCAATATATTTTGAAAAAAATGTATTTAGTGTAAATATTTCTTATTTTCATTATATAAATTAATGACTATTTTAAATTATCAGTAATTTAAAGTTGTTTATACAATATATTAACATATTACTGCATTTGGTAAGAAACAGCATTACATTCCTCCAGTTGCTGTGATTATTATTGTGCATTATGTTAAACTGACATTTCATTCACTATAACACTATAATAGTAAAGTAACTGGAACCATCAATAATCAATTCAGTATATGTTTTGTGACATAAGTTAGTAGGTGGTTCATGAACATGCAGTGATATTATTTTACTGCCAACAAATACTTTCTAGCTATTAACAATCACTTCTTTAAATTAAATTATCAGCAATTTAATCTTTTACTTTCACACCCATATAAAAAGGTTATTTTAAAAAAATGCATATAATTTTAGATCTATACCAACATTTACTATCAGTAAAGTTTTCTGAAATATTATTACTATTAGAGTTTCTCTCCTTCAAATCAATTACAGACATTCAAAACATTTATTAATTGTTCAAAGGGAGAAAAATTAGAATTGTGCAAATGAATTTACTTATTTTTGAATATCGATATTCTATCCTTCAAAGAACTCCTAAAGTTGAGACATTTATGGAATGGGGAAAAAGCTTTTTTTTTCAAATTCAAAAGTTGCAGAGTACCATGTCTGGAAAACAGAATTATTTACTCAGATAAGTAAATGTTTGAATGAAACCATATGCAGTGATTACTTCTGCAGTATAATCATTTAAAGTAGAGTAAGTAGTACAATCATTTTATTTAAAATAATTTTTATTTTCAGATTGCTCTAAAACATAATTAAAATAATAATAAAGTTGTAAAATAATTTAAAAACAATTTACATAATATACTTTGATTATTATACAGAAACTGTTAGTGATACCCATAGAATTTAACTCATAACATAGCTGATTCAACATGAAATAACTGACAAAAGTCTATTCAATGATTTTTATGAATTTCAATTATAACAAATAAAATAACAAGAGAAATATTTGATTCTACTGGTTAAAATTTTTTCATCAATATTTTACTTAAATTTTTTCATTAATATTTTACTTAAATTTTTTCATCAATATTTTACTTAATTTAAAAAATAAAATTAAAATTAATTATTTAGTCTCTTTTTGCATCTCACTTCAAACAATTCTCCTCCTTCTAATTCTAAATCAGAAGTAGTATCTGAACTACTGACTTTCTCACCATCAAACCATAACTGTATTTCATCTTTTTCACAATCTAACTGATTGGCAATTTTTTCAATTAAAGGGCCCATTTTTTGATTCTTAATAATAAAAAATTGCAGTACATTGTTCCTTTTTTTATCAATTAAAACTTTTACTTCAAGAGAATTTTTTCCGTGTTTTCTTACATTTTTACCACTCAAAACAACATTAGCCGATGAAGAAATGTAAGCAGCTGTAAACAGAGTAAAAATAATTTAATAATATGCTTATTCCTCTGAAATATGAAAAGTGGTAGTTTGAGTCTGTCAGGCACGGCATTTTTTCATATGCTACAAAAAATTCATTTCATTATCATCCAGGTAGTTGTTACAGGGTACCAGCCAGGTAAAATGAAATACAAGGTGATAAAAATTAGAATTTGAATTATGAAAATGAATTTACTTTTTTTTTGAATATTGATATTGTATGAGGCACATTTATATTATGCTAGTATTTTTTCTAATGTTCAAAACATTTATGGAACGTGGAAAGCTTTTTTTGATATGGCCTTAGCGCACAAACATCACAAATTATTAATGTTCTCTTACTCAGCAGAATCAAAATTGCAGGTTACCATGTATGGAAAACAACAGAAGCTGTGGCATCAATATGGTGTTATTTTTGGCTAAATTGGTAGGGAAGTGTGAACTGAAATATTATTATGGAGCAAAATTCAAGAATTATTTACCCAGATTTGTGATCTTTTTTTTCAGACTGCCAAACGTAAATGGCTTAAAACTGCTAAATACTGTTCACAATCTTGTGGCAAGAATTATTAATGAATGAAATCATACGCAATAGAAAAAAAATAATATGGAGAACCTTAATATTCTATTGAACTTCGCACGCTTTTTTAGATCTTAGTTCTTCAGGAAGTTTCCATATCATAACCATACATCCACGTTCTGCCACATGTTATGACATGTTTTGAGTAATTCTTAGTCATTAGTGATGTCAACTAACAATTGTTACACACTTTTGTTAAACATTCAAAGTTTTGGAACAAATTTTGCGGCTATTTGTTATTAATAGGCTATTTGTTATCAAGATTTTTTTACACAAGCTGTTAACTGCAACCCCAACAGCAACTTCTCAAATAGTGATTTGACTATATTACTGATTAAAATACATATCCTCTGTTCTGTCATTTTCAAACAAAATAAATTATCACTTGTAATAAAATAAATCCTAATTAATCAGCTGCCAAATCTAAAGTAACATTTAATATGACTGAAAATATTAATGTATGAAGTCTGTAAATAAAGTAGAGACTAGTTTTTTTTTGGCAGCCAAAGCGACAAAAGTTATTAGTAAACATATGGTTATATGAACAGCTGATTTATGTTAGGTATTAATATTTTTAGTCTACTGTTCCCACGTGAGACGTAAACAAACTTTTAGTGAGAATGCTACTGAAACCTTTTCAAAATTGAAAAGGGCATATGGAAATGATGCTCTATAACAAGCCCAAAATTTTAGGCGGTTTAAAACATTTTCAGATGGTCAGGAATCAGTTGTGGATGATCCATACTCTGAAAGACCATTAACGTCAAAAAGTGATGACAATCTTAAGCGAATCAGACTTGATATGGTACGAACAGCAATTAACAGTCAGAATGATAGCACAACAATTGAATTTGAACCATACCATTCGCATAAAATTTTTAACAAACAAATTGAAAAGAGTTTATGCAAAAATGGTCCCAAAAAACCTCATTGTTGAACAGAAAACAACAGGGTGGAAGTGTGCCGTGATCTTCTAGGGCAAATTGAAACTGATCCTGATTTTCTAAAAAAATGTTATTACTGGTGATGAATCTTGGATATTTGAGTACCACTCAGAAACAAAATGCCAGAGCAAGGAGTGGCACACCTCAAACTAACCAAAAAAGCCAAAAAGGAGCAAATCAAAATCATGCTAATTTGTTTCTTTGATAGTAATGGCATTGTCCATAAGGAGTTTTTGCCTGCAGGACAGACTGTAAATCAATGTTTACCGAAAAATTCTTGAAAAACTGTGGAAAAGAGTTGCTCGCATGAGACCAGCCAGTTGAGACAAGACAACTGGATGTTGCACCATGACAATGCACCTTTGCCACACTGCACTATGAGATTTTGGCAAAGAAAAAAAACATTCCTGTAGTTCCTCAACCACCTTATTCACCTGACTTGAGTCCGTGTAACTTTTTCCTGTTCCAGACTTTAAATTAAAACATGCCTCAAAGGACACCATTTTGGAACAGTAGAAAAAATTTTAAAAATGTAACTGACTATCTGAAGGATATTGCGGTTTCCGAGTTCCAACACTGCTATGAAGAATGGGAAACTGAAGCGTTGCGTGGCCTCCCAAGGGAAATATTTCAAAGGTGATAGACTATCACCTTTGATATTTCAAAGGTGGATTGTAAATAAAAAGTTTTTTCTGAACCAGTCTCATTACTTTATTTACAGACCTCTTATATAGATAGTGCTGCTGTCACATGAGAAAAAGATGAACTCAATTGAAAAGATATACTGTGGAGAACTATAATATTCTCTTTAATTTGTTTGTATAAGTTTCTGAGATTAACTTATAAAAAATAAATAACCTCAAAAATATTTATAATTTTTAAGGTTTTGAAAAGGTTTGGCCAATAATCCTTTCAAAATAGTTTCCTGTACAGCACGATCTCACCATTTCTTCCAATCTGATGTGGAGCTTATAAATAATCAAAAAAGGCTTTCTTTAACTACAATTTCATCTTTAGAAACAGATGTTGCAAGGGAAATTCACCTTCCCATGCAACCTGGTAAGTAGGGAAAATGTCAAGTTAGTTGAAGCCAAAATGTTTTGCAAAGATATACGAGTAGGTGGCTGCATTATCATAGTGCAGTAGCAAATATCTGTGGTGCCCCTACAGACATTTAAGGCTGTTTGTATTTAATATACTCTCTGAGTTCTAGACCTATAATCTATATAAAGTCACAAATTTTTTCTACTTTGTCTTATAAGATGGTTTCATGCACTTTGTTACATTTTGAAAGTTGTCTATTCTGAAAGTGCTGGTATCAATTATAAATTTACGTTTGGTCTAAAGCATGTTCATGAAATTGTAATTAACCTAAGATGCCATGGAAATTCACAGAACAATTTTCTTAACTGCATTGTGATTAGTATTTTAAAAATGAAAACATTAGCCATTATGAAATTCAGTGTTGTTAAATATGTGAAGAGATGCAGTGAGTGAAAGAATGGTGTGCTAATGGTAACATTGTTCAGTAAAGTTTCATAAACTATTCACGATGAACAAAAAAATAATGGGTAGCATAATGTTTTCACAATTTGATAGAAAAACAAAAAAAGGAAATGGAAATAATTTAGATTACATATCATACAATATCTTTTCTTATTCATGGTACATATCAACAAGTAAAACCCTCATTAACAAACTGAAATTACCAAAACCTTTTTTTACTCTACGGTCACAAGACTAACCAACAAAAAAATAATAAAGCAAAGCATTTGAGAGATGCAGTGGTTTCTTTTTAAAATGAGGAAGGAAATGCTTTATTTTAATCACTTGTCACTAATAATTTGTTGTAAATCGTGAAGTTGCAATTTGCAGTAACAAACATCTTTTAGTATGTTATAACAGGCTATAGTGATGATGCCTATTCATTAACTTCTATACATAAAGTAAAGCTTAAAAAAAATCTTAGTAGGTTACTTTTTAGATGCATCAAATTTAATGGATTGTTGAAAAGAATAGCAATGGTGTTATTCACTCTTTGCTTAACACACAAATAGGAATACATCTTCAGGTTTGTTATATCTTAGAATGCCTCCAGTGACATTTCTTAGTCTATTTTCAGCAATGCTACTTTCATGTATGGAGATCTGTAGTTTATTTTTAATTGTGTTGATGCAGCAGAATTTGAAGTAATTTATTCTTAAAGTAGATGCAATGGGAATAGGTGTGTGGTGTATCAACATTTTTTTATTTAAAACTGGGAGTCCTTAATTCATGTAAAAGTTATGTTTGACATAAAAACCATTTCACATCCTGGGAAAACCTCCGAAACTGGTTGCTTGAGATAGAAGGACAACATAGTTCTCAAACATACATCAATAATTACTCTCTGGTATCTATATAAATTATCAATTTACAGAGCTTTGCGTTTGCCAATATTACAATGCTGTTCCACTCTGAAAATATTTCTTAAATAGTTTACAGAACATAATATCCTCATCAGCATGATAATATTTTCCTTTGAGTGGTTTAATAATACTATTCTATCATGCACTGACAGAACATCTTACGTTAAGCACCTATGAAGTGACACTAATGCAACCAAAAAATACAGCATGTGGGATAGGGATGGCTACTGCTGTTATAGTAACTGATATAACTGGATTCTTCAATTTAACAAACAACTTAGAATGACAAATCTAATTTGCATCATATTATATTAGTAAGAATTAAAATAACACGGAGTCAAATTAATAAATATATATATATATTAATAATAAAGGCAACAGTGAGACTATTTCACAGTACTATACTACATAAGGCTAGTTGCACAGGATACTGGGTTTCAATTCTGTTATAAATATTTTTATGTACGTTAGCTTAGAAATTTACTTGGAATAATTAAAAGGAAAAGGAACTGAACAAGGCAATCAGACGACTGTAAACTATCAGATTCAACCTAAATATATGACTTTATGGAAGTACTGAACAAAGTATGATTTAAAGCTAAGAAATCAAAATATACATTTATATGAACAAATATGACAAGCCCTAAAAATCTGGGTCTCAGTAAAAATTAATAATTTGGTGAAATATTAATAGTGACTAAATTGTGCCCCAAGCACTAAATTTACTTTTTATTTTAATGAAGAAAATGATTATAGATGAACTACAATGAACACAACGGTATCCAACTTCTCAGTTAATATAATACTATTCATCCGATTGTGATGAAACTTTGGTGAGTTGCTATGCGCATGCCTGCAAAGGTTTCTGAAATAGCTGGACCCGTTAGGTGGTGCTGGGTCAAGATATTTTGAAAAATTGTATTTATGGTCCGATTTGGCTCATATTCAGAATATATATTAGTTACGTGAAAAGAAAAGTTTTGCAAAAAATGGAAAAAGGAAAAGGTTAAATTTTATGAAGTTGTGTAATGTTCAGTTTTTTAATGTTTTATCAAACTTTTATTTGTGTTCATTTAATATAAATATATATATATATATATACTCAAATCTAGCAAGACGAAACATTGCTGGGTCACCTAGTTTATGATAAAATACACTTAACTATGATAAATCATTTGTTCATTCATAATATAGAGTAATTTTTATAGTGTACCCTGTATTACTGTATGAAATTATGTTGGAAGAAAATTAACACAAATTAGCACAATCTTAATTTCTGTCAAGATTATTAAAAATGTAGAATTTCTTGAAGCTTTTCACAACTGGATCACTTGGAATAATGACATATATGGCCAAACTCCATTCACATATTAAAAGGAGACTAGGCTTTTTTGATCTTCCTATAGTAGTATTTTTACAGACTAATCACAATTCATTCCAAATAAAAATGATCTAAATGAGCTTTGAAAGGCCAATTAATAAAAATATTAGATAAAGATGACAATCTACCCAATACAAACTTGCTATGTTAGGATTTACCTTCTCAAAGCCTTTTCTTTATATAATCACATGTTCATGAATACTGTCCATCACTAATATTTTTTTAAATTCTAAATGAGCATAATGTTTCAATACACATTTCATGCAATTTTATATTAGCATGTTGTCCATCCACCATTTTTCTTGGCAGCTAGTAGTTTCGCACCTTTTGGAAATGCTGTAAACGGTGGAAGTTTTTTGCCATCTGTAAGTATTATCAGCATAACTGTACAATACTGTTTCTCATAACTGCAAGTTCATGTGAAGAGTTTTCTCCAATCGTGTTAATTATTGAGTTTGGTAGCATGTCAAAGTAAACTTTGATTTGATTGGTGCTTTCTATTTGCCTTATTAAAAAATTGTCTTCTTGTAATTAAGTTGCATATCTCTGAACAGCAATAATTTTTCATCAGTCATTTGGCAAATAGACATATGGATTCATGAGACACAGCTATTCATGAGACAATGTAGCCATCTTCAATCTATCAATCTTAAAGATTATCATGGTGTTTGAATTTCCTTACTATTTATAAGGGCTTTAAATGTGCCATTCATACTGATGAAGTAAACTCTTTCTAGCATCTGTCGTGAATGTAAGAGGACAATTGCTCTTCTTGTAGAAATCTATATATTCTGCTGTAAAAATGGTCTTATATTTTTATTAATATTCTTAAGCTTTTTTCTTTCTTTCTATAATCCCTAATAAACAATTTTTAAATGTCATATTTATGGCCTGCTGCACAATTAACTGTTTCCTTAGTTTTGTAAATAACTTTTAATTTTTCTCTGGACGTAAATGAATGCAAACATTTTACAGAACTCGCTCACTATAAGTATAAAATGAATCCATATTCAATCTTCAAATGTGTTTCACTGAAACTACAAAAACAAGAAACAAAAAAAGAATCATTGACAAACATTATCTACAGTTTCTTAGAGGATAGCAGGGTGAGGAGGCAACTGTAGAACTAACATATATCTATAATTTTTGACCAATTTGAAATTGAAATCAAACTATATTACTACACCATTATCATATGTATTACAATATGGATATAGGTCTCCTCTAGGAAATCCCCGCACACCATGCGCATCCATAAATTTCAGGTTGGTTTTTTAGAAAAAAAATTCTACTTCATATGCAAGCAAATATGGTAATTACTTTTTTTAAGGATCGGTCCAAAAGTATGTAAATTCAAAGAAATAAATTTAGTAAGAGTATGTAAGCTCTTAGCTTTACACAAGTGTGATATACAGAGTAACATTACTAAAACATATGACTAAATCGGGCAGCCTTAGTGAGAGTTATACATAAATGTTATAATTTTTTGATACTACAGTTTTCTTTTACACATACAAAAATATCAACTAACAGAAAATTGTTATAAATACTTACTTAATATATCTAATAAATTCAAGTTAATAGATTCTGGTGTATCATCTGGAAATACTATATCATCATTCTTAAATAATGATATTTCTTGCTCACTAACATTTTTCTGTTCTGACAGTAATTTAAATATTATTGAAAATGGCTCATTCTGTTAACAAGAAAATACAAAAAATATTTAGAGAGCACACAAATTGGGATTAAATTAATCAATTTATTCCCTGATGGGGAGTCTTACTCTTTAAGACTTTGAGGGTTGGTGTCCCCATGGCCCTAGCCTATGCAGCTTTTCTTCCTATTACAAACAGAGTTACTAAATATTTTATTACATACACATACATCTCACAAAAAAACTACACAAATTACAAGATGTACCCTTACTCAGCAATAGAATAATATCTTACACTATTTCTTCTTATATTTACACTGGATGGTTAACACCTTACAAAATGCAACCGTAATCCTGAAGAAAACTATCATGCCGATTGGTGGATGGCTTTACATAGTGATGTTCTCTGGGCACCAGAGTGAAACTGGTTGTATGAAGCCCTAGCTCCAGTACATGTGTGCTTAGTTGGAGTGGTCAATTAAATCACCAGTACTCATGGGTATCAAATTTCAGTCCAATTAATAATCTTTTGGTTGTTGTCATTCCACTTGAGAAAACCAAATCACCTGGGAGTTTGAAGAGTCTTTGACCGACCTTCTCAGCTGGTAAAGAAATGAGAAACGTTACGGAAGAGGTTAAGTTTTCCTGTAGTAAGGTACAATGAGGAAGGTAAATCCTTTGTTAAGGATTCTTCCTTCCTGATAAATAAGTAAAACATAAAAACTTGTGAGTCTCTGAAACCTGTTAAAAATAGGAGTGGCACCCTGCTGATTATAGTGAAGAACAATGTTGAAAATTCCTAGTCCTTATAGGGAAAGACAGAGCGATAGTGGAGTGCTAAATTTCAGAAATGGAGTGATCGTTTGCCATGACTTGGGCTGACATTGAGTTATCTGAAATTACAAGAGTTGTCACTACAGTTAGTCATGTCTATGCAGAAGATTATGAGAAAAAAAAGTGATATTGATGTGTTAACATCCTCGCTTGATCTAACTTTTCCTAGTCCAACCGTTCCTGACTGAATAAAAGCTGGTTACCTCTCTGTCCATGTACAACCGCATATCAAACCCCGAATGCTGCTTCCAGTGTTTTGACAACAAAGTTTGCAATCATTACAGCCATATGGGAAATGATGACAGCACATTTGCTGAAGTAGAAAAATGTGTAAATTGTAAAGGTCCACACTCGGCAAGGTCTTGAGAATGCTTCCTTTATAAGGAAGCATTATAAGGAAAGAAAGGCTAGAAAATCTGTACTGAGGAGAAAGTGTTCTTTCCTGTGGATTGTCAAGAATACTGAAAAGCCCTGAATATGAGGAATCCTGTAAAATTTTGCTTTACTTTTGTCCATGCTCTCAAACAATGACCAAAAAGAGAATGAATGCACATTTTGCAAAGAACTGATTAAAATGGTAGAAGCTTTATCAGCAAGTAAAGTCCCTTGCATCTGTTATTGCAGCATTGAGTACTGGCAAGAAGCTTAGATACTTTTCCTAGGAAGACCAGTAGTGGTTTATCAAAAACCACCTAAAAGTTAAAGTAAACCACCACATAAAGATCCTGCTGCACCAATTACGCAGGAAACTGGTACATCATCTCAATCTTCCCAGGCTTCCAAGTTCCCACCACTATCAACTTCTCTACGATATAGTGGTGGATGAAGTGCCCAAAGAATCAAAGCACTTCCTAAAGGCTATAAATATCAAAACAGGAATAAAAGATAGTATTTGATAAATAATCTGTACGCAGAGTTTTATATACAACCGAGAAAAGGTATTTTTTATGGGTACAAACAATATTCAATACAATGTTTGCGGTCTCTGTTCTCACCATGAGAATATTGAAATCCTATTAAATGAACAAAATCCTTGATACTGTCTCTGCAGGACACTAACCTCCATCCCCAGGATGAACTGTCTTTTCGCAGCTACATCTGTGACTATCTAACTGAGGGTAAAGGACGTAAAAGTGTGGCTATTTTCCTGAAGCAAGTCATATTAGCCACAAAGATTCTATTGGCTGTAAACATTCCTGTAGTCTCAGTAAAGGTATTGGCACCATTTAAAATGAATATCTGCAATTTATACCTTCCCCCAAATTCCGGTATCAGTGAAGATGATCTATTCAATTTGTTATCATAGATTCCTGCACCCTGCCTAATAATTGACAATTTGAATGCCCATCACTATTCATTGGGCTCATCATCATGCTCTTCTTGAGGTACTACAGTTGACTGACTGATGCAGAACTTGGATCTCTGCTTATTGATCGATAGGTCATATGTTTATGTCATCTTCATGCACTGATCTGTCCTTGTGTTCAGCATCCCTACTCCACTTCTTACCTGCATGAGTCCAAAAACTTCTACAGATCAATTATTATCTCAATCGGTAACAGTGACTTGCCTCAGAGTTGGCCATGCAAATGGGTGGTTGGGAAAGTGGATTGGAATGAGTAAAAAGATTCCTTCGGCCAATATGACAGTTGTGGTAGCATGATCCACCAACATGTCATGTTTACATACCCAATACTCAATAGTGCAAAGGAATTTATTACTCTAACATTTAGAAAGCCAAGGCAGCCTGTTGTTCCTTGGTGGGACGAAGACTGCTGGAGTGCACTCAGGAATCACTGCAGGGCATTACATAATTTCAATTGAAGGCCTATGACAGAATTCCTCTACCCCTTCCAAAATGCGACAGCTGAATGATATCAAGTATTTCAGTGAACTAAACTGAAATCGTGGTTGAATTATGTTGATACCATTTCTCGGACAACTCCATCATCGATTGTGTGGAGATCTTTGGAATCTTTGATGCTGATTGAACTGAAAAACAATGGCATCCTTGTCACCTCGCCAATTGATGTGATGAACATGTATGCCTTGAATAATTCCTGTGACACTTCCCCTGGAAATATACTCAATCCAATCCACTTTCCCAACCACCCATTTGCACGGCCAACTCTGAAGCAAGTCACTGTTACCGATTGAGATAATAATTGGTCTGTAGAAGTTTTTGGACTCATGCAGGTAAGAAGTGGAGTAGGGATGCTGAACACAAGGACAGATCAATGCAGGAAAATGTAGTTTATGAAGATGTCATAAACATATGACCCATCGATCAATAAGCAGAGATCAAAGTTCTGTCTCAGCCAGTCAACTATAGTACCTCAAGAAGAACATGATGATGAGCCCCATGAATAGTGATGGGCGTTGAAATTGCCAATTATTAGGCAGGGTGAGGGAATCTATGATAACAAATTGGATAGATTTTCTTCACTGATATCGGAATTTGGGGGAAGGTATAAATTGCAGACATTCATTTTAAATGGTGCCAATTCCTTTATTGAGACTGCAGGAATGTTTATAGCCAATAGAATCCTTGTGGCTGATATGACTTCCTTCAGGAAAATAGCCACACCTTTATGTCCTTTACCCTCAGTTAGATAGTCACAGATATAGCTGGGAAAAGACACTTCATCTTGGGGATGGAGGTGAGTGTGCTGCAGACAGTATCAAGGTCTTTTTTCCTTTAGTAGAATTTCAATATTCTCTTGATGAGAACGGAGAATTGTACACAACTGCTTCCAGTTCTTGCTGTTAGGCAATGTTATTACCTACCCCCTTAGGTGGTGTCTCATAAATTACTTGTCTATCACAAGAAATACACAAATCCGATTATCTTACAAGGTAAATTTTATTATACAGTAAATAGCATGAATCCTGATGCTATAATTTATACAGACGGCACTAAACATGACAATTCTGTTGGTTGTGCTTTTTTGGTTGATGTTAGAAGTAAAGGTTTGGCCTTCCCACACCGTCAGTATTTTTGTCACGGATTTGTATACTATTATTAAGGCCTTGAATATGATTAGCCCAACATATAGACACATACTTGCCTGTTCAGATTCCATAAGTGTCTTGCAGGCGATTAATGACATGTACTCCAGACACCCTGTTAGTGACATTTGGTCTATCAATTCTGAGATGACTCAGTGTAATAGAGTTCTGAGATCCCTAGGCATATTGGATTTTCAGGTAATGAGCATGCTGATGGGCAAGGGGGCTTGTTGCAGCCCGTTTTTATTAACTGCGTTGTTTCGGACGATCTTGTCTGTTTTCTGTAGAGGGTGGTTCGTGATGAGTGGTAAAGTGAATGGTGTGCTACCATCAATAATGCCATGTGACACCAAAGAGCTCCTCAAGCAGGAATAACTGTCATGAGGAGGTTATCATTTGCAGTTTATGCATAGCTCACTAAATTCACTCATGGACATCTCATGACTTAGAGCAATACACCCGTTGCGTTTGCTGCGACTGCTGATGTACAGTACACCCCATCCTTGTGGATTGTGACTGTTATGTGGCAACGTATCAGAAATTTAAATTAGCGCTAACATCTGAAATATTTAAGGAACAATATGATGATATCGAATGTCTTATTTCTTGAAGTTGTACGTCTGTACTCAAATATTTAATAAATATTATAATGTGTTTAAATTTTTTTACTTTTTTGCCTGTGATAATGTGCATTGTAATTGTTAATTTTTTTATATTACTGTTATTTGGTTTATGTCCATGATACTTAACATTGGTGTTGGTGAACTAATTGTTTATTATAGAAGCATTGCTTCCAAGCGCTAATAATGAATCTTCTTTGTACACAAAAAAAAAAAAAATTAGTTAATTTATTAATAAAATATAATACCAGAAACTTGCAAAATGGAGCGATTTATAAGTTAACAGTTTAGAATTTTTATTAAAATTTTATTTTATAGTAAGAGGTTACATCATTCTAGGAATTTAAACAAAACTTCCCCTCTAATCTGCTGATAATCAATAACAATATTAATAAATTTACCATCAAATAAAGTAATTGAAAAGAAGTATTAACAATTGAAAATATTTAAATCATAAATTATCTTCAGTCTTGATTTTTAATTCTTAACTAATATAAAGTTTGTTTAAAAAACAATCTGGTACTTTTTAAACAGCTCACCACTGTGAAGTTGTAGCATTGCTCAAGTGGTTCAGTAAGGTTCTGCATAGTGGTATCCTTCATGACTAAGCTGTTGTGCATTACATACTGTAACAACTATTTATGTGCATGAATGTGTGTTAAAGTGTTTTATGACATACAGTTCATAATGTGCTTTGTGACTGGTGTTCGTAAATAGTAAACTAACATTAAGTTTTGCTAAAAAATTAGTAAACATTATATACTCAAATGATAAAACAATAGTGAAAATGTTTACAGTAATAAACATACTGCTGTCAAAGAGTTAAAAGATACAAGTTATGGTCATCAGCTAACAGATGATGATTTATGTTCAAGACAGCTCTCCATGTCATGTGATTACCTTAAAATTGCATAAAATAGTACAAATACGATTTTCATTTGACAATTTGGAAAATAACACAGGAGTGCAAATACTGATATGAGTCATCAAAAATTCTCTATGAAAAAACTAGAAATGCATTGGGTAGCTGCAGTGTTTGTCTTATAAATTTAATACAAGATCATAGAAACAAATATGTAACAATCTGTCATGAACTTTTGGATTATGTTAACAAAAGAAAAAACATAATAAAGAAAATTATAACCAGTTGAAATGGTTAATGTATTTGATGTAGAAAAAAATTGTAGTCTTCACAAAACATCACTAAATTTTACTGACCAAAAAAGGCATGTCAATTTGGACATAAAATTCATATATTTTTTGTCATTGATGGTGCTGTGCATCATAATTTCTTATGCAGGGACAAACTGTGAATTCCAGGTATTATCTTAAAATCTCAAAGAGAAAATATCAGGAAAAAAAGCTGCATTGAGGAGAAATAATTCTTGGAACCTGCACAGCTCTCTTATCACTCTTGATTTGTGACTTTTGGCCAGACTAAAACAACTAGGCTTTCTAGGCCACCATACTCTTCTAATCTGGCTTCAGCAGACGTTTTCTTATTTCCCAAACTGAAGGTATAATGAGGCAACTGAAGGTACTAAAAAAACCTTGCAGATGGATTTATGCTAAATACAAAAAACTGCCTCTTGTAAGGACTATTTAGGAATATTTTCAAAAGGGAGAATAGCATTTGGAACTGTGCACTGGTTCAGGAGGGGAGTACTTCAAAGTAACTAGTTCTCGTTACTCTCTGGAATCTCGTAGACAGATATGTATTAATTCATAAAAAAAAAAAATTTTATAAATCCATTGCTTATTTATCTGTTTGTGGATTGTTAACATTTTGTAAAAATTTGAAATTTTTCATAATATTAATAAATCTACTGAAGTATGCAAACTTTTCTGTTCATAAATCATTGAAGTTTCATAATTTTATATTTCTATTTAAATATAATAATTATTTTTAAATTGTAAAAATTATCTTTGTTGATCACTATCCCCTTATTAAGTAGAGACAATGTAAGAGATACTTGTTAAACTTACTCTCTCTGAGAGTAATGATGTTTACTGTATATAAAGTATTTTAATATAAATACAAGTTTTAATATTAATACAACATGATCACTACAGTTAATGATGTCAATGTTTTTAAATAATTTTTCTATGTTTCTTATTCTGTATTCTTTAAAAATGAGACATTCTCCTCCAACATATAATTTTGAATCTTCAGTTTTATATGACTTAATCTACAAGTAAAAATGTTTAAACAATGGATTTAGTTACTATGTAGATATGATCATAACATTTGTATATTCATCTTGATTATTTATTTATATCTTTATTATTAAAATATAGATTGTAAATATATTAACAACTACTTTTAACTATGACATCTAATCAGGATGGATTTAATATAAAAATATGACAACCTAACCATATTTTAAAATCAAGTATTCCATTTTGAAATCAATGAAAATTAATCAACTAAATAACTATCATTAATCAGATTTTATTGAAATACAATCAATTTCCAAAAAATCACACTTTTTTAATTTAAATATATTGATCTAATAATAATTATTAACCTTTGAATGTAAAAAACTTTTACAATAAAAAAAAAAAAAAATCAAAAATAATATTAATGAAAAATATCAGAAATTCTTAACGAAATAAAATTTTATGTACTTTTCATTTTAAAATAATGTGTATACATAATTTAATAGACGTACAAGGAAGTCATGTTTTGTCCAAATCAGATATTTTTTGCTATATTTCACAACCACTTTTAGTTAACAATAATACTACGAAGTCTCTGTGATGTGTGTTGCAACCTTGTGATGGCTATGAAATATGACTGAATATTCAACTGTTTGCATTGTTTTTGTTTGTTTACCTTATTACTGAGTAATGTTTATGGTTTATTTTAAATGTAAAAAGATTTAGTTTTATTTTTTATGTGTGATAAATAAATATCTCTAAATGTGTTAATATGGGTAATCCTCATAGACATATCTGTTTTTGTTTGCATGCAAACGGTTTTTTAACCTTTGTCTTTTTTTAATAATTAGCTACTTATCTGAATATTTATTCTGTTTATCATAACTTAAAGTGACATAATACAAAATTATACATTTATATAAAAGCTGAATGCAGTTACACATTTCACGATCAATGTAAAGAATCTTGAAGAAATTTATTTTTTATTTTATTTTTTTGGAAAAATTTTACATGTTGAAAAAATACATACGGAATGCATTTGTAATCTTCATTACAATAAAAAAAAATCTGATGTGGACACTACATGACTTCCTTGTACACCTATTAAATTACATATACATATTTCAGAAATACATAAAATATTATTTCACTAATAAGTTCTGATTTTTTTCATATTTTTTTATTATTATTATTGAATTATTATTTATTTAATTTTTTTACAATCAGAGGTTAATAATTATTAATAAATCAATATATTTAAATTTAAAAAAAGGAAGAAAATGTTGCAAAGAAAGAATAAAAAGATTAAGAGAGGATGATGAATATGGAGAGAAAATTTGAAAACTAGAGAACGTGTACACAAATTAAGATCAGAAGAATTATATCAAACCAAAGAGCGATTAAATGATTGGCAACAAAAAACAAACAAAATGATGATGAATTCTGAATTACGGAGAATAATATTGTTTGACAATATCAGAGGAATGAACTAAAAAGAAAGAAATCTTTGCAATTTATTAAAGATGGGGTATGTATGCTTCAGTGCATATGTTATAATGTGAGGGTCTACTTTTCAGTCACTCTGTAGTTAACTTTAATGTAGATAAAATTAAATGGAAAGTGCAGAATAATTAAATAAAATTAAACTAGAAAATCCAAAAATAATACGAGTTTAAATTAATATTAAATAATCAGATTTTTCACTAAGTCTATTATATATATACATATGCAATAATGCCTATTAAATTACATACACACATTTTTAAATATACATAAAATTTTATTTCATTAATAACTTCTGATTTTTTCATTTTTTTTTTATTGTTAATGAATAATTATTTATTGTAACATTTTTTTACAATCACAGTCAATAATTATTAATAAATAAATATATTTATATTAAAAAAAAAGAAGGAGATGAATTCTGATTCAAACTGATGTGCTTTCCCTTGTAACGCCGAAATATTTCATTAATTAAAATTTTATTTGGCTATAACTTTGGAACCAATGAAAATAAGTACCACTTATGATATATCGTTGAAAAGATCTCAATGAGGGCTTATTACTGCAGTTAAGAAAGAGTCCAAAATCTAAATTTTTTTAGAATTTTGGGCTTTTCTGGACACTTTTGGTTCAGTCAATTGTAATCAAAAGGGGAGGTGGACCACTAGATGTTACAACAGTCCTAAATCCAAAATTTCAACATCCTCTGGCTAATCATTTTTAAGTTATGCGAGATACGTACGTACGTACAAATGTCATGCTGAAACTAATCAAAATGGATATTTCCATAGAAATCTGAAAACCAAAATTTTTGCGATCACAATATTTCCTTTATTTCGTACAAGGTAGTAAAAAAACAGTGTAATACAATTTTTTTTTGTTGCTCAATAATGCAAACTAAAAAATAAATTAAATTACCAAAAGAAAGAAAATAAGATTTCCTTCTAAATAACTTCAATGCAACACTAAAAGGCTGAAATAAACCAACAAAGCTGAAAATTAATGAGTAAAAGGGTTAATATTCTACCATCTCAAAGCTAAGGAAGATATAAAATAATAATATTAAGATTTATATAGTGTGTAAAACACACTTAATTTTTATATTTATATGTAATACTTTTAACTAACAAGAACAAATTATATGAATTTATGCTCAGCAGTATCATTCAGATGTTTGCATAGTATAAATTGAAGTAAAATATTTATCCTTAAGTAAACAGTGATTTTACATGCAGAATTTTTTAACATTTTATGACCCATCGAAGATGGAAGCAAAATTTTGTTCTATCACGTCACTACCTAACTTCTTATGAGAAAACACCAATCACAAAAATTGCAGATATGATATTTTACATACCAGTAAATTATACAAATGTGGTACTTACACGTTTAATCTTGAATGATATTCCATCTTTACACATCCATATAATTTTCACATTAACAAGATCATCATATGTAGATGAACGATTAGCACTAGCTTCACTAACATCAACTGCATTATTATTACCATCATCATCATCATCGGTAATACAAATGACCTCATTATCACAACTTTTCTATAATAAATAAAATACATTAATCTAATAAAGCATATGAAAATAAACATATATTCATTGGAATCTATTGAATTTAGCATTATACAAATTTCTTTAATAATGAAGCATCATAAAAAAGGACAACTTTTTCACTCAGCTTAAGCTAAATAAGTATTTCTTATATAAGGCTAAAAAAAAAATAATTAAATCCACTTTACATCCTGAGTAAAACATTTAACTGCAACCTTTACAAATGAGTTACATGGAATAGCTCAGGGAAATTGAAGGATGAGAAGAAAAGTTAAAATTTCAGTTGATGAATTTAACAAAAACCATTCTTATAGATCACTAAGATTAAAGTTATATGTAGTATTGCTGTATGTTTTGGCATTTATCAACAGTCAATGACCAAAGTAATTAATCATTCGTTTAAAATTAAATAAATATATATGATTCTTACAAGTGGTACACTTTGAAGCAACAATGCTATCAGTATTTTTCTATAATTTATTTTTTTATTAAGGGGACTCAACAAAAATATTAATAAGGGATGCTTTTACAAGTATAGATTTGAATTTTGATTTTATTTTTCAAATACACTACACAGCTTTTGTCATATTAAAAGTCCAGTTTCTGGTCAATTAACAACACTTTTTGCAATGAAAGGCTTACCAAATGGATAATTAATTACCTATGAAAAATACTTTAGCCATTAATAATACTGTGTACTTAACTGGCTGCACTGCACGTGGTATTCCATTGGTAACAGTACTAATTACAAAAACATACACATTAACAGTGATCTAAAACCTTATTGTGTTTTATAAATGCTACTATATGTAACTTCTTGTAATTTTTTAATTTTTTCTATTTTTCACAATTTTATTTTTTTTTTTATAAATTTTCAAAAATAGCAAATTTCTCAATTTTTTTGTTTAATTTTTTAATTTTCCTAATCCATACATTAAAATATATTCAACTTGTGAAGCAACCCCCCCCCCCCCCCGCAACATAATGAGATGTGGATGATATGTATGACACGTAAATGAGATAGTCTTGTACAGACTTAGGCCAACCATACCTGAGAAGTGTGTTTAATTGAACCTCCACCACCAAAGTATAACAGTATCCCGCTGCCTATTATTCAAATCCATATAAAAGCAATTAAATTTTACTACGATTTGACCTCAGAACCTTTGGCTCTGAAAATCAGCTGTTAAACAACTGATTTACAATGACAAGTTAACCATTAGACCAACTCGATGAGCAAAATTTTTCAATTTGATAAATTTTTTAAAATGCATATTCAAATCTTATTCATGACCAAATTCATTGATTTTGAACACTTTCTTTATTTTACAGAGAAAGTTTTTCAAAGAGGTGGATCTATTGTAAATTTCTTTCAGAAATCTTAAATACAACATTTTTTATTTAACTGGTGAATTACTATATTATTATTTACATTAGATTATAACATAGTAATAATAGCAATCTGAAGTAATTTTGGGTTAAAGTATGAGTATTTCTATGAAAAAATGCAAGAAAATTGGCTGGAAACCTTAGGTAAAAAAAAATTGTATTTTTGCATTTGGTGTAACAGCCTTTGGTCAACTTGTAGTTGTTTCTTAACATTATTTCTTTGCATTCTTTTTCTAATTCATATCAAGAAAGTGATTCTTTATCTTCTGTGTTTCTTTGAATGGCTTTTCCGTACAGATTTGGATTTCTTTTTGTAAACTTACCTATATTAAAAAAAAAACCTTTAAATTTTGCCTTTTGAAGGTATGCAAAGATTACTTAACCAATAAAAATGTAAATTTTCAGTAAGCAATATCATTTTTTAGAGAAAGTGTCAACTTATGTTGTAACAAGACTGGTATAATGGACCTGAGAAACGGATATCTGCCAATTAAGAAAAAAAGAAGAATAAAATAATAATGGAAGGAATCCAGAAGGGGACTAAAACGAATTCTTTTTCTAAGGCTAACAGGTCCATTTAACAATTGTTCTTTGTTATACTGCTCGCTGACACAACTAGATGTTGTTCCATGAGAAGAATTACTGGACCAGAGTAGGAATTCATGGGAAAATGTAAAGACTTGGATGATGATTCTTATGCTTCAACTTGGGTCTGGTCTGCAGATCAAGAGGATAGGAGTATAAATACTCTAGGAAAGATGAGTTAAGATCAATTTTGAAGAAGCCAAGTATAGGTGTATTGCTGGTTGTGTCCAACAAGATTGTAAGACGGCATTATCTGTCAACGTGTAGTTCTACTGCAAGGTGCAGGATAGTGTTTGACGTGATGTCACAAGCATTCCAGTGTTGGCAGTGGGAGAGAATGCAGGAGGTTGTTTAGTGAGTTACTATAGACAATTAGTGAAAGAAGTAAAGTATTAAACTCACTCATAAATTGCTAGGGTAGTTTTATTTGTAAAAAGGAAAGGTATTTGCAGTCAAAGAACTTTAGAATAAACTTAACTTTAGAATAATTAATTTGTCAATAGGAATGAACTCTGGTTTTTATATTTAACTACCTGTAAATGAATCTTGTCTTTACTTGAAATTATATTTTGTAAGTAATCAATGTTTATAATTATTATTGTTGACGTTTATTATAGTTTGTGGTTGTTATTATAGTTAGTTATTTATTATTGTCATTATTATTATTCATTTGTCTTATTTTACTTATGTTCTTAAAATAATCAATTGTAATTATATAAACATCTTTAACTGTTAATCTCTTAATATCCTGATCGAGCCACAAACACGTGACAATATTATGCAGAAAATACATTTATAATCTAGAAGATATTATCATAAAAAGATATGTGTAGATCACAAATACATTTCTATTACATGGATTTTAATATGCAATAGAATTTGGATATCCAATTTTAAATGGCTTAGGTACTCTGAATAATTCCATCCAATTAAGGGTTTGTAAGTCATTTGTTTTCTTTTTATGTTGGCTTCAGAATAAAGATTTAAAGAATCTATATGTTTTTACTTTTCTGTTTTATATATTTTTTCTAAAGCTTATTTCACTCTAAAATTACCAAGTGGTATCAACTGTTATCAGTCATTACCCACTAAATAATAAATAACAATACCAAGATGTGTTATAGTATATATTATACTACTTGTGTTATTCACGTGTAACTTTGAACTGTTCTGAGTGCTAAAATAGCCTATACTCTCTTCTTGTTGCTGAACATCTCTTATAAGATTTTTATTATATTATGTAAACATATTTATTCTTATTCTGTTAATACATTGACACTATATCAGGGATGATTTAGATGCCCCACTTCCACTGTAACATACAATAAAAAACCAATTTTACACCAAAATGCTTATCCCCATGAAATAGAAAATATTACTGGACATTCTGTGTGGTTGCACCACAGTGTGAAAATAGTAGTCTATAAATATAAAACAGTGGAAATGGGGCATCTAAATCACCCTTGGTATACTGTTAATGTGCTGAAAAAATATGTCATAGAACTGTTGATCACTATTAACTACTCAGTTTCAAACAACTTAAAAAAAAATAGTTGGATCAATAAGTACCCCATCAATGTTTAAACACTGTTAACACAAAAACACAAATACAGAGTGATTTAATAGGGGTATCTAAAGTAGTAATGCTGACACTACTACTAATACAGTGGAGGGGATATTGTAGCATGATAGGATGTTGTAGGTAGCAAAAGCCAATTGCTATGTTGTACTTGTTTTGTTAATTTGTGTTTTCTGTTTTATAAACAGTTTTTTTTAATACTGAAGAACATTTTTTTTTACTACCTCTCATTCATGATTACCTTAGTAAATGCCTCAGCCAAGATCTAACCACAGATTAGAAAGAAGGAACGGTCTTAAAATTAAAACTAAATTTATCATTATTATTATTAAAATTTATGAACATTTACAATAAAAACTAAAATTGTTATATTCTGAAATGCAAGCTTGTGTAGCAATCTTTGCGATAGCCATGCCCATATGGTGTACAAAGTTATAATACAATTAAAGAAATTGGGAGAAAATGAAAATTTTAGTTTGCCCAGAAAACCTTATAAAAAAACGAAGAAAGTTAACAATGATAACTTTCAAAGTTGTGCTTAAAAAACATTTCTTACAATTTTCAGACACAGTACTGCTGACATTAAAGAAGTTATTTGTGGTTTTAAAAATAGAACACCCAAATCTATAGAGAAATTGCATGCACAATCTTTTAGAAAAATTCTGAGGAGTATGGGTCATAGATGCAAGACAAATAAAAGTAATAGAATAGTTTTGATAGAACAATATGACATATGCTTCAAACAAGTTAATCATTTAAAACAAACAAATGAAAATTGCATAAAAAATTTAATCTAAATTAGTAGTTGCATAAAAAATTAATGACAAATGCCAACAGAACATTCCAGCCTATAGTCATATTTTAACTATCACAATTTATAAGTTAAACAATAAATTATAAATAAAAAACAATATTACACATTTGTTAAAAGATGGTAGCACATGTTATTTGCCAAATAATTGTTATTACTCAGAGTTCAAACTATAGACACAGATAGAATCGCCACATTGATTCATTTTATAGTTTATTAGGCATGTAACAGTGTTTGCCTGATAAGAGTTTTATATATATATATAAGCTTGGTATATTATATACCATGCAATAACATAAGGAGTTATACTTTAGGATCAGGTGAAAAGTTATAAGTAGCAAGAATATACTTATCCTAAAAAAATGAGTGCTGCTAAGAATAAACTGTTGCGCATGGTTTAAAAAATCAAGCAGAGTTAAAAAATAATAATTTGGTCATCATCTATTCCTCATGAGTGCATAATATTACTGTATTTTATTTAAAAATAAAAGGCTTAATTCCATGAATTACAACACCGATATAAAACATGTGATTCTCTAAATTTTAAAGAACTAAAATGAAGTTTAAAACACTTACTAAAAGTCCTTTCACTATCAAAGCTAATTAACAAATTGTTGAATAATATTGTTGTAATAAAATTCAATGATCATAGATTTAAAAGAGTTAAGAAAATATTTGGTCTGTTTCTAAATTGAGTTTAAAAATGGATCAAAAAAAGAATAAGAATTCTTCTTTTGATTAGTTAATACTTTAAGTTACTTTTTAACTACTATAACTTAAAAAGCTAAACAGTCATGTTTTAAAGTAAATCTTGATATCATCTCATTAAGAAGGTTACAAAATGTGTTATTTATTGTAATTTTACTATTAACAATTAAAGCCATTCTTATTATTTTTTTTATTTTAACATTGTTAGTTGTTAAGTTGTTAAAATCGCATGAATTTATTACATAGAAAATAATCAGCTGTCATACAGGTAATTTACTTTTAGCAAAATGTCCTACAGCGGTAACATTTTCATAATACACAGTATAATAATCTTCAAAGCAGTGTATGTTAATCCATAGTAACAGTATCTATACACTGTTTACATTTTTAAAGAAAAAGGTTTTAAAGAATAATGTGTTATTTTAGAGGTTTCAGCAGAGGATGGTAATAATATAATTATTTATCAGTCTGTCAATACTATTCTTCTAATTTTACTACACATGTACAGTTTTTTGAACGACAGACAGTGATGAAAATTATTAAAAATGGAAAGCTGTTTAAATGATAAATAAACTAAGTTCATTAAATATAAAGTTTTTGAAAATCCATATTATAAAATTTTAGTCATACTTGCAGCCACTGACTATTATTTTCATTCAATCTGGTGTCAGCTGGCATTACAGGCAGTTTTTTTTGGATTAGGCATACTGTTATTTTGAACACCACTGAAAAGTCAGCTGTAGGATTCGAATGTCTGTTCATTTACTATACAGCTGGTTTTCATTTTTATATATTTATGGTGCTTCAGTATAACTTTTTGTGTATATTTAGAATATCAAGGTTATGATCTACATGTACACAAAAAGGGTTGCATCTTGACGTGCTTCAACATTATGAAATATAAAAAAAACACCCAACAATGATGTACTAAATGAAGAGACAAAGTATAAATCACACCTTCTGATGACATCCTAAATGTATGTCCGCAGGAATAAAAAAAAAGCCTCAGCAAATAATAACAAGAGAGAGAATAGCAGTCTCTGAAAATGACTGCTAGATTGGCTGAAATAATACAGTATAAGTTATAAAAATTCTACATTTGAGAAAATTGGTTTGGTTAATTGTGATGTGATGAATACAGTTCATTATAAATATATATATATATATATATATACACTATTACCTTTTGTTTTTTAATATTTTTTCTATTGCGGGTATTTTGAGAGGGCGTAGAATTTAAAGATTCTTGGCTATTACAATATCCATAATCATCATCACGTACAATTACATCTACAAAATTTTGATTGTTTCTTTTTAATCTAAAAACATAATTTAAATTTATTAATTAATGACAAAATTAAAAATAACATAAAAATAATAATTTTTTTCATATATAATGATGGTGCAATAATGGGTTCCAATATGTACAGAATAATTAATAAAAGATACAATAGAGAAGTCTATTATTTACTTATACATAGATTTAATAACAAGGAACAGAATGTACAAAATACAATAAAATTTCTCTGTAATGAACCATTAGAGGCAGCCAGAAAGACTGGACTATTATCTTATACAAAAGATTATTAACCATACATTACAACTGAAAAAAGATAATTATTATCTGTTATGATATTTAGTTTTATGTTTAATAAGTAATATGACGCTTTGCCCCAAAAGAATTGCTGACAACATTTGGGAAAACTTAAAAGCAATAATATAGAAAGAAAAAAAAAATGAGTGGTGTTCCGTACACCCATGACTGTGGAGGAAAACTGAGCAGTAAACAGTACTGTTGAAGAGGACTGAAACAACATGTAAAGTCTACGAAAATGATAAAGTGCAAATCATATCCATATCCAACTGAATCATTTTGTATACTTTTATCAGGATTCGTCAAGTAAAAAAATTCCTACTATTTGGTAACTATACTTCTACATATAGTGACTGTTTTCATTAAAATATTTGTCTTAAATATAAAGATTTGTTATAAATATAAAATTACATAAATTTTCAGATGTGAGTGAACATACTGATAAACAGGATATATAAGTTTCCTGGCATATTTTGACTTATGAAGTACAATTGCATAATGTATAAATATACGAGGGTTTTCTGAAATTTTTGAGCTTCAACATGAAAATAACAGCACTCATCAACAAAAATTAGGGAATGTATTCACGCATGCGTTGAAAGGTATTCAATAAAATTTCAGACATTTTGGATGCTCAGTCGTTTCAGAACTGTCCGAGTAAGTTACTATGAGTGTTTTTGTGAAAATACAGGGTCATTCACGGGAACCGGATGTTTTTAAAATAATCATAAAAAATTGAATATTTACTTTAAAAAAGTTTTATTGGTACTGAAACACTTGTTAAATCAAAGCATTTGTTACTTACTCATGAACGAAAAATTATGTCCGGCAAGTGATGTCCATTTTGGGCAATACATTGTTGTAGTCTTTCACGGTAACTGGCCTCAATTCTTTGCAGCATGTCTACATCAATCTGGGTGACGTGTGACGAATTGCGATCTTTAGGTCCTCTAATGTATGCGGTTTATTGCCGTACACACGCGATTTTAGAAACCCCCACAGAAAAAAATCACAAGTCGGGGGACCGAGGGGGCCAAGGAATGTCGCCGAATCTGGAAACGATCCGTCCCGGAAACAAGTTACGGAGAACAGCCATCGTTGTCCTCGCTGTGTGCGCTGTAGCTCCATCCTGCTGGAATAACAAATTTTGAAAATCAATTCCCCGGTTTCGTAACACAGGGATGATACGTATTCAACATCGCAATGTAATGATCAGCTGTTACAGTTACGGCAGCGTAATTTTCTTCAAACAAATATGGTACGATAACACCGACCTTTCCTATTGCACACCAGACAGTCACCTTTGGGCTATGAAGTGGTCTCTCGTGAAGCTGATGTGAGTTTCTTTCTGCCCGATACCGGCAATTCTGTTTGTTGACGAAGCCATTCAGATGAAAATGGGCTTCGTCACTCATTAACAATAACAAATTTTCATTTTCTTCAAAAATGGTAAGCGTTTGTCGACAAAATTGTAATCGCTGCGTGAAATCTTGCTCGTTTAACTGCTGCATGACGGCTATCTTGTAAGGATGGAAATGCAGGTCTGTATGCAGAATTCGTCTTACCTTACTTGTGCTCATTTGAAGCGCTGCTGAATGCCTCTGAATAGAGCGGCGTGGGCTTCTGACAACGGCTTCCCTTACTCGTTCGATGTTCTCCGGAGTGCTAGCAGTTCGTCGGGGACCCGGTGGTTTTTTCTTCAATATTGAACCGCTTGTTCGAAGGTTGTTTACCCGTCGCAATATTCTGTTACGAGAAGGGACACTTGCATTACGATGGATATTAAACTGACGGCGGAAATCTCGCTGAACAGAAGTTACGGATTCGTCATTTCGCACAAAACTGCCATACGCGTACAGGCGTTGGTCTAGCGTCCACGGCTCCATCTCAACGACTAAAATGTAAATGATATGAACAAAGGAAACGTCAGACACCAGCTACGTGCCCCTCCCACCAAGAAGGCCCGAGTACAACCCACTTCAAAAACATCCGGTTCCCGTGAATGACCCTGTAGAAAAAACTGAATATCATGCCACGATTAAATATTTGCATTTGAAAGGCAATATGCTTATGTAAATTAGAACAGAGTTGTATGCTGTTTACAGACTCTGTCCCATCATTTGCCATCGTGAAAAGAAGGGCAACTGAATTTAAACATGGTCATACCAGCTTGATTGATGTTGAGTGTTCCGGACGGCCAAAAACTGTAACCACCATTGATATCGAAAAAGATCACCAAATGGTACTGGATGACTGACAAATTATGGTTAGAGAGATAGCAGAGGCTACGGACACATCGAAAGAACATGTTTGCCATATATTAACTTAAGAACTGGATATGCGTAAGCTATCCGTGCGTTGGGTGTCACGTTTGCTCACTATGGACCAAAAATGCATTTGAATGCACATTTTCAAGGCCTTTCTAGTGCAGTTTAAGCAAAATGAGTTACATCTTTTGTGTCGATCGTAACTGTAGATGAAACGCGGATCCACCACTACACTCCTGAGACGAAACAACATTCAAAAACAGTGGACTACAAAGGGTGAAACTGCTCCAAAAAAAGCAAAGACGGTTCCATCGGCTGGGAAGGTGATGGCAACTGTTTTTTGGAATAGTAACAGAATTTTTTTTATCGATTATCTTCAAAAAGGTAAAACAATAACGGGACAGTATTATGCATCATTATTTGACAAGCTGAAGGCATTTGCAAAAAAAAAAAAAAACAACCACAATTGAAGAAAAAGAAAGTGCTTTTACATCAAGAGAATGTAAAAGCTTCAACAGTCACCATGGCTAAACTTTAAGGTTTCCTAACCTTAAAGTTTTGCTTGGAGGAAACAGATTTTCATTGGATGAGGAAGTTATCGCATATATAAACACCTATTTTGTGGATAAAGACGCAAACTACAATTTGGAAGTGTTAAAGAGGTTAGATCAAAGCTGGAAAAAGTGTATCGACTTGAAAGTAGACTTTGTTGAAAAATAAAACTATATTTGACAGAAAAAATATGTCTTTCTATGTTAGGCTCAAAACTTTTCAGACCCTTGTATGTTGGATAAAAAGGTGTTCTTTTGTTTATGAGCTGCCACTTTGTTTGTTATTGTTGACATGAAGAACTGGAGTGATAAGCATTGTACTTTTGGTATTGAAACTTATTTCAAGAATAATGAGTCTGTGATTACAACACAGCATATATGATGGTGACATTCAAACATGGGATGTCATGGAATATGCCAAATGGTCACACTATTGCAAGCTAAGAAAGTTCTTCTACATTAACAGCATCTGCTTGTAACTATAAACTAGGAGGAAAGACACCAGAAATGATTGAAAATATTTGTCTACATTTTAGCATTACCCAAAAAAATTTGCTTGATGATACTCTACAGCATTGCATATAACTGATCATTCATTCAGATTATTGCACCAGGGCCTCCACTTTCATTCTTACAAACTGCAAATTATGTAATACCCAGAATTTACTGCACAAAAATAGTTTTGCACAACCATGTCTGATATCCTTAAAAATAATCCACAGATGACACACAAGTTATTTATGTCAGATGAAGTACACTTTGAGTAATGCGGTTCTGTAAATAAGCAAAATTTGTATGTATGGAATGATGTAAATCCATGTAAACTGCATATAAAGGCTCAGAAAAATATGACCCAATAATTCCAAAGGAAGCTACTACATACCAGATTGGCATTGTCACTATGTGGTATGTAGTAGTTTCCTTTGGAATTATTACGCCATATTTTTCTGAGTATGTGGCTGTTAACTATCGCCGGTGAATATTATCAAACGATGCTGCAAGGCCTCTGATTCTTCAATTTTGAATGCTGAAGATATAGTATGGAGCATTTATAGTTCCAACAGGATAGGACAACTGCACACATATTCACAATGTATATGGATTTTTGTAACGGACTTTTGCTTGGAGATTTGATTTCTCATCATGGTGAAATCTCTTGGCCAGTCTGGTTCCCTGATTTAATATAAGCTGTTTTTGTTTGTACAGGATATATCAAGCAAGAAGTCTTCTGAACTTGCTGTGCCATCATATTGGAATCGAAGGGCCACATCAGAGCTGCCATCACTAATATCCTGGATGATATGCTACAAGTAATGGGCGGATTCCAGCACGGCTTATAAGAATGTGTCAGGTAGTGGGGATATATCAATTGATGGGAATAATATTCAAACATCGACTGATAAATGGCATTCTTTAACTTGCATTTGACATAAAATGTAATAAAAAGCAGTTGCCATTTATTGCGTGATTTTATTAATGTGATATTAATGTTGCCACACCTATTATATAATAATCTGAGATCTATAAGACATGTTAATATAGAAAATAAATCATGAATTCTTCCTCACTAACATATCATTAAGAGGATGTTGAGATTGTATCTTTATATTAATCCATAAAAGGAATTATTCCTTTTATGGATTAGTCGGTCCTACCAACTAACATCAGCTAGTGAATGCTAATTACTTTATTAAAATATTTACCCCTGGGCTGGACTGAAACGCACTTGATCTAATCTTGAGAAACTGTTATAGATGGTATCCAATATTCACAAAGCTATAACTAAACTACACTCTAGCAAGATTCCACCTTATAAACTCAATAGAATTTAAGCATTGTTCAGACCTACTAATTTTATATATCTGTAGCCTGGAGGTAACTACATTTTTACAATGTCCAATGTCTCCATTTTTACAATTTTACAGTAGAGCAGTTTGAAGTTTTGAAATTTGCTTTTTTAATTTCCTTTGCACATCACCATCCCTCCACCATAATTTTTTCTACTAAAATACCTTATTTACGTCTACTTTAATAGATGCTATTACATAACTATTAATTTTTGTTTTATATTTTAAAAAATGGACATGGTGTCTTATACCTCTATGTACTTAACATTTTTTTTTTAATGAATTCTAACATTATGTCCGGTCATTTGTGAAAGAAAAAATTTATTAAAAAATATTGTTCATAAAAGATAATATTAGAGCAACACAACCTACTGATTGTTTCATCCAAGACACAAATAAATTGTGCAATAAATGATTGTACAACAGTGTAATACTGTTACAATGAAAAGAAAAAAGTAATTAAAAGACTTTAATTAATATAAAAATATTTTGCTAATACAGTAAAGGGTAATACAACATAATATTACTGTTACGGACACTTAAAAAAATTTGCAGAACTAAAAAATTAATTATAATATAATATATATATATATTTATTATATATATTAATATAATATAAATATAATATATTTTCTTCAGTAGTAATATTACCTATTGAAAGATAAAAATTCACAAAAAAATTCAAAATTAATAATAAAAAATGATTAAATAGTAGAAAATTTACAACATATTCAAATACAATAAAGTAATAAAACTAATATTGTAAACTAAATCTTTCATTAAAAATAATTATTTCCTCTAGTCTTCATTACTTTCTTCTTCAGGAAAATCATTTACTTCATTGCACTTATATATGGTTTTGATAAAACAGATGACACTCTGATGGTAAATACTTAAGTAGAGTTAACAGGTCTTTGTATTTTAATAGATATCAGTTTTGGATAGACTCTAATGACATCAAGTACATCTGAAAACTTGACGTTATTCTTCCTCAAATTTCTTTGTAAATTAAATGAAAGAAATTCTTTGTCAACATCAGTTTCATATTTATAAAATAATTCACCAGTATTTTCTTTTTGAACTTTAATGTGAACAAATTGTGACAGGAGTATTGGTTGCTTATTAAAAACTTTTCTATAAATAAAAAACAGAGATACCATACAGTGATTTAAAATTCTTGCAATTATATAATTCCATGTTACAAACATAATACTTTTTTTGAACATTGGCAAACCAGCATCTGCCAATCCCTAGGTGTCAATATCTGTAGTAATAATTCATTGTTTTCTTCTTGATTTGTTCTATCAGCGAATCGACATTGTCTGCTTCCAAATGCGTATGGCCTTTTAACATTAATTTATGACATACAGATTTATGTATCAAATACAAAAATTTATGACAAATACAAAGTGTATTTGTCATAAATTATCGATATAAAGTGTAGATATCGGTGTACAATGTAGAATAAAACAAATAACAATAGCCAAAATTTTTTTCTGGCCATAGCAATTGTCTAACCCTAATATTATTTCTTCAATTTCTGAATTGGGAGTGTTTTGTACAGCCCATTTTTTAAAGCAAAAAGCTATTTCATTCCCACCACATCCTGACATAGTTTTATCCCACATCAGGCAGAATGAAGTTGATCATTGAAATCAAAAATTTTGAAATTAAACGTCTACAACTTCCTGCAGTACAAAATTTCAATGTTTGTTAACAGTGTAGTGTTTGTAAATTAGCTGTCAACACTTTTACTCTTTGGCTGTTCTTTACATCTTAAGTATCTTTACTTTTTGTTCATACCACTTCTTGATTCCTTAAGGTGCAATTCATAATTACTTTGAATAGATTTTTTACAATCTGAAGTTAATTCACACTTTAATTTTACTAGACATGAATCACAGGTATCTGTTTGTGCTGTTTAAATGACAAGTTGAATTTTTTATTGAATATATCTACATAAAGTCACTTTTTTGTTCCTTTTTCTTTACCATATTTTATTCAGCACTGAATTCTTGGTAAAATGAATACAATTTCTCTAACTTACAAAGTTTGTAAGTTGGGGACTTACAAACTGTTTCTTAGTTTTCAAGCGTGAATAGTAGCTCACATATTTTGGGGTAACATTTACATGCTCAATAACATTTTGAATAATTTCTTTGGGTGTTTTCGTGAGGTGTATGGCATCCTCTTTTGATTATCTCTAAGGTACTTGATTTTTAATTGTGTTAATTACAACTGTATTACACTTAGCTTTTTTTTTATCGCCTTCCTCTTGGGACCAGATCTAGACGGGCGAAGCATGACTCAATCCCAAGGGTGCCTTTTCCTCTAACCTCCTGAGTGACCATGCTGGACCCAGCTATGCCGTTTCCAGCATGGGGTACCACCTGGTCGGCCGGGACTGGGTCTTTTCTAATTGCCTCTAAGAGACCTTGCCTCTAAGTGGAAGTCTCCCTAGAGGGACCTCCACCCAGGACTCTGGTCTTCCTTTATGCCTTGCCTCTAAGTGGAGGGCCCCTACAAGACCCTCCACCCAGGACTCTGGTCTTTTCATTTTAACCCCCTGGAGTCCCCTTTCACTCATCGACAGTGAGACACCTCGGCATCCCACACCTCCTGAAAGGGGCTATCCACCCAACCTCTAATCTAGAAACCCCAAATCTATGTTTTTGATGCCCTCATCTTCCACCTCCTCCCTAGCCTTAGCTCTCATTATACGGATGACCATATTACTAATGGCGTCCCAATTCCACCGATTAAACAACATCATTTCCACCATGTTATCTGGGGTGATCACACCAATAACATGCTCCACTTCTCGCCTCTCCATCATCCATCTGACAAAGTGGAAAACTGTGTGCTCCACTGTATCACTCTCTCCGCAGTAGAGGCACTCATCTGACTACCTCCTCTTTCTGTCCCACAGATACTTGTTGAAGCAGCCATGACCAGACAGGAACTGCGTCATCTCATAGGTTAACTCACCATACCTTCAGCTCAGTCATGGTTTGATCTGAGGAATCAGCCTTCTCGTCCAGCTCCCTACCTGCGCTCTTTCCCAACAGTGCTGCCACTTCATCATCATATCTTGCTTAGCTTAACCTTTTGGCACACCTGCCGATCTCTCCACTACCTTCTCCGCTATCAGATCTAAAGGCGGCATGACTGCTATTACTAAAATTGCTTCCGTCCAAACAGTTCGGTACGACTGCGCCACCCCAATTGCCAAAAGCCTCTGCAAAGAGAGCAGTCTTGTTCTCACAATCTTCTTATCTAACGCTCTCCTCCAGGTTGGAACGGTGTACAAGACAACGGACCTAGCCACCGATGCTAATAATCTCCTCTTCGCAATGCTAGGTCCGCCCATCCTACTCAACAACCTGTTCACCCCCACAGTCTTACTGCCCTTCTTCACCGCTTCCACTATATGCGGCAGAACGCTTGTCATCTAGCGTTACTCCCAGGTATTTAGCCCTGGGTGCAGGCACAATCTCCGTGCTTCCTACTGACAAACTAATCCTTCGGAGCCATCATCTTCCAGTCATTAATACCAACTATGTTTTCTCCAACGTTAGATGGAGCTGTTGCTCCCATAACCAATCGTGAACCATCTTCACCGCCTCGTTCCTCCGGGCCATAACCTCCTCCTCCATTTTAGCCGTAATGACCAGGGAGAGATTATCCGCAAAACCAGTTGGCAACACCCTGTCTGGAAAACATAACTGCAGCAGCCCATCATAAGCGATACACCACAAGAGCAGGCCAATAATCGACCCTTGCGGCACTCCTGCCTCCATTCCAACCCCTTCTGCACTGCCTACCATTAAAGTAATCCTGCACAAGCCTGTAGAAATACGGGCTGATCTTCTTCCTCCTCTGTAGTTCCTGGAGAACCCACTCAAATAGTAGCAAATTAAATGCAATCATTACATCTAGCAACACTACCGCTGGAATAGCTCGGATACTCCAGGTACCACTAGCTGCCTCATCAACTACCTGCATTACTCTCTCAACAGCCTGCACTGCAGTATGGCCCTTGGAGAAACTGAATTGGTATTTACTTAGTCCCTCACTGGCTTCAATCTCAAAACTCAGCCGTTCCGCCATCATCCATTTAAACAACTTTGCCATACAACTTAAAATGCACAATGGCCTGTACCTGGTGGGATCATTCTCCTCCCTATCACCCTTCCGGAGCATAACCAACCTCCCCACATTCTACACCTTCGAAATCATATCACCTACCAGCACATTATTAAACTCAGATAACACCTTCTCTGGCATCGCCATTGCCACTGCCGCCACCACCTCATTGGGAATTTCATCTAGTCCCGGACATTTCTGCCTACTGATTTGCATCACTGCACTTCTTAATTCCATCCCATCAAACAGAGAAATCTCCACCGCAGCAACCTCCTCCAACACCTCACACGGCCTCCTGAGGAACAGTATCTCCACACAGTCCTCCAGTAGCCCTTTCAACAATACAGGTAATGCCCTCCCAAACTTTTTACTAACAATCTTAAAGGCGTCTCCCCATACATCGCTATCGAGGCGATCACACAAGTCCCACCACTTCTCTCTCTTACTGCTCATAATTTGTTTCTTAAAAGCTTTCTGACACCTCCTTAATTCTTCCAGTGTCAAATCAATCCCGTCCCTCACATCTACGATTTGCTCACTGCAGATGCCTCCTTGCACCAAAACAGGCCCTTCTAGCCACCACTACCTCAGGCAACCACCAATACACACATTTATCCTTTGGTTGTGCCTTCTCCAGCGCCATACGGCAAGCCTCCGAAATTACCTCCGTTTAAAACTCCAGTGAAATGTCACCGAGTTGACCCAAACACTCTTGTACAATATGTTGCACACTCTCAATGCACTCACCATTCTTCTTACTTGTACATCAACCCCTCGTGACCATGAGGCTCCCAGTTCAAAATAAATCACTTCATGGTTGCTAAGTGACTCTTCCTGCTGAAGCACCTCCCAATCTCTAGTTGACCTGGCCAGTCTTGGTGAAACAAACGTCAAGCCTATGAACGACGATCCAGTACTCCGGACCAGGGTTGGAAGCTTACCATCGTTTAGGCAGATGAGCCCCAACCCTGCTATTAACTTACTCCAGCTGTCACTCACTTCCTCCAGCTGTCTACCTCTCACATCACTCCTCTCTCTACCTCATAACATGTTATTAGTGTTAAAATCCCCTGCTATTAAAATCTCCTTGCGGGAGGCCCTTCTCACACCATCTAACACTGCCTCAAAATCCTCCACTGGCACATTTGGAGACACATATACACTACAAAATTATCATTTCTGGTGTTTCAACCCAGGCATAACCTTCGTCTGAACCATGTCTCACAAAAGGCACACTTACTTTCACTCGATATAGGGCGGCACCTCCAGCTACATCATGCCACCAACCCTCCTGTTCTAGTCGTCTCAAATTTGGTTCAGACACTAACATCAAATCAACATCCTTTTGCCTCGCAATCTCAACAACCGAATCATGTGAGATGGCACTTCTATTTTCATTAATCTGTAGAAATTTAACAATTGACCTTCTTGACCCCTCCATCCGATGTCCTACCCCTCTGAAAGTAGCACACTTCTCCAGGGCCTTACGTCTGCTATCTTACGCCCCTCTTCACCACATCTAAAACATGCAAGGGACCTATCTGAACCCATGCACCTCGATGCTGTATGTCCACCTTCAAGACACCTATAACATCTTAGTTCATCATCTCGCAATACCACACAACACCTAACCCAGCCAACCTGCACTATCTCCATCTTCACCAGCTTCGCCGCTGCAAACTGTGGCAATGCAATCAGCGTCACCTTAGTATTACCACATGCAACTCTCATCGCTGCCACCTTAACCTCCAGTCCAGTATCCTCTAACACCTGTTGTACAGAGGCAACCACCCCAGACTCTGATGTATCGGCCTCCAGGTCTTTATGTTTACAAACGCAAGTCTACCCCTAGTAATTCTGGTAACAGTAACCCCCTACCAGTTTGGAATTTACCTGCTGCCTTATTTCATCCACCACACCACCTTGCCCCTTAACTCGAATATGTAGAGCCTCTCCCACAACACTGTTTCTTAACCAACAGCGCTTTCCCCAAGTCCTCCCTTCGAACTCCATCTTTAACTCTCTTAAGGAGGTCAGCATATGTGGTGCCTTCCACCCTCAAAAAATTGAGGTGCCCAAAATTTTCGGGATTCGCCCAGATCCAAAAGGGCGAGGGTGTAGAAGGAACGGGTACAGAAATAATGGGAAAAAAGGAATCCCCCTACAAATTAGCTCTAACACTTAGAAAAATTTCAAAGTATAACTCACTAGTAACTAAGTACTGCAAATTATTATATGACCATATCTGTTATTGTCATCAACAACTGACATCACTCCCTTGTCTGTGCCTGTAGTTCGACTTAGAAAAAATTCATTCTAATCCACACGTTATGTTACCACTAAAATATATATAGTCTTATGGAATAAAAACTACACCACAGAAAAAATCTAAATATCTTGTCAGTCTGTTAACCGAAACTCAAAATATCTTACACACTTATCAATAAACTATCCACCAACAAAATCCATAAGTCCAAACCAATAAACAAACCAAAAAAACCAATCCAAGACAACAATAAATGCAGAGCAGTACGCAACACGCGTTTACACAATGAAACTCCAACTCGACTGTATTACATATAGCTAGTGTTTAAAAACAACACTTTACACATCCTTATGTTTAAACTAAAATGAAATGAATTTTCTTTTGGTTTTCTACCACCTGTACCTCTACATCTTTTTTTTTGTTTTTATTTCAATGCAGGATGCAATGAACTGTCTTTTTAAACTGTGACCCTTTCTTGAATTCCAGTAAGAAAAAAATGATTAATACCGAAAAATTATATTTATTTATTAATCATAAAAAATAACAACTGAGAACAATTAATCAATCAGTTCTAATGATGTGAAATGTTTTAAATATTATTAACCAGTTTATAATAAAAAAAAGTTGAATAAGTACCTAGTGTTTCTAACTTTATAAGTTCTAGTATTTCTAGGCTTAAATGTTGCTTTATTTTCTACTCCCTTAATATTAGAATGAGAATTCCTTTTCTTCTTATCTTTTTCTTTTTCCAGAAAGCTATAATCATCATCATCATCATCAAAGGAACTATTTAACAGTTTCTGCTTACTATATTCCATTAAAGCTGAAAAAAATTAACAGTAAAGCATCAAGGTATTATATTTTTTTGTAAGCTAAATACCAGGCAACAAAATAAAGAAATGGGAAGAAAACATAAAAGTAACAAGCAATGATGTAAATAGTATACCTTATTTTTCAAATGTAGTCATACAAATAATATTTATTTATACAAGGTGAGGTTAAAATCTAAGGGCTGATCAGTAACTAAATGAAAATAGTTGAAAAAATAAAAAAAATTATTAACAATCTCAAATACTCACATATTTTCTACATAATCACTACTTCATTCCAAACATATTTAATATCGTGAAACAAGCTTCTTCAAACCCACTGCATAGAATTCTGCTGCCTAAGATTGTAGCCACTTTTGCACCAAGATTTTCAGCTAGTCACTTTCCTCAAATTGTTGAGACACAAGCAAGTTTTTGAGGTGTAATATGCGCAAGATCAGGACTGTAAGAGAAATGATCAAAAATCTCCCATCCAAATTTTTTAATTATTTCTGTTGTGCATGCAGCTGAGTGTGAACGTGTGTTATTGTCAAGAACAATTCTTGCATTTCCCATCGTTGGTTTTGAATGGCATGATGGAGTTTAGAAAGTGTTTCACAATAGACTTGTGATGTGATTGATATTCCAGGTTCAATGAAATCATTCAAAAGCATACCCTTTTGGTCCCAGAATACAGTTAGCATGACTTTCCTTCAAGATTGGGCTTGTTTAATTTTTTTGGTTTAGGTGCCACTGCATGGACTGCTGTTTCATCTCAGTATTGACATATCATCTTTTGTCAACAGCGATGATATGGGAAAAAAATTTGTCTCCCTCGTGGTTAAAGCGCTTTTGAAAAGAATGTGCAGATGTCATTCTGTGATCTTTGTAAGCACTTATCAACATTTGGCACCCATTGTGCACACAGTTTACGATAGCCAAGAGTTTCGGTCACAATTCTCAACAATGTTGTCTTTAAAACTTTGTAAATTCTAGAGAAAGGTGTGATTTTCTCTCACTTTTGCATTCACGTGTTCAATGAGATCGTCAGTGTGGACAGTAGGCCTGCTACTTCTCTGTTCATCGTGAACGTTTGAATGGACTTCCTTTACTTCATAACACCATTGACTCACCTGTACTTCAATTATGTGGTAGGCCTATATGTTTCACACAATTGGCGGTGAATTTCAGTAGCATTATGTCCTCTTGTATTTAGAAATCTAATCAATGATCAAACTTCACAACTGGCAGGATTTATTATTACAGTAATCATTTTAACACACTGTCTCACAAAAACAAACAGCAATAAACTGATGACAATGTGGTGGCATGCTCAACAGACCACTTAAAGTTACTGAGCATGCGCAAACCAATCAATGTTGAAAAATGTTATTTATAACTTGTCAGCCCTTACTTTTCAACTGCTTCTTATATATATACTTTTTTTTCAAACATATGTACTACTGTATCAGATAAAATAATTTAAAGAATTATAATATTACAACCACCAGATACAGTCAGAATAAAAAGGTAAGAACACTTACCTAACTGTAGTTTTTTTTTTTTTTAGAAAGTCACTCCATCTTCAGCACTCAAAAATATAAATTACACATTAAGATAAAATAAGTGTTCAGAAGTGGAAAGAGAAAACAGACGGAGCATACAGGAAAGTTAAGGAAAATTTTCGGGTACATAAATTAAAATCTAATAAGGCATTAAATGTGGTACACCAATTTATAATACGACAGGAAAAATCAATAGATGGGTGGAATATATTGAAGAGTTATATGGAGGAAATGAATTAGAAAATGGTGTTATAGAGGAAGTCGTAGAGGATGAAAGGGGAGAAACAAATACTGAGATCTGAATTTACAAGAGCATTAAATGATTTGAATGGCAGAAAGGCTCCTGGAATAGATGGAAAACCTGCAGAATTACTGCGCAGTGCAGGTGAGGAAGCGATTGATAGATTATACTAACTGGTGTGTAATATTTACAAAAAAGGGAACGTTCCATCAGACTTCAAAAAGAGTGTTATAGTCATGATACCAAAAAACGTAGCAGCAGATAAATGTGAAGAATACAGAACAATTAGCATAACTAGTCATGCATCAAAAATCTTAACTAGAATTTTGTACAGAAGAATTGAGAGGAGAGTGGAAGAAGTGTTAGGAGAAGACAAATTTGGTTTCAGGAAAAGTATAGGGACAAGAGAAGCAATTTTAGCACTCAGATTAATAGTAGAAGGAAGATTAAAGAAAAACAAACCAACATATTTGGCATTTATAGACCTAGAAAAGGCATTCAATAACGTAGACTGGAATAAAATGTTCAGCATTTAAAAAAAAAATTTGAGTTCAAATACGGAGATAGAAGAACTGCTAACATTTACAGGAACCAAACTGCCACAGTAATAATTGAAGAACATAAGAAAGAAGTTGTAACAAAAAAGGAAGTCTGACAAGGATGTTTCCTATCCCTGTTACTTTTTAATTTTTACATAGAACTAGAAGTTAATGATGTTAAAGAACAATTTAGATCCAGAGCAACAGTACAAGGTGAAAAGTCAAAGATGATACGACTTGCTGATAATATGGTAATTCTAGCTGAGAGTAAAAAAGATTTAGAAGAAGAAACAATGAACGCCATGGATGAAGTCCTACACAAGAAATACCACATGAAAAAAAACAAGAACAAAAACGAAAGTAATGAAATATAGCAGAAATAACGAAGATGGACCACTGAATGTAAAAATAGGAAGAGAAAAGATTATGAAGATAGAAGAATTTTGTTATTTGAGAAGCAGAATTACTAAAGATGGACGAAGCAGGAGCGATATAAAGTGCTGAATAACACAGGTGAAACGAGCCTTCAGTCAGAAATATAATTTGTTTACATCAAAAATTAATTTAAATGTTAGGAAAATATTTTTGAAAGTATATGTTTGGAAGTGAAGTGTTTATATGGAAGTGAAACTTGGATGATCGGAGTACCTGAGAAGAAAAGATTAAAAGCTTTTGAAATGTGGTGTTACAGGAGAATATTAAAAATAATCAGATGGGTGGATAAAGTGACAAATGAGAAGGTGTTGCGGCAAATTGATGAAGAAAGAAACACTTGGAAAAATATAGTTAAAAGAAGAGACAGACTTATAGGCCACATATTAAGGCTTCCTGGAATAGCTGGCTTTCACATTAGAGGGACAGGTAGAAGGAAAAAATTGTACAGGCAGGCAACGTTTGGAATATGTAAAACAAATTGTTAGGGATGTAGGAAGTAGGGGGTATTCTGAAATGAAACAACTAGCACTGGATAGCGAATCTTGGAGAGCTGCAACATGAGTGAAGGCTGAAGACAAAAAAATTAACAGTATATAATTTGTCAATAAATTAAAATCTCTACTATTACCGTGGCATGATAATGGGTATTTTATATTAAATCATTTAGTTTTATATCAGGTATACTAATTAAACATAGAACTGTTGTATTCAATTTGTTTATTAAGAAATCTATATTTTTATATTTATTAATATATCTTACCACCACATCAATTTCTTTATTATTATTTATTTCTAAATTATTTTAAATATTAGTAATATCATATGTTTATCTTTACAAGATGTTCAGTAACATTTGAAAATTTAATATTTCCTTTATTATAATTGTTCAAGTGCTTCGAAAACCTTTATGAAGGATGTGGTAGTTTTATATATGTATGTATATATATATATATATATATATAATATGTAGGTAAAAATATATTATATTTTATAATTTTTTTAATCCTCAAACACTCCATGGATATTTCATATCCATGGAGAGTTTGAGGATTTTTTAATTATATACAGATTATCATTTTCTACAAACGTCAGTAGTAATTTTGTTATTTACAATTTCAATATTTTTATCTAGGTAATTGATTTTGCACATTTTTTCGAGCTTATAAACTTTAAATCTTTGTTATGCATTATCTTCTAGTCTAGAGGATAAAATTTACCTTCAAATTCAAAATAATTTTGCATACATATATTCCATATTTTAATAATTATGATATTCACATGATTTTCTTTATTATATCTACAGTTTCATTTACGGGTATATTTGTGTACATATATGAAGTGTATTTATTTGCTGAAAGTTGGAAAGTGACACTTTGAAAGCAGTAGTTAGGTAAGTGTTTTTACCTCTATTTTAACCGTATCTGATGGTTACAATATTATAATTATTTAAATTATTTTATTTGATACAGTGTTAAATATAATGTTTAAAAATAACTTTGTATCCTGTCAAGGCTAAATGAATTTATCAATTTTACAAGTTACACATGTATAAAATTGAAAAAAATTATTTAGAATATTATAATTTAATAAAATATATGTAAAACATAATGTAATCCCTAATCATGCAATTTTAAAGGTAAAAAACATGAATATAAATACTGAAAAAAATAATTAAGAGTGTACAAATGTATAGAATAAAATGAGAATTACAAATATATATCACACAAAAAGTTAATTTGGATGTGTACTCTACACATTTAGAAATTTTCAACTTAATGGGAAATATAATATTTAAATTATTTAAGTTAAAATTAAAGAATTAGAGTGAAAGATTTTAATAACCAAAAATCAGAAGATTAATAATCTATTGATAAGAAACAATCAGAAAAACAAATGTAATAATGATAAACATACTTATGATAAGGGATTTGTGAATTTAGCTAATATAACATTTATTGAAATCAAAAAGAGCAATTTTAAGCCTTTCTAATAAATATATAATAGATAATTATATTAATAATAATGATTATATAGAAAGAACTATAGATGATACTGAAATTAATATGGATTAATTAAGATAAAAACATAATAACAAATGAAATTCTAAACAGTTTAATGAAAAACATCAGAAACATGAAACACAATACATATGGTAGCAAAAAATCATAAATATACCAAAATCATACACACATACAAACTCGAGACATACTAACATTGAAACATACACTTGATAAATAGGTTGCTTGCATAACAAATTCTAAAAAACAAACACAACTGTAATTATACATAAAAACAACTATAATGAAAATTAATATTAATAATACATTATGGAAAATAATTTTATCAAAATAAAAGACCCAACAAATAAACTTAAAAATTACAAAACCAATATACAGTGTATACTGGGTGCTCTAACAGCAGCCAGTAATTTTAGGTAACAGGATTACCTAAAATTCATGAACCTAATTTTCTAGTATGCCCATTTATTATTTTCATAACTGTATCATATATTACATAATCAAAATAATGGATAAAATTTTAAGACAAAAATAAACTTACTGTATACAAATAATATAAAAAATTATTTTCAATTAATATGTAAATTAAATAATCTATTAATTGAAAAGAACACAAAAGAAAGTTTCTTCTGATACATCAAATATAAACACGATTATGCTCATAAATGAAACTGTAGTTAAAATAAAAAATAATCTTATAAATAATAAAGAAAATCATGTGAATTTTATTTTAATTAATGCATAGTTTATATTTCTGATTGCTGAAGATGGAGTGACACTCTGAAAGAGCTACAGTTAGGTAAGTGTTCTTACATTTTTATACTGACTGTATAAAAAAATATACTGACTGTATACTTAAATGTACAAAAATTATGTTTTAAATTATATATATTAAAATACAAAAGTTATCTAGTAAGAAAAAATACTTGACAGTTTTACTCGTAAAAGAAAAAATGTATGGTACTTATAATAACATTTTTAGCACTTGTCAGTAACCTAATTTCCTTTATTTTATACCACTGATTCTCAAACGTTTTCACTCACCACCTACATTGAGAATAAAACATTTTCTAGCACCCCCCAAATTTTTTAAACTTACCATCTGTTAAAAATAATAGTTGCAATTGCTGTTTTTAAGATGTGCTCTTAAAAACAGCAATTGCAGTTATTGTTTCTGAATATAGCATATCCTAATTCTGAGTTGAAACTTACATTTTAAACTAGAACAATTACGAGTAAAAGGCATATTAATTCATATTTGGAAGTATTTTTCCATGTTTATTTGTATCAATAGATTACTTAGATTGGGAGATATGCAGTATTAAAGACAAAAGTGACCTTTTCTCTTTAAAGTGGGATATTTCGATTCAGAAAAATCATAGACACAACAAAAGAAATTAAAAGTTAAAGTCTTAAGCTTTTAAATGATTTTAAAGCAGTTTACTGAAGAAATTTAGTTTTCCCATGCGCTCAATCAAACATGAAAAAAACTTTCAAATTTTTAAAACTTTTCTTCTCATTGATTTTTTTTATTTTGATAATTTTTGAAATCTGAAGTATTCTGTCAAAGAGTATAGTATTCAAGCTCTAATTTTTTTATTTGTCTCTCTAAGCCTCTTGGTTGCAAAGTTAAAGTAGTTTGAATACAATCACTTTTATCATAAAATATAGGTGTCCCTTTAATTTTTGTAGTAATGCAGTAGATATATAATTTTAGTTTTAAATATCAAGTAAACATAATTTTTGACTCCCCCCTGAAGGCCACCACCGCCAACAAGGAGGCATTATCGCCCACTTTGAGAATGAATGTTTTATACGCTGATGTATTACTAATCTTAACATTGAACACTTAGTTTTACTTCGCTTATACTGGCCAAAACCCATCTTTTATGTATTGTTTTTATGGTGAGTAAATAAACCTTCAGCTTTTATATGATGTACCCTTGAATGCCATTTTTCTCAATATTATATTTTGATATAAAGTGTAAGAACAAATGTAATATAAACATGTTCCACACAATTACTACTTTCTTATAAACATTTCACTATCTGTCAAAAAATTCTAACAGTGTGAATTTCTTATGTAGCAATATATAAAATGTATAATTGTTATGAAAGGGATCTGTGATTTTTCTAGGACGTAATCAATGTGTAACTCATTTTCATGATTTTGCATTGCACTGCCAAAATTTCTTAACAAATGCATCAACCAAAGTACAGTGCAATTTGGTAATTATGAGCAATTACTTGATCAACTTCAATTTTGTTCATACTTTAATATACCATAATAGATATGCTTATGATCAGAAAAATACAAAATCAAAATTTTGGAAAGCAAGTGACCTATTCAAGGTCAAGTGCAAGTCTGCGCCACATCAGTACTCAGATCATTTACAATTAGCTATCAGTTTTATGAGTTGTCAAGATCTGTTCAGTGGAGAGAAGTTACAGATAAATTACTAATGTATGGCAATATTTAACACAATCTTGTAGGGCTACCAGTTGACTAAATTTATATTTAAATGGAAACATAGTAACTACAGAGAGACTACACAACATGTTCTGTGCTATTACTCTTCTATTCGATGGATAATCACCTTAAAAACAGCACTGTCAGTTATCTTCAACAGCAGAGTCCAACTTCTACAACTATTAAGATTAGTTTATGATTTATTCCTCTCTTCAAAAAACTCTAAACTTAGCTCTAACCACTCTCCACAGAGGATTAGCATCTAAGCAGGCCGACGCCATAAATCACAAAACTGATAACATGGCATGGAATTTGACCTGTATGGATCACTTGCTTTTCAACAATTAGATCTTGTGTCTTCCTGATCTAAATCAAATCTAATGGTAAATTAAAGTACAAACATAATTCAAGTTGATCAAGTAACTGCATTCTATATTGTCCTTATTCCTTATTATTATCCTCTCCTTATTTGTGACTTTTTGGTAAAAATTATTGTCCTTGGAGGAATCTGGTGGCTCTTTTTTCTGTTGTAGGCAGATCTAGCAACTTCATACTGCTAATTGTAATCACATAATAAGTGACACAACTTCAAAAACAAATGATCATAAAAACCTACATATTAATAAACACAAGAAATGTAACTAGGCTGTATGATATTATAATATCAGCCTACCTGTATTATTGAAATGAAATTTATGTCAAACAGGGTGTTCATAGCAAAACAGTTTGGGAAGGGTCATGATAACAGATCCGTACATTTTCTTTATTTTTTCTACAGTTCTATTTAAAATTGAACACTAGAACATTAAGTTACCAATTTTTCTACTTCTTCATTATATAGCTTAGCCACTAGTTTTGTCAGCCACTCACCAACAGTACTTTTTTCTTATTTTAACACCCATAGTACTTAAAAAATTCATTTAGTTCTGGAAGTAAATTAAAATAAATGTAAAACAGAACAAAAATGTATAATAGGTGCCAGATTTATTGCATTTGATTGTGGGTAAGAGTAATTGGAAAATAATTTTAATTCTGTAGATAAAAAAAGATTCCATTTTCCAATCTTTTGTGACGTCATTAAAGCATCTGTTTTAGTTCCCAATTTTTACTAATTCGAAAACCTAGCAGTTATTATGGTAACAGAGGAGCTGGTTATAATTGATTAGTCATACATACCAACTGTAAACAAGTATTATACAAGAAAATTTTGGTAAAATAAACATGAATTTTAACTTATATGTAAAAGTTTTGCAAAAAAAACCTTCTTACATTAAATTAAAATACTCTAATATTAGAAGTTAAAAAACATGGGAATTTATTTGGATAAGTATAGCTTACAAAAACTTAAGTTAAGTTAAAGTTTAAGGCTAAGTTAACAAAACGTTTAGACGAGTTCACCTAACAAAAAAATACGGAGGAGGTCTCATCTAAATAAGTACCAAAAACATCAAACAAATTATCACTAAAAATAGGTTAATTTACCATTAAAATCTTCAACAACATTAAATGGAAGACTCATTGGTTCTGCTCTCTCAGCCATGTTAAATTATACAAGTAACTACCGAAATAAATTAATATTTTAAATCTACCGAAGAAAACACGTTAACAACACCAGCAACCCTCCTTTTCTCTGTTTAACCTCCCGCAATACCCCAACAAACTAACTTTATTTACCCCTTCGCGATTGTTGAAACAAGAAGTGCTTAATCGACAGTATCGTTAATATTGGTATTTAACATCGAAATCGATAACGTTTAAGTAATCATTTATGCATTGTTTTCGTTGTAAAATTTAATTTCTTTTCACAAACAAATAAAACTAGTTGCAACATAAACGTTTGATAGAGGACAGTTTCTGAGCTAACATTTATTGAAATGAAAAAAAGAACACTATTTTGTATAACAGAATGATTACGAGACACGATTTCGATTATGTTAACAGTATTCATTCTAACCGATGACAATTAAAATAATATCGATTACCAGAATTATTGCTTATTTTTGTATGAAAATGTCGTTAAACAAAGATTAGTTTTTCTAGTGCATATTTTTTCATTATTTTGTGATTCTCTAGCTATGGTTCGGTTTAAGAACAGGTAATAGTTTTTTAGCATTATCAAATTTAGATTAATGTAAAGAAGCTTGTTGTCAATTAAATACAGAAAATTCATTATTGTTGAAATTCTGATCAGTTTGGTTAAAATTAGTTCCTATAATGGAATTAATATATACGTTTGGTATCTTAACATTAATACATTCTACAAACATCGTGCAAGGGAAATCTTTTAAAAACTACTATAATTAATCACTACTGCTCTTTAATTGCACCAGTTTAAATGAAAAGTAATCTTGTATAAAGCATTATATAATTAGCTTTGTACATGAACTAGTGAAAAATTCAAATATATAAAGATAATTCTAAATGTCGCTACTAATTAATTTTATTACAATAAACCAAAGCGTACTTTTGGTCAACTACTCATTTGATTTTGTAAATGTTTAATAGTTTTAATAAAACATAAAATAATGTGTATTAAAAATTACATCAATTTTTAACTACACTTGCTGCAATTAATAAAAGTATTAATCCATGTTATTTCATTACAGGTATATAACAATTGAGGTAGAACCAGTTAAAATACCTAAAACTAACTCATGGGAACTTGATACAGGAAAATTGTACAAAGCTATTGTAAATACATTATCAACTTTGCATGGTGATTTTGGAGTTGCTTCAACAACTGGTGGTTTTTCAGGTGTGCATGTGCTTTACTATATCACGAACCATCATCAAAAAATAATAGCCATGAACACTTTGACTATGGTATTTATTAACTAACTGAAAATGTTACGGTTATACAGTGTCCCTTTCCATGCAAAGAAGTAAATTATTTACCATTAGTTTATTTAATAATTTACATGTAAAACTTACTTTAAATTACATTTTTATGTGCTTCTCCATTATCTGTACACAATTCTATCAGTTGCCAAATGCATTTATGTTCTGTTGCATGATGAAGGATCATGAAGTAAAAACAGTTTCTGACAGCAGTTTTTAGTTTATTAACATATCTTTCTTTGATTATGCCTTCAGAGAAGGTTCAAAATATTAATTTAAAAAGTCCCTTACTGACTAAGTAAATTGAGCTTGACATTCTTGCTGTAAAATGTCAAGAAAATCAGTAGAATTGAGGAATAAAATAATTTTTGAACATGTTAAGGTATGAAATGGTCATTAACACTTCCTTCAAAAATGTATGGTCCTATCGTATATCACTACTTACATCATTACATGCGATGGGTCATCTGTGATTTCCTCATAAAAGTGGGGATTTTTTTTTTACACCAAAAATACTCATTCCAAGATGTATTACTCGAATAAATGGTACTCAATGAAAAAAAAAATTGGTTTCAGTGATGAACATTAGGAAAACGCTTTAGAAAAAAGAGTATTGCAGTAAAAAGTGTCCCTTGAAGTCATGTCTTTGTCAGAAATTTCATTGATATGAGCAGACTTCAAACCTTTACACCCAGGATCGTTTTTCATTATTTTCCGATTTGATGAACAGGAAATTTTTAGCTCTGAAGAAATTTTCCTGTTTGACTTAAGAGGATTATCGCAAACAAGATTTCTCAATATCAGAGCTATTCAGTAACGTTATATTGTAATAAGACCAGTATAATGGATTCCTGCCAGTTAAGAAGAATGGAAGGAATCTATAAGGGGACTAAAAAGAATCCTTTTTCTAAGGCCAACAGGTCTGTTTAACAATGGTTCTTTGTAGTACTGCCTGCTGGCACACCTACAACAGATGTTCCTTGAGAAGGATTACCAGACCAGAGTAGGAATTTGTCTTTAGAAGAAATCTTTGTAACCCACAAGTTCCACTGTGCATAACAGTTGAATCTGTTTTATGAAATGCTAAGTCACAAGTATGTGTGATTAGTGTTAAGTATATAATGTACAACACAATGATATTTAAAGAGACATGTTTAATACTGAAACTCATCAAAGTGTCTGGAAAACAGATAAAATTTATAGTCTATTATAAAATAATTATGAAAATGCTGATAAATAAGTAAAATAAATATTTAATAAATTAAAATAGTTAGTTTAAAATACTATAGTGTTTATAATCAGAATTGAACAAATGAATATTGTTTATAGAAATAGTTAAAAATTTGTTCTAAAAAAGAAGTAAAACCACATATAAATAAAAATAATAAATATTGGTTTTACATTAACTGAATTTTTCCTGGATCATGTTCTTCTATTTGACACTAGGTGTGAGCCAATTTGAAAGTTAACTTTAAACATAAATGATTTAATATTTATTAAGCCTCAAAGAGCCATTTTAAGCACTAGAATCCTAGTATCAATTATCAGAAGAGGTTTTCTTTTTTCACATCTTTCTTAATAGAAATAATTTATTTTTCTCTTTTGTAAAATCTGCTGGTTTATTTATAATTATTTTTTTAAACTTCCTGTGTATTGAACTATAATTTTGTGAAATGGCTGTTATGAGGGGCAGTAGAAATTTAATGCCCACTGGAACGGAAAAGAAAATGTAACACAAAGCAGCAGTGCTACCATCTTGTAGTTTCATTTCCTGACTACTAACATTCCAAAACTCGTTAACCCATACACTCTCATTTTCTGTTGGTCATCATCGTTAATGGAGTTATGTCAACACACCTAAAAATCTGCAGGGATTGAATTTTTACCAGAGAAAACAGATTCATTATCATCTAAAGGCCAGAAATTGCTGATGGAAATACTGTAAGTGGTCAATAAACTTTTCTACACCAGAAGTTGGTAAATCAAGTGAAATGATGTGAATGGAACCACGCTTGATCAACCAGTTTCTATGAAGAAGCACAAAATAGGTTATAAATTGTTTAAAAATTACAATCACATCACACATCAATACATCTACGTAGGCACATTGTAAGAACAAGTAGGACACATTACAGCACAACTGGCTACTGTAAATCTATTCATGGGGGTGCCACACTAAAAATTTGAACCTCTCTCATAGTCACCAATTTTGGTACCTTGCGATTTTTTCCACAATTAAAGAGGAATATTAAGGGTATTTATCACCACTGATGTTGAACTGAAAGATGCAGTGAAATTCTGGATCCAGCATTCTTCATTGATGAAATGAGAAAACTGGTTCACCATTGTCAGAAATGTGTAGCCGTTAGTGGTGACTATATGAAAAAATAAATGTAAGTCGTAGCCAGTAAAATCTACTTTTTTACCCTATTTGTTTCATTTGACTCTCATTTTATTCACAAGTTTTGAGCAACTGTACATTACATTTCAGCTACCCTTGTATTTACACGTATATAAAATTTTACTCACCTTAATGATGCATTCTTGGTTTCAAAAAATACTTTCTCAGAGACACTTCTGTAATCAGTTATTTTATAAAAGAATACTAGATTGGTTAAATTATATTGAGTAGTGTGATAATAAAATAAATTTTAAAATTTAAAGAAGCTTTATCAAATCACCTTTGTCAAATGTATACATAATTTAATAATATTATCAGCGCTTATTATAAATAGCTTTATTAAAGAAAGCACATTTTGTTCTTTGATTTTATTCTTTTTTGGAATATATAATTTATTTTGGATTCTCTATCTTATTTATTGTAGTTCTGCAGATTTTTTTAAGGGATAACTATCATCAGTGAGATATGACTGTATAATTTACTTTTTTGTTTGTTTATATAGTGAAGTATTGTAATAAAGAAACTAAAATTGGAATAATAAGATGTAGACATGGTCCTCATAAATTAATTGCTAGCATAATTCCATTTATCAAACAAATTGATAATAATCAAGTACAGTTGAACACACTTTATACAGGTGCTACATTACATCAGTGTTATAAATTTATAAAAGTAAGTATAGACATTTTCTTTTTATTAATTTTTAAATTTTTTCTAATTGTAAACATTGTTTTCTCTTAAAAGCTTCAGGTAAGTGTGTTTTGTAATTAAAAAATAAGTGTATTAATTTATATGTTATTACAATCCAGCAACTACAAGTTTATGTTCAATTGTAGTTATATATCTACTCTTTTTTTCCCATCTTGAAAAATTAATTTTGTTATTGTGTTAAAAATAAAAATATCCAGCTAAGCTTTTTGTGTCTACTTGTAAACAGTTTTGAATCTGCTTTAAGTAAACCTTTGTTATTAAAGAGCCATCAATCAGTTTGATATACAAAACCTTAGTAACTGACTGCACTAACTTAAATCAGATGTTTAAATGGATGCATACAATTTAGTTGACTAATATAATTGTTATTTATTGATTTTTTATGATTATTAATGATCTGCCTGATAATTGATTAACTAACCAAATTCTTTATTACACTTTAAAAGTTTATGTACTAATATATATTAAAAAAAAAAAAAATCTGATGTGGACACCATATGACTTCCTTGTACGCTTTATTAAATTACATATTCACATTTCATTAATAACTTCTGATTTTTTTTTTTTTTGTAATTTATTGAATTATTATTTAGTGTAAAATTTTTTTTTCAATCAGAGGTTAATAATTATTAATAAATCAATATATTTAAATTAAAAAAACTGAGATTGTCTTGATTCGAACTGATGTGCCTTCCCCTTGTAAGATCCAAATATTTTATTAATTACAATGAAAATAGGTACCACCTAATGATATATTGTTGAAAAGCTCTCGATGAGTATTGCAGTTAAGAAAAAAAAAAAAAATGGATTTTTGACACTTTTGGCCCAGTCTGTTGCAGTAAAAAGGAGAGGTGCACAACTAGATGTTACAAGAGTCCTAAATCCAAAATTCCAACATCCTGTGGCTAATTGTTTTTGAGTTATGAGATGTTATGTACAGATGTCATGCCGAAACTAGTCAAAATGGATATTTACATTGAAATCTGAAATTTTTCATGATCACAATACTTCCTTTATTTAGAGACATTATTTTCAATTAAAACTTTTTAACTTATGATGTTGGGATATGTTTGTATGAACTTCCTGTTAGAGAAAAAAAGAATAGAGAGATAATATTACTGATTTGTTAATTTTTTAATACTGTGTGTGTGTGTGTGTGTACTGACCGACCTCTTTTACTGGTTATTGAATTTTTAAGCAGAGGAAAGATGTTTAACAAGAAAAAACCTTATGTTTACATGTTTTTTTTTACAATTCAGTCCAGAAAACTATTTTCTTAACCATAAGAAGCAACTCTACCAGCCTTATACGAATAGTTTTCTGTTGTTTATTTCGCTGTGCTGAATTTAATAAATACTATTTCATATCAATATTCCAAGCTCGCTACTGATATGTCATACAATTAACCTCATTTACACTGACAACTACAGGAACTGGGTGTGTAATAAAAATCATTCTTTCAGAGAAAACACAACTTATATATCTCTTTTAACTTAGCTAAGTTTAGTTGTTGTGTGATACATTTTTTACTAACATAAGAAATACATAGTGTTAAATGACAAACCCATATCATTATTAATCGGTTTATAATTTCATGTTTTTTTTTACAGAGTTATCAATTAAACCATCTTAGAAAATTTTACAGCATGCTTCATGATGTTGAAAAACATAAATATTTTGAATATGAAAAAAGTGCTATGGATTTAAAAGTTTTCAACAAAACAAAATAAAATGTTTTCTATGGAACAAAATTTTTTCCATAGAAAACAAGAACAAGTCTGAATGTATTTTATGCTGTATGTGTATATATATATATATATATATACAAATTTTTTAATAAATACATTAATTTTTAAAAAAATTTCTACGAGGGTTATTTTTTTTCAAGGTCCGATCGGTCGCGAAATAAAACCCGCGCAAAAATCAGATGAACCTTTGCACATGTGTTTTGCGCAGCATCTCTAGTATTACTTTCAATCACGCCGCGTCAGGTTCTGAACAGGTAGCTAGCACGTAAACATGTCTACAACAATAGCATCTCCCACCATGTGTGAAGTGCGTGCGGTAATTTGATTTCTTCAGGCTGAGGGGTGTAATGCAGCTGAAATTCATCAACGAATAAGTAATGTGTACGGTGAAACTTCAATAAGTGACAGCAAAGTGCGACAATGGTGCAGGAACTTTAAAGCAGGATGTACAGATGTTTCATGATGCAGGCGGTCAGGGAAGGAAGCGAGTGTCAATCAATGATCTCGTTGAGCGAGTGGATGAGGCGATTCGAGAAAATAGTCGGTTCACAATTTCTGTAATGAGCGATTCGTTTCCTCATGAAAATTTCAAGGTCAGCTCTCTACACCATTGTGAGTGAGAGACTTCAGTACTGCAAACTGTGTGCGAGATGGGTTCCCAAGTTGCTGTCCAACCATCACAAAACAATGAGAATGGACGCCTCCTAATGTTTCTCCAGTGCTACCACAATGAAAGAGAAGATTTTTTGAACTAAATGGTCACAGGGGACGAGACATGGGTCCATTTCGAAACTGAAGAAACAAAAGAACAATCCAAACAGTGGATGCACTCTCATTCTCCCAGTAAACTAAAGAAGTTCAAGCGAGCTTTCTCCAACAGGAAGTGTATGGCTACTGTGTGCTGGGACCGGAACGGAGTTCTCTTGGTGGAATTCATGGAACGTGGCACGACCTTCACTGCAGCATCATACTGCGTGACTCTTCAATGTCTACGAAGAACAATTCAGAATAAGCGGAGAGGAATGTTGTCATCAGGCATTGTCTTTCTCCGTGACAATGCTCGGCCGCACCCTGCAACATGCAGGAGCAAAACAAATAAGCTCCTGCAGCGTTTTTGTTGGGAAGTTTTTGATCACCCACCATACAGCCATTTTGGCACCCACAACATTTTGGCACAGACATCGAGCTGCAGACCAGCGTAGAAACATGGCTGAAAATACAGGCGGCTCCATTCTGTGATGAGGGTATTGGAAAGTTGGTACCACGCTATGACAAATGTCTAAATTGGAGTGGCGACTATGTAGAGAAATAGCGTAACTATGTAAGTACTTGTTAGAAATAAAAAAAATTTTATTTTCACTGTGGTTTTAATTTCATTTTAATTTCGTGACCGATCGAACCTTGAAAAAAAAATAACCCTCTTATTTTTTTTTTATGACTCCTAAGTTCAAATGTTAAGCCAAACAATTGGCATATATTTCTCAATTAAAATATATGATGATATTGTAGAACAATATCTAAACTACTGAAGTACATTACTGGTAATATGGAAATAAAAATTTTACTAAAAGCAGATGTAGTTTATTTAGAACTATGTTTCCTGGATTCGGAAAAATTCCTTATTGATATCCTAACTCGTTAATGACATCTGACTGAAAAAATTTTGTATTTTTTGAGGAAGGAAAAGAAAATTAGTCCAAGGTATTTGGACACCATGTATGAAAATACTAATGGTGACAACCAAACCTCATTAATGAGTTTAATAATGTTTTTTCTTGTTCACTCTATATTAAGATAAGTATGAAAATAACAGGCAGTTAAATATGTAGTTAGAATTTTTGTTATGCAGTGCATGGTTTAATTATTTTCAATAATTAAAGTTGATCCAACACATATTGAAAGCGAGGTTTACAGTTTATGGGTAGAAACCAATATATGAGTCTCTGAATGTGACTGGCTGTGTCTTCATGTAGTTACATACAAATTCCAAGAGATGGCAGGAGATGTTCTTTCAATCATTTTGAGGTGGGAATTCCTGATACAACGTGATTGGGAACCATTTTACTTCAGTTATCAGATGAGTTCAATGATCGTGTGTATGTAACAAGATGCGTGCATTATTTTTTTTTGTTTTTCGTTCTTTTTTAAGTAATTTGTTTACACACTGTTCCTTCCAAGACTTCATTTTTGGCTTGCTTCATTTGAATTTAAACAAGATTTTCAAGACAAAAATTCAGAAGAAAATGAATAAAAATATTTATATTATTATAATAAAACCATATTATATTATTCCCTGCCTAGGTGCACTACTTCTTCAAAATTGCTATTATTATATTACCATCGATATTACTATTATTATTCAGTGTCTTTTGCATGAAAAGAACTTAATGTAAAACATAACCAAAATCATTACCTAGCTTGCAAATTCTAGCACGCTCAGTGAGAGTTGTGCTGTTTTCAAGTAAGCTTTGTCTTGCGATATAATTAAACAGTGTTCCTGAACAGATTAGTGGCAGAATTCAGCAAAAACACAAGTTATATGTTGTTTTTATGCATGACTGCATGTTTTAAATTACTTTAAATAGTTTTTGCATATAACTTTTTTTTTTGAAAATGTCTTACATCCACAGCCATAAAACATCACCACCCACAAAGGGTTAAGATTCATTACAGTGAGCTTTTATTTATTAAAATGTACATTATTTCCTGCAAAAATACGTTAATTGTAAAACTGAAAAGCCACATTAAAAATGCATATGTTTATACTGGATAATCCAGTATCATCTTATTGTACTTCAAAGTTACGATTTTAATTTTTTAATATGAGTAACATTCAAAATAAGTTTCGCATTTAAATATTCAAAATGTTTTCAGATAACTTCATATTTAAATTGAAATCTCTGATTAATTTTTTTGATTGCTAAAATTATTCTGTGCATTTGCACAGAATATCCTTATGTAACATAACTGGGAGGCTCACCATCTAGCTATTAGATAACAGAAATTTGCTAGTCAATATAAGTGGTATCAGAGCTCAAGTTCATCACCTGTTTTTGAATAAAATCAATTTTAAAAAAGAAACAATTACAGTATTCTATCTTTAACGTTGAAATTCAATTTATTTTGGAAAAATCTATAAAGTTTGTTTCCTTTACTATATTGTAGACTGTACTGCATTTATATTTTTTGTTGGTATACTGTGTATTTTTGGGTACTAAATGAATTTTTAGAAATTTTGTTGGGTTACATTGAACAGGACAATATTCTATGCCACCATTCTATGAAACTAGGACATCCTGGTTACAGCAAATCTTGTGCAACAAATTATTGACTTGATGTTCATGATACTGAGCAACTTCCTGCCATTTTCAATTCACACCTCAAACTCATGTAAAATACAAGGAACACTGTAGCAGCAAATTAAAAGGTTAAGAACGTAATGGAATTGAGATTGGCATTCAACTAAGGCAACAAATGAGAGGACTGTAAAAAGCTGATCATATATCAGATAGGATCAAGACATGCTAAAGGGTAGAAGGGATCCATCTTTGATAAGATGGATCCCTTCTAGGAACCATTATTTTTTTTTTTAGTTAAAAATTAAATGAAAAAAGTATTGTGGCATTGTCTGATACAGTCATTATTCATTAATGAATACCAACAACTTGCAGCAAAACTATTCTCAGCATTAATTTTATTAAAATGGCTTTGGCTAATGGCATTTTATTATTAATTTTTACCCTTCAATTTTCAGGATGACATTCTAAGATGTTTCAGATGTAGGAAAAACATTAAGCTGTTTGAAATTACTTTTGTTATTATTATAAAAAAATAATTATCCTCTAAAATAATTAAAGCTACCTAGGTAGTTAATATTTAATTAAAAGATAGTAAGATTAATTACCTTTTAGATGCTCCTCTACTACAGTATAACATAGTTAAGGGAATTTTATTTACAAAAAAACTTATTTAAAAAGAAACCAAACAGCAATTTACTGATAGAACAATATGTATTACCATGAGAGGTCACGGAAGGTCAGCTGACATTACTCCTACATCATCATGAGAGCAGAAATAAACACAATATATTTCTTCTTTGTCATCAGCATTACCATATGAATAAGATGTACATTGCCAGTTATAGATAACGATTCATATCCTTACACAACCTGCTGCAATCTCTTTGCCTTTCCATAATTCAGTGGGCACCAGTTATGGTTCTTACCACTAAAATTACGGTATACTATTAAAAGTACATTAAAATTTAAAAGAATAATAGGCTTAATGTAATAGGTTTACCTTTATAAAAGTAAAATATGAAGAAAAACACAAGACATAATATGTGCGGATTTTATCCATTATAAAGTAGTAGTATTAAAAAAAATAATTCTCAGATTCTTTTAACAAGTTGTTTAATAATTTATATAATAATATATCAAAACAATATAAAAATATCTATATCTTGAAGGCAATTATTACTAACTTCTAAAAAATACAAAATAAAGAAAATATCTTACGCACTTAAATATTTGTTAGTATATTTATTATTAAATTATAATTAGAACTCTTATTTTAATTAAATAATTAAAATTTAAATAAAAAGTATTTTTAAATAATAATATAATTGACCTTTTAACAGGATATCACACATTATTTAAAAAAAACAAAAAAACATTGTGAGTTTAAAACTATACAACAAAACATTTGTTATACAAATTGAACTGCCAAAACATTCACCTCAAAAAAAAAATCATATTATATTTATACCACTAGAACCTACTTGATTAAGTAAAGAAACGAACTATCAATGGTATAAGTCAATAAATTATGAATTGAAGGAGGGATGATATCAATTATATAAACTTAGTTCCAGAAAGAAATTATAACTAGTGTGAATTTATGATATGAAACACTGGACAATAAATGGTCTAATGGTTGTAATCTGGTCTTGAAAAAGAATAAAATACTCTAAACTCTTTAAGGTAGTCCTACTATAGATAGATTTCACTAATCTTACTTTTTCATAATCTTTAACATTATCCCTTCTTATCTGAATGAAAATGCATGAACTGAGTCCATTGCATTGCTACCTAGTGGGGCATAAAATAAATGTAACTTTGTTCTTTTTTCTGTCTTAAAAAGAGTGTTTCTAATTAATAATGAACTATGTATAGAAAATATTAAAAAAAAAAAAATAGTAAAACCATATATCACTTTGCACATTGAAGACATGAGTCTTAACATCATAAAGTTGTCATGGCAACCATTATAGTTTCATTATTTTTCTTGAATCAATGACAGAGGCAGAAATGTCATGATAAAGATTGCTTCATTTAAATGTGATATATTACATATTTTTAATACAAAATAAATCTATTTAAAAAAAAAAAAATCGTATCTAATTTCTGTTATAATTGAAAATGATTTAACACTGACCACATATAAAGTTGAATAGAATTCAATAAAATTTGTAAAAAGTATTAACACTAAACAATGTGTAAATTTTAGCATTTAATTTTTTAAAAAATTGTGAACTGTAGACAAGCTAATTTGAGAGGTTTGACAACTTTTTAAACAATTAGATTTTAACTAAATGTAAGATTTCTGCCTTCTTGTCAAAATTCATCATATTAAATACATCAATTCAACCCTAATTTAATACTTTATAGTTGGACTTTTTAAAAAGATTATCTTAATTTAAAAATACCCACAACAGAAATTACATTCCCTAGGACTACATATGTTTTCCCTTGGGAAAATATGAATGAAGTGCATTTTTTATAAATAGATGAATGAAAGATTTTTTGTTAGATTAAAAAAATCAAGAGATTTCAAAATAACTCAAAATAAATCTGATTAACAGGTAGGGCAGATGATAGTATATTTAGTCATTAAGCTGTCACTGTATTAAATTAAATAAAATTAGATATTAAATAAAATAAACTGCACTATTACGCATATACAAACTACAATGACAAGTAATCTAAGCATAATATAAATCAACACATTTAAATGCATGGTAGAAGGCTTACTGCAGCTTAGATTAGTTACCATACATTCATGTACATAAGAATAATCACACTGAGTTTATGTTAATAATGGTTAACACCTGTCCATAAATAAACACTGCTTAAGAAAGATAAACAAATACTTTTTATATAAATTATTATTACTATGTAAACAAGGAAAAGAGTTTTGCTTGAGAACCTGAGACAAGTGAACATACAAAAAAGAATACAATACAGGATAAAACAAAAAAATAAAATTAAGTCAACAAGCCAATGAGAATTCAAAAGTAAATAAGTAACACTAGTCACACTCTTCCTTTTTCTGTTTAGCCTCCAGAACCACCATAAGATATTACTTCAGAATATGAAATGTAAGAATGTGAATGAAAAGTACAGTGAATGTGTCTTGTACAGTCTCAGGTTGACCATTCCTGAGATGTGTGGTTAATTGAAACCCAACCACCAAAGAACACCGGTATCCACAATTTTGTATTCAAATCCGTACAAAAGTAACTGCCTTCACCTGGATTTGAACCTTAGAACTCTCGCCTTTGAAATCAGCTGATTTGTGAAAACAAGTTTAACCACTAGATCAATCCAGTGGGTACACTAGTCACACTACAGTCAATCAGGAAGAATAGCAATCACCTATGAAATCCTGCAATATCTTATCCAATCGACTCTAATTAAAAAACACCTATACGTGCAGCACTAGCAACATCTTCAGACAGTAGGTTCCAAAGATTAACCACTAATGTAGAGGAGAAATGCTGCTTTATAGTTGTATGAAATCTTTCCTTAATAAGCTTAAGCACCTAATTCAACAAACCTTATAAATAAAATTAAAAAAAAAATTCTTTTACATGAAAAACCTAAAGTTTTCAAATGGAAGGAAGGATCAACATTAAACAAACAGTTATAAAACATGCCAAAACACCATATAACACACATATTTAAAAAAAAACAATGATAAACAAATTTAAATAAATATAACAAACCATTAATAACAACAAAAAACTTTTGTGGTATAATAACTAGATACACTACACCTAAGGTAGTAAGAAAATTTTTGTCATGAGTAAACTTTTTTTGGTACTCTGTCTAATTTACTAGCTATTCTGGTGTGCTCATAGGTGTTTTTTGATAATAATTATAAATATAATAAAATAAAATATAATGAACCATACAATAAAAATAGAACCTTATCGATGTAAAACAATATAAAATCAAAAAAGAGTAACACCCATAGACAAATATTAAAAAACAAAAATAACCATATGAGAACATTCAGTATAACATTTTTAGAAAAACATCATTGATAATGATGAATCTATTAAAATTTGTTATACAGGTGTTTCTAAAATGGTGGGCTGACTATACTTTTTCGGATTGTACTTGTAAAACTAAACAAAAAATATCCTTAGGAAAAATGGCAATTTCTCCTTCGTTCTTGCTCTGTCTGCCATTTTGTTATTTTTATATAATAATTTACATCTCAAGTTTGGCTAGACGAATCACATTAATATTACGTAAGCGTCTTGGTAATAAAGTTATAAAATTAGCAAACAATCAAGAAATGAATAACTTTGCAAATTATAAAATGACAGCAATGTTTATTTTTCAATTCGTTATGTCTCCACAAATATTAGCTTTATCAAAACTTATGTATTTACTAAAATATTAAGGCTTTTATTTTGAACATTTTATTCTTTAAAATCAATTGACAAATAGTCTAGTTATGGGAGAAAATTGATGTTGTAATTTTGTGTCACAATTATTAGATCTATTATTATGAGAAAATTACTTAACTTGATACTAATTTATAATACTAGAATTAACAATAAATAAAAACAATATTTCAACGAATTGAAAGTAAAGTGGAGGACATGAAAACAGACACAAAATTACATTATTTTCTGCTATAATTTGGCTATTTGTTAACCGATTTAAAAAAATAAAATGCCATTTTTTTCAAAATATTAATATTTTAGTAATACATAAATTTTGATAAAACTAATATTTATAGAGATATAACGGATTGAAAAATAAACATGGCTGCCATTTTGTAATTTGTAAAGGTATTTAAGTCCTGATTTTTTGCTAATTTTAAAACTTTATTACCAAGACGCTTACCAAATATTAATGTGATTCGTCTACTAATGTAAATTTTTATATAAAAATAACAAAATGGCAGACAGAGAGAGAACGAAGTAGAAATTTCCATTTTTCCTAAGGATATCTTTTGCTTAGTTTTACAAGTGGAATCTGAAAAAGTATGGTCAGCCTACCATTTTTAGAAACACCCTGTCTATGTCAAATGATACTCTCAGTTATTTTATAATTATAACTGTGTCTAGGAATTGATTCAGTGATCTTTGGTTAAGCATTGGTAATACAATTAACTGATTAAAATTCTTTACAAAAAATAATGTTTTGAGAGTACTTAACCAACATTCTACATAAATCCTGAATTCATTTTCTTAATCTTAAAGGAGATTCTACACATTCTCTTTTAATTCAGCAATTAAAGTTAAACAAATAACCAAGAAAATTAAAAATCAAGATACAAAGTTATAAAAATAATTAAACTTAAAAACAAGTACAACTAACATTAATACCTAAAATATTTACAAACAAACTCTTGTAAATTAGCTCTCAATCGCAAATCAAATTATTTTTTATTTCTGACTGATCTATGCAACAAGAGTGTACATTAGATGTGATAACTGCAACAGTTGCAAGTGAACTGACATGAATTATTAGTAAATTACAAATATAACATAGCCATTTCAAAAATAATAATTACCAAATTCCAGACTTGCAAGGTAGAGCGACGAATGAAGTGGTTTTCACTGAGCCTTTTTCACTGAGGTGAATTTACTAAATAATGATGCATATCAAAATGCCAAACCATCAGAAGCACATTACCTGCAGGTAATATTCACATCTACATTTTGTTCACCATAGGAACTGGCTGCATAGTGGATATCATTTTCTGCAAAAACAACCCTGACTGGTGCTTCTTATTTAATAGATATTGTTAACAGGAACAGGATTTTACAATAAGTGAAAAAATAAAAATAATGCAATTTTATAGATGAATCAATTATCCAAAAGATGAAAGAGGAAGTTAAAAGTTATACAAAATGATAGGTAAGAGATTAATTAATTGGGAATTCCAACAAACAAAATCAACAATTTACAATAATAAAAAATTTATCTCATTTGAAAGCCTATCCATTAACTGTTTAATTATGAATGGGAGGATAGTTTAAAAAAAATTATATCATACATGCTGGGCATCTGAAATTGTCTTACACAAGATTCAAGTAGAAGATTGTTAATGCAGTGTTAAATTTTTACCAGAAATGTTTAAACCTGTGTGTAATTCTGAAACATTTTTTTTCTCATCAGTAGACTGATTATTTTTGTAAATAAATCTTTGTTTATATTTCAATGAAGAAAACTATATATTATTTAATAATTTATTAATTTTTATTAAATACTAGTAATGGCTTATTAAAATTTTTATTCTAAAAGGCAGAAAAAATTAATTCATAAAAAACATAAATTTAATGAATTAAAAAAAAATAAAAATGTTTACATAATATTTTATAGTATAGAAAAAAATTATTGAATATTTGTGAATAGGGTAACAAATAACAGTAATTTTGTGAAAATACAATTTTATACTGCACTGCTCCACAAAAGTTTGCTTGTAGTAAAACTTAACTAAAAATCATACAATAAATGATTGTCTTCAATACAAAAATCAGTAAAAAGAAGCACACAATAACATAATATAAATATAAAAAAAAACATACATAGAACATAAACATTTATTTTAAAAAATATTCCTTAATTATATACATAAAAACTAGTTAAGAGTACTATAACTAAATACTTATCAATAGTTCTAAAACAATGTACTACAATAGCTAAAAAAATATGTTAATGTATAAAAGTCACTGATAGGTGTGTAGAGAATTAAAAAATTCATTTAGTATCAAATTAAATAAAACATAATTTTTTTGTTTTAGTTACACCTACACAAACAAATATTTGTGCACATTAAAAGCATATATAATATTCAAATATTTGTGCACATTAAAAGCATATATAATATTCAAACAAAATAAAAAATACCTACATAAAAAATAAAACCTCAGGTCATAAAAATATCCTTTGAAAATACACGGATTTCTTTTCATATTAAAATCAGCCATAAAATAAAAAATAAAATACAGAATTCCTAAATAGATGGAAACAAAATGTGAAATATTTACACTGTAAATTTCACATAAAATTTTAAGCCTATAATATCACTCATAAATCTTACATTTTAAAAAATGCATATAAAATTGTTCGTATTAAGATGTATGATGGTGCGTTGATTTGTTTGCTGTATGTACATCACTTTTTTTAATGAAGCGCTACCATCTAGCGAAAAAAATTGAACTAACTGTATAATAAATTATACACATTTATTATATTTACTGATTTTTTTTTGTTAAAAAAAAACTATTGTAGGCATACGTTTTTTGGAAATTTTATAAAAATAATCGTTCATATCAAGCAGCATGGTATAGTTATGCCAGATAAGAAAAATAAGGAACGATTAGTTGTTAGATTATTAGAACATCTTCTTTGTAAAATTCACATTAGATTTGTCAAATGAGAAATAAAATTATTTTTAACAGAAAAATGAGTGTAGAATAAAATGTGCTTCCTTCAAAAATACCAATAAATTCCTATAAGTTATTACGTTTCAAACGCATCAGTAATGATGCAGTACTTATAAAATCTTTTACTAGAACACTCTGACCAAGATGAAATATTACATCAATGCCTTATTAATCTAGCAATAACTTAAAATAATTAATCAATGTTTTAAAACGATTGAAAATATATATCGATGAAGAAAACATTTTGTAAAAATTTACTTTTAGTTAAAGTATTATTTATAAAATGATTTATTTGATTGTCACATCAGATTTACATACTTTTAAACTTTTATAATAACAGGAAGAGAAAAGATTACAGAGGTAAAAGAATTTTGTTATTTGGGAAGTTGTAAAGATGGACGAAGCAGGAATATAAAATGCCAAATAACACAGGCAAAACGAGCTTTCAGTCAGAAATATAATTTGCTTACATCAAAAATTAATTTAGAAGTGAAACTTGGACAATTGGGAGTATCTGAGAAGATTAGAAGCTTTTGAATTGTGGTGCTATAGGAGAATGTTAAAATCAGATGGGTTCTAAAATTGATGAAGAAAGAAGCATTTGGAAAAATATTGCTAAAAGAAGAGCCAGATTTATACGCCACATCTTATGGTATCCTGGAATAGTCACTTAGATATTAGAGGGACAGGTAGATGGGAAAAATTGTGCAGGCAGGTAACATTTGGGATATGGAAAACAAATTGTTAGGGATATAGAATGTAGTGGGTATACCGAAATGAAATGAATGGCACTAGATAAGGAATCTTGTAGAGCTGCATCAAACAAATCAAATGACTGAAGACAAAAAAAAAAAAACTATTATCAAACCAGTTTTTATCCATTAAAAAGTTAATTTTTCTGGGCAGGTATTTTAAACATTTAATTGCTACAAATAACAAAGAAATATGTTTCTAGATAGAAAGATAAAATATGACCCGCTCTCTGGCAGTTTAAATATCTGTAAAAACGCTTGAAATATCATTACACCATCACTGATTAGTAGATGAACTTTTTAACATTCATCTCTCCAATATAAAAGCACGATGTGTTGGTTTGTTTGCTGTAGTTCTCACATTATTATTTTGAATGAAGTGCATGAACAATATAAGTGGATGTATCACCACAGAATTAATTAACTGTCAAAATGATACTATGTAATTTATTTGTTAATTTTCTACTCGTTTCAATTACACTTTCTAATTACCTTGGAATTCTATTTAGTTAGCTTTGTTGTAGTTGCTAATCTTTTACTTTATTTAGTTAATTTTTTTTAAAGATTACAACACCGTTTCATTTCATTACACCAATCAACAAGATTCTAATTTTAATTAAAACACTATGCATTTTGATTGTAACAACCTTTAACTTTTAAAGCCAAAAATTCCTATTTTATGTACAAAATTCAGATATCTAGTTATTTAATCTTTTTTATACAAGGCAGTGGCTTGTATAAGTTAATGCACTTTACAACTGTAATACATAAAAACACACAGTAAATAAGTATATTTACAACTACATAAATCTCAAACAAAAATAATGTGTATTATAAAACACCCGGCAGTGTAACTTGTGTCATAATTGGTAGGGTTACAACCATTATATTTAAGTTTTAATTTTCTTAACATAAATAAGTTTTTTTAAGCTGTAACAACAAATACTGTGATAGTAAGATAAAAGACAAACAATTATTAAAATACTATACTTAACAGTACATATAAACAATATTCATATTACATAAATTAGTATAAACAGAATAAAAAGCCATTTTAATTGAATATGCAACAGTTAAACATCAAAATCCTGAAATTACTAAAATATATCATAAAATAATAAATATACAATCAAAAAGATTATATATTTTATTTATTTATTTACTATTATTTTTTGTTAATCATAAAGTGGTGATAAAAAATCTATATACAGAATTAAAGAATGAAAACGCTTGTTTAGAAAGGAATTATAAACGACATCAAGAAGCCAGAAAAATATTAAATTTGACATCTACCCTAAATAATTACATCAACTAATTTTCTGATATATTATTCATATTTAGGTAAAAAGATTTAAAAAAAATTCTAATAACTCTAACTTCTATTTGTGATATAAAAGTTTTAAAAAAATCTCTGGTACATGTTGCTAACTAGTAGTTCACGATTAGAATGAGTTATACGTAAGGCATATAAGTTCAGTTACTATTAACTCTTTCAGTGTGAAATTTGACTTATGTTCAAAACCATCATATATATTCTTTTTAATGAACTGTTTGATTTTAATTGTGTAGCTTTCTGATTGGTTGTTGAAAAGGAAATGCTCCTTAAGAATGAATTCTTTAAACTATTGTTTAGGCTTTTACTATTCTTTTAGAAATTTTTTTAGTATTCTTTGGGTAAACTACAATTTACTTAAATAACACAGTGAACACATTTACAAACTAATTACTGCTGCAAAAAGAAAATCAAGATTGTAAACATAAACACCATTCACCTTCAAAATATGAATTACATCTGGGGGCAAATCTGATAGTGAAGATTCAGTTATGGAGGAAACTGTATGATCTTAGTACACCATATATAAAGGTTCATCTAAAACCGACTCCTGGTTGGCTGTTAAAATAAACTGAATACCATATCACTTGCAATGTAGTAACCATCAGCAATCTATAATCTCAATATAAACCCTATGCACTTTCTATTCTGTTCACTATGTGTAAAACAGAGAACCTGTCATTTTCCCTTGTATCAATTATGAGGGGAATGATTTTATTTTTGTAAAAATTATGGAAATGTGTATTTTAACAAGAAAGATAAATGGATAAAATACTAGGTGAAAAGATGTTAGACTCTTGCTGAGAGTTAATGAATTCCTGAGTAATAATATCAGGCAGTGTAAAACAAGCTGGGTTTTCTGGCTTCACAGTACATCACAAATAGCTGAAGGTGGGTGATGGCTATGAGAAAAAACAATATATATATATATATATATTTATAATCCAATCAGAAGTCAATTTTGCAACAGCTCTTGTGTATACATATACTGCATGATTTATAGCTTTTTCTTTTTATGATTTTTTTCCTAAAGACTGAAGGTATCTGAGAATCTAGGAAACTGAATATAGGTTTATTAATACTAAAGAAGTAAATCTTCTAATTTTCCTAAATGACGTAAAAAAGCAGTGTAATATCTACATGCATTACTAGCCACTTAAAAGTTTGTTCAGTAAAACATATTTACTGAATATAAGGTTTAATGCTAATGGAAACTGTGGTCCCTCATTCAATAGGGGAATTTTGTTTTTTGTTGTTGTGGCAACACTGTAAGTGCAAGATGCCCAGCCTGCAAGTTACCTTCCACCTTCCTCACCACCAACCTCTGAGAATATTTATAGTTTAGTTTTAGTGACCCGTGTGATCTTCATAGATCATCTGTTAAAATCTACATGATCTATGCAACCAATTGTTTCCACTGGCATTATTTTCATAGAGTTACATTTGATGAGGCATTTCTATTAACAGATAATTTGTGGTTTTAGTGACTTTATGTAATTAAATATTTTTTGTTATAAAATCACTTACACTAAAATAGGCAGCCCAAGTTCTATTAGGCCAATAGACACTCTTGATGTGGATTTCAGTGAGGGAATCCATAGGTTGTTAGGCTATCAAAGTGATGATGAACCAGCATCAGAAAATTCTGTTAAAGTCGATGATTCAGATAAGGACTCGAACTATGTGTTGTCCGATGAAGAGTCAGAACATTTCAAAGATGACAAAGTTCTACTAGGACTAGACTGTGACCAACTCTTCACTGCGCTCAGCCAGAATCCTCAGATGAAGAAAACTGTGCTCCAGACAATGTTCCACAAGTTCACACTGATCATTTCTTAGAAGCGTTGAAGAAAAACCAAATTGGTCCTCTCAATGCATAGAGTTCAATTCCATCTACTACTGAGATGAGAACGCCTGCTAGAAATATTATTACAACATATTTGCCTGGAATTCATGACCCTGCTAGGGCATTAGGGCACAAACCAACAAAGAATCAATGTTTGGAATTTTTTATTTGATGATCAGATCATAGATGTTATAATGGTAAATAAAAACAAAAAACTTTGAAGCGATACTAAAACTAGGTGAGAATACAAACAAAAGTAACTATAGGGACACAAATAAAGAGGAAATAAATGCATTTTTGGTTTGATGGTACTGTCTTCTGTTCTGAAGTCAAGTGATGAGTAATTATTGTCTCTCTTCTCTAAACTCATTTAATCTGTCAATTTTTTTTGCTACTATATCACAAAAAAATATTTAGTCCTAACTACTTATCAGATTTGATAACGCAGAAACATGTGCACAATAAAAAAAGATGGACAAAACTGCAGCAATATCAGAAATATTTTCCAGATTCATATCTAATTGCAAGAGAGTATAATGTATCATCTGAAGTTACAGTTGACGAGATGCTGATATCCTTCAGAGGCACATGTGGCTTCATAGTGTATATGCTTAGGAAGCCTAAAAAATATGGCATAAAAGTGATGTGTATGAACGCATACATATACTCAGGAAAGAGAAGTGACAGTATAGGCCTCAATGGAGAAAAAAAAACAACTGAGCATTGTTACGCAATCTGTCATCCGTATATGTCAACTTATCCAGGGAACCAATGGAAATACAATGGCAGATAATTGGATTACCTCTGCTGAACTAGTCTATGAACTGTTGAAGAGGAAACTAACTAACTAACCAATATGTTGGTACACTGAGAAATAATAAAAAAGCTATTCCAGAGGAATTCCTACCAAACTTAAGCTGACTTCCTGGTTCTTTTCTCTATGGTTTCAGTAACTCTTCTTAGCTATGTTCCAAAGAATAATCGAGCAGTCATTCTAACATCCATTATACATCACAATATTCTGGACACTGAAGAAAGAAAAAACCAGAAATCATCATTTACTATAACAGCACAAAGTGTATTAACAGATAACACAATTGAGTCGATCTAGATATGAAGTGCGTGGTCTTCTCTACAAGCAGAACCAGGTATTGGCCCCTTAACTGTTTTCTACAGACTCCTGAGTATTGGGACAGTGAATTCTTCTATAATGTATATGAGCGGGCATTCCCAACATGAGAGTCTCTTTGACTTCATCAAAGAAACTGTGTTACGAGCTGATGATTGTCCTTCATCTTCATACAAGATTTACAAACACCAATCTCCCAAGGTAACTGAAAGCAACCATGGAGAAGACCAGCTTGAGCCTCATCATCAGCCTCCAGTTCAGCAGCTATAAGCCCATTTTCGACAGGTCTCGAGTGAGAAGATGCAGAAAAGGAAAACGTGTGCCACGTGACTGTGGGTAAAGCAAATAAAAACTATTTATATGTGCATAGTGTGTAAAATGCCAGTTTGTTTAGAGTTCAGTAAGAAAGTGTGCCTTGAGTATGTAAAAAAAAAAGTACAAGATGATGTTACATTAAAAAATGTTCCTCTAAATAAGAAACAAAATTGTAAAAATATATTTTTGCAATTCTTTGGTAGGTAATTTTTTTTTTCATATACTAGATGTTATTCTATTACTTGTAAAAGCTGCTAAGTAATTCTTATCCACTAATTAAGTTAATTATACTTGTTTTGCTTTGATTATTTAGCTAAGATTTTAGTTTCTTATAGCTTTAGTTTTTTTTTATACCTGAGACAAGTAGTTTAAAGTTTGTTTTCCTTTTAAATAATCTTGAAGTGAAATTTATAAATTATTTTTCAAGCCAATTTAACTTAGTTGAACTTTTTCATATCAGTATTTACCAGTTAATGTTAAAAAAATCTGAGCAGCTGTTATTAAAAAATATATATATATATATATTTGAGCATATTAAATGGTACATAAGTAATCATTTTAAAATGTTCTACTTTCAATAAATACTTTTGATTGTAAAAAGTTGTTACTTTTTATTAAACTGTTTTTCTTAATCTAGGTTGATACATTCAATCAAAAACAATAAAATATAGCCCATGATCTCTCAAACCAGTTGTTTCTATTCACGTTACATAAAACACGTTTTCGTTAAAAGAGTGTTAATAATACTGAAAAAATAAGTTTTGTAATTATCCCTAAATGACACAATAAATAGCATAAAACTACTAGAAATTGCACTGAATTTAATATCTATATGTATTACTAGCCAGTTAAAATATTGTTCAGTAACACTTTAATATAATGGACAATTTACTAAGCAATAAGCTTTCATAAGTGTGAGAAGAAATTTTGATATATGAAAAATTCCAATAGTCTAAGCTGGAAATTTCCTTTAGAAACATGACACAAATGTATTTTCTCATCACTGCAGGCTTGCAAGAAAATGTATACATGTTTGATAACAATGATGAAAATAAATAAATTTTATTCAGTTACATGATGAAATTGAAAAATAAAAAGAAAAAAGTAAAGAAGTATGAAATTTTTTTAACAAGAGATGTACAACTTGGCTCTGTTAACAGATTATGTGGAAAAAAATGTAAACTACTTCAATTCGAGGAAAGGCAAACAAGCAGCTGTCACTCTTTACAGCTGTCAGAAGGATTCAGTACATACAGCTACAATTCAGCAGTACTACAATATTTTGACAGTGATTGTAATTATCTTCACTGGGCTGTATTATAATTTTCTTTTTATTTATATGTTATGTATAACAAACAAATAAATATCTGGACGGATTCAGTGATGAATTCAACATCACAAAACATTAAAACTACATAGATATAACTGATATATTTTAATTCAGGCATTTCATATCATTAGATTAAAAAAATGTATTTTCTTTAAATCTATACGTTATGTACAATAAATAAATAAATATTTGGATGGATTCAGTGATAGATTTAACATTACATAAAATATTAAAACTACATAAATATAACTCATATATTTTAATTCAGGCATTCATATCATTAATTAAAAAAAAAGGTACTTACGTATTAACGCCACCGCAGCTACAGATTTACTTAAAAACAAAGTAGTCAATTGAATTTCTGTGGAAAATTGGCCGATATAGAGTTTAACATAGATTCAAAACAGTCTCTTTATTAATTTTAATATATTTATTTTATAAATATAATTTAACCAAACTTAACCTTCGCTTGCTAACCTTGACTAATTAACACCGTAATTTTTTGAGTATTTATTTAATATTAAATAAATACTGTGTTAATAAATTACAGTATTAATTAGTCAAGGTTAAGTTTGGTTAAATTATATTTATAAAATAAATAAATATAAATAACCATTTCTTAAAATTAATAATTTTATAAATATAATTTAACCAAACTCAATAAAATAAATACTCAATTTTAAATAAAGCTGCAGCGCTGCGGTGGCGTTAATACGTAAGTACCAAAAAAAATATATATATATATTTATAAATTTTTCTACAATAATAATATTTATTCTGTAAACACTAATTTCTATAAACTTATCATGATATACAAACTGTGATATAAAAATTTTACAAACACTTTTTTTAATTTAAAATTGGAATGTATCAAACTTTTTAAATAATTTAAAATGAGGATTCATCTGGTTAAAAAGTAAAAACAAAAATTGTAATCTAAAATATGTTTGGTAATTAAAATAAAATAATTAATACAAATACTTCTTTGTTGTTTCCTTGAAACAACAATAAAAAAAACATTAAAAACAGAAATTAAATTTTTGTAAACAATAATTTCGCACAGTAGAAGTGCTAAACTTAAATCTATGAATAGGGCATTTCTGAATAAGTAAATTAATTTACTGTAAATCCTTAGATAAGTTATATTACCTACTAACTAAAACAATAACTGCTTATATGTAGTGGCGAATCAAGTAATAAGTATTCTGTAAATGCGACTGTAATATAAAGTTAATTATGGTTTTTAATAGCTTGTGGTTCCCCACTTCTTTGTTTTATGTTGTTTTTAACATCTGAAGACCTACTAATCAATTGATTTTATATCTAAAATGAAAATGTCTATAATATTAATGGACTGTTAATGGCACATTTCAAGTATCAATCATATTTTCTTAAATACTAATTGATATATATTTAAAAAGAACATTCTTTTGTATTTCAAAAAACCTTATATGATAAAGAAAAACTTTATGATCTACAAAGTGCTTATTTAATGAGCTATGCTGTGTTAGCTTCACTGAAGAGATCATTTAACATAACATACTATGAAAAGAATTAATAACTTTACATTAAACATTTTACGGCTATAAATTTTTAATTGGATGCAAAAACACTGTGATTTTTATTGAATAAACAATTTAACTGTATTCTTTCATGTAAGTAATGGTACTAACAAATATATTTTTTATAACTTATAGTTTCTAAAAAAATTAAATCACCAGAAAATTTAAAACAGATTTTTTCCAGCCTTTTAGTCTTCTTTAATCATTAAAACAGTTACAACATGTGAAACAATCTTTAAGAGTTTAATCTTGAAATTGACAACAAAGGAAATGGCATAACGTAAACAGAATTTTTTATCAAGCAGTTTATATTTAGCTATTTCAAGTATAATGCATTGATAATGAATTCAATAAAGAAGTTGTATGAGAAGATGGGCATCCAAGAAATGATGGTTCTACACAAGACAAACTCTAATATAAAGTAGAAAAATTCCACACTTCATATAATTAATGTAATATTAAGCGATATATTACTTTTCACAAAAAAAAAGAATAGACAATAGAAAGTTCAGAAAAAAGCTAGTAAAAATAGCTGTATCTAGTACAGAATATTCTTTACAAGTGATTAGAACAAGAGCAAATGAGCTGATTTGTTTATGCTCACTGTAACATATCTTCAATGTATGAAAATGTTCTATAATTTATTTCATTTTTCAAATTGAACCTAGGTATTTTTTTAAAATAAACCTGAATTATAAACATTAATTAATAACTGATACTTAAGGATTTACAGTACAAAAGATCAATTTCTCACATATATTTATTTTACAAATTGGGTACTTGTTCGGTTAGCGTCCCACCTAATTTATTTTTCAAAATAAGCAGTGATAAAAAAAAATAAAATAAAATACTAAAACGTTTGGAAGCTTATTACTACTCCCAAGTACCATAAATAATTAGTATATTTAATGTTAATTAAATGAGGTTAATGATCAAAGTGAGTATTAGGTTATGTTGATAACCTAACTTATGACTGTGTATACTTAACTTCATATGATATACAAACGTACCCTAACGCTCACTTCGCTAGCTAACCTCATCTAATTAACATTACATAATCTAAAAAAACAAAAATTTTTAAAATTATATAAGTTTGTAAGTTATTTGCAATTTTGACAAAAAAGGGTGAAAAACAGGTGGCATCCAGATAACCAACAAAATAAATTAGGTAGGACACTAACCGACAATTACCCAAATTATGTAATCAATCAAGGTACTAAAAAAAATTAAAACAAATTGAATGGTGTTTCTTTTTTACCTTATTCATTGTTATTAAGTGGAATATACAACAGGCTCTAAGTCAAACAACTTCCATAAATGAAAGACAGGATATGTATGAGCAACATCGTTTTATAGTTAAATTAAAAATCTTCTTGCCAAAAATACGAATGACAGACCAGATGCTAAAATAATTACACTAGATCCAGCAGTACTACCACTTAACTGAAATAAACAAAATCAAAACAATAATATAAGTTAATCAAATAACGTTCATTAACAAAAAGACTGCAGAAGTTGCTGAAATTCCAATTCTGAATGTAATACACTTAATCGCTTAACTAGTCATTGTTGTAAAGTTGTAAAAAATGAGTGTAATAAATGTTGGAACTTATAAGAAGACTGCTGTTGTAAGCTTAGTTCATATATACTGAGATAGAATTTTCAGAGAATGAACTAAAAAAAAGTAGGTGTGAATATTTACACAATTAGAAGTTTATTATATCTTTATCCAAAACAATAGGTAATAATGAAGCAAAACTATACATTTTTTAAAATAACAAATTGAACTAGAACTTTTATCAGTTTAGGCCTTCAATAAACTCAAAATAAAGCAAGTTTATTTTGAGTTCGTTTTTGGTCTTCTGTTCTAGATTTGCCTCTTTCTTTTTTTTGTTGGTTTTTCCTGAAAACTGTAGATTTTTATTTTGTTTCTCAATATTTTCTTTACCTTTATATATAATTTTTTATACTTCTGTTTCTTTAAACCAATTAAGAGTTCTTCTTTTTTTTAGGAAGTACCTAATATTTTCTTGGTTGGTTTGCTTTCACTAATTCTTTTTAAATATTCAATGAAGAATAATTTCCTTTTTTTATTGAGTTTGTAATTTTTATTATCTCTGTACCTTAGGCCTAATATTTTCCTTTATTTTTTAAAAGATTTATTCCATTCTTAATTTATTTACTAGCTTCATTGTTTCTTCTGAATAAAGACAATTATGTTTTTTTGTGTAGTAGTGCCTAAATGTTTCATTACAGGATATCAGTTTTTATTATTATGTTTCTTGTCAACTGATATGTTAATTCCATTTATTACACTTTGTTTTCTAGGCTTAGTTTTCTACACAGTCATGTGGCCACTACGTGACTTCTTTGTACGCCTACTAAATTACATTCACACATTCCTTTAATTTGAAAAGTACATAAAATTTTACTTCAGTAATAACTTCTGATATTTTTACATATTTTTTTTTATTGGTATTATTGAATTATTATTTATTGTAATTTTTTTATAATCAGAGGTTAATAAATCTTAATCTTAATTAATAAATTTATATATTTAAATTAAGAAAAAAGGATGAAGTCTGATTTGAACCGATGTGACTTCCCCTTCTAAGATCCAAATATTTCATTAATTAAAATATTTCATTTGGCTATAATTTCGGAACTAATAAGTACCACTTATGATATATTGTTGAAAAGCTCTCAATGAGGGCTATTACTGCAGTTAAGAAAAAGTCCAAAATTCTTTTTTTTGGATTTTGGGCTTTTTTGGACACTTTTGGTTCAGTCGATTGCAATCAAAAAGGGAGGTGCACAACTAGATGTTACAACAGACCTAAATTCAAAATTTCAACATCCTACAGCTAATAGTTTTTAGTTATGCGAGATACATACATACTCACATTCGTATGTATGTGCATATTATAAGAAAATTATTACTTAATTTGATACTAATTTACAATACTTTATAATAATAAATTAAGAATTAACAATAAATAAAAACAATTAATATTTCTTCAAATTGAACATAAAGTGGAGGACAGCAAACAGACACAAAATTACATCAATTTTCTGCCATAACTTGGCTATTTGTAAATCGATTTAAAAAAATAAATGCCATTTTGTTCAAAATAAAAGGCTTAATATTTCAGCAAATATAATACATTTTGATAAAACTTATATTTATGGAGATATAACTGATTGAGACGTAAACATGGCCACCATTTTGTAATTTGTGAACATATTTTAAGTCTTGATTTTTTGCTACTTTTAAAACTTTATTACAAAAACACTTACCAAATATTAATGTGATTCCTCTATCCAAACTTGAGATATAAAGTTTTATATAAAAATAACAAAATGGCGGACAGGGGAAGACCGAAGGAGAAATTGCCAATTTTCCTAAGGATATTTTTTATCTGGTTTTAAAAGTAGAATCCAAAAAAGTATAGCCAGCCCACCATTTTAAAAACATGCTGTACATATTGTTTCATTGAAATATATTTTTCATCATCTATTGTAACAGGTGTATTAGTTTTATCAGATTTCAAAATTATACAATTATTTTCATTTAATTTATTCTTTAAATTATGAATTACTTTTTTATTAAAAAGTGGTTTGTTAATAATATTTATATCTTTAATTTTATGGATAATGCTATTAATAATATTACATAACTGTTCCTCATCAGGGGAATTTATTTTTATTAATATTTATTTTGGAATCAATTACAGTATTTTTGATAATATTATTCTTGTTGTTATCAAGTATATTAAATTTAAAAGCATTAGCAATAATAGATTACTCATTATCATTAAAGTTAAGATTTGTCACATTTAAAAATTCATTATTAGTATTAGAATAATTGTTTGAATTTTCCTGCAAACAGTGTGAAACATGAAGAATCATTTTTACTCATAACAACATTCTTTTGAAACTTATTATCAGGCAGATTTCTGTTAGTACCATTATTACTGTTACTTTTTATCTTAATCATATTACCAACCTTTACACGTTGTGATCTTTTAACCTATGTTTGTGAGTTTCAACATTAACTTTAATTGAATTAAATACATAATCAAAGATCACTTGTCCTAAAATATTTAATAATTGAAGGTGTGTATTATATAGTCTAATATTTATAAAATTCCTTTTTTAATAAACCTGTTTAATTTCCTGTTTCATCCTAAACCTATCTGTGAATTTTTTAGTTTTGGATATACTTTTATTAAATTGAGAGCCTTTTATATTTATCCTAGCATATTTTATGATGATGTTTAATCTGAGACATGTTTTACTAAAATTTAAAAAGGGTATTACATTATGAAGTTTAATATGTAATTTATAAAATTTAAAGGATAATTTTGCTTGGTCAGCATTCATAATTATTTTTCTGAAATCAATCCTTTCAAAATCCATATGTACTAATAAATATATAATGTAATCAACTTGATCCATCCAAGTACATTATTAAGAAATATCTTACCTTATTTGGTTGTTTTTATACAAGAGTATTAAATATATATATATATATATATTTTTTTTTTCTTCAATCCTTTCAAGACCCATATCACCTCTGCATTAATAATTTAAATATATAATATAAATTAACTTAATCCACCAAAGTACAGAAATAAGAAAACTCTTACCTAGTTTTATTATTTTTATTTTCTTTATAATTTTTACGATAGTACTTTCGCACATCAGTCATATATAAAATTTATATACAACTACATATTAAACACAAAATATTAAAAGATTAAAATTACATATACATATACAAAGGCATATAGCTTGTTTGAAAATATGTAAGTATGTAAAGTATGACTGTTTGAAAACAAATTGAAATGATTTGCAGTGTTGTATTGATTTTGGAGGCCATAATTTTCACTTTTTATAAACTATTCCAGTTGTAATATTGGTTTGTATAAAATAATGAAATAAAAATACAAATAATAATCATCAGTGTTTTATCATTACACTTCAATAATTCCAGTGCACAGCAACTTTCCGAATGCACTGTATATGTATATCCATACATAAATTAAGTAATCTTAGTTATAAAAATAAAAAATGACTACTTACAATAACATAGTAGTTACAACGATCTCCAGCACAACATTCTGCACATTTCCAATCTTCATACCATATATGAGTACAAGAACGCATATATTTACTTTTTAATTTTTCACAATGTTTTCTTGTTGCACAATTTTTTGATACATAATATTGTTTCTGAGCTCCTTGTGACCAGTATGGTGTTGCTATATTAAAAAAATAAAAGATAAATGTATAAGCAGAAAACATTATTGTACACAATCAGTAATGAAATGAGTTAGGTCTATCAGTTTTACTCCTATACCTCAATGAACCTGTCTTTAGTTCATTGGATAACTGAAAAATATCATAAAACTTTTAACAAAATGTCAATTGAAATGTCAAATGAAAGTGAAATAATACAACACATAAAAAATATGATTACCATACAATAAAATTAGCAGCATATCTAAAATCACATGTTGTAAATGTATAAAAATAGCTAAGGCAGAAGGTCCACACTTTATTAAGCATACATACACAAAGCTGCAATAAAAAGAATTTAGAAATTGGAAAATTCAATTGCTATTTCTGTCCTTAAGTAATTATGAATACAATTACTAAATTATGAAAATACCCAGAACATGGGGATTTCAAGTCTGAGTCCTGGTCATGAATGGCAATTTCACACACTACTTAATTTATTATCATCCTTCATAATGAATACTATGCACTATTCAGCACATCACTTGTCACTATTTTACATATATACCTTTATATATATATATATATTTAGAAACTATTTTCAGGGTTGTTAATAAAATTACCATTCATTCAATACAGTACTCAGAAACAGAAACTGGTTTAGGGAAATAACAAAATTGATTTACAACAACTCTGGTCAAATAAGCCTTAGAAAATTTTTTTTATGGATAGTGTACATGCAGTGTGTTGTTTATAGTAACATACATAATAGGCAAATTATAATCCAACATCAAACTTTTATGTTTAATTAAAAATAAAAAATATATTAAAATAAATCTGAACAACTTTATATGTTCTAAATTTTAATATCCAAAGTTCTTATGATGACATTAATCACATACATTTGTTATTACAAAAATCAAAACTTTCATATTTATGAGAAATTATTTTAGAAAAATGATTGATCACTTTTTATTAGTTGACTAGGAAATTTATTTTACAGCTACAAAAGAACGTTATTTGTCATTATCTCTTAAATGCTAATATGGACACCAAATGAATGTAGATCACTCTTCACTCTTCAAATGTATGTATATCACTAAACATTACAGCAAATTTATATCACTACTTTTCAAAATTTATAAAAGAAAAGTAGTTAAATAAGAGGTGCAATTCAAATTTAAGGGCTGATCGGAAACAAAATGAGAACAGTTGAAAAATTTATTAATGATTTCAAATACATAAAAATACACTTTATTTTTCCGAATAATCACAATTTTACTCCAAACAATTTTGATATCAAGAAACAAGCTTCTTCAAACCCAGTGCAAAAAATTCCACTGCCTGAGATTGTAGCCACTTTTGCACCAAGATTTTCATTTTCCTCGAATCATTGAGACATAAGCTAGTTTTCCCCTTATTGTTAAAGCATTATTTAGTATTGTTCCCTCTTTGTCTCTCTCATGGTAGATAACATCAAGTGCTGATGTAATTTTGTGATCTTTGTAAGCACTTGTCTACATTTTCGACACCCATTGTGCACATAGTTTACAATAGCGTCATACCCATCGGGTTGGTCTAGTGGTGAACGTGTCTTCCCAAATCAGCTGATTTGGAAGCCGAGAGTTCCAGCATTCAAGTCCGAGTAAAGCCAGTTATTTTTACACGGATTTGAATACTAGATCATGGATACCGGTGTTCTTTGGTGGTTGGGTTTCAATTAACCACACATCTCAGGAATAGTCGAACTGAGAATGTACAAGACTACACTTCATTTACACTCATACATATCATCCTCTGAAGTATTATCTAAACGGTAGTTACCGGAGGCTAAACAGGAAAAGGAGAGAGCCTAGAGTGTCATGAACATTTGAATGGCCTTCTTTAAACACAATACCATTAACTCACTTTAGTTCATTGCGGTAAATCCATATGTTTCATACAACTGACGTTGAATTTCAGCAGCATTATGTCCTCTTGCATTTAGAAATCTAATCACAGATCGAACTTCACAATCGGTGGGATTTATTACTCCTACTCTAATTTTAACACACTGTCTCGCAAAGCCAAAGAACAATGAACTAATTTCAATGTGGGAGTTACATGCCCAACAGACAGAAGCTACTGAGCATGCGCAAACCAATCGATGTTGTCAAATGCTATTTATAACTCAGTGGCTCTTACTTTTGAACCTCATATAATAAAAAGATTACGAAAAATACTTACTTCCCCAAACAATTTCTGTTAAACACATATCATCACCTTGTTCACATGTTTTAATTGTTTGTTTACACTTTCCCGAGTTGTCTCCCTGATCTAGACATACATAGCATTCTAAACACTGACCTGCAAATAAAAAAAAATAATATTTTTAAACTACTAAGGTAGAAAATGAATATGAAATCTTATCTTCTGAAAAAAAAAAAACTACAAAGAATTATTATGAATAGTCATGCTCATAAATGAAATTTAATTCAATTCTTGTAATTTAACAAGGTTAAATAATATTTAATAACTTATATACAATAATTAATTAAATTATTGTATAATTTAATGTCCAAAAACAATAATATACAATAAATTATACAATTTAATTAAAATTAAAATATAAATAAAAATACAACAGCATAACCTATTTTCCTCCTTACACTATAATTATTGCTATTTCTAAACAAAAATTCGAAAAACTTGACAAACCTCCTATAAAAAACGTAGTCAGTAAAATGATTGTTTGAATAACATTCATTCTCGTTAAATGATAAAATAACACAACAAAAACAAAATACCACACCCCTATCTCACATCCGTTATTGTTTTAATGTAAACTTAATACAATCCCTCAACACTGCCGACTGTTGAAATGAATCATCACTCATAGTTGTCATTGCATATAAGATTATCCGAATAAAGTATTTATACATTAAATTTGTATTAACATGCGAAAGTCATGCTCTGATTTTTTATATTTATCTAAAGTTGATATTTCATCGTAATTATTTCTTGAAATACAAACAATAATATTTCGTTATATTTTTACTTCAATTTACTAATTTGATTTAACTTTAAACTCACATTTTTAAAAAAAATTATTTTGCAAGTAAACTTTTTTTTTGTTGAGAAATTCAAATTCTGTTCGAAAATTTCTTCGTTTCTATAGATTTTGTGTCAAAGAACTCTTGAAAAGTAAGGTTGGAGCGATGATCAGCTGTTTAGATATCTGCGATTTATTGGTATTGTCAGAATTAAGAGCTTAATTTTAATTTAACATAGGAAGTATAGTTGCTTCTTTTTTATATTTCATGTAAAGTCGCTAAATGTTTGGTATTTCTGTGATGGCTATGACTAGAGACTATCTTTATAAATAAAAAATACGTAGTTTTTATTTCATTTTATTACAGTATTTTAAAATTTCAACAATTGCGGCTTAAATATAATATTTATTATTGAAACTTAGCTGTTTCTATTATAACCATTTATTTTTGAAATTCATTTTAATTGTGTATTTTTATGTATATAATTTTATGATGCAGGTACTCTAAAAGATCTTGTTTTATTAAAATGTATACATTGGATCAGTATTTAAACACTGAAGTTATTCAAACGTGTTTGTCCGGCCTTAATTATTGGAGTAAGCATATTTCAGTTTTTTAGATTTGTTTAGTTTTGTATGAAAAAATGGTTGTTCGACACAGCTTGCTAAAAGATGTGCGCATTTTACTTGTCGGAGACAGAGGAGTGGGAAAGACTTCACTGATTTTATCTCTTGTTAGTGAAGAATTTCCTGAAGATGTACCAGCAAAATCTGAAGAAATTACAATTCCAGCAGATGTTACTCCTGAAATGGTTCCTACAAATATAGTTGATTATTCTGGTAAGTGGTTTGTATAAAGTATGTTTTTTTTTGTTTATAAAATAAGATTACCAGGGATTAGATTTTTGTCTCCTTATACAATATCTCTCTTGACCTTTGAAATTTATTCATTCACTTTTATGACAATACTATTTTGTGAAAGCATAAATATTTTTATAATTAATGATTTACTTACCTAAAGATGTTAAGATATAATTGAGAAATTAGTTTTACCATGTTGTTTCACATAATTTTTTACTGAGTATGGCAGTACTGCATGTAGAATCATGTACACTGATAGTTGTTAGACCATTGTTTCCTAATGTAAGTTAAGACTAAAATATTGATAAAAGGCAAATTTAATTCTTAAGTAGAGTTGCAAAACATAATTACAGCTGGAGTATGAGGGAGATCTGTTCTTGGCAGAAACATTAATCACTTAGTTTATAGAATTTTTTTTCTAATAGTGAAAAAAATAAAATTGTTTTATTTCTATTTCTTATTTTCCTCCTTTGCATAAAAATGGTATTTCAAGTTTGCAATTTTTTGTCTTAAAATAAGATACAAAAATCTATGTGAAATTTTTTAAACTCTAACCAAAATTATGACTATCGATAAAAATCTTATTTTTTCTCTATGTTAGTATTTTTAAAAGCACATTGCTCTAAATGCACAATTATTTACATTACACTTTAATATTGTAGAGGTATGTATAGTTTTATAATATTTTTTTCTGATTGTAGTATTATTAAAATTATATAAAATAATTACTTAAAAACTGTAAAAATAGTTATTAAATTGGTGCAAAATAATATTATGCAATACAATATTGTATTAGAGAAATCTCTGTGAGTTAATTCAATGTAAGCACTAACAGTTGCATATACTTTTACTGATAAATTAAGATATGTATGAAAGTAGAAAAGCATAAATCTATATTATCCAATTCAGTCAATTCAGTTTTTTTATACTAATGTTAAGATAAGTGAGATCATCGTAATGATTTATTGATTTGGAAAAACTTTACCCAATGTGTACCTTACCCTCTAGTTTGGAGTCTGTGAATAGTTCCATAATATGCAGAGCTGCTGTTTCACTAAGTTCTCATAAAAAGTGGTTAACCTTGCTAACCACACAGATTAGTGGCTAGCCCTGTTCCAGGATCAGGAGATGGTACCACAGTATCTGAACAACCTTTTGGTTTACTCATGGAGGTAGAAATAAAGGATAAAGAAATAGAAATGAAGGGGAAATGGATAAACAACCCACAGACTGCTTTTTATCAAGGCATCAGGCAAATAGGATGATAAAGGTCGTAGTATTTATTATTATTTAATGTCACTATAAAAGCTTCAATATAAATAAAGGTGGATTATTACTTGTTATCAGTGGATAAATGATAAGATAATGTGAACTAATTATGTAGATACACTGAGAGGTTCCAAATTTCATTGAGGTAATGTGGCAAAGAGTTGGCATTGTATATGATCAAATGTAGGTGGTTAATGCTTCAGAGTAAAGACAAGTTTGTCTTTTATGCTTAAATAAAATTTGTGTAATGAATTCTGTTTAATTATCATAGTCTTTTATGTAGTTCTTATAGAAAATTATTTTATATTTGTTTTTTGTTTACAGCTGCAGAACAATCAAACTTACAGCTATTTGAAGAAATTCAAAAGGCAAACGTAATCTGTATAGTTTATTCTGTGGATGATGATGACACTATGGATCGTGTCACTTCATTTTGGTTGCCATATATCAGAGAAACTTTGTTATCTCGTGCCACAAAATGCCCTATTGTTTTGGTTGGAAATAAGACTGATTTAGTTGATTATTCTACTGTGGATGTAAGCTTATTGGAGTTAGATTATTTTTTGGTAGAATTATATTTTTGCAATTTTGCTATTATGTTATATAAACTAATTTCATTGTATTAAAATCAGCTATTTCTTTCTTGTTAATTGAGTATCTAAAAATAAATTAAACACATGCTTTGAAAGTTCACTTAGCAGAAAATTGTATGTTTCTAATTTTATGGGTCAGTGTTAACTGGAATTGGAAGTGTTATAATACGAGGGTGAATCAAATATAAACTGTCATTTTTTAAAAATAAATTTATTGATTAATAATACACACCATTCATACCTTCATCATTTCTCTATATAGTCTCCTGTACAATCTACACACTTTTGCCAGTGATTTGGAAGCTTGAATATTCCTTGTTCATAAAAAGGTTTGAGGATGAGTCATCAACCAATTGCGCGCACACACTCTTAACATCTTCATTGTTTTCGATTCGTTCCCCTCCAAGCGATTTTTTCAAGGGTGCAAACAAAAAATAGTCACTGGTGGACAAATCTGTAAGGTGGGAGGGTGGTCGAGGTTTTCCAGTGCATTTTTTCCAATTTATCTGTTGTCAAAATCATGGTGTGCGACCTGGCATTGTCTTGGAGAAGATGATATCTCTGATGGGCATTTGTTTCTGTAAGTGGCTTTTGTTGAATGTAGCAGTTGGCAATAATAAGCTGCATTTACTGTTTGTTGATTGTGGAGAAAATGTGTAAAACTCCCCTTGTCAAAAAAAAATCATTGCAAGAACTTTTCCGGCTGACAGATGGGTTTTGGCATTCACTGGACAGCCTTCATCCTTCCTTCGCCACTCCTTATCAGCACTTTTGATTTCAGAATGTAATTATGAACCCATGTTTCATCACTTGTGACGATGCACATAAAAAAATTGTTCCCTTCTTGCCGAAATAGATTTAGATTCACTTCTGATGGGATTTCTTCAACAGTGAACGGGCGATTACCTTTGATAAGCTCTCGAACAGGATGTATGTTGTCATATGTGAGACTTGACCTTGGGCGTTGATCATGACTCATTTTCTACACTTTCTCGCCCACCCTTAAATTGTGTGGCCCACATATACATTTGGTTCTGGGACAGTGTAGCGTCACCACTGTGTCTTTAAATGAGTAAAAATTTCCACAGTTTAACACCTTCATTAGTTAAAAAATTTATGATTATACATTATGCAGTAGATGACGAAACCTCTTGCTCACTCATGGCTGCACTGAACAGAAAAGATTGCAGGAGGTAACCTAGCTGTTTCCCCCTCTCTAACACACCGAACATTCACCCCCATCTACTCTGCCATCCAGCTTGGAACTGCTTGCTGCATAGAATAGCAAAATTACCATTTAAATCTTATTCGCCCTCTCACCATAAAATTGACTTTTTTATATGGTCACCAGGGTGTCATCCTCTGGAATTTTGTTTGGGGTCACCAAGTTAACATACATATCTCTCATAATTATGTGATAGTTTTTTTTATAATTCTTATATAATGATTCATCTTATTCTAATTGATGGTATTTTTTATATTTAGTTATCACCTTTAAACCTCCTTTTGTGCATGTTTTGTTATTTTTAAATGATAGAATTTAATTAGAATATATTAGGTTAGAATTTAAATATGTACCAATTTATTGTATACAGATGTTTCACAAAGTTCTCCCGGGACTTTCTCAACCTACTCTACTGGTGAAAGTTACAGCTAGGAAAAGATTTCACTCAGATTTCAGCTACCTCAGAGAAATGAATTTGTATAGGACGTTAATTAAGGGACAGAAATTCCAGTTTACTTATAAACAATGTTTATATTTAAACATTGTTTATAAGTAAGTATATTTACGTGTATTTTATAAGTAAGTATATTTACGTGTATTTACACGTAAGTATATTTACGTGTATTTGAACATTAAAAATCTTAAAATTTTAAATAGTAAGAGTACATAACCGTAAAACATTTATATATTATATGAAAGTCAAGAATATGATTTCAACATTATGTTTAATTTTATTTTTTTATTTACTAACAAAATAAAATGCAATATAAAATATATAAAAGCACAAAACACATCTGAAATTATATAGAAAATAATAAAAATCAAGCAAAAGATAAAATAAGAATTAGCTTACATGACTTTTTGCTTAAAATTCTAGGCTTTTGTGTGTGCAAAACAACACATGCTACCAAAAAACTGGACTAGCCTGGTCAAATATATCAGAACTGATATCTGGAACAGATTTGATTAACTATATACAGAGTGTGTCACAAAGCTCCCTCAAGACTTTCATAACCTATTTTACTCATGAAATTAATGGAAAAAGTTCATATAAACATATGCCTTAAAATGCTTTGTTTGCGAGTTATGGCTAATGAAAGATTTTGCTTGGATTTCAGCTACCCCGGTGAAATGAAATTGTACTGAAATATTCAGGACGTTAATTTAGGACAGAATTAGTGATTTCTTATGATTTTTGACCTGAAAAATTGAATAAAATAGGTCCTAGAACTGTATCTGCAATAGCTTTTTAAAAATCTGAGGTGACAACCAATAAATTGGGATAAAAAAATTCTGTTTTTTATGTTTATGTTTTATGAAATGTTTATGTTTTACAAATTTGTTAAATGGGTAATAAACACATAAAAATTTTAAACAAAACTTGTTTAAATTCTAAACAAAATGGTGTAAAATAAGTTGAATAAAACAAAAGAAAGGTTAGAAAAATACAAATTTTATTTAGAAACTGTATACTAAACCAAAGTGCATTATAAGTACTAGTTTAATATAATGTTCAAAAAGACCCTGTCATTTTCAATACATTTTTTGGCACACTTCTGTACTGCTTTTGTTGTTCTGTTCAGTTCTTCAGGGCTGTCCTTAAATTGCTCAGCTGCATTCATAATGCAGACAATTAATTCCTCACGAGAATGTATTTTTGTTTTTTATGCAATATTTTTCATCCATCTCCAGACCCAAAAATTTACTGATCAAAAAAATTAGGCAATCTTGGTGGCCAGGAATGTGGACCTCCATGACTGATCCATTTCTTAGGGAAATGGTGATTTAAGTGAGTGGAAATGGCACAAGAAAAGTGGGGTGGTGTGCCATCATGCTGGAAGTATACTTAGCATCTCAGTGTTAGAGGAACATCTTCAAGCAGCTGTGGCAATTCTTGAGAAAGTGCAAATAGACCTTGGTATTTAAGAGGTCAGGTAATGTGAACAACCCAAACAACAGAAATGTTCCATAATTAATGTCCTAAAAATCTCAGTATGACTTCATTTTACTGGGGTAGCTGAAATCCAAGTAAAATCTTTTACTAGCTGTAACTTGCAAATGAAGCATTTTAGGACATATGTTTATAGGAACATTTTTATTATTTTCACGGTTAAAATAGGTTCTAAAATAAGTCCTGGGAGAACTTTGTGTTACATTCTGTTTATAGATTCCAGCACTGGATAACAGAATTTACAATTTGTATATAATAAATTTTAAACTCTTAAAAAAACAATTTCGACAAGTTAACAAATCGTAAATAAATATTTTCTAATATAATTGTAAAATTTAATAACGACTGAAGATGCAGGATCCTGCAAAAAATGATTCTTGGAATTAATAGGGTAAGTTAAATTTATCTGTATATATATATATATATATAATTAACAAGAAGATAGAGAAGAGAGTAAAGAGTATTTCAAAAGGTTTAATGATAGAATCATTGTAATCAGGATAAAATCAAAACCTAAGCTGACAACGATTGCAAATGTCTATATGCTTACATGTGCCCACGATGATGATGAGGTAGCGTGTTTATATGAAGAAATTGACAAAGCAATTAAACACATAAAAGGGGAAACTGGTGTTATAGAGGAAGTTGAAGAGGATGAAAAGGGAGCTACAATACTAAGATCTGAATTTAATATGGTATTGAAGAATTTGAATAACAGAAAGGCTCTTGGGATAGACGGGAAACCTGCAGAATTACTGAGCAGTGCAGGTGAAGAAGCGATAGATAGATTATACAAACTGGTGTGTAATATTTAAAAAAAAAGGGAAAGTTCCATCAGACTTCAAAAAAGAGTGTTATTGTCTTGATACCAAAGAAAGCAGGAGCAAATAAATGTAAAGAATTCAGAACAATTAGCTTAACTACTCATGCATCAAAAATCTTAACTGGAATTCTGTACTGAAGAATTGAGAGGAGAGTGGAATAAGTGTTAGAAGAAGACCAATTTGGTTTCAGGAAAAGTATAGCGACAAGGGAAGCAATTATAGCACTCAGAATAATAGTAGAAGAAGATTAAAAAAAACAAACCAACATACATGGCAACTATAGACTTGATAATGTAGACTGAAATAAAATGTTCAGTATTTGAAAAAGTTTAGGTTTTAAGTGTAGATATAGAAGGAAATTTACTAACATTTATAGGAACCAAACTGCAACAGTAATAATCGAAGAGCATTAGAAAGAAGCAGTAATAAAACAGGAAGTCTGACAAGAATCTTCCCTATCCCCCATTACTTTTTAATCTTTACATAGAACTAGCAGTTAATGATGTTAAAGAACAATTTAGAGTAAAAGTGCAAAGTGAAAAGAAAAAGATGCTACGATTTGCTGATGAATAGTAATTCTGGCCGAGAGTAAAAAAGATTTAGATGCAATGAATGGTATGGATGAAGTCCTTTGCAAGAACTACTACAAGGAAATAAATGAGAACAAAATGAAAGTAATGAAATGTAGTAGTAATAAAGTAGATGGACCACTGAATATAAAAAGTAGGATGAGAAAAGACTGTGCAGGTTGAAGAATTTTGTTATTTGGAAAGTTGGACGGAGCAGGAGTGATATAAAATGCCAAATAGCACAGGCAAAATGAGCTTTCAGTCAAATATATAGTTTGCTTACATCAAAAATTAATTTAAACATCAGGAAAGCATTTTTGAAAGTATATGTTTGGTGCATAGCTTTATATGGAAGTGAAATTTGGTGAGAAGAAAAGAATAGAAGCTTTTGAATTGTGGTGCTGTAGGAGAATGTTAAAAATCAGGTGGGTGGATAAAATGACAAATGAAGAGGTGTTGTGACAAATTGATGAAGAAAGAAGCATTTTGAGAAATATAGCTAAAAGAAGAAACAGGTTTATAGGCCATATCTTAAGGTATCCTGGAATAGTCGCTTTTTTTTTGATATTGGAGGGACAGGTAGATGGAGAAAAATTGTGCAGGACGGGCAACGTTTGGAATATGTAAAACAAATTGTTAGGGATGTAGGATGTAAGGGATATACCAAAACAAAACGACTAGCACTAGATAGGGAATCTTGGAGAACTGCATCGAACCAGTCAAATGACTTTAGATAGAAAATATAATATAAATCATCTTCAAAAACAATTCATCTTTAAAACAATCACAATCAAAAAATGTATGGTTCATTGACAAAATATTGGTGTACGTATCAGAACATTGCTGAATATCAAGCAGTATTGACAAAAATCAATGAGCATAAAAGAATGTCAAATAATATTGATGAACAGCAACAAACATGGGCAAACAGCAACAAATGTAGATGAACAATGCCAACATTGTCAATTAATATCAAACGACAGCATCACAATCGGTGAACACTGATGAACAAACAAAGAATAAGGAACAACATAATGAGTAGAATATTGTTGAACATTAGTATGTGATTTTCGTGCTAGTAAGAATATCGGAAAAAAAATTATCTACATATTTTGCAAGTTCACTTATGGATCAAATTGTTAACTGGAATTGAAGGTGTTATAGTATATTGACATCAACAAATTTAAAAAAAAAAAAAATATTGTCAAACATAGACTAACAACAATTAATGTTGAAGAACATAGACAAATAACAATTAACAATGAACAACCTCAATGTACAACAAACTACAAGTGTCCCAAAAGTCTCACACCATAGGGATATATACAGTATATTTACAATGTTTGTTCAATGTGGTTTCCGTATAAGTTAAAATGTAATTGAAAACGGCTCCTGTGTCCCACAGAATGTTGATCACAAAGTAAGGCATTACAGATTAGCACACTGTTGTGCTCTCACAGATGGTTTTTGTCCCTGATCTTGACTATGTAAACTTGGGATGTTACATAACCCCTCATGACACACTATCCATTGGGTTTAAATCCACGAATTGTGGAGCCCATTCCACTCATTCCCTACAACCAATCCATTGGGGGAAGTGTTCATCTACTCAATCACGAATTTGTGTACCATAGTGCGGGGTGGATCACCTGCATGATCCATTCTGGTTTTCCAGAACCCAGTAGATCCAGAGCAGGCACTAATTCATTTCCTAACATTGCCAAGTAAGTTTTTCTGTTAACTGTTGCATCAGAGAAGTAGGGGCCAATGATCTGGTCTTTCCACAAACCACACCAAACCGTGACGCGATCAGCTCCTTGCTCCTTACTGTCGATAAACCAGTGAGGGTTACTTTTGAACCAGTACCATAAGTTATGTCAGTTCACCTCACCATTTACATAAAAAATGGCTTCATCAGAGAGCATAATTTTAGACAAAAACTCCGGGTCTTCCTCCAACTGGGTCAAAACCAATTGACATTTGTGGTGATCAGGATCGCCTTCTGACATGTGGTGTAACATCTTGCAGATGATACTTGTTTTTTTTGGAAGATCCTTCAAACTTTTGACCGAGAAATGCCCACTTCCAAGCTTGTTCGGGGAATTGATTTTTTTCAGACTTGCAGATACCTTCGCCAAAACCCCTTCCACTACCTCTTTTGAAGTGCTCGGATGTCTTGATCTTTTAACATCGGCAACACTACCTGTAGCCTTGAACTTTTCTAGCTGTTTGCCAACCACTGTGTGCAACACTGGCTCGTGTTGAGGATGCCTTACATTAAATTCATCTGCAACTTATCTATGAGAGAATCCTTCTCTTCCACAAAGGAGGATAATCTCTACCCACTCTTCAGTGGTCAACATCTTTCAGTCCTGCAAATAGAAAACAGAACTAAATTAGTAAAATCCCTATGGTGCAGGACTTTTGCGACACTTGTACATCTTATCATTAATTTTCAGTCATAGTGCTTTCTAAATTTTATAAAGCTCTAGCTTGAAATGTAAAAAGCCCACTGCAGTTATTTTATTGGAAGCTGAAATGAAAGATAATACTAATAGCAGATTTACTGATAAAGCAGTAATTTAACTTTCAGTCTCTTGGCCAAAATTATTAATATTAAACATAATAATGAAACTGAGTATTTCTACCCTTGCAAATGGGTACTACAGTATGTATTTAGCCAAGAAGCATTTGCTTTGAGTATGTAAGATTCTGTAATTTTAATTGTTTGGCTGTTAATATTGCCAACTTACAAAATAAAGAGTTTATTTTTTCATAACTATTTTTTAATAATGAAGTTCTGTTTCTTAGTATTTTTAACATAATGGAAATTAAAAAGGTGCTGTAAAATTATTATTAGACACTATTTTTCTGCCATGTTTTGTTTTTAATAAACATCAAATTACTTAAGCGGTTCTTCATATTAAGGTGATGCTTACACATACTCTCTCATAAATGAATTTTCTACTAATTTTTTTGTTTACTGACCATTTAATAAAATTATTGTTCATCAAACATACCACAATAATGTTTTCAAAAGTTACTTTTTATACAGTTCTGGGACTTATTCTATTCAATTTTTCATATAAAAACCATTTGAAATCATAAACTATCTTGTAATTTAGGTTCCAAGAAGTTTCCAGTATGGCTTCATTCTGTCCTTTGAGAAGAAATCTGGGTAAAATTATTAGCTATAACCAAAGAATGAGAGTTTCCATTTGTTTTTAATAGTTTTTTGATTTTTATGTCCAAAACTTTACTTTATCGTGAGAAGTTCTTTGCAGTGTCTTATTTTTTTGTTTTGATAATTCAAACAATAATAACTTAAATGTATGTTTACATTAAAAAAAGATAAAAAAATTAATTTAATTTATTTTATTATTATTAATATTTATTTATTATATATATATATATATATATATATATATTTATTATATATATATACGTCAAACATTAATTAATTATTTTATTAAATTAATTAATTTTTTCAGGCTGCTATGGATATAATGAATGAATTTAAAGAAGTAGAAAGTTTTGTAGAGGTATGTATGAAATTATTGCAAAATCAACTGTAGTATGTGAATGATTAAGTATTTTTTTATGAATAATAAATTTTTTTTTGTCTTCAGTCATTTGACTGGTTCGATGCAGTTCTCCAAGATTCCCTATCTAGTGCTAGTCGTTTTGTTTTGGTATATCCCTTACATCCTACATCCCGAACAATTTGTTTTTCATATCACAAACGTTGTCTGCCTGCACAACTTTTCCTATCTACCTGTCCTAATTTCAAAGTGACTATTTCAGGATACCGTAAGATGTGGCCTATAAGTCTACTCTTCTTTTCGCTATTTTTTTCAAATGCTTCTTTCTTCATCAGTTTTCCGCTACACCTCTTCATTTGTCACTTTATCCACCCACCTGATTTTTAACATTCTCCTATAGCACCACAATTATTCTGATCGACCAAGTTTCACTTCCATAAACCTATGCTCCAAACATATACTTTTTTCCTGGCGTTTAAGTTAATTTTTAATTTAAGCAAATAATATTTCTGATTGAAAGCTCGTTCCGCCAGTGCTATTCAGCTTTTTATATTGCTCTTGCTTCGTCCATCATTAGTAATTCTACTTCCCAAATAACAAAATTCTACTACCTCCATAGTTTTTTGTCATCCTGTTTTTATATGCAGTGATCCACCTACTTTATTTTTACTACATTTCATTACTTTTATTTTGTTCTTTTTTTATTTTCATGTAATAGTTCTTGTGTAGGACTTCATCCATGCCATTCATTGTTTCTTCTAAATCCTTTTTACTCTCAGCTAGAATTACTATATCAGCAGCAATTGTAGCATCTTTATCTTTTCACCTTGTGCTGTTACTCCGGATCTAAATTGTTCTTTAACCTCATTAACTGCTAGTTCTATGTAAAGATTAAAAAGTAACAGGGATAGGGAAGATCCTTGTCTGACTTCTTTTATATTACTGTTTCTTTCTTATGTTCTTTGATTATTACTGTAGCAGTTTGGTTCCTGTAAACGTTAGCAATTGTTCTTTATCTCTATACTTGAAACCTAAATTTTTTAAATGCTGAACATTTTATTCCAGTCAACACATTATCAAATGCCTTTTCTAAGTTTATAAATAAATGTCATCTAATGTGTTTCTAAGTTTTATAAATGTCATGAATGTTAATTTGTTTTTCTTTTTTCTACTATTAATCTGACCACTAAAATTGCTTTCCTAGTCCCTGTACTTTTCCTGAAACAAAGTTGGTCTTCTCCTAGCACTTATTCCACTATCCTCTCAATTCTTCTGTACAGAAGTCTAGTTAAAATTTTTGATGCACGAGTAGTTAAGCTAATTGTTCTGAATTCTTTACATTTATCTGCTCCTGCTTTCTTTGGTATCATGACTATAACACTCTTTTTGAAGTCTGATGGAACTTTCCCTTTTTTGTAAATATAACACACCAGTTTGTATAATCTATCTATCGCTTCTTCACCTGCACTACTCAGTAATTCTGCAGGTTTCCCATCTATCCCAGGAGCCTTTTTGCTAATCAAATCCTTAATACTGTATTAAATTCAGATCTCAGTATTGTATCTTTCGTTTCATCCTCTTCCATTTCCTCTTCATCCTCTATAACACTACTTTCTAATTCATTTCCTCCATATAACTCCTCAATATATTCCACCCATCTATCTATCAACCTTTTCTTTCAAGTTATAAATCAGTGTACCATCTTAACACATACTACAAAATTCTCCTAACTGTCTGTATGCTCTGTCTGTTTTACCAATGATCATTTCTCTTTCTACTTCTGAACACTTACTAGCATTCTTGTACTTTCTATGCTCATCCATCATTTGCAATATATCTACTGTTCTCCTCAAAACTCTTCTTTACCGCCTCTTTCTCAAGCACCCCTAAATTCCACTGATTCATTCAACTTGTCAAACTTGAAAGGCCAGCAATTATTGAAGAACAGTTCAGTGCATGAGTAGAAATTGACAACAATTTAACCATTGCAGAAATCACAAGTGATTCAGACATCTTGCTACCCATTGTTAAAAATTCACAAATTGAAGACAACAATGATGACGAAGTGGAAGAGCCACACAGAAAACCGTAAGTAAACAGAAGGTCCAGAAATCCTTGAGTAATATCTGAAGAGCTTTGGAGGAATGTGGCAGTGGCAAAGAAGAATATAGTCATTTGTACAATTTGGAATCATTTTTAAATAAAACAGACACTACAAAACAAAAAAAAAATGAAATACTTTTTTAAAAGCTCATAATTTAGTAACAAAAAAAGTAATAAGCTCTTAGTTTTTAAAAAATACACTGTAATTTAATTGTTAAATCTAAAAATTAATACATACATACTGTGAAATATTTTATTTTAAATTTAATGTATTTTTTAATTTAAGTTAATATGTAGTTACTTATTGTTTCATATTGAAAATAAAAATTAAAAAAAGTGTAGGTCTTACATGTATGTAATAGCCTACTCCTGTTTGTCGACTACACAATTGCCAACTCCATTTTCAGATAATACAATTGCTGCTTATTACGATTACACCAGAAATCCCAGCATGATCATAATAACCAGTGACCATTATCATTTTTTTTTACTTAAAAAAAAAATCTTATATAGTAAAAATAATACTTTCTGAATTTCTCTTTATATTTTTACTTTAGTCAAGGCCAATTTATGAGTTAATGAGTTGTTAATGTTTATATTACTTTTGGCACCATCTAAAGAATAACAAAATTTAAAGAATTCAAAAAGTATTATTTTTACTTTATGGGAGTTTGTTTACTTTGTATCATTCTTTTACATACTTATTTCATTCAATCTACACACTGCACTGATGATTATATTAATATACAAACCATTATCAACATTTTTGTTAATGAGTTCATGAAAAATGTTTAAATAACTAAAAAATATACAAAAGACTTTATCCTTTATTTATTATTCCCTAAAGTACTGGAGAAATCAGAAAATGCCTTGTGGTCTTGATTTCGAGGAAGGGAAATTCTGAACTTTCACTTCCCAGTGGTAGAGAATGAGAAACGATTACACACGCTGCTTATGGTAGTATCCGCTAACGAAAGTTGGAACAGAGCATCGCCCAGAATAAGGAGAGACCCTCTTCTACAAATGCCAACAGCCTCTATGGTGGGTGGAGGAGGAGGAGTAGAAGATAGGGCACCCTCTTGCCCTTGGAATGGGAAACTGATTCCTAAAGGGAGATGAAACCAAAAGTTCAACGGGCAGAAGATGTGGAAGGCTGGAGGAAACCACTGCATTAAACATCTTTACGGTATTCCTTTATGAATCATGAGACCTTATGATGGTGAAGGGCTGAAGGTACTCAGTAATACATAATAGCTGGACCGAAGGTGCAACCATGTCGGAATGGTATCTGTTAGACTAAAGAATGATTCCTGAAAGAGAGCAGCAGCTCTTTTAGTAACTGTTAAGGGCATAGATCAGGAAGACTTAAACGCTGTATCAACATCACTCCATCTTCTGAATACTGTGCAGATGAAAGCAATGTAAAACTACAGCTGTATATTTTCCAAGAAAATGTAGCTCTGCGTTTTCAAGTTGCAAAGATGGAGGCACCTTCCTTGGTAAAATGTTCCAGGGGTAAACTAGTCCCACATCTGGATCTCTGAGTGGGAGTACTAAGAAAGGGGTCATCAGAAAATAACATTCTCGTGGAATGTTATCTTGAAAAAGATTAAAAAATTTTGAGAGGAAAATGGGTAGGTTAAAATGGGTAGATGCAGTAGGCATTAGCAAGGTTTGGTGGGAAGAAGAAAACAACTTTTGGTCAGGTGATTTTAGAATACTTATCTCAGCATCAAATAAAGGGCAAGCAGGAGTAGGTTTCATAATGACAAGAAAATAGGGCAGGGAGTAGAGTATCTAAAAAAGCTTAAAAACAGAATCATTGTAATCAAGATAAAATCAAAACCTAAGCCGACAATGATTGTCAACATCTATACGCCTACAAGTGCCCACGATGACGATGAGGTAGTGTGTGTATACAAAGAAATTGATGAAACAAACACATAAAAGGAGATGAAACTTTAATAATTGTTAGAGAGTGGAATGTAAGAATCAGAAAAGGCAAGGAAGAAAATATTGTGGGTGAATACAGGTTGGGCAAAAGGAATGAAAGAGGAGACAGACTTATTGAGTTTTGCACGAAGTACTATTCAGTAATTGCCAACTCCCGGTTTAAAAATCACGATAGAAGAATATACCGTGAAAATAGCCAGGCAATACTGCAAGGTATCAGCTGACTGATTATTTCTTGGTTAAGCAAAGATTTAGAAATCAACTCTTCGACTGCAAAGCATATATAGGAGCAGACATCAATAGTTCTTCTTTTGTTCAGTCCTGTTTGGATTATGGTTGCCTCATCTACTCTTAAGTGCATCATGCTGTGCTTAAGATGTTGCATGCCGTACACCACGCTTTTCTTCTTCTTGCCACTGGTGCATTTAGATCAAGCCCTGTTGCAAGCATATTTGTTGATTGTGGCGAGCCATCACTTTGGGATAAGCAGGACCAGCTGCTAGCATCTTACTCTGCCCATCATAAGACAACCAAATCACCCATTTCTTAAAGCAGTCCTTGCCAAACCCTCATTTCCAACAGTATGATAACCATCCGTGTACAGCACCAATGGGTGTACAGCACCCATTGGTACCTGGGATTTATGCACCTTTTAAATTTTGACACACCTATTTTCCCAACCTATCCCTGTTCATATCCTCTGTGGAGACTTATCCCATAAATTTTAATTATCACCTCACTGTATATAATAAAAAATTAATAACTCTTATCTTTCAGCAAATATTTTACCATTTTCTATCTGAGGCAAACCCAGATGTAGTGGTATACATAGATGGGTTGAAGCAGAATGATAACATTGGATGCGCATTCTTTTTTTAAATGACAAAATTTATGTGCTTGGTCTACCTGGCATTACAAGTGTTTATAATGCTGAACTGTATGCCATCAATATGGCTTTGAATATCATTAAATTAGAATATCATCATCCTTATTTGCAGCGATTCGTGTAGTGCTTTCCAAGCTTTAGAGGATTTGTATTCTAGATGCTCTATAGTTGCCAAAATTCATAATAGTGACAGAACTGCTGCAGCAGATAGTAAACTCCAACACATCAAAGATATGATGTTACCATGGATTCTTCATGCGGAAAAATTCACCAAAAGGAAGTGGTCTTGTGCCGATTGCAATTAGGACATACCAGAGCTGTCTCATGCTATCAGAGCTCTCAGGTATTACAGCAGAAAATGCACCTCAATATGTATGATGCGACTGCTGCTTGACTGTGCACCACATCCTTGTTGACTGCATATGTTATGGGGCCTTATGTCGCAAATTTAAATTACTGAGGGACATTCGGTGCATCCTAGGAAATAAGTATGTATTAGACCAGGTATTGTAACTTCTAAGAAAAATCAATATACTTAATGAGATTTAATGATAGTAATAAATTTTATTTTGTTATTTGTGTTACATATTTTATCCTAATGGTTACATTTCTTTTATTATTTTAATTTTAATGTTATTGCTATCGTAGTTTTAATATTATTTTATCAGTATTTTAATGTCAGAGATGGGGCTTCTTTGTTACTTTTTGACCCGGAGATGGTAACATGAAAATGTTTTTCACCTCCAAAATAAAAAATGTTATTAGCAAAATTGACATTTAACACTTAGGAAGTCAATCATATTGTCCTTTTTCCACACATCCTTGAGGAGTGTTAATTGTAACATGTGCCAGGAATACATTATAAAATTATGATGATATTACAGTATGGAAATTAAATAGTAAGTTCTGTTTGTAACAGATAATCGTGCTAAAAGTAAAATTGTTAAAAAATTTTAAGAAGGATAAACTCATCTCTCTGACTGGAAGTGTAGATCAGGCAGCATGGTTTCCCATTTAGTTTATTTACTGGTTTTTGGATTTTGATAGTATAAACACTAATAAAGATTATTTTCTATAATCTTTCTGTTTTCATAATAATTGGAAACACTTTTCTACTTATCATGAAGCAGTATATTAATGTAATTTGTTTTCATTATGTTTTTCAGTGCTCAGCAAAGTCTTTAAACAATGTATCCGAGATATTTTATTATGCTCAAAAAGCTGTACTACATCCAACTGGTCCTCTTTATATTACAGAGACACAAGATGTAAGTTTTCTTGCTACATTTATGTGAATAAAATTTTATGTAATTCTTTGTTCACTATGTTATAGCAAACTAAACCAAATATGTAAGAAAATAATGTGTATGAATTTCTAGAGATTTGCTGAAATCCAGGGACAGGCTGGTAGTCCAAGGAATACTAAGATAATTTTTTGTGTGTGCATTTAGTATCCTTTATTCAGAAACAAAATTAGGTTTATCCAGGATTTTTTTTTACATATAATTTGAAATTAATGCATCTCATAAACAGTTTATCCAACTAAAACAAGAGGCAACCTTTTTGTTTTAGAATTTTCTTTTCTTTTGCTTTATTGCTACACCAACACTGTTGTCATTGTTTGTGTGGTTTCTAAAGATCACTGACAATGTTGTGAAAAAAGAAATCAAAACATGAAGCTTGCCTTTCATGAATCATCTCATCAGTGAGGATCACAAAAGTTGGATTCATTACTCATTTTAATGTTTATTTTTTAAAAATTAATTAATGTGATTTTAATATTATAAAAAACAATTGGGTTTTATTATGTCATTCAACTTTGAGATCATGAAGCTGAAAGACAAAAAACCTTTTTGGAGTAGATGTTCTATAAAAACAAAAATTAGACATTACATACAGTTATAAAATGGGAATGCCTATATGCAGTGGAATGCTGATGTTTAATGAGGAAAGGAGCAATAGAGGAAATGAAAAGAAAGAAAGGAACATTTTGAAAAATATCTTGGGAGCTAAAAAAGAAGAGAAATATTGAAAAAGAAGTAACAAAGAAGTTTATTTAGAGATTGAAAATTATCAGATATAATTAGAAAAAGTAATGTTTCACGGATGGTTAATCTTGATCATTAAGACAGATTAACTAAAATATTTCAATTCAAATCCCAAAATAGTTAGAAAATGGATGAAAGAAGTTAAAAAAGATTTAGAATAAATGGACATTAAAGATGAAAAGAAAATTATGGAAACAACAATTGCAAAAAAATTTCCATTTTAGGGACTCCCATACTCAAGGGGAAGTATTCAGATAAAATTAATTTTTAAGAAAACAATCCGTAAGTGGTGGTAATAAATTTATAAAATATAAAGATTAGCCATAATTCCAAATAACCAAACTTGTGACTTTCTAGAAAGGGGCTGTAAATTTTTGGCTTATTTTTTTCAATACCAAAGGCTAAATCAAAAAAATTAAGATTTTTTACATTTTAAATGTGAGATGGATTTAAAATTTAAAATGATTTGTTTAAAATTAAAAAAAATATCTTTTGTCACCGTAGACCATCGGATTGGGATGGGCAGAATATTTTCGTAGCAGTTTGAAGGCCTATTGATGTAGAAAATATAGATGCAAAAAACTCCCATTAAATCCTTTTCTGAAGCAAGATATAACAAAAAAGAAAAAAAATACTTATTTTTGGTGTGGAGGGTGAATATTAAATAACAATTTTTAATAATTTATGATCTTGATAAAAGAAACTTATACTTTCATAAGAAAACTTTTTGCTAAAGTGCCCCAGTAAAGATTTGAAATTTTATTCTCCTACCCATTTTTCAAAACACTTCCACCCATTTTTCAGTTTTTTTTTGAATTTTAATACATTCCTCCCAAAGGTACTACATGGTCTACCAGTTTGAAGAAAATTGAGTTATAAGACCAAGTACAGGCCAACATACATATGTAAATATAATCCATCTGACAAAAATAGATTTTTAGAACTTTGTAGCAAACTTTGAATAACATTTTTTTTTACAGTTTATTTAAATTTATTATTTTTTTAATATATCTCCTTAAGGCACAAAGCTTAAAAAAAGTTTAATCTTAAAAAATTTTTTTACTGTCTATATACTTTCCCATTTTATCTCTTATAGCAGCATATATCACAATAGTGGGAAAAGTAAAAGAAAGAATTTAGCATGAAAGAATGAAAAAATACTGAAAGAAGAGAATAAGAAATTAGGTCAGTCAAAGTTATTGGGTCAATCCATTTGAAGTGTCCCAAAAAAACAAAGCTGGTGTTACGTGACCAATTCAAAAACAATTGAAACCTACCCACTTCTTTCCTACATGTCTTTCAGGACCTTAAAACTGTTTTTTTTTTTAATTTTTTATTTAAGCAGTTAACCTGTGGTGGCCATTTTTGTTATGGTGCGCATACCTATTTTTTTTATGTAAGGGTTTACAGAAAAAGTCGTAACTAAAAAACTATTGGTCCTAGAAGGATAAAACAAAAAGCAATTTATTCATATTTTCCCAAGGTAAAAGATTGGTCTAGTGGTTTATTTACCTATCTCTCTTCTTTCTATGAGAAAATTACCAATAAAGTTGAACATGAAAGACTGTGAAATTTCACTTTGGGTAATTTTTTCAAGAGGCAGGGATGGCATACAGTTTGAATTATTTTTTTATACGTAGATATGCATTAATAGTTTTGCCATAAATATCGTTTAATAGTGATATATTTACCCCTTTTTATGAATTTTTGAAAAAAAATTTTTTTTTTAAATTCAAATTTTGGCTTCAAATAACTCTGATGGAGCTGGTGACAAAAATCACATATTTTCACAACTTGCAGTGTTTTTGTAGATGTTTATGTCAAATAAAAACATTTCTGGCATATTATACTAATAATCTCTCAAAAATCATGAAATATCTGTTAAAAGTGATATTTTGACTCACTAAATAGTATTCCAAGGTGGTTTCTTGGCATTTTTGCACTTTACATTTTTTATATTTAGCCCCTATTTTGCTGAAGTTGACATTTTCAATATTTTTAAAATAGTTTTTTAAAATTATTAATGATAAGTCATAATTTAATGATAACTTAACCAATACCAGTAACCTAATTTGATTCAAAAATGCTTGTAAAACTTACCCAAACTGAGATTTCATTGAGTAGCCTACATCTTTTTTCAAGAATTCATTTTTATTTTTATATTGGTTTATTTTTTTAAACACTTGGAAGAAAAAATAAATTGTAGCAAAATTTTAATTATTCTTCAATGAAATAGCCTGTTCTTGTACCAATGAAAATTTATTATTTAGTGTGGTTAGCCAACGGCTGTGATATTTCTTCTGATAATTTTCTTGAAATTATGTGAGAACAACCCGTCATTACGGATGCTCCGTATATACAGATACTATGTAAACGGATGCTGCAAGCAGCACCCAGTTGTTCAATATTGTGATGTGGGGCAATTTATTGCTCTTGGTCTTCGCATTCATATAGTTCTTTGTTCTACTGAGAGAAAAAACTTTTGAAACAGTTGAGACTTTCCAAGAATTAAATTTAAATTTGGAAAAATGTGTTCTTTAAGAGCTTGCTCTGTAATTTGCCTTAAGTTTTCCTTAACTTTTTTTTTGAGTTCTCAAAGGGTCACAACAGAACTGTCCATAGGCAACTGAATTTTGACAAAAACTTTTTTCATCATATTTACAAACACTATTGACATCTAAATTAACACATAAAGTAATAAGTTGTTGGTTTTCATCACTAAATTCACAAATTTTAATGTTCTTTTGGCACTGTACAATAAACTGCTTTATGACACTCTTCATTCACATTAATTCACTTTTTTTTTATGTGAAATTACTTGAAAATAATGTAACAATTTAATTAATTTTAAAATTTGCAAATATAATATTAAGTAAAACTTATTTATTTAAAAACAGATCCAAACACAGGATAAAATTTGAGACACTCAGTAAAGATGTGAATAGGCCACTGAATAATGTCAGACTGACCAGTCTGTAACTGCAAAGGTAAATGATGCAACAAGCACAAATGAGCATGTTGCAACATGCATTTTCCTGACGACTGAAAATGACTTCAAGGTCCTTTATAACATGAACACTGCAGTTAAATGATTCAAACAAGTCTATTTCAACTATAGTAATAAGAATAAAAATATTAAAGGGCCAAAAAGACAAGAAACCAGAACCAAGACCAGAAAAAACAAGAACTTATTTAGTGAGTCAAAATGGTATCGCTTTTAACAGATTTTTCATGATTTTTGAGAGGTTATAACTTATAGTACAGTAGTACAATACACAAGAAATTTTTTTATTTGCCATAAACATCTACAAAAGCACTGTAAGTTGTGCAAATTTGAAATTTTTATCACCAGCCTCATCAGAGTTATATCAAGCCAAAATTTGTTTTCAAAAATTCATAAAAAGGTGCAAGTATATCACCATTAAGTATTATTTATGGTAAAATTATTAACGCATACCTATATATAAAAAAATAATTCAAACTGTGTATGCCATCCCGGCCTCTTGAAAAAAATTACCCAAAGTGAAATTTCACCGTTCTTCATGTTCAACTTTATTGGTAATTTTCTCATAGAAAGAAGACAGAGGTAAATAAACCACTGGACCCATCTTTTACCTTGAGAAAATATGAATAAATTGCTTTTTGTTTCATCCTTCCAGGACCAATAGTTTTTTACTTATGGTTTTTTCCGTAAATCCTTACAATCACAAAAATAGGTGTGTGCACCGTAACAAAAATGGCCACCATAGGTAAACTGCTTAAATAAAAAATTAAAAAAAAAAATTTTTAAGGTCTTAAAACATGTAGGAAAGAAGTGGGTAAGTTAAATTTTTTTTTTAATATGCAAGAAACCACCCTTGGGTCACTTAAAATGGACTGAATCTATTTCTTGAGATCCAAAATTGGTCAAAATCTGCCGTAAGAAGATATTATTCTTGTATTACCGAGGCGTTTTCGAAAGTATGATCGCATACGCAGCGCCAGTTTGGGCACATAGGTTGGAAAGTAATAGAGCACTGCTTCAAAATGTAAGGAGTGCCCAGCGCAGAGCCATGATAGTATGCACTGGTGTATTTAAAACAACCTCTTACGAGGCTACTACTGTACTGGGAAAGGCTCTCCCAATCGATTTAGTGGTGAAAGTTCGAGCAGTCATGTGGAAGTTGCGAAGAGGTCAGGAGGCCGAGGCATTTGGGATGCGGTTTCGAGCCAGGCCAGAACCGGAGCGGAACGGTGATCACAGTGCACTGGAACAAAATTTTGTACAGTTGCCCATCTCCTGTCTGCGGAAGAGGCTATGGAGCCTCGCGATGGAGACATGGCAGCTTGAATGGCACACCACGACTAAGGGAAGATCCTTGTATAGTTTTATACAGGATCTGGGGGGATGGTATGCCTTGAGTTCATTTTTAAGGGCGTCGGGTGCCCGGGTGCTCACCAACCATGTAAACCTGAACCAATATCTGTTTCGGTTTCGCCTGGTGGCTGAGTTGTGTCTGCGGGGAGGTCTAGTCGAACGTGCATATGATGTTCGACTGCCCTGCTCTTGGGGGGGGCCAGAGATCGAGCCACCCTGGAACTTAGAGGTCGGGGGGAAACTTGGCCGCTCACAAACGGCGAGTTAATGTGGCGAGAACCGCATTGTTGGACCGTGTGGAGTGCCTCGATGAGGTTGCTATGTTCAACCGTCATCATTAATTTTAAGGGTTGTGTAATGTAATAATGACTCCTAAGCTGTGTTGTAGGAATCCTTCCTTGAGGTAATGGCTGGCCACCAGCCAAACTAGCTCCAAGCGCTGTTAAATGGTGGACAGGTACTAGCTGGCATACAGCGACCGAGGCGTGGCAGCCTAAATTGCTGCCTTTTAGATATAAGAACTTCAATAGTTTTAATTGTAACAAGGGGTGCGCCTCCCCGATTTAGTTTTATTGTTGACAAGAGCGACTGGGACACTTAAGCGGGTGCTGTACGGCACCCTGCTTAATTCGCTCACGCAAGTTAGGTAGCTCATTAGGAGCAGATAGGATCGAGGTCGCTATACCGTCTTTTAGAGGTACAGTAGCAGTTTTTTGGCATGGAACATTTGGTCTATGCTCTAGGGCGACCGAATGGGGTGGTGGTGGGAGAAATGCCAGCTAACCAATTACCAATTATTCTTGTATAGGTTTTTAAAACATTAGCAAAACTTTCAGCCCCAATGTTGTATGCAAAGTTTTGGATTTTAAGATGTTAGTAAAAACCTCATTTCTCTTCTACTAACACTTGTTGAATCGATTCTAATACTGTTATTTTTGATTTAATAATGAAGTAAAGAGAAGGTGGATTGAAGGTGGGATAATATTCTATAGATGAACATGGATTATTGAAAAAATTGTAATCTAGATTCCTTGTAATTTTTAGAAAAGATGAGTAGCCAAACATCTTAGCAGACACAGAGTGAAGTAGAAGTACTACCCCCTTGGCAAGGTTGTGTTAGTACTATTACTGGTAGTCACAATGCCATTTTTTTATTGGCTTTGTATAAATGCCAGATTAAAGTAACTATTATTAATACAACTGATTGTAATTTAATGTATTGCAAAGACACGGGATAATTCAGGAATATTTTTCAGTATTTATGTATTTTATTAGCCAATTAGATTATTTATGAAATTTGTTTTAAAGCATTTTGTTAGTACATATTTGTTCATTTCATGATGGTATAAACAACCATAAGTAGCTGTTAGATTATGTATTTTATAATAATTAATGTTTGATATAATGTGTATATATGTAAAAATTTACAATTATATAAAGAACAAAGGAAACATTTTGCCAAAAGTTCTTAGATGGCATTCTTTAGAGTATAAAGTATCTTTAGATAGATGACTATTATTTAAACCTATTGGGACATCGTATCAATGATAAAAATGTAGTATTAAATGTACTACAGTTCGGCGTGATGTTGGGTTGTTGTAATGACAACATAGTTACTTATAAAATAAGTAAATAATGATTTGTAAACAGAAACTTCTTTCTTAGTTAATACTCAACAACCTGTAAAATGGTTAAAGAATACTATCCTGAAATCACCTGCTCAATTCAAATTCATGAATATTTCTAGTTAAAGAATGTAATAAATTCAGTTCTTTTTCTGTTAGATGAAATGATATTTCATAATTTATTAAAAAAATATGAAAATGGTACAGCTCGCATCTTTATTGTTTGAAAGATCAAACAATCTGATAGACATTTTTAAGCTCATCTCCAATGTAGAGGATTATATTTTTCACAGAACTGCTTAAATAATTCTGCATTTTAATGGTTATCCATTAAACGCTATAAACGCTGGTTAAACGCATTTTTACGCTATATGAATTACCACTGTAGTTGAAACATTTCACATTCAGTTCATCATATTGTAGGAAATTTAATTCTAGTTGTTTACAGGCTGAAACAACGGTTGTAACAGCTCATTATCTAAATGATTAGATTAGTTGTGTGGCTTGTATCTTTCTTAAACTGGTGGAGAAGTTCCTATTGTAAAGCAACTACTGTTGAGAATGTGATTGTATGGTCTTACCTGTTCAGTACTCACACTTCAATGTATTAGTTATTGTTTTTAGCTTTAATAATCAAGCCTGTTTTTAGATGTTGCTAGCGCTGCCAATCCTTCAGTGTTCCTATTTGCATAGCCCCAGTACACGCTTCCTTTCACCTCTCAGTTGTGAAATTGCTCAATTGTGAAAGCTTGTTCTTTTTCATGGTGGTTACATATTAGATAGTTCACACTCTACGTTTAATTGTATCTTTAATCTTAACATTTGACTATAAGCCTGGCTGCATTGAGTGTGCAGCAAACGGCTGCACGGCGCTAGGAACTTGATTTATGAATACTATGCAGGAACCAGTTAGGTTGTTATAGCAGTGGTATTCTGTATTTCTTAAGTGCAAGCAGGTCTCTTCTTATTTTTAACTGTTCTAAATGTTATTTAAAATCTAATTTAATACTGTAAACTGTGTTGATTATAACCTATCAGCTATGTGAAAATTGAAATGTATGAACTAAAGATAATACCATTGGCCTTTGATATTCATAGTGGTAACAAATTTTCATCCTGTTTGAATTGACTGTAGTAGCCAATGCCACTTTTAATTTAATTTGAAAAAAGGTATTTTTAATTATATCTTGTTATTTTCAAATCATTCCTATCTACTTTGATAGTTGTCAGTGTGTTGCAGTTTTAACTGTTATCTTTTTAAAGATTTTTTATATGTTCAGTATTTAATTTTTTTTATGCATATTTTTTTTATTTTTTAGCTAACTGATCCTTGTAGAAAAGCACTTACAAGGATATTTAAGGTAAGAGTTTCATTAAAGTTTTTTTAAAAATTTTTTTATTAAAAATTAGATATATAAGATTAAGTTTGATTATTTAAGTTTTTGATTGGAACAAAATTTAACCTTGTCGTAAGATCTTAATACTTTAAACTGAATTAATTTATATATATATATATATATATACACACGAGATGTTATCTCTAAAGTAAAGACCGTTTCATTGTAAAAACATTAATTCTGAAAACTTTATAAATATTTTTAGTTTCACTTAAACTACATACCTCCATTTAACCACCGATTAACAGCATTTTTAAGTTCATCGTCACCTCCAAATTACTTACCACTCACAAATTCTTTCAATTTCCCAGACAAATCGTAATCAGAGGAGTTAAGCCCGGACTATATGGTGGTTGATCGTAAATTTCCCATCCAAGTGTTTTCAGTAAATCACGTATTGGACCTGTAACATGTGGACGTGCATTATCATGCAGCGGGACAACGTTATCGGTCAGCTGCCCACATTGTTCATAATCCAAAATCAATAATACAAACTCCACATTTCATCACCAGTAACAATCAAATTAAGGAACTCATCACCTTTTTCTGTGAGGCATATCAAAAATTACAAAGCAGATCTCATTTGGATTTTTTTGTGATGTTCCTTTACAACATGCAGTACCCGATGTGCTAAAACCTTACTGAAGCCTAATTAGTCATGAACAATGCAACTGACAACAGCTCTTGAAACATCAGGAAAAAGAAGGGCCAGGTTGGAAATCGTTGAACGACGATCTTTCTGATTTCATCATCGATGTGTTACAACAAGTCCTTGGTGATTATTGAGGGCCTCCCTGAATGTTCTTCATCATGCCCATTAATTCTGTTATTTCTAAACCTTTCGCACCATTTTTGGACGTTTCTTTCATTCATTACATTATCACTGTACACAGAAACCAACTGCTTATGAATTTCTGCCAGCTTAACGTTTTAATGGTTTAAAAGATATATGATTCCACATATTTCACAGTCGGCGGCAACATCGATTTTACTAGTCATTTTATAACATAATAGCTCACATGTAATCAAAGATACTATATCGTGACAACTTGTGGACAACATTGCAGTGTGTACTTTAATAGCATGGCCATGAACGACACAGGTTCGCCAACCTTAAGGAGAGAAATTTCCCAGCGGTCTTTACTTTAGAGAAATCCCTCGTATATATGTAAATTAAGCGATCGGGCATAAATCATAATACATTCCTGAAAATAATATTCCCATTCTCAAGAATAACAAGCATCTCATACAAGGCTTACTTAAGAAAAATATCAAGTGAAGTGGTATCTCGTTGCATTCTTAACTAAGCCAAAATATACTGCTACATATCAATATTTCAAGCTCTGTAAAATGCTGTTAATATTTCATCTAACAAGTGGATATTATTCTCAGAGAAATACAACTCTAACTGGTCCTCTTGTATTTCAGGGGCTTTATATGCATTACAGCCATCAGAAAAATTGAAATAAGATTTTTTTTTAAATCTGTACAAATTAAAAAATAAAAGAACCAAACTTAAAACAAATTCCTAGACCCAAAATTAAACAAATATCTTTTTCTTTTTTTCTTTTAGAAATTATTATATTTACTTATTTTTTGTTGTTATAGATTTATTTTTTTGCTTAAGAATTAAAATGAATAATCTCTTTCTTTTGTAAAACAATGGGTAATGTATGTTCCTTCAGCACAGAAAAGGATCTAAATAAAACAAACACAAATAAAATACAAAAATAAGTAGAGTTAATGTAAATGGTTTGAGCATTTGAGCATATATTATCATTTGTGTACATTGACAACAGAAGCAGAATATTTCACTTTATTATAATTATTTTTTAAATAATTTGCAGAATAATAATGTTTTGTAAAAGAAAATATTATAAACCCAGTGTTAAAACTAAATTTAGAAACTGTATTAAAAAAAAAGGTAAGATTATGTAGGGGTGACTAAACTTAAGTTGACTGTAAGAATTGATCTGCAGTAGATTTGAGGTTACAGAGCCTTGGGACCCCATTTACACAATTGCCTGAGTCTGATTAATTTTTTTTTTGTATGTATACATTATTATTTTAATTAGGTATTAAACTCTAATGTTGTTCAGATTAATGTTTATTCACTTTTTTTTTTAATTAATAATTTACTTCATTTTCACTATTATTTTTCATAAGAGTTCTGTTACTTCATCCATTATTTTTATTAAATTATCCAAATTAATTACCCATTCTGTGTGTTTTTATTGTTTCATGGATTTCCTTTGCATCACTTTGTGCAGTCTCTTCCCCAGAATTTACTATTCCATATAGAAATGTTTTTAAATACAAATTCTTCAGCGTTACATCAAATTAGTTGAACGATGATGGATTTACAGTTTTTTAATTTATGATGTCTTCTTTTTTTCTTAGAGGGGGTCAAATCTTTCATTATTATTTCTCAAAATCCAGAACAAAAGTAGGCATATATTTGTTATATATACATATATTGGGTCCGGCAGAATGATGTTAATCCATGACAAGTCTACTTAGCCTTTTTAGTCTATTGATTATATATATTTATCATTTGTGACTTAGATGTATATTTATTTATTGAACAGAATTTAGATAAATATTTATGTCATCATATTTTCATTTATCTATTAATAATGAATATGAGTATGTGAAGTTTGTTTTATTTTTACAATTACTGGTGACCAAATTCTGTAGAATATCAATCATAAATACCGATCTCCATGGCAAAGTGGTAGCATTTCAGCCGTTCATTTAGTGGTTCCAAGTTCTAATCCCAGTCGGACATGGCATTTTTCATACACTCCAATATTCCACATCCATATACCCAAGTACAAGCTGAAAGTTTTTGTGGTGAATTAATCATGAAAGCTAAAAAAGAGATCTATAAAAATGTTTATTTCTTTGTTTTTAATTATTTGTTTGGTTTTGGAGAGTGATAATATTTCATCATTTTACTTATACAGAAACCAGTGTGACATCGGTAAAAAAAATAGAAGAGTAATAATCTCAGTTAATAATGCCTATGATTCCTGGAACATGTTTCAGTTATATGTAATAATATAATATTTAACTTCCTTAAGTGCCACATTATCAGTTTTTATGTTATTTATTACTGTCATTCATTTATGATTTTTTTGTTCAAGATGTTTAGAAACAGCGTATTTGAAGAAGTTTATAGAATCCAAGTTTCAGAAAATGAAATTTATTTTAAAAACTGTGTAAAAACATGTGGCTATAATTATACATGATTAAATGACTAGGTTGGAGATGAGCTTTCTGCATAGCCAGTGGGTAGTAAATAGAGTATTATAAAAGTTCCAATTTTTGCTGAGCAGCATCCACAAAACCACAGAAACTCTAAGAATACAGTAATTATATAGCTTCCCACAACTTAAGAACTGGTTATTAGTCAAAATTCATAGAACTTGCCTGGGAGAAATGGATCAAGTATAAGGGAAAGGGTCTATACTCAGAAAGGACAACCTGAGTTGTCCTTTCTGAGAGAGGGACTGTGTAATAAGACAGACAAACTAAATGGGTATTTTAAAGCCTTTCTAGTTTGCAAGCCTGTCTTCCTTCAAGTTACTCAGGATGTACACTTTTACCCAGGATGATACAGCACATTACTTAGTTATTTTTATATTGATAATTTTAAATATTCTTCAAAAAACTGTTCTTTGTCCAGATACAAAAGCCACCTGAGAATAGACTTAAGCTTTCTTAAGAAAGGCCCTTGACCATTTGCAGAATCATATGGTCTGTGTGGAAGTATCCAACTGAAGTAAATATTCTTCAGTCAGATCTTCACTGGGGGATTAATTGAAGCAAGTAACAGTCCTTAATGTTAAGACTGCTGAAGATAATGTATGCTGTTGTAGACTAGCTATTATTAAATTGTATTATTATACTTTAATTCACATCAGGATTTCTATATTTCTTTTGATTAGTTTATTTGTTATTGTTTTGTTCTAGATATGTGATATGGATAATGATGGTCTTTTAAATGACGCTGAATTGAACAGTTTTCAAAAGCGTTGTTTTGATACACCATTACGATCAGAAGCGATGGAGGATATTAAAGTTTTGTTAAGGAAGAACATCTCTGGTGGCGTTTCATCTAGTAATTTTATTACTTTGTCAGGTATAGTATTAGTAATTATTGCTTACTAGATGGAGCATGAGTTGGCTGTTTTTTTAATAAACATTCTAATCATTATTTCACTTATTATTCATTTTTTCTTTGTTTTCAAAAGACTAGTGAAGTTTTTTTCTATAGTGGGCCATTTCTAAATGGGTAGGCCAGCATAATTATACAAAAATCCTTTGCATTTCATACATTTTTTTTTAAATCTTAAAATCTTTCAAAAACATCTTTAAAAATTTTAGAGATATATTTTATGTTATATTAGTACAATTAGAAGTAATTCAAAATTTTGTAATTAAAAAAAGAACAATAAAATGTTAAGATTGCTTATCAATGAAAAATAATGATTTTTTTAAAATGATCTCTCCTGTTATGTACTTTAATGAGTACATTTTAATTTCATGGTTGACACTTAGAATCTGTTGTATACAGAGGAATATGGATACAAAGATCTTTGTGGAATCATTTTGTATTATAGTGTTGTTATCATTATTAGATTTTATGGAAAATTATTGGCTCCAGAAGTGGATGTTTGACATCGCTATCGTAGTCAGCTTATTTTTATTTATTTTCAAATACAGTTAATTTTTCTGATAGAAATGTTTTAAATTTCACTCTCTTATTATTGTACAATTGTAACTGGTAAGATTATTTTAATACTGTGTGCCTAAAAACATGATAAAACTTTAATTTGTCTTATAGAGTTATGAAATTAAAAAAAAATCACATTAAAATATTTCAGCTTCCTCTTAATCCCACAAAAGTAGTTTGGTATCCATGCAGTTGCATTTAAAAGGAATTATCTAGTATGCAGCACATTGTAGATTATCATTCCCTACATTTAGTTCTGACTTACTGTACAACCATTCGATAGGAAACTGTATTACTGAGAAGACTAAAGCCACCTTCTTCATTAGATCATAATTGGGAAGACGGGATCAGAAATTAGGTAAAGGAGAGGGGTGTTATGATAGGGTGATTTGTTCAAGGAGGATCTTCACCTTAACACAAACTACCCCTCCCAAATGGACCTTCAAGATCCCCTCAAGTAACAAGAGCTATCCCACAGTCTTTCAGAGTTTTGAAACATTTTTTTCTAGGATGGGAACAGTATTAATCGATAATTGATATTCCAGTTACCAAGATTAAATCTGTGCTGTGAAAACCTTTTTTCCATCAGAAATTAAAGAATTACATGAGAATTGGCTCTCAGGCTTTCTAAAGGAGCAGTGTTTGCTTGTTGGAATTGTTTAGTAAATGGCAGTATCAGCTATTCAGCCATACCTTGCACTGGTGATTGTGTCATGTTTTTAATGAATACTTGTAATGGAATTTGAAACTTATACTATAGCAGTATCATATAAAATTATTTTGGACAAAAGATTTTGTTTAGTTATTAACTGACTGTTACTTTAGCACAATAAAACAGCTATAGGGACTTTAATCGGAAATTCTCATGTTTATGTTTATTTATATCATTCTTTGACTTACAAGTTGTATTCCAAAACTTTCCAAACTTTTTAAATAGTATGCTAATTGTAGCATGATAAGTGTGCTGTGTAGTTATATCCTTTGTGATTAATTTATTGTTTGTTGATTCATCCTACTGTGTTTATTCAGTGAACTACTATCTATATCCATTGAACTACTATATTTATTTACTAAAACACACATCTGAATTAACAGCTGTTATCCAGATGTGTGTTTTGTGATATCCAAGATTTCTGATATTTATGAGTAGCAAATTAAGATTAAATTTTGCTTATAACTTGGGAAAACATTTACATAGACTTATAAATTGAAATAATAAGTTTATGTGATCATTGTATGAATCCTGTGTTCAATACAGCTCAATCATTCAGCAAGAGCTTAATCATAGAGCTGTAATCATTAAATGACGTTATGGTCAAGGCATTGTTGTATTTTTTAAGTGATTTAAGGACAATAGTCAGTCAAAGATGATGACATGCATTTGGTAGGACAGCCTTCTATATTGGATGATTATCTTATATTTTACATCTTCATGAAGTTGTGTGTTCTGACTATCACTTAACAGTTTGGGAGGTGGTAAGTTTGTTCCATGTATGAATTTCAGTTCATGTATTGCATTTGATTCAAGATTTTTGACCAGAATTAAGCACATGAGCTTCCTCAGCCACTTTCTCTGATCTGATCTGATTTCAGCAAACCTTTCATATTTCCCAAAATGCAATCTTCTTTGGAAAGATAATGATTTGAAATGACTGAAAAAGTTAAATAAACTTTTAAGATAAGCAGATTAGCTGGACTGTTTCTAGGAGAAACAGCATTGGGATTGGTACTTCGCTTCAGAATGGGAGTACTTTGAAATAGATGGGTTAATTTTAGTTTATGAGTAATTAAAAAATTTAAAAAAAAGAGTTGGGGAACTTTTTGAACAGGACTCTTATTTCAGTGATATACATCATCTTAGGAAAATTGTAATGTTATTGTGAAGTGTTTATAATGATTAAATGCATACCTTATATATTGTTGCAGGGTTTTTATACTTACATTGTTTATTCTTACAAAGAGGTAGAAGCCATACAACTTGGGCTGTATTAAGGCATTTTGGTTATAATGATCACCTCCAAATGGATAGAAGTTATTTGTATCCTAAGTAAGTTGATAGTTTTACACATTTTGTTTATGTTAGTTGTGTTTGAAACAAATGTGTAAAGTGTGAAGAGAAATTGTTGTATATTTGCTCTTAAATGGTATATAGGATTTTTATTAATTTTTAAAATATAATAGTTGGAGTGAAAATTATTAAGGAAAGAATGTGATTTATTTATTGTGTACATACTTAGAACTTTTGTCAGAAGCAAGTTAGGAGCTAAAGATTTGCAGTGTAATGTTATGTATCAAATGTTAATCTGTATATTAAATCTTTCCGTTTAAAAATTTGAAACAAAAGTTACTTGCCAAGATGGATCACTTTTTAATTTTTTTTTTAATTTTTAAGAAGCATTCTCTAAACATGTATGTGAATCGTAAAGGAAATTCTAAGATTTAAATGTTTGTCAAAGTAAAATTGTACTTTTTCTATTCTTTATTTTAAAATTGGTATTTCTTGTTAATTTACAAATTTATTTTTTGTAAGTTTGGAAACATTTGGAAAAAGAATTTACTCTTGTTTAATTATTATTTTATTATCTAGGTTTCACGTACCTGCAGGAAGTACGGCAGAATTGAGTTTTAAAGGACAACAGTTTTTCATAAATCTATTTTTTCGATATGATAAAGATAAAGATGGTGCTTTATCACCTGCTGAACAAGAAAATTTATTTTCTACATGTCCAGCAACTCCTTGGGGTTCTGAGATTTCTCATATTGTACCTACCAATTCTCAGGTATGTATGTTTTCATATTAATTTTTTTCTTTTATTGTTTTAATAAAAATAATTGTCATATTTATTAACTAGTATTAAATTTCAGCTGTATACAACTACCCATTTCCAGCATTGTATAACTTAAGGTCGTCCTGTTCAGAAATAGTCCCTCTGAGGGTGATTGTTCTCATTTTCTTCCATTCCTTTTTCTTATCCTTTACTCCTTTTTCCTAGGATGAGTGTCATGGAAATTGGATTGATCACCACCACCTTTGGTTTTATCTATGACATATAACATCAGTGAGCATCTTCTAGTAGCCAGCCAGGTAGTCGCTTTTTATCAGGGCCTGTGAATGAGGTAGTAATTTCTTTTGTTTGCTTGTGGGACTGCCCAAGAATTCTGTTTCCTTGGTAGCGGTTAGCAAAGTGTGTATTGAGTAAAGCCATATTTTTTTCGTTGTAAAATTTAATGTATGTTTTTATCATATTTCATTTTGTTACAAATTAATTTCACTTACCTTTTTCTAGTATTTCTTTCTCCAATTAATATTTCTTTTTTACAGTATATTTTTTTGAGATACAAGTAATAAATATCTCTGACAAAAATTAATAATACGTTATGCATGGATAATTTAATTAAAACTTTAATAAATTTAGATAATAGACAAACTTAGTTGTCAATTTCTTTCTTTATTTAATTTTTTTAATTAGGTAGGTTTAATATGCTTTGAGATTAAATGGGATCATTTTTTATATTTGAAACAATGAAAATGGATGAGATTATATGCAATGGGATTATCTGTCTTGAACTGATGCCCATCAATATTTGTATCATGTTTAACAAACAAGACTGTATCAATTTTTATTTAAAAAATGTGCATGTAATTTAATTACATTGTTTGAAATAGCTTCAGGGGAGATGGGAAAACTGAACTGATTGCAAAATAGAATTATGAGTAGTTTGGTAAATAAATAAACTTTCACTAGTTCATTTTTTTTTGTCTTCAGTCATTTGACTGGTTTGATGGAGCTCTCCAAGATTTCCTATCTAGTGCTAGTTGTTTCATTTCGTTATATCCCCTACATCCTACATCCCTAACAATTTGTTTTACATATTCCAAACATTGCCTGCCTACACAATTTTTTCCTTCTACCTGTCCCTCCAATATTAAAGCGACTATTCCAGGATGCCTTAATAATATGTGGCCTATAAGTCTGTTTCTTCTTTAAGCTATATTTTTCTAAATGCTTCTTTCTTCATCAATTTGCTGCAACACCTCTTCATTTGTCACTTTATCCACCCATTAGATTTTTAACATTCTCCTATAGCACCGCATTTCAAAAGCTTCTAATCTTTTCTTCTCAGATACTCGGATTGTCCCAAGTTTCACTTCCGTATAAAGCGACACTCCAAACGTATACTTTCAAAAATCTTTTCCTGACATTTAAATTAATTTTTGATATAAACAAATTATATTTCTTACTGAAGGCTCGTTTCGCCAGTGCTATTTGGCATTTTATGCCGCTCTTGCTTCGTCCATCTTTAGTAATTCTACTTCCCAAATAACAAAATTCTTCTACCTCCATAATCTTTTCTCCTCCTATTTTCACATTCAGTGGTCCATCTTCGTTATTTCTACTACATTTCATTAATTTGGTTTTGTTCTTGTTTATTTTTATGTGGTAGTTCTTGCGTAGGACTTCATCCGTGACACTCATTGTTTATTTCTAAATCCTTTTTACTCTCAGCTAGAATTACTATATCATCAGCAAATTGTAGCATTTTTATCTTTTCACCTTGTACTGTTACTCCAAATCTAAATTGTTCTTTAACATCATTAACTGCTAGTTCTATGTAAAGATTAAAAAGTAACGGAGATGGGGAACACCCTTCTCAGACTCCCTTTCTTATTACAGCTTCTTTCTTATGTTCTTTAATTATTACTGTTGCTGTTTGGTTCCTGTAAATGTTAGCAATTGCTCTTCTATCTCTGTATTTGAACCCTAATTTTTTTAAAATGAACTTTTTATTCCAGTTTACGTTATCGAATGCTATTTCTAGGTCTATAAATGCCAAGTATGTTGGTTTGCTTTTCTTTAATCTTCCTTCTACTATTAATCTGAGTCCTAATATTGCTTCCCTTGTCCCTATACTTTTCCCAAAACCAAATTGGTCTTCTCCTAACACTTCTTCCACTCTCCTGTCAATTCTTCTGTACAGAATTCTAGTTAAGGTTTTTGATTCATGACTAGTTAAGCTGATAGTTCTGTATTCTTCTCATTTATCTGCTCCTGCTTTCTTTGGTATCATGACTATAACACTTTTTTTGAAGTCTGACTGAACTTCCCCTTTTTCATAAATTTTACACACCAGTGTGTTTAATCTTATCAATCGATTCCTCACCTGCACTGCATAGTAATTCTACAGGTGTTCCGTCTATTCCAGGAGCCTTTCTGCCATTCAAATCTTTTAATGCTCTCTTAAATTCAGAACTCAGTATTGCTTCTCTCATTTCATCCTCTTCAATTTCCTCTTCTTCCTCTATAACATCATTTTCTAATTCATTTCCTCCGTATAACTCTTCAATATATTCCACCCACCTATCGACTTTACCTTTCGTATTATAAATCGGTGTACCATCTTTAACACATTATTGGATTTTAATTTATATACTCTAAAATTTTCCTTAACTTTCCTGTATGCTCTGTCTATTTTACCAATGTTCATTTCTCTTTCAACTTCTGAACACTTTATAGTATTTCTTAATTGTTGATAGTTTCTTTTACTTTCTTCATCACTAGCATTCTTATATTTTCTACGTTCATCCATCAGCTGCAATATATCGTCTGAAACCCAAGGTTTTCTAACATTCTCCCACTCTTCTTCTACATTTTCTACCTTATCATTTTTACTCAGACCTCTTGTGATGTCCTTCTCAAAAATCTTGTTTACCTCCTCTTCCTCAAGCTTCTCTAAATTCCATCGATTCATCTGACACCTTTTCTTCTGGCTTCATTATCACTAAATTATGGTCGCTATCAATGTCTGCTCCAGGGTAAGTTCTGCAGTCAACGCGTTGATTTCTAAATCTTTGCTTAACCGTGATATCTATCTGATACCTTGCAGTATCGCTTGGCTTTTTCCGTGTGTATATTCTTCTATTATGATTTTGATACTGGGTGTTGGCAATTACTAAATTATACTTCGTGTAAAACTCTATAAGTCTGTTCCCTCTTTCATTCCTTTTGCTCAGCCCGTATTCACCCACTATATTTCCTTCCTTGCCTTTTCCAATGCTTGCATTCCAATCTCCAACTATTATTAAATTTTCATCTCCTTTTCTGTGTTTAATTGCTTTGTCAATTTCTTCGTATACACACTCTACCTCATCATCATCATGGGCGCTTGTATGCATATAGACGTTCACAGTTGTCTGTTTAGGTTTTGATTTTATCCTTATTACGATGATTCTATCACTATGCATTTTGAAATACTCTATTTTCTTCCCTATCTTCTTGTTCATTATAAAATCTACTCTGCCTGCCCGTTATTTGAAGCTGAGTTAATTATTCTAAAATCACCTGACCAAAAGTCGTTTTCCTCTTCCCACCGAACCTCGCTAATTCCTACAACATCTACATTTATCCTATCCATTTACTGCTTTAAATTTTCTAACCTACCAACCTTTTTTAAACTTCTAACATTCCACGCGCCGACTCGTAGAATGTTATTTTTTTATTTTTTGGTGACCCCTTCATTAGTAGTCCCCACCTGGAGATCCGAACGGGGGACTAGTTTACCTCCAGAATATTTTACCAAGGAAGGCGCCTCCGTCACTGCTATATGAAAATGCAGAGAGCTACATTTTCTTGGAAAAAAAAGCAGCTGTAGTTTTCCATTGCTTTCAGCTGCGCAGTACGTTTAAGTCATCCTGACCCTTAACAACTACTGAAAGAGCTGCTGCCCTCTTTCAGGAATCATTCCTTAGTCGGGCTCTCAACAGATCCCTCTCCAATATGGTTGAACCTTAACAACTACTGAAAGAGCTGCTGCCCTCTTTCAGGAATCATTCCTTAGTCGGGCTCTCAACAGATCCCTCTCCGATATGGTTGAACCTTCGGTCCAGCTACTCCGTATCAATGAGCGCTCAAGCCCCCTCACCAATGGCAAGGTCTCATGATTCATAGAGGGAGACTATTTCATTATATACTTGTTATTAAGTTATTGTTTTTGGGCTAAAATTAGAATATCAGAATTTGTTCTGATGTTTTTCATCCTTTTCCTTCCTCCCCAAAGTTGTGAAATATTACAGTGAGAGCCTTCATGATAAGCAGCATCACAGCAGCAATATTATCATAAAACAACATTAAGTGAAGTCTTATTTGTAATCATTAAGGTGATTAATTAAAATAAAGCTGTTTAATTGATGATGAATTAAAAACTTATTCAATTGTGATGCCTCTATTATGTAACTGTAATAATATTACTACTACATGTAATAATATTTCTGTAAGTAACTTATGAGTTAATGTGGTATGTAAGTTGAAATCCATGTGAAGAGAGTTTCATGTGGATTATTTTGAGTTCTGCCACATAAATTGGGCCACATAAATTGTGATAATTTTATTGATCAGCTAACTTTTAAAAACACTCTGTGTACATTCTTGAGTTTTCTTTTTTGCGCAGCTTTGCTAACAAATATTTTTCATTTTATTTTTATGTATTTATTTAATAGAATTTTATTTTTATTTTGTACACTTTTTTAGAAAAAATTGTAATTTTTCATTTTAGTTAAATTTGTATATTGGAAAAAAAAATTGTAAATTAGTTTTTACATAGGATGTTAATAAAAACTTGTGTGTTAAAAAAATGTTTATTAAAAAGTTACTTGTGTGAAATATAAGGCGAAGCTTTTTGGTAAGAATTCTTTGTGAAAAACCACGTAGATAAAGTGGGTGCATCAAAGCTGACATGATAATTAAATTATTGGATGTAATGCTATCCATTGGGATTCAGAAAACTTAGCAAGAGAATCAAGATAATTGCAAGATAATCAAGAAATATCAAAAAATTCATTAATGAAAAATTTATTTCAAGATATAAATGTTCTTTTATCTAACAAAATGCCAATTTATATAAAAATTTACATTTTAATTTTATGATTTGTTTGATGTAACAAACGAGTCACTCTGTTTTTAAAAAATTACATTTTCTGGTTTTAAAATCTGGTTTTATTGATGCATTAAGTTTTAATAATTTAATTGATATGGACTTAGTAATGATTCTGTATAATCTGTTCAATAGTTGTAATTTACTGTAACACATTTTGTATATTACAGGGTTTGGTGACTCTGCATGGTTTTCTTTGTTTTTGGATGTTAACTACATTGAACGATCCAAAAACTACATTAGAGTATTTAGCTTATTTAGGTTACCTAATAACAGAGACTGAAAACCAAACTAGTGCTATTCTAGGTAATGATTATTTTATTCAAATATTATTTTTAATGATTTTGGTATTTGTATTGTTTATTTATTTGAAACAGCAGACATAAAAAACAGATAAATGTACTGCCTTAAGTAATACTGGATAATATTCAAGTGAAGTTGAAATTTACCTTTAAAGGCATACATTAGAGTAGTAATAATTGATCATTGATGGATTTGTAGAAATTTGATGGCAAAGGGAGAATTAAAAAATTGGACCTTTTCATGTTTGTTTGTATTAAAATATGGGACAGAATTTTGTTCCTGTTATAGATAGGAGAAGTTGATAAATTCTGAAATGAATTTACTATAAGGTGAATGAGATAAAAGATAACTAAGTTTATTGCAGAATGATATATGTCTGGTTACATTATTTTAAGGCAACCAAGTTTGCCCTCATCCCTGTAGAAGTGTGTCTGCCCTTACCTCTGCTTCAACTGTGGGAAACCGTGCCACAGGGGAGCACAGTCTGTAGATCCACTAGTATGTGCGTTAAGTGGTATGGGGGGCCACAGGGCAGAGCAGTGTGTTGCTGCTAAATGAGGTATTTACAGATCAATATGAATAGGAGCAGGCAGGCCATGGACCTCTGTTGGGAAGTGGCTTGTAGGGAGGTCATTGATGTTATACTAGTGGCAGAACCCAACGTGGCGATGGTAGAGAAGCCCCGATGGTTGGTGGACTAGACAACTGGGGCTGCTGGTGGCTGGGATACCAGTGATTGCCAGTGGTACAGAGGAAGGCTTTGTTTGGGCTGACTTTCGTAGTCTGGTGATCTGCTGCTGTCACTCGCCCAACTTGGGTACTGATGACTTCGTGACCTTTCTTGATGAGTTGAGTGAAGAGGTCAACAGACACAGCGGGAGAAGTGCTGGTACCAGGTGATTTCAATGCAAAGTTTCCCGAATTTGCCAGTTGTGTATTATCGATCAGAGGCTTCACCTGAATGAGAGAGTGCATGCGTTGGGACTAATCTGTCAATGGGGAAGGTGCGATGTTTCTGTCAGATCATTTGTTTAGCAGATTTGACTCCAGTGTGCGGATTAGAATTGACACTCAGTCAAAGCTGAAAACAACTAAAACGGGATGCATCTGGTTCTCTGACAGGATAGGTCAGAGGCTGGTTGGAGTCACATCCCCAGAAGAGCTGCTTGATGTAACAGATGAGTGTAGGAATTTGGGGATTACAGTCCCGCAACAACGGAAATGGCGTATTGATGGAACCCAGATCTAGACCACTTACGCACCAGCTCGTGGGTGACACAGTGGGCTAATAGAGAAGGACTTCCTGAGTCTGTGGGTCGCACTTGTCTGTAGTATATGGCAACCAGAGCCACGTTTAAAGCTGCGTAAAGGAGGCTAAGAAAAGGAGCTGGAAAGAGCTCTGTGACAATATCGATGAAGACCCAATGGGGCAGGGTTAGCAAATAGTGACTGGAAAACTCTGCTGAACCTTACCAGCGCTCACTTAGAGCCAAGTGCGTGAGTCTGTTGGGGCATTGTTCCTGACATGAGAATATCTGCAACGGGAGGAGATTGTGGCCAAGGAAATTCCACCTTTTCAGATACAGGAGCTAATCAGGCAGGGAGGAAGATGTGGCTCCACAAGTCACCCAGATGGCATCCCTGTGGAGATCATTCAGATCTTGGCCGAGAGGACCCCAGTGGAGATGCTGGAAGTGTTGAACGGCATGCTGTGTACTGGTTATATCTCGTAGAAGAGCCAAATAATGCCAATTTCCATAAAAATAGTGGATGACTTGGTGCAGCTGCAGGAGACCTCAAATACGTAGGGGTATGATTGGATCGGAAGAGGTCTTCTTTCACCCATCATACGTGGAAAATGTGTGAAAAAGCTGGACGAATGGTGAAGCCTCAGCAAACTGCTCTGAACTACAGGAAGACCATGTGCTACCAGTAGAAAGTTATATGGGCACGTGGTCAGTTCTATCCTCCAGTGGAGTGTTCCCACATAGAGCAGGGCCTTGGAGGTGGAGCGCAACAGACATCTCCAGGAAGGAGTTCAAAGGTGCATGGCCTTCAATATTGCATCAGCGTATTCCTCAGTGTCAACTGAGGTGATACTAGAGATTGCAGGGGTGCCGCCCTTACAACACCTGGCCAAATTCTGCACCAAGGTGCATCAGGAGGAGGACAGTGACACTGCCTATCAGGTTATGCAGAGGGACTGGCAGGCCAGGTGGGATGCATCCACCAATGGTAGGTGGATGCATCACCTGATGCTGGAGATCAGCTGTGGGTTGTGAGGGGGTTTGGTGAGCTGAATACTGGCTCACCCAATTCCTGATTGGCCATGGGGCATTCTGGGATTACTTATGGCAGAGAAAGGGCTAATAACTCTGACTCCCTATATTGTGGAGCTCACGATATGCCTGAACACGTATTTGAATGTCCGAGGTGGGAACTCGAACGGTGTGAAAGTGTTGCAGCCAAAGGACTGGCTACTGTTGAGGGTGTAATTGGTGCCATGCTAATGGGGATTGCGAATTTTAACACTATCTCAGGTACATAATGAGGATCCTGCAAATGGAAAGATTGGGAAGCGAGGGAGTGAGAGACAGTTTTCTGTGGAGCTGCCGTTCGTCCGTGCATGCATGGATGGGTGGTAGTGTTGAAGCATGGGGACTCTCAACCCCCCAAGCTATTAAGACAGAGTCCCAGCGTCCCAGCGAGGATTCCTTCTGTTGGGGAACCTGCACTTGAGGCAGGCATAAGGACCAAGTCCCAGCTTCTGGAGGGGGGCTGGGAATGGTATAATCGGGCCTAGTGTGGCTCCCTCCTGGAGGTTTGAGGTGAAGGCACCTCCCAAGGCTATGAGTTATGCTTAGATGCAGGTCCGGCCCTGGGCTGGACTCACACTAGCCTCTGTCCGAGATCATGCAAATATGCATGGTGTGTAGAGAATATTTATTGTTTGGGTTTTTAGATTAGGTATGTTGTTGGGTTCATGTATATTACTCTATACATAAACATTTTACTTACATTTATAAGTACGTATGTAAAGAAAATATATTAATGAGATAGTTCATTTTGTTTTTCATTAAAAGTTTCTCCATATGTGAATCTGTGTTAGAAACACAAAAGCAAATTTTTTTTCAAGTGATAAAAGATGATTACTATATTCAGTTTTTAGCATAACTATAGATGAAAAGCCCTTTTCACAGAGGTAAGATGTGAAAAAAGGATTAATATTTTTAATGCTTCTGTGACTAATCCACCGGGTTGGTCTAGTGGTGAACGCGTCTTCCCAAATCAGCTGATTTGGGGAAGTCGAGAGTTCCAGCATTCAAGTCCTAGTAAAGCCAGTTATTTTTACACGGATTTGAATACTAGATCGTGGATACTGGTGTTCTTTGGTGGTTGGGTTTCAATTAACCACACATCTCAGGAATGGTCGAACTGAGAATGTACAAGACTACACTTCATTTACACTCATACATATCATCCTCATTCATCCTCTGAAGAATTATCTAAACGGTAGTTACTGGAGGCTAAACAGGAAAAAGAAAGAATGCTTCTGTGACTAAATTTGCATATTCACTTCAACAAGCAAACCAAATGTACCAAAATCTTCAGATTTGAATTGTAGTTTTATCGTTTTATCTCCAGATATTTTGATGAGCTGGTCATGAACTCAACTGGTAACTTAGCAGCTGCAACAGTGTTTTCACTAATTTTATTCAGTACCCATCTTTTCAAAAAATAATTTTTATCTTCTGGGTAATACTCCAACTGAATTTTTAGTTTATGCAGACATCTCTTCATGCTAGCCAAACCGTGGTGAATAATAGTGTCTTCTTCATCCAAAATTTTCTCAGTATAATCAGAAATGGGTGGAAACATCATCCAAATGCTTCGAAGATGAGTAATCCAGATATCAAGCTTCTTAATGAAACTTGAATTTTGTTTGTCATTAATAAAATGTTTTTATCACGTCCTTGTAAATTCACATACAAGTCATTTAAATGCGAAAATACTGGAAAAATATTAATAATTCATCTCGCAATTCCACTAACCAGGTTAATACTTTTTTCCCATGATAACCATCAGACGTCTGTATGGAAAAGAAGAGATTTTTTCTGTCTTCCATTTCGTCACATAGTTAGGAAACAGCAAGTTCTGTAGTGGGTGACTTTTAATAAAATTTACCATTTTTATAACTTTACAAAACTGTTTGAGATTTTCCAGGATTTTTTTTATGACAAGAGTATGTCTGTGAAAGAAGTGTGCGTCCATTTCACTCTTAGTGTAACACAATCTTTTCGTTTTTCAGAAATCCACTTTTTTTCTTTCTTGTTATTGCCTTTGCACCACCTTTCTTTCCTGTTATTGCCCTTGCACCATCACTACATACTGCAATACATTTTGTCCAATCTGTGTTATAGTTTTTAGTAGCTTCATAAAAAACATCAGAAAGACACATTGTTGACCTGTTGCATGACCAGGTATGGATTTGCAAACCATGTTTTCTTAATGTGATATCAATCAATCACATTCATATCTTCCAAAACGAAAGAACTGAGAAATGGTTCCCACATCTGTTGATTCATCAAATAGAATACTAAAAAATTCACTTGAACTCACTTGGCTGAATTATCTGATCGTGAGTGTCGGCAGCCGTGTCATATCAATTTGCCTTGGTACTGTAGTGTTACAAAGCAGAATTTTTTTGCTTCTTCCAAGCCTATTAAAACACTGACCATATCAATTGCAGCAGGCAGTGGGAGGTTTTCTGCATTTGTATGGGTTTTGGACATCTTAGCTACTTTTAATGCTATGAGATAAAATGCTTCTAGTGTACTTTAATCAGTATGGCTGATTTATAAATAGAAGTTTGTTATTACTCAAAGTACGTAATTCTCTTTTGAAAAATTCTAAGGGGTTTCTTTTATCATCCAGATGTTTAGTTTCCAAGTGTCAAATTAATTTTGATGGGTTCATGCTTTCATCAGAGAGGACTTGAAAGCAGACAACACACTGTGTCTGCTTTGTGTCATTACACAGTTATAATTTAAATAACTGTCATTGTACAATATCGTCTGTTTACCAATTGATTTACTGGTTGTAGAAGGTTCACTTAGTTTTTTCACGAATTTAACCATTTTTCGTAAGAGTCTTAATTGAAAAAAAAAAAACAAAAAAAAACCAGTTACACCATTTGACCCCACACAAAAAATCAAAACTTCAATATTTAATATAATTTTTAAAGAAATTGCACTTTTAAAAAGTTAAATAAAGGCATCAGACACATGCTTCATATTCGAAACTAAACTTATGTTCTGCAATCCCTTACGCTTCTTTTATACTGCTGAGAGCGCGACTTGTTCAAACATATTGTACGCATACTTGAACATGACGCTCACAGCAAATAGTATGCAAACAGGCAAAATTACCAAGGAGCACGTACACATCAAGTTCTAACCTGTAAATTTGTCATGTTTATACACTTCATACATGCATGTTCATACCAGTCACTATCAATGCAGCTAAATAGTTTAACTAGGTTTCATTGGGTTAGATTTGGGCATCACAAAATATTCATTATGTATTTTTTGTACTTTTTGGGGGTTGTGTAGCTGAAAAGGTTGAGAATCACTACTCTTACTAATCTTACTAAGACTCTAGAATACATTACTCTGTTTAGTTTTTAGATTTTAATTAGTTATTCTGTGTTTTTTTTAATTTTTAATTTTCATTCATCTTTGAGAATTGAATGCATTTTTATTTTACTTAAATATTTAATTCTATCTTCTGCTATAATTTCTTGTGAAACATATTAAAATTATTCAAAAATAATCTAATCTCTGATTAAAAATTCCTTTCTTGTCTTTTCTTTAACACAAAATACTTGATTTTTCTGCATTCATCATAAATAGGTGCTCAAAATAATTCTTAGTAATATCTTTAGAATTTTAAATTATTTGTATTACATTTTTGTATTTTATGTATTTACCTTAACATTATTTCATGTGTTTTGTGTTGAATTTAAATAATTAATTGCCTGGTCAACCAGGTGTTAAAATCTCCTGCCAAAAGCATTGGCCGCCTGCCTGCAAGATCCCTGCTGACCACCATCAAACTCCCTGTATTGCTCCTACTCGTATTGGGGAAGAGGTAGCAGGATTAAAGATATACGCCACCAACCCTCATCCTAACTAAGTCATAGCCCCGGTAGACATCCCCCGCCTACAGGGACGCACACGGCTAGACAACCCACCTCCCGTCCTCCGATATGATCCACTCTGGTCTGGAATGGGGAGCATATAGTTTGGAGATGAGTGCAGAATTTGTACCCATCTCCAAAATGTTTCTGAGCAACTTGTCCTGTGCCAATGTGAAATTATTTGTATTTATTTGTTTGATTTGCATTAGTAGGCTGCAGTCTATCTGGTCCTCACATGGGTCACTCTTTTGCTTTCCTTGTTAGCCCCTTTTGGGCATGTAGCACCACCAGTATGGTGCCCTTCTTCGTTGCAGGTTAGACACTTAGGTGAGCAGTCTGTCGCCTCCACAGTTAAAACAGGCACCTGTTCTATCAACCCCTCGGCAGTTCCTTGCCGCATGCTCGGTCTCAAAGCACCTGAAATATCTCGGGGAGATCAACTATGTCCACTCTGCATGAGACCAGACCTATCCTAACCCTACCTCTCTGCACCATTGGGATGACCATAGCCACAGGCAGCTGACTTCGCAACCCTGGTCTCTCCATATACTTGCCTGATTGCTTCAGATCCTTCAGGTGTGCCTGCCCAGAGATCACACCAAGTCCCTCTAGTGTCTCTTCTGCCTTAATGTTACTCTCGAGGTCCCATATCCGGAGAACGACCAATGTAGTCTTAGCTAAGACACTCCCACCCGTGATAGCAGTCGTTACTGCCTGTTTAAATGCTTTGGTCGTGTCGTTTTCTTCTTTGACTTTAATTTCCATTCACTCGCCTGATCTACATATAGATAGTATCTCGGTGGTGGGAGGCACAGCAACCTCCATCTTCATGGACTTAAGCAGTTACACATAAAATGATGCGGCCTTAGCAATTAATGTCTGCGTCCTGTACGTAACCTCTTTAGGTGGTTCATAACTCCATGTAGTGAGAAGCTTTCCCAGTGGCGCTACGATGTGACAATGTCGCCTGTTCATTCTTCCCTCACATTCAAGAATTTACAGACATAAATCGCAGTGTCTTGTCTGTATATTTTGGCCTGAAGTGGCCCCAGTGTCCCTCCGCTGTTTGCTCTGACCTTTGCAAAAACATCAACCAGGGCCTGTGTTAGATCACCTCCATCATTCGAGTTGACATAGGCAACATGGAACATATTAGTCACCAACACCATTTTGACTATTAACCGTGCCTCCAGTGTGGCTGACAGGACATTCCTGGCTTCAATGTCGGACCTGCTTAGCAACCAGGCCACTTGTGGGTGCTAAGCAGCAAGATTGTCAATCACTCTGCCCTCCATCAGCCCATGAATGTCTACTATCACCATTATATTGATTGTCCTATCTGCTCTTGTCAGGAATGCTGACCTTAGTGTTCCTGTAAGCTTTTATGGGCCAATTCTGCTATATGAAGTCTGCTATCTGTAGTGAAGATAATCCATTATCTAACCGATCATTTATGGGACACCGTGTGGCAGTAACCATTTCTACTGCCACTTTTGCTGTTTGCTTTCCCATGCTTCTAAGTGCAAAACCGTGGACTTTCCTCCTAAGGGGTCCTTGACTGCAATACTTAAGTCAGTCTCAACTTCCTTTATACTAATTTTTACATTTTTATCTATACTTTTCTTTAGGTCAAGGGTCAAACGCTCAAGCCTCCCGACAAATTCCTCCAGCTCCAAAGCCAGCTCCTCCTCTTCAGTAGAGGATTGTCTTATTTTTTGTCTCTGCTCTTTTTCTGCAGTCTGAGCTAGCCGTAGGGGGCAGTTCCTCAACCTGAGCAGCAACCAATGATGTGCCAGCACATCATTGTAGTCTGCACTGGGGCAATCTCCATGTTCTTATGCCGCCTGGCTCTCGGCTCCAATGTAGCCTTGGTCTCTTTTCCTGGTTTTTCTTCCACTGGTGGGGCGCCCAGGTAAAAAGCCATAGTTGTGGAGGGGGGGTTGGAGGTAAAATGTATATTCCCAAATCTGGAGTCTGAAATTTGGGGAGGCATAAAAGTTGGGAAAGGTTATGATTTGTGTAGATCCCAAAGGAAATAGATGGGAAAGGAAGGGTTAACGATTTAATGGGAAGGGAAGTTCCCTCTTGTCTTACTATTAGCACTTAGGAAAAAAAAAACTAGTTGCCAACTCACCTTAACAATTATTGAAAATTTTGTAAGTCCTTGTTATTGTTAAAGAAATGACATCATCGTCAGGCCAATTCCTGTCAACTAACTTAGAATATTTTTTCTACAAGTAATAGGTTAAGTTGCACTTAAATACACAGTTTCTTATGGAATAATACAGCAATCCACAAAAATCTAAATAAAACTTAAGTCCATGAACTAAATCTCATGAAATTTTACACGAACATCCATTAAGCATTCACAAACAAAAACTAATTGTCCGAACTAAAAACAGAACCAAAAAAACAAAGCCAAAAATAGTAAAACCTGCAGAGCAAAAAACATTTAGAACCCAAAAAATCTGATGGAAAATTTCTGGATGTCAATATTCTTTGAGTGTGTATGTGTGTGTAGGGGGGCGTGCGTGTGTGTATGTGTGGGTGCATGCGCGCGCACGCATGATTGTTCAATGTTGGCCTCTATATCACCTTTTATCTCCAGAACTACTGGATCGATTTTGACCAAACTTGTTCAGATTACTTCTATATATGGGGCAATTGATGCCATTCAGTGTTCAACTTAAAAGGTCAAAGGGATGAGGCTGTAGAGCAAGGTCACCCTTAGTATCTCACGATTTTGCCTAATTAAGTTCACTTTTCTTAGGCACATTTGTTAAAAAATAACAGTATTTGCAAAAAACGTTTTTGCAAAATCACACTTCCACCCCAAAAAATTCTATTGTCATCTGCTGCATTGTGATGTCATAGGTGAGCAATGCGATTAAATAAATGAATAATATTTAAAGTGTAAAAAAGTAACTCAGTCTGGCTGGGTCTCGAACTTGATCGCCTGTTTGACCTGATACCTGGTGCGTTAAGCCACCAGTGTGCCGACCATACAAGCAAAATTGTTCTACATAAGTTGTGAAATTACATTAGTTTAGTTAGTACCAACCATTGCTGCTACTGCCACATCTGTACAAATTACATACAGTATGCGCACCCACTTTAATTAGAATCATTGAATTAAATAAACGAAAAAGTATTATATTTAAATAAAATGATATTAAAATAATATGATTTTAATAAAATGATTTAAAAAAGCCATACATCAAAAACAACCTGCAGTTGTTGGACTTACCTAGAACACAGCTTTAGCTGTGTTCCAGGAAAGTCCTATGACTGTGTTGTCAGCTTTTTTTTTTATTGTTTTTAAATCTTTTTTATTATTTCTGAACCGATGTATTTAGTGTAATGTATTTTAGAATAATTACAATAATACTAATTTTTATTAGTAATTTTAAAGATCTATTTTCTGTTAATCTAATTGTGTTTTCCAATTTTTTTTACTGTAATGTATTTGTTTTTATAATACTTCCTTGCATTTTATTCTTATTTCTATCGTCAGGTTTTTTTATTTTGTATGTAAATTAGAAATGTCGATTTACAAGAAGAATTTTCTATTTAAAAATTATTCTATCAGTGCTATTCAATTTTATAAAATGAGTATTTTTAAACTTAGATTATTTCAAGAATCATTTTTATCATTAAAAAAGTTATACTTTTTGCACACTTAACTAAAATGATCTTGTTTCTGGGTTGATGCCTATCCTATAGGGATGTTACTTTTGAGGAATTGGTTTTCACAGATCTCTGTGATACTTTTATATTTGGTTTCTGATGAGTAAAAGCTTTTGAACACACTTCCATTTATTAAAATCTTTCATTGACTAGATTTATGAAAAATAACTACTCTTATATAGTGAATTAGATTAATGGAAAAATTCACCATATTAAACATGTTATATTGGATTATATTTTATTAGTAAAATAATTTTCGAAATTTTTAAGTTTTCTTAAAAAAGAAAATGAAGGTTAACATTAAATCTTGCCTCTACTTTCAAGTTAATCTTCCTGCAAGGGAAACTAATTTAATAACTGAAAAATATGATTCTGCCTTGTCATTTTTCTTCTCTAATATTTTAGTTTTCTTTTGTTGAAAATCTACTTACATGCATTAAATAATTTCAGATATATAAAATTTATTTTAATGAAAGTGCACTTATTTTTGTTCAGTTATTCTGTATTGTGAATACATTTATAGTCGCCAGAGAACATAATTCTTTCTAACAATAATATTTCTGAATTTTTAAATTATAATTTATTATTAATTTTAAATTGTAATTATAATTTTTCAGTTACAAGAGAGAAAAGTCTGGACTTATTAAAGAAACAGTCTACACGTAATGTATATGAGTGTCATGTTTTTGGAGCAAAAGGTGTTGGCAAAACTTCTATTTGTCAAGCGTTATTAGGACATCCTGTTGAGGTATTGCCTGTTGGTTGCTCTTGTTTAAATTATAATTAATTATTTGTATTTATTTTTTTGTGGTTTTAGAACTTTTAGCTATGTAATTAAATCTATAGGACCCTATTAAGTATTATGTTTCTTATGTACATCCCAACAGAAAATGTCTCTTCAAATTGTTATTAGTTGGACTCTAAATATTGAATCTTGTAAGAAAATCTTGAATAGTACAAGTGATAAAGAAAAAATATATAGTTATTAATGACTAGAGATTAATCTCGTAAGAGAAAAATTATAACCTGCACAGGTAATCAGAAGTTTTGGTTAGGTATAACAAAACTGGAAATCACTAATATAACTAATTAGATTAAATTATAGTAACAATTAATTTAAGAAGAATAATTTTTACTAAATGGTTATTGAAATAAAATCTCATGAAGAAAGTGAAAAGTAATTGTACAGAAGTTAAAGCAGTTTAACATTTTTGTAAATGATGATTTCTTTTTGAAATTTTACGAGTTAAGATAAAATATTTCTTAAATTTCTAAATTGAAAAAATTGTAACCAGAACTTTTTTAGATTAAAGGGTAAATTGTATTCAATTTCGCACCAAAATTATGTTAAGTACTAGTAAGTACTACTCCTACCACCACTACTACTACTAGTGTTCAGCAATTGGGGAAGCAATCATTTTGGATATAGATAAGCTGTGTTTATGAGAGACTTTCCTAATTGCATTTATTTAGTTTTTAATCAATATTTAAATGACACTGTATGTCATTCACACTACTGCAGTAAAACTGGTGGTACCATCCTGCTGCATCCACATATCCCTTAGGCCAAACCGTCTCATTTCAGAAATGAAAAATGTTTGTAACATTGTGTTGTACTGCTTAGCAGTGACTGTGATGGTGTCATTATGTTCATTCTCAAAAAATGGGACTTATCACATAGGCATGACTCACTGCACATCACACAGTAACCTTGGCACTGTGCAATGGCATTTCATGCAACGGTTGCACATTTTGTCTAGCCCAGAATCGATAGTTTTATTTGTTGACATAACCGCTGAGGTGAAAATGAGTTTCATTGGACATGATAAGGTGTTGCACGAAGTCAACACCTTTACTGATTAGCCAATCACAGAATGTGGTTCATTGAACCTTATCTTGGTAGAACAACTTATGCGTTACCTACAGGTAACGCATAAATTACACACAAGGTACACCTTGTGTGGATACAGCTGTAAGTCCTTTTTAAGGATTCATCGCACACTGGTACACGGAATATGCACTTGACAACACAATTTCTAGGTTGACTTCTTTGGACTTTGGTCCAAGGAACCAAAGTTTTTGTTCGTGTTTGCAGTCCCACAAAAGTTGTGACCAGCACCCAGTATGATCTTTTAGGATGGTGCTATGCGTTTCTTAAAATGTTGTTTGAAACGCTGTTGTGCTGTGATACTGGAGCTTCCGCTGCTGAAGAACACCTCCACGATGTATAAAATTTCAACGGTGGTCCACATTACGATGATTCCCTGCCACGATGAAAGAAACATGTAATTTAACTCCCATCCTTACACTTCCTGTAAGCTAAATGTTATTGCTTGCAGTATTCAAAATATAAATATGGCCTACTTTGTATATTAAAATCTATAATAAAACATAACTCACCAATTAAAATGTCTTTCAATCCTTAGACCACCTTGATTCAAGTTAAAAACATTATTGAAAAGTAAACAAAAAGTTAAGTTATTCATATAGTAATAATATTAATATAAAAAAATATACCATTCACTTATAAATATAAAAACTTGAAAGGGGGAAAATAGTTAAATGCTGGAGATGTCACTAATATTGTTTGAGGTTCTGGGCTTAGAATGGTAGTTATATATATATAATTTTAGTTTAAAATTTTGTTAGTGTTTTATTGACTTAAATAGGTCTCCTTGGTTATAAATTACATGATTTCTCAGGATTTTATGCTTGAATTTAATTTGATTATACAGCTGTACATTTGTTTAAAAAAAAATTGATGTATAGAGTTTTAAAATTTTTACTGCCTTTAAAATTATTTTCTGTAACTGTAATGTAAAAAGTGGGTCTTTAACTCATTTTTTTAAAAATCATAGTTAAGTTGTCTTATTTTGTGCGATCACATTAATAACTCATTCAAAAGCTTCAATTAGCAAAGTGAAATTTTTTTAGCCACAGGCATGCTTGCTTGCTGATCCTGTTACTATCCAATTCTTCCATTGCCATCATGTTTCTAATATGTACCTCACTTAACTGAGATCCTGCCCAGTTTATGTATTTTCCTTATCATATATTTCCTGTCACATCTGTTTTATATTTTTAAGACTGTTATTGTAATATTTAAAAGTTCAGTCAGCATTGTTTCAAACGGTTATAAATGTTTAAAAACATTTATGTTTTCTCTTTGGATTGATGTTTTTTTAGTGGTTATAAAATAGTTATACAGATACCAAGGAATGTAACTTTTAATAGCATGCATGAAATATGAAGAATTTGGTCCTAGAGTTACTTGTAAGGCATATAAAGAAAAATAGACAATAATTTTATAAGATTTTTTTTTGTTTTCAGATAACATTAAAATGGAAATCTGGAAATGAAATTTTTACATGATCCTAAACTAGCTTGTTAATAATTTATGTAAGAAAAAGTGTTAACATATAATTGTTGTGAAAAACTTAAAAATAAGCAATAATTCTATTATTTAAACTTTCATTCAGATGTTTTCTAAAAAAAATATTTTTTGTAGATATTTCTAAATAATTTGTTTTTATTTTTACAGTCTGTTCGATCATATGTATTTAATCCAGTATCACCTTACACTATTAACACTGTATCTGTTTACGGACAAGAAAAATATTTGATGCTTAAAGATATGGATGTGGAAGATATTAACAGCGCTTTATTAAATACAGACATTAATTGTGATGTCGTGTGCCTTTTATATGACTGTTCAAATGCAAATTCTTTCAGTTATATTGTTTCATTATATAAGGTTTGTAATTAATTAATTAATTGTTGATGGTCCTATTTGTTATAAATACGAGTATTTTATATTATAATATAAAAATTATGTTATATTTTTTTATATTCTTGATGACAGGTGTATTGGTTTTATCTGATTTTAAAATAACAATTATTTTTATTTAATTTATTTCTCAAATGGTAAATGACTTTTTTATTATTATTAAAAATTGGTTTGCGAGTTAAATTATAACATTTAATTTCATGAATTTTACTACTAATGATATTGTGTAATTGCTCTTTGTCATTAGGATTTACTTTATTAATATTTATTTCAGAATCAACTACTGCTGTATTTTTAAGTGTGTAAAATGCACTTTTTTACCTTAAAAATGGGGTGTGTCATACAATGAAGGTAAAGATTGTTTCCTCTTTTCAAAGTTATACACACTCCATTTTATGTTCCAAGATCTTTATGGAGGATGAATGACGTGACCGAGTTGATATCACCTTCACGTGACTTATAGCACATCATTGGCTCAGAACAGAGAGTCCAATTTAAGTTGCTTAATCTCTTATCCGAGCAGTTGCAGACGTTTACCAGTATTGAGTTGACGTGTTGCAATAGTTTATATTATTTTGATAGTTTTCAGTGATAGAGAAAAGTAGGTGACATTCTTACACTTCAAGTTACAAATTGCAGGTTGTAAAATATGCGGAAGAACACGAAAATAGGGAAGCTGAAAGACATTTTTTGGGCCTCCGCCTACAGAATAATGATTAGAACTTGACGTGGTCAAAAGGAGATGTTGATCAATTTGCATAAAGAAAAGCATGCAGAACGTGGTAAAATTGTCAAATAGCCAGAACTCAAGACCGAAGTTTTAAAATGGGTGCAAGAAAATCTACAAAATGGCATTACTATTTCAACAAAAATGATTTGTATACATGCAATCAAAGTCTGTTGTAATAATAACATAGAAAATTTTAAAGGTGGTGCGTCATGGTGTTACTGTTTCATGAAACGTAATGGACTTTGTAAGCGAACAAAAACAAAAATCAGTCAAAAAATGCCAAAAGAATACGAAGACAAAATTATTTCCTTTCATAAATATATGAATTCAGCAACAAAAAATTACAATTTTGAAATAGGACAGATGACTAATATGGATGAAACGCCCCTAACTTTTGGTGTACCCTCAAATAGAACTGTAGCTCGGAAAGATGAGAAAAGCATTACAATCAAAACCAGTGGACATGAAAAACATACTACACTGTAGTTCTTGCATGTTGTGCTGGTGGTACGAAGCTGCCGCCAATGATAATTTTTAAGCGGAATACACTGCCTAAAGAAAAAATACCAACAGGAATGATTGTACATGTTCATGAAAAAGGTTGGATGGATGAAAGTATGGATAGACAAAGTATGAAAAAGAAGGAATGGTGGAACTGCTAAAGAAGAAAGCTCGTAGCAAAACTTGTACCAATTAAAGGTGTGTATTATACCAATGGGTTTTCCTTAGTCACCCATCATGTCTGAAATTTATTTACAGGATTTTGAAAATTAAATATATTTACAGGATTTTGAAAATTAAATATATTTACAGGATTTTGAAAATTAAATTATGGAATTATTCATACTCATGATATCCTATTATAGACTCTGTATGTCGATGAAATTTTTGTTGTTTATAAACCTGTTATATACAATGAAAATCTAATAATTTTGAATAAACTTAATAGGAAACACACAACCAATAAAAATCACTTTTTTTTTGTCTTCAATGATTTGACTGGTTTGATGCAGCTCTCCAAGATTCCCTATCTAGTGCTAGTCGTTTCATTTCAGTATACCCTCTTCATCCTGCATCCCTAACAATTTGTTTTACATATTCCAAACGTGGCCTGCCTACACAATTTTTTCCTATGTGGCCTATAAGTCTGTTTCTTCTTTTAACTATATTTTTCCAAATGCTTCTTTCTTCATCTATTTGCTGCAATACCTCTTCATTTGTCACTTTATCCACCCATCTGATTTTTAACATTTTCGTATAGCACCACATTTCAGAAGCTTCTAATCTTTTCTTCTCAGATACTCCTATTGTCCCAGTTTCACTTCCATATAAAGCGACACTCCAAACATATACTCTCAAAAATCTTTTCCTGACATTTAAATTAATTTTTGATGTAAACAAATTATATTTCTTACTGAAGGCTCGTTTCGCTTGTGCTATTCGGCATTTTATATCGCTTCTGCTTCGTCCATCTTTAGTAATTCTACTTCCCAAATAACAAAATTCTTCTACCTCCATAATCTTTTCTCCTCCTATTTTCACATTCAGTGGTCCATCTTTGTTATTTCTACTACATTTCATTACTTTTGTTTTGTTCTTGTTTATTTTCATGCGATAGTTCTTGTGTAGGACTTCATCTATGCCGTTCATTGTTTCTTCTAAATCCTTTTTATTCTCGGCTAGAATTACTATATCATCAGCAAATCGTAGTATCTTTATCTTTTCACCTTGTACTGTTGCTCTGAATCTAAATTGTTCTTTAACATCATTAACTGCTAGATCCATGTAAAGATTAAAAAGTAACGGAGATAAGGAACATCCTTGTCAGACTCCCTTTCTTTCTTATAAGGCTTCTTTCTTATGTTCTTCAATTATTACTGTTGCTGTTTGGTTCCTGTACATGTTAGCAATTATTCTTCTATCTCTATATTTGAACCCTAATTTTTTAAAATGCTGAACATTTTATTCCAGTCTACGTTATCGAATGCCTTTTCTAGGTCTATAAACGCCAAGTATGTTGGTTTGTTTTTCTTTAATCTTCCTTCTACTATAAATCTGAGGCTTAAAATTGCTTCCTTTGTCCCTATACTTTTCCTGAAACCAAATTGGTCTTCTCCTAACACTTCTTCCACTCTCCTCTCAATTCTTCTGTATAGAATTCTAGTTAAGATTTTTGATGCATGACTAGTTAAACTAATTGTTCTGTATTCTTCACATTTATCTGCCCCTGCTTTCTTTAGTATCATGACTATAACACTTTTTTTGAAGTCTGACGGAAATTCCCCTTTTTCATAAATATTACACACCAGTTTGTATAATCTATCAATTGCTTCCTCACCTGCCTGTGCAGTAATTCTACAGGTATTCCGTCTATTCCAGGAGCCTTTCTGCCATTTAAATCTTTTAATGCTCTCTTAAATTCAGATCTCAGTATTGTTTCTCCCATTTCATCCTCCTCAACTTCCTCTTCTTCCTCTATAACACCATTTTCTAATTCATTTCCTCCGTATAACTCTTCAATATATTCCACCCATCTATCGACTTATCGACTTTACCTTTCGTATTATATATTGGTGTACCATCTTTGTTTAACACATTATTAGATTTTAATTTATGTACCCCAAAATTTTCCTTAACTTTCCTGTATGCTCTGTCTATTTTACCAATGTTCATTTCTCTTTCCACTACTGAACACTTTTCTTTAATCCACTCTTCTTTCGCCAGTTTGCACTTCCTGTTTATAGCATTTCTTAATTGCCGATAGTTCCTTTTACTTTCTTCATCACTAGCATTCTTATATTTTCTACGTTCATCCATCAGCTGCAATATATCGTCTGAAACCTAAGGTTTTCTACTAGTTCTCTTTATTCCGCCTAAGTTTGCTTCTGCTGATTTAAGAATTTCCTTTTTAACATTCTCCCATTCTTCTTCTACATTTTCTACCTTATCTTTTTTACTCAGACCTCAAAAATCTTCTTTACCTCCTCTTCCTCAAGCTTCTCTAAATTCCACCGATTCATCTGACACCTTTTCTTCAGGTTTTTAAACCCCAATCTACATTTCATTATCACATATTTGTGGTCACTATCAATGTCTGCTCCAGGGTAAGTTTTGCAGTCAACATTTTGAGTTGATTTCTAAATCTTTGCTCAACTATGATATAATCTATCTGATACCTTGTAGTATCGCCTGGCTTTTTCCAAGTGTATATTCTTCTATTATGATTTTTAAATTGGGTGTTGGCAATTACTAAATTATACTTCGTGCAAAACTCTATAAGTCGGTCCCCTCTTTCATTCCTTTTGCCCAGCCTGTATTCGCCCACTATATTTCCTTCCTTGCCTTTTCCAATGCTTGCATTCCAATCTCCAACTATTATTAAATTTTCATCTCCTTATTCGTTTTTAATTGCTTCATCAATCTCTTTGTATACACACTCTACCTCATCATCATCATGGGCGCTTGTAGGCATATAGACGTTGACAATCGTTGTCGGTTTAGGTTTTGATTTTATCCTTATTACAATGATTCTATCGCTATGCGTTTTGAAATACTCTACTCTCTTCCCGATCTTCTTGTTCATTATGAAATCTACTCCTGCCTGCCCATTATTTGAAGCTCAGTTAATTAATCTAAAATGACCTGACCAAAAGTCGCCTTCCTCTTCCCACCGAACCTCACTAATTCCTACTACATCTACATTTATCCTATCCATTTCCCTTTTTAAATTTTCTAGCCTCCCAACCTTTTTTAAACTTCTAACATTCCACGCTCCGACTCGTAGAATGCTATTTTTTAATTTTCTAACCCCTTTCTTGACCCCTTCCTTAGTAGTCCCCACCCGGAGATCCGAACGGGGGACTAGTTTACCTCCGGAATATTTTACCAAGAAAGGCATCATTGCTATATGAAAATGCAGAACCACATTTTCTTGGAAAAAAAGCAGCTGTAGTTTTCCATTGCTTTTAGCTGCGCAGTACTCAGAGGACTGAGTGATGTTGATATGGCCGTTTAAGTCATCCTGACTCACACCCCTAACAACTACTGAAAGAGCTGCTGCCCTCTTTCAGGAATCATTCCTTAGTCTGGCTCTCAACAGATACCTCTCCGATATGGTTGCACCTTCGGTCCAGCTACTCTGTGTCCCTGAGCACTCAAGCCCCCTCACCAATGGCAAGGTCTCATGATTCATAGAGGAGGTAAAAATCACAATACATAGGTATTCAAAACATCCTTGGTCACACAAAATTAATATGTATATAAACATGATTAATAGAGCGATTAATTATACACAATTATAAAAATAAAAATAAATTAAAGAAATAGATATTATAAAACAAATTGTTATACATAATGGTTATAGTGATTCATTGTCTTGATATATATAAAAAACAAATTTCAAAGATTAACTATATACTACGTCTCTAATACCAATTAATGACACAAAATAAAATTGACAGTGTATATTTAAAATACTTGTGTACTGATTACATTGTTGAAAATATAACTAAGGTTTATGTATAAAAGTAAATTTAAACCTGCATACAAGACAAATAACACTATAATAAAATATTTAAAAAAACATTAGTCGTACTGATTCATATAATTTTTACAATTTGTGTGGAATTTATAAAATAAAATGTAATGAATGTGACCACATTTATATAGGAAAAATTAGTAGATCCTTTAAAACCAGATTTCTTGAACATGTTAGACACTATAAAAATGGAAAATTAGGTTTATCTAATGTTGCTGACCACCTCATTAACATCAAATATTCTGTTTTTGATAATCAAACCAATTTGTAAATCAAGAAATAGAATATAAATAATAATAATAATAAAAGTTTATACATTTAAGAAAAATGTTGTATATATAAATATAAAAGGAAATTCAACTTGATCAACTTGGTAACAGAATATGAAGATTACACATTTACAAAGAATACAGTAGATGGCAGCACTTTTTCAGATAAAATTAATGATAATGCTTAAATCCAATTTAATTCACATCCACACAGTATTATAACACTGCCTAGCCAAGATACTTGATACATTTTATCCTATTTATTTATTTTAAACTTTTGTCAAATCTGATGTCATTTTTATATATGTAGTTTTCAATTTTTATAATTTTTACTTTCAATAATTTATATATTTTTAAAAGAAGCTTTTAATTTGATTTAAAAAAAAAAATTAATTCTTGAATTTCAATTTTAATTTAAAAAGAATTAATATATTATTAAAAAAATGTTTTATATATATTTAATTGCATTGAATGTATATGTAGTATGTTATTAACACGTAAAAAGTAAATTACAACTGATGATGTGGGTTGCCATGAAAGCGCTATTGTAAGATATGAAAAAATAAGATAAGTATAATCAAGTTGGATTATATATATAATATATATTAGTACAGGTGGATATGGGTGTTGAAAAGATATATTTATATATATACACGAGGGTTATTTTTTTTTCAAGGTCCGATCGGTCACGAAATTAAAACCAGAGTGAAAATAAAAAAATATTTTATTTGTAACAAGTACTTACATAGTTATGCTATTTCTCTACATAGTTGCCGCTCCGATTTAGACATTTGTCATAGCATGGTACCAACTTTCCAATACCCTCGTCATAGAACGGAGCCACCTGTGTTTTCAGTCATGTTTCTATGCTGGTCTGCAGCTCGATGTCTGTGCCAAAATGCTGTCCTCCTAGCCAGCATTTAATGTGAGCAAAGAGGTGAAAATCGGATGGAGCCAAGTCCGGGCTGTATGGTGGGTGATCAAACACTTCCCAACGAAAACGCTGCAGGAGCTTCTTTGTTACAGCTGCAGTGTGCGGTCAAGCATTGTCATGGAGAAAGACAATGCCTGATGACAACATTCCTCTCCGCTTATTCTGAATTGCCCTTCGTAAACGTTGAAGAGTCACGCAGTTTGAGGCTGCAGTGATAGTCGTGCCACGTTCCATGAATTCCACCAAGAGAACTCCATTCCGGTCCCAGAACACAGTAGCCCAGAACACTTTCTGTTGGAGAAGGTTCGCTTGAACATCTTTGGTTTACTGGGAAAATGAGAATGCCTCCACTGTTTGAATTATTCTTTTGTTTCTTCAGTTTCAAAATGGACCCATGTCTCGTCCCCTGTGACAATTTTGTTCAAAAAAATCTTCTTCATTGTGGTAGCGCTGGAGAAGCATTAGGGAGGTGTCCATTCTCATTGTTTTGTGATGCTTGGACAGCATCTTGGGAACCCATCTCGCACACCGTTTGCAGTGCTGAAGTCTCTCACTCAATACAGAAATTGTGAACTGACAATTTTCTCGAATTGCCTCATCCACTCGTTCAATGAAATCATCGGTTGACACTCGCTTCCTTCCCTGACTGCCTGCATCATGAACATCTGCACGTCCTGCTTTAAAGTTCCTGCACCATTGTCGCACTTTGCTGTCACTCATTGAAGTTTCACCGTACACATTACTTATTCGTTGATGAATTTCAGCTGCATTACACCCCTCAGCCTGAAGAATTCGAATTACCGCATGCACTTCACACTTGGCGGGAGATGCTATTGTTGTAGACATGTTTACATGCTAGCTGCTTATTGAGAACTAAATGAAGTAACACGGCGTGATTGAAGGCCATACTAGAGACGCTGCTCAACACATATGCGCAAAGGTACATCTGATTTTTGCACGGGTTTTTATTTTGCAACCGATCAAACCTTGAAAAAAAAATAACCCTCATACACACACACACACACAAAAATTAAAAGTTCAATCCTTATATTGCCCTCAACTATGATCCCAGTTAAAACTTTATTAAAAAAATCAATAATATATATTTAAAGAGAAAAGAATTCATCTAAATATATATATATATATATAATTGTATATTTCTCTTTTTTCTAAGTATAAGTGAGGATTGATTTAAAACAAATAGGATTTTTATATGTATTTGATGACTTGAATATATTTGATTGTCTTTAGTAATGTGAAATTACTTACAAAAGGTGAATAATTTTTTTTTCAACTGATAGAGTTGTAAAATATTTTATTTAATGTTTAAAATATATGCATACATATTTCTTTTCTTTTGTTGTTACAGAAGTACTATGCTGAGAACAAAATTCCTGTGTTGGTTGTCGGTAATAAGACTGAAAGATGTATTGGGATCGAAATGCAACAAAATTATAAAATGCAACCCATTGAATTTTGTGATAAAAAATGTCTTGCACCTCCTCATTTATTTTTATTAAATCCGACCAAACAAGAAGAATTATTTATTAAGCTTGCTACAATGTCTGTATTTCCGTAAGTATTATTATTTATTACCTTTTATTTTTATTTTACCTTTTGTGTTTTTTTTTTTAGTTTTTCTGGTTTTCAGCATGTAGATAGATGATAGAGATTTTTGCAGGCTTCTTATATTTGATTGCTCTTTCTGATGTTATCCTTCAAGATGTTACTCATGATGTAGATGAGATATATTATTATTAATTAAAAAATATCTTTAAGTCCTGTTATTGTAATTATTTACTTTCTTTAAATATACTTATTTTGGTTTACTATGAATATCTTAATTAGCATGTGAAGTTTAAAATTTGATAAAAATGGAATCATAAAATTTTGATATTTTAGAATCTGATTTATTTCAGGTAAATATATAGATTTATTATCAGATTGTTAAATTTTAATAAGTGTTTTAATTTTCACTGTTTATTCCAAAACTGGAAAAAACTTCATAAAGTAATTAATTTGTAATTTAAAAATTTAGTCATATTTTGATGCCAGTTTACTGATTATGTAGAAATAGGTGATTGCTTTTAATTTTTTTCAAAAGATAAAAATAATTTATTATATACAACTTAAAACAACAGCTTTTAACTATTTTTAAATATAATCGCACATCTAAATTCAATCATTTGTCATAGTGTTTCACTAATTTACAAATACTTCTTCATACAATTCAGCTGCCTGTGTACCTAGCCAACCTTTCATGAAATTTCAAAGTTCGTCTTTCTCATCAAAGTGCTGCAGTGCAAGGCATTTGGCGCAAGTCTACTGCAAAACTTTGAAAAAACTTAGGCAAGTCATCCAGAACAAATGACATAGTATGCTGTGATTCGGTGTTGTTGCATAACAACGTTCGTCCTCATAGTGCTTGAAGAACTCAGAAACTTCTGAATCAATTCTAATGGGACATCTTTGATCATCCTCCTTACAGCCTGGACTTGGTGCCAAGTGATTTTCATCTCTACTCACATGAAGAAATGGCTTGCATTGCAGCACTTTGATGATGAAGACGAATTTTAAAATGCCCCGAAAGGTTGAATAGGAATCCAGTTGGCTGAAATTTATGAAGGTATTTTTAAATTAAAGAAACGCTATGACAAATGCTTAAATTTAAATGGTGACTATGTTTAAAAATAGTTAAAAGCTGTAGTTTTAAGTTGTATATAATAAAATATTTTTATCTGCACAGGTTTTTTTATTTATAATCAAACTGAGGTTACTTTCCGAACGGCCCTTGTATTATAGGTTTAATTTTCTTAATGCTAAAATAGAATATAATATAAATTATAATAAATTTAATAAAATATTTAAAACAGCGTATACAATCAATAATAAAATACATAAATAATGAGAGGACCCTTCTAAAACAATAAAATATGATCTAGGAAAACAAGGATTATATAGCCTTAAATGTGAAAATTGTGATTTAAAATATATAGGTATGACGAATCATTCATTCTCTATTAGAATTAAAGAACACATCAGTTGCATAAACAAAAATAATAAAGAACAATCTAACTTTGCTGGACACATTATAGAGACTGGACATAACTACAACCCAAATGAATTTATTAAAATATTGGAATATACTAATAATTTTCATAAAAATAATATATTAGAGAAATTTCATCTATATCTGAATATTAATAAATTAATAAATGAACAAATCACATTTGATAATGAAGTTCTATTCAAGCAAATTATACAATAATTAATAATTACTAGGACAGCTAACTGATTCAATTTGTACTTCATAACAGTTGTAAACATCTTACTGAAAATACGTTTACTTTGAATGCATGACTTTTTTTAACATTTGACAATCAGCTGTTATGAACACAATAATTTTTATTTTTATTTTTGTTTTATTTCCTATTTATAAAAATTTATATGCACAACCATAAAATTCATAATAAATTTCTGATGATGGAGGAATAATCTGAAAGCACTTGGATAATTAATACTCAAATTGTTGGTAAGTGATGCTCTATTTTTATATAATTGTATTAGGTGAATACATATGTAATGAACTGTTATTATAGAGAAATCAAGATTACTTTTTTTGTAGTTTGAGTGGGGAGGGGTATTTCTAAAAAGTTTTGTTGCAGTCTTATTGAAATGTAAATTTTGAGGAACTCATTTATAGATAATATCACTTACTTATAAATAATTAACAAGTATTTTGAAAAATATTCATTAAACACTGACAATAAAGGCTATGAATTTGCCGTGAGTGTCTCACACAGCATTGTATGTAAACTAACTACATTGAAATACTGAAGTCATCAGATTGACAACTCACAGTTGTTTTATTGTTGGAACTATTGTTTCTTTTCCAAAAGAAGATTGTTATTATCTGTGTGTGCTTTAGTAATACCTGTAAAAAGACCAAATGTAAAATGCCTTATCAAACTTTGTAAAAATCGAAGTGAAATTCTGAAGTTGTTAGTTCAAATTTAAATGGATAGTGCTTTGAAGAAAATATCAGTTTGCAAATGGGTAAAACGGTTATCTGTTAAAGATAAGACGTTACTCATAGTGAGAGGTTAGGGTCACCATCAATGAGCAGAGACATAGTAGAGCAAGGAAACAGTCCAAATTAAAATTTGAAAAAATGCTGCTGAATATTTTGAATATTAAAGGAATTTTTCACTATGAGTTTGTACTGATTGTGCATATAGTGAATGAAGCTTAATTTGTGGAAGTGCTGAAAAGGCTGTGTGAAAAATGAATTTAAAGAGACAAATGTTTACTAGCAATTCTTGAATCTTGCATCATGATGCCAAATTACTTTTTCACATGCCACTATCACTGAGACAGATTTTATTGGGAAGATAAATCACTTTGGCAGAAAGTACACTATTCACTAGATGGTCAGTAAATACAAAGTTAACAAAAATTTAATGTAATAAAGAAAAGTGTTCATCTAATTTAGAAATTTTGGTTTTCTTCACTAAAATAAAAAAAAATTGTAGAAAAGATTTTAGGCTAATTACCTTTAAACTGCATTATAATAATAATAATATAACACTGTAACATTAAAAGCATTCATAATTTGCCCTAACATCCAAAGTGAAAGGAAAAAATACTTGAGACTACGATTTTCAGGTGTTCTAAGTAGGAAGGATCCACATTGCTTGAAAACTGTTGACATAGGATAGGAGCAAATGTTTTAATTAAGGGAAGGGAAGTAACCCACCTCTTGGCTGGGTGTTGGGCACTGTTAATTAGAAACACTATTTCTAAAGGTGAAATAAACTTAAAATCTTTAATTTAGGTCTATTCAGAAAGTAGATACAATTTTTAGTACTTTTTTTCTTACGAGCTAGTTTCTGAAGGTCATATGCAGGTTCTGTTATTTGAATCAGCTTTTACTTATTTATATATATATATTTTGTTAGGCTAAATTTGATTAATCCAGTGATTATGCATAATAATCAGTGAATTTGATTAATCGCCTTCAATTTTGGAGAATATCATATATAATCTGTATATTTAATGTTAATTAGATGAAGTTAGTGAGCAAAGCGTGCATAAGGTAATGTTTGATTAGGTTATTTATGTTAATATAAGTACAGTGTGTTAGTACATGAAATCAACATAATCTAACCAAACATAACCTATGCTTGCTTTGTTCACTAACCTCAACTAATTAACAGCAAGGTTTTGATTGTTTCAATAATAAATTAAGTTCTTAGAGTCGAGTTATTTTAAAATTATTGTAAAAAATTTTAAATAGTTATTGTAACTAACTTGTTTGTTAAAATAACTTAATATAGAGAATATATAAAGTGACTGGTATATTTAATAAATTGTTATATATATATATATATATTTATTAAATTCTACATTAGAGGTGATTAATGAAACTTCGGTAATTATGCATAATCACCAGATTAATCAAATTTACTGATATATATATATATATATATATATATTTTGTTCATACATTAACTGACTTTGCATTTGATAATTTTTGTTAGGTATGATACCCTGTAAAACTACTTTAGAAAAACAATACAACATTTCTGTAATGTAGGTAGTGTAGTAAAATTTTGTCTTGCATTTACTATACATATCATTCTTATCTCTTGTGGTATATTTTAATTATCTCATTTCTCTGTAATAGAATGAAAGTTTATAGGCAATATTAGAAAGTTAATTTGGAAAATAGATTACCATGCCCAGTGAAAATCATATCATTTGCCTTTTTCTCATAAAGTTCAATTTGTTAGAAATGGATTTAATGCAGAAGTGTAAGAAAAGTGTTTTAGTTGAAGGATTTTTCTCATGAACTGTGTTTGATTATCTGACAAGAAATGGAGGAAAAATGAAAAAGCGATCTTCTTGGACAATTTTCTATTAAGAATGGTGAATTGTATATATTTACAACAGAATCAAGTTATCTTCATTCATTCCTAGTCATGTCTTCATATAGAGATTTCCTTTGTAATTTTTTAATGATGTGGAACCAATTAAATATATGTACATGACATAAACGTAATTCATGATTCTTACATAATTTGTTCCAGAGTTGAAAAATGTTTTCTAGGAAAAAAGACAATATAAAATTTCTAATTCTTTTTGTTAGAAATTCAGTGATGCTGGGATAAAATACTTATGCTGAAAGTTCATGGTTATTGCTTTAGTTGAGCTGTAGAGTATGCAGGAGTTAATAGTAAAAGCACTGATATAAATGAAATTTTTTTTTAATTACATGAATGTTTGAATGACGTTTTTTAATCCTAAAACTTATGTTTTTGTATCTTTTATACGTTGTTTAATTAATTAAATTTTAATATTTTTATATGCAGCCGATTCCATGCAGCATGGATGCTGTTTTATCGCCATACAAGGTTTGTAGTGTTTATTTAAGATTCTACTGTATCAATTTTGTCACATTTGTTATAAGTGATATGTTGTGCTTTCTTTCTTAATTTACATCTTTCCATTAATGTCTGTATTATATATTTGTTTTATATTATTAACAGTCACAGTGTTATTTTTAATTTCAAAATAAAATTCTTCTGTCGCATACATTTGGAACTAACTAATTTACACCATTCATTTTTTATTATGTCTGCATTTTATATCATATAAACTCAGTGTTCCTTTTTCATACTATTTCATTTGAGTTAATATTTTGCTATTTTAGTTAAATAGTACCACTTGAGAAATATTTTGTGTTTGTTAATTGCTGTTCTGAATAATTTTATGTTCTGGTTTAAGTCATACACTAAACTGGTCCTTATTATGCACCATTTCATTACTATGAGTTATTATTTTTTATTGATGTTTTCTAGCACCTTTATATTTTGCTCATTGCTATGATACCCTATAAGTGTTATGTGTTTCACCTTTATGGTTACTGTTCTTGTGATCCTGTGCAAAGTTTAGTGTTCAGCTTTGATTACTTGTTTATTCTTTATCTTTCCTGTTGCTTTTTTACTATTACTTTGCTATGTTAACATAACCTGGAACTATCTCCAACAACTCACCTTTTCTCTATGTAACAGAAGAATTTTTTCCTTCTCCTTAAAATGTTAAAAACATTCTATTTTCATTTACTGTTCTAAATTCTAGTTTATTAATTTTTTATTCAAGTTGGATTTGTTGGTAAAATAAATACATCCATTCCCTTTCAAAGTTTTAATATTAAGGAAAAATTACCTGTCAAAAAAATGGCACTCAGAATCTCTATTATTCCAATTCACTAGTCCTTACTAGTTCTCATTCAACAGTACAAGTACACTTTTTTATAGAATGCTAGAGCTTTGGAACTGAGCCCATTTTTCACTGGGGAACTCTTGATTGCATTTGCTATTAGACTATCAAAGATAGTCAAATGGCTATAGATAGTCAAAGATTGTAATGGCTTGTAATTCAGAGAGAACAGGTTTATTTATTTTATTTCTTAGCTGAAATACTGTTTGAAATAATCATTTACATTGGTAAGAACAATCAATCTGAAGGTTATGTCTAAGTGAACACTAAATAGGAACTGGAATCAGTAAGTATATACATCTCATCAAGGATGAGCTCGAGCTTATTGAATATAATCTTCGTTTAGAACAAAACTTAACCTTTCACGTAAAGTACACAATGAAAAAAATTAAATTAAACAAAAAATTGTTTAATCATCAATATAAAAGGTCATTGGTGTTTTGGAACAAAAATGGAACAGGAATTTTTAATTCTGAAAGTTTCTGTGATGCTCTATACACAATGTAAAACTAAGACTACTATATATATACTTTTGCCATATTAATTTAAAATATCTCCAAATTAACATTAATTGGGGGTTTAAGGGTTATTATTGTACTCATAACTTTGATGTGATGTTCTGTAATATAATATTTGAAAGTAGATAAAATATTTATATTTATGATTGTGAAAATCATAAATAATAAAAACATCATTAGAATATTTTTTTTTCTGGTAAAATAAATGATGATGTTTTTGGGGTTTTGCCCCTTTACTTCTCATTTTTATTAAATATTTAGTAACCATCATTAAAAATAAAATGTGTTTTACCATTCACTTGGCTTGTTCAGTATATGCAACTGAAATAGTAGGAAAATTGAGTTGTGTAGAGATTACAAAAACTGAATTACTATACGAATTATTCACTGTCATATGTTCTCCTGTTAAAGTCCATCAGGGCTATAAAGGGGGAGGGGAGGTGGTGTGTCACTAGGCAGGTGTCTTCCCCTACAGGGTTGGGATGTTGTCATATGTTGGGGAAAAAGTTTATGAAGTTTGTTGAACTAAATATGTGCTGTTTTTATGGATCATCTATGTCATTATTGACTAAAATTATAATCTCATTGCTGTAGAATTTATGTTTTTTGGATAAAAAACTATGTTAAGTGACTTTTTTAGATGTCTTTTGAAATCATCTTTATACCATCAGGAGAATTCTGTAGAGATCAAAACAGAGGTTACCTGTTTGGGCAAAGTTAGAACTATACGGTGGATCCATCAAAACATCCTGGCCAAATACTCTTAATTTTCAATGGGTTACCAAAGATGTGTGGGTACACCATTTCTACTGATCCATTGATAAATTCTAGTCACTATCTCAATTGCTTGGTGTAATTTTTCAAGTTGTTGGCAGTAGAGGATTAAATTAATTGTTTGATTGGGTAGCAGCAACTCGCTGTGAATAATTCCTTTTCAATCCCCCACCCCCACACACACACACAAAGAACATCACTTTTCTTGGTGTCAGTCTGGGTTTGCCCAGTTCTCTTTTAACAACAGTTCACAGATGGAAAATTTGATCCATTAAAATTTTCATTGTTAAATCATATGATAACCAGTTTGAAAAAAAATTAAATCCACCTTCTTCAAATGGTTCAAACTGTTTTGTGATTGATGTTTAGTTTGTTACTGATATTGTGGTGGTCTTGCTCAATTTTTTCAATGATTTCATTGACTTTTTCAGTCATTGGATGAGTAGAGTAAGGTGTATGATTGACATAAAAATTTCCAGATTGAAAACACTTCAACCAGGTGTTTGTCATATATACTGACACTGCATCATATTCATAAATATCACAAATTTCTTTAGTAGCTTGTCAAAGTATTCCTGTTTTTATAATAACATTTCAAAAAGTATCAAATCTCTTATTTATTTTCACTCATAACACAAATTTTAAATAAGTAAAGTAACATAATCTTAACCTTTCAAAATATACGTAACAATATATCATTTTTAAAAAGCAAGCAAGTGTTGCTAGAGTTATGTGATCCTAAAAGTCATCTAACATTAGGAATATTGATCAACCACCATGATTAATTAGCCACCACATAGTAACAGAAAAACACAAAAAAAATACTAATTCCAATAATTGACTTTCGCAGGATCCTGTATCATCATATGATCCCCACCATGTTGATGTAATTATAGAAGAATTTGTGTACCGACTGATGATGTGGGATCCTGCAAAAGCAGACTGTTGGTATTAATTTTTTTTTGATTTTTCTGTTACTGGGTTTGAGGGTAAAGTTGTTTCTTGAAAATAAAAAAGATATATGTATACATACACACACACGCACAACATTGCATTTTCTTATACTAAGCATATTATTTGTATAGAATATACGTATTGATTTTTATATTGTATGTGTTTCCCTCTGTTTGTTTTTCAGTCACTTAAAGGACCTGAGTCTTTTGTCTGATTCATTAATATGGAAAGCAGGTATAGGTATAACACTGGTTGCAGCACTAGGTTTCATTGTGGTAAAGCTGCTTAAAACTAATAGCAAAAGATAGTGTCTTTATGATTGCTGTGTGTAATAATTATGATATTAATAATATATATGGTACTATGAAAAATCCAGCTTATTATTATTACTATTATTTTAATTGTAATTAGTTGTTATATTATTTTTGTATGTGAATTTTTGTTTTATAATAAATGTATCTTTTATTTTTCATTTTATTTTTTATGAAATCTGGTTTTTTATATTAATTAAGCAAAGTGATATTTTATTTTAAATGTTTTTATTATGAGGGGTAGTCCCAAAATTGACTTTGAATTGGTTGTTGAATTAAACTAATTGATATAGTTGTACAGTTTATCTGCAGTATTCATGAGCAATCTTTAATCTTGTTATGCGCCTGTTTGCCATCATTACTGGTTCTGTTCAGAGTTGGTCCATCAGTTGTAACTAGAAGGGCACATTATCTCCAACATCCATTAACGATTATCTCATAATAATAATAATGACATTATGAGTGACAATGTTCTGTTAGAACAGTATTAGAAATTCAGAGAGGAGCATCCATAACTCTTATGTCAAAGAGTGGGAAAGGATAGCATTCAATTCTGATTGATAAACTTATTTAAAAAGTTGAACAAACTGCTATGATAAATATCTTTTTATATCTAAATATTCAAAGGAATTTCCACAAATTTTGAAAAGATTATTTATAGAATTGCAACATACAGGCTGCATTTTATTAAGTTCTGTATAATGTGGGCCCAAAATAATTGGCTGACATGTGTTGTAAAACACCTTGACATTTAATTAGAGCTGTAATCAAAAAAGAATAAATGTCTTGGCAGAGGTATGACTGGAGACATGACACAGGTCAATTACATTAGTTAGAGAGTAACTAAACAGTCCAAACAGTGGTTATGGTCTTGTTTAATAAAGAAAAAAATTCAAGCGAACATTATCAATTTAAAAATAGTAGCTGTAATGTTTTGGGACAAAAAGGGAGTTTTTCGGATAAAATTCACAGCATCTGAGTCCAGTAACTGAAAAAATCTATTGTGGAAAATGCAGAAACTTTGGAGAACTATTAAAATAAATAGTATGGTTACCCACCAAGGAAACATTATGACAGTGCACAACCTCACTGTATTGGTCACATAATGGTTATTCTCCTCTACAGTTTAGATTTGGTACATATTTATCATCTCTTCACCTAGACAAAGGTCTGGTTAGCTACCTGATATTTTGAAATGAGAATCTCATAAATGTGATGATGGTGGAGTTCTTTAATGATGATGTAAAAAAGTTGTTATATGGTATGATATATACCAGAGTATGGTTGATGAATAAGAAGTAATGCAGATATGCAACTTATATATGAGTGTATGTGTATATATACACACACTCTGTTTTTACAGTGTATATATATATATATATACTTATAAAAAACCTCTTTTTACCAGCCAAATGGAAGTCAATTTTGTAGTAGTTGTTATATTTTAACAATGTGAAGAGACACAAATTTTCTAAATGTTTTATGCAGTTTAAAAGTTTTTATATATTATACGACTTAGTTTTTACTGTAACTTTTAATAATTTTGTACATTTTTCTGTAAAAGTTTTGTAGGTAAGTAAATACAAAAAAAATTATAATGTAATTGGTAAATGATAACAAATGTAGATCACAAATGCATGAATAGCTCCTTGATTGTTAAATATTTCAGTTTCATCATCTTGTTGATTACAAATTTCTTGAAATATTTATCTCATTTATTGGTACAAATTAATAATAGATATTAATTGATGTTGTAACCAAAAGCCTATTAAAAAAAACCTGCCTGTGTTAATTTTGATCAATACGTAACAAACTTACAAATTTAAAGATTTATATGAGGGATGTTGAATAAGTCTGTGCAAAAACAATATTAAAAAATTTAAAAATTTTTAAAAACTTGCTTTATTCTTTTTAGACATACTTTAATCAAATTATTATCATGCATTGCATGAGTTTAATTAGTAGGTTAATTTGGATTTCAAAAGATAACATATATTGAAATTTCTAATGTATTTATAAAATTTCAATCAAAAATTTACTATAAAAAGTAACAAAATAGTGACGTTTTTGATTGTTGAAATACAATTGTAAATTAACAAAACTTTTCTTTGTTGCTTATATACATTTATTAAATTTACCCCCATATGGGGGGATGTTTGCAAAAGTAATAGTGGAATATTGTATTATCACCGAACCTTAGTAACTGTGCAAAATTTCATTAATCGGCAATGTTGGGAAGTATATTAAATTAAGGATGCAAAATTTGAGGACATTGTGTGTTAAAATAAAGCAAGTAATAAAGTAACACAATTTTTTGGCACAATTTGACCAGTGAAAATAAAACCATATGTGAACTGTTCTAATTGATGAAGCTGACTTACCATGGTACATATCTAACTTGGCTTTAGTTCTCTGTGCAGTTTTGCATATCAAAAAGTGGTGTTTAATTAATTACAAAGTGAAATTCTTTTGTCCATTTTTCAAAAGCCACAAAACTTGATCGAACAACTATCAACAATAGAATTACGATTATATCCGACCAAAACTTAGTAATGCTGCTAGCAGGAAAGTAAGAAGACCTCAACAGTGTAATGTAAGTGCCATCTCTTGACTTTGAACGGACTTATCAAACAGTCCTTGTACATAATAATAAAATCAACAAATTTTTTATAAAAGCAGGAATTGTAAGTAACTCTGCATTTTATGTTTTTTTTTTTTTAATTATATATATATATATATATATATATATATATATATATATATATATATATATATATAAAACAACACTTTAGCAGTTCAGGAAAATACCTTCCATGAAACTGTGTAATAAATATGAATGGTACAAAAAAAAGTATGCTCAGAGAAGGTCTGCCTCAAGTACATAGATGTGTTAAACAATTTAGTTAACACTGAATGCAGTTTGAGCCTTTTTCTGGGGTACCTTGTTTTATAATAGGTATTCACATGAAATAACCAACCTTTTTAATCTTCTAAAAAAAATCTTTGAAATAATAAACTTTTTTATTCTTTTGATTGAATCATAAGGAAAGTAAGTGTATGCAATATTTGTGTGTGTGTGTGTGTGTGTGTGTGTGTATGTATGTGTGTGTGTGTATGTGTGTCTATGTGTATGTTTTGGTATCTTTAAAATTATTAAATAGTGAAAAAACTTAATATGTATAAAAATAAGTCAATATGTAAATAAAAAGACAGTAATTTTCATAATCATATAAATTGATTTATGTTAAGCAATTTGACTTATTAGATAACATAAAATTGAGTTAAATGTAGAATTTAATTATTTATACATTTATTAAAATAATCTTTAGTTAGTTTTTTTATGACAAAGTGGTATGTAATTGTTATTTAAAACACATATGTCTAGAAACATGATTATAGTATAAGTTGTACTTAAAACATTTACTCTTCATGGTATACAGTTTTTGTAATTTAAGTAAATGTACATTAATGGCTGTATTCATTTTGTGTGTACATCAAGTAATAATTAAGAGCTTATTTATATTTATATATATATATATATATATATTGAACTAGAATTAGTATATACCGTATCATATGGTTGTGTAATTTGTATTATCTTTTATGCAAAGGCTTAAAAAATTTTGAAATTCTTGTATTTTTCCTGTAGTTGTAGTAGTAGAATGATCTTCCGTGATTCATGATTGGTTAGAATGTGTCTGATTTGATATAATATTGCTAATGGTAAGGTAATAAGTTTTGTTATACATAACATTGTTCAGTATGTCCATAAAATAATAATGGGGTTTTAAATGGTTATAGCTTCAGAATAAATCATTGAAGAGAGAAGAAATATATGTTAAATGAAAGAAAAAACACTCTTAAATTTGTGTGTGAAAGCTAGCACATGCACGTTGTGTTTCCAGTACATGCATGCATCATGTGTGCTGTAGTTGTATTTGTGGTACAGAGGAAGGTTCAGTGTGTTGTGGCTTGCTATGTTTGAGCAAGCTATGTTAGGTCTTACACATGAGGTCATGTTATGAACCTTACACGTGTTAGGTGTGAGTACCATCATATGTACAATGAAAACCCCAATGTGTAAAAATAACATTCAGCAATGGGACAAACAACTCAAAGACGCAAGTAGCATACTGGAGCAAACATGCCCAGGATGACAGTCAGTGTCTGATGAAATGATTGAAGTAGTTCCAACAAATTTTTTGCATAGCCTGAATAAATCTCTGTGAAAGTGTTCTAGACAGTTGGGCATTCCTAAAACAACTGTCCACAATGTGTTAAAAAAGATGTATGTTCCGCGGTGTACAAAATGCAGGTCAAAGTGCAGTGGTAAAGTTATGCACAGGTCAAAGTGAAAAGATTTGATTTTGCTGTAGACATTCTGGATATGTTAGAGTAGGATGATGATTTTTTAAACTAGTTCATTTTCAGTTATGAAGCAATGTTTCATGTTTTTGGATGAGTACATTGACATAATGTTCATATATGTAATACTGAACTTCCACATGCCATTATTGAACATCAGCATGATAGTGAAAAAGTGAACGTATGGTGTGCTATTGTACAAGACAGTTATTGGCCCCTTCTTTTTGCTGATAAAACAATAACAGGGAACATCTTCAGGATATGTTAGAAGGGTATGCAGCACCTCAGATATTTCCATTTTCCAGTTAGACTGAGCTCCTCTGCATTTTACCATAATCATGCAGGATTATCTTAACTAAACATTTCCTCAGTGATGGGTCAGATGAGAAGGGTAGATTGCCTGCCCCCCCCCCCCCATGGTCTCCAAACCTTACCTCCATGGATTTCTATTTTAGGGGTTATATAAAAACAAGTGTATTCTGTTTCAAGTTTGAAATCTGGATCATTTAAAAGAAAGGATCATTGGAGCTGTTTCTTTTATCATTCCCGATGTTCTCTGCCATGTGTGGCAAGAGACTGAAATCATCTTGATGTCTGCAGAGCAACTAACAGAGCACACATCAAAATCTACTGAACAGATTAGAAACTTGAGTGTTTCTCTTTCATTTAATGTTTGGTTCATCAGTCTACAATGCTTTGTTCCAAAGTTATAAGCATTTAAAACCTCACTATTATTTTATGGACACATTGTATTAATTTTAACTACTGAAGTAGAATTTTAAATTCAACCAGTAATGATTGATCAATTTTTTATAATTGGGATAATTTTATAATCGGGAAAAAAAGAAAAGTAAGTGATAAAAGAAAAACATAAAAAACTTTTGCTGTGATTTTAAATTTAAACATTTTATATTAAATCACCGAATTAATTTGTATGATAAAATATTTTTTTAAAAAATGTCAGTTGTCTTTGCAACCATTCTCAGTGGCTGGTGCTGCTCTGTTTGTACTGATTACTATTGGCAGTTTTTTTAAATTAGGCAGACATGTATTAAGAATGTGGTTGGAAAATGTTTGCGATTTGAATTATGTCTGTTCATTTTGTATATCCTATATATAAGTTTTTACTAATAATACTAAATGGAAAAGCTACTAATCGCTAAAGAAATCAACTTTATAACTAGGAAGAGGTTCTTAAGGCTTTTGTATGGAGTATACCACCATACTCTTGTGAGATCTGGATGCTAGAAACAGAAGAGACATCGGGTAGAACTAGAGGACTAGAGTTTGAGATTTAATGTTATCAGAAAATCAGAAAATTTTGAAAATATTGTGGGTAACAGGGTCAACAATGAGGAGATTTTACCAGAAAAGGATGAAGGAAGAATTTGGAAAAATATCAGAGAACAAAAGGGGTGAACTTGATTATATTATTCACTATGGTCATATTATTCACTATGAGGGAATCATAAAAACTATAATGGAAGGCTGTATTGGGAAAAGTGACCAGAATAAGACAAAGATTTCAGTACATACAGTAAAGAATTAATTATATGTATTGAGATTGTTATGTAGACATGAATCAGAAAGCACAAAGTCAACAATGAGCCGAACTGCTACAAACCAATCTTTGGTTTGATGACGAAAGAAAAAGAATAATACTACTAGGTTAAAATGGAGTGCTTTTTCATGTATGTGTGAACCATAAAGGTTGATATCAGAGTTAGTAGTTCTGTATTTATGTTTATGAAATGCTTAGAAAATGTTGACTATGTTGCAGTGAAGGGCTTTTATGTGTTCATTACATTTGTTTAAAATTACAAACTGTTTGATTAATATGAAACATTGTTCAATCAGGACATTTTAGTATATATATTCCAGAGAGCATTCTATTTATTTGGTGGTTATGTTTTGTATGTAATGATTCTTTTTTGTTTTATTTTTTATGCCTGCATTAATTTCTTTTTATTTTGTTAGCTGTTTTCTCCTAGTCTTTGTTTATATATGTTAACGTGATATGTTTTTTGTTTTGTTTATCTTTGTTAATAAACCTTAGGAAAGCAATAGTAACCATTAGTGATTATTTTAACATATGTGATCTTAAATTGCAGTTCAATTGTTTAGAATTTTCTATTTCTTAGTTGAGCATAGAATGTGTGTTGTTTCCATTGTATGTACTGCGTATTTTAAATATACGAAAAACAAAACAACAATATAGAATGAATAACAGACACACTTCATATCCAGGGCCATCCTAAGATATTCGGTGCTACTAATAATAATGTGTCCCTCTTCATAAGAAAACACACAGCATGGCTAGCGGGAGCGGGGTGACCGGCAAACAAAAGTTATACAAAGTGGCAGTGGCAGAACTAGAAAAAGTCAATTTATTTATTACCATTACGCTAAAGAAAAACATAAAATTCATACAAAATTAAAAAAAACCTTTATGGACAAACTTTATAGTAAAAAAAAAACAAAAGTAACTTATATTATTTTCCTAGCCTTTTCTATGGCAAATTGATACAAAATGTCCAAATATCTATGGACAAAATACTTAAATCATTTAATTTGCTCTATCCCAAAGAAGACCGTAAATAATTTTTTATCCATTTCAGTGCTGAAAAATATCTTTCACTGCTACAATTTGTAGTGGCAATACTTAAAAGAAATGCACAGTGCTGTGACCACGTTAGGAAATGTAGACTCTATGTTCGAGTCAATTATTGTCCTTAAACTAAGTTCCGCAGTAGATATATTTTCAATAAATGCATGTATTTAAAATGAAGGTATTCTTCAATAAAATTATTTTCTAAATCGTCCATGTACATTTTACACAACTTTGGAGCATTCTTTCTAATTATGCCTTCATTTAAATTTTTTAAATTGACCAGAAACCCAAATTTTGAGTAAATGTCATCATAGACACACTTTCTCTTTTGTAATTCTGCTAAAAATTTATCAGTAATAGTATAATATGTATTTATGCGGAATTCATTATTGGCTTCAAATTTAATTTATTCCAACGTATTTTCATACTGTTTTTTCTTTTGCATATTCATTTGTATTCATCATAGCCAGGCAATTTTATGCCTTCAGATTTGTAAAGGTTAAATGATTCTGTATTTCGTTTCGACTGTACAAATCTTTCTAAAGAAGCGTATAATCCAATATTGCTTTCAGTTGTTGTATCAACTTTTTGAAGTGGTATATTAGTTTTATCTATGATTTCTAATATTTTGCTCCAAAATGCTATCGCAGCATAATAGCAGTTTCCAGTCAGTTGAACACCTTTAACAACCCCTCATCTTCAACTTTTGTTGCAGGCTTTTGAAAATTATCTTTGTAGATTTTATTCAAAGCATCTTTAAAATTTTCATAACTGGAACCCACTGTCTTTGCTGAATCAGGTCTTGCTGACCAAAGAGTGTCGCTTAATTTTTTTGCTGCTAGTGTATCTTTCAAAATTTCCAATCTTGATGTTGACAGGGCAAAGAGATTGTACAGATTTTATAGAAATAAAAATAATTTAGTTGCTTGTATTCAGCATTCCGCCGCTGATTATCCAATTAAATTTAAAGAATGTGCTGCACAATTCACCTAAATGGCAAGATTGTTTTAGATTTATTGCATCCTTGGAGGCTGCTGTATACACCCGACATATTACGAGACATTATCATAAGATTGTCTTCTACAATCTTCCAAACTAATATCTAGATCAGATAATAGCTTTAAAATACAATGTTCCACTTCTGCACTCTTATGACCAGTATTTTCTAAAAATTTTAAAAACTTTCAACAGGTGTTCCATTTTTATTGATGTATCTAACAACAGTAGTTAATTGATCCACATGGGAAATATTGGGTATCGAATCTACTATAATGGAGTAATACTTAGCATCTTTTAATTCAGACATAATATTTTGACGAACTCATCGCAAATATTTGCAGATAAAATAAGAGACATACCCAGGTACCTTGATGGGGTCAAATGTTTTATGCATCCTAAATAATTTCCATTGTGTTATTCACCACCTAATTTGCTCTCCCCTAAAAGCCAAACCCTTTAAACTTTAAAATTTGATTACTTCAATCCGTTCTAAAATATTTTTTCAGTGATTATTTTTTTCCATTAATATAATTGAATAATTTTTTAAATATTCACATTTTTATGTAGATTGGTTAAAAAGTATATGGGTGTTTTCTTTATGCAGGGTGGAATTTTCATGGTCCGAAATGTTTTCACTGTTTCATGGTTTACTTGCACAAAATAGTTTGCAAGGAATGCAATAAACTTTTCCTGAAGAATTTGAGTATAAAAACCAGTAATACTTTTTGTTTTCTGTATACTAAATGTCTATAAAATATCATTTTCATAGTATACCTGCTCTGCAATTTTTAGACCACTTTAGATGCAGTCCAGTTTTTGAATATCTACATCTGTGTTAGATATGTTTTTCAATATATCTATAATTTTATCTTCCCTTAATATTTCCCATAACGCAGGTTCATCTTAATTAACACTCAACGTATTAACTTCATCTTCATCTAAATATCTTCTTCCCTCATTTTCTGGCTGTGGCTGTTGCAGGTTTTGTTGCTTCTGCTCCTCTTGTTGTGTTTTAGTATATTCTTTTTGTTTGATTGTTGGGCATTATTATCATACTATTGCTGATTTTCTTCTTTTCCTTTTTTGCATTGCTCATGCTGTGTAATTTCTCATAGAAACTGTTTCGCCCTTTTTAAAGAAATTTGTTAATGTAGGCATTTTTTCCAGAAAAGCTTTTTGCCTTGCTTCTTTCTCATCCTTTACTTAACAATTGGTGAAGCCAGATTAACTTTTTCATTTGTATTCCGTGGTTAGCCCTGCTGCACAGTAAAAAATTATTTTTAGAATTAATGCTACGAAGTAAAGATTGCCTTACCAGTTACTGTAGAATTTAAAAATATAATGAACCATTAAAACATTACACTGAAACTGAGAAATAGCAGACTAGAAGAATAAGTTAAATCACAGGCAACCTCAAAAAACAGATGTTTCACCAATATTGAAACATGAATTGAAATGAGACACAACACAAAGTATGGTAAGATTGTGATGCCTTTTGCAACAATGATGTCAGTAGAGAGGTGTTTTTAATGACTGTGACATTTCACAAAGCCGGCCAAAGGGAACCTGACGACGCTGCTGATGCTGCAGTAGTATGGCTGGCACTTGATAGAAAACTGGGGTGAACCGAACATATTTCATTGATACTATACTAACATAAGTGATTGGGAAAATTCTAAGAACACACATATTTATTACCAGACTCCAAAACAAAGGTATGCATACATATAATTTTTTTTTTCAAGGTCCAATCGGTCACGAAATTAAATGGAGAAAAAAAATGCCTGATGACAACATTCCTCTCCGCTTATTCTGAATTGCCCTTCGTAGATGTTGAAGTCACGCAGTATGAGGCTGTAGTGATGGTCGTGCCACGTTCCATGAATTCCAAGAGAACTCCATTCCGGTCCCAGAACACAGTAGCCATTCACTTTCTGTTGGAGAAGGTTCGCTTGAACTTCTTTGGTTTACTGGGAAATTGAGAATGCATCCACTGTTTGGATTATTCTTTTGTTTCTTCAGTTTCGAAATGGATCCATGTTTTGCCCCCTGTGGCAATTTTGTTCAAAAAATCTTCTCCTTTATTGTGGTAACGCTGGAGAAACGTTAGGGAGGCGTCCATTCTCATTGTTTTGTGATGGTTGGACAGCATCTTGGGAACCCATCTCGCACACAGTTTGCAGAACTGAAGTCTCTCACTCACAATGGTGTAGAGAGCTGACCTTGAAATTTCAGGAAACAAATCGCTCAATACAGAAATTGTGAATGACGATTTTCTCGAATTGCCTCATCCACTCGCCCAACGTGATCATTGGTTGACACTCTCTTCCTTTCCTGACTGCCTGCATCATGAACTTTGCTGTCATTCATTGAACTTTCACCATACACATTACTTATTACAACGAGATCATCGGTTTAACATCTGTACGTCCTGCTTTAAAGTTCTTGCACCATTGTTGCACTTTGCTGTCACTCATTGAAGTTTCATCGTACACATTACTTATTTGTCTATGAATTTCAGCTGGATTACACCCCTCCGCCTGAAGAAATCGAATTACCGCACGCACTTCACACTTGGCGGGAGATGCTATTGTTGTAGACATGTTTACGTGCTACCTGTGTGTTCAGAACTAAATGAAGTGACGTGGCGTGATTGAAGGCCATACCAGAGACGCTGCGCAACACATATGTACAAAGGTTGATCCGATTTTTCTGTGGGTTTTTATTTCGACCGATCAGACCTTGAAAAAAAATAACCCTTTTATAACACCAATAAATGGACAATAGTCCATTTATCCCTGTGGTTAGGGTTGTCCTGTTCATACCTCATACACTGTTTCAACCACATTTTTAATACGTACCTATAAGTAATAAAAAAACCTGCAGTAGCATCAGTATAAAAATAGGAGCTTTAGTTGCTGATGGCGATCACATTATGACTGAAAATATGTTTTAAAGTTTTTTTAATTTCATTCAGTATGTTGTTACAAAAAGTTTAAGTTACAAATTAATGTTTTTATCAATCATCATGAAAAAGAATATAACAAAATAAATAAATAGAATATAAAAAATATATTGATTTAAAATTTAAATATAATTTATTTTGTCTTTAATAAAAGGATTACACTTCTGTCTAAATAATTCATTTCATTGCTAGGCCTGTGTCTTATGTATTTTTGTATGGATTGTTCAGTATTAGAGGGAATTAAAAATGCAATTATATTTTATTTTGTCATTATACTTGCTAATGTCAGAAATTAACTCTTAAAAGAATAATATATATTCTGAAAAGGTCTTATAGCAAAAACAGCTTTAAAAAATAAGAACAAAAAAGCTTAATAATGATAATCTGATTTTTGGAAATTTGAAATCTTGGGTTAACAAAGACATTTTTCTTTACTAATTCTTAAAATGATTACTCCCTGTTATCTTAAATTGATTTTCTAGAAGCCTTCAGATATCTGGTGTATCTTTTATGGGGTTGGGGCCAGTAGGTAAATATGTTTTGTTCATTTGATGAGAGCATATTATATTTGTGGTCAGTATACCAGAATCTGTTTAGTGATATAAAACAATAGAACAGTGGCAGGGAGACCGTGTTAAGGAGCTGTTAATGTTAAAATATCTGGTCTGGCTGAGCCTTGAAAATGTCTACATCTTGTTCAGTAGGTAGTCTTCAGGTAAACGGGATCATGCATTAACCCTTTGCAACTTCTCTGATATAAATATTTTAAATTTCATTAAAATTGTTTAAAATGTTTCATTTCTGAGAAGTCATTCTCATTGAATGTAGGATGTTACTGCAAAAGAAAACATGTCTTATAAAATGAAATTAAAGATTACATATTTCTTACAATAAAATAATCCAAAATATTTGAATTAGTGATAATATTTTGCATTTTTTTTTGTTAAAATTTTATTTACCTTATAAACTTGAAGTTTGTATGTGGCACATAATTAGTATTTTTTTGTTGTTAACAAAACGTTGTTATTTAAGAGTTCGTATTAACACTAAAAGGCTTTTTTAGTTTCAAATTAGAAATAGATAAATCTGGTATGTAAATAAATTATATAACAACATAGGAATAGGTATAAATTATAAAGTAAAACTTTTTTCTACCTACTACCTCTTTATTTCATAATCCTGCTCTTTAATCGTTTTGTTCACCTAGTTCTAGCAATATATGGCGCAGGATTTTCACAGCTATCTGAAGTCAGTGACTTATTTTTTAATATTAAATTCAATTATATTATATAAAACAAAATATTTTCATGCAGCTATGGAATAGCTTATTCTTTTCAATGTAAAATACAGGGTAAAGCAAATAAGCATTTTTAAGAATGATAATTTTTCATTTTGTCTTTTTATTAAAAAGAATACTCTGGTTTCTTGTATTTATTTCTGTTTCATTTTTTCAATCTTTGCAATTAACATTAACACGGAAAAAATAAAAGACCAAATAAGTTACCAAACCTTCTGAATAAAAAATATTTATTAATTTTTAACTCCCTGATCTAGACTGGTTAGGGTTGTTGAGGAAGACCATATATACTTTATTGGATTTGGACTGTTGCGAAGATACAAGGTTTGGCCGATAAATTTTGCACATATATCCGTAGCATGGGAATGAAATAAAAAATGAATAAAAGCACAATACAATCCCCATTTACAGCAGTACACTTTTCCTAGTATATGACAAGATTTTGCATTCTGTCACTGAAAAATTCTGGCGGTTTTTCTCTGATCCAAGTGACCACAACTTACTTCACTCATAGTCGGTGGTGTAATGATTACCTTTGAGATCCCTCTTGAAATGAGGGAAGCAGTGGAGGCAAATCCAGCGAAAGTATGGCAGATGCGGAATAGGCTCAAACTTCAGCTTGTGGAGGGCCATCAGAGAGTTTGCTTGGTACCAATAGTGCACAAATTTTACGGTAACCCAATTACTCAATAATATGACCTACTTGTTCTTTAAATATGCCTAACGATGAAAAATATTCATAGGATTTACATTTTCTGCTGTTAAAAATTCTATCACTGCTTGCTGTTTTAACCGTGTTGACATAATGGCCATACTCAACAACATTTTAACTGCTACTGAAAACAAACCGATAAACGGATTTCAACACATTATTGCAGGTTTGTAGAGAGGAATTAGCTATCACTTGCTGCCATGCCCAACTCAATAGTACCTTTTGTCTCAGTGTAGCACACGTGTTTAAAATTTATCAGCTGAACCTCGTATATAAGCATCTGTAATCTTGGAATGTATTCAAGGGTAATATCCTATAAAGGGTTTTTCATCAGTCACTTAATACTCCAAAACCAAGAATGTTGTGTTTTGGAATATAAGTGAAAGGGCATATGACAGGTTTAGAAATTTAGGAAAAGCACCAGGAATGCTTTTAGCTAGTTCCTTCTATATTAATAGTAATTGCTTTCAAAGCTGTCTTCCCTTTCAACATTTTTTTTTTATTATACTTCTAAATGATTAATTCAGTTTACATAAATCTGTGTGCCTTAGTGTAAAAATTGACTTTGGCACTAAAGTGTAAAGATCCCTAGCCAACAGTTAACCAACCAAATGAAAACTTCATCTATCATTACCTAATTGGGATTTTCAGGAACAAGGTTATTAATTATTACTTATGTCTTACTGGTATAGTTTATTTTTCATTGCCTATCCCTTAGATGTATGTTACCTTTTTTTGTAGAAACATCTTCTGTTTGTAAACGTATGATCAAGAATATAAAATAAAAACAATGGCTTTATTAAAATCAGATTGTAAAGTAAGTAGAATGCTAATAATTTGCATATAGGATAGTAATTTTTTGTGCAGTTAGTTTGTGCCAAACTCATTTTTTAAAATTAAAAACAGTTGAAAATCAATTAACATAATAAACATTATGTTTGTTACATTAATATCCTGAAAATGTGTCTGCAGTTACCCACTCTTATTAACTTATTGTACTGCTCTGCTACATGTTAATATGTGCCACACAAATAATCACAGTGAATTATCAGTCTTTTAACTTTGAGAATGATTCACCTTGTAACTCATCCATTTTTAAGTGAAAATGATAAATAGTTTTGTGAAAAAATATGGATAATTGTGATTTTTTCCATTAATCTCAGATTTTATATTGAAATGAAGTAAAGATTGTTTTTAATTATTTGTGATATTTATGATGCTTTGTACTGTGTATTGTTACATTTTCTTTCTCTGCTTGTGGCACACATTAAAAAAAAAAAAATTGTATGAAGTATAATCTGTGTACTTTCAAAATTAATTGAAAATTGTTAAACTTTGTAACTACCTACTGAACCAAATTTTGTAATAAAGCATTTTAAAAAACTATTTACTTCAAAACATTTTTAATTTTGTGACCATTTTTAGCGACTAAATATATATGTACAATCAGTTTTGTTGTGTTGTTACAAAATTAAAATTTTTAATTAATTATTGCGTATCATCATGAACAACAACAATATAGTCAATGTAATCATTGATTATATTATTATGCTGAGAATTTTTCCCTATACTTCAGAAGCCTTAAAATTACCATTATTCTGAAACTATAAGGAAAGGAAAACAATACCATACGAAAAAATGTTCATAAAATGTAAAAGTCGTACAGAACGTAAGTTGGTTTCCAAAATTTGCTATTTTAGTGAATACTATAGTTTGTTGGTGTAAACATGTAATTTATATTTTGATTAATTAGATTTCTTAGAAATTTTGTTACTTGCATGTGCTGTCCATTTTAGAAGAATTTTAATATAAATGGTTGTGTATATTGTAGTTACGAATTAATAATGTCTACATTCCATTAATAATGCAAATAAGTAAGTTTTTCATTCTATTGTTTTAGTAATTTTTTTTAATTTCATTAAAATATGTATGTATTTACGTATCTTTTTAATACTTTTGTATCTTCAACTTTGTTTTAAAAAAATTTCTATTTGTAAATATAAGTAGTAACAGCATATTACAAAATGTTATGAAGTGTAATTATTAAATGACATAATAAATTATGAACTGTGTAACAATGTGTCCAAACATTTACAGAATGAATGTTACATTCTAATCGTTGGTAATTTTATGTTCAATAATTGTTGTGGTTAATATAACTTGACCAAAATTGTTCGTACCCGTGTAGGTGTAATTTAATGAATCTGGACATTATACGTTATAAGCTCAATACTGAATTGCAGGTTAATTTTTTGGCAATTTCTAATTTAATGAGCTATAGTAATATTGTATAGAAGACAGCTGTTTATCTATATAATTTATATTATTGTATATGAATATTGTAGAGTTTAAAAGTGGTTGATGTTTGTATGTAGGTATATGCAGTCATGTTTGTATTTATGCTATGACATTTTATCTGTATCAGTTTTGTTTATAAATAGATACAGACCGTAATATATACAAGGTCTGTTCAGAAAATAATCAAACTTTCTTAATTATGAACCAACTGAGATTTTAGTCACGTGCATTTGACAGCATTGTGTTAGGCATAACCTAACACATGTTAGGTAACCACATGTTCTTGGATTGTTGATATTTTGTTTAGTTTTTGTGTTATTGTTATTTGAGTGTAATGTGTTTAAGTGTTAGTAGCAATTTTTGTAATGTGCTTTTTTCAGGAGTAATGATACAACATAAAATTTTGCGTGAAACTGGGAAAAATTTCACAGAAACCTTTTAAGTTTTGAAACAAGCTTGCATAGATGATGCTCTGGGTCGTACGCAGTGCTGCGAATGGTTTTCATGATTTAAAAATGGTCATCAATCAATTGAAGATGATTCTCAACTAAGAAGGCCTTCGACTTCAACTGATGACACACACGTTCAGAAAATCAACGATCTGTTGCATGAAAATCGCCAATTGACTGTCAGAGAACTTACAAAGATGCTGTTAGCATCTTGATTGGATCATGCCATGACATTTTGACTGAAATATTGAACATGCATAGAGTTGCAGCAAAGTTTGTTCCTTATTTGATGTTCCACAATGATGGTGTGAGACACAATAATTTTTTTATAGTTTGCAGTTCTCTTAAACGTTAATCAGAAGGCAGTTGCTGCACATTGTGGTACCAATGTACCACAATGTAGTACCAATGTACTATGTAAATGGTTATTTAGATTCAAAATCATTTCAAATATGACATATATACAATTATTTGATTACTTTATGCAGAAATAGAGACTGCTGATGAAATTCATTGCCCAAACAATATAAGTGTTGATGCTTATTATTGAACTCTACTAAAATTCTATCAAGTGGTGTAAAAACAAATTGTAAAGAATAACGTCGTTAGGAATCTGCCTACTGTATGATAATACACTCATTGCATAGAAGTTGTTGATCTGGGAATGAGATGTATTTTAAGAACATCTGAAAAAAACTGTTCATGATAATGACTAGGTTCAAAAAGTGGTGATAACATGGTCAAGAATGCTTGTAGAAGATTTCTATGTTCTCAGAATCAAGAAATTTATTTTTAGACTTTTCAAATGTACTGTGGTTCATGCACTGTGTAACTCAAAAAAAAAAAAAAATTTTATTGGTCTTGTATCTATACTTTCTGACTATTTATTGTATCCCTTTCTAAATATATCAAAATGAATGCTTCCAGCAGATATTTTTGGACTTTTCTATGAAATTCATGTATGTTCCAAATTGAACTTTGTTCAACTTCAAGTAGGACCGAAGAAGGTTGAATTAGAACTGAAATTAATTTTGAAAATATCTCTGCAAGCATATTAAACCATATTTCATCATGCTGGTTAAAAAATATCCCTTAATTATGGTGTAGCCAGAAGTTTTATTCATAAAATAAGAAGTGAGCAAAAAAATTAGCAATAAATCAGTACAACTTCATCTAAAATATCATTAAAATTGTGAGGTGCTAATGATAATTTTTCAATTAGAATACTCTCTCAAGATCCTGGAAATTTTAATTTATTTTAAAAAGAAGTTGTCACTACTTTGTACTGATGCTACAGAATTAAATACCATTTGCAAAACAGTTAAATGGAGATCTTTTTTACATAATTTTTTCATCAAAGGATATAAGTGAGCCCACTTGAAGCATTTTCATGGTTAGCCAAGAGTGATCATTGATGTACCTTGATCAGAAGCATTTTCTGTGTGGGTTGATTTTCTCCTTCCTTTTTCATGTCTCTCATCATTTCTTCTTAAACAGGTATCATATATCAGTTACTCACTGCATACATATATATATATTTAATATATATTGCTTTGTTGATTTCAGTAGCTGGTAGGGTCAGTAGAATGTCATCTTTGTGTGTGGGAAAAATTAATTGCTCTGTTTTGCAGTTTGGGATTATTAAAAAAAATCAAGTAATGGCATCAGGAGTTGCCTGCTGGTTCAAGTTAAAACCTTCTAAATTTCCTTAACTTCAAAATCTAATTGTCTTAAGCTGTTGATAATTTTTAATCAAATCTTACTTTTGGTTTTATAATATTTGGTGAAAATTGTGAATTTAGGGAAGGTACAGAGAGAACTTGTTCCATGTTATTAAACTTTTTTGTGATTTAGTTCATTACGTAGAAGTGAAGTTTGTTCATGGGATATAAGGAAATCTTAATTTGAAAAATTGTTACGTACGACTCAAGATTCAAACCCAGAATAGATTAAGTGAAAGAAAAGGATATTAATTACCACTTCACCAAGGAGATAAAAAATTGGAAATATGTTGAATGTGATTCATATCACTTTTTTTGGTGATATGTCCGAGTCACATCATATAAAAAAAAAATACCTGAACTGTTCTACTGTCAGTGAACTATTACAAATAACTAAAAAAATTGGATTGTTTCATTTCATATATCCAACTAGTATTTAGTAAAGCCAGCTGATGAACTGGCTGTTAGATGATTAAAAAGTTACTAGACTCTGGTACAAGTAAATGTCAGATCATCATAAACAAATAAATCATTTTTTGTTATATGTGGTATCTTAACACTATTCAATCATTGCTAATTAATTACTTATATGAAATACCTATTGTTTTTAGAAATGTATCAATTATATAACATGTTATTTGATTTGCTCAAGTTTTGATGGTAGATAATTATTACTGTCTAATTTTAAAGTTGTTTAATACATATAACATAAATAATAATAATAATTATTATTATGAAATAATATAGTTACATTATGTAGATTTCAATTCATAAAAACAAAAAAAAAAGTTAATACTCCATATAAATTGATTTTATATTATAATAAAGGTTTTATTTATAGCTGACAACTTCAATAGAATCGTCTATAATAATGATTAAAACATAATCTAATCTAATACATGCAATAAAAGCAATTGCATCATTCTTTATAAGATTAACTTGCACAACATAAAGAAAACTTGCAAAAAAAAGTACTGCTCCTTTAGCTAAGCTATAATGTGTATTTTTTGTAAATTTTAGATATTGCCATGGTCATTAGAACTAAGTTTATTTTATGTCAATTTCCAGGATGTTAGTACCTATGGTATTTTAGGTTTGTTGAAACCATCAGTTTGTAATCAGTGCAGTTTAGTTTATGTTTGAATATAAAATAAAACAAATTCTGTTAAATAATTAATAAATTAAATAATTAATTACTTAACTAAATACTTATGAAACAGAAGTATGTGGTTCCCATGTTATCCCAATAATGATATGGGCCTACAAAAATTATAAATTATTTGTTTTTACTAATTGTGGAGAAATATTTTATCTTTCTCGTAATATTTTCTGTGGCTGTACCATTAATATAAATTAATTTTTTTTTCATTAAGACATTTATTACTAAATATAAATAAATCTACTTCAGACTGTTTGGGGATCATATTATAGTGATTAAGTCTATCAGAGAAGCAAAATAAATTTAGATATGTTCTTCCTTCTAATAATTAGTATTGTGATTAATAATTATAATATTGTTAATATTATATACACAGTAATATATTATATATAACATAGTATACAATAGTAGAAGTAATATCATAGAAATTTGTGAATTTCATTAATTTATGTATTTAATATGTAAAATAAAATATTTAATAAAAGGTAAAATATTTTTCTTGTTTTTTAATATATTCCAGTAATTTAACAGTTGAATGAAATTTAATAGCTTTTTAGTTCTCGATGATCTACAAACTTCATTTGTGTGTATGTGATTTTATGCATTCACATGCTTTTAATAATAATACCAATTTTGATCTTTTTTTAATAAATTGTTCCAGTAGAAACTAAATATTTCATCATTTTGAGGTTTTTTTTTTAAAAAATACTACAAAAATTTAATGTGTGCTAAAGCATGATCAAGAGTTCCATTAATCTAAAGTATTACCTTTTTTTCTAATTTTGTCTTCTAACTTGAGTGATGGAGTAGGTACTAAATGATAAATCTTTATTAATTTCAAGCATTATCATCATGGAAATAAATTAAATATAAATAGTTTTCTGAGGCATTCACAGTCACGAATGGTGTTGTCAGATCTGCACTAGGCACAGGGTCCACACTTTCGTGGTTACGGTTAGTTAGTTTGAGAGAATCATGTTAGGTTGGATGTGAAGATATCCATTTGAGGCCTACATGAAAGTGAAATTTGATATGTATTTACTGATGCAAATGTCTGTCAAGGCATTTACATCAGTGGCATCCCGACTGATGACTATGAGATGTAATCAGAGGGTCTAAAGACGACCTCCGATAAAGCCCCTCAGGGCTTGGAATGGAGGGGGTGGTGTGGCGACCAGTAATATTACAAGGTGGGTGTCTTCCCCCTACGGGGTTGGGAAATGAATTTGAATACTAGATCGTGGATACTGGTGTTCCTTGGTGGTTGAGTTTCAATTAACCATACATCTCAGGAGTGGTCGACCTGAGACTGTACAAGACTATACACCTCATTTACACTCATACATACATGTAAGTAATATCTTACGGTGGTTCTGGAGGTTAAACAGGAAAAGTGAGTAGTCCAAAATATCCCCATTGGACAACGGGGAGTGACAGGGCTTTTTTTATAATATAATTCTTATAGTAATATAACTTTTTTTAATACTGTTGAGTAACATTGCATCTAACTGGGTCAACTTATTGAACTAAATAGTTAACTCCAATAAATAATCGAGATCTGAGTAGGACCTTAAAAAATATATATCTTTTAAACTTTAATTTTGAAGACTGAAAATTGTTTTAACAATTGATTTTTGAGCATTTTCATTTAAAAATTTAATTTCATAACTCTGTAGCACAGTGTTTATATTTTATTACGATTTTATTTTTGTTATAATAATTATGTTTTTAGTTTTTTAAGAAACCTTTATTTTATTTTACTTTTCTCCTAAAGAAAAAAACTTTTTTTCCTTTTCTATAATGTATGCCGGAAAATATATTATAATAAAATAACTTAACAGTTTGCGTTTTTAATTTCCCGGCTAATATAGCTAGAATATCTAATCCACAGAATGTTCAAAAAGTGACGCAAAAAGTGCATTTTCTTAAACACACGCAATGTTTTTTTGAGGAATTGTAATGACGCATCATTCAATTCCGCTCTGCAATTTGGGAATGGTATGAGGATGACTTTTGTAAGCAGTATCCTTACTGGGATAAATTAGAAGATCAAGGGGTCCACAACCCTTTCGTAATCACTTGTTCATGAAAACATTAATCCAAGAAGTCATAGTTTTGTTGGCTGTATGAGTCGTAACATTGTCATGTTGAACCCACGTGTACTTTAGCCGGTCTGCAGGTATAGTGTTTATATCCTCTGAAGTATTATCTAAACGGTAGTTACCGGAAGCTAAACAGGAAAAAGACTAGACTAGGTATAGTGTTTATAAATTGTTGCACCATCTGTGTGTATGTATTGTGGCATGAAAGAATGTCATGAAGATTTTCCTACGTGACATTGCACACCAAACAGCCTCTTTTTGTCCGTGCAGAGGAAACTCAGCAGATGTGGATTTTCCATTCACCAAATGCGTGAAATCTGTGCATTCAGATATCCAACAAGGTGGAAAACAATGCCTCGTCAGACCAAAGCCCCAGTCATCAAGTTCTTTCTCCCCATCTGGCATTATAGATGACATGAACCGCTGACAGAAAGCTACATATTTTCCAGTGTCTGTAAGTAACAAATCGTGAACAACATGAATCTGTACAGATGCATCTTTAAACACTTGTGCAATGCCGTGTGGGCAGTACCAACTGTCTATATAGGAGTCACACAAACTTCTTGGGACTAACAGAATATGCAGCTTGCATATCGATCAAGTTTCTGGTGTTAGCACTTTGACTGAATCTGCCATATTCCCTGCCTTTTGGAATATATCGTACAGCCGCTTGATGGAAGACTTGTTTGATGCATCCACACTATAGTTTTCTGTGAAGGCATTCTGGGTCTGGGCATAACTGGCACAACTAATGTATTGAGAAATAATTAATATTCTCTGCTACACTGTATAACCCGTTTTTCCTCAATTAAACCTGCAAGAAAAGAAGGAAACATTTTTCCATAAGGTTGCATTATGTTTCAGGATTGACCAAACCGATTTTTCAAATATTTCTATATACGGGGCACTTGTATTAATTTTTTTTAAATTCGATTTTCTTCAGAGGAAAACTAAGCAAATTTATTACCTACAATGCATTTATAAATTACCCAAAAACCTTTTTCCAAAAAATCAACTCCCACCTCTTAAAATTGGAATATTTATTTTTTATTCTTTTGTTCTATCTCCCATCGGTTTAGATATTTTTCAAAATTTTTTTGAAAGTTTATACTTCATAAATAGAGCTATCAAGAAATGTCTACATTTTGTAAAATTACAGGCCTCCGACCTAAAATGCAGAAAAAGTTTTTGAAAACTTTATTTTTCTTATTTTAGCCTTTATTAAAGAGGGTGTTAGATTTGGAGAAAACCTTACTTAAGCAAATTTGTTAAGTTTAACCTACATTTGAATATTTTTGGAAAAATTTTACTTGAAATTTATTCCTAACCTCTAAAAATATATGGACAATTTATATTTTCTGTTGTTTTGTTGTGTATAACTGTTAATTTTTTTTTATTAATAGCCGGGAAAATCATGCAGTACTTTGCCACCTTTTTCTTCTCTCGCAGTATGAAATGCATTTTGTGAGCACTTTATTTACATTCTTATACATTTGATAATTTACCAAGCTTTAATTTGATAATTTCCAAGCTTAATCTTATTTATTTTTTCAATTCATTATGAGCCTACCGGGCTGATTTTCAAAGTCGAAGATTCATAGGTTCAATCCTAGTAAAAGTCAGTTGCTTTTTTACAGATCTGAATAATTTTTTCTTTTTAGCCTCCGGGACCATTGTATTGCTTCAGAGGATGAGATGAAATTATAATTTTGTAATGTGTGAAAATGCCATGTCTGCCTGGGACAATGAATACCGGTGTACTTTGGTGGTTGGATTCTAATTAACCACACACATCTTAGGAATAGTCGGCCTGAGTCTGTACAAGACTATTCATTTACATGTCAGATATATCATCCTCATCTCATTGGACCGTGGGGCAACGTTGTTTATTATTCACCAGTCGAACAGATTTAAACGTAAACATTAGAAAGAAACGTTTATTATGAACATAGAAAAAACCCCTTTTAAGTTAAAATTTCATATTCCACATCGGTAACCAGTGGCGTTTTCTTTTTTCCGTTCAATTAAATCTTTGATATACTTCTACTTTAAATCTCAAGGAACATTTTGACGTAGTTATTTTAATTCTAACTTGCAATAATTGCTTTCCGTAAAAAGGACATTAAAACCAGAAAGTAATTCCATTAAATATTTTGTTAATATAAACTGATTTTATTAATGAAATTAAAATGTGTTCGATTACAGTTTAAAACGAATGAAATTATATTTATAATAAATATGATTCCATATTATGAATTGTTATTCCACATTAGTTGTTCTTTAAGTAACTTTTGTATCCTGTTTTCAAGATAAAAGAAAAAACAATATGCGTATATTACTCACATAAATAAGGGTATTATTGCAATGGCTTTTGTAGTATTGTCAGTATTTAAATCATTAATCATTTCAGTCTTTAAAATAAAGGTTTTCTTGTTAACAGATAAAAATGACAAAAATTTACGTAAAAAAAAGTTAATTTTACTATATAAAACAAAGTTGATTTTTATAAAGTAAAATTTTAACTGCTTCGTTGTAGAAAGAGATATAGAATTTATTTTTATTATTACACTTCCCCCTTTTTCAATTCTCTCTTATTCATCCTATAACATTTTCCCTCTGATTTTTCTCCCACTCCTTCCTATTTTAAATAACATTGCCCTTTGGCTGAATTGAATAAAAAGGATGTTAGTTTCCTTTACTCTTCGATTCTATTTGATTTTGAAATATAAACAATCATATTCTTCCGGCAGGATACAATATTAAAATAATAATAAATAAATAAACAACCGTACCGTTATACTATAATTTGCTATTGACTTATATCTTTATTAAAATACTTTATACATAATAATTCTGTTTTACATGAACTTCTTCTATAAACAATAATTTCGGTATAATTTTTATTAATATTTATTATTCATAATATTACAGGTAGTTTCGGAAACTGAGGTTTAGAAAGATAAAAATTTGAAATACGGTTAACTCGTAGATTTTATCCTGGTTGAGATAATTTAGAATTTTTAAATAAATATTCTTATCCATATTATAATATTATTTTATTGATAAAACATTAAAACAAAAAACTGCTACAAATTACATAATTTTTCCGGTTTCGCCCCTGAAGAATATTGTTACAGTAATGATAATGATTAAATAACAATAAAATTAAAATGTTTAAAAATTCTAGACGTGCTGAGAGGTCTATCTAATACTCGTTGGGGTGCTGATCGAGTATGGATGTTGCGCTTCTACCGAGCTCCGATCCGTTCCCACTTATTCGTCCGCACGGGCTACCGCTCTAAAGATGCTCGATGCAGTCCATTTATTTATCAGTCTTGCTATTTGTGTCTTTTGCTCAAGCCCTGTGGTAAGTCTACTGGTGGACAGCGATGAGCCGTCTCTTTAGAAACCAAATGATATGCTCTTATGTGGCTCGCATTAAAGCGCAACCAAATCATCCTATCTTTGATGCGGTATTCTCCAGCCAGCATATTAATCGATATGATGAGGAACGGCCAAGATATACTAACTCTTCTAGCCATCAGAGCTCATCGGCTTTTCTTAGCTCTAGATATAAAATTACCTCCAGTACTTCCTGTTACTCAACGTTTTTCCTCCGCATGGCGGCCTTTCCTCGTGAATTATTGCTTTAGTTTCGTTCGATATCAAAAAAAGGACACGAATCCGGTTATCTTACGAGAAATATTTTTTAATATTGTAAATAGCGTGAATCCTGGTGCTGTAACTTAGGCAGATGGCTCTAGACAGATAATTTTGTCGGTTGTGCTTTGTGGTTGTCAATGGAACGTATGTGTTTGGCCTTCCCAGCAGGGCCATTGTTTTCATCGCGGAGCTGTATGCCAATAACAAAGCCTTAAATATACTTAGCTCAACATTTCGACTCCCACAACTGTTCAGATTCCATATGAACCTTGCAGGCGATTACATCGCAAGGATGTCTGTGATATACAGTTTGTTATCTCTAAAATGACTGCGTAATACAACCGTCAGCTTCTGCTGGTTCCTTACTCACAATGGAATTTCAGGTAATAGACACGCTGATTGTACAGCAAAAGAGGCCTGTTTGCAGCCTCCTTTCACTAATCGTGTTGTTTCGAAGGATCTTGTCTGTTTTCTGAAACGGGTAATTCATGACGTGTGGCAAAGTGAATGGAATGCTACCATCAACAATAAACACTGTCACCGTGGAGCTCCTCATCAGGAATAACCGTCGAGAAGAGATTATTTGCAGTTAGTGATTTGGGTACACTTTTTTCTATTTCCTGTTTAGCCTCCCGTAATTACCGTTCAGATAATACTTCAGAGGATGAATGGGTTAGGATGATATGTACGAGTGTAAATGAAGCGTAGTCTTGTACAGTCTCAGTTCGACCGTTCCTGAGATGTGTGGTTAATTGAAACAACCGCCAAACAACATGGTGTCCACGATCTAGTATTCAATTCCGTATAAAAGTAACTGTTTTTACCCTACTAAAGGCAGTTACTTTCCTAACTAATAACTAGTAACTAATATTTACTTTCGTAACTAGTAAAGTCCTAACTTGAACCCTGGAACTCTCGACTTCCAAATCAGCTGATTTGGGAAGACGCGTTCACCACTAGACCAACCAGGTGGGTTAGATCTCTACTCTCCTGGGCCGGTCCGACTTGGTGGTATTGCGCCACCCAGGGGAGTGTCTATACTCTAATAGGCCTCCCCACCTACCGGCATGGCAGGTCGGCCTACCGGTTAGCTCTTTTGAGAGCTCTACTTCTTTCATTGCCCTTTTAGACACCACGCCATACCAGGTATGTCGTGGCGTGGTGTCGGGTCTTTTCCTATTTGACATAAGGGTGGGTTAGATTAGGATACACTAAACTTACTCATGGACACCTCATGAATCAGACCGATGCACCTGTCTTGTGTTAGCTGCGACTAACGGTTCACCACATCCTTGTGAACTGTGTCTGTTATGCGGCATTGCATTGGAAGTTTAAAGTAGGGGCTAACGAACGAAATATCTTAAGCGACAATGTATCGATGTTGTCTAATGTCTTACGATTTCTAAAGGCCGTGCATCTGGATTAAAATATTTGATTAAAATTTTAATATCTTTGTGCCTTTTGATGTTTGGCAATTTTATTGTTTTATGTTACATCTTTTATGTTGTTTTTATTTTGGTTTTATTTCCCGCTTAGCATACCAGGTAGGCTTTTACATCGTTTTAATTTTCAAGGTAAATTTTTAATAATTTACTACAGTAATTTTGTGTCAAGGTGTCAGGGTACTGATAACGATGCCTCCTTGTGCGCCCAGGAAAAAAACCGGTAAATTATAGCCTAGCAAATGAAAGAATGTAGCGGAATTTGGACTGCAGTAATTTCTCAATAAACCATCGTAAAAAATTCAATATATATCACTACAAAGGTTTCTTATACATTATTGTATTAATAACTTATTCAAACAATAGTAAATGCGGCGGTTACATTCTCGAGAAAAATGCGGGAAGCATGTGTTTTGATGTTTTTTTGTATACGATATTTCCCGGCCTCCAGAACTATTATTTTAGATATAATAATATTCGATTTTACAAATGTGTCGGAAACTTGAAAATCGTAATTATGTAAACCTAAAATTCAACTAAAATTTGTGAGAAGATTAAGTTACAATTCGGAAAAAGAAAAACACAAATATTAAATTATAATTATATATATTATATAAATATATATATATAGATATCTATCTTTTTTCGGTATGTAAAAATTGGATAGTCTAAAATAACAATATCTGGCGTAGACTATGATTATTTTATGGTAAAAGAAGTATCATCATGATTGCTTCCTCTGAGTAATTATGTTTAACATAAAGCAGTTTCTACAATGAACAGAATGAATGTCAGCTTCCTTCTTTTTCTTTTTCTGTTTAGCCTCCGGAAACACCGGAAAATATTACTTCAGAGGATGATATGTATCAATGTAAATGAAGTGTAATGAATATCAACTGCGTTTTGGTATCTTAACTTGCTGATGTACAAAGAGTATATTAAAAGAATAATCGAACAGGAAAACTTCGTTTCTCATTTACACTAGTATACCTGGCATGAAGTTTGTTATTCTTGAAAATTGCTATGGTATTTTTAGATGCGATTCGAGTCTTATTTTATTTCATAAAAAAATCGTTTACACACAACATTCAAGTTGTATCAAGAACCGCGTAGTTTTATTTTAATTTTTTTTTTTTTAACAGATCTTTTGTATAAAAAAAATATAAATAAAAGATTATACTGAATTTTATTTTATATTTATATTTTCAATGAAAAAAATTGGAATATTTCACATTCTCCGTTTATATTTCATAAGACGGTGAGAAAAGAACGTAAAAAGTGAGAGAGACTCCGCTGTCGATAGCAGAATGTTAAAATATTCCCTGAAAATGTCATTTTATTTTGGAAGGCCAATAGAAGTGAAATGACATTTTGAAATTAACTTTTCCTTTTAATTTTGTTTTTGACAAGGTACCGATTTATATCGAATACATTTGTTTTTGTTTAAAACAAAGAAACAAGTACTGAATTTTCGATTCAATGCTGTATTTGCTAATCTATTATTCCTTTTTAATTTTTTTAAAGAAAAATTAAAAAGGAATAATAGAGTATAATACAATGCTGTATTTGCTAATCTATTATTCCTTTTTAATTTTTTTTAAAGAAAAATTTTGCTTTAAAAATATACATATTAAACTGTTCAAAGATATAATTAGATAATTAATTAGATAATTTCTATGTTTATAAATAACGGGGAGGAAATGATACATAAGTCTGAACAGTCTTACCTTTTTTGATATCAGTATCATTTTATTAAAAACAGTTTTATTTATATTACAGAGACTTTTTTTTTTGAGCAGAAGAAATTTTATCTGCAAGACTAACCGTACGGTTTACAATTTCATTGTAATTTTTTTGGATATCGCTGCGTTTTGTTAGATTATTCTTTTTTTTTTTTTAATTACTGATTTTTATCTTATGGATTTATTATTAAAATTTATTGCCTTTATAGAACAAACAATTGTAGATTTTTTGAATTTCTCGGCCAATTTTTTTTGTTGATAGTCATATCGTTCACTTTATACCATATTTTTCCTTTTTTAATAAAACAAAGATCCGTGATTTAATATTGCACTTATTACTTTATAAGTGTAACCTCGATTTTTATTGTATTCGTGGACGCACTTTTTGTGTTATTATTAAATGAACTTTTTTTTTATTTCTCCATCGATTAGTTAAAATATTTCTAATTGTAGAAAAAAACTGTAACTAAATGATACAGAAAACAGTACTGAAATATACATCCACTGATTTGTATTTTTTCGTAATACAAGGCAAAGCCGTTAAATCAATAATCTTTCCCTTCCAAAAGCATTTTATTTTCGTGTTTTTCTTTTACTAATTAGAAATGATGGACGATCAGTTAATTATATTTTCAAAAATACACTACTTGCCAAAACATTAGAATCATTCTTAAAGTATGAATTCTTATTAATGCAACTTAATACGTCGGTTATACTGAGTGATTCACGAAGAATGTAACAAACTTTAACGACATGCGTTGCTAAAAAAAATAAAGAAGAAACTCAAGTTCGAAAACATTTCGTTAGCGAGTGTCGGCTGGCGAAAAATTTCGCACTGATTTCTGCGCCTTCAGTAATATTAAGCCAGACTGTCAGTTTTCAGACCCAGAATAACGGGTAACTATAGTGGTTTTATATGAAATCTGCGCTGGAAAATCGAAAAAAGTAGGTTTCAGAATTATATTTTTAATAGTTTTCGATAAATATGGAGTAGAAGACAAAAGATTGGGGTCGAAAAATATACTATTTTTTGTTTGGCGTAAAGTAACTTTGTTAAATGAATAATAAACACGTAAACGTTAACAAAAGTTGTAAAGAATTTGATTCTGAGTAAAATGCTTTAAATTAAAATTCACAGAAACTTTATACAAACGTAAGAATTTCAAAGTTTATTAAAAACAAAAAAAAAATTAAAATGTGACAGATTTTAACTAGGTAGTAAACGGAACAGAACTTTGTATTTATTTATATTTTCCTTCTTTTTTTCATCCGTAGAATATGTCCTGAAAGTTTGCTCTTCCTGAATCATTCTATAAATACAGATAGATTACAAATAAAATAGGCCGTTTCGATGATTTGCTAAAAAAAATATTTTAAAAATATGTCGATTACTTACATGATTTTACAAGAATTAAAAAAAAAAAATTTTTTTTGGTTTAACTGTTTCGTGAGTCACAAGAGATATCTACCCGGTAGTTCGATTCATCTCAAACATGTGAAAACATATCCCGCTAAACACTAGCGACAGCGTTTGTCATACGTCGTTTTAAGTCGTGTGCATCGATTGGAAGTTGACGGAGAAACTTATTGTTTTTTATAAAACCCCCAAAAAAGTAGTCACAAAACATTAATTCTGGACTTCTTGGTGACCGACGTATCAACCCCGTCTTTTCATCAGTCGCACGGTCGATCCAACCTTTAGGAAGATAGTGTTCCTCAGATAATTTCGAACCTCCATGTGCTAATGAGGTAGAGCTCAACTTTGTACAAAATGAAGTTCTCAATGTCTTCCTTTAGTTAAAAGAGCGTTAACCATTCACATCATATGACTAGTTAAGAGATTCCTCTAGTTATAGCGTATTAGTGAAAAAAAAAATAAAAATAAATAAATAAAATGGAACGTATAACTTTTCGTGGGAACAGAGAAAAACATGTTCACTTTAGGCGAATCGCGTAGGTGTTTGCGTAATTTCTTCTTAGTTTTCTATTCCCCTTACTCGTTTTTTTTATATTAATGGGAAACGTCAAGATGAAAGAAACCATCTTCTTTGTCAACACGTTGGTATGTGTCCACAAAGAAATCATCTTACTTATATTACGTACTAACTGTAATAAGACTGAATAAGACATAATTTTCAGCCGTGTCCACAAAATGTTTTCGCACAATCGGTAGCGGAATTTGTAATTCTAAACTTTCTGATCTAGATGCTTTACCTGAAACACGTCGGCACATGGCATAAAGAAGATCGACTTGTTTTTCAGACACGGAGGTTTTCCGGAATTATTCTTTTTACATAGACACTCTGTTTTTCCGATTGCTTTTTCCACTGTTACATGGATTGCCTTTTTAGAGTAATTCATTCTGAAACGAGGCTGGACGAAAACGTAATTAAACAATCAAAATTATGTCAAAAACAACTAAACCGCCAAATGTTTATTATTAACAAGTAACCTCAGTTTTATGATAATAATGAGTAGTATTCAAATTAATTTCGAAGCATAAAATCAGTATTGCCAACATAATTTTTCAAAGGTCAAATTTTTTGCTCTAAAAACAGTTGTTTTTAAATTTTACACATTCGTAACATTTTTCTGTTAAGTTTTGTTTCAAATAATAAAAGTTGATTTTGTTTTTGTTTTTCATAAACTTTATTACATCAATTTTCTTAGAATTAGATTCTCTACAAGTTTTAATAATACAATTTACGCATTATTAGTCATTTAATCAAATTATTGACTTCAAACATAAAGAAAATTGTTTTTCGTCGCCGAATTTTTCTGTTTTACGTTGATTGTTATGAATATTACGGATGTTACAGTTCTGGGACCGTTTACTCGATTTTTCAGGTCAAAAAAATAAGAAACCCTTAAGTTTACCCCTTATAAAACGCCCTAAAAATTTCAGTATGACCTCATTTCACCGGAGGGATTAAAATCCGGAACTGAAATTTTTCGGTAGCTTTAACCCGATAACAAAGCGTTTTCGGACATAAGTTTTATGAACTTTTCTCCTTATTTTAAGCTCTAGAATCAGTTTTAAAATTATTTCCCTTTCCTCCTGAATCCTCCTTTCCTCCTGAATATATATATATATATATATACATACATATATATATATATACACACACACACAAACTAAATACATTGACTAATCGTACACGCTGGTATAGTTTTAAATGTACATGAGCTACCATGCACTGGAGTTTTTTACACGCAATGAAATCTGGCAAGGAGAGCTGAAATGAAAAATAACAGAGTGTAGTTCATTTTAACCATAAATAACTGACGCTAAACCGACTTTCGCGGTGAGTACATTGTCTGGAACGTGGAATGAAATGGTAGCCTACACTATTTAAACGTCTGCAGTACCTTAATGGAACATTTACGGAATTTAACTACCGATCATTAAATATTTTATTGCATCTTGTAGAATAGAAACGGAAAAGTTACGAGTAGTTTGTTATAAGAATTAGCTTGGTCTTGTTAAACTAAATGACATAATTTATGATGTTTGTATGATAGACTAACATGTGCTTTATGGTGAGCTAGTACGTTGTTGTTATCATGTACTTGGTATTAGACAAACCATTCCGTTCATGCCAATATGATAATGATCGTCTGGTTTTTTGCCAAGGGCCAGGTCTCTTATGCCTCCCCTGTCCCATCCATTTCTGTTCTAAGCCTTTTCCTTCGCCCCCTTGCGGTTTCCAATCTTCACCTTATCTATTATTTTCATCCTTCTTCTTCGTCGTTTCCTTTCTACTTCTATTGACCTTTTCGATGCAGTTGATTTCACTTCCTTTAAACTCATGTCCAAATCGGTTTCCTTTTTTTTGTGTATTCCCGCATAAGTGCTCTTTAATCCTGTTCATTACTTCTTCATTCATCATTTTATCAATCCGTTTTACTTTCCCCGTCCTTCTTATATCTACATCTGAACAGCCTTAATTCAATCCTCATCACAGATGCTTCACTTCCGTACAACATTCCATACATAACGTTTGGATAACCTTTTAACTCTAAGTCCAAACCTTTGCTACGTAGCAGTTTTCTTCTAATAAGGAGACAGATTTCATAATATGCCCCCTTAGGATAACTCTCTTTAATGTAATCCTACAAGAATAGTTTAATCTTGGATGTCAAGCGAATGATTTTATTTTACCAAATCTTCGATAAAAATGTTAATCAAGACAATACCATTTAAATGAAAGTTGATTAAAAAAATATACGAATGATAAATAAGTTATTCATATACGTTTATGAAAATAGCAAAGAAAGAGGTAAAAGAAAGGGTTATTAAAATAAATTGGAAAACAAAAAATTACTCTAAAATTGTTTTCAAAAGATTTCACACTAAATTTAAAACTAGATGGTCATTTCGATTGTTAAAAAATCATCATGGGTAGAATTTGAATATATATATATATATATTATTGCCTCTACTTATATATATATATATATTAATATATAATATATATTGCCTATATATATATATTTCCCTAGAACGCAAGAATTAGAATTTATTAATTCAATTTAAAAACATAATTCTGGCGTATATATATATTAAAAAAACAACTCAACCACCAAAATGTGGGATCCCGCTAAAGCCGACTATTGGTATTAGTTTTTTTAAGTTTTCCTGTTACTGTGTTTTGGTGGTTGAGTAATTTTTTGAATTTAATTGCATAGTGATCAATATGTTGATGAAATAATTGAATTTTCAAACAACAGAAAAAGACTATACGAGTATATATATATATATAATTTTTTCAAGAAGTGGAGGAACCCCATTTACGGGTATCGAAGTAGTGTCGGACTCGCTAACAGGTTCCACAAGATAGTAAAAAAGGAGTATGAATTCCTGCGCACTACCGACTAAACCTCCATCCCTGACGATCCGCCCCTCCTGGGAATGGCTGGTAAAGCATTACTTCAGAATGGAGGGTAAGCGCCCACACACACACATTCCGACAACAAGGCAAATAGCAAGGCACATCCACACACAAAAACAGATCCACACATAACTAAAATCCCAGCACAAAACAACACACTTGAACCAAACATACCATCACGTATACACCACCCTCACAAAACACACGCACACCAACAACTCTCGCAACACTCGTACTTACTATACGTATACTTACATGCCAATAGCTTTAGCTCGCAAGTGGGGGAAGGCCCCGGGACCACAGCCGGTGGAGTGACCGCGGCTTTATTGCATCCAGCCATATATATACATACATACAAAGTGATTGACGAAGGATGAACCAAACTTTCTGAACATGTTCTACTAGTGAAAATAGAAGGTAGTTCGTATAAATATAAGTTCGGAAATGCTTCGTTAGAGAGTGTCAGCTGGCGTAAGATTTCGCCCTTATTTCTGCGTATTCGGTAAAAATTAAGCCTAACTTTTACGTTTAAAACTTTTATGTACAGTAAGTATCGTTTGTAGTGACATCGGATTTAGCGACCAAAAACTTGTCTCTTGGTTGGTTTGGGATGCTGTTAATACATAAATACAGTATGTTTATTGTTTATAATTACATCGCTTGTAATGACATATCGGTTATTATGACTTATTTTTTCTACTGCAAAGCAACACTCTATCGCTTATAATGATGGACAGAAGTGACTCGTCAGTTACGTTGAATATCTACACTGTAGCTGCGGAAGTATTTTGACGGTTAAAATGAGTCACCTTTTCCTTTTTACCTGCATATGTACTAAAGTTCTTTTTTTTTCTTATCTTCTTCCTGTACCAGATTATTGTAAACTGAAGCAACCACATTCAATTATTAATCTTTTGCTGTGCGCGGCAGAAAAATGCATTTCTTCCTCTCGTGACCTTTTTCTTTCTTTTTCCTGTTTAGCCTCCCGTAATTACCGTTCAGATAATACTTCAGAGGATGAATGAGGATGATATGTATGGGTATAAATTAAGTGCAGTCTTGTAAAGTCTCAGTTCGACCGTTCCTGAGATGTGTGGTTAATTGAAACCGAACCACCAAAGAACACCGGTATCCACGATCCAGTATTTAAATCCGTGTAAACATAACTGACTTTACTAGGACTTGAACGCTGGAACTCTCGACTTCCAAATCAGCTTATTGGAAACTCTTTCACTGAAAGCAGTGCTACATATATCGGAAGTTGCACAAGCAATAAAAGATATAAAGATAGGAACATCTGTAGGAATAGATGAGTTACCATATAGAAATGATTAAAGAAGGATGAATAAAGAAGGATTGCAAGATTGCGTAATTTTTTAAATCCTTTTCTTTCTGAATACTCTTAATTTTAATTGGGAGTTATGCTAAAAAACTAATTAATCTAAAGAGATATTTATTTGTTTCTACAATCCCACATTTACTTGAAACACTGTTTCTTTTAAAAGTAAGATAAAACTATCAAAGCAGAAATATTTTGATGTGTTTTTGGTTTTAGAACAATTTTAATATATATTTTTTTTCATTCGTTTACTGGTTTGATGGACTTTTGTTTTCAATTTTACACTTTTTTAGTCCCCAGTATAACTCTTCTAACCCTCGATTATCTGTTTCATTTATTCCAATCTTATTCTCCCTTTAATGTTTGTACGCTTCTATATTATTAAATTAACCAATCGTGGGTGTAATTAATTATGAAATTAATTAGACAAGTCCCACAAGATTCTAACACAAATCTCTCTCTTCTCCAGTTGATGAAGAAGAAGAAGAAGATGAAGCTTTCTTCATCTCGAGTCAATCCACCAAATTTTTAATATTACCTTTAAGTCCATATAGCAAAAACTACTTACTATTTTTCTTGCTTTTTTTTATCAACTTCAATTGATTTTTCATTTGTTTTTAAATAACTTTTTAGTGTGCTCTTAAATTAATTTACATTGTTAACTTCGACAAACGGCATCATTTTGGAGTAAGCAAAAAGAACTTCTTTAAACACATAAACGAAAACGAAACGCTTTGTCTTCAGTTTGACATTGTCCCATAATCAGAAATTTATATTTCAATAAAAGATTGAAATATTATTCTGAAATTCAGTCGCATATATTTAATTCGACATTTTATGTGAATTAACTTTTTATTTTTCCGTTTTTTTTCTTTAATTGAAAACTGTTAACTATATAAATTTTTGAATAATTATTATCTAGTTAATTGGTAATAATCTAGTAAAATTAGTTTTATTGTGTAAAATCTTAAGAATTTCGATCAACTGCAGATCACGATTGGCAGTTATCTTAGCTTCCCTCTCCTCTTTCTTTCCTATCAGTACTTTTTAAACTTCTCACTGTTGTTGTCCCTCAGTTTTTCTATCACAACCCTTTTTTTCTTTTGGAGCTTTTTCTTCGAAGAAAATCCATCATTCGGAGATTTTTTTAAATTTTTCCTTGTCTTTTAATTCCAGATTTTTATAAACCGGAAAATCTAATTTTACTTCGTTTAAGTTTTTCTCAGAATATATGCTTTTAGTGTTTCTTTCTAGGTATAAGAGGAGGATTTTCTTGAAAATTCTGTTTTCGCTTATTCTTTAAATGTGGCCTATCAAAGCCGATCTTCTCACATGTATCATTTCTTCAAATTTTTGTTGCAGCATTTTGTGAGGCTGGATTTAATATACACTAAGTGTGTCATTCTTGGGATAATTTTTTTGTACATGTTTTGTATTAAGACGGTACCCTCCTAAAACTAAGGCCGATGAATAGGGGGATGAAATACCCCCCCCCCCCACCGATACCCTTGTGTTCCTATCTCTTAACATAGTAAGCCGATTTAATTTTGTTCGTTCAAAATGTCATTGGGGTTGTTTTTTCTTGGATATTCAACTCTATAATTACTCGATGTATTTAAACCGTTTTACTTTCTCTATTTTTCCATACCACCTCATTTATTTAAATTCTCCCTTTACCTTCAAGACTGCTTTTTACCTTTTACGGCATCAATTATTGTCACCCATTTTCACAGTAATCCAGCATTTCTCAACGTTTCAGTATTTGCTACCCAATTTTTCATCGCAACCCCACTCTCATACAGTAAATATGTATACAATAATAATATATTTTCTGTATTTGACGCTAAATCTACACTACGATCTTAATTACAAACCTTAAAAATTACCAAGAATAAGTAAATTTATTGATATTTGGCAACACCGATCTACTGCATTGGTAAAACGAGAATCGATGCCTATCGATTGCGCTCTTTCTTACGTCCACTACATCTGACATCTCGTGGCTACGCGAGAAGTTCCGATTTGTCTCGATCATTCTGGAATGTCTGCTCAATTGTGTATAAATGCTGCACCACGTTCGATTCCGGCCAGTCTCAGTCGAATCGATCTTTCTATCGCTCTGAATCTATCGTAAATGTGCATGTTGTAATTTGCGTGTTAATAGCAATTCACGGTATTAAATATTCACGGCAGTAGATTTATACAGAATCATGGATAAATTTTTAATTGGGCGTAAGCTAGCATTAGACAATAGTGAAGCATCAGAAAGTGCACAGACTAGCGTATTTCCGAAAATAAAATCAAGAAAATATTCTCAAGAATACTTAAATTTTGGGTTTACCAGTACTGAAATAAAAGCTCTCCCCCTCCCCACCAGGTGTCATTTGCTCAAAAGTTATGGCAGCAAACAGCATGAAACCTAATAAACTTAAACAACGTTTGGAAACGCTTCATACTGAGTACGTTAACACACCCCGAGAACTCTTCGAATTAAAATTAAAATCATATGAAAAGCAACCATCATATTAAAACAAACTTTGTCTGTGAATGAAAAAGGTTTTCTTGCCTCTTACAAAGTTTCATATAAAATAGCCAGATGTAAAGCCTTACACCATTTGTGAAAAGCTTATTTTGCCAGCTGCAATTGAGATTACTAATTGGAAACTATATTTGGAGATAATTTTGCCAAACAATTGCAGTCCATCCCTCTATCAAACTAAATTTAAAACTAATTGTTTTGAATTCAGCTTGATGAAGCAACAGATAGCAATAAAATGCTCATTTCATTGCCTATTTTCGATTTTGCGGTGGTATTTCACCAGTAGAAGAACTAATTTTCTGGAAAACAATAGAACTCAAAGCAACAGCACTAACTTAAATAACAACTATTAAAGTAAGTGTCTTAAATTAGTCACTATTTGTTAACTTAAATGATTTTATAAAAAATCTACTCTAAGTGTGCCATACTTAGAGTGGGAAAATTGCGTCGGAATTTGCACCGATGGTGCTCGTTCAATGCCTGAAAGATTCCAAAGTATACAATCACTTGTGAAGTAAAAGTCTTCACAGAGTGTCTGGACACATTGCACGTGTCCATGCAACGGACATATGTGCAATGTGTGCAATCTACACAGAAGCGTTGACTTCCACAGAAATGAGTCCTCATATGAATATTGTGCTGTCGACGGTTGTATCCGCAGTAAATTATATAAAAATGAGACCCCTAAAATCAAGAATTTTTTTGCACTTTATAAAGACATGGATGCAATACTCCCAAATTCGGTAGGGGAAGAGACCCACCTTGTGATGATTCCAGTTGCCAAACCACAACCCCCTCGTTCCTAGTCCTGATGGGCTTTAACGGAGGTCGTCCTTTGACCCTCTAACTGATTAAATCTCACAGCCATCAGCCAGCCCTCCGTTGGGATGACACCGATGTAAATGCCTTGGCAGACATTTATATCAGTGAATTTTAGCTCAGCCTTTGCCTTCGCTGCAGGTTTCTTTCGGACATCTTCTCTCTTATGTCCTACATCATCGCCCTCTGAACTAACTAACCGAGTTCGCGGAAGCACAAACCTCGCGCCTAGTCCAATATTTTAAATCTAACTGTAAGTGACTGTAAATGTCTCAAACTTCGGTAATTTAATGAATTTGAATTCAACACTAATGCACACCACAAAAATGTGTTGGTCGCAACAACGGTAATTTAGATCTAGTTCCCTTAACTGATCCAATTGATCGACTTAAAAGACTCTAAATATTTTGATATTTCTATATGAACTCCGGCTGGTTCAGAAGGGAGTCGAGGACAGTGGGTGCAGTACATTCAGCGTTATTATTTTATTGCGAGGCAAGATGGTTATCACGTGGGAAATATTTACAACGTGTTTATTAATTAAGAAATGAAATCGCCATTTCTCTAGAAGAGGAAATCCAACCGGCCGAGAAGTTTCTAGATGGTGTATTTGTGATGGAGTTGCGCTACTTGGTCGACATATTGGAGAAATTAAATACCTTGAATCTTCAACTTCAAAGAGCAAATACATGTATGTTGGATACGAGTGATATAAAGTTAATGCTTTTTGTAGAAAATTGGAATTGTGGAGCAGAAATTTAAGGCAAAAACCCTAGAAATGTTGCAAATGTGAATGATTGTGTTAAAACTTACAAGGTTGAAGAACAACATGTCAAATTTGTTTTTGTAACTATTGAAAATCATTTAGCCATGTTGGTAAGGAATTTTAAATAGTATCTTTATGCTGACCATAGCTTGGTAGAAAGTTACAAGTGGATTAGGGATTCATTTCAAAACCCACCAGGTTGGTCTAGTGGTGAACTCGTAATCCTAAATCAGCTGATTTGGAAGTCGAGAGTTCCTGCGCTCAAGTCCTAGTAAAGTAAGTTATTTTTATACGGATTTGAATACTAGATCGAAAATACCGGTGTTCTTTGGTGATTGGGTTTCAATTAACCATACATCTCAGGAACGGTCGAACTGAGACTGTACAAGACTACACTTCATTTACACTCATACATATCATCCTCATTCATCCTCTGAAGTATTATGTGAACGTTAATTACCGGAGGCTAAACAGGAAAAAGAAAGAAGAAAGGAATTCATTTAAAAATACTCCCGAAGGGCTCTCAATTGCCAAAAGAAGAAATCTTCACTGACTTCACGGCAACTGGCGAAATCAAAAAAAGAATTAGTAATAAATCACTCTTTGAATTTTGGGCACTGGCGAATGATGAGTTTTCTGCACTGAAAAAGAGCTTTTCGTATACTATTACCATTTTCAACATCCTACCTTCGCGAAACCGGATTTCTGTAGTGGCTGCTTTGGAGACAAATTATAGATTTCATCTAAATATAGAAAATAACTCGGAGTGTATTTTAAATATTAAACCTTCCTTCGAAAAACTTTGCTCGGCAAGACAGGCCCAAGAGAGTCACTAATAATTATTAAACTTGTTTTTAATTTAGTATTGATCAGTTAATTATTAAATACATTGTGCAGTACTGATACAATCCTATTTATAAGTGTATTATGTCAGTGTAAATGTGTATTTTGTTATTTATTATGTCAGAAAGTACTTGTTTTGTTTTCCTTTCAGTAAATTAATAATTTTTTCTAATAATATTTTCTTTTCGATATGCTCGCGCTCCCCATTTAGTGTTATCACGCTTTGCTGGGGGGCGTGCCCCACAGGTTGAGAAACAATGCAGCAATCTAATTTCATAACAAGAAAAAATGCAAAAAAAGTATTTACATAAATGTTCAAATAGTTTTAACCTTTCAGTAGATTAATTTTGTTCTCTTTCATTTTTAAATAGTATTCACATTATTACTTCGTAAACGAAAAAGGACATAGGAATAAACCACAGAAAATGCGGTTACCCTGCATGCAATTTTAACCTTGTCACAATCACGATGTAAATGTTCGTAAACCGATCAGTCTCCATAACCCTTTTTATTATACTTACTTTCTTTCACGCTGCCTCATTACACTTATTTTCTGTTCGTTGTGCATTCATGCAAAGTATCTTATTTCATTCATTAGTGTTCACGCGTATTCGTTTCATTCTGAACATTCACGTGAAAAACTGTTAGATTTGAATTTGATAACCGTGTAGTTAGTCGCCTTACCTTTTATATTATATTATTGGGTTAACTTTCTTTTTTTTTTTTATTTATTTTTAATACTGATTGCATGTGTATGTAATTTTATTGAGGTTAATGCACTCTTTTTTACTAGTTTATAATAATAAAACATAATAAAATACTCAGTAGTCAATACTAAACTCATATAAATATTACCGATTATTGTAAGTAATTTTTTCTTGTAAAAATCAATAAAGAAAAAATTCTTCAGCGTGTAGGGTACACACCTATCTTTCATATACGCAATTTTAAACAAATTCAGGTTTCTATTTCTCCAGACTTTAAGATAAAACGATGTGAAATGTTCAGTAGTGGTTTATGATATATTTTTTTATATTTTAATGGATGATTATTTTTTATGTTATTTTTCTAAAGATTTTCGCTGATTTTTTCTCTTAACGTTTTCTTATTTTAACAAACTATTTTTCTTAACTTTTCACAAAAACTGAAAATTAGACCCGTCATATAAAATAAACCTTTAAAAACACGCCCGATAGAATCATCCAGCAGCAAGGGACACTGTCCATGTTCTGCGATCTGTAGGAAGAATTTGTAAAACTTCCGCCAACTTTGCATTCCATTCCATTCTTAACTTTAGTACTAACCTGAATATCTTGATATCTCTACGTTAAAATGATAAAGGACGAATACAGAAAATTCCGTAGAAGATTTCAGATCAATAGCTTCTATAGATCTTGACAGAAAATTACACAAATATTTAAAAAAAATAAATTTCTGAAAATACATTTTAAGATATAGATTTTTTTTAACTTTATGTATAAAATGATTCTGCTCCTATTTCCTCTTTCTCAAAGTACTGTTCCAATTTAATTTTAGTTTTATTCTGATTCTAATGTTCTTTTTTCTGGTATTCATTAACTGTCTACTTCGTTTGTTGTCTAATCGTTCTTTGTTCGACCGCAACGTAATATCGATCCAGTTTTATTCCTAATTCATTAAGAATATAACATTTATCTATGTTATTAATACCGGCAATCGTTTCAGCAACAAATGGTGATAATCCATGACATATCGTATTTATCACACACTCATTTTGGTTTTACGTTTTTCGATATGCAAATTTCCTCAAGAGACTGGGGGTGTGATCTTGTTCTTTTGTCGACAATTCTAAGATTGGTTTGCAGTTCTTCAGTCTTCAATCTTCCCGATTTTAAGTAAGTCTCTTTAACTCCCTATAGGTACCAAATTCCATGTCTTTCATAATCTGGTCGATATACGTTTGCCTCGGTCTTCTTCTAGAAGAACGAGACTTTTTCCTTTCTCTACACCTTTAAATATCGTTTTAGTCAACCCGTCGTCATTTCTTAAAAATGATCGACCCAGTTAGCCCTTCTTTGTTTTAACTTGAGAGGCAAGGTACATCAATGCAAACCACCCTTACTTAATACCTCCTCATTAGTCACTTTGTCTATCCACCGGATTTTCTTCATTTTACGGTAGCGCAATATATCTTCTTGAGATTAGAATTATGTTTGTTTGAAATGAATAGATTACGCTTTTTCTTAAATCCATTCTTAAACTGGATGATACGACTCACTATTTTCGTTTTTGTTCGGCCATCTGACCTTATCTCAGTGCTCAAATATGTAACAGTCCAAATTTTCTAAACACTCTCCTCCCAGTACGCATTGTGCTTTCGTTAGATTCAACTTGTCACAAGTATCTTGGTCTTAATTCTGTTGATGCGCATATTATAGCTTGTACGGATTTTTCACGAAAGAGAAGGTGTATTTCTTTCGTTACTTGAAAACAAATTAAGTAGTTCATTATTTCTATAAATTTCGTTAGTTTTCTGCTCTTCAAATTACGCCAGCTGTTCGTTCCTTTTGGTGAGAGAACATATGTTGGCTTGTCATCACCTCAATCGAAATGAAGATATTCAAACCATATCCTTCTGCTTTCATTACTTCTATCGAAGAATATCTCGCTAAGACTAATTCATAGTATGTTGGATTTCAAAGATAGTTTTACCAGTCGTCCTACTATATCCTGAAAGCGATTTGATTTTACAACAAAACAGAACAAAATACACGATGACTTTTGGCAAAAATTCGTTGTAATATAACCTAACAACTGGTTAATCGATCTTGCATTAAAAATAACTATTTATAACATTATTTTTTAAAAGACAAAAAAAGTTTATATATATATAAACAGATAACATTTATTATTTATACTTAAAGATACAACATTTATAATTTGTAACATATGTTAAAAAATTATAAGGCAAAAAAAAAGAAGAAAAATGTGGAGAAGGGAAGGAGTAAGAGGAGGACTGATAAAAGAAAAATAGTGATAAGAAAGAAAATAATTAAAAATGATAAGCAGGAGAAAAATCAAGATAATAGCGTCAACAACAAACTTTCCCACTAAAGTTTCATACATCGAAATTTAGACCTAGTTTCCTTAAGAACCCCGCTTAATACTCAAAATGAGTGTATATCTGACTCCGCTCCGGTCCGCCCGGGAGAGGAGAATTAACGCCTACTCCCGTACAGCGCCATCACGGAGTCCCGCGTGACATTCACCATCTTTCGCAGACCGCCGCCAAGACTCCCCTGCATACCACCAAAGCAGTACCCAGAGAAGCCCCGCCAACAGTGTCATTAGCTCATAGGTGCCCCCGTCGGAGCGCGACCGTACCCACCGGGCAAGGATAACCCCGCCCGCCAACAACGGCCGCAACTCCGCCGACAGCGTGATTAAATACATGCCACCAATACATCTAACCGAGGCACGCTGCCTTAAGCGCCTACCTTCGGCCAGTCAACTGCCCAGGCGGTCTCTAGCCACCCAGGTTCCTATCACCTACTAAATCCCTTCGGCAGCCCTGCTCAGGGCGAGGAAACGAAGGAAGCCAGCAACTATTGTCCACTCTCTACGAGTCCTCTAGTTGACTCGTAGATCCAAAATAGAGTTTACTCTCTCGAGTTTCCTAACAACTCTGGTACGCTCAGTTTCGTACCGGGGACATATGTGAAGGACATGGTCCACGGTGTCATCGACCCTACAGTCCGGACAGAAGCCGGAATCAACCAATCTAAACTTTGCCAATTTATCCCTAAAGGCACCATGTCCAGAGAGGAACTGAGTGGTATGCCGATTGGGGGATACCCAGCTAACCGCTCGCAACTATCTAACATTGGGAAATATACCATGCGTATAACGACCTGTCAAAGAAGTATTCCACCTATCTTGCCAAGAGTCGAAGAAACCTTGGTCTTCAATCTCACGCATACGCCCAGCAGTAAGAAGGTCTCCCTTCTTTGCAACATATCGCTGGCTACGTTCCGTAGCCGAAATATCCACAGGTTTGATGCCCGCGATCACAGTTACTGCCTCTCGCGAGACAGTCCTGTAACCACCGACAACCGCTAACAAAAGAAGACGCTGGGCTCGTAATAGAATGTCGCTATAACATTGGTACCGCAAACGATGAGCCCAGACGTGCGCAGCGTACAACATAATGGCCTCACAAACGCCTTTATAAAGAATCCGCATGGTACGGAAATTCAACCCCCAATCGGGATGGACCACTCTACGGACGCCGAAGAAAGCATCAACTGCCTTCTTCGCCACATACTGAAGGTGCTCCTTGAAGAGAAGCGCCCCCCGATCCGGCATGGATCGGCGCCTGAAACCGGCGCCGATCCATGCCCGTCGTCCTCGGCGGCTTCTGTTGTCTCCGATTCGGAGACTGGAAGCTATACGGGCGACGACGTTCTCCGCGAACACGATGCTGTTCGCAGTACGGAGAAAAAAAAGAAAAAAAGGATGGCCGAAAGGCAAACCCAGACTATAATTAATAATTAATTTAAAATTAGCGAGTCGATTGTACAATGGATGTTTTTCAAACATCCATGAGCTCCAACGCTTGGTACATGATGTAGACCCGATTTGTATATGTCTGCAAGAAACGCATTTCAGCCGAAATGAAAATTATAAATTAAAAGGATACGATATATTTCGGCGAGATCAACCGCCAAATCTAAGAGTTAGAGGTGGAGTAGCCATATTAACATCGACCAGAGCTACCACCGAAGCGGTTGATCTAAATACAAACCTAAAAGCGGTCGCCGTTAGAATGAAGCGTCCGCTTCAGGTCATTGTCTGCAGCATATACTTACTGAATTTTGATTGGAAGGAGGATGACATAGCGCGATTAGTATCTGAGCTTCCCCCACCTGTCTTATTGGTGGGTGATTTTAATGCTCATAATTCTCTTTGGGGATCGGATCAGGTAGATCCCCGCGGAAGAGAATTGGAAAGGTTCCTGATGAATTCTGAACTTATTCTTTTAAACGACGGGTCAGGAACCTTTTTCAATGCCAGAAATGGATCGACGTCCTGTATAGATCTTGCACTTATAAGCGGATCGATAGCACCGAGGTACAGCTTCCATGTTTTAGACGATTTAGATGGAAGCGATCATTTCCCGGTGCAAATTATAACTGATGTTACAAGGAAAATATATCCCATCTCTAAAAGATGATTGTTTGAAAAGGCAGATTGGACGAGCTTCACAACAAGAACGATACTTCCCTGAAACAACTGGAGTTATCGAGGACGATGTCGACGCTATAACAAATGCGATACTTGAGTCTGCATCGAGATTCATTCCCAAAACATTTGGGAAACTTACGAAACGACCCGTTCCATGGTGGAACGATGAAATAAGCGAAGCTATTAAAAGAAAGAAAAGAGCGTATAACACCCTTAAGAAACGTCCTACCCTAGAAAATCTTATTGCATTTAAAAAATACAGGGCGTATGCAAAATGTCTCATGATAGACTCGAAGAAACGATCCTGGCAGCAATACGTGTCATCCATCGACAGAACCACTACTGCATCAGATATTTAGAGGAAAGTGAAGGCGATTTATGGGCGTAAAAACTTTTCACCCTTAACTAGCCTTCAAGATGAAGACGAAATTAAGGACACTCCAAACGAAATCGCAGGGTTATTATCCATTCACTTCGAGAAAGACAGCAAAACGGCTAACTACGAAGAAGATTTTCGTGCGAAGAACTTGAAGGTCTACTAAATTTCCATACTGAGTATAATTATTCATATAATATAGCATTTAAAATAGAAGAATTCATGAAAGCGTTGGAGAAAGCAGGCAAGACAACTGCTGCTCCGGATGAAATCCATTATAATATGATCAGGCAGCTGAATACCACTGCAAAACGCAGACTATTAGAACTGTATAATCAAATATGGCGGGATGGAATGTACCCGCAGCAGTGGAAAAAACTCATGTTGTTCCAGTACCAAAGAAAAATAAATTTAACAGATCCCAATAGCTATCGTCATATCTCCTTGACGTGCGCTATGGGAATAATTCTCGAAAAAATGATTAATAATCGACTCGTCTGGGATTCAGAAAAAGAAAACCTGGTATCACCATATCAAGCAGGTTTTCGACAATACCACTCTACCACCGATCAAATGATCAACTTAGAGAATATTATATATAACAGCTTTATTACAAGAAAACATTCTGTCGGAGTCTTCTTTGATCTTCAGAAGGCTTTCAATATGACCGGGCGAAATGGAGTAATGCTCCAGATACATGAATGAGGCATTCGTGGCAATCTGCCGGGATTGCTCAGCAACTATATGAATCACCGTACCTTCCAAGTACGTGTCAACAATGAATATTCATCTGAAAGAATGTTGGAAAATGGCATACCACAAGGTTCGCCGTTGAGCGGTACCTTGTTTATGATCGCCATTAATAAATTGATATTAGCCATTCCGGTAGAAATCAACAAAATCGTCTATGTTGATGATTTGGCAATTGTGTATGCCAGCAACAAGACTGCTATGGTGAAATACAAATTGCAACGAGCGATCAACGCTCTAAATGAAGTTGCGAGGAATAATGGATTCCAATTTTCACCAGAAAAAACGTGTTGTGTACACTTCTGTAGGAAGAGAATTTCTCATCAAAGTCCTATGTTGAGAATTGGCAATGATCCAATACAACATAAAGACTACGTGAGATTATTAGGACTAGTATTGGATAAATCCCTTACGTGGGGACTACACATACAGGACTTGAGTGTTGAGATTGTATAAAGCATTGGTTCAATCTAAACTAGACTACGGATGTATAGTATATTCATCCGCTAGGAAGTCGCATTTAAGAAAGTTAGACGTTATTCACAATAGCGGAATAAGATATGCATCAGGCGCTTTCTGCACAAGTCCGGCGGCGACTAGTCTAATGTCTGAAGCCGGAATACTTCCACTACATTATAGAAAAGAGATCCTTTTGCTAAGATACGCAGCAAATATATGGGCTTTTCCTGTCCATATAAATAACAAACTTTTAATAATCATCCTATGGCTGCATTATATGAACAAATATACTTACCGATCTCTCTTCGCCGGAATTAGGTACCACGAATTAAGAAGAAAATACGAAATTGCTATTCCAGATACATTAACGATTTCTACTAGAGAAATACCGCCATGGCTCTTACCAGCGGTAAATGCAAGGTTGGATCTCTCTCAGGAAAAAAGAAAAAAGAAACCAGCAATGATCATCCAACAGGAATTTTTGGCAACCATCAGTAGTTACGAAGAATATATTCGAATTTATACTGACGGTTCTTAAACCGAACATGGTGTTGGATGCTCCATATATGTAAATGGAGAAGCCCACTTTTGGAAACTGCCAGATATGGCCAGTGTCTACACGGCAGAACTTACTGCCATTGCAAGCTCTTCGCTACACAGAACACTATTGCGAAGAGAGAGTGCTGATATGTTCCGATTCTTTAAGTGCACTTGTTGCAATTCGGAACAAAAACATTAAGGATGTCCTAATTGCAAACATCCTGTCCACTTTGTACGTTCTAAACCAACGAGGACAGCGATGCGTATTTGTATGGACTCCAGGGCATGCTGGTATTACTGGTAATGAAAGCGCAGATGAAGCTGCCAGAAAGGCAACAGTCTGCGATGATTTGGATGCATTTCCTGTAAGAGTGGTAGATGTTAAAAGCTGTTTAACTAATATAGTAAGAAACAAGTGGAGTACTGATTGGAGGAGTTTAAATACAAAGTTAAACTCAGTGAAAACTTCTCCATATAAATGGAAAAGGGACTTTAAGTTGACTCGCTGTGAACAAGTAGCTGTGACCAGACTTAGAATCGGTCACACGCGATTAACAAATTCATATTTGTTAACCGGCGAAGAGAGACCAATGTGCGGTGTTTGTAATAAAACACTAAAATTAAGCATATAATAGAAGAGTGTACCATATATGAGGACCTCAGAAAGAGGTTCCTGCTGAGAAACGATATTACTGCTGATTTAGCTAATGGATATGAAAGAAGAATAGTTGCATATTTACACGCCAGTGGAGTTCTTAAAAGTCTATAAAAATGAAAATTTAAAGCTGTGAAAGAAACTCTAAGAGGTAGTTTTTTATATAAATAAGGGAGTCTCAAAGCGTGGCACGTATAGTGACGGGAGGTAGCCCTCTTGCCTAGGCCACCCTGGCTCGCCTGCATTCAAGAGCAGTGAGTCGGGGTGTGTCCAATGATGTCATGGGGGACCCTCAAGGGTGGACTGAGGGCATGAGGCTATAGGTAAGCGCAATGGATGCCTGTAGCCTGTTTATAGTGGGAGTCAACTGCCACGGCATCCTGACGCGACTGATATACTGCCTAACGGCTGTTGTGGTCGCCCCGAGGGTGCTAAAATTAACAAACACACGAGACTGGTAGAAGGAATAATGGTATTGAATTAACCTGTATTTTTTGTATTTATATGTTTCTTTGAGAATTTTTATCTCAATTTTTAATATTGGGCCCTTTACACCCCGTAAGTGTTGTATTTTTCTTTGTTATTTGTATCTTAATGTTTTATGTAGTTTGTGCTTTTAAATAAAATGTAAGAGCCCTTTACACCCTTACATATGACGATCCTAATGGTAATACTAATTTCTTTCTAAGAACGTGACGAGAGCTAATGACCTTAGTAGTCGATGTTCGTAAAAATACAAAAAAAACAATAATTATACGCAGAACGATTCGCGAAAAATGTAAAAAGGTTTTATTACACGTTCTACTGGTGAAAATAAAGAAGAAAACTCGTATAAACATGGCATCGAAAACGCTTTGTTTTAGTAAGTGTCGGTTGGCGAAAGATTTCGCTTGATTTCTGCGCCTTCGGTAAAAATTAACCCAGACTGTAATTTCTGGGACCCATATTAAGGCGTAAATTTAGTGCTTTTGTATGAAATCAGACCTAAAGAATTGAAGAAAAAAAGAGCTTTATTTTTAGTAGTTACCGAGAAAACTGGTGTAAAAGACAAAAGATTAGTGCCAAAAAAAGCACTATTTTATGTTTGGCGTAAAATAACTTTGTTAAATTGAAAATAAACATACAGTGCTTTTAAATAAAATTTGTAGGTAACTTGATCCGAGTAAAATTTTATACTTAAAATCCACGGTAACTAAACACAAAAATTAGAATTCAAATTTTATTAAAAACAAAACAAATCAAAACGCGGGAGATTTTAACTAGGTGTTAAACGAAACAAAATTATCAGTATTACAAAACAAAAAAAAAAAATTTTATAATAATATAATTTTTAATTTAAAAAGAACGTACTATATGAGCCACGGAAATCTACACAGCACCGTCAAAATTGGATACCGATACAGGTTCTGTTAAAGGTTTGATGCGGGACTTTATGCGACAGAATATCGGGACTACTTATTTTCAATGAGGGTGTTTTGGGTGCTTCGTACTTAAACGTTTTGCAAAATAATTTGCCAGATCTATCGGAAGATGTTCTTCTGATAACAAGGAGGCAGATGATTTTCTAAAACAACGGGGCAACTCCATATGTTTCCCTAAAAGACAACACTTAAATGTGACTTTTTTAAACAAGTAAATTGGACGTGGCCGACCTATCAACTGGCCTCCAAGGTCACCTGACTGGCGACCTCTGGACTAATACCTGTGGGGCACTTGAAATCATTAGTATATGAACACAAGCGTAATACAAGAGAAGAGTTAGTTATTGGAATTCTCAGTATACAATAGTCTGCAAAACCAATAGTTGTCAAATGCATTGTTTGAAGATTATCAAGAGGTTGACAATGATATAGAAACGCATGAAACTTGAAAACCGTTTTCCGGTTTCTCAGTTTTACAGAAATTGCTAATGACGAAACAAAGCGTCTTTGTTTCGCAGACGATCTAGCCCTCCACTCAAACAACATAAAAGAAACTAGTACCCAAATAGAAACACTAGAACAACTTGCTGAAAAAAGTAGGTTTGAAAATATCGTACGAAAAAACTAAAATTATAGTCTGGGATCCACTATGCATTAATCATGTAAACGTAAATGGAAACAAAGTGGAACTAATGGGAAAATTTAAATACCTAGGAGATACCGTAATATATAACATCAATGAGAAAATAAACTGACAAGAAAGAATTGAGAAACTTAAAAAATCATTAATTACTACCCAAAACATATGCAATAAAAATGCCTATCGACGAAAACTAAAATCAAAGATTACCGAACAGTATTCTTCCAGAAATACGATACGCCAGCGAGACTCTCTTCGGACCGTGCAAAATTGGAGAAGTAGAAAGGATCGAAAAGATAATAAGGAAGATAGTCAGAAAATGCATAAACAAGAAAAACATAGTAGAAGGACACTGGAGGATAATTCCAAATGAAGAAGTATATAAAATAACAACCCCGCTGACAAATTTCTTCAGGAAAAAAAGAATTTCATTCTTGGGGCACCTACTTAGAGCAGAAAACACCAGACCTACAAACCAAATAATTAATTTATACTGGGAAAGAACAACAAAACTGAAATAGATAAAGTAAGTCCGAAACGTTATGGAAGAGTTGAGAATCTCCAAAGAAGATCTAATCACAAAATCTGGAAAATACGACAAACTAATTAAAACTAATATGATAACATTTGAACCTAAAATCAAAAAGAGATCCCACAGGGTGAATTCAGACGAGGACAGGCGCCAAAGATCAGAACGCCTCAAAAGGATGTGGGCAAAAAGAAAAGAATCAAAATAAAACAACTCACACGATTCGGAAATAAGAAGAACCGATTACAAAATGGACTGGGCCAGAAATTGAACTAAAGTGATCCTATGAGGTGGTAAAAGCAACAAAAAGAAAAAAAAGTGAAATATTCTGCTTCTGTCTTCAATGTACACAAATAATAATATATGCTCAAACCATTTACATTAACTCTACTTATTTTTGTGTTTTATTTGTGTTTGTTTTATTTAGATCCTTTTCCGTGCTGAAGGAGCATACATTACCCATTGTTTAAGAAAGAGATTATTCATTTTAATTCTGAAGCAATAAAATAAATAAATCTATAATAACAAAAAATAAGTAAATATAATCATTTCTAAGAGAAAGAAAATATAAAGATAGTTGTTTAATTTTGGGTCTAGGAATTTCTTTTAATTTTTTAATTTTTACAGATTTAAAAAAAATCTTATTTCAATTTTTCTTACGGCTATAACGCAAATAAAGCACCTGAAATACAAGAGGATCAGTTAGATTTGCGTTTCTCTGAGAATATCCACTTGTCGGATGAAATATTACCAGCATTTTACAGGGCTTGAGATGTTTTAATATGTATCAGTATATTTTGGCTTAGTTAAAAATACGAGATACCACTTCACTTTATATTTTTCTTAAGTAAGCCTCGAATGAGATGCTTGTTATTCTTGAGGATGGGAATATTATTTTCAGGAATGCTTTATGATTCACGCTCGATTGCTTAAGTTACATATATACTAGGGATATCTCTAAAGAAGAGACCGCTGGAAAAGTTTTCTCCTTAAGGTTGGCGAACCTGTGTCGTTCATGGCCACGCTAGTGTAGTATACATTGTAATGTTGTCTGTAAGTTGTCGCGATTTATCAAAAGTCAGGTAGATGAACTTTTTTGACTGATCTTCGTACTTTCCATTACGTGTAGCTATAACAATTGCCGATGAAGTAAAAATCTGTTATAAAAGACTAAGCACTTCTTATCTATACTTACTTAAGTTGTGATTATATGTGAATTTAAAATCGCTTATAATACGTAAAATGTAACTTTTTCTTCTACATCAAAGAAGCGTAAATTTAAATCAACGTATAATATTTTATTTTAAGTATTTATTAAATAATTGCTGTTTACGGAATGATTTCAAGTTTTCTTAAAAATTGCAGTTTAAAAAAAAAATATTAATTTTCTTTTAAAAAGTTTAAAAAATGGATAAAATAAGAAGAAATGAATGACTGTTATATAAGGTTATTATAAAACTTATAAAATTCACATTTAAAATTATTGCACCTTTACTATAAGAAATGAAATAACGCTTACTTCTCAAGGTTAAGCGTATCTGTACAAATATTTACTTACATCAGGTTCCATAAAAAATTCAATATATTATTTCACTTACCGAAAGGACGTTAAAATAAGATTTGTTTTGTCTGCGGCAGCGCTAAAATTAATATAAAATAGTATAAATATAAATCATGTATTATTTAATATACAGTCTACCGCATAAGTGTGTTTTTATCTATTTAAAAAAAAACGAATGGATTTTTACAAGGACAGTCCAACGATGTAAAATGATAATTGTAAAATAGATTAGCAATACATAATTGACATTGGACTTATCAGTTAACTCGGATATATAAGTTATATAATAAAACGGTAAAAAATAAAGTGGAATAAATGTCATAATTCAGAAATAGAAAAGTGCTTTTATTAATTTTTTTAATAACAACAGGTTAATCAAACAATTTTACAGTTATTAATCACGAATTTGTTTTACAGAGTATGAAAAAATATGCTAAATCTGATCCGGAGTTCGAACGCAGAATCTTCCCGATGAAAGTAGAGGTACTACCACTCCGCTACAGTAGTACGATTAATATTATAACCTAATCCGATTTTCCGTACTTTTGTCAGAGTATTTTATTCTAGATTTTCTTTAATAATATCTCCTTGACCGTAAGTGTAATCTGAGATAATAAAACAACATATCGGTAACACTGATTTTAAGATTTCAACTACATTTCTTCTTAGTTTGAAGAAGGTATTCGAACTTAATATTCGAATACTGTAGTAAGTACATTATGCGATTTAAAACTAAACGATGAATAAAGTTAGAGCATTTTTTACTCGGTAGTGATAACTGTAGTGTTTTCATAGTGACCGTAATGGTATTCGTAAAAAAATAAGATTAACTTTTTCCACGTACATAAGCTCTTTTTTTCTAAATAAAATAAACTAAAATAGGAGCATCTGTTGGTCCATCTAGTTTGAAAATAGCTTGAATTTTTCTCCTTAAATTTAATTTTAAAAATATATTGTACAGTTTTGTTGAAACGTACAACGACTTATAAGTTAATCAAACGAATTATCCATGCGCGTGCCCTTACGCAAACACATATGCGCGCGAATACGGACCAACAAAAACATTGTTCGTCGGGCAGAGTGCTGTATCCATCTTGGAGGAGGATATTTTAAGTATTTTATTTGTTTGCGATTGTATTTTTATTTTTGTGAAATATTCAATTCTTTTAATAATATTAAGTAATTATTAATATCCAAAATTTTGTTTCTTTAAGTACCTTCTTCTTTTTCTGTTTAGCCTCCGGTACCACCATCAGGTATTACTTCACAGGATGAATGAGGATGACAGGTATGAATGTAAACAAAGTGCAGTCTTGTACAGTCTCAGGTCGACCGTTCCTGAGTTGTGTGGATAAATGAAACCCGGCGCCAAAGAACACTATATACACGATCTAATATTCAAATCCGTATAAAAGTAACTGGCTTTACTAGGATTTGAACCTTAGAACACTCGACTTTGAGATCAGCTGATTTGCGATGACGAGTTCACCACTAGACCAACCCGGTGGGTTTTCTTTAAATAACTGGTTAAAATCTGTCACGTTTTGATATGTTTTGTTATTAATAAACACTTTGAATTTCTTACGCTTGTATTTAGTTTGTGGACTTTATTCATTACATTTTACTTAGAATCAAAATATTTACAAGTTTAGTTTAAAACCTTTAAGTGTTCTTCCGTTTAACAAAGTTTTTTTACTCCAAACATAAAAGAGTGTGTTTTTCGACCTCGATCGTTTGTCTTCACCACAGATTTCTCGAAAAGTAGAGTAAATACAGTTCTGCGACCTATCAATTTTTCAAATAAATTTCACATAAAACCGCTAAATGTACCCTTTAATTTGGATCCCATTAATTACAGTCTGGCTTAATTTTACCGAAGGCGTAAAAATCAGGGCAAAGTATTTCGACAGCCGTAAAATTTTGTTTTTTTAATAATTCAGAAATTAGTAAAATTTTTAGAACAATTATTAAAAAAAAAAATTCTTCTTTGTTCGTAACGGTTAACGAACATCTTTAAGACATTTTGTAATATAAATTCCAAGGACATATTATGAAATAAGTTATAAAAGTATTTAAAATATTATCGTTCAATGATATCAAAACGGCAAGAATCTATTTTAATGTCATTTAAAGTTTAATATAAAAATAAATGATGAAATAATATGAAAAAGAAGGAAGGGGAGAAGGTAATTAAAGTCATTATAAATACATGAGTTATTGCCACGTCATTTTGTACGTCATGAAATCAGTATGTATTATTATTATTATAATGTCAAGAAAGTGTGTGTGTGTGTGTGCTTGGGCGCGTTCGTTTGTAAGCGGAAGGGGAAGAGTGAGAGAGAGAGCGATAATATCGTTGGGTTGGGGGTCAATAACCTTGTTAACGGTCGGTCAAACACAACCTCGTTAGAATTGAACTTCAGTAGTATATAATGTAAGTTACTGAAGTATGTGTTGTAGTATACACACTACTACCAACACAAAGAGTTACAGAATACGTACACAAAGATACACAGCAGAGCAGCTCCAATTGTTAGGTCAATGACCTCAGCAGAATTTCTGATGTTCAAGGACAAAGGATTTTATTATATTACATATTATTATTATTATTGAAATAAAGGTCATTTTTCCAGAAAATTATTTTTAATAATCTTTCACTTTATCCACAACCTACTTGTTTTTGTAGAAGAGTATTACTGAAAATGATAAAAATAGGAAAAATATAAATTAAAAAAAATGAATGCAAATGATAAAACATAAACTTATATTCTGTTTTATTAATGAATACATGAATAATAAAAAAATTGAATTTTAGATATTTTGTTTTAAAATAACATTCATGAAGTATATTTTTATCTATTTTATTATTGCATTCTAATTAATTAAATATTGTATATTATAATTTCTCTATAGAACGAAGGACTTTGTGAAGGAGCGCAAAATAAGATTATTTTAATTAACGTGCTTTATTTACATATATGTGAAAATTTATAGAACGTGTTTTTGAGGTTTAAACTTCTGTTAACCACAACGTTAATACGTTCCAACTTACCCAATAATAATTTTTCACATTATCTTTATAAAAAATAACGTAAAATTTATAAAATTGCATATAAATTTACTAATATAAAAAATTGTATCTTTAAAATCCTCCCGCAAGACGTATTTTTTAATAAGATTTTATTATATTTATTTATTTTTTTACCTTTTCATTACAATTAAAACTAACAACCAACCACTCTGTCGTGAATTTAGAACCCAGCTATGTAATTTGTTTTTACTCCTAGATGTAAAAAATCGGTAATGAATATAATGTCCGGGTGATTCAAAAAGGACTTCACAATTTTAAAAGAATATTAAAATTTATTTAGATAACTTACAGATTCAGTTGAAAACTCACTTTATAACAAACACATTAGGTTTTGACTTACACAGTTCATTAGTACCGAATTTGGCCACCAGCGTTATTAAAAATGTATACATTGACTCGTGCGGAACGTGCCGCTGTGTGTATTGGTTCCACGATTTGCAGTCAGCAACTGCAGTTCAACGTAATTTTCGTAGAGAGTACGGTAGGCATACGAATACTCTTGACACCAAACCTTCGTTGGGACAGGTTGTTCTGTTAAACATACAAAATTATCGGGACGCCCACGTATCCCTGAAGCTGCAGTGTAACAACACAGAGAAAGCTTTCCATGTAGTCCGAAAAAAAATCAACTCGACGTGCGTCACGCGAGATTAGAATTTCACAAAAGAATGTTTGGCGCGTATTACGTAAATGATTGCACTTGAATCCATGTAAACTAACCGTAGTTCAACACATTTTAGATGACGACAGAGTTGATCGTCTGCAGTTTTGTTTGGAAATGATGGATACAACTGCAGACGACGATACATTTTTAGCCGATGTAATTTTTAGTGATGAGTTAACGTTTCACATTAGCGGCAAGGTGAACCACATAACTGCCGAATTTAGAGTAGCGAAAACCCTCATGAAACTTTGCAGCGCATTCATGATAGCCCTAAGGTCAATGTTTTTGTGCCCTAAGCAAACAAAGGCTGTACGGTCTGTTCTTCCAGAATGCAACCGTAATGGTATCATTTATTTGGACTTGTTTCAAAATTTCCTAATTCCTGAATTAGAGAATGATAAACAAGATGGACGTCATTACTATCAGCAAGAGACGAGATACAACTTCACTACCGCCTAGAAGTCGGAGATTTTTTTGATACTCGATTCCCAGATCGATGATGAAGGTCCAATATCCCCCCCCCCCAGATTTGAATCCGCTAGGTTTTTTCTTGCGGGGTTTCATTAAAGATCGGGACTATTTATCGCTTTCGTCTGCCGATTTTGTTGAGCTAAGATTTCGAATTAACGCCGCAACTGCAGAGGTAACGCCCGACATGCTGGCTACATTTCCAAGAAATGAGATCTCAACCGAATCTGTAAGTTACATCAATAAATTATTATATGCTTTTAAATTTGTGAAGACCTTTTTGAATCGCCCGTATTAGTCACGTTATACCTTTGCCGATTAGTTTTAAGCTTAATAGTACTATTGTTCGCTTCATAATAACATTAACATATTAAAGACAATATTGCTAATACAAAACAGAATAGAATTTTGGCCAGTATCCGTTTAGAGATTAACGATCAGATAGATAAGTTTGCGTAAATAAAACTTGTTGTAAACGTAAATAACTCTTATTTACAAAATACATTGCATAAAAACACAATAAAATCAAAATCAAGATAGAAATGGAATATGTATAAAAATAAAATTTGAATAAACACAAAATAAAAATTTATAAAAAGTAGTTAAATTAATAAAAAATAATTGAACATATATAATTAAAAAAATAAAAAATAAAAATATTGTACTGAAAAGGAAAAAAATAATTTTCTACTACGCCCTCAACACACTCCTTGAAATTTATTTTCTTGAAGTCAACACCAAATTTTAAAAGAAATATTTATTACTATTGCAAATTTCGTGATCAGTATCTCGCGTCATCGCTATTCATTTAGGCGTCTAAAATTCTATTCATTTAGGTCTAAAAAATTTACTACTTGTAAGAGAGAAGAACGTTCTCTTGAAATAAAACAAGCTCGTTCAAAAAAATAAAAAAATAAAGTTACGAGAGAAAGGATGTGTGGGATTCGAACTCAAGAGTATGATATCGTAATGACCAGAGGCTGTTAAAATGCAGAAATACATGAAACTTAGCTTGTCAAAAGAAATTCAGTCTGAAAGGGAACGTCCAAATGATTTTATTTTAATGTAATCGCCTTTATTTTAAGAAAAAAACTTTGTAACTGGTCAAGTCAAATTGTTTAGTAGTTCAAGGTGATGTTATCTACAGAAGAGATGACTTCTCATAATGTTGCAAAGACAGCAGTAAAACTAGGGTAGATACCCCCCTACCTGTGACAGCGGGACGGTAATAGTTAAAGACCAAGGCAAGACTTACGCCGATCTTTTACGGACAGTAAAGGAGTCGGTAAATAGTGATGAGGTGGGTGAAATTTTTGTCCTAAGGAAAGAGGCAAATGAGGATTTTGACATTCGCGTACAAGGGACAGCAAAGGCGGAGGAACTTAGGTCGGTCTTGAGTTCCAAGACGGCTGGCCTCCGAGTAGATATTAAATCCAGGGATAGTCGTAGGACGGTCATCCATTTAAAGGATAGTTCAATGGATATCACAGAACCGGAGATAGTCGCCGCATTGGAGCAGGTATTAACGGGGACTGAGGAATTTAAGGTGTATTCGGTCCGGCCCGCCTATACGAATACACAAAACGCGACTGTGTTAACCAGCTATCAAACAGCGAGACGGTTAATTGAAAGAAGGATTCGAGTAGGCTGGGTTCATTGCCGGGCGTCCATCTGCGAACCTGAAGATCGATGTTATAGGTGCTGGGCGTCCGGACACGTGTCCGCTACATGCAAAGGGGAGGACAGGTCGAGACTATGTTTTGGGTGCAAAAGACTTGGTCATTACCGCGCTCAATCTGTTGAAACACTCTGTTCGTTGTGTGGCAAGGAGGGACACAGGATGGGGCGCTGTCCTGAGGTAAAGTGGATCACCGAAGGACGGGAAGTCTTAGATAGAAAGGACAGCTCCGATCAGGAGGGGGCGATTCGCGGAGGTGGGCCCTTCTCGAGGAGAGATCGGGAACCCCTGGGGGTAAATTAAGGAATTAATGACTCGATTCCGGCTGGACTTAAATAAGATCTCTGCAGGTGAGTTAGCTCTATTATTTTTCTAAGCGCTAACGACAGATATAAGGGGGAACTTTCTTTCTTATTATTTGCTTACCTTTTCCATTCCAGTCGACCCCTCCGGATCACCATCGATATGGAGCATCCCCATCCTTTGATCCCCGGAAACTTTTATTGCATTTTCGGGGGGATACAATCCTAGTAAAGGCAGTTATTTTTATACGATTAGAATACAAGATTGTGGATACCGGTGTTCTTTGGTAGTCGGGTTTCAATTAACAACGCATCCCAGAAATGGATGACCTGAGTTTGTACAAGACTACACTTCAATAACATTCATATATATCATCTTCATTCGTCCTCTGTAGTAGTACCATACGGTGATTCCGGAGGCTAAATAGAAAAAAAGCGTACAACATGTAAACAAAGGTGAATTTTATTATAATACTCGCCTTTGGCACCAGAGGAAGAGTACAAGAGTTAGTACGGTTATGCCTTGTCGCCGAATGGCTTGGACGGCACGAGGCACTTACTAACCTTATGGTCGCCCTGAAAAGGGCTGTTGTCGTCGAATGGCTTCGATGGCTCGTAATTCATAACCTTGTGATGGCCCTGAAAAGGGCCGTTTTTTGCGTTAGCTCTGAGAAGAGCTTTTGGGTCCGGAAGCTGGTCTCTGGCGAAGTCGGGGAGTTGCGGCTCGTCCACTGAAGTCCGACCGGGCTTTCCCTCAGCGGCAGTTGGTTCCCCACTATAGTGTGGCAGTGGTGGCCCCCAGAGCCCCGCAGTGTCGGGTCGGCGTCGGTCGTCCTTCGCCGGCGCGGCCGAGGTAGTTCTCCCCGAGCGGTCCCACGCTGGGCCGTCTACTGCTGCTGAGTCCGTCAGCCAGGGCGATTGAAGCCCGGCGCGGAAGGTAGAGTCCGCATCCAGCGGCTTCCTCGGCGGGCCGGCTAGGCCTGCTGCTCCGGCGGGGATGTTGGCATCCGCCGGGAAGTCCCACGTCGAGGCGGCCAGGGAACATCTATCTTCTTCCATCTTCTTCTTCTTCTTAGTGTCCTCCAGGTGGTGGTCGACGATGAATTGAAAATTCACTCTTGTGCACGCTCTTTTATTGGAACCTGAGAGTGGTGGGGCCGCTATGATGGGAGAACCGCGATTATCTGCGTGGCGGTAGTGATGCTTCCGTATATTGTGCGCCAGCTCACTTTTGAGTTGCTATACCGTATTCGTACACCGATATTAAATTAGGCAAACATGTGCTAAATAAAAGCCTCTATTCTGCCCTTTTTCTGTAACTAAATACCTAGAATGAAACGAGGTTCTGGAAATACGGTGGTACATTCTAGTTTTTAATTTTATTTATTTCAAGTGAACTTCCTTCTCGCTTTTCATTTATCTTTCAGTACTCAGTTGATTTCAAACTTGTAAACTTGTCGCATCTCGGTCACATACCTCTTCTTTTTTTAAAAAAAATACCAAAAATGAATTTTTTTAAAAATAAATAAACTATTTAAAAAATATATATATATAATATTCTTTAACAATTTAAAAAAAAACTTGATTAAAAGTTATATTTTCAAAACAAAAAAGTCTTCATTTAACGGTGGCGAAAAATTAAAAGTTGTGTCAGAAGCTGAAATTATCGATGATCGAGCAGCCTCTAAAAAGTATGACATCGATGAGTCGTATATTCGAGATCGGTGAAAGAAAAAGGATTTATGTAACCCTTCTTCAAAAATACGATCGTTTCGTCGACCGAAATGCGAAAAATTCCCGGAATTAGAGCAAGAATTATTTTTATTTTTTTTTATTAAAGAAAAAGTGGAAAGGTGTTTTGCAATTTCTACAGAGATGTGCCTTGTAAAGGAAAAACAAATAGCTTCAGCAGGTAATATTGAAAATATTACAGCTAGCAGAGGTCGGTTTCAAACATTTATTTGTAGATCTGGTTTGACTATAACAAGGCAAACCACTGTTTATCAAAAATTGCCGGATGCCTTTGAAGAAAAACTTAAGAATTTTAACGATATGTTATATGGCTTGCGCAAAAAATCGATTTTGAACTATCACAAATAAGTAACGCTGATCAAATGCCTGTATACTTTGAAATGAATTCAACTATAAGTTTGGTGAAAGAAGTATTCCTATATTTTGAATTGGAGGTTGCGAAAAAACAAATTTGTATAGTTATGATTGTCGTTTTAGCAGATGAAAAAAGAGGATGGATGTCTTACCCGGACGCCATCCATCTCAAGAGTGATCTCTCACAGCCTCCTCCTTCCTGTCATGGCACGCACGGCTGTCTTTTCAGGGGCAAGCTGCAGGCCATTATACTTTTTCATTTAAATTCAATCCATAGTGTGTAAATTATAAAAAATAATCCTCTACCGGCAAGATTGAAGGACAAAACGCCGTTTGAAATTTCAATAAATGCTTCTGGGAATATTACATACAACTTTATTTGGATGAATTCTCTGAGCTTGAATTTGTTATTCATTCTGTATGTGTAAATCTAAAAAGATTTTACCAAAAGGAAAGCAGTTTTTCCAATTTTTTTTTCTTTTACAAAATGACAACTTGAAAATATTAATTCCAAAAAAGACTATATTTAATAAAGAAAGTGTGACTCTCATAAATAAATATTTTAAGTGAAAAAAATCAGAAATTTCTACTATTCTAATCGTGATAAATTATTATATCTAGATAAAAAAAAGTTCATTCATTGTCTTTTTAAAATAGGTTATGTAGTTCTTACCTATTCCCGTATAAATAGTAAAACAGAAATAAATCGATATAAACAAAAATATTGCAGCAACAGTCTACTTATTTTCGTTTTCTACGGAATGAGAAGATAACATGAAAACAATACTCAACTCAGCATTTATTTATAGACATAAATTAAATTGTACATACAGCGTACAGACAACGCTAGCAAAGACAAATTATGGTACTTTCTTAAGAAAATAGTACAATGAAGTTTTCAATTAAACATCTTGAGATCCAACATCCAATTTTTACAAACGAAATATCACAATAAAATTCAATCTATTTTTTAAATTTAACTCGCTAAAAGTCTTTTACAAGACTTGCTTTATCCATCGATTCAAAATACTCTTACACGAAAAATGACATTGTAAAATACATACATTGTTTTCTATTTAAGTTTTATGTTCACACAATAATGGGGTTTTGATAAATCTGTTTGCAAACAATTGTCAACTTTTAATAAAGACAATCGTAAATGAATTATTCTTTTAAAATTATTCAGTTTAAAAAAAAACAACATATTTTTATTTATATTTTTAAAAATCTACTAATAAATTGCCAAGGTGCTGTCAAACAGTATAATTTAGGAACATGGAAATTCATATCGACTGAAAAAAATCAGCCTAGAAAAAATGTTTACTGTTTTAATATGTACAGAATCAACAATAATATTATAAGTAATTTTATAATTAAACAAAATTTATGTAGCCTTATTTTTTCTAAAAAAATAATTACGAAGAACAATTTTTGTTTTATATCCTTAAAATTTTACGCGGAAAGTAGTACTTAAGTGCGTTTGGGAGAATAGTTATATTGATTTTCATAACCAAGGTGTCAAATACGTCATCTTAATCTCGCAATTGAAAAAAAGATATATGATTTTAAAAAAGGCTTGAAAATATTAATTACGAGTAATAGTATTCTTATAGTCCTAAACGCAATTCCGTTGTAGACTTCCAGTCTTTCATAATGAATATTTTATTTAATCTTTCTAATAGACCTAAGTGTATGTGGTCATAATTTAGGTTACATCGGTTGCAATGTGCATCTTTTTTACCGACTTCAATTAAAGTAGGAGATTCCCTATTCGACTTGAACTTTTTGTATGTATGTTTAAAAATTACACTTCACTAAATGAACAAATGTCAATGTTGTTTTTCTACTATTCGGTTGATATAGTATTGTATAAACTATAACAAGAAAAATATATAAATCATGCGACAAAAAAAAATCACTTTAACTTTTCTATGGTATTTTTGGAATTCAAAAAGGCGTGAAATATTAAGAAGTGAAAAAAGGATACATTTTATTCATTCGTTGGTACATATTTATGAGCATCTATTTGTGTTAATAAATGGGATTTACCGGAAGAAAAATGTTCAAATACGGCACGATGACTTACACAGAGTGATTCACAAAGAATGTAACAAATTTTCAGGACACGTTCTACTAATGAAAATAAAGAAGAAAGCTCATATAAACATAAGTTCGGAATCGCTTCGTTAGCGAGTATCGGCTAGCAAAAATTTTTTCCTGATTTCTGCGGCTTCGATAAAATTAAGCAAGACCAGTTCTAAGGACCAAAATTAATGGGAAAATTTAGAAATTTTAAATGAATTCTGACCTGAAAAATTAAAAAAAAAAAAAAAAATACTGTCCGCATATATGATTTCAAACTGTATCTTCCTTTTCATTATCATTGTTTTTAATCGGTTTGCATTATATGTAACATTATTCCATACTGCTTGATGTCATATTGATATTCTCAAAGTTTTTTCAAGCGAAGATTCAAGACGTTTATTACGAAAACTTGGTTAAAAAATATATAATAGCGTCGTTCTCTTTCACGTCGTTTTCTTATTGTATTTTTGTTTTTTTTTATTTTTACCTTCTAGTCTTCTGTGAGCGGCTTATTGTCGTACGGTGAACCTTTTGGTGACCTATCTAAATTTTAATAAAAGTAAACAAAAATAAAGTAAAATTAAATAAATTAAAAAACCAGCTTCAAACAAATTTGTATTAAAAGCTATTAATTTTTCGATTTTTCTTTAAATTTCATTTTTATGAATTAGACAAGTTGAGGGTCAGTAAATGGCTAATATATGTTTGTTATTGATCTGGAATCTTTAAGAAGGCTTGGTAATTTTAAAAAGAATCAAAACTTATTATTTTTTTTAGCTTTCGCTACAGATAATTTTCGCAGTAAGTTTTGTATTATATATAAGAAAAAAACTTATAAGGTAACTTATTATTTCAAATTTTTTTTTGTTGAAGCTTCTCAGTTAATCTATTTTAATAATACATTCTGTTTTTTATAAAATGCTATTATTTTTGTTAAAAACATCTCTATACGTTAATTAGTTTATTTTTATATCTTGCGATTTCTGACAGGTTTATTAAATCTTATAATAGTAATAATAATAATAACAACAACAAAAAGATTATATATATATATATATATATATATATATATATATATATATATAATTTATGTTGAATTTAATATAAAAATTCTTGTAAGTCTTTTATAAGAAAAAAGTAATTTTAAAGGTTTAAAAGTCTTGTGGAATTTTGTGAATCTTTAAAAAGTGCTTTAGGGCGAATATCATCAACTTCATCAGATATTTCCTCTTTTTAAAATATAATATGCTTACTATCGTCGGAATCTTATAAAGGTCGTCAGAGATACACACAAGGAAGAAAGAAAGAGGGTCGGAAGGTTAGGGGATAAGAAAGAGAGAAAGTGATGCACGTACGTAGAGAAGAAAGACGAGATGAATTGTCCAAAGCGAAGGGAATACATGCATGCAACATAGCTATTTTTCTAATACAAACAAGCATGAAAGTAATTTTAAATTGCATTTTTTTCATTCTCGTAAGTTATATTTTACATCTACATCATATAATTTTATTTTAAATATTTTAACCGAAATATTTAAACACACACACACACACACACACACACACACACACACACACACACACACACACACACACACACACACACACACACACACACACACACACACACACACACACACACACACACACACACACACACACACACAACACTAATAATAATAAAGGAAAAATTATTTTATTATTTTTTTTAAAGATGGCCGCCACTTCTCCCTTAAGCCATCCCAACCTCCATGAAGAATTACCCACTCTAAACTGGAAGTGGTATTGACTATTTTAAATGTGAATAAGTGTATAAACAGTAATAAATTCTTAAAATATGCACTTACCTATCCGGGACTTACTAATAGGGCACGTAAGAAAAGAAGGGAAATAACTTAAAGAAGTTACAGAATACCTAACATAAACTTTTGTAAAATCTGTGTGCATAGTTAATTCTATTAAAAAAAAATTGCGAAGATAAACATCTTGTTCTGTCAAAATCGAAAAAATTCAGTCGCTCATTAATGACATAATTTTCCTTTTATATATGTTAACATTCATTTGAAATTAATTAATGTCTTTAATATCACATAATTTATATGATAAATCAGTGCAACGAGCCAAAAGTGGCAGGTTGTTAGATTGCAAATATTTAAATAACACGTGACGTCTGGGTGTAAGTACGGCAGTCGAAGACCAACACTGGAAACATCAACGTTAATAGAGCCATTGAAAGCTTTATGAGAAAACAAGTCTTGCACCTTACACCTTTTCTCCGATATAAAAATACCTCGATGCGTATATTCATGTTCGCATGAAAGAAAACGCTCAAGACCACAACGGCGCCTCAAATTATAGAACAATAATTTTTGCACAGTCTCTACTTGTCGGGACGTGTCATTTCTTCTATAATTTCATATTACAGAGCAGTATTCTAAATGTGAACGAACCTTACTCTGATGCAGCGGAAAGATAGTAAGAATAGAATGAAAATGTCGACAAATCCTCAGAAGCAGCCGAAGATCTCTTCGGCTTTGGACGTTATTCTATCGATGTGATAATTAAAAATAATTTATAGTCAAACGTTTATCTCAGATCCTCAATTAAACTTTCACGACGAATGATAGTGTTAGCAATTTTATACTAATAGTTAATCATTAACGTAATCCGAAAAGAGCTTAAGAACAAAGTTTTGTCAAGATTTAAATTTTTGTCATCACCAAACAACATTTTAGAAAGCATTTTGTACTGGGTTTTTCAAATGTCAAGATTATTATCGACTCAAGTATATAGACGGTTAACTTTAAAAGTGAATATCTACGTCAAAATAAAATCTGCCGGTAATCAAAAATAAAAAACAAGTAGTTTTTTAAAACTACTCGGGAAAAAATGTTTTTTATAAATTTTTTCACATCAATTTTTAAAAAAAACCGATAAAAAACTGCAAAAAACTTCAAAGACTGATCGTAATTAATAAAGAAATAAGAAAAAAAAATCATTTTTGGGTAATATCTATTAGCAGATAGCATCAGTGGCATTTAAAGAAGTGATTGGCATTTGAAAAGATACAGATACCGTAGTTGCCAATTCATATACTCCGGTAAAGTGAACGAAAGAGAGAGAGAGAGAGAGAGAGAAAACAGAAAATAAATATATTAATTATTGAATGATCTATTTTGTTTATTGAAAACCCTTGAAAGATTTATAGTTAATAAGGAAAACAAAAAAAAGTAAAATATGATTAGAAAAGTTGAGGGAAATTGTAAGTTTTGGTTCATTAAAAGGTTATCAAATACTGTCCTTTTAAACATATTAATGCAGTGGATTGTATGATGCTTTCAAAATGTGAATGTCAGAAACATGTAGTTGAAACTCTTAAGAATGAACCGTACAGGGAAATTCTGTGAACAGGAACCTAGAATTAATACTCACGCAACGTATACTTCAATGGAATCGATAATACGAGCATAACATTTTAACCCAGGTAACAGAAACCCTGGTTCTAAAGCTATTAGTTTGTATAAAAAGGAAGACATGAATTTCAACCACCACGCCATTAATTTCACCATCCTAATCGCTCAAATTTCGGGTTGAAAATGGTTGAGAAATATATTCAGCGTTGGAAGAAGTTTCCTGACGGAAGTATCCGGATAACACTGTCGGAATAATGTTGACGGATAAGGTGGTTTGAGACTCGGTACCGGCTTGTGTTGATCGGGTCCTGAGACGTAAAAAGGAGGTAGCGTAACGAAGTACTCTAGATCCTAGTTGATGGATTCTGGATGATCCTAGAAGGTGGTGTAAATAGGATGGTTGCTCTAACTCTGCAGACAGGACGCCCGGGACTGAAGTAATGCGAAAGCGGCTCCGGAACGGGGAAAACGTGGGTGAAAGGGGGATTTTTAGTGTGTAAGAATCCCACGCGATCAGGCGATATTATCATGTCTGGTGCCCTTGGAAGGTTTTCCAAAAAAAAAAAATAAATAAATAATCTATGCAGATTAATTCACAGTTAACAACAGTCCTCCGATCTACGTCGGGTAACAGTTAAACCTGATCGAAATTATACTCCTTTGAATCTGTGCAGTTCTGATGACTGTTAACGCGGGGTTTATTTGCGGTCCAGAATAATTCACTGGGTAAGTAAGGTGATCCATAGTAGGTATTGCTTCGTTTTAGAACAAACATTCTTAAACAAAAATGCGTTCAACAACTGACTGAGAGTAGGCAAACTGTAAGAAGAGACGCAATTTTTGGTAGCAATACAGAAACAAGTGTTCGCAACGAGGAGTCACATTAAGCATGTTGTAGGTGATGCTAAGCTTTCTGACGACCTCACAGATATCGCCATCCTCAACAATAACAATCTTATTTCTACAGTTTTCATTACAACGAAAAGAAAAAGAAATGCAAATAAGACTGGCTATTGAGATTAAGCCCTGGTGGATTATGATATCGGTGAGTATAGGACCTTTTGGTACCGTAACGTAACGAAGGAACTTTGGAAGGATTATAGAATTTCGGATTGCCGAGATTCTTTAATCCTTCCAAAAGGAGGCTCTTTCCAAAGTTTTCAGTAAACATACGTAGAAAAATATGCGAATGCTGATTAATTAACTACATTTTTTAAACACTTTTATCTTCCATAACTTAATATCAATTTTTCAATGATAAAATAAATTTTTTTCCTTTAAAAAACAATTACCTGGCAAGCAAGGTTTACCCAGTACGTATAAACTGCTGAGAAAAAAAATGTTATAACGAATAATAACCCGCCGGTTCGGTCTAGTGGTTAAACTCGTCGCCGTAAATTGGTTGATTTCGAAGAAGATAATTCTCAGCTTCGAATCTTAATAAAAATAGTTGTTTTTATTCGGTTGCTTTTTTTTGAAAACTAGATTGTGGATACCGGTGTTCAGGTATGGTCGATCGAAGTCTGTACAAAACTACACCTCACTCGCACGTCACGAAGAGCCTGCCTACAGCCCGGAGCTGCCTACAGGCTACGGAATCCAGAAAACTGCATGGAATATCCGAAGACTTCTGGAATATTCATAAATAAATAAATAATAATCATCTGGCTTCATCCCTTCTTATATCAAACTGACCGAATCAAAGACTTCTTGTTAACTTATACTTTAGGACATTTTTATTTATATCAAATATTTTGTGGAAAAAAAACATTCATCTAATTAATTATAAATTAATTAGATGCGTTTAATTTTTAAAAAAATCTTCAGTAATCAGCAATTATTAATTTTTAATATATGTATATATATATATATATATATATATATATATATATATATATATATATATATATATATATATATATATATATATATAAGAAAAAAAAAACCTTTGTAAATGTTATAAATAGTAGACATCACCAAAACGTTTACATTATATAGTTTTTAAAAAAATATTTAAAATTAATAATTTACGGAGGATAATTTTGTAAAAGCGGTTTCAGTAATCTGTAATTAAACAAGTAATAGCATATGTTCATTTTTCACATTAAAAATATTTATACTTTTAAATAATGTTTATTAATATGTAATTATATTGTTATTGATATATATTTAAAAAAAAACTAGTTTAAATTAACATTTTTGAAAATAGTTGTTTATAAAATAGAATAATTTTCTTGAACACCTATTGTCATCAATATAATAGCTGAAAAAACCTCAGAATTTTATTAGGGTAAAAGTATATTATTATATTTCAACATATATTTATTTATTATCAAAGCAACATAAGGCTTATATGCCCGATTACAATCACTTTAAGATTAAATGAATTTCGTAGTATATGAAAAATCTCAAATTTAATCAAGATTCGAACCCTGAACTTTCAGGATGACAAGTAGAGACGCTAAATAAATATATACTCAATTTTTATAAATTTTCTTTACTTTCCCGACGAATTTTTTTTTTTTTCAACAATCAGAAAATTTACAATCGGCTCCTTAATTGGAACCATAAGTAAGTCGTTTGATAAGAAGCATATGATAAGGGGTTCTTAAGGAACTCCCATAATAATTCATAATAATAGAGTAATATTAAAGTCCATTAGAAAAAAATATTTCTGTCAACATTTCATAGTCCATAAAATTGTTTTTAAAAAATAAAAAAAACCAATAAACAAATAAATAATCAAACCAAAGAAAAAGACTAGTCAAACAAGAATACTATCACTAGATTTGGCGTTGTCATTTATCAAACTGTCATGCAGTAGCCCGCAGGTCAAGCTCAGATTAGTTTCAGTAATTTCCTTGTTGAGATAGGTCTAATCGGAAAACTGAATGGCTTCATTAAGAAGTCTTCAACATCCTTGTCACTTGGACCTTCGTCATCGTGAGGTTGGAATGTTTCGCCTAAGTGTGAAGCAAGTAGATCGGCCTTCTCTTTGTCATTCCTCATCCACGATCCAGTACGTCCCTGTAGGGCAGGAAGCGTTCTTCAACAACCTCCTCAGCCTCCGCGGAGCCCTATTAAGAAGTGTTCTGTCTTTTGGTCTCCTGAATCACTGCCAATTTCGTCTAAGATGCCGTTTTGAGCCAATTAGATCTACCACTTCTCTCGGATAGGTATAGTCTTGGCCGAATGTATGTCATCAGGTGTAGATTGCCATGGACCTTCCTGCTTGGCTGACGTCAGAAAGTATATTGCATAATTAATATCCTCAGGGATATCGAGCGGAAATGGGTCAATCAGTTTCTTCTCGATCCAGTCCTGATAAGATACCCAATCTGTTCGTTTCGTATGCAGGATACGCAGGGGGCCTCCCTTTCCTCCTCAGCACCGTCCTTTCTCTACTCCCCTGGGCCGGTCCGACTGGTTAGTATTGCGCCACCCAGGGGAGTGTCTGGTAAACTCTAACGAGTCTCCCCGCCTACCGGCTGAACGTCCGGCATGGCAGGTCGGCTCGCCGGTGTCAGCTCTTTTGAGTGATTTTCATACGTCCTGTGGAGAGATTCAGGCTTTGCACCGACGGTCTCAGGCGCTCCATCATCAAACGTGAGGCCGGTCACCCTATGGCGAGCGGATTCGACTCTGGGAGCAAGTTGTGAGTTCCGATTCGCCTTTTGCCTCAGTTTCCTCTCTAATATTTCTTGGTATACTCTGCAGCCTCGATAGTTTGCCGGATGGTCGGATTGACGTAAAGCACAGGTTGCAGGAGTGCTCCTCTCCTTCCTGGAACAATCAGCTGTTCGATTGCTTTCCTCACACTTTACACAGCGAAAGGACCTCAGGCAATTGTTTTTAGTGAGCCCGTACTGTTGGGATTTCATGCATTGCATGAGGCTTGGTTTCCGCAGTGTTTCGAATGACACGCTGCAATTCGAAATGTATTTTAACTCAAATATAGTTTTATTGTTCTTCTGAGGCTCTAGGTTCACGAAAAAAGTCAAAGTAGGCTCTTTAGTTACTCTGTGGCGTGCATTTATTATGTTCTTCACCCGATGCCCGTGGCCTTCGATTTGTTTCTTGATCATCTCCAGTGGAATCGAGTGGTGCAGGCTCCTAATCACGACACGGTAGACTCGTTGATTCTTTCTAGTGAAGGTATGACCTATAAAACAATGTTCTCGAACTATATTTATGATTTTCTTGTACGCTTCAATATCTTTAGAAATTATTCTAACTTGTTTACCTCCTACCAGTTGAATATTGTAATCCTCCTTACACACGACCGTTTATAACAGTTCTTATAAATTTAGCACGTCATTTATCCCGTAAAGTACAATAGGTGGGAGCTTGACGGGTTCCGTTTGGTTCGTAATATTCGTATCCTATAATGGAAGGCCACTAAATCTATTTGGTATGGGTAATCCACCACCACTGCTAGGATTATGAATTGCAGTTTGTTTTCTCGGCATAGGATGGTTCTCCACAGACTTGAAGTAGGTTGGGATTCCATAATTACACTCTCGTTATCGCTTCAATTTCCCGATAGATTGTTTGCCATGTCGTTTTTAATTAGTTTTCTATTCAACGACGGTAATGGACCACGTTTTCTATATGTTATTTGATAACTTCCACCATCAGATACCCCTTCTTCAATCATCTCAGATGGTGGTAACTGATCTATAGTAAGTAATAAATAAACATAAACAAAAAAGTAAAGAAATAAACAAAACTCCTTAGCAACGGAGCAAAGAAATACTGTTTTTGACTTACTTGATTTTAAATCCAAATTATCGTTTATATACTAGTCTAGCGCAAATATGTAGTTTATAAGTTGGAAAAAGACTTTTAATAAAAAATAAAACTTTGTCCAAATAGCCTAATAGGTTACTCAAACCATTAGTTATTCCAAAAGTTTAATTAAATGTTGCAAACCAAAAACATAACTATTAAAAACATAAAACAGAACACAAGAAACATAAAGTAGAACTACGGTATATATAAACAAAATAACTTAAAAAAAGGATTTTTATGAGGATCTAATTACACTGATAAACATAATTTTTGTTTCCTAACATGCTATACATGATTTTAATCTGTTTTTTGATGCTTAAAACGAATATGAACTCAGAATCTTTCTATCAGCCACCATTTTTCCATTTTTCAACGTGTAGTTAGCATTTGAAGCTCCTACATTGTATTTTCTTAGCTCATTTTTTATTCTTTAACTTTGTTACCGTAATTTGTAACCTATAAATAAACAATACTAGACAAAGAATTAAATCGTATCATAATCGCATATTATGACATCATATCTAATACTGAAGAGTGAGCCTCCATGGACAAGATTAATCATGTCTGTGCAGGTCAAAACATGCAACTGAAAACACAGCTGTGTTGTTTGTATTAAGCACTGGATTTAGGAATTAATTAATTTTGTTCAGTCTTATTGCTGTCTTAAGTTTGTTAACAGTGCAATGTCATAATGCCTCAAAATTGTGTAAATGATGTGGATGCCTTTTGTTATGTATGTAGTGAATTTACCGTAAAATCAAATAGAAAAAAAACATTACACCTTTAATTAAAAAGCATATCATTTGTACTTTCAGTGTAAAACTGGTGATCAGGATAAGACGTGGGCTCTTCATATAGTATGCACTAATTGTTCTGTATATTTAAGAGGATGGCTGAAAGGTATACGGAAGGCTTTGCCATTTGGTGTACCTATGGTTTGGCTTGAACCAAAGGATCATGAAACCGATTGTTACTTTTGTTTATCAAGTGTGTCTGGAATTTCTAAAAAATCTCTAAACATACTGTAAAATATCCTTCATTGCAATAAGGCCTGTACCTCACAGTGAAATTATTCCAGTTCCTGAGCCACTTGTGATGTATGTTTCGAAAGCAGCGATGAAGAATCAATAAAAGCAGTATTGAAGAAGACAACAATGATTTAGATTTATCTTCCAATAAGTTACAATTTATATTACAAGGTGAATTAAATGACTCGGTTAGGGAGTTAAATTTATAAAAAAATTGAGCTGAACTGTTAGGATCAAGACTGCAAGGTTGAAATTTAATTTAAAAAAATACAAAGATTTCGGGGTTTCGAAGCCGTCAAAAAGAACTTTATTGATGAAAATAATTTCGTTTATTGCACAAATATTGATGAAGTTATGTTGCACTTAGGACAAGTTCATAAACCTGAGAACTGGCGCCTTTTCATAGATTTGTCCAAGTATAGTTTAAAAGTGGTTCTACTACACAACGGTAACAAATACCGTTCGATACCAATCGCTTATGGTATTAATTTGGAAGAGACATACACGATGTGATGAAAGACGTTCTTGAAAAGAATAAATTATAAAAAAACATAGCTGCAACATAAGTGGTGATTTAAAAGTTATAGCAATTTTGTTAGGCATGCAGTTAGGCTACACTAAATACATGTGTTTTCTTTACGAATGGGACAGCCGAGCTAGGGATAAATATTATGATACCAAAGAGAGGAAGAAACGAAACAACTTAACTCCAAATGGAAAAAAATATTATTCACGAGCCCTTAGTTGAACCCAAAAAACATATTTTATCCCCTCTCAATATCAAGCTGGGACTAATGAAAAACTTTTTAAAAGCAATGAAGAAGGATAGTCATGGATTTTTGTACATCAGGCAGAAATTTCCGAATCTAAGTGAAGGAAAAATTACACAAGGAGTATTTGTTGATCCTCAAATAAGAGAGTTGGTCAAATATAATGTATTTAACTCGATTTTAAGTAATGTAGAAAGTGCAGCTTGGGCTTCGTTTAAAGACGTTTGCAAAACTTTTCTCGGCAAACAAAAATTTGACAATTACCACGATATTGTTAATGAACGTCTTACGTCATACAGAGCTATGGAATGTAATATGTCTGAAAATACATATCCTCTACTCACATCTGAATTTTTTCCCGGAGAACCTCGGAGACGTAAGTGACGAACACGGTGAACGTTTCCACCAAGACATTTCGTTTATGGAAAGCCGTTATAAAGGAAAGTGGAATACTAAAATGCTAGCCAATTACTATTGAATATTAATTCGGGGAAAAAAAATCATAAAAAGGTTTCTTGCATTTTTCTTGACCATGTAAACAAGGCGTTTCTTGTTTAAAAGAGTTATTAATAATATAACGTAGAACAGAATAGAATCATTAATTATCTTTCCTTTTAATACATTTTTAATTCAATTAAATATTAGTTTTAACGCTACATGAAAATAAAAGACAGTTTAATATTGTAGGTACTCTAATTTATACCAAATTATAGTACAAGTGATATACGTAGAGAATATTGACTACATATGTTGTATGTGTATTCAATAGGATTAGTACTCAAGCGTATGGATTCATAATCTATAACCACAAAAAAAATTTAAATAGGAAATTTAGGCTACACAGGAAGGTTAAGTGTGGCTGCTGTCTCATTATAAATGATAAATAATTTATTTGTTTATTTGCGATCGGCCATTGTTTATTTGCGAAACGGAGGAAGAGTGCGGAATCTAGAAGGATTGAGATTGAGGCTAGAAAAAGCTTACAAAAGCTATTTTTAAGAGTAGTAATGTACTGAAACCCAAATACTTGGTCATTACAAAGGAAGATGGAAATTTCTCGAGGGTGAGTCCTTTTCTCATTGCTCGGGAAATAACTAAATGTGCTGGAGGCCCTGTGAAAGAAATAAGAAAAACCTTTAATGGACTTCATGTGGAGACTGTGAATGATGCACAGTCTCGGAAGATCCTAGGGCTCCAAAAGATAGGAGATTTTGCTATACGCGTCGATTCCCACGGCACGCTCAACACCTCAAGGAGTGTTGTGATCTGTCTGTTACTTTTAACCGGCCAACTTTTCCGGAGAAGATAAGAGCGGGCATACACCGATTAGACGTGGGAGCATTTGTCCCGCAACCAATGCGACACTTTGGCCACACCGCTGTTAGGTGTGAGAGACCGCAAATATGCGTGTGCGGTGACGAAGTACGTGAAGGAGAGCCATGTAAGGAGCCTCCTACTTGTATCAACTGCAAAAGACAGCATTCCTGTAGATCCAGGAACTGTCCTGTATACAAAGACGAGGTAGCTGTGCAGGAAGTAAAAACCCTGCAAAAGGTCAGCTACTTCGAATCAAAGAAGATTGTAAATGCCCGCCGTCCTAGAGCAACAACAACCTATGCTCAGGCTGCGGCTGCTGTTCCTGCTCCTGCTCCAATTGCTGTAGATGAGACACAAATTATAAACAAACTTGCGCCTACTTTTGCTAACATGATTGAAAGGATCATCGAAAACAAGACGAAGCCTTTCAGCAGTAAAGAATTTGTTAAACGAAAGATAGTGGTACAGCCTGCTGAAGATAAATCTGTAAAAATAAAAGTTGTTCCTGTAGAGAAGAAAACGGACGCCAAACCAGAATGTCAAGTCCGTCTCAGTGAGATCCTTCAGGAAAAGAAGAAAGAGTGCGTTATAGAGGCTGCCAAGCCTCCGCAACTGAGATAGCCTCTAAACCACAGAGGCCACAAAAATCACACAGGGGGGGCGAGTGTCCCCCCTTCATCAGGCGGTGACCGGTGCTGCTCCCTTGTCGGGCGTCGGCCAGGTTGCCGCCTCTTAATCGGCACCTGAAACCGGCGCCGATCCATGCCCGTCGTCCTCGGCGGCTTCTGTTGTCTCCGATTCGGAGACTGGAAGCTATACGGGCGACGACGTTCTCCGCGAACACGATGCTGTTCGCAGTATGGAGAAAAAAAAGAAAAAAAGGATGGCCGAAAGGCAAACCCAGACTATAATTAATAATTAATTTAAAATTAGCGAGTCGATTGTACAATGGAACATCAATGGATGTTTTTCAAACATCCATGAGCTCCAACGCTTGGTACATGATGTAGACCCGATTTGTATATGTCTGCAAGAAACCCATTTCAGCCGAAATGAAAATTATAAATTAAAAGGATACGATATATTTCGGCGAGATCAACCGCCAAATCTAAGAGTTAGAGGTGGAGTAGCCATATTAACATCGACCAGAGCTACCACCGAATCGGTTGATCTAAATACAAACCTAAAAGCGGTCGCTGTTAGAATGAAGCGTCCGCTTCAGGTCATTGTCTGCAGCATATACTTACTGAATTTTGATTGGAAGGAGGATGACATAGCACGATTAGTATCTGAGCTTCCCCCACCTGTCTTATTGGTGGGTGATTTTAATGCTCATAATTCTCTTTGGGGATCGGATCAGGTAGATCCCCGAAGAAGAGAATTGGAAAGGTTCCTGATGAATTCTGAACTTATTCTTTTAAACGACGGGTCAGGAACCTTTTTCAATGCCAGAAATGGATCGACGTCCTGTATAGATCTTGCACTTATAAGCGGATCGATAGCACCGAGGTACAGCTTCCATGTTATAGACGATCTGCATGGAAGCGATCATTTCCCGGTGCAAATTGTAACTGATGTTACAAGGAAAATATATCCCATCTCTAAAAGATGATTGTTTGAAAAGGCAGATTGGACGAGCTTCACAACAAGAACGATACTTCCCTGAAACAACTGGAGTTATCGAGGACGATGTCGACGCTATAACAAATGCGATACTTGAGTCTGCATCGGGATTCATTCCCAAAACATTTGGGAAACTTACGAAACGACCCGTTCCATGGTGGAACGATGAAATAAGCGAAGCTATTAAAAGAAAGAAAAGAGCGTATAACGCCGTTAAGAAACGTCATATCCTAGAAAATCTTATTGCCTTTAATGGGCAGCAATACGTGTCATCCATCGACAGAACCACTACTGCATCAGATGTATGGAGGAAAGTGAAGACGATTTGTGGGCGTAAAAATTTTGCACCCATAAGTAGCCTTCAAGATGAAGACGAAATTAAGGACACTCCAAACGAAATCGCAGGGTTATTATCCATTCACTTCGAGAAAGACAGCAAAACGGCTATCTACGAAGAAGATTTTCGTGCGAAAAACTTGAAGGTCTACTAAATTTCCATACTGAGTATAATTACTCATATAATGTACCATTTAAAAAAGAAGAATTCATGAAAGCGTTGGAGAAAGCAGGCAAGACAACTGCTGCTCCGGATGAAATCCATTATAATATGATCAGGCAGCTGAATACCACTGCAAAACGCAGACTATTAGAACTGTATAATCAAATATGGCGGGATGGAATGTACCCGCAGCAGTGGAAAAAACTCATGTTGTTCCAGTACCAAAGAAAAATAATAATTTAACAGATCCCAATAGCTATCGTTCTATCTCCTTGACGTGCGCTATGGGAAAAATTCTCGAAAAAATGATTAATAATCGACTCGTCTGGGTTTCAGAAAAAGAAAACCTGATATCACCATATCAAGCAGGTTTTCGACAATACCACTCTACCACCGATCAAATGATCAACTTAGAGAATATTATACATAACAGCTTTATTACAAGAAAACATTGTGTCGGAGTCTTCTTTGATCTTCAGAAGGCTTTCGATATGACCGGGCGACATGGAGTAATGCTCCAGATACATGAATGGGGCATTCGTGGCAATCTGCCGGTATTGCTCAGCAACTATATGAATGACCGTACCTTCCAAGTACGTGTCAACAATGAATATTCATCTGAAAGAATGTTGGAAAATGGCATACCACAAGGTTCGCCGTTGAGCGGTACCTTGTTTATGATCGCCATTAATAAATTGATATTAGCCATTCCAGTAGAAATCAGCAAAAGCATCTATGTTGATGATTTGGCAATTTGATGTTGATGATTTGGCCAGCAACAAGACTGCTATGGTGAAATACAATTTGCAACGAGCGATCAACCTCTAAATGAAGTTGCGAGGAATAATGGATTCCTCGCGACTAGTCTAATGTCTGAAGCCGGAATACTGCCACTACATTATAGAAAAGAGATCCTTTTGCTAAGATACGCAGCAAATATATGGGCTTTTCCTGCCTATATAAATAACAAACTTTTAATAATCATCCTATGGCTGCATTATATGATCAAATATACTTACCGATCTCTCTTCGCCGGAATTAGGTACCACGAATTAAGAAGAAAATACGAAATTGCTATTCCAGATACATTAACAATTTCTACTAGAGAAATACCGCCATGGCTCTTACCAGCGGTAAATGCAAGGTTGGATCTCTCTCAGGAAAAAATAAAAAAGAAACCAGCAATGATCATCCAACAGGAATTTTTGGCAACCGTCAGTAGTTACGATGAACATATTAGAATTTATACTGACAGTTCTAAAACCGATTATGGTGTTGGATGCTCCATATATGTAAATGGAGAAGCCCACTTTTGAAAACTGCCAGATGTGGCCAGTGTCTACACGGCAGAACTCATTGCAATTCAGCTATTGCGAAGAGAGAGTGTTAATATGTTCCGATTCTTTAAGTGCACTTGTCGCAATTCGGAACAAGAACATTAAGGATATCCTAATTGCAAACATCCTGTCCACTTTGTACGTTCTAAACCAACGAGGACAGCGATGCGTATTTGTATGGGCTCCAGGGCATGCTGGTATTACTGGTAATGAAAGCGCAGATGAAGCTGCCAGAAAGGCAACAGTCTGCGATGATTTGGATGCATTTCCTGTAAGAGTGGTAGATGTTAAAAGCTGTTTAACTAATATAGTAAGAAACAAGTGGAGTACTGATTGGAGGAGTTTAAATACAAAGTTAAACTCAGTGAAAACTTCTCCATATAAATGGAAAAGGGACTTTAAGTTGACTCGCTGTGAACAAGTAGCTGTGACCAGACTTAGAATCGGTCACACGCGATTAACAAATTCATATTTGTTAACCGGCGAAGAGAGACCAATGTGCGGTGTTTGTAATAAAACACTAAAATTAAGCATATAATAGAAGAGTGTACCATATATGAGGACCTCAGAAAGAGGTTCCTGCTGAGAAATTATATTACTGCTGATGTAGCTAATGGATATGAAAGAAGAATATTTGCATATTTACACGCCAGTGGACTTCTTAAAAGTCTATAAAAATGAAAATGTAAAGCTGTGAAAGAAACTCTAAGAGGTATTTTTTTATATAAATAAGGGAGCCTTGAAGCGTGGCACGTGTAGTGACGGGAGGTAGCCCTGTTGCCTAGGCTATCCTGACTCGTCTGCATTCAAGAACAGTGAGTCGGGGTGTGTCCAATGATGGCATGGGGGACCCTCAAGGATAAACTGAGGGCGCGAGGCTATAGGTAAGCGCAATGGATGCCTGTAGCCTGTTTATAAGGAGCCAACTGCCACGGCATCCTGGCGCGACTAACATACTGTTTCACGGCGGTTCTTGTCGCCCCGAGGGTGCTTAAACAAACTATAAACGAGACAGGTAGAAGAAAGAAATGGTATTGATTAGTTGTATTTTTAATTTCATGGTCATTTTGAGAACCTTATCTCAAATTTTAATATCGGGGCCCTTTACACCCCGTAAGTGTTGTTTTGTCTTGTTGTTGTATCTTAATGTTTTTTATGTTGGTTGTGCTTTTAAATAAAATGTAAGGGCCCTTTACACCCTTACATATGACGATCCTGATGGTGATACTAATTTCTTTTAAAGAATGTGACGAGGGCTAATGACCCTAGCAGTCGATGCCCGTAAAAATTCAGAAAAAAAAATAATAATATTATAATAATAATAATAATAATGGAATATAATGCATGTATATTGCTATCGTAGCATTATACACGTATGGTAGATGCAATTTATCAATGATTATCATGTAAATAATTACTAATTAATGATAAATCATCATAATGATAATTGATAAGAGTGCAATGCATAATAGACAGGAATTTTATGGATAAACAAACGAGGGGACGAAAGGGATTTGATGAAATGTTTTGGGTTTAGTGAAAGGAGTAAATATTTACAACAGTATAACCATGCCTCGAATAAGTGAGGTAATGACGGCAAGAGGGGAGGTGTTGTTGATGTTTATATATGCAAAATACATGAGAGTGCAATGGCCTGTTGTTCAATTCAGCTGCAAGATATGAGAGAGAGTGTGTAGATGAGGAGAAGGGAAGCCCCCGCTAGGATTACGTGTCACACCATAGTTGGGGGGTACATGGGATAAGGGGGCAAAGGACAAAACATACATACATATATATATATATATATATACATGAACTACACACTTATTCAGAAATACCAACTGTGGTGTACGGGAGCAATGACCACACACATTCATCCCTCTGTTTTGAAACCAAACTAACCCACCAATTCTCTTTAATATATTTCTCCCACAACTTAAACAATATCACCATATAACGTAAAAAAAAAAAACATTAAAATATAAAATATCGCATAAAAATAAAAGCAATTTTAATCAATATTTTAGTAATGCAGTAAAAAGAATAAGTCTTTTGTTATTGAAATTGTTAATTTAATAAAGATTCTTTTTTCGAGAAAAGTGTTATTAAGCAAAAATTAAAACAAGAAAATTTTACAAATAAAAAAAAGATCCAAATACGAAAAATGTTATATTATAGTAAATATTTACTAAATTATATCAACAAATCCATTGAAGGAGTAAGTAGGGCATTTATTTTAAAATATTCCGTAGTAAGTTGAGATTCTGATTATAATTCATTGTTAAAAAAAAAATTATAATACATAAATTTATTATTTTAAGTTACGTTTAATGAAATGATTCCGGAGGATAAATAGATATTTTATTCAGATCAATACAAAATTATAAATCATATAGTTCACGTCACGAATGGACAACTATGCGCTACTCCAAGGATACGAAAAAAGGACTGACCTAAAATTTGCCGGGATGCATTAAAGGAAACTGTGGGAAAACTCTTCATCAGATTATATAAAAAACGCCCAATAATTAAAAAAAGAAAAAACTCAGACGCTAAATTTTATATAGTAATAAAAAAAAATAAATGAAAAAAAATTAAAGCAAATGCGTGAAAATCTCTCTTTAACAAGAAGCGTGATGCGTTGATTTGTTTGCTGTTATGTGCACACATTTTTATTTTGAACGCTACCATCTAGCGGAAACAATTGAACGACTGTATAGTAAATTGTATTGTGTGCTTTTTTCACTTTGTTAAAAAACTACTCTAGACATAAGTTTTTTGAAATTTTATAAATATAAATAAGTATAGAATAAATTTAAATGTAAACAACGTACTATTTATAGTACATAATATAATTTAATATTCCGGAGGTAAACTAGTCCCCCATTCGGATCTCCGGGTGGGTCTACTAAGGAAGGGGTCACCAGAAAATTAAAAAATAACATTCTACGAGTCGGAGCGTGGAATGTTATAAGTTTAAAAAAGGTTGGTAGGCTAGAAAATTTAAAAAGGGAAATGGATAGGATAAATGTGGGTGTAGTAGGAATTAGTGAGGTTCGGTGGGAAGAGGAAGGCGACTTTTGGTCAGGTGATTTCAGAATAATTAACTCAGCTTCAAATAATGGGTAGGCAGGAGTAGGTTTCATAATGAACAAGAAGATAGGGAAGAGAGTAGAGTATTTCAAAACGCATAGGGATAGAATCATTGTAATAAGGATAAAATCAAAACCTAAACCGACAACGATTGCTAACGTCTATATGCCTACAAGCGCCCATGATGATGATGAGGTAGAGTGTGTATACGAAGAGATTGATGAAGCAATTAAACGCGTAAAAGATGAAAATTTAATAATAGTTGGGGATTGGAATGCAAGCATTGGAAAAGGCAAGGAAGGAAATATAGTGGGTGAATACGGGCTGGGCAAAAGGAATGAAAGAGGGGACCGACTTATAGAGTTTTGCACGAAGTATAATTTAGTAATTGCCAACACCCAACATGATTTAAAAATCATAATAGAAGAATATACACTTGGAAAAAGCCAGGCGATACTGCAAGGTATCAGATAGATTATATCATGGTTAAGCAAAGATTTAGAAATCAACTCGTTGACTGCAGAACTTACCCTGGAGCAGACATTGATAGCGACCATAGTTTAGTGATAATGAAATGTAGATTGGGGTTTAAAAACCTGAAGAAAAGGTGTCAGATGAATCGGTGCAATTTAGAGAAGCTTGAGGAAGAGGAGGTAAAGAAGATTTTTGAGGAGGACATCGCAAGAGGTCTGAGTAAAAAAGATAAGGTAGAAAAAGTAGAAGAAGAATGGGAGAATGTTAAAAAGGAAATTCTTAAATCAGCAGAAACAAACTTAGGCGGAATAAAGAGAACTGGTAGAAAACCTTGGGTTTCAGACGATATATTGCAGCTGATGGATGAACGTAGAAAATATAAGAATGCTAGTGATGAAGAAAGTAAAAGGAACTATCGGCAATTAAGAAATGCTATAAACAGGAAGTGCAAACTGGCGAAAGAAGAGTGGATTAAAGAAAAGTGTTCAGAAGTGGAAAGAGAAATGAACATTGGTAAAATAGACGGAGCATACAGGAACGTTAAGGAAAATTTTGGGGTACATAAATTAAAATCTAATAATGTGTTAAACAAAGATGGTACACCAATATATAATACGAAAGGTAAAGTCGATAGATGGGTGGAATATATTGAAGAGTTATACGGAGGAAATAAATTAGAAAATGGTGTTATAGAGGAAGAAGAGGAAGTTGAGGAGGATGAAATGGGAGAAACAATACTGAGATCTGAATTTAAGAGAGCATTAAAAGATTTAAATGGCAGAAAGGCTCCTAGAATAGACGGAATACCTGTAGAATTACTGCACAGGCAGGTGAGGAAGCGATTGATAGATTATACAAACTGGTGTGTAATATTTATGAAAAAGGGGAATTTCCGTCAGACTTCAAAAAAAGTGTTATAGTCATGATACCAAAGAAAGCAGGAGCAGATAAATGTGAAGAATACAGAACAATTAGTTTAACTAGTCATGCATCAAAAATCTTAACTAGAATTCTATACAGAAGAATTGAGAGGAGAGTGGAAGAAGTGTTAGGAGAAGACCAATTTGGTTTCAGGAAAAGTATAGTGACAAGGGAAGCAATTTTAGGCCTCAGATTAATAGTAGAAGGAAGATTAAAGAAAAACAAACCAACATACTTGGCGTTTATAGACCTAGAAAAGGCATTCGATAATGTAGACTGGAATAAAATGTTCAGCATTTAAAAAAAAATAGGGTTCAAATACAGAGATAGAAGAACAATTGCTAACGTGTACAGGAACCAAACAGCAACAGTAATAATTGAAGAACATAAGAAAGAAGCCTTATAAGAAAGAAAGGGAGTCTGACAAGGATGTTCCTTATCTCCGTTACTTTTTAATCTTTACATGGAACTAGCAGTTAATGATGTTAAAGAACAATTTAGATTCGGAGTAATAGTACAAGGTGAAAAGATAAAGATGCTACGATTGCTACGATGCTGATGATATAGTAATTCTAGCCGAGAGTAAAAAGGATTTAGAAGAAACAATGAACGGCATTGATGAAGTCCTACTACGCAAGAACTATCGCATGAAAATAAACAAGAACAAAACAAAAGTAATGAAATGTAGTAGAAATAACAAAGATGGACCACTGTATGTGAAAATAGGAGGAGAAAAGATTACGGAGGTAGAAGAATTTTGTTATTTGGGAAGTAGAATTACTAAAGATGGACGAAGCAGGAGCGATATAAAATGCCGAATAGCACAAGCGAAACGAGCCTTCAGTATGAAATATAATTTGTTTACATCAAAAATTAATTTAAATGTCAGGAAAAGATTTTTGAAAGTATATGTTTGGAGTGTCCCTTTATATGGAAGTGAAACTTGGACAATCGGAGTATCTGAGAAGAAAAGATTAGAAGCTTTTGAAATGCGGTGCTATAGGAGAATGTTAAAAATCAGATGGGTGGATAAAGTGACAAATGAAGAGGTATTGCGGCAAATAGATGAAGAAAGAATCATTTGGAAAAGTATAGTTAAAAGAAGAGACAGACTTATAGGCCACATATTAAGGCATCCTGGAATAGTCGCTTTAATATTGGAAGGAGAGGTAGAAGGAAAAAATTGTGTAGGCAGGCCACATTTGGAATATGTAAAACAAATTGTTAGGGATGTAGGATGTAGAGGGTATACTGAAATGAAACGACTAGCACTGGATAGGGAATCTTGGAGAACTGCATCAAACCAGTCAAATGACTGAAGACAAAAAAAATAAAATATATAATTTATTATAGAGTTGTTCAACTTTTTGTCATTATTTTTCTTCATTTTGATTTTTTTGGTATTGTAATATTTTTGTTATAAATATTAATTTTTGTTTATAAAAATTAATTTAAAATTATATTTGTGTTTTGGGGGAAAAAAAGGAAAACATTGGAGTTAAAGCTGTGTTAAAAAATCACCCTCAAGAAACAGCTATAAATTTTCAGGATTTTGAAGCTTTTCGTTGTAAAAGTTTTGTTGTTAGTACGCTATGAATGTTAGTTAGTTACAATTGGAAAAAAAAATTAACAAACTCATGTGTAATTAAAAATAAACTTTGTAAAATTTTCCCGGAGGGCCACAGGTCCGCCTTTTTTCTAGTACCAAATAAATACGAGAGGTTATCTCTAAAGTAACCGTATTATTGTAAAAAAATTTATTCTGGTAACTTTATAAATATTTTTTATTTCCCTTGAGCAACATACTTTATACTGTTTCTGTATATAATCGTCACATGAATTAAGACATTTATTGTAGTGATATGTCAGCTTCAACATACCTATGGTATATCATACCTATGTTGCTTCATCAAGCTGAATTCAAAACAATTCGTTTTAAATTTAGTTTGATAGAGGAATGGACTGCAATTGTTTGGCAAAATTATCTCAAAATATAGTTTCCAATTAGTAATCTCAATTGGAGCTGGCAAAATAAGCTTTTCACGAATGGTGTGAGGCTTTACATCTGGCTATTTTATATGAAACTTTGTAAGAGGCAAGAAAACCTTTTTCATTCACAGACAAAGTTTGTTTTAATATGATGGTTGCTTTTCATATGATTTTAATTTTAATTCGAAGAGTTCTCGGGGTGTGTTAACGTACTCAGTATGAAGCGTTTCCAAACGTTGTTTAAGTTTATTAGGTTTCATGCTGTTTGCTGCCATAACTTTTGAGCAAATGACACCTGGTGGGGAGGGGGAGAGCTTTTATTTCAGTACTGGTAAACCCAAAATTTAAGTATTCTTGAGAATATTTTCTTGATTTTATTTTCGGAACTACGCTCGTCTGTGCACTTTCTGATGCTTCACTATTGTCTTATGCTAGCTTACGCCCAATTAAAAATTTATCCATGATTCTGTATAAATCTACTGCCGTGAATATTTAATACCGTGAATTGCTATTAACACGCAAATTACAACATGCACATTTACGAGAGATTCAGAGCGATAGAAAGATCGATTCGACTGAGACTGGCTGGAATCGAACGTGGTGCAGCATTTATACACAATTGAGCAGACATTCCAGAATGATCGAGACAAATCGGAACTTCTCGCGTAGCTACGAAATGTCCGATGTAGTGGACGTAAGAAAGAGCGCAATCGATAGGCATCGATTCTCGTTTTGCTAATGCAGTAGATCGGTGTTGCCAAATATCAATAAATTTACTTATTCTTGGTAATTTGTAAGATTTGTAATTAAGATCGTAGTGTAGATTTAGCGTCAAATACTGAAAATATATTATTATTGTATACATATTTACTGTATGAGAGTGGGGTTGCGATGAAAAATTGGGCAGCAAATACTGAAACGTTGAGAAATGCTGGATTACTTTGAAAATGGGTGACAATAATTGATGCCGTAAAAGGTAAAAAGCAGTCTCGAAGGTAAAGGGAGAAAAAATATTTAAATAAATGAGGTGGTATGGAAAAATATAGAAAGTAAAACGGTTTAAATACATCGAGAAACTATAAAGTTGAATATCCAAGAAAAAACAACCCTTTTGAACGAACAAAATTAAATCGGCTTACTATGTTAAGAGAAAGGAACGCAAGGGTATCGGGGGGGTATTTCATCCCACTATTCATCGGCCTTAGTTTTAGGAGTGTACCGTCTTAAGACAAAACATGGACAAAAAAACATTATCTCAATAAATGCAAAATTACGGTGTTTAATTAGGTGATTCGTCCAGAAACACTATACGCTATGAACTGGTGATCAACTCGGGAATTTAAGTAAATCCAAAAGAGAGTAATTTAAAATTAAAAAAAAAATATTTGGTATAAAGAATGACACACTTAGTGTATATTACATCCAGCCTCACAAAATGCTACACCAAAAATTTGAAGAAATGATACATGTGAGAAGATCGGCTTTGATAGGCCGTATTTAAAGAATAAGCGAAAACAGAATTTTCAAGAAAATCCTCCTCTTATACGTAGAAAGAAACACTAAAAGCATATATTCTGAGAAAAACTTAAACGAAGCAAAATTAGATTTTCCGATTTATAAAAATCTGGAATTAAAAGACAAGGAAAAATTAAAAGAAATCTCCGAATGATGGATTTTCTTCGAAGAAAAAGCTCCAAAAGAAAAAAAGGGTTGTGATAGAAAAACTGAGGGACAACAACAGTGAGAAGTTTAAAAAGTACTGATAGGAAAGAAAGAGGAGAGGGAAGCTAAGATAACTGCCAATCGTGATCTGCAGTTGATCGAAATTCTTAAGATTTTAAACAATAAAACTAATTTTACTAGATTATTACCAATTAACAAGATACTAATTATTCAAAATTTAAATAGTTAACAGTTTACATTTAAAGAAAAAAAAAAACGGAAAAACAAAAAGTTAATTCACATAAAGTGTCGAATTAAATATATGCGACTGAATTTCAGAATAATATTTCAATCTTTTATTGAAATATAAATTTCTGATTATGGGACAATGTCAAACTGAAGACAAAGCGTTTCGTTTTCGTTTATGTGTTTGAAGAAGTTCTTTTTGCTTACTCCAAAATGATGCCGTTTGTTGAAGTTAACAATATAAATTAATTTAAGAGCACACTAAAAAGTTATTTAAAAACAAATGAAAAATCAATTTAAGTTGATAAAAAAAGCAAGAAAAATAGAAAGTAGTTTTTGATATATGGACTTAAAGGTAATATTAAAAATTTGGTGGATTGACTCGAGATGAAGAAAGCTTCATCTTCTTCTTCTTCTTCATCAACTGGAGAAGAGAGAGATTTGTGTTAGAATCTTGTGGGACTTGTCTAATTAATTTCATAATTAATTACACCCACGATTGGTTAATTTAATAATATAGAAGCGTACAAACATTAAAGGGAGAATAAGATTGGAATAAATGAAACAGATAATCGAGGGTTAGAAGAGTTATACTGGGGACTAAGAAAGTGTAAAATTGAAAAGAAAAGTCCATCAAACCAGTAAACGAATGAAAAAAAAAATATTAAAATCGTTCTAAAACCAAAAACACATCAAAATATTTCTGCTTTGATAGTTTTATCTTAGTTTTAAAAGAATCCGTGCTTCAAGTAAATGTGGGATTGTGCAAACAAAAAAATATCTCTGTAGATTTTGCCAACATTTTGCCAATATAAACATTTTATCTCAAACGGTGTGGTTAATTTCTCGTTATCGGAAGTATTTTATTTATATTTTTCTGATTTTCCGTTCCATCCATTGTTTATTGGATTTTTTAATCTATTTCGTTGCTTCGCAGTACTGACTGAAAGAGATTTGCAACTTGGTGTACCCGGTGATTGACTGATGAAGCATACTATGAACCAGCTAAGACAAGCTTCTCAACCCGAGGATGACTATGTCCGGCGAGCGGTGCTAACTGCTTTATCGTAGGCGAATGAACGAGTACTTTCATAGAGTTAGATCTAAACGTGATTCCTGGTGCTCCTTCGTTCAGGATTAAGGATATGGATACCCTTAAAGTATAGTTTATACATTAGATCACGAGAGGAAAACCCACCGGATTGGTTTTAAGTGTTGAACGCATCTTTCCAAATAAGCTGATTTGGAAGTCGAGAGTTCCAGCGTTCAAGTCCTAGTAAAGTCAGTTTTTTTTACACGGATTTGAATACTAGATCGTGGATATTGGTGTTCTTTGGTGGTTGGGTTCAATTAACCACACATCTCAGGAATGGCCGAGCTGAGACTGTACAAGACTACACTTAATTTATACTTATACATATCATCCTCATTCATCCTCTGAAGTAATATCTGAACGGTAATTACCAGAGGCTAAATAGGAAAAAGAAGAAGATCACTGAGGAAGAAAGAGATTCTTCTGTCGGCTTTCTCGAGCCAGAGTGTTGTATACTATCGTTTTCATATGTCTCCAAACGAAGTAATCTAGTGGCATCAAGTCAGGTGATTGTGGTGGCCAATGGATGGTCCACCACGTCCAATACAATTTAATAAATTAGAATTCAAATGATTTCTAGCTACTAAAGAAAATTGAGGCGTTGCACCGTTGTGCTGGAAAATCATTTGCAGTCTAGTTTATAAAGGTACATCCTCCAAAAGATAAATTTTTTTTCAAGAAATGGGCTTATGCATTTCCCGTAAGGTTTTTATTGAAAACAAACGGTCCCAGAATTTTGTATTACATAATGCCGAAACAAACATTAATGTGAAATAAATCTATGTTTGAAACTATTCCGCAGTAGCATGTTGATTGTCTTCGCTCCATAAATTACTATTTTTAGAACTGAAGACTCCGTTTCTCGTAAAAGTGGCTTCTCAGAAAATAAAATTGAATTTACCTTATCAGCGTTGTCTGGAAGGCGATGACAGAAGTTTAATCATTGGAGGTAATCGGTCGGCTGCAAATTTTGTTCCTTTTGCAGGCGGAAAGAATAAAGATTTTCTTTCCGTAGGATGCGCCACTTTCTGTTTTTTGAAAAACCAGTGCGACATGAGTTTCGCCTTGTACTAGTGCCTGGGCTACGCTGAATATGCTGAATTACATGATGTTCATCATTAACACAATGATTTCCTTGGATTTCAACAGAAAACGAACACGTTGGAAATAACCCTTTCATTCGTAAATACTGATAAACCGAAGAAAACGTTTTCGTATTTGAAATCCGCCTTCCAGGAAATCTCTCCTGATACTCACGTCAAGCAGCTTCAGAATTTTCGTTACACAATTCAAAAAAAAAAAACTAATATTGGCATATTTCTCGTTAGAAAATTGAAACGGCATTTTTAAACTACCGTTATACGATAGCATTCCGTGTGTACTTCCTTTACCTATGTGGTAATTTATGACAACAAATTCAAACGAAGTACACAATTTTTATTGTAGACCAGCTGTTAGTATAACCGACTTATTCAATAAAATTAAAAAAAAAAATATTTTTAAAGTAAAATACATTTCAATTTAGTTTTTTACGTAATTATTTCATTTTACCTGTGTAAATTATTGAATATACACAGCTAAAATATTGTTTTATAAATTTTGTATTTTTTAAAAAATTATTTTCAGTAACTAGCGTTTTTGTTTTTAAAAAGAATGCTTATTAAGTTCTGAAAGAATAATAACATTTTCTATCTACTTTAGTCTGTTTTGATTCAATAAAAAACCGGTTTTTTTAACGTTTTTGTTCACTTTTTTGGCTGTATTTACATTAATTTTCTCAGAATTAAATTCTCTATAAGTATTAAATCTTTCACATACATTAGTCATTTAATGAAGCTATTGCATTACAAATCTTAAAAAAAGCTTGTTTTAAACGCCGGATTTTATGTTTCACGTCAGATATCTTAAAAAGTTCCTGAGTTACAGTTCTGGGACCTGTTTTATCCCGTTTACCAGCTCAAATTACATAAGAAAACACCAACTTTATACCTTAATTTGGGTCCCAAAAATTACAGTAGGGCATCTTTTTATTAAAAGAGCTGAAATCCGGGCAAAAACTTTCGCTAGCCGTAACTCGAAAACAGACTTATATTTCCAGAACTATCTTTAATGGAACGTTTTTCATTATTTTCACCAGTAGAACATATCCTGGTAGTTTCTTCGTTTCTTCGTGTGACACTCTGTGTAAAAAAAGAATACAGTTTAATATTTGGTGAATCACTAAATAATTTATTAATCTTCACGAATTACGAAAAATAAAATATCAAAAAGTAAAAATAATAATTTAATTATCTGAATTAATACTGCTTATTAATAAGAAGAGAGTGGGGATATCGTGTGGAGTACTTCTACTTCAAGCCTTAACGCTTAATGAACACTTCCAAAAACTAATAGAGTCTATCCAGCTCGGTATATCTAAGAGTAGAACTTTCCCTTCCAGGTCAGGAATATTCACTCCTTCAAAAACATGTCCCAAAATTGTGAAAAAGTTTTATTTCAAGGTCTTCACACTTTAACGAATGTTTTGCAGCCTCAAAAGACTCATAAAACATTCTACTCAGGACTTCATGCAGGAGTAGACCCATCATAGACTGATTCTTCCGAGATGTCATGTTCATTGATAAAAAATAGTGACTTTCCTCGAGGTGTCACTACCAAATCGGTAAGAGAACTGGTTCGGGGATTAATTAGACTTAGGAGCTTTTAGATCACCCTCAAAATTTGTTCGGAATATTTTTGCCAATTTTCCGGCTCATTACAGCTCTACATAAAAACTTGAGTTGATTTTAAATCATAAACAGGATCGTATTCATTACACTGAAGAATTTCCATTAACTGAAATTTTTTGGTTCTGGCGCCTGATAGTACAATGTAACTCCACTTGTGAACAAGAAAACGTATCACCTGGTAGCATTTCCTAATTAATTCAGAACTAAAACGGCACTGATTGCTCCAAATCTTATCTGAATATCGGTGAAAATGAAAATTTGTTTACTTATAACTCATAACACTCAATTGGCGTGCTATTAATATTGTAAATCTAGTTATGAAAATTGCGGAATGCTAGGCTTAACTATCAGGAAGATATTATTATTAAATCCAACATTTATTTCAATTAAAAAAAGAATTCATTACAAAAGAACATTTTCACACAAAATTCGTAGTAAACTAACAGCAAAACACAAGACAAATATTTTAACAAACTATTAAGTGCAATATTTATTTATTATGTGTTTCCTAGGAGTTTTTTAAAAGTATACACTTCAAGTGTATACTAAGATATCTATACTAAGATCTATACTGATATAGAATCAGATTAAAGTTTATTTTATACTGATTTAATTTTCATTTTTGAATCTTGTTTTACTAAGGAAAAAGTAATGTAATTTTAACAAATTATGTCCAGAAGACGCAATATACGAGTATATCATATCCCACCGACATACAAGTTATATTTTCTTTATTCAAACCGCTGTAATTCAACAGTTAATATTTTCTTTCATTTTTCTTTTATAGAGATGGTAAAATTATAACAAAAATAGTGAAAAACCTTCAATTTTATTACGGTTTCCGTTTTATTTAAAGACTTTTCTACGTCGTTATACTGATCAGAATGTAGAATGTTTCTTCGCTTTTATTATTTTCCACCTTTTTTATAAGCTACTTTTGAAAGTTTTTGCTGTAAAAGTGTTAAAATACCTTTGTATAATTCTTATTGTAGGATTACTAAAATTTATCTTAGATTTATTATATTTAAGAATAGAACACATATACTCATATTTCGAATAAATCGGGAGGGAAATGTATTACAAGTAAACAACGGTAATTGCATTTGACAAATTTAACATGGCATTCCAATTTTCATAATGTAGACATAACTTATCGTGTGTAATATTAGATGCATATAATTAGGCCGTACAAAATATACAATAATATTTTACATACAAATAGTATATTTACATCACGTATTTTAAATATATATTGCACCGTTGTTTGTTATTATTCCATTTGTATTTACTGTATGTACAAATTCACAGCTAGATTAATCTATACTATGTAGACTTTGAATAATACTATATATTATGTATGTATGTATGTATATATGCATGCAAGAGCAAGCAAACAGGCAGACAGACAAGCAGCACTTCCCACTTCCACTACCGGGAGTGGCTGGCTACACGGGTAACGGATGCCACAATCCAACCAAGCTCCCTGTCATCTGTCTAGTCTAATGCATCACCCTACATTTCTCTCTCTCTATCACACACACACACACACACACACACACACACACACACACACACACACACACACACACACACACACACACACACACACACACACACACACACACACACACACACACACACACACAACCTTACATATATAATTCCTGTCTGAATTTCTATTAGTTTATCTCTTAAAACATCATCCTGTTATGTCAAATTCATTTTAGAAATTATAATCATTTCCTTTATTATTATGTTTTTAAAAAATAATTTATTTGTATTATTGTTGAAATAAGTTGAATATAACTGTATAATATAAAATGTACAGATGGTAACTTATTTTCTGTCTATGTGAAATTACATGAGTAAAGAATATCTATAGACAATAAAAGTTTCTAAAGCAGAAATATTCCATCTACTGTTTTCCTTTATACTTTACTAAAATTAAAAAAAAAAACATAGATTTACATAAAAAAATTAAATACAAGTTTTCTGAAATAATATAATACAAGAGAAAAAAAAGAAATAATTACTGAAATAATGAAACTAAAAAAACAAATATATGAACATTTGTATATATATAAAAATAATCAAAACACGAGTTTTGGAGAAATTTGTTCATCTCGATAGATCAAATCCGCTACAGTTTATACGATATTTTTAGTATGAACTAACTTTCCGCTGGATGAGTGCATCGTTTTTTAACAGCCGACAAAAAACGCATCCAACTGAACACTGCTTCAGGGTATTTAGATTTATTTAACCTCAATTCTGCTCAGTTTCATTGACGTTTTATAACAGTAGACAAAACACGAATTCACCATTTCAAGTTAGAAACCAAACAGCAATCCAAACAGTGGGTGAGAACAGATGAAAGTGCGCCAAAGAGAGCGAAAACGGTTACGTCAGCAGGAAAGGTCATTCCTACGTTTTTTTTTTTATTCTCACGATGTGATGCTCATCGAGTACCTAGGAAAAGGTACCTATTAGACCGATTCAAAGGTGCTCTTCAGATTAAACGTACAAATCTTGCCAAAAAAAGTGCTATCTCGACACGATGATGCATCTGCACACACGTCTCGGATTGTTGCTCTAAAACTACATGACCTACGCTTTGAAGTGCTTCACTATGGACCGTATTTGACGGATTTGGTTCCTATCGAATACTTCCTCTTTCTAAACCTGAAAAAATGGCTCGCTGGTGAAAATTCACTTCAAATAATGCGGTGAAAGCTAAGACACCGCTTATTTTGCGGAGTTGACAAATCGCATTATAGTGAGGTATTAACAAGTTGAACGATTGCGGGTCTAAATAAATCCAATTACAAGGTGACTTCGTTAAAAGATTAAAAAAATTCTGAAAAATTTTGTGTGTTTTTGTCAGAGAGAACTTTCCAAACGGCCTGCGTATCATACATTCCAATTTATCTTAAAATTTATTTATTTAAATATCTAAACATCATATCTAAAAAATCTATCTTCTTAGAATCCTATGGAGAATAAAGCAAAAAATATAATGAGCCTATTGTTCTAAAAAAATGAAGAAGTTAAGTAAAACTTTTCACAGAGGTTGTTGGTATTGTAATATCATCTAATCGTCTAAAAATAAAATCTCTAACTTAATTAAATATCAATTTTTAAAAATAAATTCCAGTGTATAAATCGATCCGGTTTGTAAATTGGACTTCAATTCTGAAAGAAGTTTTTGAAGATTAAAGAGAGATAAATTGTATAGAAGTAGAGTTAAAATACTGCAACGACTGTACTGATAAATTTGCATCTTACGTCAAAGATATGGCAATATTAGCCCAAACCCGGTGCTACGAATTACAAATACACAGTATTCGTTCGTTTCTATAGGTGTGCTCATAGTTTACTTTACGCATTGATAATAACGATAAATGTACACTAAGTAAGCTAAAGGCTTGCCGTTGTCTTTGTCGAGCAAACTGTCGGCGGGCTTAGGCCGGAGGGCGATTGTAGTTTGTTGCACTTTTTTTTTTCAATTGTACCAGGTGGAGACCGGATCCGCTTTTTAAGCTTAACTCAGTCACCACCCTACAAGAGGTCACCACCTCTGCAAAAACGGCCACACAGTTGCAATAATTGTTCAGTGCAATTTTCATGTACTGAAATAGTATGCTCCGCACTTTTTTCTCTTACATGGGTTAACTACTTAACTTACTCCCGAAAGTAATTTCTTACATATAAAGATCGTAATACCCTTTTAGAGAATTATACATAATAATACTGAAAATTACTATGACAAACAGATAATGTGTAAGATTAAAATTCACAACATAAGCCCCGACCCGAATACTCGTCTACATAATACATAAAGACATGATTTAATACCCTATGTATTTTCTAATAACACGACACAATTGTATGTAAAATGTAAGCACAGCAGACCAGTACAATACAGCATGTAGCACACTAGACACTAGACTTGGCGAGGGGTAGACTTTCAGCTCACGTATTGTGGTATCGGTGTAGACCTACCTATGTAGTATTCTTACCTGAAAAATGGCAGAACCATCACCGGGGAGTATTACGATTCATTTCTGGACCGATTGAAAAATTCTGTTTGGGCTAAACGTCCACATTTGGCCGAAAAGAAAGTGCTTTTTAACCACGATAATGCGCCTGCGCGCAAAGATCGGGCTGTTAGTGCAAAACTCAGTGAGCTACGATTCGAAGTGCGCCATATTCTTCGGATTTGGTTTCCAGCGAATACTTCCTCTTCCCAAACTTGAAGAAATGAAGAACGATTGAATAACCGATTACTTTTCAGAGTTCGACGAGGTATTAAAAAGTTAGAAAGTTTTTGACCTAAATGCATCTAATTCCAAGGTGACTGTTAAAAAATGATTTCTGAAAAACCTTGTTTTCTTTGCCAGACCAAGAACTTTGCAAACGGCCCTCGTACTACACGAATAATATATATTTTAATAAACATATTACTAATAACGTGTCAAATCAATGGTTATTATACTATATGGTTAATGTACAACTTGACGTATATTATAAAACTTGGAGTTGTTTTTGATATACTTTTAACGATTAATTTATACAAAGGTACACGGTTGTATTTGAAAACAAAATTAATTAAAGTACATTCAGATTCTTCCACACCCACGTACTACACATATAGATAATGATATATTTATAAATTTCAGTTTTTTGAATACGTTCCTAGTAATATTTTAAACAAATCTAGCTAATCATTATAATTTTTGAAAATAAGCAGACCCTAATTAGAGGAGTAATAAAAATAAATTAAAGATAAGTGTTTCAGGAATGAAGAAAGTAGATTTAGATCGCAGTGATTTAGGTTTAGAGTAAATAAATATAATACCATCATTTATTAAGATATCAAACAAAATTATTGACAAAATTTCCTATCTACCTTTAAAAACTGTCATCCAAAAAACAGAATATTAAATCACTTGTAGTATTTTATTAAAGGACATACTATTTTGAACCTTTTAAGGTAATTTGGAATACTGTCAATGAATCGATGAATTACTTTTACGGAATTATCAAACTGCAGATTCCAGATTTCATATTCTAACAAACAATGAACTAGATCAAAGAATGATTAAAGCGTAGCTTGATGATCATTAAAAAGAGCACAATTTCTCATCGAGCACTCAAGGTTTTGAGAAGCCCGAACATGCAAAAGAACTCTAGATCTTTAACGTAGTCAAGTTGTATATATTATATCAAGAATACGTTTTCATTTCGTAACTATTATTTCGATAAGTCATTAGTAATAAATATATTAAAATAAATATTTATTTCACAAAATTAAATTTAATATAGAACAGAAAACTACAAAGAAAGTAAAGATTGGAACGTGGTCTTTCAGAGGCCAAAATCGAACAGAAATAAAAGTGGAATATAGATGTGAGAATTTAATTTTCGAAATACACCTAAAAAAATTAAATTTAGCTGATGATAATGGCTACTTATCAAGTTCTCAATTTTTTGAATCTAAAATTTTTAGAATTATTATGTTGTCTCAGAAGGATCTATTAACGGACTAAGCAATCCTTTTTGTTTATTATAGTTTTCGGCATAGTTCACATCCGTACATCTGTAAAAAAAGTCCCGTATTTTTAGTAAAAATGTTTTAATTATTCCTGCATCGGTTACATCTTAAATTCCATTTCAAATAAAACTTTTATAGTTGTCTTTACAGAAGTTGAAACGTTATTTGCAACTACTCTTTTTTCATTCGTATTTTTGTTTTTTTATTATAAGATAACATTTTTGTATCACCCCTATCCATTTTCCAACTACTTTCTCTTGTTTCCTTTTATTTTTATTATGATCTTGTTGTTGATATTATTCAATTTCTGTGGAGGTTCTGTGCAAGTATTTAAGTAGTTCGTTCCAAAAATAAGGTTAATATTTTACTTACTTAACTAAGATAAAAGGGTTTACTTGAAACTACACAAATTCAAAAGTGTTGGATATGAATTTAATGCGTAAAATGGTTGAAGGAGAAACTGACACTGTAACTTACAATCAAATAACAAGAAAAGTAAAAATAAAATATCTTGTAAATAAAGATAACAAAGAAGTTTCAGTTTGACTATGATAAACGGATAATACTAGAAGAGAAAGATGGAATAAATGAGACCTTATCTTGCGGATACTAATTGTATATTAAGATGGATGTAGATATAACTAAAATTCAATATGCATGGTTGAAGAAAGGATCTTAATAGTTTGTGGTTCATTAACAACAAAGCATGATTATATTAAGGAAAAGAATTCAAGGTCAAACATATCAAAAGAAAGTTAAGTAAAAATTATTTTAAGAGAATTCAAAGTCAAAATTATTTTTCACTTGAAACTCTCTTGTTGCTCCAGATCATCAGCCTTACTAATTGCTGAGTTAGTCAGCGAGTGAATGCGTACAAATATAGGTTAGAGGGACAAAGACGGGCATATTAGCCGTGCATGCAAGGTGGCCATGAAATGTCTCAGGTGCGGAGATAAGGGGCATAAACTAGGTGGCTGAAAAAAGAGAAATGCCTAGATTCCACCAATTTATTGCAAATAGGAGTAGGTTGGCACATGATGCTGTATGAGAGCTGGAGGTGGGAAGCCAAGCGGCTTCATCCTGCTAAGTGAGCCAAGCAAGAAGCTGGTTGAGGAGAAAGGTTGGATTAGGGACACGGACGTTAAAGTTGCATTTGTGGAAGTGTCCCGAGTCCTACCAATCGTCAGTGTAGCTCTTAGGAGGGGCTTCGTCGTTGTGGAGCTCAGGGAGGTCACATTGATAGTAGGCTACATTTCTCCAAATTCGGATTTGGAGAAATACGAAAGATTCATCGATGAAGTTGTGGCTGAGGCAGGGAGATGGCCTAGGGTGATAATCGCCGGTGACTTCGATGCCGAGTGCGTGTCATGGGTCGGTGTAGTCACTGATCGAAGGGGCCAGATTCTTGAGGAGGCTGCAAGCGGCGCTGGATTTTCTTCTCTGGGTGATGGTTTATGTCCTACATTTGAGAGAGGTGAGTCGGCGTCGTTCATCGATGTTACTTTTGCACGTGAGAGGGCGTGCCAAAGGGTCAGCGATTGGTGTGTGTTGGATGAGAAGACCCTTAGCGACCATAAGGTCGTTTCATTCATCTAAAAAGCTGTTGGGAGTGTGTGTGTGTGTGTGCACTCCCGGGATACGGAAAGTGGGCGAGCGTGCGATGGGGGTTTTCCGCCGTACTATCGCTGACAGGCTAAGGCACGCGTTAATGCCTGATGAGGTGACCTCCATTGTGCAGAAGGCGCTTGATGAGCTCCGACCGAAATGCGTTGCCAGGAACAGGAGTGTTTACTGGGGGTGCGAGGAAGTAGGGAAGCTTCGAAGAGAGTGCCTCAGAGCAAGGCGGAGGCTGCACAGGCTGCTCAGGGGCAACGATAGGGTGGAAATCCTTCACGCTAGGTAAATGCTCGGCGAAGCTAGGCGGGCTTACTGAGCAGGTATCAGTCGTGCTAAGCAGAAGAAGTGGACGACCTGCTCAATGAGGTCGATGCGGACGTGTGGGGGAAAAGGTTACAAGATAGTAATGAAGAAGTTTGGTCGTTCCCTCCCCTTTCTGAGAGCGCCTAGTGGATGCGATAGTCAAATTATTCCCCAAGGTGGAACGGCTGCCTTGAAGGGAGATTAATCTGAATGGAGTAGTTCCTCTGTTCAAGCAGGATGAAATGATTGCAGCAATTAAGCGTGTCAACCCGCGGAAGAGTCCCAGTCTTGATGGCATCAGCGGCGAGGCGGTGCAGGTCTTGGCTCAGGTGGCCCCGGAGAAGCTTGTCGATGCATTTAATTACTGCTTGACAAATGAATTTGGGCGAGGAGCATGGAATATTGCCCGGCTGGTTCTGATTGAGAAGGGGCGTGACAAATTTGGTAATGGTACTGGATATCGCTCGCTGTATTTGTTAAGCATGCTCGACAAGATTTTCGAGCACCTTGTTGTGGGTAGATTGACAGCCGTGTTGGAAGCTGGAGTAGGATTAAGTGCGAACCAGTTCGGGTTCCGAAAAGGCAGGTCCACGGTGGATGCTATCGACGGAGTGATGAAGCTGATCGATGAGGCTGCCGCGTGCAATTGGCGGACTAACAGGATACCGGTTGTTATCCTCCTAAACGTTGAAAATGACTTTAATAGCCTGCCCTGGCGTGTTATTATGGATGAGCTTAAGGTACGTGACGTGAGCGCGTACCTCAGGCGGTTGGTCGCTTGGTCGGCCAGTACCTGAGCGACAGGTTTGTGATCGCCAGCGCGGAGGGGCTGTCAGTTACACATGAGGTGGTATGTGGTGTACCGCAGGGGTAGGTAGTCGGTCCTTTGCTCTGGAATATTGCTTGTGATGGTGTGCTGAAAATAGAGTATCCGGAAGGGGTCACTGCAGTCTGTTTTGCTGATGATTTGGCACTGGTTGTTGGCAAAACAGAGCTGGAAGTCGCAGAGAAGGGTACTACGGCGATCCGTATGGTAAACGACTGACTCGCTATGAGGAGACTGAAGCTCGCGGAGCGGAAGACGAAGGCAGTGGGTATGGCGGGGAAACGTAAACTTGACCCCACCACGTTACGTGTCGGTGCGACCGAAGTGCTGACCTCACGTAAAGTAAAATACCTTGGAGTGTGGCTTGACCATCGAAGGTCGTTCCAGGAGCATGTCTGAGAAACAGTAAGCAAGGGTAGGAGAACGGCTAATGCTCTAGCCATGCTGATGTGGAATCGGGGTGGTCCATCCACCGGAAGAAGGAGGCTTCTTGCTTCGGTAGCATGGTTGGTCTCCCTGTACGGAGTACTGGTTTGGGCTAGGGCTCTTAGTATTAGGTGGTCCAGGGAGCTCCTGGACGGCTTGCAGGGGGTGTTGGCTTTGCGGATCGTATGTGCCTATAGGACGGTTTCCAGCGAGGCCGTGTTTGTCATTACCGGGTGCCGCCCCTGAGTCTCATGGCGGTGGAGAGGGCGATGAGACAACGGGGTACTTTGCCAAGTGTCGCTCGCGATTGGCTTATCGGATAGTGGCAAGAGAGGTGACAGTCGTCGCAGACAGATGTATGAACAAGATCCCTCAACCCAGAAATCAAGGCCTGGGTAGGGAGGAAGTCCGGAAACCTGCGGTACGAACTCACTCAGTTTCTGAGTGGCCACGTTGCTTTGGCGCTTACCTGCATAGGATTGGGAAAAGAGCTTCCTCTCTTTGTAGGTATTGTGCAGTCGTTGACTCCCCGGAACACGTGGTTTTCTGGTGTGGGCGCCGGTATGATGTACGACGCCCAGTAATCGAGGAGTTGGTGGCTGAAAGCGTGATCACCAAGATGCTCGAGTCGAAGGCTGCGTGGAAAGGCGTAGCTGCCATGGTGGGGGCCATTGTTCGCGCTAGGGAGGCGGACGAGGGTGAGTAGATGTTGTCTGATCCCTGTTCATTTCCCTGCATGTTTGCTTGTGGACCTTAGGGGCCCCTCTATATAAACTGATCGAATCGACTTAAGCGTGTTGTCGTTTGATTAAATTTTCTGCTTCTCGTTCTTCATTATTCCATAAAAGGGGCAAAGTATGGATCGTAACATTGTTCAGTATATGAAAATTGTACTGAAAAACTATTTGCCATTGTGCGCCCGAAAATTATTCGGGGTGGTTGTTTGTTGAAGAGGCGGTGACCTTTTGCCGGGTGGGGACTGAGTTAAACTTAAAAAGCGGGTCCGGTCTCCACCTGGTATAATTGTATAATTGCAAAAAAAGGGTTAAAGGTACAAAAAATAAGGAATTTTTAAAGTTTGTATTACACAACTACAATTTATTTTTTAATCTGATGTTAACTGTTTTAGGGCAAGATTGATTTAATAAATCCATTCCTAATTTACGAAATGGATTTGTGTCGTCTTGTACCATCTAACTGCCGGTACAAACAGGGGTCAGAAGCGATAAAGAAAGTAGAAATAACTAAACTAATAAATAAACAATTGGGTGATGATAACAAATTAACTTGTGTTTTCATATACAGTAAATATAGTTTATAGTGACCTCCAAGGAACCGACGATTTTAGGTCATTATAACAGATGTTTAGGTAGCTTAGTGGTACTACTTTAATATGCCATCTACATTATTACTATATACAGTATAGTGTATATTACTTTTACTGTAATACTGTATAGTAATACAGTAAAATAATAATAATGATTTATTTCCGTAATAAAATAATATAAAAAAAAAACAAAAGTATGCAATATTAAATACAAATACGGTAGAGTAGAAGAAGACAGAGGAAAATTGTAAAAATTACTTTACCTGCAAAAAGTCGCTTTGTTTCGAACATTTCGTGTTGTAATACATTTTTTGAAGGCTCTTCTTTAAATCAAAACAAAGATGCTTTGTTTCGTCATTAGCAATTTCTGTAGAACTGAGAAACCGGCAAACGGTTTTCATTGCCGCTAAAACTTCTGGAAGATTTGACGGGTTGATGTCTTCATCGTTACCTTCGTTGTCATTGCCTATTCGTTGTAAGTTCCAAATATGAAAGGGATTGAATTAAGAAAACTATTTTTTTTTGCAAATAACCTACCATTTTTTTGTGAAAATCTATATTTGAGATCCTTCTTTTACAGCCGCCTTTTGTTATTTTGTTTTATAAAATTCCGAAAATAAACTTTTATTACGTTTCTTTAGATTCTTAGTATTTTCAAAGCTAATTTTTCTTATGGGTTTTATTTTAAATTTCTATAAATCAATAATGAATTTATGCCAGTTAATATTTCTTATTATTTAATTTCTGGCTTGTGCTTCTTGAATAATTATTAGTGAATTTTATACGGCAGACTGCGAAATAAATTAAAGCTCTTACGACGACGGTTCTTAGCGGTATCATCTAATTTTAACGAATTTTTAATAATCAATATGAAATGTTTTTCTATTTTTATTCACCCGCATTTTAAAATACACATTATCTTATTATATGTAAATATAAGTTGATTCAGATCTATTTTATAAAAAATCATGAAAAAATGACACATGATTGGGTCAAATGTTATTGTTAAGATAAACCTCTTTTTCATTTTTTTTTTATGTTAAGATAGCGATTATAATGTTGTCGAACGCGACTAACTATATACATATTGTTTCAGCAATTTATATTTTCGTTTTCATTTCTTGAACTGATACTGTGCTCTTAATTTTTCATTTTATTTTTTTTATTTTTTTTTACAGCCTGTACAAATTGAAAATGTCGGAGTCACAATATTCTCTCCATATTTTATGACCGGTTACAATTTATATATAAGCGCAATAATAATGTTAATGAAAGCTATTTATTCATGAATATTTATTATATTCTAATTTAATATATATATTTTTAACGGGCTATTTTTAGTTGAATTTGCTTGGTACGTGCTAAAGCATTTATGTCACGTCAAATGAGAAATCGGTTGTTGTACGGATAATACGGTTACGAACAATGAATTATGCTGAGCACGTGTTGTGGATAAATTTTGAATATAGCGTAAAACTGGATGATGTATGTAATTTTGATGACGGTTGGGGTTTTGGTGAGAAGACAAACGACTTTAAATTTTTTAAATTATTGTAATAAAATTAAGCATAATATTGATTAATTTTAAAGAAAAGATAATTGTTTTTTATAAAAAAAAAGTTTTCAAAATTTTATATCTAGGATAAAAAAAAAGGTTTTTAGTAATAAACTTATAAGTTGATTATTAAATTAACTGATATGTAATAAAATGTGTCTTAACGAAATGCACTAACAATAGTGAATTAACAATTACACAAATTTTCACTGTCTTCCTTGTAACACTAAAGCGTGTATGGACTGAATTCATATTGTCACCGGAAAACAGATTACTAATACGCACATCATTATATAAATATGCATAGTGCTCATTACACGTCTGTCACTGTTTTCCTTGATTTTTGAATTCATTAAAAATACCCTATTAGAGTGTTTGAAATCTCATATTATTTCACATGTTATATTTTCGTAATAGTGAATAAATTAATTTTTTTTTTAATGCTAAGCCCCAATTTATATAACATTTTCGGATACAAAACATAATTCTAAGACTTTTCCCATAATTTTAACCATTAAAAGCTGTATAAATTTTTCGTTTTACAGTTTTATAACAATTTAAATCGATAAACATATTCTATACTAATTTCGTATTATTCTTGCAAATAAATGCAAAAAAACCTTTTTAGGAAATAAACAATTAATTTAATTAAACTGAAAAATCCTATTTCATTACAATTTACAAAACAAATATTTGTAATCTATATAAGACAATAAATAGTGGAAAATAAAGTTTTATTAAAATTTTAGGAGAAATAAATATATTTCAAACAAGCCAATAGGGTATTTTTAACGGACTCAAAAAATCGTGGAAAAATTCTTCATTTAATGTTATTAGTGTCTTTTGTTTACAAGATGCCGATGTGACACATTTAAAATGAACACTGTGTGTCTGTTTATAAATCGCGACTGAAAAAAAGAAATATAAATCTTTGAAACGGTATTGGCCTTTTTTATTAATAGTTCGCAAAACTCTCAGCTGTACATAACAAAAAAATAAATAAATAAATAAAAATAAAAATTGTTTAACTTTTGATTAGGCTATACAACTATAAGTTTAAGTAGAAATAAATGTGGGAAACTTGATATAATGGAATGCGATTTGATCTTAGTATAACAAAAAAGGTATTGGTATTCAAAGATAATGGGTTAAAATGGGTGGGAGGTAACAAGAGAATGAATATAATATATATATATATATATATGTGAAAAACATTGTTAACGTTCTTGTAAACATAAGATAAAATTTTATAATAACAGTTGACGGCCTTTACTGGCCTTCCATGTCACTATAACATCAACGACAACAACCAAAACACCTTTCACTGACACAAATAAAGAGTAACTCTATTCTCTATAGTAAAATAATAAGAGAGGTATACAGGTTGGGTCAAGACAGGTCAGCGTTTTATTTCTTTTACTGCTAATTCTGCCAATAATATATAATGAAAAATTCCACAGTTTATTATTTAAAAACATGATTTATATTTCACAATAAATTATTAATACAAAATATAATTATTATATAAGTACGTGCATTCTACACGATTATAATTGTTATTATTCATTTCTTTTTAATTTTTTTGTTGTATACTTTAATTAACCTTTACTGAATTTTAAATTTGTAATGTGTTGCACAAAATTTGAAACGTGTTATTATTAATATTAAATTAATAATGTTCTTGAAATGGTTTTTATTACATAGTATGTGTACAATAATTTCAGCCGCAGAGCAATTCATTGGTTGTATAAACTGTATACATTAAGTAATGTCGGATAACCAATTCTTAATAATGACTTCCTTTATTTCCTCCAAAATTTACACTTCATTAATTAAACATTGCAATGAGTTATAATAATTTATGTTTTTAAATATATATTACACATTTTAAATATGTCTAGCTAGAACAATAAAAACTTAGTGGTGTTGTTGCTAATACATCTTAAAGGAAAGTAAATTCATATAATTAATTGTGACAATAACTAAGATCAGCTGGCTTATTAACAAATAAGAAGAAAGAAGAAGATGACAGGAGATATTTACAGTAAGCAACAGAGCAAAAAAAAAAAAATGAATCTGAACATACTGCCCGTCAAAAAAGAAGTTCTTTTTTCTTATAACACAAGAATATCAATATAATTAAATTATAATATCAGGTTCATAAATGTTATACTAATACAAATATAAATTATATCATTAATATGATTCAGTAATACAAGATAAACCAAGTATATTTATTTTTTTTTAATGTCATTGGCTAGAAAGTGTAAACAATGATGACTTATTGCACTTTTATGACCATAATATAAATTACAATTGAAAGCATATTAATAAAATACAATAAATGAATTACAATAATAAACTATAATATCAATCAATAAAATTAATCTTTTGGAAATATTCTCATTAGTAACATGTAAAAGTTTTTTTTAAAAATAAACAATATTCAATTAATTGTCAGATACTGGCAACAAACACAACTTATGTACAGGTCTTTGTAGCTGACCATTAGCAATCTTTAAATCGACGACTCGAACTAACTGGTCAGGACCTGGATAAACTTTAGTGATAATTTCAAATTTCCATTGCAGTAGTGAACAGTTCTACTTAGAGATTAATACTAAGTCTCAAATAGACAGATTATGTGAAGGAAAATTCCATTTATTTCTCTTCACAGAAGAGATAATCTTCATTATCTCTAGCAGAAACCATCGTTTCCAGATAGATTGGACAAATTTCTACAGCAAATGCCAACGACCTAGGCGGTTAATTTCAATTTCTTTGTAATCGGGTTCAGGTAAAGACATAAGTGGACAACCAATAAGAAAATGTCCAGGCGATAGTGGTTCTGGATCCCTATGATCTGTAGAAACAGTAAAAGTGGGATGACAATTAAGACAGCTTCAACCTTTGTTAAAACCGTATACAATTCTTCAAAGTTCAAGATCTTTTGTCCTACTACATGACGTAGATGATATTTTATGTTTTTAATTGCACTCTCCCATAAGGCACCAAAATGGGGTGAAGAAGGTGGAATAAATGACCATATGTTTTGGTTGGATGAAAAGAATTGAATTTTGATTTAAAATTTTCTGAATTTAAGAATTTAAATAAGTTATACAACATATTATTGGCAGAACTGAAGTTGGAACCATTATCAGAAAATATTTGGATAGAAATACCTCTTCATGAAATAAATCTCTTCAGTGTTGCTATGAATAACTGTGTAGTCAAATCAGAGACTAATTCTAAATGAATTGCCTTGTTACTAAGGCATATAAAAAGTGCAATATAAGATTTACTTATGGCTTTTGACCACTGCCCGCTGTGATGAATTGTAAATTGTCCTCCATAGTCTATTGCACAGACAGAGAATGAACGAGACGGTACTACTCTGAAAGGTAGTAACTGAACTAGTTGTTGCATTTGAGTTTTGTGTTAAAACAAAAACAATTCAAACACTTATTAATGATTGATGAAATTCTTCTTTTAGCATTTAAAATCCAGTATTTCTGGCATAATTAATGCATCATTCATTACACAATTGTATACCAGAATGTAAAAGACGTAAATGCTAGGCAGTAATAATTAATTTAGTTATATTTGCCTTTGAGTGTAGGATAATAGGATGTTTAGCTTGGTAATATAATAAAGAGTGTTGTAATCTACCTCCGAATCCTAATAGTCCTAAGTCATCCAGAAATGGGTGAAGTGAAATGATTTTACTTTGATTAGAAATAATTTGATTGTTTTTAAGTTTATTTATTTCATCACTAAAATGTACATGTTGAGACTGTTTTATGAAAAAGGTAAGGGTCTGATTTAATTCCCTTGTAGTTAAATGACCAGTGATTCATTTGAACTGATTTAATTTAAGCTAAATGTATGAATTAGCTTATATAAAGATGAAAATTGTTGTGTATAGTCAACTAAAACAGTATGTACTAAAGATGTTGATATATTTTTACGTTTTTCTATAAGACATTCCGGATTCTTACTATAATTATTAAAGTTAATATTAGTATTTGGCCAGTGAGATGAAAATTGTAAGAGCCAAGGAGGACCATGCCACCAAAGCGATATATCAATTAATTTACTTGGATTACAACTTGTAGACAATGTGTCAGCTGGATTTTCCAAAAACTTAATATAGTGTCATTTAGCATTTGAGGTATTTCTTTGAATTTCAGTAATTCTATTACTTATAAATACCTTTCAAGCAGACGGATCTCCACGAATTCAGGACAATGCTATTGTTGAATCTGAATACAAGTGTATTTCATCAATATGTATATTCAAAGCATTCATTATCTTCACTAATAAATGTGAGAGTAGTAGATAACCAGATAATTCAAGCCTTGGTAGTGTTATTTGCTTTAAAGGAGCAAGTCTTGATTTGAAACAAAGTTACATGAAACTGTTTGATTAGAAAATAAAGTTCAAATGTAGATGCAACAACCTTAACCCTTTATGGAGGCATCTAAAATCCATGTATTTGGGTTGAGTTAAACTCAGTGCCATTGTTGAATTTAATTGGCTGACTTACCTTAATTAATTCAATTAAGTGCAACTGATTGTACCACTGCGATAACATCGTTGTGGGTAATTTATCATCCCAATTAATTTTAAGTTGACATAAAGATTGCATAAAACATTTATGATAGAAAACAATAGGACCAATAAGACCTAATGGGTCAAACACTCCCGCAATAATAGAGAAAATAATTCTTTTAGTATCAATAGATTGAGTAATTTGAAATGATAATGTGTTTGTAGAATTGTTCCATAAAATGACTAAGGTACATAACTCATGTTCCTGGCTAACGGAATAGAACAATTATGTTCAGGAGTAGCAATATTATAATTATTAGTGAATCATTGATGAAATGGAAAACCATAATGTTGAAGAGAATTAGAAATATCAACCTTTAGTTGGATAGCTTCATTTAGATGGTCAGCACCTGAAATAAAATCATCAACATAAAAATCATTTCTAATAGCTAATGGGAAATCTCTTTGGTTTTCATTTGATGTTTGAATTAAGCATCTAGTGGCTAAGTATGGAACACAAGCGATTCTATATGTTATAGTTCTAAGTGCAAAATGTTGTGGTTGTTGATCTGGAAATTCATGCCACAAAATGCATTGTAAATTAGTGTCGTAAGGTTTAACTAGTATTTGATGTTACATTTTCGCTATGTCCAATGTAATGACATAGTTATGAATTCTAAATTTAAGTATTATTGAGATAATACTTAGATGAGATATCTCACTCCTGAGCGAAAAAGACCGAGTCCCTGTGGTGATGCTCCACTCAGGGTGTTCCTGTTAGAGGCATTGGCATAAAGACCGAGTCCCAGATCCTGGATTGAGGACCCAGGGACAGCATAGCTGGGCCTGGTGGATCCTACTCTGGGGGTTTGAGGTGGGCGCAAAGTAAGATCCGACCAGCGGGCTGAGACGTGGAGGCCTGTTAGAGTAAAGGACACTTCCCTCGGCTGTGTAATACTTAACTGCAGGATCCGTCCCAGGGGAGAAGAAGAAAAAAAAGTATTATTGAGAATAAATCTGTTGAACAACAGGCCCAGCTAATAGTGTATCATAAATTTTCAGAATTAAGTAATCGCATATGACCTAATCTTAAGTATTCTTGCATAAAGGTTGAATATTCCTTTTTAACATAAGAATTGTTGCATAATCTTCATTTCAGATAAAAGAACATACTTTTAGCGTTAATGAAAGAATCACTTAGCCGAAATTTATCAGATTTACGTGATAATGAGACGATAAATCTGCCTTGATTGTTCCTAGTGGTATTAAGTTGTAAAGTTATTTGAGTAACACTGATTGTTACTGTGACCTTTGTGAAAACATACGAGAAACAATATATTCTAAAAAGTCTCTTTGATCATCATTGCATAAATTTAAACTTTTTTTCATTTTTATAATTGATGACTGAGCTTACAAAATAAACAATGTTTAAAGTTAGATCTAGAAAAAAAAAACTAACATTATGTTGCTTATGAATCTCATTAATGTTTGAATTAGGATGTTTGCAATGATATTTAAATGCATTGCTATAATGTTGTCTAACATTTCCAATACTGAATTGTGAGTTTGTAGTACTTAAACTAAGACTTTCCAGGATGTGTTGTCTGGTCTTACGAAATTCTAGGAACTCTTGACAATTTGGACAGCCTTTATTTGACAATCTTTCCTTCCATAATCTGGCAGTATTATAATCTAGCCTTGTTATTAGAAATTGAATTACAATGAATTCAAATATGTTTACTGGAAATTGCATTGCTTCAAGTAAGTTGACAAATGAAGAAATGCCATTAATGAATTTAGATAGAAGATCTAATGATTCTCTTTTTCAAAAAAATATTTTTAAAGTGAGATCTGCATTAAAAATGCAATCATAAATTTCTTATCAAATCGTTTTATCAATAAATCTAATGCTTGTTAGGTAATTTTATAATTTTCATTGGTTAACAGAATTATTAGATAAAAGCTGAACAGAATTTTCACAATAGTATTCCAAGTGTTCCTCTAGTGATGGAAGAGTTCTTACTTAACAGTTTATATTTTATTTAAGTACGGTACACCCAAAAACAACTTATTCTGAAAATGAGTTGGCATTCTGGTAATTGGGAGGCTCTCTTTAGCACCAGCACAAAATGGAATTTGCTTCAGAATATATTTGTATTGAACGCAAAATAGCTTCTCTCATGAAATGCTGCTATATTCCTGAATAAAGATACTGAGGAATTGTAAGAGAGAAGGCCCTCCACGTCCACTATCTTCAGGAGACACGGAAGTATCCCTTCGGCTATCCAAACCAAAATAATGCTTCCCTGTAACATGATAAAAAACTCTATGGTTTTTTCTGGATGTGTAACTAATGTACAATTTTCATCATCCATCTTCTTATACTTGGTCCCACTTTCACCTTATGTTATCCTGCAGGTTTTGACCAGACAGTTTTTGGATCTATGATTAGTTTGCTTACATCTTCTTAAGGAAAAGTCTTACTCGTTCTCAGAATCTTGTTACGTGTGAAGGTACCCAACAGAACCATAACTATAAGTCCAGCACTACTGACAGCGCAGTCGTATTAGGCCTAGCCGTTCCTAACAGTCTCACGGAATATTTAAAAACGTTTTTGTAGTATCTCTATAATTTTACATAATAATTTCTACGTATTATGATATAACAAGGAAACCCCAATCTTATCTATGTATTCTGTCAAACCTGAGTGTTTGGAATCGTCGCAAGTATTAACATCTGCTGAATTATCGCTGTACACACGTCTATAATCCTTAGCGTAAATAAAAATAACATTTTTAAATACGTTTAAATAAAGAAAGACAATGAAAGAAATTAATGTATTTAAAAAAACCGTGTTGTAATACCGGGTGAATTTTTGGTTACATTTATACAATTTTCATAAAAAATCAAATTACACTTGAAACAGTAAACGGGATTGTTTCGATAAAATGAACTGAAATATTAAAATAATATTTTTGTTGAAAATATTGGTGAAATAGATAAAAAAACTAACAAACGTAAGTGGCAAAACGAAATGAAGAATATTAACGATGCACTACACCCTAGGGTAGCTGATTCCCCTCAAATCTCGGAGAACTTTCACATCTAATATATGCAATCGTTTTAGGCGCCTTACGTCCTTATTATTCAGGAAGTTAACCGCGAGCCAGTTCACATGTTTGTTCAGTCTCAGTTTGTATGCTGTACCGAATCGCCGAATCTGCTCTCGAACGGTTGTCAATCCCAGATAATCGTGTATTTCAGAGTTTTTCACAAACCACGGCGCTTCTGTTATGTTTCTCAATTCTTTGTTCTGGAGTCGCTGAACGATTTCAATGTTACTCTCACTTGTCATGCCCGTATCTGGATTCCGTAGGACCACTAAATACAGCGATTGCTTGTTAGGTAATGATAGTTGCGACCCCCTGCCTAACAACCAGTACATCTCCCTGAACTTAATGTTAAGCTTCGTCGTTTTCTCTCTGACATGAATCCTCCACGTCAGACGGCGATCCAGCTGCTGTCCTTGGTATCGTACGCTGTTAGTGTGCGGGATGAAAACGCCATTAAATTGAACTCGCGGGCAGTCGCAACAGTAACGTGCGTAAACTTAGCCGGATTCATCTTCCATCTAACTAGCCATTCATTAATTGGACTATTTTTTGACGTTCTGAATGTTTTTATGTTTGCTTATGTTCTGAAATTTATCGGTGTTAATTGGACTCATCTTTAAATGAACATGTTAAGTTTATTATATGTATATTGTATAAGATTATACATGCATTCATATACGGTTCTTTGAGGGTTTTCAATGGAGACCCCTCTAGGCACGTCATTTGTTTGTATTTAAATTTACTTACGGTTCCGGTAAATTGGAACCGATTGTAAATTAAGCACTGTGGGGAAAAAATTTGTATAATTATTAAAATTTCAATGTCAAAGATTAGGAAACTAGTTGCAAATAAGAAAAGATGTCTTGAGAATGATTTTCGTACGCATGATATTTTATAAAATCCGCATTTAATACTGGCACTGTAGCAGTCAGTAATTGTTTGCAACAATAATTATTGCGCTTTAAGTGTTTTTGTAGCTATGGTGCCTACTACATACTTGATCGTAAAATACGGTAACATTTCTTGGTCTGTATTAGATCATTTTTAAAACTGAATATGCTTATTTTTGAAGTTGAAAAAGAACGTTCTTAATAAAAAAAGAAATTTATAAAATTCAACTTTTGTAATTTTGTAAATTGTGTAAATATTAGGTAAAAAAAAAAAAAAAAACCTGTGATACTTATCATTTTTATTTTGATTTCAGTTTTATATGAGTCAAAAGAAAAATAACAATAAAAATTGTTATTTTTCTTTTGTCATTTAAACGAAGTAGTATAGACATAATAAGTATATAAATATCAAAACATAAGTGTCGTGATATTTCATCACAGGAAACACTCCTAATTTCGGTGGATGAAAATCGCAAAAGCTCAGAATAAACTAGTTAAACTAGGAGTTAAAATGTTTGTCACCGTTAATTAAATTTTGATATATAGAAAAACTGTCTAGGTTTTTTTATTTAAAAAAATAATTAATAAAGGTAAAAAATTATGTCGTTCAAAGACAATACAAAAAAAGGAATGCAAGAAGTTAAGATTTTAATGCAATAATAATAATAATAATAATAATAATAAATTAAAAAAAACAATAACTAATAATAAAGTCGGTAACAATATATAACTATTATTAAAGATTTATACTATACAAGTTTAGAATAGGATGATATAGTGAACGAGCGAGATGGGGAATAACGATAAGAGAGAATGAGTGCGAGTAAGCGCGAGAGAGAGAAAGAGAGAGTTAGAGCGAATGAGAGAGTGAGGTTACGAGGAGGAATAGTTCATCAGATCCGCTTCCGGTAGTGCGGCAGCACTGCTCCTAATTTCCTACCACTGTTCCCTTGTTCATCTCTTTTCCACCCTTTATCCGCCCATCCACCCACACGTACTTCCACACTTCCCTTCACTCTTCGCTCCGCTCATGGAAACCTAAATCGACCAACAGTAATTGTTTAATCAACACGTCGGACTGATTGAAATTGCCTTCAAGAAATGTGATCCCACCGTTGAATGCTTGCGTCATTTTAAAAGCAGAAGTTAGAATAGAATTTAAAACAAGTTATAAATATTTCAGTCCTAAAACTTTATTTAAATATAAATAAATACAACGTAATTAAATAGTACAATTCTAGATAACGCGTTATTTAATAGTAAATCTGTGAATTGAAAAGTTCAAGTTTACATATAAACAATGTTTTGAATTATGTACCTATATTTACGCCTATTCGAACATAAAAAGTTGTAAAATTTTAATTTTAAATAGCAAGAGTACATAAACGTAAAACATTTGTGTATTATATGAAAGTCAGGCGATATGATTTCAGCATTATGTTTAATTTTGTTTTTTAATTTACTAACAAAATATAAAAAACGAATATAAAAAATATAAAACGGAAAAACAGAGTTGAAATAATATAGAAAATAATAAAACCAAGCAAAAGATAAAGTAAAAATTTCCTTACACGACTCTTCGCTTAAAATCCTAGGCATTTGTATGTGTAAAATAACACACACTCGTTTAGATACACTAGCAAAAAACTGGATTAGCCTGGTCAAATTTATCAGAACTGATACCGGGAATGGGCTTGCTTAATTATATACAGTGTGTCACGAAGTTCCCCGGGACTTTCATCACCTGCTCTACTCGTGAAATTAATGAAAAAATTTCATTTAACATATGTCCTGAATGCTTCGTTTGCGAGTTACAGATAGTGAAAGATTTCGCTCGGATTTCAGCCACTCCAGTGAAATGAGGTCATACTGAAATATTTAGGAAGTTAATTAAGAACGTAATTAGTGATTTCCTGTGGTTATTGACCTGAAAAATTGAATAAAATAGGTCCCAGAACCGTATCTGCAGTATTTTTTGAGAAATCTGGGGTGAAAACCAAGAAATTGGTGTATAAAAACCCTGTTTTTTTATGTTTGATGTACAATAACTATTAAATGGATAATAAACACGTAAAACTTTTAATAAAACTTACAGAGAATTTAATTCCGAACAACGTGGTGTAAAATAAGTTGAATAAAACAAAGAAAGGTTAGAAAAATAAAAATTGTATTTAGAAACAGTATACTAGACCAAAGTGCATTATAAGTACTAGTTTATAATAAATGTTCAAAAATGAACCTGCCATTTTCAACACATTTCTTGCCACGCTTCTGTACTGCTTTTTTAGTTCTTCAGGGCTGTCCTTCAGTTGCTCAGCTGCATCTATAATTGGGACGATTAATTCCGTACGAGAATGTATTTTTGTTTTGTATACAATATTCATACCCTGACGCAAAAATCTAATGGTGTTAGATCAGGCGACCTTGGTGGCCAGGAATGTAAACCTTCATGACGATCAATTTCTCAGGGAAATGATGACTTAAGTAAGTGGAAACGGCCCAAGAGAAGCGAGAGGACACGCCATCTTGCTGGAAGTATATTTTGCTACTCGGCGCTAGAGGAATATCTTCAAGCAGCTGCAGCAGTTTTTCTTGAAGAAAGTGCAAGTAGACCTCAGCATTTAAGCGGTCAGGTTATGTGAACGGTCCATACAGCTGACTGTAAGAAGACTGCACTATACATTGACGCTTAATCGGTGTTGAAAATTGCCTTCCACTGTTTCATGAGGATTTATATCTGCCCATGTGTGCTCATTATGTAAGTAGTTGCCGCCATTTAGAGTGAAATTTGAGAGTAAAATTTGAAAACATACTTGTATAGTTGTTGATTTGTATTCCACAGTTGCAGAACACCAAGCGAAGCGGACCGTCTCTTTGGTGTAGATGTTGAACTGGCTGTTTATGTTAAGGATAAAAGTCGTTTTGCTTAACTATCCTCCAAACTATCGAATGCGAAACTCCGATCCAGGTAGAAAGACGTCGTCTAATGACGCCTGGACTACACTGAACTGTATCGATAATAATTTCATCAATATCAGTGTCGTGTCGGACAGATCGTTCGTACCCTGTACGAATACTAGGTAGTGAACCTGTTTCTCAAATATTGCGAAAAATCACGCTAATTGTTTTGGGATTTGTAATCCTGTAATTCGGAAAACATATTTCATATTCTACTGCAGAGGCTGTAACATTGCCATAACAGACACCCAAAATGAATTCCATTTCGACGTATTCCTCTATTGTAAATAAGTACGCCATTTTCTCAATGGTAAACCGACCACGTTCAAATTACGACAGCACAATTCACAATACCTGATATTCTTAATATACCTTACAGATCGATCTAAATACTAATACACTTTTGCGCATTATTAATCAGCTATTTTTATTTTTGGGCAACTTTGAGATTTTTTCAATCAATTTACTGTATTTCTGTCATTAATAAAAAAAACTATTATCTAAGTAATTTTTAATTATTTCTTTTTATTTTACAATTGTTGTGACATATCCAAGTTTTTTCCATTTTTTAACATCAATTTTTAATAGTAAATACTGTTTTTACAAATTTTTTACACCACCAAAACAGAATATGGTTTTTGTTTACGTTAAATAAGTATTTTTCTGGCAAACGTAGTAATGTACCGTTTCTGAATAAAATTCTATTTTTTCTAACTTTTCTTTGTTTTATTCAACTAATCTTAACCATTTTGTTCAGAATTAAATTCTCTACAAGTTCTGTTTAAAAGTTTTATGTGTTTATTATTCATTTAACAAAGTGATTGTACTTCAAACATTAATAAATTTATTGGTTATCATCCCAGCATTCTCAAAAAATACTGGAGATACGGTTCTGGGATATTCGATTTTTCAGGTCAAAAACCATAAGAGATCGCTAATTCTGTCCTTAATTAACGTCCTAAATATTTCAGTACGACCTCATTCAGTGGAATAGCTGAAATCCGAGTGAAATTTTTCACTAGCTGTAACCCGGAAACGAAGCATTTTAGGACCTTTGTTTACATAAAATGTTTCCATTATTTTCACCGGTAGAAAAGTAAGGTATGTAACATCGAAAAGCATCTGGATACGTAAAACATTTCTGCATCGTACGTTTAACATCCAACTCCCAACCAATACAATCAATTTTACAAGCATCTCTCAATATGTTTAAAATAAGATGTATTTGATAACACAATACCTTGTTGTTGTAAACTCAGAAGTTTTAAATGAAAATATAAAAATAATTTTATTTGGATCGGTCCGGTTAGTTAAACATCACACCTTGGATTACATAGTGATATTCACTATGTAAACTTTAAATTTCAGTTAGAGAAATTAATTTGTATCGCCCTGAAAACAAAAACGTTACAACTCTTTAATAATTAGAAAGTAAATAGTACGAACTGAAAAAGGTAAAATGCGATCGACGTCCATCTTGAGAAGTAAAATACTGCAGGTGTCCCATAAGTTTCCATACCCAGAATAATAAACATTTTTTTATGAAGACACCTGTATTTATGTAATAAATAAAAATATATTTATATAATTATCAGCACGACATTTCATACACTACAAAAATCGTCATTCATCTCATCCTCTGAAGCAATACCTAAAGGTGGCCCCAGAGTAAGTATTTATATAACTAAATATCCTTATATAAATGTATTCTAAAACTACCGTTGTTTTGAAAACATATTTCCATGCGTGTCCTCCGCTTCGGGAAGAACACGTAACCCCGTAAGTTTCAATACACAGTAAGAATAAACAATTTTTTTTTTATGAAGGCCATGGTATATCAGGAAAGAGATGATTTATGTTTTGTATCTTTTCTTTTAAAAATGTTTATTTTTCCTACGTATGGAAACGTATTTCACATTCGTCGATTACAATTTTAACCTATCTTTCTAATCCAAAATCAAATTTAGAAATTAGCTCCACAGCTAGTTTGGTATTACATGGATTTGATGAAATTCTTCATAAAATTCAATTCATCCGGAGGTCCCGGGTTCGAATCCCGGTCAGGCGTGGCATTTTCACACATGCTACAAATCATTCATCTCGTTTTCTGAAGCAATACATAACGGTGGACCCGGAGGTTAAAAAAAAAATCGTAAATTTAAGATAAAAATAAAAAAAAACTCGTATTAAATTCGATCATCGATCGATCGATCGTACTTCGCTGTCGATCTCCCTAACTCTTAATATAAATTCGCTCTAGCACTGATCTCAGAATAAAGATATTCATTATAATTCAACTTTTTAAATTCTGTAAACTTACAAATTTTAATTGGAGAAGTACAAAAATACCATCGACCTGGCACCTAAAGAAGTAGAACGATATTTCATATTCGTAAATGCAATTCGATATCAAACAAAATAATCTATAACCTCAATCCACAAAACCACGTCATATTGCCTATAATAAATAATATACTTAAAAATTTTTACTTTTAGTTTCTAAGTTTACTAATTTTGGTCGATAAGGTTAAATAATTAACATACAAATCGGTATCTAAAGCAATACACCGTTTCTTAATTGTCGATTGAATCCCTTATATTATCGTATGGACGATTTCCTTATTCAAAAACTCATCAAGTTAAACTGAAATGACCTTGAAATAAACTATCTCTCAAAACATCTTAATTAAAAGTTATAAACTTTACAATTTGAACCGTAAAGGTGGAACTAAGTAATATTCACTTGAATAAGAATAATTTTAATAAATTTCATATACATTGCTGAACTTTGCTTCGATAAAATAAAAAGAAGTTACCGACTATTAAGAAATGTTTTTTACGTGTATAATCAAGCGTATTTTAATTCTACCAGATAAAATTAGTAAATCAGGATTCCCGTTTGGGAGTCGAGTGAATTTTTGCCAAAAGCTCAAACACAAGTGAATAACTCCCGTCTATCGTTTTATTGTGTTTGAGATACAAGAAAACAACAAACTGCAGTTATTTACAATAATGGTTAAGCTTCTTATGAAAGGAACTTTTCGTTCACAAAAAAACATACACTAACATGATAATCAGTAGCACGCTTTGTTATGCGTTAATCTTTACGTAAAATCTATTTTCATTATTAAATATTCATTAATTGACATGATTAAATGTTTTTTATTCTTTTCTCATCACGCGAAATGAAACTATCATTGTTGTTCTTCTCCGACAGCAAGCAAACGTATGTTTCGTCTATATTTCGTCAGATGGCGCAGGCTACAATTTCATGACTTAATCTATTCTCATCAATAAAAATGAAACCGCCATTTCTCCTATTATATTTTGTCAGGTGACGGAAGCTATCAGGGTGCAGAAAATACTAGGAAACTATCAAAACGTTATTATAAAAAAGCTGTTTAATAAATTATACTTTTGTACAATTACAATATATATTAATATATATTCTACAAATAATATTATATGTAGAATATTATTCATATTCTACATATAATAGAATATGAATAATAACAATGAATAAGTTATTATTTATTAACAAAAATAATAAAAGTGATTATGTTTTTTATGCATTGTTATGATGAAGGGTATACGCAGTAAAATTACAGCTGTATTACGATCGGCTGGTCTATGGTAAGGTAATTTCCAGTTACATAGTAATAATAAACGTATATGAAATAAGTGTTTTTGTCGGGGAAAAGTGTTTTCGGCTTTGAAGATAACGGTTTGGTTGTTGATATCGGTAGATAACGACGGTCATTACTAGTATTGTAAGGAAATCGACACTAAAATCTAAAGGTAATTTTTATATATTATATTGATTGTTTTATTAATCTGATTTAAAAACATTATTTTTTATTTATTTTATGTCATCATACACATCATGAGGAAAGTGATAAAAGATATAACAGAAATAATTGATATCGCAACTACCAAAAACAATTTCATTATAGTACAGTTAGTGAATCTCCTTATCACAAAAACATTATGAAATAAAAAGTAGTGGTGAATAATAGAAACCCCCTGAAGACACTTACATCGTATCCCTTGAGGTATCCCTAAAAAAATAGTTGCTTGGCCCGAATCCTGAAAAATTGATACACAAAGTAACTAAACACAATTTGCTACTCTTAAACTTCTACAGAACACAATTCTTTACTTCAACGCAGAGGAAAAATATTTAATAAATTATGAATTACAAAAATTCATTCCTCAAGGGGCTATTTTAATTACAAAATAATAAATAGCAAATTAATAGTACTCAGAATAGATGTTTTTCTCAACTATTGAGCAGCTTACTTGTTTTCTCTAAACCGGTTATTTATTGTATTTTGAAACAGCCCTGTGGCCAGTGAATTTTGTAATTCACTCTTTCACTTTGTAAAGATTTTTTTAATCTATCGCCAGCCTACGCTCGGTGACGAACGTTTACGAACTCTGTTTTTATGAACTTTCTTCTTTATTCTCACCAGTAGAACGTGTTCTGAAAATATGTTATATTCTTCGTGAATCTCTCTCAGAGAGAGAGAGAGAGAGAGAGAGAAAGAGAGACAGAGAGAGATTCAGATTCTGTATGTCTATTTATTTTATGAATAATGAAGGACGATTTTTTTAATTGAGATTCGGAAGGAATTATTATTATTAATTACTAATTTATAATTTATGATCAAACTTTGTTTTACTTATCCAGACAGATACGTGTAAGGCTGTAACGTATTTACGGTTAAAATTAATAAAAATATACATAGAATCTGATGAAATTGTATGTATATTCACTTTATATCTTATTTCAAGGAAACTTTTTAAAGTGAATTTTCCAGTTAAAATACTGCAAGTTATAATTTATTATTCTGAAATAGTATTTTATTTATTTACAAGAATTCCTTATCTTTAACGTTTACAATTAATGGATTTTTCATTAAAAATTATGTATTTATCGAGGATATATTTTATTTAAAGTGTACTGATGATGCATTTATTTTATAGAATAAATTAAATAACTTTTAGTTGGGAATCCAAAAATAATACGTATTATTTTTTTCAAAAAGTAATACATATTATTTTTGGATTCCCAACTATTTGAACGGAATCTATCCGTTCAACTGTATTTTAAACTAATAATAGATTACACATTGAGAGCATGGAAATTCCTTTCCGATAAACCCTTCTCAAAAATTCATCAATAAATATGTTTAATTAAATTTCTAATCTTACATTCTTTTCAATTTATCGAAAAAGTAGTAAAAATTATTTTTATTAATTCAATATGATTTTGTAAATTTTGTTAACGGTTTAGGAAGATTAATATATCGGGATGGTGAATTTACGATTATGTTTTTCTTTATTTATCCAAATGGTTTTATATTTGATATTTATACTACGATTATAATTATATTATAATCTTATTCTTAACTTAAGAATAATAAAATTACAATTTGTTATTTTCTAGGAACTCTTTTTTTCTGTTTAGCTCTCCGGAACCAACGTAAGGTATTACTTAAGAGGATGAATGTGGATGATATGTATTAATGTAAATAAAGTGTACTCTTGTGCAGTCTCAGGCAGACCGTTCCTGAAATGTGTGGTTAACTGTGAAATCCAATCGCAAAAGAACACCGGTATTCACGATCTGGAAACTGAATAGAAGATTATGATTTCGTATACAAGCATGTTAAATATTTTTATTTTTACTTTCCCGGCTATAACAATATATACTGAAGTAGCAACTATAGCTATAACAGGAAAGTATAGAATCGGTAAAAAAAATCTAAAACAAAAATTGATAATTTTTAAGTTTTTTCCTTAAGGAGACATTTAAAAAAATATTTTATTCCACTGCTAAGTACAAAAACATTTGTCACACGGAATTTTGTGCGTATGTACGTATGTATGTTGGCCTGTATTTGGTCTTATAACTCTGGACCCCGCTCACCGATTTTCTTCAAACTTGGTAGACAGGTACGCGTACTACCTTCGCGGGAAAGAATGTAATAATTTTTTCAAAAATTGGAAAAAGGGCCGGGACTGTTTTGGCCGAAATAAAATTTCTAATCTTTACTGGGACATTAGCAAAAAATCATTTCTTACCGTAGTTGAATATTTATTTTTTTATTAAGATAAAAAATCTGATGTGGATAGAATATGACTTCCTTGTAAGACTTAGGGAGAATATTGTCCGACGATATCAGAGGAGTAATGAACTAAAAAATAAGAATTTTTTGAAATTTAATAAAGATCGGGCATGTATATCTCAGTGTATATGTTGTTTCTGTGGTGGTCTATTTTTCAGCCATTCTGTAGTTAAATTTAATGTAGATAAAATTAAACAGAAATTCCAGAATAATTAAATAAAATTAAACAGAAATTAAACTAGAAAATCCAAAAATAATACGATTTCAAATCATAATTTTCAATAAAAATTAAATAATCAGATTTTTCGAGAAACTGTCTATGTGACGTTGTTAGTTCTACTATTTAAGAGACCCATTTTCTATTTATTTTAATTTAAATTGGTCTTGGAGCTGGTAAGTACTAGACAATATTTAAGATAGCCGGCTGGGGCATTAATATTCTACAATTGGGGTAAACACAGCCACATAACCCTACATAACCTTCCAAGTTCGACTGTTTCGACGTTCGGCTCAGTTGATCGTCGTAAACAAATATCTCAACTGTGCTGCTTCCTCTGAGTACAAGGGGATCGTTATGAGTGTGACCGACCAAGAAAAGATTTGTAAAAACGTTTGTGAGAAGATACCTGACAGAAGTGAACCACAGACAATCATGAGTAAACATGGTGACCAATTGAATGAAGCTGATCACTCAGAGAATGGCACCCGTCTTACTGGACAGACGAAGAGACCAGGAAGTTACGCCACCGTGACCCAGAAACTGACTTACCCTAGCAAAATTCAAGCCATCGTATTGGATGCCGTAGGAGATATTCCGATTAGGTCATATATCGTGGCCATTGGTAAACTGGTTACTCCTAAGAACATCTAAGATCTCTATGAACCGGATGTGTATCTACCTGGCGAACAGTGATCTTGTTAAATCAATTACCGAGAAGCACAATAAAGTTAATGTTGAGAACCACCTCCTGGAGATTCGCCCTTTGTTAACTAAATTCAAACGAGTAGTCCTCTCTAATGTGTGCCTAGTTATCCCAAAGGAGGTATTAGAGGAAGAACTTAAGCGTTCTGGCATCCGCCTTGGGTCGGCTATTACCTCCGTGCCTGTTGTTGTCCCAGACCGGGCTACGAACATGTCCAGAGTTTTTGTCGCCAGATATATGTACATCCTGAAGATCTTATAAAGTTACCAAGCACCATGGACCTAACCTACGGCGATTCAAAGTACTGGATATATCTCTCGGTCGATGCTGTATCCTGCTTCCTCTATAAACAATCAGGGCATGTAGCGAAAAATTGCAACCTGCAAGAGGGAAACCCATGCAGCCTAGGAACATTTCAAGGGAGTACAGACCAGAGTTTAGAGACCGGTTTTCCTAACCTTTGCCAACCTCTAGGTGCTCCGAGTAAGGCACTGTCTACCAACTGTAGCACAGACGACCATCAGGGAGACATTGGGAATGCAGTAGGGGCCCCGAACGATCTTCCTAGCCAGAGACCTGTCAGCCAAACAAGATCCAAAAAAGGATGATGACAGGCTTGACGGGGGCCTGGAACCCCTAGCAGAGATCTTGCAAGCCAAGGATAACCCTTATGTCATGAATTACGTAGACTTCAAAAGCTTCCTAGAACGCTGCTTCCTAGAAAGCTTTCTAGTACTCAGCAGTACTAGAGTTATCACGAGATTAAACTAATACGATGGAACTGATACGTATGCTTCGGGAAACATACCTGAAAGTACCAGAAAGAAGTATTAAAAATAGGTTCACGCGTGTAATAAATAAATTGGCGCGTCATGTCTAGACTACTGAGTCAATTTAAGCTGCTGAAGCTACGAACATGTCTGATGAGGTTTGCCAACCTCTAGGTGCTCCGAGTAAGGCACTGTCTACCAACTGTAGCACAGACGACCATCAGGGAGACATTGGGAATGCAGTAGGGGCCCCGAACGATCTTCCTAGCCAGAGACCTGTCAGCCAAACAAGATCCAAAAAAGGATGATGACAGGCTTGACGGGGGCCTGGAACCCCTAGCAGAGATCTTGCAAGCCAAGGATAACCCTTATGTCATGAATTACGTAGACTTCAAAAGCTTCCTAGAACGCTGCTTCCTAGAAAGCTTTCTAGTACTCAGCAGTACTAGAGTTATCACGAGATTAAACTAATACGATGGAACTGATACGTATGCTTCGGGAAACATACCTGAAAGTACCAGAAAGAAGTATTAAAAATAGGTTCACGCGTGTAATAAATAAATTGGCGCGTCATGTCTAGACTACTGAGTCAATTTAAGCTGCTGAAGCTACGAACATGTCTGATGAGGATTGTAACGACAGCACCGCCGAATTAACTCTCGACGGTAGCCCGCTCGTTGGTACGTTGGTATTAATATTTAGTCACCCTTGTGGAGAATTTCTTACATACAGACAAAATTCAGCATCTCCGTCATCCAATCCTACAATGGATTATGAATGGAATCCACCCCCAGAAAGAAAATTTACAGTTTCTAATCAATCGACTCTGTCCTTCTATGATATGCCTGCAAGAGACTTTTTAAGGATAACCACTACGTAGTTCTGAAAGGTTACAATGTCGTTCTCAAAAACAGGTTGGATATCTCCCACGCCAGCGGTGGTGAGCCATCTTCATTAGCGATCATCTAGCCTATAAAGAAATTCAACTGCATACTAGCCTTGAAGCTGTAGCTGTGATTTTGACGCTTACTCCTGGAACGTTTGCAGTATGTAATATCTATATTCCCAGGAGTCGGGACTTTACTGTAGAGGAACTGACAGACATAGTTAGGAAACTGCCAAAACCATTTCTACTGATGGGTGATTTTAATGCTCACAGCATCAGCTGGGGCTGCAATAATGACATTGAAAAGGCTTATGAAATGACTTTGAGAGAGTGGATAATTATACTACCTTGTTACAGAATGATGTTAACAGGAATATGTTGCGCTTTATAGCCAATTTTCTGAGTAAACGGACAATCCATGTTAGAGCTAGTGGAGTCCTTTCAAAATCTTCAAAATTGAAAACGGAATCCCACACGGATCTGTCCAAAGTGTACTGCTGTTCTTGGTTGCTATCAATGGCGTGGCTGATGTTATTACTCTGCCAGTTAAGAAGTGTAACTTCGCTGATGATATCACTATCACCTGCAGAGGTAAGGAATTGGAACTACGAGGAAAATAATGCAGAATTCGTTGAAGTCGGTGCTCAGATGGGCACAATGTAGTGGTTTCAAATTATCTGTAACCAAGTCTAAATTTATTGATTTCTCTAGGCAACCATTCGGATGGAAAGACTTGAGACTGCACTTAGGTGAAGACGAGATAAAGGGAACAAACGAGATTAGGCTTCTTGGTATAAATTTTATGAGAAACTGACCTTTTTGAGCCACATTAAGTTCACCAAGGCTGAATGTCTAAGGAGAATGAATGTCCTTAAATTCATTTCATCTTGCAACTGGGATGCGGATAAATCCATCATCCTGAACACGTACGGAGCATTGTTCTTTCGAAGTTAAAATATGGGTCTGTACTATACGACTCTGCGAAAGAGACAATTAAGGGCACATGACCCTTGCACAACACCTGCATTCACATGTCAATAGGAGCATTGGCTACTTCCCCTATACCAAGCTTACTGGTGGAATCCGATGAACTCCCATTGCGTTACAGGAGGAAATACAAGACCATTAAACACGCGATCAACTGCTTACGGCAAATGACCAGACATGCTCGCACTTCGCTACTTGAAAGAAGGACGTCCTTACCACAGTCTTTCAGCCTCAGGCTGCTTCGCTATCTCCAAGAATTAGATCTGCCTGCCTCGAAGATCCTTGAAAAGGGAATAGGATGCGGCGCCCCTTTGTTATGTGCGTCTCCAGAGATCGTATACTTACAATCTGGAAGGCACAGGTTTTCAGTCTGTTAGAGACCAATTTAACAACATGGCCAAGACGTACAATGGGTACACTCTCATCTACACAGACGGGTTTGTCTCGGCCGATGGATGTGGCTGTTCTGTTGTTTTTCCTGACACCGAGATATTATATAAACTTAATGCCTGTTTTTCTGTGTTCTTTTGCGAGGCCTTTGCGATTTACTCCGCCTTAAAAGTTATCGAAACCCGTAGCGATGATAACTTCCTAGTAATTACAGACTCTAAGAGTGTACTTGAGAGCTTGAGCTGCAAATGTTCTTAATCCATCGTCCAGATTATTCATGATATCCTTTCAAGGATAAATAAGACTGTGGTACTGGTACGGGTCCCTGGCCATTGTGGCATCGTCGGGAATGAACGGGCCGATTAGGCTGTTAAGAGAGCTGCAATAAATGGCATCCGAGTACAATCGACATATGAGAGAGACTTCATGAGATCAGTCCGTGTAAAACTGCGGGTTCAGTGAAATAGATTCTGGCTGCTGAGTCCTCCCACGGCATTACACAGCATCCAGGAGAATTTGCTCGAGAAACCTCCATCCCCGAGAACAGAAGAGACCAAGTCATCTTAACTCGGCTAAGGATTGGACACACCAGGCTTACCCACGCTCATCTACTTGGCTCTCCTCAGAAGATGTGAGGCTTGCAAGGTTAAATGGTCCGTGTACCACCTGCTCGTTGATTTCCCAATCTTTGGAACTATCCGACAAAACTTAGACCTGGGTTCGGGTATGAAATTTCTATTAAACCAGAACGAAGGTATTGAACGTCTGTTGCGGTTCCTCTACTACAGTGGACTGAAGAATACGATTTAGTGATTTTTGTTTATGTTTTTTATTTTGTATTTATTGTTGTCACTTGTCTATGTTTGTTATTTATTGTTCCTGTTTCATTATTATTTATTTTTGTTCTTTATAATTTTTTTTTATATAATACTACATAAGTGTTACTGTAGTCGCTAATGACTATAATTGTTGATGCGTCTATAAATAAAAGCATTAAAAAAAAAATTATCAATTGTTTCACCAATTCCATTACATATACACATTTTTAAAGTACATAAAATTTTATAACACTAATAACTTCTGATTTTTTTCATATATTTTTTTTAATTGTTATTATTGAAAATTATTTATTGTAAACATTTTTTTACAGTCACGGGTTAATAATTATTATTAATAAATGAATATATTTAATTAAAAAAAAAAAAAAAAAAAAAATAGTTAAAAAAATAAAAAAGGAGATGAAGTCTAATTCCCGACCGATGTGCCTTCCCGTTATAAACCCAAATATTTCATTAATTAAAATTTCATTTAACTACAACTCTGGAACCAATGAAAATAAGTACAACATATTACATATCGTTGAAAAACTCTCATTGAGGGCTTATTACTGCAGTTAAGAAAATGTCCAAAATCCAAATGTTTTTGAATTTTGGGCTTTTTGGGACACTTTTGGTTCAGTCAATTGCAATCAAAGGGGGAGGTGCACAACTAGATGTTACAATAGTCCTAAATCCAAAATATAAACATACTACGGCTAATCGTTTTTGAGTTATGCGAGACACGTACATACATACGTACGTACGGAAGTCACGCTGAAACTAGTCAAAATGGATATTTCCGTTGAAATCTGAAAACCGAAATTTTTCGCGATTAAATACTTCTTTGTACGAAGTAAAATCTGATCAATTGGTACGTTTCATTTTTATCTTATCTTAGAAAACCGAAATTTTTCGCGATCACAATACTTCCTTTACTTCGTACAAGAAAGTAAAAATTACCAAGAAATTTTATATAATTTTATTTTTTTAGCTATATCTTGCTACAGAAAAGGATTTAATGGGAGTATTTTTGCATTTATATTTTCTACATCAACAGGACTTCAAACCACTATAATTTTTTTTTGCTCACACCACTCCAAACGTCTACGATAACAAATGTATTTTTTCATTTTAAAAAAGTTTCTAAAATTTAATTTAAATTTTAAACCGTTTCGCAAGTTGCCCGCGGATTTTAAAATCGTAATTATTTTACAATCCTTACTCTTTAGTATGTCTTGAAAAAAAATTAGCTAAACATTATTTTATCATTAAGATACTAATAGACCTTAAAATGACTGAATTGAAAAAAAAATGAAATGCCTACCTTGACAGGAGTCAGGAAAGTTAACGATTAATTAATATTTAGTGAATAAGAAAGAGGTATTTCATAAAAAAATATTTTTTTTTATTTCAAGGGAATAGGAAACATTTAAAATTGCTCATCTACTGGTAAAAGGAATTTTGTTATCAAGATGTTACTTTTTGTTACACTTGAAAATCCATCTTACACTGATTTCAATTTAAAAATATTTTATAACATTTTTTATTTAAAATTTTTCTCTATTGCCTTAAGTTTACTACATTTAATAAATAAATTAATAAATAAGTTAATTCGCATTTGATTAAGCTTAAAAATATTAAATCATAATAATTTCAATAACAGATCATATTTTAGTTTAAATTTACAACATTAATAAACGCTGCCTTTACCTCTTAAAATTTAAAAAAATTAAAAAGTATTTAAAAATTCACGTAAATGTTTATATCGGTTTATAAAAAACTATTTTTTTATAGTGATGGGATCTGTATGCTGAACTTTCTAACCCTTAACCTTAATTTACAAAGCCATCTTATATTGCCTTCAAAATTATTGAAATTTGATTGTTTTTATTGAATTTTTATTTTTTATTTTAACGGATTAAGTAAAAAGAAATTCTACCGTCGGAATCTAACTGTGAAATGGAAATTTCATGATTTTATATTGTTTATTGATACCGATGACCTTTTTCTATGAAAAAACTCTACTAAAAGTTATAAAAAAAGATTACTTCTTTCCCTTGAATTCCCCAAAGTTTTTTTTTGTTGTGGAATTCATTAAGATATGTTTATTTACTAATAAACATTAGCGACTAAATAATAATAAAACTAAACAATCTGGGGTGTTTATATAAAGAAGATTTTCAACGATCTTGTTTAGTTAAATGATGCGGTGTAGATAGCTTTTTGTTTTATATTAAAATTTATTTAAATTAAATAAATTATTCGCCTAATTAATTTAAATAATTATAGTTTTGCTTGTAAATTTTGCTATTGTAAGCTATCCGCTACTCGTTTGTAAACATGGTATGTGGTTATAGTTCTAAAATAGAAGACCAGCAAAATTGTTGTACACGCCCACATTTCATTCGTAAATAGTTAACGCAACTGGATGACTGAACACTAAAGGAGATTACTGTAATGTGCTCATGTATAAGCTAATCTGAGTGTGATGTATTTTCGTTTACGTGGTACTGGTGGGCGTGGTGTGGAATGATGATAGTGTGGCCGATGAACAGCGTTTACTCTATGAACCTTTGATCGGAACTAATTTATTTCGTCTGAAATATTCTACGAACATCCTTTGTAGCATTTTTCCTGACATCTAAGCCGACTAGACTTTACAAAGTCGTTTGATATATAGTGGTGAAAAATTCATTATTTATTATTCAGCATTTGTGTCAACAAAAATGTAGGTTCTCTCATTTTAATTTTTTTCTAGAAATTTTACACTCCGCTACAGAAATGATTAAATTTTACTCTACAGAAATTTTTAAATTATAATTGTAATTCAGTCATTGTGGTATTACTGAAAATAATATATGAGGAACGAACTACGTTAAGATTGGAAAAAATCCAAACGCAAAACCGTAGCAAATGGGCTTGTACCTTTTAAGAAAAATAATAAAAAATAATTAGAGGAAAGAAATTCGACAGCCAAGACTAAAAAAAAAAAATATTTCATTATCTATTTATTTTTTTGAAATCGACATTTTTAATTTTAACTAATAGTTTAAAAATGGGAAAAATATGCCTATATTTTATACATAAGCATAAATCACATAAATTATATATATATATTTTTTTCACAACATATAGGCATGTATTGTACTGAAATTACTATGTAATAAAAGTGTGGACTTAGAATTAAGGAAGAGGTTAGTCAAATAGTATGGAGTGTGTTGTATAGAAGCGGAGTATGGACATTGTTGAAAAGGGAGAGGGACTGAATTGACGCTTTTGAGATGTGGATATGGAGAAGGATAGAGAAATTAAGATGGGCGAATAAAGTGAGGAATCAGGAAATAATGAACAGGAATATAGAAGAAAGAGAAGTTATATTTATGTACGCAAAAGAAAAATAAACTAGGATATGCGATTATAACAAGTGCATCGGAAGGGTCAGTAGAAGGAGAAAAGAAGCGAGTAAGGATGAAGCTAATAAATGAAGTGAGGCATGAATACTGGAGACTCCTTGTAATCGATCTCCGTAGCATCTCGGCCTATCAACCGGGGGCCCGAGGTTCGAATCCCGATCAGGCATGGCCTTCATACGCTACAAAATTCCATTTCCATATTTCCACGTACAAGCTTCAAAACATTTTGTGGTGAATTAATTAATAATTACAAAAAAAGTGGAAGAGGACCGAGGTGGTATGGATAGAAATGGTTAGAGACACCGGTGACAGTGATAGACTGCCGCCAGGCAGAACACCAGATGGTGATGACTACATGTAGTTGTATCAGCTTAGATAATTATAATTTTTAAACTGTTCAATTTTTCAGATCAAAAACTTAAGAAAACCAGCAAATTTGTAGCCTAATTTAGGTCCCAAGAAGTTTAGTAGGCTACGGCTTCATTACCCTTGGAATAGAAACCAGGGTGATATATTTCACTTGCAATAACTAAAATGTGTTTCTAGAAGTATGGTTATAAGAATTCTCGCTTGTATTAATGCCCAACATCATATCCCGAAATATTTCTGTGTAATTTTGAATTATTCTATACAGTTACACCTGCACCTGCGCAGAGAGATAAAATCAGTCGGTAAAAAAACAAAATTATTTTATGAGTAGTTTCTAGATCAACAAGAAATAAGTCATTTGATTTAGAGACTGTCGTTAGTAAGGGAAATATGTTGTAAAACAGAGACAAAGAGGAAATAAAATCAATGAACTAATCTAATAAAATAACGAAATAGTATTCGAGTGTATAGTTTTAATACGCTGATGATTGTACCTTTACGTATAAAGTAAATTACATCTTTAATAAACAAGGTCGTGCTTCTTGATACAGTAAACGACCTGTAATTTAATATTAACAAATTGAAATGAATTTAATGATTGCGTACAAACAGATTATGTGCACTTACACGAATTTGTAGCTAACCTAAGCGGAATCAAGAAGTCAACTAAATATAACTGGACAAGGTTAGACAAACAATATTCTGTTGTGTCATCTACAAACGCAGATAGATTATTTAAAGGGGTCCCCTTTTTTCTCCAACGAGTATTGAAGATAGCCGGGTGTCAATTTTCCCACAGAACATAGAACAGGTCTGAAAAGTTTTTTTTTACACTCGCTCTGTGTATACCGTCAGAACTAAATAAAATCAATACTAAAAATACTATAATATACCATTGCTTTCTTCTTTTTTTTTTTACTGTCTTAAGTCCTTACATGTTTTTTGCGAATCTTTTTTGTCGTTTTAATAGTTTATTCATTGGTATTGAAGAACATTCATTTTATTTTGAAGGCCTTATGTAGTACACAAAATTATGGTTTGTAGTAAAGTTATTTGTGACAATCAACTTAAACTAACCATTAACTTGGTGACATGGTTTTTTGTCATACTTAAAAAAAAATCTACGTATAAATAATAAATTAAACTTGTTTATATTTGGAGTAAAATCGTTTATATTATTTATTTATAACAAAATCAATTGCATACTAAAATATTATATAAGTAAATTAACTACAGAAAAAAAATGATTTCAAATTTATTCAATAATTATGAATTTTAAACAATACTGCTGTATTTTAAATTAAAAAATGAAATTACGGGAATTACAAATATTTTATTTATGAAAAAATAAGTATATAAAGCTGTTTTTGTCTCCACATTAAAAAAAAAATGTTTGTTTCTTTATTAGATGAAACAATTTCAATTAATACATACTGTCAAGATAGTTCATCTAATCTCTGGTTTTTACATCGGCTGGTCACTGGATTGACTCTCGGCAAGGATCTAGCAATCTTTTACCTACCGTTTTTCCATCTCATGTTCCTTGTTAAAATTGTTCTAAACAATATATGTTGCATCGAAGTATACGTACGATGATGTAAAAATAATAATAGAAACAACAAAATATAAATAAGCCAACGTAGTTAAACATCTGGATCTATAATTTTACCTCATCAAATTTCACGTATTTCGATGTTGATGTACTTCATAGAAAAGGTATCTTCATCGGGTAATATATAAACTTTAAAATGTATTCATCTTTAAATTAGTTTTAAACATGTAATTTTCTGCGTCGTTACAGCACGGTAACATCCTTCCTATAGAGTGGCTCCCGTATCAGACCCAGTCAGTCATTATCCAATGACAAAAGTAATAAGAGATTGCATACAAACAAATTTTAGTCTATTTTAAGAGGATTTTATAGTTACTGATACCAATTTTTAAAGTAAACTTTTCTTCCGCATATAAATAAACCTGGAAATTATACAAAATTATATTCTCCCAAACATAATCAAATCATCAATGATAAAATCTCTAAAATCAGTAAAACTTTTTAGATCCTCTGGCAGGTTCAGGAAGCGATTTCGCTCCGACCTCGCCGGTGGTCATTAGGAGCTTTTAGCTTTGAACTTCTCGAGTGGACTGCGAATGGACGTAAACGATTTCATAGGTTATAAGCATATGATCGCTCACACTGGCCTAGGGCCAGGCAGTCCAACCACTTGAACTTCGAAGCAAGTCGCCCGTCACCAAAGTGACGTCTATGTAACTTTCTTCCAGTTCCGAAGAGAAAGTTGGCGGTTGCTCCGCATCATTAATCAAGAAAAGGTTCTTGGCTTCCACGAACTGTTTAAGACCAGCGCCTCTGGGGTCAGTGAGTGGTGAACCCCAGGCGGTAGACTTGGTGTTCGCGTCCAGAGCAGCCTGCACTCTGGTGCCCGGGAGACCGTCCAGAATCTTACCCAAATTCGCCAGCAAGTCGTCGATACTCCATCCAAGCTGGAAGTATCCCGACACCAGTACGACATCGAGCGTATCCCTCGTGATTTGCACGACAGTAAACTGCTCATCGGAGAAATGGGGCATCCAGAAAACAACCAACGAGTATGAGCCAACCACAATCGCGGAGAGCGGCCGTCCCCCACGAAAATGAATAACATTCACCCCGTGGAAGCCGACCACCCTATCTGCAACCGCGTACGGCTCCTGAACCAAGAGTACCTGGAGGAGCCTCATGGTTTCGCTAGTGGCCGCCCGGGAATGGTGCAGGTTTAACTGTCCCAGGCACAAGCGTTCTACATGGTGGAGATTGTCCTCCAAGGCTTCCCACAATTCAGGCGTCGCCATAAGCTGTATTTTTGTAGCTCTCACCCGAGCAATTTCATACGCCTTACACTTGCTTCCTCCGACACGGTGTTCAGCATCACTGCCTTTCACCAGAATACAGGCGGCGCAGACCTGGCAGGACAATTGCTGCCCTGTGTCCCGAAGAAGCACAGTGGCCTCACATCTCCTACTGCGCTCTGCAGCGGAGAGATGTGTGCCCAAAGCCCTGAAATTTATAGCATCGGGCTACCTCTATATATTCGACCACTATATAGAGTTGTTTTTCGGATGGACCGCATGGTCCATCCGAAAAACAACCTTCCACCGGCCACCAAGACCTGCAGGATCTTAGGCGAGATCTCCAATACCAAGTGGCTCTTCGGGGAATCCTTCCTGCCCAGCTGCCGAACCACCTTAGTTTCCCGAATGAAATCTTCGACGGCCATACCCAATAATGGATTTTGACCGTGCACTGCTTTGAGGATTTCGGGTTCCTCCACCCTAGTTGCCCTTGGCATATCATAACCAATATCTGCGGCTTCTGCTCGGCGAGCAGCTGGGCCTTTAGCCCGCTCATCACTAGAACATCGGCCTCCAGCAGCTGCTTTACCTACAACTCACTTACGATCTCCAATATGACGCCATGTTCCCTTGTTTTAGTGACCCGGGAGACCTGGATCCTTTCCCTCCTCGGGTCCAGAACCTTTTTCAGGGTTAGCTCCGTCGCTACCGACGAAGCCCCCAGACCAGATTTCAGTGGGACCACCTTAACAGTGGCCCGCTTAATTTTGTTTGCCGGTGCCTGGGCTGTCGGCGGTGAACCTAGCCGCTTAGGCGCAGGCGCGGCTGCTATTGTGGCGAAGGAGACAGGCTTTTTCACCTTCTCCTCCACCCGTTTGATCGATTTATGAAGTTCGCCAAGAGCCTCACCCATCACCGGTTTGAAGTCCCTGACTCCCTCCACAACCTGATCTAACTTGCTGGACAGTCGTGTCACAACTGAGTCCAAGGCAGTGTTGGCGTCCTGGAGGCCTTCACATCTAAGTGCCAGACCCGAAACCAGCATTGCACATTTGTTCAAGTAGAAGTCGACCAGCTGTCGAAGCTCTAGAGCAACTCTTGATTCCTTTTTTGAGGAGATTTTGGACCACTCGGCCCGTATCTCCTCGATCCGTCCCAAGCCGTCAGCCCCAGAGTTCACCTGCTTCACAGCAGGCTTCCCTCCAGCCACCTCCCGCTCAGGACCGATCACCACGCTCCCGCTTTCCGCCTTACCAGACTTCAAGGGAAGCCGCCCTTTGGGCTTGGCTTTCTCCCCATTGCCGTGCACTCCTTATGCGCAGCCAACCGCATTCTTCCTCGCACAATTCGCAGCAGAGGTTTCGGCCAGGATTTTTATGCAATCCGCCGCACCCGGGCGCTCCACTACCCGAGGGGCCTCCGAGACCTCGTTTGTGGAGGACCGGGGACTCAGCGGAGACCTGCCGATTGACCTTCTCAGCTGGAAGGGATCACCCGCAACCAGGTCCTTGGCCAAACCAATCCTCGAAGCAACTGTGTCAGCAGCTCACCTTTCGTGTATTACTTGCTCCAATCACTAAAAGCAAAGCCTCGGGTGTATCAGTTAATGAGTCTGCAACTAGCGCACTAAGACAACAAACTCCTTCTAGGGAATAGAACAGCTGCCTCTCTCCACAGTCGTTTGGCGAGCAGTACTTGGACTGTCCAATATTGTAAGCGAGGTTGTACCTGAACCTTAGGTGCCCGTCCCTACAACCCGGGGAAGGAAACAGTTTAAATGGACAACGGAAATAAACACCTTCCTTTACCGCTCCTACCTTCAAATAACAAAAATGGAATCAGATTTGAGACCATACAGCGTTGAACTGCACCGCATCATGGTTGACTGCTTCCCTGAGTTATAGGGTAAGACTGTCCAAAACATCCTTGACCAACACAGGTCCCTTTCTATATCGCATAGGATGCCTGCATATATTGTCTCAGCGAGTATGTTGGTGGTTTCGAGAGAGCTCGGTTTGCTGTCCAGTCCATCTTCTGATGATAGCGCGCTAGATGATGAACGCATTCCTCCCAATCCTATGGCTGATCTATGCTACGCTGCGCTACGGTGGAATGGATCCGACATTAAGACCCAGGAATCCTAAGTTGTGGGCAAAAAGTGGAATGAAAATAATAATCGATCACGTCAGTCAACTTTTAGCTAATAAAGTTACACACGTGACAATAATCCAAGGCTTTCATGAGGTGCTCTCACGGTGACGGTAATAACCAGCGAGTTGGAGGAGCTGTGAAGCGAGATAGACCTAGGATACCGGCTTGGGAGTTTCGTTTGACTAGGAAAGTTGACAAAGTGCAAAGAGAAATTGGTCGTGTAACCACATTTATAACAACCCAGAATCCCAGCAAGAAAGTGCGAGCTGCTGCAGAGACCATTGTCAACGTCCATAGGACCCCGGAAAACAACTCGATTGCTGAAGTCCTGGATTTACTGAAACAACGCCTCGCGGTGATATCCTGTAGGAAGCGCCGTTACAAAATAAGTAATATGCGACGGAACAGAACCATTTGTTTAGAACCAACCAACTTGAGTTCTATAAGAGGCTGCAAACACCAGCTGTGCAGCAATTCCAGGTTTCGGCAGCTCCTTCCAGCACTGAAGTTTGGATTACTGGATTCCAATCTGGTCGAGCTCGTTACTGCATCGTGATGGAGGAGAGTGGACCCGTGATGAGAAGAGGAGAGTGAATCGGTGCCATCTATGTTTGACCATATTATGAATTTGGATGATGTAATTGGGTCTGTTGCTCGGACACACAACTGGAAGGCACCCGGGATCGACGGAGTGTAGAACTTTCTGTTCAAGCGCTTCTCAGCTGTACATGAGTGACTTGTTGAATTTTACTCGGTGATATTACAGGATGCAAGTCTTATGCCAAGATTTTTAATCCAGGGAGTGACCTACCTGATTCCTAAGACTGTTCCAGCTGTGGCCGATCCTGCAAAATACCGACCTATTACTTGCAACATCTTCCCATTTAGAGCAGCACCAGATTATTGCGGAAGAGCAGAAGGGTTGTCGGAAGAACAGCACAGGTTGCAAAGAACAGTTGTGGGCAATGCTTTCTCTGCTTCAGCTAAAAAGAGTCGTTGCGATCTATAATCTATAAAGTGTAGATATATACAGCTTATATAGTCTATAGGAAAGCCTTCGACTCTTTGCCGCATTCCTGGCTCATGGAAGTGCTTCTTTTGTATAAGGTTGACCCCTTAGACGTGGAGTTCCTGCGATGCGCAATGGATAAATGGTACACCTGTTATGAGTTGACTGTCCCTAATAAAGAGCCCGCAACCATCGGCGAGGTGATGATTCGCCAAGGCATAATTCAGGGTGGTGCTTTTGAATGCGCTCTGGTTTTGTATGGCGCTGAACCCTCTGTCCAGCATCCTAAAATCGGCCAATGAGGGTTTGCAATTGATCCAACGGCTATTTAAGCTGCTCGAGAAATTCAATGTCGACATACGTATGAGGTTTGGCTTAGGTAAGTGTAGGGTTAATGCCAAGAGAAAAGGAGTTTGGTTGCAGATGGATGATTGCAGTGTACCGTTCATAGTTTCCCCTTCGATGGTGACAGGTTTGCAGCGTGGGGAAACCTACCGGTATCTTGGTTTCATTCAAGATGTGGGAATCAGCCGCAGCCACGCGAGGAGACCTTTACATCTGGCCTCAAGGCTCGTGTGCTTTCTGTAATGGTCGCAATTACATGGTGACAATGAAGTGAAGATCATCAATATACCTACGCTGTGCCGCTGGTTTTCTACAGTTTTGGAGTTCTGAGATGGACACGAACGAAGCTTGAGGGGCTTAATCGGCTTCTTACGAGTGAATTCACCGGGTACCGAGCGCATCACTCACGCAATTCTACAGCTCGCTTCCATCTGTCTAGAAGTACGGATGGAAAAGGTGTCGCAGATTTCCTTGAGTTCATGCGAAACAACTGCAGAACCTCAGGAACTATTTTTAAAGGCGATGTGAGTCCAGCGTGCTTCATCGGGGGGTGGTGAGAAGAGATGAAGGTCTGACTCCACTTCGCCTCAGCAACAATGACTGTGCCACCCTGAACAAGGTTCCCGATGAGAGACAGAAGATGTATGGCGCACGGGTAAGCTTCATGGGAGATCTGCCGCCTCCGTGCTGGTTGAGGGGGTTGATTTTGCTGCCTCTTTTTCGTGGCTGAAGGACGCCAAATTGTTTGCTGAGACTGAGGGATTCGCGTTTGCAATCCAGGATTCGGTAATCAGCACGCTCATTTATCGGAGGCAAATAGTCAAGGACCATACCGTGCTCGTGGATAATTGCCGTTTGTGTGGGAGTACGAGCGAGCCCGTGGAACACGTGATTAGCGGCTGCCAGATTCTAGCCACAAAAGAATACACTGCACCACAATAACGTGGCTTGCATTCTGCATCAGAGGCTGGCCCAGTACCTGGGACTTGTTGATGTGTCCGTTCCTTACTACAAGTATGCTCCTCTGTCCGTGTTGAAAAATGACCGCTATAACATTTATTACGATCGTGTGGTCCTCACGAATAAGCCGTGGCCCACAATCGTCCAGATATAGTTGTGATTAAAATCAGAAAAACATCACCTGTATCACCGACGTGACGATATCACTGGCCTCTAACATCCAGAAGAAATATGCCAAGAAGCTGTCAAAATACAAGGATTTGGCGGATCAGGCCAGGGACGTCTGGATCCAGCGAGAGGTTATAGTAGCGCCCATCGTCATCGGTGCAGTGGGAGATATTCGGCATCTGCTTCACAGGTCACTCAACGCTATTGATGTTCAACCTCGCCTCTTCCTGCCAATGCAGAAAACAGTGATTTTAGACACGTGCGCATTGATAAGGACGTATATATTCTCCTAACTTTGTGGGTGATGAACCTGGAGCTTTGACGTATGCCAAGTTGCGGTTGCCATAAAAGAACCTGTATGATATATTGATTTTTCTTAGGTATGCAATAGCTTTAACCCCTTGCCTTGCCTCCTTGAGGCCGGCGGGTCTATTTACCGGTAAAAAATATGACTGTGATATAATAATAATAATATATAAAATAGTGATGCAAATTAAAAACAAAATTGATTTAATAATAATTAAATTATAAATGCCGAAATACAATCCGATTTACTAAAAGCTTTATAATGACTAATAGAAACTAATATTGAATTAACAAGATAACAATAGAAAAATCTAAAATTCATACGATTCACTTTCTACAAGTATTATTTACTTTTACTGTTTACAAAAGAATTTTTCTACGCTTTATGAATGAATTGAATACTGTCACTTCGCTCCTGTTTACAAATAATTCACCGAACAGCTTCTTGTTTTTAACCGCTCTTCTAATTGGAATACTCGTGATGCACTCTTCACTCGTTATCAAACACTTACTGTTATCGCTTTTATCGCACACTGTACCGAACACAAAATTGAAGATCTATTAACTGTTACTCCGCTGGTCCCCGGCTATGTATACCTTCTGGCATCAGAACCAGTACCCTGACCCGTCCTTTAGATTGTTCAAGCGTAATAATTTTTATTTTCCACGCCTTCTACGCTTTTCTATAAATCCTTTTCTAGAGAGAATCCCTTTGTCGTTCCTTCTAGATCTTTCTTGTTTTTATTTTTTCTCCTTCGTCTTTCTAGAATCTTCTCTACCCGTTACAATATTAAAAAATATTTTATTTTAATAATAGAACCTAAAAATAGCAAATTTGAAATGTAAAACGCTACGGCAAAGTGTTTCTTTCACATAATATACGATATAAATTATTTTTTCGAAGAAAAATTATTTTGAATTTCTCTTTTAATTCCATAAGCTTTATCTCTCAAACCATCTCACTAACAATATTCCATAATTACGCGGTCTGGTGTCCTATTTGACATTTCTATAAAGCTACAACGTTTACGTAATTTGCCATTAAATACTTTACAATGTAGTTACCATATGCGAAAGCGTAATATGACGGAATACCATTATCTTGAAAGTAAAAATGTTCAGTATTATCGAAATTCATCTGTAGTATTGGAATTATACAAGTAGATCAGCCTTTTTGGTTAATTGTATTTAATTCTACTGATAAATATAAGAATAAAAGATTGAGGAAAACTACAGTATTACAAATTTTTAGAGTACTGTAAGTTTCATACGCGTACTTTAATGGAGAGTGACTTTTGGGCCACTATATATATGTATGTGTATGTGTAGGTTAGGAGTACGTTTTAACTTCAACAAATATTATAAATATTTTTCAATTATGTACCACTCGACGATATTTGAATAAAGATAGTTTCTAGCTTATTATTATCTATTTAGGTTTTATCGATCTTACCTTAAAGTAAACTCTCAAACAGTAGAGGTATCCTAACAGAATACCAGGTACCAGCCATATTTATCACATGATTTAAAACCATTCAGACTACTTTAACAAATCTATTTTTTCTTTGTAAACATCTGGAAAAGATATATTGATAACTAATTATTGTTTTTCTTTTTATTTCAAAAAATAGTTTTATTTAAATTAAATGAAAACAAGTAAATTATCCAATTACATTAAAAAAAGTCTTTGGGTGAAATATTTGTTTGTGCTCTTATAAATCCAAAACAGCTCGACAGATTTTCATAAAATCCGTTCACATCAGATTTTTAAATAATAAAAACAGAATGGAGTAGCTATAACTGTGCCTCTATTTATCAGAAATAAATTAATAAATAAAAATATATTTATATTTATTATTTAAGCGTTCAAATATTTTACCTAGATAATAATATTAAGTTTTATTTTTTTGTTTAAACATCTGTTTATTAATATGTAATATAATATATATAAAACCAGTATATTATAGAGAAAGTTATTGATGAAAATAATAAGATAATTCTGTTCGGTTAATATGTGAGATAGTGATGTAGCTCGTAGTCAGTACTTGATTCTAATTGGTCGGGCTTTTTATTTCATATATTTGACTCCTTTAATATGAAGGTTAGAGGAAACGTCGATCTTTATATAAACTTAATATATGAATCTAAAAGCCTCAAAAATAAAATAAAAATAACTATTACCGTGAAAATAAATTGTGAGAAAATTTTGGAATATTTATTTTCATTTATAGTTACTAGTTTTTCTTTTTTGTCAAACACGGTAATTAAAACAAATGTGTTTTGTTACGTTCTACAGGAAATTCTATTCAAACTTAATATAATTAAAAAGCAGTTTATCTTCCATGCAGGGTTTATAATTAGAACCCGCATTTACATTTCTCTTTTTTTAGCAAAATGATAAAATCTCGTATTAATTACTACTATCTTTAGTAACAAAGTTATCTGAAAGACGTTTAAAATTCTGATTTTCAAACAACTGTAAGAGGAAAACATTACGTCATACAAGCTATTTAAAATTTCGTAGTTATGAATAATTATAAATAATAGTTTACTATGGTTTATAATACATTTACTATAATCTATTTATTACTATATCGGTTATACATTTTTTAAATACATTTTTAAAGTTATTAAACCGAGTTAAATTTAATTTTAATCAAATTAATTTGAGGTATGATGTAGTATTTTAACCGAATTATAAAAAATGATGTCCTCAATTCCAACGGAATGTAATTTTTATGTACGTTAATGCTTTACTGACGATCAAATTCCCTGATTTCTACAATTTTATTTCTAAAAGTGAATTATGGTGTCCTATAATAAGTTTCATTCCGATATTATCACTGAAAGATCTTTTAAATGAAAGGTTAGTGGTCATACAGACTGTCTTAAATAAAATTTTTGTTCTGTACCCATTTTATTAAATATTTATTATTACTTATAGAATAATCATTGTACAGCCTGAAGTAATTCTAATATTTAGATTCAAAAAATTAATTAATCGGTCAATGAATTAATTAATTTCAAAACCTGCTGCATTTCAGACAGCCTTAGCTTACCTTCCATTGTAGCTATTTATTATCTTTCTCATTATTATTTTTATAAAATAATAAGGATTCTGCATTTTGCAACGTTTTTGAATGGGTTTTACTCATATGAGCACTGGTTTTTTATTCTAGTTTACTTTTATTTAAAAAAAAAGTAAAATAAACTTAAAATGTAAAGGCGATAAAAGACGAAAGTAAAAGGAAAAAATATTTCTGTTCTATCTTAAATGCTGAATTTTTTTGAGCAGGTCCAAATTAAAATTTATCAACATTTGTTTGGGTTTAATTTGTTCAATAACTCTGATTGACTTCCATAACTTCAAGATCAGTATTGGAATTAGTTTATAGTTTATACCACCTACGGGTTTTCTTTAAGTCGATTATTAGTTATTATAACAAAAAATTAATGTTTACACATTTATTTTTTTTACACGACTGCCCAAAAAGGAGTGTAATGTATTTAGGGTGTATGCATGTTTATTCCACCGTAACAGCTTAAAGGCTGAACCTATTTAGATGTATGACGTCGCGTTGCAATCTTTTGTTAACGGGAGTGTCATAGGCAATATAAATATGTATACATATGTATATGCTTAAATAAATTTGACAAATTAGAAAAACAATTGTACTATAAACAAATACCATATACAAAATTGTCAACTGCACGCTCTTTTATTGTCCTATATTTGTAATCATACTATATTAAAGAGCAATTTTGTCAGCAATGTTTTTTTTTTACATTTGATTGATATAACAGATATTATCCTTTAAATGGTGTGCTGCCTAGTTTCAGACGATTGCTTTTAATTGTTTGTTTATGGCGATTGGATAAAGAAAGCAAGTTTTGATATTTTCTGAAAAATAGATAAAAGTGAAGTCAGAGCTGTTATAAAGTATTTTATTTTAAAACGTTTCACCCTGATGAAACAAAAATAGTTTATTCTTCTTTAAATGATTCCTCTCTTTTGTTTTCGATGATAAAAAAGTGGGCTGCTGAATTTAAACCTGATCGCACATCCGTTCAAGATGATGAACGCTCGGGACGTCCAAAAACTGTTGCGACTGAAAAAATCGCGACAAAAATCGAAAATGACGTATTACATCATCGCTAACTAAAGGTACCCGAACTTTGAGTGACATTGCAAACATTTTGATAGACCGTGTACACTACATTTTACAGAATGTTTTGGGTATTAAAGAGCTTTCCGCTCGATGAGTGTCGCAAAAAAGCATTCGATTGAACCTTCTCAAGGATATTTAGACATTTAAATAAGAATTAGCTGAGTTTTTTCAACGTTTTATAACAGTAGATGAAACATGGATTAACATTACACACTAGAGAGCAAACAATAGTCCAAAAAGCGGGCGGAAGAAGGTACGCCAAAAAAGCGAAAACTGTAACACCGGAGGAAAAGTCATGGCTACGATTTTTTTGGGAACTCTTGTGGTGCGGTGCACATAGATTAGCTGGGAAAAGGGAGGACCATTACCGGGGTGTATTACCCTTTACTATTGGACCGATTTAAGGATGCTAAACGTCTACATCTGTCCAAAAAAGTGGTATTTCACCACGATAGTGCGCCTTACACACGTCTCGGGTGTTACTGCAAAACTCTATGACCTACGTTTCGAAGTGAATTCACATGCGCCATATTTGTCAGATTTCGCTACCAGAAATTACTTCTTTTTCCCTAACGTGAAGAAATGGCTCGCTAGGCGAAGGTTCACTGCCGTCTTCCGTGGCGCGAGTGGTAGCGTCTCGGCTTTTCATCCAGAGGTCCCGGGTTCGAATCCCGATCAGGCATGGAATTTTCACACGCTACAAATCATCCATCTCATTCTCTGAAGCAATACCTTACGATGGTCCTGGATGTTAAACAAAAAAAAAAAAAACAAAGGTTCACTTCGGTTCAAAAGAGGTCAAAGCTTAAAAAACCACTCGTTTTGCAGATTTGGATAAATCGCATTATAGTGAGGGTATTAAACAGCTGGAGAGTTGTAGGTCTAAGTTTTTCAAATTGCAAGGTGATTTTGTTAAAAAAAGTTTAAAAAAATTTTTTTTCTTCAGACCGAGAATTTCCAAACGGTCCACGTCCATTCCAATTTATCTAAAATGGTTCATTAAAATATTAAATGTTAAATAAAAAAATTTTATCTTAGATTCTTATGGAGAAAAATAATATAAGCTTGTTTTGAAAAAGAGTAAAATTAATAAGGAGTTAAGTAAATTTTTCAGAGGTGTTTGGTGTTGTAATACCATTTAATCATCTAAAAATAAAATCTCTTTATTATATATCAACGTTTAAAATTAAATTCCAGCGTATAAATAGATCCGGTGGATAAGTTGAACTTCAATTCTTAAGGAAATTTTTAAAGATAAAAGAGAGATAAATTGTACAGAAATAGAGTTTAAAATACTCCCAACAATTACACTGATAAATTTATATCTTAGGTCACGGATGCGGCAGTATTAACTTCAACTCCGTGCTAATAATTATAACACACAATATTCATTAGTTTCTAAAAGTGTGTTTACAGTTTACTTACGAACATACATATAAATTTTAATCTCTAATTTTTTATTTCTTATCTTTATTCATCTCTATAACACATACACACACACGCGCGCGCGCACACACATATGTATATGTTTAATCGAAAAAAAAAATTATTATATTTATTTTCCAATAATTTTGTTTTGTTTTAAACAAAATTATTGGAAAATAAATGAAATGCGGCTATTTTTTTAATTAAATTTTTTAATTTAATAAAAGAATACAAATTGCAAAACAAACAAAACAAATTTAAGCAGATTAAACGCAATTTAATTGACGTTAATCCCTCGTTCAAAATTTGCTAAGCATCTACGCAAAGCGTATTAGCCTGAATTAGTCGACTGCATAGTAAAATAAATACATGAAAACTGACTAAAAGACTACATTATTGAATTATACCGTATATATACCTTATATATAGTATATAATATACTATATTATATATTCTATCCGTTGGAAAAAGAAAAAAATCCTCAGCATGTAGTGCAGTTATAAAAAAGACATATATGAGCAGTTTTTTTTTTAAAAGTAATATTATTAATAACAATAACATGAAAATATATTCTTAATATTATTATTTTTAACCGAACCCTAAAAAGGAAGAAGTTATCAATTCAACTGTTTTTTTTGTTTTTTTTTAATGTGTGCTACGCAATATCTCCGACGTTGTGAACCGATTTTGATAATTTTTTTTTTCAATCGAAAGAGTATACTTTCGGAATGGTCCAACATTAATTTTAATCAAATGCGATGATAATCTTAGGAAAATACAAAAAAAAAACCGAACGGCTCGACACCCCTAGCCGCTGACCGCTCCTCCAGTACCGTGTTGTTCTATTCCCTGTATGACTAGGATATTAATAACAGTCTATGTTATCGTTGTTTAATCTCCATGGCATATTCATGGCATTTCTTACTCTATTTTTCTTCCTTAAACAATTATTTCTCTTTTTTTCTTGGGTACTTTCCTCTAAACTCCGTATAAATATTAAATGAAGGTTTAATATTTATATATTTTTTTTTGTCTTCAGTCATTTGACTGGTTTGATGGAGCTCTCCAAGATTCCCTATCTAGTGCTAATCGTTTCATTTCGGTATACCCCCTACATCCTACATCCCTAACAATTTGCTTTACATATTCCAAACGTGGCCAGCCTACACAATCTTTTGCTTCTACCTATCCCTCGAATATTAAAGCGACTATTCCAGGATGCCTTAATATGTGGCCTATAAGTCTTTCTCTTCTTTTAGATAAATTTTTCCAAACGCTTCTTTCTTCATCTATTTGCCGCAATACCTCTTCATTTGTCACTTTATCCACCCATCTGATTTTTAACATTCTCCTATAGCACCGCATTTCAAAAGCTTCTAATCTTTTCTTCTCAGATACTCCGATCGTCCAAGTTTCACTTCCATATAAAGCGACACTCCAAACATACACTTTCAAAAATCTTTTCCTGACATTTAAATTAATTTTTTATGTTAAACAAATTATATTTCTGACTGAAGGCTCGTTTCGCCTCGGCTATTCGGCATTTTATATCGCACCTGCTTCGTCCATCTTTAGTAATTCTACTTCCCAAATAACAAAATTCTTCTATTATATTAGAATCCTCCATAATATTTTCTCCTCCTATTTTCACATTCAGTGAAAATATCTTTGTATTTATATAATTATATAAAAACATAATAAATATATAACAAAGAAATATATAATATTTATATAAAGTGGCGAAAAAGTATATTATCCCAAATTGCAAAATTATAGTATAAATGTTTACATTGTATTATGCAATAATAAATTCTTGTTTTTCAATAAAAATCCGAATTTATCAATATTAAATAAATAGTCATACAAGCTCCCAACCGACATCACTGTGTATGAAGCGAGTTAAATATGATAATTTTGCAATAAATAATATTCTGTAGTTACTATAAAAACTATTTTATCAGGGTATTCGCAAACCTTGTCCAAGTGTCTACAATAATGAAATTTACAAATTGGATAGATTACGCAACCTCATCATTTCTATCACAGTTTTCTCATCGTAATAACTTACTTGGGTCCAAATCAGACAAGGTGATGCCTTCTGATTTTAGTTTAACTAAGAGCGACATAAATCTGTCCCTTGGCAATTTTTCTTGCCGAGGTCCATCACTACCCAAGAGTTGTATCCTGCAGTTTGTGAACAGTTGCAGCCCAGCTTAATATTAGAGGTAGCAATCTGCTCTCGACATCTACGTATTCCTTTGTCGCTTGCAATATTGTACGAACTGGTGAAATGGATACGCAACCGTCAACATCATTCATTCTAAGACCGATAAATTCAAATCAAATCTTATGAGTACAGCTTCCGGTAACTCTCCTTCCTCGTACATCAAGCCAAGGCGGTGAGAACGTTGCTAATGCGTTTCGTTTGAAAAAAGTTTTGTGTATTACACTGACACACGATGAGCACGACTCTCTAGGCTTTCATTCCGTAAGAATCAACTGTTCTACGTTCTCATTTGTGAGAGTCTACATTCTCGTTGAGAAGTCTCTGCGGAAATATTCATGGCATTTCTTTCTCTATTTTTCCTTAAACGATTTTCCTTTCAACTCTGTCTACCGATGTTTTATTCTATTTTCTTTTTAAGAATATTAGACAATTTTCATTACAGTTAAGTCCCATAACGTAATCGCTTAAGCGTAAAATCTATACTTCTTATTATCTTTATTTCAATACATGATTATTCACATAAAGAATAAATTTTCGGTTAAAGAGAAATTTTTTTTTTTGCTCAATAACAATTATAATTACAATCGGCTCTCCTGCGGAGCCATAAGTAAGTTTCCTGACAAAAGCACGTGATAAGAAGGTCCTTAAGGAACCCACAAAATAAATAAAACACAATTAACAGTTGCAAGCAAACTTAAAGTCAAATATTAAATTTCAAACTCAGTCATAAATCACAAACCAACAATTTCAGCACCATATAGTCCACAAAACAAACATTAATAACAAATAAAAAAGAAAAAGAAAGAGAAGTAACAAGAAATTAGATACGACACCACTAAACTTGACGGTGTTAGATACCAAATTGTTACGTAGACCCTAAGTCGAGTACATGGGTTCGTCTCTGCTGTTAAGTCGGACGTCTCTGCTGTTATCGAGTAGATTAATTGCACGGTGGTTTACATGATTCTCAAGCCTCTACGGGTATTTGACATTGCGCTGTTGTGCAATCTCACGAACCGACGGGAGCTCCAGATAATCCAGAATCTCGGCAATTAACCGTTACAATTAAAAATGGATCTTCGGCAATTACCCTCGCTACTTTGTTTTGAAATCGTTGTATAATTTCCACATTACTAGTACTAGCTGTTCCTCACAATTTCACACCGTACGGTCCAGATTGGGCGCAGGATAGTCTTGTAAATTAAGATCTTGTTTGATAATGTGAGGCCTGAGTTCCTCCGTAGCAGCCAATGAAGTTCCCTGTACCTTGCGTTTAGCTGTTTCCTCTTCATCCTCACGTGACAATTCCAGGTCAAACGCCGATCCAGGTGAAGCCCCAGATACCGCACACTCTCCGTTTGCGGGATCAAATCACCATCGAAGCACACACCGGGACAGTCACCTCTTCGCATGGCAAATGTGACGTACCTCGACTTACCTTAATCCTCCACTTTTTCTGCCACACGCACACACGATCCATCGCCATTTGTAGGGTCTGTGAGGCTAGACCAGGGTTTTCGTTAACGGCCAGAATAGCAGTGTCATCAGCGAACGTGGCGACGATGCAATCATCTAGGTCCGGAATGTCCGCAGCGAATATGGAATACAACAAAGAATACAAAGAAAAATTAAATTTTTTTTATTTACATCACTTTTCTTCAAAATCAATTAGAAATTTTGTAGTATTTACTAAAGTTATGTATATTTATTTTATCAAATAAAGATTTCGTATGAATAAAAAAAACATATGTACGGTAATATATTTTAGAGTTCCATGTTTGAATTATAATAAAGTATTATATTTTTCACCCACTACCAATTTATACACTACATTCTCTCTTAACATACATCGAGAGAAAAAATTAAAAACTCTTTCGTAAAGATATTTCCCGTTTAAGATGAGAAAGAAGAAAAAATGGAGAACTTTGCTCTCAGCAGCCTGCTGCTTAGGAGAAAAATTAACGACCTGTATTCAGAAATCCTCGTACTAAATTTTATAAAAATAATTTAATCCAGTCTGAAAAATGAAGCAAAACGATAACAGACTTAAAAAAAGAAAAAAAAAAGGTTATTAACGCCTTAATGACAGCTTAAAATCTTAATGAAATTGTACAAATACGTAACTGTCGTTACGTATATACTAATAAATAATGGAATTATTTATTAGTATGAATAATTATAAAATATCTAATTAGTACTAATTATTAAAATATGTAACTTTGTAAAATCGACAGAAAAGAAAAAACGGACTTTTAACCCCCTTCTTTATGGGCAGAGGATAAAATAAAACTAAACCTCATGAAAAAGTGTCTTAGTTTTCAAAGTAGCAATAATTATGTGAAAAAATTTGCCTCCCTTTAAGTAAACTTATAAAGATGTGGGATCCATAAGGTCTGTATCTCCCTGCTCCTAACATTAAATAGTATCGGTGTTTCATACAATGCCAAATTATCATTTAAATTAGTCCATTCTATCTGAAAATATCAAGGAAACAGGCCAACATTCATACATGTGTAGATAGTAGATTCTTAAACTATGCATTGAAAATCTTTTAGTTTGAGGTGGCCGAGGAACATCCTAATTAAAAATACACAGCCGGGAAAGTAAAAATTAAATATGCAATAAAATAAAAGTGAAACAGAAAATCAAATAAATAAGCACAATAATAATAATAAAAATGGTAGAATGTAAAAGAAAGGTAACGACCGGTTGTTATAATCAATAGTAAAATAAAATAGGCGAACATAAAAAATAAAAGATAAGAAAGCAAATGGAGGAGAATTGGTAAAATAAGGTAAAAAGAGAGGAAAAAAAGATACTAAGATTAAAGATAATTGCAAAATCATGCTCTTTTACTGTTCATGTTTTTAAGTTTTGCTTTTAGATGGTATATGTAGTAGCACAAGAGTCGAGATCTTTAAAGATATGAAGGAGAACAGTATAGTGTATATAATGTTATAAAATTTATATTATCTTATTTAAAAATCAATGGAAGTTAAAATGGATTTACTATACCTGACTTACTGGCTTTAAGCTATAAACTTTGTAAGGTACATGCGTGCGTATACTCGACTTATAACTTATTTATAACATATTTTAAATAACTACTCAAAGCGACTACAGTACTTTAAAAATAGCTGTTATAAGCTTAAAAATAAAAGCTTCAACATTATAGCGAGTTACAGTCCAATCGTTCGATGTTTTACCGACGACTGTACATGGTCAATGCTGATTTGATGTTAGAAATTTTATTCTACGTATAAAATAATATCTCCATATAAAATATATAATTCAAAATACTGTAGCACCTGCACTACTGATTGTATCATTTAAATGTTGCCGGCCAGTTTGTTATCTGATATCGGCAGTGTTGACTACATTATCAATGAAATGTATAAAACCTGAGCGTGATGTATTCTTTACATATTCGTGCTTACGCATATATAGACAATTTGACCGATAAAATACAACGTAACCTTCTATTGATTTTTTGTTATATTGCACACTTATGATTGCATTATCATTTTTTCCCTTTTTTTTAAATAACAATTTTTTATGTTTCAGAGGTCAGGATATTTAATTTCTTTGTTGTTAATACCATTATTTTAATATTACTATCAAATTGTTAATAATAAAAAATATTTTTTCTTGAAAATGAATATTTTCAAATTAGCTGAACTCGTTTTCGGATAATCGACCGAAGGCTCTTGTTTGTAATTTATATGAATATATAAAAATGATAATATATAAATTCTTTAAGACTAGTTTTGATCCATTTTTCTTTTACAATCTATTTTTACACTAAAAGCTTAAAATTACTAACGATTCCTAAAATAATATGAAACATTTTAAAGTAAAACCGTAGATTAAAACGTATCGCGATGAAAAATTAAATATTTTTATTTCAATTAAATATTTTTAATACGAGTTGTAATTTCGCAAACTGAGAGTGTGAAGTACCTAAGTCTATACCTCGACCGGCGACTAAAGTGAAAAGTTCATATGAGATTGAAATTTCATATATCACAACTTGAGATAAAGTTCAAGGAAATGTTCTGGTTGTCGGGGAAAGGTTCTCAATTATCTATATCTATTAAGCTACCGGTATACTCATCAACTTTAAAACCGATCTGGACCTACGGTATTCAACTTCGGGCTACTGCGAGCAAATACAATGTTGAAATCTTACAGCGGTTTCAAAATAAAGTAGTAAGTGTATAACAGAGGCAAAAAAACACCGCAAAATTGGTTGCAAAAAAACAGTGAAATACACGAATATTTATTTATTTTTTAACCTCCGGAAACACCTTTAGGTATTGTTTCAGAGGATGAGATGAATGACAAATGTAGCATGTGAAAATCCCATACCTGACCGGGATTCGAACCCGGGACTTCCGGATGAAACACGAATATTTACAGTCCGGGAGGAAATACGTTTCATTTCAAAGGACGATCTATGGCTTAATAATCACTTCGCTGTAAACCTCCTGGACGATGGGGATGACGTTAGAAGATTAAAGCTGTTACACGTTTATATATAGCACATAGTGTCTCAAATGTATATTCAGCTGAGAGTGCTGTGCATTACCTCTTCGATTTTTATTTTCAAATTTATTGCATATTCTATTCTTCTTCTTTTTCTTCTCATTGTCTCATCGTTCTTTTTGCTATTTATGATTTCTTTTATTTTTATTTTTCTTGTTCTATTGTTAGGTGTTAAAATATTTTTCAGAATTATTAGTGTATGTGCTGCTTGCCACATTTGTAATACTAGTGTGTAATTTTTGAGGAGTTTCGCTGCGAACCCGTTATCTTGTGATTCCAAGTGAACTCCAAATTACTCAGGGTTAATGTAACCTATTGTAAACAATTTACTAACCTTTATTATGGTGCGTTAAACAAAAAAAATTAAATTTACCAAATAGTCCAACCTCGAAACAATCTATTTTTTCGGTATGAGGTTACCGCACTTGTAGATTCGGGGAGCCCCTTGAGGTAACTAAAACAAATTTAAATGGAACGGGGTGTAATTTTGACATACCATTGTGTGTGTATGCGTAATTAAAAAGATATTTTGAAAAATATTGAAACATATATACTTATTTAACAGCGACTAAGATCGCAAACATACTTCTCAATATATAATATCATACGTTCTGATGAAGTAGAGATATCTGCGATAGGTTAATGCGAAGAAAAAAGAAAGGGATAATATTAAACAAAAACTGCAGTAGGTTATAATTAGACTTTTTTTGTTTTAAAGACTTTTTTAATATTATTCTAATTTCAAATTTGGATCGGCCTGCAGGTTATCAGAGAAAAAATGTTTCTTTATAAGAAAAGCAAAGATGAAAAACAAAGTTCTGGAAAGTTTTTTGAAATACAGAAATAAGCACTATTATTTACTCTAACTTTCCAACAATCGTTTAATTATTTTCCATTTACAGAGAAAATAATTGACGTACCAGAAAGATATCAAGAGATATCATGATATCAGCTATAAATCATTATACGATAACAAAATTTAGCGTTGACAAAAGAAGATTATCTATGTATACAAGTTCGTGTTAATAAATATTTTCACATAAGTTATCTGAAAAAATGTTTAAACAAGAATTTTCTTTAAAAAATGAACAAAAATCATCGAAATCAATCCGTTTTGTGTTTCGGTAGATTTGAGCATACGTATATAAATAAATAAAAATATATATTCTAGTTAGACTTTGAACCTTTTACTTTACTTGAAGTCAGTTAAAAAATATAATATTCTATATGATATTATGTTTCTAAATTTTATCTATATTTAAGACGGTTTTTGAGAAATTCAATTCTGAAATTTCATGAAAAATTTTACAATTTTGTTATCATGTAAAGTAGTATACTTCTAAAAATTTTGGTTATAATTTCTAAGATATAAACTGAGTAGACAAAATCAATTTATTTTCATTTACGAGTTGTTCTACTATATAACAAGAGAAATGTATTAGTATCTGTCAAGAATCCATTCTTGACAGAATAATAGAGGAGTCTACTCCTCTTTTATAAATAAAGAAGAAAGTAGAAAGTTTACATAAGAGTAGATTTGGAAACGCTTCGTTAGAGAGTGATTAAGCAAACTTTTGCGGAGTAATTTGGCAGATGTATCGGAATATATTCCTGTGATAAGGAATAGGTTTTAGGTGAAACCTTCAGTGTTAGAGAAAGGCGCGCGAGGCGGGCGAGAATCGCGCTTCCGCGAATCGGTTAATTTGATAATTGAGGGTTGTAAGTTATCGTAGGTGATCGAAGTTGGAAGAAGCCATACGAAGGCGATAATAAGTTGTGTAAATATACCGATGGAAATGTCTCCCAAGGTATTTGCATCAGTGGCTTCCTGACAGAGGCCAAACTGATGGCTGTAATGTGTTTTCTGGTTTAGAGGGCCTAAAAGACGTTCTCCGGTAAATCATCGCGGCTTCGCCCGTGCTCTACGGTTGCTTGCGCTTCTCGATCAGAGGGCCATGGCTCACTTCGCTCTCCCTTCCCGTTTTCTCCCGTTTCCCTTTCCTTCTCCCGTTTCTCTTTACCTTATTTCCCTTTCCCTTTCCTCTTTCCTCTTTTATTTTTTCTCTTTTCCCTTTCCATTTCCTTTTCCCGTTTTTCCATTTTTTCCCCATTTTTCTTTTTTCCATTTTTACCTTCTTCCCTTTTACCTTTTTCGATTTTAAATATGTAGAGGAGAATGTGAAGAAGAAGAAGTAGAAGAATAAAAAGAAAATAGGAAAGAACTAAATAAGGAAGTGGTTAAGAAAAAGATAAAATAAGAAAAATTAGAAGAATAAACAGAATGAGAAGACGGAGAAGAAAACCAAAAAAAAAATGACAAAAAATAATAAGGAAAAAAGAATGAGGAGGAAAATTAAAAAAAGACGTAGAAAAAATAGAAGAAGAAATATGTAAAATAAAAAAAAACCCAGATGGATAAGAGGAAGAAAAGTGACGTAGTTGCTCTAAGAGGAAGAATAAGTGAAAGCAGAAGAAAAACTAGGAAAAGATTTATAAAAGAAAGAAGATAAGAATAACTAAAAGACAAAAACAAACAGAAATTGAAGAATTATAAGTAGCAGGAGGAGATGAAAAACAACGAGAAATGACGAAATATAAAAAGAAAAGGGTTAATAGGAAGAATAGAGTTATTAAAGTAGAGAGATATTCTGTAAGGAACACACACACACACACACACACACACACTCACACTACATAGAATCTAAAAGTAGTGAAAAGAGAGTCTTGATAGTATGGGAAAATAGTGGAATATAAAAGCTGGAGTACTGAAATAAATTCATTTCTCATACTATTTTCCGCAGTTTAATTCAACTTTTAAATATATATTTATATATCTTGTATCTGAGTATATAAACGAAAAGAATATTTTAATATTAAAAAATAGATTTAAAATTCCATTACCTTTGAATTCGTTTTGTTTACTAAATAAAACCGATCTACAGTGTACTGGTACGTATAGCCTACATGAATAATGGATATGCAATGTAAAATGCAAAAGATTCGATTGAAATTCAAAACTAAATTTATTCCAAGGAATAGTTTGTTATGAAGATGCGGCTTTCTAATGATGTCAGAAACAGTATTTTAATAATAAAATAATTAATATATTATCTTTCAAAAGAAGAGATATTACATTATTATTAAATAATTTATTACTATCAAATTTCGATAAATATTATGTCGATAAATATTATTTGGCTGATATGTAATAGTTTAATTTGATGATTAATTCGCTATTAATTAATTTTTTATATATTTTTTTAAATTTATTTTTTACAATTTTTTATAAGTTACTGTTGTAATAATAGTTCAAAATGTCTTTTAACACAATATTCCCCTCGATTTAAAATTCCTTGGGCGGCTCTTCTTAATGTGTCAGACTTCTTTTCATGTAATTTCAACTGCTTAAAAATTACTATGATATTCTTCTTTTCTAGAATTTTTTTGTTCGTTTACTAACAATTTCATTTTTTTGTGGGTGTTCCAGCAACGGACCTGACCTACTTTAATATGAACACAGTCCCAAGGGAGATTCAGGAGGAATTATTTACTCTGAATTTTTTCTGCCATCTTGTTCGGGTGATTTTTAACCGACATCGTGGACACCGCGCCACTCGCCAGTTCGGTTTGCGGCACAGTCTCTATGATGTTTATGAAAAACCCACCGAATTCTCTTCGGCACGCTTTCTTATGAATATCTTTCTGCAATATCTTCCTCCCTGCGATAATCGTACTCCGCGGAGTGTCCCAACGTCTGCGCTCACAAATATACCTTAAAACACCCGTGACCTGTAAGGAACTGTGTTAACTAGTATCCCAGTCCACCGTGTTTTCAGTACAGTCATCTCTGAAGATTTAATCAGTCTGTTGGCCCATTTGCCTTTTGTCGACTGATTCCAAACGATTATAATTCACCTCATTAATTGTAGTCGTATGGTTTTTATATTATAATACATTTTTATTTATATATTTTATTAATTCTTTTTATATTTTATATACTTTATTTTTTTATATATTTTGTTAACAGATATTTTTCAGTAGTGAAATGATTCTTGCTTCGGTTTAAAATTACAATCCTGTATTTTTCTGCCAAATTTCGTCTTTTTTTATAAACATTTTTTTTTTAAACAGAAAAAACTTAAATTTAATAAAATTCAAATTTCATAAATTCATCTCAGTTGACATCGCTTACCTTAGATTTCTTTTCAAAATGAATCTCTCTAGAAATTTTTATTTGTTTACTGGCAATATAATAAAATTTTTGTACATCAAAACTAAAAAATGCCGAATCGTAAAGCCATCGAATCGTTTATGAAACCATCAAATTTATCCTTTAATTTTAGTTTCAAGAGTTTTAATACTGCTTTACTGTTTGAGGAAAAATGAAAGTGAAATTTCGCGTAATTTATTACTCGAAAATGAAGCTCTTCCGTACCAATTTAATTTTAACTTGCAGAACATGCTCTCGAAATTCTTTCTGTTTCTTTGCGAGACACTCTGTGTATTATATAAAATGTGTTATATTTGTTTGAAGCTTTACTGAAGAAAAAATTGGGGAAAATAAGAAAAGTAAAAGTTTTTGGAAAATGTTCTAAAGAAAGTTTATTACAGGAAAACATTGAAAATAAGTTGCGATAAAAAATTACGAAATGAAGAGAAAAAAATTATTTTTTTGTCTTCAGTCATGTGACTGGCTTGATGCAGCTCTCCAAGATACCCTATCTAGTGCTTGCTAATCGTTTCATTTCAGTATACCCTCTACATCCTACATCCTTAACAACTTGTTTTAATATACCAAACGTTGTTTGCCTGCACTATTTTTTCCTTCTACCTGTCCCTCGAATATTAAAGCGACTATTCCAGGATGCCTTAATATGTGACCTATAAGTCTGTCTCTTCTTTTAACTATATTTTTCCAAATGCTTCTTTTTCATCAATTTTCCGCAACACCTCTTCATTTGTCACTTTATCCACCCATCTGATTTTTAACATTCTCCTATAGCACCGCATTTCAAAAAATTCTAATCTTTTCTTCTCAGTTACTGCGATCGTCCAAGTTTCACTTCCATATAAAGCTACGCTCCAAAAATATACTTTAAAAAATCTTTTCTTTACGTTTACACTAATTTTTGATGTAAACAAATTATATTTCTGACTGAAAGCTCGTTTCACCTGTGCTATTCAGGATTTTACATTGCTCCTGCTTCGTCCATCTTTAGTAATTCTACTACCCAAATAACAAAATTCTTCTGCTTCCATAATCTTTTCTCTTCCTATTTTTACATTCAGTGGTCCATCTTCATTATTTCTACTACATTTCATTACTTTCGTTTTGTTCTTGCTTATTTTCATGCGGTAGTTCTTTGAGTAGGACTTCATCCGTGTCGTTTATTGTTTCTTCTACATCTTTTTTACTTTCAGCTAGAATTACTATATCATCATCAAATCGTAGCATCTATATCTTTTCACCTTCTACTGTTACTCCGGATCTAAATTGTTCTTAACATCACTAACTACTAGTTCTATGTAAAGATTAAAAGGTAACGGAGATAGGAACATCCTTATCGGACTCCCTTTTTTATTACGGCTGCTTTCTTATGTTCTTCAATTATTACTGTTGCTGTTTGGTTCCTGTAAATGTTAGTAATTGTTCTTCTAGCTCTGTATTGAACTCTAATTTTTTTTTAATGATGAACATTTTATTCCAGTCTGCGTTATCGAATACTTTTTCTAGGTCTATAAATGCCAAGTATGTTGGTTTGTTTTTCTTTAATCTTCCTTCTACTATTAATCTGAGCGCTAAAATTGCTTTCCTTGTCGCTATAATTTACCTGAAACCAAATTGGTCTTCTCGTAACTCTTCTTCCACTCTCCTCTCAATTCTTCTGTACAGAATTCTAGTTAAGATTTTTGAAGCATGACTAGTTAAGCTAATTTTTCTGTATTCTTCACATTTATCTGCTCCTCCTTTCTTTGGTATCATGATTATAACTCTCTTTTTGAAGTCTGACGGAACTTCCCGTTTTTCGTAAATTTTACACACCAGTGTGTATAATCTATCAATCTCTTCCTCACCTGCACTGCACAGTAATTCTACAGGTGTTCCGGCTATTCCAGGAGCCTTTCTGCCATTCAAATCTTTTAATGCTCTCTTAAATTCAGATCTCAATATTGCTTCTCCCATTTCATCCTCTTCAATTTCCTCTTCTTCCTCTATAACACCATTTTCTAATTCATTTCCTCCATATAACTTTTCAATATATTCCACCCACCTAACGACTTTGCCTTTCGTATTATAAATCGGTGTACCATCTTTGTTTAACACATTATTGGATTTTAATTTATATACCCCAAAATTTTCCTTATCTTTCCTGTATGCTCCATCTATTTTACCAATGCTCATTTCTCTTTCCACTTCTGAAAATTCTTTAATCCACTTTTCTTTCGCTGGTTTGCACTTACTGTTTATAGTATTTCTTAATTGTAGAGAGTACCTTTTACTTTCTTCATTACTAGCATTCTTACATTTTCTGCGATCATCCATCAATGCAATATATCCTCTGATATCCAAGGTTTTCTACCAGTTCTCTTTGTTCCGCCTAAGGTCGCTTCTGCAGTTTTAAGAATTTGCTTTTTAGCATTCTCCCATTTTTCTTCTACATTTTTTACCTTATCTTTTTTACTCTGACCTCTTGCGATGTCCTTCTCAAAAATCTTGTTTACCTCCTCTTCCTCAAGCTTCTCTAAATTGCACCGATTCATCCGAACTTTCTCTTCACGATTTTAAGTCCCGATCTAAATTTCATTATCACTAAATTATGGTCGCTATCAATGTCTGCTCCAGGGTAAGCTTTGCAGTCAACGCGTTGACTTCTAAATCTTTGCTTAACCGTGATATAATCTATCTGATACCTTGCAGTATCATCTGGCTTTTTCCACGTGTATATTCTTCTATTATGATTTTTAAAGTGGGTGTTGGCAATTACTAAATTATACTTCGTGCAAAACTCTATAAATCGGTCCCCTCTTTCATTCCTTTTCCCCAGCCCATATTCACCCACTATATTTTCTTCCTTGCCTTTTCCAATGCTTGCATTCCAATCTCCAACTATTATTATATTTTCATCACCTTTTATGTGTTTAATTGGTTCGTCAGTTTCTTCGTATCCACACTCTACCTCACCATCATCATGGGCACTTGTAGGTATATAGACGTTAACAATCGTTGTCGGTTTACGTTTTGATTTCAACCTTATTACAATGATTCTATCGTTAAGCATTTTAAAATACTCTACTGTCTTTCCTATCTTCTTGTTCATTACGAAACCTACTCCTCCATGCCCATTATTTGAAACCGAATAATTATTCTAAAATCACCTGACCAAAAGACGTTTTCCTCTTCCCACCGAACCTCGCTAATTCCTACTACATCTACATTTATCCTATCCATTTCCCTCTTTAAATTTTCTAACCTACCAACCTTTTTTAGACTTCTAACATTCTTCGCTCTTACTCGTAGAATGTTATTTTTTTATTTTCTGGTGACCCCTTCCTTAGTAGTCCCCACCCAGAGATCCGATCGGAGGACTAGTTTACCTCCGGAATATTTTACTAAGGAAGGCGCCTCCATGTTTTTTATATGAAAATGCAGAGAGGTAAATAATCTTGAAAAAAAGCAGCTGTAGTTTTCCATTGCTTTCAGTTGCGCAGTACTCAGAGGACCGAGTGATGTTGATGTGGCCGTTTAAGTCGTCCTGACCTACGCCCTTAACAACTACTGAAAGAGCTGCTGCCCTCTTTCAGGAATCATTCTTTAGTCTGGCTCTCAACAGATACCTCTCCGATATGGTTGAACCTTCGGTCCAGCTACTCTGTATCACTGAGCACTCAAGCCCCTTCACCAATGGCAAGGTCTCATGATTCATAGAGGAAGAAAACAAAATTATAGAGTTGAAAGTTTGAGGTAAAATTGAGTGTTAATTAAGAAATAGATGAATGTATCTCACCGTATACTAAGACAGTTAATAATTTGGTAATGCTAAGTTTTGTAGGGTAAAAATTATAATAATTCATGAAGAATTAATCCAGGATGCAGGATGTAGAAAATATCTTATGATAAAACAATTAATTTTGTAATAGAGAATACCAATCAAATGATCTTTGGGAAAAAACACCAAAAAAATATTTGTTAAAATAACTTTGTTAAATGGGTAATAAACACAAAAAATCTTAAAGAAAACTTGTGGAAAATTTGATTCTGAGAAAACTGGTATGAATAAAGCTCAAAGAAACTTAATACAAACGTAAGAATTTACAAGTTTATTAAAAGTAAAAAATATCAAAATGTGCCAGATTTCAACTAGATATTAAACTAAACAAACTGTTCAGTATTATAAAACAAAATAATTTAACATTCTAGATAAATTACCAATCAAAACTAAAAAAAAGTAAAATCATAGAAAGAAAAAATCAATAAAACCATTTATCAGACATCATTAAAACTAATTAAACATTATTTTTTTATCTAAATCTGGTTTAAATATTTGCGAGTATAAATAATATACTAAAAACTAAATACAAACTGAATATTAAAAAAAAATATTTTTATCCCTTCTCCATATCAAGCAAGGACTAATGAAAAATTTTGTAAAAACAATGAAGAAGGATAGTCACGGATTTTTTTACATCAGGCAGAAATTTTCGAATGTAAGTGAAGACAAAATTAAAGAAGGAATATTTGTTGGTCCTTAAATAAGAGAGTTGGTGAAGATGATGTATTTAACTCACTGTTAAATAATTTAAAAGTGCAGCTTGGGCTTCATTTAATGACCTTTGCAAAAATTTTCTCGGCAAACCAAAATCCGACAATTAGCACGATATTGATAATAAGCTTCTTACTTCATACAGAGCTATGGGATGTAATATATCTTTGAAAATACATTTCCTCCACTCACAACAGAATTTTTTCCCGTACAACCTCGGAGACGTAAGTGACGAACACGGTGAACGTTTCCACTAAGACATTTCGGTGATGGAAAGTCACTATAAAGGGAAATGGAATACTAACATGCTAACCGATTACTGTTGGACATTAATTTGGGATGTTCCTGAGGCTATTTATAACAGAAAAGCATCAGCAAAATCATTCTACCACAGGCATGGGCATGCAAAATTATAGATTTTAACTGTATTTTTCCTTAATGTTTTTAAAGCAAAATTTATTTAAAACTAAGGGTGGTAGAAAGATTGTATTTACAGATCTGTAGTGTACGCAAAAAAGCAATTCTGGAAACTGTATCACACTTAGAGAAGCATAAATTTATTTTTTGTCTATCAGTGATATCTCTATTACTAATGATTAGAGTATCTCACGAAGGAACAGAAAGAATTTCAGGATATTGTCTATAGATAGAATTTCTTTTATTTAATTAAATTGTTTTATTTATTCATTTTTATTACTTTTTTTGTGAAATTTAAATTGCTGTTATGTTTACGTAACTATTTTCTCGTTGTTTATGCTGGATAAAGATTATTTTATTCTATTACTTTTATTTCCCTTCTAGGACTATAGCGCTAGACAGGAAACTATTGTAATCGGTCCAATTTGGGCATATACGGTTTTTACCTGATCTTGAAGTCTTAACACCTAAGAAACAGAAAAAATCCAAAATACCTAATGGAAATTTTTCGGATGTTAATATTCGTATGTACGTGTGTCCGATGTCTGTCTCTAAATCACCTTATATCTCCAGAATTACTGGACCGATTTTGACCGAACTTGGTCATATTACTTTTATATATATAAATATAATATATAATATAAATATATAATATGTGTCATTAAATTTTTAACTTAAAAGATCAAAGGGATGAGGCTGCAGCAGCAAGGACACCGTCAGTATATGGAAATTTCGCCTATTAAGGTCATATTTTTCTTAGTCACATTTGTTAACAATATTAAAAAATAACAATATCTGTAAAAAAATCATTGCAAAACCGCATCACCACTCCGAAAAATTCTCTAAACTACTGCTATGTTGTGACGTTAAAGGCGAGCGGGTTGGTCTAGTGGTTAACGCGTCTTCCCAAATCAGCTGATTTGGAAGTCGAAAGTTACAGCGTTCAAGTCCTAGTAAAGCCAGATATTTTTACATGGATTTGAATACTAGATCGTGGATACCGGTGTTCTTTGGAGGTTGGGTTTCAATTAACCACACATCTCAGGAACGGTCGAACTGAGAATGTACAAGACTAACACTTCATTTACACTCATACATATCATCCTCATTCATCCTCTGAAGAATTATCTAAACGGTAGTTACCGGAGGCTAAACAGGAAAAAGAAGGTAGAATTAAATAAATGAATAAGATTTAAAGTGTAAAATCGTAATTCGGTCTGGCTGGATCTCAAACTCGATCGCCCGATTGACTCGATAACTGGTGTGTTAAGCCTCGCGGATACACCAGTCTGCCGACCGTATAAACGAAATTTGTTTTAAGTTGAATTAGTTTAGTTTAGTTAGTGTTAACCGTCTCCGCTAGTACCACCACAGCCGCGCGAATTAAATACAGTATGCACGCGCGGTTTAGATAGAATCATGGAATTAAATAAAGGAAAAATTGTTATATTTAAATAAAATAATAAATATTTTAAATTAAGTTATGTGTGTAAGCCGTGCATCAGAAACAACTCTTAATCGTAGGACTTTCTCGGAACGGGGCTTTAGCCACGTGACGTGAAATTCCTTCAACTGTGTTGTCAGTTTTTTATATTATTTGATAATTGAATTTTATATTGATAAAAAAATTTTATAACCGATTAAAATGTTTGATAATTTCTTAATGTTTTCTATTTAAATAAATTCTATCTAATGTGATTCGTGTAATTAGTACTGATATGTGATACGAGCTATTTTAATTATCTGTTTCCTACAATGGATATGATGAGATTGGTTTTGAGTTCATAATCACGGTGAAGATAATATTTCTTATAGTCTTTCTTTTGTGCTAAAATTGTGAAATCTCAAGGGTAAGTACTTAAAATTAATTTTTTATAATTAAATTTTTTTTTTTACATATTGTAACTTATTTCTATACTTTTTAATAGCGACTGATTTTGGGAGTAAAATAGATCCTTTATTTTAATAGTAAAAATATTCAAAAATTTTTAAGCGTATAAAAATTTTTATTCTCAGTTACTTTTTCAGCCGATTTGCTAAATTTGTAATTCCTTTCAACCAATTTGTAATTTTTTTATCCATTAATGTATTAAAATTAAAATATTTAGCGTTTCCTCAGGAAATTAAACATATAACTTAATTATTACAATCGGGTTCAATATTGATTTTTTTCCTACTAAAATTACTAAATATAAATTATTATTATTGTTCGTCGTTAACTTTTCTTTTTAATTAAGATTTTGTTTACGTTATTTACGTAAATACTTAATTATCCTCTTATGTAAAATTTTGCGTAATATTTTTCTATCTGAAGCTTATTTAAGTGACAATGACATTTTTCCGTTTAACATGTTTTGTACGGGTTTAAAATTTTCTGTAAACTGGAATCTTATAAAATGGAATGCGATTAGATAATACCGATAATGGGACGCGGTTATTTTAATGTTTGCTTTTAGTAGCAACAGGCTTTGTTCAAACTGTTTTTCTTAACCGCGTAGATATTTTATCGTAGCGATGGGGTTTAAAGTCTATAATTTTGTCAGAAAATTAACACTTTAGTCGTACTCTGAAAACAGTTAAAAGTATAACACTGTCGTAATTTTTTTTTTAGCCAAAACCACGTTCGGCTTTAAGAAATATTTACACAGAAGTTTTCTTACATTATTAATGTTCTATAGAAATTTATTTAATAAACTATTCCTTCGATTGCGTCGGTAGAAACTTATGATGAGCTGGTATAGGTGAACGGATTAAGGTGACAGACAGCCGCATCCCGTAGTCATGTAGAAACTTATGTTTTTTTTTGAAAAGGGGAATACTGTATTAATTTATAGGTTTTTTCCGATTTTAATACTGTAGTATTAATTCGTAATTTACTCGACTTAAATCGTCTCAAAACTTATTTTCACTGGGTCTGATAGACAACTTAATATTTGTTCGATCGTTACGTATTTGTTCTCGAAAAACTTGTTACCTATTTTTTTTAATTTTTTGTTATATCCGGATTACTTTAATAGTAATATTAATGGTGAATATATTTTGTTGTATGTTTTAGGAAGCGAGCAAATTTTCTTTGAAAAATTCTCATACATTCACAAGTGATTTTTCGATCATTGTAGTGATACCTTATTTCGTCGACATAACAAGATTAAAAGCAGAATTTTTTGCACCCGAACGATGCGGCATTCTTGTTACCACATCAGGCCGTTCGATAAATCTACCACCATGCGTATGATAAGACAATTCTGTGAATAGTAAGTATTTGGAAACCGGACCGGGATTCCAAAAGAAGAAATGTACAATACAGTGTTCACCAAAAACAACTTACACATACACGACCCCAAATACGCCTCTTTCTTTAGTGCACATTTCGGCAAATATCCGTGATGCATCTTGATTAAAAGTCGTTGATTGGTACATCTGTTTACGAATTTTTGGATAATTTTAAGCTTTTTTTTTTCAAAAGAGTTTAACAAACATTATTATTTACTAAATAGTAATAATCTAAATATATGGCAGGTTAGAACGCTGAAAACCTTTTACGGTAAAAAAGATAAAGATACTTTTAAAGAAATAGATATATAACAGGATTAACACTTTTGGGTGAAATTCAACGAGCACATTTCAAAACAAATCTGATTTTTCATGTTGATGACGAGTTTGAGTATCCGATTCAACATGCAGTATTCGAAGCTGGTACTATCACGGAAAAAAGTACTACAGGATTCATTGCAGAATTTACATCAAGTGTTTTAAAATCAGTCCCACTTGTACAGCGTGCACTATTGAATGCCTGTATAGGGCTTAGCGGGGTACTTTCCAGGAGGCCAAATAATGTAGAAACCTTTCCTTTTACTCTATATTTAATTAGCCTTAACTCGCACCTGGTAGTGGTCTCATTATGTTGTTTCTCTGGATTCTCTTCCTTATTTTTTTCGATGCACAATTTTCTTTCCTGACGATTTCCATTTCCTTCGAACGATATTTTTATACGAGCAGGGTAGTTGTATAATTAGAATGGTTTTGATTCGGACAGTATGTTAAAAAATAGGTCATTACGGGTGTTTCCCCTACACATTTAAGAGCCACACATCTCAACAGGACTTATAGTAGTATGAGAAAGGACGAGGCCATGACATTATTGATACGAGAGTGGCAAGAATACTGGGAGAACTCGGTAAAAGAACAATGGACTAAAAGACTCATACCATATATGGTGCCCTGGATTAGAAAGAGACATGGTGAAATTGGGTTCTTTTGAAGCAACTGCTCTCGGGGCATGGCGGATTTAATGTCTACCTACACAGATTTAAGAGAAAGACTTCCCCCTTGTGTATGCACTGCGAAGAATACCTGTAAAAGGTGAATACACCTTTTACAGGTGCATACGCTGGATACAGGCAAAGGAGAGGCTGGGACTAGGAGGGCTCAACTTCATGCTGATGAGAAAAGAAGAATGGGCTGCGGTTGAACAGCTTGTCGCCAACATAATAAAGCAAAAGGTGACAGAACTTTGAGAATGGACTGTAAATAAATGCAGATGTACCAGATGGAAGACCTACGTTTGAACATAAATGCATGGAATAAGACCTCCAAAACTGAGAAGAAGAAATCGACCAGAGAGCGAAGAGGGGACGGACAGCCTCTTGCGGAGCCGTCGCTTGTCCGCACTTGCGTGGACGGACGACGGTGATGATGCACGGAAACTCTCGATCCCTTGAGCTCGAAGCCACCTCCCGGGGCTGTGTTATATTTAATTGCGGGTCTGGCCTGGGGAAGGATTTGGTGAGATAGGAGGTGTACTCAGTAGGGCGTAGGCACATATACGCACTTTAATAACATGTTGCGGAACCTGTTAGCGACCCCGACACTTCGCCCGTAACTGGGATTCCTCCGACTCACTGAAAAAAAACAACAAAAAAAACATATATATATATATATATATATATATATATACCTCTACTGCACTGAACGGGACCGTTAAATCAGATTCATTCAGTCCACGCCTAATGAGGTATCACGCCGTTTTAATTAATGACTATCCAAATAAGTAAATATTCAAATAAAACTGTTGTATTAATTAAAATCAAGAATTTATTTTATGTATATTTCATGTTTAATCCGTTCATTTTACCCATTATAATTATATATATATATATATATATATATATATATATATATATATATATATATATATTTGTTTATTTTCATTGACTAAATGTTTACCATTACAGTTCTGCTTCTATTTGAAATTAAATAATTAAAAATTTAGCTCGTAAATCATTCGTTTGAATATTTACGTTCAGTTTTATGTAGCGTATTACAGAGATGTATTGCACATTCTATACGCTACGGTTGCGTACATTTTTAGGCCAGTAACGTTACGTTATGCCGGTTTAACATCCTACATTTCTCTTTCTCTATTTTTATATATACCTTTCTCTCGCTCTTATAGGTTTGTTCTCTCTCCGTCTTTCTCTACTATAATGTCTTTCTCTCTCTCTCTCTCTCTCTCTCTCCCTCTCTCTCTCTCTCTCTAGCTGAGTGGAAAATTAGGTTAAAGCCCGTGCTTCGATGCTACAGCATGACTGCCAGTATAAATGGCTACTAAAGCCTGTAAACTCTCTTCTTCGTAATTTACTTTCTCGCTTCAAAATTCCTCTCTTTCTCTCGCTCTATTTCTGTCTTTCTCTCTCTATAGTACCATTCTACATTCAGTCTAATAGTCCGATATGATCCTGAAAGCTCTGGAACAATTGAACACTTTTTAAGTCTGCCATAATTTTTTATAGCACGTCACTATGTACTCTTACAAGTAAAGTTTTATACATATATCCATATATGTTTTGCTTAACTATAAAATTGTAGTAATATTGCATTATAATATCAAACTTAATTTTAAAATGTTTTATGTTAGTATTGAGTAACGCTGTCTAAAAAACAATTTTATTATTGTTACTTTTTACAACAATAATAAAATATTAGTAATTTTATGATACCTGTTGGTTTTATTTTAATTAGGTTAATATTGCGTATTACATATTTCTTATTAAAAGAAAGTTTCAATTACAGTAATCATTTTAATCTTGAGATTTATAAACTTATGCCCTGCGTATTAATAATTTTCATTTTTATGGCTTCTATATTACGTAGTATAACAAAGAGTTGCTACTGGTTAAGGGTAGCAATAATATGCTACTTGTAAAAAGAATCGTTTAAATATTTCAGTTTCTTCATGATGACTTTTCATAAATATAAAAATATAAAATACTGTACTGTTGAAATACGACTGCTACCGTACATGTCAGATAAGATCGGATAATGCTTCACCATATGAGGTTCCACCAAATATAACATTAAAAAAACTGTACGAAAGAAATATCTGGTATTTGAATAATTGTCTTATAAAATTCGGTGATAGAGGTAAATTCTTTCTCCTGTTCTCCTCTTTCAATAATAATGATGGCTAATCGTCCCCTTTTATCAACGATACATTATTTCTAAACTACGCTTCAACTCTCTAAAAATTTCAGAAGGACTATCAGATAACAAAGTGATTTATAGCAAGATGTGATAGGTAAGATTTTCAAATTCAAATGCTTGTGAGTAGCTAAATCAAAAAAACGACGTCACAGTCGTATTACAAGTAGGAATGAAAGATTTGTATTTGTGTTTGAAGCAATTTTCTGTAAGGAATCAATATTCCTTTATTTTAAGTAGTTTCTTTTTTAAAAAAATACAATTAAATTTATGTCAGGATTTAATATTTTAATCATTTTTACCGTAAAAATGATAGGATTACAATATTTGTCAGAACAATACAACTGTCTGGAACTTACAGAAAAATCTTGAAAGTTGGGATTTGTCGACTTTTAATTGCAATTAAAGTTGTTATATGACCGAAACAGTTACGACTGTTTCTGTCATGTGCGTCTTGAAACATACAGTATTTATTGAATGGGAGATAGTACATTTAAAAAAAGTTGAATTTCAACGTTATTGAGTAAATATAGCTAAGAAAATTTATTATAAATATTAGTGAAACCAATCATCGGTATAGATACAGTACTGTAAGAGATCAAATAGAAATCATGCAAAAATGATTTAAATAAAAATAATTTTTGAACGGAATCCAAAGGGTGATGAATTCAGTTTGACCAAAAATGAAGAGTCGTAAGATTTAATAGAAAGTGATAATTGTGAAAGATATTCGATAGATCAAACTATCGGGTCGCGTAGTAAGAATGGAAGGGTCAAAAATGCCAAAAAGGAGAAAATTATTTGAAAAAAAGTAGAACAAGACTGGGTGAGCTGCAGAAACAATCGTTTATAACAGGAATGACGGACAGAAAATATAAAAAAATTGTAAATCTAATAAAATTTGTAATGAATATTTTTGTAAGTTCAAGGTTTAACTTGAATACAAGCGGTGTCCGCGGTCAAGACTTATCGAAGGGTTTAACACCAAAAAAAGGCGATAAGAAAATTATTTATTGTTTCAAGGATTATTGAGATAGATTTGGATATGATATTAAGTCGAGTACCGGCAAATCAGCGAGTCTTTTAAAGGCTATTTCACTCATAAAACTCCTTATCTTAAAGATGAATCCTCACAAACATATTTTATGTGATCAACAGATATTAAACAATTCAAGGCGACTTATTTAATTTATTTCATTACAAGGAGAAACTTCATTCTTTCATATTGTAAAAGAATTCCGACACCGATTACCTCCATTCGTTTAGAAATTGTACGTTTGTAAATTTTTCAGACCCCTTTGATGGCAAACTTTCCTTAATTTTAGTCTGGATGGAGGTCGTTTTTTTCTCCATAGAAATGATATCTGGAAATTATAGATTGTTTAAGTCAATCTAACTAGGAATTTTTCTTTTTCGGGTTATTGGAAGGGCAATTCTAAACAAAATATAACAAAGTTTTCATATCGGATCGGATTTTAAATATTTTGTTATCAGACGAAATTACTCATTATGGGTTTCATTTACTTTTTTAACATGAACTGAATTTGCCTAAACCGGTTAAGGAAGGATATTTAGTAGCAAAGTAGAGGACAAAACTAAAGCTGATTGTTCTTTCTGCATTTAGATTTGCTCCTCGTGATGTTCCAGTTGTTCTTTCTACAAAATATTTCTCCTTGATTCAACAAAAGATTGTTTTGCAGAGCTAAAAAATTAAGCTTCTTTAAGAAAGTTAATGTTTGAAATGTAGACTGAAGTAGTGTAAAAATGCCGGTTCTGGGACAAGCGTCATCAATGACGTCATCACCCCGCCCCCCTCTGACGTCATAAAAAAAAAAAAAATGGACCTTTGACCCGAAAAAAAAAAAAAAAAAAAAAATCCCCCCCTCTGACGTCATCAAAAAAAAAAAAAAAAAATGTGCTTACTTCGGCATAAAAAAATGTACACGTGCTTGCTGACTTTGCATTAACCTTGTTTACTAGTTTGAAAGTCAACCGATAATGCATTTGCGTCAATTGGTGATAGCATTGTTATTTTCAAAGTTATCTCAATGATAATGATAGCCGATACATATAAATACCCGCCAAAAATTTAACGGATTCATACTACGTTTTGCTGTTACTGTTACGTTTTGCTGCTACTATTATATTATCATCTTTATCATCTTTATTTAAAGAGGTATGTGAAATAATATTTAAATGTAAAATTATTCGCTTAAATATAATTCTATTTCATATTTATTTAATAATTATTTTTCCAGCCAATATTTAAATGTAAAATAATTCTGTTCCAGTTTATGTATTTAAAATCAATTCTTGTACATCTAGCTCATAAAATTAAAATAAATAGTAATGCAACTGTTTTCTTTGCAGATTAAATAAAATTAATACTCTTGTTACTGTTACGTTTTGCTGCTACTATTATATTATCATCTTTATCATCTTTATTTAAAGAGGTATGTGAAATAATATTTAAATGTAAAATTATTCGCTTAAATATAATTCTATTTCATATTTATTTAATAATTATTTTTCCAGCCAATATTTAAATGTAAAATAATTCTGTTCCAGTTTATGTATTTAAAACCAGCCAATATTTAAATGTAAAATAATTCTGTTCCAGTTTATGTATTTAAAATCAATTCTTGTACATCTAGTTCATAAAATTAAAATAAATAGTAATGCAACTGTTTTCTTTGCAGATTAAATAAAATTAATACTCTTGTTACTGTTACGTTTTGCTGCTACTATTATATTATCATCTTTATCATCTTTATTTAAAGAGGTAAGTGAAATAATATTTAAATGTAAAATTATTCGCTTAAATATAATTCTATTTCATATTTATTTAATAATTATTTTTCCAGCCAATATTTAAATGTAAAATAATTCTGTTCCAGTTTATGTATTTAAAATCAATTCTTGTACATCTAGTTCACAAAATTAAAATAAATAGTAATGCAACTGTTTTTTTTACAGATTAAATAAAATTACTTTGTTATCTTCATTTAAAGAGATAAATATAAAATAGTTTTTAAAAATGTGTTTACAAAAAAATGAATTTTTTGTTAAAAATATGTTTGACATTGATGAAGAGATTGATGAAAGTGAAGAAGAGGTTGATGAAAGCGACGTATGTAGTGATTGTGAAAATATTGGACATGAATGTAAAACTAAATGGTGTATAGTTCCATTTGAATCTTTAGCAGTAGGAGACTTATTTGATGTTTGCCAGCAATTGTTTCCCGACTATTTTGTAGATGTAGTAGGTGAGACAATAGATTCTGATGATGAAGAGGGAATAGAAGTTCCTACTGCAGTAGTAATAATAACAGAAAACCCGATACCATTTACAGCAATATATCATCCACTACATGGTGAGGGTTGGGATGGGATTGTATATTTTTAAAAAAATTCTCTTTGTTATGTTATTTTGTTTTTCGCATATTACATCATCGAATATCATTATAGAATTCGGTTCCGTTTCTTCCGGTGCCACAATAACATCGTTATCACTATAAGGATAGTAACCTATCCCTTCAACATCAGTCAACAAACTTTTTAAAAATAAGTATTTAGGCTGGTACAATGATTTAGAAAAAACATATATGTTACTGAACCTTAACCCGCTAGGGTCAAATAAAAGATTGAAAACTGCATTCGTCTTACCAGAATTTGAAGGACCTACAACCAAGCATCTGATATTATCTGGAAGAAGAGGACTATGTCTTTTTATAGAATTTAAATCAGATACCTCACCTATTAAACGGTCAAAATTAATTACTGTTAGCTTCCGATCTTGTTCTTCAGCATCCATCTCTGCTACTGAATAAATTACATAAGTGTAATTTATTTTATTAAATCCTTTTTATCTATCCACGAGTCCTCCTTCTTATCAAATCCCAACCAGCGAACTAATAATTTATCACCGCGTTTTTTTAATACTTTTTCAACCAAATAAACGTTGCTGTACTTGGTTTTACTAAGTTCTTCAGTATAGAAACTTCCTTTTAACACTTCCCCTTTCCCATCTTTAAGAATGTACGTTATAGGTTGTGTTTGTTTTATCTTGAAAATTGTAAAAACTTCATTAGTCCAATTCGGAAGATATCCTTTCGCAAATATCTTTTTATACTTACTTATCCTTACCTGATCACCAACATTAAATTTAATCGTGGTCGTATGCTGATGACGTTTTTTTGCAACCTTTAATATATTTAACAACACTTCGCGTTCGTTTTTATAAGAAACATCTTTAGGTTTAAAACCAGTAGTTCTATGCACCCTATTGTTATATTTTTCAATTATTTCATCCAATATACTTACCCATCGGTAATCACCCTGTTCGGTAAATTTACGCCACATATTAGTCTTGAGAGTTCTATTGAACCGCTCCACTATTGATGCCTTTTTATCGGAAAAAGTTGAATAATGATTTATATTGAATTTTAGTAATAACGATCTCAATTTTGAATTAAACCATTCTTTTCCATCATCGGTTTGAAAATGCTTCATTTTATGTTTATGAAATATGGGTTTAAGGACCATTACAACTTCATCTGCGTTTTTACTCTTCAATGGAAAAGCAAAAGCAAATTTTGAAAAACAATTTATAATTGTGAGAATATATTTATATCCCCTATTAAATCTTGAGTATTGTATCATCTCTACTAAGTCTGCTTGGTACAAATCGTCTATACCCTTAAGTTCAACAGACCTTGTCAAAAAATTTCTGCGAGCTTGCTTGTGAAGCTCTCTTGCTATCCCTTGTTTAACACTCATCATTTTATTATAAACTAAATTTAAATTGGATGTTTTTAACTTATATATTTAAGGTGAAAAATAAGGATAAAATAATAAAATTCTTTTCAATTTATAAATCTATTTATTCATTGGTTTTGATAACATATTATTTTACAAATAATAAACGAGATAAAATTCCCACTCAATTAATTTGTTTCGCAAAAATTCATATTCAATAACTGTCGGTATTTTCATTTTTACTACTTCTGTTTTATTACCGAAATATTTTCCTTTCTTTATTACTTCTAATCTTGATAAAGGGAAAGTTTTCTTCAAAATATTTATTAAATGATTTATCGATTTTATTCGACCTCCCGGTACAAATCCTATTATCCATGAATCGCTTGTGATATCAGATTCAGATTCGCAAGCTGTCTCGTCGGAAGAACTCTCTCCCATCATTGATAAATATTCTTCAGATGAAGACGAACCCATTATTTCTCCACAACACTCCGTCAGCAATTAACCTAGAACAAACAAATAGAAAATAATTATACAAATACTTATATATTACTGATAAACTTATAAAAATGTTTACTAAAATACAACACACCTTTCATTTTATTTTTCACCATTTTGCAATTATATGAAACTTTTTGATGCTCCTTAAACGGGTTATCATTATCCAACCACTCAAAAATTTCAAGACCACATTCGATACATGCCACAGAATCCATCACGCCGGTGAAATAAAATCCTGCTTCCAACAATAATTCAACCTTTGGAAAAAGCCTTGGCCAATTACTAAAAGTACTCATCATCAGGTCAATACAAACTATGCTATCTTTAAAAAATAAACAACAATTGAATAATTCTTCAGCAACACTACAAGTTTCATCATATGTTTTATGTGCAATTCCGCAATGAAATAAATTAGTTTCAGAGGTTATAGTCCAATTACATTCCTTACATGAAACGAATCCATCATTATCGAAGCGATTTAATCCGCATTCTTTAATAATTCTGAATGGGAGTGTGTTTATCCTTTTGCTGAGCGCCGCAAACGGGACAAACATCTCCTAGATTTATTTTTCTGATTCCACTTTTGACAGCATATAGTCTTATATCAAATTCAATTTCTTCTAGTTCTTTTTTAAATATGTTCAGCCTCTCACAGTAGCTCTTAAGAATCTCTTTTTGCAACTGCGACATCAATCTTAAACAGAAACAAAAAAATATTAGAAACAGAAAATATTAGGAACAAAAAATTAAAAAATTCCTTTCAATAAATTATTAACATACCTTTTTCACGAATGAATAATTATATTCTTCTTCTATGACTGTTGATTACTTCTTCTACAACAACTGATTCATTTGGTTGCAAAAAGGAAATATAATATACTATAACGTTAAAGACATTTATTAAATACTAAAATTAAAGTGTTACTTAAACTAACATAAGAATTAAAAACAATTATTTAATACTAAAAACAAAACTAGCATGTAATAGCTTCAGTCATTTCAATTTTTTATTTAAACTATTTTTCCACCTTTTGTTTCAATTACTAATTGTATTGGACTTCTACAGAAAGGACATTTTTTTTCATCGACCATAGGTTCAATATCGAGACGATCATTACATAATTTGCAGACGGAATGACCACACAAAACAAAAGTTACTTTTATTAAATTACTAAAACAAATTTGACAAATATATTTTTCTTTTATCTCATCTTCTGATAAAGAATTTATTTCAATATCCCCCTCCTGGGTTTCGTCAAATTCATTTTCTTCGTGTTTCACAATACATAATAATACATTAGCTGTATTATTGGAAAATGGATAAATAATATATTCTCCTTCTTCTATAATCGCAGATTCATTCGACTGCAAAAAGGAAAATATAATAAATCAATTTAAATTAAGCTTAGAAACATTTATTCAAAGCTACAATTAAAGTATTACATAAATTACATTCGACAGGTACTTTTTTAAAATATAATAACTTACATCTAAAACATAATGGATGTGCACATGGAATAGTAACAAATTTAATTACATTTATTTTACAAAATTGGCATGTTATTGCTTCTCGATCGTTTAAAGCAATTGTTTCACTTAGTCTAAATGAACTAGATGTACAAGAATTGATTTTAAATACATAAACTGGAACAGAATTATTTTACATTTAAATATTGGCTGGAAAAATAATTATTAAATAAATATGAAATAGAATTATATTTAAGCGAATAATTTTACATTTAAATATTATTTCACTTACCTCTTTAAATAAAGATGATAAAGATGATAATATAATAGTAGCAGCAAAACGTAACAGTAACAGCAAAACGTAGTATGAATCCGTTAAATTTTTGGCGGGTATTTATATGTATCGGCTATCATTATCATTGAGATAACTTTGAAAATAACAATGCTATCACCAATTGACGCAAATGCATTATCGGTTGACTTTCAAACTAGTAAACAAGGTTAATGCAAAGTCAGCAAGCACGTGTACATTTTTTTATGCCGAAGTAAGCACATTTTGATTTTTTTTTTTTTTGATGACGTCATTTTTTTTTTTTGATGACGTCATTTTTTTTTCGGGTCAAAGGTCAATTTTTTTTTCCGGGTCAAAGGTCAATTTTTTTTTCGGGTCAAAGGTCAATTTTTTTTTATGACGTCAGAGGGGGGCGGGGTGATGACGTCATTGATTTTTTGATGACGTCATTGATGACGCTTGTCCCAGAACCGGCATTTTTACACTACTGACTGAGAATAGAATAAATCAAGGGAAATGAAAATAAAAGCAAATTTATTTTATTATATTTTAATATTTTTACATGTAATAAAAATTACATCGTCAAATACATAATATTATATTCCTTATATTATCATCAAATACATAATTTAACAATCTATTAATACTAGTTCTATTTTTAATTTTTTTTTTAAATTTACATTATATTCCTTGAACATTCAGATGAAATTCTTGAAAGCTTTTTATTAGGTTTTCTTCATTACAAGATGATATTTAAGTATATGCATTTATATAAAACTGTTGATGATATTGTACTAGATGGTGTGGAGCGCCTGGGTAGGACATTTTATTCCAACCGTTCGTTCGGCATCTCTGGTCCATTTACATCTCATTTGTAGTGCAAAATAGACAAGACAGACGAACAGACAGACAAACTTTGTCATCTCCTCCTTTATACGCCCAACTCCACCGTCTCACTCACACTCTTTCTTACAATTACCTATGTCTGGTCTTTTTCTTCTTCTTTTAATAATACTTTAAAGCTTCCTTATCATAAATTATACATTTAATATTAAACTTTCTTTCTTGATTTTTTTCTCATGATTTTTCGTTTAGACGTATACGAGTATATCGAGTCATTTATTTTTATTTGCTTTCATTATTATTTGTTATAATTCACGATTCATTTACAATTTTCTTTTTTAAACGTGTTGGGAGTTTCCTTTTTTATAATTAACTCAATAAACCCGAAGGACTGCTGTTAATTTAGCCAAAAGAACAAAATCGTAATAAATACTGACTCTTTCGTTCGTTTAAATCGCCTATTATAATTTAAAAATACATCTAAGTATTAGCTATATTAAGTTTATTATTTAATTAACATTTTACGTATTAACACATATAGGTACTTTCATAAGAACACATATAATAACGATAAACAACCGACTACAAACCACATAAAATTAGATCGTATTTCATTTAAAAATATGTCATAATGCTCTCCTAAATATATCAGTATTTTGTATTAAAGAAGATAACCCTTTACCTCAATGCGGAATATGCAAATATATAAAAATATTAATTACGTAAATCTGATTTAGTTTTTAGATAAAGAGTTTTCCAGTATTAAAAAAAAAAGTTATTTAATGCGTTACGTTTTTTAAACTTCGTTATTTGAAAGGATTACTTTACCTTATTTCGTTAAACTGGCTAACGAAATATGTTGACAAATGAAAAAAAAAAAATCATTTTTCAGGTTTTAGATTAATTGATATTTGTAAATAAAAGATATTTGTCGCTTCAGTAAAGTAATTTTAAGATGAGAATGATCATCCAGCGCATTGTTTTGCAAGCGTCAATCTACAGTAACGGTACAGTATCGTGGGATATTTATTACGTCCTGTCTACAATTACAATATAATTGTCAGCAGTAAATGGAAAAATTTTGTTAAAATAATCTTTTATGTCCCTTTGTCCTTTGATTAATAATGGTGATAATGTTAAGGTAAAATGACTGCGAATAGAAAACACAAATTATTTTTGTAATAAAATACAATGAAAGTTAAAGCTGTAATATTTTTGGTGACGAGATTGTCAAACCGCATTTGATTCATCTGTTATTTTACAAATAATAATCAAGATTTTAAAATCTTTTTAAATTTATTTTTTCGAATTGTCATATCTTCGTTCTGGATTGCCATTAAGTATCAATACAGAGACAAATAATCGTGTATCATTCTTACGATAATTAAATTTATTTTTAAATGCTCTAAAATTACTTTCAAATCACTCGATGGATTGCTTATAATTAAAAAACAAAAGAATTTAACGAGAAACGATTTTCGCCATCGTTTTTCTTGAAACATTTTACATTAAAATCATACATTACATGTCCACCTTTCTATTTAAAAAAAAGGTCTCTTTCCACATAGCGTATCAAGATGGCGGAAAATAATTTTAAACACACCATAAGGTAATAATTTTGTAACTTTGTAGATTCCCACTTGTTTCTACCTGTTAGTATCACTCAGATTTTAAATACGAAGCCGTTTCCGTACTTAATATCACTCGTTAAAACAAATGAACATGTATATAGAGTTTAAACTTGACATTCTGTACTATTCGGATTTTCGCTAACTTCAGTTACACGCCTAAACAACTATCAATTATTTATACGTGTAATATATATACATTTCTTTAATTTTATTCTTTTCTCAGATTAATTACAAGCATTTTAACTTTTACGGATTAAATTTGATATATTTCATACGAATATTTATACAATAAATGCTGTTTAACATACATTAAATAACAACAATACTTTTTTATATTTATAGTAAAATATATATATATATATATATATATATATATATATATATATATAACACAATTATGTCAGAGTATTCTTTATGAAAATTGTATTTTTAAAATATTGATAATTACTTCTTATCAATTAATTTATTAAAAAGATCTTTTTAAAAAAAGTTTCTTATTTAATTAGTTATACTATAATCAAAATTTATTTTAATTCTAAATAAGTTTTTTATTATTATTTAACTCGTGAATTTTAATTATTTAAATTTTAGTTTTTATGCAAAAGGTGAATAACATATATAGGGAGAAAAGAACAAAATCGTAATAAATACCGACTCTTTCGTTCGTTTAAATCGCCTATTATAATTTAAACATATATCTAAGTGTTAGCTACATTAAGTTTATATTATTTAATTAACAATGCCAGGTTTATAAGGAAAATAGGAATGAAGCGGTTATAAAATTTCATCTTTATAATACGATACAGACAGTTAAATAGAATCGTTTTACATAAAGCAAGAAAAAGAAAGTGGAACAGATATATTCATTGAGAACCTCTTTTTTACATTTGATATTTATAGATATTGATATTTTACAAAAACAAAGGACGGAAATGTTGTTAAAACCTTTTTTGTCCGGTAAATTTCTATCTTTAACCGACTTTATTTACCAACAATATTATTTTTTCCGTAAAAAAAAATCTTTTAAGTTAAAATAAATTGGTGGGAACATTTTTTAAACGGTTTGGTAATTTATTAAAATGGAAACGGAAACTAATAAGGCCCTTTCTAATAAGCCGTTTAAATCGTGCTGAGTTACACAAAAACAATATGTTTTCTGGTTTGATAGAGATAACGTTTGTTATTTTTTTAAGAATAAGCGACGACTCTTTTTAAAAAGATACCGTTTATTTATATTTATTCATACATATAAACATAAGGATAAGTTAACACTGTTATTTTTTTTTCTAAATATCGGTCTACATAGTTCATATTTATGTGGGGCCAAAGAAATGATCTGACAGTCAATTTTTTTATTATGAAAACAATATAACTCTGCAGATGAATTTTGGAAATATTCTACTGTAACAGATAGATGTGAACAGAATTGATGACAACAATAAACCATTATTTCAGGACATTTGGACACCCCCTACAAAAACAAAAAAAAAAAAAATATATATATATATAATCATATATGTACATATATGAATATATATTTATATGTTTATATAAAAAAATAAAATAATAACTCAAATCTGGAATTCGTACCAAATATATAGAAATCATTTCTTATATTATTATTGATTTAAAATACATTGTTCAGTTGTTGCCAACGTACTTAAATCAATAATATTAATAGTATTTAAACGTCTTGAATATTATATAATTTGCTTTAATGGATGCAGCCTGGTGCATTGAATTGAATTGCATGCAATTATATGATCTATCTGGAATGTGAATTCAGTCAGTTATATGCACAGTCAATGAACTGTAACAAAAGTACACTTTACCGCCGGCTGGCTTACTAACGCAGTATGTTCTTAAAATAATTTTAATTTAATCTTTTTTTTTTTTTTTTTAATTTACTTTTCCTTTTAAAGTTTTCAGTCGACTCCCGTTCCTTATTTTTGTAATATTTTAACGAGCCGCTAATGTTTCATCGAAATAAAAATTTCATTTTAAAACATATTTTTATACTATTCGATTAGAGGAATGATATAATATTTGCGAATCGATTAAATAACTTCAACTTATCATTTCAGTACGGATTCATAAAAATATAATTTTTGGTTTTTAATAAAATTTTAAATTTTAAAATTTTGGTAATAAAATGTAACTTATATTACAAAAGTGTCTAGAGTAAACAGTTTTAAATGATTCAAGATATGTCAAGCATAATCATTCTACTAACAGCAATGCCAGGTTTATAAGGAAAAATGAGGAATGAAGTGGTTTTAATCGCTTTCATTTTTTAACTTAGTATACCCATGTACGTTGGAATGTCAAGCCCACAGAAATGTAGGATATATATGCATGCTGCACCATCATTCTGCTCGTCACCAGGGGTAATCTTATAATGTATATCATTAAATTTGAAGAAAAAAACTCCGGCCGGTGACTCTTACTTCAGAATCTAACAGGATTATCTTTTTTATAGTCGAAGAAATAAAAACTGCTTCCAAATTCATTCTTTCCTGTACTGAAAAGAGTGTCATCGCGTTTCAATGACTTCCATCGTTAGTCGGTCGTTTGAAATCATATCTGAATAAGTACAAAGTAAATTGTTTTAAATTTTATTCAACAAAACATAATTAATATGGGATTATTATTACAGAATTTATATATTTATGTGTACATTTGCAGGTTACAAGTTAAGCAGTGGATTTATTACGCAACGATAAACAAAAAAGTTCCAATATAAATACGTCTGGATAGGCTTCGCTTTCGAATTACGGTTAGGGAAACATTTTTGATTCTTTGCCAAATTAATGGTAAAGTTTCGTGGCACATATTTTTTTACCTGAAAAATTGTATATAATGGATCCCAAAACTGTACGTCTAAGTAGGTTCGTCGAAATTATTGTAACTATAAAAGAATTGGAGTAGAAGAAAACGCTTTTTTACGTTTGCCTTAAATTATCTTTGCTAAACTATTAATAAACAAAAAATATTTAAAAAAATTGTACAAAATTTAATTCTGATAAAATTATAGTAATAAAGTTAATAAAAAACAAGATGAAAAAATTTGACACAAATTAAAAATAAAACAGATAAATAGTAGCAAAAAGACGTTACAATTTATCGGATCCATTATTTGGACCGAAAGCTAGGCATACTATTTCATTTTGCATAATTTTTTTTTAGGTGGATCTTGGGTTCTAAAGTTTATTGGTTTTATTAATCCTGTTAATCCCTGTCTATTTTAGCAGATATTTACAAAAAGTATACGATGGGAAAACGACTCAAATCGGTAATTCAAAATAATTAACCTCAACCGTCCAAGTGTAATCTAATTTTCAAAAAGGTTTTTTGAGCGTCGCTGCGATTAAGAGAAACTATTTTAAACTGAAATGTGTACTGATATTTTTAAAAGAAACTTGTTTTTCGATATAAACGATTATATCGATATTGTTTTTTAATTTAAATTTTAATATAATTATATTTACGTTTATATAAACGATAATATATACGAGTATATACCTATGCGGAATGATTTGCTAAGACTGTAACAAACTGTCAAGACATATTTTACTGGTGAAAATAAATAACAAAGTTCATATAAGCAGAGGTTTGGAAACGCTTCGTTAGCGATTGTCGGCTGCGAAAGATTTCGCCCTAATTTCAGTGCCTTCAGTAAAATTAAGCCGGACTGTAATTCTTGAGACCCAAATTAAGAGGTAAATTTAGTGGTTTTGTATGAAATCTGACCTTAAAATTTGACTATATATATATATATATATATATATATATATATATATAGAGTGATTTTTTATATATAATTTTACGATTAAAATATTATAATTATATACTATATTAGAAAAATACAGTATAGTATGTCAAAAAAATAACCTTTCTACCTTTAAACCTTTAGTAGATGCGCTTCTGCCTAAAACTATATACTTTGCAGTATGAAACCGCTAAAACCAAGTTCTTAGGAGGCTCCAATAGGAAAGGAAATGAAAACTTTCAAACGGAAAGGGTTGTGATATCATTTTAAACGGCATTGAAGAGCTAAATATTTGAAGAAAAAAAACTTCAGACTGTCAACCCTAATAAAAATAGCAGCTAATTAATCACCTTCATAGCAGTATAAAAATTTGCTTATGTAAAGAGTAAAGTGTAAATCTAATACCTCAAAATAGATCGTTTTGAGGTTGGAGCATTGGATATATTTTATTCTTTTTTAGCGTTTCACTTTTGATCAGTTATTTAAGACGTACCGTAAACCACTTTTTAAACAAGCGGTTAAGGAAAATATTAAATGCCGCGATTACGGTTAGATTTGTCGTAACGGCTAGATGTTTTACTTCAAAATTTTTTGTTTTCAATCCTCTTGAAAATTAACTATCACGACTTTAACATTTCCGTTTACAATTTTTGAATTCTCTCCGACTTAGGAGATCCCTTGCGTGCTTGAAATATGTTAATTTTATGCCAAAAAATATATCGTTTATAGGAAGAAACACTTTTTAAATTGAACTTTCCTACGTTTAAATTTCGGTGAAAAGGTATTTAAGAGTTCCTATACTTAATTAACACGGTATATATTGAAGGATGGAGTAGAAAAATACTTCAAATATACTTCATGAGGAAAAAAATAGAGATTGTCATATCTCGACTGGACGTCGATTTAATGAATAATTTTTCTCAAATAAGTTTTAAGTTCTAAAAAAATAAATATTGTATCTTATAAAATTGTTATAAAAAAATAGTACATTATGCAACGAGCCTTGATGATAGTCATTAATTTTCAGTGCGAAAATTACGACACTCGCCAAAGCTCGCGTCTTAAACTTCGCAAGAATGTATTAATAATCATTATAGAGAGTTGCATACACCGTAACCTATTTTTTATTTGGCTGAAAGGATACATTGTTTAAGGAATGTTATTTATAATTTTTCAAAAATACATTAAACAATAATTTATATTACAATAATAAAATAATAACAATAGTAGTAAATAATTAACAATAGTAAATATTTAATAATAATAATTCATTTAAAAATAATTTCATTTTTGTGGTAAGTTTTTATTAGTCATAATTTCTGCTTTTTCTTTTATATTTTTTCGGTGTTAAAGATATCTTTTCTTTTCTCAGAAACTGACATAATTAACAAAAAACTAATTAGTGTAATATAGAAACTTAGTTACCATCGGTGTACTTTCAAATTAACATCTGCTTGCTAACAACTAAATCGGATTAAACTCAAAGTAAAAATATATCTGATACATTAAACAATACCCGCTTCTGATTGGTCAGTGGTTGAAAAAGAGTAGGCTTTTAATCGGTTGGAGACCTGTTTCGAAATGACCCTCATTATGATACAGGTTCCAGCTGCATAAATTAAACATTATAATACACCCGTAGAAAAAAAATATTCAGAATCAAAGACCGATTATTTCGAAATAGGTTGACAAAAATAAATTGAAAAACTTTTAATTTAAAAAATTGCGTTTTGCGACAGAATTTTTTTTGTTTTTTTTATAATAATTTTCTCAAAAAACTACTTGAAAAACAATTTTGGGGCCTGATTTAAGCAATTTTTAAAGTCAAAATCACGTGAATTTATCAAATTCATTCCTTACTTTAAGTTCCAGTAATTTCAGAACGGCTTAATTTTTATCCTTAAAGCAGAAAACAGGGCAAAATATTTCGCAAGCTATAAATCGAAAACGAAGTATTTTTGTATCCATGTTTATATGTAGGTTAGCTTTATTTTAAAATGTAAAATAGGTTCTGAAATTCTTTCAGTAACTTCGTGAGACACTCTGTACAATAAAAAAGATGATACATGCAAATCATAAGCAAAAAAAACACGTTTTTAATTTATTCGTTTTTAATAAACAAATTTTAATTTAAAAAAAATTAAAAACCGAAAGCGAAGCAAAATTCGCCATTTTTTAATATCTTATTAGTGATATGATATGTCCACATACGGCATAAATTCGACCTTTTACCCCATCATCAGAAAGCTGGAACATTCAAGGGACACCACCCCTCCACAATTACTTCCTGTTTTTAGTTAAATTTTCACGCTGAAAGAGTGCATTCACTGCAAAATACATAGTAAAACACGGGTTTGAGATGACCCCAAAAATTACAACAAAGAACCAATAAATTTTGTCAAGGGCTCAAAGGTCAAATTGATGTCGTAAGTAGACGTATTTTTTCACGGGTTTTTGGATACATTAAAGAACAGCTACTTTAATGATGAATGTGTGTTCACGTTAAATTGACATGTTTAAACATGAAAAATTCATAGTAAAACATATGTTTTAACTGCCAACATGATGATGATGTAGGTCATCATTACTTTCAACGAAAGCGGGTGTTGTAGATTTTTAATTTTTTATAGTTGTGATAGCTAATTATTGACCGCTGATGATATTTTATTTACATTTTACACAAGAAACGGGATTTCTCAAACATATCTTTTATTAGATAAAAAAGGTTGTATCGAAAACGGTGCGTCCTAGACCATTTTTAACGCGATTTTGAAAGGCTTTCTTCAAAGGATAGTTTGTGATCACCCGAAACGATAAGTTCTATGCATCCTAGTCCCATGTATCTAGCGGTCACCGTTCTCGAGATACTAGCACGAGCGAAATTCGCATATATCAATTCACCTCAAACCAACTTTTCAGTATCAATTTTTCAATAAATCTACTCCATCTTGTAAATTTAAGAAAACTATGATAGGGTTTTTCATCAATCGGTCATTATTACTTTCAGCGAAAACGGGGTGTAACATCATTTTTCAGTGATTATTTTATTGTATATGTTCTTCAGATTTGCGAGACTAAAATAATTACATATAAAGTCACAAAATACAGTAAATTTATCGATCAAACAGCTTCTAGATCACAATTCATAGTTTGTTATAAATGTATTTTATAGTATTAACCTACTATAGTTACAGACTGTCTATGACTCAGGGTATTCCCTATAGCAGCTGTTAAATCATTCATAATTAGTTGTTTTTATTATATATATGTTTAGATTTATATTACAATAGCGTTGATCTTTAATGTCTACTTAATGTAAATTAGTTTTTTACGCATGCGCAGTAGCATATTAATCGATGTATGTTACGAAAAAATAAAAGATAACTAACTATTCATATGATATTTTCACCGATTTTAAGTTAATTATCAATACAAATACGGGGTTTTTAACACTACAAAATTATGTCAAAATGCTGGGAAAGCGTTTAAAGCACGGTATTGTAATAAAGAAAAGAGTAAAAAGAATTAATTGAACTTTACAATAACAAAGCCGACTCTCAGATTCGAGAATAGAGTTTTTATGAGGTTAAAGGTGAAGACGAAACAACTAAAATTATTACCGGTATGTATGTTTACTATGTTTACATTAACAAATTATTACTTATCTGCATCTCGCATACATTAAAGTATGAAAAAAATAACAATTGGCTGGACTTCGAACCAGTTGACTACGAGATATAATTGCCTTTCGCCTTAACCCATTCGGCTACACCAGCTACATGATATGTATGGTGAAAATTATATTACATAAGTTGCATGTTATCTTTTACGATAATGAATGTTAACAGCAATACCATACGATTATTACAATTGTTCACCTTATATATATTAGATTTGTTTTCATGCTGGTTCTAAGTACTCGGACCAAGTAAGCTAAAAAAGTGTCTATTTAACAAAACTCTTTAAAAAAGTCATTGCGGAAAAAAATAAAATTTTTGTTATTTCAACTAGATGTTATTTTATTTTTTTTTCAATCACAGTGCAATTATGTGATAATGTTATAAATCTACATTTAATACATACGGAACATCAATACAATATTTTTGATTGATTAATTTCATTCAAACCTGATTGTGTAAAGATCATTAAATATATATATATATATATATATATAAATAAAATATTTTTGTTCAGATACATTGCTGGTTACAGTGGATCGATGTTAAAGTGTTTAAGCACAGTCTGATTAATATCAGTTAGAATCTGTAAACAATAAACTATCCGGTACTGATAATGTTATAACGTCTTCACAAAATTTATTTGTTTTTTCATTACAAGTTATTTGTAATATACTTTGTTTTCTAGTGTCTTTTATTTCGACTTTTCTGGGTTTTTAGAGATTATATTTCTATATTTATATTTATCTGTATCTACTGATTTGTATTTATTAATTTTTTTAAAAAAACGTACCATTATATAAACCTTTTGTTTTTATATGATACGCTGTTATTTGAATAAAAACGATTAAATTGCACATCTAAAAATGATTTACTGTAATATTGTTGTACAGAAGACATAAACTTTTACGATATCTATGATATACTTGAAGTGTTTCATTCCAAGAAAATTCATGTAAAGGAATTTCATTTAAAGCTAATAAATCGATTATCTAATACTATTATCGTTTTGGTATTTATATACGACCAATTTAAAATTACTATTTTGTTTTACATGAAAAAATAATTGATACCTTGATGAATAAACATCAATTGTATCTATATTGATTGCTATCTTTGCAAATAATGAAATATCACTGGGGTTTGTATTATCATTCAATATATTGCTTGTATGTTTTTTTATATTTTATATTATAATATATATGTAAAATTTTGTCTAGTAGCGGTTCGTAATCTTTATCTTTTAACAGACTAATTAGAGATAAAAATATATTTTCTCGATATATTCTAGAAAAAGCAATTTTAGAAATTTGCTTACTAATTCCAGTCAATAAATGCTTTATTACAACAGGCAACGCACCGTTCTCCATTTGGTGTTTAATATACAACATTACACTTTCTAGATCTAAACCTAATAAAACGTTTAAATATAAAGATGTCATAATTCGCAACTCTTTTAAATACACTTATTGTTTTGTTATTTAGACATTCTTTATATAAATCTTCTGTGATAGGTATTATTTGGTTAGAACTGTAAATTTCTTTATACAAATGTGGAGATATGAATATAATTGTTTGCAATCTAATATATAGAGAATATTTATTATAAAAAAAAAATATTATTGCTTTAAATTTTTATACAATTCAACTACCATTTCATATCTATAATCATTTTAATTTTTTAATGATTTAATTTTTTTTTTCATATATATAATCATCTTTATTAATATTATGCTATATATTTGACGCTGCGTTTTTATATTGCGAATTATGTATAGTTAACTTGGACAATTTTCTCATATGTTCAATATAATTTATATTTAAAGTTTTATTTTTACTTCTAAGTTTATAATCAATAACGTTTACGGTTTTGTGTAATTTTGAATATAACAATGAAAGCTATTCCGATATATTGTTTGTAGAAGAATCATATTTTTCTAAAATATCTGCATTCCGTAAACATGAGATCATTTTAATATATAATTACTGTTATAATAAATAAATTATAAAATCGTTTCTGAACCACTGATGAAGTTTGTAAATAATTTACTTTTTACATACGCTTGAAATACAATAAAATAGTACATGATGAATGTACATTTTTAACAGCAATCTTTAACGTCAACTTTTTCAGTGTTAATGATTCTTTATTACTTTTTAGACTAACTACATATATAGTGTTTCTGAATACTCATTTCATCAGCCGGAATTCCGGCCGGTGAGATAATTTAATATTTTCAACAGATTTTTACAAAAAGTAAACAAACAGCATTAACTATGATAAGTTTAAGTTTATTTTTACTATTATCGAAAAATGATTCTTTAACCAAAGCCGAAGCCGGAATCCCGACCGCGGCTTTTTTTCATCAAACGGAACCATGTTAACAAAGAGATAATTATTAGATTAGATTATTACTTCTTTATATTTATGTTTTAAAATAATATATCCCTTTAAAAAATGAATAAATGTTTATTATTACAATATATATGATACTTTTTCACATCAGAAATATTATAAATATCTATGATTTTCATGAAATTATTATGATTGTATGTATGACCGTATTCTACAGAGTGATTTTTTAGTCCTGTTACCCAGTTTTAAATGTAATTTAAGAAAGGGAAATTTAGGTGGAATAAAAAATGTATTTGTTACTTACAAAATAGATTTAATAAAAAGCTATTACTTACATAATTGTTAAAGAATATGCTCAAAATGCCCACCCCTTGCGGTTATACACGCACGGACTCTTTTCAGCATATTAGCAGAAACATTTTTAAGAGTTGCATTGGACATATTCGTGAGTAAGTCTGTAATATTAACTTTAAGTTCATCAATAATGTGGGGATTGTTTTTGAAGGCCTCGGACTTATTATAGCCCCACAAAAAGCAGTCAAGAGATGTGAGTCTGAGGACCTTGGAGGCCATAAGCCCTTGCTTATTATTCGATCATCAAAGAACTCTTGCAGAAAATCTATGGTTTCTCGAGACGTGTGGCATGTAGCGCCGTCTTGCTGAAACCAGCAATACCGTTCTAGAGGTTCCAGGAGGTACACAAATTGGCGCACAGTATTCCTGTATACTTCACCATTTACTGTCTGTTCGAAGAATACGGGTCCGACTATACGATGACGAGATATCGCACACCTCACACCAATTTTTTCAGGGATTTGCAGAGATTTGTCTTGTAAAGCGTTAGGATTTTCAACCGCCCAAATTCGACAGTTTTGACTGTTCACATAAAAATCGAGATGGATCGAAGCTTCATCACTAAAGAACACTGTGTTTAAAAATTCTATTCTGTTATCATTTACGAGAGACCTAAACCAACGGCAATATTGTAATCGCTTGTTTAAATCTGGAGGCTGAAGCTTTTGGACTAATCGTACGCGATACGGATACAATTTCAATTTTTTAGCGGCTTTCTGAACACTCGATTATGACTACCGACTTGCGTGGAACGTTTTCGTAAACTTTTCCGTCGGGAATTGAGCGATCTTGTTTTCACATTCTCTAAAACGTCATCTGTCAAGCGAGTTGGTCGACCGCTACGTTTTCTGTCGCAAACACTACCTGTCTCTGGAAATCGGTTTGCTAGCCTAGAAATTGACATTTTTTCTGGCGGAGGAACACCAACAAATTTAATTTGAAATGATTCTTTTACACTCGCTTACGATTTCGTAGCAAAATATTGTTCAAGAATGAAAACTCGTTCTATGGTAAAAGACATTCTGTTCGTTACACGACCGGAAACGGCACAAAGTTTACACAGCTAAAGGAAAATCATCTCACACTGCTGTATCTATACCGGTTGAGTAGTGCTACCAACTTCGTGTCACAAAGAAAAATTTCCCTTTCTTAGAAAAAAATTACCAGACATTAACAATTGGGTAACAGGACTAAAAAATCACTCTGTATTATATGTTTCCGGCTCTATAGAACAATGAATTAATAACACTCATATTTTGGGAGCATGGATGAAATGAATGGTAATAAATTATTATGTTATTTAACATGGCTTTACGATATATTTCCGATTTTATTTTGTTATTTATTTTATTATTATGCATTTTTATATCCAGAAAGTTTAAACAATTATTATTTTCTATTTCCATTGTAAATTTTATGTATTCATCAATTTTATTAAATTCATTTAATATTATATTTGATTCATTTTGAATATTTTCATTTTATATATATATATATATATATATATATATATATATATATATATATATATATAATTATAATTCATTTAGATAACGTTTATACAATAGTATATGTTGAGTCAAAATTTTATTGATATAAGAATCTTCTAAAAATTGCAAATATATGTACCAAAACTCCCGACAACGGTTCACCAATAACCAAACCAAATGGTTGTTTATAATATTGATTTTTGAAAGTAAAGTAACTGCATTCACAACATATTTTTATCGTATTAATTAATTCGTTTGTATAATGTTTATTTATTTCATTATTGTTCAAGTGGTTTTTAATGTTAGTTTAAGTTTTATTTAAGTCTATATTACAGCACATATTACAAATATCTAAAGATATGCATTTTGTGTTGGGCTTTTCTCAATGCAACAAAATTATGTCATGATGATGCGAAAGAATTTAAAAATTGGTTTCGTAATAAAGAATCTCAAAAATTAATAGAATCGTTTGGTCGCTCAGTTTCGAGCGACCAAAATAATTTATATAAAATCGTTTCAAAGGTACAAATCCATTAGATTTAGTAATTTCTGGTTCGTATTTAAGAGAAGAGTTAATTTTGAATTTAGCTTGTTGGATATCAAAAGATTTTTACGATAAATGTTATAAAATTATAAAAGAGTATTTCATCAAAGATTTTAAGGTATATCAAAACGATAATTCTCAACTGCGATTGAAACTGTGAGAGCTTGAAAGTATTGCAGAAAGATTACGAGATGAAAACAATCAACTTGCACATAAAAATTTATATCATATATTTAATTTTTCCATCAAATTTTTACAATAGACAGCAATCTTTAACGACAACATTTTCAAGGATAATGATTCTTTAATTCATATAATATAGGTGTTGAAGATCTTCACATATGTTAGCCATACTTAATATAAACCTTTAAATAAATTTTATATAGATCATGAAAAATATATCCTATTAATGAATTCATCTAACTGATCTTGTTTTTCATTAATTTCTTGTATGGTATCTATTATTGGTTTAAAACATTCAACAAATAAAACACTTTCTTACCCCAAACCGAGCATGAACGCTGCACATCTACGTTTAAAAGATTTATCAGGCTTATTAATTTCAACCATTTGTTTTTTCCTCTTGTGTATATTTCTATAGAAAAAAATAAAATTCAAACTAATAGTCTTGGTTTGGAAACAGAATGGTGTTACTGTATGGCGTTTTAGTTTTTTCCAAAAATTAATGTAAATTAATTTTTCCCCCATTTTTTTTTCTTTAATTACATCACACAGAGAAAATGCTATCTGTCAATGAATAACCTCTCTCCCAGATTTTTTATTTTTTGATGTTTCCTCAATAAAAATATACTAAAATCTAACATTTTGAATGAATACAGCTCTATGTATGTATTTATTTCATTAATAAAACTTGTGTTAAGAAGAGTCAAATTATTTATAAGCGTGTTGTTGAATGAAATCGATAAAGATTAAGTTTTAACATTCTATTTCATTTCATTATTTTATGAAAACTTCGTGAATAGTTAAAACGAAAATTGTGCAAACACATTGTAAGTAGACAGAGGTGCCGTTTTCGAATCCCGGTCAGGCGTGGCATTTTTCATACGCTACAAAATTTCATTTTCATATCCCACGCACAAGTTTCAAGCTTATGTGATGATATCAAGAAGCCAAAAAAAATATTGACAAAATTTTTTTTTATATTTTTAGATTTTTAAAAATATATCAACTTCATTGTACATTATTATATTAAGAACTTGATTTTAAAAAAAATTACAGATATTTATCTTATAATCGCATAGCGTTACGATAACTAAAATATATTTGTAAAGAAATAACTTAAGCCAAAACAATTAATATGGTATGATTTGCAGAAATTTAAAGACTTAAATTCTGCAACTAATTTGAGAGGGTGTATGAAATAGATTGTTTTACAACAGAAAGATAACAGTTATTTTTTACTCTATCTAAGCCTTCATTAATTCTGAGATATATGTAAAGAATCTGAGATAAAAATGACGATCATAGTTGCCTTTTGCAGTTGTAACTATGTAAAATATCCTTATGGTAAATAGTACGCAGGTGTAACTTGTAGGCTGTGTCTAAATATCACCAGCGAGCTTTGCATACACAACAGTACTTTCGCCACAATTAATAAGACAATAGGCGACCAATTAATCCTCAGTTTCTTAATATTCTAACATGGGATCCATATTATTTTTGGTAATATCTACGTCATTTAGTAAGTGACATTGATCTCGTGACGCATAATCAACAACAATTAGTTAAAAGCGTACAACATAAAATGCGTGACCTTGCATGTGCCACGCGCTTATACGTGATCGAGCGAAGTACGTAAATATATTTGGTTATTTGAATAGACTTCATGAAGAAACACTTATTACATTTAACGTGCAGAATACGTCAGAAATTGGATAAAATACCCCAAAGAATAAACCTTTATGATATGTTATGCTATTTTTAAAAGTGTCTTACCTCAGGTCACTTGCAACAGTTAAAATTATGTTAATATATTATAATGAATACGCTAAAAAATAGCGTATTATTACGATAAAATTGCAATAACTCTATATAAAATAACATTCTTTCAACAGAAACGAAAAATTTGTTAGTAGACATTTTGAATAGGATGAATTGATTGCGTGCAAAACGATAAAGAGTGAAAAAAGAATCGATAAGATTACATAAAAAAACGAAATGTCTCAAAAAGGAAGATAATGAAAAATTAAATATTAGGAGGTAGTAAGGAAATAAGACGTACCAAAAATGAAAACATTTTGTTATTTTTAGAATAAAAATCCAAAGGATTGTCGAAGTAATGCAGGCGTTAAAAGCAGATTGGAAAAATCGACTAGAGTTTTTATGCAGAAAAGAAACCTGCAAAGTGAAATATATCTAAGAATTAGAAAAAAATATTCAAAATGAAGAGTTACCGAGATGGATAGGAGTGGAGAGAAATTTATAGCAGAATCTTTTAAAGAGGTGAAGTTTGTAGGGGAGCACATGTTTAGATATTCAAATTTAGTTAATTTGATAATACAGGGTTAAAAACTGTATAGAAAGAAAAAGATTATGTATATTAAACATAATTAAGAAAATAGGGTGCAGTAAAAATATGGCGAGAGCAAAATGTTAGTACAGAAGGAAAAGCAGTGGAGAATAATATTAAACCAAAAAAAGCAAAATTATTATTTTTCTATCTAGCCCGCATATTCTCGAAATTATTGAAGAAAGGTTTTTTTTTATGTTTTAAAATCAATTTAAGATTAATTACGATCAATTTTGAAATTGAATATCCCAAGTGCTGATACGTTTTCGATGTTCAATTTTGTACAAATTGAGACATTTTGTCATATTTTTTTCATTTATACACAATATTTATTATATAAAATTGAAAAAAAAATTGTTTTTCTTAAAGAAGAAATTGATTTTCTCCCACGGTTTTTTTTTAAATTGAATTATCGAGGATCGCCATTTTAAAAATATTGATCAGAGGAAATTTCATATTTTTGCAGTTTTGCAGAATTTTAGCTGCAATCCATTTAAATTTAATAAATAAAACAATTTAAAAGAATCATAACATAATTCTACATTATCCACTAACATTTGTACAAAGATCTAAAAAAAAATTATTTTAGGGAGGTTCCAAATCAACTAGAATTAAGATTTTATCTAATTTTCTTTTAAATTATTATTCTCATAGTTTTATTTTTCGGTTTCCAAAAATTAAAATCCATGATTACATTGCACCTAATAAAACTTTATCACTGTTTTAAATATGTTTATCCCTGAAATAATTAAAGGACAATCGTCGATCGGAGGTTTCACCTCCTAATATTTTAGATTATTGTTTATAAAAGATTTTCCAATATGTTTTTTGAATAGACCATAGAGAAATCGAATGGACATTTTACAGATTAATTACCTTAATCTATACTATTTAAAACTACAGAAATTATTAAAAAACAATACTTTGTTGCAGTAAATTACGTCCGCTGAAAAAAAAATGTATAAATGATTAGATGGAAAATTTTATGAATAGAATCATTTAGGAAATCTAGAAAATGCATGTTAATGTTCAATACGTACGATTTATTTTTATTTTTTTATTTTTATAAAGCATTATTTAAAATACTCTATTTAATAACTTATTTCATCGCTTACTTCAATTTTTTCCAGTTTTTACTCGACAAAAAATTTGGAAATTAATGAATAACAACCATTAATTAAAAATGAATTAAATTTTTTTTTTTATGAAAGAGCAACGTTTAAGAGAAAACTTTTATATATTAGTTATATTTGATATAAAGGGGAAGGAGAAAATGCTCAAGAGAGTGAGCCGTAATATAAAATATAAAATAGAGAACATCAATTAGAGCATGTCTTCTTGAGTGGCATTTTAATGGTTGTAGCTATTACAAGAGTGACGTAATGCGCAGTTTGTGATGCGCACTAGGCTGTTTTTATCGATTTACCCTGTGCTACTACTACTGGGACAAACCTATGCCGCCGCCAGCTTTCTAGGCCTCCCTCGCTTTCCTGCGTCGTTGGCATTTCACGAACCGAGCAAACCTCCTACTACTACTGCTACTATTATTATTACTACTACTTCTATTACTACTACTACTGTAATGTACCATCTAATAAACTAATTCCGTCTGTACAGAACGGCGGAAACTAAGTTACAGTTAAGTTACCCGTGTTTTGTATCGAAGATATAACTAAATGCGGTCGGTTTACAAACGTAATATTAATTTTAAATAGCTATATTTGCGTTTACTGAATTAAAGATCGATACAGATTTCTCATTCAACTGTAAGCACGATAAAAAAATAAACTGAAAACCAAAATTATGATCCGTTGCCTTAGAACTCATTAAAAGTATCAATTTTTTATTAAACATTAACCGATACTTCCATTTTTCCCCAAAATATTTTGTAATTCAGTAAAAATTAATAATAAAAAGTCGATGCCCACTAAATTAAAAAAAGTAAAATAAATATAAATATAATTATTATACAATATAAATTAATTTACAGTGTATGCTAAGAAAACTTCAAAAGCCAACAACCATTTTTATTAAATTTTCTTAAAATATTTTAGAAATAAATAAAAAGGAGATTTTCAATACAGAAGTTTTTAATTATTTATTAGCGGGAATTTCTTATTGTTATTCTCTTTTTATTTTAAAACTTATTATGTATTAACTAAATGTTGTATTTTGTATACAGAGTATTTCACGAAGTTCTCCCGGGACTTTCATAACCTATTATTCTCGTGAAAATAATGGTAAAAGTTTAGTTAAACATATGTCCTAAAATGCTTCGTTTGCGAGTTACGGCTATAGAAAGATTTCGCATGTACTTAACTACCTCGGTGAAACGAGGGCGTACAGAAATTTTTAGGACTTTAAGTAAGGCAGAATTAGTACTTTTAATGGTTTTTTGACCTAAGGAATCAAATAAAATAGTTCCCAGAACCACATCTGCAAATTTTTTGAGAAATTTGCGGTGAAAGTCCTGAGTGGAAAACCCTGTTTTCTATTTCACGTACAATAACTTTGTTAAACGGGTAATAAATACAGGTAAAAATTGTGTAAAAACTCTTAGAGAATTTAATTCTGAACAAAATGGTGTAAGGTAAATTGAATAAAATAAAGAAATATTAGAAAAATTTTAATTTTTTTTTAGAAACAGTACAGTAGACCAAAGTGCATTATATTCGTATGTACCGGTTTATAATAAATGTTCAAAAATGAACCCGCCATTTTCAACACACTTCTTGGCACGCTTCTGTACTGCTTTTGTTGCTTTTTTTTAGTTCTTCAGGGATGTCCTTATTCTCAGCCGCATCCATAATGGAACAATTAATTCCTCACGAGAATGTATTTTTGTTTTGTATACAATATTTTTCATCCATCCCCAGACGCAAAAATCTAAAGGTGTTAGATCAGGCGATCTTGTAGGCCAGGAATGTGGACCTCCACGACCGATCTATTTCTCAGGGAAATGATGATTTAAGCGAATGGAAACGGCATAAGTGAAGCGGGTAGGCGCGCCATCGTGCTGGAAGTACAGTTTGCGTCTCGGCGCTAGAGGAACATCTTCAAGCAGCTGCGATAATTCTTCTTGAAGAAAATGCAATTGACCTCAGCATTTAAGCGCTCCAAACAGTTGATTGTGAAGAAGGTCGCACCATACATTAACGCTAAATCAGTGTTGAAAATTTTGTTCGGAATTAAATTCTCTATAAGTTTTATTCAAAGGTTTTATGTGTTTATTATCCATTTAATATAATTATTGTACGTCAAACATAAAAAACAGGATTTTTATCCTAATTGATTAGTTTTTACCCCAGATTTCTCAAAAAATACTACAGGTGCTGTTCTGGGACCTATTTTATTCGATTTTCAGGTCAAAAACCATAAGAAATCATTACACCGGGGTAGCTGAAATCTGAGTGAAATATTTCCCTAGACGTATCTCTCAAATGAAGCATTTTAGGACATATGTGTAAACGTTCTTTTTGCATTATTTTCACGAGAAGAATAGGTTATGAAAGTCCCTAAAGAACTACGTGATACTTTATTTTTCACTTATTTATTTTCACTTATTCAATTTGTTACTCAAATCTATTTAATTTTTTAAATTAACTCTATACACTTTTGACTAATTTTTATTTACTTTTGTCCTACTTTTTGAACTTAATTAAATATTTGATAACATTTTAAGTACTACCTAAGTATATAAATATATTTTTCATTGTATCTCTTTGTGTTGTATTGTGTTACTGACTTTTATTCAAATTATGTTAATTCGGAAACATGCTGACAAGTCTTATATCTTAGCAGGACTCGATACGTACACTTAATGAAAACAAATAACTTAATTATTATTTTGATCGTATTGTAACACATTGTAATCCCACTTTTGGGGCTTATCTCCAGTAGCCAGTGTCTACACAGCAGTGTTATACGCAATTCAGAAAGCTCTTCGTTATGTATTACATTACAACGAAGACAGGGTACTTGTCTGCTCCGATTCCTTCACTGCTTAAGGGGTGGCTTCACGCATGATGCACTTATTCAGGATATATTGGCAGCATTCTAAAACCTTAAAGATAACTGCAAACAATACATCTTGTCATGGACACCAGGCCACGTTGGTATTTCTGGTAATAAAGCAGCCAAAAAAGTGGCAAACAGCAAACATGTTGATATTCCATTAGCTTGACTGGATGACCTTAAAAACTACAGTAAACAGCTCATAAGAAAGGAATGGATAAGGAGGTGGGGTGCGTTTACTACGAGGCAATTGCATTAAGAATATCCCACTTCCCATTAAAAAAAACAGTTGTTTTTTTTAGAAGTCCCCAGCTACCACCAACCCACCGGTGGCAGCAAGGATAACATCTTCCAGCGCGTCAACCTTCCGACGAAAGTCGGCTATCGAATCATTTGGGGTGAGGTAACTGCTAAAAATCGTCACTTCACCGCAGCAGACTCAAACGAATCCCTCGCCAGCGCCGTGCCTCCTAACCTAACCTGGGCTCTCTGCTATACGGAATCCGAATCGCGGCTGTCCCAAGCGAGTCCCGGAACCATTGGGAGTTGTCGCGATCGCAGTACTGTTCGCTGCAGCACCAAGTCGGCCTCCTTGTTTCTGGCTAGCTGTAGCAGCAAGTCATTGTCTAGCCGGCTCCTGTAGAACGTTGAACATTCAAACAAAGCCTTCTCTTCACCTGCTCCAGGGCTTTCCGGAAGACCCGACACTCCCTTGTTGCAGGTGAGTGGGCCAGTTGCAGGGCGCTCACACCTTTTCCTCGGCAGAGCATGCACCGAGGGGTGCGGAACACTCCTTAGCCTTGTGCTCCCCTATCCCGCACAAATGGCAGAGGCGTCTCCTGTCAGGCCCCTTACATCCACGAGCCAGACGCCCATACCCATATCACCTGAAACATCGAGGGACCTGTGCCCTTGGACAAATTTGGCAGTACACCCAGCCAATCCTTACCATGCATTGATTCAGTAGTCTGGCAGTAGCCTTCTCTCCAATTTCTACTATTGCTACTCTCTGCCCTCTGGCATTAGCATCGGTAACGCTAACTCGGCAGTCTCCTATATCTCCGAGATATCTTCCCAGTGCTGTTTCCACATCCTCCTTCCCTGTGACACAGTCTAGATCTCGGATCTCCAGTGCCTCCCGCGGTTCCAGTTTGTGGACTACGACATCTTCTCCGAGTAACAATAATAATACGAAATATCCTGGATAAAAATACGTATGTAATGCATATTTCTTTATGTTGAATAGATTATAAACTCGAATTTAAATTTTAACTTAATTTTTTTTTTAAATTAAAAAATCTTTTAACATTTCTGTGAATACTATACATTTTAGTTAAAAATTTTATCCTACTGACTGTAAAGAAAATTACTGAAAAAAATTAATTTAATTTTTTAGATAATTTAAAAAAAATAATTTCTTGTGGCGTATTTATAACTTTAATTAAGTAATTAAGTTTAAGATTATATGGTGAAAATTACTAATCACTGATATCGCACGGTGCAACTGAAATTAACATAAACATATTTTGATATGGATTATTTTATTATAGCAAAAATATTTTTATAAATTTATTTATAAAAAGTCAAGCTATTCCTAAGTTCATATTTTATCTAAATTTTGGAGTTTCAAAAATGAATAAATAGGAATTCATTTTAAATAACATACTCTTAAGACTGTAGATCACCGGATATAAAATACTACCGAAACTTGCGCAGTCATCATCACAGTAACAAACTTTCGTCGCTTTATTCAGTGAATCGAAAGTAACAATCCTATAGAAATGCAGGAGACATTTAGTTTTATAAATGATATCTTCAATCGAGTCATCAAAAGTTCATCTTTCATCATCAGAAGAAAAACAAGAATACTTAAGTAAACGTAAACATTATTTTCATAAAATGTAGTTCTGATTAATATCTTTGTATCTCAGAAGATTAAAGCTTTTAAAAATTTGAAATTAGGGCTATCAAATAACGATAGTTGTGTCGATAATGTACGAGATAAAAGTTCAAAGAGAAGTCGGAGAAAAAAGATCTTGTAGCAGAATCTTGTAAAAAAATGAGGCCAAGGTTGCCGGGCCGTATTTTAAGTTAGCCGGAAATTATGAATTTTTTTCTAGACAAAACAGTGTAAAATTGACGAATTTTGGAATATATGAGAAAGATTGAATGATGTAGTAAATACTGAAATGATTGAATGTAGTAAGAATAATGATGTGAATGATGTATCCTTGCAGTGACTGCGAGGATAAAAATATATAGAAACAAATAAATAAAAGAAATTAATAATATTTGGTGTAGAACAGAAAGGAATAGCAAGTTCAAGCTAGCTGACAATAAACTAACTGCTAATAAAAATTTTTGTATGCGCGTGCGCGCGCGCGCGCCCGCGAGCGTGCATGAAAATGCGCTCAGATTAATATTATAATTAATAATAAAAAATAGTTATGCGTAATATTCTATTCAGAAGTATCTGTGGAGTAAACAATCATTTATGTAAGGGGAGAATAAAGTATCATGTTTGAAAATTTAATAAAAAGATACAGACTACACCATAATATTTTATTCAAGTATGTTTAATAAATAACATATTTTTTTAACTTTTTTTTAATTTTTTTATGTAATTATCGGGCATCGACTACTAAGGCCCTTGTCAATTCTTAAAATAGAACTATAAATAAAAGATAACACACTACTGATAAGGGTGTAAAGATCCCCTATCAGCTTGAAAGGACAGCACAAGAAGAAAGTGTAAAATAACACTTCAGTATATACAACTAATATTTAAAACTTACCGATACATGTTTTGAACACACTTAGTTCTTGATAAATGCTCCACAACTGGATGGAATGTAAAGATCCCATTAAATACAAAACGAGACGTAAAACAAAACAAAATAAAATAAATATCTAAATTTCCTCTGTGGACATAGAAACTTATATTCGGAAGAGATGCCTTCTAAAATTAAATTTAAATACAGTAGGAGAGACCGGCTGCTTAAGAAAAGACAGCAGGGCTCTAACAGCATATTCTTCGCTTTCACAAAATTTTCTTTAGTCCTCCTTCTATTTTAAATTGTCGACGCAGATCTCCATGTACGATGCAATCATTCGGTAAGTGTTTGACCGACAATGGTTCTTGACACTCTTCACAAATCGGTTGATTGTTGTCGGTTAACACATAACTCGATGTTAGATGCGTATGTCCTATTCGCAGCCTTGTTATGACAACTTGGGTTTCGTTGTTAACCCTTTCCAGACTGTGCCATTCACGTCTGACACAAGCAGACACGTGACACTTTATATCGTCAGGTCTGACAGGAATTTCCTCGGGCTCAGGCGCGTCAGCAGTCGTTCGAGCTGCCTCAACCGCAGCTTCGTTTCCACCATGTCGGAGTGTCACGGGATTCACATCAGTGTGCCCTGTTTCTCCTTCTTGCTTAGCACTCGGAGCAGTGCAAGTATCACTTTCACAAAGGCGACCGTTGAGATCGCATCTTGTAGTGCCTGAAGACCACTCATTAAGTCGCTGCAGATCAAAAAGGATGTTATGTGATAGTGCTCACAATACCTCAGAGTTTGTCAAATAGCGTACAATTCGGCAGTCTAAACAGATGCAACAGATGGCAAGGTCAACGGATGACTAACGCGCGCACAATGGAAAATACTGCCAACCTCGTGTGCCGTTTTAGAATCATCCGTGTATGAAACCAGCTCCTGGTCGTGTTTGCTCAAAATCTTTCGAAAACGATGAAATATTTCGCGAGAATTAGATGATAAATCCGATCGACGGAAGTAACCACGGTGGTGATTCACACACCGTTGATTCAGCAATTCTGGGATGCACAATGTCGTACTTAGGACGCACAATTCTCAAGCTCTGATTTCGGCCGGCCTGGTATAGGTCTGACGTCGGTTGTATGCTTTTTGGAAAGAATGTCTTGTAAACTCTGGTCCGTTCACATGGTGCAGTGATGATGTAACATTGACCGCATAGCGCAGTAACAGGATGTCTCTTCGAAAATGTAGTGGAGACAATGCAGATTCACATATAAAGCTGTCGACGGGACTGGTGCGAAACGCTCCAGTCGCATATTCCGGCGTTTTGTGCAACGTCCAAGGCTTTTAGACTGCTAACTGATGTTAGCAGTCCAAGGCTGCTAACTGATGTACTTAAGGACGCCATGTAAGGCCTTTATCGAAGATTAGTCCCAAAAACTTGATTTCTTCTTTGTATGGAACTTCAGCACCCTTTATTGTTAGTCGTGGACTAGGGTGTGCTCCTCTAAAGCGACAGAAATGTACGGCGCATAACTTTTCCGTTGAGAACCTGAAGCCAGATCTTTCAGCCTTATCAAAGATATCATTAATTGCTCGTTGCAACTTGTACCGGACCATTGCAGTTTTCGTGCTGGCATAGAAAACCGCCAGGTCGTCGAAGTACGTATGTACACTTCACTGGTATTGTTTTTAGAACCCTATTGACGGCAATTGTAAATAGGGTACCGTTAAGGGGTGATCCCTGCGGAATTCCATTCTGCAATCTCCTAATTGTCGAATAGGTGTTGCCAACGCGTTCTTTTATAGTTCGCTGAGGTAAATAGCTGGCGATAATCATGAGAAAATTTCCACACAATCCCCATTTATGCATCTGTTTTAAAATTCCATGCCTCCAGGTCATGTCAAATGCTTTTTCAAGGTCGAAAAATACGACTACAAAGTGCTTCTTGTTAATAAAAGCATTCTGAAAAGCGTTCTCAAGAATTATCATATTATCAGTCGTAGAATTACGCTTTCTATATCCGGTTTGATACGATGAAAGAAGTTGCTTTCTTTCTAATAACCATACTAAACGAGCATTTATCATTTTATCTAAGAGTTTGCCGATACATGATATTAGAGATATCGGTCTCTTACTCTTGATGTCTAAAGGATCTTTACCTTCTTTCAAAAGCGGTACGATCACTGCTTTTTCCCTCATTTATTGATATGAGGCCGAGGCCCATATTTTATTAAGTAACTGTAATATTCATTCTATATCATCGTCATTAAGATTTCTGACGAATGCATATGGAATATCATCATATCCAGGTGAAGTATCACTAGAGTTTTGTAGAACATGATTGAATTCGATGAATGTAAACGGTATGTTGTAAAAAACGTTGTTTTCTGTTATAAAGTTTAGTTCTACCTGTTCTCTTGAGATGCGAATGAAATCGGCGTAATGGTTTTCGTTGCTACTTAGAGTTTCGAACTGATCACCCAACAACTCAAGTATAGCTTTTTGATCGATTACAATGTCACCCGCTTGTTCAAGAAAGTTTATTGAACAGCTATAGGTTGCAATAATATGCAACCTTCTTCCAAACTTGCGTAGCAGGTATTCTAGTATCGGTGGAGGATACATATGACTCCCAGGATGCTTTTTTCGCAGATAATATGGTACGTCTGGTGTAGGCACGATGTCTTTATAAGATATTAAATTCTCCAGGGTAGGACGTTTCTTGAATAAATTGAAAACTTTCTTTTTCTTGCTAATCGCTATAATTATTTCGACGCTTCACCACGGTACTGAGGGTTTCGTCGAATTTGCAATAGTTATAGGAATCTCCACTGATTTTAAAATTTCTCGCGTTGCTACTTTTATGTCTTCATCAATGTTTCCAGCATGACCTGGCATAACGTCGTTGTTTGTGTAGTCAGTCCCATCGGCAAGTTTAAGACACCATCTTCGAATAAAATTTAGTGCTTTTTTCCGTACATTTGTTTTAATTATAATTGGATAGTGGTCGCTTCCTTGAAGGTGTTTATCAACATTCCAATCCAAGGACAGAGACAAAGCCAGACTGCAAAACGACAAATCTATCACCAAAGTTTCACCGTTTCGTATATTAAAAACGGTTCCTGTGCCTTTGTTTAACAGTATTAGCTCGGTGCTTGATATAAATTCTTCGACGTTGCCACCTCTGTTTTCTAATGGTTCTGAACCCCAAAATGCTTTCTAAAATGTGAACAATACTTCATTATCAGAGCCCCAATTCAAATTTGACACACACTTGATGACATTTAGGGCTTTCTGACACTTAGTTTCTAGCTGAGCAACGAGTATTAGTTTCAAATTCTGACACACAAAAGTGTTTTTCCTGTAAATAATTCTAATAATTGGCAGTATTCCTTTTATTCCTCAATCTTTTAGTTGTTTTTAGATGCCGTATCTCCAAAAATATCAAAGTCTTTCGCTAAATCGAAAAAGATGGCAACGCTATGTTTTTTTTTTTTTTTTTGTTTATAAAACTATTCGTGCGGCTCTCTTATGAAAGGCAGCAGATGGAATAATATATCCATTAATTCTAGGAAGGTTTTCCACCGACACGCCACAGGAATCAATAAATCCCAATTAAATTAACAAACTACCGATGACTGTTGAACATCGCAACCTCATCGAGGAACTCCCACACGGTCCGACAATGCGGCTCACGCCACATTGACTCGCCGTTTATGAGCGGCCAGTTTTCCCCCTGACCTCTAAGTTCCAGGGTGGCCCGCTCTCTGTCCCCCCTAAGAGCAGGGCAGTCGAACATTAGATGTTCGTTCGACTGGACCTCCCCGCAGACGCACAACTCATCAACCGCTAGGCGAAACCTGAACAGATATTGCATCAAATTCACGTGGTTGGTGAGCACTTGGGCACCCGCCGCCCTTAAAAATGAACTTGAGGCATACCATCCCCCCAGATCCTGTATAAATCTATACAGAAATCTTCCCTTAGTCGTGGTGTGCCATTCATGCTGCCATGCCTCCATCGCGAGGCCCCAAAGCCTCTTCCGCAGGCGGTAAATGGGCAACTGTTCGAAATTTAGACCCGGTGCATTGTGATAGTCGTTCCGTTCCGGTTCTAGCCCGGCCCGAAACTGCATCCCAATACCTCGGTTTCCCGACCTCTTCGCAACTTCCACATGGCTGCTCGAACTTTCACCACTAAATCGATTGGGAGAGCCTTTCCCAATACGGTAGTAGCCTCATAGGAGGTTGTTTTAAAAACACCAGTGCATACAATTAAGGCTCTGCGCTGGGCACTCCTTAAATTTAGAAGCAGTGCTCTATTTCTGTCCAACCTAAGGGCCCAAACTGGCGCCGCGTATGCGATCATACTCTCGAAGACACCTCGGTACACCAAGTACATTTGGCGACCAGACAGCCCGTACTCTTTCCGAGCAATCCTTCTAAGTTTGTGCATCATAGAGACAGCGTCCGCCGCAACTTGTTTGATGTGGTTGCTAAAAAGCAACTTATCATCAAACAAAACACCTAGGTACTTATGAACCCTTACTCGGCTGATTACACAGCCTTTATACTTAATTTGGAGGTTTCGACTGCATGATAATCTGTCTGCGCCCTTTAGAAGCATAAACTTCGTCTTGGGCACAGAAATCTTTAAATTTTGCATGTCCATCCAGCCTTCGGCGGTTGACAAGGCCGCCTGCGCTCTACTTTCCAGCTGTGGTCGTGAATTTCCACGAACTAAAAGGAGACAGTCATCGGCGAAAGCCTGGGCCGTGACTCCTTCTGGGAATGTCAACCCCAGAAATCCGTCGAACACCAGGTTCCACAGCAGGGGACCGAGAACGGAACCCTGCGGGCTTCCCCTGGTGACGGATTTTTCCACAACTAGGTGCGCATCTTTAAACAGGGCCGTACGGTTAGACAAATAGTCTCGTACCACGGCCTGTATGGCTTCGGGAACATCGCGGCGTTCCAAAGCATAGAGGACAGAACTCCAACACAAGGAAGGAAATGCTGCCTCTATATCAATAAAAATAGCCAAAACATAATTGCAGTCGGCGCTTTCCACCTCGGTAAGAGCATTTAAGATGCAATCCTCGGTGCCAACCCCTTTCATGAAGCCATATTGGCCTCGATTTAGAATACAGCTCATATCGATGCCCTCTTCGAGCCGTTCCACAACCAGCCTTTCAAGCAACTTGCCGAGGACCGGCAAGAGGCTGATGGGTCGATAACTGCTGACCTCACCAGGATCCTTTCCAGGTTTCAGGAGTACCCTTACCAAAGCCACCTTCCAGCAAGCCGGAAAGCAGCCCCAGCTTAGGCATCCTGTGAACAGTCTGCCCAGTGGCTCTCTTATGACAGGCAATAAATGATGGAAAATATCCGGGTCAAGTTGGTCAATCCCCGGTGCCTTCTTTAGTGCCATTCGAGAAACCACTCGGTCTATATCTTCGGGTTCCACAGTCCGAACGCCAGGGAATGGTGTTTCACCCGCCCTAACGCCGATTTCCGCTTCCCCCTCCGGAGCATCTGGAAACAGAGTATCCAGGAACGCCCGGTAAGTCGCCACAGATGTTAAAATGTGGTCACGACCACCTAACCCGCACCGAACACTGGACAACACGTGCAATGGCTTCGGTCGGTAACAGGTCTTCGCGAGCTGCCAGGGATCGCGCTGCAATTCCCGCATGGAGTCTTTCCAAAACTTGAGTTTGGCTTCCTTGATGGCGTGAACATATGTATTACGGGCACGCCGGTAAATCCGAAGACGCTCAGCGCGCACGTGGTTAACGATGGTCCCCGTTGGGGGGCAACGCTGGTACCTTATCCGCGCGGACCTCACTCTTGCGTGCAGCACGCTAAGGTCAAAGGACCACCATTTCTTGCCGGGCCTCCGTTAGCTCCCCAGTAGCAGCGGTCATGATGGCTCCAGGCAGTCTCCGATCAGCAGAAGATACTTGGTATGTTAGCCCCTATTTTAAACTTCCGACGCGATACTGCATAACATTCATGGTAAGGTAGTATACTCTGTACTGTCGGTCGGCAGTCGCAGCGAACACAAACGGATACATCAGTGTGTCATGAGTTAGCCTAGTGTGCCCTATTCGCAAACGGCAAATAGTAACCTTCTCATGACGGTTATTTCTACATGTAGAACTCAGGGTGACACAGTGTCCTTAACTGGTCGAAGTTTATTATCAATTGTAGTATTCCATTCGCTCTGCCACTCATCACGAACCACACTGTTCAGAAAACCGACAAGATCGTTCGAAACGACGCGATTGGTGAAAGAAGGCTGCAAACAAGGCTGTTTTACCACACGATCAACGCTGTCATTCCCTGAAATTTCACGGCCGGGGATCCAGCAGAATCTCACAGTTATATTACGTTGAACGATTCAGAGATGATGGACTGTATATTAGAAACGAAATAGTGACTGGAGTTACACATCGCTAACGGCATGTAAGGCGCTTAAGGAATCTGAGCGGACAAGTATGTGTCGGAATGTCGAGCCAAGTACATTTAAGGCCTTGTTAGTAGCATACAGCAGCGCCACGAAAACTCTGATCATATAGGGAAGACCGAACCACAAAAGCGAAACCGACAGAATTATTGTGTCTAGTGCCGTCTGTATAAACTATAGCTTGAATCCAGATTCAAGCTATTTACAATTTTAAACCTTTTTATCTTAAAATAACTGGATTTTCCACTTCCTAAATTATATCAATGATCCATTTTTAAAAAAAATAAACGTGCCAAATTTTATCCGAATAGGTTCATCCAGTCTGGAGATATTAAAAAAAACAGGTTAACATACATACATCCTATCGGAAATTTTCATTACTGTAATTGTGTTTTTTGGTTAGAGGGGGACATGAAACGTCTAAATGTATGTCTGTATATATATATATAAACATATTCTGTATAAAAATATACATATTGTGTTTATAAAGTATAGCAAGCCTTAAATAATTTTTCAACCTTTAAATACTAAATAAAATTTGACAACAAAGTTGTAATACTTTTCTGGCATTGGTTATTAATTCTTATATAGTGGGAAAATAACTATACGGGAAAATATTTTAATAATTCAACAAAAAAAGGCATCTTTTACTTTCTTCTGCTCCCTCGTTCTCAAAATAACTTTCAAAGAAAAATTATTTATTTGCCTACGTTTACTACGTTGAATGGAAGAAACTTAAAAAATTCACAATGTTGCCCCAAAGCATTTTTTGGGCTACTTGTACTACTTCTTTGCTTAGAAAGACGTAAAAAATATATTCAGTTAATTAAAATATAACTTTTTTCGATTTTTGGTGAAGGAGGAGAGTTTGGAGCAATTCATAAAAACAGAGGTAAGATAAGCTTGTACGCATGCACTGAGCTTAATATAAAGCGGGGTTATGTTTGCAAATTTTTGAGAAAATTGACCCTGAAGAAATTATTTAAATCACCCCCTGCAGATATCGACTCCAAATTTTACCAAAAATCTTTCCCACGTACACGAGTATCTGTGCCTTATCTCATATAACTCGGTTTATCCAGTCAAAAGTTATTAGCTTCAAACACGTCAACACGCATACGTACATACGGCGTTACATATATGCGAACATTACTCCCCAATTTGTTTTTTTTTTGCGGCCCCTAGATCATGAAACATCGAGAAATGCCACACAAAAAAAGAATTCATTTTCCATATTTTGACTGTTGCAGCACAGATCTAGAACTGTAATGCCAGGAAAGTAAATGTATGAATTTTAGCAAATGTTCTATCTCAAAATGATTTATTTTTCGTTATGCCATTACTTTGAAGTATATTGTAGGCCATTTATTCAACTAGATGTGTATTCAATTTTTTCTTAGCATACCGTTTATTACGTATAAACTCTCTTTACAGGGTAAGATGATCTCGTATACAAACTTTAAACGAAAGTTTAATTGGCTGTTAGACAACGTTAATTCACAATTAAAACATTTTAAAGTCAGTATATATAATCATTTTTATTAACTGTTAAAAGAGGAAGGTAATAGAAATATATTGTATAACATTACCTGTAAATTATTTTTTTTAAAATTAGAAAATTGACGATTATTAAATTTTAATTCTTATTCTGACTTTATTATTTTTATTTGAATATAATGAACAAACGAATATTATTATTTTTTTCTTAAATAATTTCATATACATGTATCATTTTTATTTGCACGTTCATTTTTAGTTAAGCAATTAAATTTTCATTTTCTTTTAATATTTACTTTAATACTTTATGCAATGTAAAATTAAAAATTTTCATTTTGATTAAACGATGAACTCTTTTATATAAATGAAGTTTTGCCTTTTTATCTTGTTAACTTAAGTTACTGAAGGACAGGAAAATAATTATATTCAGATTTGATTATATTCTAAAAATTTATTATACAAGAGTTTGCATGTTTATTTTAATTATGTGTAATAACTGTTTCTGTATAGATAGTTTTTATTAACTTTTAATTTGTTTTTATCCATCATATAATTTTTAATTTGTACATAATTATAACTCAATTGTTATCTATGTTACGTACAATAATTTTCTACGGCTGTAATTTTTAACAGTTTATTTTTTAGTCGTCCTTTTCAAATTATTTATATTTACTAGCTCCCGTCATAGCTTCACCCGCGTTATACGGTTACTTGTACTTCCCCTATCGGTCAATCTTTTTATTTTATGTTTATTAGTCAAGTAACCGTAGGCAGGTGCAGCCAGTCGCACGTATAGTAACGATGGCAGTGGTTGTGATAATTGCGCCGCAGTGCCGTGTACCTTCGCACCCCTTAAAAAATGAAATTTAAAAAAAAAAACCGAAAACGGTTTTTAAATACTTATCTGCAGAGTATTTTCAAGTCCAAATCTACTGAATATCTCGTTTACTATAGTCAGGATTGGGAAAATTTACAATCATTGTTGAAAAATCTTTTTATATCCTTCATCCTCTTTCAAGGTCCAATTTAAAAATTCTAGAAATCGGTTTATTGACGTGAAGATTACACTCACTAAGAATCAAGTTTATTTCTTCATTTGTTACCGAGAGATTAAAAAAATAACAGGGTTTAAAAAAATTAAAAAACCAGTTTTAAAAAAATCAGTTTTAACCCTTGAAACTCGGAATGAAACTCAAAAAATCTATAAATTGTTTTTTAGATTTTCATAATCAGTTCAAACCCAGCTCGCACAGTCTAGATACACACTCACAGTTCACAATTCATTAAACTTTGTGCTTTAACCGGCAAATCTCCACTACTAATTATATATATATTTTTTTCTTTTTTCAAGATAAAATATATTCAAAAACCTTCTCAGTTATGCCAAAAAAATGGGTAAAAATTTAGTAGCGATAGATCGGGTAGTTTTTTGTTTATCCCGAAAAACACCCTCTTCCACTTTATATAATAGTATAGACATACAGAGTGAATCAGGAAGAAAGGGAAATAATTTGGGAACAGATTCTAGAGTCTAAATAAGGAAAAAAGTTCATAAAAAACATATGTCCGAAAACGTTTTGTTATAGAGTTACGACTAGCGAATTATTTCGCCTGGATTTTAGTTCTCCCAAGGAAATGATGTCATACTGAAATTTTTAAAGCGTTAGATAAGGGGGATAAATCGGATGGTTTCTTATGTTGTTCGCCTGCAAAATTGATTAAAACAGGTGCCAGAACTGTATCTCCCCTAATTTTCATGATATTCTACGTAAAACAAAAAAAATAGGTGACGAGATTTTTAGGTTTAAAGTACAATAACTTTGTTAAATGACTAATAGATGAGTAAATTTTGTTATCAAAACTTATAAAGAATTTAATTTTGAAAAATTTAATGTAATAAAGTGTATGAAAAACAAAAAACTGTGTATGTCTTTATATTAAAAACAAAACCGAATAAAACTTCGAAAAATGTTATGAATTTATAAAAATTAAAAACAGCTATTTTTAATACAATAAATTTAGATCTTTAAAAAATTCTGTTGGCGACACTAAATGTTTCGAAATTAATTTGAATACTACTCATTGTTGTTATAAAATTATGGTTACATGTTAATAATAAACGTTAGACAGTTTAGTTGTTTTTGACATAGTGTTGATTGTTTAATTATTTTTGAGACTCAAGTTACGTAGTGTTTTTGTGTTCACTATACTCTAAACCATTGATTCCCAAAGTGGTCCAGGTGGACCCCCAGGGGTCCACGGGAGACTCGTTGGGGGTCTACGTTGGCGTGACAAAAAAATGGGGGTTCACACTTCGTAAGCGGGGGTCCAAGAAAATTCATCTGGTTTCGATAGTGAAGAACTAAAATGTTGGCTTGACTTTGCGTATCTATCTAGGCAAATAATGTTTTGAGAAGATCAGCGACTGTTACTTGTAAAATCTTGCATATTCCATACTCAGTACATCGAACGTGTCGAGACTTGCAAAGCGTCGCCGCTGCCGTCGCCGCTGCCGCCGCCGCCGTCCGCAACGCTTGTTCAGACGTTCAAAGGGATGAAATACGACTTGTGGTGTGTGTGCTAGCAATCTTGCATGAACTTGTTTGATTCTTCACTAATATAAATACGATTGCCAAGGATAAACGTTACTCATTTGTTTCCGGAATTTCGAAAAGAAAAGTAAAGTGAATAGATGTTAGCGTTTGCCAGTTTCGGAAAAAGTAGTAAGTACTTACCTGCTTTTTGGTTATACTTACTTTTATTTTATTTGTTGTTTATTTATTTATTTGAAAATTTATTGTACACGTCAGTAAACAAAAATGCAAAAATTACAAAAAATACGTAGGTATAAAAGGCGAGGCTTATTCCTAAAAGAAATCTCTTCCGTTTAAGGATTTATTAATTTTTGGTCTAAATTTTTTTTCAGATGTATAAAAAAACTATTGGAATCGACTTAAAAACTGATCCTGAACATACCATTTTCCGGTTGTAACCCTTATTCTGTAAAACGTTGTATAATTTCGTAAATTGTACCTATCTTTACATACTCGTAACGTGCATCAAAGTAATAAATAAATGATTAAAAACGCAGAGTTGTGATATCAAAATATTGGTTATTTAAAAGTATTTTCTATAGAATTTACAGAAATACATCAAAATATAATTAATGAAAACTGGAATGTTTTACATCACATTAAAATCGATTCAGCCAATTTCATAAAACTTATTTAAGGATCTTACCGATTTATTGCTTTTAATAATTAGAATCAGTTTGCCGCTGGTACTTTATTTCATTGCAATAATTAATTAATCCTATTCTGTTAAAATAGTCACATCCTGTTAAGTAAGACCGCCTTGAGATTACTAAAACAATTTTTTTTTTTATTTAACGGTAGGTAACTGATACGAAACATGGCTGAATCTAAGAAGAAATGTTGATTGTACAGTGTTGATTATTTAAAATTTGGATTTCTTCCATCAAAGGCAGACAAGCGATTGCCTATGTGCAGTAAAATTTTGAGCAAAGACTCTATGAAACCATCGAAGCTCGAAGATCATCTAAGAAGGTGCCATCCTGATAAAATAGGTAAAGATTTGAAATATTTTCAAACATTGAAGGAAAAATATGAAAAGAGACCTACCGTGCACAGTTTGTTCGCTTCAACGTCTGAATAACGATGATGGCTTGCGGGCATCGTACAATATTTCATTACTTATAGCGAAATCTGGAAAACCGCACACCATTGGAGAACAGTTAATTTTACCCGCTGTTGAAGGGGTTTTAAAAACTGTTCTGCACAAATCTTCATTTGACATACTCAAAAGAATTCCTTTGAGTAACAACACTGTACAAAGACGTATTGATGAAATGAGCTCTGATATTGAAAGTTTCTTGTGTAATTATCTGCAAACAACTCATTTTTCTATTCAACTGGACGAGTCAACTTTACCTGGTAATGAAGCATTATTATTGGCATATGTTCGATTTGTTATGGACGAAGAAATTCATGAACAGCTACTATTCGCGAAAACTTTGGAGATGGACACTAAAGGTGAATAAATATTTAATGTCCTGAGTGATTTTTTAACGAGAAATCAATTCCATTCACAAACGTCATTTCGGTGGCAACAGATGGAGCTCCTGCCATGGTCGGGCGATATAGTGAGTTTATAAGCCATCTTAAAAGAATTATACCAGAGGTAACAACTGCAATTCACTGTGTCATCCACCGACAACACCTAGTAGCGAAAAATCTGAGTCATAGATTGCACCAATCGCTTCAACTTGTAATTAATGCTGTTAACAAGATAAGAAGCAATGCATTGAATACGCGTTTATTTGCCCAATTGTGCGATGAAAATGATGAAGACTTCCAACGATTGCTCTTACATACTGAAGTACGCTGGTTGTCGAAAGGTGCATGTTTAACAAGATTTTACTCACTTTTTGAATCAGTTTTAGAGTTTCTGGAAGGTAAAGATTCAGATTTAAAAGAAAACCTGATCACTTTGAAAGCCGACATCGCGTATTTGACAGATTTGTTAAACAAATTTAATGACATTAACTTACAATTACAAGGGGACAGTCTCAATTTAATAAAAACAAAGGGTGTAATTTCAGCTTTTCTTGGAAAATTGAAATTTATGAAGCAAAATATTAGTCGGCTCGTGTTTTCCCAGTTTTCAAACTTGTCACAGGTAGAATGCCTTGATGGAGGATATTCAGACATACGTTCAACATTTAATTGCCCTGCATGATGACTTCAAAATCAGATTTGAAGATATTCTGACGATGAAAATACCACCACGGATCATAAATCCATTTGATGAAACGGAAGTGGAGAATGTGATATTACAAGAGGAGCTTCTCGAGCTTAGCACTAATGAGGAGCTGAAGGTGAAATTTAAAAGAGGGTATCAAACATTTTGGCTGCAGGCAGAAATACCAGAAAAATATCCTGGACTGTGGGGAATTGCGAGAAAGCTTTTGATAGCGTTTCCCTCTTCATATCTTGTCGAAAAAAGTTTTAGTGTTGTTACAAACCTTTTATCAAAAAAAAGGAGCAGATTCAATATCACAGAACGGGGAGATTTGCGCTTATTCCTAACAAAACTGAAGCCAAATATTGATAATTTGCTGTCAATCCATCAAGTACATCCCTCCCATTAAAATTGTAACTATTTTGTGATTGTCATTGTAGAAGTTACATTACGTTATTAATGTTTAATTTTAATTATATTACGACAATTTTATTATATTACATTGCAATATGATAACAATAATAATTAATAGTGTAATGATTACATATTTGAATAAATGCAACACAAAAAAATATACTATTTTTCTTTTGCTTTTTACCACTCTGAATGGGAAGTTTTCTAAATAAAATAAGTGAGAATCGATTGCTTTCTTGTTTTGTGAGTAGATATCAAAAATGTAATGGAAGCATTTTTTTTGATCGGCCAACTTTTCTTTTTTGACAGACACTCACAGCACAGTCAATCAAAAATTAACCGATCAATTCTCACTTTTTTTTCGGAAGCTGTTAGTTCGTGGAACTCAGCCGTAACGCAAATTTTCATAGTTAGATCTAATCTTCACATTTTCCGTCGACTGGAATTACGGTAGAAATGTAGCTGCAGGGGGTCCACCGGAACCAGCAAAATTTTGAAAGTGGTCTATGAGAAGAATAAGTTTGGGAACCTCTGCTCTAAACAGTAACTACGAGTAGATATTTACAATTGAATGCAATTTAAAAAAGTAAAATTCCGTTTAGAATTCTTTATTTTGAAAAATGACGCGTCTCTTTACTCATGCAGAAAATGCTGATGGGTATTTTCCGTACGGCTTTTGTGATGGAAGTGCTCCAGCTGTGGTGAAAGAATACCGATGTAGGTATTTAGGACTTATGTTTGTATGGAATTTATTCCTTATTTCAAAAACTAGAATCAATTCCCAAATTATTTTCCTTTCTTCCTGAATCGCTCTTACGTATAAAATTTAGAATTTGTTTTTACAATATATTTCCACTTACCAACAATTTTTTTAATGTATTTTCTCTTAAAACGTAAAATGTAGCACTATAGAGTATATAACACAATAGAAGTAATGCTAATTAGATCACATTTTGCGTGTCGAGTTTTTGCAGTTCTTGACGTTGCATGACACCCTCTAATCAAAAACACAATTTAACATTGAGAAAAACGGACGTATGTATGTACGCTGCCTGTATGTATGTAAGTATTTTTATTAATATGTCCAGGCCGAATGGACCGATTTGGGTGAATTTTGTCAACGTTATTTCTACATATGGAATATTGATCTTATTTAACTATCGTTCCAACTAGTTAAAGAGGAAAATACAGTCGTATTTTCCTCGGGAAAATCGTATTTTCGATGGGATTTTAATAAATTTAACAGAAGTTACGGTCACTGTAATAGAATAATATCAGTTTGAATTCTGAAATATAATGGACTGCTTGAAATCCTTCCAAGAATTTTAAAATTGTCATATTCCAAAATTGATATATGTAACACTAATTCATGTAAGTTGGATATTTGTCAATCGATTTTCAAAACGAAGGTATCATTTTGTTCACAAAAAGGTGCTTAACGTTTTTGCAAAATACATAACATGATAATACTGAGGATTAGAGAGATATGAAGGATTGACAAATTAACATGGCCGCCATTTTGAAATTTGTGAACAAGTTAATATTGTAATTTATTATATTTTATTTATGTAATTTTTATTTATTAGACAACATTAGTATAAATGTGAATAACTGATATTATTATCGTTCCTCAGTCCGATCTTGAGATATAAATTTGCATTAATAAACACAAAGTGGCAGACAGAAGGAAAACGAAGGGGAAATCTATATTTTTTCATAGGATATTTTTTTTGTTAATTTTGACTCGTAGAATACGAAAATGTATAGTCAGTTCACCATTTTAGGTACGCTCTGTACTTATAAAAGGATTTTAATGTAAATATTATTATATAGCAAATAGTAATGACCTTTCTCCCACCGATAAATATCCGACTATAGATGATTGGCTAACTGTTCATATATATTTATCACTTCTGCCAGTTGTTATACCAATCAGACGTAATCTCTGTAAACAAATCAGTAGCAATTATAAAATAGTAAAACTTGTATAATCAAACATCGAACGATAAATGAGATGAATTTGTTATACAATAAGGTTAATTTAATTAAAACTGAATTTAAATGTAGGACTTGATACTGGAGTCAGTGAAAGGGTAACCGTGGTAATTTTTTTTTTAAGGAAAATCTCTCATAGTTTTAAAGTTTAAATTTATAAAAAAATTTTGCAAAGATTTTTGTTGAAGTAAAAATGTTTTCTTTCCTAGTTATTAAATTGAAAATAATTTTTATTCTTACACGAGCTCTATTTATCTTATTTATTCACTACTTCCAAGAAAAGAAATAAAATTTACGACTGATTTTTAATTTCGATGAAAAGTTGTGAAAATATTTTGTCGTTTAGAAAAAACGTTTAATTGAAAAGTTCTTTCCTTATAAGTAAACTAGTATTATATATTTAATTTTATTTTCTATTCATAGTACTCGGATAATTCAAAATAAAATAATTTTATGTTATCAATTTCAAATGACAAACATAAAGTTCAAATAAAAATAAAATGTTGTTATGTGTTCTGCTGTTACTGTTTCCTTCAGTAAGAAAAGAGTAAAAAAAGTTCGATTTATTCAATTCGATCTGCTTAAGCACCAGTTAAACAGTTCATAGATGAGAAATCTTCCCAAAGTTATTCTCCATTAGTATATCGAAATTAATTACCCGCCAGGGTAAATCGTGTTTTTCACCGACCATTTGTTTTCTTATCCTTAGCCCCTTTTACCCTATTATCAGACACTATTTGGTACTCCGTGTTAAGGATTCCAGAATTTTAAAAAACAGTGTAATCTGCGGTATAAGGTAATAATGTAAAATCCGGTATAAGGGCTGCGGACCGACACGGGAACTCCTATCTGCCGGTTGAACAACAAAGTGCGTGTTGAGTAAATACCACCTCTTTCTTTTCCTGTTTAGCCTCCGATAACTACCGTTTAGATAATACTTCAGAGGATGATATGTATGAGTGTAAATGAAGTGTAGTAGTCTTGTACATTCTCAGTTCGACCGTTCCTGAGATGTGTGGTTAATTGAAACCCAACCGCCAAAGAACACCGGTATCCACGATCTAGTATTCAAATCCGTGTAAAAATAACTGGCTTTACTAGGACTTGAACGCTGTAACTCTCGACTTCCAAATCAGCTGATTTGGGAAGACGCGTTCACCACTAGACCAACCCGGTGGGTTGAGTAAATACCACCTAATCTTCCTCTGATATCCTAATCTACCTTCCAATAACAAACAGATACCGTAGGTGTAATGGTTGTAAGTGCTTTGTCGCGAGATATTGGTCTCGAAAGATGACAGATATTAGATGGTCATTTAAGCTACATTATTGGGAAAAATTAGGAGCGAAGCGGCTTTCCGCTATCGTCTTCACCGGGCCGAATATACTACTGTATAATAGTATATACGCCATAGCAGTGCGAGTGAAATTCAGTTCTACAAGTGAAACATTCAAACTGTTCATCAAAGGAACCGGTTGTATAATGAATATCATTACTCTCAGAGAAATCAATAAGACTATAGCCGCATGTATAATAAAAGCTTCGCGACTTTTATAATCGCTTGTTTTATCATTTAAAGCGTTGAGAATACTTGTTTGTTTATTTTTGAAAAAAATTACCACGATTTTCTTTCCGCCGCTTATATTAACACAGCATAAGAAAGTCTAGGATAACTATTTTAAAACGAAAAAACAATGTGACACTTTGTACGAAATAAATGCACTGTATACACTGTCCCTATGCTTCTAAGAGTATATAATGTCCCTGTGGTCTTTTCTAAGAGAAAAGTAATAATAATATAGATATATATGTGCGAGTGTAAGGCGTTTTGTGTCTTCTCAAACCAAACTTTTGGCAATACTTTGCTCACTTTATATAACTTATATATGGGTATATTTCCCTCGTGGTCGTCTCAACAAAATGCAATCAATATCCCCCCTCAACTTTTGTTCCCCTTACACGATCACTTCTTCCACTAACATACACCTTCAATCATTTTTGTAAAATGTTAAACGACTAACTTTTTAAGACTTCTCGAATGAAACTTCTGCTCAGCAACGATTCGTGTCCGGTAACTTAATAAATACAATATCGAAGTCGATAATGAAATTTGATATTATATCGTTGTTTTTTCTTTTTTTTAGCTGAAATTACTTAAGAACTCGTCGATTAAATTTTTTCAACATTTTAAGAAGTACTGAGCTGTAATCATTCTTTCATAAATGGATCGTAAGTCTACAGTTTTTCTGGCGGAATGGTTTGATGCTATCGACATTCATTTTAAGTTTTTGATCATAAAATATTCATCTTCTTCATACATTTTAATCTTTGGTTTTTCTTATTGATTTTATCTTCATTCTTGATTATGGATCTAAGCCTAAAATATTTTACAATCCTCAAAGACAGAAAAAAATGTTAATATAAAAGTTTATCGGTTTCTAAATTTCAAGAGCGATTACGGAACCTGTTTGTCGCTTAAACGTTTGAGTAATGAGAAAATGGATGTTTCCAAAATTCCAGCTATAAGTAATAGATTTTTAAAAATAATAATTTTTTGAAATATTATATTACAACCTTAATTAGGTTTGCATCAAAATAACAGCTGCTGTAAATTTTAAATTCCAGACTGATATTTCGAATCTGTTAAAAAGAAAATTACTTGGAAAAGCCTTTTAAAGTGAGGTATTACTTGAGTTCTATTTTCATTTGAAAATGTTGAAAACAAGTAATCTTCACCTGTAAGAATTTCCTTTTCGTACTTTAGTTACCTAATATATTTTTTTAGACATTACACATTTAGTTTACGTTAAAATTCTAGAACAATACTTAACTTTGTTTTACTAAATGTATCAGCACGAATATCATTCTAAACATCAGTGATTACGTACACGAGTGTACTCTGGTTATCGTACGATCGAAATTAAATAACCTCAGGAATGATAAGCTAATAAACGGGTTACTATAGTTTATTTATATAATAATATCCACGAATCCTCTTAAGCATCTAGTTCTAAAATTTCTACTAGACTTTCATTGCAGCAGTAGAAAAACAGAAAGCGGTAACGCTTTGCATAAATAACGTGTAGTTATTGTCGTTACTATTGACCTCTGGGACGCTGTTTTGTGTTATACCTTTGGGTATAGAATACTTAAAGCACTGACGGCACAAAGAGGCATTACGTGGGTAATTTTTTCATTAAAGGAGAAGTACGGTGATCATGTCAAAAATGGCCTATCGAGTCTTTTTTGCAAATCTTTACGTTTTAGGGTCAAACTAGTTCATCTAGACCAAAAATACATATCTATAATGCGCGTACGTATGTGCATCGCACTAAAAATTTGGCCGTGTATCTCAGGATTGAACAAAACAGATTTTCTTCGTTTGACTGGAATATTTCTATACATGGAGTAATATTATATACATGAAATATTGACGATATCGATGTATTTCAAAACTCATTGACGACATAGAGGATATCTTTAAAAAATCAATTTCAACTTTCTTCAGAAGCATTTTAGAGAAAACTTATTAAAGCAGATTTCGTACCTATAATGCGTATATAAATAAACCAAAAAAACTTTTTCCAAAAAATCAACCCCCACCTGTTTAAGTTGATATATATGTTTTTGGTTTTCTTGTAACTCCGTCTAGTTTAAATATTTAAAAAAATTATTTGAAGCGGGTGTTAAATTTAGAGAAAACTTTACTTAAGCAAATTTGTTAAAAAAAAAATTTAACAGGATTATTAGGAAAATGTTTCTTAAAATTCATTTCCTCCTGAAAAAATGTATACTCCTTTTTTCTATCTCTTCTAAACTTTATTATTAATAGCCGGGAAAGTCATGCAGTATTTTTCCACCTTTTCCTAATTTATGCACAAAATTTCACAAAGAAATAAAAGTAATTTCAGGATGTTTCTAGTGATAAAATTATATGTTATATAAATATTGGTTTGTAAACGCTTTCTTTTCTAATAAAGGCAAGCGAAAAATTTCGTTCTGTTTTTTGTTCCAGAAGTAAAATAAATTTACAGATCCTAGAATTTTATCTCCAGCAGTTGCAGGGAAAATTGTACAGCTTGAGAAATTAGATTCAAGAAATCCATATTTTAGATTTGACGTAATTTTACTTTGCTAAATAGTTTATTAATAAATGAAACCAGTAATGTAGAGAATTTAATTTTACAAAAACCTATTTAATTAAAGTCAGTTGTAAATAAATAAACATTTAGGAAAAGCATTTTTTTAAATAAAAAAGTAAGCAAATTTTAAATAAAAAAAATTTTTTGTATTGAAAAAAAATGTAGAAAATTAAAAATTTACTATTCAAAATATACACAAAAAAAAGATTTATATTAAAAAATTCATTCGGTATGAAAACTGAAATTCAGTTAATTACTGAATCGAATTTAAAAATTCATTATGGAAAGTTTTTTATTTCGTAAATTGGCAATAATAACAACTGAACAACAAATACGTTTTGCGTATTTTCACTCAAAAATAAAGAGTTTCCGGACATATTACATTTATAATGAACATTTTACCTGTTTTTTCCAGTATAATATATCCTGAAATGATTTCCCTTTATTCAGGAACATTTTGTTGACGATTTAAATAAATAATACAAACGACTTTATTAAGTTTACAAACGACTTACAACTTATTTTCTGACAAATTTATATTTAATCAGCCATTCAAACAAAATATAACTTCTCATTCTAAATACCAACGTGATAAATCTTCAATGCAAAAATAAGACTGTATTTATCGAGGCAAAAGCACAAACAACAGCAAGTCATGGTTTGTATGGAATTTGCGACCTTAGTTGATTATTATATTTATTTCTCACGTTATGTTTTTACTAAACCTTTTTCTCCTTTTATAATTATCATCATTCATGAAGGGGACGTTGATGAAATATTTATTCTAGAAAAAATGGATTAGATAAAAAGTTGGTAAAGTATAGCATGATTTTCAAGGCTACTCCGGTAAAAATTGTTATACGTAAAGTTTTTTCTAAATCTAACATCCCCTTCAATAAAAGCTAAAGGCATAAGAAAAAGAAAATCTTCAAAAGATTTTCTGCATTTTCGTTACGGGGTCTATAGTTTAACAAAATTTGTAGATATTTCTTGACAACTCTATATATGAAGTATAAAATTTGAAAAATATTTAAACCGAAGTGAGATAGAGCAAAAAAACAAAAAAAAAATTCAATTTTAAGAGGTGGGGTTTGGAGTTTTGAAAAAAATGATTATTTATATATAATTGTAGATAACAAAGTTGCTTTAATAAAGTTTCCTCTAAAATGTTTCTGCAGGTAATGAAAAAAAAAATAATTTGATCAATGCCCCATACATAGAAATATTTGAGTCAAATCTGAAGAAAATCCGTCGATCAATCCTGAGATATAAGGCTAAAAGTACTGCGACACGCATACGTACATATGTACGCACAAATATTTTTTTTTTTGGTCTAGATGAACTAGCTGGATCCTGAAACGTGAAGCTTTGCAAGAAACCCGTTTCCAATATTTTTCCCCCTAATATTTTGGGAGCACAACAAAATGACGTCATCAGCGCTCAGACACGATATTTATGTAGTAAATAAATAAATAAATATTAAAAATTAAATTAAATACTAAAACCAAGTAATATAAAAACACAGCGTAAATGGAAAACGCCTATGACGTACGCAAAAAGCGAAATTAAGCCGTAATGAGATATTATTATATTAATAACCTAAATTAAAACAATAAAATTACAATCTGCTGTACTCCAGATGGCGTGAAACATACTATAGCTGAAACATATTCTACTAAAAATGAAATATTTGAATACAAACGGACGGCCTTAAGAAATCGTAAAACGTTCGATAACATCGTCTCATTGTTTCCTAAGATATTTCGGAATTTAGCCCCTAGTTTAAACTTTCGACGCATGCCGCATAACAGACACAATCCTTAAGGATGTGGAGATAGATAATTTGACATAGGCATCATAATTTTCCCTTTAATATAGAGCAGGGCTTCTTAAACTGTGGGTCGCGACCCCCAGGGGGGTCGCGAGACTACTGAAAGGGGGTCGCAAAGATCTGATACTTTTCAATCATTATAAATAAAATTTTAAAATTAGTATACACACTACGTACAAATATAAATACAAATAAAAATCATACAAAATACTATTGTAGTTTTATTATAACTATTTTTTGAAAAAAGTGGCAATGCAAAACTGTTATGTAGGGCCTATAAATGAAAATATGGAAGTAGCATTTAAAATAATAAATACAACGCGCTCCTCGATTTTCAACTGAACGTTCGACATTGATGTCTGGCCGCCGGCGTCAGTGTTTGCAAGATAACTTAGTGATTATAAGTACCCAGACGCCGCGTCGCCTTACAGCTTACACATACAATACGGAAGCATAATCAAGCTAGGCTAGGCGAATCGGCATATTATTTTTATAAAAGAATAATAAAAAAAATTAAATGAAAGCTTCTTTTTCGGCGTCTTTGTGATACGGTGCCTTTGTGCGCTGCACACTTTGAACACGCCATGCGTCGGGGTTGATCTGATCGTAATTTGTTGTCATTGCACTGGTAAAGATTCGAGTGTAGTTATTTTTCTGTTTGGACTCAGCTTTGTCTTCGTAGTGGCATGTGTGTATTTACTGTGTAATTTTCAGTTGGTGTTTTTAATTATTACGTTAAAGTTCAACTACATTTTGTTTAATTATTTATTATTATTTAACCATCATGGATAAATGGCTAATTAAAATTCCAATTAATAAGTCTGCCACGCCGTCACAACCAAGTTGCAGTGCTTCAAATCCGACTTCTAGCAAAACAAAAAAAAGAAAATATGACGAATCATATTTGCAGTATGGCTTCACATGCTCTTCTCACAACAATGAAGAACAACCAGTGTGCTTAATTTGCAAAGAAGTTTTGGCTGCAGAAAGCATGAAACCGTCAAAACTGCAACGACATTTGAATACTAAACATGCAACGTTATCAAAAAAGCCAATAGAATATTTTGAGCGTCTTTTGCAAACATCAAATAAAGAAAAGAACACTTTGGAGAAGTATGTTACTTTGAATGATAAATATCTATTGGCATCGTATGAAGTTTCGATAGCAAAAACGAAAAAGCCTTTTACTATTGGAGAGCAACTTTTACTACCTGCAGCTATAAGAATGTCTGAAATTGTTCATGGAAAACAGTATGCTGCTGAAATTAGTAAAATTCCATTATCAAATGACACTGTGTCCAAAAGAATTTCAGACATTAGCAATGATCAATTTCAACAGCTTCTTATGAGGCTTAAAGACAGCTCAAAGTTTGCAATACAACTGGACGAGTCGACAGACATTTCAAAAATGGCACAGTTGTTACTTTTTGTAAGATATATTTATGAGGGAAGCATTCATGAAGATATACTGTTTTGTCGTCCTCTGGAAGGTCATACTCGTGGAAAAGATATATATAAAAAAGTAAATGAGTTTTTTAAAAAGAAGGATTAAATTGGAAAAATTGTGTTGGTGTGTGCACGGACGGTGCTGCAGCAATGACCGGACAAGATCTTGGTTTTACAGCATTTGTTAAAGCTGGAAATGATCATATTACATTTACACATTGTATGATTCACCGAGAGGCACTTGTTGTTAAAAAAATTGCACCAGAATTAAACACTGTGTTTTTTGATGCAGTCAAAATCATTAACTTTATTAAAAGTCGAGCACTTAATAGTCGATTGTTTAAAAATTTGTGCATCGATATGGATTCGGATTATACAAGTTTATTGTTACATGCTGAAGTTAGGTGGCTATCAAAAGGTCGAAGTTTGAAACGATTATTAACTTTAAAAGATGAAGTTCTTATATTTCTAACAGAGCAAAATTTTAATTTGGCCGATTATTTTCAAGATAATTTATGGCTTCTCAAGCTATGCTATTTGGCAGATATTTTTGATAAAATCAATGATATGAATTTATCAATGCAGGGAGTCTGCGTTAATATGTTTATGTTAAAAAATAAACTTGAGGCCTTTGTTAAAAAAATTCTTATATGGAAGAACAGAGTGGAAAGTGGATCCCTCGAAATGTTTCCATTTACTGACGAGTATATAATTAGTAACAATATTTCAAAAAAAGATACTCCTATAACAAAAATTATAGTTAATCATTTGAAGGATATGGAAGTTTACATGCATAGGTATTTTCCCAATGATATCGATACACAACAATGGATTTGCAATCCATTTTCAATTGAAATGGAAGAAATTAATTTTTTAAACTTAAAAGCACAAGAAGAATTTGCCGAATTAACAAGTGATACTACCTTGCGACTTAGATTTTCTCAAGTGCCTGTGCATGAATTTTGGATAGAAATCAAATCAGAATATCCCCTACTATCGGAAATGGCAATGAACAAATTACTGCCATTTTGTACAACATATTTATGTGAATCAGCCTTTTCCACATTAACTTACATAAAATCAAAATACCGTTCAACTTTAATAAACGTTGAAAATTTATTACGATCTGCACTAACTCAAATTGAGCCTAGATTTAATTATTTGTGTAAAAATAAACAATCACATCCGTCACATTAATATTGTTTGATGTTAATAATATGTTTTTATTAAAAAAATTGTTACAAAAGTTTATTTTTTCTATTGAATATATAGATATAGTTTTATGTTTTCTTATAAAAAAATTGTTACAAAAGTTTATTTTTTCTATTGAATAAATATATATATAGTTTTATGTCATTCTATTTATTGTGTTTTATTACGACCGATATCCCGTCAACGTTTCCAATTATATATATGTGAAATGAATGGGTACGTATTCTTTAATCCTTATTTTATTTACATTGTAAAATAGTGCGATATTACATCTACATCTACGGTTAATATATATTTCATTATATGGCGGAGGGGGTCGTTTAAAATTTCCTAAGCTTGAAGGGGGTCGCTATATAAAAAAGTTTAAGAAGCCCTGATATAGAGAATAGTTAATTTATATTATTACAACACAAATATCTCTTTAAATTATAAATTTGTTTACGATTTTTTATATCAAGCCATTTTTCTTACTTTTATTAATATATACATGGGCAATTTAAATACTATTTTTATAGTTTTTCTGACTACAAATCCGATTAAGAAAAAGAAAATATTTTATGATTCTAGTTCAAGACGGATTAAGAGGAAAATGTGAGTACAAAAATTAAATTTCATAAATAATAAAATTTAAAAAAAATGTTTAATTTAAATATTTTTTGAAATTCTGAACACGATTTCTACTCATCCATTTATAAAAGTTTAACGTAAAAAGAATTAAGAGTTATTTTATAGAAATAACACAAATGAATGGGGCTGATTTGGTCGGAAACGATAACAATGGAAGATTAACGTTCACAGTAGCTAAACTAAACTAAAACAACAATAATTTACCCTCACTTTCTAGTTCCCAAGTTTGAATCTGTATCTACCCTCATAAAATATACAGTGTAATATGTGTCTGTGTGAAAGTGTACTTTTACGAAATTTTAACCTTTATTTTTACACAACAGATTTTCTTAAAATAAATTTTAGAAAAATTAAAACTAAATTAATAATTAAAATAAAAAATAACATTTATAAATTTTCTCTTAGTTTATTGTAATACTATTATAGATTAACGATTTCCCCATTTTTTAGACATAGGTTTTATAACTTTGCTTAGTTTTAAATTTAAATTAATCGTTAAAATTTTTATTTTTAGTTTGATGTAGATAAATAAATGCGTATAAAAATTATTTTGACATTTTATTTTGTTCTAAACAATTTTTTTCCTTTAGAATTAACAAAAAAATGATTACGGTTAAGTATGGGTGGTACAGTAAGTTATAGAATACACAGTGCTCGAGTGAAGGCGGCTAAATCAATTACATTACGCACGATACATCTTGACGGTTGAGTTTGGAGTATAACAAGATAAAACAAAAGTTCAAATTTAACTTTGCCGAAAAGGTATCTGCATATTATTCTTAGATTATTTAAAGTACAGAATGGGAAAAAGCTAGGTTCTAGAAAAAAATAACTTTTAATGAATATGGTATGGTAATTAGCTGATGATATAAACGTTTTTAACTTTACTCGGTTCTCTAATTATTAAACGCAATCCTCGTCTTATTTTACGAAGAATAAGGAGGTCCGGTTTTATTTTTAAAACCGGATTATTATTAAGGTGGCAACTATTTTCAATTAGCTATATTTTGCCTTCGTCGTAATTGAAATAGAATTACTAATCAGGTCAAACGATCGCTGTCTTCCCACCTGATCAAAACAAAGGATGAACTAGCATTATCCTCCTATCAACAGATTAGAAACAGAGCCTCATATCGTTAAAATGCTTGCACTGGGGTTTGTTCTTCATTCACAGCCCTCAAAACAGGAACGAAAGGATCAAGAATTAAAAAAAAACGAGTTGGATAGGAAAAACGGATAATCTAATCACGGATAAATCTCAGGAAGGACAAAAAAATTCCTACAACCGCTCCGTAAATTAGGGTGGTTTAACACAGGAGCAACACATTACTGATCAACGATGGCTGTTCCGAAAACACGGGGACCTAGGGTACGAGTTGACCCGGTCCCTTACTATAAAAAAAAAGCTACTATAAAAGTAGCTTTAGTATAAAAGTACTATAAAAAAAGCTTACTATAAAGTATCCGGTCACGGATACTTTAAAGCGTATCTGAGCGCGTGGGCATTGAGACCCTCAGCGGAGTGCGAGTGCTGCCGAATGGGGACACCGCAGAATAAACGGTGCTCATGTGCAATCGGTTCCTGCAACATAGGGAAGCATGCTGGAAAGAATTCGCTTATCCCAGAGTAAGTATGCTTACTTACCCCCAAGAATGACATTGGAACTTCGCTGTAGATCGACCGATTTGGCACGCAGTGCCCAAAATGTTGGTCAAAATTATCCGGGCAAAGACGGCGGAAGAAGTGTAGAAGTGAGAAATTCTTGTAGAATCTTTCTTCGACCTGTGTTCATGTCAAAGTCGGTCCGGTATCAATGTGGAAAAAAGTTGCATGATACGTACTAAATTCTGTATAAAGTGAATAAATGTAACATTTAATGGGATCAGTTTTTTAGATCTGACCTTTTTTTATTTATATTTTATTAAAGTAGTATAAGCAGACAGTCCTACGTATTTTAAATCAATGAAGCACTGTAGCTGTGATATATCGACTATGTTGTTTAGGACTGCACGAGAAAGAGAGGATGAGGAGAGCGTGAAGGATTAATTTAATTTCGGCTGAGAAGAATTCTCAGCCGAAATTACTGTAATTTTTGTTTTGACCTTTCGTAGGCTAATTATTGAACGTAGGAAGTTTCCTCCTACGTTAATTACAGTGGCTTATATAAGATATAAATAACGTAGCACGAAATAAAAATGTTAAAACTAAAAATACATTTATTACTGTACTATATATATATATATATATATATCCTATTTTTTATAATATGTACTGTCTAAGTTTACAATACGACGCGTGATGCAAGTCTAATATAATTTTGATAATGAATATATGACATTTATTAATTTTAAACAACCTTCCCACTGTGATGATAATTGACCTTTACATGTGTAATAAACTTTATCTGTGTGTAGTAATTTTCCACATAACTTAAATCGTTAAATAGAATTCAGTGTATAAACGTATGTATACACCAATAAAAAAACAACCGAATATTTTCTGAACAAAAATAATTTAGTACATGAATGATAGCTGTCCAAATCTATTCAAACAGGATATTAAACAAACATTTATCAAATTTATGATAATAATAGCTTATAAAAAGGTTAGCCATTTAATATTTTTAATATTTCTCAAATAATTCGGTTCTTTGAAAAAAATATGTAACCTATAATCGTTTAATTGACTGATTTCAAGTTATACTTTATTTCTTTTTGTTTTACCTTTTAATCTGAAATTATATAAAACATCCTAATCCTGATTATATCCTATTATATTACAAATACTATTTTCCTCTAAGGTTCCTTAATATTATTATTGAATTTATAAAAAAAAAATTGGCACTTTTTTTTATACATATTTGATACATATTGATGTAGCAGCCTATTTTTGTTTTAATTTTCAGATGAATCTGCAAACATTTCTTTTTCAATTTGTTTAAAAATGCTTTTTGTTTCGTACTTGATTAAACTCATATAATTTTCAACGATCTATCGTAAAATAATATAACAAAATCCTTTATTATTTTCTTTCGCGTTTTCCTATTGTCCAATTTTTGCTATCGCATAGCACATTAAATTCCATATAAATATTTTTCGAACTGAGTATTGAAGTTAAAGAACTGATAAACCAAATGATCAATTGGTACTATCAGGCTTACTTTCTGGATGAATCTGTCATCTGGATGAATTTTATTTTATCTTTCTTATTTGGTATACTTTTTATAGTTTTACCTAACACTACTATAAAAACAGAAGTATTTTTTTTTTTGTCCCCCATAACCGCGAAAACTACCAAACCAATCATTACGAAACTTTAGTTGTAACCCCCCCCCCCGCCGGAATTATACCCGGAATGTTTACCTTAATTCAAAACTCACGCATTTCACTACTGTATAAATCATAAATTTAAAAAAAAAACTTATAAATAAATAACATAGAATTTCTCTTACTAGATTTAATGTCATAGTTTACTCTGGCGGTGATCCACTAGTTTTTCCACAGTTTTTACAGTGAAATTTTGTTTTTTTTAAAACTTATTTGAAGTAGGTAAAATCGGTGGATAAAACCAAAAGTGAACGGATAAACTTTCCCGGAAATCAGTTGCTAAAATAATCAAAATATATGGATGAGAAACTGATTTTCATGACAGGTACAATTCTTTATCAAATAAGTGATTATTAAATTAATCGGGTAAGATAAATTGAACTAAGACAACTAATTTTGAATCCCTTAGTAATAAATTAGTCTTTCACATAGAGTTTGTTGGAACAGAGCTGGAAGGAGTAACGGAAAAGTTGAAGGTAATTAGCAAGGTTATTAATTGCTTTAATGAAGGAAGATGTTTGCTAATTATAGGCATTTTACTCTTACATAATGGAGATAAAATTAATTCTTTTATCTAACTAGAAAATATTCTATAATAATATAATAAAATATTTCACATAACGTAAAAGTTTTTAAAACATTTAAAAAAACGAAATAAAATACACGGAATATGAAATTATATTTATAGACTGTACTTTGTACAGACTATCATTTTTGTGTTTTTCGCGTTATCAAGTACACGGCTCAAGTCCGAATCTATCATAAGATACTCGTTACACTTAAGCATATTTAAGTGGAAACTTGATTCTACCGAGCGTTTTCCACTCTGTTGAAAAATCATCAAGCTTTTCTCATATGGAATCGTCAGAATAATACAAACACTAATAAGAGTAAATTTTCTTTTTTTGGTCTCACGTCTGAAAGAAATATAACATTGTGGGAAATGAATATTTCAAGACAGTTTAAGTTCCAACCTATTTTTAATATCTTTACAGCTTTCTTTACGTTCACTACTTTATCATCCTGGAATAGTCGCTTTAATATTGGAAGGACAGGTAGAAGGGAAAAATTGTGTAGGCAGGCCACGTTTGGAGTATGTAAAACAAATTGTTGGGGATGTAGGATGTAGAGGGTATACTGAAATGAAACGACTAGCACTAGATAGGGAATCTTGGAGAGCTGCATCAAACCAGTCAAATGACTGAAGACAAAAAAAAAAAAAAAACTACTTTTATATTTTTAAATTATTTCAACGTGGGTTTTAACAAAATAAGCAATATCAGGAAAATCATTAAACGAATTTGAATGTTCGGTCTGAAACGATGAAGAAATGTTTTTCATATGAATATTACATTAGTAATATAATGTTCCTCAATAATTTACATTTTACAATCATAGGCAAGAAGTCATAACAAAATTATATCTTTTATTATAGGATAAGAAAACCCTAACAAAGCTTATTACAACTCGGCCGTTATACATTTCGTTGATATATTTAGATTGTTTTATACGTCACATGACAAAATGAATAAATGTGTACCTATTAGAATAAAACTTTGTAGCTGTAATTCTTGATATAAGACATAAAATTACACTTTCATATTTTTAGAATGCGAAATCGTTCTCACGAATACGTGGAATTAAAAATAGAAAATGAAGTTGCAGGCAGTTAAACTGCATCGCAAAAGGCAGTGTAGCCTTTTGTGAATATCGAGTTCTATGAGAATTTACACGGTTTTTTTCTTCTCAATCAACGATACCCAAAACATCCTCCTATAAGCCCGCATCTCAGAAGCATAAATTTTTCTCTAGTCTTTTACTTTAATCGTCCAAGTTTTGGCACCACAAATAAAAATTGAAAATACCAAAATCTTCAGCAATCTCAGCTCGGTGTACCTGCTTACAACACGATCTTTCCAAATTAATTTTATTATATATATAACAAAATTAACAAAAATATAAGAAGCAAAGAAGACATAAAGAACAGATTATTCATTTAAAAAAGAAGTCTGTTAATACCAAATATAGATCTAGAAATTATAATTACATTTTGGAACCTCTTGAAATGTTTAAACTGCAATATATTATGGGAGTGCAAAATTGTCAACTGAGATATGAAAAGGAGAAAATTGTTAAAATCGGCAAAGATGCGTAGATCGACATCGATTATTTTTTTCCAAGACCCCATGTCTCTGACCCACACTCTACAGTTTTATTTTCTCTGTTAGAATGTGCCTTGCCAGTTTTTCAATCGCCTTCCATTCCTCTGAGCCTCTGAGCATGAAGAATACATTAGTATCAGAGGAGACGTCCCTCAGGTGTGTCATCTCCCTGGTTTAGAAAGTATACTGAGCGGAGTCCAAAAGCCCACAATACACACAGTTGGGTAACTCTCTTCTTCGGAATTTATTTAAATAGTCAACAAATTCTCCATGACCGGAGAGGGGCTGGGATGTAAAATTCCACCTTCCTATGCTTTCTCCCTAGCCACGGCCCCAGTTTTGGTGTCAAGCGGCGCGTCCAGACGCCTGTCTGCGCAGAGTTCCATATTTCTTGTCATTCTCGGATTAAAAGTTCGGCAGCCCCTTCTCTGTCCATTCCTTCATAATACGGTTTCGTTAGAGGGTCAGTATGTGGATCGGTGGGACCCCTGCTAGGACTCCCACCGATCCGATACGGTGGACATCGTACGATACGCTGTAATAATTTTCAAGTTGGCTCTTCTTTGGAGCGCGTTTAACGTCCTCACGTTTTTCTGGCGATTGAAAACGGCAAACCAAGCGGGTACCACATAAAGAACCACCGAGGTCGCCGTAAATAGCAACACCCTTCGCTTTGCTGCCCGCGGTCCTCATGTGTCACCCATCAGCCCTTCCAGGGAGTTGATTACTTTCTCTGCCTTTTCCGAAATTTCCTAAAGGAGCTTTTGGTATAATCTAAAATTTTGAAACCACACACCTAAGGATTTTACAAATGGCATCATTTCTGCTTGGTGCAGTCTACCAAAATTTTGATCCGTCGAATTCTTCGCCGTCCAACTACTCCGAGCACCTGGGTTTTTTTGGGCTCAATATACAGTCGTTGTGACCTTAACCATCTGCTCACACGATTTATAGCTCTATTAGCTGAGCTCTTCTCCGATTCCTTTATTTCATTCACCGATAATCCTGACACAACATCGCCTGGTCGTCGGCGTGGGCAATTAATTTAACTTCTTCAGCGAATTCCATCCTCAGAATTCCATCGAAGATAGGGTTCCAAAGGAGAGGGCTATGAACAGATCCCTACAGCACGCCCTCCTCATCTGAAACCTGAGTTCACCCTCCTGTGTCATCACGAGTAGTTCTGTGTCAGAGAGGAAGTCTGGATTATTTAAAACCGAAACATCGATTATTTAAAACACAAAAACCATTAAAATTAATAATTTAAAAAAAATCTAAAAGATCTTCATTAGTTGTCTCTATTCATGTAAATTTGTGGTATTAATTTTTCTGCTACATTTTTCACGATAATTCAACGAAAAGAATAATCATTTACCACCGTCTCATTAATATCTTTGGTTAATTAATGAGTAAGTGGATTTCGCCCAGAATTCACTTAGTTACAGCAATTACAGATCTAATTTTTTATAAGATTACATATAAATACTGATCAATGAGAAATTTCTTAAACCAAAATTTTTACATAGAAGGAAATATAAAATCTGCTGTTACACCCGTTTTGTTTATTTTTAAATACCTTCCTTAGATATAATCGTTTAACGTTATCATATTTAATATATCTTAAATCCTAACTAAATTAACTGTATCATACACTCCAATACTTTTCTTCCACTATCTACAGAACCCTTTTTTCAGCAGACAGTTGATTAGCTATCTTAATAAATGTGTACAAGAGTCTTACACGACTGGACCACTGACCTTTTCTTTCCACGATTCTCTCACAAATTCCTTTTTTCAGTTTGTAGTTTTGTATCTTAATTTCGAAATTATCTAAATTAACCGATCTAATTAACAAGTTTAAAATGCCTAATGCATACAGTAATAACACATTTGAAACGTCTCCAATTTTTTTTTTTATTTCATCTCTCATTTGGCAACAATGCACTCCAATAATATACTGCACTCCAAACATTTAAGAGATTCCAAAATCGCTTTATAGTTTTCAGATTTATACTTGGTATCAACAGACTTCTTTCCTGTATGAATAATGTTTTTTTTATGTCTTCCTTGCTTCTTCTATTATTGCTAATTTTGTTACGGCATATAATAAAATTAATCTGAAAAGATCGTGCTATAAGCATTTACACCGTAACTGAGGTTGCTGAAAATTCTGGTATTTCCAATTTTTTTTATGGTACCAAAACGTGGACCAGACCAGAGAAAAATTGATGCTTCTAAAATGTGGGCTTACAGGAGAAGTTATGGATATTGTTGATGGAGAGAGAAAAATAAAACGTGCCAATTCTTATAGAACTCGGTGTTCAAAAAAGTGTATTCTCCGTATGCGAATACGTGCAATTCTTTGGACATATAGTATATCGCCATAAAGACAACCTGAAGTAAAACATTGTTCAGAGAAAAATCGAAGGACAAAGATGTCGGGGAAGGTGCCCTATGCGATGGATAGATCAGGTGGGAAAAAATAGACGGAAAGCTCGACCAATTAATCTTAGAAACAAAAGATCGATTGCATTGGAGATAGTCTCCAATTTTTAACACTGTTCTAATGATGATAATAATAATAAAATTCTGTAACAGCCTATATATATTTTTGAAACGTTAACTGTTTTTTACCTATTTATGGAGGTAAATACGATGTGCTAAATCTTTTTGAATCTAACCTTCATGAAACAATGAAAAATTAATTTAATTGGATTTTCGTTTGAGTAACGATGTTCTTTTATGTAAAGCATTTTAAACCCTAATAATAATTTTTAACTGTAATCAATTATTTTTTCTTTAATACATCCTTTTTCAAATACATTAAATAAAAATAAAAAATTAATTCCGAAGTTTGTACCCTTATTAAATTGTAATGATAATGAATATATCGATTACCATCAATTATCAGTTGAAAAAGGGTTGAACTGATGCCATACGTGAGAATTTCTTTCTATCTGATAATCAGTAATTAAAATGAATACAATAAAAATTTAACAATAATATAAGATTATTGATTTGTATTTTTTTTTTTTTTTTTGTTTACAATATGATTAATTTGTTACTAAACCACCTTATGCTTGGTAATACATTATGGAAATTTTTTGTGTACGGTAACTTTTTTATGTAAAGCTATAATGCTGGTAAAAGTTAATATTATCGCATTATTATAAATTTTCAATAAAATGTTTATGCTTATTATAGTAAAATGTAAGATAGAATAAAATATTTTTTTCAATTTTGAGAAAATTAGGATTTAAAAATCGAAAAAAAAGATTTTTATAATTTGTACAAGAAAAAAGGTAGAAATTTTAATAAATGAAGAGAGACAAACTCTGATTCAGATATGAATAAATTTCCTTGTCCTCATCGCATTTTAACGGCTTGTATATAGAGAAAAAATATAATAATTGAATAAAGCATTTAAGAGCGGAGTAAATAAGTGTTCAAAATTATTTACGCATATCAGCTGATTTCGAAATAGAGTGTTCTAAGGTGCAAATCCAAGTAAAGGCAGTTAATTTTATATGAATTTGAATACTAACTAGATCGTGGATAGCGATCTTCTTTGGTGGTCGGTTTCAATTAACCACACGTCTTAGGTACGGTCGACCTGAGATTGTACAAGGCTACACTTCATTTATATGAATATATGCAATATAGGCCATATTCATATATATATCGTACTCATCCATCCTCTGAATTAATACCTTACAATGGTTCCGGAGGCTAAACAGAAAAAGAAAAAAGTATTCAAAGGAGAAAAGATATTGATATAAAAATTCCCTGAAGAAATTGTTCTTTTGGTTGAAATAAAAAATTAAGTAGGATTATAAATAACAAACAGTATGGATTTACTACCAAGAAAGAAATTCAATTTTAGAAAAAACCTAAAACAAAGGTAATAAAGTATGATAGAAAGTAAGAATAATGAAATAATAACAAGAAAATGTATTATCCAGTAACGGGGGATTTTACTATTTAGAGATCGCAAGCAGAGCAGTAAAACCAAGGAGAGTTTTCACACAGAAAGAATAGTGACGGACATAAGCAAAAATTCTGTTAGGAATGTAAAAGGGTAAATGCACAAATCATTTGTGCTTTTGGGAAAATTCAAATCGGGAAGAACAAGCAAGATAAAGAGCGAAAGAAATTTGGCAACGTTGTAAATAAAATATTTCATGTTATCTTGAAGTACAAGATGATTAAATCATTTAACATTGAAACGATTAAAATAGAATATTGATGAAATAATTACTTGTGATACTAACAAAATTTCTACGTAACAATCAACAAGTGATATTCGCCGACGGTACGTTTTTTGTTTCTCTAAAACTATTTCATCAATTATATATAGTTCACGTTTACAAAAACGGAAGATACTTTCAACTAATATTTGCCTTTTAACACCTAAAACCCGCGAGAGTTACGAAATTGTTGTCACTTATAAATAAACTTTATGATAATCAATTAAAACCTAACACAGTGATTTTAGATTTTGATTGCAGCGTGAATTTCGCGCAGAATACCAAATGGAGCTGAAATTTTTCATCGGCATTTCAAATCATTATTCCACTCAAAAACCCTACCTATTTGAATACCCATTAAAAATTTGAAAGATTTGCAAAGTAAGACATATGTATTGAAATCACTGGCTACAAAAGAAAAACGGAAGCTGGCGAAAGTGAAGCAAAATTGATACGATTACACAGACAGAAGGACTTCCGCCTTCAATATATTACAATGACTGCTTGTAAAACCACTACAAAAGTACATAAAACGTTTTGTTAAAGCGACGTTACCATCTTTAACCCGTGGTGAGTAATATGTGCTTTTAATCTACGATTCTGATTTCTTTTTTAGTCTAGTATTATTTTTGTTCATTATTGTTTTTGTCCTATTTATTATCAATTTTTTACTTATGTCCCCTACCCCAAAAAGAAGTCTGCTGGTATCAGATATAAATCTAATAATCAGAAAAAAATTCTTGAAAATATTTAAATGGAATTAAAGCTTTTACGATGCAATACGGACACCAGGAAAACAGATAGAGGACTTTAAAATGTGATATTTTGCAGGAGGATCTGAAAATTAGGTGAATCCATAAAAATTGAAATGATCTTGAGACGAACAGGAGAAGGGAAAAATTTGTACCTGGGATGTCGGGATCTACAATGGTAGGTTAACCGCTGACCGACAGAAACCTGGATTAAGAGACTCGCGTTAAGTAAATATGGTAATAGAAGGTTACGTAGTTGGTACAAAGCTCTAGAAGTCAGAGATTGGAATTTACGAAACAGATTAATGAAAATGATAGATTTTGATAAATAAGTTAAGATAAATTGATCAGCACGGAACAGAAAGGAGTGAAAACAACGTCAAACCGGTAAAGTGATGACTCCAAAGAAAGCGTACAGCTTATATTTTTAAGCTTGATATTAAGATATTTTTATGATAAAATATGGTTTATTTGCTTATTTATCATGTATTTATTTATTTAAAACTTGGCACGTAACAAGTGTATTTATTTTAGTGTGCTTTAAATGATAAAAATGCCAAGGACAGTTCTCTTCGTTTTTTACTTCCATTTATTTTTCTTCGTATACATGAATAGATTTATCTTATTCATATTATTATTTCTGATTATGTTATGCTGAACAAAATAACATTACAATCGTGTTCTTATTGGCACATTACCTAACACAAATTCTGGCATCTGTTAAAGAGTCTTTTGTTAAAAAAAAACATCTTATTAAGGGAGAAAAGTCGTGAGAAATTTATAGATTTTTTTAATATTTAAAAAAAAAATTACGTTTAAAATTGTTAAAAAAAAAAATTCTGCCAAAATAGAATAAACTTGTATTTTAACACTAGCAAAATTTTAAACTATGAGCGTAAGACTAGTGTAAATAGAAATAAAGAACTTTATCTTAACAGTTATTCAAATAAATTGAAAATACCTTAAAATAAAGTTTAAAAAAATATGATTTTTTTGTAAGCTGTTTCTTAACAGTTTTTTTTAATAAAAGAACCACGTGCCCATTTCGATTTCATCATCAGACAATACTTAGGTATATGAAAAAATTAATGAAATATAATGAAGAAATAATAAATTAATTAGCAAATTAACAATACTATACTATAAAACGAGTATTTTTAAAAATCAATAAAAGTAAAAAGTTCAAATAAAGTGCTCTTTTTTTAATGTTGTTCATTACTTCCTCATTATTCGCTTTATCCATCCGTATTATTTTCTCTTATCCACATCTGAAAAGCATCAATCCATTCCCTCTCCCTCTTCCTCATAATCCATGCTCCACTCCCAAACAATAGCCTCCATACACAGGATTTGGTGGCTAACCTCTACCTTAATTCTAAGCCTAGACTTTTACTGCCATGTTGAGTAATAAAAGTGGCATACTCCTCTTACTGAAGGCTTCGTTTGACATTGTTACCTTCTTTTATTTCTATTGCGCTCTTCCAGTTCTCTGACACCATATTTTTCCAAATATTTGCAATATTTTTACTTGTGTAGTGCTTTGTTCCTTAAAAATTTTATTTTAGTTTAATTATTATATAAATGTATGTTTTTACACGGCAGCTCAAAACGGAGTGTAATGTATTTAGGGTGTATGTATGTATGTTTGTTCCACCGTAGCAGCTCAACGGCTTAACCGATTTAGATGTATAACCCCGCGTTGGAATCCTTACATTACCGGGTATGTCACAGGCTATATAAATATGTGCGTATATATGTACGTTGTGGAGATTTGCTGGTTGAAGCACAAACTTTAATGAATTGTGATCTGTGAGCTTCTATCACCGTGCGAACTGGATTTGAACTGAATGATTCGAATCGATCGAATGAATAATACCTATTGCAAAAATAATAAAATTAGATTCTTGTTAAATAAAATAAAATAAAATAAAATAATATTAGATAAATTAAAAATATTTCTGTTTAATAATAACGGGCTTCCGTTGGAGACAGCATGTGAGGCTAGAGTGGTGAGGTGATGCGAACACCTTGTGCGGGGCTAGACCAGTCAACATCAACCGGTAACAAATAGAGTGCCTCTCCCCAGAGGCACTGTTATGGGAAGTACAATGGGATATACTTATAATATTTCTGCAAACAATCGTCCGATTTTCAAAATTCAAATTAGTATTTGTTAGTAGGTTGAAAGCTAACTTTTGCATGCCTCAGGTACACTCTCGGTCTAACAGATCACAGTTATTCGGAAATATTGTTATACCTTTGCAGCCGATTTTCAAAATTCAAACGGAGTATTTGAAAGTATAATACAAAATCACGACGGAATCAAACCAGAACAAAAAGAACAATGTTTGTTAGCAATTTTTTTTTCGGCAGTCGTGTTTTCTAAGTTTTAATATTTATCTCTTTTTAAAGATTTATTTTCCGGATATTAAGAATAACTCTATGTGTTTTCTAATGTACCATATATTAAAAACAAAAAATTTCTCTTGAATACAACAAAAATGAAGATAATTAAAATTAGGAGAGGGAAGAATTAAGTTATAATTCTGAGATGAATGAAGGCTATCTTTTTTTCAAGGAAAACTTTAAAATAAAAATAAGAAATCCAGAAGAAAAAAAAATTCATACCTTGTTTACATGATATCAATAAATTTATTTAGTTCTGAGCAATCAGAATATCTAAATAAATATTTAAATTCAAATTATAATATTTTTTACGTTTGAATTTGACGTCTGAATATGTGGCTTATGGACCAGAAGTAGAGCTGGAAGGAATTTCACGTCTGTGTTTTCTGATAGTAAAGATTGATCGGTGAATGACCTATTATGAATAATTATGTAATAAAAAAATGTTTATTGGGTGGCAGAGATGGATTATATTGATGGAGAATTATTCATACTACTTGCTTTTTGTCTAATATGTATGTACTCAATAGGTTGTTAAAAAAGAATTGTTTTATTTTTTTCTTTTCTTTTTATAAGAGAGTAGCAAAGATTAATATAATTTACAGAAGAAGTTAATAAATTTGTGAACTTTATTACAAACAATAATAAAGTCTACTTAGCTAATAAAGTTTCTCATAATTTAAAGAGTATTAATAATATTATTCCATTAGAATATTTTAACTAATGTACAAGCAATAAAATCCTACAGTATCTTTTAAATTATAAATATTCTATTAATGTTTAAAATAGAACTGAAATGCAGGCCAAGATTTCCGTACTGATTTCAACATACACACATATAAAACACACTCGGATGAAGAAACTAATGCCAACTAAACCGGCAAACCACCTATAGACGTATTTTTTAAAAGACTATTATACATATCTATGTTAATCCGTAAAAAAAGACAAACGTCATCAAATTTGACCAATTAACTAAATTGCTAAACATCAAAATTCGTGATGTATTACACATTTTGATTTCTATATTTAAAAATACAGGTTTTAAAATCTTTTGTAAACTTAAGATATGATATTTCACGCCTGCACATTCGTATTAAACTTAACCTACGATAATGTCGCTGATAGACGTAGATGAGGTTGTGAAAGGTGTTACCAAATAAAAGTGAAAATAGGCCTGGGTTTTGTAACAATTCATCGGACGAATCATTTTTAAAAATGAATTGATTTCAGTTTTATATGCATATATTTCAATTTCCAAACAAATTCAAAAGGAAAGGGAAATAATTTGGGAACTAATTCTAGAGCTTGAAATAAGAAAAAGATTGGTAATAGAAACATAAGTCCGAAAACGCTTCGTTATCGAGTTTCGGCTGGCGAAATATTTCACCCGGATTTCAGTTACCCCGGTGAAATGAGGTCATACTGAAATTTTTAAGGCTATAAAGGTAAACTAGATGATTTCTTATGTTTCTTGGCTTGAAAAGTCGAATGAAACAGATCCTAGAACTGTTTCTGTCTTAGTTCTCATGGTATCCAACGTAAAACAGAAAAATTCGGTGACGCGTTTTTTTAGGTTTGAAGTACAATATCTTTGTTAAACGATTAATAAATCCGTAAATTTTATTACCAAAACTTGTAGAGAATCTAATTCTGAGAAAATCGATGCAATAAAGTCTATGAAAACAAATAAAAAAATCACCATTTTTAAAACAATAACAAAGCGAAACAAAACTTTAAAAAATATGTTATGAATTTGTATAAATTAAAAACAGTTATTTTTAGTACAATAAATTTAGACCTTCAAAAAATTAAAATAATTTTAATTTACTATAAAAAATACTCACTGGTTTATTCTATATTAATACGCAATAAACGTTAGAAAATTCCACCATTGACATCGATGCACTTTTCAACTCGTTTCCCGTCGATTTGCATTTTCCGTCTCCAATCTAATGATATCTTTGCTTTGCTTGGTGAAAGCAGCAGCCTTGAGAATGCAAGCGATCAATTCAGCACGTCTGTCTACGTTTTGCTTGAATACTTCGCATTTCAACCAGCCCCACAAATAGTAATCTAAGGGAGTAAGATCCGGTAATCTAGATGGCCAATTTATCGGTCTTCTACGTCCAATCTGTCACTAAATTTTTTTCATCTAAGTATTGCCTTACTTTATTCGTGAAGTGTATTGGTAGATTTCAATTCTGACTTTTGATCAGTTGTTTGAATAAAATTGTTTTGATTACAACCTCAAAATCTCATTTTACGTTGACGAGTCCTCTTGAAGTTTGCAAACTGAATGAACAGCATGCAGTGATCCATTTTTTGCTTTCTGAAAGTAAAAAAACTCTGTTAAAATTTACCGTATGACCAAACAATACGGATAAAGTTGTAATCGCAGTAAGTTTTATAAGTGGGTAGGAACATTTAAAGGCAGACGAACCTCAGTGACTGAAGAGCACCGTTCTAGACGTTTCAACTCCAGAATGAAGTTTCAACTCCAGCGCTTGAAACTCGCATATATTCTATCATTCAAGAAGACCGACGGATTATAGTTGAGATCATAGCTGAGAAATTACACTAAGTGTCGGTACAGTTCATATAATTATCACTGATAAGCTCGAATTCTGTAAAACAAGCCAAGCAAGGTGTGTCCCAAGAAAGTTGACAGCACATAAAGAGACAAGACTACGAATGAGCACAGAGCTAAAACAATGGTATCAGGAGGAAAGTGGCTTTTTTTGGACAGTATTCTAACCTGTGATGAGATATAAATTTACTATCATGAATAGGAATCAAAAAGACAGAGCAAGGAATGGAAGCACACGAATTTACTTGTCAAAAAAATTCTGAACCCGACTATCAGCCGGAAAAATCATGATGAGAATCTTTTGGGAGGCAAAAGGTCCGGTTTTAATCCGAACACAGGGAATTTTTTGTTTATTTCTATATTGTGGCTACAATGCTTGACCACACCCATACTTAAGTTGCCTGTGTAATGTTCGGTTAGTGCTCTTTGGTTATTTACCAATTTTTATCTTATAAATTGTTTTGTGAAAATTAATACATATTTTATTACAAAATCATATTTGTTATTTGTTGTTCTGTGTGTCTCGAATAATACATATTAATACAGAATATAAATAATGTATTATGTATAATTATGTATAATATAAATAATATAATAATAGACATAACTCCTAGAAAGAGTTCGAAAATTGTTATCTTTCTACCCGTATGACACAACGAAAAATAGCTTCTGCGTGTTGCGTTGGACTAGAATGAATGCTATTTTACAGCAATTTAAAGAGACTGGATTCTTACCACCTCAAAGAAGAGGCAAATGAGGCCGAAAAAGAAAACCTGCTCCAACGCAGGATCGGTAAGTGAGAACGAGTAAACTTAAATCAACATTATCTACTGTGGACTTAGATCGAGAATTAGCAGCCATTGGAACAGATTTACACGTGACAACTATTAGACGCCGACTTATTGCAATTGGATTGAAAGCTACAAAGCAGCTTTTAACACCAGCAATGTATAAAAAAGGCTCTTGTGGGCCAAAGTATATGCTAACTGGACCAGTGAAGGTTTAAATATTGTTGTTTTCGGATGAATCACATTTTTATGATCAGTGGCAAAGGTTCCCTTACGTTAGAAAGGCATCAGAAGAAAATACGTCACCAGAACATATCCAACAATCAGCAATCAACATCATCCAACAATCAACACCATCCCAAGAAAAGGTTTTTGGAGTTGTTTCAGATTTGAAGGACCTTGTTTATTTCTTTCAGTAGATGGCATGTAGAAAAATTACTGAGTCTGAAAGAAAGGATTTTGATACAAATTCCCACAAGGCAACGGAGTGTTCCAATAAGATTTGGCGCCATACCATACTGAAAAAAAGTGGAAAATATTTTGAAAAGCCAAGTGCTACCGTGGCCAGACAACTCCCCAATCTTAAAACCAACTTAAAATCTTTGGGCAATTTTCAAAAACGAATCTGAAAAATGAATTGTACAACAAAAACTGACCTCATTAATGCAGTGACATCGGTATTGTTTCACGATGAAGAAATCAATCAAATTTGTAATACACTTATTCAATCGATGCTAAATCACGTACGTAAAGTGATTAAGAACAAGGAGGATAAATTAATAACTAAACATTCACAAATTGTGTGTGTATCATTTTTTCCAAATAAATTTACTTTTTAATAAATAATATCCGTGTTAGGATTAATTTGCACGATATTGTATACAAATACGAATATGATGAGGAATTGTATTCCGTGCTCTGCGATTAATGCTTTCTGCAAAGGTACGTAATTCAAACTTTGCAGAAAATATGCAAAGGGCTAATCGAGAAAATTAGGTAGATGACACCGGTAAAGGACAATGAGCGAAGCGGTAAACCATCAGTACTCGACGAAGAAAACCTGCAAGACATATCACCTGCTATGCAACTAGCCCTAATAAGTCTGCGAAAGTTGGCTAACAGAAAAACAACGGTTTTGCAACTGCACAGAAGGTAGTTTATAAGGAGCGCCATCTTATCCCGTGTAAAGTTAAAACGGTAGGTCAGACTGTGGAAAGCGAATTCAATTCTATTAATGGTTTCAATAATTTCTAGCAGATAGTTCTGAGATATTTTGAGGTATGTTTTCTATATCTCTAAGGTATGATTGCATTTATTAGGGTTATGTGTCCACGTACAGAATTTTCTTTTACCGTCTGCCAACAACCCACATGTCGTACATGAAATTTCTCTACTTCACCAGAAGATTGTGTTGTGAATTGCTATACGTAGGAGAAGAATATTCGGCCTAATATTCTTCGTTAATCAATAAATCCAACTAGTTATGAAATAACTCATCAGTTCACGGGATAACTAACCAAGGAGATTAATAATGCTTGAATTAGGCGGCGTGACACGCATATAGCCAGGCAGTTCATCAAGTTACTACATGAGTTTTTTCGGAAATCGAATCATTTCTAAGGGCTTGTGCCACCTCATTTTCCGGACCTAAGCCCAAAGTAATGTTTATCAAGAAACCTCCCACAGCCTCCAGGAGCTTCAAACTGCTATTCCTGATTTCACCAAGAACGTTTCACATGAACATCTTGTGAGAGTTTTTGAGACATAAATTAATGCGTGCAGATATATCTGGATGTTGATGGGTTAATTTCTAGCAAATACTGTAAGGTACGCCGATGTTACATACTGTTGCGCTGCTGCATGACAAGTGTAGTTACTTTTCGAACGCTCTGTATAAATAAAGTTTGTATGAGAAACATACAAAAACGCAAACTAACCCTTACATAATATAAACGCCAACTAAACTAAATAAAACCGGCCTCCGTGGCGCGAGTGATAGCGACTCGGCCTTTCATCCGGAGGTCCCAGGTTCGAATCCTGGTCAGGCATAGCATTTTTACACACGCTACAAATCATTCATGTCATCCTCTGAAGCAATACGTAACTGTGGACCCGGAGGTTAAAAAAAAATAAACAACAAATATTAAGAGTTAAAAAGTTAGTAAAAAAAAAGCAGAACATGTGTTTTTAGAGATGGGGCATAAATTTTAAGAAAAATATTTTTATAAATATTCATATGTAGGTTAAGTTTGACAAATTTCCTAAAGTTTTTTCTAAGTCTAACACTCCTTTCAATAAAGGCTAAAAAACCATTTAGTATTTTAGGTCGGGGGTCTATAATTTAAAAAAAAAAAATGTTTGGATTTATTTATATAAGTATTGTAGGTAACAAATTTTCTTTAACAAAGTTTTCTCTAAAATACCTCTGAAGAAAATCGAAATTGATTTTTTTCGCGATATCCCTCTCCCCTCCTAGACGAACTTTAAAAAAAGTTAATATAAACATTGCTTCTTTTATAGAAATATTTGAGAAAATTTGAAGAAAATCGGTTTGATCAAACCTCAGATATTCGACCAAAAGCATTGCGACACTCATAAGTACATATTTATGTACATACACATGTTTATTCATTCTAGATAAATTATTTGGACTCTAAAACGTAAAGATTTGAAAAAGAACCCGATACCTCATTTTTGACATAATCACCATACTTTCCTGTTTAATATATTCCAGCTATATTCGCCGGGAAAGTAATAAACATATTTTGTCTTAATAATTGTATTTTACGACACTAATGTTTTGCCTTACAATAATTTACTCAAAAATTACTAGACACAGCTCTGAAACCTGTTTTATTCAATTTTTCAGATAAAAAGCCATATGATACGATCAAATTCCTTAATTATCAAACCCCTTAGTTTAAGTTCCAAGAATTTCAGTACGGCTTCATTTTATTCCCCTTAGAATAAAAATCAAAGCGAAATTTTTTACAAGCTACAGTTATGAATCTACTCGAAATATGACTCAAGAAACACGAGTATAAATTGAACCTACAGGTTCAAAAATATTTTGATTTTAGAAAAGTAACTAATTCTTGGACTTTCTAAAAAAAAATAATTTGGGGTAATTTTGGTTTTTGAAAACCATAGATTTAAACCAACTGAATTGTTTCTACCAAATTTATACAATTTTATATAAGAAATTCCTCTGTAGCTCCGAAATGAGATTAAAAAAAATTGATAGTTATATATCAAAATACTTATCTGATCTTTTTTAAAGGTATACAAATTTTTATATAAATGTTACTTTTTAAATTATTGTTGAAAGTACGTCGGTGTTTTAAAGCTTATAGGAAAGATCTTTTATAAGCATATTTTTCAGTATTCATTTTTCTTTTGTTCGTTGAATTAAATTAAACATTTTATCACATTATTTTGTTTGAGTGTGTGCATGCATGAGAGAGCAATAGTGTGGGTGTTAAATCCTTTCAGTTGAAAAACGGGTCTGGGCGTTTGATGTGTAGGTGGCAAGGACGACACCCCCTCACTTACAATGTTGACTAGTTCGCTGTACTTCTCTGAAACACAGTAAGGAAAACAGACGATGGAGCATAAGTTATGTGGGCTTGGAGATGTTTAAATTTTATCTGAAAACATCGCAATGCTGTAATTATTTTCTCTTAAATAAAAACATTTTTCATGTCACACTTTATTAGTTATTCAATTTTTCAACATTTTATTATTATTATTACAGTAGTAGTAGTAGTAAACAAGTATAAACTAATTTACCAGGTTGGAGAATTTGCTTTCAATAATTGTTTATTTATTCTATCTACGGTGACTACATGCCTACACCTAATTACTATTAATCTACACTTTTTTTTGATTGTAGGAAATTCATTTTTCAGCGTTTTTAATAATGCCAAGCCTGACTGGAATTCAAACCCAAAATCTTCTGAATGAAAGACAAATACGTTGCCACCCCACCGCGGTAGTTGTCAAAATAATAATAATTATATATTTATATACATACATAAATATACATGATAAATAATAACAAACATGTTTCATGTAGCTTAAATTCGGTTTTACAATATCAGTATTCAATAATTTATTTATTTTATCTACGCTAACTACATGGCTACACCTAATTACTATTAACCTATACTTTTTTTTGGTGGTAAAAAATTAATTTTGTGTAGCCACAATATAGAAATAAACAAAAAATTCCCTGTGTTCGGATTAAGTTATACACTGGTATAGATATATAGATACTTTCTGAACGAGCTGTATAATTAGAAATGGTTATGTTTAAAAATTACGTTTGTTTTGATAGCTAAATATAAAAAAAAACTTAATACCTATTTCATGCTAAATGGGAATATAAAATTACTGTAACGACCGGGAAAAACATATACTACTTTTCTAATATTATACACGTATTATGAAAATTCTGTCAAGATAAGATTCCGGCTAATCATTTTTAAGAGAAAGTTACTATACAGGGCGACAAGAAATATTTCATCTGATTTTTATTTATAAATAGTGGTGGCGTGGTGACCGGGATCGTCATAAGGCGGGTTTCTTCCCCTACGGGGTTCAGGATAGATACTTTAATAGAGCGCGTCAGATATACCTTTATCTCTCCAATCTAAGCTATTACTTTTCCTTTATTACTAATTTCTCTTTCTTTTTAGCTCCTTTTGATAAATTTATTCATATTTGCTCAAATTCATCTTTAGGCCATCTTGACCCCGAAGGGAAGACACCCACCATGTGACGGATCCAACGGTTACGCCACCCGCTCCGTAACTAGCCCTTAGGGGCTTTACCGCAGATCACCATCAAAAGCCTCAAGACATATACCAGTTTGGCCACTGTCAAGATGCCACCGATACGAATGCCACAAGCGATATTCCCATCGGTGTACTATGCCTTACGCAGATCCAAGCAAAAATGATCTTAGCAAGTGCCAAACAGGACCATACGATTGAGCTGATCTACAATCCTAACCAAGCGAGGGTGAGCCCAACACGCAAAATCGGCTCTATTTCGAAAACCAAAATCATAAACAATAAATATAAAATTGTAAACTAAACAGAACATTAAATTTCAACGCAAAGCACTAATTCAAACCAAAACACTAAATACAGAAAAACTAGGCCAAAAGTAATCAGTAGAACAAAAAAACTTAAACAAACCTAAAATACACCTAAAACAAACCTAACGAAACGCTAAAAAAATACAAAAACTCTAAATCTAATTCAAGAACTAAAACCTATTAAACACAAATCATAAAACAAATAATAAATATAACACTCTAACCTAAGCAAAAATAAAACACCAGACACCAACACAACATACAGAAATAAAATCTAACCCAATAATAAATAATAAAACAAACCTAAAACTAACCAGAATAAAACAAACTTATCAAAAACGCTTAACAAGATCTACTCCTACTTCTCGGATCTGTTTAGACTCTAACAAAAATTAAACACTAAATCAAGATCACGTATAATACAGTATCAAACTGAACATTAACGTTAAACTACAACAATCAGGGGAATATATGACAAAAACAAACACAAAGAGGTTATATTTCGCTTTAGTCGAGTACGGACGTGTTTTCTCAAGCTCCGGGTTTCACAACCGTATTTGTGTTTCTTTTCGTTTGTGTTTTTAGTTTGTTGTAGTTTTTTTCGTTGTTTGTACTCGTTTTTGTTGGTTTGGTTTTTTTATTTCAATCAATCAAAACACAACTTAACATAAACAAAGTAAATGAACCAATCAGATGAACAAAGATGGCTACCATTACTAGTCTGTAACCAACGAAAACAACGCTAGGTTGTTTGAAGTTGCTGTTTGGCAACCACATTATGCAAGAAGCGGCTGACTCAGTGTCAGTGATGCACAAACTTAGGAGGATTGCTCGGAAAGACTATGGGTTGTCGGGCCGTCAAATGTACATGGTGTACCGAGGTGTCTTCGAAAGCATGACCTCTTACGCGGCGCCCGTTTGGGCGCATCGGTTGGATATAAATAGAGCACTTTTTAAAAATTTAAGGAGTATCCAGCGAAGAGCCTTAATTTTTTGCACTGGTGTTTTTTAAACAACCTCCTACGAGGCTACCAACGTATTGGGAAAGACTCTTCCAATCGATTTAGTGGTGAAAGTTCGGGCAGCCATGTGGAGATTACGAAGAGGCCGGGAAGCCGAGGTATTTGGGATGCGGTATCGAGCCAGGCCAGTACCGGAGCGAAACGGTGATCACAATGTACCGGATCTAAATTTCGTTCAGTTGCCCATCTTTCGCCTGCGGAAGAGGCTGCAGACCTTCGCAATGGATGCGTAGCAACTGGAATAGCATACCACGACTAGGGGAAGATCCTTGTATACGTTTATAGAGGATTTGGGGGGTTGGTATGCCTCGAGCTCGTTTTTAAGGGCAACGGGTGCCCGGGATTCAACCACGCTAACTTGAACCAATATTACGTCTGCGGGGAGGTCCAGTCAAAGGAACACCTGTTGTTTGACTGCCCTGCTCTTGGGGGAGCCAAAGATCAAGCCATCCTGGAACTTAGAGGTCAAGGGGAAAATTGGCCACCACAAGCGGCGAGTCAATGTGGCGAGAGCCGCATTGTCAGACCGTGTGGGAGTTTCTAGATGCGATTGCTTTGTTCAACCGGCATCCGTACTTTGCTTAACACATTTACACATTTTAACAAATATATGGCAAGTGAGCAATTGGGACACGTAAGCCGATGATGTATGACACCACGCTTAGTCCGCTTACGCTGTTGGGTGAGCTCTAGGAGCTACGTTAAGATACTAGTCGCTAAACTGTTCGAGGCTCAGTAGCCGTTTGTGGCACAAACATTGGGTCTTATGCTTTAGGGCGACCGAATTGGGTAGTGGCGGGAGAAAGGCCAAGCAAACCAACTTTCAGGCCACGACAGCATAATAATAAATTCAGTCAATCATGCCACGACAGCATATCAATAAATTTAGTGATTTGAGTGCTATCAGCGAAAATAAATGTCCCAGAGGACCTCAGGTCTGGTCCGTTTGGGAGTCATCTTTAGGACATCCCAATCCCGCAGTGGAAGACACCCACCTGTGACGCTTCCGGTAGCCACACCACCTCCGGCTCCTACCCCTGATGGGCTTCATCATCTTTAGGCCAGCTGCCATGAATTTCTTTTAATTTCTTTATAATATAATTCAAATCCTCATAATAATAAAATAATTACATATATTTATAATTAATTGTCACTCCGCCGATCTCCTTGGCGGGGTGGTAGCGTCTCGGCCTTTTATCCGGAGGTCCCGGGTTCGAATCCCGGTAAGGCGGGATTTTTCGTACGATACAAAATTCAATTTCCATATCCCACGCGCAAGCTGCAAGCTTAAGTGGCGATATCACTTTCAAAGAAAGAAAATAAAAATATTCACGAATTCATAGAGAAAAGATTCAACATTAGTCCATTAATAAGGATTATTAAAAAATGTTTCTTTTATTCATCACACTCGGACGTAAATTTAAATTACGTTAAAATAATCAAACAGAGGAATTTTCATCAGTTTTTGAAGGAAAATTTCCATAATAAATTCATATTGCTTACATTAGGTTTAAATACGCGTAATTAAAAATGTAAGATGACCGTTTTAGATTTTTTTACCGTTAAGATGTAGGAGTTATTAAATTTCAAACTTATAAGTAAAGGTATAACGAGACTAGGAATAGCATCGACAGAGCCAAGTATAAATAATGAGTAACCTTTTACGTTTTACATCTCTCAATTAAGAAGGAATTTATGTACATTTAAAAAGAAAATATTTAATTTTAAGAATATAAAGTATATAACATATTTTTTAACATAAAAATCCCAACAAAAAAAAAATTATATTTTTATCATACCTAACAGAAAAAAATATAGCATTTGTAATCATTTCGATCTTGGTACCTAAATGTCTACTTATTTTGCTGGTAAATTGAAATTTCCTTGCACACGCTAGCGCAACGGCAATCTGATAAAACTGAAAATCATCACTACCATGCCAGTATGTGCACTTTTATTTAATTCAGTTTTTTATCTGCATAACACTTTTTTCCTTTTTTTTTAATCTGATGGTCGTTGAATTTCAGCATGTATAGGATACCTTTACGCTAGTCCTGATATTAACTTTACTGAGGCAATAAAGTTTTGAATTCGCGATAAGACACAGTACGATTGATAATTTACATGAAATAATGTGCAATATAAATATTTTATAATAACACTACCATAAGTAAAATTACATTTTCTGAAATTTTAATTAGGTTTATTTTTTTTTAAATTCTCTAAGCAGTGCCGACAAATAGAGAATAAAGTTAATGCAGATTAATATAATTGAAATTGACGAAAAAATATAAATACAAACCATTAAATACTGTATGATAAATTTATATAAATAATATATGTTTTATTAAATACTTTAATTCGATGAAATATTACGTTTTTAGAAGATAAAAAACAATTCTTTAATAAAGAAAATTAAAACAGATGGTGTAACAAAACTTTCTTTTACAAGAAAAACAAAAACATTGTAAATAAAGAAGTTTTAAAGAAAAAATAAACCAAAGGAAAACGTAAAATTAAAACAAAATGTTTGTTTGTTTAAACTGAAGTAAAAAAAAACCAAAAAAATATCACCAGCTGTATTTGCTGGTAATATTTTTTAGTTTTAAAAGTTTTTACATCTTGTACTACAGAAAATTCTTGTTTGGAAGAATATTTAAACTATAAATTAAAAAAAAAAAAAAAAAGAAAAAAGGTAGTTCAGTTTTAAATAGAAAGGATTATGGTCTACTAGTTTTCCTGGATATAACAGTTGTATCTTACTTTGACACTAGAGGTCTGTAGTTACGATAAATAAGTTTTTATTCTAATTTAATTTAGATTGTTATTGTAATAGTTTCTAAGTAACAAAAATTAATATATATAATATTTATTTTCTGGAGATGAAACGATTTACACTGTTCACTGATGGATAAACACTCATAAGAATTTATCCAGCAGACTTCTCCAGCCCCAATATTTAACTTATCAAGAGGGGTGGTATATGTAACTTAACTGATTTACCGGAAGGTTGGATATCCAATCAAAGCGGAAATTGACGAGAAGGAATTGGGTATTAATTCGTAATTTACAGTTAAACTTGTCGGTCATATTACAGCGATGACTTCACGAAATAGCAGGCTAATAAAATTAGGATACTTATTTGTACATATACCCGATTAAAATAAACTATGACAAATGCAGATTCAACAGAAAATTTGAAAGAGCAGAATGCATACCAGTGTCATCCCACTCGAACAACAGAATGAATGAATATTTCTTTCTATGGAGCTCTATGACGTCACAAGCATTACGACTGCAGCATTAATTGTTCCGCCTTGGTAATCCAGAAGCTACTTTTCTAGTACTTAAATATCGCTATCGAGTTAGGTACCTTAGCATACCCGTCTGAGGTACAAGTGAATCAACTGCTCTCCTATTCAAGAAGAAAATATTTTAAGCTAGCAGCATCAATTCTTTTAACAACTTGGATGATTTCTACCTTAAAATTTGAACGACATTAATGCAGAATGTATAGAATCTAAGAGTAGAAGAAAATTGCAAACAGAGACAGAAAGAGAGAAGGAATTTTCAGAAAGAGAATGAAAAGTCAGGCACGTGCAAACGTCATATTCTACTCGATCAACGTTTAGCAACCTTATTACTTAAAAAATGACTAAAAACAAAAAAAAATTATTCGATTCGATTCTTTAAATCGTTGCCAATTTAAAATCAAACAGAAAAAAAATTAACAATCCTTCACTTGACTTCAAAAAGTAGATTTGAAGAAAAAATTTAGTACTAAATTTTTTTTAATCGTTTTTACAGTTTCAGCTTTAGTTTTACCTAAAATAGGGATGAACCAACAAAAAATTCTGTGTCCATGAGAAAAAGAGTCGTTTGCAAGAAAATTAAAAAGGTGAGAATAAGACAATGAATTTATAGAACGACTTTATCTAAATAGTACCAACGTGAGTTAAGGCTGGCTGGATTCCGGAGGTATGTATTATATTCTACTTTAAAAAAGTTAAAACTAGCTTAGTTGTAGTTAAATACGTAAAAATAGTTTTAATATCAAAGTGACTTAGACCATTTGTAATTATGCTACAAAAAATAAATAAATTTTGGTATATATAATCTTTTCTTCAAATCATATGTTGTCCATCAAACGTTTCGCTTTAAATACCTTCTTATATTTATTGTTTTCTAGAGAATATTTACTACAGGATCGGATCATCTGAGAAGTTTGCTCCACAAAATAATAAACTAACTTATCGAAATCGGTAGACTTGATTGTGATTAAATATTCAAAATAGCCGGCTATGAATTGAATAACTTTCCCGGCTTCACCGCATCAAGTTGGAAGGGGGTTGAAATTTTGACTAATTTGTTTTTGAAGAAACACTAGTGTAAGGGTTATCAAAAAATTAAGATTTTTACACTTTAAATGGAATGGGTGGGTAACTTGCGAGACGGATTACATTTAAAATAAATATAAAAAAATGTTTGTAAAAATTAAAGAAATATTTTTTGTTACCCCCGAGTATTGGAGTAGGAAGGGTAAAAAAGATTGTAGTGAATTAAAGGCCTATTGATATAGAAAATATAGATGCAAAAGTTTCCGATTAAAGTTAATTTTTTGTGAAAGGGAGCGAATATTAAACAAACATTTTTTGAAATTTGTGATCTTGATAAAAAAAACTTCAACTATTGTAAGAAAATGTTTTTGTTAAAGTGCCCCAATCCCAAACAAACATTTGAAATTGTATGTCGCTAAAACAGTCCTCCCTTTTATAAATGTTCCCAAAAATTGAATAATTCTTTTCCTCCGAAGACAGTACATGTCTACCAGGTTTGAAGAAAATCGGTCCAGAGTTGTAAGACCAAATATACGGGCCAACATAGATATCAATAATATAATACATACCAATAGAGCACAACGGCGTTTCAAACAACATTTTAAGAAATGTATAGCACCATCCCGAAAGATCATACAGCGTGCTGTTCACAACTTTCGTGAGACAAAAACTTTTGTTTTTTGGACCAAAGTACAAAGAAGTCAACACGGCAATTGTGTCGTCAAGTACATATTCCACGTACCAGTGTGCGGCGAATCCTTAAAAAGGTCTTACAACTGTATCCATACAAGGTAAAGGTGGGGCAAAAATTGTTCGATCAAGATAAGGTTCAACGAACCGCATTCTGTGATTGGTTAATCGGCAAAGGTGATGACTTCGTGCAACACCTTATCACGTCCGACGAAGTTCATTTCCACCTCAGTGGTTATGATAATAAACAAAACTATCGATTAGGGGTCGACAAAATCCGCAACTGTTATATGAAACGCCATTGCACCGTGCCAAGGTTACTGTGTGTTGTGCAGTGAGTCATGCCTGTGTGATAGGTCGCTATTTTTTTGAGAACGAACATAATGACACCGTCATTATGTTCCGCTCAGTGGTACAAAACGATGTTACGAAAAGTTTTTATTTCCAAAATGGCTTGGCCTAAGGGACATGTGGATGCAGCAGGATAGTGCCACCAGACATACTCCAGTAGTGTCAATGACAACCCTTCGACGACACTTCCCTGGACGCCTCATCTCCAGATTCGGTGATATCCATTGGCCATCCAGATCCGCCGATCTAACTCCACCGGACTATTTCCTGTGCGGTTATCTAAAGGAGAAGGTGTACACCACAAAGCCTACTCCCATCAATGAACTGAAGGACAGCATTCGAAGGGAGGTAGTAGCCATCCCTGCCGAAACCCTGCGCCAAACTATGTTGAACATGATCGTTAGGGTCAAAGAATGTTCTCGTCAAGATGGTGCCCATCTAACGGATCAATATTGTTCACTCTATACTATTAAAATTTAATTTTTTTATTTTTAAATCGATACCAGTTTAAAATAACTTATTATCCCTTATTTTTTGCCGACATAAAAAAGTCGACGATAAAAAAAAGTATTTTTCAATCTGTGTTAATTTTATTATTATTTTTATTGAATTTTCTTTTAATCCGTTCTATTGGTTTTTAAAATATATTTTTTAAATCTTTCCTGACCCATAGGATTCCGTTAAAATCTCTCCGATACTATCCAATGGGTAGGAGGAGTTCGGGAAGGCCCAGAAACATATGAATGGGATACTGAAACAGTCATGATGCTTAATCCGTAATATTTTAAAGAAGAAAATTCTTATTTGCACGAATACTCACATAAAAAAACGCTGCGTAAATTAAATAAAGCCATTCGATAGAAAAAATAAAAAAAGAAATATTTGGCAAAGTATATGGTAATTGTTACCGAACCAGAATTAAGGTCTTTGAAATGCGATAATATCTATTATTATTTTTTTACTATAAGTCTTTTAATTTTTTTAACGAAATGCTTTAAAATACATGAATATCAGTTATAAGACGACATGGTTATAAGACATTACATTTTACAGTCCACATTATTAAATAATTACTATAAAAATTCAAAAAGGTCTAAAATCTTCAATTTAAATTTAGATAATATAACAGAGGTAGATAATTTTAAGTTGACAGCCTCCGTGGCCCTAGTGATAGCGTCTCGGTCTTTCATCCGGAGGTCCTGGTTCGAATCTCGGTCAGGTATGATCTTTTCACTCGCTTCAAAATTGTCGTTCCATTTCATCCTCTGAAGCAATAGCTAACAGTTGTCATGCAAGCAAAAAAAAAAAGAAAGAAAGATATTTGTAAGTTAAAAACTCGCAAACCTAGCACTACCACAGATGCAATTGGTGCATTTGGTGGTTGTTAAGACATCAAAGAAAAAAACATACGGGTCAAATTGAAGACCACCTCCTTTTTCGAAGTCGGTTAAAAATGTATGTTGCAATGTAAAAAGAATTTTTAATAAATATAAATTATTTAGAAGGACCAGACAGCCTGTAAAAGATTTATTCAAATATTTTTGTCTACGAAAAAACTGACGGAGTTAAGACTCATGTAATAAATAATTAATCAGTTTGTTTACAGCAGTTTATATATATATATATATATATATATATATATATATATATATATATATATATATATATATATATACATAAATCTTATTAAAAAAATTGACAAATTTAAATTCCAATATTATCAATAATAACTTATGTCATTAATTTACACCAAAATACTTCTAAATAATTTGAGGTCAACTTTTATCATTACTTATGTTATTTATAAATTCAGTCTGAATTAACATTATTAATTATACAAGAAAAACGAATATAATATTTAGATACATGATTATAATATCCGTGAAATGATAATAAATTTTAATAAATAAACACGTTTTTATACAGAATTTATGTAAATTGAGAAATATTTTCTAAAAAGTAATTAACTTATTTTATTTTTAAACACTTTTATAATAATTTACAGAATTGAGTATAGAATTTAGGTCATAAGTGCAAGTTTGTGTGTGTGTGAATATGTTTATGTGTATGAATTGTTAATAAGCATTTGAGATAATTTACTGATTCAAGTACAAATCCGAAGTTTTTATTTCTTATAACGCCACTAATTTTCGAATACGTACATGTCTTCACGACATCGTTGTTGTAGATCAAATAATATATACATAATATGAACCACTGTTATTGTAAAAACTTTAAAATCGAATTTTATAAAAACCCACGCTAAAGTTTTAATAAAATTTGCTGCTTTTTACCAACTACCTGCAATTTTCATAAAACTGAAAATTATATTTTTTCTTTATATGCTTAAAAAGCAGATACATCGATAATAAAATAATTTCACTACGCAATAAATAATTGTAAAAATTATTAAAAAAAAAAGAAAGAAAATTTATGAAAGTGAAGGATTGAACTGAACGGTTTGACTTAGGGAATGAAATAAGGCAAAAGTTAGGTCTATCACCTAAATTTTTTCAATACGTATGTTGGAGGTAAAAAAATCTCAGCTTAGAAGGGAGCGAAATAATTTATGGATTTCAAATGGTATATTGTTTTTAGAAGATTCAACGATCGTACGACGGAGGATTTAAAAATTTAACAAAACATTATGATGGAATATAAAACTGAACTTTAGTAAAAAAATTAGAATGGAATAAAATGACTGCCTGTGCAAAAAAAAGGAAGAATTGAACCATTAAAACAGACAGGTTTACTGGTAATGCTGGGAAGGCAAAACATGTTTGTTCTCTTGCCAACCACAAAACTGCAACCAACAGAATTAACGTTTCTATAGCCCTCCGTATAAACTGTAACATCAGGATTCATGCTATTTATAATATTATAAAATTCGTTTTGTAAGGTAACCGGATTTGTGTTGTGTTCTTTTTATTACACTGACAAAGATCAAAGCAGTAATTAAAGAGAGAAGACCGCCAAGGGGGGTAATAATATAGAGTAACAGTAAGGACTGGAGGTAATTGTATTTTTAGATCTGAGAAAAGATGGTGAGCTCTGATGCCTAGTGAAGCAGTAGATTTTGGCCGTTCTTAGTATCGAATCAGATGGTGATTAGAGAACACCGCATCAAGTTTTGGATGTTTTCATTGCGTTTTTATACCAGCTACGTAAGTGCAGATAATTTGATTTCATCTATTCGAAAGGGACTGCCTACCACTTTCCACCAGTAGATTTACCACAGGGCTTGAACGAAAAGCATCTGTAGCAAGACTCCATGCGCGAGTTGCAGCGCAACCCCTGGCAGCTCGCAAAATCATGTTACCGGCCAAAGCCACTGCACACACGTGCTGTCCAGTGTTCGATGCGGGTTTCGTGGTTGTGACCACACTTTAACATCTGTGGCGACTTACCAGGCGTTCCTGGATACTCTGTTTCCAGATGCTCCAGAGGGTGAAGCAGAGGTCGGCATTATGGCGGGGCTGTGCCTTTCCCTGGCGTACGAGCTGTGGATCCCGTCGATAAAGAACGAGTGGTTTCTCGAATGGCACTGAAAAAGGCACCGGGGATTGACCAACTTGTCCCGGATATATTATTGCATCTCCTGCTTGTCATAAGAGAGCCGCTTGGTAGGCTGTTCTCGGGATACCTAGGCTGGGGCTGCTTCCCGACTTGTTGGAAAGTGATTTTGGTGAGGGTGCTCTTAAAACCAGGAAAGGATCCTAGTAAGGACGGCAGTTATCGACCCATCAGTCTGTAGCAGGTAATCGGCAAGTCGCTTGAAAGGCTGGTTGTGGAGCGGCTCTGGGAAAGCATTTAGGTGAACTGTTTTCTAAATCGAGGTCAGTTTGGTTTCACAAAAGGGGTTGGCACCGAGGACTGTACGTTAAATGTTCTTGCCGAGATGGAAAGTGCCGACTGTAAATATGTTTTGGCAATTTCTGTAGACATAGAGACAGCATTTCCTTCTTTGTGTTAGAGTTCTGTCCTCTATGAGTTGGAACGGCGCAATGTTCCCGTAGCCCTGCAGGCCGTGGTATGCGACTGCTTGTTTAACCGTACCACTGTGTTTAAGGATGCGCACCTAGTTGTGGAAAATTCTGTTACCAGGGAAAGCTTGCAGGGTTCTGTTCTCGGTCCTCTCCTGTGGAACCTGGTATTGTAAGTTTATCTTCCCTTAGGTGTTCGTCTCCACTTTCTTCCATTTCTAACAAAACTTTTCAGTTTCTAGTTAGCACCCATTTCCTTTTAGATAATTTATTGGTTCTATTATTTTCTGAATTCTACTTTGTACCTTCGATCGCACTACATTAATCGTTGTTTCTTTTGTGTTATATTCAACCGGTTGGCTCTCTATTCTGAATTCTTGTAATGTTTTATACTTGTTCACTTTCCTCATTACTTCTCTCTATTTTTTATTGTCTAACCACGTAATCGATCGTTAGAAATTTCATCTGCTCGCATTTCAAACGTCTACTTTCTTTCACTTTTTGTTACAGTTTATTTTTTACTTCAGTAAAAAGTGCATTTCAAATGTAACACTTATCAAGAAGCTTCTTCAAGTTGTACTTAATTTTATTACATAATAGCTGGGGCTTTTTTTTATTAAATCCTCTTTAGTTATGCTATTCTAATTTTTATTTCTTTTCACTTTCGCAATTTTCTGTTAACATGGAATTTAATTGTTAATATTGCTTCATGTATTCAATTCTCCCTCATTTTGTACTTTTATAATGCCTTCTAAGTAGAGCAGTAAAAACGATAACGCGCTCATGTTTTGACCAATTTTTAAAAATATATACACCCTTAGACTGCATGTTAGAAAAAATGTTCAACTGAAGAAAATTGAAGTTAATAAATAGAATTAATTGTATACAAATTTCAAAGAAATTAAAAAAAAAATCAAACAGGAATATCTTACACTCCTTCCTTCATCTTGCGGGGACAATTTTTTTTCGATAACAGTTTTTGATTATCGATGAATTTTATTAAAAAATTGCAGGATGTAAAAAATGAAATTTGGATAATTTTCATTATAAAAGAAATATTGGGTAATGTAGCTTACTGTATATAAAATAATACGCATTCATTTACATACAGTACTTATTTTATTATTATTTTTATCGGGTAATTAAGTTATGACTCGTTAAATAAGTATGTAATAAAATAGATCGTATATTAAATTGCGGTAAATAGAAACTTCCTTTGTTACTTGCCAAAGGACTGATCGCTAGGAATGAGATAAAGATAGAAAAAAAATAACAGAAAGGGAAATAGAAGAGTAATGATACAGCCGACACTGTGATGCACGAGGATATGTTAGGATGGGCGAGGTAAAAAAGAGAGATTTGAGTGTCAGCCAATACGGATTTGCTTGTTAAAAGAATGTCATGCAATACAGAGAGGAGGTCAGAAACTAGGGTAAGCTTACTTCTTCTTGTCTTGGATCTTCTCTAACAATAGTTTCTATCCGTCACGTTTATGTAATGTGTTTAAAGAAACACATGTGTACACATGCACACGCAAATGCGCGTGCACAGAGAGAGAGGGGGGAAATACACACACATACGCGCACGAGCGCGCACACACACACACCATACCTTTTTCATATTACTGTAATAAGTATTTTTACCGTTAAATAGGATACATGCAATTCAGTATCAAATTCATTCTCATTATCCCAAGTAGCTTTATTTTTAATGTTACCTGTCATTTTTTCGAAGAAAAAACTGTATAACGGTAAAATAAAAAGTAATTTTTGAACTTAAATTATAGTAAGTTAATAAACGAGTTTGAGTTAATTTTTTTTGGAGTTTTTTTCATATTTTATCAAACAGATTTTAAGAAAGCCTACCAAAAGATCGATAAATAAACAGCGTCAGATTTTCGAAGTCGACGGTTCTGATGTTCATGTCCTAGAAAAGTTAGTTGCTTTTATACGGATTTGAATACTGGACAGTAGTTACCCGTGTATTTTATGGTTGGGATTCAATTAACCACATATTGCAGGAGTCTGTACAAGACTATACCTCATTATATGTCATACATATCATCCTCATCTAAAAGGGCCTTGGGGGGGGGGGGGGTGCTTATTGTTCACTGGTTGAAGAGATTGCAACGTACACATTAGGAAAGAAAAGAAGATTTGAAAAAGTTAGTTTAGAGGAAAAACTAAACAAGATGGCCTGATCTTTTGAAATGTTACTTTTCTAGTTTATATAAAGTTCTCAGCTCGTTAAACAAACCTAAAATGAATGTAAAAATTAGCTATTTTTGTATCCGACTGTTAAACCCAAAACTTTGCATTAAAAAAATCCTTTTACCTTTTTTTTAAAAAAAAAACAACACCTTTACCTTAACATGGTACCTTTTATTAACTCTTATTAAACGTTTTATTACCTTAAAATGATTTGATCGATGATCGAATGATTGATTGTTTAATGTTATTTTTCAAATTTCTATTTTAGGCTAATTTTTTAGCCCCAGCCTACTACATTCTACAACCTCTATGATTTCATTTATATATTCCACTCCTCGTTCATCCACATTTTTTAGATTCTTCGTAATTCTTTATCGTATTCTTCATACCTAACTTCTTTCTTAACACGGTGCTATTAGAAATTTATCTCGTCCCGTATTTGTCTTAAGATCTCTTTCAGTTCAAATTTTACGACACATTTAACTTTTTTTTCTTGATGAATTAATTCATTAATTCACCACAGATACTTTTAAAGCTTTTATGCAGGAAATTTTGTAGTGTACGAAAAATACTGTTTCACCGGGGTTTGAATCCGGGATCTCCGGATTAAAATACAATTAAAAAAATGTGTATATGTAATTTAATAGGCTTACCAGGAAGTCATGTGGTGACCATATCGGATTTTTGTTTTAAGAATAAACTTTCAATCTTTGCTAAAAAAATTGCAAATTTATTTTAATACTTCGCAGTATTAACGATTTTTTTTCATTTCACCGACTATCCTGTTAACAAGGACAATTGTCATAATTGTCAAGATAATTGTCAGGATTGGTGTCATTTCCTGTTAACAAGGACAATTAATTCTATTGTTAAGATTATAAATTACAAAATAGAAGATTATTAGGGGAAAAAATATATAACATTAAATGCATATTAAATAATAAAAAAACCAATAATTCTTTAAATAACTTTTTGCTTTTAATATTTTAATAAATTTATTATTTAAGTCATATATACATTAAAAAATGAGAAAAGATTTTTGTTTGATTATTTTAATGAATATAGAACAAAGGTTCTGTGAATAAAAGAGAATTAGATTATTTAAAAAAGTCAAATTTTTGAGAAAGACTACGAAAGCAAGAATTTAATACAACCCTTTAGTTGTGCGTAAATAAATGTTATTTCAAAACTAGTAGAACAGAAAATTAGATTTGTTTTATAAAATAAATTTTAACGCCAGCAATAAATGAATTTTTATTCTTCTGTTTAGTAAGCAATAAATAAACAGTTACTCTGATCGGCACAAAAATACATCTGTACATCACGTTAATACAAGATAAATTATAAATATAAAAAAAACAAATTATAAAATAAAAAATAGATGTGTGTAAAGTCCGTATTAATTATTTATTTATATACAAACACATGAAATAATCAATGTTAAGGTAAATAAATTAAACATAAAAAATACTACAAAATTCAGAAGCAGTTAATAAAAATTATTTTGAGATGATATATTAATTTTCACGTTGATCGGGATGAAGATAAATTTATTCTTTTTAAATTATTGTTATTATTTATAAATTCATCAGCAGATTAATATTGTCTAGTAAAATAAAATTTATTGATAGTATTTTACATAAATTGGTGGGAGAATTTTTCAAATGGTTCGGCCATTTATTAAAAATGGCCGGTTCGTAACACGACCGGAAACGGCACAGAAGTTTACACGGCTCAAGGAGAATCAACTCACACTGCCGTATCTATACCGGTTGAGTAGCGCTACCAACTTCGTGTCATAAAACAAAATTTCCCTTTCTTAGAAAAAAAATTATCAGACATTATTGGGTAACAGGACTAAAAAATCGCCCTGTAGTTGTGCACCTTCCCTTTTGAGTGCAATCGACTGAACCAAAAGTGTCCAAAAAAAGCCCGAAATCCAGAAAATTTGGATTTTGGACTTTTTGTTAACTGCAGTAATAAACCCTCATTGACAGATTTTCAACGATATTTCATAAGTAGTTCTTATTTTCATTGGTTCCAGAGTTATAACGAAATAAAATTTTAATTAATGAAATATTTGAATCTTACAAGGGGAAAGCACATCGGTTCAAATCAGACTTCATCTCCTTTTTTTTTAACTTTTTTTTTAATTTAAATATATTGATTTATAAATAATTATTCTGATTCTAAAAAAAAAAATACTATCAATAATAATTCAATAACAAAAAAAATAAAAAAATATCAGAGGTTAACAAAATAAAATTTTATGTACATTTCATTTTAAAAAAATGTGTATATGTAATTTAATAGGCTTACCAGGAGGTCATGTGGTGTCCATATCGGATTTTTTTTTTTAGGAATAAACTTTCAATCTTAGCTAGAAAACATTGCAAGTTCATAAACACAGAGATAAGTTACCATATTTAATTTTCTAAATATAGGCCTACATGATCCACAGTTATGTATGTCAGATAACGAAATGACAGCCCATAATTTTATGTGAAAAATTCGTTCTACCGTTTTGAGAGAGACCCAAAAGATGACATACTTTATAAGGAGAATATATTTAATCAATAATAACAGGCCTAGCGTTCTATTGAGGCGATTTAGCTTATTTCGTTACAAACGAAATGATTAACGTAATATACTTACGAAAAAAGTGTCCCTGCATTACAAAAGTAAATCGGAAGTATTTCTGTAGGACAGAAATGGTGTTTTTTATTATTGTTTCATTTACTTTCTTTGAGAGCAATGATGTTCAGTATACAGCCAGTTTTTGCTAATAAAGATGTAAGACTGAATATTACCATTATTTTCAGTGGGTTGATGTCCTGGCGTGCTACAATGCTTTCAGTTCACTCTATCTTTATCCGTTTAGCCTCCGGAACCACCGTAAAATATTACTTCAGAGGACGTATGAGGATATATATGAATGTAAATGAATTGTAGTCTTTTACAGTCTCAGGCCGCCGTTCCTGAGACGTGAGGTTGATTGAACTCGACCACCAAAGAACAAATCCACGATATAGTATTCAAATCAGTATAAAAGTCAAATCCTGCCTTTACTAGGATTTGAACCTTAGAAGTCTCGACTTCGAAATCAGCTGATTTGCAACGATGAATTAAAATGCATTCAGCTCAGTGAAAATGGTCAACAGTAAGCCACTTTACTCTCACTTTCCCGTGGGAAGGTACGCTTATAATTTTCTAAAAATAGCCATGTTACTTTAAGGACTGACGTTTCCCTTGTTACGTCTCCACCCATTGTTAAGTCAATAACATCGATATACGTACAAAATCTACTAATTTAATTTTAAATAAATTGTTTGCTCGGATAGGAAAAATAATTATTTAAAAATGGCAACGGATACGCAATAAAGCTATTTCATACTGTTATTTCAACTGTTATGCTGTAAAACGTGTTAATATTTCTGTTATTTGGTTTAGAGAAGTTTCTATTTTACTTTCATTATTTTTCTTTTTTTAATAAATAAATATATTTTTGAATTCATAAAATAAAAAGTCTGGAAATGTCAATCTATATAATCTACATTTACAGACTCAAAATAAAGCCAATACGTCCGTCCATTTCTCTAACAGGCGGTTTTTGTAACCTGAAACTTATTGTGTTTTTTATTTGAAGGACAAACTGAGACTGGAATTTATCCGAGTGGGTTAAGGTAAATAATGTATAGATATCAGCTTAAAAATTTATTTGACCTAGTGTAGGTAAGTTTAATAACCATCATAAATTGTTATACAACTTACAATTCAATTTTTTTTTTTTACTATGCGTATAATTTTTGAACGATCAGTTTCAGATAAACGCAAATTTTACGTATATATACTTCTACTCAAATAGGGATAAATAATTAATTAATTTTTTTTAATATTCTCAAGTTTCAATGTGATGTCAACCGGTTCTAACGACTGATCTTGTTACGCGACGGAGAATGATAGTAAACGAAAAATGCACGACCCCATAATATGTCTAGTTACAACACTGCGTCGTAGCGGGAGGCTCTTATGACGCACTTCCGGTATTTTCTTTCGTAAATAAGAAAAACAACAAGTAAATATATTTTAAAATAACCGGTCAAGAATAGATTACCTTTTTAAAGCGTCTTTTCTCAACACGTAATTATATTACAGTACAATACTTTATTAACCACTTTTACACGTAATTTATTTATTTATTTTAAAAGGAATAACAAACTACGGTCGGTTATATTCATTTAACGATCGATAAATTTTGTAGAGTATAAAAGATGACATTTATATAATGAAAAAGTTCATAAAATTAGATTTATTGAACTATAGAAATTCATACTGTGAAAAAAAAAACAATATATCAGAATTCCCATGTGTATATAAATGCATGTATATTTTTTTTATATCGATGTACGATTTAAACATCGTCCTAGCTGTTATTCGGTTTTACTAATCGTAAAACCGATTCGGTGTTACGATTAGTAAAACCGAATAACAGCTAGGACGATCCGAATGATTCCTTTGCGAATATTTTACTAAAATTTTAGAACGGCTTATACGTGAATTTATCCGGATAAATCAATCGTTAGTTAAATAGTAAAGGTTAAATAGAGAATGTGTTTTTACAGCATCTTTTTTAAATATTTAAAGTTAATACTTTCGGTCGTCGATTAAATCACATTTTATAAGTCGTTGTTAGCGGTTTCAAATGTAAAATTTAGACAAAACGCTGAACTTTATTTTGGTATTTTATTAATAATATTCGATTAAACGTTTTCCAAGATAACCAGGCTGTTTGATAGAACGTTTTACGGAACCATCAAGTTAGTTCGTACAGTAATGGTGTACTATCTTTATAGAGAATGCTATTTGTTTACCGTGTATATAATTACAATTACGCTGAGAATAATTGTTTTTTATTTTCACGTAATATTTATATTCTAATAAAAACCTTAAGCAAAAGGGCATTTATGTCAGTGATTTTTATATATTTTAATTTGTGTCATTTCCTCAATATTAATCTGTTTATTAATTTTACGGGATTTACGTGTGAGCGTATTGAACACGTTTTAACGAAAATTAAAAAGGTAACTTATTTTAATTAACTACACAAAGCGATATTCAACATTATTGAAATTTTAGAAATTCTGTATTTCTTAAATTCAAATAATCAATTTTTGGCATTTACTTGTTCAGGGTACATTAAAAATAAAAATAAAAAATCGACATACCCTTTTTAATAAAACATTTTTATTCTTTATTAATTATTTTTTATCTTTACGCACAGAATGTATTTAGTTAAAAAGTTTCAAGCGATGAAAATAAACTAAATGAAGATGTATACAAGTTTTACGCAAAACTTTTTGAAATTTTGAACGAGAAATCTTTCAGTCTTGCGAGAACACTTTTTTGTAATCGCATTTTCACTACGGAGGAATAATGATTTCAATAAAAAAAAAAAAAAAAAGATTGAAATAATTTTCAATATTTTATATGAAAAATACACAGCAATTTTATTTTATATGGATTTTTTTACTTTTCAGTTTTTAACGCGGTATTCCTATTTCCTAATAATAAGATCAGCGGAACACTTGTTAGTTCAGCTTACTTAGATTATAACTCAGAATATCTATTTGCGTTCCAATACCGATGTTCGTTTAAAGTGCAGAAACTGTTGCTAATTTTTTTCCGCTATTAGTTTAGTTCTGAGAACGGTTCAGACATCTATTTATATAATTAATCCAATAACTGGATGAGCACTACCGCTTAAAACGAGAGCGTGTTTTGTTTTTCAGCGCTATTATTACTAATAATAATTTCGAGTCGCTAACTAAATCGCATCTATATCGAATAATTAAAAGGTAATCGCAACAAACGATTAAGAAATAGACTGAATTTTATTTATTAGATTCGGGTAAACTGTTCTACATTATCAGGATTTTAACAGAAAATTTTTTTTCTTCACAATTTTCTTAGGGAGACGATGATGAAATTTTTCAAAACGAATGCGGATTCGTTTTGAAAAATAGATTGATTTTGTAATATCGTGGGATATTATGAAATCAAGCATACCATATGGTATGCTTGATTTCATAATTACATCTTCTAATATTAGAAGATGTATTTTAAAGATTAAACATTTCAAGTATTGCGTTATGTAGATAAAACAATTTTTTTTAGATATAAGTGTTATTTCTGCAAGTGAACTCCATAATAGGTCGGTTAATTTTCCCCTTACGTCAAGAACGCATTCTATTTTTACGACTTTTGATACAGTTACTTTGAATCACGGACAAACTTGTGAGAAGTTTTTTTTTTAAAGTTTAATTTATAGAAATTGGGCATCCCATTTCGGAGGTATTAATTAAACAGAACATTTTACGGTATGATGTTTTGGTACGTAGAGGAGTAACGAATTTTTCTTAGAGAGATATGAATTAAAATCTTTTACGAGGATTACCAAGAATGGGTTTTTTCTACTTTTTTTTTACATTTCATTAGGTTTTTTTATCTAAATCTAAATTCATTGTGCTATTTCATTTTCTAGATTTATGTTTCTGAATGTCAACCAGAAAGGTTTCTGTATAATTATTTTTCCCTACTTCAGTAGAAGTACCAGTAAAATTTTCATTTATCTGTAAAACTGATTGTCCAAAAATTTTACATATAATAAAAAAAATAATTTTAGGCTATATAACGTTTCGCTGATTATGAACTGTACCTACATTAAAGTCAAATATATACTTAAGTTGAGGTCTATATATTATTTACTTTAACCCACTCAGGGTTAATTCCAGTCTCAATTTCTCTTTCAAAAAAAACAGTAAAAATTTTCAGGCTACAAAAAAAAGGCTATTAGAGAAATAAACGAAGATATGGGCATAAATTTGGCGTCGGTAAAAATAATATTGGTTTTATTATTGCTTTATTTGCATGATATATTATTGTAATTATTTTTTTATCGAATATTATTGATTTTTTCAGAATTACCGACATTAACTAATCTTAGCCCTGAGTGAAAAACTCTAGAAACGTCTAATATGTCTTAATTTTAATTATTTATCAAAGATCCGCCCTTTTTTGACAAAGGGTATATTTTATTACTTTAGAATGCACTTCATCAAAAAAGAATTTAAAAGGGAAAAAATTAACCAAAAAATCTGTTATAATTAACTGCTTCAATTATTAAATAGTGTTTCCATTCTCTTCTAGAAGAAATATTAATGTTTTTTTTTTTTTTTTTTTTTTGTTTGCAAATGATGTATATAACGGAGGTATCTTACGGAACAAAATTTAAACAGAATTATTGATGTAATGTTCTTAGCAAAAATTGTTAAGTATCGAATAAGGCCTTGAACCGTTAGTAATTCTGCTTAGGTAACAATAAAGAAAATTATTCGTACATTATTAAAATGCCATTTGATTATTTAAAATCACGATTGTATGTTTAATCATTATTATTATCGTTAAAAATACGGTTAATAATAAATAAAATCACATATATTTAATAAAACTGTTAATATAAAAAAATCTCCTCCGGGCCGGATTTGAACCAGCGACCTATGGATATCCACAGTTTGTATATTACCACTACAGTCCACCGCTCTACCAACTGAGCTACCAGAGGAATTGAGCGCAATATACAATTTTGTATAATATAAACTTTCCAGTTCACACACATACGTAGAGACAAAATAGGCGATCTTTTTATTTTATTTTTACGAGTTATATTCTACTTAAAAATAAAAGTATATTTTATTTTATGAATAATAATTATTTAAATTTATTTTATATCACGATTTGTTAAAATAACAACAAGCAACAGAAACCTTTTTAATGGATTACTACCAAATTTATTGAAGACCGAGTCATCTAATCCACTGTTGTTATGAAAGAAAACAATTGCAGGAATGATGGTTTATTAGAGTATTATTGGATTAAACGTTTATGTACCTTGCATAAATTTAATATGCCTTACTAATAATTTGTGGTATTTATTACTCCGATTATATTCCACCTTTTTCTTTTGCTTCAAAATGATTATTTTGAATATAAACACTACCAAATTTTATCTATAATGGAGGGTTTTAATTTTATTATTTTTTTTTTTCTATTAGTAGACATGACTAATGATTAATATTGTTCTAATTTGATTTTCATGACCAAAGTTATTGTAGTTTTTAGGTAGATATCATGAGAAAGCTACCTAAAAACTGTAATGGTACCATGATTCAACTTCCGAAAAATTTCGACATATCTTCACGTTTCACATCCCCCAGACCCAAAACCACCGTCAGCTATATATATATATATATTCGTGTTCTTGTGGACACGATAACTGTTGTAATTTTGTGCCAATCACTTTCAAATTGATACGTAAAATATTACGACCCAAAATCTCGGTCGAGTTCGTTAATGGGAAAAATCGGACCATGGTGTTGAAAATTGGGCGGCTTTTTCGAAAAAAACAAAATATCGCTATAACTTTCTTATTAAGTAAAATATTGAATTTGTTTAAAGTTCCTACTATTCTTTGGATAAGGGCCAAAAAGGTATCTAAGTAAAGTTTTTTGATATCACCAACCATTGGCCCACGAGATGAAAAAAATGGGGTTTCGAAGATAAAAAAAAATCATACTTCCCATAATAGGCACAGTATCGAATCGGTTTAAACTGGTCGTTAGTCCTCTTAACATAATCTAAAACTTTTGTCTGAAACAATTTTTGATAGGACCAACCCTTACGGCAAGTGATGACCAAAATGTCGCTGGAATTATAATAAGATCGAGCTTGTCGTATGCTAAACATGTAAAACTTTTTTCACATGCAACCATTTTCGTATCGAGTAAATTTGAAGTTTTTCTTAACTTTAAGGTGGAAATCTTAAATCTTAAATCTTTTTTATCCTCTCCTTAGCACCGGTAAAATCTACTTCCGCCTTCCGGCGTACCGAAAGGGATTTCTTAAATTGAAAAGAATGTAGTCTTTCTCAATATTTATAATTTTAATTTTTTTTCCAAGAGTGTTCAAATAGATTTTGTTATGGGTATTTATGTTGAATTTCTAAGTTATTCTATATTCTATTGATGATTCACGAAATGTTAAATGAATTTAAAACCGACTGGAATTAACAATTTCCATGAAATTTAAACATAAGGTTAGGAGTGTTTAATGTAAAATAATTTTGATTTTTCAAACATTTATAAAATGTTAGTAAAAAAACCAAACTAGATTAGTAGACCAACCTTAATATCTGCTGTTAGTATATTTATAAATAAATAAGTCTTTTATACTGATCAGATCATAATAATTGATTATGTAGATTCCAGTAGGTAAAGTAATATTCTACTCCACAAATGAAAAAGGGACTGCCACAGCAATTGCTTGGATGGATCAAGGGAAACCATGATAAAATTTGATCAGAGCAGCATCTCAAAATTCACAATTAATTGCAAACTAAAAAAAAATAAAAATATAAACACATAAAATAACGTTAAGGTAATTACATGAAGATACTAAATATAAAAATAACTGACCCTGAAATTTTCAGGATCTATTTTAAACTTTTCAATTAGTATTTTTTAACAAAAATCCATCGACACTGTGATATGATTTGTGTAAAAAAGACGTTAAACTGTATTTTAAATAAATTGGTGGAAAAATTTTAAAAATAATTTGGTAATTTATTAAAAGTAACAACGGAAGCATAATAAGGTTCTTTCTAAATATTGTAAGTTTTATACAGAAACAGTACTATTGTCAGCTATTTTAAAAATAAGTAACTATCCTTTTTAGCCAAGACTGCACATTTATAAATTGCACATTCTGCGTTTTTAATGGGGCCACAAAAGATGCTGTTGTAGGATTAATTAGCTAACAGCGTAATATTATCAAAACCATTACAGAAATTTGGTAAACTTTACAGTGTTACATAATTTACAATGCAGATGCAGCAAGTACATTGAGATTGCCAGCCTCTAGGATACGATCGGTTGCATCTTTTATCCGGAGGTCCCGGATTCGCATCTTGATCAAGCATGGTATTTTTACACGCTACAAAACTGCCACTTCCTTTCATCATCTGAAGCAATACCTAACAATGGTCTCAGAAAAAAGTATATCGAGGTAAAAATGAACAGGATTAAATCAGCAAAAATTCAACGATTTTATTATTTTAATTATGTAACTATTTTATAAATATTCCAATGAAGATTACTGAAATATACCAATAGTCACCTCCATCAGACTAGACAAGGGAGTTCTTTTTTCATAATGCAACACAATACGTTGGTGAACAAAAAAAATATATTATGCTTTCATTACCAATATTAATAAATTTCTGATTTGTTTATTTTAAATAAAATTGAAACGTTTTTTTTTACAAACCAATCGTACTCTGTCGATGAGTTTTTTAAAGTGTTAATAATTTACAAATAACTAATTTTTGACTTGAAACGTCTTCAAGATCACACCAAAACAGACGGGTACCAGAACAGAGATTTTTAGCGTAATGAAAAGGTCTACATCGTCCTGCCTTAATAACTCCTTGACTATTAGTCTGAGAGACGGTAAATACGGTGTCGTATAACTTACATGGTCAGCTCGCCGATACGACTTTGAGTTTGCGTAACTGGTGAGCAGATTGGCGATGAGGGGGCACAGCGCAAATCAGCCAAAACTGGTGCTCTCGCTCATTTGCATTCAGTTTAGCTCACGACTTAGACGTGATAGCGCGGTGAATTGTGTGTTTGTGTTTACAGTTTGTCGAGATAGATCGATTTAAGTAATAATAATTGTATTTTGAACAATATTTATGTGTAAAAAACTAAAGTAAACACGTAATTCAATACGTAAGCCTCAGCCCGCGCTAAAGGCAGCCGGTGATATAGATTACGCATATCGTTAGAAAGGGGAGATTACGAGCCACGCACAGGTACCCGAATGTCCGGTGTCGAACGAGCAAGACCGTTTCGGGAGCGTCGGAAAGCTGGCACGACGCGCTCAGTGAACGTCGCCGACGACGCGAGCATCTGTACCGCTGCTTATTATGTCTTACGTCTCTTACTTCTCATATCACAGACCGATGTTGAATAAAATTGTCGTCGAATATTAGTCGAAATAAACATCATGTACCGTTTAGTGTCTGTTTTATGTTAAAATTAAATTTAGTACGCAGTCGATGTCTCATTTTTATTTCAATCCGATACACTAAAAGTACAGACCGATCAATTTATCTGTAGAGTTGGCCAAATGAAGGAACTAAAATTTTCCATCGGAGACTTTCAGTTCTGTTTAAAAAAAAATACGATGGTGGCTTTCCCATTTAACTCTACAGATAAGTTGGTCGGTCTGTAGCTCGGAGGAACTTCATCCAAGGTCTGTAACGTTTGACATTAAACCAACGGCTGTGCGCTCCGACGCAGCCCCACCCGATTTTTTTGCATTTGTTTAATGTTCACAAATATGTGCTCAAATAATTTCCATTATAATCAATATTGTAATTTTTTGGTACTATTTTATTTGTTTATTGTTTTTAAGCGATAATACAGATCTTGACAATTAAAAATTATTAAAAAATTATGTATTTTTAGACACCGAGATGATCTCTGTTTTACTGTGGTAATCGATGTAAACAAATTTTGACATTTCTTCAAACGTAACATAACCTACTTATCGATTATTAAAGTGAATTATATAATGTATAACAATAACTGAACTGAATAAAATATTGATTTTTTTTTATTACATAATTTATGTGGGACCTGCAAACAAAAAATTTCCAGGTCTACAACAACGGAAGAACAGACAAACCGTTTTAAACAAAATTTGTCATCGCAGATATAATATTTTGAATGAAACAAGTCGATGCATAAAAGAATGATATCAAATAGTAGATACAGATATAATTAATCGAAGACTTTTTTGTTTTATTTGTTTACTTGCATCGACTGTTACGGTCATTACAGCGAATAAAAAATTGCAGTGAAACTACACCTAGTGTTCTTTAACTTAAGTGACCTATGATAATTGGTTTATTAAAAGCAGCATATACCACTGCAATTTTTATTTCAATTTTCCTACATGTTAGTCTGTGAAACATTTTAAAAAATGTGGAATGATCAGGTTTTAAGGGGAAGCAATATATTTTGCCTTATCATAATAGAAACGAGTTGAACGATGTTGCCAAACAGTGTTTATAAAATTAATCAAAAGTCGATTCTTTTTTTTGTGAGCTGACATAAATCAGAAGAAATGATAAAATGTTCAAAATACAAAGGATTTGATTGTATTTTTGCCAAGTTTGAAAGAGTATATTACTTGCATATAATATAAGCAAAAAAACAAACACGTATATTATTAATATAAATGTAATTATATCAGAACAAATCTTCAAGGCCAATTATAGGTGGTATTTATTGTAAATCAACCATTTGATAACTTGTGGGCTGCATGCAACCCCCACACTTCCTCATTGAAACCCTACATTTTTTATAGATGATTTAACTGACTGTATAATCTAAATGCTTCTGCACAGGAGTAATTTTAGCACATGAAAAAAAATGCTAACCTGACTGGGATTTAAACCCAGATAATTCTATGTGTAAAAAACAGGCTACTATTATTCATTCTGCCATTTAGGTCAGCAAAGTATGTTCTATAATTATCCTAAATTACACATGAGTTATGTAGTATTATGTTTAAATATTTTTGTGAATGTTTAAAATATTATTACAGCACGCATGTATTTTAGCTATGAAATTCTAATTCTTGTCAATGTACATTAAAGTAGATGAAGCTAGCTATAGATTTTTAAGACAACCAGACATATGACATAAGTTTTATAAATTCTTTAGATGTTCTCAAAAAGTACTTTCTTCAGAAAGTAAAAGAGTAAAGTGATTTCCTTCTATTTACTCACCGAGCTAAATATAATATTGTATACGAGCATGCTATGTCATCAAAATTCAGGTAAAACAGTCAGTCCTACAAGTAACACCACCTTACTTTTTTTGCTGATGTGACTGGTCACATAATCTTCATTACTCTCAAAGAATGAATTCTCAGTGGCTCCACTTGTACATCAGGTGTTTTACATTTCTCACAACCGTAAGGATGATTTGGAAAGACTGTATAAAGCAACTAGGCCTAATTAATTTATTTTCAGAGATTGGTTTAATGGAATGAACAAAAACTTAAAATTATAAATTTCTCATCTCAACAGTGCTACCAGAAACGTTTTTCAAGAATATACTAATAATAATAGCTCTGAAAGGTCTTTAGAAAATTTCCATTAATTTGAAATTGAGTCTTTACAATTTTTTATAATTTTAATTTACCTCCTTTCCTCTGTGAAACTCTGAATTATAATGAAAAGGGATAAGCGTCTTGTCATGTATCTTCTGTGAATGTACAATTTTTAATTAATATATAAAAAAAAAGAATAGAAATAAGTAAGATCTAGAATAAGTGACATTTTTATTTTGTATTATAAAATTGCATATTATACACCACTAATAATATTTATATCTGGTTCTGCAACTCCTAGAATATTCTCAGGAAGCAGCCTCCTGGAATAAAGGGTATGAAGTAAAGGTAAAAAGCCAAAGGACTAAAAGGTTCATTAAATGAACCGGCTTCATTGATTATCACTTAAAGGTGACTGGTTTCAGTTGGACTGCATACTGTTGAATAATAACCATACTTATCAGTGCCACTTTAAAAAAAAAAAAATAATCCTTAATTTATTCACATGAGCAACAGTAGACTAACACCTACAAAGTCACCCTGTTTTTCTTTTTCATACGAAATGAAAAATTCCAAGATTGACCAGGATTTTAGCCAAGAATCTTCTGAATGAAAGACAGAGATGCTACTACAATGCTATGGAGATTAACAGAGTGGTTTAGTTTATAATAAATTACAGTTTACCTTCAATAAATTTAATGAAATATTTTTTCATTTATGTATGTTTTACCTGTAATTAATTTTGTCTTATTTTGATATGAACTAAAACAAAATGTCATATACACACACAAGTAAACACACACGTGCACATACAACATGGGCAGAGAGAGAGAGAGAGAGAGAGAGAGAGAGAGAGAGAGAGTGAGAAAAGTTGCTTTTAACATATCAATAAATGAAACAAATTAGTGACTAGGTTTCTATGTTAAATACACAGTGTGCCAAAAAAGTAATGAAGATTGATTTTTTCCAAGTACACTTTCAAAAAACGAGCCAAATGTGGTAACCATTTCACCCGCTAGATTGTGCTGAACACGCGGATACTTCGATCGTGTCGATGACTCAGCCAGTGAATGCACAGCAGCTGTCAACGTAATGTTATGCAAGTAGCACCACTGTCACTACTGGTAGAAGAAATAAAAAAACATCGCAGACGGCTGCTCTAAGGAAAAAGCAAGGAGAGTGGAAGCAACTGGCAGGAGATGTGGGACTTGTCAAGACGTGGTAGATGGACGCATAGGCTCATTCCTGACATCCGGGAATGGGTACTCAGGAGACATGGGGAGATAGATTCTGGACGGCTCAGTGGCTCACAGGTAATGGGCCGTTCAGGAAGAACCCATGTTTTATAGGAAAACGACTTACCCCTGGATGTTCGCACTGCAGAAAGGATGATGATGAACCCATACTTTCTTCAAGTACCCAAGGTGGGAGAGGTTTCGACTGATTAACTAGGGTCTTGACTCACCAGAAGTAGTCATTCGGATTATGCTGCAGGACGAGTGTGGGTGGAGAAAATGCCACGAATGAATTTGGAAAGTTCTTAAGCAAAAGGCCTTGGAGGAATGAGTGGTATCTGGGGGTTGGTGAGGGGATAGCCCGTGTATGGGGGTGGTGGAAGCCTCCGGGTCGTCACCAGTGATGAAGTGTTTGTGACTTCTTGATCCACCTGCTCCCTGGATCTTCGATGGGCACGTTGTTTGGTATCAGCTATTGGTATGAGGATGCGATAGAGCAGCCTGTCTTCTACATCTACCAGTGTGCACCGTATGTAAAGAGCAGAGGTTACAGATCCTGTCCCCCAGGAGGATCAAGTATATGTGGGGAAGGGACAGCTTGTACGCGGAGGTGGCAGGTGTCCTCGGATCGCTGCCATCGATGAGGTATGTGAGACTCCTGATCAGGTTTTCAGGTGACCCGTGTGGTAAACAACGCAAATTTTTTATTGAGTCCCTGTCTCTGATGGGAAACTTACACACCCAGTAGTGCGGTCTGCTGGGCGTTTGGGCGCAGCTTTTTTCTCCTCCTGGGCAAAAAAAAGAAAAGTAGCGGTAGTCAAACATAGCATCATGAATCAAAGCGCTGTGATAAAATTTTGCTGTAAATTAGGAAAAACGGCATCAGAAGTTTACAAAGGTGTTTTAAGTTCGACCCAGAGATAAAATGCCAACCCACCGGGTTGGTGTAGTGGTGAACGCGTCTTCCCAAATCAGGTGATTTGGAAGTCGAGAGTTCAAGCGTTCAAGTCCTAATAAAGTCAGTTATTTTTACACGGATTTGAATACTAGATCGTGGATACCGGTGTTGTTTGGTGGTTGGGTTTCAATCAACCACACATCTCAGAAACGGTCGAACTGAGACTGTGCAAGACTACACTTCATTTACACTCATACATATCATCCTCATTCATCCTCTGAAGTATTATCTGAATGGTAATTACCGGAGGCTAAACAGGAAAAAGAAAGAAAAGAGATAAAACGTCAGATTATGGAATGGCATGAAACATCGTCACCGACGCAGAAGAAACTCAGGTTGCAGAAATTATGCATCAAGACAATGGTGATTGTTTTTTCGATACTTCTGGAGTTATCCATATTGAATTTCTCCCTGAGGGGACAGCAGTACTACTCCCTAAGTACAGTACTACTTAGGAGTCGTGCAACGTCTCTTTGTTCACATGCGTCGTGTCAGGACATATCGGTTCCAAAGCAAGAGTTGGATTCTTATGCATGACAATGCACCCGCTCACTGCGCACTACCCGTGCAACAGTTACGAACACCCACCCTATTTGCCTGATTTGGCACCTGCAGACTTTTTTCTATTTCCGAAAATTAAATGTGCTTTAAAAGGAGAATGTTTCAGTGACATTGAGGACATCGAATGTACTGTTGACAGACTGAACAAAATCAGGATTTCCAGTGTTGTTTCAACAACTTGTATGATCGATGTAATTGTTGTGTGGAGGTGCAAGGGGATTATTTTGAATCCATATCACTGCAAAGTTAAAATAAACTTCTTATTTTCAATATAATGCTAGTTGTCTCATAACTGGCACACTGTGTATAAGTGTCTACAAAAAAGAATTGACCAAATTAATTAAATTAGATGATTGAATTTATTGTTCTTTAATAAGTCACTGCGTTTCTTTTCTTTTGTTTCATAATTATCTATTGCACTGACATATTTGCTACTTTTTATTTGCTTAAATATGTCCGATATACATATCCTAATCTCAGTCTATTCTTAAAAATTGTATTTTTAAACTCCAAACTAAAATATTTATTAAATAATAAGCTAAGTTTTATTTTATTTTTCTCAGTTCCAGTATAACATATGGACCACCAATCTTTTAGTTGATTATCCCCAAAAATATTTCTTTTTACAATTTATCTTAAAACTTCTTTTGTACTTCATCATATGGCCTAATTTTAACATATTTCAATCAAGTTGTGTGCAAGACTGTAACTTATCTTTAACTCGAAAGATCAGGCTTTTTCAATATCTCTTCCCTTTTCCTAACCCTTGATCTCTATTTCCTCATTACTGGTTCTACAGGTGCAGATCTGATATTGCTTCTGAGCCAAGAGTATCAGGATCTTAGTAATACAGCCAGTGTATTTTTGGTGTTATCTGATAGGAAACTGTATATAGATCAGATTTGGGCATTCTGCAACTTGTGCAATGGCCACACAATAACCCTAATAGTTAAATAATCTGCCTATTTTTTTAAATTTTCTTACTTCTAAATTTTTTTGTGTCAGTCATCTGATAGCTCAATTTTATTTTCCATTTCTTCCTTTCTATGCTAATCTTTTAGCCCTATCATATTTACTAGATTTTACATCCTCAATTATTTGTTTTATACATTTCAATCTTCTCCAAATTTTATCTTTTATACACTGCTCTATTATCAAATTAACGTAGTCATTATGGATCTGTCAATACATGGTTCAATTAACCTGTTATGGCTCTAAAAGATTTTGCTGCACATCTCAACTTTCAAACTTCATCGACCAACCTAACTTTCTCCATCCTTCTTTACCATCATATATAAAATGTTTCAACATTTTATCTTTCTGCTTTTCCCAATATCTGTGTTTTTATAATTATAAAGTACTATTCTTGAAAAATAATAATTATTTTAAAAATATTTATCTAATTCCTTCATCTTTATTTTATGCTTATAGATTTTTCTACTGAACAAAGCTCACCGTGCTTTTGCCAGAGGGATTGTTAGTATATTAAAATTCTTAAAGGTTTAAATTCTCAAATCTGTATGATGCAGGGTAGCATTCTGTCATTCATCTCAAGGTTTCAGGTATGAGCCCAATTCAGCAATCAGCATAGCATTCTTCAAATGCTACACTACTTTATAATAATAAAGTATAAATAACTTTCACTGAGAATTAGCCTGATTTTGATCTATGTAAACAATAATAATATTCATTTTGTTTTATGTTATAACTATTATGGTTTTAGGGAACCTGAATTGTAAACACCCTTACCATTGAAAATGGTATAGTTATTCTAAGAATATTAAGATTGTTATACTAAATAAAGTAAGAAGTGAAATGATATTCAGATGGTATAAATGATATTCACTGAACTAAATAAACTGCTGTACATCAGTATGTAAAAACTCACTGAAATTCAAGTGATATTCAGCTCTACAAGTGACAGGTAGTACAATGAGCACCATTACTTTTACAGAAATAAAGTATTGATCAGTGCATTCATTACAGTTTTTTGAATGTATGAGATAGGTAGTATAAATGACAAATTATTATATTGCTTTCTCTGGGAAACAATACAGGGCACTCAATCACATCATTATAATCATAAATATATTTTATTAACAATGTTTGACCGTTCTTAAGTATGTTGATACAGTACGATGGTGATTTTTTTTTTCAACAAAAAGATGATGAAATGTATAATAGAACAACAGTTTTTTAAGGATGACCATTTCATCCAAAAAAAAAAATTGTAATTATTTCTGAAATCAAAAGGAATAAGAAAAAATATATAAAAACTTACAAATTACCTAAAATTTTGGTTTATATAACGAAAATTAAACCAGGAAAAGATCAGTACAATGGGTTGATAAGCAGACCTTAGGTTGGATAAAAAAATTACTAAATTAATACATAATTATGGATAAAATATGTTAAAACGTTTGTCAGTGTTATGATTTATTTCAGATTAAATAAGTGTTCAGTATTAATTTCATTACTTGTAATACTATAATATATAGTAGAATGAATATTTTGTTTTGTTAAATACCTAGTTAAAATCTTCCACATTTTGATGTTTTGTTTTTAATAAACATCGAAATTCGTATGTTTGTGTTTAGTTTCTATGGATCTTATTCATACTAATTTAATTAGAATAAGTTTTCTACAAGTTTTATTACCCGTTTAAAAAGTTATTTTACATTAAACGTAAAATAGTGTGTTTTTCGACCTAAATCTTTTGTCTACCAAAAATACAATTCTAGGACCTGTTTTTTTACAGTTTTTCAGGTTAAATTTCATATAAAACCACTAAATTTACTTTACCACTAAGTTAATTTTGGTCCCAGGAATTACAGTCTGGTTAGCTTTATCGAAGGCGCAGAAATCAGGGCGAAATCTTTTGCCAGCCGACATTCGCTAACGGAGTGTTTGCGAACCTATGTTTGTGCAAACTTTCTTCTTTATTTTCCTCAGGAGAGCATGTTCTGAAGAAAATATATAAATAGATATATGTATATATATAAATTGTTGTAGAGTAATTAGCTGACAAATGTAAAATAAATACCACGAGCACCTGTTAATCAGTTAATTCTTAGTAATTATGAACTTTAGAAATGTTAATTGTAGCCTTTGTCTTTAATTATACATTTTTTATTTATTTTTACATTAGTTCATCATTTTTTTTAAATACACACTGTTGAGTCCTGAACTGTACTATAACTTATATATGTCCTATGATAATTATTTTTTTTTTTGTTTTAAGTAAATTAAATGCATTGTAATTTTTCAAAGGTCAAAATTTAGTGCCGGCATCCATGACGCGAATGGTAGCGTCTTGGCTTTTCATCCGAAGGTCGCGGGTTTGAATCCCTGCCAGGCATCGCATTTTTTTCACACACTACAAAATTATCAATGAATCTCATCTCTGAAGGAATACCTAACGGTAATCCGGGAGGATAAAAGCTGTTTTTAATTTTACAAATTCATAAAATTTTTCTGTTAAATTTTGTTTTGTTATGTTTTTAATAATAAAAATTGATTTATTTTTTGTTTTTCATAGACTCTGTTACATCAATTTTCTTAGAATTAAATTCTGTACAAGTTTTGAAAATAAAATTTACGTTTTTATTAGTCATTTAACAAAGTTATTGCACTTCAAACCTAAAAAAAATGTGTTTTTCTATTTTACATTGGATATCATAAAAAACTAAGGCAGATACAGTTCTGGGATCTATTTTATTCGATTTTCCAGGCCAAGAAACATAAGAAATTATGAAGTTTAACCCTTACATAACGCTTAAAAATCTCAGTATGATCTCATTTCACCGGGGTGAATTGAAATCCAGGCGAAATTTTTCGCTTGCCGTAACTCAATAACAAAGCGTTTTCGGACATATGTTTGTACGAATTTTTTTCTTTACTTCAAACTCTAGAATCAATTACCAAATTATTTCCCTTTCCTGTTGAATCATTCTGTATATGTATATATAAAAATGAAGTGTTTTAGTAATCACTGAAACTGTAGTGTGTTATGTAAGAAAAATTTGAATAAGTTAAATCAAATTGTAAAAAAATAAGAATTTTAAATTTAAATTATTATCCTTATAAACGGTTAAAAATATATCGCAACCAAGTTAACCAAAATTTTTGGGGAAAAATTACACATGAAAGATCAACGTTAACTGGTTATTACGTGAGATTATTAATAATGTTAAAATATATAGTTAGATTTCGTAAAATATCATACACTAAAATTATTTTTCTTTAAAAAAAATATATTAACGTAGGCGTGATTTATTTTTATTTCTGAGAAAAGAATTATGTAATTTTAGTCTTTATTATGGGATAAATCGTTATTTTAACATAATTTTTAGTCAACCTTAACATTTAGTTAATTATATTTTACTTCCGTTTTAGTAATACAAAGGATGACAACATTTAAAGAATTTCGATGTTTTGAACACAAAAGTAACACATTTATTATAATCGCTATGACTCCTAAAACTCTAGCATTAGATGGTGAAACTATGCGTAAAAAGAATTTCAATTGATGTTAACAATAAATATTTCTGTTGCTCATAAAGCGAAATTATTAAATGATAAATTCTATTAGGATAATGAAATTGATTTGTTTGTAATAAAATCAAACAGCACTATTTTTTATTGAAAAGCGCCTTAATGAAATGCTAAGCTTTTCATAATTATTAGGTATTTCTTACACTTTCTTGTATTCCAGTCTGAAGTGTAATATCTCTGGGTGTTTTCTAAAACAGTCAAACCAAGTTTTCAAGATAAAAAAAATGATTTACCAGATCGTAGAATGGCACCTATAAGTATCACTCATGTTGAACGATATTTAGAAGATCCCTTGAATCGAGCCCTGGCTCAGGTGGGGGTTTGGTGAGGTGGGTTTTCATCTCACCCAGTTCCTGTCTGAGCACGGGGACTTTTTTGCATACCTTCGTAGAGTCAGAAGAAGAGACTCCCCAAGATTTCTCTATTGTGACGAAGAAGGTGCCCCTGCCCACACATTCTTTGACTGCATTAGATGGAATCAGACAAGACTGAGACACGGGGTAAATAGACTAAAACCTGAGACTACCGTGAATTACATGCTGACTAACAGAAGAACTTGGGATGAAGTAGCGAAGTACGTTGAAGAAATTCTGATGACTAAAGGGATAGACAACAGGGAATGGGGAGCAGATTAATGCGATCCTGAAGACAAGTCATGACGAAAGAGCTTATGTGTGAAGGGGTGATGGACAGCTCCCTGCTGAGCTGTTAGTCATCCGCGATTGGGCGGATGGACTTCGGTGATGAGGCACGGGGACATCTGACCCCCCCGAGCCCGAGGCATTCTCCGGGTCATGGAATGCTTAATTACCGGGCCGGCCCGGGGAGAGATAAACGGTGAGATAAGAGATTTTGTCGGTAGGGTGCAGTACCCATAGGCACTTAATTAGATCTAGCCGAACCCGTGCGAGTCCGACACTCCTCCATTTATGGGGGAGTACGTAAATGGTATTTCTCTGACTCATCGAGAATAAAAAAAAAAAATCTCTGATGGAAGGCTACTAAATCTATTTGATATTGATAATCCTCCAATGGTCGGATTATGAATTACAATTTGTTTTATCGACATATGTATGGTTCTGCAATGAATGAAGGTAGGCTGCGATTCCATAACCCCGCTGTCGTTATCGCTTCAATTCCCAGGTAGATTGTTTGCTATATCATCTCTCATTAATTTTCTTCGAGCTACCTACCTCGGATCCCTATTCGACGATGTTAATGGACCGTGCTTTCATGGTGATACCAGATAACCTCTATAATCAGAAGTTCCATTGTCGACCATATAAGCTGGTATAGAATTCATCCTTCCCTAAAGGTTAGTCGGCCCGAATATAATTAAAATATCTGAAATATAATTAAATATATCTTCTAAATTTTATAGAGTAGTACGCAAGATCTACTTGTTTTCACTTTAATAATATTTTTTTCTGATCAGTTATTTAAAAATCTGTTTTTTAAGCAGTAAAGTGCATAGAAAAAACCATGTTATCCATAATAACTCGCATATAAAATCATAAAAACTCATATAATTACACATAGAACTCCACATATAAATTACGGAAAAAAAAGAATTTTACGAATACTCATTTTTCTTCTCATATTTTTGAACCTTCATAAATAATAAACATTTTGTAATTGTGTGTATTTCTATTGGGAATTTTCACAGTATGTTTTAATTCAAATGACAAATATCAGCTATGTATATATGTATCAAGGGAATATACATATATTAATATCCACAATTCACAGATAGATATATGTGTTGTTCTAATCACACATACGCAACTTTAATATACAAATTACCGGCTTTTTTTCTGGAAAGAGGATTGGAGAAATAAGATAGCTTGAACTAGAGTGGAGATGAACAAACAATATCCCAAGTCTTTTTTCCTTCGTCCGTTTGCAATCCTCTTAGAAAGGATGGCTTTTTAAGGATCTCAAGGAACAAAGAAAGATTACACACACATACTTTCTAGGAGCAAAGGGGAGTAAAAGTAACTGTGAAAGATGTAGGGGATGTTTATTTGTATTCTTTTTACAGAAGTTCTAGGACTGATGGCAATTGGTATTTGAAAGAACTACAAATATCTTTGAAAACTCAACTACTCATCCCCAGTCATAGAAAATTAAATAATCTTTCGTTAAGGTAAGTTCTGAGCAAAACAAAACTATATTCTTGACTTAAAAAATTTTGTTTAAATTATAAAACAGTGAAAGAATAATATTAAGAGATTTGTTTTAATATTGTTTAGTATCTGAAAAAAAGAATTGTTTATAAAAAGACATTGTTGAAGAAAGGTCATGGTGCCGTTATCTAAAATTATTGTTTTTAATTATTACCGTATTATAATTTATATGTTAGTTCGTAATTCTTTTATATGTTTTGTCTAGAATTCAATTCCCAGCAAGGTTAAGAATTTTATCCCCGCTAAAAATTATTCTAATTCCTTGCTTGTACAATATAGTATAACCTATTAAAAAGGCTGTTAAAAATGATCGTAATGTCAAACAAAATTTTAGATAAAATAATTTTTATAACAACATCAAGTTTGTTTTTAATTTATTCAACTTCCGTTTGGAATAAATTATACTTACTTATAGCCTGGTTTTAGCGACTTACGTCCTACGTACTAACTTTACTTTCTGCTAATACTCGTACTTAACTTAGCGTTCATTTTGTATTAAGAGTAAGTTATGTGTAGATAAGAGGACAGACATACGAATAAGTACAGTTTATCGTTCTGTAACTTGTAAATAATTTATTTGAAAGATAAATTACGCAGGCAAAATATTATATACAAATTATATCGTGTCAAATCATTGAAAAATAAAAATATAAACGAATATTGATTTATCAAGTTTTTACAATCTGTTACTCAATTATTTATAAGTATTATTTAGTGAAACTGATAAACAGCGTACCTTGAAGGAATATTCATGAAATAAATAAAAAAATTCCGATAAATATATTTGTGAATAAATGTCAAATGATTAATTGATTTAAAAAAAAAAAAAGTATCCAGTCAGTTCTTAAAATTTGAATTTCAGTTTACAAAAAATTCATTAAAAAAAATCAAATAAACCGTAGGAGTTAAATATGAAATTCTTTACGAAAAGAATAAATTTCTGTTTTTACGTTTTTAAAATTACAAAATGGAATATTATTGAATCATTAAGTAATATTATATTATATCAGATAAAATCTAAATCAGATTTTACTTTTAACAAAATAATATAACATATATTTTATAATATATAATAATAATAAGTAACAAAATAATGCATTATTTATTTAAATATGATTTCGAAAAAAATGATTAGTTATAATTTTATAAAATCCGAAACATAAAAAAATGTCACATTAAATTTAATTTTTTAAAATGTGAAAAATAAAATATTGTTTTTATTTATAAATTACGACAAAAAATGTATCTTTGTTACTAAACTCAAATTCTATTACATGGTAATATCATTTATAGATATGAGCACATTCAAATTATATAAATACATATATTTTTTTTGTAATATGTATGTTGCAATCTGTTCAAATAGTAAACAGTAAGCAACCCCTCTCACAGAACAACGAGATGAGGATGGTATGTATGACATGTATAAATGAGTGTAGTGTTGTACAGACTCAGGCCGATTATTCGTGACCCACCGGGTTGGTCTAGTGGTGAACGCGTGTTCCCAAATCAGATGATTTGGAAGCCGAGAGTTCCAGCGTTCAAGTCCTAGTAAAGCCAGTTATTTTTACACGGATTTGAATACTAGATCGTGGATACCGGTGTTCTTTGGCGGGTGGGTTTCAATTAACCACACATCTCAGGAATAGTCGAACTGAGAATGTACAAGACTGTACTCATACTTATCATTCTCATTCATCCTCTGAAGTATTATCTAACCGGAGGCTAAACAGGAAAAAGAGAGAGGCCGATTATTCCTGTGACTTATGCTTAATTGAACCCCCAACCACCAAAGTACACCGGTATCCACTTTCTAGTATTCATATCCGTATAAAAGCAACTAACTTTTACTAGGATTTCAACCTCATAACTTTAAAAAATCAGCTAAACTACTGATCGTGACGACAAGTTAACCTCTAGACCGGCACGGTGAGTTAATTATATTGGCAGAAAAATTTTATTCATGAAACGCATTCAAAAAATGGAAAAAAATTATGGGGCAAAGGAATAATAATTATTTGTTTATTTTATTTTTATTTTATTTTTATTTAATAATTTATTTTTATATAATGTTATTTGAACTAATTTATAATGAGTGCCAACGTTTGTCTTTTATAACAGAAGTTATAATTAACTAGAGTTAACTAAATTGGACTTTTTTTTTCAGAAGATGATGACGTTTAAAAACAACCTATATGAGAATACGCATCTGTTGCACGAAAAAACTTGGAAAAATTCTGTTGAAGAAACGGGTCTTTATAAAGAAGATCTTGTTGATAAAATATATTAAGTACCACTGGCGGTACGCAAAACTGACACCGACAATACACTAATATTTGTTTTGTTTTATAATCATTATAGTAACAACTACTAATACAACTGATATTTATTATTATCAATACAGTGAATCAGCGATTTATGAGCTGTGGAACAACACTAGCTTATCAGATATTTTAAATCGCCTCAATGACTTAAATCTAAGTTTGCAAGGTGAAATAACTAATCGATTTTCACAAAAAATAAAGGTAAATGATGTATGAAGGTGTTCCGATTGAAAACCTGACATCTTATCCAAATTTGGGAAATGTTTTGACAACATAATACTGTAATGAATGATAATCTCTTCAGTAATATAAAACGCCATTGCCTGATGCTCGCTGAAACGTTAGAAGAATATTTTAAAGAAGACTATTCTGAATTCCTACGGGAATTCATACTGGATTTCCTTCCTGAGATCCTAACTTACAATGAAACAGAATCTTTGATAAAACTATCTTGCGATGGAGTTTTGAAAATTAAATTTACTAAATTAATAAAGTGAATTCTGGCTAAAGGTTAAAAATGATTATATATCTCTAACCGGATTAGCGCTGTTATTTTTAATTCCATTTTCTTTCTACCAATGCGTTTGTGAACCTGGATTTTCTGCTTTGGTGAATGTAAAACCTAAATTTCGTAATTGAACTAACTAAACCTTGACCCAAATTTGCACTTAAAATTAAGTTAACTGATCCAGGTATATTTTCACTTGTTCAAGCAATCAGCATTATCCTTTTCACTGAATTTTTAATTTTCAAGAATATTGTAATCAGTAATACAGGTAAATATATAATGTAAAATTAATAAGTCGTTTTGCAAAAATAATTAAAACATTCAATATACAAAAACAATTGTAATACGTGATTTTTTTGTAAAATAAATAGATAATTTCAAAAAGATTGTAATTTTTTATCACTTTACCAGTCTGAGATGTAAATTTACAGCTATTCTAATGATATATTACATATGTAATAGTTCAGCGGATCACTACTGATCTCTAATTCACCTGAGTGTGCGAAAAAAAATGTTTGAGAACCGCTGTTCTGTAACATTTAGCTATGATGGAGCATTGAACGGGAGAGCAGCATGTGTTAACGGTTAAAATACATAATATGTATTAAAATTTGATATAATGTATTATATCAAAATTGTATCGTTTCGCGGTTGCACAACGTTTATCGAAGTCACCTCAATACCCATCAAAAGATCCGGTGCCGTCAGCCAACTCGACCGATTAAAGTCGGGATGGAGAATTTTGAAAAAAAAAATTGGTTTATTGTTGAATAATCATTATCCTTTTAAGCAAAGGAATATTTAAAACATGGATACCGTAAAATCTACAACGCTACGAAGCCCATAACTCATCGTCATTCGATTTCTTTTGGCTTGCTGAATATAAGAATTCGAAGAGTTCCCTTATAAGTAATTTATACAAGCATATCGATAACTTTTCACCGCCGATTTTCTTAAGAAGGTTTCAGGAATAAGTTATTCCCAATATGCTAACGACTAATGAATTCATTTATGTGGATAAGCGAATAAAAATCCTCTGGTATAAGGCAAAAACCATAATGAAATGCAATAAAAACCAGTGTACAATACTAAACCTCACCGTATAGTGTCGATTATTGTTCTGGAATAATCAATTTATAATTCTTTGAAGAAAATAATGGGTAACCGTGAAGTTAAAGAGATACATCCGAATGATTGAAGCATTTTTGTATTTTTAAACGGTGGAGAAGTCTGAAATAAATCCGAAACATTATTTTAACTGAATGGGGCGATCAATCGCGCAAATAGCCAATTAGTAAAGGCAGTGTATATATATATATATTTCACTTTCTTGTGGACACGATAACTGCGTCATTTTGCGCCAGTCACTTTCAAATTGATACGTAAAATATTACGACTCAAAATCTCAGTAGAGTTTGTTAATGGGCAAAATCGGAACATGGTGGTGGAAATGGAGGAGCTTTTTCGAAAAAAGCAAAATATCGCTATTACTTTCTTATTAAGTAAAATATCGAATTCGTTTAAAGTTCCTTCTATTCTTTGGGTAAGAGCCTAACACTTATGAAAGTAAAGTTTTTTGATATCACCAACCATTGGCCCAGGGAGTGGAAGAAATGGGGTTTTGAAGACAAAAAAAGATACCTCCCTTAATAGGCACAGCATCGAATAGTTTTAAAGCGATCGTTAGTCCTCTAAACATTACCTAAAACTTTTGTCTGAAACAATTTTTGATATGACCAACCCTTACGGCAAAAAAAATGTTGCTGGAATTGTAAGGTGGGGCTTGTAGTATGCTAAACATGTGAAACTTTATTTCACATGCAACCGTTGTCGTATTGTGTAAATTTGAAGTTTTTTTCTTTATTATAAGGCGGAAATCTTTTTTATCCCCTACTTAGCATCGGTGCAATCTACCTCCGCCTTCCGACGTGAGATTTTTTTACTCTTCCTTTCCTATAAAATTATTTATTCTAACCTGATGACCATATCAGTAGAAAATGGAAAGCGATAAATTCTTTTTTCTATTTATTTGTTACGTGCGTGACCTAACGGTTCTGCGTGTTAGTTCTATCGCATCCCTTACTTTACCGTACAATAAATCTATTCCATCCGGCTTCTATCCTTTCTCGCCTTCCACTAATTGCTACTGTTACGCGTAAATTATTTATTCTGCATTACAGTATTTCTATAAATTCATGCTATATATTAACATAAATGAACCTGACTGCTAATATTTATGTTAAACCGATGATTTCAATAAATCCGTTCGTTTTTATTTTCTTGATTTATGATAAAATAAATCTTTTAGAACCGATAATCTCTAAGATTACCATTTATCTGTGAATTATCTTTCCGCTTTCAGTTATAATTTATTTCCATTAACTTATGAAATCATTTGCATACACTCATATTTTACGATCTGTATGAGAGTGAAATTTAAAAGCTTTAGAATTATAACAAGTTTATTCAAGATTTACTCTTGATCATACAGAAAAAAGTTGTCCAGATGATGATTTCCAACATTAAAAGTACTAGCAGGCTTGAACGACCTGTGCATGTACTGTACAAATTATATTAGTTATTTTTTTTTTTTTTTTGCTTCTTGTAAAATCTTTAAAATTTCGCATTTAATTTGTGAGATACGTACCTTAAATAGAACACGTTAGAAAAATTGTATGTTTATGAACTGATTCCTTCTAAGATCGATGGGAAATTTAATGGAAGAAAGAAAATTTTGAATTAAAACCTGGATTTTGTGTAGAGCTAAACTTCGAAAATCTAGAAGAAATAATGATCTTTATTTAGAACAACGATAGAGAACTAACATCCGACAGTTTAATTAAAATTTAAATCTGTTAAAAATGCTTTTGTAAAATTTTCCAATCGTAAGAAAATTAAACTTTTATAAAATTCCTTAGTTTTGTTAATAAGCGGGAATATCTGTTTTATTGGTTTTATGTTTCATAAAATAAATTGTATGTACCATACCAATAAAAGAGACCGTTGTCTTAGAATTTGCTAGAATAACAGTTATTAATTTGTATTTTTTTTATTCTCATTCTAAACGCAGTTAAGAATACTGATTTTACACTGGTTCGTAAGTACTGTTTATTTGTCAATTAATATTGGTTATTTTGTCTTTGTTTTTATTTTAATTTACTTTTTATAGATAGTTTTTTCATAGTGTCTACTGACGGAAATTATGATTAACTACCAAAATGAACGTTTATGTTTAGGTTTAGGTTTTGAATAAGACTTTTTTGAACACTGTTGTGAAACATAATCTTGTTTTCCAGTTTATTTCAATAAACGTTCCGCGTAGCCATTATTTATAGTTATTCTTTTTTAACTTGATTCCTCTTTAGAAGTATAGATTCTTCAAGTAAGTGAACAAATTAGTTTATGATGTTCATTGTTATCGATATTATAGATAATCGATTACTAAGCTGTTAATTATTGAAATACAACCGCAATAATAATATTTTCATTATCATTACTACATTATGTATTATTATTAGTTACGAATAATGACGGATTAAGGCCGAACAGGGCCCTAGGCATTTCACAGTGAAAGGCTCCACTACATGAAATTATAAATTCAGGAAAAAAATACAAATTTAAGATTCGATTTTTCAATAGAATTTTTTTTTTAAATCAACAGAACTAAAATATGAAACTAAACATATAAAGTTTTTGTGCATTCTCTTTGCTAAACTTTTCAATTATATCACCGAACTGAATTCGTTACAGAATATCCGATTTGATATGTAGAAAGTTCAACGAGTCTCTTGCAAGGTTGGTTTACCGAATTTAAATTATTTAACTGAAAATAATGTTAATAACGAAACTGAATAATATACGTTTATTTCTTCAATCCGATTTTCAAGTATTTTGGGGACCCTAAAAATGTGAAACCGTTCATAATTATTTGATTTTTTTTTATTTCTTAATTTTGATTTCCAGTTCTTTGAAGACGCCTGGAATCTTAGAGTTTTTATAACTACATATTTTAGGGATCATATTAACATTTTTATAATACTCATTTATATAATTTTTCAAATTTTCAGATTTTAAATGAAAAATAATAAAAAATATTATTTATTTATATTATTATTTTTTTAATCGTTATAAATTTGTCAAGATTTTTCAAATTACGGAGTCGTTGAAATCCGGGGCTCTAGGCTATTCTCTAGACCCACCGGGTTGGTCTAGTGGTTAACGCGTCTTCCCAAATCAGCTGATTTGGAAGTCGAGAGTTACAGCGTTCAAGTCCTAGTAAAGCCAGTTATTTTTACACGGATTTGAATACTAGATCGTGGATACCGGTGTTCTTTGGCGGTTGGGTTTCAATTAACCACACATCTCAGAAATGGTCGAACTGAGAATGTACAAGACTACATTTACACTTCATACATATCATCCTCATTCATCCTCTGAAGAATTATCTAAACGGTAGTTACCGGAGGCTAAACAGGGAAAAAGAAAAGAAAGGCTATTCTCAAGAATTGCTTACTAGTTAAACCAGTACTGGTTATACACTATAGATCCTCAATTTTATTGTTTTCATCGAATTTAGTCAATTGATGTCAGTTATCTTTTCTCTTGTACTCTGCTAATTTCTTCTATTGAAAGATGTATTATAAAAATATTTTATATAGTTATTTTTTGGTGTTTTTAAAAAAACTTATATGCTATTTTAATAAAATCCGCGATTTATGAAAATAACATTTTAATTTTAACGCGTTAAAATGGTAATAAGAATTTTTTTTTTAATAACAAAATCTATATTTAAACACGTAAATAAATAATAAGACTTTCTAAATTATTGTGTTTGTTCCATTTAAATAGTGTTAAATTTATAAGATTTCTCATTTTAACTTTGAATATAATATATGTGTTGACATTAAAGTTATCTTAAATAACAAACTTAATAGAAAGTGTAAAGTTCTTACAAACACTAAAAGATTAATGTGAGAACATTATTAAAAAGACAAGGATGCTTGTACAAGTATAAATATTGTGCGCTTTTATGTATGTGTTTTTGTATAGAGATACTAAGCGAGAAATGCCTTGAAATTCGCTACATCTCCAATTGATTTTGTCGACCAATATGTGATCCTTATACCACTTTTTTTTACTATCTATATATATTTACTTTCTTCAAAAAATATCTCATTTATTACAGCGGGAAAGAAAAATTAACAAATTAACTGGCTAACTGGCCATTAAAAAGAAAATATTTACTTTTTAGATTAATAAATAACCAAATAAACGCAAAACATAACTTCATACAGGTTGGATTTAGAAATATTTTTCCTTTGACCAATATGTTTAAACCATCTACACAATTCTATTTTGTATTATCGTTTCTTACAACATAAGCCTTACACATAGATTCTTAACTTAATATATTGTTATTACTATATTTCTTAAAGTTTCATATATTCTAATCTGTGACCTCCTTTAATTTCGCTCCGCATCTAAATTCACTAATTCTGGATGCTTTATAAATTACTCACCGGTTTTGTTGTTCTTCATTTTACAAGATTTTACTTTATTACTAAACTTCTTTCTTCTTCAATTCGTCGTAAAATCTTTTAATTTCTTTAAACTACGCAGTTTCCATTACCAAGTTTCAAAGCCTACGATGACTTTATACACAGAGTGATTCAAGAATAATGTAACAAGCTTTCAGGACATATTTTACTGTGAAATTAAAGAAAAAAGTTCATATAAGCCAAGATTTGGAAACGCTTCATCAGCGAGTGTCGGGTGGTGAAAAAATTCGGCTGATCTCTGCGCCATCGGCAAAATTAAGCCAGACTGTAATTCTTGGGACCCAAATTAAGAGCCAAATTTAGTGATTTTATATGAAACTAGTGTTCCTCCGTCGCGGCTTCACCCGCGTTATACGGTTACTTGTATTTTCCGTCGCGGTCAGGAGATAATTAGAAGTTCCAAGGCTCTGCCCCCTGTAACCTCCTATGTTCATTAAACTAATGCTTGTGAGAATAACAATGATATATAAAAATTAAAGTCTGTTCATTTATAAAAAAATATAACCGTATTGATATTTCTTCAGAGGAACAGTTTGGTCAGTATAGGATCTGAAACTTTGAACGATCTTAAGAATGCGAGTTTCAAAATAGTCTACCTCCAGTAATATTTAAAAATATTACTTGTACCTGTTTATCCATCCTTTTTGCGTGTAAAAAATGTATTTTGCCTCGTTCCTAGCGTTACCCGACAAACACCATTAGGAGAGATGACTACTTCGTTTCTCATTGTTTTAAAAAAATTTTTTAATAACTTTTATTTTGTTTTTTTTATTCATCCTAATTTAATAAATAAATAAAAAATTAAATCTGTATTGGAAACCGGTTTATTGTGATATTTTTAATTACATCGAATAATTTATTCAAAATTAATTTTATTTAAATGACGGCATATTTAAAGAAATTTGTATTTTTTTTTTATGTATTCAGAGTCATGTTTTATACGAAAATAATGAATTCATTTGTTTTTATAGGATTTTATGTACAAAGAAACAAACAGCTTAGGAAGTTAGATATATATCTATTTCACCTGAATTACCGATTGCCTGTAGACAATTGAGAACAGACTCAATCTGTTCTCTCATTTTATATTGATAAGGTCAATGCTATATTCCCTTACAGCCTGGTTGGTTGGTTGCATTTTATCACTCTTTGTATTTTCCAACAGATTTTATCATTTATCTATCCTCTAACTGTAAACCAATTTATGAAGGTCTATGAAGAAAGAGAGAATGAAAGACAGAGACAGGTATAGAGAGAAAGAGAGAAACTAAGCTAATCGATTACAGCAATCTACATCGTAGAATCTTGTATTTAAAGTTATGTATATCAAGAAAATATTAAGGTTTTTTTTGCCATAACCACAACTCTTGATTCTTGGATGATTCAATAGGAATTACTAATAAAAAATTACTTAATAATTCTCACAAATAACAGGATCCCCTTGTAAGACGTATTTCGGAAAGGGATTGGCAAATCAATCGTAATGAAATGAAGATAGTAATCACGTATAGAAATAAAAACTTCCAGTTAAGTTCACTAAGACTGGATTTGTTTGTAATAAAAATCATTACTAGCAGAGAAAGTAACTACGATTGACACCTCTTGTAGTTGAAATATTTAAAATTTATCCGCAATTAGAAAGACCCGGGTTAGGTAGAGTATAAGTAACTGAATGAATGTAATCTTTTCTGTAGTGAAGTAATATAACATTATAAATTTAGGAATGAGTATTTGAGAAAAACTTAAAAATTATATTTAAATTACGATTACACCGATCGGCTTAAATATACATTTTTTTTGCAAAATTACTTTTTTAATCCTGATTTCTACAAAGTATGATGATCGTGTCAGAAACTGGGTATGAGGATTTTGCATTTCTTAACGTTTTAGGACCCAACTAGTTCATCTAGTAAAAAAAAAATAATAAATGTATGGGTTCGCATTCCTTTTGGCCTTATATCTCAGGATTGACGGAAAATATTTTTTTTTAAATCTGGTTCAAGTATTTTACAGATGGGGCTTTGATCAATTTCTTTTCAAAATTCGTTAAGACGGTGGGGGATGTCACGAAAAAACCAATTTCGATTTTCTTCAGAGGCAAGAGAAAACTTTATTAAAGCAAATTTTTTATCTACAGTGTGTATATAAATAATCCAATTTTTTTCCCAGAAAATCAACCCTCACTCCTTCAAATTGAAATAATTTTTTTTGTGTTTACTCTATCTCCCTTCGATTTAAATATCTTTCAAACATATTTTGAAAGTTTATACTTCATATATAGAGCTATCATGAAATATCTACAATTTTTAAATTATAAACCCCGACGTAAAATGCAGAAAAACTTTTCTGAAAATTTTATTTTTCTTATTTTAGCCTCTATCGAAGGGATGGTAGATTTAGAGAAAACTTTACTTAATATACTTTACTTAATATATTTATATATGAACTTCTTATAAATAAATTTTTCCCACAGAGTAAGGAAGCCCCTACTATTAAAAAAAAAGTTATTTAAAATTTGGGAATTTTTATGCTTAAATGTTATTTTAGTAATCATAATCAATATAAAAAAATGTTGTAACTTTGGTTCCTAAATTTAAAAATATTTGGAATAATCTTTTTTTTGTTTTTTCTGTTCTCAACGTTTATAAAATTGATTCTGGTGAGTATTAGTGTTATTAAAAGATTAATTTTAATAAGAAAAAATTGTGGAATAATATATAATGATTTTAAGTCTACTTTATTTTACAATTTTGTAGAATGTTTTACTAGTCTTTTTCTACAACTATGTTTTACTTTTCTTATTATACTATTCTAATTCTACTAACAGATGGTGTGAGATCCCTAGGCCAGTAGGTCTACTAGCCTACCTAGATCAGTTATGTTTTGTTGCTTATATTTAAGTATTATTTCGATATTAATTACTTCACAGATTCATTTCAATCATTATTGAGTGTAATTTTTATATTTACTAAATAATATGATTTTATACGTGACAATTTATTGATGTTTAGAGATCATACAAAAAAGTACTTTTTGTAAAGAAGTATAGTTTCTTCTTAGAACAAAAATCTTATGAAAAGTTCTTAAGACAATATTTTTGAACGTTTAGTAATTTCACTTATATTGTTTCATTCAAAGATATATCAGTTTATTGATTTTTAGAATAACTGAAGGAGTCTGATGTGATTGATCCTAATATACTTTATTTGCCTTTTATTCCCGAATATGTAACAGAGACCGCCAGTCAAAGTTTTCTTTTTTACACAACCAGCATGAAAAAATCTTGGTACTGGTGATTATAAACCGAATTAAGGAAGGAGCATGTTAGGTTGTTGTGCAACCGTATATTTTTCTCAGTAAACTAGGATTTGCGAAACCACTTCTCCGCATATTTCCAAAGTAAGTTTGGGGGAAGGCTGTTATTCATGAGAACGGCACATCATTTTCATTAGCGGTTATGAAAAACGTGTGCTCAAATATATGACGATCTGAAATGTCAGGTCGTTTACTCTTCCTTTATGGTTAAGGCAATTATCAAACATGATGCTATGAAAGAATCTATTGTACAATAAAAATACTTTTTAAAACTTCAAAAATTTTAATTTAATTATTTTAAAATCGTGTAAAAGCGGAACTTTTGTAAAATCTGTTGTCTGCGCAAAAATTTTAATTAAAATTTGAGATATATCGAAATTGATCCATCCAGGTGCAGTCTAATCGGGGTAGGGGAATTTAAAAAAAATGTTTATTTGAAAGCATATTTTTAAAATGTTTTATAAATTTCTAACAAAAAGGTTAATAGGATGATTCAAAATTTGGAAAAATTAAAGTTCTAACAAAAGAAGGCAATTTTTTTCAAAATTGCAAGGTAAGGTCTAATCAATATGTTCTATATACAGTTATAGTTGCAGTGCCGGTAGTCTCCTTTTAGGTATCATTACACGTGAATTTATGCGTGGGTTTGGTTTGTGAGTAATTAAGCTTAAAACTCAATTTGTTATCAGTTGAAACTGGGTAATTCAAAAGTGACTGTACATTTGTATCCCTATAAAATGTAAAGCGAACATCTGCGCAGTTACACACGCGCTCGAGCGCACATACTTACACTCTCTCTCTTTTGTATAAATACACACATATACGAAAAGACAGGATACGATTATGTAACTTCACGTTTTGCTGTATTTGCTAAAGTTTCAAAGTGAAACAACAAAACAGATCTGAGGTAAAGTTATCCCAGGACCAGATTGTTTTTTTGTTTTATTAAGCTTTCAATTTTATTAAAAAGTACAAGCTTGCGCGTGCGCGCTAACAAAAATAGAACGTTCAGGAATACATATATGCATTACAATAAATGACAGAATAAGGGTGGAAGCTAAATATGGGATATCTGAGAGGATGCAATAATCTACGTACATAGTATATTAACAAACAATTCCGCAGAAAGCACGCAATAAGTTACGCAAACAAATACGTTCACATGATTACGTGTTGTTTATTTGCAAAGTTTGTGGGTTTTTGTGGGAGTATATGGTTGGATAAACATATTTTTTTCATAGTTCACCGTCCTCTTCTTTTTCATAAAAAAAATAATAAAAGTCGTAATAATAAATCCGAATGGTTTCTACGATTAATGTTTGTATTCATTTTTCTGTCACCGACTCACTCACACGTTTTTTTTTTGATTCATTTTAATCAGCCATGTATATCTCATCCCCCGTTTTTAAATTTTAAAATCGTCCTTCAACTGTCAGTAATTATTTCCCCAGGAATCATTATTTATCTAATTGTTATTTACAAACGTAAATAGAATAATAACCGGTTGTTTTTAATCATTATATTAGGTTACAGTGCTAATGAAGTAATAATCGTAGTTTTATGAGCTTGTTTTTTAGTCTTATTAAAAGTAAATAATTATTTAAATATTATATTAGATCCGTAGTAAGTCACAAACCGTATAAAAACTTTAGATTTTATAACATATTTCCGTTCGTTTTATTAGTTTCTTTATCGTTTAATTGTATGCGAGTGTGATTTTATAATATCTATAGAAGGAATAGATGCGAACGAAATTTCGAATATTCTTCAAGAACTTTCTGATGAAGAACAAAATGAAGGTGATAGCGACAGCGATCTAAGTGAAGAAAAAATACAGGAAAACTTTGATACTGAACAAGAACGAGAAGGTTCTGAAACTGAATAAAGATTTATCTACTGACGCTTTCTATTTTGGTAAAGACGAAACGAGTACGTGGCAAAAAACAGAATTATTGAAACATTCAAAGACCAAATCAAAAAATATAGTGAAAACGGTTCCAGGCTTGAAACAGAGTTCTAGGAATATTAAAAATTAATGTGACGCTTTTATGAAAATAATTACTATCGATATGATAAATGAAGTTGTAAAATACACAAAACAATACGTTTGTAATCGTAGAGAGGAAGCTAAGTATTCACGTGTGAGAGATTTCAAGGTAGCACCTTTTTTTCCTTAAACTGGTGTTTTTTAATCGGGACAAAAAGAGATAACCGCATAAATGTACTTGAATCGTGCGCGAGTGATTGGACTGGTATCGAGCTTTGTTGTGCAACCATGACCTGTCAAAGATATTTGATTTTACGTCGTAGTTTGCGTTTAGATGACAGAACGATCAGACTCGAAAGACGTAAAACTGATAAATTAGCATCGATTTGCACCTTTTATGATCAATTTGTCTCAAACAGCAAAGCACGCTATTCACTAAGCGAGTAATCGATGAAATGCTGCACTCGTTTCGCGGTCGTTATTCCTGGATACAATATTTGCCTAATAGCCCTGCAAAATACGGGATAAAAATGTACGCCTTGTGCGATGCAAAAACATATTTTATACGTATGAAATCGAAATATACTGTGGACAAAGGCCAGATGGGCCGTATAACGTTTCAGATCAGGCTATTGACGTGGTGAAAAGACTGGTCCGACCGACTGAAAACACAAAACGGAACTTGCAGAGTATTTACTGACGAAGAAAACCGCGAAAAAACAAACAAAACATTTTGCTAGACTTTATCCCTAGCAAAACCAGAGAAGTTAGTTTCTCAATATACGGTTATCGACCAAAATTCTACTCTCACTTGTAACTCGTAAAATAATGCAGTAATATTATTGTTATGCATGACACTGCAGTATTACGTGAAAATGACAAACTAGAAATTATAAACGATTATAATTCTACAAGAGATGGTGTTGGATACAGTGGACAAATTGTGTGCCTTCAATTCAAATTTTACAGCATTTAGGACATAGCTGGGATAAATGCGAATGTACTGTAACGCTTCAAAAAATCGGTTGACGAAAAGAAACGAAGAATTCCTAAAAGGTTTATCAGCGTTATTAACAAAGGAACACAACATACAACGAACTAAAATTCTTTCACTTCCAGACGACATTTCTGCGTTTCTAAAAGCTAATTACGCACAAAATTTTCTAGAAAAACCCCACGAAATTCATAAAACGAGGAGTATGCCGTCTATGTGCTCTTGAAGTAGATAGAGCATCTACATTGACGAAATGTAGTAAATGTAATTCATTTACCCGCATAAAACATTCAGCTGTACAAATTATGTATTACAAGCGCAAAGATATTAGTTCCGACTCCGACTAAAAATAGAGATAATTTTTCTAAAGATTTTATAGTAGTGATAATTTAGAATAGTTTTAGTGATAACTTTGAGAGGTAAATAAAATTTTCTGTTGTTAAGTGACGATCCCAGTAATGTGATTAATCGTAAGTACGCAAAACTTAGTTTTCGTATTCCATATAATGAAAAGGTTCTGTCAATTTTTCGGCCTATTTCAATAAAAAATATTATAATTAATCTTATATACGTATAAAATAAATTAAAAAAGGAAATTCTTTTAAAATATAACTTTCCTTTGTCGGTCGTCAAAAGTACGCGCCTGCTAAGAGGTTAATATGTGTTAAAATGACCTGATACTGTTCTGCAGTACAGTATTTACATGCGTTACTATAATAATTTCTGAAACTTTCTTTTATTTGAACTTCGTAGTTTGCATAGGATCGATGAAAAAACTTTAAATTTTTATCTTCTTTATAAGTTTTTAAAACTTTATTTTTATCCGAGAGGCATCGCGGTTAAGCCGCAGCGCTGTTAAACAGCTCGCGGATAATCGGAAATTAACTGTTTGTTGTAAATATATGAGAATGATATAATGTAAGAAATATATAGATTCACATATACATCAAGCGAAAGCTTCTTGTACCGCAAGACATGTAGATATACTCCCTTCGCAAAAAACCCTGATTACAAAAAAAAAACCTACCCGATTACCACCAATTCTCTCAATAACAATATTTTTAAATGAATCATTAAATTATCAACTAATTACATAATATTTCTGCAACGATAAAAATAACCTCATAAATCAATCGACTTTCATATATTTAAATACGAGTATTATTCTACAATCAATTAAAACAGCTGGCAGTTGTTTTGCCAATAATAAACAAAAACCCAATTTTTGACATGATTACCATAACTTCCCCCTTAAAACAGCTATTCCAGCTATAGTCGCCGGGAAATTTAAATCAACAAAGATGACCTGTTATTTTGAACACAGTAGGGATTCCAATAATAATATTTACAAAATTAAACAAAGAATATAAGGTAAATAACCTTAAAATTATTTCAGAAACTTAAGTTCTCTGATAATAATGATGTTCACTATATAACCGTTCTATAATAATGGATATATTATTTATAAGGCTAAATAAAATCTTCATTACGGTTGGCTTGGGGGTATGCTGATTAACTCAATGGAAAAGGTAACGGTAAACGACTTCATTCCTTATTTTTCCTAGTAAACCTGGCATGGCACACACACACACACACACACACACACACACACACACACACACACAGATTGATTCGTTCTTTTTCGTGTTTAGCCTCCGGTAATTACCGTTCAGATAATACTTCAGAGGATGAATGAGGATAATATGTATGAATGTAAATGAAGTGTTGTGTTGTACAGTCTCAGTTCGACTATTCCTGAGATGTGTGGTTAATTGAAACCGAACCACCAAAGAACAACAGTGTCCACGATCTTGTATTAAAATCCGAGTAAAAATAACTGACTTTACTAGGACTTGACGCTGGAACTCTCGACTTCCAAACCAGCTGATTTGGGAAGACCCGTTCACCGATAGACCAACCCGGTGGGTTACGTACAGATTGATTCTCAAAGTATGAAACAAACTTTCAGTATATGTTCTACTGGTGAAAATAAAGAAGACAGTTTCGTTAAGCATAGGTTCGGAAACGCTTCTTTAACGACTGTCGGCTGGCGAAATATTTCACCTTAATTTCTGCGTCACCTGTAAAATTAAACCAGATTATAATCCTTGGGATCCAAATTTAGAGGTAAATTTCAGTAGTTTTAATATGAAATCTGACCTGAAAGATTGAAAAAAGAAAACAAATTACGCCCCAGAACAGTATTTTTAGTAGTTTTCGAAAAATCTGGGCTAAAAGACAAAAAGTTGAGGTCGAAAGAAATAATATTTCAAGATTGTCCTAAATTAACTTTGTTAAATGGCTAATAAACACGTGAAATTCTTTAAAAAACGTACAGAGAATTTTATTTTAATTAAAATGGTACGAATAAGTCCACAAAAACTAAATACAAACGTAAGAATTTCGAAGTTTAATAAAAACAAAACTCGTATCAAAATGTGGCATATTTTAACTAGGTATTAAACGAAACAAAATTTTCAATATTACGAAACAAAAGAATTAACAATTAAAATTAAAATAATCTGATGTGGACATCACATGAATTCCTTGTATGCCTATTAAATTACATTACACATTTTTTGCTGCATTTCATTTAAACTTATTTCATTTGAAAGTGAGATACGATCATCCAATTTTTTAATAAAGTGAACAATTACACAACTGCTGATACTAGAGAACCTGTACACAAATTAAGATCAGAAGAATTATATCAAGCCAACGAGCCATTAAATAATTGGGAAAAAAACCAAATAAACAAAGTAATGATCAACTCCGACTTAGGAAAAATATTATCCGACAATATCAGAGGAGGAATGAGCTAAAAGATAAAATTTTTTTTCAATTTATTAAAGATCGGGTTTATATGCCTCAGTGTATATGTTGTTCTTGTGAGGGTCTATTTTGCATTTGCTCTTTAGTTAACTTTAATGTACATAAAATTAAACAGATATTGCAGAATAATTAAATAAGATTAAACAGAAATTAAACTAGAAAGTCCAAAAATAGTACGATTCTAAATACACATATGTAATAATGCCTATTAAATATCATATACAAATTTTTAAAAGTACATAAAATTTTATTTCAATTTAAATTATTTATTTATTTTATTTTAATTATTTATTTATTTTAATTATTTAATTTAAATTTATTTAATTTTTATTTAAATAACTGATTTTTTTCATATTTTTTTTTTGTTATTGAATTATTAGTTATTGTAATTTTTTTTACAATCACGGGTTAATAACTATTAATAAATCAATATATTTAAATTAAAATAAAGAAAAGAAGATGAAGTCTGATTCGAATCGATGTGCCTCTCCTTGTTATTTCATTAATTAAAATTTTATTTGGTTATTACTCTGGAACCAATGAAAATAAGTACCACTTATGGTATATCGTTGAAAAGCTCTCAATGAGGGCTTATTACATACAGCAGTTAAGAAAAAGTCCAAAATCCAATTTTTTTGGATTTCGGGCTTTTTGGACTTTTGTTTCAGTCGATTGCAATCAAAAGGGAATGTGCACAACTAGATGTTACAACAGTCCTAAATCCAAAATTTCAACATTGTGCGGGTAATCATGTTTGAGTTATGCGAGATACGTACGTACGTACAGACGTCACGCCGAAAGTAGTCAAAATGGATTCAGGGATGGTCAAAATTAGTATTTCCGTTGGAATCTGAAAACCAAATTTTTTGCGATCACAATACTTCCTTTAATTCGTACGAGGAAGTAAAAAAGAAATAAAATCAAATGAGCAAGAAATCAATAAAACCATTTGTTAGACATCTTTAAAGCTAATTAAAAATACAATTTTTAGACTCAATCTGCCCGACAATTCCTGAGACGTGTGTTTAAACGAGTCCGAACCAAAGTACACCTGTTTCCAATGTGAAGTATTAAAAATCATTATAAAAGCGACTAAATTTTACTATTTGAACTTCAGAACCTTCGACTTCAAAAAGGTGTTAAACAACTGATTTGTGACGACGACTTAACCGCTTGACCGACTTAACCGCTCCGGTGGGCTAATAAATTATCGTATTGCACTTAAGCAGCGATAAACATTTAAATAAGGGAATGGAATAGTACATGTATGTTATTAACTTACAATCCCTTATAAATATGCAGTATTTGACGAAACGTAATATTTATCAGATTTTGGGTTTTACAAACGGAATAATTTATTAGTGCATTATAATAAATCAATAATGTTTAATCTAAAGACAATTTATATTTTTTTAAAACCGGTAGAATTTAGAGCTAGTGTGGATTGTATTTGTGATGAGATGGTAGATGTTGATATGAAGCAACGCTATGTTCTTCTTGAATCGTTATATTTAATTTCTTGTCGCCCTTGATATTTTGATTGAATTACAATAGTTACATTAAACTTAAGAATGTATGACACTTTAGTCATAGTTGAACTTGAAAATTAACAAGAAACTGTGAGTTCCCTTGGACTGAAATGAAAACACAACCGGTTCAACATGGAACGGAACAGAAACAATTCTTTAAAGATAAAGAAATTTAATGAAAATTAATTAAATTAGAGAAAATGAAATATTTCTCTACCGTCACAGCAGACTTGAAAATAGTCTTGTTGGAAATATGAAAATTAGTTTATGTTGCAGAGGAAATGTTTTTATGAAACTTGATGTGATTAGTGCAAGAAAAAACTATTTCTTAACGTCCACAATTTTTTCCATCTTTAAATTAATTCAGCAGAACTATAAATAATAAAAAAAGAAATATTATGCTCATAACGTTATAGAAAGACCGATGAAAAATAACGTTTTACTGAAATAATTGAAAATAACAAATAAATTTTAATATCAGTTAATGATGAGAACCTTTATTTAAAAATTAAGTACCATATTTTTATTATTAATAAAAACAAATAATAATCAAAGGATTTATTTCAAACATTTCAATAGTTTTTATAGTATGTAAGTTCAAATAACTTATTTATTTTATAAATTCCCTTTGTTAAAACTCATAATAACCGTCAGGATTATACCCAATATTTTATTTCCAAAGAGATTAAATAAATCAGATTAATATAAAATTGCATATCAAATAATAGATAAAAAAACAAAATATTTCACTGTTTATTTACTTTTTAAATTTTAATACGCGTATTAATAAAATATTTTATATAAATGTCTGTTACAGAAATTCATTTCCAGTGATTAACATATTATATATAAATAATTTGAAATTTTACTGAATAAAACAAATTTTAATATTTATTCGTTGAAATATGAATGCAGCACGGATGAATAAAAAATTAATTAATTCGTTATATTATAAACCAAAGCTTTTTATGTTCATAACAAAATCTTTCCTTTATTTTTAAATTTCATTTATTATATATATCCTATTTATTCAATTTTTATTAATTACGTTTAATAAAAAAACATCTGCACATGATGCATTATATTAAAATAATTATAAAAAATGTATTAACATTTTTTAATAAAATATTAAATGCAAACAAACGTAACCCGACTACAATAAGGAAATTATATATTTAGATATGTTTGTTTTTTATCCCTATAACACTAGAACAGTTTCATTAATTTTATAGTTAAGCAGAATATAAACAATTAGTAAATAATATTGTATGATTGAAAGGTGGAGAAAATAAAACAGCGAGTAGTACGAATAGATATGATTTTTCCCAATTAAATAAACAGAAATCTATTTGCAAGTTAACGAGTGAGATATCAAATAAATTTATAATATATTTTATGAGGAATTAGAAGAGCCGGATTCATTCAATAAGCGCTGAAGTATTTAGGTCACTAAGTAGGAGGTACGATCCCTAAGTTTTCTCATATATTCCGTCTTCATGCGATCATACCGAGAACATACTAGCTCCATGATTCCTGTTTTCCTCTGTTTAAACCTAACAGGATACGATTTATGTCCACAGGATTTAAAGGAAGAACAGGAACAAAGGAAGTCAACAAGGGAAGCAAGAGATTAAGTAATAAGGAAAAGAGGTAAACGGTAAAAAAGTACGATCTACCCGCAGAGAAAGTACAGCGTAGAACGAGTAACCGACGTAGACAAAGATTTAAGGGCCCTTCTAAAAACCGGTGAAGACATTCTGGATGACCATTCTGTCCTCGAACCCTTAGGAGATAGAGGACGTTTTTTATCAAGGAGATACATTTTTTAACAAAATAGAGGAGCTGCTTACTGAGCAATGTGTTTGCGTTGATCGGCATAGCAATTTTTTATTGCTATGCCGGTAGGCAATTGAAGACCCTACCCACTGAATCGGACGATACTTGCAGCTTCATCGATCTGGGGCATGCAAAGACAACTGACGAAGAGAAAAACAAGACTCAGTCCTCAAGCCTGGGGACATTGTTCGTGATGTTACTTAAATTATGGGTGAGGCTTCCGCTTCCACAGACAGATGTATATTCAAAAGCCACTATGATTCCTCGGCGGGCGATCGAACATCAGCAGTGGTAACGTTTAGGTCGTTGAGACGAGTACTGCAGAAGTCAGAGTCACCGGTGTTTATCCTACCTGCAGGCTATACTGGAAATCACATCAGGAAATTATTAGTCTTTCTGTTTAGAGATTGGTCTGAGCCGGTGAGTATTTTGGCGGCGCGATCGGTGGGCCCTGCCGGGCGGCCCAAAAAGATCAACACATCCGGTGAAGGACAGTAGAACAGCGGTTATCCGGGCTGAGGGCAAGACATATGCGGACTTGCTCCGTACGATGAAGAGTAGTGTATCTAAGGAAGTTGCGGGAGAAGTTTTATCCCTTCGTCGTGGCCGAAATGAAGAGTTATTTGTCAAGATCAAGGGTTTTACTATGGCGGAGCGGTTCTTCTACACTAAGATACAAACAAGGCAGCATATTTGCAGGTGGACCTGAGATCACGTGGGGATAGAAGAGCGGTGGTCCATAATAAGGACATTGACGCTGACGCCACAGATCAGGAAATTAGTGCTGCGATCTCAAGAATAATTGGCGAGGGTGATGATTTCAGGTTCACTTCGGTGCGTCCAGCTTTCAGTACTTTTCAGTCCAAATCACTACTTTTCGGGCGGCGCGTAAGCTAATCGAAAGTAGATAGTGATTGGATGGTTCCACTGTCGGACATACATTAGGGATGATTTGGAGAGATGCTTGCTATAGATGTTGGGGCGCTGGACATCGGAGCGCCGATTGCAGTGGTCCCAATCGAATGGAGATGTGCTTTAACTGAGGTGGCAGAGGAAATAAAACAATTGAATGCCGAGAAAATATGAAATGCCTGAATTGTGGAAGTCAACAACATCGCACCGGAGGCTGGAAGTGCGATAAACACGTAAGTGATTAAGTTAGTTTTAATTAACTCCAACCAAAGCACAGCCTTTACTGACAATTGCCGATCTGCCGTTCGTTACAGTTGGATGAACGTCTCTCTTGAGCTTAACGAAGCAACAGATTGATGTAATTGTAGCGAATGTTTCGAGTAAGATTGCTGATGAACACCAATCATCGCCTGAAATTTTACAGACATTAATTGGTAGCGAAATGTCGAAGAGAGGAATTTCAGGCCAGCTTACTGGTGGTCCGACAAAATTACCGAGCTCAAACGGGTTTTTCAGAAGAATAAGCGTAGAAAACAAAGGCTACGGCCGATCGGCGGGGTTACATACGAGGTAACTGAACAAACTTATCTGGTAAGCAGAAGACTGTTGTATTACGAAATAAAATGTGCAAAACGAGAAAAGTGGCGTGAGATGTGCCAGGAATTAGACCAGAACCCGTGGGGGCAGGCGTATCAGATAGTCATAAGGTGCTTTGGCCCACGTCTGCCCGTCCTTACGGAGGAGCAAGTAACACGACAGATTGAAAAGCTTTTCCCTGCCAGGGACAGGAAGTTACTGAGGTTATCGAATGTGATACAAGAAGGTACACTCTGGAAGAAGTTACAGAGGGAATATTAAAGTTAAAAAATTAAAGTCCGGGACCGGACGGAGTCCCTGCAGCCGTCTTCAAGGTTCTAATAGCTAATGTGCCGTGGCAAATAGTTGACATACCAAACTATGGAATGGAAAGGAAGATGCTCCCAACTTGTTGGAAGGAGGCCAGGGTGGTTTTCCTCCCGAAGAATAAGAGTTGTGTTCAACAGTCTGAATACCGGCCGCTGTGTGCTGAATAATACGGGGAAGGCGGTCGAATCGATGCTGGCATCCCGTATTTCGAACGAACTCAGGCGGTATGTCAGTATCCATGATAATCAGTTCGGATTTTAGTCCGGACGCTCGACTACAGGCGGCTATTATAGTGATTAGTTTAACAACATCGGAGAGGAGTGGTACACGGAGGCGTTATTCTTTTAGAATGCCTTCGGGTCTTTGCCGTGAAGTGTGATAATGTTATCCCTTAGAGACAAGGGTATCAGCCCATACTTAAAAACGCAAGTGTAAGTGTATCTTAGCGAAAAGTGAGCGCCAAATAGAAATCGGAAAGAAGACCCCTCCGATTTCAAATATATGGCGGCATTCGACAGGGCTCGGTCCTGGGAGGAAGTAACAGAACCGAGGTGATGAGCCGATGGCCTTGATCGGTGCCTGGATGACCGAGCATGGACAAGAGCTTTCGCCACACAAATGCGGATATATCGCCCTCACGGGGAAGTTTGAATTAACCCCATCAATCTTAAAATCGGTGCATTGCCATTACAGATGAAAAATACGGTAAAATACTTGGGAGTTACGCTTGACAAAGGACTCCGATTTAGCGAACATGTGTTGGAGCGTTGTGAGAAAGCCGAGAGGACGATAAACTCCTTAAACTTGATAATGACGTCGCGTACCGCGCCTAGAGCCTCGAAGTAGAAATGAATTTTGTCGGCAGTAACATCAGCTCTACTTTACAAGCCTCGGTGTGGTGCGCGGGGGTCAGGATACAGAGGAACGTCATGAGACTCCGGAGGATTCCTAGAAGGTTACTTATAGGGGCAATTTCGGAGTTTCGTATTTCGTACGGTGTCGTACGACCCGGCGTGTATACTGGCTTCAACGCCGCTCGTAGGTATATGAACTCATAAATAGGCACAACGGCTTAAGAAAAACAGGCTACTCGGGTGGCCTGGAGAGCAAGATGGAGGTCGGGAAAAGTATCGGCGTAGACGAGGAAATTGATCCCGGATCTGGGGTCTTGGTGTGACAGGGGCTCTGGCGAAATGAATTTTAGTCTGTCACAAATGTTTACCGGGCACGGTAATTTCGAGCACTTCTCCATAGAATCGGAAAGCGGGAGACTCCAATATGTATGTATTGCCTGTCGGAGGACACCGCTGAGCACACGCTTTTGTATTGCCCAGAACGGGCATCCGAGAGAAGGAAGGCCGGCATTGAAGGCCTTAGGACTGATGAAGTAATTACGTATATGTTGGTCTAGGAAATTAATTGGAGAAGGGTGGATAGATTTGCTTTCACCGTATTGGACGGAAAAGATATCGAGGGAAGAATACGAGGGTATTAGAATAGGTGGCGGATAGCCCCGGTCGCGAGGTCCGGCACGATTAGGTGTATCGATTTCAATGAACGGCCGGGGACTCCGGGGGCATCTATGAACTGGGGAAAAAAGAAAAGACCGAGACCCGGTCACCGGGTTGGGGTGCTGGGAACGGCATAGTCGGGACTGGTTCCCTTTGTCGACGGTTTGAGGCAGGCTAAGTAATGTAAGACCGACCCGGTCTCTGGGTGGGGGCCCGGGAACAACATAGTCGGGCCCGGTTACACCCATTCGGATTAGAGGCAGACACTAAAAAAGATCCATTAATTTTTTAGAAGAACGGCGCCGATTCAAAAAGATCTCTGAGGAATTAATTATTTGAACGAAATTATTTCTTACTTTTTAGCGTATTATGATGTAGGTTCAATTTTTTTTTTAAATAAATATTTCATAATTTTCTGTGTCTGATTAATAATGTTAAGGTATTAACGATTCAGCGAATTTAAAGCGCTCAGTTTTCGTAATATAATGCAACTGCCACCTGTCAAAGATCGTTGGTGTTAATAAACATGGGACAAAGAAATGACATGGAGTTCATCGATTTATTAAATAACTTGCGTTTTGGCGAAATTATAACCGGTCATTTGGAAATGTTTTGCAATTGAAGGAGGGTACCTTTAACTTACCCGCCGGATGGCGAAAACCTTTTTGTTAATTTTTTTTGTACCTAAAAAACGTTTTCAACATCACGGTAGCACCACGAAAAGCAGTCGCGTCTATTGTAACAAGATTTATTTCAATCTGATTAATAGGATAAAAGTTATGCGCGAACAAACATTAAAAAAATATATATATATATCAGTCGAGTACTTAACCTCCTTTTTAGAAGTCGGTTAAAAATTTAATAATCCGCTCCGTAGATATTCAGGGATGGGAGAGAGTTCTCGCATAAAAACCGTGTATATTTTCGCGATTGGTTTTTTTTAGTAGTTCCCGTTTAAAAAAGAAATCGAAAAAGTTTTATCTAAGGTTAAACGGAGAAAAATGGATTACCCTAATTTTGACTTGGATTTTATCGAAAATTAATATTTTTTTATTTAATCGATCCGTTATTTCAATAACTGTACAAGCTATCTGCATAAATTTGTTTGAGTACAATAAACAGCTTTATATACAGTTACTGAAGATAAATTATGAAGAAATACTGAAAAAGTACTAAAAATGTTTTTGCTTTAAAAATTAAAAAATCTGACAAAAACTGTATAATTTTTTATTTAGTAAAAAAAAGTCGTGAAAATACTTATATAGTTTCAAAACTTATTTAAATAATGCCCTGATATTGGAGCAGGAGAGGTTAAATGGTGTTTGAGAAAATGGGTCACAAACTTGCGCAACTTACAGCTTTAAATGCCCGGTTCCGCTCACCTTGTACAACGTCCTCTTTATTTAGAAAAAAATTGTTCAACCGATTATAGAATTTTCTTAAAATATATACGTCTTAATTTTGTTCACAGAAATCTGTATTACATTTTTTCTTAAAATAATACTTGAAGTTCTAAGTAACAAAAATAATTTTACCTAAAAAAAAAAAAATTATTTGCAGTAAAACTTTTTTTTTGTATAATACGACGAATTTGTTAAGAATATTATTACTTCATCCGTCTAACTAATGAAAATCTTAATTTGTAAAACGTTTTATTCCTAATATATGTGAACGGTTTACACGATTTTTTTAAAATAAAATATCAAATATAATTCAATTTGTTTTCTTAATGTCATTAATAAGAATATAAAACTATCTATAACACAAAATGATTTAGAATATTAAAGAAAAAGTGCTACTGTAACTATAAAACGTTTAAGCCCTAATGAAGTTATATAGATAATTTTTAAGTAAGCATTCATAGAATTCAATAGAGTGGTTAAAATTCAGTTTGATCGACAAATCGAACCTTAAGTTTTATGCAGATAATCAGTATAAATAAAAACATTCCGATTTATGTATATCGGGTAAAATTTATTAACATTACTTTTATAAATTTACGTAAGTTTATATTCTTTAATATAAACAAATAGATTATTAAGAAAAACAAAAACACAACATAATTTAAACTGAAATGAAAACGATTTTATCGAATAATTTTAAACAATTTACTTATACAGAGCCTTAAGATACTAAATAACGAGCAGTATTCTGTTGAATACGGTCAAGTATTTACTATCTCGGTAATTGTAACGGTTTTGTAGTTATTTATTACATGCATAATAATACTGCACAAATGTATTTAATAATATAATTCTTTTAAGCTCATTAAATTTGTTCTGATTTCTACTAGTGTAAATACATTATTTATTACACTAGTTATAATTATAATATAGATATTACTTCTATATATATATATATATATATATATGAAGAAAATAACTTCGCATTCCTTTTCTAATTGTTTATGACAAGGAAAAATATTTCTGTAAGTCAAAAAATGAAGTTGGAATTTTTTGAAGCGAACTTTATATATATATGCATAAAGTCTGTGTTTGTTGATTTATAGTTAGGACTAATTTTATTAAATCATTTTTAAAGTATATAATGAGAGATATTGAGGGTAACACAACTTGAAGGTAATTGAACTTTATAAAAAATTTTACTCAAAAATTTTCTTTCATTGAACAAAATTTTCCGTTCAACAATCGGAAACGGTGTGTATATTACAATTTTCCTACAGTAAGGGGTACACTAATTTGTTGATTTCCTCTATCAACCTCACTCTTTACTACTGCCACACCGTCTTAAATACAATATGAACTCTTAAAGTCGCTTTCTTTGAGATTTATGATGTTCATTATACATATATTCCCTCTGAACAGAGTGAATCTGTTACTCGACAGTCTGAATATCACCTGGTTTTCAATCGGCTTTTTTCACTGATATATGACATATCGAAGCCTTAGGTGACAGTATATATACAACAGGCTTAGTGAAGAAAGCGACCGCTATACTTGTCATTTATATAATAAACCTGGCATATAATGCTAGTTATTCTTTAAAATCGCTAGCAACCTACCTCAGGAGAATAACCTTATAATGATAATAATGCTGTAATAAGGATTAAAATAAATGAAGTTTTATTTTGCGAGAAAAGGTTTCCAATAATCCTTTCAGATTTGTTAACTAAATGAGGAAAAACCCAACAAATTCTAATGATTTTTCCACTTTTAATAGCTATTAAATTATTAAATAATAACAAAAAATTGTGTAAAAAACTTATAAATTTAAGATCTAATTTACATAAGACATTAAAGTATTAAAATTTACCACAAAAAGCATTCAAAATTTAAACCGAATATCAACACTTAATCTAATTAATAATCATTTAATATTAATTAATCATAATAGCTTTTATATAATAAGCTGTTGACAGATTTCGTATCCTAATAATTAATGAATGATAATGAACAAATTTTAATGTCTGATAGTACGAGTAATTTAAAATTTAAATTTATTAGCTACTTCAACAATACGAGTTACTTGCTACTGTTATATAATGCGATATACGATTATGATGAGGACGTTGGAAATAATTATGTTTACATAGCTACTAGATTGATAATGAAGAAAGATAATTGTTTCACACGGAATATAATTTTATAAACACTTATAAAATAGGTTTATATTTTAATGCCATAAAATAGAAAACAACTGTAATAAATTGATGTTTGTAACCTTAATAATAAAATTGAGATAATAGTTTATTTTTCCTTGTTTTCAAATAACATTATTAATAAAAATATAGTAGCACGTGAATCATGTTACTTATTGTTATTAAAATTATTTTTCAATGCAAAATATTTTTTTGCATTTAAAATCCGGTGACAATAATTAAAATAAAAATTGTTAACGCTTTTTGATACCTCAATATATGAACTATAAATTTTCAGAGTTTTCTTTTTCCAAAAAAATGTAGCTCTCTGCATTTTCATGTAACAAATTTGGAGGCGCCTTCCTTGATAAAACATTCCGGAGGTAAACTAGTCCCCCGTTCGGCTCTCCGGGTGGGGACTGCTAAAGAAGAGGTCACCAGATAATTAAAAAATAACATTCTACGAGTCGGAGCGTGAAAAGTTAGAAGTCTAAAAAAGGTTGGTAGGTTAGAAAATGTAAAGAGGGAAGTGGATAGGTTAAATGTAGATGTAGTAGGAATTAGCGAGGTTCGATGGGAATAGAAAACGACTTTTGGTCAGGTGATTTTAGAATAATTAACTCAGCGTCTAATAAAGGGCAGGCAGGAGTAGGTTTCGTAATGAACAAGAAGATAGGAAAGAGAGTATATTACTTCAAAACGCATAGCGATAGAATCATTGTAATAAGGATGAAATCAAAACCTAAACCGACAACGATTGTTAACGTCCATATGGCTAAAACTCCCCATGATGATGATGATAAGGTAGAATGTGTTTCGAAGAAATTGACGAAGCAATTAAACACATAAAAGGGAATGAAATTTTAATAGTAGCCGGAGACTGGATGCAAGCATCGGAAAATGCAAGGAAGGAAATCTTGTGGGTGAATATGGGCTGGGCAAAAGGAATGAAAGAGGGGACCGACTTATTGAGTTTTGCTCGAAGCATAATTTAGTAATTGCCAACACCCAGTTTAAAAACCATAGTAGAAGAACATACACGTGGAAAAAGCCGGGCGATAGTGCAAGGTATCGGATAGATTATATCGTGATTAAGCAAAGATTCAGAAATCAACTCGTCGACTGCAAAGCATTTCTTGGAGGAGACGTCAATAACAACCAAAATTTAGTGAGTGAAATGTAGACTGGGATTTAGAAACCTGAAGAAAAGGTATCAAATGAATCGGTTGAATTTAGAGAAGCTTGAGGAAGACGAGGTAAAGAAGATTTTTGAGAAGGACATCGCAGGAGGTCTGAGTAAAAAAGATAAGGTAGAAAATATAGAAGAAGAATGGGAGAATTAAAAAGGAAATTCTTAAATCAGCAGACACAAACTTAGGCGGGATAAAGAGAACTGTTAGAAAACCTCGGATGTCAGATGATATATTGCAGCTGATGGATGAACGTAGAAAGTATAAGAATGCTAGTGATGAAGAAGGTTGAAAGGAACAATAGACAATTAAGAAATACTATAAACAGAAAGTGCAAATTAGCGAAAGAAAAGTGTTCAGAAATGGAAAGTGAAATGATCATTGGTAAAATAGACGGAGCATACAGGAAAGTTAAGGATAATTTTGTGGTACATAAGTTAAAATCTAATAATGAGTTAAATAAAGATGGTACACCGATTTATAATACAAAAGAAACGGTTGATAGATTGGTGGAATATATTGAACAGTTACACGGAGGAAATAAATTAAAATCTAGTGTTATAGTGGAAGAAGAAAAGGTCGAAGAGGATGAAAAGGGAGATACAATACCGAGATCTGAATTTAATAGAGAATTAAAGGATTTAAATGGCAGAAAGGCTCCTGGGATAGATGGGATACCTGCAGAATTACTGCGCAGTGCAGATGAGGAAGCGATACATAGAATATACAAACTGGTGTGTAATATTTACGAAAACGGGGAAGTTTCGTCAGACTTCAAAAATAATGTTATTGTCATGACACCAAAGAAAGCAGGACCAAATAAATGTGAAAAATACAGAACAATTAGCTTAATTACTGATGAATACAAAATCTTTACTAGAATTCTGTACTGAAGAATTTAAAGGAGGGGGGAAGAAGTGTTAGAAGATCAATTTGGTTTCAGGAAAACTATAGGGACAAGAAAGGCAATTTTATCGCTCAGATTAATAGTAGAAGTAAAATTAAAGAAACAAACCGACATACGTGGCATTTATAGACTTAGAAAATGCATTTGATAACACTAGACTGGAATATAATTTTCAGCATTTGAAAAAATTTAGGGTTCAGGTATAGAGATAAAAGAACAATTGCTAACATTTACAGGAAACTCAATATAAATAATCGAAGAGCGTAAGAAAGAATCATTAATAAAAAAGGGACAAGGGAACAAAGATGTTCCCTATCCCCGTTGCTTTTTAATATTTATATAGAACTAGCAGTTAATGATGTTAAAAAATTATTTAGATCCGGAGTAATAGTGCAAGGTGAAAAAATAAAGATGCTACGATTTTCTGATATGGTAATTCTAGCTGAAAGTAAAAAAGATTTAGAAGAAACAATGAATGGCATAGATGAAGTCCTACACACAAGAACTACCGCATAAAAATAAACAAAAACAAAACGAAAGTAAGAAAACATAGTAGAAATAAAGTAGATAAACCACTGAATATAAAAATAGGACGAGAATAGTCTATGGAAGTAGAAGAATTTTATTATTTGGGAAGTATAATTACTAAAGATGGACGAAGCAGGAGGTATATTAAATGCCGAATAGCACAGGCGAAACGAGCCTTCAGTCAGAAATATAATTTGTTTACATTAAAAATTAATTTAAACGTCAGAAAAACATTTTTCAAAGTATATGTTTGGTGCGTATCTTTATATGGAAGTGAAACATGGGCGATCGAAGTATCTGAGAAGAAAAGATTAGAAGCTTTTGAAATGTGGTGCTGTAGGTGAATGTTAAAAACCAGATGGGTGGGTAAAGTGACAAATGAAGAGGTGTTGCGACAGATTGATGAAGAAAGAAGAATTTGGAAAATATAGTTAAAAGAAGAGACAGACTTGTAGGCTCACATATATATTTAAGCTTCTTGGAATAGTCGCTTTGATATTGGAGGAACGGGTTGATGGCAAAAATTATGCAGGCAGGCAACATTTGTATACCGAAACGAAACGACTGGCAATAGGTAGGGAACCTTGGAGAGCTGCATCAAACTAGTCAAATGACTGAAGACAAAAAAATGACTTTCAGAGAATTTTTGAAAAAAATATTTAAACCGAAGGGAAATAGAACAAAAAACATAACTTCAATTTTAAAAGGTGGAAGTCGAATTTTAAAATTTTATTTTTGCATTATTTATCTACGCATTGTAGGTATCAAATTTGCCTTAATAAAGTTTTCTCTAAAATGCCTCTGAACAAAAACTGGTTTTTTCGCAATATCTGGAAACCTCTTTAAGGAATTGGGAAAAAATTAATCAATTCCCCATATTTAGATATGAAGCTGAATTTAAAGAAAATAGGTTCGATATATAAGGCCAAAAGCAAATATTACACCCGTATGTAGGCACATATATATAATACATTTGTGTATTTGGTTTAGATCAACTAGTTCGATCTTAAATCGTAAAGATTTGCAAAAAACACCCGATACCCCAGTTTTAACATGATCAGCATGCTTTCCCCTTTAATATAGCTATCTATTTACATTTATTCCGGAAAGTAAAATGAAAAGGGCCAACTACGTTATACAGAACATAAAGATGGAAGTAGAAAAGAAAATAGAATTAGAAATGATGAAAACGTTACAAAAAAAAAGATCGAGGACATAAGATTACTTATAACTAGGAACAAGATGATAAGGGATGGTGTTAAAGAGAAAGGGTTTAGAAAACGAAGATGGTCTCATCATAAGGAAGGATATTATTTGGGTATAAGAATGACGCCGATGGTAATCGAGGAAAAAAGGAAAAGAGGTTTGAAAAGGAAAGAGATGGAAGAATTATCTAAACGATGAATCGGAAGACCTTTAAACCATATTATAAAGAATAACGATCGATATAAAAGTTACAGATTAATAGCATAATAAATATACCCGTCGAATAAAAAATAAAGTCCATTGACTTTTTTGTTTGAAATATTTAGTTTTACTCACTTGCTAAGAGTTCTTCCGTATTAGGTGGTCTATAGAGGATTGTGAAAGGGTAAAAGTAATGCAAAACAGCGTTTTATTTTTACTGATATCTGAAATAATCCTACGGGAAAGACTGTTTTAAGGTAGTTTTTTTTTATTTAAATTAAAAACTAAGGATCTAGTATTAAACAAAAAACACAGTTGAAACAAAAATTAATAAAAATTATTTCCTACAATTTAGTTTATTGGATTTTCATAATCGACCGAGTTCTGAACAAAATATAGTAGTACTGAAATCATTTGTTCAAAATACGTTTCGAATAATGAATTTAATAAAATCATCAAAAATGGAGATAACTTTTAAGCAAGAGTTGGAGAATATAAAGTAACATAAAGTTGGAGAATTTCTTTAATTAAAGTTGTAAGAGGTAAAAAAAATTATTTTTTAGGAAAAATTATATTATTCCAAATATGTTATAATTGCTAAAATTTATACAACTTATAAATGATGAACTGTGTTGTAATTTTTCTTCAAAAAGTTTTCTTCAATTAAAAGTTTTCTTTATAAAACATTAGGAAAATAATTTCTCCTTAGAAATTATTTTCCTAATTTTTTGGACTTAAAATTTTGGACGTAAAATTTTGGACTTAAGAATTTTTTTTTCTTAGTAAGTTCTTTAATTTCTAGTTAATCATTATGAACAAATAGCACTTTTGGCTGAAGTAAAAAAAAAAACAATTAAAACCCTAATAACTCTCTTTTATTTTATCGTACAGGATAAGAAATTTCAAAAAGATAACCTTTTACTCCCTTTCATCCTTTTCCAACCCTTTATAATTTACTTTATTCCTTAGGACTTTCATTGTAACAAGTAAAACCAAATTTATAAAAGTAAACAATCTACAAGCTTTCATTATTTCTGAACGATTTAATTTATTTTTTATATTTTTTTAAAGAATTTACATAATGAGAAGTAGATAAGGAAGAATTCAGTAAAATTGAAAATTTTTGGTTATATTTTCCTTATATAAATATAAAATTTCCAAAACCAATAAAAATTGTAATTTTATTGAAATTTAGATATGCTGTAGTAACCCACCGGGTTGGTCTAGTGGTGAACGCGTCTTCCCAAATCAGCAGATTTGGAAGTCGAGTGTTCCAGCATTCAAGTCCTAGTAAAGCCAGATATTTTTACACGGACTTGAATACTAGATCGTGGATACCGGTGTTCTTTGGTGGTTGGGTTTCAATTAACCACACATCTCAAGTATGGTCGAACTGAGAATGTACAAGACTAAACTTCATTCACACTCATACATATCATCCTCATTCATCCTCTGAAGTATTATCTAAACGGTAGTTACCGGAGGCTAAACAGGAAAAAGAAAAAAAAGAAAAAGATATGCTGTAGTAGTTTATCTGAAGTTGGGATGTGAAAATTTAACGAAAATTAGTTGAGTCGTTCTTAAGTTACGCTCATTTTTAGATCAACTACAGACAACATAACCTCAAGGTTAGAGGTTACGTTAACTGTTTTTTTTTCATACGAGCTTATCAAGCGAGTCACAATGGTGAGCGAGTTTAAACTTGATGCTTTTGTTTAGGGTCTGCCCGTTATCTTCAATTATTTCATCAAATTATGGTTATAATAGTTTAATTTTCAATAAACAGAAATATTCTTATGTTAGATAGAAAAAAAATTACAGCTCTTAGTTTTCTCGTTTAATTTATATTTTGTAAAATTCTTGCGCAAAAAATTTTACATAAAATATTGTACAAAATAAAATAACGAAAAATCGGTCTTCTTGTGCAAAACTGTGCAAGAATTTTTATTTATTTATTTCATTTTTTTTATTGAGGTTGATTAACCGAATTAAGTTAAACTGTTAATAAATATTTTTAAAAACACAACTTTTCTTCATAATTTCTTCAGGTAAACTGGAACAGTTAGGAACATTTTTTGTTCGTGAAGTCGTGAGTCGTGAGGCTTTGGGTCATTTTTTCTCCATAGACTGTTACGGGCGTAGTCTACTCGGTCACGTTAGAAAACTTCCGCAGATTGAAAAATTTCAAGAACAATTTCATAATAGTATGGAGCCCCTTCATATCATGAAGTCATGCGCCAGTTGAAAAAGGTGTGCTTAAATTTTATAAGATGTAAAATTTTTCTCGTATTTCCCTAGATAACTCGATAACTATTCATTTTAGAGAAAAGATCGAGAGAAATAAAGTTTTGTTATTAAATTTTACACACAACATCGGTTGCAAATTGAAAAATATGTTAATTATTGATGCAAAAATAACAACTGTCAAAAAAATGAAAAAACAAGATTTTTTGAGAATTTTTTCAGATTTTTCATCAAAGAAATTTACGATATGATAAAGCAACACGCCAAATTTCAACAAAATCGGTCTGACAGATTTTGCACAATAATTTTGCAATCCTGATTTAAAAAAAAAATCGATTTTTTCAAATTTTGTAGAGCCTGAAATAAAGTCTCTACATACTTGAAAATTTAATCACATAAAAAAGAGTACTCAAACCTTCAAATTAATTTTTATAAATTTAAGTCGGTTTTAGAAAAGCCTAGGGTATTTCTCAAACATACTTGCAATTTTCTTGCTTTTAAACAAATTGAATCTCTTTACGAATTTTTATCTAAATTAATTTTAAAAACACAGCTTAAAAGTACTCGGAAAGACGCATTTTAGAACATTTTGAGAGCGCTTCGCTATTTTGAACGCGTACATTCAATTTTGATCCGGCCGAGCGGTTACCTACCCCCGCATTTTTCGTGCGGCCCGAATATTTTCAATCGACATTTTATCTAAGTTGGACATGAGCGCAGGAGTGGAATATTAAGATCTGGAAAGTACTCGGAAAGATGAAGGAATTTTTCGAAAAAACAGTCCTACCGAACTTTTAGTTTCGTTGTAAACGGCAGTCAACTTTGATCGGTTATATCTCCGGAGATAATTAACGAATCGAAACTTTTTTCCCATTACTTCTTCATTTCTCACTCCGTCTGTCCATTTAATTTTCTCCAGACTCCTCCGAGCTCAAATTTCATGCGCCTCCAACCTTTCTTTTTATTCTTTTCTTTGTGTTCATGTTTTGTAACTACACAGAAGTACACAACAAACACAACACTTCAAATGTAAATCTTTCTTTCTTTGTAAATGCTTCCTCAGCGTACACCCTGTCTTTGACAAACCTCCAAAGAAAGCGTAATGTCAGGGGATCAAGTTGGCCAGGGAATTGGTTAATCACGGCTAATCCAACGTTGACATGTAGGTAGTCCCTGACATGTAAACCCCAGTGTGGTGGTGCGCCATCTTGTTGGAAATAAACGTTAGTTTTCAGGTGTTCAATTGGTGGTACTGCATATTCCTTTAACGTGACTAGGTATCTAGCCTTGGTAACCGTTGGCTCGACGAAGAAGAATGGTCCGATATCACTTTATGAGCGGTCAACGCACACCAAACGTTAATTTTCGGACTATAACGTTGTGTTTGTCGAACGGCATGAGGGTTCTCGCTAACTGAAATCCGACAAAGATGACGGTTAACGTGACCAGAAACATTGAAGGTAACTTCGACAAAGAAGATTACTTTTTCTAAAAACACATTATCTTCGTTCAGTTAATCAAGAATGTTCACGAATAAAAATCGTAACGGCATAGTTTATTGTCATCTTCAATTCCATGCACCGGCCGAATTTTGTATGCATTTTAGGCGTTTAGGTAGAACCTTTACAATTGCTATTGGTTTTATTTCGTTTACATTTTTGCAATCTTCTGTTAATTTCATCCATAAGTATTAGTACTCTTTTACTGATCGAATTTCTTTCTTTTTGCAAGCATTCATTTCCTTATTATCACTACATTCAATACTTTTAATTTCCGTAAAATACATTTTCATTCAATAATGCAGTACAAATAATTAAAAAATTGTCAGGATGAAGGTAGAGCTACATTTATTTATTTTTTAGAACTTACATATTTATTTAAAAATACCTTTACAAAATTAATTTTCGATTTTATTTTAGTTAATCGCCACGGTACTGCATCCATATCATGGCAATTAATGTATAAAAAGATTACCTTAATTTACCTTTAAGAAAATTTTTTATTTTTCAATAAATTTTTTCTAATAAAAAAATTCATATAATTTTACCTGAAGTATGAACTAACATTTTTCTGTCCGATTCAAAATTTATGAGATAAATGTAAGAAAAAACTACGAAGTATTTCTTAAGCCATCCTTTGGGAAATAGTAGGTTTTTATATTTGGAGCATGTAGCATGTACCTTCAATAAAACAGGATGGAACTGCTCGAATATTTAAATGTACAGTACTAAAAAATATCTGTGGAAAATACCAACATTTTTTATATACAATTTCTTTAATTTTTTTTATAATTTAGTGGTATTATATTAATAATCTTGAAGATAATCGGTTAAAAAATGAAAAGGTTTAGTAAATAGTATTAATAATAATAATTAAATCTTGATGAAAAATTGATTTCTTAAAATCTTTATGTAGTGTTCGACAAACAAATAAGTAGGTCATTCTATAATGTTTTGTACGCGCATGAACATGCGTAACTGTGTGTTGTTTGTGCTTGTTCCAAATCTGTAGTCGTAGAAATATAATGATTTTCTTTTTCAAACGTTTCTGTTTTTACGTTTCATTTCCATTACATAATATATTAAAGTTCGTTAACCTAATTCCATTTAGAGAGGAGAACACACACTGTTTGGCATTCTTCCAAATTAATTTATTCAACGACTACATTTTAATTTTTTTTAGGTCAACATTTACATTATACTATATACTATATAAATCTGCCAGTGGTCAGCGGTATTAAAAATAAATTGTCATTTATTGATTGATTTAACCGTACCAGGTTAAGAAATATAATATAATTAGAAAAAAAAATTAACAAATTGTTTTATCGATATGTCAATCAATGTCAACCAAATCAATAATACATTCAATTTTCCGTAATGACAATTAAAAATTCGTAAAAATAGGCAAATATTTTCTTATTGTTCTACAAAGTGATCGTAAATTATTCACCAGATTTTAGGTGTTAATAATAAAATAAGAGAGGAATGTAATTACATGCATGTTTTATTGTTGAACAGTGCATTTCAAATAGTTTTATTTACAACACTTATTAATTTCAAAGACGTTCCTCATGAGCAAATTTTATAGCGCGTAAAATGTCTAGACAATATTCAATTTCACGCTACGCATTACGAAGAATGTCTGGAGTTATTCCACTAATTATACCTTCGATTCTTCTTTTTAGTTCATTGTTGACAACCTTCGATGTGTACATCCTTTCTTTGACAAGCCTCCAGAGAAATAGAGTGGCGGCCAAGAGTTGGTTCATCACGGCAAATCAAACTTTGAGGAAATTGTTCATTTAGGTAGTCCCTGACATGTAAACGCTGGTGTGGTGGTGTGCCATCTGTTTTTAAAGTAAATATTGGGTTCCCGTTGTTCATTTTGTGGTACTACATACTCCTGTGACATGGCTAGATAACTAGCGCTATTAACCGTTGGCTCGGGGAAGAAGAACGGGCCGACGATCATTTCATTAGCAGTCAACACTCACTAAACGTTCATTTTCTGGCTACAACATTGAGTTTGTCAAACGGCATAAGGGTTCTTGCTAACCCAAATTCGGCAATTATGACGGTTAACGTGACCAGAATCAAGGAAGATAGCTTCGTCATAGAAGATTACTTTTTCTAAAAAAGTTTTATCTTCGTTCAGTTAATCAAGAATGTTCACAGCAAAATTTTAACAGCACGGTTTATTCCATCTTCAATTGCGTGCATCGACTGAATTTTGTACGTATGAAGTTTTTAGGCGCTTGTGCAGAACCTTAAAAATTGTCGATTGCGGTATTCCCAGTTCTAAACTCGCACGACGAGTCGATTTACCAGGACTTCCCTGAAAACTTTCTCTTACTCGATCCAAAACTTCATCGGGGACGGGAAGTCTGCCAGCACCATTTTAGTATACTGCACTTTCTATATCCTTAAACTGCTGATACCAACGTTTAATAGTTATTACGTATTAGGAGGATCACCGACCGTATTCTAAACGAAAACATCTACGAACAGTAATAACAGATCCGCATTCATGAAACCATAGCACTCAGGCTGGTTTCTCCTGCATGATACGATGACCCAGTCGTACATCCAGCCGGCGTGTTCATTCAAGATCATCAATAACTGTAATACCTACAATAATGTTTGAAAAAATCAACGCGCGGTACTTTGCTTTTTTCATTTTTTATTAACCCCTAAAATGGTCAGAATAATTTATGTTCACTTTGTGTATTAAATGATTTAGTACATTTACAGTTACTGTAATCGATTTATTTTATGCCATAAAATTTAGTCGTAAACTTATTTATGACAATATTCTTAGAGAAAAGGTCGAAACCGGATATACTCTTTTAAGTATTTTAGTACGTAAATTTAACAGGCAGCTCAGACGGCTCTAATTACTTATACTATGTGTCGGGATAGCACAGAAATTAAAGCATATCTTTTCGTGGGAAGATCGATTCACCAAAGGCTGCCGGTTATTATTATTACATTAATTCATCGCATAAGCTCGAACCAGACTTTCTCTGCATTGCAATATGAAACATTTTTAGCTTATAAAATCCTCACGGACATTCGAACCTTGGACCTTCCGAAGAAAAGGCTGAATATCGATTTGCCAAAAGATTAAGAAGGGTATCATTTAAATGGTATTAGTTCTTAAATTTTATCCCCCGGCTACCATTTATTATTCTCTTGGAAGATATCGAAGGTACTTAGATTAATAAACCAAGATGTTAAACGTCACTCGTAAATTGTCACTTCAAGAACAAGGCGTGTAGTTACTGTCGGATCTAAACTGAATATATCCGCACCCGATGTCCCTAAAGCTTCGGAGTATGTGAGGAATAAAACTTTTACTGTTTTTATCCCACCGCTTACATATAAACAATTAGATACACTTTTTAATATTTTTTTAATTTTAATTATATATTAAATTTCCTACTGATATTAAAAGCATTCTACTTATATTTAGAAGTGATATAAGCCGAAATAAATACTGCGCTCTCTTATTGACGAGCTGTGTTCTTCAGTTCACTTGTGAACTCAAGGGTGTTGGACAGCCTCCTGTGGAGTCGTCGTTCGTCCGGGCTTGCCGAGTTGGGATGGATAGAGTTCTGTACAACTGTACTCCCATTTTGATGAAATTTGGCGAAATTTAATTTCTGTATATGGTGCACTGTCATTTAATTTTGATTACAATTGTCAAAGGGACAGGGAGATACGGATCTTATGGGTCCCGTATCTCAAAGTTTTACTTAAAGGGTGGTAAACGTTTTTTACATAATTTTAGGCCCCTTAGGTAGCCTTCAGATTAGGTAGCCTTCAGCCTTTATCTTAATCATGCTTCCCATAAAGGGATCAAAAAAACCTTTTCTTCTTTATTTATTGTCTTTGTACACAAAGTAAAATACTTGTATTAATCAGATGCTTTCATTACATTAATATTTCAGTTTGATTTTGTTTTCGGGCATTATCATTCAGGAGTAGGGGTGGAATAATAAGCCAAATTCTTTTGCTTTTTTTATCAGTTATCATTCTTCTTGTTATCTTCAGACTGGACTGACCGATTTTTATGAAATTTAGTACGACGACTACAAAATATAAGTTATTGATGCCATTTAATTTTGAATAAAATCGCTCAACGGGGTAAGGAGATTTGGTTACCGTCGGTGAAAAACTAAAAAATTACCTCGAAGAATTATTTTTTACAAAATTCAACATCTTTTAGGGTGTTATCATGTTTTTTTATTTTGTTTCTAAAAAGGCCAAAATTAGAAGGGGAAAGGCAAAAAACGACTTCTTATCTGAAGCCAACGATATCAATTAATCTTCTTTGTAAAAAAATTAGTGAGCTGTGGGATTATTAATCGTGGGATTAAATACTCCCCGATACGCTTAAGCGTATCGGGGAGTATTTTTTCTCTCCTATTCATTGCAGTTTGTTTTTAAGATGGACAGAGTTTGGGATTGCGTTCATATTTTTCGAAACTCGTGTTTACGAGAGTATTTTACTTTGGATATTCCTTGGAAGATTAGTAAGATATTGCGTCCTTCTTCCGACGCGATTCCCCTTCAGTCCGTCCACTGAAGGAGTTGCGGTGCTATCGCCTAAATGAAATTACGAAACTACAAGTATGCCGAAGTGAATCCACAAAGCTATTAAGATTAAGAACTAATTAATAAATCTCTTTCTGAGTAGACATGTACGCTTTGCTTCTTGTACTATATTAATTGAAATATATTTTTTCTTATCGCTGCTGAGCCTGGCCGCTTCAAAAGATAGACAATACAATCTAAAATTGGTTGACCGCTGTAGTAATGGTATTACTAATGCAATACTGCATTGAAACCGTTTGTTTACATCTGTAACAAACATAAGTGAAAGAGATTGCATATCGAACGGTCAAAAATCGTTACCCATTAAATGAAATTAATATCTGAATTACCTGAAGCAGTACTTAAACCCAAGTCTTCTTTAATATTAATCCATTACTGTTAGTGCTGTGAAACACTGAGGAGAAACGTTTCGACAATGTACAGCAGTATCAAGTTATTTCTTCAAATGCCAGTCGCTTTTTCCGGTTTATCAAATGTAAATTTCATATAGGTTTATTTTATAACTTACACAATACTCCAAAAGAATAATTTCGTAGCCGTAAGATCGTTAAGGTACATAAGTTCAACTAACATTAAAGCAATTAACGCGGTGACGTCAACCAAATTAACGTCACTACTATATTAGCATAATGTATTACACTGCAAAAGAAAGAAAAACTACTGAAATTAATTCAACTATTGAAAGTAAAAAAAACACAATGAAAATTGTATTAGGCATAATTAAAAATAATGATTTTTAAAAAACTTCAAGTTTCATAGATTAATAAACCCTGTAATTTCAGGACCACTTTGTGAAGTCTATATTTTCATTATTCAATATTTGTTTAATCCGTTATAATTAATTTTCTCGTATGAATCAATCGCTAGGTGGTATATTTAAAAAAAATAATAATAAAAAGATAAAAGATATAAAAAATACGCGAGAGTTCTTCAGAATTCATTCATAATGTCCGATATTTCAGCTAACAAATGTAAAATAACGGACAAAAAAATATAAAATTAAAATACCGACATAAATAAATAAGAAAAACGAATTTAATTACGTTTTATCGGATTCTATTTTTTACATATTTTATAATTAAAACGAATATAATATTACGTGAAGCTATTTTCGTTTGTTAGGTGTTTGTATACGTATTCTGGTGAGCGTGCGTTTGTACAATAGTACTATAAGTGTTTGCAAATTTATGTACACAAGCTATTTCAGTGCTTTGTCTATGTCGTAATGAATTTAACATAAATTATAGAACTTACGGCGCAGTAAGTTATTAAGTAGGATGAGGAGGGATAAAGAGAAAGAGTGACTGAAATAGATAATGTTAGAGAGAAAGAGATGGTAAAAAGTATTTTGTTGAAATTATATTCAAGGCCGATAATTAACTAACAAGTTAAGACTTTCTATAAAATCTATGTAAATATCATTATGAGAAAAACAGTGTACATATTCGTAGCAGTTCTTGTTTATAATAACATTTTTAACGAATAGGTTTTCTTAGCGTTTTAATTCCATATGTATTTTCTTTGATTTATAATTCCAGTAAATATTTTAACGGGGTATATTCAGTTTCAGGTTTATTCCTGTTCCTATTTTGTAAGTTATTATTCATTTTGTAATGTAACTACTGAAAACTGCAGCAATATTTTTAATTTTATTTACCGAATTATATTAAAAGATTTCACGTCAATAGTAATATAAAATTACGTTAAACTTATATTTGTATTTTATACTAGCCGGTTACTGCTCCCTTCGCTCGCCCTTCCCGTTCAGCCAGAGGGTTCTGCCTCCTCGACCACCCCTGAGTTCATTAAACTAATCTTTGTGAGAATAATAATGATAAATAAAAATTTAATGATAAAAAAACCTGTTTAATTTATAAAAAGTATCAAGTGAATAGTAATTTCTTCAGAACAACAGTTTGTTCAGTACAGGCCAAAACTTTTGAGTGATCTGAAGAATGCGGGTTTCAAAATAATTAAATTCTATCTTAAAGATAGTAATTACCCGTACAAAGGACGGGTAGATATGTATTTTCCCGGTCCTTAGCGTTACCCGACAAACATCATAGGAGGTGATGTACTTCGTTCCGCACGTTTATTTAATTTTATGCTTTTTAGTCAAAGTAACCGAAGGCAGGTGCAGCCAGTCGTTTAATCCACCTAGTGGTGAACTTGTCTTCCCAGATCAGCTGATTTGGAAGTCGAGAGTTCTAGAGTTCAAGTCCTAGTAAAGTCAGTCATTTTTACACGGATTTGAATACTAGATCGTGCATACCGGTGTTCTTTGGTGGTTAGGAAAACCACCCATCCACACATCTCAGGAAAATGGTCGACCGAGACTCTAAAAGACTACACTTCATTTACACTCATACATATCATCCGCATTCATCCTCTGAAGTATTATCTGAAAGGTAATTACCGGAGGCTAAACAGGAAAAAGAAAGGTAAAGGTGCAGCTAGTCGTGTCGCACATTTGCAGTGGCAAAGTTGTTGCAGTGGCAGTACCTATGTTGGTTGAGCCGTCGCGCCTATAACGAATAGTTTCAGATATTTATTTGAAGAGTATTTGCAAGCACAAATCGAATCAATATCTCGTTTATTATAGTCGGAAATGGGAAAATGTGCAATTATTTTTCAAACGTTTTTTACCTTTCTTCATCCCTTTCAAGGTCAAATTTTAAAAAATTTTAAAATTCATTTTTAGATTTCTACATTAAGATTGCACACATCAAAAATCTAGTTAATATCTTCGTTTGTTACAGAGAAATTAAAATATATATATATTGTAAAATTTAATGTTACTCTATTTTAAATCTTTAAACTTTGTATTTCCAAAAATCCTTTCTTAGTGTGCACTTACACTATAAGAATGTGTATATAATTGTATACTACATTTTCATCAATTTAACCAGTAATTTTTTTCTGGTCGTTGATTATGCTTCTCTCATGTTCTTTTATATTTTATATATATATATATATATATATATATATATAAAAGGAAAATACATTTTAAGTGAATGCAAATCCCGTACTTCTCATACCTCAAAACGTAAAGAAAATTCAATTTCACCCCCAATCACAACGTGCGACCGAAAGTAACACTGTACGTTTCTTCGAAAAGTCGGTAAAAAACAACAAAAGATTTTCTTTATTAAAATATTAATTTTTAATGGTTATTCAATATTATCTATCTATAATAATTTGGTTTAAAAATGAACTAATCATATCGTAAATTTTCTCGGAAATTACAATTATTATTAGTTTATAAGTTAAATTTCCTGGTGTAATTTTTTGTTATTTACATTTATATTCCAAAAAAAATAAAATTTAAATAATATATTTATCCATACATTCGCAATACCATGTGTACATATGCGTACGCATGAACGCATATGCATTTGTCATATTTTTCTATAAATATTAATCAGTTATGAAAAATTAACGTTTATTCAGCAAACATGATGATTAATTCAGCATGCGTATAGTATAGAGCATCAGTGATAAAATGAGAAAGGGTAAATTCAATGATGTGAATTTTGTATATATATATTATATATACAAATATATATAAACAGTATAATATGAGGTATCCAGATATATCTATATCTGGATACCTCATATATATAATATATACAGGAATCAATTAATGACAAACTGTTTAGTCTTCTGCATTGTTATTATAACATCACTGCGTTCATCATGTTCATCAGTCACTCTTTCCTTCTCACCGTCGTTCTATCTTCCTCTCTGCATGAGAGTGTTGCTTTGTGTTCATCTGAGAATATTCTGATGAACAGGGGAATGTATTACATTTACAATTCAAAATAACCAAGAACATTGAACAAGGCATGGTATGTCGGCATTCTTAGTTGATATTCTATGTCAAACACCCTGAATGTTTCTTGAATAATATAACGTTATGTTTTGGATATACGAATATATATATGTAGAGTAACTTATTAACTGAGATATCTCAAAGAAAATAATATAAATCAATGCTTTTAACATACATGAGTAATATTTTTTCTTTAGCATCTGGAAAATGTTTCAACTTTCTCTGTTAAATAAAAAACGAATAATATATTTCTAGTGGAGGAATTCCCCCCAGATATATACCGATTGTCCAAATCTACCTGTACACTACGTGTAAAATGACAAAAATTGGTTTTATCGAAAAAATCACGACTCCATATTAAGTAAATTAGGTACACTCTATCGTTAGCTGACAATATCAACTTCCGATTCCCAACGGAAATGAGTTATTCAGACCGGAAGTTCACTTTTTAAAAATAGAACATATTCTGACCACAGATTTTTATTCTACGTTGGAAAATACGTAAGTATCTCTGAAACATTTTTTATCAAAAGCGATTTTTGACCTCTAAATAACCTCGAGTTGATCTCGTGCCAAGTCAGTATGAAAGTTGTTTCAACTTTGAAAAACGAATAGTCAGGATAACAGCAATGATGTCTAACTTTAAACCGAAATCGTTCTTTCAAGCGATATTTTCAACTTCTGCTTCCTACTGGAAGTCGGTTGTCGAGACCGGAAGTTCATTTTTGACACGTTCATTATTCATGTTAAAATCTTATGCAAAGTTCTTGTGTAAGAAATTGCACTAATGTGATGGGATTCATTGTCAAACCTATCGTATGGAAATTTTTTAATATACAAAAAAAATGTCAAGTCTGATTGGGCTCGAACATGGGATCTTCCAGATAAAAATTGACCACTATATTATGATGAATAACAATTTTTTTGGCAGGTCCTGGAAATCGGTTCGGTACTCCTTTTTTTAAAAAAATGTTGCCTGACAGATTTATGTAATAAACTCGTATTCTACAGACAAAACAGTACAAAAAATATTTATTGTACTTTAGAAACTTTGTCTAAAAGGATTTTTAAAAAGAAACTTTTTTCTTACCGTTAAAACGATTTCGAACAAAAATCTGAACTATTTCTACTTGTCGTTTCGTCTGTTAAAAACGTCTTTAGCCGCAAATTATTTTTATGAAATTTTTCAATAAAGTTCCTAGCTTTTAGAAAGATTTTATTTTATGACAGCTGATTTTCTTAAACGGGGATTAATTATAGGTGTGCCGCAAGGGGAGTTTCCGTTGCAATAGCATCGCTGCGCAACCGAACGGTTTGTCCTTCCCTGACGTCACAGCCATTTTAAGTCTGTTTCACCACACCTTTTTTTCCAGTTTAGCCTCCGGGAATCACCGTCAGGTATTACTTCAGAGGATGAATGATGATGATGATATGTATGAGTGTAAGTGTAAGTAGCCTTGTACAGTCTCAGGTCGACCATTTCTAAGATGAGTGGTTAATTGAAACCCAACAACCAAAGAACACCGGTATCCACGATCTAGTATTCAAGTCCATATAAAAGTAACTGCCTTTACTAGGATTTGAACGTTCAAACTCTCGACTTCGAAATCAGCTGATTTGCGTCGTAGGTGTGTAACACACCACACCTAGAAGGTTAGATGTGGTGTGTTACACCACATGCGTTCACATAAGCGTTCGATACTTCACTATTTTACATACTATTCAATCACTAAGGATATTCTTTGTCTCTGCGACCGTTTTCTTGACACTATTTTCCATTTTGGGCTTTTTCAGCACACAATTTTGTGCTGAAAAATTTAGTCTTACGTTGATTTTCGATAAATTTGTTTTTGTTGTTTTCCTGTCGACCTACTCGCTTAAAAAATTAACGTAAGGCATAACAGAATTATCTTGAGAAACGCAAAAAATCAGTATAAGTCCCTACTCGGTCAGTGATGTCCGGTGTCTTTCTTGAAAATATCGCTTATGATATCGCCAATACTAATACGGTTAGCAAAAATTTCACGGCGGTTAATAAACCTTAAAGCTTTCTAGGGAGAATATGGGAACGTTTGGGTGGAGCCTGTGAAGATGACGCAGGCTACAAAGATCGATGGCTCTGCCACTGGGCTCAAGATTGGTCTACAACTACTGTAACGACTACTACAATCGGGCTCACTAGAGGAGCTTACGGTAGCGGTAGACAAGAGATGGCCTACTTCGTTGTGAGAAAAAGTATCGGAAGAATCCAGCTATTCGCTGGAGGAAGAATAGAGGGCCAAGATCTTTATCCTGAACTCCCAGGGTGATAAGAGAGTTTGCTAGATATGTGTGTGCTTTGACACCTGAGGGCGAGAAGGAAACTAAATAGCGGCAAGCTTTCCCCAGGCGCAGTTATAAGGGAGGTCTCCGCAGTGGCCATCCTCGCGGAAGAGGACGAACTTCTTAGTAGAGGAGACAATTATGCGATTGTTGTGGCGGGTGAAGACAGTGAGGTGGTTACTGATCTAGTATAGTGTCTGAACAAAATACGAGCAGTTGAGGAACATAATGTGGTGTTTGCGACTACGAAGGGCAAGTTAGAGCTGATAGTTTGAAAGACTCTGGAACTGGGAGGCGGAACTTAGAGGCCACATTCTTCCTAGCGGATAAGAAACCCATACCGACCCCAAAGGAGTTTCAGAGGACGCCAACGATGGTGGTGCACCAACAGAGCGCCACCTACGCTGACGTTCTTAGGAGTGTTAAGAAATCGGTTGGAGAGGCCTTAGTACAGGATATCCTGTCCGTTAGAAAGAGCAGGGGAGGGGATCTGAAAGTCAGACTAAAGGACGGAGGAAGAGCACCCCAGGCTTCAAAAGACAAAATCCTGGCTTCTGTTCCTAATGCGCCGGTGGCTGAGAAAGAAGTTCTAAGGACAGCTGTAGTACATATTAAAGCCCTGGATGCCGAGGTGACGAGGGACGGGATTATGAATGCGGTCAAGATATCATGAAGTGACGCCACCTCTGCTAAGGTTACATCGTTGAGGCGGACGTCTCGTTGCACTCAAAACACCAAGGTGATTCTGTCGCTTTGTGAAGCACGGCGGCTGACAGCCGGTGGGAGGATACTCGTCGATCGGCAGTCGTGCCCAGCTAAGATCAGGATGCTAAAGTTAAACTGCTTCAGATACTGGGAGGTTGGACACACAACGTCCACATGCAAGGGAATAGACAGGAGAAGTGCCTGCTGTAATTGTGGTGGGGATGGCCATCATAAGGCAGACTGTAAGGAGATACCAAGGTGTGTTCTATGAGGCAAAGCCGATCACAGGATGGATAGTCGGGAGTATGAGCGCAACAAATGAGGTGCTTATATATGAATGCAAACAGGTGTTCGGCTGCTCATGATTTGATTTGGGCGGCGGCAGTGGAGTCTGGAATAAACTTTCTCCTGGTATCAGAACCGAATAATAGGACGGTTACTCACAATGATTGGTATGTCGACCAGAGAGCGACGGGGTTACTGACAACCTCTTGTGGAGCCGTCGCGAACCCGCATTTGGGTGGATGGACGACGGTAATAATGCACAGGGACTCTCGATCCCCTGAACTCTAAGGCACCCCCCGGGGCTGAATTATGACTAAGCATAACTCAATGAATCCCAGATGAACTTAAACAGTAACTCTTGAAATTTTTCACTACAAGTGTCGATGCGAGCAACTTTCCTCACGTAGCATACAACCAACCGATAAGGAAGTCTGCATACTTTAACCGGCACATCTTGAGTAATGGAAGCGAAGTAGAGATAAAATCCTTTATAAAACTCCAAAGGAAAAGATCACACGGGTTCAAAACGGAGTGACCTTGAAGGCCACAGTAAACAATTTCTATTCTTTTTTCATGCGCGCGACTAAAACCGTCGTTTTTACTCTTTGAATTATTTATTGCGTGTTCTTTTATTTTGTTCGGAAATATTAAGAATTCAATACATTAAGTTTATTTTTTAACTTTTCATAGTTTTTTCTAACATTAAATCAACACTGCGCACCTCAATCGACAGATACAACAAATTAAAACATCGATATTTTTTTTAGACCCGTGTATTTGGCACCAGGTAAATTGTATACGCTTAGTTGCTATCTACAATTCTGTTTTTATCCCCCTTTTTATAATTTTCACTTTATTAATTCGATTTTCATTGTAGATCTCAATTCATTAAAAATGACTGAAAGTTTTAGTTTTCAGGATTACTAAATGTATAATAAAATCTCAGCTTTTAATATACATCGTATATTCCTGTGAAAAGTTTGACTTTTTAGTTTTATTTTAATGTTTTAGTTTAATACTAGAGGAAGAAAATCAAGGAATCTAGTTACCGAGTAGAATTTATATATTTTATATACAAGGCACGTTAAAACGAAAGCAGATCAACAATTATACTAAAAAGAGAGAAGAAAATCTCGGTTAATAGAACAAGCGAAACGGCTGTATATTTATCACGTACTTCTACATCCTAATCATGATATCTTATCTGCATTCACAACACCGTTGTTGATTATTAATATAACATCTTTATTTTATCAGTTATTAAAAGTCATTCAACCGTAAAATGAATTTTAATCTTGTTTTGTATGAATTTATAACCTATTAATGACGACCTAGTTTATAATAACCGTATAATAATAGCTTTTTTATTTTTATATGACTATTTCACCGATTCGTTATGAACGTATTAAAAAAATTAATATACTTAAATTACATTTCATATATTTAGGATAAACATTGTTCATCGATTTCCTTGTATAATATGTTCTCATTCTAATATTAATCGTAATCTTTATTTATAAATGAATCAATATTTACAGATATTTCTTCAAACATAAACAAACGCAAACATCATTTGCGATTAAATTTATCGATTAATTTCATTTCTTAATAACCTATTTATTATTTTACGTATTTTAATCGGATGATAAAAAATATAAAACTTATTCTGGGAATCAAATACAATACCTATGTCTAAATCGGGGAACACACTTCGAGCACATTCTAAATTACCGGTAGGGGGAGCGGGCACCATCTAATGTTTCCAAGAAAATTTACGGTAGGATATAGAGTGCAAAAAAATATTTATTTGTATTTGTAATTTTAACTGTTAAAACAAATAAATATTATGATTTAAATTCTTGTATTAAATGAATATATACAAAAGTTACATTATATACAAAAAAATTATAAAAAATACCGATTTCAAAGTCAATGAGATCTTTGGCATTTAATTTCATCGGTCAGGGTCTCATAATTCGGACAATGATGATATTCCTGCTCGTAAACAATGATCAAGACGCTCGTATCTTGATTTTATGATATTTGTAATCGAAAACAATGATTTCCAAAGATATGTGGGAAGTAAAAACGATTTTATCTTGTACGCTACATTTTTTTATGAGTAATAAATCGTTCTCTGTGTAATTAATTTCAGAAGTTCTCATTTGATATATGGGATTTTAACATAAGGTAGGTCTGAATATCCAGAATTTCTAGCTCCGATTCTTCAGCTTGTTTTGAACAAGCTCTGCAATATATGCAGCCGTTTGTTTCTATTACATTTACTTGGCGAGTAAAAGTGCTGACAAAAAAAGAGACCATAGGCTCGATGACATAAACTACTGAAAACTCTTTTCAAACTGTTCTTTAAGTACGTGGAGACTCTTAACGAATGATGAAGAGTTAAATTCACTCGTCTACCGTTTTCTTCATATTTGGGAAACGCACGACAGATGCCATCAACGGCTGTAATATCCATATAACCAGTTTTTCTCTATACGGGTTTACAGAGCGCATCGTTTTAGCGACATGTTTATCTTTTAAACATGTCTCGCGGCTCCAAGTTTATAGTTTTCAGTTTTTCCATGATATCTGTGAGAAAGCCCGAATCCACCCGACAGCAAGAGTCGGTTAATTCATAGAAATTTTCATTTTTGGCGTTAAGATACTTTTTTGTATCTTCAATCAAGATTAAAAATCATAAAATGCAGAGGTAACCACTCAGTGCTCGGCTTTATCGTCGAGTACTCAACTAAGCCTTTATCTCTTCCTTCTCGTATCGACTTCCTTTACCTCTCTTTACTTCATCTTGTTCACTCCTTCACTATCAAACCTCTTCTAGGCCTTTACATCAGAATAAGGTTTGTTTTTTAAGTATCGTAAGATAAAGGAAGGCCGACCGGACGACAGCTGTATTAGAATATACACAATTCGTATCGCCATCAGAACGAATCCGACGAGTATTTTGAATTCGACTTCTTTTTACTCGTATCAGGATGCGTATCGAAAGTGTTCGAATAAAAATTATCGAATACAATCTCCGAACACCGAATTCGTATTCGATACTGCTCAACTCTACCTACAACTGCTCGATTGGTCCGCTAAAGTGCATTGCGATGGGCACCCAGAGATTGATCGACGAGCGCCATTGCGCCTGCGGGTGTAGGATTGGATGTAAACCTTGGATGTAAATCATCGTATATATTCACTTAACGAACAGTAACTCTAATACTACATACAATTTTAAATACGGTTGTTCTACCGTAAATCGCTAGAAAAAAATAATTTCGGCATTTTTTAATCTACTAAAAATTAAGTTTTATTCATATGCGCTGATCACAGATTAAAAAAAATCATACGTAATGCAGAGCAAAGGGGTGAACGCTGTTTAAACTGTTAACTCTTACTGAATTGAATTGTTGCAGCATTACGGGTATAAAATTTTGATCTTTTAATCGAATAATATATAATATTGTAAAATTCATGTCTCCTCAGTAAGTATATGAATTTAAGCATATATAAAATCTTGCAAAGTACTGCATGACTCGGTCACAGCTTTTATATTACAATAGTAGAATAATTTAATATTTTTATAAAACAATAAAAAAAGGTTACAAACACGATTAGAAAACTTTTACCAAATTTTAATATTCTTAATAAGACATAATGTTAGATATAAATTTAAAAATTAACACTTATAATAAGAATAACTCTTTAAGTAATGGATACAAAAAAAAAAGTTAATAATAAAGATTACAAGAGTTACAGCCAAAAAAAAGATTTTTAAAGGTAGGGATTAAATTTTAAAGAAAGGTTTTTCAAATTATTCTTGTATAGGTTATTCTTGTATAGGTCTTAACAGATTTACTTAAGTAAAATTTTCTCTAAATCTTCAATAAAAGCTAAAACAAGAAAAAGATCATTTTAAAAAAACCTTTCCGCATTTTATATCCGGGCTCTATAATTTTAAAAAATTGTAGATATTTGTCGATAACTCTATACAATTGAATTTTGTTAATGAAAACATTTTTTTAATAAAACATTTTTTTTTAAATTTAATTATGTAAGATTATAATTTTATATATTTTTGTCATAATTATACTCCTGTTGAAGATGGCGGAATAGCGGAAAGCATTCGAGAAATCAAATTGGAATTCGCTAATCTGTTTTAAAAGTATATATAATAGTTATTATATCATGTTCGAAAAACTAAATATATATATACTCGTGTATATATATATATAAGAACGTCTATATATTTATGTTTGTTTAAAATATTGAAACACTTAGACCGAACTTAATAATAATATTCTTTTACCGTTTCATTTATTCTACTTTGAAAAAGATTAGATGCAGACAAAGCTTTAGACTTTGTTCTATTTGCAGTTCGCTTTATAATGTGATTGAACTGTTCGAGTTAATCTAATCGCGTTTTATATTTCACACATTATTATATTAGCGGATTTCAAAAGAATTTGGAAATCTTTACTGAGTCTGGTCGTGTTTATATACATATGTACGTATGTATAAGTTTTTTCATCCGCTCTACCGGATGCAAATCTTAACCAATTTTGATTAAACTTGGTGGGGTGAAGTAAGACTGGTAGGAATAAAACCTCCTATTGATGGTTTTTAAAGAAATCGGTTCAAAGGAACCAGAATTAGAAGCACAAATCTGGGTTTTTGGTTACGTTTTCAAAATTAAATAAAACCGGACATCCGCCCTTCTGTAAAACTTACTCTGACAGAGTTTTATTTTGTTATAATTTTCTTAGTCGCTGATTAAACACGTTCTATCACAGATAAGCGTACGGTTCATGCATTGGAAATATAAAAAAGATGAATTTTTCAGGAGTTCCTCCTTGTAATAGATTATATTTATTGACCGGAAGAGAACTCTTAGTCGATAGCGAATAAATAATTATTTTTATTATTTGCAAACAACGATTAAGATCTTATTAATGACGAGTACGATCATCAAAACTCGTTTTACAGAAACTGGAATAAAAAATTTATTTTTATTTAACGCAGTTAATTTAACTACATTTAACATTTAACTATACTATTGAAATCTTTGCCATATCTTTTTTACACTTGAAATATTTACATGCTGATTTTTTACTGTGTTAGCGAAAAATACAATTAGGATTTATTTAAAATAAATTAAATTTTCTTATCTTGTTTTGTGAAATCTTTTTAGTTTACACGATCAGAAAGCATTTCCGCTTGAAATTCAGCGGTCTCAAACAAAATGTTCATAAGCTTCCACAGAAATTTTCATTTATATTCAGAAATTTATATTTTGATCTGAATACTTCAGTTCAAATTTTTTTTATTATTTACAGTGGTTGTATTTTAATTAAAACATTTCAAGAGATGGAGAGCAAAATAAAATAAAAATTTAAATAATTTCCTGTGAAAACCCTTTTTAATTTTTAAAATAAAAGTTCCCTCCTGCAATTTACAAGAAAGGTTATATATGTGAATTATTTGTTAAGGATGTAAAAAATATTAGTGATGAAAAAAAATTAAATAAAATAAATCGAAGCGATTTCATGAGAAAAAAAAGATATTTATGTTTGTTTTCTTCCAGAAAATAGATAATGAATGAATTCTAAAGAGCACAGGTAATGCAGTTCGTTACTGTGCGAGTGGATTGTAGAATAAATTGGATGGTATAGTAATCTATACTTATTATTTAAAACTAATTAAAAATAAATAAATAAAACCTTATTAAGATTGATAAAAAATTATGGAAATAGTAAATGAAAAAAAATCACATTACCGATAGCAAAAGAAAAACTGGTAAATTGCACGAACAACTACGTGAATGCTCCACATTCTTGATAAGATGTGAATGCGAAGTTTTTAAAAATCCATTTCACGGACGCAAAGAACCTCAAAATGAATTTAATAAAAGCGCAGAGCCTTAACTGTATGCAATGGTGTTTTTAACACATCCTCCTACGAGGCTATACCGTATTGGGAAAGGCACTCCCAATCGATTTAGTGGTAAAAGTTCGGGTAGCCACGTGGCAATTGCGAAAAGGCCGGGAGGCCGATGTAAATGAGATGCTGTTTCGAGCCGGGCCAGTATCGGAGCGGATCGGTGACCACAATGCACCGGTTCTAAATTTCGTTCAGTTGCCCATCTCCCGCCTGCGGAAGAGGCTGCAGAGCCTCGCGATGGAAGCATGGCAGCTGGAATGGGACACCACGATTAAGAGAAGATCCTTGTATAAGTTTATACAGGATCTGGGGGATGGTATGTTTCGAGCTCGCTTTTAAGGGTAACGGGTGCCCGGGTGCTCACCAACCAAGTTAATTTAAACTAATATCTGTTTCAGTTCCGCCTGATAGCTGATGAGCTGTGCGTCTGCGGGGATGTCCAGTCAAATGAACACCAGATGTTTCACTGCCCTGCTCTTGCAGGGGCCAGAGACCGGGCCACCCTGGAACTTAGAGGTCAAGGGAAAAAAATTGGCCCCAACAAGCGGCGAGTCAATGTGAAGAGAGCCGCATTGTCGGACGTGTGGGAGTTCCTTGACGGTTGCTTTGTTCAACCGACATGAGTAGTTTACCTAAGGGAAAAGCCTCCTACCGCACTGCTGTGGGAAGCTAACCTAGAGATATATATGGCTGACCACCAGCGAATTAAGGCTCCAAGCGCTTTAATATGGTGGACATTCAGCGACCTAGGCGTGGCAGAGAATTGCTGTCTAGACAAAATAAATTTTAATTTATGGATGTCATATATATTTATAGTAGTTGACCGGGTTCGTCTACCCATTTTAGCAAATATATGACAAGCGAGCGGTTGGGACACGTAAGCCGGTGGTGTATGGCACCGCGTTTAGTCCGCTCATGTTATTAGGTAAGCTCTAGGAGCTATTTAGGATACCGGTCGCTAAACTGTTCGAGGCTCAGTTGCCGTTTGTGGTACAGACATTCGGTCTTACGCTTTAGGTGATCGAGTGGGGTGGTGGCGGGAGAAATACCAAGCAAACCAATATATAATGTAATAACAAACAGCTGCAGTAATACGTTACAAAAAGTCAAACGAGTAGAAATCTTTTAATAAAAGAATTAGAATTTGCAAAAAACTATCTGAAAGAAATTAAAAATTATATTATCCAATTGTTTTATAAAATATTTCATTTAAAAACTTAAAAAACGTATCGAAGAGAAATTGAATTAAGTTTCTGGTAATTATAAAAAACAACACTTCTTAAAAATTACAGTACGTTTAACAGAGCAAGCCAATAATCAAAACGTGCCTTTAAAAACACTATTCTTTAAAAAAAAAAAAAATCTGCCTCTCTTTAATGTTGATCATTTATGCGCTGCAAGATCACGTAATCATTTTAATCAAAGAATCTGTTATAATCTGTAAAATCTTTTTATCGCTCCAACCGGTCCATAGCGATAGACAAACATTCATTCGTAATTTTTTTCGTGTGGCGGCCCTGGATGCAAGTCATTACATCATTATGTCAAAGTTCACGCTTAATTTATTTATTCCTTTCAATATTTTCAGAAGTTATTTTATAATTAATTTAACACAGGATTAAATATATATATATATATGTTTTGCGCTATAAAAATCGCAAAATAGTTAATTAAGAAAACCAAGAAAAAAAGATAGATAAAAATACATTTTCTGTTGGAGCAAAGGCTGTTTGAAAATATTTTAGATTTTTAAATAATGTATTGTAAATTGCATATTGCGGATATAAGCAGTCCGGATAGTTTAACATCCGGAAAATCAGTGTGCGGATAACAGATATTCCATCGCATTAATGTTATCTAATAATTTTCTCTCGCACGAATTGATATTTTAGTATTATGTTTTAAATATAATAAATAAAATATACAAGCTGATTCTTGTTGTTGTAAATCTGAAAGCTGATTTTTTTTAAATTTGACAATTTTTGGTGAATTTCTTTTTTACGAGTATTTCGTTTTATACTAAAATCTTTATCCATTTATTATTCGTATTTATTACATCTTACTTCTTGAATTATTATCTTTATCTTGTAAAAATTTATAGCGCATACTCTATCTTCCTTTAAAATTAAAATTTTTTATTTCTTTCCTGTTACATTATTACGATTCTCCTTCTACCGTTACCCCTTACGTAATCTTCTCTTTCACCGAAATAGTTCTATTTTATCGAAAATAAAATACTCAAATAAGATTAAAATTTTTATCGAAATTCAAACAAAGGTAAAGAAGAATAAAGGTAAAAGGAAAAGAGAACAAGAAGAAAACATGGAAAACAGAAAATGGGACCGTAAGAAAATATTTAAAAAAGGAACAGGAGAATTAAAAATAAGGAGATAGAAGCGGATCAAAAATGATGTAGACAAAAAAAATAAGAAGGAAAAAGGGGAAAAAGTTAGTGAAATGAAGAAAATAAACATAAGGAAGAAACACTGGACTAAATAAAAAAAGAGCAAGAAAAATAAAAATTGTGGAGAACAAGAAAAAAAGCTGGCAAAAAGTTTTAATACTTTTATAGCATTGGTGTTATTTATTTTTATATAGTAGAAAAATAATTATGCGTGAAAAAAGTTATCTAAGATTTTTTTTAGGGCATGACAGAGTGAATTATGATGAAATTTTATTACAATGTTATTACTAAACGTTTATTGTTTAAACTTTTAATGATATTAAAGCTTAAATAAAGTAAATTTTTTTTAATCCCAAATATCGATATATAATTTGGGATAATTAATTGGGGATAATTAAAGATAATTGGGGATGTGGGAGCCCCGCACCCCTAATATTACCCTCAAAGTATTTTTTTTTTTTTGGGTCGTTTGCACTTCTACTAAACCTAGGAAGAAGTGCAAACGATCCAAAAATAATTGTATTTAATAGTTAGAAATTAAAATAAATTCGGTTACAAGTAGTCTATGCAATAAATAAAAAGATAGCTTTTTTCGAGTTTTATTGAAAGGGGAATTTTAGGGCGAATTCTTTTTTTAAATAGTAAGATAAGCATGCACGCATGTACTGACCTTAATATAAAGTGGGGTTACGTTTGCAAAATTTTGAATAAATTGACTCCCAAAAAAACCCTCCACCCTCTGAAGATAATGACTCTCATATTTTACCGACAAATTACCCCACGTGCACGAATTTCTGTAAAACATTTTATCCAAATCGGTTCATCCAATTAAAAGTTACTAAGTTTCAAACACACCGGCACACTTACATAAATACATACATAAGTAGGGTATGTACGTAACGTTCGTAGTACGTACGTACATGTATGTACGAACATTACCTCCCTACCACATTTTTTTTGTTTTTGAGATCCCTGGATCGTGAAAGGTCGAGAAATGAAAAAATCCATACCCTCATTTTTTGACTAATTACCGTACTTTACTTCTTGCAGCATAGAGCATCCAGCTCTAGGACAGAGCTGGATGCCAGGAAAGTAAAAGGAAACATAAACAATAAAAATCAAAAGGAGGAAGATAGGAAAGAAAATTCTGTATCAAAAAGGAAGCGGAGGTGAAAATAATTTCTTTTACGAAACAAAATTTCCCTTTTGTTATCTTTGTACATTTCCTTACCGAAGAGAAACAATGTACATAATGGAATGTTTTCTACAACAAGATCTGAATTAATTTTTTACTTTATCTGTCCCAATTTTTCTTACGCTATGTACGATATACATGTGTTACATAAAGGTACAAGTCAGTTACTTTTCTTAAGAGAGGTACAAGTCTTCTCTTAAGAAAAGTAAATAGCATCTAAATTTAGAAGGGCTTTGTCATTTTCATATAAAACAGCGTATATTCGGGTCAGTGAAGAAACGAAACGGGACAAAAAACTCCTTCCTCATCCTTTTAAGTAAGCCTGGCACGAAATGCTTATTATACTTGGTAATGACTGTAATTTTTTGTAACTTAAGTTTCACGTCGTCATATCACTTTTAGATTATAGACCCGATATAGAAATATTAATACATTAATTTTAGCTTACTTTTACGAAGTAAAAATTTAAACACGGAAAGGGAATTATAAATTACAGAAACTTTCCATTTGATTTTAAATTCCTTGAAGTAAGGGTGTTTTTATCCTTGCCAGGTCTAAAAATTCGTTTGCTGTTTAATACAATAAATTTTTATTATACAGTATATTGATACGTTTGAACTGCTCCTCTGAAAAAAAAAAAAACTATTGCGTCGGTACCAGGACACATATTGGAAGCGAAGCTTCTTATGCAATATTATAAGGATTATTAATGGTGCAAAATAACGTATCCGCAATACACACTAATGATAAATGTTTTTATTAATAAGAAATATGAACAAACAATGAGATACACATATTATAAACAAAATATTTTTTACATAGTTAAACTAAGAAAACTTTAAACGTAACATTGAAGTTTACTATTATTATAAGTTGGAGCACGTGTTTTTTATACTATATGGTCAGCTGTATTACATCACACGTGGTAGGATTACTGGGGTGAATCGGCTAGCACGTGACGCTTTTTCGTCACACTCGTTTTTGCTCAGTTGACTCCCCATCCCGGAGCTTCGCTTAAAATATTTGGTGTTTCATTTTATCTTTATTATGATAATAATTTTTACCGTTTTATTATTATTATTATTTTTTTTTTATTTAATTGTGAAGAACTTTCTTCAACGAAAAATTTTATTATCATTTTTCGGCAAAGTTACAGATTTGAAGCTATTTCTTTTGTATGTTTTTGTGATGAAAAAATTAACATTTATTTTTTTTTGTATTTTTTTGAAAAGGTTGATTTTATTTCAACAGGTTAAATTCCAATAAACTAACATTGTATTTCATGTCGAAGCATCGGGTTAGCTTATGTAAGTATAATTACTTTATGTAAAAGCTTGTGAAGTACCGGAAATAAATATTAAAAAAAATATAGATTTAATTTAATTTACTGCTTTTACATATCTAAATATTATCTGGAATTAGTTAAAAACTCATACAAATCCAAAAGGTTGGTTATTTCGGCTGCTGGTTATGTGATTTTAAGGAAAAAAAGTTTAAAACAGAAATTGTTCTTAAAAAAATAACAAGTAAATAAAAACACATTCCAAAAAAAAAAATCAACTAAACTGATAAATTTACTCATAGATTTAAGGGTGTGGAGTAGGTTTATATGCGTGCTATTAATATAGAAAAAGCTAATGTGGTTTAACATAATATTTTTAGTGCCAACTTCTTACATAACTTTTTCAATTAATAATGACGCACATTGTGCAAAACACCGTTTTATGTTCATTATACACACTACAAACAACAATAACGCTCTGTACTTTAATTCCACCTAATGGCTGCTTACGATTATGTTATTAAATAAGGTATTAATATACATAGAAAAAACTATTGAATATTGAAAAAAATAATTATTGAACGATTAATACAAAAAAACGTTTGAATATACAAGAATTTTATAAGCTAATTTTATTAACATAAAGTTTTGGAGTTGAACCAAGATAACAATCACAAACTAATTTAAATAATGAAAAAAATTGCTTCTAATTTTTTGGGGATCATCTTCGGGTCGGAATTATAATATAGAAGTCAAAGATATTTAATTTTAATAGCCCTTTAATCGGTGAAGAAAAATACCAAAAAAAATATTTTTTTTTTAATAATAATTTTTAGTTAGAACCAAGAAAAAATATAATATTTATTTTTTAGAGGTGGGGAATAAATTTTAAGAAACGTTTTTCAAAAAATATTTATATATTGGTTAAGCTTAACAAATTTTTTAAGTAAACTTTTCTCTAACTCTAACCCCCCTTCAATAAAGGATAAAATAAGAAGAAGAAAATTTTCAACAAACTTTTCTGCATTTAGGTACGGGGTCTACATAACCCCGCGTATAATTAAAAAAAAAAAATTATTTCTTGATAGTTTCGTATATGAAGTATAAACTTTCAAAATATTTTTAAACCTTTCCGAGATACAAGCGAAAGGACAAAAAACGTATATTTATATTTTAAGAAGTGGGGGTTGATTTTTAGAAAAATGCATCTTTAGTAACAAATACGCATCAATAAAGTTTTCTTTAAAACGTCTCTGAAGTAAATCGAAATTGGGTTTTATGCGGTATCCCCTACGTAGGAATTTTGGAAAATATAATACAATCAATATCTCACGTATAGAAATATTTGAACTAAATTTGAAGAAACTCGGTCGGTTCAATCCTGAGATAGAAACATATCTACGCACATACATACATACGTTTGGTTTGCAAAACATCCTTACCCAATTTCTGACACGATCACCATACTTTGCCCTTTATCTAACGATATTCACCGGGAAAGTGAAATGAATAAAAACAAATAGATTCTTATAAAAATACTTATTTAGATATTAAAAAAATTTGGTAAGCGAACAAAAACGTTATTTTATCCACAATTGTTCCGTAACTAATTTAGTTGCAGACTTCTTTGAGGCCTTAAACACTCATTACATCAGGCCACACGTAACCAGCATGCATAGAATACGCTCAGTCGATTACGAGAGGAGATTTAACGGAAAACAGCTATTTTCATACTCAAAGCCTTATCTCTACGGCATTCATATCGAGATATTTCAGCGGCTAATTGTGATACAGAATTCGTTTGGGTCTTAAAACATTCACCGTGTGAAGTCCCTCAAACAAACTCAAACTCGATTTCTAAAAAGGTTTTAAGGGAATATACAGCGGTTAGAGGGAACCGCTCTATTTCAGCGACTAATTAAAATACAAAATTCTTTTAGGTCTTAAAACAATCACCACGTCCATCATGAAATGAGCCCGTAACCAACAAACATGCCGAAGAATCTCAGTTTTCCAATTTTCTATTAAAAATCGGAAATTGTAATGGCGGTCCAAAGATGAACACTGGCTTAACCTTCCTACCTTCATAATTTCAAACGCGGATATCCTTTGAGAAATAACAGTATTTTAAAGAACTGAGAAACGATAGAGAAACTGCTTCAATTTAAATATAATTTAAGAGTATATGTACATATGATACGAAGTTTAAACAATAATCGATGCATAAAGCGGGAAATAAGAAATGCAGACTAGTACTGTTGCTAGTTACCGATTAGGCATTTACAGTTACCGCTACGTTTTCTGTAAGTAGTTGTGTTGATTATGGCTGGGTAATAATAAAATGTTGTTTATAATAATAAAAATAAGTGGTTTGCTGCCGCAGATATTGACAATAAGAAGAAGTAGAATTGTAATGTTGCTGCAAAATTTAAATCCGGTGAAGGGATTGTTGAATGGAACGAGACTGATAGTCAGAAAAATGTATGAAAACAGTTTGTACGTGGAAAATAGGCGTGAATGTTGGAAAACAGGTAATACTACCTCGAATATATTGACGCCGTTTGACAATAGTGTCCCGTTTTCTTTTAAAGGAAGATAATTTCCTATACGTTTAGCATTTTGCATGACCATCGACAAGACGCAAGGACAAACTCCGGACCGAGTAGGAATCTACCTACCTGAACCAGTTTTTAGCCGTTCACAACTGTACGTTGCCCTATAGCGCGCAAAATCATTTAAAAACGCGAAAGTGGAGATTAAAACGAAAGGCCGACATACAGTTAATCTTGTCTGGAAGGAACCCTTATCTATTGTCTGGAAGGAACACAGCAAGTTACGGATCTATTAATTAAAATGGTAACTTAAATTAATTTATTTACTGATGCTGCGGAGCAACAATGGTCCTCTCCTTCAATTTTAAAGTAAAAATTGACGAAAACATCGACAGTGGCGTTGTTAAACTTTCTCAGAAAATGTGTTTTTTTTTCGACCTCTATTCCGTATATACTTCAACTTATCGTTTTTACATTTTGATGAATGTCGACAAATTATTTATTTTTAACATTGATAACACACATAAATACACAAACAAATAAAAAATAAACCGAATAGCATTACCCCGTATCGGTAACAATACATAAAAATATGCGAACATAATTTAAATTAAAAAAAAAAAAAAAACATGTATTGGAACTATGAAAATTTCACATAAAAACGTTTATCTACGGTAGTATTATAACATTTGAATTACGCAAGCTATGAAACAGATTTTCATTATGATACAGGTTCAGAAGCCAACTCTTTTCAATTATTGAACGATCACAAGCAGGCAATGTTTAATATATCAGCTATTTTTTTACTTTGATTTTAATCGGATTTAATAGGTAGCAAGCAGAGGTTAATTTGGAAGTACACCAATAGGAATCCAAATTCTACATCACACCGTTCATCCTTTTGTTAAGAAATGTAGTGTTTAATTATTTTTTTTTAAAAATATTCCGTAAACAATGTATTCTTTCAGCCGAAGAAAAAAATAGGTTATGTAACTCTTTATAATGGCCATTAACGCATTCATGCGAAGTTTAAGACGCGAGCCTTGGCGAGTGTCGTAACTTACTTCGAGTCTTAGGTATATCATCAAGCTCGTTGCATAATGTACTATTTTTTATAAGAACAATTTTATAAGATACAATCTTCATTTTTTTTAGAACTTAAAACGTATCTGAGAAACATTTTTCATTAAATCCACGTCCACCCGAGATATGACTTTCTGTGATACGACAATCTCTATTTCTCAATTTCCTAATTCTTTGAAGTATTTGTCTACTCCATCCTTCAATATACACTGTGTAAGTTATGTATGAGAACTCTTAAAACCTTTTCACCGACAGTTAAACGTAGAGAAGTTAAATTTAAAAAGTGTTTTTACCTATAAAAGATTATTTTTTAACATAAAATTATTTCAAGCACACAAGGGACTTTCTAAGGCGGAGAAAATTCAAAAAATTTAAAAGAAATAGTAAAGTTGTGATAGGACATTTTCAAGAGCACTGAAAAACAAAACTTTTTGAATTAAAAAATCTAGCGGTTACGACAACCCTAACCATAATTACGACATTTAATATTTTCGTTAACGACTAATTTCAAAAATGATTTACGGTACGTCTTAAATAACTGTTCAACAGTGAAAAAAATAAAATATATATATGGCGACCTCAAAACGATGTATTTTGAGGTATTAGTCTTGCCCTTTACATATACCGGTAAGCAAACTTTTATACCGCTATGAAAATTATTAATTAGCTGCTATTTTGATTAGGGTTGACAGTCTGAAGTTTTTTTATGTCAAACGTTTTGTTTTTCAATGCCATTTAAAACGATGCCAAAACCCTTTCCATTTAAAAGTGTTGATTTCGTTCCCTGCTGGGGCCAACTAGGAACTTGGTGTTTAGCGGTTTCATATTGCAAAAAAATAGTTTTAGGAAGTATCTATTAAAGGTTTACAGGAAGAAAGGTTATTTTTTTATTTATTATCCTATACCTTGTTAACAGAATATATATTTATATTCTGAATGTAGGAAATATATCCTACATTTCTGTGGGCTTGACATTCCAACGTACATGGGTATACTAAGTTAAAAAATGAAAGCGATTAAAACCACTTCATTCCTCATTTTTCCTTATAATCCTGGAATTGCTGTTAGTAAAATGATTATGCGTGACATATCTTGAATCATTTAAAACTGTTTACTCTAGACACTTTTGTAATATAAGTTATATTTTATTACCAAAATTTGTAAAATTTAAAATTTTATTAAAAACCAAAAATTATATTTTTATGAATCCGTACTGAAATGAAAAGTTGAAGTTATTTAATCGATTCGCAAATATTATATCATTGCTCTAATCGAATAGTAAAAAGATTTATTTTAAAATTAAATTTTTATATCGATGAAAGATAAGTGGTTCGTTAAAGTATTACAGAAATAAGAAAATAAGTAAATAAATTCTGGGTGAGAGTCGGTTGCAAGCGTTGGAAAGGTAAAACAAAATTAAAAAAAAAAAAGGTTAAATTAAAATTAGTTTAAGAAATTACCTAAATTTCTTTTCGATCGTTAAAAAAGTACTTACTGGATTAACTGGCATAAGGATTATGTTGATAATTCTTAGAAGATAATGTCATCTCCCTTTAGTAGTTTTCTGTTCATATATCCTAAATATTGCATCTTCAAATTATTAATATTTTCTATTTAAGTATATAATAATATATATTTTTTTATATAATTATTGTTTATTATATATGTTTATTATTTATTTTATATTATTTGTTATTTTCATTTTCTATAATAATAATAAGAATGTTGCACTGAGGTAGATAATCCCCACGTCCGGAACACAACATCTACGTTCCACGTCCAGGGCGGCAACAGCTGTACTCAAGTGCATTACGTATAGCTGGCTAACGGGGTCCCAAGTGTTGTTCTCGGATACTTTCATTTTCGGCCGAATTACATCTACAGGCTAAATTTCAGGACTGGATTTCGCGGCCACCTGCAGGTACGAAACTATGGACATCGATTGATACCACCTTTAGAGCTGGCGATCTGGCGGCCACGGTCGAAGTTATTTGCAGGTATAACAGAGGCCTTTCGTTGTCCACATGCCCCCCGCGATGGCAAGCATTCCCATGTTTTTCGGGGCATGGGTGCCCTGAAAACCTCGGTGTGTAGGGGCCTGGAGTCAGCGCAGAGACTGCGCATCCGCTCTCTCCCAAGACATATGCCGGTTCCACCGGAGTACCGGAACGGACCTCCAGGGTTGGTAGCCCTGGAGTGGGGGTGTACCCCGGCGGCTAGCCTTACTACAGAAGGATCGTTCTTCAATGCAAGTTGAACAACCAAACGTGGCAGAGGATTCACGGAAAAACCCTCGTCTAGAACCGGCCGTTTCGCCTGAGGCGAAACGCCGAAAGAGTGCAGAATCACGAAGAATAGAAGTTGAGGCAAGAAAAAGCTTGCAGAATGCTTTTTTCATGAGCAACATTCCAGAACCGAAATATTTAGTTATCACTAAGAAAGAAGGTAATTTCTCGAAGGTGAGTCCTTTCTTCATCGCTCGAGAAATAAATAAATGTGCTGGAGGCCCTGTTAAGGAAATTAGAAAAACTTTCACGGGACTTCATGTAAAGACTGTAAATGATATACAGTCTCAGAAGATCCTAGGGCTGAAAAAAATAGGAGATTTGGCTGTATGTGTTGATCCCCATGGCACACTCAACACCTCAAGAGGTGTTGTGGTCTGTCGGGATCTTTTAAATTGTTCGGAGCAAGAGATTGTAGAGGAACTGGCAGCACAAGGAGTAATAGAGTGTCGCCGATTGAACATGAGAAGGAATGGCGAAGTCCTTCCTCCTTCAGCATCTCATGTTCTCACATTTAACCGGCCTACTTTGCCGGAAAAAGTAGGAGCGGGAATACATCGGTTGGATGTGCGGGCATTTGTCCCACAGCCAATGAGATGCTTCAAATGCCAACGTTTTGGCCACACCGCTCTCAGATGTGAGAGACCACAAATATGCGTGTGCGGCATATTTGCACCTGAGTTGCATGAGGGAGAGCCATGCAAATAACCTCCTACATGCATCAATTGTAAAAGAACGGATTCTTGTAGATCCAGGAACTGTCCTATCTACAAAGACGAGGTAGCTGTGCAGGAAGTAAAAACCCTGCAAAAGGTCAGCTACTTCGAAGCAAAGAAGATTGTTAACGGCCGCAAGCCTAGAGCAACAACAACTTATGCTCAGGCTGCGGCTGCCGTTCCTATTCCTACTCCAGTTACAGTCGATGAAAGTCAGCTCATCAGTAAACTTGCTCTGACTTTGGCTAACATGATTGAAAGAATTATTGATAATAAAATGAAACCTTTCAATAGTAAAGATCCTATAAAGCCAAAGATAGTAGTACAGCCACCCGAAGATAAATCAGTCAAAATGAAAGTTGCTCCTGTTGAGAAGAAAACGGACGCCAAAGTAGAATCCCAAGTGCGTCTTAGTGACATACTTATTGATAAGCAGAAACATAACAGCTACGGAATGGAGGCTTCCAAGCCTCCTGCAACTGAGGTGGTCTCTAAACCCCAGAGGCCACAAAAGTTCACACAGGGAGGGCAGTGTCCCCCATTCCACAGGCGGCGACCGGTGCTACCCTCGTGTCAGGGGGTGGCCGGGTTGCCGCCTCTCAATCGGCGCCTGAAACCGGCGCCGATCCATGCCCGTCGTACTCGGTGGCTTCTGTTGTCTCCGATTCGGAGACTGGATGCTATACGGGCGAAGACGTTCTCCGCGAACACGATGCTGTTCGCAATATGGAGAAAAAAAAGAAAAAAAGGATGGCCGAAAGGAAAACCTAGGCTACAATATAATTTAAAATCAGCGAGTCGATAGTACAATGGAGCATCAATGGATGTTTTTCAAACATCCATGAGCTCCAACGCTTGGTACATGATGTAGACCCGATTTGTATATGTCTGCAAGAAACGCATTTCCGTCGAAATGAAAATTTTAAATTAGAAGGATTCGATATATTTCGGCGAGATCAACAGCCAAATATTAGAGTTAGAGGTGGAGTAGCCATACTAACATCGACCAGAGATACCGCCGAAGCTGTTGATCTAAATACAAACCTGCAAGCGGTCGCCATTAGAATGAAGCGTCCGCTTCAGGTCACTGTTTGCAACATATACTTGCAGAATTTTGATTGTTATAAGGATGAAATAGCAACATTAATTTATGAGCTTCCCCCACCTGTTTTACTGGTGGGTGACTTTAATGCTCATAATTCTCTCCGGGGATCGGATCGAGTAGATCCCCGCGGAAGAGAATTGGAAAGGTTCCTGATGAATTCTGAACGTATGCTTTTAAACGATGGGTCAGGAACCTTTTTCAATGCCAGAGATGGATCGGCGTCCTGTATAGATCTTGCACTGATAAGCGGATCGATAGCACCGAGGTACAGCTTCCATGTTTTAGACGATTTGCATGGAAGCGATCATTTCCCGGTGCAAATTGTAAATGATGTTACAAGAAAAATATATCCCATCTCTAAAAGATGGTTGTTTGAAAAGGCAGATTGGACGAGCTTCACAGCTAGAACGATACTCCCTGAAACAACTGGAGTTATCGGAGACGATGTCGACGCTATAACAAATGCGATACTTGAGTCGGCATCGAGATTCATTCCCAAAACATCTGGGAAACTTACGAAACGACCCGTTCCATGGTGGAACGAAGAAATAAGTGAAGTTATTAAAAGAAAGAAAATAGGGTCAAGAAACGTCCTACCCTACAAAATCTTATTGCCTTTAAAAATACAGGGCATATGCAAAACGTCTCATGATTGACTCGAAGAAAAGATCCTGGCAGCAATACGTGTCATCCATCGACAGAACCACTGCTGCATCAGACGTTTGGAGGAAAGTGAAGGCGATTTGTGGGCGTAAAAATTTTGCGCCCATAACTAGCCTTCAAGATGAAGATGGAATTAAGGACACTCCAAACGAAATCGCAGAGCTATTGTCCAATCACTTCGAGAAGGCCAGCAAAACGGCCAACTACGAGGAAGGTTTTCGGACCAAAAAAGAAGAACTTGAAGGTCTACTAAATTTTAGAACTGAGTATAATTACTCATATAATGTACCATTTAAAATGGAAGAATTCGTGAAAGCGTTGGAAAAAGCAGGCAACACAGTTGCTGGTCCGGATGAAATCCATTATAATATGATCAGGCAGCTGAATACCACTGCAAAACGCAGATTATTAGAATTGTATAATCAAATATGGCGGGATGGAATATACCCGCAGCAGTAGAAAAAAGCTCATGTTGTTCCAGTACCAAAGAAAAATGAAAATTTAACAGACCCCAATAGCTATCGTCCTATTTCTTTGACGTGTGCTATGGGAAAAATACTGGAAAAAATGATTAATAATCGACTCGTCTGGGTTTTGGAAAAATAAAACCTGATATCACTATATCAAGCAGGTTTTCAGCAATACCATTCTACCACTGATCAAATGATCAACGTTATATATAACACCTTTATTACAAGAAAACATTGTGTCGGAGTCTTCTTTGATCTTCAGAAGGCTTTCGATATGACCTGGCGTCATGGTATAATGCTCCAGATACATGAATGGGGCATTCGTGGCAAACTGCCAATCTTATTGAGCAACTATATGAATGACCGTACTTTCCAAGTACGTGTCAACAGCGAATATTCATCTATAAAAATCTTGGAAAATGGCATACCACAAGGTATTCGCCGTTGAGCGGTACCTTGTTTATGATCGCCATTAGATTGATATTAGCCATTCCAGTAGAAATCAGCAAAAGCGTCAATGATTTGGCAATTGTGTATGCCAGCAACAAGACTGCTATGGTGAAATACAAATTGCAACGAGCGATCAACGCTCTAAATGAAGTTGCGAGGAATAATGGATTCCAATTTTCACCAGAAAAAACGTGCTATGTACATTTCTGTAGGAAGAGAATTCATCATCAAAGTCCTACGTTGCCAATCGGCAAAGATCCAATACAATATAAAGACAGCGTGAGATTTTTAGGACTAGTATTGGATAAATCCCTTACATGGGGATTACACATACAGGACTTGAGTGTTAGATGCAAAAAAGCCCTAAAAATTATCAAATGTTTATCGAATATTAATTGGGGCTAGATAAAGAGATATTGTTGAGACTCTATAAGGCATTGGTTCAATCGAAACTAGACTACGGATGTATTGTATATTCACCGCTAGGAAGTCGCATTTAAGAAAGTTAGATGTAATTCATAATAGCGGAATTAGATATGCGACAGGCGCTTTCCGCACAAGTCCGATGACAAGTCTAATGTCCGAAGCCGGAATAATGCCACTACATTATAGAAGAGAGATCCTTTTGTTAACATATGCAGCAAACGTATGGGCTTTTCCTGCCCATATAAATAATAAACTTTTCATAAATCATCCAATGGCTGCAGTATATGAACGTCGTGCTACCTATTCCAGACCAGCCGGAATTAGGTACCACGAATTAAGAAGAAAATACGAAATTGCTATTCCAGATACAATAGCAATTTCCACAAGAGAAATACCGCCATGGCTTTTGCCAGCGGTAAATACAATGTCCGGTACAAAGCGGTAATACAATGTGTGGATCTCTCTCAGGAAGAAATAAAAAAGAAGCCAGCAGTGATCATCCAACAGGAATTTTTGGCAACCGTCAGTAGTTACGAAGAACATATTAGAATTTATACTGACGGTTCTAAAACCGAACATGGTGTTGGATGCTCCATATATGTAAATGAAGAAGCCCATTGTTGGAAACTGCCAGATATGGCCAGTCTTTATACGGCAGAACTTACTGCCAATCAGCAAGCTCTTCGCTTCACAGAACATTATTGCGAAGAGAGAGTGCTAATTTGTTCCGATTCTCTAAGTGCACTTGTTGCAATTCGGAACAAAAACATTAAGGATGTCCTAATTTCAAACATCCTGTCTATTTTATACGTTTTAAATCAACGAGGACAGCGATGCGTATTTGTATGGACTCCAGGGCATGCTGTCATTACAGGTAATGAAAGCGCAGCCGAGCTGCCATAAAGGCAACAGTCTGCGATGATTTGGATGCATTTCCTGTAAGAGTGGCAGATGTTAAAAACCGTCTAACAAACATAGTAAGAAATAAGTGGAACGCTGAATGGAGGAGTTTAAATACAAAATTAAACTCAGTAAAAACTTCTCCATATAAATGGAAAAGCGGCGTGAAGTTGACTCGCCGTGAACAAGTAGCTGTGACCAGACTTAGAATCGGTCACACGCGATTAACAAATTCATATTTGTTAACCGGCGAAGAGAGACCAATGTGCGGTGTTTGTAATAAAACACTGACAGTCAAGCATCTAATAGAAGAATGTACCATATATGAGGACCTCAGAAAGAGGTTCCGTCTTAGAAATGATATTACTGCTGATCTGGATAATGGAAATGAAAAAAGATAGTTGCATTTTTACACGCCAGTGGACTTCCTAGAAGTCTGTAAAAGTGAAAAATTTAAAGCTGTGTTAAAGAATCTCTAAGAGGTAGTTTCATTTAAATGTGGAAGTCTCGAAGCGTGGCACGTATAGTAACGGGAGGCCATCCTGGCCTCCATCCTGGCTAGGCCTAGACCATCCTGGCTCGTCTGCATTCAAGAGCAGTGAGTCGGGGTGTATCCAATGATGGCATGGGGGACCCTCAAGGGTAAACTGAGGGCGCGAGGCTATGGGTAAGTGCAATGGATGCCTGTAGCCTGTTTATAAGGAGGAGTCAACTGCCACGGCACCCTGGCGCGGCTGATATACTGCTCAACGGCGGTTCTGGTCGCCCCGAGGTTGCTTAAACAAACCATAAACGAGACACGTAGAAAAACGGAAATGGTATTGATATCATGTATTTTTTAATTTCGTTGTCTTTTGAGAACCTTATCTCAAATTTTAATATCGGGGCACATTACACCCGGTAAGTGTTGTGTTTGTCCTTGTCTTTTGTGTCTTAATGTTTCGTGTAGTTTGTGCTTTTAAATAAAATGTAAAGGCCCTTTACACCCTTACATATGACGATCCTGGTGGTGATACTAATTTCTTTCTAAGAACGTGATGAGGGCTAATGAGCTTGGTAGTCGATGCCCGTAAAAATTCAAGAAAAAAAAATAAGAATGTTTTTTGTTTTGGGTATTTAAAAAACTGATTACGTATTAATCTAAAATTCCAAACGAATATAATGTATTAGTAAGCCGGCGGTAAAGTGCGCCTTTGTTACCGTTCATTGATTATACATATAACGGAGTGAATTCACATTCCATATATATCCGTATAACTACATTAAAATTCTGTGCAATTCAGTGCACCGGATTGTATCCTTAAAAGCAAATCGCATAATATTCAAGATATTCAATATATATTAATTTAATATATATTTAGTTAAGTACATCCGCTACAAGAAAGCAACGTACGGTATTTTAAATCAATAATCTATAAGAAATACCAGATTTTAGTTTATTATCTTATTTTTGTATATAAACATACAGTTTATTATTTTAGGGGGGGTGTGAGAGAGGTCAAAACTTATGTTTTGAACCGATACTTTATTATTGTCATCCATTCTGTTCACCTCTATCTGTTACAGTAGAATATTTACAAAATTCATCGGTAGAGTAATATTGTTTTCATGATAAAAAACGGGCTGTAATCAGTGTTCCCGCTTAGCTGTGCGTGTATGCACCAAACATAGATTTTAAACATAGCGTACACGAAAAATATTCACGCGCACAAAAACATTTTGCATACAGACGCTTCAAAAAATAAAAAATTAAGAATTTATGTCCTAGTTTGAAGTTCAAATTTACCGTCAACTGTAGATAGCAACAACTGGTGAGCCCGTGGAATAGTGACGCTCATTTGACAACTGCGCAACTAGTTCTGGGATCCCTGTTACGCTTATGGCGCCACGTGTGCATAAGATTGTATCGGTGTTTAAGGCAACATCTTGTTTGTGTTAACATCATAATTATGTGATTATCGACTTTTGCATTAAATATTAATTTCATCAGTGTTTCGGTTAAATGAATTTATTAAAATAACCGATAAAATAAATAAATAGTTTTATATATTAAGTGTGCGTTTAATAATAATAATTTCTGGGTTCAAAGTTTGAAGTCTAAGTCTGTTAATAAATTAAATTACCAAAACCTTAAATTATCGGTTAATAATGGAAAGAAGTTTAAAAAGGAAAAAAACGGCTAACAAATTTAAAGTTTAATGGCTAAGTAAATTTGTGAAAAATGATTCTCCGAAAAGTCATAACACAACACGAATTCAGTTGAAATAAACGTTTATATTTCATCAAAAAAATGGAATAATTTGTGTTGACTGCTGTGATGGACGTGGGGACAGGCACATCGTGATTCTGTTACTGGAAAAATGTGGGACGGTATTTGGAAATTGGACTTTTTAAAACACCATTTAATTAGTAAATCCCACTTAGAAAGTACAAAACTTAAGAAGTAAAAATGTCTAATTGTCAGAATCGGTTTAGTACGTTTACTAAATGGAACACCAGAAAACCGCGAGCGAAAAAATCAAATCCTCAGGAAGTAGAAATTTTAATCGATAATTTACTATCGGCGTTAGAAATGAATATTTCTTTGCTTACAGGAACCTTTTTGGCCAGTACTGCGGATTGCAAGCGCGGCTTTAGTTTAATGAATTTAATTAAAACAAAACATAGAAATTATTAAAAGAATTTCATTTAAATATCTTGATGAGAGCTAAAATGTTATGTAAATAATGAAAATAATAATGTTAATTTAGATCAAGTATATTCAGAACGCTTAAAACAAAAGAAAGGAGAGAAAAGTTTCAATATGAACAGGCTTCGATAAAGAGTTTAAAATTTATGCTAAATATTTTTAATTATCTATTTGTTATTTTTTTAAATTGTAGAATAATATTAATAATAAACAACTTTGAGTAAATTTCCTGCAGTCGATAAAAGTTAAAACCAGATTATGTTTTTAAAAGGTAATTCAGTAAAATTCAGTTATTTTCATTCAAATGTCTTAACCGCTACTTAATGCTGGTTTTTAAGTGTAATTTTAAAATTATAATTGAATTTTACATTATATCTAATTTATCTGTGGAAGCCACTGAGCTGCGCATTAAGTGGTTAATTACATAGATATTTATTGCGTAGTAATATTAGTATTTTTTTATAATTTTTTTTAATTTGTATGCAAAAAATATTTTAATTGCTGCACAAAGACTTTTTGTTTTTAAAAAACTGCACACACAAAAAATGCTCATAAAATCTGGCTGAGATCATTTTTTGGAGCCCATATAAATATATATATATATATATATATAATCATGTAGACCGATATTTAGAAAAAATTAACAATGTTAACTTACCGTTATGTTAATTTCTATGAATAAATATAAATAATTTCTTTTTAAAAAGACTCGTCACTTATTCTTAAAAAATAACAAAATTTATCTCTATCAAACCACAGAAAACAGATTGTTTTTTGTGTAACTCAGCACGATATTTTGGCTTACTATGAAGGGCCTTATTAGTTTACCGTTTCCATTTTAATACATTATTGAACCGTTTGAAAAATGTTCCCACCAATTTATTAAACGATTTTCTTTTACCGAAGAATATTACTTGCGATAAATGATAATACAATTACATAATATAATTTTTCTCCCTCTATGAATCATGAGACCTTGCCGATGGTGAGGTGGCTTGACTGCTCAGTGATACAGAGTAGCTGGACCGAAGGTGCAACTATATCGGAGAGGTATCTAGGTATCTATTGAGAGCCAGACTAAGGAATGAATTCTGAAAGCGGGCAGCAGCTCTCAGCAACTGTTAAGGGCGTAGGTCAGGAGGACTTAAACGGTCATCAACATCACTCAATCTTCTGAGTACTGCGCAGCTGAAAGCAGTGGAAAACTACAGCTGCTTTTTTCCAGGAAAATGTAACACCCTACATTTTCATATAACAAAGACGGAGGTGCCTTCCTTGGTAAAATATTCCGGAGGTAAACTAGTCCGCCGTACGGATCTCCGGGTGGAGACTGCTTAGGAAAGAGTCACCAGAAAATTAAAAAATAACATTCTACGAGTCGGGGTGTGAAATGTTAGAAGTCTAAAAAAGGTTGGTAGGTTAGAAAATTTAAAAAGGGAAATGAATAGATTAAATGTATATGTAATAGGAATTACCGAGGTTTGGTGGGAAGAAGAAAACAACTTTTGGTCAGGTGATTTTAGAATAATTAACACAGCTTCAAATAAAGGGCAGACAGGAGTAGGTTTCGTAAAGAACAAGAAGATATGAAAGAGAGAAGAGTATTTCAAAATGCATAGCGACAGAATCAGTATAATAAGAATTAAATCAAAACCTAAACAGTTACCGATTGTTAACGTCTATATGCCTACAAGCGCCCATAATGATGGTTAGGTAGAGTGTGTTTACGAAGAAATTGACGAACCAATTAAACACATAAAAGGGAATGAAAATTTAATAATAGTTGGAGATTTGAATGCAAGCATTGGAAAAGGCAAGGAAGGAAGTCTTGCGGGTGAATATGGGTTGGGCAAAAGGAATGAAAGAGGGGACCGACTTATAGAGTTTTGCACGAAGTATAATTTAGTAATTGCGAACACCCAGTTCAAAAATCATAATAGAAGAATATACACATGGAAAAAGCCAGGTGATACTGCAAGGTATCAGATAGATTATGTCATGGTTAAGCAAAGATTTAGAAATCAACTCGTTGACTGAAAAGATTACCCTGGAGCAGACATTGAAAGCGACCATAATTTAGTGATAATGAAATTTAGATTGGGACTTAAAATCCTGAAGAAAAGGTTCGGATGAATCGGTGGAATTTAGAGAAACTTGAGGAAGAGGAAGTAAAGAAGATTTTTGAGGAGGACATCGCAAGAGGTCTGAGTAAAAATGTAAGATAGAAAATGAAGAAGAAGAATGGGAAATGAAGAAATGGTCATTGGTAAAATAGACGGAGCATATAGAAAAGTTAAGGAAAATTTTGTGGTAAATAAATAAAAATCTGATAATGTGTTAAACAAAGATGGTACACCGATTTATAATACGAAAGAAAAGGTCAATAGGTGGGAGGAATAAATTGAAAGGTTATACGGAGGAAATGAATTAGAAAATGGTGTTATAGATGAAGAAGAGGAAGTCAATGAGGATGAAAGGGGAGAAACAATACTGAGATCTCAATTTAAGAACGTATTAAAAGATTTGAATGGTAGAAAGGCTCCTGGAATAGACGGAATACCTGCAGTATTACTGTGCAGTGCGGTGAGGAAGCGATAGATAAACAAACTGGTGTGTAATATTTACGAAAAGAGGGAAGTTGCATCAGACTTCAAAAAGAATGTTATTGTCATGAAGCCAAAGAAAGCAGGAGCAGATAAATGTAAAGAATACAGAACAATTAGCTTAACTACTCATGCATAAAAAATCTTACCTATAATTCTGTACAAAAGAATTGAGAGGGGAGTGGAAGAAGTGTTAGGAGAAGACCAATTTGGTTTCAGGAAAGGTATATGAACAAGGGAACAAATTTTAGCCCTCAGATTAATAATTGAAGGAACATTAAGGAAAAAAACCAACATACTTGGCGTTTATAGATCAAGGAAATGCACTAGATAACGTAGACTGCAATAAAATATTCAGTATTTTTAAAAAATTAGGGCTCAACTACAGAAATAGAAGAACAATTGCTAACATGTACAGGAACCAAACAGCAACAGTAATAATTGAAGAACATAAGAAAGAAGCCGTAATAAAGAAGGGAGTCCGTTAAGGATGTTCCATATCCCCGTTACCTTTTAATCTTGACAAAGAATTAGCAATTAATGATGTTAAAGAACAATTTAGATCCGGAGTAACAGTAGAGGTGAACAGATAAAGATGCTACGATTTACTGATGATATACTAGTTCTATCTGAGAGTAAAAAGATTTAGATGAAACAATGAACGACGTGGATGAAGTCCTACTCAAGAACTACCGCATGAAATGTAGTAGAAATAATGAAGGTGGACCACTGAATGTAAAAATAGAAAGAGAAAAGATTGCGGAGGTAGAAGAATTTTGTTACTTAGGAAGAAGAATTACTAATGGTAGACGCAGGAGGGATATAAAATGCCGAGTAGCACAGGTAAAACGAGCCTTCAGTCAGAAATATAATTTGTGTACATCAAAAATTAATTTAAACGTCAGGAAAACATTTTTGAAAGTATATGTTTGGAGCGTAGCTTTATATGGAAGTGAAAGTTGGTCGATCGGAGTAACTGAGAAGAAAAGATTAGAAGCTTTTGAAATATGGTGGTATAGGAGAGTGCTAAAAATCAGTTGGGTGGATAAATTGACAAATGAAGAGGCGTTGCGGAAAATTGATGAAGAAAGAAACATTTGGAAAAACATAGTTAAAAGAAGAGACAGACTTATAGGCCACATATTAAGGCATCCTGGAATAGTCGCTTTAATATTGGAGGGACAGGTAGAAGGGAAAAATTGTGGAGGCAGGCAACGTTTGGAATATGTAAAACAAACTGTTATGGATGTAGGATGTAAGGAGTATACCAAATTGAAACGACTATCACTAGATAGGGAATCTTGGAGAGCTGCATGAACTCAGTCAAATGACTGAAGACAAAAAAATAATACAATTTAAAAAAAAAAATCGTGAATTTTCTGAACCCCGTTCAACTATAATTTTCATTAACGCCTTCTGTATTATAGAAATTTATTTTTGAATTATTTTTTATACTTATTATAATCATGTATTTACCTTAACATTATTTCTCGGGTTTATATATTTTAACTAATTAATATGGGAATTAATCACATCTGTTTTTTATATTTTATAGATATTTTGCATTTTATGACGTAACTCTAATCAAGATCCCCTACTGCAGTTTCCCCTTATCCATTCGGGCAAGTCCTGGATCTGTCATTTTATTTACCCGTGAAGTAGCTAAACTACAGTCATATGGTGTATCATATCCGTTCGTGACGTAATTTGTATAGTGTTTATTATCTACCGATCAGAGTGAAAGGTTTATTTATTTATATAGGAGGAATGGATTGTGTTATTGTATTATTTATAATAGAATAGAGAACTTTTTGAAGTCGGTTAAAAATATAAATTTACCGGACAAAAAAAAGTTTTAACAAAATTCCCCTCCTTTGTTTTTGTAAAATATCAATATCTATAAATACTAGATATAAAAAAAGAGGTTTTCAATGAATATATTTGTTCCACTTTCTTTTTCTTGCTTTATGTAAAACGATTCTATTTAACTGTCTGTATCGTATTATAAAGATTGATATTCACCTTTTGCGTAAAATATTTAAAATTCATGAATTAAATAATAATAAAAATAACTTATTTAGCTTTAAAATAAATTTTGTATATAGTAATCATTAAATATGATTTTTTTTTTAAAAGATCTTTTTAATAAATTAATCGATAAGAAATAAGTATCAATATTTAAAAAAATATAATTTTAATAAAGAATACTCTTTGGTATAATTAATTGTGTTATATATATATTTTATTATAATTATAAAAAAGTATTATTATTTAATGTATGCTAAACAACATTTATTGTATAAATATTCTTAAAATTACTGTACTGAAATGTCGAATACTTTTTATTTACAAATATCAGTTCATCTACAACCTGAACAATGATTTTTTTTTCATTTCTCAACATATTTCGTTTGCCGTAACGAAATAAGGACAAGTAATCCTTTCAAATAACGAAATTTAAAAAACGTAACGCATTAAATAACGAACGAAAGAGTCGGTATTTATTACGATTTTGTTCTTTTCGCAAAATTAACAGCAGTCCTTCGGGTTTATAGAGTTAATTATAAAAAGAGGAAAGTCCCAACACGATAAAAAAAGAATATTGTAAATGAAGTATGAATTATAACAAAAATGAATGAAAGCAAATAAAAATAAATGACTCGATATACCCGCATAAGTCTAAACGAAAAATCATGAGAAAAAAAATCAAGAAAGAAAGTAAGTTTAATATTAAATGTAGTATAATTTATGATAAGGAAGCTTTAAAGTATTATAAAAAGAAGAAGAAAAAGACCAGACATAGGTAATTGTAAGAAAGAGTGTGAGTGAGACGGTGGAGTTGGGCGTATAAAGGAGGAGGTGACAAAGTTTGTCTGGCTGTTCGTCTGTCTTGTCTATTTTGCACTACAAATGAGATGCAAATGGACCAGAGATGCCGAACGAACGGGTGGAATAAAATGTCCTACCCAGGCGCTCCACACCATCTGGGTCCAATAACATCAACAGTTTTGTATAAATGCATACACTTAAATAGCATCTTGTAATAAAAAAAAACTAACAAGAATTTCATCTGAATCTTCAAGAAATATAATGTAAATTTAAAATAGAACTATGTATTTAGATTTTTAAATTATGTATTTGATAATCGACCGAGAGTAATTTTAACATGGACACCGTTGTCTTCAAGTTACACATTGAACTTACAAGTATAATCATTAAAAATCTGTTTGGATTGACAATTTTTACTTCCTTGTACGAATTAAAGGAAGTATTGTGATCGCAAAATATTTTGGTTTTCAGATTCCAACGGAAATATTTATTTTGACCATCCCTGAATCCATTTTGACTAGTTTCAGCGTGACTTCTGTACGTACGTACGTATTTCGCATAACTCAAAAACGATTAGCCGTAGGATGTTGAAATTTTGGATTTAGGACTGTTGTAACATCTAGTTATGCACATTCCCTTTTGATTGCAATCGACTGAAACAAAAGTCCAGAAAGCCCGAAATCCAAAAAATTTGGATTTTGGACTTTTTCTTAACTGCTGTATGTAATAAGCCCTCATTGAGAGCTTTTCAACGATATAGCATAAGTGGTACTTATTTTCATTGGTTCCAGAGTAATAACCAAATAAAATTTTAATTAATGAAATATTTGGATCTTACAGGAGAGTCACATTGATTCGAATCAGACTTCATCTTCTTTTTTTTTTAATTTAAATATATTGATCTTTTAATAATTATTATTAACCTGTGATTGTAAAGAAGGTTTTCCGGTAATAACAATTCAATAATAACAATTAAAAAAAAGTACGAAAAAATCAGAACTTATTAATGAAATAAAATTTTATGGACTTTTAAAAATCTGTAATGCGATTTAATAGGCATTATTACGTAGCGTGTATATGTAATAGATTTGATGAAACATCTGATATATTAATATTAATTGAAAATTATAATTTAGAATGGTGTTATTTTTGGATTTTCTAGTTTAATTTCTGTTTAATTTTATTTAATTATTCTAGAATTTCTGTTTAATTTTCTCTACATTAATAACTACAGAGTGTCATACAGGCCCTTTATTTAAAAAATTGCAAAAATTTCTTACCTTTTAGTGCATTACTCCTCTGATATTGTCGGATAATATTCTCCCTAGGTCGGAATTGATCATTATTTTTTTATTTGTTTTTTGTTGTCAACTGTAATTGGTCTTTGGTTAGATATAATTCTTCTGAACTAGTTCTCTAGTTTTCAAATTTTCTCTCTCTTTACATTCATCATGCTCTCTTAATCATTTTATTCTTCCTTTGGTTTTAACATTTTCTTCCTCTATATTTAACATTTTCTCTTAATTTTTTTTATTCTTTCCTTGTTCTTTAATTTTCTTCCTCTTCATATTCATCTTGTCGTTTTTTTTTTGAGATATATTTCTTCACGTTGTCTTTTTTTCCTGTATGATTATTTCTTTTTCATTTTTGATTATTCATCAAAAAATCCAATAATAAAAACTGAATATTGTACACTGTAAGGCGGAAATTAACATTTGTAACTTGTATACATAAGTTCACTAAACGGAATAGTTTAATTATTATTAACTTTTATTTATACGACACACCAGAAATCTGAAACTTTTGTTAATCAGCAATTCACGAAGATACGAATAATACTCATCTAGTAATACGAGTAATAAAGGGACTTTTACTCTATCCTAATACTTCGTGTAAGATTGTTGAGTTAATAATTGTATAAATATTTGATGTTAATAAAAACTAATATTTCAGCAATCGTGTAACTGTCCACTTTATTAGAGAATAGGAGGATCGTATCTCAGTTTCAAATGAAATGAGTTTAAATGAACTGCAGCAAGAAATGTGTATGTGTAATTTAATAGGCGTACAAGGAAGTCATGTGGTTCCACATCAAATTTTTTTTTAATTTTATTTTCTGTCCTTCATTCCTGTTATCACCAATTCTTTCTGCAGCTCACGCAGTCTTGTTCGACATTTTTTTCAAATAATTTTATCCTTTGTGGCATTTTTGACCCTTCCATTCTTACTACGCGACCCGATACTTTGATTTATCGAATATCTCAGAATTATCACTTTTTATTAAATCTTATGACTCTTCATTGATTGGTGAAACTGAACTCATCACCCTTTGTATTCCGTTCAAAAATTATTTTTATTTAAAACATTTTTGCACGATTTTTGATTTCTAACAATACTATATCTACGCTGATGATTGGTTTTACTAATATTTATAATAAATTCTCTCAGCTACATTTACTCCAAAACGTTGAAATTCAACTTTTTTTAAATGTACTGTCTCCTATCAATAAATACTGTATGGTCGAAGACGCACATGACCGAAACAGTCGTAACTTTTTCGGTCATGTAACAACTTTAATTGTAATTAAAAGTCGACAAATCCCAACTTTCAAAATTTTTCTGTAAGTTCCTGAAAGTTGTATTGTTCTGACAAATATTGTAATCATTTTTACGGTAAACATTATTGAAATATTAAATCCTGACATAAATTTACTTGTAATTTTTTTTAAAAAGAAACTACTTAAAATAAAGGAATATTGATTCTTTACAGAAAATTCTAACACAAATAAAAATCTTCTTTCATAACGACCTGTAATACGTCTGTATGTCGTTTTTTGTTTTAGCTACTCACAAGCATTTAAATTTGAAAATCGTACCGATCCACATCTTGCTATTTATCACTTTATTATCTGATAAGTCCTTCTGAAATTTTTAGACAGTTGAAGCGTAGTTTAGAAATGAATATCGTTGATAAAAGGGAACGATTAGCCATCATTATTACTGAAAGAGGAGAACAGGAAAAACACTTACCTGCATCACTGAATTTTGTAAGACAATTATTCAAATACCAGATATTTCTTTCGTACAGTTTTTTTAATGTTATATTTGTTGGAGCCTCACATAGTGAAGCATTATCCGACCTTATCTGACATGTACGGTAGCAGTCGTATTTTAACAGTACAGTATTTTATATTTTTATATTTATGAAAAGTCATCATGAAGAAACTGAAATATTTAAACGATTCTTTTTACAAGTAGCATATTATTGCTACCGTTAACCAGTAACAACTCTTTGTTATATTATGTAATATAGAAGCCATAAAAATGAAAATTATTAATACTTAGGGCATAAGTTTATAAATTTCCAGATTAAAATGATTATTGTAATTGAAAATTTCTTTTAATAAGAAGCGTGTAATACGCAATATTAGCATAATTAAAATAAAACCAACGGATATCATAAAATTGTAATATTTTATTATTGTTGTAAAAAGTAACAATAATAAAATTGTTTTTTATTATGTTGTTTCTTACACAGCGTTACTCAATACTAATATAAAACATTTTAAAATTAAGTTTAATATTATACTGTAATATTCTACAATTTTATGGTTATGCAAAACATATATATATATATATATATATATATAAAACTTTACTTTATAAGAGAACGTAGTGACGTGCTATAAAAAATTATGGCAGACTTAAAAGTGTTCAATTTTTCCAGAGCTTTCAGGATCATATCGGACCATTAGACTGAATGTAGAATGGTACTATAGAGAGAGAAAGAGAGAAAGAGATGAATGTTGAAGCGAGAAAGTAAAGAACGAGGAAGAGAGTTTACAGGCTTTAGTGGCCATTTACACTGGCAGTTCATGCTGTAGCATCGAAGCACGGGCTTTAACCTAATTTTCCACTCAGCTAGAGAGAGGGAAAGACATTATTGTAGAGAAAGAGAGAGAGAGAAACAAACCTATAAGAGCGAGAGAAAGGTATATATAAAAATAGAGAAAGAGAAATATAGGATGTTAAACCGGCAAAACGTAACGTTATTGGCCTAAAAATGTACGCAACCGTAGCGTATAGAATGTGCAATACATCTCTGTAATACGCTACATAAAACCGAACGTAAATATTCAAACGAATGATTTACCAGCTAAATTTTTAATTATTTAATTTCAAATATAATCATAATTGTAATGGTAAGCATTTAGTAAACGAAAATTAACAAATATATATAATTAACGGGTCAAATGTACGGATAAAACATGAAATATGCATAAAATAATTTTTTGTTTTTAATTAATACAACATTTTTATTTCAATATTTACTTATTTAGGTAGTGTCATTAATTAAAACCGCGTGATACCTGATTTGACGTGGACTGAATGAACCTGATTTAACGGTCCCGTTCATTACAGTAGAGGTATATTTTGTTTTTTTGAGTCGGAGGAATTCCAGTTACGGGCGAAGTGGCTGGCTCGCTAACAGGTTCCGCAAGATGGTATTAAAGTGCGTAGATGTGCCTGCGCCCTACCAACTGAACCTCCTATCACACCGACTCCCTCCCGGGGCCAGACCCGTAATTAAATATAACACAGCTGCGGGAACTGCCTTCAAACTCAGGGGATCGAGAGTCCCCGTTCATCATCACCGTCATCCGTCCACGCATGTGCGGACAAGCGACGGCTCCCCAAGAGGCTGTCCGTCCCTCCTTTGCTCTCTGGTCGATTTCTTCTTCTCAGTTTTGGAGGTCTTATTCCATGCATTTATGTTCAAACATAGGTCTTCCATCCTGGCTGGTACATCTGCATATATTTAGTCCATTCTCGAAGTTCTGTCACCTTTTCCCTTATTATGTTGGTGGCAAGCTGTTCAACCGCAGCCCATTCTTCTTTTCTCGTCAGCATAATCGCCCTCCTAGTCCCAGCCTCTCCTTTGCCAATATCCAGCGTGTGCACCTGGCAGGTACTCTTCGCAATACATACACAGGGGGGAAGTGTTTTCTCTTAGATCTGTGTAGGTAGACATTAAATCCGCCATGCTCCGAGAGCAGTTGCTTCAAAAGAACCCAACTTCACCATGTCTCTTTCTAATCCACGGCTCCATATACGGTATGAGTCTTTTAGAGCATTGTTCTTTTACCGAGCTCTCCCAGTATTCTTGCCACTCTCGTATCAATAATGTCATGGCCTCGTCCTTTCTCATACTTCTATAAGTCCTGTTGAGATGTGTGGCTCTTAAATGTGTAAGGGGAACACCCGTAATGACTTATTTTTTGACATACTGTCCGAAAAAACCATTCTAATTATAAAACTACCCAGTTCGTATAAAAATATCGTTCGAAGGAAATGGAAATCGTCAGGAGAAAAATTGTTCATCGAAAAAAATAAGGAAGCGAATCCAGAGAAACAGCATAATGAGACCACTACCAGGTGCGAGTTAAGGCTAATTAAATAATATAATGCAGTTACCTACTAGTAACAGCTTAATAGATTTATAAAGTGCTTTCTATTAAAGCGCTTCTATTTCTGTTTATATTTACAAAAAGTATTTTATTTAGTTAATACTTGCATACTGATAAAAATATATGTTTTATTACATTTTACCTATATTATTTTAACGATAGAGAAACGCTTAACTTAAGTAAATATATGAAAAGAACATATTTGCAAAAGACTTTTAAAAAATAAATAGCAATTCACAAGGCGTTAATGAAATTTATTTCAACAGATGTTTTTGTGTACACTGAACGGGATGCAGAAAATTCAGGGTTATAAAAAATGTAATTAGTATTATTTATTTATTTAATAGTTATCTATTAAGATTCTGTTTAGGATGTGGAAATATTTATCGTTTTTAAATAAATTTTAAGTATAAATCAATTTTTTCAAACTGTTTTTTAATCTGCTTTCATCGTTTAGAGAAAGTTAACGAAAATTTTCCTACCGATTTACAAGAAATATCAGAATTATGTCAGGTTGGCTATGCATATATATGTTTGTATCCGCGACGGGGCTTCGCCCCGATGTATAACTTGTGTTTCCCGTCGCGGTCATTTTTTATTATTATTTGTTTTTATTCGTGTAACCGGAAGCAGGTGCAGCCAGTTGCATCACATGTAGTAACGGTGGCTGTTAACGTTTTGGTTGGCCGCCGCATCGAACAACCTCGCACCCCTTAAAAAATCGAAATTCAAAACAATCCGAAAATGGTTTTTAGATATTCATCTGAGGAGTATTTTCAAGCTCAAGTCGAGTGAGTATCTCGTTTAGCAAGCGGGGGAAACGTGCAATCGTTGTAATGAGCGTGTTGTAATCAAGCAGTATCTGACCTTGCTCGTAAAAACATAATACATACATAACCTATTTAGTTCAGTTACTCATCCCCTGCAAAATAGGTCCATTCTGATGTATCACACTTATATCAGCGATGTTTCCATTGTTGGAAGCATTTTTCAAAGTCATTTTTAGTGTGTAACGTAAACCCTCTTATTTTTGCATTTGTTTTGATCTCTTCTCTGTCGTCAAATCTCTATATTTAACCGAAATTTTAAGCCTAGGAAACAGCTAAAATATGTAGGGAGCCATTTCTGGTGAATAAAGAACCTGCTGAAGTTGTTTGATCCCTTATTTTGCCAAGAATCTCTGGCTAAGTCGTGATGCATGTGCTGGAGCGTTTTCGTGATTAATTTTACCAATCGTGATGCTACATCACAATCTGTTGAAATCGCTTGATTTTTTTAGGGAAGTTTTACTGGTGGAAGAGCAATGCAGAGCGATCATCATTTTCGACCGATGTTCGGCAATCTTGGAAACGACTATACCACTCTTTATTTGTAACGCGCATAACTCGATTACCAAAACTGTTTGACTCTTTATTATAGTCTCTAGTTACGTGTCACTAAGCTCTGATAAAATTTAATGCAGATTTGCTATTCACTCCGTTCAGTCATTTCGAACGGCACTTACACGTTTTACTTTCACGCTGCTAAGCAGCGACTGGCTGCGATCGGAGCAAAACACTGACTCATACCGGATCAATATGAGCCAAAATTATATTCCACGACAGTCCCCTACCGTGAAACAACCGGTTACACCTATAAAAAATAAGGTCGGATACATTTTGGTCACACCTCAAATATATACACATAAATACGAGTATATAAACCTATAGATCTACGTACGAATTTTTATGTATGAACGCAGCTTGTTGTTTTTCCAAATTTATTTTTCCATTTTATGGAAGTACATTTCGTGTGTTGAGATAAAATGTAAATATTTTTAGCGTGAAAAATTATATGCCCTTTTTTAACAAACAGAAATTTCGAAATGATTTTATAACTCGTAAAATTTATTGCAACAATCAAAAAGAAAAATATCATTTAGTAAAACTGCAAAAAATCTAAGAAATCGTATTTCAATGAAACCGGGCAGATAAAATAATGTCACGATGCTTATGACATATTAATATTATTATGGAATAGTATGTCTGAAGAAAAAACCAACTCGCGTAGGAGTTACATGAAAATACGTCTAAAATGAATAAACAGAATATGTTATTTGTACACGATATACCATATTGTAGGCATACATATACGTAGGTGTAAGTTGTTTCGTGAAAGAAGGCGAAAGATCATGTAAGTGTGAAGAAAACTGCCTAAAGGAGCAATTTATCTCCGGCGACGTCGGCATATTTCACATTAACTGATAGATAGACGTATCTCCCTATATAAAAAAATGACATGTACCAAGTATTACAAGATATATTACGTAACCGAATGATGTACAGGAAGGGAGAATAAAACCCGCACGCGAGATGTATAAGGACATGCAGCTATATCATAATGAAAAATACTTATTTTATTATTTATTCTTTTAAGTTTTACAGCTTGAAGAAATCACGGTCCAAAAATGTATAAAAAGAGATTTTTTAGCGATGAGAATTACTTATAAAATTATTTATAATGTTTATACTAAAATATAAATTTGACAGTGAAAGGACCGTATACAACCACGTACTAAGGGCTCTCATACGAGGCGCGAACTTACGTTTGGTAAATTGAAAAAAAATTTTTTAAATACCCTTTTCCATTCGATTAATAAAAACACCGTAGAAGACTAAACGTATAACATTATTTATTATTTGCATACCGCCAGTAAATCTGAATATACTCTAAATATTTAATTAAAAGCATGTAGAATATATGTAGTAGGTATATACCTTAATTACTGTCATCGGGTGGTCGAGTTTCGTCATCCGTAGAATTTAAATTATCTTCGTAATCGCTTAACCGCAAATAATAATTCTCGTTTCCTTCGAGGCCGTTCGAAATACATTTTGCGATCGAGTTTTCAATCAAATCATCCGATATTTCTGACCAAGCCGTAATAATCCGATCGTAAATCTATATCAAAACGGTGTTATAATTTTACCTGATTATGTCTCGTGTACGTTATCGGCCAACCGGTTTCTGTGTATTTACGGAGTTTGGTTTTAAAGGGTCGGTTTACGCAAATATCTAGAGGTGAAAAATAGATCTCATTAACCAAGAATAATAACCTGATTACACTTTGCGGCTTTTGATCGGTCTTCGCTTTACGTCATTTGTGTTATGATCCTTAAAACTGTTCGTTGAATGTACGTTAAGTTTTTGTAATAAAGTGCCTGGTCGACGACGCTCCCATACGCATTTAATATTAGTTCAGTACTAATTATCCAGCCGTCAATTTACTTGTGCTCGTACAGGAGTGTAGGCAGGAAACGTTTCACCTTTCGGTAGATGTTTTCTTTTAAAAACAACGTACCAGGGTAATTTTTTCCCTTCCGAAAGTGATGTCAGCATCACCGAGCGATTTTGTTTTTCGTCACCAGAAGATACAATCTTCCGGTTACGAAAAACAGTATTTGAACAGTCTTTGCCCCTACACTATTAATCGTTGTTGTTATGACATTTCAAAAGTCAACGGTCTCTAGTCCATATTTCTGATTCGATCTAGGGAATAATTGTTCCTTTTTCGTAAATTTATGACATATTTTTTAAACTTTGTTCGTTTATCTTGGTCCGCTTCTGGTATGTACCCGCTGTATTGTTGTACTTCTTCGAATAGAAAATTATTTCGACAAAGAAATCAGCGTACCCATTTAAAAAAACTAGTTTTAAATTGATCCCTACCGATATTTTTAATCCATCGGCGTTTTCCAGTGCTTTCATCTGACTTTTTCCTATTTTAATTTTTTTACACCGTTAAACGATTGCTAACAGTCTTATTTGTTTATATTAAGAATAAATTATAATTTTGTTACAGTAAAAAAAATAAACCGGAAAATTTCCCGGCTTCGTCAGAAAAATTATATTCTACCTGTGAAGGTCTACGCCCTTGACAGATTACTATTACTCAGGTGGAAAATTAATCAGAAGATTAAAGTATGTAAATATGCAAGTAAAGAAACGTGTAAGAAATTATGCTCCATTGTGAGTAAAATTTTCAGATATGGGACCCATTGTTACCGTATTTTCCCGCTCCCCCATAATTAAATAAAAAAATTAAACGACATCGGTGATTCTATTCAGAAGTTATCGTACAAAATTTTATAGAAATCGGTTAATCCGTTCTGAAAATATGCTAAACGAAAATCAACAAAAAAAGCAAAAAAATTAAGATTATTTCCCCCATTCTTAATGAAATTACCCGAATATATAACCAAACCGACATACTAACGTAACGGCATCGATTAATTAGTACAAAAATGTAACGTTGAGTCTAAAACCGACAAAAATAAAGAAAGTAATATTTTCCCCATCCCTTTGTGAGGGGGTTGGAATAAGATAAAAAAATATCAGAAAGTATCTTCTACAAAAGTAAGTTCTACAGAAAGTATCTTCTATCTAGCTATCTAACGGGAATCAGATTAAATTAAAAATGTATATTCCCATCGAGTAAAATTTTGAGATACGGGATCTATAAGGTCCTCATCTCTTTGACCCTTGACCGATTGTGACCAAGAGTAGCATCGGTGACTTGAAAATTTCCCAATAACTGCGACTAAAATTTTCTTTTAATATTAAAGAGTTTTAATTAGTTTCCTATTATTTTTTTTTAAGAAGAAGCGCCTAAAAGCTTTTTAAATTGATTACTTCCTAAAATATAAGTAATAAAACTAATAAATAAAATAAAAAGGTCGGCAAAGAATTCCATAAATTTATCGGTAAAAAAATTATTCTGCACTTGGAGTAACTTTCGCGATGGTGACAGAATCTTTCCATCCGCTCAACCGGTTATAATCAAAATTAAACGGCATCAATAATCCGTATTCAAAAATCATCGGACAATATTTTATAGAAAATGTTAATCATGTCTGAAGGTATAAAACCAAACTATAATTAATAAAAAAGTAACTGGTTGGACCAATAAGTTCCGTATTTTCTTACCGTCTTGACGATTGTGACCGAATTTAAGTGTCTGAATCATCAAGCCAAATTTCATCCAGTGTAGATATATCAAGCAAATAACAGGCGTACATAAAGTTTTAGAAGTGTTCAGTGGTAAAATTATTTTTTTTTATTCTTCTTTTTGTAATTAGAGAAGATTATGAAACGTTTCCAAAAACCCTGAAGTGCAACATTTTACCAGATCACATTCTTTCCTTTATATATTACAATTTCCCTTATACATTGTATTACTACCGGTGTATAGCGTAACTATTTAACCGAAAAATTAAAATATTATTAAAAAGCTGACAAAATAGTTGTCATACTTTCCTGGCATTTGTTGTTTATTCTTATGTAGTTAAAAATAATTATACATAAAAAAATTAAGTAAACTTAAAAAAAATCGGTATTTTTTAGTTTTATTTGCTGCCTCCCAAAATCACCTCCCAATAATTTTTTTCGATTTATCTACGTTTACTATTTTAAATGGAAAAGATAAATAAAATCTCACTGAAAAATTTACAACCGATGAAAACTTACCTAAGATTTACTTTACGGTGAAGGGAGTCAATTACGGTGAAATTTTATTGCAATATTCTTATTAAAAGTTTAAATGAACAAAAAGAAGTTTAAAAAATTAAAAAAAAAAAAAATTGTTATACACTGATAGGCTCCCGCACCCTCAATATTATTCCCAAAATATTTTTCGTTTGGTCACTAGTACTACTATTATGCCTAAAAATATGTATAAAAAAATCAGTTAAAAAATAAGCAGTGAATAAAAAAAAATTGCTTTTCGATTTTTGGGGAAGGGGAGAATTTCGGAACATTATTATTTTAAAAAACGTAAGATAAGCTAATTATGAACGCATGTACCGAGCTTAATATAAAGTGAAGAGGTTATATTTGCAAAATGTTGATAAGATTGATACAAAAAAACTATCTACACCGTCTCCTGGAGATATTGACTCCAAACATTTATCGACAAATTGCCCCATACACACGTGGCTATGTAAAAAATCTCACCAAAATCGGTTTATCCAGTAAAAAGTATTAAGCTTCAAACACGCCTGCACACGTATTTGCGTACGAACATTACCCCATCTTGTGTTTTTGTTTTTTTGGGATCCCTGGGTAACGAAACATCGAGGAATGCAAAAAAAGTCCATACAACATTTTTAACCGATCGCCATTTTATCCTTCTTGCAGAATAGGTCTAGAGTTATTATGCCGGGAAAGTAAAGATTCACATTCAAAAGTTTTATCTTTAGAGGGGAGTAAATCCTTACGTCCCTTTGTAGGAAGTTTTTAAACTTAAAATTATGTCCTCTCAAAATAACTTACCTGGCGTTGTCTCGTACGACATCCTAAAAATTTTTTAATTATCGTTAGAATATTCTATTATAATTATTTTAAAAATGGATTACGATAAGCTGCACGATTTTGTTGTAATCTTCGACATTAAAATTCACCTTTAAACTTTTTAAAATTTAAATGTCGAAAAAATTAAAAAATCAATTACGAAAAATTCCGAGCGTAATTTTTATTGAAATCAGTTTGGTTGTTGGTGAAAGCAATTTAAATTCACATTTTATAATATTTAAAAATTAAAATTAGAAAAAAAGAAATAACGGATGATTAAAAAGAAAAAACAAATGAAAACGTACGACATGATAATAACAAGGGAATGAAATATTATTTGATTAAATGAAAGAAGAATAAACAATGCAAATAATAGATAAAAATTACAGCGTTAAATCAAGTCAAGCGGTAAAAAAACATTTATTTATATCCCAGATCTCTTGTTTGGAGAGCAAAAGTACTCTAAAAAAATACTCCCAGACTTGCTTGATTCTATGATAAAATCATAAAACTCTCATTCGGTTTATTTATTTTTTTTTTTTTTGCATTAAAACTTATTTTACACGAGTACTTTCATAAATAATCTTTACAGACGTTGCACAATATTATCTACTTGGTATTAGGATAATATTAAATGAGAAAATCTCCGTTTAATATAAAAATGGAATCGAAAAAAAAGTTCCTTTTTCATTTCAACACACGAGCTGTAGACTATTAAAAAAACTTATTTCTGCGGTTTTAGATTTTTTCTTTATGTTAATGTAACGCGTAAAAAGATAACAGTCTATACTTAAAGAAGAATATATCCGTAATAAATTATATTAAATATTGTATTCCAATTTTTATCTGAAATATTAAAACTAGAGCTCTAGAGAACAAGTATTGTATTATACTTTTTTGACGTACGGCAGTCTTTAGTTTCATCTGGTGGGAACAAATATTACAAACTGTCGTTAGACGGATATAAGTCAGAAAAATGGTAAATATATATATTTATTTTATTTTTGGGAGCTATTCGATACGGCGCTATTCAAAATACCGAATGCAGTATAGATTTCATTATTTGATAACGTTCTTACAATTTTATCTTTTTCCTTTTTTTAATTTTACTAATGACCCCTTGCCGCTCCGCAGCGCTATTACTACAAAGCAATGTTGTGTATTTAAAAAATTCTGCTAAAAACCTGGTGAACTTGTGCTACTCTGTAGCGTTATTATCACAAAATAATGTTATATATTTTCAAAAATCAGCTAAAAACCTATCGCATTGTACACCCAGACTCCTTGTTTTTTTTTCTTTCCTTTCTACCACAGGTAAAACCCAAGATCAAAATCTATTTCCAGTCCGTCCAGATGTTCTACTGGACCGATCGAGCTGATCTTTCTTTTATTCTGCTCGAAACGGCCCGAAGATATGTCAACAAGTATCGACTGACCTTCCAAGTGATTTCCTGTGAGTAATAACCTTGGAAAGTTCCTCGATTAAGTAATAAATGAAGAATTTTTGAGGAATTCTCAGAGGATAATCAAGTTTGGGCTCCGATAACGCTTGATGTCATGTACGGGTCATTTCAAATAGAATAAAAGAAAATTCAGCCCGTTCCGTCCATCAGAACGCCCGGACGGATTGGAAATAGGTTTTCAGCCCGTTTGTTTTTTAATACGTAAGATTTTCGTAAATAAATTTTTAGATGGGAATTTTTACTTATATTTCATAGCCTAGAAACATCTACATTGCAGTTGAGGGAAATTTCACTCTATCGGTATTCATTCGCTTAAACTAAAAAATATTTGCTGTAAGAATTTCTTTCCAAAAGTGAATATTAAAAAATTGAGTTTTTTTTGTTTAATTCTATCTGTTTGGGTAGTATTAAAAAAGGAATTACGATTTGTTAATTTTTATAATCCGCTATCCTGACATACCGGATCTATCCACTGTTTGATATCATTTAGTTCGAAGACAAGTTCGATTCGTCAATAATTTATAGATATATTAAAATAATTTGTTTTCCCCACAAAGACTTCTAATTTTTTATAATCTTCATTATATATTTCCGGTCAAAGTTTAAATACGTCGAGTGGGAACGGATAGCTCTGAATTGGCAACTATGTTCTATTGGTAACTATGCTACCTTCAACGTCCTATCGTGGCTCCACAGTACTATTAGGAGTAACAGTACTACCGGGTGTTCGAAAAAGAATATCTGCGTTTATATTTGTTATATCTATCGGATGAGGTGTGCAGTTTTGATTTAAGGTTAGAATAAAAAATTAAAAAGGACAGTTTTAATTACGTGAATGGCCTTACATAAATTCCCTATCTTCCGCTTCACAGTGCCGCTAGCAAAGATGGCAACTCCTCAACAGAAAGTATTGTGTGTTTTTCATTTGTTTAATGCGAATCTGTAATTACAGTTCAACGTGCGTTCCGTAAAACGTTTAACTGTGATTCTCCGTGTGAAAATAAATTTGTCGATGGCATAATCCGATTTAAACTACCGAAGTCTTTCTTCCTTTTTCCTGTTTAGCCCCCGGTAATTCACGTTCAGATAATACTTCAAAGGATGAATGAGGATGATATGTATGAGTGTAAATGAAGTGTAGTCTTGTACGGTCTCAGTTCGACCGTTCCTAGGATGTGTGGTTAATTGAAACCCGACCGCCAAAAAACACCGGTATCCATGATCTAGTATTCAAATCCGTGTAAAAATAACTGAAACGGCCGAAGTCTGCCGAGAGGGAAGAGAACGGGACGACCATGGATGTCTGAAGAAAACGTCGGATGCGGGTCTTTCTTACGTAGTCGTAAAAGCCACGAACTAGAAATGCCGGTGATGACTGTGGCAAGTTTTAAGGAAACGCTTATATATGCGTCCATGCCGTTTATAGGATTTACAGGCTTTGAAGCCGACCGTCTGCGTTGTGTGTGCCGATTTTGCGATCGAAATCTTGTAGCGTGAAGATGGTAACTTTCTTCATCTTATTTCGTTTAGTGATGAGTCAACTTTTATCTTAGTGAAAAAGTTAACGTGCATAATGTCCGTATCTGGATCTCAGAAAATCCCCATGAACTCTTACAATGCGAAAGGTATTCCCTAAAATGAAATATTATCTGTGTAATATCCCGACGAAAAGTTTACGGACCGTTCTTTATACCTGAACCGAGTGGAACAAGAGTTGCTTTTTTGAATATCTTGCGAACACGGCTCTTTCCTCATTTGTAGGATGGACCAGAGAATTTGATTTGGCAAGAAGATGGTGCACCTCCCCGCTGGTTTAACTGTGTACGGGATCGGTTGAATGACTTTTTCCAACCTCTGAATCGATCGGCATGGACAATGTGAGGAAACATGCGATGGCTTCCAAGATCATCCGATCTGACCCCGGTGATTTTTTCCTTTGGCGTTTTAAAGGATTTTGTACATGTGTCTCCACTACCCGAATGAAAGTTTGAGGCGCAGAATTCTGCCCGATTTGAGATAGGATTAAAGCAGCTGTCGCTTTCATTACTCTATTCATGTTGTTAAATTATGGGACAAACTCTCGTATCGTTTGAACGAATGCCGCATGAAAATAGTTCACATTGAACAGATGTAGGGAAAAGCTGTAAAAGTTACTCTTTCATATTATCTCTGATTCATTGCTATAAGAGATATTATTGGGGATGTAGGATGTAGAGGGTATACTGAAATGAAACGACTAGCACTAGATAGGGAATCTTGGAGAGCTGCATCAAACCAGTCAAATGACTGAAGACAAAAAAAAAAAATTAAGAAAGATCTGTCAATGACTGATTTGAGTATGACTGATTTCCGGAAGTTTTTCTGTATGTTTGTATCGAATCCTAACTGTACCAGGTGTGGTGTGAATGCGTGAGGAGTGAGGCCCGTGACTGACATAATGAGGGGTATGTGATGACATTTTCTTGCATCCAGTCTTTTCATTTTTATCGCTAGATCGTTGTATTTGAATATCTTTTCGGTGTATTTGGTTTAGAAGTTTCGACATTGGGGATTGAAATGTCGATTAAGTAAGTATTTCTTTCTTTTTTGGATAGGAAGGTGATTTCTGGTCTATTGGCGAGGATTGTTTTATCCTTGAAATCCGAGTATAGTTTGTATTTAGTATTTTCGATTATGGATGTCGATGTATATTTGCAATAGAGATCTTGGTTTTCGATGAGTTTGTATGTCGTAGCTAGTGCTTGGTGTGCTCATACTACTTTAGCTGCTGCGTTATGTCTGGCTGTGTATTCGGTTCTGGCTAGGGTTCTCCATCAACCATTGTTTCCTTTTGTTGATAGCATCTCCTGCATGTCATTTGTGACGGATGGGTCACCGACTATGTGCTTTTAGTAATTTCGATTTGCTATGACTCGGTCTTGGACAGCAAGTAGGAAACCCTATGTTTCGGGGAACAGCTGACGGTCCTGTAACCAGGTATATGTTTTTTTTTTGTTGATGTAGTCTTGTGTGACGTGGTATCTGTGTTTTCCATGGAGTTTTTTGTGGCCAGGTGTTCATCTTTTCTTGTTGTGACTGTGCGTGTCTGTTGCATGGCTCGTTTGCGGTAGAGCGAGGGGTGTGTAGTTTTTGTCTGCTTTTATTATCGCCGTATATACTTTTTTTAATACATTTTCTTTCTCTTTTTAATAGATATTTATTAGAATTAAATTTGATGTTTTCAGATTTTAGAGTTATTATTATCTTTTTTTGTTGCTGAAAAGTTTGTAGTGTTGGATTTTTAATTCCTTTTCAACCATCTTAAGGGTATGTTAAGTCATTTATGCGTTCTGTTTTTTTTTTGCAAGTAAGCTTAAATTCCTTCAGACATGGCTTTCTTTGTTTTTTGTCCACATTTTAATTCCTGGAATCTTTGGTTTCCATTTTTCAATATTTTCTTTAGTTTTTATCTTCTGTCTTTAATGATTTCTTCTGTTATTATCTGTGATTTTCTAGAATGTGGAATACAAAGATATTTTTTATGAATCTGATGTTATTCATTCTGGAGGATGACTGTAGAAACTAATTTTTCTTTTTCTTATTGTTTCCGAAACTCTTTCTGTTTTATTGTACAAATTTACATAGATAATTAATTTTCCTAACGTATTTTCTTTCCTTCCCTTTTCTAAATTATCCAGATTACTTCTTTATATTCGTTGCTAAAGTTTCCGCTATGTACAACGCTTCTGCTTTTACTACAGTGTTGTTAATGTTTAATTTTAGCGTTTTTTTATTGTGTGTATCTTTAGTCAATCGGAATGCGTGTGTCAATCGCAATCATCCAGTGCCTTCCAATGATCCATTCTTCTAGATACTTAAAATGTTATGCATTCTCAGTACTCTCACAACTGATTTCTAAATTTTTCTGTAAGCTTTTAATGTTGGTTGTGATTTTAATATTTTTGAAAGGCATTTTGTCTCATTCAGCCACTTTTTCTGTAGTTCTTTAATTCTTGTCTAAGTCTCTCAAGATTCTTTAGCAAAAAGAGCCGTGTTATCTGCGAACACGAGATGATTCAACCCTTTTGTGCCTATTTTAATTTCAGAATTTTTGTTTAAGTTCTTGTTCCGTTCCCTGATAACCTTCTCGAGTGCACAGTTGAACATCAGGAACGAAAGTCCGATCGCTCTGCATTGATTCCGGTTTTATAAGAAAAGGTTCTGATAGTTCTCCAATGAACTTCATCTTTTTTCAAACAAAATTACTTTTATGATGTTTGTGGTTTTGCCATCTGAACAAAGTTCTTTTAAAGTTACGGTTAAAGAAAATCTATCTGTGGAGTCACACCCTTTGAAAATCGTTGGAAATATGATATTAAAGGAATATAAATGTCTGTTTTCTTTTTTTCATATTGTGAATTGGTTCATTTAATTTTTTTACGTTTAAATTGCCACTTATTAATTAATATATCTTTTGGATTAAAACTACTATTTTCAGTTGCTGCATATATTATTAAAATAAATAATCCTTTACTTAACTGAATATTATCATCTACGTAGTTCAGATATCTATTATTCATACTATAGCAAGTTGTTATACGTATTTTTTAATGGGTATACTGATTTATTGTTATTAATTACAAATAAAAGTATTGGTTTCCAGTGAATATCCGGTTATAATTTGTTTTTATCCACTTTTATATTAATATTAAAAAAACGATAAAAATTGTTGTTTCTATTTTCAAAGCTTTGATTATATTTTTAACCAACACTGTTTAATCTGTATGTAGCATTCTAAAAAAAAATCAATTATGATATGCCTACAAGAAAAAAGGATATATGGATGTTTTGAATACAGAAATGGACAATCTTGTTTATATTTTCCCTTGTTATGTAGAAACGATCAAACTTTTTAACCAAACACGACCCTCTTTGAGGTTTGAGACGGGATAAACTAATTATTTTTTATGCCAAAAATATAAGTTATTTAATTTACATTTATTGAATAAGCAGTTATTTTATTTTTGATAAAACAGAGAAAAACATGTTAACTTTTCTCTAGCGTCCCAGATTTAATTAGTCAAATTTTTATTAAAAAATGTGATTTTTTCATCGATAATGCTATATCCAACAGTTAGAAGTAAAATTTATTGCAATATAACCAATTTTTTATTGTGTAATAATTATGCATTGTGAAGGTTATTATTGCACTATGTATTTATTTTTTATGTTTACAATTTTGAAAAAGGCTACTCAGATGATAAAACTGCTAAAAAAAAATCAAATCACAATAAAATAAATATGTAATAAACGACTTTTTTGAATTTTTCCGAAACTCGTTTTGGTTTAAACATTTATCTTTCTCTCAAGTAGTTTGTTGAAAAGTACGGATATTCTTAAGACCTTTACTTGATACCTTATTTTATTGATAAATGAAAGATAATTAAAAAGAAATTTAATTATTTATTAAATATAATAAATAGCTGTACCCAGTAAAAAAAATAAATAAATAAAAACATCCACTTTATCTCTGTGATATACATTGAAAACTACGGTATTGCCACCTTAATAACACTCTATAACACAAATATGCTTACATCTGAAGATAATTATTTAAAAGGATTGGAAAATTCTACTTAGTAGTTCAACGTTTAACTTTATTTATAGATAAAATCACTGCATTGTACTTCTAAAGGAGAAGTAATATTATCGATCGCGTGGATAAAATTTCTATTAACTACAATATTTCTATTTTCAATAAAGAAACATTTCTGAGTGTTTATTATAAGAAAAATTCTTTTGGGATGATCAGTTTGACTTCCTTTGCGACAAAATCATACCGTACTCTTTTAATCTTTTAAGCAAAAGAGTACGGTTATTATTATTTAAATAAAGAATTATTATTATTATTTTTTAAATAAAAGAAAATTCAGCCTTGAAAAAAACGCTGTATATGTAATCGTTTTTGAATATTCATTACGCTTTCCTATATTCTTATCTAATAATATACAGAGTGATTCAGGAAAAAAGGGAAATAATTTGGGAACCGATTCGAGAGGTTAAAATAAGGAAAAGAATTCATACAAACACATGTTCGAAAAGGTTTTGGTATCGAGTTAATACTAAAAAAATAAAATTCGCCCGGTTTCATTCTCCCGGTGAAATGAGTTGGTATTAAAATTTTTAAGAAGTTATTTAACGGGTAAAGTATGACGGTTCCTGAATTTTTGACCTGAAATATCAAATAAAACAGGTCACAGGACCGATGGAACTTCTTAGTTCAGGATATAAGAATCTACAGAGTGCTACTCTTTTTTTTAACCTCCGCGACCACCGTTACGTATTGCTTCAGAGGATGAGCTGAATGATTATTGGCGTGTGTGAAAACGCCACGCCTGACCGGGATTTGAACCCGGGACCTCTGCATGAAAGGCCGAGACGCTGCCACTCGCCCCACGAAGGCCGGCAGGTACGGTCGACCTGAGACCGTACAGGAGTACACTTCATTTACATTTATACACATCGTCCTCATTCACCATCTGAAGTAATACCTTACGATGGTTCCGCAGGCTAAACAGAAAAAGAGAGAGAGGGTCTCGCGGGCGAGATTAGACAATGACATTAAATTTAGTAAAGCGGTAATAATTTTCTGAAGAAACGATACCGATATTGAGATTCAGTATTCCTCAAACTATGTAACTAATCGTCATTCCCTTTTAATTTTATTGTCAAACCGATTTGTTTTTACGTATATTACGATAGTAATTTATAACTTTTTATTTATGATTTTTCATGTTTTTTTATGATTTACATAGGGTGAGATCGATGAGGTTTCAACTACGGTAAACATTCCGGGGGTCATAAAAAAGCTGCAGTTAAAATTTCGTAATGATCGGCTCAATAGATCTCGTGGTTATCGGAAACAACGAAAAAAAATCGTCTCTTTATATAGCAGCGAATTTGTAGCATATCGGTAAAATTTACCCAAAAATTCAATTAAAATTTTAGATTAATATTGTTTTATTCAGTTACTACAATCAAATACAAAAACTCAAACAAAAAAGAATAATTAATAAATCTAACAAATATAACTTTATACGTTTATATAGATAAATAAATAAAAACAAAAAAAAACGTAAAATGTAATAATTATTTCAACATTAAAAGAAAAGATGGCGTTAGTAGCGATTGAGTCGGCAATAGATGGCAGAATATAGAATATAGACGACTTGCTGAGATATTGATTGATATAGCTACAACCCTAAGGACACAGGCACAAATTCCCTCCTGTTCTGTTCCTCTTTCCCCTTCCTTTAGTATGGTTCTTCCTAACCTGCACTTTCCTGCTATATTCTCCCGACCCCCTACCATGTCACTCTCTCCATCGAATCCATTACGGGCAACACCCGCACGGAAAAATATCTTTTACATCCGTTGTTAACAAACAACCGAATACGTAGATGTAAACGAATACATTTCAATATACTAAGTATACATACAATTTCACGATGAGGTTTACGTGTGCGACCCGGTCATAGGTTTTATTCTGTTATAGACCGATTTGAATCAAAATATATAAAACCATGAAAAATAAATATAAAAAAAAAACAAGTACTTGAAAATATGTCAGCCTTTTTTCTTGTTATATATAAACAAAATGGCGACTTTTCAAGTTTTTCATTGTTTTCGGAGAATTGTTTTACTGTGAAATTATTAATTATCGATATAATACACTAAAAGGTATACCCTGAAATTTTTACTCAAATGTTTAAGCAGATGTGAATTCCATTAACAAGTACAAATTGTAAAAACGTTTCACAAATAATGCGTAAGCATGTTCGAGTAATATCTGCAGGTTTTGAAGGATTTCTTCCTTACCTGATCCTCTTTAGTAGTGTTTATATTGCACGAATCAACATGTTGTTTAAATAGCTCAGTTAAAAAAAACCACAAAGAGGTATTTTCTCCATCCTTAAACATTTAATTAACTACGTACTTCATTCAAACGTCTTTCAACAATCAATGCTTTCAGATTTGTTATTGTTTCTTTTATAAATTTTATTTATTTATTATCTTGAAATAGTTGATTCATTTTTATTATTATTTTACATTTTCACAATGTGAAAATATTATGCATTACTATTTAAACACTTATCTTTTTTATCAAATAAATGAAATTGTACTGTGTTATTCTGTTTTAAGTTTTTTCACGGTTTTACTTGATTCTTCCAGGCAAAACCTCGAAAAGATATATTTATTTTTATCCATTGAATAGCATTACTGACGTAATCAACATAATATATAATTGTACTTTGGTTTGAATAAAGTCATTTATTTGTATTAAATAATGACTATCTTGGTTAACCAACTCTAAATTACAACTCCTAATCAATCCAACGACCAGAAAGTTCATCAGTAACAGAGACAAATTCATTAAATTTATCGGAATACGGCATGTTAGACATATGATATATTTCATAATTATTTCCGATATTTCTAATAGATTATTACCATTTTCCGAAAACTTGAAAGAATATTAATATCGTCTTATCAAAAAATAGCTTTTATCAGGCTATAGGCCTGTGTTTTTTTGTTATTAACAACACTTCCAGTTGTCTGCTAACTTATCTAAGTTTCTGTAGTAGCTTCTTGAAACAGGACGATCAGGAAGAAGATCGTGTAGTGTAATTTTTTTCGTGATAATTTTTAGTACTTGCATAAAAAATAAATATCATTTAATTTTTTTTTTCAAGTATACGTCACCCAACGTCGATTACGTCGTATACGTCGATTCCAACGAGGAATAAGCACGTACCGATTAACAAACTGAATAATCTCAGGTAAAAATCAAAAAAGATTTTTTTTTTTCAATACTACAGTTTATAGTATTACTTTTACTAGTAACATAGTAATTTTTTTGTTCTCTAGTTAAAAAGAAAATCAGAAAAAAAAAGAAATTCTTCATTCAAATTGCGACTTTTATTATAAATATACAGTATTGTTCAAACTAAATTAAAAGGTATTTAAAATATCAGTTACTAAATGAACGCCGATGATTTATTGTTCAATTTCAAAGGTTTTTAAGATAAAACCAACGAATTTAAAATTAACCGATTAATGTTATAAACCAAGACCAGGGTACAATTTTTCCACCGATCGTGTAAATGGACAAATTATATTGGAAATAGTGGGGGCACCGAGAGTATCTCAAATCCCAACGGACAGAAACTCAACTGAGGCCTAAGGGCCCCTGGGCAGGGGTAAAGATGCAAGAAAATAACTTTTTCCGTATATCTCGAGAAATATGCATCGGATGAAAAAAAGTTTAGAACAAATTTCGCTTGTCCTTTTAAGGTTTACAATTTTTTTATTTAACGCTTTTTGTGAAATCAATATATTTTATTAAAAAATGAGAAAAACGCAAAAAAATAGCAGTTTTTTTGCCTTTATTTATCAGGGAAACTTAGTTCAAGTAACACGTTTACAAGTAAAGTCAGTAGTACAAGACACCTTCCTAAAATTGTAGAGCTTAGAAAAACGGAAAAAATTTGTTGAAAACTTTTTTTAATTCAATGCATATTTCTCAAGATATAGAAAAAAACTGATTTCTTGCAACTCCCCCCCCCCCTGGAGGGGGGGCTGTTGCTCCTCACCTTTGCGTCTGCTCTTCAGGATTTGGTATCAGAAACCGCATAGGACCTCCACACAAATTGGCAGACATTTCCATTGGAAACTTTCAGAAAAAAATAGGTTTTTTTTAAATTAATGGCAAAAAATCACTATTTTTTATGAGTTTTTCTCATTTTTTGCAAAATCTATTGCTTTTACAAAAAGTGTTAAAAGACAATTGTAGACCCCGGAAAGTCAAACAAAAATGTTTTAAAACTTTTTTTCACCTAACTCATATTTCTCGACATATACGGAAAAACTGATTTTTTTTGCAAATTTACACCTGCCCAGGGACCCTTGGTCACCAGTTATTTGTCTGCTCGTTGGGATTTGAGATACTCCCGGGTACCCCCCACCATTGCCAAATGTTATTTGTCCATTTACACGATCGGTGTAAAATCTGTACCCAGCTGTGCGACTAGTACGATTCTAATTGTTTTTTAGTACTATTTTAACTCAGAAAGTTGTCCAAAGAAGCAGCACAGTCGGTAGGCTTTTTAATGGCTAATATTTTGAAAGCGAATAGAGATAACGATACTTAGTTTCTGTCATCAATTTTTTCGATAAATTTTACGTTAAAATGATGTTATATTGACCGTAGTAAAATCTAAAAAAATTAATTTAAACCCGATACGGTGGAAACAAGATTGCATCCGGCATTTTAGAATAGATTAATAAAGAAAAATTATGTCCAAAACAGATATAGCATCGGTTACGATCCTCTAAATTAACAATTATAGAAAAAATCGTGAGGCCCTTATTTTATATATACTTTACGTTATTAATTTTAAATGCATTTCTATAAAAATAATAATACTTTATTGAATCAAATACAGAATTTATAACCACTAAAAAAACAAAAAAAGAATAAAATTAAATCGATAATAATTACAAAGCGTAGTATTAAAAGAAAAAAATATTATTAAAAAAAATTTCCGGATGTCATATTGTAAATAAATAAATTATCTAGACGCGTCCAACGCTAACGTTATTATAAGAGTAACCTAATCTTGTAAAAATGGTGCGTTACCGTGGATACTGTTTTCCAATTTAAAAATTACTATTGGATTTCAATAGGAGTGCAAGATATACGATTACTTATCAGTAAAGCTGTCGATACCGTTCTACTTTGAATAGCGCTTCTATCTCACAAAACAGTTACTGATAATAATCAAACATATAAACCGATTATCTGACCTGAAAAGGAGTCGGTAAATATGTTCCCTTAACATTTTAACAAATGTTTTGATGAGGCTATAAAATCTTTGTTTTGGTAACGGAAAGGTTACAAAAATTTATTTCATTCTATTTTTCAATCGTTAGAAAATAACCTATTGATCTATAACCTTCTCGACTTTTGCGGTAAAATAGCTAAACGGTATTATGTGTAAAAATTTAATTTCACAATCGTCTAAAACGTTTCGTATATATGTGTATAAAAACACCCGCGTGCATACAGTAAAACACTCGCGCAAATACGAATAAAAAATATATATCTTTTTAATAAAAGATTAATGTAAGTTAGGTGAAAGTATGTCAGCAATATTATAGTAATTTAAATTGAATGAATATAGTTTATCGTATAGACCAGGGCTTCTTAAACTTTTTTATATAGCGACCCCCTTCAAGCTTAGGAAATTTTAAACGACCCCCTCCGCCATATAATGAAATATATATTAACCGTAGATGTAGATGTAATATCGCACTATTTTACAATGTAAATAAAATAAGGATTAAAGAATACGTACCCATTCATTTCACATATATATAATTGGAAACGTTGACGGGATATCGGTCGTAATAAAACACAATAAATAGAATGACATAAAACTATATATATATTTATTCAATAGAAAAAATAAACTTTTGTAACAATTTTTTTATAAGAAAACATAAAACTATATCTATATATTCAATAGAAAAAATAAACTTTTGTAACAATTTTTTTAATAAAAACATATTATTAACATCAAACAATATTAATGTGACGGATGTGATTGTTTATTTTTACACAAATAATTAAATCTAGGCTCAATTTGAGTTAGTGCAGATCGTAATAAATTTTCAACGTTTATTAAAGTTGAACGGTATTTTGATTTTATGTAAGTTAATGTGGAAAAGGCTGATTCACATAAATATGTTGTACAAAATGGCAGTAATTTGTTCATTGCCATTTCCGATAGTAGGGGATATTCTGATTTGATTTCTATCCAAAATTCATGCACAGGCACTTGAGAAAATCTAAGTCGCAAGGTAGTATCACTTGTTAATTCGGCAAATTCTTCTTGTGCTTTTAAGTTTAAAAAATTAATTTCTTCCATTTCAATTGAAAATGGATTGCAAATCCATTGTTGTGTATCGATATCATTGGGAAAATACCTATGCATGTAAACTTCCATATCCTTCAAATGATTAACTATAATTTTTGTTATAGGAGTATCTTTTTTTGAAATATTGTTACTAATTATATACTCGTCAGTAAATGGAAACATTTCGAGGGATCCACTTTCCACTCTGTTCTTCCATATAAGAATTTTTTTAACAAAGGCCTCAAGTTTATTTTTTAACATAAACATATTAACGCAGACTCCCTGCATTGATAAATTCATATCATTGATTTTATCAAAAATATCTGCCAAATAGCATAGCTTGAGAAGCCATAAATTATCTTGAAAATAATCGGCCAAATTAAAATTTTGCTCTGTTAGAAATATAAGAACTTCATCTTTTAAAGTTAATAATCGTTTCAAACTTCGACCTTTTGATAGCCACCTAACTTCAGCATGTAACAATAAACTTGTATAATCCGAATCCATATCGATGCACAAATTTTTAAACAATCGACTATTAAGTGCTCGACTTTTAATAAAGTTAATGATTTTGACTGCATCAAAAAACACAGTGTTTAATTCTGGTGCAATTTTTTTAACAACAAGTGCCTCTCGGTGAATCATACAATGTGTAAATGTAATATGATCATTTCCAGCTTTAACAAATGCTGTAAAACCAAGATCTTGTCCGGTCATTGCTGCAGCACCGTCCGTGCACACACCAACACAATTTTTCCAATTTAATCCTTCTTTTTAAAAAACTCATTTACTTTTTTATATATATCTTTTCCACGAGTATGACCTTCCAGAGGACGACAAAACAGTATATCTTCATGAATGCTTCCCTCATAAATATATCTTACAAAAAGTAACAACTGTGCCATTTTTGAAATGTCTGTCGACTCGTCCAGTTGTATTGCAAACTTTGAGCTGTCTTTAAGCCTCATAAGAAGCTGTTGAAATTGATCATTGCTAATGTCTGAAATTCTTTTGGACACAGTGTCATTTGATAATGGAATTTTACTAATTTCAGCAGCATACTGTTTTCCATGAACAATTTCAGACATTCTTATAGCTGCAGGTAGTAAAAGTTGCTCTCCAATAGTAAAAGGCTTTTTCGTTTTTGCTATCGAAACTTCATACGATGCCAATAGATATTTATCATTCAAAGTAACATACTTCTCCAAAGTGTTCTTTTCTTTATTTGATGTTTGCAAAAGACGCTCAAAATATTCTATTGGCTTTTTTGATAACGTTGCATGTTTAGTATTCAAATGTCGTTGCAGTTTTGACGGTTTCATGCTTTCTGCAGCCAAAACTTCTTTGCAAATTAAGCACACTGGTTGTTCTTCATTGTTGTGAGAAGAGCATGTGAAGCCATACTGCAAATATGATTCGTCATATTTTCTTTTTTTTGTTTTGCTAGAAGTCGGATTTGAAGCACTGCAACTTGGTTGTGACGGCGTGGCAGACTTATTAATTGGAATTTTAATTAGCCATTTATCCATGATGGTTAAATAATAATAAATAATTAAACAAAATGTAGTTGAACTTTAACGTAATAATTAAAAACACCAACTGAAAATTACACAGTAAATACACACATGCCACTACGAAGACAAAGCTGAGTCCAAACAGAAAAATAACTACACTCGAATCTTTACCAGTGCAATGACAACAAATTACGATCAGATCAACCCCGACGCATGGCGTGTTCAAAGTGTGCAGCGCACAAAGGCACCGTATCACAAAGACGCCGAAAAAGAAGCTTTCATTTAATTTTTTTTATTATTCTTTTATAAAAATAATATGCCGATTCGCCTAGCCTAGCTTGATTATGCTTCCGTATTGTATGTGTAAGCTGTAAGGCGACGCGGCGTCTGGGTACTTATAATCACTAAGTTATCTTGCAAACACTGACGCCGGCGGCCAGACATCAATGTCGAACGTTCAGTTGAAAATCGAGGAGCGCGTTGTATTTATTATTTTAAATGCTACTTCCATATTTTCATTTATAGGCCCTACATAACAGTTTTGCATTGCCACTTTTTTCAAAAAATAGTTATAATAAAACTACAATAGTATTTTGTATGATTTTTATTTGTATTTATATTTGTACGTAGTGTGTATACTAATTTTAAAATTTTATTTATAATGATTGAAAAGTATCAGATCTTTGCGACCCCCTTTCAGTAGTCTCGCGACCCCCCTGGGGGTCGCGACCCACAGTTTAAGAAGCCCTGGTATAGACCGTACTCTTAATACTTATCATTCTATACCGTGTAATAATAATTTACATATACGAGTATAATATTATCTTCTCCGTATATTATGCTTCTATTGTAATTTCATATATAAATATCACCATATGATGTAGTATAATATATTATTACAATATACTACAATATGTTATTCTTGTAATTATAAAGGTCATTTCATATTAGTGACGTATGTCGTGTCTAACTATTAAAAACACACACGCATATAGATAAAGATAGAAAAACTAAAATGGACGAACAGTAAATAACTTAATAATTTATTTATAAATCTGTTTTAATAAATTCAAACAAGGAATAAATATATTTATAAAAAAAAAAACAATAATAACAGAAGGAAAAACAGCTAAAAAAGAAGCACAGGAAGATGATTAACAGGGTTTAGGTTAATCTGTAACTGATCCGAAGAAAGAAAAAAATTATAAGAAGAAAAGAAAATTTCAGGATAAAGAGAGATTACGTCAATCTTTCCATTAAAATATATCTTCATACAGATTAACTATCGATGCTAGTACAACATTGGCAGTTTGAAGAAAAAAATCCTTCATAATATCCTAATTGATGGTTTTAGGATCGAGTAACATAACTCTAAATAAAATTTAGCAACACTAGCGTGCTTTTGAAAGGTGACATCACTCATTATTTTTAGAGATTTTGTCATATATTACAGGATTTATTTAAAAGTTATTGTACCTTGAAAACGAGCGTAAATAAAGAAGAAATACAATACATTTTTAAATTTTATTACAAAAAATAAAAATTCGATCAAAAAACAAAAATGTGTGTTCAATGTGAACATTTTGTTCTCAATAATTCACCTCGCTCTGATCGGCCGAAGATTTAAAAAGACGATGAAATCCTAGTAAAAACTGAGCAAGATTGGCATTTTAGCGAACATCGATCTAAAAACGTTTTAAACCGTTTTAAGAAGGTTGGATAAAAAACTGATTATTGGTACCGCATGATGTAAAAATGAAAAATTTAATAAATCAAATTTCAGTGTGGAGAAGTTATCAAAAATGGAATGAAATTTTACCTGTTCGTTACTGAAACGACTCTTTACGGACGATGAAATATGGTTCTTGTAAGGAAATAATATACGGAAAAGAGTTTGTTTGAAGCGTTTCCTCAGAAAATGGTGGTGGAAAATCGACGGCCAAAAATGCGGTACTGTTTGCATGCAGTAGGATAGGAAAGGTTCATTATGAGTTACTACCGCCTGATCAAATGACTGATGATTCTACCCTCTACTATTAACTGGGAAAATTACACTATGCGATCGAGATAAAGCGACCAGAATCGATCGATAAGAAAGATGTTTTACAACGATGACGCCAGACCCCTTACATTTTTTATGACTCGTCAAAAATTGAAACGTTAGGTGAGAAGTTTTGACGCATACACCCTTTAGTCCTGATTATGCACCATCAGAATATAGTTTGCTGCGATATCTACAGAACTCTCCTAACCTTTAAATTGCCTTTAAAAGAAGCCCGTGAAAATCACTTACCATAGTGTCTCGTTCAGAAAACACAGTTTTACATTGACGTGAATATGATTTTACCTAAAAAAAAAAAAAACAAATACAAAAGGAGGTATCTAAACTATACATATTTGGTTTAATAACTTCATTTGAAATATAAATAAAACTTGTTTTACTTTTGCATTCGATATCTGGAAAGTTTTAAAATGCGGCTGAGGAAGAAAATGCTAGGTCAACTTAATAAAAAATTAACTATCAGATCTTGACAAATGTTAAGTGAGAATAGGAATATGATTACGACAATACAAAGAAGAAACGCTAATCGGGTAGGCCACATCCTAAGGCCTGAGTACATTTAAAAAGTAATTATTGAAGAAAAGATTGAGGGTGGGAGGGGACGAGGAAGGACAGGAATATTGTATGATTTTAAAGGGAGACGAGGATACTATAAATTAAAAGAAAAAGCTCAGAACAGACGATCATGGAGAATGTTGTTTCTTGATAACTGTCAAAAGACAGTTCCACAAAGAGGAAAAAGATGGATGATTATTGAACTTGTAGCTAGGATTTCTTTCTCTTTGAACTCTGTCAACGTCGCATTCTAATATAAACTCTTTAACAACCTTCTTACTTTAGAGAGCCCATTATATAAAAATTATACATTATATTCAACGGATCTCCTGGTCGTAAGCGTGAAATAAGAAGTAAATAAACAAATAAATAAATTTTTCGTATGTGATGGTGATTTGTTAATCAACTATATGCAATTCATTCTGTATATTTATTTTTAATTCTAGTAAGAATGACTTTATTACTTTTGAATAAAAATTCACGCTCGCTAGAATAGATAATCAAATAAATTCCCATTTAACCTAATTCATTCCTCATACTTCAAATCCTCCCATCATATTGTTTCATTCTTGTAATTTCAGCCTTCTTTTTGGGCAAATTTGTATACTATGCAGAATAATAATAATATTGAATTTCTTCTTTTTTAATACATTTAATGTAGTTGTCTATATATAATTGTATACCCTTATTATTTGTCATTTCCTAGCATATGCTAAATTTATATTGCAATATATTCATTTTTTATCATTCTCAGATACACTGAGACTTATGAGAAAGGGTTTCAACCGCTGTATATGAACTCAACTATTAATCTAAGAAAGAGATTTTATATTTTTGATCGAATCAGATAGTCTTTATCCTATGAAACAGAGTAGGAAATTTACATAATAGGATGTATAACGTGAAGGCTTGAAATCAATCAGACCAAAGAATTAGTCATTTAAAATAGGTTTTCTACAGCCAATAGTTACTTGAATGGTTTGATGTTATTGTTTGTTTCTTTCTGTTCTGGACTAATCTTTATATTTCACCATAATTATTAAATTTAACATCATTTTATAAAATCCAGCTTCCTCTTCGGTTAGTTTTAACCTTTACACATCCTTCCATCCCCAGATTGACCTAAATCCAGATATCTTAGTATACAGCTCACCATTTTAGTTTGTATATTTGTAAGATTCTGCCTTAATAAAAAAAAATAAGATTCATCTTAATAACTCTTTATTTTGAATTTTATCATCCCAAATTATGTTCAACATTTTCATCCATTCTCAACACATTGCCTGTGTTTTTTTTTTTATAAAAGTTCTTAACTCCAACCAAATATTTTGAAAATAATCGTTTTAATCCTCCGACGTGAGGATTACTATTGAATTCTTTTCTGTATAAAAAATTTCCTACCAGTCTGGTTTTGATATGTACTTGTTTCATCCATTTTTTTAAAAATATTCTCTATAAATAGAGAATTCTGTTACATTCTTATCTAGAAAATTTTGTGCTAGAAATATTCTAGTTCATTATCATCTTCATCAAACTTAATATGTAATTCCTTATTCTCCTTTCTTTCAAGTTAAATACCTCTGCTTTATTTATTTTGAATCCCTCTTCTAGCAATAAATCCATCGTATTCAGAATTTCTACTGACTCATTTTGGTTTCTATATTTCTTCTTTGATATACAAGCTTAAAAGGAGTGAAGAGAGGTTTAAATCCTTGTCTCACTCTTTCCTTAATCTGTTTGTCTTTCTTTTCATATTTTATTCTTTATAAAAGCTATTTAATTCTTGTAAAAGATTCTATATAAGTTTTCTTTTATTGCATTTCAGTCCTATTTTTGAAAAAATTAAAGAAAAAAGATTTGTCCCATTATATTTCATTGGAATCCCTCCTTTAGATCTATAAATCTTTTTAACCTGCCTTCTGAAATGGTTTGGCTTCCCTTGTCCTGATGTGCTGCCTGAAACTAAGCGGGTCCTCTATGAACACTCTTCCATGTTCTTATCTAAATTATTCTAGTGAGAATTTTCATTGCATGATGTCAGCTATAATAATTCTCACATTTATCTGCTTTTCTTTCTTTGGTATAATTATAATTATTCTAGGAAACTGTAATAAGAGATTTATTAAGAAACTTAATGATGTGGGCACTGGTAAGTATGAACTAATCAATATTTTCTACAGATAAACTAATTAATAAGCATATAATTAATGAATTAAAATGAAATGATAAAAAAATATTTAAAAAAAGAAAGTAAATACACTAACTTGAAGGTACATTAGCTCGTCAGATATTAAGAATAACTAGTATAGATGTGGCATAAATAAATCTAAATATACCACAGCAAAAGCATAATGCTAGTTAAACGATATACCTAACCTACTTTGCAATAAGTATATACATTATGTTAAACATAGATTTACTCATCTGTGTTAAGGACATTAGTAAAAGAATGTTTACTTTTTTAAAGATGTCGATTCATTAAAAGGAGAAACAGATGTTAGATTAAAAGGGACAAAACTGAGAAAAAAAGCAGTCTGTGGTATATTTTTTAGATTTAGTTTATTAATTTCATTTCAACTTACATGATTTCAGTTTCAGTGGAAACAAGAGTATTTTGTAATTTAAATATTACAGAAAGAGATTTTAGCTGGTACAAAGCACCTTTAGTTTAGAAAGTGTGACATGAACTTAGTACATAGTTAATGGCTTTGCTCTTTATAGTATACCTCTACATTAATCTGTTTCATACATATATATATATATATATATACAGGCACACACTCATACAGATTAATAATATATAGACACTATGTATGTCCTGACTGACTGATAGATTTATGGTTGAATGATTTCAATGCTTTCTACATATATAATTTGTCATTTCAGTCATTGACTTCAGCTTTCACTATTTTCACTTGGTTGAACTGGATTTAATTATTGATTTCATTTATATATATATATATATATATATATATATATATATATAATATATACATAAAAGCTTAGGTAAATGATATGATCATATGTTATGCTACATTATCTGGTAATATTAATGAATATTAAAATTGTCTTTGATGAAGGTAGATGCTGGATGTATCTAATAAAATACATTAATTTATTATAATTTAAAAAAAAATATAATCTTTATTTCAATCTCGTTTGTAGGATACTTCTTTGAAACTGATAAAAATGATATTAATTAACAAGCTAAACTGTGAATAAATATACATTGCAAATTTAGAATAATTTGTTATATTTCTGTAATAAGTATGAAGAGGGGAGAAGATGTTAAAGGAAGAGGATTCAGAGGTGAATAAGGAAGAGTAGAAGCACAAAAAGGATAATTTATTCAATAATTAACATATTTATCTCAATTAAGTACTATTATGTTGTATAAAAGACTGATCATTTTATCTTTTAGACAAAGAGAAATTTATAATGATGTTAACAATTTTTTAATAACAGTCAGCCAATTTTAGAAAGAAAAAAAACATAATTATCTTTGTAATTAAACTAAGGGTTATACTCTATCGATGAGTTGTTAAACATCTATATTAAATCAAAGTTTTAACTTTATAACTAGGTAATTTACACCTAGATTTCTAGTATATCATCATTATTATTCTTACTCTATAATAACTTGAAACAAGATAATTTAGCTATGTAATATTTTCAACTCTCTCTTTTGTAGTGTTAATAAACTTTACTCTGTCTTAACACTTTATAATTGATAGATTTATAAGATTTTTATAATATCTGCAATCATGAAATGTTCATTTATTTTAAAGGATTTATAATTTTAAAAAGTAAACAAAACTTACATATTAGTATTTATGAATCTATAATTTTTCTCGGGTTCGCTTGTCGAAAAGGGTATAGAATTTTTTTCATAAATCATTTCACTTATTTCATCTTCCTCGTTAAAATTTCGTGTAAATATTTTTTTAGTTCGGAACAGCTTTATAAGTTAATAAAAACATAAATAATTATACATAATTGAAATAGTTATTACTTGAAAATTGTTAGGATAACTGGAATAATATTGGTTTAAATAAGCCCAAATTTGGTGAGGCTTATAAGAAATTAATTTTAGAATTTCGTGTGCGTTTCAATTATGTAAAAAGTATAGTTAGTTAGGTTGAAAATTATTCAAAAAGGATAAATTTCCTTTAATTTTCTTCATATTTATACAGAAAAGTTTTAACAGTGAAATGCAATTGTGTAAATTAACAGAAAAGTGTTCGGAAAATAATACAAGTATTTGAAATTTTATTTAATTTGGATAAAATTATTAAGTTTTGAACTTATCGGTAAAGTTCTTGACGTAGCGTCAGTGGAAAGCTTAGTAAAACAGTTCAAAATTATTCGACAACGTTATATCATAAGAACAGAGCTGCCAAATTTAATTTAGCCTCTTTTCCCTACCACAATAACACCCTGTTTGTTCTTTGATTATGTGGAAGTAATGTACAGTATTTAGGAAATATTTCAGTAGCCGCCACGTAACGGCGAGCTTGGATGATCAGCCCGCACGTCAGTGCTATAGTATTGTTCTCTGAAACATTGATACATCGTGATTAGTAATTTCCTACTAGCATAAACATGATGCAATTGTTGTTTACGAAGCGATGTATTTTTGAGTTTACAGTATTAAGAAAGTGATATTACGTTTCGACTCGTGCAAAACAATTATTTTTATTTTATTTTATTTTTGTTTCACTTTTGCTTTACCATGTGTATAAAGTTCAGTACTGTAATTCTGACTCTCGGTACGGTTCTTTTGGCGTGTGTCGTGTATTTTGTTACATAGTCAATTAATGTACGATACGATATTTTGTAAAACGTTTTTATAGTGGTTAACGGTTAAAAAGCTTTACTTCCTTGTACGAAATAATGGAAGTATTGTGATCGTGAAAAATTTCGGTTTTCAGATTTCAATGGAAATATCCATTTAGACCATCCCTGAATCCATTTTGACTAGTTCGGCGTGACGTCTGTAGGTACGTATGCACGCATGTACGTATGTACGTATGTATCTCGCATAAATCAAAAACTATTAGTCGTATGATGTTGAAATTTTGGATTTAGGACTGTTGTAACATCTAATTGCGCATCTCCCCTTTTTTGATTGATTGATTGCAATCGACTGGACCAAAAGTGTCCAATAAAGCCCAAAATTCAAAAAAAAAATTTGATTTTGCACTTTTCCTTAACTGCAGTAATAATCCCTCATTGAGAGCTTTTCAACGATACATCATAAATGGTACTTATTTTCATTGGTTCCAGAGTTATAGCCAAATAAATTTTAATTAATGAAATATTTGGATCTTACAAGGGGAAGACACATCGGTTCGAATCCGACTTCATATACGAATATTTTTTTTTATCTTTTTTTAAATTTAAATATATTAATTTATTAATAATTTTTAACCTCTGATTGTAAAAAAATTACAATAAATAACAATAAAAAAAAAAAAAATTGAAAAAGTCAGAAGTTATTAGTGAAATAAAACTTTATGAACTCTTCATTTTAATTGAAAAATTTTTACATAGGTTATAATTAATATAAATGAATATATTTAAATAAAAAATAAATAAATAAAAAAAAATATATGTATATGAAGTCGGATTCAAACCGATCTGTTAATGGTTACGAAACCGACACGTTGTCACTTATACCACATAACTACTTCAGCGACGTGAAACAGAATTAATTCACGAACTAATATAAAATGCTGATACGGACACCGCAAAAAAATGTGATTCAATGTGGTGTCCACCACAATACGATTATGTATGTAACTGTCCACTTTATTAAAGAATTGGAGGATCGTATCTCACTTTAAAATTAAATAGTTTAAATGAAGTGAAGTAACAAATGTGTATATGTAATTTAATAGGCGTACAAGGAAGTCATGTAGGGCCCGCATCAAATTTTTAAAGTAGTTCGTTCAAGTGCGAATAGTTATGGCTGAATTTAAGTCTGTTGTGAAAAGTAGAAAACTTCGAAGACAGGCGCGCAAAATGGTAAACAACCCACTTTTGATTTCATGAATAAAGAATCTTTAGTTATAGAAAGTTAAAAAACGACAAGCATTTAATCGCTATACAGAAATGTGAAGAGATAGCTGCAGCTGCCTGTAGCATTTCCAGGACTCGGATGAAAGTCCTCGAAAAGAAAAAATAGAACTTCTTCGATCCGAGGGGCCAGAATGTTCGTTCATCACCCCAATAAATAAAAATAAAAATTTTCTAAACCGGTTACCGGATTAAATTATTTTGATAAAGTTGTGGTTAGGCGAACTGTGAATGAATTTCACTTAAAAATAGAGAGCTGCCAACAGTTAACAAACTCTGTAAAGAATTGAAAATTAGAATTAATTTTAACGGCAATGAAACTAGATTAAGAAAAATTTTGAAAAAAGTAGGTTTTAAGTGGGGCAGCACAGTAAACGAAAGGAAAATTTTAGTTGAAAAACATGATATTAGGCAGAAAAGGATCTCATATTCGCAGCCAATCACTGATTTTAGAAAATGTAACCGGGCGATCGCATACTTATATGAATCCTATTTTATCACCTCATTCGACGGAAAAATAATGGCTTGAATGGAGTATCTAACCAGTTTTAAATTATATTTGTTTAATACAATAAAATATTAATTTATTTATTGCCTTTTTTTATTCATAAAATCCACTTGTCAATAAATTATACAAATTGTATAATTCGTAAGAACGGTTTTCAATAATAATAAAACAAAATGCACTGTAAAAATTAAAAAAAAAAACCTTCTATGATATAGATCGTTGAAAAATTTATAAAACGATTCTGTAATAAGTTTTATAAAATTCAAGAGAGAGGAGAATTAATGTCGGTCAGTGATCTATTTCGGTTAAATTTATGTAGCAAATAAAGCTATTAATATTCTGGCAATAGGACTTCAATAAAAAGCTATCGTTCCATTAAAAAATAACCATCTAAATTATGTACAGTAATATATTGAAAAAAAATATTTACGAATTTATAAAATTCTTTATATAATAGTACAATTTTATTTTTAATAAATTATTCAGCATTTTCTATTTCTATATGCCAAAGTATCAAAAACGTTTACGTTACTCAAATTAAAAATTAATATACAAGTTATGTTTTTCGTATTTTCAGAATAAAATTAATTTGATTTTATGTGGAACAAAGAAAATTTTTAATCCTGTTTGATTATTTTTCCCCCCAAACTATTTATAAGTTGATACAAATGAAATAAAGAAATGTTTACATTACTTACTCATGGTAAAGATTTTACAGATCACGTTTTAGGTCAGTTACGGCTTTGAAAGAAAGTCTAACATTCTGTAACAAATAATGTTTTAAGTTTTCATCGGTAAAAGAGCTATAGGTCAAAAGAAGAATGTTGAGGTGTTATTAACACCTTGCGTTCCGTCGGTCTTGTTTTATATATGAGTTATCTATAGTATTCTAATAGTAAGCTGGGGACTAAGATATGTCGTGGGTTATTGCATATTAACCCATATATCGTGGGGTTATTGCGGTTTTTTCTGGAAATAAAATTAATTTTTTTAGTTTTTCTTTATTCTGTGTTTACAGACGATAATTTTGGTATAATAAAATGACTATCGGCTTCAATTAATTATAATACATTATTCATTATCACCGTATTTAATTAACGTAATAAATATTAATGAATAAAAATATTTCACTTACTTGCTGCCGGGATCTTTTTATTTCATTGCCGACAAGATGGCCATCTGGTAGTAAAATAACAGGCCGGTGAATGATCTAAAGAAAAAACAAAGATAAATTAAAAAATTAAAATACATTCACAAACATAAATAAAACCGTTAATAAAACAATTACAAAAGTACTCATCAAATATTAACAAACACTCACTCCAAAATAAAGTTCCAAGGGGAAATCTCAAAACCGTTCGATATAAAGACTGGGGTAAGATAAGGGGATCACACATTTAATTAGCCTCAAAAGATTGAGACCATATTTGAAAATTAACAAAACCGAAAAATTCAAGTACCATGAATTTATAAAAATGGAACTATCGATTAACTAAGAACTCTACAGTAATAAATCGATATCGATGAACGCTTAACTAAGACTCTACGCTACAATCGTTCGTCCGGAAGTTTTATATGCAGTTCTATAAACATTTAACAAAAAAATTCTAATCGATAAACAACAAACAAAAGAATGAAGGATACTCTCCTTGAATGAAGAATATAGAAGTTCCAGATTGAACTATATATTAAAGTAGAGAAAATGTCGGATGTAATTAGAAAAAGAAGAATCGATTCTCGATAAAAAAATTAACCCTAATAGGCTATCTGTACACTTGAAAAATCTAATAACTAATAACCATTACATCAGGGAGATGGAAGATAGCAATTGAAAAAGACATGGAAGAACTGAAAGTAATATAAGAAGATATCTAGGAAGGTTTACCGCTAAGAAATCGCAAAACATCATAAGTTTCTAGAAACAAGCGATAAATATTCAAAATTTAAAAAAAAATACTGTCAAAAAAAAAAGACATTGCTGACAAATGTTGTTATTTAATATAGGATAATTGAAGAGCGTGCGGGTGAGAATTTTGTATATAGCATAATTTTTTTTAATTTATTTAAGCATATATATATATATTTATATAACCTATGACACTCCCGGTAACGTAAAGATTCTAACGCGAGGTCATACACCTAAATCGGTTCAGCCGTTGAGCTTCTACGGTATAACAAACATACATACATACACTCTAAATACATTACACTCATTTTTGGACAAAAAATATTTCAAGAACACATGCAGTTTTATTAATGTCATTAACGTAAATGAAAATACACAAATTACATTAATAAATTAAAATCGGAAGATTTGTCGCAAAGATATAACATACAACAACGAGAGGGTTCCTGATGAATGCAAGAGTTAGCCTTAAACTTATTAACAAATACGCCGTTTGAATTTTGAAAATCGGACGATTTTTTGCTGAGGTATTATAAGAGCACCCACTGCATCTTCCAAAACAACGCTCTACGGGCACCCCGTTTGTTAACGGGATAATATAGACTGCATGTAAGGCTAGAGTGGCGAGGTGATGCGAGGACCTGGTGCGAGGCTAAACAATCATCATCACCATCAAATGGTAACTAACGGGGTGCCCCTGGGGCGCTGTTTTGGGAAATGCAATAGGGTGCTCTTAAATATCTCTGTAAAAACACATCCGATTTTTAAAAATTCAAACGGGGTATTTGTTAGCAGATTGAAGACTAACGTTTGCATGCATCAGGTACACTTTCGATCTAACAGATCACGGTTATTCGGAAACGTTGTTACAGCTTCGCAACCGATTTTCCGATTTTCAAAATTCAAACAGGGTATTATAATACAAAACCGCAATGAAACCAAATCAGAACAAAAATTAACTGATATACTCAGAAAAATAGAGTGGTCTGCGTTGAAACCAGCTTGAGCCCGGCGAGCTCCCACAAACGGTATTTGTAGAGTTTGATGACAGTACGATGAAAGGTAATGCTGTCGGCATCGGATTTGAGGATCGAACCCACTATTGCCGAATTTGATGCTTTAAGGGGACTGGGCAAAATGGAACGGCGCATGCAGCCACTAATTTTGTGTTAAGCTGTGACGACGCATAAACTACAAGGAATTACCCTACATAGAGCTGTCGCAGATCTGAGCACTCACATCTTTGCCAACGGCCAGGCCTACGTAGTACTGAGTCTTGTTTGACAGTTGGAAAGTTTAGCCGATATTTGTTTGGTGCCCAGAAAATTGCTGTATGATCCACACGATAAAAAGTCTCACGAGGAACTCAACCGCTAGAGAAATCTGTAAGTTTAGATTGGTAAACGCAAAAATAAATTGAAATGTTTGTAGTTTCTTTCTTTTGGCTCAGTACATTAAATACGTTACGTCCATAAGTTTACGAATCGTGAATGTCAGTCGGGGGCTCTGAATAGTAAATATCCTATATTAAATAGACCCCCGAATACTTTTAACAATTTTCGTTAACGGCAAAATTTTCTTATCGATGTAAGACCTGATGAGAATTTAATCATTAGACAACCTTAAATGCCTGTTATTTCTACAACATGAAAAATATATTTAAACAAATTAGAACTGTCTGAAAATTGATCGGTCACTCAATATTTTATCAAATATTGCATAACAATGTTTAGTCCTTTATTTCCATACCTTGTTTTCTTTTTTGTAGTTCGATTTATTGTAGTTTTTTAGTTCAATTTATTTATTTATTTTTTTGGCACTCGTTTTTTTAATTTTTATAATTTTTTTATTTACTTTCCCTATTAAGGTATATCATGCTTATATAGAGAGATGTGTTTAGATAACTATCCCGAGTCTGTAGTGAAATTGTGTTCTTGAAAAATTTTTCCATAAGCTGAAAGCGATTCGTTTTACGCGATTTAATGCATAAGTTATGTATTTATTTTTGCTTCGACCGTCATTGGTAATTCTTTTTCCGAAAGAAATAAATCTTTTATTTATTTATTTTTAGGAATCGGTGCATAAATTACTGTTATGTAAAAAATGAAAGTCTTATAATATTCATAACAAAAAAATATAAATACAGATTAATCAAATACGAGGTGTATTACTAAATTAAGAGACGGTATTTGCACCTCTTAGAGACGCAGTAAGAACTGATTGCATGTTCTTTGGTAGAGACCTTGCATGTGTCTGAATCTGCGAGAAAAACATCAACATTCGGCCGTTCAGTTGATTGTGAGTTATCGAGTTGTTATTAGTGAATTGTACAGTCATTTCTGTAGTTGTATTTTCTGCTATATGCCGGAATAATGGTAAGTTTAAAAGTTGAGCTACGTGTCGATTTGAGATTTTTAGTAAAACTGAACAAAATACCAACGGAATGTTTTCAAATGCTAATAGAATCTTACTGGGAAAACTGTATGTCTCATATTGTGTGTTTAAATGCACATAAAATTCACTAAAGGATGTCAGAATGTGTAAGAAAATAAATTTCCTGAACGACGTTACATTTCGGAGCTGAAGAAAATTTAGAAAAAAATTGTTATGTTCTATGAGAGATCACAACTCACCGAATGATACCTGAAGCCATGAAAATTGATAAAGACGTTACGTAGAAAATTCTGCATGAAAATAACTACATTAAAAAAATTTGTGCCTAGATGATTTCTAAGCTCACACCATAAAAAAAGTAAATATGCGCTGGCATGCTGCAGCAGTTGATGGTGATCTCTTCCATTTTCAAAAAAAAAAATTATCATGATCAGTTGTGATGAAACCTGGAAGATCTAGGTTTTGTCATCTTGAATCTTCCAGCATGAATCTTGAGAAAATGACAATCAATGCACTGATAAACATTGCTATCAACAAGAATGTAAAAAGCTCGTCAAAATTCAAAACCATGAATTGTGTTTGTTTATGTCAAGGGCGTAATTTTTTAAGTATGGGTACCAAAACGAAAAACAGTGAATCAGCATTATTATACGGAAGTTCTTAAAAAGAAAACAAAACGATTCAGAAAATAATCAAAATTATATAAAACTAGTTTCAATCTTCTCGGGACAATGCGCGTGACATTTTCCTTTTCCTAAAGTGAAATATCTGCTTAAAAGAATAAGTTTTGAGTCAGTTGATGATTTTTATATTTTAAGACAAAATTTCATTGGTGTGTAAATGCAAGTCAGGATTATATTGAAGAGAACAAGCATTAAAGTGGCAACTCTCATAGATATAAATAAAGGAGAGTTCTTGCATCAGTCTCGTTATTTAATAGACAAATCTCTTTCATACAGAGTGATACAGGAAGAATGAAATAATTTGGAAACTGATTCTAGAGATTGAAATAAGGAACAAAGTTTATAAAAAAATGTCCGAAAACGCTTTGTTATTGAATTACGGCTAGCGAAAAATTTGGCAAGGATTTTAGTTCTCCCAACTAAATGAAGTCGTACTGAAATTTTTTCGGCGTTATACTCGTATAAGAGGTAAAATTGATTGTTACTTATGTTTTTGACTAGATATATCTCATAATACAGGTTCCGAAATTGTATTTCCCGTAACTTTCATTATATCCAAAGTAAAACAAGAAACATATTCTTTCAGGTTTGAAGTCAATAACTTTGTTAAATGACTAATAATTGTGTCAATTTTATTATCAAAACTGTTTTGCTTGCCTAATCAAGCAAGCCTTTATTTTCACGGTACCCACTGTACGGTGATTGACATATACATATGGCTGGCGACGGTGGCTCGTCAGCGGCGATTGGATGCATCAATGGGCCATTGAATTAAATCTGAATTTTAACTAACTTTTCGCACTCTCAACAGGTTTTTACTTACTTCTGTCTGGGCTTATCGAATGAGGTACAAATGTCATAGGAATATTTTATTGGACCTCAACGTCTCCTATTGTTATCTCTGATTGGTGTTTATCGAGAGACGGTCCTTCTCATTTCCGGAATTAAGCCCACTGATATCCTTGCGACTGAACGCCAATTACGTTACGGTTCTAAGAAGCTATGTCAACTTATCTCTGGGCGTATAAAATAAATAGACGACCAGGGTTTCCATTTATGGCAGGTCAGGTAGACTGCATCGCCCGATGGCCGTAACAGGCATAGAATTTTTCCTGATATGAGCAGTATGCAGATATTTACATGAATTTCTCCCAATCGGCATATTACACAGTTTCTTCCTGGACATGGTGCTTTTTGAGATAGGTTAGCCAGATTTGGTTTGATCAATTCAGGCTTTTGAGTGTAGTGCTATTGATGATGTGCGCCATGTCTTATATGTCTGCTCCAGATACGAAGCTGAACGTACCAAAGTAGTAAGAGAGCTTAGGAGAATCAATTGTGGTTTCGATCTGCAAGTTAATTGGAAAACAGATAGGAAATGGAACGTAGTTGCTGGCTTCCTTAGATTCTGAACCCTGCGGAGGGTGGCTGAGAGGGTCTGATCCTTTTATAAATGTATAGATAGAATAACAACCCAGACAGCTAGAGCTTGCCTGGATAGCAAGCTCTTGCCAAGATAGGCGTTTTGGCATCGAGCTCCGGTTAGCACAGATATTCGCTGTTAGGAAGAGAATGGATGTGTGAAGAACTCTGCGATGGAGCTGCGGTGTGGGAGGGTGTAGGCATTGACTTCGCTCTCGTGAGCGGACCAGAGCAGAGAGAAATTTCGTTAGAGGCTTATTAAATTTGTGAATCTGCTTCTTGATTTTTAAGTAAATCAAGAGGACTTTGAGTAAGTTGAATTGTCGGACAAAATAGTCGTTGTTGCGATCAACACTTGTTTTGTTGGTATGAGGATAGTATTAGTTATGTTTGAAGAAGACACAATCAATTATTTGTTTGAGTGAACAGTCTGATTGAAATTACATGTAGGAAAATATTTTATCGGAAGAGTTTTTTAAGAAATCTTCGGTGTTAGAGGAAGCGAGGGGTTCACGTTTCCGCGAATCGGTTAATTTGATAGTTAAGAAGTGTAAGTTATGGTAAGTGGTCGTGGTTGGAAGAGGCCATACGAAGACGATAGTAGATTGTGTAAATACACTGATGGAAATTTCTGCCGAAGCTTGTATCGGCGGCATACTGACAGAGGCCAAACTGATGCCAGTGTTGTGTTTAAAAGTGTTGAGTTTAAAAAGGTCAAAAACGATCTCTGGTAAAGCCCATCACAGCTAGGAACGGAGGTGGTGGTGTGGCGACCGGTATCATCACAAGGTGAGTATCTTCCCCTACCGGGTTCAGGATGTGTAAACCTGTTTGAAGCATAACCAGGAGATAATCTCCTATCCAGTAATATCACATTTATGGGAGTTTGTGTTATTGGCGTCTTATAAATAGTGCACAACCCTTATGTTTCCTTAGCGTGTCATAAATAATTAGTGAAATTATCATATATTGTAAATTCTTCAAATGTTAAAATATGTAGTGTATTCGTAGATTTAATGTAATGATAAAACAGCTGCAAGCAGATCCTGTCACTGTTTTTTATAATTATTTGTTTTTTGTTATTTTTTTATTTTATTTTTTACAATAAAATTTTGAAGTTGTAATATTATTAAGGGTGGTTATCCTGTTGCACAGAACCTTTAACACCTACAGAGAATATCTGATTTCGTTCTGTAGTATAATTCTCCTCGTGCATTATTTAAACTTAATAATGTTGTTACATAATATACAAGTTATAAAATATTATATTTTTTAATAATGAATGTAAAACACATGATTTTTTTTTCATACATTTAATTTATTATAATTATTTTTATACGTGTTACATTTTAATATTTAATCCTAATTCTAACGTTGTGTGTTAAATAATGTATTGTAATGTAATGGATTATGCATTCTTTACTTACATTATTATGTGTGAAATGAAACATTATTATTATTTATATCGCCATTTACTACCATCATCATCGTAAACATATAACTTTCTCTGAAACAGAGCTGTGGAGGGATATAATAATTTAAAACCAACAATTGCAAAATAAAGGAAAATTAAAATAAAACTGAATTTCGGTTTAATCCGAAATTTTTGTGTCGATTTTCAGGAATATGATACTTTTTTAAAAACTCTTATGTTGTTTAAATGTAGTAATTTTTTTCTGAGAATTTTTCAGTTCAATCATGGTTTTTTTGAATATCTAGGCTAACCGCTGTTAGCCTAGATATTTAGCCTAAAATCGATCGATTTGAATAAATTGACACCGATTGCAGAAAACGATAAAAATTTTGATGGCCTTTAACACATCTATTGAAGACGGGTTCTGTTATTCTTATTGTAATCATCTATAACGTGTCTTACGTTTTCTTTTTTTTAATAAAAATTGTAGATTTTAATTTTTCTTTTAAATTTACTCATAAAAACTTTCTTAAGACAAATTGTGGTTGAGCGGTTAAGTAAATTCTTTCTCACAAAGCACAATTCCGAGAACGGGTGGAGGATGTTCCGTGACAAAAATTAATCCTGCTTTTAGGCAGGCTTTCGATAGCCCAAGCTGTTTTTTGAGAGAAAGAAATTTGGTTTCGAAATATTTTATAGCTCTGCAACACAAAATCGTTTTCATTCTGAATAAAATTACCTAAAACTCTTAAAAATAATACGAGAGAACATATAGGTCTCTTGTATTACTATATCAGGATATAATACTTACTGTAGGTCTGATAAATTAAACGTACATAAAACAATGAACATTATTAAAAAAATTAATATTAAAAAATAAAATATTTTATAACCTCTGATATGACTGATTTGACTGGTTTGATGCAGCTCTCCAAGATTCCCTATCTAGTGCTAGTCGTTTCATTTCAGTATACCCTCTACATCCTACATCCCTAACAATTTGTTTTACATATTCCAAACGTGGCCTGCGTACACAATTTTTCCCTTCTACCTAACCTTCCAATATTAAAGCGACTATTCCAGGATGCCTTAGTATGTGGCCTATAAGACTGTCTCTTCTTTTAACTATATTTTTCCAAATGATTCTTTCTTCATCTATTTGCCGCAATACCTCTTCATTTGCCACTTTATCCACCCATCTGATTTTTAACATTCTCCTATAGCACCGCATTTCAAAAGCTTCTAATCTTTTCTTCTCAGATACTCCGATCGTCCAAGTTTCACTTCCATATAAAGCGACACTCCAAAAATACACTTTCAAAAATCTTTTCCTGAAGTTTAAATTAATTTTTGATGTAAACAAATTATATTTCTTACTGAAGGCTCGTTTAGCTTGTGCTATTCGGCATTTTATATCGCTCCTGCTTCGTCCATCTTTAGTAATTCTACTTCCCAAATAACAAAATTCTTCTACTTCCATAATCTTTTCTCCTCCTATTTTCACATTCAGTGGTCCATCTTTGTTATTTCTACATTTCATTACTTTTGTTTTGTTCTTGTTTATTTTCAGTTCTTGCGTAGGACTTCATCTGTGCCGTTCATTGTTTCTTCTAAATCCTTTTTACCCTCGGCTAGAATTACTATATCATCAGCAAATCGTAGCATCGATATCTTTTCACCTTGTACTGTTACTCCGAATCTAAATTGTTCTTTAACATCATTAACTGCTAGTTCCATGTAAAGATTAAAAAGTAACGGAGATAGGGAACATCCTTGTCGGACTCCCTTTCTTATTAGGGCTTCTTTCTTATGTTCTTCAATTATTACTGTTGCTGTTTGGTTCCTGTACATGTTAGCAATTGTTCTTCTATTTCTGTAGTTGAGCCCTAATTTTTTTTAAATGCTGAACATTTTATTCCAGTCTACGTTATCGAATGCCTTTTCTAGGTCTATAAACGCCAATTATGTTGGTTTGTTTTTCTTTAATCTTCCTTCTACTATTAATCTGAGGCTTCTACTATTAATCTAAAATTGCTTCCCTTGTCCCTATACTTTTCCTGAAACCAAATTGGTCTTCTCCTAACACTTCTTCCACTCTCCTCTCAATTCTTCTGTATAAAATTCTAGTTAAGATTTTTGATGCATGACTAGTTAAACTAATTGTTCTGTATTCTTCACATTTATCTGCCCCTGCTTTTTTTGGTATCTTTACTATAACACTTTTTTTGAAGTCTGACGGAAATTCCCCTTTTTCATAAATATTACACACCAGTTTGTATAATCTATCAATCGCTTCCTCACCTGCACTGCGCAGTAATTCTACAGGTATTCTGTCTATTCCAGGAGCCTTTCTGCCATTTAAATCTTTTAATGCTCTCTTAAATTCAGATCTCAGTATTGTTTCTCCCATTTCATCCTCCTTAACGTCCTCTTCTTCCTCTATAACACCATTTTCTAATTCATTTCCTCCGTATAACTCTTCAATATATTCCACCCATCTATCGACTTTACCTTTCGAATTATATATTGGTGTACCATCTTTGTTTAACACATTATTAGATTTTAATTTATGTACCCCAAAATTTTCCATAACCTTCCTGTATGCTCCGTCTATTTTACCAATGTTCATTTCTCTTTCCACTTCTGAACACTTTTTAATCCACTCTTCTTTCGCCAGTTTGCACTTCCTGTTTATAGCATTTCTTAATTGCCGATAGTTCCTTTTACTTTCTTCATCAATATCATTCTTATAATTTCTACGTTCATCCATCAGCTGCAATATATCGTCTGAAACCCAAGGTTTTCTACTAGTTCTCTTTATTCCGCCTAAGTTTGCTTCTGCTGATTTAAGAATTTCCTTTTTAACATTCTCTCATTCTTCTTCTACATTTTCTACCTTATCTTTTTTACTCAGACCTCTTGCGATGTCCTCCTCAAAAATCTTCTTTACCTCCTCTTCCTCAAGCTTCTCTAAATTCCACCGATTCATCTGTCACCTTTTCTTCAGGTTTTTAAACCCCAATCTGCATTTCATTATCACCAAATTATGGTCGCTATCAATGTCTGCTCTAGGGTAAGTTTTGCAGTCAACGAGTTGATTTCTAAATCTTTGCTTAACCATGATATAATCTATCTGATACCTTCCAGTATCGCCTGGCTTTTTCCAAGTGTATATTCTTCTATTATGATTTTTAAATTGGTTGTTGGCAATTACTAAATTATACTTGGTGCAAAACTCTATATAAGTCGGTCCCCTCTTTCATTCCTTTTGCCCAGCCCGTATTCACCCACTATATTTCCTTCCTTGCCTTTTCCAATGCTTGCATTCCAATCTCCAACTATTATTAAATTTTCATCTCCTTTTACGTGTTTAATTGCTTCATCAATCTCTTCGTATACACACTCTACCTCATCATCATCATGGGCCCTTGTAGGCATATAGACGTTAACAATCGTTGTCGGTTTAGGTTTTGATTTTATCCTTATTACAGGATATTACATCCTTTGGTTTTGATTACATCCTTATTACCTCTGATATTATGTAACAAAATTATTAAGTCTAAATAATACATGGATAGTTAGTTATATTACAGTATGAAATCAGATATCCTCTGTAGGTGTTAAAGTTACTGTGGTGGAAATCCATTATAGGTTTCCTAATAATGAAATAGAAGAGACCTATAATTTAAATGAAACTGTTTGTCTATTATCGATAGTTTCTTTGTGGATAGATCCTCCACTATTCGTCATGTTTACTTCCTTGTATGAAGTAAAGGAAGTATTATGATCGCGAGACATTTCGGTTTTCATATTTCAACAGAAATATTCAAATTGACCATCCCTGAATCCATTTGGACTAATTTCGGCGTGACTTCAGTACGTACGTATGTATGTGCGTATGTATCTCGCATAACTCAAATACGATTAGCCGAAGGATGTTGAAATTTTAGATTTAGCACTGTTGTAACATCTAGTTATGCACTTCCCTTTTTTATTACAATCGAAAGTAAAATTGAAATTTTAATTACCGAAATATTTGGATCTTAAAGGAAATGGACATCGGTTCGAATCAGATTTCATCTCCTTTTGTTTTTTGTACTTTTTTATTTTATTTATTTTTTTTAACAAATACTTTTTTTAATTTAAATATATTGATTTAATAATTATTAACCCGTGATTGTAAAACGTTTTTTACAATAAATAATAATTCATTGACAATAAAAAAAATTAAAAAAATGTTTAGTGAAATAAAATTAAAGTAAAATAAAATAAAAATAATAGATTTGGTAAAAAATCTGATTATTTAATATTAATTGAAAATTATAATTTAAGATCGTATTATTTTTCGATTTTTTTGTAAATTCTTATAAAAATCGTATATTTATTATTTTTTTTAATCATTTTACTTAATTATTTAACAGAAAAATAAAATATATTAATATTTTTGAATTGTATTCAATTTAAAGTGATTGTTGAAAATTTTTTTCAACTTTTTACTCAATTTTTTACTTGTGCGTAATGAGCGCAAAATTTCAGGTGTCTCGTATAAATGAAATTTAATAATAACTTAACTATTCCGTTTAGTGAACGTATATCGGTTACAAATATTAGTTTTGACCTTACGGTGTTGAATAATCAGTTTTTATTATTGGATTAATTGGTAAACAATTAATTAAAGAGTAATCAAGGAATTTTAGTCTAATCTAATATTTCAGATAAGATTGTTGAATTAATAATTGTATAATTATTTGATGTTAATAAAAACTAATATTTTAGCAATTATATAACTGTCCACTTTTATTAAAGAACGGGAGGATCGTATCTCACTTTCAACTGAAGTAAGTTTAAATGAAGTACAGCAAAATATGTGCATGTGTAATTTTATAGAGGTACAAGGAAGTCATGTATGTCCACATGAATTTTGTTTATAATTTCTTCCTCTGTTTGGGATCTTAAGGCCGCATTACGAACAGGGTAGCTTTACGTTGATGATTCAGAATAGAGTAGGTTCTTTGAAATGATTTGATGAGGAAGTAGCTTACTTGTAGATTCGTTTTGGAACTACGATCCGGTTCGGCATATACACCTTAAGACTAATGATTGTCAATATATTTTTTATATCCTGAGCACGGCACGGAAGATTAAACATATTAAAATATTAATTTTTTATATCATTTTATAAGAATAAAAATGGTGAATAATGGATAAATGGGATCCAAAATGATTTTTTATGTGTTACTATTACTAAAACGGCCTTAAAAATCTTAGATAAGAAACGTTACGCTTAGCGGGAAAGAAAAAATATGGATACTAACCGTCAGCATTCTTGAGAACGGATAAAGAAAAACCTTGGACGTGACTATATAATGGTTATTAATGTATCATGAATAAAAAACATAAAAGGTTACCTATTGTAAGACATAAAATAAGTAATTACTGTTTACTTAAATTTATTGGTATTTTTAAAATACAAATTACGTGATTTAAAAAAAAATTTAACTACTAAATAAACTTCTGGATATTTTTCCTTGACGGCATTTATCAAATAATAATAACAACAACAAAAATAATAATGACTTTTATAGAATAAACTACTGAAAATAAAACAATCGTCAGAAGAATTGTTTCTTTACAGAAAAAAAACAAAAAAAGTTTAATTTTTCTAATAACTACGGTGATCGATATTCTTCCATATATCAGCTTTTTACTAAAGGAATTATTTATAAAAACGGTGTAAGAACACAGCTGAATGTTGTATGGACAATTAATAAAATTTTACTTTATCATGAATTCAGATAATTAATTTCTTTCTTTTAAAACTTTAAAGGAAAGAATAATGTAATAAGCATATAGAAGGTCATAATTTGTAATACTGCATTAGGATTTATATTACTACAAAACATACTCTACTTTTTGAATTTTCCACGTTTAAAAAAAAAAAATTTTAATGTTTCAAATAGATTCTTTAAAAATTAACAATAGACGATAGGGTAGAATTGTTGCAGTTTAGCTTGTTACAAATCAAATATTTTTAACGTTCTCTTGACTTATGTTAAAAATATCACTGATACTGCCTACCGTTGGATGTGTCATGGGGTTGGATTATTTCATCTGCAAATTTTCCTTGTAATTTGAGTCTTTAATTAAGGAAAGTATATATATTATTCTATTTTTATGCATGTTAGTTGAAAAACTGCGAGAAGGAAGTGGAGAATAAGTGCCCAAGGTCAAACGTTTATCTTTTAATAATATTCAATAAATAGATTTACCATTAAATAAAAAAACCGATGTAGCTCGGAACAATGTATACGATGAAACCGTTGAGATTTGTGGGAGAAATTAAAGCGGGCCAATCACACGGAAACCTGGTTCGTCATCGTCAAACATCATTCGAAAGAATTTCCCTTTTGTTCTCCGTGTGTGGATGTTAGCGTCAGAGTTTTAAACAAACTTGGCTTACCATTGAGTTGGATTAATTTTGGTTCGATTCACCGATAATTTTTGTTGAGTGCAATGCATTCTCCCTGTATGTGGTTGGAATGAACTATAGTTTTGTAAAAGGTTAGTAGTCATATTATTTTTCCTGTTAATTTATTTTTCCTGTTTAGCCTCCGGTAATTACCGTTCAGATAATACTTCAGAGGATGAATGAGGATGATATGTATGAGTGTAAATGAAGTGTAGTCTTGTACAGTCTCAGGTCAACCGTTCCAGGACAAGCGTTTGGGTCGTGATCCGTGGAGAGGTTATAACTGAGGTCAAGGATACAAAATACCTAGGGGTGACAATAGATAAAAGTCTCAAGTTTGGTGGGAATATAGAAAATGTGTGAAAAAAAGTAGGGCTCACCATAAAAGTCATCAGGAGATTATTCGTGGAACACACAGTACCGGGGGCCTCCAAACGGAACCTGATTGCGTCGGCGGCGGTGTCTGCGGCGTTATACGCGGCGCCGGTTTGGGCTGATGCAATTAGGATACAAAGAAACAAGGATAAACTGCGAAGAATGCACAGAACAGCATTGTTGGGAGCGGTGGCAGGATATCGTACTCTGTCATATGAAGCTATATGTGTGCTTGCGTCGGTTCCGCCGATAGAACTTCAGATCAAGAGCAGGAAAGCGAGAGCGGAAGGGTGTAGTAGAGCTGAGACCGAGGCGATGACCCGACTGTGGTGGAAGGAAGTACGGGCAGAGACTAACGCTGCGGCCTGAACCAGAAGGTTAATAAGTGATTTGGACGCATGGCTGGATCGCCAACATGGCGAGGTGAACTTTTACATAACACAGATGATGTCGGGTCATGGATGTTTTGGTTACTACTTAAAAAGATTTGGCAAGAGAGACACACCCAACTGCGACTACTGCCAGGAGGTGGACGACGCAGAGCATACGATGTTCGAATGCCGAAGATGGGCACAATACAGACAATTCATAGCAGTCAAAAACCTGAACGCGAATAACATAGTAGAGTGGTCGCTAAGGAGGGAGCAGAACTGGAACGTTTTTAACAATTTCGCGGGTACGGTTCTTCGCACTTAGGAGGAGGAGGCGCGTCGAAGGAATCGTTAAGTTCAATCGTAAATAGGGATAAGTGGACAGCCCCGTCTCTGAGAGCCTGTATGCCCTGGCGTGCAGGTTTCGGTGAGGGGACGGGGACTCCGTCCCCCGTTCCCTCACCGGGACGAGGGACGGAGTCCCCGTCCCCGATATAATCGGGGACGATTATATCCGCCCCCGATTTTATCCCCGGGGAGATTTCGCGGGGATAAAATTAAAAGACGTAGACCCGGCCGGTGTGGCTGGTTTTGGGGGTGCGCGCGCTCCTTGTGCTGGTCGCACCGGTTTGAGGCAAATGGCATAAAGACCGAGACCCGGTTTCTGCCGGCGGGGGTGGGGAACGGCATAGCCGGGCTTTGCCCTCGTCGGCGGGAATTAGAGGCAGGCAAGAAAAGATCTAGTACAGGGGCGGTTGACCTGGCGTGCCGGGTGTAAAACCGGTGGGCGGGAAGACCGCCTTATAGTCAAAAGACACGTCTCTGGGCCGAGTATACTTAATTGGATGTCCGGCCCAGGGATGTAGGGGGAAAAAAAAAGAAAAAAAAGTCAACCGTTCCTGAAATATCTGGTTAATTGAAACCCGACCACCAAAGAAAACCGGTATCCATGATCTACTATTCAAATCCGTGTAAAAATAACTGACTTTATTAGGACTTGAACGCTGGAACTCTCGACTTCCACATCAGCTGATTTGGGAAGACGCGTTCATCACTAGACCAACCCGGTGGGTTAGTCATATTCCTACCGGAATACTCGTAACGCACTCTTTGTTCGTTTATTACCGCGCAGTCATTCCGAAAGCTCTCGTACACCGTGATCATTGTGCATTTATTGCAAGCCGTACTCGTGTTTAATCGCACACTGTAATGAACGGCAATTTGCTTGCCTCGGCATTATCTTTATCTCCCGGCCTGGGGCTCGACCTGCAGTATTCTGTACCCGTTGCAGTATATTTCATAATGACGGACAACGTAACTTTAATAAATCCACCTTTCCTCGTGGATTTTATCGAAGTCTATCGGCAATACCCAGTGGAAAGTTAAAAACGAGTTCTGCAATGCGTGACGGGGTATTAAACTTCCTTTAAGTATGACTCGCGAAAAACTCCCACATTTGGATTTAAATTTATTGAAGTCTAGGATTAAAATACTAGAACACAGTTTTCGCACGGAATCAGAAAATGTGAAGGAAATTAAGTCTGCTGCGTCTGAGGAAAGCCAAATTGTGGTACTATGAAGAGTTACCATTTATGTCGAACCATTTTAAGAAAAAAATGGAACTTTCTCAGAGAAGGTCGTTGTTTTTATTTTACTGTGCGCAGAGGAAATAGCGCCTGAGCACAGTTCACCTAAGAGACGAGCCAGGTTTCCATGTGAATAGCCCGCTAAAGGAAATCACTATTATGCCGTAGTAGTCACTATTATGCCGTGGTATTTTCCTGTATTAGCCTCATTACTACTTTTCTAATATGCCGTTTGTCAACACTTCAGTCAAGGTTTTAAAATTATAATGAAAGAAACCGGAATTTTCTTTTTCTCTCATTTAACATTTTTATAGGTCTACACCCTTCTGCGCTGTCGGAAGAACTTATTAACGCATATCAGATTTAGGGAATGATATCAGGTTTTATAAAAAAAACTTGGCGAAAGTGTTGTTATTTTATTTTAAATTTATAAAATGAAGAGCATATAGGTTAGTTATTCTCTTCAATGGAACGAGTATCAGGAAACATTTTATTTTACTTTAAAATTTTACTCTATTTTATCGAATTTAATTTTTTTTTTTTTTTTTTTTGCTTTATGATTTCACGATATAAACTTGAAGCTTGTCCATGGGATGTAGAGATGGAATTTTGTAGCATATGAAATTGCCATTCCTGACGGGATTCGAACCGGGAACCTCAGGATGAAAGTCCGAGAGCTACCACCCACCAGGAGATCGGTTTAGATAAGTCAAGTTGGTAAATTAGTCTGATTTATATCGCATTATAATGCAATTTTCATAATTGTTTTCATGAAAATAATGTAATCTGTTTTTTTTTCACTCACGACACGAACACAGTTATTATTTTTGGGAGTCACTTTCTGTCTTTGAATAAGTTAATTGTTTTTAAAATTATTGTCATAAAATAATCTTATAAAATCGTAGAATTCAGTTTTAATTTATTTGCATTTAAGTTTTATCACGGAAAGTATTTCATTGTATTCTTTTATTTAATTTTTATTTATGATGTTACATTTGCACTGAATTAATCATGTCTGTATTTACGTTACCTTTTTGTTTTTTTTTTTTTTTAGCAATAAGTTTCAACCTAAAAATAAGAATTTTTAGGCCAACAAAACTTTTCTTGTTAACTTGAAAACTATTCCGTTAATTTTATTCAACGGGAAACAAATATAAATGTTCTACATGTTCAAAATATTCGTAGGCTATCTTTAGATAATTCAATTACCTATAATTTAAATATACCTCCCTGAATTGCATGAATAATTTTTGAATAATATCTTAGACTGCACTTTTAAAATTTTAAAGCTGGACAAAAATTTTGCATGCATGTTACAGTCGGGTTTGTTGATGTACAATATGTATTTCAGGTCGGATAAGAAGATTCGATAGAAAATTCGGTTTATTAGCCACTGAAAATAGAAATATGAGTCACAAATAGAAATATGATCGATCCACAGGGAACCTAAACCATAACAAGGATCCTTTCGAAAAAAGGGTGGTAAGAAAGGAATATCAACCCGCGATGAAATTTCACCATGAGTCAACCGACTGATTCTAGAGGATATCTAGGTCTTCTCCGAGCGTTACCCCATATGTTCACAATTTCAACGGAAAGTTTTAGCATAATTAGAGTAGTACGTTATTGATCAACGATTTTTGTTTAAAATTAAAGAACCATCTGGAAATTGATACAGGGTTCCTGAAGCTTCAACTTCATCCTCCCCGAGATCGTGTGATTTGTGGAAGTATCCAATTGATCTATAAATCATTCAGCCAGATACGCACTGGGTATATAGAATACCGAATTGTGATCGTAGTGCTATCCTTTTTTCATCTTTTCACCTCTAATGATTTCTCGATCTTTTTTTTACGGCTACTTCATCGTAATACAAGTTCACATTTATACATTTAAACTCTTTCTCTCTATCACATATAAAGACGAAAATCTGTTTGTTTGTCTGTCTGTTTATATTTTTTGGCATCACGCGAGAACCGACCGACCGATTGCTTTCAAATTTGGCGGATACAGTCTTGTTATTCCAAGAAATGTTTTTAGCCATAAACCAGGTCCTGCCCCCTTGGCGGTGAAGTTATGAATTAAAGAAATTCATTAAAGAAAAAAAAATTAATCCTTTTACTTCACAATCATATTCATCATGGCAACAAAAATTAATTATGAATTTTTCATCGTGAAAGGTGCGTGTACCTTTTAGTTACCAAAGTAATTATTATTCTGTCTTTTGTAATTTAGTTTATTTTTCAGATTTCTATAAAGCCTGAATGATTTCTATAATTTAATTGTTATTTATCAGTATTCTCACAACCATGAGGGTAACGAACACTGCCAGGGGGAGGAGCCGTCTAGCAAGATCGGTAATAGTACAGCGAAGCGAGCTCGAGGCCCTGAAGTAGGCCCCATGGTCCAGGGAGGACCCGAGTGACCTGTATATATATTTTTAATTTATTTTATATGTGACAATAGAAAGAAATTAAGGCATTTTTTCTTAACGTAAAACAAAAACAAAAATAATTCTCTTTTTTTCTGAAAAGGTGGGTAAATATTTTATTTTTTTAAAAATAAATCTTTGTGCTGTTTTCTTTGTTACATAATTTAATATTTAATAGAACTAAATTAGAATAAAACAGAAAAATATTTAAAAAAGTATATTACAAATTTGTAATGATTTTTTTTCTGGGTTTTATTTGTATGCTACTTGCAATTGCAATGACGAATTAATTTAATAAATAATAATCAAAAGTGGACGTTAAAAAAATGTCCAGTCTTTTTAAACAAAAAATGGAGTACAAAAATTAAATCTCATAGGTTGAAAGGGAAATAAAATAAGTATAACTATCCTCACTTTTTATCCTTAAAATGAAATTAATTATTAAAATTCAAACTCATCGGCATAGCACAGATATAAGGCAGATATAAAAATTAACTGCAGTATATACACAAAATTATTTCAAAAAAGATAAACCGATCCTTCCTTTCCAAAATATAAATTTCATTTCCTTTAAAGCATGTTAAAATATTCCAGAATTTAAAATTATTTTTAAATTTTCATATATAAATCTACGTTGTTATTAACGGTTCAAACAAGGATATTCTTACTATAAAATATCGATTAAAACACAAATATATGCTTTAAAAAACACTCTTAACGATATAAAAATCATTCAATCTAGCTGAAACTTTGCCAAGTCGTAAAGGATGCATCGAGTACTGTATAGAATTTCAAATTTTTATTTCAACTCGTTTTTCTTTCTCAGGTGTTTAAATGTGGCATTTCATTAAAACTGTTAAAATAACTGTAACTGTTGGTTTTTCCACGCCAGTAATAATTAAAATGAATATAATAAGTAGAATATATTATGATCCTGATTTTACGAAAAATTATTAATTATTTTAACAATTTTTTTGTTCATATTACTTTATTTTTACTAAAAAAATAATATTTTTAACAGAAGCGCCATCTTAGTGGCGTATTATAAAATGTATTTCTAACGTGTACGTTGCGATATATTGAACTATTGAATAATTAATAATCTCCTCGCGGCCCGATAAGAAGAAGATTGAGAAGAAGTATGACGAATAAGACAGATGTAGTTTTGCGGTCTCAGGCCGACCGTTCCTGAGTCGTGTGGTTAATTGAATCCCAATACCGGTTTTACTATTTAGTAATCAAAATCGTACAAAAGCGACTATTTACTAGGATTCGAACCTCAGAACCTTCGACTTCGAAAATCAGCTGTTAAACAAGTGATTTTGCGACGAGTTTACTACTATACCAGACCGGCGAGCTGTACTACAAAATGTTAAATTTTTTTTACGCGTTTAATAAGAATTATAATGATAATAGTAATAAAATAACGTGCATAGTAATAATGTAGATCATCAATCATAATCATTCAAAATGACATAAAGTTCTAGGTTATTTCTGGCTTATGCACTTTATTCCTCTCCCTATTTATTCTTTCTTTTTCTGCCTCTCCTTTTTGCCTCTACTTCAATTATGATTTTACATGCGATATGTCGCTTAGAAATAATTATAATTTTATAAAAGCAAAACAATAATTTAAACCGATTACTAAAAAAAAAACCTTTTAATAATTATATAGCCTACTGATAGTAGGCTATATAATTAATAATAAAAATAATCTTTGTTGCATATGAATTTATAATCGACTGTTATATAGGTTAATTATATGTATTTATTAAGTGTTTGGTAATTATTACTTGCAAAATTGTTAAATAGCTACTACAGATAATAATTTAGCGGCAGATTGAACTAAGGGATTAAAAAAGTACGGTTCATATATAAAGTGACACAAAGATGATTCCTCTAAGATATAATGTATTTCTATTACGCGCAATTTTTCCTTCGATTTTATAACAATATTAAATGATCATGCTGTATATAAGAATAAATTGTTTGTTTTACATTTAAGTGAATTATCCGGTGTTACAGGGAATTTTTATTTTAAAATCCTCAACCGTTTTCCACGACGTAGTTGTACGTTTCTTCAGCCTTTCATCCGAAAGGTTCGAATCATGATTAAGCATGATAATTTTCGTATGCAACTAGACTTCCATTTCAAATTTTAAGATTATGTAATGAATTAATCGTTTATAAAAAATTATCAAAAAACTTTTTTTTTCACCGAAATTTAATTTTGCTTTCTTTTTTTCCACTGAAACCGTTATTAAATCCATCCTCAGCATGTAAATAAAAGAACCCAGAAAAGTTAGACAACACTGCCTCTTAAGAGCTTCGGTTTAACATTTTATTTAAATATAATACGTTTCGTTTCTTTAATTCAATGATTCTAACCAAAGCGCGAGCTCATATCGCATTTAATTCGTTGGGGGTGGCGGTATTACCATCGATGGTCGGCACTAACTAAACTAATGTAATTTCACAGTTTACGTAGAACAAATTTCGATTGTACGCTCGTCAGACTGGTGTAACTGCTAGGCTTAACGCACCAGATATTCAGTCGACGGGACGATCGAGTTAGAGACTCAGCCAGACCGAGTTACTTTTTACACTTTAAATATTATTCATTTATTTAATTCTACCGCTCAAAAAATTCTACCGCAAAAACCTTTTTTTTTGCAAATATTTTTTGTTTTAATTATTGACAAATGCGCCTAAGAAAAACATGACCTTAATTAGGAAAAATCTCGAGATGCTGAGTGACCTTGCTATACAGCCTCACCCCCTTGACCTTTTAAGTTGAAAATTTACTGGTATCAACGTCCCATATATAGAAGTTGACCAAGTGTGGTCAAAATCGGTCCAGTAGTTCTGGAGATATAAGGTGATTCAGAGGTCGACACCGAAGACACACTCGTACATACGAACATTAAGATCTGGAAAATTTCAAGATCCGGTGAAAAACTCATATCCCCAAATAAGACCGATTACAATACTTTTTCTTTTAGAGCTGCAGCTCTGCTGCAGCGCTATCTAGACGGGAAAGTAACAAATAAAGAATTATGTAAAAAAATTATTCAAATTACATTTTGAGTAATATTTTGAGATATAGAAACTACGGCGACCGTAACTCCACTCGATCGGTTATAACCAAAATTAACCGGCATCAATGATCTACGATCAGAAATGATCAAACAAAACCTCATAAAATTCGGTTTGTTCGGTCAAAACGATATCCGATGAAAACATTAAAAAAATTGTCTTGTGATTCCCCGCCCTGAAATTGCCCAAATATATAACCAAAGCGACATAATAATGTAATGGAATAATCTAATCGGTACAAGAAGACTTTTACTTTGAGTTCAGAGATGAGAACAACAAAGAAGGTTTTTTGTCTACACACCTTTATTGGCTTTTAAACAAGATTGATTACTACCGGAAGAAACACAAACAGAAAATATTAAATTATGTGAAAAAACCTACTCTTTGAGTAAAAATTTGAGATAAAATCCGTATCTCCACGCCGACCAATTGTGATCAAAATTAATTGACAATGTTCCTTTTACAGAAGCAATATGGATTATGTACATACACGCATCTTTCTGGAATTGTTCAATATGAACATTTTTTAAATATTTTTTATAAAAGGGAGTCATGAACGTCATAATTTTTGAAAACGCTACTTGCAAGATTTGACCCGATTAGCTTTAGACAACTGACCTAATTTTTCCATACTTTATAGCATACGGTATTCAATGTACTGGTAAATATGTAATCGGGAATGTAAAAATTATCTTCAGCAAATAAGGGAACGTCCAGTTAAAATTTCAAAAAATATTTCTATTATAGTTATATACAATTCCATTTGTTTATTTTTCAACACTTCAAATTTTTTACTAAAGTTCGTGAGCGTATAAATTAAAAAAAAAAATAAAAAATAATTTAAGAGGAACAGAGGTATATTTCTTGGAATTTTTTTATTTTTAAGGTGCGTTCTAAACGAATAAATGCCAAATTTTTAAGAGGTTATGGCTTACTGAAAAATATTTAAAGTTAAGGAATAACAAAAAATTATAAGATTTAAATGATGTAAATTGCTGTATAAAACGTTTTCTTCTTTTTTTTATATTCCTAATGTGTACGTTGCAATCTGTTCAACTAGTGAACAATAAGCAACCCACTTACGGCCCAATGAGATAGAGTTGATATATATGACATGTAAATAAGGTGTAGTCTGGTACAGAATCAGTCCCACCATTCCTGAGACATGTGGTTAATTGAACCCCGACCGCCAAAGTACACTGGTGTCCATTCTCTAGTATTCAAATCCGTATAAAAGCTACCTTTTATTAGGATTCAAATCTCAGGACAGTTGATTTTCGAAATCAGCTGTTAAACAAATGATTTGCGATGACGAGTTAACCGCTAGACCAGCCTGTGTATAAAATTAAAGTATATCTATTCTCAAAATTTCGATAAAACCGGTAATATTGTTCGTACGAGATTCATTAAGAACGTAGAATAGACGTAAATCAAGATAACAGACACAAATTGATATAATCAAAAACAATTAAAGAAGGCATTTTATTATTACACTTACGATATATTACAGCCCTCGCTACGAAAACTTACAACTACTAAAAAAAAAAAAAAATGATGGTACAATAAAAGTTTCAATTATATCAGTGTTCGAAGATTTAATCTTTATTATTTGCACTTCATTGTTTACCAAATAATGAAGTAATATGAAAAAATAATCACTTCAAACTATCCTCAAAGTTCAATATCATTAATAAAAGAATCATTCAGATCAGCTGGTGGTGTAAATTTTAAACCAAATTTAATAAATACGAGTACAGTCAAATATAGACACATGTAACATCTGGTTTACAGGTATATATCTATATATAGATTTTATCACTAACACTTTTACACTTTTCTACATAAAAATAATCCATAAAAATATTTGGCAACGGATTAATAATACTAGAACATGGAGTAAAGATGTAAAAGATTCTAATATGTTTTTTTAAGGAAATTAAAAAAGGATTTAGTAGAAAAACTATTTTATATTGTTAGGAGCTTGTTACATGGAGAAAAATTTTAAATAGAAAATATAAAACTAAATTAATAAAAATGCGATAAAGATGGGAGATGTTAATAGGTTTAACGCTAAGGTAGTTAACCGTAATACATGGAAATAGCGTTTTTAAGTAAAAAAAAAAATGTCTGAGCTTTTGCAGAGGATTAAATATACATTTATTAGTTTAGTTAAACCTCTATTATCTAATTTTCCTAATTGGTCAACCTGGTTACAAACCGCTCTTTGTCAAATTTATTAAATTTATTAGGTAAACTTCCAAAGGTATTACGTAAATTTAGGCTAAATATCATACATTCATATACCGGGTGTCCGAAAAAGAATTCCGTGGTTTTAAATTAAATTTTCTTTATTACATTTAGAATCACAAATGAATTTGGTTTAGCGCATGAAAGTACAAAGTTTAAAGTGTTTTTTTAACTCATAATGCAACTCAATAGCACCGTTTGCAGCTGTGTAGACATCGATCCGTTAATACACCTTATTCCACACTATAGTGAGCATGTCTGCAGGAACCGCTACGGCTCCTGTTATTCTTTAGCGTAGGTGGTCGATTGAACTTCGTGATGGCTAAGCGATGGGAGCTTATCTGCCTATCCAGCCTTCTGGGTACTTGTCGTTGAGAGTAGTTCACACAGCTTCTACATGATGTGAAGGGCATCCTGTTGGAGAATTATGTCCTCCATATTTTCAATCTGTGGAAACATAGTTTTCTAACAAGTCGTGGATTTGCGTGGATTTTCTGAGCCCAATACTCGACAGTTATGGTAGTGATTAATGAATGTATGTACACGAATGTTGCTTCATCAAAAAATAAAATTCGCTGCAGTTAGTTTTAAGCAGCAGAATTGAAGTCTAGCATGGTTGTAATAAATTGAACTCTTTGTGCTTTATCGAAAGGTTTAATTTTAATGAGTTTATCAGCACAAACTTTCAATCGCTTGGGAATATTACATACAGTACTTGTAGAAATATTAACGATTAACACAACGAACTGAACATTTTGGCCTTCGTCGGAAAGACAGTTGAAATCTTTCTGTATTTTCGGCGCTTGTTTTAGGCCAACCTGGTGAGTATCCTTTCAAAACGCTTTCGCTTTCCAAAAAACTGTTCACACCACTTATTATGCTTTTGTCACTTGGAGAAATTCTACGATAAAATCATGTATAATTTCTTTGTACGATAGTCACAGATTTTTTTTTCCTAGCCGTTACACGTACTGTGTGCTTTTCCTTGTGGCGACGCAATAATAAGTCCGGACTCAAAAGCCTGGCCTGTGCAATAGTCCAATAGCAGCTACTATCTGACGAAGAATGTGTAAACTAAAACTTAATTGTGAAAGAATGCAACAATATTTTGAAGATTATTCACCAAACACAATCGAGTGCTGAAAAATGAAAACTATATTGTTTTTGATATCCAGAAGTTCTTTACCAGATAATCGGTATATACCGATTAAAAAGGCGATTCAAAAAGAACTTCACAAATTTAAAAGAGTATTAATATTTATTTAGATAACTTACAGATTCGGTTGAAGTCTTATTTAATAGAAATACATATCAAGTTTGTCATCCAAAATCCTCTTTTTTTTCCGATACGGCTTCCATTTTATGCGACATACATCCCACTTAACGTCGATTTCTTTCCATACTGTAGCCAGCAGTTCGAGGGTTATCTCTGCAAATTCGGCAATAATTCGAAGTGTTAGCTCAACAAGATCGGCAGGCAAAGGCGGTATATAACCGGATCTTTAATGAAACCCCGCAAGAAAAAATCTAGAAGGGTCAAGTCTGAGGTGTGAGGTGGCCATGCGGTTGGACCTACATGACCGATTCACCGACCTGAGAATCAAGTACCAAGAAAATCTCGGACTTCTACGCGATAGCGAGGTGGTTCCCGTCTTGCTGATAGTAATAGCGTTCGTTTTGTTCATCGTCGTCTGACTGAGGAATTAAAATATTTTGAAGCATGTCCAGATAAACGATACCGTTTGCAGTCTCCTCCTATAAGAAGAACGGGCCATTCTGTCTGGAAGAAGAACAACCTGTCTCAACGAAGATTTGGTGCCAACAGTAAATTTTCTGCCTACTACCGAACTCTTAACGAAAATTACGTTGAACTGCAGTTTCTGGCAAATCGTGAAACAAAATCACACACAGTGCACGTTTCGCACCAATAAATGTATCCATTTTGAACAATACTCGTAACAGCACTGGTGGCTGAATTCGGTACTAATGAACTACGCGAGTCAAAACTTAATGTGTTTTGTTATGAAATGAGACCTTAACATCAAATTTATTTAGTTATAATAATACATTTTTATATGCTTTTAAACTTGTGGTGTTTTTTTTTAATCACCCGGTGTACATATATATATATATATATATATATATATATATATATATAAGGTGACTCGCGAAGAAACGGAAAGAATTTCAGGATATGTTCTTCAATAGAAAATGAAGAAAACCGTACATATAAACGCTTCGTATTCGAATTATGAAAAACAATATAAATAAAAACATATTACAGACTCAATATTACAGTAATTGTTAAGGACAAACCAATTCCTTCACCGTTTAAAGAATATTCCGTTCAATGTAGAATTCTTTAGATGGCTCTTCTCAATGAACCTCTTATATGAAGTTTCTTTGTTTTCAAATTTACTGAAAATCCCTTTCACTATTTCTCTTTTTCTAATTACTTATTGTTCATACACAAACGATTTCAAATAACTGCACAAATAGTAGTCCATCCACCTTAGGGCAGGTAGACCAATTATTTGTTCCGTCTTGCTTCCTATCAAATTTAGATTTTTCAAAACTACTTCTAAATAATATATTTTTGTTTCTTAATATTTTTAACATAACAATTAAATTTAAATAGTACTACATAATGTTAAATTTAAACAGTTCCAATCTTTTTCATAATTGATTTTATTTCTAGATATTTTCCAGTATTGGAATGAGTCTTTGAAAGGTATAAAATTATAGTGCATTGTCTTTCTACTACGTTTCAGTTTGTTTTACTTGGAATAAAAATTAAATTTCTTAAAATCATCTTCATGTCAAACCTAAATAATTGTTTTGCAACATCAATTTTTTGTGTTTTTTTAATAATTTTATCAAAAATTCTTAAAGATACAATTGTATCTTTAGGAATTGTATTACTGATTTTTATAACTGATGTAGGTAACGTTTTACAAATAAGCTGTGATAATAAATTACAAAATCAAGAGATAAAAAAAATTTAAAAAGTTGAAAGTTTGCGGAAAGTTGAGTAATAATGATAAATAGATGAATGAATCATACCCTATATTAAGACGTTCAGGTTTAGTTATTAGTTTGATAATAAATGGTTTTAAACTGGGTGAATACCGTAAAAATTGTGAATTAGTCGAAGTTAAATCAGGCTGCACGGTGTAGAAAACATCTAAGATAAAACAATTAACTTAGATCGATTGGAATAGAAAAAGATCCCTTTCGGCAGGCCGGAAGGCGGAGGTAGATTTCACCGGTGCTAAGTAGGGGATAAAAAATATTTCCACCTTTAAGTTAAGAAAAACTTCAAATTTACTCAATACGACAGTGGTTGCATGTGAAAAAATGTTTCACATGCTTAGCATACGACAAGCCCCATCTTTCACAAATCCAGCTACATTTTGATCATCCCTTGTCGTAAAGGTTGGTCATATTAAAACTTGTTTCAGACAAAAGTTTTAGGTAATGTTTACAGAACTAACGACCATTTTAAACAGATCCGATACTGTGTCCATTAAGGAAGGTATGATTTTTTTTGTCTTCGAAACCCCATTTTCTCCATCGCGTGGGCCAATGGTTGGTGACGTCAAAAACCTTTACTTAGATAAGTTTTAGGCCCGTATCCAAATAATAGTTGGAACTTTAAACTAATTCGACATTTTACTTAATAAGAAAGTTGTAGCAATATATATATATATATTTTTTAAATCCCCCCATTTCCAATCCAATGATCCGATTTTTCCCATTAACGAACTCGACCGAGATTGTGGGTCGTTATATTTGATGTATCAATTTGAAAGTGATTGGCGCAAAATTACGGCAGTTATCATGTCCACCTCTGCAAAAAATAAAAAATATAAACCGACTCTATAAAGAATATTTAATTAAAATCAAAATATTACCGATTGTACTAAAGTCTAGTTTCGTTTCTCTTGTAACTTATTGTGCATTTATTACTAATATTTCCCAGAAAAAGTATAGTCAGATACATTTTTACCGTTTAAGGAATATTTAGTCCATTCAGGACAATTTAAAATTATTATAATTAAAACTACAGTTCAGTTTATAATTGAACTGGCAATTCCGTTTTATTTTATTCACATTATTATTTTTAATTTAAAAAAAAGAGACATTTTTATGAGATTTAATTTGTACTTTATATCATAATTACTTTCCTTAAAATATATATACAGCTTATTTCACGTATCTTACTGTTAAAATATACAGTACTTTACTACCTGCTATCATGGTAACAAATCATTTAAAAACAAACTTATTTTTTCATTTTTAAATTAAACATAATTTAATTTCTTATTATTAATAGTTTATAGCATATATTATATCATACATGTATTATGTATGATATATACGTATACATTATGATGCGTGCGCGCGCGTTTGTATATATATATACATTTATATAAAAGTCATTTTATTCGTAGCATAAGTTATATTCATTTTTATTATAGTTATACATAACTAATTGGAGTTCAAAAAATAATTTAAATAATTTATTCTAATGATAATAGAAATTAAATTAAATTCGATTGAAATACGTACTCTATAATTTTGTTTTATAATAATACCCTGTCTACGTCTTCATAATTTTTTTGTCTCCTTAGGGAATTTATTGTAAAGACTTTTTTTAACCTTTTAGTGTTTCATTTTGCGTATAATTGCTTAAAATTATTTTTGATTAGTTAATTTCAAATAATTTATTTTCTTATTTATCGGCAGCAAAAATTAATTCCACTTTGAAATTAAAAAGATAATTAGATTTAAAAAATAATAAACGGTTTTAATACAAACTGTTGAAAAGAGGAACAAGAATTACTTATGTTGTTTACTCATTGTTAATGTAGCAGTGGAATGTAATGTAAAAGCTGTAGCACGAGATAAATATCAGTACATTTACAGCGAATAATAATATTTAAATTATAATGTAATAAATAATAAAATTAGATGCATTTATCAGATTTTATCTTTGGTTTGAAATCGATTAAAATAAATATAATAGGAAATAAGAAAGGAAAATCTTATGAAATATCCTTGAACCAATAAATACCCTGAATTGAAAAATGTTAGATTCCATCAGAGAGAGAAAATTTGAAATCTTCGTTCACCTTATGCGAATGATTCATAACAGAGTCGCAAAACAAATCTTCAATCGCATTTACAACATCAAATCGGAAATTAATGAAGAGCAAACAGTGTTGGGGTTCGATAATTTTTATTGCACCGCCCTCAACTTTAAAACTTCTGGCAACTGGATAACAGTGGCATTATTTAGTATATATATATATATATATATATAAACCTATTAATTAACAAGTTCTTACTTTAAATGGCTTTTAAATATTTCTTGAAACTTTTAAAGTACTTCTAAGCACGGGACTGAATTTTCAGTTAGTTTAAAAAAAAATTATTTTAAGAATTTACCTCCTTTATAAAAAACTTGTACCGATAAGAAAATAAGACTGATCATAAACGAAATAATATTTTTTTTCATTTTCCCCAAGAAAAAATTCTTTAGATGATTTACAAACTGCATTGCCCATCATGTAACTATGTATTCCTGGAACAGAGTAATAATTTGTTATAAATGGGCCTATAGTGTGTGTGTGTGTTATATATATTCTTAAAGGAAAAAGCAAACTTTAAGAAGCTTTGAAAACACTAAAATAGGTACCGTAGTATGATTTTGAAGTCTTTTTTAAATTCCAAACGTGGTATTTAATCTACAGTCCAGTGCTTCTACTGCAAAAGGAACAGAAACGGCGGACAAAGAAATGAAGAAACCTAATGATATTTAAACAAACAATAATCAAGGAGATGAAGAGATCGCTGTTGAAAAGTATCAGCGAAGAATAAAAATGAATACAAAAGTTCAGCACTATGCGGAGAAGCTGATATTATTATCTGCAAGATAGTAATAATTTAGGATAAGAGACTGAAGTAGTTCAGAAAATATGACGAGAACAAATAATTCCTTAAATAAGTTTGTGTATCTTGATAAAACAGAATGAGAAGAGCTTTCGGTAAACAGAGATGGGAGCATGAACTGAAAAAAAAAAAATCTGGTGCAGCCGAGAAGTGACAGTTAATTATTATTATTAAGTCGATTAACGTGATCCAAAATATTGAAATTAGATCGGCAAGAAAGATAAGAGGATTGATTAATTCAAAAATACGTACTTTAATAATAATAAAGCAATCTCCAAATAAGCCTGCAAGCCCTTAACAAAAAAGCTGCCACACATTCAATCGTGAAACCCGATATGTAATAAATATGGGATAATTGATGAAGTTACCGGAGAAGAACGGTCGAGCCTAAGAAAATATGGAAAAGGATTAATTTTCCATCAACCGTAGGAGGGATTATCAGAAGAAAGAAATTATACTGTATTTCTAATTATTAATTATTGTAAAATTAAAATATTTGTTATTCAATAATTGTTTTACTTCTAAAGACACTAGTTAAAAAAAAATAATGTAGGCCTCAAAACGGTCAAATATCTTGATCTATCAGCCGCATTTAACAAAGTCGTTAGGAATAACATGGATTTAACTTAAAAATAGTCATCCATATTTTGCAGAAATTATAACAATTTTCAGATAGCTGGAAAGAGACACCTGGAAACTGAGAAGTGAATATTTATCTTAAAAACAAACATTTACGTATTTTAATTTTATCTTCTAACAGAAAATTTATTTGTTTATTTTCAAAATGAACATTTTCTTCTAACTATAAATTCATGTCATTTTATTGTTATTTTCAAAGATAAAAATCTAAATGATATCGTACTTTCTTTCAAAAATTCTTATACGTATTACAACCACAAGAAAGGCGTTGGTACATACAATATATAACAACAAATCTATGTAGATCTTTTTTCTGGGAAACAATTCATTATGTATTAAACTACTTATGCAGAGAAAAGGTTATTTGCTGAATAAAGTATTAATTATTTTAAGATTGTTATTCGTGGACAGTTATTTCAATTAAAATGTTCCTGTAAAAAACTTTAAAGTAAAGGGTGCTTGAAACAGACTATTCATCCATTTCCAGAAATTAACGATCATTCGAGTCACTGTGTCGATAGTTAAACCGGATAATCGGAACTGGACGCTGTGTATGTGTTCTACTTTCTTTTAATCAGAAACAAAACCGATATTTACAAAATTTTCTGGGTCGTATAACATAATACGAGCGTCACATATATGATAATAGAATAGGGAAAAAGAGAGAGAGAGAGAGAGTGAGAGATAATTGGGAGAGGGAATACAGTAAAAGGGGGAGGAAGTAGTTGAAGGAATGTTCATGTTAATGGTGCAACTGATAACGTTAGTAAATTATCCTACTACATTATTATTTACGACGTTTTAAAACTAAACAATATAGGTTATACTTTTACCACAAACACTGATAAAAGGTCATTGAACTTATAGAAAGTACTAAATTGAAGTAAAATAACTTCTACGAAGATAATAATAATAATAATAACAATTATGACAAAACCGTTATAAATATTATGCTGAAGGAATAACCTAACATAGTAATTAACAGTTTTTAACGGTTAACCGCAAATATGTTATTTGAGTCTATGACCTAATTGTTGTTTTGCTTTTTTTTAAATTCAAACACTGTATAACAAGTTTTTAAATACGAGTATAATTTACATTTTTTAAACGTAATTTTAAATGACAAAGGAAGTTAATTTAAAAGTAAAATAAAAAAAATATATATATATATATGACCCATACACACACACACACACACACACACACACACACACACACACACACACACACACACACACACACACACACACACACACACACACACACACACACACACACACACACACACACACACACACACACACACACACACACACACACACACACACACACACACACACACACACACACACACACACACACACACACACACACACACACACACACACACACACACACACACACACAGGCCCATTTACAACAAAATATTACTCTGTTCCAGGACTACATAGTTACATGATGGGCAATGTAGTTTGTAAATCATCTAAAGAATTTTTCCTTGGGGAAAATGAAAAAACGTATTATTTCATTTATGATCAGTCTTATTTTCATATCGGTACAAGTTTTTTATAAAGGAGGGAAATTCTTAATTTTTTTTTTTTTAACTAACAAAAAATTCAGTTCCGTGCTTAGAAGTACTTTAAAAGTTTCAAGAAATATTTAAAAGCCATTTAAACTAAGAACTTGTCAATTAATAGGTTGACTGCCGCAGTAATAAATTGAACACTACCAGAACCCTACACAGAAAAAGTTAAAAATGACCACCGTCGCTGCAATTTTTTTATTGTGTTTTTATTTACTTTCCGAGTTGAAATGAAAAATTATTGATAAAAATTTTGAATTGTGAGCATGGATCTTAAAATTTTCAGAAAAAGTGTTGAGACATCAATTTATGTCTCGCAGCAATCGAGGATGAGTCATATATTAACGTCTCTTCGTTAACCACCTATTCACATTTTTATTAAAAAGGTATTATGATAATAAGAATTACTTATCAAAAAGTGATTCAATTTACATTTTCTTAAAATAAACCACCGTTTTTTAACAAAATTTTGAACTTTTAAAATAAAACATGCTTTTATTATAAAAAACATAACTATATATTACATTACTACAAATAAATAAATAAACACTTTTGTTTGTGTTGCCAACCTAACTTTACAATATAGCGGCATAAAATAAACCGTTAAAAAAGTAAAGAGGAAAAACTTTTGCAATCGGTTTCTAGACGATAGAAATAAATTATAACTTTGCGTAATTACATTTTAAAATAAAATCATACTCCTGCGCTAGATACACGACCAGAAACTATGATTTTTTTATCTTTAAAAGAATAAATAGTAAGCCGTACAAAAATAAATAAAGAAGAAAAGAATTGGTATTTAACAATAACACTACACTGAGACATAAAATCATGTCTCACAGCAATGTTGGATATGAAATCGAGACATCAAACGATGGCTCATAGCAGTCAACAGAGTGGGATATCATTTTATGTCTCATGACAGTCAACATGTTAAGGACATTTTCACACAAAAAAAAATATTAACTATCTACTTATGTTAAAAGATAAAAAAAATATTTTCATCTAAATTATTTATATAAAATTTCATATAAAAAAGCGAAAAAAAATTGCATAACATTCCCGGCGGAAATGGGATTCTATTTTTTACTCCTTCAGTAATAGTTGTAAACAAAATAAAATGGCATCAAAGAAAGACTCGTATTCAAAAGTGATCAAACAAAATTTTATAAAAATCGGTTTATCTATATCATAAGAAAAACTGTAAATAGCGAAAAAAAATAATTAGGCATATTATCCCACTCTCCTAAATAAAATTCCACAAAAGGTGGGTGATTCAAAAAGAACTTCACAATTTTAATAGCATATAAAATTTAATTTAGATAACTTACAGATTCGGTTGAGGTTCATTTCATAGCAAATACATTTGTTGGTGTGGAGCGTGCTCCCTGTGAGTTCTAGTTTCACGATCTACAGTCAATAGCATATAAAATTTAATTTAGATAACTTACAGATTCGGTTGAGGTTCATTTCATAGCAAATACATTTATTGGTGTGGAGCGTGCTCCCTGTGAGTTCTGGTTTCACGATCTGCAGTTCAACGTAATTTTCGTAGAGAGTACGGTAGGGGGGAGACTTCTAGTAGACGGAAAATTTCTTCTTCCAGACAGAACTACCCGTTCTTCTTCCAAGAAGCAACCGTAAAGGGTATCGTTTATACCCGTGCTTCAAAATGTTGTAATCCCTCAGTTAGACGATGATGACTAAGATGGACGCCATTATTATCAGCAAGACGTCGTCGGATGTACGCGGAACCACTCGACAGGCCTCCCACCCGACCAGAACTGGCCCATCAGACAGTTTGTCGGTCAGGATTGGCAGTACTGTCAGTGTAACCGCCTGAATGGAGCCGTAAGCCGGCCGCATTGACAGGACGTCAATGGTAACCGATTCACCTATCGTCTTGCAAAGCTGCGGAAGACGAAACTCGTTTTGTGACGTGAGGGAATTCACGTCCTTAACCAAGACGTGGGCTCTTCTGCCGCCCCTACCATCCAGAGCCGTAGTAGCACCCTCCACCTTCTCGCTAATATCCTTGCCGAGTTGTTCCGCCTCGCCAGTGTCCGCCCGAACCCGTAGGTGGAGGTCCTCCCCTTGGCCCTACCGGACGGAGAGGATTCCGATTTCCCGTGGTGAAACTGCCCCTTTCACCGAGCGGAGAAGCTCTGCAAAGGTCCGCCACTCCGCCTTGACCACAACTGTAGTAGTCGGCGGACCCGGGGGTCGCTTCTTACTTGTCAGCATCGATGAAGGTAATCGACCCCTGTACATCATCCTGGTCGTCACCCAACCTTGTCGGGAGAGTCGGAAAATCTATTTCGTAGTCCCTAGCGGAAGAACCAGACGAGACAAGCCAGACGAGTTCTTTGGCGTCGAACCGAAGCCCCTCTAGTCTTCTTCGACTTACTTCTTGAAAGCAAGCGATCGGCACGCCGAATCTCCGCTATAACCATCTCTTCAATACTCTCACCACCACTGCTGTCAGACAGAACTTCCTGCACGGTGATCCCGGACCCTCCCCGCACGCAGGATCTCCGACCCGTAAAAGGAGAAAATCCCTCCTCATCGATCGGGACGTCGCCCTCAAGTCCGTCTGGATCTTCCATATCAATTAATTAAAATCCAAATATATATACACGTTATAAAAAAATAAAAATTTAAATAAAATTATTCTTATAAAATTTGACTTAATAGACCATATAAGCCGAAGGTAAACAGAGATCTAAACTGTCTTTGATTAAGTCAATACTGCATAACCAAGCAAACAATACTTGCTTAGGGTAGGTAAATACCTGTAAACAACAAAACGAACGTATAAAAAAACAGTAAAAAACAACTAAATAACAACACAAAACCCTAGTAAAAACTTCAAAATACGGAGCGCGAGAAAAACACGAGCGAACGCATTTACATCTGATCTTCACTTCCGACCTTATTATTAACTTAAAATGACACTTCTTAATGGAACACTCTTTACTTTAATAGAGAGTACGTTTTGGTGACTCCGTAATTATCTGTATAATGTAATCAGCAGAAGCTGGTTTCCGATTAAATAAACTTCGTAATCGCGATTACGTGATGAATTTTGATAAAAACGTTTATTTGTTAAAATAAAGAATTAAAATTAACATAATGTTATGTCAGTTTTCAATTTTTATTTTTTTATTTTGATTACAAAGTAAGTAGAATTTATAAATAAATATGAAAATCAGAACAGTCGAAAAGGCAAAAATAATTATTATAATTTTTAATATTATCGGTGAGAATTTTATTTTAAAATCTTGATAAAAATCAAAGATTTAACCAGAAATTTTTAACTGCTCAATTAAGTAACTGGCAACAAAAAAACTCTTTAAAAATGTACAACCAAAAACAAGTTATCTAAGATTTCTTTTTTGTGGATGGGGGTGAATTAAGATGACATTTTATTTTAATATTATTAAAAGTATAAATTAACCAAAAATATTTAAAAAAATTAAAATTATCGATATTTTTAAACTTTGATCGGCATCCCCACTCTCATTATTACCCCAAAATTATTATTTTTTTGGGTCACTTGTACTACTACTATGCCTAGGAAGTTACAAAAAAACATCGGTTAAAAAATATGCAATAAATAAGAAGAAAACATTTTTCGTTTTTTGGGTAAGGGGAGAATTTTGGGGAGAAGTTATTATCAAAAATGGCAAGATAAGCGTGCACTCATGTACTGAGCTTAATATAAAGTGAGGATATGTTTGCAAAATTTTGAGAAAGTTTATCCCCAGAAAATAATCTACTCTACCCCGTGGAGATATTGATCCAAAACGTTTACCAAAAAATTGCCTGATATACACGAGCCTCTGTACAAAATTTCATCAATATCGGTTTAACCAGTCAAACGCTATTGAACTTCTAACACACCAACGTACGTACATATTGTCGAATATTGCCCCTCCCCCTACTTTTTTGGTGTTCCTGAGTCATAAAACGACGAGAAATGCAAAAAAATCCATATCTCATTATTTGACAGACTACCGTAATTTCCTTCTTGTAGCATAGCTCTAGGGCTGTGATGTCAGGAAAGTAAAAATAACTTTATTAAACAGAGGATAGTGAAAATAAAAAAAGTTTAAAAAAAAGTATATTTTATAGTCGATTTGTAACAAATATTAATACGATACAATAAATTATATGTACAACTTTTATAATACTATTCAAAAATTGTGTAATAAATATTAAATTATATCTACAGAATTAGAACAAATTCTTTTGAAAGACATTAAAAGAAATTTATTCAATTCAGTTATACAATATTAATTATGAAATAAATAATTATAATAATGCAGTAGCAGCTTCTGACACAATAAAAACCTAGTCTTATTCAACAAACCTATTAATCGTCATATAATGCCCTAAAGCACAAAAGTTATTTCTATTTGATATATTTATGCAATTTATATTATTATTTATTATATATATATAATAAATAATTATATTATATTATATTATACATATATATGTATAATTTATTTAGCCTTGTTACGTTAAAAACATAACGTAACACGTTATATAATATATTGTTTGCGGAATATTTTTTTTTAATTTTTCAAAAAATACGTTAAATAGGTTACTAGTGTCTTTTCTTTAATATCGATCGGTGTTAGACACTTCTTCCTCAAAATCCGACAAAATTAAGAAAAGGATAAACAGTGTAATATAGAAACTTAATTACCTATCGGTGTATTCCCAAACTATTAAATCGGATTAAAATCAAAGTAAAAAGAACAGCCGATACATAAAACAATATCCGGTTTTGACCAGTGGTCGAAAAGAGCAGGCTTTTGATCGGTGGAAATGATTGCAAGTTTTCCCCTCCTCCGACTATACTAAGCAAGATATTCACTCGATTTGGTCTTGCAAATACTCTTCAGATAAATACCTAAAAACCACTTCCGGATATTTTTAATTTTAAGGGGTAAAATACAATTAATAGTTTTTTATATTTTTGCCATTTTATGCTGCCATTATTGAGTCAATCTTTATGAGATTTGGTAACGCTGTGATGGTAATTTATATTTTTCATTTTCATTTTATACTTCGCGAGCAAAGCAGCAAAGGGAAAACAATTTCTGTTTGGAAATTTGACCCGGTTTTGTCCTCTGGTGACCAAACTGTGGCTCTGAAGAAATTACAATACACTGATAGTGTTTTTATAAATTGAACAGGTTTTAATTTTCATTTATCATTATTATTCTCACAAATATGAGTTTAATTAACAAAAAAAAGGTCCTGGCTAGACGGGAAGGGCGAGCGAATGAGCTCTCTGTCTGGCTTAATATCCCCTGACTCTGCGACGTGAAACGCAAATATTCACAGAGCATGGGCAAAGCCTACGCTATATGCATATATATATATATATATATATATATATACGTGTGTGTGTGTGTGTGTGTGTGTGTGTGTGTTAGTTTATAAAAAGTTATTTTTGTAATTTACTTAATAAGTATGCATTTTTAACTAAACGTTTCACACCACCAAAGTAAATAGGATAAAATTTGACTCAATTCTCATAGAAATAGCTTGATTTTGAGCATTAGGAAAATATTATAGGGGGAAAGGAATTAAGGTAAATATAAAGTTAAAAACCATTTAGTAAGATCTTATTTTGTGAATTTTTTACTAGGTATTTATTTAGTAAAACCTTCTGGATATGAACTTTTGTCCGGAAGAACTCCCGAGTTATCGTAACGCAATACGTTTCAAATAAATGGAATTTGTTTCTCTATTTCATGATAGATAACTAAACTGAAAATACTGATGGAAATATATAAAAACTAAAATATGAGTATTAATATAAATGAAAGGGTGGGAGGAGGTGGAGGGATTGAAATCGAAGGAGAGGGAAAGATTATTTCGCAGTAATGCCATATTGTAATTATTATATTACAATAATAAACTATATTTAGTTGCAAGGTGCCCTGTAATACTATCTATTAAAAACAACTTGTTCATGTACGACCTTGGTTTACATTTGACGTATTAGATTCTACAAAATGCGTAATAATTTCATCTGATGGATTTTCTAATACAATTAAAAACATTAATATCAAAGTGAATGCGGAAAACATGTTTATATAAGTGGAAATTCATTGTTTTTAAAAGTTTTTAATTAATATTTTATTTACGTACCTCATATACAAGTAAAATACATTCAAGATAGATATTAAACCTAATAACAGGATATTTATTAGTTTTTTTTTTTTTTTTTGTTTTCATTTATATCAAATTGGTTTAGTTTATGTAACAATTTTATTATTAAAAGTTTCTTTATGATATGCAATTAAAATTCAAACTAAAAATAAAATCAGATTTATTTGTTTTAAATCAAATACTTGAGAGCGAAAATTAAATAAAATAGCTGGAAATATTATTTGATATTATAATTAATTTCTCAAGGAAAAAGATAAATAAACTGAACTTTAATAAATAAAAAATAAAATTATGAACTTCGTTTTAATATCGTCGATTCTAAAAACCAATTCTAAATCTGTAATAAATCGTACAACTTTATTCTTATTTATTTTGATTTGTCTAATGTGAAAATCGATCACAAGTACAAGTAAAAAAATCCCCTTCGGCACGCCTGAAGGTGGAGGTAGATTTCACCGGTGCTAAGTACGGGATAAAAAAGATTTTCACCTTAAACTTAAGAAAAACTTCTAATTTACTCGATACGACAATGGTAGCAAGTGAAAAAAATGTTTCACATGTTTAGCATACGATAAGCCCCATCTTCTTATAATTCCAGCGACATATTGGTCATCTCACTTGCCGTAAAGGTTGGTCATATCAAAAATTGTTTCAGACAAACGTTTTAAGTAATGTTTAAAGGACTAACGACCATTTTAAACCGATCCGATAGTGTGCCTATTAAGGGAGGTATGATCTTTTTTGTCTTCGAAACCCCATATTTTCCATCTTGTGGGCCAACGGTTGGTGATATCAAAAAAATTACTTAGATACCTTTAAGGCCCTTATCCAAAGAACAGTAGGAACTTTAAACAAATTCAATATTTTACTTACTTAACAAGAAATTTATAGCAATATTTTGTTTTTTCGAAAAACCCGCCCCATTTTCACCCCCATGGTCCGATATTTCCCATTAACGAACTCGACCGAGATTTTGGGTCGTCATATTTTATATATATATATATATAAAACTAAACTCTAAATTTTTGTTAGACAAATATAAAAAAACTAAATAAGTTAGAAAATTACCCAAATTAAAAGAAAATTTTCTAATGCGATTCATTAGTTCAACAACCAAACAAACAAAATAACAAAAACAGAAAACCTCGACGTTTCGTTCAAGATGTAGGACTTTATAAAGACAAACCTCAAATGATTTTGTTTTTTATCTAATTTTTTTTAACACTTACGAAGATATAAAAGTTATTACTTTCCTGGCGTCGTAGCTCTAGAGTTATGCTACAAGAAGGAAAATATGTCATAATCAGTCACAAAATTGGGTATGATCTTTTCGCATTTCTCGACGTTTCATGATCTAGGAACCCCAAAAAATAAAAAAAGGCGGGGTAATGCTCGTAAGTACCACGTACGTGAGTTGAAGTGTTTGAAGCTTAATAATTTTTGACTGGATAAACCGATTTTGATGAAGTTTTGTATAGACGTGTGTATACGGGTCAATTTGTCGGTAAAATTTTGGGGTCAATATTTCGAAGGAGTGGAGTAGATAATTTTTTCAAGAGTCAATTTTGACGTGTGCACGCTTATCTAACCATTTTTAACAACAGTTTTGCCTCAAAATTCTTTTAATAATAATTTTTTTACGGGTAGCACATTTTTCAGAAAATTTTTTTTGTAGTTTCTTCTGTTTATTATAGTAAACGTAGAAAAATCAAAGAATTTTTTTGGAAGGTGATTTTGGTGGTAGGGAAAAAATACCCATTTTTTATTATTTTTTTTTTGTGTGTATTTAAACATATAATGATAATTTTACGAAAAAACCACCGTAATTTACCCTAACCCCAAAAATAAATCTTAAGTGACTTATCTTAATATTTTAAAAAGTTGCCCGTAAATTCCCCCTTCCCCAAAAAATCGAATAAAGCTACGTTCTTATTTATTCCAAAATATTTTTACGTTTTCCTAGCTGTAGTAATAATGAAAGCGTTAAAAAAAAAAATAATTTTCGGTAAGCGATCAGAAAATTATTTTTCCACTTTATAAGATTAAATAACCGATGAAAGGAAAGTATTACGATTTTGTCGCCAATTTTTTTTTTTTTAATTATAGCTGAAATTTAAACTACAAAAGACTAGTACGTACTTTTCATTAGCTACTTTTAATAATCGGATTTATCAAGTATCCGAGTTAAAAAACATTAAGATCGTTTCAAAACTCACTTTCGATCGGTAGTTAAAATTAAAAGAAGACTATTGTAAAAGTAAGTTCACACGTTTAAGGGTAAAATATTTACTTAACTCCTCGTTATAGTCGCCGTGTTTCTTTCAGAAATTAACAGTATCGCATCGGCTTTCGGAAACCTCCGAGAAAAACTCCACCGTTAGCGTATCCAGTAAGTCATTAACCGCGACGATTAACTTTTAAGGGATTTCATCTTTTGAACCGTTCAAATGTCGCGGATCAAATGTCTACGGATGTGTACATTTTCATATAGAACAGTACGGTTCACGATCAACACTCAAGTAAAGAACAATATATATATACTTACGGTATATATCATATCTACCAGAGTTTTTACTTTTTATAATATCGACGAGTAGAGTTCATTTTTAGACTGAAGACAAGAGACTAATATTTTATTTTGATAATTATTTTCCGATCCGCATCAGATCCGTTTATAGTATTTATTTTTCGATCTGTGTGTAGAATATATTATTTGAACAAAATATGTAGATGTTACACGACATATAACAATATGGAACGTAATGTATCTTACTACTGTACTTACAGTAAAGAATTACGATCAAATATTTATGATTTGTCCTCGTGTAACAGAGAATAAAAGCGGTTTGATTTGAAATTATTATAAAAACTCGATACGCGATTAAAAATGAACGTACCTGTACCTTATATAAAAATTCATTTATTATCACAATATAATCAAAGTTTCAGTTAATAATCGAACAAAAACAGGTAAAACCGAAAAGTAATATAATTGAAAATTATTCAAATTCATTCAAACAGATGAAAAATAAATGTATTGTTTACGATTTTTAATATTTTTTAAAAATAGATTTTAATCGCAATTTCGATTAAAACCCCGGATACAATGAAGATTGCTTGTCATCTAAAGCGCTAAAGGTTAGTCTGAAATATTAAGTACATTTTAGTATGTAATAATCTCATTTTTAATATTCTCTTATTTTCTGAAATTATTTAATATAATTTTTGAGAAAACGTATATACCAGTTTTAAATAATAACCTATCGTTGTAAATCTGTAAATTCAGATGCCAGAAAAAAATAATAGAAATTTAAAAAAAATTATATATCTAATTGAATTACCGTTAGGATTATTAAGCGTGTACATATCGATAAATAAAAAGTAATAAGTCGAATAAGTATTTGATTTCTGCGAATCAAAAATTTCATTTTATGTAATTATAATCTGCGAGACGTAAACGACAATCATTTGATCGCGGGTTAAATTAATTTCTTTACGATGATTACGTGGGGAAAGGATCATTTCCGGATTAAATTTATTATTCCTTTTAAAAAAATAATCTACGTAAATTACAAATTTGAAATCGATGGTGATAAATAGCATTTAAGTGCTTAAAACAAATTTATATCGACTTTCATCAGTTTAATTATAAAAGACATAATTTTATTCACCTGATTATTTCAAAACTACACAATAGATTATTCGGGATTCATTAAATCACCGCTTGGAGGGCTTACGTTCCCTGAAAACAACGCCGATAAATACATCACAGTTCAATATTCTTATATCGTAATTTGTTGTTAGTCGTCGATTACGTGCTTATCACTACAAATGTCTGCATTTTTTTCAATCTAAATACTATGTTTTTTTATTCTATTTTTGTAAAACAAATTCTTAGTCGCGTCTAAAACATCGGTTCTATACAGTCGAAGAAAACGGTGCTCCTTTCTAATTATTTTCTTTTTTCCAGGTGATACTTTAAAAACATCATGTCTTCCCCCGACGGGTGATTATATGCTGATGTATCTTTTTCGGTGTAACAAGAAATTTTACTGCCGAGTTATTGAATTTCTTCCAATTAATAATTATTCTTAACTTTTACTTAACCGATTGTAAAGCCATTGCACGTGCTGACCAGTGTTCGATGCGGGTTTAGGAATCGTGACCGCACTTTAACGTCTGTGTTACTTACCTGGCGTTCCTGGATACTCTGTTTCCAGATGCTCCGAAGGGTGAAGCAGAGGTCGGCGTTAGGGCGGCTGAGACACCATTCCCTGGCGTACCGGCTGTGGAACCCGTAGATATAGACCGAGTGGTTTCTCTAATTGCACCGAGAAAGGCACCGGGGATCGACCGACTTGACCCGGATATTTTCTATCATCTGTTGCCTGTCATAAGCGAGCCGCTTGGCAGACTGTTCTACGGGTGCCTTCTGGGGTTGCTTTCCGACTTGTTGGAAGGTGGCTTTGGTGAGGGTGCTCTTAAAACCAGGAAAGGATCCTAGTGAGGTCAGCAGTTATCGACCCATCGGCCTCTTGCCGGTAATCGGCAAGTTGCATGAAAAGCCGGTTGCGGAACGGCTCTGGGAAAGAATCGAAATGAACTGAATACCGGTCATTGATCGCGGTTATTTTTGTAACGTTTGTTCAAGAAGACGGGTAGGTAGGATTACCGTGTGCTCCGTCTTAAAATTTACTTAAAAGTAAAATAACTTTTTTCGGCAATCTTTTACTAGCGTATATTCATATTTTAATATTCCACTTAATTTCCCTTCTACGAGTAATTAGCCCTTTGTCGAAGCAAAGCTCTCGGTTACCAAAATTGACGAAAAAAATTGGAAAATGTATTTAATAGTTTGTCGCTTTTTTATCTAAATGGATGAATTTTTTTGAGCGTAGAATGTCAGATCAAATCGTTTCCATTTTGGGTATATTACCTTATAGAATACAACGTTTTACTACGAAATAAAATTTATACGAATTTTCACATTTAATACTTTTAAAAGATGAAAAACCGAACAAATCTTTTTTTTAAGTTAAATAGGCGCTTTAAAATAATCACTATTTTTAAGAAAGTTAAGTGTTAAAAGTAAAATAAACAATATTATTTGCAAAGTAACGATGAAACCCTTTTTCAGACAGACTAAATCGTTACGTTTTTCTCGTTAGTAAAAGGAAAGTAATTAATTAATCTCAAAGAAATCCACTCCGCTATTGGTTCTCTTCCATCTCAAATGCTTTACATTCATTAATGTAATACTGCGGTTGAAAAAAAGCATTATCTTTAATGCCTTTTCTATAATTATTTTTTTCGAACGAAACAGTTTATTAAACTGGCGTCGGCGATCAGGAAGATAAGACTGTTAATTTATTTACAATTATAATTTTTTCCTCTTATATATATCTATCATTAAAGTAATGATTGTAGTATTATCTTACAGTCCGTTAATAACCGCAAAATTTAGTAACATCCAAATTTTACTTTTCATTTTACTGCAAAAATGTAATTTACTTTTAAGAGATATTTCAGTCACTAATAATAAAAAAAGCTGACAAAGTACGGCATGACTTTTCCGGCTATTAATAATAAAAATGAAAAGTTACAGACAAAAACAAAAAAAAAGAAACAGAATACATGTTTTTTTGAGGTTGGAAATAATTTTTAAGAAAAACCTTTCTAAAAATATTCATATATAGATTAAGCTTATTAAATTTTCTTAAGTAAAGTTAATAAATCCAATACCCGTTTCAATAAAGGATAATATAAAAAAAATAATATTTTCTGAATTTTAGGTCCTGTGTCTAAAATTTTAACAGATTTTAAACATATCTTGGTAGCTCTGTTATGAAGAATAAACTTTCAAAACTTTTTTAAAATATTTAAATCGAAGGGAGGGAGATAGAGCAAAAGGACAAAAAACATATTAAATTTTAAGAAGTGAGAGTTGATTTTCAAAATTTTTTTTGGATTATTTACATGTATTGTCGGTAACAAATTTTCATTAATAATCTTAACAAATTTTAGAAAAAAATTAATATGATCAATGCCCCATCTAGTGAAATAATTAAACTAAATTTCAAGAAAATCGTTTCGATTAATCCCGGGATATAAATACAAAAGCAATGCGACACACATACATGTGTTTTTTGGTCCTAAAGATATCGTAAAAAAATGCAAACAACCCGTTATCCCATTTTTGATACCATCACTATACTTACCCCTTTAATACAGCTATTCTATCTATATTTGCCGGGAAAGTAATAAATCTGTCCAATAAGATAAAACCAAAGTAATTTAATTTCTTCATTTAAAGAGCGATCAGCTGACCGTATCGCTTAATTTCTTCGTCTTAATCTAAGCTTAGAAAAGAACGTATTGAAAATAAATATTAAACAAAAAATACACCGACAATTTTTTACTTATGAAAATAACCATCTGCTTTTTATTTTATAATTTAAATTAATATCTTTATGGCTTTTTTCTATCGATTTATTATCTCCTCCTTTTTCTGGAGTGTGGGTTATACTTGAACAAGTATTTCTTTGAAAACGAAAAAAGAAAATAATTTATTTGTACTATCCGTTAAAAACTTTATTAGCATATTTTTTACACTGTAGAAGAGAAGGACTAAAAGAAATAGAATAGGAATATAAAGAAAGATATGAAAAGAAAGAAAAAGAAACAATATAAAAAAGAGAAAGAGGTGATGAAAAAGTACAAAAGTTAGCGTAAAACTCGTCACGTCTCGGTCGTCAACAAAATAATAATGTATATGGATTGAGGGTAAAGGGTTTGCTTGGCCATCATTACATTTTATATAGTGTATAAATTTATATATAAAGGATAATAACAATCGTCATTTTATCATTTATAGTACCGCAGACCGGTATGGAAATTATAATACCGAATATGAAAATTAAATAATGTTTATATTTCATGCTATATTAAAATGAATGCTCACGTATGTCAAAATTGAAAATATATTCATGTGCGCTGCCGTACAATTATACATTTAATCACCTCTACTGACGATCTGCTAAACGATATATTATATTGATCGGACGAACATCAATTTTCTAAAATTCAAATATTAACCAGATATAGAATATTCAAATACTCAAATGTTACTCGTATTTTTTAATCTTAAATTAACATTTATACTTATTTTATTTAGAATTTTCTTATGAATGGCTGGGAGGCAACTAATTCATATACGAAACTGAAATTTGTACGGCAGAAATCTCACCCGGAAACGTTAGCATCCTGCTTCGCACTATACGTATTGAAATATTTAATTAGCGTAATATTTGAAATCTCAAATCTAGACAGATTTTAGAGACGGTTTAGAATTAGGGTTCCCAAACGTTTTGTAGCTTAGGGGCCGCTTTAAAATGCACGTAGGGTGTCAGGCACCATCTATTTTTCAACGCAAATTTATGGCTGGATGTAGTTAATAATACATAAAAGATATTTATTTCTATCTGTAATATTAATTATTAAAATACATAAAAATTATCGTTCAAACTCTTGTGTTAAATAAATGTGCAAAAATCTATATTATACAAAAAAACAATTACAGAAAATATCAATTTCACAGTCAGTATGACCTTTGGCGTTGCATATCATCGGCCAATGCCACATAATTAGGACAGTACGATGACATTCCTATTCGTAAACAACTATCAAGACGCTCATCGGTGAATTGAGATCTGTATTTTTATTTTACGATATTCATTGTTCTAAAGTTACGATTCGCAAAGATATAAGGAATGTAAAAATGAATTTTATCTTGTACGCTGCTCTTTTTAAGAATGGAAACCTTACCCTGTCCACTAAATTCCACATGTTCTCATCTGATATATGGGATTTTCGTATAATGTCAGTCTGAAGATTCACAACAAATTCTAGCTCCAGGTCTTCAGCCCTTACTTGAACAAGCTCTTTTATATACGCAGCCGTTTCTATTGTATTTACTTGGCAGGTAAAAGGATCGATAAGAAAAAAAGACCGTTGGCTCGATGCCGTTAAACTGCTCAAATACCTTTTCTAACTATATTTTAAGTACTCGAGGATGCTTAAAAAATAATGACAAGTTAAATTCACTGTCGCTTACCATTTTCTTCATATTTGGAAAATTCTCGAAAAATCACATCTGTAGCCGTGATATATGTAAATCCAGTTTTGCTTTAAAGGAGGTAACAGAGCTAAATGTTTATCTTTCCCTGCAGCTTCAAGTTTAAACAATTTAATTTTTCTTTCATGACTGTGGGAAAGCTCAAAACCACCAGCCAGGAAGGTCGGTTCATCGAAATTTTCATTTTTGGCGTTAAGAATTTTTTATTTTTTTATTTCTTCAAACAAATTTAAAAATCTTAAAGCTCAGCGGTAACGGCTCAGCGTTATCGTTACCCCTCTCGTAATCAAATTATTTTATTTCATTTTAATTTCATCTTGATCTTTCTTTCTCTATCAAACCCCTCCTCGGTCTTTGCATCAAAGATAAGGTTTTATTTAAGTATCGTAAGATAAGAGAAAGCGTTGCCGGAGAGCTGTATTCGCATACACAGAATTCGAATCGCTATCGGAACGAATCCACGAGTATTTTGAATTAGATTTCTTTTTACTCGTATCGGTATGTTATCGAAAATCCAGTAAGACAAGGTGTCTTGCTGGATTGCTGGAACGCTGACTATTGAAGTCTGTTCAATAGAGGTAATGAATCTAAGATGAACATCATAACTCAAAGAAATCGACTCTGATCGGTGTCAGTTACATCTCAGATGCTTTACATTCATTATAGCCTTAACAATGACTCCTAGCAGTAAAGCCATAAAGAAATAAATACATTTAATCCCATTTTTTTTTTTAAAAGTGCACTACTTATATTCTTCTAATTTCATTAAAGAATAGAAAAACAACAAAACCCAGTTTTAACTGGATTTGGGATGTATTTTTTTAATGAAATTTGATAATTTTACTGTAAAACACACCGGTAAAATTTTCATTAAAATCAAGTAGTCCTTTCAAGTCACAATATCTCCTCTGTATTGATTTATTCACTTATAAGTACCTTGTATTTAGAGCTCACAGAGATCTCGAGTCTATAAACAAATACCGTGGGGGAGGATACAGCAGTCAGCATGGATTTTCACAGTTTTAGAAGACATGAACTGGAACTGGTAGAAGAATGTGTGTGGATCGTGGTGAAATTGCGCGATGGGCTTAATTTACTGATCGACAACCACTATTATTGTCCTGATTCTTCTCCTGTGATGTTAAAGATTACTTTGACGCGATCGAGCCTGTTCTAGACATCGCACGATATCGAGTCTTTATGCTTGGTGACTTCAACATTCCAAATGTATCTTGTAAGGATCGTTGTTTGGGGTCCGGTATTCATTTTTATGTCAAAAAAGCCGAACTATTTGATTTACGGATAGCATGAATTTAATGCAGCTACATTTAACTACATTCCTTTTAAGGGTAAATCTGTACTTGAATCGGTGCTGTTCAGTACTGGTGTATATGTCTCTGCAAAGGCGTTCTGTTTAGTCAAGATGATCCTCATGATCCACGCACTGTTGATGTCGGTATGCATGGTCTGATTCGTAACCACGAGGCATGTTTAATAAGGAATTATCATAAGGCCGATTTCCTGGGACTGTATAGGGCAGCTGAGGTCACAGATTCGGGAATCATTCTGTGATCCGGAGGTGGCTGCTGGTGATTTGAATGACGCTGTTGATTTAGTGAACAGATTTGTTCCATTTCGTCGCACCACAGTGCAGAAGTTCCCATCTTGGTTCTCAAGAGATTTAATTGTCACTCTACGCAACAAGAAGAAGTTCCAATTGAAATTTAAGAAGTCTGATCTTCTGAGGCATTATATTACATTCACTGAATACAGAAAAAAAGTGAAGATGCTTATAGTCCGAGACAGAGACAGAATATCACAGTTACCTGAGAACAATTTCCGCGAGAAGCCTTCTGGCGTTTTTAAATATATTAAGTCTCACTTAAATGATAGTTCTAATGCTAGACCGATCGATATGAATGGAGAGGTTATCACAGATCCTTCACGGCTAAGTAATTTATTTGGGGAATATTTCCATTCTGTTTAAGCCCGTTAGTGGTAAAATATTTGATAACAAAATAGGGATGGACAAAATTATTACTGTTTTTACTATAGAACCTGGTGAGATGTCCTGAAGGCTATAAAAGCTCTTAGGGGAAAATCTGCTTTTGGATTTGATAAAATCTCCCCGATTGTGATTAAGGGAACTGGAAGTATTTTAGAATCAGTGCTATGCTCTGTGTTTAATTTAAGTTTAAAATGTGATAAGTTTCCCAAAGTTTGGAAAATTGCAGTTGTATCTCAAGTCCCCAAAAAAGGTAACCTGCATGACATAACTAATTATAAGCCGATCTCTATATTGGGAGTCATCCCTAAGCTATCCGAGAAGATTGTTCATGATCATCTATACGATGCACTTAGGGGTCAAATTTCGTCGTAACATGGCTTTGCTAAAAATAAGTCTACAACAACGAACGTAGTTTATATGTGATACAGTGTCGTATATCTTGACTTACATTATGCCTAAGGTTGAACATCGGAGTCAGGTGGATGTTGTCTATTTTGATTTCAGTAAGTCATTTCATACTGTTCCTTACAGTATCTTGATGAGTAAATTTAAGTCTAATGGTCTGATCCAATGCTATGTTGGGTAAAGTCTTATTAACGGATCGAAAATTTAAAGTGAAGGTTAAGGAAAAGCTTTCTGCTGAGTTCCCGGTTTCTTTTGGAGTTCCTCAGGACTCCAACTTGGACCCGTTGTTGTTTGTATTGTTTATTAAAGACATAACCAGGCATATATCCTCACCGTTGTTCATGTATGCTGATGATCAGGAGTGCATCTGATTGGATTGCATTACAGCAGGACATTGATCAAGTGGTCAGATGGTCTAGACTAAATGAGATGGAGCTTAACGTCAGTAAGACTAACGGCATTACGAATCCTTCCAAAACCGTACCAGTTATATACCAATATAGAGTGAGTGACTGTGTCATATTGACTGGACCTATTGAGCTGATTGGTCTGAGAGTGCCCTGTGGAAGGTTAAGACAGTTTTGGCACTTTCAGTACATGGAGCGTTCCTCTAATGCTCCTATGGCCCGGAGTGTTAAATATGTAAATAAGATTTATAACTCTGTGAATTTCTTCGCTTTGTCTAATCAATGCTTTAAAAAGGAGCGTCAGGCATTTGACGACATTTATGTTCTTTGTTACTTCATGTTCTACATGTTTTTCGATGTTTAATATTTTTCGTTGGTTGTATATAAGTATATTGCTTGGTGTTGCTTAACTACGGTTTTTAACTACGTTTTGGTGTTACTATGGTTTTTAACTACGACTTGGACGTCGCCTGCTATTAAGTATGAATATTTAATCAATGACAATTAATAAATGAGGTTTTTCTTCATATTATTTCTGGTGTTTATATTTTATCTTTTTATATGAAATTTTTATGAGTTAACATTAATAAATATGTGGTGAATTAAGGCTTAAGGCTGTTCTGTTACATTGTTTCTCCTTCGTACCTGACCGCCCCCCCCCAAGCTGAAAAGATCGGGTCCCGGCGGGGGTGCTCCCCTGGAGGAGCCAGATCAAAGGCCAGATATCAAAGAAACGAGTCTCGGCTATTGGGTTGGGGCGGCTGGGAATGCGGGTCCGGTTCTGGGAGGCAGAGAAAAAAAATTGTTACCTGTCTGCGGGTCACACTTGTGGGAGGAGACGGCATCGTGTAGGGAAGAATGGGAGCCCTGAAAAATAAAAGAATAAAAAATTATTAATATATATAATTTAACAAAATGTATAAAATTATACAGATGTTTGTTGATACCTCCGTCATTTGACATGGTCTCATTTAATGATAAGAATAGGCTAATAAATTTAGGCGGATGTAAATTTGTTATAAGGATTTAAATTAACAATAAATTCTTTATCTAAGACTATTTTTTTTTTAAAGCGGTTGAAGAATCATTTCATCTTGTAGAATTGTCTGAAATTAATTCCTATAAATTTAATTAGTTTAATAACAAAAAAATTCTTGCGCAGTTTTGTTCAAAAAGACCGACTTTTCATTATTTTATTTTGTATAATTTTTTGCGCAAGATATATATAAAACGTAAAATTAAATGAGAAACTAACAGAGGTATAATTTTTCTTTTATTTAATACTAAATTACGCTCTCATTTTATGAGAAAATTAAATTGTTATAATGGTAATTTGTTGGAATAATTAAAAATAACGAGTAGACCCTACACAGGCATCGAGTTGAAACTCATACATTACTGTGACACTGTATTTAAGCGCGTATGAAAAGTACACCGATAAAAAGTGAACGCAACCTCAATTTGAGGTTATATTGTCCGTTGTTGATCTAAAATTGGGCGTTATTCAGGAATGAATCGACCAATCTTCATCAAATTTTCACATGCACAAGTTCAGATTTATTACTACATCTAAATTTAAATGACTACATATCTTAAATTTGAATGAAATTTTTCTTGTAATTTTGGAAATTTTTGAGCTACAAAATTTGTACATGAATGTTATTTTGAGCCACAAAATTTTATATATAAATGGTATTCTCGTATTTCTTTACCTGAAAACGTAAAGAAAATTCTACTTCAACTCCCAATCCCTCCATGCGACGGAATGTAATACCGTAATTTTCTTCGAAAAGTCGATATAAAAATAGAAGAAGTTTCCATTTTTATTATTTAAAAACACATATTTCTAAATGAGTAAATATATGTTATAAAATAGCATATACTTCTTTTTAATCTTTTTTTATTTAACTTCTATCACAAAAAAATAAAAAGATAATAATGGAAAAAGGAACATTTTCAGTTACAGGCTTAAAGAATGTGGAATTGAATGTAATGATATGTATGCTTGTGTGCGCGCACGTTATACAGCGCTCGCTCATACTTTATAACATCTGCTTCTTTATTAAATAAAACGCATAAAAGATTAATAAAAAAAAATGAAGTCACATTGAAATGTAAAAATAACATCACTAAGGCATTATTAAATTTACTTCAGTAAAATGCATTCACATGCGCATTGATGCATCGAACAAATTGCACCGCAGCAATAACGATGCGATTCAGCAGCAGCGCAATTCCCTTATGCTATTATCCGATATCGTTCACCCTTTCATATATAATGCAAGTTTTATTAAGTTATTCCTCAAAACTATTTCAATAATGTATTATATCATTTTATAGAACAAACAAATAAAAAACTAAATATAAAGCTCTTTAACCTAGAATTTTATATAAAAACGAAACAAAATGTTTTTTCCTTTATTCATTTATTTTATCTCAAATGCTCTCGCTCGCTCAATCATGCTGTATCGTAAGACGCAAATAAGACAAGTACATCTGCAAATGAAGGAGAGAACTCCCATTTGCTCTTAAAAAGCACGAGTTTTAAAAAAGAACCTTAATACTAATAGTTTATTATACAGAGTGATTCACAAAGAATGTATCAAAATTTCAGAACAAATTCTACTGATGAAAATAAAGAAGAATGCTCATAAACGTAGGTTCGGAAACTCTTCGTTAGCGAGTGTCGGCTGGCGAAACATTTCACCCTGTTGTCTGCGCCTTTAGTAAAAAATAAGCCAGACTGTAATAGTCGGGACCCAAATTAAGAGGTAAATCTAATCGTTTTATACAGAATGTGATCTGAAATGTTACAAAAAAAAAATAGGTATCAGAACTGTATTTTTAATAGTTTGAGAAATCCTGGGTGGGATAAAAGACAAAAGATCAGGGTCAGAAAACACTATTTTCTGCTCGACGTAAAATAGCTTTGTTAAACGAGTAGGTAACACACACCAAACTCGTATAGAATTTGATTCTGAGTAAAATGATATGAATATTTACAAAAGTTAAAGAACGTAAGTTTATTAAAAACAAAAAAATATCAAAATGCGGAGGATTTTAACTACGAATTAAACGAAACAAAATTTCCAATATTACAAAACAAAATAATTAAATATTTTAGAAAAATAAAAAATACAAACGTAAACAATAAAACTAATTTAGAAACAAACTACTGAAAATGTTCTCCGCCACAATGGATACAGTAGTATGCCCGACGAACAAAGTTTTTGATGGCTTTATTCCACCAAAAACTGCAGGTACGTCACCCAAAACTGCAATATATGGTTTATTACCAGTTTCGAAACGAAATCTGTTTTTAGACCCGATCTTTTGACTTTTATCTCAAATTTCTCAAAAAATATTAAAAATGCAATTCTAGGACCTAGGTTTTTCAATTCAGATTTCATATAAACCACTGGGTAATTTGTAAATTTACCCCTTAATTTACGTCCCAAGCATTACAGTCTTGTTTAATTTTCCTCAAGGCGCAGGGTGAAATCTTTCTTCTGCTGACACTCGCTAACGAAGAGTTTCCGAACCTATCTTTATGTGAACTTTCTTTAGTAGAACATATCCTGAATGTTTGTTACATTCTTTGTGAATCACTCGATGTAGCTCAGAGTAACTTGTTCTGAAGGTGAGATCTTCCATGCAACCTGTATTCTATTAAAATATCTAAAAGCGATGTTAGTCCTTGTTACCCCGGCTTTCAGATAGATTTTTTTAATTTAATTATTTTAATGGTCATATTTTAAAGAGAAGATAGTCCAAATTTCACGGTTAAGAGATTATAACCGTAGAAATTGTCTTTTTTTATATCCTTTATTTCTGATCCACCAGTGTAATATGAGCTCTAAAATATGAAAATTATAATAAAATTATTAAAATCTAAACATGAAATTGAAAGCAATAAAACCAACAAAGTTATAGAGTATAAATTATGTTTTATTTAAAAACTCTACTTTGAAAACATATTAATGGATGAAAGAATTTTCAAAATATCATTGCAGAAGACGAAAACTCCATTTCTTTTCAATCTGAACACAATATCAGTAAATGGGATTAAGAAGAGATTTGTATAGCTATACCTTTTCTTTTAGAATGGATGATTTGTAATGCGCTTGTAAAGGTGCTTCATTACTAAATTAAGCTGTTTCATTTTAAAATGATGTTTCAAGGTAAGTCATTCATCCAGATAAAATCCCAGACTATTAATTCGTTATGATACACCGGAAATCTTCAGATATATAGTAAAACTTTCTTGTTTCGCGGCCTGTAGGGAGTTGCGTTCCACGTTTGTACAACGAGTAAGTAGTGTTTCTAGAGTTGTTACATTTATAGATCGTCACAGAAGGATTTGGGTCTTAATTACAACTCAACAATAGAACGGTGAACAATAGCTGTATCGAAGAGCGGTTTGCGTTAAATTGTAACTGGTAGACCTCGATTTGCCAACATTTTGCTCCATGATTAACGCGGGTAGCGCTTTAATCCCCTATCCACTCCGATACGGGTAAAATGACTTGTATAAATTAAAAGTAATCAAATTTAGGCAAAACCTTGGAAAAGAATACGAAAATAAGTAAATAATGAAAAAGAGACCGCTAAACGAAATGGAAAAATCATTCATAGGTTTGAAATTTGTATTTTCAAGGCTAAGATGTTGTTTCCCATCTCACGCGTAATATTAGTAGACTGATACATTTCATCTTACTCATCTTCGGTAGTTTGGATACATTTAACCTGAATAGAAGCACTACATTAATCGACAACCATTTTGCACCGAACTCAGAAATGCTTATTATAACAAATTTCTTCTTTTCTAGATACTAAAGAACAACCCAAATACAACATCAGGGATTTAATGTTATAATCTATGATATTAAAATGTTACCTTTTGTATCGGATGCAATTGTCTCTTATCGTTTCCGTTAATTTCTTTCGTATAGCTAATACATAATTTTGCCGTATCGCATTTAGGTGAGGTAGAGGTGGAGTAGAAGTACAAAATTCTCTTTTGAACTTGTCAAGAAAGTTAACTCGAAAGAGAATGCGGTACCTATTTTCAGCAACGGGGAATTCTAAATCGCAAAAATTGGGCTATAACAGTTAACAAACGGTTTTATTGCTAAGTGCACCGTCCGATCGTTGGCGATACAGTAGATCAACGTGAAGAACGGAAATCTGCTATTAAGGAGACGGTTGGATAATTCTAAATTATTATTCGATAAGATTGCATTATTTGTTTGTTGCTGGTGAAAGGAATACGCTACGACCAAATTCTACGCCGATGAACTCGGCATTGGAACGAAAGCGATCACAAATTCAATGTTATCTGTTATCTGCGAGAGGTTTGTGTTAATTCCTTAATTATTATCCTAGTTAGGATCGGTAGGCCAGGACTCGCACCAGAAATCAATGAATCGTGCTTCCCTAAGGGAAAACATAATGAAGGCCGGATTTATTCTACTCAATGGGTGTTAGGAGGTGTTTGTAGAGAAACAAGTGGCTGTTTCTTGTATTCTATGCAGGACAGGTCCGCGGAATCAATTGCAAAGGCGATCACAGTTAACATTATACCCGGCATAACCATTATATGTGATAAATGTAGATGTGATAGATGAGACATCCCCGGAATGCTGAACGAACACTATAGTGTCAATCACTCAGAATATTTCGTTGATCCTATTAGGCGTACTAATATTCAAAGGACTGAATCGGTGTGATCTACTGCAGAACGTAGAGACAATCACGAATGCGATACAATAGGGGGTAATCATAAATTTCTATTCATGCGAATTTACATGGAAACCAATCACAAAAATACGAATCTACGTTAACAAATGCTACAAGATGTAGAGGCGTATATCCCTTCTAAAAAAAAAACCAACTATATTTTAGTTCTATCTTAATAAAAAAACCGGTTTTATTTTAGTTTAGTTTATTTTAGTTTCAGTTTTTAGTTTTATTTTAGCTTTTAACCAGTGTTTTATTAATGGTTTTACAAGTTACGGGAACATTCTGTAAAAAACCCCATATTTTAAAATTCATATATATATATATATATATATATATATATATATATATATATATATATATATTATATATTATTTAATTTTTTCGATTTAGGCCCCCTATGGACCGAGTGAACAACTTTACGTATGGTTTTTAATCTTTTTGCTAAGTGACGTTTCGTTTTTTTTTGTGAATAGAGCTATTTTATCCCCTCAGATAACGGCAAGTTGTTAACTTGTTTTGTTATTTCTCGAAACAAAATGAAATTCTTAGTTTTGTCTAGAAACGCCCTCCAGTCTTGTGTTTCTTCATCGTGATGTATATATGTGTTATTTATTATCATCGTGTATATATACATGTATATATATAACAACCCCTTCGCGGCTTCGTTCGCTCTAAATGGTACTTGAGTCTCCCGCCGCGGTCAAGGTATTTTTATTTTTTTTTTGCTAAGTTATCGGAGGCAGGTGTAGCCAGCCAGTCGGGTTGCACATACAGTAACAGTGGCAATGTTGATTTAGTCGCCGCAAAGTACACCGTAAAAGCCGAATTTAAAAAAAATACATGAAAGTGGTTTTTAGATGTTTATCTGAAGTGTATAGCCCATCTAGTCCAAGCCCAATTCTAGTGAATATTTTATTTGGTTTAGTCAGAAATAGGGAAAAAGTTTGCAATAATTGTTCAAAATTTGTTCACTTTTCTTCATTCCTTTCAAGATAAAATTTCGAAAAATCTAGAAATCGGTTTTAAGATATTTACATGAAGATTACACACACCAAAAGTCAAGTTGATATTTTCGTCTGTTACCGAGAAATTAAAATAAAAGGAAATTTTTAATTTTTACTTCATTTTAACCCTCTAAACTCGGAATTTCAAAAAATTCTTTCTTAGCTGCTCTTACACCGTAAGAAGGTGTATACAAATTTTCATCAGTTTATCTTCAGTAGTTTTTATTGGGCGCTGAAGAATCGGTTAAGTCAATCGGGACTTTTCTTTTCGTATATAGAAAAAAAGAACTTACAAAAAAGTTTTACAAAATTTTAGTAAAAATCTTACTTTCCTTAATGAAAAGCTCTGCATAGTATTTATTATAGTATTCTCTAGAAGGACCGCTTAATAATCGTTCACAATTTTTTTTTTGAAATTTTTTAAGAAAATATTTTTTTTTATATTTGGGGGGGGGGTGTATTTTGAAAATAATTTGATTTCAAAAATGTTTGATCACTACTACTTTCTTGAAAGCGTTATTTATTTTTTCTTCAGTAAATTAAAACTATATTCTTTAACTTTAATGAAACTGTAATGAAGGAAATGAATTTTTTTAATTTCCCTTCAGTTGCGGGCGAGCACATCTTTTTTAATATTTAATTATTTTTAATATGATACGTATCAGTTGCGTTATTATTGAACTTCTTAGACAAATATTTCTGAGAAAAATGTTATTACACTAACACAGAGCCTGGGTAGCATTTTTTTTCTTCTTTATTATGAAACGTTGACATAAATAATTGTTTCTTAAACGTTTCAAACATAAAATACGCATTAAAAAAAAATATCCCCTTGAATGTAGAAATGGGAATGATTCAGCAAAAATGCTGTTTACATTAAACATCACGTAGTTCGTTTTGTACAGTCAAGTTTAAAATTCGTAGAAGAAAACTGCACCATTTGTTGCTCGGTTGTTAACGTCGTTGATAAAATGTACCTTTTTACGTACTTTAATTTTACGACTATTCTAATAACCCTGAGTTATAGAATCACCTATATTAATGTAAGGTAATGTTAAAACTGGAATTAACAGTGGAAGTTTTCAGAAAAAGATTTGATATATTTTATCGAGTGGAATCAATTTATAGATAGGAGAGAAATTTATTCTCTTAGATCGGTTAATTTATTTGAAAACAAAAAAGAATAAAACAATAAAACGTTAATAGAAAAGAGGATGATAATGTAGAATTAAGTTACAAGACGGTTTAAGAGAATATACTAGAAACGGAAGAATTTTTAAAAATTTAAATAGTAAAATTACAAAGGATGACTAAGAAAATATTAAAAAACAGGTTGGTTTTCGTTTACGCATTATGCTAGTATCAAATACAAACCTAAAAATTAGAAAGAATATTTTTGTGAAATATAGAGCTTTTTGATCGTTTAGTGGAACACAATAGGAAAAACAGAAAAAAGAACACATTTTTTTGGAAAGTGCTGTTGCAGCAAGAAATTAAAAATTAGATGGGTTGATAAAAAAATAAACGAAAAAATCCTTTAATGAATTGAAGGGAGAATTCTGCGGCAGAATCTTTCAGTGACAAATTACAATCGGTGGATCATATACTGAGATATTAGTTAATTCGGTAATGGAGGAATGCGTTAAAGGTAATAATTATAGAAAAAGACAAAGACTGGAAGAAGTAAAAAACACAATTAAGGATATAGGATGTAATAAATAAATGAGGATTAACAGATTCGTATAGAACAGAAAGGAATGAGGGATAGCTTCAAACCATTAACGATTTAAAAAATCTAAACTTTTTAAAAGATTTAAAATTATATGATTATTTTTTAAAGTGGCAGCTGAGAAAAGTAAATACACTTTCACATTATAATTATTATTGTTATAAAGTAGGCGCCACATTCTTGGTGGCGTAGTAATGTCTGTTTCTTTCATTCGGTATATCCTGACTATCAATCTTAGACAGGAACTATCAATGACCTTTTTATTGATTATAATGATTACCAAAATAAAATTTTAATAATATGATTTTTGATTTTGGGAGCTCCCTTGAGTCTATGAGGATAATTTTGTAAAATTACTTTTAAATATGTGATACTTAACAAAAAACTAATAATGAATTTAAAAAATTATTGTTTAAAAATATTGAAAAAATAAAATATAACTTTTATGATAGTAATGAAAAAAATTGCTTCTTGTTTTGGGCATCGGGTATATTATAGGAGCCAGTACTACTTAAATTTCAATTGACCTTAAAGTGACGAAGAAAAATTAAAAAAAATTAATAATAACAATTTAAGGTAGAGCCAAAAAACGAAAAAAAAAAATGAATATTATATTTTTCACAGGTGGGGAATAAATTTTTTTTTAAATTCTAAAGACATTTATATATATATATATATATATATATAGGTTAAGCTTAACAAACTTGCTTAAGTAAAGTTTTTTCTAAATCCAACACCCTACCCGATAAAGGTAAAAAAAAGAACGCAAAAATTTTCAAAAGAATTTTTCTGTTTAAGATCCGGGATTGATTTTGGTAATACCAGAAAAGAAGTTTTTTAAATATTAAAACCGAAAGAAATTTTAACCAGAGTTTTTTTCTAAAAAAATCTAAATCGGGTTTTTCGTGAAATCCTTCCACCCGCCTAAATAATTTTGAATAAAATTAATATGATTCATATGATGATATGCACCATATATAGAAATATTTGAGCCAAATTAAAAAAAAAATAGGTTCGGTCAATCCTGAGATAAAAGACCAGAATTGATGAAATCAGTGCGACACACATACTTTCATACGTACGGGTACACAAACGTAGATATGTTTGTTTATCTAAATTGATTACTTGGACCCTCAAATGTAAAGATTTTTTTTAAAAAACCCGATACCCCATTTTTGACACCATCACTATACTTTCCCCTTTATTTTAGCTATTTGGCCATATTTTCCAGGAAAATAAAACGTATTACAAGAAGAATCGGTCAGCGATAGAAGAAGAAATAAAATTTCTATAAGGTTAGTAAATGAAATGGCGTTTTTAAGTGATGGAACCCGAACGTATTCAAAAAATGATTTAAGAAGGTATGAAAATGAATGATACAAAAATAATTATGATATGACAATAACCCAAGATCCTGGATTACTACCTCAAATAACGCTGAATATTGCTCAAAAGAAGGGAGAATTATAAAAGCAAATAGTATAGATAATTAGATACGATATTTATAGAAAAACTGCAAAAGTAAAAACAAGACAAAAACTATACTACTTTATGAAAAGCTAAGGAAGCTTTTCATAAAAGGAAAAATTTATATTTTAATAAGAGTTAGATTTTAAAAAGCGTTGCGAAATATATTTCAAATGTATTTTTGTATAAATTAAAAAAACGGATAAAGAAAGTGTGTGGATATTCGAAATGTGGAAAACAACAAGATTAGACGAAATTAAAGGAACAGATAGGATGAAAAACAAAGGAGTAATGTGAATTATGAACTAGAATCGAAGCTTAATCAGAACAATTCCTGAAAGGAAACCTGATTGGGTGGGTCATAATACGAGAGGTGAAAGACTGATTAAAACAGTGATAGAAGAATCAGTTAAAATTGGAAAAAGAGAAACCAAAAATAGAGAAAGAATTATAGGAGATATAAAAGAAAATAATTTTTTTTCAAGATCTTAAAAATTTAGCTAGATACAAAAGAGATTAGAAAAGTGTAAAGGACCCGTCTCAAAGCAGATAAAACATACAACGATCGAGTGAACGAGGCCCTCCTCACTACACATGTTGATTATACCTAACAAAATAAAAGCATCAAGAAATATTGTTTGTGGTATAATAAGAGAATTTTAAGATAATGAAATGTTAAATCGATAACAGGAAATCTGCTAATCATAAAAAAAATAGTACTGTATAAGGTAGTCAAGGTAAGGGTTCACGTTGAACGGGTACATGAAGAGCATACATACGATGATGGTAAAAGAGGAAGGTGGGAGAAATACGAGGAGAAACCAGGATGGAATGCGACCAATTAATTATACAGATGCTGATTGCAATCAAAGCCCGTAACCGACTGCGATGTAACATGCAAACGTGTGTGTGCATGTGGATTTGTATGCTCAGTAAGATTGTGAATTATATATACTACGTACTGCATTACGCAAAACTGCATTTGTCTTCTAACATAGATTTAATCAAAACATTTCCCCTGAATATTCTGGTAAAATTGCAATTAAAATTTTTAATTAAAAAATTCAAAGTAAAGCAAAATTTAAAATTTATTTCGTAATATTTCTGTACTTTGTACAAATATTTTATGTAATTTAATACGATAATAAACAGCGATATATAAAATTATTTGTAATTTTTTTCAGTTTCCCAATAAATTGCTTAAATTAAAATGTTTCTTAAAAAGAAAAAGTATAGACAAATTTTTAATAAGAGAAAAAATCTGTGTGAAAAAGATTAAATTATTAAAGCTGTTTTGGTATTTATCTTGAAAGAGAAAAAGTTTTTAGTTCTATACTGAGTTTTTAACCGATCTCCGTGACGGTGTGGTAGCATCAGACTTTTCATCCGAGCTCCAGGGTTCGAATCCCGGTCAAGCATGGCACTTTTCATACGCTACAAAATGCTATTTCCATATCCCACGCACAAGCTTCAAGCTTATGCGGTGATATCGTCAAGCAAAAGAAAAGAAGAAACCTTATTTTTTAAGCACTACCTTTGACAGTTCTAATTTCTCACAGGAATTAAAAGCAAATTACCATAAAAATCTCCTATTTTTCACCTATTATTGTAGTTATTCAAATTTAAAGTTTAAAAAATTAATCTCTTTTCGTTTCGGTCAAATGTGGACCATGTTTAATACTTTTTATAATTTCTCTCTTCTTCCTTTCAAGTCAGTAATTTTTAAATTTCTCATTCGGTTTTTTCCTGAATCCTAACATTACTAGTCATTTTGTTTGGAGCTTTCCAAGATTTCCCTTAATTAATTACCGATTTTGTAAATCCGTAATTTTTAAATCTGTTTTGAAATAAATCTTTCTGAACCTTATCACGACATACTATTTAGTTTTCCTTCTTTTTAAAAAACGAGTAGGATATTCTCGGAAATTCTATTTTCATTAATCGTTAAAATGTAGCGTATGAAAGCCGATGTAATCCTCCGTCATTATTTCTTAAAATTTTTTGTATAGTATTTTACGGGGGCGAGTTTATATATCTATCTATGTATATAAAAGAACATAATCTGATAGACTGGCTTACTAATCAACGCCCAGCTAAAACTACTAAAAATAAATATTTATAAACATTTGTATGCATGTTCAGTCAGGACGACTTAAACGGCCGTATCAACATCACTCAGTCCTCTGAGTACTGCGCAGCTGAAAGCAATGGAAAACTACAGCTGCTTTTTTCCAAGAAAATGTGGCTCTCTGCATTTTCACATAGCATTAATGGAGGCGCCTTCCTTGGTAAAATATTCCGGAGGTAAAATAGTCCCCCGTTCAGATCTCCGGGTGGGGACTACTAAGGAAGGGGTCACCAGAAAATTAAAAAATAACATTCTACGAGTCGGAGCGTGGAATGTTAGAAGCTTGAAAAAGGTTGGTAGGCTAGAAAATTTAAAAAGGGAAATGGGTAGGACAAATGTGGATATAGTAGGAATTAGTGAGGTTCGGTGGCAAGAGGAAGGCGACTTTTGGTCAGGTGATTTTAGAGTAATTAACTCAGCGTCAAATAATGGGCAGGCAGGAGTAGGTTTCGTGATGAACAAGAAGATAGGGAGGAGAGTGGAGTATTTCAAAACGCATAGCGATAGAATCATTGCAATAAGGATAAAATCAAAACCTACACCGACAACGATTGTTAACGTCTATATGCCTACAAGCGCCCATGATGATGATGAGGTAGAGTGTGTATACGAAGAGATTGATGAAGCAATTAAACACGTAAAAGGAGATGAAAATTTAATAATAGTTGGAGATTGGAATGCAAGCATTGGAAAAGGCAAGGAAGGAAATATAGTGGGTGAATACAGGCTGGGCAAAAGGAATGAAAGAGAGGACCGACTTATAGAGTTTTGCACCAAGTATAATTTAGTAATTGCCAACACCCAATTTAAAAATCATAATAGAAGAATATACACTTGGAAAAAGCCAGGCGATACTGGAAGGTATCAGATAGATTATATCATGGTTAAGCAAAGATTTAGAAATCAACTCGTTGACTGCAAAACTTACCCTAGAGCAGACATTGATAGCGACCATAATTTGGTGATAATGAAATGTAGATTGGGGTTTAAAAACCTGAAGAAAAGGTGTCAGATGAATCGGTGGAATTTAGAGAAGCTTGAGGAAGAGGAGGTAAAGAAGATTTTTGAGGAGGACATCGCAAGAGGTCTGAGTAAAAAAGATAAGGTAGAAAATGTAGAAGAAGAATGGGAGAATGTTAAAAAGGAAATTCTTAAATCAGCAGAAGCAAACTTAGGCGGAATAAAGAGAACCGGTAGAAAACCTTGCGTTTCAGACGATATATTGCAGCTGATGGATGAACGTAGAAAATATAAGAATGCTAGTGATGAAGAAAGTAAAAGGAACTATCGGAAATAAAGAAATGCTATAAACAGGAAGTGCAAACTGGTGAAAGAAGAGTGGATTAAAGAAAAGTGTTCAGAAGTGGAAAGAGAAATGAACATTGGTAAAATAGACGGAGCATACAGGAAAGTTAAGGAAAATTTTGGGGTACATAAATTAAAATCTAATAATGTGTTAAACAAAGATGGTACACCAATATATAATACGAAAGGTAAAGTCGATAGATGGGTGGAATATATTGAAGAGTTATACGGAGGAAATGAATTAGAAAATGGTGTTATAGAGGAAGAAGAGGAAGTTGAGGAGGATGAAATGGGAGAAACAATACTGAGATCTGAATTTAAGAAAGCATTAAAAGATTTAAATGGCAGAAAGGCTCCTGGAATAGACGGAATACCTGTAGAATTACTGCGCAGTGCAGGTGAGGAAGCGATTGATAGATTATACAAACTGGTGTGTAATATTTATGAAAATGGGGAATTTCCATCAGACTTCAAAAAAAGTGTTATAGTTATGATACCAAAGAAAGCAGGGGCAGATAAATGTGAAGAATACAGAACAATTAGTTTAACTAGTCATGCATCAAAAATCTTAACTAGAATTTTATACAGAAGAATTGAGAGGAGAGTGGAAGAAGTGTTAGGAGAAGACCAATTTGGTTTCAGGAAAAGTATAGGGACAAGGGAAGCAATTTTAGGCCTCAGATTAATAGTAGAAGGAAGATTAAAGAAAAACAAACCAACATACTTGGCGTTTATAGACCTAGAAAAGGCTTTCGATAACGTAGACTGGAATAAAATGTTCAGCATTTAAAAAAAATTAGGGTTCAAATACAGAGATAGAAGAACAATTGCTAACATGTACAGGAACCAAACAGCAACAATAACAATTGAAGAACATAAGAAAGAAACCATAATAAGAAAGGGAGTCCGACAAGGATGTTCCCTATCTCCGTTACTTTTTAATCTTTACATGGAACTAGCAGTTAATGATGTTAAAGAACAATTTAGATTCGGAGTAACAGTACAAGGTGAAAAGATAAAGATGCTACGATTTGCTGATGATATAGTAATTCTAGCCGAGAGTAAAAAGGATTTAGAAGAAACAATGAACGGCATAGATGAAGTCCTACGCAAGAACTATCGCATGAAAATAAACAAGAACAAAACAAAAGTAATGAAATGTAGTAGAAATAACAAAGGTGGACCGCTGAATGTGAAAATAGGAGGAGAAAAGATTATGGAGGTAGAAGAATTTTGTTATTTGGGAAGTAAAATTACTAAAGATGGACGAAGCAGGAGCGATATAAAATGCCGAATAGCACAAGCTAAACGAGCCTTCAGTAAGAAATATAATTTGTTTACATCAAAAATTAATTTAAATGTCAGGAAAAGATTTTTGAAAGTGTATGTTTGGAGTGTCGCTTTATATGGAAGTGAAACTTGGACAATCGGAGTATCTGAGAATAAAAGATTAGAAGCTTTTGAAATGTGGTGCTATAGGAGAATGTTAAAAATCAGATGGGTGGATAAAGTGACAAATGAAGAGGTATTGCGGCAAATAGGTGAAGAAAGAAGCATTTGGAAAAATATAGTTAAAAGAAGAGACAGACTTATAGGCCACATACTAAGGCATCCTGGAATAGTCGCTTTAATATTGGAAGGACAGGTAGAAGGGAAAAATTGTGTAGGCAGGCCACGTTTGGAGTATGTAAAACAAATTGTTGGGGATGTAGGATGTAGAGGGTATACTGAAATGAAACGACTAGCACTAGATAGGGAATTTTGGAGAGCTGCGTAAACCAGTCAAATGACTGAAGACAAAAAAAAAAAAAAAAAATTAGTAAGTCTGCAAACAAAAAAAAAATATTAGTTTGAAAAATAATGATAATATTATTGTTGCATTTTCACACCACCCAAGAGGTAGCAACTACAGCGCGTTGAGATTTTTTTTATTAGAGTGAAATCTTTGAATTACCAAAAAACCAACCTTTGAATTAAATAATTAAATAATATTCAAAGTGAAATAACATTACCAAAGTTGGCTACCCTGTGGAATTTCAAACTTCTCGCTCAGGGAAATGGGAAATTCCCACAGGGAGAAAAGGGAAAAACCAACATGGCGGACGCGACACTAGCACTCATCGCGGGAGGGCTAGGCACTTGTGACTCCGTACTCCTATTTCCGTACTACTAATTTCGAATTTAAAGGGTTAAAAATGAATAAAAATGAAATTTACAATTTTTTTTAATTTCTCGGTAACAAATGAAGATATCAACTTGATTTTTGATGGGTGTAATTTTCATTTGAATATTTTAAATTTCTAGATTTTTTTTAAGTTCAGAGTTAAAATAGATTTTAAATATTTTTTGAAACCCTGCAATTTTTTTTAATTTCTCGGTAAAAAAATGGAAATATTAGTTTGATTTTTGGTGTCTGTAATTTTCATGTAAAAACCGATTTCTAGAGTTTTCGAAATTCGACCTCGAAGGAGGTGAAGAAAGATCAAAAAAAAATTTGAACAATGATTGCAGATTTTCCCCATTTCCGACTATTCTGAACTAGACATTCACTAAATCGAGGCTTGCAAATACTCTTCAGATAAATATATAAAAATCATTTTCGGGATTTTTGAATTTTGATTTTTTTAAGGGGTACGACGGTGTACGTGGCTCAACCGACACAGCCACTGCCACTGTTATTGTATGGCGACGCGACTGACTGCACTTGCCTCCGCTAACTCAACTAAAATACAGAAAAAAAATTGACCGCGACGGATAACGCAAGTAACCACTTACAGCGGGCGAAGCCACGACGGTGATTCTAGTTTTATATATATAAATTAAACTGCTCATATGACCAAATAATTTCCTTAAAAATTTGCTTTCTTTCTTTTTTTAATTTTTCTTTTAAAAGGTCCTGTTGATCATCGTCAACGATGACGTTTCTGAACAAATCACTGTATTCAAATCTGCAAAAAAAGATTTTTCTAAATTAAGACAAGATTCAAACTTTAATAATGGATTAATAAATCTGTCCTTTAAGTTTTTTTTCTTTTTATGTATCCAACGATCGATATGAATTCGTTGGTCTTTTTTTTATAAAACAGTTTTCTCTCAATTAAAATAAGATTTTCTTTTATACCGAATTATTTCTTAATAACAATATTATAATGCGTAATAATTTCAAATAACAATATAAAAAAATTATTTGCGAAGAAAAATGAATTTCCATTAAATTAAGTACAAGGAACCGCCGTTTATTCAGAAAGAATACAGTCGCTTCCATAAAAAAATGATGTGTAACTTATCTGCACTTCTGTTTTGCTTTGAAGCCAGCATTATTTTCCCTAAAAAAATTCCGAGTTTGTCAACAGTTTTAATAGAAATATTTATTTTTTTTTATAACTTTTTCCGCCCTGATGTTACTTGAAATTTTGTCGAAATAACTATTATTACAGCCTCCATACTGAAACAAACAATTGGAAAAAAATACTCAAACATCAGATATAACTGTGTTCTTAAATAATTTAAAGCTATTTTTCTGTATTATTTATTAACGAATTCGTAGACTTATAAAATAATACTTATGTAAAAACAAACGAAAAGTAGGGTACATTTTATACGTAGTTTGGCGTTAATTATTACAGCTTTTGCCAGATAAATTAAAAATTACAGGAATAACTCAGAAAATAACACGATATAAATTTTAAGTTTTTCCATAAATTAGTTTTAGATAACACTCTTCAGAAAAACAAGTTTTGTTACGCCTACTTTTTGTACAGCATAATTTTCTAAACATCGACGAATGTTTAGAATTTCACCTTAGAGTAAAAGGTAAAATTTAGAGAAAGTATTTATAAATTTAAATTCGGTGTATATTAAACATTATTCCTAGAGAAAGGATTATCGATCATTATCTTTTGTACTTACAGGCAGAAACAGGAAAAACTGGAAGAAACAGTGTAAAATAACAAATTAATTTATCACCTATTTTATGGAACATACATCAAATTGTGTATGTATATCAGGTCCTGAAACCGAACACGTTATAAGATACCTAAAATCACATACAAGACATGAAAGTGACGTAGAGTTTCTAATAATAAAAACGCATCCGTGCCAGGCTTACTAAAGAAAATGCTTTAACTCCCTTTGCCGTTTTAACTGAAATAAACATAATGTGCGTATGGCTTTCTAAGCCCATCAAAGAAAGTTGTTTAACCTTACCACCGCTCTGTTTACCGTAAGGACTGGCTGCATAATAAACTTTATTACTCCAAAAGAAAGGATCTCTTACTGTATATCTTTTAGCTCAGAATTTTTACAGGTTACGCATCGATAAGACCGGGGTAGAGAGTGTAAATTTTATATTAATATGCTCTTTTTTGTTGTGAAATTATACATTATATTGGCTACTCTCATTCAAAAAAGAGGAGCTTTATATATATTCTCTTTAATGAATATACATGTTAATTTACTTCCTTATTTTATCTCTAAATGCATCTCTAGCAAGAAAATATTACAAAAAATCTGATGTGGAGGCTACATTACTTCCTTGTACGCGTATTAAATTACGTATACACATTTTTTTAAAATGATAAGTACATAAAATATTTATTTAAATTAATAACTTCTGATAGATTTTCATTTTGTTTTTATTGTTATTATTGAATTATTATTTACTGTAAAAATATTTTTACAATCACAGGTTAATAATTATTAATAGATCAATAAATTTAAATTAAAAAAAGGAGATGAAATCTTGATTCGAACCGATGTGCCTTTCCCTTGTAAGATCCAATTATTTCATTTATTAAAATTTTATTTGGCTATAACTCTGGAACCGATGAAAATAAGTACCGCTTATGATATATTGTTGGAAATCTCTGAATGAGGACTTATTATTGCAGTTAAGAAGATTCAAAATTCAGATGTTTTTGGATTTTGGTTTTTTTGGACACTTTTGGTCTAGTCGATTGCAATCAAAAGGGAAGGTGCAGAACTAGATGTTACAACAGTCCTAAATCCAAAATTTTAACATCCTAAGACTAATCGTTTTTGAGTTATGCGAGAAACATATATAGGTACAGGTATGTACAGACGCCACGCCGAAACTAGTCAAAACGAATTCAGGGATGATCAAACTGTACATTTCCGTTGAAATCTGAAAACCGAAATATTTTGCGATCACATTACGTCCTTTACGTCGTACAAGAAAGTAAAAATTAAATGAGTTGGAGCCAAAAACAGAATATTACATTTGTTAAAGGTGGATAAAAATTTTTTTTTAAATTCTTAAAATATTTATTAATAGGTTAAAATTTAATTCTATTTTCTCTAAATCTAATACCTCGGCTAATTAAAGGTAAACGAGAACGTAAAACTTTTCAAAACGCTTTTCTTTGTTTAAGGTCCAGGGTTTATAATTTTTGAAAATTGTAGGCATTTTTTGATAGGTCTATATAATATGATATACAAAATACCAAAAATTTAAAAAAGATATATTAAAACCGAAGAGAGTACACGAAAAAATACACATTTATAATTCAATTTTCAGACCCGGGGGGGTTGATTATTTTGAAAAAAAGTTGTTTTGATCTGTACAATTTAGGTACAAAATCTGCCAAAGAAAACCTTTTTCTAAAGTACCTATGAAGAAAATCGAACTTGGTTTTTTCGCGATATCTCCAATCTCCTAAAAGACTTTTGACAAAAAAATTAACATGATCAATACCCCACATTTAGAATTTCTTGAGCCAACATTTGGGGAAAATCGGTTATAAAAGCGTGCAACATAAATTTCTACATACATACACATATTCATCCTTACATAAATATGTTTTTTTTTGTGTGTAGATGAACTAGATGGATTCTAAAATGTAAGATTTGAAATACCAGTTACCTTATTTTTGATACGATCATCATACTTTTCCTTTCAATATAGCTATTCTAGCTATATTCGCCGGAAAAGTAATACATACAAAAAGAAAAGCGAAATTTAAAAAAACCGTTTACTTTTATTTCCACTTTGCTTATTTTTCAATATAATCCTCTCTCCTTTTATGCACTTCAGTCTATTTTTCAACAAGCATTTAATTTCCTTCTTGAAGCCAAATCAGAATTGTACGACCGATAATCCAGCAGTTCAAAACTGAAATCTTGAAGGCAAAAATTTGTTATTATGGATGTACGAGAACAATCGTTGCCGTGAAACAAAATCAAACCTTTTGAAAAGTTACACGCTTTTTGGAGATGTTTTTTGCCTTCAGTGATACCAGTGACACGGTAGTTTTCACATTTCATGGTTTCACCTTTAGGCGTGAAGTAAATAAAAACTGATCTTACATACCGCAGAATATAGTCATAATTAACTTTCAAGCTGATGGCCTAACTTTCAGTTGTTCATCGTACGCAAAAATTCTAATATTTTTAACCGATCAGTCTGATGAGGATACCATATGACTTACTTGTACGCCTATTAAATTGCTCATACACATTTTTAAAAGTACAAAAAATTTTATTTCACCAATAACTTCTAATTTTTTTCATATTTTTTCTTATTGTTATTATTGAATATTTTTTATAGTAAAACTTTTTTTACAATCACGGGTTAATAATTATTAATTAAATATATTTAAATTAATAAAAGAAAAGTTAAAAAAATAAATAATAAAAAAGTTAAAAAAAAAACAAAAAGAGATGAAGTCTGATTCGAACCGATGTACCTTCCCTTTAAGATTTAAATATTTCATTAATTAAAATTTTAATTTTAATTTCAATTGCAATCAAAAAGGGAGGTGCATAACTAGATGTTACAACAGCGCTAAATCTAAAATTTCAAAATCTTACGGCAAATCGTTTTTGAGTTATGCGAGATATACTTACAGACGTCACCCCGAAACTAGTCAAAATGGATATTTCCGTTGAAATATGAAAATTGAAATGTTTCGCTATCACAGCGAAATCACATAAAAAGATAATAATAAAAACGTAATAAACGGCTGAAATCAAATGTCGGATAAATAAACGCTTAATAATTTCAAAATTAATCTGATCTAATAAGAAAAAGTTCCGAATTCAAAAATTTATTTGATAATATTTTGGAGCAAACTCTATATATAATTTGAAAGCGGCATACAATATCGGTAAAAATCCATTTTTTTAATGACACTAGATTCGATTAAAGAAAACAATAACAGTATCGTGATTAGTTTGATCGGTATATCTGAAACTAATCGCTTTCAAATGGATTGAATTAATTCAACGTAACGTACCATATACGAGTGCTTCCGTAAAGGGAACTTCGTTTCACACTTATTAAAGTAACGGTGAGAAAAATTCATTTATGGAATTTAAAACCGTTCCCGTAGTCACGTTTCGTACTTTGAGAGAAACCGAAAGAGGGTAGGTAAACGCGGAGGTGTATGAGGATTAGCTAAAAGGGAATAAAAGGTAGAGAGGACAAAGAAAAAGGGAGATTGAACAATTTGTTTGTGTTTCTCTACATTTTGTTACTTTCCCCTTCCAAAAAACCCCTCTCTAACTTCATTTCATCCCTTCGTATTCCCTAAAATACTAGACCTGTATATAATCCATCGTGTAATAACTTCCCTAACCTTCCCTGCTTTTACTACAACGCATCACACAGTTATCTCTTTTAAACACGATACAAACATACGTTAAAAGAAACGGAAACAAGTCATTCCTTTTATTCACGCTTTGTTAATCACTACGCGTATGAAAATTTGATTCCCACTAAAGCAACTTCTAATAATAATAATAATAATAATAATAATAATAATAATAATAATAATAATAATAATAATAATAATAATAATAATAATATATAATATAATTATATATCTATAAGACATTATAGCAACTTATACGCGTTTATTATTAAGCACATAAACAACGTTATAAAACGATAGAGTCGCATATATTGATGGCTGGACAAAGATAAAAGTAGTTTGTTGTAAGAAAATGCTTGAGTTCGGTTCGGTTAGGCTGTTTAGTGTAAGAGAAAAGAGTTGAAGAACAAACTGCGTTAAGGTTGATCATCCGTTGAAATAGAAATCAAAAGATGTGGAATGTGCGATGTGAAATGTATAATATCGGTTTGTTATAAAATTAGAACGAGATTGACAATCGGTTGATAGAACTAATCGGGTAACTCCTGCATTTTAATGAAAACCAATAACAATCTTTAAGTCTGTAAATATAGATTAAGAATAGATAGATAGACGGATAAAGATCTTTAAGTAAACACAGGTTTAGTTGTCTAGCAACTAGTCGCTAGACTGTCATATGGTGCTAGTCCCACGGATGGAGAAATGACCGAAAGTAAAATAGCCACCAAATCGGATTCCGGGTGAGGACTGCACCGACTCCTTGTGAAGGAAATTGCAGTCAACAGTAGGAAAGAAAGTAAGAATAGCGGCTACCTAGAATTTTCCAAGATGTAAATTAACATAACATTGAAGCAGAAAGAAAGCGATCGTGTTAAACATTCTTGAACGTGAGGTGTGTCGGTCTGGTTGCGGGAGTGTGAAGCTGGACGATGCGGTGATTTACCATTCTGGATCGAATAATCTTACTTACAAAGCGAGTGTCGCTGTTTTTGTAGCTGGACACGTTGGCAATCGGGTTTTGGATTAAGTTTTGTTGTCGGAAAGAGTGATGTTAATAATGGAAACTAATTACCGACCTCTGAATATTATTCAAGTTTACGCATCTACAGCGGAAGAAAAGAATTGAGCGATTTTACCGAACAAATCGCAACACTGTTAAAACTCTCTAAAAGAGGTGAAATCACCACCGTTCTGAGCGATTGGAATGAAAAAATCGGTAGAGGTCAGAGTGGAAAAATTGTTGGTAGGTTTGGCCTCGGCGAAAAGAACGTCCGGGGAGACAGGCTGGTTCAGTTCCACAAGTTTCGTCTGTACAGAACCTGTGTAGTAATTCAAATTACCAGACAGAAGATTTTACTCATGGATGTCGCCATCTGGGTCGGCTTGTAATAAGATTGGTTTGTCCTCTTTCACAAATAATTTAAGTAAGATTTTGATTGCGCGCAAACATATCCTGGCGCTAATGTGAATTCTAATCGCATCCCGGTTAAAAATGATTTTCGACGGTGGGTAAACCTCCGCACCGAAAAAAAATAGATGTTTAAAGCTGCTGGAATCAGATACTCGTATGCATACAACGGTAAAAATGAAAGAGATAATGGCGGAATTGCAGTCTGTAGCACATCCACAACCATCCGTTCCACAACCAGCCTTTCATGCAACTTTGCCGATTACCGGAAAGAGGCGGATGGATCGATAACCGCTGACCTCACTCGGATCCTTTCCTGATTTTAAGAGCATCCTCACCAAAGCTATCTTCCAACAAATCGGAAAGCAAACCCAGCATAAGCACCCTGAAAACAGCCTGCCAAGCGACTCTCTTATGACAGGCAGCAGATGATAGAAAATATCCGGGTTAAGTTGGTCAATCCCCGGTGCCTTTCTCAGTGCCATTCGAGAAACCTCTCGGTCTATATCTACGGGTTCCTCAGCCCGTACGCCGGTGAATGTTGTCTCACCCGCCCTAACGCCGACTTCTACTTTACCCTCCGATGCATCTGGAACAGAGTGTCCAGGAACGCCTGGTAATTCGCCACAGATGTTAAAGTGTGGTCACGACCACCAAACCCGCATCGAACACTGGACAACACGTGCAATGGCTTTGGCCGGTAACATGCCAGGTAACTTGAAAGACAAACTCACTAATATGATACTGGAGAATGACAACTTGATAACTTGCTAATAATAGAATGACAATGAATTATTTGATGATACAAGGCTTGCACAGTTGTGTGTGCTGGATAATATTAATTCTGGTCAAGATGATGCTTGTCAGGATGAAAAATCAAGATGAAGATAGAGAAGATGTGATATACGAAATTAAAAATATGAAAATCGGTAGAGCTATCGAGCCTGATAAAATGTTCGGTGAATTATTAAAACTACCGAAGGACGACGATTTCTTGGAAGACTTTGATATCAGTCTGATACAAGAAATTTCTTGTGTAGCATTATTGGAATCAAATGGCAGTTATTCGTTAAGAAGTTGTTGAATGGGAGGAGGTATCTGTCAAAAAGTGCTACATGCTGTCCCTGTCGTTTTTTAAAGTATACTCAGAGGTCATTCTCAAACGAATGATTGGAGGTGACGATGGTATCGCGATCGGAAGCTCGTACGTGTTGAATGTACGATCTGCTGATGATGCTGTGCTTACGTATTTCTGACCCGTTCTGGGCTGCAGGATATGCTTACAAGAGTGTACAAAGTTAGCACTGAATACAGTCTGGAAATTAACACCTGGAGATCAAAGCGGACAACACGTAAAAACGCGATGCACCTCAGATACACGATCACCAGTTAATGTTGAACGATGAGTTCATCGAAAGATTCACCAGATTTCAATATCTTGGTACCTGGCTATAAAAGGAGACAGACCAGTCTATTGAAATAAGTTTAAAAATCGAGAGAGCCAGGAAAGCGTTTTGAATACGAAAAATCTAATGATCTGCAAAGATTTGATCTTAAAATGACCCATTCAGTTCGTACGTTGTTACATATGGTTAACGCTCCTATACGGGATGGAAAACCGGGCCCTCACTCGCATGCTGGAAAGGAAAATGTACACTCTGAAGATGTACACATACCGACGTGTGCTCAAAATTTTCAACCGGGATCATCTTACTAATATTGGGATGTTGCGGAGAACGTCTAAGGTGACAGAGCCGCTAATACCATTCGTTAAAGGAAGATCGAGTATTATGGACATATAAGCAGAAATGTCTAGAAATACTCTGTTTTTCAACTTATCTTACCTGGTAAACTAGACGGCAGAAGAAGTATTGGAAGAAGCGTAATGGTGTCAGATTTATGATGGTTCAATTGTTCACCGATAGAATTATTCAGCTGCGGATAGGGTTAAGGTAGCCGCTCAGATCACCAAACTTCGGAAGGAGTTGCTGTAATCAAGAAGAAAAAAATTATAAATAATATCCATAGTAAAAACAATGCTGCCAAGATGACTACGTTATAAAAAAGTAAGTGTGGGGCGTGTCGCCACAGTTATTCGGTATCATATCATTTTCCTTGTTTTCAAATGTACTTTAATTATTGAAATTTATGTTTAATTAAATTTGTTCCTGTTTTGTTAATTTTTGATTTGATATAATTAATCGTTTATTTTTTCTCTATATAATTATTCTGGAGCTGCTTCCCGCTACAGATGTTTTAGTTAATAGTACCTAAGTATATTATCGTATTACTTTTTTAAGCTTTAGCATTAAACCGATCTAGTTTAAAATACTTGTTTAAAGTTTTTAAATACTTTTCTACTAGGTACATAGTACATTACTATTCCTATTTTATCGGAACTTTGAATATTATTGTAATAATAATAATAATTATGTAATATAAATCCTATCACTTTGAACTTTAACAACGGAACGAATTCCGATAAGGCTAAGGAGTACTCCTCGAGATTGCTGGATGAATGGGTCATAATTTGATAAGTTTTCCCATATCTATTGATTCAATGATCGACTAAGTTTCTGTAATCTCGGTTTTAGTCTATAAAAATGTTTTTTTTTGTTACTTTATCATCCGTTTCAGTGATTACTCTACGGAATTTATACAAGCTTCTTAAATATATTGTGCGAAGCGGAGTTCTGTCTATGGGGAAGATCTATGGTTAATGAAGGAGAAACGAAGACAAGACACTACCTTAACTAAAATCAGTAGCTTACACTAAGTCCTCATTGTAACGTTGTAATAGTTTTATTATTAAAAGGTTTTATAAGTTAAATAAGTATGTATTATGTTTAATGTACAAATAAATATATTATTATTCTGTAACGAAATGCTTTCAATAAACGGATACGAGTTATTCTTATGTTATCAGATACGGACTATTAGCAGAAGAAACACCGATCGTATGGTTTGCGATAGAGGGAAAAGCTCGCCTTACTACCGCTGACAGAGTTCTGAAATTCGATATTCAGTCTTCTACGACAATACTTTCTTCCTTCTCCAAATTACCAATTCAGAATTTCTAGTCGTACATCGAAACGCATAGAAATATAATAATGAAATTATTACAAAAAATTAATTTTTTTCAGGAATAAAGATATAATTCTCTGTATACTGTAATACAATTACGTAATTATTATTAAATGAAATTCGTTTGAATAACCCACCAGACTTACCACATAAATCCTGCAAGTAATCTACGACAACTACAATAAAAGAAGTTCTCCTTCATTACCAGAAACTTCGGAATGGATAGTCAACTCTGGTTTAGTCATTGCACGCACATAAATCGAAATTTTTATTCCACAAGTCTTGCTGGTGAACGATCGATTTATAAACGCGATGGAGCAATGAACGATGGAGCTTTATAAAAAATAGGTAAAATATATGACGAAAATATCAGTTCATAGTCCGGTAATTAAATAATCAGATAGAAGTAGGGTATTAAATAGAAGTAAAAACATTGAATTTGACATAATTTTTTTTAAATATGTCCTTTTCCGTCGGTACAGGTATGCAATATTACAATGATTAAAAAGACTGAATATTCTGTGAATATATTCAACATGTGTAGGTGAGCACGTAAATTTGTTTACCGTAATTTCTAGAAAACTATACTCTTGTAAACCGGTTCACTGTTGTGAAAAAGGAACATACAGACTTATAACTTATGAAGAAGTACATTAGTTTTTGCAAGATTGTTAGGGTTTTTATAAAGTTTAATTAATAATTAAACTGGATTTTAAAAGTAACTAAATCACTGAGCACAAAGAGTCTTTGTTTTCATTTAACGAAAGCAAATTTTAAGCTTATCGGTTATTTTATGTAGATTGCTATTTGGCTAAGGCCTTCGCTCATGCAACTCGCTTCAACAAAGTCAAAGAATCTATTACCCAGTATCTATTTCTCAAGTAATTTAATCCAAGATCGCTCACAATTTTAGGGATCCCTAATCAAAAAAAGAATATGCAGTACTCAGATTGGGTTTATAATTATTGGTCTTGATGACTATCAAAAACTATCATTTTATTTTTCGATTCGAGCGACTACCTATAAAAAAGTAGCTGGAACTGATTAAATAAATAATTTGTAATACATTTCAAGTAATTAGTAACTGTGAGCTAATAGCACCCGAAAATTAATTTATGTTAGAATTTGGTAAGTGCAACTTTCAATTATAACATTAAAAAATATATTAAAAAAAGTTATATAGTAAGGGGCCCGTAAAACGTACATGAACTTGTGAAACTGTATGATACAATTTAATCGATACTAAATAAATAATTATATGTCATATTGGATCATCATATATATAGTGTTTAATGATTCGGTACCGTTAGTAAAAGGATAACAAAAATTACGTTACTGTAGACAGATTGATTGCGTCACGTAACTCTCAAGGTCAAGGACCTTGAAACAACAGATTACCTATATTCCAGTACATATTCATTCAGTAAAATTTCGACTCTGTAACATAGTACCTTTAATATAAGTACGATAAGACAAAGAGGGATGAGTTTATTCAATTTTCACGAATTACGGAGACAAGTATACTCATCCCTCTTATCATTTTTCCTTGCCAAAAAGGCACCCCTTACTTTCACTAAATCTATTTACACATCTCTCTTTCTCTTCCTATTATTCTCTTTATCTCCATATATCTTTGTCCTTTTTATCTCCCTTTACGCACTCTATCTGTTTTCTCCCTTTTCGTTTAATAGAGGGTTGAAATCATTCCATCCCTCATTAGGATATCATTTACACTACTATGTTCTATTCTTCTTCTTCTTCTTTTTCTTCTTCTCTTTTACCTCCACTCTTACTCTCTTTATCTAATCTACTAACTCTCCCCCCTTTTTCCTTCCTTCTTCTTCTGTACATTTTCCTCAAAATTAAATAAGGGTGACAACGTATACATTTCTCTCTTTTTTTTTTCATTCCCTCTATAGTATATATATATATATATTTACTGTGTCCACTCTGTGGTCACTACATTGGTCAATCTACCCTAACTTTACTTTCCGATACATCCCCTAATATATCGAGAAACGTCCCCTATCTAAAAGCTCTAAAAAACCTAGATTTTTACTGGGTGGTTTAACATCACTTTTTTTTTACCAAGTTGTAAAAACTAGAGGAAAAATTGTTGTAGTTTAAATAAGTTTACGAACTGTACTATTTTACGATGTTTGAAAACGGAATGAAATTAATTAATGAGTTTTATAAGAAAATGAGTTTTATTAATTTAACATTTTCTATTTTTTTTTCTGCTAAGTGGCCTGTAAATATAGCGTTATCAATAATGGTCATACGTCTAAGAAAACAGGAGTTTGTCTAAGACAAATTATCGAACAGTCGAAACCCTCACATTAAGTATAAAGGCTGTGTAATCAGCCGAGTGAGAGTTTATAAATACCTAGGTGTTTTGTTTGATGAAAAGTTAGTGTTTAGTAACATTAGGCAAGTGGCGGCGGACACCCTCTCGTGATGCACAAGCTTAGGATGATCGCTCGGAAGGATTACGGGCTGTCGGGCTGTCATTTGTACATGGTGTACCGAGGTGTCTTCGAAAGTATAACCTATTATGCTGCGTCCGTTTGGCCGCATAGGTTAGAAAAAAATTGAGCACTTATTCAAAATTTAAGGAGAGCCCAGCGCAGAGCCTTAATCGTATGCACTGGTGTGTTTAAAACAACCTCCTACGAGGCTACCACCACATTGAGAAAGGCTCACCCAATCGATTTATTGGTGAAAATTCGGGCGGCCATGTGAAAATTGCGAAGAGGTAGGGAGGCCGATGTATTTGTGATGCGATTTCGAGCTGGTCCTGCACCGGAGCGAAACGGTGCAGAAACACCGTTTCTCAATTTCAAACAGTTGCCCATCTTCCGCCTGCGAAGGAAGCTTTACAGCCTCGCGATGACGGGAAAACAAGTGCTCTCCAACCATGCGAATTTGAACCAATATTCCCTTCGGTTCCGCCTGGCAGCTGATGAGCTGTGCGTCTGCGGGGAGATCCAGTCGAACAAACACATGATGTTCGACCGCCTAGCTCTTGGTGGAGCCAGACTCAGGCCACCCTGGAACTTAGAGGTCAAAGGGAAAATTGGCCACTCATAAGCGGCGGGCGAGTCAATGTGGCATGAGCCGCATTGTCGTGTGGAAGTTCCTTGATGCCGTTGTTTGTTAACCGGTATCAGTAGTTTAAGGCATAAAAGTCTCCTATCGCTTGCTGTAGGAAGTTACCCTCGAGAAATCGCTGGCCATCGGTCAAATATAGCTCCAAGCGCAATAATATGGTGGACAGGTACTTGCTGGCATTCAACGATCTAGGCATGGCAGCGAATTGCTGTCCTTGACAGAATAAATTTTAATTTATTGACGTCATATATTTTAGTATGTAGACGGAGTGCGCCTACCCATATTAGTAATATATGACAAGTCAGCGGTGGGACACGCAAGTGCTGGTGGTCCTGTCAAGGAAATCCAGAAGACTTTTAATGGATTGCATGTCGAAACTATCAACGACATACAAAGCCAGAAAGTCCAGGCATTGAAGAAGATCGGTGAATATGCGGTATCTGTGCAACCGCATAGCACCCTTAATACATCAAGAGGAGTTGTTGCTTATCGCGATCTTCTAAATTGTACACAAGAAGAAATTTTTTAAGAAATGTCGAGTCAGGCAGTGACAGTGTCGCAGACTAACCGTGAAAAGAAATGGTGAAGTTGTTCCTTCGGCCTCGCATGTTTTGACATTCAATAGGCCTAAACTTCCTGAAAAGGTACGAGCTGGCATCCTTCAACTTGATGTACGAGCTTTTATTCCGCAGCCTATGAGATGCTTTAAGTGTCAACGATTCGGACACACTGCAGCTAGATGTGAAGCGCAGGAAATATGCATATGTGGAATGAAAACACATGAGGGTGATCCATGTAAAGACTCTCCAAGCTGCATTAATTGTAAAGGGCACCACAACTGCCGCTCAAGGAACTGCCCTATATATAAATTGGAAACGGTCATTCAGGAAGTTAAAACGCTTCAAAAAATTAGTTACCTTGAAGAGAAGAAAATTGTCAACTCACGAACACCTCGACCATCGACTACATATGCAGAAGAAGCTGCTACTCCTCCACATCTAAGATTAATGTGAAGCAGTTGCTTAATACGATGGCACCAAGTCTTGCGACAATGATTGAAAGAATCATCGATTCAAAGATTGAGTCGACTCATCGGACAGAACAAAGTAAACATGAGAAGGCTCATTCCCGGACTGACGCCGTTGACTTAAGACACGTACCAGCGCAGCCTAAAAAACTAGCAAAACCTGCGATTATAACGTCACCAATTGATGTAATAAATAAAAGTCTTGAAAAAGGAAAAAAGATCACTCCGTCGTTTAGTAATAAGGCTAAAGAAATTGTCCCGAAAGTACAGGAAAAGTCTGAGTACGGAAATGGAGGTGCAAGTCATTATCGAGAAAGCACTAGACACAGACGATATAAAACCTGTACCAGTAGAGCCTCCAAAAGCTCAAAGAACAGCTTCGGTGAGAGCGTCTATTTCAGCTGGACCTAGCACTCCCTTAGAGATCGAATCCAGCTCATCAGCCGCCGAAAGTGCATCGCTTGCTAGTTTAGATTCCATAGCAACGATGCTAACAGGACCGACGAAGCTTTCATCCCTTGATATAAGCCGGCGAACGTCATTGGCATCAGAAAGAGAAGAAGATGCCATGTCCGAGGCTTCAGACACGCTGTCATCAGAAGTTGAGGCCGTTCGCAGAATGGAAAAACGGTGCAAGAAAGGATGGCTGAAAGGAAAGCCTAGACGGTAAACAATGTATTCAAAAGTTGTATCAGAATACGAAATTTTGAACCTTTTTTTTAAATTTGTTTTTGAAGTATGACGGGGCTAATGACCAAAGTAGTTGATGCCCCTAAAAACCTCAACAAAAAAAAATTAATAATAATAATAATAAAGGGAATTTTATTCTATCCTAATATTTCATATAAGATTGTCGGATTAATAATTGTATAAATATTTGATGTTAATAAAAACTAATATTTCAGCAATCGTGAAACTGTCCACTTTATTAAAAAACTGGAGGATCGTATCTCACTTTCAAATGAAATAAGTTTAAATGAAGTGCAGAAAAAAAAGTGTGTATATAATTTAATAGGCGTACAAGGAAAGTCATGTGATGTTCCCATCAGAATTTTAAAGTGAATAATTAGGATATAATTTAATAAAGGTTCATACAAAAATGTAGCCGATTGTAAACAAAAATTTGAAAAAAAAATTATTTAATAAAATTAACTTAATGGCATTAGATACCGTTTGATTTTTCGTTTCGTTAAAACCAAATAATAATAATATTTACAAATTTTATTTAAAAATAAATAAATATTGCGTAACAAACCTTAAAAAATCGTTTTTTTTTGTATTTTCCTAACATAATCATAGGATTTGGTTAAAATTTATATGGGTCCGATCCGAAAATATTCCCTTTCGATTAAAAAAAATTATCAAAATCGGTTTACTAACATCGGAGATATTGCGCAACAAACACTACAAAAGAAAATTGTCTAATTGATAACCAATTTTTTTTTAAATCGGTTAAAAATACTATTACATTTCTTTTTTTTTAGTATCTTTATTATGTTAAAAAGAAAGGGTAATTTTTCCTTGTTATTTTATTTTAACTTATTTTTGAAGCGGTTATTTTATCTTATTATAAAGTAAAACTTTATTTTAAGTTTATTATTAAGCTTTAAAATCATCGGCAAAGATGTAATGCGACAAATGTAAAGGATTTATAAAATATAAAGATACTTTGTAACTTTATAAACTCCATTATTATTTTTATTTTATTTTTAACTGCATATTTTTATTTAATTCTAATGTAGAACGAAGATTCATGTTTTCTGCTAATATTTACTGTGACTTTAACCTATAGATGATAATTATTGGTAATGTCATTTCAAAAGCAAGGAAACAATATAATGAACATTCGTTAATGAGCTTAAATAAACAAAAGCTATTTTATAATTAAATTAAGAACTTATTTGAACTTAGATGCGCATTTTGTTTTTGTCATGTAATAAAGGATGAGATAACATACATCTCTTTTTTAATTCTATTCGATTCAGTTCGGTTCATTGAATAAACGAATAGTTTCAAACTATAAATTTACTTTAAATGCTAACGTTGTCAATTTATATAAATAAATTAAAACTTCATTATTATTATTATGTTTTTTTTTTGTCTCAGAGATTCATATCCGGAATTTCAGTATGAGGGGCCATCGGGGCATACCTCACTCAATGCTGTGGTGCATTTAACACAGTACGTATAATCCTGGACGTCTCCAGAATTACCGAATTTTGGGCTTTTGGAATTAAGACTTAAGGATCCAGGTCAACCTGTTCTATGTATTTCTTTAAATTTGTTTTTAATTAATTCGTTTGCTGATATCACAATGGGAGTGACTTCTATTGAGTTCAGTTTGTAAATTTCTTTATATTCTCTTGCCAGAGGGTGGTACTTGGTTATTTTTTCTGTTTCAGCCTTATTAATATTGTGACCTGATGAGCAAGTGACATCAATGAGAAGAGCAGTTTTTTTTCTAATGTTGTGTAGAACCATGTTTGGCCTATTTGCAGCAACAAATTTGACAGTATGTATGGGGAGATCATAATACAGTCTTATAATGCTCATTTTCCTATGTAGGTCTGGCCTTATATTCATAATAAGGACAATGCTCCTTGTCATCTACAAGTCCTAATTTTAATGTCAATTCCTGATGAACAATGTTTACTGTAAGATTGTGGCGATGCAGATATTCCGTGTTAGACAAGTTGGAGCGTTCAGTTACCAAATGATCAATTGTTTCTGATGATTGATGGCATACTCTGCACTCATCACCCATGTCCTGATTTTCTCCCAACATTTTGGGTTATCCAAGCCTGGATGGCTTGGATAAACCCTTTAGTTTCTCCAAATAGAAACCCATCCCTTAGTCAATGCGTAGATGCGTCCTTATCCGCATTTTCAAGGGAATGGGGAAATCTACCGTGGATTTCCTTAGATTTCCATGCTTGAATCCTATCACTGGTTGTAATGATATTGTGGTAGAAATTGTCATCATTCAGTTTTAGAGGGGAGTACCCCTTATCAGATTTAACTATTGCTTTGCGCAATGATGATGTTTCAAACCTGGAAAGAAAATATCTCTTCATTGATACAATCTGTCTGTCACAAAGCGACTTCAGGTCGAGGAGGCCTCTACCTCCTTCTTTACAAAAACTAGACAAACGTTCTACTGCAAGTTTAGGGTGATGCATCCTGTATTTTGTTAATGGTGTGCGTACCAAGAGGTTTATGTTTACAAGACCTGTCTGGGACCAATGAACAATTCCAAATTAGTATGTGAGAACTGGCACACACAAAGAGTTAATAGCTTTGATTTTGTTTTTTCAGTTGAGTTCTGTCTCCAGGATTTTGCGAAGTCTTTCTCTGAACACTTTCTCTAACTGCTGTTTGCTTGATTTATTGCTTATGATGAGGGTCTGTTTGAAACCAAGATATTTGTAAGTGTCCTCTGCGTCTAGTGGCGGTATCTCTCAATTTCCCGGCAAACTGTAGGTTTTTGGAACATTCTCAATTTCTCTCTTTATAATCTTCGGAGAAGCACATTTCCCGACACCAAAGTGCATCTGGATATCATTGTTGAATATGGCTGTAATATTCAGCAAACTTGTAAGCTCTATATTATTGCTAGCATACAATTTGAGATCGTCCATGTACATTAGATGGTTGATAGTGTATTCACTTTTCCCTTTTGTCAATCATTTTGAAACCGAGTCCTGATTGGTACAACATACCTTTAGAGTGGGTTCACAGCTAAACAGAACCACAGGGGACTCAAAGAATCGCTCTGAAAAATACCGCGTTTTATTGGGATTGGTTTTGACTTTACCAATTCTACACACATTAAACTCATTAACTTCTTAAGGAGATCAATAATACTTTGATGAATGCCGTATATTTCTAAAATATGTAACAGCCAACTATGAGGTACCAATTTATAAGCCGTCTGAGAGTCTATTCATGCAAATGACAGACTTCTTTTCTTTCTCTTTGCCAGCCCCCCTATTATCGCATCTATGATCAACTGTTCCTTGCAACCTTTAGCGTTCTTTTGTTATTCAGCAAGAATGTTTTCAAATGTTACATAATTAGTGATCTAACGAGCCAATATTGAGGAGATAATTTTGTACATTGTATTCAAACATCTGATTGGCCTGTAGTTGTTTTTGGATCCTGGGTTTCCTTACATTTTGGTTTCAGGTATAGGACTGCCCGGAAGATAAAAGTGGATGCTTCAGAAGGATTGCGGAGCAAATCATTCAAAATCGTTACCAAAGGGACGTGGAGAACTACCAAGTACTTTCACCAAAAATTCTGAATAGTCAGGTCCTGCTGTTTTCCATTTTTGTAACTTTTTCCCAGCTTGCTTTATATCATCGGAGGAAATTACGGGTGTATATGGATACATTCATAATTTACTACGGGACACACCTGTAGAAGATGTACATCGATCATGAGATCGGTGTACATCATCTTGCTTCGTTCTGTATCCATTCTGCCTGAGAATTATGGCTCACAGTTGGCTCCAATATTCTACGGTAGTATCCATGGTTGGTAGACCACCAACCAAGTGCAATGTGCTTCACTGAGACTGTTATAAAACTGTCGCTGGTTGAGGCCGAATTTCCTGTTTTGAGATTTTCTCTTGTTTATGTGTTATATCGTCGTAGTCTTTACCCCAGAGCTGCAATCTTTTGCTTGAGAGTGTTGATAATCAGGTCCATTTTTGTTCCAAATTCTGGGTCATCTGGACTGATTTTTTGTAATTTGCGAACGTGTTTGACTCTATCCCTTAAATGCTGTTTACATTGGTCACGTTTTTCCTTCCACACTGACAATTTTGCGGTATCACTTCTGAATCTCTTTATTTTATTCTCAATTCTTCTCTTCCATTTTGATACCTGTAATACTCTTATCAGACCTGAAGCCCCTTTGGTTTAGGATCGATGTTCTGGACACTTAATACAGTTTTTTCTGCACAATACGCGTGTAACTGTAAGGATTCAAAGGTGGATATGTTTCTGGAGCTAAAAATTTCGTTAACTGTATCCAAGAGTTGAAACGCCCTTTTATTTCGGTATAATTTTGGTAGAGGATTTCTGTGGTGTGGATCCGTTCCGGCATACAAAGAGACATACCTCTCCAATTCTTCCTTGTTTTCGAGGTCTCCTTATCTGTGTTGGGCTCTTTGCCAGATGCACTGCACTCTGCTCCAGAAACTAAATAATGCTGATTGGTGTCTGCATTTAAACATGCAGGGTCAGTAGTGGTAATTGAGCTACTGAAATACTTAATAAAGATCATGTTTTATTCATTAACTGCGATAAAAGGCTTCCTAATAATATAATAAATCGGTCACATATGTTTTGTTCAGTAAATTTGCCCAAATCTGGTCGAAGATTTTTGAGTTCATGGTACATCTTCACACGATAGTTAATTTTGTCTTTCCCATACTGTGTTACTATGTGGTATGCCCTCAATACATTACAGTTATCTTTACGACTCCATTTAAAACGGGCTCGTACAGAAGTCTTTTTAGGACCTCTGGCATTCAACGATCGAGGCAGATTAACTGGAGATAATAGTACTTCTGCGCTTTGTTATTCCAAGCTTTTCGATCCAGTAGCACATTCGGGTTCTGCCGCAGGAATGCTGGTCGTTCTCAAACTCCTACACTGGTGGTTCGCATGTTGTCGCACAAGCTTCAGGTACGCCCTGACGATCTTCAGGCAGCGGCCGTTACCTCAAATTATACTTCTTCAGAGACTCCATCATAAAAATGGGGAGCCTTTTATACCTATGACCAGGTTTCGAAGAGGGATAACGAGGGGATTAGGCAGGACGATTTCAGAAATTGGGAACGAGAGCCTACGAGCTACTCAATCCACCCATTGTCTCCCGTGGAGGAAGGGAGGAAGCTGGGAGAAAAAGATGGGACTATTAGGGGGAGGGAGAGCAAACTGCTACTTCGATTAGTCACCTCTTACGACAGGGGGAGATCCCGTGGCATTATTGTGGTCCCGGTACCACACGGGGTTTATCATTATTATTACTGTGCAAAATTCAATTTAGGTTGTTTGTTTGAAAGTTAAGTGAACTTTTTCTTTGTTTCTATTTGAATAAACTTTATCAGTGCGAGTTAAAAATTGATTTAATTATGATAAATATTATATTTACTTAAAATTATTTGAATGCCTGCGCATGAGACACAAAGAAAGCGAGAAACAGAGATAGATAGAGAGAGAGTGAGAGAGCATTTTTCAGCATTCTTTATTAAGTTACATCCATAAAAATAAACTTCAGAAAAAATTGTTGTTAACTTTGATAGTTCATCAATAATAATTTAAATATTTATTTTACTTTTACATACCGGATGATTTTAATTATGGAAACTTCTTCATATTTCAAAATCGAGGGATACTATGAAACAAAATCGCGTGCAGATTTACATAATTACATTTTACTACGTTACTCTTACTGGATTTTACTACGTTATGGTGTGTGTAAAATTTTTCGTCCAGCTTAACTCCGCCGTACTGAATAATACTTTTTTTTTTAATTTTATGTAGGAAGGTGGACATGAGATACATGATTTTGATGTACAATTTTACGAGAAAAACAATGATACAAATCTTTTCTAGATAAATGCCTTCGTTTTTGAATTATAAGCAATAAAATTTGTAAAAACGGAAAAATCGCGGTAGTAATAAAATGAGATAAAACTCCCCGTAGTAACTTTTTTATTTCGTATTTCCTTCAGAATTATATCCCATAACAAACTTTAAACATTTAACGTCAGAATTAATTATCGAAATACTAATAATAACAGCCTTCACAATATTAAATAACTTTAGAAATATTAATAATAATACACAATTACTAATTGTTTGCAATACTACTACTACTATAAATTAAATGGCTAGGTCAACTTATATTTTTAATTTAATTAACATACATACACACATTTAATTTTAAATGTTTTTGTTCTAGAAAATAAACGTTTTTGAAAACCGTTTAATAAGATTTCTCAACAAACGTGTGCAAAACATGTTGTAAAACATGCTGCGAAACACTCTGCATCGTTAGTGGCAGTATCTGGTATCCCGATGAGAGGACGATTTTTACTGTTCCGGTTTCTTCGAATCGTTGTACTGTCTTGGTACAACAGAAAACGTACTTATCGGTATCAGTTTTGAAATCTTTTATTGAACAAATCGCATACCTCTTGTAAAGGACCCTGCATATCACCGTAGCTCTGTATCATAATCATAGTTATTCTTTCTGATTCATTTCAAGGTCGCATTACTAATCAAATTTGCAATAGGGAACAAGATATTTGAACCACTTCGATTTAATTATCTAATTTAGAGATAATTAAATTCTATACTTGTACGCTAAATTAAGAACTTGAATTATATCTTAATACGAATTACAATAAAAAATTACTGTGCTTGTCACTATACGTTATTTTCATCCGATAAGCGTTTGGTTAACTTAATAATACAAATTGTACAAGCCAAAAGGATTTCACATAATCCTAGGTTTTACGTAAACGGTAATCAAATGTTTTCTTCGTTAGACAGGAAAGATCAGTGGCATTGTGCGAAGTCTAGTTGTTCAATTCTGCTCGTTTAAGGAGAGTACGTGGCTGCAAACCAATAAACTGAAATCGGAAGTTGTTCATTTCCTGTACGCATAAAGTAGGGAATATATGCCAGTTCTAAATTTTACGACGAAGTTATTAGTACGGGTAATATCGCTGTAATTTATTGGGAAAAGTTTGTAAAGGAAGTGTGTCTTTATGTTGTATACATGTTGGTCGTTAACCTTGTAATAGTAGACGGGAACGGTCTAAAATAGACGAGTCTTTCATTTCAAGGTGAAAATAAAATATGGGGTCGGTTTACCATTAACAACGGATGTTTGCGGACATTTGCAAGAAACAAAAGAATTTTTCTTATATGCGATCGAACAAAAGACACACTACTAAGTGTTGTAAGGGGTGAATTGAGCTGGGAAGAACATAATCGCTGATTGTCGGTGGAGTTACGATGATCTACCTGATCAAGAAGGTTACAATTTTACACATCAAACTGTTAATCCCTCCGTTAACTTTCGAGATCCAACTACCAGGGAAACATACAAACACAGTGGAGTGTTTTATGGGCAGCAGCGAAAATATACGGAACCGAAAGGATTGTCATACCGAGAGATCTACGCTAGACTCCTCCTATTTGTACGAATTCATGTAGTGCCAATGTAATATTGACAGGGATCTGTTCGATAAACTTTTGCAGGATATCGCCTTGTTTTGGCTTTCCAAACGAAAAAAAGTAAGCCTTATCTTTTACTATTATAATAGCGACGTAGGAAATGTATCCGCTTTCGAAAGAAGACCCGAGGTGATATATTTAAATATTGTATCACTCAAGACTAGAAAATTCCGAGAATCATACATAACAAGATCAAACAAGAAATATTTATTTTTATCACAGCGATCGAAGTGTTATTTATGAACATACGGTTCATAGCAAGAGAGAAACAGAAAGAGTGGAAGGTAGAACACGCACTTTCTCAAGTAGTTGATAATAGAACCGTGAGAGACACTCAAAGGTCTGTTCATATTATTTGTTACAGTTATGTCTTGGTTCTTTTATTGCAACAAAAGCAATAAAAAAGTTCTTGAAATGATCTTTCAGGTTTCAATACTATTTTACGCCAACACACATGCGCGCTCGCACACCTTATTTCATCGTTCCCTCATTTAAATTTTTTTTATCCTTCATCTTATTCTAAACAATTTCTTTTATTATTACGTTTCCCACACACGATATTCTAATAATAAGAGTGTTAAACTTTTTATGACGATGTTGTTATTACATTACAATTTTTTTTTCTTACTCTATATGTTTTCAGTTTATTTTTTCTGTTGAGTTGGTAACATAAATGTGTGCGTGCGTAAGTTCACTATTTTTACTATAATAATCATTATTGTCACGAATTTGATAGAATAAAAAAAGGGAAAAAACCTGTTATTGTTAGGATAAAAGCTACTGCTTTTATAGTTTTTATACAAATTTGTTTTTAATCATAACAAATCTACTGTCAGTTTACACGTACAAATTAATTGTGACTACATGTATAAATAAAACGTTAAATAATCCCTTTTAAATACAATTTACATAATCGCAATGTAACTTGATGGATAAACACGAATAATAATAGTTCGTTTATCTTTACAAACGAAGAACATTAGCAGATATAAATAAATAAATTAAAATCAATCGATATCTTCTAATTTTGCAAAACCCACTTATAATTCTTCTATCTTCTACATATAAGAAGAATGTTTCTGTGTACGTTTGTCTTTTATACAGATCTCCAATTTTATTCCGATCGTGATGAAATTTTTCACACTTACAGTTCCAAACAAGAGAAAATATATTATCTACATTTAATTCTGATAAAAACTATCCCTAACTCCATATTTCACTCGCTCAATACAGCCACAAACCAACTTCAAATTTTGCTATTAATTTTACAAAAATACAGTAAAAAATTAAGTCGTTACTATAGAAATCGATGATTATTGAAAAAATGATTTTCAAATAATGAGAACAATTAGAAGTGGAAGAATAATAATAGTATTGGGAAAATAATTAAATTGTAATATAATTTATCATCTTATGTATATATGGAGTTCCTGCGTTTAAGTCTAGTAAAGTGAGTTATTTTTATACGGATTGGAATACTATATCGTGGATACCGGTGTCCTTTGCTGGTTGGGTTTCAATAAACCACACATTTCAGGAATGGTCGAACTGAGACTGTATAAGACTATACACTTCATTTACACTCATACATATCATCCTCTGAAGTATTATCTGAACGATAATTCCCGGAGGCTAGAAAAAATAAAAAATGAAAAGAAATAGTTTTTCATAATGGCATTAAATTATGCCATTATGAAAAACATTATCAGTTTGTGAATCGTGTAAATTTCTTTATTTCGCGAGTACTAATGCATCAATTTCAATGAATCTTTTTTTAATCTTTACCATACACTGTTATAAACACGTGTGCGATGGACACGTGTCCACGTGTCCGTGGGTAGGGACTAGATAACATAATATCAAAGATTTGATGTTTTTAAATTACTCGTTATAAGGAAAACCTGATAACTGCTATAAAATTGTCCATTATTTTTGTACAATTTAAATTTTAACTCCTATAATCTACAAAAATTTCAAAATTATTATTGCTATTACGACCATTTATTGAGTAGTGCAACTATAAGCTGCGTTTTCTCTGCATTACAAAAATATTTTTGAATGCTTCTTAAATATTGTTGTTCTAATAGCACACTGATGTTCACGTATTGTAAACTTAAGTATTTTCTTATCAAAACATGAGTTCAAAAAATTCTACTCAGAATTATAAATTATTAAAATATTTTTATTATAATTATTATTACCAGTCTACAGGGCTTTTCTAGTGGTAAACTAGTCTCAAAATCAGTTTTTTAACGGCTGATTTTTAAACCAGAAGATTCTGAGGTTCAAATCCTAGGTCCGAGGTTAGTTGCTTTTATACGGATTTGACTACTAGACAGTGGATACCGTCCACAAACTTTGGTGGTTTTGGTTTTTTCCCCAGCCTTCTGGGACCGGACCTACGTTTAGGCATAAACACAATCCCGGGAGGTGCCATCACCTGGACAACTTCGCCAATCTTGGCTATGCCGATCTCGACGACTTCATCCAAGCAACCGGATCTCGGGCTTTTGTTGACAGGTCTCTAATGGGGGAACCCCGAAAGGGGACTTCCACCGGGACTACGATCTTTTGGCTCAGAAGCTCCAGAGCCCACCCGCCTCATCACTACCACCCACCCATATAAATACGGACGAACGGCAGCTCCACAGGTGGCTGTTCTTCAGCCCATCGCATCCGTCCCATTTTGTTGTAGCACTACCGTGACCAGTTTTGACACAGCCGCAAAATAGTGGACTTCGGCGAGCATGGTACACACCATGTTGTCCTCATCAATCTGTCCCGTAATGGCAACGCATTCGCGTTTCTCGTCCACCCACCTATCGCAGACAAAAATAGCATGCTTTGATGTGTCCCGTTCCCTACAGTATGGGCCGCGGAGTCTTCCGTCCTTTTCCTTCCAAAGAGATACGCCCTAAACGCACCGTATCCGGTTAGAAATTCAGTGTCCCAATAATTTAGCTCACCAAACCCCCCTCCCGACCCACGGCCTATCTTCTCGATCAGCCGGTGAGTTCATCAACCCTTAGTAGAAGCATCCCACCTAGTCTGCCATTCCATCAGCATTTCACGGAGAGCGTCTTTCCTGTGCTTTCCTTCCTGGGTTCTCACGCGTAGTCTAGCCAGCTGCTGCAGCGAAGGTATCCCGGTAATCACCAAGATAGCCTCAGTGGAAACCGAGGAATAGGAGGAAGCTATCTGAAGGACAATCCTCCTCTGCATACCCTCTAACTGGCGTCTGTTTCTGACAACCTCTATGGCCCTGTCCCAAACCGGAACGCCGGAATTTACCACGTGTGCGTCTAGGCTCTTTCTGTGGTTCCGTCGTGATTTCCAACAGTCTGCTCAGACTTCTCACTCAATACTCGTTCGCCCTTGGTGCAGGTCTCTCGTACATGAATCGTGAACGACCTTCTATGGTCGAGCCACATTTCTAAATAAATAACAGCCTCCAAATACTGAACTACCCATTTCGTAGTTCTGATTGGGATGGGTCTTATTCTACGTCACCCCGCCATCGGAATCACTAAAGGCTTAGTGTGGGATAGATGAAGATCCCTCACTCAAATCCAGTCACTAACTATCCTTATCGCTGTATTGGCTGTGTTCCGTTTCACGTCGAGCCGTCCGGTGCTGCGCTCTAGTTGGAGCTTGCACAAGTTGTTTGTGAGACAAAGAGGCCTGTGTGGAATGAGGGCGTCTTCCGCTCCTGGCTTCTAAATCAACACCAACAGAGATATTTTCCAAGATTCAACTATATAATCGCCGAAAAGCATGCAATTCACATTGTGGTAGAACTACCGGGGCCATCTCCACAAGGATCCGAACGACCACTACAGGGATGTCGTCCGTGCCCGGGCTTTTACGCAGTCTCATTTTCTTCCTCGCGTTGATAAGTTCATGTATTTCAAAAGTCGGTATTTCATTTTCCGCTATTTCTTGCCTCCGTGGGTTCTCGTGCTCAGGAAAAAGCGCTCACACACAGTCACGTTCACAGTTCTCAGCAATTGTAGGCAGTCTGCTGCCCAGCCTCTCTGTCACTAGCTGGTAGCCTCTGCCCCAGGGGCTCCTATCAATGTCCTGGCAGAGTTCTCTCCAGCATTTGTTCTTTGCCTGTTTGGTCTATGCTGCCCTGGCTTTCACACATCTCTGCCGAGTATACCCCTGCCGACCGGGAAGTCACATCTATTCACAAGCTGGTAATTCCTCCTGGCTGATCAGAACCTTCTGTAGAGAACCTCAAGTTCCGGACCCCACCAGTATGTGTGTCTCTTCGCGGGTTTCCGCAACATGACTCCAGCTTTCCCACATTCATCCGCTACAACTGTAACAAACTTCTCCAGGCCAGTTATCTAAGTTAATCTGCTTCCAGTTAGGCTGGAGAAGCGGATACACCCACTTTTTAAAACATGATTCTCACTGCAGTGACAAAGCACGGCTGCGCAATCGCTACACACATGATGAGTAGGTGGTCCGATAGACTATCATCTTCAAGTACCCTCCAATTTTGGTATCCTTGCACGTGGTCCGCTGACACAAAGGCTAGGTCAATAGCCAAGCTTAAATCACCGTGCCGGAAGGTTGGTTCGTCATCATTTATACACGTAAGTCCCAGGTCGTTGACCTTCTTACTTAGGTATTGTCCTCTGAAGCTACGGGCCGCACCTGCAAACTCAGGCTACTTAAAGTTGCAGTCGCCTGCTACGAGTATATTATTCACCCGTGTTTAAGTATTTCTGCTCCCAGATCATCAAGGAATAAGACGAAGCTTTCCACTCCTGCATTTTGAGGGTGATAGCAGTTGAAGACAAACGTCTCACACAACGGGGCCCATATGAAGCCGTGTCCCGCACCACATCCAGAGATCCCCGTGATCGGAAATCCTATTGCTGCCGCCGTCGTCCTATCTGCTATCCATTCGGGTCCCGAATGGATACGTTTGTTTCAGCAACGAGGATGATTTGCACCTTCTGTGCAAAACAACCTCGCAGCACATATCATGAGACTGCCAGCTTCTATTTGTGTTTATTTGTAGAATTCTCATTTACAGGCAGTACATTTTCCAGTTCTGTGGCCCTACCACATAGTCACTGCATAGTGCACTCCTTGTGTCCAGGCTTCCTGCAGTTAAAGCAAAGGCGAGATCTAACCTCCCCCTTACAGTTCGCAGATAAATGACCCGTGCCCCAGCATCTGTAGCATTTTTCGTCGGGCTCCGGATGTAGGCTCTACAATGCACCCAACCAATCCTTATGCGTGCTTCTGTAAGGTTCATTGCTGCTGGGTGTATGGTGATCACCGTCACGTTTTTTGTCTTACCAAAAACCGTCTTGATGGACTTTATCTTAAACTCCAAAGTATTCCCGATAACTTGAGCAATAGCATCCTTTTGTCTTGTTCGCTGGTGTTAAAATCTACGTCCTTAAGGTTATTCGTCCACTGTTATTCGTCTACCCCTGGCATTAAGGTCTACTTGAAGATCAACAGCCTTGTTCTGTAATATCGTTGTAAAATCCTCAGCCTTCTGTGCTCCTTTTACTCGGATGCAGAGCTCTTGGTTACTTCCTTTACGTAGTAACAGAACTTCCCCTACTTCCTTCCAAGACACCGTGACTCCTGCTTTTAGTCCTGTGTGTGGTACAAAGACTCGCGCTTGGTCCTCTCTACCTTTGGCAACGAACACTAAAATCTTTTTGACAGTAAGTCCAAGCCTACCTCCAGACTTTGCTTCCTCAAAGTGTGTTTGTATGGTGGGAAAAGTCATAGAAGCAGACCACATCCCCTTCGTTAGATAACTCATTAACCTGTGAGATACGTGAGGTTACTTCAGCTGGTCATCTCCTGGCCAGTAGAGTGATTAGCTCTTCACAGTACTTTAGTGGTTGGGATTCAATTAACCTCATGTCTCGAAGATCGCTTCTCGGCCTCTGGCCCCGTGCTGTAAAACTTGTGTTTTTTGCAACCGGTGCATAATTTGATTCTGCAATTTGATTCTTGCAGCGTTCTACGTTCTCGTCGTCGGGGTTGACAACGATCAGCAGCGGTCAGTCAACCTGCGTTGCTGTGGAGTTTTGACAAAGCGGCGACGTAGTGTGTTGCAGTAGTGCTGCTGTCGGCCAAATAAGGACGTTTCCTTTGTAACATAGTGTCCCCATACGTAGCTGGTGAGGCCTAAATATATTTAGATCCTCTGGCAGGTTCGAGAAGCGGTTTCCGCTCCGACCTAGCTGGTGGAAGGAGCTTTTAGCTTTTTGACTCCTCGGGTGGACTGCGGAACAGACGGTCCTTTCGGAGTGTGAGAGGTTAGACGCTCACCTGGTATTGTAGTAAGTGTTAGATTCGTTCAAGCTGTGAATTGTAGTGCCTGGCAACACAGCTGGTGTATTGCTAAATTGTTCAGCGATGGAGCAACCCGAGGGAGGTTGTTTGGAGGACTTGGTCGGTTTGGCCAAGGACCTGGTTTCCGGTGACCCCTTCATACCGAGGAGGTCAATCGGTAGGTCGCCGCCGCGGCCCCGGTCTTCCGATAAGGAAGACACGGAAGCCCCTCGGGTAGTGGAGCGCGCGAGTGTTGCGGCTTGCACACAAATCCTGCGGGACACCTCTGTCTCGAGCGGTTCGGAAAAGGCGAAAGCTGGATCCGTACAGCGAGGACACGGCATAGGAGGGGGCGCCAAGTCCGAAGGACGCCTCGCTGCGAAGTCGGGAAGGACTGAAAGCAGCAAAGCCAATTCTGTCCCTGAGCGGGATGTTTCTGGGGGGAAACCTGCGTCAAAGCAGGTGACCTCCGGAGCGGATAGCTTGGGGCGGATTGAGGAGATGAGGGCCAAATGGGCCAGAATTTCCTCAAAGAAGGAATCTAGAGTGGCTCTAGAGTTGCGCCAATTGGTGGACTCATATCTGAGCCAATGTAGTTTGATGGTTTCCGGGCTGGCTTTAAAACGTGAAGGCCTCCAGGGTGCAAACCTTGCGCTTGACTCGGTCATAACTCGACTATCAGGCAAGGTAGACCAGGTAGTGGAGGGAGTTCGGGGCTTCAAACCCGTAACGGGTGAAGCTTTGGGCGAGCTCCACAAATCAATTAAGAGAGTGGAGGAGAAGGTTAAGAAACCTGTCTCCTTTGCCTCTATAATTGCCGCGCCTGCGCCTAACTTTTGGCGCCGGCCAAAAGTAAGCGGGCCACTGTAAAAGTGGTCCCTGTTAAGCCTGGAAAGGGGGCTTTGTCTGCTATGACGGAGCTAACCCTAAAGAAGATCCTGGACCCGCGGAAAGAAACGTTCCAAGTTTCCCGGGTCACTAAAACCAGGGATCATGGCATTGTACTGGAGGTCGTTAACGAGCAGCAGGCAAGACTACTGCTGGAGGCCAATGTTCTGGCCAAGAACGGGCTGAAGGCTCAACTGCTAGCCGAGCGTAAGCCTCAGATATTGGTTTATGATATGCCGAGGGCAACGCGGGTAGAGGAGCCCGAAATCCTCAAAGCGATCCACGGCCAAAATCCTGTGTTGGATATGGCCGTCGAGGACTTCCTTAGGGAAACTAAGGTGATTCGACAGTTGGGGAGGAAGGAATCCCTAAAGAGTCACTGGGTTCTCGAGACCTCGCCAAAGATCCGACAGGTCTTAGTGGCCGGGGGAAGATTGTTCTTTGGGTGGACGGCCTGTAGGGTTGTCGACCATATTCAGGTAGCCCGGTGCTTTAAATGACAGGGCTTTGGGCACATCGCTCTCCGATGCAGAGCGCAGAAGGAGATGTGTGGCCACTGTGCCGCTCCGGGGCACAGGCAAACCAACTGTCCTGCCAAGTCGTCGTCGCCACCAAAGTGTGCCGCCTGCTGCCAGGTGAAAGGTAGCAATACTGGTCACAGGGTAGGGGGTAGGCAATGTAATGCGTACGATATAGCCCGGGTGAGAGCTGTTAACAACACAGCTTATGGCGACGCCTGAACGGTCAGAAGCCCTTGGGGACATCTTTCACCAGTTCGAACGCCTGCGCCTGGGACAGATCAATCTGCACTATTCCCGGGCGGCCACGAGTGAGGCCATGAGGAGTACAACCTCGAGGTTCTCTTGGTCCAGGAGCCGTACGCGGTCGCGGATAGGGTGGTCGGCTTCCACGGGGTGAAAGTTATTCATACTCGTGGGGGACGGCCGCTCTCTGCGGTCGTGGTGAGGTCTGACTCTTTGGGTGTCTTCTGGATGCCTCAGTGGTCTGATGATCAATTCACCGTCGTGCGGATCACGAGGGGTACGCTCGATGTCGTAGTTGTGTCGGGATACTTCCAGCTTGGACGGAGTATCGATGACTTGCTGGCAAAGTTTGGGAGGATTCTGGACGGTCTCCCGGGCACCATAGTGTTGGTTGCGCTGGACGCAAACGCCAAGTCTACTGCCTGGGGGTTCACCACTCACAAACCCCAGAGGCGCTGGTCTCGAACAGTTCGCAGAAGCCAGGAACCTCTACCTGATTAATGATGCGGAGCAGCCGCCAACTTTCTCCAGCGAACTGGGAGAGAGTTATATAGACGTCACTTTGGTGACGGGTGACTTGCTTCGGGATATAGGTAGATGGACTGTCTGGTCCGAGGCCAGTGTGAGCGATCATAGGCTTATAACCTTGTTGCAACGCGATCCCTGGCAGCTCGCAAAGACTTGTTACAAGCCAAGGCCACAGCACATGTTGTCCAGCGTCCGGTGCGGGTTAGGTGGTCGTGACCACACTTTAACATCTGTGGCGACTTACCGGGCGTTCCTGGATACTCTGTTTCCAGATGCTCCGGAGGGTGAAGCGGAAATCAGCGTTAGGGCGGGTGAAACTCCATTCCCTGGCGTTCGGACCGTGGAACCCGATGATATAGACCGAGTGGTTTCTTGAATGGCACTGAAGAAGGCACCGGGGATTGACCAACTTGTCCCGGATAATTTTTACCATCTATTGCCTGTCATAAGAGAGCCGCTTGGCAAACTGTTCATGGGATGCCTAAGCTGGGGCTGCTTTCCGGCTTGCTGGAAGGTGGCCTTGGTAAGGGTACTCCTGAAACTTGGAAAGGATCCTGGTGAGGTCGGCAGTTATCGAACCATCAGCCTCTTGCCGGTTCTCGGCAAGTTGCTTGAAAGGCTGGTTGTGGAACGGCTCGAGGAAAGCATTGATATGAGCTGTATTCTAAATCGAGGCCAATATGGCTTCATGAAAGGGGTTGGCACCGAGGATTGCATCTTAAATGCTCTTACCGAGGTGGAAAGCGCCGACTGCAAATATGTTTTTGCTATTTTTGTTGATATAGAGGCAGCATTTCCTTCCTTGTGTTGGAGTTCTGTCCTCTATGCTTTGGAACGCCGCAATGTTCCCAGAGCCCTGCAGGCCGTGGTAAGAGACTATTTGTCTAACCGTACGGCACTGTTTAAAGATGCACACCTAGTTTCGGAAAAATCCGTCACCAGGGGAAGCCCGCAGGGTTCCGTTCTCGGTCCCCTGCTGTGGAACCTGGTGTTTGATGGATTTCTGGGGTTGACATTCCCAGAAGGGGTCACGGCCCAGGCTTTCGCCGATGACTGTCTCCTTTTAGTTCGTGGTAATTCATGACCGCAGCTAGAAAGTAGAGCACAGGCGGCTTTGTCAACCGCCGAGGGCTGGATGGACATGCAAAATTTAAAGATTTCTGTGCCCAAGACGAAGTTTATGCTTCTGAAGGGCGCAGACAAATTATCAAGCAGTCGAAACCCCCACATTAAATATAAAGGCTGTGCAATCAGCCGAGTAAGGGTTCATAAGTACCTAGGTGTTTTGTTTGATGATAAGTCGCTTTTTAGCAACCACATTGAGCAAGTTGCGGCGGACGCTGTCTCTGTGATGCACAAACTTAGAAGGATTGCTCGGAAAGACTACGGGCTGTCGGGTCGCCAAATGTACTTGGTGTACCGAGGTGTCTTCGAGAGTATGATCGCATACGCGGCGCCAGTCTGGGCGCATAGATTGGATAGAAATAGAGCACTGCTTCAAAATTTAAGGAGTGCCCAGCGCAGAGCCTTAATAGTATACACTGGTGTTTTTAAAACAACCTCCTACGAGGCCACCACTGTATTGGGAAAAGCTCTCCCAATCGATTTAGTGGTGAAAGTTCGAGCAGCCATGTGGAAATTGCGAAGAGGTCGGGAAACCGAGGTATTTGGGATGCGGTTTCGAGCCGGGCTAGAACCGGAGCGGAACGACTATCACAATGCACCGGGTCCAAATTTCGTTCAGTTGCCCATTGCCCGCCTGCGGAAGAGGGTATGGAGCCTCGCGATGGTAGCATGGCAGCATGAATGGCACACCACGAATAAGGGAAGATCCCTGTATAGATTTATACAGGATCTGATCTGGTTGGATGGTATGCCTCGAATTCATTTTTAAGGGCGTCGGGTGCCCAAGTGCTCACCAACCATGTGAATTTGATGCAATATCTGTTTAGGTTCTACTAGCGGCTGATGAGTTGTGTGTCTGCGGGGAGGTCCAGTCGAACGAACATCTTATGTTCGACTGCCATGCTCTTGGGGGGGGGGGGGGGCAGAGTCCGGGCCATCCTGGAACATAGAGGTCAGAGGGAAAACTGGCCGCTCATAAACGGCGAGTCGATGTGGGGAGAGCCGCATTGTCGGACCGTGTGGGGGTTCCTCGATGAGGTTGCGATGTTCAACCGTTATCGTTAGATTTTAAATTTAAATGGGATTTATTGATTCCTTTAGCGGAGCTGTGGGAAGTCCTTATCCGAAATAATGGCTGGCCACCAGCCAGTAAAAGCTCCAAGCACTTTAAATGGTGGACAGGCACTAGCTGGCTGACAGCGACCGAGGCGTGGCGGCTTAAATTGCCGTCTTTTTAACTTGTAACTTTTTTAGTTTTAATTTGTAACAAAGGGTGCGCCTCCCCGATCTAGTTTTAATTTGACAAGTGAGCGGTAGGGACACATAAGCGGGTGCTGTACGGCACCCAGCTTAACCGCTCACGCAAGATAGGAGCTCACTAGAAGCATTAGGAATAACGAGGTCGCAAATCTGTTTTGAGGCACAGTAGCCGTTTTTTGGCACGGAACATTTGGTCTATGCTCTAGGGCGACCGAATGGGGTGGTGGTGGGAGAGATGCCAGCTAACCAAATTAACCTCATGTCTCTTCGAATGGCACTGCAAAAGGCAACGGGTATTGACCAACTTGACCCATATATATTATTCCATCTGCTGCCTGTCATAAGGGAGCCGCTTTGCAGAATCTTTTCGGGGTGCCTAAGCTGAGACTGCTTCCCTTCCAACAATTTTCAATTTTGGAAAGTGGCTTTAGCGAGGGTGCTCTTAAAATCAGGAAAGGATCCGAATGAGGCCAGCAGTTATCTTCCCATCAGCCTCTTGCCGGTAATCGGCAAGTGGCTTGAAAGGCTGGTTGTGGAACAGCCCTGAGATAGCATTGAGGTGAACTGTTTTCTAAATTGAGGCCAGTATGACTTCACGAATGGTGCTGGCACCGAGGATTGCATCTTAAATGCTCTTGCCGAGGTGGAAAGCGCCGTCTGTAAATATATTTTGGCAATTTTTATTGACATAGAGGCAGCATTTCTTCCTTGAGTTCTGTTCTCTATGAGTTGGAACGCCGCAATGTTCTCGTAGCCCTGCAGACCGTGGTACGTGACTATCTGTCTAACCGTGGGGCTGTGTTTAAGGATGGTTGTGGAAAAATCCGTTACCAGGGGAAACCCGCAGAGTTCTGTTCTCGGTCTCCTGCTGTGGAACCTGGTATTTGACGAATACCTCGAGCTCGTTTTTAAGGGCAACGGGTTCCCGGGTGCTTACCAACCAGCTGTGAGCTGTGCGTCTGTAGAGAGGTCCAATCAAATGAACACCTGATATTTGACCGTCCTGCTCTTGCGGGGAGGGGGGTCCAGAGACTGGGCTACCCTGGAACTTAGAGGTCAAGGGGAAAATTGGCCACTCATAAGCGGTGAGTCAATGTGGAGAGAGCCTCATTGTCGGACCGTGTGGGAGTTCCTAGATGCGGTTACTTTGTTCAACCGGCATCCGCAGTTTACTTAAGGAAAACAATCTTACCGCATTACCGTGGGAAGTTAACCCTTAATATGGCTGTTACCAGCCAATTATTATGGCTACAAGCGCTATAAAATGGTGGACGGGTACTTGCTGGCATTCAACGACCTCCGCGTAGCAGCGAATTTCTGCCTAGACAAAATAAATTTTATTATGGATGTCATATATATTTTAATTAGATGACGGGGTGCACCTGCCCATTTTAGCAAATATATGACAAATGAGCGGTTGAAACACGTCAGCCGATGGTGTATGGCACCACGCTTAGTCCGCTCATGCTGTTAGATAAGCTCTAGGAATTATGTTAGGATGCTGGTCGCTAAACTGTTCGTGGCTCAGTTACCGTTTGTGGCACAGACATTTGGTCTTATGCTTTAGAGCGACCGAATGGGATGGTGGCGGGAGAAATGCCAAGCAAACCATACAACCTCACGTCTCAGGAGTGGTCGGCCTGAGTCTGTACAAGACTGCACCTCATTATATGTCATACATATCTCCCTCATCTCAGTGGACCGTCGGGAGGTTGCTTTTTATTCCCTAATTGAACATATTGCAACGTACAGATTAGCAATAATAAATAAAAAAGTTTGTGAAGTTCTGCAGAAGAAGACCAAGCTTTGGTTATATTATAATGTATAATATTTTTCGTATAATCTTTTGCACAAGAAATATACAAAACACAAATTAAATGATAAAACTAGAGGTATAACTTTTTTATATTATTTATTTAATATTAAAATATATTTTCTGTGAATAAGAAAATTAAATTCATTATAACCGTAGTTTGATAAAATAACTAAAAATAATGAGTAGACTCTACTTCAACAAACATGAAGTTTAAAGTCACCACTGTGACTCATTGCATAAGCGCATATGAAAAATATACCAATACAGTCAATATAACTTCAAACTGAGGTTATGTTGTCTGTTGTCGACCTAAAATTCAGCGTAACTGAAGAACGACTCAACCAGTCTTCGTAAAACTTTTACAATCACAATTTCAGATACACTATTACAGTATATCTAAATGTCAGTGAAATTTATTTGATAGTGATGGAGATCTTCGAGCCACTTGTACATGAATGTTAATTTCGAGCCATAAAATGTTATCCAAAATGGTGTTTTCGTTCTCCTCATACCTCAAAACCTAAAGAAAGTTCATTTTCTCCCCCAATTCATCATGCGACCGGAAAAAAAAAATCTCAAATTGTTGACCTTAGATTGAGCATAAATCAGGAATGACTAAACAAACCCTTTTTAAAGTTTCACATGCATAACTTCAGGTACACAAATACAGCATATTTTAATTTCAATGAAATTGATCGATTAGTTTTGGAAATTTCCGAGACACAAGTTTTATACATAGGCCAGATATATATATATATATATATATATATATATATATATATATATATATATCTGGAAATTACATTTTAAGTGAAGGGTATTTTCGTTCTTTTCATACCTCAAAACGTAAAGAAAATCATTTTTATTCCCCAGTCCCACCGTTCGACCGAAAGTAATACCGTATTTTTCTTGGAAAACTCGGTAAAATATAATTATTAAAAAAAAAAATGGAACTGACATCAAGACTACGTAATGTGATGCACGTATATAGAATAATAAGATTCCCACTGTCCCTACCGATGCTGTATGTTACATATAATATATATATATACTTACCAAATAATACTTTCTTGGTTTGTTTGTAATACTAAGGTCACATTAATTTATTTTTGGTCTGAAATGTATAAGGTGAGATATCTCGATTTTTGATGATTTTATTGACGGTGCTACATATCTTGTGCGGAAAATCACATTACCTGCCCTACTGAAGAAGACCTTTCTTTTTCTATTTAGCGACCGGAACCGCCGCAAATTTTTTTAGAGATTGTGAACGAGGATAATATGTATGAATGTAAATGAAGTGTAGTCTTGTTTAGTATCAAGTGGACCGTTCCTGAGACTTGCGGTAAATTGAAACCCGACTGCCAAATAACACCGGTATCCACGATCTAGTATTTTAAAATCCATATAAAAATAACCGTCTTTACTAGGATTTGAATATTAGAACTCTCGACTTAAATATAAGCTAATTTGTGATGACGAGTTCACCACTAGACCGACCCGGTGGGCTGCTTCACAGAAAACCATATAACATCATCTAACGCGACGCGTACATATAGAATATCAGAATTCACATTGTCCCTACCTACCCGCCGGACGGCGAAAACTTTTTTGTTGTCAATTTTCGGACCTATTTTTTATGCCTAAACAATTTTTTCAACATCACGGTACCACCGTAAAGCAGCTGCGTCGATGGCCAACAAGATTTTTTTTTCTATAGGATTAATAGGAAAAGGTTATTCCGGAACAAACATAAAAAAATATATAGGTGAGTATATAACCTCCTTTTTTGAAGTCGGTTAAAAAAATTATAAATAACAAATAAAAAAATTTAATAATGTTTCTCCCACAAATAAAATGGAGATTTTACTTCTACAACACTGCAATTATTATGCTCTAAATCGAACAGCAACTTATTTTGCTTTCACCTTTTGATGTTACAGTTTATAAATAGTAAATTTAAAAACTTAACTTGCTGTACGATTAATGGAACGGAATAAACATACTGGATAATCATTATTAAAAATGCGTTAATGATTACTGCATAAATAGAATAAATAGAAACGACTTAATGAACACCATTATTAGCGTATTAACGCAGGATTATTATTTTTTCTTTAACTGCATAACGAATTAAAGATGTATGAGGCGATCAAGATTATAATCGTAATTACACATTAAAGTGTATACGTGTGCGAGAGAGGGATAAAAAGGTTGACAGCATTAGACTATATTATAGATAAAATCTAATAGTATAATGACGGTAATAATAATTTTTTTTCTAATTTTTATTTTTTATTTTATTACCCGATCGGCCTAAATTCTTTAATCGTTTTAAATATATATTATCAGACTAAGTCGGTAATCAAGACCGTGCGTTTTATAATATCCGAGGTTTAAAATACGTTTTACGTCATATAATGCGGTTATATGGTAATTTAATTATCATATTAAAATCGTTTAAGTCATATTTTCTCGTGTATATTTTAATTATTCTCCCCGTTTAACTGTTTTTGTCTCCCCATTCTCTTTACGATTCGCGTTTATTCTCCTCTCTTGTTAATACTTAGATTACACTTTTTACAATTACGATGTGCTTTTACGCACACGCTTATATACCACTAGAACGGTGTAGGCGATTTTCTTATGATGTAAAGGGTTCTTCTTTAAAATCAGATCTTAATGCGATAAAATAGGAAAGGTTTATGTATTCATTTTTCTTTAAATATCGATTAAAAAATTATAAGAGCTCAAACTTAGCGATGTTTTTCGTTAGTCAGACTATAATAAAGTAATTTTCTCAAGAAATTTGAACGATTTAACTTCTGTAATAAATCCATAAAACATTGAAAATTTTACTATATTTATTTATTAGGGACTCATTTTCGATTTCGGTGAAATTTTGAATATACCTTATTTAGGACCTTAGTTAATTGGAATTTTTCGTCGGAAATGCCTTTCGCTCGAGTTACGCACCTTGTAATTTACATAGTGCGGTCGCGCGTCACCAAAAATTTCGAAATCAGGACGGTACAAGTGTAATACATTATTTTTGGACTAAATAATCGGTTATCGTACATAATTATGAACCTGACCTAACGATCGTCCGGTTACACGTTTAAGGTTAATTAGACGAGGTCGGCGAGCGAAGCGAGCGTTAGGTTATGTTGATATCGTACGACGTTAGAATCCTCGGTTACTTAATCTAACCTTAACCTTAATCTTGACCTAAATCTATCTGAACTCGATAAATTTCACCTAAACGGAGTTATTACTCCGTAAATAAATGTATATTGCGTTTAACGTGACTTAATTTAGTCGTATGTTAATCTAATCTCGTTCTTAACTTAACAAGCTTAACCGAATCATTTAGTTGGAAAATAATGTATTTCACACTTGTGAATGTTTGAATTACGAAATTTTTGGATCGAATGTAATTTTTATTCTGTGTATTACCCAAGAAAGGTCCCGGTTAACCCAAAACTATTCTTTTTTTTTAATAAAGTATTCTTAAGAATGTGTTTTTGGAATTTATATTCTAAACTTAATAAATCACTCTTTTTTTCTGTTTAGCCTCTGGAATCACCGTAAGGCATTACTTCAGAGGATGGTATATATTAATGTAAATGAAGTGAAGTCTTGTACAGTCTCAGGTCGACCGTTCCTGAGATGTGTTGTTAATTGAATCTAGTATTCAAATCCGTGTGAAAGTAACACAGTAACAAAGTAAGATTTGAACCTTAGACCTCTCGACTTCCAAATCAGTTGATTTGCGATGACGAGTTCACTAGTAAACCAACCCGGTGGGGTTTAATAAATTACTGCAACTATTTTAATTTACGTTTTTGGGCCCTTACATAAAATTTCAAAACTTCATTTTTCAACAATTAATAAAGCATCAATTTTTTTTACGTTATATTTCTGTGGTTTTTCTAAAATCTCTAGAACCGCTTCACCGATGCGAATGATTCTTATACTAGCGTTTTCATAGAACATTGAGGATGATTTACGATATAAATTCATACAAAATACACTATCATTATGTAAGCATGAATGATTAAATAGAGAACGTATCGGTTTTTACAACTTCATTTTTCGTACATAAGTTACCAAGTAAGTCATGTTCTGTTAATAATTCGTGTTTAATGATAGCTATATCGTATGAAATTTAGAAAAAAATATTGAACTATCGAGTTCAATTGATTGTACTTATGTAATACATATATTTTTGTAGCCCGATTCGTTTAATTTCAATCGGTTCCAAGAAGGAACCTTAAATAAATAGAATTACTATAAGAGCTTGATGAGAAGTTTTTAACGAATCACCTCAATAAAATATACATACATAAGATAATAGTTCACTTGCATAAATGCACTTGCAGAAATTTACACCATGAAAAGTACAAAAATCCGCAAAATTAACAAAAAATCAAAACTCAAATAATATTACAAGACAAAGAAAAAGATAACTAAACAGTAACATAATTAGCTTATGAAAGTAATTTAGGCCTTTCATCAGACATAACAAAGATGCTCATCATTTAAGGGATGTTGTTCCAGCCCAATAGTCACTCAGACTCCTTCAGGTCCAGCGCGTGAATGCCGGACATCCTCGCTGTTCTCCTGTCTAGGAGATTCAGCGCTAGATAGTTCACACGATTACCGAACCGTTGTTAGTAATGTGAACCGAATCACTTGATTCCCTGGCGGACATAAGGCGATTCCAGATAGCTGTGAATTTCTTCGTTCCGTGCAAACCACAGCGCTCTGTAATGATTCTCGCTAATTTATTCTGGAAGCATTGTATAACCTCAATGTTGCTTCTGCTCGTCGTACCCCATAACTGTATGTATACTATACGTTGCGATGAGTTAAAAATTCTCACGGGTTAAAACATCAAAATTGTCTTTTATATTAAAATTTGTTGGACGACGACAAATGTTAATTCCAGCGTAGTAACCGACAAAGCTTAAACCTGATGTTAATCTGTTTTCTCTTCTTTTCATGTGATTCTTCCACGTCAAGTGACGATCATGGAAGTGCCCGAGGTACCGTATTCGGTCAAAATGCTGTATGAGAACGCCGTCGAGGTTGACCTGAGGACAGTCACCCCCTTCTTAACGCAAACGTGATACGAGTCGTTTTATTTTGAGTTACTTTTATTCACCACTTTTCTAGCCGCTCGTCTTTGCTAACGCCGAATATTGTTTAAGAATAACAATTTTTACAGTACTTTTCGTATCGGGCTTAATTTATTTATTTATTTTTTTTTCTTTCTCTGAATAGGAAAGATTTATTTATCTGTGTGTTTTTTGTTTGAACTTTATTGTCGAATAATTTATTTAAAACATTCACGGTTGCTTTTTACTGAAATTCGTTTTTCTTGATATCCGGTTACCCGGCAATTTTGTTTAATGAAAAATTTCAAAACGTATTATTTACAGTCGTAACATTTTTTTTTTTTAATTATAAAAATAAAAGCAAATTATTGTCTAGGTACCGGTAATTAAATATAAAGCTTTATAATTTTATATTTTAATTCGGGTTTCTTAGATACATGTAATACACTTGTTTTTTGTTTTTTTTTTTGTAGCGAAAATGATGTAAAACAGCTTGTGCTGCTGGCGTAATTAAAGTTACACGTGTAAATATTTGCTAAACTCATTGAAATAAAAGTACATTTGCTTCGATGAAATTTACTTTTTGTTTATACACTTTATCTCCGTTCGTGTCTTTTCTACTATTTTTAACGGAATACGTTTGAACCTGTAACGAAACTTGAAGAATGAACTTGTTTTTGTCAAATGCAATGACATACATGTTTTTGAAACTTAGCATATAATATTTTTGAGCTTGAAATAAGTACTCTGTGACGGAAAAATTCAACTGTTTTTTGTCATTTTTTCATTTTCTAATTTACTTAAAATGCATTTTAGCATAAAATTTCAAGAAAATTAAAGCAAGCATAATTCTAAACAATTTTCAAGAAGTTTTTAATTTTGAAAAGTCGTTGCTTCAACCGTCTTAAGAGGGGAACATTTTTTTAATGAATTGCAAGCCGAGGTAAATTTAAGTAAAAGATTTCAGGGAAGAAAGATTAACATTTTAAACAATTATCCTAGATATATTTATTTATTTTTTTTTGTAATTTTAACTGGCAGTTACCTTGCTGATATTAAATATATTGCGGGTGTAAAAAATCTTTTTTAAAAATATTTGGCAGTGTAATTTTATAACAATGTTACTTTTAGAATAACATTTCTCTTAAATAATTTGATTTATCTCTTGAATCAGAGATTTCTAAAACATTTTTGTATCTGAAGGCGATGTAATTTTCACAAAATTGATGAAAAAAGACAAATGTTGTTATTTTAAAACACTTCATATTATCGTTTACTAGTTTAAAAATTTTAGTAGAGAAAAATTCAGCACGTTGTCGACTGAAAAAAATGTATCATAATCAGTCTAAAAAAATTGTATCCTTAGGCACAAAGTATTTCAGGAGTTATCTCCTCCTATTATTACATCATCTCCGATTAGCCTATTTTATTATTTTTTTAATTTAAAATAATTAATTGTTTTTATGAACTCAAGGTCTTTTTATAGTTTATCTTTATTTTTGTTGTTATAACGCAGTCTATTACTTGACTTTTACAAATAAATACTGATAAATCCTTGAATATCTCTTTAGTAATTACTAATACATCGAAGCTACAGTAAATCCACAACAAATGGATTGAAATAAGCATAAATATCGATTACACCATCGGCAATACTATGCTATAACTTACTTGAAATGTTTCACTCTGCATTATTTCAGAAGAAAACTTCAAGTTTAAACTAATTCCTTGTTTCAGAGCTTATTTAACGATGAAAAAATACAAATTTTTATGCCGCTTGAGTTTCAATTTCGGGTGACGTCTGTACGTACGTACTTACAGACATTCACTTATATTGTAAACTACTTAAATTTTGCTTAAATTTAACCATTATTTCGTAAAATTAAATTTATCTATCTTTATAAAACTCTGAATTATTTAAAACTCGACTTTCAACCCAGGAAAAAGCTTATAAAAAAAATGGAAAAACGATTTTTGAAGTCTATATTTTTTATTTTGTTCTAATAAAATGGGGGTTGGAGTTTTCTGAACACAATTTACAGCAGTAACCAATGGAATGCAAGAGGGCGGAGCGAATATTCCAACCTTCCGTAAAAGGGGCACTTTTTCACCCCTCTTGTATTGTAGAATGAATTTATATATTTTTACTAATCGATAAATCTGACGGTACAATACGTTTTTGTTTCATATATAGTAACAGTTAACAATATTTTTTTAAGATACGTAGCAAATGTTATTCTTATGGTATATTAATACCGCCCGATTATAATTATTAATGAAAGATTAATTTTTTAGGATATGAAAGATGATAAGCATGACCGGGATTTGAACTTAGAATCTTCCGGATGAAAGCCAGAAACGCTACCATTCAACCACGGAAGTCAAGATTATTAGTAACATAATATTATAAACATATTATCTAATTTTATATTTAATTATGTCATACATATATACATATATATATATATTACTAAATTTTATTAAACAATTTTCTTTTGTAATCAATATGCTAGATACAAATTAAAAGAAAAACTTTTTCGTATAAAATATATTTTTTTATAAATCAAACTAGTTACTCTCCGAAAGTTCCACAAGAACACATATTTTTTCAGGTATGCAATTTCTCCTCAAATAAAAAATTTTGATTATTAATAGTTATAAATATGCTACCAGAGAAGAAGGCAAACAGAGCGTTATCCCATACTGATTTTAAAATCTGTTGAAAAAATAAAAGAATGAACATTTAAAATAAAATAAAAATCTACCCTTATAAACTAATGGTATATGAAAAGGTATATTTTATTTACATTAAGGTAATAAGTAATTTAATTTTTAAAGATCCAAATACGGTAAACTTTCCGTAATGTTGACTTTTAAAAAATAAATACCTGCGGCTATGTCTGAATCTTGGTTGAAAATCAGCGTGCGTCTTTTATATTGTAGCCTAGTTTTCCTATAAAAAAAGAAAGAAAACTAAAAAAATATTCATCGAAATCTGTGCGTTAACATTCACAGAATGAAGAAATTTACAGTTTCACACGCCGATACTTTTTTTCAAAATTGCATAATTTAATATTTTTTTCGAAAAATTTACATTTAACTTCGGATATTTTTTGTAACCTATACGTTTCTCTATAAAAAAAAATAGGATTCATCAAAATTAGTAGTTGAAACAAAATCGGTTCAGTAGCACGGTTGAGTAACAAACTTTGCACACATACGTACGTATGTGTGTAAAAATCACATACATGATTTTTTTGTCGAGATAAACTAGTCGGACCCTAAAAAGTAATGATTTGTAAATTAGCCGATATCTCTATTTTGACCCGAGCACGGTGCTCGGGTCAAAATGTGGAAAGAGTACGGTACTCTTTCCACATTAATATTGCTATTGGAGCGTATTTGCATGGAAAGTAAAATTACTGTTATATCGATACAGAAGAAGAGATACTTTAGAAAAAACCTTTTAAATAGCTCCTTTGCAAAGAAATGTACTGTAATAATTTTTTTTAAAAAATCACGTATTTTAAAAGGCACAGCTATAATTCTGGATTACTGTATAGAAAACAGGACACTGGCCCGTCATTTTCATAACAAAATTTGAAAATTAATTTACAGCGCTTGTACAACTGCAAAATTTTTAAAATAGTAATTATTAATAGTAAACATAGTTTATTAAATGCTAAAAATAGTAATTTTAAAATTACTTCTTTCTAATTTAAAGGATTTTACAATAACTGTTTTGTTACCGATATAACTATTAACTTTGAAACTGAACGATAAACAGCAAATTCTGTTGTTGCTAAAACGAAAAATAATTATGAGAAAAATGAAAAAGTTAATAGTATATGTAACAGTTTTTTTGGCGTTTCTCGTACACGATAAAATCAAGGAAGGTTAAAAAATTACCCAAATGGGGTAATTTATTTTGTTTTTCTTCAGTATTTTTTGTAAAAAGTTTTATAAAACACTGAGTGTTATCCGATAATTAAATAAGATCGACTTTTATTATTTACCTTTATTACGAAACAAATTATTAAACGTCAAACTTATCTGCTCAGATATAACGCGAATAATATAATACAGAATTATAAAGTAAAAACTCAAATTATTTATAATAAAATTACAAAATAAAACTTATTTTTAAAACGTATACTAAATTGAAAATCGGTTTTAAAAATAAATGAGGTGTGTGCGATCGTGGTCCGCTTTGCTCGTACAAAATTGGAATAAACTCCTGAGACGCGTCATTGGTAGTTCATTTCAAATAAATATAATCGATATATCACGAATAATATACTCGTATATTTTTTATTCTTGAATATAAAATAAATAAAAGTGATTATGAGTCATGCAACATCTATCAAATTGTACGACAATGAACATGTTTAATATTAATGAACACATATTTTACATGCATTAAAATGATAATTTTTAATTAAAAACTGTTTAATCATAACACATAATTAACAAACGTATTTAAAATTCAGATCCTGACTAAGAAGATAAAAATGATTTTAATATAATCATTTCTAAATGCGTTGTGTAAGTTCTTGATGAATTTTTTTTCAGTTTTTCGCTTATTCCAGCCTTTTTATTTTTTACTAGTTAAATTATCTATTCCGTTTAATAAATATAAAAGCGATCGTTCTTATTTTGTTTCTCAATAATTTTTATGATAAAATTTCCTTTGATGATTTAAAAGAAAAGTTTTTTCGAATTTATTCAACCTACCCCAACTCGAGTGTTTTAGAAAAACCGGATTTCAAGTTATAACCTATTTTTTAAGAAATGTCTATTTCAGTCAGGAATGGTTATTCATAAAACAAAATTACAAAAAAAAAACATCATAATGATAAGCTGAATAATATTTTGGTTTATAATTTAAAAAAATAACCATTTCTACTACCCGAAGATAAAGTAGTATTTAAAAAAAAAATATATATATATATATATATATATATATATATATATATATATTAGATTATCGCCGCATTCAGAGGAAAATGATATAAGTTTCTCATATTAAATTTTCTATCACTCATCAAAGTTTAGAAAGCTCAGCTGACTTGGTGTGGGGGGGGGGGTTGAATACTAGATTGTACGATTGACTTCTTGCTACCTACGACATCCTGTCACGGTACAGCATCCCCTTTACAAGGAACAGGATGTAATATCAGCAGTACAATTACTACTTAGAACCCTCAGGAAGAATTATTGCCCATCTGTGTGTTACGCTTTCTAAACTCGTCGGTGTAATTATGGGCTGATGCTCTTAAGAATGCTTACTTATTTTCTCGGGGAAGTTCTTTACTTCACTCAAACTAAAGCGTAATATTAAATTATGAAGTCTTTGTTTACGAACGCATTGCGTTCGTAAAGTCTAGTTAATACAAAACGGACGTTACAGGGTTTACTGGATCGGCGAGATAGATGTTTTACTCACACCGTACTAAGCGCGATCAAAATGCAAAATCACCTCTTCTCAACAGTTTCGCAAAGGTACAATAGACATGCCGTTTCATAAGCCCAGCGTTTATTTATTGTTTATTAATTAATCACTAGATCTTATACTGTATTCCAAACACTAATTTTCCCGATAGGCAGTACAAAATAAGTTGATTATTTTTTCGTTTAGGGTCTAGATATTGTGAAACAAGAAATGTAGCTGATCGTAAATTAAGTCATCCGTCATCGGTCATGATGATAGTTTGGAAGACATTCTTTTACGTTCTCTAGGAAAGTCACAACATTTTTTTCACAGAATAAGAAAGCCCCTAAAATCAAAAAATCTTTTATTCAAAATTTGGGAATTTTGAAACTGAAATCTTATTTTGGTAATATGACTTGATCGGCGTAACCGGGAAAGTCGTGCAATAATTTTCCAGCTTGTTTTTATTTTCATATTTAACGATAAAAAAAAAATTGAAAATAAAAAATTTCATTTATGAAATGAAATCGGGTAAATATCATCAGAAGAAAAAAATAGGCCACCTTTGATATTTGATCGACATTGAGAAGCGAACTATTAAGCTTCCAAATCTTTGCCAGAGGTATAACACAACTAGTACAACCAAATTTGTGAAAAATCTTTGTTTATTATGTATTTAAGAAATATTACTTTAGAAACTAGATTAATATTAAAAGACTGTTAACGTAATTGAACTAGTAAGTAAGTGGTTTTAGCATTAATTTTAAATCGTACATTTGAAAATAAATAAATGTATAAAAATACTGTTTATTAACTTAAGTGAAATATTTAATGCGCTTGACAATTTGTACAGTAATCATAGGTGCAAAAAGAAAAATAATTAAAAGCGCAATATATATAATTAAAAATTTATTTATTATCTTAACTCCTAATAACATTTAAAATAACCGTATCTGCTATTTAGTTATTAATAGTCGAGTACTCGTTACAAAACTAGTTTTTACAATTTATCAAAATTCAGTTTCTTAATGCATATACTTACAAAAACTTGAACTAAAAACAATAATAACTACATTTTTTGAAACAATCGTTTATAGACATTCGCTTTTTCTTCATCGCTTTGCGACACAATAATAAGTATATATATTTCTATAGCGTCACAGGGCCAGTATAACGCACCAAGATGATTTCTTCCAATTAAGAAAAAAGAGAGTAAATAATAACGAAAAGTAAAATCCAGAAATAAGTAAAAGGATTCTTTTTTCAGACTAACAGTTTCGTTTAACAACCTGTTCTTTGTAATAATGACTATGGCACCTTCAAACCCTGTTGTTCGATAAGAAGGGTTAGCGGATCCGAAAAGAATTTATAGAAAAACGTAAGGGGTCGGAGGATGAATATCATTACGCTTCAGCAATTAAAGGGATGAGGCGGGTACTGGTTCTGCAGGCCAGGAGATATAAATACTGCCAGGGACCGGCAGAAAGTATTAGAAGTTCTGCGAGGCCGTGTTCGGCTCAGTCATAATAACAAGCGATAACAGAGTACTTTCGCAAGCCCGAGTTACATGCAGTTGCGCTAACAGCGATATCAAGTGCGTGGTATCAACGAGTGAAGAGTACTTCTCGAGTATTTCAGCGTGAACATCGGATCAATGCAGAAAGTTGTTCGGTGAGTTATATGTACACAGTAGTGAAATTGAAAGTATTCTACTCATTCGTAAAGTGAAGGGTAATTCTATTGTAAACAGTAAAAGTAATAATATATTCATAAAGTGAATTGCGTGAACTTTAGACTGTTCTACTGTTACCTTGTTAATGCAACATTAGTTTCTATCAGTCAATTTAACGTTTTTAGTAAACTAGACTGTATTCAGGTTTTTATAATATAACTATCACTAAACTAGTCTTGTACTTTTTATTGAATTACTATTTTGTATATAACCTATGGTCATTATGGTTTTTTTTTTTATATGGGCATCGACTTCTACGGTCATTAGCCCCCGTCACACTCTTTAAAATAAAGTTTAAATGACCATCAGGTTCGTCATATGTAAGGATGTAAAGGGACTTTACATTTTATTTAAAAACACCAAAATAGACAAGAGAAACATTTAAACACAAACACTGAAAACTCTTATAGGGTACAAAGAGCTCCGATAATAAAATTAAAAAAACACAAAAATATAAGTATAAAAAAACGGCTTCACAATACCAACATTTCCTTTTTCGTCTCCCTTGTTTTATTTAAGCACCTCCGGGGCAACCTTGGAGGCTCCCCTTCCCGGTCATGACCTATCTGGCTCTAGGCATGCCTTGCGCATACCCTTTACCTCGCGCCATCTGTCCACCCTCAAGGGTCCCCCACGTCATCATCGGATACGCCCCGACTCCACCACTCTTGCATACAGGCGAGCCCGGGTGGCCTAGGCAAGAGGGCTATCTCCCGGCGCTAGACGTGCCACGGTTCAACTCCCCTTTTTTTGTTTTTCACATAGAATTAAACTACTTCGCTTAGAGATTCTTTACACAGCTTGAATTTCCTTATAAACGATTGGTTAACAACTCTGCAATTTCCTTTAAAATATCTCTAAGGTCATCTTCATATTGAAGGCAAGTTATATGAGTAAAGTTTGTACGCCCATAATAGCCCACACTTTCTTCCAACAGTCTGACGCCGTTGTATTTGTGTTAGGGGATACACGTATAGCTGCCAGGATCGTTTTATAGAATCTATCATGTCTTTTTACATACGCCCTGTATTTTTTAATGGCAATTAGGTTTCCTAATGTCGGACGTTTCTTAAAAGCATTATACATTTTTTCTTTCTTTTAATAGCTTCACTTATTTCATCGTTCTACCACGGAACGAATCTTGTGGTTTCATAACTCTTCCTCCGTTTTGCTTCAGGGGAAACGGGTGGTTCAAGACGAGAGAGTTTACGTGAACCCTCTGTCACGTTTGAAGATTCTTCAACTTGCATGATTTTCTGTTCCTTCTGTAGGAAGGATAGCCGCCTGGGTACATCCTTACTCCTGGGCTACCAACCCTGGAGGTCCGGTCCGGTACTCCAGTGGAACCGGCATATGTCCTGGCAGAGAGCGGATGCGCAGTCTCTGCACTGAGCCCAGGGCCCCTACACACCGAAGTTTTCAGGGCTTCCTTCCATGCACCGACATACATGAACACGTTAACTACATGCTTGCCATTGCGGGGGGCATGTGGACAGCGGAAGGACCTACGTTGCACCTGCAATCACTTCGACCCTGGCCGCCACATTTCCAACTCTAAAAGAGGTATGAATCCATTTCCTAAATTATTACAGTTTTTCATATCTGCAGGTGGCCGAAAATCCAGTCCTTGTATTACGGCCTGTAGGTGGAATCAGGCGGAAGAAAATTCCATTTCCAAGGGAAAACGCTCGGAGCCCTGTTAGACAGCATGAATAAATAGTACATATGTACAATTGTGTCCGCGCTGGACCTAGAACGTAGATGTTATGTTCCGGACGTGGGGATTGTCTACCTCAAGGCATCATTATTGTTTTATTATTATTATTTTTAGTACTGTTTTAATATTTATTTTGTTTATATGTCTCTAGAGTAAAGAATTGTATTTATAAGAAAATTTTTAGTTTGTTAGTCTTTCAATATCCTTCTAACCACGAACTCACAACATATATGTTTATAACTAATAATAAAAAAAATAGGTTTTAGGTCATATGATAAAGTAAATTAATACCCTAGTAAATATTGAATATTTTCTCTCTTTCTCTGATGTTTTTCTCTCGTTCACTTAATAACTTTTAATGTCTTCTATAAACAATATTAATTAAATTGCTCATTAATTACAGTATAACAAAGTAGTATATCTTCAGAGTATAAAAAAAAAAATTAAAATGTCATAAATTGTATTTACCATAAAATTAATATTATCTACTATAATATGAATCAAGATGGGAATACTTCGTCTTTAAGAAATATTTTATATTACGAACCACTCTGTGGAAAAAAATTGATTTTATACCACATAAAAACTTGTTCGTTTCTAGGTTATTATTTAAGTAGATTATTAAAATTCCGTTTTTTGCTTGTTTACACGTTCAATAACTTCTTTAAGATTCTACATGAAATTTTAATAATATTTTAATATTTATATTTTAATAATATTTAAATATACCTGAAAGAAAAGTATACTTCATTTAACTACAAAAAAGTATTCCGTTGTTCGATTTCAGCGTGGAGGTAATTTTTGTAAAAAAAGAAAGAAGCTATTTCAGCTGTTCCGAACGGGAGGGTAATTTGTTGATTTACAATATGTCTTTCAGTCTTTCGTATATTTATAAATATCATCTACAGAAAGAGTGGTAATAATTAACGTTGTTTTCTCTGGGAGTAATAATACTCCCCCTTTCCCTGTGAAAAACCGAAAAATAAGGATTTACCTGTAACTTTGAATACCACTTACATTTTGAAGGGATCAACATGCTTATGAACAACAGTATATTCAGCTCGGTGAAAAAGACATATGGAAAACACTTGACTAATGATTTTCTATAGGACCTGGCTTGGATGTTGTTTTTCTTGATAATGACTATTTCATTTTTATAGTAATTGTATCTCAGGTAGGTGTAGGCACCAAGCATCTATATGCTCGTTACTAATCTCCCGTCCATCACGCCGTGCAAGTTTCTAATTAAAAACGTCGACCTGGGAATCCAGAGGTGTGAGAAGCTACTCTTAAATCATGAAAAAAACTGCACAGCTCTTTACAAGTATCAAATCAACACAGCTGGACCAGATAAGGAAGATTATCTGAATGTAATACGAATCAACAAATGTAATTTTGGTATCGTTACCTACGGTAATAATTTGTGTCAAATTACGGATTATACATTTCTGAGCAAATTGCAAAGAAAACAGCGATCAGTAAAGGTCAATTCAATTATTGTGTTCAAACGATCACAACTGGATTAGTTGAATTTTTGATTTCACAATGACTTATATTTTTGTTTATATAATTCATTTATAAAAGACTAAATTATTATTAAATCAATCGATTACCAGGATTGGATAACCCATATTCGAACTAAATTACAAGAAAATAAATTATTACACATTATAAACGTACCGATGAATACACAGAAATGATTGTAGTAAAATTCAAAAGTTTCATTAATCTATAAATTAATATTTTTATCTTTCACTAATCATCAGAAGTCATTAGATAGATTACAACATGAGAAACCGATAAAAATATTGCAACAGACGGGTTTAAATAGAAAGGGATTTCAGGATTATCCTCAGTCTGTATTGAGCTTAAGAGATACCCGCGTGAGTGGCAGGTGACTCGACAGAAGTAGACAAAATTTCGGTAGCGAGGCAGTGCTGTTTATCGTCCACTTTATTGTTTGGTTCTTTATAACTTTAGACTTCGAGACTGGAATTATTCTAAATAGAGAGGTATAAAATGATTAGGCACGCGGATAATATAACAATTTTTGTTGATAATATGATGGATTTACAATTACTAACCGATAATACGACAGCCAGTAGTAAAAATGGATTAAACATTAATGTTAGAAAAACAAAAGTACGATCATCAGAAAAATTAGCTTCCCCGGTTTCAACTTAGGGTAGCTAATTAAGGTAACCAGATATACATAATTGGGAATTGTCATCGAGGAGAAATGGAAAAATTTTGTAAAGATAATTAGTTGAATACTGAAGAATAAAAATACATTTATCAAAATGGCTGAACTATTTAAAACCCTTCACTTGAAAATATATACAGAAATGAGATCGTGGCAATGTTATATTCTTTCTGTTATGTTACATGAAGTGAAACCGCGGACGTTGAAAGAAGCAACCTTCAACGCGTTCGAAATGTGGCATTATCGCAGAATATTAAATTGTTTCATGGATAAAAAGTGTGAAAAAAGTAAAAAACCTGCAAATTACAAATAGCGGGTAAGAGCCAGAAATAATTAATACAATTAAATATATAGAAAATATCAGCACTTTTACGAAACATTGAAAAAATATCAGCTCTTACAAAATACTGTATCTTGTAAGTTGTCTGGATGAAGTGCAATAGAAAAAAAAATCGTGATTTAAGAACTTTTAAATATTATTTCTTATAACAACTAATGAACTTTTAAGCAGTTATAAACAACGTGATAATTGCTATGACGGAGCCAACATCCGATACAGAAGAAGAATTTGTCCTTCTTGTTTTGTTTCGAGTGGGCAAAAGAACCTAATCTAATACTTGGATCTGTTTTAATGATTTTTAATTTTTTTAGGTGCTTCTGACAATCAAAACTGAAAGCATCGAACTCGAACGATAGACATGGGTGTTATCTGCAGGAAGCCTGATGTTCTTGGAGATCACAACTTCTTAGAAAAAACGTGATTTCTTAATAGAATTTGTTTAATCAAATAGAATCGTTGAATTGTAATTTGTTGTGTTTATCCTGATTAAAACTGTTTTATTCTACCTACTAGGCTTTTAGGCGGACGGTAACCGGCGGCCTGGAAGGATTATTGACGCTATCTACCCTTTATACGCCACTATTCTTCAAATCATCCTATCTCACTATATCTTCTTTTTCTTATTCCTGATTCATTTACACCCGGTTTGCTTCTCTGGATCTCCATTCAGTTCATAGGAACAAGTAATACCAATAAATCCTAGATTTATCTGGCGGCAGGTGGCTTATCTGTGGACTTATATAGGGTTGGATCTCTAACAGGCCACACTTGACCCCTTAATTATTTCTAAAACGTCAAGAAAATGGTCTATTTCAATATTAGTAAAAAGTTATAAGTCATTGATGAGATTACGTTTACCGATTTACGCTTATCCATCCAACTACGTATATGAACAAATTTTCCGCAAGCGGAAAAAGAAAACGTGCAATGTAACTTTAAAGGAAAAATCCAAAATTATATTTTTGCGAGACGGATAAAAGGTTTAAAGTAGTAAAATAACAAGAAAAAAAAATAGATTTAGAATATTGATCAAAATAACTTATTTTCAATGAATTTCCTTTTAAATGGTTAAATTATATCGTTTAATGCTATCAATACTTTTGTAATTTGTATATTTATTCATATTATATTACTTTTTAACGTTATACTGGGAACGGATATTGTTATTTTAAATATTAACAATAAAACAATCGTGAAAGGATTTTTTTTATTCATTCTGTCATCTGTTAATTTTTTTTTTATTAAAGAAGAAGAATAATAAAGACCATCTGCACGTAGTCTACTGCGTCAGATTTGTTCTGGATAAAAAAAAAAAAACAAAACAGTAGTACGGAAATGAAACAGTAAAGAGGGTTTGGTTTTTTATAACAGACAGTTTGTTCGTTTTTTTTCAATAAGCGGAAATTATTAGTAACTGTTCTAACATGTAAATATCACTTTACTTTGGCTTTTATATTTACGTATATGGATTGACGTAGCTGAAAAAAAAATTACGTATATATATATATTTTTTTAATCTTTCTAGTAGGATTATTATTATCATCAATTTCCTATTAATTAAAAATGTAACCTAAACCCTTCTATTATAATTAAAAATAACGCATATGTTTTTTTTTATTCAAATTAAAAAAAAATATATATCATACGTAATTCTATATACGTATAACATAAAGTTCAAAGCCCTCTCTCACACTAAATTACTCGTCGTTGAACCTTCCTAACCCAGATACTTGAAAACTAATTTACATATTTCTTTTATAGATCAGGGCAAGAGGAAAGTTGAACATAAATAAATAAAATAAGTATAAAAAAAAAAAACATTTTTTGAATCGAATCAAGAAAATCAGATTTTATAGTTAAATAATTGTTTATTAATATTTATAGTAATAAATCAACAATAATAATTTTGCTCAGAAAATAAACATATTTTGCTAGTTGTAAGTCAAAACACTAACTATTTGCATAAAAGTATAACAATTATTTTGAAAAATGTCAAATCCGAAATTTTCAAAAAGACTTTTTTAAATTTTTACTAGATGAAATACGATGTAATTTTTCCATTTATTTTGTATTTCCACAAATAATTATGGTAATATAATCGAGTAATTTCCCGATAAGTAGTGATAATATATTAATTGATGAAAAACATTTTGTCGTATAAGCCACATTAATTAGTTCTTTTTTCCTGAGAGAAATCATGCTTTCCATGTTTATTTTACGTGATAAATGAAGAAAAGGTTGAACATTTTTTAGGGTTTTAGTAATAAATATTACCAGCATTACGATTAACTTGTATTTTGATATACAAGAATGAATTCGGCTTAACGAAGAAAAAACGGGTTACCATTTGACGCCTTATTTTTTAAACCTGGCGTTCAATGTTAGTTATTCTTGAATATGATTATATCATTTTTGGGAGGGACTAATGACAATGTTCTTCAAGACAAACTAAAGAAAAAAGTTCTCGTAAACAGAAGATCAAAAACTCCGATTTTCATGAACGTAACTTTTTTTTATCTTCTTTTGTTTTTAATAAAAATCAAATTTCTTATTCGTGTTCAATCGTTGCTATTCATGCAGAATTTCTCGTAATAAAATTCTCTAAAAATTTTGGTGCAAAATTATATTTATCTGCTGCCAATTCAACAAAATTATTATACGTCAATCCTAAAACAGAAAAATGTTTTTGCGCTTCACAATAATTTTCTCAAAACTTGTTAGAGGTACAGTTCTGGGACCTGTTTTATTTAATTTTTCAGGTCAAAAATTCACATCAACAATCCAATTTACCCATTAATTTAAATTCAAGAATTTCAGTATGGCTTCATTTTACCAGTAGAGTAGAAATCCCCTGGTTTTTTTTTTTGAAAACGAAGACGTTTGTATGAAATTTTTCTCTTTTTTTCATTTTTAGAACACGTCCAGAGAATCCGTCCGTTTCTTTGTGACACAATTCTCTCTCTCTCTCTCTCTCTCTCTCTCTATCAATCTCTCTCACTTCATCCAGACACCTTACCTAACAAGATACAGTATTTTGTAAGAGCTGATACTTTTTAATGTTTCGTAAAAGTGCTGATATTTTCTATATATTTAATTGTATTAATTATTTCCGGCTCTTACCCGCTGTTTGTAATTTGTAGGTTTTTTACTTTTTCACACTTTTTATGAGGGAATTATCTTCCCTCTCTCGCTCACTCTCTCTCCCTTTTTGTGCGCGTGCGCACACAGAGAGAGAAAGAGAGAGTGTGATGGTGATATTAAAGTTCCGTAACGGCTGCGTAATTTCAAAACTGAAGGATACTGAGGTAGAAACAAAAGCGGATCTACATAATTGCAAAATTCTGCTTTATGAAATGTTTGAAAGTTTTGTCCGCCATATTGAATCAAAGTTATTTATTACATAGGAAGGTGGAAAAGTGATACATGAATTTAATGTAAAGATTTACGATAGAAATGATGCTAAAAACTGTTACTCGATAAATGCCTTCGTTTTCGAGGTATAAGCAATTAATGATACAAAAACGAAAAAATCGCGTTAGGAATAAAACGAGGCAAAACGCCCTGTAGTAACTGTTTTACTTGATATTTCCATCAGGATTACATCCAGTAACAAACTTTAAACAGTTTATATTGGAATTAGTGCCCAAAAACACTAATAACAACATCCTTCACAATAATAAATAACAGTAATAATAATAATAATACAGAACAATTAATCGGCAATACTACTATAAATTAAACGACTAGGTCAACTGAATCTATTTACGCTATTTAATTTTAAAGTTTAATTAAATCTTTTCGCCCCTATATTACTTAATATAATAAATTTTGAAAAATGAATCATTTTGAAATTTAAAAAATGTATTACAAATTTAGAGAACTAAATCTGCTGTTAGTTAGAACAATGCAAGTTAACTTCTCATTTTGACATCTTGCTTCAAAGTATTTGATTTTCTAAATCAATTACAAGTTGGAGTATTAAGTTGTGGTGTGTATGTAGTTCCTGGATATATACTAGAGTGTATATAGACTCCAGTCTACATACACTCCAGCCTACATACACTCCAGTTCACCTACTCAACTGCTTTCTATGTAAAAACCCAAGAAAGAAGATGCATATGTATACTATATTAGGTGCATTTTTTTTTTTTTTAATACCATATAATAAACCATAATAAGAACTCCTTTTTGCGTGTTTATTTTTCGTTTTCCAACATTTTTACGTTCTGGGAAAATGAAATACAAAATAATTTTTTTTTCTGAGAAGTAATACTAAGTATAACTTTTAATAGAAAAGTAAATTTTTTTTTTTTTTTTTTAATAAACTAACATCTATTTTCAAAGTACTCCACATCTTTAAATATGCTTATTGAAGATAGTTTTCTTAAAATTATGAATAAATTAGGTTCTAATATATTTCCATCCTTTTAAAATCACGACGTTTTTAAATAACAAAAGACATATTAGTGTAATTTTATCAATCAACAGGTTTTCTATTAATTTTACCATTAATTCTATCTAATTAATTTACATTTCATTTCAACTTAAATATTAATATTAGAATTCACAATTTTACTTTTCCGGTAAATATAGCTAGAATAGCCACATTAAAGTATGGTGACATTGTAAAAAATGGGGTATCGGATTTTTAAGGTCCAACAAGTTCATATGCACCAAAAAACAAATTTTGTATGCATGTGTATTGCACTGCTTTTTGCTTTATGTCAAAATTGACCAAACGGATTTTTTTTCAAATGTTTCTAAATATGAGGCAATTATCGTATTAATTTTTTTCAAAATTCATTAAGGAGGAAATATTGCGAAAAAACCGATTTCGATTTATTTTATAGGCATTTTAGAGAAAACTTTATTAAAGCAAATGTCTTAACTACAATGCACATACAAATAATTCAAAACCTTTTTCCAAAAATTCAACCCCCTACCCCCCTCTCAATAATACATACATTTGGTTCTTTCGCTAAATATCCTTAAACATATCAAGATATTTTATAATTTTGTTTTTTAAACCCCCAAAAAAGTTTTTTGAAAATTTACTTTTTCATATTTAACCTTTATTGAAGAGGTTTCAGAAAAAAACACTTTTTTTTGGTTTCCAACACTTTGTTCGAGTAAATTTTTTAAGCTTATCCTATAAGTGCATATTTTTAGAAAAATTTTTCTTAAAATTTATTCCACCTATAAAAAATATATGTTGTTTTTTGGCTCTAATTTTTTTATTTTTTATTATTAAAAATCTTTTTTTGTACTTTTCTTCATAACTTAAAGGGCTATTACAATTCAAGTAGCTTTACATATTCCGGACCCAAAATGAGACGCAATATTTTCCATTATTTTCATAAAAATTAAACTTTATTTTATAAAAGTTATACTTACATCAGCACATTTTTAACAGCGTAACCGGGAAAGTTAGGCAATACTATGCCAGCTTTTATATCTTAAAAAAAAAATCATTTATACTATTTGATACGGGGAAATTCTTAACAATCTTTAAAATTAATGAAAATATGGCTAACATTTCTTTTGTAATATTTTCTTTTCTTGTAATGATATTTTCGTAATAGGTTTATTATTAGTCTTGTCCTTGATATTATCTGATATTGAATACATTATGGTTAAAACAATAAGTTTAATATTAATATATAATCAAACTAGCTTGTAAATAAATGCTATAATAGAATATAATATTCTATATACACACGATAACACTACAAAATAGTTATCAGTGCTCTCCGGGCAGGAAAGTGTACACCGAGCGATAGGATATTCTATATAACGCGGAGGTAATAATCCAATTATGTATATCTGTTATAAGACCCCTTTTGTAACGTCCACTCTTAATGGAACCAAGTTTCCCATCTCATTTCTCCTTTGTTAATATTCCCTTTCATATTATAACATAAAATCTAATATTAATTTATTAATAAATATTACAACATATTTAATTAAAATCTAATTAATGATTTAATATTTAGTTTTTCTGATTTCTTTTTATCTTATACTCATTTAGTTTTTAATAAAAAATTATAATAGTAAACATACGGTTTATAAAGAAAATTAGGTTCCTGTACAAATACTTAGAAAGAAGATAGCAAAAGAGAAAACGAAATAAAAACAATAATAGAGACGGAGGTTATAAAGCATTTTGTGAAGTGTTATTCACGCAGCCTGAAGTGAAACACGGACTTTAAGAAAGAGAGAAAAGATGGAAAATGTATTGCACGACTTTCCTGGGTATTAATAAAAACTAAAAGAATTAGAACCTAAAAACAAAAAAAAAATTTATTTTTTCACTAATCAAAATTATATTTTAATATTTAAAAAAAAATTAAAATTCAGTTTATGTTAATAGAATAAATGTATTTTCTATAATTCATAGTATTTTTTCTATTGGGTAAAATGCATTTGTTTGAAATCTATTTTATATTGAAATCGGTAGCGACATGATTAATTATAATAGACATTAATACTGGAATTATTCCTCCTAATTTTCTAGGAATTGATCGTAAGATGGCATATGCAAATAAAAAGTATCCGGCTGGATATGGGGAGGAGTTCTTATGGGGTTCGCAGGAGTAAAATTTTCTAGGTCTATAGTTAAGAATGGATTTATATTAATTATTATTGTAAATAATATTATTGTTATTATTATTCCTATTATATCGTTAATGGTGAAGTACGGAAGGAATGGAATTTTGTCAATATTATTTTATATTCCGACTTGGTATAGATTATCCTTATCTATGGGGAGTAAATTTTAAGAAAACGTTTTATAAAAATATTCATATAGACTGAGCTGATAAAATTTATTTTTTTCTCCAAATCTAACACCCCGTTTAATAGGAAAAATAAAATTTTCAGAAAAACTTTTTCTCAATTTAGTTCCAATTTCCAGACTATAATTTAAAGAAATTGTAGACATTCCTCGATAGCTCTATATATGAAGTATAAACTTTCAAACTTTGTTTTAAATATTAAAACCGAAGGGAGATAGAGCAAAAGAACATAAAATATACATTTCATTTTTTGAGAGGTAGGCGTCGATTTTTTGGGAAAAACAGATTGGATTATTTGTACGTGCATATTATTTAATAAATTTGAGTCGATAAAGTTTTCTCTAAAATGCCTCTAAAGAAAATCGAAATTGTTTTTTGCGAAATCCTTCAACGGCCTTAACGAATGTTGAAGAAAAAAAACATTAATTTGAATAATGCACCATATATATAAATATTTGAAAAAATCTATATATATATCTATATATCTATAGATTAAAAATCTAAAATCTATATATATAATTTGAAAAAATCGGTTCAGTCAATCCTGAGATATAACACCAAAAGCAGTGTGACATACGTATGCACATACATACATTGTTTTTTTTTTTTTTGGTTTAGATTAAGTAGTTGGACCCTAAAATCCGATTCGATTTACGAAACACCCGATACACCCGAAACACCCGATTTTCGACACCATCATCATATTTTTCCCTTTAATACAACTATTCGATCTATATTAGCCGGGGAAGTAAAATAATGAATCTTTAAGGGATGTTTATATTACGTAACACGTTAATAAAATATTTCTTTTAAAACTTTTTTAGAAATTCAAACGAATATTTAAAAAAAAATATTTTCATGTTTTACCAAATTTTCTACATTTCCAATCCAACATCGGAAATATCAAATGAATAATTTGTTTTAAAATACGTTACGTATTACTGGACTGTTTATGTTACATAACATGATTAAGTAAGGAGATCTGTACTGTTAGTTTCTTTTTAACTCGCAGTGTTATTCTAACTGCTCTGAACGACAAAAATTACTTTCTGTATCCTACAGCTAAATTCTTCAGATGAGTTTTTTCTACGTTTCTATAAAGATCATTAATATAATATTTATCTAACTATTATTATTATTATATTTTTTTTTTTTTTACTTTTGATAGAGGTGACTAAATGAGAGCAATTGAAATGGAACGGTTTAAACTTATTACAGAAATTTTTTATGCGTTTTTTGAATATTTTAAAATAAAATTTTGTAATAAAATAAATTTTACAGTAAATTTTATCTATTTTGCTGAAATTATGTAATTTTCTAGTTGGAATTCTTAGAATTGTACACAACTTGCATAGTTTTATAGTTCGATCGGCTGAGATTATATTATTCTACTTTCCCGGCAATACAGTTATACTGTATACTATACAGTAGAGTACATTAGTAAGAGAAAGTACTCTTCTGGTAAAATTTTGCTCGACGGAGTTTTGCACATTTTGACGTTTTATGATCCTCTTTCACTAAAAATTACAATTTTAGCACTGAAAATTTCGGAACGACATACCAATGTATGTTGGAGTGTTTCGTGTCTGATTATCACCAGACTGGACGAATCGATTTGGATAAAATTTAGCACGACGATTTCTGTGTATGGACTGTTTAATTTTGGTTACAATTAGTTTACAGGGTGGGAAAATACGGACTTTATAGGCCCCGAATCTAAAATTTTATTCAAATTAGGTAAAATAAAAAAAATTAATTTAATGACCTTTAGGTAGTTAAGATATTTTCTGATGGTATTTTATCTTATTCCCCCTCCCCCCCTAAAAGGGGTGTGGACAAAAAAAAACTTTTTTCTTTGCTGTCGTTCAAAGTTAAATTTGCTCAAATATTGTAGCCTGAAAATCTTCAACACTATTGGATCAACTGATATGTGCTGTAGTAGTGTATCAGACGTTATGCGTGTGAAAAACTGATGAAGATTGGTCGAGTTGTTCTTGAGCTCAATTTAGGATCGAAAAAATTCGAGCGGGACAACTTACAAGCGTGATTCGTTACGATGCAGCAAGTTGGAAGTTGGAACGTTTCTTTATCTGCGGTATCTATTGTTAGCAATATTGTTATATATATATTTTTTTTTTTTTTTTTTTTTTAAATTATCCATTTTTTTAATGTAGTGCGTTTTTGACGCGTAACTATTTTTTATGGATCAAAATCTTTTTTTGTAAAACTAGGATTAGGATGAGCTGATACTTTAAATTGTTAAAGCTGTTCGACCATTTGTCGAACAGCTTCGTGTTCGACAAGGAAGTCGTCGGCCGCATAGCTCCCGTCTTCCGAATCGGACACCATCGAAGCCGCGGACGGCGATGGACATGGATCGGTGCCTGGTTCAGGCGCCGATTGAGAGTCGGGAACCTCGGAGACCTCCCCAGAAGGAGTCGCACCAGTCACCGCCTGTCAGGAGAGAAACCGGTCTCCCCTGTGTAGTTTTTGTGGCCTCTCTGGTTTAGAAACCTCTATTGCTGCCTCTATTGGCCCAGAGTACGGGACGATGCCGATCACACCTTTTTCAAAAGTGCTTGGTGGGCGGCAGATCGAGGGACAATAGAAGCTAATCTCGGAGCACTGAGCCCTCACAACGTAGCTGCGATGATGCTCCATAACCTGAGCAGTGTGGCCTGATTCGTCGGTAGCATCCTCAGGACCAAGAAAGTTTTGAAAATTAGGTAGCGGCCTTCTCAGGTTTGTATAGGAGGACTAGGCCGGAAGTAATGTTTTAAACGGTTCCGGGTTGAGTTCTGATAGAAAGGGGGGTGGTTTTAGTCGGTAGTCTGCTGATTGGATAATACCATCAGTGGGAGTCCAACACTCCGTGCGTAAATGCATTTCCACCTACCTAAGCAAAAAAAAAAATTATTATTATTTGTTCAGTGAGATCGTCATCAGGTTCTAATTCGGTAACATATGTCATTGTCCTGACGCTTACTATAAATAAAATGAGGTATGATGACATCAGAATCTACTACAGAATGTTTCAAATCAGTAATTTATCTTTGTTTCCACGACATTTAACTCGCTCAGCGAACCGTTCTCGTCCAACCTAACCAGTCTGGAGTGTGACCGACCGACATGGGCTGACCGTACGTTCGTCTGTATGTCTGCATGTCTTGCGCTGGTAATTGTGTGCAAGATGTGTAAGACCCAGGCCCTCAGGGCCATTGACACTGTAGATAAGGTCGCTGCTACAGTAAAAAAAAGAGAGGGTGAAAAAGACAGAGAGAATGAAGAGTGACACTCGGTTATGACAAATGACAGTTTTCAGATAAGGAAGTCAACTTCCCCACCCTTATCTTTTATATTCCCTTACAGATTCTCTTTTGCACCAAAAGTTATTTATCAATTATTTATTCTAAAATGAACTTTCCTGTTAAAAAAAAAATTAACAGTAAATTAAAAAATAAAATATCTTTCCACATTTTTTATTCAACGAGATAATTAGTTCTAAAAATAAAACCGTTTCCAAAACAACGCACCGGATTTATCATTTTTATTTATCTTTTTATATCGGTATATAATTTTGTAAAGAAATTTGGCTACAATTTTTAGCTTCTTGAATACAGTAAGACAATATAAGGTTTTTAAATATATTAAAAAAGAAATTAAAGCGTAATTATTTTTCCCAAGTAATATAAACTAGACAATTTTCCTTTAAAGAATAAAAATGAAATAATTAAGAGAATCTTGATGCGATAGTAAACCGCATCTCCTTACAATCTAATGGATTGTTAATATCTGTTATGTCTCACGGAGTATTAAATAAAAATGAGATGATATGCGCTACTCCGAAATCATGTCCGTCGGAGTCAGATTGTAAAATTTCGATTAAAAGTAAATTTTGTACGCTTTACGTTGCACATGTACGTGGCTTTTGTAGATCATCGAAGTTAAATAATATTGGATGCGTTTATAATGAATACTGTTGACATTTATTATTATATATAATAACCATAACAATGTACATCAGTAATAATTAATAAAACGAATTTATTTCTCGAAACACCAAAAAGATATGTAACAATTTTTCAAATTGAAGGCGCAAACAAGAACTACGATTTTCAGAAAGCCTAAATTGTTCGTAATCGAAATTACCTCCCGTTCCAGAGATGTGAATAAGTACGTTTTTTTTTGAAAACTAATTTTTGTACCATATTTCATGAATTCTTTTGAAAAATTAAAATTATAAAAAAGTTAATTTATTAGATCTTAAGGAAAAAATTGTGTTTATAAATTATCCACAGTAATTTCAAAAGTTGAATTTAAATGAATAAAAAAATTCTTGAAAAAGTTTTGAAAAAATTGAGAAGAATAAAACTTCTTTTTAGGTTATTTCTACATTCGGAAAGAAGTATATATATACATATTTTTTTTTTCTTATGAGTACTCCTGAATTCTCCAGATATCCCATGCAGCTTTCTGGATTCGGGGCTGGTAGGCAGCCGTGTCCCTTGTTCGTGACGTCTGATTGAGGTATAATCTTGTACAGACCGAGGTCGACCATAACATGTGGTTATTTGAGACCTAACCGCCACCAAAGAACACTGTATCCACGATCTAGTATTTAAATCCGTATAAAAGCAACTAACATTATTAGGATTCGAACCTGAGAACTCTCGACTTTGGAACAAGCTAGTACACGATGACGAGTTTTAACTACTAGATAAACCCGACGGGTTCGGGAAGAAGTGTGACTGTAAGAAAAAGATTGAGATCAAAACTGTAAGGGAATCAAAAATATGTTTTTGTCTGATGACATGAAAATGAAAATTTTTTCGTCTATTTATGATTTGATTATCAACTGTACGAAAAAAATTTCAAATGAAATGTAATTAGCAAAAGGAAGTAGTTTAAAAATTACAAAAAAAAATTAACTAGTGATATCCCATTATTTATAAAACTCAAAAAAAAATTGTATGCTAACGATGACTGAATATTTAAATATACCTGTACCAAAGAAACGAAGAAACTTTCAGAACATGTTCTACTGGTGAAAATAATGAAAAACGTTCATAAAACTAAATATTCTAAACTTCCTTATAACTAAGGTAAATGTTCTAAACTTGTACTGTTACTAAATCTTATGCATTTATTTTGACAAAGCTATTGCACTACAAACTTAAAAAATGGTTTCCCACATCGAATTTTGTGTTTTACGTCGGATATCTTAAAAACTACTGGTTTTACAGTTCTGGAATCTGTTTTATCTATTTCCCAGCTCAAATTACATAAGAAACCACCAAATTTACTCCTTAATTTAGATCCCAAAACTTACAGTAGAGCTTCTTTTTATTAGAAGAGCTGAAATCCGGGCGAAATATTTCGCTAGCCGTAACTCGAAAATAAAGCGTTTCCAGACCTATGTTTAGATGGACGTTTTTCATTATTTTCACCGGTAGAACATGTCCTGAGAGTTTCGTTATTCTTCATGGGATACCTGTATAAGTTAAAAATATGTTAATATCTATTTCAAGCTAAATATTAATGGTAATTTCTTTTCCCTTTTTTCCCTTTCGCTGAAAGTTATTTCGTAGTACTAATAAATAAAGACTAATAACTTTTTTAATTTGAACTAGTTCATTCATACATACAAATGTGGGACCGATCAACGAAAACCACAATTTACCGTTCGGAATCAGGCCAATATCGTATTATCATTCAACTATTTGGCAGTAGGTTTTTGATAGAGTTTTGTTGCTACAGCAGTTACTGGTAATCTTCTTGTTTAACGTTGTGAAAAATTGAGAATACGATAATTATATTTTTTCTTCTAATTATATTTAAATTTATAAAGAATGAGCGACATAATAATAATTATTACGTGATATTTAATTTATATTATCTAATTTATGCTTCCCTGTTTCCTGCAACATAAAGTACTCTTTCATTGTTTTAGAAACCTGAAATTTGTCAATTTATTTTAACGATTTTACATTCTTTTTAAATTTATTTATTTTTTTAATTTATGAAGGTCACCTGAATACAATATTATATATTTGTTCTGAACGGTTCAATGTTTAATTGAAAAAATTGTTTTTATTTGTTAACCGTTAAAGGAATTAAATATATAAATTTTCTTGTTTAAATAGATTCCCAGATTCGTAAAATATTCCGCAAATCTCCAGCAGGTACATAGTGAAGCGCTCTTGACATGGGTCCTGTAGAATGTCGCACTCTTTGTTTACGGTTCATGCTTCCACGAATCATCACGGCAGAATGTGTTTTAATAAGTCAATAAATGAATGTCGGTCGAGGACACAACCTAATTCCGGGGACAGATATGTTTGTGTTAATATATAACTAACTGCTTTGCCAGGACTTAGTACTATCATACACGTCATTATTCATTTGTACCACTACTACAAATATTCAGTTAGAAAACTTAAGGACACTGCAGAGAAAAGTCAGAAGAATCTTCATTCAAAACAAAAAAAATCTGATATTACTAAACACACATTTAGGATTTCTGACAAAACAAAATATTTGTGAAGCCGTAGAATAATTTTTTTCTTATATTAGGAAAGACTAAGAGGACTACCTTTACCAGACATCTTAAGCAATGTTTAGGTTTTTTGCGGTACTGTTAGGTGCAAAACAGAAACTCCAGTTAAATCCATAGATATTCACCAAAACACACAGGATTGTAATGCAATTAAATTTACTAACTTCCTTACCATACTGCAGTGAGTATTATAAATGATTGAAAATCAATGTGTAAGAAGAAATCAACCGATAAGGAAGGAGGTTGGTTAATAATAAACAGACGATCTACCAATAAATGGAATACGAAACGATATAAAGAATTCTACACAAAGAAGTTCCTCAAATTCTGTTTCTAGTGCCTAGATATTCGTTCTATTAACAACCTTAGGAAGATCGAACGAAGTACCTTATCTGAATTATAAGCACCTAATTCAGGTAAAGGTATTGATTACAGATATATTTTTTTAATTCCAACTAGCTTAAATATACAGTGCAACAAAAATGATTGCGTTTTCCAGAAATTAGAATCATACAAGTACAAAATTCCTTAAAACACAACCTCGCCCATTCCTGAATTTAATGACGTGGAAATATCGTTATATTGTATTAACACAGATTTTATTCTTATAGACTTCCACAGTAAAATAATACGTAATATTTGTAAATAAGTCTTTTAAGATAGACTGTACAAAAAAAACGTTATAAAATAAATGAGTTTATAAAATTCAAAATCAAGAATTTCTAATGAATTACACTATTCCATCCTAGACAAAAATTATTGTAACAAAACTGCAGATTATAAAAAAATGGTTAAGGGAATATGATAAAAAATTATATATATATATATATATATATATATATATATATATATATATATATGAGAATTTAGGAAGAGGTGTGTATCAAGTTTAAAAGATTATCAGAATAGAATATGAATGTACAACAAACCAGAAAAATTTCCGAAATAATTATCTACATGAAGAATAATATAATAAAAAAAGAAGAATAAAAAATGAAGAAACCAAGAAATTCTGAGACATTTCAAAGATAAAGTTCATTTTATATATGAATAGTTTTATTTTACGGGCTACAAAATGTATGAAAACAATTTTCATTAAAATATATCCACCGCAGAAATAAAGGAAAGCATATTTTTGTACATAAAATGAAACAAGAAATTGTAAGTATTTTACTTTATATATATATATTTCACCTTTATATTACTGATAAATGGGTTATACTCGGTTACAATTCGACTCGTAAGAAATCTGAGAAGTCTTGCATCGAGGTCGCTTGAAATGAGATTATGTTGAATGAAGCGGTTTTTCTAGATCAAATAGCATACTAAATGGACAGATAAGTAACATCTGACTTTAACTTGTATCTTATAAGGATAAATAAGTTAATTATACGTCCTGAATACGTAAAAGTGTATGTGTCATAGTTAAATGTTACATCTTACATTAAATAAGGATACTTTTCAACGTATGAAACATAAATCAAATCAAATAAAAATAAAAAAAATAAATTTTTTTATTCATACTAAAAAATATACTATTTGTAATTAATAATTCCATTTTCCTTTTACCGATCCAAAATGGACACTTCTACAAGACCTAGAATCGATATATGGGAGCACAAAAAAACAAGAGATTTTTCGACGAGCGGGAAAATTAATCACAATACTAGATTCTTTAAAATCAGTCACAATATATGTTCATATTCTAGACTGGATTGACTTTTTATCTCTTGATAAATCAAAGTAATTATTAATAATGACTAATAAAAAAAACCGTAAAAGATTTGTAAAAAAATTTAATTTTAAATAATGAAAAATGTTGTTTTATATGAAAAAAGTTTCCTTAACATTTTTTGTTCCTTTGCTTAACGTAAAAGGTTTTATGTAAACAGTAGTTTAAATAGGAACTTTAAACTTATAAGACAGCTTATAACATAATCGTTTAAATTATAGACAAAAAGCATAAATTTTATTGTGAAATATTCATAATGATTCACAAAGAATGTAACAAACTCTCAAGACATGTTCTACTGGTGAGATAAAGAAAAAAAATCAATTTAAACGTAGGTTTGGAAACGCCTCTTTAACGAGTGTCGGTTGTGGAATATTTCGACCTGATTTCTGCGCCTTTGATAAAATTAATCCAGACCGAAATTCTCGGCACCCAAATTATTGGGTAAATTTAGCGGTTTTTATATGAAATTTGACCTGAAAAATTGACCAGTATTTTAAGTGGTTTTTGATAAATCTAGAGAAAACGACAAATTGACTGTGATCATAAAACACATTTCTTTAATTGATTTTGAATAAAATAGTATGATTAAAGTAAACAGAAACTAAATACAAACGTAATCGTTTTGAAGTTTACTAAAAACAAAACATATTAAAATGCGACAAATTTTAACTAGGTATTAAACGAAACAAAATTTTCAATATTGTAACGAATCAAATCAGTGATCGGATCACTTTTACTCGGATCACATGATTTTTTGTCACGTGCTGCAAATCCTCTGAGGATAGATCCGTTTCTTACCTCCACCCCTATTTCTTTGTAATTGATTTCTTCTAGCATAATTTGATTTCAGTGGGTGTGGGCCGGAGCACGCCATATGCGTGTTTTTTTGAGAATGCTGGGACACGCAAAAGTCATTATAACCATATTGTAAAATTGGTTGCTACATACTAAGATTAAAAGATCTAGTAGCTGCACCGTAAAGCCTATCTTTGTAATTCATAATAAAGCATAAATATAATACAAGAAACTGTAATTCGTTAGATTATTTTGTTTTATGTCAGAAACGAATAAGGATTAAAATGTTTATATTTTTATATTTCTTATAAAATTCTTTCTGCCGTTTAGTTTTCAATTGGAAAAATATATTAATATTACTTACAGTCGGTTATTCCCGATTTCGAACTATTTTTTTTCTCTAAAATTAGTTTGATCGATCCACAATCTAAAATAAATGTTTGTTCTTGTCTAATTTCTTTACTTTTTGCTAGGTATCATAAACGCAAGGTTTTAGACCACCTGATATAAAGCATGAATCATTCCTGAAAATTGGTCAATTATTCCCAATAATAATAATGTTAATGAGGATTCCAAACCAGGTTTTAATAGCCAGGCATAATAAAGTGCCTGGTTATTAAAGTGCCTGGGGATGTAGTACGTCCCCTACCTCTCTAGGGAACGTACCGCATTTTGTTTCTCATAAACTATAAAGGAGAGTTTTTAAAAAATACTTAAACGAATTATTTTCAATATAAATTATGCCATGTACATCGATAATTTTATTTCCTATGATTTCAAAGTGCAAACCTTTTTTAAAATTTATGTTATTTCTTTTTTTTTTTTAATTTTCTTTGTAGATGGGTAATCGCTTATGATGGGCGTTAAACTTTATATCCCGCACCGCTATCATCCCTCTCTTATTTGATATGATCTTCTGCGCAACCCTTTTCCACCAAAAAAATAGTTAATTCTTTTTTCCAGTCTATCATAATGAAAGCACATTTATTTTTATTCTTTTTAGTTTAGATTTTTCTTTCGAACAGTTCACCTTGGAACACGTTAGATCATTTATTTATTTGCGGTTGTTTCTTTTTTTCTGTTTTTCTATCTGCCCAGTACCTCTTCATTCTTTCTAATCTCTTTCCTTTGTTCTTCAGAAAGTTCAGCTCAGTTACTCTTGCGTTTTGGTGCTTCTTGAACGTTTTATTTTCATCTTTTAATATTCTCTTTAAAATGTATCTTTCTCTTAAAATTTTTTCAGTTCTTTTAGGGCTTCTTGGATCTGTGTAAACCAATTTGCCTTTAGTTTTTTTACTGTGGAAGAAACCAAAAATTTGTTTAGTCGACCCACAGTTTTTCATTCTAAGTAAATGGGAGTAAAATTCGATTCGTATTTTCCTTACCGTGTCTCAATTTATTAAATTAATAATTTATTTAAATAATTTTTAAATTTAGGACCTACATTCTTTCATATAACTTGCCTTTATTTTTTTCTCGATTTTCTAATAGACCTTTGTTGCACAGTCTTAGGGTTTCTGCCGGATAGAGTATTCCGGCTTATCACAATTTTACAGAGATGAATTTTACGTTTCATGATAAAGACTGTCGGTTATGTGTGTTTCTCGTTAGCTGGAAAGGTAACGAAATTTATTAGTAAATTTAATGAAATTTATTATAAACAAGCTAACGATTTTATTAGCTGTAACTGTTAACGCTTTTTATCTAAAGAATCCCAACCGATCCATTCTCCGAAATATTTGAAACTTTCCACTTTCTCTACTTTTTTATAATCTATATTGAGGAAATTCGGGCAATTTTTATCATCAGTCAAAATTTTCGTTTTCTCAAATGAGATTTTTAGTCTCATATTAGATACAGTTTTTGTAATTTTTTGTTCAGCTTCTTTCCAGTTTTTAGCTAATAATGCCATATCGTTACCGAAAACAAAACCATTAATCTTTAGTCTTTTAGTCCTAGTTTTAATCCACTATTTTCGTCCAAATTTTTGTTCCGTTCCCTAACTTCCTTGTTTCACATTTTATTATATAACCAATAAAATTATTTATCTTTTAAATAATGTTAACGAAAAATAAATAAATTAACGCACAAATAAATTATCCCATAAATGAACGTTGACTTTATTTTATTACCGCAGAGACAGCGTATAAAATGAAAACCATTACTTTATGAGAAAGCAACTCCGATCGGTATTTCTTTTAGTTCAGTAGAATTAAGTCGAAAAGTGCTTTAATTTGGATGTGAGCAGGTGTGAAGTAGGTTTTTTAAAACACTTCAGAATACTATTAGAAACGATACTGGAGGGGTCCTGAACACGTAAAAAGTAGACACGAAAAAAATTATCAACTTACGCTGAAAAAAGAAGACAAAAACTCGAATTTCTCCCAGTTTTTCTGAAATATCTCGAAAAATACTGGATTTATCAGAATACTGCACGAATAAAATTTATTTGTGATGAAATTTCCTACAAGATAAGTTTGAAATTGTAAATTTATTTATATATATTGATTATGGGGAAGATCATTAAAAAATGTATGAAAATTAATGTTAACTTCAGGTGTCCATAATTTACGTTCAATAACGATTAAAATAATTTTGCCTAGAGATTTTTATACTTCAATCGAATACAAAATACCGTACCAAATTTTATCAAAATCGATTAAAAATCTACGTTACACGTATTCATATTTATCGTAACTCGTAATTTCCCTGAACCTCAATCGCTTTACAAATATCATTGCATAAAAAAGGCTAGGGCAGTTTGTAGAAAACAATAAATTAATCTAACACATGTCAGTCAATAAGATTGAGTTATATATATATTACATCTACCCTGTAGGGGATAAAATCCTTTCATTTAATAATGAAATAATAAAAAAACTTTTTATTAAAATATAAATGGATTAATTATTATATTTAAAATTTAATATATCTACATCGTTTTAACTACGTTATTAATTTCGCTTGCTTTGTAGCTTTTGTCAGTTACCTTGGGAACCTCGGTAGAGATTTGTAATGAAATTTCAAATAATTCGCAAGCAAAGCCTTGTAATTTTCATTGCATTAATCTTTTTTTTATGTACCTTTAGCTTTTTAATTTATATACCTAAGCCATGAGGCTTTGTATTTGATATATTTATGGCTTTTATATAAGTTTTTCTTTTACAGAATATTTTATGTTTAATCTTTAAATATTCTTATTTTTTTAACTAATAACATAATATAATTTAAATATTTTTTCATTACAATTACGTATTGTAGCAACGTTCATCTCGGGTGGTATCGTCTAATTCTACAGCCGTTATTGGGATGGAGTGGAAATTTTCCTGTATGGATTTACAATCATTCATAATAAGTAGTAATTAAACGCAAATAAAATACGATTTAATAGGTTAATCTTTATAAAATATTATATTTATTTTTAACAAAGTTTATTTAAAAATTTTAAAATCTTTTTGTATTATTTCAGGGTAATACAGGTCAAAGTCTTTGAATAATACTTATAAAGTGAATTTGGCATATGTATGAATTTCATAAAACGAAAATTATCACAAATGTTTTCAATTACTATTTGTATGCCTTGCTTATTTAGAGCCTTGCTTTATTTAGTTTACGTGATACTATATCACATCCGGTTATTTTTCTTTTATATTAACTTGTTATGATTAATCTTCTACTCTCGTTAAATCTAGCCTAAACTTTATCCATTTAATCTTTTCAAACGTTTTAAATCTTCCAGCCTTTCTTCTTCTATGTCCACACTTCATACTTTACAGGACGCTTCTTCAATTTTAAGAGTATTTCTAGCCAGTTACTATACTAGTATTTTATTTCATTTTGACTATCGCAGTCCACTAGCTCACCGGGCTGGTCTAGTGGTTAACTCGTCATTGTAAATCAGCTTATTTCGAAGTCGAGAGTTCTAAGGTTCCAATTCTAGTAAAGGCAGTTGCTTTTATACGAATTTGAATAATAGATGGTCGATACCGGTTTTCTTTGGCGATCGGGTTTCAATTAACAACACATCTCAGAAACGGTCGACCTGAGACTGTACAAGATTACACTTCAGTCGCAATCGTACATATCATCCTCAGACATCCTCCAAAGTAATATCTTACGGTGGTTCCAGAGACTAAACAGAAAATAAAGAGAGCTGTCGCAATCAACTGATGGAAATGTCTGCCGAGACATCTGCGTCGGTGGCATCCTGACAAGAGGCCAAACCGATGACTACGTTGTGTTATCAAGTTTAGAGGGTCTAAAAGACGACCTCCGGTAAAGCCCATCAGGCTAGGAACTGAGGAGGTGCTGTGGCGACAAGGATCATCACAAGGCGGGTGTGTTTTCCCACGGGGATCAGGCTGTGGCAATCTCCTGTTAATATGGCACCTAAATATCTGAATTGCTTTACTTGTTTGGTCCTTATTTCTTTTGTACAGATTCATTGGTTCATTGTCTCTTATTTTTTCTTTCTCATTCGATAGCGAATTCTAATTTTTAAATCGTTTGTTGAATATCCTAAAAACATTTGCTGAGTTTCATCTCCTAAAAAAAATCGTATCACCCGAGAACCGTATACAAATAATTCTCTCTTTTTTTGGTGATTTATTGACTTATTTCTAGATAATTTTTGATCGTATCTTTAACATATTTATTAAACAAGGTCGGTAAAAAGCTAAACCTCTTAGTTAAACTTCATTTTTTACATCAAGATATTGAAATTTCAATATCTTTTATTTTTATCTTCGTTTTGATTAAGGTATTTACTCATCAAAGAGCTTTTGAAAGCTCGGATCGTTTCTGTTGTGGGCTCTGCACCGTGCTTTTTTTGTTATTTCTCACAGATTTATATAAAATATCTTTGAAATCAGTAGAGTGAAGTGCTAGTCTTGTGTTCGAGTTGTAGGTTCCAAACTCAGCCAAATGTAAGGAAAAAAAAATTCATAAATAATGCATAAGAAAAGAGTGCGAGGCGCATAACAGAAAAAACCGAAGGCTCATTTGAGATACAGCTTTGAGATGGATTGTTGGATGTGTAACCGGTTTCTTGGGACCTACCACGTCCCGTTGCGGTACCTGATTTTTTGTTGAGAGCCCAGCATTTGTAGATTTGTTGAACTTCATAGTTCAATTTATAATAGAATAATGATAAAAACCAGGATTCCTAATTTCAAATCTTTAATATGCAGACAAATATCTACAATAAATACGCAGTATTATTTTTTTTTTTTTTTGTAGTAGAACCAGAAAAAAATCGCTCTCTTCATATCAGATATAAATTATTTTATCGCATAATTTGTATAATAGTAATAATTACAATAAAAATGAAAAGTTAACCGATAATATGAACGTGATATTTCAAAGACCTTCTAGATTATGAATGTTGAACTGTTCGTGCTTATGAATAAAATTGACTTTATCTTCGTATTTATAATTGCTGCGAGTGTATTTATAATCTTCTTTTGAATGTTCAAAGTGTAATAATATATGTATTCTAAAGGTATTATATTGGTCTGTAGAAATTTTAAAATAAATCTTACATATTGTAACTTAATATTTTAGGTATTATTATCTACTTTTGTCAGAATTAAACCGAACTAATAAAATTTACCTATAAAAATAAAACAGATATCATAATTTTTTCACTTAAGTTCAATACCAAAAGATAATAATATCGTTATTGATATTTACTGAAGAAGTACGTACGATGACAAATATATATCCCCGAACGATTCTTTATATCCTACGCGACGTAACGAGGGAGCTTTTATTATAAATATTTACAGAGCAAACAGGATGTGTCACTTAATCTGGAAGCTTGTAGGAGAGAAATGAATTTTATTAAAGATAAAACCGATTTAAATGGTTTAAAGTAAAAGAAAAAATAAATATATTAAATACAGGAGATAACTTACATTCAAAATAACAAAGGATAAGATAAAAGCACGGATAAAAATGAAATATACCCTCAATTTAAAAAAAAAGAAAACTTTTTTTTTAAATTTATTAATTTAAAAATGATAGTAATTTCAATTTAGAATACGTAAGCGTCAAATTGAAAAAGATTGAAGGAATTATAAGGTTTTCTGGCTTGTTATAAATATAGAAGACCAAAGAAACGTACCAAACTAGCCGGTCAGAGTTCCGCCTCCTGGACCCTCTTGGTATTCATAATCCTTATGCTTATGAGAATAATACTTACAAATAACAATTAAAGACTGTTCAATTTATAAAAACTATCAATGTACTGTAATTTCTTCAGAGCAACAGTTTAGTCGGCATAGGACTCGAAACTTTCTGAAGAATGCGGGTTTCAGAATAGTCGACCCCATCTTAAAAATGATTCCTATAATTATGTTTTAACATGAAAATTGATTGTTATTATATTCATTTACTGTTTGTTTTCGTGGGGGTCATAATCGGATGGCCTTCTCTCAAGTAATATATGTAACACATTCATTATATTTTTAACTTATCTACTTATAGTTTCGTCAGGAGAAACCGATTGTAAATTTTAATTCTACAGCAAAAATAGGTATTTTGCACGCAGTCAATATTTACAGCCTCTCATTTCCCGTTACGAGTTTTCTCATTCCGTCACTAAAGATTGCTGGTTTTTCTTGAGATACACTATCTCGCTAAGTTACAGTTCATCAATCCCTCATTAGTTAGCGAAAGAGGTAAAAATCGCAAAGTGCCAAATCTAGTGAGTATAGAGGTTGTGCAATAGTTTCAAAGTTCAACTTCACAAGACCCTCGGTGGGTAAACGAGATGTATATGTTGCCGAGAGTTATCGTGTTACAGAATTATCGACTCCGTGGATTGTTGAACACGGCATAAAAGTCTGCTAAAGTATTTTAACGTCTATCTGTATCACGTAGAATTTACAGTCGACCCGAATTCCAGGTAGTCAATCGTGTACACATGTTTGGAATCCTAGAATATTTCAAGAGTATTTTTTTTTGAAGAGAGTTGTTTTGAATTTTTTGATTCTGGCGAAACGTACTGGCCTGTATTCAATGCTCTGACATTATTTTTCTAATGAAATAACCGAATTTCGATTTTCATCATCGTACTGAAAAGTAAGTCATCTTCTCGTCACGATAAGATTTCAGAAGCCGTTCGTAAAATTCCTTCGTCGTTATTTGTTATTTTCTGTGAGTTTCGTGTTATCCACTGGGAACACATTTTACGATACCCCGGTTGAATAATAATGTTCCTACTCGTTCTTTCGATATGCCAATTTGGTTGACGATGCGTTGCTATATAATGTGGCGATCATTTTGGATCGATTCATCCGTATTCCTTTGGTGATTATCATTAGTAACCGAAACCGGTCGACCGTTGCGAGGTTCATTCTCTTTACCAGTACTATTCGCTTTACCAGCTTCTGAAATACAAAATTTTATTGTCCACCTACTCGCAATACTTCGATTTACATTTCCATTATCATCAACGGCTTTTAGACGACAATGAATGTCACTAGCGTTCGCTTTTTCTATTGTTACAAATTCAATTAACACGTTATTTTAGACGCGTTGACGTAACTGGCATAATTGGCTTCATACCAACGGTGACTGACAGAAAATAAGAGGGCGTGTGTCAACGACCACCTTTTCTGTTGCTGAATTGCAGAACAACTAACGCTTTGTTTCATTACAGAAGGGAGTACAATAATGTTTTGTGTGATCCGATATATATTTTACAGTAATTAGTAGGCTGTGATACATAAAAAGCATCCGATTACAAGCGTCACAAACAATAATTTAATTCTCTGAGAATAATGATATTCATAATTCAATCGCTTCCATAGGTGAGCGAAACGAAAATGTCACTAAGCCCAATATCACTTCCATTTCAGTGGATCTGGCATTCACCACATATTTGTCTCGATGAAGAACTCAATGGAAAATCACTTTTTTGTAATAAGCCTGACATGGGATGTTTGTTATTCCTAAAGATCGCAATGTTATTTTGTGAGTTGTGACTCATTTCAGATTGTTTACAACCGTTACATTTATATCACTCCACACACACACACACACAGACACACACACACACACACACACACACACACACACACACACACACACACACACACACACACACACACACACACACACACACACATATATATATATATATAAATTCATAATTTTTTTTAAGCTGTATAGAATATTTCAAAAAGTAGTTTATTCATAAAAATTTATAACTGAATTAAAAAAATAAGTATATAAAAAAATTAATATTACTATATATAAAGCATTATTTAACCATAAAGTTATTAAAACTTAAATTTTATGCTCATTTAATTTAGATCCAAATCTAAAAACGTATACTAACTTTGGAACAGCTATTCCCCAGAAAATTAATTACATCTTTAAAAAGGAACTACTCCTCTTTTATTGAAATTCTCTTTCATTGTTTTTATCCTACTTCCTACTTCAACAAATGTTTTGTAAGATTGATGCAGATAAAAAAAATTGTTAAAAGATTGATTTAAAATTCGATTTGGTTATATACAAATGTTACGTTTAAAAATTTACTACGCACAAAAGAATTCTTAATCAATGCCGTAGAACCCAGTTGAAGCCAAGCACATCAGCTGCTTATCAATAAGAAATGATATTTTCTAATTAAAGTAGATAAATAAATTGTAAAGTAGCATGATACACAAATAATAATATAATTTTTATAAAGATGTGTTAACTTTTATAGTAATGTAATTATAAAAGTTGTATTTTTTATCGTAAACATTTACAGTTAAAACGCATGCGTGCGTCTGACCGCTTATGGAAACGGTGTGGATTTTTTTTTTGGGGAGAGAAGTAACATATGCCTAGGATTATACGGGACATATAACCCTGCACGTGACTCTAATTTCCCTTTCACAACACACACTCTCTCAAACTCACTCTCTCGTTCTCTCTCTCTCTCACTCAATCTTTCTTTCTCCCTCCATCTGTCTCTCGATCTATCTCTCTCTTGTATGCTATAGCTCAGTCACAAGAACGCGCGAGCGCACGCGCGCGCGCACGCACGCACACACACACACACACACACACACACACACACACACACACACACACAACCACACACACACAGAGTTAAATTCATTCATTCCCCGGTTACATTTTAAATGTGCATTGGTGTTTTGGCCTCTGTGTATTTGTAGACAGATTTTGTTTTATATTTGTTGTTTATCATACCCTCACTATAAATAGATTACATTTGAGGGCGACACGTGTTTAAACCTGAATAAATAATTAATCATAAGAATACAAAGATTAAAAATAAAAAAACTGTTTTTTTTTAAATATCCATTTTTATTCTCCTAGCTGATGTAAATTTTTAAACAGTTCGCTTACTTTATATAAGGGTAAATACAAAATAAAATTGCATATAACATATTAACACCGATATAAAATTAACACTTAAATAATCATTCGTACAAAATTAAAATAAATTAAAGTCTGATAAAAATGAAATCGCCCTTGGTTTCTGGATGTCGGTAGGTAAACAAACAATTGAGATAACGAAACCTAGCGTGTCATGTTCTAAAAAAGTAGTGACACAGAAGAGGCAGTATGAATCTTTCCATCCATTTAAAAATCTTTTAATCTAAAAACTGAAATCCGATTTTTCTAATAAGATTCATAAAAAACCTATATAAAGAAAAAGATACTTCGCAACTAGCGATGGAGTTCTTATCGAAAATGAAGAGAGGAATCTTCTTGGTGACGTTATAAATTAATAAATAGTTCTATTACACCGTACTTAGTTTTACGACAATATTCTTTTTTAATAACATTCAAAAACTGCTTGACCTATATTAATTCTCTAACTTTTATTTTAAACTTAGTTTTCACTATCTTCGACTGTAGTTTTCAGTCTTGCTTAAAACTAGAGATGTGTTTTGTTATTTTTAGTAATCGTTACACCGATGGGAATGTCGCTTGTGGTATTCGCAGCGGTAGCGTCCTGGGTCGAGGTGACTAAGAGATGTCATATGCCGAGATTTAAAAGATGGTCTCCGGTAAAGCCCATCAGAGCTAGCTATGAAGAGCTAGGTTGGAGGTTGTCTTTCCCTAGGGGAACAGGATGTCTATTTATTTAAATAACTTCATTCTACGGTAAGCTACGGCTTAAGCCGAAATCATGTCGTATTTAACTAAGTCATTTTTTTTCTTAAAAGTAGTCATCGAGTCATTAAGTCGGTTTTTCTACGGGATACACTACTAGCAAGTGAAATTCAATCTTGAAATTCAAAATAATCTAGTGACAGCATTCGATATTACAACTATTTCATACAAAGTATTGTTTTACGATTTACGTAGATAGGTAAATAACGTAATTTTCTATAACTAGAAACACTTAATACAGAACGGTCCGTAAAAGATTTCACAATTTTAAAAGCGTATAAAAATTTATTGAAATTAGTCACAGATTCGCTTGAGGTCTCATTTCATAGAGAAACACATCAAGTTTCTGTCACTCGACATTCACTTTGGTTCGATACGGCTTCCCTTTCGAATGCGACATACATCCCACCTGAAATCGATTTTATTCCAGATTGTAGGCAGCAAGTCGGGCGTTAATCTGAAGTCTTAGCTAAACAAGATCAGCAGGCGACAGTGGTACGTAAACCCGATCGAGTATAGTGAATAGAGTATTAAGAAAACCTCGGACTTCTAGGCGGTAGTGAGGTACCCGTCTTGATGATAGTAATGGTCATCATCATCTGACTCAGGAATCAGAACATTTTGAAGAATGTTCAGATAAACGATACCATTCACGGTCGCCTACTGGAAGAAGAACGGGCCGTACAGTCTCTGTTTGCTTAGGGTACATGAAACGTTGGCCATAGGGCTGTCACGAATGTGCTTCGAAGTTTCATGAGAGTTTTTACTACCCCCATATTCGTCAGTTGTGGGCATTCACCTTGCCACTCATATGAAATACCGACTCGACAGTAAAAGTTACACTGTCTAATAACGTATCGTCGTCCTGAATTCTATCCATCATTTCCACCCAAAACTGCAGCCGAGTAACTTTATCGTCATCTTTAATGTGTTGTGGCGCGTCTTGGTGATTTTTTTTTTTGTTTAATAGAACATGTCTCTACCAAGATTTGGTACCAAGAGTAAACTGTACGCGTAGTAGGAAGCTCCCTACCGTACTCTCTCCGAAAATTATGTTGAATTGCAGTTGCTGAACTGCAGATCGTGAAACCAAAACACACAGCGAAGACGTTCCCCACCGGTAAATGTTTCGATTCTTAACAGCGCTGGTGGCCGAATTCGGTACTAATGAACTACGCGAGTCAAAAATGGGTTTTGCTACGAAACGAAACCTCAACCGAATTTGTAAGTTATCTAAATAAATTATGGTTTTGAAGTCGTGAATAACTTCTTGAATCACCCGGTATAATGTAGTTTAAATAACTTTATATAACATTGAAGTTACGTCCATAAAATGATATGATACATTTTGTTTTTATATTATCTCTCTATTTCATTAAAAAGAAACTCAAATAAAATCACATTAAATTTACGTCTAGTGTTTATTTTTTTATTTGTGTGTTTCTTTATGTTTTTTTAAGGAATTGCACAAAAACGGTAAAACCTGATTAAATCAAAAACCGACTGAATGAATTTATTTTAATTAAACAATAGTTTCTTTGGAATTTAAATCAGCGAGAGATTTTTAATACTTATTTACCCAGAATATATTTAATAAAAAATAAATGAATTTCTTTTTAGTATCTTTAATTTACATATCAGGATTCATATTAACAAAAAATAAATAAACAGATACAAAATTAAATGAAACACCTTTTCCCTTTCCTTAAAATTTCTCATTTTCATTCGATTAAGCATCAAAAAAATTATGAGCGAACTCCACCTCCTCGGAGGAAGAGCAGGAGGTTCCACCACTTTTTGTTAAAATGTTTCTTTTTTCTGTTTTAGAAAGTATTTAAAAAGATTTTAAATTCATACAAACAAAGACATAAACTAAATTACAAATGCGATGTGTGAAATAAATTAGAAGACAAGAGTAAACTTAAAAGCTGTTTAAAATAAAGGAAATTAAAATTTAAGCCCAGATTGCCATTTCGATGTTTTAGCGACCATCATCATATATCCATCATTCCATCATTTTTCCAACATATTATGGAAAAATAAAAAACTAATGGAATTGCCTAAAACGACAACATTTGCTTGTACTTTTTACTTTTATTATTTTTTTTCTTTTTATCGAAGGTGATGATAGCCATGAAAATGATCATCTAGGTTTAGATTTTAAATAAGATTTAATGTAATAAAATTAAATTAAATACAATTTTTTACTAAGTTTATTGAAAAATCATTTAAACAAAGTTATTTTCCCCTATCTTGACGAAAATCGTTCTGTTGTTCTTTATTTCGCTAGGTATAAACTTAAAAAGTTTTAGCGGGAAAGCAAGAGTTAAAGAAAGTCTTTACGCGTGAAACATTTTTAATTTAATTATTTCCCCGATTATAAATTAAATTACGGGGTAGGATGTGGTGACTCCATCTCATAGATAGCCTGGCCGAGTAACTCCTGGGATAAGGAGTCCCTCCCCTACAAAGACCCGATGTCCTCCGATGAGAAGAGATGGCGGGTAGGGATCAGGACAATCTTCAGATGAGAAACTGCTCGAAAAGGCGGAAGAACCGCAGAAGGTGATCAACGGCATTGGGATGCAGAAGGCCTCGAAAAACCACTCCATTAAAGATCCAACGGATATACCCAGAACAATCTTGGCGGCAACGTTCGATAACATAGCTAACGAATAAGGCACAAAAAGAAGAAGAAGATTAAATTACACTTTGGGGTTTTTATAAAGTTTCTTCTTCAATTATTTGTTTATATTTATTTTAATAATGCGGATAGTTTTAACAATCCATAAATTTATAAAATTAAAACATACCATTATCTTAATAATAATAATAGTTAACCAAAAAAAAAAAAAAAAAAAAAAATTAAGTATAAATATGACGTCAAAGTATGTTCATTTTAACTTAATGAATTGAGGTAATATTCTCCGTTATAAGGTAAATACGTATAGTATCATATACATACAGTAATGAACGTGTTGTATGTGTGTGTTTGTTTGTTTGTTAATACACAGGCTTTTAACATTTTCGATGTAAATGGATAATGAATACAGGCGTAGAGATTTAATTACTTTACATTAGTAACGTTGGAATTTTATTAACAAAAATTATGTATCTATCTACTATGTTTATAATTTAGTTAAATCACTGAAAAGTTTGGTTTAATAAATAAATTATTTATATAAATGTATATATATATATATATATATATATATGTGTGTGTATATAATGTATATGTATATATATATATATATATATATATGTGTGTGTATATAATGTATATGTGTATATATATATATATATATATATATATATATATATATATATATATATATATATACGAGATAGGCAACAATTTTTTATTCTCATTTAACATTAAAAAACTGGGCAAGTTTTATTAGCCAATAAGATTAACGAATTTATCTGCCTACTTTCTATAAAATTCTGTATATATATATATATATATATATATATATATATATATATATATATATAAATAACAGATTATTGTAAACAGGTTTTTTTTTTTAATTCATTAAACTATTAAACATACTTATTATTTTTTTATTTATTACACCACCCTTTTTTTACTTTCTATTCACTTTTGACATTTTTGTATAGTTATTATGATTTAAGAAATGAGGTCTACAGAAAGGGGGAAGGAACAAGGTGAAAAAAATGACCTACGGGTCAAAAAACAAGTAAATTAAAAAAAATAAATAAATGTATACGACAAGTTAAACTGAATTTCTTAAATTTTAATTTTATATAACTTGTTTTTCTGTGTTTTTTTTAATTATATTTATTATACGTAAAATATTTTATCGATTTGAGTTAATCTAAGTTAGCGATCTATATGATTAATCTTTTAGATAAAAAAAATAATAAGAATAGATCGACTGTTAAATCAGTGTTTCGATACACAGATAAATATAATAAACTCTGTCTTCTTACACATATTTATCGGTTCAAATTGTTGTAGGAACCGAAAACATTATATTTGCTTATAATTTCATACGATAAAAGGTGAAGTCTTTAAAATTACGTACTTAAATCGTAAGAAAAGAATATAAAATTTAATTTTAAATTGTTAGTTTAAAAAATTTTTTTTTCTAAATTTTCAAATAAAAATGGTAAATTCAAAAAAGTAATTTCACCCGTTTTTTAAATGTTTTGTCTTTAAATGAAAGTCATAGAAATTCCAAAACATAAAGTTACTTTTGCAAGAGAAATTTGCGCATTGTTTTTTGGCTTTTTAAGTAAAAATTCATCCCGTTAGTGAAAGGAATCAAGAATCAGTTAAAAAAATAGATAATATTTCTGTTCCTGAAACACATAGTAAAATAGTTTAAATGATGTAGCAGATAACGTTAAAAAGAAAGTAAACGTGAACATTTTTCTACAATAAAATACTGGAGAAACTATAAAGATATAAATTATACAGCTAAGATTTTTTTTTTTAAATTCGGAACAGAATCAACTAGGGAGAGTGTGTGTGTGACGTTTTACCAGCAATAACGTTATTACTGAAGAACAATATACAGCGTGTTTCAAAATTATGTTACCACTCAAATGGCAGATATGTTGCTGGTAATTCATTTAGATACACGAAATGTGTATCTAAATGAAAGTTTCCATATACAGTACATATCGTTTACAGTTTGGTTGTCGAAGAGTTAAGCAATCGCAGCTAACAAATAAACATACACAGGCATAAGCACTAGTCCTAATTGAGGGCTAAAGTTCAATATCGTACATGTTTGGTGCATGGTTAATAGATAGATAAATAAATATATTCATCCCGATTGAGTGGTAACATAATTTTGAAACATTCTGTATATCGACCATCTACAGTTTTTACTGCTTTATAACACTTGAGCTGGATATTTTAACATAAATACTCGACATGAAGATAGATAATTGAAGAAGTCAGATAATTATTTCCATAAACTATAATTAAAATTTTATCCAGTGTGTGTATATATATATATATATATATATATATATATATATATATATATATATATATAGTTATAGCAGAGTCAGTAGAAAGAACTTAAAAGAAAAAAAAGAGAATAAAAATATGTAGAATGTGTATAATAAAACTAAAAACTCTTTCTGTGCACACTTGTTAAGATTACCGCAGGATAGGATTACTAAGAGAATTATCGATCGATTTTGGTCTTTAAAAAATCCGCCATTATGGATCAAAGAAATTAAAGAAGACATGCAAGAACTAAATTTGACTTACAAAGATTTACTTAATAAATCCGAAAAATTAAAATTTGTTATTAAATATCCGAATACCAACTTTAAAGTAAGAACTTTTAATTATACAAAAAGGATTTATTCAGAAGAGGATCGTAAACCAAGATCATTAAGAATGACTAAATTCTGGGAGAAAGTAAAAGCTAAGAACTTAAAGGCCAAGAGATCGGCAAAAAAGACTTGTATTATTCTGACTAAAGTGGTCCTTTGCGGCCTTAAAAGTAAAAAAAAAGAACAGCGAAATGTGGTTAAAATGAATAAATTTATTTCCAGTTTTGAATTTCGCATTGTTGAATTGGATTTTCGAGGGCCAATAACCGAGTGATGTCCAACGTTTGGTAGTCGTTAGAAACATATTTGTAAAATGCAACGAACCAAAAATTCAGTAAGGAGAAGAATAGATAAATTTAACCAAATAGTAGAATTGCTTACTGCAAACATATAGACTTGCTAATCAAAAAGATGTAGAAGTGAAATGAAACATTTTAGGTCAAGGCTTTAAAATCGAAGGCAGAAACGATACATTGAACTCTTCAGCTGTATGAAAGCAATTATTGTTAAACATAAAAAAAACCAACGAACTACATCTCTGCCTTTGTGCTCAATCATATGTTGCTAAGTCTGATTTATTTTATCTTGTTAAAAGTAAAAGAGAAAATGTAACGATCAAAAAATACAATACATGACATTATCTTCATCGATAAACTCTTGATCTAAGTGTTCTCATTGCACGGCACCGTTATTTTAATTGTTCCAATTCAAATAAGTAAAAAAATATTAGAATTAATTCAATAGACTTTCGACTAAATGATCTACATGATTTAATGAATATTTATTGCAATTTTATTAAAACGGGGCTCATAAGCAAGCAGTTGTGTTATGTTAAGCCTACGTGTACTGCTGAATCTGAGTATTACAAAGTTAATGCATATTTTTAGTTTCAATTTTGGTCACTTAATTGTAGGAGAACATAAAGATAAATTATAGCTATTTTCCAGGTTTTTCTTTATGTTATTAATAAAGTTTTGGCAGTGTCCGAAATACTTCTTAAAGTATCTAGGGAACAGAAAATACTGGAACTTTTGAGTTCTCATACTAAACAGTTATAAATTTTCTTTTTACTTAAAAAAAAATAAATTTATGTGTATGTACGCGCGTGCGAATATAATTTCTCTGAAATTCCCGATTTTTTATCTTAAAAATGTGCTTCATCTCTAAAATAACCCGCTATAAAAATAGGTTGAAACCGGGTACTTTTTTCTTAACCTTGGCACGTTTCCATAAGATTTCATTCAACGTATTAAACATAAAAAATTCAGAAAATAAAAATATTTTACCGGTTCAATGTTGAGAAGTTTTATAAATTTACACCAGTGCAATACGAGATAGTTCATTCATTCATTCATAATGTTCTGCCATTAGGGCAGGTTCTGTCACGGCTGCTGCTCTCCACCTTGTTCTATCCTTTGCTAACCTCTTTGCTTCAGTATATTTTCCTTTTACATAATCCCATTCATCATTTGAAATTTCTTCCTTTCCTTCCATTCACTAAGCCTTCTAACGCATCCACTAACAAACACCTTCTTCTCATATAATGTCTTAGCCGGTTCCTTTTCCTATATTCAATCACATTTAGCATTTTCCTGGTCTCTCCGATTTTCCTTAGTACTGACTGCTTCATTTGTTGCACGGTCTTGCCGTCTGACATTTATCATTCTGCGCCACACTCGCATCTCAAAAAAATCAATTCGTTTTCTGTCTGTCTTTCTCATGGCCCACGTTTCAGCTCCATAGAGCATCACATTCCAAATAAAACATTTCATTAATCTCTTCCTTAACGCAGCGTTTAACGTTCACACAGCAGTCTTCCCTTCTTATTTAACGCCTGCTTACTTCATGATATTCTTCTTTTAATTTCTACTGTACAAGTCAGGTCATCAGTTATAAAAATCTCTAAATTCTGAAATTTCTTCACCTGCTCTAAAAACTTCATTTCCTATCATAATCTCAATCATCTCCTTTTTCCCATTTAATACGATTCATTTTTTCTTCTTTTCGTTGATCCTCATACCCTCACTTTCCCAAGCTTTATTTAAGTCTTCGTGGATTTCATTTAATTTACTTGGGCTCTCCGCCAGTTCCGCCATGTCATCAGCAAAACGTATACATTTTATTCTTCTTTCTCCGATCTTTATTCCTCTTTTCCCGTTCAGATAACATTTAATTATTTCTTCCAGATATACACTAAAAAGTGTCGATGACATGCAACATCCCTTCCTCACTTCCCTTCCAATCACTATTCTTCCGGTCATTTCGTCTCCTACCCTCACTTTTATTTCTCTGGTATAGCTCTTTTATTAGGCGCCACTCGTTTCAGTCAACTTCCTTCTTTTCCAAAATTAGCAGTAATTGATCTCATCTAATCCTGTCAAACGCTTTTTCTAAGTCGACAAGTGCAACTTACACTCTCCACCTTCTTTCCCATGTATCTCTTACATAGGGCTGCTATTACTCTTAACAGCCCTATAGCGTCCCTTTATTGTAACATCTTTTCTAAAACCATACTTCTTCCTCAATATTGCCATCCAATTTATTGTACATCCTTACGAGATAGTAAGGTTTCATAATTCATATACGAAGTATGGTAAAGCAGAATTAATATAAATTATTTATTACCTAAGAATAAAAGAATATTATTGATATATAAAACGTATTCCCCGAAAAAAAAACAAATAAAAACTATGTAGAATTGTATTTTATTTACTAACAACAACATGTTTTTGGAGTGGGGAAACAAGTAAGGAGGAAAACACTACTTCCTTCAAAATTAACGTAGAAAAATTCCGCAAAGTAAATCAACTGTCGCAGTCAATATTTTGAAGGAAAATATCTGTTCTTATAAAAGACGACAAACATAATTTGTATAATCTCTTCCCCTGAAAAGCTGTACGAGAAATTTAAAGAAATAATGAATTAGAGAAAATATAGCTTTTTAGCCCAAATTTAAGGATTACTGATAACAGAATTCCCAAGAAAATTCTCCTCTTTTATTTAGGAAGAAAAGATAAAAGCGTATATTTTGATTAAATTAAGAAAGACGTAACAAACTGGGAATAGGAATTCCAGACTTTAAAAATTGGGGATCAATTGAGAAAAATTAAATGGTATCTTGGAAATTAGGGTTCTCTACGAAGAAGAAGCTCCAAAAAAAAAATAATAATGACAGCAGAATTCAGGAAAAGGTTATTGAAAGATTTACAAAGTACTAGCAGGAAAGAAACAAGAGGGACGTTGAGATACGTGTTAAATGTAGTCCATAGTCTGGCTAAACGAAAATAATTAGTTTTAAAGAATCCACGAGATTTTTGTGTAGCTTTTATTAAAACAAATTTGTGTATTCAATTAAAAAATTACGTTTTCTTGCATAAAAGTTTAGGAAATTGTATTTTTTCTTTTAAATAAAAAATATAATTTTTATTTATTTTAATATATTCATTTAAGATCATAATTTTTTCTCATAACGCAATTTTAGTAAGAAAGTAACGAATAATAAATATCCATCTTGAAAAATCGAAACCTGAAAAGAATAGAATGAGTGGTTGTGCTTATTTTCCGTAATATCGTTTAACGAAACAGAAGAAAAAATTGGAATCGATATCGAGCAAGTACTTTTTGGAGCAAGTCTATTGTTCGTAGAAAGAATATTTTCACGTATTATAAAGATCCGCCGTACATGTAAAAAGCGAAAGCCTACGCTTATTATTTCACCTACTTTCTAAGTAGATAGAAAGTTAGGATTTAAAATTCCTTATCTTGCACATAACAATATTTAATAAAAATAAAGTGCAAATATTTTCATTAATTATTAATTATTTTCATTTTGATTAATGTAAGTTTTTTGAGTTCATGACTAAACATTATTATAACTGTATTTTTTATGGAGTGAATTATCTCTCACACGGTTTTTGATCATAAGTATTGTCTAACTGTTATAATTATCTTTTAATTTTGTAAATCATATTTCCTTTCCGTTTCGGATAAAAATATGAAGCCTGTTTAACGCTTCTCTTATCGCTTTTGCAGAGTACTTTTTTAATTTGTCATTGACTTTTTCTTGAATTCTTTTCTTACGAACACTTTTTGTATCGGTGCTTCTTCGTAGAAGACCCCCCTTTCTGAGAATTATTTTAATCTTTTCTTGAGTAATTATTAATTTTGTAAGGCCGTAATTTATATTCCTGATTTGTTTAAGACTTTAAATTTAATCTAAAACTAAAACATAATTGAATTTTTGAGATAAAATCCATATGAAGTGTTTCTAAAACTTTACATAATAAATATTTATTTATTAGATCAACTGAAAAAGAAGAAAGTTTTTAAATAAAAGATTTTTAAAAAAAGTAGTAAAAGAAAATTAAATGCCCATTTCGATTGATAACCAATCAACAGTTGACTAAAAAATGATGATTAAAAAGATAAATAATTGGAAAAAACGATGACGAAGAAACAATATTTTTGCCACCTCCTCCTCCTTGACTCCTATCCTCTCCAAATGGACAGAAGAGCGCCAGGCAGCCAGAAAAGAAATGGGAACACAGCAGAAGCCAAGATACCTTGGTATACCGTGAAATAATTAACAGAAACATTATCGTACGAAATACTCAAAATTATTTATAAAACCTGAAAGAGATTTCAAGAAGTTAGTCCTGAATACTAAAAATATACAAAAAGCAGTTCTGGACAAAAACAAGTACTTTTATTTATTTTTTTGTTATAGATGAGTCTGAGAAATGCTATTTACGCACACCCCCCCCCCCCACTCCTACGATAAATGGGGGAGTGTCGGGCTCGCTCGGGTTCGGCTAGATGTTATTAAGAGCTTATGTGTACCCGTACCCTAACGATTAAAACTCCTATCTCACTGTTTCTACCCTTCAGGGGCCGTTCTTGCAGTTAAGCATTGCGCGGGCCCGGGAGGTGTCTTTAGAGTCCAGGGATTCAGAGTCCCCGTGCTTTATCTCCGTCGCCCATCCGCACAAGTGCAGACGCACTTGTGCGGCTGAGTGGGAGCCGTCGCACTTGGGCGACGGCTCCACAGTGGGCTGTCCTTCGCCCGTTCACCCTCAGGTCACTTTCTTCGCCTGAGTCTCAGGTCTTTTATATGCAACTCTGATTCCTTGCTGGGTGATCTTCAGTCCTCATACTGATCTGGGTCCTAAATCAGGTTCTATCCCGTTCTCTAGCTTCTCTCGCTTTAGTTTTCATGATGCTTGTTGGTAAGTGTACTACCTTGTACCGTTCCGCTCTTCCGATCAACATGTATGGAACTGTTTCTTCCGGAGAAAGCCAGCTTAACCCGACATCTTGCCTGATCACATCCTACCGCTAGCACGGGTAGATGGTGTACTCAACGGTATCTTCAAGATCGCAGTACCTGCACAGAGGAGACGCTCTCCTGCCAAATCGATGCAGGTAGGTTTCAAACTCGCTATGTTCAGAAAGGAGCTGCGTGATATGAAAACTACCTCACCCAGTTCTCTCTGCACCGATACATCTATTCTCGGAATTAATTTACGCGTCCATACACTAGTAGGTGAGGTGTTCCAGGCCTCCTGCCACTCGGCCAGAAGTTAGTCCTTAGCCTCGGTCTTAGTCATACCAAGATAAACCCGCCGGAGCATCAAACCACGCAGCCGCACTGGTGGAATCCCGGAGATGACCTCAATAGCATTTCGCGAAACCGTGCGGTGTGCGGCCGCAATGTTCCAGCATGTCTTTGAAGTAAGGATATTTTATCTACATTCGTTTTCTTTTCAAGAGCCTCTACCCACGCAGGGACGACATAAAATAAGACTGAAGAAGCCACCGTCAGTATTATACATCGTCTAGAAGCACAAGGACCTCTGTAGTTACGCATACGCTTACCGAGATTATCAACAACTACCTCAGCATGGCCAAGGTCTGCCGGAGGTGGACGTTGTAGTTTCAGCTCCTTTCCAACCACACGCCGAGGTACTTAACGCATCCCGACGTGGGAATATTGGTCCCAGCAATATTAATTTGCATTCGCAGTCTCCTTCTCCCGACCAACGCTACTACGGAGGTTTTATTAGGCGCTAACTGTAGACCTCTCGCCTCCTCAACTTCTGCTTCACTATGTTCGGCGACGAAGAGGGTCAAATCATCTGCATATGCAACATGTTCAACGTCCCCATCAAACTCAAGTCTCAAAAGCTCATCAAAAGCGAGATCCCACAGGAGTGGGCCGAGAATCGAACCCTGCGGAACCCCAACAAACACGTCAAAAACCTCACCATCTTCTGTGGGGATTTTAAACCTTCTGCAATGTAAGAAGCTGTTAATTATGCCAAAAAGATACCACTTATATTCCTCTCTCTCAGCACATCAATAATCGTCGGCCACTGGAGATTACCAAAGGCGTTCCTGACATCTAGGAAGACCACTAACGGGATCCTCTGTTGACGCACAGTGCCACTACTTTGATCTCTAGCCCATTCAGTAACGCATTTCAACGCGTCAATTTTGGATTTCCCCCTAACAAAGTCATATTGATCAGGGGAAAGCCCACCCTTCGCTTCCACCTCGCACCAGAGCCTGTCAGTGATAGTATCTCCAAAAGCTTGCACAGGGTGCTGAGCAAGCATATCGGACGATATGCGACACCTCTCCCAAGCACGTCACCCTTCTTTAGCACCAGGACCAACCGCGCTTCCTTACAACAGGAAGGAAAGCGACAGCTCTCCAAAGCTGTATTATAGGCGTCCAGTACGACCCAAGGATGTCTTGTCACCTTTAATTTAACGATGGATCCAGGGATCTCGTCCAACCCCGGACTCATATCTGCACTAATTCTCTAGGCCGCCAGTCTCAAGAATCTTTGCTCATGCTCCGGGGCTATCTCATTCACCGGAGCTTCAGTTACTGGGAAAAGCTCCTCGACTACCAGAAATGTCGTCTCTAGTGATAGGGGGGATGGGTGCGCCAAGCATGTTCATGACAATTTTATATGCACCCCCGCCCCCTCGGGTTAACGTCCTGATCTGCTACCAACTCCCCCCAGGCTTTCATCTTGGCTTCCTTAATGGCCGCACAAAGCGACTTTCTTTGTTTCTGGTTTTGCAAGATGGAAAGATGGAAGGAAATGTATTGAAAGAATTCAACCGAGGAACAAGCAACGAGACAGTAGCAGGTGAAGGAAGATGTTTATAAAACAAGAGAAGATTAAAAAAGTACTTTTTAACTGTTAACGTACTAATACCGAACAGATGAGAAAAATTCGGTGATATCGAGATCCAAAAGGCTGAATTTAAAGTGCAGCCAGGAGAAAACGTTGTTATGAACCTCTACTAGTTTTTCAGATATGTAACCTTTCTTTCTGTTCCACATATACTTGTATTCAAGAAGGGTCCGCACTAAAACCTTATACAAAACCAGACGTGCTCGAGGAAAACAAAGAGGTCTCGCCAGCCATTTAATAAGGCCAAGATTACGTTTTTCTCTAGCAAAGATTTGATCAACATGATCAGATAAATACTAATAATGCACTGACATCGTTGTGATAATGATAAGGGAGAAGATCGCCTGTATTATTGACGTTTCCATATCACTGGTCTCCACCATGAAAAGGAAATATACTGAAAGCCTCCAAGTACCAGGACTTGGTAAATGAGATCAGGGAGATTTGGAGTAAGAGAAGAGTGAAAGTGGCCAATAATTATTAGTGCACTAGATGAAATACCCAAAACTCTGCACGGATCTGAAAACCCTAGGCGTTCAACCTAACCTTTACCTCACCGCGCAGAATCCGTAATTTTTGACACGACCGCATTAGTAAGGATGTATATCACTTCCGACTTCCGCCTCTGAAAAATATGTACATTTGCATAATGTCTGTCAGTTCGGCCGTATATGTGATATTTGGTTTTACATATTGTAATTAGCTTTCCATAGTAAAACAAAGAGTCCAGACCCCGTGGCTTGGTTAAGCCGGCTGAGGTCTTTTTCCAGCATAAAAATTGAGCTGTGTGAAAATAATAATAATAAATTAATTAATAAACAAAACTTACGAAATGCTGAAAAAATCAGTATCTATTCCAGGATACCAGTAAATACAACTGTTAACAAAATAAAATAAATAAATAAAAAGAACCATTAGGGCAACCCCAGTCAAAAACATACAGTTAGTTAGCTTAAAAACAGTTCAAAACATTTAAACATTCAATTCAGACTGCTCACCACAGTCTAATCACTTATCGTACGATGAGATAAGGTAAAAAAATAGCATGAACTTTAAACCAATCAGATATACCCTCCCATGAATAAAATTTAAGAAAAGCGATAACCGTTTAATATTCTTACGGTAGATAGTTTTTATAAAAAAAAATTGTAATAAATTTTATAAGCCTACTAGGATTTACTATCTTTCTTTATTCAACAATGAAGTGTCTATATCATTAAAGACGATGTAAGTTTCCCAATCACCTAATACCCTTTCATTATGAACATTTTGTCTTAATTTCGTTTGAAATAAAATAATTTTGTCACTAGTTTCGTGGGAATGTCGGGATGAAAACGATTTCTCTGGTCTTCTATCTGTACGTATAATGAGTCAAATGCTACTTTATTTCAATTTTTCTTTTAGTTTAGTCTACCTAAATTAATTTTTTTTTTAAATGTATAATAAAACTATCTGAATTAATTTTTACTTTAATCGTTTGTTAAACAATTGAAATAGGCCATCTAGATTTTTAAATTATAAGTCACTTCTACTTTCTCCTCTATATAGCAGCTATAGCGAAGCTATAGTTATATAAAAGGGAAAGTATGGTGATCGGTCAAAATTGGGCATATCCGGTTTTTACCGAATCTTGACGAATTGACCCCTAAGGACCCCCGAAAACCGAAAAATGGCATCGAAGTTTCCGCGACAATATGTGCATACGAATGTATATATGTTGGCGTGTAAATCGCCTTATATCTCCAGAACTACTTGACCGATTTTCACCAAACTTGGCTATAATAATTCTATAGTTGGAGCATTGATGCTATTAAATTTTCAATTCAAAAGGTCAGTGGGTGGGGGATACAGGGGAAAACGAAATCTTCTTCTGATTTTGCATAATTAAGGTTATATATTTTTATTATAATATTGTGTAAACAACTACTGTAAAAAACCTTTTTGCTAAATTTCACCCTCCCCCCTAAAATGGTTTTAATTCTAATAATTTATAGAAGGTAGTACAACGGATGATTTCGTTGCATTTTTTTTTCTAAATATTTTTGTGACCAATTATAAAAAACATGTTTGGTGTAAAAGTTTATTTGCTAATTGCACCCTCACTCCAAAAAATAGTAATAATTTTGAAACGTTGAAGAAGGCATTACAGTGGGTCTTTTTATTTTGAAGTTTTATCTATTAGCATTTCGATGGATCCACAAATTTTTTCCCCATCTAAGTGGGGTCGTCTTAACCCAGCTCATCGTCTTAACCCCATTACACATCACACATCCCACTCAGCGACCGTACTACTGCTGTAGTCGTCTGCTATGTTGTGACGACACAGATGAGCAGTAAAATTAAATAAATGAATAATGCGATTTAAAATGTAAAGATTATTTAAAGTAGCCGCTAGTACCGTCACACCCTCGGGCGAATGAAATGCGGTATGCACGCACGCTTTAGTTAGAATTATTGAATTAGATAAACAAAAGATATTGTATTTAAATAAAATGATAAATATTTTTAATTAAGTTGTATGTGTAAGCCGTACCATCAGAAAAAATCCGCTGACGGGAAAGTCCTACAACTGTGTTTTCAGCTATTTTTAAACGGTTTTCTGTACTCAAATTTAATTCATAATTATTTAACGTAGTTTTTTCTTTATAATAAATAAAACTAACTAGCAAAAATTATATTCGAAATATTTTTTCGTAGATGTTCTTTGTAAATTAAAATGTCTGGGTAATGTTAAATGACATTACATATATAAAGTTCAACGATGGATTATTTGTCAAGAGAATATATCGTATTAATAACGTCAGGTTCAAGTAATTAAGTTTACTAGTTCACCATTCAGCCGGTTTGCCAGTTGGCTTTGCCGTTTCGTATTTAAAATCAATTTCAGCCGGGCAAGAATGTAGCTGACGCTTGTTGGCTAGGTTAAACCTGGTCTAGCTCAGTAGATAATTTTAGCTAAATAAATACGTATTTAGTAATGCAATAATAACGATGTACTATGTATAAACGTACTACATTCTATTTATAAATTTTAATTATGCTGTAATTAATTAATAATAATAATAATCCTTTCTAATGTATAGGTATGTATAAATTGGGTTATTGATAATAATAATTTAATAGAAGCTTTAAAATATTAAATCGTACCGTGCCTCACTTCTCGTTCCGATAAATCAATTACGACGTGAACGAACGAAGCCCTCCCTCCATCAAGCGATCAACCCCACTTCCTGTTCGCATCCATCATCGGCGCATCTCTTTCCCTTTATATACTATTCCGCCCTGCTGAATATTTTTACGGATTAAAATGCAGCTAGAAGCAGCCTTTAAAGTGTAAAAATGCAGTGCACCGTTGCTGATTTAGATTTCATGTGCAGCTTTTACACATTTATACCGGGAGAGACAGACGCGTATTCACACGCAAATATATCGTATATGTATTATGAACGTTGAACGATTGGATTTCAAACGAATGATAAATACGCCACGTGAAACCTAATCCTTCTACTTTTTTCTCTCGGTGTAGTCTGTCTGTAGCCGAGTGGAATATTTCTCTACGTTATTTATTATTCACCCTTTGAAAAAAACCCACCTCTTTTATATATTATATTCACAGAAATTGAATTTAATCTTCGTTTTTTATATTCAATATATATTTTTACAAGTATTTCACGGTAATTTCGTAACATTTATGCGTCAGATAATACAATATTTCATATACAAAAAGATTCAGTAAATTTTATCTAGGGCGTACTTGAAAGATATAACGACTGATGAAAATTTTGATTTTGATTTCTACTCCGAAGTTATACAATAATTCTAATTTACATAAAAATTTACGACAAAAATTATGAAGAAAAATTTATTGGAAATATAGTCTTTTAGAAAAAAAAGGCGGGCCTAAGGCCTGCCGCGAAAATGTGTCGCGGTTTATGTTTCATTACACATGATTTCGTATAACGTAATAAATAACGTTCACGAATTTAGCGTACTAACATCAACAAAAACTTTTACAACGAAAAGCTTCAAATCCTGAGCATTTTGAGCTGTTTCTTGACTTGTGACTTTTTAACGCAGTTCTAAACCCAACGTTTTCCTTTTTTTTAACGAAAAACACAAATATAATTTTAGATAAATCGTTCCGGAGGCTAAACAGAAAAAAGAGATAAATCGTTAGTATCGAAAAGTACAAATCATTTGAAGGAATGAATCGTTCGTGCGTTTCATTCAAAATAAAAATGAAAGCGCAATCAGCATACAAACCAACGCACAGTGCTTTTTTATTGGAGAGATATAACATTTGATTTGAAAAATCTTGTAAAAAAAAGACTTCTTAAATTACATTTCCAGTAGTATCCGAGAAAAATTTTATAACGAAAATAAAATTAGTAAACCTTTTTTTTAAATTAATCGTTTTAAATTGTTATTATACAAATAAAAAGTTTGAAATTTTTACGAAGTTTGTCTAAAAACGATAAAAGTTAATACTAGAAATCGTGAATATTTAACTTATAAAATATCTTTATTTTTTTTACGAAAGGAATATTCCTATCGATAAAATATATACGTAGAAATATAATGATACGTAATAAGAACACGAAGAATAATTATAATACAGAATAATAATTCATATCGATTAAATGTTGAAATAAATCGACCGGAAATAAAATAAATAAATAATTAAAATTTAAAATAAATAACGAATGAAAAATAATAAAGCCTAAACACAAAAAATTATAATAAATTAAACGAAACAAAAATTAAACCGATACAAAATAGACGCTTGTTGATTGATGATATTTCTTTACAAATCAAGATTTGTAAAGAAGCGTATTTTTAAGAATTACCAAAACCAAAAATTTATTGCGAGTTTGATTTTAAAACCGATTTATGTAAATGCAGAAAACGCAAAAAAATTTCCAAAAAAAACTTTAATTTTAAATAAAACATTGCAAAAATAATTACGATTCCAAACCGAAAGAAAAATCAACGTTATACGTTTCATAAATAAACTTTAAATATTCATTAGTTTTATTTAAATAGCGCAATTTTTTAAGTAGGTCATTAACTATGCTTCGTATTACATTAGTAAGAATTGATTTTTTTATTTATTATTTTTATTTTATGGAAGTGTCTGGCTTTATTTTTATACTTACTAAATAAGAATGAATGCGGATTACTTGTAACGGATACACATTTTACAAATAAATAAATAATAAAAATAATATACTCGTAATTAAAACATTACAAAAAAAAATTAATAATATACTGTTAAATCATAAAACGACCTCGCTTATTTATAAAAAAGAAACCTGATTATTTACGCGATTTATAATATAGAACAAATGTAGTTATGTTTTATAATCGTAAGTTCAATTATTGCTAATAATTAATTATCCGTAAAAAGTTCAAATCCAACAAATTCGTTCGATCAGTTCTGCCATTTTCGATCTTTTTTAATAAGAGTAGAAAAAATAACTCCAAATTACTAGAATTTTGAGTAAAAGATGCCGTGAGGTTAAAGACTTTAATGAATGGAGGATCGTCTTTAAAAAATGTTATTATTTGAAAAGAAGTTTTCACGCCATAAAATTCAGATCTTTTCATTAAAAAAATGGAGTTAGGGTAGTTGTAACTAGGGGCAGAGTTGTTCCCACAGGATTAGTCTAATGGTGAACGCGTCTTCGCAAATCAGCTGATTTGGAAGTCGAGAGTTACAACGTTGAAATCCTAGAAAAGGCAGTAGTTACTTTTATACGGATTTGAATACTAAATCTCAGATATCGGTGTTCGTTGGCGGTTGGGTTTCAATTAACCACACATCTCAGAAATGGTCGACCTGAGACTGTACAAGACTACACTTCACTTACCCCTTAAGTAATACCTGACGGTGATTCCCCGAAGCTAAACAGGAAAAAAAGGGGCCAGGGTTGTGGTTACCGGAGGGGAGAATAGATAAAAGAAATAAAGAGAAAACAAATTAAAATAATTTAAAGATTTGATGTCAAAAAAAAATCATTTATTTTTAACGTTTTTAAATTCATGTGTTTTAACAAAATCTTTATTTTTAATTTTAATTATTTTTCATTTTAATTTGAAAATATGTAATTAATTATCCAAAATTGAAAATAAAGTATAGACAAATAATGAGTAGGAAAATTATTAATATACCTATAGTCCCATATTTTTTCTACATAAACTGAATATTATCTTTTCAGTGGTAAATTAGCTCAAAGAGAATTATTGTATAATTATTAAAAAAAAAAGAAAAAACCTCTTAATATAGTTGCTATTAAAAAATTTTTAATAGCAAGTTTTTGTTGTCTACATAAACTACTAATTACCAACTCAACAATAATTACACTTTCATTTAGATTATAACTATGCCCTCATTACGTAACTTACATAATGAAAGTTAGTCGGCAGTATAGTTTGATTATAAAATAAATGTAGAAGTTGTGAAATATCTTCAAAACTTTTCCTTCATAACAATGTCGGAGAATAGCTAAAGTTTTCGTTTCCCTTTCATACATTCCCAAATATTTCAAAAGAATGCGGATAACTGTGTTAAGTTTATGGAATTTTGTACTCTAGTTATGACATATAAGTTAAAAAAATGTACATGAAACGCGAGAAGTTATATATTATATATATTTTACAGGATGGGTGACTTAAAATTGGCCACGCAAAAGTCCCACCTTTGCAAAAACCTTACGGCTATAAATAGAAGTCGACTTTTTAAGATTGAGAAATAAAAGAAAACAAAAAAAAAAACTCCTTTAATAACAGTAGTTTATTCGAGAACTTTACGCGTTTATTTTCACAAGCATTTTAAAAATAAACTCCCAGATTAATTTTTGTTCTTCGGTAATCACCATGCAAACTCCTGATGCAAAAACATACGTTTAAAAAGTACTCCTACGTAATTTTTATTTTTGATAAATTCTTAGCTCTGCAAATAAAAATCATATCTGGATAAATTCAGGGAACATCCAGCTCAAAAACATATGTTAATACTTCATTCTCCTATCTAAGTTACATGATTACTAGACGATGAATCCCGAAAGAAGTGATTGTCTGTTATAATTCAGAGGTATAAGACTATAATTACCGGTAACATTACTCCAGACTGTAGCTTTGTCTTAGCGAATTGGTTTCTTAGAGTATATGTTATAGGTTTTTCTTCAGATCTACAGAGTGTTAGTAAAGTCGCTGGGCAGTACGCTTTCTTTCAATGAAGGTTTTTTGAACTTCTGGTTCAAAAAATTCACAGCGGCCCACTCGCAGTTGACCAAGATCTTCAATGAGCTGATCTTCAATGAACCATCCAGCCTCAACCCCTGAATTTCTCTAGACATTGTAATAAACATACCTGCTACCTAAAACAACCACCCCTTCACTGCACCCAGGAAAACATTGGTCGATAACATGCCTCCCCACAATCTATACATTTTTTATAACAGTCTTAGCAGAAAAACTAAACCGGCACTTCAATAATAACGGAATAATTGGCGAAGAACAGAAAGGCTGCAAGCGAAGAAGTCGTGGTTGTAAAGAGCAGTTAATTATTGACTCGGCTATAACTGGAATCGCTAAGAGAAATAAAAGATTCCTATGTGTGGCATATATCGACTCTCAAAAGGCCTTTGATAGTGTGCCTCATTCTCTGCTTCTGAAAGTAATTAACTTGCATAAAGTTGACACTCAAATATTAGAATGCTTAGAATATCTAATGGGGAAGTGAACGACAACCATAAGCAACATAAGCGACGACAACATAAGCAAAGCCAGATTCCAATCATGCCACAAAAGATTAATATAAGAAGGTGATATTCCAAGGAGATGCCGTTAGCTCCATATGGTTCTGCCTCACGATGAACCCCTTGTCTAGTATGCTAAACAGTAAGAATGAAGGTTTTGCACTCGATTTAAAGGATAATGTCACGGTTTTCAACTTGATATATACGGACGACGTAAAAATATGTGCACAAACGAAGACAGGATTGGATACATTATTAAAAACAATCACAGAATTCATTCGTGAGGTAAAAATGTTATTTGAATTTGACAAGTTCAGGACAACTGAAATGGTTAGAGGGATATTAGAGTATCATAAAGATTTTGAGGTTGCAACAGAAGGAGGCCACCGCATAAAGGGAATGGAACAAGGCGAATTTTATAAATATCTAGGTTACCAACAGGCTACTGGAATACAGCAATCCAAGATGAAGGAAGAAATTACAAATAAGTTTCAGACCAGAGTAAAGAAAGTCCTGAACACTCAGCTACATGCCCGCAATAAGATCAAAGCACTGAATACTTTCGCTGTGCCTGTGATATTATACAGTCTGGGAATTTTAGCCCGAACTGAGTCTGAACTGGATGCGTTGAATCGAATGGTTAGAATCACTTCCACACAATTCAGGACCGTGATCTGTTTTCCGACGCTGTGCGGAGTGCGGACGGGGAGTGTCCATCTCTCTTCTCGGTTGTGGAGCCGGGTTGAGGGTGGATTGCTGCGAGCGTGCTCTACCAAAGTCTTGCGCCGTTCAGCGTGAGTCAGTCACTTCGGCCCTTGGCAGGGATTGTCCCATGGGTAAGGCTATCGGAGCCCTTACTGCTATGTGCAAGCCCTGGGATGTCGGTATCGTAGGTCAGGCAGTACCTGACCCCTTACCGTCTTAGGAAGATGGTGAAGCAAAAAAGGATGGCCGAAAGGGAAACCGAGGCGATAGAATTTTAGAAGAGTTGATTTTATGTTTTTTGAAGAATTTATTTAACATGAAAGTTTTACGATGTATTTTTTATGTTCATTGAACATCTTCTGTTACAATTGATGTGTTATGTTAAGTGGCAAGAGCCCTTTACACCCTTGTCAGTACGTGTTTAACACCATTTTGTTTTATACTAGTGTTTTTTAATATTTTATGTGGTGATTTGGACAGTGTTTACTTGATGTAAATTTGATTGTTCGACAAAGTTTCGTAAGAAATGGTTTTTGTTTTTAAGTGGCAAGAACCATTTACACCCTTGCCATTTTTTTTTTGGGGGGGGGGGTTTGATCCCATGTTGTCTATTTTTTATGTGATCTCTATTGACAAGACTAATCTACTAATTATGTCGCTCGTGTTTTTACTGGAAGGGAAAAGTATGCTTTTTTACTTTTTTCTTTTTTATGTGGAAGGGGCTAATGACCACAGCAGTTGATGCCCCTAAAACTTAAAAAAAAAAAAATTATAGCTGTTTTTTTCTCGGTAAAAATAATTAATTATAACCCTGAAGAAATGTATACATATATATATTGTTACCACATATATGTTTAATTTAATATCGGCAGGTGATAACGGTAGCAACGATTGGAGCGGGGAGCACAGTATTTGGACGCGTTGATACAACCATCATTCCCACCACGCAGTTCTCCCACCATATGGGCGCTGCAGCCTCTCCACTCTCAGGCACCAATAAAAGAGCATTCACCACGACAGTGACGGCAATTCATCGTCGACCACCACCTGGAGAAGACCAAGAATAAGGTGGAAGAAGACAGAAAAAGTTCCCTGGCCGGCTCAACGTGGGACCTCCCGGCGGATGCCAACATCCCCGTCGGAGCAGCAGGCCTGGCCGGCCCGCCGAGGGAGCCGCTGGACACGGACGCTACATTCCCGCTCCAGCTCCAGCTCGCCGGACTCAGCAGCAAGAGCCGGCCAAGCGTGGGATCGCTCGGAGAGAACCGCCTCGGCCGCGCCGGCGAAAGACGACCGTCGCCGACCCGACACTGCGGGGCTCTGGGGGCCACCACTGCCACGTTGTAGTGAGGACTCAACTGCCGCTGAGGGAAAGCCCGGCCGGACTATAATGGACGAGCTGCAACTCCCCGACTTCGTCCGGAGACCATCTTCCGGACCCAACATCTCTTCTCAGAGTAACGCTAAAAAAAGGCCCTTTTCAGGGCCACCGCAAGGTTATGAATTACGTGCCGTCGAAGCCATTCGACGACAATATATATATATATATATATATATATATAGAGAGAGAGAGAGAGAGAGAGAGAGAGAGTATTATTATTACTTAAAACACTCGGTGGATGCACACACATGAAGTTATTTATACGTATAAAGAAGTTAATTATAATAATATTGATATAATTTTACGGCCAATTATAAATCGAATATCCATTTAATGGGTATGAGAATATTCAAAGTATTTATTAATAACAAATTATTCAAAAACTTTACTATTTTTTTTTTTTGTTAAGGATTAAATAATTTGTATAATGATGATTTCATAATAGTATCGTTCGTAGCCTGTGGAATGAGTTGTAATGATAGCTATATAACTAAATAATGAAACACAAATAACAAATACAAAAGAACAATCAACCTAAGCAACTAAGTTCATTAAATAAGCATTGTGTAAGCTAATGAATATCCATGAAGGTGTACAGTGTCAACAAACTTAGTTTTTTTTTATACCTGTTTTACATCATTATCCTTTCAAATATATAAGTCGGTAGAATAAAATCTTTTAATATATTTTTTTAAACATACTTTGACAAAATTTAAATACAAAAAGATTAAAACTTTATTCAAATTACGATTTGTTTTTTAATAGATTTCGGTTTTCAATTCAAAATTAGATGCAATCGAACAAGAAGAAAAATTGATCCTGAGATTTGCAAAATATGTAAGGGAGTAAGAAAATTATTTGTAGGATTTGCATGTATGATAATGTACTTGTATAAGTGGAGACTAAAGTTTTTTATCTTTTTACACTCGCATTTAAGAAAAATCTCTTTCTTGCCGAGAGTATGCCGTTTACGGATATTTATCCATTATTTACTAGGAACAAAGATAATACACGATCTTTGAACTTTCCTAGAAGTATAATAAACTATTCTAAAAAAATTTTAACAAAAGATTTTCAATTTAAACAATCGCTAGCTGTTTACCCGTCGGTTCAAAATGCAAATATAGTTAGATAATATTGTTGATTCAAACATATTATAATAATATAGGCTCGAAAAACACACTGTTTTATGTTTGGCGTAAAATAACTTTGTTAAATGGACAATAAATAAATCGATAAAGGTTTTAAACAAACCTTTTAAAGAACTTATTTCCGAGTTTATCGGTACGAATAAAGTCCACAAAAACTAAATACAAACGTAAGAATGTTTGATTAAATTCCAAAACATATAAAAATGTGGCACGTTTTAACTAGGTATTAAACTAAACAAAATTTTGAATTACAATAAAATTTAATATTTTAGAAGAATGACAAATACAAACAAAAAGATTAGAACTAAATTACAAACAATTAAAAAAATAAACTGCTGTAAATGTCCTCCGCCGCAGTAGTGCAGCGCTTTGCCTAACAAACAATGCTTTTGATCGCTTTCAGTATTTCAACAAAGTTGTTTTTTGTATTAGATGTACCGCATTGAGAATTATAATAACTAACGTTTCTCTTATGTTATACTTTTGTTCATGTACTAATGATTTTACGTCGCCCCAGTCTTCTTCCCGATCCCAATCTTTTTTTTACCCCAAATTTCTAGAAAATAAGTTCTGGGACTTTATTTATTTCTTCAATTTTTCAAGGTCAAATTTCACATAAATTTACTTCTCAATTTGGGTTCCAACAATTAAAGTACGGCTTAATTTTACCGAAGGTGCTCTATATCATTATTCGTATTATTTATAATTATGATTAAAGAAATAAGATGTCAGCTTATATTGTTGAAAGCCGAGATATTAAAACAAAATAAATTTCAAAAAAGCAGCTTACTATAATTCCCCGGCACAGAAAAACTGAAACTAAATTTCCAAAACCGGTTTGTCAAACGATTTCAAAGATTTCCCCGGTAACTGTTCTCATTTAACATATTTAAAGAAAATAAATAAAAACGTACTAACTCCTATATTTTGAAGAGTCTTTAATTTTTAATTATCATTATTATTCTCACAAGTATGAATTTAATGAACAAAGAGGGGTCCAAAGGACAGAGCTCCCAGACTACATGGGAAGGGCGTGCGAAGCGAGCCCTGACCGGTTAAACACATTCCCTGACCGCGACGGAAACGTAAGTAACCAAATAGTGCGGGCGAAGTCGCGACAGGAATGCTTATACCTAATCTCTTTTGAAAAGAAGAACAGTAATTATATTTACGTTTTAACTCTGTAATTTTTTTTTATGTCCCAAACACCTTCAAAATTTTTTAACGTATTATTTCTCCTTCTATCGATTAAAAATTACGTTTAGATATTCCTAGAGTAACAAACGAAGTTTTACCCTCCCGCTTTCTGGAGTATATTCCATGAAGTCATTCATTACAAAAATTTCATAAAAAATATATATCAGAAAACACTTTGTTTGCGAGCTAGCCAAACATATTACCTTGATTTCTGCTCTAAATATAATTCCGTACAAAGTTGTTGAAGAAAATGTATAAAACCAAAATAATTATTTTACATATTTAAGTAAAATGCCATAACGATGATAGCCATAATCAGATCGTAACCGTGCTTCCCGACTTTAGTCACAAGTAACACCTGAAAATAATACAGCCACGCTCAAGAATAACAAGCATTCCATTCTAGGCTTACTAGGGAAAGTGCGAATTGGAATGGTTTCCCGTTAAAGAATTTTTTCTTTACCGACAGCTTAGTCACAAGTTACAATCGACGTTACAAGACAAGTTGTAGTCTCAAAGAAATAAACTAAAACAAATAATGACTGGCCATATAATGAACAACATTATTTTTAAAGAAAAACCTGGCATCCGTTTTTTAAAATTGACCTTGCATTTATAGTTTACGAGAAAACTGTTTTAGAGGTTAAAAAATATATATATATTTTAGTAGTAGACCAACGAAAAAATAAAACTTTGCAGAAAAAAGTTATGAACATTATTTTTGCGATAATCTATGTAAACTCTATGTTTACCTTGTAAATCTATGTAAAATCAATCGAGAATAAATACAAATTTAAGAAAACGACTTAAACAAAAACACATCAAAACATAGCATTAAGTTAAATTTTATGATTGCAAATTTAATCAATCTCCTTAATATTTAGCACGCTGAAAATTATTTTTACTTACCTTTATGATGCTATTCAAAATTATCTTTATAGTCTTATTCAGTATGTGATTTAGTACACGAATTCTTTAACAAAAAATCTTTAGCAAGACGTTACTCTAAATAATCATTCGTGTTAAATTTGTATAATATTTTTGACGTACTTCAGTAACTAATTTAAATTACTGTTAAAACATACCTTAGTAACCTTAGTATATTTGAACAAAACAGTCATTAAAGTAGATAATATCACGTTCAGTGATGTTTTTACTTCTTTGTACGAAATAAAGGAAGTACTGTGATCACGAAAAATTTCGGTTTTCAGACTTCAACGGAAATATCCAGTTTGACCATCCCTGAATCCATTTTGACCAGTTTCGGCGTGACGTCTGTACGTACGTATCTCGCACAACTAAAAAACAATTAGCCGTACAATGCTGAAATTTTGGATTTAGGAGTGTTGTAACATCTAGTTGTGCACCTTCCCTTTTGATTGCAATCGACTGGAACAAAATGTCCAAAAAAGCCCAAAATCCTCCAAAAAAATAGATTTTGGACTTTTCTTAACTGCAGTAATAATTAAAACGAGATAACGATATACCATAACCGGTACTTATTTTCACCGGTTTCAGAGTTATAGCCAAATAAAATTTTAATTAATGAAATATTTGGATCTTACAAGGGGAAGGCACATCGGTTCGAATCCGACTTAATCGCCTTCTTTTAACTTTTTTTTAATTTAAATATATTGATTTACTAATAATTATTAACCTCTGATTGTAGAAGAATTGTTACAATAAATAATAATTCAATTATAATTAAAAAAGTTTTTTTTTAAAAAATCAGAAGTTAATATGAAATAAAATTTTATGTACTTTTCATTTAAAAAAAATTGTATATGTAATTTAACAGGCGTACAAGAAAGTCATACGGTGTCCACATCAGATTACTTTATTATTAACAAAATATTAATTTATTTTGATCTATTTTTCCACTATTTTATTTGTGCTGCATTGTATCAAGTATTAAATTTTATCAAAAGCATCGCAGAACAGAATCGAGGCCCGACGATCGGTATATAGCTTCAGAGGTACGATTTAATATCGACGTACGCAAAAGTTAGATATTAGCCTGGTAAAGAATATTTTTAGAAGAAAAACTGTTTGTGTACGTATTTTACATGCGGGTGAGATATCCAGAGAAGTAACGGCTTCAAGATCTTATACTTCAAGGGAAAATCCCAGAAAAACGAGGTCCAGGTTGAGGGAAATTTTAACGATTGAAGAATTTAAGCGACTGGTTTTCCGGATCGACCAGTTCTTTATTCCGATCGGTTATAGATAAAGTTGTAATTATTCGTAAAGTTGCCGACTTTTGACAACTGATAGATATCATACTTAAACTTTCTTGGAAACTACATTTTTGAGACCTATTTTTAAATTTTCAATTTGTTTTTGGTTTGTTTGTTATATGAAATTCGTTATTTATAACTCAAAAATTCTAGAATAAAATTATTCCAACTTTGATGCGCAGACTTTAAGGCGAAAGTATTAACTAATTACAGCTCAAAACAAAGTGGGACAAATTTTTATACCAAGATTTCGCTTTAAATTTGCTATAGAAGTAAGGGTTAAAGTCGGATAGAAAAGGCATTAGTCCGAATTGTTTTCTTGAATAGGGTTGTTAAACCCGTATTCGGATTTTCTCTGACAGTAATGTTGTTCGGTATTCGACGTACTCATGTCAAATCGCCTACAACAATTTATGTCATTACATCTAACATACATGCAGCCCATATTTCGCTAAAGTTAATCGTTCGATCCAGAATTTTATTAATATAGAAATTCGTTTCCGAACCCCAAATATTTCCATTTATTTAAGTTATCCTGTAGTTTAGATAGTATATTTATTTACTCTACTCTGTGCAAATACTGAATGACGCTCAGCAATTAATTTAATGAAATGTATTCGTATTTTTTTATTTAATCCTATTTAACAGAATGAATAAATATTAAAACGACTACCAACATCTGTTAATTAAATTAAATTTAATTAATTCTGCTTTAAATTTTACATTACTACTCGTATCATTCTGAAAGCGGAAAGTAAATTGAAATGCAACATCGAGTTGACTTACATGACAATGAACAAATCAAACAATGAACTGACTAATGTTAGTGCATACCCCGAATAGCATGAAAACATCGATACTTTCTTTTTTTTTTTAATTTTTATTTATAATGGAAGTAACAATCTTCGAATAGCTACTCAAAAAACGTAGCTATGATAATGGGATTATCACAAAACATAGTGGTATACAGAGTATACCCCTGATTCCAGTCTTCTGCAAAGTAAGTAGGGGATGGTACGACATGATATTTAGACTAAATAACATTCACGTTAGTTAAATTCAGGTTCATTTGAACGGTTTTTAAAAACATTCTTGAATTCTTTTTGCTGTAATTAAATGAAAATCGATTAACCCTGAAATAATTTTAGTAATTTTAATGAATAAATGTAAGCCGACTGTAAAAGCTGTTAACATTCATAACAATTTCAATCACTATTTTCCAAAAATGAAAAATTAAATATCTCAAAAACGGTTAGAATGGTTTTTGATAGATTTAAAAATATTTATCGATTCATTAAAAAAAATACTACTTTTTAACCGTATTTAACAGGCCGTAATTTTCACAGTTTTATTATGAAAAAAAGAACATATTTTTCCACTCTGAAGCCCTTTACTTTATCGGTTATAGCATTTACGAATAACGTCAAGTGATTAGGCTTAGAGACATGTATATATATATATATATATATATATATATATATATATATATATACACATATTCTCTACACGCACCAGGCTTACGTTTAATAGTAATGATCACTTAACAATTTGATTTTGAGGTTGCCACAACTGGACCATCAAAATCGACCAGCCTTTAGACATTATAACTTATATATTGTTTATCACTTACTTCTAATTTATTTCTGATTTACAAAAAAAAATCTATGAATAAGATAATCGATAGTAAAATTTGAACAGGGAAATATTTTATGAACTTTTAAATATGAGATATTTAATACAGCATTATTCAGTGAGGATCCGGATATATAGCTCCATTCCTTGGAAAAAAGGCAATGTACATTGTTAAATCTTACGACACACGAGATCAATATTTGACGTTTTTATTAAAAAAATAATTGCCTGGAAAAAGTTCTGATAATGTTAAATTTAATTGATATATCTAGGCGCCGATCTGTCTTATTGAAAGCAACGTTTAATGCTATCAATAAACATTGCTAGGCGTCACACAAATTGTCAATACTGTAATTTCAACATTAAATTGGGAACACCAATTTTAACTGCATAGTGACTGCATAGATGACCTCCTTAATTTAATTAATTAATATAATTACACAAGTTATACTTTTCGGTATTCAAGCGAGTAATATGACCTGTTTAATGTATTACCCGGGTGGGAATTCTTATGTGAAATTTTAAAAAATATTCCCGACGAAAATAGTTTTCAAATTTTATTGTATTTAAATTCTTGAGTCTTGATATCTTTAATCGGTATTGACTTTTTGAAGAAAGGTACGGTTTACTTTCGACTGCACGATAGGATTGAGGTGAAAATGGATTTTCTTTAGGTTTTAAGGTATAAGGAGTACGAAAATACTATTCACTTGAAATGGTTTCCTTTACATATTGGGGTTTATTAGGCCTATCTATAATATTCTGTGGCTCGAAAATTTCCAAAACCTCTAGATCGGTTTCGTTGAAACTTAGGTATGCTGTAGTAGTATATGAAGTTTTGCATGTGAAAATTTGATGAAAATTGGTTGAATCATTCTCGAGTTATGCTCGATTTAAGGTCGGAAAAAACTTTGATTTATGTTGACTGTGTAGTAGTGTATTTTTCATATTCGCTTATGCATTGTGTTACAGTGGCGAGTAAGTTGAAACTTGATGCTTGTGTGTAGGGTCAACTCGTTAATCGAATATGTGTACTCAGAAAATCAACACGTTTCTGAATGTGGAAAAGGGTGAATGAAAAGAAAGTAAGGTCTTCTTGCACAAGAGTCTTTTTAAAAAAAAATATCCAATTTGGATTTTTTTTTAATCCCTGAGAAAGTTATATAAATTATATAGTATTTTTTTTTATCGCTTGAGATTCTTTTGTTAACGTACATTCTAACGAAATAAATTATAAAAAGGTAATTATTTCAAGGTAAGAAATAAAACGATTAAAATCTAAAAATTCTTATCCCAGGTTTAACAAGTTGATATTTCAAATTTCATTAAAATACATTACGTTATTCACGCGTGACATCGAAAAACAATAGAACAGACAAAACTGACGCAAGGAACAAATCATAGATAAAAATTATTCCAATCTCCTATTTAATGTGTTACAGTAAAAATTTTTATTAAATATCTGTTGTCTTGACAAGAGTCTAAACGATTTTTAAAAAAAAATTTAATATTAAAATAATACTTAATCGTTTTACTAAATAGATTCGGAGGAGCCAAACAGCTACCTTTTAGAGAACATGATTTAATCGTCAAAATATATAGTATTTTACCGCGCGCATCGTTTAATGACATGTGCAGACAGGATAATGTGTTCTTTAGCGATGAGGCATTTTTGTCCTTAGCGTTTACACCGATAGTCAGAACAACAGATATTATTAGTCAACATATCTTACATGAATCGCCGCTGCACTCAGAGAAGGTAGTTTAGTATGCGAATTCTTGACGGCGAATAATGGGCCCGGAGTTTTACAAAACACTTGACAGTCCGGCACACCAGGATATAATTATGCAATTTGTAGCTCTTCTCCAACCTGATAAACGCCATTATTACCTGCAACAAGACGGGGCAACGTGCCATACACCCGAAAACCCCGTGGAATTTCTGGAAGAAATTTTTGGTAATCGCATGATCTCAAAAGGTCTGTGGCCCCCCTCTTTCTCCTGACAACGTCACCAGACGTCTTTCTCAGGACGACTTCTTTTTTCTGTTTGGTGTAATGTACTCCGTAATATTTAATCCTTTTTATTTCTCGAAGGTCCATTTACAACCACAAATTACGGTTTTATTTGTTGTAAGTCGTACTTAACGTACGTATTTTTCATTTTTTTATTAAGTTACTGTTACCGTAGATTCATCTGTAATCCCATCCTGTTATTTGACACCAAATATTAAAAAAATATATTAAAACAAATATAGAAAATTAAATAGAGAAAAATTAATTTTTTAACAATTACTCCCTGCTTTGAAGAGATTATTTTTTTATACGAGATTATCACACTCCTAAGCCCAAAGCAGTCAATGCCTGTCATCTAAAAAAAAGTGACGTACGTCACCATAAATGGTCACGTACCATATAATAGATCGTTTTGAGGTAGGAAACATTTGTCCAATTTCATCTATAACGACAGAAAAGTTACTTAACGGTTACCGTAATTTACGAAACTCTCAATATAATGTAACACACGGCTTTGCATTAATACGCTGATTAAATTAGACTTTTCGCGTAATATTGGAGCTATCTAGATAAAGTTTTTACCTGAAACCTTATGCGGTTTTGGCTTAGCGGCTTTGGAGTTTTAAACGAACATCATACAAGGCTATAAGTATAATTATAAAGCTATATTATATCGTTGCTTCATAAAATAACTATGCAAACCTATGTATATTATGAAATGAACTCTTTATTAATAATTTAAAAATCTTATTATACATTCATCTATTCGAGATAAAAACAGTTGAAGAATTCTCTTTGTATTTATTTACCGGAGCGAGGAAATAAGAAAATAAATAAATAAATACGATTTCTCTAGCTCGCTTACCTTATTTATTTGTCCCTAAAAATATTATTTCATAAATGCGGAAGAAATTAATAAAATTTTATTCAAATTTTTCATGTCATTGTTGAATTTATAAAGAAAAATCCGAACAAATCTAAGATCGATTGAGGAAATTAAATATAATTAAGTGTTTATACGATCGCATGTTTCCTTTAATACTTGAAATAATATATTGCACACGTAAACGCACATTTGTATACATACATTAATACATTACTTATATGAAATGAAATTAAAAAAAATAATAAACAAAAGAGATCATATATTTTCCTAGAGCTTTAGTTAATTTCAATGATACGTGTTACATCACGCATATATTGTGAATATTAAATATTATAAAATCGTTCTGCAATACAATATCAATATTTGTTTCCATAACAACATATGGTGGCCTACATTTTGTAGAAATAAAATAAAAATATTCTTCGCACGTGTGCCATTTTTAATAAAAAAGAGAAAAAATGTCTGTTTCTATTTGTACAAACACACACAACCGTAATATATATATATATATATATATATATATATATATATAAATACATACCTCAAATTAAATAGTTATAGAGACAAATATAAAATATAAAAATCGAATTAACGAAGACTGTAGCGTGTTTTTTTTAAAATCTAGATATACTTTTCTTTTTTTTTCCTGTTTAGCCTCCGGTAACTACCGTTCAGATAATACTTCAGAGGATGATATGTATGAGTGTAAATGAAGTTGTAGTCTTGTACAGTCTCAGTTCGACCATTTCTGAGATGTGTGGTTAATTGAAACGCAACCCACCAAAGAACACCGGTATCCACGATCTAGTATTCAAGTCCGTGTAAAAATAGCTGGCTTTACTAGGACTTGAACGCTGGAACCCTCGACTTCCAAATCAGCTGATTTGGGAAGACGCGTTCACCACTAGACCAACCCGGTGACTCAAAATCTAGATATACTGGTCGCATTATATAGTTGCCGTTGAGTTTTAATCTCAATAACTCATCATAAGGATGTAAAACCAAAGGTGGCTTAATTTTATTCCTTAATAAATCTATGTTATTATTTCGTTTCATTACTGCTTCTTATTTTTAAAAGAACATAGGTTGATTTGTAAAAATATAACGTTTTTTGGCTATATTACTTTTTCGGCGAATGTAGTTAGAATAGCTATATAAAAGGGGAAAGTATGGTGATCGTGTCAAAAATGTTTTTTTTTGTTTGCAAATCTTTACGTTTTAGGATTCAACTAGTTCATCTAAACCAAAAGAAAAAAATGTACGTATATATGTTCGTACGTATGTGTCGCACTCACTGTTTTTGGCCTTATATTTCAGAATTGACCAAACCGATTTTCTTCAAATTTGGCTCAAACATTTCTTTGTACGGGGCATTAATCATATTAATTTTTTTTTTCAAAATTCGTTTAGAAGTGGAGGATTTAGTGAAAGAAATTTTTCATTTTCTTCTAAGGCATTGTAGAAAAACCTTATTAAAGCAAATTTGTAACATACAATGTATATATAAATAATCAAAAAAGGTTTTCAAAAATCAACCCCCTCTTAAAATTTAAATATATTCTTTTCGTCCTTTTGCTCTATCTCCCCCTTCGGTTTAAACATTTTTTTTAAATGTTTTGAAAGGTTATACTTTATATGTAGGGCTATAAAGAAATGTATACATTTTTTTAGAATTATATACCCAGGACATAAAATACAGAAAAGTTTGTTCGAAAATTTTCTCTTTCCTATTTTAGCCGTTATTGAAGGGAGTGATAGATTTAGCGAAATCTTTACTTACGCGAATTTGTTAAGGGAATTCTAAGTCAATATTTTTTAAAAAATGTTTCTTAAAATTTATTCCCCAACTCTAAGAAATATATATTCTGTTGCTTTTTAGCTCTTAACTTTTAATTTTTATTATTAAAAAAAATTATTTTTTTTGTATTTTTCTTCATCACTTAAAGGGCTATTAAAATCAAAGTAACGTTGAGAAATATATTCAGGACCCAAAATGAGAGGCATTATTTTTTATTACTTTCATAAAAGTTATACTTTATTTTTTCAATATTTTTTAAACAATTCGCTGTTAAATTAATCTTTTTTTTTGTCAGGGATCACTTTCTTATAAACAAATAAATTTTCGCCAAAGAGTAAGGAAGGTCCTAAAAAAATGTTTTATTCGAAATTTGGGAATTTTTATGCTTAAATTTTAGCTTGATGATCATTATAATCGATAAAAAAAAGGTTGGCACTGTTTCGGAATTTCCCCTGAAAATTTCTCAATTTTTTTAACGATACATACCTGTAATACTGAGCAATATTATAATTATCTTTAATCGATATAAAATAACATGTATTAGAATAATTATGAATTAAATTTAACGTTAATTACACGAAGTTAGCGAGTGAAGTGAGCGGAGGGGATTATACATTATTTGGTTAGGCAGTACACGGAATCAACACAATCTAATCAAAAATAACCTACGCTCGCTTTGCTCGCTAACCTCGTCTAATTAACGTTAAATATACAAATGATACACAGCAATATATACAAAACATTTAATAAAAAATCACAATTAAGTACTCAAACTTTTGCGGGGGAGAACTGAAAGAGTACCAAAAGCTTTCTTGATACATGGTCTCCCAAATTTTAAAAAATTCGGAATTAATTTTTTTAGTTTTTTCGATCCCAACATTTATAAAATTAATTGTGTTGAATATCCGCGTTATGGAAAAAAACTTTTTTAATACGACAAAATTATTCAATAACATGAAATGACTTCTTAAGGCTATTTTATTTTACAGTTTCGTAGAATTTTTTTTGCGATTTTATTTTTTTACAAATCCGTTTTACATTTTTATTTTATTAATTTTCTTTTAAAAATTTGTAGGATGTTTTTATTTTACAATGTTTTTTTTAGAATTTTACACGATTTTCCAGTACTACTTTTTGACTGGCATTGCCGGGAAATTCATGCACTACTCTGCCATTTTTTTTTTAACTTTACTCTAATTTAAGTCTGTATAAAAAGCGTGAAAAAAATCTAAAAATATGCTTAATAAGCCTTTTCTAATTGTTATTGACCGATTTGTTTAAAGGGAGAAAAGGGATTTAAAATATCGGTGGTTTATATTTATAACAAACGCTTTAGATGATTAACTCACAACATAAATAAATCTTGTGATCGAGAATTTTATAATCTTTAAATAATATCGACCCTGAAAATAATTCAAAACGTTCCAGGTTTTTCCGGATAAAAAACTAAGATATTAAAGTCCTCCACGAAGTTCGATGAAGGAAGATTATTCATTATTAATAACACTGATAAACATAATATTTGTTTCCTAAGATGCGACACATGATTTTAATCTGTTTTTTGATGCTGAAAACGAATATGAACTCAGAATCTTTCTATCACCGACCATTTTTGAAATTTTTTTCATTTTAATTAAAGGATTGTTACTTTTGTTTAACAAGTGTGTCTGGAATTTCTACAAAAAAAAACTAAACATACTGTAAAATTTTCATTGCGATCTGCAATCAGGCCTGTACTTCACAGTGATATTATTCCAGTTCCTGAGCCACCTGTGAATGTATGTTTCGAAAGCAGCGATGAAGAATCCGGCAGTACTGAAAACGACAACAATGATTTTGATTTTGAATTATCTTCCAATAAGCTACATCTTATATCACAGGGTGAATTAAATGACTCGGTTAGGGATTTAAATTTATCAAAAAATCAAGCTGAATTGTTAGGATCAAGACTACAAGGTTGGAACTTACTTCAAAAAACTACAAAAATTTCGGGCTTTCGAAGCCGACAAAAACAACTCTCAGTACTTTATAGATGAAAATAATTTGGTTTATTGCACAAATATTGATGAGCTTATGTTGCACTTAGGACAAGTTCATAAACCTGAGGAATGGCGCCTTTTCATAGATCGTCCAAGTATAGTTTAAAAGCGGTTCTACTACACAACACTAACAAATATCCATCCATACCGATAGCTTATGTATTAATTTGAAAGAGACATACGAAGTGATGAAAGACGTTCTTGAAAAAATAAATTATAAAAAATATAAGTTATGTTTTTTATAATTTAAAAATGTTATGGAACATATGTGGTGATTTGAAAGTTATAGTTATTTTGTTATGCATGCAGTTAGGCTATACTTTGTATATGCGTTTTCTTTGCGAATGGGACAGCCGAGCTAGGAATAAAGATTATGTTACCAAAGAGTGCAAGAAAGGAGACAACTTAACTGCAAATGGGAAAAATATTATTCATGAGCCCTTAGTTGAACCCAAAAAATATTTTTACCCCCTCACCATAGGTAGGACTAATGAAAAATGTTGTAAAAGCAATGAAGAAGCATAGTCCCCGATTTTTGTACATCAGGCAGAAATTTCCGAATGTAAGGGAAGAAAAAATTAAAGGAGGAATATTTGTTGGTCCTCAAATAAGAGAGTTGTTCAAAGATGATGTATTTAATTCGATATTAAATAATGTAGAAAGTGCAGCTTGGGCTCCATTTAAAGAAGTTTGCAAACATTTTCTCGGCAAACAAAAATCCGACAATTACAACGATATTGTTAATCAACTTGTTACTTCATACAAAGCTATGGGATGTAATATGTCTTTGAAAATACATTTCTTCCACTCACATCTGGATTTTTTCCCGGACAACCTCGGAGACGTAAGAGACGAACGCGGTGAACGTTTCCACCAAAACATTTCGATGATGGAAAGCCGCTATAAAGGGAAATGGAATACTATCATGTTAGCCAATTACTATTGGACATAATTCGGGATGTGCCTGAGGCTATTTATAAAAGAAAACCATCAGCGAAATAATTCTAACACAGGTATGGCCGGCAAAAGTATAAATTTTACAAATTTTAACTATATTTTCCCCTAATTTTTTTTTGAAGCGTAATTTATTTAAAACTAAGGGTGACAGAAAAATTGCATTTACAGATCTGTAACGTACGCAAAAAAGCAAGTCAAGAAATGGTATTGCACTTAGAGAAACATAAAAAAAATATATTTTTTGTCTATCACTGCAATATAAAAAAATAAATTTACATACTTTCACGTGTAAATATAACTTTCTGTAAATTATAATTTTACTTTGTGTATTAGTGTTTAATTTAATTTACACAGTAATCTATATATTTAAATAGGGAAATTATTTAATTTTAATTATTTCTAGAATAATCAACTTCTTAATCAATTATTTATATATATTTAAACATAGATTATTTTCTCCTATGAGTAAGACAATATAATTACCCCTATAGCGGATTAATAGCAACTGGTACAAGCGACACTGGTTTGCTTACTCTAAGAGTAATTATAGTCAGTAAACAAACTAATCCCTACAAGTGAGTAGGTGAAGAAATCGAATTTATTTTGTAAAGATGAACAAATCTCATAAATTTCGGTGATCTTGATATGATAATATGTTTGGCCAGTCCAAGGAAACTAGTTTACTACGGTAAACCGCTTCACTCCTCATTTTTTTTAATACGGTAGTACGGGATCTTTGCATAATCTTGAGATTGACTGTAACAGTTTCGGTTTCAAGAATCACTTATATTTTATTTTAGGTCAGATATATAGCCTTTTTGATTATGTCATTACATATAGGCATACATAAAAGATTAGTTAAGTTCGTAAAAAAAAAAAAAAAAATTTAATTTCATCCAGCTATACAATAGAGCTATTTTTGCATAACAATATCGGCCTATAAGGAAAGAGATTATTATACTTATGTTGCCATTTTTAAAACAATAATAATAATAAATAAATAAATTCAGGCTTGAAGAAGATGAAATTCATTGATGAAACATGAAAATTAATATAAATTTCAAACATATTAAGAAAATATTCTCTAAAACAAAAATAAAATATGAAAAAGATAAACAAAACTAAATAAAATATGATTTCAGAAAAAACCAGGAATTTATATATAACTTTTGAAAACAATTTAAGAAAATATCATCAACCTTTATTTCAGGAAGTAAAATGGAGAATTAGATTTCAATAATAGAGAAAATACTGGTTAAATATTTTGAAAACTTATTAAATTATGGAAAATCTACTTAAAGGATACAAACTTATAATTATTCCAGAAAAGTTGCAAACTCAAATTCGCTGGTTGAAAAAGAAAATTAAAACCGTAATTAAACGGTTTAAAATCATAAATCAGCTGGAGAAAACTCATAAATTGTAGAAATGTGGAAAGAGGAGAGTAATGAGACTTGGACGAACAGTTAATACTAGAAGATTGGAAATGTCCACTTATACATTTTCTTCATAAAACTTATGTTAATAACTATAGAGGAATTCCCTATTGAGGATCCATCACCGGTGACGTTTAAATTTTGATCTAAACTTTTTTTAACCAGAATACAGGACGAAGTCGATAATGAACTAGAAGAATATCAAGGAAGCTTTAGGAAAGGCAGACCATGTGGAGATCAAATTTAAAATAATCATTAAAGATAGAACGAACCAAAATAAAAATTTTGTAATTCTTTTGTAGAATTTAAGAAAGCTTATATGACCGGCAGAAAATCGTTATATTGGAAGGATTTGGGATAGATAATAAAGCTTTAGGGATGACTAAACAAACTTCAACGAATACAAAATCTAAAATTAAATTTTCTGGTGAGATTTCAGAAGACAGATTAAACAGGAGTCAGGCAAGGAGATTGACTTTCACTAGTTGTATTTAATTGTTTTACAGAAAACTTTATTAAAAAATGGAAGAAGAGATTAAAATAACACCAGTTATCAATGAAAAGTCTAGTAAGACTTTCCAGAACGAACATTTTAATTATAATTACTATTCTCTCAATTATTAATTCATCTCTAACAAAGTTATTATCTCTAACGTTTACTTATACTAAGCTAATATAATCTATCTATATTAATAAATATATTGAGCCACCGGTTCGATGGCTTCCCTTAATCGAACCGGGGGGGGGGGGGGAGGAAACAGTCATAGTATGCCCCCACTACAGTGAGCATAGAACAGACCCGAACCGGGGGGACGAAGCCAGAAATGGTGTAACCCCACTAAAGTGAGCAAAAATCAAAAGAGGAGATCCAGCCGGCGACCCTCGTTTGAGTTTCAAGGACATGCCCCTGCGCTGAGCCATGCTTAACTGTTGATCCAGTGCAGGGGTGTAAGGAGAAAAAAAGGGGGAAAAAACATATATATTTTATTTATTTCTTGTTTTGGCGGTATAATGGCAGACTTTTTTCAATTATTAAAAAGTTAGTTTTTCAACTATTTAAGGGTCTTACACTTGATTTACAAAATTTATATTTAAAATACTTTATGCGTTTTAGTAAACCGTGCAGTAGCTCTTTCGAACCAACCTGAACGGTTACACCGTTAATGCGCAATCATTATCACAAAATTTAATTTTGGCAGCCATTTTGAGGTAAACCGACGGCCTATCGTGTATTTTTGTGATCCTCTAACCGTACTTAATCCAAATCCTACACAAAAAGTGTTCGCACAAATATATATATGTATATGTACTTCTTGTACTTTTTATACAGTAGAGGGTGATTAACGAAGAATAAAACAAATTTTCAGAACACGTTCTACTGGTGAAAATAAAGAAAAAACTCATTTAAACACAGGTTCTGAAACGCTTCGTTAGCTAGTGTCGGCTGATAAAAGATTTTGCCCTGTTTTCTTTGCCTACGGTAAAGAATTTTTGACTATATTTTTTGGGACCCAAAGAGATAAATTTAATTGTTTCATATGAAATCTAATATCAAAGATTGAAAAAAGTATATCCAGATCTGTATTTATAGTAGTTTTCAAAATTTCTGTGGTAAAAGGCAAAAGATTGAGGTGAAAATCGTACTATTTCGTGTTTGGCGTAGAATAAATAACTTTGTTGAACGGGTAATAAACACGTAAACGTTTTAAACAAAATTTGTAGAGCATCTGACTCTTGAGTAAGATTGTATGAATAATGTCAACACAGACTAAATACAAACGTAATAAACACGTAAATTTACCCCTTAATTTGGGTTTCAAGAATAATTACACTCTAGCTTAATTTTACTGAAAGCTCAGAAATCACTTCGAAATCTTTTGCCAGCCGACACTCGCTAATGAAGCGTTTCCAAAGCTATGTTTATAAGAACTTTCTTCTATATTTTCACTAGTAGAACACGTGCTGAAAATTTGTAACAATCCTCGTGAATCAACTGTATATAATTTTATTTTAGAAATTTGTTCTTGTCCCTTTATTGTTTCTTTTTAGCAATTTTTCGTTCTCTTCAAGAAAGTTTTTGAGACGAGGTATTATATTAATACAACTATATAAGCTTCATTATTAATGCACTATCTAGCCTTTTAAAATTATTCGTGGTGGGTTTGAAAAAAGGTATTTGTGTGGTGTTTGTAAATAACATATGAAGAAAATTTATTTTAATAAAATAATTTAAACGTTTTATGTTTTAAATATATATATATACTATTACTATATTTTGTATGTTTCTGTGTGAATATATATATGAAAATAATTACAATCTAATTAGTTGTATTTTAATCAAATATATTAATTAAAAATATACTAATTTAACTAAGAACATATAACACGTAGTAATATATACCCTTGATTCAATCTTGAAATTTTTATATAACAACGTGTTTCAACCTCTAATCCAGTTTAGTTAGTAAGTCAGTTATTTTCCCCTTATTCATTTCCTGTACTCAGTTTCCAGTATAACCACATTTACAAGTTTTAATTAAAAAATAACTAAACAATCCCTTCCACCACAAGGAAATGTACAAAATATTAAAAAAACGATGCTGGTAAATGTAAATTCTTTTTTTTGTTCTATAAAACTCTCTGCTAATATTATGTGTTAATATTTTTTTACATTTTTAAGTTTTATTTAATTATATTCTCCAATTTAATTAAACTCGTACTATCTCACTCTCTCTCCCTCTCTCTCTCTCTCTCTCTCTCTCTCTCTCTCTCTCTCTCTCTCTCTCTATCTATCTCTCTCGTAAACACATACATACTCACGCACATTCACACGGAGTGTCTCACGAAGAAGTTGAAAGAATTCCTGGGCGTGTTTAACCAATGAAAATAAAGAAAAAACTTCATACAAAGGTTCGTTTGGAAATGTTTCATTTTTGAGTAACAGCTTGCGAAAAATTTAGCTCTGATTCTGTTCCGAGGATAAAATGAAACCATTAAAACAAGAAAAATTTTATTGTTTTTTACTTGAAAAAAATTAAATAAAAAAGATCCCAGGGCTGCATCGCTAGTATTTTTTTTTTTTTTTTTAATAAATAAAAAATTATAATAAAACATAAAAATTTGTGGCAAAACATTTTCTTTTTACAATAATTTCATTAAATTTGTACCTAAACAGTTAAATTACAATTGTGTTTTAAAACAAATATTTTTTTGTTGTATTTTTCAAAAATATTCTAAATTACAAGACACAGTCCTGGTACCTGTTTTACTTAATATGTCACGTCAAGAACTATATGAAACTATCAAAATTAGCTCTTAATTTAAGTACCAAAAATTTCAGTATGGCTTCATTTTTTCCTTGGAGCAGAAATAGAGCTAATTTTTTTCGCAAGCTATAAAATAAAAACAAAGCGATTTCCGGACTCTTGTTTAAATGAAAATTTTTTTACTTTTACTTGTAGAACATATCCTGAAATCTTTTCATCTATTCGTGAAATATCCCGTCCATCCAGCATCCCGTTGCGGTTTCGCTCGCGCTACATGGTTACTACGTACGTTTCCCATCGCGGTTAAGTTTTTTTATTTTATGTTTTTTAGTCAAGTAACCGAAGGCAGGTGCAGGCAGTCGCGTCGTTTATACAATAACAGTGGTTATGGCTGTGTTGGTTGAGCCGCCACGCCGTAACCGTATCCCTACTTAAAATTCTAAGTAAAAAAAGAACCGAAAATGATTTTTAAATATTTATCTGAAGAGTATTTACAAGCCCAAATCTACTGAATAACTTGTTTAGTCTAGTCGAAACTGGGAAAAATTTTCAGCGATTGTTCAAAATGATTTTACCTTTCTTCACAACTTTCAAGGTCGAATTTCAAACATCTAGAAATCTGTTTTTAGATATTCATTTGACTATTACGCACACAATAAATCAATTTTATATCTCCATCTGTTACCGTGAAAAATAAAAACTAAATGAGCTTCAAAAAAATTAAAAAATCCAAAATAACCTTTTAAACTCGGGATTTCAGAAAATAATTTCTTAGTGTGCACTTACACCGTAAGAAGAATGTAAACAAAATTTTATCGCTTTGCCTGTAATAATATTTGCTGTGTGTCGGTCGATGAATCAGTAAGGTCATTTTAGTTTTTATATAGAGATATAAGAAAGGTATCCTTACTTTTTTTTTTTTTTTTTTTTTTTTTTTAACCTCCGGGGCCGCTGTTAAGCATTACTGTACAGAGGATGAGAAGAATGATTTGTAGCGTGTGTGAAAAATGCCATGCCTGACCGGGATTCGAACCCGGGACCTCCGGGTGAAAGGCCGAGAAGCTACCACTCGCGCCACGGAGGCCGGCATCCTTACTTGTTTCATTATATTTTTGCCGATAAATTTGAAGTTTAATGACTAACATTATATCAAGATTTAAAATCCACCATTTGCTTTTAAAAATTTACAAAGATGATTAAATGAAAGGGAAAGGAACAAAAAGCGCAATAGTCAATTTGAGAAAATTTACCGGTTAATAAGAGAATTTATTCGTACTTTATTGATTTCACAAAATTCTTAAAGAAAGGGGATTTGAACCGAAGTAGCAGCAAATAAACAAATGAATTATATACTGAACAGAAAATTTTAATAATAATAATATTTTTTTTTTGCTTGATGTATAATTCACAAAATAAGCTCGAAACCTGTAAGTGGAAATATGAAATAGCAATTTTGTAGCAAATGAAAAATATCAATTCTGGTCTGGGGACTCCAACCCGGCTTCTCCCGATGAAAGATTGAAACTCTACCACTTCGTGACGGAAATCCATAAAGCAACATTAATTGTATGAAAGTAAAGAAAGAGAATATAAATGAATCAGAAGAGATGAAAGAGAAGGTTATGTAATATCATCTCTTTTCTTAAACATTTTTACATTTATGGAAATAAGTCATTAACAAAAATAAAAAACCAATTTGTTGAAGATAGTTGTATATTATGATGGAAGGAGAGAATATGAAATCCCTTAAAGATATTTAAAAAAATAATAATTACGATAAGAATGTAAATGAAAAAAATTGAGTTTAGAATGAGAATGCTCAGTAAAAAAAAAATTCAAAATATTTCGAATCTTAATTACATTTTAAAAAAATAATAGTATTCGTTCCACAAAAAATCTCTCATCTTTTCTTCTAAAAAAAAATTAAAGAAAAATATTTTTTTATGTTGAAGTTTAAAGTTAAGAATTTTAATTATTTAGGAATTTCTATTGCGTAAAATCTGTGTGCACAAAGAAAATGAACAGCGAGAAATATCGGTATTTAGAAGTTGAAAGAATCTCTAAATTAAAAAATTAATAATCAATAAGAAATGCAACAAAAAATTTGTAATTGTTTTATGTAGAGTATAATACTGTATTGTTCTAAAATTTTATCTGCCACAAAGAATTATCTGGAAAATATCTGAGATACGAAAATAAAGATAGGAGGAATATAATGGACCGACAGAATAAACAATATAAAAATTTGCGATAAAGAAAATAAATTCTAGCTGGATTGGGCGAAGAGAGGTAGAACAAACGTACAAAAAACATGTTTCATTTTGGGTGATTTTTTGAAAATAAAAATTTTGGATTATTTATATGTACATTATATATAATAAATTTCCACTTATAAAGTTTACCCTAAAATGCCTTTGAGGAAACTCGAAATCGGGTTTTCACGATATACCCCACCTTGACGAATTCTGAAAAAGAAATACGATCAATGCCCCGCATATAGAAATATTTGAGCCAAATGTTTCAATATCCGGTCAATTGTTTAAGAGTCGATTAAAAAATTTGAGCATACGTATTCACTCAAAAAACATGCACCTTATGTGAGCTTAGTTTTCGGTCGGTCTGCACAAAACATCGCTGCAGTGAGTGAGAGAGTAACAATTAATCTTAAAACATGAATTCGCCATCGAGCACAACAGTTGAACATTTCACGGACTACAATATAATGAATTTTGACAAAAGATTTCCTTCATGCATACAAAATTCAGTTAACGCAAGATCTGTTTCCTAGAGACCATCGATAACGAAGAGACTTCATCAATCGGGTTTTGGTGGATAAGGAAGTGGATGATGAATTTCAAAGGAAAACAATATTTAGTGCCAACGCCCATTTCCACCTTAACGGGTTTATGATAAACGAAATTGTCAAATTTGGGGCGGTATTTAAACCCAAGGATAATTCATACGTATTCCATTCATCCACAAATCGTGACGATACGGTGCGTAATTTTGATGATTGGATCCTATTTCTTCGAAAACGACACCGGTATTATTGTTACTGTGAATTCTGTCGTTACTGTGTGATGCTAGAGTATTTATAGTCAGAACTGGAATATATGGACGTGGAAGACAATTACTTCCAACAGGACGTTGAGACCTGCCAGAAACTACATGAAACCATCCGATTATTGCAGACCAAATTTCCAATTTCTCATTTTGGAGATCAGAAATGGCCAACAAGATCGTCCGATTTAACACACTGCGATTACTATTTGTTAGAGTTAGCTGAAGAATAATGTGTATGCCAGTAACCCACAGACACACCTAGAGTTGAAGAGCAAAATTCGCCGCCGTTTGAAAAAAAATTACTTATCGTCATATGAATATGTGCTTGAAAATTTAAAAAAAAAAAAGTGGAATCATGCCGACGAAGTCATGGCGGGCATTTGGCTGACATATTATTCCATATTCAACCTCCTACATTGTACTTTATATTAAAAAAGAAAATTAAAACTTATAATTACAGTATTCAATATTTCACAAAAAAGATGAGGTGTTTTTTTAATTAAAATATCGGTTCTGATTGAGACACTTTTATATATACTCATGTGTATATGGCCTATATATATATCCGTATGTATATATAGATAGATAGTTGGACGTTGCAACAGAACCAGTATAGCTGATCAGGGTAATGGATTTCTTCCAATTAAAAAGAAACGAAAAGGAAATAATAAAAAGAAAAATTCACAAGGAACTAAAAGGAATTGTTTTCTTAGACTAAAAGGTCCGTTTAACAGTCTGTTCTTTGTAATATAAACAATGGTATTTCCAAAAGCTGTTGTTCGGCCAGGATTACCGGAGCGAAATAAGAACTTATAGAAAAACGTAAAGGCACGAACGATGAAAGTTATTACGCATCAACAATAAAGGAGACGAGTCCATTATTGGTTCTGCGAGCCAAGGGATATAAATACAGCCAGGGACTAGCGGAGAGGGTCTGTAGTTTGGTGAGGTCATGTTCAGCGCAGTCATGATAACAGCGATATCACTAAGCGTGTGGTAACTATGAGTGAACAGTACGTCACGAGTATATCGGTGTGAACAGGGAGTGAATACAAGAAGTTGTTCGGTGAATAATAGTAAACAGTAGTTTTTTTTGTTTTTAAATTATTATTATTATTATTTATTTGTTTATATGTCTTAAGGGTAATAAATTGTATTTGTAAGAAATCTTTACCTTTATTAGTCTCTCAATATCCTTGTTGAAACGTGAACAAGCGACAGTATCTACATAATTTTATATTAACTGTTGAATCTGATCGGTTAAGTAATCTGATGGAATTTTTATTTTATTTTATAGATTTAAATAAATTACCGTACGGTAGTCATAGACTCTTCAAGGAATTTTCTTTACTCGACTACATCAAAAGGAAAATTAAATATTTTGATACTACGATCGTAGTTAATGTTAAGTCGAACTGAATTTCATGAAATAAGTTGGCTTATCGAACGATTTGTTAGTTCATAAAAGTTTCACTGAAATTATAATAATTTTAATAAAATAAAAAGGTAGACGTTAGGTAAAGTTTACCTCGGTCACCCCCCAAACAAATTATACATTTTTTAAAAAGATTATTCAACCAGTGAGATTTCAAATGAAAAATGTTGAATATTATGCATAAAGAAGAGGTTCTTAAAAGTAAAAAAAAAAAACAATTTAATTATTTAAAATTAAAAAAAACTTACCAAGCTTTAGTTAAGCGTAATAGTAACATTAAATTTCAGTGCGTTTTTAAAGTCAATTTATTGAAAAATATACTTGGTTAAACCTAAAAACAAAAGACGCTCGTGAAAAAAAAAACCTTTCCAAAGAAATACACAAAAATTACGAAGCTTTTTGGTTTACAAAAAAAAAAGGAATGTGGAGAATAGAACTACTGATAAGCTTTAGCTAAATCTGTATGAATTGTGATAAGTTATATAAACTTCTTTTTATCTCAGGTTTTCCTACTAAATTTCTGTTTTAAAAAAACGAAATAGAAACGGTTTTTACTATTTTTATTTTTTTAATGATTGGATCACTCATTCATCGTCCTGACTTCCTTTTTTTCTAAAATTCTCTCTTCTCTTTCACTCTTTCCCTTAATTTTTCTTTCCTTTCTTCGTTCCATCCATTGTGTTTCCTTATCTGTTTCTCTGAAAATTAGATTCACCTACTATTTTTTTTCCGAAAGACTGTCGGTTGAAAATTATATATATATATATATATATATATTTTTTAAATATTTAATAATTTTATCTTCTCAATTTCTTTGAACCACCTTATTTTGGTTTTATTTTATTAAACTAATTTATCCGTTGTATATAACTGACCTTAAAATTTAAGTATTATTTTTCTCATTTTTGGTTTATTTTCAAAAAACGTTTGGTAATTTTCTTAATTTATAAATATTATTTTCGATTTTTGGCCGTTGGATCATTCTTAAAACTACTTTTTCAATTTTTACAACATTTTTTTTATTAGAAATTCTATAAGTCTTCTGCACATATACAACTTTCTGTAAAATTACTGTTTTCTAAGGATTTCTTATTGTAAATGTTTCTTTTTTTATTGTAAATGTTTTTTTTTTACATATAGTGCTTTCAATAGACTGAAAATTCTTGAAATATCAGAATGATATCAGGTATATGACTTTACTTTTCTTTTACATCTCCATTAAAGCATCAAAGAAAATGAATTACTATTCCAACCGTGGCTACCGATACAAAATCATGATATATATGTAAAAAGTTAACCTTGGCGTTTTAAATAGCTGTCTCAGAAATTTCCTTTTTTTAATTAAAATCTATTACATATATATATTATGAATGATGACTGAGTTCTATAAGACCGCAAATTTATTCAAGAATTTTTTTAATTTAATGATTTACATAATCTTATGTAAAAAAATCGTTCAAAATAAAAATTTAAAATACGAAATAAATCTATACATTTTTAATTTTATAGGACGGAACCTAACTTTTAGTTTCTTAGTTACGTACCCAAATTCTTGTTTATGTACTTTTTTCTCACAAAACAAGAAAATTGCAAGATGATGAAATTCCGACATTACCGGTTTACTAGGCTTATTCCTTGTTGTCATAGGAACACTGGATATTCAATCAGATTTCATTTTCAGCAAAAGTATATTATATTTTTAATTATAAATTAATGAAAATTAAAAAGGTTGGTTCAAGTTATAAGGGAAATATATTAGGCGTATTATAGTACAGATTATCAAGCAACTAACCTTTTTTTCAATGATAATTACTGAAATAAAATATTTAAAAATTACAATATTTTTATCTGAAATTTTTTTTATGAAAGTGCTCGCTCTTAGTGCTCTTAAGTGCTCGCTAATGACCACAGCTGGAATTAGCCTGGTGGAAATTGTAGCGTATGAAAAGATGTCATGCCTGACCAGGATTCGAACCCGGGACCTCCGCACAAAATGCTGAGAAGCTACTTATTCGGCCACCGATGTCGGCTAATTTTTTTTTTTTATTTACTGTTAGAGAAGTAAAGTATTTATTTACATTTTATTGTTCTTGTGCGAATTTATTTGGTATGACATAATGAAAAAATAATAATTTGTTTGTTTTTCAAATAATGCTTTCCACTTTTTTTCTCTATATAATTTTCCGACACGTATTATATTAATATGAAATCATTTTTATTCCAAGAAAATAAAATCTTTGAAACCGTAATAACGGTGAAATAGTGTTACAGTGAAGATAGAATCTTGTCCTTCATATTATTTGTAGTATGTATGTAGAACATTGCGACGTGGAATGTTGAAGGTATTTCGTTATGTGAAAATGCGTGAAAGTTATTTAAACGAACAAGTCTGACATGCATGTCACACTACATACCGTATTGCAGCAATAACTCTCTGCTTGAACCCCTCTCGCTTGTGCAACACGATATTATTAGATTTACCCGATTCTTTTTCTACAGCTACAATTAAAATTCAATTTCCATAAAATTCTGTCGCTTGAAAATCTTTTATGAAAATTTAATAATCACAAATTCTGTTTGGAAAAATTTGAATCTAAAAAACCGAATTCTTTATTCCGTACTTCGAAATCCAGTTAAAAACGAAATGAAATCATCCGAACAGACCCTTTATATTCTATTAAAATCAAAGTCAAAAATTATTTTTGCATTACGATCAGAGGTTACTCGGAAAGATTTTACGAAAAATTCTATTTCCGCTTTTATGAACGGTTGACGATTAAAAGTAACAGAATTTTAAACTTTTGACGTCTTAAAAACAAATATCATTCGGTTATCTTAAAAGAATTAAAACAGTTTTGTTAAAATCATAATCAAACTGCACATTTGCGTAAATTTTATAACTAATTTCGTCATTAAACAGCGGTTTAATCATCATAAATACTTGGGGATTAAACAAGACAACAAAGTGAACTAGATCGCAGAGCCGTTAATAGTGATGAAGCGTCAGATGAAAAGTCATTTTGCATTTTTTTCTGTGCTGATAATTCTGCAACACAATTCGGCCGCAAACACATACTCACACGTATCCGCGTGTAACCTCCGAGGATCTTTGAAGTTGAATTTGAACCTATTCCATTCCCTCCATGTTCACCAGACTTGATTTTCACTTTTTTTTCAATTAAAGAGAGATATTAAGAGTACTTATTCCACCGCTGAAGCACGCAATGAGGTCGTGGATCAAGGAAAGACCGCTATCATTCTTCATTCATACAATGAGAAAACAGATTCACCGTTGAAAGAAATGTTTAGTAAACGGTGACTAAGTGAAAAAATAAGTTTAACTTTTTGTAGCAAATAAAAAGAGCTTTAACGATATATTTATTTCATCCGACAATTGTTTTTCATTTGCAAGTTATATGAGACTGTGCATTAAATTTCAGCCACCCCTCGTGTAATCAACTTATAATTTTAAAAAAAGGTTTAAAATAAAACAAACTAAAAAATTATTTTTCTTAAGACAAAGTACATCAAAAGTACTTTCTTTGCGTATAAATTATCTTTGTTTTAACTCTATAAAATAAAATTCATCCATTTTTTTATATCTAGAATATCTTTATGAACGTTATATAATAGACTGCGTGTATTTTTGTGCTTGTGGGTGTATTAAATATCGAATAAAAAAAATATAAATAATATACATTCTTCCATGATATTTTCAGAGACGCGTAATTTATGAGATAGACATATAATATTTAAATAGATTAAAAAGTTATTTGGCAAAATGTGAAATAAACTTGCCAACAGCTGTTCACTCTTATATCTTTGCCAATTGAAATTTTTGTCCTTTAAACATTAAAGAATAGCTTTAACTGGATACAACCCATATATTTTTATGCGCACGTGACAACATAAATTATTATTATTGTTATACTATATTATTACTGTTGTATTAAAGTAATAAAACATATCTCCTACGGCCACGAACATAATAGACTGCTTAGAATATGTTTATTTAATAAACAGTGGAAGTATCTAACTACACTAGAGAAGTAAGACGTAGACTTTTGGAAATTATTTTTCTTCAGCCAGGGCATCGTTTTCCTAATTAAAGACATAAATGGCCTATAGGGAAGATTAAAGTATATATTCCTTACAAAGAAAAAATCCATAAACAAAGAAGTATGCTCCACATTCCTAGCCGTTACACATTTTATATACTTCGAAGACTTTCTGAAACGTTTGGTGAAGTATAAAAATATTGCTCTATGAAAAATTATTAATTTCTAATCGCACGCTAAATTAAATTTATCTTGACAAAATCTTTATTCATTAATTAACGTTATAACACATTTAGTCGCTTTTGTTGTCATTTTCAGCGGTAGGTGTTGCTGTTTTATTATTAAATCAAATAACAGTATGTTAAATAAAAACATTTTCCGGCCAACGTTTACAATATCGTAGGAGGTTTATTAGATTTAACCGGTGTATTAGAGCTGTTTATTTTACGTAAATAATTAATAACCTTTAAGGGGCTAAAAAGGGGTGAAGCCCTAATTAAAAACATTATTTATTTCATTACGTTTTTGGAAACTCAGGAATCTAAAATTTCCCGTTCTTGTCGCTGAAGAGATAAATAATTATCGAATAAATTGTTCTTATTAACGAACTTCAAGAGAATGAAAAGGATTTAAACCTAAATTTAATCGTAAATTCTACCCGACTATGTACGACTAATGTACGAGCCACTAAATAAATATTGTTTTGGAAGATGTACTTCATAAGGATCTAACAGATTTCAACCCCTAAATAAAATACCGATCTAACTTTTATCCTAAAAAATACTTGCAGTACTTTTGATTAAATATTGCTTACAATACAGAAAACACCTCGGTTTCAAATAGTATTGAAACATCTTCTTTTTTTTTTAAATTTTATATGTACACGAGTACATATTCTGAAAGAGTAAATTCTGAAGTTTATTTTGGTATTTAATACACTTCGATACCTACACCATTCGTTGCCCTCACGACGGTAATCCAGCTCTTCCCACATACTCACCGGTAAGTCGGGTGTAATGGATGCTACTGTCGCAACAATCTTCTCTTGTAGTTGGTTGATGTCACAGATTTTCTTCGAACAACAATGTTTTTTACATTCCCCGCAAAAAGAAATCTAGTGGGATCATGTCTGGGCTACTTGGTGGCCGTGCGATCGGCCTGGTTTAATACCGAATGTTTAATGATACGGATACATTAAAACATTAATGTTTTGATAAACGGATACGGTTGCTGTAATGCGGCGGAGCGTCATCTAGCTGATAGAAAATTGTTTTCTTCTTTTTATTTCTTTATTTCTATTCTTTTTTCTTCTTCAATATAGACAAGCATTGGAAAGACATAAATTTCGGGAATATCACAGAAAATATCCCAATTAATTGTGCTTTCTACAAAAATGAACGAGCCCATAATACGGTCATTCATCAGACCGCACCAAATACTGACTTTGGGAGAGTCAGTCTGATGTTCGACAGTTTTATTCGGTGGCTCTGATTCCAAAATCCTGACTAGCTAATGAAAAATGTCGCCTCGTCTGAAAACTTGACATTTTTCAGGTAGTTCTCATTTTCATCAACGGTGTTAAGGATTAAAGCAGCAAACGCCAATCTATTCAGTTTGTCGCTGTTTTTCATTTCAAGTAAAAGTTGTATTTTACACGTACGTAATCTAAGCATCTTACGAATCGCTTTGTACACTGAAGATTTTGGGCTGCACGTACAAGATGCTCAGATCCGTTCCACACTCCGGACGGTCTGCCCGTTGACTTCGCTTTTATGATAATGCCTGCTTCCTTAAACGGATAAAATAACTGGAATATTGTCTTATTCGTAGGCGCGGCACCGCTCAATTCACGTCGATAATTACGCTGAACTTTGATAACCGATCTTGTTTCGATAAACCAAATCACGCACTGAGCTTTCTGCTGCGATGTCGTCACGACTTAGAGCGAGATTACCGTCCGGATACGCAGTGAAGGTTATACGGTGACGCCAACCGCAACGAATATTTGCGATGAAAAATTGAATAATATAACGATCATAAATATGAAAACTGGATGCTTTTAACCGAATCCATTTTTTTCATTACGATTTTTTGGAACCAAGGAGTTCTTTTAATAAACATTTAGTATACGCAAACATACACGGATATTAAATAAAAATCAATTCATCATACAACTCTTAAACATAGCATAAATAAACATAGCACGGATCTACAAATTCCCCTAAGAATTTCTGACAAATAACATCAAATCTAATTTCTGATTATATAAAACTGGATGCCCACAAAACTCTACAATTTTAATTTCTCCGATGAACGATACTTAGTACTCGTAACTTCAGGTTTAATATTTAGCTTTATTAGATTTGGGCTCAACAGATTAATATTTCTTATATTTGTAATTTTTTTTTTTTTTTTGAGTTGGTAATAGTTGAGTAATCAGATGAGGTTGAGCTGTAATTTAAACAATAGAGCAACATATGAGAAACATTGATTTTATTTAATTAATCAACTCATTTTTTATCATTACAATTCGAACTAAAAAAAAAAAAAATAAAGAACTATCAAACTATCGAAAATAAATAAGTTTTTTTTTGTAGTAATTAGTTTTACTGTATTTTTAGTTTTTTAAAATAATTGTTTTAGGCTTCTTTGAAGATTATAGCAACCGTTTCTGTATTTAAATTTTACTTATAATTACATAAATTATATTTTTAAAACCCAAAGCAAAGTAGGGGTATTTTGTCTTTACTTTATTTTAGACGTTAGCAGTCCATCGACCTCCGTAGCGGAGTGGTAACATCACAGCCTTTATCCGGAGGTCCCGGGCTCGAATTCCGATCAGGAATGGCATTTTTATACGCTACAAATTTCCAGTTTTATATTACCACGTACAAGCTTCTTTGAAAAGTTCTGTGTATTCATCATTCAACAAATAAAATTTGTATTTATATATATATATATATATATATATATATATATATATATATATATAAGAATTTCTTATTAATTATCACAAGATAATTAAGAAAATTTATCTTATCATTGTAATTTTATAAAATTTGAAATTAAGTGATAGGTTAAAAAAATGTTTAAAAAATAGTCAGCTAGAATTTTCGAAGGATAGGACATAATATCTGACATTCAGCTATTCAGAAATAGACTTTCTGCAGACTTCCAACCTAGTATGTGTCGTTAACAGAAATACGTAGTATTCATGTAAAGCTATTTATCACAGAAGACATATTAGTTCGAGTGTATTTGAAATAGAGCCATTATAGTCTGTGCTACAAAACCAACTCGTGCCATTAAATCTTACGCTTACCCGACAAAATTTTTCTTTAACGTTCATAAATAATTATATAATATAAATATTTAAATTAAAATCGTGTCGATTTACAACATAAATTTATTTTATAGATAATATACACATTCGTATTTTATTTAAAAAAATAAATAATGTTATATATTAATATTGTAAAATACTGTATTTCGTGACCCACTCATTTGTACTGCTCATGTTATTTTTTTACTGATTAGTTTGAAAATTAATAACACGGTTCATTATAATAATAAAATATTGCGGATAGTCTTATTTTATTTTAATGTATCCAATATCATATCATTACAGTAATTTTTTCTTCAAGGTGCTTTAGGAGTATAATATAATAATTTTTTTTGTTCATATTTAACTTTATACACCGATAAATTAAACCAAACGGGTTAAAAACTATTTCGCATAAACCTAAAAAAAAAACACAAATAATTAAATATTTTTGATTGTATTCTTCTAGTTGTTGAACTAAGGACAAATATTTCTCGACAAAAACTGATTTATTACGAATTATTTAATAATCAGAGACAAATGACTGAAGAAAAATTATTTTTTATTCGAGATAATGAAACTAACGCTACTTTCAAGAATTATCTCAGGCTGCATTCAAATACTCTCCCTTCATTTTATGACCTGCCTTATTCCGTTAGTAAAGAATCGTTCACTTCGATGTGAGCCGTTTTTGATCTGCTCATTATGACTGAGCTCGGTGCTACGTAAATACTGTGAGAGGACCAACAAACAAAGACATGGTGGTGCCAGGTCAGGCTTGTACGGTGGATGTGAAATCACCTTCCCACCCTACTCTAGAATAGCTTTCCGTCATTTTTTAGCGGTTTGAAGCGGGTGTTATTATACAGAAGTATTAACTCCCTTGAGAGAGAACTAGGATATTTTCTTCCCACCTTGGACACGATTTGCAGTAATTTATTCTATCGAGGATAATGAAATTGTACACGGGCTGAACCGTTACTCGGACTATGAGTTTCGTAAATTTCCAAAGTTTTTATGCGTCTATCCTTAAAAGTAAGATCATTAATGCGATTTTGCAAAGCGTTAATCGAAATTTCCACCCGTTTTCCCGTTTTTTTTTCACGGGTAATAAAGACATAACATTTTTAAGTAAAACTTGTAGAGAATTTAATTCTGGAAAGAATAGTGTAAGATACGTTAAATAAAGCGAAGAAAAGTTAGAAGAATTCGAGTCTTATTTAAAGACGGTAAATTACTACCTTAGTCAGAAAAGTACTTATTTAATGTAAAAAAAAAAAAAATGTCTTTTTTGGTTATGTGAAAAATCTGTAAAAGCAGAATTTTCTATTAAAAATCGCTGTTAAAAAATTAAAAAAAAAAAACAAAACTGGAAATTACACAATTGTAAAATAAATAAAAATTACTTGGATAATAATTTTTTTATTACTGACAGAAATACAAAAAAATTGTTATTTTAAAGTTGGCAATAAAATAACAACAGCTAATATATTAAAAAATCTAATCTTAATCTTATAATAATGCTCAATACTGTTATTACTGTTTAAATCATTCTGTAAGATACATTAAAGATATAGGAGACTGTGAACTGTGCTATCGTTAGCGAAAGATTACAGTGAATTTTAGTTTGAACATGATCGGTTTGCCATTGAAGTATGCCGTACGTATTTACAACAGAGGAATACGCCGATATGGTATCCATTTTGTGCGTGTGTATGGTAATGTGCTACAGGTGCCGCAGTAGAATATGAAATACCTTTTTCGAATCTCAGGATTCCAGATCTCAAAACGATTCGCGCGACTTTTCGCAGTCTTCGGAAAACAGGTTCACTACTTAGTATTCGTACCAGCTACCAATGATCTGTCTAACACGACGCTGTTTTGAAGAAATTATTAACGATGCATAAATTATAGAAACGTGCAAGAAGTCTGTTGAAAATGGCGGCCTTATTTTTGAACATTTATTATAAACCGGTATGTATAATGGACTTTGGTCTAGTGTACAGTTTGTAAATCAGGTTCAAATTTTTTTAACTTTTCTTTGTTTTATTCAACTTATCTTATACCGTTTTGTTTAGAATGAAATTCTGAACAAGTTTTGTTTAAATGTTTTACGTATTTATTACCCATCTAACAAAGTTATTGTACGTCAAACATAAAAAAACAGGGTTTTTACCCCAATTTTCCGGTCTTCATCCAGATTACTCAAAAACTACTGCAGATACGGTCTGGGACTATTTTATTCTAGTTTTCAGATCAATAACCGCAAGAAATTACTAATTTCGCCCCTTGATTAACTTTCTGAAAATTTAAAGTACGACCTCATTTCACCGAGGAGCTGAAATCCGAGCGAAATCTTCACTTGCATTAACTTGCAAACGAAGCATTTTAGACATATGTTTATATGAATTTTTTTCCCTTATTTTCACGAGTAAAATAGCTTATGAAAGTCCCCGGAGAACTTTGTGATACTCTCGTAGATCTGATTACAGCCCGCTGTTTTTTTAACGGTGCAGGTTTTCAAGCAAAGCCGATATTTTGAAATAAAGAAAAAGAGGTAATAATAATGGAACTTTTTCTCGATCAGCTGATATTTTGTATGTTAGGGTTTTTGATCTGAACGTCAGACAGTTTCACTTTATTCTATTAAATAGTTTTGCCGTTGTTATCATTTGGCCCTTTAATTATTAAATGACCCTCGTATTTATTGACAATCATGTTTCGTCAGTCAGAAATTTTTATTTTTATAAAAAAATATGTTAAAAGATATATATGATAAAAGGCAGACGCCTTGCTTTTGAAAATAAAAACCATGAAATTATATTTTAATAATATTCAGTAGAAAAATGTTCGTAGTACTAAAAAAAATGAACCTTTTATTTACATTACACAAAATACGCAGTGTGTCGTATACAACATTTTTATTAAATATTTCATATTAAAATGGTTGTAGAAACTTACTGAAGAAAATTATAAGCGGGGTCCTGGTCTTGCAATAATAGCAGCGCACAATAATAATTTCAAAGACTATTTATAAAGTGGTTAATACCGCCGCGTAGTAATAAATACAGCAGCTCCTTTAAAAGATTTTATTTTTAAAAATATCGTTTTGTCCCTGTCACAGTTATGAAAAACCAATCATCGCTTATTCAACCCGTTTTCTTAATCAGTTTATCAGAACGAACATTCCAGTTATTATTAGTCTTTATATATATATTTTTTTTAAATATGTAATCCTGACTAAAATTTCCGTTTAATTAAAAATTATTGTCTAAAATTTGCCAAATTTACATAAAAAAATATTAAAAGATTAATTATATATTTGATAGGATATTAGAATTTTAGTTATAATTTAAAAATAAAATAAAAATCAACCATACCAACAATTTATATTATGCCTCCAGTGTTTTCAGTCATTCGACCATCCCCAGGAGAAAAATTTAAAACTTAAAAAATAAAATTTTTATTTTATTTTTTATAATATAACTAATCTCGTACCGTTTTGAAAAAATTAACTTAAAATATTAGAATTTTATTTTGGTCGTTTCATTCCAGTGTAAATTCGAATTAATTTAAAATGTATACTTAAGTTCGATTATTTTTTTTTTCTGAAAAGAGGAAAAATTAAAAGTAATGCAGTTAAACTGAGGTGTAAGTAGAAAAATAATTGGCCAATAAGACAAAGGTTCTGGGTTCGAGTCGACGTCAGGAGTGTCATTTTATCACAAAAAATTGATTTCATTACCATCCATTGGTAGCTGTTGCAGGGTACCGACCAGAATAAAATGGAATATAGAGGTGTTAATTTCTGATGAGTTTTCTCCTTCAAGTTAATTGTAATTGTAGATATCAAACGAATCTAATTATCGCTTCGAGGGAACAAATTACACATATTTGTTTCAAAAAAAAAATGTTTGCAAATAAAATAACACTTTTCGATGTTTAGCCATTATTGTTATTATTATCAACCTCTAAATTCGACAGAAATACGTAACCGGTAAAGGATTCTTATACTAAGATAATTATAATATATATAAATGTCAACCGACGAAAAAATTTATAAAATTTAAAAAAAAATATTTAAAATGAAGTAAAAATATGCAATAATTTTTTCTGTATTTTTACTTGAAAAGTTATTTCACAAAAAATAGTGTTTGACGCTTACAAAATAAAATTTAAAAAATCCAAGAAATAAATAAACAACACTTTTTTTTAATTGAACAGATGGCGTAGGCAAATAAATATTATGAAATCATAATATTGCTAAACTATATTTTAATATATGAAAATATGCAAAAAGGTTTATTATATGATATTGTGAATAAACCAGTCCTAATAGAGCCGGAAATTTTTTTTTTTTATTTTTTAATTTATGCTAAGTATTAAATTGAATTCAAATTAAAAAAGGTTAATATAAAAAACATGTAATTTATTAAAGCTGAAACAAAACTTTTTTATTAAAATCTTATTTTACATAGCTATTTGAATTATTATACCTGTTAAGCCTACATAAAATAATTTTTACTTTCACTTAAAGTATATTTTCCTAGTTTTGATCATTTTACCTTAAGGTAAATTGGAATCGACATCGTGACTTCAACTAATAACTCTATGTATATATATATATATATATATATATATATATATATATATATATATGTACTCCATTTCAATGAAAATACATGAGCGTATGTGTAATCTATGTTTATAGCTTTAGATTACTATCCTAAGAGATTAAGTTAGGTAAACTTATAAATTAATAAATTTACTATACGCAAGATTTTTCAAAGCCCAAATCTGGTAACGTAAATACAAAACAATAAAATTTAATAACAAAAATTTTTGACTTTAATTTTAAATAATATTTTTTTTTGTCTTCAGTCATTTGACTGGTTTGATGCAGCTCTCCAAGATTCCCTATGTAGAGCTAGTCATTTCATTTCGGTATACTCCCTACATCCTACATCCCTAACAATTTGTTTTACATATTCCAAACGTGGCCTGCCTACACAATTTTTTCCTTCTACCTGTCCTTCCAATATTAAAGCGACTATTCCAGGATGCCTTAGTTGTGGCCTATAAGTCTGTCTCTTCTTTTAACTATATTTTTCCAAATGCTTCTTTCTTCATCTATTTGCCGCAATACCTCTTCATTTGTCACTTTATCCACCCATCTGATTTTTAACATTCTCCTATAGCACCGCATTTCAAAAGCTTCTAATCTTTTCTTCTCAGATACTCCGATCGTCAAAGTTTCACTTCCATATAAAGCGACACTCCAAACATACACTTTCAAAAATCTTTTCCTGACATTTAAATTAATTTTTGTTGTAAACAAATTATATTTGTTACTGAAGGCTCGTTTCGCTTGTGCTATTCGGCATTTTATATCGCTCCTGCTTCGTCCATCTTTAGTAATTCTACTTCCCAAATAACAAAATTCTTCTACCTCCATAATCTTTTCTCCTCCTATTTTCACATTCAGAGGTCCATCTTTGTTATTTCTACTACATTTCATTACTTTTGTTTTGTTCTTGTTTATTTTCATGCGATAGTTCTTGCGTAGTACTTCATCTACGCCGTTCATTGTTTCTTCTAAATTCTTTTTATTCTCGGCTAGAATTACTATATCATCAACAAATCGTAGCATCTTTATCTTTTCACCTTGTACTGTAACTCAATCTAAATTGTTCTTTCACATCATTAACTGCTAGTTCCATGTAAAGATTAAAAAGTAACGGGGATAGGGAACATCCTAGTCAGACTCCCTTTCTTATTACGGCTTCTTTCTTATGTTTTTCAATTATTACTGTTGCTGTTTGGTTCCTGTAAATGTTAGCTATCGTTATTCTATCTCTGTATTTGAACCCTAATTTTTTATAAATGTTGAATATTTTATTCCAGTCTACGTTATCGAATGCCTTTCCTAGGTCTATAAATGCTAAGTATGTTGGTTTATTTCTCTTTAATCTTCCTTCTACTATTAATCTGAGGCCTAAAATGTTTTCTCTTGTCCCTATACTTTTTCTGAAACCAAATTGGTCTTCTCCTAACACTTCTTCCACTCTCCTGTCAATTCTTTTGTCCAAAATTTCAACTTGAGAAAACTCAAGCACTAAAAAAAACACAATTTAACAACACCGCGATTTCACTTCGCACATCGCATTAAAAAGTTTAGAAGTTAGCGTTATCGTACGCGTAACCTTATGCTGTCATCTTTTGGCGAGCTACAAAACTAGTCCGTCAATTTTTTAATTCCATCTCATACAAATATAATACATATAAAAACATGTTTTCTGCTTTTTTAAAATCCCTTGACGTTTTATAAACTCATAGTCATGGCCCCCGTAGAAGTACGTGTTATATTTTTAACAATAAAAAACGATGTACGAGTAAAATACACTCCCTCTACTTTAATCGGAAAGAAATAGATCCAATATGAACCATTTCCGGAAATTTAAATCTGTCAAAATTTTATTAGTTCCTCTAGTTTTACATTTTCAGCAGTAATTTTCATATTTTTACTGATTTTTTTTTGGTTTTTTTACTGAATTAATTAATGTTTGAACGGCTCTGATAAATTTATTTTAATCAGCATTTTAATCAGGAATTTCCAATAATGCTGGATCAATATTTAAACGGATGTAGTTCATAAATCTCATCAGGCTTAGAATATAGATCTGAAATAATTTGAAAAAAAAAATTCAACTTCATTAATCCTCGTATGAAAAATCTGTTATTTGCACTTCTATGTTGAAACAGAAAGCGGTACCAAATACTTTGTTACCCCACTACTTACAGAGGAGTAGTCATGCGTTTAACTATTATGCACGAGTATGTATGTTTGTTCCTTTTTGTAGTTTTACAGATACAACCGATTATAACCAACTTTTGGGTAGAAACCGGTCTTTGGTTTAGAAGTAACATAGGCTATCTTAAATTTTATTAACATAAAAGGGGAGCGCTGCAACGGGGGTCAAAGATTAAAAAATTACGCAATTTTCAAATTTATGATGGTCCATAAAACCGCAAAAAACCAGTGATTATTTTTGAAAAATTCATCGTTCTTGAGATAAAATAAAACAAATTTTCTCATCAAAAGGAAGCAGGAATGGATCACGGCTAGCACATACACTCGTTACCCGCACGTACATTATCATTCATTAACATTCAAATTTTTATTTAAGTATCATAATGTTTTTAAAAAAACAGTTATACTCGTGTCCGGTCTAGATGATTAGTATATCGAGTGGTAAATTTATGGAAACAGCAAAAAACGCAAACTAAAGTAGTCATTAAAAAACAAAACCCCTAATACTAATTATACACATTTACCTAGAAAAATTATGAAAAACGAGCAAAAAGTAGGTAAACAAATTTTTATTTTTTTTGTTACAGGAATTTTTTCAGGATGCAATGAGTTAGTCAGCGATGTGAAATTTAACTTCTACATTTCACGTTGTAGTCGGGTGTCGAGTGCCTGTGTAGGCTCTATGAGATGGTGCTTTAATAGCATGCACTTTGATAAGACTAACATGTATCCGAATACACAGTAAAATGTAAAAGTAAAATAAATTTCACAATTTCGCCGGCCTCCGTGGTGCGAGTGGTATTGTCTCGGCCTTTCATCCGGAAGTCCTGGGTTCTAATCTCGATCAGGCACGCCATATTTTATTCGCTAGATTTCCATATCCCACGCGCAAGCTTCAAGCTTGTGGCGATATCATCATGAAAAAAAAAAGGAAAAAACATCAAACATCGCTGACTACTAATTTACTGCATCCTAAAAATTTCCTATAAGAAAAGAGATAAAAATTTGTTTAACTATATTTTATTCCTTTTTCATAATTACTTTGGATATATGTATACAATTAGTAGTTGGGATTTTTGTTTTTTAGTAATTATTTTATTAATTTTAAAAAGATTTTAAATCTTTCTGAAAAACTTAATTCTTGATGAAAGAATACACAAGTATTAGAGCATTTTTATTTCGATTCAATTCGATCCGTTAATTTATATGTAGTAGCATTTTCAAAAAATTACACGTGTTTCTGTGTAATACATTTTTATACTATTGTTTAAAAATTAATTTCCACAATGAAATTTAGTTTTATATTTTGATTCTAAAAAAAATACCTTAATTGCAATATGTTATGTAAATTTATCAACCATCTCCGAAGTTCATTTATATTTAAAACAAAAAATAGAAAATCAACTTTTCTTTTTTTTATTTATTGCAAATAGTTAAAAAAAAGGAAAATTATAAAAAACAGAACCATAAAAAAATAAGATTTAAAAAAGGAATTTTTTTTCGAAAACTATTTTAAAGTTAAAGATAATTATTTAATATTATGTAATGTACGAGAACTGTATTAGTTCTGTTGTTATAACATCTATTGTGACCTTAAAAACTGCTTGTAGCTACTTGATGTATATTTTGGACGACTCTGTGTTTTCTATATACAGAATGAAAATAAGTTTTGTTTATTTATTTAATATGATTCAGCATCTTTACGTGTCAGTTTAATACAATATGAAATTTTTAAGCTATCTATGTTCGATCAATTAATAACTATACTATAGTTATTAATTTACCGAGTGTATAGATGTTGAAAATATTTCCACGTAATAAAACAAACGCGATATAAGTCTTCTTCTTTTCATTGTTTGTTTATAGTCGCATCAACGATAAAAGTCATTAGCGACATTTAAATAAAATTAAGTGCTCATAATTAATTAGACAATAAACACCAAATATCGGATGACAAATATAGAAACAGGAACGCGACTATTAGACTATTTTTATTACGACACATTATTCTGTGAGTGATATTACGGAAGCAAAACCGTTAAACTGAATTCCTCATCCCACTATCACAGAGAAACTACAACAGTCTTTTCAAATATTTCTTCCGTTGAGCAAACCCTACACATCTGAACCCACGTTTAATTTTCGACGAAGAGCCCCGAAAAATGGACAATCTAGGAGTAAGCGGTACACGGACCATTTTACATTGCACACCTCACAGTTCTGAGAAGAGTCAAATAGATGGGTGCGGGTTGCTTTGTGTATCCAATCCTCAGCCAATAGCATCACTTGGTCTTTATCGTTGTTTGGGATAAAAATTCCTAGAAGACGTTCTCCCGGACGCCATGTAAGGCTGTAAATGGACTCATCAGCCAGAACTTATTCCACGGAGTACGTAGTTTGACACGGACTGCCTTCGTGAAGTCGCTCTCACACGTAATTTAAATCGGAGGCCATTTTTTGTAGCTTTCTTGGCAGCTTCATCAGATCGTTCGTTCCCGAGGATACCGCAATAACCCGGAACCCACACAAACACCGATGTCTTATTTACACTTGAGAGGGTAATATGAACGATGGGCTCAGATCTTCTGCAGTTCAAGCTCTTAATTACACTCCTAGAGTCAGTTATTATCAGAAAGCTGTCGTCACTGCGAGCCTCAATAACACTCAAAGCAGAGTAAACCGCGTAGGCCACGCAAAACAACACAAAGGAGTAGACATTAAGCTTATATATTATTACATTACCAGGAAGTGTTATCGAACAGCCACATCCGTCGACCGAGACAAAGATGTCTGTATAGATGTGTGTGTAACCGTTATACCTATTAGTTATCACGCTAAATTGGTCCCTAGCTAAATTGTTCGGCAATAATCTTAACCTTTTTTTAACGTTAAAAAATATATGTATAAATGGCCGTATTGTAACTGAAACCTAACAGTTTACACTGTTATTTTATTACGTCATAAATAAAACTTGCAAACAAAAAGAAAAGTAGATAGGGAGAAAAGGTAAATAAAAGTATAAATTTTGTCTTTTTTCGATTACGAGTTTCCGGAAAAAAACAGTCTTTCTAAATCTATTTTAAGCGATTAAAAAATCTTTAGGCCAATTATTACACTTATAATCTACCTGGCTGGTCTAGTGGTTACCTCGTCACAAATAATTTGTTTAACAGCTGTTTTTCGAAGTCAAATGTTCTGATGTTCGACTCCTAGGAAAGATTAGTTGCTTTTACACGGATTTGAATACTAGATAGTGGATGCCGGTGTACTTTGGTGATCGGGGTTCAATTAAACTCACATCTCAAGAACGTTCGGCCTGAGTCTGTACAAAATTACATCTCATTTACACCTCATACATATCATCCTCATCTCACCGGCCAGCGGGGGAGGGTTGCTTAATATTCACAAATTGAACAGATTGTAACTTTCACATTAGGAAATATAACAGATTACTATTTTTTTAAATATGATTTAATATTTTTATATGAAAGTTCTTATGATGATAGTAAAAGCCAGGAAAGGTAAGCTCCAATGTAAAAAAGTGCTGGCAAACTGCATGACTTCACGGCTGTTAATAATAAAAATTAAGGAATTACAGCAAAAAAAAAAAAAAAAAAAAAAAAATAGAATTTATATTTTATGCAGATGGGGAATGAATTTTAAGAAAGATTTTCTAAAAATATTCATATATACGTTAATGTTATCAAGTTTTCTTAACTAAAATTTTCAATAAGGGCTAAAATAACAAAATAAACCCAAAAGACCCAAACTCTTTCTGCATTTTAGGTCCGGGTCTAATTTAAAAAAATTTAAAACATTTCTTGATAGTTCTACATGTGAAGTATAAGCTTTCCAAATCTTTTTGAAAAATACATAAACTGAAGAGAGTTAAAGCAAAAGAACTATATATATATATATATATATATATATAATTTTTTTTAATTTTAAGAGATGGGGGTTGATTTTTTCAATCAGTTTTTGGATTATTCATATATGTATTGTAACCAAGTTGCTTTAATAAAGTCTTCTCCAAAACGCCTCTGAAAAATATCGAAATTGGTTTTTTTAGCGATATCCCCAACCGCTTAAAGAATTTTGAAAAAAATAATATGATCAACGCCTCATATATAAAAATACTTAAGCTGAATTTGAAGAAAATCGGTTCCGTTAATTCTAAGATATAAGACCAAAAGTAGTGCGACATAGGTACGCACTTACAAGTGTTTTTTGGCCTACATGAACTAGTTTTACCCTAAAACGTAAAGAATTGCAAAAAATCCGATACCTCATTTTTGACATGATCTCTATATTTTCTTGTTTAATAAAGCTATACTAGCTATATTCTCCGGGGAAGTAAAATACAAACATAAAGTTTGAAATTTATTACCGTTTCTTTTTAAACTATATATGAATGTATGTAAGTTATAAACGAAAGATACGGATGAAAATATATTAGAACCGAGTAACAATCGAAGTAGAGAAAAAAAGTTGTTTTTTCAGATAAATGTGAATTCGGTTACAGATTTATAGATTTGCTGTTAAAAATAAATTTAAAATGAAAAAAATTAAATTAAATTAATGAAATGTGACAAGAAAGAATAACGAGTTAAAAATTAAGAAAACAAAATACATTAGAAAAATATAAAGAAATGATATTACTAAAGGTCAAAAAAATAAAATAAATAGTCAGAATAATATTAAAAATGTTTTAATTTGACTGAGGTTATTTCGAACTACTTCGGAATGAATTAAAATTTGATAGATAATTTTAACGTAACATTTTACGAGCAAAACGATGGTGGAAACCGTTTCTCGTTAAATGCCTTTGTTTACGGCTTATAACCAATCAGATCTGCAAAACATAAAAATCACAGTATTTAAGTAAATTTAAGTTTAAATTATATATGAATATTTATATAAAAAACGTTTTTAAAATGTATTCCTCACCTCAAAAAAATATATATTGCTTTATTTTTGCTTTAACTCTTTTAATTATTAATATTATTAATAGCCGGAAAAGTGCAGGCAATACCTTGCCAGCTTTTTTACATTCAGGTTACTCAATTTAATAATTGTAAGAAAGAGTAGAAGACAAAACTTATGCGAAGAAACGAAGTTAAAGTGTAAAAAAGTTGTAGAACAAAACGTTTTTTCTTTTTTTTAGATCGATGCGAAATTTATTATAATTCATCAAACCATTAAATCGATTAAACAAATAAGTACTATGTTTCGATAAAATGAAGCTAAGCAGAAAAGAACATTTTTAAACTTTCTTATTATCTCAACAGGAATGCTTAATTTTTTATTTTAGCTTAAAATCATCTTATTACACTAATCTATAAAAAATAATATTATTTTTTTTATGTTCACTAAATTTTAACATAAATCAGATAAGTTATCCGAAAATTTATAAAAATTACCTTTATTTTACTCTATCGATACTGATAAAACGAATGAAATTATCTACTTACAATTCTAATATTTTACGATGAATAATAGAATTAATAAACATGGCTTTAACCTTTACTTTTTTTTATAACAGAATCATTTCTCTTCCAATATTCTAATTAAAATTCATACTAAAATATATAAGAATTATACTGCAAGAAACATTTCAGCCGTAAATAATTTTATACGTATATGCCGTGGATAAAATTTGTAAAACAGATTAAGTTTATTTTATATAAGAAGAATAACTCAAATCTGGCAATACGTTCAAAGATAACGAAGTAGTAAACGTCTACATTTGTACCGCTCGATGGAGTTAATATCGGTTGACACTTGTTTTCTCACCCTAAATTTTCATTTCCTTTTGCATTTTGTACGTTAGGGTGGAGTGGAGGTTAAGGCTTGACTTTCCGTACGGAAAGTTTCGGCTAGAAACCAAGCTCTGGATAAGTTGTGCTTTAATACAAGAAAAATCTCTTTCTTTAACCGATCTACAGCTACAAGATTAAATATGCATAGACTTTCAGATTATTATCGCTAAACTGTTTTTATTATATCTTCAGAAAATAAATAAATTATACATTTTTGTACAATTAATTATACGATAGGGGATTTTTAAGAATACATAAAGAAAAATACCATAACCTGTCCACTACCCCCTTAATATAAAATATAGAGATACCCCTTTAACAACTCACGTTTCTTCCGGTACGCGCTACACTATTTCCCTCTTCCCTCCGGCATCCAATTCATTTGTAATATATTTTGTCGGTATAATCACAGCCTTACTAAAGTTCGTTTTGTTTCGATCGTGTGTACATCTAATGATGCTACAATTAGCCGACAGTGAGAAGTAGTTAGCTGAATAACGAAAAGAATCAACACGCACAGGACCGCCTATGTATTCACCGGTCCCTTTTGTATCGATGATGTGGGAGAAGCTAGCGAAATCTTTACTTCTAACATCCACGGAACGAGTTACACTACCTCTGTTATAGCATCAAGTCAGTCGTACAAGATATAAAATAACACTCTTGGATATATTAAATATATCATAATAATAAGAAAATGTTCGCTCAGTTTACGCGATTATACTAGTAAATCGTAATAAATTGAATTCAAATTTTTCTAACCTTTCCTTGTTTTATTCAACTTATCTTAAACAATTTTAGTCAGAACTAAATATTTTACAAGTTTTTTTAAAACTTTTATGTGTTTATTACCCGTTTAAAGAATTTATTGGGCATCAAACACCCCAATTGTACTCCAATTTATTGGTTTTCACCCCAGAATTATCAAAAGCTACTGCAGATACGGTTCAATTTTATTTGATTTTTCAGGTCAATAACCATAAGAAATCACTAATTTTTCCCCTTAACCTTTTCCATTATTTTTTACGAGTAGAGTAGGTTACGAAAGTCCTGGTGTATAATATATGGTGTGAAAGTCCATATGTGTATATCTATATATTGTTACCACATACATGTCTAATTTAATATCGGCGGACGACAACGGTAGCAGCTCAAATGTCAGCGGGAGCACAGTATACGTACGCGCTCTCGCCGCGCAGATGACCGTGTAGTTCTCCCACCATAGCGGCGCTGCAGTCCCACCACTTTCAGGCTCCAATAAAAGACGACCTTGCAGAGGTTTTACAGGTTATATTAATTGACAAACTTCAGCAAATATTGATCAAAATGTAATAGCAGCAAAGAATTGTAAAATAAGAACAAACATAGAAAGGCGATAGTAAAGTGTTAGTAAATGGAAAGAGTAAATAAATTTACGTACTTGGTAAGTAGAATAACTAAGGACAGGATATGTGAAAAAGAAATAGAGACAAGAATTTCTAAGACCAAGGAATTGCTGGTAAAAAAGGATATTTGTGGTAAGAGATAAAAACTTGAGAAATAGATTTATTAAATATTACGTGTAGAGTGTTACAACACAATGCTCAGAAACGATAAACTGAAGAAGAAAGAAGGAGAAAGAACTGACAATTTGAAATTTTTATGCTTCGGAAAATGAAATCATAAAAGAATGAACGAAGAACTTAAAACAACCAATAAATGTGTAAACAGTTGAATAAGGAAAGACATATGCTCAAAATCATCATTAAAAGGAAGAAAAATTATATTCGTCACGCAGTTAAAAACAAGGTTTAATTAATGTTATTTGGAAGGACTAGTAGAAAAATGAAAAAAGAGAGAAAGGAATAGAGATTTAATATAATACGAAACAAGTATCAAAAGAAAAGGCAATGAACAGAGAAAAGTAGTAATGGAAATGTTACGAACTTGCCTTAGAAAAAAGTATACAACAAAAAGATGGTATCATCTAGTTTATACCATCTTGTGTCAGGAAGAAAGCAGGCCTTAAAAAATTCTGTAAAATGTTGATCCTGAACTGCTCAATGTTAAAAAAAAATTAAATTTGAAATATATTGAAAATCTTGGACCAAAATTTACGGATAGATTTGACAGTTTCATATGGTTTTTAACCTGAAAAATTGGATAAACAAGGTGTTATCTATCTCAAGTAATTTTTTATCAACTTATACTAAAACACAAGGGTTTGGGTACCAAATAGGGTTTGGAAAGATTTTGTAGACATGAATACCGACTGTACAAAAAGAAAATCGGGATTTATATTTGTAACAGTGTCTCTTATATAAGGTGTCAGTATTAATTTAAAGCTAGAATCGAAAAGAGAAAAAAGGGCAATTTTAGTTTTTTGTATGGCCGTAGATTAATTCCCTTCGTTTCTTCTGACAGGCCGCTAGCAAAGATGGCGACCCTGAACAGAAAACCATCTCTGTTTTGCGGTTTGCTAAATTTAGATCAGTAGTTATAGTTCAACGTACCTCCCGCAGAAAGTTTAACTGCGATTCTCTAAGTGATAATAACATTAGTCGATGCCGGAATCGGTTTGAAACGGGGATATGAATGTAAAGGGAAGAGTAATGACGAACGAGGATGTCTGAAGAAAAGTTTGAACGCATCAGGGAGTCTATCCTGCGTAGTTAAAAAAAATCTGTTGGAAGGCCAACCGCAAACCAGCAAAACCGATGATGACAGTGTAAAATGTTTTAAGAAAACGCTGACGAATAAGTCTACTGTTTACAACTGTAACAGATATCGAAACCTGCCGAACTACGCTCTGCGAGCCGCATTGTCGGCAAGCACAGCAAAACTTTTATTGCAATCGAATTGTTGGAGCATGATGATGATGTATTATGGAGTATTATGGTTAGTGATGAATTAAAATTTCATCTTATTGGAAAAATTAACACATATAACGTCCGAATCTGGGGGGTCAGAAAATCACCGTGAACTCTTACAATGCCATAGAGATCCCCCAAAATTAAATATTTTCTGAACAGTATCCTGACCGAAAGTTTACGGGCCGATCATTTTCGCTGAAGCGGGCGTAACAGGAGTTGCTTGTTTGTATATGCTGCGCACATGGCTCTTTGCTCAACAGCGAGATGGAAAAGAGAATTATACGTGATCGGTTGAATGACGTTTTCCCAACCTATGGATCGGGCTGCACGGACCCGATCACAAAGCCTGTTTTCGGTGGCCCCCAAGACACTAGATCTGACGCCGTGTGATTTTTTCTTTTAACATTTATAAAGGATCTTGTATACGGGCCTCCGCTACCTACTGATCTACTCGATGTGAGCCACAGGAATGAAGCAGCTGTAACATCTCTTATTCCCGATTGGTTAACGTGCGGGACGAACTTTCCTATCGGTGGGATGTGTGCCGCGTGACAAAGAAGGGCTCACATTGTACACTTGTAGGAAAAAGCTATGAGTTATAATTTCATTAGTAAAAGTCAAAGTTAAGACATATAAATAGCTTTAAACCCCGATGTTCTTTTTTATACACTACATTTTTAACGTAACACAGTGAAATTTAAATATTGCTATTAAACTATTATATTTATACAACTTTCATAATACTTTTATTATGTAGATATTTTCCAATATTGAAATTTTTCTTGTTTTGATTTAAAGTAATCTTATAGTATTTTTCTGACACATTTTGGTTCATGTGTATGTGTTTTTTTTTTATACAATAAAAGCTAAATTTAATAAACTCTTCTCGTCTTCAGTTGACGTTACTTACATAAATTTTCTCTAACCTTACTTCACTTCATTTTTTTGCAAAATTCTGTTTAGTGAAGATTTTACGATATTACTGTACGTCAAATCAAAAATTAATCTGTTTTACGATACAAACACTATATTTTATTATAATATTAAAAAAAAACTTGTTTAATTTGGTTTAATATTGTTAACAACAGATACCACAGAAAAAGAAAAGTCAACTTGCAACTTGCAGAATCATAACGAACCAATCTTCTAACCTGCCCAGCTCAAATTTTTTCGACCTTAACTTGAGTATAACTCAAGAAAAACTCAACCAAACTTCATAAAATTTTCACATGCACAACATCAGATACGCTACTACGTATTTAAATTTCAATGAAATTGATCAAGCTGTTTTAGAGATTATGGAGCCAAAGATTTTATACATAGACCTACACATTTATATTTATATATATATATATATATATATACATATTTTCTTTATATATAAAAAAAAATTCTCTCTCTCTCTCTCTCTCTCTCTCTCTCTCTATATATATATATATATATATATATATATAGAAAAAATTGATGTTGTAATTTTGTGTGTAATTATTAGGTCTATTATTGTGAGAAAATTATTACTTAATTTGATACTAATTTACAGTACTAGAACTAACAATTAATATTTTATCGAATTGAACGTAAAGTGGAGGAAATGGAAACAGACACGTAATACAACATCAATTTTCTGCCATAACTCGACTATTTGTTAACCGATTTTAAAAAATAAAGTGTAATTTTGTTCAAAATGAAAGGCTTAATATTTTATCAATAGCATAAATTTTTATAAAACTAATATTTATGGAGATATAACGGATTGAAAAATAAACATGGCCGCCATTTTGTCATTTACGAAGGTATTTAAGACTTTTTGCTAATTTTAAAACTTTATTACCATGACGTTTACCAAATATTAATGTGATTCGTTTATCCGAACTTGAGATATAAATTTTTATATAAAAATTAAAAAATGGTCGACAGGGGGAGAACGAAGGAGAAATTGCCATATTTTCTAAAGATATTTTTTATTTAGTTTTACAAGTAGAATCCCAGAAAATATAGCCAGCTCACCATTCTTGAAACTGCATAAAGGTTTATATATATATATATATATATATATATATATATATATATATATATAGGCCTATGATAAAATCTTTGGCTGGATCATATGTATATATATCAGATTATAATCGTTTGAGACGCAGAATGTGATAATCTATAAGTTATTTTACTGAATATTGCCGAACGAATAAAAATAATATAATGTTAATCTGAGTTTACCTTCCTTTTTAATAAATAATTTTTGTTCTACACTTACCAATAACAATTACTTTTTGTTCAATAATTTGATCAATGTGGCCGTGAACTTTCTTTATTTTAAGTATTTTTACATGACCCACCGGGTTGGTCTAGTGGTGAACACGTCTTCCCAAATCAGCTGATTTGGAAGCCGAGAGTTCCAGCGTTCAAGTCCTAGTAAAGCCAGTTATTTTTACTCGGATTTAAATACTAGATCGTGGATACCGGTGTTCTTTGGTGGTTGGGTTTCAATTAACCGCACATCTCAGGAACGGTCGAACTGAGAATGTACAAGACTACACTTCATTTTCACTCATACATATCATCCTCATTCATCCTCTGAAGTATTATCTAAACGGTAGTTACCGGAGGCTAAACAGGAAAAAAAAGGAAAAAAAGTATTTTTACATAATACGGTTAGTTTTAACAAATGTACCATTATTGAAAAAGAGTAATTAATAATAAATTTTATTAATCGTGGAAGGTATACTTTGAAAATCAATAATCTCATTATTATTTTATAACAATTCTTTTTTTAAATACTTTTTTTGTATAAAAGAATTTATACAGCCTATAAATATTGAGGCTACAAGCAGCTGTGTACGAGTTATTTTTATCGTGAAATAATTATTCATTTTACTCTCTATTTTATTAATAAGTATATAACGAACAGGAGTTATTTTTATCTTTTCTTGAACGAAATACACTCATAAGTAAGCAGGTCTGTAAAGGAATTGTAAACCCTTCGCATACATACATTCCTACTATCTGAATACAATTTTGTATTTTTATAAATTATTCTAAGAAAGAATTATACTTAAATTATTACCGATTAATGATTACATATTTCGAATTATGTTGATTTCTTTTTTTTAATCAAACATTTAATTAATTTTTGAAATGCGGTAAAATGTGATATATTTTGATATGTAGTAAAATGTAACAAAAAAATAAATCTGGGTTTATCTCTTAAATAATAAAATAATTTCCACCAGACTCGTCCTATTCAATACCCCCTCATTTTGTTTATTTATAAACAATTTTTAAAAAAAACTATTCCAAGTTAGTTCATGGAAAAAACAGAAAAAATATCAATTGGAAAATTTAGATCAAGAACATTTGTAAAAGAATAGAAGAAAAGAAAATGGAAAAAAACTTAATTATTTGCTGAAGATAAGAGAAAAAGATAACGTAGATAAATTAGGATATCCTTTATCTAGAATAATTCTTGTAAAAGAAAGGGCAAAAGATCACGAAGAAGATTGTTTTAAAATTGACTGTCGAAAAAATATAACAATAGATTTAGAAAGTACCACCAAAGAAATTATAAAAAAGCTAGAAAAAGGATCAATCAAATTCATAAATTAAAAATTATGCTACATAAAGTACAAATTATAAGAATTTTAAGGAGTTTGAAAATGTAAATAAGCAGGGACAGAGACCTACTTAAAATATAATAAAAAGTAAGTAAATAACGTAAAATATCAGTTCCGATTTTTAATTTTCATTAAAAATAAAATATTAAATATTTAAAAGTTAATAAAATATTAAAGTTAATTCTTTGAAAATCGAATCTCCGTAGTGGAGTGGCACCAATTTTTTTCTGGTTCAATTCTTGATAAAGTTTAACAATTTTAATAAGTAAAAAAATCCATTATCGCATTTTAGATGTAGGCCACCGGACTAGTAGGTCTAGTAGTTAAATCGTCACAGATCAGATACTTAACAACTGATTTGTGAAGTCGAATGTTCTGACATTCGACTCCTAGTAAAGGATAGTTGCTCTTATATGAATCTGAATACTAGACGGTGGATGCCGGTGTACGTTGGTAATCGGGGTTTTAATTAAACACACGTCTTAGGAATGGTCGACCTCAATCTCAATAAGACTACACCTCATTTATATATTTTGTACTCGTAAATACATATTTACAAGTCACATATGTATCATTCTCATCTCATCGGCCGGTGGGGGAGGGCTGCTTATCGTTCACTAGTTGAACAGATTCCAACGTACACATTAGGAAAATAGAAAAATAAAAATTTTAGTTTGGGAAATTTTAAGGTTAGGTTTAAGGAAATTCATATTTTTATGACGAAATGTTCCTTAGAGATTTTCAGTTTACAATTCGGGTGAAAGGCTAGCCAGGATTCAAGACAGCTTCGCCCTTATAAAAAAGAACCGCATTTCAAACCGAAGATATTTAATATTTATGATAATCCATTATTTCTAAGATAAAAATTAAAAAAAAAAGTACATAATAAAATAAGCTTTATGTAATAGACTTCTAAGGTTCGAGTCGTTGTAAAGGCAATTGGTTTTATACGGATTTGAAAACTAGATCGTGGATATCGGTGTTATTTGGCGGTTGGGTTTCAATTAACCGCACATCTCAGGAACGGTCGTTCTGAATCTGTTCCAGACTATCACTTCAACCTGTACATTTACACCTACCCTGCGGCTACGTCAGGCCTGAAAAGCCGGTAGCAGTAATTGCATTTGTTTACACGCGCGGGCGCGCACACACAAACACACAGTAGATCCGGCAGCAGCTGAAAAAATGGTTGTAGACAACAAACATAATAGTAATTATTAATAGATTACTTTAATTTTAAAAGAATTTACAGTCCAAAAGATTTTTGTATTTACACAAATTAGTAGACCGATTAGCTCGAGATACAGAGAAAGAATTTTGGTTAAATTATCACGGGAGCCTTATCTCGATTGTTCTCGTACAACAGTAATAATCTTTAATTTATTTATTTAAGATAGAAGGGACACGTCGAAGGCGTGAATTAGAACAACTGAAAACCTCGTTGCAGATGTCCTCTAAGAGGAATCCGCATTTAAACCACCATCCACGCGTGACCGTCTGATACTTTTTTCTACCCAACAAAACGGGAGAACGTAGACCAGTTGGAAAACATATCAGAAAGAAGATTAAGTAAATAATGTTATTTTAAAGGAGTGAGAAGAGACGATTTTTAGTTGTTACCTCACCCCAAATGACTCGATAGCGGACTTTCGCCGGAAAGTTGACGCGCTGGAGGATGTTATCCTCGCTGCCGCTGGTGGGTTGGTGGAAGCTGGGGACTCCAGGGCGGTAGAGTGGGGTATGGCGCATACCAACTCCAGAGCGAAATACATTCTGGACATGGCGGCACGTACTGGACTCGTGATCCTCAATTCAGTGAATACGACGACGTTCCGCCGCCCAGGATATTTGGAAACCATTCCCGATATTTCACTCGCCTCCGAAGAGCTGGTCACGCTCGTCTATGACTGGAGAGTTGTCGAGGATTATACCGGTAGCGACCACCAATATATCTCATTTAAGATCCTAGGTAGTGCACGAGAGCGCTCGGGGCCCCCACGGCGGGTGAAAAGATATAACGTCAATAGAATCAACGAGAATAAATTCAAAAGAAAGATCTCCTCAGGAGCGGTAGCCTCTAGAAACATCACCAACGGGAGACGCTGGCGCTGAAGCCCTAGTTGCTACGACCATGCGGCTGATCGCTTCTGCATGCGACGCTTCCATGCCCCACGGGGGGCCGAGGCACCAGAAGCGACCCGTGTACTGGTGGACACCGGAGATTGCGGAGTTGCGCAGGGAGTGTATTCGACTAAGACTGGTGGCGCAACGTGCAAGAAATCGCACAGACGCGAACGCCAGGTCAGCCGAGTATAAGACGGCAAAAAAGCTGCTCCGTCGAGCCATAAACGTGAGCAAGCCACGCTGCTGGAGAGAACTTACGGTGACCGTGGATGAAGAGCCTTGGTGGCTGGGTTACAAGATACTCGGTGATTGGGGGTCTCGCGGTCACCAGCTCCACTAGACGAGGCTAAAGCCGAGCACGTCGTTAAGATGTTGTTCCCGGCCAAATCGGTCCGTGCCCAGCGGGACTTCGGCGACGTGGGCGACTTCCCGCTCTTCTCGGTGGAGGAACTGGAGGGAGTCCTACGGTCGCTGAAAGGCAAAAAAGCCCCGACGGTATGCCGGTGGTCCCAACGGTATACCAGCCGAGGTACTCAAACTAGTGGGGCACTGCAGGCCCCGTCTTCTACTAGACATGTATAATGTATGTCTGAAAGCAGGGTCTTTTAGTGCCAGGTGGAAGACTGATAATTCCCAAGGGAAAAGAAAACCCAGAGTCGCCGTCCTCCTAACGCCCATTGTGTTTGCTTGACACAGCTGGGAAGGTATTGGTGAAGCTGTTAAAGAAAAAACTGGTTGCGGCGATGGATCCAGCAGGTGGCCTATCCCCTAACCAGTACGGTTTCCGCCAGGGTCGGTCGACCCTAGACGCAATTCAGGAGGTTGTTGAGGCAGTGCGGCCAGCAGAGGACCACAATCATTTTTCGCGATGTGTGGTCCTTCTCGTTACGTTGGACGTTAAAAACGCTTTAAACTCCGCACGGTGGAGCGATATGATTCGGGCCCTGGAGCATTCGTTCCATGTGCCTCAATACCTCCTCAGAATGGTGGACGCATACCTTAGGAACCGCGGTCTCATTTACGAGACCTCGGCAGGCTGGCGTAGGACTACGATCACGTCAGGGACGGCGCAGGGGTCAATTCTCGGCCCCGTCCTTTGGAACGCCGTCTACGATTTTTTGCTGAGGCTGGAGATGCCTGAAGAATCTGTCTTGGTTGAGTACGCTGACGACGTTGCGCTACTTGTCACAGACCGCAACGTGGAGCGTGCCCAACTGAGGCTCAGTCGAGCCATGCACAGAGTCGGTGCCTGGCTGGACGACCATGGATTGTCTCTAGCCCTCAGAAAAACGGAGATCATAGTTCTCACGAAGAAACGCATCGACACCCTTCTCTCCTTGCGGGTCGGGGTAGAGGTTGTCGAGACCAAGCCGGCCGCAAAGTACCTATATATGATGATTGACCGGAAATTCAGCTTTGCTGAGCAGCTACCGACAAAGCTGCGAGAGCCGTAACTGCTCTCAGCCGGCTTATGGCGAATGTCAGCGGACCGAAGGCCCAGCAGACGGCGATTGCTGATGTCCACGGTGCATTACATCCTGTTATACGGGTGGGCCCAGGCATTAAGAGTTGCAAGAAACCGGAAGCGGCTCGCGCAGGTGCAACGCACCGCAGCCTTGCAAATCGCTTCCGCGTATCGGACGGTCTCCGAGCCTGCAGTACTTGTGGTCGCGGGCGTCATACCCATTGTTACTTTAGCAAGGGAGCGTCAGGTGATCTACAGGAGGCGACGGGCAGGCGAAGACCGGGTGACCATTGCCAACGAGGAACGCACTCGCACGTTCCTCGCATGGCAAGAGACCTGGGACCACGAGACCAGAGGACGATGGTCCGCAAAGGCTTATGCCTCTGGTTAGACCGTTGACGGAGCGACGGCATGGTGGGGTGGAGTACTACATTACCCAATTTTTAACGGGTCACGGGTACATCCGCGCTTACCTCCATGTCATAGGGAAAGCGCCGTCCCCCGACTGCCTGTATTGCCCCGGTGTACGGGACGACGCTGAGCACACCTTTTTCAAATGTGCTCGGTGGGCGGCAGGTCGAGGGACACTAGAGGCGGATCTCGGAGCACTGAGTCCCCACAACGTGGTTGTGATGATGCTCTGTGACCTGAGCAGCTGGGAAAGTGTAGCCCGATTCATCGGCAACATTCTCAGGGCCAAAAAGGTTGACCTGGATAGTCCTGAAAATTAGGCAGCACCTAATCAGGCTAGTACAGGGGGACTCGACCGGAAGTAATGTGTTAAACGGTTCCGGGTCGAGTCCTGGTAGAAACGGGGGTAGTTTTAGTCGGTAGTCTGCTGATAGTGATTGGATAATACCATCAGCGGGAGCCCGACACTCCGTTAGTAAATGCATTTCTACCTCCCTCCGAAAAAAAATTATTATTATTATATTTTGATTATTACGTGTTGTTTATTACATGTTTATTTTTTTTGTTTTTCACGATTATCACTGGGTGTTTCGCTTTCACGTAATATTTGATTTACTTATGGCGTCTATAAGGAAAACCGATTTCAAATAAAGAATTATAGAAAAAAATATCTGAGCTAGGTCTTGACAAATTATTAGTTTTATAACAGTAAACTTGCATCCCCCGTCGCGGCTTCGCCCACGCTATACGGTTATATGCGTTTCCTCATCGCGGTAAGGGGATGTTTTGCCGGTCACGGCTCGCTTCGCTCGCTTTTATCGTCTAACCGAGAGTCTCTAGACCTCTGCCCTCTGGACCCCATTGCGTTCAACAAATTCATTCTTCTGAGAATAATAATGATAAATCAAAATTAAAGCGTTTCAATTTATAAAAAATATCAGTGTATTGTAATTTCTTCACAGTAACGGTTCGGTTAGTATAGGGCCCGAAACTTTGAGCGATCGAAGAATACGGGCTTCAAAACAATCGACTTCCATCTTAAATATATTAGTTATAACTGGTTTTCCGTACGAAGTATTGGTAAAAAAGTATTTTGACCGGTTCATAGCGTTACCCGACAATCATCACTAGGAGGTGAGCGCATTTCCTTTCTCATTTTTCAAGAAACTAGAGTCAGGTGCAGCCAGTCACGTCGCATGTACAGAGTGGCTGTGTCGGTTGAGTTGACGCGCCGTACATTGTCGCACTCCTTAAAAAATCAAAATTCAAAAATACCAAAAATGGTTTGTAGATATTTATCAAAAGTGTTAGCAAGCCTCAGTCTAGTGAATAGCTCGTTTAGTACAGTCGCGAGTGGGGAAAATCTGCAATCATTGTTCAAAATGTTTTTACGTTTATTCACCCGTTTCAAGGTCGAATTTCGAAAAATCTAGAAACTTTTTTAGATATTTACATGAAGATTGTACACACCGAAGATCAAGTCGATATCTTCATTTGTTACTGAAAAATTAAAAAAATATAAATTTTATTTATAAAGTTTTATAAACGTTTAATAAATTTAAAACGTTTTATAAAGACTTAAAGTTTTATAAACGTAGACAGAAATAAAAATTTTTCAGCTACGATTAAATAATAATAATAAATTGAAAAATGTGTTGTTCTTCAAAATCCATAAAAAAAAGTCTGTTTTCTAAAAGGCATAATAAAAATGTGGTAGAAAAGAAAATTAAGACGTAAATCATAAAATTACTGGATAAATTGACAGTAGAAATAAAGATAATCTGTAGAAAATAATGATGATAATAATAATTATCATTATTCTAACAAAAATAAATGGAAGATAAAGTAGCTAAGAACGAACGTTTATTTGCGAGGAGAAAGAAGTTATTTGACTTAAACTACGCTGCAGTACTAATAGGTAACTAAAAGTAAAGTAATAGTAAATAAAATCAGTAAGGTGGAGCCGAGGTTGAATAGCGTAGGCAGAAAAGTAGCTAATACAAAATAAATAATATAGTACAAATACAGTGCCATATATATATATATATATAAACCTTCCACTGCAGAAGTATAATACACTTCATATATATATATATATATACACTAGTATAATGCTATTATGCTGTGCGGTCTTTAGTTCAGAATATTACCAGTGCATGCGGTGTGAGAAAGAGGTCAAATAAAGGTCGTGTGATTACAATGTAGATGGCCGTAGGGCGTGACCTACCTGAGATGACTCAGCAAATTCTCTCCCTCTCCTCTCACAACAGTCCAAGTCACACTCATTTTCTCACTCTCTCTCTCTCTCTCTCTCTCTCTCTCTCTATATATATATATATATATATATATTCGAGTGTTTGTGTGTGTCATTCGTTCTTTCTTTCTTTCTGTTAAGAAGGGCTTAGAATATCGAACGTTGTAGGAATAGAATATTAAAGGCGGAGAGTAGCAAAAAGTGTAAATTAACTAGGCCTACATAAAATTTTTATACAAGTATGAAATTACAAACTGTTGTAAAAATGAAAATAATTTTATCTCATCTGATAAACTCGCGTATGTAAAGAAAGTTTTTTTATACTACAGAAAAAAGCACGTTTAAAAAAAGTGTAGTTGATATTAATTACTGCGTATTTAATAATTAAATTAACTAATTTAATTAACGAAGAACTCTGTTAGCTAAAATATACTGACCTTAAAATAAATTTACTTTAGAAAATGAAGGTAGGAGACGATAAGCCGATGAATGTCTACACAAAAAAAGGAACCTCGAACAAGTAAAACAGCATCCCGTGGATATACTAAAATAAAATGTCAGCAAAAGATCGCAAAAGTGAAAACGAAACAAATACAAGAGTAGCTGTGGAGGAAGCAATTTAATACAAAGAAACAATTATGTAGTTGTAAATAGACTTAACTTGAAAGATATCTTGTGAAGTGATATATTTGGAAAATACTTTTGTACGGATGCGAACCGCAGATATTAAAAGAAAGACTGATGAAGGCTTTTGAATTGTCGGGATGAAGGAGATAGAAGATTAAACGAACAGACGTAATGAAAAATGAAAAAGTAATGACGAGAATGTTCGAGAATAGAATCTCACAACGCAAAAATGCTTTTATCACTTAAAAACAATTTGCTTTTGTATGTTTCTAACATAGATCCACGTACGGAGAAACTTATAAATGAAAAACAAACGCAGCCATCTCATTAATCTATTTTCTTTACATGTTTACTTATAAATTTAAAAATCCCTAAGTTAAGAAACAAATCAAGGACCAGAATAAACGACTACATTTTTCAGAGAAAGTAAAAACAAAAAAAATAAAAAATGATCTTTTTCTCATAAAATGAATTAAAACTTTTTTCATCATTCGTTAAAAATTGGTGAGATATCCCGAAAAACCCAATTTCGATTTTCTTCAGACGCACTTTAAAAAAATTTTATTAAAGCAAATTTGTTGCCTACAGTGTATTAATAAATAATTTAAAACATTTTTCAAAAATCAACCTGCAATTCTAAAAATTGAAATATTTGTTTTTTGGTTCTTTTCCTCAATTTAAATATTTTTTTTCGAAAATGTATGCTTCATATTAAAGTTTTATTGATTTTTTTTTAATTTTAGCCTTTATTGAAGGAAGTATTAAATTTAGAGAAAACTTTACTTTAGAAAATTTATGAAGTATAAATTGAACATGAATATTAAAAAAAAAAATGTATTCCGCACCTATAAAAAATATGTATTCTATTTCTTGTTTTGGTTATAACACTTTTAATTTTTATCAATGCCCGGGAAAGTCATACAATACTTACTTGCCAGCTTTTTTCTTTGATTTTTATATGTTTTTAGGTTATTAATTTTTAAATGAAAAAAGGAAATATAGGTTAATATAGAAAAGTTTTTTTTAATTTAATAAATACAATGACCAATTTTTTCTTATGGTAATCTTGAAAAAGTAAATACCCGGTGAAAACATTTTAATTGAGGAGGTAGGTATTTAATTAAGAGAAATCAAAGATTTTAATTATGGTTTTTATGCAAGTTTTAAATAAAATCGGTTTAGTCGCCTTTATCGATGCTCGAAAAAATAGATAAAAAGATGTTAAATGGAAAAATGATTGAATAAGCTTCAGTTTTAAATTAAACAGAATAATATCAAGAAATAAGCACAGCATTCTGTTCAACATAAAATGTCAATTTATATAAAAGTTAAGATAAAATTACAAGAATACTATAAAAATGATTGCTTTTATCTTTATTTGTAAGCCATTTATTAGACTATTACATTACAGCGATAAGAATTATTAATCTATAATATTTATTACTTTATTATTTGAAAATACTTTTAAAGGAGGAAATATTAGAAAAATTCATACCGCACATAAAAATCGCGTTATAATTTTGTCGGTATAATCCAGGCGGTATCTGTTTAAAAAATGGGCATATTTTGAATTTTCTGTATGATCATTTTCTATATGATCATTGCTTTAATGCCTCCGGAATATCATCACAAATTATTATTTCGTTATGCGCCAGTTGAAAAAGGTGTGCTTAAATTTTTATTAAACAAAATGTAAAAAAAAAAAATCGCAAAAATATTCATTTTTTCTCCTATTTCTCTAGAGAACTAGAGAACTGTTCATTTTAGAGAAAAATTCGAGAGAGAACAACGTTTTGTTATTAAATTTTACACACAATATCATCGGTTGCAAATCGAAAAACACGTTATTATTGATATCAAAATAGCAGTAACTGTAAAAAAAATGGAAAAAAAAAACAATTTTTTTGGGGAATTTTTTTAGTACTTATATTATACATAAGAAATTCAGGTTTTACCGCAAAGAACGTTTTCATATGATAAAGCAACACGCCAAATTTCAACAAAATCGGTAAGTTTTTGTACAATAATTATGCAATCCAGATTTTTAAAAAAATGCGCTTATACAAACTGTGTAGAGCCTGAAATAAAGCCTTTAAAAATAAAAACTTTCAAATGCGTTTTGAAAAATTTAAATCTGTTAATTAGGAGATCCTAGAGAAGTTTTCAAATACTCTTGCAATTTTTTTGTTTTTAAACAAATTGAATATCTTCACGAATTTTTATCTAAATTAAATTTAAAAAGCGCAGCTTAAAAGCACTCGGAAAAAAGTAAACGATCACTAATAAGGCAATCTACCATTTTTTCTTGATGGTATCGCCCATAAGCTTAAGCTTGTGCGTGCGGTATAGAAATGGAATTTTTTAGCGTATGAAAAAATCCCATGCCTCAACGGAATTCGAACCAAGGACTTCCGGATGAAGCTACCACTCCGTCACGAAGATCGGCAAATAGACTAGAAAAACAGTTAGAAAACCCAAGAATTCAGTAAAAAGAAGACCTCCCGAATCAGAAAAAATGTCGATCGTATTCACGCCGTGTACAACATATCCCGGGTAAATTTACTAGACATTTAAATCTACGAATTCCGCAATCGACCGTGTGGAAACGGTTGAGAATGACGCCTTGTAATTAAATTAATACAAATTTTAAGTGAAGACAATATAGTCTTACTTAAAGTTTTTTACGTGATGACGAAGAAGATATTTCTTTCATTGCCTAATTTTTGCTGAGGCGTATACGTTTGATATTAGTGGAAAAGTCAATAGATACTATGTACGATTGTATATGCGATTCACCTAAAGAGAACGTGTTTTTTGTTCTATTGTCCGCGAAAGATATACGGACCGTTCTTTTTTCCAAACGATCAGTAACTTGAGGAATTTATAATCAACAGCTAGATATCAGATTTTTTTGTTTAAAAGATACCATTTCTGACGAAAATAGCTGAAAGATTGGATATCAGTTAGCTAATAAAACTTTTTTTATGTTTTTTTTTTCACGCGCATGCTACATGCGGTTTTGTTACTTTAAATTGATCAAAAAGTATATTTTCTTTAATATGTTTTTAACTAAACAACTTTCAATAAAAATAATGATAAATTCTTAATAAAACAAATCATTTTAAATCATCTTTATAGTTACTAATAGTAAGTTATTAAATTTAAAACTCATCCAATTAAGAAAGTAGATATTTTATAACGCAAGAGGTATGATTTTTTATAACATTAACATTCTCATAAAGGGCCTTTTTTTTCTTTTTGTTTGTAGTCCTACTTAGCAGATTTTTAAGACAGAAGAATATTTTTTGTAATAAAAATAAGTTTTTATTTGCATTTTGCTGTACAATAAATATTATAAAAAAATACAACAGAAAAACCATTACGAACATGTTAAAAGATATTGGAATACACGCAAAACTGAAAAGCTTTAATCAAAACCGGTTTAGTACCAGAACTTTTCGAAATCAAAACTGGACTCGGTCAGATGAATGATTTATTACCGATACTCATTAATTGTGACTTGGAAAAATAATTATGCTATGAAACACAGAACAAAAAAATTAAAATATTAGACAAATAATCTTAGGAAGGTTAAATGGAATTAAATTCAATTATTTAGTTTTGCAGAAGACGAGCAATTCTCACAGAAGATCTGGAAATCGGCAAGATCAAAAATCATCATTTTAGATACAATAGCTAGTGAAATAGGACTAAACAAATAATCAAGAAGACAAAAATAATAACACAAAAACATATATACAAACAGGAATAGGAAATTTACAAACGGTCAAAGAATCCAGATGTCTTGGTGAAGTTATAAGACTGATTAGAAAAATCTGCAGTTCAGGATGCAGTTTCGAACGTAAAAAAAAGGTTATGGAATAATAAAAAATACGAGGTTTGATAAAAAAAACACACGGAATTTTAGTTTTTCTCAGAAAATTGTTATTTATTCATGAATATTTATTTTGCCACCTTCAAAGTACTTCTTTTCAGATACACATGTGTATAATACATTTGTGCCAGCGCACTTTCCAATCTTCCAAGCACCTCTGGAATGCAATTTCCGGTATGGCCTTTAGACCCTTCAGCGATTTTCTCTTTATCTCTTCAATGTTGACCAAACGTCGTCTTTCATTGTACTTTTCAGCTTGAGGAATAAGAACAAGTCACAGGGCCCGAATGGAGCCAGTCCGGCGAATACGGAGGCTGAGGCATCAAAACGGTGTTGTTTTAGGCTAAAATTTCACAAACAAATGTGACAGGTGCATTATCGTAAAGCAATTGCCTTGAATTGTTTCGCTACAAATCTGGGTGTTTTCTTCGGATTGCTACATGTAAACGGCGTAGAACTTCCAGGTAGTGATTTCTGATAGTGAATAACAATGATAGTCATTGTCCATAATCATTTTCTTCACGTTTTCGTCATTGTCATCGGTTGCTGAAATGTTAGGACGCCCAGGGTGCTCATAACCTTCAACGTCTTCGCACGGGCCTTGTAACGCTTATTTTATTCAGAGAAGAATCGTCAAAAGCAACATTCATCGGTTCTAATGCGGTACTGCACTTTATTCCATACTTAAAGCGAAATTAATGCAAATTCTTTGTATATTTTTCCACAAGTTAAAAATCGTAGACCATACCAAAACACGTGTAACCTTATCGACAGCCAACAATAAACTAATCATCCAATATGGCTAACAATTTAAACATACTTTAGGGACAAGTGTACCAACGCAACAGAAAATAAATTGTGACATTAGACTACAGCCTGGAAAATTTAAAAAATTTGTGTGTATTTTTTATCAAACCTCGTACATAACAACAAAACATGTTATGAAAAACCCTGAAAATCAGACATTACAATACACAGTAATAAAACTAGAAAATTTAAATACGTGTGAGTGCTTAGACATGAACACAACCGTAGAAAAATCTATAAAAAATGGAAAGGAAAATAATTAGAAAAATATTAGGTCCTGTAAAGGATAGAAACACATTTAAAAAAACAAAATAATATTTATATTATTTTTTAATATTAAAACATTAGCAAATTCAAATTATCAAAATATATAAAAAACAACGGACACAATAGAAAAGGGAAGACTGATGTTCTTCGTTTTTTTCAGAACGAGTAAAAACAAGTTACTTAACAAATTTTTGATTTCTTCTATAATCGGGAAACAGATATAAACTGGATTAAAGATGTTGAAAAAGATTTGAAATTTAAAAAAATAACTGAAAAAGTTATTAAAAATAGAGATCTTTAAAACCAAAATTGAGTTAGAGATATTATTAAAAATTATTTTTTACTTTTTTCCTAACCCTTTGTTCTTGGATTTCCAATAAAAAAATTTAGGAAAGAAAATTCGAAAATGAAATGGTCGGAAAAACGCAGAAACAACATTAGAAGCGAATGAAGAGGTACTGGAGAAAAGAAAATACAGCAACGAAAGAAGTGAAGGAGTTTGTAACAAGGTTCTAAATGGCCAAAAAATCCGGCAATACCGGCAATTAATTATAACACAATATATGTATTGATTGACCTATCGCAAACGTATTTCCATTATTTTATTTTGATATAGAAAATTCGCGAATCAAATTCGTGTTGTTCTAACACAACTCCTGCCGTATCAAATATTGTGTTAAAAGGTCACATAAAAAAATCATTCAAGGTCGTTTGGAAAATCAATCGATTTAATAATTCAAGTTCTAAATAAAGATGTAAAACTAGAAAGTTTTATATTCTCAAGGTGTCGTTTTATTCTAACTTGAATTATTTTTTAACCTTTTCAAAAATAGCTTGTTTCTTTCTACAACTTTTAACTTTTCTGAAATTTATTTATAGTTACAAAAAAAAAATAATAATAAATCCTTCTTTTTGGTAATAAAGCTTACTAATATTATTTTTCAACTTTAAAAATGTTCCATTTAATTACTTATTTTTTAATAAAAATTAATTTTTTTTTTTATTTTTTGTTATGAAACAGCGGACATCAACAGATATGGTCATTAGCCTGGTAGAAATTGGTACAATATGAAAAGATACCATATCTGACCGGAATTCGAACCCGGGACCTCCGCACGAATGCCGATACGCTACCTACTCAGCCACGGAGGTCGGACATTTTTTTTTTTTTAAATCGAAAAATATCCTGAACTGAGGAATTTTATTTTGCCTAAGTAAATGAATCTTAGTAGATAGTACTGTTGGTTATTTAAACGAAAAAAAATATTTAGAAATTTACTGGATCTTTATGACAAAGGCGACAAAGTACATTCTTTAAAAACACCTAGCATTGACTAAAAACGTACTAAAGGTTAAAAATAATACAATTTTTTTTTTTTTTAATTTTTAAATCTCTGACAAAGACATTTAATAGTTTTTTGTTTTAATTATTAAATATTTTAGTTTTAATAAAGGTATTGCATAAAATGGAACGACCAAAAGAAAAATATCCCTATGGGGCAAACAAAATGAGATTGGCCTATTATTTAAACAAAACATGTATAACAAAAATCTAACTCTATAAATGTAAAATTAAGATATTTGAATAAGGTGATTCATTTAGAAAGGTTGTACACTGCAGAGTGTTTGACCAAATTAATAAAAGCAGAGAAAATCTCTATAAATACAAAATTAACGATTTGAATACGATGATTTGTCCAGCTACGGTAATGTAAACTGCAGAATGTTTGACGATGATCAATATGGAGAGCTTTTAAAAGGAATCCAAAAGGAAAAGAAAAGAAAAGCTTAGATCATTTAAGGATAACACACTTAATGTATATAAAATTCATCCCCACAAAATGCTACATCAGAAATTTAAAGAAATAACATAAATAATGCAAGAGAGGAAATTGGCTTTCACGAACAAATTTTAAGGATGAATGATAAACCTGAATTTCCAAGAAAATTCTTCACTTTTATCTTGAAAGTGAAATAAAAAGCAACATTACGATAAACTTAAGAAAGATAGATTTTTTTTCATACATTGCACTTTTTCAAAAGACATTTGCAGGCCTGTTTTGTTACTACTTTCGGATAGTCCGATAAGATAACCATGTAGCGTCTTCCTATGCTTTTCTTAGGGAGATTTGTTCTTCGTATTTGTTTCTCCGCTCTCGGATAACGTTTTCTGTAACATAATTGGTGATAATCCATCACTCTTCTTTCTCCTATTTTTGTGGGGAAAGGATTACAAATATCGACTAAAAATTTAATTTGATTTTAAAGCTTGTTTTTGTCAGTGTTTCTTCGATTATGTTTCTGATTTCATAAAATTTTATTTTATTTAAAATTTTGTTTAGTTGTGTTTTATTTACAAACTAGGTAGTCCGTAAAAATGTTTCCAGAATATAAAAATAGCCCGTAATAAACATAATAACAAAAAACTTCTGTCTTGATAAAAATCAGAAAAAGAATATAAAATTAAAAAATTAATAGATTCACTACCAAACGTGACTAAACTCTTTGGAATACCATATTTCTTTTATTACTGAATTTTAATAAAAATTATAAAAAAATAAAATCAGCAGTAGAGAGAAGTGATTTCTCAAATTCTTCTATTACCAATTATTCTTAGTTGAACTTTGTAAGTAAAGAGCGCAATCTGAATTATATGTCATATCTTATTTTAAGCCGAATTAACATTTAACACGAAATCAGGGAAATTATTTTTTCATGTTAACAGATTTTTATAATACAAGAATAAAATAAAATATATGTGTGAGTGAGCGTGCGCATGTGTTTGCGTGAAAAAAAAAGAGTGTGAGTGAAAGAGTATGTGTGTAAGAGGGTAGAAAATTAATAAATAACTTTTTTGAAAGGATGCAGAAGCCGCTAGGTCACGCTGTTTATGATGTAGAGAACATGAATAAAGTACTATTTCTTGTACCTATCGTGCTACAAATAATTCACATAGAACCTTATTATTAATACAACTTATAAATTTCATAAATTCTTAAAGTATTTTGTAAAAATAGAATAAACTTATTTCTTCCATAGAATACAAAATATTAAGAGATTCTTTTTTCAAAAACCATATATATTATATTTCATCATATTTAAAAAATAATAATAAATCTTTTTAAAAAATTAATAAAAAAGCTCTGATTACATAAATAATGAAAAAATGGTAGTATAAAAATGATTAAGCGTAGTGTAAGTAAAGCGACTGTAAGATATTAAAAATTGTTTAATTATAAGTGTATAACACACAAGTGAATTCTACGATACCATCAATAATATATAACAATAAGAATTAAAAAGAAGTATCTTTTTTCTTTCTACTATTTGCGCACGCGTATATGCTTACATAAAATTTGTATGTATATGAAATTTGACTCAACTGTATGAAAGTAAAAAAAACAAGCTTTATACGAGCTCGTATAATAGCGATGTTACAAGAGAGCTATAGACAAAAAGATAAAAATGAAACATTGGAAGCAAGTAAAAACAAAACAAAAAAAATTGTAATGGTCACAACATACATAACTGACACGAACCACTTGAGTTGCTGTTCTTTTATATATAGTAAGCCATGATTGAATCATCATAACAGATACAAAAAAAACTTTTTTCTTCTATTAATTTTGCGTTAGGGTTAGGTACGTGCTTATACAGCAGTCTGTCTTAAAAGTATAAAAGGATCATTTTTCATAGAAGTAGTTGTATTAGTTTCTGTAGTGAACACACGTGTAATCTTAAATAAAAAGTTGTTTGTCTTATTTTCTTTTTTGTATATTTATACACTATTTATTAAAATATTAAGGTGCTGTGCTTATTATATTTATTAATTAATGTGAATATTAATAATTCTGTGATGTGTTGTTATACTTGTGACGAAAATGTTACAATTGAACATTTTAATAAACTACCGATTGAAAAATCTTAACAAAAAATTTATTTAAATATAATTACATTTTTTTTAAGAAAATTATTCTGTCGATGAGGTTTCAGAAAATACTAGTGAAAAATATTAAAAAATATAATGAAAAAAATTGTGATTTTTATAACACGTTCAAGTATACACAAACATGTACTCAAAATAGTAATTAATTACTAAATGGATAGGCCTTTTATAAATAAATTTTTAACCAAAATCGTATTCCTTTTATAATCAACGAGACCTATCTGTTACTTAAATCTGAAAGAGTTAAAATAAAATTTATCTTGGAAATAAGGTCTTATTGGTTATACGAACAACATTTCTAACGTTGGAGTGGATTTTTCGACCGACCAATTTCACTTCATTTTATATTTTACTAGCCGTTCGGAGCTCCGCCTCCTGGATCCCTATGGCCCAGGTCGGCACAGAGAGCCCGGGATAGACCCAAGGGCTCCCGAGAGCTGACCTTGGGGCTAAACCCAGGACTGCAGAGCTCGTCATTCTCGTCTACCTAGAACCCCGCAGGGTTAGTTAACCTCATGGTTATGAAAATAATACTGATAAATAACAATTAAGATTCAGGCTTTATAAATACTTGAAAAAGAAACAAAATTACAAGACAGAATAGTAGTAATGTAACTAAATTACACAGATATTTGACGAGGACGGATTTACAACTTTTCTGTTGCCATGGAGACAGAAATTAATTTTCAATTACTAATTTTTTTCTTCTTTAATGAATTTCAATTTATTGACAACTTCACACCCGAGGGGGCTAGGGCCTCGGTTTATGGCCTAAAACATTTCCTGGGATAACAAGAATGTATCCTGCAAATTTGAAAGCAAGCGGTCAGTTGATTATCTAGTGCTTCGAGAAAAACAAACAAACTTTCGGTTTGTATATAAGATTTTTTGTTTCAATAATACATTTTTATATATTCCAAGTATTTAATACTAAACTGAGTTGTTATAAGCAGCTGCTAAGTCTCTGGCAAGAATGAACACAGCACATAAATGTAGGAATTTTTGTGGCGACTTAATTACTAGGAGAAAATTTTGTTTTTGTAAATTCTGCTTTAAATTACAATTTTTTTAGACACCAGAATTATTGACATTGTTTCTAATTAAATTGGTTTTCTCATAAGTAATAAACTAACAGTATTGTTAATTTTATTAATAATTTTCATGTATTTATATTTTTTCTTAATATTGTTTAAAATAATTTTATACGCTATTAATTTTTTCTTTTGTTTATAAAACGCGTATCCTGTATATTCATGACGAATCAGCTTAAATAAGTTAAAATTTAAGTTACGTTGATGTTCGTATAACAAAATAAAACGTTGAAAATATTATAATAAATAATTTTAACACCTGGAAATGTAGTAATTGGAAGATTTCATTGACTAAAAAAAATATTTATCTTAATTACATATCACAAAATTATTCATTAAGTGTGAAGTACGTAGAATTAAGTATGATTGTTATTAGGTAATTATACTCGCACTTTTTTTTTTATTAAGGCAAAATTTAATTGCATCGCAGTACTCTTATAAAATAAATAGCAACAAAATATCTTTCTATTTTTTTGCTCAATAAAACATTATTACTCACCATATTTTAACGTAATATTTCTATTTCTTATACGGTAAAACAATCTATTGCAAATACCTATAAATTAACACTCATAATATTATTACCAAGAAAAAATCACGAACATACGATTATTTGACCTAGGCTATTGTATGTATTGTTTGTTGTGTTTAAAATAAAGATTCTAATGTATTATTTGATTGCCTAAATTATTTAAAATTTACTATAACTTTGATATATTTACCTTATAATATAGTAAATAATAAATCTGGTTTCACTTATTATTAATAGTAACTTATTTAAAATTTCACTACATTAAAAAATCATTAAAAATCAACCAATTTACTATAAAATGACGCCATGATCGTATATAGTATATCTGGATTCTTAATATCAGGTAACCAGTTTAAAAATAAAACGAAAAAAGACCTGGGTTTGTTACACTTTAATTAGAGTTAAATGATTTTCATTATTCATGTAAAGATAAAATTTGATTTTAATTTTTTTTATATATAGTTTAAAAAATCAACAAAAAAACAGCAGATTTAATTATAAAAAATTGTGTTATTTGTTTAAAAAAATAGTGTGTGTTTTTTTCACCCTACCCCGAAAACGAAAAATTTAGTATGAGGTGGGTTAAAACCAGTGGTCTAACCGCTTGATTTAACCTAATTTCGTTAATATAAATCCGTTGCTATTCTTGAATTTAACGATTATGACAATAAAAAGGGTGTAATTACGTCTTATATTATACATTACTACTTACCGTTAAGAATTAATGACTTTCTAATCTGACATAATTTCAATCAGAAAATAAATAAAAGCTTCTTAGTTGATAGATTAACTATTTCTACCAATTACTTAAAATACTATAATACTATAAATAAACACAACTATTTTAATTTTGTTTTATATAGATTTTTTTTAAAAAACAAACCCTAAATGATTTATGAAAAAAGTAATTTGTGAACGAGTGTTGGTACTTGTGAATCAGCAGGAAAAAAGTAATTTGGTGTATGAGTGTTGGTACTTGAATTATCAAGGGTGTAATGGCGTACTATGAAATAATTAAGAAAGTTAAACTTAATTAAGATTAATTACAATTATTATTAAATATTACTTTAAAAGGAAATAATAACATATTAATTAGGTAAGCTTATTAATAATTTATATAAAACTATCGTTGTTTCTGTTTTACTACTATAATTCAGTCTTAAATAATTCACTTAAAAAATAACAAACAAGCCTAACGGTAACATTTCTAAAGTACATTTAACAGTTTAATTAAAAACACTATTATATCTCCGATTGTTAAATAATGTAAATGTTAAAAAAAAACTTTGAAGATTAGTGTAATAAACATAATTTAATTTTAGGTTAGCTCAATATGAAATTTATTTTAATATTTAGATAAATGGAAAAAAACCAAACAAGTGCATTACAACTTGTCTGCACTAGCTTTTATATGACTTCATTCTTCATTGTCTCGTATTGTGTAGCTGTTGGGCGCTATGCGGGACATGAAAAGAGAGAGTGATATATATATATATATATATATATATATAATAGAGTAAATCGTAGAGAGGTTATCCTGTCGTAACAAATATGACATACATGCTAGACTGTACTATTGTGTATATACTGCTAGTTGTACAACAAAATATAACGAAACTTTCACACGTTTTCAATAAAAACAACATATGAAACGAACCGACATTACATTCACTATAATCATGTTTTATTATAATATAAAATCTAATAACCAGAGATTTATATATTGTTTTATTATGAACTGAAAACAACTTCCAATTAAATCTAATAAATGATTCATTTTTTAATTAGCTATTTAGTATTCAAAACATGAAATTTACTTCATGTTTTTGGTTTTAAACACTATATACATTATAAATTAATAATTTATTTAAATATATTTTGAATTTTATAAAAGGTAAGTTTTATGGTTGTGGGAAAAAACAAAGCTATTAAACAAATGTATTACATAATTTTATTAATATACTCAACTTATCTCATAAATAGATATTACATATATGTATTATCTTTACTTAGCCTGCATATTATTAATATAGGCTAAGCAAAGATAGTGCAAACAAATGACTTAACATTATTGACTCATTCATTTTATTATAATATTTATCATTAAGCTATACTGTCAAATTTGATAAACATGACAACTTGGTTAATTAGTTTCATATAAATCCTCTTATGGTTTAATTTCTATGATAGGTTTAGAATTGTTTTTTTTCCAATTTTAATTAATAACTTTTATTTAACAATACATAAATAGATAAATATGTACAAGGTAGTATTATTTAAAACAAATGTAGAAAAGAAAATCTAAGCTAAGTTTTTGAAAAATAATCTTTTTTTACAAACTTTATTTTAAGCTCGCCAGGTTAATCTAGTGGTTAAACTCTTCATCAGAAAATAAGCTGACTTCCGAGAGTTCTGAGGTTGTTGTCCTTGTAAAGTCTTGTATAAGGATTTGAATGCTAGAATATGGATACTAGTGTTCTTTGGTGATTGTGTTTCAATTAATCATACATCTCAGGAGTGGTCGACCTGAGTCTATTCCAGTTTACTGTTATACTTACTGTTATATGTTTACTGTTATATTTACACTTGCATTGCAGCTATGTCAGACCTGGCAAGCCAGTAGCAGTAATTGCATTTGCCTATATACACACACCCAGACCCGGCAGTAGCTGGAAAACTGGTTGAAGAAAACAAACATTATTTTATTGGTCATAGTTTGCCCCATATTCCCGTTACACTATTATTACAGATTATGATGTAAAAAATTGTTAGCGTATTTGTTTACTGATAGGTAAAAAGTCAGCTGTATAGTTTTTTAATCACAAGCCAATTACATCTGTTTTATATTGATGTAATTCTTTTGTTTCATTTCATGTATATTCTTAATAACAGTCTATCAGAGTTTAAAAACTTGAAAGATATTTACTTCCGTGGTCTCTCTTTCTGTTGATGGCTCAAAAATAATAGAAAACAATGAATTTAATCCGTTCTTCTAATCGTATTCATTCCCTTTATCTTTGTTGAAGTTAGGAGATCTGAAGATTATTGTTGGAAGTTTGTTATCTCTTTAGACAAAACAACAAAATATTTATTATTATAAGATGAAACATAACTCAGTAGCATTCTTTAGTAATCAAACATTACACATTCAGGAAAGATTTTCTTCTATACTCAACAGAGTTACCTATCAGATGGTTATAATCAGAAATAAAATATGATTAGGTATTTTTTTGTCATAGTTTGATGAATTTCTTTAATATTTCTATTCGATGTATTTGATCACAGGTATTTCTTTTTAGGTATATCTTTTCCTTTCTTTATCCTTATCATTTATTCCTTCTTCCTTAAATAAATACTATGGTAGTTAGTTCAACCATTCTCCCCACCACATAGTTCCATCACTGATAATATGCTGACATCTAGTACTTGGTAGAACTGAATATTCTTAATTGAATCTCAGTAGACTGGTGGTTCTCGATTTTATACTCATAAAATTATCTATGAACTCTGTTTTTTAGTAGACATAGGTTACATACTAAAGTAAAATTAACAGCTAATTTATTTACTGAGTAAATCCATACCTTTCATTCCTTATTAAATTTAAAATTCATTTAACAGATAATTTTCTGTTACATTTAATATATCATTTGTTTTCATTTACAGTAATTACATTCCATATATTATGTCAGGAATTATCCAAACTGAATATTTTAAATATAAGCACAATCAAAGTTTTAAAAAAATATAAATTTTAAATTATAGTCAATCTGGACTAGTTTTTTATGTTTTTTTTTCTTACAAAATATCGCGTAGAATCTCTTATCTTTTATATTAATTTTAATTCCTTTTCTGTGTTAGAGAATTTAATTAATAATAATAATAATATTGTGTTTTATCTATGAGTAGATTATTTTAAAATTAAATTAACCCTCCTTTTCAATATGCAGAAAGAAAATAAGAAAAAAACGCATATCCAGAGATTATAAATAAACTAACTTATTTTTGTTTTAAAAATTAAACAGTAGACCTACATCAATTAAAAAAGGAAATCAATGTATCTAATATTTATATAACATATTTTTTATTAGAAATAACATTATATATTTAATCCCTATTCTAATAAATCCTAAAAAGAGAACACTAAATCGGTACCAAATGAGAACATGAAAAAATTTTATATCTGCAAATATCAAATAAAAGTATAGTTATATAATCTTTAATAATACAACAAAAATAAGAAAAAATATGCATAGATGTTAGATTTTGATAGATGTTAAAGATGGGACCCTTTAGTAATTTTTCAGCAGTTAAACATAGATAAATGAAATTTACCAAAATACTCCTTCCCTGAAGCAATCTATTTTCATTATGAGACCAGCATAGTTTCATGCTCCTATGGTGGGGGGGGGAGTCTTCATTGGCGGTAACTTTTAAATTTAAAATCGAAAGGTAGAAGTGTAAAATAATTTAAAGGGTGATAAAAAGAATATTAAGGTAAAAAACTTATGACTATGGGAGCTCTAACCAAAAAGGTGGCTGTTTAATCTTGTTTTTTTATTTTAAAAGTAACCTCCATTATCTCTTAAATAATTGCTCTACGAAGAAGTGTTAAAAAAATAAAATTGGCGAAACACACCTACTTGAAAATGAAGTATTTTTTTTATACGAGACCAATAATTTAGGTGTACATCTAAATAGTGGGGATTTTAAGTCGCTCTCTGTGGGAGTTTGTACCAAAAAAAAATTCTTCTACCAAAAACCACATAATTATGAGTTGGAGCATTTGCTAATTTTTATGTTTTAATTTTTGGGGAGAGAGAGAGAGAGATAGTGTGTATACATAAACACACTAAATAAAATTTATTTAAATCATCTTTTACCACCGCTATACTTAGGCTAGAGTGTAAGAAGTCTATCAAGTTAAGAGAGAGTTCATATAATGCAGTGTTTCCCAAACAAACGGGGTAATTTAATTAATTTGTTGTTTTACACTATCTGCTTCGTTATTTTTTTTGACTGTGGTGCATGCAGTACATTTAAAGTGTAGATAGTACTAACCTGATCTGTTTTTTCTGAAAGTTAATGTTCATGATACATTTAATTCCTGTGGTATACAGAATAAAGATGCCAGTTGTATGGTTAAATATCATTTGCTTTTTGTTACTGTAACCCAGTGTTTCTCAGCCGAGGGTGTCGCGCAAACAACTTTTCACGTAAAGCATAATGAAATAATTTTACGTGTAAAAAATCATGTATTGTAAACATTTTATTTACATTTATAAGTATACATGAAAAAAAATAAACTAATTAGACGGTTGCGTTTGTTTTTCTATCAAAAGTTTCTCTATACATGAAACTATGTTGGAAGCATAGAAAAGCAAATTGTTTTCAAGTGTTAAAAGACGATTCCTATATTTAGTTTTTATCGCCACCATGGACAAAAAACCACTTTTACAGACGTAAAACGTGGCGAAAGAGATTAATATTTTCAATGCTTCTGTCGCTAAATATACATATTTCGACGAGCAAGTCAAAACGTATCCTAACTCTTCAGATGCGAATTGTAGTTGTAACGTTCTATCGGAAAATATTTCTATGAGCCGGTCGTAAATATCAACCGGTAAATTAGCTGCTGAAACAATGTTTTTGCTAAATGGACTCGGTGCCCATCTCTTCCAGAGATCATTTTTATCTTCTGGAAAATACTCCGCTAACGGAAGTTTTAGGTCGCGCAAATGCATCTTCATGTTATCCAAACTGTGATGAATAATAGTGTCTTCTTCATCCGTATTTTCTCATTATAATCGGAAGTGAGTGGAAATATACCAAGATTTTTCCTTTAAAGGCGAATAATCCAGATTTCAAGTTTCTTAATGAAAGCATGAACTTTGTCTGTCATTAATGAAATGTTTTTATCACATCCATATAAAATCAAGTCGTTTAAATGCGAAAATACATCAACTAAGTAATCCAACAGGAACTTGTACTCGTTGCTGCACTCTGGTTTTCCATCCGATGAGTTAAAATCATAATTTAAATAATTGTCATTGTACAATCTTTTCTTTTAACCAATCGATTCACTAGATGTAAACGGCCCACTTTGTTTTTTCACAAATTTATCCATTTTGCATAAGAATCTAACTGAAAAAAGCAATTTCACTGTATGACTGCACACTAAAAAACCGAAACCTCAGTTGTTATTATTGTTATTATTTTCAATGAAACTACGTTTTTAAAAACTTAAATAAAAACCCCAGACGCATGCTTCGCATTAGAAACTGAACTGACGTTCTGCAAACCCTTTCGCCTCTTTTCTACTGCTAAGAGCATGAAGTGTTCAAACGTATCGCATGCATGTTCGAATATGACGATCTCACAGCGAATATTATGCAAGCAGACCAAATTACTAGGAGCGTGTTCACATTAAGTTGTAACCTTTAAATCGCCCATGTTTGTACACTGCATACATGCATGATCAAACCCGTTGCCATCAACGCAGCTAAATAGTTTTAATTAGGTGTCATCGGGTTGGGTTGAGTGTCGAGAAATATTCATTATGTATATTTTTTTCCTTTTTGGGGGTCGTGGAGTTTAAAAGGTTGAAAATCACTGGTTTAACCCGATAATATGTCATAGTATAATTAGCTCAGTGAAGAAAGGAACAGGAAACCACTTCATTCCTCATTTCCCTTAGTAAGCCTGACGTAAAAACTGAATTATTTTTGGGAGTGGTATCGTCTGTCAGGCCGTTTACACTTTTATGATATGGTGCCTAGCATATATTAATAACTTATAAAAACTTTCTTTTTATTATCAACTTATAAAGTTTAGTAATTTTTTTATGTTAGAAAAAATTAAAATAGTGATAAGGTAGATCTAATCGAGTATCAGCCTGTAAATAAATAAATAAATAGATAGATAGTCAGACAGGCCGGCAAGAATGCAGATAAATAGTTTTATATATATATATATTTGTACAGTAATATCGTTTGTAATGACCTCCAAGGAACCTACGATTTCAGGTCATTGTAACCGATAGTCACAATAACCAGGTAGCTTAGTGGTCCTACTTTAATATGCCATTTACGCGGGTATAGTAATACAGTAAAATAATAATCATTCAAAATAATAATAATATATTTCCGTAATAAAATAATATAAAAAAACAAAAATATGCAGTAATACTTACAAATACGGTAGAGTAAAAGAAGATAGAGAAAAATTGTAAAAATTACTTTTTCTGCCAAAAGTCGGTTTTTTGCGTTGTTTCGTGTTGTAATTCAGTTTTTGAAGGCTCTTTACTAAATCAAAACAAACATTCTTTGATTCTTCATTGGTAATTTCTATAAAACTGAGAAACCGGGAAACGGTTTTCATTGCCGCTAAAACTTCTGGAAGATTTGGCGGGTTATGGCTTCACCCTTATCTTCGTTGTTATTAACTACGTCCCCGTCTATTTCTGCTGGTACTGAAGCCACTACATCATCTGTTACATTTTCATGCGTTTCTAGATCTTTGTCAACCTCTTGATAATCTTCAAACAATGCATTTGACAACTATTGATTTTGCAGACTACTGCCCCATTATATATATAAATAATTTATGCTGATCGGTACATAATTACACATTAAATATAGATCATGTCTTTAAAATATAAATTATAAGATATAAAATAGATATGATTAAAGCCTATATTAGTTATTATTTAAATATAAACCCGTAATGTTAAGGTAAATAAATTAAATATGAAAGATTACTATAAATTCAGAATGATTACGAATGAAATATACACTATCAACAGCTTATTAAAATAAATTTTAACAGTTGGGGAGATGATTGCTTACATGATTAAACAGAAAAATTCTTTATGTTTTTATTTAAAATGTTCAGTGTGTGTACCTTTTGTAACAAAACATTTATCAGCACGGTAGTCGAATTCGTCTCATACACGTGCAAGCACATGCCGCTAGACGGTAGCAACAGCATTTATATTGCGTTGTTTTAAGTCGGCGATATCAACAGGAAGGGACGGAAACTTTGTCTTTTACGTAACTCCATAAAAAGTAGTCGCAAGGTGTTAAGTTTGGACTACGTGGTGGCCAGTGCTTAAACACCATGTTTTCTTCATTTTCACGGCCGATCCATCGTCTGGGAAGGCGTTCATCTAGACAATTTCTGACCTGTAAGTGCCAGTGAGGCGGAGCTCCATCTTGTACAAAGATGAACTTGTCACTTTCCACCACTTTTCTTTTTACACAGATACCCTGTGTTTTGAAACTCTTTATTGCAGTCGTGGATTGATTTTCTTGTCGGTGGTGATCTACCGTATTTTGATCTGAAACTTTGCTGCACTACAGTAACAGAGTTTGTTTTGACTAATTTGAGCACACAAAAAGTTTTCTCTACTGTAGTAGCGACCATCTTGGCAGACTGGTAACATGACACATCAATCAGTGACGTTAGCATTAGAGTAAATATACCAACATGAATTTTAAAAAATTCTCAGTAAAACCAAATCATTTACTGTATTTACATACACCAGTTTAATCTGTTATAAGCTATCAAAAGTGTATATTTCATTTGATTTCATTCTGTATTTTACAATTCAGAAGCTGCTATTGAAAATTATTTTCATAATTTACACAGGAACCATCTTTTTTTTTTAAGTATTACTTAAAATTCATAGACAGATTAATATTGTTTCTGTAGAAAAATCTTTTAATTATATTTTAATAAGTTCATGGAAGGATTTTTCAAATGCTTTGTTGATTTATTAAAAATGGCAAGGAAATCAATAAGGTAATTTCTTGCAAGTCCAATTGTTGAATTTTATGAAAACAGTTCTGTTAATTGGTTCCATTAATAAATAAATAAAAACATTATATTTTGGTAAAAAAGCTCACTGCAATTTTAATTAGCAATATAAATTTATTTATAAAAGGTGAATTTATTAATTATAAATTTAAACCTAATCTGATTTCTCATTAATTGTAATCTTCAGGTTTTTTGATGGAATGTTTCGGGAAGTACTTTTAACTACTTTTAGATAATTTTGAAAAGATAATATTTTAAATCGGTAAAAAAGCAGTCTAGGCCGGCAAGATTTGTTAATAATGACATCTGATAAAAAAAAAAAATACCAACTCTGGAACTCTGCCACAAATCCAATTTAGGTTACTCTGTCTGACTGTTTTCATTTATATTCATGATAATATGAATTCATGTATATTACATGAAATTAAATGAAGAGAGAGATTCTAAATGTTTGATGCTAATAATATACATTTGTAATAAGAAAATCAGTACAACATCAATAAAGTAATAATTATTGCTTCAATAAATCAGCTGCGTTACTTTGGTTAATTAATTAAATTTTTTTTTTTTAAATTAAATTTCAGGTAAATTTAATTTTTTAAAAAATTGTTTTAACAGCTGAGTGCAGTAATACTGTTACTAATTAGAAAGAAAAACTTATTATTTTAATTGATGATAAGAGAGTTTTATGTCATGTAAAACAAAAATATTACATAGTTATGTGTACATTTTAAATACTATTATTAATTTTATCATTCATCATTATAAAATGTTTTATCAAAAAAAAGTTGTCATTGATAAGTTTGTTTTATAATAAAAATGAACAGTACTGGGATATGGCTTTATGGTTATGTAATTACAATAATCCGTGTCATATAATAGTTTTACTATCTAATTTTATTTTGAGGTCAAAAAAATACTCATCCTAAATTAAAATTTGGCAGTAAACCTCATGAAAATTAAATTCTAATGTATGTGCCAAGCACCAAACACTGATGTATGTAGTGAAGATTATTAATCTCAGAAAAAGTAATATTGATTAGTGTTATTTTTTCCTTAGGTGCTGTAGTCATAAAAAATTAGAACAGATATTGTGAAGAAGAAATTAATTATGTCTAATTCTAAGAAATAATGCATTACACTCTCTCTGCTTTGTAGAGGAAAAAATGTTAGTATGGGTATAGAAAAGTAGGTATTAAAATGTGATTGTTTATCAGCTGTTAATGCTTTATAATTTATAATTGTTTGACATTAAATTTGTGTTCTTGTTTATCTTTTTAATGCTTTGAAGTTATGACAGTGATGGTCAGTCACCCATAATCTAATTAATTTATTCGAGTCATGTTCTATCATTGTGATTTTCTCTTTTATAATAATTACAACCAATGCTTTTATAAGTTGCTCGTTACTAAAATATAATTTATTTTAATTATTTAAATTTCTGCTATGAGCATCTGTTTCATGCTAAAAGTGTTTCTAAGAAATTCAATTTCCATAGCTAAATCATTATTTAAGCATACTTAGCAAAATAATGAAGAGTAAATATCTTTCATGAATTCTTAGAATGTTTTGACAGGATTAGGAAAGCAAGATGATTTAAGGATTTAAGTATGTTAAAAGAATGTACAAAATTTTCACTATTTGTATTTAAAGCAACTTATGTACAAAAGACATCAGTCAGAATTACTTTCTCTGAGATAAATGATGTACTGCATTTTTTGTCAAGTTACTGCAGGTATCATTTGTAAAGCTACCTCTTATAAAGTTGACAATGGAGAATTACAGATTCCTCATTTACTTAGTGAAAACCTGGCATGATATGCTAGTTATTTTTAAAAATAACTGTACTGTTTTTAAGAGTAACTTGTGTTTGATCTCATGTCCCTATATGGTTATGGTGCATAAAAAATAACATTATTTGATTTAATAGCCTGATTTTATTACTTGTATTTAATAATTGTGAAATTATTATTTTTAAAATGAACTGAACAAAATTATAGATATAAAAATCACATTAAAATTATTTACTTTTGAAGCTATTCATTTACAGGTAGTTAACATGAGCTTTTTGCTGATAGCAGCAATGCAATAACATTCAAACAGCAGTTTTTCAAAATAAGAAGACAAAAAAATTACAACATAGTCCAAAAGAGCACTGAATTTCAACTATGTCTGTAAGTTTAGTTTAAAGTTTTCATTTAAAAATTTTTTTTAGTTGCATCAACAAATGCAGTCATAAACCAGTATCGGACAGAACTCAAGCATGTCGAGGACATGCTTATCCCCCTAATTTTATTTATTTATCCCCCTAATTATTGCAGAACTTGGACATTTGTTCCGTGCTGCTGGATCTTTTTAATTAAATGCAAGTATTTATTTTTATTGGTAGGTGTATTGTAAGTTTAGTTGTTTTTAATTTTTTCAACAGTTGGAATTTAGTATTATGTTCTGATTCTTTATTTATAAAATGGACTTGAAACATTTTTACTGGGGTATTCCTTAGGAGAGTTGCAGAAATCTTCCTGTGCAAATTCCCTTCAGACCATCCTCTGAAGCCCTTTTGGTCTAGCAGGAATGCACTTGATGGGGCACTAGTTTGATGGACTGGGTAATACGCTCGCTTCACAGAGCTATATAGAAAAGGCTGAAGACAAGCACTTAAGTAGATTAAAGTGAAGGAAGGAATGGAAATCTGGGTTTTGCAGATTTCTTTCTTCACCTTTTTCATTTTCTTCTGGTGGACTGAGCTGCACTAATTCCATTTTTGGGAGACAATCTTCTCACTTCCTTTTTCTCTTCATTCTTTTTTACCTGACTCTTCATATTTGTTAGCTGTAACTATTTACAACCGGTAACCTTAAAAGTGCCGTTAGGCCTGAGAAGGGCATCACAGAGTACATTTTCTTCTTTCTTCATATCACACCACTGTTGAATTTCATCTTGGTCTTTTCTTGCTGTCTTTTAGTTTGCATCTTCTTCATTATTTAGGAAAAAGGAATCGGTTGGGAAAATTTAGTATCGGGTTCTATGCATACATGAGATGGCAGCGATCGCATAATGTCTGTCAACCAAAAATACACAAAACTCATCATCATCTTGTAGATGCACATGTATCAAGAGTCTGGAGAGACTGTAAAATGTAAAAAGGTGTCCTTGTCATTGTAATCACTGCTGTTTTGTTGGCATTATTTGAAGCAGACCTGAAACATTAACCAGTAATAAATATCAGTAGCATTCAGTTATTGAACCAAAGAATTCCTAAAAGTGTACGTGAACTTTATAGATCTATAGAAACCATTTTAGTAAATGAAGTATTGGCTATGAGTATTTCATCCTAACTTTACATTCTTTTATTTTCCAGCTTACCAACCTCTGAGATGCTCTGAACAGTGGATTTTACCAATTTTAGTAGAATTAAAAAATAAAATTAAAACAGTGACTAAAGTACTTATTCTTTGAATAAACTAATACTGTACTTTGAAGCTTAGAATATCTTTTTAATGCCTTTAAAAGTTTTGTAATCAAAGTTGTTTTTATTTTGCCTTTATAAAAATTTTTGTTTACGTATTCCATAGACTTCTTTGGAAAAACCATGTCAAAATTTCAATTTTCTGACTATTCCTAAATTGAACATACCTAACAGGTTTTCCAGCTATACTGATCTCAGCACTTTCATTCTCTCTTTTATTTAATCCTTTAGGAACTTTTAATCAGAATGGTTTTTCCCCCCAAGTACCTCATTTGGAATAATTGCCAAATGTTACCTTCTTATCAATTTAAGAAATGACAGAATCAGTTATAATTGAGTCTGTAAGGGTTTCATATTTTAATTATAAAGATTGATCTGCATCTCATCGCATCTCCTTACAAATAAATAAAAAAACTTTCATAACAGTAATTTATTACATAAGGAAAATATATGTGCCAGGCATCTAGTTTCCAGTGTTTCAGTCTTGGTTATCCTTTTCAATCACATTTATATTTAACTTCTTAGGGGTTGTCAATAAAAATAGTTTTCCTTAATTTTCTTAAGGAACCCTTATGAAATAACTATGCAAAATTTCTCAGCTTTCTATTTATCTGTGAAATCAATCGAAGAACTAGTGATAAGTGAGTTAGAGAGGGCAATCCTCTATGTATATTTAAAAATTCAAAAACAACGGGCTGCATCTCTAACAAATCAGCATCACTAATTTGAGCATGATAAACTATCAATTTATAAGATATGCAGTTTACTAAACATTTTGGTATTCAAATATTGATTTTTGGCTAACTTTAGGTGTTACTAAACATACAATCTATAATGAGTTCATTCCTAGTATTGACTTGGCAAATTTTGATCATTGCTATTATTTATTAGATCACACAAAAACTTTTTTAAAAAAACTTTTGGTAATTTAAGACTGATTCATTATATTAAATAATATGATCACTAGATTTTTAGTGGTAAGAATACATCGTTTAAATAACTGGTCTCAAGTTTAATTCAACAAAAGTTGCTAAACAATACATTTTTTCATAACAAAAACATCTAATAAATTCATTAATTTGGTGCTTTAGTTTTATATTGCTTCATAACACCTCCTCTATGAATCATGAGACCTTGCCGATGGTGAAGGGCTTCAGTGCTCAGTGATACAGAGTAGCTGGTCTGAAGGTGCAACCATATCGAAGAGGTATCTGTTTATATAAACTAAGGAATGATTCCTGAAAGAGAGCAGCAGCTGTTAAGGGCGCAGGTCAGGAAGTTTTGGCCATATCAACATCATACAATCTTCTGAGTACTGCACAGCCGAAAGAGATAGAAAACTACAGCTGTTTTTTTCCTAGAAAATGTAGCTCTGCATTTTCATGTAACAAAGATGGAGATCCTTGGCAAAATATTCTGGAGGTAAACTGGTACCCTATTCAGATCTCCGACTGGGGACTACTAAGGAAGCGGTCACCAGAAAATTAAAAAAAATAACGTTTTACGAGTCGGAACATGGAATGTTAGAAACCTAAAAAAGGTTGGTAGGCTAGAAAATTTAAAAAGGGAAATGGATAGGATAAATGTGGATGTAGTAGGAATTAGTGAGGTTCGGTGGGAAGAGAAAGGCGACTTTTGGTCAGGTGATTTTAGAATAATTAACTCAGCTTCAAATAATGGGCAGGCAGGAATAGGTTGAATAATGAACAATAAGATAAGGAAGAGAGTAGAGTATTTTGAAACACTTAGCAATAGAATCACTGAATAATTAGGATAAAATCAAGCCTAAGCCGACAATGATTGTTAACATCTATGTGCCTACAAGTGCCCATGATAACAATCAGGTAGAGTGTAAATGAAGAAATTGATGAAGCAATTAAACACAGAAAAGGGGATGAAAATTTAATGATTGTTGAAGATTGGAATGAAACCATCGGAAAAGCAAGGAAGAAATATTGTGGGTGAATACGGTCTGGGCAAAAGAAATGAAAGAGGGAACCAACATATTGAGCTTTACACAAAGTATAATTTAGTAATTGCTAATATCTAGTTTAAAAATCAGGATTTGAATGGAAGAAAGGCTCCTGGGAAGGCGACATACCTGCAGAATTACTGCGCAGTGCAGGTGAGGAAGCAATAGATAGGTTATACAAACTGTGGGTAATATTTACAAAAAACGGGAAGTTCTGTCAGACTTCAAAAAGGGTGTTATAGTCATGATACCAAAGAAAGCAGGAGCAGATAAATGTGAAGAATACAGAACAGTTAGCTTAACTAGTCGCGCATCAAAAATCTTAACTAGAATTCTGTACAGAAGAATTGAGAGGAGATTGGAAGGATTGTAAGGAGAAGACCAATTTGGTTTTAGGAAAAGTGTAGTAACAATGGAAGCAATTTTAATACTCAGATTAATAGTAAAAAGAAGATTAAAGAAAAGCAAACCAACATACGTGGTATTTATAGAGTTACAAAAGGCATATGATAACATAGACTGGAATAAAATGTTCAACATTTGAAAAAAATTTAGGGTTCAATTATAGAGAAAAAAGTGCAATTGCTAACGTTTACAGGAACCAAATGCAACAGTAATAATCAAAGAGCATAAGAAAGAAGCAAGAAGAAAAGGATAAAGAGTCAGACAAGAGTCAGACAAGGATATTCCCCATTCCTGTTACTCTTTAATCTGTACACAGAACTATAGATAATGAAGTTAAAGAACACTTTAGATTGGGAGTAACAGTGCAAGGTGAAAAGATAAAGATGCTATGATTTGCTGATGATATAGTAATTCTAGCCAAGAGTAAAATAGATTTAGAAGAAACAATGACTGGCATATACTATCCAAGAAATACCACATGAAAATAAACAGGAACAAAATGAAAGTAATGAAATATAGTAGAAATTAAGTAGATGGACCACTGAATTTAATAATAAGACTAGAAAAGAGTATGGAGGTAGAAGAATTTTGTTATTTGGGAAGTAGAATTACTAAAAATGGACGAAGCAGGAGCAATAAAAAAGCCGAATAGCACAGGTGAAATGAGCTTTCAGTCAAAAGTATAACAATTTGTTTACATCAAAAGTTAATTTAAAAGTCAGGAAAACATTTTTGAAATTATATGTTTGGAGCATAGCTTAACTATATGGAAGAGAAACATGGACGATTGGAGTACCTGAGAAGAAAAGATTAGAAGCTTTTGAAATGTGGTGCTATAGGAGGATGTTAAAAATGAGATGGGTGGATAAAGTGACAAATGAAGAGATGTTGCATCAAACTGATGAAGAAAGAAACACTTGGAAAAATATAGTTAAAAGAAGAGACAGACTTATAGGCCACATATTAAGGCTTCCTGGAATAGCTGGCTTTAACATTGGAGGGACAGGTAGAAGGAAAAAATTGTGCAGGCAGGCCACGTTTGGAATATGTAAAACAAATTGTTAGGGATGTTAGCATATATCGAAATGAAACAACTGGCACTAGATAGAGAACCTTGGAGAGTTGCATCAAACCAGTCAAATGACTGATGATAAAAATAACTTCTTAACAAAAAGATGTAAATTATTTTGTTGCTTTACAATACTTGGCCGTGCTTTGCTTATGGCTGTCTCTTATGTAAAGTACTTGTGGTTTAAAGTTACTTTTGATGAAATTAATGGTATTCAATAAACAACCAGTCCGTGAGGTGACTGGAATGAACCTGTCGCTTGATTGATGTAAATCAACTTCATTTCAGTGGGAAATGCTGATCAGACAAAGCATACTTTCAATGCAAAACCATTTCGTTCATTTCCTTCATACTTTATAACCTTGATATCGAATGCTTCTTGTTCTTGAGAACTTTCCTGATTTCTTAAACGATTCATTAATCATATCTGGTCATCTAAAACCATTACAGTTGAGTGTCCAGACAAACATAAAAGAGTGATTTACATTTAGTAAAAGCCATTAGATTTTTTAATTTCTTTTACTTTAAATACAATCACGGTTCGAGTCGCTTCATTGTAATCCGGTTCTTGTTAATGTATTGTGTCGTTTAGTGATAATCTAAGAATGAATAAATGAATACATTGTTTTTGAGAACTCATTATTAAAATGTATATATTTATTTATATATGCTATTTTAAAATTAGGTCAGTCATATCCATTTTTTTAATTTATCAACCACACCTACTTTCCCATAATTCAATGTTGCAGAATAAGTAAGTTTATTTATCGTACTAAGTAACTTAAATGCTACTTATTAAGCTTGAAACATGCAACATGACCGTAAATATTTGACCTTGTAATATTTATATAAGAAATTATCAATTTATTTATGCTGTTGTAAATTAATCGACCGTAATCTGTTATTATTATCATTATTATTAATATCGATGTAGGTTTATTATTAGAACATTAATGTTTTATTATCTGCGTGTTCAGTATTAAAAATTGGTTTAATCATTCCTAATATAAATCGTGATGTTAACATCAGTAGGTTTGCTGTATTTTTTTTTCGAATTATAATTTTAAAATATAAAAATCTGATGTGGACACTACATGACTTCCTTATTCCCCTATTAAATTACATATACACATTTTTTTAAAAAGCAAAGCGCATAAAATTTTATTTCATTAATAACTTATGATATTTTTACATGTTTTTTTTATTATTATTTATCGTAACATTTTTTTTTACATTAAGACGTTAATAATTATTAATAAATCAATATATTTAAATTAAAAAAAAGCTAAAAAAGGAGATAAAGTCTGATTCGAACCGATGTGCCTTTCCTTTGTAAAATCCAAATATTTCATTAATTAAAATTTTATTTGCGATAACTCTGGAACCAACGAAAATAAGTACCACTTATGACATAACGTTGAAAAGCTCTCGATGAGGGCTTACTGCAGTTTAGAAAAAGTTTAAAATCCAAATTGTTTTGAATTTTGGGGGTTTTTTGGACACTTTTGGTTCAGTCGATTGCCATCAACATGGGAGGTGCATAACTAGATCTTCCAACAGTCCTAAATCTAAAATTTCAGCATCCAACGGCTAATCGTTTTTTAGTTATGCGAGTTACGTACGTACGTTCAGACGTCACGTCGAAACTAGTCAAAATGGATTCAGAGATAGTCAAAATGTATATTCCGTTGAAATCTGAAAACTGACATCTTTCGCGATCACAATACTTCATTTAATTCGTACAAGGAAGCAGAAAGATAAATTTTCATATTTATCTGAATGAATTTAAATCCGACCAAGCCTATCAATTAATATTTATATGTAAAGAATTTTATCAATTAAATCTATTAATTTATTACTGCTTTTGCTTAGTATTTGTCTTTTGATCGACAACGAACCAATAGACATAAAATCCAGTTCTAAGGAACCAGATATATTTTAGATATGTCAGTACTCTCGACCATTATTTTCCGTTAAAATGAGATTCCTCTTAACTGTTTCTGGTCGATACCAGTCTATACTAGAGGTAAATTTTGTTCATTTGTTTCTTTGTCCGTATTTAAATATCTCAGGAAACACGAGGAAATCTCTCGTATTAGATTAATTTGAAATGTCCATTCATCGTTTAACAGCCGCTTCCTGAATTACATTGGATAAAATATCCTCTTCGTCATGTTTTTTTTTTTTTTTTTTTTTTGTAATATAGTAATTATATAAATAGATAATTAAAATTTGATTTGAAAAAAAAAATGTTTATCAATTAATCTGATTTTCCAGATTAGGAGGTTGACTTTCATTTTTTTTACTTATTTTCTTTTATACCAAAGATATTCTTCAAACTTAGTAAAAAATTAAATTTCTTATCGGCATAGCTTTCTTGCTTTCCATAGCCCTTTCAGTCAAAATATGTGACATTTCAACATTTTTCTTTTTGTTTTCAAGCGTTAGCTTTTGGATACCGGTAAAATACTTAGTGATAGTAGAATTTTTCTAACCCTTCTTGTCTCCCTCAGGAGGTTTAATCAAAGAAAATATGAAGAATAAGTTCTAAACTGTTAAAGAAAAAAATTAATTTAACTTGTTCCTGTGTAAAATAATAAACTGCATCCCTTCCGTCTGAGAATTCTTCAATACCCGGAACAACTAAGGAAAGTAGCATCCTTGAAATTTAAGAGTGAGGAGCAACACAAAATACCGATGCCCAAGGCTACAGATAAACAGAGCGCTGTAGATCGCCGAAGTTAAACTAGATTCGGAGCAGTTTTAGAGTATATTGCTTATATAATTAGCAGCTAATGACCTTAGCAGTCGATGCTACTTATAACTTATTACTAAAAAAAAAATATATTTATTAATAATCTTTCCACGTAAAATTGAATGTTTTTTTATACATTGTTCATAGTACACACTTCATATTTTTGTATTTTAAACAAAATTAAAGTGTTCAAGGCTACTTCTATTTTTATCGGTGCCGTTTTTTTCTGTTCTGTCATGCGACAACAATAAATAAGTCGTGCAATAAATTTCATTTTAATGAAAATTGTAGTAGATTTATATTTAACCACATTTAACTTAAACATTTATTATTTTATGTAAAATATTATCTTTTAATATAAAACATCATTTATTTACTCGTATTTGTTTAGCGATTACCATTTAGGCATTTTTTATTAAAATTTTTAAATAAAGTATTTCACCCGCATTAATGTTATAAATCAGTTTTTCTCAACCTGTGGGGCGCGCGCCCCCTAGGCGGGCGTGATAACACTAAATGGGGGCGCGAGCATATCGAAAAGAAAATATTATTAAAAAAAAATATTAATTTACTGAAAGGAAAGCAAAACAAAATACATTCTGACTTAGTAAATAATAAGATGCACATTTACACTGATATAATACACTTATAAATAGGATTGTATCGGTACTGCACAATGTATTTAACAATTAACTTATCGATACTAAATTAAAAACAAGTTTAATAATCATTAGCTACTCCCTTGGGCTTTTTTACAGAGCACAGTTTTTCGAAGGAAGTTTTAATATTAGAAATAGACTTCCGAGTTCTTTTTCGACATATACATGAAATCTATATTTTGTCTTCAAAGCGGTCACCGCAGAAAATCCGGTTTCGCAAAGGTAGGATGTTTTCAGTGCAGAATACTCATCATCCACCCCAGCCCAAAATTCATGGAGTGATTTATTACTAAATTGTCTTTTGATTTCATCACTTGCCGTGAAGTCTATGAAGATTTCTTTTTCGGCAGTTGACAGCCCTTCGGGAATATTTTGAAATGGATCCCTAACCGGCTCGTAACTTGTTACCAAATTGTCAGCAAAAAAAAAAAAAATTCGCTAGCATGACTAAGTGGCTTTCAGTGGTTACAAAAACAACTTTCGCATGTTATTTTTCAGCCTTGTAATTTTTAACACATTCATCCACATTTTCAAACGTTTCTAGGTTTTTGTGATTTAAATTTCTGCTCCACAATTCCAATTTTCTACAAAAAGCATTTACTTTATCACTCGTATCCGACATATGTGTATTTTCTCCTCTTCAAGGTATTTAATTTCTCGAATATGTCGACCAAGTAGCTCAATTCCATCACAAATAAACTACCTGAAACTTCTCGGCTTCCGGTCAGTTTTCCTCTTCTACATTTTTAACAGAAAGATGTAATATTCAGACGAAATACGTTGTTCTTTTTTTAAATTATAGAAGAAAGCTTCAAATTTTATATTTAAAAAAAAATGTTATTCAATAATGAATTATTCTAAATTACTACATTTTCAGTCGACTGTGATTTTATTAATATACAATTAAAAATAGGTAGTAAATCATGAGTACTGTATCGTTTAATATTATTACTGTAATGTTGAATGAGTATAAATCCATTATTCTTATCGTTTCAATCATCAGAAGCAATCAGTCGTATCAAAAACCCTATATCTACTTATAATTTAACAGATTTGAATTTTATATAGGTTAAAATATAAGACTTGTTCTATTAAAATAAACATCACATCACCCGAAGTATAAAGGTTCTTTAATAAAAATACCGGATTGGTTATCAGCCGTCAGACCTTTTAATATAGGCCCTATACACCGACAATACCTTTTTTCTTTCTTATTCCTGTTTATCCTCCGGGAATTACCGTTCAGGTATTACTTTAGAGCATATATGTACGAGCGTAAATAAAGTGTAGTCTTGTAAAGTCTCAGGTCGACCGTTCCTGAGATGTGTGGTTAATTGAAATCCGACCAGCAAAGAACACCGGTATCCACGATCTCGTATTCAAATCCGTATAAAATTAACTGAACTGTCTTTGCTAGGATTTGAACGCTGGATTTTTGACTTCCAAATCAGCTGATCTGGGAAGACGCGTTCACCACTAGACCAACCCAGTGGGTTCCACCGACAATACCTGCCCGTACATTTACTTTGACTGGATACTGTGTATGGGCCTCACATACCAGCGTTTATTAATACCGGTCTGTTATAAACAATTATGGCAATTTACATTGCCGTTTAAAAAAAATTTGGCCTCATCTATAAAAACAAAATTTTGCAAAATTCAAGTCTTCGATCGAAAGCACAAGATAAATTTTAATCTTCCCGTATATATATATAAAAGAACGTAGTCGGCCGATACCTTATCATGAAAGTTACAGTATTCTAACCGGAACGATTTTAAAGTTGTAGAGGGGTTTCCGTACTTTTGACTCGCTCTGTATGAAGATCCATTTCGTTGAAAATTTCACCCGAGAGCTTTTGAAGACTGTTGTCGGGTGAAAATTACTTTTTTAATCTTCACGAAAACAAAACACTTCTTTGCGGTTTAAAATTTTTCAGTCATTACTGACTGCGATTCGTAGTCGGAAACTTTTGCATGAAATGTTGAGTGCTACCGTTCCACCAGAGCGATCGGAAGTGTTAGAATTAAACACAATATTACACAGTTTTATCGAAAAAGTATCTGAGGTTAAATACAGTACAAAGTTTTGCAACTATCTTACTAATTTTTGTTTTAATTCTTTCAGTGATGTAGAAGCCTTTAAGGTCCTGGCTTGTATTTTTTTCCTAGATCAACAATAAATCTTTGAGAAATACTTTTTTTACAGGTTTTTATTACACTATTTTACTACTTTTTTCTTTAATATTTTTATTCGTAAATTACATTTTTTTTGTATTTGCCTTTTTCGTAACATTTTAGCTTTCTTGTGGTTAAAATGGCTGTTTTGATTTAAATAATTAACCTTTCACGAGGTAACGTGCTTTGCGACCTTCAAATCCCATAATTAAATATTCACTATAGAAAAACTGAATTGAATGCTAACAACAAATTCCAGCTCTGCAAATTTCTATATAAATCAGCGTTTGTAAAAAGTCAATAAAAAATGTAAAAATATTTAACCGAATAACTTATTGGAGAAAACTTATATTAAACAATTTTTACAGATTGATGTTCCTAATTTTCATCGATTTACCGAACGATTAGTGATTTTGTTCAGTGGTGGCGCATTAATTGTGAATATACAATCTAATCTAGCGAAGATATTGATCATCATCTAAAATTATTGTGTATATGAAAGTTGACAGATGATAGCTAGTTGTTCCTTATGAATGACAAGGTTGGTAGCCGTAAACTGAACTGATGTCAAATATTACTTTTTCTCTTTACATCTCTGCATGTCGTGCTTAATTTTAAATATTTAATTGCACGTCTTGTGTGTGTGTGGGTGTGTGTATGTGTCTGTGTAATTGAATTTACGTGTGTAACTCCAGGTTTCATTGTTAGTTATCGGTTGAAAATGTAATTTATTTGTCAAACTATATGAAATTATATTTACTTGTCGGTATTTTTTTTATCGATTTTTGTACTTCTTGAATTACCACTACAGTATTGACTGTAAGTACGGTTACAACCTTTAGGCACAAAAAGGTATACTATAAAGTATATAACTTTTAGGTACCAAAGGCATTTATTTATAAAGGTACAAAGAATCGTATGTGGATGATCCGTTCTTCGAGATATCTATCGCAATTTTATTTAGGTAGCTGTATCCATTGTTCATGAAGCGACATTTAATTTAATTTTAATTATATCTTTGACCCATCAGGCTGTGATATTTGTTAATTAATTAGAACCCGACAACAGATGTCGGCTAGGAGGTACAGGATTAAATTTAACTGTTGAGTTATAGCTTTATCATTTTTATCTCTAATAAAAATTAAATATTACTTAATTCAACGACTGTGCGTGAAATAATCACAGAGCGGTTTATTATTAATTTTTTTATTGTGTGACGTTCTGTATACAGCATTATTTTTCAGTTCGATATTCATGCGTTTATGTTTATGAATATGCAACATTTATTAAAAACAATAGCCGCTTATTTTTAAAAAAAATAACAATCTTTATTAAACTAGACAACATAAATATTTTCATATAAATCAACGAAGTATTTTGGTTTACGAGAAACTGTCATTTTATTAAAAGATTCTGTTACTATTTTTTATAAATTGCCTGTAAACGATTTCTCTTTTACATACACAATATTTCTTTGTTGTTGAGTGTTAAAAATAATACTAACTTTTTCTTTAAAAAGACCTAAATTTTCTACATCTTCGTGAATCGTATACAGTAATATGTGCTGTTATAAGTTTTGTTCTTACCTTCGAAACCGGTATTTATGTTGTTTTTTATCCAGTATATTTAATATTCAATTTTTTTATTATTTAATGATCGTATGTTATTTTAGCGTTTTTATTTTGAATTGCTGACACGGACTTTGTCACTCCTAATTTTTTTATTTTATACTTACTTATACGAGTATATATTTTGATGCTGCTCTGATCAAGGTATTTTATGATTTCTTTTGATCCACCCAGAGAAATAGCAGGGCAGTTTTTTTTTTTATTCACTGAGTACTACACTTACACATTCCTGACGTAATCTATATAATGTGTTATTATCTAATGGATCAGGATAAATTCTTTTTTTAACATCTTTTCTATCCCGTGCTTTCCTCTGAACGCACGGGTTGAGATTACAAATTCCAACATATTTTCTGAGAAAAGCACGGATGAATCGGCAATATTTTCATTACAATAACTGTTATAAATCGGAGTAGAATATTTTCAATAATTTATTCATTAAAATGTCTTAATTCACGTAACCGTGTAGTTTGTAGAAATTATAATTAATCTTTACGTTAAAACGTATTTAAAAAATTACGTCTCATCCCCAACAGTTGTTACTTTGTGGGAGTTTACAACTAACTTAAAATGAAATATTACCTTTCAAAATGAATTTTTGTATAAGATATTAATCGTTACGTCTAAATATTACCCAAGTAATTTTTTTTTAATTTAAAAATATTTTCATTATTTCTTATATTACAAATCAGTCTTTTATTAGAAAAATGGATAAATTACTTCTTATTAACTAAAATATATTATTTGAATGAATGGATATTTTAGAATTATTTTGAAATATATATAAATATAGTAGGATATTTAAAACGTAATACAAATTTTTTTATACAGAAATCAGTTATACTGGTTTACCTGGAATCGGCTTTTTTCGTAAGATCTAATGTAATATCATTAATTATATTTAGTTTGTTTTTTTTTTTTTCATTTTATTTGTGTTGACACAACACAAGTAACCTATTCCATATAATTATAAATTATAATGAAAATTTTTAATTCTACGACCTTACTAATAGTTGTCGACTTAAATTATTACTTCAAAATTGAAGTTAGTCAAGTTGTTTGGTTATAAGACATTATAATTTTTTTATTAAGGAGTATTTTTGTTTAATAACAGCTTCGACTTATTAAGTCATATACATATTTATCCTTATATTTAAATTCATTCTTTTTTTGTTTATTTTAAGATTTTGTGTTCAAAGCGTAAATTATATAAGAAAATTTAAAAAAAAGGTAAAAAATAATAGATAAAATACTGGATCGTCTCTCTTAACCTTTACTACGACCGAATATGCAAACGTGCCTTTTACCTGGATTCTTAGAATATTCCATCGTATAAAATTTAATTACACAATCCCCAGTTTGAGTTTTATTCTTTATCGATTCTTTTTTTTATTATGTTTTTTAAATTTATAATTTAATTTGCGCCAACAACCACCATTATATTTGTGCCACAGCAACATATAAATGCAGTTTTATTTTATCGAACAAAACAAAGGATTACACCGTTCACATCATTACAAAATGTAAGTTCCTTTTAGTACATAATATAACAAAATAAAGAATCCATCAAATATATATCCCCGCCGGGCTGGTTTAGTGGTTAAATCGTCGTTATAAATCTATTGTTAAACAGCTGATTTTCAAAGTAGTCGCTTTTGTACGGATTTGAATACTTTTTTTTTCTTTTTTCTGTTTAGCCTCCGGTAATTACCTTTCAGATAATACTTCAGAGGGTGATATGTATGAATGTAAATGAAGTGTAGTCTTGTACAGTCTCGGTTCAACCGTTCCTGAGATGTGTGGTTAATTGAAACCCGACCACCAAAGAACACCGGTATCCACGATCTAGTATTCAAATCCGTATTTTCCTAGGACTTCCTTTCCTAGGACTTGAACGCTGGAACTTTCGACTTCCAAATCAGCTGATTTGGGAAGACGCGTTCACCACTAGACCAAGCCGGTGGGTACGGACTTGAATACTAGACGGTGGATACCGGTATACCTTGATGGTTTGGAATTCTATTAATCGCAAGTCTCAGTAATGGTCGATCTGAGTCTGTAAAAGACTATATCTCATTTACATTTCATACATATCGTCCTCAACTGGTCGGGCCGTGGGAGAGTTGCTTTTGGTTCACTAGTTGCAACAGAATGCAATTTACACATTAGGAAAATTAAAAAAAAATAAAATATAGATTATTAAAGTATAGTGCATTAAGAAAACATAAATTTTTGATGACGGTATAAATTTACGCACGATGACATGGCCGTGCGGGCCTCTGCAGTATTTTTTATTTTAGCGTTTTGTTATTTATTTGATAAATTTATTAAGACAATATTATTTTATTTACTCTACTAATATAACACGCGCGCATAAATTCTGATATTTATGTAAATTGATGATGAGAGAGCCACATAAATACCGCCATATTTCTACGATTCGCTTAAGATGTTCACGTTGCTAAATTTTTTACATATTGCTCTCCATTCATTTGACAGTTCAGTCATGCCCATCGTAACATACTCATTTATTATCAGCAATAAAGTTACGGTAAAGTTGTTAGTCTGTTGAAAGTTAGTGTATTGATCTGTTTGATGCTTGTTATCTCCAAACGGGATGGACCGATTTGAATAAAATTTGGCAGGATTATTTCTATATATAGAGCACGGATGTCCATCAATTTTGTTCCCAACCGGTGAGAGCAGGAAGATATGTATGAACCTTATAAATTTAATGTCTCAAAAGAAAGAAAAAGTTATTTACTCAAAGGATAGGTAAATTTTTTCCCATAGTTTAATGCTGCTAATGGTAATTTAGGTAATTTAAGGTAATTTCTAATGGTGGTTGATCTTATTCATAAATTCCTTAAATATCTGGAAGGAAAAACCTTCTTTTTTGTCCTCTTTGGATTCAAAGTCACATTCTTGTACTAATTAAATGATTCCATTACATTTGAATATCACTTCGGTAAATGTATTTGGGCAATCTCATTAAAGGGTTTATTATTTTGAATTTTTATCCTTAATAACAAGCTTAATATACCGATCTTTGTAAAATTACGTCTGAATGTGGGGTATCGATATGATTTAATTTTGGTTACAATTTTTCAAGAGGGTGGAGCGATACGAAAATCTTGGGTTTCATATCATAATATTTTACTCTGTGAAAAAAAATGTCTTACGTAATTCTTTACCTGCAGTAGTAAGTAATTTTACTATAAATATTTACAAAGTATTGACCTATAATAACCACAGAGTTCGAATTCATAAAAAAATTATACAGTTTGTGTACATTTAGTTTATTACATTTTTTAATAATACATATAAAAAATCTTTTTAAATATTTTTAAGATAATGAAAAATATTTTTTCAAAGTAAAAAAAAAAACGAGAAAGTATAGTTTAACGTAATTTTTTTTTTAATAACAATTGCATTATTTAAAAAGTTATTCTTAAAAAGTTTTGTTATGTTTGAGACCTTAATAACTGTACTTTCTTATTGTGCCTTTTTTTTTTTAATTTTCAAACCATTTGAATTAACATTTGTTTAAGAAAGAAAAGTCATAATTACAAAAAAAGATTTTAAAAGGTATTTATCGAAACAGGTCTAGAATACTTTAAAATTCGAATAATATAACAGATAAACGATCGTGAAATTTTAATTCGCTTCGTATAATCGTAGAATATAATACAGTACTTATAACGTAAAAAGCGATTGTACATTTTTTAATCAGATATCCGAGATTACTATCAACTTTAATTGAATTCTTTTCTTCTCTCCTCATAACACTTTTTTCCTCATGTTTTTTTTTTTTAATTTAAATTACGAAAACCTTACGTAATGGTATAGTTTAAACAAATCATTCAATAAAAACAAAAATTCTTATCTTTTTTTGATAACCGAATATCAATTTATTTTCATTTTTTTCTAATACGACTAAAATGAAAATGAGTATTTAAAATATTGAAAAAAAAATGTGAAATTATGTTTTTAAACATTAATTCTGATTTAAGGAATTTAATAAAATTTCTGTTATTTTATCACAATTTGTCATGATTCTAACTGGATTTCTATTAAATAAATTGTAACACAATAATAATAATATATTTTTTTAATATTTATTTCATTCAATTTACATTTTTATAGGATCCCTAAACTGACAGTAGTTTTTCAGGGGTTTCCATACGAATAATAAATACAGGGAAAAAACAAGAATAATTATATTGAAAAATAAAACGTAAAACAAAACTCATATATTACGATTAATTAACATAAACAAATCAATAAAATCTCCTTATCCTCATAAACATTAATACTCTGCTCTCCGGTTCTCTCCTGCATGTTACTTACAACTAATTAAATAGTTAAATAAAAATTAAGATCGTTTTCATTTAGAAATGAAATTTAATGTGTATGGTGAAAAATCTAAGAAAATCTTAGGGACAAGATACGACAACGTAGGAAAGCCATACTTGTTATGAGGCCGGTGTGTAAATAAGGTATGTTACGAGTTTCACAGTTCATATTTTTTATTTTTAAAAAGTTTGATGGGAAAGTTATTATCCATAATAATACTTTGAAACAGCAGACCTCTAGGTGATAGGAATCTGATGACTTTATGAAAATCTTGGATATTAGTTGGAATATGTTTACTGTTATAGGGTTTTAGAATAGTTTTAATTATTGTTTTTGGATGGCAAGGATTACATTTAAATAACAATCTCAGTGTGTCCCCAAGCTGTAATACCATACGTTAAGATCGACTCAAATAATGGGCAATATACAATTTTTAAAACATAATTAGGGAAACGAAACTGTAGGTGATACATTTACACGTTATATACGACGCAATCGAGCATAAATAACACTAATTTGCTTAGGCCAAGTAAACAATTCAATAATAATGCCTAAATAGTTACGCTTGAACTTATAAATTACAGCAGTGCAATTGCAGGAAGGTGAGAATTTTGCAAACAAATACAATGTATGTGTTTTTAAAAATATTTTTTCTTTAATTACCGATTTTGGGCAACGAATGTACACAGTCGCCTTTTTTTCATTAATAATTAAGCCTTGGTCGTGAACCCAGCGTAATATTATATCAAGATCTTCTTGCATAAGAAATACAGCGCGTTCATAGGACGCATTTGTTATGACTAGAGCAACTTCATCAGTGAAATGGTATAACCTACAAAATGTTTTTAATTTATTCATACCAATTACAGTAATATTGACTGAGGGACTCCGGAATGTATGTGAACTTTACGACTCGGTTTTTTACCAACTGTTACAAGAAATTGCGGTCAGATAAATATCTATGAAACCAAGTCGGCACACGCCCACCGACCCTGATTTTTTAAGCTTCCTCAATAATACTGATTGAGAAAGGAGATCAAATCCTTTAGAAAAATCATTAAACAAAATTAAAACGTGGTTTTCTTTATCCAAATTTCCGTTTATATAGCAAGATAAATCTTAAAAGAGTATATTTACACCTAGGGCTTTCCTGAATCCAAATTGACTACGTCCAAGAAACCCGTTCCTTCAACTTATTTATAAAATCTTTTACGTATGCACTGTTCAAAAATTTTATCCAGAACAGAAAAAATAAAATCGACCTGTAGATTGACCCATCAGCCTGAAAACGTGATATATAAATTGGGCGAATTATAGATTTTTTGGAATATCAGGATAAATACCCTATTTAACTGAACGAACGAAATAATAATAATAAATAAATAAATGTAGAAAAGAATAAATATTAATATTTTTATGATATAAAAGTATATTTTGTTCATTATAGTTCTATTATAGTTACTTACATTACATTATAGAACTATTGTAGTTCTTTTAATCATTTCTTATTGTATTGCAATTTTGTGTTAAATTAGAAAAACATTAATGTAACGAAACCAGTTTATTTAATTTAAAATAATGTAAACCAGTAATTTATGATAAAGCAGCACGTGGTCTATATAAAGTTATAACTATTATTACACTGGTTAAATGAAAATCAAGGACATTTTATAAGTTGTACTGATTAAAGTTAATTCAATCAATTAAATTTTAATGTAATCTTCTCGAAATAATAATGAATAAAAGTAACTTCCTTTCTGAATACATTAACTTTCAATCACTTTTATACATTAGCTAATATTATTACTAAGTTTTTATTCATCGCTATATTATCAGTATTACGCGTTAATTTCAATTACATTTATTCATTGCCTGACATATTTCAAATTTTTGTTTTAATTAATCTTTTTATAAACAGGACATTTTTTATTGTATATGAGAAGTATAGTACTAAGTATAAACTAGAAAAAGAACTGACCATAACAATTATTTTTGGAAAATAAACGATCAGAATTGTTTGGATCTTACATTTAAACAAGACATTAAATTTTTACTTAATAATAATATATTATTATTACGTAAAAAAAGATTGCGAATTAATTTTTATTTTATTATCAAAAAATTGGTATTCTGGAAAAGATTCTTTATTATATTAAGTAAAGAAGATCTAAGACGATTCAAATAAAACTTCTAGAAGGGTGATTCTTTGATTTTCAAAGTTCAAATATACAGTTACATTTTTATAATTTAAAAATGGATCTGTAAATAGAGTTTTGTTATAAATAAATAATTTGTTTAAATCAGAATTATAATTATAATATTTATAGTATAATCATTATACCTTTTCTATTTCCCGTTTAGCCTCCGGTAACTACCGTTTAGATAATTCTTCAGAGGATGAATGAGGATGATATGTATGAGTGTAAATGAAGTGTAGTCTTGTACATTTTCAGTTCGACCGTTCCTGAGATGTGCGGTTAATTGAAACCAAACCGCCAAAGAACACCGGTATCCACGATCTAGTATTCAAATCCGTGTAAAAATAACTGGCTTTACTAGAACTTGAACGCTGGAACTCTCGACTTTCAAATCAGCTGATTTGGGAAGACGCGTTAACCACTAGACCAACCCGTTATGTATAATCATTATACATGGATGTGTTGATGCAAACTGGAAAAACCTTGATCAGAGCACCATTACAAATTATAAAATTAATGAATAAAAAAGAGAAATTAGTTGTTGCCCGTATTAATAAATGAAAATAATAGTGATGAAAGAATCTAAGGTAATAAATAGATAAGGTATAGTGTAAGATAGTAAATTGATGGTGTAGTTAATATGTGAATACATATTTTTCTGTATATAGATTAAACAAGTATAAAGAAAATTCAGGTTTGTTTAAAAAATCATTATTTCAAAATCTCATCGGTAGAATGATATTAATATGTTTTTATCTATTACAACCAACAATGATAAAAATGCAATGCTTCTGGAATGTATAAAATAAACTGTTTCGACTGCATAATATTTTACATCACTCAAACTGGACAGTTTTTTTAAACAAAGATATATAATGAACACTTAAATGCTATTCAAAAGTACACAGAATCGTCATTTGCCAACCATCTCGTACTTGGAAATCACAAATATACCAACTTCACAACTTTGATATTTTACTCAAGCACACGCACGAGTGAAAGAGAGAGAGTGGAGAGAGAGAAAGCCTGCTTATATATATACATATTATTGTTAACACTACTATGTTGTTATACTATGTTGTATACTATGTTGGTATACTATGTTGTTAACATAGTATAGCAAATGATTTTTCAGCAGTTAAACTTAGAAAAATGAAAGTTAGCAAATGCTCTTACCTCGAAACAATTTTTTTTGTTATGAGACCACTATAGCCAAAACATTCATTGGTTCCTTAAAAAATGTTCAGTGGGACATTTAAAAGAGCATTGAAAAAAATTGGTATAAAAAGTCTGGGATGTGACAACCCTGACCAAAATGGTAGCAATGTAATTTTTTTCACTACTAGTTTGAAAACTGGTCTATTGTACCTCTTAAATAACTATTTGACAGTGAAGGGTTAATAAAAATAAAATTTAACAAATGCTTTTACCTCAAAAAGATCTATTTTTGAGGGTAAGACTGCTTCTTGGATTTTAGTGTAGATTATTTTTGCAACTGGTTTGTGAGAATATCAAGTGATCATCATTTTGGTTAACGTTGACATAGACCATTTTTTTGTATATGAAAATATTTTTTTTTCATTGTTCTCTAAAATGATTTGTCTCGTCCTTACCCTTTCCATTAAAAAGTTTTGAATTGCCTTTCCTGGGTGTTTGGAATGTGGTGTTCTCATACTCAAAAATAGATTCTTTCAAGATAGGAGCATTTCCTAAATTCATTTCAGAGGGTTTAAATTCATTCTTCTATATTTAATTGTAAAAAATTGTTTTTGGGTGGCCATATGTTGTTAACAACTGATCTCTCTCTCTCTCTCTCTCTGTGTGTGTGTTCAAACACACACACTCACATTCAAACACAACTTATGTTTGTATATGCACATGTGCACTCACACATATACATATAAAAAATCACAATGATGTACAAATGTATAGAGCAGTTTAAATCAATGTACTGTTTGACCGCATTTTAAATACATATCTGTTTAATTTAAAAACTGCCAGCAGTAACATTTTGGCTCCCAAAGAAAACTGAAAATATTTTTAATTAAGTAATTAAAAACCATTTTATTATTAAATTTTGTTCGATTGATGCTACAATAGTTTGTATTTTTAAATTAATAAACTAATATTATAAGCATCTAAAATAAGGCAGAACTTATCAGAATTACATTTTCTGAAAGTAATAATGTTTGTTATACAAGCTGTTCCCATTGGTATCCTGAGTGAAATTATAAAGCTGAGTATTACCCGCATTTTAGATGGATTGGCAAGTTACCACCACACAACAATATTTTTGAATCCATGAAGAAGGCAAAAAGAAACCACTTCACTCCTCACTGCTGTTACTGGTAATCAGTCAATAGTAACTTGGGTGTTTATTTTAGCCGCGCTAAATATTATAATTTATGTCATTTTCATGATTGAATTATATCCTATGTGAGGTGTTCATCTATGAGTACTTTGTTATGCTACTAAAAAATATCTGGCAAAAGCAGATGTTATATTAATACAACTTAGCATTTACAACCCACTGGGTTGGTCTAGTGGTGAACACCTTTTTCCAAATCAGCTGATTTGGAAGTCGAGAGTTCCAGCATTGAAGTTCTAGTAAAGGCAGTTACTTTTATATGGATTTGATTACTAGATCGTGGATTCCGGTGTTCTTTGGTGATTGGGTTTCAATTAACCACACATCTCAAGACTGTACAAAACTACACTGAATTTACACTCATACATATCATCCTCATTTATCCGCTGAAGTAATACCTGAATGGTAATTCCTAGAGGCTAAACATGAAAAAGAAAAAACTTATCATTTACTTATTTATTTACTTAATATTTTTATGAAAAACACTTTAAGAAATGATCTTGAAGTTCTGTAAGGCGATACTGATTGCTAGTTTTCTCTATAGATGTGAACTTTGATGTTGAATAACACTCATCTATAAAGATTATGAAGTTCTAAGATGAGATTTCTAAATCATTGGCTAGATTAATTTTTATTGGATAGAAGTAGAAGTAAAAATATCAGACAGTAAGTGAATATCCTTCACTCAACGACAAAGTTAAGAGATATAGGCAGCAATGACTTGAAAACATACAAATGAATCCAAAAAGAATTTCATAATTTGAGTACAACCTTCAAGTTTGATGGAGTATTTTCTAAAGAAAAAAGGAAGATCAATAGCTTAGTAGGTTTTATGTTGTACGTTTATAATAAAGAACGTATTTCCAAATAATTAAATCAAATGCACTGTTTAATAGATTCTCTGAGCTCACATTCAACTCTGTTTTGTTTTTTGGTATTTATATGTTGTGATGAAAGGGTGACAGTTATTATTTTTAAAAAAAGAAACTCGTTAATGAATATTGTAATATTTTATTGTAAGCTATTCTATAAAAATGATCTAATTTTTTAATTTTTTTTATTACCCAATCCTTCAAGAAGGGCAGAAAATTTGATCGCTCTAATTTTAAACAGGCAGTCATTCATAATTTTATTCGTTATTGTGAATAAGATTTCCAATCTTTTTTTCAAACTAACCAAAAATGGGGGGTATATATTTTTTTAAATTTTTACTGAAAACAATAAAAAACTAAAAGGGAAGAGTAGTTTTGAATATATCCATGTGTTTGAGTTTTGTAATTTCTTCTTTCATCATTTGTAAAAAAAAAATTCACATGACACAATATTACTTAATCACATTATTCTACCTTTTCAATATAAATACCAAAGTTTTAAGAACATCAACCGTGATAATTGAATAGGCAGATGATTTGGTTTCCTTAAATTAAAATATAAACAAGGAAAGTTTTTTCAGTTGATGCCTTTATATTTTTGTATTTCTCAATATTTTTATATCCCCTCAAAACAAATTGGAAACTAAAATCAAGATTAAATTTTCAGTATGAATTTGTTTGTGTGTTTTGGCCTCTTTTTGGATTTTTTACCTCAAAAACTGCTTAACCTAAATTCATGAACCTTGGTTAAAGTATATTGGATTAAATGAAAATTCTAATTCGTGCAATTTCTTGTAGCATATCAAATAATGATCTAATCAGAAATATTAGAAGTAACTGTATAGCAAAATATTTGAAGAAAACCATTTATGAATTTCAGGAATTATATAAGTAGAGTGTAAGTAATGAAACATTTAAGAAGAAATCTTTTTTGTCCAAATAACCCAGAATTAATGATTATTTATATTTTTTAAATTTATCATGTTTTTACTGATTTTTTTAAATTTTTATTATTACTTCTTACTAGTTTAACAAGTTATTACACATCTTTTTATTATTATTATATTTTTAAATATAAAAAATGATAATAGTAATAATAATTTTAAATTTTATTGCTGGTGAAGAAAAGTTAAATTTTCAACCTCTTCACTAAGACTGCTTAGCTTAGAGCTGAGCGACATCAGTACCAACTCAGAACCAGATTAAGTCTCTACCGGGCCATAAATAAAATTTTAATTTGGGACCCCATTAAAATAAGTTGTAGACAACTTCAAACAAAAATTTAAGGGTAATCGGGAAATTCCCTTTTCGTCATTAGAAAAAACAAAAGGACCACCGTGTTTGTCATACTTTTATTTAATTTTAAAAATAAAAATAAAATTCATTGTTTTTGCATTTTTCTTTAATTTTAAAGGTATTATTTATTTTTTATAATTTTAAAATCTTAACCTCCAGGGGAAACATGGCCCCCACGATCCCCCTTGGATGCACCAGTGACACTAGTTCAAGTTTGTTAGTTTGTAAAAAATTATATTTTATTTCTTTTTACATTCTTATATTATTTAATTTTTTCCTGTACTGAGGCCAGGGCTACAAATTACAGGCCCCAGAAATTTCATTTCTTCTTGTGTATTGGTTAATCAGGCTCTATATAAACGTCATTTTATTTATTTAAATTTGGTTCTAACATCAAGATTTGTTGGTAGTTTCCATTTATGTATCTTATCTTCATGCTTTTGATTAAATAGAGTCTATAAATATTTATTTGGTTTTTTTCTAGATTACATCAAGAACTGTTTGAGAATAGAATACGATCAAATTCATAATAGAATCGGCTATCAAATTCATATGGAATCATGTAATCTAGATCAGTATCAATTCTTGTCAGATATGTCATCGACATTCATGAGGTCATTACTGGATAGTTACAATTTGTTATCGGTAAGTGTAATTAAAATAAAATATCTTACTCCAAGAATTCTTTATCAGTAATTATGTTTTTCGAGTGTTATAAGTTTATTTTAACCAGATTAGATTTTAGCAGGTATAAAATTTGCATAGCTTTAACCGATAGACCAACCAGACATAATTTTGACTTTTTGTGTTACCTTTTGGATACAAAATGGAATCTTACAGATACAGTTGTTTCCAATTAAGAACTGCATTAAAAATATGGATATCTTTGTGGCTACTGTACCAGCACGGTGTGACAAATCAATCCTGGCATAATTCGCATCACAACTAACAAAGGAAAAAAGGATGAGGATGTGAAATTCTCATAGAGCATGCAATTAATCAGGATAGATTGCCGATAAATTAAGTGATTTATTTTTGGTTTATATTAAAAAGAAAATGATGCGATGAACCTTTCATTATATCTTACAAGGGGGATTAGAACTGCTACGACTGCATTCTACTTAGGAGTATATTTGATTTTTGTCTTCAAATCCTTATTTACCCGTGATATAGCCCGCTTTTTGTTACCAAAATGTTGAGGATAATTCATGTTATTATGTTTCATTTAGGCTCTTTTGTAAGCCTACTGAGGCAACAAATTAGGATTTAATTGCTGTTATTAATCTTGCATCTCTTCAGTCACATCGTAATATTTTGTAAAGAATATGTTTTTACCGCAGCATGGACTCTCAACATTGTTTCCAATAATAATTTGTTTCCATTGCAGCCTTCCATTCATCATCCATATATTAACACCACAAATCACTGATAATTTCCAAATGTAGATCTAAAAATCTACTATTTGATTTTTCCATGAGGTGTTATTTGACTGTAACAGTAATTTTTACTTTCTAGCCGATACTTTTCCTTTATTAAATTGGTCGACAATTTTTTCATCTTTCAAATATAATTTACCGAATAATAGTTATCCATAAAATTTGGGATTACTCCATCAGTACATGTAAAAGATTCTTTTTCTTTCACCATCACGATATGAAATTGTTTAGCTGTTTTGAGCTACCAGGCCATTTACTTTTTTAATTATTTTGCTATGTTCACCGTTTTCTTAAATGTGTAGCTAATATTTTATCATCCATATATAACACCATACTTAATTTTGCCTGATTTCTACATACAAATTATTATCGACTCCATAACTTAAGGGTTTATGTTTATTTTAATAACTTGTAAAGTGTGAAAAATTCTAACTCAAACTGTTATTTATAATAAATTAAAATAAATTATTTTCATCTTAATTTTGTTGTTACTTTCTCAATGACTGACTTTTATTACACAAAATAAATAAATATATATATATATATATATACACACGAGTATATATCCAAGACAAAAGTATAACAGAATTTTCCACCAACAGTACTGAATTCAACAATCCCCCCTATCTTATGCTTATTGTGTTCTCATTTAATAGTGCTTTCGATGGTTTCCCTCATCGTCAGTTGATAAAAAAACTTTTTTTTCTTAAAAAATTGCTCATCAAACTCAAAACATAAAAATGGCCAGATACAATAACAAAAAAAGAATTGATTTTGATAAAATATATATATATATATATATATATATATATATATAAATTCAAACCAGTTTTCCAACTACTACCAGCTACGGCCTTTCATTCGGAGGTCCTGGGTTCGAATCCCGGTCAAGTAAGGAATTTTTCATACGCTACAAATTTCATTGTCATAGGGCAAAATGACCAAAGCAGCTGATGCCAGTCATCTCAGAAAAAAAAACCAGTATGTCCCCGTAGTTTTCACGATATCCAACGTAAAATAAAAAATTCGTCAACAGGAAGCACGTTTTTTTACATTTGAAATATAATAACTTTGTTAAGTGGTTAATAAATCCGTAAATTTTATTACCAAGACTTGTCGGGAATTTAATTCTCAGAAAATCGATTTTATACTTATATATAAAATTTTATTGTTTATTTATGCAAAACCTTTTGTTTATTCACAGGTATTTTATTTATTAGCTGTAACAAGATGTGATTTTTTTTCATTTACATTTTTAATTAATTATCATAAATTTATTTTAATATTATTATGTTACGTAATATATTAATGTTGCTTATGTAATGTTTGATTTATAAAATCTGTTATCTTTTTGTAGAAATATAATTAAAAAAAAATTTAATTAATTGTTAAAAATTATTTTAACATTTGTCATAAAAAATAAAAGGATTATCAATTTATTTTAAATGTTGTCGATTTACTGATTCTCGATGAAGTATTGTTAATATCTTATCCGTCATCGTGTCTTAATTATGAATTTTTAATTTTAGATGAAATTAACGTTTACTAACATTACATAACCATTGTTACAGTACGCTGCGTAAAAAACTGCTTGTATCTTTTAAATTTTCTTAAAAGAGAAAAGTTCGTAAAAGAATCGTATCTTACAAACCCCTTTCAAAAAAAGTAATGCTTTATTTTATATATTAAATCTTGTTTCTTTTTGCGAAAAATTGAATATTATTTCAAACAGAATCGTTAGGAATTACGATAAATTATATAAATAAAAAGTACGCAATTATTAGTTTATTTCTCGTATTTTCCTGGTATTGCGATTTCAAAATTCTTAACCTTGTTAAAAACAAATATTAAATATTCTTAAAAAACGGAGATCTGTCGGTCTCAAACTGTTTTGTATAATTCAACTGATTTGAATATAATTAATGACAGTTTGAATATAATTAGTTTTAAAAAAATTTATATTTTTACTCTTAATGAAGGTAGCAAAATTTTAGTACTTAATTATTAAAATACGCTTTAGTAATATCATTACCGCACCTTTCGTAATATCAGTTGTACCGGAGCGCGAGATCATAGGTCAAAGTTATAATTTCTGGGCGTAGAAACCAAATAAAAGAAATTGTGATTGATGCTCTAACAATTTATTACAATATACGACATAGTAGTCTAAATTATTAAAAATGACCATTATACGCCGAAAGTCTGAACCTAAAGAAATTTATAGATATACTTCATCCAATACTTTACCCGCTTTACTATAAAATGTCGTAAAATAATTTTTGTTCTATGAAATAAAATACAAAATTAATTAAAACAATAAATTAAATACGATCTTCTAATTTTTAAATCGAATAAAAAAATTAAAAAAGTTTTGTTTTAATATAAAATAAGGAATATTTTTCGGTTGTTGATTTGTTTTAATGTAATTAAGTAGTTAAAACGAATGTAAGCAGTAATTGCATACGAGGGTCGTTCGATTTTTAAAGATGTAAATGAGTGAAGAAAAATTATTATTTATTCGTTGATAATGAAATCAACGCTAAAAATCTTTTTCCACAATATTTTATATTTCCGCTAGGATTATCGTAATTGATTTGAGCATTATTTTCTGCCCTTCACAGAATTGTCGCTCTATCATTCCTAGTTGACGCGATTCGGAGTACTTCCATCGTCAAATATAGGAGTGCTAACAGTAGTTTTGAGAATGGAGATACTCCGAAACGGATCGGCTGCAAATTTTAGTGTTGTTCCTAGGAAGGACAGAAAGTAACGCTCAAAACAAGTAAATGCTACTTTTCAACATAATTCCCGGCTACACTTAGGCACTTGTCCCGTTTTTTTGTAAGCATTTAGTTCCAAATTATTATTGATTCTTTGCCTCGATGTCTAAGCTCTTTCTGTACCGCATGATTGTTCTGCTCGTTGTTGCCGAATTCGGTGCCGTATGAAAACTCTGAAATTACCGAGAAAACAAAAAATCTAATTTTCTAACATCGGGATTGTAAGGTGAATGTGGCGACATCTCCCGATCCGATTTTTGAATACTTCCCTTGTTTTATTCGCGGTTTGGGCAAGCGTTATCTTGCAGTAGAATTACGCCTTTTGAGAGAACCGGAACGTTTCATCCGTATTGCTGTAGCGTGTCTCACAATAGTTATTTATTTTTGTTGTCCTTACAAATACTCGCGATAAATTTGACCTTTATAGTCCCTTTCTTTCTGTTTCTGTTTAGCCTTTGGTAATTACCGTTTAGATAATGCTTCAGAGGATGAATGAGGATGATGTGTATGAGTGCAAATGAAGTGTAGTCTTGTATAGTCTCAGTTCGACCGTTCCTGAGATGTGTGGTTAATTGAAACCCAACCACCAAAGAACACCGGTATCCACGATCTAGTATTCAAATCCGTGTAAAAAATAACTGGCTTTACTAGAACTTGAACGCTGGAACTCTCGACTTCCAAATCAGCTGATTTGGGAAGACGCATTCACCACTAGACCAACCCGGTGGGTTGACCTTTATAGTCCCAATACACCGTTAGCATCTTTTAACCAGTTGAATTTTTTCCTGGCAGGCGAATTTAAACGTTGCTATTCTTTTCTTTGAGGTTTGAGTTCCGGATCAAAATGTTGAATGCAAGTTGCATCACGAGTTATTATGCGATCTAATAAAACATTCCGCTAAGAATCGTTGTTCCAAGTCCCGCACAAGCATGAATTTCAGTGTCTTAGAGACTTGAGTTGACTGTCGTTATATCCACCTTGAACATATTTTTCTTTAATTCAGCTTATCATGGATAACGATAATAGGCGATCTATATACCCGCACTACAAATCTCAGCCGTTTTCCAGTTTTGTTTCGTCTTTCCTTGCAGATAAAATAATTAATGAGATTTTTGAAAGCGTAAGGTACTTCCACTCGTCTTCCACTACGATGAAAATCAGTGACTCTTGTTTGGATCGATTTAAACTGTTCTATCCATTCATAAAATATTTGAAGGGTTAATACATTTTCTACCAAACTATTTTAACATCCGCAAATCAATTTTGGGCAGATTTTTTACCTTCAGAAAATAAAAATTTATCACAGCACGATGCTTTTCGACGGTACACGTTTCAAATGAAGTCTACATTTTGAAATATAAAAGAAGACTTGTAATAATGGAAATCTTTTTCAAACAGATATTTTCTATTTCAGGGGTACCAACTTGAACGTCAGACAATTTTAGTGCATTCTATGTGTATTAAATAGTTTTAAAACAAAATGAAACTGAAAATTAGAAAAAGAAAAAAAAAAATTTTCCTCTCAATTAAAAAGTATTTTCTGTTGTTGCCATTTGTCTCTCTAATTATTGAACACCATGGTATATATATATATATATATATATATATATATATATATACATAGAGAGAGAAGAGAGATTGAGAGAGAACATTCCCCGAAACGATGAAAAATCCAACCGTTCAATTGAAAGGAGCTATGTTCAACGACCTTGGCTAGATGCTTGGCTAGACCGCTCTCATTGCGAATTAGATTACCACACAACGCAACTCATGTGGGGACGTGGTGCGTTTCAACAATATTTGCATGGGTTTGGGAGGAGAGAGTCACCCATCTGCTGTTATTGCGATGCGGTTGACGATGCCGAACACACTATTTTCGTGTGCAGACGATGGGAGGAACATCGTATAAATGCAGGACTGATGCATACCCGACCGGAGAAGCTCTCGGCTACGTCCGGAAACTGGCATAATTTGGCAATATTTGCAAGAGCAGTCCTCAGAATAAAAAAAGATGATGCAAGACGACTGGGATACTGAGGGTTTTAGTTTATAGCAAGGCAGGGCGGACAGCCCCGTTCCTGAGGGCTCACATGCCCTGGTATGTGGGTTCCCGTGATGGAGCGGGAACTCCTGGGGTCCGTTAGGTGTGAATTAATGAAAAGACCGAGACCCAGCCGGCGGTGTGGATTCCCGGATACGCTTCGGCTCCTGCACCGACGGTTTGAGGCTGGCAAAAGGAAAGACCGAGACCCGGTCACCACCGTGCCGGGGGGGGGGGCTGGGAACGGCATAGCCGGGCCTGGTTTCTTCTGTCGGAGATTAGAGGCAGGCAATTAAAAGATCCGGAAAGGACACGTCCCCGAGCCGAGTATACTTAATTGGATGTCCGGCTCGGGGATGTAGGGGAAAAAAATGTTCAACGTCTTCCGAAGGTGACCGCGTGTTAGGACAAAAATTGGTATACAGTTAACAACGGGATTGAATAAGGTTGTGAGGGAGGGAAAATTTCTGTTGTAACTGTTAGGAAATCTCCATCTTCTATTAGGTAACAATATTTTTACAGTGCTCTACAACAAAACAGCTTGTTTCGCTCGCTTATTGTGTTGAGTACTTTGCAGCGGTTAAAGCGAAATAAAACATTTATCCTTTTTTATCAAGCGGTTCGTAAGTTATAATTCTCCAATAAAAATCCTTTTCTTTCATTACGCATAGTAAAGAAGTTTGTTCAATAATATATTGCAATAAATTATTCACCGTTTATGTTTTATTTAATTATTACGTAATATTTTAATAAACTTTACTGTTTAGCATGATATCAAGGTTTACTCATTTTGAGTATCCCTACGAACCAAACACTTTTTTTTTTATTAATTTTCTATTATTTTTTTTTATTAATAGTAAATGTTATTGTAAGTTCGTTAAAAATAAATCGATTTTTTTTAACATTTATTATTTAATTAGTAATTATTCAGTTTTATATAAAATATAAATTTTTATTTTATTTTGTATATATTAATTATGTTTTTAGTGGCGTGATTGATATTTTTTATACATATTTAAATATTTAAGTTTTGATTGCAATTGTAATTTTTTATTCTACATATTACTTTGGAATTTATATTTTTAAGTTTATTATAATTTTACATGCTATTTCTGTTATTTATTTGTTACATATTTAAAATTCTGTATTTAAATACGTATATAATGTTCTGTATTTACATAACTGGAGTTATTTAAGTATGCAGCTAAAAATTTAAAATAATAGTCTAATTCAGTTAGAATACGATTATACTGTAAATACATTTGTACAATTTTTTTTTAAATTTATTTTTATAAATTATTTGGATATTTATAATATAAATCCATTTTTTTTAAATTAAATTTTATAATAAAAATTAATAGATGAATGAAAGAAGAATGTCCAATTTTATTTATTATTTACTCTATTATATGGTATTTGTTTCTCATAAATTTCATCATTTTTCATTTAGTTTTACTCTAATGTTACGCTTTTTTTTTGGTTTTATGATAAATTAACAAGTACGAGTAAGAGGCAGATGGGTAAAAAAAGGTAGACAAAAACGATGACAAAGTGGCATCTACAAATCAAGCAAATATCAATAAGTATTTTTTCTATATTACTACATTTTACTTGTTTTTTATTTCTGAATGTTTTAATTTTCAGATGAAGAACTTGATAAATTTTCATTTTAATAAACTCTTTTCGTTTTAATTAACTGTAATAAAACTGTACAAGCGTCGTTTTCGCTAGCGACATCAAAATTTGTGTTCCTATTCGGCATAGCTCTGTCGCAAACCGGTTGCGAAATACGAGTATCTCAGGAACAACATCGATAAACGGTTGGCTCGGAATTAATCAAAATCAGTGAAACTTTCGATTCAGGTGTAAACGGTTATATTATTTGATTTCCAGGTCCTGAAAACTCCCACTTTATTTAAAATTTCAGTTTATAATTAAAAAAAAATCTTTTGGAAATACGGTTTAAAAACCCTTATACCCGAATTATTTTCCAAAATCATCTGTTATATTTAAAATATAATGTTCCGATCGGGATTATTAAAAAATATATATAATGGATTCTTCAGTGTTACTAATACTGTATTACATTCAGACGTAAACGACGAATTTTATCGAGCGATTCACGAAGAACGTCATAACATTCAGGATATGTTCTAACGGTGAAAATAAAAATAAAGTTCATGTAAAAATAAGTTTGAAACGCTTGGTTAGTGTCGCATGGCGAAAAATGTCGCCCTGATTTCTGCGCCTTCGATCAAATTAAGCCAGACTATAATTCTTGGGATTCTAATTAAGGGATAAATTTGGAAGTTTATTAAAAACAAAAAATCGAAATTCTTACGTTTGTATTTAGTTTCTGTACTTTATTCATACCATCTTCTCAGAATCAAATTTTATATAAGTTTTGTTTAAAATGTTTACGTGTTTATTACCGATCTAACGAAGTTATTTTACTCGAAACATAAAATGGTGTATTTAAACCTCAGTGTTTGGTTTTTTACCCCAGATTTCCCGAAAATTACTAAAAATACATTTTCGGTGTCTGATGTTTTTCAGTCTTTTATATCAGATTTCATACAAAACCACTAAATTTATCATTTTATTTAAGTCTCAAGCATTACAGTCTGAATTAATTTTACCGAAGGCGCAGAAATCAAGGCGAAATTTTTCGCCAGCCGAAACTCGTTAACGAAGCGATTCCGAACGTATGCTTATATAAACCTTCTTTTTTTTTTCACCGTTGGAATATGTCCTGAAAGATTGTTACATTCTTGGTGAATCATTCTGTATATATATTTTAACGATACTCTAAATCGAAAACCCTACGGACTAATCATCGACGGAGGCTCACTAGATATATCGATCAACCAGTACGAAGACCAAAATGACGTTGGAGTAGAGATATCATAAGTATATTTCATTAAAATATAAGTGTTTATCTAAATTAATTAACGTTTAATCCCCGTTGGAGTAGTGGTTTCCTCCAAACCCTTTAAAACCATTTTAATTGTAGCTTATTAAATTCACGTCTTATTTCATTTTTACCGTTGTTACGTACATCGTTAAAAAATTAATAATATTCTAATCGCTATAATACGTATTTTCACTATATACTAAAAGAATTATTCAAATACATTAGCGGGAACCTGTTACTCAGTATGTATTTTAAAATCAGAATGTGCCATATTTAAAATGCGTCATATAAATAGTGTATTTAGAAAGTTTACATTGAAATTTATTTTAAAATGTTTATTTAATTTGTTCCACACTTACATCGATATCGGGAAAACAAATAATGAAAAAAATGTTAGTAAATTGGTTTAGTTATTGACTTTTAACTTCGTTACATTTCATTTTCCTAAAATTTACTTTTATTCCTTACCGAGTCGTAACTTTTTCTGTTTTTGAAATCGTATGTAGAATATCTTGTCTCTCATTTCTTACACGTATTTTATTTTCCTTACTCATACGCTTATCCCTTCGTCCTTTCTTACACATATTGCTAAATATATTGAATTTCATTTAGTCAGGCGCCTGTAACGAGTAATGCATACATAATAATCCAAATATACTAAACACCTCGACCCAAAATTTAAATAATTTTCTATTGCTTCCACGAACAATCTACAATTTAACTTCTCATCGTTCTCTATTCTTCTAATTTATAAATCTGTTATCAAACCAAACCGCTTCAGGAACTAGTTACGAAGAATATCAAGCGCTTCTTCATACATCGAAATCATTTAGCGTTTCAGTCGAAAGTTCTCAGAACAGTAACAAAAGCATTATGGCGCATAACCAAAATATTCATAGATATCTAGCTATTCCAGATGTCAATTTTCAAAATTCAGTGCTAGTATAAAAAATTCTCCAATTTTATCAAAATCATAAACGGTAAACGTCTTGGATGATGTAGCGGCAGTAAAAAAAGACAAACTAAATCATCCATTGAGCTTATTTTAGCGTGTTTGATATCAATAAATATTTTATGTTTTAAAAAAATTGAATTGATTTTATTTGTTGAACCAGTCTATTAATAAAAAAGTTTGTTACTAAATAAATAATCTTTATTCTGATGTAACTTTTCTGGGATTTACCTCGTCGAAACAAAATTTCCGCATGAAAAAATTCTGATTATTTTATTGTAATAAAGGAAAACGTACAAACAAGAGATTAAAAAAATCATCGTCGAAAATGGTTGAATTTTATATCAACTTAAAAGCTGTTTTTTTTTTAAATATTTTGTTAACACTCAACAACCACAAGAAACGTGACGTTAATATTTTTTTATAAAAAATACCACTTTTAAACTCTTTGCTTGGTACGAATAAATAAATAATTTCTAAGTTTGAATTTAAACAACTGATAACACAAGATTTTTTTAATAATTAGAAAATTTAATTTTGTTAAAACTTGGTTTTCATCTAATAAATTTCATAAGAATTATTTTAACGATAAGCTATTTAAAAAATAGAATAATTGATATCTCCTTCCCCAGGTATTACATCGAAACAATTCTTTTTTTTTCGGTTTTAAAACTGAAATTAAAATAATATAGCAATTTGTAAATTTTAATCATCGATTGAAAAAATATTAGAGAAATTAATGAAAAAATAAATTCACTTAAACATTTTTATTCAACCGCACCTCCATATTATGATAAGAAATATGTGAGAAGAAAGAATTAGTGTAGGAGGACGATAATAAGATTTGCTGCTAAGGTAAGCTGAAGATATGCATACGATTTGCTGATGACGTGGTAATTCTATATGAATGCACATACGCGGTTCAAAGGTTGTTAATAGCTTTGGAGGAAGAAATGAAAAAGTACGGAATGAAAAAAAATATATAAAAAACTAAAGTAATGCAAGTAAACAACAAAGAGGATTAAGCGGTAAGATAAAATTAAGGAAGAATAGAAAAATTAAAATATTACAGATTTTTGGGGACTATGGTGACAGAGGACAGAAAGTGTGCAACGGAAATAAAAGGAAGGATATGGAAATATGGCAAAGGAAGCCCTCAGTAAGAAGAGGGAGTTTTTTTTTTTTTAAACTCCCCCAAGACGACCAGCCCACGCTAAAAAGCTTAACACAGTCGCCTCAGGGTTTCATGGCAGCTCAGTCTGCCCTCCCTAGCTCGTCCGAAGTCGGACATCCCATCGGGGTTTCTCGTGCCTCCTCGAAAACATACTAATCACCTCTTCCGGTGATCAGAACTTTTTTCCGCAGGAGAGCACCCTTCCAGTCCCTATTGTACCAGATCAAGACATACATTTCCTTTGCCCTTTACAGTTACCCCCATGTACACCTCGAGGGTCCCCCATGCCATCATCGGGGAGCTCCGACCCACCCACTCTTGCACGTGAGTAGGCCCGAACACCCTAGGCATAGAGGCTGCCTCCCTGGCCCCTACACGCATCAGATGGACTAGTATCTGTCCTCGATCACCCACGCATTCCCATGACCCCTCATTACTTGTTGCGCCATGCCTCCTTCGCCGTCAGCGGTAGAGCACCGCACACAATATCCCCCCACTCCATGTCCATCGGTATATCCGGCAGCATAATCCAACAACAACATGAGCAAAGACACATAATACAATCATAAATTCCTAACCTAGCGAAGTACATTAACAACTACAAAAACAAAACACATTACGACGCCTCTTTTGACATCGAGGGCCGTGTGCACGTCAAGGGGGTTCCTCCTGCTTCTTCACTGTTAGTACGAGACGAGCCACTCTCTCTACCTCCCTCCACCCATTCTCACTCTGGAGCATGTGTCTGACGACATTATCTGGTGTTAAGGCCACCAGAATCTGACGTCTCTCGTTCTCCCACCTGACACAGTCGAACCAGGTGTGTTCGGCTGTGTCAGCTGTCGCACAGTACCTGCAACCCGCCGTTCTCCTCCTCTTGAAGCGATGCAGATAGCTATCAAAGTTCCCATGGCCCGAAAGTAGTTGAGTGAGGCAGTATCCAACTTCACCATGCCGTAGCATGGTGAAGTACCACCCAAGCACTCACGTCCGTAATCAGACGCATACTCCACCGTCCTACCTGGCTCGTCTCCCACCGTTGCTGCCAGATGGCCATGATCTGCGCCCTTGCATTCTCTTTGTTTACACATTCAAACCGCAAGCATCGTTCCTCAACCAATAGGTCTATTGGCGGCGTTCCCGTAATGACGCAGATCGCGTCATAGGAGACTGTCCTGTAGGCACATGTCACCCCCAGAAGCAGCATCCTATGAGTGGCCTCCAGCTTCCTCCTGTACTTCTGAACCGCCACTGCCCTTTTCCATGCAGGGGCCGCATACAATAGGACTGATGTCACGGTTGCAGCTATGACTCGTCGACGTTTCTCTCGTGGCCCTACTGTGTTCGCCATCAGCCTCGAGATAGCCCTCAGCTGTTGTTCTGCCTTCTTTATTGCTTCCTCTACATGAGGTCCGAATGAACGGCGCTTGTCCATCCAGACCCCGAGGTGTTTGGCCCTCGAGACTTGGCTTATCTCTGCACCATCGATGGTGAAGCGCATCTCCCTTAGCTGGCGTCGACCTGTAAGCACCAGCGCCTCCGACTTTGCTGGTGCTATTTGCAGACCGTGAGTCACCATCCAATGGTACACCATTGCCAAGGCAATGTTTCCATTGGCCTCCACCTGCCTCTCATCCCTTCCTTTGATCAGTAAGGTCAGGTCGTCGGCGAATCCGAAGACTTCAACCTTCTCCGGATAAGCCTGGCAATGAACTCCATCATATGTGATGTTCCACAAGAGAGGGCCCAGCACCGAGCCTTGCGGGACCCCCGCTCGCATCTGAAACACCCGTTCGCCAGTATCCGTGAACGTGCACACTTCCCTGTCACTTAAGTTGTTACTAATGATCGCTTGAAGTTGTCCGGAGACTGCTTTCGTCCTCAACGCCTGCCCGATGACCTCCCATGGCAGGCTGTTGAAGGCATTCCGGACATCCAACAGTATCAAGGCCGGAATCGCTCTTGTCCGCCGCGTACCATTTGCTGCTGCGTCGACAGAGTACATTACCTCACGAATTGCGTGGACCGCTGACATGCCCTTCCGGAATCCAAATTGACGAGGGGAGAGTCCCCCTTGCTCCTGTACCTCTTCCAAGAGCCGCCTTTACACGACACGTTCATACATCTTGTAGAGATCCTGTAAGATCTTGTAAGATCCTGGCTGGTCTGGATTCCTCCACGGCTTGGGTAGAAGTACCAAGCGTGCCTTCTTCCAGCATGATGGGAAAGCACCTCGCGTGAAGGCCTGGTTAAAACAGTCCAGCACCGTCCACGGGAATGCCCCTACCACCAACTTGGCCACTTCCCCTGGAATTCTATCCGGTCCCGAACTTTTCTTGGGGTTGAGCGCTGCCGCTGCCCCCTCCAGCTCCTGAAGCTAGATTCGCCTTGGCTCTCCTATTGGCGTCGTCTCCCACTCGGCGGCCGGTAGTCTGGGGAAAAGTGATTCCACTATTCCGTTGATTTGCTCTCCTGGGATGACTGGCAGTCTCCTTCCCAGCTTTTTGGTGACAAGCTTATACGCTTGTCCCCAAGGATCTTCTTGCAGCTGGTCAAGGAGACGCTTCCACGACTCACTCTTCGCTCTCCAAATCTCTCGCCTCAGCTTTTTCCTAGACTCTCGGAGCTGTTGGGTCAGCTCTTACACGTCATTTCTATCCAGCACCCTACTCTGTAGACGGCAACGTGCCCGTTGCACGTCCGCCATTACTTCCCTGACTTCAGTGGTCCACCAATAAACCTTCTTCTTGGGGCGTCTTGCTTCTTGAAGTTCAAGGTGGCAGGCCTCCTGGAGTGCTGCATCCAGCTCCTCAGGTTCCCACCTGCGATCCTCATTGAATACTTTCGTGAGCCTCCCCTTCAGCTCCTCGAGATGTACTCCGTCAACGTACCACGTCGCTTGACTTCTGGCTGGAAGTGGGCCACTCAACTCTACCCACAATCCCCTGTGGTCGCTCCCTAAGGCATCTGCCAACACTACGCACTCCTGTACAAGTGAAGCCACCGTTTCTGATGCGTATGCGTGGTCAAGGACCGACCCTCGTTCTCCTCTCCAGCAGGTAGGGGTGTCATCATTGAGGCTGACCAGATTGAGTGAGGAGGTGAGCTCTGCAGGAGCCTCCCCTCGCTTATCCGTGACACCTCCACCCACCCCAGCGTGCTTGGCGTCGAAGTCGCCAATCAGCAGGGCAGGTAGGTCCATCCACCGAACATCCAACGCGTCCAGAAACGCCGTGAAGTCATCCCACGACGAGTTGGGGGAGATGTAGCAACAATACACGAGGATCTCCCCCACCTTAGTGCGAACGAATCCTGCTTCCGTCTGCTGGTCAGATAGCGCATACCTGCCCGACAAGTCGTTGAGCGCTGCATCCTCTCTGGGGTCTACCAACCAGTCTCGGTCCCTGACCACCCCTCCATTTGGCTCTGATGTCAATATTATATCTGCCTCCTTATTTAGAGCTGCCTCCCACAGGAGATCGTGGGTCAGCCCACTCTTATTAGCGTTCATATAGATGAGCTTCACTGCGTAGTTTTCTTAGTTCTACAAGCCACATCTCCGAAACTGTATCCGTTAACACCACACTTGGTACACTTGGCTTGTTCCTTGCAGTCGCGACGGAAGTGGCCCTCCGCTCCGCAATTTGTAGCACATCTTCGAGCGGTCTGGCCCTTTGCATGCCGTCGGTAGGTGCCCTCTTTCCAACCATCGGAAACACTTAGGGCCGTCCTCCCACAGGAGCACCCTACACGACTGCCAGCCCACTCTCATTCGTCCTCCCGCCACCAGCTGATCCGCAGCGTGCTTAGGAAGCACCACCGTCGCATTTTGTGCATGTCCATACGCCGGGCGTACAGACGGCACCTTTATCTCTGACGTTTTAGTCGCTTGAAGAGCTTCCTGGACCGCCTGGAGTAAGAAGAGGGATTTACTATGTAGTAAAAGTATGAACTGAAATTTAAGGGAGAGGTTAACCAAATGATAATTTTGGAATGAAACATGCACGATGAGAAAGAGGGTGAAGGACTGAATTGAGCTTTTAAAATGTGCGTATGAGGAAGGTTGAAGAAAATAAGATGGACGGATGAAACGAGGAAGAAACGAACAGGATTAAAGGAGAAGGAGCGCTTATGCGGGTAGTACACAAAGGCATTTGTATCGGTGGCATCCTAACAGAGATGAAACTGATGACTGTGTTGTGTTATCAAATTTAGAGGATCTAAAAGACGTCTTCGGTAAAGCCCATCAGGACTAGGAACGAAGGGGGTGGTGCGGCGATCGGGATTTTCACAAGGCGGATGTCTTCCCCTACAGGGTCAGAATGAGTACACAAAAGAAAAGGAACTGTTACGATATGTGGTTAGAGGAAGTAAAATATTGACTGCTGCATCGGAAGGGTCAGTAGAAGGAAGAAAGGAAGCAAGGAACAAGAACGACTGTTCTTATATATAATAGATGAGGTTCTATTATGTTCTTATGGTCTATTATTGTTCTTATAATAGATGAGGTGAAAACTGGAAACTACAAGGCGATGAAGGAAAAGGCTCGGGACAGAAATGGAGGGAGTGGTGGCGTAAGGGGCCTTCCATCGGGCAGAACACCAATTTATGACCCTCATATTACATATAATCACTGTCAATTGATAAAAATATTACGGGTTTGTTTTTAAATACGTACATACAATGTTTAACTAGAAAACCAGGAAATGAATTAACCTTTGGAAAGATATCATTAATTGAACCTGAACAATCAAATGAGCAGAAATATGAAAATTCAGAATCATATATTGTACAGAGTCCGGCAACAAGGTATGGTGGTTTTGAAAAGATTTTCGCATACTTATTTTTGAATGAATTTCAGAATGTATTGTTATTATACGTTAATGTTACACCGTCGTTTTAAATTACATATCGAAACATAAGGAAAAAATACTGAGCTGCGAAAAATCACATCAGTTAGTGGCGTCTATTTTTGTCGAGACATTCTTGTAGACGGCCGGTTAAATTGTACGTACTCCTTTTAAGCGTGACGTGGAACCGTTTTAATTTTTCGCGTTGTGGTATCAGAAAGGCTTCAAAAGTACACGGTTTGTTTTCGTAAACTTGAGTTTTTAGGTAGCCCCATAGAAAATATTCACAAGGTGACAGGTCTGGTGACCGAAGAGGCCGCTCGACATCCCCACGCAATGAAAACGGGCGTCTAGGAAAAGCCATAGTCGCTCTTGATGTACGGCAAGCAGCGCCATCTTGCTGAAACCATACTCCGTTGAGGTTAATGCATTGTCTTCTTAATTCTGGCAGGAAATAATCGCGCAACATGAAAAGATAGCGATCTTCTTTGTTAACAGACTCTGTTCGTCTGTTTTCATGAAAAATAAGTCCCAATAATGTAGGTTCGAGATAAGCCACACCAAACAGTTAATCTTTGGCGGCGGAGAGGTTTTTGCGGGTTTTCGGGTGCTCGGTACCGGAAATTCTGTTCGTTTACCGTTTCCGGTACATGGAAACGGGTCTCGTCACTCGCTGATCAAAACGATGTCGTCTGTCAGCGATTCCAACATCGTTTTTGCAAACTTATGTCGTCTGATGAAATCATTTTGCCGCAGTTCATGAACAACCTTTATCTTACAGGGACGGAAACGGAGGTCCAAGCGTAAGAATTTCCAAACTAACCTGTCTTTTCTTTTTCCTGTTTAGCCTCCGGAATTACCGTTCAGGTATCACTTCAGAGGATGAATGAAGATTATATGTATGAGTGTAGTCTTGTACAGTCTCAGTTCGACCGTTCCTGAGATGTGTGGTTAATTGAAACCCGACCAAGAAAGAACACCGGTATCCACGATGTAATATTCAAATTCGAATAAAAGTTGACTTTACTAGGACTTGAACGCTGGAACTCTCGACTTCCAAATCAGCTGATTTACCACTTGACCAACCCGGTGGGTGGAACTAACCTGTCTTGACATCCCGTTTCCTTACAGCAAGACTAAGAGAGGAGATAGTATGATGCTGGTTAGTAATTCGATAATGTACTGATATGCTGAAAAATTAAAATAAATTTTTTTTATTTTATCATAATCATACACGTAGTGTTTTATCAATTTTTATAACGTTGAAATTTTGTTTACGAATTATTTTCTTAACGTTCAGCTTTTCAAAAACATATAAAACGTTTCTTTATCTATAACTGAAAGTTTTAATCTTATTTCTTAATCAATTTGGATGTTAATTTACGTTACCGATTGAAGATTTATATTTTATAACAACATAACAACAGTGAATAAGTTTTTAGTAAGTGTTACCATTTTTTGTCGAAAATTCGACGTAAGTTTCTACTATTTAGCATTATTAACGTTCCAGCTTTTCCAGCTTTGAATAATTATGTAATCTGCCCCTTTAAGACAGGCGTTTAACATATTTTACTAACAATTTTTTGTACACGTAAAAATTCTCCATTTTTATAGAATCATTAAATTAGAAAATATATAAATAATAATAATTATATAGTTTTTTAGAAGTTCTAAAATTATTACTTAAAAAAAAAAGATTTTTTAAAGCTATAATTGGTTTATTTCAGGTTTAAAATCTGGTTTCTTTCATTTTAATTCTACATTTCCTGTTGTAGTTTTGATCGACTAGTTCTATGTAATTTAATAAAAAAATTACATTGCAATTAAATCTTACACGATGTGTTTAAATGCTATATATTTTTTAGTTTAAATAGCTATAGGCTATCCGTATTAAAGTTAATACTTAATTCTACTTTTTTTCCCCCCAAATTTAACAACGTTAATCAGCTTTTAATTTAGATAGAAAATTAATTATCTAGACATTACTTTACACGATATAACATTATAAAATTCCAGTTTAACATGATTGTTTATGGTTATTATTATTAAGAAATCTGCGCAATAAAGTAATCTAGTTTGATTATTATTATTTTTTTTTTAGTTACTTCATTAATTACTTGTATGGGTTAATATAATAACTTTGCAAATCTACGTCTGTTCACAAGTTTATTTAGGAAAAGTAAACGATTTTCTTTTATCGTCAAATCTGCAAATAGACTTTATTCTTTCTATTATACTAATATTCTTGTTGAGTCTAAAGTTTAATAAATTCACTTCATAATAATGGTAAAAAAATATTGCGGGTGGTATTTATTTATTCGATAATTATATTTCTGTTAACCTTTTCATCTTATTTTCCAAAAAAAAATTTCTTTAGATTATTGCAGAAAATAAGGAAAACTGTATTTCTTTACAACTATTTTTTTAACTTTACACTAACCGAATGAAAGGTGTAAAACAAGAAAAATATTAAAAATGTCCTTTATTAACTGCCTAATAAAAATTAATTCTTTTTCATCTTTCTTGACTAATTTCTGAATGTTTTTTCAACGGTTTTCCATTTATCAACCGTTTTTCAAATTGTAGTTATTTCAGCAAGAAATTTTTATTACAATAAAAGAAACTGGTACGTGCATTTTGATAAGCCCAATAAAAAAATTTGTTAAAGATTAAGAGTAACCGTTTTACGTAGAATTCATAAGAAAGCTACCTATTGTCAAGGGTACCATGATTGGACTTTCGGAAAATTTCGACATATCTTTGCTTTTCACATCCACCAGATCCCAAAACCACCGTCAGTTCAAAATTTAATATATGCATTTATATATATATATTTCACTTTCTTGTGGACACGATAACTGCGTCATTTTGCGCCAGTAACTTTCAAATTGATACATAAAATATAACGACCCAAAATCTCGGTCGAGTTCGTTAATAGGCAAAATCGTACTATGGGGGCGGAAATGGGGGCTTTTTCGAAAAAAACAAAATATCGCTATAACTTTCTTATTAAGTAAAATATCGAATGGGTAAGGGTCTAAATGAATGGGTAAAGGGGTTAAATGAATGGGTAAGGGTCTAAAACTTATTGAAGTAAAGGTTTTTGATATCACCAACCACTGGCTCAGGGGGTGGAAGAAATGGGGTTTTAAGACAAAAGAAATCATACCTCCTTTAATAGGCACAGTATCGAATCGGTTTAAAGTGGTCGTTAGTCCTCTAAACATTACCTAAAACAAGGGATGACCAAAATGTCATACCTTGTCTACCCTTGTCATCCAAATCCAAATGTCTATCCTTGTCTACCAAATTTCATCCCTTGTCTATCCTTACGGCAAGGGATGACCAAAATGTCGCTGGAATTGTAAGAAGATGGGGCTTGTCGTATGTTAAACATGTGAAAATTTTTTTCACCTGTAACTATTGTTGTATCGAGTAAATTTGAAATTTTTCTTAACTTTAAGATGGAAATCTTTTTTATCGCCTACTTAGTACCGGTGAAATCTACCTTCGCCTTCCGGCGTTCTGAAAGGGATTTTTTTATTAAATGTGTGAAGGAATATTAAAAATAATCTTTTAAAATAACTGCTACGTTAATTTTTGGAGCGAGAATTTATCATAAAAGTAAAGTTTTATCGATAGATTTTATAACCGCTGATATAAACAACTGTATAAGACGAGGCGCCTGCTGATCATTTTGTTGCAGGTACATTAGCTGTGTTAGCGCAAATATTTCATTTTATTTTTTCGTCTTTCGCTATGTCATGTTACAGCGCTTAATAAAAGTTATTTTCATTAATGCACTTTTTCTTTTTTTTAAATTGTATAATGAAAAACGAGATCGCACAGGCCAATAGAATAAAGCACCGACGGTTAAACCAACACCCACGACGTTTTATCTTTGTAATAAAGAAAGCGATGAAATTTCATATTCAGGGGAAAAAGGTATTATGTGACCGTTATAAAAATTATATATTAGCGATTACACCGGTCTATGAAAATAAAAATGTTTTTTCTGTTACTTACATTCAATAAGGTTTGTCCTGTAGTATTTTTTTAGTTTATTTCAAATCTGTAAACCAAATTCGAATGAAGGACAGGACATTTTTAAAACTGATTTAAAGAAAACCTAATTCTTTTAAGGGATTTTATAGCCTATAGTATATTATCTTACCTAATATTTGCTTGTCGTTTCTTGTTTTCTCGCTTTTCTAATTTTCTGCTATATTTAGCCTCTGGAATATCCTTCTCAGTCTCCAACAGTAATCGACACGCATATTTGGGTTCCGTTTTCCCTGGTAGCGTTTCCATCACCGATATAAGTAGTGAAAGCGTTCACCGTGTTAATCACTCTTAACATTACCAAGGTTAGATGGAAAAATTCCAGTTGTGAGTGCGACATGTGTATTTTAGAGATATAAACCCCGGTTTCGTTTAGATTTCAAGAAGTTCATTCACAAATTCTACGCAGTTCGAAGCCTCATTTTTGACCGGAAATGATTTAACAATGTTTTTAAAATATACCTATGATGCTTTCCCAGATTCATTTAAACTTCTCTCGAAGTCCGAATCCTTCATTAGCTTACATATCTGCGGTCCAGATAATATTCCTTCTTTTGTTTTTGCCTTTCCGATGCCGGGAAACTCGCTTTTAAAGTATTAGAAACCTTGGCCAATCCATTTCTTTCACAGAATCATTCATCAAACCTAATTTTATGTAATACGGGATGGAAGATACATATTTTTCGGCTTCACGAATAACATTTTTCTGCCCGGCTATGAATGCTTCCCGCTTCGGTCAGTGCTTTTAATTTAGTGATTTTTCCTTTCTCTACTGTTCCGCTACCATAAGAACAACAGTACTACCGAGCGGTATAACCGAGCTGCATTCCTAATAAAGTGGCTATCATCTGTAGGTCTTCACATATGTACCGAGAATACGTTTCATACTGTATTATCAGTAGACAGTAGAAATTTTATTTTGTCATGTTTCCTTCATTTGTACCGCGAGGACTCTTATTAAATTATTTTTAAAGAATCTATAAACAATCTTTACATATTATGTAGTTCCTCATTTCCACTACGTTTTATCGATAGGTGCAGTATTCTCAATCGTAGCAAGAATTATTCATTAGTTTTCTCTATCGTAGGATTGTAATTCTATGTTAGTAAATCCAGTAAAGAATTTACGTCATTGTAGTACACTGTATTATGCTGTAAAGAGAACAGGTGCTGAAATTCTTGCCTAACGCAGAAAAAACATATTTTAATACCATTTTTGAGGAGATTCTAACCTTTAACCTTGAAGCCAATAGCTCTGACTGCATTTTAGCCAAATTAAGATCGCGAACCAGATCTTAAGTAATTTCGTGAGGTTCACTGCTCTCAACTTACAAATATGGATTTGCTTCTTCATAAATTACCACTGCCTTCTTCATAATCAACTTTTTTTTTCTAAATTCCAAGTTTCTCATGGAACTGGAACGGGTAAATCTTCAGGGTAATTCTTCAAATCAGAATATGCAACAGATCTAAGAAAAAGATTTAAGAGTAAGTAACTTTTCTTTTAAGTAAATATTTCATTATCGTAAATACAAAAAAATGGTAAGTTAATGTTTTTAATTTTCTGATATAATTGCAGAAAAAGAATTAAAGTAAATACCTAAACGATTAATTAAACGTTTGTATGAAAACCTTTTCGTAATTTTTACCGGTGGTTCCAGACCGATTCTAAACAAATTAAGAAATACTGGTTCTTGAAAAGACAACTGATTTAGCAAGTTTAATTTAAATTCTTTATATGATTTTTCACTCGATAGTTCTACCGACTGCTGATGAGTTTTAGGTTTGTATTAAGAATATTAGGAGATCTGGCTTTATCCATTATTAATTTTATACCCGGGTAGTTGGTGGATAAGAAACGAAATTCCTGGACAGATTTATTGGCATTGTCGCTCCCATCAAACCCGATAATATCATAGTCGAAACAAATCGAAAGAGATTCCCGCACACTTAACGTGAATCCAGTCTGCACATCGCGGGAACCGCAGAACGAGACGACAATCCTACCTCAGGGTTCGCGCTTAGTGCAGACAGGAGGTCTGCACTAAGCCGAACGACCCGAGAAATTTCCAATGTTTTTAAACGGATATCACAGTGGCGACAGCGATCGTCACAAATGCGCTGATCTTTTGATTCTGACGATTTGTCGGGATGAAATGTTCGTTTTTGTTTCAGGTACAGAAGAGCTTACTTTCATGGATATTTAAAAAAGTTAATTTAAAAATTTAACATAATCTCCTTCATACAATATTTTGAGTTATGAATTAGAGTTTTTACTTTATATTAGTTTTGTGTTGTAATTTAAATAATAACGGACATAGAAATTTTAATATTAATAAAAGCATGTTTGAAAACTACGCCAATACTTGAATAAATGATTTTAAAGTTCCCCTAAAATGAAGTAGAAAGTGTTTACCTTATTCTATACTAATCGAAAAACTCGATCTCTCTTTAATTGTGAAAAAAGCTGACAAAAAAGTTGTTATACTTTCCTGGGCATTGGTGAATTATCGACAAAATTTATTATTATTATTATTATTATTAAAAGTTTAAACAAAATAAAAAAAAAGTTTAAAAAATCAGTATTTTTAAACTTTGATCAGCTCTTCCACCCTCAATATTGTCCCAAAATATTTAATTTTTGGGGGAATTTCACTGACAATATGCTTAGGAAGACATAAAAAATCTCTTAATAAATATGTAGTAAATAAAAACAACTTTTTTTGATGCTGGGGAAATGTGGAGTATTTGGGGGACAAACTCTTTATTTAAACGGTAGATAACCGTGTACGCATGTACTGAGATTATTATAAAATGGGGTTATGTTTGCAAAATTTTGAGGAAATTTAATCCAAACAAACTATCTATCCTACTCTCTGGAGATATTGATTCAAAACTTTTACCGATAAATTTCTCCATATACACGAGTCTTTGTAACAAATTTCACCAAAATCGGTTTATCCCGTCAAAAGTTATTAAACTTCAAACACGCCAACACACATACATAATGTACGAATATGCCCCCTCATTATGTTTTTGTTTCTTGGTTCCCTGGATCATGAAACATAGTGAATTGTAAAAATCCCAATCCCATTTTTTTTGCTGCTTACCATACTTCCCTTTTTGCAACGTAGATCTAGAGCTACGATGCAGAGAAAGTAAAAAATGTACTTTAATTTATGAACAAGATGAACACCGCTTCTTTCTTTTTTTAATGTTAATGCCATATTTAATGTAGTTATTAATAAAAAAATATCTTCTTTATCACTCAGATCTATCGCTAATAATGAGACTGTTATTGTTTCTGTACCTAAAATCTGCCTCTATTATGCGACCCCTAACTGTGCCAACCTGATCTTTTCGGTACCGCTTTCAGATTTCAGAATGTGATTTCCTACTTATACTATCCGCGTATCCTAAAGGAGTAGGCTTAACTCAACTCCCTTCAGGTAGCGGATATCTAATCCATTCGTAATACCTTGGGAGGTCACGGTATTTTTACCCAGCATGGAAACATTTTTAAATTTACTTTAAACGTTTTTGTGTAAGCCAAATAAAATGTTTGTAAATCTCTTTACTTCAGACAATAAAGCGCTATCTTGGGAGAACAAGCTTGCTTAAGGAAAACTTTCATCCTTTCATCCTGTAGAGTACTTTAAAATAGAATAGCTGCTTTATTGTAGTGAATATTATAATATAAAGGGATAGGTTACAACACAAACAAAGTTTCTTCGTGCTATTTCAATAAGTCTCTAACTGGAATCCGCTTTTGAGCACAACGCTCTACATTCCTGGTGACATCTTCCAGAGTACAAACCGTTTCAATTTCATAATGTAGTTCCACTAGATACCGCGGCTTCTTATTTTACACTGCATCCTCGATGGTCTCTCTTAAGTAAATATGTAGGAGAATTAAATCAGGCGAACGGAGAGGTAATTAATCAGGCCTCTTCGTCCTATCCAACGTCCCGGTACAGTGTTATCCGCGTTTGGCACGCACATCTGATAAAGTACGACGGGGCGCCGTCTTGTCGAATAATAAATTGAATATCACCAAACAAAGTCCTAATGGACGCTAAAATTAATGCGTTCAGCAGCTCCAAGTAAGCCTGGTCGGTAAACGTACCTTGGAAAAAGAACGGTCCGATTAGTCCCTTGACGATAGCCCACACTAGACATTGAATCCCGGGAAATTGATCGTTTTCTTGAGGCGTGTTGGCGGTTCAGTTCTATATTCCGGCCTCCATCGTTGTCGCGCTTCACAGACATTCTTGAACTTTAATACCACTTCAGAATGTTTTTCGCTCCTCAAATGACAGCCGTGTTTGAGCCATCGCTGCAGTTTCTCAACTTAATGCATCGCATCGATTAACACTGACGTCATCTTTGCTGTTGCTGAACGACAGTACTAAAAGTTGAATCCGTAGCCGACGCGAATTGAAGCGTATCGCATGCATAACGTGCTTTTGAAGTGTGTATACATTTTTTTGAGCAGCCCGGTATTAATACTTATCAATCGGATTCCCATTAGAGTCCTTAATACGTAATTCCCTTCCTTAGTGATGGAAATTAAAAGTGATTTTAACTTTATTCTGCAATCACGTATTAGTTAACTGATAAAATTTCATTAAATTACATTTGATGCGTTAAAAATTATTATTTAATGGATTTATAATACTAAATCCTAAATATATTATTAAATATATAATACTAAATATTTAATAAACTTTTCTTAATACTTTACAACTCGCCAATAAAAAGATTTATATTTAATAAAAGTATTTATAGCAATATGAAGTAACAGGAATATTTCCATAAATCCTTGAAATAATTAATACATATATATATATATAAAATGATTAACTATGTTGTCTATACATAAATTTATATACTTATCATTCGACGGCAAACATTTGATACGTGTAGGAACCAGTTTTCTTTGTTTAATATATTTTTTTTATGGCTGCACGTACATGTATTATAATCTAATTTCATCCTTCATTACACATGCAGTATGTTTAAAACATTAAGAACAAAAAATAAGTAATCTGTAAAAGGTGAAATTATATAACAAACATCTATTAAAATACTTAAATTATTTCTTAGTACAAGTATTTAAAAAAAAAATTAAATTATTTTTTCCATTTACTTTTCTAACTATATCGTTATCATGTATAAATATATATTATACTGTAATACAGAACAAAGGAAAGTATGCTAATTGAATCAAGTTTTACATATCGTGTTTTTGGCAGATTTAGACGGTTATAGTTCCTTCTAAAAAAAAATCATTTTAAAGTTAGAAGATTCTGCAAGGATATGTGTACGTAGTTCGTATATATATATATATATATATATATATAGTATATGTATATACATACATGTTTATTAAAGTTGAAGGTTGCAGATATTGAAAAAAAAAAGAAATATTTATTACAGCAAAATTTTTCGTACTTGGTACTTTACTTGATTGAATGCTCGGGTATATCAACCCAGGGAATACTGCATGCATTAATACACGGAATACTAAACGGTGACGCCAGTTTTCATATATTCACTAATCAAAAATATTATTACATTCACTAATAAGCGAATGTAATAATTATATTTTATTTCTCCTTTATAATTATTACAAACGAATAATCCAGTAATACGTGATGTACCATTCATCCGTACGCTTTGAAACGTAAAAGAGATGATCATTAGCCCTTAAGAAACTTATAATAAAGAGATAGATTAGATTACTTTACCTTTCTGGTTATATAGTTATTGTGTATAGCTAAACACTGTATTACAGAGTGCATTCGGAAAGTAGCTGTGCACTGGAATTATGGAAGGGTGTGACGAAACTTTCTTGTTTATTATTTTGTATTTTTATTCCGTTATTTTATAAAAAGGGATATTGCAATAACTGCAGTAGGTTGTAAAAGATGTTAAAAATGACCTCTTCTAACATAAATACATCGCTGTATGCGTTTCAATTTGTTTTCAAATACTTTAATCGGCTGATGTACTGGAATGTCTCGTACGTATGCCGTTATCGGTTTTTAGTTCGTCGATCGTGCGTGGTCTGTTGCGATACTCTGCTTGTTACGCTGTCCCCCGTAGAAAGTAATCTGGGGGAGTCAGATCGGGCGATCGTGCAGGCTACAAACCTCTCGAAATGATTCGGTCACAAAAGACATTTCGTAAGAAAGTCATCAACCTGTTAGCTGTGTGCGCTGTGGCGCCATCTTGTTGGAATCTACCGTGGTTATCTGCGTGGAACCACGCTTCATCTGTAAAAAACGTAATATCGAGAATATCTACGGAATTTTTGCCAATAAAACGTTTAAACCGTTAAAAATAATTTAGCCTTTAGACATGATTGTCGGTTTCAGTTCTTGAACGCACAATATTTTTTAGGGAAAAAGTTTTAGTTATTTTTTTACAACTTCACGTGCGGTAGCAAATCCGATATCTTACTGCTGTGCTAACTTACGCGTCGACTATAATGGACTTTCTTCCGTAGCATCCGAAATATCAAGCAGCTTCTGTTCGTTTAGTTTAGGTGATCTTCCGCTTCGATCAATGTCTTCTACTGAGCCCGTCGCCCGAAATTTTTCGGTTATAGTTCGAACTGCACTGCGTGAGAAACAGGAATATCTGGAAACTTTTCAGAAAACCTGTGCTTCACTAAATCAGTAGACTTGTCGCCTTCACGAAATATGATCGACGAAAAAATGCGTTCCTGTACTGAAAGAACCGTTACGTTTCTCACAACTATTGACTCCGATACAAGAAACGTCAGGAAACGAAACGAAGAACGTCAATCACAACTCAGCATCTGACGTCTCAGTTTATTACTAAGCAGCGCCTAACGAACCCGCATGACAACCAACCAAGCAGTCAGTAGTAATCATTCCAAGCAGTAGTAATCGATATGATTTTCCAACTTTAGTCGGGAATCGCATAAATCACGGTAGAAAAATATGAGCTATTTGTAATCGTATATATTTAATAAAGATATGAATACAACAAAAGTGTTATGAAAAGATATACGCCCAGAAAAAAAAAAATTTTTACGCATTGTTTTAAATAAAACCTAATTTACCCAAAAAATAATCTTTAATTTAAAATTTTATTTATTATGAGGTCACGGAGTAAAAATAAACTTAAGAACCACCTTAAAAAATGATGTTATTACAAAGTGTACCTATAAAATGGCATAACTCGAAACCTTAATAGATAATTGTTCACCCCAATATTTCGCTAAGTTGAGAAAATATTCGTTTAATGTATCGATTTGTTTCATAACTAAAAGGACTGAATAATTTGTGATATTACATTTTCAGTCCCATTCTTTCTTAAGGGCTGTGACACACGCAAAACAGCTGATTTTAAGAGGTATTAGTTACAACTGTTTTCTTAGAGATTAATAATGTTCAATACACGACCGGTCCGTTTGGTAAATTGAGTGAACGAATCATTCGTAAGCTGAATATCATTTACACTTCGGTCGGTAAATGCGCAAACGGAAGGGCACTTCGCTTCTCAATTTTCTTAATAATCCCGGTATATAATCCATGTCACGTCACTTACAATCGATACGGTTAAACCATTTAATTTGTCAAGGCCGTTTAAGTAATCTCATTACTTGTTGTAGGTAACTTTTCTTTTACATCCCCGTGTCTATACTATGAGCCAGTGGTTCCCAAACGTTTCCGAATCGGGGCGCTCTTTTTCAATTAAAATTTTTTTTAATGCGCCCTACCCTAAGTAAAAGTATGATATTCGTAAGTAAGAGATAAAAATAAATAAAACTCGTGTGTCTTCCTTCTTTTTTTATTTTATTAACATTAATAATTGTAAATGTCTGGGTTCAATTGATCGTGAAGCTTTTACAATATTTCGCGGCGCTCCTATGAAGAAGCCGCGATTCCCCGGGGCGCCGCGGCGCACAGTTTGGGAATCACTGCTATAAGCGATATACTTAATGTAACTATTAAAATACTCTTATCGATGCGGCTTTTGCCAGGATACGAACAAAGGATGTTTGCTTCCTACGGGTTGTAACTAAATAAAACTATACCGATTATTCAAAAGACTTCCGGATTGTCATACGATTCAATTACTCGCTATCATTTTAAATTGAGGAAGTCGGGGAACGGTAATAAAAGTACGGGTACATGGTCACACTACAACGACGTCTATTAAGTAATAGATAAAGAACTGAATATTATAAATCGATAAAAAAATCAGCTTAAAATATTATAAGAATAAGTGTTCATAAAACATAAGTGATAGCGTTAAACATTCTCAAGCTGTTTAAATAAAATTTTTAAAATGTTCTTCCATATTATTTTATTTATAATGACGTTATCTGTTTAAAGTTTTTTTTTTTTTTATAAATAATAATTATTTGATTTTCTTAAAGTTGAATTAAGATCCGCTTAAACAGGTGCTAAACTAGATTTAATTCTTTTTAAAATCAACCAGGAAAACTACAAATAAAAGAAATGCGTAAAGTATCGATGTATAGGACGATTTAAAAGATAATTAAAAATTAAACCTCAAATCTTAAATTAAAATTTTGCGTTGAATAAAAATTATATTATAAATACTGCAGGGTTAAATAAATAATGTATAAATTATTTTTTAATAATTTGTCATTCTGATTTATTTAAAGTTAAAGACAGCATAAAGTTACATACTGCCTAACACAATCTACTAGGTCGGGTGAAAACTAAATGGAACATTAAAGTATAAAAGTAAATAATTATGTAAAAAAAGCTTTATTCTACTGTTCGAGTAAAATGTTTAGGTACAGGAATCCCGGTGATAGTATCTCTCCGATTATAACCAAAATTAAAAGGAATTAATAGCCATATTCAGGAGTTATTTTACAAAATCTGTTAAAAATTAATTATTCCAGTCTGAGGATATCAACCAAAACGGTAAATGACGAAAAAAGCAAATACATTCGGCTTATTAGTCCCTACCCCTGAATGATATCGCCCAAATAAGAGTACGTAATCAAAATGATATACTAATGAAAATTTGAACTTTAATTAGCCCAAAAATCTGATTTTGAGTTCAGAAACAACAAAAAGGAAAAAGATATTTTTTTACCTTCTTCCCTTTATGGTGTTTTAATGACACCTATAAACCATCAAAAAGAATCGTAGATACCTAATTTTCATTAGATAATTAAATTATATGAAAAAGGTTTACCTATAGCAGAAAAATTTCGAGATACGGGAATCATAGTACCGTTTCTCCCGTCTGCTTGATCCATAGCGATCAAAATTAAACGGTATAACTGCCCCGTTATAAGAAATCACATAAAACTCCACCCGTCCAGCCTGGAGATATAAGGAAAAAATAGGCCAACACAAATATATAAATACGGAATTTTTCAATGCGAAAATGGTGTTTGCATCATTACTTTCCGTAATCCAGTATACTGTGCAGCGTTTCTCAACCTGGGAGTCGCAAAATTAACCTACAACTTTACAGGAAAACTTTAATGAAATCACTTTATGAGAAAAAAATCATGTATTACAAAGATTTTACATACATTTATAAGTACACATATAAAGAAAATAGATTAATGTGGTGGTTGCGTTTGTTTTTCGTTTAAAAGTTTCTCCATACATGAATCTATGTTAGAAACGCGCAAAATAATGTTGTTTTCAAATAATAAAAGACGATTCCTATATATAGTGTTTAGCCCAACCGTAGACGAAAAACTTTTTCGGAGAGATAAGACGTGGCAAAAAGGATTAATATCATCACCCCTTCTGCGATTAAATTTCCATATTCAATTCGACGAACAAAAGCCATAACGTATCTAAATCTTCAGATCTGAGTCGCAGTTGTAACGTTTTGTCGACAGACGTTTCGACGAGCCGGTCGTGAATCTCGACCGGTAAATTAGTAACAACAACCTTTTCACTAAATGGATTCAGTACCCGTCTCTTCGAGAAATCATTTTCATCTCCCGGGATATACTTCGCCGACTGAATTTTTTTATGTTCACACATTATGGTCTCACAGCGAATAATATGCAAGCAGACCAAATTACAAGGAGCACGTACGCGTCAAGTTGGAACTTGTAAATCTCTCATGTTTGTATACTTAATACATGCGCGTTCTTAGCCGTCGCTATCAACACAGCTAAATTGTTTAACTGGGTTAAATTGAGTTGGGGTTGGGGAACATTTTGTTTTACTTTTTGAGGGTCAGTATCACAGTTGTATAGGAATACGTTGTAACTCTGTACAGTGAGATTATAAAAATTAATTTCTTTGTTATAAGTTTTTAACGGCTAAAAATCATCTCTTACTCAGGTCAATGCGTACAGGTGAACAGTACATCACGTATAACCAGATCATTCGTTTTTAATCCTTATAAAACAGGAAGAAAGATAGTTTTTAATTATTATCTTATAATTTCTGAAGAGTGTTTTCATGAAAAATGACGTCACCGATGTAACTGCATTCAGCCTGCTGAAATGACAAATACGAAAGATCTTGCCGTAACATGTATTTGGTTTTGTTTCTTTTCTTAGTTTTTCTTTTGCAAAATTTGTTACATTCAACTTTATAAAAACTTATACTTTACAAAAAAATTGAAATAAGTGTAATTAAACAGAAATTTAACAATAGCACTTTGAAGAAAAAAGAAACAGTTATTGATTACTTAGGAATATTTAATGTGTTTACTTGCAGAATTGAGTCGAACTTCTACTACTAATTGCCGTATCCGTCAATTAATCGTTAACTACATTATCAATACAAACGTCTCGGTAACTTAAACTTGGCTTATGTAATAGCAGATCTATCATTAACTATTCAAAACTCCTATCAAAATGAAATTTGACTTATACACTGCGGTTAATGGTATCGTTAGGTTTCCTAACACTACAGTAAAAAATAAAGAAAGTAATAAAAAAGAAAAACCAAAGAAAGAGGTTCGTAGAAATAAATGATTTTTTTCAAATTTTATTTTTTATAAAAGATATGTTCGATTCAATCCGTTTATAATAAAAAAAACCGCAGCTATTTGTTTTATCAATAAAATAAAATTATTATTAGTAGAAAACGCAAAATTGTTGGTACTGGGTTCAAATCCGAATCATTCTATAAAATTTCACTATCGTTAAATGACTGTGCTCTGACTACGCCTATTTAATTAATTTACAGAATCTTTGAATCAACAATAAAAATCTAAACGGAATTTGCATTTATTGCAATAAGAGCGTATAATTTTGTTTATTACTTTTTTTCTATAAATGTAAACGTGCTTTTCTTACTGTTTAAGGAAGTTCTCCGTAAAAAATTCTAATATGAACAAACACATATCATAACATTTTTTAAATACATTTCGATTACAGAAAGTATAACAGCATAAAAAATCACGGACGGATGGGCAACTACAGGCTGTAAAAGCTTTAGACTACTACTTTTGAGTGGATTTATTTGTCTATTATTGGTTGACTTTATTATTTATCGGTAGATCTTCCTTCCTCAATATCTGCACTTTTCCCTTTTCTTTCTTCCCGACGTTATTCTGAGAATTTTGACTAAGCATACATTACAAATCTGTAAAAATATAGAACCTGTTGGAGCTATTTCTTTGGTTTTTGTATGATTTGATATAGAAAACTAATAGCGGATCTAACAAGGAATGTGCCGCTCTCATCTACGGTAGATCTAAAGATAGCTGGCTATTGAGGGATCAGAAGTAAAACGGAATCCTATAGGAGCCTTATTATTTTTACGGAAGGAATGTTTATCTCCCTTCCACAAAAATATTGCACTGGTACCTCTGTGGGTATACTGTTTTTTCTCATTACGCAGCTATTATCCTTGATTTTTTTGTCCCTTAATGTGCTGTGGATTTTTGCTAACCGTTCTTTGGAACAGGGTTAAGGACGTAGTTAGTCTTGATGTCTTTTTTGTGTCTTTGCGGCCGATCTGTAAACTAAATCAGTAACTATTTCATATCCAGTCGCTGGACACAAAGCAGATATTTTAACTAAGGAGGCACGAACAACAATCGTAGCTCGGGTTTAGTTGACTTATTTAGTTTAGAAGTTGACTTATTCGTTTAGCCTTTAAAGACATTGTACATAGTGAAACAGGATATAAGTTTATCGCATGACGTCACTCATTTTTTGGCCTGTCAGCTCTTGCTTTACCAAGCAGCGTACTCGTAACTTTTATGTCTTGTAAACTGATGGGAAAGAAAATTTTCTTTAATCTAATTGATCGACTTTACCTGTTTTGAAAGGTTAAATTTATACGTTAAATCGTGTGATTTATTTTAATTTCAATGAATCTCAGACAGTGAATTTCTATGTAACCGTTTAATTTTTTGAAATTTATTTCTTTTAAAAATTGATCTAATAGATTGATTTTATATACTATTTTTATTCTCGACTCTGAATAAAAATCTTACGTACGTTTAATCATAATCGCACGAATGAAAGCAATCTGACGTGAGACCCAAATATGAATTAATCATTTTCAAAAATAAGTATTTCGTTCCACATTACTTGGAAGTGAATTTAGTTCCGTATTAAGCCGAACGTAATGATACGTATCATTACCTCAAGACCACAAATTCAATTGATGTTTCATCAAGCGATTCATTCTGTTCACTATAAGAATTTTGTGCGTAATGAAAAATCAACGAAAAGCAACTTTATTAATATCTGATACCTTGGATATTTTACATATTTCAAAGGTATAATATGATGAAACAGATCAGATTTAATACAATGCACAGTCTTTATTCTACAGCGGAATTTATTTTATTAAAGGAATTTTCACAAAAAATTAAGTTTTGAAAAAGTTATATTGATTTACTATAAAAGTAAAGGATTTTAAGATAGATTTGAAGAGATGCTTCAGTACAATTTTTAAAAAAAGAAGGAAAAAAATAGCGGTGAGATATCTTATTAAATCCGGTAATAGAAAGACATCGACTATTAAGGGAATACAGAAATTACAATGCATGAAGAAAATTATTGAGGATGTAGGATGTAGTAAATCTTACGTGATTAAAATATAGCCTAGATCAGAAAAGAAGGAAAATATACTTAACAGTCAAATGACGTCATAGTTAAAAAAGTATTTATGATAATTATGGTTGAGTTAATATTTTTTCACTCTTAATAAGGACTACATTATCTTACGCACCAGCTTATTAAAAAAATGTATAATGTAACGATTAAAATGCTTCATATTCTGTTTTATTGTGTTGAGTTGCAGTTTACTTGTGAGAAAGCCTCTACAAATAACCTGGAGAGTTACATTTAAAAAGTGTTATTAACCTTTTATCGGCTTTATGGGATTACAACGTTCCATTACTTCCTTAATAGATTACGTATATTAAAATAATGTTTAAGAACAGTGTTTTATTTGTTTGAAAACCTTTTTCTATTAGTCAATAACAATATGGTAGCAACATTTTTAAAAGGACCTACACTGCCTTTGACTAATGATAGGAATTTTAAAATATTTTTTAAGTTAAAAAAAAAACTGGATAAAAAGGGTTCTAAAAGAAAGGACAATTTCAGTTAAATTGCTTTGAATCTGTCATTTCTTAGAAAAGAGTACAGTCGTTTCATTTTACTATACAATAAAACAGCTGTAAAAGTAAATACATAAGTCTATCCTCTATTCTATTTACGTGATCGACTAATGGTAGTATTTTCTAAGAGACGATTGGGATTCTCGTCAATTTTAATAGAGATTCTTCTTTCTTCTTAAACATTTTTCATCCTGTTTTTAACTGACTTCATAAAAATATGTACCTACTGTAATAGTACTGTTAAAATCTATGGCTTATTACAAAAAACGAGGCATTTAGGAAGTTTAGCAAAAAATTGGCTGCAGTATTAAAACTAACAATTGGATATGGTAAAATATATATTTTTATATATATATATATATATATATATATATATATAAAATACCAAAAACGTTTGTTTTTAATAAACACGGTGCGATAAAAATCAATTTTCCATTGCGTGCAGATTTAAATGCTACATCCTTCTCTAACAGCTGGGAAGTTTTGATTTTGTAGTTGGTAGTAATCAGATCATTTAATTATTACTCTGTTGTTTTTCAGTTCATTTTGTTTCTGTATTAATGATACTGGCGTTCGTAAAGAGCTTCTGGACTAAAGGTATCCAAAAGTAATGACCTATCTTTAGAAAACCAGTCGCCGTAATCTCTTAAACGTAGGCTCAGGAACGACAGAAAATATTTGTTTTTCCAAGATTATTCTGTATACTCTCAAGGTCAGCGGAATACGCATGTGCAGGCAAGCCGACTCGCAATGCAGTTGTAGTCAACAGTAGTTAGTCTAGATCAGTGGTGGGATAAACGATTCTTTTTCAGGAATCCATTCTTTCGATTCTCAGAAAGGATTCGTAAAAATGAATCGTTCGTCCGATTCAACGATTCTTTTCCTTGCCACCACTAACAGTAATGTAAACTGTAATGCGCATGCTCTCTTTCTCTTCTTCATCCATATTTAGCGGTTCATCTATCTTCATACTCCTGTTCCACTCGACTGATGCATACCTACTAAATGTCTTCGATTCTTCTCTTTTCAACTCTTATTCGACTCCTTAAGAAAGCTTGCTGTGAATCGAATCGAATCGTAACTGAGAAAGATTTAGATTCCTATCGCTTATCCAGTTCATTGCTGAGAATCGTAAAGAGAATCGGTTTCTTCCGCAAACTGATTCTCGTGATTCTTTCGTTCGGTATAAAGAATCGAATCGGAGGAACGACTCGTTCACGATTTTTACCATTATTAATCCAGAGGTGGATCTCACAACAGAAGGTTCAATGTATGCTTTGTTAGTCGAGTTTCAATCAGTTGTGTTCAACGGCGTTTACGAACTGAATGAAATGTCGATCCTCCTACATACAAGTCTATTCGTCAGTGGGATACGACTTTAAGAGAAACTGGAAGCTTGGTTTCGCATACTGGAAATAATCTTAAAGTTTCAATTAGTGTCGAAACTGTGGATCGTGTACGCGATGCATTGATTTCACATCGTTTATAAAATTTGAGTCTTTCTTCAACAACATCATTTTGCGTCAAGATCTTGGTCTACACCCGTATAAGATTCAACTAACTCGAGAACTAAAACCAGAAAACCATTCTTTGCGTAGACGGTTTACTAATTGAACTCTTGAGCAGCTCGAATTGGCTCCAAATTTTCAAGAATCATCTTTTCAGATGAGGCTCATTTTTGTCATGATGGCTTTTTAAAGAAACAAAGTTGCTACATTTGGGATGATTTAAATTCACAAGTGATTCAACAGCAATCATTACATCCTAAAATAAATCACTGTTTGGTGTGGATTGTGGGGTGGTGGCACCATCGGGCGATTTTTATTGTTCGAAAATGAGCAAGGAGATGATACTGAACGTTACCTATAACGTTCAGCAAATGATGATTCATATCATGATTCATGAATCATTTATGATTCATTCATTCTATGATTCATGAGTGTTTGTTTGCAAATTTGGAAAATTTTGATTTCAATGAGATGCGGTATTACCAGGATGATATCACATGCCATACAGCTACTGAAACAATTCAGTTATTGCGTCAAAAATTTGGTTATTTGATAATTTCACGAAATAGTGATATCAATTGGCCACCAAGATCATATGATTTGGCTACCTTAGACTTTTTTCTTTGGGTTTATGTTAAGTTATGAATCCATAGCAACAAACCACTAATAATTGATGACTTGAGAGCAAATATTCGACGAGTTATTAGTGGAAATCAAGCTGATATGTGCGAAAAGTCACGGAAAAGTTTTTGATGTACGTGACTACTTCAAGGAAAGCCGTTGAGGCCATAAAAATGATATTGTTTTTCAAACATAATGTAATGTTATAAGCTTCAAAATAAAAAAAGGATTTGTTTTGTATTTTACAAATGTTTTTGCTTTATTTTGCTTTTTGCGTTGAAAATGGAAGATCCTATATATATCTGAAGTTCATGTTTGGTGTGGGCTAACAAAAAAAAACAAAAAACTATTAAGATCTTATTTTTTCGAAGGAAGTACAGAAGCTTATCTTGATGTAAAACAAAGTATTGTTATCTTATTCCTAAACTATTAAACAACCTGTAATTGATATCAACCATCTCTTTATTGGGAAAAAGATGGAACATTTTCTTACAATGTTCTTTAATTTAGAGAGCAAGATAAAAGTTTTTCTGAAAGGACTGGTCGTCGGGGAATAGTTTAGTAGATATTACTTTCATGTGTTTTGACTCCTTACAGTTTTTCATTCTGGGGAATCGACGTCATTATATTTTCTTAAAATCAAAACGACTTTATTCAAATTGTCCATTTAAAATTCAGTTGATTTCATAAATCGGAATAAAATGTTATTGGAAAAAAGTGTAATTAAACGCTTCCATAATGGCAGAAGGACAACACCTTGAATACGTATTCTGATTTTATGTTAAACATATAAACATGAAAATCTTTTTATTTATATTTTTATACATTCTTTTCTTCTTAGTAAATGCGGGGGGATGAACAATGATAATCCACTCAGAACTTAAATGCGAATTTTCTTTACAATACCTTAGTGAAGTTATATAACGTTAAAATTGCATAACTGAGGAAAAAAAGTGTAAAATAGAGTATTTTTTAATGGATTTTATAAAGTCTAATTTTCATACACGTTATAAAAAAAAAAACCAAAAAAAAACAAGTTTTTACACGGAATTAAAATCAATTTTTTTCATTAACTGGTTCGTAAGATGTAAATAAAAATCAAGGCTTTTCTTTTTTAACTCATAGTATGTCGTATTTCCTTCTTGTGTAACGCTGATTTTTATACTTAATTTGACCGGTTTTGAATAACAAGTCTTTTACTAGTAATATAATATATAGTACAGGGAATTTATAATTTCATGAGTTTTAATAAGTAAAAGTTATATCCAATAGAAATTGCATAGGATGTAGTTTATTGGGAACAAACAGGAACTAAGAATTTTAAAAAAATAGTATCGCATTGTTTTATCGTATTTTTTTCCTTTATTAACTCAATAATTAATTAATAATAGTAATACTAATAACAAATAATAATAGGCAAGACTTTCACATTTCCTGGAACATTGTTATACAAGGAACTAACAATTAACTGGAAAGATGCCAAGTCACATTTGTCAATTGTTATTAATATTTTAAATTATAAAATAACAACAGTCTTAGTGTTGCATGTTATAATCAATTCTCCTTGTTTTGTTTATTTTTTCTATACTTCTCATCAAGTTTCTTTGTCTTGTTTATTGCGTCGCGGTTAATTATAATAGCAATATCGTTGTCATTGCATTTTTGTTCCGTTTATTAGTTTTTATTGTATTATAAAAAGCTACAAACAATATGTTCTTGAGTAAAATATGAAAGTTATAAATTTTTCTTAAAAATTAAATTTATATACCGTGAAATTTATATACATTATTTTAAACTTTTATGAATTCTGAGAAAATATAAAAACGTGTAAGAAAATTCCATTTATAATAAAGAGTAATTCAAAAAGGACTTCACGACTTTAAAAGCATATAAAAATTTATTTAGATAACTTACAGATTCGATTGAGGTCTCATTTCATAGCAAAACACATCAAGTTTTGACTCGTCGCGTAGTTCATTAATAGCGAATTTGGCCACCAGTGCTGTTCAAAATGGATACATTCACTGGTACTGAATGCGCACGCTGTGTGTTTTGGTTTCACGAATTGCAGTCAACAATTCCAGTTCAACGTAATTTTCGTAGAGAATACGGTAGGGAGGCTCCTAATAGGCCTACAATTTACTCTTGGCACCAAACCTTTGAGACAGGTTGTTCCGTTAAACATACAAAATCACAAGGACGCCCACGCGTCCCTGAAGCTGCTGTGAAACAACTCAGAGAATGCTTTGCGTGTAGTCCGAAGAAATAAACTCGACGTGGGTCACGTGAGACTGGAATTCCATAAACGACTGTTTGGAGCGTATTACAAAAACTATTGCACTTGAAAACTAACAAGCAAATATATTACAGAAGATAAATTTCCTCGGCTGCAGTTTTGTGTGGAAATGATGGATAAAATTGCAGCGACGATATATTTTTAGCCGATGTAATTTTTAGTGATAAGTCAACATTTAACATCAGCGGCAAGGTGAACACCCATTGCCGAAAACGGGGTAGTGAAAACCCTCGTGTAACTCGCAACACGTTCGTGATAGCCCTAAGTTCAATGTTTTTTGTGCCCTAATCAAACAAAGACTGTACGGCCCGTGCTTCTTCCAGGAGGCAACCGTAAACGGTATCATTTATCTGGACGTGCTTTAACATTTTCTAATTTCTCAGTTAGACGATTATAATCAAGATGGACGCCATTACTATCAGCAAGACGGGGCACCTCCTCACTGCCACCTAGAAAGCGAAATTTTCTTGATACTCGATTCATGATATTCGATCGGGTTTATGTACCACCGTCACCTGCTGGTTTTGTTGAGGTAAGACTTCGAATAAACGCCGCAGCTGCAGAGGTAACTCCTGATTTGCTGTCCGAAAAGAATGGAATGAAATCGACTTCAGATGGGATGTAAGTCGTATTACAAATGGAAGCCATATCGAACCAAAGTGAATATTGGGTGAGATACTTGATGTGTGTTTCTATTAAATGAGACCTCAGTCGAATCTGCAAGTTGTCTCAAGAGATTTTATATGCATTTAAATTTGTGAAATCGTTTTTAATCACTCTTGTACTATACAACAATAGTAACCAGTGAAATTAAAAAAAAAAAATGATGTAAATAAACAACAGTTTATTTACATCAGTTTCGATGAATGAGTTTCGATGAGTTTCGTTGAATGGGTTGTTCAGTATTTGGTGTAATTATTTATTTTTTTTAAATATTCTGTTAATTAAACTGAATTATGTTGAAATCCGATACGGTATTAATAGGAGAAGTGACCGACATGCTTGACTTTTTTTTTCTCTTAAGTTATCCTGATCACATGTCAAGCTACATTAACCAAATTGTGTAACGCGCAAATACACGATTACCGTGCACCCGGTAGTGTTAAAAAGGTGTAGAATGCAACAAACCATCACTTAAATAAAATAATAGGAAAAAGTAAATTTGAAAAAAAACATATTTTATAATAAGTATGTACTTCTGGGTTTATTTTCTTAAAAAAAAGAAAATATTTTGTTTAAATATATATATATATATATATATATATATATATATATATATATATATATATATATAAATAAAGAGGGATATAATAATAATAGTTATAAAGTACATGCTTATTTATTTTCTCTGAATTTCTGTAGAATTTTTATGATGTCGTATTTGTAAAGGAAAAATATTTTAATGACCTCACGACTGATTCAAAATTTATATTTATTCCTTAAGACAATTATAAAAAAAAATAATGTGAGCCGCACATGACTCCCTTCTACGTTTATTAAATTACATATACACTTTTTTTTTTAAAATGAAAAGTACATAAAATTTTATTTCATAATAACTTCTGATATATATATTTATTTATTATTAATAAATCAATAGATTTAAATTAAAAAAAAAAAGTTAAAAGAAAAAAAGGAGATGAACTCTGATTCGAACTGATGTGCCTTCCCCTTCTAAGATCCAAATATTTCATAAATTAAAATTTCGTTGGGCTATAACTCTGGAACCAATGAAAATAAGTACACTTATGATATATCGTTGAAAAGCTCTCAATGAGGACTTATTATTGCAGTTAAGAAAAAGCCCAAAATCAAAATAATTTTGGATTTTGGGCTCTTTTGGACGCTTTTGGCTTAGTCGATTGCAATCAAAAAGGGAGGTGCACAACTAGATGTTACAACAGTCCTAAATCCAAAATTTCAATATCCAACGGTAATCGTTTTTGATTTATGCGAAATACGTACATACACACATACATAATACGTACGTAAAGACGTCACGCCGAAACTAGTCAAAATGTATCCGAGGATGATCAAAATGGATATTCCCGTTGAAATCTGAAAACTGAAATTTTTTTCGCGGTCACAATACTTCCTTTTCCTTTACTTTGTACAAGGAAATAAAAAACACACGTTTCCTCCTGTCACTTAATCTATCAAAAGTAACGTATTTATCAACATTTTATTACTCCTTTTTTTAATTTTAAGAAACAATCATACATGTTTGATACATTTATAACTTGAAAGGTCGGCAGAGAGTCGCATAACTTTCCGAGCTTCAACCTTCATAGATTCTTATTTCAAATATGCCATAAGTCTTTAAATATTAAATAATTTAATTATTATTACTTAAAAACGACAAAATCAATTAAAAAATATAAAATGAAAAATTATTTTGGAAATAGATTTAAGACAACGGATTACAGAGCGTTTCCAAATCTTCAGGCAGTATTTCACCATTAACAGAGGAGCTGGAATGTTGCAATATTTACCTACTTCAAAATTAATATACCGTTGTAGGATTTCCTTATAAGGAGACATACAGTTATTGCTTAAATATAAAATTTGTTTAATAACATTAAAAGAAGTCTAATAAAATGTAAAATCCGGTACAGCCTTAAATTGTCCGTAGGAGGCTAAATCTTCATTCTATTAAGATAGCATATACAGAAATACCTTGGCTTAATTTGGGGCATGTCTATTATTTTGGGTACCACCTTACCTCATTGTCGGATCGGGGCCATAATTTAACAGAAGTTAGAATTTACTTAAACAAATATTTTTTCCAAGTTTTATGAGTTTTTAATAATCCGTTATGGAAACATATAACCAAAGCTCTAAAACAATTAAGATCCTCACCTCTAAGATCGATCGACTTAATATTTCAATACTCATTTGGCATCTGTGCTGAATTTCATGTTCCTACTACGCAACCACAAAAGTTGAAATTAACATTAATTTTTGTTTATTATGAAACGACGTATTAAGTCTCAAATTCATTAGATTCGATATAACGCGATTATAATCCAATAACAACACGATTTTACGCTTATGTGAAAAACTTAAAAATTTCGTTAAATAAATAAGCGCTATAAATCGATAAATAGGATAAGCTATTAATGCTTAATAAGTAATTATTTTTCATTGTCCTCTCTTCCAGCTTCCATGTTATTCGACAACCGATGTTTTAGTTATCTTCCGCTATTCAACTTAAGAACAGTTATTTATTTAATAAAGATAAACTAGTAAATTCGTTTTGATTAACTGTTTTATGAAAAAGACGTATATTTAAACCTTAAATATATTCATTATTACGGCGGCAACGAAATGTTATTTGGAAAAATTCGTTTTTAAATACCTGTCATTAACTGCTGCAAAAAGAGAAAATACGGTTAAATTACGTAATTTAAGAGTATGTATTTACTATTGCTTCCTAAGATTATGCGATGACTTTGTGTTTTACATAATCGATGTAAAACACAAAGTCGATTGTGATTGTGATTGTCGAAGTGATTGTGACGATTATGTTTTCTTTTACATCTAAGAAGGTTTTATTAAAAATAAACAGTCCTCATTCAAATAGCTATTGCTTGAATAAATTGCGGTTGAATAGCACGGCCAAACAAAATCCAAATCGAAGGAGAAAATTGAACGGTATCGGTTACTAAGTAATTAACAGGTCATATTTTTAGATATATTTTGTGCTTTTCACTCGAGCATAAATTGCAATCAAGTTGAAAAGTAGTTATAACGGGAAACATTTTTTTATTTTTAAAAATTTTTTTTGAAAATAAAAAATTGCATAACGAGTGGAAACTGTTTAGTTTTACAAAAATTATGTAGGGGAATAACATATGACAACCCTTAATTTTTATTATTATTATAAAGCGAATTATTACCCTTCAAATTCATGGACAAAGATATATAACGCGAGAATAACATACTATATTTATTTTTTATACCGTATTTAGGGACGAGTAAGTAAAGGCCAAGAGTAATAAAGATTAATGGATTGTCTCTACCGTGTTTGTTTTTTTTTTTAGGTACACGCTTTAATTTAAACTTAACGACTTAATTACTTATGTTTTCCTTTTCTGTTTCTCTCTCTGCGACTGTTCGTTTGTCACTCTTTATCTTGTTTTCTTTAATATCTTCTCGAATAATAGCTTTCGCATTTTATTCTCCCTGACATAACAACGTATACCAGAGGGAAATTAATGAACTGATAGAAATGTTTTTGTTTTTCTCGACCGTTTTTATGTATCTTTAGTTAAAGATACTAAAAAATTTTATAAAATAAGGATATATGTCAGAGTAGATGAAGAAATTGTTCGCATCTTTTACGCTCGTGAAATTTGAACAAATTATTCATAAAATAGCAACATTTTTCTAATTATTTATACGTAGTTTTTTTTTTAAGCGGGTGAATTCCTACATGTTGAAGAACATCCGATATTCATAAAAGTTTAACTAGTCCGTTTTTTCGGTGGTTTTTTTTTGCAAATAAAAAAAAATCATAACCGTTGTAAATATCATAAAAAAGTAATTAAAAAAGGAAATTTCTTTCCTAAATTGCTTTTGTAAGTTTTCTTACTTAAATAAACGTCTTTAATTATTAAATAAACCGAGATCTGGGTGGGATTAATATTTAGACTTCATCGGAGATTCATTCATTTACTGATTTATTCGTAAAAAAACTTTATAAATATATTTTTCTTTGTAGATATAATAAATCTTCCTTCAAAAGAAATTACAAGTTCTATCAATCTTAAACGCATTTTATTGCTTTAAACCAGCGTTTCCGAATCTAGGGTTCGCGGTGATATGAAAGGGGGTCGCGAAATCAGCCTACAATACACGCAAACAATATGAAACCATTTTATGAAAAAAAAAATCATTTATTTTTTACTTTCTCGGGGTCGTGGGCTAAAAAGGTTGGATAATCGTGCATTAGAAGGTTGAGTGCACGTTCTTAATGTGTTTGTAGTAAAGTCGTATGCGAGTATTGCACATTATCTATTCGACCCTTGATTTCAAATTTATTACCTATGCTTAAGAAAAGATTAGAAGCTTTTGAAATGCGGTGCTATAGGAGAATGTTAAAAATCAGACGGGTGGATAAAGTGACAAATGAAGAGGTATTGCGGCAAATAGATGAAGAAAGAAGCATTTGGAAAAATATAGTTAAAAGAAGAGACAGACTTATAGGCCACATACTAAGGCATCCTGGAATAGTCGCTTTAATATTGGAAGGACAGGTAGAAGGGAAAAATTGTGTAGGCAGGCCACGTTTGGAGTATGTAAAACAAATTGTTGGGGATGTAGGATGTAGAGGGTATACTGAAATGAAACGACTAGCACTAGATAGGGAATCTTGGAGAGCTGCATCAAACCAGTCAAATGACTGAAGACAAAAAAAAAAAAAAAAAAATACCTATGCTTTTCTTTTTTGTTTACATTTTTTCGTCGTTATTTTTTACTTCTACTTATTATATTTTATTTTGTTCTAGTGGTGTTGAGTGTCATTTACCTTTATTATGAAACGAGCTAATAACATTCAAACTCGTCGGCAAAGATATTGAGTATAATTATACTAATACCGGGTATAGTTATCTAATCAAGAAGACTTCGTATTTAACTATAACTCCCTGAACCGTTTTATTTTTTTTAATATCATATTCTCAGTTAACTCGAACGAGTCACAACGAATAGCTAGACCAAATTAAGCGATCGGTTAATACAACCAGAGGTACAAGAAAATAATTATGTGGCTTACGTAATTAATGAACAGCTTCTCATACATATTTAATAAAACATTTTATCTTCTTTCACGTTTGTTTATTTTAAATATCTATACTAAATTATCATACCGATTTAATTTTATGAAATATATAACTTCAATCTCTATGCCGACTCGCATGATTTTTAAGAGGTACTAATGTATTTATGGGTATCATCGCGGAATTAATAAAATATATATATATATATATATATATATATATATATATATTCTCAGAAAATTATTTATTCTACAGAAGTTTAACAAGCAATGAAGATTATGAAATCGTAACGGATGCTGTTAATTTTATTTTTGAGCTTTTAAACAACCCTTTGTTCGATATCAGCTATCCCTACGTTAAGCAAGATAGGGGTCAAATTAGACATTACCTTGATCAAACTTTTTATGAATGTTTAGGCCACAAAGGAATGTTTAGCTGTTGTTTATGAACGACGGCTACCACGTTCGTGTGATTTGATACCTTGCAAGTTTTCGTTCTGTGGAAACAAAAAAGACATGGTATTTCCTTTAAGTACAAATGAAATGAAACATCTCAAGCTGTTAATTATATGGCCTGATTTTATAAATTTTGATAAAACTTTATTAGAAAAAATATGTACTTCATCGGTTAAATGTCGCGTGAATGCATAATAGCTGAAGGACAACGCTTTGGACACTTCTTCCGATGTGAATTGGAATAATAAAAACCTTTCTCTTTTGTATTAACTATTTTCTAATTAGTAAGCGTGGAAACTGAATTTCAACCCACCTGGTATATGTTACCACCTCGGATTTTTTTCATCTTTACAAAACACATTATTTACGTGCTTAACAACACATGCCAGGTTTTTATGATGCTTGCATGTACTGCCTGTAATTTCATGTAAAAAATGTTACATCATATTGAATGTTATATTCAGTATTCCTGATGCTGATCCAAAAACTACGTATTTGAAAACAATTTTTAGATTCAACACAAGCGATTATATTTTCAAAACGCAATAAATTTTCAGTTTTTCCGTAATTTATTGATTACTATTAACATTAATTGTAATTGCCATTTTGTATCATATGATATTCTGATCATTGACATTTCCAATATTATTCTTACCGTTATTGTATTTTCTCGAAAAATTTATATATACTGTGAAGTCCGCTTAAAAACTTATACAAGTTCACCATAACCAAGCTTACAAGTTTGCTGGTTACATAAGAAGAAAAAAGGAGCTTTTATAATTAAATAAAGAAATCAAAAGCCACAAATAAGGAAAAGACCTAACGTAGACAATTTAAATATCAAAGTTTAATTTTCAGAAAACGAGAAAGAAAACTCATCGGAAAAGGACTAATCTGTTGATTAACAACACTTAAGAAAAAGAAACGCTTCTTAATCGTTCAAAATAAAGGTTTTAAAACAAAGACAAACAAGAAATCGGACTTGTAATTTGTAAATAAACATTTAAAGAAACAAACAAGGCTTTATTAAAAGAGAACTAAGGAACGAACTTAAACTATTTCGTAAATAAAAGGTAACAATCTAAAGAAAATTTGAAGAGACTAAAAATTCAAGGAAAAAGGTACAAAAAGGAAACAGTTGACACTATAATATAAGGATAAAAGTATTTATAAATTAAACCAAAAATAACATAATACAAGTAAAAGAAAAGAAAAACAGAAATGGTAAAACCATTTCGATATTCTGGGGTGGAGGGCCCCCATCTCGAAAATTATCACGTCTTATATTTTTGAATATGTATTTACAAGTCGTAAATAAACATTTAAAGAACCAAAAGACTTTATTAACAGATAACTAAAAAACAACCTTAAAGTAAAATATTTCATAATAAAAGGCGGCAGTGTAAAAATACTTAAAACAGAGATTAAAAACCATAGGAAAAAAGTTCAAAATGAAAACATAAAACAATTGACACTACTATATTATAAGGAAAAGGATAACTATAAACTATAAAGCACGATGCAAGTAAAAGCGTAGTAAAATAGAAATGGTAGAAACGTAACGGAAGCGGAGGGGCGGGACTTAGCGGCATTGGGTAGAGGGCCCCCGTGCCAGATTCAAGATCATAATTAAATAGTTTTTAAAGAAAATAAGTAATTAATGAAACCGAAGACATTTATTTGAAATAGTATATAACATTTATTTGTACTGAAAATATTTTACTTTTTAATAACATTTTTAATATTACGATTAAATTTTGTACTGCATTTTTTAGTAAGTAATTTTATAATTTAGTCGATTTACGTTTAAAGAACCAAGATATTAAGAAATAGAAAATATTTTTAAATGCTTATAGGAATTTGATTTAATTTGTCATTACGAAATTTAAAATTAAATTATTATAATTAAAGCATTTTAATAGACGAGTGGATTTTAATCCAACTTTACACAGTTATTTTTTATGTAAAAAGTAATCAAAGTTTGGATGATAAATTATTCTTCTTTAATTTTTTAAAGAGTAATAATTTTGGAAATCCTGAAATCCTTTTAAAACTAATTTCATTTACTTTTTCTTTGTTTATTCAATATTGTTTAATATACGTAAATATTGTTTGAGTTACTGTATATTACAAGTGTTTGGAGAGTATATCTAAAAACGATATGATTTATTTGAAATAAAAACTATAAGTTTTTAAAAGCTCAAAGTTGCGCACCCTCATACCGTGTTTTTAACACTTTTTTCATGCTCTTAGTTTTCGATTTTCAGATTTTTCTTTTCTATGAAGGTTTAAACATTTAATTATAATAATTGTGGGTCGACTACCAAACACTCTTCTAGTTTGCGTAAACGTCGCAAAAGCAGAAATCTTACCGGCACACGGCACGAATACCCTGCATTGAAACAAAGCAAAAAGGAAAAATCGAAATCGGTGACTCTGATCTTGAATAAATAGTGCTCATAGTAGGTGAAAATTATGACGAATATGATCTCATTCGCCAGAACTGAGGTTGTACTGGCCGGTACCGATTGAAAATAATGTGAGATTTTATTTAACAAATAAAAAAAGAGTTATGAAAATTCGTCAAATTGTTTCTGAGAAATTATCATACTTACGTGTAAAAATGAGTAAACAGAAAATCATTTTCATTATTCCTCCAGTACTGGCCAGATCCCAATCAAATTTCCACGGGAATTACTTGGAAAATTCCTCTGCCAAATGATACCAAAATCATTAAGGTTGGTCAACGTGTTTATGTATGTTGAACATACATAAAACAAATATCCAAATAAAATTGAAAACTTTCTCCTGATGAACTTTGGTTAAAAAAAAAATTTGGTAAAACATTTAAAAAAAAGCGCTCTTTCTTATTAGATTTCAAGTCTGTAAAATTTATGAATAAGATTAAAAAAATATATGACATACTAACTAATCTATACTATCATACTAGTTATTTTAGTCGTCAAATTTGGGTTTTATTAGAACAATTGTTTACCGGTAATATACCGTTTTGAAGGTATTGGTTTGTTTATTTTAATAATTTGGAATATAAAATACAGTCAGTCCCTCTGGTAACGGAGAGAAGGGATCGGTCGTAAGCTGAAAATTTCTTTCATTCTGTTGAACTTAGTATTCTATTCTCCAACAGTATATTTGTTTCGATGAAAAGTGGGAATTAAAACTCACTTTTCTTAGTAATATGAGCACAAGATTCTTGTTATCTTAAGTTTTTGGAACTTACGTCAAGTCACCTTAACGGTTACATCATGAGCATCCGCATTATGTTGTAAAGAACGAATTGATTTTTTTAAATAAATATTTTTCGCCAGTGAATATATCGCGCAGAACATGTTGTAAAATAACTGTTGCAACCAAATGATCAGTCAAAGAAAGCATCGACTTAAAGGCAGCTAGCTGTTCATAACAGTAGGCGAGCGGTCTACATTATTGAGCTTACAATATTTTTTACTATCGATAACATTAAGGTAGTACAATAGACATTAGAAAAAAATGTTAAATACCAATTCATCCTGATATTGTTAATGATTATCTTTTATTAGATAGAAATATCTCAGATAGAGTTCGTCTCATAATTTATTAGTTAATAATTTTTGTTTTAAAGTTTAAGTTTGTAAAATAATTTTTAAAACATTTTGATGCCGTTATTGTAAAATGATTTTCTTTTGATCGAAAGAGGTGTTGATCGAGAAAAATTAAATTACATCTCGGCTGAAGAGATTATACGCACTAGCAAAAGATAGATTTTAAAAGATTTGATTTAATATTGCTAACAATAAATACCGGCAGATAAAGAAACGTCAACGTTCCATCTTGCAGCATCATAACGAAACGTGCTTCTAATATGCCCCGCTGAAATCTTTTGAACCTCAATCAAATTTTTCCTTGCAAAAACTTCAGATAAACTTCTATAGTATATCTATATTGCAGTCAAATTTATCTAGAAGTTTTAATGATTTTCGAGCCCCAAAACGTTTATACATAGCCCTAGATATGTATGTATATATCTGTACCTATAAAGCGACTTGTCCTGACTGACTGATTCATCAACGCCCAGCAAAAAACTACTAAAGATAAACTGATGAAAATGTGTATGCATGTTCTTCTTCCAGTGTAATTGGACACTAAGAAAGGATTTTTTGAAATGCCGAATTTAAAGCGTTAAAATGAGATAATAATAGAATTAATTTTTTTTTCAATTTCTCGGTAACGAATGAAGATATCAGCTTGGTTTTTGGTGTGTGTAATATTAATATAAATATATAAAGATCGATTTCTAAAGTTTACAAAATTGAACCTTCGAAGGGGTAAACAAATTTCGAACAATGACTGCAAATTTTCTCTATTGCTGATTATACAAAATGAGATATTCAGTAGATTTGGACTTGCAAAATACTCTTCAAGTAAATTCTAAAAGCTATTTTCAATTTTTTTTTAAATTTTGATTTTTTGGACGGGTGCGACAGTGTACAAAGTGCCGGCTCAACCAACACAGCTATGCTGCTGTTACTTGCTGCATCTGCCTACGGTTACTTACTAACAAACATAAAATAATGATGCGGGCACCAAATTACTTCCTTGTACGCCTATTAAATTACATAAACACATTTTTTTTTAAATGAGAAGTACATAAAATTTTATTTATTAATAACTTCTGATAATTATTTATATTGATATATAGGCACATCAAACTGATGTGATGTTAGACGCATTGGAGTGTGTGATGGGCATAGTCCGGACTACAGTCCAAGGTACCTGGAGGACAAGGAAGTTTGCTGCAGTTATGCTTATAGATATACGGAATGCATTCAACGGGATCCCGTGGGATGTAATTTTCCGCGAACTCGGGGCTAGACAAATCCCAGCATATTTGATAAGATGTTAGAAGTTTGGCAGAAAGGTGCCATGGAGACACGAACTTCGAGTTTACCCGATTCCTGTCTGGCCACGGGTGTTTTCTTGTTTACTTACAACGGACGGGTAGGAGCATCACCAACCAATGTCGTGATTGCGGGGAAGAGGACACCGCGGAGTATGTGGTGTTCTCCTGCCTAAGATGGGGAGATTTCAGAGTCGGACTGGTGGAGCAAGGAATAGTGGACGCGAGCAATATAATAAGTAATGCTTAGCAGCAGGAACAAGTGGGTTAAAGTATTGACAGTGGTCTCCACCATGATATGTGAAAAGGCGCATGAGAAGAGATTTTGACAGAATATGGATCAACGGGTGAACCGAGGCACGGAGTCCGAAGACGAATGATCGTGGGGCCAGCCTCTGGGGCTGGGCGGCGGGAGCTCTCTGGAGTCGCCGTCCGTCAATCGCCCCAGGGGACGCCGCGGGGTCGTTTCGAATCGGATAGAAGAGAGCCGGATGATCACGCGGGGGCTACATGCCATAGGGATTAGTTCCGGCCCCTGCGTGATTGGAGGGATAGGTTTTTTAGCGGGTGAGAGTCCCGCACTGCCGTCAGAGCGGGCCTGGCGACGGCTGGCAGAGCTTTTTCCTCCCCTTACGGAAAACAAAAAACAAGACAGCTGATTTTACCCGTACTTAAAAAGTATACATTTTTTTAAGCATTTGTTTTCATAATCGAAAAAACCATGTAGACGATATGATACATTTTTTGTTTTTTAAAGAAAAAGGGAGTCTTATTGGAGCGGACCAAAAAAATTAAAAAATGTTTTGTAATTTCTGACACTTTACAAGAGTTGCAGCTGAAATTAAAAATATTATATGATATATCTATCGGGCAAGGGGGTCAAACAGGAACCAGATTATATTTCTAAACATTGTCTTCTTTTTTTTTTCATAATTATTTTCTTGATATAATATAATTTTAATTACAAAAATCTCGTTCGGTCAAGGCGTTCAACTGGGAAACAAAAGTTATATATCATACGACAATAAAACAATAAACAAATTAAGACTTAAGAGATAATATTAAAAATTAAAAAACACGATTGCCAAAAAAAATCATTGCTAACAAACATTGTTCTTTAATATAAGATAGAAGTGATAACTAATATAGGATAATTAGAGTGTGTGGGTGACAATTTTGTATATAGTATTCGTAAGTACCATAATTATTTTTTTAATTATATATATATATATATATATATATATATATATATATATATATATAATATATATGTGTGTATAGTATGAATGATATATACATAAATACAATGTATATATATATATATACATTGTATTTATGCATATATATATATATATATATATATATATATATATATATTGTATTTATTAGCCTATGGCACTCCAGGTAACGTAAGGATTCCAACGCGGGGTCTTACATCTAAATCGGCTTCAACCATTAAGCTGCTACGGTAGAACATACATACACCCTAAATACATTACACTCTTTGGGCAATCGTGTAAAAAACATTTGATGATGCTTTTTAAAAATAAAATTAACGTTGAAATTATCTAAAGTATTAAGTTCTGTGATCGGTTTTTTTTCATTCCTTTTACAAATCGCGTCTTTTATTTTTACGATAAATAATATTTTATCCTCTTCTGGTGTATTTATACTAATCTTCGCCCGGTTGTAAAACATTTTTTGAAAATTTTCTGTCAAAACATTTCATTTAAAACAAACGTCTGAACGTATAACAGAATCATCAGTTTACATCACGCTATAGTCTGAATATTAAAATTATATATTTATATATATAAAACTAAAATTCATTATTTAAAAAGAATAAAATATAGAATTCAATAAGTGTGCTCTAGAAAGTCATTTTGGGGAAATTACTCCAATATCTGTCGGAAAAATGAATCTTCATTAATTAAGATTAAAATATTCTTTTTTTTTTTTAATAAGTTCCACGAGATATAGATCATTAAAATTAAATAAGTAGGAAGTAGGATATTGCATATAATGATGCATTAAGGATTTAAGGCAACATTTATAAATATAATTATGAACTTTTTCGCTAAGTAAGCATATATATAAGTAAGTATCCTTTTATGATATTTAAACATTAATAACGAAAAACTAAGTCATTCCAGTTTATAATTCGATTAATATTTTAATTTATTTTAAATAATATAGTTAAAAAGTTATAAAGTATCAATTTTATTTACACGAAGAAAAATAACTCTTTAGAAAGAAAAGGAATTATTTAAGTTTATTTTTAAGTATTTCGGAAAAATAATTAAATTTTTTAATATTACTTTAAAACGCACCTTCATAAATCATTAATGAATACGAGTACGTATGTAGAATTTTAATTATTTCATGCTCCACCTTCTTCTGTTAACTCAACCGTAAATATTTCACTAATATTTTCCCTACGTAATAAGTTATTTCGTTCATTAATTCACTACTTAAAAAAAACTCTTACTTCGCTAAGGGGTTTTAATACGTAATAAAATGTTGTTTCAAAATAAAAATAAAACCACCGTCTTATTAGATATACACAGGATTCAACTTAGAGATCTTTGAAATAAAATATCTACTTTTAGTAAAATTAAAATAAAAACGTTCTACCTCTTAATTTAAATCTCGGGTCTGTTAATTATTATTAAAAATTTAACCAGCATTTTATTTAAAAGGATTTTTTGAGTTAATGCAAAAGAAAGAGCATAATATTGTAGTTTTGGTTCTGAAGGCCTTACTTTGCCCATCATCAGCCAGCTTTTCTTCTAGTAATACTTTCTGATATTTTTCCTTCAACGTCTAAAAGTGCTAGAAATGCTGAGAGTACTATCTGATACTCGTCCGGGAGTGATCCGAGTATGCGTGTTGCGCTTCTACTCTGTTCCCGCTTAGACAACGGTAGCGTGGCTTATTCTTCCGCACAGGCTGCAGTTCTATAGATCCTCGATGCAGTCCATCATTCATTTATCCGTCTTGCTACAGGTGCGTTTCGCTCAAGCCCCGTGGTAAGTCTACTAGTGGACAGCGGTGAGCCGTCTCTTTGGAAGAGACGAAACCAAGTGATATGCTGCTATGTGGCTCGCATTAAAGCGCAACCAAATCATCCTACCTTTTTTTTTGATGCGGTGTTCTCCAACCAACATGTTATTCGATAACGGCCAAGATCTACTACTCCTCTAGCCATCAGAGCTCATCGGCTTTTCTTAGCTCTATTACCATCACTACTTCCTGTTACTCAACGTTATTACTCCCGTTGGCGGCCTTCCCACGTGAATTATTACTTTAGTTTTGGTCGATATCAAAAAAGGACACGAATCCGGTTACCTTATGAGAAACATTTTTTTAATATTGTAAATAACGTAAATCCTGATGCTATAGTTTATACACACGGCTCTAGATACGATTATTCTGTCGGTTGTGATTTTTTGGTTGCCAACAGAACATACACGTTTAGTCTTCCCGCATCGCCAGTGTTTTCATCGTAGAGCTGTATGCTATTAATAAGGCCTTATACACTTAGTTCGACATTCCGTCAGGTACTTGTCTGCTCAGATACTACGAGTGCTTCGCAGGCGATCGGTGATTTGTACTCAAGACACACTGTTTACCGTGAAATACAGTCTGTTATCTCTTCAATGTCTCAGTTTCTGTTCGATCTCCAGCCATATTGGAATTTCAGGCGATGAACGCACTGATAGTGCGACCAAAGAGGCTTGTTTGCAACCTCCTTTCTCTAAACTCGTTTATTTTCTGAAGAGGGTGGTTCGTGATCGACGGCGAAGCGAATGGAATGCTGGCGTAGACGATAAAATTCATCCAGTTAAGAACACTATATCACCGTGGGACTCTTCATCCAGGAGTTGCCATCGAGAGGGAGGAGATTATTATTTGCCTTTTGCGAATAGAACGCAGTCGACTCGTGGACATTCATGGACATCTCATGACTCGGACCGATGCACTGTTCGTGTTCGCTGACGACATCCATCTGACGGTACACCGCATACTTGTGGATCGTCTCTGTTATGCGGCGTCGCGTTGGAAATTTAAATCTGGGGCTAACATCCGTAATATATTTTACATTGCATGACATCTTACACATGAATAAAACACTTCTTAAAAATTTAAGGAGTGCCCAGCGCAGAGACTTAATTGTATGAACTGGTGTTTTTAAAACAACCTCCTACGAGGCGACCACCGTATTGGGAAAGGCTCTCCCAATCGATTTAGTGGTGAAAGTAAGGCAGCTATATGGAAATTGCGAAGAGGCCAGGAGGCCGAGGTATTTGGGATGCGGTTTCGAGCCGGACCAGTACCGGATCTAAATTTCGTTCAGTTGCCCGTCTTCTGCCTGCGGAAGAGGTTGCAGAGCCTCGCAATGGAAGCATGGCAGCTGGAATGGGACACAACACCTAAGGGTAGATCCTTGTATAAATTTATGCAGGATCTGGGGGGGATGGTATGCCTCAAGCTCGTTTTTAAGGGCAATGGGTGCCCCGGTGTTCACCAACCACGCTAACTTGAACCAATATCGTTTAGGTTCCGCCTGGCAGCTGATAAGCTGTGCGTCTGCGGGGAACTTACCGCATTGCCGTGCGTAACCTGAGTATGGCTGACCACCAGCCAATTATTTTGGCTTCAAGCGCTATAAAATGGTGGACAGGTACTTGCTGGCATTCAGCGACCTAGGCGTGGCAGTGATGAATTGCTGCCTAGACGAGATAGATTTTATTATGGATATCATATATATTTTTAATAGTTGACGGGGTGCGCCTACCCATTTTAGCAAATATATGACAGTGAGCGGTTGGGGTGCATAAGCCGGTGGTGTATGGCACCACGCTTAGTCCGCTCATACTATTAGGTAAGCTCTAGGAGCTATTTAGGACACTGGACGCTAAACTGTTTCGAGGCTCAGTAGCCGTTTGTGGCACAGACATTCGGTCTTGTGCTTTAGAGCGACCAAATTGGGCGGTGGCGGGAGAAATGCCAAGCAAACTAATACAGAATCCCTTTTTTTTTATTGTATATAAATATACAAAATATATATCTTGTTATATCTTGCATTTGTATTCAGTTATTCATATATTTGATGTTTAAAAATTTCGAAGCGCTTTACTTGCAAGTAAAGAAGTCGACCCGTAAGTAATAACGACGTAAAAATTTACTGCTCTGAATGTAGCGGTTGTTTCACGGCGCTTGCGTCAATACGAATAAAGAAGATGTTGATTTCTCGCTTAAAGAAAGCAAATCATGGTTTCGTGTAGCTTGTCGCGTAATGTAGGACGTGAAAGTGTGAAATTTGAATCGATTTTGAAAAACTGTAACATAACCGGCAAATTAATAAAATCGCTCAGAGATGAACTTAAGAGACATTAAGGTTAATGAAAAACAGCTTGGTAATTCGATTGAAAATTGTCATGAAAAAATCACTCAAATTAATACAGTAATTAAAGATAATAATGATAAACTTGACTCTTGTTTGGCAAAAATCGAGTCTCTAACGGCAGAAAACGTTAGTTTTTAGGCAGAAGGTTGATCGGTTGGAAGAAAGGGTCGTAGGTATGGAACGATACTGAAGATCTAATAGTATTGAAATATTTGGAGTATCAGAGAAACCAAATGAGAATATGTGTAGCATAATTAAGCGGATCGAAGTGGGTTTAGGTTAATATAAGCATAACCGAAATCGATGCTTTCAAAGACTGCAAAAACGTAATAAAGAGTTTGCTCCACCAGCGGGAATGTTAGGTTTGCTAGGTTTGTTAGGAGAAATGTGAAAGATGAAATCAAGCATTAACTGATGTTAATTATCGTAACTGAAATTTGTTTGTTTGATTATGCGGCACATTTGTTTAATATTGATATTTTAATTCATTTTTTAATAGTATTAATCATGGTGTTTCAACCGGTGTTATGGTTTTTATTAAAAAAACTTTAACATCGCAAGCGCTGCACGTGGATTTCACTACAGCAAATTGGGTAGTCATAAAACTTGCTTTTGATAAAATGAATTTATTATTGTTAGCCGTTTGTAGACTTCATGAATATACGATTGCATTCTTATCGGAACTGCAGGAATGTTTATCTAAACTGAATAATTGTAATCTGGTGATATGAATGTAGGTATTAAGAATTCCTACGATTCCACTAACCCGAATATTATTGAGTATAAACTTTTAATCATCGTTTTGGCCTTGAATATTTTATTAATTCTCTATCAAGAATTACATCTGTTTCCGATACTGCATCGACCGTGTTTTAGTTAGATTTGTCCGTAATATTAATTTTCAGTGTCATATATGTACGGATGATACGGGTATTACGGATCGTAACATTACAATTGGATTTAATTTGAATTTTGTCCGTAACAGTGGTTGCCATTCTGTGAATAGTATCCATAATAACAACTTTTTTAAAAAGATTGATTTTCTATCTTTATTAAAGTCTGTCCTACAGAATGAGGCATAGGAAACTGTTTTTCAATCCCTATCTTCGTCCGCAGTTTAGGACAGTTTTATCAGTGTCTTAACCATATAAACAAAAATAAAATCATTCCCACAAGTAGTAAATATAAACCTCTCAAACCTTGGATTGATAGCGGTCTTTCAAGTAAACAAGTCGACTGTCGAGTACAAGTAAACAAGTCGAGTAAACAAGTGGAATGAGAAATTAATAAAATACTACAAATCGTTCAGGAATAAATTACATTCAGATTTGTGTAAGACTAAAGACAAATATTAAAAATAAATTATAAAACGGTTAGGTTGACACTCGTTAATGGTAGAGGGTCCTCGATGATTTGCTCGGCAGGAGAACTGCTGAAGCGAGTATTGAATCTCTGTTTCTTGATAGTAATACTACTGTCTATGATTCGCATTCTATTGTTAATGAATTTAATAATTTTTTTATCAATGTTTCAGACCGAATTTGTTAATGAATTTAATAATTTTTTTATCAATGTTTCAGACCGATTAATTCTACCTACTAACCTTTTAAATACTATAAATGACGCCGTCAGCACGGCTAATTATAATGAGTATTTCTGAACCGATAATATTAGGGATTCGCTCTTTCTGGCGATGAAATACTTAACTATTATCAAAAAAATGGATGGCAAGAATGCTGACTGTGATGATGGCATATCTGCTTCCATTCTAAAACAAACTTCATTTTAAATAGTAAATGTTTTTCAATTTATTTGTAATTTTTCGCTAGTCACGGGTGAAATCCCCACGGCGATGAAAAGAGCTGTTGTTGTTCCGGTTTTTAAGAAAGAAGATCCCGCGATAAGTTGGAGTATTACAGACCTCTTTTACTCGTTTACTCTAAAATGTTTGAAAAGTACATTAAAATTCGTTTAATTAACTTGTTGAATAAAAATAAATTTTTTAGTAATAATCAGTTCGGTTTCCGTAAGGGTCTTGGTACTGAGCACGCTCTTTTAAGGCTGGTAAGTATGTTTACGGTTCTGTTGATGAAAGTTTATCAACAGCAGTGTTATTTATTGACTTAACTAAGGGTTTTGACTGTAAATCACGGATAGATAATTGAGGCGCTTGGTTTTGCGGGTGTGAGACGTTGCGCCTTATTTATTTAGTGACTAAGTAATAGGGAACAGGTGGTCATTCCGGATGGCAAAATAAGTGTTCCGCTGGTGTTCCTCAGGGTTCAGTTTTGGCTCCAGTACTCTTTCTAATTTATATTAACGGTCTCTGTAATGCCGATCTAAAAGGGAAGATAATTGCTTATGCAGATGACATGACATTGTTTTGTTATGCTGCTGATATAAGCAGTGTTAATCAATATATCAGGATTTGGAAAAACTAAGCTGGTGGTGGTTTGCTAAAATGTCAATAATACTCAGCCCTAAGACCAAATGCATGCATTTTAATTTGCGTAAAAAACTTCTAAAAATTTATCATTCTGTAAGTTACTCCAGTGATATCGACTGCTCTTGTATGCGGATCGATAGGGTTAATACAATGAAATGCTTAGTTTAATGTTAGACTCCTGTCTGACGTAGAGAGATCATGTCAAAGATTTATATATGTAATAAATTGATGAACATTATAAAACAATTTTATTTGATTAGGAATTCCTGCTCTCAGGTTATACTGAGGTGTCTTTATTTCGCTTCGGTCTAGTCTCTTTTATCCTATGAAATTGCATGCCTGGGAGGAACCCATTTATCTACAATTCAACCTTTATTAACAGCACGAAATCATATCATTAAAATTCTGGCTTTCAGATTACATATGCCACTATCTGTTACATTATTTAAGGATCATAATTTACTTCCTTTACGGTATTTATATATTTATAAAGTTGTATGTCTTTTATGCCAGAAGCGGGAATAGTATTCTTTTAAAAAACGAAGTGCTTAACACTCGTCATACTCATTATTTTTCTATTCCTATAGCTCATAAAACCGTTATAGTTTTTTACCTATAATACACTACGTATTTATTACAAATTAATCCTAAACCTAAGAGGCATTAGCAATCTGTATTGATTTAAAAATTAGCTAAAAATGTGGTTATCATCTTGCGATGACGTTAAATTATTTTTCTATAGTAACACAGTTACGGAACAAAATTTTGGTCGCAGTTTGCACGTATCCAATTACTTGTAAATTATTTTGGGTTGTTATTTAGTTTGAGGCATAAATACAATTATTAAAACATAATAAAAATATATTTTGAAGTAAAATGCTCTTGTGCATCGATTCAAAAATTCGGAATGGTAAACTCTAAACTGGTCCGCCTTTGCGTTACCTAAATTTTGTTACCAAATTTTTATTATTTTTGTTTTATCTATTTATAGTTACTTTTGTAACATTTTATTTTTATTTACATATTGTAGTAAGTTTTCTGTTATTTTTTTCTTTATATTGGTGATGAATAAATTTGATTTGATTTACTGTGAGGAATCAATTTAATTTTATCTCCGAATGTACATATATATATGAAGCTGGCAACTTTTTTACAGAAATTCCCTTAATATATTTGTCAAAAAATTGAAAATTTTGTTTTCAGGTGGTGAAAGAGAAGGAAAATTTATTAATTTTAGACTTCAAAAATATCCTAGCAAACTTTTTGTAGATTATACGTGGGTCGAGTTATAGTCCTTACATGCGTTCACCGAATATTTTAGTCCAATTTGAATAAAAACCGTCTAATATTATAAAGAACAAATTATCTAAACAAAAAGAATTGGGGAAATCTAACCCAAAAATACAATATGGGTACTTCGTCTATTCCGAATTCTAAACGACTCTATATAAGCGATTCTGTTTTAATATGATAAACAAGTTTAAACTTAATCTTTTAAATTAATCATTTTTCGGTTTAAGAAATGCGGGTAGGGGTAGGAAATTAAACAAAATTTACTCATCACTAATGTACTGAATATTAGCGATGAAAATTATTATTAGTAATAGTAAAAAATTAAATTTTCATCGAAAATGAACCTATCTAACGATAGATGACGTAGGTTAAAGGGGAATTACCTCACTTCGATTTTCATAGATAATTTAATAGCTTTAATTCCCTATATCAGATACACTAGTCGCCATACTAATTTTCATGAATATTTATTCATGTATTCTAGAGCTATTAGGCAAAATAGACATCAACGAACACACACACACACACACACACACACACACACACACACACACACACACACACACACACACACACACACACACACACACACACACACACACACATACACACATACAAAACCAAACACACACAAGCACAGAGAAGAATTATCCCATAGCATTTTTGTATTTTTGGGCTTATGGAAATTAAATTGAAATAAAAAAAAAAAAAAAACGGGTATCAAAACTTTAAAACATTGCAAAAACCCTTATCATATTGTCTTTTTACCTCTGTTATTGCCAGGAAAGTAAAAAAAATTGTAAATAAATAAATATCGACCGCCTCTCTCCCATTTTTGAACTTAATTTTTAGGAAAAAAGTTGGTAGAAATTGTTTTTCTCAACCAAATAAAATTTTAACTCGGATGAGAAATTCATTTTGAAATTTATTATATATAATTACAGAATACTGTACATACTTTTTATTACACTTTTATATTAGTATTTTCTTATATTATTTTATAATATACATACTTGCTTAAATTTTATATCTAATAAAAATGTATATATTAAACCTCATATCTAATAGCATCATAATAATAAAAAATACAAATAAAATTGCGTACAAGATTTTTAGTAAGAATATTTTACAAGCAGTAATTGTAATTGTAATTTTTAAATTTTTATTTAAATTGTTCTTTCTTCAAGAAAAAAATTGCATTAAGAAATTCACTACTTCTGATGAAAAATTAAAATAAAAGAAATTAAAAACCATGGGTTCACACAAATGGGGAAAATTAAAAACGTTCACCGGTTGCTTAAAAGACATTCCTTTAAAAATCATTCCTTTTCTTTAAAAGTTTGAAAATTTAATTCCACGTTATAAATTTATCTGCATTGTAATTTAAAAAGTCAATATCTGTATGAAAACAAGAGATTCGTAATTAGATACTTTTATTAATAATAATAGGTAATAATAATTATAATAAATGAATTTAGTTATTATTAGAAATATAAACTGTAATAGTTCTCCCATTACGAAAATAGAAACGAAATAAACTATGAAACAAATTAAAAGCCCAGTCGATTTCAAAAATCAAGTCGTACCCGCATAGGTCAACTCCTATTTAAAGGGAGAAAATATAAGAAAACCCTCCACCTATTTTTAGGCAAATACAGTAATTTATCGCGCTAAATTCGTAATGAAACATAAAAGGCGTAAAAAATTAAACAATTTAATAATAATTTGAGTTTCAACAGATCCAGTTAAAATTATATAATGAACCTTTTTTTCAAAATTTAAAACTATTTTTATAAATGTCATAAGATATAATTAATCTTTCAGAGATCAAGAGTAGGCTCTTTTTTGTTTAAAAATTATTCGTTCAAAGTTTTTGGAATAATTTTTAAAAGCAACCATCTATGTAAAGTTCAATAGGCTAAATTTTAAGTATATTCTACAAAACTTTAACTGAATTTATTTTCGGAGCCATTTTTGTTGAAACTGGACCTCATTTAATATTTGTTATGACAGTAGTACTGATGAAAGAATTTACTAGTAATTCCTAAATAACGCTTAAGCCTTTAAGTCGTAAAATGTAAATTCAGTTAGTATTATTATTAATTTTAATTATCTACTACGCCTAAATGAAAAGTTTAATACGTACTTGTTAGGAATGCATTAAAAAAGAAAAAAACACAAGAGTAAAAGTTCACTGATACAGAGATCTAAATAAACAGAAAAAAAGGGGGGAAAATGTTCAGACACGGTTTGTAACAAGGAATGGGAGGAGTAGGAGTACTACTCACCAGCCCTACATTCTACCCACCTTTTTCTTTCTTTTCATATATCTCTCTCTAACTCTCTCTCACGCTCTCTTCTTCCTTTCCGCCCTTTCCTTTTCACTCCGAACAACAAAACCAAAACGCAAACGACCAGCCACTTGAACAAACAAAAACAGTATGCGAGGGAGGACAGAGAATTTGTTGTGTGTATCTATGCGTGTGTCTGTGTCTGTGTTTTAGAGTCGGCCGGAGGGGTTGGGTTTGGCGTGGGCTGGATGTTGTTGCGGCGAACAGAACAGAAAAGCTTCTGTCTGTCCGGACCAGGCGTACACAAACGAGCCATTGTCTGTCTCTTCAGTAGAATATACCATTTATCTATCCATCTATACCTTATATACCTCCTTCTCTCGCATCAGACGTCTCTAGCTGTAACTGTATACACGATTTTAATACACACCGTTTTTTTCTCTTTATCTATCGTACACATTCTGTTCTTTTCTTACCGATTGTAAGTGTCCTTAAATTCACTACCCTCCCTTTTTTTCAAATCATTTAAAACGACGTAACATTTAAAAAGATATAAGTGGTGCTGTTTACTAGAGTACTTTTACAACTCTATTGAATAAGTACCATTTTGTGGCGCCACATGCTTTCTTACGGCAACATTTCTTGATCTCAACTCTCATAGACTCGTTTCTTTTTTTTTAAATATAACCGATTATTATAGCATTTGTGTGTGTGCGTGAATACGTGCATGTATTTTAATAATTGATAACTTATCTAAAAACATATACCATTCCGGTAGTTATACTTGCAGATGCGTATACTAATATCCTGACATCGTAGCCCTAGAGCTATGCTGCAAGAAGGAAATTATGGTTATCGTTCAAAAAATAGGGTACGATGTTATTTACACTTTTCCTCGTTTCACGACCCAGGAAACTCAAAAAACAAAAATCAGTGGGGAGAATGTTCTTACGTATGTTTGTATCCGTGTTTGAAACTTAATAACTTTTGACTGGATAAACCGATTTTGATGAAAATGTCTACAGAGATTCGTGTATATCGGGCAATTTGTCGGTAAAACTGTGGGTGGATTTTCTCAAAATTTTGTAATATAACTCCACTTTATATTAAGCTCAGTTGATAGGTGCGTGCTTTACTTACCGTTAAAATAAAGATAATTTCCCCAATTAATTCCTTGTCCCAAAGTCGGAAAGGCTATCAATTTAGTTATTGCCTATTTTTTAACCGAATTTTTTTTTATGTCTTTATAAGCGTAGTAATAGTGCAAGTTGTCCGAAATAAAACCTTCGGGGATAATATTAGAGGTGGAGGAGCCAATCGATGTTTAAAAATATCGAGTTTTGGACTTTTTTAAAACTTTTTTGGTTTACTTAAACTTTTAATGATAATCTTGCAATTAAATTTCATCATAATTCACCCCATCCCCTTAAAATTATCTTAGGTAACTTTTTATCGGTTGTAAATTTTTCGGTAGAATTTTTTAATTTCTTCCATTAAACATAGTAAACAAACGTAGACAAATCAAAAACATTTCTTGGAAGATGATTTCGGGGATGGGGAGCAGAAAAAGTAAAAAATATTGATTTTTTTTTAAGTTTTTAAACTATTTTCATATATTTTCCACTATATAAGAATAAACAGAATGTCAGGTCAGTACAACAACTTTGTAGCCAGCTTTTTTAAAAAAAAGAAACCGTTACAGTATTCATCTGGAAGGAAAAAGTTTAAAATAACTGATTAAAAACATGTTAGTATATAACAATTAAAAACAAGTGATAAATAGAAAAAAAAAGGTAACAAAATCATAATAATGCCATTTTTAATAGGACAAAATATTATTACGTGTTACACGAAAATATTTCCGTGTTAATTAATAAAGTTTTTTTTTTTAAGTAAGGGTATTAAAGATGAATTATCTTGTTTAAAATAGATCAATATATTGTCCACTAAAAAATTTATCGAATCCTTCAGCTACGTGAGTAGGAACTTTATAACGAACATCAGCTTTTGTATCTTTTGGTAGTGTTGTTTTACAAGTTTCGTTAGAAATTTTTAATTCACTTTTAATAATATTCCCGATAATTTTTTTTACTGTTAATTCAGATTATTTTAATTCATCATTAATATTATTTTTACAATAAAACACAAATTAAACAGATAAAATTAAAAAAAAAAAAACGTATCATTCAAAAGATGATTTAGCATAATGCTTTGAGTAGTAGAGTTCTTTAGAGTAGAGTAGAGTAGAGTAGAGTTCTTTAGTGTAGGTAATCCATGTGATTTTCTTTATTGCTAGTACGCATATATGTTGAATATATACGTACTAGCAATTGTAGACTAAATATGTACATAATCGCAATTGTAGGCTAAATGTAATAAACTCTGTGATAAAAATGATATAAATATTACGATGAATAACAAGCGGAACGGGTTTGCCGTTGAATTTTCCATTGTGCCGAATATGCTGTTCCGTATCAGCACGCCAAGCTTACAGAAACATAGATAATTCCAGACTTAGTGAAATAACAACTTCCCTATGTTCACAGAAGGGACTGGTCGTGTAACGAACATCATTAATCTCAGAGAAAGATATTCTGATTGGTCTTTGTACCTCAGCGACTTTATACGTCATAAGAAATTTAAGATGCACAAGACGCTTTACTCGTCATAAGACGTCAGATACATTGCATCGGTAAGAAAGGTTGACGGTTAGTGTTAAGCAAGAAATTAATGTTTGTCCTTTACCTGGGAAACGCTGCACTATACAAAATTCAACACTAAGTAGGTGAGCGTTTAATGCTCACGTAATGAGCGTTTAATCCTTATGTTGCTCATTTTTTCACTATTGAAAAGTTGAAAAAAGTTAGTATAAATACTACTAACAACGCCTTAAACTTTCGTTTTTATCAACACTAATATTTCTATCTTCCCAATCTGTTTCTAATAACAAGGTTTTCAATATTTTATTTAATAGATTAGTAAAAAAAAAATTTTGTATTTTGTTAAAAAAAAAGTAAACAAATGTATTTATTCTTATATACCGGGTGATTCAAAAAGGACTTTGAGATAGCTTATAGATTCGGTTGTGTTCTCATTTTATAGAAAAACACAATCGAGTTTTGCCTCGCGTAGTTGATTAGTACCGAATTCGGCCACCAGTGCTGTCGTCATTGCCAGAAATGGATAAATTTACTGGTGCGGAACGTGCTCGCTGTGTTTTTTGGTTTCACGATGGTTTGCGTTATTCCATATTCGGAAGTTATTGATGTTCACCTGGCCGCTGATGTGAACCGTCGACTCATCTCTAAAAATTGCATCGTCTAAAAATGTATCGTCGTCTGCAATTCTATCGGTCATTTCCACACAAAACTGCAGCCGAGCAACTTTGTCGTCATCTGCAATCTGTTGAACCACGGTCAGTTTGTACGACTTTAAGTGCATTCGTTTACGCAAAACGCGCAGACAGTCGTTTGTGGAATACCAGTCTCATGTGACGCAAGTCGAGTTGATTTCTTTGGACTACGCGCGAAGATTTCTCTGAGTTGTTTCACAGCAGTTTCAGAACGCGTGGGTGTCCCAGTGAGTTTGTATGTTTAACAGAACAATTTCTCTTTACGAAGGTTTGACGTCAAGAGTAAATCGTATACCAGCTAGGAGGCTCCCTACCGTGTAAAAATTACGTTTAACAGCAATTGTTGACTGCAAATCGTGAAACCAAAACGCTCAACAAGCACGCGTATATTTATTATTATAGTACCTCGTAGTTATACATGTGATTGCAGATGTAGAAAATGTAACCTTCCCTGAAATAGAGTATTTAAATTGACCATGACGTACCATCTTTCGAGAGCTACTACTTTTTAGGAGGAAAATTATGTGAAGTATTAAACTGCGAAATCATGCAAGTAAAGAATTTTGTATAAAGTTTTTAGATACGGGACACACGCACGGTGACTATATCACCCTATCCCCCTACACCTATTGTAAACAAAATTAAATGACAGAGGTTATCTTATATAATTAATCAGAGGTTATCGTACAGTTTCCTAAAGTTCAGTTTATTCAATCTAAAGATATCAACCGAAACGATTACTGCAGAAAAAAAAACAAAAAATTAGATTTATTTTGCTCCACGCCTATATAAAATCGCCCGTGTACATACTAATACAATGAAATCATCTAATGAGCATCATAAACTATTTCAACTAAGTGAACTTAAATTACGTGAAAAATTTTATTTTTGAGTAAAATTTTGTAACGCGGGACTCATTAGGTCCATATCTTCGTTCCTCCTTGACCGATCGTTTCAAAAATTAATTTGCATCGATGCCTCAAATTCAGAAATCATCCTGCCAAATTTCATCGAAATAGAACCGTTCCATTTTATAGTAGTATATTGTATAATTTAGTTAATATACTGTTAGAGAAAAAAATAATTTTAATAGAGATACGATTTTCTGTTTTATTTTAAAATATATTTCAACCGAGAAGAATTTTATACTAATTAATAGCTATTATATAAAAACGTAGGTGTGTGTGTGTTTGCGCGCGCGCGCGCGTAATCTGTTTCATTAATATATAAATTATATTTATTTTATTATGTTGAAGCATTTAGCAGAAATATTTTATTTGTTTCTTTTTAAATTACTTTAAAAATGTTTTCAACGCTCCATGTAAAATAAACTCATCCCTTATATAATAAAGAATAATAAAAATTTGAAATAATTAGAAATAATAAATTGACAGCGTTTTCAGCCGTAATCTACGTAATAAAAATTTAATAAAAACGAGTTTTTTTTTAATCGTATAAAGTTTTATAGTTTTTTCTTTTTTTTGTAATTTATTTATTATGAAGTGATGATAACATTAGCGTTGAAAACGCAGTTTTAAAATAATTTAACGATAAAACGAAAGGAAATTTTTCCGTTACAGACATCATTAATTAAAATAATAAACAGTTGTTTTTAACTACATAACAGAGATTACTATTATTATATGTTGAAACATCTTGTGTTCTCGGCGCTGTAACTTATCGGGTAAAAGTTGCTCGCCAGATATTTATTTTCCAAACGGCAGGAAGTTATTTTATTATTGAGAAATTTATATTAAATTGTTTCTGATGAAATTTATTTAAAATGTTTAATTAAAGTAATAAGAACTTATAAATTCGCGAACCGTTCTACATGCGTTTAGTATTACCACCGTCTTCAGAATGGATTTTTATAGCGTCTCCGGTAATCCCAGGATCATTAATCCTTCAAAAAGTTCCTTCAGTATAAACTAATGGTATTATAGTCGCATGTGACATATCAAATCCGATCGTCCGTATTTCTCTCTCTCTTCTTTGATTATACAAAATCAGGTTGATGTCATTGAGGCGGGCGATACCTGTGAGCTACGTACATCTTTTCAAATTGTAGATTAATTACCTGTCTACTGAGGCTAATAGTTCTATCGGTCAGGTTCGTTACATCGAAGTACAACTTAGAACGATCATTCTTCAATACAGAAAATGGGGCGTAAGTATAGTAAGGCTTGCACACAGACAGAAGCTCGCAAGCCTTTTAGTGGATAATATAGGCTGCTTGATGGTGCTTTCTTAATCGGCTTGAAGAAGGCGTTCCTTCCTGATGTAATAATAGCAGTATTATTAAAAATTGTTATTTTAATTAACTTAAAATTAAATCATTCTATCTCGTTAATTATTTATTAAGCGTAATATTTGTTTTTACGATTCTCGCTTAAATAAATCCTAATACTCAGGTATATTGTATATTTCCAATTTTTCACACCGCAGTTTAATATTAGTCAAAATGTACGAACGGACAAAATTTCTAATAATCAAACTGTAACACGTGTTATTAAATTATAGGTGGAATTGTTGTATTTCCGCAGTAATAATTCCAAATATTTAATTATAAAATTAATTAGCAAACCGATGGAAGTATTAAAACTACGGTATAATAAAATTTCATTGTAAATATATATTTACCATCAATTATTACAAAATTCATCAAAAAAGTTTCTTCTTTGAAGTGCAACCTCAGTTTAGTTTATAAGAGGGTTATATATTTATATAACCTTCAATATATATGTGTGCGTGCGCGCGCGCGTGCGTGTGTTTAATATAACAACATAAAACTTAATAAATATTCACTATGTAGAAATTAATTTTTTTTCTGTGGAAGAATTATAAAACTTAATCTTACCTTGATTAAGAAAAAATCTATGTGTACTAAAAAGAATAATTATCAAGGTTAAATTCTTGTAGCACTTATTTTAATGACGTAATGTAATGTTATTATTAACATTTAATTTACTCGTTTAATAATACAGGATTTAAGTGAGCTGCATAGATGCTTTATCGCATACTTTACATACATATAATTCCGTATGTCTTCGTAGTAGCTTATCTGGTAGGTGTGTTATCTTACACAAAAAACCGGTCGCTTTGGTTACTGTCATGCACACGGCTGTGTATTTGTGTAGCATTATAGACTATGCGATAAAAACTTAGCTCTTGATAACATAATATTGTACGTGTTGTCCTGAACAGCATGTTTATATAAACCTGTACAAATACTAATTGAATTACTCCAGGAGCTTTCCTTCGGTTAAAGTTGTTATCTTTATTAAAGGAGAACTTCCTTCTCGCTTATTTCCGCCGGCCGAACGATCCTTAGCGTCTTGATGTGCACGATGTTTCTATGCTCTCTTAAAACCACTGCTACATCAGTCTACAATTTGTAACTGTTAAAAATAGAGTGCAACACGGTTTATCTCTTCATCTTTATATTGCCTTTCTGGTTTTCTTCTTATCGATCGGTGATCATAAGTTATTTTGATTCTCCCCTCTATCTTTTCTTATCGACATTTTACGTATCCGATGCGATAGTTATTTCAAATAAATATCCTTTTTTGTTGCTGCGATAGAGAAAATGAATAAAAAGAAATAAGAGTTTCCTAGTGTAAAATCTTGAGTGTAAACATTTTTAAAGTTTTTCACGTAGTTAAAGTATAGACTTCGGTTAAAAGTATAGGCTTCATAGGATATTCAGACCGGTGAATTTTTTGTTGTTATTTTTAATTTTCTTGATAAAATAAAATTCATTCTTTTATTTTAAAATTTCAAAGTCGACAAACATAAGAGATTTAATCTGATTTCAGGTTTGAATGCAGATCCAAGTATATTATTAACATTAAATTTTAAGTACGGTCGGGTGATTTTTTCGGGAAATAATTTTTAAATAATTAAAATCAAAAAATAATATTAAGGAAAATCAGGTGAAGAAAATAGAAATAAAAAGCACAAACAATGAAAAACCCATCTTTATATATGCAAAATTAAGGCATTTCAGTATGCCGGTTCATCCATAAGCGTTGTACGCTGTACAATATTTGACGATGATCAGTACGGGGGGCAATTTAAAAGAGATCCAAAAGAAAGAGAAGAGATTTTTACGGGATGCATTTAGTCCTATAACGGACGTTACACTTAGTACTTTAACTCACTTCGCGAGTTATTAACGAAAAATATAACAGACTTTCAGAACATGTTCTATTGGTGAAAATAAACAAGAAAGTTCATATAACCAGAGGTTCGGAAACGCTTCTTTAGCAATTGTCGGCTGGCGAAAGATTTTTCCTTGATTTTTGCCGCTTCAATAAAGATTAATCCAGATTGTAATTCTTGGAACGCAAATTTAACGGTTAATTTAGTGGTTTTTATGTAAAATCTGATCTGAAAAATAAAAATAGGTCCCGGAACTGTATTTTTAGTAGTTTTTTAGAAATCTAAGGAAAAAGCAAAAGATCGGGGTCAAAAAACACTACAATTTTATGTTTGAAGTAAAATAATATTGTTATTATTTTTCATCATTATAAATGATGAAAAAAGAAAATTATTACGATGAATCTTTCATTTGAATCGCATATCGCTAATACATTTATTGTGAAAATTATTTTCTGTGTACTGTATTATATATTATTTTCTATGTATTACTCTTGAAAGATTAATAATTTAAGTATCGAGTCGGGTACGTGCAATGAACAGCTTACGGAGAAGAGTATTTTTGATATCATCTATAAAAAACAAACGGTGATTTTTGTTTTTTCGTTAATGATCCTACACGAATCGAAATTTTTGATCTAAAAACGTTCATTCAGAACTGTTCGCACAGTAACGATGCAGCCTCGCTCGTACACAACTTTACTTACGGAATAAATTGTATGCGTAATCGATACTACATTTTTAAATTTAAAACCGCATTCTACCAAATGAAGTCTTAGCCTTCCCAGGTTCTGAAAATGAAAAAGTATAAGGTTATCGTAACCTGTACGGAAATAACTTGCTGTTTTTTAGAAGTTTAAACATCATCATTGTCGAAATAAAAACAAAATAATGAGCTTTTGCACTCATTTTTACGAACCGGTTAATTAAAATAAATCTGTATATATTACATTCTCTCTTAATAAATAAAGGATATCCTCCTGTGTTAATGAATTACGTAGAGTTGCTGCCGTTAGGAGTCAGGTATTTGGAAATGTTACTTTCCCGGCTGCAGCGAATATGCTGCTGTGTAGCAGTTATATCTATCTATAACTGGAAAGTAAATAGATAAAAGATATAGATATTATATAAGATAAGAAAGTATATAGATATTAAGTATACAGTTAAAAACGAAATTTTTAAATAGATTTTTTTTAAGTATTGTGCCTAAAAGACATTAAATAAATTGTAAATGATTTGTGAAAAAACCTTTTTATTCCAATCTTCCCAAATCCAAAACATCAATTTTTTTCAGACACATTTGTGCTATGTACATACGTATATATATTGGCTAGCACTTAATCTTATAACTGTGGACCCTGTCCACCCATTTTCTTCAACCATCGGGGGGGAAAGAATTTATTAAGTTTTTGCAAAAATTGGAAAATGGGGAGTGTTTTGGTCGAAATATAATTTTAAATCTTTACTGAGGGCGCATCAGAAAATTTTTGTACAACGGTTGAAGTTTTTTTAAGATCATAGATTACCAAAACTGTGTATTTAATATTCACCACCTTCCCAAAAAATTACTTAAGATATTTTTCTATTTTTAACTATATCTTGCTTCTAAAAAGAAGTTAATGGAAGTTTTTCATCTAAATAATCTTCATCAATAGAGGCCTTCAAACCACTACAACAGTTGTTGCCCTTCCCGTTTCAATATTTTTTTAAATTTATTTTAAATGAAGTTACACAATTTATTTCCGGTTTTTTTTAACTGAATTGTCGTTCAACTTTATGTAACAACGCTCAAAATAAATTAAAAAAAATAGTTGTATATAAGCCAGCTTTGATACGCATATGGACATATCTAGTTTAACTTACTCTTAGGAGTAAATGATTGTAATACTGAAATTCTAGATTGTTTTCAAATAAAATATATAAGAACAATGCTAAGGATACCGTGATATAGTTCAAATTGTATATACAGATGTATCAGGAAGTTCTCCCGGGACTTTCATAACCTACTCTACTCGTGAAAATAATGGAAAAAGCTACTCCGGTGATGTGAGGTCGTACTGAAATTTTTAGGACGTTAATTAAGGAGCAAAATTTTTGATTTCGTGTGGTATTTGACCTGAAATATCGAATAAAATAGGTCCCAGAACCGTATCTGTAGTAGTTTATGAAAAATGTACCGTACAGAATGATTTAAACACTAACAGTACTGCGCATTGTCGATCAACTGTTTTTATTTATTGCCGACTGAAATAATACTTTTTCAAATAATTTATTGTATTTCTGTCGTTAATAATAAAAAAATATTGTTTAAGTAATTTTTGTTTTACAATTTTTGCGTAATCTACAGTTTCTTTTAAATCTTTTAAGAGTAAATTATTTTTTACAGAATTTTCACTTCACAAAAAAAGAATTGGGTTTTTTTTCACATCAAATACTTTTCTGACAAATTTAGTACTGTTTGTAAATAAAGTTCAAATTTCTCTAACTTTTCTTTGTTTTATTCAACTTATCTTGTACCATTTTCTTTGTGATTAAATTTTCTACAAGTTTTGTTTAAAAGTTTTGTGCTTATTAACCATTTAACAACTTTATTGTACGTCAAACATAGAAACAGGTTTTTTTACCCTAATTTATTCCTCAAAAATCTGGGATTTTCACCCTAGATTACTCAATAACTACTGCAGATACGGTTCTGGGATTTATTTTATTAGATTTTTCGGGTTAAAAACCATAAGAAATTACTAATTTTGTCTCTTAATTAACGTCCTACAAATTTCAGTACGAACTCATTTCACCGGGGTAGCTGAAATCCAAGCGAAATTTTTACTAGCCGTAACTTGCAAACGAAGCATTTTAGGACTTATGTCTATATGTACTTTTTCCATTATTTTCATGTGTAGATTAGGTTATGAAAGTCGTGGGAGAACTTCGTGATATTCTCTTTTTCTCTCTCGCTCTGTATATAAATATATAAGGAAATATTTAAGTGAATTGTACTTTCGTACTCTCCGTACCTCAAAACGTAAAAACACTTAATTTCACCCCCCAATCCCACCGTGCGACCGAAAGTAATACCGTAATTTTCTTCCAAAAGTCGGTAAAAGAAAACACTTGCAAGTATTTTCAAAAAACTTTTCACAATTCCATGACATATTTGACACTAGCAAATTTCGTGCGTGATAACAATTTTTTACGTGAAAACTCTCCTTATTTGTACCGACTGCTTTTTGATCGACATTACATCGTCAGTTCTTTGTAATTCGACTACCTTAAAAACAAAATTATTTTATATTATATTTTGCTAACTTAAAATTTAATTGCCGTACTAATTTACTTCCCTTCTATAAAATTTCCTCGAAATTGTTTTACTCTTATATACTTTTATTTTTATTAAGAAAACTATGAGAAATCTTTTTCAATAATTTTTCCTTCTGTTTTTACGTTACCTTTAAATGTAGTTTAATTATAGAATAAATCGGTCATATCGGTAAAAGAGATCGGTGAAAAATTTACAACTATATTATCAATATAGTCTTTATATATAATTATAACCTATTCGACATTTTTCATGAAAGCTTAATAGAATTATTAAATAGTCATTTTCTATTGTCATTTGCCTCAGACATGATTAATTTAATTATTCAACTAGTTTTAGCATCAGGAAAAGTATATTGATTTCATAATTTTATTAAAACTACGTAACAAAAGAAAGTAGAATATGATTTATATTTACAAACATTTTTGTAAAATAATAAATCATACATACAACCTCTATTATATTTTTTTAGATCTGTTTAGTAATAATAATAATAATAATAATAATGATGATGATGTTCATGAAAAGACCTACGAAACCCATTAATTATTTAAATGAAAACGTAAAATTAAATGACATTCTTTTACATTAATTATTGACTTAAAAAACGCATAATAGATAATGGGAACCAAAAATACAATAGATAACATGCGAAAGTTCAAAAGGACAAGGACATTTTTGATTGTTAGGCTACAAAATAATTTATTACTATAAAAGTACTAACAATGAATTTCATTCATATAGGCTTATAAATGTATTTAATCTTAATTTAAAATTAAGTGAGTTTTACTTTATCGGCTATAGTTATGCCGGATGATTCCAAAAGGACCTCCCGATATTAAAAAAATATAAAAATTTATTTGAATAATTTACAGATTCGGTTGAGGTCTCATTTCATAGAAAAAAAAACATCAAGTATGTCACACGACATTCACTTTGGTTCGATATGGTTTCCATTTGTAATGCGGCATACATCCCACCTAAAGACGATTTCATTCCGGAGTGTAGCCATAAAGTCGGGCGTTATCTCTCTAGCTGTGGCGTTAATTTAAAAAATTTTGGGTGTCGTGGTTTTTGTACATGTCGATGTTTCAAAACCCCCTTAGTGGAAAAAGAAACTATAAACATTTTTTATAATTTCTGGAAGTACGTAAGTACTTTCGTACGTATGTTGGCCTGTATTTCTATTACTATTTTCTGACCGGTTCAGATTACATTATTCGAAAACGGTTAAAAATGTTCTGTATATGTGACGCTGATTGTATTAAATTTTTGAAAGATAAAACAGAAGGAGATAGTTTTTTTCACTTAAAATATTTTACTTTTTGTAAAATGGTCGTAGAAAATTAAGGTTTAATACGATGAAAGTACTTATTATTAAGTTATTTAATATTGCAAAGTTTTTAAATCGATCAGATTTAGGTTCGGGGACGTATTCAACATTATTTCCAATTAAATTTTGCCTAATATCTCAAAAACCTATTTACCAAACGATTTGAAATTCAACACAAATATTCCATTATGTACATACCAATTTTGGTCTGACTTTTTACCCCATCGGTCAAGGAGCATCATGATCTTCGTACTTGCTTTTAGTAAAGTATAATTTTTTAGCCTTGTTGAATAACATTGCATCATACCGAAACGGTTTATTTTAGTAAATAATTACTCCGATAAATCAACTTTTAAGCTCCAAAAAAACAGAGACTGAATGAAATCAGTACTTAAAATGTAAACTTAATTTAATTTTTCTTCAATTTTTTTTAAATTTTAATTTTCAACATTGAAAATTGAACTGTATCTAGTATTAATATAGATGATATATGAACTTTTTTTTTTAAAAAAAAGATGTCATGGCTCTACTTAGGAATTTAAAAAAAAAATTAATTTATTATTTCTGATACTTTGGTTTTCAAGTTGTAGCTGTTATATTAAATTATTTTAGGTAATTGTTGAGAAACGAGCTCAATGGGATTCTTATTTTTTACAAAACATTTTTATTTTTTATTTATTTATTTATTATTTTTATTTCGTTTAGGGCTATATCGACCACGCTAAATATCTTTTTCATTTTTTCTTCTTCGTTTCTCTTACCAGAATTTTTCCATCTTCAGGGAGAACACGTTTTTCCTCTCCTTTGTCCGTGTGTTTTTGATCTCTCTCTTTTCATTCTCTTGGAAATCCCTGATCTGTTTATTTTTTATTTTTTTTGTAGGTTTCTCCATCTAACGTTAGTTCCTTCTTAATGTTATGTTGGTCTAGGTCCTTCTGTATTTCATTGTGCGAATTAGTCTGTATTTTCTTATTTCCGATAAAGTTCAAGAATTTTTTTGCTGTTCTACTTTCATTCATTCTTCTAATAAATTTAAAAAAAGAAAATTTAATCTTTTTCTTAAAGGTTATAATCATTTTCTCAGTATTTTTGAAAAGTTCCGCGTTCGAGTTTCGGTTTCCGTCATAATTTATAGCGGTTCTAAAATCGTTTATTTAAATTCTTCTTTCCTTTTTCTTTATGTCTTCCAGTCTATTTCTGTTGTTTAAAGGTATTACATTCTACAGCGTAATAGGGCTTCGGGCTTCAGTGTTCTAGTGTTTGGTTTTTGTATTTATTGAAATAAAATCTTTATTACAGAATTTTCTGCAGTGTTGGTACGCTAGTTACATTTTTCTGTTTCTGTATTTTAATGAACTTTTCAGAAGACCTGTTGGGCTTATTATTTTTCCAAGATATTTGAACTTATCAGTCCTGTCTACTATACCGTATTTAGTTTCTAAAGTTTACGCTGTATCTTTTTCTTTTGAATCATCCATCGTTTCTGTCGTCTCATATGAAATCTGTAATCCTGTTTTTTCTGCTATCACGTGTAGCGTTTCTATTTGTATTTTGGCTGCAATATTGTGTTTTCTGTCAATATTGCTATGTCATCCGCGAAAGCAAACAATCGATTCAAACAGTATTTTTTTATTATTTTTTGTTTTTTTTCTTTTTTTTTTAGGGTACACTTTAAATATTGCTAAATATTGATTTAAATAAAAACGTTGTTTGGTCAAGGAGGTCAACTGATACCAAAAAAAAGATTACTAATAATTTTGATTATTTCCTTAAATATACAATAGTCACAATTTTTAAGTAAAATCTCATTTAATCAAACTGATCAAATTGGACCGAATCTTTTTTACGGAACATTTTGATTTTTTTCGCAATTGAATAATTATGTCATAAATAATTAATAACACTGTGGCAAATTTAAAATAAAAATCTCTCGAGGCAAAGCTGGGAAATTTATTCGATTAATGATAGCCATATTAATGCACGAGTTCATTAATCAATTTACCAATTGGATTAGATTGTAATTCACTTGTACGAAAAGAAGTTTGCCTGTTTGAAAAAAACCTACTTTAACAAACTTGTTTTACGGTTTAAATTACTTGTTTTGTTCATCGTGCCTACTATTCTACAGTACCAATTCTAGCCGATCTCCGTGGCGGAGTGGTAGCGTCTTAGCCTTTCATTCGGAGGTCCTTGGTTCGAATCCAGGTCAGGCATGGCATTTTTCATACGCTAAATATTACCATTCTCATAGGGCAAAATGAACAAAGCAGTCAATTCCCGTCATCTCAAAAAAAAAAAAAAATGCTACCAATTCTGGTTATATTAGGTGTTACGACTTCTTATTCCTTTTTTTAAGCCAGTTAGATTATTTTTCTATTATTTATTCCTGTATTACTACTAAAATTTAATTGCAAATGAATTATATTAGTAATTATAACATTTCCATGAGTTTATTGATAAATATGCCAACTCGTAAATAACAAGTGGTCATTTCTTGAAAAAAATGTTTCATTAAACCAGGCGTGAGAGCTGTTTCTGCATTACTACGCAATACTGTTCTTATGAGAAAAGAAAGTATTATGCTTCTGTTATCATTTTTAATAAAAATTTAAAAAAACAAAGAAAAATTAGCTAACTGCTTAAAAAATTTTCCGATCAGTTTATTTAGAACTAACAAAATTTCCAGGCTCTTTATTATGTATTTTATGTCTCCATATTGTAATTATATGGAAATGAATGTATAATTAATTGATAATAACGAATATATTCAAATTCCCAGGCGTTCAAAAAATAATAAAATGTATAATGTTGTTATTCAGTGTTTCACTCCTTTTAAATCCCTAAAAGTGTAATAATTAGGACAATTTATACTTATTTTGCCAATTAATGTTGGTATAAATTACTTAGCAAAATTTAAGCTTCCCAGATATTGGAGAATTAGTGTCGATTTAGTGGAGTAAAGGTTTTCATTTAAATATATATATAATTAAAGTCACAATAAAGTAACCGTTCGCTCTAGTTTTATTTTTAATGCGAACAAGCTTCTTTCTAGAGTTTTTACTCTTCTTTCATGTGTTTCACTTTTTTATTGCGTGGCTTCGTTTTTCCTCATCTGTCCATTTTCTAGATAAAGTTATCTCTATCATAACAGTCCTCTTCTTTCAAGCCTATCCTTTGGAGGTTCTGTTCTATGTGTTTCAGGTAATTTGATTTGCTTTTCACGTTCCACAACTTTTGAGAGATTTGTTTATTTAACTTGTTCGGGTCTATCCTGATCATATGCCACAAGACATTTAACCGTTTTTTTCCTTATCGCTGTTTCTAGTCTTCTTGATTTCGGTAGATTTCCTCGTTATAATTCAGTCTGTGTCCTTCCACTGCTACCTTTGGACCAAGGAGTTTCCTTAGTAAGCTTCTTTCACTCTTGATCAATTTTACGTGGTCGATTATGAACAATGTTGTAGTACCGTATAAAATCACGGTTATTACAGTTGTATGTCTTAATTTTGCGATTTTTGAGAAATTCTTCTTATTTTAGATGTCTGAGAAATCTAAGCTTCTCCAATTTTAATATTTTATTTTCATTGAGCTTAATCTATTTCTGATTTGCTAGTAATCTCTCATAGGTACTTAAAGTGGTCGACATCATTTTTCTTTCCGTAATTAATATCTATTGTCTTTTATGTAAATGGTTTGATATTCGTCATGATTTCCGTCTTGGTAAAGGATATTTCGACTACTTTTTTGGCTAATCCTGCTAACCCTTTTATTTCTGTTACTGTATTCGCGTTCGATTTAACTAAGAGGCCAGGTACTCAGCAAAGGCTTGAGACCTTATTTTGACGTTTCAGTTTCTTGATCCGATCTTCCTATCCGTATCATTAATCTGCCGAAAAGTTTTCATTATTTTTTTCCAAAATTAAGTCGTATAGGATCGGTGATATTCTACCTCCTTGTTTCAGCCCTGTTACGACTAGGGAAGATTCGCTTATTTCTCTCATAAATTAAACTTTAGTGATTGTGTTTGTGAGAGTTAGTTTATTAAGGTTCAAAGTGTTCAGGTCAAGCCCGTATTTTCTCAACGTTTGAAAAAGAGTCTGCCCACTGAATCGTAATATTTCTGAATGTCGATGAAGATAAGATTGTTCCTGGATACGTAGTGTTTTAGAATCAATTTAAAACGTTGTATTTGTTCTGGACATGGTCGTCCCCTTTCAAAAGTCTCTTTGTCACTCTGCTAGTGATCTCTTTGGGATACTAATCTACAGTAATTTTGGCAGAATTTTATATGTCACTTGCAACAATGAAATACTTCTATAATTTTAGACATCCATCTTGGAGTTTTTCTATTGTAGTGGATAAATTAGGGCTACCTTTCATTCTTCCGATCGTCCTCTTCCCAAATCTTCTGAAAAATCCCTCTGGTCTTCTGAATAAAGTCCTCATCCACCAACTTCCATAATTCCGCGACCACGTCATAATTTCGCTCCAGTTTAATATTTATTTTTACAAAAAAATTCTTATTAATATGTCATGATATCTTACCGTAAACAGAAGTTTAGAATTAATTTTTCAATAAGAACACCCATTAAAAATGTCGATCCTTTTTTCAAGATGAGATTGTAGGATTCCGCAAGAAAGTGTCCTTAGTGTTTGCTTTGCTTATTATTTACTAATAATAATCTTTCTCAAAATATCAGGCCTTTATGTCATCCTTTTTACAGATGTACAACTGTATCTAAATCAACGATAATTTGTTAGGATTGGGAAGCTCTACGTCAGCAGTTTTAAAATCCAGCCATTGAATGGGTTGAAACTTCCGAACTGAAATTGTATATAAAACTGTTCTAATGTTTTTCTCAAATAGGGCTAAAGTTATTAGTTGAACGAATGATTCCTATCATTTATGACAATAATAGTAATTTTGTTACCCATAATATGAAATTTTTCTGTGTTTCCTTAGATGAATATGATTTTTATGGGAATCAAATTGAATTCATCTGTAACAAATGGAGTTTATAACGTTTCAATTCAACGCGTTCTATTAATCTGCTAACCTTGTCATTAATTTAAATATTTTCCATAATTTAAATTTTAAATGTGCATTATTTAAATATTTATCAATAATTTAAATAAGAATTAAATATTTGTTATTCCCGTCTAAATTATAATACGGAAGCGATTCAAAAAAGACTTCACAAATTTAAAAGTATATAAACATTTATTGAAATAATTTAAAGATTCAGTTGAGGTCTCATTTCATTACATCCCACCTGAAGTCGATTTCATTCCAGGCTGTAACCAGCAAATCTAGCTTTACCTCTGCAGCTACGGCGTTAATTCGAAGTTTTAGCTCAACAAGATCAGCAGGCAAAAGTATTACATAAATCAGATCTTTAATGAAACCCCAAAAGAAGGAATCTAGCGGGATCAAATCTGGGGAGCGAGGTGGCAATCCAATTGGATCTTCACAATCAACCCACCGACCCGGGAAACGAGTATCAAGAAAATTTCGGACTTCTTGGTGGTAGTGAGGTGGTGCCCGTCTTGCTGATGTAGTAATGGTGATATTAATCGATCTTGAACTTAATCGTCAAACTGAGAAATTAGAAAATGTTGAAGCATGTCCAAATTAACAATACCATTTACGGTTGCCTCCTGAAAGAACGAGCCATACAGTCACTGTTTGCTTGGGGGAACTAAAACCGTTGATTGATATTAGGGCTATCACGATTGTGCTGCAAAGTTTCATGAGAGTTCGTTACCCCATATTCGGCAGTTAAAATTTACATTCTCTAAAAATGTATCGTCGTTTGCAATTGTATCCATCATTTCCGCACAAAACTGCAGCCGAGAAACTTTATCGTCATCTGTAATGTGTCGAACCACAGTTAGTTTGTACGGCTTCAAGCGTAACAGTTTACGTAATACGCGCCAACAGTGCTCTGTGGAATGCTAGTCTCATGTGACGCACGTCGAGTTTATTTCTTTGGATTTTATGCAAAGCTTTCTGTGAACTGTTCCACAGCAACTTCATAAACGCGTGGGCGTCTTGTTGATTTTGTATGTTTAAATCAACCTTTCTCGACGAAGGTTTGATGCCAAGAGTATAAATTGTATGCCGACTAGGAGGCTCCCTATCGTATTCTAAATTACGTTGAAGTGCAGTTGCTGACTGCAAATTGTGAAACCAAAATACACAGTGAGGGCATTCCGTACCAATAAATGTATCCATTTTTAATAACACTGGTGACAGCGCTGGTGGCCAGATTCGGTACTAATCAACTACGTGAATAAAAACTTGGTGTGTATTGCTTTGAAATGAGACAAGAATCGGATGTGTAAGTTATCAAAATGAAGTTTTTATATGCTTTTAAAGTTGTGAAGTCCTTTTTGAATAGCTTCTATATTATACAAATATAATTACATTTTCTTATATTACTAAATACTGTACATTACAGAAATTATTAAATACTTATTATAGAAATCTAAGATAGTTTTTCATAGATGAAATTTTTGTGTTTCTTACAGTAAATTTTCTCTCCATAGAAACTGATTTGCAGTTATTTAGAAATATTTTTATTTTTTACATCCATAAACAATACACTTTAAATATCCTTTAGCAAAACTAAAATACCAGTTGTTTTTGTTATTATTGTTGTTATATTAGAAGAAAATAAACATTGTTTTTGTTGAAAAACTGAGAAGTTATTAATTGATGATTTGAAGGAAAATAATCTATTTTTAGATACTTCCATATATAATTGAGATGTATAATGTATTTAGCTTAAAGATTAGGTATCCTAAAATGAAATAAAACAAAATTTAGGTTTTTAAAAGAAAAGTGAATGGGGAATAAAGTAAAACTGACATTGACTGTTTACATTGCCAGACAAGTTATGAAGTTTAAAACTCATTGAAAAAGATATTAACAATTAGTACTCTACATCTTGATTTCAACCTGAAGACTCTGAAATGAAAGCACCAATTAAGAAAACTGGCAAAATATTTCGTGACTTTTCCGGCTACGCCAGTCAGGTCGTACCATACCTTACACAGCTTTTTCGTTGCAAAATCGTTTGAAATTCTGACTTTTATTTCTATAATGAAATAATATCGTCTTCTTTTAAAATAATAACAAAATGTACTTATACAATTCGAACATTTTTTTGGTGGCCAAATTTGTTAATAAGACGTAAGTATAAAATTGAAAAATTTATATTAAAAATAAAATTTGATATTTATTTGTTACAGTTGACAGAAATACAATACACTAACACATAAGTAATTTAATTATACAAAAATGACTGATATATATAAACTTATGTATAAAAGTTTAAATTAAATATATATAATGATTTAAATATAATTTATATAATAAAATATAATTGATATTTATTATTTTTAGTGGTAGTATATATATTATACATATTTTTTTATAAAGAATTATATTTTTTAGATGTAGGTAATAAATTTTAATAAAAGTTTTTCTAAAATATTTTTCTACAGATTACGTTTAACAAATTTGTTTAAGTAAAGTTTTCTCCAAATCTAATACAACCTAAAGCCTAAAATAAGAAAATAAACTTTCAAATACCTTTTCTGAATTTTAGGCCCGAGATTTATCATTTTAAAAAATTGTGTACATTTCTTGATAGTCCTATGAACTATAAACTTTCAAAAACTTTTTGAAAAATATTGAAACCGAAGGAAAATAGTGCAAAAGTATAAAAAACATATATTTCAGTTTTAAGAGGTGGGGGAATTTTATAAAATACCTTTTTGGGATTATTTATATATGGTTTGTAGGTAACAAATTTGATTTAATAAAGTTTTCTTTAAAATGTCTGAAGAAAATCGAAATTGATTTTTTTCTGATATCCCAACCCACTATATCGAATTTTGAAAGAAAATATGATCAATAGACCGTATACATTTCAAAAGACCGTATTTGAGCCAAATTTCAAGAAAATCGGTTTGGTCAATCCTAAAATACGAGTATAAGGCTAAAAACAGTGCGACTCGCATACATACATACATACATACATAGTCGCATACATATTTACGTTTTACAGATGAGACATACGTATTTTTTAGGATCTCCAACTTACACGGAGATCTAATGCCGACCTGATAATATCGAGTCGGCAAATAGTCTCCGTGCGCGTTAGTTTGTACTTAGGGCATACGTAAAGATCATGATAGGCATCGCCCAACTATCCACATTGTGGACACAAATAACCGAGTCCACCAGGCCGAGTCTCTGCAATCTGTCTCTGAAAGCACCATGCCCAGAAAGAAATTGCGTCACATACTTGCTAGGGTGTACGCAAGAGGCGCCTCGCAATCCAACATCTAGAAAGAGATGATGCGTATAGCGCTGACTTTCTGTTTCATCTCATTCTGCCTGCCACAAAGCATTGCCATGTTCAATTTCCCACACTTTCTCTGAAGTATTCTCACCAGACTTAGAAACATAACGCTGTTGCTTCTGAAAAGCAATTAAATCTAACGGTTTCACTCTCGCAATCACCAAGACTGTCTTCTGTGAAATTGTATGGTAACCACCCGTTACTGTTAACAACATAAGGCATTGAGTCATCAGTAATACATCCCGATAGCTTTTGAATTTTAGGCTATCCGCCTAAACAGGCGCCGGATATAGCATAATAGCCTCGCGAACACACTTGACCCCAATCAGGATTGACCACACGTCTTATTCCAAAGAAGGCACTACAGGCCTTCTCCGTGACGTATTGAAGATGCTTCTTAAACTGCAGTTTCTCATCAAGAAACAACCCGAGGTACTTTTGAACCTGAACATACTTGATACACTGGCCTGACATGGAAACACGTACTTATCGACTCACTGCCAAACGGCCTTTGAAGACCATCATCCTGATCTTCTCGGAGCTGAACGTTATCTTATGATGATGACTCCAAAGCTCAAGTATTCTGCAAGCTTGAGTGGCTCGGAGTTCAACCTCATTCCGCGAGCATCCCTCAACCAGCAGGCCCATCGTCAGTTTAAGCCACAATACGACACCCGCTGGACAATCTCAGCCGTAGGACAGAATCAAACTCCACCACCCACAACAAATGACCTAACACACTGCCCTGGGAACATCCCTTGGACAGCGTCTTGCCAACTTCATAGCCACCCTCTCGGAGCAGCACATCCCGATGACTGAAGTAACTCTGCATAACCTTTGCTTTCTTTTTCCTGTTTAGTCTTCAGTAATTACAAAATAATAATTCAGAGGGTGATTGAGTGTGGTATGAGTGTAAATGAAGTGCAATCTTGTATAGTCTCAGTTCGACCATTCCTGAGATGTATGGTTAATTGAAACCCAACCACCAAAGAACACCGGTACCCACGATCTAGTATTTAATGTCATACAAAATCAATCGATGATCACTTGAGCAATCATCAACCACCACCTTCCAGTTACAAACATTGGTAGAAATAAACCTACTAACGGTACGTCGATGTTCGTTTCACTAAACAGACGATGCCCATCTAGCATGCCTACGTAGGTGGGCAACTCATCAGGTACATTATATACCTGTAGAGCGTATCGGGCTAAAAAGCCACAATTAATTCACCGCCATCATCGGTGAAACCACTATGCCAGAATAGTGACTTAAGAGTTCACACCAGCACCAATAAGGACTGGACCAGTGCCAGAGAATCGTAGGATTTTTTATCCTAGATATGAAGATGACATCAGCAGGATCTCTATACTGAAAATATGAACTTGCAACAAAGATGCAAGTTCTGAGCAACCAAACGGACAACAACATGATGATTATCTGAGAGCTGCCGAATGAAGACACAATCAGGTTACCTTCTGCACACAGAAGCAGACGTACTATAAGAGCCACAATAGAATATTTTCTAACAAGAAAGACGTGGCAGTTTACTGGACACAACATACGGATGCTGCAGCAAAACAACATCCAACTCTCTACGTAAAGCAATCTCATCAAGCTCAGTCTGAACAATATAAGCATCCTGTGAATTTAATTGCTCAATTTTAACCTTCTAACGATAATGAATTGTAATACACCTCAAAAGCTCTCAAATAATAGCCACAATCTTTACTATTCACGGAGTGCTTGTGATCCTTTCGAAGACGTCTACAATTTGCACAAGTCAGACCCAACGACTCCTTAGGATATTCATCACGTTTATGTTCCTCATCCCCACGATGAGCACACACTGCCGCCGAATGTTTACAGAATTTAGCTCTGTGTTCATACTGGCAGCAAGAAAAAATCAGAAGAAAAATCAATAAACAACCAGCCCTCACCAATGAAACGTTTCGAGAGATCAGGACTCACCTCAAATTCACCGTGGTAGCGCTCCGCCTCGCGTCTACCCGTTTTAAATAAAAACAACATTCAGCGTTAAAGGCCAATTCTGTCATTCGAGTATTTTGCTTTCTATTGAGAGTCATAATTTCTCTTCTGACAAATGTCGATCGATTTCATAAACTATGACCCTGGGACGCCTCTTCCTCTTAGGAGCGACTTTCATGTCGGATTTACCGACCTGGAGTGAGTCAGAGATAATTTTACCTATCTCTTTGTCATCAGCGATGACAACTAACTCCTTTTTGGTCTCCCTTATATTACGAATTTTCAGGTTCGACCCCCTCTGACGTAAGACGACCTGGAATTCGTCCTTCATCTCTTTGCTTGTTTTCTCTGTTACTCCTTCCCTAAGATTTACGAAAAGAATCTCCGGCTGCTTTCTCAGACAGACTGGCCTCTCATTTCCCCTTCAACATTTCTACGTAATGTTTACGCTGCTATGGGACAGGAACAGGGGAGAAACAGTCTCCTTGACCACCACTTTCCTCACCACAACTGGCCTTGAGGTTAACTTTTCATAACCTTCAATCAAGGCCACGATCGTCACTTTAAATTCACGTAATTTAGGAATAACCCTCTTCCGCACAGAAACGGCAACGGAAGTACTCCTAGGATTCTGAAGGTACTGTAACAGAAGCTCATATTGTTAAGTATATATATATATATAAGTATTATACATATTATTAAGTATATATTGTTAAGTAAGCTCAATTTCCCTTACTAGAGGCACCGAACCTCCAGCCCTCCCAATAGAGTTTATGAAATCGTTAATCAGGTCTGCGGTAATATTATCACCCTAGCCCAATTTTAATGAAACTTAAACGACGACAATGAGATATATTCAGAAGTTAGCGTACAAATTGAACCATATCGAACCAAAGTAAATGTCAGTGACAAACTTGATATGTTTTGCTGTGGAATGAAACCTCAACCGAATCTGTAAGTTATTTATATAAATTTTTATATGCTTTTAAAGTTGTGAAGTCCTTTTTGAATCATTCGGATAATATTTCCAGGTTCTTTCAAGAAGTGAAGATAAAATTTCAATATATGAATATTGATTTAATAGTTTAAATAAATAAAATATGAATGATAATATTCATTTTTTTTTCAACAGTAATTTTTTTGTAAAGAAAATATAACTAATAAAATAAAATTTCTATCGAACCAGACTATAACACAATTAATTTTGCATAACAGTGATTAAAGCCTTGTTGCGCTTTTTCGCCATTTCTAATTAATGAATTAATTTCTAAAAATATCTTCTTCAATTTATTTAAAAATTAAATTAAAAGATTTTATTTTCAAAAAGAATTTTAGATTTTCGATAAGGTTTTAATAATACTAATTTGAAAAACCTCTAAATTTTCTTCATTCCCGTTTAACGTATACAGATAATATAACGTATTAAAATAATTTCAATTAATATCTTCCAAACATTTACTTATTTCTGATTTTATTTATCAGATTAACATACCGGTATATTCTTTATTATTGTTCGTGTATTTATTGTTTATTTTACGATAATATAAACGTAAAGATCTGATAAAATCAAAGTAGTTGAAAAATTTAAATGGCTAGGAGAAGCATTATAAAACGACTATGGAAAAATACTTAGAAAGCAAAGCAGATAAAATGAAAGTATTTATTGTCATTTGAAAAGAAATATTTATAATAAAAAGAATCACTATCATAATGTGATATTTAGACACTGTAACGCCATAATAAAACTTGAATTTTAATATTCAGAAAAAAACAATGACGTATGAAAATAAATCAAGAATAGATAAAGTCTTATAAAAGAATGGAAATATTAGGTTAAGGTGAAAATATTATAAAAATATTCTTAAGTAAATTGAAGAACTATACCAGCAATTTTAGAAAAAATAACAATCTCAATAGGGCAAAATGAGTGAAAACAAACTTACTCAGAAAATATTTAACAATTTTTTAAAGGAACTCCCACACGGTTCGACAATGCGTCTCTCGCCACATTAACTAGCTGTTTGTGAGTGGCCAATTTTCCCCTTGACCTCTAAGTTCCAGGGTGGCCCGGTCTCTGGCCTCCTCAAGAGCAGGTCAGTCAAACATTAGGTGTTCATTTGACTGGCTCTCCTCGCAGACGCCCAGCTCATCAGCTGCTAGGCGGAACCGAAACAGATGTTGGTACAAATTAGCGTGGTTGGTGAGCACCCGGGCACCCGTTGCCCTTAAAAACGAGCTCGAGGTCCCCCAAATCCTACATAAACTTATACAAGGATCTTTCCTTAGTCGTGGTGTCCCATTCCAGCTGCCACACTTCTATCGCGAGGCTCTGCAACTTCTTTCGCAGACGGGAGAAGGGCAACTGAACGAAATTAGATCCGGTGCATTGCGATCACCGTTCCGTTCCGGTGCTGGCTCGGCTCGAAACCGCATCCCAAATACCTCGGCGTCTCGACTTCTTCGCAATTTCCACATAGCTGCCCGAACTTTCACCACTAAATCAATTGGGGAGCCTTACCCAATACGGTGGTAGCCTCGTAGACGGTTGTTTTAAAAATACCAGTGCATACAATTAAGACTCTGCGCTGGGCACTCCTTAAATTTTGAACAAGTGCTCCATTCATATCCAACCTATGCGCCCAAACGGGCGCCGTGCAAGAGGTCATGCTTTCGAAGACACCTCGGTTCACCATGTACATTTGACGACCCGACAACCCATAGCCATTCTGAGCAATCCTCCTAAGTTTGTGCATCACTGAGACGGCGTCCGCCGCTACTTGCCTAATGTGGTTCCTAAACAGCAACTTTTCAAACAAAACACCTAGGTACTTATGAACTCTAACTCGGCTAACTACACAGCCTGTATATTTAATATGGGGGTTACGACTGTACGATAATTTGTCTGCACCCTTGAGAAGCATAAACTTCGTCTTGGGCACAGAAATCTTTAAATTTTGAATGTCCATCCAGCCCTCCGCGGTTGACAAGGCCGCCTGCACCCGGTCTTCTAGCTGTGGTCGTGAATTACCACGAACTAAAAGGAGACAGTTATCGGTAAAAGCCTGGGCCGTGACCCCTTCTGGAAATGTCAATCTCAGAAATCTGTAGAATACCAGGTTCCACAGCAGGGGACCGGAACCCTGCGGGCTACCCCTGGTAACGGATTTTCCACAACTGGGTGCGCATCCTTAAACAGAGCCGTACGGTTAGACAAATAGTCACGTACCACGGCCTGCAGGGCTACGGGAACATTGCGTGATCCATTTTATAGAGGACAGAACTGCAACACAAGGAATAGAATGCTGCCTCTATGTCTGTATAAATTGTGAAAACATATTTACAGTCGGTGCTTACCACCTCGGCAAGAGCATTTAAGATGCAATGCTCGGTGCTAACCCCTTTCGTGAAGCCATACTGGCCTCAATTTAGAAAACAGTTCACCTCAATGCTTTCCCATTGCCGTTTCACAACCAGCCTTTCAAGCAACTTGCCGATTACCGGCAAGAGGGTGATGGGTCAATAACTGCTGACCTCACTAGAATCCTTTCCTGGTTTTAAGAGCACCACCTTCACCAAAGTCACTTTCCAGCAAGTCGGGAAACGCCTGGTAAATCGCCACAAATGTTGAAGTGTGGTCACGACCACCAACCCGCATCGAACATTGGACAGCACGGGCAATGTCTTTGGCCGGTAACATGATTTTGCGAGCTGCCAGGGGTTGCGCTGCAACTCGCGCATGGAGTCTTGCCATAACTTGAGTCTGGCTTCCTTGATGGCACGAACATACTCGTTACGGGCAGACGCTTAGCGCGCCGTCATCAACGATAATCGCCGTTAGGGGGCGACGCTGGTATCTTCTGCTAGTGGACCTAACTCTTGCGCGCAGCACGCTAAGGTCAGAGGACCACCACTTTTCCCGGGCTTCCGCCTGCATTTAACCCCCCCGGAAGCAGCGGTCATGACGGCTCTTGGCACTCTCCGATCAGCGGACTGGCCACTACCTAAGGATCCGTCCATTGGCCGAGGCCGCCGTAGGACGCTATCGTAGCCGTCTTGATGGCCCGGCCGAATTGTTCATTCATCAATTCCACCTCCTCCCTGTGCGTCATGCCCCATTCCAACCCCTGCAAGGTAGTTGCGCACTCGCGCTGCAGCCTGTGCTGATCCAGGCCTCTTAGGTTATAGCGACCCGAAATTGGAGCTCTTAGACCGCCTCCGTAAACGATCTCATAGGTTATAAGCCTATGATCGCTCACACTGGCCTCGGGCCAGGCAGTCGAACTACTTGTGCTTCAAAAACTGAGGGATACTAGGAGGAGGTAGAAACAAGTGTAGATTTAGGAACATAGTTACACAAAATTACTACTTTATGGTGCGTTTAAAATGATTGTCCGCCGTCTTGTATCCGCCCGAAGTTGAATCAAAATCTTTTTTTTTTAATAGGAAGATGCGCATGTGATACATGACTTTAATTTAAAGTTTTACGATGGTGAAAAATGTTTCCCGATAAATTGGTTCGTTTTCGAGTTATAAACAATTATAACTCGAGTTATAAAACGGTTGCAAAAAAAGTTGCAAAAACGGAAAAATTGAGGTAGTTTTAAGACAAGGTAAAACGTCCCGTAGTAACTTTTTTATTTCTTATTACATTCGGAATTACCTTCAGTAAGAAACTTTAAACGGTAAATGCAGAAATTAATGGCCAAACACTAATAATAACAGCCTTCACAGTAAATAACGCTAATAATAATAATACAGAACTATTAGTCGGCAACACTACTATAAATTAAACGGCTAGGTCAATAGATATTATTTACTTTAATCGTAACGCTATTTATTTTGAAGTTAATTAAACGTTTTCCTCCAAAATTACGTAATAAAACAGATTTTCAGAATTTGTTTTTTAATTTTGAAATTAAATAATGACGCTACAAATTTATAGTAAATCAGCTATTACTTTATAACAATACGATTTCATTGTTGTAACGTAATATACAACAATGAAAGTTATTAACTTCCCGTTTTCGCTTCTTACTTCAACATACAAGTACAGCGTTTGATTGTACCTAAATTGTTCTTTTTAGGGTTGCTTAAAACACAATGTATATAAAGAACGCATTTAGCACACTGCCAAGCTGTAGAGGGAAAGCGTTTTGACCATTTCTTGTAGAACGTTGTGCTTTCAAAATTTACTGTGTTTGGACATTTGTTTGTAACGCACTATAGCCTAGCAGTGCGCTAACCTTAAGAAATATCCATTAATAACTTGTAACATGTTTGGTGGTACACGTGCAGATAAGTCAATTAAACGCCTTTTCAAGTCAATAATATTTACAATTTTTGTTTTGTATACAACTTTCATCGTTGATAACTCAAAAACGAAGACATTTATCGAGAAACGGTTTTCGCCATCGTTTTTCCCATAAAATATTACATTAAAATCACGTGTCACTTGTCCACCTTTCTATTTAAAAAAAAGGTTTGATTCAATTTAAAGGATTCAAGACGGCGATTAAAATTTTTAAATACACCGTAAAGTAGCAATTTTATAACTAAGTTATATAGAATCGCACTTGTTTGTATCTCCTAGTATAATTCGGTTTTGAAATATGAAGCCGTTTCCGTACTTTAATATCAATCTTTAAACTGATCGTAATTAAATATTTATTCATATTGAGAACCGTTAAATTATGTGAAATCAAAAGCTAAATTTACATAATTTATTTTGCATATTTTACGGTATCGACTTCAGCGATCTTTAAATATTAAAAAAATAACGGTTTATTTAATGCGTCATTAGTTTTGTTATTTTTATCCTTTTAATGTCACAACCTGGAAAGTTGAACGATCAAACTTTAATGGATGCAAGTTATATGTAGTAACTTATTTTTGGTAACTAAAAGTATTTTTAGTTAATAAGATATTAACTAAACTTATTTTTTGGTAAGTAGAAAAGTAATTTTTATAGTAAATTAACCACTTCATTATGAGTTTACTGAAGTGTGACGTAGCAATACCCGTCAGTAAAAGTAGTTCCTGTTAACGAATTATTTTTATATCTTGACATTCATACATCCAATTTGAATAAATAATGTTGGATAATTTATTCCTCTTGTTCGGTCTAATTTTATAATATATTTAATCGTATCATCAATATAATATGCCCTTATCATTTGAAACTCTATAATTCTTATCTATTAAACGATTTGTTCGGCTTACGCATCTATTTCGATGTATATTGAAATAAAATTTAATTAATATTTTAATATTAAAAAGAAATCAATTTTAATAAATATGTACCAGTTATATATCGATCCGTAACTGCCGATTTATTTACTTTTTGTAAGAGAATAAATTTCTCTTAAATATATTATGCTATTCGTTTTATATCTTTGTCGATGTATTTGTAGCTTAAAGGAAAAACATGCTCCGGTTGCTTTAACCTAAGCGGTTTAATTTCATTTAATGAAAATTTTCTTCAAAAAGTTAAGACTAAAAAAAACAAACATTTGTTTAGTTCATTTTAACTTGATTTACGCATTTTATTGAAACCGTAAAAATACTATAAAAAAATTCTTAATTACCGATTGATGATCTACCTTCATAGAAGAGTGGTAACGTTTCTGCCTTTTATCGGGAGGTTCTTTATTCAAGTTGAAAATTTTAGACGCGACTTTTTTTTTTCACAAGCTACCAAAAAATTCAGTTTACATTATCATCGATCAGCAGCGTTGTTACAGGGTGCCAGTCAGAGAAAACGGAATATATAGGAGTTAAATTTGGTTTTGTTAGGTTTGCTCGCCTTTAAGTAAATTAAGAACATTCAACATGTTTATTGTTGTTCCGAAGGAACTGATTGTAGATATTTAATTCCATTTTTTTTAAATGCACGATAATCAATCTTTTTTCTTTTTTTCATTGCGCTGTTTAGATGTAATAGCTTCAAATTCATCGGTAAAGTTAATAATGCAATAGTTTTTTTAGATTAATTTTTGTTAATCTGATCTGTAATTATCGTGATGGCGGTGACGGTAGTCAGATCTCTTTTTCGTTACTTTACACGGGGCCGAATCTGCTTTAATATGAACGCAGCCCCGAGGTAGAAACAAAGGGAATTATTCACCTCTGCGCTTCCTCCGCCATATTTACTCGGATGATCTTGACTAACATCATGGACACCAGGTGCCACGCCCGTTAGGGTTGTAGCATAGGCTCCACGACGTTATCTGGGGCGAGCGCGTCCAATTTTCAACCAACTTACTTTCCTATGCTTCAAGAACCGATAGCATTAAAACATCATGTGTTCTTTTCTCGGCAATAGTTGCATTACGTAGAGGGTCCCAACGCGCAGGTATGCTTTAAAACCGCTGTGACCGCCAAGAAACTGAATCGACTCGTACCCCAGTTCCCAGTATCTGCGGTCCAGCGATCTCTGGAGATCCGGGATCAGTCTGTCGATCCATCAATCCTTTGTCGGCTGATCCCATCTATCATGTCACCTGCGGACAAGCGAGGCCCACGCATCCGTCTTATTTCCGGCCGGTACATCTCCCTCTTCCGAACGAGGCGGTCTCAGACCTTTTAAATTTTAAATAATAAAGTTCGGAAGAAATCTTAACTGTAAAGAAAAAGTTTGAGGACGCCATTCGAAGGCGATAGTAGGTTGTGTAAATACACCGATGGAAATGTCTGCCGACGCATTTGCATCGGTGGCATTCTGACAGAGGCCAAATTGATGACTGCGATGTGTAATCAAATTTAGAGGATCTAAAAGACGACCTCTAGTAAAGCCCATCAAAGCTTGGAACGGCCGGGATGGTAACGTGACCGGCATCTTCACAAGGCGAGTGTCTTTCCCTCAGGATGTGAGGATGTGAAGCAAAATATAAGGAAGTTCATTTATTCTTATAAAATAAATTAATTTATAAAAAATAGATTATTTTATACAGATTTAATATTAAATTTTAGCGTTATATATTAAAAATATATTTTAACGAACGTAAAACAAACTAAAAATTAAAGATTTTTTACTTTGTTTTCGTTTTTCAGTAAAACTTTCAGTAGCCTTTTCAGCTGTTTGAAGAAGGTAAAAATTTTGTTACATTCAAATGAATAATTTTACAGCATTAATGGATGAAATAGTTCCATCAGTATTTATACTCGCTTGAAATACCGATCGTATTTATACTCGCTTCCATGTACCGATCGCTGAAAAACCCCATTTTTGGAATCAATAAAATGTAAATGAAGTGGTACTGCTTCAACTATCACTCATGTATACGTTTTAACTGTTTTCAATCATCGGCAAGTTTCTTTTTGCAGAAGTTTGTTCCATACTCTACCCGTAATTATTAACCGATTGCTGAACAACTATTTCCAAATTTTGTTATCGCATGATTAATTACAATTACAATTACAATTACAATTAACAAAACATTTAGTAAATTGTCAACACTTGTAGTAATTAGTACCAAAACGTATTTTTATAACAAAAAATTACTACATTCTTGAAAAATCTCCCTTTACAACCAAAATATATGAGTTTTATATTTCAGTGTGGTGAACAGGAGTTAAAAGTTTCATTTGCATAAAACTGGAGATGCGGTCGAGTCTGAAATTATATGATCTGTGCCTGTAAACCTGTAATACTCCAAATACAAACGATAAAAGGACAAGTCGGTCGTTCTCATTCAGTCGGCTTACTGAAAGAAAGAATTTCCTCTGTTAAAAATGCTAATATATTAGAATTCACTAATAAACGTAATTTTTTATTTTTTTGTTACACGTATAAAAAAATAGAATAACTAATAATTGTTAAATAAAATGTACTATTCTTCGGGGTTAAATTTTAATTGTAGATGAAAGTGAGAAAAGAAAAATAACATAAAACAGGGAAATAGCAGGTTTACCAAGAGGTGATTTCCTCTTTACCAACAGGTAAAATCTTTTATCTTAGATCAGTATAAAACAAAAATAACGTTTTAAATCTTATCCATCCATTTATTATTAAACAGTGTGTATACAATTCAACTCCACTAAGTTAAAAATTGTTCCTAAAAATTGATCGATTATATGTCTATAAAATAGCTTAACTATCATATTTCTATCAGTATTTCTGTTTCATCACTATATTAATCGATTTAATGAGGAACATTTCTGAGAACCGCTGTCTACCAAACTAAATGTTGATTTCATTCTCTTGGATCTTGAAAATTAGATTCAATTTGATTAATGTAAGATTACTTTTTTTAAGTACGGTGGTCACATGAATGAATCGATGCTATCATGATGTAGTTGCACGATTCAAATATGTATATATATATATATATATATATATATATATATATTAAACATTTATTATTATAAGTATCGATTAATCGGATCAAACCATAAAAATTGATGGTATTTAGTCTTATTTTGATCTTCCCCTAGCTTTTAAGTGCAAATAGATGAATCGGGGTTAAAGAGGGTCAAGAGGAATGGAAGGAAGCGTTTTATGTGGATTAGTCTCACTTTTATACGGCCGCAAACCGCAGAGGTTGAGTTCGGTAAGAGAATTTATGGTGTTGCGACGTACGATCACTTAACAACTGAGGAAGTGTGGTGTTGTATGGTGCAATCGTGTTGGAGGAGGCACACCACAAAACGACCGTTTCAAGTGGTCCTTTTCGTTACCTCTTCGCCTGACCGTTTTTTTCTCTTCTCTTATGATCCCATTCGCATTATTCATATAATTTCTGCCTTTCGTTTTAATATCTTTATTTTGTTGTTAACGGTGTTATTTATTTTTTATCTGTAAATTGTAATTTTTCCTAAATAAGTTGATGATTCTTGTGGCTTTTAAGTCTAAGTAAGTTTTTAAGTTGAGTATGGCTCTTAATAATATGTATCGTGGTAATATTTTTTTATTTCATTATCACTTTATTGTAAATTATGCAAATTTATTTCATTATTCAAATTTTTCTTAAAATAAAAAACTGAATAAAATTATCTATTTTATATTACTTGTAATCCGAAACAAATTTATACAGATATGGCACATGCAAAAATAATTTTAAAAAAAAATGGATTAACTGTGTTCTTTGCTGATTATCTTATTTCAGTTACGGTCTTGTTTGACCTACGGATTCCGATTATTCATAATTATTTCAAATCGTAAATACATCAATCAGAGTAGATTATTTTTATATCATTAAAATAACTGATTTTTATCTGAGAACTGAGTATTTTTAAAAAAGTCATTATTATTATTATTCCTTCTCAGAATGGTGGACGCATACCTTAGGAACCGCGGTCACATTTATGAGACGGCAGTAGGCGGTGTAGGATACGATCACGTCAGGGGCGGCGCTGGGGTCGATTCTCGGCCCCGACCTTTGGAACGCCGTTTATGATGGCTTGCTGAGGCTGGAGATGCCTGAAAAATTTGTCTTGGTTGGGTACGCTGACGACGTTGCGCTACTTGTCACAGACCGCGACGTGGAGCGAGCCCAAATGAGGCTCAGTCGAGCTATGCACAGAGTCGGTGCCTGGCTGGACGACAATGGATTGTCTCTAGCCCTCAGCAAAACGGAGATCGTGGTACTAACGAAGAAGCGTATCGACATCCTTCTCTCCCTGCGGGTCGGGGTAGAGACCAAGCCGGCCGCAAAATACCTCGGTATGATGATTGATCGGAAACTCAGCTTCGTAGAGCCGCCGACAAAGCTGCGAGAGCCGTTACTGCTCTCAGCCGGCTCATGACGAATTTCGGCGGACCGAAGGCCAGCAGACGGCGATTGCTGATGTCCACGGTGCATTTCGTCCTGTTAAATGGGTCGGAAGTGTGGGCCCAGGCATTAAGAGTTGCAAAAAATCGGAATCGGCTCGCACAGGTGCAACGCACCGCAGCCTTGCGAGTCGCTTCCGCGTATCAGACGGTCTCCGAGCCTGTAGTACTTGTGGTCGCCATCGTCATGCCCATTGCTGTTTTGGAAAGGGAGTACCAGTTGATCTACAGGAGGCGACGGGCAGGCGAAGACGGGTTACTATTGCCAACGAGGAACGCACTCGCACGTTCCTCGCACGGGGCAAGACACCTGGGACCACGAGACCAAAGAACGATGGACCGCAAGGCTTATCCCTCTGGTCAGACTGTGGACGGAGCGATGGGATGGGGAGGTGGAGTACTACATGACCCAACTTTCCGCGCTTACCTCCATGTCATAGGGAAAGCGCCGTCCCCCGACTGCCTCTATTGCCCCGGTGTACGGGATGACGCTGAGCACACCCTTTTCAAATGTGTGCGGCAGATCGAGGGACACTAGAGGCGGATCTCTTAGCACTGAGTCCCCACAACGTGGTTGCGATGATGCTCCGTGACCTGAGCAGCTGGGAAAGTGTAGCCCGATTCGTCGGCAACATTCTCAGGGCCAAAAAGGTTGACCTGGATAGTCCTGAAAATTAGGTAGCACCTAATCAGGCTAGTATAGGAGGACCGGAAGTAATGTGTTAAACGGTTCCGGGTAAAGTCCTGGCAGAAAGGGGGGGGTGGTTTTAGTCGGTAGTCTGCTGATAGTGATTGGATAATACCATCAGCGGGAGCCCGACACTCCATGCGTAAATGCATTTACACCTCCCTCCGTATAAAAAAAAATATATATTATTATTATTATGACTGGAAGTGATAATCAGGCAAAAAAAAGTTATTCTATATCGGTGGCTAAACTTGGTTAATGATGCGACTAAAAAATCTTTTCCAATTTTTGAAATCGGACTTAGTTAATTTTTTTTCTGTTCGTTTTAGTTTCCTTGGGGAGCAATTTACAATCCCTCTTTATCATAATATAGACTTTATTCATACAGCTTTACTCGCAATGAAATTCTCTACAAGTTTTATTTAAACGTTTTGTATTGATCACCCGGTTAACAAAGTTATTTTACACGAAAAATAAAACAGTGTGTTTTTCGAACCCAATATTTTGTCTTTTACACTAAATTTCTAAAAAAAAAAAAAACTGCTAAAAATACAGTTCTGGGACCTAGTTCTTCAAATTCTTTAGGTCCGATTTCATGTAAAATCATTAAATTTACCCCTTAATTTGGGTCTCAAATTTACAGTCTGCCCTTATTTTATAGAAGGCACAGAAATTAGAGCGAATTCTTTTACCAGCCCAGCCGACGTTCGCTAACAAAGCGTTTCCGAACCTATGTTTATATGAACGTTTTTCTTTATTTTCACTAAGAGAACACGGCCTGAAAATTTGTTACATTCTTCAATAATTACTCTATTTGTGTGTGTGTGTGTGTATATATATAAAATTTATTTATTAATTTTACCACTACATATTACGCAATATTTTTTTGTGAGGGATGAATTTCATGGCCGCGTACTTTTAAAAATTTTAACCCCCGTGGTAACAAATTTATTACACAATAAGAAGGTACTAGAATGTGTATTTATTTCACTATTGTTTACGTATTTAAATATTGTTTTATTTTTGTGCAATATATTTTGAAAATTTACTTTGTTATCTACAATCCTTCATAGTCTTTCCTTGAAAATATCCAGAACGCACATAAGCTTCCGCTACAGCAACCCTTTCCTCGTTTAAATAAGGTATTTTAGAAAAACACAACTGCAAACAACGTAAGTTACACAGCACTGAACATGAATAGCGTGGTATATAACTGACGATTATAGACGAGAGTAGTAGTAAAATATACAACTGGTAGCGGCTCCGGCAGTAATAGTGACGGTAGCAGGGTAAGTGGAATGTGATAGACGGCTCGGTTTTACGTCGTTCACCTGATACAATGTATTATTTCTTAGCAAAAGAAACTATACAATTTCTTATGAAAATTTCTACGATTAAAGTAATATGACAAATAAAAAAATTGTATTATTACAGATCAAGACCTGCTTGACGGAGTGGTAGTGTCTCGGCCTTTCATCTGATGGCCGCGGGTACGGATCCCGGTGAGGCGTGGCATTTGTTATACGCCACAAAATTCCATTTCCGTATGTCCATTTACAAGTTTCGTAAGCTGAAATGGTGAAATGAATGAAAGGCGAATGAATTCGTGAAGAAAAAAAAAATTAATTTTTAATTGTTCACATTTAATGAAGTTTTAACATGTACATATACATATATGAACAAAAATTTTGTTTCAAGTATAGCCTATAAATATCATTTCTTGGAAACAGAATTAATAAAGAATATAAGTTTAGTTGATGGAATCACCTTGAAATTTTATTATTAAACATTAATGTACACACCCGGATTTACTATTCAAACAAGTCAGGACAAAAATAAATATCAGTAGATGTATAGGTTTGTAAACACTTACAAATAAACAGGTTTTCGAGATAAAGGGATAAAATAAATTTAATTATTATTGTTATTATTATTCATTTATGTAACTAACAATTATCGATAGTCAGAAATTGGTCGAATAATTATATAGGATATACAATTAAATAGATAAATTCAAACGATCGATAAAAATGGATTGATAAATACATCTTATAAATCAAAACTACCTATAAAGTTCTGTTGTTTTTTTTTTTAATATGGATGTAGAAGATTTCTTATAATAAATAATGGTCTACAGCGATAGCTGTAAACGGTACCTTAATTAATTATAACTTTAATACAACGGAAAATTTCATCCGAATCGTGAATTTCAGAAAATATTTTAGTTTTTCCTAGAAATAATGGAGCCTGGATAATAAGGAATCTTGAAAGAAAATCTCCATCGTTAACGGAAATGTTTACATCAAAAGTACATTATTATCCAAGTATTAAAAATAATGAATCTGTATCGTGTAACTACGAAGGTTTTTTTTTTTTTATTTATAGTAACATAAAATATAATCTTTACAATACAGGTGAACCTCTGTTAACCGATGGAATTAAGATAACAAAAATGAAAAATATATTTACGAAATAGAACTCTAAAATAATAACAGTACTGTAGAAACATATAATGCTGGAATGATAAAAGTGCACAAAAAGAATTTTAAAAAAGAAAATAAAATTTCCGTACATTTAGAATAAGCCAAAAGATGAACAAAGAAGCAAGATATTTATCGGTATTTATTAAAAATATATATTCGTTTTTCTTGTTTCAACTCTTTATTCGCTTTTCAAAAACAACGTCTTAGATTCAGCATTAAACATATACATACATACGTGGGGTGAAGTTTATCTTTGAACAACTTAAAACGCATTGTTTCAGCTTCATATCACCTGCGTATTTTTCGATCGAGTCAACTTTCAATTGAAAGCACGTGCTCGTATAGTTTACTACGAAAATATTTTCTTTCAGAACATAAGTTCTTACGTATTTGTTCACCCCATTAGTATAATTTAAAATTTGTTGTGCAAACGATTGTAAAGTTAAAAAGTTTCTAAAAATATTTATTTAAAAAAACTTCTTTTTAACCTCTGGAACCACCGTTAGGTACTGCTTCAGAGGATGAGGAGAATGACAATTTTTGTAGCGAGTGAAAATGCCACGCCTGACCGAGATTCGAACCCGGGACCTCCGTGTGAAAGGCCAAGACGCTACCGCTCGCACCACGGAGGCCGGCAATAAAGAAAAACTGGGATATTTTTATGGATTCGTCAGTTTTCCACTGATGAATGAAAGAAACCGAAACAAACAAATTTTCCCTCCCACCCCGAGGCAAACAAATTTTCAAAAATCATAAGCAGTCGATTACTTTTCATCAAATATATTAAAAGTTATAGGTCGGCCGGTTAGAGATATTAATCGCTCCTGAAATTAGGATTTTCATTCTCAAGACAACAAAAATTCTATGCCAGGCTTACAGAGAAAAGTAAGGACTGAAGAGATTTTCATTTACGTTGAACGTAACGGTTTGCCATCCGGTGTTATAGCCCCCTATAAATTTAGAAGTTGACGGTATAATTAAAATTATTAATTTCAGAGAAAGTAAATCTGATTAGTCACTAGTACTTCAGACACAAGAGACCAGATATTTAAAAAAAGACAGGACAGCTAGTGCACAGCAACGAATTAATTTATCCTTTTTATAAAGAAAATGAATAATAGGTTACGCGATAACAGGCGACTAACGCGAATGTTTTAGACCGTGTTTGGAATGGCATGTATCTTGTATGCGTTCAAGAATGTGTATTTACTCGTGATTCACCGGCCACATACTTGAAACGTTGCTATTTTCCAGATACTTAAAACGCAGAATATGAGTGCGTCAGTTCATCAGTAAACTAGTTCCGCGCTTTTAGTATGGTAGATACTTTTAGGTAGATTTCATTAGAAAGCTACCTATAGCAACGGGTACCATGATTCGACTTCCGGAAAATTTAGACATATAATCGCGTTTCACATGCCCCAGACTCCAAAACCACGTCAGCTCAAAGGTTTATATATATATATATATTTCACTTTCTTGTGGACACGATAACTGCCGTAATTTTGCGTCAATACTTTCAAACTGTTCTCTAAAGAAAACTCGACCCAAAATCTCGGTCGAGTTCTTTAACGGCCGAAATCGGACCATGGGGTGGCTTTTTCGAAAAAACAAAACATAGCTTTAACTTTTTTATTAATTAAAATATGGAATTCGTTTAAAGTTCTTACGATTTTTCGGATAAAAGAATACCGAAAACGTACATACCTAAAATGTATGTAAGTAAACTTTTTTGATATCACCAACCTTTGGCTCAGAGGGTGGAAAAAATGGGGGTTTGAAAACAAAAAAAATCATACCTCCCTTGATAAGTTCAATATCGAATCGGTTTAAAGTGGTCGGTCGTTAGTCATCTAAACATTACCTAAAACCTTTGTCTGAAACAATTTTTTATATTACCTACCCTTACGGCAAGGGATGGCCAACATTTTTCTGGAATTGTAAGAAGATGGGCTTGTCGTATGCTAAACATGTGAAACTTTTTTACATGCAACCATTGGTCGTATTGAGTAAATTTGAAGTTTTTTTAAAATTTAAGTTAGAAACTGTTTTATCCCCTGCTTAGCACCGGTGAAATCTACCTCTGTCTTCCGGAGTGCTGAAAGGAATTTTTTTATATCGTTTTTTTTATTCATTTATTTTTGTTTTATTGTTTTATAATCAAACTCTTAATTAATACTTTATTTATGATTTTATGTTTTACAAAAATACTTAATATTTATAATTTCAATATATAATTATTATTATATTTATTATTTTATCATAGGTTTAATGTAATACATATATTTATATATATATTCAATACTGGATTAAAGAATTTGTCATAAATTCTTTATTTGAACTTTAAACGTTATAGATGCCCCCCACTTTTATGGAAAGTGTTCTTAAAGACTACAAGCCGTGTAATCACGACACGACAGCATAGAAGAATCGGTAGAGTTATATAAAAAAAAGTATATAATTTAGCAAATAAAAACTTTGAACCGGAAAAAACTAAGGCGGTAAGTGGCGGTTTTCAAAAAAAATTTTTAAGAAAATAAAAATGGGTTCGCGTTGGTATTTCTTTTTTTTTTTTTTTTTTTTAAAAGTTCCAACTAAATTTAATGAATCGTTAAAAATAGCACTATTCAACCTCAATTAATTTTTAAAATCTTCAGGATTATCTTTTAGTAATCCTTTTAGTAGGTTAATATGCGTATAACTGTCTCGTTTGTTAAACCGTTTCTTTTGATTTACACTTTTTTGATGTTCACCGACCGACTCGCAAATACTCCTTTCTTTTTACTGCTTAATAAACTCATATTACCCCTTAACTTTATTTCTTATTACACCACCGAAGTTGCCGCACAAAACTAAAAACGGAGCTAATAAAAATACCGCGCGCCAGATATTTAGCATTTTATACCAGACGGATGTCTTAGCGTGTATATTTGGAACGTGTAAAATGTGAAGTTTTCAAATTTTATCGTGCAAAGTCAGTTTGGATAATCGATGTTCCATAGCAATAATGTTTACTAAAAGAAGGTTGCACGTCTTTTACAAACTAAAATTTTATAATAAATGTAACATAATTTTAGGCAATGATATCTTTAGATGTGATGTAATAAAGTATTTTCGAACATATAAATTTTATTCTGATTTAGCTTAAAAGAAATTGTATATAACACGAAGTGGGTGTTCTTTTTCCAGTACCAAAATTTCTGTTGATTTGCTTTTAGTATTACAGTGTAGTTGAATTTAATATTCTGCTTCATATAAAAAAATATACGTCAGAAAATCGAAATGGCTACAAAGTTAATTAATTATTATTTCTTAATATAGTAATTTAAAAAAAACAGTGATTTACGGGCTTAAGAGACAAGATTCTTAATTTCTAAGCATATGGTTTTTTTGTATACATAATTTGGATAAGCTATAGTGATTCTGATAGCAGAGGCGTAAATATTACAAAACATATTTTTTATAATGATAAAAAGAGTACGATTAAATAGGTACAAACAACGCATTTCCTAAACAGTATACAATAAATGTTTTTGATCAATAATAATAATCGTTCTGACGTATTTGATTCAGGTAAGTGGGCGAATTATTTCATATTCTTGCGTCATGCATTATAATATAAGTGTGACTAGAAAGATAGTTAATGACGTCCCTTTAACCAGATTATCTTTTTTAAACGGTATGTAGTGTAATGTAAACAAATTAACTACTAATAAATTTTGTTTTTATTTATTTATTTTTATTCTCAGTAAAATTTGATCGATAGTAGGCATCGATTAAAATACAGTTATTAAATAATCAACGCAAGAAAAATTAATTGTATTGTTGAAATAATAACTACACGGTCGGGGCTCGCTTCCCTCGCCGGATCATCTAGCCAGGGCGCTCTCCCTCGATGCGTTCGTGTCCTCGTGTTTGTGAGAAAGTATTTTACACATATTCATTAAAGAAAAAAAGATTAATAATTTTACTTAATTATATTTCTGTTACCTTGGCGACAGAAATATAATGATATAAAAGGATTAATACGCGCGCGCGCGCACACACACACACATCTTTCGTATCCAGAAGTATGCTGCTTCTATACTTATTCATTTTTATAAAATTTAAAAAAAAACAGATGTCTACAATAGTTCTTTTTAACAAAAGTTAAAAAATTAAAAAGTATAATACTTACAGCTGCCGCGAAAATGTTACATGGTTTGTGTTTCATTACACATGATTTTTGGTAAATATTTTTTTTGCCAATTGTAACTAAATAACGTTCCTGAATTTAACGTACTTACAACAACAAAAATGTTTACTACGAAACCTTCAAATTCCTTTGATTTTTAGCTGTTTCTTTAGTTGTAATTTTTTAACACAGCTCTAACCCCAGTGTTTTCCTTTTTTATCCGAAAAACACGAATATAATTTTAGATAAATTGTTTGTATCAAGAAGTACAAATCGTTCGAACGAATGAATCGTTCGAGAAGTATAAATCTTTCAAACGAATGAATCGTTCGTGCGCTTCATTCAAAATAAAAATGTGAGCACATACAGCAAACAAATAAACTAAAACCATCGCACCGTGCTATTTTATTGGAGAGTTGATAATTATAAATGTCTTAGATAATTGAGACCAGATTAGTTTGAATAATAAACAAACATACCTACGTATGTCTGGAGCAACGAAATTATAGTCTTATACTGACTGTTCATAAAAACACTGACGTGTAAAACGAACTTTATTTGTTTAATAACAAGCAAAGTTTAATTATATATCACAATAAATGTGGTGTGTTACATATAAAATGTCCACATTGAGGGTAGGTACAAGCATCAACTGGTTTCTTTATGTTCAGCACAGCTTTCCTTAGAATTCCTGCATCGATATGAAAAATGCTGTTTTCGATATTTTTTTTCAATTCATCCAAAATGTACGGGTTGTTCTAGAAAATAGTATCTTTCAGATGATCTCCTAAATTAAAGATGTGATGGTGAGAGTACCGGAGGGCGTAGTCCCTGGATATTACACGGTCATCTCCAAAAAAATATTCCCATAAAAATTCCATAATTAAAATCAACAGTGAAACCACCGTGCTATATTCAATAGTTTCGCTTTTCAGTTTCAAGCAAAAGTATGAAATTTACTATTTCGAAATAACGTTCTGTACTTAATATTTTTGTGAAAAAGTAGGTCTGACTACTCTTCGTCAAGAAATCGCTCATCAAAAACCAACTTTTTGATAATTCAATGGTCTTTACTGATAAATGAAAGAATTCTCCAAATTCCATACATACAATATTGTTTTGATAGTTAATGTATAGTAGAAAAATGAAATAAAACTTCATCTGAATAAAAATCATTGTCCAAAACAAGCACACCATCATATACGATACTTTTGAACTATCCGCAATATAAAAATCCTCTACTAAATTCAGGTTATCAAAATTATTGTACTAATTGAATTCAATTTGGGCGTAACTTGACATTTTTTGTAGCCTTGTATACAACCCCTACCAGAAGAACAGTATGTCCAGAGATTTCCTCGGATAACTTTCCTGAAGAATATAAAAGTAACTCGTAAATGTTGTGCAAATTGTCATTAAACAAGGTAACGAACGATCACTCTGCTTACAATCAGGTACATTTCCTATTTAATGACTCGAGATATTAAACTAAAAATATTGGATTTATTGGTTCTGCATTACCGGAAAAATCGGGCATAAAAACGTACTGGCATTCCGGATAAACCGTGATCTTAAATAACCTTTTATAATAAATATATACTGGGCATATGAAACTCATACTTATTGTATTGATGCTAACCCGTATTTTCACAAACGGAGGGACGACGAGTCACCTAGTTTTGACTTAGTCTAGCTTAGTCTTAAAAAATATCTGCCTCTCCAGGAAACTCTGTAATATAATCGACGGCACGTGGCACTTACTAACCTTATGATGCCCCTGAAAGGGCCGACGTTGTCGTCGATTGGCTTCGACAGCTTGTGTAATTGCTAGCCTTATGGTAGTTTTTAGAAGCTTCGACGGTTCGTAATCCGTAACCTTGTGGTGGCCCTGAAAAGGGCCGTTTTTTGCGTTGGCTCTGAGAAGAGCGGTTGGATCCGGAAGCTGGTCCTTTGCGGCTCGTCCTTTGAAGTGCGACCGGGCTTTCCCTCAGCGGCAGTTGGGTTCCCACTTCAGCGTAGCAGTGGTGGCCCCCAGAGCCCCGCAGTGTCGGGTCGGCGTCGGTCGTCCTTCGCCAGCGCGGCCGAGGCGTTTCTCCCCGAACGATCCCACGCTGGGCCGGCTACTGCTGCCGAGTCCGCCGGCCAGGGCGATTGAAGCCCGGTAAGCTGGAGCTTGAGCGGGAAGGTAGCTTCCGCGTCCAGCGACTCCCTCGGCGGGCCGGCCAAGCCTGCTGCTCCGGCGGGGATGTTGGCATCCGCTGCGAGGTCCCACGTTGAGCCGGCAACGATCCCACGTCTTCTGTCTTCTTCCATCTACTTCTTCTTCTTGGTCTTCTCCAGGTGGTGCTGGACGATGAACTGTATTTTCTCTCGTGGTGAACGCTCTTTTTTTGAATCCCGAGACTGGTGGGACTGTAACGCCGCTATGGTGAGGAAATGCGCGGCGGTAGTGATGCTTGTATCAGCCCGTCCGTTTACTGTGCGCCAGTTCGCATCTGAGTTGCTATACCGTGTTCGGCCGCCGATATTAAATTAGGCAAATGTGGTAACAAGCTATTTTAGCAATGGAGACGTTGTCTTTCGAGACGGCGTCTCAGAAGTAGGCAAAACGGTATCTAAATGTTGTCCGCAGGGTAGTGATTTAGGACCTCTACTCTGAGTTGTTGAATTCGATTCTTCGATGCGGTTGAGGTTACCCGGTGGATGCTGCGTCATCGCTTATACGGATGATGGGCTTTTGCCGGTTAAAGAAGATTCGAGAAATGAGATCAAATTCAGGGCAGCTCAGGCTTGCAAGATACTCCAGCTGTAGAGTTTGCAACATAAGATGGTGTTTATTCCAGTGAAAACAACGATGATGTCGCTCAAGAACAGACTACCTGTTACACGACTATCTCGTCTATCTATGGCAGGTCATCGAATTAGGTATATCCTGCTGCAGAAGTATCTAGATGTTATTCTTGATGAGAATCTTCGATTCAAGGAACATTTATACGTTGCCGAAAAGGCTTGTTCTGCTTTCTTCGGTGTTTGAAGACCAGTTCACCCTGATTGGGGGCTTAATTTCAGAACCTTGATTGTTCTATGTATATATTTTTTAGGACGTAAGGATGTATGCGAAGCTGTAATAATGTATGCTGCACCTGTCTGCGCTCATCGAATGAGGTACAACCGTTATAGAATTTTTTTTAGGACAATAGGAGACGCTGGGCGTCTCCTATTGTTATCTGTGATCGGTGCCTGTTGGAATGTCTCTCGATAGGCGGTCCTTGTTATTTCTGTTATTAAGTCCGTTGACAACCATGCGACTGAGCGCCAATTACGTTATGATGCTAAGAAGTTAGGCCAACTAGCCTGTGGGCGCATAAAATAAATAGACGACCAGGGTTTCCATTTATAGCAGGTCAGGTGAACCGAATCGTCCTATGGCCGTTACCTGGTATTTTTCCTGATGTGAGAAGTAAGCAGGTAGTTAGGTGGATTCCCCCATCGGCATATTACACAGTTTCTTTCTGGAGGTGGTACTTTTTGACAGAGATTGGCTAGATTTGGTTTGATTAATTCAGGCTTGTGTCTGGATTGTAGGCCATCGATGATATGCGCTACGTCTTTTTCGTAGCCCCAGGTACAAACCTAATTGTACCAAAGTAGCTAGAGCGCTTGCGAGGATCAGTTCTGGTTTTGATCTGCAAGTTAATCGGAAAACTAAAAAGGAATGGAACATAGTTGTCGGCTTCCTTAAACACTTCAATTATAAGCAGAAAAATAGCAGCGGTGCAGTTCTCCATATGAAACAAATGCAGCTATAAATAATGCAAAAGCGCACCGGTCTGATCTAGTGGTTCGCAGATCAGTTGTTTAACAGCCGATTTTCGAAGTCGAAGGTTCTGAGGTTCAAATCCTAGAAAAAGTTAGTTGCTTTTATACGGATTTGAACGGTAGACAGTGGATACCGATGTACTTTGGTAGTTGGGATTTGAACTCCAATTAACCACTCAGAATGGTTGGCCTAAGTCTTTCAAGACTGCACCTCATTTACATCATACATATTGTCCTCATCTTACTGGTTCGTGGGGTGGGGGGGGGGGTTGCTTATTATTCACTAGTTTACAGATTGCAACGTACACATAAGGTAAATAAAAAAAAAGGAAAAAGTTATGTACTTTGGTGGGTTAGATAGGTAAACGTGTCTGAACCTAGTTTTATTCTTTATTAAAGCAGTTTGTACAAGAATATTATTTTTAATTAAATTTGTTTTCGATGTGACTTCTTCATAACTGAATGAGTAGTTAATTTTTTTTTTCAAATAATATTTCAATTCCGACTTACTGATGGTTACTTTTAGTTACTACATTATAAGTAACTTAAATTTGTTTAAGTTATGTTCATTTAAATAAATGAACGATATTCATTGTTTTTCCTTCTAATTAACTATTCCTAACTGAAATTTGTTATTATTTTGAATATAACTGAAAACTGAAAAATTTGAATCATAAAACATCAAAATTGTCCTCGAGAAAAACCAAAAAAGTAATTATTATTACTTATTATTATTACTTTTCCAGCTGTTATAGAAAATAATTAATATTCCAATCCTATCGAAAATGACCATTCGAGAATACATGTTTTCCAACTCACGGGATCATAAAACCTAGAAATTCGCTTAAAAGATCCCACTAACAGATGACATGTATATTTGTCAGGCATTCATTTTGCTTAATATTTCATGAAGTGGTTGACTAAAAGATGTAAAGTCAGATAGGATGACTTACGCCCATATCGTATCATGAATAAAGTTATAAAATTTCAGTACATATTCTATGTATGAAAATACAGAAAAATTGTCATATAAATACAGTATAGAAATACTCCATTTTCGAGTTGCGAAAAATTTCGTCTTGAGTTTTTGTTCGAAGGATAACATGAAATCGTGCTGAAATTCGTGTAAATTAAATGAAGAAGTAAATTTGATCATTTAATATCCTTTCTTATTTTCACCTGAAAAATTGAGTAAAACAGGTTTCAGAACTGTGGCTCTAATAATTTTAAGAAAATTATTATAAACGCTTTATATATAATTATTACTATATAAGAGTTTGATACTGGGAATAACTTTGCTAAATTGGCAGCAAACAAATTAAATTTTGCAACAAAGTTTGTACAGAATCTAATTCTGAGAAAATTCATGTACGTAACGTTAAATGAATAAGAATTTAAGAAATTTGGTTTTTATTAAAAACAAAACTAACCGAAACGTGGTATGAAGTACTTATAAGCTTAAAATGAAAGAAGAATCATTTAAATATTGTAAAATATCGATAAACAAAATCAATTATTAAAAATAATTAAAAAGAAAGATTAAATAAGGCCGGAATTTAATAGATTTATTTTAATTTAATTGTGTTATTTAATTTAATTATTTAGAAATAATTCTAAAAAAAATAAATTGGGAAATTTTTTATTTTGTAAGTTGGTTGTATTAACAACTGAAATTCGTGAATTGCATTCGAATAATTTTGTACGCTTTCATAAATTGAAGAAAATTACATTTCTGGAACATTACTTTCCAAAAATGTGTTTCAGGACCTGTGTTAAAATTAATTTTTTTCTCTATTTTTACTTGTAGAATTCGTCCTGAAATTCTTCCCGCTTCTTCGTGAAAGATTCTTTATTAAATTTAAAAAAATGCTTCTAGGTATGGGGAGATACAGTATCAGGAGGTTTCATAGTTGACATACCTGTTTTTTTTTTTTTTAATTTGCTTTTTCATACAAACAATATACTTTTTTTAAATTCATCCATGCTTATAAAATTTCAATGAATGCTAGTTTTTACTAGTCCTGTTGTAATTTTGTAATTAATTAAATATAAAATAGATTTTATAGTTGTTAAATTCATATTTTTATAATTATTTTAAAAATGAGTGGGGATAGAATTAAATCTCACTTGTCCCTTATATTTCATAATGTATTTACATAAACACTTTACTTATAGTAGGATAACTTCAATTTATGAGATTTACCAGCGAAACCGAAGTTATATAATTTATTATAACTTTTTTAATACGTTTCCACGAAGCATAAAATCAAATATCATAGAACGGGTAAAAAAATTGGCTAAAACCAATTTCAATAATGAAATAAAGTTAACAGAAAAATTATTGGCTAATAAAATAAGATCTCTGTTGATTTTATTGAGTTATTAAACTTGCAACTGATCGCAAAGATATAACGTGAATAGTTTAAATATTTATACATGAAAAATTTTGAGCGACTACTGTCAGGGAGTATAATTAAGGATATTAATTAAGCATACACAATCTTAAGGTCATTTATTATTTTTATACCTGATCGTTTAACTAACTGCAAGTAGATCGGTTGCATATCTGTTACCTGCTCTCTCTTTTTTTCCTGTTTAGTTTCCGATAACTACCGTTTAGATAATTCTTCAGAGGATGAATGAGGATGATATGTATGAGTGTAAATAAAGTGTAGTCTTGTACATTCTCAGTTCGACCACTCCTGAGATGTGTGGTTAATTGCAACCCAACCACCAAAGAACACCGGTATGCACGACCTACTAGTCAGCAATAAATTTTTCGTAAATGATTTAGTTGCTTCTTTAATATTAAAGGTTATGTACTAAAATTATGTACTCGTATAGTAGTAATAATAATAATAATAATAATAATAATAATAATAATAATAGTAATGCAAAAAAAATTCCTAAATTAAAGTGAAATAATCTCACGAAACTGTTAAAGACCTACTACAACATGTTCGTAAACGAAATGTGAAAACAAGTTAATGACAAGATATTTTAAATAAAAGGATAACCAGTTAAAAAAATAAATAGTTGCTAAAAATGTTGCCCATGTTTTACTAAACAAAAGAATTTAAAAAGAAACGAGTGCTGTTTGTGATTTGTTAAATTTTTTCATCATTGGTACGTCATTTCCTGTTTATTAAAAATTTATTCAAGGACATTGTATAAATGTACCTACGTACTTGAAAATAAGCTTCATAATGTATGCAATTATAAATATAAAATTAAATTTTAAATCGTATTGTAATTTTTATTCTAATATAAACAAAATTGTTTCCAAACTTATTAGCTTTTATAAATTTATTAATAAGATACATACAAAAATAAAACTTTATATATATATATATATATATATATATATATATATATATACATATATATTAAAAAAATAGTTTTTTTTTGCAATTACTCAGTAACTGATTTAGTGACAGACTTCGTTGGGGTCTTAAAACACTCATTATATCAGGCTCCAGATAACCAGCACGTTTCTATTACGATCACTCAATTATCAGAAGAGTTTTAAAGGAACATAGTGTTTCTCATGTTCAGTGGCATTCAAATTATAAATCTCAGCAAGAAATTAAAATAGAGAATTGGTATAAGTCTTAAAACACTCACCACATCAATCGTGGTGCAATTCTTGCACCAAAAAATGAGCATTGTGACGAAATCAACAGAAAGGTACAGATCTTATTTCGAGTTAAATCGAGGATTTATGAGTGGGAATCCGTTGATAACAGAGGAAGAGTTGCAGTTTCCCACAACATTTTTAAATACCCTCGAAATGAGTGATTGATTTGCTGCCCGATATGTCGACTTTAAAAGAAGGTAGTATTGTAACGGTGCTGCGAAATTAAAATCTAGTGAAGGAATTATTGAATGGAATGAGACTGACTTTCAGAAAATGTATGAAAACAGTTTGTATATGGAAATTACAACAAGTGTGAATGTTGAACAACGGGTACTTCTGCTTCTAATTGATTTGACGCCGTCTGACGCTAATGTCCCATTTTCTTTTAACAAAGATAGTTTCCTTTCCTATAAGGTCAGCATTTTGCATGATCACCACTAAGGCGCACGAACCAGTTCTGGACCGATTAGGAATCTAGTTACTTGAATCGGTTTTTAGTCATGGACAATTGTAAAGTCTGGAATAAAAACAGGAAAAGGTAGGGTAATGTAACAATTTTGTTGCCTTTAGTTTACCGGCGAGAAATTTCTTGAATGCTTCGCCTGTTGTATTGCGAATCAGAAGTATATTTATATAGACGCTTGGTAATGGTTTAGTTTCAAGTATCACTGCCTGAAAACATTATTCGTTTAAAGCGCATGATGTGTTAATTTTTGCTTTAATTCCCCGTACATTATTATTTTATTTTATTATATTATTCATTTCAGACGAATGTTTACACGCGACTGCCCAATAGGATTCTAAAGTATTTAGAGTGTATGTATGTATGTTTGTCTTACCGTAGCAGCTCAACGGCTAAACCAATTTAGATGTGTGACCCTTTATATATATATATATATATATATATATATATATAATGTTGTTAAGTGACTAATAAATGCGAAATTTTATTGCCAAAGCATGTAGAAAATTTTACTCTGAGAAAATCGATTTAATAAAGTCTACGAAAAACAAAAAAAGTCTACTTTTATTAATAACAAACTTAACAAAAAAATCTGTAAAATTTGATCTGTAAAATCTGTAAATTTGTAAAAATTAAAAACAGCTGTTTTTAATACACTAAATTTAGACCTTTGAAAAATTAAAATATTTTTAATTTACTTTAAAAAATTCTCACTGTGGTTTATATTCTAATAATCTATTACACGACTGCCGAGAAAGGTGTGTAATGTATTTAGAGTGTATGCATGTTTGTTGCAACGTAGCAGCTCAACGGCTGAATCCATTTAGATGTATGACCCCGCGTTAGAATCTTTACGTTACCGAGACCAAAGGTGGTAGGCCGGGCGGCTGCGCATGGCGACTCTCTCCCGTAGAAGCAGTCCGTTGTCAGTTAAATTACAAATTATTTTATTTCATTTCTAAGCGTAGATTATTTTTATTTATATTTTATATTTGTATTTTTATTAACTTATTATTATTTATTAATTTTATTTATTTAATTTTATTAATAAAAGAAAAGGATTATTAGTTAATATTTAGCAAAAAAAAGATCTTTATTTAACGGAAGAGAGTCGGCGCGCATCCGGCGGGCTCATCACGTGGTCCGCTCTGCGCCAATAGCAGCAGCTGGACCGACAACCAACAACTTTACAAGAACACACACAAGACTAAACGAAGAAGACCGCGTTCCCTAAGCCAAGTCCCCTGTTATCAGTATGGCTAGTGTTAAACATTATATTTCCATTAAATTCTATCTACGTATACCTTAATCATATTTTAAAAATTAAACGCGAAAATGTTCAAAAAAATATTCTCTAATCACTATTTATTTTCTTAAAATATTTCAGTAAAATACTTAATATTTTCACAAACAGGAGGATACGAATACGTCGAAAGTCTAGGAAGCAGAGCCCCCTGGCTAGTAGTATATTAATTCGTACTTTGTTTCCTACAGTATATAATGTTATTGTTCTAAAATTTATTTAATTTTGATTCTTCATATTTTAATTTAAAATACCTTATCAAATAAGTAGAAAAGTAATTTTTCTCGTTAAGGCCATGAAATTATTATTAGAAAATGTGATGTAGAATCGAGAATATTTAATAAATTTACGAACTCTCTTAACTTTAGAATATGTTATTTTTACTATACAGTCATTTAAAAAACTTTAGGAAACAAATGAAACACGTTTAGACAAGGCAAAAATATATTTAGATTGATTTAATACCATTACGTGTACTAGTTTAAATGTCTTCTTTTTTCTTTTTTTAAAATAAATAGTATAACCGTAGTGTTCGATCATTCGCAGTGTAAAATAAATGACGTCAAAATTCCTCACAGGGTTCAAGAACGGGTGCAAGGATAGTTTTTAGTAATACATTACTTTCGTTTTCGTAAAAAATCTTAAAATTTACTTCAAAAAAATTTAAACATTATAAATTTACGGGAATGCTAATAATTTTCTAAGAATTACGATCGTCTTATAGGTACGTTTCAAGGTTTTTTAAATGTCACCATAACTTAAATTAAAATCGTTTAAAAATAGGGCGATTTAAGAAAAAAGTTGTTTCAGATCATAAAGCTTAACATTTTTGGCAACTTTACGAAAAAATATTATACGTAAATCAATGTAACGATATCGTCGTTTCCGTTTTACGTTGTTTATTATTTTTTTATCGGCAGCTACGATGTGGGTTGACCGCAGGATCGATATCATTTACAGCAACATCAGTAGGACTGATAAAACGTAAAGGAGAGGGGATAAATTTGTACGGTAGACCAATATAATTGATTTTGATAAAATCGAGCGTAGTTTTAGTTTATTTTTATAATGATGCATTAAAGTAAAAAGAAGAGAAAAAACTTCACGATGTAAAATCAGATCTGTGATTACTTTGATAAGGAAGCTAATATAAAGTAACATTTTACCGTAATTTGTTTTCTATATTTTAAAAGAATTGGTTTAAGGGTAGGCTATAAAAAACTAAATTTCCATTTCATATAAAAATGGCAATATTTCATTTTCCACAAATTCTTATTAAGTAAAAATGTTGAAGATTTAACCGAATTTATTTATTTTCTTTTTAGGAGATATTGTAGTTCAATCGATTATTAAGAATATTGTCTTTATTATTCGATTTATATTGATGCTATATACTCTGTTAGGAATTGGTAAGAAATTTGAATTAGACGTTATTAATAACAAGCGATTCAATTTTAACTATTATTCCGCTCTCTGCAGAATAATATTAAACTACAACAATATACTAGCTAAGCGATAACCTTTGATATTCCAATTCCAGGATGTAATACCGGATATTACAGTAATATCACGTGGCTTACAATAAAATCTACGAATAATATTAAAACACCTTAATTGTTATTTTAAATAATATATCAGTTGCACTTAAATAATGAATTACTTTATCTAATACAATTATGAAGCGTAAGACCATTTTATTTTAGCACTGCAAAAGATTAAATTATATTTTTTATCTGTACGATTTGAAGTGTTTGTCGATACGTAAAGTTTTTTTATTTAAAAATTCTTATCAAATAATTTCTATTATTTTATAATTTTGATTTGCATTTTTGTTTTTCTTTAATTAAAATAAGTAAAATGCAGTTTAAAAGAACCTTTCATTGTGAAACGTTTAATTACTGGAAAGAATGAATGACAAGTTACATACAATTTCAGACATTTTCCTTGAGGTGGGTCTCATTAACAAAAAAACAGTACGTTGTCATTTTTACTTTCCCAGAGAATGTAGATAGAGTAGCTATATTAAAAGGAAAAGTTTGGTGATCGTGTCAAAAATGGTGTATCGGGTTTTTTTTTAAATATTTAAGTTTTAGGCTTTAATTAGTTCATCTAGACCAAAAAAACATATGTATGTATGTGCGTAGGAGTGTCTCGCTGGTTTTGGACATATGCATTACAATTTACTACGTACACCGATTTTCTTAAAATATGGCACAAGTATTTCTATATATGGGGAATCGATGATATTAATTTTTTTTGTAAATTCATTGTTATTTCGCGACAAATTTTTTATCGTGAAATAACCGATTTCGATTACTTCAGAGGAATTTTAGTGAAAACTTTATTAAAGCAAATTTTGTATTTAAAACGCATATATAAAATAATACAACCTTTTTTCTTCAAAAAATCAAACCCAAAACCAAAAATTAAAATTGGAATGTATGTTTTTTTGCTCTATCTCTCTTCGGTTTAAATATTTTTCAGAATTTGAAAGCTTCATATATAGTAAGCGAGAAACGTTTACAATTTCTTTTTAAAATTAGATTCCAGATAAGTTTCTGAAAATTTTAATTTTCTTATTTAGCCCTTACTGAAGTGTTAAATTTAGAATAAACTTTAGTTAAGAAAATTTGTTAAGATTAATAAACACGAATATTTTTAGAAGAATTTTTCTTAAAATTTATTCTCCATCTCTAAAATTATATTTTCTGTTTTTTTGTTTTTTGGCTCTTAATTTTTACAATAAAATTTCCTTTTTTATTTTTCTTTATCGTTTAAAGGACTATTAAAATTAAAGCAGTTTTGGCAGCTATGTTGTATTGAGGACGCGATTTTTTTTCATTACCTTCCTAAAAGTTAACCGGCATAACCGCGTAAAGTCGTACGATAATTTACCAACTTATTTTTCTGATTTTGGTCATTTTAAAACAAATATATTTTTTCAATATTTTTAAACAACTCTCTTTTAAATTAAATTTTTGTAGGTATCACTTCTTTAAACAAACATTTTTTTACCAGAGTAAGGAAGCCCCTAAAATCAAAAATGTTTTTATTCGAAATTTGGAAATTTTGAAGTTTAACTCTTATTTTCGTAATTTCTCGGCTATACCGGTCAAATCGTGCGATATTTTGCCAGTTTTTTTTACACATTTCATATTCTAATAAAAACACTTAAACGTTAGCGTAGATTTTATAGGTTTTATGGATTATTGGGTTATGATTTCATTACTGAACGATAGGAAATTGTTTTATAATTTTCTCAGTTGTTTTGTATGCTATAAAAAATTTTAGTTTAAAAATCACAGAATTTAAAAAGTCTTTTATACGAAAGAGTTGGTAAAATATCGACTTAATAAATAATTTTTTATCATAAGTTTAAGATTTTGTGTTAATAGCCGCTAATATTTTTGCTTATTTTATTTCTGTATCAAAACTTTATAATATTTAAAATAAAAAAAAAAAATTAATTTGTTTTTTATCGCGTATAGTTTTGATTAAATATATTTATTGACGTCTCTAGTTTTATAATCTATTGTAACAGTAACATTGAAAAGATTAATCAAAGATATTGTAAATTATAAAAATTATATATATATATAAAACATCCCGTTCGCAAAAATGTTTCAAATAATAGAATTTCCGAATATTCTTTGTCTACTTCTTTATAATTTGGTTCTCAATTTATTATGAGTAGAGATTGACTGAAAGTATTTCAATATCGACCGATTTAGCTGAAATGTTCGTTGAAAACAGGACAAAAAAAATTAAGTAGTTAGTAAAACTCTTTTTTTGTTTCTTTACAGAAAGTTATTACTTTCAAAATAAAGTTTTCTACTTAAAATCACCTGTTAGGCAGGATTTATGTTGTTTGTCAGTAATGCAACAATTTTAACTAATACAAATTAGTAACCCGCCGGGTTAATCAAACAGTTAAACTCGTCATCACAAATTCAGCTAATTTTTGAAGTCAAGAGTTCTAAGGTATGAATCCTTGTAAAAGCAGTTAATTTTTACACTGATTTAAATGTGGATATCGAAGTTCTTCGGCGGTCCGGTTTCAATAAACCACACGTCTCAGGAACGGTCAACCCGAGTCTGTTCCAGAGTACATGTTTACCGGTACATTTACACTTACATTACAAGTAAGTCAGGCCCGGCAAGCCGGTAGCGGTAATTGCATATGCGTATACACATACGCATCCCAGGCTCGGCAGTAGCTAGAAAACTAGTCGGAGAAAACAACAAACATATAGTAATTTCACCTTAGTGTAATTGTTATTATTATTATTATTTTCGTGTAAAATAAATTTTCTAAACGGCTGAAAATTTTTAGTTGTATTTTTGAAAGATTTTAATTAATTTTGTACTAGAAAAAAAGATTATATTTCTTTTTGTTCTGATTTTTTTTTAAATTTCAGTCAGATCCGTTGGTAAATAAAACAGATACAAAAATTTACACTCAAAACATTTCTTAAATCCCACATTACTTCGTCGGTTTATGTAATACAAAATTCGAAAGAATTGCTTTTCGTATACGTACGTTTTAATAATCTCACGATGAAAACAATTAATTTTTCTTCTCTGCAGTTTTTGTGAAAGTTTTAATTTAACTGAAAGATCCTTTAAGAATTTCAATAAATTAAGCTTAATTCCTTTATTAGAATAATTCGATATTTCTAATAACTCAGTTTAACCTTCCGTAGTTCCGTTAAGAGATAATATAAAAAAAATTATTTTTAAATCCATTTAAAAATGTAATTTTATCCGTCAAGTATTTATTTTTAGATACCGTTTCTCATTCGTAATAACGGTGGTCATTCGTAATATAGTCGCCATTATTTTGATTCTTAGTAAAGGGAGGGCACGTCACTGCCGTAGCTATTAATTACGCAGACCAGGCCTGCATTTATATTATTCTCTAAAATCAAATTTAAATTAATAGATATTTATCTTTTATATCATCTTTTTATTTACCACACCAGTCTAATGTCATTTCTTCTCTACTTCTGTTCTTTTCCAAATTTCCTTCGTTTTATCTGATTGCACCCATTTTTCTTTTTCTGTCCATTTTTTTTTTTAAATGCTCTATCTTCCTTCATCTACGAGAAGCTTTGTATTATAAATTATTTCTCTAAAAATCATTCTATCCAAACAGTTCTATTCTATCGTTAGGTTTTGAAGTTCTGCTTCCATCTCTCTCTCTCTCTCTCTCTCTCTCTCTCTCTCTCTCTCTCTCTCTCTCTCTCTCTCTCTCTCTCTCTCTCTCTCTCTCTCTCTCTCTCTCTCTCTCTCTCTCTCTCTCTCTCTCTGTGTGTGTGTGTGTGTGTGTGTGTGTGTGTGTGTGGTTTTTAATTACCAACATTTTTTCAAAAACACTTTTGATTTCGAATTCACCCGCCGATCAACCTATTTTCATCGTGTTGTTTTTTCTTCCAATATCCTTTCTGAGGTGCCTTTTTTCGTCAGAGGAGGGAAAAGCTCTCACCGGCTAAAACCCCTCCCCCTTATACAACATGACCTGATGCCCGCCTTTCGGCATTACTCAGAGCATGCTGTACTCTTGCGGGACTCCTTGAGTGGGTCCAAAAGTCCTGGACACATCAGCACCAATGACGACCCCTAAGGGCTCCCAACTACCTCTTTGCCATAACTGTCCTCTCACCATCTAGCCCGGTAACAATCATTTTTTTTGGGAGCATTTTTTTTGTTCTTCTCTCTGTTACAAACAAGACGTGCTTATAATGATATATATATGTATATTGTCATTTAATACACAGTATAAAAAAAAATAAATTCGGTAAAGAAGATAGCACATTCTTGAAAATATTATATTCTGCCATCTTATTTTTCTTCCTCTCTCTCATCATCATCATCTTCTTCTTCTGAGATGGTTGGTTTGTTTCTTTTTTCAGACATCTTGGATCACCATTTAGTTGAGATATTTTCTTGAAATCTTAAATTTGTTTTTTTTTAGCGTCTGAATTTTTCCCAACGGTGATGTTATTTTCATGGATCTTTTGTTCTTTCATGTCGTCTTGAATGGGTTTGAAGCAGTTTATCGTAGTCTTTCTATTCATGAAGTCGAATATCTGTTTTCTACCTGTTTTTGGTTCATTTTGACGTCGCAGAAGGAGCTGATTTTTCTTTTCCTGGACCTGACGGAGAGTTTTTCAATTTTCCTTTATAGTTCTCTGTCTGGTATCAGTTTCGTCGTTTTGAAATTTCGGACCGAGGAGTTTTCTGATTATTTTTCTTTCTTTCTTCTCCAGTTTTTCAATCTGTCCTTTACTGTTTAGCGTTTCTGCTGCGTGCAAAGCTTCTGGTTTTATCGCTGTTGAGTAGGGTTTAATTTGGATTTCAAGGAAAATTACTTTTTGTTGTTGTTTTTGGTCGACTAGAATGCCAGTTCCAGGCGATCAAAATACTATTTATTTATTGTTACTGCAAATATTTATTAATTTTTACACAATTTTTGTATTTTTATATAAAACGCCTCCTCTTTGAAAAGGCTAACCGTAAATTTTCGGGTACGTTTCGTATAAATTAAATTAAACTACTTATTTTACGATGTTTTATTTTACATACTATTTAGGAATAATACAAAATAGAATGAAATGAACGATAGCATTATATTATCCATCTCATTTTGTGGTGGCCTATAACTACTCGGTAGTAGGTCTACTAATGCTGCAATAGCTGCTAGAAGAAATCGAATCCTTAAAGTAAATTGCATTAAATCAGAACAACCTGATTACCCTCCCGCCCTCTTCCCTCTTATCGTTATCCGTAATCCCCTTCTCTTCTTTTAAACCTCTCTCTTACTTTTCCTGCCGTTCTAACGACCATCAAGATGTAATAGCTTTTACCCATTACCTTCTCGTAGTACGGTACTCATATTCTACTGCAAGTCTTACGACCGTTAAGTTAATGATCGACAGTGAGGGTCAGATAAGCTAATAGCTTATACATAAATAAATTAGACGTCTAGGTTATCGATTTAATTTCGATTGTACCTACGTAGTTCATAATTTTAATCATTTATGTGGCATTATAGATAGATTTTCCCGTATAAAAATTCTCCTATGTAGGCAGTAAATAATAATGTTCGAAAGAATTTTTTTACGTTCTTAAATGATATAATAATAAAATTAATCCTGATAATCCGATCGCAAAAGCGATCACTATTTTAGGAAATGTCATAGTAAATATTTTCGCATAATTTTCATAAAACATAAGTCGATTACATTTATTGTATTTGTAGAATACTTGAAAGGATATTTATAAAATTATTGAAAAACCGAAAACGTTTTATTCTAACATATAAAAATATAAAACCGTAATCGTAAAATTCAGACCGCACGAAAATGATTCTTGCTTATAAATATCTGAAGGCAAATTGTGACAAAATAAGTTGCTAAAAAAGTTAAATATTTGTCGTAAACAAGAGATACGTATTAAAAATTCAAAAACACCACTGCAAAAAAAAACATTACTGACAAACATTGCTGTTTAATATAGGATAATTACTAATGTATGATAATTCGTACGGGTGATAATTTTGTACATAGTATTTGTACGTAATATAATTTTTTTCAGTTTTTAAATTTATTTAAAGCTATATATTTGTATAGCCTTTGACACTCCCGGTAATGAAAGGATTTCAACACGGGGTTATACATCTAGATCGGTTCAGCAGCTGAGCTGCTACGGGGGACACGTATACATACCCCCTAAATACATTACACTAATTTTTTCGGCATTCGTGTGAAAAGATAAGTTTTGCTTTTTATCAATGTAAACATCGAAATGGATGTCAATTTTTCATAATATTGTCACGCAGCCAGCAGCATATAGTTGTGGACCAAATTCTTGCGGTCTACCGTAATACAAAATCAAACATTCCTGTACTGGAAAATCTACTAGCGCATCCGTGGTTGTCGTACAAATTTCATAAAAATCGGCTAATCCAGTCTGAAGACACCAAGTAAAGAAGTAACTTACGAAAAAATTGGCTTATTAAAGCCGCACCTTAATGAAGTCGCCCGAATATATAACCATAGTTGTATATTAATATAATGGAATAGCCTAATTAGTAGGAGAATTAACTTTGAGTCCAAAAGTGATTAAAAAGAAAAAAATTGTTTTTTGTTGCACCCCTTTACGGGGGTTAGAATAAGACGAACATTATCAGAATGCATTTTAGCTATCTAAGAGGTATTAAATTATATGTAAAAAGTTATTCTTTTATAAAATTTTAAGTTACGTCCGTATCTCTTTGCCATCTTGATCAGTTGTGAAAAATAAATTAAATGGCACCGGTAATAAAAATAAAATTTGATTCGAACCGGTTCATCCAGTATGGGAATACCGAGCACAAAACAAGCCGACATTCGTTTATACTTTCGGAGTTCCTCATCGGTAAAATTGTGATTCTTAATTAGAGGGAACCGTGAAAGCTCAAGATCAGGAAAAATGTCGACGTAAAAAATTTGACCATTTTGCCATATTAAAAAAAATATAATTTTGGAGAAAATTCTTGATATAATGTCGTGTATCCGTGACACAATCGTATACATACGCGTATATAGAATACACTTAAGAAGCTGTCTGCAGAGTAGACTACCTATAAACAGATTACGGATTACCAAAAAATTATAATTTTTTTTTTAAAGTTGATCATTTTTAAGTTATTTTTTTCATTTTTTTTGAGTACTTAACATTATAAAGCACAACTGTGTGATTATACATAAAATAAATACGGTTCCTTTTTTCTTTATATCAGAAACTCAACGTTTGCGGTATTTTTCTACACTCTTTTCTATTCTTTGCTAATATTTTTACGTCAGCGTACTGCAATTGTTATATAAATACATTCTGGATAAATTTTTATTTAATAAAATCGTAGGCGAATAAGAATGCAGTAATATTAAGATAAATCGTCTTTTTTTCTAAAATCGTATCACTACCCTTCAGTAAATGTACGACCGATCTGTTTACACTTATATTGTGGAAATGTGGAATTATTTTCAAATCGCTGTTTAATATTACAAGACAGATATTAGAATGGCAGTTTTTGTAGGATATGTTAATGCCAGTCAATAAAAAATCATCGGGCTAATAATTCAAAGTTTCCCAGAATTAATGTAAGATCGGTCTTCCAGTGAATTGCGGTCGGATAGACCTGCTTTACTTGAAGAAAGTTTTGAAGTTCACCTCGGTGTGGATGTTTTTTATTTTTTTTTGATCTCTTTTTATTTAGATTTAATTTACTAAGCATTTGGCATCGTTGGTGTTAATACGATTGTATAAAATAAAGTTCCACTTGCCAACAATTTTAAAAGTATATATCCGAGTACTTTCGCAGCCGTTACTCCCATCATCAGCTATTTCCCAAAAGATGTTAATTCAAATTTAGATGTATAATGACTGTTATGAACGTAATAATTTTAATTTAAATGCAATTATACATTTCATCCTAATTCGTCCTAATACGTAAGCGAATAGGGAAATGAAATGTTTCAGATTTTCTTATTTTCAAAATTCCCTTACGATAGAGTATATTAAGAGCTTTGAATTTCGGGGTTTTCTAAGATTCTTATCGCTGGAAAGAGACAAATAAAAATAAAGTTGTCTGATAAATATTTGCGACTCATTGTTTAACGAGTAGATGTTCATTCACTCTGATAAAACTGGAAGTATATCGGTGGTAAATAATGTAAAATAACGATTATCGAAACGAATTGAAGATCACCGTTCGAAGTGTCATATGATAATCTCGCTTCGCTTCTCTTAGCGAAGGTAAAATTCCCTTATATTTCGCTATCTTATTTTTTATCTATTTAAGAATTTCTTAATTTTATTTCATTATATCGGATTTTAAAATGTTCAATTGGATTTAAAATCAATTGCCGACGCATTTTAAGTGATATAAAAGGTATAAAAATAAATAAATAATTTAAATTAACAGGTTTTATTGAGACTTAAACATAAACCGTTAGTTTAAAATACGATTTTTCGTAAAACTAAAAATAAAATTAGCTTAAACTCGTTTTCGGGAAGAAGAGAAGAGTAAACAGGTTTAAAATATGAAAAAAAAAACTTCTTAAGGACACCTACTAATTTTATAATCACCTCACAAATCCTTGTATTTTTTAATAACACCTCCCCCCCACCCTTAAAAACCGTTTCTTTAATGAGAATCTTAATTTCAGTGATTCTGAAATTTCTGGCTATTACCATCCTGTTAATAGTAAATTATACTACATGTATAATTAAAAAACATTCTATCACCATTCTTATTTGAATAGATTCTTGTATCGATCGATAAAATTTTAACTGGGAGTCTTACATTAATATCTTCTATTGATGTTTAAGTATATTCAGAGTCATTCACGGGAACGGGATGTTTTTAAAATAATCATAAAAAATTGAATATTTACTTTAAAAAAGTTTTATTGCTAATAAAACACTTGTTAAATCAAAGCATTTGTTACGTACTCATGAACGAAAAATTATGTCCGGCAAGTGATGTCCATTTTGGGCAATACATTGTTGTAGCCTTTCACGGTAACTGGCCTCAATTCTTTGCAGCATGTCTACATCAATCTGGGTGACGTGATGACGAATTGCGATCTTTAGGTCCTCCAATGTACGCGGTTTATTGCCGTACACACGCGATTTCAGAAACCCCCACAGAAAAAAATCACAACTACTCAAGTCGGGTAACCGAGGGGCCTAAGGAATGTCGCCGAATCTGGAAACGATCCGTCCCGGAAACAAGTTACGGAGAACAGCCATCGTTGCCGTCGCTGTGTGCGCTGTAGCTCCATCCTGCTGGAATAACACATTTTGAAAATCGATTCCCCGGTTTCGTAACTAAGGGATGAAAAATGTATTCAACATCACAATGTAACGATCAGCTGTTACAGTTACGGCAGCGTCATTTTCTTCAAAAAAATATGGTCCAATAACACCGACCTTTCCTATTGCACACCAGACAGTCACCTTTGGGCTATGAAGTGGTCTCTCGTGAAGCCGATGTGGGTTTCTTTCTGCCCGATACCGGCAATTCTGTTTGTTGACGAAGCCATTCAGATGAAAATGGGCTTCATCACTCATTAACAATAACAAATTTTCATTTTCTTCAAAAACGGTAAGCATTAGTCGACAAAATTGTAATCGCTGCGTGAAATCTTGCTCGTTTAACTGCTGCACGACGGCTATCTTGTAAGGATGGAAATGCAGGTCTGTATTCAGAATTCGTCTTACCGTACTTGTGCTCATTTGAAGCGCTGCTGAATGCCTCTGAATAGAGCGGCGTGGGCTCTGACAATGGCTTCTCTTACTCGTTCGATGTTCTCCGGAGTGCTAGCAGTTCGTCAGGGACCCGGTGGTTTTTTTTTCAATATTGAACTACTTTTTCGAAGGTTGTTTACCCATCGCAATATTGTGTTACGAGAAGGGACACTTGCATTACGATGGATATTAAACTGACGGCGGCAATCTCGCTGAACAGCATTTACGGATTCGTCATTTCGCACAAAACTGTCATACGCGTACAGGCGTTGGTCTAGCGTCCACGGCTCCATCTCAACGACTAAAATGTAAATGCTATGAACAAAGGAAACGTCAGACACAAGCCACGTGCCCGTCCCACCACGAACGCCCGAGTACAACCCACTTGAAAAACATCCGGTTCCCGTGAATGACTGTATAATCTCTACTCGTTGTCGCACTATACAAATCTATCTGTTAAATTCATAATGGTTCTTCAGATCTTTGTTTATTTTTGAAAATCTATTTTGTGTAAGCGTAATTATAAAATGTTATAATCACATACTAGATCCCCAAATAAAGTAAAAAAATAGATTACCATAACAATTTATTAATTAAAAATAGAAAAATAATATCTAATAATCTAATCTAATAAATTATAATCTAATGATCTTATAAATTTTAAATGATCTGCAAAGTAAATTTTTTATTTCGATGATCCCAAGTCAAAAAAATCTATTTTCATCAGAAGGACGTTTGTTTGGATGTGTGTATGCTGGCCTGTATTTGGTCTTATAACTCTGGAACCCGTTGTCCGATTTTCTTTAAACTTGGTAGACCTTCGGAAGGAAAGAACCTATTAAATTTATAGAACAACTGGAAAAAAGGAAGGTGTTTCGGCCGAAAAAAAATTTTAAATCTTTACCGAGAAGCTTCAGAAAACAAATTTTCTTTCAAAGGTTGAAGTTTTTATTGGGTTACCAAAAACCTTTATTTAATATTTAGCCCCCTTCCCCAAAAAAAGCTTTTATATATTTTTCTATTTTTTCTATATCTTCCTTCAGAAAAGGAGTTCATGAGAGTTTTTTGCATCTATATTTTCTATATCAATAGGCCGTCAAACCACTGAACGTTTTTTGCCCATCCCACTTCAATGGTCTTTGGTAACATAAAATATTTTTTTAATTTAAAAAAAATAGTTTTAATTTTTTTAAAATTAAAATCGATCTTTTTTTCTGTTTAGCCTTCGAAACTACCGTAAGGTATTACTTCAGAGGATGATATGTAAATGAAACGTAATCTTGTACAGTCTCAGTTCGACCATTCCTAAGATGTGTGGTTATAATTGAAACCCCTACCGCCAGAGAACACCGGATCCACGATCTAGTATTAAAATTCGCATAAAGTAATAATAATCCTTTACTAGGATTTGAACCTTACAACTCTCGACTTCGAAACCAGCTGATTTGAGACGACGAGTTCACCACTAGGGTTATTAAAATCGATCTCGCAAGTTACTCATTGCCTTCAAAATGTGAAAAATCTTAATTTTTTGATAGCCCTTACTCTTTAGTATTTCTTGAAAAATAAATTAGCCAAAAATATTCATCCCCTTCCAAGAAAATTACAACTTCGTTTATTTTTTAATTATGGCTGTAATTTTCTATTTTTTAAACAATTTCAAAAAGTTAATTTTTTAACCCTATTATCACAATTTAGGGATTATTTTTTTTTAAATTAATTTTACCTGAATGCTTGCTCTTAAGTACGGAAACCCTCAAAATGAAAAAAAATTTTGTTGTTTAACGTTCAAAACGTATTTTGTTAAACAATTACGCCACTAAAATAAATTAATACCCCTCTCCTGATGGAGTTCACAAATTTAAAAAAAAAATCAAAAATTTTAATCATTAAAAAAGCCAGAAAAGTTTTCCAAAAATTAATTGCATAATTTGATTGGGAAGGTTATGTTATCCAATTCATTGCCGACTTTTTTGGTTTTTGAATGAATTTTAATTGTAAAAATTAAAATTTTTATTTTGTAAAAATTTTAAATTATTAAATTTATCTCTACAAAATTAATATTACTTAAATGGCAACCTATAACGAAAACTACTTTAAAACTGAAAAAGATGTTTTACTTCTCTGTAGTTTTATGAAGATCATTTTAAAGCTCTAAAAATATAAATCCCAACAAAAATGTGTGAAAGGTAAAGATTTGTTAAGTCTATGTGCCTATACGTACCTATTGATAATAAAGTGTATTAAAATGAACACTAAGAATTAGAAAAAGAAGAGTTGGAGGTATTTGAAATGTAGACTTGAAGGATATTAAAGATGATTAAGGGAAAACAGAGAGAATAAGAGAGAGAGTGGGTGGGAGTAAAACCAGTATCACAATAATTCAATCCAAAATAGGAAAACTGAAAATTATAGATATCTGAAGGCCGTAAAGCCTGTAAAAAACTAAAAATTTGATTTATTATGCGTGTACATGCGTGTGTGCGCCCCCTCACCAACCCACCCTCACTCACTCATTCACTCACTCTCACTCTCTCTCTCACTATCTCTCTCTCTCTCTCTCTCTCTCACTCTCTCTCTCTGTGTGTGTGTGTGTGTGTGCGTGCGCGTGTGAGTGTGCGTGCGTGCGTGCGTGTGGTATGAACTGCTATTGCTTACCACTTTTCCGAAAATTGACTTTTATATGGAAATACAAATTTGTAAAATGTATATATTAAGCAATTTTGTATTAAGTGCAACAATAATATGTATTTAAATGTTGTTTTATTAATTTTGTTACTGCAGATGCATTTCTCCTTCATAGTGTAACTGCTTTTGAAATACTCTATTCTCAGGGGCTTTTTTAAATTTTCTCCTTAATTTTTTTTTTCTCCTACTTCCCCGGGCCGGGTATCCATTCAAGTATGCGCAGCCCAGGAAAGTGTCCTTTAAACTCAAAGGAGGCCTCCCCACCCGCCGGCTGTATGTCCGGCACAGCAGGTCAGCCTCCCCGGTTGGATCTTTTGTTTTAATGTGCCTGCCTCAAGCCCTCCCGACAGAGAACCAGGCCCGACAAAGTCGTCCCTAGCCCCCGCCGAGGGATCCGGGTCTCGGTCTTTTCATTACCCAGTTGTTATGATCCCCAAACGAAGGAATGATCTTCTCCTCATAGCTGCTTGCCTTAACGAAAATATTAAACTACTAAGTTACCACGGGGCCTCAGTGGCCTCTTAAAAGGGCTACATCATCTTTAGCCTTTAGCACTATCTTGGCAAACTCCTCCATTTTGTTCCAATTGTCAGTGGATCGCAGGAGAAAAAGAAGCAGATTCTCCGGATTTAATTCCTGCAGCCCTGCACGTCGTCTATGTATAGTCCATCTATTACAGTGGAACAGAGTATGTTCGGCAGTATCCGAATCCTGGCAGAACATGCAAATAGGTGCTGGTCTTCTACCGAATCGATGTAAATAATATTCGAAGCTACCATGCCCAGAAAGTATTTGAGTAAGATAATAACCAACCTCCCCATGTCCTCTATCAAGCCACCTGCACAAGTCGGGTATCAATCTCCTGGTCCAGGTAGCTTTAGTTGAAAGATTCCATCTGTCCTGCCATATGCGCCTGATGTTGGCTTGGGCTTCTTGTTTTGGCATGCCACGATACTTAAGTGATCGCTCTTTAACTAAGAGGTCGATAGGGGGGACCGATGATAATACACAAGCCGCATCGTAAGAGATGGTGCGGTATGCAGAAGTGATGTTTATAAGAGCTTGCCTATGCAGAGTTCTAAGTCTTGCGACATTTCTTGCAACACAAAGTGCTTTTTCCCATATAGGTGCAGCATACAATAATACAGAGGTTAAAGGTGAGGCAATGACCCGCCGCCTAGATGCAAGTGGAGCTTCACGTCAATCTTGTTAAAGCCTTTGCGGTATTCTCGACCTCTTTACATTTCTGTGCGAGATGAGGACTAAACTTTAGAGCTGGGTCTATAATGACACCAAGATATTTTGTTACTGCCACACGGTCTAGTCTGCGATCGCCCACGCGCAGATTTAGGTCTCTGAGTCGCCTTCTTTCAGCCAGAAAAATATAGTGACATTTATCTAAAGACAAAGATAGTTCTCGGTCCGAGAGCCAGTTATTAACCGATGTTAGCACTTCATTACCGGTAACTTCAAGGTCACGTTCAGTTTTGACTTCAATTAATATAGCCAAATCATCGGCATAAGCAACTATTTCCGAGCCTTCAGGTAATCTCAGTCTGAGTATTCCATCAATTACTATTAGCCAAAGCAAGGGGCCTAACACAGACCCCTGCGGCACTCCTCCATGAAGCTGATATCTAAATTTACCTTCGAGCGCCTCGACCAAAGTCCACCTATCAGTCAGATATTCTCGTACTTGTCTTTTGATATAGGAACTAATCTGTTTGTCCGTGAGAGCTGCCATAATCGTATCCCACCGGACCGATCCAAAAGCATTTTTGATATCTAACAGAATAAGTAACGGGATTCTTCTGGTACGCCACGTACCAGATCTGACAGACAATACCCAGTTGGTAATTTTATCCAGAGCTTGCAGCGTGGATCTATGTTTCCTGAACTCAAATTGGTTATCATGAAGCCCGTCTTTGGACTCTAATTTTAATTACCATTAAATTCCAACACTCAATTTATATTTTTAACAAATATGTAAACTGTAGTTTATTGCGCCTATAAGGCGCAAACCTAGCATGTAACCTAGCATGAATTAAACGACATCTCAACTCTAAAACATAACAAACCTACCGTACCAGGATTAGTTTGGAAAGTAGGGAGTGAAGTTTCTTCTTTTCTTTTTAATGACCCAGTGTGCTGTTGAATATCAGCCTGATAAGCTCACCGATACCCCACGAGTTATGTTTAAGCACTTTATGTTATACGTTCACTCTGTTCTCCGCAGAGACTAGCTGCAGTAGCTAGTCTATGTGTAGTGTAGTAGCTACAGTAGCTACTAGCTACTGAACGTCATTACTCTTAAAGAAAGCAACTCTGATCGATGCCTATTTTAGCTCATGTGCTTTACATTCGTCATACCCATAAGAAATACCGGTTTAATTATTGTAAAGTAATAATAATCATTTATATTTGTGATATTAACGCTATCAAAGCCTTAAATAAACAGAATTTATCATGAAGAATCGAAAAAATTCAGGAATTACAAGCGAAAATAAAAACTTTATAAAGTAAACTCAAATGCTTCATTTTTATATTCAGTGCACGTCTTTCAATTTGTTGATCGGCCATAATATTGCCAACGTAAAAGAAAATTTCCAATTTATATTATCAAAATTACTTCTAAACAATGAATTTTTGTTTCTTAATATTTTATAAATAACGTAATGAAATTTAAATAACGCTATTAAACTATCGTTTTATTAATTTTTTAAAAATTAAAACTCATTAAATTTAATTTATTTAATAAATTCATTTTCTTAAACTCTTCATATTTGATTGAGACTGTATACATCAGAATTAAAATCTCTACAAACTTTTTTTAATGTTATATTTTTTTACTGACAGTTTAACGAAGTTAGTTATTGTACGTCAAAAATAAAAAAAATTTGTTTGGCGACATTTTTTCTTGTTTACATTAATTTTCTGAAATAATCACTAGAGATATAATTCTAGAATCTATTTTATTCAATTTTTCAGGTCAATAACATATGAAACCACTAAATTTACTCCTTTATTTAAGTTCAAAGAATTTCAGTACGGCTTTATTTTATCCTCAGATCTGAAATAACGGTGATATTTCTTAAGCTATAACTAGAAGACGAAGCTTTTTTAGATCCTTGTATTTTTTCTTTGCCTGCCAGCCTAAGGATTACGAAAAGATAACTATTTCTTTTTCTTTTTGTTCTCCTTCATGTTCTCCAGTGTTTTCTCATACGTTCAGAAAAGACCCTTTTCTTTTCCTTTCTTTTGACTATTTATTCCCTTTAGATATTCTTTGGGATTTTTCTTCCTGGCAACGCTTAAATTTTTTAATTTTCTTTCTCGAGTTGTTTCCGTTAAATATTAAATATTATCGATCAGAATATTGAATAAAAACTGAACAAGTTCCAGCGGATAAGTGAAACAATCCGGCGAAGATTGACAAAGAAAACTATAAACTAAAATTTTATAAAATTATGGCCGAACCGGTGTTATTAAAGGGTTCAGAGACGTGGATACCTAATACAAAACATAAGAACAAAATTTAAGTATAAAAAATATATTCTCTATGGTCTGGGAAATGTTGTATCAGACTCCGTAGTTTCTACAATGATGATATCCGAAAGTAGTTAAATATTTTATGTTGAAGATAAAATTTTAGAGAATAAACAAAGGACGGTTAGCGCACCCGGATAGGATCTCAGATGAAAGGTTACCCAAGAAGGTACGGAAATACAAACGTGTAGGTCGAAGAAAGTTGGGAATACCAAGGAAGCGTTGACACGTTAAGGGATTCTTTTGAGAGCGGAACAAGCGATTCGCCTATAACACCGAATGACGAGAGAGGAGAAGAATTAAGTCTTAATTAATTACTATTTCTTCTAGATCTTTTCTAGAAGAAAAGATCTCCGCAAAGATGTTCTCCGCAATTTTCATCTTAGTCGGTTTTCCTATTTTCAAAAAGTTATGAATTTTTTTAGTTAATCTTCGTCTATTTTCTGAAGGTGGACACTTTTTTTTCGCTTGAAGTGGATAAAGTTCTACGGTTCGGAATTTGATCTTATCCCGTAATTCCCATCTTTTTTAATGATTTTACCTAATATTTTCCTTGGAATTCTTCTTTCTTTCTTTTTTAATTCGACTATTATACTTTTGTATCCCATTAAAAATAATGTTTCTAAGCCGTAAAGAAATTATGATTTTACAACTGAGTTATAGTGACTTAATTTAAGGTTTTAGTTAAATATTTTCTGTTGTATAAACTCGTTAACTTACATAAAAGCTTCTTTCAGTTTTTTTTACCTTTACCTTAACTGCCTTTTTACATTTCTGAGATTGATATTTTTTCTAAGGTATTTAAAGTTATCAGTTTTATTAATGTTTCCGTAACTTGTTTGAGTATGTTTGGTGCACTTTTATCATTGTACATATATTGTGTTTTTTTTCCAAATGAAATGTGTAATCTATTTTTTTACATCACTGCTCAAAAAGGAGAGTAATGTATTTAGAATGTATGTATGTTTGTTCCATCTTAGCAGCTCAACGGCTGAACCGATTTAGATGTATGACCCCGCGTTGGAATCCTTACGTTACCGGGAGTGTCATAGGCTATATATATATATATATATATATATATATATATATATATATATATATATATATATAAATAAATGTAAAAAAATTAGAAAAAAAAGTTATGCTATTTACCAAATTGTCACCCGCACCCGCACGTTCTTAATTATCCTATGTTAAAGAGCAATGTTTTTTTTTTTTTGGCAGCCGTGTTTTTTATTTTTAATATCTATCTCTCGTTTCCTGTTTTCTTGAAAAGTTATTATTTCATTTTAGAGTATTCTAAAACTGTACTAAATCATTTGCAAATAGGCAGTCTATAGAATTTTTTATTTCTTCCCGGTTTAATGTATTTATTGAAACTATCTTCATCTTCAAGTTTTTTTCTAATCTCTAATAACTTCCTCAAAGATCAGTATGAATAAAAAAAAACCTACGTTTATTTATTTAAACTTTTTTCTTTATTTTGTTTTGTTGAACACTTTCTGAAATTCTTTCCTTTTTTTTCGGGACACTCAATTTATAATAACAATACATTCTATCTTTTTTTGTACAGTTTACAACCAGCTGAAAAAACTTTTTTCACTGATCCTTCACAATTTTTTAAACGTATTCTTTTTGTTACATTTTTTTTAAATGTCTGCTTAAGGCAAAAAACTTAAAAAAGATCAATTTTTTACCGATCTATACACTTTTCCATTATATCTACAGCTGCTATAGCAGCATATAACGATATAGCCGGTATAGTAAAACCCTGAAAAATTGACGTTGTTTGCTTCAAAATAAAATCAAATTAAAATAATTTTTAATAGCAAAGGGACTTTCTTTATTATAGTAACGTTAATATCTTTAGTCTTATTTCACGTTTTAAAAGGTTTTAAATATAATTTCTTCAGTATGTGTAAATCTAATGTTACGTATCGTATCGATTTATGCAATAATAAACAAGAATTTACTAATTTATATTCTGCAGACATTTAAGTTAGTCGGCACTTTACGTAATAGATTTTTTTATTATTTTGATTTCATTTAACCTGATATTAATTTGAAAACAATAGATCTGAATATTAATAAGTGAAAATAACAGAAACTATATGAATGCTGTCTTAATTTTATTAATTAGCAACATATTTAAAAAAATGACAGCATACTACTGCTCGTTATTTTATAAATCGAAAGGAATATGTTTTTATTTATTTTTTTTATTTATAGAAATTTAGTTATATTTTTAGTAATGTAATGATTTTTAAACTAAAAAGAACAATTAAAAAAGGGAAGAAAAAACAATTAAGATAAAAGAATATAACAAGATAAATGTATGGTTTTTATGTTCTAAAAACGTTGAACAAAGCAGAAGATAAAGTTTATTATAGCTAGTGTTTCCCTCTTCCCTCCTTTTTTCAGTTACCGTACTCACGTAGTCTTTACTTAATTATATAGCCGCCTTACTACCACACGTTTGTGGGTAGCTTTAGCGGATACGCAAGATAGGTAGGTAGACGGAACGGTTTTTATTTCTTTTATTTCTTAACTTATCTTGATCCGTCGTCGTATTGAATGATAGAAGCTAAATTTATTAATACATTAAATATTAAAAGATTTGCCTATCCTATTACTGACCACGACAGTTTTCAGTACACGCTTTATGCGTCTTACTCCCTCTAACTTCTCTTTATCTCATTCTTTCACCCTCTTTAATTCTATTGTTATTACATTAAGCTTTGTCCTCGTCATCCTTTTACTCTATAAAATAAGTCGTACGATAAATTAGCTTTACATTATATCGCTGTATAACGCTGATTACAGAAGAAAATTTCTAACTTCATTATTATTGTTGATTTTCAATTACTTAAAATAGTATATACTATGTTTAACAAGTTAACGTTAATACATACCGATTTAGGTTAAAACAAGTACTTCCTTCGCCATCATATTTATCCATAATCAGTTACTATTATTGAAAATAGTAATAGCGTTGACGTTGCGCGATGAATCAGAAATACTTTTCCCCTGCTTTGTAGGCTACAGTACGTATATTACGAGTAAAACCGTATCGGTTTGTTTTATAAAAAAAGAAAAATAATTTACTAAGGGCTATCCAAAAATAACTAGAATTCTTTTATTTTAATTTATGCATTTACTTTTTTTTTTTTACAAAGAACCTTCTATCCTCTTCAAATGACTCTGTATCACGGCTAACGCATTTGTCCAATCTTTTATTCCGTTCTTCAAAACATTTTTTAAATTCGTTTGTTGTGATGCCTGACAGCAACGTATTTTTCTTCACCTCAGCTATACCGGCAAAACGCTTTTCTTTCAGGTTCCTCTTCGTTCGCGGGAACAAAAAAAATTCGCACGGAGCTAATTCAAATGAATAAGGGTAGTGGGGGAAGGGAGTCCTACCGTTTTCTCTGCTAAAAATTGGCCCGCTAAGAGAAGTGTCTGAGTAGGTGCATTGTCATGGTGGAAAAAACAGTCGTTCATCGACCATAAATCAGGCATTTTTCACCGCAAACTGTTGCGCAATCTAGTCAGAACCTCCAAGTAATCTGATGTGGTGGAACGAATTCCGATTGAACCGCTCCTCTCTCGCATCGGAAAAACCAAATGAGCATCGTCTTAATGTTTTACTTCACTTGACGTGCATTTTCTGGGCGAGGCGATGTTGCAATCTTCCACTACTGGCTTGACTCTTGTTTGATTTCGAGGTAGTAACTGCCGCACCGTGATTTGTCACCGGTAAATGATGTTGGAAAAGAAATCCGGGTCGGTTTGAGACCGTTGTTTCAAAACCCGGTATGCTTCCGAGCTACCTCTTTTTGCTGAGCGATCAGAAGCCGAAGTTTCCAGCGACCCATCTCGACCCCAAATCTTCTGATAAAATTCGCTCAACCGAACTTCAAGTTACTCCAGACAACATCTCAATTTCTTCAACGGTATGTCGTCAGTCTTCAAGCAAAATTGCGGGAATTTTTTTGTTATTTTCGTCCTTTAGGGAAGTTGAAAGATGTCCAGAAAGAGGCCAGTCGTCGATCGAAATTTCAATTTTTTTGAAACGCGGAAACCAATCGTACACTTGAGTTTTCCCCGTAGCGTTATCCTTGTAAGCCGTTTTCATTATCGCTATAGTTTCTACGGCGTTTTTGCCGAGCAAGAAGCAAAACGTCCCGGCTGCGCACTGTTCATTAAAATCTTCCCTGACAAAAAACGAGAAGCAGTCGAAACAGCCTTCACAAAAAACATTCACAGACGTCAGACAGAACCTTCCCAAATGACACCGCTCGGGAGACTGACAGGGAAAAAGTAGCGTGACGCTTTCCTAGCAGGAGACTGCTACTACAGAAACTCTGCCCAACATAACGCGATTCCGAAAACGTTTAGGTAACCCCTCGTATTGTAACTACGTAATTTAATAATAAAGGAATTAAAATAACGGGAAACAGCTATTTGTGGTTTTTATTCGATCAGTTTTTTCTTCTTAAAACTAACTAAAATAATAACAATATAGGATAATTAAAAATCTAATCGAAAGCACGCTCATAATTAAAAATAATTATATAATATCACATAGGCTATTAATTAATTCCATAACAATATTTTTGTTACCTAATATTTTCGTAATAAAGCACGATCCTTCTATAACGCGATTCAAAATAACGCGGGTACGGTTAAAACGCAGATAGAAGGATGTACCCCAAAAAAGGAACTGTTATCAATTATAAAAAAAACCTTTTTTTTACATTTTAGTGGGTATGCTATACTTATTTAGTATTAAATTGAAAATAATAAATCAATACGTTAGTACATTTAGCTCTTTGAAATGTCACGTAGCTGTACTATATAAACAGGAGTACAAAAATATAAAATAACAATATCAAAAATCTATGTCGACGAAATTTTTTTCCTTATCGAATATGTTGTGTTAATGAAGTAATGTGTTCTGGATAAAATAGTACTATATATTACTTTACGGTTTCTTGAATTCAAAACAAAGAATACATTTTGCGGTGGAAAACGCCGCAGAAACTATAGGGATGTTGAAAACAGCTTACAAGGATAACGCTATGGGAAGAATTCAAGTGTATCAGTGGTATTCACGTTTCAAAACAGGGCTGTATTTGCAATTAGACTGTAAGCGAAAGTTCTTACAAGACTTCAATTATCGTACTTTACTGTTCTGCAAAATAAGAACAATGTAGAAATAAAATCCAGCTACAAAAATATAAGTACTGTACAATACATACTCAGTACTGTATTATTTTTTACATTTTCCTTTATCCTGTAATATTCTCATTTTTAACTAAAATTCGATAATATTTTAATTTAATACAATATTAACTCGGTTGGCATTGTGTTTTTGTTGATCAGTTTATCTTCGAAATAACGCAGTTAACCTATAACGTGGGTGAAAATCCTAACCTTACAGTAGGAAATATAAACATAGTTCGACACGAAAAAGTTCAAAACGAATGCGTCAGCTGGTAAGATGATGCTAAGGTTGTTTTGAGTCTATAAAGGTCCAATTTATTGAGATTATTTGGGAGAAAAGTTTACAATCAGCAGCAAATATTATTGTGACATGTTAGAAAATAAAATGAAAAACGTATTAAGAAGAAAACTTGTCGGTTTTCTCTCAAAGCGTAATTATTCATCACGTTAATGCTCGCTACCATACCGCTCAAAAAACACGAGAAGGTATTAAAAGTCGGATCGGAAGGTACGGCCACATTCACCTGATCGTCCTGATCTCGCACCATCAGATTTTTTGTTTTGTTATCTCAAAGTTTTTATGGCATCAAGTTCTACGACTATGAACAGATTAAAAATGGCTCAGATACCGAGATAACGACTCGTTATTACTGGAATAAGAAAATTCACAAAAAATGAGACGAGTGCCTAAATGTAACCTGGGATTATATTGAAAAGTTGCGTTAGTTTCATTGTTATTAAATAAATAATAACAGTTATTTGTCTTTAATTATTAAACGACTTCGTAGTATACTATAATTGCCGGGAAAGAAAACTCTAAAAGTTTTTCCATTAACCTTCAAGAAGGCACGTAATGCTGTATATTTTTACATATCAGGCACGTGGGTTATAAAACAAAACTCCGTAAACATTTAAGTACCTTCTTTTATTTGATTTTCTATTATCTGCTATGGTTTTATATGAAATATATGTGATTTTATTAATGAAACATTAACGTGAATTGTAAATGTTTTATTTTTTTATTAAAAGTATAATGCACGAAAAAGCTGATATATAATGTGTATATAATAATTTTGATATTTTCTGGAGTATCACTCAAAGTACGGCATTAAAATTTTTCAAATGTCTTTTTCCTTGTATATTCCATAACCGCTATAACTTCAATATTCTTTCCGTTTTTAGATTTGACCTTGTCATTATCGGGTAGGTTAATTGAGATCGGCGACAAATAGCTTAATATTATCGCCTATAAAAAACGAGAAAAACGTTCAACCGGGATTTTGTATTTTTGCAACAGATCTAACGATTGGAATAGGAATAACAATATTTTCCACGTGATTTCGGTTATGAGAGTTTTTATTACATTTCGTAACTTTATATTTCTAAAAAGCAACTGACTGGATGACTGTATTTCAAATTTGACTTCTAAACTCGATTCCGAATTCGAAGGACCAGATGCAATTCTCAATTATCTATTTCTATACAATCGCTTCATTCAATATCTTCTTTTTTCTTTACCGTACTTTCCAAAAGTGTTATTGACATGTTACGCCATCGCATCAAAAGTAGTCGCAACAGATAATTCACAACAGATTGAAATATCTGATATAAACAATTTTATAGCACCTGTAATAACAAATTAATTTTGTATAATTTATAAAAATTATCATTAAAAAAACTTAATAATAACACAACGTATAATAATAAAATAAAAACAGACTTTTCTGTGCAAAAATCACAAAGCAAATTGCGTAGGGACATCCTAGTTAAATTTAAAGCATATTTGCTAGCCAAATAACCACACCGAAATAAATCTATTTATAGATTTCCAATCCATAGCGCTTGTTTAAAAGAAACATAGATCGCATATGTTAGATACCTACAGTGAAAGTTAGGTATATTAAAAAAAAGAAATCATAATAATGAAATCTCTTAATGTTTTCTAAACTTCGCTAACCGACTTAAACTTTTTTTTTTGCGGGGGAGGGCGAATTCTTGAACATTAACTACTCACAAATTTTGTTATCATTTTCTCAATTTAAACTTTTCTACATAACGGATTATCCACATATAAGCCGGTTTAAAGTAATAAATTGAATATTTGACTCGGGAGTTTTAAATAAAAAAACAATTAAAACTTATTAATATGTTCATACTAATGTACAGTAACGAAAAACAAGTATTATTATATCGAGGATTAAGTGATTTTTGTAAATAAACACACAACTACTTAACCAACCGGCACATTGTCTGATGAGCAGTAGTCCACGGTAGTAGCTACAGAGTCTTATATAGAAAGATTTACGAAGAATATAACAAACTTTCAGGAGGATATATTCTACTGGTGAAAATAAAGAAGAAAGTTAAGAAATGCTTCATTAGCGATTGTCGGCTGGCGAAAGATTTCGCCCTGATTTCTGCACCTTCCGTAAAATTAACCCAGACGGTAATTCTTGAGACCCAAATTAAGGAATAAATTTTGTGGTTTAATATGAAATTAGACCTGAAAAAATTGAAAAAAATAGGTCGCAAAACTATATTTTTAGCGGTTGATTTAGCATGATTACAGTTTGGCTTAATTTTACCGAAAGCGCAGAAATAAGGGCAACATTTTTGGCAAGCTGACACTCGGTGACAAAACGTTTCCAAATTTATATTTATATGAACTTCTTTATTTTCACCAAAAGATCATGTCCAGAAAGTTTGTTACAATCTTCGTGAAACACTCTGTACATTACATGATTTTACAGAACTTTCTCTTCACACAAATTAATATAGAAGTTATTTAAAAACATTTTTTTTTTCATTTCAAATATTACTTCATTTCCATCTTGATAATAATTAATTTTAATTATTTTGTATATTTTCTTAATCGGCTTATAAAAATGAATGTATCAATGTTTTTAGTTTTTAAAAATAAACATTCAAGACTGAAGTAATGGATAATTGAAAAACTCGACGTTAGAAAAAAACCATAATTAGGCAAGAACAATGAGATTATAAGGTAATTAATAGCGCATAGTTTCTAGAAATTCCTTTAAACATTCCATTCTAGAGTAATGCTAGTTAGATTAAAAAATAATCGACGAAGAGTATTTTTCTTAAATTTATAAAGGATTTTTTAAAGAGAAATTTAAATATGTAGTTTGACAAATAAAAGGCTAATAACTGAGGTCCTTGATTTCTTACTGTATTATAAAGCGAATTATTAAGCTTCAACTCTTCGGAAACGATACGATCCGATTGAAAAAAGAAAACTAATTTTTACCTCTTAATTTTCTACAAAAAATCATGGATCGTAAAAAAGCTTAGTACACTGTATTTGAAGCTTAATAACTTTTGACTGGCTAAACTGATTTAGATGAAACTTATCACAGACACTCGATTATGTGGGACAATTTGTTGGTAAAAGTTAGCAAACGATTTTTTGGTAAAATACCTCCAGGAGGTGGGGTAGATAGTTTCTATGAGGTAAATTTCCTAAACATTTTGCCACCATAACCCCACTTTATACTGAGTTCAGTACTTGCGTACATGCTTATCTTACCATTTAAAAAAAATTTGGCTCCAATTCTTCCTCTTCCCCAAAAATCGAAAAGAGCTATATTTCAATGTATTACATATTTTTTGACCGAATTTTTTGTCTTCCTATGCATAGTAATAGTACGACCGGTCCAAAAAATACTTTGGGGGACAATATCGGGAGTAGGGGAGCCGATAAAACTTTAAGAATATCGTTTTTTGGAATTTTTTAAAACTTTTTGGTTTATTTAAACCTTTGTAATGTTACAATAAAATGTCGTCATAATTTACCCCCACCCGAAAAAAAGAAATCTTAGGTAACGTTTTAATGGTTGTATATTTTTCAGTGGTATTTTTTAAAAATTTCTTCCATTCATCATTGTAAACGTAGAAAAATAAAGAAACGAAACATTATTGGGAGGTGATTTTGCGGGTGGGAGCAGAAGATAGTAAAAAAAATAAGTTTTTTGCATTTAAATATTTTTTCATGTATCATTATTTCCCACTATATAAGAATAAATAATCGATGCCAGGTTGTAAGATTTTAAAGTTTTTAATGGGCTTTTGTGGTCCTAGTTTTAAAATTTCACTTGAACGTGAAATTCAAGACGTTTATTATTTACCTTTTGTTAGGCACTAACGGTTTCATGTAAAACCAGTATCTATTTCACGGAATTCTAATTGTACGTAAAGGAAAAGAATAAAAGAGAGATACTGAGTGAGAAAAAGAGAGGAGTGAAGATCGCTGAATATTATGTAATAGAATTTTTAAAATATACCATACTGCATTTATGAAGCGAGTTATCTAGGCAAGTGTTATTCATTTCTTATCGACATGTTTCTTGTTATTATAATTAAAACTTATCTATATTACAGCTCTTAGGAAAAAAACTATTAATTCTTTTTTTTTTTTTATGAAACAATAACAAGCATTTCTCTTTTTATTTTTATTACACTCTTATATTAAAAAAATAATAATAATAAATTTATCAACATTATTCAGCGTTTTTTTTTTCGGTGGGAGGGTTTAAAATTATTAAATATTAGAAGAGTGCGGAAGACGAGAGGCCTCTTATTTTAAAAAAAGTTAATTTTTGGAAATTTATTTAATGGCAACCTGTTAATAAATAATTGTTTTTTTCGTAAAAATCCTTTTAAAATATAAATCAAACGCAAATAAAAACATACGTATAACATTTTTTCATTGTATTAGTACAAAATTGACGCGTGAAAAAGAGGTTTAATTGCAAACTTCATTTATTTTTCTCCTTGACAAATTATAAAGATTGAAGAATATGTTAGTTATGAAATGGAAAAATATTTAAACATCGTATGTTTAATAGCACTCAGATAAAGTTTTTAATTAATATAACTAAATTATAATCATAAACTTTTAGTATCGATACACTGGAAACAGATTATAAAAAAAGAAGATTAAGATTTTTTGGAAATATAGAAAAGCGTTCTACGTTGTTAATCGCAATATTTTCCTTGATGCACTACGTAAAAATGGAATAAGAGGTGAATGCAATAAACGGTTCCTGACGTATTTGAGGGGAAGATCTCAACAGGTCAAATTAGGAGAAGAAATGAGTTCTGAAACTAATCTTAAGTACGGTATCTCACAGGACTACATTCTTAGCCCACTGGATTGGTCTAGTGGTGAATGCGTCTAGCCGTATCAGGAGATACCAAATCAGCTGATTTGGAAGACGACAGTTCCAGCGTTCAAGTCCTAGTAAAGTCAGTTTTTTTTACACGGATTTGAATGCTAGATCGTAGATACCGGTGCTCTTTGGTGGTTGTGTTTCAATTACCCGCACATCTCAGGAAAAAGTATCTGGAAATAAATTTAGATGTGAATCTGTCTTGGAAGGAACATATAAGTAAGATAAAAAAGAAATCCGATTAAGTATATATAAGTTTTATTTGTTAAAGAATTTTTATACAACAAAGTTATTCATGATGTTGTATCACTCCTTGATATAATCGAGATTAATGTACGGTATAACTTGTCGGGAAGGTACATATTATTCTAATATAAAGCGTCATTGATAGCGCAAAAACATGTAATAAGAATTATTTTAAATCTTTTCCGCTTTTTTAAAAACTTAGCGTATTGCCCTTAAGATATTTTTATGTTTTTAGAGTCCTAACATTTTTTTATAAAAGGTGTAATATGTAGACAGTAACGCGCACATATGTTAGAATAGTTGAAGTAGGAATGATAAATCTGTGTTACCTTTGCCAAAATTGGTATTGTATATTTTTATTCATTTGTGTCTCCGAAGGTGTACAATTTGTTACCTAATAATATAAATGAACCAAGAAAAATTAGAGAATACAATGCTCTTTTATTTGTAGTATGGTTGCTGGAAATCGATTAAATTGAGGTTATTATTCTAATCTAATTACTGAAGAAATTGTTATTTTAGGATTACAATATTTATAGATAATTTCTGTTATTTTAAGTTGATGGCAGTGTATCTCAGAATTTCTGTTTTATTTTATAAAATCTTATTCTGATGGTAACCCTCGACACGAATTTGTCCGCATAGGGTACCTAAATGTTCGTACGAGTCACACGATTTATGTTATATTGCAGAAATTGTTTTTTTTAATTTTCTTTTTTATTATTATTAAAAATAAAATATGTAATTGTGTTATTTATTTGCGATTGCGTGCCAAAATATTAAATACATAAAATAAATACGTTGAGGATGAATGAATCTAGATCGAACAAACAAATCTTTAATAAAATTTGAAAATACGAAAACCATCAAGATTACATCAAAATTTAATCGATTTTTACAAGAATTCATTTTTCCCCCGCTTATTCTATGAATAGAAATATACTATTTTCTACAGACTTCAGTCTAACTATTTATTCTGTTAAATCTTACTTTATAACGAAAGTTTTTAGCTTTAAAATTTGCGATAATTTTAATATTACGTAACTGCTGGATAACAACGGCAGTTGTTAACCCAAATAAATAATAATTCTTGCTCGTCACTAATATTCATCTCATTAAAACGCTTAAAAATCTGTTTTCCTTATTCGCATCTAGAAATATAAAATTTCTAATTTCAAATTGTAGAACGTGCTCCTTGTTCTTGTATCAGTATATTTTGTAATATATATTTCCATATTGGCATTAATTGATGCTAATGATTGGTTGTTGAAGTCCACGTCTAGAAAATAGTACTCCCAAGTAACGATTATTGTAAATTAATTGTAACTTACAAGGCAGTTTTCTTGCCATAAAATATAATTACTATATAAAAGTCTTCCAGTATGATGTTGAAGTAAGATATAAACTTTAATAACATCTCAACTATGAAGATCAGTACAAAAAAGTATATTATAAAATGTTATATCGATTTGGTTATTCGGTTCTACAGTTCTTATGCAAAAATAAAGGATTTTTATGATATGCTGTTATTTTATTTATTAATTAATTCACATGACGTTGTATGGAAGAAAATATTTACTCGCTTGAAATTTGGTTTTTACTTTGTAACTTGTTACATTTACAATAAGGTTTATAATGAATAAAGCCACTAGAAATAATTATAAAATTTTAATAACACAAAAAACACAGAATAAGATTATCATAGATTAAAATAAATTAACTTTAAAGAATGCTAATGAATAAACTAGTGGTTAAACTGAATTGAATGGTTAATGGTTAAACTGAAAAATTTGAAAAGAATAAAATAGAATATAAAAATGAATGAGTGTTGTATTGAACAGTTTTCCAGTAAAAAAATTTGCAAATTGATACCAAAAAAAAAAACAAAAACAAAAACGATTTCATAACTCTGAATCAGATAATTAGAGAATAAGCCTAAAATATCTTTGCAATAGAGGAAGAGAGTGAGAGAGAGAAATTTAAATAAATAATTTTTATTTAAAGATCGTTGCAATACTTGTTAAATAACAATATATTGACTCATAGTAAGGAATCACGGGATAAAGAATAAAAATTGTCGTCTTATTCATAACTTAAAAACGTAAAAACATGTAGCCTAAGGTAGTTACAACGAATTTGGCAAGTTAAGAATAAAGAACAACAATGACAAACACATTCCATCACTCCTCAACATTAAATAAAAATTCTAAATATAACTAGCTATTAAATCATCGATTAGTAAATCCCTCGAGCAGGTGACCTCCTGTAACTAACAAAAACTAAATCTCAGTAATTTGTTTTGGATCGTTTCAACCTTATATAATAGATTAAGATTTTAATAATCAGTTGATTATACGAGTAATATGCGGGTGTTGTATGAAGATATAAGCGTAACATATTTTACGACAATCTAATAATCGATCTTCATAAAAACAGTTCGTTTCAACCATGAAAATAGATATATATAATTTATAGGTTAACCCTGCTCAAGGCACGGACAGTAAGTGGCAACTTTGATTGTAAGTTAAAACTATACAAAATTTAAAAAATTATAAGTAATATGGAAGTCAATATATATATAAAATATGAAAAATCAAAACTTTTTACGACAATTATTTTGTTACAGGATCATTAAGCAGAAATGAACAACTGCTTATAATTAGTGACTTGAAAGAAGGAATAAAATTACCATCGTTATATGCATGTATGTAAGTTTATCTTTTTAATTAATACTGTACATATTATAGTACATATGTAAGTATAGGGAGAGATTAAAAGACCCGGCATTACCGGATAAATCTCAGATTGCGTTTTAATTTCAGTTCAAAGTTTAAGAAAACAGAGTTTATGGACAGCACTAAAATCAGAACCTTCCGACGAAACCGTATATAAGCTAGTTAAGTATTGCATGCTTTTCCCGGCTATTAATAATAAAACTTGAAAGAGTTGAAGCAAAGAAACAGAATATATATTTTTTAGAGGTAGGGAAAAATATTTAGATAACTTTTTCTAAAAATATTCATGTATAGGTTAAGCTTGAACAATTTGGTTGAGTAAAGTTTTCTCGAAATCTAACAGCCCTTTCAATAAGCACTAAATAAGAAAATAAAATTAATAAAACTTCTGCATTTTAGGTCCGGGGTCTATAATTAAAAAACTTGTAGACGTTTCATGTTAACTCTATATGTATGAAGAAAAGACTTTCAAAAAAAGTTTGAAAAATATTTTAACCGAAGAGAGATAGAGCAAAAGAACAAACAACATATATTAAAATTTTAAGAGGTAGGGGTTTGATTTTTGAAAAAAAATTTGTTGATTGTTTATATATGCATTGAAGATAACAAATTTAGTTTAATAAAGTTTTCTCTTAAATGGGTCTAAAGAAAATCAATATCTGTTTTTTCGCGATATCCCCCCATTATCTTAACGAATTTAGAAAAAATAATATCATCAATGACCTACATAAAAAAATATTTGAGCCAAATTTGAATAAAATCGGTTCAGTTAGTCCTGAAATATAAAGCCAAAAGCAGTGCGAAACACACAAATGATACAGATACATACGTATGTTTCTTTGGCGTAAATGAACTAGTTGGATTCTAAAACGTAAAGATTTGCAAATAAAATCAGATACCCCATTTTTAAAATGATCTCCGTACTTTTCCCTTAAATAAAGCTATTCTAGCAGCTATATTTGCTGGAAAATAATGAAGTTGAAAATCTGGATACATGTAAACTTACAGAAAGGAAGTTAGAGAATGAAAGATAATAAGAGGTTATGATTTAAAGAAAAGAGTGAATAGTAATAAAAGAACGGTTTATGAAATGAGGTAAATAAATCAAGCCAAAGCAGTGATTCAAGGACCTTAAACGTAAGGAAATCATACATTCCTTGTTTTTTCCCCGCCACCGGAGCCGGATCCGCAACTAAACATAAACTCGGCTCCGAGGGGTTCCATAGCCTCTTAACAACCTCGTCGGGAACAAAGTTCCCGCCAGATAGCCGGGGACTCGGTCTTTTAGGCGCCATGCCTCTAACGAAAGACCCCAAAGGATCCCACCACCGGGACTAGGTCTTACTTTCCCCCAACGCTACTGCAAGGGAGTTCCCACCCGCTCATCGTAAGCGGGAGGCTAAGGCCTCCCACCCCTCCCGGATGGGGCTGTCCCTCAGAGACACCGTGATTCACCATGGTCATTCCTGGTTAGATCGTAATATCTTCACATCGGATAATGTAACAAATTAGTGACCTACGGCTCTTGATCCTATCTGCTTAAAAGTATGCTGGAACAAATTACTTTTAATTTAGGTATAAAACTGAAACCAAATGGATCCATAGAGCCATCATGTCATAGATCATGTCCATCCAGAAACTACATCACATTGTATCGAATGTATCCTAACTTCTCAGTTACGTGTTTTATATATTAGGGACTCCTTTACAAATCCTTCTGTTGTCAAAACCTGGATAGTTCAATTATTTTTGTGGTAAAATTATCCTTTTCCAATTTTTCCTTCAGACGTCCGTATAACAGAAATTCTCTGATAAGAAAATCAGTGATCAAAAACTAGTCCGCTAGGTTAAGTAAGCCCAGGTTAATACTGAAGCCCCGCTTACAAGACAGATTGTTTTTTTATCACAACTCCAGATATTGAAAATGAAAAAAACTTTTCTTCATGATGTTACTATTTTCAAGAATCATTCCTTGATTGATACGTCAACGATAATAATAGATCATAAATTTCCACGGTTAACCCCTACAGAGAAGTTTCTGAGATTTGTTCGTTTTTTTTTTGTTTTTTTTTTGAGGTTTTTAGGGGCATCGACTACTTTGGTCATTAGCCCCATCCCACTTCAAAAAAAAAAATAAAAAAAGGGTTCAAAATTTCACATTTTCATGTGTCAAAAAAATGATCAAAATTTTACTTTTCTTATAACTTCTGATCCAATAAAATTACTTTCTAGGCTTTCCTTTCGGCCAACCTTTTTTACGTTTCTCCATTCTTCTGACGGCCTCAACCTCTGATGACAGCGTATCTGAGGCCTCAGACATGGCATCGTCTTCCTCTGTTTCGGATGCCAGTGACGTTCTTCGGCTGACGTCAGTTGATGAGACTTTCGCCGGCACTGTTAGCATCTTTGCTAAAGAATCTAAATTAATGTGCGATGATGTCTCCGCGGCGGATGAGCCGGACTCTATGTCTACTGCAGTACTGGGTCCGGCTGAAATAGATGCTCTCACCGAAGCTGGTCTTTGCGCTTTGGGAGGCTCTATTGGTACAGGTTTTATTTCATCTGCGCCTGGTGCTTTATCTATAATAACTTGCACCTCTGTTTCCGCAGATTTAGGTTTTCTTGTCACAATTTCTTGGGATTTGTGACTACACGACGGAGCGATCTGTTTCTCTTTGTCAGATAAATCAAGATTTTTAATTCTTACACAAGTTGGTGATTTTACAATCGCAGATTTAGCTGGTTTTTTAAACGGCGCTGGTGTGTCTCTCATGTCAACGGCGTCAGTCCGGGGATGAGCCTTCTCATCTTTACTTTGTTTTCTCTGATGAGTCGACTCAATCTTTGAATCAATGATTCTTTCAATCATCGTCGCAAGACTTGGTGCCATCGTGTTAAGCAACTGCTCCACATTAATTTTAGATGTGGAAGGGGCAGCCGCTGCTTCTGCATAAGAAGTCGATGGTCGTGGTGTACGCTTATTAACAATCTTCTTTGCTTCAGGATAGCTTACCTTCTGAAGCGTTTTAACTTCCTGAATTGCTGTTTCTAATTTATATGTAGGGCAGTTTCTTGAACGACAATTGTGATGCCCTTTACAGTTAACGCAGGTTGGAGGGTCTTTACATGGGTAACCCTCATGTGTTTTCTCTCCACATATACATATTTCCTGCGCTTCACATCTTGCTGCTGTGTGTCCGAATCGTTGACACTTAAAACATCTCATCGGCTGCGGGATGAAAGCTCGTACATCAAGCCGATGGATGCCAGCTCGTACCTTTTCAGGAAGATTCGGCCTATTAAATGTCAAAACATGCGAGGCCGAAGGAAGAATCTCACCATTTCTTCTCATAGTAAGTCTGCGACATTGAGTTACTCCCTGACTTGACATTTCTTGTACAATTTCTTCTTCTGTACAATTAAGAAGATCGCGACAAACAACAACTCCTCTGGATGAGTTCAGTGTGCTATGTGGTTGGACAGAGACCGCAAATTCACCGATCTTCTTCAACGCCAAAACTTTCTGGCTTTGCATGTCGTTGATGGTTTCGACATGCAATCCATTAAAAGTTTTACGAATATCCTTGACAGGACCACCAGCACAATTTGTAACTTCTCTTGCGATAAGGAATGGACTAACTTTTTGAAAGTTTCCATTCTCCCTTGTAATAATTAAAAGTCTTGGCTTTGGTGCGCTATAGCCAAATAGACTTTTCTTTAATTCTTTACTGATCCTATCAGCATCTTTCATTATCCTATCAGATTCTTTACTTTTTTCCTCTTCGCTTGCGGCGAATCGGAGGTTTCTAAACGAGGGTGTTTACGTGCACCCTCTGCCACGTTTGAATGTTCAATGTTCATGAACAGTGGATCCCTTCTGTAGCAAGGCTAGCCGCCGGGGTACACCCCCACTCCAGGGCTACTAACCTTGGAGGTCCTATCCGGTACTCCGGTGGAACCGGCATATGTCCTGGCAGAGAGCGGATGCGCAGTCTCTGCACTGACTCCAGGCTCCTACTCACCGAAGCTTTCAGAGCTCCCATGCACCGACATACATGGGCACCATTGCTACATGCTTGCCATCGCAGGGGGCATGTGGACAACGGAAGGGTCTCCGTTACACCTGCAATAACATTGACCCTGGCCGCCACATCGCCAGCTCTAAGAATGGTATGAATCTATTTCCAAAATCGTTTGTTATTTCATTTCCTGCAGGTAGCCAAAAATCCAGTCCGTTTAGTGACCTGAAGTTGGAACCAGGTCAAACTTAGCAAGGCATAACCGAGGAATTTACTCGGAACCCCGTTAGCCAGCTATATGTGATGTACAAAGGTACAGCTGTTGCCGCCCTGGACGTGGAACATAGATGTTGTGTTCCGGACGTGGGGATTATCTACCTCAGGGCGAGATTTGTTCTTATTCATATACCCAGTTGGCTAATATAATTATTTTTCCACCTTTCCCTTGTATTACTCAAGTACCGAACTGGGTACCTGAATAATACTTAGGGATTCCTAATTATCCCTAACTTAGGGATACCAAACGTAAGTTTAACTGGAGTACCGAAAGAATGAGTATGTGCGAAGATTCTTAATGGTATTGACAGTAGATTTTTGAAAGTAGCCAAGGTATATAAGCTCATAATTTAGGGAGAAGACGTTTCAGGACGATTTGTATAAAATATGGAAGAGTATTCTGAGACCAGAATAGGCTGATTTTCTTTGTTTGACTAAGTTTAGATACTTAAGACCTAGAGAAAATAGTATGGTTGTTCGGTAATATTAAGTTGTCTTAGTGTCAAAAGAAAATGCAATAAGGAGTTTTTATCTTCTGTTGCTTTGTTTTGGCATAATTAGGTGTTTTGTTTTCTGAATGTTAATCAAATAATGTTACTTTACCGCCTATATTGTTTTATTATAAAATACTTAGCTGTTTACTCTAGTAATAGGGAAGGTATTTTAATCAGGGTAAATTTTTCAAGCCGACGTTTGCAGATTTTGACATTCCCTGATCCTCTCGGAGCAAAAAAACAAAATTTTTTGCAATTACAAATTCAGAAAGTATACGTACTTACGTAGGTATATATATTGGCCTGTTTTAAGTTTAATATCTTCAGATTGAATGGACCTATTACAAAAATATTTGTCTTCATGATTTCTGTAAGTTTTTGACATTACTGCCATTTAATTGTGATCAGAATCTACCGGGGAGCAGGATAATACATACCTGTATCTCGAAACTTTACTCAAAGTTTAGGTAAATTTCTTCGCATAATTTTTAAGATACATTATTAGGGTGTGTCATGTTTTTCAAACCCCCGTAAAGGGATGCAGGCACAAGACTCTTTTTTGTCTTTTGCGTAATCAAAGTTACTACATTCTTGCATTGTACAACACTTTCAGCCGCGAACCTATTCTTTGGTTGTGTAAACCGTATACATTGAGTAATGCCGGATAACCGATTATTAATAATCGCTTCCTTTATTTACTTTTTAAATGTACACTTCATTAATTAAACATTACAATGCGTTAATAATTTATGTTTTTAAATGTATATTACACATTTTAAATATATATAAATATGTCTAGCTAGAACAATAAAAACTTAGTGGTGTTGTTGCTAATACATCTTAAAGGAAAGTAAATTCATGTAATTAATTCTAATAATAATTAAGATCAGCTGGTTCATTAGAAATAAGAAGAAAGAAGAAGATGACAGGAGATGGTTACATTAAGCAACAGGACAAAGAAAACAAATGAATCTGAGCACGCATTAATTAGGTGATTTCATTACATTAGTGTCATGCATTTGACACACTATGCATTTTGACAATTTAATTCAGAGTCGGGAAGTAATAAGCCCAGTGTTTTTGCTGTTTTTTCAACCCGTGTTTTCTTGTTGTTTATCAATATCAAATAATAATTTGAAAGTAGAAAATTTTAGCCCCAAGCAGTCCGATCTTATTTCAACGGATTTCCGACAAAAAAGTTCTTCATTTCTTTTCACCGGCATTGTATCTTCATTGTATCACCGGCAGGTGAATCTTCATTGCAAATTGAAAGAAAAGAAAATTATTTTTCTTGTTATCTTCAAATTAAATTAACTGAATTTTACGAACATTTTGCGATGACTTCTGTACACGGATCATTGATGTCATTTAATTTTTGTTAGAATTGGAGTGGAGATGTACGATCACTCGGTGTTCCGCCTTTCAGAATTTTCCTAAAACCTCAGCAGCCAGAGTATACATAATTTTTTGGGCTTTTAAAAGATTTTTTATACTTTACTAACATTTTTAATATTACTTTTCTTTCACTTATACCGGCGTAATTAACAATAACACTATAAAACTTTAGTCGGAAACTGTTAAAATAAAATTGTAACGCTTGGCATTAAAACTTTCTTAACTTCGAATTATTATATGAGTTTTTTTTTTTTTTTTAATACGTGGCCCACCGTATTTTCATTCTCTATAAGATTGTTCTGCTTTTTTACTTTCCCATTAACGTTTAAGGATTCTATTTTGAAATATATCAAACCATGTTAACTGCTATCGTCATACCTGTAACACTGCATTTAAAAATTAGTTTAGTTTTTTTTTTATACATACTTCTCAATAAATTTACAGAGCCATATTGATGTACAAAATGTGTAAAAATAAAACATTTAACTTCTAAATAATAATAATTATATTTTTTTGGTTTTCTGTTTGATTAATTTTTTTTTTTTAATTCCAGGCATTATTTATTTGTGTTAATTACAACTCGACTATAAATAAATGTTCATGCATTTTTATAAGTATGTATTTTTTTATTATAATCAGTATAAATTTATTTATTTATTTTTTTTTAATGATAATTTATTAGCGGTAAATTTTCCCGAGGTTTTTCAAGGTCATTCCGTTAGGGTATACATTATGTATAAATAATCTAACAAACATAAATATTTTTACATTTTCCCTAATGTATACTCACTACAATAGCACTATCTACTTATTTATTTCCTAACATCTTAATTACATCTATAATTTATTTATTTAAGTAAATTTATGTGACAGCTAGTAGTGTGTTGTATTTATTTTTTATGTTGTCGGTTTAAAAAACATTTTTCAATAGTCGTATAATACAGATCATAATAAATCATTCCTTCTTCTGTTCTGTTTAGTTTATTAAAATATATCAAAAGCTGTCTTAACTATCATGGAATTTAACATTTTTAATAAATAATAATTACTTACAACATTTATAAAAATATATACATAACCCGTTAAACAAGGTCATTTGATTTATAAAATTATTTGACTTTGAAATATTTTTCACGGATTTTAATATTATTTTATTTAAAAGGCTCACTTTGTATCTTTGCCGATCAGTCTTTTTTTTTCTGTTTAGCCTCCGGGAATTACCGTTCAGATATTACTTCAGAGGATGAATGAGGATGATATGTAAGAGTATAAATGAAGTGTAGTCTTGTACAAAATTCGACCGTTCCTCAGATGTGTAGTTATAATTGAAACCCAAGCACCAAAGAACACCGGTATCCACGATCTAGTATTCAAATCCGTATAAAAGTAACTGTCTTTGCTAGGACTTGAACGCTAGAATTCTCTACTTCCAAATCAGCTGGTTTGGGAAGATGCGTTCACCATTAGACAACCCGGTTGATTTTGCCAATCAGTCGAAAGTTTAGTAACTTACTTGCAACGGTTAATAAATGTTGGTAGTCGTATTTTGTACCTAATCATTTTGTTGTTAACCTATGATGAAAATTATAATATTATTCAAATTTGTCTTCAAAAAAAATGTGAAGAAAGGTTTTTAAATAAAGAAAATTATTTAAATAATTTTTTAAATAATGAAAATTATTTCATATTATTTCAATAATGAAATAATTTTCATTAACTTCTTCTGAATAGTGATATTTTGTAGTCCCTTTTTACATTTAGTATTTTCATGTATTTACATGTTTATATGAAACATTATTGCATATTTTTATATGGTAAACAATTAAAATAATAATAATTAAATGAAATAAATTTTACCTAAAATAAATTATGTGTTGTGATAAGATTTATTTTTTTATATTGCAATTAATTGTGTTTTCTGCGATGCTCATATGATCAGATTTTACCTTGGTTTCCCTTGATTAATCCAGGGAAATGCTAGGACAGTTCCTTTTTTATCGGTGGAGTACCCTTCCCCGATCCTTATGTAATCTATATAATGCAATAATATTATGTACTGATCAGAATAAATAACTTTTTTACTCTTATTTTTTCATTTTATGCCAGATTTTAAATGAGCAAACATTCTAATAATTTACTCTTTCTAAGTGCTTAATAACCAGTTTTTTCTCTCAATGTCCTTATCTAATTTAGGTGTTTTATAATATATGATTTTTAAATTATCAGTAATTTAAAAAAAAAAAAATTCTTTTAGTTTGGCTATTTTGTTAATGAAAAATATCTGTTTTTTTATTTTTTATTATTTAAACACGAAAGGCATTGATCTAAGATCTTCAGTGGTAGACTTCCGTTCGCCACACCACCCCTCCGTTCCTTGCCATGATGGCCTTTCCGGAGGTTTTCTTATAACCCTCAAACACTGATTAAAATCACAGTCATCAGCTAGGCTTCTGTCAGGATGCCGCCGATGTAAATAACTCTGTTAACATTTCCATCGGTATGTTTTAACTGAGTTTTTGCGAAGGCAAAAACTCAGGCGTTTTGGCTTCTTATTCTAATATTCTAATATATTATTCTAATATATTCGCTCTTCTGTCGTACTTTAAATCGGTTAATTAAATAATACGTAACCCTCAGAATTATTTAACCGAGTCCACGGAAGCGCGTTCCCTGCCCCTCGTTCTAACACCGAAGAATATTAATTAAATATTCTTCAAACAAAATTTAAAAAAAGCAAGACTGCAGTGACAAATACTTTATAAATTAATTTGAGTTTGATTATATCAAAGGCCTTACTCTCATATTGTTGATGCAACAGTAGCAATTTTTACCTACAACTGCCCTAGGTGCGCCGCTTAATTAATTAAATTATCAAACTAACGATTACATAATGAAACAATGCGGAAACTGCTTTCCACAAATGTCCGATCATTTCGAGGAGAATTCCACTGACATTAACTAATTAAACCTCCAATCTGGTTCGCTTTCGGGAATCAATACCTTTACCTTCCCTACAAACACGATCTACAAAGGATCGGAACGCGATCCCAAACTCCGTTCATCTTAAAAATAAATTACAAGTATATATATAACCGCCACTAAAAAATTAAATTCCCGCTAGATAAATATAAGGGACCAGCAGCAAGGGATTGATATCCAAGCTCTGCGTAAATAGGGGGATAAAACATCCTCCGACATTCTTGCGTTATATTCCGAAGAGGAAAATAAAAACTGTTGTCTTGTGAACGGTCTGTTTTTTTTCCTTACGGACGACAGTTTTTTTTTGTAGGTAACCTAATTTTAAATAAATAAAACTAAAGCATATTAACAAAGTAATTAATTAAAAAATAGTAAAACAGTTTTAAAAAAGATTTTTTTTTAAATACGCAGTATTCTAAATTCTTCTTTAATTTCCAGTTTTTGAGTCTGTGAAATAATGTTAATAAATAAATTCGGTTGGAAATAATTTGTTTCTTATTTTTGAAAACGTTTTCAAAAATTTGAACATTTAAAGAAAACTGATGAATTATGATTATTAGCTTTTTCTTGAAATTGTGGGCATCAACTGCTAAGGTCATTAGCCCTGCTCTCAACCAAAGAAGAAAAACTCAATCTTTTTCTACCGCCCAGTCAAAAGGCTAGTCTTGTCAAGCAAATCAAATTTGTTAAAAATAAGATGATAAGGATGTACAGGGTACTTACCGCTTAAAAACACAAAATCCATTTCTATAGAAATGATAGCAAATTTTCAAAACAGCTGCTATCATACAATTATTAAAAAACTCATCCTTTCATTAAATTCGTCAAAAAACTCATAAAGCTATCTACATTCTTATATTCTATCGCCTATGTTTACTGTTATTCTTTTTTGACACTTTTTTCCAACTTTCTGAAAGCCTCCACTTCGAATTCTAGGATGTCTGTTGCCTCGGAGATGGAATCTTCCGATTCTCCGCAGTAAATCACGGCGGAATTTTTCTGTCGCAATCAGAAGATACTGACCCAGATAGTGGGGTGAGCATTGCATCCGAATCAAGACTCGATGCGCTCCCGGCTAAAGCGTGTGCTTTTTTTTTCTTTTTTTAATCGAGTTATATGGGCATAGACGTCTAAGGTCATTAGCCCTAGCCACATTCTTTAAAATAGGTAATAAAAATCACCAATAGGACCTTCAGATTTAAGGGTGTATTAGTCCTTTGCATTTTAATAAAACAAAATAAACGCAGGTATGAAATATTAAATAAAACACACATATATCACGTACAGAGTATACACATTAAAAGAAGAGTTTCGATTTAACCTATGCTTTATATGATCGCAGTAATGTCTTTATCTGAGCCCCAATTGACATTTAATATTTTTGGAGGCTTTCTCGTATCTAACACTCAACTCCTGTATGTGTAGTCCCGATTAAGGGATTTATCTAATAATAGACCTAAAAAGTGAACATTATCTGAATAGGATGGTCATCGATGGTCGAAATAGTACTACAATGAAGAGTCCTCTTCCTACAAAAGTGTAAACATCATGTCTTCTCTGGTGAAGATTTTAAACCGTTATTCTTTGCAACTTCATTAAGGGCGTTTATCGCTCGTTGCAATTTATACTTCACCGTAACTGTGTTGTTCCTGATACATGCGATCGCCAGATCATCGACGTATACGCTTTTGCTAATCTCTCCTAATATTCGTTTATTAATGGTGGTCGTAAACAAGGTACCGCTCAACGGCGAGCCTTGTGGTAAGCCGTTTTGCAATATTTTTTCTGACGATTATTCACCTTATAGACCCGTAATTCAAAAATTCGTTCGTTCATGCAGTTGCCAACTAATACCGGTAGGTTACCGCGAATACCCCATTCATGTAGTCAAAGCGTTTTTCCGTGATGCCATGTCATATTAAAAGCCTTCTGCTGATCAAACAAGACTCCGATAAAGTATTTCCTAGTGATGAACGTGTTGTAAATATTATTTTTGAAATCGATCACTGATCAGTAGTTGAATGGTACTGTCAGAATTCTGCTTAATGCGAGGATAAAAGACTTCCTTTTTGAAAATTCCAAACGAGTCGATTATTTACCATTTTTTTTAAAGTTTTTACATTAGCATAAATCAAAAAATGGGACGGTCACATTTTAAACTTTGATCTCCTCCACACCCGATATTATCCCTAAAGTATTTTTTTGCGGTCCCTTGCACAACTACTATGCCTAGGAAAACGTAAAAAATTCGCCTTTTTCCGATTTTTGGGGAAAGGGGAATTTTGTGACAGAACCTTTTTATAAAATATAAGGTAAACGTGCACCCATGTACTGAGCTTAATATAAAGTAGTGAGTAGTGTTGCGTTTGCAAATTTTTGAGAAATTGCCCCCAAAAGCTATTTACCTCACCTCTTGAAGTTATTGACTTCCAAAACTTTACCGAAAAATTTCCCCGTGTACACGAGTCTGTGCAAACTTTCTGCAAAATCGGCTTATCCAGTCAAAATTTGTTAAGATATGTGGTACGAATGTTACCTCCACATGTTTTTTTTGGAGTCCCTGAGTCATGAAACGTTGAGAAACGAAAAAAACCTTTACACCACTTTTTTCATGACCGATTACCATACTTTCCTTCTTGCAGCATAGCTCTAGACTCTAGAGCTATGATGCCGAGAAAGTTATTATCTAGTTTAAGTAGTGTTTTTTAAATGTTATATTTTCAGTATATTTCTACACGGATATGAAACACGCACAGTAAAAAAAAAAAAAGAAATAAAATTGAATGCATTTAAAATGTGGGTACGATAGAAAATGAAGAAGATTAAATGAAATGATATAATAAGGAAATTTAACAAGAATAGAAGCTTAACGAGAATAACTCAAAAAAGGAAATATAATCGGCTAGGTTATACTATATGAGGAGAAAGATTGATTAAAACAGTGGTAGAAGAATCGGTGGAAGGTGCAACCAAAAACAGTCTGGAAAAGATTAAAAATTATAGTCGATCTGTAAGGAAAAAAGGGCTATCTTATAAGCTTTCCTAATAATCGAAGAAAATGCAGATCATATGGCGAAAGGAACCTGGGCTAATAACCATACGGGGTTGGTGTAAAATGCGTACAAAATATATGAAAATAATAAATAAATAATTTCCTGATGATGCCAACTGACAAAAATAATTAAGAAGCATATAATTAAGAAAAAAAATATTAAAAATTTCCTGCAGTTGTGAGTAAAATTAAACGTAAATTATTTACTTAATATTAAAAAAAAAATGCAGGAAGTAGTGAAAATATTATAATATTTTTCTTCAGTTCTGTTCTGGTATAAGAACACAGTTTACATTTTTTATTTTACTATTAAGCAAATAGTTTAGTTTCACATTCATCGGCAAAGATGTAAATTGAATAATATAATTAATTATTGCTTATTCCAATTCGTCTGTTTTATAAACTCGGTTTTATACATTTTTTAAACTACCATAACATAAAAAATATTCTTGTCTTATCGAAATAATATTCTTAACTTTACATAATCCTTCCTGTCTCTCGTAGATCCTTCAACAACAATACATTTTTATGATTTCTACGCTTAATCAGAGTAATATAAACATTTTTATTGTCATTTGGAATTTACCAAGTACATAATTCTTATCGTTTCAATGTTGTTGGATTGGTTAGTTCTTTCTCCCTCTCTGTCTGTCCTGTCTCTCACGCTCTCTCTCTCTCTCTCTATATATATATATATATATATAAAATCGTTGACATAAAACTGATAACTGAGAACGGTAGCCTAAAAAAATTATATTTATATGACCTTATTTGTCTGGATTTCTTCCAGGTGAAGGTTAACAAACAAATACTGCGCTAGTGTAAATATGCCATGTGTATATTTGCAAAACACTAATCGTATTTCTTCAGTTTTTGTTTCATTTCTGTAACATACATACGTATGTCTTATTCCATTGAATAACTCTAATGAATGAAATTGGCGTTTCCTTTTAATTTTTCTTTTTAGTTCATTACACATTTAGTAAAAACTGAAGTCTAATGTAGTATTCCGGTAAGGGATCAAAAAAAATCGAGTTTCATAAAAAATTTGTTTTTTATGGAAATTCTGGTTGTTCAATTTCTAGTTGAAAATTAATTTCTTATCTTTATTAATTATTTCAATTGAATGTAGTTAATAGGTTTTCAATTTTGATAATATTTTTAGCGATCTGTTTACGTTTGTTTATATTCGCCGACGGTTTAAAGAGATGGACGGATCAAAAATTTCAAAATAATATTGTCGATTGTACCTAGGTCTAATTTGGATTTTAATTTGAAAAATACAACAGTTTCTTCTCCCTTGAAGCCTTTTTAATAATAAATCGATTGCAATATAGGGAACCCTTCTATCGGTAATTATACGGATTCTTTTTTCTCCCTTTTCCCAAAATAAATATTTTATTTTCTGTCTCTTTCTCTGAACGCGGTCGACATACGTTCGTGTAAAGATTGACTTCGTTGAAGGAGTTTTCCGTATTCGGATTTTTTCCTTTAATATCACCCTGCTTGTTGATTTTCATATATATTCAAATAAAAGAGACAGTATTCGTAAACGTTATTACAAGCATACGTATTATTCGTACTTACTAAGGCAGTTAAATACCTTTCTACGATCAGAAAATGTTTTTTCTCGTAAAAGGTTTTGTAATTACAATAAGGTTGGATTTTTATTTTGAAATATTCATGTTATTTTGTTAAATTTTTACTTTACGATTCGGGAAGTGAAAATAAAGAACATTCAATTAATAAAAAGAAAATAAATTTTTGTACGAAAAAAATTTGTAATTAGGTAATAATTATTATTACTATTCTGTCTCGACTGTCCAAAAATAACTATACTAGTTGTGCTATTTTATTACCGTTGAGTTTGAAGTGTAATACACAGCTTCATACAAAGAGAAAAGAATTGGAGATCGTATTTTTATTTCCCAGTTCCTTCTAGGTAATTTTATTTTATTTTCTTCAAAACAGTTAAAGAAACATAATTCTTTCGAGTACTTTTTAACGTTCTGGTCGGATAAAAAGTAAAAAAAAATCTTTAAATATTCTCCGTTGGTTGTCAGCAAATAATTTTTTTCTCATTCTTCTCATTATGTATGGACGTTTGTGGATTATCGGATTTTTAATTATAGGTCTTTTCTAAGTGCTATAAAAGATATTTGTGTTAGGAACAGATTAAGATCACCGATGATTTTTTTACTGTTATGATGAAGCGTGTATTACTCGACAAACTCATCAGAGAAGACAATAATATGCTTCTATGTCCCGTCATTAGCATTCCAAAGCGTCCGATATTATTCCCGTTATATTACTTTAATAAATTACTGGCATTTAGTTAAATCATTCAAATAATTTATTTAAAACAATGTCCATAAAAAATATGTACTTCATTAATTTTAATAGCACCTTCTGAATTATTATTTTTTATTTATTTATTTTATTTTTAAAAAAAATTAATATAATTTACTTCTATCTTTTTTATCTATCGACTTTTCCAAGAAAAGTCAGGTATTACTTTTGCCACATTAGTACGCTATTAGTTTCGTACTAATTAATATCATGGAAGGGGGGGGGGTGAAAATGAATCTTCTTTACGTTTTGAAGTGTTAGGAGTACGTAAATACCATTCGCTTAAATTCGGATTCCCTTTTATATATATATAGGTCTCTGTATAAAATTTTATGGCTCAGAAATCTCCAAAATTACTAGATCGATTTCATTGAAATTTAGATATGCTTTGTAGTGTATCTGAAGTTCTACAGCCGTTATTTTTGTGAAAACTGATCGAGTCGTTCTTCAGTTACGCTCAATTTAAGATCGAAAAAATTTGAACGGGGCTTTTTAGAAGCGTGATTCGTTATGATGTTCCTAGTTGGAACGTTGACGTTTCTTTATGTACAGTATCTATTGTAAGCAATATTGTTCGGCAATACTTTTTCAAAAGGAAACAAAATATAATATATTACAAAAATATTTAAAAACTTGCTTTATACTTTTTAATATAACACCCTCCAAAATTATCTTTTTATATATATATATATATATATATATATATATATATATATATATATTTATATGAGTGATGACGAAATGTTGTCAAATTCGAAACCAAAAAAATTCCCGTACCAAGTTTTTGTCATTGTTTATGTCAAACGGCTATCGGATTTGTCATCTGCGATCCCAAAACTCCGGCGTAGCCGTTTTGCAGATTTTGCAATTTTTTTCACCCGCACCCTTACTCCCGTAGGGGGAATATTTGCAAAAGTAATGGTGGAATATTGTATTGTCACCCGACCTTGGTAACTGTGCAAAATTTCTTCAATCTGCAATATCAGGAAGTATGTTAATTTATTACAGCCGCACCCTTAATTTACCCCCGTACGCGGGGATGTTTGCAAAAGTAACGGTGGAATATTGTATTGTTACCCGACTATAGTAACCGTGCAAAATTTCACCGATCCGCAATGTCAGAAAGTATGTTAAATTAAGGGTGCAAGATTTGAGGACATACATGAAAAAAAACATTGTGAGTTAAAGAAAAGCAAGTAAAAAAGTCGATGTTCTTGCTTAGAACTGCGAAACAGTTTTTTTACAATTTTAAATTGTGTCCTTTTTTTGACACTGCTTTAATTACGGTTTCCATTGGTCTATCGAAGCCATCTAATTAGGAAATTTTTTTTTTATCCGTGGATTTACACAGCTTCGTACTTCTAATACGATCTGTATTATGTATTATTTCGTACCTATCTAAATAGTATATCTTTTTATTTAATTTTTAAATAGATAGGTGTGTTAGTAGGAACTGACACCGATCAAAATTGTGATATCACGTGTATAAGCAAGCATTCAATTCAATCCTGTAGTTCTTATAGGCTGCTAATTCTACGAACTAGAAGGTTTAGATTATATATTAATTATTTTTTTATCTTTCAAAATTAAATTAGTTAAATGATGAAAAAAAATCTGTAGGAATTGAAAAGTTGGAGATAAAAAAAAGTAAAAGTTACAAGAAGACTTACTATTAAAAATATACAAGTGTATTCTTAAACAAAATGTTGCAGATCGTACACTACTAAATCGCACACACACATATATATATATATATATATATATATATATATATATATATATATATATATATATACATAGCTATTACATAGGTGTAGATATGCAGATAAATATATGATAGATCTGTAAATCTGATTTGTACATATATATGTATCTACGTATACTGTAGATACGTAGATATATAGATACATAAGTATAGATATTAATTTCTGAATTAATCTAAGTAATATCTGTCAGAAAGTTATTAGTAATGGATTTTTCTGCACAATTTTGTATAAGATATAACTGATTCATGTATTTACTTGTAACTTTAAACTATAAATTTTTCCATAAAGTAAATAAATTAAGAACCGTGAAATATTTGTTTTTAACTGGAATATAACTATAAACACCAACTGATTTCCTGATCGATATTGCAAAGCGTTCACGGTAAATTATTATGCTCTGATTTTTTCGTTTGTTTTACGAATCTATTTTTCAGTTTTTACTAAAAAATATTTTTCAACGATTTCGATAAAATTTGTTATTTTAATTTGTAACTTATTTACAGCCTATCTATTATTATTATTATTATTTATTTTTTTAATAAATTTAAGTGATGTTAAATAATTTTCATATTTTTCATTTTAATCGATATAAAAAATAACGAGGAAGTTCTCAATTCTCGTTCCCAATCCGTATTCGTTCAAGCAGTACTTTTTAACGAATTCACTGATCTTGATTATATTTTTTTTTTTATTTCATAAAGGATTTTACCTAATGGACTCAAAGTAAATTTCTGAAAGAGAAATAAATAAATAAAACTTTTTATACGAAAAATTATCTGATTAATATAGACGAATTAGATTTCACATATTAATAATTACTTGGATTTAGATATATGTTTTGTATTAAAAGTATTTCTACAGGAACGTTCATCAAAGTTTTTACGAAAATTTAGATTAAAAAAAAATAAATATAATAATAGTAAATATTGTAAATATGTAACGAATATTTTTCGTACAGATGACTAATTTTTTAAAATAAAAATAAACTAAAAAAATTATAGATTTAAAATAATAATATTACAATATTTTTTTTAAAAATACACAAAAAAGTTTTAAAAAATATACCTTTAATCCTTCTTTAAATTTTAATTTTCTGCAATTTGTTACAAATTAATGGTTAGTGGTAATTATTCAGTTTCACTTTACCGTATCAAAAATGGAGTATCAGGTTTTTTTTGCAAATTTTTACGTTTTGGGGTCTACTAGTTTACATCTCTATCTATTTAGCCTCCGAAACCACCACCTTCAGAGGTTGATATGTATGAATGCGATTGAAGTAGTAGTCTTGTACAGTCTTAGGTCGACCGTTCGTGTGATGTGTAGTTAATTGAAATCCGACTGTCAAAGAACACCGGCATCCACGATCTAGTTAGTATTCAAATCCCTATAAAAGTTACTGCCTTTACTAGGATTTGAACCTTAGAACTCTCGACTTCGAAATCAGCTGATTTGCGATGATGAGTTCACACTAGTCCGATCCGGTAGGTACAACTAATTTATATAGATAAACATATGTATGTATGCGTCCGTATGTACGTATTGTGTCGCATTGCTTTTGGCCTAATATCTCAAAATGACCGAACCGATTTTCTTCAAATTTGGTTCATATACGGAACATTGATCATATTCATTTTTCTCAAAAATTCGTAAAGAGGGGATATCGCGAAAACCCCGATTAGGGATTACGATTTTCTTCAGAGGCATTTTAGAAAATACTGACAATACATATACACATAATCCAAAAAATGTTTTTCAGAAAATCAATCCCCATTTCTTAAAAGTGAAATATATGTTTTATTGTTATTGTGTTCTATTCCCTTTGGTTAAGATATTTTCAACAATTTTTTTGAAAGTTTTTGCTTCAAATTTAGAGCTATCACGAAACGTGTAAATTGTTTTAAAATTATGGATCCCGGTCCTAAAATTCACAAAAGCTTTTTCAAAATTTTTCTTCTTTTAGCCTTTATTGAAGAGGATGTTAAATTTGGAGAAAACTTTTCTTAAGGAAATTTGTTAAACTTGCCAAACGTTATTTCCCATTTATTTCTCTAAAACATATAAATTGCGTTTTTTGGCTTTAACTCATTTAATTTTTATTATTAATAGCCGGGAAAGTCGTGCAATACTTTGCCAGTTTTTTTTTAATTTGGCACTGGCTTCCAAAAGTCGTAATTTAAAGCAGAACGGTTAACAATAATAATAATTTAATATAGGATCATTTTAATTATTGTTTTGTTTGATTTTGTTTTTATTTTTATTATAGTTTTTATACTGTACGATTATTTTCTCGCGCACTACCTGCATCTCTTGTACATCTCCAATGAAGAGTTTGTGTAAATTATCATCGCAGACAGGAATATCATACGGGATTGCACAAAAGGCCACAAAGAAATTAGGTGTACATGAATACCGAATACGTTGCGTACAGGAACTGAAATTCCCAAACACCGTTAAAAGAATGAGGTACTGCCAGTGATTTATCAACCAGGTGAAAAATAATGGGATGAGCGTACTGAATAATGTGTTTTTTAGTGATGAAGCATATTTTCACCGTAGCGGTTACATCAATAATCAGAATAACAGGTGTTGGTCAACGCATTTTACATGGATCGCCGCTGCACTAACAGTAGGTAGGGGTTTGGTGTGCGATTTCTCGGAGACAAATAGTGGACTTGGTTTATTTTTTTACGAAACCCTTGACGGTCCGGCATATCAGGATATAATTATGCAATTTGTAGCTCTTCTCCAACCTGATGAACTCTATTGTTACCTGCAACAAGACGGAGCAACGCACCATATATTCGCAAACACTATGGAATTTTCAGAAGAAATATTTAGCGATCTCATGATCTCAAAGGTTCAGGCCCCTTAGACCTGAAGCGAGCCATTATTGAAGAGGTGTATTCCATTAGCCCTGATGTCCTACGAAGGGTATCAAAAAGTATGTTGTGAAGGGTTCAGACCTTCCTTTAGGAAAACGGTGGACGTTTCCAACACTTGCGGTAAGACATTATCAGTTGTGCACAACTAAATTCCACGAATCAAATCAAATGCGAGTGTATTATAGTCCGAAATGGGATTATAATATATAGTATCATGATGAGCACGATAAAATGATCGCACTGTATTGTTGAAAAATATGGAATCTGAAATGATAATACGTTTCTGTATTCTACGTACTTACATAATTACTTAATTTACTTCCACTTTTATTACATTTTTTGTATAAAACTAAAAAACACTGTTTTATTCAGATTTAATCGATCTGTAAAAATCGATTAGAAATTTTTAAACTCTTTACCCCTCTCAAAAAAAGTATTAAAACAGATAACAGTTTAGTTTTTGCGGTTTTTTTCTATATTTTTACGCATATCTTTCAAACCGGTTGTTTATTGGTGAAACTAATAAATAACAGTATTAAAAAAAAAAAAAGATTGAAGAAGCCTGAATTTCACGAAATTTTTAAATCTTCTATTTCTCTATTTTTTTTTTCACGGCATGGCAAAAATTTTCTTTTTTTCATAAACGTGTTATGACAAACACGTTTACATAAAATAGTTTATATTAATTAATCATATTTTAAAGAAATATTAATATTTGTTAAGTTCTCTTCGTTTTCTTTTAGTTTTTATGCCGTATTTTTTCCCTTTATCCTTTCGATAAAAACTTCCAGGTGTACTGTAATATTTGGTAGTTTCAGTTTATTCCTATTCTTATTCTATATTTCAGTCCCTTATAATATTACTCTGTTTGACATCCGACAGGAGATTAGCGATCCGTATGTGCCGATAACGAAGTCTTCGACTTGAAGAATGGAGAGATCGGAGCAGAACGTATACGAGATGGAATTAAATTTCATACGAGTTAAAAAATCTAATCCACGAAGTGAAGAAGATTATTTATTTATTTTTTTAATTTGTAAGCGTTAATTTTAGCGACGATTTAATAGAGTGAAAACAACAATTAATTTTTGAAAATACGGCATAAGCTTTTCAATTAATATAGTTTTTTTAAATTTTAATACTTGGAATGTTTGGCTAAAACCTACTATAGTTACTGCGCTTGTATACTTATCGTGATGTACGGCTGAAAAACACGTACTAAATGGAACCGTAGAATTAGACTACAGTTTTTTGTTATTATTATTATTATTATTATAAAAAAGAACAGCTAATATGTATGCAAAGAACACTGGGAGAAGGGGTACGGCCGTTTTGAAACCGAGAGTGCAGGTGGTACCAGGGCTACAACCCAGGCCAAATAGGACCAGACTAAACAACGCAAGTCCAAGGTTTCCCTCCTCCACGCCTTTCCCATACCTTATCCATTTCCTCTCGTCTTTTACACGTTCCGTTTTTTTCTTTTTCCTTTCTTCTACAGTATGACGAGTCCAACGAAATGTAAACAATTTTTTTATTTTTTTTTATTTATTTATTCTTTCACGGCACGGCAAACAATTTTCTGCATAATAAATTTATACCCGGCTGGTTCTCTCAAACGCTATGCTCGAATGAACCATATACAGCAAAATCTATTATTATATGCAATAAATAAATAAAAACACTTTACGTTTTTCTATTTTAATTCAATAAAAAATAATCGGTTAAATAATTTTACTTCGTTAATAAATTAACTTGTACTTGATTTCACTTGAAGATCATAATTTTTTTTTTATTATTACTACAAGGAGAAACGGCGTAATAAGATTTTATACTTTGAACTATGGATAAGTTTTTTTCACTAATATTTCGTTTATAATCTGCAGCACTTAAAAGCGTTAAAAATATTTTCGATTCGTAAATATAAGGCGTAAAAAAAATAAATATTCCACGATTATAAAGCGCAGCAAAAAAAAATTACAGTCGATTGTCGATAGTTACTTATAACTGTGTTTCGTAATGTTTTATATAAATTGAGTTTTACATAATCTTTAGTTAAAAGAAATTTACTGATAAAATGGAGATTATTTTAAATATATTGTCGTAGATCTAAAATTGTGTATGCAATATACAAAGGGATTCACAAAGAACGTAACAAATATTAAGGACACGTTCAACTGGTGAAAATGAAGAACTATTTCCTTATAAACGTAGCTTTAAAAACGCTTCTTTAGCGAATAACGGTCGGTGAAAGATTTCGCCCTGATTTCTACGCTTTCGATAAAATTAAGCCGGACTAGAAATTCTCGGGAACAAATTAAGGGTTAAATTTTGTGGTTTAATGTGAAATTTGTCCTGGAAAAAAACAAGTCTCAGAGCTGCATTTTTTATAGTTTCGAGAAATCTAGTGCAAAAGACCAAAGATTGGGGTCCAAAACGTACTACTTTATGTTTGGTAGTCGCATGCTGGTTGTAGATTTTGATTTTTTACTGTGGTACTTTTAAATCTACGATCTATCTTTCGATTTGCCCTTAAATACAATTTCCATATTGGTAAAATAATTTTCCTTTTATTCTTATACGTAACTGATAAAATTACGGTCTCAGCGTAGATAATAATAATTAGTTCGATATAATATATATATATATATATATATATCCATTTCATATGTTACATTCTAAATTCTGAAGACTCCTTTGCCGGCATATTATTAAACAAAATTCATGTAAATATTTGATTTGAGCAAACGATTCTTTTGAACTTTCCCCTTCATATATTTAGAAATATGCACGGTTCAAAGACGACTTATTTTTATATGTTTTAAATCTTCTAACTTGCTCGTCATCTATTTGTCAATCATCAGCCGATGTCGGATGGGCGTTTACTCCGTGACCGGTATAAATTTAGAATCCCCTAAATTTCTCTTGGAATTCTATAAAATGTACCGCTTTTAACGCGGTAATACTTTATCAGATTGCCACTTAATTTAATATTTATGATGAACAGAAAAGAGTTCTTAAAGAACTTTCAAAACAGGTCGAACGACTTTTTTCCGTATTCAGAGGATGAACGTTTTTAATCAAATCTTAAATTATTTATTTATTTTGTTTTTAAAAACTTGTGATTTATTAGTATTGCTTATTATTTATTTTAAAAATCACATTTATGAATATTATACCGAAAACTCTGTAGAAAGAAAGCGACAAAATTTTTGTACTCTTCAGTACAAAATTACAAAGACATCCGAATTTATATCAGTATGAAACTTAAACGGCGATTTGTAGATGTAGAAAAGTTTTTCTTTTAGATCGCATAATAACTCGTAACGAAACTTGGATTCATCATTGCTGGATTTCATCATCGCTGAGCTGAAATCCAAAAATCAGAATACGAATAGAAATATGAGTTTACCCGCTAGGAAAAGTTAAAAAACAACGAGCCGGCTGGATATGCGATACAAACGGTATTTTGGGATAATAAAGGCTGGATTTATAGTGCTTATTTGTAAGAACAAAGTGAATCAACAGCGAGTACTATTTTGACATGCTACGAAACCCACAGTTCTCTCTCAAAAGGAGTAATTCTTCTACACGATAACTCCCGTCCTCACACCGCTTAAAAGACACAGGAAGCTAATCTGCCTTAAAAGTTCGGATCTCATACAATCATATTTTTTTCGGTCCTGTCAAAGAGTTTTTAGTTCGGCGACAATAAGCAGGTCAAGAATGCGGTATAAGAATGGCTCAGACACCGAATGAATAATTCTTTATAATAGGTATAAGAAAGTCCACAGTAAGATGGGACAAGTGTCAAAATGTAACCGGCAATTGTCAGTTAAAATGTAGCGTTAATTTCATTGTCGTTGAATAAATTATTTTTCTGCAATCATTTATATCAAGTGTTAGTTAGGATGCAGTCGGGATTAGACCTTCTAGCCGAGCGGTTGAGAAAATGGGGAAAAAATACAGATGAAGCGAAGTCGACTCGTATGAGTTTCACGATGAGAAAGGTTGACTGCTCAGAAATTCATTTAGATGGGGGTAACATTCCGATTACTGTACGAGGTTATCTTACAACCGTTTTGAACGTACAGAATCTAACTTTGGGGTAAGGCAAGTATCAACAGTTTAGAGATTATTTAGCGAATTGCTGTGTCTAGACGAAGTAAATTTTAATTTATAGATGTCATATATATTTTTAGTAGTTGACGGGGTGCGCCTACCCATGTTAGTAAATATATGACAAGTGAGCGGTTGGGACACGTAATCCGGTAGTGTATGGCACCGCGTTTAGTCCGCTCACGCTGTTAGTTAAGCTCTTGGAGCTATTTAGGACACTTGGTCGCTAAACTGTTTCGACGCTCAGTAGCCGTTTGTGGTACAGACATTCGGTTTTATGCTTTAGGGCGATCGGATGGGGTGGTGGCGGGAGAAATGCCAAGCAAACCAATCGATTGGCGATCAAGTACAAAATATAGCTTAACGGTTAACTTCTTGGACAATGGGGAAGATTTTAGACGGTTAAAAGGGCTACATGTATTAGACCCAGCGACACTCAGGAAGAAACTTCTATTCTTGAGTTGTGCATCATCTAAGTATTTATGTTTCTGGTGTCATTTATCTTATCTTACTTTTTTTGTACTCGTTGTTTTATTTGTATTTATTACTTAACTTTTATGGATTCTATTACGTAGTGGTGTAAACTTCACATTGCATATGCTATCTTTGATTTACTATTGACATTTTTAGAATATATTTAATGAAGTATTTGAAGGAAATTTCTTTACACTTGCTTATTGTAATGAAATTTACTTATAGTTTCTACCGGCTAAACTGATTGTAGATATAATTTGAGATACAAAAATTTTTAATTGTTGAAATTTTAATTGTTGAACGACCCTCGAATTTATCGAAATTAAAGGTTTAACGAAATTAAATTATTAAACGTTGAGCGATCTGGTATAGAGTTAACGCGAAAATGTCGTTATGAAATAATTCTACTCAGTTATCGATACAAAAGTTTGTTTATAATAAAATTAATTTTTAAAAACTTTAAAAAAATTATAAAAAGTTGATTTTTATTAAAAAAAAATTATATTTTTATTGAATTTGAGAATAAAATCATTCTCGAAAACTATTTACAAAAATTTTACTTAAAATCTAAATCTATATAGCCGCCGTTCAATCATCATCGGTGGACAAAGCAGAAACAAATTTAAAAAAGTAAATATATAAATACGAAAAAAGAAGAAATATTAATAAATATTATTTAAGAACTAAACATTACTGCCGAAACTTTATAGAACGAGTATTTATTGTAAGATTTTTATAAGAGATTTCATTTTAACAAGATCTAAACGCCTTTTTGGATTTTATATTTATTTAAAATCCTTTTATGAGAATTTTCAATTTTAAGAACGTTAAATGGTTTTCTCTCCCTTGTGTTTTGTTCCTTGGCGGAGATATCTCTGCTTGGTTTAACGTTCCCGCTATTTTTATTTATCTTTCATGAGGTAATTTTTATCTATCCGACCTATTATGAGATGTACATTAAGTCTTGAGTTAGAAGTCTAAGCGGTTTAGATGTTTTAACTAAATTTATCCATTCTATTGGGGTTGTCTAAAACGATAATAGTTGTTTCTATTTTTTATTTTTATTTTAGAAAAAAATGTCGCTAAAGTTACTTGTTTTATAAAGTTTTGGAAATATTGTGTTTATACTATACTAAGTAATATTTTCTTAGTTGTTTTTTCATTTATTTATTTTGAAGAATCTATCGATGATGAATTTTTATATTTTAAGTTAAAATTTTGTAAATAGCTTTTGAACGTAATTTTATTTTCCAATTTATTTTGATATCCGATCCGATTAGTTCTTTAATTTACTGTTATTAAAATAAATAATATGATATTTTATACAGATCTGTACGAAAGCGTAAAATTATTTATTTTCTATTAACGAAAAATAAAGTTTAATTTTTTATAAAATTATCAGCTTAAACTGTACGAACGACTTTACAATACCTGATGTGAAAAAAATTTATTATTTTTCGTCGTTTATTGTAACAGGCCTACATTGAACTTTTATTAAGCGCATAGCTATAGATGCCGTAAAGGATTTGAAAAAGATAATTACATATATATTTAGATTTAAAACCTATTTAATTGTAGCATACGTAGAAATAATATTGTTCCATAACTTACATGAAATTAACTATTTGCGTGTTTAGAATAAACTCTTTTCATTATATCTTTGTTTCACGCAAAATTGGAACAAATTTATCGTTTATCTCAGTTTAAAATAGTATGAATGTTGTCTAGTTATTAATATTAATACATCACGCAAGAACGACCGAATTGTAAAAAAAAAAAAAGTTAAACCAAAGTGCTTCTGCTCAAAAAAGACCCGTCATTCACACTGGACAAATGAAAAGTGACCTTGAATATAATAGTATTAAATTAAAAATATGCCATTATAAAAAATATGCATTCGTTTGTCTAAAGCGGACCGGCTTAATTATGTTTAACCTAAAACGGTGGGATGGCTATTCATTTTTGCCAAAATGAATAATTTGGCTCATGCCTTGAACGTATGGTGTTGTTTGTTTTTGGACGAATGGGGTCCCCGGTTCGAATGGGGTTGCCCCAAATCTTTGGTGATAAGCATGGGAAAGTGGTTCATTCACGGCATTCCACCACGGAGGTTGTCGACAGCGTTACTGTTGTGGTTAAGGCGACTGGGAGCTCTTACGCTGAGTTGCTCAAGTCAGTACAAGTCAGTTGCGACGGAGGAAGTAGATAATCTGCTGTCGGTGAAACAGGGGCCTGCAGGAGATTTGCTTATTCGGGTTGAAGGCGCTGATAAGGCGGTTACGTTGAAGGCGGTTTTTCAGGATAAAGCTGCACGTCGGTATGAAGACGAGGGGCGGTCGCAGATCGGTGGTACACCTGCGGGATATTGAATGTACAACGTCTGAAGTGGAAATTACTGAGGCCATACGCCGGGTGGTTGGCGAGTCGGTCGAGTTTCGAGTATTGTCGGTTCGTCCAGCTTATGGGACGATGCAGAACGCCACCGTTGTGACTAAGTACGATGTTCGAGGAAACTGGTCAAACACCGCGTTAAGGTCAGCAGGGTGAATTGTCGGGATTCCATGAGAGATCCTGATTGCAAATGTTATCGCTATTGAGGCCGGGGCCACGTGACCTCGACCTATCGCGGGACTGATCTCTCGGCGGTGTATTATAATTGCGGGCAGCCGGGTCATCAGCGGGCTACTTGTGGGAACCCCCAGGTATGCGTTATTTGTAGGAAGACGGATCATCGGACAAATGAGTGTGCTGCTCGCGAGTGAGTTGCTGTCCTGGTATTTACAGGCTTTGTGGAAGGTTCTGTTGCCCAGTTTCTGGCTTTCCAGTTTCACCTACGTGGGGGCGTTTCGGTTTATTCTAATACCGTGAATGGTGGGCTAGCGATGGGGTGCTGGACAGCTCCTTGTGGAGCCTGTCCACGCTTGGGTGGTGGCCGTGGACGATGAAACACGGAAACGTCTGGTGCCCCGGAGCTGAAAAGACCGATTCGCGGCAGGTGCGACGTGTGGGTCACACTTGTTAGAAATGGTCGCTTGAAAGACCGAATCCCGGCGGAGATGACCATCGGGTTGCCTCCGTTTGCGGTAAGCACTAAGATCGAGTCCCTGCTCCCAGGGTGGGGGTCACTGGGCACAACTTTGTCGGACCTGGTGGCTTTACACTGGGGGTTAGAGGCACGGCAAGGAAATCAAGATCTTACTGGCGGGCCGGCCTATCATGCCGGACTTACAGCCGGTAGGCGTGTAGACTCGTTAGAGTAATGGACACTCCCCCGGGCTGTGATTATGCTTCACGTTGGTCCGGCCTGGAGCAGAAGGTGGGGAAAAAAATGTATGTAAAATTATGTGGTTTTTTATGTAATTTTTATAATTTCTAAGTTTTTTTTACTTTTTGTCAATAAGCTATTTAATTATAATAAAAATAAATAAATAGTATTAATAAATAACAGTTGATCCTGTGTTAATCAAATTGTGAGGATAGAATGAATTTTAGACGAAATTAGTAAAAAAAAAATAGAAAAGTAATCGTAAGTAACGATTCTGTTGATCGGGACATTTTTTTGTTTTAGAAAATTATAAAATTAATAAAAAAACTTCGAAATTTTATTAGTTAAAGAAACTTTAACACATTTTCAACAATAAAATTTACGGGAGAAATCTTATAAGTTTTCGGGATTAAAACGGGATTAAGACAAACAGATGGACTATCTACACTTCTCTTTAACACAGTTACAAAAGAAACTACAAAACTTTAGTAACAAAAAAATTGAATTAAAGTAATATAAATTATTAAATTGGCGCTTGGAAACATAGAAGTGATGTTAATTATTTGCCCTTTACGATCGGTTGTAATTTTATCAAACAACGAAGAGAGTGGTATTATATCTTTTTTTATAAATTGCAGAGGAAACAGAATTACAATAATCATTTCAAAAAAATTTTATTTTTCTGTGAAAAAAAATAGTTCGCCGAAGTTTTTAAACACAAAGTAAATCATTCTAAATTACGAGAGAAATAATCCAACCAAACGGTATAGAGAAAAATGCTAATGAAATTCGTTCGAATGTAATGGAAAATATAGACAAGCTAACAGAACATATTTACAACAAAAATGTTTTATCAGTTAGCACAAAATTAAGGCGTTATAACTTGCTAAAAAAAAACGTTAAAGTTTGTATGAATCTGAATGTTTAACCCTACATAAAGCCGGACAGTTGGAAAATATGATAATGAAAACTCCTAGTGCCAAAAATGGGAGTGTGGGACTCGATTATTACACGGAAAAAGACCAACGAAAAATTAAAATATTTCTGATGATATTTCAGAAGTCAACTTATTTAAGAAAAAGGTTGATAATTTTGAATTCCGGAAAATTGAAATAAAGAAAAGAATCATCGCAGAAGAACATCGTGAGTAACAAAAGTAGAATGTCGGAAACGCTGAGTAAACGTTGGAATAAGAAACCTTAAACGCGGTCCATAGTCGGCCGTAACAGATTAGAGTTAAATTTTTATATTAGTATAAAATTAATTCAATACCTGCCGTAACGAATACCTTTCATACTCCAGCGGTGTTAAAAACATTTCGTCACGTTACTTTACAAGTATATTAAATTCATCAAGTTTACATAGTCGATATTTCGAATACTTGAAATACCGATAGATTGATAGCCGGCTTCAAAAACATTCGGTTGTTTAGAAATGTCGACTTTTATTTTTGTTTTAAGAAGTTTATTTACGAATATGTTTTATACATTCTGTTTCTTTCTTTTGCTCTATGAAATTTTAAAAATATTTTTCATTTGGTCCTTTGGCGGTTGCTTTTTGTTTTAGAAATTTGAGATTGTAGTTTAATTTATTCTGGTTGATTTTAGTATTTTATTTCTGGTGGTTTATTGGAATTTTTAAATCGATTAAGTTTTATTTTTGATCGGATTACTGTAAATATACTGAAAATATATTTTTTAGTTTGATTTGCTTATGACATAATATAGTAACAATTATCGAACTACCAATATACTGTTAATTTTGGGAAGCTCTACTTTCAGGGTAAAGTTTTATCTTAATCCTGATTAAAAATTAACGTAAACTTGTAAAAATATTTGCAATACTTCTGTCTCCTTTCAAGTTAATAGTTGTTGGTATTCAACTTCACAAACCATACGTTAAAACATATATATATATATATTTTTTTTTTTTTTAAATTTCGAACGTGTTCTAATTCCCTTCCCTTTAAAATCATTTTATTTTATTTTCTTATTTCGGAATGTATTCTTACAAAACATTTCAAGAAAAAAATAATTAAAATAATTTTCCGAGAAAACGTGTTTTAAAATAGCGATATGTATTTTTTAAATTTATTCAATAAGGGTTTATTTTAACAGAAAAAAGGATAAAATTTTATTATAAAACTTTCTTCAAATTATTAGGGAACATTTTTAAAAACGAGGAAACTCCGTTGCTTTTTGTTAATAGTTTACCCTTTCGAATGCATTTTAGTAAATTATTTCAATGGAAAAATAAAATTGAGTTTTTTTTTTTAATTTTGAGGAAGATTTCACTCCCACTATTTTAAGTGATTTTTTTTTAATACTTTGATGGTGGTGGGTTTTTTTTATCAAAAGAGAATTTTTTTTAGATGAGAATTATTAAACGAAGGAACATTGATTTAATGTTTCACAGGAAATGATTTAATTTTATATCATTTTAATATAATTATCAAAACCATTTTGAAAATAAAATTTATAACAGTTGTTCGAATAAATTGTGTACTTTATACTTTCAGCGTACCACATTCCCAGTTCTGCTAGGCGTAAAACCTGTCGGTAGGACGGTAATAAACATAAATTTTACTTTAACTTACGAGTAAAGTACGTGACTTGCCTTATTCTTTCACTGTTCCAGATTTATAGAAAGTAAACTATTTTTCTTTAATTACTTGCATCATTCAATCTAATATTACTCTTTAACACCAAGTGCTAGCCCCAAATCTCTATTTTAGTTAAATTCTTTGGAAATGGTTTGAAAATTTTAAAGAGATGCTAATTTTCTAATTCGTTTGCATATTTTTCCATTTCTACAAATGTTTAAAGTTTATTAAAAACTAAAGAAAAATTATAAAAAGATTTTGATCTGATTTAAAAATATATATATATATATATATTTATTTTGTACTTATATATAGTAGTTAACAGCTAAGACCGCATTAATAGTTCGTATTTTTATTTTACTAGAGCTGTAAATATGAATTCCACCTTATGCTCTAAAAGTATGTGTTTTTGGTTTTTTAACAATGATTAAATTTAAAAAAATAATTTCTTTAGATCATTTAAAAAAAAATCATTTCGTAAGTTTTAGGATTTCAATTTACACACCGCTAAATTAATCGTTCGTAAATTTAACTGTTTTAATGTGTATGTCCCCCTAAAATTCACTTTAATTTTTTTCAGAGTTGCGCGCAACTCTGAAATAATAATTTCATTACCAAATACTTGCCGACCAATTAGGTATCCATGTAGAAATCTGCTCTTGAAAGTGCAAACATATACAAATCGAATAATATTTTTCAATCGGATAATAAACGTCAAAATATAGATATAATAGTCATAATATAATATACATATATTATAATATAGATAATATAATCTATATAATATAGATATAACGTCAAAATTATATGTAACGGTTTTTAGTTACATATAATTTTGACGTTCCGATAATATTTCTCTTACAATGTCACTATAAGTGATTTAGTATCCCAAATATTTGGTTTTTAGTTTGTTAATTTTAATTTTTACTTACTGATGAGCATCAAAAATTGTTAAATCACTTTATTGTAGATATTTTCACTAGGAAGTAAGCTCGTCTGATACATTTTTCAGAGCATGTATTGTGCCAGATTTTGTGAAATAGCGAGAAATTTTTCACAATATTAACAATCGGGATCATTGCATTTTATTATCGGATTTTTAAAATACTCAGATAATGTACTGTAGCGTAATTCTTTACTGAAGCACTAACAACAAAGACCTGGATAACCGTCTAACCTCATTAAATGGTTTAAATGATAATAACATCTTTCTGCTCTGATACATGAGCTAATCCTCCAAAATTTTTCTTTTTGACGCTAGATCGGTGAAACATTGTTTACATAGTTCTAATCAACTTTTCTAAATCCTGCATAATAGATACATATTTCTGTGCATCTTCTAATCCTAAATATTCCTTAAGAAAGTCACGTTGTATGCTAAACGTAGCCTCCACTAAACTCCGTAGTCTCAACTAAACGTATCAGGAAATATAATAACGTATAAGAACTATATATATAGAAATAACGTATAATAACAGGAAATAAATTTCTCTGTGCAATTTATTGCAATACCTCTAAAATCATGACGCGGCTCGTACCCGCGCAACTTAGAGGGAACTATGGTTCCCCCCTTCCATTCAGTTATATTTTAATCTCAACTTATATAAAAAAAAATTTTTTTCAGGGTTTATTTTCTCTTAAAGGTTTTATTCACTTTCATTTCTATTCTGAATTAATCGATCTATATCTTGAGTTACGGCCTCCACCAGCAGGGTATATAGGTTGTAATGAGATTTAGGTCTAATAAATCTTTCAATAATAATGATAAAAATGTCGACGATGGTCTTATTTTAATAATTGTTCACTATTAATGTAAGAAATTTTATTTCATAACTCAAATCTATATTTAAAAATTGAATACAAGTAACCTCATAGGTATTAAATTAATTTCCTTGTAAACTACGTAAAAATGTTAGAAATATATCCTATTAAGCTGTCAAATAACTGATTTTTTTTTCACGTTGTCTTCATCAAATGTAGATGGTTTTAAACAAATTTTCCAGTTTCCGGTAGTTATTTACGTTATAGAAATTATTATTTTTTTATTAAACAAAGAAAGATTGTTTGTTCAATTTAATTAGCAAAGTATGAAAATGTATATATATTTAAAACAACCATTATTACCAGCCGGATAAAATTAAATTTGTAAATAAAATTGTGTTATCACGTCTTGCTAAAACGATGAAAGTATCTCCTTAAAAAACTGCTGCTGGCCGACGTCAAGTCTTAAAAGTAGTAGTACACGATAGCTGTTTCTAAAATCTTTTTAAAAAGTAATTGTTACAGTATTTTCTTCTTTGCATCAATTAGTGTAGCAGTTATTTTATTTAATTATTTTTAAATGGCTAACCAAAATACCTATAATTAGAAAAGTTTCGTTCTTTATATTCCCACAATTGATTGAGGATAATGAGAAAATATTATGAATTTGTAAACTCGATTCTTTTGTATTATTCTGGAATTCTCGTTATCTGTCCCAATTTTGTTGCATCCATCTCCTTAAGATCGTTCTTTATATTATCTAATCAGCGATGTTGAATCTCCCTCAATCATTTTCCCATCTACAAATTCTTTGAAAACGTTTTACATTATCTGTCATCACACGCTCGCATTTCACCGCCATCTAAATAAATCTATTTGATTTTTGTCTTGTGATGATTAGAGGGGTCTTTGTACATTCATATATGTCATCTGTTTTTCCTCTCCTCCATTTTTGGGATACGCTTTCTTTCATCGGTCTAAAAACGCTTCCCAATATTTTATCTTACTATACATTGTAGTTTATTTCGTATCATCCTGAACCTCGTAGGGGAAGAAACCCGCCTTGTGACGATCCCGGTCGCCACCGTTCCTAGCCCTGATGGGCCTTACCCATCAGAGGGTCTTGTTTTAGACCCTCTGAACTTGTTAACACAGCACAGTTTGGCCTCTGCCAGGATACCACCGATGCAAATGCTTCGGCTGAAATTTTCATCAGTGGATTTACACAACCTATTATCGCCTTTTATTTTCTATCACAAAATAATAGCTTGGATTATTGTTTTGTTTATGGCTATTTTCGTTTTATGTGATGTTTTAATGTTATTAAAATATAGAAAACTATATTTCATGCATAAATTCTTCCATTTATTTCACTTTAATAATATTTTCTTGTAAAAATAATTATTCAAAAACACGAATGAAGGAATCTATATTTTTTTCAACCCCCTGTGTGTGTGTGTGTGTGTGTTCTATCACTATATGTCTACTACCACCACTATGTGTAAATGTGTGTGTGCGCGTGAATATATGTGTCTACGTGAGAATCTTATACTCTAAATCTGGAGGTCAAAATATGGAAGTCAGTATCTGGATTTCAAAATCGGGAAGTCTGTACCTGGTTGTCTATACCTGGAAGATAAAGTACATTAGGAATAGATTTTCATATTTTATCAACGATATATAATATTACACAAATATATCCTTAGCTGATCGCCTCTTTAAATATGAGTATAACGTAAATAATACACTAACTGTATGAAACAGTTTTTTTCTTTATTAAATCTATGCATTTTATCTTAATATTTAATAACAAAATTCATTTTTTATGAAACTTTTTTAGACTTTTTAGAACAAAACAAAAGTAATGAAATGTAGTAGAAATAACAAAGATGGACCACTGAATCTGAAAATAGGAGGAGAAAAGATTATGGAGGTAGAAGAATTTTGTTATTTGGGAAGTAGAATTACTAAAGATGGACGAAGCAGGAGTGAAATAAAATGCCGAATAGCACAAGCTAAACGAGCCTTCAGTATGAAATATAATTTGTTTACATCAAAAATTAATTTAAATGTCAGGAAAAGATTTTTGAAAGTGTATGTTTGGAATGTCGCTTTATATGGAAGTGAAACTTGGACGATCGGAGTATCTGAGAAGAAAAGATTAGAAGCTTTTGAAATGCGGTGCTATAGGAGAATGTTAAAAATCAGATGGGTGGATAAAGTGACAAATGAAGAGGTATTGCGGCAAATAGATGAAGAAAGAAGCGTTTGGAAAAATATAGTTAAAAGAAGAGACAGACTTATAGGCCACATACTAAGGCATCCTGGAATAGTCGCTTTAATATTGGAAGGACAGGTAGAAGGAAAAAATTGTGTAGGCAGGCCACGTTTGGAATATGTAAAACAAATTTTTAGGGATGTAGGATGTAGAAGGTATACTGAAATGAAACGACTAGCACTAGATAGGGAATCTTGGAGAGCTGCATCAAACCAGTCAAATGACTGAAGACAAAAAAAAAAATAAGAAAACTGCATTTTAAGTGAATCGCAATTTCGTACTCCCCATACCTCAAAACGTAAAGAAGATACTCTCCCGATCCCAACGTGCGACCAAAACTAATATCGTACTTTTCTTCGAAAAGTCGGTACTGTTAATCTATTAAAGTAGAAAATAAATTTTTATTTGTTTGTACTCCAACAGAAGTTTTATTAATTGATTATTTTGTTTACTAATTTTATTATTAAAATTAATACAATACAATAAAACAAGAACAAAAAAAAAACATTCAACGTCATGCATATGTCGACAATAGTTAACATATTTTTTCTGAGAATTTTAAGGGAGATAAAAAAATGAGCGGTATGGCGGCGAGAGGGAGAAGAAAGGAAGAGAGAGTGATTTAGTATGAGAAGGCCTAGAGATGGTAGACTGCAGACGACGGTTCGCGCAGGAATCAATATTAGGGGGTTGAGGGGAGGCTCGGATGGAGGGAACCGGATATCGGCTAGAATGACTCCAATCGATCCTGCTGTCAGGAACCGGGGCACGGGGCCTAGTAGAGAGGTGGACTCTGGTGACCCCTCCTGAAAACCACTCTCTTCCATCCACGGCTCCAATTCCCCTAAATGAGAAAAAAGGAGGGGGAGGTTAGTTAAAAAGAGAAAAAGGGGGTAGCTAATGTTTTTAATATGAAAGGAATGGAAAATTGTTTAAATATTCAAAAATATAAAATATTTAAGTAAATAAAAAAAGTTTACTAAACAAAATATCCATAATTTAAAAACGTAATTAAAAAAAAAAATTTATTTGTTTTTGATCAGCTTTCAGTCTGCCACTGTAAATTCTCTAATTTTAACCCCGTTTTATTTCTTTGTAAATAAATTTGGACGCTACCCTTGCTGCACTACGAATAATTTAATAGCATAACAAATGTACTATAAAAAAATGACTTATCATCTTAATGATAACGGGCTCGCTTCTTGCAATCAATTATTACAAAGAGTGTCTCACGAAGAGACGGAAGAAATTTCAAGACGTATTCTACAAATGAAAATAAAGAAACACGTTTATGTAAACACGAATCTGAAAATGCCTAGCTTGCAAAAAATTTTATCCTGAATCTCCTCCAAAGGTAAAATGAAACCGCATTGAAATTCTTAAAACTTAAATTAAGCGGTAAATTTGATAGTTCTGTATGGTTCGTGACCTGAAAAGTTGATTGAAACAGATCCCAGAACTGTACCTCTAATAATTTTTTTGAAAATTTTAGTAAGACACGAAAAAATTTTGTTTTTCGTCAACCTGATGTGATCCTTGGGGTTCAGCAAAATAAAAACTTTGTGGATAAGTCGGGCGTAAACATTGAAATACTTTCTTTTTTTTTTGTCTTCAGTCATTTGACTGGTTTGATGCAGCTCTCCAAGATTCCCTATCTAGTGCTAGTCGTTTCATTTCAGTATACCCCCTACATCCTACATCCCCAACAATTTGTTTTACATATTCCAAACGTGGCCTGCCTACACAATTTTTTCCTTCTACCTGCCCTTCCAATATTAAAGCGACTATTCCAGGATGCCTTAGTATGGCATCTTTGCTTTAGTATTGAAATACTAAAGCAAAGATTTCTATTAAGGAATCATTCTTGTTATTCAAGAATTGTAGCTAGCGTATTCCATTACAGTACCTGAAAACAAAAGTTACGGTTCCGTATTCTTCATTTGAAAACTGAAAAAAAATGGTTACACTCAAGCGATGTAATTTTCTTCAATTTTGAAGGAATAAAAATTACCCGAAGGCAATATACGAATTTCAATTGTCGGTCGACTTAATATTTTCAACTTACAATAATAAATTTACAAAATATATTTTTTTAAAACTATTTCTAAATAAAAGATTTTCGTTTCTTAAACTTTTTAACGTAACTGTGAAATTTAATTAACGTTATTTAACTGTGGATCTGTTTAATTTTTATTTTTAATAATAAACGTTTTTCTTGATATTTTTCAATATTGAAATGATTCTTGTTTTGATATAAATTGTAACAATATATTTCTGCCGTATTTAGGTCTGTTTTGTTTTTTTATAAAAGTCAAATCAAAATGTTCATTGCTGTTTCATAATTTTTTCAGAATTAAATTCTGCAAATATTTTTGCACGACTTTTATTTGTTTATATTCAGTTTAACAAATTTGTTGTACGTTAAACTAAAGAATTCTGTTTTGCAAACCAATTTTTTTGTATTTTACAATAATTTTCTCAAAACTTCTTACAGTTCTGGAACCTAATTTACTCAATTTTTCGGGTCAAAACCCTTTGAAAACTATCAAATTTACTCCTAAATTTAAGTTTCAAAAATTTTATTACGACTTTATTTTGTACTCGGAATAGAAATCAAGATAGATATTTTTTGCAAGGTATAAACTCGAAAACGAACCGTTTCGAAATACGTGTTTATATGAACTTCTTTCTTTATTTCCACTCGTAGAACATGTTCTGAAATTCTTTCTGTTTCTTCGTAAGATATCCTACATAAATTCACGTATATTTATTTTATAATGAATAAAGTTAATTTAGTACGTATGAAAATGCCAAACCTGACATAATCCACAACAGCGTTTGTTATTTATTATAATTATTTTGAATTCAATTCACATATACGATATACTTAAAATACAATAATTACAGATAGTGCAATAAAAAGAGAAATAAAACTATAATTCTTTTAATGAAGAAAAATCACGGTTCTTTTGCGAAAAAAGAAAATACCAAACTATAAATAACTAGATAGTGTCACAATGACCGCTTCTGTAAGAATGCTGTAGTAAGAGCAAATAAATGTAAATAGTCAATTGATCGGCAAATTATACAAAGGTATCGTTTCGTTTATTGAGAACTTCATTAATAACTTACCGTAAAATATGTACAGTAAAATAATTGTTAAAACTAAAAACTTTTAAATTATAATGTATGTTAGGAAAATCAATGTTTTCAGTTATAAACCTCTTTTAATAAACGAATGAGGCAATAACTCTCCAAGAATTGAGACTCTCCGCACGCGTGATATACTTTGTAAAGCTAATATGATATATCCAATACTTATATCCCCGTAAGTCTTAAAATCCAAATAAATAAGACGTCGCTTTTGAATACTCAAAATATTTTTATGTAGATAACGTAAACGACTCAAACTCCAACTTTCGAAGCAGTTCAGTTGTTAGTATTTTCATTCATGATCTGTAAAAACAAATCTTGAGTTACGATAAAGAGTGATGGGTGAATAATAAAATCGTGCAAGATTTTTTTTTATCTTTACAATTTATAACTAGCATCTTTTTTGTTAATCGTTTATTTGGTAATTTCGAAGATCCTTGATTAAGATTATAAAACGAAGACATTAAGAGATGAGAAAAGTAAACACAGGAACGTATTTGATAGCTGTAGTTTATTTTTTTTAAGTAAAATGATTTAGCAAAAATTTTGGAAATCAAACCGCGTTCTCTAAAACGTATCCAAGACTTGATGTGGAGAGTGATCGCAAATTAGCGGTGATAAAAATTATTGAAATTTAATAGACTGTAAAAATCAATAATACTAAAATTAAAAAAAAAACACCGTGTAAAAATAACAAAGGATACATGAGAACACGTTTAGAAATTATCGCAAAGCAGATACTTTAGAAAATAGACCGCTTCAAAAAAGGAAAGATTTAAGGTAGGATACGAGATATTTCGGGGAAGAAAGGAAAAATTAGTAAAAAGAAATCTTTTTTCGGGTCGCTATCACTAATTCTATGCCTTAAAGACTTTTAAAAAAATACGCAAAAAATAAAAAGGTAGCTTTTTTCGATTTATGGGATAGAACGAATTTTGGGGTATATTTTTAAAAAATGGTAAGATAAGCAAGTACGCATGTACTGAGTTTAATATAAAGCGGAGCTATGTTTGCAAAATATTGAGACAATTAACTCCAAAAAACTCTCTACCCCAACTCCTACAGATATTGAAAACAAAATTTTACCAACAAATTGCCTCTCGTGTATGTACAAAAATTACATCAAAATCGGTTGATGCATTCAAAAGTTATTAAGCTTCAAACAAGCCAACACGCGTGCATACCTACGTACGAATATTAGCCCCCAATTTTTTTTGGGGTTCGTGGGTCGTGAAACGAGTGAAATGACAAAAAAAATCCGTACCCATTTTTGACCGATTACCGTACTTTCCTTCTTGCTGCGTAGCTCTAGAGCTATGATACCAGGAAAGTAAAATCATGAATACATAGATTTATTAGAATCGACGAGTGAATATTGAAATTATTAAAACGTAAAAGATCATGAAGGTAAGAAAATCTATAGGCTTTTAAAATTAATGAGCAAAGGAAGATTGATTGAAGGAGAGATTTAGTGAGACAGAGGATAATTACTCGAAAGATATTAAGCTCCTCGTACTTAAAAGCAGTCTTTAGCAACAAAGTTTAATATTTGCCAAGCATCTTATATAGAAATCGCAAGTCAATTAATATTAACAGCAGCCTTGGTGTTTTACCCGTACACAAAAAAAAAGGACCAGAATCTTAAATCAACTTAGCTTGGTTATGAAATACACACACGTGTGCGCTCACACAAAGAGAGAGAGAGTACGAGAAATAAACATAAAAACGACATACTAGTTGAAGAAACACAATTGAAATCCAACAGTTGTTTTGACATTATTAATATTTGCCTCTTAAATTCGAAAAACAAATTTCCTTCATTTATATCAGCCAGGGTAAGAACAGTAGCACCAAATGATAGCCGCAAAACGATTGCAATCATTACAAATCGTTAAAGTGTTATTTTTAATTCTATTTCTTTTAACTTTAAAAAGTTGAGAGTTCAGACATTTCTTTTTATTTCTTTGGCAAATTAAAAAAACAGAAATACGTAAAAAGAGAATCTAAATTAATCAAATTTAATTTATTAAAATGAGAAAGAGAGAGATAGATAGAGAGAGAGAGAGAGAGAGAGAGAGAGAGAGAAATACGTTAAACAAACATTAAGAGATTGGATTAAAATCATGAATATACGACAATGTGTGGAACCTGTATGATGATAGAGATATCTACAACCCCTTTCATATGTTTTATGCAATGCGACAATCGGTAACAATGGTTGTAAGCCTTTCCCCCCTTCCCTTTATTTAGTACATTTCTGATATGGACAGGGATATTAAACCGTGTGTAGTAATTTACCCGGAGACAATTACTGTATATGCTATCTGATAATACCGGATATGACTGTCGAAACGGCGTTCATTAAAATTTTTTTTAACCTTTTTCTATATCCTATATCAAATTAATGATTTCATCATTAGAACTTTGGATTTAGAAAGCGTATTGTAATAGATTCCGCACAAAATTTATGGGGATTTCAGTTACCAATTATTACTTTTATTATTTATATAGTTTTGATATTTACAGAGTAATTACAGATTACTTAGGAAATTTAAGTGAAATATTAAAATATGGAAATAGCAACCTAAAAGAATTATATTAAAAATAAATTATGTTACTCCTTGAGCAAAATTTCGAGATACGAAAACAATGGTGACCATATTTTCACAACCGCTTTTAATCAAAATTAATTGACACCGATAAAAAATTTCATAAAAAATCGGTTAACCCTGTTTGAAGATAACTAACACAAAAGTCACTACTTTTTATTTTCACTACCGCATGTCCTGAAGGTTTATTACATACTTTGTGAATCACTTTGTGTATGTGTACACACACACAAAACACACACGCGCGCGCGCGCGCGCGTGTGTTTAAAGGTTTGAAACAACCTTTACTCTGTAAAGGTTGTTTCATAGTTGCCATTTATATACTACGAGTATTAACCTGAGCAGCAATTTTTTCTTTAATATCATAAAAGTTTTTACTTTATTTTTTCTATATTTTTATTTTTAACAGTTTTATTTTAAATTAATATTTTTGTTATTTTTTTAATTAAAAGTTAAACCGTCAATGTTTCATCGCAAATGATTTTGCAATAAAACAGCTGAGCAAGGAATTATATAATTAGACCGACGTAGCCGGCAGAGTCACTTTGCCACGTTTTTAAAGATATTTTTGTTCTATTTACTCATTTTCAAAACTAACATACAAAGTTTTTGCAACTATTAAAAAATACCACTTATCTAATATAGCTATCATGTGAACTGACAAAATGAAAAATTTCGTTTAAAATTAGTTAGTTAATGTGGTATAATTGTAGAGTTTTATTTTCCTCTTTTTGTCGGATATAATTTCAAGAAAAGTTTAAAAATGGGACAGATATAACAACAATTAAATCACGCATGCGTCATCTACGCAACACGTCAGTACTACCAACATAAACAAAAATATAACTAAATTGCGGATAATTGACTTACCCTCGTAGCTATGTAATGTAAACGGATAGTAAATAATGTATTTATTAGACACACGGTAGAGTATTTAAATTTTTATTATGTTGTAATTTATAATATTTTATATAATCTTAATATTAAAAATAAAATTCAGAATAGTAAATCGAAAATTCCAGTTTAATAATTAGAATACACACATATGCCGTATTTGTGCATAGGTGCTCATTTTTCATTAATATCGCTCAACAGGGCCAGCTGTTTAATAGGGCCATTTGGCCCCGGTCCTGAAGCGGTCTGATTATCCGGAATCTACTGTATTTTGACGGAAAAATTTCCGTTATCGCTTATTCAAATATTAAAGAGGGAAATATTTCGGTAGTAAAACTGAGGTTGTAAAAATGAAACTCCCATTTGTTATTTATTACGAAGTTTTGCGTTCGAGATTGAAGGAATGGAATTTTTATCTTGTATATTATTTGTAAATACGACCAATAAAGGAATAATTTTTTAAAATCAGAAAAATATCAGTTTATAACAGAGCAATAAGTGTTAAACAGGGTATCGCAAAAGAGATTCATAAGCAAGCTCGTAGAAATTTTCTGACAGATCTGTTGCGTATAGAGTATTTGTATGAAGCCGAACTGGTAGAAATGATACAATACGCTAGGGCGAATAGAGGATATAAATATATTCTCACGCTTATAAATTGATTTCTAAATTCGCTTTCGCCATCCCGCTAAAGAGCAAAAAAGCAGATGACGTAAAAGTCCTTGTACCTATATCTCAAAAATACAGAATGAAAAATTTTCAAACAGACGATTGAAGCGAGTGGTTTAATTCGAAAATAAAAGCTTTACTTTTAAAGTAGCAATCGTTATTCGACATATTCCGATAAAAAGGCTTCGATAGTCGAACGTTTCAACAGAACTCTCAAGTCTAAAATGCGGCTTAGGTTTACAGAACAGTGTAATTATCGGCGGGTAGGCGTGTATCGGATGAAATTATCAATCAGTACAACAATACAGTCCACACAACCATAGGTTTTAAACCTTAAAACCGTTTTGCACAAAAACGAACGAGAGGTGTCACGAAACATCTCAGTTTTACGAAAAAACAGACGGCGTACGACCAAGTGTAAATTTAATAGTTTTCCTATTTGTAAGATTAGAATAACTCATCCTGTAACATATAATCGTAAATATGGGAAGGGGGAAGTAGTAAAGGGTAGGTTCAATGCGGAAGAACTTAGAGCCTAGTGCCGACTGATCTAATCTGTCCTCATCGATCCCCCTCTATAAAAATATTAGACCCAAATTTGAAGAAAATCGGGTCCTTTAATTCTGAGGTATAAGGCCGAAAGTCGAGTACGACACAAACATACATATGTACGCATATACACATACACATATGTTTTTTGGTCTATATGAATTAATTGGACCCTAAAACTTAAAGATTTGAATAAACCCCGATGCTCTATTTTTGTCACGATCACCATAGTTTCTTTTTTAATATAGCTATTCTAGATATATTAGTGGGAAAAGTAATCGTATTACGTGCGGATAATTCTATGTATAAGAATGAAGTAGAGATTAAATATTTCACGTTAGAGTTATTTATTATTTATTGAAATAAAGGGAAAATGTGATCGAACAGCACGTTGTATTACGGTTAAAATTTAATAGTTTTTTCCTATACAGTCTTTAAACGAGTCTTTATAATATTTTTTCTTTTCCAGAATAATTATTTAGTAGTTATAAAATAATTGTTATTTTCTAATATCACCCGTCTTAGTCTTCGAGATAACGGTTACTTTTAATTTTTTAAGACTTAAAAATTATTATTATTATTTATTAAAATAGTTACCGCTTAAAAAACTGAGATTAATTAAAAATGATGCCGTTAGTTGAACAACGCCCAAACTGTACGACGAAAACTTGAACACATTAGTTATTTGGCGTTTGTACAACCCTTATTTTAATGATTTTTGCGTATTTCCCACTGATCAGCTAAAGCAACAAGAAAAATCTAATTCTCTCTCTGTCTGTCTGTTTTAATGTTATTTTTTAAACTGAATACTAAAATTAAATTGCAAGGATATACAAAAAAATGGCTGAAGATTAAAATAAGCAACCCGAATTTATTATTATTATTATTATTGTTGTTATTATTATTATGAAACTAATATTCAGACTAATTGGTGAAGATATAACTTAACAAATATAGAACCTATCATTAAAATTTAATTTTTTAACACTTTTATTTACTTTTATAAAAAAATTATGTCTACAACGCAAATTTAAATATTTTTATTAACCAAAAAGTAGAACTTTTTTAACTCCTTTTAGCAAAGAAAATTACTGATTTATCTTTTACGGATGTTGCAGTTATGTTTTACAGTGTTCTTCCTTTCAGGTTTTTTTTTTCTTTTACATTATTTAATTTCCTGTGCTCTTCATTACTTTGTTTTATGAGTAGAATTTAAAGAAAATAAAGAACAAGACGGGAAAAATAAATGTAATTTGCTTCACTTTAATGTACAATCTATTTATATATATATATATATATATATATATATATATATATATATATGAAACCCTTTTAAAGCTATCCTTTAATCTTATTGATTGGGATTTTTTTTTCTAAATTTCCATTAAAATTGAATATTTATTCCTTTAACATAAAATAATTTATTACTTTTTTATAATTTATCTTATCTACGGTTTAAGTTTATTTTTTTCAGTGATACTAATGTGTTGTAGATAAATATATTTATCAACGTTAAGTATTTACTTGCGTTTGTGTTAGATTAGTACGCTGATTTTATCTGAAAACCAAGAACGGTATATTAGCAACTAGTTAAACGGTTTTTGCAGCAACCGTTATTGTTTTAATCTGAAACCAAAAGTGCTATACCCCTTTCAACAAAATAAAGATTACATTTTTTAAGATAATGTTGCTGGCTAGTAACAATTAATAAAAATGTTGTGTCGGACTTATTTAAAATTTTTTCTTTATTCTCCTTGACCCCCGATACTATAGACTTGATAAATGTTTTACAAAAAGCTTGATATCTGTTTATAAAGGAAAATGTATCTGGTTTGTAGATATTACGTTCATTATTCATTCGGATCGTATTCTCGTATATAATAGCGTAATACGATTCAAAAGTTACATTATTAAAAAAAAAATCCATTCCCAAACTTGAAATCCTTGACGGAGAAGTTAAAAATTTATAATTTTTATTTTAATAAAATCTGAAATAAATTTCTTTCCGCGTGAACCGATAAAAAAAATCACACACAAAAAAAAAACTTACTAGTGTGCTAATTTTGTTAGTATTGTTACGAAGTAGTCGATTTTGACTAGCTCGTAAACGAAGTAGAGATATATCTTGTTATGCTCTGATTAAAATCAGCTGAATTTCTTTTTCAGTATTTATCATAATTGTCACGTTTTTTTCCCGGAGTGTTTATCGATTGTTTTTTCTAGGTTCCAAAAATTTGATACTCTACACTAATCCTATTAGGCATCCTTTACTTTCGGATTACTTTGGACTGAAAGGGAGAGCATCAGGGTAGAAGAGTCGACTAAACACATCTGTCCGTCGGGTTCCAACCGGTTAAAATTTTAACTGAAGCGGAACATAGTACTACCATTCGTGTTCGATGAATTACCGCTATTCCTAACCTATTTTTATATCGAAAGACATTTCACTCTTCGACGTCCGTGCGTTTCATTCTATAATTTATCAGTAAAGTATGTATGCTTATTATTTTTTAATTAAATAATTGAAATTAAAATTACATAGTACGTAATTTAAAACAATTTAATTTTTAATCTGTGGAAATTTACAGACTTAAACCTCTGTTAGCGTAAAAAATTACTGGATGAATTAATATCTATTGAAAAATATTTATTCAAAATTTGAGCGTAGATTAATCGTTGCCGCAGTTTCAAAACGCATCGTTTGAAATTTTGGAACTAACGAAGGGCTAACCGATTTTCGGCAAATTATCATTATAGTCGTTGTGTATTCGGAGGTCAAAATTACTTCATAGCTTGAAGTGCGGCTGAGAAGTAGTCGTATTTGTTCCGTACCGTATCGCGTCACGTGAAATCGATGCCGTCCTGTACCGCCATATCGCTTGTTACGTCATTTCGCACCGCCACCGATACGTTTAATCTTTTGAATACGGGCCCCACTCTCAGCGTCAACAAAATAATATATACGATTGACTTTGAAGTATGCTAACCCGCTCTTTTTTTTCAACTCGGTCGCGCAGTATGTTTTCCGGCAATCCGAATATATTCTTGTTCCCTAGGCAGTATTATTTTTATCACATCGAACATTTTACCTAATATAAAATGTAAACATTTTACATTATCACTAAAAAGCAGTCTTCGGTTTTCCGACATACGCCTCCGAATATCCATCGTTATGGAAGTACGCGGTCAGCGTTTTTTTTTTTTTTTTACCGTTTAAGCTTTCATCGAGTTAAACGATTTTATCAGGTCCACCGATTTTAACAACGGGCTCTTGCTCAGTGCGCCGTGCTTTGCGCTTATAGTCGTTCCAAAATGACGTATCGCACTATTTAACCGATCGAGACATTTAACGTAATTGAAATATTTAGACCGACAGTAGATGAAACGCACAATCGTTACAAGCGGAATGCTCAGTTTTCTAGCAGGTTAGCTATACCCAAATTTACCTTTCTTCCGCGTCGGTGTAAGTCGTAGCACCGTTGTACACGTAAGTCAAACAAAAGCTTCATATCGTAACCGTTTTTACGTCTCGTACTAGCAAATAGAATTCAGTGTCGCTGAAAGAAAGCCTTTTCTTTGCCGTCGGACAGAACCCAAACGTCTACCTTACGCCGTAACGAAAGTTATTAACAGCACTATATAAACAAAACGTACAGTATCGTAGTAATTTCACCGAAATACAGCAAAATAAGCTATGTTATATAGCGTAAAAGATTTATTCATCGCAAACAGTAAGCAAATAACGGCATAAATGGAACGGTAGTCGTTATCTTTTGCGCGTTTTCAATTCTGTGGTCGTTTTAATCGCTACCGATTAAAATATTATAAAGTTATTCCCTCTACCTTATTAAAAGTGATTGTGTAGTAAAAAAAAAAAAAAAAAAAAATAGAAAACATCAGATGACTTCTCGAAACACGAAAGTATCGAATTCTTACATGAAAAAATAATGTACCTACTTCTTATATAAAAATGATTAAAATGCTAGATAGCAAATTCAAAAAAAAATAAATAAAACTAACTACTAATGATATATTAATAACGGTTTATAAATTAATATTATTATCGTCATATCTAAATTTGAAAATTTTTAATAAGTAATATTCATGCGTTTATTATAAATTTTGTATACGTGCCGAATATTATTACGTTATCTTAAACAGTTTCGAAATGCAAATTCTTGCAAAAAAACCCTCGTATATACAGACTGAAAACAAGAAAGTAATGCAATCTTTAGAAAATTATTTTTTTCTCAAATCTTAAAAATAGAATAACAATAATAATAATAATAACAGGACAAGATTTATATCCCACTCGTATAAAAAATAAAAAATCTCTGTAACAAGTAACAATCTTGCATTTCACTCCTTTCAACTGATTTTTCTAAACTTGATTATATTTTTAAAAAAATTATTATTTTTCCGATAAATTAATCATATTTATTATCTTGCGATAAAACTAATTACAGTTAAGTCAAAAGTCATTGAACGCCACTATAGCATATAATTCACTTATTCAAGGCAAAATTAGATGGAATAGAAAACATTTTACACCTCGGGGTTGATACATACAAAGTTGTTTGCCTTCGTAGGTAAAATATTTCTATTACGTCATATTTTATCTAGGTATAATTAAATTTAGTGTTTAAAGGAGAAGTGTGGAGGGACATGTAACTCAACCTATATTTACATCACATTTTGACCGAAGACTATTAATCGACTAGGTTTATAATTTAAGTAAGGTAGTTTGAATAATAAAAAAAAAACCGGAAATCGTTAATCTAAAACTATATTTCAATATGAGCGTATCCTGTGTAATCAATAACTATGTCTAAGTAATTAAACTACTTTAAGTAATTACAAACGATGCACTTACACTACAAATACTTACGTAAATATAAGTTCACAGAGACACGCATATATATGCGTGTCTTGCTATAGTATAACTGCTCGTGTATATACACGAGCAGTTCTTATTATTATTATTTTTACTGTTTTAATTTTTAACTAGTAGTGCACTAGCAGCACTAGTTTTTGCTATAGTATTGTGTTATACCTGGGAAATGAAGTTTATTTCACCTCAAATGCTTACTGAATACCAGAAAGTTTTTTTATTTGTATTATACATTTAAATTATTTATAAATATACATGCATCCCCGTCGCGTCTTCGCCCGCGCTATGTGCTTGCTTGCGTTTCCTGTCGAGATCAGGGGATGTTTAGTCGATCATGGCACGCTTCGCTCCCCTTTCCGTCTAGCCAGAGGACTATGCCCCTTGGACCCGTGTGTTCATTAAACTAATGCTTGTGAAAATAATAACGATAAATAAAAATTAAAGTTGTTTAATTTATAAAAAAATACCAGTTTATTGTAATTTCTTCAGAGCAACATTTTAGTCAGTACAGGACCCGAAACTTTGAACGATTTAAGAATGCGGATTTCAAAACAGTCGACCTCCATCGTAAAAATATTAGTTATAATTGGTTACCCGTATTTTGAACAGGTAAAAATGTATTTTACCCGTTTCTTGGCGATACCCGACAAACACCGCCAGGAAGTGACCGTACTTTGTCACATTTGTTTTTTTAAATACTTTTTATTTTTTGTTTTTCAGTTAAGTAATCGGAGGCAGGCAGGCAGTGGCTGTGTCGGTTGATACGCCGCGCCGTACATCTTCGCATCTCTCAAACATCGAGATAAAAAAACCCGAAAACGGTTTTCAGATATTTATCCGAAGAGTATTTGCAAGCGCCGCTCTAGTGAATATCTCATAAGTATAGATGGAAGCGGGAAAAATTTGCAATCGTTGTTTAAATTTTTTTTTACCTTTCTTCGCTCCTTTTAAGGTCGAATTTCAAAAAATCTAGAAATTGATTTTTAGATATTTACTTGATAATTACACAACCAAAAATTAAGTTTATATCTTCATTTGTTACCGAGAGATTAAAAAACAATAGCCGGTTTAAAAGAAATGTTTAACTTAGATGGCTTTAAGTACGTATAACTCTAATAACAGTAATGAAATCTCGCAACGTTTGCGCGCTTCAAGCGTTTTCAATTCGGAAATTTTGATGACAATGCTGCAATTCGCTCGGATCGGCCGATCGCTGGAAAAAGTCGATATCATGGAGAAGATTGAACAAGACCGCCACATTAACAGTGGTGATATCAGTAACAAAATAAACATCGACCTCAAAACAGTTTTAAACTGTTTGAAGAAGGCCGGATATAACAAGAAAAAAACTCGACGTTTGGGTTCCACATGATTTAATAATGAAAAGTTTATCGGATTGAATTTCCATCTCCGATTGCTATAATGAACCGAATCGAACTATTTTTGAAACGAATCATTACTGTCGATGAAAAATGAATCGTGTAAGATAAAAATCATGGTCTAAGCAAGGTAATGCTCCGTAAACGGTGGCATAGCTAGTATTGGCGCCAAGAAAAGAGATACTGTGTGTGTGTGTGTGTGTGTGTGTGTGTAGGTTGAAAAGGAATCATTCACTGAGTCGCTGCTGTCTTGTCAAGCAATTGATTCTAACCTCTTCTGTTAATAACTGGAAAGATTATTCTACGAGTAAGAAAAGTGGCGTTTTCCAATCAAGACAACGCCAGACCGGATAAATATTTTGTAAGTCGTTGATAATAATTAAGAGAGTTTGGCCAGGAAGTTTAGATGCATCTAATGTATAGATTTTACCTACCGCAAGCAGGCTACTATTGGTTTCGATCTCTACAGAACTCCCTTAACAGCATGAAGTCGGTTTCTAAAGAGGACTTGAAAATCACTTATCACAGTTTTCGTTTAGAAAACAGTTCTACAGGGACGGGATTGTGATTTTACTTAATAAATGGCAAATAGTGGTGTGATCAAAAGGATATATATTTGTTTAAGGGACTTCATTTGAAATATAAAACACATTGTTTTACTTTCTCATTAAAATACGAAGAATGTTTTCTCCAATCGTAAATTTATATAAAACAATTTCACTCAGAAACGGTAAGCAAATATAAAGATTTTGAAAATTTTATACAAATAAAATTCTATGAGAAATATTTTATCCTTTATTTTTTTGAAACTTTTGTTAGACTTCTCAAGGATTAAAGAATCAATAACAAAACCTTATTTTACCTTTATTTATTAAAATTATAATCCCTCGCCCTTAATATAACAGGAATCATCGTTAGACAAATCGTGGGAGGTACAACGTTTTTCATCATGCACCATATATTTATGCTTTTAAATATACAAAAACCGGCCTCCTTGGCGCTGGTAGCCTTGGACTGGTAGCGTCTCGGCCTTTCATTCGGAGATCCCGGGTTGGAATCCCTTTCTTTTTCCTGCTTAGCCTCCGGTAACTACCGTTTTGATAATTCTACAGAGGATGAATGAGGATGATATGTATGAGTGTAAATGAAGTGTAATCTTGTACATTCTCAGTTCGACCGTTCCTGAGATGTGCGGTTAATTGAAAAACCCAACCACTAAAGAACACCGGTATCTACGATCTAGTATTCAAATCCGTGTAAAAATAACTGACTTTACTAGGACTTGAACGCTGGAATTCTCGACTTCCAAAAAATCAGCTGATTTGGGAAGACGCATTCACCACTAGACAACCCGGTGGGTTCCGGGTTCGAATCCCGGTCAAGAATTTTCGCACGCTACAAAAACTGTCATTTAAAAAATAAACGATCAAATAAGTGACACTTCTATAACGCTAATCGCTTCTTTTTTTTTAATATCAGATCCGATGAATTGATTAGCTTTAGGTAAAAATAATCAACATTTTTCATTAAAATTTGTTTACTATTAATGAACCAGTCGGATAAAACAATATTTTTTTAATTCTTGAAAACAAATTTTTAGCACGAGGAATGAAATTCTGTTCTATTAATGCACTTGTGGAAATTTAAATGAAATAGTTTTAAAGCTAAAATCATTATCGACTTCACTGTGACACGTGAAAGGTACTTGTAACCAATTCTAGCAAATTTTACGATGCCCCGATGTTATTCAAAAGCTGAGCTTTAGTATAATATTATTTATAGTGTAAATAAACAAAATTTATTTGATATCTAAAACATAGAGATGCATTTTCATAGAAAATTACCGCTGTTGATTCTGCGGTTTAACATTTAGTTTAACATACACAAACCTGTTGAAAAATCAATAACATGCACATCGCATACCGTTTAATTTATATACCCGTTATATTAAAATACGAGAAACATTCTTACATTTTTTTTTGCATATCCGTTCCAATTAAACCACCGCCTCATCAGCTCGACCTTTCTTCGTCTTTTATTCCATTCTTCAATTACTTTATTTATCATTTAGTAAGAAAATTTATTTAATTTGTTAATCCTAATTTTCCAAAAAAATAAAATAAAATTATAGGTATTCGTATTAGCTTAATGTCTACTAACATTGGATTTATTTTAGTATTTTAATAGAAAAGAGGAGCCGTGCTATTCGGTTATTTGTATAAAATAACAGAGAAAACCTCAAAAACCAGTCATAAAAAATAAAAATTTACTACTAAGTACACACGCATTCCATCGTTAAGTAATAATCATCATCATTATTATAAATTTATTGCTAAAAATAAATTAAATACCTAAGGTTTTCCCAAAAATAATGCACAGTTGATCAGAATTCAAAGAAAATTTATACTCCAAATCGAGTTGACAGCTCTTCGATATAATCCCCCCGTGTGTAATCCACGCTTGGCAACGGGTCTGGCAGGCAGCTTTTGGATTCCTGTCAGGAGACGATCTTTGTTGAACTATCGAATTCATTGGTCACGGAAAAAATGAATTCGTCGGTGTGGTTCTTTCAACTTTGGAAGGAATTCGATTAAGTCCGGCGGACTGAAACCAGGGCTGTGTGGTGAAAGGCGAAGGATTTTCCAAGCGGAATCGGTGAAAATATCAACAGTAGAACTGGTAATATGTAGGCGCGCCATTATCATGCGAAATTGACTTAATTTTTTCTAGATGTAGTTTCCTAATCCTCTGTCGCAAATCTTTCGAATGAAGTTTCTGTAGTAAGTAGCAGACACACAATAACACCTTTCGGTACTTTGTTCGTAGCCGTAACACTCGCTTTATCGTAAGCAAGAACCATCATTTGCTTCACTTTTGACAGCATGCGACCGCACTTCTTTGGTGTCAGACAGTGTTGACTCTTCGAAAAACTGTTTTGTGCATTCAGTTCAGATTAAAAATCACGTATCGGTGTATCTTCAATAGCAATTCGATTCAAATACTGCTCACTTTATTCGTGCGATTTCGAGACGCGTCACTTTTTGCTACACATGCGATCGGTGAGATACTCATCTCGCTGCAAATTTTTTCGTGCAAATGTTCTGTTAAATTGCGGTGTACTATATAGTTTTTAGTGTTCCGGTTTCATTTTCGATTTCTCTCTCTGTCATGCGATGGTCTTTGTCGATCACCGTGGCAAAAATAGCGATTATTTTGTCTACGTCTATAGAAGTATACGGTCGGCCAGAGCGAGGCTCATCTGCTCTACTCCTTCTGCTCTCCCTAAACGTTTTATGCCGACGCTGAACGTTGCTGCGATCTACAGTATTATCACCACACACTTCCAATAACTACTGATAAATTATCGGCAAGTTGTTGTCTCTTAGAATTTTGATGTAAGCTCGACGCTCTAATTTTGTTGTATGACCAGAGTTCATTTCTGCCTCGTTTTCGAACTGCACTGACATATCGTCTGTGAACCTTGTACAGTTTATTCTCATGCTTCCTCCATTAATTTATTCATATCTTCTAAAGCACTTTTTTCTTGATGAAATACTTCATCACACAGAAGCTTACAGAAATGTTTATACGTGGAAATGGAATTATGTAGCGTATGAAAAATGCCATGTTTGACTGAGATTTGAATCCGGGATCCTCGGATGAAAGGCCGAGACGCTATCACTCCGCCACGGAGATCGACTAATTTATGAACGTATCTTTAATATACCTATTAAACAAGGTTGTGAGAGCCTGATTAGTAGTCTTATCTTAATCCTTTTTTTTGGACAAGCGCCCAATTTGAGCATCCTTAATTTTCATACCAGTTTTTTAATTAAGTTACTACTCTCAAACTAACCTTTTATCCAGTCCACTCCGTGAGTTCTTAATATTCCATTTGACAATCGAATGCTTTTTCTTAATCTCTAAAATACATGCTACTACTTATTCCTTTACTTCTTTCTATATACATATCGTTAATATTAGTCGATGCTAGATTAGTAATTAAAAAGAGTGACAAAAAATCAAACTTTTCCTAGTCGCATACAATATGGCTGAGACAAGTTAATGGAATATCACCACTCCTACTCGAGTTAGTTTTACACAAAATAATGAAAACCTTTTGGCAGATGAATGATATGGGTGTGAAGGTCGGGTCCAAAAACCGAAACGTAAGGATAAGATGCGTAGACATTTCTGAAGACCTGGCTATTGTAGCTGAATCGAAGGAAGACTCAGTAGCACAGAATAAGAGTTAACAGGAATAGCTCAAAATTCAGGCCTTCAAGAAAATTTTACCAAGACGGAAATCATGACGAACATGAAATCATTCACTCAAAAGACAATAGGAAATAAATATGGAAAGATAAATGTCACCGATCACTTAAGTACGTAGAAGAAATTTTAAGCACCAGAGAAATACATGAAGCGTCGATTGAAAATAGAATATTAAAACTGAAGAAGCGTAGATTTATCACCAAAGACATCTACAGTAAGAAGAATCTCTTTTCATTCAGACTGAATTATAATAAGGGGATTTACCAAAATCAAGAAGACCTAAAAACAGCGATAAGGAAAAGAAGATTAAATTTCTTGTAGCGTATGATCAGGTTGGACCTAACATCTTAAATAAACAAATCTTTGACGAGCTATGAAACATGAAAAGCAAATCAAATTACCTGAACCAAATGGAAGAGGAATTTCAAAGGATAGGCTTGGAAGAATCGGAGTGTTGCGATAGACAAAAATTCCGAAAAATAATTTACGATATAAAAGTTCTTGTGGCAGAAAAAAGAAAGACGGGAAGAAAATGGTCAGATGAAAAAAAAATGAAGCCATGCAAAAATTGAGAAACGCATGGAAGAAGAGAAAAGAATCTAGAAAGAAGTGTGCTCCTTGTTCTTGTATCAATATATTTCGTGATATATATATCCATATTGGAATTAATTGATACTAACGATTGGTTGTAGAAGTCCACGTCTAGTTGTGATATTAGGAATATATGCTATTTCCCAGTTAAAATTTCGTAAGAGACCACCAACTTTACTGCTTGTTTAGGTCCCAAAAAGTATAGTAGGGCGTGTTTTTATTATAAGATTTAAAACACAGGCGAAATCTTTCGCTAGCTGTAACTCGAAAATAAAGTCTTTTCAAACTTATGTTAATATGAACTTTTTTCATTATTTTCACCAGTAGAACATGTCCTAAACATTTCTCCATCTATTTGTGAGATTTTGTATATATATTTCGTTTTTTTAAAATTTATTTGTTTAACGTAACCATAGTTTTGTCTCTTCATGAAAGCATATTTTAATATGTTTTATATATATCTTATATGCGTACGTAAATGCGAAAGTTTGTTAGTTTGCAACAGCATCACGCGAGGACCCTCTGACCGATTGCTTTCAAATTTTCTAGGTACATTTGTGTTATCCTAGGGAAGTTTTTAATCTATAGACCGAAGTTCTAGCCTCCTTGGGGATTAAGATATTAATACATTCATTAAAGAAACAAAATTTAATTCTTTTACTTGTTTATATTTCTGTCATCACGGCAACAGAAATATAATGAAGTAAAATTGGTAATTATTTTTTCTATAATAAATATCCATAAAATATTTAATTAATAATCTCGCAATCGTAAGGATAATGAACGCATCTGGGTTTCAGGAGGCGGGACCCCCTGGGTAGTGTACATATATGCTGGGTGATTTACGAAGAATGTAATAGAACATGTACTGAAGTACATGTTCTGCTATTAAAAATGAAGAAAGTTCATATAAACAAACGTTCGGAAACGCTTAGTTAGTGAATGTCGGCTGCTTTGATGTCGGCTAAGATTTCGCCCTGATAATTTCGCCTTCGAAATAATCAAGCCGGATTGTAATGAAGAGGTAAATTTAGTAGTTTTATATGAAATTTGCCCTGAAAAATTGAAAAAAAAAGTAGGTTCCAGAACTATATTTTTAGTAGTTTTTCAAAACTCTGCGGTAATAGACAAAAGTTGGGGGTCCAAAAACACACTATTTTATGTTTGGCATAAAATAATTTTATTAGATGAGTAATAAACACGCAGACGTTTTAAATAATTTTTAGGAAATATGATTTTGAGTAAAATTGTATGAATTTAATATGTAGCTACATACTGATGTGATTATTCAATATTGAATCTATAACTTCGTTAAATCCTGCACTGTTTATATAAATAAATTATGATAATTCTTCTCAGTAGGTATATTTATTATTTTATATTGATTTCTATTGACTCTAATTTTAGGTAAGATATTTCAAGTCAAATTAAAAAAATTATACACACCAACATACTTTATTAAAATAAGAAAAATAATGTCTTGCCGATTTAAAATAAAGAAAAAGAGTTTTCCCCTATAAAGTATACTAGTATCTTTTTCTAAATTGCCTTGAAATATTTTATCTGACGATGAATTAAACTGCAACTATGTAATAACATACATTATTAGTGAAAATACCTAACATATATATATATATATATATATATATATATATATGTGTGTGTGTGTGTGCAGTGTTAACATGAATTTCCTTGAGCCAAAGTGGAACACCTGGGACGTAGTTGATTTGACGACCGTGTCGCAACTGACAAGACTATTCTGACGCCGTTAATCATGCAGGTTACTACTGCTAGTAATTTAACACGGCTTGGTTTTCGTAGCTAATTAAAGAATATACTTAACTAACTTCATTAACCTTACTTTTCACGGGTTGATCGGCAGATATAATTTATCTGGGATTTTCCATTACACATTTCAATTACTTTTTCAATTTATATCATTTTCTCTTTTGAACGGAAAAATACGAACTTTGTTGTGAAAAATAAAACTTTTATATTGTTATTTTCGTTGGAAATTATTTAATTATATTTATCTGTTTGAAAGAGTGAAATTCTACTATTATATTTATTTTAATATGAATACTGAAGTTAAGTAACATCGAGCATGATAGTAAACGGATTAGTTATCATTCATTAAATTTATGGATGATGTCATTCTCTAGGAAGTTTTCGTCAATACTGGAATATCTTTGAAAAAATCTAAACAACATACCGTTTAAGTGTGGAAAACCTAGAAAATATACTTTAATTAAAGCTGAATAAAGTATATAAATTTCAAATCGATTTTCAAGAAACTAGTATCAAATATCTTTTGAGTGTTTTTACAAGTATAACCGTAAAATAAACTTATAAAGTAATAAAACTAATTACGTAGAAAACATTATAAAAGAAAAAAGAGATTTTTTGAATTAGGCAATAAATTGGGAAAAGAAACTTGTAGCTAATTACAACTCTTAATTTGGCATGAACATAAATAGTTTTCTACTTTCTCATGTCATTTTTTAATTTTTTTTACCCGACTCCCCAAAAAGGAGTGTATGTATTTAGGGTGTGGGTATGTATGTATGTATATATGTTTTTTTACATCGTAGGAACTCAACAGCTGAACCGATTTAGATATACGACCCCGCGTTGGAATCCCTACGTTACCGGGAGTGTCGTAGGCTAAATATTGATATATATATATATATATATTTGCAGGTGAATCAAAAGTGAAGGAAAGTAATCTGAAAACTGGCTGTAGAACTTGAAATAATGAAAAAAAGGACTGTTGAGTAACTGAAGAGACAAATGGCAGTAAAAAAATTATTATTTATTAAACGATTAAGAAACTAATAATAATCCTAATCCTAATTATCAGCATATTCCCGGGGTATATTTGTGCACTTGTCCCATCTTTTTTTGAGCATTCTTATTCCGGTAACAGAGTATTATTCAACCCGATATGTGTCATTCTTGTACCGCATTCTATACCCACTCGTTGCCAAACTCGGTGCTTCGTAAAATGTTTTTGACAAGGGCAAACCAAAAACAAATCTTATGATGCAAGATCGAAACTGTAAGGAGAAAGTTGCAATACCTCCCGACTTAACTGTTGAATAACTTCCCGCGTCTTTTGAGTACTATGGAAGCGGTCGTTATCATATAGAATTATGCTTTTTCAAGACAATCGGGTTTTCTTATTACGAGTATCACTTTATTTTCTTGGGAGTCATAACTCACTGTTGATTGTACGTAGTTCTTCCACATAATCGTAATAAGTTGGGTCTTTATAGTCCCAAAACTTCATGTTAGCTGGCTGCGCGATATATCGATATCGATGTATCGTTATGACTAATATCGTTAGCTGGCTGAATTATTTTCTGGCGACTGAACTCGGATTTCTCCATTCCGTATTCAGACCTTTGGATTCCGATTTAAAATTATGAATTTAAGTTTCACCACGAAGTTATAATGGGATCAAGAAGATGCGTAACTTATCGCTAAAATCTGTCGTTCAATTTCCATCCAAATGTGAATTCAAGTAACTTTGTGATCTTGATTTGGCTCTCTCGGAACTCACCGCGAACATAATTTTGTAGTAATTCAGCTTATCATCGGATAATGGAATGGACAGTGCTGATACTCGGACAACAAATTTCAACAACTTCGACTGTTTTTGCGAATAAGATCATTAATGCAATTTTTCAAAGCGTACCGTACATCCATATTCGAATCGGTTTTCAGCTACGATGAAAATCAATGACAATTGTTCTCTCCGATTTAAACTGTTCATGTTATATTTATTTTAAAGTACGGGTAGAATAATATATAAAACGCAGGTTATATAAACAAAATCCGTACAAAAACAAAATCGCAAAAAGCAAACAAATTTTATCTCGATGAAAGTAAGAAAAGGAATGCAAACAAGAGATAAATGTTAACAATTAAAAAAACACGACTGCCAAAAAAACATTGCTCTTTAATATAGGATATTTAAAGAGCGTGCGGGTGACAATTTTGTATATAGTATGTGTAAAAATGCTATAATATTTTTAATTTATTTAAACATATGTGTATATATATATATATATATATATATATATATATATATATATGCGGGATCATATATATAAATCGGTTCAGCCGTTGGGCTGCTCGTACTCCCTGAATATATTGCCCTCCCTTTTTTGGGCAGTCGTGTAATAAACAATGCTAACTAATTAATTAGAAGCGTAAGTTCAGGGTGTCTGTAATTAATTTTTTCTGTAGTATACATTTTATTTTTTTTACTGCTAATTGTTTAGAAGTGTGTAGCAAAAAATTAAATCATACGAATTACTCCTAGGTGACTTTACTATAACAATTTTACATTGTGATGTTGAAAATTACATTGTGATGAACATTCACAAAAAAACGTATGGGCAGAACTCAGAATAACTCTGTTATTTTAAGAATCAGTTAGAAATAAATTTATCCAGTAAATTCTGTTGTTCGTCAAGAATGGACGAGAATAATATTGGATAAACCGTTACTAGAGCGGCAAAATAAATAAAATAATTAATTATATTGCCATTCTCCATGGCGTGTGGTAGTATCTCATCTTTTAGTGGTGAAAGACTCGGGTTCGAATCCTGGTCAGTCATTAACGGTTTTCATATGCTAAAAAATTCAATTCCGTATTCCCAAGCCCAAGATTCAGGCTTATGTGATGAATTTATCATCAAACCAAAAAAGGTAGACTGTTAAATAAAATATTCGTATTCAAAAATAATAATTATGAAGAATGTACGGGAAGGCAATAAGATAAAAAAATAAATATGATTTTCCATAGCCGTGAATTGGAACTTCATATTTACAATTTGTACTCGTTAATATATCAGACAAAGATATTAGTTTATCTAGTTAGTATTATTTAAAATTTCTCAACAGCATAATATTATTTTTATAAAGGAAAATCTATTAAATTTATTTTAATAGATTGTTAAATAAATGTTTCGTTTAATGGAAGTGTACTTTTGTTTATTTATTTATTTATTTTTGGGAGGGCGTAGTTAATTGTTATTTTGCAAAAAATAAATACATAGATGTAAGTGAATGAAAATTTTCTTGTAAAAATAAAAAGTCTTGAAAGTTTATCCCACTTATTTCTACGATAACTTTTTACAATTATGAGATGGAAAGAACAGTTTGCATAAGCTATAAAAAATCTTTAGCATTTTAAACAAATATGTGAATACGTGACTATAGGAATGTAAAAAGGTTCATACATATTTATTTTTTAATTTAACTGTACAGAGCTACCTGAAAAAATCCCTTTCGGCACGCCGGAAGGCGGAGGTAGATTTCATCTGTGCTAAGTAGGAGTTAAAAAAGATTTCCACCATAATATTAAGAAAAATTTACTCAATACGACAATGGTTGCATGTGAAAAAATTTTCACATTTAGCGTTTAGCGTACGACAAGCCCAATCTTCTTGCAATTCCATTAACATTTTGGTCACCCCTTGCCGTAAGGGCTGGTCATATCAAAGGTTGTTTCAGACAAAAGTTTTTGCCTATTAAGAGAGGTATGATTTTTTTTTGTCTTCGAAACCCTTTTTTTTCCACCGCCTGAGCCAATGATTGGTGATATGGTCGGATTTTTCCCAATAACAAACTCGACCGAGACTTTGGATCATTATATTTTATGTATCGATTTGAAAGTGATTGGCGCAAAATTACGGTAGTTATCATGTCCACAGGATAGTGAAATATATAAATGTACGTATAAAATTTTGAACTGAGGGTGGTTTTGGGATCTGCGGGATGTGAAACGCGAAGATTTGTCGAAATATTCCGCAAGTCGAATCATGGTACCCATTACAACTTTTTTATGAAATTACCTAAAAAAAGCTATAGCATAATTAAATTTTTTAATTAAGATATTTTTAATTATGCGTTACAGATTTTAAAATAATAAAAACTTCTTGTTTCTTTAATTAAGACATCTTAGTAAGGAATGTTCTGGATAATTAAAAAAGTACGTAAAAAAGGTTTATCTGAAAATATATTGCGTGCGATCGTGCGCACGCGTGTGTATAACTTGGATATAATTTATAATTTTTAATTACTATAAAAGATAAGATAAGAAAACGAGTAATAAAGAGAAAGATAAAAGAAAACAATTTATGAAACACTAAGACGAAAAAACGATTAAAAAAAGGAAAGAAATATAATTTTATGATAGTTATTGATTTTATAAACAGATGTTTTTAAAATTGCGTCTCGGTATTGTTTTTCTGATTATAATACCACGTAGTTATTCATTAATATTATTTGTTTTACGTTGGCTTCATTAGGAACACATTCATCGTAAAATAAAAAAGAACAAACAATTTTTGATTATAATTACAGGAATTTTACAATATAATTTTATTTTAAATAAATTAAATCGAATTCCGCAGTAATTATTTTAAAATTTTATTTATTTTACAATTCTATTATAGCAGTATTTTTTTAATATAATTATCAGATTATATAAAAAAACCTTTTTTTTATTAATGGAGTAAAAATTCAAAATAATGAAAATCTTTTGGCAGATGAATGATGCGGATAAGAGATCGAATCCCAAAACCGAAACGTCAAATAACATTCCTAGTCTTTGATGATGACGTGCTCGTTTAACTGAATCGTAGAAACACTGAAGCATAAATAGAAGAGTTAACAGGCCTACAGGAATCCTTTACCAAGACGGAAATCACTCGCACAAAAGTCAATACGGATTAAGTACGGAAAGATAAATGTCACGGACCGCTATAGGTACCCAGGAGGGATTATAAGCAAAACAGGTCGATTGAAAATAAATTTAAAAAAATGAAAACAGAAGAAGCTTAGATTTCTCACCATAGACATCTACAATAAGAAAATTTTCTCCAAGATCTTGAAATTAAGTCATTAAACGACTGTAGTAAGACCGCTATTCTTATATGGCACTGAAACATTACACCTTACCGACCTCGAAAAATTATTCGAAATCTAAAGGAAAATTCACGTCCCAAAAGTTACAAACAAAGGATACAAACTGAAATCCTAGAAACAGAAGAGATAAGGAAAGAAGGTTTAATTTTTGTGGCGTATGATCAGGTTGGACCCAAAAAGATTAAATAAAAAAAGATCTTTGACGAGTTGTGGAACATGAAAAACAAATCGACTATTTGAAACGGATGAAAGAGGACTTCCAAAGGACAGGCTTGAAAAAAGTGGACTGTTGCGATAGACATAACTTTGGAAATATAATTTACAATATTACAGTTCTTGTGACAGAAATAACATGAAGAAAATGAACAGATGACCAAAAACGAAGCCGAGCTGAAAAAAATGAGAAACGCATAGAACAAAAAATATAGAAAGAAGTGATATTTGCGTGGTCCTAAGTCGGCCTTACCGCATAAATAAAACTTAAAAGGAAAGAAAAAAACGCTTTCCTCTTTGTTCACTTTTTTACTTTTGAGTTTGCGTTTGTCTTGAAGACGGTTGTTAATATCCAGAAGAAAGTTTTTCCATACTATTAAAGACTTTTACGATTCGAATAATCTACATTTCTTTGCTTCTTTTTTTCTTATTCTTAAATGCAACAACTTAACCACTGTAGGCATTCCAATACAACATACGATTCAGTGAGAAGAATATGATAACCGTTCGTACGAATAACAAGTATTTTAAGCGTGTAAAATTCTTCGAGTGTAATCGATACTCATTTCAGCAAGAGATATTTTGTAATAAAACCATTACTCTCGCAGAAAACGATTTTGATTAGCGTCTCATGTATCGCAGATCACATGTGTAACTGTTAAAAGGACTACTATAATTATTACAAAGTAATACATTATACATCCATTTTCCTGAATTTCCAATCAGAAGGGGAAATAACCAAATTAATTAACGGATAGATTATTTAACAAAAAACGAAATTATTTACTTAATGATAATGTAATACTTTGAACCAGTTAATTAGACGAATTTTTATTAGCAAAATTACTAGATGACAAGTTTAGGATATTAAAATTTATGTCGTTTTTTTCGGGTTCTAAACGATAAAGATCGTTCGTTAGAACCAATTGTATTTTGTGACGATCCGGTGCAACCAGATAACAAAGTTTACCCAGATTTATTGAAACTAATTAGGATTGATTTTTTATATCTATTTTGCCTAAATTTTATAGTATTTCTCGGCTAATGTATCTGAACGAAAATTTCATGAAAATCAAATAAAGGACACAGCCTTTTCTCATTTATTTTCTTGGCCATCTCTGAAATACGATTTTTACTGTTAATTTATGCTTATTAATAAATCATTTGTCAAAAAGAAAATTATCAATACTTTAAACACGTTTAGCATGATAAATCATTTATATATTGCGTCACTGATAACGCCGAAGACAATGAAAATTCACGAGTAATGATGACCTAGGTAAACAAAAGAACAAATTACATTTTTTTTCAAATAATTAGGATTTTTAAAAAATTGCTTTAAAGATCATTTTTTAACGCTGATTTTACTAAAAAAATATGATTTTTAAAGAAATATATTATATGTATAAATTTAATTATACACAGCATCTGTGCATCACAGCAACAGGCTCACGCCCGATTACAATCCTTATTATGCCTGTTCCGTGAAAACACGAAAAACATTTCAACACATCCTACAAGCGAGTATAAAGAAAAACGTTTATACAAACATCGGTCCAAAAATGCTTCATTTTTCGAGTGGAAAACGTTTTTCCAATCGAAAATATTTAGCTCTGACTTCTGCTGCAAGGAACCATACTAAAGCCGATACTAAAATATCAATAAGGCCGTACTAAAATCCTGAAACTAAAATTAAGGAGGTGGACGGTTAAATACGGTTTTTTGTTTAAACACTGAATAAAATAAGTCCAAAAACTGTATCTCTAGTAATTTTGGAGAAAATTTATTTAAAACTGAAAAACTGGTGTCGCGAAACAATTTCTTTTGATTTGATGCACAATAGTTTCGTTAATTTATCGATAAATAAATAAAATTTTCCAACAATATTTATAGAGAATTTAATTTTCAGAGATTGTATGTCGTGTCGACCGAACTCGAAGAAGGGTTTAAAATTTGTAATTTTTATTAAAACAAAACAGATCGAAATGCGGCAGAACAATTTTTCTCCAAAAGATAAATCTTTTAATATTGGAAAAATCTACAAACAAATAAATTAGGAGTATTAACAAAAATGGATAAAGAACTTTTTGCTTTATTTTCACTTGAAAATGCAAATGAAATTTTTCTTGATTCTTCGAGTGACACTTTTGATTTCATTACATTTTTGGCATCCACTTTTTAAAAATACGTTTTACAAAATAAATATTTTTTAAATTTTGGAAATTATTTTTCCGCCACAAGTATTTATAAGGATTAAATTAGTATAATTTTGCTCGATGAAGCGAGAATCTAAAATGAACATTATAAAATAAAATGTCAGTCAAGTTTATGTATAAATCAAACATTGTTTTTTTAATTATTAGCTGTAATTTTTTACGTAATCCAAGAAGCGAATGAATATGTTTGGTTAATTATTTCCAGTTTAATAATAATAATAATAGTAAAAAATGAACAGAAAAGCAGTGTTTTACTTTATAGTAATTGAAATATTCGTACTTTGTACGGAAAATAACTTTATTTATAAGTTTCTAGTGTTTTTTATGACTTCCTTTTGAAACTGAAAAATTATTTATATCTATAAATCGGTATGTATTTGTTTCCATATACAAATTTAAATTATATGATACAAATCTATATTTAGGATTTAAAACCGCTGGTAGGATTTTAAATTTTAAATCTACCGACAATTTTCATTTTCAGTTAACTAAAGAACATAAAATAAATCTAAATATTTGTTTATTATGAGTTGCATGTTAAGTCCTTAAAGAGCTGTGAATTCAGTTCCTGTATGCAAGGGAATTTTAAGGTACGATTTGTGGAACAGTTTATGCCAAGTTTGAGCTATCAGTAATGGAAGCTTTACAACTATACCGAATCTTTTGATAAATTCAAGCTCTTTTTGACCTTCTTAGAGATTTTAAAATGGTTTTTACTTATATAAATATAGAGTATATACTTACATAGAGTAAATAGTATATATGTATCTTATATTTAATCAAACATAGAGAAATTACATATATATGTTTTAAAAAATAATTAAAATTATAAAGACAATTTTTTTTTGTAATTATTTGTCCAAATACACTTTTGTTATATATATATATATACATATTAGACATATACTACACATTTAAAATAATACGTTGCCTATTCTAATAGAACTTGCAAATTTATATACTGTTAATAAAATCAAGTTTATGCAGTAAATCGTTAACGAACATATATATATATATATATATATATATATATATATATATATATGTTCGTTAACGATTTACTGTATATGTATATATATATATATATATATATATATATACATATTTGTACATATAAACGAGGGATATCTCTAAAGTAAAGACCGCTAGAAAATTTCTCTCCTTAAGGTTGGTGAACCTGTGTCGTTCATGGCCACGCTAGAAATGTACATACTGCATTGTTGTCTGTAAGTTATCGCGTTGTAATATCTTTGATTACGTGTGAGTTATTATGTTATAAAATTAATAGAGAAATCGATGTTGCCGTGCCGCCTAATGTGAAGCACGTGGAGTCATACGTTTTTTAAACCATCAAAACGTTAAGCCGGCGGAAATTCATAGGCAGTTGGTTGCGGTGTACGGTGATAATGTAATGAATGAAAGAAACGTCCGAAAATAGTGTGAAAGGTTTACAAATAACAGAATTAATGTGCATAATGAAGAACGTTCGTTCGATAATCACCGAAAACTTGTTGAAACGCGTCGATGATGAAATCAGAAAAGATCGTCCGATTAACGGTTTCCGACCTGGCCCTTCTTTTTCCTGATGTTTCAAGATATGTTACTGGTCGCATTGTTCATGACCATCGAGGCTTCAGAGTGCTTGTGCACGTCGGGTTCTGCACGTCTTAACGGTACTCACAAAAAAATCTGAATGAGATCTGCTTTGGAATTTTGATGTGCTACACAGAAAAGTGAGTTTCTTAATTCTCTTGTTACCAGCAATGAAACGTGGATTTCGTATTACACGCCACAGAGAAAACGGAAGTCAAGTGAATGGTGTCATTCTCAATCACTAACCAGACCGACAAAGGTCAAGCCACAGCCATTTGGACCGGAAACTGATGGCCACAGTTTTTTGGGATCAGTTTGGCATACTGCTGATTGATTTCATGCCACGTGGAACGACTTTAAATCCAGAAGCGTACTGCGAAACTCTACGTAAGTTTCAGCGCACTATTCAAAATCGACGACGTGGGCAGCTGACCGACGACGTCGTCCTGCTGCACAATAATGCACGTCCCCAAATTGCGGGTCCGACACGAGATTTATTGAGAACATTTGGATGGGAAATTTACGATCACCCACCATATGGGTCCTGACCATATAGCTGCTTCTGTTTACCATTTGTTTGGCAAATTGAAAGAATTTTAAGTGGTAAGAAATTTGCAGGTGACGATGAACTTAAAAATGCTGTTAATCAGTCGCTAAATGGACTGGCGGCAGAAGAATACGACGAAGGTATATTAAAGCTGATGTATCGCCACGATAAATCTTTAATTCGTGTGGCGATTATATACAGAAGTTGTATAAAGTACGTAGTTTAAGAGAAATAAAAAATAGTTTAAAGTTTTTAGAATAATTTTTTTTTTTACTTTGAATCGGTCTTTACTTTAGAGATAACCTCTCTCTCTCGTGTGTGTGTGTTTTTTATTTTAATAAATAAATCATAACTAATGCCTACTTCATACAGGCTAATAATATCTACGCAAATAGAGTTAATGAATAAATTACTTTTCTATGTCTGTTTTCGTCATTACAAATTAATGAATTAATTAATTTTATTATTATTATTAGTATTATAATGTTAAAATGATTATTATATTTGACGTATGTTACTTTAATTAAACACCATAACAACAGTACTTTTTTTAGGAATTAATAATTGTAACTAAAAAATGATGTAATAAATTTCAGTGTTAGCTTTATAAGTTAGAAGTATAAACTTTTATAAAATAAAAATTTATCTGATTTTACGATGTAGTTATTATGTATTGTACCGTTTCATCTTTACCGATGCATATGAAGCTTAATAACTCGCTTCATATTGAGGTAACAAAAGAGTCTGTGGGCTTATCTTATTCTCCAATTTATTTTCTGTGAACTTTAAAATGTATCATTAATAAAATTAAAAGAATTAAAAATTAAAAGAAACTAAAATACTCTTTTTACTTCCGTGTACGAAAGAAAGGGAGTATTGTGATCGCGAAAAATTTCAGTTTTCAGATTACAACGGAAATATCCATTTTGACCATCCCTGAATCCATTTTGACTAGTTTCGGCGTGACGTCTGCACGTACGTACATGCGTATGTATCTCACATAACTCAAAAACGATTAGCCGTAGGATGCTGAAATTTTGAATTTAGGACTGTATAACATCTAGTTGTGCACCTCCCCTTTAGATTGCAATCGACTGGACCAAAATTATCCAAAACAGCCCAAAATCCAAAAGATCTGGAATTTGCAATTTTTTTTAACTCCAGTATTAAGTTCTCATTGGAAACTTTTCAACGAAATTTCATAAGTGGTATTTATTTTCATCGGTTGCAGAGTTATAGTCTAATGAAATTTTAATTAATGAAATGTTTGGATCTTACGAGGGGAAGGCACATCGGTTCGAATCCGACTTCATATACACATACTTTTTTCAATTTTTTTTTTAATTGTAATATATTGATTTATTAATAATTATTAACCACTGTCTGTAAAAAACGTTTTACAATAAATAATAATTCAATAATAACAATAAACAAAAAAATATTTAAAAAATCAGAAGTTATTAGTGAAATGAAATTTTATGTACTTTTCATTTTAATTCAAGAATTTTTCCAGAGATTAATAAAAATTATTAGTAAGTCATTATATTTAAATTAAAAAAATTTTTTTTTTTAAATGTATTTCTATATGAAATCGGATTTGAACCGATGTGTGCATGGTTACGGATCGTTTGTGTTTGGAACGTTGTCACTTACAGCATTACTTGAGCGACGAGAAACAAAATTAATATATAAACTAATATAAAATGCCGATACGGACACCACAAAAAAATGTGATGCAACGTGGTGTCCACCACAAAGCAATTGTGTAACTGTCCACTTTATTACAAAATTGGAGGATCGTATATCACTCTCAAATGAAATAAGTTTAAATGAAGTGCATCAAAAAAATGTGTATATGTAATTTAATAGGCGTACAAGGAAGCCATATCGTGTTCACATCAGATAGTTTTAGTTCTTTTTGACTTAATTAAATTTTCCGCCGATCTCCGTGGCGTCTTAGTCTTTCATCCGGAGATCCTGAGTTTGAATCCCGGTCAGGCATGGCATTTCTCATACGCTATAAATTTCCAAAGTTCCATTATCATAGAGTAAAATGATCAAAGCAGTCGATGCCCGTATTTCACAAAAAAAAACTTTATTCCTCTATAAAATATGAAAAAATGTAAAATATACCTAATTAATTATTTAACAATTAAGGCGTATTTTCGATCCATTTATTTTAGTCATTTTTAGATCGTCATTTATTTTTATTATGTGCTGTTTGGTGAATATAGTTATAAATGTATTTTTTTAAATGGAATGAAAAATAGTTGTATATTCGTTTATTTAAGATTAGTTAAAAAAATTAATACTAATTATAAAAAACAATTTTTAAGTATTATTTAATGACTTAAGCGTAACTTTCCCAGAAAAGTTACGGGACCAATGGTGATTGAATCCCCCCCATCCCTTAAACAATATTTACCCAAATTAAATGGCATCAATATTCATCTTTATTCATAAGTAAGAATTTCATAAAAATAGATTAATCCAGTTTGATGATATGAAACAATACAATTGCCGTCGAAAAAAGCAAAGAAATTAGGCATATTATCCCACTTCTGAATTAAATTGCCCAATATATATAAAACTAAAGTGGCAAAATAAGTAATGGAAACATGTAATTAGTACAAGAATGTAACTTTGTGCCCAGAAATGTCCAAAAAAAGTATTTTTGGTTCCCACTCCTTTATTGGAGTTTGAATAACAACGAAAACACTATCAGAATAAATTACTTGAAATAAAACCTTTGTATAAAATTTTGACAGAAAATTTTCGGTAAAAACTTTTTTGAGAGATAACGGGATTCATATGATCGATATTTCCCTGCTCCCTTTACCGATTTCGCCCAAAATTAAATATATTAATGATCTATATACAGAAACCATTATGTTAAATTTACTCAAATCGGCCCATCCGCTCTAGAGATATTTTATAACAAATAGACCGATATATATATACCCATACGGCATTTTTCCACTTCAGGAATGGATAGATATGGTGTAGTCGCAGATAAAAAAAAAAAGAAATCGCTTTAGTATTTTCCTGGACAAATTAAAGAAAAAGTTAATCAGAGCATCACCAAGTACACATTTGATTCTTATTCTTTTCTTGCGCTACAAATTTAACAATTTTTTAAAATCTATATTTTTAAACTCTGATCGGCTCTATTCGTTTGCACGACTAATATGCCTAGAAAGACAAAAAAAAGGGTTGAATATTTAAGAATGCAGTAAATAAAAAGAGTTTAGATTTTTTGGGAAAGGAAAGAATTTGAGAGCAAAGTTTTTTTTAAATGGCGAGATAAGCTTGCACGTAGTAGTGAGCTTAAAATAAAATGGAGTTATATTGGCAAAACGTTTAAAAAATTGACCCCAAAATACTACCTACCTCACTGCCTGGAAATATTGACGCAAAGATTTACCAACAGATTGCCCCATAAACACGAGTCTCTGTACAAAATATCACTTATATCGGTTAATCCAGTCGAAAGTTATTAAGCTTCAAACACGCCAGCACGTGTACTTATGTTCGTACGAACACTATCAATTTTTGTTTTGTTTTTCGGGGTCTCTGGGTCATGAAACTTCGAGAAATCCAAAAAAATTCATACCGCATTTTTTGACCGATTATCATACTTAACTTCTTGCAGCATATCGCTAGAGCTATAATGTCAAGAAAGTAATAGATATGATTAAGTTCATGTTAATTGTATAAAATAGGTATGTGAAGATATTAAAGGTGTACCAGTAAAATTACTAGAAAATAAATGACAATTCAGAAGGCGACAGTAAAAATTATTTAAATAGATACCTATTTACAACATGATCAGAGATGAAGAAAATCACTAAAATTCGCCGATAGAGTGACCAGGAGCCATTTCTATAAAAAAAAAAAAAAAAAAAAAAACCACAAGTAATAAGATTAGAATAATACAATGTCATAGAATAATCTGATATCCTTTCCTTAAAATAAAACACTGATTCAACTGATGAAAATGTCACTTTATCAGTAAAATCAGTAAAATTTTTCCATACTTAATATTTATCTCTTATTTTTGATTTTCCTATGTAACTCCAAAATCGTCTCAACTGATTTTTTATGAAATAAGTATTAAAAAATTCGAGAGACACAAGTGGTTTTGTGTGTATTTATATTTATATATATAAGATTTATTCTTGCGGATATAATGCTGAGTATGTATGAGATTTTGAAATAATAACATCCCGGGCAGCAGAAACGGTTTCCTCCAAGCTAAAAATCAAAATATTTTGATTTAGTTCAAGAGGGATATAAAATAAAAGTGCTTGAAAAGCGGATTTAAAATATATATTGTAGGGTTACTGCAACAATACTGTTTGAATGTTATTGTGTGTGACGTTTGACGATGGGAGATCTCCTTCCAATGCTTTGTCCTTATTTAAAAATAAAAACAAAACAAAAACAAACTCTTAAATGTACAATAAAATGGATTTTATGTTTATTTTCATATTTAAACTTAAATTCGATATCCGTAATCTACACTTTAATCATAATATTAAATAAATTGTACATTTAATCGTACATTTTGTTAATTGAATTTAAGGTTTTAAACCGATTTATTTAGAGTAATTCGTATAAAAAAGATTATATTTTCATGTTTCATACAACTACTTAGAAATAACAGTTAAATATTTTATAATTCTTTTGCCAAATTTTAGAAAAAATTACGGTATTACTATCCCTCGCATGGATTGAGTGGTGGTGAAAATGGATTTTCTTTATGTTTTGAGGTATGAGGAGTACGAATATATCATTCATTTAAATTGTGGTTTCCTGTGTGCATATATAAACGCGATGCGTTTCCTGTCGTATTCAAGAAAAATGGTGTACACCGTCGCAACCTCAAAAAATCTAAATCCAGAAAAACCCGAAAATAGTTTTTAGATATTCATCTGAAGAGATTTGCAAGTCCAATTTACTGAATATCTAGTTTTGTGTAATCAGAAACAGGAAAAATTTGCAGTCGTTTTTCAAAATTTGTTTATCATTCTTCGCCCATTTCAAGGTCTAATTTCGAAAAATGTATAAATTGGTCTTTAGATATTTATATGAATATTACACACACCAAAATCAAGTTGCTTCAGATGTTTCAGGTAGTTCGTACTTAAAGAAAATACCATGTCTTTTTTGTTTCTATAGAATGAAAACTTGCAAGGTCAAAAATCACACGAATGTGATTATAATTCGGTTGTTTTTTTGGTGGCCTAAGCATTCATATAAGTTTGATCGAGGTAATGTATAATTTGACCCCTATCTTGCTCAAAACGTAGGGATGGCCAATATCGAACACGGGTTGTTTAATAGCTCAAAAATAAAAATAACAGCATTTTGTACGACTCATAATCTTGGTAGCCCGTTTCACTTCTGTTGAAGAAATAATTTACTAACACTATTTTTTTTTGTTTTTTACTTCCGCGATGATACTTCTAAATACCTCGTGATATATGGTTTCCTCATCATAAATTGTATTGCCTGATTTCAGTTTCTCTTTTTTTTTAACATTAAGTCACGATAATACAGATTTAAAAAGCAATAGACCTGTTAATATGAATACATAAGAAGAAAAATGTATTTTTTTCTTGAAAATAAAAAGCTTCCACTTGGCTCAAGATTTCAGGATTTATTGTATAAAGATTTTTTCTAACGTGTTAAAGACATTACAGTTGTAACTTCACAGATTTATTATCTATATGTATATATAATGTAAACACAATAAATTATTGTTTGACGCGCGAATAATATGAATTAAATTTTAAAAATCTCTATCATTTAGTTTATGCAGATTCTGTCATTAACTGGTTCTTTGGAAAATAGGATATAAATCCTTGGTACTAACTGTTACAACTGTAACACTTGCTGGTCAAGATCATCCCTTCAAGGTATCCAGTATTCTTGTACTGTAAAAAACGAAAATCATGCGAATCGGCATAGAGATTGAAGTTATATATTTCATAAAATTAAACCGGTATGACAATTTAGTATAGATATTTAAAGAAAACAAAAGTCAAAGAAATTAAAACATTTTATTAAACATGTATGAGGAGCTGTTCATTAATTACGTAAGCCACATAATAATTTTTTGTACCTCTGGTTGTATTAACCGATCGCTTAGTTTGGTCTAGCTATTCGTTGTGACCCGTTCGAGTTGAGTGAGAATATAGTACTAAAAATTAAAATGATTTGTAGATAATATGAAGGTTTCTAGGTTAGATACAGTAACTATACTCAGTATTAGTAGCGATATATGTTTACCGATGATTTGAAGCTTAATAGCTTGTTTCATAATAACGGTTAATGACACTCAGCACCACTAGAATAAAAAGCAAAATAACATATAAGTACAAGTAAAAAAAAGACAAAAATTGTAAATATAAAAGAAACGTATATGTAACAAATTTAAAATTAAGAGTTGAATAAATAATGCCAATACTCCCATCCTTGTTTACTAAAGACACATTAAGAACGTGCAGTCGGTTCAACCAATGCATTGATTCTCAACCTTTGTAGCTCCAGTCCCCTAGAAATTAAAAAATATATATAATGGATATTTTGCAACCCTCCCGGTCAACTGCAATCCATTGAAATCAAGTTGAAACTATTAAGTTTCGTTGATAGCTACGGGTATGAACATGCATGTATGAAGTATACAAACATGAGCAATTTACAGATTACAACTTGATATGTACATGCTCCTTGTAATTTGGTCTGCTTGCATAATATTCGCTGTGAGAGCGTAACGTTTGAACATGCATATGATGATACGTTTGAACACATCGTGCTCTTTGCAGTATAAAAGAGGCGTAAGGGTTGGAGAATGTCAGTATAGTTTCGAATGCGAAGCGTGCGTCTAGTGCCTTTTTTAAGTTTTTAAAAGCGTAGTTTCATTGAAAATAATAATAATAATTGAGGTTTCGGTTTTTTAATGTGCGGTCATACGGTGTAACTGTGTTCTTTTTTCAATTACATTTTTATCAAAAATGGATAAATTTGTGAAAAAACGAAGTGAGCCATCTACGACCAGTGAATCGATTAGTAAAAAGACAAGATTGAACAATGACAGTTTTATTTAAATTGTAATTTTATCTTATCAGATGAAAAGTCACAGTGCGTTGTTTGCTTTTAAATCCTCTCCGATGAAAGCATGAAGCCATCAAAATTAATTCGATACTTGAAAACTGAACTTCCGGATCATAAAAATCATAAAAACAAACTCTTGGAATTTTTCGAAAGAGAATTACATACTTTGAGAAATCAACAAGCTTCTGTTTTTAAATCAAGCCATACTAATAAAAGGTACGCTGAAGCTTCTTATCTCATAGCATTAAGAGTAGCTAAGATGTCCAAACCCCATACAATCGCTGAAAACCTCATATTGCGCGCTGCAATTGAGATGGTCATCGTTTTAATAGTCGTGAAAGAAGCAATACAATTTTAAAAAATCCCGCGTTGTAACGACAGAGTATCAAGGGAAATCGATGACATGGCTGCCGATGTTTGCAATCAGATAATTCAGCAAGTGAGTTCAAGTGAATTTTTAGTATTCAATTTGATGAATCGACGGATGTGGTAAATATTTCTCAGTTTTTATTTTTTGTGAAATATGAATACGATAGGGATAGATCAGTCGAAGAAAATATGTTGTTTTGCAAATCATTACGTGGTCATACAACAAAACAATGTCTTTTTTATGAAGCTACTAAAAACTATAACATAGATTGGACAAAATGTATTGCAGTAAGTAGTGAGGGTGCAAAGGCGATAACAGGAAATAACAGTGATTTCTGAAAAAATGAAAAGATCATCTTATACTAAGGGCGGAATAGAAACATTGCTTCCTGCACGAACCTGCTTTTGCTACAAAAAAATACCAGAAAATTTTAAACAAATTTTTTGTAAAGCTGTAAAAATGGTTAATCTTATTAAAAGTTAACTGTTACAGAATAGCCTGTTTGCTAAACTATAAAATTATTATTAAAGTAATATTTTTACTTTTTCTGTTTACAATAGGAGCTGTTCATTAATTACGTAAGCCACATAATAATTTTTTTGTACCTCTGGTTGTATTAACCGATCGTTTAGTTTGGTCTAACTATTCGTTGTGACCCGTTCGAGTTAAGTGAGAATATAGTACTAAAAATTAAAACAGTTAAGGGATTTATAGATAATATATACCTATTTATAGATAATATATATACCTTATGAATGAGTAGAATAGTGTCGTTTTCACTACGATTTACCAATAACTCACCGAACAACTTCCTTGCATTTTCACCCACTGTCCACGCTGGAATACTCGTGACGTACTCTTCACTCGTTACTAAATGTATCGGCACATATGTTGGCGCAGGAACTGAAAGCCTGTGTACTAGCATTTTGCATGCATTGGCCTCTGTTATAAGCAAACAAAAAACATTATAATTTTTTATGTCTTTTTTGGTATCGTAATACACAAAAAACAGGTTTCATAAACTTACTCTTGCGTATGTAATTGTTGAGTTTTAGTCTAAATTGATGTTGTGATCTAGGCCTACTTCCTGTTGTGTAGCAACTATAATAGAATCGTTCATAAATCATACATGATTAATGTGCTGTTTATGAATTGCTGTAACACGCAATTATAAGAATTTAATTTACTACTTTTAATCTACTCTTATCATTGCGCTGTGAAGAATAATATGTCACACATAGCTTGTAATTATATTCTGGAAGTGTGGTTATTATAGACACATTTATTGCAGTGTATATTTTACTTAATGAAGTGAATAGCTTTTGATTTATTTTTACTATTTGTTGTGTTGTTTTCATTTGAAACTTTGTCATAAATTCAGTTATTTAAATTTTTAATGTTTCAATACTGTTATTTTCTTTTGAAATGCCCAAGTTAGAAGAAAATGGTACAGTAGTTCATAGTCAGAAGAGGGAAATTGTATTCAGTGTTTACAAAACAATGCCTGAACGCAAATGGTGAGAAAAAAGTGCTGAATACGGTTGTTCAAGCGACAAAAGTATGAAAACAAACGGTCCAAAGAACTGTAGCAGAAGGGAAATAAAATGAAACTGAGAAGCCATCCGTGTTCGTTTTGCCGAGAAAACGTGTAAATCGTCCCAGTACTGTGGGCAATTTAGGTTCGTTTGACACGGATGCTTTGGGGTGTTTAATAAATAAATTTTATGTAAGCGAAAAATCCGTCCCTATTGTGAAGAGAAGTAGTCCGTGAAAGTGAAATTAATTTTGAAGGGAGTAGAAAATCTTTAAGGAGAATATTACGTAAAGTGGGATTTAGATGGAAAAAAACAGAAGAAAACTAGAGAATACTGATAGAACGGCGTCATTAAAATTCAAAGAATGGAATTTCTACGACAAAGTTTCCTATTTCGCGAAGAAGGAAGACCGATCTGTGAATACACAGATGAAACCTACATTCATAGTAATAAAGCGACAGTAAAATCGTTGGTAGACACAACAAATCTTCAAGAGAGACTGAAAACAACAGTATCCAAGGGCTCACTATTAATAATTGTTCATGTCGACTGTAAGGATTCACTAACAATACTTTACTTATTTATGAGTCAAATAAGAAAGAAGATATCACAAATCAATGGATACCGAAAATTACACGAAATGGTTACGGAAGAAGTGTATTTCCAATTTGCCACCTCAGTCGGTCATTGTACTAGATAATGCATCGTATCACAAGGTTCTGCTACAAAAGCAGTCAAATTCTAACTCTTTAAAAAGCGATATGATAAAACGGTTAGCCGAACAACGAATTAACTATTCTTCTGCTATGATGAAGACTGAATCTATATATATATATAATAATGTTAAGTTCGTTTGTGTACGGCTTCAAAAACTCAAAATGTTCTGCACCGATTGAGCTCAAATTTTAGCACGATATATAACCCCCATCAAAGATTGTTTTCATCTATTTTTAATAAATCTATCTATCTATTTTTAATTTGGAAATGTAAACAAAGGGAAACCAATCAGATCAATGCAAGATGGCCGTTGTCAAACACAACGACGAAATTTCTTTGAATTATATTTAACAGCTAAAACATCTGTATTTTATTAAAAAACACCAAAACAAAAAGAAAAGCCACCAAGAAGGATGACTTACAGTAAATAAATTAAAACACCCAACTTTCTTATAGCCCAGATAGACTTAAGACTATACAAACAAAACAAGTCGAAATAACCAAATACATAGAAAATAATAATGACCAAAAAATCCTTTGTTAGGTTATTTTTTTACATATATATGACCAAACAATCGTTTTTTGGTCATTTAGCGTTCTTTGCTATGTAAAAACAAAGAACAAAATTCACAAATAGTAACACTGAAACCACAAAACTAAGTATTCGCTTTTTTTTCTAACCTCCGAAACCACCGTTATGCATTGCTTCAGATGATGATATGAATGATTTATAGCGTATGAAAATGCCATGCCTGACCGGGATTCCAACCCGGAACCACCGGATTAAAGTCCGAGACGTTACCACTCGCGCCACGGAGGCCGGCAAACACATTCGTTAGGAGCCAAATAAAAACACGACTTACCAATATGGCGTTGTGTGTCAAACCAATTTTATACGGACTATAATTACTTTTAATACGCGAAACCCTTTGCAATGATTGAAGATTAACTTAAACCTCTTCAAAAATTATTCCTTTTGAACTAAGCCACATTTTGATATCATTGTTTTTCTATAACACGGCTGAAATTCTTTTCGTTTAATGATAAGAAGCGTTGTCGAAGACAATAACCGAATTCTCTTCCAAAGGACATAATACACCGCTAAACTATTTCTAAATAATTCAAATTCGTGTAATTTTTTTACGAATATATAAAAATTACGTTTTTATCAAAATCTCACCTTTTTCTCAATTGACCTGCGGGCTTTTGTTTTCTTTGGAGACTGTAATTCATTAGCAGATTCATACTCGAGAATCACGTTGTACACTGAAGCAGCACAACTTCTACTTACGTTAGCAGTTTATTAACATCTGAAATCAACGCCGTTTGATTATTCTGTAATTTGTAAGCATTACTCTGCTTTTCTAACCATTTAAAATGATGTGTTTTTTCGCACGACTTAAGGGCTTTTTTCGCAGCCCACAAATCTTTATATATAAAAATGTTAAGTTCGTTTATGTACGCTTCAAAAACTCAAAATGTTCTGCACCGATTGAGCTCAAATTTTAGCACGATATATAACCCGCTTCAAAGATTGTTTTTATCTATTTTTCACATACCTGTCACATACCCGCGACCGCGAGAAAACAGTTTTTTTAACGGTCAGCTGTGTACCAGTGACCGCGCCATCTGCCGGAAGCGAGGGAAACACTCGCCATACTAGCTAACGACAACCGCAGTCACATGTGAAACAATACCTGTTCCCAATTACATTGTTTATTAACAAAAAAAAAAAAAAAAACGTATCTGATTCAGATTATTATACAATCTGAATTAAATATTTACTTTAATCGAGGTACATTTGTGTGATCGTGTCGTGATTGAGCTGCGCCTTTCACCAAGCTCTGAATTTATTAGAAAACGACCAACAGTGGGATATATGTATTAATGACGCGTGCAACACTGCACATCCAAACCAAATTCGCGCATTATTCGCAATTATATATATTTTTTTTTTTCACTTGCTTCGCTTCATCTCCCACAGAGTTATGGGAAAGATATCGATCGCATATGGCTGAGGATATTTTGCATAGAGTTCGCCTAGAAAATACCAATATGACCATGGAATTTACAGAAGGCAGTTACAAGGAAGCATTGATAAATATTGAAGACAAGTGCTTAGCTATTGCAAATAAAGTTCTTAGTCAATTGGGAATGCCAGCACCCACCCGAGCTGCGATCGCTTCATTTGATGTGGATTTACGCCGTGAACTACAACATTGGTGATCTTCAGTCATTTGTCCAATCAAACATTCCCAAATTAACGCGTGAACAGAAAGGCATTTATGATCGCATAATGCAAATGATAAATGACGGAGTTGGGGGGACCTTCTTCTTGGATGCGCCAGGAGGAACTGGGAAAACATTCCTCATTAGATTGATTCTAGCAACGGTTCGATCAAAAAATGACAATTATCCTGTTGCGGAATATTAATCAGCCAAAACTTTGCAACGGCACGCGACTTGCAGTTAAGAAATTGATGAATAACATAGTGGAAGCAACGATTTTAACGGGGCCTTTCAAAGGTGAAGATGTCCTCATTCCTCGAATACCCATGATCCCGACCGATACACAGTTTCAATTTAAAAGATTGCAATTCCCAATTCGATTGGCATTTGCAATCACAATCGATAAAGCTCAAAGTCAATCTTTAGAGTTGTGTGGTTTAGATTTAGATGCGGATTGCTTCTCACATGGACAACTGTATGTGCGTGTTCCCGAGTCGGCAAACCAGATAGCCTTTATATCTACGCAGACAGTGGAAAAACAAAAAAATATTGTATATCCACACAACTATTGCAAAATTAAACTTCTATGAAATGTATGCTTTGTTTTGATTTTCATTTCTCATCCATGCAACCACAATGTGCCACAGCGAAGCGTGGCGGGTAGAGCTAGTTACATTATAAAATTACACAAAGAAAATCAAAAGAGATTTCTAATAGATGACATTTTCGAAAATTATGGTAACACAGTACTACGATTACCACCTTATCACCGTGACTTAAATGCCATTTAAATGTTTTGGAGTCAAGTGAAAGGACAAGTAGCTAAAAGAAATACAACTTTTTATTTGTCGAACGTTTTTAAGTTAGTTGAAGAGGAATTTCATAAAATGTCTGAAGCTGGGTGGAGCATTTTCTGTCAGCATGTTGTCACCGTTGAAAAAAGATACATTGAAAATGATCATTTATTTGATGTGCACATCGACAATTTTGTGATAAATATGAATTCAGAATCGGACATGAGCTCTTTAGAATTACCGTCGACAGCGACTTCGGAATTTGCGAGCTACAGCAATAAAGTGAATAGAAAAAAATAATTATTTAAAATACTTTAAAATAATAATAATAATATTAATTGGGATTCTAAACTAGTTTTAATTAAATAGCATCATCGTATGTGGTTTTGGTTATAAATATCATTTATATTAAACTATATTAAACTGACAATGTTTTCAGTCGGCCTAGCACCATGCCAAATGTTTGCTGAATGCTAGTCGCTTTTTGTACCGACATTCGTGCCGATAGTTCTACACGCTTCTTGGTATCGCCGTCACCGCAACCACGTCAAACTCGGGCTTACAAAACTATTCTGTATCACGACTACGCCGAGCACAGCCTCGCAGAACTACTGACTATCTCCGCTAGTCCCTGGCAGTACTTATATCTCCTGGCCTGCAGCACCAGTACCTGTCTCATCCCTTTATTTGTTGAAGCGTAATAATTTTCATTGTCCGCGCTCTTACGTTTTACTATAAATTCTTATTCCGTTCCAGTAACCCTTCTGATCGAACAACAGCTTTTGCAGGTGCCATTGTCTGTATTACAAAGAACAAATTGTTAAACGGACCTGTAGTCTGAAAAAAGGATCCACTTTAGTTCCTATTAGGAACTAAAGTTCCTTCATTGTTATTTTCTCTTTCTTTCTCCTTAGTTGGAAAAAATCCGTTACCTTGGTCCGTTATACTGGTCCTGTTACAACATTTTGTTTTTATTTTCCCGGCGAATAGAGCTAGAATTGCTGCATTAAAGGGGAAAATGTGTTATGTCAAAAATGGGTTATGGGTTTTTCGCGAATCTTTACATTTTAGGGTCCAATTAATTCATCTAGACAAAAAACCATATGTATGTTGTGTTTGTGTTGATTTTGGCTTTATATCTCAGGATTGACCTAACCGATTTTTTTTAAACTTGGTTAAAATATTTCTATGTATATACATTATTGATTCTATTTATATGCATTATTTATCATTTTATTTTCATATTCACATTGTTCATATTCATTTTTTCCCTCAAAATTCGTTAACAGGGTGAGGAATGTAGCGAAAAAAACCAACTTCGATTCTCATCAGAGGCATTTTAGAAGAAAACTTTATTAAAGCAAACTCCACCTCTTACAATTTAAATATATGTTTTTTCTGTTCTTTTTCCTTATCACCCTTCGGTTTTAATACTTTTCAAAAATTTTTTGAAACATTATATATATATATATATATATATATATAGAGAGAGAGAGAGAGAGAGAGAGAGCTATCAAGAAGTGTCTACAATTTTGTAAAATTTTACACCTCGGAGCTAAAATCCAGAAAAGGTTTTTTGAACATTTTCTTTTCTTTATTTTAGCCTTTTTTTGAAGAGGTTGGTAGATTAGGGAAAAATTTACTTGAATTGTTAAGCTTAACCGATATATGAATAATTTTAGAAAAACCTTTCTTAAAATTCCTTCTCCACCTCTAAAAAAAATATATTTTATCTTGTTTTTGGCCTCTAACTTATTTAATTTTTATTATTAAAATTTTTTTCTCACCGCTTAAAGGGCTATTAAAATTAAAGTACCTCTGGAACCAATATTGTTCTCGGAATCCGAAATGAGAAGCAATTTTTTTTTATTATTGTCATACAAATTATACTTTATTTTTTAACAATTTTATTTTAAAATTTCATCTTTCTTTTGGTAGGATCACTATTTTATAAATAGCCTTTTTTTTAGTTTACCCACGGAGTAAATAAACCCCTAAAACAAAAACCAAAAATTATTCGAAATTTTGATGATTAAATCTTGATTTTGTTAATCATGACTTGACCGGTGTAGCCAAGAAAGTCTTGGAATTCTTTGCCAGCTTTTTGAAAAGTAAAAAAATTTTTAATTAATTTTTTTAAGTAAATTTTCATAGGATTTTTCTGCTGTTGCCAATTTTTATCATTTTTGGATCTCATGAAATAACTTTGTGATTTCTTCTTTCCTTCTTCCAGTATGTATTCATAAAATCGTTTCTTTCTTTCTTTGCATGAACTCTTCGACTTTTCCTACCTCTTGGAAACTCTTAAATTTCCTAAACTTTCCTTTGATAGTTTTTTTTAATAATGTCTTCGTTTTTAATGCCCATTTCTATTATGTTTTTTTTAACTTACTTTTCCATTTGTTGACTGTTTTCGGATTAAGTTTGGATATTCAGATATTTACTCTTCTTAGCATTACTCTTCTTTGTCTAATTGCGTCTGATAGATTTTAATTTTCCAAGTAAATCTCTTTGTTTCTTCGTTACCTTCTCCAGATGAAAAAGACAGAAAGTCTTTTTCTATACCCTTCTTCTTTTTCAGGTCCGGAGATCTTTTTTCAGAATTTTCCTTTCTTTCTTTTAAAAGTTTACTATTTCTCCTTTCCTCGTTAAAGATAAACAATCCGCTGCATATAGGCATTCCGGTTTAATAACTGCAATGTTTAATTTTTGTTTTTATAAACACTGATTTTTTATTGTATATATCCTTTGTCGACTATTTTTTCAGGATTATTTTCCTTATCATTTTTATGTTTTATTATCATCTTTCTACATTCTGGGTTTAAATTTTTGGTAAGTTATTTATACCGGTTCATAGCATTATTTATAGTAAAAATAAATTTTACGTAGTTAATATTAGAAATTTAATAATTAATATTCAGTAAAAATAGGTTTTGTATCGTTAAAAAAAAATTACCTAAGGTTATTACTATATTTTTGCACGCCCCTTTGTTGGATTGTAAAAAAAAGCCGCAGTGAAACACTGCAGTTATTCATCATAATGTAGCTATGTAAACCACTATATATTATAGTATAAATTTTGCGAGTTATTTTGAAACGGCAATAGAACGTAAAAAATGAGAATTTAAGCCCAAGTTACAGCTTTTATGTGAGCAATAAACAAAAGTACGTTTTTCCAAGAATGAATTTTTTCATTTTATTTCTTTTTGTATTTTAATTTTTAAATCTTTCGTAATAAAACGTTCAAGTAAATAGAAACACTTCGTTTAAAATATTATAAACAAAAACTTTATTTATAGACCATTTAAATTAAGGATTTCTTGGAATTGTTTGAAATAGATTGAAATATTTTTTCAAGTTTCTAAAGCTGCTTTAAATTTATATTTTAAAGTAGAGATCAGATTGTACGTTTGTTTATCTGTACTTTTCATAGTTTTAAATCCTGAAACCATTTTGAATTATTCAAGCTTTGAAAAAAATTTCAAATGTGATTTATATATTGTTGGATGAGCATTAAGGATTATGTCTAGAGCTTAGTGTATTTACAACTTTATTTTTTGATTAGTGTTATTTTAGGTCGCTAATTAAATCTCTTTCTATGATAGGTAGTTATTAAATGTTTCCCGTAAAGTGAATTTATAAAATAAACTTAATTTTAATTAGTATTCCACTTATTAGAATTTGGTAAATTGTTCTCATGAGATAGAAATTCAATAGAAAAATTTATTATTTTTCACCGGTATGTGAACGACATAATTTTTCGTAACCAGTCTTATCCGTACACGGTGTTTATATTTAAATGTATTTATCTATGAGTTGCTAATAATCCGTCAATGTAAAATAAAATAAAAGCTCATCAATTAAATTTACGTTCGTTCTTATCAATGTTAATATGCTCGTGTCTATTTCAAATTCATATCTGTTCTTCTGTTTTTAAGGGATGACTTTTTTAAACAAATCTTTTGGATGAACGTATTTTAACCAGATATAGCAAAGATTAAAATCTTATCTATGTCTGTTAGAGGCAACAATCTGATCTCCGTAGGGGAAGACACCCGTTTTGCGACGATCCCGGTCGCCACACCGTCCCATCAGTTCCTAGCCTTGACGGGCTTTACCGGAGGTCGTTTTTTAGACTCTCTAAACTTCATAACAGTTTTCAGCTTAGTCTCTCTCAGGATGCCACCTATGCAAATGCCTCGGAAGACATTTCTGTCGCTGTATTTAAGACTGATAGAAATGTATCAGCGTGTTTAAGGCAATAGTCTTCGTACGGCCTCTTCCAACCACGACCACCTACCGTAACTTACAACCCTTACTGTCAAACTAACCGATTCGCGGAAGCGCGATCTCCTCGCCTACCTCTAACACCGAAAGTTTCACATAAAACTCTTCCTATATCAAACTTGACTATGCACTCAGATCGTTACTTGATTGATTCTTTAAACGCCATAAATACTATCCTCATACCAACAAAACAAGTGCTGATCGCAACGACTACAGTACTGTCGTACAATTCAATTTACTCAAAGTCCTCTTAATTTACATAAAAATCAAGAAACAGATTCGCAGATTTAATAAGTCTCCAATGAAAATATACCCTATTCTTCCCGTTCTGGTCCGCTTTCGGGAGCGAGGTCAATGCCTACACCCTCTACACCGCAGCTCTATTACAGAGTTTTCCACACATGGGGATGTGTAGATATTCGTTGTTAGGATGAGAACGGGGGTTTTCATCGTAACAGCGAATATTTAAGTTAACCGGAGCTCGATGGTTAACTGCAGATAATCTACCAAAACTTGTAGAAACACTAGGTAATTTACCTTGCACTGTAAATTATTATAATATATTCTCAAAATAACTGATCCGATGTTATTTTATTCGTGAGTACGTTTGAAAATGGTGTAAACACATCCTCAACATAACGAAAAATGTAGCGGATTAGCTATGGTAATATTATTTTTAAAATCTCGTCTTAATATTTAACATTGTCTTAATATTTGTAATTTAATATTAATACCTAAACATTATAAATAAAAAGAAGTATTATTTGTATACTTCCTTAAAAAGCGTTTATTATTGTTTTCGATGTTTGTATTTCAAGAAGAATTCCTAAACAGCCGATTTAATGCAAACAAATTTCTGAAAGAATAATCATGGCAGAAATTAAAAAAATATGTCGATTTAATATTATCAACATAATCCCGTTTTTTAAGTAAAATAAATTGTCCGAAATATTTACTCCCTCAGGATGAATTTTAGAAAAAGTTAATGCTATTAGAAATGTTGAGCATAAAACCATTTCTCGGTGAGGAATGGTTAAAATAAAGGTCATCATTTATTTTATTTTTTACATTTTTCACTTTCTAAAGAATTATTTGTCGCCCGTAAGTAACTTCTATGGGACTTCAATCTATTGTTGCTGTTTAAACAAATAAATAATAAAATTTATGAAAAAAAATTTTAGGAACATAGGAAACGTTTGATAAAATTTGAACTACTCCAATCCCCGTTTTAGAAAGATCGTAAAAAAATTTTTAAGAATCAACTTATTTAAATTATGAATACGATAGTATTTATTTTTTTTACTCGTACTCATAAAAGAATTTATGTAATAAATAGTAAGTGTTGTTTTTCTAAATCAGATGATCTCAATTCAACCCACCGGGTTGGTCTAGTGGTGAACGCGTCTTCCCAAATCAGCTGATTTGGAAGTCGAGAGTTCCAGCGTTTAAGTCCTAGTAAAGCCAGTTATTTTTACACGGATTTGAATACTAGATCGTGGATACCGGTGTTCTTTGGCGGTTGGGTTTCAATTAACCGCACATCTCAGGAACGGTCGAACTGAGAATGTACAAGACTACACTTCATTTACACTCATACATATCATCCTCATTCATCCTCTGAAGAATTATCTAAACGGCAGTTACCGGAGGCTAAACAGGAAAGAAAGAAAGAAGATGATCTCAATTCAAAAAATAAAAAAACAAATAAAAAATTTGTCTTACATGTAGCACGTGATTCTTGTTAACAATACATATTAAAATACTCGTTTTAACATTTATTCTACGGCTTAACAGTAATGTGAGGGTTCACTAAAAAACTATCTTCTGGAAGTCTAGGATAAAAAGTAGTTTATAAAATTCATTTTAAACTGAAATATGTTTTCTAATACGACTTTCTTTTTTAATTATTCTATAGGTTAAGTTCGATATCATGCCTAATTTTGCAATCGCTACACGTTTATCAGGGAGTTGTAGAGTTTAAACATTTGTTTTTTTGTATGGAATTTCCACACCCAAGGTCAAGTCGTATTAGTTAAATTGCAACGCTCTTTCCTTCAATTTTTCTCCCGGCTATATTTTAAAATTACGTTTCAATTAAAAGAAAATCATTTATTACCTGATAAACATATAATTTATTACATTACAGTTTATTAAAATTTAATATACTAAAGTTTAATACGCTAAACATTAATACCGGGTGATATTTAAGTACGGAAACAGCTTTATACTGAATATCTGAGTGGTATTTGGAAGCACACAGTAATGGGGTTCTACATAGTTAAAAATAAATCTGCATTACGGTGGATTTTTATTTTTTGTCCGCCATCTTGGATCCGCCATATTGAATCAAACTTAATCATTTAAATAGGAAGGTACGACACATGATTTCGATTTAAAATTTTACAAGAAAAACATTGGTGAAAACCTTTTTTCTGTTAATGCCTTTGTTTTCGAGTTAAGCATTCAAATTTCCAATTACGGAAAAATCGTGTTAAAAATAAAACGAGGTAAAACTCGTTGCACGAACAATTTTATTGTATTTTACATTCTTAATGCATACAATAACAACTTTTAAAGGTACTATAATATCGATAATAATAAACTATAACTAATAATTAACAACACAATAACAAATTAAAAGCCTTAAAATCTTTCTTTGATTTTAATGATATTACATATACAGTGTGTACGAAGTTCTTCCGGGACTTTCAAAACTTATTCTACTCGTGAAAATTATGAAAAAACTTCACATAAACATTTGTCCTGAAACGCTTCGTTTGTGTACGGCTAGTGAAAGATTTCGCTCGGATTTCAGCTACGCCCAGGGAAATGAGGTGGTACTGAAATTTTAGGACGTTAATTAAAGGGCAGATTTAGTAATCTCGTAGGGTTTTTGGCCTGAAAAATCAAATAAAATAGTTCCTAGAACCGTATCTGAAGTAGATTTTTGAGAAGTCTGGGATGAAAACCAATTAATTGGGGTAAAACCCCTGTTTATTATGCTTGACGAACAGTATTTTTGTTAAACGGGTAATAAATATATAAAACCTTTAAAAAAATTGTAGAAACATTAATTTCAAACAAATTGGTGTAAGCTAAGTTGAATAAAACGAAGAAAAGTTAGAAAGATTCGAATTTTATTTAGAAACAGTACATTAGAGCAAAGTCATTATACGTACCGGTTTTGTAATAAATGTTCAAAGATGAGCCCGCCATTTTCAACATATATCTCGGCACGTTTCTGTACTGATTTTGTTCCTCTTTTTAGTTCTTCAAGCCTGTCCTTAAGTCGTTCAGCCCCATCCATAATACGGGCATTTAATTCCTCTCGAGAATGTATTTTTGTTTTGTGTACAATATTTTTTATCTATACCCAGACGAAAAAATCTAAAGATATTAGATTAGGTGATCCTTGTGGCCAGGAATGTGGACCTCCACGACCGATCCATTTTCCTGTAATTAATACCCTAAACTTTTCAGTTATACCTCATTTCACCGGGGTAGCTGAAATCTGAGAGAAGTTTTCGCTATCTGTAACTCGAAAACGAAGCATTTTAAGACATATGTTTGTATAACCGTTTTCCATTACTTTCACGAGTAAAATATGTTGTGAAAGTTTCGGGATAACTTCGTGATACACTCTGTTTATATTATTAAAAAAAAATGTTTTTGTAAATATTAAAATGTTATCTTCATTCGTATTTTATATCGGTATTAAGACGGAACGAATTCTATGTTCAAACACTATTCGTCAAAATGTTGAATAGTGTTTTTTTTTTATTAAAGTTGATTGTGCCCGATTAAGACATAAAAGTCGTCTTTGATAGTCAGGCGGTGATAGTTCAAATATCAAGGATTTTTTAATTTTATTTTCCAATAAAATTTTCATATAATTTTAATAACATATGTAATATTTATGAAACCATATTATATTAGAAATATTTTGTTACAGTGTCATTTGTAAAGGAACTTAGAACGGTTATGATCTACGGATCAGTGAAGGTTGCATAACGGCAGGTTTTTGGGGTAATTTAACCTGAAAAAGTAGTATTCCGGTCGATTTCAAAAGGAAATCGCAAAACTGTTGGTGTTTTTTAACAACTGATTTTGTCTGCGCTTGTCGTAAATAATAATCATATTTTAAAATTTATTATTGGTGATCGAACATGACTATTAATTGTAAGAAATTTTTAAGGCCTGCGATTATTTAATTTAATCGACCTTCAACTGAAATCAAATTAAACGACTTAAAAATAAAATATTTGAGAACAAAGGTCTTTCAGACTTGATCGATTAGAGTACGAAAACAATAATAATTTAACTTTCAGAAATAAATAAACCTAATCTAATATTTCTTCAGATAAGCACATAGTTATACATTTTAGAAACCGCTCAAAAGTGGTAAGTAAGATAACAAGAAAGAATTATTCTTGAATTTGCTTAGAAGAATTCAGGAAAATAGAGAAGAAAAACTCGATAAGAGCTCCCTGATAAAGTAAAAAATTATTGAATAAAAAAGAGAAGAATTTATACTCTATATTAATTAAAATAAAAAGAATTAATTACATAATAATAAAAATAGCAATAATAATAATATTAATAGTGCAACTTAATCGATATAAAATGAAATAACAATTTTAAAATCTTACTTGAATTATATATGAATACTTTTTTAAGCACTCGTCAAACGAGTTGAATAAAAATTCATGTTTATCTAATTAAATTATCGTTAAAGACTCATTAATATTAAAAGGAGTCGTATAATTTTTTATAGTTTACCAAAAGAGTTTTTACATATTCAGTAAAAAATAGAAAATTAAACAAAATTTTTCCTTTCTCGGTTCTAAATATTTTGTTAAGTTGAGAAGTTCTGCTGTCTGGATTTTATTTTACAAATAAATTTGGTATTATTGTTTGTAATAAAAAATTTGTATTTTCTTTCAAATTAAATAACGCGTGGAAATATAACAATTTTTAATACACATATAACCAATTAATCGGCATCAAACAAATAACTGAAAGCACATTACCGTATTCTAAAAACTAATTCTATTTGAAGTAGCTCTAAGATGCGATATAATAATTTAAACTTGACATCGTCATAATAAATATTTTACGATGACAGCTTCAAAGCGATGCAGTACTGTTTGATCTCAATACAAAGGAAAGCTGTACGATCATTCTAAGAAAATATATCATCTATTTATTACCAATATTTTATTTATTACAAATTACTAATAATTTATTTACGTATAATTTATATATTTCGTATATGTTATTATCCACTCGACCAGCATCGGTACGTCCATCTAAATGCGCATTTATTTTTATATAACTTCAAATTTAGATATAAGTAGTCGAGATCATAAGAAAATTTATTTCATTTCTAATTCAGCAAAGATTCTTCTGTGAATTCTGAACAAAGATTTTAATAAAAAATAGAGCAAATATTTAGAGAAAATCAATATATATTCATGAAGGAAATATTATAAAGAGAAAGGAATATGACTCTGCTAATAAGAATTATGAGGTAAAGGAATAAGTATAGGTTATATAGATATAAAAAAACGTATTCAACGGTATCAAACGGAGTAAAGTAATACGAAAATTAAGAAGAAAAATTTTAGATTGAAAAATTATAAGATTAATTAAAGAATTTTATTCGAATCGGTAAAAAGCGGATGCATTAATTGAGTAGTTTAACAAAAGAAAATGAATAAAGCAAGGGTGCTACCTATCCCAACCTCGTTCTAAAAAAAGTAAAATTAATTATAAAAGATTATTAAATGATTTGCGTTTTTACAAGATGAAGCACAGGATATTCAGCTCATGATTTAAAAATTGTAGATATTAAGACAACGTAAGTAATGAAAATTAATATTAAGAATACTAAAAAAATGAGGGCGAATGTCTAAGCCGATGAATGTCTACTCAAAAGAAAAAAATAATTGAACAAGTAAAGCAGGAAAGAATAATTTTAATAGAAAATTTTAAAAATTGAAAACGAAATAAAAATTGCAATACTAACGACTAAAGAAGTTTTTAATTTATGTTTGGAATATATTTCAGTAGAGTGAAAAAAAAAACTGGAGGTAACTTGAAAAACATTTAGAATGAGTGGCGATTAAACGGAAAGAAAAAATAAAAACTGAAAAAATATTGATAAGAATGAACGAGAAGTTAATAATCGGCTTGGATAAATCGCTTAAGGATTGATTAAAATAGTTCTAAAAGGTGTAACCCACCCGGTTGGTCTAGTGGTGAACGCGTCTTCCCAAATCAGCTGATTTGGAAAGTCGAGAGTTACAGCGTTCAAGTCCTAGTAAAGCCAGTTATTTTTACACGGATTTGAATACTAGATCGTGTATACCGGTGTTCTTTGGCGGTTGGGTTTCAATTAACCACACATCTCAGGAACGGTCGAACTGAGAATGTAACAAGACTACACTTCATTTACACTCATACATATATATCATCCTCATTCATCCTCTGAAGAATTATCTAAACGGTAGTTACCGGAGGCTAGACATGAAAAGAAAGAAAGTTCTAGAAGGTGCAAGGAAAAGAGGTGCATAAAAAATTAAAAATTATTTATAGAACATCTTAAATGAAATTAAACATATGAAGTACCGAAAAATTAACTTGAAAATACAAGAGAATGGAGAATTACATGAGGTCTGCCTCAAAGAAGATAAAGATGAAGGCAGATTTTTCTTATCAAATTAAAAATTGTTCTTCTGATATAGATGCGAGCAATGTTATCATATATTAAGTAGGAAGCAGATAATAATAGTCTAATATTTTGAGGAAATCGTTTATAAACGAAAAAATATTATAGATTTTTCTTATGTAATTTATAGCAAAAATAAAATAAATTCTTTCAATATATAAATCCATATTTGAATGTAAAATTAAAATATCGGAAATTCTATTATCTAGTTAGTAAACAAAAATAAAGACAAAAGATACGTGGAAGGTGTTCCAAAACTATGAGGGCTTGCACATTGGACTGTTGTCTCGGCCGTTTCTGAGTTTAATGATACCGGTTGATTCAAAAAGGACTTCACAATCTTAAAAGCATATAAAAATATTTTTAGATAACTTACAAATTCGGTTGACGTTTCATTCATAAAAAAACATTTGTATAGCGACATACATCCCTCTTGTAGTTGATTTTATTCCAGACTGTAGCCAGCAAGTCGGGCGTTACCTCTGCAGCTGCCACGTTAATTCGAAGTCTTTGCTGAACAAGATCAGCAGGCAAAGGCGGTAAATAAACCCGATCTTTAATGAAACCCCACAACAAAATATCTATCAGGGACAAATCTAGAGAGCGAGTTGGCCGTGCAATTGGAACTTTTCGACCTGGTAATCGAGTATTCAGAAAATCCTGGACTTCTAGGCAGAAGTGAAGTAGTGCCCTTTCTAGCTGATAGTAATGGCGTCCATCTTGGTCATCATCGTCTAACTGAGGAATTAGAAAATTTTGAAGCACGTGTGAAACCATACCGTTTACGGTTGACTCCTGGAAGAAGAACGGGCCGTTTTGTCTGGAAGAAGAACAACCTATCTCAACGAATATTTGATGCCAAAAGTACCGTAGGCCTACTAGGAGGCTCTCTACCGCACTGTCTACGAAAATTACGTTGAACTGCAGTTGTTGACTGCAAATTGTGAAACCAAAACACACAACGAGCACCTTCCGCACCACTAAATTTACACATTTTTAACAACATTGGTGACATCGCCGGTTGCGGAATTCGGTTTTAATGAACTACGTCAGTCTTTATGTGTTTTACTATGAAATATGACTTCAACCGAATCTGTAAATTATCTCAATACATTTTTATATGATTTTAAAGTTGTGAAGTCCTTTATGAATCACCGCATATGATCTATAGTAATCTATTCTCTCATCTTTTTCTTATCTATAATGATACCGGATCTAATTATAATGATATGTTTTTAATGAAACCTCACAACTATCGATACAAGATTATATAACTATTATATACGATTTTGTGATGTACACATATATAACCTGCCGGGTTAGTCTAGCGGTTAAACTCGACATCGCAAAATCAGCTAATTTTGGAAGTCGACAGTTGTAAGATTCGACACCTTGTAAAGGCAGTTGCTTTTTATACGGGGTTGAATGCTAGATTGTGGATACCGGTGCTGTTTGGTGGTTGGATTTCAATTAACTACAAGTGTCGGGATTGGTCGACCTGAGTCTGTTCCAGACAACATGTTTACCCGTACATTTACACTTACATTGTAGCTACTTCAGGCCTGGCAAGCCGATAGCATTAATTGTACTGCCTCTACACTCGCACCCAGACCCGGCAGTAGTTGGCAAAGTGCTTGGAAAAATATATATAGCTTAATAAATATGACCTGTCGTACGTGTGAAATTTTAATTAATGGATTTTTATTAGAAGAAGAAAATAAAGAATTTTTTTCTATTTTCCGAGTATTTATCTTTTTTTTTTTATTTGAATATAAACGTGTACGTTTACTCAAGGTAGAACAACGTTCAGAGAACTAGTATAAAGATTTCAAGGATTCCAAGCAAAGGAAAAACCAGCAATGTTCTGTCAGAAGAAAGAAGTCAAAAATAAGCAAAAGAAAAAATAATTATTGGAAGATCAGGAAAGAAAACAACCAGAACAGAAATGAATGCAAAATATTGCTTTCATGACTCTCGGCGGTCAAACTCAAAGATCAGTAAAACCGTGCACATTTATCAGCAATATATTCAAAGGGATATTTTTAAATAGTACATTATGTATCGAGCCTATAATGATAGCCATTAATGCACGAATGCGACGTAAGTTAACACGAGCCTTGACGAGTGTCGTAAACTGCGCAACAGTGCATTAATGGCCATAATAGAACGTTATACCGTATTTTTTTTTACTATTGAGAAAATATTGGGATTATTGATTTAAATCGATGATAAAATTCATTGTTTACGGGTTATTTATTTTTATTTTTTTCAAAAAATACATTTCTGTGACAATAAGTTCTGAATTTTCTTTAATATTGATCTGTATTTCCTACTTAAGACATTAACTCCTTAGATTTCGAAAGATCTAACAGTGTAATATAGAGACATAGTTACCTATCGGTGTACTTTCAAATTAACTTCTGCTCTGCTTGCTAACTATTAAATTTGATTAAAATCAAACTGAAAACAAAAAACAGCTGATACCCGCTTCTGATTGGTCAGCGGCTGAAAAGAATAGTCCTTTGATCGGTAGAAACCTAATCGTATAAAAAATCTGTTTCATAATGACCTTCATTATGTTCCAGCAGCGTAATTTAAGTTTATAATACACCCGTAAAAGAATTATTTTACGTAATTATGAATTTGTAATAAAATAAAATATTTATAACGGTAGGTTAATCGATGAATATATTTTAAACGTTTATGAAACTTATTTTAATTCGATATAGTTTATAAAGGTGCGTTTTATCTTATATGGATTTTTTCCTTTTCAAGTTTCCAGTTATAGAATAGTTATGACGGTAGACTTCACAATAGTCGGTCGGTTAGTTGAAGAGTATAGGAGTCTATTTTTGTGCACATAAGTGTCAGTTTTTCAAGGTCTACAGTATACAATCTCTTCCCGTACTATACTTACACAAACACACGCATCATGCTTAAAACTAACTTATTTATTTATGCATTTACATAAAAAGCTATTTCATATACTTCTGTATGATAGAAATATCACCCCAAAGCAATAATTTTTATGTACATCGGCCTATTTTTGTTATCTTCTTAATATTTTAGAAATTTCTATTTCGCATGCGTCTTTCTTTTTCGGAATATTTTTAAACGATTAAAAGGAAATATTATAATTTAATTATATTGTAGAAAATACCATCCACGTCTCATTTTCATCACCATATTAGTCTATCGTACAGTAATTTCCGGCTTTTAGAAATATTTTTAGTTATATTATTATCACGTAACCTTGACTTTTAAAAATAAAATGGTAACTGTTATTTTTATGTTAGAAAATTTAGTAATCGGATCAATAAGAATTAAATTAAAATGATTTTATACCCGATTGATACGGATAGGAATAATCGCTGAAGTTTTTTTAATCGATAGCCTATTATTTCTAACATATAAAATTTATAATATCAGACTACATAATTTCACCATTTTATCTCCGTAAAATAGATAAAAATTATAAGCGAACAATTTAATTTGAATCTGTGTAGTATTTATTACATAGTCGATTAGGATCTGGAACTTAAGCATTTCTAATCGTAATGGTACGGCTAATATCTGCTATTTAATTAAGTTTGTGTTAATGGTTTGTAACATTATGTATAGTTATAAATATTTATGTACAATTTAATCGGTTTGTACTGTAATATGCAAAATAAAATAGGAAACGGAAAAGCGTATAAGAGTTTTAGTTATTTTTTTATATATGTTCGAAAAAATGAATAAAGAGGGGAAAATGTATGAACTTTTTTATTTAGTTGCTACGGTTAATACTTTTTTTAAAAGAAGACGGGCGAGTTAACAAGTGAAAAAATTCTAGATCTTTGTTAGGATATGAACTCGAAATGTAGGATATTGTCTGGTTTTGAATCCATTTTTTTATCCTATGTCTTGATTGTCTTGGGCCATTTCAGTCATACATTCAAAACCTATATTATATTAATAGGTTCTGAATTCTATTAATATAATATTACGTTTTTAATTATTATTAAATATTTATTACGCCTATATATTGCCGTCTTAAGGATATAATTAACTGCTGACATTCTTTAATTTGAGTTTTTCTAGGAACAAAAATTGGCCGTCAAATAAATTATTATTTTTTTGTGTTTTTCGACTCCAATTTTTTGTATTTTATCCCAGATTTCTCGAAAACTACTAAAAATACAGTTGTGGAACTTATATTTATTAATTTTTCAACGGGTTAATAATATCTGGCGTCCACAAGCTCAGAAATCTTGTCGAGTGATATTTAGTCAATTATTTAAACGTATCACTTTGTTTATATTTAAGAGTGTTTGTTCATATTTAAAAAGAATACTTATTTGCTCTTAAAATGAAAATAATATTCCACTTTCAGCAAACCACATAACAAAACCGTTTTCGTGTAATTCTTTGCAATACTTCTGCTTATAAGAAAGAATGTTATCGTGTTTGATAATTTAATTTGTTTGTTGATGTATTTAATAAATACCGAACCGGTTAAAAGTTCTTACCGATTCATTTAAAATAAAAAAAACAATCGTTTAAAAAAAACCTGTCTTATCTGCGTAGATAGTAATTATCGAGTATGTCACTGATACTATAGTATTATCTATACAATCCATATGGCACCGTAGAAATTGGATATCGACACAAATTTGACGTAAGCGGTATTATAGACAACAAAATATTAGGATCATTTATTTTCAGTGACAATATCAATGTGTGGTGCCGCACACTTAATCGTTTTGCAGAATAATTTGCCAGATTTATTGAAAGATGTTCCTGTGATAACAAGAAGGCAGATGATTTTCCAGCTCGATGAGAAGCTATTCCATATTTTTCTTTAGCAGTTCCATGAGACAGTATTTAAATGAGACTTTTGTAAACAAGGGGATTGGACGTGGTGGACCTATCCCTAACCTCCAAAGTCGTCTGACTTAACTAATACCTCTGTACCACACTACCTTTTGGATCGCTTGAAATCTTTAGTATATGAACAAAAGTATAATACAAGAAGTGTTAGTTATTAATGCGGTACAACTAGTACAAAACATCCCTGTTAAAATATGGTTAGCTCCCATATATATATTCTTTGCCGTGCATTTGTTATTTTTCTAAAATATTTAATTCTTTCGTGATGTATTTATTGAAAATTTTGTTTCGTTTTCCTAGCTAAAATTTATCAATTTTGATACGTTTTGCTTTTAATAAACTTGAAAATTTTTGCGTTTGTGTTTATTGTTTTTTAGAATTTATTCATACCGTTTAACTCGGAATCAAATTTTCCACAACTTTTGTTTAAAATTTTACGCTTTATTACCCATTAAAAAAATAGCTTCACGCCAAACATAAAATAGTGTGTTTTTCGACCCCAATCTTTTATCCCAGATTTCTAAAAAAAAAATACTACTAATAAAAATACAATTCTGGGACCTGTAATTTTTCAATTTTTCAGGTCAGATTTTTTATAAAACCACTAAAATTACCCTTTTTGGGTCCCAAGAATTACATTCTGGCTTAATTTTACTGAACGCGTAAACATCAGGATGAAATTTTTTGTTAGCCGACCCTCACTAATAAAACGTTTCCGAACCTATGTTTATACGGAAATTCTTCTTTATTTTAAACGATACAACCTGCCCTGAAAGTTTTTTAAATTCTTCATGAATCTCTCTGTGTATGTAAACTAGCTGTTGCCGCGACTTCGATCGCGTGTATTTCGGATTCGTATCTATAATTTTTCAAAGACAAACATTAGATTTTATAAAATTCTACCGTAATTTAAAGGTTAGTTTTTTGTGGCATATTGGCAAATCGGTCTAGCTACTTTGGCAAGGATTTTGATCTTCACTTTCGGTTTCATATGGGTTTATGAAAAACTTTACCACCATCGATTAGATTTTTGATAAATAGTAAAACATGTATAATTTTATTTTCAAGTGAGTGTCCAAATACCAATTTTCACGATCGTAACACCTTTGTTTCCTTCCTAAAATATAAAATTTTCATTAAAAAAAATTTCACTCTTCCTTTTACTCCCTTATAGACGGAGTTTTTCAAAATCCTTCCTACTTTATGAAAACAATTTATCCTCTAAAATTCACCTACCTAGATTAAACGGTTTGACTTGTGCGTTGATGAATTAATCAGTCCGTCAGTCAAGACACTGCTTAATATAGATATAGATATCACTGAATTATTTTTTAAATATGTATAAAAACGTTTCAATATCTAACAAACCCTTCACCGATAAAAAGATTTACAGCCAACATAAAAATGAAAACACATTTACAAAGAGAATAAAAAAGAAAAAATAATATAGGTCTCTATGCTGTGAAAACATATACGAGTATGTAAATAAGGCCGATAAAATTTTTATTTAAAAAAAATTTTTTCAACTAAAATACATATAAAAAAAAGTTTGATTCTGGCTTTAAAAAAGGATCATGTTAAAACTTTTCAATTGTCAAGCTATTTACAAGTTGATTTGTGTCGGCATATAAAGTGGTGGGTGAGTGAAAAGTTTTAAACTCCTTCAAAATATATCATGCTTTCTGCTTATATTTTTAATATTACTTAGTTTACTCTTTTTTTTATTATAAATACTTTATTTTCTTACAGAGTAAAATGGATTTTAATAGTTAAAAAATAATTAAAATCATCTCTTATAGTTTTTTTTTGTTTTTATATAAACACAAAAAAATTATGATTTCTGTACCATATTTAAAATAATTTAAATAAAATTTAGCATTCGAAAAGATAATATTTTTTTCAGACTATATAATAATTTGTTTATTAGATACATGATAACAACCTTTTTTATTTTAAATTATTCTTTATTTTTAAAAACGGTTCAAATTTTTATACTATTTTTATTTTACCTCATCGAGGGAGACTTAATTATATTTTATTGTTTCAAAGCTTATTTACAATCGCTTACATTTACACAAAACCTTCAGTATATTGGATCCCATTTTAAGTCATTATAAATCACACTATAAGGATTCCTCAGCGAAACTCCTCAAAAATTGCACACTAGTATAATAAAAACTTTTATTCCAAGCGCATACAATTTGCGATTATGAATGACCGTTAGAATAGAAAGAAAAATAAGATATAACTAAAAAATTATGAACTAATGTAAAAATAAATAAACGTTTACGTAAAAAATTTGAAATTGAAAATAGAATACTTAGTGCACAATACTCACATCCGAGTATACTGCGGATACATTAAGACACTACAGGGACGCTTACTCGTAGAACGTACAGTCGGTTCAACCTTCTACTGTCATCCCCTTTGTCTAGTAGATTTACTGCCGAGTGATTTGTGTGGTAGTTAAGCCGAAGCTCGTACTTTGAACTGAAAGGTTGTATCTTTTCCCGCACGCGTACCGTAATCCTAAATAATCCTGGAACTCATTGTTCCTTGTAAACCAAGGTGCCCCTGTTATACACCTCGCTAGCTTATACTACGACCGCTGTAAGATATCGACATCGCTTCTGCTCGCGATGCCCCGAAGTTGGGTCCAGCTACGTTTTAGAATTGTTGAGTATACTGGCAGCTTATTAGGTAAGGTGAGACGACAACGTCTGCCTAACGACCAGAACATTTCCTTATCATACTAGTACGTAGCAGTAAATTCAGTTCAATGAAGAGGGAAAACCACTACGCTTCTCATTTTCCTCATAAGCTTGAAACGGGATGCTTACTGTTCTTGAAAATTTCTATTACATTTTCATAAGTGACTTTTGAATTTCGTAAAATTATTATTACTATAGAATCGAACGAGGACATCCGGTTAATCACGTTTTAACATTAATGATTTCTCGATTCTGCCTCCGATTACCATTCCGCTGTTGGTTTCAAATTAATAACACTCGGTCTAGCGATCCACGGATGCAACGACCTACAGGTAAACTATTTATATGAACAACGGAAAAAGTTGCTAACAAGCTCAAGATTAAAGAAATTGCTATAGTTAACTGTAGACTTCCGAAATATCAAATAAATCGCTCGTTCTACCTGAACATTTTTTCTGTAAATTTCTTACTTGTACGAATTTAAGTGAATGCTTTATATTGTTCGGTATGTTATTCTCATACTCTAAACAATTCTTGAGATGGGAAACATTCCGATAATTTTTCCTTCTTTTGAGCGAAAATGTTTCCCGTTCTAACAAATGTTCCCTAAACTTCTTGAGAATGTTACTTAAAGAACCTTGAGCCTTTTTTCGAGTGGTCGTTTAGTAATCGGATAAATAAAAATCTGTTATAGCACTTATTTGAACAGCTAACTCAAAAAATTTAATCGGTAATGTGTTGCATCCATCGTGGTTAAATTTCCCGAAATAAGGAGGATTGTAACTATCTCGAGAGGTATTTTGATTGCGTTTATTTGTCTCGATTTGCATCCTTCTGAGAATAGACATTTTTTCTTATTGTCCACACATTTCCTTTACCCCTAATATTTTTTTTCTATTTGCAAGCATTTCCTATACTCTTAATGAACTTTCATAAAATTAAAATTAAAATTTGGAATTATCGTAAACTTGTTTATAAGATTTGATACATCAACTGAAGCTCTGCCTGTAAACCTAACGGGGGACATTGTTTTCGGAATAGTCCGTTAGTTGCAAAAATGTTCAACTAGGGTGTGGTACTTATTGAATAAAGCCCAGGGCTCATAATTTCGCTGCTAATGCTTCTCTCCCCACTCTTTCACTCTTCCTCACCGTCCCACTACAAATATAATTTAAATTTATGATGATTTTTAACCTTCGAATTAATGAATGAATTTTTATTCAATTACAATTATCGTTAATTAAAAATAATAATAATATATAATCATGGTTATTACTATTGATTTAAAGACGTACAGCAAGATTGATTGATTAAATTATGGGACTGGTAGATAGATAAATAAAACTTTATAACTTGTGACCTTTGTTGTTATTATAATTTTCTTTAATAATATTATTTTAATCGAGTACAATTTTTTTAATGTGTAATATAATTTTATAATTGTATTAAAAATAATTATTTATTCTAGTGGTAGATGGGTTTTGTCTCTATAAATTTGCTGCTTCGTAAAACGTATATTTTTATATCTTAATATAAAAAAAAAACCATCGTTTGTATGTATGTATGTTGCACATTTCCTCCTAAACCACAGGACCGATTTCAACCAAACTTGAGACAATTATTACTTACGACTGATAAATACTGTCGGCATTCCTACCACAACCGCTTAGGAGAAGGGTAAGGGGTGAAAACCTTAAACTTATAAAATATCAAAATTCTGAAACATTTGGGAATGTTCTACGACATTTTCGAACAGTATTACATTTTGGAAATTTGGGAATTTCTTAAACGTTTCTGGATCATTTTAGAGCATTTTAAATCATTCTCCAATATATTTAACACTATTGAATTTTTTAAAAAGAAGGTAAGATATAAAATGTTGTTTACTCAAGCATTTGGATTACTTTTAAATCTTTGCAGCCTTGAACTCTGTCGTGTTATAGTTTTAAATCTATGTTTCTTTGAACGTATATTGTACATATTTTTATAGTCGCAGCAGTATATTGTATGTATGTGTCTTCGTATACGAATTATGGCTGGCTGTGGCAAATGTTTTAGATGCTCACGTCAGGATAAATTAGTTAAATGTAATTTAATTTTTTTTTTAAATTAAAAATTAAACTAAATTGTATATTTTGTATAGTTGCAACAGTTACTGCACCGTATAATGTTTGAAAGTTTAAAATACATGTTCTTTCATCAAATTCCTCGCGTTTTCATCCAAACCGTACTGTTGTAGGGTAAAAAACAGGCTATATTTGAAAGGTTAAGTACAACAATAAGGAATGCAAAGGATATCTATCTCTGTTGTCGAAAATTAGTGGCAATTTTTATAAAAAATAAATGGACGGGCCTATGAAGAAACTATGACTCCGACCAACGCCGGGTGGGTTTATAAGCTAGTTTTATATAAATAGCAGTATTTAATATATTAGGCTATTCGTATAATTACACTTTACATGAAAAAAAGAATAAAGTTTCTGCACCATTTTTTCAAAATTGTTGGAATCTAGTACATTTTCTTATACTATCAATTAAACACTAAAATTACACGGTTGTTGATTGAAAATGACGTTTGAAATAAGATATTTCCCAGTCCAATAATAATTACTTTACTTGTCGTAAGCTTACATTTCTAGATAAATACTAATATATTAATTGAATTTATTGTAATATCTAATCTTATTATATTAAAAACAAACCTAAGAAAACATTTTCTCAGATTTTGAAATACGTAGTAATGGAAAGTAACAATATTAAGAATCACTGAAATTTTGAATAATTATTAAATTTAGTCATGGTATAGTTTCCGACTAAATTTTGTATGAAGTTAGAAAAAGAATTTGTAAAAAGATTTTTCAAACGAAGTTCCTCAGAAAAGTAAATAATTATTTACGTTATAATTATAACATTACAATTATAATTCTATAGGCCGTCATTTTACATAGCCAATTATATTGATTCTACTAGGCCGTTATCAAGAAATTAAATTATTGTAAATATGGATTTAAATATTTACGCTAATCAAAGGAAACTACATGTTCCTTGATAAGGATAAGAAATATTATTATTAATAGTAATCAATAAGGTTGTAAAAAAGTCATATACCTGTTACATTTATTATTATCACAGTACAAATTGTATGACTTGAAGATACTGATATTTGCAAATTATTGATTCGTTACAGTAGTCCTAAAGGCAGTTAATATAGAGACGTGCGAGCGAGCGCGAGCGCGCACACACACACACACACACAATGCATTTATTTATTCTTTTTGCGTAATATGATGAAATGCAAGAAGTTATATAGCTGTTTATCAAATAAGTTATGAGCGTTATTAATAAATAAATTATGAAGGATGTGAAAGATTATATAAATAAATAAAAATGTATGATTGAAAAGGTTATTAATTCTCTATTTTATTATTTTATTAATTTGCGTATATCCTTCAAAAGCTTAATTATAAGTATAATTTTTATTCTGTGATCCATCATAAAATTAAAAAAAAAAAATGTATTTCTCTCTTAAAAAGACAAAGGTAGAGAGAGACATATAAGCATAGAAAGAGAAAGAAATATTGCAATTGTGTGTACATAAAATTAAACAAATAAGAATAATTTTAAAATGAATCTTTAAAATTTATTTACATATATTTGTTTTGTAGGAAACATTCTGGCGTGTAAGGCCAGAAGCATTGCGATCCTCATACATAATCGGGTTGTGTAAAAATTATTGAGCCTTTGGAGGCCAAAATTGAGAACACATTTATTGTTTTCGATAAATAACATTATGGGATGGGATACGCACCGTTTTTTTCTATTACCTTTTGCCATTTTTCCGACAACACCATAATCCCATCGCTGTAGAACTTCTGTGGTTTCCGATCAAAACCTTGTGAGGCGTAGTTTTCACAGCCCTCCTTTGAAACTAACTTAACGCTATTCAGGGCATTCTGCAGAGACCAAAACAAAGGATAGTGTGACGGTGCCAAGTCCGGGCTATAAGATCGAAGCATTAAAACCTCCCGGTTAAGTTCTCTCAATTTCTGACGGGTCGTAAAAAATGCATGAGGTATGGCGTCTCAGCACGATATACGACACCCTTTCTGTCACCGGTTAAGGCCGTTTCTTTTGAATCGCGAGATTTAATCGCACTAATCGTCGACAATACAAGTCTGAGTCTATCGTTTCGCCCGCTGACAGCAGCTCGTGATGCACGATGTCTTTCCGATTCCACCAAATCGGAAGGTTATGTAAACAGCCCGGTAAGATTACCCTACACATAACTGTGGGCTTTGCCGCAGACCGTGGAGCTTCTCCTAGATTCGACCGCGATCTTTTTAGCACATCGTTGTCGTAGGTTAGCCGCTTTTCATCGCTTCAACCGCTTCATCGTGATGAACCACTTCAGAAACGGCTCGATTTCTTTATGTTCCAGTAGAGATTCGCCGACAGAAATTCGATCGAGTAAATTTTTCCGCGTCGCATTGTGCGGCACCTAAACGTCGAACTTGTTTTTGTAGCCGGATTTCAGCAAACGGTTTAACACTGTTCGGTGATGGATTTTTAGTCGTCGGCGATGTGGTAACCGCTTATACGCCGGTCTTCCTCGAGTTTTGTCAGAAAACGACAACGCTATCTCACGTGAAAAATGATCACTACATTTTATACTACCTACTACGTACATTTTTTCTGTTCGGATGAACTAGTCGGACCCTAAAACGTAAAGATTTACAATACACCCGATAACCAATTTTCGATACGATCACCGTCCATTCTCATTTAATATAGCTATGTTCGCCGATAAAATAAAAATAATTATTTCGGTTAACCTTTAATGATTTTTTGGAATCTTTTCGATTCCAAAATAACTACCGTAAAATATAGTCTAATGTTCACCTTTTTCAAAAAAAAAAAATGAGTATTAGAAAAATGACAAATTAGTATCTTAATATCGTAAAAAATCTTATTTTAAACGGTTTTACGTTAATAAAAATAATGTACTTTAATAAGCTTCTTGAAATTTAATTTTTATTAATTACAGGAAAAATAACTATTAACTATCTAGGTGGTTGACTTTAATCTATCTTTAATTTTTACACTATTTGTCTCGCGCTTTCTTAATCGTTATATATTTAAAGCAGCTGAAGCACTAAAGATGCTAACCAGTGTTTTTTTCTTTTAAAATAATGTTATTCACTATACATTTAGTCAATTTGGCGATGACCAGTGAGAAAATATTATTTATAGGGCTTAACGAATATCATCTGCTCATCTGCATTTTGGTGGACTTGACGCGATAATGTTCAACAACGTATTTGCTCGGCAACGAAAGCAAAGGAAATCACTAGTAATCCTGGCACGGATCCTGATTATTTTTTGAGGGTAGCAATGTAATTTTCGAAAGTAGTTTTATGAATCGTGTCAGATCGCGCAAAACTGTTCCTGCAATAGCACTTAACTAGCATACATACATACATTGTTTTCAATAAGAAGATAAATTTTTACAGTAAATAAAATTTCAGAGTAACACGTATATTTTTAATCGAATAAATCAAAAATTTCTCCTTTAAAATCAATACACTTTGATACATCTCGATAAAGTCGCGCAACTTTTATTAATCTTATAATAGAGACTAATCTTATTATAAATATCATTTCGCTAAAAGGAAGCGGTTTTAATCGGTACTTTATGAACACTAAAACATATACTGCAAAATGAAATAATAATATACGCTACTGTGTAGAGAAACCGCTTGTACCGATTACAATGCTACTACTCGGTAGGGGTGATGTAATAAAGAATTATCAGATTAATTGAATTTTCCATAAATAGAATGTAAAGATTTTTAGTTTTTCTTCTTCGACGGGAAATATCAATACTACTCATATAATCTCTCGGTATTTGCGGGATATACGTTCTAGTAATTCATCTGGTAAATCAGGATGCCAATATCGTAGAAAATTGGGTCGAGTTCTTAAACGACATAGTAAGAGAAGTATATGTATTTAAACAGTCGATTTTATTTATTGTTATTTCCTGATCTATTCTCAATCGCACAGCAGTTTTAGTAATGAAAATCCCGGACACCTTTTGTTACGCGTGCTACTAATAAATATTCTTCTACAAATGACCTAATCTAAAAATTAAATACGGTTTCTTTAATTTTTGTTTAGGAGGAAACAGTACGACCCCGCTATAACGCTGTTCAAAATAACGCGGATACGATTATAACCGATTGAAGATGTTCCAAAAAAAAATTTTTTTATAAAATATTCATTTCATTTAAAATAAGTCAAAAATTCTCTTTAAAATTAGGTTTACATTGCGATGAATATTTTGTTTCTTAAAAACAAACTAATCTAACTTTTTATTTCTGAAGATAAGTTATCATCAGAAATAATTCCTTTTTTTAACGAAGTAATTCCTTTTTTTCTTTTGGTTTTTTAATATTATCGAAACTGAAAAATCTCGTTCAGCTTTTATTTTTTACAGAAGAGAAATTTTTTTAATTATCTTTTCTTTGACGAGAGGCTGATAGGCTATCTCCATGAATATTGTCGTACCGTAATTCTCACCGGTAAGGTCATCTATTATAATAACAGGTTACGTGAAAAAGAGAGTATAGCACTATTCTATATTAAATATTAATAAAAAAATATAATATTATAATCAGCAGTTTATTTTTTTAATATTATTATTATGTTTTGTTGCGAAAGAACTAACATTAACAGCCAGCTGGAAACGGGTAGCGTATGAAAAGATGCCGTGCCTGACCGGGATTCGAACCCGGGACCTCTGCAAGAAATCTTAAGACGCTACCTACCCGGCCGGTGAGATCAGTAATTTATTTAGTTTTTCTTGTAGATAAAAAATAAATAGATTAATTTAATTCCATATATTTAATTTTTATGAAGTAAAAATGGTGAGCCCAAACAAAAGAAATCATAATTATAAATAGCGTGTAACGAGAAATTATTGCATATCGATATTGCTCAGGTTGGAGGTTTAGTTTTGAACATAATGAAAGCAGCGTATGGAGTGCAGTTCACTGAACAGTGCGTCAATTAAAAAAAAACAAAACTGTGCATTATGTAAGCTATACTGCACGCTGCAACATACCTACTATGTTTTGAATCAACTATTAACTTGTTCGTTTTATTTTCAAGTAATGTAAGCCGTTTCGCTTGATGTTTCGTGCTTCTAATATGTTCTCAACCCTTAGGAGTACGTATGCAAATACAGTGTCCATAGAATTTCTAGTTTACTTAAATTTTAAAATCAAATAGCATATGTTTATTTAAATTTCTTGAATTTAAAAATTTTCTAAAAATCAATGATTTATTGAAAGAAAATTTTATTTATACACGTAATTATTGTAATATAAAACAGATGTTTACATTACAGTGCACTATGGTGGCAAAAAATCGGAAGAGCGCAACAGAAATAAGATATGGATGCTAAAGGAAATTACTGAGGTAAAAATCTGGACTTAGTGATAAGGAAGATGCAACCCAAAAGCTAAGTTTGAACTGTCTTTTTACATGAAAGTGAAGCGTGGATGATGAGGAAGACTGGATTATGTTTTTTGAGATGTAGACGATAAAGTACGTGTACTTGGAGAGTAGCACTGATGAACGGCGGGATCACAGTGTGGAAATAAATTGTAGATTTGAGAAAGCCTGATCAGCCTTCTTCCGACTTAAGAACGTGCTCGTATAACCAGGTGTTTTCTGTCCTATTGCACCGGATGAAATTCTGGACACTCGGTCCACTCGGACCGACTCAATCCTGGACACTCGGACCGGGTAACAAATGGAAGGTTCTAAGCCGGAAGAAAGAGGATCTAGAGATCGTATGAACAATCAAAACCTGAAAATTATTATTGTTCGACTACATCCAGAAACATCTAGACAAATACTCTCTGTTACATCTAGTTATCCAGGCAAAGATACCAGGACATCGTGGTCCAAGCGATTGGAGGACATCACGGCTAAAAAATATGAGACAATGTTTTTGAAGGTCGCGTACATTTCGTTTCAGGACAACTATGAATAAAATTACGATAGCCAACGATCGCTGAGCGGATAAGGCGCAAAAAGAGAGAGAGATGTGGATACGGAGAAGAATGGAGAAAATAAGATAGATGGATAAAGTGGGTAATGAGAAAGTTATGAATAGGACTAAATAAGGAAGAGACTTCTCCGAAGTAAACAAAAGTAAAGGAAGACGGTTAAAACATTCGGTTAAGAGAAGTGAAATATTGGTAATTGCATTGGAAGTATAAATAGAAAGTAAAAGGAAGCGAGAAAGAAGAAGAATGAAGGTTAAAATGATTCAAGAAGACGAAGGAAAGGGATTAGGACAGGGATGGTTCGAGACATCAATGGCTTATGGATTCTGCCGCTAGGCAGAACTAGCCGATGATGATGTTTGTAATATAAGGGATTTCACGAAGCAAAATCCAGTTTTTTGTTTTTACTTTCCCGCTATATAGTTATTCTCTATAGGAATGCAGTACATCGATAGCCGTAAAAGTATGCTGATCGGGTCAAATTTTTCACGTTGGGGTTTTTGTAGATCTTGATGTTTGATGCCCTTTCTCTACAAAAAATACAATTTTAGTGTTGAATGATTCCCACGTACCTATATTGGCCTGTATTTTGCTTGATATCACCAGATTGGATGGACTGATTTACGTGAAACTCGGCTAATTTTTTTATACGGTATTAATGTCATTTAATTTTGATCATAATTGGTCAAAAGGGCATACGGTTCTTTTGTTTCCCGTCTTTCAAAATTTTACGCAAAGAGTAGGTAAATTTTTTCCCATAATTTTTAATCTCTGTGGCTAAATACTTTAGGATACTGTTTAGTCTTATTCAAATACCACCTTCGTAAAGAAGCACAGGCAAGTAATAAAGTTCGTTAAATTTATTTTTGTGAGAAATATTTAACTTTCGTAAATAATTTTAGCATTTTTAAGCAACTTTGAAAAAGTATTGAAAAATAATTTTTCGCAGTTTGAAATGCATTATCATTATCCTGTTAAAAAATATTGATATTATTTTAGGATAATCGTATTAATTTAATGTTGAGTTACAGTAAAACAATCGTTTCAACAAAAAATTAATCAAGACGTTTTAAAATAATTCCTAAAAAATTCATGGCATACATATGGATTTTGGTAAAGTACACAAAAGCGGATCGGATCACTTCAAACTATTTCTTCTGATATTTTAATCTATTTTAAGAAAGTTTAATTTTTTGTAAGCTCAAAGTTATACTTTTTATAAAAAGTAATTATTAAAAAAAAAAGTAAAATACTATTATACTGTAATCTTTAAAATATAGTAGTTTACTAGTTTTAATAGTCGCACCTAAAAATTTTTATTAAATATAAACAATTTTTTTGTTAATTCCTGATTCTTTGTAGATTTTTCTTACCGATTTTTGAAGAAAAGTACGGTATTACTTTCGGCCGCATGGTTTGAGTGGAGGGTGAAAATGAGTTTTCGTTTTGAGGTATGAGTACCATTTACTTATTTATTTAAAATGGAATTTTCTATATAATTATATATATAAGCCTATGTATAAAATCTTGTGGCTCGAAAATCTCCAAACTACTTGATCAGTTTTATCGAAATGTAGATATGGGGAAGTTGTGTATTTGAAGTTGTGCATATGAAAATTTGATGACTATTAGTCGAGTCGTTCTTGATTTACGATCAATTTAAGATCGAAAAAAAAGTGTGGTTATGTTGATTGTGTAGCGGTGTATTTTTCACACTCGCTTACACAATGGTGAATTGAACTCGATGGTTGTGTGGAGGGTGTACTGGTTAATCGAACGTATGAAGTGCGTTGTACTCTGAAAATCAGTGCGTTTCTGACTGCAAAATAGTGAGGGCGTCGGAAATTAAAAAGTTTGTCTTCTTGCTCAGAACTGCGCAAGAGTTTGTTTTTAATTAAATATACATTTTTTTTGTAAGTACATAAACTTAATAAATAAATAAATGAATATTTAAATAAGCGTATCGCAATTAATAAACTATTCAAATTATTAAAAAAACTTTCTTTTTTCTTTTAATCTACAGCACAATAATTCTTATCGTGATATATCGGTGTCACTTAGATATTAAAATTACGCATAATGAATATTAATTAATAATTGCATAACGAAACATCTGGTAGCTTGTATATGACTTCTTTCTAAGTTTTAATGATAGTTTAAATGGTTTAGAGGAGGAGTTGTAAGGTGAAGAGAGAGAGAGATTGAGTTGGAGAGAGAGGGGTTGACAGAGAGAGAAAGATTGAGAGAGAAAGAGAATGTATGGAGATTGAAATATTAAAAGGCAATGCACTATGACTGCATTAAATTATATATTTCAGATATTATAATGAGGGCAAAAAGTTTATTTTTCTCTTGTTACGACATCGGTGTAAAACTTCTTAGTTAAACTGTCCCTGACACTTTTAATTTTAAATATCTTAGTAAGATATAATAGTTTTCAAATAGATAATAAATTATTATTATTAGAATATTTAATAACTTTTTAAAATTTCTTTAGTATAAGATTCAACAGAAAAATGAAATTTACGTGAGAGAGCATTGCACAATAAAAATTTAACAACTTTATTTATGTTTTAAATAACAATTTTATAAGAGTTACTATCTATTACATCATGCGATTCGATAAAATTAAAAGAGAAAAATATCTGTTTTCTTCATTTTATAGATAATTTTATACAAAAATCGTTTGATTGAAAAGAAACAGAAAAGTATTTGACGATAAAACTATTTTGCAGTTGTATTGAAGCGTAGACCGGGTTATATCTTTGGCCAGTAAATTTAATATTAATAACAACGATAAACAGTTAAAGATAGTTCTATTTTATTTTTTATTCATCCAGTTTCATTTCACTTTTACGATTACTTTTTATTTCAAATCACTTAAAAAGAAGAATTATTGATTTTATTTAATTAGATTTTACGCCATTACGTTCTTAAAAAAACACTCTTCAATGAATCTACATCGGGTCATAATTTTGTAAAGGTACAAATTAAAAGTAATTTGGTAACAATTTAAAAACATAAAGATATGGTTACCGTCGGATTTAATTTCGCTGTAACTCTGTTGGAACAAAGGATGTACGTAATAATTGTCTGGAATAAGTCAAGAAAAGGGTAAGAGATTTGGATCGTAAAAATATTTATTTGTATTTTCGTAAGTGTAATCCCAGAATGACTGTACCGATTTTTATGAAACAAATATCAAATAATTTGACTTAATTGAAAGAAATGATACCGAGTACATAATTATTTAAAGAAATTAAACGGTAAACAATAGGTAACATTTTCTCTAATCAAAAAAAAAATAGTCGGTTAATGTTACACGAGGACAATAGTTTTTATACGTTTTAAAAATATTGTATAAATTAATTAATTAGAAATAATAAAAACATTAACAGAAAATAATTAAAATAAATTTAAATTATAGCACTGGAAATTCATAAAAAATGAACGGAACTAAGGATGTAAGGGGATATTTTATCCACTTATTTTTCAGCTCACCCTGGACATCGGTCCTTTACTGCTGGACCTTTGTATTTATCTGTCGGATATTTATTTTTTAATGAGGTTATATGTTTATTTTCAGTTTGTTTTCAAGATAGACGGAGTTTTGGTTTGCGTTCCGGTCCTTTGTAGAAAGTGTTTTGTGAAAACATTTTCATTCGGGTTATTCCTTGGTAACCCACCGGGTTGGTCTAGTGGTGAACGCATCTTCCCAAATCAGCCGATTTGGAAGTCGAGAGTTCCAGCGTTCAAGTCCTAGGAAAAGCAACTGCCTAATACGGATTTGAATACTCGATCGTGGATATCGGTGTTCTTTAACAGTTGGGTTTCAATTAGCACACATCTCAGGAGTGGTCAAACTGGGATTGTACAAGACCACATTTCATTTACACTCGTACATATCTTCTCCATTCGTACTTTGAAGTAATACCTGAACGGAAATTCCCGGAGGCTAAACAGGAAAAAGAAAGGGTTATTCCTTGAGAAATTAGTAATTAGTCATTTTCCCGACCCGGTTGTCCTTCTGTCCGTCCACTGAAGCTCTTACAATACTAGTGCCTTTCGGTCTAGCAGAATCCACCTGATGAGGTTCCTAGGTTTTTGGAGGGGGCCAGACACTCCCTTGGCGGAGGGATTCGCATACGGTCGATGTAGACGGTTTCCTGACTAGTTATTGTAAGATGATCGATGGAGAGGGAATCTGGGTTTTGTAGATTCTTCTTCGTCTTCTTACAGTCTAGGCTGAGCTGAATTCGCTGTTTTGGGACGGGGTTTTTGCTTTTTACATGTCTTCTTTCCTCTTTTTGCCTGATTGTCCGTGTTTATCGGTTGTAAATGTTTTCAACCGTAACCTTTGAAAGACATTTTAAGGCGACCCTTCAGAAGTGTGTCACAGTGAAGAGTGCACGATTTATATAATGTATAATTTTATGACCGGATAAAACTTTTATTTATGTATTCTATAAATTTATTTCATGTCTGCCTGACAATTCAACGATATATGAAAATTTGAAGCTGAAAACTGGATAAACGTTCAATAAAAACATGTAAATCCTATAAATATACGAGATGTCATAAAAAAAGTAATGAGATTTTATTAATTTTGTCGGCCGTCTTTTCAAATGAGTCGTCTTTTTTCCAGTCCGTACCATTACTGTATATAATGTAAATAGATATTTTCAGCCATATCATAAGCGTAATTCAAAATTGGCAACCGTTCAAATAGGATGTATTTTATTACTAATGGTGATTTACTTTATTTGAAAATAATGGTATTCGCATTAAATTTTGGATTAAAAATGGAATTAAGTGCAGTGAAGTGGTAAAGATGTTAGAGAAGGTTTTTTGGCGAGGATATTATGTCGAAACCAAGAGTTTATTAAGAGTTTGAGAGGGGTACAAACGGTTTTTAAAATGGCTGTAAGACCTTGAAGCAGACGAATCACTATTGAAGAAGTTGCTGAAGAGGTAGAAGTTTCTTATGGATCATTTGAAACAATTTTGAAGGATATTTTTAACACGAAACAAGTCGCAACAAAATGTTTTCCAAAACCTTTGAATTTTCAGTAAAAGCGAAATCTCAAAACATCGTAGAACATTCGGTAGCTGACATCGCTGATGAGTAAAATTACTGAAAATTTTCATAACGGGTGAAACATGGGTGTACAGTTATGACATTGAAACAAAGGTCCAATGGAAGCTTCCTGAAAAACCAAGATCGAAAAAAGCACGCCGAGTTCGATCAAATGTTAAGCTTCTCCGTACTGTTTTCATTTTCGATTAAAATGGCATCGCTTATTATGAACTTACCTCATGATTTTCCCCAGGTCAACAGATTATTATTTAGCTCTTTTATGCCGTTTACGTGAAGAATCTGAAGAAAATAATCACAAATGCGGTCAGAAAATTTTTGGATTTTGCATCTCGATAACGCTCCAACTCGCACTTCACTATTGTTTCATATTATTTATCCAAAAATAACACCATACTGACGCCACAGCCTCTGTATTCTTCAGACATGGTATCTTGCAACTTATTATTGTTCCAGTTGATTAAAAGAGTGTACAATATTAAACGATAACGATTTACGACAATGGATGAAGTAAAGAAAAAAATCCTTTAGTGAGCTGAAAGCTATTCAAAAAAATTCTTCCCGTAAATATTTTGAATATTGGAAGAAACGTAAGTATGTCGCATCTCTGGGGACTACTTTGAAGGGGTCAAAATCAGTTTAGAAGTACAGAGCGTTCGGAAAGTTGATGTGCAGTGTGCTCTAAAAGTAAGTGATGCATTCTCTTCTTTTGGTGTTTGGTTGTCCTATCGGTTCGTTGGGCGTTACTCAGTAATAAACCAAGACGTCAGTTGTTGAATTGTGATTGAACGTGCTTCGTTTAACGGTATCAATAGTTGCGAGAAACGTAACGGTGCTTTCGGTAGAGGAACGCATTTTTCTTGCTGAACACATCTTTCGTGAAGGTGGCTGAAGAATACCGAATTAGTGAAGTTTTCTGAAAAGTTTCCAGATATTCCTGTTTTTCACCGCAACGCAGTTCGAACTCTTATCGAAAAATTTCGGGCAACACGCTATGTTGAAGACGCTGATCGACTAAGAAGACCACCTAAACTAAACGAAGAGAATCTGCTTGATATTTCGAATGCTATGGCCGAAAGTCGATCAGCCGCTTAAGTTAGTATAGCAGCGAGATATCGGACCGGCTACTGCATATAAAACTGTAAGAAAAGAACTGAAATTTTTCCCCTACAAAGCAATGAGTGTTCAAATGAAACCTAGATCGTGCCAAAACGCTAAACTATTGTCGATGATTTAAACGTTTTATCGACCAATGGTATCCTCGATGTTACGTTTTCGACAGATGAATTAAACGAACAATCTTTACGCGATGCGAAAATTGGAATCCGGATCGCTGTGAGTAGAACACGCATTGTGAGTCCAATCTTTTTTGAAAATACAGTTCATAACTATCGTTATAGCTAAACAACTTAATTATTCGGTTAACAGAAGCGGAAATCAATCACGGTTGGCTCCAAAAAGACGGTGTCTGACGCGCAGACAGTTAACACGCCAATGACGTTTTAGGAAGTGTCGTCGGTGAACGAATCATTTCAAGGTGTTTGTGGCCTGCACGATCGCCCGATTTGACTTCCCCAGATTATTTTCTATGGGATCATCGAAACAAGCAGTGTATAGCAACAGACCACGCACGATTGACGAACTAAAAACCGCAATAACGGCATATGTACGAAACATTCCAATACATCAGCTGGTTAAAATGTTTGAAAAGTGTGCAGTGCTTATTGATGTTTAAGGAGGAGATTTTCAACACCTTTTATAAACTATTCTAGTTATTGTAGTATCCGTTTCTATAGAATAATGAAATAAAAATACAAAGTAATAAGTAAGAAAGTTTCATCATTTCCATAATTCCAGTGCAGCAACTTTCCGAACGCTTTGTATAAGTAGATTATTTTTGATAAAATTTACATTGTTGTTATTTTTCTGATCTTGTGCATATATATATATATAAATATGAAATTTTGTATTATAATATTCATGTTTGTTTCCTGTTAAATAAAGATACTTACTGTATCTTAAGATAGTTATCTTTAAATAATTCAATAAATAGTAATTGATTGTGTGGTTTTTTCGTAATTTAACCTTTTTTTTTCATTTTTAAGTACATGATGTAAATGTATGTATATATACATACTTACTATGTTTGCATAATAATTTGTAATAATGCAAAATTTTATAAATCAGTTATGAAACATTTTAGGAAAAAGTGAAAAAAAATGTAATCAGATGATACCTTGTTAAAAACAGATAAATAAAAAATATTTTTTTTTAAGCTGTAAAATCCTATTACAATTATTTTTAAATTAATTCAGTAAGCATATTGAATTTTGCTGATGTCGGAAAAGGGTGTCTACGCAAGAGGGACTGATCGTTAGTTATCTGCTTTAAAGTACAGCTTATAGTTATATCCTCTTTAAGCTCCAGCCACCCTCTAGCCCAGCCTTGTCTGCCCGGCCGAACCCAACCCTGTAAAAAAAAAATTCCTAAATCTCTTTACAAACGTCAGTTGGTCCCTGGGGGAAAACGCTCTTCTACCAAAGGAAATCCGCCCTTATCCGCAAAAAGTTAGCTAGTTTTCAAAATGGGAATATTAGGCAATACGTTTAACTTTTATTTATTTATTTTTTCTTTAAAAAAAAAGGTATTCGAAAAAAAGCAAAATATTAAAGAATAATTTTACAGTGGAACGCCGTATGTTAACGCCCCTTTTTCCGTCTTTCTATTCCAGTATGTAACCTGTACTTTTAAACGCATATGTTAACGTGGAATATATGTTAGATATATTTTGCGCCTACCATATATGCTTTTCATATCGGTGTGTGTGTCACACGAATGAGTATGCGTTTGAGTATACTTATATAGACAACTTTTTAGCATTGCAAACGCGTTGTTTTATTGACGTAACCCATAAATTTTAATGAGAAACACTGAATTTATGCGCATCTGTTTGAATGTTTTCTATCCAATAGGTAGTTTTATTATACGAGGTAGCTATACAGTTTAATTAAGAACATAGTCGTAAAACAAACATAAAATACTAAAAATTAAAACGCAATTTATTAAAAAAAAATTCCTGTGGATCGTTCCAAAATATATATATATACTTATTTATATTTAATTTAAAGAGATATTTATTTTTACGACTAACATTTTATTAAGATAATCATGTAACTAAAAATCTATACATCCTTTAAATAAATAGATGCATAAACAGAGTGATCATAAATAATTTAACCTGGATATCTACACGTTAATATTATAAAATATATTATAACACTGTTTTACGTCACGTAGATCACAGAACGCATATTTGAGTTCCTTTTTCACGGATAAAAAAAAATCTGCCTCCATTATTTGCCTAGGAGGATCAAGAAATACTTTGGTCCGTTTACAATACAACATAAAACATTATAAATCAAAAAAAGAAATAGATACAAATAAATTATTATATAAAAATAATTTTTTATGAGTTTTTATGAGTAATAGTAATGTAAATTTGCCAAGATGATAACTAATCAATAAGCAATAAAAATAACAATTTTCTAAGGGCGTTAATCGCTAAATATTTTAGTGAGTATTTAAATATATGTTAAACCAATTGTAAAAAAAATCAGGTTTATCTAATTAATTTTATTATTTTTGATAAAATGTTCTTTGATATTTTCTATTTACAACAACAAATATTAATCCCTAGCATCTGAAAACTACTGAAATCATCGCTAAGCTAGATAATTTGAATACGTAATCTCCTTTTTCTGTTTAAATTAAAACAAAAATTTATTATTTACTCTTTAAATAGTAATTTTGATATAAACTAGTAAAACCTTACTGTACTACTCAACGGAAATTATCTGCTCCAAATAAGAAATAATAATTCCTACTAGAGTTAGATAGTAAAACTACTAGAGTAATGATAGTAAGATGGAATAATAATTACCATACCTTCTTTGAATGTCCTCGGTGGGACGAGGCCAAGTAAAAATTGTTATCACCGCTGTCCCGAACATGTTGAAGGGATTAAGGGAATGGTTAAACATGGAGAAGCTGATTGCAGACATCCTAAAGAGGAAGGAAAAGGATTACAGAGAATGGGGAGAATGGGGAGACTGAAGCCCGGGTGGAAGACGTGGGGGGGGAAGGACAGTCCCGTACTGAGCTGCCGTTCGTCCGTGCTTGCACGGGTGGGCGGCAGTGAGGAGGTACGGGGACTCCTAAACCTCTGGTCAAAAAAAAAAATTGGAGAAAAGACTTGAGTCCCGGCGAATGAGGCGGGAACTGCATAGCCGGGCCCGGTTACCGTCTCCTCAGAAGTTAGAGGCAGTCAAATTAAAAAGAAGATCCAGAACCGGCGGGCCGACCTGCCATGCCGGACCTATAGCCGGCAGGCGTGGAGGCCCGTTAGAGTCGCAAGGACACGCTCCTGGATTGAGTCGTGCTTGATTGCAGATCCGGTCCAGGGGTGTGTGTGGAGTAAAAAAATTCCCAAATAAAAATGTTTATGAAACACAAGAAAACGAAAATCTCTAACAGGATTTATAGAAAAAATAAAGTGGTAAAAAAGAAATAATTGCATCAGAAGGGCGGATTTCCGGGTTTAGTTAAGAAAGTAAGAATGTGCACCACCGTAATTTTTTGAAATAATATTGCTTTCGGTTTTAGCTAGCTTTCGGTGTTTTTTTTTTTTTTTTTTTTTTTTTTTTTTATTATGTTAGAATATGAGTTTAAAACGATTAAAACTTCAAAACTGATTTTATGGACACCAAATTATTTCCTTCATATAAGATCGCATTCGAGATTATCGCGAAACTAAAATACTAAAGCAAAACTTGTTTTTTTTTTTTTTTTTGTTATTGTAATTCCGTTTTTTAACGAATTTTCAAAGAGTACGGTATTACTTTCATTCGTATGGTGGGTGTGGAGTGGGGTGAAAATGAATTTTCTTTACGTTTTGAGGTAAGAGAAATACGAAAATATCATTAACTTAAATTGTGTTTCCTTTTATATATATATATGTATATGGGCATAGATAAAAAATGTTGTGTTCGAAAATCTTCAAAACTGTTGTAATAGCAACATCTATAGGTGGTTGATTTATATATACTGTAATAGTAGTGTATCTGAGGTTCTGCATGTGAAAATTTTATGAAGATTGGTGGAGTGGTTCTTGAGTTAGGTTCTATTTAAGGTCCAAAAAAGGATCTTCTCCGTTATCTATCATCACTGAATTAAATCACGCGCTTAAACTAACGCTTTCTTGAAAACTACAATTCAGTTTAAGTATAAATCAAATCCACTAGGCAAAATACATTAATCGATTACATGTTTAATTTGTAAATTAAATAATTTTTAGGCGATCCTAAATCGACAACTTGAAGTTAACTTAGAAATATCCAGACCTTTGAAATCTTCTACTAGCATCGCCCATCACGCCCTTAATATGTGGTTAATAAGATAAAAATTTGTTATAAGAAAGATAAATATACGGTGAAATTTGAAGCGTTCAGATATGAACAAAATTTAAGAGAGAAGATAACCTTTATAATAGAAAAGTATTCGCAAAATGGCTTTTAATAAAATAGATATTATTGAAGAGTTTTAGATAATGAATTTCTATTGCAGTTCAACTCTTTATATCGTTATAGATACGTTTCCTAACCGTCTAATTGCTGTTTATCACTGACATTTATTAAACTTTCGTTTCAAATAAACAAATTTTGTGACCAGTTTCTTGGCAATCCTGAGCTACAATCGATCTGTTTTATTTTCCATACTTATAATAATTCAAATATATTTTTATTTTAATTTATATTTTAGTTTTATAGTTTATAGTTTTATATTAAAAGTCGGTTTTAGTTTTATTTTTCACGTTTCATTTTTTGGCCATAGTCTTAGTACCGTGAAGACTGAATTTTATATATTTATGTGAATATTCAATGGTATTGCGGATACAAGACTGTCAAATATTAGTGTAGAAAAAAGATTTCCTACAATAATCTGAAATATGATTACAGATAAAGGAAGAAACATTTTTAGAATACGGCATATGTTGTATTCACTTAAATGAATTACTAAATAAAGTGTAACGTAATTCTTTAACGGTTGATTTTTCATATCCACTTTGTTAAAAATACGAGTATATAATATAAATTAACAACTGAAACAGTAATTGCATTTACAATACTGATCTAACATATTTTGGAAACTAAAATATAAAAAAACTCGATTATCGTCCATCGAAGCAAAATCTTTTATTCTAGGCTTATAGGGGCTCCCAGATGACCAGTTCAGTCTGAAACTGCCTTTATCTGAAAGACTAGCGACCCCTGTCGCGGCTTCGCCCCCTACCCAATTACATGCCTAAAGGACTTAAAAAATTGAAAATACTCGTAGTTTTTTTAGTAACCGTATGTGGACTGTTGCTCTCCGAGTTTTCCCTACTTACAACTTACCGCATAAAATAGATTAATTTGAACGAACAACTACTCAGTGAAATAAAATTTCATAAAAAACGATAAAATAACAGAATTATTAACCTTTAAGAACGCTGTTACTTAGATTCACAATGTCTACGATCATAAATTCTAGTAGCCGTAGAAGTTCTACCTGTGATCTCGCCGAATAGGTGCTATTTTAATAACAAATTGAAAAACAAATCTATGCCGATAATGTGAATGGCTTATCCTGATAGAACTTCTTAGTTCTGGATAAAAAAATCTACAGTGCTACTTAACTCGCTTAAGAATGAGTTCTCGTGGATCGCCGCCAGATTAGATAATGGCATAAAATTTAGTAAACACAGCGTTCTGAAGAATTCGCTAATGATATGGAAATTTAATATTCCTCAAACCATTAAAACTGTTAAATATGAAAATAATCGTCAATCAATGTAATATTATTATCAAACTAATTTGTTTTTACATATATTACGAAACACAAATTGATCTTTTACAGACAATGACATTAAATTTAGTAAATCACGTAATGAATGTCTTAAAAAGTCGGTTTTGACATAGACGATGGTCGATATAGATAATGACAATCGATAGAGACAACGATATTAAATTCGTTAAAAGAAATTCTAGGTTATTTATTTATTTATTTTTATTACGATTTATGTAATAGTGAGATTGGTGAGGTTTGAATTGTGGTAAATATTCCGGGGGTCATAAGAAAGCTACAGTTAAAATGTCATAGTGATTTGTTCTGTAGTTTTCGCGATTATCTGGAACAAATGAAAAACACATTTCTATTTATAAAGTAATGAGATTCAATGTATAATGTTTTGTATAGGGTTTTTTGTAGATTTTTTACGAAACTAAACCTGATTTTGGGACGGTAGATTCGATTAATAATCTTCGAATTTTCTTCAGATGTTAATATGTAAAAATGGTGGGTTGGCTAACAGCTTGATACATTTTTTGGATTGGAAATAATTAATTAATATATTAACCAGTAATAGTACTAGAAAAACTATGTAACACTTGAGTAATTTATACGTTAATAATTTTTTTTTTAATTTTTTAATATAACAATTCTGTTTGCAATATCTGTTACCTAAGAAATGGCCCAAAAGATTTTGGGTATAGACCCTCAAAAAGGAGTAGTAATTAATTGGGTAGGGTAACAGGAAATTTTTAAAGATTTTATTATACTCGTACGTTTCATAGGATTAAAAATTGGATAAAAATATTAAAAACAGGGTTCAATTCTATTTCTCCTACAATGTTCTTTTTAAAAGAATTTCAGAAATGAAATTAAAATATACAAATTAATAAAAACATACCAGGGAAATAAGGTAAGCATCGCTCTATTTTTTACCGTAATTATGAAGCTTCAAACTTATCAGCAATGATACGCAGCGATTAGTATAGTATGATAATGTACACTATTTTGTTCAAACTTAAATTCTCTACAATGTTTTTGTAAGTTTAATATGTTTATTACCCGTTTAACAAAGTTATTGAACGTAAAACATAAAAAAAAAACAGAATTTTTTACGTTTTCCTCCAGAATTCTCAAAAACTACTGAGATACGGTTCTGTAACCTATTTTATTTGATTTTCAGGTCAAAAATCACAAGAAGTTACTAATTCTGTTCCTTAATTAACGTAATAAAAATTTCAGTACGACATTTCACCGGGGTAGCTAAAATCCGAACGAAATCTTCCGCCAGCAATAACTCGTAACCAAAGCAATTTAAGAGATAGGTTTATATGTACTTTTTCCATTACTTTCACGAGGAGAATAGGTTGTTAAAGTCCCGAGGGAACTTCGTAAAACACTCAATATCACTCAATATATCTTACTCAATTAATTTTGATATAAAAACATATTAAATTAAAAATGTTTAGCTCTTAATATATCATACTTCTTATAAATTTTTTTTTTGTCCAGTCATTTGACTGATTTGATGCAGCTCTCCAAGATTCCCTATCTAGTGCTAGTCTTTCATTTCGGTATACCCCCTACATCCTACATCCCTAAAAATTTGTTTTACATACTCCAAACGTTGCCTGCCTCCACAAATATTTCCTTCTACCTGTCCTTCCAATATTAAAGCGACTATTCCAGGATGCCTTAATATGTGGTCTATAAGTCTGTCTCTTCTTTTAATATATTTTTCCAAATGCTTTATTCTTCATCTGTTTGCCGCAATACCTCTTCATTTGTCACTTTATCCTCCCATCTGATTTTTAACATTCTCCTATAGCACCGCATTTCAAAAACTTCTAATCTTTACTTCTCAGGTACTCCGATCGTCCAAGTTTCACTTCCATATAAAGCGCTCCAAACACATACTTTCAAAAATCTTTTCCTGACGTTTAAATTAATTTTTGATGTAAACAAATTCCATTTCTGACCGAAGGGTCGTTTCGCCTGTGCTATTCGGCATTTTATATCGCTCCTGCTTCGTCCATCTTTAGTAATTTTACTTCCCAAATAACAAAATTCTTCTACCTCCATAATCTTTTCTCCTCCTATTTTCACATTCAGTGGTCCATATTTGTTATTTCTACTACATTTCATTACTTTTGTTTTGTTTTGTTCTTGTTTATTTTCATGCGATAGTTCTTGCGTAGGACTTCATCTATGCCGTTCATTGTTTCTTCTAAATCCTTTTTACTCTCGGCTAGAATTACTATATCATCAACAAATCGTAGCATCTTTATCTTTTCACCTTGTACCGTTACTCCGAATCTAAATTGTTCTTTAACATCATTAACTACTAGTTCCATGTAAAGATTAAAAAGTAACGGAGATAGGGAACATCCTTGTCGGACTCCCTTTCTTATTACGGCTTCTTTCTTATGTTCTTCAGTTATTACTGTTGCTGTTTGGTTCCTGTAAATATTAGCAATTGTTCTTATATCTCTGTATTTGAACACTAATTTTTTAAAAATGCTGAACATTTTATTCCAGCTTACGTTATCGAATTTTTTTTCTAGAAGTGCCAAGTTTGTTGGTTTGTTTTTTTTTAATCTTCCTTCCACTATTAATCTGAGCGCTAAAATTGCTTCCCTTGTCCCTATACTTTTCCTGAAACCAAATTGGTCTTCTTCTAACACTTCTTCCACTCTCCTCTCAATTCTTCTGTACAGAATTCTAGTTAAGATTTATGATGCATGGCTAGTTAAACTAATTGTTTTGTATTCTTCACATTTATCTGCTCCTGCTTTCTTTGGTATGATGAATATAACACTTTTTTTGAAGTCTGACAGAAGTTCCCCTTTTTCATAAATATCAGCTGCAACATATCGTCTGAAATCCAAGGTTTTCTACCAGTTCTCATTGTTCCGCCTAAGTTCGCACTTGCTGATTTAAGAATTACCTTTTTAACATTCTCCCATTCTTCTTCTATATCCTCCTCAAAAATCTTCTTTACTTACTCTTCCTCAAGCTTCTCTAAATTCTACCGATTCTTCACCTTTTCTTCAGGTTTTTAAACCCCAATTTACATTTCATTAACACTAAATTATAGTCGGTATCAATGTCTGCTCCAAGGTAAGTTTTGCAGTCGACGAGTTGGTTTCTAAACCCTTGCTTAACCATGATATAATCTATCTGACACCTAGCAGTAACACCTGGCTTTTTCCATGTGTATATTCTTCTATTATGATTTTTAACCTGTGTGATGGCAATTACTAAATTATACTTCGTGCAAAACTCTATAAGTCGGTCCCCTCTTTCATTCCTTTTGCCCAGCCCGTATTCACCCACCATATTTCCTTCCTTGCCTTTTCCTAATGCTTGCATTCCAATCTCCAACTATTATTAAATTTTCATCTCCTTTTATGTTTTTAATTGCTTCGTCAATTTCTTCGTATACACACTCTAACTCATCATCATCATGGGCGCTTGTAGGCATATAGACGTTAACAATCGTTGTCGGTTTATATTTCGATTTTATCCTTATTACAGTGATTCTATCGCTAAGCATTTGGAAATACTCTACTATATCCCTATCTTCTTGTTCATTACGAAACCTACTCCTGCCTGCCCATTACTTGAAGCTGAGTTAATTATTCTAAAATCACCTGACCAAAAGTCGTTTTCCTCTTCCCACCGAACCTCGCTAATTCCTACTACATCTACATTTATCCTATCCATTTCCCTCTTTAAATTTTCTAACGTTTTTTAGACGTCTAACATTCCACGCTCCGACTCGTAGAATGTTATTTTTTTATTTTCTGGTGATCCCTTCCTTAGTAGTACCCACCCGGAGATCCGAACGGTGGACTAGTTTACCTCTGGAATATTTTATCAAGGAAGACGCCTCCATCATTTTTATATGAAAATGCATTATCATGCGTATTATATGCATTATCATATATGTATCATTATATGTATTATCATGCATTTTTATATGGAAATACATTTTCTTGGAAAAAAGCAGCTGTAGTTTTCCATTGTTTTCAGCTGCGCAGTATTTAGAGGATTGAGTGATGTTGATATGGCCGTTTAAGTCGTCCTGACCTACGCCTTTAACAACTACTAAAGAGCTGCTACCTTCTTTCAGGAATCATTCCTCAGTCTGGCTCTCAACAGATACTTATCCGATATGGTTGCACCTTCGGTGCAGCTATTCTGGATCACTGAGCACTCAAGCCCCCTCACCAACGGCAAGGTCTCATGATTCATAGAGGGAGCTTTTACAAATATGAAGAAAATAATAATAGCATTAAAATTTGAAAAAAAATACTTATAATAAATGAAACAAGAATAGAAACATTTATTGTGTAACATGGTGTAATAATTATCATGTAAATGTAAACTCATTTTCTTTAAGCATGACGTAACTAGTAATCCGGTTTAAAACTTTAATTGTTTTCTATGAAAATGACGCAACAGTTAATATAATCTTTACCTACAATGCAACTTATCCTGACTGACTGATTCATTAACGCCCAGCAAAAAATAGTGAAGATAAACTAATGAAAATTTGTATACGTGTTTTTCTTACGGTGTGAGTGGACCCTAAGAAAGGATGTTTTGAAATTCTGAGTTTAAAAGTATAAAATGGAGTAACAATGAAAATTACTATTTTTTGAATTTCCGGATAACGAATGAAAATATCAACTTTATTTTTGGCGTGTATAATTTTTAAGTAAATAATAAAAACCAGTTTCAAGATTATTCGAAATTCGACCTTGATAGTGGTGAAGAAAGGGGCTTCACCAGACTGTGGCTTGCAAACACTCTTCAGATAAATATAAAAATTTTCCGGTATTTCGAATTTCTATTTGTTAAAGGGTGCGACGGTGTATGTTGCGGCAGCTCAACCAACAAAGCCAGTGTTATTGTATGTGCGACGCGATTGGCTGTACCTACCTCTGACGTAAATTTTACTTTACCTATCTACCTACGTCATCTACCTCAATTACCCTGAAAGCATACAAATAATTACATTTCCTTAAGTAAAACTAACTTCCGTTTGTTCAGTTCTCTATTAGTTTACTAGCTCATATACCTTACTTAAGCTTCTTCCTACATCAAACAAAATCTATATTACTAATAAATAGAGCCAATCTGCGTGACGGAGTGGTAGCGTCTCGGCCTTTCATCCCAGGTTCCAATTCTGGTTAGGCATGCCATTTTTCGTACGTAACAATAAACTAATAAGACCTTAAATCGTCAATTATCTTATCATTTAAATTTTAAAATCTCATTCCTATTTTAATATTACGAAAATTTTTAAGTTTATCGAGCAATATCTAAAAAAATCCAGTTCCATCATCCATTTGCGTTCCAATTAATTTTACTTTAGTGTACTTAAAGTAGCATCCCCGTTGCGTCTTCGCCCACGCTGTATGATTACCCGTGTTTCCCGTCACAGTCAGTGGATGTTTAGCCGGTGATGGCTCGCTTCGCTCGTCCTTCCCGTCTAACCAGAGGAGTCTGCTCCTTGGACCCCGTTGTGTCATTAAACTCACGCTTATGAGAATAATGATAAGTAAAAACTATAGCCCAGTTCGATTTATAAAAAATTCAGTGTATTGTAATTTGTTCCCGGCAACAGTTTGGTCAGTACAGGAGCAGAAACTTTGAACGATCTAAGAATACGGGTTACTTTACATGTTTTAACGTTACCCGACTAACACCGCAGTAGGTGACCGTACTTCGTTTCTTATATGTTTAAATTTTTCTTAAATTACTTTTAGTCAAGTAACCGTCCGGAACTAGGTGCAGCCAGTCGCGTCGCACGTACAGAACAGTGGCTGTGTCGGCTGAGCGGCTGCACTGTATGCTGTCGCATCCTTTAAAAAATGGAATTCAAAAAATCCGAAAATGGTTTTTAGATATATCTGAAGAGTATTTGCAAGCCCAAGTCTAGTGAATATCTTGTTTAGTATAGTTGGAAACGGGGAAACCTTACAATCATTGTTCAATATATTTTTTTTATCTCTTCACCCTTTTCAAGGTCGAATTTCGAATAATCTTAAAATTTATTTTTAAATATTTACTTGAAAATTACACACACCAAAAATTAACTATGAATCATCTTCGTAAATTAATCATAAAATCTTCCACTTCATATTTACATGTTATTTATTTATTTTAACTGCCATTTTTCATGAATTTTTTATTTCTTTGATATTAAGATTAGAAGGGACTTGTTTTATTTATACGTAGTGGATGTACCAAAAAATGGAAGAGTAAATGAAATTTTGAAAAGCTTTATTATAGTGGATTATTTTTTAAAAATCTGAATTTTAGGCCGATGTCTCGCTTTATAAAACATTTTTTTAGAATTACGGGGTGGACATAAGCAATAAAACTTGTAATTTATAAAAATAAAACATGTTATGGGAAATTAGTAATAGAAGTTTTCATTGGTGGGGGTGGATGGGTTAAGGTCAAGTATTATACTCGTATAATAACTGAAATCATAGAAATGCAGGAAAACACGGTAATTATTATATATGTTTTAAATTTTTAATTATTACATGATTTTTAACTCTATTTCTTTCGGTAATTATTGATTTTCGTAGCAAAACTGCACCTTTATTAGATTTTCCTGCATTAACTTGCTTAGTAAGTTTAGTTATTCTATCTTATCCACTAGAACTACAAAATTAAATTAAGATCTCAGCTTTGTGTATCACCTCATCTTCTATCCGTTAATAAATAAAATAATTCGTTCAACATTCACTCGGATAAAGACAATATGCTTATTAGTATTGTTCTAGATATTATTTTTTATAATTCAAACTTATAATCCGGTGTCGTACAAGTGCATGGGTAAATCTGTATAGGAATCTATTAAAGTTAGATTAAATAAATTTTCGTCGCAGATAATTTTAAAAATTGTCAATTAAAGGAAATACTTACGAGTTCTTTGAATTCTCCCTTATTTTTTCACCCTTACGGGTACGTTTACAAATGTGTTCTTAAATTCATCTTTATTCAGGTCTTCCAACAATTTTTTGCCTTCGAAATTGCAACTTTAATTAACTAAACCTTCTACTATATCGATAATATTTATTTTCAGATACCATGGTTTTTCAGGTTTGTTTATAATAAATGTAATTTTAATACGTACAGTAATCCATAGCTCGTATTAATCTATTCTACAGTAACTGAAAACTCTTACTAATATTTAAGTGTATAAACATTAATAATTTCCTAATTAATCGACGTAGTAAAGGTAAAGCTAAAATTTATTATTATTTTAATATTTTTTAAGGTATAAGTCGGTAATATACGTATTTTTTTACTTATAATATGGTAATAAGTTAAGAAAATTTAATCGAGTTTAGATTATTTTTTTATTCGTGAATTTATTTATTCTCTCAATAATTCGTGCAACTTCAAACAATCGCCGCTCTTCCTCGGCAGAGTGGTAACGTCTCAGCCTTTCATCCTGAGGTTCTGGGTTCGAATCTCGGTCAGGCATGCATTTTTCATACGCAAAAAATTTTCATTCTCATGAGGCAGAATTACCAAAGCAGTCGATGCTCGTCATCTCAAAAAAACAATTGGCATATGACAAAGGAACCTATTTATACTTTCATTGACATTATATTTTTTTTTAAATTACCGATTTATTTAAAAGGTCCTGCAAGCAATTTATTAATAAATTTTCTTTTAATAGACAAATTATTTTCTTATATGTAAATAATATGACTCATATCAATCGGTTTTTAATTAATATTATTTAAAATAAAAAATAATCTAAATTTTCTACATATACGTTAAACAAATACATAAATATTTGCTAAGATAATTTTCATTATCGCCTTGTTTATTTTCTTTTTCTTTTTTAAATTAGTTTCTTTACGTATATACTTTGCTATTAATTTATTTTTTTTATTTATTATTTTAAATTATTACAGAAAGTTTTATTTTTTTTAAATTAATTATATAATTTTTCACAGCTTTGATCGATGTTTAACCGTAGTTTTTCTTGATCTATCTAGGGATAGATACCGGCCCGGTTCCTTTTTAATTAATTCGTGGAGTACCTAATTTACCCATTATTCACCTAATGCGCCTATTATTAACTACCGATTACCCGTTACCCATTACTATGAAGAAACTCATCTGAGACCAAGCTCCAGAAAAACACAGGTTTGCTTTTTTTAACTTTAAAATAAAGAAGCGTGAAGAGAACTTGGCTTAAAATGGAGAGGATCTCGGTTGTAATATATGAAGCGATCTGAGATACTTAAGAGTCAGGCTTGACCGTATAAACAGCACTGTCTGGAGTTGAAAAGAAAGATTCCCGCGAGAAATAACTTTATTCGCAAATCGATAGGTTCGACATGGAGAGAACAACCAGTATTGCTTCGGGTAATGGCTGTATTTTGCTGCAGAAAAGTACGCAGCTCCGGTATTCGAAGAATCCCCACATGCTAAGAATGTCGATGTAGCTCTGAATGATACAGCGCGCTTTGAAAATGGTTGTCTGAAACCGACACGAGTTCACAGGATTTACCTTTTAGCTGATATATCGTCTTCTAGCAATAATTGGAAAGCGGGGGAGAAATGAAAAAGAATAAAATTAGGCGACAGACAATAAAACACCCTATGAATATAACCGTGTGGCTGTCGATCCTCGGCTTAAATTAAAAAATTAAATAGCTTCTTCCAGAGAACAGCGCCGCTTGAGATTCCATCTGAGACTCGGCGCGAACAGTTGTGGAAGGAGACATTACCCGATAAAACGCCTCTAGTACCCGAAGAGGAACTCCTTAGCTCCTTAGAGGACATCAGTTGCCATACAGTACTTGGGGGATGCTGAATTTACTTAGGACTAGAGTGGCCAGAAGTCGAATTATTACGGTCAGGTGGAAATGTGCTGGGAGTGTCAGGTTTGATTATGGAGAGACCCAGGCAATGGAACATCTGCTCCTATACCCAAATGTGGCAGAAGCTTGCGCACACGAGTAAGTGATAAGGTGATCAGAGGGGCTGAGTACTGAAAGTGGAGAATATGATGGGGTATGTTATACCCGAACACGTAAAGTAAGTGAGCGAGTACCGTACAGAATAAAACATTTCTAGATTAATATCCCATTGCAATGAAATTTTTTACGATTATAAAATGAATTTTAGGATGAGAAAAATGCTAAGTTTTATCGGTTCCTAAAACGATAATAAAGTACCTAAGACACTGTTGTGCTGTACAATTTTCTTTTGTTATGAATTCATTAAAAATTTAATGAATAAAAAAAAGAAAAGATACTCACCGTACTCACAAAAAAGGAAAGGTTGAGGTTAACCCAAAACGATTAAAATTTCAAAACTGATTTTTTGGACACCAACCTTTTTCCGTCAACCCAGATTATATTTTGAATTTTTGTGAAACTAAAGTACTATAGTGAACTAGCTCGCACCTGGAAGTGCTTGCCAAAATAAATTTGATTTATTTTATTAGCAGGTTAATTTGAATTTCAAAAGATAACATCATATATTGAAATTTCTAATATATTTTTTAAATTATTAAACATCTGTATTTATATATATATGAGTGATAACGAAATGTTGTCAAATTCGAAACCACAAAAAACCCCTACCAAGTTTTTATAATTTTTTTATGTCAAACGGCTATCGGATTTGTCATTTGCGAACCCCAAAAGAACCACATAGTCGTTTTGCAGATTTTGCAATTTTTTTCACCTGCGTCCTTAATTTACCCCGCGTACGGGAGGATGTTTGCAAAAGTAATGATGGAATATTGTATTGTCACCCGACCTTAGTGATTGTTCAAAATTTCATCAATCGGCAATCCCAGGAAGCATGTTTAATTAAGGATGCAAGATTTGAGGACAAACATGAACAAAAATTGAAAATGAAAAAACATTGTGATTTAAAATAAAGCAAGTAATAAAAAGCGGAGGTGATACCGATCCGAAAGTCGAAGAAGTACGATTTTGTAAACGATTCATGGAACTATCTGGTCAGTGTAATTTATTTAATGTTTCGTTTACTCATTCTATTTTTAATCTTTGTTTTAGATCGTTTAAATAAGTAATTGGCGACATTTTTCCAACTGGTTTCGCCTCTTAGAGCAAATTTTAATTGTTGTCCTTTTATTGAAGTGTATGAATAAATGAAGCTAAGAAAAATGTTAATTAAGGGATTAATAATTATATATTATTTTGTTTTGTTTTTTTTTTTTTTTTTTTTAAGAACAGCCCACTGGGCTTGTCTGGTGGTAACCGGGCTTGTCGTCGTCATATATCACTTATTTATAAAATGAATTTCGAAGTCGAATGTTCTGAGGTTCAAATCCTATTAAAATTTAGTTGCTTTTATACGAATTTGAGTACTAGACATTGAATACCGGTGTACTTTAGCGGTTGGGATTCAATTAACCACACGTCTGTCTATACTTCATTTACATGCCGTACACATCATCCTCATCTCATTGGGGCGTGAGGGAGGTTGCTTATAGTTCACTAGTTGAACAGATTGCAACGTACACATTAGGAATAATAAAAGAAAGAGAAATAAAAATGCTACTTTAAAGAATTATAAAGTAGGAAGTGGCTACCTACGTAATCCTGTGTATTTTTTCTATTTCCATTTTTTCCCCCTTTTAACCGATGCACTGATTTCGAATAATCCTTCTCTACTTTGTAGAGGACATTCCCTTTGTGACCTCACAGTAAATTTGTTCTACAAAACATCAGTAGAAGATTTTTCAACGAATATTTACTTGTACATTTAGATGGTTTCATGTCTTATTTGTTAGCGTTATTTAATACAGGATAGTTAGAATGTAATATTACTCGTATTTAGACTAAGTCTTTCGATATTAAAAAGTTCTTTCATGCCAAACTATTCGAGAAAAAAAAGTCGATAACTTGAAGTAAATAATGCACATTATCGCATAATCTTACTTACGAATTTTCTCTGTATTCCTTTATACTTTTCTTAACTTATCCTTTTCTTGGAAACAGTTTTATTTTCACGCGAGCAATTTTTCTCTCTTCTCTTTTTTTGTATGCTTAATATTTTTAATGTATTTTAAATAGACATGAGATTTTTAAAAAAACTGAAATAAAATAAAATTTAAAAGAATTATATTGTAATGACTTGTAAAACGTAAAAATAATACTACATTTTTTTTTTTAATTTCAATTGTTTTTTGTGAAAGCAATGAATCATAAATTGTGACAAGTTTTTTATTTTTAATTTTGTGCCAACTTCAGAAAAGAGAGATTAAAAATCGGCTTGGAGATATAAAACCAGATTAAACTTTTTAATTCTGACTGCCTTTCCTTTTAGTCAGTTTAGTTATTTTTTGCAGTACATTTCATTTAAAAAACTGTATGCAGACAGTTATTAATTAATTATTATTTTCACCGACCTTTTGAAAAAAGTTTTAAATTAGGGTTTCCTTAGGTATATATATATATATATATATATATATATATATATATAGTATAGGCCTATGTATAAAATTCTGTGGCTCGAAAATCTCCAATATTAGATTAATTTCATTGAAATCAAGATATGCTGTAATAGTGTATCTGAAGTTGTACATGTAAAAATTTGATGAATACTGGTTGTGTCGTTCTTCAGTTATTCTTAATTTAAGTTCGATAACGTACAACATAATCTCAAATTCAGGTTATGTTGACTGCGTAGTGGAGTATTTTTCATTCACGCTTATGCAGTGAGTCACGGTGGTGAGTGGGTTGAAATTTCATGCTTGAAGGTCAACTCGTTAATCAAACGTATATAATGCGTTGAACTTTGAAAATCAGTGCGTTTCTGACTGCGAAATACTGAGGGAATCGGAAACGAGAAATCTGCCTTCTTGCGCAACACTGCACAACAAGTTTTTATTTATTTTTTTTTTGTGGCTGTGTACCACGGAAATGTCATTTCTTTTGGCTTCTCTTTATTCCAATATTCTTTCATTATTTCCACGTGTTTGGTCTTTCATTCTTCCGACCGTTTCACTTCGGTGTGATTCTTTTCCTTCTTTATCGTTTCAAAATTAACTTCGTGTGTGTTTTGTCTGAGTAGCTTTCTATCTTTCATTTCCTGTTTTTGGATCATTGTTTCTGTAATCTTTCTTCATTTGTTGTAGGTACCCGAGGTTGCTCTTTTGTTCCCAGAGTTTTACGAGTATTTGTTTATTTAGTTTCAGTTCGTTCATTCAGTACACATGGCCCAAGCATCGTAGACTCCTTCTTATAGCTTTTTCGATATCTTCAATTTTTTCATACAATTCTCGGTTGAATTTCCGTCCGAATCCTATTATTGTTTCCTTGAGAGTCGAGGATTGTTCTCAGTGCTCTGTCTATTTTCTGTTTTCTTTGGATCGGTAAGACTTAACGTTTCACTTCCGCATATCACCACCGGTCTCACAACTTTGGTATAATGTTTGACCTTGGCCCTTCTTGAGAGGTACTCTGTATTACAGATATCTTCGATCAGAAAATGTAATTTATCCAATTTGTTTCTTCTCTCTTCTATTGCCGATCTATCCGTACTGTTGTATTTTATAGATCTCCCTAGATATTCGAAGATTCTTTTTAATAATTTTTTTTTTGTAAATGAAGATTATATCTTTATTTTAAAGATTTTTTTTTAACAAAAACATAAATAAGCCTGCCTATTTATTTAATTTAATTTTTTTTTTTTAATTTCATGAATATCGACTTCAAATACAGCGGTTATGTCGTTCAGTTTAACCGTTCGCTATTTTAACTGAAGAAATAAAATATTAGAAGTTCATATCTAAAAAAAAGATGTTATCTCAAAAAAAATTTCCGATCTCCGTGGTGGAGAGGAGCATCTTGCCCTTTCATCCGGATTCGAAACCGGATGAAGCAAGCCATTTTTCATACGCAACAAATTTCCATTTTCATATTCTCACGTAAAAGCTCTTTATCTATAAGCTTATGCGGTGAATTAATTCTAATTCATCAAGAAAAAAAAACATTTCGTTACAAAATGATTTTACCATTTTATTTCACCACGTTCTGGATATGGAATTTAACTAAATATCTTTATAATAATCTGTCCGACAGTAAGTACAAGATTTGAAAGAGTAAACGTAGTATAAGATTTCGTTTTTTCTCTACCATTTAGTTTCGTATTCAAAATAAGATTTGAAAATGTCTTTTAAAAATTTAGAGATGTAAGTTTTATGGAATGATGATACTAATAGTAAAGTCCATTATAATCACTACATATAATTAATTTCGTAGTGATACCAACTTTAAAATACTCGTACATTAAGCCAGGATGCATAAATACTGAAAGAAATAAGAAGATTCCTGAGATCCGAAATTTGTAAAATGTATGTAACAATATCATCTAATATTGAAAATATAATTCATTTTATAATATTGATACTTAATTGATTTTGTATAAAAAAACTGACCTTTTTTATAACTTATGATCAATATAACATGTATTTAAAATTTACAGCATATGACTTACTGTAAGTATAATCCAGATAACTAAAAATAAATTAAAATATTATCTTAACATATTTAGGAAAAAAATTTGAACGTAAAAAAAAATAATCTATTTATACAAGAGTTACTTCAGTTTTATAATAAAGATGTACGGTTTTTTTTTATACTTTTTGATAATGTAGTAATTGAAAAGCTTTATCAAGCCTCAAAGAGAATTTAATTCAACTGTATACTTGCTAATTTCGTTTGAATAAAATGTCATGAAATAACATCAAATGTATAAACTAGGAATTTTTAGAAATATTTAACTAACTGGAGAATTCTGAGAAATTTACGGTTGTAGAAAATATTCTAATACCAGCCTTAAATTAGACAGGTATTTGTCATCAAATATCATAGGATTTCAATAAAGCAGTTTTGTGTCGAATTCCATAACAGAAGAACGACAAGTTATTTATTATTGAATGACATTAGTCAGGACTTGTGACCCACTAGGGTTCCCTTCGTTTTATGAATAACAACCCCTCCACCCCGCATTTATAGGATCCGTCAATCGCAAACTCTATTGCATATTACGTTGCCTGACATGCAACTACGTCATAATTTATTTCCATAGCAACCTATAATTAAATTTCTCTTTGGAGATCTCTCAATTGTTGCCGTAATTGTCATCTCCCACCAGACGATATCGTTCTCTTTTGTTCCTGTCGCCGTCGTAACAACATATAACGTATAATATTACCCCACGCTCACATATATTGACGCCGTTATACATTCCTTCGTACTCACACTCTCTCTCACTCACCTCTCTCTCTGCTATAAACACACGCACACGAACGCGAGAGAGAGAGCGCGAGCGAGAGCTTGCACACACACGCGCGCACGCGCGCGCGCATGCACACACACACATACACACAGCATTTTATTTTATTTATTATTTTTTGTTACGGAGCTTTTTTCTGTAGTGTCTGTCGTTTTCATTAAACATTGTTCAGATAGGTGAATCCATTTTTCACTAATTTGAAATATATATATATATTGCTTTTATAATTAAAATGAAATAAATGATAAACATTAGATTCTATTTATATAAGAAAATTAAACAAATATTTGTAAAACCTTTTTTATTGCACATATTAAATATATATATATATATATATATATATATATATATATATATATATATATATGTAGTGGTGGTCAGACTTCCCCTCCAATCGTTCAATTTAAAATATATTTTCCTGTAATATTAAAAATAACCTAAAAAAACAAAAGGTAATGGTATTATTGTACACACGTTATTAGCATGTATATATAATAAAGCTTATATATATATTTATATTATATATTTATTTTTTATATATTTTATATATATTTTCGTTGGTTGTATATTATTCAGTTTAGTAAATTTCTAAGCATAATATCGTTATACAGAAATGTTTGATATAAACTTTGAAACTAATCCTTTATGATTTATTTATTCCATGTTTACAGACACTGCTTTTTGTTATACAGTGCATTACTTAAATTGAAAAACAAAAAGAAATAAAACCATGAAGGTTATTCAATGATTAATAACATTTAAATTTTAAAAATTACGTAACGATGACTTGTGTGTGACCGACATATCTAATTTATATATTTGGAATATTGTATCTCTAAATTTTATAAATTATCAAATTTACAACAGCGGCAGTAAAGTTAACGCAGTTTTTATCTTGATAGAAATTTTATGGTCTTACACACGCGTGCATGTGTAAGACCGCATACGACTTACATACTCTGCCGACGTCGTATTTTCTTTTAATGATTGTAGATTCATCGGTTCGACAATCATTCTCTGACCACCACTAATGCGGTTATTGTTTAACAGCTTATGTGCGTCTGCTTCCTGCAGGAATCGCTGTAGTCAACAAATATATTGTAGTTAATTTTTAGCTCGCGTTCACAGAATTTAAACGACAATATTTTAAAACTCTGCGAACAAATAATAATATTTTGTCCAGAATAAGGTTGGAACAACGCAAACGAATATTCAAACGTCAATTCTGCATTCCCTTTGGCTACGACATCATCGTTCTCGGTTATCCGAAATCTTCAAAACAATTACGTGGTCGCTTTTAGGATTAAACAACACCTTCATTTTCGGGATAAGATTGCTACATTAATGTGCAAAGTACATATTGGGCTCGGTAAAACAAAAATCAGTGTAAACCGTTAAACGATTAAATCCAGTTAAGAGCAAATCACAGAACTCGTTGTTTTTTTTATCGCTTACACGAAGAGTTGTACCGGTTGAAATCAAAATGACCTGACCTGCAAACGTCGATTTAACAGACGTCAAAAAATCATTTGAGGGATCGCAAGTTTTCAGCTAATGTCGACGAATTTCGACTTTTTCGACTTTTTCAGGCTTCACTGAAAAACCTCTTGAATTAGTTATAACTTTGTTCTGAAGTTCGTAATCGCCGTGGACTCTTCCCGTTACATAAACATATCCGATTCTTCAAATCGTTTATACCAGTGACGAGTATCTTAGCCGACGGTGGATCGATCCTGAAACGCTGTCGAAACGCACACTGAACCCTTGTTCCGGTATCTTGCTAAATTGTGTAACACAAAACGCCTTCTGTTGCACAGAGGCCATGTTGTTTGCGACTGAAAATAGCGCTTGTTTGAGCGCTAGTATTGCAATACGGTGGCCGGTATTTGAAACTCCAGGATGCGCACTTTCAAACGGTGCAAATTTTTCCACTGATCGTGCGTGGTTGCATAGGTGAATGGTTTTGAAATCGGGTCATTCTTTTTTATACGCTCTGCATTTTAAAACTGAAATAAGTTAAATTTGAAATCTTTTTAACTCTTTTTATTCTATAAATAGGAAATTAAGAGAACGTGATATGAGAATGATATGTATGACATGCAATGAGATGTAGTTTGGTATTTTGGTACGGAAAGGCCGACCATTCCTGAGACGTGTAGTTAATTGAACCCCAACCACCAAAGTACACAGGTATCCACTGTCTAATATTCATATCCGTATAAAAGCAAGTAACTTTTACTAGGATTTGAACGTCACAACCTTCGACTTCGAAAATCGGCTGATTAGCGATGACGAGTTCATCACTAGACCAGCCCGGTGAAGATTACTACATGATAATATAGCCTTTTGAACAAGATCGGTAGACAAGCTTTTAATAAAATTATCTTTTTTTCTATGTTTTAACTTTTAAATTTTATTTACTTTTGTGTATATATACACTAGCCGGTCAGCTTTTAACAATTTTAACAGGAGTTGTAGGCTTTTGATTATTTTTTGAATATATATACTGAATTCGTTTATAAGAAAACCAAACATCCTTTCGGTTCTCCTTACCGTTAATCTAGAATACTTTATATCTCGAGAAAGGATCAAGGTAAAGATCATAGTATATTATTTTTACGTAGCAAAACGTAATCTAAAACGGTATTAGGTCGTCGTCCAAAAGGAAAAATTCACAACTACACCCCCAAGGAGTCTAGAGCTTCGTTAAATAGCTTAAAAACTTCCCTGGGATAACCCGAGTGTGTCCTGAAATATGGAAGCAATCGGTCGGTTGGTTCTCGAGTGATGCTGTTGAAAACAGAAAGAATCGCCACACCTTTCACGTTTTTGTTACATTTCTTCGGTGTCTATTGATGATTGTTTTTTAACAATGGAAATGTATACTTTTACATTTTATGTAAAGTTTTTTGGTAATGGTTTACGAGTTTCCGTTTTATTTCAGTATGTTTCCATTTTATGTCAGCTCTTTTATTTGTAGCTCTTTATTTGTACTTTTTATAGTAGGTTCCTGTAATCCGTTTTTCTGGAACGTTTCGCTTATATTGAAAAATTAAGTAAAATTATAATATAATCATAATTTTAATTTTTTAAATATAATTTTAAACAAATTTTTATCTTAGAAACCACTAATTTTAGTTTCTTTTCTCATTCAATAAATCTGTCGAAGAGAAAAAATTTGAAACGTCACAAAATGTCTTATTTGATGAATAATGGAAAAAAAGGACATAGGTTTTTATATAACCGATAATTCTATGTTTTTTTTTAAATGGAACATACTGGATGAAAAGAATTTCATGATTGTAAGAAATATTTGGTGAAGAAAGAATATTTCAACCGTTTTGCTAGCCGATGGAGATTACTGTTCAGTTATTTTAGAAAACGTTATAATATTTTTAAAATTTAAATATCTACATTAGTTAACTTCATATGCCGGAGCCAATTTATTTGGCTGTGTCAGAATGTTATGGCGTTTTAAATTTGAAATATGAATTTAAAATGCTATTTGAATATTTATTTATTTTTTAAAATAAGAAATATAAAAAATATAAACGTAATATTAATTTTATTTTGTCCTTGTTTTAATTCGTACTTCATTTGTGACTAAATTAAAATTATTGTTTGTTTATAAGAGTAAATAATAAATGATTTTTTTCTTTGTATTAGGTATGTAAGAAGCCTTTTGATAACTGTTATATTTGTCTTAAATACAGAGCTTTTCAAGTAGTGTTATCGGCGCTTTCTGACTCGTTCTACTAGCAAAAGTAATGAAAAAAGTTCATATAAACACGGGTTCGGAAACGCTCCGTTAGCGAGTTACGGCTTGCGAAAAACTTTGCCCTGATTCAGAATGAGCTCGGAAAGCGCCGGTAACACTAGGCGTATCGATCACTCTGTATAGCTGTAAAACGGAAACTAACAAAACGAATGACAGGTTGGAGGTACACAAAGTTAACGCATTGTGCATTGAGGAAATTAAAGAAAATTAATTGCAAAATAAGAGTTAATGAGACTAAACACTTAATCAGATAAATCCAGAAGTAGGATAGCCGGCTAGACAAATTATCATGAAGGAAGAAAAGTCGACTAAAAGAGTGTTAGAAGAACCACTAGAACGTGTAGAGTAAATGGAAAAGAGTAAAAATTACAGATTAAGAAAATTAAATTTAAGCTATCAGGTACTTAAAAAATGTTACTGAAAGCAGAAGTGAATGAAAAAGGACAGCTACAGGGACGTAACTTATAACAGACTATCGTATTGTAACTATATTCATAAAATAATTAATTAATTCTATTTATTTTAAATTAAAATCGGGCTGGATTAGTTTTAGGTTTTTATTTTAAAAGATTTACGATGCGCAAAATATTTGTATGCTTAAAATAACTTCAAGTATGACCAGTCATCAAGTCAGAGGAAAAATTATTCCATAAATAATTACAAATAAATATCCAAATAACTTGTTTAGAGATAACTGGATTATCCACAGTTATTAACATAAATAACCCACACTTATTTAGAGGTGTTCCCAACAACTAAATAATTCTTCTAAGAGAAATTTATTAGGACAAAAGTTATGGCAAATAGTCAATTCGTTTCATTTCAGAATTATAATAAAAGATATATATATATATATATATATATATATCATATATGTAAAACAACAAATTATTATAATCATTTTAATTGATCACGTGGAAAATAATTATTTTGATAGCGTGATAGAATTTTTATTAATGACGACGATAGTATTTTTGTTGCTCGCAAAGCGAAATTTCTGAATGTTTTATTATATGACACGTTTTCGTGGAATAATCAAAATGATGTCGTTTGTAGAAAATCAAATCGCACTGTATAGCTCTGAATCGTCTTAATAAAACGCTAAGCTTGTAATCATTATTAAATATTAACTGTGTCTGCTTATATTCCCGTAAAAGGTGTAATGTCATCTTTTGGGGCTCCCTTGTACTCAACGGGCTTTTAAGATACGAAAGTCGGCTGTCAGTTCATTATCTGTCCCCGTGTAAGTATTAGTACGTAAATCAAAAATTAGAAAATTAAATATGTTAAATTACCCTAGTGTTTATATTTATGAATACGCAATTTTTGATAAATTGCGTAATAATAATAATTTGATAAATTATTAAATATGGTCACTTATTTAATAAAAAATTCAAAAACTATATTCACCGCTTTAGCTGAGCAGAAAATGGATCTGTTTTCGTACAATTCAACACGTTAATTAGGCTTACGAGAAAGGTCTTTATTATACTTCTGTTGCTAGTTTTAATAGATTGCCGAACAATTTGAAAAATCACCCCATCAACTTATTTAAAATAAAAAAAAAAGATTTCTCTGCATACCGAAAAATGTACACATAAATATGTGCTTAGAAAAACCGGGTCTTTTCTGTTTGTTCCGCACTCTTTTTTTATAAATTATTTATGAACTGTTGTTTTTTCCAAATATTACCTGAGTTTGGAACCTGCGACTATCTGAACAAAGACTAGCTACTTAGACTTTGCTACTTGGACTCTGCGAGTTTACAATAAAGGAGAAAAACCTTTAGCTCATATAACCAAAACAACGGTTTTTAACTATTCTAACGAAACATCACCTTAATTTTACAAACAGAAAAAACAAAAAAGCATATAATAATAGAATAAACAAAATACACATTTTTACGTACCGTTTTGTAATTCGATTATCCAAAAGCAGACTTTCCGTACGGAAAAAGTAACCTATAAAGTATTTTCAAAAAGTACGCTACACACATAAGTAATAAATTCTGCACACCGTATTCTAAAAAAATAACTAAAACTAACCTAAAACATTTTTCAAAAAACGGAATATTATTATGCAAGGACATTAATTTTTGTGGACAGAAAACGAGATATTGACATTGCGTACAAATAGATAGTACCGGATCGCTATAATATTGTTAGCCGTATAGGCTAACACAGGTAACAACAATTTTACAAAATTATTTACCTACGACACTATTTAATTATTTAATAAACTTATTTAAAATAGATTACCTTATAATTTGATATAAATCTGCGAGAAATAACAAAAAACAGGGTGCGGGGCGCATAACGGAAAAGACCTAATAATTTTCAATAGCACCTGAATTATTTTGTAGTAATTTAATGCATTTTTTTTTGTTTTTCACCTTTATTTAACCCCCCCCCACCCTCCAGGAGGCAGAACAAGCATCTAAGCATAACTCAGCTCCGGGGGTTGCCTTCGCCACAAACAACTTAGCAGAACACAAGGTCTCGCCCAGGTAGCCCAGATAGCACCTGAATTATTTTGTAGTAATTTAATGCATTTTTGTTGTTGTTCACCTTTATTTAACTACCCCCCCTCCCACCAGGAGGCAGAACAAGCATCTAAGCATAATTCAGCTCCGGGGGGTGCCTTCGCCTCAAACAACTTAGCAGAACAGAAGGTCCCGCCCAGGTAGCCGGGACTCGGTCTTGCAGTACACGCTAAGTCTCTAATGAGAGAACCTCAAAGGGATCTCCTCACCGGTACTCTGGTCTTAATGCCCTGCCTCTAGCAGGGAATCCCCAAGGGAATCCCTCACCGGGACTACGGTCTTACATTCCCTCCCCCAGAGGCGTTGTGAAGGAGTCCCCATCCAATCATTGATGGTGGGACGCAGCCTCCCACCCCTCCTGGTCGGGGCTGTCCCCCACAGACACCTATCAGCACTTAGCAGGCGCCGCATCTTCATGTCGCAAATGAAGCCTTGCAAACCCTGTCCCCGGGTGCATGTCCATGCAACCGACAGGAAGGACACTGAGCCTCTCGCCAGCAGTCCTTCCTTAGATGACAGATTTCACCACAGATGAAACAGTGGCCACTACGTTCCGGTACACGAGTTGGCCGTGGCCTGACTTCCAGTAGCGAAAACAAAGGTCGTCAAATGAACGTCTCATAACCGTACAAGCCACCCATCCGATACGGATACGTCCATCAGGCAATTATTTTTCCGCAAGGATGGCCAGCACAGTCGCACTATAGGCCGGTCGCATGGATATAACTTCGATCGACACTGACTCCCCCGTGATTTTCCTAAACTCCGTAATGAACTCATCCTGAGCGATTAGTACATCCACATACTTAATAAGGACGTGGACTCTTCTACCACCCCTCCGTGTCAGAGCCGTAGTGGTGCACTTGACCTTCGCAGAAATATCCTTGCTTATCCGTTCAGCAACACCGCTATCGGCCCGCACGCGGATGTGGAGGTCCTCACCCTGACACTTACGCGCGGAGAGGACTCCGACTTCACGTGGCGACACAGCTCCTTTCACTGAGCGGAGGAGGTCAGCATAAGTTTTTCCCACCGCTTTGACTACCACTGTCGTCGTCAGCGGGCCTACCGGCCGTTTCCTGCCGACATCCTCCTGCATCAACACTAACAGGTGCAAAAAGTGTTTCTTCCCGATCCTTCGACTGAAATATTCAACTGTGCGGCGCAACAGTTACCCAATGATCCTGAAAAACACACCGCCCTTCCTTGGCTGGATAATGTACATTTTCAATTACATACAACTGGTTGTATAAATTGAGCCATTGTGTTAGTAACGTATTGGGTAATGTTTCATCCCAATTAATTTTAAGTCGCCACAATGATTGCAGAATATGTTTATGTGAGAAAACAATAGGACCAATGAGTCCTAAAGGATCAAATGCACCTGCTATGATGGATAAAATACTTTTTTAGTGTGTTTTTTAGAATCAATGGCATGAGAAGTTTGGAAAAATAGCTATTCTGAAGAATTATTCCATAGACTCCTAAAGTACGTAAGTTCTGTTTTTGATTTGAAGAATGGAAGTATTGTGTTCAGAAGTAGAAATGATGTTATTGTTGGAAAACCATTTATGGAGAGGAAAAGTTGTAACGATTTAGAAAAGTCGATTTTTTAACTGAATAACATCATCAAAGTTGTCTGAACCGGTTATGAGATCATCAACATAAAAATCATTTTGAGTGGAGTGGAATCGAGTGCAAGTGGAAATTCATTTTCATTTTCATTTCCAATTTGAGTTAAACACCGTGTGGGTAAATATGGTGCACAAGCGGTCCCATACGTTACCGTACGTAATTCGTAGAGTTTTATCTCATGATCTGGAGAATCACATCAGGTTGAGTAGGGACATTATGATCTAAATATAAATATTCCTGTATGAAAACGGAATAGTCCTTTTTAAGGTTAGAATTGTTGCTTAACTTTCTTTCCAAAGATAAAAAATTTATTTTTAGCGTTGACGAAGGAATCACCTAGTTGATTGTTATTACCTTTTCGTGGTAACGACACGATAAATTTGTCTTGATCGTTTCGAGTAGTATGATTTTGAAAATGTTTTTCACATGTCGAGATTTCATTTCCTGAAGCGTAAGTATTAATTTGTTCGACTTTCCAAAATTGTTCAAGTACATTTGATAGATTTTTATGATCGTTCTGTACAAGAAAAAATGCGGCATTATTGTTGCTTTTAATTTTATTAGGAAGGCAACCGCTATTTATATATCCAAATTTAGTTTCTTGTAAAATAGGATATCTGAAACTACATTAGAATTTCCCAGAAAGGATAAGACTCAAGTAGAATTGAGCTCCAATCAGTAAGTCAATGTTGTTTGATATACTGAATTTTGGATCTGCTAAAAATATATTATGAATGTTAAATGTAGGTGATGGAAGGCAATCAGATATATCAGGTAAAAAAACACATTTCCCTTGAATGAAAAATTCTTATATCGAGAGTGTAGTGTAAGTGTTACATTGCATTTCGGGTGAGATATTGAGTTATTTATGACTGAAATGGATAGATCTTTTTTATTAAGTTTAAGACCTAATTTTCGGGCAAATTTACTCGTGCAAAAAATTTGCCTGGCTACCGGAATCTAATAAGATTCTGCATGAATGAAGATTACCATATGACATTAGTATTACATACAGCTGTAAATTATAGCTGTATAATATGTACGACATGCAATTATATATTGTTTTTTTTTGTCTTCAGTCATTTGACTGGTTTGATGCAGCTCTCCAAGATTCCCTATCTAGTGCTAGTCGATTCATTTCAGTATACCCTCTACATCCTACATCCCTAACAATTTGTTTTACATATTCCAAACGTGGCCTGCCTACACAATTTTTCTCTTCTACCTGTCCTTCCAATATTAAAGCGACTATTCCAGGATGCCTTAGTATGTGGCCTATAAGTCTGTCTCTTCTTTTAACTATATTTTTCCAAATGCTTCTTTCTTCATCTATTTGCCGCAATACCTTTTCATTTGTCACTTTATCCACCCATCTGATTTTTAACATTCTCCTATAGCACCACATTTCAAAAGCTTCTAATCTTTTCTTCTCAGATACTCCGATTGTCCAAGTTTCACTTCCATATATAGCGACACTCCAAACATACACTTTCAAAAATCTTTTCCTGACATTTATATTAATTTTTGATGTAAACAAATTATATTTCTTACTGAAGGCTTGTTTAGCTTGTGCTATTCTGCATTTTATATCGCTCCTGCTTCGTCCATCTTTAGTAATTCTACTTCCCAAATAACAAAATTCTTCTATCTCCATAATCTTTTCTCCTCCTATTTTCAAATTCAGTGGTCCATATTTGTTATTTCTACTACATTTCATTACTATTGTTTTGTTCTTGTTTATTTTCATGCGATAGTTCTTGCGTAGGACTTCATCTATGCCGTTCATTGTTTCTTCTAAATCCTTTTTACTCTCGGCTAGAATTACTATATCATCAGCAAATCGTAGCATCTTTATCTTTTCACCTTGTACTGTTACTCCAAATCTAAATTGTTCTTTAACATCATTAACTGCTAGTTCCATGTAAAGATTAAAAAGTAACGGAGATAGGGAACATCCTTGTCGGACTCCCTCCAGTCTACGTTATCGAATGTCTTTTCTAGGTCTATAAACGCCAAGTATGTTGGTTTGTTTTCTTTAATCTTTCTTCTACTATTAATCTGAGGCCTAAAATTGCTTCCCTTGTCCCTATACTTTTCCTGAAACCAAATTGGTCTTCTCCTAACACTTCCTCCACTCTCCTCTCAATTCTTCTGTATAGAATTCTAGTTAAGATTTTTGATGCATGACTAGTTAAACTAATTGTTCTGTATTCTTCACATTTATCTGCCCCTGCTTTCTTTGGTGTCATGACTATAACACATTTTTTGAAGTCTGACGGAACTTCCCCTTTTTCATAAATATTACACATCAGTTTGTATAATCTATCAATCGCTTCCTCACCTGCACTGCGCAGTAATTCTACAGGTATTCCGTCTATTCCAGGAGCCTTTCTGCCATTTAAATCTTTTACTGCTCTCTTAAACTCAGATCTCAGTATTGTTTCTCCCATTTCATCCTCCTCAACTTCCTCTTCTTCCTCTATAACACCATTTTCTAATTCATTTTCTCCGTATAACTCTTCAATATATTCCACCCATCTATCGACTTTACCTTTCGTAATATATATCGGTGTACCATCTTTGTTTAACACATTATTAGATTTTAATTTATGTACCGCAAAATTTTCCTTAACTATCCTGTATGCTCCGTCTATTTTACCAATGTTCATTTCTCTTTCCACTTCTGAACACTTTTCTTTAATCCACTCTTCTTTCGCCAGTTTGCACTTCCTGTTTATAGCATTTCTTAATTGCCGATAGTTCCTTTTACTTTCTTCATCACTAGCAGTCTTATATTTTCTAAGTTCATCCATCAGCTGCAATATATCGTCTGAAACCCAAGGTTTTCTACCAGTTCTCTTTATTCCGCCTAAGTTTGCTTCTGCTGATTTAAGAATTTCCTTTTTAACATTCTCCCATTCTTCTTCTACATTTTCTACCTTATCTTTCTTACTCAGACCTCTTGCGATGTCCTCCTCAAAAATCTTCTTTACCTCTTCTTCCTCAAGCTTCTCTAAATTCCACCGATTCATCTGACACCTTTTCTTCAGGTTTTTAAACCCCAATCTACATTTCATTATCACCAAATTACGGTCGCTATCAATGTCTGCTCTAGGGTAAGTTTTGCAGTCAACGAGTTGATTTCTAAATCTTTGCTTAACCATGATATAATCTATCTGATACCTTGCAGTATCGCCTGGCTTTTTCCAAGTGTATATTCTTCTATTATGATTTTTAAATTGGGTGTTGGCAATTACTAAATTATACTTCGTCCAAAACTATATAAGTCGGTCCCCTCTTTCATTCCTTTTGCCCAGCCCGTATTCCCCCACTATATTTCCTTCCTTGCCTTTTCCAATGCTTGCATTCCAATCTCCAACTATTATTAAATTTTCATCTCCTTTTACGTGTTTAATTTCTTTATCAATCTCTTCGTATACACACTCTACCTCATCATCATCATGGGCGCTTGTAGGCATATAGACGTTAACAATAGTTGTCGATTTAGGTTTTGATTTTATCCTTATTACAATGACTCTATCGCTATGCGTCTTGAAATTCTCCACTCTCCTCCCTATCTTCTTGTTATTATATATTTATCATTGTTATATTATTATATATTATCACTGTACTGTATGACATGCAATTATATATTTGTTGTCAAATCTTGTTTGTAACAATTCTAATGCTACAGCATAGTTTTCATTTGCCAATGGTAGCTAAAACTTCATCCTTCAAAGAAGAATGTAAGTAGTGTAATTTTTTAATATTAGTCAAGTCATCTCTTTTATGAACTAAATCAATAATGTATTAAAACTGAGCTGCCACTCTAATACATTATCTCTAAAGACAGGTAGGTGTATATTAATGGGCTGTAATTGTGTTTGTTTAATTGATATAACTGAATTAACTTCCTGATTAAATTTTTTTGGCTGTTATCTGTTTTTGGCTTTGTAATTTGGATCCTACAGTACAAAGATTTTCTTCGACTTGTATACGATCAGATTCTAAAACCTCATCATCTTATTTCAATTCAAGTCTTGAATGAATGGTGTCACATTTGTTTTGAAAATTAAGAAGATTCTTTAACTTAATTCGTACAGAAAAATATCCATTTAAAAAAAGCAGATTACTTTTACAAGAAAAAAAAATATGCGCAAAATTATTATCCAGAAAATTATTAAACTCAGATTAAGAATACCTTAACTTTTTCCTGTTTATGATGAAACGGTGGCCAAAAGGGGTGATTTTTTACGTCTGCTTAATGCCCAAATTATTTTTTTTACAAAGGTTTTGATAAAAATATTAAAAATTTGACGAGGTTTACGGACAGCCCAGCCGGACAAAATAAAAATTACTCCGCGTGATTTTTGTACTACTTCTGTTACAAAAAAAGATTTGATGCGATTAATGTTATTTTTACAATAAGAGGCCACAGTTACATGGAACCAGATAAGAATATGGTTGCCGTAAATCAAAAAGTTTGTATTGAAACTTCAGCCCAGCGGGTTGATCTTACTGCTGACGCCCGACAAAACCCAATGCCATTTAAAGTAGTACAGTGTGAACAAAGAGCGTTTACGACTTGGATAGATCGGGTACAAGAAAAAATCACTATTCATGAGCCGACAAATTCGAGAAATAAAATTTACTCGTGATAATTTATCACGAATGTTCGTCCGAACACGCTATAACGGTGGACGGGAGCATTTCAAATAACAATTACTGCTTTTGCCAATAATTGTGACTGCGATTCAGAAGAACATCGAAGATCGTACGATAATTTAATTCCATTTTCAGTAGAAAAATTTAAAGACATACAGCATTTAAAAAAGTTCTGTTCAGATGATTCTCAAAAATAATTTTCCATGTTACCTGTGCGACGGCAATTTATTTCTGAAAAGACTTAATTTTTCAGTACGTTATTACAACCGTTCTATTATTGGGATTTGTGAGATAAAATTAAATTTCTTTTTACTCTTTTAATGCAAAACATTCTATGTTTTTTAAAGATATTTTGTAAAATGTTTAATTCATGTCTATAGCTTTTTAAATGTTAATAAAATAATTTTGAATTTATAAGTTTTTTATGTTCTTAAAATATTTTAGCGCACTGTAGTTTAATACGATTAAAGATTTATAATAAAATTACTTAAGTTTTTACATTCGATGGTTGCAAATATCAATCAGAGTGAAAAATTACTTTCAACAGTTTGATCTGTGTAACATAAATATCTTACTTATAGTGCTAGGTATATATGACCTAAGTCATACATTAGGTAAGTCACTTACATTGACTTTAAAAGCGTTTTATGAAATGAAATAATAAACACAGGTTTATTAGAATAAACTGAAAACTTTTCCAAAATATTAAAATGTGACTGATTGTTCTTCCCTTCAAGTCTTCATATACATATTTTTGTTTTATATATATATATATATATATTAATAAAATATACTTTGAAAGGCTGTTTGAAATATGGATTGCATGCTGATAAACTAATTTATGAGCTTCAATACATCGCTCTTCACATGTTAAAGTGACATCAAGAAACGCTTCATCATGTCTTATGCATCGAACTGAGATGCAAAATTGTTAGGTAAATTATTCCATCGTAAACAAAACTATTGATCCGCTCCAGACATCGTGTATAATAATAGCCTACAAACAAAAAATAAATTAAAAAATCTGATGTGGACACTACATGACTTCCTTGTACGCCTATTAAATTACATATAATCATTTTTTTAAATGATAAGTACATAAAATTATATTTCATTAACTTCTGATATTTTTTCTTTTTTTTTTTATTGTTATTGTTGAATTATTTATTGCAAATTTTTTTACAATCGGAGGTTAATAATTATTAAAAAATCAATATATATTTAAATTAAAAAAAAGGAGATGAAGTTGGATTCGAAACGATGTGCCTTCCCCATGTAAGATCCAAATACCTCATTAATTAAAATTTCATTTGGCTATAATTCTGGAACTAATGAAAATAAGTACCACTTATGATATATCGTTGAAAAACTCTCAATGAAGGGGTTATTATTACAGTTAAGAAGAAGACCAAAATCCTATTTTTATTTTTTTTTTATTTTGGACGTTTTTGGACACTTTTGGTCCAGTCGATTGCGGTCAAAAGATGAGGTGCGCAACTGGATGTTACAAATCCAAATATTTCAGCATCCTATGGCTAATCGTTTTTGAGTTATGCGAGATACATACGTACGTGCCAACGTCACGCCGAAACTAGAAAAAATGGATTCAGGGGTGGTCAAAATGGATATTTCCGTTAATATCTGAAAACCGAGATTTTTCGCGATCACAATAGTTCCTTTAATTTGTACAAGCAAGTAAAAATAAATCAACATAACATGCAAAAAATATTAACAAGTTTATGGATATGAAACTGATTTTTATCTTACGTACTTAGCACCTTTCTGTTTACTACTACTTATTATCATCAAACAATTTGTATCTAACATTTTACTGCTGTTCACATTATCCAAAGATAATGTTAAAAGAAAGTCATAAAAACAAAAAGAATAATTAAATACAAAAACTGCAACTTGCTAAATGAAAAAACAAAACCATACTAAGTTCTAACTCCCCGATATTACAGCAGAAGTGCCAACAGAACGGTTTTACTAACACAACCGATTGCAATTATATTAATTGCGTACTTTAATCAATTAATTAGAATTTTAAAAATTTAAATATTTTTTTGGAAAATTGTTTTAAATTATATATAACAGTATAATTCCATAAATTGTAAATTGATGAAGATGATGATCATATATCCCATTTAATTTATCAGCAGTCTCTCAAAAATTTTAATCTAACAAATTTTTACGCCTCAGTTCTTTGGTGACAGTTTAAAGAACTCAGTATATGACGTTTACTCTCCGGGTTGGTCTAGTAGTGAACTCGCATCGCAAGAAAGCTGATTTCGAAGTCGAGAGTTTTAACGTTCAAATCCTAGTAAAGGCAGTTGCTTTTATGCGGATTGAATACTAGATCATGGATACCGGTGTTCTTTGGTGGTTGGGTTTCAATTAATCACGTATCTTAGGAATGGTCGACCTGAGACTGTAAAAGACCACATTTCATTTACGTTCATACACATCATCCTCATTCATACTCTGAAGTATGCCACATCTTATATCACAAGGTGAATTAAATGAGTTGGTTAAGGATTTAAATTTATCACAAAATCAAGCTGAACTATTAGGATCAATACTTCAACGTTGGAATTTACTACAACATAATAGAAAAAGTTCGGGCTTTCGAAGCCGACAAAAAGAAATTTTTGAGTACTTTATTGATGAAAATAATTTGGTTTATTGATGAGCTTATGTTGCTTTTAGGATAAGTTCATAAACTTGGCGCCTTTTAATAGATTTGTCCAAGTATAGTTTAAAAGTGGTTCTACTACACAACGGTAAAAATACCCTTCGATACCAATTGCTTATGGTATTAATTTGAATGATACATACAATGTGATGAAAGACGTTCTTGAAGAAATAAATTATAAAAACATAGCTGGAATATATGCGGTGATTTGAAAGTTATAGCTATTTTGTTAGGCATGCAGTTAGGCTACACTAAGTACATGTGTTTTCTTTGCGAATGGGACAGCCGAGCTAGGGATAAACATTATGTTGCCAAAGAGTGGAAGAAACGAGACAACTTAACTCCAAATGGGAAAAATATTATTCATGAACCGTCAGTTGAACCCAAAAAAATATTTTTACCCCCTCACCATGTCAAGCTAGGACTAATGAAAAATTTTGTAAAAGCAATAAAGAAGGATAGTCCCGGATGTTTATACATGAGGCAGAAATTTCCGAATGTAAGTGAAGGAAAATTAAAGGAGTATTTGTAGGTCCTCAAATAAGAGAGTTGGTCAAAGATGATGTATTTAACTCGATGTTAAATAATGTAAATGTGGAGGCTTCATTTAAAGACGTTTGCAAACATTTTCTCGGCAAACAAACATCCGAAAATTACCACGATATTGTTAATCAACTTCATATGGAGCTATGGGATATAATATGTCTTTGAAAGTACATTTCCCCACTCACAACTGGATTTTTTCCCGGACAACTTAGGAGACGAGACATTTCGTATCCATCAAGACATTTCGGTGATGGAAATCCGCTATAAAATGAAATGGAATACTAACATGATAGCCGTTTACAGTTGGACATTAATTAGAAATGTTCCTGAGGCTATTTATAAAAGAAAAGCATCAGCGAAATCAATCCAACACAGGTATGGCCACGCAAAATTATAAATTTTGTAGATTTTAACTATTTTCCCTTAATTTTTTTGAAACGTAATTTATTTAAAACTAAGGTTGATAGAAAATTTGTATTTAAAAATCTTTAATTCATGCAAAAAACCATTTCAAGAAATGCTATCACACTTAGAGAAGCATTTTTTTTTTGTCTAGCAGTGATATGGCTAGCAGTGATAAATTAACAGAAATATTTTTAATACAAAAATTTAATTTATGCTGTAGCCATGGCTTTACATATGAGTATTCTGTTACAAAAATCCTTTTTAAATATGACGGAAAGGCAAATATTACTGTGAAAAATAAGCATTTATATATATATTGTTTATGTATATATATATACATAAACAATACCGATAACAGGCATGATGAAAACTAGAATACAGAGCAGGGAATGAAATAAGGACTTGTTAAGATATACAAGGAATGTTTTTAAAGTCAGTTCTAGTTAGAAACAGAATAAATAACCGTCCTGTATTAGTTATAAAATTATGAATGAATCATAGATGATTCAGATGATGTAGTAACCCTTGTTACTACAGAGTAGTAATAACAATCGGGACATTCTACCAATACAGATCAGATTTGTTTAAACTCCAAAACTGTTCTGGAATCAATTATTTTATTTTTAATAAAATGTCCACACTTTTAAATTTAGGTTTACGTTAAGATTTAGATACAGAAATAGAAATAGATATAGACAGCTCTCTGTGGAGCTGCCGCTCGTCTGTGCTTGTACGGATGGGCGGCAGTGATGAGGCACTGGGACTCCCTTATCACTTCGCGAAAATCGAGACCCGGTGTGAATGCTCTACACAGAGTGCTCTCACTAGAGGCAATGGCGTCAAGACCGAGTCCCGGCTTGGAGTGGAGTCCAGAAACGACATAGTCGGGCTTGGATACCTCGCACTAGGGGTTAGGGGCAGGCAATGAAAAGATCTAACCGGCGGGCTGACCTGTCGGACTAGACTTATGGCCGGTGGGCGGAGAGTCCTGTTTGAGTAGACAACCCCCTGGGCTGTGCTTTGCTTTATTGTGGATTCGGCCCGCGGGGTAGGGTAGAAAAAAAATAGATATAGATTAGATTAAGCTGTAGAGATAGATTTACATTAAAACTTAGATTTCGAATTAGATAAATAGTAGTAGACGTATGTTCGTAGTTATAGACTTAGACTTAGATTCTTACATTCGTACGCACGCACACGTGCGCGCACACATACGCATAAGCGTACACATACCCGCATACATACACAAGTACTACAGAATTATTTTTGTAAGAAATGATTTTTTTTTATTAATTATTTAAGGTAAATACATATTTTTTTATTTGAGAATAAAATTTTCATATAGTCATTCTCAAAAATCAGAAATATTTTCTTATAGTCTTATTTGTAAAAGTGAGGAGTAAAACCATTATTCTGTTAAACATTGGCAGTAATGCGAGTCGTTATTTCTCTGTAATGATGACAACTATATCTGAGAACACCGTTACTGTTTGACGCAATAACTCGACTAATCCCTCTTATACATAATAGTGTATTAAATTGTTATGGATACTGTTATGCCCTCTCATTAATAAAGTATTTTTTTCATTGTAAAATTCCAAGAAAATATATCCGAGAGTATACTTGTTTGCGGAGTGTGTAGCAGTATGGTTCGGATAAAAAGGTGTTTGAAAGCAGAAAAATATAGTTTTTGAGAATTTTAGATAAAAATATATACAAGACATTGAAACCGTAATCCTCTATGGGACAGAAACTTCAAATATAACAAATCTAGATTCGCTTTTAAAAACCGACAAGAAAATTTTAACAACGATCCACGCCCAAGAAAAACGAAAGACAGAATAAAGTTAAATAAAGATATTTATAAAAGTACAACAAAGTGTAAGTAAATAAAGATAAAATTTTGTAGTTTTATCTTTTTACAATCCGAAAAAGAAGACTAAATTTTGTGGTACATATGATTCAAATGGATTTAGATAGATCGAACAAAAGGTTATATACTTCTAAATATAACAAAATGCGCTACGTTTTGAAATATAAAACTAACCCTCCGATATTTAGTTAGTTGTTCCTTTAACAAATAAAGGAAGACCTAAATAAAGTAAATATAGAAATAAAAGATCGTCAAAATAAAAAAAAAATGGAGAAATATCCTCAGAACAGAAGTTCTCATAAATGCAAAAAAAAAGAGAGAGCGATGTGTCGAACAGAAAAACGAAAAAACAGCACGGTGCAAAAATGAAAGAATTCTGGAGAAGAAAGCGGGAAAATCAGAACGATATTTGTCCGGTCCTCTACAGGGCTGTTTGGAAAAAAGCCGCATAATGATTTACGGATGTTTAAAAATTACGTAGAGTATACATATTTGAGAGTTTTTAATATAATTTATTAAATGCACTTTTTCTAATAATTTATGTAAATCGAATGACTAACCAGTGGTAATGATAAAAAGAAATTTATCACTTTAACGTAAACGATGAAAACTACTTATTTTATTTATATAAATGGAATCGTTAAAAAAATTATCGAGGCTAAATTTTAATTATAATTTATAAAACGACAATCTTTCGTTTAAACTGTCACGCCGCAAACCGGTCACATTTTCCAAACGACTGCTTGTTTTTCACTTAAAATGGTTTACCTCTAATAATTGTATTAATTTCCAAATTATAAAACGAGAGCATTCATTATTTAATCACCTTTTTGTCTGAGCGAAAACATTACCAGAATAAGTTGAAGAGTAATCTGAAACTTTTGCTTAAACGCTAACTTTTCATACAATGCATTTTCTTTATACTCGGTTACCGTGTACTGGACGCATTTCTCCTGAAGGTAAACCGGTTCTGCCGATGAAGAACGACGTTTTTCCTTAATCTACAGCGTTACTGTGTTCTTTAGTTCATCATACGTCGTGAAATGAATACTCTAATATCTGTCTAATTCCAGAAAGAAGTGAAAATCACGATATGCCGATTACGGTGAGTATGTAGCGTGGTGGATTAGGTTCTTATTTCCACTTCACAAGAGCCTCGGCGGTTGCGTGCGATGTATGTAGCCGAGATTATGGTGTTGCAAAATTGTCGGTTCCGTGAATTTTTGAACGCTGTGCACACATCTCCGAAGGTGTTTTAATGTTTCAACGGGTCGCACAAAATTTATAGCGGACACGGTTAAAGACAGATAAAAATACTTTTCACTCAAATGACTCCGTACGTTTTTTAATCGTTTAAATGGTAGGGTCTATCGATATCGTAAATTAAAAATGTTAATATTAACAAATATAGGGTAATTAAATAATATTAACGATTATTAAAATCCACCTTAACAGCGGATTGAAATATCCTCTAGATCTTTCGGCTTACTTGAAAACCATCATCAGGAGTTAAAATATTAAATCGAAGTTAAAAATTAAAAAGTTAAAATGTGTAAACAGTCATGACTGTCCGGTTCTAACAGTATAACATAAATATCGGGTAATTGAACTGACAGAACTGACTGACTGTGAGGTGAGTAAATCTATCACCTTTAATCTTATTGTTTATATATATATATACATACACGTCATCTGTAAAATATATTTTGACAAAACAAAATTTTGAACAGTTATTTGTGTTCCCATCTGAGTAAAAATACTCCGTTCTCCTGGGGGATGGGTACCAGGTTTTCATTGTTTTTTATCTCTTTTTTTCGTGTCTAGGTAAATCTTGATATTAGAAGTTGGTACAGCCAGTCAACACTTGGAGTGGTCTGCATGCAGACCGATGTGAGGACACTTTCTTTCCTGTTATGTACATAATTACGGTTGAAGTACTATTCAGGTTAAGCTTTTTCTCATAGTCCTTTCTTAAATACAACTACGTCAATGCAGTAGTATTTTGTTTTGAAATATACGATCGTGATATGATAATACAATATGGTTATGTTGTGAACAAGGACAAAGTAAATTCATTTTCAAAAACAAAGAATTAGTTTAAATTTATTTTTATTTAACAAAAAATATATTCTGCTGATGTTTTAAAAAATCAAAACGGCTATTTTTAAAAATAACAAACTTTTACTGATAGCTTTTTTAGTAAACGTGAGGAGTAAACCCGTTATTCTGTTAAGCTATTAACAGTAATGAGTGTAGTTGTTTCTCTTTAACGATCAGAAAAATATCTGAAATCATCGTTACTTTCAGACTTAGTATTCGACTGATCACTCTTGTACTTCATACTTAACGTGTACCGCAGTCAAAAATGAATTACTCGGTCAAATATAGTAAAGTAATAATTTAATTTAACCGTTTCCGCTTAAAATTTGACAACAGAGATATTTTAGTATCAGAGATAGCAGGAGTAGAATTTTTATTTAATTAAACTTTTAGCTCTGTACAGAGTGAAACGTTTATTGCTGTACTTTAAACTTTTATGTTTTATCGTCGTTTCTTCTGAATTCGCGGGTTTTAAGAAAATTCGTCTTAGAGGATAATTCATCCATCGTAGATTATCCTTTCAGAAAGAGTAAGAAAATCGGTAGAACAAAGTATAGATAATCTGAAAATTGTTGAGATGAGATGGTCCTCAACAGGTATAAAAGTTAGGTCCAAGGACCGCAGAACCGAGAAGGCGCTAGAAAGAAGATCTATGTGGCGGCCACCCGGTGACCTTAATCTATAGATCGGAAGATGGGATCGGTATCCTGCGCCGCCACGTAGATAAGCGTACAAAGCGTGAAATAAAACATGCAGAGGCAGAGCTATCGAGACTGATGAAGGATCTAAACAGATTCACGGATTTTTTGCCAGCGGTCACTAAGAGTTCTATCACGACCCAGACTGATGAGTCGGTGTTGCATGGAAGCTGGTAAATTTGAACATCGCATAAACACATTAAGTCAGAGAACAGTACAATCGGTAGTTCAACGCAATAAAAAACGATCGAAGGATTAATAAACAAGAGAGAAATGAAACGCTGAGACAAAAAAATGAAATAAAACTAATATTAATAATAATAATTGAAATTGAACCAAGTGAAATATAAATATGACGGGTAACAATCAGTTGGTGCAGCTCCAACTTCAATCACATGAAGTCGCCATGATCCAAAAGGTGGAGTCGTTTAAACCTCCTAACGTCTTCACTATTGTCTAAAAATTTAATAGCTAAATAATACAAGGGGTTGTTTAGCCGCATTTATATTTTGTACCGAATCGGTGTATTTCTTCTCGAACGTACGGTAAACCCAGATATTCGTGGACCTAACTGTTTCTGATGCTTCTCAGTATTTGTTTTGAATCGTTGTATTATCTCGACGTTGCTGCTGCTTTTAGTACACCGAAGTTGGGGTTTATTCTTTGTTAGCGGAAATTCTTTAATAGTTATTTCCTTTTATTATAAAATGTATTACGTTTTATGCATTAATTACTTTTGCATTTTGTTTATTATAAAATATAATCTGTAATCTGCAAGTACAGGCTAAATTAAGCGTATACATTAATTAAAAATTAGCTTTATTTTCACATATTCTGATATTTTACTGAAATGTATTTAATTTTTTATATTAATCTGTATTTATTTTAATTAATTAGACGTTTTCTTTAACTTATAACGGTTCAATCGTGTCCTCAAATCTTGCAACCTTAAGTAAACTTATCTCCCGTCGTCATACAAAATCTGAAATTTTACATAGCGATGTAAGCAGGGTGATAGTACAATATTCTATCGTTAATTTAACATATTTATATATCTTATATATAGAACATTTGTATATAACATCTTGAGGAAGGAAGCTGAATCGATAAGATGTAGCTATCGATCCGACTGATTTTGCCTATTGTACCAATACGGGTAAATCAGGTGGCTGTTAAAGGGGATTTTAATATAACTAATGTAAATTTACCTTCTAAAATATATGTACGCTAATCATTTGATTTAGTTATAAATAACTGGTATCATTTATAACCATGGATATTCTCCACATAGTAATATAGAATAAAACTCCGTATAAATATATATATATATATATATATTTTTTTTTTTTTTGGTAAATATTAAAACAACTAAAAGTAGTAAGTTGTTAATTAAAAAATTAAAATTAATTTAAAAGTCTGTTTTTAATTAAAAACAATACACACACACTCACATATATATATATATATATATATATATATATATATATATATATATATATATATATTTATATATTACTTTTGCACACCAGTTTTATAAATATACTAGTATCCCCTTGTCGTGGCTTTGCCCGCACACTGACGATGCTAAACCGAGAGACAAGCTACCCGTCGATCAAACATATGCGAGAAGTAATTTAATAAAAAAAAATTCCCAGTACCTCAAGGAGAATCCTAAAAACATAAGTTTTTCTGTCACTATGGGTATTATGAGTAATGGAATCATATGCTTGGCGCTGACCTTATTTTAGAAAGGTTAATATTTATGTACTCTCTAAGTTCATCGATATTAAAAAAATTTCGGAGCTTTGTATGATAGGGGTTTTCATTATCTTGTTTATTACTAATTGGTGTCGGTAAACCGAAATCACGTAAATACTTCTCACCAAGATTTACAAAATTGTCTTTAATTTCAATAACATCTCTAAAATATCTTGGGAGCTGCTCGCCATAAGAAAGGAGCGTGAAAATTTGGCGGCTCGCCACCTAGCTGCCCGAATGAGAAGTGTAGCATCATAAGTAATAATTTATTAGCTACACATTTTAATAAATAATTTTTCGTCTTAATGTAGATTATGACACTCCGGATTACTTTATAAAACGACTGTTAAAATTTGGTAGCGATTAGTTCAGCGGTTCTTGAGATTTTTACTAACATATAAACAAACGTGTCCTCTTCACATAAGAGTGAGATTTGTTGGCAAAATACATAATTTTTGAACTTACGAACACAGGTGTTTTTTTCACGAATTGTCTAGTAAAAACGAAATATATTGTCGGGAACATTCATTACGAAGAGAAAAAAACGCGAATATGAAAACAATAGGAACCTAACTTGCACGTTATCTCCGTGAGAATTGATTAGTAAAAACAAAGGAACAATCAATTGTCGAGCGTCAATATTTTCGTGAAGTAAACAAGTAGAAACATTTCAGTAGGCGTATCATCATATATGTCCACTCTCTTAATACAATCGTACCTTTTCTTTTTCTCTAATATTCATATCTCTAATCGCTACAGAAGTATAGTATTACATAAGTACTGAAAATCATTAATTCATTGATAACAACTGGCGGGAGGATAACGGAAAAGAAGCCCGTTCTCAATTTAGTTACCAAGATATATTTAAATATCAGGACCCACCGGGCTGGGTCCTGCAGCAGTCCCGATAGGCGAGGACATTGTTTCTACTGTGGAATTGCGGGGCTTATACCTAAGGATTGCCCAGCGGAAGCCAAATGTACTCTTTGTAATTCTCGGAATATTCTCTCGGGGGACGAGAGACCAAATAATGAGGTGCTTTTCCTGTGCTATGGAGAAGACCTGGGTTGGGACAGCCCTGACTAGGAGGGGCCGGTCGCTTAGGTATCCCGCTGCTTGTGATTGGACAGAGACACCCTTAGTGTTCCGATCGGTCTTCAATGTAAGAACCGTTTTCCCAGTGGGGGATCCCTTTGGAGATTCTCAGTTGAGACGTGGAGTTAACACCGGAGTCCCGATGGGGGATCTCTATGAGGCCCCCCCATTAGAGGTATAGCGACTAATTAAAGACCGAGTCCCGGTTGTCTGGGGGTACGTCAGTTCTCGAGTAGGCAGTTTGAGGCGATGGCACTCCCTAGAGCTTGTGCTTGGTTGCGGGTCCGGCTCCAGGGGGGGGGGGGGGATAAAAACTAATGAACTCAACAAAAAAATGCACGTGGTATTTAAAAACTTTTTGAACTATCACCGGACAAGATAATTATTCAAAAAACAGTACACATCATACCTTTTTTCTTTAAGAAAGAAGATATGATGTTTTCACATATAATGAACTAAAAATTTACTAAATTGATATCAAATTACTATAGTATTTCCAATAAGAAATGTGTTTTTGAGAGAACACTTTTCTCCTCTTAATGTGAACACACCTTTCTATGACCACAACTTCTAATTGCTATAGTAACGGGTAACTAGTACACAACTGGTAGAGGCTGTTGTCAGCGTAAATCTTGCAAATGTTACTAGACAGAAACGACTGAGTAGCTAATTGACCTTTAATCTCTAAAAAAAAAAGGAAAAAGGAAAAAGGAATAAGAAAAAATAAAAAATAAATCTAAAATGAGGTTCTACAAAAAATACTGTCGACTCCGTATAAAAGATTGTAGGCTGTTAGAAGAGAGCATAGGTTCAAAATTCGTTTCTTTCATTAAAATTACTTTAAAGATGGATTTAAAAAAAAAATTAATCAAAAGAGATCGAGTCAGGTTGAAATTATAAAATTTATACTTTGAAATAAAAATAAACCGACTTTAAGTTGGTCTGACAGGGGCAAAAAATGAAACAAAAAAAAGGAAATACAAAACTTCTCAGCAGGTAGTGAGTAACATTTAAAAAAGACCCTTCTAATCTCCTAGTTGTACAATTCCATACTTGTAATTGGAGGTCTCCTAGTCTGACGTGTATGGAACAATTTAAAAAAAATCTTATCCTTTAATTGTGCTTTAAGAAATAGTAAGATAATTTCTAATTTTTTCTTACCCTTTTAGACGATACGTTCACTATTAGGACGGTAATCTGATATAATTTATTAATTTATGCGTTTAAAATTCAAAATTAAACCTTAAGTTAAACTCGTCATCGCAAAATCAGCTGTTTTTGAAGTCGAGACTTCTAAAGTTCGAGTCCTTGTAAAGGCAGTTGCTTTTATATGGATTTGACTGTGGATACGGGTGTTCTTTGATGGTTGAGTTTCAATTAACCACACATCTCAGGAGCGGTCGACCTGAGTCTGTTCAAGATTTCACGTTTACCGGTACATTCACACAGATGTTGATGAGTCGCTAGTAACTCTAATTGTTCATATGATTGAAATAAAAATATATAAAAAACTTAAGTTTGAAAACATAAAGTATTTTAATTTTCCCTATTGCCAAATGTCCTGTCAACTGTTTATAACATTTTAATCGACGTTTTGATTTGCTTAGGGATATTTAAAAAGTTTAATCTATTAATTATTTGTTTAGTAAACTTAATTAATTTCGTAATCATTTTTTATAATTTTGACTTTCTCAGACAGGCTAGAAATTACAAATTTATTTTTTTGTATTTGTGTTTATTATTACAGTTTTCGTAAACTTTTTTTGTTAAATTTACAAAATTTTACCTGTTAACTATTTTTTTGTCGACTGTATATTTTATAAATTTAATTTATTTATTTTGTATACCAGATATTAATTCTTATTTTAAATCTGGATTGAATTACAGTACCTTCCATCAGCTTTGACAGGTCATTGAGTTATAGTATGGCGGGCATCTGTATACTTTTTTTATGTATTTTTAATTTTAAATATTCCTTGTCGCTTTAAAAAAAACCATACACGATTACAAACAGTAGAAGGTGTTTGTGTTTTTTTCTTTTTTTCATGTTACTTGGATTTTTTAATGAATCTAAAAGAAAGTTGTTAGTTAAACAGAAAAAGAGTATATTATTTTTATTTATATCCTCAAATCTTTCTTCATTCATTAATTTAAATTATTTTACATGCATCCGATCAAATATATTTCAAAATCGGCTGGATACATTTGTCCTAAATTACATCTTTTCCTTGTCATCATCCTCAGCCTCATCGTTAAACAATTATCTGCCTTGAGCAGGTTTGTTTTGCGTACATTTCAAAAGTTTTTCCTTCTCGTTTTTTTGATGTCAATGTTTAATACCCTTATAGAAGTACTCCAAACGTAACAATTAACAAGAGGATTCTTCAACACTTAACTAACAGAGCGATATTAAAGTATGGAAATGGCTTCATATTTTAAAACTGAGGGATACTAGGAGGAAGAAACAAGTGCGGATCTGCATAGTTAAAAGTTAGATCTGCCACCTCACATATTTCATATTGAATCAAACTTTTTTTCTTTTTTTTAAATAGGAAAATAGACATGTGATATACGATTATAACGTAATATTTTACGAGAAAAACGATGGAGAAAACCATTTCTCGATAAATCCTTCTATTGGGGAGGAAACTTGCTGGAATGCATATCAACCATGAGCAGAAGTTCTTCAGACTATGATGGCAGAAGAAAGTCGTCAGCGTTAATGGCTAGTGGGAATAGCGGGGATGAGACAGTCTGAGCGGGGAGTTAGTAGTGGGCTCCGATCACCGCTGCTGTTAATGCTCCCAAGACTCTCTGAAACGTCCATTAGGGTCCCGCAAGTAATACGAAATACCCCTGAGTTACGCCGAAAAGCGGGTATAGGAGATGTCGTACAAGGAGAAGGGTTTTAGTCGGTGAAAGCCCGACACTGCCGTTTGAGGGTAGGGGACGGCTGGAAGAGCTTTCCCCTCCACTGAAGGAAAAAATGTAGTTTTGAGAATGGAGATACTCCGAAACGCGTCAAATATGAATGTTAGATTGACAATTCTAGGAAGAGCCGAAGATAACAGACAAATTAATCAGTAATTTACTAATTACGTAAACCCGCAATCGGTTTTACCCCCTAGTATACCTTAGTTTTGAAATATGAAGCCGTTTCCATACTTTAAAGTCACTCTACGTAATAACTGCTTATTTCCATTAAACGCTTTCTTATCCGTCGCTGTTTTTGTTTTTATTTCATTTCACTTTTGTAGTTTATTGTTGTACAACTTTTAATTTTACATCTTTGTCCAATATTTTACATATGGATTTCGGGATTTGTTAGATTATTAAAACAAAAACTATGAACTAAGGTTCTACTGTCAAAGTCAGAACTGGGTCGACGGTTTTAGCCCTTTCTATGACAATTTATGGTCCTTAGTTTTACGTATTCCTAAACAAATTTAAGAAAAGAATTAAGATCGATAAACCTTTTCAACAGTTTTAAAAAAAAAGGTTTCTTTTTTCAATTCTTACTCGATAACATACCTTATACAATTTGTTTTCATTGTATTTTTAATGATCAAAGGCACTCTTATCGATTATTTTATCGATTTTCTGTAGTTTCAATAAACAAGATATATCGTCTTGAGGAAGCAGTTTATTATTCTTTATGCAATGCCTGTTTACAGACCATATTTCCTGGATTAATGTTTTGATTTGTAAACATTCTTTAAAGATAAAAACAATGTGGTGAAAGATGAATTTTCTTTTTTATAGATCACAACCATTTACATTAAAAGTTTGTTACTAACAGGAAACAAATTGTTTTCCCACTCTTATCATTATTACACCATACGAGTATTTATATTTTTAAAAAACTTGATTAAAAATCATACCTCTTATTTATTTAAGCGATATTAATCATAAACTTATTTTCTAATATTTATTTTTATTTTTAGAATGAAAAAATCCCGATTCAAATAGGCCCTGCAATTATTTCTCAAATTTATTAATTTATAATTAATTTTATTAGCGAAAATGCATGTATTTTTTTTTACATATAGTGAAACACTTAAATTAATGACGTGTAAAAATTCAAAGCATATGTAAAAATTACTGATTTTTGAAATTATTCCTTAAATGACCGTTTGAGGGCAAAATTTTAAGGTACGAGTATCAAAATCATTGTAATTGTACGATTACAAAGTTCATTTAAGATTCACTAATTATATAACCAATGGTTACGGCACTTACTCTGCTTTGTTACAATAAATTTAGCCACTAATAAATCAGTATTATACGAAAAACAAAATTATTATAAACAATTTTTTATTAATTTTATTTAAGATTAAAAATAGGACACCTAGAAATAGAAAAAAAAAGACAAAGAACGAAGGTTTTTAACATGTTACGATGCAAGAGAATTTTGAAAAGCAAATGGGCTAAAAAAAAAAAAATGGAATGAAGACAGAATACAAAACGATAAAAAGTTTGACGACAAATTTTTAAAAAGTAAGAGCGAGTTTGGTTGGGCGTGAGCCTATACGTAAAGTCATAAAGATTTAGTTAATTTGGTTGTAAAATAAATGGTCAATAAAATTTGTACGTCGTATATTTCAAAGAAATAATTTATGTTTTAAGTTTTGTATGTGTGTGTCTGTAGGTTAAACAAGTTAGTATAACAGGTAGAAAAGAAAGAAATGCATAAAATCAGTTAAATGACTTTTCAAAAAAAAATTCTACAAAAATACATTTCTTCTTCATATAATATAAAAATAAAACAATCAAAAGCCGCTCATAAAAATAAAAATCTAAAACTAGATTGGCATTACAATTAAAAAACAATCAGTCATCATCAGTGTATACCGATAACGAGGAAAAAAATACTAATAAATAAATAATGTAAGAAAAAAACTAAATGAATTCTTACACATAAATGCGAAAATTTGTCTTATTTTGCAATAGCATCACGCGAGAACCAACTAACCGAACGCAGGATGCATTCCCGTTATCCCAGGGATGGTTTTAAGCCACATATCGACGCTCTAAACCCCTTGGGGGTTAAAATATTAAACATATTCATTAAAAAAAAAAACAAATTAATCCTTTTACTTCATTATTATATTTGTGTCGCCATGGCAACAGAAATATATTGAAGTAAATAAATTTCTGTAAAGTATTTAATATTCTCACAACCATGAGGATAACGAACGCGTTGGGGATCCAGTGGGCTCCACCCACTGTGACAGTCGGGCGAGTGAAGCAAGCCCTGACCCCGGCTAGTGTTAATATAAAAACAAAGGAATAAAGTTTCAATCTAAACAATTTTTTTTAATAAAATAAAACTAAAACAGTATTTTTGCTTTTTTTACGTTTATTTATTCTTTCTTTGCGTTTTTTATGTTTACTTTTACTTATATTCTTGCATAGTCATACTGATGATCGTTTAGTCACAAAAATCTGCATTTAGTTTTTTATGTTCTTTTAATGGTTTTGAGCATTTTCTCTTTTTGATTCATTTAAATAATCATTTCTCGCACAGCTTCTCATGTTTTAATAAGAAAAGAACCAAAACTATTTTTTTTGTTTTATATTTATATACTTGCGATTTTTTTAAGCAGAATTTAATTAAAATCGTGAAATGTATTTATGTTGCAAGGATATAATCCAACGGTTATTTTATAAGGAAAAGAAACCTCATAAATTAAAAACTTTTTGTGTGAAAAAACCATAAAGCAATGTGTATATATATATTGTAAAAACAAAGCTGATGGCTAGTTTTTATAATTCATACCATGGATTATATGTATATGTGTATTGCTTTGGACGCGTTATTTATAAACAAATAAAAATATATAGACCAAAAGAGAATCATCAACCCTTTTACGAAGAACTAGAAACTGTAGGTTCTCTAGCTATGGATTTGGAAAGGAGTGAGATAAGTTAATTCGTTTCCATCGCTTTTATACACATTGTTATACGATTATCTGTCCTTAGGCAGGTCCGTTGCTCTATGTACATCTCGATGTTTCGGTATCTAAACTAAACTTTTAATATCCTGATATTTCTCCTTTCCTTTTAAGTCGTCTACAATTGTTATTCTTTTTGACCTCTATTCGCACCTTCTACTAATCCTTCTAGCCCTGCTTTAATTAGGCTTTCTAATCTCAATATACGTCCGGCCGATCAGCTTTCCTGTTTCTGATCTGTTCTGATTAAGTTTCTAACTTCGTTTATTCTCTTCATTAATCTATCGTTTTTCACTAAATTTTCCAGTAAATAAAAAAAATTTTGAAACAATATTTTTAGAGAATGTAATTCTGAGTATATGTAACGTCGGCTAACCGTGAATAAGAGTTTAAGAAATTTAAATTTTATTTAAGAATTAAACACAGAAGAAAAATATTATAATTTTAAACAGAAACAAAGTCGTTTCCGGAAATATAAAATATGTAGAAACAAAATCGGTTATTAAAAATAAATAAAAAGAAAAATTAATTAAATTTCATGCCCGTATTTATACGAGATTTTGTCTTTTTTTTTCACTTTTGTAACATGTCCTCAAATTCTTTCCGTTTGATTGCGAGATACTTTACATATACAAATATTTTTCGATAAATTATTCATAGATGGAGAGCCGTAGTTTCTAGTTCTTGGTAAAAGGATTGGTAATGCTCTCTTGATCTATTTATCTTCTTATTACTGTTACTTTTTTTTAATATAAATAATATATCCAAAGCAATATAAATGTAATTCACAGTTTGTATTGTAAAAACCAGCAATTTTTTTATTACAAATATAAAAACCAGAAAAGTTTTTTATTTATGAAATTTCCTTTTCTTTTATAAAATCACCCTGGAACTATATTCTTGTGAATAAAATTTTCGTAAATACATTTCACGATTTTAATTAAAGTCTGCTTAAAAAAAAATCACACGTATGGAAATAAAAAAGTAGTTCTGGTTGTTTCCTTATTAATATATCAGGAGTTATGTTGTAAACGGTTACTTAAATGAAATGAAAAAAGAGAAAAAAACATAAAACAAACACAGATTTTAGTAATTAAACAATCAACATTAATATGATTATAAATGAAAATAATTAAAAGCAAATATAAAAATTAAAAAAACGTAAAGAAAAATAAATAAAAAAAATCGTAAAAATATTGGCTTGGTTTTATTTTATAAAAAAAAAGTACAGAAAATTTTTAGATTGAAGTTCATGTGTTGGGATCATCAAGCAAGAAAAGAAATCTATCGGTTTATTTCGTATTACTTATTATTTAAATCATTTGTTTTTTTTACTTGGATATTTTTTTTTTTTAGTTTTTTCCTAGTTACCGGTAATCTACTGATTAATTTTTAATCAAAAATTAATCGAATTAATTAATTTTTTGAATTATTAATTAGAATTAATCGTTTTTTTAATGGACTATTTTTGATTCTGTATTCAATTTTTACTATCCTTTTATTTGGATAACTTTAATACTTACTTATACAATGACGACACTATAATTACGTCACAACGTCGTTCTATATATATATCTACTTTAAACTTATGCTACATCACTTATACCTAGTCGAAAGATGACTTAAAAATTAATCCGACAATGTCAGCGTATATCACGTTTACCTTAAGTAGAGAGGCGATACCATTATTAATTTTTAAAAAAAACATATCTATTTCCCGACTCCATCGAACGATAACTAGGGTTTCATCTGGATGAACGGCTTACCTGGCAATGTCGTATTAAAACAACGCTCCATTTCTTGAACACACATACACACACACACACACACACACACACGCACACACTCACACACACATACATATGAAGAAAATCTATAAGTTAATTTATTACATTTAAAATAAAGATTATTGTTTTTGATTATGCCAAAAATAAGCGATGTACTGGAAAATCGATCGTAGCCTTACTGTCAATATCTTTCTATATAACTTTTCCATATTAAGTCTAATAATAATAATACCATTACGTTCTGATTTAAATATTTATTTCGTAAAAGAGTTTTATTAAAATTTATCGGTCGACGAGCAGTCCGATTTTAGACCTTCTGTTTGTCATGAACTATTATTAAAAATCGTAATTTTCTCCTTTGCCTAATGGAAAAATACCCATGTAGGTCTCATTTCATATTGTTTTCTCCATCGGTTTTCCAGCTACTGCCAGGGTCGGGTGTGTGCGTATAGGCAAATGCGATTACCGCTACCGGCTTGCCAGGCCTGAAGTAGCTGCAATATAAGTGTAAATGTACCGGTAAACATGTAGTCTGAAACAGACTCGGGTCCACCGCAACTGACACGTGTTGTTAACGGAAACCGAGTACCAAAGAACAATCCGCCAGGTCGGTCTAGCGGTTAAATTCATCATCGCAAATCAGTTTATTTCGAAGTCGAGAGTTGTAAAATCCAAATCCAACAGAAGGCAGCTTTTATATTTTTATGCGGATTTCAGTACTAGATTGTGGATGCCGGTGTTCTTTGGCGGTTGGGTTTCAATTAACCACACGGCTCAGGAACGGCCGACCTGAGACTGTGCAAGAATACACTTCATTTACATTCATACATATAATCCTCATTCATCCTCTGAAGTAATATCTTACGGTCGTTCCGGAGGCTAAACAGAAAAAGAGAAAGACTACCAAAGAACACCGGTATCCACAGTCTAGCATTCAAATCCATATAAAGCGACTACTTTTATGAGGATTCGACCCTTAGAACTCCCGACTTCGAAAATCAGCTATTTTTTGATAAGTTTAACGACTAGATTAATCCGGCGGGTTAGTCATTAATTAAACGATACTTCATGCATTGCAATCTAATATAAATTGAATATTGTACGAGCTGAGATCGAAATAATGGAATTATAAACAGCGATTATTTGTGATAATTTTCCTTATAGGTATATGTATACGTTTCACGATAACCGATGCGGTAAAGTTTAAAGTTGAATTAAGTAAATATATACTATCTTCGTAATAAACGTTGTAAATTGTTTTTATATATTTTAAACTTAATATTTAACACTACAAAGAGCAGAAGGATTTTATAAACACTTATAACGACTTAACTGCAAGACAAAATATAGTTATACGAGTTTGTTACTAGAGAACTCGATTCTCTGCCGACCGCTCGTCGACGTTTTTTCAGAAAATTAAAATTTAGGAGACGCATAACTTTTCACTTAAATAGATGAAATATTAGTATGAAATCAATATTTTATCGTGGGCAATTCAAAAATGAATTTTCCCCAGAATTATTTTTACGTAACTAACTTCTTCGTGAACTAAATTTTAAACGGTGTAAATTTTTAATATTCTCAATGGATCTCGTCATTTTAAGAGTAGAAGCTTGCGACTCAAGAGTCGTAAGTCGGTTGCAAACTTTCATCTACAATTCGGTTCCGTACATTTTAATTAAAAAATTATTAACTAGCCTTGTAATTTGAATTCATAAAGTATCGTTACGAAATCCGATATAAAAGTCAAAATTTCGGAACCTTAATTATACATTAGGGGTTGAATTACACACTAGCCCTCAAATCAATTGTTTTTTAATATTCGGTTATTAAAATTAAAATAACGTTACGATTCAGCGATATATCCTTTATTATATAAAAGTTTCAAGTCTTTGTAAAAAAAAATTGCTTATCTCTGAATCTTACCGGGGCGATTTTAACAATTTTCCTGTTCGAAATGTTTCTTAATATATTCTTATAAATTTTTAAAGTGGCATTTTTTTCTAGAAACACTCACCGGAAAAACTTACCTTACGTCTTAACCGTTAAAGATTTCGAAATAGAAGGATTTTAATCGATTTCCCGACTCAGAATACAAGACTTTTTGTATTAAACCTTAACGAATGTCGCATACTTTCTTAATAACTGTCTTGAATAGGTAACGTTTGACGCTTTTTTGTAGCTACTTATAAAATCAATTATAAGTGGATCGGACGTATCTACTCCTTTTGGCACTGATTAATTACCACCGTTTTAGCCGAGATTTCAAATTCAAGGCGAACCGGTATTATTTCTAAAGTCAACTTTTTCAGTCGTTTGTTGATTTATAGGAAAACACCACGCTATATAAAAAACTATGTTAACTGATTTTTAAACGATTGTTACCCGAGAAATCTCTTCCTCTTAAACAAATGTACTTTGTCGACTTACTTGTCAGTACGTAATTTGAACATTTATATATGTTTGTAGCTACGTGTTATTTATTCAGCGCATCTCTGTGTGTGTGTGTGTGTGCGCGCGCGCGCGCGCACTACGCGCTAAACTTACACATCTTTCTCGATATGTTACGGTTCGAGATATTTCCTCCACATTGTTACGTAATTCTTTATTTTTTTGCTTATCGACGTAAAGATACATAAAGCTCGATTATTCCCTACACCGAGTTGTCGGATAGGGTAGGTGTGCCATCTTTGCGATAGCCTTTGCGAACGGGCCGGTGATATCTGTGAACCGCGGCCTGGAAATTGTTCATTAAAGAAATCGGTCGCTGGAAGAGCAGAATGAACCGGAGCCCCGTCTCCCTTTCCCGGATTTGTTCCGCGTTACCCTTCTCTTGAAGCTAAATACTAACCGATCCTTCTAATATTTACAAGTAAATCGCAGTTCACGAACGCTTTAAAACATGCGGCACCAAGTATCGTAATGTTATCGCAAATCGGACCGACATTTATTGGATTTTTTTTGACTCGCAAAATACTACCGTATAATATAAACGATTAACGTTAAAAAAAAGAAAACTTTGAAATTATAAGAAGCAAATTTAAAAAAACAAACAAAAAATATAGAATCGATAAAAAGGGATCCACGACCACTTTTCCCTGAGAGGATAATCATCCTGCGATAGTTCCGCATTTTACATTTAAAAGATAAACTACCAACAGTTTTTAATAACCCGTTTCATATTTTCTTGCAACAGGCTTTATTGTTCATTATATGAAATAATTGTCGCTATAGGAGCCTCTAAAGACTCTGACGACGTAAAATGTAGGTTAATAATTATTAAATGCAAAACGGTAGCCAAATATCTCTTGTTATTTTATAAAACTTCGTACACGAACGCGAAAGTGATTCTATGTAATACGAGAATATGTGAAAACTTTCGGTAGTAAACAAGAACAAACAGTTAATATCGTTACGTGTGAGTTCTATTTTACAGGAGCCTCTTGTCTACTATACGTAAATAATAAATGTTTTATTTTCTTTCGTTAATTACAATTTTTAATAATTTAATAGAATATTTATAACGACCGAGTAAAATATTATTGTTTATATTTACTAATTGTGTGACTCAGATATGATTACATGACTCAAATTTCATAACCGTAAATGAGAATAAAGTCATTATTTTTTTTTTAATACCATGCGTCACCGCATTCTGTTTTATCCATTGTCGGCAAATTGGCAATAACGCTTCCAAATGTCGGAGTAATTCTATAATGTTCTCAGTTATAATATTATAATTAACTAACATCCATCTGTTGTTAATTAACAGCTGTATTCTGAGCTTTTTATGAAATATAAATATGGCAAATAACAAATACCGATTGGATGAATATCATACCGGAAAGTAGACCGTTCCACTCTCCGGTATGATTTATCTCTTCAATTCCCGTATTGAAGAGATAAATCTTATTTATTTTTTAATTAAAAAAATAAGTAATTTGAAAATACGTAATTAAAAAAAATCGTCTGTCGTAAAAAAACGAAAAGTAAACTTTACTATTTTATCTTTCTTTGACCATTTTAGAATAAAACGTCGCATTTCTCTTTCGGTAAAGTAAATACATTAACTTTATTTTTCGAGTCCCTTTGTACATATAAGTAAAACGTTTGAGTGTTTAAATGTGCAGGCGCTTGTGTACTAAACTAAAGATGAGATAAAAAAGGAATGTGGGTGTTTAAGAAGGGGGATAAGAATGTTTGCGCTCGCACAAGTACATAAGTAGTGTGTAGGTGTTGTAAGAATAAAGAAAAAGACTCAGAAAAATAAATAAGTTTTGTAAGAAAAAATAAATGAAATAAATAACTTTAAATTCAAAATCGTGCATCTGTCAAATAAAATGAAATAAACGTAAAAATTATATAATAAAAAAGTGTACATATATATATATTAATAAGACTATTTTGTATGTAGGCGTAATCTGCATTACGTTCCCTCCTTAAGCATAGAACACCAGAGGTCGACGTTATTAAAGTTAAACCCTTGCAGTGATGCCAACTATAAAAACATGAAAACAGTTTAGGTTCATCCCACGCACATGTCTGCCAATTATTACCGTTGCATCTTAGTGCAGCATTACATGGTCGTTATGTTATGTAGCCGGTGGAGATATGATTAAAATATCTCATTTATAAATCATGTGGTATTTTAATAAAGAAATTTACAATTTACTTACCGTGTTAGATAAACTGAATTATTTTGTTCATAATGTAGGATATTTTGTTTTATTTTTCATATTACTTTTATTGTTTATTTTAAAGGTGAATGGTGGAAAATGAAGTACAAAAAAACAAATTTTTAAATATAATCTTTTTTCCTCTAAAAAAAAATCAAGAGTTATTTGGAATGATTATAATATAACAATCCAAATAAAATATACTTTTAAAATACTAAGAATAATGGTTAATTATGAATATGTTCAAACAATGAAAATTATTTATAATTTCGTTTGACTGTAATGAGGAAGTTATCAACATTTTTATGGAATCAAATGTACTTGATTCCATAAAAGAGTAATATAAAAATATTTTTACAGAAAAGAAGATAAGTAATAAAAAAAAAGGTTCAGAGGAACTATAAACTACAGAACTAAAAACTTCAGAGGAACTACAAACAAAACAAAAATTTCATTATGTCTGTTGTTCTTCAAGGACCTTTCAAACAGCTGATGCCCATCCACCCAAAATTACTCAGGATATCCTTACCCAGTATGGGAACATAAGGCTATTTTTTATCGGGCAAATAGACCGTCTAAGGATCACGCAAATATAATTTTTTTAGTTTTCTTTCTTTCTTCACAGAATTTTTTCATCTGTTCTGATTCGATCTTTTTTATCTTCTTCAGTCCGTTTCCTATAACTGAACTTTTTCTGTTCCACTGGTGTGTTCAAATTATACAATAACTTTCTAAACTCAACTGCGTTTGAGAATTTTGCATTTTGTGTTTTCATTTGTTTGATGTAACCTTCATGGTTTTTGTATTTCCAAATTTTATCGAAGATTCTTTCGTTTACTCTAGATTCAGTCATCCTCAACATATGTCCGAGTAATCTCATTCTTCGTTTCTACAATCTGTTTCTAGTGTATTGATATTTTGGTAAGTTTCTTTATTTGATCTTATTTTATAAGTATTTAGGTCGGTATATTTTTCTAAAGACTCTCATTTCTATTTTTAATAATTTTTTTAATAAATTGATGAAGTAAACTCTTTCCATACCGTAAAGAATGGTAGGTTTAATTACTACTGAATTGTAGTGTCTAATTTTAGGGTTGATAGATAAATTTTTTTGTTATAATCATTTTTGTTGAAATGCTAGTTTTTCTCATTTTTACTGTTTACTTTTAAGGAATTTTTGTCTGTTCAATTATTGTTGATTATGTGTCCTAAATATTTAAAGGTTTTAATTGTTTTTATATTTCCAAATTTGGTATTGATTATTATCTTGTTAAAATTTTTTTATGTTGGCTATGATTTCAGTTTTGGTAAAAGAAATTGTAAGCCAAAAAGAAATTTGCAATTTTTTTTTCAAATAATTTTGTTCAGTTATAATTTTAAGGGTTTCAGGTTTTTAGGCTTCTATAATTATAAACAAATATTATTTCAAAAATTGATTTTATTTTATCTAAAATTCTGGTTCCCGTAATATAGAAAATGTAGAATATCATTTTAGTCGCTGATACCTGATTTATATATGTTTGAATTAGAATACCCTGCATTATTTAATCAAAAATTAGCTCAAAGTTGTGCTTTTTATACATTCATCAGGTAAATAACACAGTGTTTCCTCGTTCACCAGAACATACAAATATTAAAAACAGTTTCTCTAACAGGTTTTACAAAATATTAATACGGGTTTAATTTGTGTTTAGCCAAAATGTACGTAGAAAAAACTAAGAAAGGACAATAAAGGATAGCTGAAGAAAAAGGGATAATTTCTCCACCGATCAGTTGAGACAAAAATACATTTATCTATACGAGTAATTAGAGTAATTCAGCCCCTAATTCCTCAAGTTCAAGGTATCTTTAACCATAATGAAGACTCATGGGTATTAAACACTTTAAATTTGAATTGCCCGCTCATATATATTTTGCAACGAATTAATTTTTCATCCGAGGTAAAGACTTCGTCTGCATTTTATCCATATTTGTAAACACATCTATATTATTGCACAACACAGAGATGATCGGGAAAAATATAGTTATAAAATCAAATATATTTGATTATTTCACACATTATTATAATTATTTTTTATTATTTTTATTTTTGAATTTATATATTTTTTTTTAATTTGTTCATATATTTTTTTATTTATTTACGATCATTACTGAACGATTTAAACGAGGTTCTCTTTAACTAGGCTTTTTGGCATTCCAATCGTTTGGAACGTCTGTTTTGTTACAGCCAAACTAGTTTTCCGTTTTTTATAAAAATTTTCAGTATTCCTGCGTAGTAGATGTAATAATAAATGTATTTCAAATGATTTTTCATAAGATTCTTCGTTTTTCAGGTACATATTTGAAAGGACATAAACTGTAATCCCTCATCACAGAATTATCATCTGGCCGATGCACTTTTTACATATTAATTTATAAATTTATATATATGTACGTTTAAAAGGCACACGGATTGTAGTAAAAGTAACTTCGCGACAGTCACTGATGTTAATCAGTGTATCCGGTAACCATAGAAATAATTTTTGAATATATTTTAATTCATATATTTTAATTTTTGGCACTGACTATACTTTCCATATTCAATTACGATTGAAATTCACGTTTTGTACTTCATCTTAATTTTCACTTAATTAATTTTGTTTCGTTAAATTAATTAAATTTCATTAAATCGGTGTAAAATGAATTAGGCCTATACTATTTACAGAATTGTTAGTTATAATTGTTATTATACTGATTTTGTACATTACAATGATTATTTATACGTTTGAATTTAATTTCTTTTTTGTATTTGATACGTCTTTGTTTTTTATCTATATAAAAATACAGGAGTAAGTTACACTATGAGTATAACTAAAACATAACTTTACTCGTACAACTTTTGTGTTCTTCAGAAGTTTTAATGACGTTATCAAACGAAAGTTTTGAAACAAACTCGTTTTCTATTTAGATGTAACTAACATTTGTGTTTTGAAGACACTTTTGTCAAATTTATTTTGGTAAAACCGCTTTTACAAGAAGATGGGAGGTGAAGTTGGAAGACAATTGAGCTTCCTTGTTCCTGTCTGATATTCAACACCAGGCGGCTTATAGAACATTTTAACAAAAAAAAAAATTACAGCACGATCTTCAATAAATAAATACCAATAGATTCGTTTATATGAATTGATAAACTGACCACGTTTATAAATCGTTACAATACTAAGCTTGTGCGTGCGCATCCCTTACAGCCCAAAGCTGTACCACAACCATACCCCCCCCACACCCAAGACAAGAGGTCTTATTCTTTAAGATTTTGGGGGTTGGCGTCCCCACAGCCTAGCCTCTGCAGCCTTTCTTCCCACTACACACTGAGCTGCAGAATACTTTACACTGCACACGTTTACTACACCAAGAACAGTATACAAATTACAACATATACATTTACTCAACTACACATCAACATCCAACACAATTTTCTCTTACATTTACACTCGGTGGTGTTGCGACATCTTACGAAACGCAACCGTAACCTAAGGTGGGAACTATCGTGCCGATGGGTGAATGGCTCTACGTAGTGATTCTCGAACGATGTCCTCTGGGCACCAAGGCAAACCCATTTGTATTTAGCTCTAGCTCTAATACGCGTGCGCTCTGCTGGAGTGGTCCGGTATATCGTCGGTATTCGTGGGACCAAAATTTCAGTTCCAACAATAAATTCTATGATGGTTGGTGATCCATCTGAAAAAACCACCAATTTTAGTCTAGTGAAAAGGCCTCAGTCTGCTTCGTCTGACGAGGATAATGTAACTACAGAAGACAAGGGTAATGTCAAATATAAGAATGTTCGTTTTGTTGTTCTTCGGAATAATCAGGAGGGTGGCTCCCTTGAAAAGGTTTCACCTTTTCTGATTAACAAATGTGTCACCGGTTGTATTGGTTCTCCGAAGAACATCAGAAAATTACGAGACGGAACAATTCTGATAGAAATATTTAATGATGAGCAGAGTCGCTCTCTGTTACGTCTCAGCAATATGGGCGGCAGAAACATAAATACGACATGCCAGAAGACTCTAAATACCAGCCGGCGAGTAATTTTTTTGGCGCGACCTTCTGGAAATGGATATAAACGAAATTGCTGATGAACTTCATGCTCACGATATTATATAATTGAAGCGTATAATGAAACGACAGAGCGGAACAGAAGAACCGACACCATCTCTTATACTGACATTCAATCTCCCTGTTCCACCAGAGAAGATTAAAGTAGGTTACCTCTCGGTTCAAGTACGACCATTCATACCCAACCCACGGCGATGTTTCAGATGCCAAGGATATGCTCACACTACAACATCTTGCTCGAAAACGGAGATCTGTGCTCGATGTGCTAAGGAAGGTCACAATGACACTAACTGCGAAGAAGGTGAAAAATCCCGAGATTGCCCAACCTTTAAAGAAGAAAAGGCAATTCTCAAAATCTGTACTGAACAGACGCTATCTTTCCCGGCTGCACGCAGAGAATATAAAAAACATAAATAACTCACGGAACCTGGTTAAACCAAATGTATCTTTTGCCACCGCTACATCGAAACAAACTTCTACAAATGTTAGTAATCAGCAGTGCGGATCCTGCAATGAACTTAAAAAACTTGTTCAGATGCTTTCTGATCAATTTGCTTCACTTACAGCCACTATTTCAGAGCTGACAAAGATGAATAAAAAATCGTTCGTCGCAGTTAGTGAATCCGACAATGAGATCCATACGAAAGATCCTGTTCCCAAAGTCTTACCGGTACGGGCAGAGACTATCACAGCTGGCAGTAAGCCACCTAATAAGCTCCCTGTAAAGGGAACCCATATAACTACCTCCTCTAGGATGTCAACTGCGGCATCCCATTCTACTAAATCTCCTCCACCATCACTTCATATACTGGAGGATGTGGTTGAAGAACCACCCGACCCCAAGGCATCGGAGTTCTCTAAAATAAAAAATACAAAAAATAAAAACCGAATCACATACAACTAATTTTTATATAGTTTCTTAAATTTATTTATTTTATTATTTATTTATTTTTTTTTTACCTTTATGAACATTATTCAGTGGAATGTTAGAGGTCTTCGGTTCCGCATTGAAGATATTAGAGTACTGGCGCACGTACATGATCCACTAATCATGTGTTTCCAAGAAAATCATCTTCTACAACATGACCCAATAACACTCAGAGGATACTTCTGAGAGAGATAAGACTGTCTAGTAGACAGTAGAGAGAGTGGTAGAGTGGCTATTTTCATGAAGAATGGTGTGTCGGCTACAAGGATTCAACTAACAACTCTCATTCTTGCTGTTGCAGTAAAGGTCTCTCTCTGTCCCCTTCAAATTACAAATCTGCAGTCTGTATCTCTCACCGAACACTGACTTCAGTGCTCTAGATGTCTCAAATCTCCTCACGCAAATACCATCTCCATCGTTAATAGTAGGAGACTTCAATGCCCACCATATTTCCTGGGGCTCAACCTTCTGCTCCATTCAAGGAAATATGATAAACGGAGTGAGACAAGACTTAGACCTTTGTCTACTGAATAATGGATCACACACATTCATGTCTTTATAATCTGGTACTGTATCTAACATCGATCTCTCCATATGCTCACCGAATTTACTCCCTCATCTTAATTGGTCTGTTTGTGATGATTTTCACGGCAGTGATCACAGACCAATTATTATTGGTTTCGGTGTTGACCGCGAGCTTAAAAGAAGGCCACGGAGATGGATTGTTGAAAAGGCGGATTGGAATGGATATTATAAAGCCTTCCAATCACAGTATGACGATGGTGCGAGTATCCTTGACCAATGTTCCTCTTTTACGTCCATGATACTTGATAATGCCAACAGATATATCCCACAAACATCGGGTAATCCTAGACGTCCTTCCGTTCCATGGTGGAATGATGATTGCAAGTATGCTATTAGGAATCGACGGCAGGCACTACGCAAATTTAATCGTAGGCCTACAGCTGAACATCTAAATTTATACCGCAAGGCTAGAGCGGTATGCCGTCGGATATTCTTGAACGCTAATAGGAGTTCATTGACGAAATACGTGAACACTATCTCACGCACTACTCCCACGTCTACCGTGTGGAAAAAAATCCGTGCAATTTTCGGGCTACCGAAACAATCTATTCTTGGTCTTATTGATGAAGGAGAACTCCTTTCATCATCTTCGGCTGTGGCAAATACTTTAGCAAAATCTTTCCGCTCGGTGTCTCTCACTTCATCGTATAATAACGACTTTCAAAGGTACAAGATACAGATAGAAGTATCATCGTTGAACATTAGTGATTCGGTTGGTGAATTAAAAGCCCCATTCGTATTTAAGGAATTGTTACACGAGCTTAAAAATTCACGTGACACTTCCCCTGGACCGCACAACATTCGCCTTGGTATGCTTTCATACCTTCCTAATTCAGCATTACAAAATCTTTTGAATATTTACAATGATTTATTCTCCGAACAAGTCTTCCCACCCGGCTGGTCAGAAGCATTTATTATACAAATACTAAAAACTGGTAAAGACAAAACCAACCTCTCAAGCTACCGCCCTATTTCTTTAACAAGCGTTTTGTGTAAAATAATGGAGAGCATGGTAAAACGCAGGCTTACATGGTACTTGGAGAGACATGGCTTTCTATCTTCAGAACAGTGTGATTTCCGACAAGAACGATCTTCCATTGACCATTTAGTGTCAATGTAAACAGCTTTACAAAACGCTTTCCTAAACCGCCAGCACCTCGTTGCTATCTTTTTTGATATACAAAAGGCATACGACACTGCCTGGCAACGTGGTATTCTTAACACCCTCAAGGAATGGGGAATCAAGGGCAATAGGCTTGCCTTTATCTGGGGATTCTTAAATCACCGAACGTTTCGTGTTCGTGTGGACGATTCGCTCTCAGGTAGTGTCATCTTGGAGAATAGAGTGCCTCAAGGTAGTGTATTAAGTGCCACCTTATTTTCTGTAGCCATAAACAGCATTACCAAATGTGTGCAGGCTCCTGTCTCATGTTCTCTATTTGCTGACGATTCTGCTATTTACATTGCGAGCCGTTCAACACCAACAGCAGAGAGACTACTACAAAACACTGTATTTCACCTTGAAGCTTGGTCCAGGATTACTAGTTTCATATTTTCATTCGACAAAACAAAATGTGTAGTCTTTTCTCGGTTACGAAACCCTTCTGTTCTGCAAGTTTTTCTGAACGGAGAGCTTATTGCTATCTCTCCTTGCGTCAAGTATTTAGGTTTTTTTTTTTGATAGCCATCTTACCTGGGTCAAATATATGAAAGAATTAAAAACAAAATGCTCCAAACTTTTAGATATGATGCGATTACTTAGTAACACCAACTGGGGAGCCGATCGGTCGTGTACGATTCGTTTTTACTATTCCTTTGTTCGTTCCCGTTTAGATTATGGTTGTGTCGCCTACTCTTCAGATCATCAAACTGTGCTTAAAATGCTGGATGGTGTACACCATGGTTTCCTTCGGCTTGTCACAGACGCGTTTAAATCAAGCCCTGTCGCGAGCTTACTTGTAGACTGATAAACCATCACTTTGGGATAGACGAGACCAGCTTTTATTATCTTATTTTGCTCGTCTCAAAGGACAGCCAAATCACCCGGCTTTTGACTCATTGCTTAGAAATCCTAATTTAGGAAGGTATGAGGACCATCCACGTTGTACTGCACCTGTAGGTAGGTCATTCTTTCCAACGTATCCGTGCTCATATCCTCCGTGGGGAATAAACCTTATTAATTTTATCTTTGACCTTACAACATACAATAAACATTCAACACTACCTACTGTCTTCCAACAAATGTTTCAATGTGTTCTCTCCAAGATGAACCCAGACGCGTTGGTACACACTGATGGATCGAAACAAAACGATATCGTTGGTTGTGCATTTGTTGTCAATGATAGAACTTATATGTTTGGTCTACCCGGTATTACGAGTGTGTTTACCGCTGAACTATCCGTTATAAATAAGGCTCTAAATATCATTAACCCTAAGAATAGAAAAATCCTTATTTGTAGTGACTCGTGTAGTGCTCTCCAAGCCTTGGAAAACTTTTATTCCAGACATCATATCGTCATTGAAATTTACAACGCAATCGCTGAGTTAAATAATCGTAACACAAAAGTAAGTTTCTACTGGGTCCCTAGCCACGTAGCGATTCCAGGTAATGAGCATGCAGATTCCGCTGCCAAAGAAGCATGTAATCAACCTCCTTTCACCACCCGAGTTACTACTTCTGATTTTATTAATTATGTAAAACAATCTCTAAGAGCAAAGTGGCAAGGTGACTGGATGGCTACCGTTGATAATAAACTCCGGCAGATTAAAGATTCTGTGGGCCATGGGACTCCTCATGCAGAAAAACTCGGCGTGAGGATGTACTCCTCTGTCGATTGCAAATAGGACATACGAGGGTCACAGACGAGTACCTGATGTCAGGAGGACACGCATCCCTATGCGCACGAGGCAACTGCCGCATGACTGTGCACCACATACTCATAGATTGCATACGTAATGCGGCGTTGCGTCGTAAATTTAATCTACCCAGAAACATCCGTGGTGTCTTGTACAATGATAATGAAATTTTAAACCGGATGTTTCTATTTCTGCGTAGTAGTGGGTTAATACAAAAAAATTATTATTGTCGTTTATATTTTTTATGTTAGACCTTTTATGGTTTTTAGTTTTCTTTTTAGTCTTTTTGTTATCCTAGAATAGGACCTTTACATCTAGAATTTGTTACATTCTATTCATTTTTGGTTTTATTTTAGATTTTATTTGTGATATTAGTTATAAGTTTTATTCATCTTTTAGATTAGCTTTATTGTCTTTTATTTTTAATAAAGAAAAATTCCGGGCGATGATAACGCACAGGCTTTTTTCGCCCCCAAAAAAAACCCTTAGATACAAGCGCCCGGGGCATGGTCCCATCTCTCACCAGCAGCTTTGTTACTATAATAAAGAGCTACCCGTGAACATGCCCATATTTCTTAAAGCAACTCCCACATTAATTTCCTAATTAATCCATTCCGGTTTCTTCGAGGGAGAATTATCTTCATTCTTTTTGTTTTATATCAGACTATTTTTTTTTTTGCGATCGGACCTCCTAATGATCATGCATCCGATATTTACGCATTGTATTTACCGATAGATTTGACTATTTTCCAAAATTCTTTCCCTTAAGTTTTTTCTCCTATTTCAGCCGATTCACTGAGTTTCCTTTTCTGTTTCTCAGGAAATTTAGATTCATCCACTAGTTCCCGGAAACATTGCCTGAGGGAAATTATTTATTTGGAAATATTTTATAATTTTAGGTATTTAAAACTTTTTTTGAACCGGGTTATTCTGATTTTCTTTTTTCAAAATAGTTGAATGTTCGTTATATTAATCTACTTTCATCTATTTCATATGCGACCCTAAAATTTGAGTAGCCTTTTTCTTATTGCATGATCTGTTTTTTTTTCAAAATATTGGTAGTTTTTTGTTTTATTATTTATAAATATTATATTGTAGTTATGGGGACGTGAATTTTTCCAACTTGTATTAGATTTTCCCTGAGAAATTCTGTAGGCTTTCTTTACTTATATAGCGCTTCCAATAAAAGTACGGTTTTATAGTGTCTCTTTATTTCACGTATTTCTTGTAAGATGACAAGCTACTGGCATTTTTTATGTTCTTTCCAACTATTCCTTCTTTTTCTAAAACATTCCTGTTAATTATTTCACCTAAATATTTTAATCTTTTGATTATTTTAATGATAATTTTGAAATTTTCATCGTTTAGATTCTATTTTCATCATCGAAAAACCATTTTATTTTTTCATATGAAATTGCACATTTTTCTAATTCTTCAATTTTTATTTCCGTCTTTGTAACGTTTTTGCCAAAATTACAAGATCGACAGCAAATATTAAAATGTGTAAATTTAAATATTTAGATTTTTCCCCCGTTTTTACATTTGGATTTTCCTATTCCATTCTCGAATTAATTTTTTAGAACATAATTGAAAATCGCCCCTTTTTGTAACAAATAAATATTTATTAATTTTTTTTTAATATTATCAAAGTTCCAGCATTCTCGATTTTCTCACCGCGGACTGATATTTATACTTACGTAATTATCTGTTTTTACCAGTCTTCATTTAAAAATCAGTTCGTCTGTTTCATGTTACAGCGAGAAAAAGATTATATCAAAACCTTTTACGTAACGAGAAATGCTTTTAAAAATCTTCTTTTTTTGTTTTTAAGGCGTTTTCTGTAGGCTGTTTCCATCTGGATTTCTACTCGTTATCAATCTTTATTTTTATCGATTTTTTGAAGAAATTTACAACGGTGAGATGAGGGGATGAAAAGGAATTTTCTTTGAATTATCAAGTTGCGTTGTACTCTGAAAATCAGTACGTTTCCGACTCGAAATAGTTAGGGATATTATTGCACAGAATTGCGCAAGAATTTTTTAATTATATAACCGAGATGAATTAATTTTGATATTAACTGAAAAGCTGTGTTTTAAAAAAATTAAATTTTAATGATAGTATTACCGTATGTTTTTACATATTAATAATTTTATGTTATATGGTTTTTTAATTCGAATTGGACATACCTGGACCTGAAAAACTTTGGTTTTCTTTTGAGGGTTTAATTTTTTGCCATCTCTCAGTCATCATTTTTCTTAACTTTTCTTTGTGTTCTGTGATTCTCCTGCTGTTTGCTTTTCCGTCTTGAGCCACTTCAAATCTTTTTAACTCGTACTTTTAGATAGATTTCATAAGAAAAAGTGTAAAGTGTACCATGATTCGACTTCCGGAAAATTTCGACGTATCTTCGCGTTTCACATACCCCAGACCCCAAAACCAACATCAGTTCAAAAGTTTATATATATATATATATTTCACTTTCTTGTGGAAAGGATAACCGCCGTAATTTTGCGCCAATCACTTTCAGATTGATATATAAAATATAACGACTCAAAATCTTGGTTAATGGGCAAAATTGGACTATGAGAGTGGAAATGAGGGGGGGGGTGCTTTTTCGAAAAAACAAAATGTCGCTATAAGTTTCTTATTAAATAAAATATCGAATTCGTTTAAAGTTCCTACTATTCTTTGAATAAGGACCTAAAACTTATCGAAGTAAAATTTTTTGAAATCACCAACCATGAGCGCAGGAGGTGGAAAAAATGAGGTTTCGAAGACAAATAAAATCATACCTCCCTTAATAGGCACAGTTTCGAATCGGTTTAAAGTGGTCGTTAGTCCTCTAAACATTACCTAAGACTTTTGTCCAAAACAATTTTTGATATGACCAACCCTTACGGTAAGGGATGACCAAAATGTTGCTGGAATTGTAAGAAGATGGAGCTTGTCGTATGCTAAATATGTGAAACTTTTTTTCACATGCAACCATTGTCGTCTTGAGTAAATTTGAAATTTTACTTAACTTTAAGGTGGAAATCTTTTTTATACCCTACTTACCACCGGTGAAATCTACCTCCGCCTACCGGCGTGCCGAAAGGGATTTTTTTTCTTTAAAATTTCCCTATCTAAAACTTCTTTTCTTATTCTATTTTCCTATTTCTAGAAGCCAATTATTTTTATTTTTGAGATTATCATAGAAGTTGAAAGTGTTTCTTCATTCGTTCTCTGTAAACAATCGTATAACATTATTCTCCGTTATTTAATTGGGACGATGTTTGAAAATTTTCAATAATTTCCTCGTTTGATCTTAAAAACTTTTATTATTTTCACACCTCCTAATATTTTCTTAGAAATTTTCTTTTTTTCCAAATATTCTCTATTCTTTTAAAGTTTCTGCTGCGTAAATACCTTCAGGTTTTATATATTGTAATGTTTGAATTTCGCATTGCAAGAAATAAATATTTTATCGTAAAGATTTTTCGTTAGTTGAAAAGCGATTTCCATTTTGTTTGCCCGACTTTCTAAACGCATTCTATCTAGTATATTTTCTGGATTACTTCACCTAGATATTTAAGTTTTTCCACGATTTTAATTTTCCCCAATTATGTTTCTTTCTCTAAGATGTTTTATTTTGGGTTTGACATTATTTTAATTTTTTCAGATTAAATTTGCAGTCCAGTTTTTTTGGCGATTTCCTTCAATATGTAATATTGAAGTGTTATATTAATAAATTTAAAATATTACTAAGGTAAGTGTTTATACTATTAAAAAAGACATATGTAATATGTTTATAGTAAATACTTATATTTATTATTTTCTTAAAGCTGCTTTGAAAATTAAATCAAATGAAGTGAACAAATTATATATTTGTAATTTTCATGCATACATTCATAACCATTTAAGGTGAAATTATTACATCATTCTAAAACACCATTGACTGTATTTACCGATAACCTAAATACGCAAAAGAGGCGATCATTTGATGCAGTTTGTAATAATAATATACTATAAGACCGTTTATAGAAAAAATAGTGACCATTTTTAGAAAATGATTAATTGCCATGCCTTTTTAACATCTCTATACATCATTCTTATTATTATTATCATTATTAATATTCGTGATTTACAGTTATATATTATAAGAATCATAGAACATAAAAATTATTATTCGACTGTTTTTTATCAGTATTATATTAAATTTACTTATTCGTTAGCGATTTGTTTCTGTAATTATATCCAAAAATGGATAGACTGATGAAGCAAATTATTACTAATTTTATGTCTCGCTGCGTTTTTCAGATGTGTTTTTTTAATCTTGTGCTAACGAATAATTTACCTCAACCTTGAAGATCGTGCGTAGGAATAACACGCATGATATTAGTATTATATAAAAAAACTGTCCAGGATTCGAACTCAGAGAAATTTGGATGAATGATATACATTTTCCAGTATTTTTTTAATTTGTTTACTTTCTCACTCTAGAATGAAAAAAATTATGTCGTTTATCATCGATGTTCTTTAACAAAACATCCTAATTATTAAGGACTTTTGTTTGTTTTTCAGCGTACCTGATCATATTAATATTAATAATGTAAATTAGTACGTATTTGGTAGTAGTATAGATGACCGGTTACACCTGTTAGTGACCATCAATCTCCTTCCCTTTTCTCAGCACCTAGATAGGGATAAAAAAACAACCTTTTTCTGCTCCCTTATTATGAATAGTTTTGAAAAACCTATATGAACAATTTCTTCACCGCGGGTCAATTCCCTGGCCACCTCGGACCCCTAACGTTAACGCAACTCGATTTCTTTCTTTGGGGTTTGTCAAAGACAGGGTGTACGCAACGAAGACTGTCAACATCGATGAACTAAAGAGAAGAATCAAAGGTGTAATTAATGTATTAACTCCAGATATTCTTCGTAAAGTGTGGCGTGAAATTGAATATCGTTTAGATATTTTACTCGCCATAATAGTTGCTCATGAGGAACTTGTTGACGTTAATAAGTATTGTAAACAAAATTATTTGAAATACCCTGTTTAATAGTAAAACATGCGTGAAGTACACCGCTTTGTTATTTTTTTTTTTTAGCACCTAAAATGCACTGAATAATTATGATCACCTATTATAATTTCTAAAATATTAAATTTTGATCGCATTTATTGTGATTTTATAAAAAGACATTCATTATTTTACATTTCTGTCAATATTATCGTAAAACGTTACGAAAAATTAAGATAGCTTTCCGGTTAAAATTTTGTTTAAAAAAGAACATTTTTATCGATAAAAAAAATCGTCTTATACGATCGCCCATGTACTACTCGTATTTACATTTATACGATCTGTAAAATGTAATCATTGATCGTTGAAACATTTGACTATTATACTAAAAAAAGTAACGAAAATTTGACTGCTAAAAATATTATAAGTAGTATAGAAACCTGAGGTTCAAACGCCATTTGACCTTTAACCCCTGACAAAATTTTGTGTTTGAACCTCAGGGTATGTTTTCCAGGATGAACATGTGTTTCTAGCTAAATTTACAAGCTGAAAGAGTGGATTTACTGCAAAATATATAACAAAACATGGGTTTGAGATGTCTTCAAAATTACAGCAAAGAACCAACAATCAAATGGCGCTTGAACCTCAGGGTCTCTTTTCACGGGTTTATTCGAATACATTAAAGAACGGCTACTTTCAATGATGAATGTGTATTCACGTTAAATTTACACGTTTAAACAGTTGATTTACTGAAAAATTCATAGTAAAACATATATTTTAACTGCAAACAGCATGATTAATTTTAAATGTTTGATAATGATAATGTAGATCATCATTACTTTCATCGACACGGGTGTTATATCATCGATCATTATTTAATGTATACAATGATCATTATTTACGGTTCAAACTTCAAAATCATTGTTGGTTTTTATAATCTAACAGCTACTCAGTTAACGCTGTAAATTTATAATGATGTTCTGCATCAATTAGTCATCATTACTTCCAGAGAAAGCGGGTTTGTGGATTTTTAATTTTTTGTAGTTGTGATAGCTAATTATTGACAGCCGATGTTATTTTATTTATATTTTCTGTACAAAAAAATTAAATTCATGTCCAACATGAAGAGTGCACTAAGATTATTTTTAACAAATATCGATCGCATAGATAAGGTTAAAAAATTTAAATATCTAGGAGAGACATTCAAAGAAAATGGACTAGAGAAATTCGCCATAGATGTTAGGATTCATAAAATGCTAAGAACGTATGGTCTGACTAAGAATATCTAGATCGTATAGTGAAACAAAATAACGCATTAAACACCATATAAACAGAATGTTTATATATAAGCTATCGCATAATTATAAATTAGAATTGCTAGAGAGGAGAATTAATAGGTAAATATTGGGTCCACTAAAAACCAGTGAAGGCTGAAAAATAAGAAGTAATGGTGAAGGATATAAAAACGTAAAAAAACGAATAAATTTCGGAAACAATGAGAAAAAGAAGATCGATTTTCTTTGGGCACTTATGTAGAATGAATAACAACAGGTTAACGAAACAGATTTTCAAAATATGTTAACAAATTGGATCCAAGAAATCAAAAAAGAGAATGAAATAACAGAAAAAGATGTGTTTCGTAAGAAAGTGCGAAAAATAAAAGCATTCAAAGGCAGGAAGGGTAAGAGAACTGGAGAACTAAGGGGTCCGAGGAAAGAAAAGAACGCATAGCGAAAAGATGAAAGAGTACTGGAAGATAAGGAAACAACAAAGGAGAAGGAAATGAAATCGTTATCCTTAGGCGGCCGTAACGAAAGAAGAAGAAGAAGAGTGGTCGTACCTACCGTGAAAATGTGGTAATAGTTTTTATTGTTGCGGAATAGGCTATTTTATATTTAAGGTAGTAATAAATATATTTCAAGTATAATTGTTCCGTAAATAGAATATGAGGCGTATATACTATATCATTTTTTCCTGTTGATATTAAAATATTTACGGACATTTGTTATCAAAAAATAAATGTTACTATTTTATGTTTGTTATCGTAGAAGACATTGAAAAGGATGGTCATTAATCAATCTAAAAAAAAAAAACTAGTTGTGTATATTTGTTTGCATTTTGAAAAATTATTTATATGTTTATTTAGAAAAAGATTTAATAACACATTCTAACAATTTGATTTAAGATTGCTTCTACTGATTTGTAATTGTAAAGATATAATACTTTCATTTAGACGTATAAGTTAAAAGGTTTTTTTTAAATATCTTTATATTAAAATAGATGTATACATTTTTTTGTAGGCCTTCGGTGCTAAATATTAAAAACATTTATTTTAAAAATACTAAAGATAAAAATAAAACTATTTTTAAACGTAATTTTCTTAAATATTAAATAAACTAAAAATGTTTTCATTTTTATAGCCAATGAAGTAAATAATAGTAGTAATAATACAAAAATAAATAAATTTATAAATATATTCCCTTATAATCAATTTATGATCATGCTGGCTGTACATTAATAAAATTTTACATATATATATATATATATATATATATATTACATTTTATATTAATATTTGTACGATTATAATATATTACAGTATTAAACGTAATTATATAGCGTGTAATATAATCTACGTGGAATGCAGTAGACCATTTTAACATTTAATAGATATATTTTACTTGCTAAAAATAATAGTTAAATCAAACAACTGTGCATATATGGTTCTGTTTATGTTCTATTAAAGCGAGATAAAGAGTGATTCGCTTCGTTTTATTTCATTTATGTGTATTATATTAACGTGTTTCTACTGCATGAAAGTCAGCCGATGAGAAACTTGCAGCGTAGTCAGATTGAATCCGCGGGATTCATAAAATAGTGTCTGTATGCTGAATATTGTCTAAACCAGCACATTTATTAGATCTTCAACACGCTCAATTTGTTTGTTTTTCTACTAGTAATAACTCACCGTAACAAGTAATAAATAAATGAAGTACTAATTATAAAAAATAAAATACAAAATAATAGTTTGTGTTATAATGATGTAATACAAAAAATAACTCCTCAGTTATTTATTGCAAGGACAGTAAACTCCAATAATTAAATTATAAAAATATATACGTGCATATATATTACTAATTTTTTTGCGTTTTACGTTAACCTTTTTTTAACAACTTATATGCTAAATATTTAACCCGGTATGCTAAATTTTACAAATTTAGTTGTTTTTACTCATTTTTTATTTTTATTTTTTACTTTCCGCCTGTACAAGAATACAGTATACTATATAAAGGAAAGTACGTTAATCAAGCCAAACTTTGCACGTCGGAGTTTGCAGATCGTTTGATGAACCTCTCTAAACAAAAAATTTAATTTTTAGTACTGAAAAACTCCAGAAAGATATATTTTAATACGCTAGATACGAGTATATTGGCCTGTTTTTTTTTTTTATATTTCCAGACTTGATGGACCAATTTGGTTGTAATTTGGCACAATGACTTCTGATTAAGACTTATTGATGGCATTTAATTTTGGTTATGATAGATCGACGGGATGAGGAGATAGTCATCATAAAGTCTCGTATATCAACATTTTACTCAAAGAATAAAATAATCTGTTTACGTAATTCTTTACTTGTATATTTACATACTCTAATCTTTCACTTAATTTTCCTTCTAAGTATTCTCTCGAGACGAAGCGGTCTCGGTAGCCAGAGATTGAAGGGTGTAGCCCGTTGTTTCTATGTATTCTTTTTAAAAACAGTATTTAAAAAAAAAGAATAAATTGGTCTTACAAACAACAAAAAATTCCCATTTCTGTTGTACGTCTGTAGAGAGTTTGCTTGTATACTCCTGTAAAAACAACACTCATATATTTAAAAATATATAATTAAGTCAACTATCGTTGAATATGTATTATTCTGAAAGTGATCATTTAAAATAATCAGTGTATTTCTTGGAAAAATTTAAAACATTATATTAATGTAATTATTTCATAGTAAAACGAAATAGTTTCTGCATTTCTATTTCAACATTTTATTTTGTATAACTATTATTTTTCATTTACCTATACTATTAAGATAAGTTTAATTATTTTGTAATTATATTTCACTGTTTTATTATACAATAATGTATTATTATATTTGGAGTAAAATTAAACAGAATTACGATCTATTACCGATTGCTTATTATTATATTCAGTTATTAAATTTTCATGACTTAATGATCGTGTAATCATGAGTCTTGTACCACATTTATTTTGGAAATTTGGTTGCATCGGTACTCTCTGCTCCTATTTCTTTATCCAAATTTTTGATATTTTACTCACTTTAGCTAAAGTTTTACATAACTAAGTTCTAGACAATAATTATGAGTATTAATATAAGTTGACTGAATAAATGATTTTTTTTTTTTTAAGAAAAACTACAATCTAGGATAAATAACAGAAGTGTTTTAATAAATGATAAAAATAGTATTTAAATAATTACAAGTGAAGATAATTTTGAAATACAATGCCATAATAACGAAAACAAAACACGTCTATATAATGTAATACGTGATCTACACCGTAACAAAGGTATTACTTAATTTATTTAGACATTAATTCTATCCATAGTCAACTGACATATCGTTTCTAGATGACTAATAAAAGAATTTACCTAGCATAATTCACGGTAATATTTCGATATGAAACAAAATTAAACTTGTCCAAATAGAATGTAGTGTTTCGTCATGGACACTTTTTACAACAAATGCCGGAATGTGATATTACTTCAGCAGTTGAGAAGGGTAAATCAGATATTTTCTGATTTACCCTTATAATCAAATATCATTTTCAGTCAGTAAAAAAATTTATTTTTTTAGTCATTATTTCCGAGGTAAATTAAAAATGTCCAATAATTTTGTTAAAATATTCATATTTAATTTAAAAAAAAAGAATTAAAATTCGGAATTAAATTTCTTCTCATGTTATACTCAATTAAAGCTAATTAAAGGAACCAAAATTTTAAGGACTTAACTTTTTTTTTGAACCCACCGGGTTGACCTAGTTGATAACTCATCGTCTTAAATCAGCTGATTTCGAAGCGAAGAGTTCTAATAAAGGTAGCGATGCTTTTATTCGAATTTTTATCCTAGATAGTGAATACCGGTGTTCTTTGGCGTCAGCTTTCAATTAACCACACGTTTCACGAACGCTCGGCCTGAGTTTGTTCAAGACTACACGTTTACCGGTACGGTTACATTTCACTGATAAGTTGATAATGACTTTATATTTTTGATGCGCCTATAAATAAAAGTTTTAAAAAATTTTTTTTTATATTTACTTGTAGAAAATTTTTTTGTGGCTATTTGAAATTTTACGATTAAGAAAACTGTATTTTTTTTAATGTAAATTTTTTGTCACCGATCAGTAAATATTTATATAAATTTTTGTAGAATAGCTTTCCTACGTACTTTTTTCTAAAAATGTTGAAGTTAAAAATTTTAAAACGTTCGATTTTGTAGAACCTTTAATATGACTATCGATATGAAATAATTAATTATTTTATGTGGATAAAGACAAGTTTCAAAACAAAAATATTTATTGTAATTTTATATTTATTATAATTTTATTAATATTAATCAAATAGATGAAATGCTCTATATTTACAGCGTTCAGATATTACCCGTTTTTATATTTACTTATGAAAAGAAGCTGTTTAACTAGACCGGAATAAGCAGCAAGTAGCAACACTGTACTTAAAACTTGCCAAAACTTAAAAACGTCAACTTGTATTACGTCAGTGTTTAATAATAAATATGTGAACGCATTTCATATTAATTATGAGTTTACCTTATGGAAATTACGAAGGGAAAATCTATCGAAGAACTCAATTTAAATGAAAATAATCATAATCAGCAGTATTATCTTAAATCATAGATAAAGCTTGAATAAATATTGTGAACGATATGAAAAGCATATTTTAACTATAAACCGGCTGTATCTATCGCTCCAAAGCTTATAAATTCTGAAATTTATGGGTTTCACCTTACTTTAATATCATAAAAAATTAAAGTTGCTGCGATAAATATAATTTTTATGTAACTTGTAGAATATTATATTTTATAAAGATGTGTTATTTAAATTAATGAGTTATAAATCGTTAACGGGCACAGATTCATTAAACATAGGCAAAACATAAATTTTATAATAATTGGTATTATTATAAAATTTATGTTTTGTTTAACAGTATAGTTTGTAATGGATAGAAAATATTTTAGTACAAACACAGTAATAAACTTTCTATATCGAATTAAATAAATTAAGTAAGGCCTACTTGTAATGGAATTCTTTGTTTCTGGTAAGTAATTATACAATAAATAATTAAATTAATTATATATAGATGTCTAAATGACACTGAAGACTTAAAGAGTTCAAAAAATTCATTAATAATCTACTTTTTAATAAGATTTTCTTGTGACGTCAAATTCATGCCTCCAACAGCCGGTTTCTCAGTTAGCTTTATTAAGTATTATATAGCCTACACACACATACAAAGACATCTAAGTTGTTTGCAAACCGACTAGTTTTAGTGCAAGATGTAGTTTGTTCTGTAATTTTTTTATTGAATTGTACTGCGTAATTGTACATAGAAACAATTTCAATTTCTTTGTTGATTTTTTTTTCTTGTAATACGGCGATAAAAGAATGCAAACATTAAAAATTAATACTACGTCTTATGTTTAGTGCTCGTAATAAAATAGTTCCAGCGCTTCTTAAGTACTGTTATGAATAGTTTGTTTAAAAAATTATTCCGATTTTAATTAGTATTCTATCTAAAAATTATTTTATTTAAACTTAAACAAACTTTTTTTTAGCCTTCGGGACCACAGTTAGGTATTGTTTCAGATGAGATGAAATGAAAATTTTGTAGCGTGTGAAAATGCCGTGCGCGACCGGGAGTCGAACCCGGGCCCTCCGGGTTAAAATTAAACAAACTTAGAAATAAGTAAAATTTAAGTATGTTTTAATTCATTAAAAAAAAGATGACAACAAAGTTGTTATAATTTATTGGTTATTTATTCTTTTATAGTTGAAAAATAATGTTAACTTACATGAAAAAAGTTTAAAAAATCAATATTTTTTTACTTTATTTCTGCTTCCTCACCACCAAAATCACCTCCCAAGAAGTTTTCTTGATTTGTCTACGCTTACTATATAATATGGAAGAAACTAAAAAAACTTTCTACTGATAAATGTACAACCAATAAAAAGTTATCTAAGATTTTTTTTTGGGCGTAGGGGGAATTATGATGAAATTTATTATAATATTATTACTAAACGTTTAAATAAATCAAAAAAAGTTTTGAAGAATTCAAAAAATTGATATTTTTAAACTTTGATCGGCTACCCCACCGCAAAGAATTGTCCCCAAAGAATTTTTTTGTGCCACTTGCATTACTACTATGCTTAAGAAGACGTAAAATAAACTTCGTTTAAAAAATAAATAAATAAAATGATAACTTTTTCTATTTCTGGGAAAGGAGAAGATTTGGGGGCAATTTTTTTTTTAAATGGTAAGATAAGCATGTTCTAAGCTTAATATAAAGTAGGGTTATGTTTATAAAATGTTGAAAAAGTTTACCCCAAAAAACTATCTATCCCACCCCCTGGAGATATAACCCCCAAACATTTACCAACTAATTGTCCCATATACACGAGAGTCTCTGTCAAATTTTATCAAAATCGGTTTATCTAGTCAAACGTTGTTAAGCTTGAAATAGGCATCGCAATTCATACATATGTACGTACGAACAATACCCCCTTACACTGTTTTTTTGGGTTCCTGGGTTATGAAACGTCTAGATACGCAAAAATCCCATACCCCATTTTTTGACTGATTACCATACTTTACTTCTTGAAGTGTAGCTCTAAGCTATGATCCCAGGAATATAAAAATTACCGAATAATGTGGTTCAAAAGAATTTTTTTTGTTAAGTGGTGATTTTGTTTTTAAAAATACATAAATAAAAATATATGATTTAATTATAACAATACAATGTAATTAATAATTTTAAATAATTGTAATCACCACTTGATACAAGTACTTTGTTCCAAATGAAAGAATTTTTTTAACATATGATATAGATATAAGTTTTTAAATTTTAAATTTACGCAAATCTCTACTAAATTAATAATGCAAGTTTGAATAAAGAAAATCGTTATAAGAAGCAGATGTTGTAGTAGGAGAGCTGTTAAACATTTTAGGTTAGGTATTTGAGGCACCGTGAAAATTTATGTAACACTTCTTTTGTAATGTTTGAATACAAAATCAAAGACCTGGCTGAAGGGTAGCGGGGCCTAGCCAACTCTTGAATTTTTAACTCTGCAAAATTTTATTTGCAAAAAAAAATCCTCGAGGCATTTTGAAATTTGAATACCTTCAAATTTAGTATTTAATGAAATAAAAAGTAAAAAAGCCAGATTATTTAGTCGAGTTTTAAAATTTTGCCAGGCCGTTTCAAAATTGTATTTCATAAATATCGAAAAAAATATATTGAGGCAAGCTGAGGTATAGACAGAATAATATTAATACCCAGAAAAAATATTTTTAAAAGGACAGGCTATTTTGGTACGACTTTTTACCTGCCAGGTGATTGGGAATTTTTTTACGTGAGTGCGAGTAAGTAACACTGTGGGTAGGTTGAAGTGCAAGTAACCCACCGGGTTGGTCTAGTGGTGAACGCGTCTTCCCAAATCAGCTGATTTGGAAGTCGAGAGTTCCAGCGTTCAAGTCCTAGTAAAGTCAGTTATTTTTACACGGATTTGAATACTAGATTGTGGATACCGGAGTTCTTTGGTAGTTGGGCTTTCAATTAACCACACATCTCAGGAACGGTCGAACTGAGACTGTACAAAACTACACTTCATTTACACTCATACATATCATCCTCAACAAATCAATTATTTTTTTGTTTACACTCTGTTTACTTTAATTAAATTTTATTTGTATTTATTATAATAAAATATACTGGATTGAAAAAATGAATGAATATTAAAATAAAATTACATGATAAAATTTACTCGAATGAACTAGTTATATAGGTTTAAAAACATGAATTATCTTTTTGGATTTTTTTATTAGCTTTCTATTAGTGTAAATAAATCATCATTAACATAACAACCTTTCGGACCAATAATTTTTTTATTATGCACCGATGTAATTTGTAGCTCTCTCCATATTTCTTTTTAAACCGAGCTTTCAAAATGTGCTTTACTGAATATATTGGCGTATTTGTTACCCTATTTGTAGCAATGTTTCTGATTATATCGAAATAACTGTTGCATAATGAAACGAAAGAGTAAAATGTTTTATTTTGAAGCATACTTTCATTAATAAAACAGAAAATTTTTTCAAAAGCTTCTTGATGTAATTTTAAATTTTTGTGATAATCTGTTTCCGGTTTTTTTGATACTCTCGTAATTTATTGAAATAATCTCTTCGGCAGGTTCGATGATTATTTATAGTCTGAACTTCGAACTTTTTTGTATACTTCACTATTCTTGATAAATTCTTCTTCGTACGGTATTAAAGAGTTTTTGAAAACTTCCGTATCGAGAGCATTAAGAGGTTGACGTCCTGTGTATTTTTTTTTGGACCTTTTGCCACAAAAAATACAAACATCTTGATTTCCCGACTCTTTGAAGTTTCTAATACATTTTGTTCGAAATTTGTGCTCGATGTCTCAGGAATACATTCTGTCTCAAGACATTGATGCTTCACACATACTTTGTTGACGGGAAGCACGTTCGTTGGATGATGAAATATCTGTAATGTAAAATTCATATTACAGAAAAAAAATTCTACTTTAAGTTAGTCACTGAAGCCTTATGCTAATATTAAAATTCTAAAAATTTAAATAAAATATTAGTTATACTAAGAGTTGTTAACTAATTTTTAACGAAATACAAAACGTGAATTAAACTTTGTATTTTCCAAAATTATGTAATGTTAAAAGTATTTTAGTTGTAAAAATGTCCATTACATTCATTGAGGCAACTATAGAAATTCAAGCGGGAAATAGATTTTTTGACGATCAAATGCTTCAGCTATTGTATTAAGCTATGCAGATAAAATATATACCTAATAACAATAGTATACATAAATATACCCTATAGTCGCTATAGTGAGCGTTTTAGTCTATCTGACAGACAAGATTTACCTTAGTTAAGGACTATGAATGTCTTACGCTATTTTAAATATATTATTTTATTACACATAATGAAAAGTAAACTATACCTAATGAAGAAGAAGGTACATTGGATTTTCCTGAAGCGTTGTCGTCATATTATTTCCTCATTAAAGAGAGTAAAATTTTTTGCAATATGTGTGATAACCCTCTGTTAGGTTTGTATTGGATGGTAAAATAATGTATTTGTATTTTAACCCATGTTTTTGCCGAATTTCCAACACTTCACGACTTTTTTGTAGTTTTTTCACTAAAAGCGATTATTTTTCTATTGCTATTTGTGCAAATAACACAAAATAATTTTTCACTTTACATGATTTATATATATATATATATATATATATATATTAATGCATAATTTATACGAGGGCAAGTCAAAAAGTAAAGTGAAATTCAAAATATTAATATATTTATTTGTACTTACATAAATGATAAATGCATTATTTCTCAACATAATCCCCTCCTACTTATATGCACGTAGTCCACCATTTAACGAGCTTTTGAATTCCTACCTGGAGGAAAGTTTTCAGTCTGGGGTGTAGAAAATTTTCACCGCTTCTATGGCCTCTTTATTACATCGATAATTATTCCCTCGCAACTCTTCTTTTAATAGGCTAAAAAGATGAAAATTGCTTGGAGCTAAGTCCGGACTGTGTGGATGGTGGTCCAGCAGGTCAAAACCAAGATCTTAAAGGCAAGGACTGTTTTTTTGGCCGTGTAAGGTCCAGTGTTATCCTGAAGCAAAATCACGCCTTTAGAAAGTTTACCATGTCTTTTGAATTAATTTTTTGCTTCAGTAAATGCTGTAGTTCACAGTAGCTGTTTACTGATTGATTTTTAGGTGTGAAGTAAACCAAACCTGAACCTTACATATCCCAGAATATCGTGGTCATCACCTTTCCTGCAGACATCTGAGTTTTCAACTTTTTTGCTTTGGGAGATGGAGGATGTTTCCACACTGAACTTTGTCGCTTACTCTCGGGTTCAAAGTGACGGACCGATGTCTCATCAACGATTAGTATACGCTTAAGAAGTGAGTCTCCTTTATCTTCGTAACTTTTCAAAAGCTACTGGGAAATTTTCAAACGATTCTCTTTGTAGATGCTGATCAATTGACGTGGAACCCAGCGAGCATACACTTTTCGAAAGTTTAAAGAAACTTGGATGATTGAAAAATGCTGAGCCATGGCTTATATTCAACTGACTTGTAATGTCATCATCTCAATCCCCCCCCCCCCTCGAGCGAGGCGAGAAGATCCCTCCTCATAGCGTGTCTGGTCGCTACACCACCCCGTCCGTTCCCAGCCAAGAATGGCTTAATCGCAGGTCATCTTTTCGCCCTCAAACTGATCACATTCCGCAGTGGTCAGTCCGGCCCTGTGAGATGCCACCGATGCAGATGCCCCGAGGGACATCACATCAGTAATTTCCGCCCAAGTCAAGTTTTTCCTTCAATGAAGATATCAGACATCTTAGACTACCATATAGCCCTCAGAAATTAAGCTACAAGCCTACACGCGGAAGATTGAAGACCCGCTTATCGCTACAAACAGCCCTAAAACCGAAGTACCCACAGTACAAACGGGTGCAACAATTTATGCCACGACAGCATTTCAAACACAGCAAATTCAGCTTAAAATTGCCACGACGGCATACCGTTAAATTAAGCGATTGGAGTGCAGCCAGTATGAAAGAACAGATGTCCCAGAGGACCTCAGGTCTGCTCCGTTTGGGAGCTAAGTATAACCTCTAGTCTTCCACTTCAGCTCTAACTTTGAGGACCACTCGGATTTACACTAGGTTGATCGCAACCAAAATTTGAGCTTATTAACACCATAATAAGTGTGCACTCCAATTCAACCATTCGCCAAGCTAAAGTTAGTAAATCACGCTCAGAAGAGCGAACTCCCCCGGGCACGACCTCCATTGAAACATTAGCGAATCTACCCGAGGTACGGTGCCAAGCACGCCTAACTCTGGCCAATTCAACTGTCTGGGCGGAGCCCTAGCCACCCGAGATCCTAACCAGGACAAAGTACCCACAGACGTCAGTGCAGGTTAGAGGAGCAGTAAGCTAGTCAAGTAGAAATACACAACGACAAAACCACAGGGAAAACTAAAACTCTACCAGCTCCCACATTCAATAAGTACGGCACTCAGTCAAGGACTGAGACTAACGAAAATAGAGGACAGATCCACTCGAGTTCAATGGGGAAGCAACTCTACAAACAGAGTCTAAGAACGCTAAAAAACCCACAGTCGTGTGGGCTTTCTAGCGTGCTTAGTCGTGTGGTTTCTGGCTACCTAACTGTTGCCAAAGAAGCGATTTGGCATCGCATAAGATAAAACCTACAGCCCTCCGCATCGGAGAAGAGATGGATCACGTTAACACAACAAATGACCTGGTAGATCACTCTACTTGTGATGGGCGTTGCGAAAAAAACAACCCCGAGACTCACAAAACCAATTCACCTAACTTTGCGTACAAACACCAAGCTTTAAAGAAGGGTACTAACTATCCAAGGAATTGAAGTACAATTCTACCGCACGTAAGTAACAGCTACAGTCCTTACATCGACCGAATGTTTTCACTCTTTGCGCAACCTTTTAGTTGACGCATGATAGAGCCTCGGCTTTCTGCGGACAGTCGTCGCGCTTGTGACCTTCCTCGCCACAATGCGCGCAGACGGACGCATACTTACAGAATTTGGCCCTGTGGCCAAAACGACAGCACTTAAAGCATCTTTGTACATCCACGTACTGCTTAAGCTTACAGGACGTTAAATCGACATACAATCTACCCTCGGATATAAACTTCTTAAAGAGACCAGTCCCAAGTTCGAATACACCGTCATACCGCTGGGCATCATCACGCTTACCAATCTTGAAGAGTAGCCTACACTCTTTCCTGAAGTCGGCCTCATCCAGTTCGGTATTCTGCTCCCTACTGAGAGACAGAACCTCCTCATCGGATAGCCGTCGGTCAATGTCGTAGACAATGACCCGGGGCCTACGCTTTCGCTTCGGGTCGACCTTAACCTCGAGCTTCTTTACCTCAGGAGACTTGGATTGTCTCCTTGTCATTTGCAACTACTACCAGACCCTTGCTGTTCTCGTTAATTTCCCTAATTTTGAGCTTTTTCAGGTCTCTACGAAGAGTGACCTGGAAATCCTCATTGAGTTACCTACTAGTTTTAGTAGATCTCTCAGGCTAGTTCACGAAAATAACCTCAGGCTGCTTCGAGGCTTGACTAGCCTCACCCTTGCCTTTGACAACGTCAGCGTAACGCTTCTGTTGTCTCTGAGCAGGCGTTGGAACCTGAACTACCTTGACCTCTATCTATCAACTATCTGGCAAAGCAGACAAACGAGCCCTAACATGCCGTAAACGTGGCAATATTCTGCTCCTTGCTCCCGCGCTAACACTGCGGGGACCTTCGACAAAATCTAGAAGGTTGTCTAAACTTTGCTGCGCCGCAGCCAACATCGCGACAGAACCTGCTAGGGTTACCCTGAGCAGCCACAAAATGTTGGACCAAAGGGTCGCGTCTAACTTCCCGGGTCGGAATCCCTTCATCTGCATCGGAGACTTCATTCTCTGAACACTAGGGGAACGTAGAAATTTTCGCTCTCCTCTTCCGCCCAGGCCTCACTAACAGCTGGTCCTCTAGTACGGCCAGAGTTACCCTTGGCCTCACTACCGTGGGGTCTAGACATGCTCGCTGTCTTCCTACTTACCAAAAACTCTGGGCGAATCCACGTATGTAACTACTGTCGGCAGCGAGCCACGGATAGCTGGGGACCTTCTGTATTCCCCTGTCACTCTTTGTACCTCTTGGCCGCTACTGGATCGGTACAAAAGCACCACGGATTACGGCCCTCAATCTGAAAAGATCGCAAGCAGGACTTGAGGAGTATTTTCTTGCTTGTTACGGGGACTTACGACCAGGAGTCGTTGCCACCTTTCAGCCGCGATGAGGCAGGTTCGCGTCACAGCAATCCACACGTTTTTAGTTCCGCTAGCAACGACAAGTCTAAAATCCAATTGTGCTAACCGTGCAAACCGTGCAAACAGCATAAATCCAAAAAAGCCCAATACTTTTGGAGAGTACACACACTCAACCAAACAGCCTAAAAATATTTGAAATTAGACTCGACACACTAGACACTCGACACTCGACTCTTCTGGACGCACTAAAGAAGACCAGAGTTGCTGCAATGTCATCAACCGTAATTCGTCGATTACCGAGAATCATTCGTTTAACCTCTTCAGTATTGTCGTTAGTCTTTGAAATGGAAGGCCTACCTTGCCGCTGTTCATCACAGAGAGGAATCCTACCTTTTCTAAAGCGATCAATGTATTCGTAGTTATTGCTTCCACTCAAAAAACGAACTCTCTTCATATTGCTGCTGCATTCGACGAATAATCTCTGCTGGTTTCACCTCTTGTGAACTGAGGAAACGCATCACCGCTCGCATTTCTTTCTTGATGAAATCAGACAAAGGAGTACTCATTTTAAACAGATTTTAAAATCAAAAATAGCTGTGAACAGTGAAGAAAAGTGATTGAACAGTAATAGACAGTGAATCAGTACTTTCAATGAACAGCTGATAGAGGTTATGAGTTATAGCAGAACAATCATTGCTGCCATACATATGTTGGGAGGGAAATCAAAATTTCCCTTTACTTTTTGACTTACCCTCGTGTATACATATAAACAAACAAAATAGCACTTCTATAACTTCACGTGTTTCACTACGATTGAGAATCTTTTTATTACTCCAAAATATTTTCTAATTACTGCATGCTTGCTATAAGTCACGTGGTCATGCGAGAGCCAATCGCACCGTAGCAGCACGCTTCAATTCTGCCGGCCGCCGTTATACGCTCTCTATCACAATTCAACCTTTTTTTTCTGTTTAGCCTACGGAACCACCATAAAGTATTACTTCAGAAGAGTTAAAAATTCAAGAGTTGGCTTGGCCCCACTACCCTTCAGCCAGGTCTTCGATTTTGTATTCAGACATTACAAAATATGTGTTACACAAATTTTCACGGTGCTTCAAATACCTATTCTAAAATGTTTAGCAGCTCTCGGACTATTGCATTATGTTATCTCAAAATGATGCGGTTGGTCAATTTCGACCGGAGACCCTCTTTATAAACAAAGTTAACGCGTCTTAATAGATAGATTTACAAATAAATAAATTTATATCTTTTTATAAGTTTCTATTTTCTGAAAATTTTTCTAGGTTTGGAATTATTTTTTATGTTATTCGTGTTTGATAATTTATTTTGATAAAAGATGGCAAGAAAGAAACATTTATCACCGAGTGAAAGAGAAACGAAGCACTGGGACTAGATTTAAAAAATTGTTTTAAACAAATATCGTACTATATTGAGTGTATTTTAAGGTTTGTCCACATAAATTCTAACAGTGCATAAAATAATTGAGAAATATTTTTCACGAAGATAAGTTTGGAACTACAGATTGAAATATAGAAAAAGTAGATTAATTTAATTAACTACAATTAATTAATTTTAAACTAAAATTTTAATCGCATAATATCTTAGACAAATTGTATCAGGTTTCATTTTAGTTCCGGTTAACACCATCTTTCCTGAAAAATATTTACATCTTCCTTGTACATGAAGCTACTTCATTGTTGAATGCGTACCCTAATACACCAAAATTTACTTCTTATGTAACTTTTGTATTTATTTCCTCACCTATAAGTTTGTTAGTACGAGGTACGAAATCGAGTAGAATCGGTCTTAATATTTCTATTGCACCTTCAGGTAATTAATTATTTATAAATAAGTTGACAAAAAAAGTTTTTCTTAAAATTACAACGGTTTAATTTACGCTAGTCGTAAGGATACATTTAGGAAATTTATCACTAACTGAATTATCACAACCAACCTTTATCAGTTAAAAATGTATTTTAATAATTATTTTCTAAAGTTAAAGTTTTCTTGTTTGCCAGTATTTTGTAATCTATATTTTATTATCCGATATTTTTTTTCTAAATATTGTTTTTGTTATATTTTACATGTAATGAGATTCGTTAAAAAGTAATCCAAGAAATGTAGATGCTTATCAATTTTCTTAATAAAATATATATATACTTTATTTTTTATTAGGATTGCCATAACCTGAAGATTTTTACAATGCCAATTTGTTTTACAATGCCCTTTTTTTGTAAAAAAGGAAATGCTTTTTCCTTTTCTTGTGATTTGCCCCACCTCGGGGACTTGGGATGTAGTTGTCTCATAAATTGTTGAATAATAAATAGTTTCGAGGTAGAAGCATTTGCTAAATTTAATTTTTCTATTTTTAGTTGCTGAATAATTATTTAAAGGTTCCCAAACTTTATAAGCACAAATAAGAACGCTTATTTATTGTATGTGAACGCTTATTATTTGTATATTTAATCTTAATTAATACACGGTAATAATACCGGGGGGAAAATTATTTGAATTACACAACCACGTGGGTGGTAAATATTGTATGAAGTATATCGATATACGTATTAATAATGATAATCAATCGGACATGGAATCGTAACCGGTTCGCATTTCCTCCGGAAACAGTGATTCGTCTTACTGTGTCTCCATGTTCCACTTCGCCACAATCGATCTGGAAATTAATATAACAATAACATTTACAAAAATTATGAGTACGTATAATGTATTTACATACTGTAAATAATATTCATACTAATAAAATCTAATGAGTTTAACCGTTTTATTTTATGAATGCAATATTGTACGGTAATAAATTTAAATATTAATGATAATATTTTTAAGTAATGACTAATTGTAAAATAATAAATGGATCTACTGTATAAATCTTAAGACGTTTATCGTTGACATTTCTTTTTCTTGGTCTGAACAAAAATACCGTATTACTTTAGTATTAGTTCAAGCAAAATTCTCATCTAAAATCCTCAATTTATGATGTAAAAGTACTTTTTTGATACTTCTATATTAGCGGATCGAGTGTTTTTATATAAAATTCTATTGATCTTTCAAGAGATCAATAAAGAGAAGGTCATCGTTTTCTCATAAAACTTTTAACGATTCTGTTGTTAATGATTTAACGCATGGTTTTCCCATGTGGATATCGCTTATTGTTCGTTTTCTGACAAAAGAGTTCAATTACAGTTAGTAATGACCACAATTTATTACTTTTTTTTTCATTTTTATGATTACAACTGTTTTACAAATGTATAGAAAGTTGTGGGAAAATTTAAAAACGGATTCGTACAATTGGTTATGTTAATTTTAGATTTAAGTAGCATCTTATAAATGGTCTTTTACGTTTTCATAACTGTTTTCTAATTTATTTAAGTAATCGTTGATATGGCAGTCGATTCATTGAGATTCATAAATTAATCGTCTTACTTATCTGCATTAAAGAAGATATTTTTTTCATTTTTGTGACGTGTTTCTTTGATAGAGAAATTCAGCGGGAAAAATGTTTTTCCCAAGTATAACATAAAAAAATATGAAAACCGAAAAAAGACTTTACGCAAAGAAACAACGTATATTTGAATCTGATCCTTACAAAAAAAGAACCTTTTTAAACTTATCAAACATTTTCTCAGATCGATTTCATAACGATGCGGTAGTTTTTAGAATAAAAAAGAAAATGTTAAAACAAGATACGAGGATCATTTAATAATCAAAGAAACTGATTGTAGAAAAGATCTTTATTCAATGACAATGGCACTTATTTTTCGATGAAAAATTCTAAATTTAGGAACGTGTTCCATCTTTCTGTGAGCTATATTATTCCAGTAGGAAAAAATGTTAATTTCGGCATCTGATTCATTCTTGTACCGCATTTTCAACTTGTTCACTGTTGTCGAAATCGGTAAAAACTGTTTGAGATGGCCAAACAAAAAAAATGTGATGTTGCGAGATCTGATTTTAAGGTGGATCTGGAAACACTTCCTTATCCTACTTTTAAATAGCTTCCTGACTTTTGAACGGTATCGAGCTGGGTGTTATCATGCAGAATTACACATTTTTAGGGAGAACCAATACGTTTCCTCTTTGTTGCGGGTTTCATTTTATTTTCTAGCACGTCTTCACAGTACTCCCTGTTGATTGTACGTTATTATTATAAATAAGCCGGGGTGGAGTGGTAGCGTCTCGGCCTTTTATCCGGAGGTCCCGAGTTTGAATCCCGGTCAGGCATGGCATTTTCCATACGCTATAAAAATTGCATTTCCATATCCCACGCACAAGCTTCAGGCTTATTTGGTGATATTTTTTTCTTAAAATTTATTCTCCGTCTCAAAAAAAAATATTTTTTTGTATTTTTGTCTAACTCTTTTAATTTTTATTATTAATAACCGGGAAAGTCATTCAATACTTTACCAGCTTTTTTTTTTTTTTTTGCTGTTATTTTCAATAGTTATAAAAACGCAACCCAAAGGCGTGATATATATATATGGGATTTAAAAACATTGCGATAAATATTAATAGCTACGTAAAAAAAAAGAAAAGAAATCCTTTTTTTTAATTTTGATATTTTTTATACTATCTTTTCAAAAAGAAGAAATTAAGAAAAGATTAATTATACTTTTATATTAAACTCAGATTAGCTTGCCCGCTTACATCACCAAACGTTCGAGTTCGTTTCCAACTGTTTTAAAAAATGTTCGAGTCGGCCTTAACGTAGACGCTAATAATAATATTAAATCGTTAACACGACTTAAAATGTTAAAGTAAAAATTGCTAAGTATAATATTTCTTTCTTTGAGTAATGGAATTTAATTCAAAGTATGACGTAATCAGTTATTTATTAAATATTCAGTTTAATTGATTTAAATAATAACTATGAAGAAGGAGATGATGTTAATGACGATAACTAAAGATAAGTAAATTTAATAATAGAAATTCCTATTTAAGTTTCATTACTCAGCTGCGTGGTTGTCTTATTTCATTGCTTTCCCCTCCCTGCCGTCGTTCCTTTAACAAATAACTTCATCTCTTCATTTACTTTTATATTATGATCAACTTATTCTTAATTTGACTTACGTCATAATATGACGTACTTTTTTTTGTAAATATTGTTCACTTAATTTCATTAACAGTCATTTAAAAAAAAAGAAAAACAATTACCTGTTTGCTAACAATATTTCATACGAACTATATAATATTCCGGCGCATTAATCTAAGAAAACAGAAAATTAACGTGGCAAAATGAAAGGAAAACTTTGGATTTGAAGTTTTATTTATTTTACAGCGTAAAATTTTTACATAATGCAATTTCAACGTTAAAAATTTAAAGAGACTTCGAATTTAAATATAGGAAATTTCTTTGATCCTCTTGATGTAAAGCTCTTGATTCTTCCAGGCAAATGCTGGGTCACATCGTTTTTTATCCGTAATGTATACTTACCCATTCCTGACATTATATATATATATATATATATATATATATATATATATATATATATATACATATGTATGTATGTTACGTATAATATATGTAATATATGTATAATATATGTAATTACGTATAATATATGTAATATATGTATGTTACGTACCAATCAGAATAAAAGATTTTTTTGATGTTTTTAAACAAAGAACGATAAAAACTGAAGTGTGTTTTATTTCACTCGCTATAACGTATCTTCATCAAACTTCTTTAAGCGGGTTAGGTTTGATCAGTGTTATTAGGTCAAAAAATAAATATTTAAATCCGGTTAATATTTCTAAGGTCATAAATTATCCGATTCTTATATTCGGTACCTTACCTTCACTGATATGATTAACATTAAAGCGGTTTGCTATAATGTTTAATACATCTCTTCCTTATGTACCATAAGTTATGAAATTCTTTAAAAATATACTTTTGTACGACGCAGAGAATTTTGTTTATGGAAAAACTTTAATAGCTGCGAAATTTCTGTTAAAGCCAAGGTTTTATGTTCTCAACTGTTACTGAAGAAAAAACCAAAACCGCTTAAGAATGAAGGTATTTTACATTCAAACCGCTTCATGCGGTTGAATATCCAAACTGCTTCATTGCAACGGTAATAATCACATTCAGATGATTATATGTTTAAAGAGTATATCATGATTCTTGATTCGATATATCGCATTTTTACATCCCACAGGCGCCCCACATAAATATAATAATATCAGTAATAATAATAAAAGAGAAGTTTAACAGGGGGTTGAAATGGAAAATAGAAATAATTTACAGATAAGTGGGCTGTTTGTTTAGATTCTGTGTAGGGGAGACCCCCTGTTTTGACACTAGTTGTATAGACAGCATTGAAGTTCTCTTCGCTCCGCTGAAAACTTAGGGCGGCGTCTCTTTGATATTCAAGTCAGAGAGAAAGTCTAGTGTGAACAAATAACATTGAAACAACGAAGGGCTCAAATGTTTGTGTTGTGTGTATGTGTCTGTGTCTCTCTCTCTCTTTCTCTCTGTGTGTGTGTGTGCGCGTGCATGCTATTTTCATGAGTGTTAATAAAAGACGGTTAAATTAACTTTGATAAAAAAAAATTAATAGCTATAAAACATGCGTTGTTTTTTTTCATGTCATACACAGTTTTTATATCTTAACTAACAATCGTTTATGAAAGGTTAAATATTTTCTTCGGATTCCTTTATACTGTCATTCTGTAATATGTATACAATTAAGAATTTATTTAAAATCTGGTTAATTAGCATACATTGAATGATTAATAAGAGCTGAATTAGAAAAATTATAGATAAAGACGGTAAACTAAAAACGAAAATGGTCGCTGTTAGTTTTTTGATGACATGAAATTTTATTGATTAAGCTCATGAGCTGAAGTAGAATTTAACCTTTAAAGTATTTTATATATATATATATATATATATATATATATATATATAGCGATTCACGAAGAATGCAACAACTTTCAGGACATGTTCTGCTGATGAAAATAAAGAAGAAAGTTCATGTAAGCATAGGTTCGGAAACGCTTCGTTGAATGTCGGCTGGCGAAAGATTTCGCCCTAATTCAATCGTTTAATATCTAATTAAAATCTGTCACATTTTGATTTAATAAACTTCGATATTCTTACGTTTGTATAAAGTTTCTGTGGACTTTTTTATTCGTTCCATTTTAGAATTAAATTTTCTGTAAGTTTTGTTTAAAATTTTTACGGATTTATTACCCAATTAACAAAAATATTTTACGCGAAACATAAAATAGTATATTTTTCTACATCAATCTTTCCTATTTTAACCCAAATGTTTCGAAAATTACAAAAAATACAGTTCTGGACCTTGTTTTTTTTAAAATCGGGTAATTTTTTTTTAGAATAAACTAGAAAGGATAGGTGTTAGAGGAATCGGTTGGAATTTATTTAATTCTTATTTAAACAACAGATATTGTAATACTAAAGTTAAAAATACGATACCTAAATATGAAAGAATAACTGCAGAACTCCACAGGGTTCCTCTTTGAGCTCATATACATTAACGGCATTACAAATTTAAATTTACATGGGGAAAGCACCACAATCACATGCAATTTGCGCAACGCACATTGCACATAAAATTATCATCCGCAATTACACTTTTTGCGGATGATATAGCTGTAATCGTTGAAGCAGACAAGGACTTACTTTCTAAAACAAATAATGACTTAAATAATATTAAACATTGGCTGGCAGCCGATAAACAATCTTTAATCAAAAGCGATACAAAATATATAAATTTTTCTAAAGATTACGACCAAAATAGAATTCTAATAAATAATTGCGACCTTGACAAGAACAGTTCAAACTGTTGACTCATACATGTAGGCAAAAAATCTAAGTTGCGTATATTTTAAGTAATTAAAAACAAAAAGCTTTAAATGTGGCGAAAGGAGAAACGTTTAAAAAAGCAGTGTATTATACTTTTATAAAATCTTATTTATCGTATGCTTTTAAAATAAGGATTAAGGGTGACATATGAGAACTGTTAAAAATGCAGAAAAAATTATTTCTTTCAAAATTGGTAAATTATTACCGGTAGATAAATTAATTTGTACATTATAATTAAGCTAGAGGAAAATTGTATTAAATATTAAGAAAAGATCACATCCTAAGTTTTTATTATTAATTTCAGTTAAAAGCAAAATGTTAAAATACGCAAGTGCCAAGGAAAATTTGGTACTAACAAAAATCTCTGTCACAAATATTAAATATTTTCTGTACTATATCATTTAAAAAACTCATTTATTTATTATTATATTTTACCATAAGAATAGCCATAAAACCATAAAATTAGCGGGGGCTCAATTATAAATACAATACAAATTATACGTAGACTAATCGAACGTATATAAAAAGTACAACCTTTAATTGATCATTAGAAAATCGTTGATCGATCGTTAAATAAAAACGTTTAACAATCGGTTACAATCCCTTTAAGCTAACGTTTTCAAGCGCTTAACGTTTAAAATCACGTTGCGTAACATTAGGACATATGAAAAAGTAATTGGTAGCCCAACAAGGATAAAAGTAAATGAAAATACTGCATGATGATATAAAAAGACATTGAAATATATGAGAAAGGATAATTATAAATGGAAACTAACTACATGAGAATGGATAATAAAATTTAATTCTGAATTAAATTAAAAATCTAAATTACATTTTACAACTGCCTTTAAATTTCATTTAATAAACTCAAGAACATTAAAACATTCAGATAAAAAATGTTTACTGCATTACAGATGTCTGTATTGTTATACAAGTAGTTTAAACTAAACTTAGCGTCTATTTGCATGCAATTCTATAAATATTCTATTTTTAACAAACTTAAAGTCATTAAATACATTGTGATAACTGTTCTTGATAATTTGAGTAAGACCCCGTACGATGAACCTTTCGGTCCGTATTTTATCTGAAATATTATTCAAGTACAGTCCCTTCTAATTATCAACAAATCAATAAATTTGTCGATAATAGTAGCGAATTGACCTTCAACACGACAAAATTTGTCCCCATAATACCAAGGGAACGTAACCAAGAAATATTCTATATTTACTTCCTTTTTTGACAAAACTTTACGCCTATGCTATCTTGCTACACTATTAAACGTTTTTTCGTAGATATGCTTTTCTTTTCCTAAATCTGTTACCGACTGAACCGATGAACGAAAATACGAAAGATCTGTAATTCTAAATTTATTTTTAATAAAATCTAACTCGTGCGACCGTTTCATGAGCTCAGCTTTTATTTCCTTGTTAGGAATTTCTAATGTGTATGAAGTCGTAGCCTCTTGAGTCTGCTTTTCAACGTAGGTAAAATAACCCGAAACTAACGTAAAATTCAAATCTGTTTCTTGTAACGTAAGAAACAAATCTGTTTCTTGTGAACCAAAATCTATCTCATCCGAGGTACTAATTAATATATTTAAACGAACCACATGGTCTACGCTAATTTTCTGAAGGATAGATATGTTTATCAAATTATTCCGGCTTACACAACTTTGTGATGTATATTGTCATTTAAACATTGTAATTTTAAAATTTATTTTATAGTCGTTTTCCGATCAATAATTTCGAACGATTCCTGACCTTAAATATTTTATAATCGAATATGCATTATATTTTTTAAGTGTATTATTACGTATTCCGGAGCCATCATACCGATCTTTTATATCGTCTAACTCATTTTTTTGTAATTCTAATTTGAATGCTAACTTTTCCTATTTATTTTCTGTAAATCCATAAAATTCATTAAAAGGGTGACTGCCAATAAAGGAAAAATAATCGATATCGTTTAAACCTTCTGAAAGCACTCCACTCAGCCTTACGTAGTGTTAATAAGTGTTCGCTCAACGTTTCATTGTCGTTTCATTTTAATTAGCTGGAAATGAACGTAAGAATAACGTTCTTGAAACCTTAATCGTTAAATTCTTGTAATTTTTTTAACATCCGTACCGGAATGAAAAATGGAATTCTGCACAGGCTTATCAAATTCCCTTTTGGTAAAATTAATATATAACAGATATGTTAAAATATCTGCGCTTTCTTCTAACACAGTTGGACTAGAGTGTAAATTTTATCGGTAACGTAAAACGATTTAAAAACACTCTTCTTCCGTTCGTTAAGAATAATACTGTTTAATCAATATTCACGACATACAAACACACCCGGTCACTACCACCCCCCTCCCCACAAGAGCAGGGCAATCAAACATCAAGTGTTCATTTGACTGGACCTCCCCCCAGACGCACAGCTCATCAGCCGCCAGGCGGAACCGAAACAGATATTGGTCCAAATTAACATGGTTAGTGAGCAGCTGGGCACCCTTTGCCCTTAAAAACGAACTCGGTCTTACTATCTCCTCCAGATCCCGTATAACCGTGTACAGGGATCATCCCTTAGTCGTGATGTCCCATTCCATACTTCCATCGCGAGGCTCTGCAGCCTCTTCCACAGGCGGGAGATGGGCAAGTGAACGAAATTTAGATCCAGCGCATTATGATCACCGTTTCATTCTGGTACTGGCCTGGCCCGAAGTCGCATCCCAAATACCTCAGCCTTCCTGCCTCTTCGCAATCTCCACATGGCTGCTCGAACTTTCACCACAAAATCGATTAGGAGAGCCTTTCCCAATACGGTGGTAGCCTCATAGGAGATTGTTTTAAAAACACCAGTGGATACTATTAATGCTCTGCGCTTGGACACTCCTTAAATTCCGAATAAGTACTCTATTTCTGTCCAACCTATGCGCCCAAATGGACGCAACATAAGACTCCATACTTTCGAAGACAGCTCGGTACACTATGTACAAACGACGGCCGATAGCCCCGTAATCATCCCGAGCAATCCTCCTAAGTTTGTGCCTCACAGAAACGGAGTTCGACGTTACTTGCTTAATGTGGTTGCTAAACAGCTAATTCTCATCAAACAAAACACCTAGGTACTTATGAACTCTAACTCAGGTGATCACACAGCCTTTATACTTAATGTGGGGATGCACCCTTGAGAAGCATAAACTTCGTCTCGGGCACAGAAATTTTAAAATTTTGCTGGTCCATCCAACCCTCCGCGGTCGACAAAGCCGCCTGCGCCCGGTCTTCTAGCTGCGGTCGTGAATTACCACGAACTAACAGGAGACAATCATCGGCGAAAGCCTGGGCCGTGACCCCTTCTGGGAATGTCAGTCTCAGAAATCCGTCAAATACCAGATTCCACAGCAGGGAACGAAAACGGAACCCTGCGGGCTTCCCCTGGTGACGGACGTTTCCACAGCCAGGTGCGCATCTCTAAACAGAGCCGTACGGATAGACAAATAGTCACGTACCACGGCCTGCAGGGCTACGGGAACATTGCTCCGTTCCAACTCATAGAGGACAAAACTCCAACACAAGGGAGGAAATGCTGCATCTATGTCAATAAAAATTGCCAAAACATATTTACAGTCGGCGCCTTCCACCTTGGCAAGAGCATTTAAGATGCAATCCTCGGTGCTAACCCCTTTCGTGAAGCCATACCGGCCTCGATTTAGAAAACAGTTCACCTCAATGCTTTCCCAGATCTATTCCACAACCAGCCTTTCAAGCAACTTGCCGATTATCGGCAAGAAGCTGATGGGTCGATAACTGCTGACCTCACTCAGATCCGTTCCTGGTTTTAAGAGCACCCTCACCAAAGCCACCTTCCAACAAGTCGGAAAACAACCCCAGCTTAGGCACCCCAAGAACAGCCACCCAAGAGACTTTCTTATGACAGACAGCAGATGACAGAAAATATCCGGGTCAAATCCGAGAAACCACTCGGTCTATATCTACGGGTTCCACGGCCCGTAAGCCAGGGAATGATGTCTCACCCGCCCTAACGCCGACTTCTGCTTCACCCTCCGGATCATCTGAAAACAGAGTATCCAGGAACGCCTGGTAAGTCGAAACAGATGTTAAAATGTGTTCACGAACCAAACCCGCATCGAACACTGGACAGCACGTGCAATGACTTTGGCCGGTAACACGACTTCGCGAGCTGCTAGGGTCTGCACTGCAACTCACGCATGGAGTCTTCCCAAAACTTGAGTTTGGCTTCCTTGATGGCATGAACGTACTCATTACGGGCGCGCCAGTAGATCCGCAAACCCTCAGCGCAGACGTCATCAACGATAATCCCCGTTAGGGGGCGACAATGGTATCTCCTCCTAGCGGACCTAACTCTTGCGCGCAGCACACTAAAGTTAGCGTTGGTACGCTAAGGATTTAACATCTCGGGTTTCCGCCTGCGTTTAACAGAAGGCTCCCTGGAAGCAGCGATCATGATGACTCCAGGCACTCTCCGATCAACAGACTGGCCACTAACTAAGTCTTGATGGCCCGGCCGAATTGTTTAGCCATCAATTCCACCTCCTAGCTGTACTCCATGCGCCATTGTAACCCCTGTAAGGCAGTCGCAAACTCGCGCCGCAGCCTGTGCTGATCCAGGCCCCTTAGGTTATAGCGACCCGAATCTGAAGCTCTTGGACTGCCACCCTAAGCGATCTCATAGGTTATAAGCCTATGATCACTCACACTGGCCTCGGGCCAGACAGTCCAACTACTTGTACACCTAAGCAGATCGCCCGTCACCAACGTGACGTCGATGTAACTTCCCCTAGTTCGGAAGAGAAAATCGGCGGTTGTTCTGCCTCGTTAAGCAAGTAAAGGGTCCTGGCTTAACGAACTGTGCGAGACGAGCACCTCTGGAGTCAGTGAATGGTGAACCCCAGGCGGAAGACTAGGCGTTATCGTCCATAGCAACCAGCATTCTGATGCCCGGGAGACCGTCCAGAATCCAGAATCAAAATACTCGACTCCTTCTTCGAGGAGATTTCAGGGTAGACCACCACACCGCTGTTATCATCACCCTCGACTTCGCAATAGGACGCCCTTCCGACTTGGCTCGCCCCTCATCACCGTGCTCTCCTCGTGCAGTTAGAAATGCCGCCTTTCCTGCACAACTCGAAGCAGAATTTACCGCAGGTTTGGGGGCAATGCCACCTAATCACGAGTGGGTAGGGGTACCTCTCCCGCGCAGACCAGGGACCCTTATCCGGAGCCCGCGACTTCGGCGGGGACCTGCCGATCGACCTTCGCGGTGAGAAGGGGTCAACGGCCACCAAGTCGTCCAGGCTATTCCCTCCGCATTGCCGCTGCATGCCGCTAAAAGAGAAACTACACCAGCTGTGCCAGGTACTATATGTACAGCTTGTAAGTACCTACCACCTGACACTAAACTAGGTGAGCGTCCGCTCTAGGTCGGAGCGAAATCGCTTCCCGAACCTGCCAGAGGACCTGTAATTTCCTTGGCCTCATGAACTACGAAACAGGGACACCGACACACAAAGGAAACGTCCTTATTTAGCCGACAGTGGCACTACTGCAACACACTACGCCGTTGTTCTCTGTAACACTCTACAGCAACGTCGGTTTACTAACCGCCACCGATCGTTGTTCAGCCCTGACCACGAGAACGTAGAACACTCTGCTCTTACTGAAAACGCAACCGGTAATGCAATGCAGGTTTGCAGTACGGGGCCAGAGGCCGAGAAGCGATAAACTGGATTAGAAATGTTCGTACAGCAAGAATGAAAAGTAACGATATAGAAGATTCTTCATTCAAAGATATGAATTTCAAAAAAGAAGTCTTTTGCAGTACATTAGAACTGATGACAAAGTAGACCCAGGATATCTTATGTTATTCGACCAAGGATAGCTTGTCTACTGGAGTAAAAATGTAGAAAATATACAGAGTGCCTAAGGAGTACTCTTGTCCGTTAATAAAACACCAGTACCTTCCTAATCACCTAAGCTTCTCCTACTAACCAGATAAGGAGTGCAAATAATTAACCAGGTACTTTACTCCGCATGAGCTAAGTAAGTCAGCTGTTAATGTTAATTTTCTGAACTTTATTTTCAAGGAACAATTATTAAAATATAATTTTCATCCGCTAGTTTCATTCTCTTCTGATAATCTAATGTCTTATTCACCAGGCCCTTTTTAAATCTCACATGGTTAGAGTATCCTCATATGCTATGCTTAATGAAGATGACGTTTCATGAGGGTATCTTCATAAACTAATAACTTCATTAACTTTGTATTCATTCCCACAGCGTTCCTTCAGTTGAGAGTAAACCTGTAAAATCTTTTATCATTTCTTTTTTCTCTTTTATTAACTACTGGCATAATGCTCTTCGTATTCTTTCTTGGCATAACTGTCTTTGTATTCGTTTCGGCTTAGACTCGGTAGGAATCCGATAACCGCATTTTAAACCAACACCACAGAAACTTTAATATAATTAAATCTTGTAAGTCTTGTATCAATTGTAAAAGAAACTATCGAAACATTGATATTAGACGAATCGTTCACAAATCGATGTTTTATGTCGTAAAATACTTTCATTATATTGCCATTTTATAATGCGATTTGTATCTTCTCCAGTCAGTTCTTACAAAATTGATAATTTTCTAAGTACTAAGACTTAAAATTTGATTTCGTTTATTTTATTTTTACATTAAAACTTATTTTGCTCAAAGGTTATTTCGGTTATCTTACGAAATCTGAATACAAAGATGTGAATTACATGGATCGATTCCAAATCTTTGGTATCATATACGTATATATATTTATACTCAACGGGGGGGATTACAAAGTATGGGGCAGCTCTTAAATAACCTTCGACAGTTAATCGTAGAAAAACGGAATTTAGTAAATTTTCTTATCTCGAAAGGATTTTTCTGTATGTGATTACTACTTGGGATGTACTGTAGTCCAATTGACTAACTTACAGTATATATAACAAAACATTTCAAACATCTTTATTCTTTTATTTACTTTGCCTATCGGATATATTTCGATACCAAAAGTACTGTAACCCACTCAAATATATATAAGAATTTCTTCTAATCCTTAGATCAGTATCAGATATTAGCAGATTTCTTTCTGCATAAATACTTTGCTGAATCGTGCCGGCCTACGTTTGGTGTCTACTTTAGTTCGTCCATCGTATTTAATCTTACTCCTGAATACCAAAATTTTATAAAATCTTAGTACGTTATGGTCATTTATCTTAACATTTACTTTTGCTTCTGTCACATCTCATTATTTTAGTCTTCTTCTTCTTTTGTTGACAATCCTAGGATTGCTTTGCAGTTGATCTCCGGTCTTCCAGATTTTCAGCAAATCTCTAATTCCTTATAGGTACCATATTCATGTCTTTCGTAATCTGGTAGATATACTTGTGCTTCGGTCTTCCTCTAGCGTTCTTTCCTTCCACTCCACCTTCTAATATCGTTTTAGTCGATCCGTCACGTCTAAAGAGATGGCCAACCCGGTTAGTCCTTTTTTGTTTTAACTTGATCTAGAGTCAAGGTTTGTCGATGCCAACCATCCTTAATACCTCCTCATTATTCATCTTATCTCTCTACTGGGTTTTTTCCAGTACCATTAGATCCTGGTCATTCTCTGACGATATTGCTGTATTATCAGCAAATATCTGTACGTACTCTTTCTTCATTCTCCTCCTACTCTCTCCAACTTTTCTCTTATTCCGTGGAACAAACAGGGTACCCTGCCGTACACGTTGCCCAATATAACACGATGAGTTTTATTATCAGTACTTTTAAGAAAGTTCAAAATTTAAACATCCCAAGTTAACTAGTTTATAAATGGCTAAAACTGATATTGTAATACAATTAATTAAATTTTTATATAATAAAAAAATCTAAATTACAAAAACGTTTTAATAACATTAAAAAAGAAGAATATATATATATATATATATACTGTAGAGGTTCCATTATTTTTCTTGAAGCAATTCGTATACATACACTTTCATCGTTCATTAGAACTTCATTTAAAATAAAATGATTTATCGTATATTAAAAATACGTATAAATTTGGATTTCTGATGCCAGTTATTAAGATTTGTTTTAGTTATTTATTAACAAAAGACTATTTGATAATAATTAAAATATTTGGCTCTTTCAGGTGACATATGACCTTTGGAAACTATTACTTCTTGGCTAACAAAAACTATATATTGACGCGTGTGTATGTATATGTACGCGAGAACGCTTGTTTGGAATACATAATTATTTTTAGGTCTTAGATATGAAAATAATAATAAGCATCTTTTGTTGCTTAGAAACAAAACAAAACAAAAATAAAGTTAGAAAATGTGTGCGTGCGCGCGCTGGTGTGTGTGTGTGTTTTGTAGGTAGAAGAACAAATAGAGTGGTGAGGAAGAAGAGTAAGTAGAGAGAGGGACGGATCATTTTCCCCAGGGATTGGAAGGGCTCCCTCCCGCATTCCCTGGAGTCATTAGCCGTTCCTGGTACCTGGCATTGTTAGTCTCTACGGCTGCACACAGTTAAGAGAGAAGGATGGACCGTTTTGTTCGACCCTAATGGGAACAAATTACCTTTCATGCAGATTAACATCATACTTCTATTGTACTCGTACTGTTTTATAAACACAATATGTTTTATGACTTTTAAAGTACAGTTTGCATCTTATTTTTACATATATCTAAAAAAAAAAATTAATTTACTTTAAACTTTTGTTAAAGAAAGTACTGTGGTAAATATGTCTACGAGATATGTTAACTTACGTATTTATTTTTGTTCATAAGAAATAAATTATTATGTACATTGCTTAAATAGTTATTTGTAATTTAAGCAGTTAGAACTTTCGTTGATTTACTAAACAGAATTCAGATAAAACAACTTAAAAAATTCGAGGAATAAGTATATCACTCGTTCGCTTGCCAATTTTCGTATACACACACGAATTCGTTTGACTTTTGTTTTTTAATAGAGATTTTTTTAAAGAATATTATAGTTAATTTTATTTTTATATTATCTCATAATAAGCTGTAACCTCAACAAATAATCGGCCTCTTATTCAGTTTCAAACTGATTATTTCTTTGTGGATATTGACGTTAATCGAACCCTAATAATAAAAGTAAACCGGTTACACAGGTATTAAATATTATTTGTAACTAATTAGTATACATTAAATTTACTCCTTAGATTTTCGTAGAATAGTGAGAACGATCTTTTATTTCACCCAAAATGTTGTAGGTTTCTAATTCCGCTTGGGCTTGGCATATGTTAACTACAACAATTTATTATTTATTAAAATTACTTGCATGTAGTTGGAACCTGTCTGGTAAATTTATCACATCGAAAAAAAAGTTTTTGAAACAGGATATTATTTTTTTATTTTCTCATATCTTTAATGGATTGATAATTATGCTACACAGAGTAAAAAATTCCTTCTATCCTTATTAAATTAATAAGGAGTAACCTTTAGAAAGTACGTTTATAATAAGATTTATGACACAGGCAAATATATAACATTTTTTACAAAAAAAATTTTTGTAGGAGGAATTTTTAAATGTTTAAAAATTATTATTCTTTTCTAATAGATTTTGCCATTTCAAAGATATTAAACATCGTATTATGTAACTTAATTTAAACATAATGTTTATCCCTAGCTCGGCTGTCCCATTCGCAAAGAAAACACATCTATTTAGTATAGCTTAACTGCATGCCTAACAAAATAGCTATAACTTTCAAATCACAACATATGTTTCAGCTAGTTTTTTTTATAGTTTATTTTTTCAAGAACGTCTTTCATCAAATCGTATGTCTCTTTCAAATTAATACCATAAGCGATTGGTATCGAAATATATTTGTTACCGTTGCGTAGTAGAACCACTTTTAAACTATATTTGGACGAACCTATGAAAAGGCGCTAGTCCTCAGGTTTATGAACTTGTCCTAAGTGCAACATAAGCTCATCAATATTTATGCAATAAACCAAATTATTTTCATCAATAAAGTACTGAGAAAGTTATTTTTGACGGCTTCGAAAGCCGGAAAGTTTTATATTTTTTTGAAGTAAATTCCAACCTTGCAACAGTTCAGCTTGAGTTTTTGATAAATTTAACTCCGTAACCAAGTCATTTAATTCACCTTTATATAAAATGAGGCTTACTGGAAGATAATTCAAAATCACTGTTTCTTCATTACTGCCTGATTCTTCATTGCTGCTTTCGAAACATACATTCACAGGTGGCTCAGGAACTGGAATAAGTTCACTGTGAGGTACAGGCCTGATTGTAGATCGCAATGAAGGATATTTTACAGTATGTTTAGATTTTTTAGAAATTTCAGACACGCTTGTTAAACAAAAGTAACAATCGGTTACATGACCCTTCAGTTCACGCCAAATCATAGGTACATACGTCATAATATGTGACTGCGATATGATTTAATTCTTTGTCTAGTATTGTTTATTTATAGGTTTTAAATTATGTTAACAAAGTTAAAAAATAAAAAAATGAGCTAACAAAATACAATATAGGAAGTTAAAATGCTAACTATACGTTGAAAAATGAAAAACATCCTTTAATTAAAATTAAACATTTTCCAAAAATGGTGAGCGATAGAAAGATTCTGAGTTCATGCTCGTTTTCAGCATCAAAAACAGATTAAAATCGTTGTTGCATGTTAGGAAATAAAAATTATGTTTATCAATATTATTTACAAAGTGAAACTTTTAAATGTTAAAATAGAACACCTCTTAAAAGATTTACGTGGAATTTTATAAAAAAACTAGAAGTAGTTACTTTCTTTTGGATATGGGTATTACCCAGCATTTTACTGGAATATTAAGTAAAAGATTAAGCGAAAATTACCATTTTTCTGTAGGTGGGGTTGAGTTGAGCTGGAAGTAATAACACCACAAAAACAGGTGTTAAAAATGACAAAACTGTAGGACAAATTGCTTAACATGTCTTAATTCTAACGCAAGAACTAAGAAGATTTATAACAAGTTTGTTTCCAGGTTAATTTCTGCTGGAATAAACAAACACTGTTAACCGCATTGTAAGGTTTTGATAAATTCTTAAGTTTTCATATTATATTTTTTGTAATTAAATAAATTATAAGGTACGCAAACGTTTTTTGAGGGAAATATTAATAATTTTCAATCTTTTTCTTTTGGTGAAAGGTTAAATTTTAAGGTCTATCATAATTCGGGGAAAGTTCGGCAACATCATTATCAGACTTCGCTTTCTAGACTATTTTGAAAACAATAATAAGGGAAAGTAATGAAGTACGGAAAATTTTTGAGTGCACAATTTTATTTTTTTTGTTCTTTTTTGTATTTCTCGACGGTTTTAACCTTCTATTTTGCTTAATATATCTGAAAAAATAAGACTATAATTATAAAGATTTTACATGGTGACATATATATATATATATATATATATATATATATATATGTATGTATACTGCATAATGTTTTTAAATTTCTCTAGCCCTGAAAAGGTATAATGAAAAAATGACAAAAACTCAGCAAAAAGAAGGGTCACTATTCTTGTAGATAAGCTTTTCCCATCCCTTACAATATCATCCGTTCTTCGGAGATTATCTAAAATGTGACTACCCATGAGCCGTTCGTTGACAGGCCATGGAAATTTTGTCATTGCATAGGGTAGATTAGAACTGTGTTACTCCTTTTCGAAAGTTAAACGTAGAAAAATGAAACGTAGCGAATGCTTCTACCTCGAGAAACGATAATATTTCGATATGAAACCATTGCGTCCCACCCAAGCCACCGTGGGAGAGAAACTAAAAAATGTCAATCATTAAAGGTAAGGATTTGGCATATCACTTTAAAAAAGCATCGATAGAAAAATTTACAAAAAAAGATTTTGGTACGAAAATTCCAAACAAAATTAGTCATTTAATATTTTCACTGCTATTTTCAAAAATCACCTACAGTACATCGTAAAATGTAGTAGCGTATAAGAAAATAGATCGTTTTGAGGTGTGGGGGATTGTTAAGTTTTATGTTTTTAGAGTTTCACTGTCGAGTAATTATTTAAGAAATGTTGTAACTGTTTTTGAAATTAGCTGTGAAAAATCAGTAAATGACCGCCATTTTTTAGGGTTTTCGTAGTCCGAAGATCTGTACGTAAAATGTTGATTTTTAAATGTTATTTGAAATTATTTGCCACAATCCTACCCTGAGGTAGGATTACGGTGTGAAGACCTGGGAATGCTTGGGTACGATATTATACTAATAGAGTATGAGGACTTGCTAGTTTTCATTTTTCTATGTATAAAAGTCGAAAATTTATCGCCTTATTTCTATTATTTGTACATACTACACCGATTCAAAAATTTCATAATTACTAATTTTCTTATTTGTTTGCTAATTGTTTTAAAAATTGAATAGCCTTTTTGTGTAAAAGAACCTTTTTAATATTTCCTTCAAAAGATTTAAAACCAATTTTATTATAGGCTAATTTTTCTTTAATATTTAAAATGCGTTAATTTGGGTCTTTATTTGTTTAATCGTTACTTTTCTAGTTAAAATTATGCTAATAATACGTAATTATAATTATTAATTACAGTGGTTTTATTTTTATAAACCTATATTTTATATTTATAACATTACATTAGTTTCAGCAATTAAATTTGTGAATTCAATCTTTTCCTATTTTTAATAGTCGCAAACCTACCGATTATACTTCACATAGATTATTTGAGAAAGTAATGGATAATGCCTGAGGCCCCGTTTCAGTTTATCCGCAGGTTAGGATCTACGGAGAACGTTGCGTTTGAAATATGCTCTCGGAAGAACGCCCATGCCGAAGGTATAATGCTCAATAGTAATGAAATATTTAAAACGTAGTGTGATTTTATCGATGAACTTCTGAAAAGGCGAGAATGATCTGCGAGCAGAATTTAAGAGTAGAAATTTTTCAGATGTATTGTTTTACAGAATATCTAATTATAAGTAATAAATTTGTAACAGATTTACTGTACCGACTGGACGCCCTTCTGGATCCATTTCTGCCCTGCCTGCGATACGGCAATAAATTTCAGTTGTATACCTGGTTGCGAGAGGTGGGCATTACCTAAAACCAGCCTACAGGGCTTAATATGTAAGGAAAGCAGATGTTCCAGGAGCATCTGTTTTCGATTTGCCCGGTTGGCTGGAAACGGCAAGAGTAATTGGAAAACATATAAAGCTGTACATTACGGTGGTGTTCCCCTCAAGGATTTTCGGATAGATGTTATATTTTAATGAAAATCGTACGAGGAATTAGGATACAATATACTCAGCGAAGTTTCACAACCGTATTACGTTGTTTTTTAATATTACGTACAGTGGCGGCTCGTAGCTAGAATTAGTGGAGGTGGTGCTCTAGAAAATCTTTTGCCTTTTCAAGCCCACGGTTAAAGTTTTCTGTATAAAATAACTGAAAAAATTAATCAAATAGAATAGCTGGAAGAACCATAATAATCTAATTCTACACTTTATCAGATTCACGAATATGGTACACGGTTTTTAAGCAGATTGCGCTTAAAACCGTATTCAGTTTACCCGAATAAATAATAAAATGTCAATACAGATAATATTTTTTAGTATTGTTAGATAATAACTTAATAAAATGTCCGCTTAAAAACACTATAGTCCGATGGTGCTTAATTTAAATTTCTATGTACACAGAAACAAATACATAATTAGTTTTTACTAATTACTTTCCCTTTCGCCCTTCCAACGTGTTTTTGGACAGATTTGGCAATCAAAGAGCTTTTGCTTTCCGCCATCTTTTGATCACTACTGTAAAAGCAACTAAACCGCTTTCATATTCCTTCCACCGACTAAACTAGAAAAGGGAACGAACAAGGAACGTTCCATACAAACACGGTGTAAAAAAACTACCTTCCACCAGCATGTCAGGATCGGCACTGTGGGAGCGACAGTTCTCTCTCTCCCTCGCAGCCTCGCGTGCAGCTTCACGTGTGCACAACATCCAAACACACCGCCGCTGGAACTGTGAAGCGCACAGTTCCACGCAGAAATTTTTGTATGTTTTTCATAGTCTGGGGGATGGCTGCTGACATTAAGCTTAAGGATTATATATTGTACAAGTATAAAGAAAATAGGACGCATTATATTAAATGTTATCGATAATATAAAGTGGAAATAGGAGGTGCTGTAGTTCCACAGTGTCTGCACGCGAGCCGCCACTGATTATGAACAAGAATTACAACTAAAAATTATTTAAATTTACTAAAGAAATATTTTTTGAACCTCTTCGGATGAAAGAGGAAATGTTTTACGGTAAATCTTATCGAATTTGTGCGCAAACGGTAACTGTTTTTCAATAATCCAGATTATTAACGAATTTTTCATTTTCTTTTTTCCACTTTTCTGCTAAATAAAGAGTGGGAAAGGGATAGATATAATTAAATAAAAAATGGAAAGAAAGGACAGAGGGAAAGCATTTTAACCGGTCCTCTGATCCCCGTATATTAATATATTTCCAGAAATTTTCTTATTACATCGGAATGATATTTTTCCGTAACTCACAGAGATTCGTTTAAACGCCTTTATAAGGAAAGGACTGAAACATATAAAATTTTCTGTCAACTTAATAACGATACAAAAGATTTTTTTTCACAGTTAAGAGGGATATTTAATATTTAAAAAAGATCCGACATAATTTCTCACTTTGTATTATATATGTAAAATTACATGTAGAATCTCGCTTTATAATATCACATGTTAAGCTAAATTACTTTTCCTGTCTTCTTATCCAGTAAAATCAACCCAATAGTTATACCTTTCCGTCAATTCCATTTCATTTAACACCGGTTCCTATTGATCTGTTGGCTCGTACAATACACAAGAGAGATCGAAAGCTCGAATAACAACCGAAGGTTATTTATTTTGGTTCCAAATACAAATCTACAAACATAGAATCTCTCTCCTATTCGATATATATGCAAGTTAAATTTTAATAGTTTATTTCTGTTTATTTTATCGTTACTTTTACTAAACGGTAACAGAACGACATACTGCAATACTGTAAATATATTTTTTAACCTAATTTCAGATGAAACAGTAATTTTAATAATTAGAGATGATAAAAATAATATAAATTCGCTGCAACTAACTTAGGTACTGTATTAAAAATTTAAATATAAAGTAGAATTAATAAACTCTCATGTAAAATATACTGTCATCACAGTTCAAAAACAAACTACAGGTGAAAAATATATCACTGTTGTTACCTGAAATGAAAGTTTATCATAATTTACATCGTGTAAATTTTATACATAGCACACTACAATTAATCTGTTAAACGTACTTGAACGATATAAAATTTACAAATATATAAAATTTTGAAGAAAAAACGGATTAAATGAACAAACACATTTTTACAATTTTTATACAAATAAATTCTGGATTTAGGAATCATAAAATTAACCTAAAAATATATGGGATGACAATACTTAGTATGATTTCAATAAAAAAATTAAAAAAACTTTAAATAGGAATGAGGACAAAGAGATAACGACTGCAAACGTTTACCCTGACAATGCGTTATTTAGAAAAAAGTTTCAAGAAAATGAACGAATAGAAATATTAAAATTTAAAAAAAATATTTTGTCTTAAAAACTCACGCAAACGGTAAAGGATTAAAACCTCGACCTGATTTAGTTCACAGAAAATTAATAAAACAAATTTTTGGGAAACAGGTTTGAATAAAACACATACTAATATTAATAGAATCAATTTTTAATTTACACACTATATTTTATTAATGAATAACCTATTTAAATAAGTAAACCTAAATTATAAGTAATATTATTATTATTTAGTATTACAAGCGATTTCGATAAATATTTTTTTTAGAGAAAGTTTCTCTTATGGTCCTTAAGCATGTAAGTTACTTACAGATAAAGTTGATGGAAGATTTACCGGCCTCCGTGGCGCAAATGGTAGCGTCTCGGCCTTTCATTCGGAGATCCCGGGTTCGAATCCCTGTCAGGCGTGGCATTTTCACACACGCTACAAATCATTCATCTCATCCTCTGAAGCAATACTAACGACGGTTCTAGAGGTTAAACAAACAAAAAAAAATATTGAAGATTTAAAAGAAATTACATAAACGATTTCCAATCGTTTATCGTAATATCGAAAAATATATTTTTCGTTATTGTTAGAAAGAAAAAAATTCGTCCTGCAATTAATGAACACCGATTGAGCAAGAAAAACACGATATTGCATGCTGCTACGTCCATACTCGTGAAAAGAGGAGAAATCAGTTAGTACAGAGCTAACAAGGGAAATTGTCGATAGGAAATCTAATTTTGAAGTAATTAAAAGTTCAATGATATTGAAGTAAATCGTTAAATAAATAATAGATATGGTAAATGTCAATTCTGTAAAATATAACATAACTACTGTTCGATATATTAATCTCTATGTATAATTTATGGGCGGCACCGTAATAGTTTATTCCTTGGATTATTGTTAAATACATAGTCTGATTATCATTTCGATATCAAAGTCTTTTAAAATCTTATACCGATGTTAAAATTTGATATTCAAAGTCTTTTAAAAGTTTTTTAAATCTCTTGAACAATTACTTTTCGTAAAAAAAAAAAATCATTAAACAAGTGATTCACGAAGAACGTAACAAATTTCAGGACATGTTCTACTGCTAAAAATAACGAAGAAAGTTAATAAAAAACATAGGATCAGAAACATTTCATTAGCGAGTGTTGCCCGACGAAAGATTTCGCCATGATTTCTGCGCATTCGATAAATTAGACTGTAATTCTTAAGGCACAAATTTACTCTAAAAGGGTAAATTTAGTGATTTTATATAAAATATGTCGTTTGTATTAAGATCTGTAAACTTTATTCACACCACTTTACTCAGAATAAAATTCTCTACAAGTTTTGTTAAAATGCTTTATGTGTTTATCACCCATTTAACAAAGTTACTTTACACCAAAACTAAAAAAGTGTGTTTTTCAACCCGTCTTTTGAATTTTATCTTTCCAAGATTTCTAGAAAACTACTAAAATACAGTTCTGGGATCTATTTATTTTTTTTCAATTTTTCTGGTTACATTTCATAAAACCACTAAAGTTATATCTTAATTTTGGTCCGAAAACTACAGTCTGGTTTAATTTAATCGAAGACGCAGAGATCAGCGTGAAATCTTGCGCCAGGCGATACTCGTTAACGAAGCATTTCTGAACCTATGAATATATGAAATCTCTTCTTTATTTTCGTAGAATATTTTATTTATTCTTTATTTTCGTTTATTTTAGTAGAATGTGTTCTGAAATTTACATTCTTCCTGAATCACTCAGCATAATATATACATTTTGTTACCTATCGGTTGACTAATTTCAAGCCATTTTCCATTTCTTCTTTTTTGTGCTCATTTTTAATTTTTATTACATTCTACATCTTTAATTATTTGATTCTTTATTCTAATATCTATTTTCCTTCGAACTTTTTACTCTAAAATCCACTGTCAATTATTTAATTAAATCTATATGTCTTAACATGTCGTCTGCTAACGTGGCAGTTTTTTTGCAACCCTTTCAAATTCTGTTGTATGCTTTTTACCCCCAATGATATTTTAAAACCTTATGTTTTACTTATTTATTAATACGTCTGATTTTTCAGCAGCTTACTGTAACACACACTACATAAACCCCTTATTCGTTTCTATTCTGGTTTTCTCTTTACATATTTCCCGAACATAGAGGGGTAAAAGTCCAGAGAAATATTTTAAAGAATTTCTTTGCACAGCTTCCAGACAGACTGTGGGCGACTGAGCTTAATCATCGTTTTATTAGAGTTGTATTGTCATCATATAACATACCATTTTATTTCCTCAACACCTGTGTAAATGTTACGCTCTGAAATGAATATTTAAAATATGATTCTTATTTATACAGTATTACAATTTAAATTTTAAAATAGTGACTCGGGTAATTCCATATCATAGCGTTTACTTGCTACTTTGCTCCTAGTACACAGCGCAAACGCACTTCTTTTTTATATTTCCAGGAAACTTTTGCCTACACAACAGTAACCACGTAGAGGTCGCTTAGCCGATCGGCGTACGCCTTGACCATTTTAAATCATTCGTATTGTTTTTATGTTCCAAATTTTTAGGAAATTTATATAGTCTATATAAAAGATTTGATGGGCAGATTAATTTCATTAAATTCGAATGTCAGACAGTAAAAAACTATCTGAATACTTATCTATATCCAAGAACATACGCATAAGTAGTGTGCGCGCGCGCGCGTGTGTACGTAGTAAGACTAACATTTTGGAGCGACAAGAGAGTTTCAAGTGAAAAACAATTTTATCTATGAATTCTCTTAAAATAATCTCCACATGACTTTCTCTTAATATAATTTTGATTTTGTTTTTAATGGACCACAGCTCATTAAAATCCTTCCTTCAAACCACGCATATTAAATTTTAGGTATACCTACATCTTAATGTACAATTAGTATTCCCAAGGTAAAGCATCGATTGTTCCATCTTTCTCTTCTAGTATCATCCATTTATCGTAATCAAACTGAGGCTTCTTTGTGATCTTTTTATATACAAGATGTTTAATAATTACTTCTCTTGTTATTTGGTTACAAGTAACAGCTATACATTAAGTTTCTCTTTCAACCATTTTAAGCATAACGTTCATACCCAACGCTTTTGAATTTGTATAGTTCAAAGTAAACCCTTTTATCTTAGATACGTATAAAGTTAGTCTTATCTTTGAAATGAACACCATTTATCAACTACTGAAATACTTACACAATACCCCCAACAGAAATTTAATAATATCAACAACAAAACCAAAATAAAATAAGAGAAAACAAAGTAGTTGGAAAAAAAACGTATTTGGAAAATGAATAGGGGTGATAGAGAAATGTTTTCTTACAACAAAAGAAACAGAAATAAGAATGAAAAAAGAGTAGTTACAAATAACGCTCCGATTACTGTAGAAACAACTATAAAAGATTTATTTGAAATGGAATTTAAAAGAAGTAACCGCTGCAGGAATAATTAAAACACTTTTTACAGAAGACATGGGACATTTTGTTATCGATGTAGCGGATATAAAATATGCCGAAAACTACAATAAACAAGGATTGTTTAAGCCGTTGTTAACAAATCCTTTTTGAGAAAACATAATAATTCTAAAAACTTTAGATGCGATAGAAGGTGAACTTAAATGATTTTATTAGAAATCATCATGCTTATAATAATTTATAATAATAAAAAATAAATAAATAAGATATATATTTTTGGAATAATACACTAACAGTTGAAAACGAAATTTGTGGATTTTATAACACTTATTTGCGTGGTAATTTTTCCAAATACAACTTAGAAAGACATAAGGGTTAAGGTTAAAAACCTAATTTACTGTAAACAATAACTTAAAACAGATTTTTAGAGAAGTGGATGCTGTTTTTAACAGATACGGACGATTTCATTATAGTTACACTGACAGACAAAAAAAAATTTTTTAATGTTTCTATAAGTGTGATAGCATTTCTTGAATTGATTTTTTTCGTAGATTACAGATTTGTAAATACAATTTTTCTATAATCCTTAGTTTTAAATAAATTACGTTTCAAAAAAAAATTAAGGGAAAATATAGTTAAAATCTGTAAAATTTATAATTTTGCAAGGCCATCCTGTGTTAGAATGATTCCGCTGACGTTTTTATTTTATAAATAGCCTCGGGTACATCCCGAATTAATGTCCAACAGTAAGCGGCTAGCACGTTAGTATTCCATTTCCCTTTTTATAGCTGCTTTCCATCACCGAAATGTGTTTGTGGAAACGTTCACCGTGTTCGTCACTTACATCTCCGAGGTTGTCCGAGAAAAAATCCAAATGTGATGGTGGAAATGTATTTTCAAAGATATAATACATCCCATAGCTCTGTATGAAGTAAGAAGTTGATTAATAATACCGTGGTAATTGTTGGATTTTTGTTTGCCGAGAAAATGTTTGCAAACGTCTTTAAATGAAGTAAAAACGTCCACATTTACATTATTTAACATCGAGTTAAATACATCATCTTTGACCAACTCTCTTATTTGAGGACCAACAAATATTCCTTCTTTAATTTTTCCTTCACTTACATTCGGAAATTTCTGCCTAATGTACAAAAATCCGGGACTATCCTTCTTCATTGCTTTTACAGAATTTTTCATTAGTCCTAGCTTGATATGGTGAGGGGGTAAAAATATTTTTTTGGGTTCAACTGACGGTTCATGAATAATATTTTTCCCATTTGGAGTTAAATTGTCTCGCTTCTTCCACTCTTTGGTAACATAATGTTTATCCCTAGCTCGGCTGTCCCATTCGCAAAGAAAACACATCTATTTAGTATAGCTTAACTGCATGCCTAACAAAATAGCTATAACTTTCAAATCACAACATATGTTTCAGCTAGTTTTTTTTATAGTTTATTTTTTCAAGAACGTCTTTCATCAAATCGTATGTCTCTTTCAAATTAATACCATAAGCGATTGGTATCGAAATATATTTGTTACCGTTGCGTAGTAGAACCACTTTTAAACTATATTTGGACGAACCTATGAAAAGGCGCTAGTCCTCAGGTTTATGAACTTGTCCTAAGTGCAACATAAGCTCATCAATATTTATGCAATAAACCAAATTATTTTCATCAATAAAGTACTGAGAAAGTTATTTTTGACGGCTTCGAAAGCCGGAAAGTTTTATATTTTTTTGAAGTAAATTCCAACCTTGCAACAGTTCAGCTTGAGTTTTTGATAAATTTAACTCCGTAACCAAGTCATTTAATTCACCTTTATATAAAATGAGGCTTACTGGAAGATAATTCAAAATCACTGTTTCTTCATTACTGCCTGATTCTTCATTGCTGCTTTCGAAACATACATTCACAGGTGGCTCAGGAACTGGAATAAGTTCACTGTGAGGTACAGGCCTGATTGTAGATCGCAATGAAGGATATTTTACAGTATGTTTAGATTTTTTAGAAATTTCAGACACGCTTGTTAAACAAAAGTAACAATCGGTTACATGACCCTTCAGTTCACGCCAAATCATAGGTACATACGTCATAATATGTGACTGCGATATGATTTAATTCTTTGTCTAGTATTGTTTATTTATAGGTTTTAAATTATGTTAACAAAGTTAAAAAATAAAAAAATGAGCTAACAAAATACAATATAGGAAGTTAAAATGCTAACTATACGTTGAAAAATGAAAAACATCCTTTAATTAAAATTAAACATTTTCCAAAAATGGTGAGCGATAGAAAGATTCTGAGTTCATGCTCGTTTTCAGCATCAAAAACAGATTAAAATCGTTGTTGCATGTTAGGAAATAAAAATTATGTTTATCAATATTATTTACAAAGTGAAACTTTTAAATGTTAAAATAGAACACCTCTTAAAAGATTTACGTGGAATTTTATAAAAAAACTAGAAGTAGTTACTTTCTTTTGGATATGGGTATTACCCAGCATTTTACTGGAATATTAAGTAAAAGATTAAGCGAAAATTACCATTTTTCTGTAGGTGGGGTTGAGTTGAGCTGGAAGTAATAACACCACAAAAACAGGTGTTAAAAATGACAAAACTGTAGGACAAATTGCTTAACATGTCTTAATTCTAACGCAAGAACTAAGAAGATTTATAACAAGTTTGTTTCCAGGTTAATTTCTGCTGGAATAAACAAACACTGTTAACCGCATTGTAAATTTCTGCACTGTCCCGATAAAAGTTTAGGAGAAACCTTTAAAAGTGAAAAATCCAAGAAACCTGGAAAAACACTATTAGAAGCTACAAATTACAATTTACTGTACAGTCAAAGATTCTTTAAACGATTTTGTAGAAGTTTAAGAAGCCCAAAATACTTTAAAGATACCCGTTTATACTTTGCCTCTTGCATAAGAGCGGGAAAGAAAAATTTTACTTTATAATACAGTACTACAAATTAATGATTTGGTAGTAGCTGTTAAAAACAGCGTTAGCGAAGTCGGATTTTATAATTCCATTTCAATTTACTATTTTCACAAAGCTGAATAAAATAGCATCGATAGACAAAGATTGTCTATTAAATATTCATCAAAAACACTTTTTTTTCAATACTCCTGTACCACAACGTGAAGAATATATGTGTATAACACGTCGAAGACATACAGGATAATATTTTTTCATATACCATTTCTTGTCGAAAATAAATGAATATTAGAATCTGAAAACATCGACTGTTTTGTTGGAGTCTATATATTTTTTTATTGTTACATCACTAAAATTAAAATTGTTAATCGCTAACGTTTGTCGGATTAAATTTTACCGTGTCGCAGAAATAAATGTATTTATATGGAAATAAGCTATTATTAACGTTTATAATAAAATTATTATTCTTTCAATCCGACTTGCAAAGTTGTGGATGGAAGAGTTAGAATAGGCCGGTTAAGCAGTGACTGTTCATGTAATTATCTTCTCGTTTCTATTTAATTATTGTCGTTTCGGTTTTATATAGATAACAACATTTTTTTTTTTATTAAAATTTAATAACTTAGTGTTTTTTACTAAGTAAATTATCAAATAGATAACAGATATAATTAACACTGATAACATGACCCAAGGCGTTTAAATTATCTTGTTTTGCCATATAGAATAGCGTTCAAAATATTTTTGCTTTACTACTGTTTTTACAGAACAACTTTTAAGCATTTGAGGTTTTCATTTATTATTAGAATGTTTAAAATTATATTAACTTTTTTTTTCTCGAAGTGTCATCTGTAAGTATTTGAAATTAATTCTTCTGTAATTTACTAATTTGTTGATACCGTTACTTAACATTATGCTCTTTAATCGGGATTTTTTTTTTAAATAGAATATATATTTTATTCACTGGCTATACCTAGCCAAACGATTATTTTAGAACACTGATTTAAATTGATCTGTTAGATATTAACTGGAACATAACACTTTTAAAGTGTTGAATTCGTAATTTAATTCTTTTTTGGAGTTTGATAACTCCAAGTAGAGTTTCAAGTAATAAAAATTATAATTTACTTACAATTAATATAATTTATATTTACTTTATATTATAGATATGTGCAGTGAGCAAACCTTTTGTTACGTTACAGTGGAATAAAATTGTGTGTTAAGATATTAAAAATTCGCTTAAATTTAATTATTTTAGCATAATTTAAAATACATTTTTTTTTATCGAAAGGTATTAACTATAATATTTGACAGCTTAATAAATTCTTTTAAAACTTCTTAATTTTTAAAATATATTAGACGCATATTAGTTAAAAAGTATTTTAACCCGCCGGCTAACCTAGTGGTGAACGCGTCTTCCTGATTCAGCTGATTTGGAAGTCGAGAGTTCCAGCTTTCAAGTTCTAGTAAAGGCAGTTACTTTTATACGAATTTGAATATTAGATCGTGGATACCGATGTTCTTTGGCGGTAGGGTTTAAATTAACCACACATCTCAGAAATGGTCGACCTGAGATTGTACAAGACTGCACTTCATTTACGCTCATACATATCATCCTCTGAAGTAATACCTGAACGGGAATTCCCGGAGGCTAAACAGGAAAAAAAGAAAAAAATTAAATAATAATATTTTTTTTTGGTGTAAGGGAAGTGGAAATGCATTTACGTACGGACTGTCGGGCTTCCACTGGTGGTATTATCCAATCGCCATCAGGGGATTACCGACTAAAACTAGGACCCCCCCAGGTCAGGACCCCCCCCCCTAACAACCAGGACTCGACCAGGTACCGTTTAACACATTACTTCAAGCCGAGTCCTCCTATCATAGCCTGAGAAGACCGCTACTTAATTTTCACAATAATCCAGGTCACTGCTCTTGGTCCTGAGAATGCTGCCGACGAATCGGGACACACTCTCTCAGTTTCTCAGGTCACGAGCATCATCGCAACCACGTTGTGGGGGCTCTGCTCCGAGAACCCCCTGTAGTGTCCCTCGATCTGTGCCCCCCCCCCCCACCGAGCACATTTAAAAAAGGTGTATTCGGCGTCGTCCCTTACACCAGGGCAACAAAGGCAGTCGGGGGACGGCGCTTTCACTATGACATGGAGATAAGCGCGGAAGTACGCGTGACCCGATAAAAACTGGGTCACGTAGCACTCCACCTCTTCATGCCTCCGCACCGTTCACGGTCTGACGAGAGAGATAGGCCTTGTGGTCCATTATCCTCTGGTCTCGTGGTCCCAGGTCTCTTGCCATGCGGGAATCGTCCGAGTCCGTTCCTCCTTGGCGATATTCTCCCGGTCTTCGCCTCCCCGTCTGCCTTCTGTTGGCCTCCAGGTGCTCCCTTGCCAAAAGAGCAATGAGTATGACGCCGGCGACCACCGGTACGGTAGGGTCGGAAACCGTCCGATACGTTGAAGCGACTCGAAAGGCCGCGGTCCGTTGCACCTACGCGAACCGCTTCCGGCTTCTTTCGAATCTTAATGCCTGGGCCCACACTTCCTCCCCCTAAAAAAAGGATGGAATGCACCGTGGACACAAGCAGTCGCCGTCTGCTGGCCTTCGGTGCACCGATATTCGCCATGAGCAGGCTAAGAGTGGTTATGGCTCTCGCAGCTTTGTCAATGGCTCTCTGAAGATGCTCAACAAAACTGAGTTTCCGGTCCATCATCATAGCAAGATACTTTGTAGCTAGCTTGATCTCAACAGTTTCGTCCCCGACACGCAGGGGGAGGAGGGCTTCTTCGTTAATAATAATAATAATATGTGTAATAATTATTATTTTAATAATACACTGTAGACTGTGAACTGCAGAGGACACCATTTGTGCAGATCAAGAAACTATCCTGTTTACAAAGATGAAGTAGCTGTGCAGGAAGTCATAACCTTGCAGAAAGTCAGCTACCTTGAGGCAAAGAAGATTGTAAAACGCCCGCAAGCCTAGAGCAGCAACAACTTTATGCTTAGGCTGCGGCTACTGTTACTGCTCCTACTCCAGCTGCTGTCGATTCAAACCAGCTTCTTGGCAAATTACTTCTTATTTTACATAAAAAGATTACCAGATATTTAAGCGAATTGTAATTTTTATTTTTAGGTAACTGCTGATAGAAGCAAAAGCGATTTTTCTGATTTAGAATGTTCTAAATATTTTATTTACAAAACATAATTCTTGAAGGATTTTTTTCCAGGTGACTTCGGAGTGAAAGTGATTGCAGCACCGACTCGATTCGGGAAATCTACTGTAGTGGTCACGGTCAAAAGATTTACAAGTAATGAATTTAATATCACCGGTAAAGAAGTAGATTATTAAATAAAATTTACGGAGAAATCGACGCGGGGGTCGTCATTTCAGAGACTAGATCTGATGATTCGCTTGAGGACGGTGGATATGAGTATAATTATGACGGGGAATTTCCACCTTTGCCAGGGGCGTCACGTGAAGACTCTCATGTGCACGATCGGAACTGTCATGTGCACGTCTGAGGGACAATTGCAAGAAAGGCGGAAACTGAGGTTGAGCTCTTCTCCTAATGAAGAGGACTTGAAGAAGTTGCAGTTAGCTGACCGGGGCTCGAGGTCACTAACGCAGGTTGCATGGGTTGAAGCGCTCGACCAGGGGTGTGGAGGGTCAACTGAAATGGAGTTTAGTAATAGGGAGACATGTTCGGCCGCGGAGGACGAGGAGAATAAGGAGGCCCACGCTTTTCGGGCTATAGGGGTCCTCCCTAGTCCTAAAATCATTAAGTATGTCCTATACTTAATGATTTTAGGACTTTGAAGTCACTAATACGTCATAATCCTAACACGAAGTTAGAAATCATTGATAACGAACGTGATGCTGTCCCACGATTAGGTAATGTGCTTAATGAGGGAAAATTGGTCCCAGGTAGTGTTGTGGAGAGAGTGCCTCGAACTGAGAATAAAAGATGAGGCTTGTGAGGTTAAAACCATATTAGATCACATTCAGAAGACCCTCTTGGGGGCAAAAATAACCTCCGGTGGTAAGCTAGATAAACAGGCTGCAGTGCATTTAAGAGATGTGGACTACGGTACCAGTAAAGATGAAGTGCTGAGAGCAGTCAGAGAGGCCCTTCACCTGAAGAACAAGCAGAGGTGAAGGTTACCTCTCTTAGACCGGCCTTCGGACCGTCACCCTACATAGGAGAGCAGCTATCCACTTGGTGGTCGGAGAAAGAATCCGCATAGGATGGTAGTCCTGTCGAGTGCTACTAAGAGAGGAAGCCCCCTGGTGTTTCCGGTATTGGGGAGCGGGACACCGAGTTTCGAATTGCACCGGCCCCAACAGGTGTGTGGGAGGCCTGGACACAGGAGAGAGCAGTGTGTTGAAGTAGTACACTTTGCATTATGTGGTGTGGAGGGCCACCGAGCCAGTAGTTGTCACAAAATGAAATACCTCCTGTTTAAGGTAACAGATCCAGGGACGCCATGGGCATCTGTTGGGCGACAGGCCAGAGAGAGGCGGTGGATGTTATCCTCGTCTCGGAACCCAGTGTGGTGGCGGACAGGGGACCACGATGGTTGAGGATTAGGCTTTAGGAGCTGCGATCGGTCCTCCGGTAATAGACACTATGTTGAAAAGTCAGTACCACTTTGAAACAGTTGCAGGATTCGTGGCAGGAATCCTGCAAACCAAAGTCTGAAAAGAGAGACTGATGGTTGCTGCCAGGTGGATCTTTTAGAGAGTACCACATTACAAAGTCCTCAGACCGTGGTGGAAGAATATGACCGAAGGGTCTGAGGGTGAAAGACAGCTATCTGCGGAGCCGTCGTTCGTTCGCACTTGCGTCGATGGGCGACGGTGATGAAGCATGGAGACTCTGGATCCCTCTGACCCAAAGGCACCTCCCGAGGACGTGCAATGCTTAATTGTGAACCCGACCCTGGGAGTGGAGGATCGGTGAGATATGAGGTTTAGTCAATAGGGCGCAGGCATACATACGCTTTCTTAATAACACCTAGCGGAACCTGTTAGCGAGTCCGACACTCCGTCCGTAAATGGGGTCCTCAGACTCATCGGAAAAAAATTAATAAAAATTTTCAAAAACAATGCTAAACTCATAGGAAACCATTTTTGGCATTATCCTGTTGTTCGCGTAAACTACTCGCCATCGGAGAGTATAAAAGACTAACTATTTACTGGATTACATGAGAGCGGTATTGTCGGAAACGTATACCCAGTACGAATATCTTTTCGAGTAACGAGTTTGCGTGGCCTATTGGAAGCAGCATAACGAAAGAAGACGTTGAGGAGTTTATTAAAGAAGGAAAAATGGACGAATTGAACTTGAAGATTGGTCTGAAAAGATTGGCATAAATTTTATACAGTACTTCGGGAAAAAGGTTATACAGTAGTTTTGGTGGTTTGGTATAACACTCATTGTTGTGAATTTTGGTTTGGGGAAGTCAGTGATGTAGATAAAATTATTAAATTTTTGAGCAGTATGAATGAGCAGCTCTTAAAATCCAAAGATCATTTAGAAAAGACGCTATTAATAGGAATACTGATTGTGAAAGATGTTGGTGTTTCGGCAGCCGGCAACAACTTTGAAGATTATCGGTTTCTGGGTGTTCATAAATTTTTAAAATATTATGATTTCAAGGAAGACGAAGTCTTCAAAATCGTGGCAAATAATGTAAAGAGTACAAAACAACAGAATGAAACAATAAAGGCTTTAAAATCATATCGTATTGCGTTATTAATGCAGGGTCAAAGTTCAATACTTTATAGTGGATGGTCTGTTATGAATTATTTTACATATAAGAGGGTACTTAAAAATTACTGGTCTTATGTGGACATTTCTAAATCACTGAATTACGATATAGTTTCTACCCGTTCAACATACAAAATAACTTACGTTTGAAACATGAAATAGAGAAACGAATGATTCTTTTGTTGTATCTTTGATCTAGGATACTTGACGTCGACATTTACAAATATTGGTCAAAAGGAAAGATTCCTTTAAAAGTACCCAATAAAGAAATATACTTAGGATTTTCGGATATGCTACAACCTTTTTACATTGCCACCAGTCGAACTACATTTATTATGATAGCGATTTACAAAAATTTCAAAATGTTATTGATTCTTTCAGAGCCGATCAGATTGCTTCTTATTACAATGAGTTTTGTAAAGCTTTGCATCAGTTAGTTTACGATTAAAATCATTATCCTCTGACGGAGAACGACAAATAGTCATTTATTTTTATAACTTTGATAAATCGTTTTCCTATGAGGACAAAAAGCACAACTCAGTTTTTTTTTACAAAGATTAGCATTACCGAAAAAAAAATTAAAACAGGTACCTTCCTCAATTAAAGACAGGGTTAACGAAATGCATTCAAAACTTAAGGTGAAAAAAAAATACAATTGCAGTGATAAGCTACATTTTTTATGCAAGAGGCAGGATCGATATAATTTTAATCAGTTAACATAAAATGACAACTAAATTAAATTTCAGAAAAGTAGCTCAAAGAATAAACAAAATTCTCTCAAAGAGCTAGCAAAGGGTGTTTTTGTAAAGATTTATCTATCTTATCACGAATACTCCAACAAAAATCCTGTATTTGATCTGCGAAAATCAAAAGGTATATTGTATATTGGAATCGCATTCAAACATGCGATCGAGAAATATGAGCGTGGCATTTCATTCTCCGTCTCCTTGAGAAGGGAAGACGTACCGATTAAAAACAGGTGTAAGTATGTCCCGATGAAAAAATAACAATGTTGCATAATAAATTGTATATATTAAACTAGTTATGTAAATTATGGATTTACAAACTGATCTTTGTTGTTACATATTAGATGTTGGTACATTTGTCCAGAATACTCATCTAATACTTGCATTTATTTTGTAGATTAAAGTTTAACTATTTTGTAATTATACCTTCGGTACTGAGTCGCATATTATTATATAGCGCAAATATAATTGAAATACTATTTAATTGAAAATATTTCTATTTTACTATAATTTAAAAATAAATATCACTTGAGCAAACTACTGCAAAACTTCTTAAACTTCCTCAGAAGCCTAGAGCAGGCTACTTCTTTAATATTTCAATTTCAATTTAAAATAAATTTCTTATATTCGACAACAACTATACAACTATAGAACGGGTTACTATATAAATATACAGTCGGTATTGTTTCGCATATTAGAACTATTTGTATTAATTTGAATATTAAAAAGAAAACAACATTTAAAAATATGTAACAATTATTAGATAAGAAAAATTCGAATTTTATTTAAAACTGCACATTACAATTGTCAGAAAACTACTTATTTAATGTAAAAAATAAAAAATAATCTTTTGGTGATGTGAAAAATTTGTGAAAACAAAATTTTACCGAGTTGAGGGTGAGCTGATGTGCGTTTTTCTGTGCCAATATTTTGCACCGCTCAGTGTGGGTCAGTCACTTTGCAGGTCCTTGGCATATGATTGTCGTTTGAATTAGGGTACCGGAGATCTTACTGCTACGGGCGAGCCCTGGGATATCGGTATAGTGGGTTAAATCCCTCCCCAGCCCGGGTTAAATCTGTGGGAGGCGGCTGACTGTGGGAATCCGGGCAAGATCAATGATCCGGGGCATGCCCATCCGTCTCCCCTTCCTCACCGTGTGACATCTTAACTGGCGATTTTATTTATGGAATTTTTAACTTTCACAATTTCTGTGGCAGAGGGTGCACATAGAAACCCTCATGCTGGAGATTCTTTGTATTTGCAAGCGAAGGGAAGGAAGAGCGTTGAAGTAGAGAAGACTGATCGAATTAAATTTCGACCTAAGAATGCTGGATCGATCCCGAAATATCTGGTCATCAAGAGAAAAGGAGGAAATTTCTCAAAGATAAGCCCTTTCGTGATAGCTCGCGACATCACGGATGTTGAAAGAGAGCTGAATGACAGTTAAGGAAACAAGGAAAACTGGTTGAAGAAACAGTTAACGATTCACAGGCGATACGGCTACTTAAAGCCACGGAGGTTGAAGTTATGGACATTGAGGTTACATCACATGCAACGTTAAACACCTCAAAAGGAGTGCTGTTGTGCAGGGACTTTCCAACTTTCACAAGGATGAAATCGTTGAAGATCTTCATTAATATATATCGTAAGTTGTCGTCGATTGACCATATGACAAGTTTTACCCTCCGCGACACATGTTCTAAACGTCAATAAACCTAAAGAAGATAAAGGCTGGTTTCCATAGAATGGATCTACATCCGTTCATTCCAACCCCATTGCGGCGCTTTGGATGCCAAAGATTTGGACAAATAGCGGCTCGATACATCAGGAATCAAATCCGTGTTTGTAGTGAGTCATTACCCACCTGTATTTGTTAATTGACATGGACACTACTCTAAGAGATCTCAGAGAACTTCGATTTATAAATAGATTTAGAAGTAACTGTTCAGGAGGTGAAGACCATACAAAAGGTCAGCTACTTGGAAGCTAGGAAAATTGTGCTTAGTAGATCGCCAAAGGCTGCGTCTTTTGCTCAGGTTGCTGCGACTCCTGTAGCGCCAGAAGATGTAATCTGCGAACCAGCACCGGTCCTAGCAAACATGGTTGAACGTATTATCAATCAAAAATTGAAGATTTGACCGTGAAGATGAAATAGTCCAAAATCAACGCAGAAGAAAGCTGACGTTTCCCAAGAAAAAAATTCCGTACAACCTAGGAATGAGTATTCGACGAGTACTAAGGTGAAGCAAAATGAAGCGCAACCCTAGAGAAACCTGGACCAAATACAAAAGTTCAGATCCAAAAAAATCCACATTTTGGGAATGAGAAGCCAGAAATTAAGATATTAAAAAAATAAAATTTTGAACGATCAACAATGTACCTCCGAATGCAGGGAAGCCTTTAAATGGGAGGGCGTGCACTTCAGTCGCTCCACACGCTTTAGCAAGGAGTGCACCGAGTCTCGACTCTGATGTATTGCTGACCACACCATCGGAGCCGGTAACATCTGACGCCGGTATTGACATCCTCCGTAATTTACTGTGGAGGATCAGAAGATTCCATCTCCGACGACGATACCTCGGAGATGGTAGTATGGAGATCTGCTCGTAGGCGGATAGTACATGAGAAATTAGTTATTTTCAAAACTTTTTTTAATATTTTCTTTTAAAAAAAAAAGATGTTTCCTAACATCTCAAAAGTTTTTACAAAACTATCTTATTCTGGAATATTTTTTTACTTTAGTTAACTATAAATAACTATTTTAACTTTAATTTTTTTGCAGGGTCACCTTTCCTTTTCATTATCAAAAGTGAAATGTTAACATGATATAAAAGTTTGAATCGTCCATGTACCAAAATAAGGCAAATATTACTTTCCGGTTCAAAAAAAAAAAACATTGTTCAGAAAGAAACCGTTCAACGTGATTGTTTGATTTATAAACAGTTGTGTAATATAAATAATTCTTGCTATTAAACAATATAAACTAAAAACAAAAATTCTTTAACAACCATGACAACACAAAGAATTGAAAAACCATTTTTTTTTTACTCTAGAAACACGGAGTAGGTTTCATATCCCTTTCCCTGGTAACATTATAATTTTAGGTTGATTTCATACGAAAGCTATTGTAATGAGTACCATGTTTCGACTTCCCGAAAATTTCCATATATCTTCGCGTTTTACATCCCCTAGACCCGAAAACCACCGTCAGTTCAAAAGTTTATATATACATTTATATATTGCATACTTCACTTTCTTGTGAACACGAAATTACGTGTCGTTATTTTTCGCCAATCCCTTTCAAATTGGTACATAAAATATAACGACCCAAAACTCGGTTGAGTTCGTTAATGGACAAAATCGGGACATGGGAGTGGAAATGGTGGGATTTTTCGAAAAATAAAATATCGCAATAACTTTCTTATTATGTAAAATATCGTATTTGTTGAAAGTTCTTATTATTCTTTGGATAAGGACCTAAAACTTATCTAAGTAAAGTTTTTTGATATCACCAACCATTGGCCCAGGAGGTGGAAAAAAATGGGTTTCGAAGACAAAAGATTTCATACCACCCCTAATAGGCACAGCAGTATCGAATCGGTTTAAAGTGGACGTTAGTCCTCTAAACATTACGTAAAACTTTTGTCTGAAACAATTTTTGATATGACCAACCCTTACGACAAGGGAGACCAAAATGTTGCTGGAATTGTAAGAAGATGGGCTTGTCGTATGCTAAACATGTGAAACTGTTTTTCACATGCAACCATTATCGTATTGAGTAAATTTGAAGTTTTTCTTAACTTTAAGGTGGAAATCTTTTTTTTCCCCTACTTAGCATCGGTGAAATCTATCTCCGCCTTCCGGCGTGCCGAAAGAGATTTTTTTTATTTTAAACTCTTCCACATTTTGTATTTTACCGAAAGAAATTCCCATCAATAGTCTTCCAGTCAGTTATGTAGTTTGTACGACGGAAATATATAAACATTGTTTCATAACACAAAGGAATATTATAATTTGGCGCTTTTATCTATTTAATATTTAATGGCGCCTATAAAAAAACTGAGATAAAAAACCCACCAAATCAGAGATATTTTTACTGAGAAAAATGATGTCTTCCTTCTTTTTTATTGGAAGATAAATAATCAGTACAGCGAAGAAGGAAATGGGAAACCAATTCGTCCTTAGTTTTCCAAAAAAAAAAAAAATTTATTTTTATTTTTAATAAATAGTATTCTGTTTTGAAAAGTGACTTATGACATTTTTAAAAACGACTTATGTCTGTAACCTTCAAACGTTTCGGTTATGTTATCTGCTGTAAAAAATACACTAGCTTAGTAATACGGAACGTAATAGAGGATTCAAGTATCAGTAATTTATTGATATATAAATATTTCTCAACTGTAATCAGTTCTAATTTATTAAAAGCTAATTCATATTTGATTTGAAAGTTGGTCATCGCGTGTACATATTTTTATATAAAGTTTTTGATAAAAAATTGAATGTTGAGGTTAGGTACGTTTTGGGATCGGATACCTTTTTGCTATTAAATTTACTCCAATTTTTTTGCACTATAGATTAGGACTGATCAATCTAAAAGTTTTAATTAATCATATTTTAACCCTAATTTAGAAAGATCCGATTTCCGTAGAACGTTCGAGTAGAGTGAAAATTCGCTGCCTTGAGGATCCTTTAAAATTATAATTTAAAAGTGAGGTTTTTTAGGATGGTAAGATTCCTCCGATAGTAGAGCGTGCATTTCTGTATATCCACTTCTTTTTTTATCTCTTTTTGAAGAAGAGGATCTCCTTTCGAGTTAAATCGTTCTGGTATGACGAAATTGAAAAGAGGACGCCGGGATCTACTTAGCCTGTGCATGAATGGTGTTATTAGTGAGCTATCTAAGCGCTATCCGGGGATTTCGTTTTATATTTGGTGACTGTATATATAATTCAACGCTTAAAATATCTATCGGGTAAAGTCAGTTCTATTATTTAATTTAAAATTTAATGTGTAATAAAAAGAAATATTGATTTAAAAAGTAATAAATAGTTTTATTCTGTATACAATTTATTTATGTGAATGTGTTAGGTTAGATCTTTAAATATTATTTTTGAACCGAACGAAGTACATGAAGTTCGTTTTCATTAAAAATGTCTAAGAACATCGGATCTAAATATAAAGTACATTAAAATATAAATATAAAATACATCATTTTTTGTAATAAATTGTATTGGGATAATTTTTTTTTTTTTTGTCTTCAGTCATTTGACTGGTTTGATGCAGCTCTCCAAGATTCCCTATCTAGTGCTAGTCGTTTCATTTCAGTATACCCTCTACATCCTGGATCCCCAACAATTTGTTTTACATACTCCAAACGTGGCCTGCCTACACAATTTTTCCCTTCTACCTGTCCTTCTAATATTAAAGCGACTATTCCAGGATGCCTTAGTATGTGGCCTATAAGTCTGTCTCTTCTTTTAACTATATTTTTCCAAATGCTTCTTTCTTCATCTATTTGCCGCAATACCTCTTCATTTGTCACTTTATCCACCCATCTGATTTTTAACATTCTCCTATAGCACCGCATTTCAAAAGCTTCTAATCTTTTCTTCTCAGATACTCCGATCGTCCAAGTTTCACTTCCATATAAAGCGACACTCCAAACATACACTTTCAAAAATCTTTTCCTGAGATTTAAATTAATTTTTGATGTAAACAAATTATATTTCTTACTGAAGGCTCGTTTAGCTTGTGCTATTCGGCATTTTATATCGCTCCTGCTTCGTCCATCTTTAGTAATTTTACTTCCCAAATAACAAAATTCTTCTACCTCCATAATCTTTTCTCCTCCTATTTTCACATTCAGTGGTCCATCTTTGTTATTTCTACTACATTTCATTACTTTTGTTTTGTTCTTGTTTATTTTCATGCGATAGTTCTTGCGTAGGACTTCATCTATGCCGTTCATTGTTTCTTCTAAATCCTTTTTACTCTCGGCTAGAATTACTATATCAGCAAATCGTAGCATCTTTATCTTTTCACCTTGTACTGTTACTCCGAATCTAAATAGTCATTAATTATTGGGATAATTAATGATACCATTTCCCTTTAATAAACCTTTGTTTTTCTTTACACAACTCTTCCGACATTCCTACTCCAGTAATGTTCTATTCATTTGAAATACATGTGATCGCTCATTCTATCTTTCTTTATGATATACGTATACCGTTATGGTAATAAAAAAAAAGAAGCTGTATCACTCATAATAATATATGATGTTATTTTAGCGTGCGATGTAAATCTTTTTGTAATCTGTAACTAAAACTTACTTTTCAGTACGCGTCTGAAATTTTTTAAAGAAATTTTATTTTATTTTTTACTACAACATAAACCGTCGGGTTAGGTTAGTGGATCAACTCGCCGTAGCAAAATCAGTTGATTTTCGAAGTCGAGAGTTCTAAGGTTCAATTCCTTGTTAAGACAGTTGCTTTTATATGGATTTGAATGTTAGACTATGGATACTGGTGGTTTTCGGTGTTGGGTCGCAATTAATCAAACGTCTCAGGATTGATCGACCTCAGATTGTTCCAGATTACATTTTTACACTTAAAAAGTGTTTACATCCTTGTGTAAGATGCCCTTACACAAACACCCAGACCGACAATAGCTGGAAAACTAATTGGAGACAACAAACTATATCATATATTTACAACTGAAAATTAACGGTTTTCTTTTTTTGGGTTTTTTTTTTTGTATTTCGATTTTTTTTTGTTAAGAGGTCTTTAAAATTGAGGGTAAAAATTATCAGATTGATGGTGGCGACGTTGATTTTTTTTAATTTTTCAAGCGTCATTTGTTTTAAGTAGTTTATGACCAATCATCATAGAACGCTACACGCCTCAGAAAGTATACAAATCATAAAAGTTTATTATCAAAGTATGGAATCGATTACACCTATTCATTATATGTTTCACGATATTTATGATGTGTATAATCGGCCAAACAAAAGCCAATTCGTCGTTTGGTAAAAGATTCGAATTGCATTTTTCTCTACTTGTTGTCGAAGCAACAATTTACAAAATAAATGCAAGAAGTCAAAAGAATATGCTGTACGTGCAAGTGTTCGTTAAAATCGAAATTTATTGATTTTACTTTTTTAATAAGAATTGGGCCTTTCTATAACAACAACATGGTGAATTTTGAGTCAAGGTCGTGGTCTACACCCGTTTAAGATTCAGCTAACTCAAGAATAAAAGCCACGGTACTATTCGAATTATTTCGTAGCTTTTAAGTCTCAATTTTTCTTTAATTCTACGCAAAAAATTCCTTACGTAGACGGTTTGACGAGTGAACTGTAGAGCAGCTCGAAGCGGATCCAAATTTTAAACAGTCTTTGCAGATAAGGTTAATTTTTGGCTTTGTGAACAAGCAAAAGTGCGAATTTGGGATGATTTCAATCCATAAATTATTCAACAGTGACCATTAAATCCGAGATTTAATATACAGTAAATATACAGAGATTTAATAATTTACACTAAACAGTCGCTGTTTAGTGTAAATTATGGACTGTAGCATCACTGAACCATTTTTTTTGAAAATGAGAAAGGAGATGCTGTTACAGTAAATGGTGAACAATATCGAGCTCCTGATTCGTGATTTTTTGTTTGACAATTTGGAGAATTTTGATTTGAATGAGATCTGATTTCAACAGGATGTTGCCATATGCTGTACAGTTGCTGAGAAATTCATTTATTGCGTCAAATGTTTGATGATTCATGAATTTCACGAAATGTTAATGTGAATAAACCATCAAGATCTTCTGATTTTATTCCCTTAGATTTTTTTTCTGGTTTATGTTAAATCACAAGTCTACAGCAACAAACCACGAACGCTTGATGACTTGAAAGAAAATATTCGACGCGTTATTAGTGGAATTTAATCCGAGATGTGCGAAAGAGTCATGCAAAGTTTTTTTAATAGAATTGTCTATGTCAAGCAAAGCTGTGGAGGCCATATGAATGATATTTTTTCGAACATAATGTAATGTTATAAGCTTAAAAAAAAATTTGGTTTATATTACTCATACTTTTTATTTTATTGCAATTTTACTTTTTTCGATGAAAATGAAAACTTTGCATCATCAAACAGTTGACTATATGTACCTTCTCCAAAAATAAAATAGCTTGAAAAACTAAAAAATTTCAAAAATAATTTAAAACCCAAATTTGATTGTAAACATACAGTCAAATTTTCTAAAAGATTACTTACATATAAATAATCAACTGTTCTAATAAAAATAATAATTTGTTATTTAAATATAATTTATTATATTTATATAATATAAATTATATTAGTTATACTCGTATTTATTAAAAAATAATTTATATTTCATATCCTCATCTACGAATCATGAGACCTTGCCGTTGGTGAGGGGGCTTGAGTACTCAGTGATACATACAGAGTAGCTGGACCGAAGGTGCATGCAACCTAATCGGAGAGGTACCTGTTGAGAGCCAGACTAAGGAATGATTCCTGAAAGAGGGCAGCAGCTCATTCAGTAGTTGTTAGGGGCGTGAGTCACAATGACTTAAACGGCCATATCAACATCACTCAGTCCTCTGAGTACTGCGCAGCTGAAAGCAATGGATAACTACAACTGCTTTTTTTCCAAGAAAATGTGGCTCTCTGCATTTTCATATAGCAATGGTGGAGGCGCCTTCCTTGGTAAAATATTCCGGAGTTAAACTAGTTCCGCGTTCGGATCTCCGGGTGGGGACTACTAACGAGGGGGTCACCAGAAAATTAAAAAATAACATTCTACGAGTCGGAGCGTGGAATGTTAGAAGTTTAAAAAAGGTTGGTAGGCTGGAAAATTTAAAAAGAGAAATGGATAGGATAAATGTGGATGTAGTCGGAATTAGTGAGGTTCGGTGGGAAGAGGAAGGCGACTTTTGGTCAGGTGATTTTAGAATAATAAACTCAGCTTCAAATAATGGGCAGGCAGGAGTAGGTTTCGTGATGAACAAGAAGATAGGGAGGAGAGTGGAGTATTTCAAAACGTATAGCGATAGAATCATTGTAATAAGGATAAAATCAAAACCTAAACCGACAACGATTGTTAACGTCTATATGCCTACAAGCGTCCATGATGATGATGAGGTAGAGTGTGTATACGAAGAGATTGATGAAGCAATTAAACACGTAAAAGGATGACAATTTAATAATAGTTGGAGATTGGAATGCAAGCATTGGAAAAAGCAAGGAAGGAAATATAGTAGGTGAATACGGGCTGGGAAAAAGGAATGGAAGAGGGGACACAGACTTATAGTTTTGCACAAAGTATAATTTAGTAATTGCCAACACCCAATTTAAAAATCATAATAGAAGAATATACACTTGGAAAAAGCCAGGCGATACTGGAAGGTATCAGATAGATTATATCATGGTTAAGCAAAGATTTAGGAATCAACTCGTTGACTGCAAAACTTACCCTGGATCAGACATTGATAGCGACCATAATTTGGTGATAATGAAATGTAGATTGGGGTTTAAAAACCTGAAGAAAAGGTGTCAGATGAATCGATGGAATTTAGAGAAGCTTGAGTAAGAGGAGGTAAAGAAGATTTTTGAGGAGGACATCACAAGAGGTCTGAGTAAAAAAGATAAGGGAGAAAATGTAGAAGAAGAATGGGAGAATGTTAAAAAGGAAATTCTTAAATCAGCAGAAGCGAACTTAGGGGGAACAAAGAGAACTGGTAGAAAACCTTGGGTTTCAGACAATATATTGCAGCTGATGGATGAACGTAGAAAATATAAGAATGCTAGTGATGAAGAAAGTAAAAGGAAGTATCGATAATTAAATGCAATAAACAGGAAGTGCAAACTAGCGAAAGAAGAGTGGATTAAAGAAAAGTGTTCAGAAGGTGAAAGAGAAATGGTCATTGGTAAAATAGACGGAGCATACAGGAAAGTTAAGGAAAATTTTGGGGTACATAAATTAAAATCTAATAATGTGTTAAACGAAGATGGTACACCAATACATAATACAAAAGGTAAAGTCGATAGATGGGTGGAATATATTGAAGAGTTATACGGAGGAAATGAATTAGAAAATGGTGTTATAGAGGAAGAAGAGGAAGTTGAGGAGGATGAAATGGGAGAAACAATACTGAGATCTGAATTTAAGAGACCATTAAAAGTTTTAAATGGCAGAAAGGCTCCTGGAATAGACGGAATACCTGTAGAATTACTGCGCAGTGCAGGTGAGGAAGCGATTGATAGATTATACAAGCTGGTGTGTAATATTTATGAAAAAGGGGAAGTTCCGTCAGACTTCAAAAAATGTGTTATAGTCATGATACCAAAGAAAGCAGGGACAGATAAATGTGAAGAATACAGAACAATAAGTTTAACTAGTCATGCATAAAAAATCTTAACTAGAATTCTATACAGAAGAATTGAGAGGAGAGTGGAAGAAGTGTTAGGAGAAGACCAATTTGATTTCAGGAAAAGTATAGGGACAAGGGAAGCAATTTTAGGCCTCAGATTAATAGTAGAAGGAAGATTAAAGAAAAACAAACCAACATACTTGGCGTTTATAGACCTAGAAAAGACATTCGATAACGTAGACTGGAATAAAATGTTCAGCATTTTAAAAAAAATTTAGGTTCAAATACAGAGATAGAAGAACAATTTTTAACGTGTACAGGAACCAAACAGCAACAGTAATAATTGAAGAACATAAGAAAGAAGCCATAATAAGAAAGGGAGTCCGACAAGGATGTTTCCTATCCCCGTTACTTTTTAATCTTTACATGGAACTAGCAGTTAATGATGTTCAAGAACAATTTAGATTCGGAGTAACAGTACAAGGTGAAAAGATAAAAATGCTACGATTTGCTGATGATATAGCAACTCTAGCCGACAGTACAAAGGATTTAGAAGAAACAATGAACGGCATAGATGAAGTCCTACGCAAGAACTATCGCATGAAAATAAACAAGTACAAAACAAAAGTAATGAAATGTAGTAGAAATAACAAAGATGGACCACTGAATGTGAAAATAGGAGGAGAAAAGATTATGGAGATAGAAGAATTTTGTTATTTGGGAAGTTGAATTACTAAAGATGGACGAAGCAGGAGCGATATAAAATTCCGAATAGCAAAAGCGAAACGTGCCTTCAGTCAGAAATATAATTTGTTTACATCAAAAATTAATTTAAATGTCAGGAAAAAATTTTTGAAAGTATATGTTGGAGTGTCTCTTTATATGGAAGTGAAGCTTGGACAATCGGAGTATCTGAGAAGAAAAGATTAGAAGCTTTTGAAATGTGGTGCTATAGGAGAATGTTAAAAATCAGATGGGTGGATAAAGTGACAAATGAAGAGGTATTGCGGCAAGTAGATGAAGAAAGAAGCATTTGGAAAAATATAGTTAAAAGAAGAGATAGACTTATAGGCCACATACTAAGGCATCCTGGAATAGTCGCTTTAATATTGGAAGGACAGGTAGAAGGAAAAAATTGTGTAGGCAGTCTACGTTTCGAATATGTAAAACAAATTGTTAGGGATGTAGGATGTAGGGGGTATACTGAAATGAAACGACTAGAGGATGTAGGGGGTATACTGAAATGAAACGACTAGCACTAGATAGGGAATCTTGGAGAGCTGCATCAAACCAGTCAAATGACTGAAGACAAAAAAAAAATTCATATAAATTTCCTCTAATTAAAAAAGCATGTAAGATCAAAAAATCTGTTAGAAAAAATAATCGTTTTAACTGAAAACAAGTCAATTTTATTCGATAATCAATTATCTCATATAAAAGAGAATGTCCTGACTGATTCACTAACTCATAATCAACGTACAACCAAACTATTATAGGCAGAGACCTGAAATTTTCAGGATACCTTCGTATCTTTAAGTAGGCCTGCACTAAGATAGAATTTTGCGAAATTTTGATTTTAAGGGTTTCAAATCAATAAAAAACTAAATTTTGTGTTAACAGTGCTATCTGTTGGACGTAAAAGCAACATACGCTATACTAAATATTTTACGATTCCATTGCAATGTTTCCGATATGTGTGTCCGCTATAGACTAAAAAACTACTGGACCGATTTACGCGCGGGGAAGAAGGGAAAGGGAAAAATCGGACAAGGGAAATAGGGAAAAATCGAAAAATGTAAAAGGGAAGAAGGTAAAAAGGGAAAATGGAAAAAAGAAAAACGGGAAAATGAAATGGAAAGGGAAAAGAAAAAAGAGAAAAAAGAAAAGAAGAAAGGGGAAAGGGAAATGGGGGAAGAGGAAGGGGATCAAATAAATTTAATTAATATTAAATAAAACAATATTAAATAAAATTTAAAGTAAATAAATAATTTAATTAGATTGAATAAAAAAATTATAATATGTAAAGCAAATAATTGAAGATGTCAGATGCAAATAAATTGGTTGTGATTAAAAGCGTAGGTAAAGCATGGAAATGAAGTAATTCATTACATCTGTCAAATAAATAATGTTAATTCATCGTGTGCGCCCGCAGGCGACAGAATGAGTGTTCCAGAAGAATGCCGTTAAATTTTACAGTTGTATTTTTCTGTTTAAAATAATGAAAAAAGTTCATAATAAACATGTGTCCGGAAAACGCTTTGTTTTTAAATTAGTAATAACAAAGAATTTTATGATTTCTGCCTAGCGGCAAAATGAACCTACACCTAAGTTCATCGAAAACCAACTGGAATCGATAACCGGGGAAGAAGGGAGAAAGGGAAAAATTGGAAAAGGGAAGTAGGGAAAAATTGAAAAAGGTAAAAGGGAGAAGGTAAAAAGGGTAGAAGGGAAAAATGGAAAAAAGAAAAAATGGGATAAAAAGGAGAAAAGGAAATGGAAATGGAAAAGAGAAAAATTAAGAGGAAGGGGGAAAGGGAAGTAAGGGAAAGAGAAAGGGGAGAAAACGGGAAGGGAGAGCGAAGCGAGTCATGACCCTCTGATCGTGACGGGAAGCGCAAGTAACCATAGAGCACGGGCGAAACCGCGATGGGGATGCTAGATTTGGGATTTTAATAAATTTTTTGTTTATCTTTATTGGACTTTTATATTGAATTATTTTAATTCATTCATAAAATGGATTGGTCTAACAAATATCGTTCAGTTTTCTTATCTTCCTTTTTTATTTTCCTTTATTTTAGTTTTGGGCGACAATTGTATATTCCTTCAGTATTTTTTTTTTTTTTTAATTTTTCTTTACCATTTTATCAGGATTTAACGAAAATATAAATATAATAGTGTTGATTGAATATTTTTTATTTATAAAAAAATAAGTTTGCTATTAAAAAATCTATTAAAATAAATTCACATTGTCTACAATAAGTAAATTTATCTCATTTTAAATTTCCAGAACTGTACAAACACGGTGTATATAAATAAATATTATTTAAGTAATTTTAAATAAATAAGTCAATCAATCAAAATCTATATACATACTTTCTTAATTCTGGATAGAAAATTACGGTCATTTACATATCCAATTATAAAAATATTAATGAGTAATCGAAAAAAATATTATATAATGGCGAAACTTAGTTTTATGTTACCTTTACAGTAAACTAAAAGCTCTGTAATAGACATTGGTAATTTTGAATTAGACTACTGAAATTTAAAAATTGCATTTTACAACGAAATTGAACTAATAATAAATTTAAAAATGAAATTATCAAACGTAAGTTATTTGTGGAAGCAATTTAGTTGTTCTAAAAAGTAATCTAGCCTGTTTATATATGAATTTTTAACTTTTTTTAATAAGATTTCAAGAGAAAACTTTAAAAAAAATTGTTAAATATCAATGTAAGATAATTATTTAATAAAATACTGATGAAAGGCACGATGCTGTAAAAACGTAGGGGAACGTTCACAGAAACAAAATCTGGGTTTAAATATGGAGTAAAATATAAAAAATGGAATATCTAATGCGTAGTCACTGATGAAAACAGACTGGAAACAGTGTGTAACGTCAGAAATTAAGAAAAGACCAAGCTTTCAGCTGTAGCAGCATTTGCTCAGTGGAACACTTCTTTTCTATCGTTCATCTTCTGCAGCTCCACTCTGAGAAAACCACCATTTTAAAACAGAAGATTATATGAAAAATTGTTACAAATAGAAATCATTCGATACGTTGATAAGGTAATGAAAGATTACATATAAAAAAAACTCGCTTGATAGTGTAATAATAAACATGCAAACAAACAATAGAAGAGCCAAAGATGAAGTTAATAGGATTTCACTCTTGTTCGATCAACTACAAACATTTATGAAGCTAAGAAGTAAACAGAGGCTTACACAAAACTGATCACGTGAAGGTCAAATGAATTCTAGATAATAAATGATAAAACGTTAGTAATTTGTATTTTGTGCTCGTGCGTGCGTTTTTATCTGAATAAACTTATTTAATGAATTGTTTAAATGTTAACAAGGTAATTTAAATTTTTTTGTTTTATAATAAAATAAATCTTGCAATTTTCTTTAAGGTTAAATATATATATATATATAAATTTATGACTGTGTGAGTATATATATATATTGTACTTAAAATAAAATAATTTATTTGATTTAACAAATATATTCTATCTGCTGGTACTACAATAATAAAATATGCCATATTTTTATATTATTTTGTATTTATTAAAATAAAATAAAATGAATACTATCTTTATATACTTAGATCGTGACTCGTAATACTATCTTCAATCAAAAGAAAAATTTTAGTCATGTAGAAGTTGCATATGAAATACTTCACAACCCTATATTTAACAACGTAAATGTTATTTATTTAGAAGGTAATATATTTAAAGCAAGTCGGTTACCTGCAATGCATGTAGATATAATAAAAAAAAAAGAATTATGTTTTCTCTCTATCTCCCTTCGGTGTAAATATTCGTCAAAAATCTTTTGAAATTTTATATTTCATATACAGTACAGAGCTATCAAGATTCGTCTACAATTTTAAAATTAAAGGCCCGTAAAATGCAGAAAAGCTTTTTTTAAATTTTCTTTTTCTTATTTTAGCTTTATTGAAAGACATTTTAAATTTAGAGAAAACTTTACTTAACCAAATTTATTAAGTTCAACCTATATATAAATATTTAGAATAAAATATTCTAAGCCAAACCTCTGGTGTTACTTGCTAATAAAATAATAATACATAAATAACGGCCCGAGTAAAATGATAATTGAAATATTTTCTTTAGTTATTTTTATTAGATTTTTACTTCCTTGTACGTAGTAAAGGAAGTATTGTGATCGCGAAAAATTTCGGTTTTCAGATTTCAACGGAAATATCCATTTTGACCACTTTGGACTTTTTTTCTTAATTGCAGTAATACATCCTCATTGTGAGCTTCTGATCGATATATCATGTGGTACTTAATTTCATTGGTTCCACTGTTATATCCAAATAGAATTTTAATTAATGAAATACTTAGATCTTACAAGGGGCAGGCACATCGGTTAAAATTCGACTTCATCTCCTTTTTTTAACTTTTTTTTTAAATTTAAATATATTGATTTATTAATAATTATTAACCTCTGATTGTAAAAGAAATTTTAGATTTTAAAAGAAATAATAATTTAATAATAATAATAAAAAAAAAATAATGAAAATATCAGAAGTTATTAATGAAATAAAATGTTATGTACTTTTCATTTAAAAAAAATGTGTAATGTAATTTAATAGGGGTACAAGGAAGTCATGTGATGTCCACATCAGTTTTTATCATATCGTTATTCATTTTCATTATGAATTTTCATCGTTATACGAAAATAAAAATCTTTCAAAACGGTTCAGTTAATTTTTTTGCATCATCCATCGACCAAACTAAATCATTCCTACGATATACATTGTTTGATACCTGTTTTTTTTTTTAACGATACAGTTTTCCCCTTTTTCCATTAATATCTCGCTGTTCTGAAGTGTAGAAATTAATTCATTATTCTTGTCTTCTCAAATATCAATCAATTATTTATACAGAAAATAGAAATTACATACAAACAAAAAAAAAAAACGCAGTATTTATAGTAAAAATAGTATTTTTATTTGAAATACAGCAATAAAATAGGCTTATTTTTGTTTTAAAACTCGATCTTTCATGCACCTTTAGAAATATATATAAAAATGGATTCTTGTCTGATTAACAGTTGATTTTATAACAGAAGTTTCAGTAAGTCTACTGTATGTTTCTTTTTATTTAGTTAAACTTTATTGATCAATTAAAACTAATCTGCATATTTAAGTTAAGAATTGTTTTAAATATACATTTTAAGAATTTTATATATATATTTTATAGTTAAAAAAAAAAATTTGTACAGCAAGAGACCTTTCAACGTGTTTGGCTGAAATACGAACAATTGTATAATACAACAAAAAAATTAAAAACTATAAAATAATATATATATGTATATATTTTAAAATCTAGACATACAAAATAAGATTCATGTCCCTTTCCTTGATAACATTATCATTTTTTTATTTTAAACTCTTCCGAATTTTCTATTTTAGTGAAACAAATTGCCTGCAATATTTTTCTAGTGCCTGTTGTATATTCCGACTTTATTGCTGATACATGTATAAACTCTGTTTCTCTTTATGTTTCAAATTCAGTTTCACGAAAGACTACAATAATTTGACGCTTTTAACTAACTATTTAACAACTTTTTTGAAATAACTAAGGTAAAAAATGCACCAAATCAGAGATATTTTTATTGAGAGTAATGATGTTTTCCTTTTTATTATTAGAAGACAATAATTTGTACGGTGAAGAAGGCACTGGGAAACCATTTCAACATTAGGTTTCCTATTCATATAAAATGCAATTTTTGTTACTTTTAAGAACCTCTATGCCGTTTTCAAAAGTGACATATGACTTACGTCAGGTAACCTTCAAACGTTAGGTTATTTTATCTGTTCTAATTAAATACTTTTGCTTACGGTATTTAATTCATTAAAAGCAAATACAGATATTTAATCTTAAATTTTGTCTCTCTGATTAACACTTGATTTTTAATAGAGATATCTATAGATTTACAATATATTTCTTGTAGATTCGGTTACTCTTTATTTAATAATTAAATCTATCCTCATACTTAAGTTAAGAACATTTGAATTTCAAATAGCTCTATTTCAAATACAGTAACCGCCCATTAACCAGCCGGTAGCACTTGACCCGTGCAACGTATCCAAATGCTCACCTGCTCCAACGCTTCAAGTTGAGAAGCAAGTACCTTTCAAATAAACTGATATCTTGTCTTTTGTCAAATTGATTACATTAATACGGTTTTATCATTATAAAATTTATAAATCTAGAAATAAAATATTTGTTTGTTTATTTGTAATTCTTATTAAAAATTGCAAATCTAAATTTATTAAATTAACATTTAAATTATTGAATTTTGTATCGCAAAACATTATTATTATATAATAATGAGGTCGTAATAGTTCGATATGCTTTCCGTAGAAAATTTACTCGACCAAAGTAATTTTACAAAATAACTTTCGTCGATGGCATAATATGTTTGATATCTGTGTAAAGGGATGAAAACGGGATGACCAAGAGTGTCTGAGAAAAATGTTGAACTTATCAGGGAGTCGTTCCTGCGTACTCTTTCCTAAAATAAATTTGTTAGAAAGACCAGCCGCGAACTAACGATGCCGGTGATGACAGTATGGACTATTTAAGAAAACGCTTACGTATGCGTCAATAATATTTACAACTGTTACAGGTTTTGAAACCTTCCGACTGCGGTGTTCGTGCTGACTTCGCAATCGAAATGTTGCAGCGTAAAGATGACGACTTTCTTGATCGTATTTTGTTTAGTGACGAGTCAAAAAACATTTCATCTTAGTGGAATAGTTAATACACATGGGGTCACAAAATTCTCATGAACTCATACAACGCGAATGGAACTCCCTAAAATTAAATCCGGATGGCAAAACCCTTTTTTTCGCTGAAGATGGACTAAAGAATTTTATTTGGCAACAAGATGGTTCGCCTCCCTTTCGGCATAACTCTGTACAGGTTGAATGATGTTTTCTCCAACCGCCGGATCGATTGATAGATGACAAACTGATGAGAGATCAGTTGACTATGGACCCGATGACAGAGCTTTCTTGCGGTGGCTTCGCAAACAAGCTTGGGCTTCCCGATCGGACTCCATATTATTTTTCCTTCGGTTTTTATAAAGATTGTTGTGTTTGTGCTTCCATTAGCTACTGATATATTCCGTTTGAGGCCAGAATTGAAGAAGCTGTCGCTTCTATTTTTCCAGACATGCCGGTTAAATTATGTGACGTACTCTCCTATCGATTGGATTTGTGCCGCGTAATGAAATGCGCTCACTTAGAACACTTGGGGAAAATATTTTATGTGTGATTCGTTATTTTAAATCACAGTTAAATGACATTAAGTAGCTTTAAAACCCAATTTTTTTTGTCCACATTGTGTATAATATAAAATACGATAGTTCGCTTGGAATTAGTTTTCTTTAAATTATTTGTAGACACCTATTTTTTTTTATAAACTTTTAATACAAATAAACAATTGAAACGTAATTAGTACAGTACATATTCGTAGTATCTAAAAAACCTATCCGTTTGGGATAATATCCAACTTCCTTACTTTCGAACTACTAGTTTAACAACTTAATTTATTTTTAATGAGGATTACGAATGTATATGACTCAAATAAATAAATCTCTTATATCTTACTATACTTTTAAAAAAGGCACTGTCTACTTACGTAAGTATTATTTACGTGTTCTAATTTTCGCTATATCTATTTTAATATAATAACTTACGCATACACTAGAAAGAATTATTTTTTCGCCCAATTTAGGTCCGCATTCAAACCTTCTTCATTTCTTTCTTCTTTACTGTTTTCTCTCTTCCCATACCTCTTCATTCTCTTCCCATGTTGTTGTTTGCATTCTTCCGACCATTTCATTTTTTAAATATCTTTCCTTGTATATTTTATTTTAATCTAATTTCTTCTTTTAATTTAATACCTTCATTTTCCGTTAATAACGGCACTAAAAAGGTTTTTTTTTAATTATATAATAGGTTCGTTTATTCTAATTTTCATTACAACTGTATAAAATAACTCAATTTATATATATAAATTATTTAACACTATTTTTCACATAAGTCTATTCTAATATTTATAGCTTCCAATAACTGATATAAATATGAGACGTTCGCTAATATAAATTCGGAGACAAATTATTTACTCAAAAGAATATTGCATAAAACATTAAAATATTCTTAATTTTCCGTTAAATTTTTAAAAATTTGTCTTAGAAAAATTACAATAGATCTTTAACGATTCCGTGCTTTGACAAATATTGGTTGTTCAAGACAAACCTGTAGTTTATTAGATTTCTAATTTTGTTAGATTTCTGACAATTTTTATTGAGAAACAAATTTACCGTAGTTTAACAAAATTATCGTTCGTCATTATTCCAACAAAAAAAATTAAATGTATAGAAAATCTGTTTCAATTTATTAATTTTTTCCCTAGACATTTTATTTTATTTTTTTTATCAAAATTTGCATCCAACTTTTTACCACCTCTGTTTTTTTATTATATTATGTCTTAATTTTAATAACCTCCTCTATGAATCATGAGACCTTGCCGTTGGTGAGGGGGCTTGAGTGCTCAGGGATACAGAGTAGCTGGACCGAAGGTGCAACCATATCGGAGAGGTATCTGTTGAGAGCCAGACTAAGGAATGATTCCTGAAAGAGGGCAGCAGCTCTTTCAGTAGTTGTTAGGGGCGTGAGTCAGGACGACTTAAACGCCCGTATCAACATCACTCAGTCCTCTGAGTACTGCGCAGCTGAAAGCAATGGAAAACTAGCTGCTTTTTTTTTTCCAAGAAAATGTGGCTCTGCATTTTCACATAACAATAATGGAGGCGCCTTCCTTGGTAAAATATTCTGGAGGTAAAATAGTCCCCCGTTCGGATCTCCGGGTGGAGACTACTAAGGAAGGGGTCACCAGAAAATTAAAAAATAACATTCTACGAGTCGGAGCGTGGAATGTTAGAAGCTTAAAAAAGGTTGGTTGGCTAGAAAATTTAAAAAGGGAAATGGATAGGGTGAATGTGGATATAGTAGGAATTAGTGAGGTTCGGTGGGAAGAGGAAGGCGACTTTTGGTCAGGTGATTTTAGAGTAATTAACTCAGCGTCAAATAATGGGCAGGCAGGAGTAGGTTTCGTGATGAACAAGAAGATAGGGAGGAGAGTGGAGTATTTCAAAACGTATAGCGATAGAATCATTGTAATAAGGATAAAATCAAAACCTAAACCGACAACGATTGTTAACGTCTATATGCCTACAAGCGTCCATGATGATGATGAGGTAGAGTGTGTATACGAAGAGATTGATGAAGCAATTAAACACGTAAAAGGAGATGAAAATTTAATAATAGTTGGAGATTGGAATGCAAGCATTGGAAAAGGCAAGGAAGGAAATATAGTGGGTGAATACGGGCTGGGCAAAAGGAATGAAAGAGGGGACTTATAGAATTTTGCACGAAGTATAATTTAGTAATTGCCAACACCCAATTTAAAAATCATAATAGAAGAATATACACTTGGAAAAAGCCAGGCGATACTGGAAGGTATCAGATAGATTATATCATGGTTAAGCAAAGATTTAGGAATCAACTCGTTGACTGCAAAACTTACCCTGGATCAGACATTGATAGCGACCATAATTTGGTGATAATGAAATGTAGATTGGGGTTTAAAAACCTGAAGAAAAGGTGTCAGATGAATCGATGGAATTTAGAGAAGCTTGAGTAAGAGGAGGTAAAGAAGATTTTTGAGGAGGACATCACAAGAGGTCTGAGTAAAAAAGATAAGGGAGAAAATGTAGAAGAAGAATGGGAGAATGTTAAAAAGGAAATTCTTAAATCAGCAGAAGCGAACTTAGGGGGAACAAAGAGAACTGGTAGAAAACCTTGGGTTTCAGACAATATATTGCAGCTGATGGATGAACGTAGAAAATATAAGAATGCTAGTGATGAAGAAAGTAAAAGGAAGTATCGATAATTAAATGCAATAAACAGGAAGTGCAAACTAGCGAAAGAAGAGTGGATTAAAGAAAAGTGTTCAGAAGGTGAAAGAGAAATGGTCATTGGTAAAATAGACGGAGCATACAGGAAAGTTAAGGAAAATTTTGGGGTACATAAATTAAAATCTAATAATGTGTTAAACGAAGATGGTAAACCAATACATAATACAAAAGGTAAAGTCGATAGATGGGTGGAATATATTGAAGAGTTATACGGAGGAAATGAATTAGAAAATGGTGTTATAGAGGAAGAAGAGGAAGTTGAGGAGGATGAAATGGGAGAAACAATACTGAGATCTGAATTTAAGAGACCATTAAAAGTTTTAAATGGCAGAAAGGCTCCTGGAATAGACGGAATACCTGTAGAATTACTGCGCAGTGCAGGTGAGGAAGCGATTGATAGATTATACAAGCTGGTGTGTAATATTTATGAAAAAGGGGAAGTTCCGTCAGACTTCAAAAAATGTGTTATAGTCATGATACCAAAGAAAGCAGGGACAGATAAATGTGAAGAATACAGAACAATAAGTTTAACTAGTCATGCATAAAAAATCTTAACTAGAATTCTATACAGAAGAATTGAGAGGAGAGTGGAAGAAGTGTTAGGAGAAGACCAATTTGATTTCAGGAAAAGTATAGGGACAAGGGAAGCAATTTTAGGCCTCAGATTAATAGTAGAAGGAAGATTAAAGAAAAACAAACCAACATACTTGGCGTTTATAGACCTAGAAAAGACATTCGATAACGTAGACTGGAATAAAATGTTCAGCATTTTAAAAAAAATTTAGGTTCAAATACAGAGATAGAAGAACAATTTTTAACGTGTACAGGAACCAAACAGCAACAGTAATAATTGAAGAACATAAGAAAGAAGCCATAATAAGAAAGGGAGTCCGACAAGGATGTTTCCTATCCCCGTTACTTTTTAATCTTTACATGGAACTAGCAGTTAATGATGTTCAAGAACAATTTAGATTCGGAGTAACAGTACAAGGTGAAAAGATAAAAATGCTACGATTTGCTGATGATATAGCAACTCTAGCCGACAGTACAAAGGATTTAGAAGAAACAATGAACGGCATAGATGAAGTCCTACGCAAGAACTATCGCATGAAAATAAACAAGTACAAAACAAAAGTAATGAAATGTAGTAGAAATAACAAAGATGGACCACTGAATGTGAAAATAGGAGGAGAAAAGATTATGGAGATAGAAGAATTTTGTTATTTGGGAAGTTGAATTACTAAAGATGGACGAAGCAGGAGCGATATAAAATTCCGAATAGCAAAAGCGAAACGTGCCTTCAGTCAGAAATATAATTTGTTTACATCAAAAATTAATTTAAATGTCAGGAAAAAATTTTTGAAAGTATATGTTGGAGTGTCTCTTTATATGGAAGTGAAGCTTGGACAATCGGAGTATCTGAGAAGAAAAGATTAGAAGCTTTTGAAATGTGGTGCTATAGGAGAATGTTAAAAATCAGATGGGTGGATAAAGTGACAAATGAAGAGGTATTGCGGCAAGTAGATGAAGAAAGAAGCATTTGGAAAAATATAGTTAAAAGAAGAGATAGACTTATAGGCCACATACTAAGGCATCCTGGAATAGTCGCTTTAATATTGGAAGGACAGGTAGAAGGAAAAAATTGTGTAGGCAGTCTACGTTTCGAATATGTAAAACAAATTGTTAGGGATGTAGGATGTAGGGGGTATACTGAAATGAAACGACTAGAGGATGTAGGGGGTATACTGAAATGAAACGACTAGCACTAGATAGGGAATCTTGGAGAGCTGCATCAAACCAGTCAAATGACTGAAGACAAAAAAAAAATTCATATAAATTTCCTCTAATTAAAAAAGCATGTAAGATCAAAAAATCTGTTAGAAAAAATAATCGTTTTAACTGAAAACAAGTCAATTTTATTCGATAATCAATTATCTCATATAAAAGAGAATGTCCTGACTGATTCACTAACTCATAATCAACGTACAACCAAACTATTATAGGCAGAGACCTGAAATTTTCAGGATACCTTCGTATCTTTAAGTAGGCCTGCACTAAGATAGAATTTTGCGAAATTTTGATTTTAAGGGTTTCAAATCAATAAAAAACTAAATTTTGTGTTAACAGTGCTATCTGTTGGACGTAAAAGCAACATACGCTATACTAAATATTTTACGATTCCATTGCAATGTTTCCGATATGTGTGTCCGCTATAGACTAAAAAACTACTGGACCGATTTACGCGCGGGGAAGAAGGGAAAGGGAAAAATCGGACAAGGGAAATAGGGAAAAATCGAAAAATGTAAAAGGGAAGAAGGTAAAAAGGGAAAATGGAAAAAAGAAAAACGGGAAAATGAAATGGAAAGGGAAAAGAAAAAAGAGAAAAAAGAAAAGAAGAAAGGGGAAAGGGAAATGGGGGAAGAGGAAGGGGATCAAATAAATTTAATTAATATTAAATAAAACAATATTAAATAAAATTTAAAGTAAATAAATAATTTAATTAGATTGAATAAAAAAATTATAATATGTAAAGCAAATAATTGAAGATGTCAGATGCAAATAAATTGGTTGTGATTAAAAGCGTAGGTAAAGCATGGAAATGAAGTAATTCATTACATCTGTCAAATAAATAATGTTAATTCATCGTGTGCGCCCGCAGGCGACAGAATGAGTGTTCCAGAAGAATGCCGTTAAATTTTACAGTTGTATTTTTCTGTTTAAAATAATGAAAAAAGTTCATAATAAACATGTGTCCGGAAAACGCTTTGTTTTTAAATTAGTAATAACAAAGAATTTTATGATTTCTGCCTAGCGGCAAAATGAACCTACACCTAAGTTCATCGAAAACCAACTGGAATCGATAACCGGGGAAGAAGGGAGAAAGGGAAAAATTGGAAAAGGGAAGTAGGGAAAAATTGAAAAAGGTAAAAGGGAGAAGGTAAAAAGGGTAGAAGGGAAAAATGGAAAAAAGAAAAAATGGGATAAAAAGGAGAAAAGGAAATGGAAATGGAAAAGAGAAAAATTAAGAGGAAGGGGGAAAGGGAAGTAAGGGAAAGAGAAAGGGGAGAAAACGGGAAGGGAGAGCGAAGCGAGTCATGACCCTCTGATCGTGACGGGAAGCGCAAGTAACCATAGAGCACGGGCGAAACCGCGATGGGGATGCTAGATTTGGGATTTTAATAAATTTTTTGTTTATCTTTATTGGACTTTTATATTGAATTATTTTAATTCATTCATAAAATGGATTGGTCTAACAAATATCGTTCAGTTTTCTTATCTTCCTTTTTTATTTTCCTTTATTTTAGTTTTGGGCGACAATTGTATATTCCTTCAGTATTTTTTTTTTTTTTTAATTTTTCTTTACCATTTTATCAGGATTTAACGAAAATATAAATATAATAGTGTTGATTGAATATTTTTTATTTATAAAAAAATAAGTTTGCTATTAAAAAATCTATTAAAATAAATTCACATTGTCTACAATAAGTAAATTTATCTCATTTTAAATTTCCAGAACTGTACAAACACGGTGTATATAAATAAATATTATTTAAGTAATTTTAAATAAATAAGTCAATCAATCAAAATCTATATACATACTTTCTTAATTCTGGATAGAAAATTACGGTCATTTACATATCCAATTATAAAAATATTAATGAGTAATCGAAAAAAATATTATATAATGGCGAAACTTAGTTTTATGTTACCTTTACAGTAAACTAAAAGCTCTGTAATAGACATTGGTAATTTTGAATTAGACTACTGAAATTTAAAAATTGCATTTTACAACGAAATTGAACTAATAATAAATTTAAAAATGAAATTATCAAACGTAAGTTATTTGTGGAAGCAATTTAGTTGTTCTAAAAAGTAATCTAGCCTGTTTATATATGAATTTTTAACTTTTTTTAATAAGATTTCAAGAGAAAACTTTAAAAAAAATTGTTAAATATCAATGTAAGATAATTATTTAATAAAATACTGATGAAAGGCACGATGCTGTAAAAACGTAGGGGAACGTTCACAGAAACAAAATCTGGGTTTAAATATGGAGTAAAATATAAAAAATGGAATATCTAATGCGTAGTCACTGATGAAAACAGACTGGAAACAGTGTGTAACGTCAGAAATTAAGAAAAGACCAAGCTTTCAGCTGTAGCAGCATTTGCTCAGTGGAACACTTCTTTTCTATCGTTCATCTTCTGCAGCTCCACTCTGAGAAAACCACCATTTTAAAACAGAAGATTATATGAAAAATTGTTACAAATAGAAATCATTCGATACGTTGATAAGGTAATGAAAGATTACATATAAAAAAAACTCGCTTGATAGTGTAATAATAAACATGCAAACAAACAATAGAAGAGCCAAAGATGAAGTTAATAGGATTTCACTCTTGTTCGATCAACTACAAACATTTATGAAGCTAAGAAGTAAACAGAGGCTTACACAAAACTGATCACGTGAAGGTCAAATGAATTCTAGATAATAAATGATAAAACGTTAGTAATTTGTATTTTGTGCTCGTGCGTGCGTTTTTATCTGAATAAACTTATTTAATGAATTGTTTAAATGTTAACAAGGTAATTTAAATTTTTTTGTTTTATAATAAAATAAATCTTGCAATTTTCTTTAAGGTTAAATATATATATATATATAAATTTATGACTGTGTGAGTATATATATATATTGTACTTAAAATAAAATAATTTATTTGATTTAACAAATATATTCTATCTGCTGGTACTACAATAATAAAATATGCCATATTTTTATATTATTTTGTATTTATTAAAATAAAATAAAATGAATACTATCTTTATATACTTAGATCGTGACTCGTAATACTATCTTCAATCAAAAGAAAAATTTTAGTCATGTAGAAGTTGCATATGAAATACTTCACAACCCTATATTTAACAACGTAAATGTTATTTATTTAGAAGGTAATATATTTAAAGCAAGTCGGTTACCTGCAATGCATGTAGATATAATAAAAAAAAAAGAATTATGTTTTCTCTCTATCTCCCTTCGGTGTAAATATTCGTCAAAAATCTTTTGAAATTTTATATTTCATATACAGTACAGAGCTATCAAGATTCGTCTACAATTTTAAAATTAAAGGCCCGTAAAATGCAGAAAAGCTTTTTTTAAATTTTCTTTTTCTTATTTTAGCTTTATTGAAAGACATTTTAAATTTAGAGAAAACTTTACTTAACCAAATTTATTAAGTTCAACCTATATATAAATATTTAGAATAAAATATTCTAAGCCAAACCTCTGGTGTTACTTGCTAATAAAATAATAATACATAAATAACGGCCCGAGTAAAATGATAATTGAAATATTTTCTTTAGTTATTTTTATTAGATTTTTACTTCCTTGTACGTAGTAAAGGAAGTATTGTGATCGCGAAAAATTTCGGTTTTCAGATTTCAACGGAAATATCCATTTTGACCACTTTGGACTTTTTTTCTTAATTGCAGTAATACATCCTCATTGTGAGCTTCTGATCGATATATCATGTGGTACTTAATTTCATTGGTTCCACTGTTATATCCAAATAGAATTTTAATTAATGAAATACTTAGATCTTACAAGGGGCAGGCACATCGGTTAAAATTCGACTTCATCTCCTTTTTTTAACTTTTTTTTTAAATTTAAATATATTGATTTATTAATAATTATTAACCTCTGATTGTAAAAGAAATTTTAGATTTTAAAAGAAATAATAATTTAATAATAATAATAAAAAAAAAATAATGAAAATATCAGAAGTTATTAATGAAATAAAATGTTATGTACTTTTCATTTAAAAAAAATGTGTAATGTAATTTAATAGGGGTACAAGGAAGTCATGTGATGTCCACATCAGTTTTTATCATATCGTTATTCATTTTCATTATGAATTTTCATCGTTATACGAAAATAAAAATCTTTCAAAACGGTTCAGTTAATTTTTTTGCATCATCCATCGACCAAACTAAATCATTCCTACGATATACATTGTTTGATACCTGTTTTTTTTTTTAACGATACAGTTTTCCCCTTTTTCCATTAATATCTCGCTGTTCTGAAGTGTAGAAATTAATTCATTATTCTTGTCTTCTCAAATATCAATCAATTATTTATACAGAAAATAGAAATTACATACAAACAAAAAAAAAAAACGCAGTATTTATAGTAAAAATAGTATTTTTATTTGAAATACAGCAATAAAATAGGCTTATTTTTGTTTTAAAACTCGATCTTTCATGCACCTTTAGAAATATATATAAAAATGGATTCTTGTCTGATTAACAGTTGATTTTATAACAGAAGTTTCAGTAAGTCTACTGTATGTTTCTTTTTATTTAGTTAAACTTTATTGATCAATTAAAACTAATCTGCATATTTAAGTTAAGAATTGTTTTAAATATACATTTTAAGAATTTTATATATATATTTTATAGTTAAAAAAAAAAATTTGTACAGCAAGAGACCTTTCAACGTGTTTGGCTGAAATACGAACAATTGTATAATACAACAAAAAAATTAAAAACTATAAAATAATATATATATGTATATATTTTAAAATCTAGACATACAAAATAAGATTCATGTCCCTTTCCTTGATAACATTATCATTTTTTTATTTTAAACTCTTCCGAATTTTCTATTTTAGTGAAACAAATTGCCTGCAATATTTTTCTAGTGCCTGTTGTATATTCCGACTTTATTGCTGATACATGTATAAACTCTGTTTCTCTTTATGTTTCAAATTCAGTTTCACGAAAGACTACAATAATTTGACGCTTTTAACTAACTATTTAACAACTTTTTTGAAATAACTAAGGTAAAAAATGCACCAAATCAGAGATATTTTTATTGAGAGTAATGATGTTTTCCTTTTTATTATTAGAAGACAATAATTTGTACGGTGAAGAAGGCACTGGGAAACCATTTCAACATTAGGTTTCCTATTCATATAAAATGCAATTTTTGTTACTTTTAAGAACCTCTATGCCGTTTTCAAAAGTGACATATGACTTACGTCAGGTAACCTTCAAACGTTAGGTTATTTTATCTGTTCTAATTAAATACTTTTGCTTACGGTATTTAATTCATTAAAAGCAAATACAGATATTTAATCTTAAATTTTGTCTCTCTGATTAACACTTGATTTTTAATAGAGATATCTATAGATTTACAATATATTTCTTGTAGATTCGGTTACTCTTTATTTAATAATTAAATCTATCCTCATACTTAAGTTAAGAACATTTGAATTTCAAATAGCTCTATTTCAAATACAGTAACCGCCCATTAACCAGCCGGTAGCACTTGACCCGTGCAACGTATCCAAATGCTCACCTGCTCCAACGCTTCAAGTTGAGAAGCAAGTACCTTTCAAATAAACTGATATCTTGTCTTTTGTCAAATTGATTACATTAATACGGTTTTATCATTATAAAATTTATAAATCTAGAAATAAAATATTTGTTTGTTTATTTGTAATTCTTATTAAAAATTGCAAATCTAAATTTATTAAATTAACATTTAAATTATTGAATTTTGTATCGCAAAACATTATTATTATATAATAATGAGGTCGTAATAGTTCGATATGCTTTCCGTAGAAAATTTACTCGACCAAAGTAATTTTACAAAATAACTTTCGTCGATGGCATAATATGTTTGATATCTGTGTAAAGGGATGAAAACGGGATGACCAAGAGTGTCTGAGAAAAATGTTGAACTTATCAGGGAGTCGTTCCTGCGTACTCTTTCCTAAAATAAATTTGTTAGAAAGACCAGCCGCGAACTAACGATGCCGGTGATGACAGTATGGACTATTTAAGAAAACGCTTACGTATGCGTCAATAATATTTACAACTGTTACAGGTTTTGAAACCTTCCGACTGCGGTGTTCGTGCTGACTTCGCAATCGAAATGTTGCAGCGTAAAGATGACGACTTTCTTGATCGTATTTTGTTTAGTGACGAGTCAAAAAACATTTCATCTTAGTGGAATAGTTAATACACATGGGGTCACAAAATTCTCATGAACTCATACAACGCGAATGGAACTCCCTAAAATTAAATCCGGATGGCAAAACCCTTTTTTTCGCTGAAGATGGACTAAAGAATTTTATTTGGCAACAAGATGGTTCGCCTCCCTTTCGGCATAACTCTGTACAGGTTGAATGATGTTTTCTCCAACCGCCGGATCGATTGATAGATGACAAACTGATGAGAGATCAGTTGACTATGGACCCGATGACAGAGCTTTCTTGCGGTGGCTTCGCAAACAAGCTTGGGCTTCCCGATCGGACTCCATATTATTTTTCCTTCGGTTTTTATAAAGATTGTTGTGTTTGTGCTTCCATTAGCTACTGATATATTCCGTTTGAGGCCAGAATTGAAGAAGCTGTCGCTTCTATTTTTCCAGACATGCCGGTTAAATTATGTGACGTACTCTCCTATCGATTGGATTTGTGCCGCGTAATGAAATGCGCTCACTTAGAACACTTGGGGAAAATATTTTATGTGTGATTCGTTATTTTAAATCACAGTTAAATGACATTAAGTAGCTTTAAAACCCAATTTTTTTTGTCCACATTGTGTATAATATAAAATACGATAGTTCGCTTGGAATTAGTTTTCTTTAAATTATTTGTAGACACCTATTTTTTTTTATAAACTTTTAATACAAATAAACAATTGAAACGTAATTAGTACAGTACATATTCGTAGTATCTAAAAAACCTATCCGTTTGGGATAATATCCAACTTCCTTACTTTCGAACTACTAGTTTAACAACTTAATTTATTTTTAATGAGGATTACGAATGTATATGACTCAAATAAATAAATCTCTTATATCTTACTATACTTTTAAAAAAGGCACTGTCTACTTACGTAAGTATTATTTACGTGTTCTAATTTTCGCTATATCTATTTTAATATAATAACTTACGCATACACTAGAAAGAATTATTTTTTCGCCCAATTTAGGTCCGCATTCAAACCTTCTTCATTTCTTTCTTCTTTACTGTTTTCTCTCTTCCCATACCTCTTCATTCTCTTCCCATGTTGTTGTTTGCATTCTTCCGACCATTTCATTTTTTAAATATCTTTCCTTGTATATTTTATTTTAATCTAATTTCTTCTTTTAATTTAATACCTTCATTTTCCGTTAATAACGGCACTAAAAAGGTTTTTTTTTAATTATATAATAGGTTCGTTTATTCTAATTTTCATTACAACTGTATAAAATAACTCAATTTATATATATAAATTATTTAACACTATTTTTCACATAAGTCTATTCTAATATTTATAGCTTCCAATAACTGATATAAATATGAGACATTCGCTAATATAAATTCGGAGACAAATTATTTACTCAAAAGAATATTGCATAAAACATTAAAATATTCTTAATTTTCCGTTAAATTTTTAAAAATTTGTCTTAGAAAAATTACAATAGATCTTTAACGATTCCGTGCTTTGACAAATATTGGTTGTTCAAGACAAACCTGTAGTTTATTAGATTTCTAATTTTGTTAGATTTCTGACAATTTTTATTGAGAAACAAATTTACCGTAGTTTAACAAAATTATCGTTCGTCATTATTCCAACAAAAAAAATTAAATGTATAGAAAATCTGTTTCAATTTATTAATTTTTTCCCTAGACATTTTATTTTATTTTTTTTATCAAAATTTGCATCCAACTTTTTACCACCTCTGTTTTTTTATTATATTATGTCTTAATTTTAATAACCTCCTCTATGAATCATGAGACCTTGCCGTTGGTGAGGGGGCTTGAGTGCTCAGGGATACAGAGTAGCTGGACCGAAGGTGCAACCATATCGGAGAGGTATCTGTTGAGAGCCAGACTAAGGAATGATTCCTGAAAGAGGGCAGCAGCTCTTTCAGTAGTTGTTAGGGGCGTGAGTCAGGACGACTTAAACGCCCGTATCAACATCACTCAGTCCTCTGAGTACTGCGCAGCTGAAAGCAATGGAAAACTAGCTGCTTTTTTTTTCCAAGAAAATGTGGCTCTGCATTTTCACATAACAATAATGGAGGCGCCTTCCTTGGTAAAATATTCTGGAGGTAAAATAGTCCCCCGTTCGGATCTCCGGGTGGAGACTACTAAGGAAGGGGTCACCAGAAAATTAAAAAATAACATTCTACGAGTCGGAGCGTGGAATGTTAGAAGCTTAAAAAAGGTTGGTTGGCTAGAAAATTTAAAAAGGGAAATGGATAGGGTGAATGTGGATATAGTAGGAATTAGTGAGGTTCGGTGGGAAGAGGAAGGCGACTTTTGGTCAGGTGATTTTAGAGTAATTAACTCAGCGTCAAATAATGGGCAGGCAGGAGTAGGTTTCGTGATGAACAAGAAGATAGGGAGGAGAGTGGAGTATTTCAAAACGTATAGCGATAGAATCATTGTAATAAGGATAAAATCAAAACCTAAACCGACAACGATTGTTAACGTCTATATGCCTACAAGCGTCCATGATGATGATGAGGTAGAGTGTGTATACGAAGAGATTGATGAAGCAATTAAACACGTAAAAGGAGATGAAAATTTAATAATAGTTGGAGATTGGAATGCAAGCATTGGAAAAGGCAAGGAAGGAAATATAGTGGGTGAATACGGGCTGGGCAAAAGGAATGAAAGAGGGGACTTATAGAATTTTGCACGAAGTATAATTTAGTAATTGCCAACACCCAATTTAAAAATCATAATAGAAGAATATACACTTGGAAAAAGCCAGGCGATACTGGAAGGTATCAGATAGATTATATCATGGTTAAGCAAAGATTTAGAAATCAACTCGTTGACTGCAAAACTTACCCTGGAGCAGACATTGATAGCGACCATAATTTGGTGATAATGAAATGTAGATTGGGGCTTAAAAACCTGAAGAAAAGGTGTCAGATGAATCGGTGGAATTTAGAGAAGCTTGAGGAAGAGGAGGTAAAGAAGATTTTTGAGGAGGACATCGCAAGAGGTATGAGTAAAAAAGATAAGGTAGAAAATGTAGAAGAAGAATGGGAGAATGTTAAAAAGGAAATTCTTAAATCAGCAGAAGCAAACTTAGGCGGAATAAAGAGAACTGGTAGAAAACCTTGGGTTTCAGACGATATATTGCAGCTGATGGATGAACGTAGAAAATATAAGAATGCTAGTGATGAAGAAAGTAAAAGGAACCATCGGCAATTAAGAAATGCTATAAACAGGAAGTGCAAACTGGTGAAAGAAGAGTGGATTAAAGAAAAGTGTTCAGAAGTGGAAAGAGAAATGAACATTGGTAAAATAGACGGAGCATACAGGAAAGTTAAGGAAAATTTTGGGGTACATAAATTAAAATCTAATAATGTGTTAAACAAAGATGGTACACCAATATATAATACGAAAGGTAAAGTCGATAGATGGGTGGAATATATTGAAGAGTTATACGGAGGAAATGAATTAGAAAATGGTGTTATAGAGGAAGAAGAGGAAGTTGAGGAGGATGAAATGGGAGAAACAATACTGAGATCTGAATTTAAGAGAGCATTAAAAGATTTAAATGGCAGAAAGGCTCCTGGAATAGACGGAATACCTGTAGAATTACTGCGCAGTGCAGGTGAGGAAGCGATTGATAGATTATACAAACTGGTGTGTAATATTTATGAAAATGGGGAATTTCCATCAGACTTCAAAAAAAGTGTTATAGTTATGATACCATAGAAAGCAGGGGCAGATAAATGTGAAGAATACAGAACAATTAGTTTAACTAGTCATGCATCAAAAATCTTAACTAGAATTTTTTACAGAAGAATTGAGAGGAGAGTGGAAGAAGTGTTAGGAGAAGACCAATTTGGGTTCAGGAAAAGTATAGGGACAAGGGAAGCAATTTTAGGCCTCAGATTAATAGTAGAAGGAAGATTAAAGAAAAACAAACCAACATACTTGGCGTTTATAGACCTAGAAAAGGCTTTCGATAACGTAGACTGGAATAAAATGTTCAGCATTTTAAAAAAATTAGGGTTCAAATACAGAGATAGAAGAACAATTGCTAACATGTACAGGAACCAAACAGCAACAATAACAATTGAAGAACATAACAAAGAAGCCCTAATAAGAAAGGGAGTCCGACAAGGATGTTCCCTATCGCCGTTACTTTTTAATCTTTACATGAAACTAGCAGTTAATGATGTTAAAGAACAATTTAGATTCGGAGTAACAGTACAAGGTGAAAAGATAATGATGCTACGATGTGCTGATGATATAGTAATTCTAGCCGAGAGTAAAAAGGATTTAGAAGAAACAATGAACGGCATAGATGAAGTCCTACGCAAAAACTATCGCATGAAAATAAACAAGAACAAAACAAAAGTAATGAAATGTAGTAGAAATAACAAAGATGGACCACTGAATGTGAAAATAGGAGGAGAAAAGATTATGGAGGTAGAAGAATTTTGTTATTTGGGAAGTAGAATTAGTAAAGATGGACGAAGCAGGAACGATATAAAATGCCGAATAGCACAAGCTAAACGAGCCTTCAGTAAGAAATATAATTTGTTTACATCAAAAATGAATTTAAATGTCAGGAAAAGATTTTTGAAAGTGTATGTTTGGAGTGTCGCTTTATATGGAAGTGAAACTTGGACAATCGGAGCATCTGAGAAGAAAAGATTAGAAGCTTTTGAAATGTGGTGCTATAGGAGAATGTTAAAAATCAGATGGGTGGATAAAGTGACAAATGAAGAGGTATTGCGGCAAATAGATGAAGAAAGTAGCATTTGGAAAAATATAGTTAAAAGAAGAAACAGACTTATAGGCCACATACTAAGGCATCCTGGAATAGTCGCTTTAATATTGGAAGGACAGGTAGAAGGGAAAAATTGTGTAGGCAGGCCACGTTTGGAGTATGTAAAACAAATTGTTGGGGATGTAGGATGTAGAGGGTATACTGAAATGAAACGACTAGCACTAGATAGGGAATCTTGGAGAGCTGCATCAAACCAGTCAAATGACTGAAGACAAAAAAAAAAAAAAATTTAATAAAAAATTTGCTAGATAATTTAGCTTAATATTTATTTAAAAAATTTAACCGAAGAATAACTCTTGCGCAGTTCTAAGCAAGAAGAGCGATTTTTCGTAACCGAAGCTCTCACTATTTCGCAGTTTGAAACGCACTGCTTTTCGGAGTTTAATGCACTACTCGTACATAGGTTCGATTAACGAGTAGACCACACAAGTATCAAGTTTCAGCTCGCTCAGCGCTTTGTCTCACTGCATAAGCGCATATGAAAACACACCGATACAAAGTCAGTATAACCTCAAATTGAGGGTATGTCTGTTGTCGATCTTAAATTGAGCGTAACTGAGGCACGACTCGACCAATCTTCATCAAATTTTCACATGCAGAACTTCACATACACTATTAAACAATATCTAAATTTTAATGAAATCGATCTAGTACTTTTAGAGACTTTCGAGACAAATGTTACGCATAGGCCTAAACATATAAGTTAAGTTTAATACTACTCTACGAGTTCTATTTTTAAAAAAACGTAGATTTGTTTGTATAATTAATGTTGTTACAATTAGCATACATGTAATCGTAAATAATTAACTGTTAACAACATTATTACGTACATGCTAAACGATGAATTGAGTAGGACGATGCAATATCGAACGGTCCTGGTGTAGAACTTACCTCATGAAAACTACTGTAGAACTTTACATCATGAGAACTACTGTTAGACTAATAGGACGATATGAATCGAACGAGTCCAAGACAAAAACTGAATAATTATTCTGTTCACTTAGTACAAGATGCAAACAGGATGCACCTGCATTGCATTCCATCACACGGTGGATTTCTTAGTATTAAGTGATATGAAGCACACGTGGACACAACTTTATATATATATAAAGTTATAAGTTTATAGGTTTATATAGATTTTTTTTTTCTCTAACTAATTTTTCAGCTACTGCCAGGTCACTCTCACACACGCTCTTTCTTCCCCTCTCACAATCTCTCTCTCTCTCTTTCTGTGTGTGTGTGTGTGAGCGCGCGCGCGCATGTAGGCAAATGCAATTACCGCTACCGGCTTGCCAGGCCTGATATAACTGCAATGCAAATGTAAATATACCGATAAACATGTAGTCTTGAACACACTCACTCTATCTCTCTCTCCCTCTATCACACTCGCTCATTCTATTTCTCTCTCCCTCTCTCTCTCTCACACACACACACACACACACACACACACACACTCGCTCACTCTCTCTCTTTATATTTATATATTATTATAATGCATTATTTCCTGCATTTTTTATTAATGATTAAATTTTATTATTTCTTTGATTTTGCAGGTATATAATTTTTTTGTGTACAACCGGTTTCCGGCTCAGCCCATTAGAATGGAATTTACGAATTAAAATATTGCACCATACGATGGGCTGAATCCGAAACCTGACGATGGGCACAAAAAAAAACATATATACATGCTAATGTAAGTAAAAATAAAATGTAATCATTAATAATCGTATATCAAAGGAAATTACATTTTAAGTGAATAGTATTTTCGTATTCCTTATACCTCAAAACCTAAAGAGAATTCAATTTCTTCCCCACCCCTGCATTAACACCGTGCGACCGAAAATAATATCGTACTTTTCTTCGAAAATTCGGTAAAAAAATATTTGACAACCGCTTTCCGTTGTGATTAATATTTCTTTATATCTATAAACAAATGAATATTTTCGTTTTTAATTTTATCTGGTGTTAAATTTTAAAATTTAAATTTGTTATTTATGTTTTTTATCTTGTGTTTTTCTCCGTTTATTTTAAATTCTGCCTTTACGTATCCTATTTTATATATTTCTTACTGTTTTTAAAGAACAAAATTTTTTTTCGTTACCTTATTTCTCCCTCTCCTAAATCGTAACAATATAGAAAATTGCATATCGATTCGCAACAGAGAATATTAATCCCCTGCTTTATATTATCTCTCCCAAACTTTCTTATTGCTGTGCAGCTAAAACATCTGTCATAATAAAGGCACCGATCAGAGAGATTGCTTTCTCTGAGACTAAACGTGTTTAATATAAGCCCGTTTGTATGGTGAACACGAAGTTATTGCTAGTGCTGATTGTCACCTTAATCTGTGTAGACTTGTCAAACATTACGCGATAGTATATACCGTTCAGTAACAATATCAACGGAAAACAATTTCACTCTTCGCTTTTCCTAGTAAGCCGTTGACATGGGGTGATATTCATTTTTGAGAACGATTATAAAGTTTTTAAAAATTAATTTTTTCTCACGTCAGACCTCCTTACTTGTTACTGTTGTAGCGCAAATAAAACTAGAACGTTAAGTTAACATAACATTTACATTTGCTGTATTTTAAGAAGAAAACCTGTCGAATGCCAATATGTATTATTCGTATGAGTCTTTTACGTTTTAATAATTCAGATTTAAACATTTCCTGAAAACAAATATAAAATTACAGTAAGAACAGAATATTATCGGTTAAATTCTAAAATTTTTAAATTTCAATACTATAAATACAATTTAAAAGATAAAATAATGCATAATACTTGATAATATCTGAACCGACTAGGTTTATTGTATTATTAAATTGGTTGCCATGTTAAATATTTCTTCATTTCCAGATCGAGCTATCGTTACATGAATGAATGAGACGATGGAAATCTCCTCAAGATAAAGAATAACATATTATAAAAATCTTGGTAAATTATCTTAATTTTTTTAAACTTCAAAAAAAAGTTACAAATTACTATTAAATTCTTTCTTTTATTTATATTATAATCAAGGGTTTATTTCTCAGTTTAATAAGAAAATGGTTTTTTCTATCGCTCAACATAAAATAAATGTTTATAATGCATCAAGAAGAAACGGAATTCATATAAAGATGGGTGTTGAATCTTTTCTTTTTTGAGTTATTGCTTGTGAAAAATTTCGCTATAATTTCTGCTCCAACGGTAGAATGAAGTTATGTTAAAAATCATCGGCCGTAAATTATACTATCTCAAATAATTCATGACCTGTAAATATGAATAAAACAGTTCTTAGAACTGCGTCTCTTGTAACATTTTAGAAAATTATTATAAATAATAAAATATTTTGCAACAAAGTTTTGTATTCATAAGAAACTAACTTTCCCATATGACGGAGAATATTTTAAGCAGCTTATTTAATTGTTTGTATGTTGCTTTTATTGTTTATGTTTATATTTGTTATTTTTTTAAATAAATAATTGCTTTTGTTTTGTTTAATACTTAATAAAATTGCTATGTTTGTTATGTTTTGTTTTTAATAATCTTTGAGATTCTCTCTTTTGTATTTAGTTTCTGTGGATATTATACATATCACTTTTACTCAGAATCAAATTTTCTGCTAGTCTTATTTAAAAATGTTACGTGTTTACTACCGATTAAACAAAGTTAATTTACGCTAAACATAAAATAGGTTATTTTTTCAACCTAGTCTTTTGTCTTTAGCCACAGATTTCTCGTAAACTACTAAAAATACAAGAGCTTTCGTATAATAAGTACCATAACCGAAAAATAGAAGACAACCTGCCGTAAGGTACAGAATTAATTATTTTAAAAAATAACAAGCGACTCGTGCCAAGCTGATGGTAGGAAATTGAACCGAGAAGTGTTTCCCAGTTTTCGTCTTCATTAATCTGTAAACAATCTTAATCTTAATTCAGTATATTCATGTTAAGCGCATCGAATCTACAAGTGATACTTTTACTATATTCACTACGGGGACTAAGTAAGAGTAAACATCATTAATTTCAGAGAAAGGAACCTATGATTGATACCTTTTGTACCTTATATTGTTTGTATACGTCACAACCGTAAAAAATAGATCTAAATCAATTTGTATAACGATACATAATTTACTACGGGAAACTATATATTATATGCATGCATTTTCTTCACTTAATAGGAATTTGCAATTACTTACGCTTCGTATTTTCTATTAATTATTATTATATTTACACATAAAATCTCTGAATGAACGTCATTACCAACGAGCGTCAAAAATAAATGATTAAAAATATAATCACAAATGTACGAGTAAAGCTTGATATTGGTGTTAAATGAACAAACATGATTGGCAGCTAATCTATTGTTTTGATCTCCTGACTAACACATATGACATCAAAGAAACCGGATTTCAAACAATCATTTTCAGGGCTCGCATACTAGACCGATTAATATATCTTTATAAGTATTACAAAACGGTTTTTTGACAGTATCAGTAAAAATAAAAATGTGAATTTTAGTAAAATGTTATAACAAAGACTAATAATTTTCATAGAATTTCGTTTAACAAAGTTTTAAAAATTAAATGAGTTTTTTTAATTTTTTTAATGATTCTGAAATTAATTTTATCGGTTTCTTTATTTTAAATACAGAATTATGCTGTATTACATTCGATAATCTTATGTTTAACGGTAACTAAAAAATAATAGCTTACAGTAAGTGAATTTCAAATAAAATTTCTACCGATTAATATTATGGAGTTTAATTTATTTTTTCTTTATTTTAACAAACCCGATTGATAAATTTAGTTATTATTATTATTATTATTATTACTTTAAATTTAATTATTTTAACATCAGAAAATTAACGAAAGAATTATGTTATGGGTTTATTACACTTCTTTTTTTAATAAGAGAATAAATAAATAAATTATAATTAAAAATTAATTTCTCATTGTTTATTTCTACTGAATTTTTATCCCGTACTTGCAATTATAAAATAAAAAATCTTTCAGAATTTTTCATCAAAACAAAGTAAAATATTTCTTCCATACAATGTTGAATAATCTGATGGTTACGTCTTAATTATCATTTCCCTTTCAGATACGTATAATTTATTTTCCATTTATCTTTGGTTTAAGAGCACATATATGTCAGGTTTTTCATGAGGATGAACGTAAGATTGAAGCTACGACCCTCCTGTTGAAAAAAACACAACGTAGGTATTAATAAGTATAGAAATCCTTAAATAACTTTACTACAGTTAAACATAGAGACGTAAAATTTAACAAGTACTTCTACTTTGAAAAAATAAATTTTTTTGGCGTGCCACCGCATCTTATCATCCATGGGGCTCCGTTAGGGAAGGGGGAGAATTTTGAAATTTTAAACGGAAACGATAGGATTATGCGGTTGTAGCACTTCATTTTAATAGGTATTAAAAAAGATTTAACGTAAAAACATTCGGGGAGTTATAATTCTAACCAAAATTACGGCCATTTATATTTTTTCACAGCTGTTTTCATAAATAAATGCTCAAAGTGAAACATTAAAAAAAATTAAATTTTGCAAACGATTCAACTTCAAAATGATCTATTTTTATCATAGGTATAAGACTACCTATTTCGGATGCCCTTTTAAGTGACATCACAATCTTTCTCCTTTGTGTTTCAAATTTTTGAGCTGCTTAGGAGGAAGACTCGTACCGAAAAATAGATTGTTGCAAGGAATCAGTATATCATAATTTCCATTTTTCCATCTTAAACTGATAAAATGTTAATAAGGGTTGTCGTACTTTACTAAAACTTAGTATTATATGTTATAATATAAATTATAATTATTACTTTTTACTTTACCGAAAAATTTTATATTCATTAATTTCAAAGATTAAATATTTTAAATAACTATCAAAATTCGTACTTTATACTGCCGAATAACCAGAATATGAATTATTAGTAACTTTAATACTTCGCGGTATATAAGATAATTTACAACAGATATGTCACTTCTAAAACCCTGAAAAAAAATGTTTCCTTAAGAATAAATTCTCCCAAACATCGTGACAAAAGAAAAAGGAAACTTATGATTAACGTAGTTTCATGTAAAAGCAAAAATCAACACAGAAGGCTTTGATAAAAATTATTTGAGCACCTATTTATTTAAGCGGTGATGCCAAAAACTCAGGATTCTTTCTGTACGGTCTGAATCGGTATGTGAATGTGTATTCTCTTGGCTGTCCAATATAGAATTTAATGTAATCATTACAATTTGATTTTTTAATTCCTTGTGTTTATCGTTGTATATTTTATTAATTTATTGTGTAAATGTTTGTATACTTTTTCTGTTTTCGAAAGCGAAGAACGTTTTTCTTTAATCCAATTTACATATCGTACATATCGACCAATATTTATTACTATTGCGTATTTCTTACCATACTATAATTTTGTTCTGAATTTTACATAATGAATTAGTGTGGACGAATAGAAAAAGTTTAAATAAAATATTTTATTTCCGATCTAAGTCATTTTTTAGTTACGACCGTCTTTTAGAGACTTCTTTTGAAGAGCTACAGCAGGCAACCGAGAAGAGAACGGAATTATGATTTTGGTACAGTGAAAATATAATTAAAAAATATTTTTTGGAAAGAAATTCTACATATAAACGTCTCTTATATTATTTATTAGTAATGTTACGAGCAAAAGGGAGGAGATTTTTATGGCAAATCCAGTTAAGTTACATGCAATATTATGATATTGTAATTTATATTACAACTGAGATGGTAGAAGTAAAAACAAAAAAAAACCTGTACATTCAATAGACTGGACTGTTATTATTTTTCTTTTATATGGAAAAAAATAATCGCAAAATATGTTTTCGTTAAAAAAATCATTTACCATTTTTTCCTGCCCTCTGTTTATTTACCATGTTTGTTGTTCAATTCCCCCTCTTTCCATGATTGTTTTTTTGCATTTTTTTTCTGTATACGTTGTTTTAGTTCTATTTATATACATTTTTTTTTTTGCTTGTTTACGCGTTGTGAACATGTTATTTATCATTAATTATATTGAAAACATCCCTTTTTTTGTTTTTTCCATCCCCGTTCCAATTATAAATTTGTATATTGTTGGTGTACACGTAGCAATATAGTAGAAAATTAATTATTTATTTATTTTTTTTAATATAAAACAATATGTTTTTTATTTACAAATCATACATCTACTACTGTCTCCCATAACTCAACTGTCTGTTATTACGATTGTCAGTAGCGATATAAATTAAACTTGTTTAAAACAGATGCAAATGTAACGATAATTTTTGTATTATAAAATAAAAACAAATTGAACTTTCTGTTTAATATACATTTTTTTTTACATTTTTTTACATTTTATTAATTAAAATAATATTTGCAAAATAATAAAACGCAATGAATATAATGTAAGGAAGATGGTGTAATGATATAAATGAAGATAGAATTCAGAATATTGCTGTAGTCCAACCAAATGAAAATATGTTTATAACCATTTTATCGATAATAAATGGAATTAGTATGAAAAATTATATGTAAATATATATATATATCTTAATATAAATAAAAGTATGTATATTTGTTCCATATCTCCTCATAAACTACAGAACCGATTTCAACCAAACTCGGAACGATTATTAATTACTAACTGAGAAAAAACACTGAGGGTGTTAGACATCCCTACCGCAACCGCTACAGGACGGGTAATCGGTAAGAACCTTAAAACATTATAAAAGGTTAAAATTCTGGAATATTTGGGAATATTTGGAAATATTCTAGAATATCTTCGATTACTAATTATTTGGGTTATTTGTAGGGGGTTTAAAAAGTTTCTAGAACATTATGGAGCATTCTAGATCATTCTCAAATATTTTTGAACGCTATTGAATTCTAGAACATTATACAAAGACAAAAAATATTGTTTACAGCCAAGCATTGAATTAGTCTAAGTCTTTGCGACCTTGACCTCTGTTGTGTTATAATTTTGAAAGGTGTGTTTATTTAAATATTTATTGCACATTTGTGTCTTCGTATACAATTTACGGCTGTCCATAGCATCTTTCTCGATTCTCACGGCAGGATTAATTAAATTCAAATATTAAAAATTAAATTGAATTGTAGATTTTGAATAATTACGACAGTTATTGCACTGTATATTATTTGAAAGTTTAAAATACTTGCTCTTTCTTCAACCTCCTCGCGTTTTCATTCAAGCCATACACTGTTGTAGGATAATAAACAGGCTAGATTTGAAAGGTTAAATACAATAAGGAATGCAAAGGAGATTTATTTTTTAGTGAGTGACCAGTATTGTAAAAAATAAATGGTTGGGCCTACGAAGAAATTATGATCGCGAGCGACGTCGGGTGTTTATATATCGAGTTATTAAACTGTTTATCCTTTAAAATATTTTAAAAATCGATAAAAATTATAGTTTATATATGAAATTTGTTGGAATACATCGAATTAAAAAAAAACATATTCTGTAAAATAGTTTTTCCCCTTTAACCAAAAAATATTTATTTTTTTCGAACTTTGTACTAAAATAAATATCTACTAAATCTAGGTAACTTCTTTAAATTTTAATGAAAATCGATATAAAAAATATAAATATTTTCAGTAATCTACGAGGACAAGAAAGAATATTTAGAAAAAAATGACGAGCGAATTATACGCCTAATAATTATATCAACTGTATTCATAATACCTTATGAAACAATAAAAACGTATGTACTCGTACTTATCAAACGCATTTGAATTGACGTCAACGGGTCGTGGTGTTGTATTTAAGTGATTTGTTTGCGATGATGTTAATGACCCTTGTTCTTTGAAAAAACATTTGTTTTTATGTTTCTAATTTTGATAATTGTTCAAAAAATCGATTCTATGTCAAAAGCCGTGTTAAAAATTATGCTAGCTCGCTGTTCTGCACCTAAATTCTACGATTAAAACCTGTTAAATGTGTCCGATTTAAATAAAATTATTTAACGTAAGAAAATAATATTGAATCGTATTCTTGCACGCTTTTTACGTGTTGAAGTATGCACGTACCAAGCGGTCTAAGGATAATTATGGCTTACAATGATTCATGGTCTTTAATTAATATCCCATTATGTTCGAAGGATTTTTTTATAAAAGTTTTTTCTCATTTCTTAAGTATGGAAATACTTTTTTTGTACTCCTTACTCCCGTACTCCTCAAATCGTTCTCTACATCATCCAACCGTCTCCCTCATTCTTCTTCAATTCAGTTTTTCTATCAAATGCTTTTGTAACTGGTATATCATCCGGCATTATTTGAACAAGTCCAACCCATCTAATTCCCTTTGCTTCATTGTTGTCACAACATCAGGTTCTTCCTTACAGATCCTCCCACTCTATATCGGTCAAATCTTTGATTATTTCCTTTTTAAATGAGTTATACAAATTATTTAAACCCTTTCTTACCAACCTCCTCAAATAATGCTCACCATTCATTGTAGCTGTCCGTATTTCTGATCCATAAATGACTACGGGTTTCATCACAAATTTATATATTTTAATTTTCGTGTTTTCGCTGATGTTTAGCTTTCGTTTACGTGTTTAGGTCTTAGAAAGTTTTAGAGAGCATAATAGCAACTATTTCCATCTGAAATCTTCTCCTGTGCGTCCATCTTTACCTTGTACTCTTCGAAAAAATTTCATCCAGGAATTTAAATTACTCACCCTTTCAAACTATACCCGTATATGATCCCTATTACTCATAAATAGATATAAATTACATCCTGTACAAAATATATAAAAATAAAAAAGACTTCAAAAATATCTTACAAATCAAAAAATAACTCGATATAATGTAGCCTTCAGAATAACGAAGAAAATAAATTAAATCGTTAAACACGAAATAAATTACCGACAAAACACATCGCTCCTGGAATATAAATTAACTTGTCCTAACTGCACAATATTCTATATCGGTCAAACAGAACGTAGTTACAAACAAAAATGAAACTTAACGATCAACACACATTCAACATTTGTTATCCAGCAACATTGAAAACTTTAATTTTCTATACATACTCCAAAACCGACAGTATATCCATAGAAATATACTTAAATAAACATTAAAAAACACAATAATTATGTACTAAATCAACATTGTTAAACTTCATATCGTAACTCGTTTTTACCACATATTTCCTAATTCGTGTCTATCTAATTGAGAAAAAATAGTCCAGCAATTAACATCACCTGAAGCTAGTTTGAGAACTACAGAACCAGTCGCTGAGGATGACCGTAATTTTTTAGATGACTGAAAAATTTTTAAAGTAAGTTATTGAAAACGTTTTGTCATAAAATTTAGCTCAAAATTTATATTTTAAAAATAGCATTTATAAATATCCTTTTTTTATTGTTAATGCTCATTATAGGACCACGCTTAATAGTTAATTTTTGGTCGGTCTCCTGTTCCTCTAACACTCCTTTTTCAAGCTGTGTTTTTCTTACTCTTTTCTAATCGTTTCTTATTACTTCAGTCTGTGTTTCCTTTCTTGATCCATAATCTTCTATCATCTTCTGAATGTATTCTATTCTTTAGGTCTGTATGTTTTATACCTAAAATTTTAAAATCTACTTTGTTTTTTAAACGTTGTCTCATTAAATTTGTCGAAATCGTCTCGGTTAATCTGTTAGGGCTACTTGTTAAATGTCCAAGTACCAACGTTCATCCGTTTTCCTTTGTTAATCTTTCTTATTATCCTTTTCTCTAATTTCCGCTAATTTCTATTTTGTTTACTCGTCTCTGATTTAGTGTTATACATTTATTCTGCACCATGCCTGCGTGGTACAGAATAAATGTATAACCGATAACCGACCTGAAGTCCTGACTTCAGGTCGGATTACCGCGGTGTAATTCCTAATCTTTTCTATCCTAGATATTAATTTCTTGTTGCATACACCCTTTGTCAAGGGTAAGGTTTTTGTATTTTGGTAATCGTTGTTTACTTGGTTTTTCTTTATTTAAACATGAATAATTTTAGGTTTTACAAATACCTTTTAATCAAAATTGGATTTAAATATATCGGTAACATAAAAACAAATTAATGTTATAAATACTTCTTAATGTTGTTATATTGATTTTATTTTAACTTTAATTTTACGTAGAACATCTCAATTTGTTTTTTTTTTTTTTTTTAGCTTTTTTTAATTTTATTATTTTCCTATGAATTTTTTGGTCGGTTGCCTCGGCCTAGATTTGACCTTGATACAAACGTTATTTCATTTGGCCGTAACGCCTCCTGTCTGATGAACCCTGGTGCGGGGAGAAAGTGCCTTTTCTCCTGTTTTCCTCTTGACATAAACCCAGAAGAATGTTCGTTTCATTTTTATGATTTATGTTTAATTCTATTTACTTCTTCAGTTCTTACTGTATAATAACCTATATCATTAAAAAAGGTTAAGTTCTTGATATTACATTTTACTTTTTCTTATTCGGTTAACAGAAACGGATGAAAACATTTTGAGATAAATATAAAAATATAGATAAAAAAGGTTATTAAGAAAACATCTTCATAAGTTTAGATATAGATTTTTAAGGTGTGTCCTTCACAATTCGCTCTCATCCTTCTTATGCTCTCTCTCCTTTCATTTTTTAAAAATCTTCTTTATCCACTTAGCCTTATTTCTTTCCCACTTAGTTCATCACTTCTCTCGTATTTTCTCTTTCAGCCTGTTATCTTTCTATTTCTTTTTCTTTCTCCTCCTTCATTTTAATCTGATACTCATTAATTATAGTTTGCTACAAATTTTTAAATAGTTAGATATAAAATATATAAAAAGTGGAACAAATTTTCCACTTATTAAAATTGAAAATAAAATTATAATGGAATTGTAGTATGCTTTTAAAAAAACTAAGTTACTTTCACTTTTAAATTTAAATTGACTAGTTATGGTGCATCTGAAGAAAAAATTAAAAAATATTACTTTTTCGGAAAGATGCTAATTGGAAATTAATAAAAAGATGATTTTACGTTACCGATATATATAAAACTAATATTGATTAAAATATTTATTTGTAAAACCTAAAATTATCCAGGTTTACATAAAATTTTGTCATTAAATAAAATGTTTAATGTACTTAAATTAATAAAAGTAATATTTTTTTCTAGATATAATGGGATTATTAGAAAGAAATTAAATTGTATTGTTCAGTGTAAATACTGTTTAAGCTCTGTAATTTGTAACCCTTGATGCCATACGGGTGAAAAGGGTGAAAAACTGGGAAAAGTGATAGATTAAGGAATATATATAAGTTATATTGCTTAGATTTATGTAAATTTGGAAAAAAGAACGTAAATGTTAGTAATTTACCGTAATTATAATATTCTATAAATTGTAATTATGATACTTTTTTTTTTTACGTTATTATATAATAAATTAGATCGTTTGTAATTAACTACAAGAAGGTTAATAAGAATATATGAAAAATAAAAATAAAAGGAAACTTGGTAAATTTAATAATTTCGTTTTGTTTTATTTAATTGTTATTACTATATCGATTTTATTTTAATTTTAATTTTGCACAGAATATCGCATTTTGTGTTTTTGCTTTTTATTTTTTATTTTTATTTTATTACTTTCCTGTGTTTTGGCGGACTGCCTCGGCCTTGATGTGTCCTTGACACAAAGTTTATTTCGTTTGGCCGTAACGCTCCCTGTCTGGCGAACGCTGATACAAGGAAGTAAGTGGCCTCTTTTTCCTGTTTATTATTTCCTGTTTTCCTCTTGACATACATCCAGAAGAATGTTCGTTTCATTTACAATCTATGTTTAATTTTTTTTTTTTAACTTGGTAATTTGCTGCAGCAATTCCAAGTTTTTTTTAAACATTTTTTAAAAGTTTTCTTAGCTCAGAAGGTACAGAAAATTGTAGTTGATTTTTTACCTCTGCTGTCTTGTTTCCCTTTCTGTCCTTGGTTCAAGAATGGTAAGGAAAACTGGAAGGAAGTCCAAAAAGAAATTATAAATTTTTTTATTTTTTATTTTTTGAAAATCGTTTAAGAGTTTTTCCTTTTTATAAGCTGCAGAATACATTTTAATTATATAAGTTTAACAGTTTGACTTTTTTTTTCTTTCTTCGCAGAAAGTATACGAGTATGTAGTCGAGTTTGATGCTTTACAAAAACAAAACTGTTTATCAGATTTCGAAACAATTACGTAATATTTTATATTATTTTACGCTACTTTGATGATATAACAGTTTTATTTTTACTGGTACTTTAAGATATGTTATAATGAGAGTAGAAAAGGTGCTGCTTTTGAGCTTTATGTTGCATACCTTAACTTTGATTGCTTCTTAGTGAGAAATCATTAAATTAATCTTGTTAAGATTTTTACACAAGTTAACTCATTCTATTATATTATCTCATACGAAATTTCAGGTTGGCATCTTTAGCCATTTTTGAGTTTTTACTCGATTTGTAAATCATTTGTTCTATATCACTGGCAGAGTTTTAAGTAACTGCTGTTGTTCAGGAAAGGGCACACAGTTACAACCTTAAAACAGTAGTTATCATAAGTTTTTTATTTCCTTTTTCTATGTTTATATTGGAAAACGTTTGTGTGTGTGTGTGTGTGTGTGTGTGTGTGTGTGTGTGTGTGTGTGTGTGTGTGTGTGTGTGTGTGTGTGTGTGTGTGAGTGATTTATAATACGACATATTATTTAAGCAAAATTATTGTGAATTATACTAGCTTCTCCTCATCAGACACATAATTTAAAATAGGACAACAATAAAATAACTGCAGTGTGCTTTTTTCAAATTTTTTCTTAATTTTCCTTTTTTTATACAAAAAATATTTAATTTTAGCTACACATTTTTGATTACACTTGACAGAAATTTGACACACTTTTTAAATATTTTCTTAAAAGTGAGTTAAATAATAGTTCTACATTTCTTCAAGGATAAAGGGTGGCTGAACTATCGATCATCCTTGAACAAATTTATTTTTTTTACCAAATTAATAATTAACTGATTAATTTTTATGTTATTTCTAAGTTATAATTTATAAAGCCCAGTACACTGCGCTGTAAAAAAAAAACTGTTCATTAATATTCATGTTTTATGACCCTAAGCTCTTATAAATTGTTAAAAGTACAAATCCAACAATATTTTGCTTATGCCAGAATTTTTCTTTTTGCTGTTTTTTATCTGTTGCTTGGAATTTGCAATAAATCGATTAAAAACTCTCGTTTATGCATCTGAAGAATGAAAATTAAAGTAAAGTGTTTATTTAGTAATCGACTTAAAATTACGTAATATGTTAAGTCCCTCGTCAAATATATGAGATAAACAGGAATTATAGTTCTGAAATAATTGTAAATTATATATAACTAGCATCCCCTTCGCGGCTTTGCCTGATCTATATTGTTACTTGTGTTGCACATTGTGGTCAATTATTTTTTTACTTTTTGTTTTTTAGTCAAGTTCCTGGAAGCATGTGCAGCCGGTCGCGCCACATATACAGTAATAGGGCAGTGGCTGTGTTGGTTTAAGCCGCCGGTGTTGGTACACAGTCCCATCCCTTAAATATTATTAATTACGTTAAAAATAATTTTCCAGTTAAATTTAACTTTTTTTTTTTTTTTTTAAATAAAAGTCCATTTTATTTAACTGTGTTTCGCTTTCTGTTTACTTTATTTATACTGTTCTGTTTATTGGCAATCTAACAAACACATTCAATTACAAGTTAGTAGTTAAAAAGCTACTAAAGTTACAGTTCTCGCTCATTTTTTTCAATTTTTCAGATTGAATTTGATATGAAACCATCAAATTAGCTTACATTTTTGAGTCCCAAGAATTTCTGTGTGGTTTCATTTCACTGGAGGAGATGAAATCTGGGCGAAATTTTTCGTCAGCCGTAACTCGTGTTTCCGGACGTATGTTTATACGTAACTTTTATCATTATTTTTATATGTAGAATGAGCTGCCAAAGTATCTGCATAATGTGGTAAATCACTCTGTATAGATTTCTGTTAAAAAATTTGGCAAATTACTTTATGAAATTAATTCATTAAAATATTAAGTAATAGATGATTTTCATTGGTTGTCAGATAACAGATAAGATTCAAAACTACAATGTTTAATATTAAAAATAACAAATTTATTTTCTTCTATTTCTGATCGATTATGTGCGGCATAATTTCAAGTTTTATACTCGTATTAAATCTGCTATTTTTATTACGAGTGATAATTATATGATTTGTATTTACGTTAATCGCTGTTAGTTGTTAAGGGATCTAACATGAGATAATTAATCGGATTATACCTGATTAATGTTAAATTTCACGATAATATTTTTTATAATGTAAAATTAATAAGTTTTATAAATAATTATTTTTGTCTTATTATTAAAAGTAGAATAAATATAAATAGAAAATAATATTAGAATAGACATTTAAAAGTTCAAAAGAGATCAATTTGCTTTTGCCCCCAGTAAAGAAATTTTCAAACGTAAATTTAGATTCCCTTTATTACAGCTGGATGTTTGCCAGTATAGTGCCTCACTTGACATTCTCCGTCTTCCTCTCTCACTTCACTCACTCGATCTTTCTCTCTTTCTCTCTTTCACCATTCAATGTTAATTTTAGTGCCTTGCTTGTCCGTGTTTTAGACTCGGTTCGTTAGCATATATTTACGTCCATCATTTGCATCCGTTATTCTGTTCGTTTCAAGTAGTGTTAAACAAAAATCTTTTCGCTTTCATACATTTTTTTATCTTTCTCTATAATAATTTCTGTTTTTAACCTTTGATTTCTATTAATGTTTTATCAATAATTCAAGAATAATAACGGTAAAGTATATTAATTTAATCAACAAAATCTGTATAAAATATTTTTATTACGTAGACTAATAACTAATTATCCATCGAATTTTGTTAGTTCTTAAAAAATAATTAAAAAAAACTACAGATTTACAATATATAATAGTTGTAGTTTTATAAGCGTATCAATTTTATAATAAATAATTGAGGGTGATAATTCGTTAAAAATTAAAAAACAACGAAGTAGTAATAGTTTTTTTACACCGGTTATTTATTCTCATGAAGTCGAAAAATATATATAATACATAAAAAAATTAATAAAAAAACAATTCGAAACAAACTTCAATCGCTATGCCGATTTGCATGATTTTACTTTTTACAGTTCAAGACTACCTTTAAGGGATGATCTTGACAAGCTATTTGTTAAAACAGTCACTACCAACGAATAACATTCTTTTCTCCAGATAACTGGATAATGAGAAAAAATCTGCATAATTAAAATGCAGTAATTTTTTCATATTTAATTCATATTATTTGCGCATTATATAATAACTTATTGAGTTTACATTATATATACATACTCAATACATTTGTGGAGTTACAGCTGTAATATCTTAATTGCGACAAGTTAGGCAAAAACAAAATGTGGAATTCTTGAGATAAGTGAAAGCGTTTTTTAGAAGAAAAAAAGGAGTCTTTCATCTTACGCATTCAAATTAATCAGGTCTATTGCTATAGATAAATTTGTATAGCCCTGACTGAACGGTAAAAAAGAAATGAGAAACTGAAATCAAGTCGTACAATGTAGGATGAGCAGACCATACATCACGACGTATTAATAATGTATTTAATGGTATCATCGCGGAATTAAAAAAAAAATAGTGGCAGTAAATTATTTCTTCAACAGCAGTGTAACAGGCACTCGAGATTATGAAATCGTACAAGATACTGCCATTTTTATTTTTGAGCTATTGAACAACCCTGTATTCGACATCGGCAGTTCCTGTGTTTTGAGAAAGATAGGGCTAAAAATTAGATATTACCTAAATAATAAAAATTTCATGAATGTTTAAGTAACCAAAGGGACAACTGAAGAGCTACCGCATTCGTGTAATTTGACACGTTTCAGCCAGGTTTCTATGTTGCTTGCATGTTTTTCCTGTAATTTCATGTAAAAAATCTTACATCACATCGAATGTTATATACTCACACCCGATGCCGAGTATACATACATAAAAATTTGACTAAAACCTCCTTGAATGATCAAAAACCAAATATTTGAAAATAATTTTTATTTTCAGCTCAAGTGAATTTTCAAAACGTGATAGATTTTCAGTTTTTCCTTAATTTAACGAATATTACTAACATTCCTTGTAATTGCCATTTTATTTGATAAGATAATCGGATCATTGATATTTCCAATGTAAACATTCTTACCGTTATTTTATTTTCTCCTAACAGTTAGGTAAATATACATCACTATAGTCACAATATCTGATGTAATATTGTACAGCACGATTGATCATGTATTCGTTTGTATGACGAGGTTCCATAAGAACATAACAATCAGCTCAGATGACCTGACATGAGTCACAAATAACGTCTAAAAAATCCCTTTCAGCGCGACGGAAGGGGAGGTAGATTTCACCGCCGCGAAGTAGGAAATAAAAAAGATTTTCACCTTAAAGTTAAGAAAAATTTCAAATTTACTCAATACGACGATGGTTGCACGTGAAAAAAATTTCACATATTTAGCATACGACAACCCCAATCTTCTTACAATTCCAGCAACATTTTGATTATCCCTTGCCGTAAGGGTTGGTCATATCAAAAATTGTTTCAGACAAAAGTTTTAGGTAATGTTTAGAGGACTAACGACCGCTTTAAACCTATTCGATACTGTGCGTATTAAGGGAGGTATATATTTTTTGTCTTCGAAACCCCATTTTTCCCATCTCTTGGGCCAATGATTGGTGATATCAAAAAACTTTACTTATATAAGTTTTAGGCCCTTATCCAATGAATAGTAGGAACTTTAAACGAATTCGATATTTTACTCGATAAGAAAGTTATAGCGATATTTTGTTTTTTCGAATACGCTCCCCGTTGTCCGATTTTTCCCATTAACAAACTCGACCGAGATTTTGGGTCGTTATATTTTATTGGTTATGAACTGACGGTGGTTTTGGGGTTTGGGGGATGTGAAATGCAAAAATATGTCGAAGTTTTCCGGAAGTCGAATCATGGTACCCGTTACAGTATGTACATTTCTTATAAAATCTACCTAAAATGGTAGAGTCAACCTCAAGCATAACGATCATCCCGTGCTAGATTTATTAAGAAAGGTGAGGACTGAAATATTTCCTATTGCCATCTTCATTGAGTCAAACATATAAGTATGCTATCTTCACTGAAATAAAACAAATATATAGCTTACAAGGGACTTTCCACTATATTCAGCTGGGACTGGCTGTTTAGTGAACATCGCTGCTCCCAGAGAAGGCTACTCTAACTGCGTCTCTTTTGCCTCCTTTTCTTTTCAAGTATTGCAGTGGTAAAAAGCGACTGAGACACGTAATGCAAAGCTACAAGTAAACGAGTCCTTTTCTATTTTGAAATGGTTGCATACACAGTTTCAACTCAGAACGAATATTCATGTGCATAATATTAAGTCTTCTTTTTATTACATAAGAAGTAAACAAAAGAATATTTACAAAGTATTTTATCTTTTTATTAATAAAAATATTAACGAAGCAACAAAATTTGAAATTTTCTTTAACGATGTTTAATCTGTAACATAGCAATGTAGTGTTATTTTAAGATTCACTTCTATTCGAATTATGATTGGAGTATATCTACTATACTACGCTTAAAAACTAAAAACGTATACAAGTTCAGCCTAACAAAGCTTACATGTTAGCTGATTACTGAAAAAGAAAAAAGAGCTTATGTAATTAAAGTAAGAAATCAAAAGCCACAGATACGAAAAAGATTTACGTAGATAATTTAAATATCAAAGTGTAGTTTACAGAAAACAAGAAAGAATAACTCATCGAAAAAGGTTAATTAACAACACTTAAGAAAAAAAACACTTCTTAATCGTTCAAAATAAGGTTTTAAAATAAAAAGAAATAAGAAATCGGACTTACAAGTTGTACGTAAATATTAAAGAACCAAAAGAGACTTCCTCAAAAGAAAACTAAGAAACAACCTTAAACTATTTCGTAAATAAAATGGAACAGTCTAAAAAAAAACTTAAAGAGATTAAAAACTAAAGAAGAAAAAGGAAACTTAAACAGTTGACACTAATACGAGGAGAAAGCTATTTATAAACTAAGATAAGTAAAACAAAACAGAAATGGTAAAACCATGATAGCGGAAGGGTGGGATTAAGCGTCATGAGGGGGGAAAAGTTTATAGAAATTTACTTCCGTTTGACATTACAAATTTTAAAATTAAATTAATATAATTAAAACATTTTAATAAAGGAATGGATTTTAATAAAAATGTACAGTTATTTTTATTAAAATTTGCAAAACGTTGTCAACAATTGGAATAATAAATTATCATTCTAAATTTTCTAAAAAAATTATTAATCTTGAAATTTTCTTTAAACTAATTTCACTAAATTTCCTTTATTTTCCTTCCATGTTTATTCAGTATTATTTTTAAATGCGTAAATGTTTTATATAACAGGTTTGGAGACTTTACCAAACGTTTTGTTTTTACAAGTTTGGAGATTATATTTAAAAAGGCTGATTTATTTGAAACAAAAATTTATCAGTGGTGAAGCGGAAAATTTAAGCATCCTTATACCGCGTTTAAAACATTTTTTAAAGTTTTTAGTTTTTGATTTTAAAATTTTTCTTTTCGTATACGTTTCGTTTCTATGAAGCCTTAAACATTTTAATTATAAATATTACGGGTACGCTACCAAACACCCATTTGAGAAGAAACGGATTTCTAGAAAAATTTCTTAATGTCCGAAAGAAAATGTTAAGACGATACTGGCTGAGTAATGGCACAATAACTATCAAAATATTTTATCGACGGCAGGAACATCTAATGTCAAAATCTTGCAGGGGTTTCAAAATAAATTAGCAAGATGTAAAGCAGAGCCACCCTGGTTTGCAAAAAGCAGTGAAATACACGAATATTTAGGTTTAAGATACGTCCGGGAGGAAATACAACCTTTCAGTTCAAAGTACGAACTCCGACTTAACAATCGCGTGAATTACTTAGCCGTGAACCTCCTACACAACGGGGATGACGTTAGAACATTAAAACGGCTACATGTTCTGGACCTTAGTGACTCTGTAATGTCAAAAGGTTAACTTCAGCTGTGAGTGCTTTACATTCAATTTTTATTTTGAAATTGATTGGATATTATTTTCTTTTTCTTCTCGTTGTTTCATCGTTTTTCTGGCTACTTATGACTTCTTTTATTTTGCTTTCTTTTGTTCTACTGTTAGGTGTTAAATGTTTTCCATAATTACTCAGTGTATGTGCTGCTTGCCAGAAAAGTTTTTTGTAATACTAATATGTCATTTTCGAGGAGTTTTGTTGGGAATCCCTTATGTGATTGCGAGTGTGATCCAATTTACTCAAGATTTATATAATTGTAAATAAACTTTGAAATTATAAAAAAAAGAAAAAAACATTTTTGTGCAATACGTTTTATTTTGGAGAAAATCATGTTTCTAATTTTTTTCTGTTTTCTACATTTTAGTCATAAATAAATGAAATTATCAAATTTTACATTATTTATATATATATATATATATATATAAGTAATATATATATATACATATGCACGTATGTATTTCATTCATTAAACATACATATATAGTGTTTTATTATTTTTCTTTACATGCAGTTAGTTTTATTTTAATCTGGATAATTAGTTTTTATTATAATAAATTATACCAGTTATTTATAACTAAATCAGAAAATTAGCGTACTAAAATTTTAGAAGGTAAATTTACACTAGTTATATTAAAACCCGCTTCAACAGCCACCTGATTTACCCGTATTGAATCAATAGTCAAAATCAATCGGATCGATAGCTACATCTTATCGATTCAGCTTCCTTCCTCAAGATGTTACATATAAATGTTCTATATATAAAATATAGAAATATGTTAAATTAACGATAGAATATTGCAATCGCCCTGCTTACATCGCTGTGTAAAATTTCACCATCGTATGACGTCGGGAAGTGAGTTTAATTAAGTTTGCAAATTTGCAACGGTTGAACCGTTGTAAGTTAAAGAAAAGTATTTAAAAAGATAACTAATATTTATTTTTTGTGTGGGGGTATTTTATGAATAAATTTTTATTGTAAAATTATCATTATCTGTTTAAACAAACCAAAAAAAGCTAAAAACTTTTAAAAATTTATATTTTTTAATTTTTCTCCTCCCCCACCGCCAAAATCACCTTCACGAAAGTTTTTCTTGATTTTTCTACGCTTACTATGTTAAATGGAAGAAACTAAAAAACTTCCACTAAAATTGTAAAATTATTACTTTTTGTGGGTGGAGGGTGGATTATGATGAAATTTTATTGTGTACACAGGAGAAAAAAAAAAGAATTGTTTTGTGTTTCAGAAAATAAAATGCGATTCTGATAGTATTTTTTATCCTGAATTCAAGATGATATCGTGTTTTCCCCATCATGCAAGGTTTCCGAGAGACAAGCATTTATAATTTCAAACATTTTAATACTTTCTGCATTCTTAACTATACAATATTCAATCATTTGATTCACCTAAAAAGTAAAAAATGACGTTTTCTGCTACATTTCGCCTGTGGAGCATCCCTCTTGATGGCCCAACAACAATCGGTCAACATATTAGGATTCCATTTGCCTTGCTTGATAACTCTATAGTTGAAATCTCCTGATGAAAGTGTTCCCCATGCTCATCGCTCACTGTGCCGACACTTTCCGGGAATAAATCTAGGTGCGAGTGCAGGAAGTGTACTTTTAAGAAAATATTACAACCCAAATTTTTATAAGATGTTATAAGATTGTTGACACTATCATGCTAATTTTCGGCCTTTCGATTTCTCAAAAAACTCTAACATTTTTGAATGCTTGCCAAGCTGCTTCTTCAGCGGATTCAATATTTCCTCAAACTTTTCATCATGCATTAGTGATAGTATTTGTGGACCCACTAATATTCCTTCTTTAATATTTGCATCACTAATTTTAGGAAACTTCTGTTTTAAGTACATGAAACCAGGAGTATTGTACATGGCCTTGACGAAATTCCTCATTAATCCTAGATTCATATGTAACGGCGGTAGATACTCATTTTTGGGATTACACAAGTTTCACATTTTTCTGTTCAGGAATGAGGGATTCGCGTTTAGACCACTCTATTCTAATAAAATGCTCTTTTCTGACCCTAATATCCCATTCACACAAAAAAACAACAGTAATTTGTGCGACCAAGGTGCAGATCAAAAATAAATGCAGTTACCTTCAAATCACCACAAATATTCCATTCATACAATGCATATTGAAGCTTTTCCAATATAAATTTAAAGTTTTCATGTTTCTTTTATACTAGCAGAGTGAGCCACAGGTACTGATGCGAATTTATCGCCCATTATGCAGAAGCACAGCTTTTAAACTAACTTTAGAGGAACCAACGAACAAGCGCCATTCAGTTGGATTATGTTCATTACAAAGTGTCTCCATAAGAAAAGAAATGTAATTACAAAACACGAAGCCATTTCCTTCAGAAAAATAGTTTTTAAATTCAGAATGACGATTACGATACGTACATATCTTTGTATTCTTTTTAGAAGATTCCATCCTTTTAGCCGGGAAGCAAGCATTTCAGACTGTTTTTTTTTGGATAACTTTAAATCTCGTATGAGATCGTTAAGATTTTCTAAAGTCAGTAAATGAGGCTCAGATTAACTACTTTGTTCAGAAGTTGTATCACCAGAATCTGTTTCTTTTTCTTCCATCAGACTCTGATCTCTCTTCATTTAATGTCACATGTTCAGGGGGCTTTGGTACGGGCAATTCTTCACAGAGCGGAACCGGTCTCATTACAGATTGCAAGTCAGGGTACACCACTGTATGTTTTGATTTTGAAGTAATCCCTTTAATGTTTGTTAAGCAGAAATAACAGTCAGAAGAGTGATTTTTTGGGTTCCCTCCAAGTTATAGGAATAGCAAATGGCATGTGCCATTTTTCCATGCAGTGAGATGGCTTACACACGATAAACAACAGATACGTGGGGCCGAGGTCCTTTTTTGATCTCTTACTTTACACCCAAAATAAAGTTCATATCACTTTTTTACTAATGGAGTAAGGTTTCGCCTTTGGAACGTGAGCGTCACTTCACCGCATACATAACAAAAATTGTTAGGATGTTTTAAACAAACTCTACGCGTTTTGTAATTAACGACTAATTAAAAGAAATAATGTTGTAAATTTGTAATACACAATAATTCAGACACACAAAGCACTAACAATATCGTTTTTACCGGTTCACTACTATCTCACAACTGGCATCGTTCTGATGAATTGTGCTGCACTAGAGCACTTTTGATAATATCTATACACGTCTGAACCTGCACAATAGTAGCAATGCTACCCTTTGAGTTAGCTAATTTGGGTTCACTATATGTATAATGCTCTAGGAGCTTTTACTTAACAGTGGACAAACGGACGATAAAAACGATTTAAAATATTTTAAAATAACAAAAAAACTGTAATGATGGAGAAATTCCGTACGTATGCACGTGTGTGCATACGTACGAACAATACCTCTTACTTATTTTTGTTTTTTGAGTTACCTGGGTTATGAAACGTCGAGAAATCCAAAAAACCGACCCCCATTTTTTGACTGATTACCATACTTTCCTTCTTGCACTATAGCTTTAAAGCTATGTTGCCAGGAAAGTAAAAATAGTTAAAAGGAAAACTGGATATTATTTCTATCTTTGGATTATTAATTTAATAGAATGGATAGTAAAGAAAGTTAAATCTCCTCCCATACTTTGTTTTTTCACGAAGATTTGTTTTAATAGTTTTAGAAAACGTATTCTTCAGGAATAATTTCTTAAAAAATCATATCATGATTATTATTAATTTGATAAATTTTATTTATTACTATGTACGTACAATTAATTTCTTTCTGTTTAGAAGTAATGAACCATTTTGCGCATATTTGGATAATTCGGGGGTAATTTTAGATTCTTTTATACATCCGAGTTGCATAAAACAGAATTAGTTTTAATTTCTAGAGCGACTAAAGAATATCATTACAAAATAGTTAAAACAGATGTATGTTTGTAGACTTAAGTCAATAATCATTTATAGTGTGATAAAGAAAGAAAACATCTGTGTTTGAATTTTAAAAAAGTTGGAAAAATCATATAATATACTTTAATAAAACTTCGTTTTTTTTTTTAATAATTTTAGAAAGTATTTATTTAAAACAACACAAACGTTAATCTGATTAAAACTAAAAGAAAACAAAACCAAATATTATTTCATTAGTATGCGCCATTTTCAAAGTTATGTAATTGTTATGTAATTTTAATGAAAATGTTAAAAAAGTATATAATTAACATACATTAATATAAAAGGACTTTTATCTTTTACCTTGTCAAATATCATTTATAATTTTGCGCATTGTTTCAATAACGGTAGCACTTAAAAAACAGCTGTCTCCGTTTCCTAGGTATTATATTATTAAATATTTTACGACAGTTATTAAAAAACTATAATCATCTTTAAAAATACGATCGCATATATTTATCAAGAAATAGATTCACAATCATTATTTTCTTAGATAATGTGAAGGTCATCGTAAAACTTAACCAAGCGTTAGAGTAATCTTTCTCATTTTGTAAAAATCATCATAAGTAAATTGACTTTAAATATAAATTGTAAAATAACGGTTGACTACTTTAATATCTAGAAATAAAATTTAAATTCAAAACTTTTCCTTAAATTAATGTAATAGGGAGGATAGCTTATCGCTTATAAAAAGGTAACAGTTTTGAAAATGGATTTTAAAGATCAAATTTTATCGAGTTAATGATTTTCATTTTATATATATATATATATATATATATATATATATGTGTGTGTGTGTGTGTGTGTGTGCTTTAATCTTTTAATTTAATTACACTATGTAAAAAGAGTTAGACGACTGTAAAATACGAAAAGTTTTTCAAAAAGACTACGAACGGCCTTGATTTGTTAAATGTTAATAGATTACTTAATTTATTGCATGTAGGAATATAACTTAGACAAATAATTGGAAAAACCGAATCGATTTGATCATCTGTTTTTAATTGTTGTACAGTGAAGTGCGTGATTCATAGGTTTTTTTTATCATTAATTACAAATTAAATATGTCTTTCTTCACTTGCTAGTCTTAGCCAAATTCAAACGTAATTTTTGTACGAAAGCTTTTAAAATTCATTTAAAAAAATGTCATAATTTCGATAAACTAAACTGCAAACTGTATTGGATCTAATTAACTATCGGCTAGCTAAATGGAAGATGAAGGTTAATCCGGCCTAAGTCTACGCATGTTACGTTTGCGATGAGGAGGAGTAACTGCCAGCTAGTTCAACTTTAATGGCGTTTACATCTCGTATGCTAACTGTTCGAATAACTCCCGCCGTGGTATAATAGCTTGGTTAGGTATAATTATTCTACGTACATTAATTCGCTGGTTCATATTAAATAAATAAATCCTTGTTCAGTTAATACTCCAAAATAATTTAATATCTTTAATTTTTATACCGAATGAATATTACATCGTTGAAGAATAAATGATATATGAATTGATGAGAGCGAACATGATTACTCTATGAAGTATGGATTAAGACTGAACAACACAGAATTAGATGCATTGTTACGTTTTTAATATAAAATATCAGTTGTTAACAAGGCTAGCTGAATATAGAAAAATTAATTTATTTTACGAGTAAGAAGGTCTATTATGCAGTTTACATATTTATTTACTTTTCAAATAATAAGGAAGAGATGAAACATCAGTCTTAAAACTAACGGCGTGCGATACTTAGAACTGCTTCTGGATCGCCATCTGACGTGGAAGATTCACGTCGGGGAAAAAAAGACGCAGCTTAATATTAAATTCAAGGAGATGTAGATTATCAGGCAGAAGGTCGCAACTACCATTACCAAACGATTGTTGTACTCAGTGATCCTGAAACCGATTTGGACCTACGGAATCCAAATATGGAGTAGAGCTAGTGAGAGAAACATCGAAGTCGTACAGCGATTCCAGAACAAAAACTATTGAGAAATATAACAGAAGCGCAGTTCGCGGTTTGCGAAATACACGAGTATCTGGGATCCCAACCGTTCGAAAACAGATACCACGATTCGGTACAAGTTACAAAATGAGACTGAACAAACATGTGAACTGGCTCGCGGTTAACCTCCTGGATAACAGCGAGGACTTAAGACGCTTCAAGCGACCGCAGATATTAGATCTGTAAGTTTTCTGAGATTTGAGGGAATCAGCTACCCTAGGGTTTGTACATCGCAAAACTGTTAATTTTGTTTCACCGCTTATACTTGTTGGTTCTTTGATTTGTTTCACTATTTCACTGTTACTATTTATCAGTGTTTCTGTGACTCATTTTTGTATATACTTATTAATGTTTATTATATATTTATGTATGCATATAAATTTTTTTGAGGGATTTCAATGGAAATCCCTCGAATTGCTCTGCTTTTAAATATACTGTACTTTGAGTAGATTTATAGCATTTGCAAACAAGTTTCAACATTTCTTTTTTTAATAATTACCTTTCTTCCAAAGAGTACACATTAAAAAAATGTAATTCTCAATAACGGTTTTTATGAATTTGGTAAAATATTTTTCTTATAAAAATATTGAATAATTTGAATTAAAACTGAAATAATTCTTCTAAATCTGAATACATACTCGTACATTAACATTTGTATAGAGTATCTCACGAATAAATGAAAAGCATTTCAGGGCATTTTCTTGACATAAAAATAAATAAAATAATTTATTTAAATTTAGATCCACTATTGCCTTGTTTTTGAGTTATAGCTTGCAAACATTTCATCTAGATTTTCTGCTCAAAGAATAAGATGAAGCCATATTGAAACTCTTGAACTTAAATTATTGAGTAAATATGAGTGTTTCCGATTTGAAAATTAAATAAATAGGTCCCAGAAGTATTTCAAGTAATTTTTGAGAAAATTATAATAAACTTATTTTTTAAGTTTTTCGTCCAATAAATTCGTTAAATTGTGTCAAATAAATACAAATTTTTAACAAGAGAAACAAATGTTAATAAAAATTGAGAATAAAAAGTTAAAAAACAGTTTAAAATTTGTTTAAATTTTAAACAAAATGTGATTCTGAGAAAATTTATATAAATATCGAAAAGTAGCAGAAAAATAATGTATTATAATTTTAAACCGAAGTAAGAATTATTTCAGTATAGGAAAATATCTAGAAACAAAATCAACTTTTTGGTTTTGGACTTTTAATAAAAGTCAAACTTCTTTAATTCTTCTTAAAGTAATTACTTAGATTTTTTTCAGAATTAAATTTCCTACAAATTTTATTACCATATTTTATTTTTTTACTGCCAATTAAACGAAATTATTGTATGTGAAACCTAAAAAATTCTATTTTACAATAATTTTTTCAAACATTACTAGAGATACGGTTGTGGGATCTATTTTGCTCAATTCTTCAAATTAAAAATCATATAAAACCACAAAATTTACCCAAATTTTAGAAAAAACATCCCAAATTTACCCAAATATCAAATTTTAGAAAATGCTTATGTTCTGGATTACTTATATATGCGTTGTAGGTAACAAATTTGCTTTAATAAAGGTTTCTCTAAAATCCCTCTGAAGAAAGTAGAAATTGGTTTTCTTCGCGATATCCCCCCTAATGAATTAAAAAATAAAATCATTGCTCCATTTATACAAGAAATATTTGAGCCGAATTTTAAGAAAATCGGTTTGGTCAATCTTGATAATATAAGCCAAAAGCAGTGCGACACACACACACACACACACACACACACACACACACACACACACGCATATATTTTTTTGGTCTAGATGAACTAGTTGGGCCCTAAAACGAAACGATCTGAAGAAAAAAACCGATAACCCACTTTTGACATGACACGGTACTTTACCTTTTAATATAGCTCTTCTAGCTATATTCGTCGGAAAAGTAAAAAAAATTATTGTTATAGGAATGATTATAATTCTATGGACTCTTCATTAAGTCAAAAAATATATATTTATGATTACCCAACACTAATCATCTTATTTTTATTTTTATTTTTTTTGAAAATCCTTTTTTTTTAAGTAAATATAATCTTTTATGAGGGAATATCATTACGTCATTGGTAGTTATTTTAATTATGGATAATGATCGTATCCAATAAATTATCATTACATTTGAATTAATTTGGCAATTTCATCATCTTTAATATTATATTAAATTATGCGTTTCAAGGTAGTTCTCCATGCATGCCTTTATATAATTGATATAATATCCTTGAATTTATATGGCAATAAAATTGTACATGATTATGAAATTATATTTTTATAAGTTCCAATGAATTTCAGGTTAAAATAGGTAATAAATTAAAAATGAAATATTTCATCATAAATTTAATAGAAATAATTTCGTACTTGGTTATTATACCCACTTTTAAAATTTAAATCAGTATTCCATTCCATGAATAACGGAATGATCTATAAACAATTTCATACAATGAATCAGGGAAACGTACATGTACTTAGCATTTCAGTGAAATAAAATAATGTAATCTATTTTGATCAATCTTTTACCGTAGTTAAAATCTCTATTAAAATTTTAAACGCCTTTTTTTATGAATATATTTTTGGAAAAGTCTGTTGTTTAATTATTACTTTAAAGAATAAAAGATTTATTTGGTGTTGGTAACTCAAAATTTAATTATGAGATGCTTCTTTTATCTTTTATATTAATGCAATACGAGCCGTGCTTCTGTATTTGTATTCGTCTTCTTCAAATTTTTCTTATCAAATGTAACCAAATGTTAAAGTTACATCACTCAAAAAATTAGATTTATTTCAACCCATTTAGTAGAGTAACAAATGAAAGTTATGAAATACATATCAATTATTATGGCTCCATAGCAATATGAAAAGGTATATTAAACAAAAAACCTTATATATATATATCATATTAGCATTCCCGTCGCAGCTTTGCCTACGCTATATGGTTACTTGCATTTCTCATCGCGGTTAGGGTATATTTTCCGGCCTGCCCAGGGGGCTTTGCCCCCTGCACCCCTATGTTCATTAAGCTCATGCTTATAAGAATAATAATGATAAATAAAGATTAAAGTCTGCTCAATTTGTAAAAACCATCTGTGCGTTGTGATGTCTTACGAGCAGCAGTTTGATAAATACAGGACCCGAAACTTTGAGTGATATGAGTAACGTGGGTTTCAAAATAGTCGGCCTCCAACTTAAAAATAGTAGTTGTAGCTAGCTGCTTGCCCGTCTTTTGCACCGGTAAAAATGTATTTTGCCCAGTTCTTAGCGTTACCCGACAAACATCACTAGGACTTCGTTTTACTTTTTTTTGTAATTTTGTTTTTTAGTCCAGTAACCGGACGCAGATGCAGCCAGTCGGGTCGTACATAGAGTAACAGTGGCAGTGGCTGTGTTGGTTGCCGAACACCGCCGCACCCCTTAAAAATCTAAATTAAAAAAAACGCGAAAATATTTTTTATTATTTATCTGTGTAAGCCAAATCTGATGAATAAATATTTCGGTTAGTATAGTCGAAAATGGAGAAAATTTGCAAAAATTGGTAAAAAATTTAACGTTTCCTCATTCCTTTTAAGGTCGAATTTCGAATAATCTAGAAATTTTGTTTACGTTCACATGAAGATTACACACACGAAATCAAGTTTATATCTACATTTGTTACCGAGAAATGCTAAAAATAATTAATTTCATTTTTACTCCTTTAATTAATCCTTTAAACTCGGAATTTCAACAAAAAAAAATTTATCTTCAGTAGTTTTTGCTGGGCGTAGATTATTGTGAATGACTCATGACATGTTATTTTATATATAACATGTGAAGTTCTTCAATTCGATTTTTATAATTGACCAAAAAATAACAAACATGTATTGGTAAAGTAAATGAAGTAAGTAAACAAACCTTTTAATATAAATTGAGTTAAAATGTATTTAAAAAAAAAAATCAATTTGAAAACCATTACATATTTGTGGCGGTATATAAGAATACACGCATATTTTTCAAAAGTTCATTAAAAATAAAAGTCAATAAATTACATTTAATGTAAATTTAAAATTCTATAATCTTTTCAATTCAAATTGAATTCATAAATAGAAAATGAGTTACAATCATTGACTCCGCTTGTTTGTGTCGTTAGATACCCCCAATAAATGTATATTTTTTTATTATCCTATCTATTCAGATCCTATTTTAATAATCTAATTTAATCTCTAATTCATCTCTTTCAAAAAATCTGTTATAAATTTCTTTCCTTTCTTATATTCACGTTAAGCCTTACTCATTTCGTATTTTATTAACCAACTAATTTTTGAAATCCTTCTACTTCATATTTTAAAGGTGTACGCCTATATTAATTTCTTTTCTACTTTTCTATATTTTACTAATTCCTGATCTGTATTTGATACAAGCTGATTTCTTTTTTACACAAAAAATTTCCTTGCTTGTGCCAATCTGTTCTTTATCTTCGACTTATTTCGTAATGTATTTTTTGAAAGAATTGAAGAAAAAACCACGTTTACCAAAATCTAACTTTATTTAAAACCAAATGTACATTCTATTTGGGTGATATTTAACAGAAAATAATTGAAAGTATTTAAATAGAGAAAACTTTTAACCTTATAATTACCAAAACTGCTTCTAATCGAGTCATTATTTGTGTTATGGAACCATTACGTCATACGTAATAAGTTTATTGAATGTTCTAGAGTTAAAAATGTTGATATTCCAGAAATAATTTGTTAATGATCGTTTAAAAAAATAGAATTAGATCATCGAATAATGACGTTTCCTTAAAATAATTATGATATAAGTTTGTGTGAACTTACAATATAAAACAATATACATATTTTTTGACAATTCAAGTAAATCCGGTTATGCAATTACATTTTATGTTATTTTGATTATTTTATATTTAATCCTTCTCATTTTTATAAATAGCTTTTAATTGCATTGTTTTCCTTTTAAATCATTTCTTTTCTTTTTTTACTGTTTATATTACCCTTTTTTTAGTGTATATCTATATCAAATGGCTAACAAAATGATTGTAGGTCGTAAATTAAATATATGAAATACTATTTATTCCTAAAATAGTACAATTATTCCAATAATAACAAAATTCTACACCAGGCTTATTAAGGAAATTGAGGAGTTTCTCTTTGCCCTATTTATTGATGTGAATATATTGTAGTACCAAACCCAAAATGCAGGTGAAATTTAGCATTAAAAGCGATATAATAGATCGCTTTCAGAGAAAAGAAACTCTGAAGGATGTTGCTTAAATATCAGATGCTTTAACTAAGTTTCAGATTTAAGAAGGATTATAATACTTACAGGTTCCAGTTAAATTAATGTATTCATATCTACAAGAAATGATGCGCATATATAATACCTTCATTCAGATGGAAAGACTTTTTCTTTTTTTGTATTATTAAACTGAAAAATTAACTTTTAATTTATTTTCTGAATTTTTATTTTGATTCATTGTTTTTTTTTTTTGTTTTGAGTAAAAATAAAACATAATTAATGTTATGGATTTTTATTTTTATTCCATGAACGGGAATTTTCTATATTTTAGTTAATAAAATGAATTTTTCCCATTTTTCTGTATACGCTTAAACGAATTCGATCGATGCTCTTCCTGACGCCAGTCTACAACAAGATGTCAACAACGCGTGATGGAGAACTGCAAAACATTACATATTATAAAAAAAACCTCTGTATTTATTATATGTAATTTAATTTATGAGCATATTGCTTCTAAATTTTTAATAACTGAACGAGAAATATAATGCCGTATACAATTTTCTTAATTAATAAAAAAAAAATGCTGACAACCAAGTTTAATAACAATTTTCTGATACGGGTTATTATTTTTATATACTGGAAAAATAATTATACACGAAAGAAAGTTGCCTAAAATTTATTCTTTGTGGAGGGGGGATTAATGTTGAAGTTTTATTAAGAAAAAAATTTTTTAATTTAAAAAATCGGTATTTTTTCTGCTCCCCCACCTTCAACATTACCTTCCAAGAATTTTTTTGACTTTTCTACGTTAATAAAATTTTAGACGGAAAGTAAAAATTTGTAAGTTTATTTTTATAAAAGAAAACATTAACGCAACTTTTCAATATTTTACAAAAAAGTAGTTTTAGGGATGTTAAAATTTATATAAGGCCGATGGCCGGGAATCGAACCCAAAACAATTGATATTAACAGACGTTTAGAAGGCAGCTATGTTTGCCATTAAACCACCATCGCCACGTGATGAGTTCCCTTTAAAATTTAAATAAATAATTTTAAATCTTCTTTTTGTAAAAAATAGTTTGAATATATTAATTTAAAACAAAACCGTTTGGTATAAATTACTTCCCTAATGATTATTCAAATAATACTTTTTCTAATATTTATTAGAAAAAGATTTATTATTATTATCCTTATTCTATAGTAATTATTATTTATTGATAGTTCTTTTTTATTATTTGTCGTAACATTTTCTATTGCTTAATATTTTTTTTATATTAAAGATTTAACTTTATTTTATTATCATTCTAAAATAAAGTTAATAGTTTAGTTCCGTCATATATAGATATAAAATGATTCACGGGAAGAATGTAATAAACTTTAGGGCATGTATTACTGGTGAAAACAAAGAAGATAGTTCATATAAACGTAGGTTCGGAAACGCTTTATAAGCGATTGCTGACTGATGAAAGATTTCGCCCTGATTTCTGCGCCTTCGGTAAAATTAACTCGGACTGTAATTTTTGGAATCAAATTAAGGGGTAAATTTAGTGGTTTCGTATGCGAGCAAAGTCTTCTGCATGACCAATTTATCAACGCTGTTTTCATCAGTTGCGTGGTCAATCCGATATCTTGAAAGATATTCGTCCAGATAATTTTAAATATTCAATTTGTTCTAATAATATTTTTTAATGATTGCACTTACGAATATTTTCTTAGAGTAGTAATTCTATAATTACAAAATTGATTATAAAATTTAAAAAAATTATTTATTTACCGGCAAATTACACAAGATAAAGTTCTGGGGCTATTTTGTGCAATTTTTTCAACAAAAAATCATATAGAAACATCAATTTTACATCTCAATTTAAGTTCCAAGCATTTTAGTGTAGCTAAATTTTACCTTTTTGGGTATAAATCAGAATGAATTTTTTCGCAAAATATAACTAAAAGAGAAGCGTTTCTGGAATCGCATGTATATTAAATAATTATTTTTATTTTCAGTTGTAGAACATTTCTTAAATTCTTTACGTTTTTTTTTTTATAAGCCATCTCACACAGCTGCACCCTACAATAAAAACCGATCACTTTATACATATACATTCACAATTGCATATAATATAATAAACATTAATAGATACAAAAAAAAATAAAAATTCATTAATAAAAAATTAATTAGTTAGTTGATGCTAGAATTACGTAATTCTGAAATTTTAGTAAACTTACATAAATAAATAAAAAAGAAAAATAATGACAAAAGCGTTAAAATCTGAACCAAAAGCCAAAATCTAAAAATCAGCTGCCTTACTCTTGCAGATAACCAAGCGATTCTCGCAAAATCAGAAGAAAACGCATTTTTGAAATTAACAACTTAAGGAAATAGGCTCGAAGATTTATTTCCCAAAAATAGAAATCATGACAAACCTCAAAAATTATCTCAAAAACCAATAGAGGCCAAGTATGAAAAAATAAACTCACAACCCAGTTATGAAGTACTTAGGAAAACCGGTCGGTAAAAACGAGACAGACAATGTAGTTTTGGAAATCTGAAAATCCAAATTAGAAAAGTTAACTTTTCTAACCAAAGAAATTTACAACAAAAAGCATCTTTCTATAACCCAAAATTGAGGCGTTAAAATTAGTGTAATCAGACCAGCGTTCTTATTCGGAATTGAAACAACAAATCTGATCGGTCTAAAACGTTTCCTAAAAACTAAAAGGAAAATCCTACAAAGACTCTACGGTCCCAGAAAAAGTCTACAGGCAAAAAATATAATAAGGAAATCTTTAAAACCCGAGAATATTTGAAAACTGCTATTACAAATTGCTCGGATATGTGCATCAGAAGAAAATGGACCGAAGAAGAAAAATGGATATACTACAAGAAAATATGGAAAAGAAGGAAAATTAGATATGAAATTGGCGTGGTACCTAGTAGAACGCTTCGAATAAAAACCAAAGACTTATTACAATATTGAACAGTGATAAATGTCATAGAAAATATTTACAGACTAATGACAAAATAATTAATCCGTAGTTAATACAATTAAATTATGTTTTTACAAAGAAATATACGCTCTTATAATATAAATTGCACTTTATTTAAAAATCCTTAGTCATAGATTACGTTATACGTTATAAAAATAATAATAATAATATTTTATCAGAGAAATGTATACATTTAACAGTAGTAATAACATCAAATAATAAAAGAACAATGAAAAGAAAGAAAATAATTTTTTTTTCAAGAAGAAGAGAGACAGAAGGAAATGGGGAAATACGGTCCTTGTTCTAATCTTAAGTATATTGTTAATGTAATTAAACACAAACAGATCTGCTTAGTTTCATTAAAATTCTACGTCATTCTCATAAGCTTCATTAACGACCAGATGTGAAAAATAAGACACTTGTTCGAGAACGTAACCAGAAAGAATGTATTTTTTTTATAATGTTATTGAAGATTAACTAATGAAATCTATCACCTTTTTCTTTCTAACTCAATGCAATTTACAAATAAACATTTTTTATTAACTCATATATAAATATTCTTTCTAACAACAAAGAATTATTTATTTTAATAAAATAAATAACAGAATTTTTATTTTAATAAAATATACTTAATTCATCTTACAGAGAGAATTCATCATCTGATTCATAAAATAAATATTAAAGAAAATAAATTAACACGGAAAGATATATCTTTCTTCCAAAATTTGACATAAAATTTAGTTGTGGTATTTATATTACAAGCTATACTGTTAAAACTGTTAATAGGTTAATCTTAGATATCCTAAAAGAAAGTTTTATCGAAACAGATCAGCCCTTTAATCCCTAGGATATTTAGTTATTAAATCTACAACGTTTGGTACATTTATTTATATTATTCTTTTAACTTTAAATCATTAAACAATTCAGGATTTAAAATAATTAAAACAAATCGGTCTAAGTATTACTCAGCTTATATCATAAGGACTCTGAAGCGGGTTCTTTGCTCCATGTTAGTTTGTATTTCCTTTTAAGGATCCATCAAGACAGTTCTCTGTTTTAATCAAATTAAAATTATATTTAATTTGGAATTATAATTTCATTGTATATCCAAACTACTTGTTCTTGTTTTGATTAAGGTTCAATTCTGATTTCCTTTTCTGATTATTTCTTTATCTTTCACATTTTTCGTTTGTTTACGTCGATTTTCCTTCATACTTACATGTCACATCCTTAGCATTTCTTTGTTCGTTTTTTTAATTGGCTGTTTCAAATTCATACAGAAATATACTCTGACAATTTATAGGAGGTTTTTCAAATCTTACACTATTTTGACATGGTTCTTTCTAATCTGCGTTCTTTTATATTAAATTCTTAAGTAAAAAATCGATTTTCTCTCCCTTAACTATGAACTCTTTTCATCCTTTTCTACGAAAGGTTTGAATATACACATATTAGAAAATGTCTGGGTTAGACCTTGCGTCACTCTACTTAAGCGCTCAATTTTTGAGGTTTTTGTTTTCATAACTGTTTTTTAATTCAAAAAAATTGTGTTATTAATCTTCCATCTTTAGCTTTTTAACATTTCCATTAATTCTTTTGTGCATTTACTCCACTCCACCACAACGAATCGTTACTCATTTGACTTGGTTTGATGCTACTTTTTATTCTTATCTATTCTATGTTAGTTTTTTTAATCTTAACATACCGTATTTATTCGAGTACCCCCGCATACTTTTTCTTGAAATTGAAGATAAAAAATAAGGGTGCGGGGCTTCCTTGAAACATAGCCTTTAGCCAGGATAATTTATGTAAAGTAAACGTTTTCTTAGACGTACCTAAATTCAATCGCATAAATATAGTTACATTAGGCTTTCGTTAATCAATACCGGATGCCGCTTATACAGAATACATCCTTAATTATTAACATCCTGTTCATATTATCGATAGGAACGAAGTTACGGTATTTTTATAAAACTGATTCATTCTGTATAGGCTGCATCCGGTTCTAATGACACTACAGTTATAGTATCAGTTACCCATCGTCGTCTTGTCTATTCGCCATAGTCACTGTACTGTTTGTATATGTGGACGGTTATGTGCATTTTATCAGTTTAGTTTAGTCTTGTAAAGTTTAATACGGTGATTTATTTTAATTACGGCATTAAAATGAGTACAAAAGGACAGCGTCTACGATCTTTTATAGTAAATGAAAAACTGCGCGTTGTAGAAGAGGCTGAAAAAATTGGAAATCGGGCGGCAGGAAGAAAATTTGACGTAGATGAAAGCTGCATTCGAGACTGGCGTAAGAAGGAACAACTTCTGGTGAAAGGTACTGGTAATAAAAGGGCTTTTCGTGGCTTAAAACCAAAATACACAGACATAGAAAAAACATTGTACGACTTTGTTATGGAAAAAACGAAATGCGGTTATGCTGTCACGACAGAAATGTGTCAATCATATGCTGGTGAAATCGCTAAATCATTGAATAAAGTTGATTTTAAAGCAAGCCGTGGATGGATAACACGATTTTTTGCACGAAATGATTTGTCAATGACGGAAGACGACCGTTTCTTAACGACTTTCAGACGCTTATGAACAAAAAATATTACATTTTCACAAATACATAATAAATCTTAGAAAAGATAAAGGCTATTTGTCTTCTCAAATAGGAAACGCTGATCAAACCCCCGTATATTTTGAGATGCCATTTGACAAAACCGTGAACAAAAAAGGTGAAAAAAGTATTACGATTCGCACTGCTGGTAATGAAAAACAAAGGTGTAGTGTTATCCTTTGCGTTACTTCTGACGGATCAAAATTACCTCCGTACAATGTTTTTAAAAAACTCTTCCTACCGTACAGGTAAATGGAGTTATTATCAGAGCACAGGAATCAGGTTGGATAGACGAAACCTTAATTTTAGATCGGATCAGTTGTGTATGGCAAAAGCGATCAGGAGATTTACTTAATAAAAAAAATACCGGTATGCTAGTAATGGATAGTTATCTGGTACATACGACTGATAAAGTGAAAGACATTTAAAAAAGGGTATGACAGACCAAGTAATAATTCCAGGCGGATTGACATCTCTATTGCAACCACTAGATGTCTGCATTAATAAACCGTTCAAATCTGCATTAAACCAACTCTACAGTAAATTGATGGCTGATGAAAATTTCTTTCTCACGCCTACAGGAAGAATCAAACGCCCAGATTTTAACCGGATTTGTATTGGATAAAAGATAATGGGAAGGTATTTCCACGGAATTAGTAAGGAAAAGTTTAAAAAAATGCGGAATATGTAATGAATTGATGGTAGTGAAGGCAGAGCGACGTGGAGACTACCGGTAAGTCTTCTACAGACAGTGACAGTGATTAATTAAAAATAAAATCCCACATTAAAAAGTGTATTGAAATGATCCTTTTCAACATGATACTTTCTTTTCGTTTGTAATTTAAATGAACGAATTAAATGCTTTACTTTCTGAATATTTTCCTATTTACGTATTTTTTTATCATATCTGTTGCACTTCAAAATACCGGTATATACTCGATTTTTTTTTTAGATTTTCGGTCCGGAAAATCGTGGTGCGGGGCTTTTTCAGTGGCGGGGGGTACTCGAATAAATACGGTAATTAATATATCAAATTCTCAGTTATTTATCTCATATTAACCACTCTTTTATCTTCTTTTGCATTTACTTTTATTCTTATTTTTCGAAAATTTACTAAATGGTGAAAATACCATTCTTTATAAAATTTCAATTTGCATTTTTTCTGTCCTCTCTTCTTCGGACCTCTTCTTATTATATTTTATTGACCCAACAAATTTTCAATAATTTTTAACATCAATCTGTAACAAGGTATTTCAAAGATGTTTCGGATTTTCGACTTATTTTTATTATTTTAAGTTATAACTTTTATAAATTGCATAATATTAATCAATAAAATACTAAAAATAAAAAATAATTATAATTCGTGGATTTTTTTAGGTATTTTTTATTCGCAGTTTATTATTATTATTATTTAATGTTAAAGAATAATTTATTAATTAATATTTATTATAAATTGATTTGTATTAAAAATTATTTTTTTCATCAATTTCGTTTGTAAATACAGATGAATAGCATAATTTTAAATTTTAATTGAATTCGTATTTAAATACGTGTATATGATTAACTAACTCGGTTCAACATGCTTTCCTTAACACAAACTATACTTTGTTTTGATTTCTTTGGACATGTTAATGTCTTAATTTTCCTAAACCCATCTATTAGTAAATTTTTTTTTATATATATAATTAAAAGCACACAGAAGTAATATAATAAAATAAAAGTACGGTATTGAAAGAAAAAATAAATTAAAATAATTAATCGTGATATCGTTGTACAAAACCGGACGATAAAGACAATTAAATACACACTCTTAAAATATTTAGGCCTGTATTTCCTTTATTTGTACTATTGTTATTTGTGAATTCAAATAGCATATTTTAAGTACAGTATATTCATAGAGAAATAACCTTAATAATTAAAACTTATACGACGGAATCTTTCCTTAACCCTCAAATGCCCTTCATACACAAGTATTAATAGTATTTAAAGGATGTAAGATATAAGGTAATCGGAAGGTTGTTGTCGTTAGAAATTTTATAATTTAGAAATCGAGAAAAAAGGTTCTTTTCTACTGAAGTGTGATAAAATTATATTTTTGCTTTAAATTACCGTCCCAGAATTTCAATAGCTTTGCCGCATTACTAAACAATAATAAACCCCTAAGACATGTCATCAACCCTTAAAAATAAAATTAAAAGAGAATTTTTCATCTGTAATAACTGGAAAACCGGTTGGAGAAAACACTACTATCGTGTAAAACAACAAAAATAACGATAACCAATTTTTTACTATATCATATGCATAAAAATGAAGTCAAACCGTTTAAACCTCCAGAAGTTTCTTAAATAAAGAAACTAAACTGTTGGTGATATTTTTTTTTTAGTGTCATCAGTATAGGGTTAACTGACTTTAGATAGATCCCTTGCACGAGGATCATTTCCATTCTTCTCTATTTCCAGCTAAATATTTTAGTTAATAACAGTTACCTTTCCTTTTTAATTCTTTTATAATTTACGGCTGCCTTTTCTTCAACGTCAACTGAATTTTTAAAGAATTACTTTAATCAGTCCTCCTTTCAGGTTTTATTATCTAGCCGGTTAGCCTTCCTTTTACGAATTGTTCCAAAAAACTTCTATTTTGTAAACTCACCTTATTTTCTTTGTTTATCTATTTATTCGGTCTCCTCCATTCCATATTTCAAATACTTCCAGTATTATTTTTTCCTTGTCTATTTCGTAGCGTCAATTTTTCACATCATCGTAGAAGTACATTCCGAACATAACTCTACAAGATGTTTCTTCAAGTGTAAATCCCTCCTTTTATTAGATAACAACTGTTTCTCTTTATTAAATTCTTACTTAGCCTTTGCATTCGTTGAATCGTTTTTATTTCCATTTAATGTTTGCCACCTAAATAGTTTTGCTAAGTAAATCTATTATTTTGCTTGTTCAATTCTTCATTATTTTGTAAAGACATATATTTCCTTATTGTCTTTATTACTTTTGTTTTCTTAACATTTACTTTTATACTGTATTCTGTGATCGGGTCTTTTAATCTTGAAATCATCTTCTATTAAATACCTTGTGTTCCTTATCCTAAAAGAAACTACTCGTCTGTAAATATTGTACAATTTATTATCCTTCAATCTGCAATGATTCATTAATCTTTTTCTAAAAGATGTTTTTTTCACATGTTCGATGTATTAAAGAAGGTCGGTAATAGACCTCTTGTTTTATTCCTCCTCTTCCTTGCTTACACCAGTCAGCGGCTAGGAACCGATTCATATTCAAACAAAATACTAAACTTGCCGCTTAAGATATTTCTTCCGACTCAAATTCTACAACCGATTTTTTTTCTTTTCAGGCCACATTGAACCACTTACTCGATCAATTTCCAGTATTCTTCGAAGAGCGCAATGCCTTAACTTTCCGGTTCTACCAATACTTTTTAACACGGTTTGATCTTTGTTTCCGCATTTCGTCTGGAACCTCAGCTGTGCGTCTGGGTGTTTTCTTTAGAAAATCTGTGTGCATTGTGAGCGTTGTTTATTTTTGTCTTGTCGAAAGCGTCCTCGATCCTCAGCCCAATTTCTTCGAGAGCCTTCTTAATTTCGCTGATGTATTTTTCACTAGTTTTCTTTTGCAAATTCCTGAGAACCATTTGTTTCAGAATTCGGCCTTCAGGCGTTCTTAAGATGTGGAAAAAATGACAACTCCTTCTCTTCTTCATCGCGCTGATAATCGGATCGATTTGTTACTGATATGGATCCGTTAGTGGGCATTGGCCGGACTTCATTCTTCTAGTAATTTTTGTTTAAACAGGTTCTGATGATCCTGCATTCTGTTTTAATTAGTTAGTCGGTTTTAGCTTCATTTTTAATTTGAAAAATTGTTTCGCATGCGTACAGTCCCTCTGGGAGAGCTACTGTTTCGCAGTGGCGAATTTTGGAGTGTATTTAAAGGAATTTTATATTATAGGTTCTGTTTTGTCAAGCGGATCTTTCTTTTAATTTGCAGTCGATGATTTCTCCTAGATATTTAAACTGCGAAACTAGTCTAATTTCATCCCGTTAATTTTGACTTTATTTGTGCAGAGATGACCAGAGGCCATAATTTTTGTAATCGTTCTCTCTATTTCACAAATTAAAATTAGAATAAAAAAGAATCTAACTCGCATATTACAGAATATTAAAACAAAATTTTAATCTATATAATAATTTTCTGTATACGTCAGCAATTCTTTCCTATTAGTAATTTTCTTGAATCAATAAAATAAATGCCGATCTCCGCGGCGGACTGGGAGCGTCTCGGTCTTTCATCCAGAGGTTCCGAGTTCGAATCTCGGTCAGGCATAACATTTTTCGTGCGCTACAAATTTCCACTTCCATATCCCACGAACAAGCTTCAAGCTTATGTGGCGATTCATCAAGCAAAATTAAACAAAAGTGAAAAAACCTATAAATCAAAGACATCAGTTGGTATAATTTTTTTTTTAATAATTTACGGCAATGCGTATGTAGGATAAGGTGGGGGGGTCCTGTAAAAAGTACTTCTACATTTTTCTTTTCTTTCATTATTATAGATTTAATTAATTATATTTCCTGAAATTTAAATTTAACGTTATCAAAGAAGAAAAGTATTTACAATTTATCTACAGTTTATCAATATTTTTCCAATTTAAAAAGAAAGAAAATTTCTACGTTATTGTCGGAATAAATTCCTATTTGTAGCACACACGTATAAAAATTCACCTTTGCGATTCACGAATTGCTAGCCAGTTAAATATTTTGTAATTCTGTATTTAATTCATTAACAGCAAAAAAAAAAAATAATAATTGTTTTTCATCCTGTCGAGAACATATTTTGTACGTTGAGATCTCATGTACCTAGCATTATTTTGTTTGTATGCTTTTGTCATTACATGAAGTTATTTTCAGTGCCAAAACAAATAAATACAGAAATATCTATGTAAGCAGAGAATTATAATAAAAATTGGAAACGTTGACGTGTATAAAGGTACAAGAGGCTTCGGTTAAAGTGACTTTCTCTAAGAGTATATGTTTTTACTACACATAGAGAAGATATGTGTAGTAGTCATAGTGAAGATATTACGTACACGGTTGAATATTATATAAATTTCGGTTAATTTCTCAAATTGAACAGGAATTATAATAGTGATATTTGTTATTTGATATCAGCAGTTCAATATAAGAAATTTAATGCTACAGATATTGAGGTTAATTATCCTGGGTTTCAGAGTTATCTTAAGTACCCAATTTATGTATTTACACGTTTATAATTAACTGTTTCTCATTAAATTAGTTAAAAAAGCTGACGAGATTTAAAAAAAAAAAAAATGAACGATATTTCGAATGAAATTTCCATGGATTAAGTAATTTCCCCCTTTTCAAGCAACTACTGTCGCCACTTTAATCAATTTACCCATTGAAAAGCGGATTTTCTCGAAACGGTTGATGTTATCAAACGGTTGATAAGCAAAATAACAGTCGTTGTTGTTGTTAATCTAAACAATAATAAACCGAGATTTTATCACTTTTTGAAATTTTTTATATATCCCTTTCTTTCTAATTTGGTTTGTCAAAATTTACAGCTGCCAATAACGTAGTTTTACTTAAAAATATACTTCGAGATTTTATATTTAATAAACTGTAGCGTCTGTAAACTCATTTTTCCTTTTATTCCTCTGTTAAGAACATACAACACAGCATGATCAAGTAGATTGAGCTTGTATCTCCACAAATTTTCATGAAGCGTTTGTATTTCTTAAGATATTACAATTTGTTTATCGCGTATTGACGTGATACAATTATAATAAACGAATTGTTGTTTATTATAATTGTCTGGTTATGTTAATTAACCGACAGAAACAAGTAAAAAAGGAAAAAAAATTGTTTTTTTTAATCTTTCGTTTAATAATTGAAAATACTCACAGCCTGAGCCGTTATGTAATTTATTAAGGTATGTTTATTAGCGACTATTCTAATAACTTGACCGATTTCGATGATTCTATTTTTGTAATTTGGAACTTCCTTTGGTAGTTCCATTATACGTTTTTTCACGTCATATAAGTGAAGGATATTTTTTAAGGAAAAATACGTTACCTCCATAGAAAATTTGAACGATGAACATTTTCTTTTTTTAAATTTTTTTCATTACTTGGTGTCGTATTTTAAAAATTATAAAGAACCTGATATAATTTTGTTATAGAAAATATTTTCATATAAAAACTTTGCGACAAAAATATGAATTATTCACTATATCAGAGAACTTAATCCCCGATTATTATCTCTTTTCCCTTGTTTCTATGTATTCCCTTTTTTAATTTTTATCAAATTGAGTTAAACAATATAATACATATTCTAGCATTTCAGACAGCCTTAGGCATTCTCAAAAGCAGTCTACATTTCATCACTGCATTACTTTTATTCAAAATGCAAGTTTCTTGCTAGCCGTATTTTTTTCTTTGTTCATACGTGCAACGTTTTGTAATCTGAACAAAAATTTTTAATAAACCTAACATAAGTAAAATAAACTGTTTTTTTTTTGTTTTTTTTTAATAAAACGGACTTTTTAGTAAATATATACATTAAAAGCAAAATTATTACTTTTTCTATTTGTCTGAATTACTTTAAAATTTTAATTTTCTTTTTTTTCTTAAATCAATTGCAAATTAAGGGTAAATAAATTATTATTTTAAATTTTGAACTTCAAAAAGTTAGGATGTAAAAATTAAAAACATAATTTTGAATGCAAATATTTTAAAAGTCGGTTTATTGAAATATATTTTAATGTCTTTTAATAATAAAATGCAGTACTTAATGTTATATTTAAAAATAAACCTTGATCACGTGTTGATTTTTCAAGTTACATAATTTTATTTCACCTAAACACATTCAAATATATTTCCATTTTTCTTAAAATAATTAGGGGTAATTTTTTTACATAGGGTGATTCACGTAGACTAACAAATTTTCAGGATATGTTTTACTGGCGGAAATAAAAAAGAAGGTTCAAATAAACGTAGGTTTGGAAAGGCTTGGTTGGCGAGTATCGGCTGGCGAAAGATTTCGCCCTGATTTCTGTGCCTTTGGTAAACGACTAACTGTTATTATTGGGATCTAAATAAAGGAGTAAATTTACTGTTTTATATGAAATCTGAACTGACAAACTGTAAAAACAGGTCTCGGAATTGTATTTTAGTAGTTTTCGAGAACTGTGGGGTAAAGGACAAAAAATTGGGATTAAAAACATAATATTTTATGTTTGATGTAAAATAACTTTCTTAAACGGGTAATAAACACGTGAAAGTTTTAAAAAATCTTATAGAATATTTTATTGTGAATAAAATACGAATAAAGTTCACGTAAAATAATACAAACTTAAGAATTTAGAAGTTTATTAAAAATAAAACATATCAAAACGCGGCAGAGTTTAATTAGGTATTAAACGAAACAAAATTTAACATTTTCAGTGTTACGAAAAAAAGAATTAAATATTTTAGAAAAGTAACAAATACAAACACAACAATAAACCAAACTTACAAACAATATCTTGCTTTATTTTGAAAAAACTTCAAAATTCTTACGTTTGTATTTAGTTTCTGTGTGGTCTTCATTCGTACCATTTTATTCAGAATCAAATTCCTTAGGAGTTCTGTTAATAACTTTTTCTCGTTTATTATCCCTTTAAAAAATTTATTTATTCTATGCCAAATATAAAATAGTGTGTTTTTCGATCACGGTATATTGTATTTTACCTCAAATTTCTCGAAAACTACTAAAAATGTTGTCCTGGTGCCTAATTTTCTTTTTCATTTTTTCAGGTCAGATATCATATAAAAACATTACATTTACCCCTCGATTTAGGTCCCAAGAATTACAGTCTGGTTTAATTTTATCGAAGGTGCAGAAATCAACCTTTCGCTAACGAAGCGTTTCCGAATCTACGTTTATATGAACATTATATAAACATCGATATAAGTACTTTAAGTTTTACATATATATAAATACTTATTTAGTTTATACGAACATTATATTCTTTATTTTCACCGATAGAAGATGACCTGAAAGACTATCACATTCTTCGTTAATCGTTCTGTATTACAACTGTACCGTAGATAAATAAAATGTTATGGAATTTTCATGTAATTTTGGGAGTATATTCTAAATCATTTTGCGATATTTTATTATTAAGACTGTATTTTATTTTTTTACTGAAAAACACTTCTTACAATTTTTTATTGTTCTTATATTTCGCTTTAAAGTATTAGAAGAAAATTTTTATGAGAAATATAAAAGCGACTACCATTATAAAACAAAAGACTTTAAAAAAAGTGATTCCCGTCTCTTTATATGATAATCTGCTATAATAATTTTTAACTAAAATTACATATTTAATTTTTTTTCTAAACATGACAGGTAAAGGACGGATTATCAACTTTCATTTAGTCTGTTTCTTCTCTTAATCTTTTTCAATATTTTTTTTATTCTTTCTGAATATTTTTATCTTCTTTTGGTGCCAGTTTTTTGTTCCTCCTTTTTTGGAAGAGAGTTTATTCCGGAATCTTTTCATGTCTGATAATCTCTCTCTGTTTTTAAAATTTATTTATATATAGAGCTAAACTATTTATACTCTACAACGGCTATAATTAGCAGAAATGGCATGTTACTCGTGTCATGTCACTTACAACTACAGTTGTAACGGTTAACGTACATTACAAGACTCCTGTTTGGTTTACATGATATGAATGGAGAGACAGGATATAGGCGTACCCAAAATTCGCATTAATAACAATAATTAACTGTAATCATTAAACATAAAAATAATAATTTATACGATGTATTAATTACATATTTAATTAGAAAATAGATCAAAATTTCCGTCACAATTAATTGATTTACAGTAATTCAATCGACTTAAATATAAAATTGATTAAATAATAGTCGATAAAATATTACATATTTACTTAACAATTTTGTTATAAATGAAACAGAAGACATCCAGATGCGCAGAATATTCGTTAAATAAACGAGGAGTGCGATTTAATAGAGAATAATAATTATTATAAACGCAAATATAATGAGCTATAAAAATAATTAGAATATTTCGAATGAATAGTATAAGCGATCTCAAACATTAATATTCGATCGCAACAAAGTATAAGGAAACTTTGTTTTTAATTATATAAAATATAGATACCTGCAAATATATCTAGAGTAGCTACAACAAAGAGGAAAGAAAACCATTCTTTCCTCATTTGACATGATCACCAGATCGCGTCAAAAATTGGGTATCGCGTTTTTTGCAAACCTTTACGTTTTAGAGTTCCACTAGTTCATTTACATCATTCGTTCTCAAAGTGGGCCATAACGCCCCATTCTGGTCGCTGGAGACCTTCAGGGGAGGGTCAATTTTCTGTGGGTAGAAGGCCCACAGAAAATTGGGGGCGTTCAGGCGGTCTAGGAAGGAGATGGGTGATTGAAAATAAAATCTGATATGGACAACAAATGACTTCGTTATACGCCTATTAAATTACATTTACACATATTTTTAAAATAAAAAGTAATAAAATTTTATTTCATTTAAAGCCTCTGATATTTTTTAATGTTTTTTTTTGTTGTTTTTGTTATTATTGGATTATTATTCATCGTAAAACGTTTTTTACAATGAGAGGATAATAATTTTTAATAAATCAATATATTTAAATTTAAAAAAAAAAAGTTAAGAAAAAGGAGATGAAGTCTAATTCGAATCGATGTGCCTTTTCCCTAAAATCCAAATATTTCATTAATTAAAATTTTATTTAGCTATAACTCCGGAACCAATGAAAATGAGTACCACTTATGATATATCGATGAAAAGCTCACAATGACGGCATTACTGCAGTTAAAAAGCAGTTCAAAATCCAAATTTGTTACATTTTGGTCTCTTTTGGTCCAGTCGATTGATAGCAATCGACTGAGGAGAGGTAGACAACTTGATGTTACAACACTCTTAAATCCAAGATTTCAATATCTTGGATATTGAATACGATATGACAATACGATAACAGCAAATCGTTTTTGAGTTATGCGAGATACAAACATACATACGTCTGTACGACTGTATGACGTCTGTACGTATATACGTACGTACGTATGTAGAGACGCCACGCTCAAACTAGGCAAAATGGAAACTGGTCAAAATGGATATTTCCGTTGAAATCTGGAAACCGAAATTTTTCGTTATCACAATACTTCCTTTACTTCGTACAAGGAAGTAAAAAGGCAAAAATGATGTTTTCTTGATATTTCAAACTAAAATTAAATACCTACTACAATAGTTAAAAAAATAAAGGGACACCTATATTTTACGATAAAAAACGATTGTATTCAAACTACTTTAACTTTGCGACCAAGAAGCTTAGAGAGATGAATAAAAATATATTAAAGCTTGAATACTCTACTTTTTGACCATGTACTTCAGATTCAACAAACAACAAATTAGAAAGAAATCTGTGAGAAATTGTTCTCATTAAAATGTAAGTTTCAACTCAGAAATAGGATATACCACTTTTAAAAACAATAATTGCAGTTGCTGTTTTTTCATCTTAAAAACATCAATTGCAATTATTATTTTTAACAGATGGTAAGTTTAAAAATTTTGGGGGCGCTATAAAATGTTTGATTCTCAATCTGAGCGGTGGGCGAAAAAGTTTGAGAATCAATCTACATCAAAAAAACATATACATCGTAATACGGGTACGTACGTACGTATGTGTATCGCACTACTTTTGGCCTTATATCTTAAGATTGACCAAACCGTTTTTTTTTCAAATTTGGCTCAAATATTTCTATATATGGGGTATTCATCGTATTCATTTTTTCAAAATACGTTAAGGGGGGGGGAATTTAGCGAAAAAGTCAATTTCTCTTTTCTTAAGAGGCAAAAAAAAATCTTCTTAAAGCAAATTTCTTACCTACAATGTAAAAAAGCTTTTTTTAAAAAAAAATCAAATCCGTAACCTCTTAAAATAAAAATATATGTTTTTAGTTTTTTTTCTCTTACCTCCCTACAGTTTAAATGTTTTGAAAAAAATTTTTGAAAGTTTTTACTTCATATATATAACTATCAAGACATGTTTACAATTTTTTTTAAATTATAGATCTAAATTGCAGAAAAGTTTTTGAAAATTTTCTTTTTTTAGCCTTTATTGAAGGGGGTGTTAGATTTAGAGAAAACTTTAGTTAGGAAATTGGCTAAGCTTAAATTATATGACATTTTTAGAAAAATATTTTTTTTAAAATTTATTCCCTACCTCTAAAAAATTATATTATCTATTTTTGTGCTCTTACTCATTTAATTTTTGTTATTAATAGCGAGAAAGTCATGCAGTACAATACTAGTTAAACAATCTCAGTCTATATTAAACAATCTCGGTAAATCCTTGCTTGTGTTTTTAAAAGGACATACAACATAATTCCTTTGCGGGTATATACTGTAATATCTATGAAATTTATCTTTTGAAAAGGTTTAACATTCAATGAAATATACGGTAGGGTAAGAGTTGCATATATTTATACATTAGTAAAAATATAGTATAGCGTTTTCCATTTTAATCGGTTTAAATACCAGCAGGACAAAACCAAATAATCGTTTCGTTTGACCAATTATGGCGATTCAACAAATATTACAAATTATAAAGATTCAATATTAAAAGTTACTTCGAGTTCTCGAATTAACTGGACCTTATAGTTAAAAAAAAACCGATAGTTATTTATGACTAAATCGGTACACCCATATTAACAGTATAATTTGGCAATTTGGATCTAATTAATGGTACTGTATCAAATACATTTTATATTAATGTGAAATCAACTGCCAAAATTTAATTTATAAACTAAAGTAATTAGTTTATTTTATTTTATACGAAGCAGTTTTGTTAAAAATTCTCCGCTTTTGTTTTTTATAAAGCAAATGTTGAGTAAAATTGAATATATATAGACTTCATTTCAGGGGATAAACTGGTGAATTTATAATAATTTCCATCAATAGGTCGAACTACTCGTATTTAATCTATTATTGAATCTAAGCCTTCGTTTTGTTAGAGGGATTAGTTCAGCACTACCCCATCTCGCCGCTTTTATAAAAATAAAAAGCTTCTAAATTTTGTCTGTCATCGTAGAAATTATAGTTTATCTAAAGATAATAAGTTAATTATGAATTCACTTTTTGTTAAAGCCTCAGTTTCAGTCTGAAGGGCCTTTGTTAATAAATCAGATTTTTTTAGGTTGTGTGTATACGCGTATAAGAAATTTGCCTGATAACTGATTTTAATTTGTATAATTAGCAGTCTCATGATTTAATGTCATTAGGTAAGATAATTAAAAATAAAATTAATTACTATGAAAACCTTGAAACTGTAAAAAAATTTATATGAAAAATACAATCGTTAACAATGAACATATACGTAATAGAGTGGAATCTCTTCTCCCCTCCCTACCGTCATTAATACTTATGACAAATACCTTATTTTATAGAACTTAAATAATCTACGATATAAAATCAGAGCTAACTTACGAGGAATCGTTAAATTTATTTTAACTTTTTCACCGTATTGTAATTAACATCTTGTTATTTATTTATATACATTTTCAGACTTTTCTGTTTAATTTTAATTAATATTTTTATTTATTTACTATATTCATCGGTATTAAATATTATTAATTCCGATTATTTACAGTTAATTATTATTTTTCCGATTGCCAGTAATATTTTCTAAAATTAATTTTATTTTCCAAGTAAACGTTTTTTAAAACGTTAAAAATTACGGTTATTTGTTAAGTTATGCACAAAAGTTTAAACGAAATGTTGATGGAAGGGTTACGAGCAATGCGACTCGATGTTTACATGTTCATTGTCCTTAGCGTGTTGTTGAAAGAGAGGAACAGAATAGAACGGCATGGCGCGGGATGAAGAGAAGAGGCAAGGGCACTAAGAGACGAAGAACGATGAAGGAGTGACAAAGAGAGATGATAATAAACTATGTCGGGAGGGGAGGGACATTCCCCGCGGAAGGCAGCACTGATTGAAGGAGGGCCGTCGTACGGCCACACCTCCTTACACTGACGTCACGGAGTCGGTAGTATTCGTGATCCTTCGGAATCCCGCTCGTGCCGCTTCTACCGCGTCGAGCGAGACCTCAGTTGAATACATAGTCTCGTGCTATCATAACCTAACAAACGAGTGACAGTAAAGTTCAGTAGTGAAATTTTGTTATCGTGTCGCGCGTGCGCATACGTAAAGTGTTGACAGTGTAAATGTGTGTTATCGAATAAGTGTTTGTGTATATTATTTTTATAACGATGAGGTCTTGCGGCGTGACCTAGTGACGTGGGAATGCCTGTGTGTGAGTGTGACAGTTCTTGTCAAGTGGTGTTGGACCCGTTGCCTTTGGATTTACTTCGTTCTCTTACTAAGAGAGGGAAGGTCCGCCTAGGACCGGCGGACGAAGAGGCGGTGGTGGAGGTCATGCAAGGGCTGCTGACCGGGGTGGAGGAACGCGTGGGAGGCGCGCTCTCGCGGTCAAACCGCGAACCATCTTCACGTGACGAAATCGATCCTGAAAAGTCACGTGATCGCTCCTCCTCACGGAGAAAGCGTAGTGGGGAAAAGAAAAAAAAATCCAGAAGAAGGTCGACGTCATCATCGTCCACGTGTTCGGACGCCTCAAGGAAGAGGCGGAAGAAACACAAACGACATCACCGCGATGAACACGCGGAGGATGTCGATCCCAGTCCTCGAGTCAATCCGATATTTCTGTGGGTGAAACAAGACGATACGAGAATAGTCGAAGTCCTGTGCGAGGATTACGATAAGAGGAATAGAATAAGGCTGACAAAGACGCCCCAAGGTTGGCGGGCTATTCCCAGAACAGAGCGGCTGTGCCCAGCACCGGCCGCTTCCCTAGTCAAATCAGACATTCCTCTCCTTCCTCGTGAAGAGCGGCTCTCGCAGAGCGATAAACTTGAAACCAAAGAACAGGAAGAAATTCCTAATGATGTCAGCGACGTCGAAATTGAAAATAGACTGGATAGTGTGAATAATGACTGTGATATGAAGGATGATGTGCCAGAGTCGGTTGAGACAGATCAGTGCGTCGAGAATATTGGACCTTGCAGTGTTGAACCGTGCCATGCTGACGAGCAAATTAACGTACGAGAATCAGAACGGGAGTCTGAACAGGAACCGGTAGAAATTATCATAAAAGAATCGGTGTCGCATCCGGAGTCTGAACAAATTCCGTTATCGACATCAGTTCGTGAGCCGGAAGACCAGGAACCAGACCCGGAACCCGTATCCGAATCTGTACCTGAACAAACAGATCCGGTGCCCGAATCGGTGGAAGAGGCATATCTGCAGCCAGAGCCAGAACCGCATTCACAGATGGACAAAAAATCCGACCCGTCCTCAGGGTCAGGTGTTGTCGATAGTGAATCTAAGATTTCCGTTTCTGAAGATACGAAACATTTGCAGCCGTGCACAATAACCGTACCGAAGCCTAAGCCTGCGGCTGATCCGCTCGATGTATATAATTTTGTAGAATCGCCAAAGACAGAGGTGTTTGAAGAGGACACTGAAGTAATTTGTACAGTTCAAGCAGAAGTAGACAGTGGTGTAGATAGTGTAGAAAAAAGTATTGTAGAAGAACCGGAGCCAGAATCTTGTGTAGATAGTGTAGAAGTAGAACAAGAAGATGTAGATAATAAAATGGAAGTTCTTGGTGTCGAGGAAAATGATATGATGGAAGAGGATTTAGAAGATGCGATTTTCGAAGAAGAATTAGAAGAAGTGGAGGAAGACGAAGAGGAACTGGAAGAAGATGAAGAGGAAGAAGAAGAAGAAGAAGAAGAAGAAGAAATGGAAGAAGAGGACGATTTGCCGATTAACCTAGTCGTGGCTGATAAAAGACAGTCTCAAGAAATTATAGAATCGCACCTCCCGGCTTCACGTCAAAACTTAGCAAAAACAGACTCCAGTGTAGAATCTAGTCCTGTAAAAATGTTCAAGCTACCAGAAGGTACGACAATCAAGCAAACAGAAGCTACAGCGCGTCCGGCGCATCAAAAGGACAAAACCAAGTACCTACAAGCGATGCTGTCTTCGTGCACCAAAAGATCGAGTCCACCCGTCGTGGAACAGGAGGCACCTCTTGATCTCGGCGTTCCGAAAAGGCATTCGTCGGTCTCCGAACCTCAAGCTAAAAAAATGAAGGTCGAAGACATCACGTTGAAGACTATCTTAAATCGAACGAAAGAAAAACCTCCGGCACCGGAGCCACCGGATCAAGTTAAAATTCAAACGCATAAAAACAGTAATTCTCGTTTACTGGAATTGTTAACCGAACCGGAAAATTCCACCGATCCGTTGGCACAACTTAAAGAAGTCCTTTCCGATCCGGATCTACAGGTTCCCGATCCTTTGTTAGTTCCTCGTGCAAGATTACCGGCCTTGGTCGCGAGTCCTGCCAGAGAAATACCGCGACTTCTTTCACAAAAATCAGAACCGTTAACGTATCCGAAACTTCTGACCGATCCGGATTTACTACCGGTATCTTTAGCTCACCTTCAAATGTTGTTACAAACTACGTGCAAAGAAGATGAATTATTGAGGTATCAGATTTTACAACAACAACTAAAGCAGGAGCAAGCAGCTTGCGGATTAGATGCGACTGCATTGAATCAAATGTTATGGCTTCCGTATCTTAGTCAACTAGAAGCGGCGGCTATGGCTTGCGGTAACAGTCAAGATTTTTTAACGATGTTAAATCTCGTATTTCCTCCTTCGCCTCACGCGAATCCGTATCATCTGATGAGTCCGTTAAGTCCTCAAACGGCAGCGGCACAAGGAGGAAGTATTTACGATTATAAGAGTCAAATGGAAACGTTGGCTTTATGGCAGGAAAGTATAATGCACGCCGGTCAGATGTCGAATATAGGTAATATCAGCACGACTCAGATGAAGAACATTAATAATAACAACAATAATACTAACGTAACTAATAACAATTTAACGATGAAATCTCAACAGAATTATCAAGAAACCAAATATTCTCCAAGATCTCAGCATCATTTACCGCAACAACACAATAACAACAATACGAAAATGACGTCGGCCAGGACGAGTCCTATCAGTCAAAGTTATCAACAACAGAGACATCATAGAATCGATAGTAGATCCGGAGCCGTCAATCATCCCGTTATGACATCCGGCGGAAATACTTATAATTTCCCTCAAAGTCGTTCGTCATCGCATCAGTATACGACTGCCGGTTATCAGCAACAACAACAAAATCAAAGGTTATCGGTCGCACCTCAGACGAATTATAATACAGAAAGAAATCAACCGTATAATTTACAAAGGTCATCGACACAAGCGGTACCGGTTTCGGCTCACACTACATCTTCATCTTACTACGTACCTTCGGCGTCATCAAGAATACAACAACCGCATCACCATAATCAAACGCCAATACCAAAGACGACAGCGGATTTACATCACCACATACAACACAATCATAATCATCACCATCACCATCATCAGCAGCATCATAATCATCAAACGTTAGAAAGATTAAAATCACCTCCGCAAAGTATGAACGGAAATAAATTAAAAAGTCAAGATAATAACAGCACGATGTCATCGATATCCTCCATTTCTACCGGCGCCCAACATCATAATAACAATAACCACCCGCCATCGCAACAACATAAACAATCCCAACAACAACATCCGCCTGAAGTACCGAAACTAAAAGTTAAACAACATCTTATCGATCCGAATGTAAGGCCGAAATTATTAAAGTTTGAGGACCAACCCGATATGACTTCACCTCACCCGCATTCAGCAGAACATCCGCATCTTTGGCACCCACTGTTCAGCAGGTATTTTAAATTATTTATTTAATAATTTCTATTATATCGATGATATACTTAAATGAAAGATTGTCGTATCGATGTTTTATATTTTTATTTTAACAATCGTTTTGCTTGCAGTGATATTTATTACATTTCATCGACCTATAGAATTTAATATTAATAATATTAAATATTCTTTTTTTACGGCTAGTCGTGTATTATCATTATCATATCGTGTATTATCATATTCATCTTTATGAATTGCGATATCGATCTTTTATTTTAATAATTTAATTAAAAATTAAAAATGATTTTACAATAATAATAATAACAACAAATTATTTTATTTCATTCATTTTTTCCGGCATTGTTTTATTTAATAATATTTAACGGAGTAAATTTTAAATATTTATCGGTAAACAAAGTGAAATTATTTATTCATTATTACAGAAATGTTGTATTTATTATATTTTACTTTGTTTATTTTAACCTATATAATCATATATATATACAAACTAGAAAAAATTTACCTTTGTTTTTATTTTATTTAAAAGATTTTCTTGTTTTGTTTTTTCTTAATCGAACTTTTTTTATAATTGCTTTTTTTAGGTTAGGATTTTATTTACACGTACTTTTTTCTATTTGATTACATTCTTATATTATCTAACAGCTGTTCATATTTTATATTGATTCAACAATACATAATTTATTTCTAGGTTACGTTTTTTTCTATTATAATTAAATATTAAATATATATACCGGCTTTGATGGTATAACCTATGTTAACATTATATATATTGCCTACATATGTAATGTACATATACATGTATAAAAATAACGATTAAAAAGTATTTTAAATTTCTACTTACAACCATTAACACGATTATTCTATCGGGGTTTTTTTATCTTTAGTAATTTTAAAATTGTTATATATTTACCGTTTATGAATCGCTTTAAACACAACTTTACATATTTTTCCTATCTGCCGATACTCTTTAGTTCTTTGACTTAACTTTCACTTTCTCTCTTTTCGGGAAAGAGTTTCTCCCATTTTCATTTTAATTTTTTCTTTAAAACTCTTGAAATTTTATTTCTGAAAATATTTCTATCCAAAATTTTCTTTTTTTCGACTTCTTGAAATCAGTTATTTTTACTTTTTAATTAAGAAAGGTAATATTAAACATTTTTTTTTTATTTATCTGTTGTTCTCCATTCTTTTAACTCTTTGTAAAATCCTAATTTTCTTTTTCATGAATTTTTCTTCGGAAAATTTTCTTAAAATTTTCCTTTCTTTTTTAATTATTTTTTACTAATCTCAGTTCTCAGTTTTTGTATTATTGTTGTACGTATATAAACATTTATGTAAACAAATTTGATATGGAATGAATTTATATAACCTTAATTTTATATTTTATTTAATAAACACGGTTAAGGTTTAATAGATCATTTATAAATAAAAAAGGTTTAATTATATTGTAATTAAAAAAAAAGGTACGTATATATTAGATTATTTTTTAGTTTTCAGTATCAATTTATATATTAAATGTAAAATATAAAATTATTTAATATTAACTTTACTTATATATTATTAAATTGTAATAGTTTTTTCTTATATCGGAGAATATTTACGGATTAATCAACTTTTTTTTCCATTTTTAGTTATTCTAATTTCGCTTAAGTTTTTAAAAGTTATTTTATCCGTTAATAAATATTAATTTATTTTTGTTATTATTTTAACGGTTACCGTACTGTAAAATATACTTACCTAGTCGAGGAATAATTTGCCACGATATAACATCGGTAACGATAAAATTATAGTATTCTTTATAGTATTTTTTTTTAATTCACTAATATTAATTATTAGTTGTAATTGTTTTGCTAACCGTTTTTTTCATAAAATAAACAAAAATTCAATTTCTTGGAAAAAGCCCTATTCTAGTATAATAGAATCAAAATTTATTAATCGTAGTGAAGTTTTACATTAAGTATAAGTCGTACGTAATTATTTTCGTGTTTATTAGAAACGATAACATTTTTTTTAATAAATGATTATTAAAAATTTATCTAAGGTAAAAAATATATACTACAAAAAAATACCTGTTAAATATATGTATACATTAATTTAATATCTAAACCGGTGTAACTTAGTTTTCCTTTTTTTTCTTTGTATCCGATTTTCTTTCTTGTTTTGTATCGGGGGATAGACAGGATTTTTACGGTTAAATGTCCTTCCTATATTATCGTAATATAATCGAGACTAAGTCCATCTGTTTTTTTTTAAACGGGTGACTTCATTTTTGCATCTCTGTATTTCATTCAGAAGGCTCCGAGTTCGAATCCTGATAAAGTTTAGAATTTCTCGTAAGCAACATAATTGGTTTATCATAAAATGGGAAAAATTTGGCGTTAAACCTGCTTGTTGCTTTGAGAATAAATTATTAATACTGTTTTCTATTACTCTGTACTGTTGTTTAAATTAGATAACAGCTGTTAACGTAAATATAATTGCTGATAAATGTAATAATAATAATGATTTGTGAATATTATTTTTAGAATATATTTTAAAATTTTTATTTTTATTTCACATACTCGTGATTAAAATATGAATTTAATATTTTATTTAATTACGTGTGTGTATGTGATTGTGAAAAAGCTGTTCTATTAAATTTGTTTACGTGCAGTACTTTTTTGTAAGTTACATAATATAGAGTTTAGAAAAGAAATTAATTTTTACAAATTTAAAAGAAAAAAATTACTATTTATATTACTACAAAAAATTAACGATCTGCTTACATTTTTACTGATATATGCGCAGCAGTATTACCCACTTAAAAATATTTATTTTCTATTTTCATCTAAACTTATTCAGAAAAATTATATTTAATAATTAAAAATATATAAGGGAATTAAAAATGTTATGGTTTTTTTTTTTTAAAAAAAAAGAAAGTTCCGATTAATTTTTAATAACTTATAAAAATAAAATCATTTCCTGAATAGAATTCTTTTTTTGTTGATATTTTTATTTTATTTATAAAATGAGTTTTCTATAATATTCTTAAAAATTGTATTTGCTATAGCTATATTCTTATCGAAAAATTAAAACATTTAAAGTTTATTTTAAATGAAAAAAAAGGAAAATTTAACCCTTAAAAATAGTAACATTTTTATTTTTTTTGATTAAGCTACAATTTTTGTTATATTTTTTTAGTTAGAGATAATGAAGAGAGAAGATATAAGGGTATAGAGAGAAAAGCATCGTTATGATGCTGAAAAAGAATTATAAGTCTGAAAAGAATTATAAGAGAAATGGTTTGTAAGGGGCGGACGGGTAGGGAAACGTTGAGAGAATGTTCTTGCAGGCAATGACCTTGTGTTGCTAGACGCCGCATCCTGTTGTCCTTGAAAATGTACACATGGTCCGCCAATTTATTATAAGAATCATAACAAAGACTTAAAACAAATTATAACAATTTAATATTACCATTAAATATATTAAATTATAATATATTAATTAAATGTAATTATGTATTTAAGCTTTAATATATTTATTTTATAATTAAATAAACATAAGGGTATTTTAAGGTTTGTTAAGTTGGTAATATGTATTTTTTTAGCCGTGTATACTATCCAGAAAGAGATTACGTCTTGTCATCGTATTAAAAGACTGAATTTGCGGTCGGTAGGTCTTACGAATGGTTTTTTGTTACAAATAGTTTAACAGTTGCCACACCTGTATTTGTATATAAAACATTCCTGCAAATTTTCTTTCTTTTTTTGTTATTTGTATCTCCCCTCCTAAGCGTCTATAATTCTTACTTCACATTTATATTGCTGCAGTGAAAGTTTAGGTTCGCCAGACTACCAGACGTTACATTAAGAACAAGAGTTCATTGACTTTTATTTCATTAATTTATTATAGTGTACATCTTTTTCCATTAATTTTTATTGCCTTTTAATTATTTTAATGACTTAATTTTGTGAAATCATTATATATAAATTATTTTATATTATCTGTTAGGTTAGAGGTAAACATATGATTTTTAATTTGATTAATTCCGGTTCGATTCTTGGTGTGGATAAAATAGAAAATAGATTTTCTATTTTACTATGAAATTAAGCATTATTTTGTATTAGGCATACTTTACTATATAACCTAACTTATCGTACATTTTAAATATAAAATCGAATATTATTGAATATTATTTTTACGAGTGTTTTACTTAAATATGCTTTTATTAAGAATATTAGTACTTAATGTAAGCCCACCCTTCTCTTTTTAAATTTCTGTAGATAAAAATTGTAAAAAATTAATGTATATATTAAACTCCATATATACAGAACTTCTCATTTGGAAACGGAAGGAGTTTCAGGTACGTTCTACACATGAAAATAGAGAAAAACGTTTATAATGACGCATCTCTGGAAACGCTACGTTTTCAAGATTTAGCGTGCGAAATATTTCGTCCTGATTTCTATGCTAAGAGTAAAATGAAGCGATTTCGAAATTCGAAGAATTTAAATATATGGATAAATTTGATGTTTTCATTTGGTTTCGACCTGGAAATTGGATATAATATATACCATAACAGTAACTCTTTTATTTTTGATAAAATGAATGTAAAACAAAAAAACTGTTGTCTAGGAACATAATTTGGCATACAGTAATTTCTTTAAATCGGCAGAAAAATTTGTAGAAATTCTACGTTAACAGAACATGAAGAAGAGTTTAAGAAATTTGACTTTTATTAAAAACAAAACGCGGTAGATAAAACTATATTAAAAGTTTTAACCAAAACATGTATAATTTCAAATTTCAAATCTGAAAATATCTAGAATAAAATCAACTATTACAAATAAAAAAAAAAAAAAAAACTTGTTGCAGTAATTGTTCAAAATGTCTCCTTTCGCTGGTTAGACAATATTCCATTTGATTTAAAATTCTTCGGAAGGGGGGGGCGATATCCTAAAAAAATTTGTTTCGCCCAAAACTTGAAAAAATTTTAAATCCTGTTCGTGATTTCTAATCGTTTGGACAACTCCTTCAGGTTCATCCTGAAATAAAAATACCGGTCATTTTTTGCGTTAAACCCTGTTTCCGTTAAAATCTGAAGATATTAAGCGTTACCAGGGTATATATATATATATATATTATATTTATATTATATTAATTTATAAATTGATATAAACTCAAAATTTAAATCTATACTTACCAAACTCTTTTTTTAATAGGTTACAGTGTTATTTAATTTAGTCCGTTAATCTACTACACCTTGTTATTAGATTACAATTATTCCACCTCCCCCGCTAAACCAAAGAGAGATAAGCCATTTAAAGTTATAAGTAGTTCTACTTAAACACCGATTATTTAGATTAAAAATTATTAAACATTTAAACATTAATTGGACATTATCATAATATTAAACTACCAATTTATTGTAACGCACGTAAAATCTTAATTTTTAATTTTAATTAAAATTTTTGATTAGGTTATTTGTAAATTTAAAAGGAAATGCAGGAACATCAACTATTTTTAACTATTAACTAACTAAATATTAACTGTTTTTTTAGCAATATTTTAACCGAAAGAAAGGAACATTAGTAAATAAATTATAAACATTAATTTTTCAATATGTGTATTGCATCGTCATTTAAATGTTGTTAGATTTAAAAAGAAATACATTAATATAGCAAAAGAATTATAAACATAAATGTTTACTAAATACAGCAGGAATAGTGTGTTATTATTGCCATAAAATAAGGATTGAAACAACACGAGTAATGTTTTTTCACGATTTATCCAGTGTCTACATTAATTCGTTGTCTTTATATTTAACACGCTATTTAAAAATAGAATCTTTCCCCTAGTTATAAATCCAATCGTATTTTTCTAACTAATTTTTGGTTTCCACCATATGAACAATATCATCGACGTATATTAATTTTTTTCTCACGGGAATAGCTTCCGCGATATTATACCGAATGCGGCAGATATTTCCTGTAAAGGAAAGTACCGTGATCGGTCAAAATTTTGAGATATCTCGATGTTTCATGAGCGCTTATAACTGAAAACCCATGGAAAATTCCATAAGTATGTATTATGAACGTATGTCGGTTTGTATTTTGATAATTATTTCCCGGGTACTTGAACATTAAAATTTGAAATTTGGCTCAAATCTTTCTATACATGAGGTAATGATACCGTTAAATCAGACAGAGGATGAGGTATTTACCGAGATTTTAAAATCTTAACTTTTTGTAAGTATCGTAAAAAAACTTGATTCGGTAAAGTGATGGTTGTCAATAGCCACACGAGTTGTTTACAATACTGAAATTTTAAGTCTATAGGACTTAAGGGTAGATATATAATTAACTTAATTATTTGGAAGCTTTTGTTACATATCTCCAAAATTGATAACTAAAAACTCATGAAACTTAGAAAAAATATTCGTCTGCATAAGTTTTATCTTCTGCTAAAATTTGGGCCCGATTATTTCGGTTTCCGTGGTTCCCACTCTCCCGAAAGAGATTCTACCATAATAATCGGTTTTAAATTTTGTTTAATATTTCTTAACCGGTTTAATCATTAAGTAACGAATTAGATAAACTTATTTCTGTTCATAATACCTTAATTACATTAAGATTTAGGTCCCTTAAGAGAAGCGGGTAAAGCGACACTCGATTTCACATTTTATTAGTTTTTCTTTTAACATTAAACAAGTTTTACGTTACATCGTTTGCCTGACGCCGTATTAAACTTTGGCTGAGGCTCCACAATGATGCATAAAAAAAGAACAATGTGCTCGAGGTCATAGGTTACGATTACCCCTAAAGAATACTTGTATTTTTTTTTTATACATCGACGGCAAAAAAACTCAATTTGATTTTACTTTTTCGTTCCTAACCAAAACTGTTATTTTATATAAATACTAATATCATATATCATTATTTAGATTTTACGCAAAAATCGTTTTGCGTATATTTTGAAGCATTTTGGATTTGCTGTAATGCATTTTGCTGCATTGGACGCCCTCTATTGCGTAGTGAAATATAGCTAGAACCTTTAGGAACATCCTGTAGTTATCAAGTTTTAAAATCGTTTATTAAATTTGTTATCTAAATCGATTTTCATTTTGTATCTTATATCTAATTCGATTGATTTTTAAGTAATAATAATAAAGACATTAATATTTAAAAACCCTAAGGCGTATTTGAAATAAAAATCTATCAAGATCGAAACCGGGAAAATTATACAGATCTTTGCTGGTTTTTTCTCCTTGGATAATTTATCGTTTTGTCTTTATTCAGCTTAAAAGGTAATGGAAACAAGCTATCTATGTATTTGTCACTTCTTTTTTTATCGGAGCTTGCTTTATCTTCTACTTTTTATTATTTATATATATTTTATGTATTAGCTCTCTTCAGTATGGTATATTTTAATATTATGTAGCTAATATAGATCGATTGCTTGTAACAAATGACAAGAATTTATGTTTTAAAACATAAGCATAACGAATTATTTTTTCAACAAATGATTCAAAAATGTTATAATTCTTTTTAAATATACTCCAAGTAAATAATAAATAACAATTTGAAATGATAATTTCATTCATTAAATTTCGTAGAAAATAATTCATTTATCATCTTACACAAACTTCATAACGAAGAGTTAATTACTATTTCTTTTATACTTCTTTCAAAAGAAATAGTAATTTACTTTTATACTTCTAAATTTTAATTTCAATGTTATTGATTTTGTGTGTGTGTGTGTGTGTGTTTTAAACAAAAACCCTTTCTAAATAAAAATAAGTTATATCCATTAATACTTTTTATAATTTTTTAAATCCGTGTTTTTACAACACGTAAAAAAACATGAAAGCCTGCCTCAATGTTGTTAACTCATTTGATAAATTTTACTATCTTAATTAAATAAATTTTATCTTTATGTTAACGGTTTTATTGATATATATATATATATATATATATATATATCTGTGCGTGCGTGTGTGTGTGTGTGAGAGCGCGCGCGCGCGCGTGTGTGTGTTGTGTGTAACTTGTATTAGGCCTGTACGTATGATAAAAACCAACGTATTTAAGCAAATAATCAAATTAATGACAAACAACGATAATTGTACCAAATAAAAGTTTAATTAAAAAAAAATTGATTTTTTTGTGGTATATGTATATGTAGTAGTTATCATAATTTTTTTAACGATAATAAATATTGTTTTTATAGTTTATGTACATTTAATTTAAATTACTTCAATTTTTTTTTTAATTTCGGTACTTTGGTAAGATATAATTAATTACTTATATTAATTATAAAAAAAAATATTTACATATTTAAAGATCGGGAAATAATTTATTAAATAAAATTGAGGTTAATTCAACTACCTTTGGTAGATTTAGAATAGTTATTGTAAAGTAAGAAATTCAAGGCGGATGAATAAAATATTAAAAAAAAGTAGAGAGGTTCATCGACCTTTATGTGGAATGTTCTATAAAATTCTTTAAGCTTTTCGGTTCTTGACTGTTGTACTATATATAAAAATAAATACCGCAGTATTATAATATTAATTTCCAAAGTAAAAATAAAATTAAAGTATCGTTTATTTAATACTGCAGACAAACTACTTTAATCTAACGATTCAGGTTTGAATCCCTTTAAAATTTGTGTGTTTTAAACGGAATAATAGTATGTTATATTCTTGCCGAGCTCTTTAACTTGGTTTTTAGTGATGGTAAGATACGTACTTTATCCCTCGATCTTTCTCCTATTAATCTATTCAGTTTTATTATTTTATTAATAAAGTTGTCTTCAGAAACCTGAAGAAAAACAAAACAAAGATACTTGTACCCTTATTTAATTTTTGTTTTTTTAACTGACCTAAATTCATACCCCTCTGAAATACATGAAAAAAAAAATCGAGAAATATGTCCTAATAACTTCTTAATTTCATTTTTATTATAGAATTTATGTTCTTAAATACGATTCTCTAGTTATTATCCGTTCAATTTTTTTGAAGAGTTTCTTCAAAAATATAGGGTTTAAAAATAAATAAAAAAATTAATTATATGTTCATATTAATAAGAAGAAAATTACACAAAATAAATTTTTTTAAATTTCGATTTAACTAAATAATATCTAATCTTTATTGCTCTCGCGAATTTTGATGTTGGAGTACACTGCTTATCTAGACATCGATTTTAATAACGAATGTTTTTTATTTTTTTTTTTACTTCATTATTGAGAAAATGCCTATTTAATAAAGAATTAAAATCATTATTATTTGAGTAATGAAATAATATTTATAAAAAAAATATATAGATAAGGTATATGTTACAGTATGTAGGTAAATCATACATATTATTGTAATTATTGAAAAGAAAAAAAAAGTTCGTTTCCCAACTTTCCACGAGCATATTTTGGAATAAATTAATTTTCATTACATAATTATTTTCAACAAACGAACAGTTCGTTATTGAATTCAATATGTATGTGTGTGAACCCTTGTCTTGGATTTTGATTTTGGATTCGGATTGAGCGTCGTTAAAGAATTACAAAAATACACGAATAGCAGCGATCGGCGGAGGATTCACTTCAAAATGGCCGCCAAAATTAAAATTTTGCAATCATTACGTAATAACTGGTTCAAACGCACTAGGTTTACTAAAATATATAAAAATCTTTTCATGTAGACCCAAAAACGTCGGAAAAACTAACATTTAAAGCATTGAAAAAAATATGGCATAAATCCGCCAAAACATGAGATAAATAAATTACGTTAATTTAGCGTAATTAGAACTCAGACAAGAACTTTGTTAGAAATGAATCAATGATTGACAGAAGAGTAATAATAACAATAATAATAATAATAAGAATGTTCGTTCGGGAAAGTCTTACTTGTCTTTTCATCGATAACTGGTTTGATTTGGAAGATTGCCGGATCTATTAGTTATACTAGGTTTTTTCGGGTACAATATTTGTTCAGTATAGCTAGAAAGTATAATATATACCAATAAGCATGGTAATCGGGTCAAATTTTTCATGTCAGGATTTTTCAGATTATGACGTTTTATGATATCATTTAACCAAAAATAAAACGTAATTTTAGCATTGAAAAGTCCCGGAAAGATGTACGTATGTACGGGTGTACATATGTTTTTCGCTTGGTATCTCCAGATACTAGAAGGATCAGTTAGGATAAAATTAGTACGACGCTCTGTATATGGGACCGATGATGCCATGTATTTCTGGTCACAATCAGTCAACGAACAGGGAGATGCAAACCTCACAATTCCTGTATCTCAAATTTTACTCGAAGGATAAGGTAAACCCTTACACATTATTTAATGCCTCTTTGGTAGCTAAGATAAGTCGAATCTTAGTCTTAACTAACTTTCTGGTATCCCCCTATATTAAGGTTGGAGAAAAAATTATTTTTAATTTTTTTCGATTCTGGATTTAAAGCCACGTTCTTATACCGATTAGATGATTCCATTACATTAGTAGACATACTGATATATGTTCTAAAGTGATAAATTTGGTTACATATTTGGGCATTCAGTGATAAATTATAATTAGTCTAATTTTTTTTCTCCTTTTCTCGCCAGTTATCGCTTTGATTACGCCAGTTACAGATTGGTCTAAATGTTTTCACAAAATTCTGTGACTTCTGAATACAAGTTATAGATGATGTCATTTAATTTTGGTTACAATCGGGTAGGAAGATACGGTCACCGTGGGCCCCTTATTTCAAAATTACGCATTACGTTCGTCTCGGGAAGTTAAGAGGAATATTAAGCAAATACGTAGTCTGAAAACCAGAACAGTTTTAGAATAAATATGTTTGCAAGGAAGGCTGATTCGATCTTAAAAGTAATCATAAAATTTAGTCGTATGACGAAAATACCATTATTAGTCTATATTGTAGAATTATAGAATATATAATTTGTAGAATTCTATATTCAGATCGTGGAGTAATTTAGGTAATTTTTTATTTATTTTAATAATCGGGTAAAAATGTAGACAAATAACTGTTTATAATCTATATAAAAATAGCTATAATAGGAATAAGACAGGCTAAATCCACAAAGGATGAAGAAACGGAATGGTAGCGTCTCGGCCTTACACCGGTAGGTCCCGGGTCCGAATCCCGATCAGGCATGTCATTATTTTTAATGCTACAAATATTTCCATTTCCATATTCCACGTACGAGGTTGAAAGAGCTTTTACGGTGAATTAAATTATATAAAAAAGAAAAAGATTTGTCAATTTATGTTGCTTTTTAACTTTTATATATAGACGCAAAAATAAAAGGGATTAAAGAAGAGAGTCTTGGGAGAATAGTGAATCTAGTGAAAGAAAATAAAACCAATAAAACTCACGGTTGTTTACATTTTATTTCTGGTATAAAACCGTAAAGATAAAATAATAATGAAATGTGGAAAGGAGGGTATAGGATATTCAATTATAATGCATGAACTTATTTAAAGGTGGTATCAAGCGAAGACTATACAAGCGAGATGAAACCGTACAGAAAAGAAATTTGCTAGTATTAATTAGGATAAATTTAATAATTAGATGAAAATATTTTTGTTTAATATTTGCTTGGAATTTAGAGCTTTGTGGTAAGGAGATATAGACATTTATAGAATCGCTTAAAAAATAAGTAAATTAAATAAGTTAAAAAATAAGTTTATGCAATGTAAAATTAGAGAAACATGTTAAAAAATTAGATTGATTTATAGGAATACGAAACGAAGAGGTTTTAAAATAAATATAAGAAGGTTAGTATTTTTTTAAATCTTGAAAATAGACGAATTTGAGAGACTAAACCAAAAAATTGGTTTATTAGTCAGTACAGGATAAAAACTGGAATATATTCAGTAAAACAAGATGTAAAATATATTATTAATACGTCAAGGTTAAATATTAGTACAGAACAAATAGGAATAGAGAAAAACACCGAACTAATTAAACGATCATGATCCTGAAAAGAAAAAAGGTTTTTTTTTACAAGTTATATTTCAAGATGATATAAAACAGCATTTGTAAATTACAAAATATTCGTTTATCAGATGTTACGTAACTTGCTCGTTTTTAATGCACCTGTGCTAAAATAAAAATATAGTCTTATTATAAAACTGGTTGTAATTTACGTCATTTTTCCCGATTATAGCGATGTTATTTCTTTAATGATGTTTTAATTTTTTATTTTCATATCTTTAGATGAGGAAACTTAGGTCTTTTTTAAAATAATTGAAAAATTTTTCCCTTTATTTTTCTTTACCGTCACAGTTTATAAATAATTGATAAAAATGCAATTAATAAGTAATAATTGTTAATCGTGTTTCTGTTCGATTTGATACACTTATCTTTGTCAATCTATTTATATGTTTTATCTCTTTTTTCTTTTTTTTTCTACCCTTAAAGATCCGTGTAGAACTAAACTCATTGAATCTTAATATGTGGCCGATCATTCTTCTATTTACAAGATCATTTTTTTACTTCGTCTTAAAAGCCCTTCGTTTCATAAACGTAAAAAACTTTTTGTTAATTTTACTTTCCTGGTATCGTAGCTCTAGAGCTTTGCTGCAAGAAGGAAAACATGGTAATCAGTCAGAAAATGGAGTACGGGTTTTTTCATTTCTCGACGTTTCATGACCCAGGGACCATAAAAACAGAAGTAGGGGGGTAATGTTCCTACGTACGTATGTATACATGCGTTAGCGTGTTTTAAGCTTAATAATTTTTGACTGGATAAATTGACTTTGTTGAAATTTAGCGCAGAGACTTGTGTGTATCCAGGGGCTAAAATATATAGATTCTTTGGATTTAATTTTCTCAAAATTTTGCAAACATAACCCCACTTTATATTAAGCCCAGTACATACATATACGTTTACCTATCTATTTCAAAGAATGGTAAAATGGCCCCCAAATTCTTCCTTTCCTCAAAAATTGATAAAAGCTATCTTTTGATTTATTGCATATTTTTTAACCGAATTTTTTTTACGTTTTCCTAAACATAGTAATAATACAAGAGGTTCAAAACACATTTTGGAAGCAATATTGGAGGTGGGGGAGCCGATCGAAGTTTTAAAATATCGAATTTTTAACATTTTAATTTAAAATTATAATATTACAATAAAATTTCTTCATAATTCACCTCTACCCCAAAAAAAATAAATTTTCGGTAACTTTTTATTGAGTGTACATTTTTCTGTGGAATTTTTTTTAGTTTCTTTCATTTAACACAGTGAACGTAGACAGATCAAATATTTTCTTTGTAGGTGATTTTGGGGGTGTAGGAGCTGAAAAAAAGTAAAAAAATATCGATTTTTGAATTATTTTAAACTTTTTCCACGTATAATTATTTTTCCACTATATAAGAATAAGCAACGCCAGAAAAGTATAACAATTTCGTCAGCTTTTTTTTTATACGTGTTTGATATTATCAAAAAATATTTTTTACATCAAAGGTAATTATGACTTATTTAACTTTGATTTTCATATATTTTCTACTTCATTCATTTCCTTTGTAATTTTATATCGTTCATAACGATATTCTCCAATTTTTAGTGTACTGTGTTTTCTATTTCTCTTTATATTCAATTTTCCATTATATTTCTTTACTTTCATTACCTACAATTTACAATAAATTGTATAAAAAATTATTCATTTTAAACTTTCGTTGTCGATTACATTTGTTTGTTGCAAATTTTAAATTAATATTATTATTTTTATTATTATTACCGAATAAGTTTTGATTATTATGGAGGGTTTTCCTTACATTTCTATAGTTAGAACTGAGATTAATAAAAACATTCCTCATATTTAAAAAAAAAATGGTACTTTTTGTCTTAAAAATAATAATTTTCTTCATGTCTTTTAATATAATGATTCGGGGCATTTTTAAAATTAGTTATTAAGGCATTTCTTCATCTGTTTTCGTTTATCTTCATATTCGTTTTAATAACAACATATTAGTTTTTTATCGATTTTAACATAAATAGTCAGTCTAATTTTTCTGTTTATTATAAAATCAATTCTATTTTTTTCTTTTATTATTTTTGTTACTATCGGACTTCTTAAAGATCACATACGCATCGTCGTAACTTCTTTCTTTTCAAAATTCTTTCGCTTTTCTTTTCTCTCTCCTCTCTTTCCATTCACTGTTTCTTTTACTGTTTTTTTTCTGAAAGTTTAAATTTATTCAAAGAAAAGAAAACTAGTTCTTTGTATTTCAAAAATTATTATTATTCATTTTTTTGGGAAATATTTAATAATTTTATACTTTTTTTCAATATCTTTGAAACAGTTTTTTTTTTTTTAAATTTTAAAAATTTGTTTTTTTTTATCTAGTTTCATCCATTCTCTATAAATTAATATAAAATTTGAGTCTTCCTTTTTCTTATTGTATGGTTTTTTGTTAAAATTTTGATAAATTTCTTCTAATTTTTGTTAAATTTATTAATACTACCTTGCGTTTTTGATAAGGGTTTTTTTTTATTTATTTTAAATTATTCTTGTAAGATGATAAGCCACTTCCACTTTTTATTGTTCTTCATTTCTTTATAAATGAGTAAATTAATATATATCCTTTTTTATAAATACATTCTTTATTTATAAATTTTGAACATCTTTGTTTCTTAATTTGGAAGAATTTAATATAAATATATGAATTATCTTTTCTGAAATCATTTTACGTAAAAGTATTATTCTTTCAGAAACACGCTACAAATAGAAAATGAAAAAATTGTATATACAATGTTGTATGATACAAAAAACTTTTATCACAAGTAACAGTTGATTGTCGTACATGTGATTAAACAGCTGAGCACAACTGTTTTAAAAAAAAATGTATAAATTTAACTTAAAAAAAATTTAGCATTTTACATGAACGAAGATTTTCTTTATTTTTACAATCGGTTACTAAAAGGATAGCGATCATAAGTAAACGTTTTGGCTAAGAGTAACGAGTCACGAGACCGTCTGAAGATAGCCCGCCTCAAATACAAAATTAATTCACGAGAGGCATTACCTCTCGTGAAATAACAAAAATAAAGGTAACAGATAACAAACAATAAATTCAGATAAATAATAGTCACAAAACATTAGTCGCCCGAGTAAAGTCACGTATATTAAAGTCAGACAAACGCAAGTAAAACAAATAGTCACAAAACAAGATACCGAATTCTCAGCAGAGAGTTCATAGTCGACCACCAGCTTCTACGATGTCAAATTTGCAATATAGATTCTTTTCTTAAAGTTTAAACTATCTTTAACATAATCGTTGTGTCAACCCGCAGGTCGTGCACTCCAATGATCAACCGTGTCCCGAAAGATCAGCGAAGTCTAGTACATGTAGCTTCCTCAATTTCACATGCTGGTCCAGATTAAATATGTAGTCTCTATTGGTACTACGAATCTCTACCGAACGCATAGCACTCCAAGATACCCGTGTACCTCATCGTTTGTAGATTTAAAGATTTTTTTTAAAAAATAACATTGCCGTCATCCGAAATCTTGTGGGTTCGAATGTCGGTGAGATATGGCATTTTTTATATGTTATAAAATTCATCTGTAATTTGTAAGGGAGGTTAGTCTGTAATTGATAAAATAACATATTTATACATTTATTAAAAATGATTATTTAGTCGATTTTATAGTTTAACTTACGGTCACCACCGAGAGAAGAAACAAGAAAACTTACATCGCCTGTAGTGATATGTTGGACTCGTTTTCATACGATAGTATTTGATAATAAAGAAACTTAGTTATCGATTCACAAACATTCTATGGGTTATAGTATTTTGGTATCGGGAGCATAATAAATAAGTATGAATGTTAATCGTTTTTAATAGAACATTTTTTAAAAATGCGTTCTCTTTGAGATATCAGTCGCATAGTTTGGTTAAATAAGGGCATAGTTGATTGAAATATTCATTAAAAAACATTCTTGATACCGAAATAAAAATAAAAAAAATTGAAATTTTTTCTAACATCTCTTTCCTTTCCTCCCAGTACTTTCAAGGCACTCTTTTTCCTAAATTCTTTTGTTATTAATCGTTTTTTTTTTGTTTTGGAGCTTCTTCGTCATAGAAAACAATCCATTCCAAAATCTCTTTTAATTTCATTCTCGAATAATTTCCGATTTTTTAGGTCGGGAATCTCTATTAGTACTTTGGTTCAGTGTTTACTAGTTTTATTACGATGTACGTTTTTACTTTTTCTTTCGAGATATAGGATGAGGATTTTGTTGGCAGTTCTATAATCACTCATCCTTAAAATATAGCTTATGAAAGCCGATTCTTTTCATGAATCACTGATTCTACTACTTGTTTAATTTGATGATATATATTTTGCGGAATATTAGTTAGGTCATCCTTTATAGGGCCAAACATTTTCTTTAAAGATCATTTTTCTTACTTTTGGATTTTTTTTAGAAATTCCGTATTGTCATACATTCTGCAGCATACAACGATTCTGGATGAATTCATACGCTTTAATTTTGCGTTCGTAGATTTAGAATTTTTGTTGTCATTTTTTTTTTGACAAGCCGATTCCATTTTATTCATCCGATTTCTGAGCTGTTTTTCCTTGATCGTTCCACTTTCTCCGTCCGAGTGACTATTCTCGCCCAGTTGTTTTAGTGTTTATATATTTTTCCATGCCTAGTTTTTTAAAAATATGGTCGTTCTTGATCTTGATATCGTGTTTTTCAAAATATATTTACAGACCAGCTCTTTTCGTTTGTTTTTGTTTATTAGATTTTCCTTTTTTTTTTCATTTTCAAATGTAAACACGAGAAAGTGTTTTTAGTTTATCGATTATATTATGTTTTTGTTTTATCAAATACGCAGGTTAAATTAAAAAAAAATCATTATTTTTAAGTTTAGAAAGTGACGGTATTTATATCCTGGAATTTTATACGTAGCAGGTGAATAGAACAATGTGTAAAAAAGAGGGGGATGTAAAAACCACCACCATCACCCGACTTGATTCGACTCGAATTCGTTGTAAACTCACCCCTTCCGCCCGCTCAGTAAACCTCCTACCGTTCTACAACCCCCTCCCCACAAACGCGCCGCTGTTAACCTCGCCCTCTCCATCTCTTCTGGGGCACTAGGAAGCAACGACAGGCAGAGCTGTAGTATTACGTCTAAGTATTGATCTCGCTGGCGTTGTAAAGACCGACTAAAAAACATCGTATCTTTACAAAACTAACTCGTGCTTTTAGATTCTAAAACGTAACAAATTGTACTCTCACTTTCGATATTATACAGTAGTATAAGACGACATATATACGCCCGTAATAAGTATACATGTGTACAGTCTATATGTATAAATATAGATAAATAAACGGTATAGTGACGTTTAATACGACTAACGCCCAAAAATATAACTAGAGAAAAGGAGCAACGCCCTCTGATGTCCTAATAATGTTCTCATCCGTAACGATTCATCTATATGTTCTATTCTATCGATAATTTTTTTCATCAACTATGACTTTGACCTCATTTAATATTTTTATTTTTAATTTTCATTTTATTTTTTTTATCTTTCGTTTCATTGACTTTCATGTACCACACCCATTTTTTTTAGTTTTTTTTTGGTTTTGTATTTTAATGATATTTTATTGATATTACTATGGTAATTCGTTTTCTTCTTTCTCACATCTTTCTGCATAATTTTGACTTTCATAATTTATTATTATTATTATTCGAATGTCTTTAATTATATTAATGTTATTATATTTCTTTCTTCTTTTATTCTTTTTCTTTATTATTACCAGTTTTTAAAAGTAATATCCTTGACATTTTATTTGTATTATTATTATTTATTTATTGTATTTTACTGTGTTTGACATTACTGAAATAATTTAAAATCAAACACAATGAATTTGAGTTCACATTTAAAAAAAAACAAACAAAAAGAAAACAGATGTATTGATCAATGATATTCTTTATTTTGAATTATTTAATTACATTGCAATAATGTTTTATTAATAATATCTTTGCACTTTAAAAGCTATTTATTATAAAATTTGATAAGAATTTTTAAAAAGTTGTACATTAACTAATTATTTTAAGATAACATTTCCTTCCTTTTCCGATATTCTGATATTCACGATGATCGACTATTTATGAAGGAAATCATTTACAAAGATGTATCAAATAATTTTATATTTCAGTTTGTTTATTTCCAAAATAAAAAATTATTTTGAATTTTGACGTATTAAATTTTTTAGAAAAAAATTCAAATTTGTTGTTTTTGTAATAATACACATGGAAGAAAATATAATATTCTTTTATTAAATAAAGTTTATTGTAGAAGGTTTAAATGCTGAAGTGTTTTTTTATTAAACGTCAACCGAGGCATCGTGTTTATGAAACAAGTGAAAGCATTGTTTCCCAACAAAATGAAGTAAATTATTTCCCAATTAAACGAGATAAACGACTTGAATTTCAAATTATTATTTCAAATATTTCAATAAATAAATTCTTTAATCTATTTGCTCCGATATTTGTTACGGTTGTAAAGACTGTAAAGTAGGGTACCTAAGGGTCAAATGGAGCAACTATTTGTCGTTTTTTTTAAGTTAATTATAGAATCAGAAATTTTGTTGAACGGTATAAAAATTTTACTTACAGGTCTGAAAAAAATCAGCCGTATTTTCATGATTATTTGCAACGGTAGTATATCAAAATTATTCTCATTTTTCGTAGTAAATAATTCTCCAAGGATTTTTGTCGCGTTTTAGGTCTCCTGCAATCAATACCGATATAGAACTCAACATGTATCATCCTGTTACCATAAGGAGATTTTAATTTATTCTGTTTTTTCTTTTATAATTTCTTAAACGTAAAATACTATCGAGTGCCAAATTTTATATCTATAACTTAAAAGAAGAAAAATACTTTTTTTTACCGTATATTAAAACCGCCAGGTTTAATTAAGTTAATAGGGAGTGGAAGATAAAAAAAATAATTTACGAATAGATAACTGACGGCATAGGATGAAGTAATTGTATAAGGTAATATTAACGTAGAATAGCAAGAATGGAAAATAATTTCAAATAAATCAAAAAAGCTGATAATTGTAAACAATTAGTTAATGGAAATATTGAAAAGCAAAAGAATATATTGGAAACATAAAAATTAATTTTTTTTTATTCTCTATTCCTAACGTGTACGTTGAAACCTGTTCAACGTTCTGAACGGTAAGCAACCTCACGGCCCGACGAGATGCGGATGATATGTATGACATGCAATTGAGGTACAGACACAGACCAACCAAATTGTCAATCAAAGAATTTATTTTTTGTATCACAAAAATTATAAAAATAAAGAAAACAACAAAGAAAAGAATAAAGGCTGTTCCTATCCTCAACATTCTTTAGTATGCGTTTGACTAATATGTTAAAAAATTTATCAGAACAGTACGAAAGAGTCAGCGTTGCTGAGGAAAAATAGATTGCTTTTTAATATAATTTATGTAGTATTATTATAATATAATATACAAGATTTTCGTGAAGAAACGGAAAAATATCACAACATGTTTTACAAGTAAAAATAAAGACAAGATTTCAAATAAATACGAGTCCGAAAACACTTCGTTTACTAGTTACAGCGTTCGAAAAATATCATCCTTAAACCGTGCTGAAATTCTTGTAACGTATTAAATTTAATGTTTTTATGTGGTTTTTAATCTGAAAAATTGAATAAATCAAGTCCCATAACTATATCTGGTATTGTTTTAGAAACTTATTGTAAATCACAAAAAGAATGTGTCGCAAAACATAAATTTGATTTCGATAAATTTTCAATAAAAAAACAAAAGTTTGTAAAACAAAACTTGTAGAGAATTTAATTCAGAGAAGGTTTATACGGATAACATCAACCGAATGAACTTGAAGAAAAGCTTAAAAATATAAGAGTTCAGAAATACGTTTTTATTTTATTTTTACTTTAATAATACGTTTTATTACTGGTTATTTTCCTGTTTTAAAATGATTCTTGTTTTGGTTTAAAATTATAACTCATTGTAATCCTTTTACCCCTTTTGTTCTGCTTTTGTTTTAAGTCAAATTTCAATTCCACGATCTGTGCCGTGGATATTTAATAATAATGAATCGATTATTATTAAATCGATAATTCAACCGGTTTTATAAAAAAAAAATAATTTTATTACTTTTATTTTTATATAAGATTAAATGAATTTTAGATAAGTTAATGAACCGATTTGTTGAAACGGACGCTGTACGTTTTCAGAAAACTAATGTAATACCAACAGCGTTTTGAATTTAATTGGATTATATTTAAAAGTTTCTGGAAATTTTCAGCCCTCTAATTTTTATCGGAAAACATTGAAAAGTTTGGTCGGAGTACCAAAATTATAACAGTTTATTGATTTTTCTTCCAAAATTTTACCATTAAAAGGACAAAGACGATAGATTTTATAAAAGAAAAAGTCTGAAAGCTATTTCGAAAAGTCCGTTACAAAAATATTATCGCTAATAGTTTTTGGAAACGGAAGAAATAACTGGAAAAGTGTGCATAAAGGAAAGGAGAACACTTTAAATGATTAATACTGTACGGGGCTATTTTTAATTAATTTTAACATTTTTAATAAATACATACTCGAATCTGTTTGCAGGATTCTTTAATTAGTGGATTCAAAAACACATAGTGTTTTTTGAAATCAGACAGATATTTAAGTTTTCAAATAGTGTTTTTATGATAAGAAAGTTATTGTTTGAAAAAAAAATTAAAAAACAGATTATTCATTCATTAACTCTGATAAAACAAAAACATATGTCGCGATATAAACAAGAGAAATAAAAAAATCATCTGACAAGATCATAAGACTGATATATTAAATGCGAAATAACAGATGTTTCTGTAGCATGTTTTGATGATATAAAACAAAGTAAAAAAAGCACTAGATTGTTTATATAAGGCAGCTCTTATTATTATTATTATCTTTTTTCGTTTTTCCTGTTTGTGTACGTTGCAATCCGTTCAACCTTCCTTTCTTTCTTTCTTTTCCTGTTTAGCCTCCGGTAACTACAGTTTTAGAAAATTCTTCAGAGGATGAATGAGGATGATATGTATGAGTGTAAATGAAGTGTAGTCTTGTACATTCTCAGTTCGACCGTTCCTGAGGTGTGTGGTTAATTGAAACCCGACCGCCAAAGAACACCGGTATCCACGATCTAGTATTCAAATCCGTGTAAAAATAACTGCCTTTACTAGGACTTGAACGATGTAACTCTCGACTTTCCAAATCAGCTGATATGGGAAGACGCGTTAACCACTAGACCAACCGGGTGGGTTGCAATCCGTTCAACCAGTGAACAATAAGCAAACCTACCGGGTTGGTCTAGTGGTGAACGCGACTTCCCAAATCAGCTGATTTGGAAGTCGGGAGTTCCAGCGTTCAAGTCCTAGTAAAGGGAGTTACTTTTATACGGATTTGAATACTAGATCGTGGATACCGGTGTTCTTTGGCGGTTGGGTTTCAATTAACCACACATCTCAGGAATTGTCGAACCGAGACTGTACAAGACTACACTTCATTTACTCTCATACATACGCAACAGTAGACATAGGGCTTTTGTTTTGTTAAATCGAAAACATTCAACTTTTTTATTTTATAGAAATATATATTACAAATACAATTTTACACAACTCTTGGCTATAAATTATTACTTCTGACTGTTTTATTAGCTAGACTGTTTTATTAACTATTTTTTTATTAGATAATAATTTCATTTTATTTTATTAGAAGTAAACGGTAATTTTATATTACATTTAACTAGAAAATATCTGGGTGAATGATTTAGGTTGATCAAACAAAATTTTGCCGGTTCGAATCCAGATAAAACCGGTTAAAGCTTGAAATTTATTATTCAGTTTTTTTCCAGTTCATCGAGCTATAATCACTTTTTAATTCCATGTTGCGGAAATTAAATTTATTCCACCCTATTTGTTGGTAACATAAGCCTAACGTCATCTTTTGCACGATTGATTAAGAATCCCTTGACCATATCTTTGTTTAATATTCCTTTTAAAGTTATTTACAGTCGGTAAAACTGCATTGTCTTGTTTGCTTCTTTTCAGAACCTTTAAAAAAATGATTGGTTAATATTGTATTGAAAATACATTTAAAAAAATGTATATGGCGTTACACAATTCGGTATCCTACGAAAATTAAACCGGATGAAATATATATGAATACATATGAAATTATATTCAAAGTAATTTATTTTCTTATATTTTGAATTGTAGATGATTTAATGAAACGTATCTGTAAAAGCATTTCGTTTAAAATCTAAAACTATTTTACTCCCTTGGTTATTTATTTATAACAAATCCAAATTACGTAGGGATAATACTTTTCCATATAAAATTTGAACCATTTGTGTCCCACCACTAATGATAACCATACCAGGGTGGTCCATAAGTCACAACGGGATTTAAATAAGTTATAATTGTTTTGTTTATTAGTTACTTGCTTAATTTCTGGTTTTTAATTAAACTGAATATTTTGAAATTTGTTTTTATCATACGTAAAAAATCACAACATTTAAATTATGTCCAATCCTAGTTTCGCAAAGACGACATTTTCCATAACAGTCGTAAGTGTTCCTGGTTGTAGTGTCCTCTAATTTCTTCACGAATATCTTCCTTCTTTTGTTGAATAGCCTGCGGTTTATTCACATACGTCTTCTCGTTTATATATCCCTACAAGAAGAAGTCAAAAGATGTCAAAACAGGGAAGCGTGTGGCAGCTAGTTGTTTGCAGATCTCAAAATTAATCGATTTCGAAAAATTTCTATTTGAAGTCGAATTGTGGCTTCAGCAATAGGGAGTGTAGCTCCAATTTTCTGATACCACATTTCAGCTTTATTTTCCAGAAAAACTTCACAAAAGTTTCCAGCATATCTCTATATAGTGGACCAGTGCATGTGACTGCATCACTTGTTGCATCTTCGAAAAAAATGGTCCAATAATCTCCGGTCAGGTAACGCCTCAAGAGTAACGCCATTTAACAGAATACAATTTATGTTGGTATACAGCTTGTGGACTTTTGATGCTCCCAAGATCTGCAATTCTGCGTTTTGACAAACCCGTTTGGATGATGATCAAATTGTGAATAAATTCATGTACTTCCCAGCCGATTGTGAGAATCGGAGTGCACAATCATTTGATGATAATTGGCAAGTGTACATGTAACAGCTAACATGTAAAGCACATGTAAGTTGAATTTTATGTGTAAAAAGACGCATCGGTGTAAAATTTGCTGCAATAACGTGCGAGTTTCACCGAGTTGAGCGGATCGTCTTCGAGTCGCCGATGTCGATGCTTCCTTGATCCAAGAAAGTATTCTTGGACAAGTGCAATGTTTGCATCTGTCTTGAAGGAACGCAGTCTACCAGAATGTAGAAGATCATTTACAGCACCCTGCTGTCGAAAACGTTGGATAAGATAACGAATCGTTGTTTCCGACTATGAAACGACGACGGTATGCAGGTTGCGTCTAAATTATTGAATGGTGGTTTGTAAAATAAAATTCAATTATTTCGCTTCGCTGGGAGGTTTAAAATTTCTCCATCATAAATTTTCTACATCTGTGACAAAAAGAGAAAGGAAAAATTATAAACAAAAAAGATTATTAAATGTTTAAACCCCGTTGTATCTTATGGGTCACTCTGTATTTTTGTAATCATATATACAATAGTTTTGTAAAATGTCGATATTTAAAAAAAAAGATCTGCTTACACAGATACGTATATCTCTAATTGTTGTGATTTACGTATTTAGAGTGGATAATTCGTCCTTTTTTTATAAATATTGTACAGTACTTTTTATTAATATATATATATATATATATATATATATATAAAGTTCGATAAGTTAAAAACTTGAATGGCATTTTCAGAGGACTGAAGAAATACTTCAAAGGTACCGTTTACTGGTACATGATTTTTAAAAAAAAAATCAAGGAATATCTTTTTAAAAATATTGATTTTTTTCTTAATTGCATGAAATCTATTCTTCCTCCTAAACGTTTGTTTTTATATATTTTTCTAATTTACTTTCCCGGCGAATATAGCTAGAATAGCTATATTAAAAGAAAAATTATGATGTTCATGTAAAAATGGGATATCGGGATTTTTGCAAATCTTTACATTTTAGGGTCCTTACATTTTTTGGGTCTACATTTTAACTAGTTCATCTGGACCAAAAACCATTTGTGTGTATGTGTGTGCGCACATAAGTTTTTTTTTGAGTATGTACTCATGTGTGTCGCACTACTTTTGGCCTTATATCTTACTGATTTTTTTCAAATTTGGCTCAAACGTTTCTATGTGTGGGGCACTGATCATATTAATTTCTTTTTCAAAATTCGTTAAGGAGATGGGGAATATCGCGAAAAACCAATTTCGATTTTTTCCTACGTTATTCTAGAGAAAATATATTTAAAAAAATTTGTTACCTACAGTGTATATATAAATAATAAAACATAGATTCTTGAAAAATCAACCCCCACCTCTTATAATTAAAATATATATATATTTTTTTGCTCCATCTTCCTTTGATTTAAATATTTTTCAACAGTTCTTTAAGAGTTAATACTTCATATATAGAGCTATCAACAAATGTCTACATTTTTTTAAAATTATATACCCGGACTTTAAATGCAGAAATCTTTTTCTTGAAAATGTTCTTTTTTATTTTAGCCTCTATTAAAGGGGGTGTTAGATTTAGAGAAAAGTTTACTTAAACAAATTTGTTAAGCGTAACCTATGAACGAATATATTAGAAAAACGTTTCTTAAAATTTTTTCCCCGCTTCTTAAAAATATATATTCTGTTTTTTTTGGCTCTAACTCTTTTAATTTTTGTTTTTAAAATCATTTTTTTGTATCTTTCTTCAACACTTAAAGAGCTATTAAAATTAAAGTAGCTACATTAGCAATTAAAGTAGTACATTATGTTCCAGTTATAAAATGAGAGACAAATTTTTTTATTCCCTTCATATAAATTGACCGATGTAGCCGGGAAAGTCGTGCAATATTTTGTCAGCTTTTTTCTAAACGGGTCGTCACTATTGAAATAACTTTTAATGTTTTGTTAAAGTCAGATTTTAAACTAAAACAAGATTTTAAATAGGAAATCGGTCATAAAAAAAAATTGCAGTTCTATAAAACTATTTATAATCTCCTTTTTAACCCATCAATTTGAAAATTTATTACCATATGTTATTAAAATACTATCATGTCAAAAATGTCCGGGGATGAGCCTTCTCATCTTTACTTTATTTTCTCTGATGAGTCGACTCAATCTTTGAATCAATGATTCTTTCAATCATTGTCGCAAGACTTGGTGCCATCGTGTTAAGCAACTGCTCCACATTAATTTTAGATGTGGAAGGGGCAGCCGCTGCTTCTGCATAAGAAGTCGATGGTCGTGGTGTACGCTGATTAACAATTTTCTTCGCTTCAGGAGGATAACTGACCTTCTGAAGCGTTTTAACTTCCTGAATGGCTGTTTCTAATTTATATGTAGGGCAGTTCCTTGAACGACAATTGTGATGCCCTTTACAGTTAACGCAGGTTGGAGGGTCTTTACATGGGTCCCCCTCATGTGTTTTCTCTCCACATATGCATATTTTCTGCGCTTCACATCTAGCTGCTGTGTGTCCGAATCGTTGACACTTAAAGCATCTCATCGGCTGCGGAATGAAAGCTCTTCATCAAGCCGATGGATGCCAGCTCGTACCTTTTCAGGAAGATTTGGCCTATTGAATATCAAAACATGAGAGGCCGAAGGAAGAATCTCACCAATTCGTCTCATAGTAAGTCTGCGACAATGTGTCACTCCTTGACTAGACATTTCCTGCACTATTTCTTCTTCAGTACAGTTAAGAAGATCTCGGCAAACAACAACTCCTCTGGATGAATTAAGTGTACTATGCGGTTGGACAGTAACCGCGAATTCACCGATCTTCTTCAACGCCTGGACTTTCTGGCTTTGCATGTCGTTGATAGTTTCGACATGTAATCCATTAAACGTCTTACGGATTTCCTTGACAGGACCACCAGCACAATTTGTAATCTCTCTAGCAATTAAGAATGGACTTACCTTTTGGAAGTTACCATTCTCTTTCGTAATGACCAAAAATCTTGGTTTGGGAACATTATTTCCAAACAAAGCTCTTCTTAAATCTTTACTGATTTTATCAGCATCTTTTCTCATGTTATCACTGTCCTTACTTTTTTTCCTCTTCGCTTGTGGCGAATCGGCGGTTTCTAAACGAGGGTGTTTACGTGCACCCTCTGCCACGTTTGATTGTTCAATATTCATGAACAGTGGATCCCTTCTGTAGCAAGGCTAGCCGCCGGGGTACACCCCCACTCCAGGGCTACTAACCTTGGAGGTCCGATCCGGTACTCCGGTGGAACCGGCATATGTCCTGGCAGAGAGCGGATGCGCAGTCTCTGCACTGACTCCAGGTACTACTCACCGAAGCTTTCAGAGCTCCCATGCACCGACATACATGGGCACCATTGCTACATGCTTGCCATAGCAGGGGGCATGTGGACAACGGAAGGGTCTCCGTTACACCTGCAATAACATTGACCCTGGCCGCCATATCGCCAGCTCTAAGTTTGGTATATGTCCACTTCCTAATCAATAAATTGTTCATATCCTGCAGGTAGCCGAAAAATCCAATCCATGTGAAGACCTGAAGGTGGAAACAGGTCAAAAGAAAAGCATATCCGAGGAATTTACTCGGAGCCCCGTTAGCCAGCTATATGTATTGTACATAAGTACGGCTGTTACCGCCCTGGACGTGGAACGTAGATGTTGTGTTCCGGACGTGGGGATTATCTACCTCAGGGCACTCTACATCTGTTTCTGGCATTTAAAGTTTTGTTTTGAACTTTAAAGTTCTCTTTGATTGTGAGGTTTTGTGTGTAATATCGCACTTACTTTGCTAATTAAATGAAATTTTAGGGTATAACAAACTGTTACATTACTAATATGTTAAAATATATTCCTTTCCTTTAATACATAGCTTATCATTTTTGTCGTAATTTATTACCCATTTCATTATATTATATCTGTAATTATGTCATTTTTATTCCGAAATTATACGTGTTACAATACATGATTTTCAACATGTATTTTCTACATCTGCAATTAATTAATTATTTTCTATATTTTAATTTATCTTTTACTTCATTTCACTTTTTATAAGATAAAAAGATAAATTTTTATTTGTAGTACTTAAGGAAATGTAACAGTACCTTGTGTACTACATTTCCAGTCCTTGTACATTTCCTGGTACCATAAATATATAACATTTACTAAACGTGGGAAGCAAACAGTTTTTCTCTGATGAAAATTTGCTATACATTTTTTTTTTCTTTAACCATTTCTACGTAGAGAACAAAAATTGTATCTAGTTACTTAATAATTAATATTCTTTCATACGTATAAAGTAATATTTAAAAAGTCTTCATTGTTTCCTTTTCTGACTTTTTCTTCTATCATTGTTTTATTTCGTTCCATGAATATGAAAACTTAGCGAAACTTCAAGGAATCATTCAAGATATTAGAATAATTTTTAATAATTGCTATAAAAATTATATCAAACTAACTGTTTTTCACTCATCTCCTTTTATGATTTAATTTATTTTCTTTTACGAAATAAATAAATTTATATTGTTAAGTCATATTATATTTTATTTAGGTAAAATCTGAAACATTGTATTTTATATAAAATGTTTCCTCATTTATTCAAATTCAGTTTTAATTAGGTTTGACATTATTAACTTATTAATTCTACGGTTGTATAATGGGGAAAAATTCTTGGAAGTCATGTGCACACCACATGACTTCCATGTACGCCTATTAAATTACATAAACACATTTTTTTAAAGAAGTACATAAAATGTTTTTCATTAATAACTTCTGATATTTTTTCATATATATATATATATATATATATATATATATATATATATTTTATTGTTATTGAATTATTATTTATCATAAAACATTTTTACAATCAGAGGTTAATAATTATTAATAAATCCATATATTTAAATTTAAAAAAAAAATTATTAAAAAACAGGTTGAAGTCTGAATCGAACCGATGTGCTTCTCCTTTTAAGATCCAAATATTTCATTAATTAAAATTTTATTTGGCTATAACGCTGGAACCAATGAAAATAAGTACCACTTATGATATATCGTTGAAAAGCTCTCAAGGAGGGCTTATTACTGCAGTAAAGAAAAATTTCAACATTCTATGGCTAATCGTTTTTGAGTTACGCGAGATACATACGTACGTACAGACGTCACGCCGAAACTTGTCAAAATGGATTCAGGGATAGTCAAAATCGATATTTCCGTTGAAATCTGAAAATCGAAATTTTTCGCGTTCACAATACTTCCTTTACTTCGTATAAGGAAGAAAAACTGTTATTGCTTATTTTCTAGGTGGCTTTCTTTTCTTCCATTAAGAAAATAGAATAAACGTATTGTGAACCGTTATTGCTATTTTTAAAAAAATAGTTTTTCATATAAGTGTAATTATTTACCAGGATTAAATTAAATAAAAATTTTAATGTGATCGAAATTTATGAAAAATGTTGTATATTTTAATTTTAAATAATTATGGAATAAATCAGTTTATTTAAGTTATACAATTTAGTTTAACAAATTATGTATATAAAATAGAAGTTTTTTTTTCAATTATTACATAATTATTATCTACTACATCCTCACTTACTGTTTTATTTTGTTCAATATTTTGGCTTATTTAATTGTTATCGTTTTCATATTCCTCTGTCATTAAATAAAATAAATTTGTTTGTTTTAATATATTTACCAAACTAAGGAATCTCTTTTTCACATTGTTTATCGGATTTCTATTCTTTCATTTACATCATAGGATCCTTCTATACTTTATCTTGCCCGCGTTTGACACTCGGAGTGGTAAAACTAAAACATTTTTTAAACGTGAAATATAGGGGTGGCATTATTTTTAAGGGTTGAAAAAAGGTTTTGCCGAATAAAACTACACGCTTCAACAACCCTAATCAAAACGAAAGCTTTTTAATATTATTTCGTATTCGGTTTCAAAAGTTATCTACAGTAGATTACTTGGGGTGCCAAGTAACGGTCACAGTACGAAAAATATATCGTTGTAAAGAAGGAGCATTTCGACTGATGAATTCACCACAGAACCTTACAACGAAACCTCTACATGGGAATGTAAAAGTGGAACTTTGTAGCGACATATAAAAAATGTCGTGCCTGACGGGTATTCAAACCCGGGACCTCCGGATGAAAGGTCAAGATGCGGAGATCAGCGGAGTAATGTAATTTTGCATTTTCACAATTTTTTCTGTTGACGGGTTTCTTAAGATGCGGTGTAAACCCTTTTGTTATAATATCAGATAACTTGCCGTTTCGGTTAAGGTAATCGTAGTCAGAGGTTTTTTAATGTCAGACGGTTGTTCTTTAATGCCTATTTCAATATGTCTTACCCTTTAGATTTAAAATTGTTGAGTCGATCCTTTGTGAGGATTTAGGTTGTGTCGTTTTATACTGAGGTAGGAACTCTTGTTAAATTTCTTTTTTCTACATCAAAAGTTAATTAGAGTTTTCGCCTACTTTGTTAACTTTTAAAATTTACCGATAAGTTTATTTAGTATTAGATGACTGCGTTGAAATATAAAATCGCAGCAGTTTTCTGCGTGAAATATGTCTGCTTATGGCAGTAAGTTTTTTATTTCTATTTTATTTCCTTCATCCTTTGTAATGTTTTACCTACAAGTAAATTTGAAAATTTTTCGACTTCTGGTTTATTATAATCCTTTGTCAATTTACTTTCATAATATTCGACTTTCTGTCAAATTTTATTACATTGTTTTACGTCATATTTAATAAATGTATACATTTTAATTGCTTCTGTTTTTTATTCGTTGCTTTTTTAACCTTTTTAATTAATTTTACAATCTAGATAAGAAGATTTTTTTTCTGTTCTTCATGTTTTATTTTTTCTTATCTTAATATATTATGTAATTTATCATCTTGTATTCTTTTTGTTGTATTTCATTACGTCTCTTTCTGTTTTTACTGATTTCTTTGTTTTTAGTTTCAACTAAAATATCTTTAACAATCTTAAAACATCTCCATTTTTCACCTGTATTTTTTTCCGTTTTTAATTTTATTTTCTTCTTTATCTTTTTTTGTTCTTCTGAATGCAAATCAGAAAAAAAGAAGTTGAATATCCACTTTTTTCCTGCTTTTTTTCATTGATATCTTCTTTTCCTGATATTTTAATATTATAAAAATCATCTTATTCTTCTAGAAACTGTAAATACTTGTTTTCTTATAATCACCCCTATTCTTCGTAAAAAAAATAAATAAAATATTTACTCGTAGATTTTTTAACATCTTGTAAATTTAATTTTTAAAAATCGGTTTATCATTAAGTACTGTTATTTTCATGATAATACTTAATTTATAGATATGTAAGAAAAAAAATACGTAAAAACTGCATGTCTATATGAAAAAGAGAGGACTATAATAGTATAATACACTATTTCTTTTACGTATTGTAGGATAAATAAACATTTAGTTTTCTGTTTTTCAAGCTTTTAACAACTACTAACGTAAGGTAATTGCTTTCTTCTGTTAACAAATGGTTTTGTTTACTGTTTACCGTGATCTAAAAGTAATGTACTGACTAAATAAAAATGATCGTTTATGTTTATTAAATTAAAACTACGTCTAGACGTAAACAAAAAAAAAGATCTCGGCTTTATTTCTTTAAAAATAAATAAAAAATCTGCAAGAAAAAAAGAATATCTTCTAATGAATTCAGTTCGATTTGGAAAAACTTTAATTTTTCAATCTGGGATTGAAAATTGAAATTTTTATACAGATATATATTTGGTGCCACAAAATGTAACAAAAAAACCTTAAACAAAATATTACGAAAAATACAGAGAAAACAGAATCAAAACGTTGACACATATGTAAAAGCTAATAATAATAATACTTTTGTTAGAAATTACAATGTATGTATATTAAAATTTTATTTCATAATAACCGGGGATTACTTTTAGAAGGTAATATATCTGTTAGCAGCTGTTCCTGTATTATTAAAAAGTTATTAATCACTCGATCAGCAATTTTCATAATTAAATATTAGAACAATTATTTTTGATATTAATTAATGGATTGTAATCGATCGTAATTAGAAATTTATTTATCGATAACATAATTTAAAATTTTCTTTTACCTTCTGGCAGGTCCCCGCTTTGTCCATGCTTTACAAACCTCATTTTTCACGATTATCGTTATCATATCTTCCTCTAATCGTAATTTAATCCGTAATTTGATATCTCCTTTTCTTTCTTTTCTTCTCTCCATTCTTCATTCCTTCAATTGTAGTCTTGAGCAGATATTCTCTTCTCAATCACTGCCTTATCCAGTTCATCTTTCTTCTTATATATATATATATATATATATATAAGCATTTATCTTTCTTTCCCAGTTAGAATTTTTTACGTTATTCTTCCTTTACGTGCCGTCATTTCAACCACATTTCAAGAAACGTCATATTTTTTCACCTTACTTCTTTAGAATCTATTTTTCACACATGATACATGTGTGTATAAATGTGTGTAATCGTGAATTGCTGTATTTCATTTATAGTATTTGTGCTATATTGAATATGTTAAATATTCAATATTAACATAATCTATATTATATATAGATTATGTTAAATATTAAATATTTAAAAATTATATTTAAAATTATAGCAATTGTGTCAAATACATAGCAGTTTGCTACATATCATCATCATTTTCGTAATACGGTATAGGTAGGTCATAGACGTATTTCGGCATTCCAGCACTTTCTCGGTTGTCCTTCCTAACGCAGCGTAATTAAGAATCTGTTTGAAAATTCTTGGCTAATCCACTCTTCCTACATGTTCCATCCTTTGCTCTGTACAATTTTTTATTATATATAAAATGTGTGTGTGTGTGTATATATATATATATATATACACACATATATGTTTATATATAAGATACTAGCCAGTGTCTTTCTTAGGTCTTTGCTTAATTGTTTACAGAATAACCTTCTTTCACCACTGCTTTTCTTATTTTTAACCATATAACCTCAGTTTCTGTGTTCAAACTAATCTTTAGTTTGAACGGTGATTCTTTTACAGTTTCTTCCTATTACTCTACTATTGTTTTTATTTTATTTATTCTCATTCCATATTCTTCATACTTCTTGTCAAGATTTTCAAGCATCTTAGTCATTTTTTCTTTATTATCTGCTAGCAGAACCATGTTAGCTGGACATGGTTAGCTAGGACAAAGACATTCCTTTGTCCGTTTATTTGTAGTCATTTCTCTCCTCCATCAAAAGTTTCTCCAATTATTTCTTCTAGGTATAAATTAAACAGAGTAGGTGGCAAGCAACACCCTTGCGTGACTCCTCTCCACAGTACACTCTCTTCACTTTTTTCTTCTTTTGCTCTTACTGTTGCTCCTGGTTCAAGTAGAAATATTTTATCATTCTCCTCGCTTTATCTCTCTCCATGTTTTCTCAATTCATGCATCCATCTGTTCCATTCAACTCAAATGTCTTTTCTAGGTCAGTAAACATCACGTACATTTTTTACTCTTTTCCCTACGTTTCCCGCCAATTATTCTCAGTAATCCTGTTGCATTCTTTGTTCCTACTTCATTTCTAATTATGTACTACTCTTCTATTATTCTATCTAATTTTTAATGAATTATATAAGTTTATTATAGACAATTTCACTTTTAAAATTATATTATTATATCTTAAGAAATTTAATTAAAAATAAATATTTAGAATTTTAACCCATTTATCAATTTTATATTGCGATTCCAGTTTTTGGTGAATGATTTATTAATTAGGTTTAAATTCCAAGCGATATTTTCAGTAAAAGTATGTTTTCTACTAAAACAAAATAGGTATAATTTTTATGTAAATATTTTTTAAAATCATTTATCACCTGAAATTTTCAGTGTAACAATCACTAGTTTTTTTTTGTCTGTTAGCTAAATATTATTTAGATTTAATAAGAAAAATCACAATTTCTTTATCCATATCAAAATAGTCAATTTTTTTCGTTATTAGTTATTCTCAGTTACTGAATTGCATAATTATTAATATGAAAATTTTAATGTATAGAAATATTTAATGTAGACAGCTATATTTGTTTACATTGCCTTCAATCCATTTATATGTTCTAAAATTTAATGAGCATAATGTTTAATGAATAAAATAAATAATCTTTTATAATTTATTGTATGTTTTTTTTTTATAAAATTTAATTTATTGTTATAATGAAAATTTTTGTGTAAATTTAAAACTTTATTATCGTTTTCAGGTTACTAACTTATTTATATATATATATATATATATATATATATATATATATATATCTTGACGCAAAAATCAAGACATAGATAAGTAAAAACAGTTCACAGTTCATTTCTTAAATGAGTTACAAAAATAAAATAAATAAAAACCGACTTCAAAAATAATAGTGCTAAAATGTTACAAATAACTGTATATTTATTTATTAACTAAAGTAAAAGTATTTACTATAAATAATTATTTTTGATGTCGGTGCCAGCCAACAAAAGTTAAAAAAACAAAAAACCTGTGATCTATATAATACAGTTCCTACTTCAAACAATGCAAAATTGGTAGTAGTGGTTTTATTACAATAAAATGAGATCTGCAAAAATAAAATGCGACTTAGAAAAAACGATAAAAGAATACTTTATAGATGCTTAGATAGATATATTATCACCAAGTATATATGCCTTAGCGAACTCGAGATGAGGTATGATCATGAGATGCTCTCTTTTATGTGCTCTTGAGATCACATTTTACATGTGGGAATCCCGTTTAGCCGTCTAGCGATCGGTACTAACTTAATGTTTAATTTGTGTAGGCTGACACCGACTTAAATATAATAAAAATAAATATTAATAAATAAAAATATAATTATTTGTAAAGTTTTAATACTACTATTTGTTGAAATTGGTTTTTATTTTTATTTATTGTAAACTATTTTATAAAACCTCCAACGTTTCCACTGTGCGAGCGGTCAGCAGCTAAGGGTGTCGAGCAGTTCGGTTTTTTTTGGTATTTTTCGTAAGATTATCATCGGATTTGGTTAAAATTAACATGGGACCAATCCGAAAGTATACTCTTTCGATTAAAAAAAATTATCAAAATCGGTTTACTAACGTTGGAGATATTGCGTAACATATATTAAAAATCGGTTTTGTTTTTTCCTAAGATTATCATCGGAATTGGTTAAAATTTATATGGGACCAATCCGAAGGTACACTCTTTCGATTAAAAAAAATTACCAAAATCGGTTTTCTAACTTTGGAGATATTGCGTAACATACATTAAAAAATCGGTTTTTATTCCTAAGATTATCATCGGATTTGGTTAAAATTTTACACGGGACCAATCCGAAAGTATACTCTTTCGATTAAAAAAAAAAATCGGTTTACTAACGTTGGAGATATTGCGTTACACTTAAAAAGATCGTTTTTTTTTTGTATTATTCCTAAGATTATCATCGGATTTGGTTAAATTTATATGGGACCATTCCGAACGTATACTCTTTCGATTAAAAAGAAAAATTATCAAAATCTGTTTACTAACGTCGAAGATATTTCGTAACATACGTTAAAAAAAATTGTCGAATTAATAACCTCCTTTTTTGAAGTCGGTTAATGTTTTGGAATGATGTAATAGTTGGGTTCAGAAACAACAAAACTGGAAAACCAACTTTTAATTTCAATAAGTCAGACAGAACCATCATTAAATTTAATAAAATACGTAATAACTGTATGTTGGTCGATATCGATATCGAAATTCAATGTTCCTCAAAACATCAAAACTTTGTTATAAAAGTAAAATAGTCGTCATACTCTGCAATTTTATTATCAAACTAATTTGTTTTTACATATATTACGATAGTAGTACAAATCAATATTTTATAGAAAATGATATTAAATCACACAAAAACTGTCTGATGAAGTCGATATTGACATAGACGATAATCAATGTAGACGATGATAGTTGATAACGACATTCAATTTAGTAAAAGAAGTTCTAGGTTACTTATTTATATTCTTTTATTTATGATTTATGTATTAGTGAGATCGGTGAGGTTTGAACTGTGGTAAACATTCCCCGGGGGCATAAGATAGCCACAGTTAAAATATCGAAATGGTTGTTTCAGTAGTTTTCGCCGTAATCCAAACGTAAAATACATTCGTAACTTTATATAGCGGTGAGATTAATTCTGACAAACAAAGGAGATATATGTTCATTTATTTCTGTAGGCTGTTTTGGCCAGTATTTTTTATGGTTGCAATGCATATAAATTATTTAACGTATAAATAAGAACAATTCGCTTTCTCTGATATAGCGTTGATCATTGTGCCGTCAGTTTTCATTGATGAGCACAATGAAATTAATTTTTGTTTAGCTGTCAGTTTTAGCCGGCCTCCGTGGCGCGAGTGATAGCGTCTCGGCCTTTATCCGGAGGTCCAGCGTTCGAATCCCGATCAGTCATGACAGTTTCACACGCTAAAAAATTTCCATTTCATCTCATCCTCTGAAGCAATACCTGATGGTAGTCCCAGAGGTTAAAAAAAAGTCACTTTTAGGATTGATTATTACATAAGTTTCTTCAGGTTTGACATTTTGATATGAAATAATATATGCTGATAAATGCAGAAGGCATCGAGAAACCACTTTACTCCTCATTTTCTAAAAGCCTGACCTGAAATACTTTTTGTTGTGCTTTCTTTTTAAATAATTTTACCATTTTAGTTTGATATCTAAGAAAATCCGAGTGTAGCTGGAATCCAAAATCATTTATTAAATCACTTTTTTTTTAGATTTTTATGCTAATACTAGCAGACCCGACAATGCTTATATGCTATATATATATATATATATATATATATAGATTAAATGAACAGAATTGAAAGTTTGATAAAACATTAACAAAATGAACATTACCGAACTTCACAGGATTTAACTTTTCCCTTTTCCTTTCCCCCTTTCGCCGTTTTCCTTTCCCTTTTTCCTTTTCCCGTTTTCATTTTTACCATATTCCCTTTCCTTATTTTCCCTTTTCCCATTTTCCTCTTCCCTTCGCTTTTCCCTTTCCTCCCCCCACGTTTCTTTACCTTTCCCCTTTTCTTTTTTATCCTTTCCCCTTTCCATTTCGTTTTACCGTTTTTCCTTTTTCCAGTTTCCCCCTTTTATTTTTTACATTTTCCCCTTCGTTTCTTTTACCTTTTTCGATTTTTCCTTTTTCCGATTTTTCCCTTTCTCCTCTTTTTCCCCACGGGTAAATTGGTCCAGTAATTTTTTAACATATAGCGGACACACATATTGGAAACACTGAAATGGAATCGTATAATATTTAGTATAGCGTGTTTCTTTTACGTCCAACAGATAGCGCAGTTTTTCGAAAAAAGCATGTTTTTACCTGTCACAAGTGTGACTGACATCTTAGGTATATAAATCGTAGGTACGTAAAAACGCGCGTATTCGAATGCAATGTTGTGTCAAATTTCAAAGCAATCGATGAAGAACTTTCGGAGATTTAAGATTTTGAACAAACGAACATTTACATTTTTATTTATGTAAATAATTAAGTTATAATAGATTTTATAAGTTTAACATGCATTTGCTTTGATCGTTGTACGGAGTAAAAGATAAAAAAAGTATTCATCATCAACACGGAGAGGCTTTCCCTGTAATTATTTTTTGTATTCATATTTAATTAAATTTTAATCAGCTTTGGTGCATTTATATAGATATTTTTAATTTATTTTACAGTTTACACATGACATCCGGACAAATAGACATATCTATACAATTCGAATTAACAAACATCTTTAATTAATTTATTTTTTTATAAAATAAAAGTGTATTATGGAAGTAACTTTTTCTAAAAAATTTCAATAACGTTTCAGCAAAGTATTGGAAAAATGATATATTATTATATTTTTATACATTTGAATGAGTTAAATAAAGCGATATAGATATCTTGTCACGAATCAAACCCAAGACTAGGAAATTTGAAGTATTTAATTATATAAATATTTGTAATTAAAATTTGTTAATATCTCTTTCTAATGAATATTATGTCTTATTAAATCAGTTTTTGTAAATATCTACATAACTTATTATTATCCTGAATTACAGTGTTTTTTTTGTAGTCAAAATATTTGTGCTATAATATGCACAGTTGCGTATCGTATTAATGTGTTTTTTATTATTATTAAGCTAAATCGCTCAGTTCAATTGATAAATTATTATGTAATGCGTAGTTCAGAGAAAGTTATGTTGCATATCAATTCGTTTTACTGAATTTTTTTTATTCAAATTATAAGATTTGAAAAGAAAATACTTGTATTTCTAGTGATTTTTCTTAAAATCCTTTTCATTATATTCACTCAATCATAAATTATACTATATATATAAAATGTGTGTGTGTGTGTAAAAATTATATAGGAAATGTTTATTCCTTATAAGTAAGGTGTAATTTAGTCAATTTAGATATATTGATAGTGTGTATTTATTCAGGTGTAAATTATATAGGGCCTTCTATGAGAAATATTTTTGTGGTTATATATATTTTTTTCTACGTGAGAAGTAAAATTGTAATTTTTAACACAGTTTTGGAGAATATTACTTACACAACACTTTGTTCCTTTGTAGGAAGTTAATATATTTGTTTGTACTTTTCATAAATTATCACTTTTTATTTATTTATTTTTAACACTTTTATTTAAGAGTTGGAATTGGTCAAGTTTATAACAAGGTTACATGGTTTTATTCTCACACGCGCGCGCGCGCGCGTCTCTCTCTGTGTGTGTGTGTGCGCACACACACACACACACACACAAAAACAGATACGCGCGCGCGTGTATTTATTTTTTTAAACAAATATTGATTCTTCATTAAACATATTTTAAAGCAAAGAAAAGAAATGGAGGATTTTTATTTCAACTTGTCTAGGCCTGTTATCAACCTTTGTAATTTCTATGTATGTTGAAGCGTTAGTTCTGAGCAAACAAAAAAAAGGTGAAGTTACTTGTATATTTTTACTTTCCTGGCGAACATAGCTAGAATAAATATATTAAAGAGAAAAGTTCAGTGATATGTCAAAAATTGGGTATGGGGCATTTTTACAAATCTTTACTTTTTAGATTCCAACTCGTTCATCTAAATAAAAAAAAAAACATATGTATATAAGTACACTACAATATTTGTTTATGCCGAATGTATTGTATTTGACCGAACCGATTATCTTCAAATTTTACTCAAATATCTGTTTTTATATACTGATTTATATATTGATCGTGTTAATCTTTTTTTTCTAAGTTCGTTGAGTGGTAGGAGATATCGTGAAAAAATTAATTTCGATTTCTTCAGAGGCATTTTAGAGAAAACAAAATTTCATTAAAACAAATTTGTTATCTACAAAGCATATATAAATAATCAAAAAAAGTTTTCAAAAAATCAACCCCCGATTCTTAAAATTAAAATGTATTTTTTATCTTCCTTTGGTTTAAATATTTTTCAAAAATTACTTCATATGTTTATCAAGAAATGTTTACAATTTTTTTTAAATTATAGACCCCGGACGTAAAATACACAATAGTTTTTTGAACATTTTATTTTTTTTATTTTAGCCTCCTTGAAGGGGTTTTAGATTTAGATAAAACTTTACTTAATAGATTTTATTAAGCTTAACCTATTTACGAATACTTTTAGAAAAATGTTTTAAAATTTATTCCCCACCTCTAAATTTTTTTTTTTTGACTTTAACTTAATTATTTTGTTAATAGCCGGGAAAGTCATGCTATACTTTATCGACTTTGTTTGATCGCTTAGTACTAAATTATTGTTGCGAAGTAAATTTTTGAACATTAAATCAGTCTGATATTTCTTTTCTTCATCCAAAATTTCAACAAAATTAGTTGGAAAACTTACAGAAATGTAATAATACTCGTAATTATTCCCACTTCACATAATGTCTTACTTTATATTCGTTGTTAGTTTCTACTAACAGCTTTACATGTTTTTCTATGTTATCTTTTCTTATTTTATCAAAATACCGGGGTTTTCCATACGAGCTATGTTTTCAACATACATTTTAAATTAAACTCGTAAAAAAACCTACGCGATACTACACTTATTAAACGACGTACACACATTTTAAATAAGAACAAAAGTTTTTAATTTAAAATAGAATAAACTTTTTAAAAATTAAAACAGTTATAAAAAAAAAACCTGCGAGTTGTACAATTTCCCCGAATTGCCAGAGCAATAAAAAATGTAAATGAGCGAGTAAATAATTATGCTAAAACAATTATTCTACTCTGTGTGTAAAATTTTAAGATACGAAACCCATGGCAACCGGATCTCTCTACTGCCTTCAACGATATTAAACTAAATTAAACGGCATAAATGACTCATACGCTGAAGTAATCGTACAAAATTTCATAAAAACTTTTTATCCGTTCTCAAGATTTCAAGCAAAACTATAATTTAAAAAAATTTGGTTTATTTTCCCGTAAACTTGAATGAAATTGCCAAAATACTGTAAGGAGGCCAGTGTAACGGGTTTCTTCTAGAAAGAAAAAAGACAGAGAAAATAAAGAAAGAAGAGTCTGGAAGAGACTAAAAGGGGTTTTTTAATTAGAATAACGGGTCCGTTTAACGATTTTTTCTTTGTAATACAGACGATGGCACCTGTAAATGCTTCTGCTAGACTAGAAGGATTACCAGACCGGAGAAAAAACTTATAGAAAAATCTTAAGGCGTGAACAAAGAAAATAATTAAGCATTAACAATCAAAAGAAGGGTAATGGTTCTGTAGGTCAGAAGGTATATATACTACTGAAGATCAGCGGGCAGAGTAGTAGTTTTGCAAGCCCGAGTTCTGTGCAGCATGCGATAAAAGCGATAACAATAAGTGTCGGTAACGACTGAAGAGTGCGTCACGAGTATTTAATTTTGGGCAGTAGTCGATAATAAGCTGTTCGATCAGTTATTTGTAATTAGTAGTGAAAATAGTCTTCTATTCGTTTATAAAATGTAGGATAATTCTTTTGTAAACAATAAAAGTGAAGAATTCTTGCATCCAGTGAATTATAGATTTTTCTGTTGTTATTACTGTTAATTCAGTATTAGTTACTATTATTCATTGTAAAAATTTTAATAAATCGGACTATATTTTGGCATTTATAATTTAATTGTCGTTAAATCAATTTTGTTTTTTTTTATCGAATTATTATTTTGTATGTCATATTTTATATATATAAAATTACTTTAAATTTATATATATAATTTAAACATTTTTAAATTTATTTGAACATATATAAATAAATTTAAAAAAAAAACTATACTATATACAAAATTGTCACGCGCACGCTGTTTTAGTATACTACGTTAATAATTATCCTATATTAAAAAGCAATGTTTTTTGGCAGTCGTGTTTTTTTAATTTTTAATGTATTTATGTCTTGTTATCAACAAAAATAATTTTATAGAAAAATTGTTTCATGCATTAAACTTTAAAAATAACGGAATTATAAATTAATTATTATACGTTATTAATTTACCGTTGTCTTATACTAATATTAATTATTTCATGGTTCATGTTTATATATATATGTATATATATATATATATATATATATATGTGTGTTATTTTCAAACCCTATTCAGTATTTAGTTTTATTAATTTTACCTTGGTATAGCCCACGTCAATGTATTAATAAGTTCGCGTATTACTCTTTTGTAATTTTAACTATAATGTCCTTCATTCATGTATTTTATTACGTTAGCGGGGCCGGAACTTTTATATAAAATCTGTTAATTTAACAATTAAAAATCTTAATAAATATTTCATTCAAATTTAACCTTGTAATTTAAATTTATTATTTGATATTCTTATATGTACGTAATTCGAATGGTTTTTTTCACTTCAGTGTTTTTTAAGAAAAATTATGATTATAACACAATATTGTAAAAACTTCGGTCATATTGTCTAATCTATTGTTCTAAAATTACCAAAAAGTAATAAATTTAATTTGTTGAAAAATCAACTAGATTCATGTAATCTATGTTAGATGGTAATTTCCAGAATTTAGATATACATACATACTAGAATTTAGACATACTTAGTAATATCATCATTACAAAGTTGTTTGGCGTGAGGCAAGTCATAGCATGTCCATTTTCCTCTATACCCAACTAAACATTTGATTTACTATTAGTTTACTCTAATTTTTACTGTTTTCCAATCTCCTCTTTCTCGCACTTCTACAGATCCTTCTAACATTATTTTAACCAATCCTTCTGCTATTATGTGATTTTCTTGCCGATTGTTTCCCATTTTCTACAAACTAAGCTTCTATTCTCGTTTACATTCAAAACAACTTCTTCATTTTTTACTTTTGTTTTTCTATTTAATCTTCTTCGAGTCCTTTATTTTCATATTTCTATTTCTTTCTACTTTTCTTTTTCGTTTTTTTTTATTGTCCGCATTTCATATATATGTAGAAGAAAACACCAAGATTTAAACTTTACAAAAAATACCTAACTGCATCTTATCATATAAATTAACAACTTTTTTTTTGTTAAATGCTTCGTGAGCTGTTATCATTATTGTTTTTATTTCGTTTTAACTTTTATATTCTTTTATTAAAATGATATCTAAGTAAGTATTCCATTTTACTTGTTCAGTTCTTCTTTCTTTCGTGTAGACATTCATCGGTTTATCGTCTCTTATCGTTCATTATTATTGCTTCATAACATTCATTTTCCTGTTACATTATTTTTTTATTTTCAAGTCATGTTGAATATACTATTTATTTCCTAAAAGCACCATTTCATCTACAGACTTTATTCAATGTATTCTCTTTTGTTGTGAAACGTCTTTAAAATCACACCGAACATATGAAATTACCAGAACACCAGAACAGAAATTTGTAGCCTAGCGAAAAGGTCTATATCGTCTTGCCTTAATAACTCACTAACTATTAGTTTCAGAGATGAAAATGCGGTGTCATTTTATAGCTTACATGGTCAGCTCACCGATACGACTTTGAGGGTGCGTCACAAGTAGGTTGGCGGGGAGGGGCACAGCGCAGATTGGCCAAAACTGGCGCTCTCGACCTGTCGTGTAGCTCACGACTTAGACGTGATAGCCCGGCGATTCGTGTTTTTGTGTTAAGAGTTTGTCGAGATAGACCGATTTAAATAATAATAAGTGTATTCTGGACGATATTTATGTATAAAAAATTTAAGTAAACGTGTAAAAAAGTATAAAAAGGCAAAAGCCTGCCGGAAATATAAATTACTCATATCATTGGAAAGAAGAGGTTATGGGCCACGCACAGGTACTCAAATGTCGCTGCCGAGCCAGCGAGACTGTTTCGGGAGCGTCCCAAAGCTGGCACGGCTCAGTGAACGACACCGACGGCGCGAGCACCTCTACCGCTGCTTATTATGTCTTACGTCTCTTACTTATCATATCACAGGCCGATGTTGAACAAAGCTATCGTCGAATATTAGTTGAAATAAATATCATGTACCGTTTAGTGTCTAATGTTAAAATTAAATTTTGTACGCAGTCGATGTCTCGTTTTTATCTCAATCCGATACACAGACAGAATTTATCTGTAGAGTTGGCCAAATGAAGGAACTAAAATTTTCCATCGGAGACTTTCAATTTTTCTTCAAAAAAAATACGATGGTGGCTTTCCCATTTAACTCTACAGATAAGTTGGTCGGTCTGTAGCTCGGAGGAACTTCATCCAAGGTCTGCAACGTTTCACATTAAACCAACGGCCGTGCCCCCCCCTGATTTTTTTCTACAATAATGACTTCGTGTTCTTCTAGAGTAATATAATATTATATAAGGTTATAGTGATAGAGAGTAGTCCTCTTTTTTTGTTGTCTGTTAGTATTTACAATGGTAATACAGGGTATCATAAGTAAATTTGATTAATGATAATTACGTGAAGAGAGGCCGAAACTCCTCATTAAAGCATACGTAGGTTCAACACGAAGTTAAAAAGCGCTCGTATAAGGGGTTCAAGTAATGTTCAATACTTAAAATAGCACTACAAATAAATAACAGGTAAATATAATAAAAATAAAAACAATGTCATCAGTACCAATATATGAAAATAACACTGTAAAATGAAACAAATATTCATCGGTAAACAGAAATAGCTGTAATTCCTAGACTATCAAAGTGACAATCACTACACAGTGACACTCATTCTGTGTTCCCCACTCCTAGCTTCCTTCACCAGGTCATTCCTCTGATTACATCTTGCACGACCAGCACACGGAAAGTTTTAGTCGCCTGATGTCATCGTTGTTGTCCAATAGATTAACGGCCAGATAATTTACATGTTTGTCTAACTTCTATCTGTGCCGTGAGCTAAATTTTTGGATCTCTTCGTAAACAGAAGGTAATCCTGGATAGTCATGAATTTCTCTACCTCTAACAAACGACGGCGCCTCTATTATGGTCCTCACCAATTTATTTTGGAATCTTTGAATTATTTCAATGTAGCTGTTACTCGTTCTCCTCCAGGGCTGGATCCCATACGACCAGATAGGATTAGGGATAACTCTGTACATCCACAGTTTATTAGATAACGAAAACTGTAAGTTTCTGCGCAGCAACCAGTTTAATTGCATATACATGATGTTAAGCTGTTATTTTATATCTATAAATTATATATTTATTCTTCTGCACCGATATCTCTTATTAATCCCGTTTCATCTCTTATTCCCCCTTCCCTTTCTAAATCTATATTATTGTTCTGTAAATATTTTCTCAATATTTTACTAAGTCTTCTTTACAGAACTCACAGAAGAGTTTGTTAAACGCAGAATTTAAAGTAATCATCCTGTAATTCAGATATTTTACTGTAATGTAATTTTAAGGAATAGTGCATTAAGTATAATTTTATTACTGTATAGCAATAAGTTTTTTTTAAATTTAATATAATCTTTCTCTACATAGGATTTTTTCTTTATAATTAACACAATTGTTTAAATTTTACGCAATATAGAATAATTAAACATGTATAATTCTTTTTTAAAAATCATGTATCTGTTATAAAAAATTCTAAAATTGATTTGAAAAAAAATAATTTCCTATGATAAAATTATAAAACAGAATTTTCAATCTTTTTTGTAGTAGATATAAGTCTGAAATGAAATCACAGATTATCAATTTGCGTTAAATTTCAGTTTAACATATGGTTTTTCAAGTTTTTTGTTTCCATTCGTAAAAAAAAAACGAATGGTTATGTTGTAGTATAGAATTAGTCAGTTCTTAACAATAAAACTTAAATGAATTTAATAATATTATCAAAAAAATAAATAAATAAATAATGAGAATACAAAATTTATTTTTAAGAAATAAAACAGATAACAAAACATACGTATATTTTAAAAGTAAAGCCAAATTAAAAACAAAAAAAACTATTTAATTAACAAAGATATTTTAATTTTATTTCAAAAAAAATTTCACATAATTTTATAAAAAAATATAAAGAAATAAAAGATTTTTCGAAAAAGTTTGTTATTTTTCAAAGAAAATCGAAGAATTTATGACCTTGATATAATATTGAGTTTGGATTGATGTATTCTGGTTGCAAGTAAACGTATACTTGTTGCATTTCAGTAATTCTAAACTTGTTTATATTCGTATAATCATAATATTTATTCCTTAGTACTGTCTATAGCGGTGTCAGACATTTTACGGAATAAAAAAACCTCGACTATACGTGAGGTATTTGATAGTAACTTAATGAACACTCTCAAGGTCTTTGAGGGGTAATAATGACTGTTATATAATAGTGTTTTTGACCCTTCTTATCTTTTTTTTTTATTTTTTTGAGGAAGTTACTTTAGTAACACATCTACTGACTACCAATTATTTTGATACGGTAGAGTGCTACTTTTGTATATGGTGAAGATATGTATATCTTCTCTAGGAAAATTTTATATATATTTAAAATGAAACTTTTAAAACGTATTTTTTAATACGTATACCTAACGGATAGTTTCAAAATAAATTATTAAACATCCGTTTTAACACGAATTCGTCAGAAACGTAGTGTGGTTTTTAAATTTAAAGATTAAAAAGAAGAAATAAGTACACTTAAATCAATTTTAAGCAGTCATCCTTGGTTATTATATAAAGTTGTCATTAAATAGTATGTTGGAAATATAAAACGGTGAAAGGATTATATTATCGATAAAAAAAGAAAGAGCTGGTAAATACGTCACGCACTTGTAGTTTGTAATTATGTTTAAATATAGTAAAATAAAATTTTTTTTAAATTTACTATAATTTAAGTTTTTATTTTGCTGTTATTATTATTATTACTACTATATCCAGTTATTATTTACAGTTAAATAACTACATTTTTATTTTACTTTAATACAAAATATCTATATTTTTAAATATGGATTTGTCTAGTTTATTTTAAAACTAAATTAAATACATGAAAATAAAATATATCAACATACACAAGTTTTACCTTTAGAACTCTAAATAAATTAAATTGTTTAATAATCAATCTATTATTTTGATCGGTACATAGTAATACATTATGCAGATGACGTCAGGAATGAGTTGATATTTACACCATGAATAAAACAAGTGTCTGAACGGATAAAGGAAACCATAAGAAAACCTTGATCAGAGCAGCAACACAAAATATTCAATTAATTATAAAATTTAAAAAAAATGTTGTGATTAAAATTCTTGTTTCGTTTATGTTAGCGGACTGTAAAAAAAACAAATACTGATCCGAATTAACAATTGTATATTAACATGTTCATGACTTAATTTAATTTGTATTACATGGGTGAAAAATATATAATTTAATATGTACATTTAATATGTAAATTTTGACTGAACAATATGAGTCTTCAAATGATAAATCGAGACTAAACTAAACGGGATGAGACTGAGACCGGCAGATTCTAGTGCTGAGCTGTCTTATATAGTGTAGATAGAGTCCAGTGAATCGTCAGGAGCTGTGTCTCAACATACTGCTCCCCATAATTTAACACATCTTACGATAATATAATAAGACTGAATCCAACAAGCTTGTCGACTAGGTCGTATCGTATGGTTGCGTGTTACGCATAACAATTAAAGAATAAAAACACATATTTAATAAAATAAAAATTATGTTGAAAAGAAGGAAAAACTAATATTTAACATCACACGGGCCGGACAGCAGTGCCGCCTGAACATACCCCTCACCAGAAATCGGTATGATTTCTTAAAGTTCAAAAACAGGAAACTGAATATAAAAAATAGCAAACAAGAATAATTAATAAATTAAACAATAATAAAAAGTATCTCAGTCACTGGTGAGTAATGCACATATCTTGGTCACAGATCTTTTGCAAGTCCTTGTTGGTGTTCGAATTGTAGCTACTCGAACAAGGTTGTCTGGTCCAGGATGTATATCATTAATAACGCCTAGTTTCCACTGCTGTGGTGGCGTGTTATTCTCTTTTAATAAAACTAGAGTTCCAGGTTGGATGCTCAGCTCTCCATTTAGAACTTGTTGAAGTTGAGATAGGTAATCGGAAGACCATCGATGCCAGATGGTCTGAATACTTCGCTGAACTCGCTGCCATCTGTTAAGTCTGTTTAGAGGTACTTCAGTTACATTAGGATTAGGTAGAGAAGTAAAAGGACTACCAATTAAGAAGTGTCCTGGAGTTAGAGGTTGCGGATCAGTGGAATTTGAAGATAATGTACAAAGGGGGCGAGAATTAAAAGACAAGCTTCTATTTGGGTCAATATAGTAATGAGCTTCTCAAAGGTTAAAGCTAAATTTCCTACCATACGTCTTAAATGATATTTCATTGACTGCATCACAGATTTCCATAAGCCTCCGAAATGTGCTGAATTTGGCAGAATAAAGTGCCATTGAATCCCCTTTTTTTACGAAAATTTTGTTATTTTTCTTCTTACGTTCTCATTATTTAAAAATTTATACATCGAGTGAAGTGAATTATTGGCTCCGACGAAACTCATCCCATTATCACTATACAGGTTAGAACACAGACCTCTTCTTAAGACAAATCTTCTTAATGCAGCTACAAATGCATCGCTTAATAAATCGCTGACTAATTCTAAACGGTTAGCTTTGGTAGACAGGCAAACAAATAATGCAACATAACATTTTATTCTGATGTTTGAGCGTCGCCCATCTTGACGTATTAATAAAGGTCCTGCATACTCTATTCCGCAGTTAGTGAGTGGCTTGTAAGTAATTTCAGTGCGACATTTTGGCAGTTGTCCCATTAATTGCTGTGATTGCTTTGCCTTGAATCGAATACATGGCAAAAATTTGTGTAGAATTGATCTGATGATGCTTTTACCATTGATTATCCAATATTTCTTACGAAGTTGAGAATGCAGTAATTGAGGTCCTGCATGCAAGAGACTGAGATATTCGTTTGAATTATTAACTTAGTTAAATTAGATTTTGATGAAAGAATAATAGGATGCTTATTATCAAAATTCAAATCAGATAATTAATATTTTCCTCCCATTCTTAGATAACCATTTCCATCTATAAATGGATGCATCGAATGTAGTTTGTTTACTTAGATACTGATGAATAGTGTATAATTCTTTAATTTCCGTTTGAAAATGAATATTTTAAGTCTGAATAATACATCGCGTTAAAATATATCCTTTCTCTTCAACAGGTAAAACACGCTAATAATTAATTTTATTCTGCTTCTTTTTAAAATTTTTAATAAATGTCATACGATAACACAATGCATTTATAATTTTTGGCAATGAGGAAAACAATTCAGATAAATATGTCAAGCTATTTTTTATAATTAGGGATGTGGATACATTATGAAATTCGTTTAAACATTCCGATGATTCAAAATTAATTTCTTGAGCGGTTTTCTTATTTCAACTTTCCATTTTCTGGCCTAACCAAAAAGGAACTTTCCACCATAAGGGATTATTTTGTAATTCGATTGCCCTCATTCCTCGAGAAAGTATATCAGAAGCATCTTCTTTAGAATAAACATATCCCAATTTACAGTTTTCAGTATGTTCTTCAATCTCTGACACTCTGTTGGCCACAAAGATTTTCGATTTTGTTGGTGAGGCTGCTATCCAAAAACTGTAAAACTGGTGCGACTGTAGAGTCTGTCCATAAATAGTTATTATTTATATTTAAACAAACCGCAAGAGAAACGTTTATGAATAATTTTGATAATAAAAGTGCGCCGCATAATACTAGTCTTGGTATGGAGATCTGTTTTATTGGTGACACTTTTGAGTTTGAGCAAAGGAGATTGACTGTGAGATTTACCTGATCATCAACAGAAAGTAGGTATATACAAGCACCGTAGCCATCTTTCGACGCATCAGAGAATCCGTGCAATTGTAAATCAACTATTTTTCGTATCCCTTTGATTAATCTTGGAATACGAATTTGCTTTATAAATGGGAGCTTTTCATAGAGATCAGACCAAATATGAAGGAGATTTCCTGAAAGTATATTAATCCCATTCCAGTTTCTGAAGCCATAAGTTTTGCATCAATGTATTGTAGATCATAACAATTGGACCTAATAGGTCTAATGGATTGAATATGGACGATATAATGATAGAAACACAAGCTTACTGAAAAATAACGAAGAAAAACAGAAAAAACCCTTGCGCAGTTTTGCGCAAGTAGATAAAGAAACGTCAACTTCCAACTTGCAGTATCATAACGAACCACGTTTCTAACTTGCCCCGCTCAAATTTTTTCGACCTTAAATTGAGCGTAACTGAAAAACGACTCGACCCATCTTCATTAAACTTTTACACACACACAACTTCAGATAAGCTACTACAGTATCGTAATTTCAAGTAAATGATTATATTGGAGATTTTCGAGTCACAAAATTTTACACATAGGCTTATAACTATATATATACATAAGGAAACTACAGTTAAGTCAGTGGTTTTTCATACTCTTCATACCTCAAAACGTAAAGAAAATTTATTTTTCTCCCCCCCCTTCCCCCCAAACCATGCGACCGAAAGTAAAACTGTACTTTTTTTTCTAAAAGCCAATAATAATGTCTGTGTTTTTTATTCAAGGCTTTCTGTAGCCAATATGAAATAATCTTGCCTATAAACGCTCATTATATCACAGATAATACATACTGAACAGTACAGTTATATAATAGTACATTACGAATGAAAATTTTTATGTCGATCGGCTTTGTATTTGCTCGTAATGGCAGCAATTTTTTTTTCTCCTAAAAAAGCCTCACGAATAGGCTTTCTAAAAAAAAAATATATATATAAAATAATTTCGTTCTAAATCCTTGAATAGAATTTTCTACTTAAACTGTAAACCGTTCAGCGAAATCCGTACTTCGAAAATTTTATAAGCTGTGTATTTATACATCGATAATGTTTTTTTTTTTTTTAAGTGAAACAACAGTTTTTTAAATTCTTACTGTTTTTTTATTTATTCATGGACCCTCTTGTCGTTTTCTAGTGATAATCTTTCTTCGTTGCATCATTCATTTCTTATTCCTTACTAAATTCATACGTTCAAACCAAATTTTTAACTGATTATAATTTTTTTTTTAATTTATCAACAGACCCTCTTTAATCATGAAAAAGCTAATGCTACAACAATAAATGTTTTAACTAACTTTTAACTATTCATACATCTTATTAAATTGTTATATACCTGTAGGTTTAATGAAGGTCATATACGCTCTACAAACAACAAATAACAGTTAATAAAATACTTCCGGGTAGATCATTGATTGGAATTTTACATTAAAATGTTATTGTAGGATTACATCTTTCAGTTTAAAAGAGTACGTATGAAAATGTACTTAAAAAAAAATTATGATGATTTAATTTTAGATAACATTTTCTTTCTGTTCGTATACGGTGTGGGATTTTAGTGGTCTGTAATGTTACATAAAACTACAAAGGTTGAATTAGTTTATTGTGAAACCTTCGTTTAATAAATGTACTTCGAACAATTCAAATTTTAAATAATTGACCTTAAACTCAATTATAATCCTAAGTAATTTTTTTTGAAGGAAATCTCAATACAAGAACAGTTTAAAATTCTAAAATCTATATTATGTAAATAAGTTATAACAATGGAAAAATAAAAAAAAACAAATCTAATGTTGCCGATCGCTGAAACATCTTGTAAAATAAAACAGTTATTCAAAAAATCTGTTTTATATGTGTGTGTGTGTGTGCGCGCGCGTGTGTGTTTTTAATATATATAAAACCAAAATATTGTGTAATAATAACAAAAATATTGTATACTAACATATATATTTATCTTAAAATAAAAAAAATATTTCTGCTTAGCATTGATGTGATTAAACGTCATTGAAAAAAAGATTGCTTAAATTATGTGATAATTTTAAATCTGTCTCTAAATTATGTCATTAAAATTACAGGTATTATGACATCGATCTAATTACAGGATACCTTCGGAATGGACCATGAAGTGCCTTCCAGTAGTAACTTGATTAGCTAAAATTGTTGTTTCGTTTTATTTAATTTCTATTATTACACAGGTGGAATCAACATTTCCTAGGTACACATTTAGATTATAAAACAATAAACAAATTATTTGAATTAATTTAAATGTATTTCCGTTTGCATCAGTTAACAACGGGATGTTTAGTTTTATTACACAAAGGAAAATTTCCCACTATCTCCTCTCATACTTGTCAGTTTTTAAAAAATATTGTTTATCGCTAGATTCACTGTTTTTTTCTTTTAATTGATATATAAATATTTTAAATTATGTTTGATACAAGCACGCATAATTTTATAATTTCACCGAGTTCCGTCCAGTCGTCTGTGTTTTTTACCGTGGTAGTAAGTAATGTTATACTACATCAGGAATGTACCCTTATTATTTACTACACTCGTATATTCTATAAATTTTTTTTAATAATATTATTTTATAAAACGAGAGAAAGAAGATAGAAACAAAGATATTTGTATAAAATAATGTACGTGTATGTAGTAGTGAAATTATTTTGTTCGCGCACGAGTAATATTAATTATTACTAGCCTAATTAATAAAATAATATAAATATTACTGTAATATTTATTACGTATAAAAAATTTTAGTTCAGGCTTTTTGCTAAAACAAACATCTTTTAACCGTTCTATACATATGAATATATGAATGGAATATCATATTTTTTATACGCAAAGTATATATACGATAACACTACTATTAAGGAAGATTAATCTAAAAAAAAATAAAAATAATAACACACATTAAAATCTTAATTTAAATTTATTATTTTTGAAATTAATTTATCTTTCTTTTTATAGATTATCTTTTAATTGACCTTATTTTTTTAATTTATTACGATTAAACATATTAATTAAAGTTTATTGTGTTTATTTTATTATCTATTGTAAATTATGTGCACGTAAATATGTCTGTTGTTTAAGTCTTCATAAATTTTGCTTTTTATAACTTTTATCATTTACGACCTTGAAAATTTATTATCATTTCAATGTTAATCAAAATACATATAACAATTTCATTCTAAATTATTTAAGGTCATGTTTGATTTTTTTATGTTTACTTAAATAGCCCGTATTTCTTAATTACTTGTTCGAATCAATATAGATTGTAAACAATTTATTTATTTTTTTAAAGTGTAAAATAATAAAATTTAATCAATGAAGAAAATTATACGTTCACAATAGTTAATTTTAATATAAAATGTACAAAAACAATGTGGTTGCGCTTATTTTGCAATTTTTTTTTCGTTTTCATTAATAATAATAATAATAATAATAAAAGTAAATAAATTATAATTAATTTTTCAATTAATAATTTATTAAAGGAAAAATTGTTCACAAAAATTCCCAACTGCTTAAAGAGGATATTCTATTTGTCAAATGTAAATATTGCGGTAATAAACAAATTTGTTTGTTTTGATTGATTAGGTACCAAATCATTTTTCGTATCGCTGACACAGATAAAGACTCGCAGAACTGAGGATGGGGTTTTTCTTTAATCGAAATTATTTTTGTTTTTCATTTTAAAATTCTATTTACTTGTATTTTAATATTAGAAATTGTTTGCCTTATTTCATGATTTAAACTTAGACTTTAAGGTTTCAAATGATTTGTGACGGTTGGATAGTTAATGTAGTTTAAAAATGGAATGTTACAGATAGAAACTGAAAGGTTGTAAAGCTAATTTTTATCCTGCTCTACTAAAATATATGTATATTTATTATATACTCCCTACACTATAAAACGTTAAGAAAAATGCTGAAAACACGAAAACTGCAATAACTTGAGATCTAGTTGATCCAATGGGACAGGCAACGGCTTAAAGCACTCGGAAAATCAAGTCATACCTAATGAGGCCAGGGGACGCAGCTCCCTAGTATATATATTTTAGATATCTCTATACTACAAGTTTATAAAGGTGTAATATGCACGCATACGCGACGTCTTTGATTTGATTTTTTTTTTCATTTGTACCTTCGATAATGATTTATTACACGTTTTGTTTAGTGTATTATATTTTCGTAGCGTATGGATTATGGGTTATACGTTTTTCTATCGTAAACAAATATTTTCTTCCAAATTCCCATAATATTTAAAATTATGGAGAAACGCGTAATTTCTTTGCCATATTAAAGGAAACTAAAAAAAGCAGTACTCATAAAAAAACCGTTTAGAAATTTTATCGATTTCAATACTAACCGTTATTCAAATATATAATCCCTCTATTCAGTGCCGAGAAATGTTTTACTTTCGTAAGAGGTACATTTGTATTAAAATAAAAAAATTAGAACAAATCATTTGTTTGTTGGTCTTTCGTTTCTCTTTTGTTAAATAACTATAAAATTTACGTACAAATATGACGTATAATAGCCTAACCGAAGAAAAATTAATTATTAAGTAAAGAAAAGTTAATAAAGTACGGGAACCCTTAAATAGCTTTTCAACAATTAAATACAGAAAAAAGAGATTTATTAAATCCTATCTCGAAACGATCTAACTTTTAATATGAGGCACGCCTCGAGCCCCTATGAAGGTTCTGAATGGGGGTGCAAATCAAAACTTTTTAAATAGAAAGATAAGATTAAGACGCGTCATTTTAAAGGGCATTGACAAAAATTGACGTAAAATAACTTTGGGGGGTTACGCCAACCGTATGGAAACTGGCAGCCATATAATGTTTTTCACAGCTACTTTCAAACGCGCCTACTGTACACCTCAGGTAGTGGCCTCTTACTCAAAAATAAATTTTATTGAGGCGGGAGCTAAATTAAGTTTTTTTCACAGTTAAGCAAAGATTTAAGATGTACTCGACCGCTTTTGAAACTACCTTTGAAAAATATTAAACGGCAACAATTTTGGTTAGGGTTCTCATATATCAATTATAATTTACTTCAAATTTTCTTTTTTTCATAAACCTACCGTGTGGTATGCCCCTCATGGGGGACGATTGGAGCCTTGAGGTGTCTAACATCCCAAAGTAGATCTATAAAAAATACTTCGAGCTACGACAACCGTGACCAGAATGGCACCCGTTAATATTTTTCACAGTTAGTTTCAAAGTAGTCTCTACAGTTAGTAGCCAAAGTGGCCACAGTTAATCCCAAGTCACACTACTAGAGACCACTGCCTCCGACCGAAGAATATATTTTGTCATGTATGGAGCACCTGTAAATTTTATTTTTCTATGTTAACAATTTTAATTTTTTTAAGGGCTGTCATATTTTATTAACCATGCTGAAAACACAACACACACACACACACACACACACACACACACACACACACACACACACACACACACACACACACAATAATAATAAATGAAAAACTTTATGAATTAATATTTTGATTTCTTATTTAAGCTTAATAAACGTATAATAATATTAAGTATTTTTATTTATAAAAATATATTTAGTTTTTGTTGAATTAAACATGCACGTGTAAATCTACATGACCTATATGCATTATCGTATCTGATGAAATATGCAGGTCACTTTTGCCATTAAGTATTAATACATATATTATATAACAAATCAAAATTTTCTGTGACCTCATTCCATATTAGCTGAATGTATAAAAATTTTTAATTTATAGAATTTATATATATATATATATATTTTAATCACTCTCACTGTCTCTCTCTCTCTCTCTCGCTCTCTCTCTCTCTCTCTCTCTCTGTGAGGAGTGTGAGTGTGCATGCGCGCACGCTTGTGTCTAAGAAGCTGATGGTGATTTAATAAAATTTGTTTTCATTTATTTTACAAACAGATTTGTATTATTATCAGTACTTTACTTTTCTATTAAATTTATGTAAACATTTTATAAATTTATTTATATTTAAAATTACATTATTATATTTGTACGTAAATCTACACGCACATGACAAAATAACTTCAATGAGAACTCTGTAGAAATATTAACGATTATGAATTAATTATAATCGACTATTTGCTGAATATTTGAAATAAATCAAAGTAATAATTTTTATCGTACCTGTATAACTGATAAAAAATTAAATACATAATATATTTTAACTGTATAACTATCTTAACAGATTGTTAATCGGCTATCGTAATATAATTAGGACAAATTACCAGATTTATATATCTATCCGGGGAAAAAGAAATAAAATTATTGTTAAAACTTAGAATTATCATTGTCTTTTTTGAGTAAAAAAAACAGACATAAGACGGTAAATATAATACAAAATGAAATAGGAAACGTAATAAAACCAGGATCAATCAACATTTTTTATTATTTAGGCTTCTAAATTATAAAGAATGAAAAAAATTACCGTATCAAGAATATATGTGTATACATAATGCATCGTATCACAACAGACAAGAGTAAATTAATTTGTTGTTTTAGTCTCTAACCCGACCTTTTTTAAAGGCTGTATATCATATAAGGTACATGAGGCACCAGAGTTGCTTACTCTCAGAAAATTGATATTCATTATTCCTTGATAAACAGAATGAGGGTGTCACTTTTAGCACCAAAATATATTGCCTTCATTTCAGTGGGCTCAGCATAGTGATACGTTCATTGAAGATAAAAAACTACTTCACTCCTCAAAATTTCCTAGTAAGTCTGATATGAAATGATTGTTATTCTACAGAAATATTCAGCAATACCTTGTAATTTATTTTAGGCTGCATAAAGCCATTACAATTTCCGCATTTAACATAGATATATCTAGAAAACTAGTGTTTAATTTTTATTTGGCAACTAAAATGAAATTTTCAAAATATTTGCAAAGAGTTTAATACTTTATGATTGCGGAACATGAGAAACACAATAGAAATGCATAGGAAAAAAGGCTTTTGAAATTATACATCGAGGGTGATGAATTAAATTAAGTATTAAAGTTCGAAATGAATAGGGAACGATAGAAAAGTAAACTTTACGATAGAATCTTATAGCGATGAATTTTCTAAGAGTACAGAGTTTCATTATACAGGTGTCTGTGATAAACAGTGAAGATATCACTTGTAAAACTGAATATTTTCTGTTTCAAGAATAGGTCGTATCCATCGCAACAAAATATTTGACTCGGTAAGAAGGCGATGGGGAAAATCTTAATCGCTATTACTTCATCGGGTACAGGATATAAATAGCAGTAACTATAATGAGAAAGTATACACTATAAATTGGTAAAAAAAGCCTTTTTGTTTTGTGTCATAAGGAGACATTAAAAAAATTTAAGAAAAAGAATAGATTTAATAAATTGTAAATAATCTGCGGAAAAATGTTTGTTCCAATACTCTCAAGACCAAAAAATCTATTTTTGTTAGACGGACGTTTGTGCGTACGTACACGGATGTATGTTGGGCCGTGTTTGGTCTTATAACTGGATCCAGTTGACTGATTTCCTTCAAACTTGGTAGAATTCGGTGGTGGGTGGGGGTAAATTAATTCAAGAATGTATTAATTTTTTTTCAAAAATTGGAAAAGGGGTGGGGATGTATTGGCCGAAATAAAATTTCAAATTTTTCTGAGGCACAACTGAAAGTGTTTCTTACAAAAGTGAAACTTTTTTTATCAAGATCTCAGGTTACCAAAAACTTTTATTTAATATTCCCTCCCTTTTCGAAAAATCACTGTATATTTTTTTTTTTAGCTACACTAAGCTTTTTTGCATCTACATTTTCTTTATCGATAAGACTTAAAGCACTATAAAATAATTTTGCCCATCCCACTCCGATGGTCGGCGGTAACAAAAAATATTTTTTAAATCTTTATAAATTTTTTTTTATTTATTATAAACGTAAATTCATTTTTCAAATTACCCCATAAACATTTAAAATGTATAAATCTTAATTTTTGATAGCCCTTACGTCTTTATATTTCTTGAAGAAAGACAAATTAGCCAAAAATAACACATCACCCTCTTCCTAGAAAATTACAACTTTGTTTATTTATAATTATGGCTGTATCTTTGTATTAGTTAAACATTTTAAAAAGTTCTTTTTTAAAATTTGCTTTTATACTTTTCAGGGATTATTTAAAAAAAAAAAATAATTACAAGAAAGCTTTGTGGTATCTATCTGTTTAATTGTGTATCATAAAATTAAAAATAAATATGTTTACATAAAAAGGTGAAAAATATAATTCATAATTTTTGTTACTGTTTTTATAATAACGAATTATTTTATTATAATGATACAAATAGAACTTAAAAGGACTGAACTGCATAAAAAACATTTGGCTAATGCATAACTTAATATATGTATAACAACGTAACCGGAAAAGTTATCCGATTCATTACCGGCTTTTTCTTCTTGGTGATCTTGGCATTGTATGATTATTATCTTGAAATTAGTTATACCAGTTTTATGAGTAACTCATGTCAGATTCCCTAATCCCTTTTCGGTTATGCCAACTGACTTAATAAATACGTTAGTTTTAATAAATACGTTAGGGTTAAATGATTTGCATAGAATAAAAGGAAATGGAGAAAGGCATCAAACCAGTCAGTTGACAAAAAAAAAGGATAATATCTTAAAAAATGAACTTTAAATTTAGAGCTTTTGAAAATTTGTAAGTTAAAGAACGTCTTTGCCAGATTTTTATTATGGGAAGTGCTATAGTGCAAGACTTTTTATATGCTATGATGGTTGTATATCGTACAAAGGGTAGATGTAATAACAAAATTGGAAAACCAGGTGATTATGTTCTACTGCACGCCACTCTTTCTATTGATGATTGTATTTCTTTAGAATAATATGTTGTACAGGTTAACTATATATTTTAGTGGTAGCACGTGCCTGTAAGAGCCGTTATCATCATAGCTGCTACCCTTCTTTCCGACGGCACACCCCAATAACCATTTACCCTACTCACAACTTTATATGTTTGTGTGTATGTACAAATATATATATATTCTCCCTCTCCATTAATAATAACATTTACTCTACCCTCATTTTCAAGGTCATTTGTAGGGCACATACCGGCTGCTATGTTCTTTACAACTGTCTGGCCTACAAAAAATATAAAACACAAAAACAACACCACTAGTAGCAGTATAATGGAATGATAGGAATACCAATAACGGAAGTTGCCTTCCTCATTCCTTTTTCCCCTTTTTATGTTCCTTTCTCGCTCACTCACCCTTTTTCTCTCTCTCGCTCTCTCTCTTTCTTTTTTAAAAGGAAATAAAGAATAAGAAAGTTTCTTTCTTTTACCTTATAAAACCGTATAGGTCGTTTCTAATACTATACGTTGTAGTGATATAATATTCTGTTACATGTTTAACCTTGTACTGTATAGTTGCATTATTTAAAATTCCATTTACCATATTGACTATTATTTTCTATATTCTTATTTATTTTGATATCGGCTTCTAATGCTATCATTAATTATACATGCGTCGTTACCTAAATACTCTGTTGCGGATTCTTTTACATTCTTTCCAAAAAAAATCTACTTTTTTATATAGTATTATAGTTTTTTTTGGATTAAGTTGTTTTTATTTTTTTTGTCACAATTCGTTTATTTAAAACCGGTTCCAAGAATGTACCATAAGTTAATAAGGTACTATTACAAATGCTTATTGCAATAAATTACAAAACCACTTGATGAATGGATTCCAATGAATCTTCTCAATAAAACATACATACACAAGACACAAGTTAATTTTTTATAAATGGTCTAGCACACATTCATTCCATAAAAATGACAAAAGTCTGTAAAACTCTTAACAAAAAACAAAAAAAAATATCAAATAATATTACAAGCCAGACAAAGGAAAATAAAAACAAAACAGTAACATAATTAGTTTATGAAAGGAAATTAGAATCTTCATCAAGGCATAAAGAAGATGCTCATCACTTAAGGGATATCGTCCCGGCCCAAGAGTCATTCAGACTCCATTACGTCCAGGACATGAAGGTGTGCTGATCAGAACTCAAAAATTACGACTCGACTCAGAAACTGAAAAAATACTGCCAAATTTCTTTTTCAGTCTTAACTCAAGAAAAATAACTGGATGCAAAAAGAAAAAATATATCAAAAATTTACACTGCAAATTTTTTTATTTATAACACGTGTTTCTTTTTTGATATAAACAAATAGTCGTTTAATAAATTATCTGACTTCTTTTTAAGAAGAAGTCAAAAAGTGATATTTGCGTGATTGTTTGATGGCCTATTCTCAAAAAAAAAAATTTGGATCTTTTATTAACAAATTTGTAATAGATTTATTTTTAGGGTTAAAATTATGTTAATCTTTTTCCATTTCGGCCAACTATGGGTCACGTTTAACAACACTTCTTATCGTCCCTTCTCTTCGTTTCCTATAATTACTTTTTAAGTCTAGCTTGAACTATTTGTATATGTAATATATGCGTACAAGGAAAAAATAACAATATTATGGTTCACTTTTCAGTTTGTTTAATTTTACTTAATGAAAAATTAAATAGGTTTTTCCCATTTCGGCCAGTTAAAAACTACGTTTAACACTTTTCTCATCGTCCTTTTCCTTTCTTTCCTACTTGTACTTTTTAACTCTCTCACTACCCCTTTTTTTGAATTCTTCTCTTTACTTTTCTTTTTTTTGTTTTGAAATTTATTTTAAAAATTTAATTTCTTCTTTTAACTAATTAATTCCGATTTAATTCGTGATTTTATAAGTCTGGAATTTATATTCCTGCTTTTATTAGGTCATTCTTATATTTATCACCAATATATGCTTTTATTTTTTCTTTCTAGATAAAAGAGTAGGATTTTCTTGAGAATTCTATGATCACTCATCCTTAAAATGGGGCTAATGAAACCAATCAATCTCCTGTCATCGATATTTCGGTTGTTTTTTTTTTAATGCCAATGTAATAAGCATGTCGTTCTTTACAGGACCAAATATTTTCCTCAGAAATCTCTTTTCTTTTTTATAAAAGCCCCCATATTGATCATTGTCAAATATTCTGCAACGTATAACGCTTCTGCAGGATTCACCGTATTCAAATGCCGTAATTTTGGATGTAAAGATTTTAGTTAATAATATACAATAACATATTAACATATATTATTATTTAAACCTCCGTTATTTTTCATCAAGGAAAAAATAGTAAATATTATAAATTCCATTTTTACATAAATATGTCTTTTGCATTACAAAGGTATTTTTATTAACTAAAAAGAAGATATACCTAAAGTAAACCATCTTTTACTCGGTTAGAGTAAATCTAATTTATTTATGTTTTTCGGCAATAGTGGGAAATATTATATTTATTTATTTTTGAATAGAAATTGTTATAACTTAATTACAAATGACTTATGAATTATTGCATGAAATTTATGAAACATGTAGAGTATACGCATAACAAAAAAAAAAAACAACAAATTATCGCTTATATATATTTTTGTTATATGCTCATAGTTATAATAATAATATTCTTTGTCTTTGTTCTTCGTTTATTACTGTCTGGGAGTTTTTTCTTTTTTTTTTTAATGAAGAAATACAGTATAAATGAACTCTTTGTTTATGTCTGCTGGACTGGTATTGTTTGACCTTGAATCAAAGGACACGTGGTTTAGTGTAGCGGCACTTAAAACTACAACCTCACGTTTTTCATGCTGCTGGTTTATAGAATTCTGGTACTTATACTCAGTCAAACTTTTGTAATCCAACTTAACAAAGAGTATAAAAAATAAATCGATGAACTGAAAAGTCTATTTATAGACAATAAATTTGTATTTTATGTTTAAATAATAATAAAAATAATTGCATTTCTTCTTTTAACTTTTAATAACAAAAAAAAAAATATATATATATATTTTAAAACAGTTTAGTCCTCTTTGACAAATTTTTTTCTTAAATTACCCTAAGTTACTTGCTGTACACCCCCACCAAGTAAATAATAAAAATATACTGTTTTCTGTGGAGTAGAATGAAATGTCGTTTGAAATTTGTCGAGAATGAAAAAGTCGGGATGTTTTTCCCGTTTAAAATGTTAACAACTATTTATTTCATAAGAGAATGGTATGAATCCTAATTTTATTTTACTTGATTTTTTTTTTTAATATGTTTTGCCTGTTGGAAAACTCATTGTTCACACACTCATTCACGGTAATGTAAATTATTGTTCATTTCCCGCCTCCTGAATTTAACGTTTTTGTGAAATTTGATTATGGCATTTTCCAAAATGTTTTGTAGTTTTTGAAAGGATTTCTTCCATGTTTGGCCGTGTAATCCGATCCCATAAATTGAGTCCGATAAATATAGATTATGTTGATCTTTTTCATTTTTTTTCATCTTAAAACCTCTTTTAACCATTTCTGGACAAAAGAATGTTTTACCAAAAAGGTTATTTTTTTCTTCTTCGTGTTCTTTTATTTTTTTGCCGCAGTGTGAAATTTAAACAACGGCTCTAAATTTTAACAAATCGTAAGTAAATTTGAACGCTAAAAAAAAATGACATGCAGGCAGAGGTTTCCATTGAAACCCTTCAAATAAATGTATAAGTGTACATATCTTATACGGTATATATTAATATGTAATAAACATTAATAACTACATACAAAGAAGAGTCAAAAGAACATCAATCAATTTCAGAACTTCAAAAAGAAAGAAAACACCAAAAAATAGTCTCATCAGTCGCACAAAGAGTAACTGATCAAACAAAGAAACAGTGAAACAAATCAACAAAAGTAATTGGTGAAACGAAATTAAGACTTTTGACGATGCACAACACCCTAGGATAGATCATTCCCCTCAAATCTCGGAGAACTTACACATCTAATATATACAGTCCGCTTTAGGCGCTTTCCGTCCTCGCTGTTATCCAGGTTAACTGTTTTGTATAATGTACCGAATAGCCGTATCTCCTCTCGAACAGTTGGAAATTCCAGTTAATAGTGTATATCAGTATTTTACGCTAACCAAGACGCTTCTGTTATATTTTTTAATAGTTATTTTATAATAAAAATAATTTATCACACTTTTTATAAATGTTTTGACAAAAGTCAGTTAAATGGTTTCTTTTTTTTATTAACTTATAAGATTGTGCTTGAAATTATTTTACAAATTGTTCTTACGTTCTGCAGATTATCTAACAAGTCTAATCTACTGAATATCATCATATACCATTGTAAATTAAATATCTAATTTTTTTCCTTTATAATAATTTTAATTTTATTGTTTGTAAGGATGTATTTTTAGAACTGCTTTTATTACATTAAATTTACTCTATTTAAAATCGTGTTGAAAAAAATTATGTTTGGTAATTGTAATATGTACATGCTATAATCAAAATATCGATTCAGAAATAGTTTACGTAACAGAATTGATAATAAATAGCTAATCCCACTTAACCTTGGCCTCCTGATCCAAATATAATAATGATCACCTATAAAAATCACCGTACTTTAGTTCATTTAAAATATTTTATATTTATCAGTTGTATTTATAAATATAATATATATATGTTATAGAATTCCATTTTTTCTTATCCCAAAATAGATATTTTTTTTAATTTGCTTACTCTAATAAAATCAAACAACTGATTATTCTGAAAATTAAATAATCAAATAAATATTTATATAATAATAACTATTTAATTAATTATTCATGTTATCAGTATGTATATTTTAAAAATTTGTTCCACGTTATTTATTTCAGAATTGATGCGTTTTATATCACAGTATAAAAAGATTATAATAATAGTATCACACGCAAACACTATGCATCTATCTTGTGTTATTTTTCATAAAAAAAAAGAAAAAAAGTATAACTGATGCAATTTCCTAATCTTACATGGAACTATTAGAAAAAACAACTATAATAATTGCCTAGCCCAATAATAATAACAACATAATTGTCAAAGAATAGACTTATAAATAAATGTAGACTTGTAATTGTGGGTAGTATTATGCAAGAATTCCTTTAAAATGATAAAAATATTAAAAATGGTGTATGATTACGAGATATTTTAAATTAAAGTTTGGGACTTCAACAATTTTACAAAGTTCAGAGCCAACTACTCATTTATAATGATCCTGTGTGTGTGTGTGTGTGTGTGTGTGCGCGCGCGTACACATGGTAGTTATATTGACTTCATTGAATATATTGCGTTCTTTCTTTTGTATATAAGGTAAATATAATAACGTCGTACAATCTGTAATGCACAATCAAGTAAATTATCAGATGGTATGATTTAAAATATACGAATAAATTTGGTATATTTACGAGCGCGTGGACACACACATATAGTTTCCGTAAAAAACTCCACGGGTTTAAATTAATTTTACTTTATTACATATAGAATTCTCATTCCACACACTGGCAAGCATGTCTGCAGGAATAGCTTTCACAGCTGCTGTTATCGTTTGGCAAGCGTCGAGTGACTGGATCTTTTCTCAGTACACGATTTCTTTTACACAGCGCCAAAAAAAAATCCATCGGCGTCAAATAGCCGTAGTGGCTAAGCAATGAGAACTTCTCTGCCTACCTAGCCTCCTAGAAACCTGTCGTTAAGCGCAGTCCGCAGGACTTCTGTAGGATGTGGAGGAGCTCCATCCTGTTGTAAATTTAGGCACTCCATCTTTTTAATCTGCTGAAACACAAAATTCTCTAATGTGCCCGTGTCGGGTACACTATGCTCGTAATACTCTGTTCATGGGGAAAAATAATCGCCCAAAAGTTCGATTACTCGTGATACCACACTACAAATTCACTTTCGGACAGTTGCGGACAAGTTCCACTAATTAGTGTGGATTTTCTGAGCCCCATACTCGAAAATTATGGTGATTCACGACCCCATGAACGTGATATGTTACTTTATCAGAAAATAAAATGCAGGTAGTTTTCATCAGAAGACGTGGTCGCGATACAAATTGCACTCTTTCTGGTTTGTCGGTAAGTTTAATTTTTCGGAGTTTAGAAGCACGCAGTTTCAATCGTTTACAAACATCAGTCCTTTTAAAAATTTTTAGTCGACGACTAACACTATGAACTGAACGTTTTGAACCTAATCGGAAAGACGTACATTCTTTCTTTGTTTTAGGCCTACTTTGTAAGTATCCTTTCAAGACGCTTTCGGTTTAAAAAAATAAATTTTGTTGTTAGAAGAATCTCTATTGTAGACTTGCATATAATTTCTTTCCACTGCAGTCGCTGATTTTGTTTCTGCTAGCCGGAACACACATTTTGTTTTCTCTTGTGGCCAAGCCACGGTACTGAACCGGGTTCATAACATCTTGACCTGTGAAATAGTCTAACGCAGCTGCTATTTGACGGAGAATGTATAAACTAAAACTTAATTATTGTTGCTTCAAGATTACGCTTAAAATATTATTAGTGCTTCAAAATAAAAACCATATGTTTTCCTGAAACACCGGAGTTTTCTTTTTCGGACACCCGGGGTATATATGTGTGTGTACGTAAGAAAAAATATTTTAATGATTAATTCATTGAATAAGCTTAAAAGATAAACTGGATGTCTTTGTAGTATATAAAATATTTCTTGCGTGAGCAAGATTCAAACCCGGGAATTTCTGTATGAAAGGCTACGAAGCTAAATAAAAAAATAAAAACAAACAATTTGTATAGATTTTGCACGTACCTTCATCAAGTAAAAGTGATATACCGGTCTGAAATAAATTTTAAAAGTTGTATGCAATTATTTAGATTTACGTACGATGCCTTTAGGCAAATCCCTGACCCCATCGATATTTCTATTCCATTCACTTTATCGCTGTTTCAGACGTCTTATTCACCCATTTCGTTTTGGGTAATATATCATTTTAATCTTTTTTGTTATCCTTTTCTTATATTTCCCTACAAAAATTAATGAATAAATCGAATGGTGATATGGAAATCTTCCGGTTAATCTTAGATTCGTTACCGCACTAAATAATGCTAATGAGAACTAATGAATATATAGAGATAGAATTTGGATTCGATAGCGTTAAACTTTTAAGAAGTATCAACTAAATATCGATTTCTTTACCATCCCTTAAGAGAAAAAATAATATTAAAAGCCTACGTCAGTCCATTTATAAAACTTACATTAATTAAATATTTTTTTCGGTTAAATTGGAATTTTAATTATTAAAAAAAAGATTGAAAACCAACATCGATTGGCTTAACCAGATCTTTAAAATAAGTTATTACTTCACTTATTCCTTTCCCTTTAAAAAATTTTTACCTATTTATTAAGCGAACGTTTACAAAGTTTTTCACTTTTAAAATTTCCAATTAGCACTTAAATTTAAAAAAAAAAAGTATTTTTTCACTCTTAATTTAATCTATATTATATGTAATAAAAAGTGTAATAAATTTAAACTATTTTTATATGGAAATAATTAAACATGTAAAGAAAAACTATAAATTTTTACTTTTTCATCGCTATTTTGAAACTGCTAAAAATATAAAAATAAATTTTTCATCAAAAATGGAAAGCAATTTAGATTAAGATATAACTTTAGCCCTATTTCTATTTGAATTTTTTTAGAAATATAACTCTTCCACGTCAAATAGTTTAGAAAATATTTTATTACATTCCAAATATTTGATTTTTTATATATTTTACACAAGGCCCGTTTAACAATATTTCCTTTTGTTTTACCTGTTAAAAGGGTAATTTGAATCGTATATTTATTTATGTTTACCTTGTTTCTGTAAAACCCTTTCGAAAAATCACTTTACATTTGACTTTATAGATTGAAACGTCTACAGATAATTTTATTTACTACACATTCGAAATTTAAAAAAAGATAAAATACTCTCCTTGCAAGCATATACATTTCTGGATACGTTTCATTTTATTTCTTAACAATTTTGAATGGTTCGTATCAGAAATTTGATTCACTTAAGCCTACTTGTTAGTTGGGACACCTATGATTTGTTAATTCTAATAAAAAGTAATGAGGTCAATTCATCCGGTGGATGAAAAGAGTTAAAATCCTTAAAGGTGATCGAATACTTAAATTCTACCCAAGAATGTCCCTGTCCTGTTAACTGCCGCAGTATGGAATCATTTTGAGTGAACCAGTCCTCTTCTATGAGTCGGTTGATGAATTACAGAATATAATAATCACTATTAGTATTTTTTCCAAGAAGATAGTACCTAACTCATGATTTTTTTTGTCTTATGTATGAATTGACAAATTGATCAGATGAATACAGATTTGCACTCTTGACATCAATTTTCTAAATAATATAAAGAAATACAAAAACAACGAAACAAAGTTAGTTTTTTCGAAGAATAAAAAATCTGCAATTTTCGTTAGTATTTTAACATTGTAGACATCAACTTTACGAATACTCTTTGTTAAATGAGGGTACACTCTGTTACGAAGGTCGTTCAAAAATTAAAGTTACAGATGCTCTGAAGCTAAAACGGTTTATTTAATCGATGTGACTTTTTCACTTTTCAACAAAATCTCCAGTAAGATTTTAAGATTTTTTAAGACACTTGTTCCATCTCTGAAACAACTTATTTACGCCTGCAGCAAAGAAATCTTTGTTTTGATGTCAGAACCAAATTAACACATTTGCTTTGGCGTCACCATTACTGCTCGTATTAAACTTCTTACCATGTAGAGCGCGCTCGTTGAGTGAACCAAACTAGTGGAAATCCGATGAAACCTAGAAAGAACTGTTTGGTGGGGGTTGAGATAGTACTTCCCGAAGGAATTTGTCGTTAGTTTCTTGAATTACCTGAACCTGAAAAACCGGGCGTTAACGTGAAGCCGAATGAATGATGCCTTTTGCGCTGAGATCCAGCGTTTTTCACTTTTTTGATAAACATATCATAGTGATATATGTTATTTATTTTTCACTGATCTTGAGAATAGACAAAACATCTTCTACAAAATTGAAAACTTCTAGATATAATTCTTCAAAAAAATTGACAAGGCCTTTTGCATCTCAAAAAAATGTCATCTGATTTTCCTACTGATGTTCGGGCTTGGAATCTTTTCTTGTGAAATCATGGGTTTCCACTCCACTCTCTGACTCTAATTCCGGTTCGTATTGGTGAAGCCATGTCTCAGCACAGATTATAATACTGTGCAAAAAAAGAATTACTTCCTGTTGATACCGTTCTTTCTGCTCTGTGCACAAGTTAAGTCTTGTTTGCTTATAATTATTTTTCAACTGTCTTGTATACGCTCGTTTTACAGTACTTGAGCTTGTCGGTAATAATATTATGAACGATATCGACGCTTAGTTATAATTTTTCAGCTATAACCTCAACTGCAACTCGTCGGTCTTCGTGAATAATACAGTGTATGCGAGTGCGCTGGAGATGAAACTTCAATTGGATGTCCAGAACGCTGCTCGTCAATCACTAAATTTCGACCGTCTTTAAATTTTTTTACCCGCTTGTAAAGATTTCTACGATTCATATAACTTAGTCCGTATTGTTTATAAGAGGGTTTTTATCAACCGGTTATTCACCTTCAGAGAGCAAAACACATCGCTGCACGCTATCCAACTAATTCGCAAACTTCAAGAGGACTTGTCATCGTAAAATGAGATTTTGAGGTTACAAACAAAATAATTTTGCTCAAATAGCTGATCAAAAGTCATCACAAGGTCACCGACTAACTGTTCTGGAAGTATCATAACCTTCTTATTAACACAGTTTTGCCTCCACAGTTATTTGAGTCTTTAATTACGGTATACTGCATGACCCTGGTAGAAATCATTGGTAACTACTCCCTATTTTCTTACATTTAAAACCTCTTTGTTTTTGTCTTTTTTAATAAATTTTTTTATTTATTTTTTTTCAATTTTAATCACGTTTAGTTCTTTGTTATATCTTCCACTAAATTTTTGAGAAACCACAATCAAAATTAATTAAACATTTTTCTAAATGCATGTACTTTTACTAATTTATTTTTTATCTTTTAAATTGTAATGAAATTTTATTTTTATATCTTCCAGTGCTTAAAAAATGCTCCGTTTTTCATTACATAATTAATTGATTAGTTTTGCTTTATGAGAATTTAAGAAGCATTGGAACTGCTGTAAAAATATTTCATCGTATCGTGATCTTGGGGCACGTGATCGTACCTTACTACAGGTGTATTGTCTGGAAAACGTGATTTTATTTTATCATGTTCTCGGTAGAAGCGCAAAAATTATATTTATCGTATTGTCCTTTCTTAATCAAATCTTATTTTTTTGTGTTTAATTATTATTATTATTATTATTAAAACTACTGGAAGGCAATTAAAATATTGTAGTCTGTGCAAAAAATAAGTAGATAATACAGCGACATATCTTTATTGTATTTTATATCATTAGTAAATAGAATTTTATGTTTTTTTTTATAACTAAAATACATTAATTGTGCGGGTCAGCCACGGTGTATACTTTGTGTAGGCATTTCTTCCGAAGTGCTCTACGATCACGTATTTTTCCAAAACATACCCGATTTTATTCGTGTATTGATAAATTTATAAAAATTTCGTATCAAATTTACGTGGATAAAAATTTGAGATTAATTCAACAGTTTAATGCAAGATAATTTTTTAAATAGTATAATTAATTTAATCCCACGTTCTCAATTACCGTTTATTTTATTATTTTATTTTTATAATTTCTAATCTTTGTCTCCTCATGCAGTTTTTTTTATTTTTATACATTTCTGTCAACCTACAAATTAAATAAACCCTGACATTTTAATACGTGGCTTAATTAGTCTTTTGAAACAATCTATAACAAATTTTTCTTCTTTTCTATTAAGACCTCGTTTCGTGTAGTAATAAGCTGAAAAAAAATATTTCTTTAAATCATAAAATTAACGTTAACGAGATGGTTACGTTTTCGGCAATGTAAAAGATAAAATTCAAACCGTTGAATGACTGAGTATTTATTTAATTGAAGTTAGTTTAAATTGCAACTTAAGATACGTATGGCAAATTAAAACAATACTGTAATATTTGGTTTATTTTAGATGTAGATCATAGAAATCGGTTGTAGCTCAACATTTTCTGAAAAATGGTCACAAAATTAGCTTATAAGTAGCGATAATATTTAAAAATGTACATAATATATGGAAATTGGTAGTTTTAATATTGTAGAAAAAACTTCATTGCTGAATATTTAACGGTAGAGAACCAATATAGTTTTAATTTAAAACGAATTGATTAGGCATTTAAGTAATATATACACACATAAGGTTTACATTAGTCAACTTGAATATAGTTGGAAAATCTTAAAATATAATATTTAATAATAAATCTTAAGTAGTAAATAAGTAACTATCACAAAAAAAATTTGAATTACATTAAATCTTTGCTATTGATTCAGATCGCTCATTTCTAGCATACTGACTACATATATAGCATTTATAAGACATACAGAAACTACACCTCTGTAACGTACGTATAAGATGTTCCAGTATTTTGTTTAAAACTATCTTCCATTCAACCAGAATTCCTTTAAATTATTTATTTTATTGAAAAAGCGCACGGTATGATTCCTACTTAAGCATCAGGGGCGACAATGATTCAAAGGATTAGTTTTTTTCATGAAGTGGTAATAATTTTTTAAAAAAACACTTCTTATGAAAGTTTTTACAATTGTTAAGACCCACACATTTTGTGGCTCTTAATGGTTTTCCTCTTCCTTAAATCGTTTTCTTGGGAGGGAATATTTTTCTGAACGGTTTAATTTTCATGTTATTTTTATCTTCTTGAAATAAATATTTATCTATCAAATCTATGTAAGAGGTGTATATATTAGATGATTATTGTTGATTTGAATTGAAGGTTTGATTGGTTTTACGCTAAATTTACGTTTTCGTTTGTTATTACCTAAATCAATTACCTAAATAAGAGCATAGATTATTGTTCATAATCTATGCTCTTATTCTGAAAAATAATTTTTTTTGCATTAAATATTATTTATTATTGTTATTATTTTTTTTACTTTTCTTATTTGTATTTTTTCCCAGTCTCTTGATGATGGTTGTTTGACAATCGAAACGAGTTTAAATTTAAGTAAAATTTATCTAAACGATTTTCGTGCTTAATTACTTTTCAAATTTTTTTTTTAATAACCGTTTAGCAAAGCTCTTTATTTGTTACTTTTATTTTAATTTTATCTGTTTTAAAACTATTAAATTTCTTTCTTACTAAGTTAATTCATATTTTTCAGTATTTCTTCAAACTTAGTTTTTAATACTGCCGAAATAACTATGTAATTGGCAAATCGTAAAAATCATTAATTTATTTAGTTCGTATTCCGGTAATATTCGTTTATATTATCCACTTATAATTATCTATCCGCTTTATTTTTTTTATTTTTAATGAGAAGGAAATTTTATAGCGTATGGAAAATGCCGAGCTGACTGGAATTGAAATTCAACATTTTCGGAGAGACATCTTTGTATTATCATATGTAGAAGAATTTTATTCAGTCATTAAATAAAATAGCACGATACGTCAAAGTCGTGATGAAAGTCATTAATAATTTAAAACAGTTTAGTAATTATATAGTATAATTAAAAGAGCGGATATTGATATCATGTTAACAGTTACTTTAGAATAGTATGGTAGTTTAACTGGACATGACTGAAATGTAATTAAAGCTTTGAGTCGTGCTGACATGCGGTCATGTACGAGTAATTTAATAATTATAATTGTTATTCTTAATTAATTTCTTTTACGAGAGATATTTTTAAATCCGATACCCCTAACTATTTTAATCTAAAGGAAATGGAAAATGTTTATGAATGTATTTATAATTACTCATTATTTAAACTTTTGCATGTACGCATATGTGCGCGTGCGTGTTTTAACGTTATAACATTGAATTAATTTTTATTTGTGACATTTAAAAAAAAATACCTTTTAAAAGATCCCCTGTAAAGGGGGATGAATGTTACCTCTATTTTATATACTGCTTTTTTATAGATGGTTGTTACTCTCTTGAAATGAAGGTTTAAAAAATGTATATTTTTACTTCCTTGTACGAAATAAAAGAAGTATTGTGATCGTGAAAAATTTCGGTTTTCAGATTTCTACGGAAGTATCAATTTTGACCATCCCTGAATCCATTTTGATTAGTTTCGGCGTGATATCTGTACGTACGTATGTATCTCGCATAACTCAAAAACGATTAGTCGTAGGATGTTGAAATTTTGGATTTAGGACTGTTATAACATCTACTTGTGGACTTCCCCTTTTGATTGGAATCGACTGAACCAAAAGTGTCCAAAAAATCAAAAACAAATTTGGATTTTGGACTTTTTCTTAACTGCAGTAATAAGCCCTCATCGATAGCTTTTCAACAATATATCATAAGCGGTATTTATGTTCATCGGTTGCAGAGTTATAGTCAAATAAAAGTTTAATTAATGAAATATTTGGATATTAGAAGGGGAAGGCACTCGGTTCGAATCAGACTTCATCTCTTTTTTTTAATTTAAATATATTGATTCATTAATAATTATTAATCTCTGTTTGTAAAAAAAATTACGGTAATAATTCAAACAATTAAACAGGAATAAAAATTACTATTTTTTTTAAAAGTAATATAGATTATGAAATATTTTTGACTTGGTTGTAGATGGTAAAAACTGTATAGGAAGAGATTACAATACATGAATCAGATAATTTATGATACAGGTTATATTAATTATTTAGAGATTAACATTCAACAAAAAGGAATGTAGATATACAACAAACATTAGCGATAAAAGCTGTCTTAGATTCTAAATTCTGAACTATAATTTTTTCATTTATTTCTCTGTTATATGCTTTAATTTTTTTTCAGTTACTAGTGTATTTTCGTGTAGTATGTTTTACCTTTCGTTTGAACTTATTTTTCTAACCTCCAGTGGGTTTTTTGGTTTTGTTAGCTTTGAAACGGCGTTTAGAAAATAGAAGAGGTGAACTTCTAAGGTTTACATGCCCCGGTACATTTTCTATTATAAGTAATTATCCTTTATTTGTTTTTTCTTTTAGCTGCTATCAAAATTATTTTGGTTCTCATTTATCGCTTTCTTTTACTGTTTTTAATTTTTCGGTAATTTTATCTGTCGGATTCGTCGTCATTATTACCCGTATAACTACTGAAAATGTCTGTTATTACTCTTGACGTAGAAAATATCAGTTATTTGGAAAAAAATATTCATTATTAGGACATCTTTGTTGTTTCCTCTTAGCTGGCTCTGCTTGAAGCATGTACCGTGGAAGAACAGCGTACTATACGATAAGATTTTTATTTTCTGAAGGTGTAAAACTGATCGAGATTCACTCGTGGATATTAAAACGGTTGTAAAAATTGCATTAACGATGGAAAGTTTTTTAATTAGGCTGAACAGTTTAAATCGGGCAGTACATGCGTCACTATTTTTCAATCGGTAGAAGTTTTGACTGACGCTTTGCAAAATCGCATTAATGATCTTATTCGCAAGGACAGGGCGTATAAAAAAATCGGGAAGTCGCTGAAATTTATAGTGCCAATATCAGTACCGTTAATTTCATTATTCACAGTAAGCTGACTTTTCGCAAAAAGTATTGGAGGTGTGCTTCCAGAAAGATTGTCGACTCAAAATCATCTGAATTAACATTAGTACGGAATTTATACAACGATTTTAGCGGAAGGTAAAATTTTTTTAGAACCTATAGAAACTTTTGATGAAACTTCGATTCATCATTTCCCAAATGTTAGAATATGGTATGGAAAAATTCGAGTCGCTCATCATGAAAAAAGTCAAAACCTGCGTTCAGACAGTAAAATTATCCTAACGTCTATTTGGGACTAAAACGGTTCAATTCTTTGCGGCTATTTAGAAGATCAATTTACAATCGATAGGGTTGGAAGGTGTTGCCACATCCACCTTACAGTCCGGATCTTACATCATCAGACCGTTTGTTTGACTACCTTAAAGAGTTTTTATGTCCACGAAGTTCTCAGAGATTAAAGTGAACAATTCTTTGCTACTGGAGTAAGAAAGACGGGACAAGCGCCTAATGAACTCGGAGATTATGCTAAAAAATAACGTTAGCTTCATTGTCGTTGAATAAATAGTAATTTTTGTATATTTACTTGTCTATTTAATTATTAAACGATAATCTACTCGTATTTAATTAGTGTTTCATGAACCCTCAATGTCGAAGTCAATATTGTAATATCAACGTAGTAGACGATTGCACATAGATTGACTTTTTGTTCTCCCGTAATAAGTATCCTATTAAGAAACTGATTGTTAAATTTTATCGCTTCAATATCCAGTGGATGACGTTAATTTTGAATTTTTTTGATTGAAATAGAAAATTCCATTTAAATAGAAAGAATCCCTTAATTCCTTCAAAAAGTCATTATCATTTCTGTACGTAATTAAAAGAGACTACAATAACGTTATGCAAATTGATTGTCTAATCTTATGAAATTGACCCTTCCTTTTGAAAGTTGCATCTAAAATTTTAAGAACCATTAATGTATCGATAAATATTTTATTTTAAATCTTGTTTAAATTAACTACCACCAAACTATTATTATTATTATTTTATCATTTTTATAAGCCGAAGGATTTTACCGTACATGTACAGGTTCACTCGACTGTTTATAAATTTCACTCCATACTAATAAAAACTGTATACAACATTTTTTCTTCTATAAATAGATTTATAAGTTATTTTATAGATGTTTTATTATACGATTTAAAACAACACAACATTACAGTTTTCTTTGTACTGTCATGTGATATATAATACAACGTGCTTTATCGATTCTACAAACTGACCTACTTCATTGTGTATTGATTATAAAGGAATAAAGAGAGCGTTTGCCTATACATAATACATCCTTACAAATACACACACGATAAGAAGGGATATTTGTTAATTTTGTGAAATAAATTTTATTGAAAGAATATGTAAATGCGATAAATGTTTTGTTAAAGTAAGTTTATCGTTTTCAAGACAATGAAAATCTCCTAATTTTAAAACTAAATATATGTTACAATGTTGTCAAATTTTTCGTAACTACTTCTTTTTTTTATAAATTGTATTTATTTGAAAAAAGTTACTGATTGGTATACAAGAATAATTTTTCTAGTAAAAATAATTATTTCTTTTAGGGAATACGATAAAGATTCGTCGAAAAAGTGAAAATTTGTAAATACAATAATTGTAATTTAAGATACGTAGAAAAAAAAATGTAAAGCAGCATTTGGTTCGTCTCACTACTATAAACAGACAGCATTTTTGTTTGTTCCGATAACCGCGAAAACTACTGAACCAATTATTATGAAATTTTAACTGTAGCTTTCTTCTGACCCCTCTGACCTTTTTTCTGTGAATGTTTACCGCAGTTCAAACCTTATCGATCTCATTGCTATATAAATCCTAAATTAAAAACATCTATAAATAAATAACTTATAACTTAGAAATAAATAACCTACAACTTCTTTTCATGAACTAGAAAAAGGCCTACGGCCCACCGCGAAAATGTTACACGGTTTATGTTTCATTGTACATGATCTTGTTAAATGTTTTTGCCGATTGTAACTAAGTAACGTTCATGAACTTAACGTACTAACATTAAAAACTTTTGCAACGAAAAGCTTCAAAATCCTGAACATTTTTAGCTGTTTCTTAAGTTGTAATTTTTATAACACACCTCTAACCCCAATTTTTTCCTTTTTTATCCCAAAAACACAAATACAGTTTTAGATATATATTTATAAACAAAAATGAAATAATAAAATGGAAATAAATAATTAAAATCAAAATTAAAATGTGTGCTAAAAAAAAAGGTAATTAAAAAAATGTTTCAGATGAATGTGTCATTTTTTAATAACTCGCACCTCAGCACTTCATTCTGAACGATTCGGAAATCTCGCTTCATTCAAAATAAAAATGTGAGCACATGCAGCAAACAAACCAACGCATCAACTTCTTGATACGAACGAAATTTAATGTAGTCTACATCGATAGTTATTGTTTATATAGATCGTTGCCTATGTCATTATCGACTTCATGAGATATCAGTTATGTGACTTATTAAATTTAATTTCATTGTCTATAAAATATCAATTTTGTATTAAAATCGTAATATACATAAAAACAAACTAGTTTGGTAATAAAATTAAACAGAATGACAAGTATTTACATATTTAAAAAGGTTTTGATGATTTGAGAAATATTGTATTTCGATGTCAATATTGACGACTTCTTCAGAAAATTATTATTTTGAGTTTTACTAATTTTTATCAAACTGTCTAATCTAGCGGCGACCCGCGAGTACATATCCTTATGCGAAGTACACTCTATAGATTTTTATATACTGAAATAAGTTCCATCAGTGTAAGGCATACATATAATTGATATAGATTGGAATTTCAATTTGGTATTAATATCTTCATAACGGCTAGATCGGCGAGAAGTTGAAGAATTTCTAGGGATACTAGAATTTAAGATCGTAGAAAATGTGAATCTATGCCAGAGCGTTCTCAAAGACTTGAAGAGTAACATATACGTTCGGCTCAGAATCGAGTTCAACCTTCGAGAAATGTAGTAGATCTCAAATCAGCTTTTGATTATCTCCCTGAAATTTGAAAGATATTCAAATAGGTAACACGATTAAAATATTTAATCATTGCAGTGTCAAAAAATGGAATGAGAACACCTGAACTTTGCTATTCTGGAAGCATTGTACTTCTGATTTCATAAAAAATTTGATTCAAAATTAGTTCATTAGAAACGATGATTTAAAAAAAAAATGTAGGAAGAGGAATTATTGGGATATATATTTTATCAAGAGTGAAACAGAAACTTTGTTGTTCAACCGATGTTCAATAGTCTTAAGTTTAAATCTGTTTAAAAATTATTTTGTGAAAGTTTTAATATTAATAAGATTCAACGGTTAACTGTTCCCTAAATTTTGTTATTTTTTTTTGTTAAATTTTGTTATTTTTATTTTGTAAATAATTTAAGACGGATATTAATTCCTTAACTTTCTTAATACGTTTTATACAATTAAAATATAAAAGTACAATGAGTTGTGATAGGCGATCTGAAGTGGAGGTTTAATTGATTTAAATTTTTTTAAACTAAATTTACGCTTTCTGTTGGGACTGACTAGAACGAAGTTAATTATTTGTATATTTTCCCTTTTTTACTTTAATATTTTATTTTTGTTATTCCCGATTAAAGAAAGCTATTTATTTTAATGTTTCGTAAGGACTATTTATTTACAGTTAGTATTGTTTTTTGTTTTATTTTTAATTTACGTTTCCTAATATTTTATTTTAATTAATACTTTCTGCTGTGTTCTACTGACGATGAATTTAATAATAATATATAAATAAATAAATAACATTCAAATCAAAACTAGAGATGCAATTTCTAATAAAAATTGGAAGAAACTACGAGACCAAAAAAAAGTTCAGCAATTTTTTCTTTCGTTACTCTCCACGAACCAAGCTTTCTTTTTTTTGTATCCTCAATTTATCAATCGATTCAAAAATAAATTATTCTGATTAATAATTTTTATTTCTTATTTCAGAACTCAATAATGAACATTATATTTTAAAATAATGGTCAATCTATTTGCGTAAGGTTGTCCCCGACCCGCAATGAATTCTAGTAGATCAATTGCGCATGAAGGTTAAATGTAAATAGGAAGCATTTTACAGTAGTATCGATAATAAATTTTGATTAATATCGAGTCAGTCTTTTTTTTTAGATGAAATGATAAATACTATTCGAAAAATTTCAGCAAATTTACGAAATCTATATGTTGCAGACGAATTTAACCCGTATTTAATTGTATAGTAAGTTAAAAAATTAACTCTTAGAGAGACTTAGTAATTTATGAAGGCAAAGAAATATTTTTTAGACTTTCGTGTCATGTTATATTCGTGTCATATTATAATAAAAGTAATAATAAATCTAATCGATGTTTGTGGTGACAGATGTAAAAGGTTAGATTAACAACACGAAAAACGAAAATATTAAAAAAAAATCATGAGTATGCGACACCTTAGCTTTAATTCATAAAAATATGAATTAAAGCTAAAAACATTAAATCTTTACCCTGTTATACCACTAATTTTTACTTTGGTCTGATACTTTAATTTTTATATTTCTTGTAAGATCTGATTCTACAATTGAACATCTTTCTGTAGAAATTTTCTATACTTTAACGTCATTATTGATACACTTCAGTAATGTTTAACATATATTACAATTTATACAGAGTTATTTACGGAGAATATAAAAAACTTTCAGGACTTGTTATAGTAGTGAAAATAAAGAAAAAAGTTCATATAAATATAGGTTCGGAATTCTTCTTATCGAGAGTTGACTAGCGAAAGATTTCGTACTGAACTCTGCGTCTTCGGTAAAATTAAGCCAAAATATATCAAATAACATAAATAATAATTTTAAATATATATAACATACAAAATAATAATTCAAATAAATGAACAAGATTGATTTAATAACATTTACATTATAAATTTCAAAATACGGTCCGATTACTAAAAACTTTATAATGACGAATAGAAATTAATATTGCATTAACAATAACATAAAAATAGAAAAATCTAAAATTCATACAATTCAGATTCTACAAGTACTGTTAGTTTTACTGTTTACCAAATAATTAACTACCTTACCCTTTAAGAATGAAAAGAATTTTGTCACTTGCACTGCTCTTCACAGATAACTCATCGAAAGCTTATTTTTACAACCACTGTCCAAAATGGAATACTCGTGAAGCCCTCTTCAGTTTTTCTTACAAACATTTATTGTTATCGATTTTATCGCGCACTGCACCGAGCTCGTAATTGAAAAACTACTCGCTCTGTTCGCTGGTCACTGGCAGTATTTATACCTCCTGGCCTGCAGAACCAGTCCCGGACCCGTCCTTTTGATTGTTCAAGCGTAATAATTTTTACTGTCCGCGCACTTACGTTATTATATAAGTTTCTTTTCCGGTCCGGTTATCCTTCTGGTCGAACAAAAATTTTGGAGGTGCTATCGTCTATATTGCAAAGAACAAATTGTTAAATGGAGCCGTTATTCTAAATAAACAATTCCTCTTAGTTCTCTGTAGGTTCTTCTGTCTTTATTTTCTTTCGCTTTCTTCTTTCTGGAAAAACCTGGTACACTGGCCGGCCCCGTTACAGTCCCACAGATAATATATTTTTGTATATGTTTTAAAAGCAGCTGTACACCACTTAAAATTATTAAAATTTTTTGTGTACATTAAAATATTAAATTTAAAAATTGAGTTTATAAAGCAATGGTTCCTATAATTTTAATAAAATTTTATCGAGATTATTTATGGTTTTCTGAAATACTAAACTTTTTCCCATATTTTTAATATCTGGATATATTAAAAAAAAAAATTGAACGATTATACTATTGTCACTATAAAACGCTTCACTTAAGGTCCACCATTTAGAAATATGGTTTCGGTTTCAATATCTTACTGTAAAAAAATTATTTAAAATAGATGCTGTGCGAGCAGATTCATATACTTATACAGATACAGAGATAGAAGTAATTGATTCTCCGTATAAAGAACCAAAGATACCAGGTTCCAATTTGGATGAAATTTGGATACATCCAAATTTCGTTTGTTTTTTAAACGAGTACCTTCAAAACGGTAAAGAACTTAAGATACTAATTATATCCTTATTTAAATAAATAATAATAGTTCTAATTAAATCAGCCTTTTTTATTTGAGCCGAATGCGATAATCCCTAAAGTTCGAATTATGAACTCGCTACTATATTTTTTACTCTCTTTCAACAGAGAAAAAAATTACAATTTTGTATTGCATTAAAGATCCTAATTTATAAAAATACTTCTCGAGAATTTTAATTATATTAATTACACCAAGGAAAACAATGAACTGTTTCGTAATTTTGCGTTTTAAGTTAATAGCGGTTGTTACTTGAAGGAACTATTATTAGTCGCCCTTAATCATTAGCGAAGAGACGTGTTAAGGGTGTTTGCCTTGAGCATATTAACACATAACCATGATTAAAGACTACATCCCTGGATATATCTGCCTTGGATGATGCGTATTGTTCGAACACAATTAGAAATAGCTACGTCTTATTTATTTAATTACAAAAATAAATGATGTAACCTTTAAAAAACAAATAATTTATCAATCATTTTTAAAAATATTAAAGTTAAGTAATAATAAAATTATAAAAATCGTTTAACTTTCTAAAAGCAATAAGAAACTTAGAAAAAATCTCGCTTTTTTATAAAATTTCATTTTGCAATTGTTTATTTTAAGAAACAAACTCCTGATGAGAGAATGATTATTAAAAAATGTTTAGTCTTCTTGTTTTTATCTGATTATCCGGCTAAAAAATTCAGAAACGAATTAAAACCAGCCCTTTACGTAGTAAAGTTCGACAAAGGTTAAAAAAAATATTTAAAGAATAAATAATATATATAAAAAAATTTCATCAAAATTGTTTCATTTATTTTATTAAAAATGAAGAAAAAACTGCCATACAAGTATTGCATGGCTTTCCCCGCTAATAATAATAAAATTTAAAAGAGAGCCAAAGTATAAAATAAAGAATATATATATATTTAGAAGATGGCGTAAATATTAAGAAACATTTTCTAAAAATACTCATATGTAGGTTAAGATTAGCATATGTTCTTAAGTAATGTTTTATCTAAATCTAACATCCCGTTCAACAAAATCCAAAATATGAAAACGAAAATTAAAAAAACGTTTCTGCATTTTAGCTTCGGTGTTTATAATTTTAAAAAATTGTAGACATTTTCTGATGGCTCTATATATGAATTAAAAACTTTTAAAATATTAAAACCGAAGGCAGATAGAGCTAAAGAACAAAGAACATATATCTCAATTTTAAGAGGTGGGATTGATTTTTTGAAAAAATATATTTTTTGGATTATTTATTACAAAAAAAAAAAAAGATTTGCCTTGCAGGTAAGAAATTTTCTTTAATAAATTTTTCTCCAAAATGCTTTTGAAGAAATCCCAAATCAGGATTCCAACCCGGGGCCACTGGATGAAAGGCCGAGGCGCTACCACTCCGCCACAGAAATTGGTCCGATTTTATTCCTTCATAAAACAGTTATGTAGATATATTTGTTTTTATGTCAATTTTTAAAACAGAACAACGTAATTATGAGAATAATAATAATTATTTTTTGTAAAGATTATTAAATGAAACTTTTATAAATTATATTAGTTATTTAATTAATTTTATTTTGTATAAAACAACCGGTTGAAGCCCGGTAACAGTTAAAGTTGATCATTATGAATTTTCATAGTGAATGAAAAATGCCAACTTAACCGACCATGCCATACCCGGAACTTCCTGAAGAAACGCAGCGACGCTACCGCTTCACCCCGAATAAAAAAATAAAGAATTATAATAATCTTACTACTAAAGTCGATTTCCGTGGCGGTGTGGTAGCGTCTCGGCTATTTATCTGGAGATCCCGGCTTCGAATCCCGGTCGGGCATGACATTTTTTATACGCTACAAAATTTAATTTCCATATTCCACGGGTAAGCTTTAAGTTTATGTGGCAAAATCATGAAGCAAATAGAAAAGCAAAGTTGCATTTATTTAAGACATTATATTTCAATTAATTTAAGAAATAAATTGGTTCGGTAATAACAATTATAAAAACATTAATTTTTTTAATACATTTTATATATTTATTTTATGGATCTTTAAGTTCATAGATCATTGTTGGAATAAAATCTATATCTATTTTGTATTAGTCTAGGTCGTCACCGTTCGTGTAAAGAATTACTAACGTCCTGCAATACTTTTAATAACGGGTCTTTTAATAAATGTGACCTTCTTTCCAAGTAACATAATGTTATTTATTCGTTCTATACATTTACTTAATTTTTTTTATTATTTAGTGTTTACTGTATTATAGTTACAGTTCTGTAACGTTATATACTTAATTAAAGTCTTAATTAGTGGATAATTATTTTTATGTACGGTACATTACAGTTTTTATCATTCTGATATTATAAAATTATTTCATTATTATTATATTACTGTATAATTAAATATATTGGTTTAAAATATTATTATTAGCAGTTATTTAGAGACTTTATATATTTATTTAACAACAATCGCCTTTAAACAACAAAAAAAATTTCGTTCGTTGTGCCATTGATGCAGTAGGTATCTAGAAAATTGGAAAACAAAGAAACGTTTAAAAACCGTTTACAAATAATATTACTTAAAATTCAAAATTACATGGTCATTTTGTTTGTTAAACAATCATCAATAGATATTTAGGAAATAATACGTATATAAAAAAGTAAATAAATAAATTAAAAAGCAGTATCATAAAAAAAAAATATATTTTTTCATATTTATTTATTTATTTATTTAATTTTTATTGATGATTGTTTAAAATCATTTAGTTTTAAATTTTATGTAAAATTATTTAGGTAAAATTTATAGTAAAAGTAGGTAACTTTTCAAAGATATGTACGGTAAAAATGTAACTGGTGAGGTGCATCTGAATTTTTTTACGTTTGAGGTATGAAGGGTACGAAAATACCAATCACTTAAAATCCAATTTACTTAAATATATATATGTATAGGCCTTAAATATATATATATGTATAGGCTTAAATATATATATGTATAGGTAATATATGTATTACTTAAATATATATATGTATACTTAAATATATATATGTATAAGACTTGTGGCTCGAAAATTTCAAAACTACTGATAAGTTTCACTGAAATTTAAATATACTGTAGTAGTGCATCTGAAATTTTGCATGCGAAAATTTGTTGAAGATTGGTTGAGTCGTTCCTCAGTTATGCGTAATGTAAGATCGGCAAGACAAGGTAACCTCAATTTGAGGTATTTTTTCGGTCGCACGACGGGGTTGGGGTGAAAATAAATTTTCGTTACGTTTTGAGGTATGAGTATTACGAAAATAGCATTCATGGATAAAATCTTGTGCCTCGAAAATGTCAAAAATAGCATTCACGTATAAAACTGTGTGCCTCAAAAATGTCCAAAATTACTGAAGCGATGTCATTGAAATTTAAATACGTCATAGTATAGTATTTGAAGTTGTTGATGTGAGAATTTTATAAAAATTGGTCGAGTCGTTTTTGAGTTTCGCTGAGATGTTACAAAAAAAATTGAAAATTTTGTGGACTGAAAATCTCCAAAACTATTAATTATTGAAATTTAGTAATGCTACGCTAGTGTATCTGAAGTTGTGAATGTGAAAATTTGATGAAAATTGGTCGAGTCATTCTTCAGTTACACTCAATTTATGGTCGACAACAGCCAACATAATCTCAAATTCAGGTTATGTTGTTTGCGTAGTGTTGTATTTTTTTACGCGCTCATGCAGTTGGTTACAGAGTGTGAGTTGAAACTTGATACATGTGTGTAGGCTTTTTAATCGAACGTAGTGCGTTGCACCCAGATAATCAGTGCGTTTCTGACTGCGAAATATTAAATGCGATAGAAACGATAAGTCGGTCTGGTAGGGGATATTTAAAGAATATACTACTGTAAAATTATGGGATAGAAAATTCAAGTAACCATCCTTGAATAAATTAAAATTTTAATTTATTATTTAATAGTTTTTAAAAAAAATAATACAACCATTAGCCTTCAAATTATTATTTTTAATTTGGAAGTGTTAATAATTATGTAAATTTTTCAATATTATCCCGGGGCATAACATCTTAAACAGGATCTGTACACAAAATGTATAAATTTAAAGGTTATTTATTTTTTTACCTGAGATAAGCTATTATTGGCATTAGGTTGGAGTCTCCAACTTTTATACCAATGATAGAAATATAGAAAAAGGTGACAATGTGCGCCCGCGTATATATATATATATTTTTTTTTTTCAAATAGCTTATAATGTTTGTATTTAGGTTCCATAACGTAACAGTTATAAAGAACTTGACTTTTGATACCGATCACTCTCACAAATGGCTAAAAGTTTCTTAAAAATATGTATATAATGCCAAGTTTATACTAGAGAAAGTGAGGAATCAAACGAAACGATCCTTTTTTTAAATGGTGTATATTGTTGTACATCAGCATGAAAATTTCATCTAAATGTAGCTGATATTTAACCCAACAAATAACATATTCACTTTGTTACTTCATCGTAGGGACTAATTCAGTAAAAGGGTTAGAAAAGAAACAAAACTGGGATAGATAGTGTGATATAACAAATTAATAAGATCCTTTTTGTTCACAAGCATTTCTAATGGATACTGTTTCCAAACTGTGGAACACTCAGTTTAGTTTTGATAAAATACCTCTCTGTTCGATCGAGCGTAGAGGTATTATCTAAATGAAAACTGAGAATTTGTAAGTAGTATTGTTTTATTTATTATTGACATTAAATTCACCGAAATATATCTTTAAATACGTATAAAATATATATTAAATTTATTCACCAATAATATATTATTTATGTTTTTGTTACAAATTTGTGCTCAAAACGTTTTGGGTTACACAGATATAAAGTAACCGACATAAGTCATTTATTTGAATATTTAATATTGAAAACTGTTTTTTTTTTTAGTACGGTAATAGTACATACATTTAGTTGTATTGTCCCTCATGAGGCCTAACTCGATATCATTATTTAGTTCTGTCGCGCATTGGCCTACTATGTTGTAAAAAAATCTACCTACTCCCCCTTCTTCCGCTTGTTTCAAAATCAACAACAAAAGTACTCCCTCTTGTTTCTCCAACATTCAACTCTCTCTCTTTTATCTTCCATCGTTTTCTCCTACTCATTTCCTGTCACTATCAACAACTGTGTCCTTGATTAGTATAGTTTAATTCAGGGAGGTTCCCTCTTCTATCAATGAGTTTTGAAGTTTTTGTTATTTCATTTTGCATTTATCATATTTAAACACTGATTACCCATCTTTCTTATTTATTTAAATTATTTATGAATAAATTATATATGAGCAAATTTAAATGCCACTTTTGGGGTTTTTATGTTGTGTTTTTAATTATAAAGTAAACATAATGAGTATTATTTGAGATTTTATTTCGTGTTCTAACGAGAACAAAAAACAAATGAATTTTTAAATGTAACTGTATTGGATAATGCGGAAAGTATTTATAAAATAATATATAGGATTAACGATAAATTGGAGAAAAAAGAATATTATTTTTGTAAATTCTATTTAAAAGAAAACAAAAATTATACCGCTATACCCTTTACCCAAAACATCTGCAATTAATTAATTTGATAGTAGGGAGTAATTTAAATATATAATATAATTCAAATAATAATATTTATAAAAAAAAGCCGTCAAAGAATTGCAAAACTTAATCAGCGTAGCCGGGATAGTTAAACGAATTAAAGTAGAAGCATATATCGCTATAATGTAAAACTGTAATTGACAATTAGAATTTTTCAGATGTATTAAGCGCATAATTTTTTAAATATTAATCTTTGACAGAAGAGAAAACGATAGCCAGGTATATATTACATACGCTAAACTGGTGATAGTTTTATTTTTCTTTCTCTTTAGTTAAACCTGGTGAAGTGACCTGGAGAAGAAACCTATGAGTGAAAACATAGAACGACTCAGTCGCTGTTTAATGATCGTCACTTTAAGTCTACGAATTATAGTTATTTTTACTTACCGACGAATTGTTTTATCTAGAGTGTTATTACCAAATATTGGTACCGATGACATTGTTTTATTCTTTTATTTCTGAGATTTATTTCTAAGTACCGAGTTGAGTATTGAACGTTACTTGAACCGCCTATGTTAAGTGCTTTTCTTGTATATGAGGTGTTGAAATTTTATATGCTTAATTTTTCGTCGGGGAACTCTTTTCACGTGATTATCATGACTCAAATCTACTTATGGTCCCCTATGAGGTACCGATTATAAATGTTTACAGATAGACCAAAAAAGGTATCCGTTTATAAAATTTGTATTTCACAGATAAGTAAATTTTTATATTTTGTGAACTTTTTGTAATATGTTCAGGAGTTCCAAGATTGTAATATATATTTCTGACGGCAATACTCGTAAATAAATAAATATATATATATATATTTATTAAATATAAATATAAATATATATATTTACTTATATTATATATATATATATATATATATATATATAGGCATAATAAATATTTAATAATGATAAAAATTCAAACGGATTTTTAAAGATGCTTCCGAGTAAAGCAATACGGTTGATTTTGTTTCAAAGAAGTTCAGTTTAAGTCTCATATAAGAGTTTCTAATCTAATAAAACACTAATATATTTCAAATTATGAGCACTATTGTGTAATTAGTTTTTATGTATTGTCTACATCTGAACTGAATCCTAGTAATTTATATATCGGAGTTAAAAGCTTAATATTTATCCTGAAAACATATATTTTACCCGCCTTCAGCAAACGTCAAAAGTAATTATTTTCATCCGCAGTTTATTTCACTTGCATAAGAAATTGCCCGTACCGTGCTGTATGGAACTTCATATCGTATTTAGCATTTACCTTACTAATCGTTAATCGAAACCAGATTAATTGGGTTACAGATGTTATGATTAAATGACGGATTAATGTTTTTTTTTTTATGTTTTCACTAATCTTTCTCATCATATATTACAGGACATTTTTGAATTATGTTTGTTTTAATCAATAAATTAAGATACAATTTTAATTGCAAAATATACACATTAATATTAAGGCCAGTTAATAGTAGACAAATGAATAGAAAGGCGACCTTGATTTTAATCGTGATAGAGCGCTTAAATAGAAAATCGATTAACATAAGAAGGCGTTTGTTTATCTACTGCAGATTGTGCTAAATCTAAAATCTATACATGACTATATTCTCTAAATTATCACGATTTACTTTTAACCGATGATTTTAATCGATTTTGCATATATATGTCATTTTTATAGAAAAAAAGATTGTTTCTGAAGTAATATAGGTAGAATAATTTTTAAAATTTTCTGTATGTCTAATAGTTTGCGAGAACTGTAGGATAAGAGTTTAAAAAAATCTGAGTCGACAAACACTATTTTGTATTTGGCATAACGTAACTTTGTTAAACGGAAAATAAATAAATAAACGTTTCCATAGAACTCGTACAGAATTTTATTCTCAGTAAAACGATATGAATGAAGACCATATAAACTATTTACAAACGTAATAATTTTGAAGGTAATTTAAAACAATACATGGAAAATGTGGCTGATTTTAACTTGGTATTAAACGAAACATAATCTTCAACATTAAAAACAAAAAAAGAATTGAATATTTTAGAAAAAATACGAACACAAACAATTAAATGAACTGCGGAAAATTTCCTCCGTCACATATTTCAACAGGGTTGTTCTGTATTAGTCGTACCGCATTGAGAATCCTAATAACTAATTAGAATTATTATTATTCTAAATAATAGATAAAATAAGAAAATTATACTCCGTGGATGAGTAGATAGCGTGTCGGCATTTTGTGCTGTGAGGTCCCGGGTTTGAATCCCGGTCAGGAAGGACATCCTTTTTCATACGCTACCAGTTTCCACCGGGCTAATAATCATAACTGTTAACGTTTCTTTCATAAGAAAAAAATATTATTTTAAGGTTTGGTTTATAGAATTATTAAAAAAAAGCATTAAATATGCCGTGTAAAGATATATTTTATCGTAGAGCACTTATATTATTTTTAATATGTTAAGTAAATATTATATAATTTAAAGGGAAAAATAAGTTATTGTTTTCTTAATGGAAATTTTTTCTTTATCTATTTTATATGCATTGTAAATAGAATTTTATTTAGTTATTAGGGGCCTTAAGTATTATAATTGAGTATTTTTTCTTGTACAATTGATTGTTAATTTTTGAATAACTGGAGCAGTTAATATAACAAAAAAAAGAAAAGATAATAACTCATTATTAAAGGCCTGTGGAACCCAGAAATGATGACGTTACTATTTTGTTTGCGTAAAAAAATTTATTTGTTTAGAAAAAAATGTATATATTTATTTTGCTTCTTGTTTTTATTATTAGAATACAACATAGTATAAAAAAGATAATGTAAATTTATTGATTTGAAATTACTTCCTTTTTTCCTGAATTCGTTTATTTACAATCAGTTTCCGTATTACTGAAGCTGTAAAAAAGTAGTATGATAAAACTATCGTTTGTAATAGGATCATCCGATGATAATTTTCAACGAGCACAATAACATGAATAAATACAAGGAAACTAATAATTATGACATAATATTTGGTACTGTCTGAGAACTCATAATTTTATACGTATAATAATGAATTGATAAAATCCTACACAGACGCTATTTACCAAAGAACCCACCTTTCAAAAGAGAGTTAATACCCTTCGCCACAGTTAGACTACAGAAATATTAATCAAGATCTGATATTCAAGTAGGATAATATAAAATTACACAGAAGTTAGAAGTTAACTATCGATAAATATCAGATAAATGCGGAATTAATATATATGACATCATTAATGAAGTCGGGTACGTAAATAGAACAACAATAAATGAAAAATTAACTTTAAGAAGTGTAGATAAATAATAAACGTAAGCATCCTACGTTTAAATAACCGAAAATAAAATAAAAACAATTATAATAAGGAGTTTCTTCAACAAACTCCATCATCATAACGGTTCATCAGTCAGATCAAGTACATGAAGTCTTTTCAGCCTCATAACATCCTTACTGTTGTCAAGCGATTCCTCGCTTGAATGTAATATTTCTACTCGTTCCATTAACCTCATTTTTTTCTGCTGAATAATAGTGAAATTTGCTACTAGTTTTTGTCATTAAAAAATTAAAATATTTGTTGTACTGAACTAAAAAAGTATAAGATTAAAATCTGTATGAAATAAATTTTAACTGCAAAATATAAGTAAAATTTAAAGAATAATTAATATTTTTAGAAGTGAGGTACTAGGTTATGGAAGTAAAATTGCTTCATAAAGGTCTATTCTGTCTGTAGTTCTTTCTTTTTCTTTACAAAATAATAATAAATAAATAATTATTTATTTATTATTATAAGAACTCTGGGCTCAGAGGAACAGGGTACCAACAATAAATGAAGAAAGATTATTGAAGCTAGGGATCCAAGAACAAGAAATGAAAGATAGAAAACTACAAGAAGTTGAGTTCTTAATAGGAAAAACACACTAAAGGAAAATGGTTGGTGGAGAGAAAGACTAAATACATGGAAGTAATGAAAGAATACTGAGACAAAAGAAAAAACAGAAGAAACGATAATTTCGTGTTCCACAGCTGGCCTAACCAAAAAAAAAAAAAAAAAAAAAAAAAATGAAAATTAGTAATATTTTAAAACTTGGATGCCAAAGATCCGGAAGGAATGCAACGAAAATCGAATCTATTCCGTATTTTTTGGTAGTTTTATCGTTTAATATACTGGAGAAGCGTAGTCAAAAAACACTGATTGGAGGAAATGAAGTGAATGATGTTTGTTTTACCATGTAAAAAATTAAATTTTTCCTTTCCTGGCATCATCGCACCAGAACTACGCAGCAAAAAAGAAACTGCGATAATCAATCAAAAAATGGTATATGAGCTTTTTACATTTCTCAACGTTTCATGACTAAGGGAAAAAACCAAAAAAACCGGAGGGTAATGTTCGATCTACGTACGTGTGTGCATTGGCGTGTTTGAAAATTAATAAATTTTTACTGCATAAACAGATTTTTATTTCGTACAGTGACTCTTGTATAAGAGTTAATTTGTTGGTAAAGGTTGGGGCAATAATTCTAGGTGTTGGGGGGGGGGGTCTCTCAATTCTGTCAAAATTTGACAAACATAACACCACTTTATATTAAGTTCAGTACATATTTTATCATGCGTGCTTATTTTAGCATTAAAAAAAATTGCCACAAAATTCCTTCCCTTCTCTAAAAATCGAAAAAAGTTATTTTTTATTTATTGAATATCTTTTAACCGAATTTTTTTAACGCCTTCCTAGGCATAGTAGTGGTGCAAGCGACCCCCCTCCCAAAAAAAAGACATCGAGGGTAAATTGGGGATGGGTAGCCGATCAAAGTTTTTAAATATCAATTTTTTGAATTTTTCATTTTTTCAATTTTTTTTTTCAAACCTTTTTGGGTTTATTTAAAGTTTTAATTGTATTAAAAGTTTAAATAATAAACTTTTAGTAATAATATTACGATAAAATTTCTTCATAATTTATCCCTATTTCCAAAAACGAAGTTTTGGTTAACTTTAACTGATTGTATCTTGTTTAGTGGAATTCGAAAGTAGTCGAATTCATTTCTAAGGTGATTTGGAGGGGAAGCAGAAAAAAATACCGATTTTTGTTTTAATTTTTAAAATTTTTTTGTTTTTTTAAACTTACGTATAATGATAATTTTGCAGTAAAACTTTATCGTAAATTATCCTCCATAGAAAATAAATCTTACGTAACTTTTTCGTGTATAATTAATTATTTTTTCACTATATAAGAATAAATAACCGATGCCAGGAAAGTATGACGACAACTTTGTTTTCAAATTTTTTCTTTCTTAAATCAAGTTAGTTATTTTTTTTCTCTAGTTATTTAGTCACTCTAAATAGCAATTCTACTTCATTAGTGTAAAGAGAGTATGAGACTGATATAAATCGGTACAATTTTGGTGTAGTTAAGAACCATTTCTTATTGGTTATTTAATAAAATTATTATTTTATTGATTTTTGAGTTATTTCGATTACCTAAGTGCTATTATACTGATTTAATGAAGACTAGATCGTGGGCTAGACTGGAGTAAGCATCTAAATTTTTTGCTTGGATGTGAATGTCATTTTAAACCGTTTGGCGTATAGTTCATTATACTTGTATAATTTTTTTTAACGGAATATTTCCAGTTAAGTGGTTTACTAAGCATCACGTTTCTGACAACATTTTTTTGATCCTTCATTTTTATTAGCTTTTATATATATAATATACATTTATGTTATTTAATCATATTATAATGACTTCTTTTTTTAAATATTTTTATTTATAGTCGAATCAAAAATTAAAGTCATTTGCGATTTATTTGTATAATGTAACTTTACCGGTAAATGTGTAGTCTTGAACAAACTTATGCCGACCGTTCCTGAGACGTGTCGTTAATTGAAACCCAACCACCAAAGAACACTATTCACTATCTAGTACTGAAATCCGAATAAATCTATATTAGAATTTCAACCTGAGAAGCTCTTGACTTTGAAAAGTAGATGATTTACGACGATGACCCACCGGGTTGGTGTAATGGTTAAACTCGTCATCGCAAATCAGCTGATTTCGAAGTCGAGAGTTCTAAGGTTCAAATCCTAGTAAAGGATTACTTTTATACGGATTTGAATACTAGATCGTGGATACCGGTGTTCTTTGCTGGATGGGTTTCAATTAACCACACAACTCAGGGATGTGTCGACCTGAGACTACAAGACTACACTTCATTCATACATATCATCCTCTAAAGTAATATCTTATGGTGGTTCTGGAGGCAAACAGAAAAAAAGACGTTTACGACAACGAGCTTTTTTTTTTCATATGTTATAAATTTCCACATTACATTTCTTCTAGAGGATTGGCACCAAGAAGGATATCTAACTATAAAAAATGTCTTCCTCTTAATCCTTATAAAGATATCTAGGTAAAATTATTAAAAAATTTTGTTTTTTTATTTTTGGATAAGAAATTCTTATTTGGTTATAATTAAATGATGGCTTTGAGCCAAGAACAATGCCATGCTAATTAGCAAAATTTAATGTTAAAAAAGGGAATTAAAAAAAAGATGTAAACTTTTATTAGTTTTCCGTATTTTATGCACGTAAACTTTATTTCAAATAACAATAACAATATATAACAATTTCAAATAACGTAACATATATAATTTTTGATTATTAAATAAAACATAAAACTGGGCATAAAATTTTATTTAGTTTATTATAAAGTTTTGAAAAAATTTAATTATGAAAAACATGAAATTTTTATCACTTTATATTTTGGTCTCTCAACATTATAAAATGCATTTAATTAAAGTCATTTAATTTGCTTTTAATATCCATTTAATAATGATTTTATAATTATTATTCCTTTAATAAATAAAGATATAGTTTTTCCTTTAATTGTTAATAAGTAATTACTTGTTACTAGTTAAAAATTAAATTTGGGGGCTTTAGTTTTCTGTGTCTTAAATAAAAATCCAGTTTGGATATACTGTTTTAATAATTGCAATTTGTCTAACTAAAACGTTATACTTTGGTAATTTCTCTACTTCTTAAAATTAACGTCTCTTTAACATTTAAAAGGATTTAAGCAACCGGCTTTGTTTCTTCATTACTGACAGTGTAAGATCTTCCACCGAATAAATTTTTATTTAATTAAAGAATCGATATGCATTTGATAGAAATAAAATATTTTAATTACTTAATTGCTTAGAAAGAAGATGATTAAGGATTTAAAAGGATTACCTTAAATTTTTTTCACAAAAATTCTTCTTGGAAAAAGAATAGGAAGAATGTTTTCTTCTAAGGTTGATAATTATATACGGTATTTCTCTAGGCTTCTGTTATAGTTATAAGCTTAATTTGTTGTTTGAAGTACGTGATTTAAATAAAATAATCTATTTTAATATTATATGTTAACTAAAGAATTCCTTTAGTAAGCAGTGGCAGAAGTTCAATTTTATATACTATACATTATAAAAATAATAATAAAGATAAACAACTGGCTATTAATAGCCGACCACTATAGCTAAGTAGTAGTGTTTCGGCAATTCGTGCGGAGGTCCCGGATTCGAACCCCGGTTAGGCATGGCATCTTTCCATACGCTGAGGTTGTTCTAGTTTGTCAATATAAGAGTAAGCAATTGCTAGCAACACTTCTCTTTTATAAGAAAAATAGAAATTACTTTTTGGTTCTGATAAACATCTTACTGTCTTTATAATAAATATATTAAGATCAAATTTATGGTGCAAAGTTTATGTATCCTGTTTATTTATCCCATTGTTAATATGTAGAAATGTTGTAACAGATTTAAATGTGTTGTTTTGTAGTTTTAATTAAATATAGTAAAGGTCTTACGTCATAATTTTGCTGTTGTTTATTTCCTGGCTTATATATATATATATATATATATATATATATATGTAGGACGAAAGAATAGAAATCGATTTCAAAAAATGTCCTATAAATCACATTTTTTTAATTTGTTGTTGCTTTTTTACCAAAAAACTAAACATTCCAACTTTTCATATTAGAATTCCAAAAAAAATTTAACCTTATCCCTTATCCCTAAATCCAGAATAAAAAAGTAAATTTTTACGTACGTACGTACGTACGTACGTATACAAAACCGGTGTAGGTTTGTTATTTTGACCAGTAGAATTTTGGTAAAATTTTACCAAAAAAACTTTCTTACAAAAGTTGAAATTCTTTTTATCATTATAATAAATTATAACATTATCATTATAACAAAGGCGCCCGGGTATGATTTGATCACCTGTCGGGTTCCCCAAGCACTACCTCGGCATGCGACACGCTTGGTTACTTTAATTTTTAATGCTATTGTCCGAATCGGTCATTTTCCTGGTCCGTGGAAAATTTCACAGATAATTATGATAGTAAAACCGGGTAAAGACCCGACAAATGTAACGTGTTATAAGCCTATCTGGCTGCTTCCTGTGCTCTCTAAGGTGTTTGAAAAGCACTTTTTGAAAAGACTGAAGCAGTTTGTAAATTATCAAATTCCAAATCACAAATTTGGGTTTAGGGAACAACATGCTGCTGTAGAGCAGACAAACAGGATTCTTAACGTTATAACCATGCTCTAGACGAGAAAAAGTACTGTTCAGTGGTTTTCCTCGACGTCAGTCAGGCTTTTGACAAAGTTTGGCATGTAGGGTTGCTCTATAAACTGAAAAAGGTTTTCAAAAGGACTACACTTCATTACACTCATACATATCATTCTCATTCATCCTCTGAAGTACCTGAACTGTAATTACCCGAGGCTAAACAGGAAAAAGAAAGGAATGGGTCTGTGACTACTTAATGTTAGTTCAAATAAATCTTATTTACTTATTGTTCAATTATCTTGCTGAACAGATTATAAAATTGCTGTGTGGTTATAATAGAAAAAATATTATTATAAGAAATTGGCCAAATGTTTTTTAGTATTTACTCCACCAGCAAAAAGTGACTTGATTTTTAACAATTTTTTAGTTATTTCTTGCTTCATAAAAGATTTTTGTATGAATATTCTATAAATTAACTTTAAATGACTACAAGAATTTTTCCGCGAACCATTACTGTAGTCTGTGGCAACGGAAAGTCGTTTTTTTTAATGTTAAAACTTTAAAGCTCAAAGCTTTGAATTTCATTGTCCTCAAATGTCTCATATAATTACAAAAAAAATTTGGTAGGAACACCCCTTTTCTAAAAAAATCACATTGGAATTTATTTAAAATTATGTCTGTATCTTTTTATTTTTTTAATATTTAAACATTTTTTTAAATTTTATATAGCTATTTTTGGAATACATTTTTACACATTAATTTTATTCAATATTCCCTCTGGAATAAGGGAATCCCCCCCCAAAAAAAAAAAATTCAATTCCAAATTATCAAAGTTTAAAACTTATTTTTGTAAGAATAAAAATCAAAAAAGCCTTCAATGTGAGGTCCCAATTTAAAAAAAAAAATCAAAAACCTTTCGGGATTTCGATTTTAATCTATTTAATACTAATTTCAAAATATATTAGTCATTAAAATAGTCTCCTTGACTCGGGAGCCCTGCATAGCCGGATAAGTCATGCAATACTTTGCCAGCTTTTTTATATTGTATTACTGTGACAAAGTTGTAAAATTTCAGGCAATGAAAGTCAACTATTCTTTCCAGTGGATCCGTTCTCCCAGTTTTAATATTCAACTGTTTTATATGCTTTTATTTTATATTTTTAGGAATAGATTTTTATTGTTGTAGTAAAAACAAGCCAAAAATATGATAAATATTCATAATAATTTCATTATCTCCTGTCACGTTCTGGAGCCATCGAGTTCTGGGTTTACCTTTTTAGGTAGATTTCATAAGAAAGCTACCTATTGTAATGGGTACCATGATTCGATTTCCGGAAAATTTCGACATATTTTCGCGTTTCACATTCCCCAGACCCCAAAACCATTGTCAGTTCAAAAGTGTATATATACGTTTATATATATATTTAACTTTCTTGTGGACACGATAACTGCCTTAATTTTGCACCAATAACTTTCAAATTGATACATAAAAAATATCGACTCGAAATCTCGGTCGAATTTGTTAATGGGCAAAATCGGACCAAGGGGGTGGAAATGGGGAGGGGCTTTTGCGGAAAAACAAAATATTGCTATAACTTTCTTATTAAGTAAAATATCGAGTTCGTTTAAAGTTCCTACTATTCTTTGATAAGGGTCTAAAACTTATCTAAGTAAAGGTTTTTGATATCACCAATCATTGTCATAGGGGGTGAAAAAAATGGGGTTTCGAAAACAAAAAATCATACCTCCCTTAATAGGCTTAGTATCGAATCGGTTTAAAGTGGTCGTTAGTCTTCTAAACATTACCTAAAACGTTTGTCTGAAACAATTTTTAATATGACGAACCCTTACGGCAAGGGATGACCAAAATGTTGCTGGAATTGTAAGTTGGGGCTTGTCGTATGCTAAACAAGTGAAACTGTTTTCATATGCAACGATTGTAGTATTGAGTAAATTTGAAGTTTTTCTTAACTTTAAGGTGGAAATCTTTTTTACCCCATACTTAGCACCGGTGAAATCTACGCCTTCCGGCGTGCCGAAAGGGATTTTTTCTTCTTGGTACCTTCTTTTCTGTATCAAAGATTTTTTTTCTATTGTCGATATGATGTCATTCTTTGTAAAAATACTAATATTTTGACATTTTATGTAAAACAGACAAGAAGTAATCTTAGTAATTTAAATATTTCCTTATTTATTTTATGTCCTGCTGATTATAGTAGAATAGGATATTACGAAAAAATTTAAAGCTTCATATAAAAAGAGAGGAAAATATAAAATAATATTATAAAATATAATACTTTCCTTAGATAAGATTCATTTTTTAAATCATCAAGATTTTTACCCTTGAATTATTTACTACATCCTGCATCCTCAATTAACTATTTTATATGCTGCATTTCAAACTTTGTCTTCCTATACAGTTTACTTTTTTACGTATTCCTTTACTGCCAAATTAACTAAACCTAAATACTTTAATAATAATGTATGGCAAACAGCAAACAGCCTGGTACGTTCCATTAGAAGATTCTACCATATATTTCTTTTCACTCCTTGATATCTTAAGACCACGTCATTTCCTACTTCATGATCAACATTCTCTAAATTATCAACATCCTTCCATAGAAATAGATATCAAATGCCCGGCTATTTTCTGACTATTTTTCCTATTGTCCATTTTCTATACCATATGTCTTGCAAATATCTTCAAAAACAGGTTTTTCTAATTATTTTTATTTTATTTTATTTTAGTACTCCTTTTTTTAAGAATGAAATTACGACTCCTTTTGCTTGTACCAAAGTGATTCTGATGTTTGCATTATTTTGTACATATTTTGTAATTTTAATATAAAACAATAAAATTCTTATTTTTGATTTATAGTGTTCTTCCAACTTAGTGTTTTTTTTCTCACTATCCTTTCGATCAAGTTCTATACCTTTGTTGTAGTCTTAATTATTTTCATACTGTCGTTTTCTCCTCGAATTAACCATTCAATATTTCTGTTTATTTTTGGTCTCTTCAAAAAAGAATAACTCAACGATATATGTTTTCTTTTATTGAATAGTTATTCCATTCTTAAATTTTTTCCTGTATTCCGTTTTTTATATACAAGTTTAAAATCAACGACGATAAAATACTCGTATATTCTTATATCTTTCTTTTTTGAATTAAGAGTTTGTTTGACTTTATGTTCTATTTTCATTTCTGCTATCTAATTTTTTTATAGATTCTAAATATCTCTTTTTTATCCGACATTTAAATGTCATATTTTCCGGCGGATATAACTAGTTAGTTATAAGTTACATATTTGCATTACTTTTTTGCAAATATTTACGTTTTAGGGTTCAACAAGTTCATCTAGACCAAGAAAACATATGTTTGTATGTATGTATATACTTATTGTGTCGCACTATTTTGACCTTATATCTCAGGATTGACTGAACCGATTACTTTTTTCAAACGTTAAGGAGGTGGTAATACCGCGAAAAAAGCGATTTCGATGTACTTCAGAGGCATTTTAGAGAAAACTTTATTAAAGAAAAGTTTTTACCTACAAAGAAAGAATATATTAACAATCAAAAAGCGCTTTAAAAAATCATCCCCCACCTCTTAAAATTAATATATATTTTTTGTTCTTTTTCTATATCTTTCTTCGGTTTAAATATTTTTGAAAAGTATTTTGAGTATCTATACTTCATATATAGAATTATCAAAAATATCTACTTTTTTATTATTGAATCCGGACCTAAAATGCAGGACATTGTGTTTGAAAATTTTTTTTCTTGATTCAGCCTTTATTGAAGGGGTTCTTAGATGTAGAAAAATTCTACTTAAGCAGATTTGTTAAACTTAACCGATGTGTAAATATCTTTAGAAAAATATTTCTTAAAATTATTTTTTTTACCTCTAAAAATTATATTCTGTTTTTTGTAATTTTGGAGTAACTGTTTTAATTTTTATTATTAATAGGCGGGAGAATCATACAAATGTTTTTAAACCGGCTTTTTTTTAAAAAAAAAGAAAATTTTTAACAATTATTCTGTTTTACATTATAGATATACGTATTTTTGTGAAAAATTAAAATAATTTTGCTATCTGCAACTGAATTTATCTACTATAAAAAACCCTTTCGGCACGCTGGAAGGCGGAGGTAGATTTCACTGGTGCTAAGGGATAAAAAAGATTTCCACCTTAAAATTAAGAAAACTTTAAATTTACTCAATACTACAATGGTTGCATGTGAAAATTTTCTCATGTTTAGCATACAAGCCCCATCTTACAATTCCAGTAACATTTTGGTCATCCCTTGTAAGGGTTGGTCATATCAAATTAATACAGACAAAAGTTTTAGGTAATGTTTAGAGAACTAACGACCACTTTAAACCGATTCGATACCGTGTCTATTAAAGGAGGTATGATTTTTTTTTGTCTTCGGAACCCCATTTTTTCCACCCCCTAGGCCAATCGTTGGTGATATCAAAAAACTTTACTTAGATAAGTTTTAGGTCCTTATCCAAAGAATAATAAGAAATTTAAACGAATTCGATATTTTACTTAAGAAATTATAGCGATATTTTGTTTTTTCGTAAAAGCCCCCCATCTCCACCCCTATATTTTATATATCAATTTGAAAGTGACTGACACAAAATTACGGCAGTTATCGTGTCCAAAAGAAAGATAGATTAGATATGTCGAAATTTTCCGGAAGTCGAATCATGATACTTATTACAATAGGTAGCTTTCTTATGAAATCTACCTAAAATTGATCAACGTAAAATACAAGATTGTTGAGGATAGTACAATTGCCGTTTTGTGTAATTTAAACAAAAAATAGTTGGATAAAAAATAGAATATAATAATGGGCAAAGAAAACAAATTTCAGAAAATTAATTTCTTAAGGCAATTGAGTAAAATCATTTAGTTTAATAATTTTTAATGAGAATTAAGAAATACATTTCAATATATCGATTCATATATTCAAGCCGATATAAAAATGCTTCAAATATAATTGTTAATAAAATATAAACCTATACATATCCTTTATGTCAACGCAAATATAATCCCAGTTTCTGATTAAAATACTCGCAAGGAATTTTATCTGCATTTTATCTTATACTAAATGGCGGGAAAATGTAGTTCTGTTATATGATACGTAGTAGCCAGATGATCTTCCACTGAATTTTTGTAAAATATTATAACTTTTTTCATAAAACAAGAGTAGTAAATTACAATTATTAATAACTTTTTTACTATCTTTGATAGTACAGGAAGCAAATGGAAATATTTATGTTGTATTACTGACCTACCGGGCGGAGTCTGTGGTTGTTACAGAGATGAGAGTTATATTTGGTACGTAAAGCAGATTAAACTGTAACCCAGTTTGAAAAGTTTCTATATTATAGAACACACAAAACACGGACATAGTTTTAAAGATTAGGAAGGAATGAAAAAGGGAAGCAGGGTGAAGGTGTTCTGGTGAGGTAAGGTTTGGAATAGTAAATGAGTACCGTAGTGAGCGAAGCGGCATTGTACTAGTTCTTTACGTAGACGAAGAAGGGTAGCTGTTGATCAAAAACGGTTGATGAAGTGCGGGGTGGTATAGCCCGTCGTATCTCGTTGAATCGGGAGACAACGCCCCAGGTCGCAGCACCAGCAGCTGAGCATCAGACAAAACACTACCGCCCTCTCCGCATTTCTCTGTCTTTTTCTATCGCTATTTATCTCACTCCCTCGTTCTGTCGAACCACTTCCTCACCCTTTCAGATACCTCCTACCCTTACGTCTACGTTTACGAACTTTAAATAGCGATATTTCACGAATGCATACGATTGCCTCCAGCACAGATTTCACTAAGAAATAATTTATCTAGTTTCCGATTGATAAACTGATTTGTTTTTTAAAATTGTATTTCCGTTTATACACAACTTCGCACGGGTTCTGTGTAATTTTTATCTCACCTCAACCTTCTATAAAGCTTTAATAGATATGTTCGATTTATAAAATTGTCGCAATCACATGATAAGGAGTTCCCAGGCAAACTCTTTAAAATTTGCACACTAGTATTTATTATAAAATCTTGTTTGGCAAGCAACACATAGAGTAAATAAGTATGAACAAAATTTAACATCTAACAGTAGAACAAGAGAAAGCAAAATAAAAAGAGTCAAAAACAACGAGACAATGAGATAAAAAGAAAATAATATGCACTAAATTTAAAAATAAAATCGAATGCGAAACATTCACAGCTGAAGTTACAATTAAGATATTATAGTCACTAAGGTCCAGAACCTGTAGCCGTTTTAATCTTCTAACGTCATCCCCGATGTCTAGGAGGTTCAAGCTAAGCGATTCACGTGATTGTTAAGTCGCAGTTCGTACTTTGAACTGAAACGTTTTATTTCCTCAAGGACGTATCGTAAATCTAAATATTTGTGTATTTTACAATATTTTTCAAACCAAGGTGCCTCTGTTATACATCTCGCTAGTTTATTTTGCAACCGCTGTAAGATTTTGACATTAAACTTGTTCGCAGTACCCCAATGTTAAAACAACAATCTAAAATTATAAAGTTAACTAAATTGAAATAATAAAAATTCCTAAATATAAAAGCTGCGGAACATCAATCGAAATTAATAAAAATTGTCAATATGAGCTATAAAATATCAGTATTTATAAACGAATGAATTAAAAAGTACGTATAGAACGAAAAATAGATATATACGAATAGTTCATTTACAGAAAGCATACTAGCTAATTTATCCATTGCAAATATAGTTATTTTCTTTTTTTATTATCATTTGTGATAGATTATTAATTTAAAGAAAAAAAATTACTTAATCTAACTTAATAATGTATATAAAAACTGATAACTCCATTTCACTTTCCCAGGAAATATAGCTAGAATAGCTACATTAAAGTGGAAAGTATGGTCATGTCAAAAATGGGATATAGGGTATTTTCAAATCTTTAGGTTTTAGGATCCAACTAGACGATCTAGACAAAAAAAAAACCATATGTATATGTTAATGTATCTGCGCACGTATGAATGTCATACTGCTTTTGGTCCTACGTCTTGGTATTGACCGAACCAATTTTTTTCAATTGTATAGTAACCAATTTAATATTTCTATTATATAGGGCATTGATAATATTCTCTTTTTTTAAATTCGTTAAGTGTGGGTGGGGGATATCACAAAAAAAAACAAATTTCGATTTTCTTCAGAGTAATTTTAGAGAAAACTTTATTAAAGAAAATGTTTTACCTACAACGCATATATAAATAATCTAAAAACATTCTTTTCAAAAAATCAACACCCATTTCTTAAAATTGAGATATATGCTTTTTGCTCTTTTGCTTATCTCCTTCGGTTTAAATATTTTCAAAAACGTTTCGAGAGTTTATACTCAATATATAGAACTATCAAGAATGATTACATTTTTTTACGGAGTTAGTTTTCTTCGTTAATTCGAAGAAAACTAACTTACTAACTTTATTAGTTTTGGTCGTACGTTGGGACTGCAGGGTGAAATTGAATTTTATTTACATTTTGAGGTACGAGGAGTACGAAAATACCATTAATTTAAAATGTAATTTTCTTATGCATGTATATAGACCTGTGTATAAAATTTGTGGCTCGAAAATCTCCAAAACCAATTGATCAGTTTCACTGAAATTTAAATGCTGTAGTAGTGTATCTGCCTGCAAATGGGCATATGAAAACTTGATTGAAATTTGTGATTGTGAATTTGTGAAGATTGGTTCTTCAGATACACCCAATTTAAGGTCGAACACAGACAGTAGAATCTCAATTTGAGGTTAAGTTGACTTTATATCGATGTATTTTTCATACGGGTTTATGCAGTGAGTCACAGTGGTGAACGAGTTTTTGCAGTTCCTGTACTGTTCTCTTTATGTATAGGATGAAAAACAATGGGGAATTAGAGTTTGCATTTACTCTTATTTTTTCCACCTGATTCTACTTCAGTTAATTTCTGTTCCGTTATAATTTAATTAAAAAAAAAAAAGAATTAAAATATTATACATTGCTTTCTCTAACCTACATATTTTGAGATATGAAAGAGTTCGAAACCCTGGGAAAAGTAACCATCGATTCAAAGAAGCTATTACAATTTTTAAGAGTTATATACTAATAAAAATGTTGTTAAATTAAATATTACGTAAAAATATTTCACTATACCGATAATTTTATTCTAAGCAATTTATTTAAATGAGTGATATATTTATTAAAAAAATTGGGTAGATATTAGAAAATATACTTTTATTCACTTCTCTTTGCGCCTGTTTAATTTTTGTTAATTAAACTGAATTTAAATTATTTTTAATTTCATATTTAAATTAATATATTATACGTAATCGGTTTTACTTAGATATCTTGATTTAATAGTTGTTTATAAAAAGCTGATTGAGTTTTTAATTATTAACTTTATTAAATGTTTGCTATTCAAAAAATAGATACTATATTGTATTAAATGGAAAATGTTTGTTTCATAAAAATAATTTTTTCTTTCTTTCTTTTTTTTTAGGTATGTTGATAAATGAATATTCTTCATATAGTAGTACATTACACCGACTGACATTTGCAGCTGTATTTTTTCAAGTCGCGATTGTAAGCTGTTTTACTACTTAAAATAACAAACATATAACATTTTAAAATGATATTTTCCTGTTTGTTATAACATTAACAATATCACTATTTTTATTTCTTTTTTATGTTACGGATGTGTGTGTGTGTGTGTGTGTGCGTGCGCATGCGCGTGCACGGGTTCTCTTATTTGTATATTCTGATTACAAGTTAATTATATAATGTTAAGCTGAGTTACAGAGTGTGAGATAAGATCTCAATTGCATTGCATATCGCTTCGGTTTTTTATTTGTTTTTTTTTTTTATTTTTAAATAATCTGTCTGGGTTTTATAATTATTTTTCGACACAAAAGATTTTGGAAATTTCCACTTGTATTTTTTATATATACAGGTAGATTGTCTCGTGAAGAACGGAAAATATTTCAGGAATGTTATACAACGGGAAAATAAAGAAAAAATTTCACATAAACATCGGTTCGAGTCGTAGCTTGTAAAATAATTCGCCTTTTTCTGCTCCAAGAGTAAAATAAAGTCATATTGAAATTTTTGGAAGTTAAATTAAGGGGTAAATTTTATTATTTAGCATACAAAACTATTTAGATGCAATTCACGAATTTTAATTTTTGATCAGCTGTTAATACTGTCAACTTAACAAAATAAATAATTTCTCAATCTATTTTTTCAAAATTATTTTTAAATAACGAATTTTTGTATCTTAATATTTTTGTATAAAAAATGAGATTTAAATAAAGCTATTAAACTAAAATCTCATTAAAAATTTCCTTAATTATTTTTAAAAATTGATTTTGTATCTAGATATTTTCCATTATTCTTGTTTCGGTGTAAAATTATAATATTGTATTTTTCTGCTACCTTTGGATCTGAACTCTTTTTTTAAAGAAAGTTAAATTTCTTAAACATTCATGTTCAGTTTACATTACGTACATACATTTTTTCAGAATTAAATTTTCAAAAACTTTTGTCGTTAAATAATTACTGGCAGTTTAACGAAGTTATTGTATCTAAACTTAAAAAAAATATTCTTTATGGTTTACAGTTATTTTCTCTAAAAATCACTACAGGAACTTTTGGGAACTATTTTATTAAATTTTTCAGTTTAAAAACCATATGAAACTATCATATTTACCGCTTATAAAATTGTTTAATTCCTTTGTTGCTTTTTAATTCTTTCTTCCGCTGTTGTTAGTTTATGTGCAAAGTATTTCAGTATTATTTTTTTTATTCTTAGAGCAAAATCAGGGCATAATTTTTCTAAACGTTTTCTATTCCCACGACTAGTTACATGAATTTTTAAATTTGTTTTCGCTTGTTGAAATATGTCCTGAAATTTATTTTTTGTGAGGTACTGTAATTTGTCTTCGTATACGTTAAAGCCTCATGCACAAATGCACCGATTTCGATAATTCCATAGTAATTTTCTTCCAGAAAATCTTTCTTTCAAAAGAAGGATTACATTATTGCATACCAATTGAAAGATTTTTTACTTATCATCATTATTATTTAGTATTGGATTTTAAATAAAAATTAAAATTTACCGGTATGAAAATTATCTGGAAAACTTAAAATAAAAAAAATAATACATGTTCCCGCATTCCAGGTAACATTTAGGAATCACCCATTATTTGTTATTTAACGTCGTTTCTGTTGTATACTCCTTTTCATATTTTTATCAAATCTCAGGTTTCTCATCTTCTTCATGTCTTTAGAACGGTTTGTTTTCTTACGACCAGTGTTTTGTTGTAAATCTATCCTAAAACTAAAATAAATTAACTTAGTGAAATTGAAAAAAAAAACTAAAACTGTCTTAAGCCCATTGACGTCCTTGTGACTGAGCGCCAATTACGTTATGATGTTAAGAAGGTACGCCAACTTACCTCTGGGCGCATAAAAGAAATAGATGACAAAGGTTTCTTTTATGGCAGGTCAGGTGGATTGAATCGTCCGAAGACTGTTACACGAATGGTATTTTTCCTGATGTGAGAAGTATGCAGGTAGTTGTGGATTTCCCCCGATCGGCATATTACAGTTTCTTTCTGGACGTGGTACTTTTCGAGATTGGACAGATTTGTTTTGATTAATTCAGGCTTGTGTCCGGAGTGTAAAGCCACTGAGATGTGCGCCACGTCATATATGTTTTCCCCAGGACGAAGCTGAACGTACCAACGCAGCTAGAGGTTTTGATCTGCAAGTTAATTGGAAAACCGAAAGGGAATGAATCGTAGTTACTGGCTTCCTTAGACTCTTAGCCCTGTGGAGGATGGGTGAGGGGATCTGATACTGTTATGGATGTATAGGTAGAATAAAACCCTGATGGCTGGGGGCCCACCCGGTGTTTGCTTCGCCAAGATAGGCGTTTTGTCATCGAGCCCCGGTTAGCTGAGATATTCGCTGTTTGGAAGAGATGTTTGTGTGGAGAACTCTGTGATGGAGCTGCGGTGTGGGAGGGTCGAAAGCGAACCAGAGCAGAAAGAGATGGGTATGTTTTCATTAGAGGTTTATTAAATTCGTGTTTCTGTTTCTTGATTTTTAAGTAAATCAAGAGGACTTTGAATAAATTGAATTGTAGGATAGAATTGTCGTCATTGCGATCAGCACTTGTTTTATTGGTATGAGGATAGTATTTTTGGTGTTTAAAGACTGAATAAAGTAATGATCTGAGTGCATACTGCATACTCTAGTTGAAGTTAGATATAGGAAGAGTTTTTGTGTGATGCCTTCGGTGTTAGAAGATGACGCATCTGCGAATCGGTTAATTTGATAGTTGAGAGTTCTGAGTTAGGGTAGGTGGTCATGGATGGAAGAAGTCATAGAAGGCGTAGTTGGTTGTGTAAATAACTTGATGGAAATGTCTGCCTCCGGTAAGGCCCATCGGGACTAGGAACGGAAGGGGTGGTGTGGGACCAGGATCGTCACCGAGCGGGTTTCTTCCTCTACGGTGGTCAGGATGTCTTAAAAAATGTGTAATAAAAAGTGTGCATTTTTTATTTCGGTTACTTTTAATTAACATCAAATTCGTAAGTTGTTTGATTTTAACTGGCACTACGTTCAAACCTCAAAAATTAAAAATTAAAATTGGAATTAAATAAAATGTTAAAACATTTATATAAAATATTTTTTTCTAAATCAGTAGGCTATTCAGTAATCAAATTTTTTTATAAGTTTTTATCATATTAATATACGCTTTTTTTTTAACATTTTTTCTAGGATACATTAAAGTTTTACCCGTTTTACGTAAGATTCTTTATAGCTTTCATCTATCGACAATTTTTTTTTATCTATAAATTCCCATGAGTATTTCTTTTATACATAACTATAAAATACCGTATCATGTATAAAAGTAACAATCCAATTCATGACTGTATAAATCGTGTAATAAAATTCTGTTGGACGATACGGAAAATAAAATCACATGCATAAGATGCCTTCTTTTATTTATGTAAGACTGTTTTTCATGGCTAAGTGTCTATATTTATGTAATATTATGTATCTATGTCCCCATTATTTCTTTATTTTATTATTGTTATTTGTTTTTTAGTATGGGAGTTTAATTTTCGGTATTAGATTTATTTCCATTTGAATTTCGTAGGTTGATAGTTCACAGCGGACTCAGAAAATTTATTTGATTATTTTTCTAAGGTAGTAAGTTTACTACGTAATGATTTCTACACAAAAATCGTTATACAGGAATTTCTGTCTTCTTTTTCTTTATTCTTCACTTGTTCATAAAAAAAAAAAATAATAAAAATAAAATTTAGAATTACCCTTTTAATTTTAATTAATACTTAAAAAAATATTTATAACCGATATTATATACGGTTATTCAGAAGTAAAGGGAAAAAATTTGGGAACTGATTCTATAGCTTGTAATAAGGAAAAAGGTTCATACAAACATAAGTCCGAAACCACTTTGTTATCGAGTTACGGCTAACGAAAAATTTCCCCCGGATTTCAGTTCCCCGGTGAAATGAGTTCATACTGAAATTTTTAAGGCGTTACGTAAACGGTAAACTTGATGTTTTTGTTATTCTTTTTGATCTGAATCTGAATAGAACAAAACAGGTTCCAGAATTACATCTTTTGGAGTTTTCATGATATGCAACGTAAAACAGAAAAATTTGGTGACGAAAAACAGATTTTTTTATGTTTGAAGTACAATAACTTATAAATGCGTAAATTTTATTATCAAAACTTGTAGAAAATTTAATTCTGGAAAAGTTGATGTAATAAAATGTATGAAAAAAAATTTCTTATTTAAAACAAAACGGAACAAAACTTAACGGAAAAATATTACGAATTAGTAAATATTAAAAAATCTGTTTTTAGTACAATAGATTTAATAATTTTCGGGGGAATCGAACACTTATGTCAAAATAACCTCCTTGTATACCGTCGGCTATGGTAGAAGGTAAATATACCATCATATTAATTTTTAATTAATTATTTTATCAAAGCTTTTCGATTTTATTTTTTTCGGAGTAATAACTAGACTTTTGTATTTGAAATGAACATTTACACGAGTTTATGAAAATTTTCTTTAAATCTATTTTTTTTCAATTTTGTTTTTAATGATAAGTGATTCAAGTATTGTTTAAAAAAAAAGATAGATTTTATTAGTTAAGTTCAAATGTTATTTTTCGTTCGATATTTCAGTTACATTTAGGAGAACATGTTTGTTTCCTTAATTGGGCTTTATTATGTATGTTTTGGAAAATATTTTTTTTATATTACATTAAAGGATTATAATTTAGTAGTAATCCAAGTACCTTACGATTTATTTATCATTCCTTTTTTATTATAAAAGGAAACACAATAACGAAATAATAATTTTTTTTTTTAATTTTTTCGTGAAACTTATACGAAACGTAAATAAATATATTTATTATTGCATTGATTTATGCTTTCAAATGAAATCTGTTTTGTTATCAAACATTTTGCGAATTCATGTAAAAATTAATTAGAAATAAAATTTACAATCGATCTTAATATATATATATATATATATATATATATATATATATATATTTATATATATATTAACATAACCTGAAACTAACTATTAATAACCTGAAACTGCAACCCGGTAACTTGAGTTGTAATCTTAACTGTAAATATTGTAGGGTAGCATGAAATGATTAAAAATTCAGGAAACCTAGATAACCTTAACATTAATATTTTTAAAGTATTAATTATTTAGATACATTAATGTAGAATGGAACCCCAACCTAGGGGAAAACTCGGCCGTACCCAACAACCCCTATCGTATTTAGCCTATTGTAATACGGATTACAGTTTTTCATTTCTTTTTGATATTAATTCTTCTATTGTAGTTAAAGACAGATCCCTTAACCTGTAATCAGATACATGACTGGTTTCCATTGCCGTAAATAAGGAAGAAGAGGAGTGGATCAATCAGGATTTTCAATGAGATTTTCAATTAATTATTATTGCAAATAAGAAAACCAAAATAAATCTGTTTCCTGGGAACTATCATTACATCCAAACCTCCTTTCTGATTAATTATTTCGCCAAATCATAGGATTGAAAATTCTGCAATAAATACAGGTAAACGCTAAGTTTCTGGAGACAATATTCTCTGCTTCAGTGGTTCTTTTATGAAGTCTCTTTAAATGTTTTGTATATCTCCCTACTATTGAATACTGAATACAGTTGAATTCATCCTCCCTTAGAAATATTCAAAGACAATCTTGTACCCAAATCTCTAGAAAAGTTAAAGTATTATAACATTTACCGTAAGCATTATTTGTTTCTTCAGTTTGCTGCCGACGCTTGTGTCGACTAATGATTCATCAAAATTTTAGAATATTTCTTAGAAACGGATGGAGTAAGTCGATGCATAAATCTGAAATGGAAAAAAGTAGCTTCTAACTTTTCCTTACATAGTTTCATCACTTCTAGAATAGATTTTACAACTTCCCATTTATTTTCATGGCCTTATGTTTTTACAAATTAATATTTGAAAAAAAATTCTGATAATGTTGCTTACAATATTAATTAATGTTGAATTGTCATCGATGTACCTTAAATGCACGATTGAACGGGTTTTCATTATGCCGGTTAAATTCTTCATAATTGCTAAAATATATATGTATGAGAGTAATTTAAATAAAAAAAATTCTTTTGCAAAACCTTTTTATAAATTAAACTTTGGTGATTGAGTAAATCACATGATTTAAAAAATTAGTTGATCTCAAAATAATGAAGTCGCGTAATTCTTATATTATTATTATTATTATTGAATTTTATGGAGTTATTTTATCTTATTGCATCCAATATTAGTTATTAATTGAAAAATATTACGTGTTATATCAGTTATAAACAAAAAAAAAATACTCGTCAATTGCAACCAAATTTTTACCTATCTTTCTTGGCAAAACTGAGACGGTTTTTAGATGCATTTCATCACGGAAAAAAGGAAAAAAAATAAATAAATATGTAGTAATGGAGATTTGCCGGTTGAAGCGCAAACTTTAATGAATTGAATTAATGAACTGTGTGTGAACTGCGAGTTTCTATCGCTATGCGAGGTGGGTTTGAACTGAACGATTTGAATCGATTGAATGAATATATTACAAAAGTAATAGAATTAAATTTAAGTTAAATAAATATAAAATAAATTAAAAAACTTTCTCTGATGCGCTTCCCATGGGGACTGCGTGTGAGGCTAGAATGGTGAGGTATGCGAGCACTTAGTGGGAGGATAGACCAATCGTCACTATCAACCATTAATAAACGGGATGCCCCTTGGGCGCTGTTTCGGATGGTGCAATGGAGTGCTCTTATAATATCTCTGCAAACAATCTTTTGATTTTCAAAATTCAAAAGGGGTATTTGAAACCAACACAGCCAATGCCACCGTTGCTGTATGTGCGACTGGAACTGCACCTGCCTCCAGCTGGTTGAAGAAAAAATGTAAAATAAAAAAAGATTGATCGCGATGGGAAAAACAAGTAACCATATAGCGCGGGCGAAACTGCGACGGAGAGCTAATATTGTTATAAAATTAATGACACCTTCATTACGCTCAAGACAAAAAAATGAAAAATTGGACGGGTATCGTACTAAGGAACAGAATATAAAAATTCTGGTTTTCACAGAATTATAACGGTTTACTGTCATGGAATTGTAAATTCGAATTTTTTTATTTTATTTTTATATATCCACTATAACATATAATCATCAGATATATCTTCTTGATATTTTGCAAATTATTGAGATTTAAATGACTTATAATAATAAAAACATATTGGAATTATTTATATAAAAGAAGGAAATTATATATCTTTTATATTTGTTGCAGTTTTTATTACAGATAAGTGTATGGTTATATTTTCTACCATTTTTACCAATACTGGTATACTATATGATAAAATTTCCTTATCATTAAAAATTATTTTCACATTTTCTAATATTAAGAATTGATATCGTGTTGCGTGACTTTTCCATAACCTTGTTTTAAGACTTATAAGATCGTATAGAGTTTCGTTATAATTTGTTTCTTTATGATATTGTTTGATATGAACAAAAAAGATAATACTGTTATTATTTTCAATTAATAATAAGGGACTATTAAAAAAAAACGGAAGTAAGGAAATTGTTATATTAGGGGTTAAAAAACAGAATAATCTTAATTAGTATTATATGGGGAAGGGGATTTTTTTTATGACTTGAATTTCATTTTACTTTTATTAGATAATAACCTTTTAATAATCCTATTTTATACATTTCATTTTATACATTTATTTTATACATTTTATAATTTTATAATTCATTATCTATATTATTTAACTTTTATTTATAACTTTTACAACAATTTTCTCAATAAATCTAGATTAAATTTTTATTGGATGGAAGTGAAGATAATAAAAATATTTATATATGCGGTTTTTTTTATAACTATTACGGATTGTTACTATACTTTAAAATTCTACTGATTTTCTAATATCCTGAAATATCGTTCTATTTCCAGGACGTTATGTATTTTCAGTATTCAATAAAACGCCGGATATCCGGATTGACTTTTGTAAAACCGCATACGGATAATCAGAAATCAAAATATTTGGAAAATTAAGAAAAAATATATCATTCGTACCGGAGATTTCGTCCTAATGTTTAATGGATATCACACTTATATAAAAATGAAAATATAAAGTAATAAATGTAATAGAATAATGGTGTAGAAATTTGCAAATAAAAGAATCTGAATTTACAAAAATTATGTGAAAGAATTATTTTCTTTCAAATAATAAATGTAGGGTAAATTAACTACTCTAATGTTATATGTCGTTTAAAAAAATTATAAGAGAAAACTTACAAAAACCGTATTGAAGATATATTTACTTAAGTTACTGTGTTTTATAAGAAATATAATTTCTAAAAAATAAAAAAAAAATTAATATACGTATGTGTAATAAAATGAAACTTACAGTCATCCGACCCGTTATATTATATGGTAGTGAAACTATATTCAAAACAAACCGCACAGCAGACATAGACAAAATTCTAAAACTCGAAAGAAGAATAGCAAGGACCTGTATAAACAAAAAATACTAGAAAGGACACTGGCGGATAATATCGAATGAGGCACTTTAAAAGAAAATGGAACCTGTAACAGGCACGATAAAAAAGAAAAGAATTTCCTTCTTTGGACACATCAGATCATCAGGCGATAGAATCTCAAGACAAGTAATAAAAAAAAACTATGGGAAAGCAAGAAAAAAATTAACTGGCTAGCAGAAATACAAGAAGACATGGAAACTCTGGGGATGACGGTAGCAGACCTGAAGGAAAAAACAGGAAAAATGGGAATTCTAAAACACAGACAAACTAAACTACAAACCGTGGATTGAAAACGGACAGGTTGGGTGATTTCAGAAAAATTAAGAAAGGCAAAATCTAACAGAATGAAGTACTGGGAGAACAGGAAAGTGAAACAATCTCTCTAAACTTGATCAAAGCGGTCCCATGCTGGCCGTAAAAGTAGAAAAAAAATGAAAATTATCATGGGCTTATAAACTTATAAATGAAAAAAAAAGGGCATATCATGAGAGAAGAAGGATTCATTAAAATAGTGTTAGAAGGAGCAAAAAAAGAGAGGCTGGAAAAGAGTAAATATTACACACGATCTAAAAACAAATGGAAGCTATCAAGATCTGAGAAGTTTAACTGGGAATAGAAGACAATAAAGATGGATATAGTACGATGAACCTGCCTAAGTATTATTAGTATGAAAGTGAATACTAGTTGGTTACGGTTACGGACTGTATTCGATTTCGTTTTTTCAGTTATTTCGTTTCGTTATTGTTGTTCTTGTTATTCGGTAGTTGTTTCGTTTACTCGTTTTTCTTTCTTTTCAGTGTTTTGTGTTTGTTTTGATTAATTTCACGTTTTCTAGTTTATTCTTTCGTTTTTTGTTTTGTAAACTTTGTTTACAATTGACTGGCGCGATTAATTTTGTTTTATTTGATATAATTTTCTTTGTTTCATTAAGGAATAAAGTTTATTAATAAGTAGTTGTTGGACTATGACTATGAGTGGGTGGCGGTGGCAAATGCCGACATAGCGGTTTTAATACTCTCTGCGGCAGTTGCGGTATACATCAAAGGCGCAGGGTCTTGCTATGCCTGGGTGGAATTGGCGGGGAAGGTAGTGTATAGTGTCTACCTATCCCTCAACATAGAAATCATGACATACAAGAAAATGGTTTATGAACTAACCGAAGACGTACGTGTCTACCTACCCCTCAACATAGAAATCGTGACATACAAGAAAGTGGTTGATGAACTAACTGAAGACGTAGTGAGGTGGAGGACAAAGGCAGGGATTTCATCGCTAAATCCATGAACTGGGGGACGCATCTGGATGATCAGTAGGATGATGTGATAGAAGATGCAATGGTCTCTGTCGACCTCGTTTGTGTAAACCGCAGAGGAGTTATGACATTCGAGAGAGGGGGCTGAAGTGTCTCCGTTCCGGACTTGACCTTTGTCCGTATCAGAAGTGTACAGCAGCCGATAAGTTGGGAGACACTGGACCAGGAAACGTTAAGCGCCCATCGTATGATCTCATTCGAGATTGGCGCCAAAACCCCGGAAGTGCAGATAAACTTCAGGAGATCAGGTTTCCAGAAAAGCAGTTCAGAGCTGGGCAGTTCAGGTCGACCATTCAGACTGAGACTGGAACCATGGCAAACATGGATCTGAATATATGTTGACTGAAACTGTCTATAGGATATGCAAGGATATGGGTGCCATTAAAGAAGTGGCCGCGGAACGTAAAGGAGTTTAATGGTGGACCAATGACCTCACGGAGCTGAGGAAGGTCTGTGTGGCCAGTGGACGATGTCTTCAAAGAGCGTATCGACGGGGTGGCTACGTTGAAGAAAAGCTTCATCGTTTGTGGATATCAAGAACGGAGTATGGAAAAGTAATTGCGATAGCCAAAAAACGAAAGAAAAATCAGTTATGCGAGGCAGTAGACGACGATCCATACAGATTTGACACCTATCCATACAAGGGTGACGCCTTTCGGATAGTTAGGAAGAGGTTCGGTAGGAGGCTACCGCTCCTAACAAGAGAAGAATCGGTGACCAGTGTAGGAGAGCTGTTCCCGAGGGGAAGGAATTTTTTAGAGGAAGGAAGTAGTCGCCGAAGATATAGTTCCTTTCACGCAGCAGGACTAGTGTAATGCAGTTAAAATGATCAAAAGTGGTACGAATCCGGGGTCGGATAGAGTCCCCCCCCCCCCCCGGAAATCGTTAAAATCATGACAGAGGTCGCGCCAGTTGTAGTACTGCAAGCCATGAACATGGTGATAGAATGTGAGTGGATACCCCAGGGATGGAGGGGTGCAAGGCTGGTATTGTTAAAAAAGAAGGTCGGACTAATGGGCCACTCAACAAATTATAAACCACTTTGCTTATTGAGCTGCATGGCGAAATTATTGAAAAAAAATGCTTCTCAAACGAATAAATGAAGGAGTTTTGTTGACAGACGGGTTTCACGAGGATCAATACGGCTTTCGGGCCGGTTGTTCAGCGTTAGACGTGTTGGAGCGTGTAATGGGCAGAGTCCGGACTGCAGTCCAAGGTACCTGGTGAACAAGAAAGTTAGCTACAGTTGTGCAGCTAATTTTCTAAGTTGAATACGTAACGCATTCAACCAGATCCCAGTGGGATGTGATATTCCGCGAACTCAGGGCTTGACAGGACAGGCTCGACAGGAATCGAACCTTCACCGTACATGTGAAAGAAGCAACCAGAAAGTGAGAGAGAGTGGATCAGGTATTGAGTAGAATGATGGCTAACAAAGGGGGTCCAAGAACCATGAAGAGGAAATTCCTGGCAACTGTACTCTCGTCAGTGGTATTATACGGAGTGTAGATTTGGCAGGGAACTCTTTCCAGAGATCAACATGTGAGTTGACTGATGAGGTTGCAACGCAGACTTAATCTCCGGATAATCGCAGGATACAGAATCATAAGTACAGAGGCGGCATCCGCGATAGCGGGGGTTCCTCCGGTGGATTTGCAGCCTAAGATGAGGATTTTCATTGTGAACTGTAGGGACAGGATGTCAGCAGTAGATGAACTGTACACAGACTGAAACTGAAGGTGGCAAACGACAACCAAGGGTACATGGACATACGAGCTCATCAGGGATGTCAGAAGTAGGACAGAGAGGAGCCATGGAGACACGAACTTCGAGTTTACCCAATTCCTTTTTTGGCCATCGGTGTTTTCGTGATTATTTACAACAGATGGGTAGGAGCATCACCAGCCAATGTCATGACTGCGGGGAACAGAACACCGCGGAACATGTGGTGTTCTGCCCAAGATGGCGGGATTTGAAAGCCGGACTGGTGCAGGAAGGAATAGTGGGCGCGAGCAATATCATAAGAGTAATACTTAGCAGCAAGGACAAGTGGGATAAAGTATTAACAATGGTCTCCACCATAATACGTGAAAAGACGCATGTGGAAAGAATTCGGCAGAATATGGATCAATGGATGAACCGAGGCACGGAGTCCGAAGATAAACGATCTTGGGGCCAGCCTCTGGTGGCCAGAGGCGGGGGCTCTCCGGAGTCACCATCCATCAATCTCCCCCAGGGGACGCCACGGGGTCATTTCGAATCGGATGACAGAGAGCCCGGATGATCATGCGGGGGCTGAGTACAAGCCATAGGAATTAGTGCCGGCCCCTGCGTGGCTGGAGGGGGAGGTTTTTAGTGGGTGAGAACCCCGCACTGCCGTCAGAGCGTGCCTGGCGGCGGCTGACAGAGCTTATTCCTCCCCCTACGGAAAAAATGACATAATTAGTTTTATTTATTAAATAAAATTACAATTATTTATTGTATCTATTCAAAATTCTTTTGAATAGATACAATAAATAATACACATCAAGCCGTTTCTCAAAAGTAAATACTTGAGCCGAGTAAGAGTATTGATAAACATAGTATAATTAACCGTATAATTAACAATACAATAAAATGTATTTTGTAAAAACATCTCTTAGAGGAATAAATAACAAAAAAAAAATACCCAAATTAAAATGATTAATATACACTGTTAAAATCGTAGTCATCATTTACAGAAAAATCCTTCAAATATTTCTAAGGAGTAAATAGAAACAAAATTACCCTAATCATTACAAGCACTTATTAATACTGGGATGTACCGCGCTAATAATTTTCTATGAATTCAAGATCACAGTCCACCAATAACTTAAGTAGAGTGTTTGTTTATATTATTAAAGTGGATTCGACTCTAAATACGTATATAATTTTTTGACAAAACGCTTTAATATTTTTTTTAATTCTGGGACCACCAACACGTTGAAAAATACGATAAAGTATCATTTTAGATCTAAACTATTTTTATTTTATATACGTATAATAATTATAATTAAAAAAAAAAAAAAATGGATTTATATTTAAATAATAAATTACTTTTTATAACTATGCACGTGCATATGTTGCTCTATAAAAGGATAAACACGAATTGTGAATCTTTACTTCATTTCTTAAATTCTTGTTGCTTTTAGTAGACGAAATAAAGAAATAACTTTTAGTTTTTACCATTCTACTATCCTTGTTTTTACATGTAAATGATGACATATAGGATAGGGTAACGTCCTATTATAGGGTAATATAAAGTTATATTTATCACAAAATTTACGTACACACGTATAGAGAGATACGCACAGTTGCACGCGTTCATACATTCACGCATACGTGCCTTGCATTGAACACTTCTTCTTTGCTTCTACCCCTCCCCGCTAAACCCTTTAGAAATAACCCTCTTTCACTATGTATCATCCCTTTTCATCTTACACTCTCCCTTATAATCATCTTTACACTTGGTATATTTCTAAGATATTATATTGCATGTTATTATATAGCTATAAGCGTAGTTGTTTAATGATGTAGGTAAGGTATTCTAAACCTATTGTACTGTAAATATACACGTACATCATTGAAATTACGAGTATTATTCAAGAAAATGAACAGATTTTCTTCGTTTCTGTTTAATGCTGTTACTAAAACTGGTTGTAATTTTGTTTATATTGTGTTTCTATTAAGAGAGGAAAGCTTCTTTAGTATTACAGAAAATTTTGTTTATTTTAATGAATCATGTTTCAAAATTACTTATATACTCTCCATTTTAGGAAGGAGGCACTGCCCCCTGGACCCCTTGTGTTCATTAAACTCATGCTTTGAGAATAATAATGATAAATAAAAATTAAATTCTGTTCAATATATAGAATATCTCAGCGTAATGTAATTTCTTCAAAGCAACAGTTTGCCCAGTACAAGATCCGAAACTTTGATTGATCTGAAGAATGCGGGTTACAAATAGTCCGCTTTCATCTTAAAAATAGTATTTATAGCTGGTTACCCGTTCTTTTTACGGGTAAAAATGTATTTTACCCGGTTCTTAGCGTTACACGACAAACACCACTAGGAAGTCACCGAACTTTTTTCTCATATTTTTTTTAAAATTTAAATAAATTTTTTTTTTTATTTTATGTTTTTTAGTCAAGTGACCGGAGGCAGGTGCAGCCAACCAACCGCGTCGCACATATAATAAACGGTGGCAGTGGCTGTGTTTACATCGCCGCACTGTACACCGACGCACCTAATAAAAAACTGAAATTTAAAAAAGACCCAAAAATAGTTTTTAGATATTTATCAGAAGAGTATTTGCAAACCCAAATCTAGCGAATATTTCGTTTAGTATAATCAGAAATGGAAAAAATTAATCATTCTTCAAAATTTTTTACCTTTCTTTACCCCTTTCAAGGTTGAATTTCAAAAATATCTAGAAACTAGTTTTTAGATATTTACATGAAAATTACACACATAAAAAATAAAGTTGATATTTTTAATTGTTACCGAGGAATTAAAAAAATATAAAAATTTAATTTTAACCTTTTGAACTCAGAATTTCAAAAAAAATCCTTTCTTAGTATGCACTTACGCCGTAAGAACAGAGTTCATTAAATTAATAAAAATTTGTTTTAATTTATTTTTAGTCATTTTTGCTGGGTGTTCGGAGCGTTGATAATGAGTCAGCCAGGACATCATGTTTTTATAGGTACAAATATATATTTATTATAAAGTTACAAGGAATATATGAATTATAAATGCATTACAAAACTATACTTATTAGCCTTCCTTACCAAAATTCAATGACTTGTGCTGGCTAGTGTAAGATGTAATCCAATCTTGATTGAGAAAGATTAGTATTTAGCATACAACTTGGATAAATTAAGTTAAAAAAATAAACAAACTATCAACCAATTAACAAAAAAATTATAAATTTACAAAAGAATAAAAAAAGATTTATGAAAATTTTAACAAAAAACATTTAAAAATAAAAATCTGCAATTTTAATCTATTTATAAAAAATATATATATAAAAAAAATTTTAATGATTAAAAACTCTTGACAACAATGTAATCAACAAAAAATTAATTAACAAACTAAATTTTAACATTTATTCAAGACAGATTAAAATATATAAAACATTTTTAAAGATCTTGTATCTTTTATAAATAAAAGATACAAATTTATAGTTCGTAATTGCTCATTAAATTTCTACTTAAACTTTAATATTTAATTAGCACGTAATTTGATTTTGAATCATTATTTCCAATATTAACAGAAATCCAGTATGAATATATAACATTTTTTAATACATTTTACTTTGAATTTTTTATACGTAGATATCTAAGAAAGAATACCGAAAAATTGAAATCGATAATAAGTGTGTGTGAGTGTGTGTGTGTGTGTGTGTGTGTGTGTGTGTGTGTGTGTGTGTGTGTGTGTGTGTGTGTGTGTGCTCGCACGCAATTTTTAATGATCCCTGAGTTTAAGATTTAAGATATTTATTAAAATGCACCTCATACTCGTATAAGAAAATTTTAAATATTTAAAAGTATATAATTATGTTGATAAAATAACAGTGTATATTTCATGACCCATTGCAAATAAATTCTTTAAAGAATAGCTGAAACCATACAACCAACTCTTTCGCGGTTTTTAATTAAGAACCGGGGTTTTCGTTAAAAACTGAAACATACAACAAACACACATATCTCTACACACAAAATACCCATACACGCACATATTAATAATTATACGAGTAGTTGTATGTAAACAGAAACACATATAGTAATATTAGTTAATAAAAATTATAGCGTAAGAATAATCCTTGCGTTAATCCTATTATTAAACTACTGGCAGTGTGTAATATAATGCATTGTTTTTCAATAGAAGGTATTGTTCAGTCTCATGTATTCATCTCCCCTTTTTTTTGTAATCCTCTTTATTTATTGTAATCAAGTATTCTAGCAGTATTGTCTTTTTCTTTATATAAAAGTATATGAACTTGTTTACTATTTAACTGGCCTAGTTGCCAGTTGATAATTATTTATAATGTTTAAAATGTATGTAAGATTATTCTATGTTATATATCCAACACGATCACTACACGAACAGTAATATTGTAACAATCATTTTCACACAAAAACATTATTCAGAATTCATATATATTAAAGGATATAATTTAAATATGATTAAATACTGTTTTATTTATTCAAAATGAACCGGCGACATTAGTTAGAATTAATATACCAAGATACACACCTTAAACACCTATGTACTAAACATAAACACCTATGTACTAGTTTGTGGTTTTACACTATCTACCATATCCTGTGATGCAGGCCGAACGGCTATGTAATGCACCTAGGATTGTAGATATACCATTTAAAGTTGCTTTCACTGAGATTAATGATGATCACCATGGTTATAGAAGATGATAACCATCTTCTATAACCATTTTCGAATTATAAAATCCTGCTTTCAGTATTGATATTACAGAAATTTATGGCATTTTCACACACGCTACAAATAATTCATCTCATCCTCTGAAGCAATACCTAACGGTAGACCCAGGTTAAAAAAAAATGAGTGAAGTATTGCAAAAAGAAAAGTAAATGTTTATTTGACAAGAAGTGCATGAGTAAAAGGTAGTAAATTAGATCTGGAAACAAACAATTTTTAATTTAATAAGAATTTTGTATTTATTTTTGAAAAAAAAAACGGCGGACGTATATTGTTTGACTATTTGAATGAAATTTTGTTTCTTATTTCTGATTTTAAAGATGAAAATATTTTATATTAATCTGATTTGCTGAGACAAATATCGATCATTAAAATACATATGCATATATATATACATATATTTACAGAGTGTTTCTAAATGGTGGGCTGGCTATACTTTTTCGAATTCTTCTTGTAAAACTAAATAAAAAATATCCTTAGGAAAAATGGCAATTTCTCATTCGTTCCTCCTTGTCCACCATTTTGTTATTTTTATATAAAAATGTATATCTCAAGTTCGGATAAAGGAATCACATTAATATGTGGTAAGCGGATATGTGGTCACTCGGCAATATGAAAACCGATTTAAAAAAATAAAATGTCATTTTGTTATAAATAAAAGTCTTAATAGTTTAGCAAACATACATTTTGATAAAACTTATATTTATGGAGATATAACGGCTTGAAAATAAACATGGCCGACATTTTGTAATTTTCGAAGGTATTTAAATCCTGATTTTTTGCTAATTTTGAACCTGTATTATAAAGGCGCTTATCAAATATTAATGTGATTCCTCTATCAGAACTTGAGATATACATTTTTCTATAAAATTAACAAAATGGCGGACAGGTAGAGAACAAAGGAGAAATTGCCATTTTTCCTAAGGATATTTTTTGTTTAGTTTTACAAGTAGAAGTTCTATAGCTTCGAAATTTCTAAAACAATAAAAAATAATTACATAATTAACATCATTACTTTCATGAAAGTATAAGGTGTTAAGTAATGGATTTTTTTACCCTTTTTCTTTACCTATTTCATATTATGTACAGTGAACACACACGTACAACGAATAATTTAGGATAAAAATTTAATTTTATTGTAATATTTATAAATTTATTTTGATCCGACTGTTTATAGAAATTTCTTCTTTATATTTTTATCGATATTGCCAATAAAAGCAGCATTACAATTGAATAGATAAAATACAACATATAAATTATATAAGGAATAGATTATTTTTTATTAATTTAAGAATAAATTACATCATAATTATATCGTTAAATTTTTATGTATTTAGAGGTACACTAAAAATTTAAACAATTATTTCAGTCCTGTATTACGTAGTACCACGAGCAGATGAATTAAAATGAGTATATGTAAAAAAATAAATAGATATATGTGATGGATTTAGTACGTCTGAATTCAGTTGTGCGTTTAATTTTCTTGTTATTGTACCGTTTGGTGCTGGGTATCTGTTGATGTTTGTGACAGTACGCGTGCGTATTACGTACTCTTTATAGTTTACCTGTGTTCGCAGTCCTGTACGATTACGTAACCGCATACAGTCGATTAGTTACTGAATCCACGTTGACCGGTCCGGTTTAATTAGCGAGTTCAGTGCGCGTTTTATTTCATTGATTAATGTAAACTACATAAAATTATTACGACAAATAATTTGTTTCAGTAAAGTCGATTTATATTTTTCTAGTAAATGTCTTTAATATCTCTATAATGAAATAAGATTTTAAAAACAGCACAGTAAATTGGAAGTACAATAGGTAAGATTTATTAAGTAACATATAATCGATATCGTATAATTTATGTGTTTAATGTGTCCTTTGTTTAGGTTTACCATTATTTTATTACTGTCGCCCTGTACATATATTTCAAAGCGAGGATATTTTTAAAGTATTTTTTATATTTATGATGTAACATATTTATGTAGAAGTTGTTAAGCAGAAATGAAAGCCGGTACGACAGACGTTTTATCTACGTGTACTTAAGATTGTGGAATAAAAAGTCAGTTGTGACTTAAAACCGACTCGCATTTTTCTTAATTTCAAATAGCTTAAACTTGAATTTGAATTAAATAAGTTGTATTTATATTTTAATTATTCATTAAAGGAAAATGTTATGCAAAAAGAAATTCTTTTTTGAGTAATCAGATAATTTACGTGACTGCTTTGATGCTGTACTCCATTATCTTTTTTGTTTACTACTTTTCGAGGAAAAGTACTGAATTACTTTCGGTCGCGGTTGGGAGGGGGGTGAAATTGGATTTTCTTTATTTTCAGATATGAGTACGAAAATACAATTCACTTAAATTGTGGATTTCTTGTATATTTATAGGTCTCTATATAAAATTTTGTGGATCGAAAATCTTTAAAATTACTAGATCAATTTCGTTGAAATTATATACGCTGTAAAAGTGTATCTAAAGTTGTGCATGTAAATATTTGATGAAGATTGATTGAATTGTTCTTGAGTTACAATCAATTTAAGATCGAAAAATTTGAGCGGGGCAAGTTAGAAGCGTGGTTCATTATGATGCTGCAAATTGGAACGTTGACGTTTATTTATCTACGGTATTCATTGTGTATTCATTGACCTTCTCTATGAATCATGAGACCTTGCCGTTGGTGAGGGGGCTTGAGTGCTCAGTGATACAGAGTAGCTGGACCGAAGGTTCAACCATATCGGAGAGGTATCTGTTGAGAGACAGACTAAGGAATGATTCCTGAAAGAGGGCAGCAGCTCTTTCAGTAGTTGTTAAGGGCGTATGTCAGGACGACTTAAACGGCCATATCAACAGCACTCAGTCCTCTGAGTACTGCGCAGCTGAAAGCAATGGAAAACTACAGCTGCTTTTTTTCAAGAAAATGTAGCTCTCTGCATTTTCATATAGCAATGATGGAGGTGCCTTCCTTGGTAAAATATTCCGGAGGTAAACAGTTTATTTCATAAGATATTTTCTTTCTCTTTTTTCCTATTATTTATGCTTCGCTGCTTAGAAAGACATTTATGTAAAAATCAATAACCGTAAAGATTGTTGACGACTTGATGTAAGTCACAAATCATTTAACATTCAGAAATAAAACATAACCAAAATAATGTAATAAATTGCATAACTATCCCCAAGAATAATAAAATTCCCTGCCGGGATTAATAAAGAAAATGAGGAATGAAGCGATTTCATTGTATTCTTTATCGTGTCAAATATACGGCCGCATAAATATAAGAAAATCCCATCGAAATTCAAATGATGTTTAGCTTTATTCTATCTTTATTCTATTCACAGCACGGTCTAGATGTATGAGAAAGCAACTCTGTTTTTAGTTCCAACACGATAATAAAAATGATTAATCTAAAGAATCAGATTAATATATTTTTGTAATGAGAAAAATTTATTTTGTATACACTATTTTATATCAGTTGGGGAATAAGTAAAACAAAGCTAAAACTAAAATGTTAAGTAATTTGGGTTCTATCATTTACGATAACAAGTTTTAACCGATTTAACTACGAGTAATTACCCTAGTACTTTATTTTTTTTTAAAATTGTATTTAATTCACATTAAATTATCATTATGCGTATTATTATGATGTCATTTGTATTAAATTGTTGAAAATTTAAGACAAAAAATTGTAAAATATTTATATATTCCATGAAAGTAATTATTTAAAAGCACAAATTCCAAGATTTATAGTTTTATTTATTTTGGATAATTGATTGTAGCTGAATTGTTTATTTGTTTGGAAAGTGGCATCTGCGTTTGTACGTAATCATAAAAAGGTATACAACCTTTCAGGGAATAGAACAAAAATATGATCCTTCCAGGAACGGCTGGTTGAGTTCAGGTAATACTAACCTTTATTATTATTATTATTATTACTTTTTTTTACATCCATTTTAAGGAAACCTTATAATGGCAGTGTAGCAAATGATGGATTAATCTTACGAAATAATAGGTTACAATTACAAAGAGTAATATTTTTCTTATACGAGTTAACTAACAAGTAATATATAGTAATATACTGCTCACATCAAATGGCGGTCTATTTAAATGAAAGAACTTTTGTACATTACATTTCAATTAGTTTGAAATTATTTAAATAGTATGAATTTTTTTTCAATTTAGTTAATTCTTCTTTAGTAAACAAATATGTATTTTTCCCATGGAAACCTTTAAATAATAATTTTCAGATTATTTTTGAAAATTTTTTCAATCGTTTCTTGATTTTATAAAATAGCAGGTATTGCTAGGCTACTTTGAGGAGTGTCCGAATGTTGATTTGGCTACCTGCATACCGCTTATGATATTATCTTTGGCGATGTATTCGAATATTAATAACAACACTCTTTATAATGACAGTAAAAAATCAAGCGTGATGTTAGATTATTCCTTCGGTCTCTTTTTATTTTATTTTATGCAGTTTCATTTAATTTCAAAAGTTGTCCTCTAAACATCGAAGAAAAACTTTTACTTTCCAAATAAACGGTTTTTACCTTTGAAAGAAAAGTTTTTTCAAAGGAAAATTCACGTTATTTACTACTAACTTCACTGTACTTTTGTGTAAAGTGTAAACAAACCTAAAAATAATTATGTTTACTAGGAGACTGTTCAGTGTTTCTCATTTATTAATAGATAGCTTAATTTGACAACTTCTGATTCGCTTTTTATTTATTAACATACATGATCTTGATCTTTTTAATATATTTAAACGAACGTTTTTAAAATTATAGATTTTCTTTAAATTATGGCTTCTTAATATAAAATTTAAAAAAATGAGAATAACATTATTGACTGTACCCTGATATGTAATTATCGTTAAAAAATATATATTTAAGTCTTTATATAAATTTAATAAAATGTTTTTAAAATAATCCAGTAGTCATAGAAGGTAAAATTTCAGGTTTAAGGTATATGTGGTTTCTAAGCAATTTATATTACTTTTCATAGTTACTTTGTTTTTTCTCAAAGCACTACTACTTGTGTTTATATATATATATATATATATATATATATATATATATATATATACACATACACACACACACATGCACGTGCGCGCATTTTTAAATACTCTGCTCATCTAGTATCCTATTAATGTTTATGAAATTTGTTCTGGGTGTAAAAAAGTTATTGAAAACCTTTTATTTGTATTTTTAATTAAAATTACAGTTGTGTATCTGTTCATAATTACTTTTTCATGTTTATTAATTTCGCCTCGAGTTTTCGAAAAAAAGGAAATTTACATCGAGTTTCTAACAACAATAAGTTGATTTAGATCAACTAAAGAGTATTATTAAATTTAATTTTTATAAATTCTTGGGGCAAAAAGAAATATGGAATAACCCATATTAATTACAACAGTTATTAGATGTTAGTTTTGGAGGAATTAGGATTGGGAATTCAATGTAAAGTTAAAGAAATAAAATCTATTCACAACTAAAATTTATTTTCTTAGTTACAAAAGAAAAAGGTGTTAAGAAAGAATACCAACTCTTAAATAAATTTTCAATAATTGAACATAGAAAATTTAAAATTAGCAAAAGCTTCTACTTCGAATCGATCTATTTTTCGGTATGAAATCACCACACTCGTAAGTTCTCGTGGGGGAGCAACTCAAAACTTTTAAATGGTAAGGATAGGATTATGACAGATCAATTTGGAGGGATTGAAAAAATGAAGTACATAATTCCAGGCTACGACATAATTTCGAAGTATAGGAGTACGAAAATACCATTCACTCATTCACTTAAATTGGGGGTTTCTAAAACACACACACACACAGAGTGTATCACGAAGTCACTTGGGACTTTCATAACCTATTCTACTCGTAAAAAATAATGAAAAAAGCTCATATAAACATATGTCCTAAAATGCTTCGTTTACCAGTTACGGCTAGTGAAAAATTATGCTCGGATTTCAACTACTCTGGTGAAATGAGGTCGTAACTGAAATTTTTAGGACGTTAATTAAGGGACATAATTAGTAATCTCTAATGGATTTTGACCTGAAAAATCGAATAAAATAGGTCCCAGAATCGTAAATGTAGTAGGTTTTAAGAAATAAGGGGTGAAAACCAATAAATTATGTTAAAAACTCTATTTTATTATGTTTGACGTACAATAACATTATTAAAAGGGTAATAAACACAACCTTTAAACAAAACTAGTGAAGAATTTGATTCTGAACAGAATTGTGTAAGATAAGTTGAATAAAATTTTAAAAATTCGAAAAATTTTAATTTTATTTAGAAACAGCATTACCACATTTGTTATAAAAGTACTTATTTAATGTAAACAAAACAAATTTTTTTTTGTTACTGTGAAAAATTTGTAAAAATAAAATTTAATGTCAAAAATTGCTGTTAAAAATTAAAAAAAAAACTGAAAATTACAGAACAATTGTAAAATAAAAATTACTTAGATAATAATTGTTTTATTAATGGCAGAAATACAAAAAAAATTATTTGAAAACTTATTTCATAGTTGGCAATAAAATTAAAACATCTGATCAGCAATGCGCAGTACTGTATTATTGTTGAAATAATTCTGTAAGGTGCATTAAGTATATCGGGTACTGTGAACTGTTCTGTCGTTATTGAAGGTTTTCTGTGAATTTTACTTTGAACGTGATCGGTTCGCGATTGAAGTAATGCCATACTTATTTTCAAGAGAGGAATACGGTGACATGGTATTCGTTTTGGATGTGTATTGTTATCGCTGCTGAAGTAGAATATGAATTACGTTTTCCGAATCGCAGGAGTCCAGATCCCAAACAATTATCACGACGTTTCGCAATCTTCGGGAAAAAATTCACCTAGTTAGTATTCGTACCACCTACAAACGATCATCTACCCAACACAACGCTGTTATTGATGAACTTATTATCGATGCAGTTCAGCACAATCCAGGCATCACTAAGCGACGTCTTTCTAAGCGGATTGGAGTTTCGCTTTCGATAGTTTGGAGGACAATTAAACAAAATAATGTGTTTTTTCCCCATTTAACAAAGTTATTGTACATCAAACACAAAAAACAGGGTTTTTTACCCCAACTTATTGGTTTTCACCCCAAATATTTGAAAGACTACTGCATTTACGGTTCTGGGAACTATTTTATTCGATTTTTTAGGTCAAAAACCACGAGATCACTAAGTATGATGCTTAATTAACATGCTAAAATATACTGTACGACCTCACTTCACCGTCGTAGCTGAAATCCGAGCGAACTCTTTCGCTAGCCGTAGCATTTTACGTCATGTTTTTATAAACATTTCCCATTATTTTTACGCGTAGAATAGGTTACGAACGTCCAGGGAGAACTTCGTGATACATTCTGTGTATGTAGGCCTGGGTATAAAATTTTTTCGTTCGAAAATATCCAAAACTAGATAACCAAATAGTAACCGTTTAATGTTTTTCACAGCTATTTTCAAAAGTGGCCAATAGTGTACTCAAGTATTTACCTCTTATCGAACAATATACCGTTTTGTAGTAGTAAAATTTGATTTTTTAGTGAATCACAGGCGGGAAGTTTCTTAAAAGAACCACTTCTGAATTTGGCTATGAAAAGTATTAAATCGTCTCCATTTTCATTGGAGTTGTCGTCCCTCGATGCTTTTACGTCAGAATGACTACTCCCTTTAAAATCATGACATAATCCTATCCTTTCCATTTAAAATTTTGTAATTATCCTCCACGGATAATCGCTATGGAATCGGAATAGTGTAGTTTTATATAAAAATGAATCGTTTGAAGTTAGGGACATTTACTTAGTGTTATCTTTCCTTCTTTTTAACGGTTGAAAAGTTATTCAAGGATTTCCATATTTTGTTAACAACTTGTACTGTAATACTGAAAATAAAAAAAATTAACTGGTATCAATGTGTAGACGAATCAAACTATAAACGTTTATTTATTTTACTATTATTATTATTATAACAGTTTTTTAAGCTAATAAAGTCATTTAATAAATAAATATATAAATCAAGTCCTAAAGGTAAAAATAAATTTTATCTTCTAACACCGGAAAAGTGTAAAATTTTAAGCTGTAAAAATGCCAAAAAGTTTCTCCATCTCGGTTGTAAGTTTTTAATGTATATAGAGCCTACTGATAAAAACATTTCTTAGTAATATTTGTTCATGTAGTTTTATTTTTGGCTATACAAACCTTTACTAATATATATCGGCTGGCGTATTGCTGTGCACATAGGCTGACGGTGGCTTACCGCGCTATTAACTTTCCTGAACAACTCTGACAATGGACTGAATACATGTAAGTATACGGAGATGTAATAGATGTTTTCGTAAAGGAATGACTATCTAACTGTTTCACCCGTCCTATCGATCTATCTCTCTCTCACGCAATGTGCACAGCTATACGCCGCCCACCATACGTGTTTTACACTTCATTTATAACTTTTTTATCGTATTACATGAATTTTTATCAATATACTTCAACAATATCTTATCTATTTTTTCCCCTTTTTTTAATTGATATTATTGTATCGCAGGTATTATTGTGTAATCATATGGATTAATTTTCTTTTTGAAACAAACCTTTGTAGAATTAAATTTGATATTAGTTTATTTCATTAAACGTAAAAAAAAGAAAACATTCATTATACGAAAATTATTAGTAATTATTGTTATTATAAATTGTTAGAAACTTATTTAAGATTTCATATAATCATACATTATTAATCGTTTAAGCCTGTTATTACAATATAAACTGCGTAAAAGTAAAACCAAATTGCATCCTTATTATCAAACAATAAAAAAATTGTAAATTTACGGATAGTATGATTAAATTAAGGATCTTTAAAGTTCTGTTGCATATTTATTTTTTTTTCTATAATATTAAGTGATTATTAAAATAACGTAAAGTAATTTACGACTAATTTGCTTAAAGCCTTTGTTCCTTAAATCAATTCAGCTTAAAACGTAAGATCTCTAATCTAGTAACCGATTAAAAATTATTAAAATCTAGTGTACATTTTTTCGTTATTTGTGTTAAGTGGATTTGTGTAAGTTGGATCGTTATTTTTAAGTATAGAAATTTCAAAATGGTTTGAATACATCAAATATATTTACTACTTTAAAAATTGTTGTTCAAAATAAGTTTATATTGGTAAGATCTGACCTGTAATTTTAAGTTTTCTCTTGTATCGTAACCTTTTAAATTGATAAATTGGTTTCCTAATGTCTTTTTATTTCTTTTATAAGTTTTTCTATTTAAACTTTCTTCCTTTTTCAGAGTAAATTCAGAACACCTACAAAAAATTATGGAAATTCTATTTATCAATGTACCCGGCACTCTTCTAAGTATGATTTCTTGTTTTTATAAGAACAGGTTACCCAAAATTTTCTTATTAGATTTTTATTTATTTACTTTTTTAATAATTTCCTATAAATTTTATTGTTAAAATACTTTTCGATAGTTTTAAGAAAAATGTTTTGCCAAAAAATTGAGATAAAATCAATTGTAAGTATTAAAAATATTAAATTTTTTGTTGTCTATTTACCAGGTGTCGAAATACAAATATTTGTAGAAATTAACCTATTTAATAACGACTTGCTTGATTTTACTTTAATGTATACACACAAATGTGCGGACACACACACTATCTTTTCACTTAATTTATTATTTAAAACATTTTTTATGAAAATTATTGATTTAACTGAAAATATTTTTAAAGACGTAATTTAAAAAACTGAATCACGCAACTATTATTATTATATGTATATTTTTATATATATGTATTGTTTTTTTTATCTATAGTCGCATCAACAATTAAAGTCATTAGTGACTTATAAATGTCAAGACTATTCATTTATCGGTAAATGAGTAATCTTGAACAAACTCAGGAACAACATTCCTGAGACTAGTGTTTAATTGAAACCCAACTATAAAAGAATACCGGTATCCATGATCTAGTATTCAAATCCGAGTAAAAATAACTACCTTTATTAGGCTTTGAACCTAGAACTCTCGACTTAGCTGATTTACGACGACGAGTTTACCGCTTGACCGACCGCGGCGTTGCGTTATTATAATTTAAATTTGCTGCATTTCAACTGATATATGTATAATTTTAGAAATTTAAATTAATTAATGCAACACAATTCATGTTAAAAGTATATTGTATTAAGATTATACAGTTATAATTTATTTAATATACTCGAAGTATAGTACACATTTTCATTTGTTTGCTTTATTTTTATTTTATTTTATATTTTTTACTGTTAGGTCTGTCCAATAAGTCCTAATAAGTCTGTTAATATAAGTCCATAGGAAGATTAGTAAATTAGGGCTAAGGGCTTAAAAAATATGAAAGTTAAAAATTACATATTTTAACATAAAATTAAATACCAGGTAATATTTAGTCATTAATAAATTTGATTTCTATAAAGTGATTATGTACAGTTATAAATATTAGTTGTGATACACCTCCTGCTGTGATGGGAGAGAAAACTATTATTTTCAGGTAAAATTGGTGACTACCTTTAAAAATCCCTTTAACTCAAAATGCTTTTCGTTTGAAAATAATGATATTCTTTTTTTTTGATTTTAAACATTTTTTTATAGTCTAAACATTTTTTAAAATATTTCCGCCAGTATATATATTTTCGTCCTTTCAATTTAAAAAAAAACTTGTGCAGTTTGCGCAAGAAGACGACTTTTCGTTAATTTTTTGATTTAGTTTTAATATATTAATATATATATATTTTTTTAATTTGGTTTAATATTGCTATCATTAGATGCTGCCACGGTTCTAACTTGCTCCGCTCACATTTTTTCGACCTTAAATTGAGTATAACTCAAGAAAGACTCGTTCCTTCTTAATCAAATCTTTACATCCATAACTAAAGGTACACTACTACACCAAATCTAAATTTCAATGAAATTGTAGTAGTTTTGGAGAGTTTCAAGCCACAAAATTTTATACATAGTCTTATAAATAAGTAAACATATAAGGAAACCAACAATTTAAGTGAATGGTATTTTCGTACTTCTCTTACATCAAAACACAAAGAAAATTCATTTTCACCTCTCACTCACAACATCCGACCACAAGTAATATCGTACTTTTCTTCGAAAACTTGGTAAAAGTATTTAATAAAGTTGTAAAATGCTTACTTTTTGCAAAATGATGTAGCCTCACCAGCAAAAGATCTAGAATCAACGCAAAATAAAAAAAATAAATAAAAAATAGAAATTTTATATAAAATTACGAAAAAAATGTTCAGAGAAAAAACAAAACGTATAATTAACATTAAAACCGCACCCAAAACTTTTAAAAACAGAAACAGGAGTAATATATAAAGTCAGTCGATTCAAATACCTTAGTGAAACAATAGAACAAACTGAACTAGAAAAAAGAATAATGAAACAAAATAAAGCCTATACATTAAACTGAGGACTTTAAAAACAAAGTTGTTATTTAGAAATGCAAAATTGGGACACTAATATCGTGCAAATAGCAAAAGTTTATATGCCTCTGAATGCTTTCTCTCCATACTAATAATTATCTCCCCAGTTTAATAAAAATATTTATATATATATATATAGGAAAGTACAAAATAATAATGTTGCCGAAAAACTTCCAACTTACAAAAATGAAAGAAGGATGGAAAGTACAACCCGATGAAAAACTATATGAACAAACCGAAAAATTCCTAATATAGTTATAAGGAAGTAACTTTAATTTTACGACCACCTTTCTTCTTCTTTTGTTGTCAATCCTAAGATTGGTTTGCAGCTGATCTCCAAATATCACGATTCTCCGCAAGTTCCTACAACGCTATGTAAGTTCCGCAATCCATATCACCCGTAATCTGATAGATGTACTTCATTCTTGGCCTGTCTCTAGCGTTTCCTTCCACAGTAGTTTCCTTTCTTGGCCAGGCTTGTGCGATTTATTACTTCCTTCTTTGATCTACCGTTTACCGCATTCTGCTACCCAAATACGTTAAGGATTCCGCATTTTATTACCGCTCTCCGTTTAGTATGCAATGGACATTTGCTTGCTGTTGTTTTACTACAAGAGTCCTATGTTTATTCGATTGGTGTGCCGATATAATTTTTATTGGTGTTAGTAATTATATCCCGTACCGATAGTGTGCGTTCCATCCCTTCCCACATTACGACAAGATCCTGCTCGCTCTCGGCCAACACCGCTATGTCGTCAGAAAATTGTATCATATCTATAACCCTTACTCCTCCGACTTTTCTCTTACATGATCCAGCCCTCTCTGTATATAACCGTTGAACAATGGAGGCGATACCGTGTAGCCTTGCCGTAGTCCCCGTTTAACAATGGCATGTCTTGATGTTCCCGCATCTTACTACCGCCTTTATAGCATGAATAATAATAAATTAACAAAACAAACGATCCATCACTTCGCAAATAAAAAATGGAACTAAAATGGCTTGCAAAAATTTCCAAAGATTTGAAAGAAAAACAAATAACCTCAGAAGATATTAAAAATAGATAAAAATTTAGGAAAATGATGAAAAACGTGAAACGACTCCGGAATAAATTACGTCCCAAAAAGGAGTAGTAGTAAATTGGACACAAAAAATAAACACTCGGAAAGAATGAAAAAAAAAAAGAAGGTAAATATTAAAATAAAAAAAAGAAAGATAAATGAAAGTATTTAGCTAGCCAAAATTCTTGAATTTTGGTTAGCTAACAGTAGTAGTAAATAATTTTTTATTATGAAATAAAAAATTATTTGAGTAAATTTAAAAAAAGAAAACTACATTTTTCGTTAAAAAAATAACTGAACCTTCTCAATGCTTGATAATATAAATATTAATAATTTAAAAGACTGAGATGGATTGGTGTATTTTCTTTCTTATTTCTATTATAATTTTTTATAATAATATTATGAAAACAGAGTGTTTGAATAAGATACGAATGTTAAAATGACGTAAACGTTTTAACGGATCTCGTATTAAACAGACCACCTTTTATTCTGTTCATTTTTCTTTTTATTTCTTTCTCTGCTTGTTCATACATAATTTTTCTTGAATCTTTTAAACACTGCAGTTTTATAAAATGTCAGATTTTATTTACGTAGGTTTTAAACTTTACTTTGATTAATTCCTAGTAATAAATTAATAATGTAAACTAAAATTTTATTTTTAACTGACCGTGAATATAAATGTACAACTGCATTTAGATAGACTTATTTTTCTCCTAGTTCTAAATGTACTTGCAAACAAGATGATCTTTATTTGTAATCGATAAAATACGATTACGTATTAGTAAATTATGATTAACGATTTAGATATGTAGATGAAAAGAAATACGATAAGTTTATTTTCTTTTTTGACATATTTATATATAAACTAGTTAATATTTCTTTACACCTACATGATAAACTGTAGAAAGATGTGTTATTAATGTATAGGTGTAATTTAAGTGTATCTTTAACAAATCGTTGACGTCATTCCTTTGATGATTATTATTTGTAACTAGTAAGACATATGATGAATAGTCATTCAATTATTGTGCTTTTATATTTCTTTTCCATCCCCATCAATAATGTACGAAACCTAAAAAGTTCGTTTTATCATTTTCTTTTACCGTTGATTTTTTTTTAATAGTAAATAGGTATAAAAAACGATAGAATTTACTATATTTTTCTTAAATAAGTTTTATATATTTTTTAAAATGTTTATTTAAGAAATTATCAAAATTTTGCTTGGTACGAGTATTTTGAGCGGTGTCATACAGGACCCGCGATTTCTAATATTTTGAGATGACTTTCACGTGTTCATTATACGGCAAGGACCAGGGAATCAAGCGTGTGCTTGAATGACAAGATATGGCGTCGATAATATTAATATAACCGATTTTATTGATGAATTACATACTCTACGTTGGATAGAGGCAGCATGCCAAGAGTATATCTTTAAATTTAAACGCTAAAAAGACTGAGTTCATGGTAATTATCATCCACCAGATAACTGAATCCGGAAGATGTTTTTTGAGTGGGGGAAAAATATTAATGAATTTCAGTATCAGAGAAGTATATTCAATAAGCGATTCATATTTTCTGTTTTACAAATAGTTATTTGTCTTTAATTACTACTGACACTTTCAAATATTCTGCATGTTGCGTTTGAGTCAATATTTTAGCGTTAAGTAGAAGGTAACAAATTATGTATATGTCAAAAGGAAAACACTTGGAATAAAGCTGTAGATTAAAATTATTTTCTTGTTTTAATCTTCTTATCTCGCACTGCAAACTTCCAACAATCAGACAAGAACTTGATTCCATTATTTATTTACAGTATGATATTTACTCCTTAATTTAATTTCCAAGAATTTCAGTACGGCTTCATTTTATCCTTCGAGCAGAAATTAAGGTGAAAGATTTTGCAAGTTATAGCTCAAGAACGATCTGATTTCGGACCTATGTTTATATAACTTTTTTCCTGTTTTTACTTTTAGTATATATCCTGAACCTTTTCCGTTAGGCAAACTGTGTGTGTTTGTATATATACGATGGATTCCGGATAATTTGACCGATTCGGGACCTTATGGCCCTATTAAACAGTTAAAATGATTAAAATTATTTTGTAGTCTTACATTATTAATAAAAAGCAAAGCTCTATAAACAAAATAGAAGTCAAAATAATGAATGCCTCTTATAGTCAGTAAAATACAGAAATATGTACTGTAATGTCTCTTACTTGGTTAGACTGAAAAACTTCCACTTGTTTCTTTCATTTCCCTTTTATTACCTGCGGTTCTACAAATTTGGCACAGACTCGCAGTTCTGCTAGCGGGCTTCATTCACTGCCTTCTTGCATAAAATATTGCTGATATTTGTCGATGAATTTTTTTTTTTATCTTGTGTACATAAGCGTTTGATGTCTTCATCTTCAGCTTTATCCAGTTTTTGAGTAATCGTTTTGATTATTTCATCATCATGCCCAAACAACTTGAAAGAATTACTTACTGTGCGGACCAATACTTATTAAATCTTTCTCCTAATTCGAATGTAAAATCTTCGAACTAATTCGAAGGTAAATTGTTAATTGTTAATGAATGCCAATTTGTTTCTGTTTTTACAAAATTGCCCCAATTAAATGGTGGTCCTGTTAACCGGAATTCACTATATATATATATATATATATATATATATATAATGACAATGACCTAACAGTAAATGAAAAAATAATCAGTTTTAATACTTAAAAAAAGGAATCACAAGATGTAATATTATCCTTTTTTTGACTCGTCATTCTTTGTACTATGTCGTTATTTTCAGCTTTGGTTGGTACTCAGATAGAATTTTTATTGAAATTTGAGAAGTGCACCTTCATTATAGATGTATTACGTGTGTTTGTATGCGCAGTCGTATATACATGTTTGTGAACATATCCACGCGCACGTGCTTGATGATTATAGGTTGACGAAGTATTCCGTATAGTAGGGGCAGGCAACAGGTCGTTTGTTATATTACCTTGTCGTATTGTGTAAAGTGTGTGCGTCCAATAAACCCTGCAACAGTATCATATGGTAAGATATCAAATGTCAAGAGGAAACAAAGGAAGTAATTTTTTATTATAATAAACTACGATTTGATTAATCGTGTAGTTTTATATTTTTTTATCCCTTTTTCTTTTGTTTCTTTCGTATCTACTTCTTTTGCATTTATTAAAAAAAAATTTATAATCTTTTTTCCTTACATTACAGAATTCTACTCGGCACTGTACACTATTTGGGCATCAGGGATAATCAGAGGAAGACATAGGAAATTTTTCTTAATTTTAACAAAAATTCTATCTTTATTGACTTATTGAATCGATCTATATTTAAAGACCGGAGGAAAAGGGACTACTTTTATTTTGTAGATAAGATTTCTACTTCATAAAATTACAGGAGGCTGACCTCCTGAATGATTGAAATAGTTTTTATTAAATTTTAAGCAGTTAATGTTATAAAGAGCATATGTGCATTTATTCTTTTACATTAGGAAACGATTTTCGCAAAATCGCGCGCGCGCGAGCGTGTGTGTTTTCAAAATCGAAATGCCAATTACAAAATTATATTTCTAAAATCGGTATAAAATTAGAAATTAGAATTCTGCCAAGCTTAGTCTGTTTTATTTTAAATCAAATTTCTTTATGTTCAGTTGACATTATTTACATAAATCTACTTTATGCACAACTGGTTCTTATGCACAACGAGTTTTTCTTATATTCTGCTAACCCACGAAAGAACGTCGTGTCAATAAACAGAATTTTTTTATGTTTTACAATCAATTCTCAAAAATTATAATATATACAGTTGTAAGACCCGTTTTATTCAATTTTTCAGGTCAAAAGACATATAAAACTATCAAATTTACCCCGCATTTAAATACCAAGAATTTCAGTACGGCTTCATTTTACGCATGGAATAGAAAAAAATATAATATTTATCGCTATAACTCGAAAGAAAACGTTTCAGAACGTTTCGTTCTGTAACGTTACTTTCAGGACTCGTTCTATTGGAGAAAATAAAAAAAGAAATTTAATACAAACATAGGTTTAGAAACGAACCTGTATATATGATTACCGAGCATCGAATGGCGAAAACTTTCATCCTGATATCTGTACCTTCGGTAAAATTAAGCCAGACTGTAATTATTGGAATCTAAATTAAGGGGTAAATTTAGTGGTTTTATATGCAATCTGACCTGAAGATTGAAATAAAAATAAGTCCCAGAACTATTTATTTAGTAGTATTCGAGAAATTTGGGGTAAGGGACAAAAGATTGGGGTCGAAAAACATATTATATGTTTGGCGCAAAATAATTTTGTTTAATGAGTAATAAATACAAAAACATTTTAAATAAAACTTGTAAAGAATTTTATTCTGATTATAATTGCATGAATAAAGTTCGCAGAAACTAAATACAACTTAAAAATTTTGAAGTTTATTAAAAACAGAACACTTTATAATGTGCCAGATTTTAACTAGGTATTAGAAAATCTTCAATGGAAAGAATGAAACCCAAGATTTCTCAAAAACTAGAAAAATGCTTAAATAAAGTGACAATTTGTGAGAAAACTCTAAAATTTCTGAATGACTTGAATTTTCAGCATTATAATGCAGCATGTGTAAATTATAGGTAACAGATTCTAATTAGACATGTGTTTTCTAAATCTTTGTTAAACCCCTGAATTATACTTACTGCTACAAACAGCGTTCTGTAATTTAGTATTATATACATGCGATTCACTAGGTGTCGGTAATGACTAATAAGGTTGATACGACATTAATAAATTAAAAAAAATTAAAGAATTCTATATAAAACAAAATAATGGACTCTACAATTCAACTGTGGTCTGAAACTGTTAATGTAGGAATGACTCAAAAAATGTCCCCCAGAATAAAAATAGGTTAAAAAGTGAAAACAGAGGACTACCTTGGTTTCGCCGAAGACTAGGCACTGCTAGCAAATGACATCGAGAAGCTAAAACACAGATATTAGAACTTTAAAATATTGCAGGTAAAATTGGCTTCAAAATATCATTCGAAAAGATAGAAATTATGCCCCAAGAACACAGGTTAAAGAAATAAACAGTAATAAAGTCAAAATAGTAACCCGATTTAAATACCGGGAGAAATAACAAAAACCCAAACGATAAAACATCATCCAAACAAGAACAGACTAGCTAAAGCAAAAAAATTAACCTGGTACACCTATAGTAAAAAATTTCTATACATAAACGCAAAAATAAGACACTACAACACAATTATAAAACCGGAAGCCACATATGCAGCAGAAACACTCTTCCACTAAACGAACAATCAAAGATCGACAGACTCCAGAAAATCGAAAGAAAAATTGGAAGAACCTGAATCAACAAAAAGTACCAGAAAGACGGGCAGGGTGGATCGTGCTCAAAAAAGTCTTATACAAAGCGCTACAACCCATTAATGATGCCATGCGTAAGAGGAGACTAGGAGTTTTTGGACAAATCATGAGGATTCGAGACTTCTGAAACAGGTGGTTCGGTACAACATCGACTCTAAAAACACCGAGAGAGGGATGCAGATGGATCAGAGAAATAAGAGAGTTTCTGAAGGAAATTGGCCTTACACCAGAAAGCACTACAGACAAGATAAAGTTGAACGACAAAATCACTCGCTTCACACTCACAATAAAGAAATTCACAACGCGAACGCTTTCAATACCAGAAAGGGCACTGAGATAGGAAGCATGAAAATGTACTGAGAGGACCGCAAGGACCGAACAGAACTGAATAGTGGATAACAGTATTGGATAATAGACTGACTAAAGTGATACTATGTAGTCGTAAAAGATGAAAAAAAAAAAAAATTAAATATTTTAGGAAAAATCAAATACAAAGATAAATCATTAAATAAACCGCCGAAAATGTCTTCCGCTATAACGTATACTGCCCGCTGCCCGATGAACAATATCGTTGGTGGTTTTATGTACCTATCTATAAATATATAAAACAAAAAAATAGAAACTATTTTTTTGTTTTTGAAACTAAAAATACATACAATCATTGTAAGTTAGGTTTTACATTATATTTCAATCAAGTTTAAAATAAGTTCGTAGATAGTTTTCTTAAAATCGTTTCAATCGTTCATGTGTGATATCTAGATAAAATAATAACATGATTTGAATGAAAATCCAAATAATTTTCTTCAATTGTTAATGAAATTCTTATCTATTTTAATAAAATCTTATAAATAATAAAAAAAAAATCTTAATTTTTTATGCAATATGTAGGTAATTAAAGAAGGTTTTTAAAAGTGGAAAGGAATTTGTTATGTTGAATATTACTATTCCGGAATCTACAATTGTTATAGGCTAATTATTATCATTATTATTGTTGAAATTATTATTTCGTAAAACAAAAAAAAATAAAATATACAGTTTTCTTTAATATTTACGTAAAATTTCCTCAGTTAAGGTGATACAGTTCAACTGACTGAAGTATGGTGATAATTTTTATTGCTACTCTGAAAAATCCCTCGAATTATAGAACATGTGTTAAATTATGTTTTACAGGAAAATATATTAAAATTTTTATTTTTTTGTCCGATTTTAGTATTTTAACAGGTTGTTTATCGCCTTTAGAAATAACGTGTATTTTATTGTTGAGTTATAAGGAGAACCAGATAGACAAGTAGATAATATAGCCTTTCTGTAAGTTAAAAAAAAACCATTTATGTAATTTACATTGAATAGCTTATTAAATATTCAACTACAACAGCTACAATAACAATAAAAAAAAGAACTAAAGAATGAAAGAAAATAGTTAACAAATATGTAAATATTCATTATTTTGAAATAATAATTTCCATTTTACTTTGTTATCTTGTTCAGACATGTATTAAGTTGTAAATGTTTTTGTTGCTTTGCCCTGAAAGAGTTTTAAAAATAAAAATTCAGTGTAACATTTTGCATTTATTTCATTACTTTTTTAACAGTTAAAAAACAACATTTGTTGAATAATTGAAACGTTTTTATGACATTCCAAATTCATAATTTATGAAAATATTTTTCAAATATTTTTTTTTTGTAAGTTATTAAACATGACAGCTGGTTTTTTTTGGTCATACATGTTAAATATAAAGAGGTTTCATATCAGATGTTTGATTATAAATGTATAAATAGATAAATATTTTATTCTGATTGGTAGATAATAGTATATTATATGCACAGATCATTTCAGGAGTGGCTAGATAGATATGCTATTCAACACGGATAAAATTGTCCCGGTATTTATCTGACTGGATCAAGAGAAACCGTTATAAAACTTTAATCAGAACATACATAATTAATTATAAAATGAAACGTAGACGTGTTGAAAGCTTGCATTAATTATTCTAAATGTAAATATGAAATAATGGTAAAATAAATATACAAAGATAGTAACTAAATAAAATAATTACAAAATAAATAACAATCCCGAAGGCGTTAATGAAAAATTATTTGAACATATATATTTATGTATACTTTTAATGTAAATGTAGAAAGTTCAGGGAATTTATTTTGTTAGTTTTGATTAAAAACTAATAAATTAAGTATTACTGGTTCTATAAAATTAAGTCTTTTAATATTATTTTTAATAAATTAGCCAAATTATTGTTTTAAGTTACAATAATAATAATAATAAATAACCGGAGTCATAAATAAGAGAGCAGTTAAAAACTGATTAAAGTTCGTTAACATATTACGTCACTAATATCATTTTAAAAATGTAATTTTAGCTTTACTTTATGCTATTTAATTCAGGAATTTTTAAAATTTTTACACGTTAGTGATATTGGAGATTTTAATTACTATAAATTAATAAACAAGGTCAACAAATTTCGGTACATTAACATAATTATATTAAACTCGACTAAAAACTATGGTGTTTGAAAATAAATACGGTACGACTCCGCTATACCGCGATTCAGAATAATGCGGGTAGAAGGATTTTCCCCGAAAAGAGAACTGTTATCATACAGTTTGATTTTTTTTAAATTTGTTTGCCAGAATGTTTAATTTACAATCGGTTCCTATTTACCGGAACCGTAAGTAGATTTGAATACATAAAAAGAACTGACGTGTAAAAAAGAACTGTATATGTATGTATACATATATAATCTTGTATATACATGTATGTATGTCTTATACATGCGTGTATTCAGTCGCTATAGTTTATACAGGTGGCTCTAGACACGATAATTCTGTTGGTTGTACTTTTGTGGTTGTGATAAATATATTTGCCATTCCCAGTATCGCCAGTGTTTTCCTTGCGGAGTTGTTTGCGATTCACAAGGCCTTAAATATACTTAGCCCAACATACCGACAAGTACTTGTCTGTTCAGATTCCACGATTGCCTTGGAAGCAATTAGTGACATGCACTCCAGACGCCCTGTTATCTGTGATGTACAATCTATCACCTCTGAAATGACTCAACGTAATACAACTGTGAGCTTCTGCCGGACCCCAGACATATTGGAATATCAGGCAATGAGCGCGCTGATCGTACAGTAAAAGAGGCTTGTTTGTAGCCTCCTTTCATTAATCGCGTTGTTTCAAATGATCTTGTCTGTTTTCTGATGACTGTGGTTCGTGATGAGTGGCAGAGTGAATGAAAAGCTTCCATCAAAATAAACTTCGTCCATTTAAGAACACTGCCACCCTGTAGCTCTTCATGTAGGAATAACCGTCGTGAGGATGTTATTATTTGCCGTTTGCGAATAGGACACATTAGGTCACTCACTCGCTGCGACGGTACACCATATACTTGTAGACTGTGTCTGTTATGCGGCATTGCGTCGGAAATTTAAATTTGGGGCTAACATCAGAAATATTTTAGGGAACGATACGACTATGTTATCGAATGTCTACGATTGCTTAAAGCCGTACTTCTGGATTAAAAAGTTTGATTATTAATACAATCTTTTTCGTCTATGCCACCTGGCAAAAGCCAAGTGGTATTTTTAAGTTAAATTTTAATTATTGTGTTTAATTGTGGTTTTATTTCGCTTTTAGCGTATGACAAAGGCATTTTCCGTCTATACTGTCTTTATATTTTAGTTTGCTTAATTTTTAGGTTAATCTTTTGAATCTAAATTTTTCATATATAAATATCGAGTTCGGAAGCTAATGACGACACTTCGTCTTGCACTTAGGCGAAAAAATCGTCTTATACAATATATATATAGATACGTAATAAACATAAATAAGTACACATAAATGCGAGTCAAAAAGAACATTGATTGAGTTCAGAACATGAAAAGCAAAGAAAACACCAAAAACTAGTCTTATCAGTCATACAAAGAAATAATAACCAAAGAAATAGTGAAACAAATCAAAGTAAAAACAAAAGTAAGTGGGCGAAACGAAATGAAGAATTTTGACGATGCACACCACACTAGGGTAGCTGATTCACCTCAATTATCGGAGAACTTACAGATCTAATACGTGCTTTAATTTAGGCGCCTAACACTCTCGCTGTTATATAGAAGGTTCACCACGACACACTCACATATTTATCACATTTTGTATCTCGTACCTTATCTTCTCCCGAACGGTTGGCAATCCCAGATAATCATGTATTTTAATGTTTTCGCAAACTATGGCCTTCTGTTATATTTCTCAATAGTTTGTTCTGGAATCGCTGTACGATTCGATACTCTCACTTGTCGTCCCCGTAGTTGGTTTCCGTAGGTCCAAATAGGTTTCAGGACAGCTGAGTAATGTTAGGTACTGGATAATGTTAGGCTGAATAATGTTATGTTTTTAGGTAATTTTAGTTGCGACCCCCTTCCTAGCAACTAGTATATTTCCCTGAACTTAATGTTAAGCTGCGTCATTTTATTTCTGACACGATTAATCCACATCAGAGGGACTGCATCCAGATCCAGTCCTACGTATCGAATGATGTTAACATGTGGTATTAAAACGCCATAAAGTTGAAATCGTGGGCAGTCACCCCTCCTCATCGCATACGTAAGTTTTTAGACTTAGCCGGATTAAGCTTCATTTTCCATCTAGTTAGCCACTCGTAAATGAGAATCCAACACAGTTTGTAATTTAGCAGAAGCTACAATAGGGTCAGCATCCACAGCCAGGATTGCCGTATAATCTGCAAACAATACAACTGTGTGTGATGTCCTCTGGAGTCGGAAGAACATCTTATATACTCTTTATCAGACATAAAAAAAAACTGTACTTTAAAATAGGTAACTACACACACATATTTTAACTACGTATACGTATTTAATTAAAAAAAATTGAACAGAATAAATAAATAACCCAGTAGAGTTTTTTTTTGAGTGCATCATTGTTTTATCCCCCCTCCCACCATAGCTAATAGAGTTAGCTTTGTGAAATTACACGTAGCTATAAAAAAAAATACGAACTCCTCCAAGCAAACAAAAATAACTTCCTTTTTTTTCAAACTGTCTTAAATCTAAATGTTAAGTGATATACATTCTGATGTGTTGTGTTAATCTATTAATGTGTTTTAATAAAGTAGCACTTTATATTACTGATTTGAATTCAAATCAGTTATTACGGTACTGTATTTGCAATAACGCTATAAGGAAAAGTACTTAATAGACTGTACAATTACCACAGTTTACCATTCCGAAAAAAAACACCATGTAAAAATGAAATCCAGCTGCACAAATTTAAGACTGCAAAATACATACTCAGTACTGTATTTTTGTTTTTCTGTATTTTATTCTATCGCATAATATTCTCAGTTTTAACTGTAATATTTAAATTGTGTTGCACTATTAACTAAATTGACATTGTTTTTTTTTCGTTTATCACTTTATCTTCGAAAAAACGCGATATAACAGTTGTCTCCGGATGGCCGCGTTATAGCGGGGTCGTAATGTAATAGAATATTTACTGAACTAGAATTTTCAATTCTGTAGGTAAAAAAAAATTCTGGAAAGCCTGGAAAAAGATGAATTTAAAAACAAATTTATAAAAATACTCGTAAATATGAAGAAATAAAGGAGATGAAAAGAAAACATTAGTATTTTATTTTATTTACAATTTTAAGAATCAATTTTTATATTTATATCTTTAATTTTACTTAAATTAAGTCAACATTAATTAATTATGGATATCCTACGTTTAAGATTCACCGATTTTTATAAACTTTATAAAGAATCTTCCATAAATTTCTTCCTCCTCTGGGTTCTTCATAAACTTCTTTACTTCGTACTGTGTAATTATTAAAATTCTAGTGTAATACCTCATTTGAAAATCTGTTTTATTCCATTTGGTTTTCTTAGACCACGCTTCACTGCTAAGAAACAATTAAATATTTTAAAGAATTTCTTTACAATTTTTTGATCTACATGTATTATTAGTACAATTATTCTCTGTAGAACGCTTTCCTTTGATATTGTTTGTTTGTAGTTTGTTTTTATTTAGTTCATCTATCCGTCTAAATTACTACAGTTCCTGAAGACCACATGTTTCATTTTGTATGTATTTCCTGTTTCTTTCTATTTCGAGAATTAAAACCACTATTCATCTCCAAATAAATTTTTGAACTGGTAATTTAAAACTTTATCCATGCGAATAATGATTGACAATTATTTTTGCATTGTCTTCATTAAGATAATTTTGATCTTTTTTCCTTTTTTGTGGATCAGTACGCTTATAAATAATAATATTTTTAATTATCACTAAAACGTATTACACGTAAACTATTGTAAAAGAAAAATAATAGGAAAACCCCATTAAATTAACATCCGTGGCTACATTTATTTTTTATTAACTTCCGCAATTTTAATCTATTACTGATATTTTTCTTGAGGAAACTGAAAGAAAATTAAAGATAATAACCAGTTTTTTGTGCTTTTTATACTGGTATCTCTGTTTGAGTCACACAAAGATTCTGAAATTATGATGTCATATTAACTGTCATTTTTTTTCAATTAATAAATATTCAGTAGCAGTTAATAAAATGATTAGTTTTAAATAATAAAAAATAAATTAAAAAAACCCTGCATATAACTTGTATGTTCGTTTATGAGACTATGTGTATTAAAAAATAACCATTATTTCGACAGGGACGAAGCGGTATTTGAAAAAAAATTCCTTTTAAAATAATTCCTATATTTTCTGTTATGGAAAGGATAATAATACTGTAACGATTCCGTAATTGCATAGAATATATATCTCAGTTATGACAACTGCTAAGAAATTAGGGCTCCGATAAATTATTTTCTTTCAAAAATTTTATTTACATCGCTTGTATTTACACGAAATGTTTAAACACATTTTTATTTTAAAATATCACCTCATCTACGACTAAATTTTTTCTTCTTATATATTTTATGAAAATAAACGGATTATGTTTTTATTTTTAATATGCGTAAATATTCTATTTAATAATAAATAATCTGATAAAAAATTATATATATATATATATATATATATATATATATATAGTTTAAACGATCTCACATTGTTGGCATTCTTTATAAGACGGAAATATTTATGATAAAGTGTAATAAAATGTGATAAATGAAATTTATCAGGTCGTTTCTTAATTTTGTAATAAATTTAAAATGAAGTTCAGATAACTTTTTAAATCATATTTCAATGAATTCTTTAAGGATATTAATTTTTGGGAGTAAAATGTATCAAATTTTGTGTATAGTATGTAAAATGATGATCCAGTCTCATTACCTATTTAATTTTTTTGCTAGTACTTACTGAATCGGTATATTTTACAAATTGACAGTTTTCAGATAAATATAAAAAATGAAATAAATTCTTTAGGAAATGTTAAACATTTTTTTGTAAAATCGTAAAGTCTTTTACAGACTTTCGAAGAAAAGTACGGTTTACTTATGGTCGCACGGTGGGATTAGAAGGTGAAAATGAATTTTCTTTACGTTTTGAAGTATAAGGATTACAAAAATATCATTTATTTATAAAACGTTTTGGCTCGAAAATCTCAAAAATAATATTCATGGGTAAAGTTTTATTGCTCGAAAATCTCCAAAACTACTACATCAATTTCACTGAAATTTAGAAATGTTGTAGTATTTTATCTAAAGTTGTGCATGTCAAAATTTGATGAAGATTGGTTAAGGCATTCTTCAGTGTCGCTCAGTTTAAGGTCGACAACAGATAACATAACCTCAATTGGAGGTTGAAGCTTGTGTGTACGGTCTTTAATGGAACTAGTTTGAATTTGAAAATCTGTGCGTTTTAGTAGAATATTAAAATGTTTATGCCTGACCGGGATTCGAACCCAGAACCTTCGGATGAAAGGCTGAGACGCTACTATTCCGCCACGGAGATTGGCGATTAACGTTAGTAGAAATGTTTACGAAACTATTATTTACAGACAATTAATTAAATATTATTTAAAATTATTATATAAACTAAAGATGTCTTTTGATTACAAAATTTATTCTCTTTTTAAACGCTTTATTCATAAAAAAAGTTTGTATTTATTTATATTTAATTAATTCTACTTGATATTTGAATGTTAGACTACTTCTTTATATATATATATATATATATATATATGTACATACATGTACAGGTGTCCCAAGAGATGTTGGCTAAACTTAAGGAACTAATTCAGGACATTAAAATTAAAAAATCATGCGGACAAACGTCCTGTCTCAGTTCACTTTTCTTCTACCCACCATTTGCTGTTTTTTGTCAATAAGAATGTATATTTTAAGAGCGGATTGAGTTATTATAATGCAACTTAGTGTACATGAACCCAACAACTTCTTCAGCAAAATAAGTAAGTTTGAAATTTTTATCTTTAAAAATTCCAAAATTGCGGCCATTAATGTCGTTTAACCATTAATAGCTCTGTTAATATTACTTTTACCGTATTATGTTTTATTAGATAAAAGTGCTGATTTCCTTCTCTAATTGAATTAATAATAATTTCTATTATTAACAAGTGAAATCATGCACGTAATTGTCTGAATGTATAATTTTTGCGATTCATTAAACAGCTTCAGCTATATCTCAGATGTTTTTTGATCAGTTTGGGTTGTCATGTTTCACAATAAATTGTTTAAAATTTAATCTAACTAAACAATTTAATAAAAGTAGTTTTCACGAGCTGTTAATGATCAGAAAATTTAAATGGCCGCAATTTAGCAATTTTCAAATTTATTTTTAGAAGATATTATTGGGTTCATAAAATATAATTTTATTAAAATAATTCAGTATAAATTTTTATTTAAAAAAAAACATAAAATGGTGGTAAATGAAGCAAACATAAAATAACATAAAAGGGGTAAATGAAGCAAAATAGAGCATTTGTCCATATGAAATTTCTAACATCTCTATGTTACTATAAATATCGTCGTCTATGTTACTATATATATATATATATATATATATATATATATATATATATATATATATATTTATTTAACGTCGTTTAATGTATTTGTTTTTACATTTAAATATTATTTTTTTCATTCTGTAATTTTTTTATGAATAAATAAAAATGTTGTTGAATACTTATTTATTCACATGCTTTATGCATAGACTACTTAAAAGTTTTAATATTCCTTATACATTTATGTTTAAAAGTATATTAATATATGCAGTAAAGTTTTTTCATCGGACGCCGGAAGGAAAGTTATAACTAACAATTTTAGCATGTGGTTCGCAGGAAGGAAAGTAGCATCGTTATGTGACCTTTGACCTAGATCGCATAATTTCTAAGTTGAGAGAGGCCTTGGGGAACTGTGTGTTGTGTACTGAGTTGCACCGTTCAACCGCCCCGCATTCCTCGGTGCTAACGTTTAATCGCGGTCTCTTCTTAGCTAGGCTTGGGGCTAGCCTAGGCAAGGCAATACAAGACAAGGCTAGGCTTGCTTTGCTTGCTTGCTTGGAAGCAGCTATAACCCGTTGTATAAAACGGAATCTTCCCCTTCTCCGTCACGACTATCTTTTCTATATGAGTTTTATATTATAGTTCAAAACAGCCTTCTGAATCTCGTATTTCTAAATTAAAATTTAATTGTTCTGCATTCTATTTATTTGTAAATTACTAGATGTATGATGCATCTTTCTGAGAAAGTTTTTTTTTTCTTTCTTTTTTATAATGCTATCAACAATTATAGTCATTACCGACTACAGTAACGCTGTCGTGTAGTATTGTATAAAACAACAAAAATCATAAAGAACAAAAATAAATAATAAAGAAATAGGAACAATAAATACAAAATAAAATAAATAAATCAGACAAAAGTCACTAAATCGTATTCTTCATTCCACTGTAGGAGAGGAACCGCAACAAACGTTTTATACCTTTGTTCTGGTTTAATAGAAATTTCATATCCGAACCCAGGTCTAAGTTTTGTCGGATGGTTTCAAAGATTGGGTATTCAATGAGCAGGTGGTACACGGACCATTTGACCTTACAAATCTCACAGATCTTCTGAGGAGATCCAAGTAGGTGAGCAAGGGTAAGCCTGGTGTGTACAATCCTTAGGCGAGTTAAGATGACTTAGTCGCATCTCATGCTCGGGGATGGAGGTTTCTCGAGCACATTCTCCCGAATGTTGTGTAATGCCATGGGAAGACTCAGCAGCCAGAATCTATTTCACTGAGCCCGCAGTTTTTCACGGACTGATATCATGAAGTCTCTCTCACATGTCGATTTTACTCGGATGCCATTTATCGCAGCTCTCTTGGCAGCCTCATCGGCCCGTTCGTTCCCGACGATGCCACAATGGCCAGGGACCCATACCAGTACCACAGTCTTATTTATCCTTGAAAGGATATCATGAATAATCTGGACGATGTATTCAGAACGTTGGCTTTTGCAGAACGTTTGGAGTGTACTTGAGAGCTCGAGCTCTCAAGTACAGTCCTACAATCTGTAATTACTAGGAAGCTGTCATCGGTACGGGTTTCTTTAACTTTCAAGACGAAGTAAATCGCAAAGGCCTCGCAAAAGAACGCAGAAGGACAGGCATTAAGTTTACATATCTCGATGTCAGGAACAACGACAGAACAGCCACATCCATCGGCCGAGACAGACTCGACTGTGTAGATGAGAGTGTACCCATTGTACGTTTTGGCCAAGTTGTTAAATTGGTCTCTAACAGACTGGAAACCTGTGTCCCGTTTACAACTTCCAGACTGAAAGTATACGATCTCTGGTGACGCGCGTAACAAGGGGCGCCGCATCCTATTCCCTTTTCAAGGATCTTCGGGGCAGACAGATCTAGTTCTAGTTCAGATCTAGTTCTTGGAAAGACTGCGGTAAGGACATCCTTCCTTCAAGTAGCAAAGTGCGAGCATGTCTGGTCATTTTCCGTGAGGTGTTGATCGCGTGTTTGATGGCCTTGTATTTCCTCCTGTAACGCAATGGGAGTTCATCGGATTCCGCCAGTAAGCTTGATATAGGGAAAGTGGCGAATGCTCCTATTGACGTGCGAATGCAGGTGTTCTACAAGGGGTCAAGTATGCCTTTAATTGTATCTTTTCAGAGTCATATAGTACAGATCCGTATTCTAACTTCGAAAGAACAATGCTTCTGTACGTGTTCAGGAGAAAGTTTTATTTCTTGTTTTTCAAACCGTACCACAATTATTCTTTTTTCATTCTTTTATATTTTATTCAAAAATTGTAGTAAACTATCTGATTTTGCGATCTGAATTTGTTTATTTACATATCATACTGGAATAACTAAATTGATTTTAAAGAATATTCAATAATAATTGTTTTTAAATCTTGATAGAAGAAAATCATGTGAGGTATATCCATCATTTAAATGAGAACAAAGATTATAAATTTTACTACAATTTTTATAGTAATCATTTTTGATTTGAAATTACGGTATCTTCTTGGAATCTTTACGTTCTGGTCATTGTACATTCGTCGTAAAATATTTTAACATTTATTATACACATTGAAATAAAAAACCTCATAATTTATTTGAAATTTAATCTCGATAAAAAATTTGTAAAATTCTCAAACTGGATTTCATACCGTTAAAGAAAAATGATCTATTAAACTGCAAATAAATTTATAAAGGAGGAAAACTCACTTGTTGTTTTTCCTGAGGAACATAATTTACAATCGGTTTTTCCTGCTGAAACCATAAGCAAATATGTCAAAAATATCACGTGAGAGAGGCTCATCTAATGATGATCCCCTCCGAAAACAAACAGTAAATGGATATAATAACAGTAAACGTCCATGTTAATAAGCATACTTATAGTAACAACTAAGGAGTAGTAAACACTCATTACGTCAAAAGCACTATCATCACTGGGTTCTAGAACTTGTTCAATCTATTGACCGCAATGTGTACAACACCTTCAGATCGCACGCGATACTTTTTCAGTCGATGAACACAAGTAGGTAACGAAGTTTGAGACAATTATTTATTTAAAAATATTTGGAAATATTTTCTCTTGATTTTATTCCTTTCTCGCTAAAAAAATAATTTTTTTTTGTGAATTTCTTGCTCAGAATATATTTTACTAGAAACAAAAATTAAAAAATTACGGTACCAAAAAATGTTAATTGATTTAATTAAATTTATTATTTAATTTTTTATGAAGGTATGCTTTATCTTTCCTGATCTCACTTTGCTAATAATAGTATTATTATCAATATGATCTCCTTGGGGGAGTGATAACTTATCTCTCTATAATCCGGTGGTTCTGAGTTCGAATCCCAGTCAGGCGTGGAATTTTTTGTACTCTATATAATTCATTTATCATTCATAAGTTATATACTAATTTAATCCATTTCATTAGCTTATAATTATAGGAGTGGGATCAACCAAATTGTGAAAAGGGCGGGTGTGAAAAAAATTTAAGTAATTTGTAAAATCGTAGGTGGTTTGTTTTTCTTAATGTAACTGACTGATCGTTCGGTTGTACATATAACAGTCACGTTACAAAATACTTATAATATAAATATATATTATATTTAATATACTATAATATAATAGTATATATCAGTATAATATAATATAATAATATATTTATATATATATATATATATATATATATATATATATATATATATATATATATATTCGTTACTATATATATATATACTAGTTTATTATATTATTCAATTTTTATTTATATATATATATATATATATAAATTAGTATTTATATGGAAAAATATAGTACAGTATATAAAATTAAAAAAACTATGCATTAATGAAAATGTAAAGAAAATAATTATATACGATTTAACTTAATGTGTTTTCGGGAGGAAATCAAGATCGTAATTTTTTTATTTACTCGTATTTTTATTTTCCTGATGTATACGTTGCAGTGTTCAAATATTGAACAATAAGCAAACCCCTCCGCCCCCACGATTCAATGAGATGATGTATTGAGATGTAAATGAGGTGAAGTCATTTGCAGACTCTGGCCAACCACTCCTGAGTCATGTAGATAATTGAGCCCCTACCACCATAGTATACTGATATCCCCACTTTCTAATATTCAAATCCGCATAAAAACGACTAACGTTTACTAGGATTTGAACCTCAGAACCTTCGACTTCGAAAATCAACTCTTAAACAACTGATTTTTCGACGACGAGTTAACCACTCATTAGACGAGGTGGGCAAAGATCGTAATAACTCATTTTTTCACAATCCGACTATCATAGTTACTGTTCATCATATATTTTTATGCAGTTAGTGAGCCCCTGCGCTGGTCTAGTGGTTAACTCGTCTTCGCAAATCAGCTGATTTCGAAGTCGAGAGTTCCAAGGTTCATGTCCTAGTAAAGGCAGTTACTTTTATACGGATTTGAATACTAGATCGTGGATACCGGTGTTCTTTGGTGGTTGGGTTTCAATTAACCACACATCTCAGAAACGGTCGGTCTGAGACTACACAAGACTACACTTCATTTACATTCATACATATCTTCCTCTAAAGTAATACCTTACGGTGGTTCCGGAAGCTAAACAGAAAAGAGAGAGAAAGTGTAGTATTTTGTTTTTTGTATGTATTAAATGATTTGCCTGTTTGGCCGATGTAAAACGGTAAAAGTAATTTTTCAAATAAGATATTATTCTTTTAAAAGTTTATATTTGTTATTTACATAATTTGATAGTTTTCGATTGTTCCTTTTGAGAATGAAATTAAATACATTCTATTACTAAATTAAAGTTATGACGTAAACAATATAAATCGATATTAGTTTAATTTATATTTAATTATTCTCTTTATAAACTACTTAAAATTTTGATTTTTTTCTTTTAAAATTATTTCCGCTAGATTATACGAATAAAATCAGTTTAATTACACTGTAAAAAATAGTATTTTTTTAATAGGAGTATAATTTATCAGTAGAAAGAAAGCGTAAATAAATCTAAAGATATTTTATGATATAAAAATAATAATAGTAATAAAATAAAACAATGATTTACTAACAGCTAGATAAATGTCAATTAGTCGATTAAATAATGAAATGTTTTCTCTTTTGCAGCATAAATTTCTATTCCAATTGGATATAACTTATTTATTTATAAACCGCACGATTATGGCTGACAAATCAATCTATATCTTTTTCTTTATTGTTTTTCATTTAATCTTTTTATATATATATATTATTTGTATATCTTCTATTCCTTATTCCCGTGAGATAAAGTAATCACGGAATTTATTTTAAACTAAAGGAGATTCAAAGAGAAATTTTTTTTTATTTAGAAATTTACTTTTTTATGTTAATAAATGGATTTTTTAAATCATTGAAGCGGTTAAGAAACATTGTACTTTGGTATTTTTTTAAATCACAAAATATGAATAACGAATGATATAGAAAAAAAACTTTTTATTTATTTTACTTTATAAATTGATATATTTACTGACCTAATTGTTTTTTAATTTCTTTATAAATTTTACTTTCCCGTCGTTTGTAGCTAGAATAACTGTCACCCCGATGCATATATTTACTATTACTCCAATTAATTTACTATTAAAGAGGAACTGCAAGTATGATAATCATGTCAAAAGTGGGTATTGATTTTTTTTGTAAATCTTTAGTTTTTAGGGTCCGAGAAGTTCATCTAGATTAAAAAAAAAAAAAAAATTTATATATATATATGTAGTGTGTCACTGCTTTTGGCTGTATATCTCACGATTGACCGAACCGTTTTTCTTTAAATTTTCCTCCAATATTTCCATATACATATATATATATATATATATATATATATATATATGGGCACTGATCATATTAATAACTTTTTCAAAATTTGTTAAGGGGGTTGAGGAATATCACGAAAAAACCTATTTCCATTTTCTACAGTCATTTTATAGAAAACTATTAAAGCAAATTTGTTACCACATTGCATAAATAAGTAATCAAAAAACCTTTTTTTCAAAAGATCAACCCTAACCTTTTAAAATTGAAATATATTTTCTGTTGATCTCTCTTCGGTTAAATAATTTTTCAAAACGTTTTTGATTGTACTATACTTCATGTATAAATCTATTAAGAAATGTTTAAACAATTTTTAACTTATAGATCCAGGACCTAAAATGGAGAAAAAAAATTCGCAATGAAAATGTTCGTTAAGTTGTACGACTTGAATGGCGTAGCCGGAAAAGTCATATAATACTTTGCCAGCTTTTTTAACTTAATTTAATTAGATTTTTATTTTTAGTTAAATGACCGGTTTTTTTAAATAAAAATTATATATTTAAGTTTATTTAATATAAATAGTTTTCAAAAAGGAAAAGCTAAAATCAAATTATACCATATTAGGGTTATTATTCTCATAAATTAAAAAAAAATATATAACGATTGTGCACGATAAGTGTACTTTTACTATTATTTTTTTTACGTATTACTATTTTAAGTTATAATACAGAAAAATGTTTATTTTGATGATTTTTCCTATTTTTTGTCGTTAAAGTTTCTATAAAATTAATTAAAGAGATAAATTACATTTAGAAAATAATTTTGTTGAATACTTTTTCGTATTTCTTCATTTCGTAGCCGTACAGAGTGAAATAAAAATGGAAAAAAATTGTCAATATTTGAAACATGTTTTGATCCAAGGATTTGTTAAGAAGTTATTTTCAAAAATAAGTGCGAAAATATGATTTTTTAAACAATTAAAATTTTTTTAACAATTATTAAAACAATTAATAATTTAAAGTCTGACGGTCGGCCTCTGCGTACTTCATCATGAACGATCGTTTGCCCTTCTCGAAATTAACAACGCCACACACATCTAACTTCAGTGTCACTTATAACATTCGGCCTGTAAACGTCACAAATTTGCCTGTGAATTTCAGCAACAGAATTATTTTCTCCCATCATAATTGGGATTATTCCTCGTTTTTCAGAGTCGGCGGGATCACGATTTGCAGCACTCATTGTAGGTGAATGAATATAAAAAATTAACCACAAAATGACTGAAATATTGCTGCTAACAGCTGACTGTTGATTGAAATAACTGATCTATACAAATACCATCTATAACATTACATATATAGGCGGCAAATTCAAAAACTGACTTACTTATAAAACAACCCTCGTATATACGGTGTAGTATAAGTTAATTATAATATAGATTGAAAAAATCAGTTAATTAGATAAAAAAAAATGGATTAATGGAATATATATTGCATCGCTTGCTAAGAGTAAAGGTGTTGTGTAAAAATCATTGATTCATGATAGAAGGGGTAGATAATTTTTGCTTGGATGTACAAAAAGCACTAATCCAGGATGTTTTTTTTAAGTTTAATAAGTAACAGTCCCTGTGATGAACAGAATGTAGATTTCTTATTTATAAATCTTCCAAATTTGAGTAGGTTGGGCGTTCTGGTATTCAACAATGTATTCGTCCCAGTAAAAAGAGCAAAGGGAAACGACGTCGTTCCTCATTTTTCTTAGTAAGCCAAGCAAAGAAAGCTTGTATCTTGATAATGGCTATGATATTACGGAGGTGACTTTTATCTTATTTTAGGTCGCTTACGGTCGTTTTATGATTAACATGCTTATTATATATATATATATATATATATAGCACTTGTTCCGTAAAATTAAGTAACGTATAAGTTCAGGAAAACACATACAAAATTAGATTAGAAAGGGAGTTGTTTGTAATACTTCTGCTTTCGTTTAGTGAGGATTTAACCTTTAAGTAGTTACAAGGAATCTAAATTTAATGTTGATAACATTTGTCCTTATAATATTAGAATGTAAGTTTAAAAGAAAATCACTTTCTATAATCGTTCGGCGAATGTGTGTTAAGTTCCCAAATGACAACGCTTATAGCCTGCTGGACATTAATCACGTCACTCCCAAAAATGGCAGACATCCCCAGAGAATAACAAGAATGCCATGGCAGACTTACTACGTTAAATGAGGAGTGAAGAGGTTTTCTGTTTCTTTCTTCTTTTGTTTAATGTGTATCTTAAATAAGTTGACTTCAATATTTTGGTGTGTAGTCTAGCTAATATTTTTCTATGCCTAGTTAAAAAAATTGTTCTTATTAAATTTCATCATTTATTTACGAAATTTTCAAAAAGTTTAAATTAAATTTACTGCACTCTTTAAGCACGAAGAAAATTATTTAAAAAGAAAAACAATTTATAAGTTACAACTGAAAATTCCTTTTTTTAGTTATTTTCTCTTTTAAGTTTTTTTCTTTATAGGATTGGTTTTGATTCGAATAGGCTCAGTACATAATCCAGTTACATAAGAGTCGGTTGTTGCTAGGGAACAACAAATAACCTTATGAAGCAGTCAACTGATTTAATCCTATTATAACAGAACCAGCAGTATAAATTAAAATCTTCAGACAAATAAAACAATTTTTTCAAACTCTTTTTTTTATCATTTACTCTTAATAAGCAATCATAAACATATAATTTATCTGTTTTTATTTTAATATTACCTTATTATTATTATAATTTTTCTTTGTTACATGGGCATCGACTTCTACGGTCATTAGCCCTCGTCACATTCTTTAAAATAGAGTTTAAAATCACAGCCTGGTTTGTCATTTGTAAGAGTGTAAAGGGCCCTTACACATTATTTAAAACACCAAAATAACAACACAACATTTAAACACTCATATATGTTAGTACACTGAAAACCCTTTCACGGTGTAAAGGGCCCTGACATTAAAATGAACCAGTAAATAAAACACAAAAACAAAATGAAAAACGAAAGTCTTCACAAAACCAACATTAATTAACTACATTCATATTCATAGAATTAAACTACTTCACTTATAGTTCCTTAACACAATTTGCTTATAGACTTGTTAATAGTCTACGGGCGTGTAGATTAGCAACTATTTTTTCTTCTTTTCCAAATTAGCAGGAATATTATTTGTTAGACCGAACCTCTTTCTGAGCTCCTTATGTATAGTACACTCTTCCATTAGATGCTTGACTGTAAGTGTTTTATTACAAACACCGCACATTGGTCTTTCTTCACCGGTTAACAAATATGAAATTGTTATTCTTGTGTGACCGATTCTGAGTCTGGTAACCGCCAGTTGTTCTCGGCGAGTCAGCTTCACGTCGCTCTTCCATGAATATGGAGAAGTTTTAACTGCGTTTAATTTCGTATTTATTCTCCATTCATTACTCCACCTGTTTCTTATTGTATTAAATAATTTTTAACGTCTATTACTCGTACCGGAATTATATCCAAGTTATCACAGACTGTTACTATTTTGGCAGCTTCGTCTGCGCTTTCGTTTCCTGCAATACCAGTATGCCCTGGAGTCCATACAAATACACATCGCCATCCTCGTCGATTTAAAACGTATAAAATGGACAGGATATTTGCAATAAGGACGTCCTTATGTTCTTGTTCCGAATTGCAGTAAGTGCACTAAACGAGTCGGAACATATAAGCACTCTCTCTTCGCAGAAATGTTCCGAGTAGCGAAGAGCTTGCTGTATGGCAATATGTTCTGCCATATAGACACTTGCCATATCTGGCAGTTTCGAAGAATGGGCTTCTTCATTTACATATATGGAGCATCCAACACCGTGTTCGGTTTTACAACCGACAGTATAAATGTTTATGTATTCTTCGTAACTACTGACGATTGGTAGTAATTTCTGTTGGATGATTACTGCTGGCTTCTCTTTTATTTCTCTACGAGATCTACAAGATCCAATCTTGTGTTTACCGCTGGTAACAACCATGGCGATATTTCTCTTGTAGAAATTGCTAAAATCTCTGGTAAAGCAATTTAATATTTTCTAGTCGGTTTGTGATATTATATTCCGGTTGGTCTGGAATAGGTAGCACGATGTTCGTTTAATGCACCCAAATGATGATTGTTGAAAGATTTATTATTTATATGTGTAGGAAAAGCCCATATATTTGCCGCATATCTTAGCGATAGGATTAAATTAAAATTAAATTAAGTGAACTTTTAAATACAAAAGAAGTAGTGTAACTCTTCATTTTTTTATAGAAAAATTGAATTAATCCTTTGCTTTAGAATGTTCAGTTTAAACAAATTTAAAGTTTATAAACTCTTTAATTCGTCTCTACCACATACTTTATTATAGTTTATTGATTATTATCCTAGAAGAACGTTGCAAAGTTTAAAAAGAGTCCAGGATTCTAAGATCATTATTACATTTTATTGAAGAGTAATTAATAACGAATGACATGAAGCTTAGAACCGTTAATGAAAGTTAGATTTTGATAAATAGTGTGTAGTTTAGTTGAGCATTAAAACAAAATTTGAGAACTCCGGTACTATAGAAATAGGTCAGTTAAAATATTCATTTAAAAAATACTTTTAAAAAGTAGACTGCTTGTGAAACATTTTTTATATATATTCGTCGTAATTGGGTACTTGCTTAATAATTAAGTCGGTTTAGAAATATTAACGAAAATTTAAAAAATAATTATTTTAGGTACGACCAGGATAAAATATTTTAGGTAATTATTTTTGGTCGAATCGGGACCAAAATTTAACAAACGTTAGAGCTCATTTAGAATATTTTTTCTGTGTTTTATGAGGTTTTAGTAATCCGTTTTGAAAATATACAATAAAAATCTAAAATAATTAAGCTAATTGTATCCCTATCCCTAATATACCGATCGAAACAACATATATATTAACAACTAGTATATAGTAACAACTTATATAGTATTACTACCGTATTGAATCTCAACTTCCTACGATGCATCTGTAAAAAGTTGAAGAATTTTTAAAAAGAACGAATAGTCGTATCCCCTAGTCTGATCAAAATGTAATGGGCGTCAATATCCCGTGTATAGAAATATTTGAGCCAGATTTCGAGTTTTAATATTTAGGCGGTCCATAGATATTCAACAAAATTCAGGCCACTGTACAATAAATACATCTTTCTGGAATTATCCACTGTTTTAAAATATTTTTCGGATAGAGGGAACAGAGAAACATCGATATTTGCAAAAAACCACCCACAAAAAGTTTTGATCTAACACTTTCTCTTACAGTTAAAGTTGTTGCAGCAAATGTACAACTGTTGCAGAGCAAGGAAAAAGTATTTAATTTTGGTTTTTCTTTAGTTTTTTTTTTAATAAATTGATTTTATTAAACAAGGGTTTATGGTCCAAGAAGAACATAAGAAGCCACAAACTGAGATCAAATAAAGAGATATATTATATAATTAAAGACCTGCAAGTGAAAATAAGCAAACGATAACTAAATTCTATGGACGCTTGGTCTGAATGAACCAATCAAGGCTAAACAAACAGATCTTCAGTAAACTCTGGAATTATAAAGGTCAAGATGACCATGTTAAACAGATGAAAGAAGAGCTCAACAAATTTGGACATTACAGAAAATGATTGTCTAGATTGAAAAGAATACTACAGAAAGAAACTTTTTCAATTAGTTCTTGTAGGTGAAAAGAAAGGACTCAACAGAGGAGATTGAACTGAAGAAAGAAAAGCAAAGCAGTCCAAAAGAATGAAGAATTTCTGGAAGAAAAAAAACACTTCTTGTAATTATATTTGCGTGGTCCTTGAAGGCCTATCCGCGTAAAAAAATGGATTTTTGGAAATAAAATGAAATTTTATGGATTAATAGTGAAGTAAATTGGTAATAAAATACGACTAAGAGTTATTTTTTATTATTATTAATGCGAGTTAAAATTTAAACTCAAAGATTCTAAATATATATACAACATGTTTAGTAAAATGTCAGCTTTTTATGAGTCTTCCTTTTATTTTATGATTTTGACATTTTATTAAATAACCGTATATATATATCAATAGTTGTTATCATTCTAACTTATGCATATTAATTTAGTAAAAACTATTAATAAAATAATTATGAAATATAAATATTAATTTTGTACTGAATTTTTTTTAAAAAGGAAATTATAACTTTTAAACAATAAATCATTATTGATTAATAATAATTAATTTATTGATTTAATAATGAATTCATTAATTGTAACAATAATTTTTTTATCGCTCTATAAGCTATTAATTTTTTTATTAGTCTGCTATAGTTTGTTATAAAAAGAAAAAAAAAACAGAATTTCATAATGGAAAATATATGTAACCGAAAGTTAGTTATGAAAATATTTTCTAAATGCTATTTCACAATAATATGTTAAAAAAAATTCATAACAATAAGACTCATTATAAATGATTTTAACTTAATTTATTATTTATTTATTAGTTTTACTCTATATATATATATATATATATATAAATAAAATAAATTTTTTAAGATAGCAGTAGTAAAAAGTAACGGTTAATTTGTGAATATATAGACTATTGTCATTCTTCCTTGTAGCTCAACACGTGAAACAAGTTGAGGTACCACCGACAGTAACCACTTTTGTTTACTTTTAAATTAATATTTTTATTTTATAACCGATTTGGTGATGAGACTGAATATGCAACTAGTTAACCTGTACTTCGGTGGTTTGATATGTTGATATAAATGGCATTGTATTCAGCTAGTTTTAAATTAAACATTGTTACCGCGTGGTAAATTAACACATTATCTTGATTAATATCTGCTTTTTTGCACCGTGCACAAACAGCCGAATTGATTTTAATGAAACTTGATGAACGAACTTTTTATATTATAAAGTCCAGGAGTAAATCAAACTTTTTGGTGTTTTAAAAAAAAAATATATTCAACGACTCTTTCTTTATTATTAAAAAAACTTCCTTTTGAATAATTTTTTTTACTTCCTCTAATTTCTAAAAAGAATATATTAATTTATAATATGTGTAAAATAAAAGAAAGAAAAAATGTTGTTTCTTATAATTATAATAAAATAAGATAAATGAATTATGAAAAGATATTTCTAAATTTTATGAAATCTGTTACAGGTACGTTTTGTGCGCGATATACTTGGCGATATTTACGAAGAGCATAACGGCTAAACAAAAGTACAATTCATTGTTTTGTTAAAAAATTCAAGGAATTTTCTCTACTTGTTGAAATACCGATTTAGAAAAGAAAGGCAAGGAGTCAAAGAGAATATTACTGCTGCAAGAGCAAGTGTTCGTAAAAATCTAAATTTATCGGTTTCACATCGTTAACAAAAATCGGACCTTTCTTCAACAACAACAACACGACAAATTCTGTGTAATTATGTTGGTCTACAGCCATATAACATTCAACTAACTTAATAATTAAAGCCACGGTAGCAATATTTGCTGATTAGACTATACAGCAGTTCGAAGCGGATCCAAATCTTCAACAAAGAAACATCATTTCAGATGAGACTAATTTTTGACTTAATGAGTTAGTAAACAAGCAAAATTGCCCATTTGGGATGACTGCAACCAACAGACAATTCAGCAGCGACCATTACATCCGAAAAATCACTGTTTAGTGTAAATTATGAGCTGGTGGCATCATAGAGCCATTATTTTTTTAAATGAGCAAGGAGATACTGTTACAGTAAATGGTGAACGCTACCGAGTGACGATTCGTGATTTTTTGTTTGAAAATTTGATAAATGTTTATTTGAATGATATCTGGTTTGATAGAATAGTAACGCATGCCATATAGCTGCTGAAACAATTCAGTTATTGCGTTAAAAGTTTGACGATTCGATAATTTCACGAAATGATAATGTCGATTGGCCACCGAGATCGTGTGATTCGACTCCCTTAGACTTTTTTTTCAACATTTACGTTAAGTCACAAGTCTATAGCGACAACCCACGAACGATTGATTGCTAATAGAGTTTAGTTATTAAAAGTTGTGTAATAATATAGATTTTTTTGTTAATCTTTCAGGATGCATTGAAAAGGTTATTTAACTCTGTAAAATACGTTCAACCTTTTTAGGAGACATATTTTTTTGTTGAAATTTAAATCGGTTACCTCGACACGCTTTGGGAAAAACCTGTTAATTTTTATAATTTAATAGAAGATTTCCAATGAATAAATGTTAAATTGAATTATATTTTAAACACTCGTAGGTAATTTTTTATTTTTAGAATTTAACTGCAGATTTTATAACTAAATTATTATTCCTAGTGTTAGATAAAATGATAACTCAGATTCAGTTTTTTTTTCTATGCACTTCAATACTTTTCTATGTACGTCTTCATGAACTATCATAATTTTAGAGCGTGAACATTTCATCAATTTGTATAATTGCACATTAAATTGATTAATAATAATAATAATTGTTATGCGGATTGTCATTAATCTTGTATCATTACGTGCAAACAGTAACGTGATACAAGCATAAGTCCCTTATCATCATTTGAGAATAAATCTATCAGATTTAAATATGTTAATTAACATCTGTTTAATAATTTTTGACGTTGCAGTTATTTTTTTCTATGACTAACTTTTAATAGATTCAATGTATAATTTATTATAAATAATTAAGCTTAATTTTGCTTAAAAATTTAAGTAAGGTATAAGTAAACTTGTAAAAGGAAATTATTTTCTGCATCCGGAAACTTATACATTCTTTTTTTTACCGTGCAGTTTTTAATGCTTATAGCGCACTACTGATTAATTTTTCTAGAAACGAAATTTTTTTTACAATTAGATACCGTAATCTATGTTAAACATTAATTTAAAATAATTTTATTTATGAATTAAGAAGAATATAATTCATATTATTCCTTTTTAGAATCGTGCAGTTTTTCATTTTATCAATCTTTAAAGTTACATCTCCCAACATCTGAGCTTCTTTCGTAACCATAATAGGTAAATAAATCTTCCAAAGTTTGAGAGTAGTAACATTTAAAGCTTCCCAGATATCTGTTCATATTTTTCTTTCGAGATTCAAGGCCTAATATTTTTTTCACTCTTAACAAAATTATTCCTAAATCTGAACGGAGGGATTGTAACGGGATGATTTTAATATCTGCCGTTTGCTTTATCTTTTTCATCTTTCTAGCTACTCTACTTCTGATATCTGTAGGTGTTCCCACTCACAAATAAATCGACGTCGATCTCTGTCCTCCAATAATTATTCGGCTGTATATATCTATGTAACCGGTACATGTGGATGCGTCCTATTGTGCCACTTTGTATTATCTTGAAAACCCTCTTAAGGTCGTCGAACAAATCACTTCTGGATGTATTTCTTACAGCGAATAAAATAATATTAGTTTACGAACGATACCATTAATTACACTAATTTTATATTTCATTTCCTGATAATATCGCTAAGAGAAAGGATATATTACGGTCCAGTGTAATTCCAAATACTTTGAAGCGGTACGATGTTTGACGATCTCATCGTAGATTCCCACTGTATAAAAGCAGTTTCTGGCTTCTCTATTACGTGATGAAATGATATTATATAAGTCTTCCATAGGTTTGGCTTCAAATAATTTTCTTCATAATATACTGCTAATCTTTCTTTTAGCTTCTTTTTTTAGTTCTTTCAGAAATGTTCGAAGTATCATTCGTATAGGTAATTCACATCACTAAGATATACGTTATTATTTACTGTCTATTCTGGACACGGTTTATATGTATTTAGTAAGTAAGTTATATGTAGTAATATTACTACATATATTCAGAGCGGAAGGTTGATGTTTTAAATATTAGTACTTAAAGATGAGGATTTGAATTTTGTTTTAAATGTAATGCTCATAACGTAATACAGTATTTATACTCTTTGACATCTTGGCTTAATTAAGAACTCTTTTTTTTAGAGAAATATGTATTTAAATAAACTCTATACATTCAGTTTTCTTTTAAAAAAATAAGTATTTATAAGATATTTTTTTAAAATTTAAGTAATTTTAATTAATTTTTGCTTTTATAAACTCCAAAAAAAAGAATAAGAAATTCTAAATTCGATTCGTATGTAAATTTTTTTAAGACTTAGTTACGAGTTAATGCGTTGATTTTAATTACTTTAATTTTTTTATATAGATGAACTTTCACTGAAGAAGTGTAATAGGTTTCTTCCTAGTAACTTAGGTTATGAGTATTAATAATAATAATAATAATAATAATAATAATAATAATAATAATAATAATAATAATAATAATAATAACTCAAAAGAGGGAAGTTCATATAAACATAGGTGATGAAACGCTTCGTTAGCGAGTGTCGGGTAGCGAAAGATTTCGTTTTGATTTCTTCGCCTTCGGTAAAGACACCTGGTTTGTAACTCTTGGAACCTAAACTAAGGTTTAAATTTAGTGCATTTTACATGAAATCTGACCTGAAAAATTGGAAAAAATAGGACCAAAAACTATATTTTTTATATTTTCTAGAAATTTGGAATAAAAAACAGATTGGGTTCTAAAAATACACTGTTTTACGTTTGGTGTAAAATAACTTTATAAAATAGGCAGTACATGCATACGTTTTGTAGAGAATCTGATTCTGAGTAAAATGGTATGAATAAAATCCACATAAACTAAATACAAAACGTATCAATGTGGCAGATTTTAATCAGTGCGGTAAGAAATTCCTCTGGTACTGATGCCCGAGCTACGTTCGGTGTGCTCAATTACGTTTTATTTTTCCCCGATAGGAAGTTGTTATTGCCGATGATGTTCAGGAGTATATGAAGAAGACGGCAATAATCCAGTGGTACGTAAGCCCCGAAAATCGGACGCAAAGGTTCTGCGGCCCGGAATCCTCTTATTTGGAAATTTTTGATAATATTCTCGCTGCGCAGCTCGGAGTTTTCCATTGCAGAACACATAAACAAAGATACCTATTCATTGAAAAATTTGTATGAAATTGTTAGATAATGACATACACGACATTCCTTTGACACATGACATTCCTTTCACTCATGTACCGAAGGGGCAGAAATCAGGACGAAATTTTTCGCCAGCCGACACTCGCGAACGAAACGTTTCTAAGCCGTTTTATATGAAATTTTTTTTATTTTCATCAGTAGAACATGTTCTGAAAGTCAGTTACATTCTTCGTTAAGCACTATGTACATACAACTTATTTGATTATTGTCATCGTTAAAATTGTATTGAATTGTTATAAAGTAATGATACAAATGTTAACATCATCCTAATATTAGAAATGTTATGGATATCAGTTGACTTTAACACATTTAAAATAACCAAATTTGAAATATACAACAATAAACTTTGGATAAATATAACCAGTTTTTCTCTTTAATTGATATCTACTGGCTTTAAATATATATATCAGTTTATTTAATATTCAAATTATAATTTATTGATTAACTTTTTTAATTTTCCTATGTATACTTATAATCTATTCTCCATCAACTAGTGAACAATAAACAATCCTCTACGGCCCAATGAGATGAGGATGATATGTAAACGAGGTTTTCCTTTTGTACAGAACCAGGCCCACCGTTCCTGAGACGTGTGGTTAATTGAGCCCCAACTACCAAAGAACACCGGTATCCACCGTCTAGTATTCAAATCCCTATAAAAGCGACTAACTTTTACTAGGATTTGAATCTCAGAACCTATAACTTCAAAAATCAACTGTTCAGACAGTTGATTTGCGGCGACGAATTAACCACTACCAAACCCCGTAGTTTTACTAATTAATTGTAATCAGTTTGTTGTCTGTTCTTTTTTTTAACTTAATTAATTTAATTTATAACAATAATTTTAATATAAAAAATTATCAGAAACTTTACCTTTACTTTAAGAATATGTATTAGGGTTGAATGTCTCATAAACTTCAGTGGGTTCATAGCAATTAGATCTAGAGGTAATTTAACTTCCTATATAAGAACTAAAAACTCTTTATTTTCTTATAACTCTTCATTTAAAGAAATATATATATATATATATATATATGTATGTATGTGTGTGTGTGTTAAACTATGATACTTAGGTGAAAACTAGAAAAATGTATATTTCTTTTTTTATGGAGGAAGAGCTTTTAAAAATGTATTTTTTAGAATTTTTTTCTATAGTTTATTATAATGCGGTTTTTTCTTTTTGTTTTTTCTATGCTAATTTCGAAATAGTTTTTTTGAATAATTTTAATGAATTAACAGTTTAACATCTTAATTAAATGCATTCTAAAAATATTGACAGTAATTCAAAGATAGCATATGAAGTGATAAACTCTACACAACTAGGTACTGGAATCCATAAAAAGTCAGTAATTCGAATAAAATCAAAAGGTAACAAAAAGTAACATAAGAACAAATGACACCAGAAACATAAACATTAACGTAAATACTTAGATGACGCACAACTCAAGAATGCCTCTTCCTGATTATCACTATTAAATCTTTAGGCCTAATACAAATTGCCGCTTTAATAGTCGATGTCTTCACCGTTGTCCAAGTGGATGGTCTACGTGGTCACGAAGCTTTATTTTATACTTGGTTGCCGATCGATTGAATTCTTCCTGAACGTACGATAACCGTAAGTACTCATGGATTTCGGCGTTCAAAACAAACCGCGGCGCCTGAGTTATGCCTTTCGTAAATTTATTCTGGAAGCGCTAATATTCTCTATATTGTTGGTACTTCCCGTATCCCAAAGTTGGATTCCTCATGTGCAAATAAAATAAACTTCTAAGTAAAGTTTTTTCTGTATCTAAAAGTTTTCTTTATCGAAAAACTGGAAAAATAAAAGATGACATAGGGACTTTTTTCATTGCAATTTGAACATTTTTAAAAATAGTTAAATCAGTATATTATTTTTTTTTTTTATAATGCTGCCTTAATTTATTCTAAACATACTTTTTTAAAATTGATCCGTAAAACATTGTTTATTCATTGTTGATTTTATTTTCATCGTATTTTATTTTTGTATTTATTAGTTCTGTTATATCATCGTATTAGTGGGTTCTATCAGTATAGTTCTAGAAAAAAAAAAAATTAATTTATACGGTTAGTTTAAATACTATAATTTTTTCTACGCATAATACTCTTAAGAAATCGTATAAAATATACTGCGTCTTACATAGATGCGGAAAGATTTCACGACATATTCTACAAATTAAAAGAAAGAAAGTTCTTCATAAAAACATTGATCCGGAAACTTCTTGTTTTCGAGTTTTAGCTTGCGAAAAATTATGCCCCGATTTCTGCTTCGAGGATAAAATTTAGCCGTACGAAATTCTTGGAACTAAATTTAAAGATTATCGACCCGAAGAATCGAATGAAATATGTCCTAGAAATAAATATCTGCTACTGTTTTGGTAAGTTATTGTAGAACTAAAAAAAATTGGTTACACAAAACACAATTTCGTAGGTTTGACGTTTAATAAGTTCGTTATATTACTAGTAAACAAATAACATTTTGCGTAGAGAATTTATTCTGATAAAATCCTGGTTGGTTGTTCAAATAATTTCAGGTTTACGGTTTGGATAAAACGGTTTATACTTCTGCTATTTTATTTTTTAATAAATAGACGTGTACGCATTTATTCGTATTTTTGAGAAAGGTTTTTAAATATTAATTTCTTGTGCTAATTGGTTTTAAGAGTTATCGGGGTAAGATAAACGTATATAAATGCTCCTGAATATTATTCCCTTTCTTTTAGGATACTTAACACGTAAAAAGTTTGGCGGTATTTTGATCCTTATAATCTACAAGATATACGGTTTCGATTTGAAACCCTTATTTAAACTAGCAGGGGTATGGTTAACTAAATGCTTACAGTTGCTTTTGTAGAAGGAGTTTAAGGAGTAAAATTAATGGTAAATTTTGCTTACGTAATATTTCTATAATTATCAAATAGTTTTAATTAAAGTATGTTTAGCAGTAATAATAATAACAACGATAAATTCCAATTGTTATTTTTATTATCCTGTTTTATGTACTGGAAACAGGGGTATAAATAAAATTATATTAAAAAAAACTCATTGGACTTCGATTAACATATGCTGTAAATCGGTTAACTGTTTAGATGTTGTTTAATTTCGGTCTACTTTTTAATGATTTATTGTTATTACAAAAGTAATATGACAGGCATAAATATTTAATGTAGTGTAAAGCAGTGAGTGAGTTTATGATCTGTGTACATCGGTACGGGAAGATAGAAACCGTTATGCTATGCACTGAGGCACCCTTTAGGTGGTCTTTCCCACACTGTTCTATTTAATCATTTTTTTCCTCGCTTTTTATTTTAACTCTGCTTTAAACCATATGGTGTTCATTTTAAAAAAATCGACATTATATTTAATTTATAAATATTTACTTTAAGTAATTAATGTATTGTTAAGGAATATATAACTTATATTTAAATAGATTTTTTTATTCGTAAAACGAATAAAAAATATCGAAAATATCCCTACTTTATTTATTCATTTTTTCTTTTGTTGCAGTTCCTTGAATTGTATGATTTCATTTTTTAAACAATCCGATGACAAAAATAAAACGTGCGCAAATACACCTTTATGAATAAAATTGTTTATTTTTGTCGAGTTCACTTCATAGAAATATTTTATAAGTTAAAATATATTTTTAGTTTTATTTCATAATACAAACTATATAAATAATAATCCAAAAATGGATCTATAAAATGTACTACAATTGTCAAATTCTAGAAATATTATTTTCCCCCTAATTAAGTGTACTTTCTTTTTATTTTTACTTTATTTTATTTTTATTATTTATAATTTTACTGGTTTCTCCTTCAACCGTTCCTGTTTTCGATTCTCAGTAAGGATAACATTGTTTCATCATTTCATTCTCGTTACCATAATCGGATGAATATTTGTAGAGTGAATAAATAAGTAATGAACGCTATATATAATACGTTAATATCTATTTAGTTAAATGAAATTAAACATTAAGTTTTTGTGTTTTTTAAATAGTTAAAAAAATATAACTAAGAATCAAGATGACTTCTCAATATTATAATAAAAAATAATTGAATTTATTAACAGGTTTTATCAAGAGGTTTAATAAATATTGTTTAATTCCTGAGGAAAATGTGATATAAATAAGGTAAAAGTATTATTAAAAAAAATTAATTTTCGCAATAAAATTTTAATTATTGTAAATTATTAGACGAAAAAAATTCTTCATTAATTATAATTATTTATTTATATAATTTTTTTTCTGAAGTTTATTCGAAGATGATTTCTATTTTTATTTAAGCAGCTGCTATTCTTTTCTTTTTTTTTTTAATAAATACAACGCTTTTTTATATGGAACCTTTCTCTTGTTTTGAATACTTCGGAAATACAATATTTTAAGGTTTTTATTAAGCTGTATAAAAGGATTGAAATTCTTTTAATAGTTTCCTAATTATAAATTTTTTCTCAGGCTTTTTAATTTTACAGGTAAGCATTACAAATTCATTTATTCTAATAATAATTTTATTTATATTATTATTATTTTTCATTATTAATTTATTCTAGTAATAAATTATATTATCCTGTAGTATATTTTAAAACAAAATTCATAATAATTTATTTTTTTTTTTATTAAAGATTTGTTTGTTTTTTGTTCTTATGTTAATAAATGTAATAATGAATTATATATTTTGTTACAGGTACATATCTGCAGTAATTTATTCAACATATTTCGTAAGTTATCTTTAAAATTAGTTAGTTTTCGTATCTTTAATTTTTTTTTATTACATGAAATAATTATACTTACATTTTTTAGTTATAAATTACATTTAAAAAGTAATAATTTAACAGGCCATACATTTTATATTTTATGCCAACGCAGCATAATTTTCGTTGTTATTAAATGTCTCAACATTTTTGTTTTTACTTTTGTACTTACTACTTCCCCGATTTTAGCTTCTGCAGTAGTATAGAGATCCGCCAAAATTTTATTGTTTTTTTCAAATTTCGACGTTTCAAGATCTTCCTATAATAAAAATAAAATATAAAAAAAAAGGATGTAATGCAAATTTCCGCAAGATTTATGTACTTACTTGTGGTGGCCTATATTTTTATTAATATCTCCGGACTGGCTAACGTAAATTCTTTGAAAATAGGTTAAACATTTTTTTTTAAGTAGGGCATTATCGATATTAAATGTTTGATAAAATTAATAAAGAGTTGGGGTGGTTTCAGTAAAGGTTTTTTTAACCTTTAATTTTGGATAGCATATGTAGTAAATTGAGATTTATTACGATGAAAATACTGAAGTATTTAAAATTCCAAAGCTTTAAGTCATCGGGTTTAGAGGTGGATGACATTTAATATTGTTTTTAGTTTTTGCTAAAAATCAGTTGATAAAGAAAATTAAAATTCTGCAAAATTATAGTTTTTTTAACTTTGGTAAAATAAAATTTTGTTGTAAATATTGAAAAGAGGTGTAATTTTTTTTATTAAAATAATTTTATTACAATTTTTTACCTTCTTGGCATCATAAATCAAGAGCTATGCTGCAAGATGCTATGTTTTTATGTCTATATTGATATATATATATTTTTTCTGTTTTGACTAATTGTGGTCCATAGTTAGACCACTTTTAATACTTTTCTTAGTGCCCCTTTCCTTTTTTTTACTGCCAGTTACTTGTTACTCTCTTATTATCCTTTTTCCTGAATTTTTCTGTTATTACATTTTTTTATTTGGAATTTCTTCTTTGTAGAAAACCCTCTTTTCAAGATTTCTTTTAATTTTTTCTTGATTGATTCCCGATTTTGTTAAGTCCAAAATCTCTATTCCTCTTTTATTTAAGTATTTTATCACTATTCACTACGTATGCTTTTAGTTTTTGTTTTAAAATAAAAGTGGAAGATTTGTTTAGAGAATTCTGTTATCACTCTTATCACTATTCACTACTTATCACTATTTCTGCTATTTCTTTAAATTTCTGGTGTAGCAATTTTGTGGGGATGGAGTTTGTATGTATGTGTGTGTGTTTAATATATGTATATTAATTGTGTTGTCGTTTGTAGAACTAAATATTTTTCTTAAAAATCTCTTTCTATCATTTGGGTCTTTTTTAAATGTCCCGTGTACTGATTATCGGCAAATATTTTGCAGCGTACAATCTACTGAATAAAACGTCGTATTCAATATCTAATTTTTTTATTTATAGAGATTTATTACTTTTTGATATAAAACTTATTGAGGTTTTGTGTTTTTGTATTTGTATGTACTTATGTACATAGGTGTCAAAACCGTAAGTGTTGTAGGTGACTTGAACTGAGTTACAGTTTATTCAGGCATAATTATTTCAAATAAAACAAGTTCCTGTGGACTATAATTTTAATATTTATAATAATTTTAATAATAAGGGCTTAATTTTGGTAGTGAGGAGTGAAGCAGGATCCTGTTGCCTTCTTCACTGAGGCAGATGTACACGTTTGCATATCAGCATGTCAGGCAACCAAATTTAGATGATACTCAGCTCTGAAAGAGACACCTTTGCACTTTAGGTGTATTAATATATACTGAACAGATTTTTTCTCTTTCTTCCTGAACATAAAGTCACTCGTGAACGGTCTTCAGGTTTCATTAAGGAATACTATTTCCTATTCCTGGAAATTAATTTTAGTATGCGAATGTAGCCAACTAATTAGTTAATACATTTTTAACTAGATTCTTACTGGTGGGTATGTAGTTTTATATATAAAGTATACATAGAATTGTGTATATATATGACATTTAATCGAGTTTTTTTTTCTCATAATGCACCCGAATTTAATCATAATGACTGCAATTACAATGCAATTTTAAATGTAATTTTTAATATTTTTTTAAAAATGTGTATGTGGTATTAAAAAACCATTAAGTTAATGTAAATTATTATTTTAAGTGACGTTTGAAACGAAATGAGAGAGTAACAACTATTATTATAATAGATAATTGATTTTAATAATGATTATATACTCAGTTATCACTCCATTATCCATTAATTTAAAAATTAAATGTCGTTGATAGAATTTAATTCAGTACCCTACCATTATATATTTTATAGTAACTTTTTCAATTTAATTTAATGTACGTATACTTACGTAAATACTAAATACGTAATAAATTCTAATCGTAGGTTTTTAATAGTTTTTCTAAGTACGTATTTTAATACATACTAAATATATCATCATATTTAAATCTGTTTAATGTAATAATTAAGTGATTAGTATAATTTATTAATTAGTACTTTTGTTTGATAAATCAGGTATCTATGTACTCGTATATTTATATATTTTAATTAAAATTTAATATAGTTATTAAATTCCGTAGCTAGAATCCAAGCTCTCTTCAATTAAATGCTAATTTGTGTCTACTGTTTTAACTTATACATTTTATTTGATTCATTTTAGATTTAACAGATCTTACATTATACTGGTGTGAATTATTAACGGTAGAATAACTAAAAATATTTTTATACTATATAACATTATATCGAGGGAGCTATAACATTCTATCCTGGGGTTGGAGCATCCTGGACCCTCCTATGACCATTATCTTCCTGCTTAATTATCATTATCGTCGTTCAGTATTGTTCTCAATACTGACAAATAACAAAGCGTATTGAATTTATAAAAATTATCAGCGTATTGTAATTTCATCAAAGCAAACGCGAGGTCAACACAGGGCTCGAATTTTTTTCGAGCTCGAAGTATGTGGGTTTAAGAATAGTTGCCTTCCATTTAAAAATAGTAGTTATGGTTAACGGGTAGCCGGTTACCCGTTCTTCGTAGGGTTAAAAAAGTATTTTGAAAGGTTCTTAGCGTTACTCGACGAATACAAAAATGAAGTGATCGTACTTAGTTTTTCGGTTTTCATTTTTTGTTTTGTTTAACCTTTTTTGTCCTATTCTGCAAGAGTCGGGGAACAGCACAATCTAAAGAATGGACTTGTACACAATATTTACAGGTTTTCTCTGTGGAGTATATGTATATAGATTGTTCTCACAGCAGATTCTGGAGCAAGCCATGTGCAGTTCCCCGTGTGAGAAGCATTAACTCTCCAAGTGGGTACCGGCCACTTGAAGCTTTTGATCTTGTGGCTTATTTATTTTCATCGAGAAAGCAAATTTAAGTGAAAACTGAAGCTGCGCTTGAAAGTGAATGGCAATTAATTAAACAAAAGTAAATAAAGCTAATAAAGTAAATAAGCTTGTACGCTTTACACCGTCGCACATTTAAAGCTACTTTTGTGGATACCGAAAGAGATATAGAAAAAAAAGGAATTTTTCTTGCTGGAAAATCTAATTTAAAATACGGAAGCGGTTTCCTAATTCAATTTGACCAACGATTTCTTCAGAGTAAAGTTGAATATCGTTAGGAAACATAATACGGTTGGTTTTGACTGCAAGCCATTAAAACAGCCACCATCATGAAAATGGTGAAACATTTCGTAACGGCAATAGTCTTATGTTATTTTTAGGTATAAAAACTATATTCATGCAAAATTTCAGCTCAACCGGTTGAGTAGTTTTTGTGTGAAAGAGTAACAAACTCACACCACTAAATTTATATATATATATATATATATATATATATATTAGCCGGTCTAGCCAGGGGGCGGGGGCGGAGCCCCCTGGATCCCACGATTAGATGGTCTGATATTTTTACTGCAACTCGTGTTGCATATTTATTGCCGCTCGAGTCTGGGCGTGGTGCTCTTGGTCAGCAGCTAATCGAGGATCACGCGCTTCGGCTGTTTCAGAGGGCCGAGATAGTTCCATTCTTTACAGACCGAGAAATAAGAAAGGCTACTCCTCTTGAAGGTTTTTTTTTTAACTTTTGACAATCCAATACCGACAGTCAAAACAAACAATCAATACCCATAAGTTCGCTAAACGTTCTAATTTAATTTAATTATTATTTAATTCCAATTCTGCAGAAAGATTAGTAATATTAATAACGTGATATAATTAACTTTATAAACGTTATATTTATAACGTTACAAATTAACGTTATAATTACTTAGTTATTTATTTAATTAACATATTAGTTTGTAATTTAGTAAATATAAATGACTGAAAATTAGAAACTATTAATGACAATTAATCATCTATAACTAAGCATTCATGGGACAAATTCTTAGTATTTCAAAACAAAACTTCACAGTATTAGGTCGCTCGCGCAAATGATACGCGGCTACCGCTCACTTTACCATGAGAGAAACGGAAACAACTTCTTCCCTAACCCGGGCATGTGCCCTGCGTCTTTCGCCCCTTTTGTTTGAAGCAAACGAACTTGCACGGTTGAAAACGCCATCGTTACCACAAGAGAATATCTTTAATAAATATCTACCCCTAGTTATCATTATATTGTGTGTGCAGATTAAACAGAAGAATTTTTAAAAGATAAAAGTAAAATAAAATACCAATTTTGAGGTTTATAAAAAGTTTATTTTTATGCCTATTGCAAATAAAATTTAAAATTAGTTTTGTTACACCGAATTATATGTAATAATAAATTATAAAGTATTATTTCTATTTAAACCGATAAATGGTTTGTTAAAAAAAAAAAAAAATGAAATAAAATATAAAAACGTTAGGTAAACCTGTTATATTTTTTGTTATTATGCGTAGTAAAAACAAAAAACAGGTGATTTTAAAAACCGGTTTTATCTGATTAAAGTACTATTTATTACTATATTAGGACAAGTTCATAATACATTTTACAACGTACATTAACGCAAGGGGGTAAGGGTGTTTTTATAATATATACTACTTACTAATATATTGTATTTACATGTGCTAGTGTGTTCTCATTGAACGTATATGAAATAGATGGGTGTGCTCATGTATATGTGTGAATTTCACTTATGTCACGTGCCGTCGTCCTTCGGTAGTATAATAGCTTGATTCGACATATGTTCCAATGTATGTAATCGGAATAAGGTGCATATATTTATATATATATATATATATATATATAAAACTGTAATTATGAGATGACATTAAAGGAGGGTTATGTAAGAATGAGGGGACGCTCCCCACAATTAAACCCTAATGCGTGGTTAAGTGAGGAGTGAACCGCATAAAGGTTATATAGAGGGAGATGGATGAGATGGATGGGAGATGGATGACGGGACTTGGGATCAGATTCCTGTAAAGTGCATTTTCACTACTCTTTTTTCATTTTCTTTTTTTCTATCACTGTCTTTTTTCTTTCTTGCTTAACTCTATAACTTTTTCTTTTTTTATCCTTTTTACTCTTTTATTTTCACTGTCATTTAATGTTATCAGGTTTCTTCCATTCACCTACCTTATCTTTTAGTTTATAAGGTAGCTTTAAATAAGATTTGTGTAGGTCTTATTATATAATAAAATATGCTGTGTGTACGGGTTTTTTATGTGCCGATAGATTTATCTAAGGAATCATTTTTTCAAAAAATGAATGTGTTTTTCATACATATTTTTTAAAAAGTTAATTTGCATAAAAGTGATATTTTTATTATTTTTTAAAAAAATTTACTCGTAAATGATGTTCTTTAATATAACTTATAATTTAAAAGTATATCGGTTAATTTTTTTATAACTAGCCGGTCAGGTTAGTGATAACTAGTTAAGCTACCATTCCATTCCGAAGGCCGGAAAAAATTATACAAAAATTAATATTAAAAAAAAATTAAGCAAAAAAAGATTTCATATTATCTGTATTATTACTATTTTTTGTTTAAGTTTTTCGTAAAACTATTATTATTATTTGTTTTAAGTAAAACCGTATTATTTTCAAGTTTTACGTAAAACCGTTTTATCTATTATTTCTCTGTCAAATTCCTATTGAAGAAAATAATTTTTAAATTAAAATTTAAGAAGTATATTGTTTTTAACAGGAACTTCTTTTTTTTTTATTTGGTTTTGAAGAATTATTTCATTTATTTATTGTCAATTAAAAATTACATTTACAATTTTATTCAACATAATTATCCGTGACGCAGCTAGTAAAAGAATCCTTGAGCGCTAGCTGCGAGTTCATAATAACAGGATGATTATCAAAAAGAACTAATTAAAAATATAAAAATTAACTAAATGAGAATACATGATACATAAATATAAAAAGAAAAACATAAAAAATTAAATTGAAAAATTAAATAAAATAAAATAGACTTAAAAGAAAATATACATAGATCCAGAATGTAAAATTATTTAAATTCACATTGAAATCAATAAAATAAAATACAATAAATTCATGATCTAAAGAATGAGAAAAAAGTAATTTCATAATGGCAAAATAAAAACTAATACGTTATACTGTAAGATAATATATGATAAGACAACAAGAAATATTCATAAGATAATACAACTGAATACTATTACGAATTTATACATCCTTAGCATGTATTCCTTACTGCTGAACGAGTATTGTACGGTATATTTTTAAATTTAAAATCATTTTGTATTTATTTATGTGTAGTATTATTTTATTGACATATATGTGGCTGAAAGTAGGTACTTTAAATTCTTCAAAATAAGCGTGTGGATATAACCTCGATCTACCGAGATCTGCTCTAATTAAATATTTCTGGAAAATAAATATTTTATTAAAATGGGTAACATATGTTCCCAGTATTTCGATTCCATATTAAAAAAGTGATTGAACATATGCAACATATATAATTCTTATAATTTGAAGATCTTTAATTTTGTTTATTTTGTAAAAGTACCGTGTAGGTATTTTAGTCTTGATGTTAAATACTGTAGGTGGACATTCCATTTCATTTGATCGTCCAATATTATTCCGAGTTATTTTATCGACTTGACTTCGTCTATTGACTGACGACGACAGTTACTGTTTATCGATTCGCTATTATTTACTGAACATGTATGCAGTTTTAGTTGAAATTCACGAGGGGAATTGCCGGTTTTAGTAGGCGAGAACGACATATATTTCGTCTTATTTAATTTGAGCGTAAGAATATCGCTTTCAAACCAAGATTTTACCGTAAGTAATCAACGGATAGCACTCATGTTTCATCCACGTCTCGCCCGAAAAAACCAAAGTTATGTCATCAGCGAAACATAATATGGTACCATAATTTAATAACTTACCTACACAAAATTTTTTATTTTTAGTAATGTTTATAAAAATATTCTTTTTTCGAAGTTGGCAGAATATGGACAACGAGAAATTAACTTTTTTTTGTTGCTTCAATCTCTTAAAAATTCGATCAATATTTCACTCTCTTTTTTTATTATTTTGTCTAGGTTGTCCTGAATTTTTTTTAGAGTATTCTTTTGCTATCCATCAAAATTTGTTAAAGTTTTCCTATCTAGTATTTCTCTGATTTTTACTTTCATTTATTCTAGGTTTTATTTTATCTCTTTTATCTATTTCGTTGTTATCATTTTCTTGTTCAAATAATCACAAAAATCTTTTTATTACAATCTTTTTTTTAATCATATTCGATAATTTCTCTATTTTCTTGCAGACTTCGTTATATTTTGTAAATTCCCATTCATCTAACATTTCTTTTAGGATATTTCCCTTTTTTTAGGATGTTTTAGGATCACTTTTTGTCGTTTCATTTCTTCACTTATTAAAAATCAGATATTGAGATAGCTCATTTGCTGTAAACGATTTTAGTTAATTCTAAATACGCGTTTCATTTTTCTTGATTTTACTTTGTTTGCTTCTTTACTTAAACCGTTGGGTCGTAAGATTTCGCTTAAATAGAGGAAATTTAGAAGTATTTTGTTTCCAATAATTTTTCATGAGTTTTTAGAGTTCAGTCTAAAATCTATTTTCTGAAAGGATATGTATGTATGGTTCTGCTATTTCCTTTTTACTTTCCCTGCTAATTTAGCAACACTAAAGAGCTCCTTAGTAATCGATTTCAAAAAATTATCAATCAATCACTTTTTTAAATTGTGCCTCAAGGGAACATTTAGAAAAAAAATTTTACAAAAAAAATCCTAACTTTTTATACTGAAATTGTAAAATAAAATTATACGTTATCCCTAAGCGCAGAATAATTTTATATAAGTAAATTTTTATGTACGTACGTGTGTTTGTTGGCCTGCATGAAGCTTAATAACTGCGGATTCTGTTAACCAATTAACTTCAAACTTGGTAAAAATACGTCGTCCTCAGGGTATTTATTATATTAAACTTTTGCATAAGATTGAAAAACGTGAGGGAGTGTTTTAACCAAAATAAAATTTTACTCGAGCATTTTATCAAAAACATTTTCATGCACAAGCTGGAGCATTTTTATCAGAGTAACAAATTACCCAAATTTTTTTTAATATTCATCTATCTCCATTGCATAAAGACGACTTGAAATTACTTTTCTTTTTTAGCTATTTCTTGATTTAGAAAAGGAATTAATGAGAGAGTTTTACGTGAATATTTTTTACATCAACGGGCATTTTTAAATGACTATAAACATTTTCCCTCTCTGAGATTGATTAGTGCATAATTCAGTTTGAATATTATTGGATTTGTTGCGGTTGGTTTTCCACGTATTATATTTTAAATATAATTTTTTTAATTTTATTTTCAATAGTAAAATGAAAAATTTATTACAATTTTTATTTTTATTTTTTACGTAAATAATTAACTTTAATAATATTGATAGGTATTAGGGCAGAAAAAATAATTTACCTGTGTAAATTTTTTTCGTTTTTAATTTTATGTACAATTGGTTCGGAAAGTCACTATATATTTGTCTTTACCAAATGATAACACTTATATAGATTAATTATATTTATTACAAATTTGAAATTAACAGAGAAAACTTAAAATAAACAATGGATGTAATGTAATTGAACAGGTGAATAAGTTTGGGTACGATTCAATTTATCTAGTTACATTTTTGGATTCCTTCGTATCTAAGGATTAATTCATTTAAATCTGCTCGGTCAGTTGAAATATTCTTTGATTTAATATTCTTTACAGAAAGAGATGTATGGTAAGCCCAAATCCAATAATCGATTAAAAAAAGTAAATCAATAGAGATGATCAAATCTATAAAGACTTTTTATATCCTGTTATTCATAGCAGTGTAACGCTATTTTGTTGAAATCAAATATAATTGTTTTGCGAGTCGATCGGTAAACTTTATTACAGAGTTACAGAAAAATGATCACTTTTTAAGTAGTCTTTTTTTTTATAGAAGATAGATTCCACAATACGATTTCTTTAAAGACCAGTTTATATTTCTAATTTTGATCGAAATCTTACATGCAAACAGTCTGATATATCTCAGACAATTAATTTCTATAAATCAATTAATTTATCAAGAATAACAACGCCTATTTGTAAATAATATAATGTTACAAACGGCTGCGAAATTTTGGAAAAAACTAAACATTCATTCAACATTCATTAAAATACCTGTAGAGGGTAGCCTACTGCAGTATTTGTCGGTAGTTAGTGTATGGTAACGTTTTGAACGCACTGTGTAGTGTCAGTAATGGTTTATTATTATCACTCTCTTTATTTTTATTGAATTATATTTTTATCATAATTATATTTATGATGAATAACAGTTAAAGACAGACAGACTTAGATTTTAGTTTAACTTAGGGTGACGGACATAGGAAAAAAGAGAAATGGTGTGAGTGGTGGCAGTATAGATGAGGGGGGGGGGAATGATATGACGTCGGTTTAATATGAGTGATGTGGCTTATAATGAAGTTTGATGGTTGCTAGCTAACTAGTGGTGGATTCGTTGTGCGGCGATGATGTCAGTCCGGGTGGTATTATGATGGAATGGGAAAAAAGAGATTTAAAAAGGACAGAAGATAATTCGTCGGATAACATATGGGGGGGGGGGGAAAGAAAGAGAGGATAGGATTAAAAAAGAAGAGAAAATGTAAAAGATAGAGAAGAGTGTTGTAGTATTAGTAGCGACCACTGAATTCTTTTTCTCTTTTCCCCTTCGTTCTGTCTTTTTATTCTATGTGAGAATGGGAACCAGAAAGTTGATTTCCCATGAGAAGGGATGTTTGGAATAGTCTCTCAAAGAGAGGAAACGCATGACCAAAATTATATAGCCTATAGCCTATGGGTGAATAGTTTTAGTGTGTGTGAAAGATATATATATATGTTTTAGTTTTTTTTTTTTTTTACTTTCATTATTTTCTCTCTGACTTTCTTATATCTTTTAGAAATCACTGAATTATATATATATATATATATATATATACCTAGAGACAAAAATTTGTATTAATTGTACCTTTTATTTACATGTGTATATAATTCAGTTATTTGTCAATACATAACGGTCTACCAATGTTAAAATCTTTGTAGTTAATTAATATAATTAATAAATCTCTTGTTCATAAATAATTAAACTATTTAAATGTTACGTATCTATTGATTTTTTAAAAGAAAGAATTTTTATCTTCTTGGTTATATAGTTAGATATTATACTAAAGAATGTTCCTAATTGAGCTGACATTTTAATTTTTTAAAACACATTTTTATTCGATAAATTGATAATACTTTTGCTATGAGGTTATGAGTGATACAAAACATCTGAAAAATGAGAGCCCCGACCTTGCTGCAATATTTACTCTTTTGATAAAATTTTTCAAAACATGTTGACATAATTGTGGGAAATGTCGGTAATGTTGTGTTGAATTCCTTCTTTGAGGTCCTCAATTGTTTGTGGCTTATTGATATACACTTTATCCTTACGATAATCACAAAAAAAAAAAGGTCCAATGGTGTTAAGTCGCTTGATCTCGGCGACCAATTCACATCACTTCGTTGAGAGATAACACGACTATTAAAGTTTTCTTTAAATAACTGCATGGTTTCATTGTTAGTGTGACATGTTGCACCGTCTTGTTGAAACTACATGTCTTCCACATCCATATCATTAATTTTAGGCCGTAAAATGTTTGAAATCATTCACAATATCAAACTCCATTGACCGAAACGGCGTCTCCATTTTCATTTTCGATGAAGTAAGGTCCAAACAATCCCCTAGCCGAAAATCTCCAGCAAACCGTGACCCGCTAAGGATACATATTCAATATATTTTGAATTTTCTGATCCCCAAATTCGACAATTTTGTTTACTGACAAAAGTCGGTAAGAAGAAAATGTACCTCGTTGATTTTGTTCGAAAATTTGTTTACAACTTGTTGATTTTTCAAAACCCAATTTGTGAACTACCGACGACTTGCATAATCTTGTGGTTTCAGTGCTTGTATCGACTGAAACTTGTAAACGAACAAATACAAATCTTTCATTAAAATTCTTGAAGAGAGTTTTTGGAAATGCTTAATTTTTGACTGTGATTACGAATTGATGTGAAAAGATTTTCTTCAACACTTTCGTTAAAACTGGTGATTTCATTTGAAAGAGTTGTACGAGGGCGGCTACTTTTTTTTGTTTAGAACTAAACCGGTTGATTAAAATGTATCGATTAAAATTACCACGGTGTTATGAGAAGGGATAATGACAAAAAAAGTATGGCATTTGCGAACAGTTACTGTAAAATTTTCACCAGTTTTAAGGTGAATTTTTACAAATGTCTACTTTGTTCAATTGTGAATTTTTCGTAATTTAACCTCAACGTTTACTGATAACAGTAATAGCAAATAAAAATGTCTATTCTGGTTTATCGCGAAAACAATTACAACAGATTTAAAATATCAGTTCATTTTGGGACACCCTTTAAAAACAGAATTATGACGGTTGTATGAACTGATGCAGACATCAAAAGGAGATTGGTAAACTTTAAACTAGGTAAACTTTCACGTAGAAAATAATTTACTAGAACTCTATTAGATATGTATACATATTTATAACAATCAGAAAGAAATCCCTGAACATTTATTTTTTAACGAGGGAAATGCTGTATGGTTTTGAAACGTGAAATTGTCCATGTGTTTGTTTATCGTAGGGAATAAACAGTAAGAAAAGAATATAGCTTTGAAATATTTGGTTACGATAGGATGTATAAAATTACTTGCGAAAATACTTCATTACAAAAATTTGTGAAAATTTTTAATGTTCCCTGAGTTTAAACTTTTAAATATTTCTTAAATGCATCTCGCGTAAAAAAATTAAAATATTTGAATGTATATTTATCATTGTATATAGTAAATGTATGTTTTTCATTACAGTAGTTGAAACCGAAAAAATATCCATCCTGCCGGGTTTTTACATAACAATAAAGACTGTTGTCATAAAAATACAAAACACGCGCGCGCGCACACACACTCACACATATTCAGAGAAAGAGAGAGAGTGAGTGATTGAAATTTTAAAAGCTAACTAACTTAATTGGTGGTTAAATTATAGCAGTCATACTAAAATGGAAGCTGGAATGTTTTTTCTTTTGCAATAAGACGTTGTCTACTAAGCCCATTAGTCGTTATGTTTGTATGTTTGTTTTAGTACTCTAAGATCTCTTTAATTAGCTCTAACTTTTATTTCTATATCGTGTAATTTTCTGCAACATAAATTGTTTAATGTTGTTTGTTATGTTTAATTTTTCCTTAAAGATAAAACTACTATTAGATATAATAAAAAGAATGCTGCTATTTTCGTATTTAATATGATATAAATGATTTTTTTGTGTGTGGGCGCGCGCGCATGTATAGGATTAATAGGTTTTTTAAACTTGGAGAATGTTGAAAAAGAATTTTCCCATTAAATACTGAATACCGAGAAATTACTCCTTTTTTTGTATACGATTGACGTTTTGTAATAACTGCGTGTAATTAGGCAGTATTTCTAAAATAAGTATTTTTTTATACATTTTGAATATTTAAGTACTTCACCCCCTTTCGATTTCTTTCCTTAATTAAGTGATAATTGAAACTATAATTTTATTTAATTAATTTTTTTTTTTGATGCAGGCATTTCGAGTTTAATGCGCGTAATATGGGCCGAATGTTTACATAATAAATTGTTATACGTTTATTTGAATCAACCATATATAAATTATTCTGGTTTTTAATTCCATTTTTAGTTAAGAATAAATAAATTTGTTACTACATACGTCTAGTAAAGTGATCCGTTACCGTGAACGGTATCTATATAAATAAAAATGTAAATGTTCGTTTGTTCAAAATCTTAAATCTCCGAACGTTCTTCACCGATCGCTTTGAAATGTTGACACAACGTTTCATTCAAATACGCGCGTGTTTTTGTGTACCTACTATTTGTATATCTAATATGTCACACCAATGACAGGTAAAAACATGCTTTTTTGAGAAACTGCGCTACCTGTCGAACGTAAAAGCAACACACACTACACTAAATATTTTACGATTCTATTTCAGTGTTTCCGATATGTGTGTCCGCTATAGAATTAAAAACGACCGATTTACGCGCGGGGGTAAAGGGAGAAAGGGAAAATTCGAAAAAGGTAAAAGGGAAGCAGGGGAAAATGGAAAAAAGAAAAAAGGGAAAACGGGGAAATGGGAATGGAAAGGGGAAAGGGTGAAAGAGAAAGGGGAAATAAGGGAACGAGAAATGGGGGAAGGAAATGGAAAGGGGGTGAAAAGGGAAAAGTGGGGAAAATAGGTGAAAGGGTAAAGGAACACGGTGAAAATGAAAATGGGAAAAGGGAGAAAGGGTAAAAGGAAAAAGTGAAAGGTTAAATTTTATGAAGTTCCGTAATGTTCATTTTGTTAAAGTTTTATCAAACTTTCAATAGTGTTCATTTAATATATATAAATACTCAGATCTAGCAATAGGGAAGCACTGCCGAGTCTGCTAGTTTTTATAAAAATAAAACAAAGAATACATATGAAAATATAAATATATAATTAAAAATTTAATTTAAAACTTGAGATATAAAGAGGTATGTTTTTTACCGTCTCGGTTATTAATAACAGAAATTATAAACATACCTCTATATATTTTAACTATGTTTTTTAATAATATATTTTCGTATATTTTGACGAAGCAGAGATTTCTATGAAAGCGCTTAACGTAAAGAAAAGAAGAAAAGTACTTTTTTTTTAATCGGCCATCTTCGGAATGCGTGAACAAATATTATTTTCCTTTGAGGTTTTAATCTTCTGTCATCTCTTGGTCATCATTTTCTTAATTTTTCTCTGTGTTGTTCTGTGATTCTTCTGTTATTATTTCCTCTAACGTCTTGAGCCACTTAACATCTTTATTTTCATGTAAATTTTTTTTGAAAATTTCCCCGTCCAAAATTTCTTATTTTCTTTTTCTGATCTCTTGGAGATCCTTTCCTGTCTCTAAAAGTTTCTACTTTTGAAATTGATCAAAGAAGTTTTCTTTCTTCATTTATTCCCTTTAAATGACTGTCCCCTACATTTGCTAATGTATAAGAGTTTAAGTATTATTCTAATAAAAATTTACAGAAGTACAATTTAAGAATAGTAATTATTTATAGTTTTAAAAGCTTTATCGGTTACAATATCCTTACGTCGGCACTTTGATACAAAGGTAATAAAAAAGCACCTTGATACCTTTACAAAGGTAAAGGTATTAAAGCATAAAAAAGACTTAATCGTAAAATTAGTTTTTATTAACTTAAAAATAAAAACTTATCAAAAGTAACGTAAGTAAAACGTATATAAAACAGAATTTGTTCATCCGGCCGAAGTTAGTATTAAAAAACTATTTTAGTCTGCGTCTTATTTTAGTTTAAAGTATTTTATATTTTTAAATAAATCTTCTTAGCCCTTTAACGTATAATTTAATTAAAGTATATAAATTTAACACCGCATCTATAATATATTTTAATGTTGTTACATCTATTATTTTTTTAAATTATTATTTTTCAACCGAAGTATATACATTTTAAAAGAAGATAAGAAACAACGTATTAAAACAATTTAGTTGAAAACAGGATTAGATAAACTTATTTAGTGATACTTGTATTAACAAATTCAAAGTAATAAAAGGAAGAAAAAACCATGACGCTTGGTGTTCAGAGGAAAGAGTAAATGCATGTTATTCGTATCTGTGTTGTGTGTTGATATATTAACACGCGCTCGCGCGGGTTAATATATCCACCAAGCATCTCTGCCCCAGGTTAGAATTTTTGTGTTTCTGCTGAATGTGAAACAAAATCCTTGAGTAGATCTGTAGGAAGAACCATCTGTACTAACCTCCCAAAAATGTCAAGCACGTAGTTCTAAAACAGCTTCCCTTAACTTACCTTTTATCCACTGGGGTGTAGAATAAGAAAATGATAAACAATTTGTTAAATATAGGGATAACAAATTAACCCCATCCAAAAGAGTGCTTCAAGGCTTTCTTCAGACTGGTAGGTTCATCGATCCTTAGCACCAGTTGGTGGGAAGATAAGAGATATTTTTACCCAGGATCGGAAAATTATATTACTGTTAACGATTTTGCATCAACTTTTAAGATTTATGTGGTGTACCATATTGGTCCTACTTTAAAGATAAAGAATCTTATGACAACAGGCTACGATAGTCTTCAAAAATTTGTATGGTGTAACATATTGATTCTACTTTAAAGATTATAGAGTCTTATATCAACAGGCTACAATGTTCTTTTATAAAATCTTCAGTAATTCTAAGCATTATGTAGCTTATGAAAAAAATTCGGCTTTATTATAAAATTGTTATCCGTACAACAATTAAGACATCGATAATAGTAGTAATAAAAAGCCTTATGTGAATTCTACATCCCAGTGGATAAAAGGTAAGTTAACGGGGACTGTTTGAGAATTACGTACTTGATGTTTTTGGGAGATTATTACAGATGGCATTTCCTATTGATCTACCCAATAATTTTCTTTCACATCCAGCAGAAACACAAGCTTTGTTAAGATCTCTAATTATTATACGAGATCTTTATGTAAACTATTACGCTTATAATTACATCGATTAAGATTTTTTTATTTTGAAATTAGTTTTTTTTAGAGTTATCCTAAAAAAAGGTTTATAAATTAATATGAAAAATAATTGAACCAGTTTTACAAATATTTTAATAAATAAAACTATGAATGTAATTTTTATAACAAGATTTCTTCTAAAATTTCGAAAAAGAAAAACGATTGAATCAATAACGGGTAAAAATAAACGTAGGTCGGTTATTCATTTTGCATGTTACTTATTGTTACGAGCGTGTTTAAATTATCGATATAAAGGTTTTAATTTAAATTTAATATCGTTTATTTAAATAATTGTTAGTAATGTGTTTTAAAACTCCTTTAGAGTAATAGAATTTTTTAACTTCTATAGTAGAATTTGATGATAAATTATTTACTTAATAATAGCACAAAAAATATTTATGAGAGATGGAATTGATTTTCCAATTAATTTTTTAATAATTTTTATAATTGTTATTAATAAAAAGATTAAGGAGAATCAATAAAATATGATTTTGTTTTTTTTTTATACATCTGTAGTTTATTCGCCCCCTGGAGCCGGACACGCAATTAAGTATAAGCTCAGATCCGGGGGTTGCTTTCGCCTCAAAATAAATCGGAAGGACGCAACGCCCCGCCCAGGCAGCCGGGACTAGGTCTTTTCGAATGCCATGCATCAAGTAAGGAGTTCCCAAAAGGGAACTCCCCACCGGAACTCCGGTCTTGACGCCTCGCCTACAGTAGGATCCCCCATCGGGACTATCATTCCTGATGATAGTCTGATGGTTTATTCATGTAGACCATCGGGTCTTACATTCCGCACAACGGCATCTCAAAGGAGTTCCCACCCGATCATTGAAGGTGGAAGACCGAAGCCTCCCACCCCTCCCGGGTGGAGCTGTCCCTCAAAGACACTATGACGTTACCGTGAAGACACAAATCCTGACGCAGATGGACCCGTCTTGCATCCTCGACCTCCGGGTGCATGACCGTAAAACTTGCAGGATGTACATCGAGGCTACTGCTTTACAATCTTTACGTATATGGCCGGCCTTACCACATGTAAAACAATGGCCATTTCTATCTGCGTCATTACATAACTTCGCCCTGCGGCCTGGACTCCAGCGTGTAAAACAGAGTACGTCGGAGGCAAACCGCGTCGCCGGACAGGTCACCCACCCAATGCGAGCACGCCCATCAGACAGCAGTTTCACCGCGAGGATGGGCGGCGCAGCTAATATTATTACTTGCGTCGAGCCGTAAGCCGGCCGCATTGATAAAACATCTATAGTGACCTACTCACCAGTTATTTTACGAATTTCCCTGAGAAACTCATCCTGCCTCGTGAGAGCATCCACGTCCTTGTTAAGGACGTGGACCCTTCTACCACCCCTTCCAGCCGGGGCCGTAGTATCACCCTCCACTTTTTGGGCGATATCTCTGCTCAACTCTTTGGCCGCACAAACATCGGCTCGCATCCGGTGGTGAAGATCCACCTCCTCGCCCTTCCGTACGAAGAGGACCCCTGTTTCACCAGGCGACACGGCACCCTTCATGGAGCGGAGGAGATCAGCGTAGGACCTTCCCTCCTGTGCTTTGACGACCACCGTGGCGGTCGGTGGCCCCGTGGGTCGCTTCTTGATTTGCGGTATTAATGTTGACGACGGACGCAAAAACTCAGCAAAATGCCGCTTCTATACCTGCCTACACGTATACTCAACGGTGTGCCTTAAAATCTCTCCGATCCGCCCAGGCGGCCCGTAGAAACAGACCGGTCGACTCTGTCCATCATTCAGCCCTTGGGGAACTGACCTGCAGATGAGAGAGGTCATCCCACCATCCCCAACCGTCGAGTCGATTACTAAAACGTAATCCGTCCTTACAAGCAAAATTACCCGCCATCATTCCCGCGGGTAGTCGATCGCTCATCAACCCTCTGGAACATCATAGCGTCATATTCTACCAGGGCTGAAGATTGAAGACGTCTTTTGTCCAGCCAGCCCCTCAAAACTATCCGTTCGAGGTATGCGTCGGTGGCCCCATCGTTGATCGCCCGCCTTAGATCCTCACCCGTCCAAGCCGCATAGTAATGTCTGCCGCATAGTAAAATATGATTAAATGATGTTATTATACTTAAAATATATTTGTGAAGGATAAGAAGTTTTTTTTTATTAGAAATTTAAAAAAATATGAACAAAATAAATTGTACATTTTTAATCTTTTTTATTTATTTTAACAACTACATGCTAATTATCCAATAATAGTTACTAATGAAAGATGAATTCTTGTGCGGATAGAAAAATGCCAGCCTGATCAGGATTCGAATCAAAAAACTTCCTTATATAAGGTAGAAATGATACCACTCCACCATGAAGATCGGCGGTAGTGCGGCGTAGTAGTACTTCAATAAAAAAAAAAACGTGTGTAGTTTTTCAGATTGTGTTGCACTGCACATTCCTTAAAATTTAATATGTGATCGATTACAATATAATTTTTTATTCAGTTATTAATGTAACGATATTTCCCTTGTGCGAATCTGTTTTATCCCGAAATTCCATTTGACGAAATTTAAAACAATTTTTTTTATAACTAATATCAAATTTAAAATTATAAAATTAATTCATTCCTCTTCTGTAAAAGTTCTTTATATTATTTTTTCCCCGATTTGACCACAACGGACCGATTTACAACTTTTATTTCACCTTAATTTGTTGTTTTCTCTTTCTCCAATATCGCTTAAATTATTTCACTCTACAGTTTCGTTCATTCTCCTGACCACTGGATATTAATTCGCGGTTGTTTTTATTTTGACTTAGGAACCTCTCAAATTTTGGATCCTTTTTTCCTAGAAATTTATCCATACTGCATTCTCTCTTCAAGATCTTTTTTTCTGAAATATTTTCTGACTTCTGAGAACAAAGTAAATTCAGTTATTTTTTTTTTTCTAAGTATTTGAATATTTTCTATTTGAACATTTTATTTTTCATTATATTTTTGTCTATTTTTGAAAGTACCTGTAAAACATTAATATTTTATTTCTTATCGAACATTTTTCGGCAGTTTCCCAGGCTTTTTCCCTGGGTATTCCCCAGGCTTTTTCTCTTTGTTGGATCCTAAAATTTTTAATTAAAACTTAAATGTTTATTTTTCAAAAATGTATGTTACAATCTGTTCAACTAGTGAACAATAAACAACCTCCCGCGGCCGAATGAGATGAGGATAACATTTATGAGATATAAATAAGGTTTAGTCTTGTACAGACTAAGGCTGACATTCCTAAGACGTGTGGTTAATTGAACCCCAACCACCAATATACACCGGTATTCACTGTCCAGTTTTGAAATCCGTATAAAAGCAATTAATTTTTACTAGGATTTGAACCTCAGAATCTTTGATTTCGAAAAATGAGTGTTAAACAACTGACCAGCTGGTGGACAACTGGTAGACTGAAAAATAAAATGTTTTTTTTTTTTTTAATAATTTTTCTATTTCTTCTTTTTTACTGTTACACCTTAACAATAAACACTTTCAAGTTTAATTGCTATTTCATAATAGTAATCGGTAGGTTTTTTATCTTTCTTATTCTTATATGACTTTTTTAAAACCTTTTATTAAATAAAAATTGTATAAATTATGTGCCTCTTGTGAGTCTACAAATGTATCCCGTAATATAAAATACTATATTATGAAAATATTTATAATAATAATTATAACTATAGTATTTTTTATAACATAAATAAAAAATAAAAAACAAACTAAAAAGAAAACATTATAAAATAAGAATGATAATATTTGTAAAATATTTGTCTATTTATTTTTATTTATTTTATATTTATAGATTTATTTTTTTATAACAGAAAAAAAACGAATAATCATTATTTTTCAGTTCCCTTTTATCCAAGTTTCCTCGGATTAGGCCGTGTTCAAACTTTCTCCACCTGTCTCGATCCATGAACAATCTCTTCCATTACTCTCACCGCATCTCCTCTCTTGTGCACTTCCTTTACCATCGTATTTATCCATCTCATTGTCGGTCTACTCCTTGGCCTTCTACCTGTTTCCTCAGGGTGTATGGTAATCTTACCTCATCCATCTTTTCAATATGCCCAAACCACCTGAGCTTTGATCTTCCAATTGATTCGATAGGCTTCTCAATTTCAGTTCCTCTTTAATCGTATTGCTCCTTACCCTATCCCTTCTTGTCTTCCCCGGCGTGCTTCTCTTGGCTTTCATTTCAAGAGAAGCATGATCTTTAACGATTTGAAACGATTATTCGTTTGTCCTAAAAATTTAAATTATTTGACTATGGATTTTTCCGAATTTTGAGCTTTACAAATTCGGCCCGTTTTTTCTATTTTTCGTGAATTCAGTTTGACTTTTACGATGAATATAGCTAGAATAGTTTTCTAAAATGGTACGGTGATCATATTAAAAATGGGATATCAGGTTTTTTTCAAACCTTTACGTTTTAGGGTCCGAATAGTTGATCTAGATCAAAAAACATATGTTTAAGCATTATTATTGCACGCTTTTGGCCTTATATTTCAGAATTAACCCGACTGATATTTTTTTTGGTTCAAATATTGCTGTATATGAAGCATTGAACATATTCATTTTTTTCAAAATTTGTTAACAGGTTTGGGGGATATATCGAAAAAACCGATTTAGATTTTCTTCAGAGGCATTTTAGAGAAAAGGTTATTAAAGCAAACTTGTTAACTACAGTACATACATAAACCAAAATCTTTTCTAAAAAATTTAACCCCTACCTCTTAAAATAGAAATATACTTTTGTTTGTTCTTTTACTCTAGCTCTCTTCGGCTTAAATATTTTTCGAAAAGCGTTTAAAGTTTATACTTTACATATAGAACTACCAAGAAATGTATACAAATTTTTAAATTAGAGATCGGACCTAAAATACAGAAAATGTTTTTTGAAAATATTTGTTTTTTTGATTTTAGCCTTTATTAAAGGGGTTTTTAGATTAGAGAAAATCTTACTTAAGAAAATTTATTAAGCTTAACCTATATATGAATATATTTAGAAAAATTCCATTTAAAATTAATTCCCCAGCTCTAAAAAATATATGTTGTTCTTTTTTTTTAATATAAAAGTCTATTAAAATTAAAGTAGCTTTGGCACCTATATTATATTACGAGCTCAAAATGAAAAGAAACTTTTTTATTACTTTGATAAAAGTTATGCTGTATTATTTCAATGTCTTTAAACAATTTTCTTTTAAATTATTATTTTTTTTTACGTACCATTTCTTTATAAATAACATTTTTTTTAAATTTTCCCCAGTGTGGGAATATGAAGCCCCAAAAACAAATACTTTTTTATTCGAAATTAGAGAATTTTAAATCTTATTTTGGTAAATATAATTTGACCAGCGTAACTCGGTAAGTCATACAATATTTAACCAGCTTTTTTACTTATTTAATTATTTTTGTAGTTTACGACCTAATGTGTTTTCTAATCGATTGTATTGCGTTGATTACTGGTAAATTGCATATTTTCTAATCGTTTAAACTATTTTTTACAACTTTTATTTATTTTTTTTTTTTTTAATTCTTTCACAGTTATATATTAAATACCAACTTAATCTCAATTATTCTAGTCTACTCATGATTCATTGTTTTTTAAGAATTCTTTATTTTGGAAGAGTTAGTGTCATGTATTTAGAAATTTCCTTTCAAATTACCAGAGCGCTGTTCTAATTTTGTTTGATATCAGTAATACCAAAATATAATTATCAGCTTTTATTTACCAATTATCACTCAACAGTGAATATTTTTATTGTGCTACGCACTTCTCAATGAGATTTTATCAACGTATTTTCCCCTCGTTATTTTCGTATTATAGATTCCCTGTAATAGGATTTAAAAAGGGGATTGGTAATATTTTGTTTATATTTTAGATATTAAAACGAATTAAAGAATTCAAACCTTTTAGTGGCGCTTTCCACCATCATTATTTCCCTCTATAAATAATAAAAAGGGTTGTATTTATCTCTTTTAAGTTGAGTTTGTTTTAGTTAGTTTGCTTCTGTTGGTAGTATTATCGAGTTTTACTTTCCCTTTTCTTTATCGTCCTGTACCCCTTCTGAATCTTTTTATTTATTTATTTCCCTATCGATTGTATATACAGCGTAATTTTTCTTTCATTTCATTTATAAATAACTTCGTTATTATTTTATACGTAACTTTAACTTTTAATTCCTTTTATTGTTTATTTTTTTATAAATAAAATTTCTTTTCATTTTTTGATTCGACCACTACCTGTAGGTTAAATTATAACCAGAGGATTACTAAAGTTTAAATTCTATTTAAAAAAATGTGGTCAATTCAAAAAAAAAGAAGTTTGTGTGAAATGAGAAACACTTTTGTTTAATTTACTATTAATAAAAAAACTACTTTTTCTGACTTTTTTTTTGTAAAATGGTAATCGATATTCCTTAAAATTACGGTGTTCAAACGCATCAAATTGTAAAAAGATTGTTTTACTAAAATAAAACACACGTGATATAAGAAAGACACGTCACCCAATTTCTTTCTCTAAAGTGTTATATAATATTAACTTAAAATACAAACCCTGTTGTTAAAAGAAACCTGTTCTTAATGGAATAAAGTTATAAATTGTGTATATTTCGGTGTACTTATTTTTCTGATGTAACAATATATTCATATACAATATATTCGGCTCGGTGAAGAAAGTAATAAAAATAGTTTGCATCTCATTTCATTAATAAGTCTGACACGGGATTGTATGTTTATTTTTTTTGATATGGTCTTTTTCAAAACTAATTTGTTCTCATATCAGGTCACCGAACATCTGCATATTTCCATTTTTAAAGAAAACCATTAATTAATCAAAAAAAGAATTAACAATAATTATCCCGAAAAATTAAAATATTTACCTGTTTTTCAAAGGGTAATTGATTTATTTTATAGTTATGTAATTCACTACTATAAGGTGAGGATTGGTTATAAAGGGTTCATAGTGGCTTAAAAATATATTAGGTTACTATAAATAGTAAATAAATAAATCTTTATTCTGATAGGAACATAAAAATGCCCAATATAGATAATATAAATCATTTCAATATAAGATAAATAATAAATATAAAAACAAATTATAAGATTAATAGAATATTAATTATTTAAATACAAACACGTATAATAATCTTAAGGAAAATACGTTAAATATAAAAAATTCTAAAGAATAATTCACAATTTAGAAGCCGGTATTGAAAATTATTTTCAGCATATGTTTACAAACACATTGAACGGGATGCAGATAAATCGTGTTTTTTTTTTATTTATTTATTTTAACAAGTATTGTTTAAAACTTCATTAACAGAATAATACTGTTTCCGTAAAAGAAAATTTTTTATTTGTATTTTAATTAAAACGGTGGAAAAACCAACCTGGTGGGTGCAACGGGTTTTTTCATGTTTAAATAGGTACACGGTTGCAGTTCATCCAGTGAATAATTTTTTGACATCAAAAAATTATGATTAATTTTTCACAAATCAAACATTTTTGATCTTTTATCGTACAATTATCAACTTATTTTAAATAATTATGTTGTGTTATTGGTATAGTTGTATCGTCTGGGAAAAGAAATACAATGAATAGCGTAAGACTTTGAGGCAGGTCGTATAATAAACCATAAAAAAGCAAGGGACCAAGAATATTTCACTGAGTGAGGCATTCCTACAAAACACAAGAAAGAAAAATAAAAAATAAAGGAAAGGAAAAAAACAAATATCCGACTTCTACATTTTTAAGTGAGAACCTAAATTTTTGCATGTTTATTCTTATCAAAAGGTGAAATTTCAACAACTTATTTACGGTTCGTAAGACACATAAATTTGTACATATATTATATACACGTACATTTATACATATACTTACTTATATAAGTATATTATACAGGTGATTCACGAGAAAGTGTGTATCTCTCTCTCTCTGTGCGGGCGCATATGGGCGGGCGAGCGCGCGTCTGTGTGTATATGTAGAAAATAGATGTAGTTTGCATTAGAATTTCATAATAAGGGGAAAATGAAAGTATCTACAGAATACCATCTGCGGTTTAGAGCCTATACATTTTCATTGAACAAAAGTAAATGGAATGCACTTCGGCTCTCTACAGTTTATGAATCTTTCGGAGGTCCCAGGTGCATATTCGATAATGACTCGTGGGCTTTCAATTCCCCACACCTTATAGAATATGCTTTTAGTTTTGCTTTTTTAGTAAATGTAGATAAGATGAAATTGTGGATGTATTCACGGCTTTATATACTCGTATATACTTTTTAATGAAATTTCTTTTTTATGTTTTGTTTTTTAAATTATTTATTAGATTTTTGTTTTTTTTTAAGACTACGATAAAATTTGTACTAATATCTGTTACAAAACAAATCAATTTAATTTACTTTTCTTTTATCAAACTTAACCCCGAGTTATAGCTTTGACAACCGTAGTACACACTATCCAGGTTTGACAATAAGTGGATAGAAGAATTATACAAAAGGAATATTATCATTCTGTTACAGTAATGCAGTAATTAAATAAACCTAAATTTCTTCAGGATTTTTTAGTACATGTAATTACTATAAATATGTACTAAACATTTTTCAGTTATTTTCAACAATATTATTATTAAGCCGTTCATATAAACATCCACAGACACATTGATACTTGTCTACTTAAAATAAATAAGTTAATTTTAATTTTGTTTCAATTTTAAAACGAAAGACTAGAAAAAAATTATAAAAATAAAACAAGCAAGAAGCCTTTCATTAAAAAAAAAAATCATTTTACTTTTTCGGTGAATATAACTATTTATATTTGCCGGGAAAGTCAGAGGATCATGTCAAAAATGGGGTATCGGGATTTTTACAAATCTTTACGTTTTAGGGGCCAACTAGTTTATCTGGATCAAAAACATATATATGTACGTTTATGGTGCATTTCTTTTGGCCTTATATCTCAGAATTGACCGAACTGATTTTTTTTTTTTTTTTTAATTTGGCTCAAATATTCCTGTATATGGGGCATGGATCACATTATTATTTTTTTTAAATTTGTTAACGAGGTTCGGGATATATCGAAAAACCGATTTAGATTTACTTCAGAGGCATTTTAGAGAAAAAATTATTAAAGCAAACTTATTACCTACAGTACATTTATAAATAAACAAGATAATTTTTTCTCAAAAAATTAACAACTACTCCTTAAAACTGAAATATATTTTTTGCGTTCTTTTGCTTATCTCCCTTCGCTTTAAATATTTTTCAAAGATATTTTGATAGTTTATACTTCGTACAGAGCTATCAAGAAATGTCTACATTTTTTTTTAATTTTATTATTATTATTATTATTCACACCGGTTCTAAAAATGAAAACAAATTCTATTTTCAATTTTCATTACTTTGATAAAAGTTACACTTTTTTCAAATTATTCTTAACCGGCTTAGCCGTGAAAGTCATGCAACACTTAGTCAATTTTTTTTTTTTACTATTTTATTTTGTCCCGTGCAAGTATTAAATTTAGATTTATTTGAATTATTAAAAAGATCTTGAATATATCTATTTGAAATATTGCGTTTTAGGTTAGTGAAATAGAAATAAAAGGAAAAACTAATGGGGAAAGGTAATTAATTTTCGAAATATCTTTTTACAAAAGAATATTATTCTATAATGAATAGATGGATAAAATTGAATAGAAGAGACCTTAAGATACATGCAAGAAATTTACCGTAGAATCTTATAAAGAGACGAACTATGTCGATAAGCCACCCTATACTAAATTATTTAGGTATAGATTTAATTTTTGTAATGAGGGGACATGTGGATGTTAAAAACTGAAGAGGAAGACAATGATTGTAATGAATAAAAAAAAAAACAAGATAGTAAGGATGTAAGATGTAGTAAAAATGCGTTGAGGTTAAAATATTAGTACAGTACAAAAAAGAATGAAGAATAGTATTAAAAGGTCAGCTGACGGATGACGCCAAAGAAAAGAAAGATAATTTAAAAAATTGTCCGGTACTTACGTATTAACGCCACCGCAGCTACAGTTTTATTTAAAAACAAAGTAGTCAATAGGATTTCGGTGGAAAATGAACAGTCTCTTTATTAATTTTAATAAATGGTTATTTATATTTATTTATTTTATAAATATAATTTAACCAAACTTAACCTACGCTCGCTTCGCTCGCTAACCTAGACTAATTAACACCGTAATTTTTTGAGTATTTATTTAATAAATTCAGTAATTATTGCAATTATTTATTATTTAAATATTCAAAACACTCCTGTTAATTAGTCAAGGTTATTGAGCGAAGCGAGCGTAGGTTAAGTTTGGTTAAATTATGTTTATAAAATAAATAACCATTTATTAAAATTAATAAAGAGACTGTTTTGAATCTATGTTAAACTCTATATCGGCCCATTTTCCACCGAAATCCGATTGACTACTTTGTTTTTAAAGCTGTAGCTGCGGTGGCGTTAATACGTAAGTACCGATTGTCCGTTAGAAATTTGCTTTCAAAGTTTTTTTTCATGCATTTTTATCATTCACATTCTTGCAATTTAATTATTGTACTTTAATAAGTTGTCCTGAATAGAACAATTTACTTACAAAAAGAATAGAAAATAGTTCTGTCGGAAAGATAATTATAAAATATTTAAGGACAAGTTAACGTAAAATAATGCTGAAATCAAAAGGATAAATTAACCGTTCATATAAAAATAAGTACTAAGAAATTCATACAGTTTGTTGTATTATTTTACTATGATGTAGAGTCTATTAATGATATATTTGATTCTCTCACTTACAGTTTCTCTCTCTCCCTTTATTTTATTCCACTGTATGTTATTTTCTCTTTCTCTGGTTTTTTAACTCGAAATTCGTTTCGTATAAAAAATAACTCCTCGTTATTTGACGTTTATTGTTTTTCCGCAATGTTTTATATGATAAATATTATTTATTTATTGAACCTACCAGGTGGAAAAATAGTTTTCAGTTATAAAATTCCTGATCTTGATAAAACACTAATTTATTTATTTATCTTTACCCTAAATATACAATAAGTTTGTAGAAAATTGTAATAGAAAAGTCTAAACTTATACTACAATAATTTCGGAATGCAAATTCACCCGGGCTACTTTTTATTTTATTTATTATTTATTTTTATTTGTTAATAAATTAAGGTTCAATACATAGTGATGTTTTTGCGCAACATTATGTGAATTAAAGATAACGTAAATTTCTTTCTATTTATTTGTAGCTTACTTTATGTGCGAGTATTCTCATATATGAGTGTAACCTATCTATAAATATCCCGTTATTTATTTTTAATGTTAGGTCATGAACTGTTTTCTGTAATGACCTTGTGTACGTTATTTTACGTGATCGGTGTAACTTGTACCTGAGTAATAATATATATATATATATATATATATATATATATATATATATAAATAATAGCAAATGCTCCGTTAACTACATTATCTCGCTTGAATCCTTGTATATAACATACTGTTACCATTAATGATATTTTTTATTTTTATTTTTACATCTCTTTCTCTACCTTTTGCTATTCTTCGTTATTTCACTGTTCTATATTAAAAATTCTATTAAATTATAAATTGTTATTGCCATTTCGCTGACCTCTGTGATGTTTTCGTCTTTTTATCAGTATTTAAGGATTCGAGTCCTTGGTCAGAATCGGCATTTTTTTGAATATATAATATAAAATCTTATTATAAAATTCCCTCTAGTAGATTGTCATCCGTTAGGTAGACATACCTAAACCCACCGGGTTGGTCTAGTGGTTAACGCGTCTTCCCAAATCAGCTGATTTGGAAGTCGAGAGTTACAGCGTTCAAGTCCTAGTAAAGTCAGTTATTTTTACACGGATTTGAATACTAGATCGTGGATACCGGTGTTCTTTGGAGGTTGGGTTTCAATTAACCGCACATCTCAGGAACGGTCGAACTGAGAATGTACAAGACTACACTTCATTTACACTCATACATATCATCCTCATTCATCCTCTGAAGAATTATCTAAACGGTAGTTACCGGAGGCTAAACAGGAAAAAGAAAAGGTTGACTTACCTATCGGATGACATTAGAATGACGTAAAAATCCCTTCAAATCCACTAAATTAACTAAGAAAAAATAAACGTTGAATAATCGGAAGTTTTTTTTAAATGGATATTTTAAAACGTTCCACAGTATTCTGTTATCAGAAATTCGTTAATCTTTTTTTATTTTATTTTTATCGGTAATAAATGGATAAAAAATTAATTTAAACTTTTTTATCAATCGGAAAATTTGAGGGATTTTTCAATAATTCACCAGTCTTAATCTAGAGCAACTTGTCAATCAAATTTTACTTTTATTTTTTTAGCAAAGAGAAGGAACACGGCTAAACCTGTTAATTATTTTTTTATTATGGGGGTATATATAAATAAATACATTATATAAATCAAATCAGAAATGGCTGAATTACGTTGCTCCATGGATAAAAAAGAAACTTTCTTTGCTTTTTCTGGATGGATCAAGGAAAGTTCCAGTAAAACCCTGATCAGATCACCATCTCAAAATACATAATTGTAAAATAGAAAATAGATGTGATTAAATGTATATTCATTTATTTAAACATAAGCGTATGAAATAATAATAAGTTAAAAAGAAAAAATAACATAAAAAGGGCTGGCACCGAAGTTGCAATACGTTTCCTGATACTTAAAAGCTTAAATTATATTTAAAAAATTGATTTCTGGAACGATTTCAAGATTTTCCCTTACAGGTGTTTTCATTTAAACTATTTTTTTTCCCTAATGTGTACAAACGTGTTCAACTAGTAAGCAGTTAGCAATCCCCCTAGGCTCAATGAGATGAGGGTGATATGTATGATATGTAAATGAGGTGTACTCTTGTACAAACACAGGCCGACCGTTCCTAAGACGTGTGGTTAATTGAATCCCAGCCACTAAAGTTCACCGGTATTCACTGCCCACTATTCAAATCCGTATAAAAGCTCAAATCCTAGTAAAAGTAGTTACTTTTACTGGGATTTGAACTATTATTTAATAAATTAAAAGTTTATTTTAAAAAAATTCTATATACTTTAAAATAAAATTTTGAATAACATTATAAAATCGAATTCAATCGAAAAAATATGCAAACATCTATAATACACTTGTACTACGAGTAGGTTGTGTGACTCTTTTAGTATATTTTTTATTTTTTTACATTTGGCTGAGTGAGATATTTTAAAAAACAACAATTAAATTTGCATACTTGACATTTTCAGGGTAGAATAAAAATTTTACAAATATTTTGCTGAAAGTATATTTAGTGCTTATGCGTAACTTTTTTGTTAAGAATTTTTTTTAAGCCACCTAAGAAAAAATCGAAAACAAAAACTTCGGAAATTTTCTTCCCCCATTGGAAATTTGCATAAAGTTTTAACATGAGGAAACCTCCGTATATAATAGATACCTATTTTTTAACTAAGTTTGAATAAAATCGTTCATCCATTCTGAAGATATTTAGCGACAAGCAGGATGACGTAGCGAAAAACTCTACGCATATCATAGTAGAAAAATTATTGCGTTAATTTGAATTCCTTAGGGTGTGAAATGTGGAGATTAGTCAAAAATCCGGTAGGTAACTGGTCATCAAACTTTCCCATATATTTAGCCATGGAAAATAGAAAAACTACAAAATAAACCCAATTCAGCTGGCGTTAATGGAAATTATTTAAGTACGTATTTGTGTTCACTCGAAAAGAGATAAAGAAATTTTTTTTTAATGTTTAATTACATTTTTTTTAAACTGATTGAATTCAAAGTAACATTACTTCTCTAAAAGGGTTCTTTTTAATTGCATTTTAATTAAGTTGGTGATAAAACGTTTTCTTCTGATGGGTTATTACCTCTTTTAAGGAAAAGTTACAGTTAGCATTAAAAAATTATTTATTTTTTATGAGATAATGGAAGTTATTTTTTTCATTGATGTTTCGGAGGTTTCTATTCCCTTAATATACATATTGTGTGCGCGAGAAGTTAAAAATTTGTGGTTCATAATATCTGGTATATAATTTAAGAAGTAAACCCAAATTCTCATGTTTAATTCTTTATACAGTTTTACAAGAATAAGAGAGAAAGAAAGAAAGAAAAATTGGTCGAGTCGCAAATTGTTATACATTTGTTATCATTCAAACTCATTTCCTGTTTATCATATTGTCATGTAAATCAGTACCACACCTGGGAATTTTTTACTGGAATAGTTTTTAAGTATACCACTGCAATTTTTAGAACTTTTTTTTTAGAGTCTTAATTCTTAAAAAGCACAAAGTTGTTTAGAACTTCTTTAGATTGTAAAATATTTTTCTTTTATATTAAGATAATATACATTTTTAAGTACTTTTCTTTCGCAGAAAAACAGTTCCAACTGAAAAGAAATTAGCATTTATAAATCATTTGCTTTTATGACAAGTGAATATGTATAAAAGCTATTCAATATAACTTGTGCCTGTTCTGTTATGCTCAGTTCTCTGACAGCAATTATAAACAAAGAAGTCCCAGAAATTTTGTAAAGTTGTCCAGTTTATATTTGTATTACGATATTGCTTGTAACTTATAATTTTTTAGATTTTCGTGCTGTAAATATGAAAAAGAATAATTACAAATGTCTTAGAAAGTTGAAATTTGATTAACCTATTTATTTAACCAAAATAAATATAGACTCTTGAGACGTTAATACAAGCGACGAAAATAATTAAAAATAACTGTATAAAAAATGTTCAAAATATAAATACATCCATCAGATAGGAGAGTTCATCCCTGTAATCAGCAAGTCTGCAGTAATTGATGCGACAGCTGCTTTAATTCTGTCTCTCAAGTCGGGTATGTCAGCTGGTAACGGTGGCATATACACTTGATCCTTTATAAACCCCTAAAGAAAAAAATCACACGGGGTAAGACTGGGCGAACGTGGAGGTCATGGCAATCAAGCCCTGTAGTCTGGTCCTCGGCGACCGATCCAGCTCGTACAACGTTATGCCAGTGAGGAGGCGCACCATCATGTTGCCAAAGTTCTGTGGTTATATTACAGCTGAGGAAAGAGCCATAGTTGTAGCATAGCAAGATATTTTATTCCAAACATACTTGCTTCCGTGAAAAAGAACGGCCCGTAAACTTGTCGTCGGGATACGGAACAAAAAAAATTCAGTTTGTGGAGTCTTGTTCACACTGCAACATCTTGTAAGAATTTTCTGATCGGCAAATACACACGTTACGAGTGTTTACTTTTCCATTAACATGAAATGTTGCTTCGTCACTGAATACGACACGATAAAGAAAGTCTTCAACGTCACGGTGCATCATTTCATTTGCGAAGCTAGCACGCAAACCATAATCTGTAGGCTTTAGAGCTTGTAATAGCTGTAAACGATATGGACACAGTTGTAAGCGTTTTCTTAAAACCTCTATACAGACGTCATTGGAATTTCTAATTCACTGCTAGCCTTCCTAACGGATTTCTAGGACTACGCACAAAAGACTCTCTTACACGTTCAACCTTGTCTTCGGACATACTCTGTCGTCCTGTACTCCTCCCTTTACAAATACAGCCAGTAGTTTCAAATTGTTCATACCATCTACGAATATTATTGTCATTCGAGGATCACAATGGAACTTCAAACGGAACGCACGTTGAACAGTAATTACAGATTCACACTTTGCAAAGTGCAAACCACAGAACGCTTTCTGCGGGGAGGGGGGATCACCATCGTTGCTACTAGCACTTTCAAGCAGAATCTACAGGAAACAGTTTATGAGCTTGCGCACAGATAAAACTGTTTGAGTTGTTCTTTCATTTCATGCATAATTAATCAATGTATGTGAAACTTGAGAAATATTAAATTGCTCTAAAACCCCGATATTCATTTTTAAACACACGGTATTAACTAATAATAATAAATAAATACTTACGAAACGAGTGTTTATCTGTATTTACAGAATAAGTGTAAAATTATATATAATAATTGTGGTCTTTTAAGCAGTCTTAATCAAAAACATAAATTTAACTTAAAAATATATAAACCAATGAAATATCGAGCTCATATTAATCCACTACGACCTAATATATGCCCCTTTTATACGGTTGGATAACATATTAGAGATAGCATGAATCTTAAATCAATCAAATATATACCCCCTCCGCAATGAAGAAAAAAGTAGGGAAATTTCGGTTAATTTTTAAAAAAAAGAATATCGGTTTCCTTATGCCAGGAAATTCTCACAAAAAGCTATTTTATAAATGTAAAATTCTTAAAAGGTCTATTGGACGAATACGATAATTTATAATAGTAAATTTTTTAATTTATTTATAATAATAAATTTATAATTTTCATGATATTCATTTATTTATTTATTATACATGTATTTATCTTTACGGCATTTATTTATTACACCAGACAAAAGTAAAAATTTTATAATTATTTAAGTGCACTCTCTTCTATGATTTGGAATTATTTTTAGTTTAAAGTTACTTTGAATGAAGATAATATTGAAATGCTTTTTAATAAAACTCATCTCAAAATATCAGCTTCAAACTGATCTTAGCGAAAGAGTGGTGGGAATTAAAGACAACCTTTCTCAGCTAATCCATTAACATGTGGTCTTCCTTTCACTCTTGACGTCATTTACCATTTTTATAATTTATTTCAGCTGCTACGGGATAGATACTTCACTCTTTTAAATTATACTCCATCTTTAATCCTAACTGTCCGTTCTATTTCGAACAATATACTTCCTTTTTTACAGTTTTTTCTTCGAACAAAAAATAAGTATTGTAAAAGAATTCCTTGACGGTTATCAATCGTGTAATGTCCGATATTTCTAGTAACAATACCTTTGATATTACCATTACAGTAAGATTCATTATGGGGTTAGCTAAATCTTTCACAGTTAATTACGATCAACAGTTCCGTTTTGTAATTTATTTTAAATTGTAATTTAAATTTGTAGATCTCAATTTGTTAAACTCAATAAAAAATCGAATGAGATTACTCTTCAGTTATTACTATATTATCATCGATAGACAAGTTTTATAAATTTGTAATGGATAGTAGGTTTTATGTCGTAACAAGAATGAGATCACGTTTCTAGATTGTCAATCTGCTTTTTTTTGTTATTTTATGGTAATTTTTGTTTTAAATTAAGAATAATACTAAGATAATTCCTTAATATTTAAACTGATACATATATCCAATTTATGTAATTACATGAGTAATCAACTATTTAAGTAAATCTGTTTCTTTATCGAATACAAGATCATGTAACAATGCATATTCGTTTGTATATTTTAAATACGTAATGTATGTCTTACCTAAAAACTAAATATTTAATTTTTTGTAACATAAAAAAAACTACTTCGAACTATTTACATAATTAGTCAACAAAGATATTTTATCATCAGACATTTAATTTTTTTATATACAGAAATATTTAATAAAAAAACAAAGTAAACTGGTTTTATTTGCATTTTTCCCCTATATTTATTATTTTATTAAATATAAATATAATTCAAGTTGCATATTGTTAGAAAAGGAAATTTTTTAACGCACTTGATTACGTCAGTATTATCTTTGCCTTGACATTATAAGTGTCTTTACAACATTCCATTTTATTTATTGAGATGTATTTTGTAATACATAACTGTAAAGACAAGATCACTGCATTCTTATAATATACATTCGTATGGCTGCATATTTTCCTTACGTATGATGGTATATAACTGCGTTATAGATTAAATGAGTAATTTCTATATTAGTAGTATGTTGTGTATATTACGTTCGTAAATTCTTTATTTTTAAATCTGTTATATTTCTCCCTATATGTTATTTTTTATAAGGACAATTATTTATTAATTTTTTGCGTACATTTTTCTAGTAGATTATTTAAAGATCAGTTATTCTTAAATCGTTCTATTTTTATTTTTTCCCAAATTAGCATAATTTAATATTTTTAAATTGTCATGTACCATTTTTTTTTGTTGTATGTAATATAGTTTATTTCTTTATATTAATATTATAATTCATAATACTTTTTTTTTTTTTTTTTTTAATGCTTTTATTTATAGTCGCATCAACAATTGTAGTCATTAGCGACTACAGTAACACTATCATGTAGTATTATATAAAACAACAAAAATCATAAAGAACAAAAATAAACAATAAAGAAATAGGAACAATAAATACAAAATAAAATACATAAACCAGACAAAAATCACTAAATCGTATTCTTCATTCCACTGTAGGAGAAGAACCGCAACAGACGTTTTATACCTTCGTTCTGGTTTAATAGAATTCCATATCCGAACCCAGGTCTAAGTCTTGTAGGATGGTTCCAAATATTGGGAAATCAACGAGCAGGTGGGACACGGACCATTTGACCTTGCAAACCTCACAGATCTTCTGAGGACAGCCAAGTAGGTGAGCGTGGGCAAGCCTGGTGTGCCCAATCCTTAGCCGAGTGAAGGTGACTTGGTCTCTTCTGTTGCTCGAGGATGGAGGTTTCTCGAGCACATTCTCCCGGATGTTGTGTAATGCCATGGGAGGACTCAGCAGCCAGGATCTATTCCTTCCACTGAGTCCGCAGTTTTACATGGACTGTTCTCATGAAGTCTCTCTCACATGTCGATTGTGCTCGGATGCCATTTATAGCAGCTCTCTTGACAGCCTCATCTGCTCGTTCGTTCTCGAGGATGCCACAATGGCCAGGGACCCATACCAGTACCACAGTCTTATCCTTGAAAGGATATCATGAATAATATGGACGATGGGTTCAGAACGTTTGCAGCTCAAGCTCTCGAGTACACTCCTAGAGTCTGTAATTACTAGGAAGCTGTCATCGTTACGGGTTTCGATAACTTTCAAGACGGATTAAATCGCAAAGGCCTCGCAAAAGAACACAGAAGGACAGGCATTAAGTTTACATATCTCGATGTCAGGAAGAACAACAGAACAGCCACATCCATCGGCCGAGACAGACCCGTCTGTGTAGATGAGAGTGTACCCATTGTACGTCTTGGCCATGTTGTTTAATTGGTCTCTAACAGACTGGAAATCTGTGTCCCGTTTACAACTTCCAGACTGAAAGTATGCGATCTCTGGAGACGCGCGTAACCAAGGGGCGCCGCATCCTATTCCCTTTTCAAGGATCTTCGGGGCAGGCAGATCTAGTTCTTGGAGATAGCGAAGCAGCCTGAGGCTGAAAGACTGCGTTAAGGACGTCCTTCCTTCAAGTAACGAAGTGCGCGCGTGTCTGGTCATTTGCCGTGAGCAGTTGATCGCGTGTTTGATGGTCTTGTATTTCCTCCTTTAACGCAATGCGAGTTCATCGGATTCCACCAGTAAGCTTGGTATAGGGGAAGTGGCGAATGCCTCTATTGACATGCGAATGCAGGTGTTGTGCAAGGGGTCAAGTATGCCTTTAATTGCCTCTTTCGCAGAGTCATATAGTACAGACCCGTATTCTAACAGAAAGAACAATGCTTCTGTTCGTGTTCAGGATGATGGATTTTTCCTCACCCCAGTTGCAAGATGAAATGAGTTTAAGGACATTCATTCTCCTTAGACATTCAGCCTTGGTGTACTTAATGTTGCTCAAAAAGTCCAGTTTCTCATCAAATTTACACCAAGAAGCCTAATCTCGGTTGTTCCCTTTATCTCGTTTTCATCTAATTGCAGTCTCACCAAATCTTTGCATCCGACTGGTTGCCTAGAGAAAACAATAAGCTTAGACTTGGTTACATACACTTTGAAACCACTACATTGTGCCCATCTATGCACCAGTTCAACGAATTCTGCATTATTTTCCCCGTAGTTCCAATTTATTTACCTCTGCAGTGATAGTGATATCATCAGCGAAGATACATTTCTTAACTGGCAGAGTGATAACATCAGCCACCCCATTGATAGTAACCAAGAAGAGCAGTACACAGAACAGATCCCTGTGGGACTCCGTTTTCAATTTTGAAGATCTTTGAAAGGACTGTCCGTTTACTCAGAAAATTGGCTATAAAGCGCAACATATTCCCGTTAACATCATTCTGTAACAAGGTAGCAGTTATTGGCTCTCTCCAAGCCATTTCATAAGCCTCTCCAATGTCTAAGGTTACAGCAAGGAGGTGTTCCTTGGAGGCAAATGTCTCACACACATCTGTCTGTATAGATACTAGGTGGTCCAGGGTAGATCTCTTTTCTCTGAATTTTTATTGGTATTGGGAGAAGAATTTTATTCTCTCCAGATGTCATTTCAGTTTGTTATTTATCATCTTCTCCATCACCTTGCAAAGGGTGCACGTTAGAGCAATCGGACTGTAGTTCTCTGCTGAAGTGATGTCACGATTGGGCTAATCCACAGGGATGACTACAGCCTCCCTCCAGACGTCCAGAAACACTCCTTCTTTCAAGACAGTGTTGAACAGGTGTAAAAGGTGCTTAAGACCCTCATTTGAGAGTTCCCGTATGAAGGCATACAGTATTCCATCAGGTCCAGGGCTAGAAGACTTTAGACGTGCAAGTACATCTCGTAATTCACTAAAGGTGAGAGGGGCGTTCGTTGGTTGATGTTGTTATTACGTCGAAGTATGTCCTCTAAACTGAATTCAGGGCTGCTTTAATCCTCAGAAAATTGTTATCAAGGTTCGAGTCGCACGAGTTCCGTGAAAACTTGTCACCCAGAATATTCGCAATGTCGTAAGGGTTGTGAATTACGCGACTATTCACAATCAGACCATGTACATGATTGGTCTTATACGTTCCCTTGATTTTGTTGATCTTGTTCCATACCTCATTCATAGGAGTGTGTCTATTAAGCGAGGTTAGGAAATTTCACCACGCTAGACGTTTACTATCTTTATATGTCCTTCTAGCATTCGAGCGTCGTTTTTTATGTTCGACAAAGGTTGCCTCATTCCGATGCCGTTTTTATCTATTAAAAGCATTCTTTGACGCCTGCATCGCTAGTTTGCATTCATTGTTCCACCAGGGAATAATTCCACCGTTTCTTACCGATGAATCCAGACGTTTTGGGTATACTGAGTTCAGCAGCACGCATCACAAGATCGGCAAAGTCTTTAATGTATTCATTTATTTGAGCTCCGTCACCTGTCAAATATAAATCTTCAAAGTTTTCAGTAACCAGTTGCTTAAATCTGTCCCATTTAGCGTGCTACAGTAGCCACCTAGAGTTCGCTCTTTTTGGAATACCAGTTCGAATCTATCAATTTCTAGAAAATATTTGCAAATTTTTATATTAGTTTTTTTATTGAATAGAGGTAACAAAGTACAAATTTTATAAAAAATGCCCCGATACCCGCCGTGATGTTATTACTCGGGGCATGTTGTTGTGTTCCTACGGGTTACACATGACGGTTTCAGGGAATATCTGTTAAAGCACCTTAAGTGCATGTGAAACATCACTAAAAATTGTTTTCTCTGAAAGCAATGATGTTATGATAAACGGAATAATAGTTTTACATGATAATTATTTATATTTTAGTGAGCTTGCCAAATAATATGCGAATGAATATTCTGATTATTTGATAAAAAAACCTCGAGTTTAACTTTTCTCAGTAAACATGGAACGAGATGCTTGTAATTCTTGATAATTGTAATCCTGTTTATTAGTTTTCATAATTAATCAGATGCGAGTAAAATTATGACACTAAGTTAATTTTTTGTATGGCTTGTTTATCAAGTTTGACCATATGTGTTGAACAAATATAATTTACTTATTTACAGCTTTTTTGTTGTTAGTTTACCGATTTAATCAGTTAATTATATTGATTAAATTTGCTGTCAATTATTCATTTTAACGTAATTTATAAAGTACATAATACGTACATTAATTAACTTACACAGATTTTTAACGTTAAAGAATAATTTTATTCTGAAATATTTTTAATTGTCCGTATATGGTCCAAGAACGCTTTAAATTTTAAGTATTTTTTTCACGGGTCGTTGATTTTGCAAAAGAAAAAACTATTTAGAAATATCCATCGAAATGGCTAATCAACGTGTCAAGAATAATAATCTTAGTAGTAAGTAGTAAGATAATGAATCAACTTTATTACAAACAATTTCGTTAAGTAGAGTACCATTTCCGGCCTCAATAATAACAGTCAAAGATAAGGAAAATATATTTTCATCATTTGTTAGTAAAAAAAAAAAGATTCTGTTGTTAAAAAAAACGAAACAAGTTGTTAAAATACAAACCAACGATTTTTATTTTGATTTATAGAACTTAATATTTTTTATGTGAGGTTTTATGCTCTTATAATTGAGACCTCTTCAATATTATTAACCTTTTCAATAAGTGTTTATTTTTTAAGTTCTACTTAAATTCTAAATTGTTTATTTTCTTTCTGCCTATAACACAGTAATACAAAGTTCTCATAAAGTCACACAATTCACATGTAAAAACAATTATATTTACTTAAAAACAAAATTTAATTATATGATACAGGAAACTTATCAAATTATATTTTTCCACCTATATATCACAATAAATTTTCAAATTGTGTACCTTTAGTATTGATCCAGATGTCAGCTCGTATCTTTATGTTCAGTGCAATTTTCGTTAGGATATTAAAGGCTTCAAAATGTTCTTTTAATTCATAAAAATTGTAGGGATTTTTTGAAAACATACATTCAGGTGACTCATAAAAAGAAGTTTAATGATGAGATATCCGGGGATCTTAGAAACCATAGTACGCAGGAAAATTCAGGTAACAACTCTATAGTCGAATCGGACGTATAGAATACAGCACCATTTTGCTAAAATTAATAGTTTTGGTCTTCATTTTTATGCAAGACTACGAAATTTTTAACAATTTTAGAATAACGTTAAGTTTTCTGTGAATAAGATGGGTCCTACCACTTTTGTCATAAAATCGAGCACAAAGTACCAACTTTTTAGAATTATATGGTTTTTCATATAATAGATATGTGGATTCTCAGATCTCTGTAGCGTTTTTTGTTCTGAATGTTAATGTAACCACAAGGATGAAACCACATTTTATTAAAATTGTCCAAAATACCCAAACCGCCTCGAATGAAAAATTTGAACCACCTATAGTAATGAATTACTAGTAATGGAAGGAATGAGTAGTATTACAAGTAATGAATTAACGAAAAAATTGAAAAACACCATTGAGAAACTTAAAAAAGTAGTGGCGGCGGAATTGAAAGAGAAGGACGCTGGTAAGGAAAGTTGTCTGTTGACGTCAAGTTCTCCATGTTATTGCAACTTCTCGAATGCAGGAGCAGTTTTAGGTGTTTTTATAGCCTTTTGTACAACCCCGATCAAAATTCCAGTCTGTTGAGAAAATTTACCGAGTGAATTTTCTGGAAGAAAATAAAAACGACTGATGACTGTCGTGCAAAATGTCATCATTAAAACTGACGATAATCGATATAATTTGATCTATACTATGGGGAAAATCGGCCTTAAAAACATTTTGGTATTCAGCATAAGACCGAATGAATGAATAAATAATGTTCAAAATAAATATACAACGGGCTCGTGAAAACTGCATGCGAAAAACTACTGACAGAGAGAGGGACGATGAGTCATGTGATCTTGCATTTTGACCTTCATTAGTACAGTCTCAGCAAAATAGACCTTGTTTATAAAAAATATTCACCTCACCAGAAACTCTGTTACATTTTACTAGTGTAGGATCGGTTTTGGGTTGCATGACTTAATGAACTCTCTGTATAAGTTATGTAATTCAGTACTTCCCCTTACCAACCGTTGGGTAATACGGTTAAGTAGATTTCTTAATTTCATTACTTCATTTCTTTATCCATTATTAATAAAGCATTTATTCGTTTCTAATTATTGTTTATTATAACATAAATATTTATTTATTTACGTGAACAAAAATGAAAGAAAGGATATAAAATGAGAAATATTTATTTACTTTATTTAAGTATACTTATTTAATAACCTTGATATTATAAATGTTTATTAATAAATATAAAATAACCTTCGTAGTTATTCTATATATAAAATTAGGAAATGTTTTCTTTTTTATTTCATTTATAGTTGAATTATTACTAAATTATTTTTATTTAAGAACATAAAAGAACTGTTATTTTCTGTTGACTTTGCGTGAGCCGTTTGAAATTCGTTTCTGTCTTATTTCTTTGTTTTTTTTCTTTTTCTATTATTGTCACGATGGTATTATTATTACTAATTTTTTTTTAGTTCACTTAATTCAGTTAAATGTTTTAATTTAAAGATTCATGCCTATAGTTGTTACCACAGAGAAAAAATTTTAATTTACTTTTTACCATCACTTTTGATCGAATAGCTTAATAATTACACTTACAGATTGACCGATTTATTTATCATGCTTATTAACAAAAAAATAAAGTAAAGGAGAATAAAGTTAATTAGCTCATATGAGCTCAATGTATGTTAGATATGTACAACGCCTGTGCTGCATTTCATTATTTTGTTGGTCGTGTTAGATGTCTGTACATAAAATGAAAAACGTAATCATAAAATTAAGTAAAACATTTAAACTAAAAATAATACAATTAAAAAACAAAGGAAATTTAAAATTATAACTTAGAAAAAGTAAATACTTTTTTTGGGTGGAGCCTCCATTACGAAATTTTAAAAACATTTTCAAGGAAATTTCAATTTAACTTTTTTTAAATGTACTTATTTATTTGATATAATATTTAATTTAGATACAAATGTAAAAAGTCTTATTTTATTAAATTCAAATACGTTTATTTATATAAGAATTTCAATTATATATTTTTATTATCTTCACTCTTATTTATATCATATAAACGTTTAGAAATCTATCATATTTTCTAAAACCAATTAAATGTAAAGATGTAAATAATAAAATGTAAAAGTTAAAATTTTCATTTGAATCGGATCAACCTGCATTCTATTACGGATTACTTACTATACGATATCGGGAATTGAGATCAAAATATCATTTTAAGTTTCGAAGTTATACAAAATATATCGAACTGTATAACCAAGTTTAAACTGTTAACTATAACTGTTTCCAAGTTAAGTTATATAGGATTTTGAATCGTAAAAATTGGATAAAAGTTTTTAAGTTCGGGTGAATAAGTAAATATCGTTGTCAATCAAATTTTAAAGTTAAAAGTCTTATATTTCATTATTTATTTTGTAACAAAGTACATTTATTATTAATTTTGTTTATTTGTTCCAAACAGACAAGTATTTGTTTGTATAAAGTTAGAATTTCTTACCGGGAAACATCTGTTCCGTCCAAGTTAAAAACTTTTGGCTAAGTTCCATAATGGAAATTTTTTCTAGTAGCATTAGTTCCGTCCTGCCCACTGTTTCTTAACCGATTTTTTTATTTTTCTTTATTTCGCTTCTAATTAAAAAAAAATAAATTAAGTGTTGAGAAACCTTACAGTAAATAAAATATAAATTATTTAGCTGGTAATAAAAATGTTTTTCAAAAACTGAAAATTATCATTGTGGTAGTAATCTAATTTTTCTTATACCGAAAAATGTGCTTTTGATTTGGTTCTGTGCTTCTTTTTCGTTTCTTCAAGAGGTTTAACGAATAATTTTACTGAATATAATACATCCAGCTGATGTTAAATTTTAAATTAAAGAAAATTAAATTTTAAATGAAAAACAATCAATTAATAGATTAACCTAAATATAATCAATTTACGTTTTGATGCATTTTTTAAATCAAATAATACATACCGGTATGGTACACAGCCTACATGTGTTGCACGCTTTGGTCAGTTAAGTTATGTGGACTCTACGAAAATATTTGGTGTAATGAATACTGATACTTTAATATTTTTTTAATGTTTTTTATTTAAAATAATTACAAAAACTTACTACATATAAATTACAGTAACAAATTTTCGATGTGGTGTCCTTCTACTTTTGTGCATTTTTCAATACGTTTTAAAACGACGCGTGAACATTTAATAGAGCTTTTCACCTGATATCTCTACAGACGTTTGTTATACGCTCTTTCATGTTTTCAGGGATAGTTGGTACTTCTAGGTAAACCTTTTCTTTAAGGTAACCTCATAAAAAAAAATTCTACTGGAACAATGTCGGGGGAACGAGTAGCGCAGTGAACTGTACCAGCTCGATCAATCCAACGATCATTGTATTCGCGGTCCGAAACTACTCTAGTGATAATTGAATAATGTGCAGGAGAGCCAACATGATGAAACCACATCGTTCTTCTCTTCTCCAAGATTAGTTCATCAAGCAGTAAAGACAACTGATTTTCTACAAAATCTGCATATTTCTCTCCGTTCAAACTCCATCGAAAATATGCGATCCGATTAATGTACAGCCTATGATTCTCCACCAAACATTGACAGTCCATGTACGTTGATGTTCTACTTCCCTTATCCACCGTGGATTTTGCACTGCCCAATAATACATATTGTCTGTTTACTGGTCCATGATAAGTAAAACCTGATTCGTCTGAAAATAGAACATTAAGAAAAAAATATTTTTATTTACCTGCAGTTTTTTCAGCGCCTATCGAAAAAATACTTTTAATAACTGAAATATGGTACGGATAGAATTTCAGGTGTTTTAATATTCTCAGAACACTGATTTTTGGTATCCCGGGGTCACGCGAAATTTTTCTTGAACTAAGATGATCTATAATGACCGCCGCAACCACCGCTATTTCACTGTTTTCTGCTGTTACAGTATTTTGACGGTTCCTATTTTTGGCACCTGCACTTCCAGCATGTTTTAAAATTCTTTACACAAAACGACTTGGAGTATTTCTACTGGGGAATCGTAAAACATACAAAGCTACCGTCTGATCAACATTTCGGTGACATTCCCCGTAAAGCAAAATAACCTCAATTTTTTCTCAAATTGTAAATTGTTACATAATTTCCAATAAATAAAAACCGAATAATTTAATATTTATTAATAGCTGGCGAGTAACGAAGTAATAAGAAAATTAATTGAGGACACATATAATACGTTCACTTAGACAAACGTAATTTGTAACTTGAACTTCACTTTTAGGCTATTTTAAAAAGTTGGCTGGTGTTTACATGCTCAACTTCTTTTGAATTATTGTTAATATTGATTGTTTTACATTTAAAATTTAATTTTTTTAATGTAAAATTTAATATCAGGTGGATGTAACTCGTCAGATGGGCCAGACTTAATGAAACTAAAATCACCAATTTATAGGCCTACAGAATTTTTGAAGATGAATAACTAAAAAAACTATCAATTTTAGAAGTCTGAAATTAAATTTTAATTTTTTTTTAATAAATAATTCGTTTCTGCAATAAAAAAAATATAGGTTCCTATTAAAAAAAATTAAGTTGACCTTGAAATTACCTTTATTTGACCTTATCAAGGGCAACATAGGTTGTGAACGTATTTCCCCCTTGAAATGGAAAAACTTTAATAGGAAACGTTTTTCCTAAAATGTGTAGTTTTTGAGATATAGAAGTGTTTCAATTTAAATTAACCACCCGGTATACCGGTATATACGATGTAAAAGTTCCCGTAAACTTTTAATCGTAATAATTCGTAATTTGTATTTTGTTATCAGCGAATTTAACTTAATTTGAAATGAAAACGGGGCGATGTAGGTTATCCAATACGAAATCTAAGAACTTTTAGATGTCTTCAAGGTTTAAAAATGGTATTTTTAAAAGGTATTTAAAAAAATATGTATCAGAATTTGATTTATCCTTTTTTTATAAACCAAGTATATAAAACTTTATAACCAAGTTTCTTTTTATTTGAAGCAAAACAAATTTTACATCGCTAAGAGCAGCTTATTAAAACTATTAAAATACATTTTTGATGGTGAAAATTTGATGACAAAATTATGTTATACTTTCAAACCGATTACCTGAATTTTTTTCGCGTTTATGTCAGCGTTTGGTTTTTTATGGAAGGAGAAAAAAGTCAAAAGATCTCTTTAAAAAGTAAGAAATATTAAAAGCTTCTTCTCTTTTATTCAATTTTTTTCATATTATGGGCTTTATTGGAAGATATAAGTTATAAAGGTTTATAATATTAATGAAATATTTCAACATTTATCAACCGATAAGGGAAATTCGTGTCTAAGATGGAACAGAATGATATAAGTTTTTTTTAAATCGAGGAAGTAACTGATGCATCTTCATACGGTAAACAATATGACCGAGATTAGATTGATGTAAACCATTTTTCGCAGAATTGAGTTTCCTCTTCACATTAAATACGAATGAATCGGTTGAGGGAAGTAATTAAAATTCTAAATTGAGAAAACGCCATCTAAAGTTACTCGTTTCGAATTAAATTCTCGTAATTATTAATATTTTTCGGTTGAGCGAGCGGTCTGGGTTAACGAAGATGACGAGGGGAAGGGAATGGCATTCTTAGTATTAATATAATACAGAATACACTTATTATTTATAAAAAAATGAGTTTTTCGAGTCGGTCATTGGAAGAATTGAAGAATTAAGGGAATGGAAAAATAAGGATGAAAACTAACCTCCCCCCTTTCATATAAGTAGTGAAGTGCAAGTGTAATGACCGTTCTTGCGAAAGAGCGATAAGACACATTTCCGGTTAGCTTTGAAGGGAAACACGAGCACACGTGATGGTGTATGTGCGTGAGTGTAACTAACAAAAGAGGGATATAAGTCTAGTCTAGTATAGCTGCAGCAGTCACTATAACTGCAGTTATTATTTTTGTTATAACATAAAAGAACAGCCCTTATATATATAAGAACTGCTTGTTCTTATACTAGCATAGTGCCATATAATATAAAAACAGTACATAACATTCACTTTTTCCCTTACATACCATGTCCTACGGGACTAGTTTTACTGTTCTCCACTCATCGCCCTATCTAGTTATTGTAAAAGATTCGCTGACGTTAGATTTCGTTTTTAGGGGGAAAAATAAAGAGAATTTTTATAAGACCACAATCATCTATATTTTACCATCCATCAAGACGGCGGTGAAGCATAAGGAAAGTTTCATAAAACTTAGCTTAGAATGGATAATAAATATTATACGGTAAAGAAAGGACGAAGAAAAAACGAGGGGGTAAAAAAAGAGTATATTAAAGTTTTTAGATTCACCCTCCTAATATATTATATTTTTGTATAATGTTTCTCTTTTCTTAGTTATATTTGAAATTCAAAGTAAAACATTACAGTCACCACCCATGCGCACACAAAATACTCAAGTATTTACCACCGACGGTACACATAGTAGAAATAATCGTAATAAGTGGAGTAATTTTTTATTGCTTTTGTATTACGGAATCGGTTTAATATTTTTTTTTAAATACGCACACAAAACACAATTGGATTAAGGGGTGGAAGGTGTAAAGGTTTTAATACTAGTTTAAGGGATGTCTACCACAGGGAGTAATGAAAGTATTAATCTTTGTGTTTTTTTTCTACTGATGAAAGAAAGGGAATAAGTTGATAATAAGAAAGGGGGAAAAATAGGCCTTAGAACTGTATTTTTAGTCGTTTTTGAGAAATCTAGGGTAAAAGACAAAAAATTGGAGGTCGAAAAACACACATTTTTTTGTTTATAGTAAAATAGTTTTGTTAAATGAACGATAAACACATAAAGGTTTTTAACAAAACTTGTAGAGGATTTGATTCAGAGTAAAATGGAGTGAATAAAGTCCTCAGAAACTAAATAAAAATGTACAAATTTCGAAATTTATTAAAAAGAAAACATATGGTAATGTAGCAGATTTTAACGCCTATATTAAACGAAACAAAATTGTCAATATTACAGAACAAAAAAAAAAATTTTTAGATAACTAAACAATATAAAAATAAACAATTCAATACACTGTTGATATTATCCTTCACCATAGTGATACAGCATTTTGCCCGACGAACAATGTTTTTAGTGGCTTTCCGTATTTGAAAAGAGTTTTTTACTAGTTATACCGTATTGAGAATTCTAATAACAACTCTTCTGATGTATTATACTTTTGTTCATTTGTTAATGATTTCAGATTACCAGAAAGATATGTTTTTATTTAATTATTGGTAAAAAAAAGGTGTTATTATGTTGGAATGTTTTTAATTTTTATTGAAGGGGCTAAAAGATAAACTTAAAGCTTAAATTTTATTCATATATAGAAAATTTACCATTAAATTATTGAATTTAAGGAATTTTTTTTTTAAAGTGAAGTTTTTTATAAAAAGAGTGGAGACAGTAATATTCAATGCATTCTTTTCTACAGAAAGGTGTAAACATTAATTATAATTTTATGTGATTTATCGCAGTTTTTCTTATGACCACGACGCATATAAAGCAATCAAGAATCAAAAATTATCGTGTCAAAACAACGGCGATTGTTTCTTATTGGAAAAAAACACTTTTAAATATCTTACCTCGATCTATTGTAAAAATTATGTAAAAAACTTTCATATTGACTTTTATCACTTATTTTATCTTGATGCCATTTTATTGACGTGTGACTGAATGATTTAATAAAACTGTTAGTATTTTATCCGTTTACATCTGATATATCCGATGCAATATCATATATCATATATTTACTTTCTACGAATACATCAGAGTTGCTTTCTGAGAGAGTAGTGATGTTAATTGCGTAGACACCCGTACGGGTGTCGTTTTTTTAGGGTTGAATATCATCTGTTTATGGATGAGCTTAGTAAGTTGATATGCTTCAATAAATTTATATAAAAAGAAAAGAAGAAAGTAGCAGGAAACCACTTCATTTCTTATTTCGTTTAGAAAACCCGACATGGAATGTTTATTTTTAATGAAATTGGTTATGTAATTTTCGATAGTGCTGAATGTCTCATTCTCATGTCAGGTCGGCTAAACAATACGGCTGCAACATGCAGTAGTATGAATTATATATATATATATATATATATATATATATATAGACTGTTGCATTATTTTATATATATAAATATTATTATATTATATATATATTTTTTTTATTTATTATTATTATTATCAAAAATAAATAAAATTAAATATAATAAATAGAAATAAATAATAATACCTATGTATAATTTAAAAATTTTAAAAAGAAGGATTCTTTTTTAATTTAAACATTTTTTTAAAAGTTTCTAATACACCTGATGAAGCGGTGCGCACCGCGAAAGCGCTAACGTGGACGAATTTTTAAAAAAATTTCTTTATATTGCTAATAATCATTATATATTGCTAGGTTACTAAACTACAAATTCATTAACTTATTCATATATATATATATATTTTTTTTTTTCCATAAAATGATATAAAGGTAAAGTTTTTATTATTTTTACTTTTAAAATGAATGATCTGCATTATCTTAAGTTCTGAATCCAACTTATTGAGTAGAACAATTAATATTTGGTTCATTATATACCATCGGTTGATAAGTTGAACGTAAAGGACAAATTCTTTCAACTTCCGCTACCTCTATAATATTAATAATAATAATAGAAAACATAACTTGATATAGTAGGCTTGTTTGTGTTTTACCCGAAACGTCTATATGAGGTATGGTATTGTAATGTATGTTTGTTCCCTTCTGTAGCTTAACAAATCCAATCAATTACAACTAACTTTTTGGTAGTAATAGTCTTTAGTCTAGTAGTGATATAAACTATCTTAAGTTGTCTAAATGAAGTGGGCGTTACATTGAGGGACAACATTTAAAAATTAAAGTTTTAATGATGATATTCCATTAAACAATAAAAAAGAAACATTTTTTACCTCCTTTGATTTTCTCGAAAAATGCATCGTTCTCGAGATATAAGCGAAAAATTTGTTCAGGAAAAGGAAACAGGAATACATCGCGGCTAGCACATATGCTGGTACATGCGTTACACGCTTGTATATTATCATTCATTAACATTCATATTTTTATTTAAATAGTAGTTTCTAAAATAAAAAGAAAACTTATACCGATATCGTATCTAGATGACTAGTGTAATGAACGGTAAAGTTATAGAAACAAAGGGGTAAATAAAATAATTATTAAAAACAAAAAAACCCGACCTACCTAGAGTAAATGTGAATAGTTAGGGGATCAGGATTTTTTTGTTTTTTAATAATTATTTTATCTTAAAAATGATTTTGAGGTTTTTGTTTTATTGATTTTTATATTCTATTTTATAATTATTATTTGACATTTTATTGTGACAAATTAATTAACTCATTTAAATAATTAATTTTTAATTTTCTATGCTTAAAACATTACTATACTTTATTTTTATTAATATTAATTGATTGATTGAAAGTTTATAATTCGACTTATAATTAAATTTATTATGGATAAAATGAACTGTTTTTAAAGTGCACAGTAGTTTAATAAATTCTCCTACGTTATATATTAAACATATTGAACTGTATGTAAAATAACGTTTTTGTATTCATGGGATGGGTTTTTATTAAAAAATAAATCATTTCATACAAGATCTTATTTTATGTCTGTCTATCTTAATTTTAATTTTTACTACTTCATATTTTTTTCTTTTCTATTTCCATTAGTTTCATTCTTATTACTTTTCATTAAATTTTTTTGTTATTAAGCATTAAAAATGGGTCGTTTAAACTAATCGCATTTTTGTATTCTTATATCTTTTATTTTTTTGGTTATTCTTTTGAATTTAATTCACTAAGTGAAATATTTCTTTTAATTGTAAGTTACATTGTGTAAGAGATAATAGTATACTGTAATACCGTTGAAAATTTTATAAGTAAGGAAAATAATCTTAGCTGGATCATAGTAATTTGTCTGTCTTTCTCTGTCTCTCATAAAAACGAAAAAAAACATTAAATATCGAGTTAATAACGCATTGACTAAGTTTTTTTTCGTAAAGTTATACTATGAACATAGTTTTTAAAAAACTTTATTAAGTTAAAATACGGAGGTAAAAGAGGGACCTTTCTGGGTTTGCTGTCTCTAGAAGTAATGATTTTCATCATAGTATATATATAGTAAGTAGTATTTCATCATACTGTTATATTGTATTGAATTCAGCTCAGTTCAGGGAAATTAACTTCATTCCTCAGTTTCTTATGTAAGCCTTGCATGTTATTTTCGGAATGTTTATTCCATTTTCATGAGAAATTTGCGTCTCGTCAAGTGGCTTACGACCTAACAACCGCAAATTTATAGCAGCCAAAGTACATGATTTTTTTTCATTTCTCTTTCAAATAGAAAAAAATTGCAATTTCAGTTCATATAATGAATGAATTAATACGACGAAAGTTGTTATAACAGCAGGAGTTTTAATTTTACATAAGTAAATTTTCTGAACATTTTACATACATATTTTATTGCTGAAATTATCACAAAAGAAATTGAAAAACTAACAAATCGTTACCTATCACTCATATTGTAAACTGTTTGCTCACAAGCTTTAAATTGTGTATGTATGTGCACGCGCGCGCCCACACACACACACATATACATGAAAGAGACAATAGTTTAACATAATAATTTTGTTATGCAAATAACATTTTATATAACACAAAGGGGCTACATGTTATCAGAAACCATTTTTACATAATAGGCTCTATTATGTAAAAACTACAGCTAACTAAATAAAGTTAAATAAATAAATTAATAAGAGTTATTATTTACTTAATATTTAGTATTATTATATTACTCTCAGTGTGTGTGTGTGTGTGCGTGTGTGCAAGCACGATTGTCTTCTTATTTTATTATTTCATATACGATTTAAAAGTTGTAAGTTTTCTTATTAAGTTATCAATTTTTTATTTGTGAAAAACAATATTTTTTGATAACTTTCCTTACCGGCGTCCTTCTCTTTCAATTCCACTGCCACTACATTTTTAAGTTTCTCAATGATCTTTTTCCTGATATATCGATTAACTTCTCACTTCTGATATATCGTTGAAAATTTCTAATGAGGGCTAATTTCTGCAGTTAAGAAAAAGTTCAAAATCCAAATGTTTTGAATTTTGGGCTTTTTGGACACTTTAGGTCAAGTCGATTCCAATCAAAAGGTGCGCAACTAGAAGTTACAAAGTCCTAAATCCAAAATTTCAACATTCTACGGCTAATCGTTTGTGAGTTATGCATACATACATGCATGCATACATTTATGAGTTATACCATGCGTACGTGTACAGACGTCACGCCGAAAATAGTCAAAATGGATTCAGGGATGGTCAAATGAAAATTTCTATTGAAATCTGAAAATCGAAATTTTTCGCGATCACAATACTCCCTTTACTTTGTAGAAGGAAGTAAAAAGTGAAATAATAGAATTTTTTATTAATCGATCTTATGGAGCTAACAGTTCTTACATACAGATAGTAATCGATAAAAACAATAAATCGATGTACTTTGGAGTAATTCTGATCTATATTATATTGACTTTCGTTTCGTTTAGCATTTTTGTTTTAAATATGTTATAGAATGTATTGTGTTTTAAATATGTTATAGAATGTATTGTGTTTTAAATATGATATGTATGTATGTATGATTTATTCATTGGATTGAATAGATAAAAATGTTTCATAGGTGGTTTTTGTGGCCTTCTTATAAAGTAAAACACATTTTACTGACATGACATTGATTTTTTTTTATTTACGTATTGGGTACTTTTATGAATTTTTTATATATCTGCAGAATTTACCTCGACAGTGTCTCTATAGGAAAAATAAGACTTTTTCATATCTTATTAATATTTTTAAAAATATTTCTGATTCTTTTTTTAAATAAATTTTTATAAGATATATATATATATATATATATATGTCCTAGCTTTTTCCCTAATTATTAACCTGTGCGATTATTACAAAAGATTTATTTTTAGTATTTAAGTATATGAAAGATTATTATTAAATAAATTTTTTTTTCTTAAATTTAATTTACCAGAAGTAATTTATTTGATAATGAGTATCATAATAAAGTATTGCTAAATCCAGTATACAGAGTAGGTATAGATTTTACTATTCAACGCTCTAAGATCGATTTCCAACAATGAATTAAATAATTTTTATAACTTCATAATAAAACTTTCCTTGACTATTATAAATTAAAAAAAAAAAAAAAAACAGCAAATGTTTTAATTGATTATAAAATACCAAAATTTGGTATTAATTTTCTGTTCACGAAATTGATCATAAAATACTGAGTATATTACGAGATTCGGTGTCTGTATTTGTATGTGCAAGTTTACTACTACTCACGTACCAGCAATTCTGTTAGATTATATTTGATAATTAATACTTTGAACAGATTGTTGCAGTAAAAATTCGTCGTCACATCAATAAAAAATTTCTCTCCGACTCATATTTCCGTATTACAATAACCGTATAAAAATCATAGGAATCGCTTTTCAAGAAATTCGATTGAAAATTGTAAATAAAAAAATTTTTTTCACGAATTATATTTTTATAATACATCCTTTTAATAGTAAAAAAATCTTAAAATTGTAGGATTTAAAAAATGATTTTTTTTATTTAATCCTGAATTTAAAAAAAAAAACGTACTAGTGATCCAATCTTTTAAATAATTAAACTTATTTCATATTTCGTGATTAAAAAAAATAATTTTTTTATTGCCCTTTATTGAAAAGCATTTATTTATTTCACTCCGGATATTACAACAGGTTTACGGTCTTTAGTTAACTTTTTTTTAACGTGAATCAAAATTTATATCAATGTAAAACTTCATATATGTTTATATAATAACCGACCGTTATTTGGTTAGCCGACCGTCTAACCAAAGGGCAGAGCTCCCTGTCCTCCTGCGCCGAAGTCGGCCGGGAGAACCCTGGGGCCACGCGGCCTACCCCCAATACCGCAGAGCTCGCTTCGGTCGCTATTCATGTCTAGTCAGAGGGCTCCGCCCCTGGATCCCCACAATGTTCGTTACCCTCATGGTTGTGATAATAATACCGATAAATAATAATTAAAATATCCACGCTTTGTAGACACCTGAAAAAGAAACTAAATTAAAAAAGACAAACGGTCGTAAGTACAGTAACTAAAGCACACACATCTTTGACGATGAAAAATTTATAACTTTTTTTTTTTTTTGACATGGTAAGAGAAATGTAATAATGAAGTAAAGGATTAATATTTTTTTGTCTTTAATGAATATCTTTAATTCACAACTTCATCCTTAAGGAGGAGACTAGTGCCTCGGTCTATGGCTTAAAACCTTCCCTGGGATAACACGAATGTATTATGCAAATTTGAAAGCAATCGTTGGGGTGGTTCTCGCGTTATGCAAGAACATACATACAAACAAACAATCTAACGCAGACAAACTTCGGTTTTATATATGATATAATATTAAAAATACGTACTTCAAAGAATTAGCACTCCAAATAAATAAAAATAATACTTTTTTAGTTAGCATTTGACAGATGAATTAGTTCGTCGTAAAAGCTTACAAAAAGAAGCTTGTATGGGGGACCATGAAGATGAAACTTCGTAGCGTATGAAAATGCCATGTCGGATCGGGATTTGAACCCGGAATATCCGGTGTCGTTGCCACTCCGTCACGGAGATCGGAAGAAAATCAAGAATCTAATCTTGGTATGTTTGTATTTTATTTTGGCGCCAACTTCAAAAAGTCGAAATTTAAAGGATAATTGAAGAAACTTACAAATTTTTTGCATTTTAGTATGAATTTAAAAAAAAGTTGATTAAACATTATTTAAAAAGGTTATTTTACTTTCCTTTTGAATTCCTTTAAGCATTCCATTAAACGTTTAGATAAAACAATTTTCTTAAAATATATAAATATTGATTATATATAGTCCATTATATTAATATTAACTAAATATAACTATGCGTTTGCTATTCAGTTCAAAATTAACGTTAAATTTTATTGTTCTAACAGCAAGAATGTGTAATACATCGGAGAGGGAGGAAGGATTCGATGGAATGAAGTAAAGGTTTTGTTGTATCCAATACTGGCGGGAATCAAGCGTTGTTTCATTGTTCGATTCCGCGGTAACACGGTGAATTAAGTCTGCAGTATTGCCAACGCTATGTATTGTAAAATTAAATTTCCCTATATTTAAACATTTTTCTAGTCAAATATTTTATGCAAAATTCTTGTAATACTGGTATCTGGTGTTTGATTTATATTAATTAAGACATATTTGAAGTATTATTTTTGTATATAAAGGGAAAATTGTTTTGTAAATACGGTATTTTTGATAAAAATTCCAAGAAAGTAAATCGAACATTATTTTCTGTTTAGGATTCGAACTCTTTCTTACAAACGTAATAATGATTCCAGCTGTGTAAAAAAAAAGTCTATAAATCAGCTCGTATGGTATTGAAGTTCATCAAACAATTTTGATTTCAACTGAGAATCAACACCACGTAATACGTAACATGTTTTTGTGCACGATCAACTCATTTCGTCTACTACAAGCTAAACTATAATTTTTGATTTTGAAGCATTTTAAAAAAAGTGTTATCAAAAGTGTTTATGTATGTTACTTTTAAACCGCTTTCTTAACAACTATATCAAGATTTCTTCCGTTTTATTTTTTTAAGCATCTTCTTTTATTTCTTTTAAGCTCTCCCTACTGGTTATCTGAAAAAATTGCAAACTGTTTTCTTTAATTCATTTCACTTTTCTTTCACGAATCTAAACTACAGATAAGTCTAGCTTACATATTAACGAAAAGAATATTCTCTATGTATTTTTTCTTTATCATTCTCTTTTTTTGCTATTACTAAAATCATCACCTCATTTCTTAATTTGTCATTTCTTTTTACAAATAAATTTAAAAACTTTTTAAAATTTTTCCTTCTTTTTTCCACGATTTAGGTCACACATTCCAAACGAAAAACTAGATGCCTTTTTTTAATTAATTTTTTTCCTTGAAGTTGGTAGAGGAAAGAGCCCCTTTTGAAAGATTAATAAAATTCGAGGTATGTAATATTTTTATTGAATTTAAAAAGTATTCATAATTTTCTGGTTATGATATTTTTCTCCAGAGCGATTATTTTTTGAGTGTCATTACTAACGATATAATTACATTAAAAATTTTTTTCTTTTAAAACAAAAAATATACTTTTTTTAATCTGAATTAGGCGTAATATTTTAATCAGTAAAATAAATATTATTGTGATGCATCTGTAACTTATTAGCTCCGATGAGAGGTTTCTTATAACCATTGTTTTATTATTTATTATAACACTTAAATTATCGTCAAAATTGTAAAGTAAAACTGTTAAGAACGGTATAACCACCTACAAGATTAACAAGTGAAGTAGTTTTCATTTGTTTTCTTCATCGAGGTGACTGTATTGTTCCACTTTAGTACATTATTCCTTCTAGAATATAATTGATATATCTATCCTTACAGATTACACCTGTATTCTCATCACCGCATGGATTAATTGTATAATTAACACTATTACTGTCAGACAAGGCAAATTTAATCGATATAGCTTCTATCTCAGGTACTTTACATATATTTAAAGACAGATACAAATGGTTTTTTTCTTAATGGGTTTTTCCTTTTTTTATTATGAATCAATTCATTTTGTATACTATCTCAACTCAGTAGGGTAATAGTGTAGGTGACGAGTTCCTTTCCATCACAGAAGCAGATAATAAGTAATTTAAATGTATAACACACTTACATACTTATATGTGTGTTTTATGTATCAGTATACTGATTTGAAGAAAATCAAATTATTATCATTGCTTTTTCTAGCATCAATTTAACTGTTATTTAATTTTTGTCAGGTTGAGGTCCGTACGTACATGGATGCCTTATGAATTAAAAATGACTTCGATGGAATGATTTCAATTAAATTCCGATAGTTATTATTGTTGTTGTTTGAAACGTATAATAATTAAACTTGGGAGATAGATTTTTATCTACTCGTGTGTGTGTGTGCGCGCGCGCGCGCGCGCGTGTGTGTGTGTGTGTGTGTGTAGAATAAGTAAAACGCTGGAATAAGTAATCTTAAATGCTGTCCTAGTTAGCCAACAAAAAAAAGTGATAATATATATTACATCAAAATCAATCGATGTACAATACAAATTAATTAATATTGAGAATATATGTGATAATTAAACAACCAAATTGTGGAATTTCATTAAGAAATATCATTTGTACGTATTGATGATACAAATGTTAACATAGAAGTAAATTTAAATCCATTATCACAAGTTAAGGCATAGTGTCTAAGGTAAAAATATAAAATAAAACTAATTTGTGAGGTAATTAAAAAAATACTAATAAATAGATCTCACAATAAATAATTACCAAAACAAATATACCAGTTTTGTTATTTTTAAAGAAAACCATTTCTGCCTGAAGCCTGAAGTATCTATTACTTGAAAAAAATACCCGAATGCCTGAAAACTATTTAATTAAAAACGTCTAAATTGGGAAGGGAAAATAATCAGAAAAATATTAGATAGTATTCAATAATTAAAGCATGTTTTTAGATTTTTACGCGTTTCGCTTGGGCGTAGAATTGTAAAATATTAACAATTTATTAAGAAAATAAAAAAAATTGTTTAGTATTTTTAAAGACGAATTTCAGTAATGAAATAAAATTAATTGCGCGTGTTAAAAAAAATGGGGATGAAAACACCCTCAATATTTTTTATCATTATCTATCCATCACCCAGAGATGGTGGTGCTTACGATAAGGGTCAGCTCGAGTCCTACCCCCAACTACCTTCACCGTTTCTATTTAATAAATCTTAACGATATTTATTGTTTATTCGGGGGAACATATTTTTCCTTGTTATTCTAAACCGTGTAGTCTGATTATAGATAGATAGGACCTTCTGGTACGTAATAAGTTACACAGTTGAAATTCATTATCATAAACCAGGACGAATAAAGATGGAGCCAGTAAAAAGATTTCAACGGGATTTCTAATCGGTAACTGTACAGCTGGAATAATAAGAAAACAAATTGATCGCTTCCTGATAGTCATGAATCAAACCATTTAACTTTAAATTCATCTGCTATGATCTAATTTAATTAATACAGAACTATATAAAATAAATCTTAAGATACCATCAAAATATTATTCGTAAAAAAGTTGTAATTTATTGCTGAAAAGAGATTTTGAAAAAAATGAAACCTGAGTAGATGTTATCATCAGTTTTTATGTGTAATTTTATGGAAGAAAAAAAAGTAAAATGTACCGAGGCGTGTAGTAAAATATTTCTGAACATCTGTGCTGTATTAAAATTGTTTTACTTTACACAGAGTGATTCAAGAAGAATGTAATAAAATAGTTAAAATCTGCCACATTTTGATACCTTTTGTTTTTAATAAACATCGAAATTTTTAATAGATTTATCTATGTTTATAAAAGGGACGTAGAAGACGAAAAAAACTAAAACGTATTACTTAAAATGAACCGGTTTATTATTTAAATTCAAAAAATTGAACGAAAAAAGAGTAAAAAGCATTTAAAAAAATCATAAAAGCAATGAAAATTCAATGCATATTTAAAAGAAAAGATGAATATACTATCAGTTTTTTATCTTAATATACAGATACTCCATAGATAAATAAACAGGTGTAAATTAAACGCCTTAAAAACAGGTGTTACGATGTTATAAACTTCAAATGATTTTATTCAGCAAAAATATTTTTTTTCTAAGGATTAATTTGTATTTATGTGTTTTGTAATATTGAAAAACTTGTTTTGGTTCAATTCGTAGTTAAAATCTGCCACATTTTTATATTTTTTTGTTTTTAAAAGTTTCAGTGAACTTTATTCACACCATTTTACTCAAAATTAAATCCTCTAAACTTTCGTTTAAAACACTTTATGTTTAATGCCAATTAAACAAAGTTATTTTACGCTAATCATAAAATAGTGTATTTTTCGACCTCAATTTTTTATTTTTTACCTCAGATTTATCATAAACTATTAAAAATACAGTTCTAGGACCTTTTTTTTTCAAATTTTCTGGTCATATTTCATATAAAACCAATAAATTTATCCCTTAATTTTTGTCGCTAGAATTACAATTATACCGAAGCTGTAGAAATCAGGGGGAAATGTTTCACCAGCCGACACTCGCTAAAGAAGCGTTTCTGAACCTGTGTTTATATGAACATTTTTTTTTTTTTTTACCAGTAGAACATGCTCTGAAAGTTTGTTAAATTTTTTGTGAATCACTCGCTATAAAATACTGTAGGGAACAATAACTCCCAAACTCACGGTTGCAAAAGGATTCTATTCCGAACCTATAATTTTGCAATTTGTATTTTCAGTTTTGGTTTTTAATTCAATCTATAATAAAAATTTCTATTGAAATAAATGATTAATACTGATAATTCATTAATGTTTTAAAACTATAACAAGAAAATATTGCATATTTTTATTATTTTATATTTTATTTGGATAATAAAAATTTAACAATGTTCTTTAAAGAGTATAAAAAGTGCGTCTCTTTTTACCTTAAAATATGACTAATTCTCTAAATTTCTATATGTTTTATTTTGTATTACTGATATTTGACTACAGCTTTTACTTGGTTTTATACCGAGATTTTGTGTAGTTGTTAAACACTCATTAATAACCTCGAAAAATTAAAGAACCAGACCTAAATTCTGAATTAATTTTTATTTTATAGATTACATTTTAGTTAACATTATTTTTTTTGAGCTGACGAATTAATTCATCTCAGAAGCTTACAAAGAAGCTTGTACGTGGGAATGTAAAAATGAAAATTTGTAGAGTATGAAAAATGCCATGGCTGATCGGGATTCGAACCCAGAATCTTCCAGATAAAAGTCCAAGACACTACCACTCCACCAAAAATTTCATTTTAATGTTATTAAACAAGTAATTGTTACCCTTAATTGTAATTTCATTTTTAATTTTTTTTTAAAATTCAAATTACAGAAAAAATTCAGAATAGATTTAATAAATTTGTAAGAAAATATATAAAGTTAACAATTTTAACGCTCTAATAAAAAGGAAATAAATAATGAATATTATAAACAACGGTATCTAGAAAATAAATAAAGAAAGGCGGCGGTACTTAGTACTTTCTCTCAGACATTTGATGCGCTACAAAAAGTAAATGTAAATACATCCTGGTTTATTTATAGCGATCCGTTCAATAAATAACTCACTTCGTTAAACCGAGGCCAATTCTTAATATTAGTAATAAAAAATTTCACATTTTTTATCACATTTTTCATATTTTTATAAATTTCTAAAATTGCATTATCAAATAATACTATTATATGGACTGTCAATGAAAAAATAATCCGTTTTGAGGAAACGGAAAAAATATGAAGACATATTCTAAAAGTGAAAATAAAAAAAAGTTCATATAAATATGATTCCGAAAACACTTCGTTTTCGAGTTATAACTTGCGAAAAATTTCAGTCTGATTTCTACTCCAAGGTTAGATGAAGCCACGTTGAATGGTATCTCAAAAAAATGTTTGTTGTTTTGATATTCAATAAATTCGTTAAATTTTCAGTAAACACATAGAAGTTGAATTAAAATTTAATTATGAGAAAATTTATTTAGCTTACGTTAACTGAACATGAAGACGAATTTAAGAAATTTGATTGTTATTAAAAATAAAACAATCGGAACGTGTAGATATTTATATTTACACGTGTATTATACTTTATTATAATTTTAAATAGAAGTACGCATCATTTCATTATCAGAAAATATATAGAAACAGAATCAATTATTAAAAATAAATAAAAATTAAAATTAAATAAAACGATGGTTTTATATAATCTCATTGTGTTATGTTACAAATTATGTATTATGGTGGTTGGGGTTCAGTTAACCACACGTCTGAGGAATGATCAGCCTGCGTATGAACAAGACTACGCAGCTCACTTACATATCCTCATCTCATTTGGCCATGAGGGGGTTGCTTATTGTTTGCTAGTTGAACAAATTGCAACGAACAGATTAATTTTGAAAAAAAAATTGAGAAATATTTTATTTTGTAAATTGGTATTATTATTATTATTAGCTGACCAACAGATAAAATTCGTGTGTTGTGTACTGGTTTTTGTATGATATCAAATTTGAAGAAAATTACAGTGTTTATGTGTCACTCTCCAAAAATATCTTCATTTGTCAAATGGAAAATATCCAGACAATTCTTGTTTATTTGTGTGGACATAATTTTTTTAGATCCTATCCAAAAATATAAAATACCTGGTTAAAGAATTCTATAAATTTATATTATGTGTGTGTATACATGTACTTTTATGCATATGTTTTTCGGATGTATTTGCACATAATTTGTTTTATACACCGAGTGTTGAGAAAATTACTATGCACTGGAATTATGAAAGTGTAATGACGAAACGTTCTTAATATTACTTTGTATTTTTATTTCATTATTTTATAGAAACGGATATTAAAATAACTGGGATAGTTCATAAAAGGTGTTGAAAATCACCTCCTCCAACATCAATACAACACTGCACGCGTTTCAATTTGTTTTCAAACATTTTAATCAGCTGATGTACTGAAATGTTTCGAACGTATGCCGTTGTTGCAGTTTCAGTTCGTCAATCGTACGTGGTCTGTCGCGATATACTGTTTGTTTCGTTGCCTCTTCCCCATAGAAAGTAATCTACGAGAGTCAGATCGGGTGATCGTGCAGGCCACCCCTCGAAATGAATGGTTTACCAAAGCCATTTTGTAAAATAGTCATCGACTCGTTAGCTGTGTGCGCTATGGCGCCATCTTGTTGAAAAAAAAACCGGGACTAATTTCCACTTATGTTAACTTATTAATGAAGTTTGTTAAAACAGCACGGTAACGATCACTGTTACCTGTATTTTCAAAAAAAGATTGGACCCACAATGCGCGTTCTAATCACACCGACCAGACTCTAATAGTTGGTGAAAAGATTGTTCATAATGTATTGTAATTCATCGGGATTAGTTGTCAACCACAGTCGTGTATTTTGTGAATTAATGAATTCTCACAGTGAAACCACGCTTCATCTGTATGAAACGTAATGTCGATGATACCTGCGGAATTGTGGTCAGTGAAACGTCTAAACGATTGACAATAATTTAGTCTTTTGGCACAAAAGACATTTAGTCTTGAACACACAATACTACCTCAGAGCTTCATTCGTTAGCCAGGTAGTATTGGATAACATTAGGGCTCGGCATCGACACCATGTTTCGAACGTTTCCCTTTTCTAACATCAGATGTTTGAGGGTATTTGCCTATGTCACCACACTCCGTTTTTATGCAGTGCTTTCTCGCTGAGATTAATATACTCTTGGGTGCCAACAGAGTTTTCTTTTATTTAAGACGTCTTTGTCCTGCGAGATCTGAGAGAATACATCTTTGTTACACCTTCTGTTAGAGGAATTAAGACTTTTCAAGTCTCTAGATATTTAGTCCTTACTTGATCAGTCTTTTTTATCCAACAAAATATTGGTATACAGGCAGTCGTTTTGCATACATTTAATTATCTTTGTTTTCATTTTATATGCTTTTTTGTTCCATCTTTCTCTTAGAAGATCGTTTGTTTTCATTACAGAAATTTGCAGCATCATTCTTATTTTCTGCTAATAGATAATGTCATCTCTAAAGGACATTTTTTTTATACAGCTGATCGTTTATCTTTATTCTACTATCGTTAACAATTAAGAACTCTTTCATTGCTTTTTCTTTATACTAAATAGGATAACATCTTTTTTATTTGTACTTCCATTTTCTGCCTTCTCATTTAATATCGTTTAAATCTTTTACTATTGTATATAATTCAATTATTATTGAATACTTGTTATATCTTTTTAAAAAATCCAAAATGACAATGAGAAAAGATAATTGAATATGAACCACATCGTAAGCAGGATAGGATTTAATGATAATTTTACTCATAAAAATGTATTATCCAAGGAAAAAAATCAGTAATACTATTAGGCGAACAGTTTAAAAAAAATACTCCATTTATCTAAAAATTGTGTATTTTTAGATTTTAAAAGCTTTATAAAATTTTAACCTTTCGTCTTGTAATTACGTTTTTTATTTAAATAAGGTAGTACATTCAGGTTGGATGAATTACTTAACCTGTTCAAAAAAATTTGTTGTTTATATGACTATTATTTTTTTTACAAAATTTGATTACCTTAAAAAATAGTTTAAGAAAGGTTCAAAAGTGTGAGTTTTTGTGATATCAATTCCTTTTTTTTAAGTTAGTAAGATAGTAATTCTCAAATAAGAATCTAGTTAAACAGTTATACATTACAGATGAATATTTTCATACGCATGAGCATAATTTTTCATTAAGAAAGTCTGTTTTTCTTTAGTATGGTTTTCTAATATTTAAAAGGAAATCAATTTTTTTATAATATATTAGTAACGCGAAATCTTTAATCGATAATATTTTACTAATGAGTAATGGTAGTCCGATCTCTCAGGGGTTTGTCGGTGGGGAAGAATCCCCACTGCTTATAAAAGAACTTGAAGCATACCTTTGGGCGAAGTTATTTGTCTCGTTTACGATCATTCTGTTGGTAAATCGTCCCTTACTCTCTATAAATCCTTTTCTCTTATTCTTCCCAGGGGTATTTTTAGTGTTGTATGGTTTAAGGAATGTGGTTCATCCTACGGGCTACAACGGCGAAATCTTTTCCTAATTACTTAGAAATTCAATTTAGATTTTGTGTATTTTCCTTGTTATTTCAGATTTATTTTTTTCGTTTTATTTTGGTTTTTTAGATCCTTACTGTTTGTACGGTTTGTATTGGTTTACGCTACAAATAATCCTAAGCAGGGATTATTTTTTTCTACTCATTATTTACATTAAAAAGGCCCATTTTGGATTGAGGTGCTTATCAGGTAAAGTAAAGCTCGGCCTTCTCGATTCTTTTAATATAACCTTATATATATCATAAAGTACAGCAAACCCTTAAATAACACATCAACCTTTAAATATTAGAAAATTAAATTTAGCAAGTGCTCCTACCTCAAACGATCTATTTTTTCGGCATGAGACCATCATATCCCAAATATCCAGAAGAGAATAATACAAAAAGTTTAAATGGAAAGAGTAAGATTGTGACATCATTTTAAAGGACTTTTGGAAAAAAATGTTTTAAGTTAAAATCATCAAGTTAAGACAATTCTAACCAAAATTGTGTTCGTTTAATCTTTTACATAGATAATTTCAAAAGTGGTTTACAATACCTTTGGATAATTATTCAAGAGCGAAACAAAAGAAATAATAATTTAACAATTTTATTTTAATGTTCCTATCTCAAAACTACCTATATTTTACACGAACCCGTTCTTGGGGTGTATTGTAGACCGCATGAAATTAGCTGTAAAAAATATTTTACGGCCACTATTTTATTTAGGGTTGTCATTACTTGATGCGATTTGAGACAAAAATTTTGTTTTTAAATGCCCTTTAAAATGATTTATCTCAATCCTACTTATTCCATTTAAATTTTTAGTTACTTCCCATCCCCATGAGTGTTTGAGGGTGTGGTGATCTCATAACGAAAAATTAGGTCGTTTCGAGGTATGCGCATTTTTAAAATTAATTATTCTGTGTTCAGCAGTGGAAAAGTTCTCTAAGAGCTGCTATATTTTATATATATATTTATACTTTATGTACTACCATACAGTATTAACTACATACACACATATGAGTATAAATATATATATATATATATCTTTTAAGATACCTATCTTTATATCCTCAATATACAGTACACTGCTAATTAGATTTAGCATTAGAACTTAAAATTAGTTCACATTTACATTTATCAAATCGTCATTAATTCTAATTATTATTATTAATACCTTACTTATTTAACGTAAGTGAAATCATGGTAACAGTGGTATATACATACCATATAGTACGTATTAAGCATATATATTTGCTTATGTATATGTGGAGGGAAGAGAGAATGGGAAAGAGAAAGAATGATAGTCAATTGGAAGTTGGTCGCTTTCTTAATTGAATAACGTGCAGTTTTAAGCAAAGAAATTTCTCAAAATAATTAAGTTGCTTTCATTTATTATTACTTTATTACTATTATTATGTTGTATCATCCTAGTTGATTTTAATTTTGTTTTTTATATACATATACATACACGGAACAGAATCTTATAATCTGTTACACGGTTTTATATATATATATACACACACAACACACGATAAGCTGCTATACATCTGTTATATTTATTGCAGTATAATAATAGTAGTATACGTATAGTGCTTCCGTGTTTCTCTTTTTCCTATTGCCTTGTCTTACTGTCATCATAATATCTGCTCTGCATTCATCTGTTCTATTAAATTATTTCTTATGTCTGTTTTATTCTTTTCCTACAGCATTTTAAAATTATGAAAAAAAATCTTCTATATATGTATATATATATATATATATAAATGAATGTTTGTTTATCCCGTATGCATTCCTATACCATTCATTCGATTGCGATGAAACTTCGGTGAGCTGTTTTGCGGACGCCCGCGAAGGTTTCTGAATTAGTTTGGACCCGCTAGGTGGCGCTGGGGTCGAGGTATCGCGAAAGATTGTATTTATGGTCCGATTTACTCGTATTTAGAATATGTGTTACTTATATGGAAAGAAATACCTCTGCAAAAAATGGACCTGCTAGATGGCGCAGGGGTTGAGGTATTTGGAAAAATTGCATTTATGATCCGATTTGGATATTTACGAAACAAACAAATATACAAACAGACTTTCTTTTTCTTCTTATATATATATATATATATATATGTAAGATACATATAGAATATATCCTATATATATATATATATATATATATAATAGTATATTAGAATATATAAGATAGAAGATTACCTGTGCAGACAAGATACGTATTACAAAATTGTACGATTTTTAAATTCGTCCGGAAGATCTTGCAAGCAAAAATGTACCTAAGCAAAAAGAAAAAACCTGAAGTTCTCACAGGCAAAAGTATCTAAGCTCTGATACTTTTTCTTAAGTGGTCAGAAAAAGGACTGTGAAAAGTGCATTAGTGAATAAAGTATAGAAAAAAAAAGTGTTTAACTTGCACACGGTTGCATAATTAAGATAATAAGATTTTTTTAAAGTTTTGCAAACAAAGAAACAAATAAAAATAAAATACATTTGAAGTGAGTTTGAAGGAAATATTTTTTGTTGTTGTTTAGTGCTTATCTGTTTTACAGTTGCAATGGGAAACGCAAGTAACCAAATAGCGCGGGCGAAGCCGCGATCTATATATATATATATAGGTCTATCATTCAGTGTAGTTGAAAAGGACATATGTAAAATTAAACCTGCTCGTCCCATTCTGCTATCCTTCTTTTTTTAATCTCCTGATAACACTGGTAACATCCACATTATGGTTTTTGTTTTCTTTACTACCAGATTTCTTCTTTGTTTTTTCACTCTTATCTTATATGAAAAAATGTTGTAGTAAACAACAGAGGTAAAAATGTGTTCCTTTTTTCTTAAGCTTTAATTTTTTATATATTTATATCAACATTCCATAGTAATTTTTTACTATCTTCGATAAAAACAGTTCAGATCGGCTGATATTTTATTAATATTATATTTTACCGTATATACTTACGGGTGCCAGATAATGATTTGACAGCCCACTTTTGTATCTTAAGAACTCGTACCAACTTTTCGAGAAAACCCAACGAAATGACATACTTTACGTGGAAATATATTTAGGTAATTATATTTAATAATGATGGCAAAGTTAGCGTTTTAAGGCGCTGTAATTTCTTATAAAAATTAAGGTTTTCCGCATTGTAATCTCTTTTTTCTTGGTTAATGATAAAAATGTGCACCGTGTACAGGAGGAAAGTTCTAGAAAAATGTATTTTGAAAAACTTAAACTTATAACCAGATACATACGCAAGCATTAAAACATTTAAGAATGTAGTTATGATTTGTGAACCTTCAAATCAACTGTAATGTGTGCACCCGAGTGTTTTATTATTATTATTATTATTATTATTATTATTATTATTATTAAGCGCGAATTGGCCTACTGGGGACCGCGCAACAAATTTATTTTTATTTTTTTCTTCCTTTCTAAGGCTGTTCTTCTTCTGCCTTTTGCCATTTTTGCCAGATGTTCGACTGTCAGTTTTTTTTTTGTTTTTGTTTTCTTTTTGAATTTCGTTTTTGTTTCTCCTCGAATTCCTTAAATTCCTTAAAACCTGTCAAATACAAGTTATTATTTTCCTGTACTTGCTTCTGCCTAGCGCATACATTTCTGACAGTTCAAGTTCGGTGAAGTCTTTCATAATTTCTTTTAACCAGTGGTTGGAAGATTTTCTTTGGCCTATAATTTTAAGGAATTTTTTGGCGAGTCTATTGTCCATTCTTACCAATTCCAAAGAACATCAGCCTTGTTTTCTTGTTTCTGTTATTATTAATTTAATATGTCGATATATTTTTTCATTAATTATTTTAACCCTTTTATCGCAATATTTCTTGTTTCTCTCAAGAATGTTCCTTAGTATCACTCTTTCTTTCTTTACTAGTCTCTTGTTTTTGAGGAAGAGTGTTTCTGTCCCGTATTGTACTTCTGTTCTTGACACTGTATGTAGTATCTCAGTTTTGCGTTTTTGAAGACGCACTTTTTATTGGACAATTTCTGTGTTAAGTTTTCTGCCCTTTTTAATTTATCTTTTCGGTGTTTAATCTCTTCCTTCTCTATTCCAGTATCCGTTATTGTTTCTCCTAGATATTTAAAATGTTTTACTCTTTCTATATTTCCTATGTTTGTGTATAGCGTGTTTCTTTATAACGGTCGGACATGAATTTAGTTTTGTCTTTCGATATCTGTAGACATAATTTAGCTGCATGTTTTGCTAAGATTTGTATTTGTTTAATTGCATCTTTTAATAGGGAGCGTTTTATTTATTTATTTTTTTGAATGCATGTAAAAACCTAAGCAGTCTTTAGGAAATGTTGCGAAAAATTGTATTTTCAAATTCCTTTTACAGTACTGAAGCATTTCATTAAAAAGTTTAAATGAATTCGTAAAGTACTTATAGTTAAATGGAATAATAAATAAAAGAAAATCACGATTTTTATTTTGTTCAGTAAAATACGTAGTTAACCACTCGGGTAGTGTAACAATACACCTACACTACTGTCAGCATGTCAGCTATTCTCTAATATTTCACCTCGTGCAACAAGTGGCTATGTTTGAATATTATATTATATGTTGAACGAAATAGCATACTATTAGCAGTTGAATCTTATTGTAAATTCAAATTTGAAAATAAAGTTAACTTTTTTTACGTTCACAACAGGAAGTCTTAGGCTTACGTGGAATATAATACTGGAGATTTTTAGCGCATAAGAAATTCAAAACCTGATTTGGATTCGAATCAAGAACCGTTCTTGAGATGCCACCGCTTTTTGAGAGGAGGCGTTTTCTCGGAACGAGCGATTTGTTTTTATCCACTTTGATATATTAAACTATATTTTAATGTTAATATTTCAATTTTTAAATGTAATATAAATATTAATTTGTGAACTTTTAACGTAAAAGTAATTTTAAGAAATTAAATATGAATAAATGAATTAAAGAAAATTTATAGTTTAACGTATACATAAGGAAATTATTATTGTTAATCCATTTGTAGAAATGCAAAGCAGATTTTTTTGATCAAATAATTTGGTAAATATTTTATTTTTCTGTTAAGTATTTTTGATTCTGAACAAGCCATAAATCGAACATTTTAGTGGTACATGGCAAATATAGAAATATTTTTTATAGAACCTCTACTTCTGATTTATTATACGATTTAGAAATTTTTGGGTCTGTATCTGTTTAAAAGCTATAATCAGCGAAATACTAAAAAATAAGTCTTTATTTTAGTCTTTTTTTGCTTATAGTAAATTAAATCTATAGAATTTAAAAAAATCTCTTTTTTAAACTCAAATGTTCACAGCTAAATATTGAAAATTGATTACTCCTTGATTTATAAAAGAGTAGATGCAACAGAACATCAAGCTCTCTTTTTTATTATTTTAATTCTCTCTCTCTCTCTTTCTCCCTCTCCCACTCCTTCTCCCTCCCACAATCTCTGTAATTTTTAATAGATTAACAATTCTTTTAGTAGTTTATTATGCCTACGTATATTATAATTTCTCTTATAGGGATATTATTAGGTAGATTTTCATAAGAAAGCTACCTATTGTAATAGGTACCATGATTCGACTTCCGGAAAATGTCGACATATCTTCGCGTTTCACATCCCCCAGATCCCAAAACCACCGTCAGCTGAAACGTTTATGTATATATATATTTTTTTTTTTTTCACTTTCTTGTGGACACGATAACCACCGTAATTTTGCGCCAGTTACCTTCAAATTGTTCCTTAAAAATAACGCGTCAGAAAATGTCGGTCGAGTTCGTTAACGGCCATGGAAGTAGAAATGGGGGGGGGGGCTTTTTCGAAAAAACAAAATATCGCTATAACTTATTAAGTAAAATATCGAATTTATTTAAAGATACTACTATTCTTTGGATAAGGGCTTAAATCTTATTTCAGTAAAGTTTTTTTATATTACCAACCAGTGGCCCAGGGGTTGGAAAAAATGGGGTTTTGAAGACAAAACCATCAGACTCTCTTAATAGACACAGTCGAATCGGTTTAAAGTAGTCGTTAGTCCTCTAAACATTACCTAAAACCTTTGTCTGAAACAATTTTTGATATGACCAACCCTTACGGCAAGGGATGGCCCAAATTTTTCTGGAATTGTAAGAAGATGGGGCTTGTCGTATGCTAAACTTGTGAAGCCTTTTTTCACATGCAACCATTGTCGTATTGAGTAAATTTGAAGTATTTCTTAATTTTAAGTAGGAAACTTTTTTATCCCCTGCTTAGCACCGGTGAAATCTACCTCCGCCTTCCAGCGTGCAAAAGGGATTTTTTTTTTCTTGAGAGGGAGATTTTTATTTCTCAAAAAAAAATTAAGGTATGTTAAATTCAATATTGGTCTTGTATACCAAACTTTTTAAAACTAAAATATTTTCCCTTCAGTATATTTTTATTTTACAGAATTGTTTTTTTTGTATTTTAAATTTAAACTAGCAGTAGTAAGACTTAAATGGATTTACCAACAATATTATAAAATATCAGAAATAAAAATAACTAAAAGTATATCCAATCCACTGAATAACTTTATTTTAGAAATCGGCCCATAACATTTTTTTAATAAATTACTAAAAAATATTAAGAACAGCAAAGTAGTAAGATATTAAATATCTTTTTTTTAAATTCTTTAAAAGAATAACGAATCCTTTTATATAAAAAATTACATTGCACTTGTAATGTAATTACATTAAAGTAATTACATTACTCAGACTTGCATATCCCACATGTAGACGATGAATTATACGTTCATATCGATGTTTTAAGAGTAAATTAAATCCTAAAGCAACTAATCATTATTGACCTAGACTCACCAGATCTATCAACCGGCCCAGGACGAATTATACCGCGATTGAATAGAGAGACTTATACGTTTAGTTAAATTATCTACAATGTCTACAAATTTTTTAAGATATCCCGGACCTAAAATGCAGAAAAGTTCTTTGAAAAGCTTAATTTAGCCTTTATTGAAGGGAGTTTTAGATTTAGAGAACCCTAAACTCTTTTAATTTTTATTTATATTTTATTTATTTTTATTTATAGCCAGGAAATTCGTGGAATATTTTACCAGATTTTTTTTTATCCTGTTTAGGAATCCTTTTTATCATATACCGGTAGTAAAAATATAACTTTTCAGCTCGAAAATACGTTATTTGGGATTTAAGTTTATAAATGCATATTTTGTACATTTTTTATTTAATCTTTTAAAATCTTTTGTAATTATTTACTAGAATTTGTAATTTTTATTTCATTTATTTACTATGTTGAATTTAGTCTTTATTTTGTACGACTTAATTTTATCATTATTTGTTTTGACAATATTAATTAATTTATCCGTAAGGTGATGTATTTTGAAAGTTATATTATTCTTTCTTAATCGATTACTTTTATAAGAAATAAATAAATAAAAAATGTTCATCGATCCTTTATTATTATAAATAACTTAATGTACTTTAAATTGGAAATAAATTACGCTCAATAGCTGTTTACGAAAATTTAATTAATATAAAGAATTCGAATGTTAACAAATGATTATCAATAGATATTAAGGAAATTTTTTACGTTAGAGAATAAGTTAAATATAAATAAAAAAAAAAAAAAAAGAAATAATAATAAGTATTAATTTAAATAAATAAACAATAATTGGGAAATATTATATGTAGAGTATTTTTAGAACAATAAAAAATTCATACAATAAATATTATATTTATTTATAAACGTTTTTTTTGGGAAATTTTTCTACTTTAAGAAAATTAAACGGTTATCCCCGCTCTAAAAATTTAATTTTGATGTTTTCATTGGTTTAAGGCGCAGATTATCTTTCTTAAAATAAGTTTTATCTATCCAACCTGTAAAAGAGGCATGAGTTCACACCATGTTAAAGCGCCTAACTTACTAGTGAATTTAAATTTCCAATTTTAGATGACGATCTAAATTCGAAGTTTGTTTTATTTTTAGATGTTTTTAAACTACATTTATGGATTTAATTAAAAAAGGGTAAAAAAACAATACTTTGTAATTTTTATTCTTATTTTAAAATTACTAATATTTCATAATTATTTTTTATTTGTCAAATAATTTTATTTTATATTCTGTTTTTTTTAAAAATATATATATATATTCTTTGTTTCTTCTTTTCCTTAGTAACTGTTAGTAATTGTTTAACTTTCTAAGAAATGACGATCTAGTTTTAAATTTGAAATGAATTTGTAAATGGTTTTTGAACATAATCTTGTTTCCAATTTATTTAAATAACCATTTAGCATAGACGTTTACTTAATTATTTAAATATAGTCAATAGGAGTAGGAAAGCTTGTTAAAATCGATAGCAAAAAATTGAAAAATAAAATTTTCAATTTCAATTCGAATTATCAAAAACCGAAAATAATTTAACTAGTTTAAGATTTTATTTATTTCAAAGCATGTTTGATTGACTACATCCCAATAAAGTTTTAAAACAATACATATTTTTAGACCCAATTTATAATTTCGAGAAATTTTTTATAAATAAATCTTACAAGCTTTAATTTTTTGTTTTATTTTTATTTTTTAAAAACATACATTTTAAATTAACCTAAATTAGGAAATAGTATCTTAAATTCGTTTTTTAGACCACCTGTGAATATTTTACATGTAGATTCATTCCCTTTGTATAAATGAGGTTATGTAAATTCGTTTTGAAAGTTTATTTAAAATTGTTGATATGTTTATTGTTGTATTTTTTTGAAAATGACAGACACAGTTTTAGATAATTGGATAATTTGCTGCTATATTTTCCTTTTAATATATAATGCAAAGATATCATGTTTTTTTTTAAGAAAAAAAAGACAAACCAATTTAGTGCAATTTACAGAAAAAAACTTGTTTCATATATATATATATATATATATATATATATATATATATATATATATATATTTTTCTTATGGATACATATATATCCATAAGAAACACAGACACGTGCGTGCGAGCGTTTTTATTTATACATATATATATATATATATAACTACCTATATCGAGTTTTTTTAATTATATAGTAAATTTTACATAAGTAAAAAGTATTTCAAACATAAATTTTCTGTGATTAATACTTAATCATAATTAATAGTTTTGTAAAAGTGATATTTGTCATTAAAAATAAGTATTTCAGGTCAATTATTTATTTTTTTTTTATTTATACATTTGAGGTTGTTGAACTCGTTATAGGTATTTTTAATATATTTTTAAACGTTTATGTTTGCTACTGAACATGTTGTACATACTGTGTCATACATGTGTGGTCCATCGTACAAAAAAAAAGAAAATAAATAAAATTATGCAATATTATAATAATGTTCTATTGTACAATACATTTGAAGTTGATAAAGATGATTTTAATGCTGAATAAATACGTTTCGTAATATTTTTTACTTTCACTTGCATGTTTAATTTTATTTACTTCCAAATATAGCCCTATACGAAATCATCAGATTTTATTTATTTATTTTTTAATGTAACTATAATTGTGTTTTTTTTAATGTAAATTATAAAACTAACGTAATTTATTTACCGAAATGGGTAATTTTTTTTATAAATTAAAAATAAAGGCTAGTTGTTAATTAGCTTTTTGGAATACAGGATTAAATTCTATTTTTATTTTCCGGGCATCATAGCTGCAAGAAGGAAAATATTATTTTCAGTCAAATGGGATCTGGGTTTTTTGCATTTCTCTACGTTTAATGAATCAGGCACCGTAAAAAAGTGGTGGGGGGAGGGGTAATGTAATGTTTGTACGTACGTATTTATACTTGTTTGAGCTTAATAACTTTTGACTGGAAACAAAATTTTCATGAATTTTAATTTAAATTACGGATTTTTTTCTCATGTAATAAGTTAAAATTAAATATATTTCATAAAAAGGAAAAATGAAAGCAATGTATGAGCCTTTATGAAATAATTATTTATTAATTTTTTTAAATATTTTATCTGTAGATTTGATTATGCAAGGTTTTTTTTTAATTAATCTGTAATATACTACTTTATGTTATAAAAGTACTTTTCTAAGTATGATAAATGCGAAGAAGTAAAAGAAAATTTTACAGTTTTTCTCACACGAAGGAAGCATTATTTTCACATGATTTTCTAATACTTCAAATTACCAGAACAGACAGCAAATATACATAGGCGTTATGTTAAGGTTACAGAAGTTTCACTCCATTACCATTTATATTATACAATTGCCAATGAAAGTATAGTTTAATTATTTTAACTCTTCATAATAACGCTAACATTTTAATATAAATATGAAATGTTTTATTCCCAATTTGTTTTTCTATTAAATTATGTAATTTTATTTCATTGATGAAATTTGGCTTAGAAAAAACTAAGCCTAATTACCTTTTTGAGTATTTTTAAATTTAATTCGACAACGATGTGTGAAGTAAGTAAAAACAATCTAAAAAAATATTCTCTTTTATCTAACGACCAAAGGATCGAAGAAGCCTCAAAGATCAAATCTTTGTCTTCTCCTAATTTGTGTGTTTTTGGACTAACGGTTTTTCAGTTATTAATCATCTTTTAAGTAACAATTTTTCATCAGTAATTATTAAATTTTAAAATTTAGTTCTGGAATAACCATTAGTTAAAAACACCAAAACTAAATTAGACGAAGAAAATTTAAAAAAAGTTTGTTAGTAGACAGTAGGAAATTTATAGTTTTTTTTCTAATTTAAAATAGATGTAAAATCAAATTCTGTTTAAAAACGGAAATTGGTTAAAAAGGATAATTTAGTTTAAGCTTCTTAAATTTTTTTTAAAGAAATATTTCAGCAATAAAATGAATTTAAGCAGATTGGGAAAAACAGAATAATTAGGAATAAAAAATAAGCTATCCTCGATAATTTATAGTATTCGGTTTTTAGTTTTATAATTTTATAAAATTGTTCATTTATATTAAGTAGGTGTAGAAAATAAAAATAAAAACAGATTAATCACATCACTGATACAGTTATACATTCAGCGATTTGATCTTAGAAGTGACTCCTGTTGAGTTTTATTCATTTTAATAATTTAGCTTTCTTTTACTGCATAATAATCTTGAGATTAAACCTATTCAACTGAGTTGTACTTATAAAACTTGCATAAAATAATCTACAGATAAAAAAAATATGTTCATTTGTATACATTTTTTTTAATGTAATTTTTTTTTTTTGTTTCAGTCATCAAGAAAAATCGTATACTAGTCCTTGGCAATGGACAACTCCAGTTACTGTTAGTGGAGAATGACAGCTGTCAATGTATTATCCGTAGGCTGTGTTTTGATAACGCTCTTTATCAATATCATCCTTAAATTATTAAAAAAAAAGAAAAAATGAAAATAATTAAACATATACAATTATTTCCAACTCTTACAAAGAGGAGTTAATAAAAATAAGAAAAATATAAGAAATAGGATGTTAAAAGAGCGTTTGATAAAAATGAAGAAAGAAAAAGAAGAAGAAAAAGTTGAATTATCAACACTCCATGTAAATGAGAGAAGATTGAAGTGTATATTAAGAAGTTATAAGAAAAAAGAAGAAAAGTATTGGTATAGATTGTTTAATAAAATGCGTTTGGAACGTCCTAATGTTTAATAAATAAGTATATATGTATAAATTAAAAAAAAATATATATAAATAAATCAATCAATCAATATATCTCTCGTTTTATGGAACCAGAGTGTACTGAATAATGTATATTGTATGTATGTTAATAATATTATTATAATATAATTACTGTAAATTATTGTATGTTGTATGAGAGTAGTATGCTGGGTCAGACTTTATTATTATAATTAAACACATAAACTATTATTATAATTTTATATATTATATAATCATTGTTATTAGTTATTATTAATTAATATTATGTTAATCGCTTGCCTTAATGTTTTTATATTTTAACATTAATATAAATAAACAGTGGTTTCATTTCATTATAATTTTGTGTAATATTAATTTAAAATTATATTTAATTGACATAGTGTATCATGGCAAGGTTAACTGTTTTTATCAAATGAAGAAGCAGCACTTGTTCTGTTGATATTTCCTAGCAAGAGATATAGTCTTATGAAAAGAGTAGTACAATCACTTTTACTATATACATGTATATGATTAGATGACACTGACTCTCAGAATTATTAGTAAAGTTTTACTTGTTATATAAATGTATTATTGTGACATTGTTTTTTTTTTGTTTATTGGAATTGTATATTAACGAAATTGATAAATAATTAAATTAATTGTAAATTATTTAAATACAATAATTATGTATTTAGAGTCACAAATACAAATAGAATAATTAAAATAATAAAAATATCTCAAATAATATTCGAGGTACATATGTGGAAGAATGGTAGCGTCTCATTTTTCCATTCATAAGGGCTCAGGTTTGAACCCACTCAATTGTGACATTTTTTCATAAGCTACAAAAGAACACACACACACACACACACACACACACACACACACACACACACACACACACACACAAGTCGGATTAAACTCAAGAGTTTATTTAGTGAATTAATCTACCAAAAAATAAATAAAATAAAATTATAAATTTTCTAATGAGAAAAATATAACATACAAAAATTCTGTTTGGGGGTCTATTTATCATATAAAGATAATATACTAGTGATTTCAGATTTTTAGAAACAAGTTTATTTCACTAAATATTCAATTTATCAAGTTGGCTTTGCCATGTTATTCTAGAATATAAAATAATTGCAGTATTACATGCCTAGTATATTTTTTCTCCATGATATTACAATAAATTTATAAGAAAAAGTGAATATTAATTAAGGTTTATATAACGTTTTTGTGTTTTTTTTTTAATCTTTTAGTACAAATTGAAACTATTTTTTTTAAATTTTCATTTTTATTTTTGGTACTGTTTTATATATATGTATATATATATATATATATATATATATATATATATATATACATACATACTATTCAAAAAAGAAAACAAATATTTTTATTGCATATTTTCAAATGTAGACTTTTTTTTTTATAATTTATATTTTTAACTTTCTAAAATTTTTTTTTTGTAAATTACAAAATATATATATATAATGGTCATATGAAATGATGATTCACTGATAGCTAAAAAAAAATATAATGTCAGAAAGTTTAAATATTAAATGATGTCAAGTGAGGATAAATGTGTACAGTTTAAAACTGATTTAATATATCAGTATATATCACTGTACTGTTTGATCACTGATATTTAACAATAGCTAGCTGGGTACATTAATATAGTTTCAAACTAATTCTGTATTTCTCTCGACATAATCAACTAACAACATGAAATGGCACTATAATATTAAATTTATAAATTTCAATGATGTACCATTATGGTATTTTGAAAATTTAGATATATGTATATCTTTATGTTTGCTTTTATCTAACAATATAATAATAATGTTATAACATTATTATATATATATTATGCCTAAATATTAATGATGTTATATATATATATATATATATATATATATATATATATATAAAATGTTATTTTAATGTATTTGCACTATTCATTTTTTCTTTAACATTAACATTTAGGTTACACGCGATACTAGACAGAGTTATTTTTATTAGAGTAATGATGTTTATGTCCCTATGGTGAAAAGACTAAAAGTGCCTCTTGTAGGATTGAATATCATGTGCAGTTCAGAAGTGGATTTGGTATGATATGTTAATAAGTATAACTTGTTGAGAAGAGGATAACAGGAAATCACTACTAAATTTCCCAAATGAGCCTGATATGGATTCCTTATTGTTCTTAATAATCCATTTTCAGGACTGACTGTTATTTCAGAAGATCGCCTACAACTGCTGCAGATATGGGACCCATCAAATGTACTGTACACGTTGAGTTTCACTTTTATTTCTGATGCATTTTAATTTTATTTTTATATTAGTCTGATTCCTTCTTGTATGTTTCATTAAGTCAGAGTTTCTTGTATTCTTCTTCATCTTTCTTGGTCAATAAATAAATTTTCATTGATTACTCTTCACATATCGCATTTCATCTCCTACTTTTTATCAACATATTCTTCTATTTTAGCCTTCGTCCATCCCTTGATCTTCTACCATCCTTTGAATATAATATTTCTTTAGGTAATCTTTCTTCTCCTATCCTTTTCACATATCCCATCCCGCTTAGGTTTGATTCCCCAATATTCTCCTACTACATTCTAATTTTCCAGCTGATTTAAAAGAAGCCATTGCTCTCTTTCCAAAATATTTCTGTTAAACTATTATTGTAATGGAACACCAATCAAGAATCGATTAACTTTGGTGTTCTGTGGTTTATTATAAGTGTCTTTGGCCATTGGTTTTCTATCCTTATTTCACACCTTTTTAGAATCCAGGATAATGCTTCTTGAATTCTTCCAGGTGTTGTGAAATCATCAGATGATTCAGTTTATTGTTTTCTAAAGACCAACAAGTATATATAGAAAAATGTTTCATGTTGTAATTTATATATGCATAAATAAGACATGGTTTTGATTATATTGTTAATTTATATATGTATAAATTACAAGATGAAAAATTTTTCTTCTTCTTAATAATTTATTACAAGAAAAATTCTCATTCCTTCATATACTGCAGCATACATTAATATTATGTTTTGGCACATAAAAATTGTAGTTACAAAACAAATTGTTTAATATTATTTAAAACAAAACAGAATACATAATGATGTGTTTATTGCATTTTTTGTTGTTGTAAATATATAAATAAAATTATGTACATTAGCTATTTATGTGTATTATATTATATAAATATGTAGGTAATATAATGTATTCTATATATATATATAAAAATAACTTATAAACGTGATGATTTGTACATATCACTTTTTTCTTTTTTTTAATATACTGAAATGTATAAAATGTTTAAAAGATTAAATTTCAGTAAATAAATTGTACAAAATGTCTAAATTTTTATTCCTATTTATATGTTGTATGTAATTTATTTATGTAAAAAAAATATTTTTTGTTAAATTATCAGTATTAAAATGTATTATATTTAACAATTTTTTTTATAATTTAAAATTTTGTTATGGATAAATCAGTAGCTGTTATTTATGTATTGTACAAGTATTTATTTAGATTAAAGTTTGCAGATATTTAATCAGTTAAAAGTAGATATCAATTAGATTTTTGTACTAAGGCAAATTAATGATGGTGGAGATTAACAAGAATTTAGCATTATTATTATTATTATTATTATTATTATTATTATTATAGTTTCAACTGCTTAATACAATTTTAAAAACACACACTACACAGATATAATTAGTGTATTTTTGTAGTGTAGAATGATTTGTTATTGTTTTAAATTACTATTATATTAGTTTGATTAAAAGATCAATATAGAGGTACAGGTAAGCTTAGGGTACCACTTTATTCAGACTTGACTTACATAACATTAAAATTTTAGCAGTCACCACTAATCTCAAAGTGATGTAGTAATTGTTTTCAAACTGTATTACTAATTATTTTTTTTTATAATAACGTTTTGTTAACAAAATTTATAATCTTTTTTTTTATATTCACACTAAATTTTGAGTTTTTTTTTTTAAATCAGCGGAAAAAATAGAATAAATTAATTTTACCATTCTGTTTGGATGATGTAAATGTTAAATAGTGGAGGTAACATAATATGGGTAAGTGGTAATCGGTATCATTAATCTCTGTACTATGATTGACCAAAACAGCATAAGGAATTTATTTTATTTTGGTACAGTCATGCATGTTATCTTAAAATTATTTTTTTTTTTAATATGATTATTTTTATTCCTTTCTTGATTTTTGGCTTTATGTAAAAAAATTCAATTGGCTTTTTGCAAAAATTCCTTTCTCCTAAAAATTTGTTGTAATATTCTTTTCATTAAGATGCATTTCATTAGCATTAGCATGACTGATAATTTGTATTTCAGTTTGTGTTCGGTAGAAAATAAATTATACTCTTGCCACTATATTCATTTAAACTTATATTTATTAGCAATTGGTCCTCTAAGTATTTGCCTGATACACAGTTGGTTTTTTCTTTTTAATTTTTCTGCATGGTTAATTAGTATATATAACAAATTATTTCACAAAAGAAAGGATTATATTAATTTGTTTCATTATTCTATTTGTCTCAGCCTTTTTTTTGTCTGTGTTGCATATACTCAAGGTACAATAAGCACAGAGTAGCTTTTTTTTTTGAGGATAATATTTGTTGTTAATTATACTACTAGTTATGTGGTTAACAGGAGAAGGTTTTGATTATAGTGCTAAATATTAACTATATAGACCTGGCATTTTGATATCATATATTTGGCTCATTGAGAAAGGTAACAGGAAGTCATTTTACTCCAATTTTTCATAGTAACCCTATAAAGGTATAATTTTTATTCTTGAAGATGGGTATGATTTTATTATTCATGTCAGATCACCTACAACCATTGTGGTCATGGCACTCAACATATACATGTTTAAACATAACTGATTCCTTAGTTATGTATCCTTGCCTCCATCTCTTGAAGATTTCTGTTTAAAATACATCCTGTATAAGTAAATATTAAATGTAACAGCTATATCCAAGGTCATTTCACAAACAAGGAATAGATGCATCTACAGGACCTAATCTTAAAAAATTGTACGAGTATTTGATTTTCATATTACGATTCAAACATATATTTGTATTATAAATACTAACTTCTCCAAGCCAGAATAGTAATGTTTAAACCTTTTATTCAGAAGGTCCTGGGTTCAAATCTCAGTCAGTATGGCATTTTCCACATGGTAAAATATTTCTGTTAATACATATTCCCATGCACATATTTTGAATCTATTTAGTGAATTAATATCGCATTCATATTTAAATATTTATAAAATTACTACAGTCTGTGTCTGTTTCAGGGTGAACTAGATATATTCTGAACTTCAGTGTAGAAAGATAAATTTTTCAAGTTACAGAAAATAATATTAGCTTCCACATTAAAATGAGATCAGATCAAGTCAAGATTTAGTGGTACCTTAAAATACTAATTTTGATTCACCTCCCCTCCCCCCTCAGAAATGTATGTTTGCAGTTGATATATATATAATATATTGTCACAGTTTAGTAAGCGAGTAATATTTGTTCAAAGTTTTGTAATGCTTATTTAAAATGTTCTGATTGTTTTGTTAAAAGATTTCAAAGTATTGTGAAGTATAAATAATATTTCATGTATTAAAAACTGTGTGGTCAAGAATTTTTTTGAACATTTCTTATGTTAATATCAAAGTTTATAACAAATATTTTTTGAGTGGAATAGCAGTCAAACGAACCTTACATCTGAGACCAAGTTAATTGTGATTGGAATGACACCTCATTGCTGTCGTAGTTACAACACATCCTTGACAATGTCTCACTTCTATAATTCCTTTGTGATCTTATAACATTTTAAGATACTCCAGGGCTTTTTTCTAAATTGATATTATATCTTGATGAAATTATATATATATTGTAAATATATATAATTTTTAATAAATCACATTTTTTATATAATGTAATTTAATAAAAAATAGAAAAATTTACAGGGGTTTGTGCAATAATAAAGTACTGATTCACTTAAGGTTACTCCTACCACTTAAAATAATTCCTGAATCTGTTTTTATAAATAATTTGTGTAAGCTACAGAAATTATATATGTACCCTTCTTTTTAACATTTTTTAATTTAGTTTACTTTCAAATAATTAATTGTATTTCATGCCTGATATGCAAATTGAATCATCCTACATAAAAGTGAATAAAGTGTTTAGTTTTATTTTTTATATTACAGGAATGTAGCATTAAAGAATTAAGTAATTCTATATCTCAAGTAATAATTTGTATATAAAAAATTTACTGAAAAAATGCAAAATATATTTTTTTAAATATTAAAACAACTTGTTTTCAAATTACATGGAGTTTTTTCTTTTAGACATCCTTTCAAAGCTAATTATGCAGCTCCTTCTTCAGTGAAGTGGATTAATTACCTCTGAAAGATCTTCTGGTTTTATCCGTGTAATTTTGAAATTGAATCATTAATAATTCTTTATACTATATTTAAAATATTGTTATGCTGTTTAGAGAAACATATATATTTATTTTGTTTTCATATTTAAAAAAAAAGAAAAAATAATTATGCTTTTTCTTTATGAATTATTCCATTTGTATAATATTATTTCTATATCTTTTCTATAAGAAATATATTACAAGATAAAAATTACAGAAGAAATATGATTTATTTTTTATTTATTTATTTATATATTTTTTTTTAAATATAAGATTGTAATGAATAGTTCCTATATTTTCTTTGTTAGTGTGTAATGTTTGTAAATGTATATGTTTATATCATATTTATTATACAGTGCTCAGTTTAAAATTATCAAAAAAAATAATAATATAAGAAAGGGAAAAATAGTTTATTGCTAGGTGTGGTAACCGATGAATGAAAAAACTTAATCGATGAATAAAAAAACTTAATCGTAATCAATTATTTATTATAACCATTACTTAAATTAACATTACTTCAAAATTTTGTTTGATAATAAAAGTTCATTTTTTTTTTAGTATTATTTTTCTAAGCTAATGAATAAAAGATAATCCAATGAAATTGACATTAAATATGATTAGCATATTAATACATCTTCATCTCCTATATGCTATTTATTATTCTTTTTATTTTGTTGATAATTAAATTTGTTTATTGGGCTGAAATTTAATTAGTTTAATCTTAACTAATAAAAAATCCTAACAGAGGATGAAATCTACTCCTTTTTCATTATATATTATTTTCTATTATTTCTTAAAAATAAATCAACAGTGGTCAATATTTTATTTTCATTAAATATATATATATTTTTTTTAATTATGTGAACTCAATATGAAATTAAATGTTCAATGTTAAGTGTTTAATAATTTATCGATTCATAAAATTTACATTACTATTTATGAGCACTAAGGTTTTAACATTAACAATAAATGAATTTTTAACCCAATAATCAATACTCATATTTAATCGGTAATAATAGATGTTTATCTAAATTGCTGAAAACATGAAAATAATTTTACTCTTTTAATAAATCATTAGATAAGAAATCAAACCATGACCTAACCTTATCTTCTTATACAATTTACAAGATATGAAATGTTTGATAAACAAATAAATTTAAAGAAATTAATAGATAATTATTATAAAGTATTTTATTTTTAATTAATAATTAATCAATATACAAAAAAGGATAATTTAAAAGTAATTATTTAGGTCAGGTTAGTAGCAGGGTAAGGATAGGCAGAGGGATATATATTTTTTGTTAATAAAACTGCTAAATTTCTTCCATGAATATGATACTAATAAAATACATACATATATTAAAAATTATTCTTAATTTTTCTGAATTGTTACAAAAAATATACATTACTTGAAGGAAAAAAGTTTACAAAGTGCTTAAATTCTTCCTTATGTATTTTATATGTACATATATATGTAAAAAAATAATGTAATAAACCATTATTTTAAAAGTCTTAACTTAATTAAAAAAATATATACATATTTATAAATACTTCATGAAATGAAACCACAGATGCATAAAGGGATAATTGTGATAATGATTAAATAAACAAAATTTAATAAATTGTCTATTCTTAGTTTTAAATGGCACTTAATAATTAAATTAGTCAATATATTTTTGTTTCATATTATTATTATTTTGTCTTATTTTATTATATAATAATTAATTATAATAAATAATCAATAATTTATAAATTACTAAACATTAAGGCATATTATTATTATTATTTTTATTGTTATGTTTTGAAACTTTATTAATATTTTATTATTATTATTAAAATGTATTTAATGAAAAAAACGAGGATTTTATAGTAAAAAATACTTGAATAATTATTAATATTAGAAAAAAAGGTAAAGAAAACTTGTATTTTTGGCTGTTTTAGGTGAATTACACCGAATGTTATGTATTATATTCATTAATTTTTAGTTATTATTATGTAATAGCCAAACTATATTATTATAATTAATTATTAATTGCATTATTATTATTAAATATTTATATTATTAATTATTATCGTTGAGGAATTATTATGATTATGTGTGTTTACGTTATGTTTTTTTATTATGTTTTATTATAATTATTATTAATGATTAATTATTGCTGTTCCTCTGCCAAACTTCCTGTAATAAACTGAAACGTACAATAAATAATTTAATGAAGAAAAACAAAATGTACAATTACATTGGTATGATTGTTTGATTGCAAAAGTAATGTTTATGTACATTTTAAATGAAACTGGTTGAATGCAGTGATTGATATTGTACATTATATAGATACGACAAAAACTGGTTTGAGTGAATGTTTATGGTGATTCTCAAATGAATTTAAAAAAAAAAAATGAAAACAAGTTGCAATAAGTTGCAATTTTTTGTTGTATTAAATAGTTTAATATAAAATAAATAAATAACTTTATGTTTAAATATTAAAACAAGAAGAAAAGTTGTTACGTTGTACACAGCATTGTCATCGTCATCATCATCATTTCCTTTCAGATTCATTCCATACTAGCAGAGCAAAGATACTGTTATTTATCTATTGTCAGTATGTATACTTACATAATAACTAAAAATATAGATTTATATTTTCTAGTTATAAAATTATTGTAACCTTATTTTTTTTTTTTACATACATCGTTATATTTTTTATGTTGTTATGTTGTATTGTTGCATGCGGTACAATAAAAGTATAATTAATTATGAAAAAAAGAAATATAACTTGTAATTGTTTATCACATTGCCTCTGTATAACATTTTTATACCACTGTACAACTCTTTGAAAATAAATATTTGAGGTGACAACAGCAAACTCATTTTGTTTTAATTTTTCGTCTTTTTCCTTATCCTCGCCTTAACATTCATTAATATTTTAATTCTTTAATCATGGCTGAATTTAAGTAAGCCTGATTGGGTTCTAAATGTGTGCGAATATCTAAAAAAAAACAACTCCAGAGTATATTTTGCTCTGAGATAACTCTCACCTCATAAAAAATTTAAACTCACCAAAGACTAAATTCATGGAATTCAGCCATGAACAACACTATGATGCTATTTTATATATCAATGGTCATCAAGTAGAAAGAGACTTCCTTCCAGTTTTTGGACTGCTACTTTACCAACCAGCTGGATCCTAATAAAGAGGTGAAACAAAAAAATAGAGATAGCTAGAGCAAATGTTTTTGAAATGAAACTCACGTTTTGCAATAAGAATCTGAATTTGAAGTATAGAAAAAGAATTCTCAAGTATTATATTTGATCTACATTGATGTATGGGTGAGAGGTTTGGATATTGAAAGTGGCAACTATTAAGCAAGTGGAAGCGTTTGAAATGTGGCTTCATAAAGAATGTTTTGGGTCCCATGGACAGAATCGAGGTCTAATGAAAAGATTTTTAGAAGAGCCAGGGTTGGACAAGAGCCCCTGACAACTATTTACTGCAGGAAGCTGGCTGGCTTATTTGGGTAATTTTTTAAGGAGTAGCCAGTATCAACTTTTGGAATTAGTTCTTCAGGGGAAGACTGACGGGCATAGAGGAGTTGGAAGAAGACAAACCAACTGGTTGGAATAGTGTTAAGGATTGGACCAGTATCCAAGGCGCACAAGCACTTTTTAATAGTGCTCAGAACAGATTAGTGTACACCAGATTGATAGTCAATGTCGAGGGGGGTGAAATATTATACTTTAAGAAGAAGAACTCTCACCACTTATTGTATCCATACCGTGGAATATTTTTAGATTTATCATTCATTAGACTTAAGAATATTTTTAACTGACTTTAATAAAAAATTCAATTCAATCTGTATTTTTTTTGTGCATGTTCAAGCATTACTCTTTACCAATTGGATTAATTTTGATGTTTCTTTTTTTATTTCACAGAGTAAATCCTCTGATGTTGAAGATTTAAAAAAATATTTTACTAATTTCATCATTGCTTTTGATTATTTTATAATATGATATATAGCAGAATTGTATTCTTATAAAGTATTTTCACATAATAAAATAATGTTTCAATCTAACTACTAAGTAGTCCACAAAAACTAATATGCATCATGTCAGAAAATCCTAGATCATACTATTTTAGTGATATATTTACATTGTATGTCTAAATTCCTTTCCTTGCTTTTATCAAATTAAATTTCTCTCACAGTATTTTAGTTTTATTCATTATTCTACGTACCATTATTTTATGTTTTTATTTTTATTGTATTTTTATCTTAAAGAATTTGAAATTACCTTTTGAAAAATTTTTTAATAGCAACTTGGTTATTTTGTTGTATATATATTCAGAATGCTATATGTAACATATTTCTGAGCTAAGATTCTGAACAATTGAAGTGATTTGATGGCATAAGTTCCTTTTAAAAATTAAATAATGATGCTTTATATTAAGCAAATTGTTTTTTTTTTCATTAAATTGAATATACATTACCAAGCCAAGCCCACCAAAATGAATGTAATATTCAAGTCTAAAAAAGTGTGACAAATTTTGGTCGTCACAGAAAATAGTGAACACCATTAAACTCAAAGAACATAAATCTGAACCCTGCACTCTTGACAACTAATGATTTTTATATGTATTATACATATAATACATATAAATACGTACATATGTACGTATTTTATTTTGTAGTATGTATATAAAATACTGATGCAGATGAGTTAAACCAAAAAAAATTAATTACACTCCTTTCTGATGTGAAACAATGTACAAACACAAACATTTACATTTGATTGTACATTTGACATCTACTTTCTGTACTCTTTTGGAGATGATAGTCTTTTGTAAAAAATAACTATCATTAAAATAAGGTAAAGTAGGCAACATGTAACTGATATTCCAATGGTTAACCATCTCTTAAAGATAAAAAAATTTAATACACAGTTGTTGAGTAATACAAATTATATCTTTACTACAGTTTTGATTACTTTCAATAAGTATAATTCAGTTCCCACAGTGTGTGAGTTATAGTGTAATGTGTATGTGTGTGTGTGTGTATGTGTTTCTATTCTTTTTCTTTTTTCTATGTTTTATTTTTTACAACTATACCTTATTTTCTTTTGTAGCCATTCTCTCATCTACAGTGAATTTTTCTTCCTTGTGTATAATCTTCAGGCATTTCAGTTTTGAATTATTTCTAGATTCACCTTAATCTGGTTAAGTTGTTTTAGTATTTCATTTTGAACTTTAGAAGTCTTCTGTTCAAGTGATTTACACTAAATATGAAGAACATGCGAATACCAATCTTAAGAGCAATTGCATGTATTTTATTTATCAGTGGTGGTATGTGAGATCTAGTTTATGAATTCAGATAAGTTGCAAAGATTACATTATAAAATAAATATTTTATTTTGATTGGTACTCTTATTTCACATTCTTTTATTTTCCAAGATGTTATGATTGGCAAAAATGATATTGCATTTGGGCTTGAACAAGAAAAAATTAGAACAAAATACTGTGTAGAAAAGAGATTATACTTTTTCACTATACTTCTTCAAAACTATTTAAAATGATATAATAAGGTTAAAATTTCATTCTTAGCAATTAGGAGTTATATTTAATTAATGAAATGACAATTATTTTTTATAAGTTCAGGATCAGGCATTTGATTTTTCTATTAAACTACAGTTAAATGTTTCATGCGTTCAATATTATTTATATTTGATCACCAGATGTGAAATCCTGTAATAGTTCATAATGTCATATTAACAGGGTTTCCATGAAGAAGAATTTGAGCTTATAGCCTTCTTAGTACATTTATATGTTTATTTCACAAGAATTTTGTCATCAAATGAAAATTACATCACATTTATCAAAACAGGAATAACCTTTTATATGTACATTGTTCTTTCTGAGCCAACATCTTTAACAAAATGAAGAATGCATTACCTTTGGATTTAACTGACATTAAATCTAAAGCTATCAGAAACAGATTTCTTATTTATAACTGTAGTATCTGTTTACTGTATTCACACCTTCTCTAGGATCACCATGCATATAGGTAATTTATATATATGACATCGTATTTGAAGGTACATTGCCAGTACTCTTTCTATCATTTAATACAGGGATTGTAGGTGTGGTAAAGTCGACCCACCGGGTCTAGTGGTGAACGCGTCTTCTCAAATCAGCTGATTTCGAAGTGGAGAGTTCTAACGTTCAAATCCTAGTAAAGGCAGTTACTTTTATACAGATTTGAATACTAGATCATGTATACCAGTGTTCTTTGGTGGTTGGGTTTCAATTAACCACACATCTCAGAAATGGTTGACCTGAGACTGTACAAGACTACACCCATACATGTCATCCTCATTCATCCTCTGAAGTAATACTTGATGGTGATTTTCAGAGGCTAAAAAAGACAAAAAAAGGCGTGGTAAGGTTGGCATTTTTCAAATTAGATAATTAGTTGTTAATTTGTGTGACTCAATACATTCTAACTGGCTTGGTATCTGTGTTTAGTATAACAAACCTAAAGCTTCTTGATCAATTAAAAACTAATTCCTGATCTTAATACATGGTCTAAAATAAAAATAAAAAATAATAAAAAAATAAGTACTCCTCTTTGATTCCCAGTTGGGCATGGGATTTTTCATTTACTACAAAATTCTATTTCCATATTCCACATAGCTTCTAAGTTTCTGTGTAATTTCATCTTTTCATCAACCAAATCTTCATATGTATTATTAATATCTCAACATGTAACAGTTGGAAAACTAATTTTAATAAAACTTGCAGTAGGAGGAAACTATGACTGAAATATACCACTTAAAACAAAAACTTCTAAAATGACAAACTGTACCAATTTTTTATGTTAAAAAAAAATGTCTTTTGAATAACTAGCTTCAAGCTATTTCAGTAGATATTGTGATGATCTTAAGTAAATGATTCTACTATTTTCATAGTAGTTGTAGCTGATGTTGATGGCAGTTATTTATTTATTTTATTTTTTGAATTAGGGAGAATGGTCAAAAACTGTGCTGCATTTTATTATGTCGGTTCATTTAATATCAATGTTATGTGTTTATACATTTAGAAATGTTCAAATGTTTTATTCTGCCTAAAATATTTATAAAGGGACATTTTTGTTTTGATAATTAGTTTTTCTTAATTAATTTCTATCTGGATGCATTTAAAAAACGTAAAAAGAAGAATATAAAACTAAAAGTAAATTAATGAAAGTTAATTTGAAATAATTTAAAGAAAAAGTCATTAAAAACATAAAATTTGAAATAAATTTCTTTGAAAAATTTCTGTTTTTGAATTTTGATTAAAGGATATAATGTGTACAATTAAGATTGTCCCGATTGTTGTTTTTTTGTTTTTATTTAATTATTCATAATTTTTATTATAATAAATGCAAGATTCATGGCAACAACCATTTGTATTAAGCCTGACATTGCTTTGTATCACTTTGTAATTTGTTTTTATCAACTAATCTATAAAATATACTACAGTAAAAGTGATTGACAAAGTAAATTAGATGCTAAGAATGTCAATAAACCAGTATTATATGCCAAACATATCTGGCATACATTACTTCTTGTTTGCTACGGTATACTGATTTGTATGCACACTCATAAGGCATGAACATAGTTAGCTAATCACTACCACCATCACTTAATTACAACCTGAATATGATTAAAGTGTTAACCTGATATTGATCGATATCAGCATGACCCAAAATTTTTAATATGTCTATAAAAATTGTTTTGCTACCATCAGCTCCCTTTTTCAAGTATTACAATCAAGTATTTTCAATTAACATAATAACTAATAATGAAATAAATATTGGATATTATTATTATTCTCTTTTCAGTAAGAACAGGGCTCTGGCTATACCCTCTTCATTTTTTATTTGATAATAAGGATTGAATTTTGCTTGTGAAAAAATTCCAAACCTGACCGGGATTTGAACTCAGATCATACTGAATGAATGAAAAGGAGAGAAGTTATCATTCTACCAGGAGGTTAGCAACAATTGGCTGTAGCCAATTCATCACAATTGTGGCAAAATAGTTTCAATCGAAACTAGATCATTATCTAAACGGTTTAATTTGCTTCAAATTTTACTTCCTTATATGAAGTAAAGGAAGTATTGTGATCGCAAAAAAATTTGGTTTTCAGATTTCAACGGAAATATGAATTTTGACCATTCCTGAATCTATTTTGACTAGTTTCGGCGTGACGTCTGTACATATGTACATATGTGCGTATGTATGTATCTCGCATAACTCAAAAATGATTAGCCGTAGGATGTTGAAATTTTGGATTTAGGACTGTTGTAACATCTAGTTGTGCACCTTCCCTTTTGACTGGACCAAAAGTATCCAACAAACTGGATTTTGGACTTTTTCTTAACTGCAGTAATAAGCCCTCACTGAAAGCTTTTCAACAATATATCACAAGTGGTACTTGTTTTCATTGGTTCCAGAGTTATAGCCAAATAAAATTGAATTAATAAAATATTTGGTCTTACAAGAGGAAGGCACATCATTTCAAATCCAACTTCATCTCCTTTTTTTCACTTTTTTTTAATTTAAATATATTGACTTATTTTAATTATTAACCTGTGATCGTAAAAAAAAAATACAATAAATAATAATTCAATAATAACAATAAAAAAAAATATCAGAAGTTATTAATGAAATAGAATTTTATATACTTTTCATTTTAAAAAATGTGTATATGTAATTTAATAGGCATAAAAGGAAGTCATGTAGTGTCCACATCAGATTTTTAGAATATTTAAATGAATATACAAGAAATTTAAGTAAATAAAAATAAATTCGTACTTTAAAAATAAATCAATTCTTTGATTTACTACAAAATAAAAGTTAATTTACTACAAAAGCTTTCAAAGAAGCTTGTAAGTGGGAATATGGAAATAAAATTTTGTAGCTTATGAAAAATGCCATGTCTGACCAGGATTTGAACCTGGACTTCTGGATGAAAGGCTGAGACTGCTATGGAAATCAGCATATTACATTTTTTCGTTTATAAATAACTGAAAAATAAATTGAAAATGTTTTTTGTGATATTTTTTTATCCTTCAGTAAATAATTATCTCTTTTAGTATTTATTTATAACTAATCTTGATTCTAATAAGAAAAAATGTTATAATTCAGTGATAGAGAAATATTTTTAAATGAATCATCTGAAGTTCTAGCCTTCTACAATGAGTAATATACTTCATTGAAGTAAATAAGAACCATTGAGCTGAATTAATCTACAAAAATAATGTAATTTATTTTTAGATATCTGTTTTTAATTTATGTCATAGTTTAAGTTATAAAATTTAGAAAAAACAAATTAATTTCCATTCATTCTTTCTTTCTTATTCATATTCTTTTCTACTGCCAGGTGTCGAGGTTAAAAGAGATTTCCATACTTTCCTAGTCTCCAGCCATCTGCCTCAGTCAACTCCAGTCTTCTCCCTGTGTCACTAAACCTCATCCTCCCACTATTTGCTGTGCTTAACTCGACCTCGTCTTCCATCTGTCTTCCCACACCTTTCTGGATAGCTACTTTCACTCATTCTCAAGACATATCTCAGCCATTTTAAGTGACATTATTCTGCCTTCTGAACTTTGAATGGGCTTTGAGTTCACAGTCACTCTTATGTTGCTGTTTCTAATGCAATCTCATATAGTTTTACTCGACACTCTTCTGAGATATCTCATTTTCTGAGCCTGCAGTTTGCTACTGCTCCTCTCAGTTATGGTCCAAATCTCAGTGAAGTACAGTAAAGTAGGAATGTGTGTGGAATTAATGTATGTCTCCATCATACCATCCTGACCAATATTTGCTCCCAGGTATTTAAAGCTGGAAACTTGTTCCATTGTTTGCCCATTGATGGATATTCTCATATTTTGGACTCAGCTAAGACATGCATAACCTTACTCTTGTTTAGGCTTATTTTTAGCCAGAGAATGATGGAAATTTCCTTTTATGAATAATGTATATAACATGCTGATATTTACTGAAGTATAATTTAAGTAATTGTTATCCATTTTGATTATTTTCCTAATTATTAAATTTAAAATAAATAAAAAATTAAAATAAAAAATTTTAAATTATTAAATTCTCTTAAGTTACTTAAAAAAAAATGTGATGAAACTTCTTAATGAAATTAGGTTTATATATAAGTTAATATCCAATGATTTCAAATTTATAACCAGTTCAACTCTATCTAGCTGAATAAGCATACTGCTAGTGTATTTTGCTAATTGGTGTTCATTTAATAACATTATTTCACAAATGATGAAACTGACATTCATCAACGTAGTTATTGATTTGACTTTACAGTGTGTTGTTTAACAAATAATCTTTAAAAAATATAGTTTTTGAGAATGTTTGTAAGAAATGAATTTTAATTAGATACTATTATGCAGCAAATGACAAGGGTCAATGCCAGTATGACATTAACATAACAGGCCATCTACAACAGTAACCCTAAAGTTACTATAACAGTAAGAGTTAATAAACTATTACACTGTTAATTATAAAATTAAATTAATTTAATTATAAAATTCCCACATGTCATTACATCCAGTATCAAATAAAATTTACTTTAATATAGAAAGCTGTAATGTATCATTACTATATTAAGCTCTTTTGATATCCAGTTATGAAAAATTTGTTACTGTGTTAATGGTTTTCCATATTGTGTGAATGAAGACAATGTTTTCCATTTTTTTTTTCTCATATAAAGGATATATTAATTTGTTGCTTTACAATATTGCCACAATCTTTCATGTAGCTGTGATGCATATAAAGCATTAAGGTACAAGAGAAAAAAAGTTAGAATAGTTTTCTCTGAGCTTATTAACATTTTTTATCATAAAAGTGCAAGGCATTTATATGCCACAATATAATATATAATTTTAAAAAAATACAACAGGATGATTTAAAATGCACTGATAACATGTAAACAGATTATTATCTACATAAGTTATTATTTATAAAGATTAACAGCAAAGATACAGTGTAGAATACAAATGATACTGAAATATTTTAACTAAATATTGTCTTAAAAAAATACGTGTAAATTGTAAAAAAGATTTATCAGTTAGGAAAGATTTTAATATGTTTTTAAATGATTTACCTATCTCTATACTACTTAAAGTTGTTGGCAATTTATTAAGAATTTTTGGACTTAATCCAAGAGTGCTAGACTGGGTGGTCAATTTGTTAGCCTTTATTGCCCTTAATTGATTTCTGTTCTTCATACAGTGAAAATGATTAAAAATATTTGAGATGAGCACAATCTTAATTATAAAATATAGATACACTGACCTGAAATAAAACTAGACTTACCATTATTAAAATGCCTCATTAGAAATATGTGGCTCTACAAGAATTTCTGAAAGATACTTTGGATGTAGCCCTGATTGCCCATTTCTGTAAAACAGAAATTTAATTCAGGTTCTCCTTTTTAGGAACAGCTCAAAAACACTACCATAACCTAGAGGTTGCATGTATGTATGTATTACCAAAATATATTACCCTCGCTGCCCTCTGGTCTATTGTGGTCCTTGACTACTGAATTCCGAGAATATTTAAGTGCAATATCGTGTGTAATTGATCAAAACAATTTTTGGATTTAAATTTTTAGTCAATTTTTTTTTTCTGATAATTACTTATCACTTATGCGATGAAAGTTATGCACAGAAATAAAAATTTTGTAGCATATGAAAAATACTGACTGAGTTCAAGTATTGCCTTGAATAATCTGAGACCTTGGATGGAAGGCTGATATATTACCACTCTGCTGCTGAGGTTGAAAAAAAAATTGATCCAAAAATTTGATTTTATTGTAGAATCACTAACAGTCTTATATTTATTTGTATATTTTAAAAATGTGTTTAAATTAAAAGCTGGTCATCTTACTGAAAAAAGTTGCAACAATTTTTGCACAACCAGCTTCTGTAAGGTAGAAGATCACACAGTGATCTCATTTGCAGGGATTAACACCATTTCTATTTCATGAGCTTGGCTTGGTGATATGCAATGGTATATTCAGCTTAATGAAGAAGACAGTAGGAAACTATTTCATTCCTCACTTTCCTTAGTGAATATATATATACATATATATAATGAGGTGGAATTGACCCCAAGATTTACAGTCCCATCCAGGTTTTTTAAGTCACCAGTAAAACTTATATGAAAGTAAAATTAATGAAACACCAACTTAATGTTATTCTAATGAAAAATCTTCTGGATAAAAAATAGAGACAGTGCCACTCTGCTATGGAAGATGGCGAGTTAAATTCTAGTTAATAACAATTAACATATATATCTTAACTCCTGATTTTAACATATCAGCATTGTTCTGCAGCCGATAAGAATTTTTTTTATAACTGTTAATTGTCATTAAATGATTTTTGTGTTTGTTCACAGAATCATCAGAGAGATTAAAACATAAAGAATGTGTTGCTATCAAGAAAAACTTTAATTACAGTAAAAGAATAATAACCATGCAGGTAATATTTTGTTATAATACTTTTTTTTAGCAAAAAAATACTTAGATATTAGTTTAATGTTTTTGTTCCTGATGAGATATAAATCATTTAAAACAGTCAACTTTTTAAACTGACAAGTCAAACCAAATTGTTGAGTTTTTAAAGTTCACTTCATAGTGATTTCAGTTACTGTATTTATCATTAAGTTTAGTTAATTTTGTCATTTTAAAAAATTTAGTTTTAAATAAATATTTGTTTTGCACTGTTATAACTTGTATAAAAAAGTGGTATTTTAAATAAATTCTGTTCACTTTTCCTCCTTGTTACTGTTAAGCTATAACAATATTTATGATAATAATTTACTGGAAATTTATCTTTTGTAAAAGCCTAAAATAACTATAAATAGTTGACTAATAAATTTATTTCTACTGTGTTACAAACAAGGTTATGACAACTAAAATCTGATCTCTATGATGAAGTGTAGTATCTCTGCCTTTCACTCATAGGGTCCAGGTTCGAATCTTAGTCAACCATAACACTTTCGACATGCAACAGAATTCATTATCATCCACCTACCAGTTATTGGGCATCAGCCAATTGTTGCTGAATAAATAAATAAAATAACTATAATAAAAAATTGTAAAAGATTTATTTTTACATTTATGGAACTTTTTTTAAAGGGCAATCAACAAATCTTTCAGCTGACTCAACCTTTTTCACTAAATTATGCTTCATGTTTCATTGGTCTGTTTGATAAATATGATGGTAAAGGATGATTCTACATATAGAAAATGGTTGACTCTACTGAAGAAGTTGCTTATAATAGATTAAAAGACTTTGATACCTTGGAAGAAAACTTTGTATTGATTTAAAATTTAGTTATTTATTTGAAATTTTTTTAATTTTTTTAAAGTTTTTCATTTTTCATCAAGCTGATTGAAAGAATAAAATTGTTATTAAAAGTTCACCATAAAATACTTTATAATTTTATTGTATCAGTCATTAATAGGGTTTAATACTAAAAAAATACATATTATATTTAATAGATGCTTAAAAGGTTTAATAAACTCTAAAAATTTAAAAGAAAAACAAAAAATTACAGAACACATTAAAAATAGAGAAAAATTATCTAAAACATGAAATGTTTCCAGAACAAGTCTCCTCCCAATAAAGGAGCAAATGGACATATGAAAGAAGAAAAATCCACTCAGAAAGATTAAAAAATTTGAGAAAACATTAAGAGAAAAAAGGAAACTAAATGAAATTGATCTATGATCTTTTTGCTGGCCAAAATCGAAAAAAAAATGCTTGAAATAAAAATTATGCATGATAATTTTACGATGGCAATTTATATATAAAACATATAGAATTTTATGCTATTAAGTAAATGAGGGATGCTGAATTTTCTTCACTTATTGTGGTTACACAGTAGGTTTAATTAATTAAAAATCATAATATTATGAAAAATATGTAATATTTGTCTATACACTTAAATTTAATTTTCACTTGTAAATTTCATCCTTGAAGGAGCACTCATGACAGTTTGGATTTTAGTTAGGATATTTTTAGACTTTTCTATTAACATCCTTCAACAGCTCATAAAGAAATGAAGTAATTCTAAAAAAAAAGCTTTAATTTGACTCTGCCTTAATTTGAATTATGTAACTATAGATCTTTATCTTTAACATATAAACAGCTGGACTAAATGTTTCAGATTTGAGTATAAGTATAATTTAACGAAAGCTTATCTTTAATTAGATTTGAACACTCATAATAAAGGTTTTCTTGGTTGATCACTGGGTTTAATTAGCTTCACTGTTCAGGTACTAACTAGCTTAAGACTAGACAAGATTAACTGCTGCCAATTTGTAACAATTGTTAATTTTGATTCAGAATAATCTGAAAATAAAAGTAGAGATTTGTTTCTTACCTAATTTCTCATTTCTTTGTGAAAATATTTTTTTTTATATTTTCTCATTCCAGTTATATTCAAAAGAAGTTATGCTTTATGTAACAAAAATAAATTTTCCAAATATTCCTTTCCTTACGCTTGAATTCAGGGTCGTTTCTTTTTATTAATTACCAAATAAAATAACTCATGTTATAAATACATGAAAATAAGCTATCAATTGATATTTTTGGAACTGTTAAGCAAGGAGTACTATTATTAATTTTACCTACCTTTTCTTTACCAGAATCTCTATACTTCTTTACATATAGTCGGGTTTTTAACTCTCCGATAATGAAAACTAGGGTCCTGAATTTCTTTTATCTTATGACTCTGATCTCTCAAATTGTTTTCTCCCTATTATATAAAAGCATTTAATAATTTTACATCTATCTTTATTCTCAACAAGGAATGTATCCTGAAGACCGTTTAAATGGTGGCAACAACATGCAGAAATAATGTTTAGCACGATTGAAATGATGCCAGTGTAATCATAAAATTGCTTTCAACTAGAAAAAATTAATTTTCTACTAAATTAATGTTTGATAGCATGATTTTTTTCTGACTACTCATTCACTATTCGATTATTTTTGCCCCATTAGTATATTAACCACATTTTACAGCATTTTATATTGTTGTAAGGTAGGAAAAAATCCATGGTTAATTTGATATAAAGTGCTCTCTCCAACAAAAAATAAAATAATTAAATTATATAAAAAAAAAAGAGCTTATCCACCATAATTTTAAACCCAAGCTGTACAAATATCAAATATGCTATTACCATATCCTTAAAATCGATTCGATGGGGCTCAACTAAAACTCAAAGATCACCACCATGGAGGAAAAGATCAAGGGTAGAGGAAAAGGATGGATTGTAAGAAAGATTTTGCCAAAAATTATTATTTATCAATCCTGAGTTTATTATAAAAATCTCTTGTACATAGAAAATATTAATATTTTTAATATAACCTGATTAATTGTTTAGGAAGAGAAAAAGAGAAATAGAAGACCTGAATTTACTCGGTAGGCACTTCAATCAATAGTTTGACTTTTTGTGCAACTCTTGAACAGGAAACAAGGGTCCCTATGTGGTATTAAAGGAACAGTGAAAAAGCAGCTGCTATACCAGTTACTAGAAGTTGCTAGCATTGCATTGTAGGTGGAACCAGTGCAGTTGTGGCTGACTCATGCCAGTTACCAAAAGAAGAAGGAATAAAAGATAAGGAAAACAATGGGAAGTGGAAGGAGGAAATGAATCCAAAGAAAAGCTGCCTTTGATTGGATTGGTTAGGAAAACTTTTTCATTCCAGACAGATTTTTCATCTTTTACTGAAAATTTCTAAGGAGACGGGCACATGATGAATTTATATTACAGTGACCTTTGATTCATTCTGAAATTAGATTAAAAGAATCAATAAAAAGTAAATAAAAAATATTTTAAATAATAGTTAATGTTGAAGGAAACAAAAAAGATAAAAAGTTGAATGAAGTAAAAGGTTGAATGAAGACATAACTAGAGAAAGAAATTTGTTCAAGAGAGATTATTATTGTTGTTGTAATGTTAAACAAAAAATAATAATATTATTTACAATTTAATCCAAAGATAATTATTTATATTATTAATGTCTTATCAGTTAAACAATTTCTGTAGACCACAAAATCTAGAAGCTCCAACCACTACAGGTATATTCACACATGTATCTGCATTATTTTTTTATATTCGGGCATTAGGAACTCAGCTTTAACAGATAACCACTTCCCCATTAGACAGCCTTCAGACACAGAACTCCAAGTTGTCCTATGAGATATTATGATATTATATTCTCCAAGTATGTTATGTTTCTATCATCAACATCCCAGGTTCCTCAGTATGAATTATTTCGTGGTTTTCACCTACTTTTAAAAAAGTAACAATAGAGAAGGATAGGGAAAGATAGAAAGATAAGTTCTGTAAAGCTCAAGGTTTAGGAAAACGGGTGGTTAGTGAAAAAGAGCTGCACATCAGAAAAGTTTGGACTAGTTTATCACCTTGCCCAAAGTTCAAATCATCTTACCATTCCAGTTAATGATTCAGCAGGTTGACAGTAAAAGTAATAATGTTTGCAGAAATTGAATTGTAAGAAATTTAGACTTTTCCAGTGTTATCTTGTTAATGAAATATCAGATTCTAGTGGTCATTATAACGTTTTTAGTAAATTAGACTGTATTCTGTTTTTTATAATTTAACTGTCTAAACAAATCTTGTCCTTATTTGAATTACAATTTTGTACATCATATATTTATTATTATTATTATTTTCAATGTCTTTAGAGTAAAAGTTGTGTCTGTAAGAGATTTTTATGTTTGTTAATCTCTCAATATCCTTGTCGAACCGAATGCAGTATATTGAAAAATGTTAAACTTTTTCAATTTTTACTAGTTTCTCAAATTTATTGTATTATGTAAGGATATTAAGTGTATACCAGACTATTTACTGATTTCTTCTATTTACGATCGAATACTAATTTCGTCTTAGTGTAATAATAAAAAATGGTAAAGAATTTAAAAATATAAATAAGAGAAAATAATTTTTTTACATTTAAAATTAAAATCTAACAAAAAATAGATTTTAGTAGAATCTTTGTTCTACTATGTGTATACTGCAATATATACTGTATAAATATTTCTTCATATTTCAACAAATGTTGATGACCATAGATGTTTGCTTCTAGAACTAGAACGACTGGTCTTTTCCATTTATTTTCATGTATACTGATACTGCAGCGGGTATAAATAATAATTTACTTCTACTTATTCATAATATATTTCCTGGTAAAGTAACTTCTATAAACCGAATTTCGATAAATAATATTATATTCTTTACACGATGAAACAATTTACACAATATATCATGGCAATAGTACTTTAAAATAATATTATTCATAAATGGGACATATACGTCATAGTTTATAATTCATTTCACACTACATAAATAAATCATTCTAAGGTAAGGAAGGATTATTAAAAACATATCTAACGTAGTCGATAGACTTCTGCTTGTATAATTTAACTCTCGATTCAATCAAGCTTCATCAGTAGTAAGAAAAATTAAAATAAAGCCAACTAATAAATATTGCGAATTTTATTAAAGAAAAATTATGTTATAATTTAGAAGTATTAGGATGTGTTGCGCTAATTATTTTCAATTAGTTCAAGGACACTGCCCACTATTAACGGAATAGAGCGTTTGTTTACATTTGTTCCAAACATAAATGGAATGTATTTTAATAATTATTATAATGTCATTCGATGTTTTCAGTAGAACACACATACAGAGTTAAATGTTACGTCTCCCTTCTCCATCTAACGGACTTATCATTCGTTCTTATTATAGAAATAACGTAATTTTTCACAATTTGCTGTACTTTATGCTTTCTAATAAATAGTTGATCAGTTAAATAACATTAAACAAACAGTAGTCTTTATTTAGTAATTCTGTATAAATAATTCCCGTTATTACGGAGTATACTAAGTTATTATTTGTAATAACTAACATCTTGGTCAAGGATTCTTCAATAAAATAGTTGTGTGATTTATGGTATAGTTTGACTTTTGTTGTTTATTTTCGTTAACGTCTGTCAACTATTTTATATTACGTATTTTCTGGTCAAGGAGATATTTTGCTGTAGATTTTATTATTGTTTATTTATTTTATTATTTTTTGTTCATAAAAATGAAAGTATTGTAACAAATTTTATTATTTATGGTTAATAATTAATTTTAATTAAAATATTTTATGTTCTTGTGCTAATAATTATACGTCTCTATTGTGGTTTTATGTGGTATTTTACCTTTAACTTACTCTTTGTATTTTTTGTATAGTTATTTTTAATTATTTGCTTGTTTCTCTGAAATGGTTACGGAATAATTATAAAATCGATTTTATTCTCTAAAAATTAAATTATCTTATAGCTACAGTAAAAAAATTAAAAAATTTGTATTATGTATATTATATAATTTTTTCTTAATTAATAATAGTAGATATCATACGATATATTACAGAATTATTAAATTTTACAATCACTTTTAACCGATTGTAACTGTTGTGTCATCTCAACTTGAAAACCCATAAATATTATACTTCACAACAATTTTTACGAGATCAACATTTATTTTCCTATAAATATTATTATGTGCATAAATAGTGTAAAAAAAGGAACAGAGAAACAGGACCTTACATTTTTATTGTTTCTTTTCGAAAGAAAGAAATATTAAAATTTCTAAACAGATCAAAATTTGTTTAACCCTTCGCTTCTCATTTTATAAATATAAAATATTCTGATTGGTAGATTTTAATATATTATGTATGTCTAGATCTCTTCAGGGATGATTAAATATGTTATTCCTCGGATAAAAAAAAAGGAAACTGCCTCGGCATTTACGCTGGATGAATGAATGAATCAAGAGAAAGTATGGCAAACCTTAATCAGAGTATCATTACAAAATAAATAATTAATTATAATAAAAAAAATAGATTTGATTAATGTTCGTATTTATTATTTAAAATATAAACAAGTGAAATAATGTTAAATCAAACACTAAATATAAAAAAATACAAATAAATAAAAAAACCACAAAATAATTCGTACATGTTGATCGGAGAACAAAATTCAGAGTACTTATTTAAATTTTTTTATTAATATTATTTAAAAATTCATCGACAGGGTAATATTGTTACTCTAAAAGAAAATTTTTTTTAACTTTATTTTAAATAAATGTGTAAGAATATTATTATTTTAAATCGTCCGGCATTTATTATATTAAATTAAACACGGCAAGAAAGCATAATAAAAGGCCCTTTTTTCGTAAGCTGAAGTACCCATATTGAGTTGAGTTAAACGAAAATAAAGTTCTGTTGTCTGGTTTGATAGCGGTCGATATTATTATTTTTTAAGATTAAACTAGGATGTTTCTAAATTAGTTAAACAAAAGTAACCTTTAATAATGAAAAAAGTAAATAACTTACAGAATTGTTTGAAACATCATTCAATACAGTATATTTTCAAGTTTCATTCCCGCCTAACATCGTTTGTTCCCAACGTTCTTACTTGGTGGCACGCGCGAATGAGTAATTCCGTCAGTCATCATAGAATCGAATATCACTGCAGAATGTTGTTTGTAGTTTCATGAATCCAAATCGGCTACTACCGTTCAAAGAAAATTCATGACTAAATATCTCAGGCAACCACATCAAACTCAGTCTGTTATTGCATGGTACAATCGTTTCATTGATACAGGTTGTGTACCACATAGGACGCCAGGTCAGGGTAGACCTTCAGTTTTTTAAGCGGTAATTGAACAAGTGCGGCAGATATTCATTCGTATTGCAGGTAAAACAACGGGACGCGCCAGCTTAGAATTGAATATTCCTAGTGTTATAGTATGGAGGGTATCGTGTAATCGACTATCTTTAAACCCTACAAATTGCAAGTGATACAAACTTTGAGTAAAGTTGATAAAGAAAAACGAAATGAGTTTTGTATAAACATGTTAAAATTGCGGCTGAAGATAATTATTTTTATAAAATTGTGTTCAGTGACGAAGGAACCTTCCAATACCAGCGGTAAAGTGAATCGATATAATGATCGGATATGGGGTGAGCGGAATCCACTTCACACAATCGAAAATGTACGGGACTCGCCTAAGGTAAATGTTCTTTTTTCCTGTAAGCTGCGCACAAAATTGATGGTTCCTTTTTTTTGCCGAGTCAACTGTAACTAGCATGTCGTACCTGGACATGCTTGAACATTATCTAATGCCAGCAATTATAACAGGATATGGGAACAGAATTCGTTTTCAAGGAAGATGGCGCGCCACCACATTATCATCGCGCACTTGTCGCGTATCTCAAAATAGCAAAGTGCAGACTTGGATTGGATGTGGTGGAACAATTTCCTGGCCACCACGATCGCCTGATATAACTCCATTGGACTTCTCTGTACGGGGTTACGTTAAAGACAGAGTGTTTGTTCCTCATCTTCCACGAAATTACAAAGTGCTACAGCACTGGATAACACAAACAGTTGCCACCATAGATCAATACATAATTGTCAATTTGTGAACTTCTCAAAAGGTTTCGGATGAGATGTTTTTGATCATCCGTCTTACACTCCAGATCTTGTTCCAAGCAATTTTCCATCTGTTTATAAAATTGAAGGCGTTTCTTGGCCGGAACCGCTATGAAAGTGACGACGACGTCAAATTAGCTGTTCGTGAGTGGCTTAATGGACTGACAGCAGGCTTCTTTGACGAAGATATACAAAAACTAATGCCAAGACTTGATAAAAGACTTGAAGTGATTATACGAAAAAATAATTTTAAAAATGTAGATTATGATGCATATATAAGTTAAAATAAATACAATAAATTTGTTATAACTTAAAATAAAAACGGTTTTACTTTCTGGACCCTCGTATTTGTTTATAAAACAGGTCCTTTTAATTCCTCCCTAAAATATAAATTACCTGTAAATGGAAATAACTAAACGTGAATATTTTATCAACCGAAATATATAAGTTACGGCTTAACACTCTATTTTACATTTTTTTGTTTAATTTTTTTTCTTATAAACAAAGCAATGACAAATAAAATGTTTTTGTAAATTTCGCTTTCTTATCTGTTATTATTTATTTATTCATTTATGTATCAAATAATAATTTTTCTTGAGGGTAAAACTGAAGAAAAAATTATCAGAGAAGATCGCTGTTGCTAGTTAGCGGGGTATTACATCCTAAATGTACTTCTTGATAAATGTATTTTCTGATTTGTTCTTGTTTTAATTTGTTCTTCATTTTTAAAAATGTTTTCTTTAAAAAAAAAACTGAAGATAAAGGAATTTTAAAGTATAATTCTTCTTATTCTGATATCACTGAAATTCGTAGAAAGAAGTGTTTAATTTCATTTTTTTTAAATTGAAAAGACACTTTAGTATTGTATTAGTAAAAAGCAATTTTTTTTTGTTTTAATTGACCTTAAATATTTTTATAATGAAAAGGCCTTTTTATTTTACCTTTTATTGTGCATACGGTATTCGTTATTTTCAACATGTTGTTTAAATTGCAATTATTAATGTTATTGTATATTAGATTATATTGTATTTATTTTCTAAATATAAAATACATATTTTTTCATTAGTATCAATTGTATAAAGCAAGGTCTTATGATGATGTCATCTCTTGCATTAAAACATATTTATAAAAAATATTGTTGGACCGGATTTAAATAAGACTTTATTCTTCTTATAACAATAATACGATTTGTAATTATTTTTTCATTTAAAAAAAATAATAATTTTTATTTTCAATTTTTTTAATTTTTATTTACTATTTTTCTTTTATTATTACTAATAAAAATATCAGATAAATTGCTTTATAGTGTGTGCATTTTTAATTTTATATTCAAAAAAAGTTAAAAATAAAATTTAACCTTCATAAAGTTGATAAAATTATACATAATAACGTTATATTAACGCGTTTTCAGTGAATCCATCATCATTAGAATAATAATTTCAAAATAATTATTTTAATCAAAATATTTTAATTTATCTAATTAAAAGAGAAACAATAAGATTATCTGTTAAAGTTTTAATTCCTATTTTCCAGGTAGTACAGTTAAAGGCTAAAAAAGAATAATATATATGGGTAAATTTGCAAATCGAGGTTTTACCAGCTCTTCACGTTTCATACATTTTTCATATAAAAAACGATAATTTTAGCATTGAAATACTCTGGAAGAATGTATACGTTCACGATTATGTCGGCATGGGTTTACTTGATATCTACAGGTTGGATAGATCAATCTGGGCGAAATTTGATAAAGTGATCTCTGTATATGGGATTTAATTTTCGTCAAAATTGGTCAAGGCGGCTAAGAGATACAGAGATACGGGGCAAAGAACAGTTTTTCTTTTTGCCCTTTTTGGATTCAAAGTCACATTCTTTTATAATTTAGAAAATTCCATTATTTTAGTATGTCACTTCGGTAATGTATTTGGACAATTTATTTAAGGGTTAGGGATATTTTGTTTCTTTTATAAGCTTTTATTTAACTCGCTTTAGTTATAATCAAATCTTGCAACTGCTATGTCTTTTGATCTATCGTATGAAAATCAATGAAATTTGGTACACTTATGTAACTTCGACGACAATACAGCACTACGGTATCGGAATTTGATATGACCCACCCCCGCGCAGCCACGCGATACCTCTACGCTAAATTCATGCATTTAGTTGAAAATTTTCATTTCACATGAACTATCGTATGAAAATGATTGAAATTTGGTACACGTATGTAACTTCGATGTGTAAAAATAAATATTTTTACTTTTTAGTCTTAATAAACAAACAAACTTGAACAAACAATAATATTCAGATATAAATATTATTAAGAATACTTTTTTTGGATGTAAAAAGTTTATTGTTCATTAAGACTAAAAAGTAAAAAATAAAAAAAATTACAAAAATATATTTTATTACAAATAAAAAAGTATTTTTTAAAAAACCTTTTATTTAACTAATATTAATATTAAAATTAATAAAAAAAGGAAAAAAAATTAGAAAAAACCCTCTAAAAAGTAAAAAATAAGAATTAAATCAAATTTAGAATTTTAAACAAAAAAAAAATATATTTATATTAACAAATATAAAAATGCACTGAAAAGTAAAAAATAAAGTTTTGCAGATACGAGACATCTCAAAAATTTGCTCAGATAGAATAATTTTTTTTTAGATAATTAAGTACCTCTTGGAGGCTTATACACTTTTAACAGCAGACCGAAAGACCATTATTTATTAATCCTGTGACAAATAAACAGTATTATTTAGATTTGTATACACTGACAATTTATTAAAGCTAGGAGTTTATTACAAATTTTGCGTCTAATTAGTAATCTGCCGAGAGCGAACGTTTCCGACTTAAGCTGAAAAGTTATGCAAATTTTATCGGATTTTTATGTATATTTTGAAATCATACTTCATAAGCCTCTGACGATTGGTGGATCGTTTATTAATGAGCTATTATGCAATTACTATAAAATTTTATCAACCTTCTGTAGATATGTATTACTCATCAAAGTTTAGAAAGCTCGCTTGATGCGCAGGGTGGGTGGCTTCTTGCAACCTACGATAAGCGATCGTGGTTTACTATTCCTTTCACTTAATTTTAGCAGTCCTAACACTACTTCAGACATCTCAAGTTGAATAATGCGCATCTATGTGTTAACGCTTTTTAAACTTTGACCAGTAATATTATATTTCAATTAAAATGACAAAGATGAGGTGTACGGTGCGTTAAAAAGATTTATTTCGCATAGAAAAATATGTATATATTTTTTTCTGTATTCAATTTAATTACATTATCATTATTGGAGTTACCGTATAAATATGTCAGAATAAAGGTATTTTAAATTTATTTAGCAAAACCTTTATTAGATATAAAGGTTTTTTTTAATGAATTACAAATAAACCTGTTTTTTATTTTAACTGTACCAAGTACAAAATAACAAGGTTGTAGCAAAAACAGCTTTTACATGTTGTACAAATTGTTATATAAACATGAAAGTCTAAATTTGTTCGGGCTTCACTATCCCATTTCAATGGAAGTTAAAGGTTAATTTAATGTTGGCCCTGATTCAAACTTAGGTTGCAGGTATAACATTTTAAAAATAAAGCGAGGAAAGGTGTTCTTCATTGGACAGTAACGTTTTTAATACTATTTTTTCGCTTGAATATTATTTTAGTAAAAAATTTATAAAGAGAATTATTTATTCATTAAAAGAATTGATTTTATTCGTTAAAAATTATTCATTATTTCCTAACTTAAATCATTTCAGATGTGCTGGTATCTTCTACTCATAACGGTATCTCATACTTCTATATATATATATATATATATATATATATATATACATAGTGTAAAATTCACAGTATAATACGATAATACTATTGCATATAATACAGGATAAAATAATTCGTATAATACAACTTTTTTTGCTAGGTTATATTGTAGAAAATTAATCTAAAACACTGTAATTTACTTGACAGATCTGGTATTAATCATTAGCCTCGCACCCGGGCACCAACAAACGACGAACTACTTAAAAAAATTTCTTTATTAATTAATTTAAAAATAGTTGATTTAGTCCTGAAAATGTAGTATTCTTCCTTAAAAAACTCTTTATAATATAAATAAATTAGAAAAATCAAAAGGTTTTTTTATATGTATTCTTTATAGTTGATTTAGTTTTAAAAGTAATCTGATTTTTCTTTGGAGTGGCAGTTTTTTAAAAGTTAAATTTAAGTAAATTATCTTTAAAAAACAATTAAAAATGTTCTCTAATAAGTTTTCGTTTAAATTTATAAGTTATAAGTTTACGTTGAAAGTTACCGTTTGTATTTGTGATGAATTCATATATTTCTTCTAAATTTGAGCTTTTTGTATGTAAGAGCATCGTCTCCTTTAAAAATTACGAAAAATTTTAATCATAAACTGATTTAAAAAAAAATTATTAATTTGAATTCTCTTTCAAATTAAAAAAATGTTTCTTCAAAAGGCCTTTCACAGGTAATTATCAGTATTTATTTCAGTTCCATTAATAATCGTTCATTATTGATCTATATCGACGTTGATTTTTGCATGTTTAATAATTATGAGAACTATATTTTTTACAATAAATTACGCACTTTTTCTTCTTTGAAAATCACAAAAATACACACACACGTGCGCGCGCGCGAGGGTCGTTTGGAAAGTTCTCAGCTTGACAAAGAAAAAGCTAGATTTTTCAGAAATGATTTTTAATTTTCAACGCAGTTATCTTGCAATTAGTTACATTTCACATTAGTTACATTAGCAGCGACTCATTTCTTCAGGTTCGGGAGGAGGAAGTAATTGCTGGTTCAAGCGGTTCGTGTAAAAACACTTTGACGCGTAGATCATAGAGTTTTGAAGTAATAACCTGAAACGTATGTGCGCATTATCGTGGTGAAAGAGCGTTTTCTTTTTGGCCAGATGTGGACATTTAGCCTGAATAGCACCCATCAACTGGTCCAGTAGTGAAGCATAATCTCCCCGGTGCCTTTTTCCAGGTAATCTGTGAGCATCGCACCATGAGAATCCCAAACATACAGCCTAAACTTATCCTGTATATGGAAGCGTTTCCGATTCCTTTGGCGCACTTTCACCTGCTACCACCCACTGTGTGCTGTCTGAAGTGTAAGGGCGAATCCATATTTCATCTATAGTTATAAGATGTCGAAGAAATTTAAGAATCAAGTTTGAATAAGTCTAAATACTTCTAAATACGACTGAGTACTTCTCTAGGGTATTTACTCTAGAGAAGTATTCAGTCGAATGTGTTTCTGATTACTGTTAACAAACGCTGCGCCCATCGAGCTGAATGCTTTTTCATGTCCAAAACATCGTGTAAAATGTAATCAACAAATGGTCTATCGAGATATTTGCAATGTTAAATACCTTGCGTACCATCAGTCGGCGATTATTTGATACAGCATTGTTGATTTTGCGACGATTTCGTAGCGGTTTTTGGGTGTTCTGTGCGTTTATCATCTTGAATGGAAGTATAACGGCAATTTAAGTTCAGCAGCTCATTTTTATGCCGTCGTAAACGAAGGGGAACAATCCTTTAAAGTGGAATGTAACTCTTTTTGCATGTCCGTCGAGGTTTAAATTTGTAAAGGAATAAACTTTATAATAACTCGAACTTTAGTTTTATTCATTTTTCAGAAAATGTCAAGTCTTGCTTGTTTTATTCAAGAACCAAAAATAAGGAACTGCACATACGCGTTTGAAATCTCGCACCACGCCATTTAAAAAATCATACTTGACAGATATCATAGTCATTTGGTAGTATTTGCACTATCTCTGTGTCAGGCCGAGAACTTTCAGATCAACCCATATATATTTTTTAAATCTAAAATTTGCAAAAAAAACACGGTTAACAAGATCAATTGCAAAAATAAATATAGTCTAGTTATTACAATATACATTTAAAAAAAAAAGTTGTTAAATATTTTTTTGGTAAATTGTATGGACTTAACTTTTAAAGATTTTTATTATATTAAGTATTTCATTAAAATGAATCGACTGGGAAAAACAGATTGAATTAAACAATTAACAAATAAGAATTTAATCAAAAGGGAGATAATCGCAACATTTTCTGTTTTAGTATATGGAGAAAATTTAAAAAAATAAATGGAGTAAATACTCAACCAGTCGATATCACAATAGTCGACTCACTTAACGATATCACAATACATCCATTTCCTTTTTAGCACGGAAGTATAAATAGTATTATTTCAAAAAATGAGGTTATCATCATACTTTTATTTCCGTTACATTTAGAGAAAAATCTTCTTTTTTTTTACTGTATTTAAATCTGATAATTTAATAATTATACGACAGTGGCGGCTTGCGTATAGGCATTGTGGATCTGCAGCATCCCCAATTGGTTATCGATAACATTTAATATAATAATCCTTTTTTCTTTAATTCTTTCTTTATACTTGTACAATACATAATTCCTTAAGCTTAATGTCAGCAGCGATCCCCCAGTTTATGAAAAAGATACAAAATTCTTTGTGTGGGACTGTACGCTTGTTTACGTAAGTGGGGATAAAAGATTTTACTAACATATCTTCACTAATATAACCGAAAAATTTGCCAAAAGGCTAAACATTGCAGATTAATCATATAGTATACTTATTGTTTCAAATAGATCTTTAATTTTTAAAATTTCCATTTAGTTCATTAGTTTTTTAAAAGTTTAAATAAAAAATATTTAACAACAAATTTGTAATACTTTCCTGGTATTCCTTATTTTTTCTTACATAATACAAAAAATAAATATACATGAAAAGATTATCTAAGATTTTTTTTTGGGTGGGGGTAATTTATAATGAACTTTTATGGTAAAATTATCATTATAAATGTTTAAATAAACAAAAAAAAATCAGTTGAAATTTATTTCCAAGATCTACAATTTATCATAACTTAAAAAGTAATTAACTTAGATTATATTTAATTTTATTGTATATCAGCTTTTTGAACGTAATTTAGGGGCGCTTTTTGTATGAAGCACAGTATAATAATATTTTTATCAAATCAAAACATAGAGTTAATTTTAAGTGTATCATTATAGGGATCTCATAAATTAAAATAAAATACGAAGAATTTTAAATAGGAGACTTATTCTTGATTTTTAAGTGTATTAAAAATACCCTATGTTTGAAATGTCAATTTTTTCAATGAGGGTAAAAATTCATTTTTCTTTAATGAAACCATTATTAATTTTTATCACATTTTCGGATACAACTAATATTTTATAAAACACTTTTATTCTTATACACGTTTTCCTAAATATAACCATTCAGAAAAATTCCCTTAATTCGCTCAATTTTGAAGGTAAAATATAAACAGAAAACGTTGAATGTAAAATTTTATAAAAAATTCAGTTTCCAGATTTTTTTTATCCTTAGCTGTAGAGTAAGTCGTGTAATTGTAATATTTAGGATAACACACGTTCTTCCGAAAAGGAAATAAAAATAAAAGAAAGTCATAACTCGGTTATTCTTTTTCATAAAGTATAACACGGAAAAAACACTTTGCAGGTAATCTTGTAAGATCTGATAACATCTTTGGGAAAATAAATACATTTTGAGATAAATATCTTAACATATTGCTAGAGAACGAGTATGTAGGTGTGTTTGTGAGTTTGTGTTTGTGTGTGTGTGTGTGTGTGTGTGTGTGTGTGTGCGTGTGCGCGCGCGCGCGCGCGCGCGTGTGTGTGTGTGAGAGAGAGAGAGAGAGAGAGCGAGAGTGAGAGAGAGAGAGAGAGATAAAGAATGAGTGTATTAATTTTTTTATGCGAATTTTTCCATTTACTTGGTTTTATTTATTTTTTTGTCAACAGAGAGTACGTATGCAGTGATTTCGCGTACGTATATGAATCCCGCTGCTTTTGGCCTTATATCTCAGAATTGACCGAACCGATTTTCTTAAAATTTGGCTAAAATATTTCTATGTATGAAATCATATTAATATTTTGTAAAACTTCGTAGACGTGGTGGGGGAGTAATATCGCGAAAAAAACAATTTCGATTTTCTATAGAGGTATCTATGAGAAAACTTTAATTTATTACCTGCAATCCATATGCAAATAATCAAAAAAAATATTTTTTCACAAAATCAACTCCCCACCTCTTGAAATTGAAATATATGTCTTTTGTTATTTTGCTCTATATCCCTTCGGTTTAAATATTCATAAAGATGTTTTAAAAGTTTATACTTCCTATACAGAGTTACGAAGAATTTATTTATTTTTTTTTTTTAAATTACAGACCTCGGACCTAAAACGCAGAAAAGTTTTTTGAAAATGTCCTTTTTCTTATTTTAGCCTTTATTGAAGGGTGTGTTAGATTTAGAGAAAAATTTACCTAAGCAAATTTGTTAAGCTTTAGCTATAAATTAATATTTTTATAAAAGTGTTTCTTAAACTTTTTCCCCACCTCGAAAAAATATATATTCTGTTTTTTTTTTGTGTTTTGGCTTTAGCTCTTTTAATCTTTATTATTAATAACCGTGAAAGTCATGCAATATTTTGACAACGTTTTTAAATTTTTGGTTAAACATTTTGTGGGAGCGGAGTTTATGCATACATATTAAGAACGTTCTCATTATAAAACCAACTATTTCATGAAAAATATCTTATGAATCTCTGAAAGGTCCGTAATTGTCAAATATTTAATTATTCATTAAATAAAGCCCCTTTTATTTTATGTAATAAAAAAAATTTCTACAATTTTTTAAATTTTATTTTGTTGTTATTTTAAATATACAATATATGTAATAAGATTTTTTCGTTTTATGTTCTGTTCTTGTATATTCTGTGTTATTTCCATATTAAATAAAAACTAAATCTTATTAAAGTTAAATTTTTTAAAATTATATAACAAAGTTAAAAAGAAAGTTTATTTTACTAGAAAAAAAATGATCTGCTTCACATAATTTTAAATTAATTTTCATGGAAAAAACGTTTAATTAATTTACTTCTTTTAATAGTAATAAGTAAACGCCTAGATAATTTTTTGTTTTTTAAATCGATATATATATATATTTAAATATATAAGTGTTGTATTGTTTATTAATATAATTTCTAAAAGGTTTTTTATTGCTTACGTTGGAATATAATTAGAAAAGTAAATTTCGTAAGGATTTATTTCCATTTCAGTTCTGTTATAAACCGTTATTTCACGTTCCACTTATTTTAGAATAACTGAATGTATTTGTATTACTTCAATTATTTCCATTTACTGCACGTTATATTATTTATTTTCTTAATTTATTCATTAAATAAAATTTTTTCATATAAGGTTTGAATAAAATTTGTTTGTTTGCTAATTATTCTTTAACATTACTGTTATAATTTCCGATCTCCGTGGCGGAGTGGTAACGTCTCGGCATTCCATCACGAGGTCCCGAGTTCGAATCCCGGTCAGGCATTGGCATTTTTCGTACGCTACAAATTCCATCTCCATCTCCCACACACAAACTTCGATTGGCGAGATCAAAAACATAAAAATATTCATCAAAGCAAAAAAAAAAATTATTATTATTTTAATTCTTAATATTTTTTACTTAAAAAGATATTTTTAATTTTTAAAGTATGGCGCAATATCAGTTATTATTACACCTAGATTGGATTTCATCATGGATTTTATATTATTACTTATCTAACAAATCGTGGGAATTATATTGAAGTAAATTTTGATAAAGTTGTGTATACATACTAATTTCACATATTTCATTATAATTGCAAAAATTTTTATTTTTTTATTAAGCATAATAAATAACTGTGTTATAGAAATTAGTTTAAGAGATTAAAAAAGTAGCCTTTTTCTAAAATATTAAATTTTCTGTAGTTATAGGTAAAAATTATTTAAAAAAAGTAATTTTATAATAATTTTTTTAAATACAAAAATTTAACTATTTCAGAATTAAATATTAGACCAGTCTGCTGAGTAGTGAATAAAACTAATATGTCAGGCTTCAAGGTGATTTACTCGTTCGGATGTATTCGGGGGGAGCCGACTTTAGCCGAGCGAGGAAGACGGTCAGGTGGTAATGAGTAAATATGATCCGTAAAGCTTTGTTGAGATAGGCTTATTCGGGTAGATTCGGGGAAGCCGAGTTTGTCCGAGCGAGAGAGTAAACCGTCAGTTGTCCGTGGCTTCTGTGCTTGGCTTGTTTATCGTTTTACGTTAAATACATTTATAACTGTTTTTCGGTGTTCGTGTAATTATTTCCTCTACTATATCTATCTTTTAGTGTTTAGTGTAACATTAGTGAACGTTACGTTTCGTTTAGTGTAACATCGTTCTAACACGGAAAAATATTTTTGAAGAGTAATTCAGTTATCGTATATGTAAGTAAATTTATGTATTTCTCATGTGTATGAGCTACAACAATATACTATTTCAAAGCATACTTTTAATTATGCACATAACTAATCCCGTGCACTCTATATAAATAAATAAATATATATAATTATTTATTAATAAAAAAATAATTAAATAAATAATTTAAATAAAATAACTTATTTGATCTATATATTATGTATATAATATTAATTTATGCCTGATTCGTCGAAGTATTGTCATCCATAATTTTAAGATCATTAATATATATTACTTCAAAACAATTACGATCGCCGTAGTTCTCACTTTGGCCGTGCGGTCTTAAGAACTCACAATTATTTTTTGTGAATTAAATATATGATACGTTCTACCAGGTGTTGTAGTGATAGGTCGACATTTTGTATACACTGAATACAAAAATTTCATTTTTTATTTGAATTTGTAAAAAAAATATTAAAAAACGTTTATAGTTTATTGCAATATTTTTGAACCAGAATAACTTTCTTAGATTCGTTTTATATCTGTTCGCAAAAATCTTATCAGTACAGCCAGAATATTTTATTGTCACAACCGATTGCTCTTATTCCTTTGTATAATTGTATCATTTTCACGGATTTTGACCAATAAATATTATGATATTTATTTTTTTATTATACAAAATGACAACCGCATTCGAGTTTATTTTTCAAGTAAATTAATGAGAAAATTTAAAATTAAAAAAAAAATTATTGTATAAAGTCACATTTTACACTAACGTAATATTTCCGTACCCATTTTGTAACGAAACAAAGTTCGTTGGAAACTCTTAAACCAGAAACATATTTTAGTGACCGTTACCGCCGTTAGGCTGTAATGCGTAATCTAACGCTACTTCATGTTGTTATATTTTATCCTAAAATTTTATCGCTCTGCTAAATTCAACGTAGGCACTATCATTTTAATATAGTATTTGATAAAATAAATGTAACTTTTTAACATCTGGATTATGTACACAAACATTTCCTTCGGTATTCATCGGTGGTTTTTATTTCTTGCATATTAGACTCTATAATTTCATAAGGTTAATTATAATTAAAAGTGTGTTCTAATTAAACGAATTTCTTAAATTTCTATTCAACCATAGTGATTTCACTGAAAATTTATGACTGAAAATAAATAACGTTAAAAAATTTAAATTGTGATGTCTTTATACAAAATCGTACATCGGAACCAAAAAAAAATCTCTAATAAGATATGTTTTATCACTTTCCATACAAAAGTAATGTTTTCGCCTACATTTTTTATAAAAATAAAAAAATGATGATGTGAAGAATCGAAGTCCAGACAGCCGCTCGATTATTGGCGGATCGATTGAGTTGAATAAGGAACCTAACAACATTATTTCATAATGTTGGATATTTTCTTACAATGCTAAAATATTGTTATAGTACTTTATCACATTTCATAAATTTTCCAAAAAACATTCATCATTGAACATATACACAAAGTTCTGCCTATGTGAATGAGCGGTTGGTATGTTGTACGTTCTGTACTAATCAAAATTATTTTCCGCTTAAGTTAACAATAAAAATGACATTTTTTTATAATAATTTCTTGTATTTAATCATATCCTACATCAATATAATGTAACGCACATTTTATATGAATGTAAAAAAATAACTGTAAAAAAATAAATCTTGAACAGCAATACTGTAGCGATCCTTACTGTCGGTGACTGCATTGCATAATCTAATACCGCGCCAACATTTTGAAATATATTTCTTAAAATCTTACGGTTTAATGAAACACAATGGTTTTTCGTATTATATAATTTTTTTTTGAATAGTCATTTACCTTTATATAATAGCCCTATGTTATTAAAGTTTGATATCGTAAGAAAGAGCTTGCTGATTTGTACATCATGATAAATGAATTGCTTTTTTCACATGAATTACTGAAAACAATAGGATAAATTATTCTATACTGATGCATCGTATTTCATCCTATCATTTTGAATTAAATCCTACAGAATTTATGTGGCTCAACTGAAAACACTGAGTAATAGTAAACAATAAGATCGTTAAAAAAAGCGATAAAAAAACTAATGGTAATAATATTTAATATGACTTTCCGTAGTGTGTACTCTTACCTCGAGATTAATCTTTTTATGTATATAATTCAGTTCTGATGTTTGGTATTTAAAAAAAAAATTGTTTTGTTATTTTTTAAGTCCCATCGAATATTAAGTTCAGTAGCGGCTACGTTGAATGTTGACTCTTTATATAGATTGATATTAACGTATGGAAATCGCTCATATTTTAAAATTGAGGAACACTAGGAGGTAGAAATAAGTGCAGATCTACATAGTTACAAAACTACAACTGGTACTTACGTATTAACGCCACCGCAGCTACAGCTTTATTTAAAAACAAAGTAGTCAATCGGATTTCGGTGGAAAATGGGCCGATATAGAGTTTAACATAGATTCAAAACAGTCTCTTTATTAATTTTAATAAATGGTTATTTATTTTATAAATATAATTCAACCAAACTTAACCTACGCTCGCTTCGCTCGCTAATCTTGACTAATTAACAGGAGTGTTTTGATTATTTAAATAATAAATAATTGCAATAATTACTGAATTTATTAAATAAATACTCAAAAAATTACGGTGTTATTAATTAGTCTAGGTCAGCGAGCGAACCGAGCGTAGGTTAAGTTTGGTTAAATTATATTTATAAAATAAATAAATATAAATAACCATTTATTACAATTAATAAAGAGACTGTTAATTTTCCACCGAAATCCAATGGACTACTTTGTTTTTAAATAAAGCTGTAGCTGCGGTGGCGTTAATACGTAAGTATCCTACTACTTTACGGTGGATTTAAAATTTTTGTCCGCCATTTTGAATCAAGGTTTTTTTAAAATGGTAAAGTAGAGATGTAACACATGATTTTAATGTAAAGTTTTGCGAGAAAACAGATAGGGAAAACCGTTTCTCAATAAATGCCTTCTTTTTCGAGCAAAAACGGAAAAATAGTGGTAATAATAAAACGAGGTAAAACGCCCTCAAGTAACTGATTTTTATTTCGTATTTCATTCAGTAACAAAATTTAATAGGTAATGTTTGAAATTAGTGGCCAAAAACACCAACAATAATATCCTTCACAGTAATAAATAACATTAATAAATAACTAAGAATTTACGACACTTGCAAATTAAACGGCTAGCTCAACTGATATTATCATTCACCTCACTACTATCTAAGGGCACGGAAAATTTTAAATGAAAAATGTCCAGATCAATTGGAGAGGACGTAGAGAGGCCATAGAATGGGCTACCAAGTCTCCAGATCTGTCTCTTCTAGATTATTACTTTTAGGGTTACTATGCATACAAAACAAAACCATGTAAACATTGACGACTTGAAAAGGCTTTATTATTGATGAATCTGTTCGTATACTACCAAACATGCTACAAGTTATGAACGGATGTTACTTAAGGTTAACCCACTGCCAACCTTTAGAGGAAAAGCAGTTTGAACATTTCTTGTAGAGCGATTTGCTTTCAAAATTTATTATATTAAAACAACATTAAAAACACGCTGGAATGATCTTTGGTAGAAATTTGTCTCAGGTTTCTTCTTATCTTAATTTTTTTTATTCTGAACTTATATTCCGTATTGGTATTTATATCATCTTTCAAAGAACTATTTACCTTTCCTGTTGATCAACAGGAAAGGTAAATAGTTCACCTAGTTTTCGTGTAGGGAAATATTTCCCTACACAATATCAATATGATATTTCCCTACACGTTACTTACCAGTAGTATTTTAAAAACTTTCTTACTTGTATATTTCACTATTTAAATTCCTTTTTTATTAAAATTTTGTTATTTTTCTTCTTTTACAAAAAACTACACTAATATTAATTGACTAGCATTCCCTGTCGCTCCTCCGCTCACGCCATATGCTTTTAGAACTTCACAAATTGGAAATAGGTTTTTTGTTGCTGTTGGAGTTAACACTAGTTACAACTTAACGGATAAAATAAAATGTTGAGGTAATAGATGCGTTCCCAAAATCAAACCTTTAATGAAATCAGCAGGATATTGAAGTCGTTCAAAAACTACTTTGCTCCAAGCACTGTAAATTTCACTAGTTTCAGAATTCTACTTTTTAGCGTTGCAGTGGTTACATATTTTAGTCTTGTTACCAATTTGAATATCATTCAAATTCAGTCGGTTAATTGGAGAGTGATAATCAAAAGCTTACTTGAAATCTAACATATTCTCGAGGGTTGAATTCTATTCTGAGCCGAGCGTATACATTGCTCTTCAAGGCTTTGAGAACGTTCTGACATATATATATATATATATATACGTTGTTTTCGATCATAAATTTTAGTAGCTCTAAAATAAGAGCTTTTAGGGCTACTAAAAGGGCTATGCATATGAAAATATTAAAACCAGATTAAAAGTCGAATCTATGCCAATTAAGTGCATGACATACCCTGATGGAACTTCTTAGTTCAGCACACCTAAACCTATACAGTGCTACGTTTCTGGCGTGAGGATGAGTTCTCGAGGGCCAGATTAGACAAACGATGACAAATTTAGTAAAACATACAATAACGTTCTGAAGAAGTTGATATCGATATCGAAATTCAATATTCTTCAAACAATCAAAACTTTGTTAAATTTGTAGTCGTCACCATTCCTTCTAATTTTATTATTAAATTAATTAATTTTTTTACAGATATTACGATAACAATACAAATTAATCTTTTATAATCACTGATATTATGATATTAAATTTAGTAAATCACATAATAACTGCATGAAGAAGTTGATATTGATGTAGACAACGATCTATTAGTTACAATCGATATAGAAAACAATATTAAATTTAGTAAAAAGGTTGGTTATTTATATGTTCGTATCTTTTTATTTATGATTTATGTAGTAGTAGCGAGATTTGAGAGGTTTGAATTGTGGTAAATATTCCCCGCTACTAGAAACAAGCTACGGTTAAAATTTCGTATGATTGGTCAGTAGTTTTCGCAGTTTCGGGAACAAACGAAAAAGACGCAAATTAAAGTAAAATAAAACTATACACAAATATAAATTTAAAGAAAATTATTCTGATATACTGTAGGAAAAAATCGGTAATAATTCCGATGCTTTCTCTATTTCGCAGTCAGAAACGTACTGATTTTCAGAGTACAACGTACTACATACGTTCAGTTAACCGGTAGACTTTACACACAAGAATCAAGTTTTAACTTTCACCACTATGACTCATCACATAACCGCGTTTGAAAAAATACACCAATACAAAGTCAACATAACTCTAAGATACAAAGCACATAACCAATCGCTATTACCCTCAAAGTAGGTAACGCTACCCGAATACGCCGAACAATATTACCAAAATTAGATACCGCAAATAAAGAAACGTCAACCTTCCAACTTGCAGCAGCATAACGAACCACGCTCCTAACTTGTCCCGCTCAAAGTTTTTCGAATTTAAATTAAGCGTAACTTCAGAACAATCTCGACTAATTTACATTAACTTTTCATATGCTCAACTTTAGATATACTACTATAGCATATCTAAATCTCAATGAAATTGATCTTGTAGTTTTGGATACTTTCGAGCCACAAAACTTTATACACAGGCCTACAAATAAATATATATACATAAGGGAACCACAAGATAAGTGAATCTTATTTTTGTACTCATATCTCAAAAGGTGTGGAGAAAATTCATTTTCACACCCGTAATCTCCCTCTACGCGACAGAAAGTATTATCGTACATTTCTTCGAGAAGTCGGTAAAAAAATGAATTACACATTTTATTATAAGAAAGATGTCAATTATCATCAATTAGATTTTGATAAGTTTTTTTGTAATAATTTAATATTTCAAGGTCATCTTTATTAAACGACGTTTATGTTATTTTTTATTTAACATTATTCGATATCGTAATGTAGTATATGATAATTTTTTCGTTTTGGTCGAGAACATCTGTTTAGTTGGTTTCACTTTTAACGTGCATTGCGATAGTAGTTTTAATCTCATGATGTAATTCGTACATGTAGTCTATATAGTACGCTTATTGTGGCGTAATATATTATCTTTGTATGTGTCGTCAAAGCACATGTTGCATTCGGGGTTCTGTAATCACCGCCTTTACAAACCACGCATTCTGTTTGTAAACGTATAGTTCTGATGAATACATAATCTACGATTACATTTCATTATAGATTCTGCAATGCTGCGTTAGCAATCTAGTCTTCTTGTTTATCAATTTCACAATGATTTATAAAGAAGAAATTACCTATGGGAATAGATTGAAATATTTACAGGTAGCTGATTTTGTACTAATTTTTACTTTCCCGTCTAGATAGCGCTGTAGCAGAGCTGTAGCTCTAGTAGGGAAACCAATGTAATCGGTCCGATTAGGGCATATGCGATTTTTTAATATGATTTCAAACATTATGGTAATATCATGAGGTGAGATAATACTGCTAGTTTATATTCTTCAGGTCCCAGTTTCATAAAGATTTCTTTATATAAACTCCTTAGTTAAGGTAACAATACATTAAGTTTTGAACTAAAGCCGCTAAAATAATATTTTGATTTTTTCCGTATAATTTTACTGTTGAATTGCATTCTAAGATATAGTAAATAATAAGGAAAAATTACATTTTTGTAAATATTACGAAGTTATAATTACCACGAATTTAAGAGATTGTGACTCATCAGTTAAAAGAAATCGGAAAAATTATGAAAATTTTGTTTAGCCTAACAAAATTTTGTATAAACTTAACCGAACATCTTTTTTGACTCTAATATTGTCAAACGGTAACGATAGTTTACAAATAAAACAATATTAAATTAAGTATTAATTAATATTAAGTCGATGTAAAATCATTAAATTTCTATTTTAAGTAAATTATATTTCAGTCGTTTGACCTAATTTTGAATGTTAATTAATCTATTGATAATAAAATCCATCTCCCAGAGTAAAATCTCGTCTAAGTCTCGAAAAAATTCAAAACCTTCTTTTTCTTTATTACATTCTTCTTGAATCATTCTGTATATACGAGCAATTTTACCTAGTATCTATTGAAATCTTTATACTGAGATGAGCGTCTACGTTTAGATTTTTCAAAGGGTTATTCTTGTTTTCCAATTTTAAATTAAATTTCTTTAAATGTGTTATCGTTTTCAATTTTATTTATTCGTTAAAATTATATTTTTTGCTTATTTGTATTATCATTTTGATAAAACAAAATTGTCATTTTGTTTTAACAATTAAAACTTGAAAAGCTCTCTTTCCTCCAACGTTTTCCTCGTTCTTTACGTAGAAGCTCCTGCTGTAGACAATCATATCCCTTTTGGTTTCCCTTTCCATTACCCTGGAACACCATATTTCTCGGAAAGGGTTCAAGGTAGAAATCTGAAAATCGGATATGTTATAAAACAGATAATTTATTATTTTTACATCGAAAAACAAAGTTAAGAACTGTATTAGGTCGTTGTCAAAGAGCAAAAATTTATAACTTCACCCCAAGGGAGGCTAGGGCCTCAATAAATGGCTTAAAAACTTCCCTGGGATAATATGAATTTATCCTGGAAATTTGAAATAATCAGTCGACTAGTTTCCGCCTGATGATGTTGCAACGGACAGAACCGCCATAAACTTTCGCATTTATTTATTAGATTTTTCAAATTTTAAAGAAAACTTTTACCTTTTAACCTTTATTTACAAAACGTTAGGCACATAACAAAAAATTTCGATGAAATTAAAATTAATGAACTAATAAAATTTGAACACGAAGATTAAGTTAGGAAAATAATAAAGTTTAAATTATTCATAATTTACATTTAAAAATATATTTAAATGTGACTCGTAGTTTTAAAATTTACCAGTAGTTTTTTATACAGCAGCTGAATAATTAATTTGGTTTCAGTAACAGAGAATACAATTTAAAAATGTAATTAATTATGTTTTTAATTAATTTATACAATTTAAAAACCAAATCAGTTTTGAAAATGCGGAGATTTTTTTTAACGAAAATGCAATAAGTGGTATCATTTTTAATTAATCTTAATAAACTAACATATTCTGGTGCTAGAATGCAAATTTAGTTTACTAAATAATTTTTATATAAATACACACACACACACACATTTTTGTCATTTTATAATCAGAATAATTAAGCAAAGGGAAAGCAAGGTAATTTGATTGATAAACTAACACGTCACACATAGAGACCAAGGCCTTTATAATACTTTGCAAAATAGTCATTAGTTTTCTAGTTTGTTGCCTTAGACAGACCTGTGTACATTGACTGTTAATTATTCACTTCATATTTGTTCAATTGTACACAATTTTAGGTCAGGTTGTGAATTTGTGCTTTGTTCATCTGTTTATATCTTGTTTATCTGTTAAATTTTAAATTGAAAACATCTATCTTAACTCTTTCTATTTTATTTATCACTGTTTCATTATATTTTATTTCATCACTGTCACTCAATGTTATATTTTTTCTTGATTTTTTATTTTATTATTATTTTTTTGTTGAAGTTTTCGGAGTATCGACTACTATATGTCATTAGCCCCATTTTATTATTATTATTTTACACGATTTGAATCTTTCATCCATCCATTTTCTATACTAATTGATCTTTAAACGGTGGTTAATTTTGTAAGCGGATATATATCCAGGATCTCTAGTACCAAGGTTTTCTATAAATTTTATAATTTATACTATCTTTTATTTTCTTCTTCTAATAAATTAAAAAAAAGATACAACTGCTTTTTATATATTTCCGACACCTTTCAAGGCGCTAAAACGTTGTTATTACAATAATAACTGTTCTCTAATGATGTAGGATCAGTTAAAATCCAAATTAACAAAAGTTATTTTTTAATTTCAGTATACATTTTATGTAAGATCTTTAATAGTTACGGTCTGTTTAACGTCACTATATTCAAATTAAATGATAAACGACCTGAAAATGAATGATATCGATATCTTAACTTTAGTTAGATTGATAATATACTATTTTAAGAGGTTTCAAACAAATATAGTTAGTTATTAACAAATAGTTTCAAACAAATTTCTAATCTTTTTTTTATGTGTATGTAATGGATAAAGCTATTATAAGACCCAACAATGCATTATTATGAAATTCTGCGAAAAAATTTATAAATTATAACTGATATTCAAATTTTTAATTAAAATAAAATAGAAAAAGTTACATTTAAATGATAAAAATATCTGTATAATATTAAAAAAATTAAATAAAAAAGTTGCATTTAAATAAATGATAAAGGTATCTGAAGAATTTAGTACACTACTCAAAAATAATCATAGAAAAAAAAAATAAAGCCAACTTAAAAAACTGCTCTTAAAAATAATATATAAACTTTTTTCACTCCTTCTTTAAATTTCAGTTTTTGATGTTGAAGCCAAATTTTATGATTTATAGTTGTTTGTTTATAATTTAGCGCAAACTTTAAATAAATTAAAACTAAAAGATTGAAAAATAAAAAAAAACCGTTTTTAATAGGTTGTCTTTTTTAAGCGGTTTATTATTCTGATGGTTTATTTTTCTTTAATTATGAGTAGGCCTACAAAAAATTGCCCATTTGATAGAAAAAAATATTCGTAAGCAACATAAATGTAAAAAAAACACTATACTTTGATAAAATTAGGTAAAAGAAATGTAGAGAAATTGTGTAGAGATTAATACCGAACGTAAGCTAATCTTCAGAACTAAAGGGATATGAATTTTTTTCTAACCAATTTTCTTGAATTATAGCGCCGAATTGATTTGTATAACAGATTGAAATCACACTACATATGCATAATTTTTTTTAACTCCGGAACCACTTTTAGGCATTGCTTCAGAGGATGAAATGAATGATTTTTAGCGTGTGAAAATGCCATGCCTGACTGGGATTCGAACCCGGGACCTCCGGATGAAAGGTGCAGACGTTACCACTCGCGCCACGGGGCCGGCATGATATGCCGGTAACATGATATGCACGTTAAGTCCCATAAACGTAACGGTACAGGAATCACAAGTCACTTTCTAAAATAACATAAACATCCTTAAAATAATAAATTTCCATACCAAGCTTACGAGGGAAAATGACGAATGAAGTAGTTTCATGTTTTCTTCTTTACTGTACCAAATATAAGGATGCATATCAGTCAACCGTAATGCAAATGATGTTCATTATCTTTACCATAAGAACTGGTTTAATAGTGAATATCATTACTATCAGAGAAAATGAAATTTTAAATGATGTCTCTTTTAGCCCAAGTAATTATTTCGTACGTCATAACCATAAGAGAGACTGGAAAAAATTATAGTAAAGCAACGAACTACTGTACCCCTTTCTGTGGTGATAAAAAGTATTACATGTTCATTAGATAAATTACTCGTATATGTCATACCTTGTAACAATTCAAACTAATAAATTCTGGGCGACAACAAAATAAAAAATTAATTAATATCTTTCAATCGTTTATGTAGACCATGAATATTAGTGAAATAATGAAATCATGAACCATGGTAACGGAATAGGGAACCATGAAACTATCATCACTAGTGAAAAATATGATTTTTTCTAAATGACTTTTCACCTGAGTAAAAAAATTAAGTTTTTCATCTAATTTTTCAGATCGTTCAGGTGATTGGATAGTTAATTGATTTTTTAATAATGATAATAATAATAATATTACTGAATTCATAATTAAAATAAAAGTGAAAAATATCTTGGAACACAAAGATTTTGAAATTTTTAGAAAAAAAAAACAGATTTAAATAATCGTTTAATGTTTTTTTTTCAAATTCACCCGTCTCGAGGTACAAATAGGATCAAATTATTTCTATGTGTATTGTTCTGTTCTCCTCTTCCAATATTGTTTCATTCTTTCTGTGGTATTTTTCCTCTTTTCTTCTGACATCTTACATCACTTTTGGCTGAAACATTTTATTAAAATCTTACATCTTCATTTTTCACAGTCATTCACAATATTTTATCAGTCGGTAATATTGATTTTGCTGATTTTTAATTTTTAAATGTCTTGAATTTATGGTTCTTTTTATTCATGAAGAAGTTGAAAATCTGCTGAGTCTGTCTATTTCGGTTTATCCTTTTTATGTGGCAGTAGACTGTAGTTTGAAATTTCTTTTCCTCAAACTAGTCGGAAAAATTTTCTATATTCCTGTCCAGTTCTTTGTTTGGTATCAGGTGGGTTTCGTCGTTTTGGAATTTCGCCCCCGGTGATTTTTGTGATTATTTTTCTTCCTTTTATTTACAGAGATTCAATCTGCCCTTTGGTGTTTAATGTTAGTGTTTTGGCTGCGTATAGAGTTTTGCAAATTATTTTTTGGTTTAAAAGTAAATTTAGAAATATATTTACATTACATAATATTTTAAACGATAATAATAAAGCTTATACAGTTTTTTTATAAAACATTCCAAATTTTAATTTTTTTGCAAATTGTGTTTTGAAAGTTTACAAAATAGTGGTTATATGGAATAGAAAAATATTATATATATATACATGTTTTTTTTTAATTTAGCCTTAATTACTGCATGCTAGAATTAGTATTTACGTCTGTGCTTTGCAGAAATAACTTCACGTACAAAGAACGGTAAAAAATAATTGTAATTATGGTATGAAAGTAATTATTAACTTACTGCGATAGATAGATAGAATTAGTAATTAATCTTTTAAACAGATAATATTATACCGACATCTATCTGTAATAATTAGTATTTGTCGGTTGTAACTTATACATTTTGAATGTGTGTGTGTTTGTTATATATGGTCACGATTGTACCGTGTGACATACTTATGAAGTGAACGAGGGAGATGCAGCTGTATTACATTAGAAAGGTAAGGTAGTTCGGTAAAAATCTAGTAAATAAGAACTTTAAAAATACCTTTATTTTCTTGTTCCTTTTTTCGTGTACGTTGAGCTCAGGTGAACACAAAACGGGTGAATAGAGATAAATGTTAGTTCTTTTTTTAAGTATATTCTTTACATCGTATAATATACATTGTAGTATCTTTTAAGAATATAAATGTAAGCCTAGATTAGACATGCAACTCTGACCATCGATCTACTTAACGATCGTACAAAGGGTCATGTATTAAGAATTAAGAACAGAGCATTAAGTGTCACGTGACGTAGTAGTGTGACCTCCATACCTAAAAACAAATCAGCTCTGTACGTACAGAAATATTCATAATATCCTTTTTCATCTTTGCTTCAATATATGTATATGTATTGCATATCATGAAAGTTGCCTTGTATATTCAAAGTCAATCACCTTGATTGTCAATTAATTTGATTTAAATATATTGTTTTTAAATCAGTCGTATCAATTTTAGTTTTTATTAATATTATGTAAGAATAAATTAACCAATTTTAACGAATATTTCGAGATGAACACACCTTAGCCCCAATCGAAATCTTATCTTAAGATGTTTACAGCGGTTTAATTACTTTTCTTAAATGTTACTCTCTTACTTTCTGAGGATTTTTATCAGAAAATAATAATAAAAATAAAAAAAATTAAAGCTCATAAATGATTGTTATATTTTTTTTTAGGGATCACAATTTAAATATATAATAAACGCTCCAATCTCTTATTTCCTCTTCCCTTTGAGGAAAAACAATCCGATTAAAAATATGCAATAAATAAAAATATGGCTTTGTTGGTTTTTTTGTGGAAGGGGGATTTTAGGACAATTTTTGTTTGTAAATAGTAAAATCAGCATGCGAGCATCTACTGAGCTTAGTATAAAGGTTTGCAAAACGTTTAAAAAATTGACACCAAAGATCTATCCACTCCTCTGGAGATATGATCCCCAAATATTTTGCAACAAGTTGCCACGTACACTGGACTCTATACAAAATTCTATTGAAGTCGGTTTAGCCAGAGAAAAATTATTAAACTTCAAACACTCCCAACTCTTTCTTGTTTTTTTTGGGTCCCTGGGTCATCAAACTTCGGAAAATGCAAAAAACCCATACCCCATTTTTTGACTGATCACCATACTTTCCTTCTTGCAGCATAGCTTTATAGCTACGATGCCAGGAAAGTAAAAATGAAATAAATTTATTTTCCTTACTGTATCCACAGTTTATTTTGTGTTTTGTTCTTATGGATGAGACTTTTATTATTAGATGGTTTATCCTGACAAAACATATTAGAATATAAACATTTTTTTTTTTGTCTTCAGTCATTTGACTGGTTTGATGCAGCTCTCCAAGATTCCCTATCTAGTGCTAGTCGTTTCATTTCAGTATACCCTCTACATCCTACATCCCTAACAATTTGTTTTACATATTCCAAACGTGGCCTGCCTACACAATTTTTCCCTTCTACCTGTCCTTCCAATATTAAAGCGACTATTCCAGGATGCCTTAATATGTGGCCTATAAGTCTGTCTCTTCTTTTAGCTATATTTTTCCAAATTTTTCTTTCTTCATCTATTTGCCGCAACACCTCTTCATTTGTCACTTAATCCATCCATCTGGTTTTTAACATTCTCCTATAGCACCGTATTTCAAAAGCTTCTAATCTTTTCTTCTCGGATACTCCGATCGTCAAAGTTTCACTTCCATATAAAGCGACACTCCAAACATACACTTTCAAAAATCTTTTTCTGACATTTAAATTAATTTTTGAGGTAAACTAATTATATTTCTTACTGAAGGCTCGTTTAGCTTGTGCTATTCTGCATTTTATATCGCTCCTGCTTCGTCCATATATAAAAATAGATATCTTTATATGCAGTGTAAGGAAGCCCAAAGAATAAGACATAAAGAATAAGACAAAGATTGTGTAAGAATAAGACAAAGATTTGATGTTGTAAAATTTTAGAAGAACTTTGGATATTAACCCGGCTAATAGTTCGAATTTAAGGGATTATTTTCTGAACAAAGTAAAAAAAACCTGTATTAAATTTTAATTACAAGAGTATTCATATAGTAAGTCAACTAGTGCTAGGTACCGACATATCTTTAATTTTTACTATTTTTTAAAAAATACTAAATTTTTAATTTTTATAAAATAGTAACATACCTGGGTAATCATATTGATTGAAATACCATCAATACTCATATGAGCAACTTCAAACCGAACCGTTGCAGACTAAACGTAGTTTCAACGATGTAATGCATGAGATGAGAAAAATGAAAACGTAAATTACTTTATATTCTGTATTTACTTAAGTATGAGTTTACAAATTTACTGAATAAAATCATATTTTTATAAAAGATGTTCGAAGTACCATCTTGCGTAGCGATGCATTTTTGTACTCGTGTTACCTGACGCAAATCATTGTTGACAATGCCGTTGATTTCTTGTAGAATGTTGGTGTTAGTTTGACGATAGTGTGGGGATTTGATTCACATACTCTATTCTCCAAGTAGTCCCCCAAAAAAAAATCGCAACCAGACAAATCTGGAGAACATGGTGGTCACTGCCCTCTACTGCCGTATAAGTACACGTCTTAACGTGTGACATGTTTCTCCGTCTTTTTTAAAGAAGCCGTACTCTTTTTTACGTTCTGTTAACTGAACGTAGAATTCTTCGAAAATTCAATGGCACACGTCTGTATTAACAGTTCGGTCAAAGAATAACGGTACAATTACCAGAAACAGTACGTGTTATAATTACATCGATTTTCTGATCGTGAAGTAAACCCGCAAACCTCTATTGAAGATTTTTATTCATCCGATATCTGTCGTTGTGCGATTAATATGCCCAGATAAATGAAATGATCTCTTGTCTGATGTAAAATACAGCAGCGGGTCTATCTGTCCATCGACAATATTTTTGAGTAGTTAGTTGCGATAAAACCTTTCAGTTTGTCTGTTTTCTAAAGTTGTAGAACAGTTGTAACAGGTACATTTTAAAATTTAAATCATGAACAATCTTACGACAAGATATGTACTTTTCACCACTTTCTAATAACTTACGTATTCATTTTTCCAGGTCGGCAGAAATTCTTGTCTGAGTATCGGCCATGGCCTTTGGTGATAGTCACCTATTTCGTTTTGTGTTTGCTACTGACTTCGTTGTCAGGGTTTTAGCAGCGTTAAATCTGATACTCCAATACATATCCAATTCTAGCCGTCTTGGTTCGTTTTTAAGTTTCTCACCCTGTATTTAAATGTAAAAATGCTTCTTTTTCGTGAACATGATTACTCAAACATCTTTTATGTTTGTTTATCTCTATTGTTTCTTACGCCTTCTATGAATCATGAGAACTTACCGATAGTGAGGGGGCTTGAGTGCTCAGTGATACAGAGTAGCTGGACCGAAAGTGCAACCATGTCGGAGAGGTGTCTGTTGAGAGCCAGACTAAGGAATGATTCTTGAAAGAGGGCAGCAGCTCTTAAGGGTGTAGGTCAGGAAGACTTAAACGGCCATATCAGCATCGCTCAATCTTCTGAGTACTGCGCAGCTGAAAGCAATGGAAAACTATCGCTGTGCTTTTTCCCAAGAAAATGTAGTTTTCTGCCTTTTTATGTAACAAAGATCGACGCGTCTTCTTTGGTAAAATATTCCGGAGGTAAGCCAGTGCCCCGTTCGGATCTCCGGGTGGGGACTACTAAGAAAGGAGACACTAGAAAATTAAAAAAATAACATTCTACGAGTCGGAGCGTGGAATGTTAGAAGTCTTAAAAAAGGTTGGTAGGTTAGAAATTTTGAAGAGGGAAATGGATAGGTTAAATATAGGTGTAGTAGGAATTAGCGAGGTTCGGTGGGAAGAGGAAAACGACTTTTGGTCACGAGATTTTAGAATAATTAACTCAGCCCCAAATAAAGGGCAGGCAGGGGTAGCTTTCGTAATAACTAGAAAATAGGGAAAACAACAGAGTATTTCAAAACGTTTAACGATAGAATCATTGTAGTCAGCATAAAATCAAAACTGATATAGTAATTCTAGCCGAGAGTAAAAAAAGATTTTGAAGAAACAATGAATGGCATGGATAAAGTCCTTCGCAAGAACTACCACATGAAAGTAAACAAGAACAAAACGAAAGTAATGAAATCTAGTAGAAATAAAGTAGATGAACCACCGAGTATAAAATTAGGAAGAGAAAAGACTATGGAAGTATAAGAATTTTGTTATTTGGGAAATAGAATTACTAAAGATGGACGAGCAGGAGTGATATAAAATGCCGAAAAGCACAGAGGAAACGAACTTTCAGTCAGAAATATAATTTGTTTACATCATAAATTAACTTAAACGTCCGGAAAGCATTTTTGAAAGTATATGTTTGGAGCGTAGCTTTATATGGAAGTGAAACTTGCACGATCGGTGGACCTGAGAAGAAAAGATTAGAAGCTTTTGAAATGCGGTGTTATAGGAGAATGTTAAAAATCAGTTGGGTGGATAAAGTGACGAATGAAGAGGTGTTACGGCAAATGGATGAAGAAATAAGTATTTGGAAAATATAGCTAAAAGAAGAGAGAGACTTATAGGCCACATCTTAAGGCATCGTGGAATAGTCGTTTTGATATTGGAGGTATAGGTAGATGGGAAAAATTGTGCAGGCAGGAAACGTTTGGAATATGTAAAAATAATTGTTAGGATGTAGGATGTAGGGGGTATACCGAAATGAAACGATTGGCACCAGATAGGGAATCTTGGAGAGCTGCGTCAAACAAGTCAAGTGACTGAAGACAAAAAGAAATTATTTCTTAATGAATAAAAACTTCTTTACTGTATGAGTTATTAGAAAAACACGTACGCCTGTATTTTAAAAGAGCCACTATTTTTGGAAATTTATATTATTTGTGGAAAAATCAATTTATAACTACATCTTCCGATACATCAATTTGTGTTGCTCAGTATAAATTACGATCATATTTTTGAATGATCTAAAAATGTTTATTGTTTGGTAAATTCCTCTAATGAGGAATATATGAAAACTTTTTTTATTTCTAACAAGGCTAGGAAAAAAAGATATTGTGCATTTTTTCAATATTTTTATGCTTGAAATCAAATGCAATTTGATAGTTGATTAAATGTTTCTTTTTTTAAAAGATAATTTGGTATTAAAAGAACTTTTAATTAAAAATCTTACAGAACAATATATACAAACGTTTTAGGTTATAAATAACGAATCAAATAACATCTGTTACATCTTTACTAATAGTCCTGCTGTGGGTGGTCTTTGCAAAAGCAACGCAAATCAATTTAAGTAGTTTCTGCAATTAGAAGAACATTTATTTATTAATAAAAATGAATACAGATTAAGTTATTTCTGTTCTAATTATAAGTATAAAATTTATAATGTACTGTTTTTGAATAAATTTCGAATTTCACCAACTTCCTTTATTCAACTTATTTTGTGCGATTTTGTTCAGAATTAAATTCTCTGCAAGTTTTGTTTAATGATTTTATATGTTTATTACTCACTTGAGAAAGATATTGTGCGTCAAACATAAAAAACAGGGTTCTTTACCCCAATTTATTGGTTTTCACCCTAAACTTCTCAATACCTACTGCAGTTACAGTTCTGGGACCTATTTTATTCGATTTTTCAGGGAAAAGAAAAGAAACCCGTCTTATTCTGCTCCTTTATTACTTATTCTGCTCCTCACTTTTTTCATTATTTTCACAATGGAAAAAATGATAAAAGCGTTTTAGATCATATTTTTATATGAACGTTTTCCATTTTTTCATAATGGAAATAGGTTATGAAAGTCTCGGGAGAACTTCGTGATACATTCTGTATATAGGCCTACGTGTATTAATTTTGGCTCGAAAATCTCCAAAACTATTTGATTAATTTCATTGAAATTAGTATATGTTGTAGTAGTGTACCTGAAGTTGTGTATGTGAAAATTTAATGAAGATTTCTGTAGTCATTCTTGAGTTACGCTTAATTTAATGTTGATAAAAAATTGAGATTATGTTGACTGTATAGCGGTGTATTTTTCACACCCGCTTATGTAGTGAGTCACAGTGGTGAATAAGTTGAAACTTGGTTTTTTATTGTGCTTTTTTTGACGTGTAACTATTTTTTATAAATGAAAGGTTTTTTTACAATTTTAGATTGGAATGAGCTGATACTTTTTCAGAAGGAAACAAATAAAATAACGAAAAATTTGTCTTCTTGCGCAGAGGTGTGTAAGAAGTTTTTAAAAATAATTTTCTAAAAATTAATTTTTGAGATGTTTAGCTTATTTTTTAAGTTTTAAAAATTTGTTTTCTGAAATAATCCCAACTACGTCTTCCAAATATTTCTTTAAATAATTTAAAAACCATGTAAATCTTATTATTAGGAGAAAAATCCAGCGGATATTTTGCGATCAAAATAGAGTTGTCATTTTACTGTATCTGTCCAAGATATATTGGTTGTGGTTTATAAATCTTAATAATGACATGATATTTTTATATCAAATTTTTTAAAGTTTTATTTTAATTTTTAAAAGCCCTGGACTAATAGTTGAAATAATTGTAATGTTAACCAATTACGTATAAAAATTTAATTACTTTAAAGAAAGAACAGGGTTGTATATTTAAAAATATTGTTTGTTTTTTATATTGGATGTTATTGAAAACCCAATGAAAAAATTAAATAATATTTTTTGACAATTCAAAGAACTACAAGTCCAAACTTTATTTCATTTTCAAATTTTTTTATTTCAGGTATTTCGATTTCTTTCTTTATGTGAGGCAAAATGAAATTGGAATGGTTTTTGCTCTTCGTTTTACACAATCATTCTCTCTCTCTCTCTCTCTCTCTCTCTCTTTCTTCCTCACTCTCTCACACAATCGCTATCTATCTATCTTCCTTTATATATATATATTTTTTTTTTTTGAAGTTATATACTGCATGGAATATAAAAATAAAATGCCTACAGAGAACGGTTTTTAAGACATTTTTAATTTCTTTTCATAAACTACTATCTTGCGTCATCACAAACTGGAAATATAATTACGTAATTTTTACGGAAAAAAGTAAATAATGGACAGTATCGTTATACAGTAATAAAATATTTTTATAACAGAAATGAACATCTAAAAAAAGCTTGCAATAGCCATTACACGCATGTAAACGTACTAAACAACCCCTCCATCCTTATTTTTATTTCTGCGTACATTTTTAGTACTGAGATTAAATATTTAATCACTGAAAGTACATTTTATTATTCTTGTCTGGCGTTGTTTATTATTATTAATATTTTTTTCTTTAACTATTTCCTTTCATGTTACTAAAGTTAACTACTCAAATATATTATTATCATCTAAAGAATTCGTTCTTTGCACGGGTGAGATTTATTTGGAGAAATTCTCTTATTTACACGTGTTTGTGAATTGTTAATTAAAACAATATTAGCTTAATTTTCAGTTTTTCTGAACACATTTTTTATGAGGAACACATTATGGGGAATGAGAAAATTAGTAAATCATTAATGGCTTTCGCAATCATGCAATATTATTGATTTGGTACTTAAAAAACAGTGCACCACTGTCGATTTAAATACATCCAACATAATCGGAGTAAAATAAACTGAAAGTATAAACTCTATGGAATTTCACATATAGAGAATTCAAAGGTAATTTCCAAAACATGTTTTCATAGAATTTCGTATAATTAATGTTTGTGCCACCTTTTATGTTTTTTATTCCTATGTACACGAATAAAAATATCTACTGCTGAAAAATTTCTGCTTTTCCTTTTTGAAATCTTTTTATTGATGATCAAAAGAGACCGCCAGTTTATTACTTGCCGGCGAATAAACCTATAAGCTGGAGTAGCTATTAAAGGGGAAAGTATGGTAATCAAGTCAGTAATGGGGTATCGGGTCTTTGAACATTTTTACGTTTTAGGATCGAACAATTCATATAAACTAAAAAAAATCATATGTATGTATGTCGTACTGCTTTTAGTTTTATATCTCAGGATTGACGAACCGAATTTATCTCAAATATTTCCATATATGAGGGGATTGATCATCTTAATTTTTTTTTTCAAAATTCGTTAAGGTGACGGATATTGTGAAAAAACTAATTTTGTTTTTTTTTTCAGGAGTATTTTAGAGAAAGATTTATTAAAACAAATTTGTTACCTACGTAAATTCATATATAAATAACCTAAAATTTGTTTTCAAAAATCAATTCCCTCCTCTTAAAATTGATATATATATATATATATATATATATATATACTATTTGTTCTTTTACTCTCTTCCTTCGGTTTAAATAATTTTCAAAAGTTTTTTGATAGTTTATACTTCATCTTTAAAGCTATCAAGAAATGTCTTGATAGCTTTAGAATATAATAAAAGTGCCAAAGCTGTGTTAAAATTACTGTAGCTTTGGCACCTTTATTATATTCAGGGCCCTAAATGAAAAGCAAGTTTTTTCATTACTTTCATAAAAGTAGTACTTTATTTTTTCAACGAATAAATTTGTTGAAAACAAATAATTTTTCCAACATTTTTTCCAGAGTAAGAAAGCCCCTAAACTAAAAAAAAAATATTCGAAATTTAGGAATTGTCTTGCTTAAAGCTTATTTTATAAGCTTTCGCGTAGCTTATGACCTACGCCATTTGTTGCGTAGCCGAAAAAGTAATGCAATTATTTCTCAGTTTTTTTTAGTCTATATGCTACTTACTTGTACTTATAATTATGCAATAAACTATGTAAAAGGAAACGCTAATCTGGTCAAATTTTGTATGTTAGGGCTTTTGGTACTTTTTCGTTTATCTCCCCTCAAAAGATTGCAAGCTTTTCACCTGGAAATAACTCAGAATAGCAGGAAATATTGACATTAACAATAACCAGATTGGAGAAATATTTATAATGTTATAATATTATTTTACAATATTAATATTATAATATTAATGTTATTTTATAATATTTATAATGTTTCACTAAATTAGGGTAATCGGGTTATTTGGTTAACGGATTTATAATTTAATTTTTAAGCAAAAATTTATCACATTTTCGTTCTACGCCCCCCACTTCTTTTGCATTTTTTCACATAAAAATTACTTAAAATTCATAGAGAAAAAAAAATAACATGCTGTTTTATACCGGTCACTTTAAACATTCTCCATATTAACATATTAAAACATTATCGCTTATAATTATATATATAAATTATAAAAATAATCTAACCAAACTTTACCTACGCTCGCTTCGCTTGCTAACCTCGACTAATTAATAGTAATTTTTCTGATTATTTAAATAATAATTAATTGAAATAATTACTGAATTTATTATTTAAATATTCAAAACATTATTGTTAATTATTGTAGGTTAGCAAGCAAAGCGAGCGTAGGTAAGTTTGGTTAGATTATATTTACAAAATAAATAAATATCAATGGTTATATAAATAGTTATATCGGGTTATCAGGTAATTTTTCCCACCTGATTATTGTTAATATCAGTATTCCTGCTATTTTGAATTATTTCCAGGTGAATAACTTGCAAACCTTTGGGGGAGAGAAACAAAAAAAGTACCATGCTATTGAAGATCTTGACTTTTCAAGACCCTTCTAGAAAAAATACACAATTTTAGCATTGAAAAATTGCAGAAGTTTGTTCGTTGGCCTGTTTTTTGTTTCATATCTCTATACTACTCGTATTTTACTTTTGGATATAATCGATTAAAAGGATTACAATATGGGTCTTTATATCAAAACTTTACCCAAGGGTAGGCAAATTTTTTTACATAATTTAATGCCGCTTAGGTAGCCACAATACATTTTAATGTTATGGTCTCATTCAATTTGGACCTCATAATAGAGTGGAAGTAAAACAACATTTTTGTTCTTTTTTGTCGCATCTGGACTTGAAGTCATACTTTTGTAGTAATTAAATCATTCCATTAAATTAGTATGTCATTTCGATGTGTATTTGGGCAATTTTATTCAGGGATGGGGGATAATAATCTTCTCTTTTTGCTTTTTCGATAGTTATCGTTTTTTTTTGTGAATTTTGTATGCCGACATCTGAATACGGGGTTTTGATGCCATCTAAATTTATTTTTTTGTTCTTGATCAAGAAGACGGGGAAATAGGTTACCGTGGGTTTTCATGTCTTAAACTTCTACTCAGAGAAAAGTAAGTTTTTTAAATAAGTAGAAAAATTTATGTAAATTAAAAATTTTACTCAAAGAGTAGATTAATTTTCGCGGCTTATGCGGGAAAGTTATGTAACTGCCGGTTTTTTCCAAATACTGCTGGTAGCTTCTTTTACAATTTACAATTGATCACAAAATGACATAACCCTGTAGACAGGCAGTATAGCAGTATGACATTATCGTAATCAGTTAGTGGATTAACACAGAAATATTAAAGACAATAAAATTAAGTTTTTACAAAAATAATAAAAATTGATGCACTTTCGGCTTTCCCACCATCACTAATAAATCATATAAAAAATATTTTATATACTTTAAATCTATTTTTATGTTAAAAATATTTTGATAAAAAAGCGAATATTTCACGGTAAAATAAATTTTTTATATATTTCAGAAAAATATATTTTAAATTAATTTTATTCATCTCGATCGTGTAAAAGTCGAATCGAAAACGCTAGAACATCTAAACATATTTTAGTTTGAATTTAATTTATTTACATTTGGGGCTAAATAATTCAGATAAATTAACCGAATGCAAATGAAAGTAACTAAGAGAAAAAGAAGATACATTCGTAGATCCAATAAGATCCACAAGGTTTTGTTGGATTATTATTTATTAATTCCTTTAACAGGATTTTTCTTATTCTTCCCTTTTAAATACGAGTATGTGAGTTTATTATTTTAAATTATCGTAAAATAATTTTTATTAGTTTATAACATGGTATTTGTAGATTTTTTCCTTAGAATATAATTTTAATTATATGTTTCTCCTGCAATAATATTTAAAAAATGGTAATGGATTTTTACGACGCTATATAATTAATTTAGTACGAAGAAAAGCCTCAGGTTTACACAATTTTAAAATGTATATACAAATATTTTTGTCTACGTATTTTTTCCTTGTGCCAAAAAAAAAAAAATAATAATCACAAATACATTGTTTGTTTATAGGGCTTGGTCTGTTTGTAAAATATATTGTGCGTAGTACTTGGTTAAAAAAAAATAGATTCTTCAATAAACATAATTTGCCTCATTAGTAATTTACCTTGGGCATGGCTTTTATATCTAGCATGCAAACTTGTCAGATACAAAAACATATTTATTAAAGTGTCATCATTATTATTTTAAGAAATACAGTAATAGAGTTTTTAAAATAACAGAAATTTAATTACCTATTTTAAACAATATCAATTAATTTAAACGTGATAAAAAATAATTTACGTATATTTTAATTGTAAATATGTGCTATATTTTATAAAACACTTTTTTTTTACAGAGAGATATTTCTTTTTAATTTTCTTTCCATGTGATATAAATGCAGAGTGTATCACGAAGTTCTCCCGGAACTTTCATAACCTATTATTCTCGTGAAAATAATGGAAAAAGTCCATATAAATATATATCCTAACATGCTTCGGTTGCGAGAAAGGGCTAGTGAAAGATTTAGCTCGGATTTCAGCTACCCCGGTGAAATGAGATCGTGCTGAAATTTTTAGGAAATAATTAAGGAGAGAAATTAGTGTTTTCATATGGTTTTTGATCTGAAAATTGAATAAAATAGGTCCCAGAAGCATATATAGTAGCTTTTAAGAAATTGGTTGGGGAGAAAACCAATAAATTGGGGTAAAAAACTCTGTTTTATATTATGACGTAAAATAACTTTGTTAAATGGGTAATAAACACCTAAAACTTAAAAAAAAATTTGTACAGAATTTAGTTCTGAAAAAATGGTGTAAGATAAGTTGAATAAAACAAAGAAAAGTTCAAATTTTATTTAGAAATGAAGCTGGGAGGCGCGGCATCGTGCTAGAAATATACTTTGCGTCTTGGCGCTAGAGGGACATCTTCAAGCAACTGCGGTAATTCTTTTGGAAGAAAGTGCAAGCAGACCTCACCATTTAAGATAATGTGAACGTTCTAAACAAGTTGAATATACTCTAGAGTTGGTTAAATCTTGATTTGGAAACACTTCTACTAAAACCAAGACAAGAGAATTTGTTTATGGTTGTATATCTTTGAAAGCCTTAAACGATCACAAATATTACACACCTGGCCAGATTCATTTCTCAAGAATACACTTTCTAATGTCTGTTATATTTAGACTATTTAGTATTAAAATCATGTTTTTTTATAGATTATCGTGTCATCAGCTTGTGTAAACAAATCTAATATTTCTAAATACATTTTGTAGTATTTACATTGCTTTGTAAGTAATACTACAAATTACATTTGTAGTATTACTTACAACTGACTTCGGTGAAGATGAGAGGCCATCGCCAGATATATTAGGCTACTCGGTGGTGTGCAGTTTCTTTGTCTAAACGCTCTAACTCCAATTCATGTAAGTGGCCTTTTCTCGACAAGTCTTTTTCCAATATGTTCTCCTATCTCTGTTTTCTTGATATCTAATTATGCTCGCACGTGTATATCGGGAAGTTCAGAAAACAAAACATTTTTAACACTTCACGAAACACAAAAAAACATATTTTGTTGTAATTGACTATTGGTTTTTATAGTGCTTTACCATTTGACTCCAAAAACCATTTGGTTTTACGTATCATTTGACTCCAAAATTTATTGTACTCGAACATCGAATTCCCTCAACGTTTATTTGGAAGAAAGTGTATGACAGAATCCAAGCGTGCGAAGCACGTGATGAGCAGCGGGTGGAAGGGGTAGGTAAGAAACTTGTTTTCAAACAAATCTTAAATCTTTCATTTTTAAAATAATGTATATTTTGTTTTGGTAAAGCTTTCACGTTTAGATTTGCGATTCATATTATGATTTTGTTTCATGGAATTTCGTGGATATAAATCTATCCCATATAGCAATAGATTAAAGTAGTCAAGTTAATTTTTTTTAATTTTTCTCTTAAAAACTTTTATATTGGTATTATATTGAAGAAATATACCGCAGGATACAAAAATACTTCCGCAAAATAATGAAAGAATCTTCTTAATGCATGAAGTTTGAAGTAAGTAAAGCCTGAAGAAATATACTAGAATACTTAGAGATGGAGGGATTGAGTATTACATCCTCTTTTTTAATTTATATATATATATATATATATGAATGTGTGTGTGTGTGCGCTCGCGGGCGCGTAGAAATTGATAAAAAAAGGAATCAAATTTTGGTACAAAAGAAATACATAAATAAAATATTAGGAAACTATAAGGATTTTTAAAAAATATTCATCAATATGTACTTCCTGATTGTAAGATATGTATCTTGATCTTGTGAGTTAGAATTTAGCATTTTTTCAAGCGACTTCTGCGAAAAAAAGGCAACATTAGTAGATTGATAATGACCATAAACTCCAACGTATTAAACATACTGTGCTGTCTTGGAACTGCTCCAATGGAGAAATCACCCTGAGGAAGTCTTGATTTTTCGTTTACGAATCGGACATGCGAGAACCACTTACGGTTATGTGACGGAATGAAGCAGTTTAAAAAATTTCCATCTCATAACTGATGACACCCTCATTGACGGTATGTGTTTTACAACCTTGTGGCCTAAGTTCAAATTACCTTTTTGGTATCGCAGTGTGTTACGGAACGACAATTGATAGCGCTCTACCTTTTTTCCTGCGGAGCATTCACATGACTTTTAATGCAATTAGGAAGTCATATGCTTTAATGAATTTCTACTTGTTGCTTTTAAATTTTTTTGCGTCAGTTCAAATTTTATTTTGGTTGTTTAATTTTTTTGTTGTTATTTTTGTTTCAATAGTTTATGCAAACGATGGATATTTACAACTTCACTCTTTTTCAGTAGTAATCTTTCTTTTGTTTTTTATTTTTATAATTTATACCGTTTGTGAGCCTTTACATCAGCACAGGTTTTGTTTAAAGATTTTATCGGTAATGTATTTTTGTTTTTGCTGTAACTTCTATTTACTGTTATTTAGTTGTAAGGTCTTGATATGTTATTTATTCATTATTTATATGTCGCGGCTTCGCTTTATATCGTTACTTGCGTTTCACGTCGCGGTCAATATTTTCTTTATTATATATTTTTTAATTAAGTTACCGGAGGCAGATGCAGCCAGTTGCATTGCACATACCAGTGGCAGTGGCTGTGTTGGTTGAGCCGCCGAGTAGTCGTACTCCATCGCACCCTTAAAAAAACCCGAACTTCAAAAACCCCGAAAATTGTTTTTAGATATTATCTAAAAGTACTTGCAAACCCAAATGTAGTGAATATGTCGTTTAGTATAGTCGGAAATAGGTAATTTTTGCAATCATTATTCAAAGGATTTTTTATTTTTTCGCTCCTTTCAAGATCGAATTTTAGAAAATCTAGAAATTAATTTTTAGAAATTCACATGAAGATTGCACACACCAAAAATCAAGTTTATATCATCATTTGTTACCGAGAATAAGAAAAATAGTAAATTTCTTTATTACTCCATTTTAACCCTTTAAATTTAGTATTTCAAAAATCCTTTCTTAGTGTGCACTTATACCGTAAGAATAACATGTATTCAAATTTTCATCACTTTATCTTCTGCAGTTTTTACTGGGAGTGGATTATGAATCGCTAAAAGAAATAAACAAAACCTTGTGAGTTTGAAAAAGCTATTTAATAAAAAATCTTTTAAAGATATGGTTGTATTTTTGTAGCCTCTTAATCTATTTTCGATCTTGAAAATTCCACCTTCACAATCTTGTGAGATTTTTCTTTCTCTTCTTTCATAATTGATTTTTTATTACATTATTTCTACCAATTTGAAGATGGTTAGATTATGTTTTTTCAGGTCGATCCACTGTATTTCCTTTTCTGTTTCTCTGAAAATTAAGATTCATCCACTAGTTTCCTGAACCTTTGCCTATGGAAAATTATTTATTTGGAAATAATAATTTAAATTTTTTTTATATTTCTTTGAAACACCTTATTTTTATTTTATTTTTTAAATTTAAATATCTGTTTTATTTAATCTACTTTCATCTATTCTATATAAATGACCGTAAGATTTGAATATCTTTTTCTCATTATATGGCCTTTTTTCAAGATTTTGGTAAATTTCAATTTTCTTAATCTATAAATATTATATTCGAATTCACTTTTTCCTGATAAAATTCAATAGATAATTGACCTTCCACACCGTACATCGCTGATAGTAAATTACGTTTTATAGCATCTTAATTTCGCGTTAATAGATAAGAAATTTTTTTGTAAATGTTTTTTGTAAGATGATAAGCGACTCCCGTTTTTTGTGTTATAGCTTTTATTCCTTCTTTTTATAAAAAAATTTCACGTAATTATTTAAGTTTAATGTTTATATTTTAAAACTTCTGACTGATTCTTCTGAAATTGTCATAGATTGGATTTTACTTTTATTACATTGGAAAACCATTTTGTTTTTTGTAAGAAATTTTTAGATCAATTTTTTTTGTTGACGTTTTTCAAATTCTTCAATTTTGATGATTTTTGCATCTCTAATTAATGTCTTGCCAAAATTACCACATAGTCAACAAATACTAAAGCGTTAACATTCTAGTTTTATAATTTTAACATTATAAAACAATATAATCATTATTACACCTTTATTTATCATAATTCATTTTCGATTACTTTTTTCAGAGCGAAATTGAACGATATTGGTGGGAGACCATCGCGTTGTTTCACTCCAGTTTTTATTTCCTATAGTTTAAAAATTCCGCCTATAAAATTTTAACTTTTGTATGTTTCTTTTGTAATTTCTATTATTTTATTAACGATTTTAAATTCTTTAGCTATTTTAACAAGAGATTCTCTGTCTATTGAAATATAATGCATATATGTCTTTTTGAAGTCCAGAAAATAATTATTAGTTCTGGATTTCTAACTGTTTGGAATTGTAAAATGGATTTTAGATTGAAAATTTGTTTTGGTGTTTATATACATATAATATATGCGTATATTAAACAAAAAATAGTAGCAAAATATACGTATTTTATAAAGGCCTTGAAAAGAAAAACATTTATCTCAAATAAAACCCAGCATTTTATCTACTTATTTCCAATTTAATTTGACGAAATATTTTTTGAGAAATTAACAGGTATAAAAAACCTTAATAGCAGAACGTATTTTTTATCCGCATCAAAAAGCCATAACCAAAATTGAAATATCTTGTATTTGAATTTTTTATCTTCTTCGAGTTACATATTAAACATGTTGTTTGTGTTGAGTTTACATCATTTATTTTTCGGTCTACCCAATTTTCGTTTAGCTACTCCTTGTAGACGGTATGAATAATTTATTTGCATAAAAAAAAATCTGACATTTATGATATAAATTTTCATGTTTATAAACAATTAAAAATGCAATCCTGTACTTGGGACAGTCTGTTTAAAATGAAAAGATATAAAAATTTTCCGATAATTAAGAGATAATATTTTAATGTTTATTTAAATAAAGCATTTTTGGATGATTTTATTCTACAAATTATTTTTTCATATAAAATTGGCTGACTTTTTTCTATTGTTTATTTAAAATTATTACCAAAGGAGAGGCAAGATATTATTGCCTTGGGGATTATAAGCCCACAGCGTTATTGTGTGCACGCGCACACACCTGATAACCTAGTAAAAATGTTACGTATCCCTTTCTAAAAAAAAAATAAAAAATAAATAAACAATAAAAAGGGATTATAAAAGAATTTTTCTTTCTTTACAATGTTAATAATAAAGCTAAAAATAAAAATAAAAACTAAACCGACTCATTCGAATGGAATTTAAAACTTAAAACTAAATTGATTGAGTTTTAATGGATTAATGAGAAGAGAGTAGGATGTTAGTAGAATTGGAGAGGGTTGAGGAAAAAGAATAAAAAGATATGAAGACTAGTTGTTAAAAAAATATCCCACCCAGTTATCTTATAGTTTGTGGGTTGAACAAAGTTAGAGATCCGATATATGTCAGGAAAAGTATAAGTTAGAATGCGTCCAATTAAAGGGTCATTTTAATTGGTCTCTTACACTATTAAATTTCTCTCTCTATCTCAGTTTATCTCATTTTTTCTTTCTTCTTCAACATATATATAACTTTTACAGAGGCAGTAATAATTACCATTTAAGTGGTTGGATAGGTTGTATATTGAAGTGGTGGTCGTCGTCTTATAAAGAAATTATATTTCTTACTACTGTATTCTCACACACTAATCCATTAACGGTTTTTTTTTAATTTTAATTTATTATTATTATTTTTGTTAAAATATCCATAAACAAGTACATTTATATTTCTTTCTCATAATATAACACCAGTCATCACTAAATGTCTAAAGGATTCCATATATATTCTTTTAACTTGTAACATCTGATTTCTTTTTGATAACAAGTAGGTTATTCCCATACGTTATATCTTCAAAGTAATATTTAGAAAAAAATAACCAGTAATGTCTTTTTCCCGTTCTCTCATTAGTAACTTTCAAATTCAGTGTTGCCAATTCGTCCATTCTTGCTTGATACTGTAAAGATTAAGGATAAGATGATTTTTTATTTTATGTTTTCTAATATATAAAATAAATTTTCAAGATGGGATTAGTTATCTAAATGTAAATAGCGATATTTTTATTTGGTAAATTATTTAACATGGTGGTCAAAGATATCAAAGCTATTGTGAAAAAACATTTCAAAAACCTTTTTGAAAGAAAGATTTCTGGAAGCTGCATGGGATATCTGCAGACTTTTGGAATATTCGTAAGAAAATAAATAATAATTATTCGCTTTATTGATTTGAAAATCTATATATACATATATTACGTATCTATTATAATTATTATCAAGAATTAATTACAACGGTTTCATCATAAAGTAAAAAATAAAGGTAAAGGTAAAAAATTTATCTTACCTTTACCTAGGTAAAGGTAAAAGTAAAGCTATTATTGTTTAATTAAATCTGTAGTTCTGGTATTTTAAAAATAAAACTGATGACTTCCATGACCAAGCGGGAGCATCTCTAATTTTCATCTGGAAGCTCTCGGCTTGAATCCCATTAAGCCTTTTTTTTATACACAAAAAATTCACGTGCCATTAAGAGAATTTAATTGACATTTCAAGAGATTTTAATTAATTTGTTATTTCCGGGAAAAATAGAGATATAAAACGAAAGAGAAACTACAAAAACCAGTGATGGTCAACTTTAAAGACCATTGCATTATTCTTTTATCACGTAAAGTTAACTAAGCTATTTATTGTTCTTATAAATTAGAATTATATTTATTCAGTTACTAATAGAATATTTAAAAACATTCACCTTATTGGCTGCTAAAAAATTATAATTCATAATTTAGTAATCTGTTGCAATTGTATTATCAATCACTTATTGTTAAATAATTAAAAAATCCCTTGATCTGTACGTTTAATGGGATAAAAAATACATAATCTATTAAAAAATAAAATTACAGCATTTATGTTATTTACTGATTTAAAAAAAAATTATTAATTAACAAAGTTCAAGGTTGAAAGTTAAAAGATAAATAAATATACAATTAATTATAAATATTACGACCTTTCCTTTTTGAGTCGTCAATCAGTTGACTGGTTAGATGTTATCTTCATTTCGTTCTGTGCTAATCTTTAAACCTTAACGTATTTATTACATCCTACACCCTCATTTATCTCTTTTATGTATCCCAGTCTTTGTCTTTCTCTATAGTTTTCACTTTAAGGACAAGAAGATTTTTTACCAGACAAGAAGATTTCTATCACAGTTCATTACCTTTGTTTTATTATTGTTTATTTCCAAAGTAAATATCTTTGCCAGCAATAAATCTATTCAACCACGTCTTCTAACCGAGCTCTGATTTCTACCAAAAGAACAATTTCATCTGTGAATCTTAACATTTTTATTTTCCTTTGCGTATTTACTTCGCTCTCAAAATTTTCCTTCAGTTGCTCGTTTTACATAAAAGTTAAAAAGGAACAGAAATAGATTACATCTTTGTGTGACTCTTTTCGGGATTAGAGTTTGCCTTTCTTTATCATATTTTACCAGTTATGGTAAAAGGCTCAAGTAGCTGTTCTGTTGTACAAAATAAATAAATAAAAATTATTTATTATTATTATTATTATTATTATACTAGCCAAAACATTCCTAACATTCTTATCGTTTTTATTTTCTAACATTTTCTTGTCACCAAATGTTCCTTTAGATTCACAAATTCTATGTAGATGGCTTTATTTTGTTTTAGCCTGCCTTTAAAAATTAATAACAAAGATACTGAAATAGATATCACTGATTAATATCCAACAATTTTATTGTTCTACAGAATGTCCCGTTAAAGCCCAACAGGCTAGGAACGGGGTGAGGGTGTGGCGACCGGAACGTCACTAGGCGGCTTTCTCCCCTACAGGGTTGGGATTGTTGTACAGAATGTTTCCCGTTAAAGCCCATCAGAGCTAGGAACGGTGGAGAGGGTGGCTACCGGAATCGTCACAAGGCGGGTGTCTTCCCCTACGGCGGTTGTTGGGATGTTGTACAGAATGTGTGTGGGTTTTTTAAGTAGATTTCATAAGAAAGCTACCTATTGTAATAGATACCATGATTCAACTTCGACATATCTTCGCGTTTCACATCTCCCAGAATCCAAAACCACCGTCAGCTCAAAATATATAGCTCATAGCCGTCAGCTCAATATATATATATATATATATATATATATATATATATATATATATATATATATATTTCACTTTCTTGTACACACGATAAATAACTGCCGTAATTTTGCGCCAATAATTTTCATATTGTTTCTTAAAAATAACTCGACCCAAAATCTCGGTCGAGTTCGTTACCGGCCAAAATCGGACCATGGGGATGGAAATGGAGTGGCTTTTTCGAAAAAAACGAAATATTGCTATAACTTTTTTATTAAGTAAAATATCAAATTCGTTTAAAGTGCCTATTATTCTTTGGATAAGGACCTAAAACTTATTTCAGTAAAGTTTTTTGATATCACCAACCAACGACCCAAAGGGAGGAAAAAATTGGGTTTCTTTGACAAAAAAAAAATCATACCTTCCTTAATAGACACAGTATCGAATCGCTTTAAGTGGTCGTTAGTTTTCTAACATTATCTAAAACTTTTGTCTGAAACAATATGTGATATGACCAACCCTTACGGCAAGGGACGATCAAGATGTTGCTGGAATTGTAAGATGGGGCTTGTATGCTAAACATGTGAAACTTTTTTCACATGCAACCATTGTTGTATTGAGTAAATTTGAAGTTTTTTTTACCTTTAAGGTGGACATTTTTTTTATCTCCGGGTCCACCGTTAGGCATGCTTAAGTGGATGAGATGAATGATTTGTAGCGTGTGTGAAAATGCCATGCCTGACCGGGATTCGAACCCAGAACCTCCGGATGAAAGGCTGAGACGCTACCATTCGCGCCACGGTGGCCGGCTTTTTTACCCCGTACTTAGTACTGGTGAAATCTACCTTCGCCTTCCGGTGTGCCGAAAGGGATTTTTTTAAATGGACTTTGGGCTTACATGTACCTGTAACATATTATTATTATATCTCGATTATTATTATTAAAATTGTTTTGGACTATTTTATTACTATTATTTTATGTTATGCACAGATTCATAAGTTGCATTTATCATTACTTATATACATGTAAAGTTGCTATTGATTTGTATATGTTAACGTATATGTACATATTAGTTTTTGTGTTCAATGTACAATATACAAAGGCTCAAGTAGCTGTTCTGTTGTACAAAATAAATAAATAAAAATTATTTATTATTATTATACTACCCAAAACATTCCGAACATTCGTATCGTTTTTATTTTTTAATGTAGTGTAACATATATGCGTTGAGATTGAACTACCGCTTCGCACTCTTAGAAAAAAAAAAAAGGAATAGGAAAGATAAAATGGACACATTATATTTGTACTTCTTCATTTTATTTCTAACCTTCTTGTCATAAATGTGAAGATCTTACGAACAAAATTCGAATAAAGATAGAAATAGTTATGTAGTGTAATGTAATAAAATATTCGTGTGTGTGGGCACGCGCGCGTGCGTATTTGTCTTATTTCCTTGAGCACTGATCAATTGTCGGTACTATTAAATCTATCTGATCGTAAAATTGATTCAATCAACGATTTAAAAGTTAGGAGCAATCTCCTAACTTCTCTATCTCTTTTATTATATACTACAGTTAGTAGATGAAAGTCAAATTCCTCTTTTAATTGCACACACACGCGCGCGCGCGCACATACATTTGTATAATGGTAAAATTGTTGGGATATTTATCATTAATATTTCTATTTCGTAATTTCTGTTATTAATTTTTAAGGTAGGCTAAAACATAATGAAGCTACCACATAGAATTTGAGAATTTGAAGAAAGCATTTGATGATTTAAAATAAAATAAAATGCTATCATCTTGGTAAAAGATGATAAATAAACTGAATTTCTCGAAAAGTCACAAAAGGATTTATCTATTTCTGTTCCTTTTCAACTTTTATGAAGAAGGTACAATTAAAAGAAAATTTTGAGAGCGAAGTAAATACGCAAATAAAAATAACAATTTTAAGATTCGCTGATGATATTGTTGTTTTGCCAAAAATCAAAGCAGTTAGAAAACATGTTTGAATAGATTTATTGCTAGCATCCTCCTTCGCGACTTCGCTCGCGATAAATTTTCAATTATTGTTCAAGATACTTTTACTTTTCTTCACCCCTTGACAGGTCGAATTTAAAAAAATCTAGAAATTTCCTTTTAGATATTCACAAGAAGATTACATACCAAAAATCAAGCTCATATCTTCATTTACTACCTAGAAATTAAAAAAATAAAAATTAAAAAATAGCTGTTTCAAAAAAAAAATTAAAAAATCCATTTCAACCTTTTAAACTTGGAAATTCAAAAAATCCTTTCTTAGTGTACATTTACACTATAAGAAAAACGTGTACACAAATTTTCAGCAATTTATCTTCAGTATTTCTACTGGCCGTTAATTATAAATCATTCACAACATGTTTTATATATATATATATGTATATATAGCATCCCCGTCGCGGCTTCGCCCGCGGTATATGGTTTCTTGCGTTTTCCTTCACGGTCAGGGAATATTTAGGTGTTCATGGCTTGCTTCGCTCGCCCTTCCAGTCTTACCAGAGGGCAAGACAAGAGGTGCCCCTTAGACCCCAAGGGGTCCGAGGGGCTGCGTTCATTAAAGTCGTACCTATGAAAATAATAATGATAAATAAAGATTAGAGCCTGTTCAGTTTTATAAAAAAATATCAGCGTATTGTAATTTCTTCGAGCACCAGTTTACTCACTACAGGATCCGAAATACTGAGTGATCTAAGAATGGTTTCGAAACATTTGGCCTCCATCTTAAAATTATTAGTTAACTTGTTACCCGTAATTCGTACGGGTAAAAATGTATTTTATTCGGTTCTTAGCGTTACCCAGTAAACATCATCAGGAGTACTTCGTTTTTTATTTAAAAAAAAAAAAATTAATTTCTTTTATATTTTTAGTCAAGTAACCGGAGACAGGTGCCACCAGTCGCGTCGCTCATCAGTAACAGTGGCTGTGTTAGATGTGTGGCCACGCCGTATACCGTCGTACTCCTTAAAAATTCGAAATCTTTAAAAAACCAGAAAAAAGTTTTTAGATACTTACTGAAGAGTATTTTCAAGCTACGGTTTAGAAAATGACAGTTTTAGTATAGTCAGAAATGGGAAAAATTTGCAATCATTATTATTATTTTTTTTTTTTACCTTTCTTCATCCTTTTATAGGTTGAATCTCGAAAAATCTAGAGATTGGTTTTTAGACATTTATGAGTAAATGAAAATTATACACACAAAAAATCAAGTTGATATCTTCATTTGTTACCAAGAAATTAAAAAAAAATAACCGGGTTTCAAAAGAAAATCAAAATTCATTTAAACCCTTTTTAACCCAGAATTTAATAAATCCTTTAATTAGTGTGCACTTATTCTGTGAGAAGAACATGTATACGAATTTTCATCAATTTATCTTCAGTAGTTTTTGCTGGACGTTGATGAATCAGTCACTCAGTCACGACATGTACTTTTGTATATATATATACTAGCCGGTTAAGGTTCGCTTCACCGCTCGACCATCTGACAAGGGGGTTCCAACCCCTGGACCCGCAACGCAATCGTTAACCTCATGACTGTGAGAATATCAAATATTTTATAGATTTTACTAAAGAAAAATGAATTAGTTATTTTATTTCATTATATTTCTGTTGCCATGATGACAGAAATATAATGGAGTAAAAGTGTTAATTTTTGTTCCTTTAATGAATATCTTTAATTCACAACTTCACTTCCCAAAGGGGCTAAGGCCTCGATCTATGGCTTGAAATCTTCCTTGTATCACTGAAAATTTGAAAGCAATCTGTTGGTTGTTTCATGCGTGATGCTGCTGCAAACAAACAAAGAAACAGACAAATTTACGCATTAATAATTTTCTTTTTGGGAGAACGGAGTTTTTATATATATATATATATACACACACACACTAGCTGGCCCGTCTAGCCAGAACTTGGGCTCTCGAGGCTCAGGTCAGCCCAGGTAAATCCCGCAGCCAACTTAGGGGCTCCTCGGGGCCTCCCGGGTCCAAGAAACCTACTGTATGGCCGCATAGCTCGTTTCGCTCGCCATTCCCAATTTTCAAGGGAGACCGGCGCCCTGGACACCCGCAGAGCTTCGGTTGCCATTCCCATCTACCGAGAGGGTTCCACCCCCTGGACCCCCGCACTGTACGTTATCCTCATGATTTTAAGAATAATACTGATAATAATAATTATAGCATTCAGGCTTTTTTAGAATCCTAAAAAAGAAGCTAAATTACAAAAAATAGAATAATGCGTAGTAAGTATGGCAACTAAAGTACACACACCTTTGACGACGAAAGATTCATAACTTATTTCTTCGCCATAGTAGCAGAAATATAATAATGAAGTAAAAGGATTAATTAATTTTTTCTTAATGAATATGTTTAATTCACAACTTCACCCTAGTTGGGGTCGAAAACATAATGAATATTTTTAACATCTTAACCTTCAAGGGAGCTAGGGCCTCGGTCGATGGTTTAAATCCTTCCCTGGGATAACATGAATGTATCCTGCAAATTTGAAAGTAATCGTTCGGTTGGTTCTCGCATGATGCGATAACAAAGACAAATTTTATATAATAGTATATATGTCCGAATAACCGTTATCTGTTAGATCGAGAGTGTACCTGATGCATTAAAAAGTTAGCCTTCAAGCTACTAACGAATACCCCGTTTGAATTTTGAAAATCGGGCGATTTTTTTGTAGAGATATAAGAGCACCTCATTGCACCTCTCAAAGCAGCGCCCCAGGGGCACCCCGTTTGTTACCGGTTGATGGTGATGATTGGTTTAGTTTCCCACAAGATGCCTGATCACTCTAGCCTCACAGACAGTCCCCACGGGAAACCCATTAAACAGAATTTTTTTAAAAATTTACTTAATTTTATTTTATTTAACGTAAATTTAATTTATTATTTTTGTAATATTATTCATTCCATTGATTCGAATCATTCAGTTCAAATCACCTCACATAGTGATAAGAGACTCACAGTTCGTAGTTCATTCATCATTTTCAATCAATTCAATTCATTAAAGTTTGTATTTCAGCCGACATGTACATATGCAATATAGTTCTAATATATTTAAAAAAATGTTTCGAGATGAAATACATCTAAAAACCTTCTCAGTTATGCCAAGAAACATGGGTAAAAATTTGGTTGCGAATAATCGAGTAGTTTTTTTGTTTATCCCTAACAAACAAAAACCCTCTTCCTCTTTATATTATATATATGAAAACTTTTAATATTATTAAATAAGAAACTTTTAATGATAATAATACAATAAAATTTCGTCTTAGATCACTCCATGCACCAAAAAAGAAATTTTAGGTAATTTTTTGTTGATTGTACCTTTTTAAGTGGAATTTTTTTTGTTTCTTCCATTTAACATAGTAAAAGTAGAAAAATTAAAATACTTTCTTGGGAGCTGATTTTTAAGGGTGCGGGAGCAGAAAAAAAACCGATTTTTTTCAAATCTTTAATCATTTTTGGTTTATTTATACATATAATTATAATTTTATTACATCGTAAATTACCCCACCACAAAAAAGGAAATTATTTATTTCCTTATACTTATTTTAAATAATTCTCCTTAAAGGATATAAGTAATATAAGCAATAGCTTATACTGTAACTAGATATAAGTCTTATACACGTATCCAGGTCTTCTACTATATTGTGAATTCGCGCGCGTGTGTGAATATAACCGCAAGTTTTCAAATATGAAAAGCAACTAGATTATTTTAAATACATAAAACTAGTTATTAAACATCCTTAATTAAAGAACGTAACATGTATTATACCATAATATTTATGCTTGTAAAATAACTAGTACAAGAATAAAGGAGTCGTTTATAACACGGTAATTGCTATGTAGTCTACTGAATGTATTTCAATAAAAACCTTTACTTTTTTTTTGTACCGGCTTAGGAAAGAATGATTACACTTATAATGAAAGGTAGCAACCATATAAATGACTATGTGCGGGTAAGAGAGTGATATAAATTGACAAAGAGAGATTGAGTGAGAGAAAATAAAACGATATATGTATAAGGCATGTGCAACAGAAGTGAGAACACATAAATTGATATAAGTTAATTGTTAAACATCAATACTAGTTTGCTATAGTTCATTTGCTCCTTTGAAACATGTTTTAATTAATTATATTAAATTTAAAGCATTTAAATTAAATCATGGGTTACACGTGTTAATTAATTTATAATCTAATTGATGAATTCTAATGAATACCTTTAGCTTAACAGTTTTTAACTAAAACTATAGCTACTGCATTATAAATATCGTATCCGTAAATGGATAACTGTGTAAAATGGGTTTTATATATATATATATATATATATATATATATATATATATATTTTTTTTTTGTCTTCAGTCATTTGACTGGTTTGATGCAGCTCTCCAAGATTCCCTATCTAGTGCTAGTCGTTTCATTTCATTATACCCACTACATCCTACATCCCTAACAATTTGTTTTACATATTCCAAACGTGCCCTGCCTACACACTTTTTTCCTTCTACCTGTCCTTCCAATATTAAAGCGACTATTCCAGGATGCCTTAGTATGTGGCCTATAAGTCTGTCTCTTCTTTTAACTAATATTTATATATACACACACAAATACATATATACATATACAAAATTATTCAATTTGTTTTTTCAAAACTATATTTAAATAAAGAATATTCATTTCTTAATATTTTTAATATAATGCAATGAAATTTAATTGATGCTATTGTCTTATTTCATTTTTTTTAACTCCTATTTTTAATAATTGATTTTGTTCCTAGAGATTTTTCAATATTGAAAAATTTCTTGATTCAGTTTAAAATTATTAAATAAAATACTGTATTTAAAATTAACCTCCAGCGTCCAAAAAGAGGATCATGACGCTGCGATTGTTTCGGCTATGTTATATGCGGCCCCAGTTTGGTGTAATGCCCTGAAAAATAAAGTAATAGAGCTCGGTTGTACAGTGTGTACCGCAGGCTGGCGCTGCGTGTGGCGCAGGCATATAGGACGACCTCGCTAGGGGCAGCTCTGGTGATCACTGGTATGCCGCCACTAGATTTGTTGGCGGTAGAGCGTCTTTCTAGATATCTGGGTGAAGATACTGGAGAAGCCAGTAGGGAACTCATAAGAAGATGCCAAGAAAGGTGGAACAGCGACATTAATGGAAGATGGACGCATCGGATAATCCGTGCATTGTTATATGGTTAAACAGGGGGCACGGGGAGGTTGGCTTCTGGACGGTGTAGCGGTTGACGAGCCATGTGTCGTTTGGGGGTCTACTGCATGCCAAGGCGAGGCGAGAGACGCCGATTTGTCAATACTGTCACGAAGAGGAGGACGTGATACATACGTCTCTAAGGTGCCGCAGATGGGCGTCGGAGTACCTATTTGAAGTTTCCGCAGAAGAAATAATGAGAACTATGACTGGATCAGTAGAGGGTTGAAACCAATACGTGGTTGGTTCAGACGAGTCCTTGTCAAAACACTGGAGGAAGAACGGCTTTGATGTAAGGAAGTAAGCCAGAAGATGAGGGTGGAAGGCTATCTCGCTGGGGTTCAACAGGATCGTCGCTTCTGAATGCCCTCGTGGAACGCTGAAAGCCTGCATTCGAGCACTAATCCGGGAGATCCTGAAGACACACGTGGTGATGACAGTAAACCTTCCGGTGATTCCGTCACCACGACGTATGAGAAGGGGATGGTTTTTAGTGGATACCTACTTCGGCAGGAAACCCCACACACACAGTAGTACTGGTTACTGGGCGATTGACTTTTAGATTTCCCACCGCGGCTTTACTCGCGAAATACATAATCAAAATTACACACGTAAATTACCATCACAATTTTACTAAATTTCATAAAGATTGATTAAATATGAATTGATGCCTCCTGTATGAAATTTTTTAATATATCCATCAGAGAATCGTGTTTCTGTTTCTCTGATTGAAATGGAGGTTGCATAAAACGGCAAAGGTGTTAAAAACAATATTTTTTTTTACCCCTTAAAATATTAAAACTCAAAACCCCAAAAATTATTTTCAGATAATTATCTGAAGAGTATTTGCAAACCCACATTTAGTGAATTTCTCGTTTAGTATTGTCGGCAATTGGAAAATTTGCAATGACTGTTAGAAATTCTTTTACCTTTCTAGGTCAAATTTCGAAAAATTTAGAAACTGGTTATTAGATATTCACATGAAGATTATTTACACCAAAGATTAAGTTGATATCTTCAACTTTTACTAGGAAATTAAAAAAAAAAATAGTAAATTTCATTGTAACTCCATTTTAACTCTTTCAGTCGGAATTTCAAAAAGTCCTCTTTGTGTACTTAAATTGTAAGAAGGTTTATGCAAATTTGGATCAATTAATTTTGATCAATTAAACTAACCCAGTGGTTAAAAGGAAAAAAAGAGCATTTGCCTTTTGGCGTATCAATGATTTGGCGAGATCATACTAACCGTTATGATGACTGATATTTTGCTTAACAAACGTTACTCGTTTCAATTCAAAAAATAAAAGCAGAATTTCATAGCAAAATGTTCGTTCAGCTATGAGACCAGTATGGTATTGATTTACCGACTCCGATCGCTCCAACTTCTTGGAAAGAAATTTCTGATTCCCAGAAGGCTCAACCGATGAATCCTCAACTTCAATAGATATTAATTACATTCCAGAAGAATCAAATACTGAACCTCACTTCATCACACAGGCAGAACTGAGCGACCTAATTCGTGGTTTGTATTTGTCGAACATGCAGAACTCCTAGACACGTCTTAAAGAATGCAATTTATTAAACAAGGATATTAAAATTTCAGAATATAGAAAGCTAAACGAAAATTTACTGAAATATTTTAGAAGAGATGGTTTAATTTGTTCCTGTCATGATGTTAGGGAGCTAATGTCTGAATATGTTATTCATGATTGGCGTTTATTTATAAGACTCGTCAAAAAAAACCTTAAAGGCAGTGCTGTTGCATAACTGGAATAAGTTTTCTTATATACGGTAGCATATGCTGTAGGAATGAAAGAAACATAAGAAAGTATGTAAACAATTTTAAATGGTATTAAGTATGTTGAACACTCGTGGTGAATCATTGCTGACCTAAAAGCGATAGGGCTTCTTCTCGGTCTCCAGAGCGGCTTTACAAAATATATGTGCTTATTGTGCTTGTGGGATAGTCGGGCTACAGATAAACACTACGCAGTTAAAGACTGGCCAAAAAGAAATCAATTTAATCCAGGAGAGGAAAATGTTGTCAATATTCCTTTTGTCGAAGCAGATCGTATTATTTTACCACCTCTACATATAAAACTAGGCCTGATGAAGAATTTTGTAAAAGCATTAGATAAAGATGGAGAACGGCTTTAAATATTTAGCTTAGGTTTTTTCACAATTAAGTAAAGCCAAATTAAAAGATGGAATATTCATCGGGCCACAAATAAGAAAATTGATTCGTAGAAATATATTTGACACCAAACTGAATCCTAAAGAACTAGCAGCATGGAAGTCATTCAAAGATATCGTTACAAGTTTTCTTGGAATCAAAAAAGCTGAAAACCGTGATCGGCTTATAAATGAACTCTTAGTGAACTACAACGATTTAGACTGCAGAATGTCATTGAAAATTCATATTTTACATTCTCATTTGGACTTTTTCCCTTTAAACTCGGGTGACATCAGCGACGAACAAGGAGAAAGGTTCCACCAAGACATATTGCAGATGGAAAACGTTATCGAGAAAGATGAAATGAATGTATGATGAGTGACGACTGCTGGATGATAAAAAAAGAAGACTTCACTGAACATAAAAGGAAAATAAGAAAAAATAAATTAAGACAAACGTAAATGACTGCAAAATATAGGTAGGAATTTTAATTGTAATTATTATATTATTTTTTTATTCTATTATTTAAAAATATATTAAAGCGTTATAACTAAAATTCTGAGGGTCATAAACAAAAACTGATTTCATTTTAAGATGCAGCATAAAAATATATACAATCTAATTCACTACTTTTATCTCAGCTCCAAATTTTTTTTGACCTGTGTATTTATTTATCCATATAATTGTTTAAAATACAGCCAAATTTCCAAGAGAGTTTAATTTGTTATCACAATCACATATAAGTTTAACGTACACACTCAAAATGAAATTAAATAAATCTGAAAATAAGACAGTTATCAAGAGTACATATCGAAGTATACCAGCTGATATAAGAAATAAAGACGTCATATGACACCGTACATGCACCTTACAACATTAGGATTCCTCCCAAATTGAAAACGAGAAAAAGCAAATTCTTCACGGCGTCTAATTCGTAATGATGATTTTAATGGATTTACAATATTTTAATATACTGCAGCTAACTCAAATCCAGCAATTCACCTTGCTGCACTGCTTTCAATTTGTGTGTTTTACAATGGATATATAATCAGAACTGATCGTACGATCCACGAAGGTCAGTTAATAGACCGGGATCAATGGACATTATTCCCCCGCCACAGTCGTTTTACGCGCCATAATTTTACATTTACTTAAGTTTAATAATATTTGGAGTGACCTTGCGCTTGGGATTCCTACTAGAATAAAATAATAAAAGCGTACCTTTAAATCTGAATCAAATTTTTGTGAATTTAAATTTAAAATCTTAGCGTTTATTTATGTATATTTTACCATATATATATATATATAATATATATATATATATATATATATATATATATATATATATATATATCACTAACTAAAATATTGGTAAACTGTAAAAACATTTACTGTTGTGTACGGATAACTTTTTAGGTAATGTTTAAGCAGTTTTAAGTCTTATATTATTCGTAAATATATAAACATGTCAGTTTTTATTTTTTTTATTATACAATTATTTACAAAGTGATAATTTATTTTCTACGTAATTTATATACTAGATAAAACATTTAAAAGAAGTTAAAATTTAATTAAATTAGAATTTTATTTAATACATTTAGGTTTCATGGATCGTAATCTCTAAGTTCATACAAAAATTTCATTTCAAAAATTACATAACTTTGGTATAAATGTTTGTATAATATGATAAATAAATTATTACGTAATCACATTTAACAAATGTGACTGACTAATGTATCTATTTTAGTATACTAGGTATAAGTTCTATTTCTGTTTAAAATTCTGGCATAACTTTTAAATGTACCGTCACACCTGATTAAAAGTTATGGCGTGAATAATGCATCCTGTATTTATGGTGGGGGATTTGAAAAACCGAGAAGTAGAGAAAACAAAATAGACAATTTACCTTTAATATCATATTTCATCATCTTATGCTCAAATTACTGTTTTATGTTTTTTATTTTTTTATTTCTAACGATATTATTTATATGACAGTTTTACTCTTTGTAAAAAACATAAAAAAATTAATGGGTACGACTGTATATCAGCGCTTTTTATTTATTTATTTATTATTTATTAATTTTATTATTATTATTATTTCACAAATATTTAGATTGAAAAGCCGGAGGGTGGTGCAAGTGCGGACCTTCGGAAACGGAAGAAGTGTTTGGCGTTTAACACTGGAGTTTTACTCTGCTATGTCAAAGAACTGAGCTTACTTGTCCGCCAAAACGCGACCACTACTGGAAGTAAAGGAATGCTCCCGCAATATGGAAGATATTGCCCATGGTGGAAATGTTTAAAGACGTACTTCACGATACAACTGTGGGGCCTCAGCGAAGACAGCCTGTACAACTGGACATGGTGGATGAGGCAACACAGACTTAATTAATTATTACGGATGTGGCCTCACAGATACCGGACTGGGGCCTGCGGCAGAACATGGCTTGGACGGATGAGGATTTAAGGCGGGCGATCGATGATTGGGCCACTGACGCAAACCTCGAACGGCTGGTTTTGAGAGGCTGGCTGGAAGATGTCTTCCAATCTTCAGCCCTGATAGAAGATGCTGAATTGGAAGAAGGCGTTGGATCCGTTTGGATTATTGATATGGCGGTTGGGGTCGACAACCCTCAAAAAGCTATGATGAGGAAAATAGTGAATCGTAGTCCTAGCAATGGCGACTTACCACTATCGAATAGGTTTAGTGGCCTTCCACTAGAGGATACGGAATTTGTGAACCAACCTAAGCCAGTCAAGCCTCCTCCGATTGTGCTTTACGGAATAAATGACGTTCTGAAGTTGCACGAGCTGCTGGAAGCGGCTGTGTGCAAGATTGATTACAGCATTCAACTGGTTGGAGGTAAGCAGCTGAGAATAATCTCTAGGGACATCGAGGCGTACAAGAAGATTATACATATTGTTCGAGAGCGCCGTCTGATAGGTCATACTTTCACAAGGAAGGATCAACGAGCCTTTCGTGTTGTAATCAGAAACCTGCACCACTCTAATCCACTGGAGATGATAAAGGACGAAATCGAAGGCCACGGGCATCAGGTGAAGGACTTGATAAATGCACGCCACAGGATAACTAAGGAGCCCACATCGACTTTAGATTTTTTGCCGGAGGAGACTGGAACGCGAAAGACCCATTGTGGGGTTCCCGGTTGACTACCAGCAGGGGTAGATCGCTGAGGAGATGTGCTGCAAGTGGACGTGGTATCGGGATTCCAGCCGACATACTTGCCTACGGACCCGACGAAGATTCCGGATTTGCTTGAATTTTTTGTTACCTCGGGTATATCATCTGCATACACTCTCGTGGAGAACAACTATGATTCATCGTTAGACCACTCGCCCGTTCTACTTACATTGAGCACGACGGTGCTAAGGAGGAAAGAGAGGACTATTCTTCATACGAGACGAACGGATTCGGTTTCTTACCAGGATTGGATCGAATAGAAACTGACTGACCATTTTCCCACTCGATACCCCTCGGGATGTTGATTACGCGACGTACTTTATGACGTCGGTCATGTAAGAGGGAGCATGGCGGTCTACAGCTGATGATTTGCACTCAGCCAGAGACAATACGTATCCGAGGGAAGTGACAGAACTAATTGTCTCGAAGCGGCGTCTTCGGCGGAATTGGCAGCGTTTCAGAAGGCCAGAAGATTTCTCTTCTTAATAGGACGGCGCGGAGGCTGAGGAGGTTGTTGAGGACTATCAGGGACGAGACATTCAAGGAGTACATAGGAAATCTTTCTCACCTGAAGGGGACGACTGCTCCTTATGGAAGGCTACAAAGGGACTGCAACAATCATCAGGAATGCTCCCCGCCCTACAGAGGCGTACTGGATCGTGGGCGAGGACTGATAACGAAAAGGCCGATCTGTTTGCTTCACACCTAGAGGTAACGTTCCAACCCTACGATGCAGAGGGCCCCGGTAATGTGGATGTTAACGACTTCCTTGAGAGCCCGATGCCAGTCAGCTTCCCGATTAAACCGATCTCTGCAAGGGAGATACTGAAATTAGTCAACCATGGAAGACGATTAAGGAAGGCCCCAGCCTTCGACTTAGTGACGCACAAAATGCTTCTCATGCTACCCGTTAAAGGCATCGAGTACATCAGGAATCTGTTTAACGCTGTTCTGCGGACGTCTTAATTCCCAGCGGAATGGAAGGTGTCGAAGGTGGCGATGATTTTGAAACCAGAGAAGCCTGTACAGGAAGTTTCTTCTTACAGACCAATTAGCCTATTACCGGTCTTATCTAAATTGTTTGAGAAGCTATTACTGCACAGGCTTAGGCCAGTGTTGCAGAGTAAGGGGATAATTCCGGACCATCAGTTTGAGTTGAGGTGTGGCCATTTGACAATCGAACAATCCCATAGAGTCATCAGTGGGTGTCTGGAGGAGTAGAAATTCTGTTGGGCGGTGTTCTTAGACATCCAACAGGCCTTTGATAAGGTATGGATACCTGGCTTGCTCTACAAGTTAAAGCTACAACTTTCTCAACCCTGCTTCCTAGTCTTGCGGAATTATCTTGAGGGGCGTTTTGCTCAGGTGAAATGTAATGACGAGTTTTCAAGGTCCTTTGCTATTGGGTCGGGTGTCTCTCAGGGCTCTGTGTTGAACCCTGTTTGTATTCCATATTCGCTGTGGACATTCCGGTCCTGGATGATTGCATCGTTACCACGTTCGCTGATGACACTGCTATCCTGGCCGTTAACGAAAATCCTGGCCTAGCCTCGCGGAACCTACAAATGGCGCTAGATCGTGTCTGCGTGTGGCAGAAAAAGTGGAGGATTAAGGTTAATCAAGGTAAGTCGAGGCACGTCACATTTTCCATGCGGAGAGGTGACTGTCCCGGTATGTACTTCGATGGTGATTTGATCCCGCAAACGGAGAGTGTGCGGTATCTGGGACTTCACATGGAGCGGCGTTTGACCTGGAAGTGTCACATGAGGATGAAGAGGAAACAGCTAAACGCAAGGTACAGGGAACTTTATTGGCTGCTACGGAGGAACTCAGCCCTCACGTTATCCAACAAGATCTTAATTTAAAAGGCTATCCTGCCGATTGTAATTATAATTGTTATTGAACAAAAAAAAAAAATTTCAGAAGGGAACTATATTAAATAAAACTGCATCCAAATCGGTTAAATCGTTATAAGTTGCTGGGTAAATATGTACAAATGATCATAAATTATTTAAAAAAATATATATATAGTGAATCTTAAACAATAGACAATGGATAATAATATTTAGTGTTACAAAATACGTTCATACAGAGTGGCGCACGAAATGATACAACATTTATTTCGTCTAGGTTAATTATTAATCCGTTTTATGTGGCAGAAGTGACAGCAGTTCATGAATATTAATTTCTTCTCTTTCCGATTGCGCTGTTTGTGTGTCGTTCCCAGACGGCTGACATTGGAAGACTGACTGTTGAACAGCACGTAAAGACTGTGATGTTTCTAATGAAACGAAAAGTCTGGTGCTTACACAAAGACGGTTGCGTGTACATTTTCAAACTCGCCCTCATTTAAAACAATACGAAAACTTTATTAGTGACGGTTCAGTATTTGAGTGTAATTGCGAACGGCCTGCCGATGTTCGTTCTCCACAGAATGTCGAAGCTGTTAGAGCAACGTTGCTGAGGAGCCCGGGCAAATCAACAAGAAAAGTAGCAGCAGAACTTGGGATTTCTAGGCGATCTGTGCAGCGAATTTTAAAAACCGTAAAAAAAAACTAAATAACAGTGTTGCCTAAATTAAAGGTTGACAAAAAACATAAAAAAATGACATTCGCTGAACGGGCTGTGAACCAACACGTATTGTTGAACGATGTTTGGTTTTCAGATGAGGCACATTTTCACCTAGACCGAGTGGTTAATAAACAAAATGTGCGTTTTTGGGCTTCCGAAAATCCACACATGCTTCATGAAAAAGTGTATCACGCTCCAAGAATTGCGGTATGGACCGATAACTGAAGTCATGGGGTAATAGGGTCATTATTTCCAAAAGTGGTTCGATTAGAAAACGAGTGATTCACGCAGGATGGAGCCAATGTTGTTTTAGACTTTCTGCATGAGACTTTTAACGCTAATGTCATTTCAAACCGATTTCCTAATCGTTTTGCGTGTGAACAGAACTGCCCCCCGAACAGTCCTGATTTGAATCCGTGTGATTATTACTTTGGGGATTTCTAAAGGGAAAGATTTTCCCTAAACTTCCTCTTACAGTGATACAACTGCGAGCGCTAATCATTGAGGCGTGCAACGAGATAACCGAGCGTATTGACAGCGTAGGAGTTCATGTTGAAGAAGTTGCTAGAAGTGATGAGTAGTCATACTGAACATGTAATAAACAGAACATAATCTCCAGATGTATAGTAAACAGACTGTATTTTACTTTTCTGTATTGCGATTCAAATGAATATTTCTTAACAAAATCAAATGTTGGATCATTTCATGCGCCACTCTGTATGTAGTTAATAAATGTATAACAACTGTTAAATAACTTTACGACATTTGAGAAAATAAAATTTAGCAAATACGTCTGCCTCGATTTATCGGAAATCACTATATTCCTAACTCTTCATGTAGGAGAAGCTCAAAAATGTTAAACGGAAAAGAGTAGGGTTGCGCATCATTTTAAAGGCAATGAAAAAAAAAATTGTCGTAAAAAAACTTCGTGCTACAATCCTAACCAAATAGGTTAGCGATACAATAATTTTTACAGTAAGCTTTAAAAATGACCTAAAATACAGCCCAAGTAAGACCTCATATCGAAAAATAAATCGTTTTGAGGTAGGAGAACTTGTTAAATTTCATTTTGCTATGTTTTACTGTTGAAAAGTTATTTAAGAGTTGCCCTAGTTTATAAACTCTCTCTCCCCCTCTCTCGCTGTCACTCTCTCACTCTGTGTGTGTGCGCACGCGCGTATTTATATATATAAATAAAATATAATGTCGTGAGTAAAAAACTACTGAAGATAAATCAATGAAAATTTGTATACACGTTTTTCTTACGGTGTAAGTACGCATTAAGAAATGATTTTTTGAATTCCGAGTTTCAAGAGTTAAAATGGAGTAAAAATGAAATTTACAATCTTTTAATCTCTCAGTTGCAAACGAAGATATCTACTTGATTTTTGCTGTATAATCTCCTATGAATATTTAAAAACATTTTCTAGATTTTCGAAATTCGGCCTTGAAAGGAGAGAGGAAAGGTAAAAACACTTTGTACAATGATTGCAAATTTTCTGCATTTTCGACTATACTATGCGAGATATTCACTAGATTTTGGGCTGTCAGATACTCTTCACGTAAGTATTTAAAAATAATTTTCGGGTTTTTTTTAATTTTGATTTTTTAAGGGGTACCACGGTAGACGGCGCGGCAGCTGAACCAGCGCAGCCACTGTTATTGAATTCGCGACTGGCTGTCCTTGCCTCCGGTGACTTGCCTAAATATAAAAATAAATTTTTTAAATTGACCGTGACGGGAAATGCAAGTAACCATATAGCTCGAGCAAAGCCGCGACGGGGATTGTCACATGAGGGCGATTTATATATATATATATATCGCCTCATGTATCAAACAAAAAATAAAAAATAAATGTGTTTAACCGTTTATATAAAACTGTAATAGTTATTTTATTATATCAAAATCGGTCTACCCGATTAATTTCTAATCGGTATCACTGTCAAGTAGTAAAACCAAAAACGTATTTTAAAATCAGGGAATAAAAAAAGCAACTTTGTTCTTTTAGATTATAGTTAAATATATTTTTTTTAAAGTAAAATTTATTTCCTATAGTAATAAACAAACCAAACCGCACCCTTAATGTAAATAATATTTATATCTACCGAGAAAAAAATAAGTTAAAAAAAATACTAACACAGATGACAAAGAAAAGAATGTTTAAAAATGTTTAGAAAAATGAAATACGAGATAAAAACAACGCCAAACCTATTCTGAGAATATAACCAAATAATAAATTGATGATATATTACCTTAGGTATTGACCTATTGTGACAGCTAGCCACCAAAGAACTTGGGTTATAGGGGAAGGGAATAAAGGAAAAAAGCCGAGTAAATGTTGTCGACTAAAGTATTATAAGTCCCGGTAATAAAAATAACATTTTTGAAACGATACTAAAAGATCAAAAATATTCTATTTTTCTTAAATTTTTAATATTATTTTTTAAATCTATTTAGTTAATTTCATTAATACATTAATTTTTTCATAGATTATAAATACATAATAAAATTATAAAATAAGAAGTATATTATAATTTATTAATAAAGAATTTATCTCATGGTAAGAGAAATGTATTTTTCCTTTTATTTTTTAATCATTGTTTGGCTGTATAAAAGTTTTTATGTAAGATGAAGCCATGCCCTAGATCTAAAAATAAAAAAGTATTTATAAGTTTTGAACTTAAACGTTTTTAACATGCACATGGATTCTGTGTGTTGTGTGTGTATATATATATATATATGTGTGTGTGTGTGTGTGTGTGTGTGTGTGTGTGTGTGTGTGTGTGTGTGTGTGTGTGTGTGTGTGTGTGTGAAATGGTTTAAAATAAATATATTGACAGGTTACTGTGTTGTCTACTAATTTTGTCATGCTACTTTTGTAAAAATACAAAAAATAATAATTTTTTTTTCTGACAGGTCACCTTTTGAAAATAAGTAAAATATTAATTAGATATAGATATAAAATTAATTTAATATTAATCCAAAATGTATTCAAGTTATTTATTTAAATACGAGTATATTAAATATGTTAATTTCGTTTTTTTCTTTCTCTTTTTATACTCTACTTATTCGTCTATATAATAAAAAAACTGTAAATAATTTAATTATGAAACATAAAAACGTTTATCTCGTGCCACGCAGTAGAAACCCTTTAATTAAACTGAAAAAAAACCATTAAATAAAATAGAAATAAATAGCTACGGTAAATTGTTGTAGAAATAAATTAGAAAACAAAATTATGCTCAATAACAGTTTACAAAATTTTACTTAAGGTCTAAACCTAGATGCCCATTTCAGTTGTTAATCAATCATCACCAGTCAATTGAACATAGAATATTAAAACTGGAGAAAATTTATCACCAAAAACGTCTACAATAAGAAGAATTTTTCCAAGATCGCGATTTAAGACATTATATGACTATAGTATGACCAGTAATCTTACGTGGCGCTGAAACATTACACTTAACCGATCTCGAAAAATTATTCAAGATCGAAAAGAACATCGAAGGTTGAAAGCTAAAACACGCAGGAAGGATTAAAACTGAATTCTAATAATTAGATCTACAAAAGCAGAAGACGTAGAAACAGCGAAGAGGAAAAGAAGAATAAATTTCTCGGGGCATATGATCAGGATGGATCCAAAGAGATTAAACAAGCCAATCTTTGATAAGCTTTGTAACATGAAAAGCAAATCAAATTAGCTGAAGAAGATGGAAAAGGAACTCAAGAGAAGAGGCTTCAAAGAAGAGGGCTGTTGCGATAGAAATAACTTCAGAAAAATAATTTACGATATAAAAGTTCTTGCAGCGGAAAAAAGGTAGGATAAATTAGAAAATGGACACATGAGAAAAAACAAAGCCATATACATAAAAAATTATAAATGCATAGAAGAAGACAACAGAAGCTAGAAAGAAGTGATATTTGTGTGGTTCTAAGGTGGCCTTTTAAGGCATGGCATAAAATCGTCATCAGGCATGGCATTTCACACTCTACAAAATTGTCATTTTATCTTATCGTCTGAAGCAAAAATGGTCGCGCTAAAAAAAAATTGTCTCGCATAGAAAAAGAGAAGAAAGAACAAAAAATGTTTAATACAAAACATACGGCACTTTGAGAATATCATACGAGTACTTTTATCAGTATTTATTTTTTATTATAAGAGAATTCAATAACGAATTATGTATTAGTAAAAGGGCTGTGGGAATGAATTTATTACTCGCCAAATACGTATGGCACTCTCCAGTTATACATGATATTTTCGAACTACTCTAAATCCTACTTGTCTACCAGTTCTGAAAGACATGCTGAACCTTTTTTTTTTTAAATTATCACTAAAATTAATTTTATTGATAAAAGTTTTGTAATATTTTAATTAAAATATTTTTATATAATGGTCTAGTGCAGTCCTGATCAACGCAAATGGTTTAAGGGGCCACAATGATGACGCATTACATTACAGCAGGCCGCAATTTAGGTAAACATGCTTTTAAAAAATGTAATACAAATACGGAATGAGTAAATCTTTATTGTTATAGTACGATACAATATCACTAACCCTAGAGTCTTAATTAATGAGATATTTGTTATTCTTTCTTTCACTTAATTTTTGTAAATCTATATTTATGTTCGACGTTGGACATCTTAGCTGGTTTTCTAAATTGGCATCAGTTAATGAAGCGCGTGATGAACTCTTAAAATGTTTCAAAAACATATGCGGATCCAAAAGCACTTACAACTCGTTCTGCAAAAATCTTAAGTTGGAATATCTCTCGGATGTAATATAAGTATTGTAAAAATTAATTTTTGATGTAGACGCAAAGATTTATTTCATTTCATTGTTGCACTGTAACTCAATTACCTCAATTTGCCGACTTTCAGGAACACTGTTCACCTCAACATGAAATGGGCGTGAAAATATTTCAAACATTTTATCATATTCTGCTAATTCTGAGAAACGACTATCAAATGCACTTACAATTTCTTTATATTTATATTTTATATTCCTTGCACTTATATTTCTTTATTTCATTAGCATATTTCGAGAAATTCTTAGGTTGGCTTTTTGGGAAGTTATTTAACAGGGGAAAATGTCGAGCATTATTATTTCTAAATTGGCGCTCAAACAGCAATAATTTCTTAATAAAATCTTTGATGAAATTACAAGCATCGATTATTAATTTACCTTGCCCTTGCAAGTCTTTATTTAGCCGATTAAGTTTTTCTGTTATATCCACTAAAAAACATAGATCAACAACCAATCATCACCTAATTCAGGAACAGATTCTTGTTTCTCGTTCATAAACATGTCTATTTCCTCCCGTAAATTAAAATCATTTTTAACAATTTTCTACGACTTAGCCATCTAACATCGGTAAAATATACGATATCACCATATTCAGAAGATAATTCCGTAAAGAATTCTTTGAATTGCCGATGCTGAAAAGCATGTGAACGAATGTAGTTTAATATCTGTATAACTACGTTCATAATGTGATTCATGGATAATACTCGAGAACATAAATTTTGTCGATGTATCTAACAGTGAATAATAAAAATATCATTGATTTTAATCCCTCTGCAACCTAGCTTATCCATAAGTAATTTCACAGCTCCCTTATTTTTACCTACCAAAGCAGGTGCTCCACCTGTTGTTAATCCGGAAGGAGTCCCAAAATTTAAGCTATTTTTGGCTAAACAGTTTTCAATCGCCTGGAAAACATCTTCTCCCCTAGTTGTGTCTTTTAAATTTAAAATATTTAACATTTCTTCTGTCACTTGGAATGAATCATTCAGACCGCGAATAAATATCATAAGTTGCGATGTGTCCGAGATATCTGTACTTTCATCAAATGCCAAAGAATATACTCTGAGTTGGTTAATTTTATCTCGCAAAGTTACTGCTATTTCAGCTGAAATGTCTTCTTCAATGCGATGACATATATTTTGGCGTGAAAGAATGATACTTGAAAATAATTTGCTTTTATCGGGCAAAACGTCTTTTATAACTGCTTCCAAAGAGTCCTTCACCAGTTCACCATCCGAAAACGGTTTTATTTTCTTTGCGATCAACATGGCAACAGAATAAATTGCTTTGACAATGGTAGATGGTTGTTGTAATGATGAACCAAACATCGTTTGCTGAGCTTTCAGATGCGATTTTAGCGCAGTTAATTTATATCTTTTTACTTCTTTTCTGAAATTTCAATATGTCTTATCTCATGATGCCTTTCGACATTATGTTCCTTAAATACGGCGGCTGTCTGTCTACAAATTAACCGCATTAATTTTGAGTTCTGCATTGTGAAAAAATAATCATTTTCCAACGATCATTAAATTAGTATTCTTGTTTTCTAATAATGTATTAATATTATGTAAAAATACCAATGTTTAATAACATTATTAAACTTAATGCAAATAGTGATCACTTGACACTTAGTATTTATAATAACGTTTATCAATTTAACATTTTATTGATTCTTACTAATTTTTAATTTAACTCGAATAAATTTCAGAATTTCTTTGTAAAAAATCTGTCTTCAGATGTCACCTTTATTCACAGGGAACCAATGTTTTTTTAAACGTCAATTACTGTAACATGATGTATATATATTTATTATTAGAATTAAAATTACAGTTAAAATGAATTATGCGGGCGACGCACGTGCTCTTCGTTTGCGTTCCTGTCGTACACCTCCCTCTTTCGGCTCGCAAATCTACAGCGCATCGGTTCCCCACTTACACCCCGCTGCCCGCTGTTCGACGTCATCACTCTACCCTCCTGCATTACTAAGAGGAAAACTGTGTGGATTGGTTTTTTATTGCATAACTGCATTCAAATTACAGATGAACGTTGGCGACTGTTGCCTAACGAAATCGATTCTTTCAGTAACATTTGATGTTCGTGAATATCAAATTACAACTGGAGTTCGTAGTCGCACTTGCGCGTTATAATAATAACACATGCGCTTTTCCATTTATTTAATATTTTTTGTATACTTACAACGAGAAACAAATGTTTCAATAGAAATATAAAATCGCCCGGCGGGCCATACAATTTAACGTGGCGAGCAGCTTGTTGGCCAGGCCTGGTCTAGTGGTTAACTCGTCGTCGCAAATCAGTTAACAGCTGATTTTTAAAGTTGAAAGTTCTGAGTTCAAATCCTAATAAAACTTAGTTGCTTTTATACGGATTTGAATACTAGACAGTGGATTCTGGTGTATTTTTGTGGTTTTTATATTTTTTATGTTTTTATTGGGGTTCAATTAACCACACATCTCAGGAATAGTCGGCCTGAGTCTGCACAAGTCTACACTAAATTTACATGCCCCACATATCATCCTCATCTCATTGGATTGTTTGGGGGGGGGGGGTTACTTACTGTTCACTAGTTTAACAGATTGCAACATTCACATTAGGAAAAAATAAAATAAATATTATTGTATTTTAGTGATATTTGAATTACAATTTCAGTTTATACCAGTGTCCTTAAATATCTTTTGCAGGAAACAGACAGAATGATTTCTCATGAAATCATGAGACATAATGGTTTTGTCTCATTTTATCATTATTTAAGGGATATCTTTTCTTATTTGTTACTTTGTGATAAGATCTTATTAAAAGCAAGATTAAAAATCAGGTGTCTCGTTATATATGAAAGTGTTTTACGTTTTAATTGTATAGAAGGTGTATATATACTTTTTTTTTTGAATAGATTGTTAGAGAATGTGGCAATCTTCAACGTGTTGCTGTCAAGAATAAAAAAAAAAATCTTATTGCTAATTGTTGTGTACGTATCTTTATCGTGTGTCACGTTCAGGTAAATGTCTTTCAGTGGTTTTATTTAAACTAACGGTCATTTCATGACCAACTTCCTTTTACGCTAGCCACAAGAATTCTAATCTATAATAATGTTATAAACCAGACACGAAACATAAATTAAAATTTAACAAAACTATTATTGAATGTAATTTTGAAGACATCACATTTTTTAATTTTTTTTGTTCTGTTTTCCTCGTATTCTTCTACGTTTTTTATTTACCTTTAATTTTTTTGCTTTCTATCTTAATATTGTTTTTCTGCTCCGGATTTATTATCTTTCCCTCTCCATTTTTACGTTTGTCTTTTCTTTTATTTCTTTTTTCTCTTTTTCGGTTCCTTGAAATTTTTATTTTTATTTGTGTTCTTTTATTATCTTTCTACTTTTGTTGCATCTTACTTGGCTTTTTTCTTATCTACTTTTTCAACTTTTCCTCATTCTAATAATTTCCTCTTTCCTCTTCCTTACATCATTGCAGTTCAAGCACTTGAATTAGTAATATTTTCGTAATAGCTTGATAAATATTTTAGATCTTCTTTTTATGGAAATTACCTCAAGTCATGTTTCTTATAAAATAGAACTTTATTTTAAAATAAAAGAGTATTTTATATATATGTATAAAATATATAAGAGGGTCATTCAATAATGATAAAAATTGAAATAATAGGCTGTACTACGACTTTTGGACCACCCTAGTACACAATAAGCAATGCCCCATGGCCCAATGAGATGAGGATGATATGTATGACATGTAAATTATGTATAGATTTGTAAGACTCAGGGCGACCTTTCCTGTGACGTATGGTTAATTGAACCTCAACCACCAAAATACACCAGTATCTACTGTCTAATATTTAGGTTCGTATAAAAGTAACTAACGTTTACTAGGATTTGAATTTCAGAACTTGCGACTTTGAAAATCAGCTGTTAGTTGATTTCCGACGAGGAGTTAACCACTAGACCTGTCCGCTGGGCTTAACGTAACCACCAGAAACACTAATAGATCTTCCCATCTCTGAATCAGCTTAATTACACCTGCTGCAAAGAAATCTTTGTATTGATGTCGTAGTCGATTAGCACCGTACATTTTCTTCGACATCATCATTGCCATTAAACTCCTTACCACGAAGCGTCTCTTTGAGTGGACCAAACATATGGAAATGCAATCAGTCCCAGTCAGGATTGTATGGGGGGGGGGGGAGGCAGTGCTTCCTAATGTAATTTACCGATAATTTCTCGAGTTACAAGAGCTCTTTGAAGCCGGACGTTATTGTAAAGCGATTGATGTCTTTACGCTGTGATTCAAGGCGTTGATAAGCATTTCAAAATAGTTTGAGCAGTTTATTGTTCGCTGATCACCTAGAAAATCAATAAAAACCGAGCCTTTTGCATCCCAAATACTGTCATCATGATTTTTCCTGATGATGGTTGGGTTCGAAAGTTTTTCTTAACAGGTAAACTCATTTATTTCCACTCCTTGCTCCGTCTTTTTGATTTTGGTTTATAATGGTTCATCTTACTGATCTGAAAATATCATAACGCTCCACAGGTGTTTGTGTATCAATTATTGAATGATCTCGCGTGTATCCATTCTTCTTCTCTTTGTATGTGACCGATTTTTTCTGTACTACTCTTGGAGCACAATGTCTTTGCCTATGAGTTTGAAGTTTCAAAATAATGGTAAAAATCAAGAGCAGTTTTATTTTAATCATCAATTACTTTTATTTTAATCTTGGCAGTCATTTTATTATTTAAATTTTTCTTTAAAAAAAGAAAGAAAAAGTAAAATGAAATATTCATTTTTTTCACTATTTTTTACCATAATTTGAATTTAAGCTCATGCGATGCGAACAAAACAGAATTCTCATATATCCTCATAATTTCCTTTACTTATTCTCTAATGCCTAATTTTTACATAGTTCTTTCCATGCCGAATTCCAGTATTTTTAAAAAAATAACAATTTTCAAGAATTTTTAAGAAATAGCTATTTCAGTAGGGAAGGGTTATTTAAAAAAAAACACCCATGAATCTATCGATACCTGTAAATAAAATTAAGGCAAAATATTTCTTGCAAGAGCAATCGCGTACATTTATTCTTTTAAAAAATAATTAATGTTTTACATTTCTTTATGAGTGCTGTCCATAATGCAATCTATATAGTATTTTTTTTTTTTGCGTGATTTTATAGTATATTCTTGTACAACGGTTATAGAGTAATACTTTTAAAAGAGATTTTCTTTCTAGATAAAACCGTAGTTTAGTATTTGAAACGAAAGGACCGGAATTATTATTGATTGAATGAATTTATTAAAACGAATACATTGTTTTTTTTGTTTTTTTTATTTTAAGAAATAATCTGAAGTGACTGAAATACCTTGTTCGTGAAAAATGAAATAAAATAGAAATACTGATGGCCTGAAAATTTCAAAATTGTGTAAAAGATGATGAAAAATGATTAGTTATTTGGTACTTAATAAGACAAAGTTGTAGAACTTCACACATAAACAAAAAGTTACGTAAAATAGGAGTCATAATTTTTCTTTAATTTCTTGAAAAAAAAAGCTATAGTAATGAAATTCAATCGGATATTTTAACAAAAAACTCTTTGATAAGTAAAATAAGACTACCAGACATTTTATTGTCATTTTTGTAAAGCGAGTTATTTAAGTTTCAAACTTATCAGTAAAGTTACAGCTCATCACGTAAGGATACTATCAAATGTTCTCAAGTTGCTCTTCGAGATCATTTTATTATAGATATTTAAAATCTACATTCTTTACAGTCAACAAAAAAAAAAAAAATTTTTCTTCTAGTTTTCTCAGGTCTAGTTTTTAACTACATTTTTATCATTTCCAATGAATCAATCTAAATTTAAACTATTTTTACTTCCTTTTGTACGAAGTATTGTGATAGCGAAAAATTTCGGTTTTCCGTTTTGATCATTTTGATCATCCCTGAATCCATTTTGACTAGTTTCGTCGTTACGTCTGTAGGTACGTATGTATGAACGTACGTACGTACGTTCGTATGTATCTCGCATAACTTAAAAACGATTAGTCGTAGGATGTTGAAATTTTAGATTTAGAACTGTTGTAACATCTAGTTGTGCACATTTTGACTGGACCAAGAGTGTCCAAAAAAATTCAAAACCCAAAACAATTTGGATTTTAGAATTTTTCTTAACTGCAGTATTAATCATTGAGAGCTTTTCAACGATATATCACAAGTGGTACTTATTTTTATTAGTTCCACAGTTATAGCCAAATGAAATTTTAATTAATGAAATATTTGGATCTTACAAGGGCACATCGGTTCAAATCAGACTTCATCTCTTTTATTTTAACTTTTTTTTTATTTTTTATTTAAATATACTGAATTATTAATAATTATTAACTTCCGATTGTAAAAAAATGTTTGCGATAAATAATAATTCAATAACAAAAAAAAGGGATGTGAAAATTAATCAGAAGTTATTAGAGAAATAAAATTTTATGTACTTTTAAAAATGTGTATATGTAATTTAATAGGCTATGAGGAAGTCATATGGTGTCCACATAAGATTTGGTGAAACATCTGATTATTTAATATTAATTGAAAATTATAATTTAGAATCGAATTATTTTTGGATTTTCTTAACAAAATCTTTTAAAAATTGTATATTTATTTTTAAAAAATAATTGTATTTAATTATGTGACCGAAAAATATTTTTGAATTGCATTCAATTTAAAGCGATTGTTATCACTTAATATCAAATAACAATGGTCTTGAAACCTGGAAAGTCTTTGCGGGAGGTGTCTTCGTATAGGCTTATAAGCCTGCTACCGGTTTTATCCAAGATCTTTGAGAAGCTGTTCCTGCACAGATTGTGGCCAGTGTTGGAAAGTGAAAGAGTGATAACCGATCATCAATTCGGCTTTAGGGGTGGTCACTCGACTGTGAAACAAGCCCATAAAATTACTGGTGTTATGGTCAGGTGTCTAGAAGAGAAACGATATTGTTCGGCGGCGTTTTTGGACATACAGCAGGCATTTGACAAAGTTTGGATACCAGGCCTTCTTTTCAAATTGAAATCCGGCCTACCACAACCGTACCTTTTAATTCTTCGCAGCTATGTAGATGGTCGCTTCTCGCGCGTTAACTGCAATGAATAGATGTCAGCGTTTGTCGATAACTACTCGAGGGTTCCGCAGGGCTCAGTTCTGGGGCCCGTTCTGTTCCTGATCTACACTTCTGACCTGCCTACTCCAGCCAATGTCACGGTTGCGTCGTACGCGGATGACACGGCGATCTTGGCGGTTGACGATAGCCGGTTACTGTCTCGGAGAAATTGCAATCTGCAATGGATACCATCAGCGTTTGGTTGAGTACATTTAGGATAAAGGTTAATCCGCAGCCGGCGGGCGGGGAGGCGAGCTAGAGTAAAGGACACTCCTCTGGCGCGAGTCAAACTTGATTGTAGATCCGTTCCAGAGGAGTAGGTGGGAATATAAAAAAAAAAATGAAAAAAAAATGATAAAGGTTAATCCGGCGAACTCCAGCCACGTGACGTTCACAATGTGGAGGGAAGATTACCTTGCAGTTCGGTTATACGGTGTCAGGATACCTCAAGTCAGTGCGGTACGGTACCTTGGATTTTACCTTGATCGCCGTTTGACGTGGAGGGATCATATTTGGAAGTTGCTTGAAATTGAGCTTAAGAAGATGTACTGGGTGTTGGGTAAGAGATCTCAACTTTCTTTGTCCAACAAGGTTCTGCTCTACAAGGCTTTCTTGAAACCGATATGGACGTACGGGATTGAACTCTGGGGAACGGCCAGTAACAGCAACGTGGAGGTCATTCAACAGTTTCAGAACAAACTTCTTTGTGGTTCGCGAGGAATGCTGAGATCCACGATTACGTAGGCATCCAATACGTTTGATAGGAAGTTGGACATCTAGTTTCAAGGTATTTGTCCAGGTTGGATAAACATATTAACCGTCTCGCTTTGAATCTGCTAGCAACAGCGTGGACCTAGGAGACTTGTTGATGACCCGTTATGATGATCCGGTTTGGCGGCTTAGTGCGCATGTTTATTGTTTCTTGCATGTTTCAAAGTTAATGTTTCGTTTATTGTTGTATTTGAAGTTAATATTTATTTTGTTGTTTAAATGTTAGTGTTGACTGGACATTCGAATGGACACTCAAAAACACTATCAAATATTATAATATTTATGTTTTACCATTGTTTGCTTTTTATGATGTTATGCTAATGTTTTTGTAATACTTGAGGATTGTCATTGGGTGGTCCTCTTTCACGAGATTGTCAGTCATACGACTTGCTTATATCTTCATTGTAGAAGCTGATTGTAAGTAAATAAAGGAATTCACAAAAAAAAATTGTATTATTATTTTAGCAATGTGCTGATTATTATTAATCGAAATACTATTTAAAGGCTATATTTATTATGAGCTTTTTAATTATTTTATTATATATTTATACCAGTAGTATTAATTTTATATCACATTGAATGCAATTACCATTTCAACTAATCATGAATATTAACAATTTAATTATATTATTGTTTATTTATTCACAACTAAACTTGTTTGTTATTCTGATTATGGATTGTATCATTTATGTAACTTATTTGTAATTGCAAAAATCATATGATTCATGTTATTGTTTATAATAATTTAATTTATAATATATACAAAAAATTATAATTAGATATATATATATATCATATGATTATTGGCAGGCAGTTTTGTTAAGACTCAGATTTCATTTCATGTTCTTTAAATTTGTATTATTAATGAGGAACTTTAAATTTTATTTAAACTTTGGACGGTTGCACACAGCTCCGGGCGGCTGCACCGGCTCCCTCCACACTAAAAGCAAAGCTTTACTTTACGATGCCTCCTACTGAAATAGTCAGTCTTCTGCCAGGCGTCGATGACTCAACATGTGTTATTACAATATTGATATATATAAAGTTATTACAAGTTCAAATATTATAATATAATTAATTAACAATATAAAATATTAAAGATTATTATTTATTTAATTGAACGAGTGAAACAGAAGATTTTTTTAACCTCCGGGACCACCGTTAGGTAATGCTTCAGAGGATGAGATGAATGACAATTTTTGTAGCGGGTGAAAATGCCATGCCTGACCGGGATTCGAACCCGGGACCTCCGGATGAAAGGCCGAGACGCTGCCGATTGCGCCATGGAGGCCAGCAAGAAAAAAGAAAAGATTTAGATTAATTAAACGTAACCAAGGTACTTTACCAAGGCTGCAGTAATTCATCATTGATGAACTACTGTCGCCTTGGCTTACAATTTGGTTTACAAATTGAAGCCTGTATCAATTCCCGGCCTACCTTCGCTATTTCAACAGATCATAGAGATCCAGAACCTCTATCTCCAGGATACTTTCTCGTAGGATGTCCACTCACTTCCTTGTGCCTATTACCAATATTATTTTATTATAATATTTGAACTTGTAATAACATTACGTATACTAAAATGATGATTCTTCAAAGTTTCAAATTATATTCGCGGCTGGAGTACTAAAAAATGATGTTTCTTCAAAATTTCAAATGATACCTTCATTAACATCACTCTATATAATAATATTATTTATTTTATACAAATTTTGCTCGCATAATATTGTGCTGGAACCAGAAATATTCTATAAAGTTTTTTTCAATAATTTGGGAGACCCGGGTAAAGCAGGTTATATAAGTAATTCCATCTAAAAATGTTTCAAGTTAAAAATTTATCAAAATCATATTAACGTTTTTTAAAAAAATTCAAAGTGGTGTTGGTGCTATCATATAAATTCAGTATTTGGATATTTTTTGGAGGGGTTTTCTTCATTAAACGAAATTTAGTTTGAAGTGACTTATCATTTGTCTTTCTTTTCTTTGTTTAAAATAAAATAACTGCGTTTTGTTCAGATTTGTACCGCGTACAAAGAAATTAATTTCAATATTTTTAACGAAAGAGTTGAAAAATTTCATTGTAATTTAAGCTTGTCCTGTTTACATTCACACATTTTTAATTTAGATTAGGCTATATGTTAATTTTTGTAAACAAAAAGTTTTAATCAATTTATAATCCTTTATAATAAGAAAAACTATGTTCACAGATTATTAATGAAAAAAAAAAACGTATAAGATTTTTTTTTAAGATTTAATTTTTTCGTACATCTATATTTATTAAAAACGAACATGAAACGCAAAACAATTTGCTACGAAGCTTGAAAAAAATTAATTATTAAAAACAAAATGTTTTATATATGACGGGATAACTTTGAAATGTACGTTTTTTTTTAACGATTTCATAGGACGAATGAGGCGCATTATTAGATCATTTTACATTGAAAAATTACTCAACGTAGTTAAATTTTTCATTCATGACACATCCTTAAAAAATGCATTTTAAGCAGATTTCCCCTCTTCACTTTTTTTCTTATTGAAATTCTTTAACAATTGATCCATCTTGAATGATGTCACGGTTTTTTAAACTTCCATCTTATTCAGTTATTATTTTATTAATAAATTAAAAAATTTTTAAATAATAAATATGCAATTTAAAAATTGTACGATTGAGAACGTATATTACTGAACAATCGTATCTTTATAAATGAATAAATGAATACCGATTGGTAAATACAACTCGGAAAATTTTTTGATGTTATTAGTACGGTGCGATAGGGTGAATTATATATATATTTTCCGCTAGGGTTGAAATCTTGAATTAGATGAATAATCGATGCGGGTAGAAAATATATTATTCCACCCTAAATTGAAAAATCTTTAGTTATATACTAGTTACTATCCCTTCCATTTCGAGTTTTAAATAAAAAAATAATAATAGTAATAATAAAAGAAAATTCAATTCATCAACGTCATCATTATTTCTCCCTCTAATCAATAAAATATATTTATTATTTTTATCCTCTACTTTTAATATTTCATTTTTTTTAACTTTTTACATTTTTAAAATAACAATATCCAGTTATTAATATAATTAAAATACCGTAGCCAATGTAATAAATAATAATATATTAACAAACATATGGAGGTAAATGGAAACAACAAGGTGGGTAGTTTTTATTCTACTTGGTTTTCATAATTTCGTGTAACATCTTAGTCGTTCTGACATAAGCAATATATTTCCGATTATTTTTTTGTTTTGAAAATAAAAAAGAAAATTACTACTTTTAGATGCAGATTTTTCATGAACTATATATCTTTATATCTGTTGAAAAAAAAAACATAAATAAATAAATAAATAAAAATATAACATTTATAAATACGTGGATATATATTTCCAGATATATACGTCTATATACATAAATAAATTGTGATTCATTCTTAATCTACACCCAGCAAATACTACTGAAGATAAATTGATGAAAACTTGTATACCCGTTCTTCCTACTGTGTAAGTGCACACTCAGAAAGGATTTTTTTTGAAATTACGGGTTTAAAGGATTTAAATAGATTTTTTCTTTTTTTTTAAACCAGACTGTTTTTTTTTTATTTATCGGTAAAAAATGAAGATATAAAGTTGATTTTTGGTGAGTGTAATTTTCATGTGATTATCGAAATACCAATTTCTAAATTTTATGAAATTCGACCTTGAAATTGGCGAACAGAGTTAAAAAATTTTGAACAATGATTGCAAATTTTCTCCGTTTCAGGCAGTACTAAACGAGATATTCAATTGATTTGGGCTTGCAAACACTCCTTAGATAAATACCTAAAAGCCATTTTCAGGATTTTCTTAATTTCGATTTTTTAAGGACTGCGACGTTGCACAACGCGGCAGCTCAACCGACACAGCCGTTGCCACAGTTGCTGTACGGGCAACACAACTGGTTGCTCCTGCCCTCTGTTACTTGGCAAAAAAAAAAAAAAAAAACAATAAAAATAAAATTGACTGCGACGGAAAACCCAAGTAACCACATAGAGCGGGTGAAGCCGCGACGTGGATATATATATATATATGTATACACTAGGTTAGATTTTTAATTATTTTTTTTTTTATATATCTACTTGACACTGCCTATTTTAATATTAACTGTCGTTAACAATAACATTAATGACAAAAAAGGTCATAAACGACAAGGACAAACAATATTACAAGTCACTGACGTCCAATGAAAACTGTTTTAAACTGCATAAATCGTTCTGTTAAATTAAGGTAATTTAGATGTTGCTTAAATTTATTTAATAGGTACTTTTATGTTCTCCTTCAATAAAAAGTCTGAAAATTAGAAGAAAAAAACTATTGAAATTCGCACAAATATATTTCGACTCCCCATTTTTTAATTTAATTCTCAGGAAAAAAAGTTGGTAGATATATTGTTTTATCACATTTTTACTTTTCAGTTTGTTGAATAATTTATCTTTTATAATTATGGGAAATAAAAAAAGGTTTTATGTTGAAGATTAACATACTTGGATTAAAAAAGAAATGAAATCTGCAACCACTACAAAAGATAATAAAAAGAAAAATTGACTTAAAAAATTCACTAAAATTAAAATATATTTTGTCATGTAATGACGAAAATAAATTATGAAAAATAAAATAATATAAATATAATATAATATAATAAATTATATAAATATATTATTTATCAAAATAAATATATTTATCAAAAAAAGAAATTAATTTTTTTTTCTTTTTAGTGTTTTTTATGATGTTGGTTTAATTTTATTTAATGTTTATTTTATTATAAAAATGTTAGTTTCTTCAAATTTATCTATGAAATTAGTATAGGGTACCGGCATAAATATCCGTTATACGTTAGAAACGTATAGGGCAAGAGACCTGTGTGTTAACAAAATAAAAAAATAATAAACTGAATGTATAGAAACGACATAAATTAACTTCTGTTGGGTGTAACTTCTGGAAAATGGGAAATTTATCAACTTTCTTACTTAAATCAAAAGATTAATTTAAAAGGTTTCTTTTAAGGTAAATTTAACAGTCTTCTTTTTAATATTTACTATAAGGTACAGTTTTCAAGTAATTTTGCAAGAATATATTTCGAATATAAGAACCACAGAAGATTACATTCGTATTATTATGTTACAATTATTTAGTGTTAATAAAGGAACGACAGATGTCTTAGATGATTATATATATATATATATATATACAACACACACACACACACACACACACACTCTCGTACATATACAGAGTGATTCACGAAGAATGTAATGAACTTTCAGGACATGTTCTACTGAAGAAAATAAATAAGGAAGTTCATATAACAATAGGTTAGGAATCGTTTCGTTTGCGATTTTCGGTTAACGAAAGATTTCGCCCTGATTTCTGCGCCTTCGGTAAAATTAAGTCACTCTGTAATTCTTAGGATGCAAATTAATGGTTTCAATTTATGGTTTTATATGAAATCAGACCTGAAAAATCTAAATTGTAAAAATTAGGTCCCAGAACTGTATTTTTAGTAATTTTGAGAAATCTGGGATAAATATAAAAGATTGGGGTCGAAAAATACAGTATTTTATATTTGAATAAAATAATTTTGTTAAATGTAACACTGTTTTATATTTGAAATAAAATAATTTTGTTAAATTGGTAATAAAGACATAAACGTTTTAAACAAAACTTGTATAGGATTTGATTTTGAGAGTAAAATGGTTTGAATAAAGTCTACAGAACTAAATACAAACCTAAGAATTTTAAAGTTTATTAAAAACAAAAAAATATCAGAATTTCAGGTCAAATTTAATTTAAATTCACTAAATTTACCCTCAGTAACAGTCCTAATAATTACAGTCTGACTTAATTTTACCAAGACTCAGAAATAAGAGTGAAATCTTTCGCTAAGCGAAAACACTCGCAAACGAAGCGTTTACGAACTTATGTTTATATGAACTTTCTTCTTTATCTTCACCAGTGGAACATGTCCTGCAAGTTTGTCAATCACTTTGTATAACGTACATATATATTAAAACTGAATTGCTTACAAAATCGCAAAAAAATAATGATTATTGTTTCTTATAAATTAAACTTTTAAACTACGTTCACAATTAAAAACAAAAAAACTAATAACAATTATTTATATAGATATTTTTTTAATGGCTTTATAAAGTCATAAAAAAAGATACTTGAAGTTTTATTCTTTTCAATAGTTTTTTTTAAATTTTTAAATATGTTTAATATTAGCCTTACTTTTATTTTAGTTTTTGATAAGAAAAAAAAAAAAAACAGCTACCAGAATTAAAAAACCCACATGAAAAATAAAGAAAAAAATGCAAAGGATAAAATATCTATTCATAAATTCATAAAAATAATAAAATAAATATGGAGAAAGTTCAACAATAAATAAAATTAGTTTTAGATTATTAACTAAGATTTTATCAGAATATGGATTAATCTTTTATCTTATGTTTCTCTAAACAAATTTTCTTCTTTTCCTGTAAAAATAATTTGAATGAAAAATTTTATTAGGTTTTCTTATATATTATAAAATAATTCGATATATCTTCAATATGTTTACACAGAACTTTTTTTCGTTTAAATAATCATCTGTTCAATTTATTCGAAAAAATATATTCGTGTTAATTTGGTTATTTGAAAATGAGTTAAAAATAAACTTTGCTATAAGGTAAATTTAAATAACCGTTCAAAAGTTTAAATCATTATGAAATTCAATTAATGTAATCTGTAATTTAAATAGGCGAATTATTATATAATCTATACTAATGGCAAATATAAATAAATTAAATAAATAAATTTTTTAATGTGAGTGCGCGCGCGCGCATGAAGTGTGCTTGTACAAGCGTGTACATAGTAATGCTCAGGTGAATTTGCGTATACTTGTCTGTATACATTATTAATGCCCAAAAGCCCAGTGGGTGAGCTTACATAATATATATGTGTATATAACTCATATATTTGTTCAGCCTTCACACAAGCCCCTACTCTACCGTTTCATATACTACATGTCCTAATAAACTGCATCCAAACAAATTTGAATAGAAGCCAAATGTTTTGGCAGGCCACACAGTGCACGCTTGAAAATTCCTTTCCTAAATTCACAAACTAGTCAAAGTAATAGTAAAATTATAAAATTTACAGTGAACTATTCATACTGTTTTGATTTTTATTTTAGTTTGAAGTTATAAATTATTCCACATAATATGATGGAGTTATGTGGGAAATGAAGAGAAAAAAAAATATAAAGCTATATTTTATCAAAATATATTATTTAAGTATCCCTTATTTAAAAATCAAAAAGTTTCTCATAAATTTTCTTTGATAATGTGCCACGATTATTCAAGGACGAATGGATTAGTCAACTTTTGTCTTACTTTTTACTTTAAAAAATATCTTTATTCATTAAGGTTTATTCAGATATATAGATGAACTTATACAGAAAAATCAGCAATACAAGATAACAATTTCAAAAATAGAAATAACTTAGGAATAATAAAATATGCTAAAATATGCTTATCAAAAAACTTGAAAATTAAATATCATGATACATAATAAAACCAGAGCTATTATGCGTGCAAGTAAATATGATTATGATATGGGAAATATAGAAAAGGAGAATAGTTATAAAAATGTTAGCTCCTGTAAAGGTTAGAAACATATTAAAACTGAGAAGCAACAATAAAATACATAAAAAATAACAAACAATGAAAAAAAGTATTAATGTTCTGTGGTCACATTGTCAGAACGAGTAAACCAAGTTACTTAGCAAATCTTTGATTTCTTTTATAATAGGAAAACAGAATTAAACTGTTTTAAAAATTTAAGACATAAAATTTTAAATATAACAGAAAAAGATATTAAAAATAAAGACACCTTTATAAACAAACTCATAGTGTTCAATACATTCCAAGAACAAAAGATTACAAAATAAAATCTGAAAATAAAGTGGTTGGAAGAAGGTAAAAAACAACTTGTAATATGAATGAAGTACTGGAAAGTGAGGAACAAAGATGATTGTCTTCTAAAAATACCAAATCATTAAGAAACGGAAATTCCTCCCTAAGCAAGTAAGATGAAATTACCTCTAATTCAACTAATCTGCTAATTTGAAAAAGGTAAAGGACCAGAAATAATCAAAAAAAATTAAAGTCAATAATTTTAACCAAATCAGACAAATTTCCTGGTTTGGTAATCAGTTAATCTCACATCCATAGCTATACCTCAGATTTAATAGGACTCAGGAATCAGGGATAGGTTTTAGCCAATAAATATTACTCCTTCTATGAAACTATTATGTTTTGTAAACCTTAGAAGAAAATACTGGTCTTAGCGATAACAATGTTCCCATATGTATTTTCGTAATATTTAATTACACATACGTGATTCTAGTGAATGATGTGATGGAAGGGATCATTTATCAGTTTTTTACTTTGATGTGCTGGTCACTCTTCTTGTTAGTACGTACTAATCAAAGAAGAGAGAGAAGAATCTGTAAGAGTGAAAAAGAAATAAGTAATAAATTCCAACAATAGTGGCTTTTATATATAGTTTATAAAACGTACTGCTGTTTATTCCCTCTATGAATCATGAGACCTTGCCAATGGTGAGGTGCTTGAGTGCTCAGTGATACAGAGTAGTTGGACCAAAAGTGCAATCATATCAGAGAGGTATCTGTTGAGAGCCAGACTAAGGAATAATTCTTAAAAGAGGGCAGCAGCTCTTAAGGACGTAGGTCAGGAGGACTTAAATGGTCATATCAGCATCGCTCAATCTTTGGAGTACTGTGCAGCTGAAAGCAATGGAAAACTACAGCTGTGCTTTTTTCCAAGAAAATGTAGTTCTCTGCATTTTCATGTAACAAAGATGGAGGCACCTTCCTCGGTAAAGTATTCCAGAGGTAAACTAGTTCCCCGTTCGGATCTCTAGGTAGGGACTACTAAGGAAGGGGTCACCAGAAATTAAAAAAATAACATTTTACAAGTCAGAACGTGGAATATTAGAAGTCTAAAAAAGGTTGGTAGGTTAGAAAATTTGAAGAGGGAAATGAGTAGTTTAAATGTAATGTAGTAGGAATTAGCGAGGTTCAGTGGGAAGAGGAAAACGACTTTTGGTCAGGTGATTTTAGAATAATTAACTCAGCATCAAATAAAGGGCAGGCAGAAGTAGGTTTCGTAATGAACAAGAAGATAGGAAAGAGAGAAGAGTATTTCAAAATACATAGTGATAGAATCATTGTAATAAAAATAAAATCAAAACCTAAGCCAACAACAATGGTTAACGTCTATGTGCCTACAAGTGCCCATGATGATGATGAGGTAGAATGTGCATACGAAGAAATTGACAAAGCAATTAAACTTATAAAAGGGGATGAAAATTTAATAATAGTTGGAAATTGGAATGCAAGCAATCGGAAAGGCAAGGAAGGAAATATTGTGAGTGAATACCAGCAGGACAAAAGGAATGAAAGAGGAGAAAGACTTATTGAGTTTTGCACGAAGTATAATTTAGGAATTGCCAACACCCAGTTTAAAAATCATAATATAAGAATGTACACATGGAAAAAGCTGGTAGATAGTGCAAGGTATCAGATAGATTATATCATGGTTAAAAAAATATTTAGAAATCAACTCGTTGACTGCAAAGCTTATCCTGGAGCAGACACTGATAGCGACCATAATTTATTGATAATGAAATCTAGATTGGGGTAAAAGAACCTGAAGAAAAGGAGTCAGATGAATAGGTGGAATCTAGAGAAGCTTGAGGAAGAGGAGATACAGAAGATTTTTGAGGAGGACATCGCAAGAGGTCTGAGTAAAAAAGATAAGGTAGAAAATGTAGAAGAAGAATGGGAGAATGTAAAAAGGAAATTCTTGAATCAGCATAAGTGAACTTAGGCAGAACAAAGAGAACTGGTAAACAACCTTGGATATCAAAGGATATATTAGGGTTGATGGATGAACGAAGAAAATATAAGAATGCTAGTGATGCAAAAGGTAAAAGGAACTAATGAAAATTAAAAAATACTGTATACAGGAAGTGCAAATTAGCGAAAGAAGAGTGAATTAAAGGAAAGTGTTCAGAAGTGGAAAGAGAAATGTTCATTGTTAAAACAGACATACAAAAAAGTTAAGGAGAATTTTGTGGTACATAAATTAAAATCTAATAATGTGTTAAACAAAGATTGTACACTGATTTATAATACGAAAGAAAAGTTTGATAAGTGGTTGAAATATATTGAAGGGTTATACGCACGAAATGAATTAGAAACTAGTGTTATAGAGGAAGAAGAGGTTAAAGAGGATGAAAAGGGAGATACAATACTGAGATCTGAATTTAAGAGAGCATTAAAAGATTCGAATGGCAGAAAGGCTCCTGGAATAGACGGGATACCTGCAAAGTTACTGTGCAGTGTAGGTGAGGAAGCGATAGATAAATTATACAAACTGGGGTGTAATATTTACAAAAAATGGGAAGTTCCATCAGTCTTCAAAAAGAGTGTTATTATCATGACACCAAAGAAACCAGGAGCAGATAAATGTGAAGAATACAGAACAATTAGCTTAAGTACTCAAATTAATAGTAAAAGGGAGATCAAAGAAAAACAAACCAACTTATGTGGCATTTATAGACTTAGAAAAGGCATTTGATAATGTAGACTGGAATAAAATGTTCAGTATTTTAAAAAGTTTAGGGTTCAAGTGTGGGAATAGAAGAACAATTGCTAACATTTACAGGAACATACTGCAACAATGATAATCGAAGAGCATAAGAAAGAAGCCGTATTAAAAAAGGGAGTTCAACAAGGATGTTCCCTATCACAGTTACTTCTTAATCTTTACATAGAACTAGCAGTTAATGATGTTAAAGAACAATTTAGATTGGAGTAACAGTGGAAGGTGAAAAGATAAAAATGCTACGACTTGCTGATGATATAGTAATTCTAGCTGAGAGTAAAAAAGATTTAGAAGAAACAGTGAATGGCATGGCTGAAGTCCTGCGCAAGAACTACTGCATGAAAATAAAAAAGAACAGAACGAAAGTAATGAAATGCAGTGGAAATAATATAGATGGACCACTGAATGTAAAAATAGGACAAGAAAAAATTACGGAGGTAGAAAAACTTTGTTATTTGGGAAGTAGAATTACTAAAGATGGATGAAGCAGGAGGTATATAAAATATCAAATAGCATTGGCAAAATGAGTGTTCAGTCAAAAATATAATTTGCTTACACCAAAAATTAGTTTAAACATCAGGAAAAGATTTTTGAAAGTATTTGTTGGGAGTGTAGCTTTATATGGAAGTGAAACTTGGATGATCGGAGTACTTGAGAAGAAAAGATTAGAAGCTTTTGAAATGTGGTGCTGTAGGAGAATGTTAAAGATCAAATAAGTGGATAAAGTGACAAATGAAGAGGTTTTGCAGTAAATTGATGAAGAGAGAAGCAATTGGAAAAATATAGTTAAAAGAAGAGACAGGCTTATAGGCTACATATTAAGGCAACAGTCTCTTTAATATTGGAGGGACATGTAGATGGGAAAAATTGTGCAGATAGGCATTGTTTGGAATATGTGAACAAATTGTAAGGGATATACCAGAATGAAACATCTGGAACTAGATAGGGAATCTTGGATAGCTGCACATTATCAGTCAAATCACTGAAGACAAAAAAAACTGCTGTTTAATAGAGGTTGTGACAAATGAAAATAGAATCTTATACAGTTGAAAAATTCATAATTTAATGACAAAGTCATCTTTCTCCTATAGTCAGATTATAATTGTGAAAAGTGATTTAATCGCCTTAAATTTTTTGGTTATAGCTACTTTATTTTGGTGATCAGCAAACATTATTTCACGTATATACCTACAATCTGCCACTTCAGTCCTTATCAATGCAGATACCTAATAAATACATTACATGTCTGATGAACATTAATTTTTTGCTATTTGTTCTTAATGGTGGTCAAAAAAATTTGATTCATATGATATGAAAAACAAATTACGGTTGTTATTTTTCTATCAAAATAAAGGAAATCATAACTTTTAATGATTACTTGTCACCAGTAATCATTAAAAATATGGCTATTTAATTAAATGACACTTAAATGAGTAGAATAATGAAAATTTACCAAGTTACAATAATGTAAAACAAAAATTAATCGGTTAAAGCTTTAATTTAGGGTAATTACTAACTTTCTGCAAATATAAACAATTTATGATGGATTTAAAAATCCATGTAGTTGACTATATTTCTTGAATATTAACATTTGAAATAAATTTTGCATTATCTTTGTACATTTTATTTCTGATTATGTAATGAAAAGATTATGTAATATTAGGGAAATTAATGTTAAAATTACAGACCAGGAAATATCATGTTTAAGAGGATTCTGCTGAATCCAGATTTGATTCATAAAGCGTTCTTGTTATGTTTTAAAAAGATATTTAGTAGGCTTTGTAAAAAATGCTCAAGGAGTTGAAACACTATAGATGAAGGAGCTGTGCAGTAGCTCAGCAAAGATCACGTGACAGTACTTCATAAACACAAAATTTTAAAATTGGAATTTTAAAAAATTTTATTATATGGATCTACTAATTGCATGTTATTATTAAAATTGTATTCAAATATTTTTTTTTTAAAAGATGCAATTGCCCCCTGGTGGGCGGTTTTTGGGTGGATTTTGTGGATCCCCAAACTATTCTTCCTGACATTTATCTCATCATCAGGAGGCCAATCTCAATTTAAAATCAATTCTTCAATTTCAATACCTTCTTCGAGTACCAGCATATCAGATAGATGTTCTTCATTTAAAATTCCATCTTCAATTTCAATATCTTCAGGATCCGACACGACCATCTACATTCACGTCTTCAACATCACTCTACTCAGAAGATATTTCATGGTCTTCTATTTAATAAAAAACAAATATTTAAAAAACAAATAATTTGTGTTGAAAAACACATTTTTTTAAGTCATGTGTTAAGTCATAACTTCGTTAAATTGCCAGAAAAAATAAAATTCTGTAACAAAATTTAAAGAGAATTTAATTCTGAGGAATTAAATGGTAATAAAATTTGACTTTTACATGAAATTTGACTTTTATTAAAAACAAAATAGACCCAAACGTGGCAGAAAAAGACTGTGTTATAATTTTAAACCAAAATAAGAATCATTTCAGTATTGGAAAATATTTAAAACCAAAATTAATTAATAAAAAATTAATAGAATTCTTTAAATTCCATTGTTGTTTTTTTTTTCTTATGAAAAAGAGCCAGCATCAACAGCTACGGTCATTAGCCCGGTGAAAATGAAAAGATGCCATTCCTGACCAGAATTGGAACACGGACCTCCGCACGAAATGCCGAGACGCTACCTTCTCAGCTACGGATAACGGCAGCCTAGTTTCATTGTTATATAAAAAATTATTAAGAAACTGAAATTCATTATTTAGAAATAGTTGTGAAAAAAAATTGAGACATTTTTTATTTTATAAGTTAGCTGTTAATTGTTGATCAACAATTAAAATTCTCGTATTGGATTTAAATAGTTTTCTACGCTTTCAAATCTAAAGAAAATTACAATAGTTGAATATCACTTTCTAAAAATACTTTTTTATTTGTCAAATGAAGAATATACAGACATTTGTTTGTGGGCATTATAATAGAAATACCCTAGCTACGCTTCGTGAATATCAAATAAGATACGCTAATAAAAGAATTTCATCACATTCTTTCCATCTGGTCATTAAATTTAAAAATCATTGATAATTTAAGTACAGTAATAATTAGAAAAAATTACCTTGACATCGTTTCATACTGTTTATATTGTAATTATAATACGTTGATCTTTTTCTGTGTTATATATATATATATATATATATATATATATATATATATAACTGTAATCTTTGAGACCAAAATTAAGGAGTGAAGTTGGTGGTTTCTTATTAATTTGAGTTTGTATGTATATATATATATATATATATATATATAATTGTTCATATTAAAAGGTTTTTGGATCCCAGATCTAAATACCTTTGTTTCAGTATTTTAATGTATGTGTACAACTGCTTCTCCGTCATGTTTATATTCTGCTGTGAGTAAAAAACATCGACGTCTCGATGAACACAATGTAATTTGGGAACATAGCCCTGGACTCAGAACTGGAAAAAATGGTCTCTGATCGTTTTTTCGTTTACTCTCTGTAATGCAATAAAAAATACAGTTTATTTTTATAACATAATTATATAAAACAATAAACAGTTAGAAAAATATAGACAATACATGGAGGTCATATACGCATGTACAATCATAGAATAATATAACATATAAAAACAAACTAGGAATATTTTAAGTATTGTTTTCAGGAATACCGGACTCTCTAATGACTGTAGAGGAGTTACTACATTGTACATTCCTATGTTTTATTTATTATGATTTTTTTTGTACGCTTAAATTTAGGGGTTTTCATCTTTTACTTGATTATCCCGCCACATAAGCTTGGAACTTGTGCGTGGGATATGGAAATGGAATTTTGTAGCGTATGAAAAATGCCGTGCCTAACCGGGATTCAAGAGGCGCTACTACTTCGCCCCGATGATCGACCGCCACGAGTATTTACTCCGTATTTATTTATTTGTACTAAGGAATATTTATTTGTACTAAGAAAAATAGAGCGCTTTATTACTGCAGAACTGTCTCAGATAGTAAAACATTAAGTAAAATGTGAGGTATCATACGCATAGTTCATAAAAGATAGGCTGGAAATGGCGGGTGACGTCAGGAATGCAAATCACTTTTTTGCTTCCTCTTCTCTTAATTCTTCTGAATTCACCGTTTCGCTCAAGACGTTCGTGTAAACGTCGATTCACATTAAAACCTAAACTAAGAAATACTTGTTTCGGTAACTGGTTAGAGAAATTTCGGATTATTTATTTAAATGACTATTTTGGACTATTTATTTACATATAAAGTTAAGTTATGCTACGTTAAGCCCGCTATGTTTTTTGCGGATTGCTATTTCCAGCCGTTTTCTATAGCAAATTACATTGTTTTGAATAGATGCAGAATCGTTTTGGTTGTACGTAAAACCGTAGAAGTATTAAAGGGGTTTTTGTTTTAAATTCCTTCTATTTCAGTATTTAAATAATATTCATAAAATTTTTCTGTTTAATTTTAATAAGTATTTTTATATTCTAATTAAACTGTTAATTTAACTAGTAAAATATTATACACGTATTGGAAATTAAAGTAAACTGATTACGAAGGTTAAATAAAGAAGTAAAACTCTTCGTTTCCAAAAAAAAAAAAAACACTGCATTTAATGGATACGACAAATTAAAATTTACTTCTGTAGAACAAATAGGATTTAGAGACGATAATTTAGAAATTAAAAAAGAAACATAGCTAGGTACGGGTATGGAACCAAACCATAGCTAAGCTTATTGACTGTTGTTAACAATGAAATAAATCTCGCTATATGGTAGAGTTGCCTCGAAAGAAAATTTTTTATCGAGGTCTGTAAACCTCGAGATAATTTACAACTCATAAATCTTCGTAATAAATATCTATATATTCTTTGGGGTTTATATTAGAAAGTAAAAAAAAAAAATAATTGAATACCAAGATTGTACTCAAAAACCATTTATAAAAGTTTTTACATTAATTCTAAAACTAGTTGAACATTTCGAAAAGGTATATAATAATTACAGATTGATTCACAAAAATTGTAGCAGACTTTCAGGACATATTTTACTAGGGAAAAATAAAGAAGAAAACTCATAGTTTTGGAAACGCTTCGTTAGCGAATGTCGACTGGCGAAAGATTTCACCATGATTTCTGCGCCTTTGGTAAAAGTAATCCAGACGGTAATTCTTGTAACCAAATTAAGAGGTATTTTTAGTGGTTTCATATGATATATGACTTAAAAAATGAAAAAAAAAAACAGGTCGAGAACAATATTTTTAGTAGTTTTTGAGAAATCTGGGACAAATAACCTAAGAGTTCGAGAAATACACTATTTTATGTTTGGCCTAAAATAACTTTCTTAAATGAATAATAAACACATACGTTTTATGCAAAACATGTAGAGAATTTCATTCAGTAATATGGGATGAATAAAGTCCACAGAAACTAAATACAAAAGTATGAATTTCGATTTTTATTAAAAACAAAACATATCCGAATGGAGCAGATTTTCAATATTACAAAAAAAACGGTTAAATATTTTAGAAGAATAACAAATACAAACATAAACAATAAAATCAACTCGTAAACAATAAACTACTGAAAATGTTCTCTACTTCAGTGGATACAGCACTCTACCCGACGAACAATGTTTTTTTGTAGCTTTCCATATTTCAACAGGGTTGTTGTACTGCACTGAAAATTCTAATAACTAACTCGTCTCTTGGGTTACATTTTTGTTCATTTTCTAATGATTTCAAGCCCCACAGGAAGTAGACCAGAATTGTTAAGTCAGGCGACCTTGGAGTCCAGTTCATATGTCCACCACGTCCAATTCAGTTTTTTTAAAAATCGCATTTAAAACTACTAAAAATACGGTTCTAGAGTCCGTTTTTCAGTTTTCCAGGTCATATTTCATATAAAACTACTAAATTTACTCCTTAATTTAGGTCCCAAGAATTAAAGTATGGCCTGATTTTACCAATGAGATAGAAATGAGGAAGAAATCGACACTCGCTAACGAAGCGTTTCCGAATATATGAATTTTCTTCTTTATTTTCATCAGTAGAACTTGTCCTGAAAGTTTGCTGCGTACTTCACGATTCACCTACTTAAGAAAAGAAATAAGTAAATCTTAAAGAAATAAATGATGTACGAAAAAATATTAATAAAATTTAATTAACAAATAAACAATACTTTGTAAATACTAAAAAAGTAGTATTTATCCGTGTTTTTTTAAAACAAGAGTAGAAAAATACAATCCTATGGTTTTAAATAATTTAAATAGAGATGTTAATTATATATTTCCACACAAACCTATAATTCAGATTGCCCGCCACGGTACTCTATACCAGGCTTGGCAAACCCAGTTGGTTTAAGGGGCCACTTTGATGACGCATTACGTTACAGCAGGCCGTACATTAGTTAAAAACATGATTTAAAAAAATGTAATACAAATACAGAATAAGTAAATCTTTATTGTTATAGTATGATTCAATATCACTAACCCTAGAGTCTTAATTAATGAGATAATTGTTATTCTTTCTTTCACTTAATTTTTGTAAATTTATAATTATGTTCGACGTTATACATCATAGCTGGTTTTCTAAATTGGCATCAGTTAATGAAGCGCGTGATGAACTCTTTGTAAATTTCATCTTCGAAAAAAAGTTTCACAAACATATGCGGATCCAAAAGCACTTACAACTCGTTGTGTAAAATATTTTAAGTTGGAATATCTCTCGGATGTAATATAAATATTGTAAAAATTAATTTTTGATGTAGACGCAAAGATTTATTTCATTTCATTGTTGCACTGTAACTCAATTACCTCAATATGCAGATTTTCAGGAACACTGTTCACCTCAACATGAAATGGGCTTGAAAATATTTCAAACATTTTATCATATTCTGCTAATTCTGAGAAACGATATCAAGTGCACTTATAAGTTTATTCCATTAGCTTATTTCGAGAAATTCTTAGGTTGGCGTTTTGGGAAGTTATTTAACAGGGGAAAATGTTGAGCATTATAATTTCTAAGTTGGCGCTCAAACAGCAATAATTTCTTAATAAAATCTTTGATGAAATTACAAGCATCGATTATTAATTTACCTTGCCCTTGCAAGTTTTTATTTAACCGATTAAGTTTTTCTGTTACTAAAAAACATAGATCTAACAACCAATCATAAATCACAACAGATTCTTGTTTCTCGTTCATAAACATGACTACTATTTCCTCCCGTAAATTAAAAACATTTTACAATTTTCCTCGACTTAGCCAACTAACATCGGTAAAATATACGATATCACTATATTCAGAAGATAATTCCCTAAAGAATTCTTTGAATTGCCGATGCTGAAGAGCATGTGAACGAATGTACTTTAATATCTTTATAAATACGTTCATGACGTGATTCATGGATAATACTAGAACGTGAAAATTTTGTTCATGTATCAAACAGTGAATAATAAAAATATCATTGGTTTTAATACCTCTGCAATCTAGCTTATCCATAAGTAATTTCACAGCTCCCTTATTTTTACCTACCAAAGCAGGTGCTCCACCTGTTGTTAATCCGGAAAGAGTTCCAAAATTTAAGCTATTTTCGGCTAAACATTTTTCAATCGCCTGGAAAAATCTTCTCCTCCAGTTGTGTCTTTCAAATTTAAAAGATTTAACATTTCTTCTGTCACTGAATAAATCATTCACACCGCGAATAAATATCACAAGTTGATATGTGTCTGAGATATTTGTACTTTCATCAAATACCAAAGAATATGCTTTGAATTGGTTAATTTCATCTCGCAAATTTACTTCTGTTTCAGCTGAAATGTCTTCTTCAATGCGACGACATATATTTTGGCGTGAAAGAATGATACTTGAAAATAATTTGCTTTTATCGTGCCAAACATCTTTTATAACCGCTTCCAAACTGTCTTTTACCGGTTCACCATCTGAAAGTGGTTTCACTTTCTTTGCGATCTACATGGCAACAGGATAACTTGCTTTTACAATGGTAGATGGTTGTTGTAATGACGAACCAAACATAGTTTGCTGAGCTTTCAGATGCGATTTAAGCGCAGTTAAAATAAAATATCTTTTTACTTCTTTTCTGAAATTTACATATTCAATATTTTTGTCTCATGATGCGTTTTAACGTTATGTTCCTTAAACACAGCGACTGTCTCTCTACAAATTAAAGACATTAATTTTGAGTTCTGCATTGGGAAAAAATAATCTTTTTCCAACGATCATTTACTTAGTATTCTTGTTTTCTAATAATGTATTAATATTATGTAAAATTAACAATATTTAGTAACTTTTTTAAACTTAAAGCAAATAGTGAAAATGTCACTTGTCACTTGAAAATTTATAATTTGTATCAATTTAACATTTTATTAGATTATTAATAATTTTTAATTTAACTTGCATTAATTTTTACAATATATTCACTCACTGGAGTAAATTTCAGAATTTCTTTGGAAAAAATCTTATGCCTTCAGATGTCTCTTTCATTCACTAGTGTTTTATCAAACGTCAATTATTGTAACATAATGTATATATTTTTATTATTACATTTACAATTACAGTTAAAATGAATTGTGCGGTTGAAGCAGGTGCTCTTCGTTCGTGTTACTGTCGTACACCTCGTTCGGCTCGCAAAACAACAGCTCATCGGTTCCTCACGGACAATCCGCTGTCCACCGCTCGACGTCATCATTCCGCTCTCCTACATTACTAAGAGCAAAAATGTGTGGATTGGTTCTTCATTGCATAAGTTTATTCAAATTACAGATTAACGTTACCGATGGCTGCCAACGATACTGATTGTTTCAGTATCATTTGTCGTTCGTGGATATCAAACATAGAACCGGAGTTCGTAGTCGCACTTGCGCATTATAACCAACAATGATCCGTGCAAATTTTCATTTATTTAATATGTTTTTATATACATACAACGAGAAACAAAAGTTTCAACAGAATTATAAAATTGCCCGGCGGCCCGCGTGTTGACCAGGCCTGCTCTATACACTGAACACTTTTATAGGTGGAATAAATAAAACTTTGCGGGCCTCCTTGGCGCGAGTATTAGTGTTTTGGCCTTTCATCCGGAAGTCATTCATATTTCAAATTCTCATTCATCTCATCCTCTAAAGTAATATCTAACGGCGATCTCGGAGGTTAAAAAAAATAAAAAAATACAACTCATCCCAAGAAAGATAAAGATTGCTTGAACTTTAATCAAATCGGAGATATCCTCGCCCGTAAACAGAATTTTAGGATGAGGAAGGGTAAACAGAATTTAAGGATTGATTTTAAGATTAAGGATTGATTTTCTCGTGATTGAAAACTTCCAGAAAAAACTTTTTAACTAATTTACAATACAAAAAGTTGATTGGACATAATGTTTCTATATTACTATTGATAAAATATCTTCTTTGTTTATCAGGTAAATTTCTTATAATAATCGTTATTATTTAATATATTTTTTGGCCAGTTTCCCGGCAATTTTGGGCTACAGAAGATTTCTCCAATCTTTTTTTTTATAATGATCCAGTGTTATATTATTCCAGTTTCAGATATTCCTTTTGTTTGCTTTGCATATCCTAAATTGTAATTATTGTCTTTAATAAATGGGCCCACTTTCAAAGAATTCTATATTTATTTTACCGTCTCTAAGTTCAAAACGTAATTTCCTAAATGTAATGTTAAAGTTGTAATTTTTAAAAGATTTTTTACCGACTTTTCGAAGAAAGTACGCTATTACTTTCGGTTGCATGGCTGGAGTGGAGGGAGGGTGAAAATGGATATTCTTTGTTTTGAGGTAAGAAGAATACCTACGAAAATACTATTAAATTAATTTGTGATTTCCTTGTATATTTATTTATAGGCCTAAGTATAAAATTTTGTGGCTCAAAAATCTCTAAAACTAGTTGATCAGTTTCATTGAAATCTAGATATGCTCTAGTAGTGTATCTGAAGTTGTGCATGTGTAAATTTTATGAATTTTTGTTGAGTCATTCTTGAGTTACACTCAATTTAAGGTCGAAAAAATTTGAGCGGGGCAAGTTAGAAGCTTGGTTTGTTTTGATGCCGCAAGTTAAAAAGTGGAAATAAAATAAAATAACTAAAAGTCGGTCTTCTCGCGCACAACTGCGCAAAATCTTGTTGTTCGGTAGGCAATATAAAAAAAATGTTTGTCCATGCGTTTTTCCGAACCTCCTTCTCTGTTATTATTGAAATTATGTTCTATTATATTTTCTAAACATTTTTTTTTACTTTTTTTGTAAATTCACAACGGTTTTTCAAGTAAACTATAGAACAGAGCTGTATATTTAATAAATCTCATTACTATATGAGAAGTCTCCTCCAGTTTAACTTGGCATCTTATGTTACATAAGATGAAATGGATTGCAGGTGTTACACGTATTAGTATACTTATTCAAAAACGGTTTAAAAGTATTAATACAAAGATATTTGAGAAAATATTTTTCCTAAAACAAAACAATTTCAAAATTGTTCTTTCTAATAACCGATCGTAATAGCAATAGCAGTGTTAAATTAAAAATGTATTATTATATTGTGTAATACTCTTACTAATCGAAATGTCATGACATTTAATTATTAAATAACTTCTACAGAAATAAAATGCTTCAAATGAAATGTTTATTATAAAATCTTCGAAATATCATAATATAAATTAAAATTATTATCGAGCCATAAAATTAGCTATCTATACATCTATTTACCATGTGTACCCATATAAGACGCGCATCCAGGTTTAGAAAATTGAAAAAAGTAAAAAAAAAATTGTTACTCTTTTGCATTTGATTAACAAAACCACCTTAGATGATTGACGTGTAACAGCATTTCTTATTTGCATAATGTCAGTAAATCAGTATATACTGTAAATATATAATTAATGAATAGAAAGTTTGTAGGTATTTACCTTAATTACTGACATCAGTGGTCGAGTTTCCGTCATCCGTAGAATTGCAATTATGTTCGTAATCGCTAAACCACAAATAATCGTTTTCATTTGCATTAATATCATCATCCTTTTCTTACTGAAATTTTGCTGATATAATTGATGAATTATTTTAATTTAGTAATGTAGATTATTTTGTTTTGTTGTTTATGAATTATGAATCGTTTAGGTTTCGTGGTATCGACTTTTTTTCTTATATATGACCGGTGTTAATTTATTTTATGTTTTCTTTCTTTGTTTCTGATACATATACGAGAAAAAATCGTAACAAATCATAACTTGTAACAATATTTTTTGTATTGAATCGCTTGCTCTGTTTCGTTATTCGTATAATTTTTACGTTCAGTACACCTATGTTAAGTTACGTTACCGTTTAACGTTTTTGTTCTTAACGGTTAATTTTCGAATTGTGTGCACTTTGTTACGCTTAGTTATATTTTTATTCAAAGTACTTTTTATTGTATTGTGCTTTGTTTGTTTAAACTTTCATATTGTCTTGGAAGGTATCACTGGATGCCTCTTTTCGCGTCATTATTACTCTACAATTTACTTATAGTTTCAGGAAACTAATTGTAAATAACAACATACAAAAAAAAAAAATAATAATTACAATAAGAGTGTTTGAAATACGTTTCTTTAACGAACTCTTAATCAGATCGTCCGGTATTTTTGACTAAACTACAATAATTCACTCACAAAACTGTTACAAGGACGGTTTCTTAATTTTACTAGATGATGTAACCTCGTATGTCGTGTTAGCCATCCAGTTTTTGTAGCGTTTACGGATTTTGGTTTTAACCGGTTGGTTTACGAAGATAAATAGAGGTTGAAGAATGATTGTCATTCCACCAGGAATAATAACCTATCACACTTCTCAATAATCAGTCTTCGCTTTACATCGTGATTGTATGATCCGTAAAACAGCCAATTAAAAATACGGAAAATTTCGTAATAAAGCTAACTAATAAAGTTGACGCTCACATGGCAGTTTATTCTAGCACTGATTCATTATTCATCCAACCCTTTTGTCCTTTTGTTGTACTCTATGATAATATCGGGTGGAAAATGTTCCCCTTTCTTATGGAAGTGTGTTATGATTGTTTTTTACAGAGTAAATTTTAAATAGGTAAACCAAAATTTGTTGAAAGTTTTAGTGTGATTTGAATGGGGCCATTAAGGATTACTTCGAATGATTATTTTTAGGCTTAAAGTTCCGATTCTCAGATAATATAATTAAATTGAAAATAATACTGGCGGTTTTGTAACAAGCTGTTTTTGGCCTTTTTTAACAAGTCATAATTTGGAACTATTTTTGACTAATTTTTTGAATTAACAGAGTTAACAAAGTATGTCAACACTTTGTTAAATTTTTAAGATTTAATACAGAAAAATATAATTTTGTAAACGCTCCTTCCTTAAAAGTTTTATTATTCGGTCTGAGACCATCCTATCCTAATCACCCGTTGTAGAAAAACCAAAGAATTTTTAATTTAAAGAGGAGGATCGTGACATTATTTTACAGCGCATTGAAAAGAACAAAAAATTAAGGTAAAAACTGTTGGCCGACGACAACCTTAACCAAAGAGGTGGGCACTTAATATTTTTTCCAGCTAAAGTGACCTACAGTATCCCAAGTAGTGGTCCCAAATTAGATCGTTTTCAGGTAGGAACACTTGTTAAATTTTATAATTATTTTTTTAGTGTTTTACTGTTGAGAACTTATTTAAGAAGTAGTGTAGACTACTTTTGAAACTAGCTGTAAATACTATTTGGTTAGAGTTGTAGTCCGAAGTTCTTTATATCAAATGCTGTTTTTTTTACATTTCCCTTAAAATGTGTGCCACAACCCTAGCTTTTCCATTTATAGTTCTTACGTTGCCCGTTCCTAAATACTTTAGTATAAGGTGATATCATACCGAGTTATAGAGTGTTTTCAAGGTAGGAACATTTGCTAAGTTTCATTTTTCTTTAACTGATAAAAAGTTATAAGGTTTGTCATACTTTATTAACACTATACTTTTTATGATTTTGTTTCTGCCAAAGTAATTAATATTGAGGGATAAATTAAAATTCTCTTATAAAATTCCGTAATTGTATTTTTTAAATATCTGATATTAGCGTTGTAGTAATTAAAATAAACTTTTACGATGTTCCGCAGGAGTTTTCTATTTTTTTCATTACAGTCATACCCCATCCTGATCCCTGTAAGTGAAGACACCCGCCTTGTGACGATCCCGGTCACCAAACCAATCTCTCCGTTCTTGGCCCTGAGGTTGTCTCTTAGACCCTCTAAACCTGATAATACATCACAATCATCAGTTTGATCTTCGTTAGGATTCCACCGATGCAAATACCTCGACAGACATTTCCATCAGGGTATTTACACAACCTGCTATCGTCTTCGTATGGCTTCCTCCAACCACGACCACCCATCATAATTTACAACCTTGCAACTATCAAATTAACCGATTGGCAGAAGTGCGATCCCACCGCGTTCCTCTAATACTGAAGGTTTCACACAGAACTATTCCGATAACTAACTTCAATTAGACTATGCGCTCAGATCATTACGTAATTAAGTCTTTAAACACCAAAAACTTATTCTCATATGAAGAAAACAATCGTTTATCTCGACAGCTATTTTGTCATACAATTCAATTTATTCAAAGTCTTCTTGATTTATTCAAAATTCAAGAAACAGATTCACAAATTTAATAAACTTCTAATGAAAACATACCATATCTGTCTCTGGTCTGGTCCGCTTACGGCAGCGAAGTCAGTTTCTACACTCTTCCACACCGCAGCTCCATCACAGAGTTCTCCACACATCCAGTCTCATCCTAACAGCCTAACCATTTAACTATAATCGTACCCCAATTGTTGTCCGGTATTCGTAATGGTAAAACCTCCATTTAAGCCTGTTTAGAACTTTCATCGCTTATAAAAATCATTTATCTGTAGCAGCAGATAAAAATTTATGTTATTCTCATACAAGGATTATTTATCGTCTATGATCGTCTTAACCCTGTAACGGTTTGGTTAAATTTTTTTCCGTCTGGACATTTAGTGAAATACGCGACGTGGTATATTTTGTTTTGTTTTTTTTCTCTCAAAGATTAGTCAGTCTGATTGAGTTTGGATAGAGGGGTTCAAGAAACATCAAGATGTAAAATACCTCAACATGGAAAATTTCTTTCGATTAGCATATTTACCCATATGTAATATATTGCAAAGCTTTACGGTATAACTATGATGCTGAAAAAGTTAAAGTAATTAGTATATAGATAAACCTAAACTACATTCTTTTTTTAAATATAAATAAAAATGTTAACTTTTACTAGCGTTGCTTTTTAACTTATTCTTAATATAACATTTACAATTTTTTTTATACGTATTACTTTTGTAATTTCCCCATGTATCTACTGATAACTATTGTTTAACAATATAAATGCTTATCAAGTTTTAGACTTTTTATCGATTTACATTTTTGTAAATAATTTTTAAGCGTTTTTAGTACTTTAGTAGTTTTTATTTATTGCTATTTATTATAAATTTGAATTTTATAAAAATAAAATCCCATAAAATAAAAAAAATTTTGAATATCATCGAAAATTCTTTCAAAATAATTTAATTTTTTGAGTTAATATTTCAAAAATTGTTTGATTATTCAACAAGAAAAATTTAGTTTTAATTAATTATAATATCTTGTTTTATAATTCCTCATTAAGAATGTACTATTTTTGCTACCATATTATCATTATTTTTAGAAAGTAGTTCACATTAATTAACTTTAAAAATTTAGTAATATTACATATTGGAAGAAAAAATTGAATTAGATTTAACATTTAAAAAAAAAGAAGATAAATTGCATAATAATTAAATAAGTAAGTAGCTTCATTTTTAAAGCGATGTCATCATTACATGTAATACTTATTCCCGTATCGTAATTATATAATTAAAGGTTTTATTTTTCTAAGTAATAAATCATTTATTGTTCGAAAATATAATAAAATATTACATAAAAAGGTTGTTGTAACGTGACTATTGTGTGAAATACACATATGTTTAAAGGGTATGCGCGTTGAAGCGGAAATTGGTGCAATTCAGGGGTCAAACTGATATAATTCTAAATTCCTACAGGAAGTTGTGATCGTAAAATAGACAACAATGCATTTTAAATGCATTATTGTATCGTACGTTAAAATACATTTGACGTAACATTACAAGGAGTTATATATTACTATACAGTTATGGTTTTTTCCAGGAATCTAATTTTAAAGTTTAACAATAAAAAAAAAACAACATTAATTACGTAAATAATTTATGTGTGTGTTTGTATATATATATTTATATATACTGTATATATTCATAGAATGTTAACACGCATGTTATATTTTCATACTGTTAACACAGTACGAAAACCTTAAATAACTCTTGAGTTGTTAAATAAAAACTTTAAATTTAGCAAATGCTTCTAACACGAAACAGTCTCTTTTTCCACTAACAGATTACTTTTACTACTTAGATCCTTACTACTTAGGACGTTACCGTAGGTCACTTTTGACAATAATTGTGAATAAAATTAAATGACCGCCATTATGGTTACTTTTGTCGTAGCGGGATGTTTTTACATTAAAATGTTTGTTGTAAAAGCCCTTTAAAATATGTCACAATCCTATCCTTTCTATTAAGATAACTCTCTCCCTACGGGAGAGAGTTATATAAGATCGTCGTACATTATTAACGTTCTCTCTCTCTCTCTATATATATATAATATATATATAATTAACTGATATACATGCTTTGTAGATGGAAATAAAATTTCCTAGCCCTACAAAGTTGAAATCAATGACAGATCCACTTCGTCCGTGAAGGAGAAGATACCGAAATTTAACAGATTTTAAAAATGGAACCTTTTATTTTTTTTGTATTTATTTCATATAAAAAAAATGTTATTGATTTAATGTTTTTACCCGACTCCTCCTCTTGGAGGAGTCGGGTAAAAATACATTAGCACATCGTGTAACCTATATATAACATATTGAGTAGTGTGTTATAGATTTATGATTGAATTTTGAATTGCCCATAATTTTGGAATGGTTGTACCGATTTTATAAGATGAAGTAGGTATTAAATAACTCATCTTAATCATACAACATGTATATGACACTGAAAGAAAATAAAATCTTTAAAAATAGTTATCACTTTCCCCCAAACCAAAAACTGAAATGTTTTTATTCGTACGATGTGGATTATCAAAATACAAAATCTCTTTAAATTCAAATTAAATGCATTATTTTGATTTTACAGCATGAATATTCTAGAATATTAAAACTAGCATAAATAGTATCACTCATTTTTGTAACGCACAACAAAAACTCGTTTCACAAAAAATTTGTTTACGTCTCACGTGCCAACAATAGACTAATCATATTATTACGTAATATAAATCAGCTGTTCATATGACCAAATGTTTACTAGTAACTTTACAGTGTTGCGATTTTGGCTGCCAAAAAAACTAGTCTCATTACTTTATTTACAGACCTCGTTCATACGTACCTACAAACCTCACGCCGAAACTAGTCAAAATGGATTCAAGGATGGTCAAAATGGATATTTCCGTTGAAATTTTTCGCGATCATAATACTCGTACTTCCTTTACTTCCTACAAGCAAGTAAAAAAACATTATTTTATTACATTCATAAATATATTACTTAGATTGATTATCTTAACTACATACAAATTATTTCTTAAACGTTATATACCCTTTAAAAAAAAATCTATAATTCATTTCATTTTTTGAAGTTCAACAAATATATACAAAAATTTTGCTAATTTTTAATCATTTTACTAGGAGATATCACTTTTCTTTTAAAATAATAAGGTAAAGAATTAATAAACAATGTTTAGCGTGTGCCAAAAAGAATCATCCGATTTGAATCGTTAATGTTCTGAAAAATATTGAATATAAAAACTTAGATTAATTTTTAATTTTGTATTAAAGGTTTATTCATGAGGTTTTTTCATAGGTGCTCAATATGCGCACTTTATCACGTTTCTCTCTATTCACTGCTGCCGCGACTGCTGTTATGCGGTTCCGCAAGGGGAAGCACATAGACGGAATCTTTTACAAAACCCTACGAGTAAAGATCGCACTCAGTGAAGTCTGGGCCATCTTGGAGATCAGTGATGTAAAGCTGAATCGTTAAGTCCTATACGGCCGATCCATCGTTGAGGAATTCTATCGTTCAAAAATTCTCGAACGTACAGGCTCCATATGAGGTGTTGTTCCGTCCTACTAGAAAATAAAATTTTCCGAATCGGCCTCTAACTGAGGTAAAAGCCAGTTTTCAAGCATATCGTTATATGTTGTTTCTGTAACAGTGTTCTGTAAGAAAAAGGGACCATACACCTTTTCCCGTGAAATTAACACAGTAAACATTGTTAATGTTCATGTTTTTACAATTAACGTTGTTTAATGTTCTTCCAAAGTTCTTGGGAGAGTCTCTTTCATGCTGTACAAATGCATGCGGCTTCTCCGTACCCCATATTCTAACATTGTGGCTGTATACCTTCTCACTTAAACGAAAAGTAGCCTCGTTACTAAACACAGCGTGTTTCAAAATTGTCATCTTCTGTCATCCTGTTAAGGACGAATTACAAAACTCCACACTCGTTTCTCATCTTCATAAAGAGCTTACAGTAACTGAACTCTGTACGTTTTCATAAGCAAACGTCAACGCAAAACACGCCAGATAGATATTCTGGGAATGTTTAGTTCTCTACCGGCACGGCGAGTTGATTTTCGAGGGCTACGTGAGAAACTCTGACAGATGCGCTCCACACCGTCTGAATCACGAGGTCGACCGCTTGATTTCCCCTTACACAGACAACCCGTGTTTTAAATTGTCTATACCATCGCCTAATGCTCTGAGCGGTAGGAGGTTCAGCACCGTATTTACTTCGGAATCACGCCGAACAGTAATTACGGACTCACACTGAGCAAAGGGCAGAACACAAAATGATTTCTGTTGTGGAGTCCCCATTTTCTCGTAACTATGAAGTGAACGAAGTTCTGGTGCTAGCTAATAGCACCCGCATGAAACTCTACAGTTTCCTCTTTCCAACAATACTTTGCTCGATCAGATTTAAATATGATTACATTATCGTTTAAAAATACTTTCTTCGGCAATAGTTTTAAGTCATTTTATTTAAACCAAACAAAATCCTGACCTTTGACATAAAAAAATTTCATTTCATTGAAATCAGTCTATATAAAAGAGTTTTTCAGTAATTAAAAGACAAATGCATTCAGACTAATGAAAATGCATTATTTATTCATTGACAACAAAGAGCTATTTTTCAAATAATCCCCGGCTATATTTAGGAACTTTTCAACACAGACTATTATGCGGTCTAAAATTGCATTACATTCATTTAAAACCGTTGTTTAAGTTCCGTACAAATATAAGTTCGGGTGTCTTTGTGATTTTTAGTCAACTGTCTGGGAACCCATATTGAAGACATTTTGCGGAAATTCAACTTATTATGAATAATGGAGTGGACAGTGCCAATACTCGCGCTACAAATTTCTCAAATTTTTATGTTTCTGTCTTAATCTAGTTTTTGTAAAGTGGTCAGTTCAAACTTCCACCAGTCTTCTTCTACGATAATCTGCCCGATTTAAATTGTTTGATCCGCTTATAAAAATGTTCTCGGTTAATAAAAAGTATTTTTACCGTACTGTATTTCAGAATTATTACCATACTGTTTTAAAAACAGCAAATTAATTTCGGCCGATTTTACACCTTCAGAAAATAAAAATCTTATCACAGCACGCAGTCCTTCCACAGTACACGTTTTAAGTGGAACCGGTATTTTCAAATAAACTAACAACGAGATAGTAATGAAAATTCGTTTCGAACAGTTGATGTTCTCCGTTTCAGGGGTGCCAACTTGAACGGCAGACAATTTCAGTTTATTCTATTTAATATTTTTTCCGCTGTTGCCATTAATCTTTTTAATTATTGAACGATCCTTTTTATTCCTCCTGTAAAAGGAATTAGGAATGTTAATATAACTTAGCGGTAAATAATATTAATTTATTTTATATTATTTGTTTTCATAAATTGTACAATATTTTATCCCGCTAAGACGTAAGTCGTATCAGCAGTATTAACATAATATGAATATAATTAGTCGCACAGTACAACAAAAAAATACAATGAAAAATATATTTAATTTATATCCTTAGATAATAATTAAAATTTTATCCAATAATTAAGCTGGCGTCAGAGAGTAAGAAAAAACTAAATAAAAATTAGTTACAGAATATACAATTAATTAAAAAATTAAATAGATTTCAGTAAAAGATTAGAATAAGATTAAATAAAGGTAATTTTCATACACGCATCCATTTAAATTAGGCTGCTCAGATTCCTTGTTACAATATACAAAATACAGAAAATAAATAATACATAAATATTGCAGTTTATAATAAAACATTTTGTGTTTATAATACAAAATACAAATAATCATTCATTAATACATAGTACAAAACATATTTTAGAAAAAAATGATTATTAAGCAATTCCAGCTGATAAATGAAATTTCTTTCTCAGAAATTTTATTTTTATCTATTTCTGAAATACATGAAGAAAATTTACTAAACACGGTTGGAATGGGTTTTTAAAGTTATCTTACCGTATAAATTGAAATAATTTGGTACCGTTTACATTCTCTTGTTTCGCAAATAAGGGGATACATTACGTTTTATAGTTATTTATTATTTTGGAAAAATAATATAGAAAGTGAGAAATAATGGAAACGTAGAGGGGTCAACCTGTTACACCGCTTATAAAAATTTTAATTTGGGTCGTTTGATAAAATATTAATTTTAAGCACTTTCAAAGCGCTCTTATTTGAAGTTTAGTTATAATTTTTAAATACGACTTAGCAGTCAAATCCCGTACCTCCACAGCAAAACTATTGCAAATTCCATTAGGGTTTTATCCATTAGTAACAGAATTTTACGTAGGAGGACATTTTTCATGCAATAAAATTTATTCAGATAAGCTCTAATTTTAAAAGAAAAGTTTTTTACGTACAATCCCATTTCAATCTATTGTCAACTATTACACCCAGGAATTTTACCTTGCTGGTTACTGTCAGTTTATTACTGATACTGAATCTGAAGGGACAATTGTATACGTGTGCAATTAAAATGGACAAGGAATTAAATTTCATACGACCAGTTTTAAAATGTACGAGCATAGTTTTGTTTTTATTTATAACAAGTTGGTTACTATGAGATTATATTAAAAATTTGTTAAAATCATCCTACAATGAAGATTCTGCTACGTAAAGGTCTTTGTGTGCAACTGAAGGTCATCAACGTACATATAAGCCAAATTATGGGATAGACTGTTTAAAATTTCATTAACACAATCAAGATATAAAATCGGACCTAGGTGGCATCTTCCTTGTGGCATCTCAAAATTACAATTCATCGGATCGATAAAACTATTATCTATTTTAACAACAAATATTCTATAATTTAAATAACTGCGAAACCAGTCAAGGAAAAGTTATTTGATAACAATAAAAATAATTATTTATTATATATATATATTCTATATAATATACTACAGTATCAGGGGCCATTGGGGCACACATCATTCAGTGCTGTGGTGGATTTAACACAGTTCGTACAATCCTGCACGTCTCCAGAGTTACTGATTTTTGGACTTATGGAATTATGATTTTAGGATCCAGGCCAAAACCTTTTCTATATATTTCTTTAAATTTTTGTTAATCCGTTTGCTGTTATCACAATGTGAATGACTTCTATTGAGTTCATTCTGTATTTTTATTAAAAACATAAAAGGTTTTTGTTTACTAAACGTAGAAGGTTTAGTTAACAACGAATTGTTGGCCAACGCATAAATAATGAAAAACAAAATAAAGGAAGCTAAGAAAATTGAAGAATTTTTGTCAGATCAATCCATCTTTTAATATATTAAAAATATCCAACTTATACTGATAAACAAAACCCAATACAAAAAAAAAAATATATTGCAATCCATAAACTAGCATCCCCGTCGCGGTAAGGGCTATTTATCCGGTCATGGCTCTCTTCGTTCGTCCTTCCTGCCTAAGCAGAAGGCTCTGCCCGTTGGACCCCGCTGTTTTCATTAAACTCATGAGTGAAGAATAATAGTGATAAATAAAAATTAAAGCCTGTTCACATATATAAAAAATATCAATGTATTGTAATTTCTTCAGAGTAACAGTTTGGTCAGTACAGAACCCGAAAGTGAGTGATCTAAAAATGTGTGTTTCAAAACAATCGGCCTCCACTTTAAAATTGTTAGTTATAAACAGGTTACCCTTACAAAATACGGGTAAAAATTTATTTTGCCCGGTTCTTAGCGTTACACAATAGGTGTCACTAGGAGATGACGTACTTCGTTTCTAATATTTTTAAAATGTTTTAATTAATTTTATTTTATGTCTTCTAAACTAGTAATCGGTGGCAGGTGCAGCCAGTCGCGTCGCACATATATTAACAGTGTCTGTGATTGTAGAGCCACCGTCGTTCACCGTCGTACCCATTAAAAAGTCGGAATTAAAAGAAACCCGAAAATGCGTTTTAAATATTTATTTGAAGAGTATTTACAAGCTCAATCTAGTGAATATCTCGTTTAGTATATTCGGAAATGAGGAAAAAGTTGCAATCATTGTTCTAACTTGTCTTACCTTTCTTCACTCCTTTCAAGACCAAATTTCGAAAATTCTAGAAATTGATTTGTAGATATTTACGTGAAAATTACACACACCAAAAATCAAGTTGATATCTTTATTTGTTATCGAGAAATTAAAAAAAGAAATATTACATTTCATTGTTACTCCATTTCAAACTTTTAAATTTGGAATCTCAAAACATTCTGTTTTAGTGTGCACTTACCCTGTAAGAAAATGATGTATACAAATTTTCATCAATTTATCCTTAGTAGTTTTCGCTGGGCGTTGATGAATCAGTCAGTCAGTCGGAACAAGTTGCTTTATAGGTAGAGATTATATACATTTTTTTAATTGATAACATTTTAAACAATAAAATTTCATTTTTATTGTTGTTTTGTAATATATAGGAAGACTATTCGTAAGATTTGCTAAATTGATTATATTGTATAGTTTTTATTTAAAAGTTCACAATAGCTATTTATATATATTGAAAAAATATTATTACGTAGATAAATGAACAGTTAAACAATTCTATATTCATAGATAACGATTTCAAAAAAAACGAAATAAAAAAGGAATAGAAAATGAGTAAAGACTTTATTGATAAAAATCTTGAATTGTATTCATTTGTAAAAGAACTAAACAGAAAACTGTTAGAAGAAAACAATACCCGGACAGAGCCCCCTAACACCAAATACATAGTTACATTACAACCTCAGCCAGAACGACCTACCGATTGCACTCTCTATCTTGTCTTCTCCTTCTTCCCTACCCTATTCTTCTCTTTCTCCTCAGCCTGAGGCCGACAGCGACCGTGCTGATTGTAGATCTAAGAAAGAACATTGGTTGGTTCGTTGTACGGTTGTTGTTAGTGATTCGAGGTGAACGATCTCTGTCACGCAAACAAAGACGAAAAGACATCCTTTGCTACACCTTCTTTTTTATGTTTCTTTTTTGTTACAAAAGATATGACCCCCTCCTCATTTTTCTATACATGACTCGTGCAAATTGACAACTAACAACTTTTTGTTAAAAGAAAAGAAAAAATTATGAAAATCATGATAAAAGACAAACTCTACAGGCTAACTATTTGAAAGTAAAAAAATGTAATAGTAATAACCAAAAATTGTTTTGTTTTTATCTTTTTGAATGGTTTTTTTTAAGGTGTAAGTAAATCACAATTTATAATCTGATGTATTCCAGGCTTAAACTGATTAATTATAAAGCTACAAATAATTAATAACAAAAGTAAAGCGTTCACTGATCACTTATTTTTGCGATTAGACCATCAAAGGATCACGCAAATATTTTTTTTCACTTCTTTTTCTCTTCCCAGAATTTTTTCATGTATTCTGATTTACCATTTTTCTTCTTAGTCCACTTCCTATCTCTAGGCTTTTTTTCTTCCTTAGGTATGTTCAGATTGTACAAGAACATTCTAAATTCATCTCTGTTTGAAAAACTTTCCCAAGTTGGACCGAATTTTGCATTTGTATTTCCATTTCTTTGATGTAACTCTTCTAGTTTTTGTATCTTCAAATTTTAACAACGATTTGTTTGTTCGATCTAGATTCATTCATGCTCATCATTTTAAGAAATCTTAATCTTCTTTCTCTGCAACTGTTTTCTAGTGTATTGATTTTGTGATAATTCTCTTTATTTGATGTTAATTTATAATTTTTGGTTCCGTGTATTTTATTGAGGCTTCTCCTTCTTATTTTTCATATTTTTTCTAGACTGTGATCGTTTCATCGTAGCTGATTATTTCCTCTAAATATTTAAAGTTTATAGTTGTTCTAACGTTTCCAAATTTGGTATGGATTAATTTTTGTTGGTATTTTAAATGCTTGTCACGCTTCAGTTTTAGTAAAGGAGATTTGTAAACCAGCTTTTCATTAATAATTTTTGGGTCTTCAGTCTAGGCAATTGCGTAATATTTTAAAATGTGAATTAGCGATAAGTTAAAATGTGAAAATTTAAATAGAATTATAAAAATAATATTGTTATTATAATTATCAATTATAATAAAAGACCGTTTTTTAAATCTCTGTTAATATAATGGTAAACTACTTGTTTATTATTAAGTTATCTTGTTAGCCAACAAAAGTATGTTATAATCCTATAACAAACTTTTTTTTCAAACACGGTTAGACTATAAAGCCTGTTCCGGCACCCATCTACATATTGGTCTACCTTTATCTCTTCTACCATGTGGTGTATAATTATGTAGTCTGACTGGTAGTTGCTTCTTTCCATATGTCTACAACCGGTTGGAACTATGTAATTTTATATCATCAAGTAACGGGGTAACTTGTAACTCACATATATCCTCATTTCTCTGTCGATACAATCTTGTGCAACCCACGCTTCACTTCGGTATTTCAAGGCACCTGTCTTGAAATACCAAGGCGCCATTACCTAATGGCGCCATTGTCTTATAAAATTTCATCCTAGTTTCTCTCCTAGTTTTATTTTTTATCGTTTTATGTAGAACACCGGATATAGAATCTAATTTGTTATCAACATCATAATCATTTAAATAGGACGCGTCACAGCCAAGATTATTAAAATTCGATATTTGTATCTGAGGTTGTGCATGTAAAAATTTTATGAAGATTAGTTGAGTCGTTCTTGAGTTACGCTAAATTTAAGGTTGAAAACAGACAACATAATCTCAATTTGAGGTTTTTGAAGTTTTTGAAATTTTCTCCTTTTCTTATTTTAGTTTTTATTGAAGGAAATGTTAGATTTATGGAAACCTTATTTAAGCAAATTTGCTACGTTTAACCTACATATTGATATTTTTAAGAAAAATCTTTATTAAAATTTATTCCCATCTCTAAAAAAAACATGTATTCTGTTTTTTTCTGGCTCCACATCTTTTAATTTTTATTATTAATAGTCGTAAAGTCATGTAATAATTTGACAGCTTTTTTGTATGGAAGATGATTTAAATTGATAACAGCAACTAAGTAAAGTGATGGCTGAATCACTTTTTTTCTATTTTTATGGACAAAAATAGAACCGTTAAGATGTATTGATGGTATTATTATTTTGGATAAAATTAGGAATAAGTTAGAAGACACAATAAATCGTAACGATAATTGCTCATGAAAGTAAATAAGTCCTCATAAATAAAAATGTAATAAATATGTTTAAAAGAAACGCAATGAGAAGTTAAGTATTAAAATATTCCAAAAATAATTTTGTTACGTAGGCAGTAAAATTACCAAAGAAGGATGAAATAAATGATATATATGTATAAATTATATCAGAAGCAGACTTGTACAAACCAGGAGAGGAAATCAGTTTCTATCAAACATTGATTTAGGAATTAGAAAAATACTGTTGGTACTTTTAATGAATGTTGGCGTCACCATTTATTTCCTTCAAATCGGTGAATTTTTCAAACGAATTTTATTTTTAATTTACGTGCTTTTGTAATATTTCTTCGTAAAGATCACGGAAAATTTACTTACTGACTGCTACATGGTTACTTCCGGCGGCCAGGTGTTCCTTATTGCATCGAGTATTTTCTGGAACGGGTTCTCGTCTCAAATCGTTTGAAACCATATGCATTCGGCTAAGTAGCATTCCACGTAGTGGCTGGTAGTTCTCTTATGTTTTTTTATCCCCCCATTTCAGTGATCTCAGAAGCTTTCAACGATCTGAGTTGGAACAACGCTGTGAGAATTAACGAAATAGTACCAATGATTCACAGAATAACGGTAGAAGCTTTCCGTTTCCAATGCATCGGTTTGTCCGTACCCTAGGATCCGAGAGCAATATGCTCCCGTCATTAACATTATAATGATAGCAATCAACAGGGTTTGAATCGATTTGTGGGCAACTTTTCCAACGAAATATCGCCATTTTCACGTTATTTCCCGCCGAAAAGCCATGGTTTTGGGTAGACGAAACTAGGATAATTTTTTCTTCTCGAGAACAGCGTCTCATCAGTTTCGACTCCCTACCGTTTCCCCCAATTTTACCTTGTTTGCACTGTTCAGTACAGTCGACACACACTTCTCTAATGAAGTTATTCCAGTTTTCAATGTATTCGGACCCATACCCGATTCAAAGTGACACCGAGCAACATTTGATGGTTCGAACGCCCAACTACATAGAAAACATATGACGATCACGAAGCTGAGTTATGAATTTTTCAACCGCATACCGACACATATTGACTTTCGACCGGCAAATACGTTTATTGCAACGCCTTATCAATTTCATAAAGACGCATACCGTGTCCATTGCCACATGTTCTGGTTCCTGGTAGAATACCAAGCAATTGCAGCAACTCGATGGCATCGTGCTCGTTAGTCGACAAATTCCAGATATTTATGTTAAAAGTCGGTAGTGAAATTAAACTTCTTTCAGAGAACTACTCAGGTAACCGCTTCAATACATCAGATACTGATATCACGTTGAATTTATGTCGTTGTTATAAGGAAATTTGGGCGCCGGTATCTGATAAAAGTACCGAAAATTTTATAAATATTTATTTATATGATACGTAGCACTTGATGAGAATGAAATAATAAATTAAGCAAGCCAAAAAACCGAATAGCTTTTGAAAAAATAAACTAGGCAATTCAAAACAGCTTTTGAGATGTGTTTTTGCAGTAGTATGTTGAAAAACAGTCGGATTGATAGAATACAAAATGAAGAGATTTTAGAGAAAATTTGAAAAGAAAGAAGTTTATGGTAGATTTATTGTCCCTCCCCCCATCATGAATCCCCCATATTAAATTAAACTTATTTTTTTTAAATAGGAAGGTGGAATCATGATAGAGGATTTTAATGTCACATTTTACAAGAAAAACTATGGCGAAAACCGTTTCGTGTTTGAGTTGTAAGCAATCAAATTTGAAAACGGAAAACGGTAGTAATAAAACGAGGTAAAATGCCCCGTAGTAACTCTTTTATTTAGTATTACATTCAGAATTACACCCGGTAACAAACTTTAACCTGTTATGTTGAAATTTATGGCCCAAACACTAACAATAACACCCTTAACAATAACATGTAATACTAACGTTAACAATACACAATCTAATAATTTTCACAAACACTACTACAAATTAGATAGCTAGGCCATCGGATATTATTTGCTTTAATAATATTACGATATTATTACGATATATTATTACGATATTTAAGTAAATTCCAAAATTAACTCTTTAAAGTTTGTTATTGGATGTAATTCTGAAGGTAATACGAAATAAAAAGGTTACAAATCGTTTAATTACTACTGTGATTTTTGTGTTTTTGATACTCCGATTGCTTGTAACTTAAAAACAAAAGTATTTATCAAGAAATGGTATTCACTAAAGTTTTTCTCGTAAAATTTTACATTAAAATCATGTATCATATGTCCATTTTCCTATTAAAAAAATAGTGTGATTCAATATGGCGGATAAAAATTTCAAACGCACCATAACTTTATGGTGCGTCTGGTGTAGATCCAGACTTGTTTCTACTTCTTAGTATCACTCATTTTAAAATATGAAGCCATTTCCATACTTATATAACTCTGTAGAGCCAGGAAAGTGAATTAAAAATCTTCTCCGTTATCTAATAAAATAAAGATTATTTTCATTAAAAATCAGTTGATAAAATTATTAAGTTATTTAGAAGTTAACAGTATTGCCAACTTATACAAATTAATTTGACTAATGCCAATTTTTTACCAGGATTTTACATTGATATATTAAAAAAGTAGTGAAGCAAATTGATAAATAGTGCTTCAGTTGATCTTTATTTAGAGCAAATTCAAAAACCATTAAATTTTTACCAAATTTTCCATTCATTAAAGCCAGCTGTAATTTAGAATAAAAGATAAGTTGCTGAAAAAATGTCGATTTTTGTTAAATTTTATTGTTATAAAAAGTGCTATTTCGATCGCTATGTAACACGTATTCCTAATAAAAAATGTTTAAATATAAAATAATTTATAATTATCATTTTAAAAATAAAATATTTTTTAAACGAATTAAATTAGAATTATTTTTGTTAGGTTATATTTTATCTCGTAAAACTGCTGGCTATGACGTTACATAATTTATTCATAATCTGAGTGTTTCCTTTATTACCCTTGGGATACAGGAGAGTAGGGTACCAGGCTATGTCATAGTGGTATAGAACCGACCAAGAAGAAGTAAGAGAGAGAACATAGAAATGGTAGTGGGTGGCTGACTGTTTGGGAGGGGTTAAGACAGAGATGGAAGTAAGGGAGATTACTAACCATCTTCCAGCCACAAGGGATGCGAACTAATCCTCCCCGCTTCCTTAGTTGCTTCCTTCCACACGACGATGCCATAGCCATCACCATCACCATTTCATAGCGCTTAATTCCATAATCCCTTGACGTAGCTATATAATTAATTATACAATAAGCACGTTATTAATCATTTATTTCATTAATTAATTATGTGTCGTAAATTAATCAATTCTTATTTTGGGTTTTTTAAATGTAATAATAATAATTTTTATTCACTATCACATGAAAAGAAGATTTTTTTGCACTCAAAAAGTAGGATTTTTACAGACAAAGCAAAATAGATTTCAGTAATGAAAAGATTAGATTTCCATATTTTTCAAGTTATTATATTTACAAGACCCTACATAAAAAAATTGGAGATTTCCTTTTTTTTATAAAATCTTTTTCTTTCTGATGGCTTTACTAGTTAAATTATTGATCCATTGGGATCTAGTCTGTAATCATCAATTTCGGACAAAATCAAAAGTTCCCATAAAATTGTTTAAAGAACTCCAACCATTTAAATTTAATTTCGGAAAACAACTATTGTAGACACAGATCTATACATATTTAATATTATTATATTTATAATTTAGATTATATAAATATTTTGGCTTTAAAAATTCGTCATTTGAAACCGATTGGTTGCTTTGTCATAAATATCGACAGAGAATAAGAGGGATAAATCCTTAGCTAGTCGCTTCCCACAAGATCACAACTAGCGTGTACTAGTTTCACAGACCTATGTATCCACAATATTGACTCATTAGGAACTAGACCAGCACCAATAAAACAGAAAATAAAGAAAAAAGATAGTCAAAATAAAAAACGTTTATAAAAATCGCCAGAAAATCAGTAATCTTACTCAGAGTCTAGCGTCAACGACCCTTCTAGATAGAGGCCTCGTCTATTGTTTCTCCATAGATCGGATAAGTTTTACTCAGGATTGGCGTAACATGTTGCTGAAAATGCTTTTATCATTTTTAAGAACATGTATCTTGAATTTAGCATGTTGAAGAATGTAAATCCTTACATCAACGCCTTTTTCTTTATTTGGGAGGGGAAATTTCTCCATTAATCTTTCAAAAACTTTAACATCCATTTACCATTAACCTACCGTAATTCCTCGAATGCAAACCCAGCTGAATAATTTTTAATTCAGTTGGACACTTCAACGATCATTCATTTCCAGTGATAGGCAAGTTATTTCTTTAGGAATTATTTGTTCTAATCCTTAAATTACTTCGTAGTTTCTGAAAGAAAAGAAATTTTGTTGGAGTAAACATCTTATTTTAACCAAAACACCACCCTCGGTAGTATTCCTGCAGGAACACTTAACTTACTTGAAAATTTGTCGCTTGTGGAGTTGAAACGTAAAAATGAATTGATCAGCTAGATTGAAACTATGGAGTTAATACGTATTAGGAGGTTTATCAGGGATAATTCGTATGGGCTTTTCCCATACGTACTAACCGGCTATATACCGGCATGGCAGGTCAGGCCTACCGGTGGCTCTTCTGAGATTTTTTATTCACTATTTTGTCCTTTACGGAACCACACCATACCTACAAGTCGTGATGTGGTCCCAGGATCTTTTGTAATACTCTCTTATCCTAACAACATACCCCATGGAGTCCTCAGCGGATCATCGAAACCAGCACACCTAAGCATGCTGGCCCTTACCGCTGAGGCTGTCCACCCAACCTAACATACTAATAACCCAACCATTTTTCATCTACATTCTTTTGTGTTAACACTGTCTTTATGTATTCAGCAACCTTCCTCCAGTTTACCTCACTGCTAAGATGAAATCCATAGTCTCTTTCGGTGTTTTTCTATGAATACCCACATCATGTCTTTGCTTTAGCCATTTATTACATATTAAAAAGGTATGTTCAGAATCGTCATTCTCCTCGCAGTACATGCACGTGGGCTTATTCCTTTTTCCCACCTTATGGAGATAACCATTGAAGCACCCATGACCCGTCATGAACTGGGTGATCCAATAGTCCGTTTCTCTATGCCGCCTGTTAATCCATCCTAATATAACGGGAATTAGAGTTCTTGACCATCCAGCCACTCCAGCCTCCACCCAGCTTTCCTGCCAGATTCTATAGATGTCTTCTCTGACTTCATTTTCTGCTCTTCCTAAAAACCTGTCAGTTCTGTATCTGGCTATGAGGTCGATAAGAACCGTTCCCGAAAGCACACAGAGGGCCTCGTAAGATACAGTTCTGTAGGCAGATACCACGCCTAGTAGTATCCCCCTGTGTGCCCTCTTCAACCTGTCCCTATTTCTACTGATGGTCAGAGCACAACTCCATGCTGGCACAGCATACATCAATGTTGATACTACAGTTGTCGTCAGCACTCTTCTTTTGGATGCCCGAGAAGCCCTCTGCGTCGACAAAATAATATAAATAATATTTAAGCTTTTAGTCACTTTCTCAGCACTCTGACAAACACTTAGTACCTGCTCAGTGAATCTACAGTTTCTCTGCAGAATGACCCCTAGATATTTTAGTGCTGTTACTTCCGCTATATTGCTGCCTCCAATCCGTATATCTACTGGCTCAAATACTCGTTTGCCAGTGAACTTAATATATTTACACTTTTCAGTCGAAACTGCAATCCTCTATTGTTAAGCCATCTGCCAACTATATCCAATGCAGAATTTTGCTTATTTTTAACTTCACCAATCGTTCTGGCCTGCACAAGAATTGCCAGATAATCTGCGTATGCTATTAGCTGAACACCCTCAGGATATGTTAGCCTGAGCACACTATCGAAGGCAATAAAAGTGGTCCAAGGACTGAACCTTGTGGTACTCCACCACTCATACTAAAAGATACCTCTTGCTCTTGCGCCCTGACTGTGCAGCTGCGATTTTTTAAGTATTCCTCTACTTGCCTCCTCAAGTACGGGCTAATTCCCTTTTCAGCCATGGCCGCATTAATATGCTTCCATGGAATCCAGCCGAAATCATTCTTCACGTCTAAAGAGACAAGCAGAGGAATGTTTCTTTATGCCAAGTACCTCTTCTAGTTTCGTTGGCCCAATTGATAACTTTACTGATTGCCTGTACTGTTGACCTGCCTTTCTAAAAACCAAACTGATAAGGACTTATTCGTGCACCATCCTCCACCTCCTGCACTATGCGGCCAGCCAACATTTTCTCAACCACTTTTCCCATCGTGTTGAGGAGGCTCAAAGGTCTATAAGTCAATTGTCCTGTATCATCTGTGCCAATAGGCAAAAACACGACTCAAGCCTCCTTCCAACACTCCGGGAAAGTCTTGTTAATCAGGCCATGGCTGGCCACCTCGAGTATGTCCCAAGGTGATTTCTTAATGAGGTTCTTAATTAATGCAGCTGGTATTTGGTCCAGTCCGGGGCTTTTCTTGATCACAAGCAAGCTACTGGCACATTGCAACTCGCAAATCTTCTGCTATCACAGTCAGTGGGGTTACACTCTTCAACAGTTATACGCGGGAACAGACTAGATATTTGTGTTTCAGCCCAATCCTTGGAAAGTATAGGAAGCCTTCTGCCGAACCTTTTGGTAACTATTTTAAAGGCCATGCCCAATGGGCCATTGTCTAGTTCCGCACACAGCCTTGACCAGTGTACTCTCTTCTCTTTCCTTATACCTGTATTAAGAGCTCTTCTAGCCTCTATATAACTACTTGCTGCCTCCTGATATCTTGGGCCACCCGCAGGTGGCCCGATTATGAGCCTTTGCATAATACGTCTCCTAGTTTGTAGCGTCTGTCTAAGGAGCACCATCTCACCTGTCCGCCAATAAACCGTGTGTTTCCTGGTACCATTGCGTGACTCTCTATCCATCTCTTGCATAACAATACTGGGCGACAAAGAGTCCGGCGTAAGATGTTCAGCCGCCACTAGTCTGGTAGCCACTCTATTGGTTATTACATCTATCTGGTGTGCAGAAAATCTGAACGGCGAGGGTTGTTCGTTCACCTTAAAACTGATGTCATTGAGAGATATCATTGTGGCATAGTGGTCACTAGTTATATCTTGTGGAATCACCACCCAATGCCACTGCTGACTCCTCCATCTATTGTCCAGTATCGTGAGGTCCAGGATAGAGGTATGTCCCCTGGCCTCAAAAGTAGGTGTTTCATCATTAATGCAATGGCAGCCAACGGTCTCCATCAGGTCTGTTAATAGTTTACCTCTCTTATTCGTACATCAACCGCCAGCTGCCACCAGCCTACTGTTGAAATCACCCAACATGATGATCTTCTTATGTGTGTTACTGACTACATCTTGTATCATATCAAGAAAACTAATGAGTTCACTAAGTGCCACATTGGGTGATATGTATACACCGACTATTAGTGTCTTGGACGTTTCAAGCGCCACTATGCCTTTACCTCTAAAATTCAATCTACATGCCACTCTATGACTGACATCTTTGAATACCACGTCTCCTTCTGTGTCTGCATACCAACCAGTCCTAGCTGCCTCGTAGATGTTCGGTTCGGTAATAACCAATAAGTCGACGTTCTTCTGCGCAACCATTCTGGATACCATGTTGTGAGATAACTTGCTCCTATTTACGTTTGCTTGTAGTACTCTAATCATTTTTATTCATATCACACTGCCAGGCGCCTGTTCTATGCTCATGGCTGTTACACGTTAGACATTTCCTGGGCTCCTGGCAGTTCGCAATCACGTGGCCTCTGCTCCCGCAGTTAAAACACAGTTCAGATCTGTGACGACGGTAGCCCGAACCCCACCATCTATAACACTTTTCACCGTCTTCTCGTATGAAAGCTCGGTAGTTCACCCAACAAATACGTATGCGTTGCACCACCATCCTACAGGCTGCCCTGTAGGATGTGATCACCGTAACGTTCCTGGTCTCCGCGAAGTCGGGTCGTTTTGAGGAGATCCTAATGTCTTCCATATCACCGACCCTTGCCGTTATTGCCGCTAAGATTTCTTCAATGGTGTCACCTTCCATATCTCTTATATGTACAATAGTACGACGTCCGGCTCTTGTCTTAAGGTCCACTTTAAGGTCAGCAACCTTATTTTTCAGAATACTCGTGAATTCTCGCGATCCTCGTCGTCTCATGTCTTGTCGCTGTACTCAGGGTACTGCCCCAAGCCCAACGAGTACCCACAAGCCTCGGTGCCCCAAAAATATCTGTTTGTTTATTGCAACAATGTGTCGTGTCAGGGCAATGATAACATTGAAACGTTTTTCACCCAGAAAAAACAAAAAAAATATATTCTAAACATCCTAAAAATATTTATTTTAAATACATCCTTTGCTAATAGATATGAAAAAAATATAAAAAAAGTACATGATAAATAAGTGTAACACAATTTGATACAAAATGTTTGCATCAAATGTTTTTATTGTAAGACCTTTAAACTTTAAAACCATTCAGTTACTCGATTTACATAATTGCATTCTTTTTATTATTGATATTTCTGTTTATTGATAATTTCTGTTTAGGTAAAAATAAATAAATCTTTGCAGTTTTAGAACTTTTTATAAATCAAGAAGTTATATGAATGGAATGAAAGAATTTAATTTTTTTTAAGTTGTTTATATTAGCGGTTTTAAAAACTAAATAACTGTGGATTATCTTCAATAATTCCATTACAAATATTTTTATTCAAATTTGTAGATAATTTTAGGGATAATTTATCCATATAATTTTATTATATGGTGAATTAAAGTTTAAACAGTGATTATGTTGAATTTTACAGTTACATTTTTAGGGTAGTAATGATTTGAATTGCTAATTAAACAAATTTTGTATACGTAATGTATAAGTTGTATATATAGTTTCTGCATTTTATATATTTATTACAAAATTTTAGTTTTTTATACCAAACTTCTCGTAGGTAGATGATTAACGTAATCTTTTGTAGCGGGCTACCTATGTAATTTAAGTAGTGTAATTAAAGCTAGGTCTGTAAATAGTTTAATTAATTTTCATGTTATCTATACTTTTCACACAAAAGTAAAGCTAAAGGGCTTTTAGTTTAACTGTGTTTTTTCTTTTTTTTTAAATTAAATTTTTACCCATTATCTACAGTACATTTGTATTTATTGTACTGTTTGTACGGGATTACGCATGAATGACATACTGTTTAAAAAAAACACGAAGAATGTTCATATTTTAACTAGACGTAACAATTACACAATTGCTTTACGAAAAAAAAAATTAAATCAAATAGAATTGTTTTTGATAGGAAAGACAAATAAAATATACGAATAAATTTAAAATTGTACAAAAACTTTTAAACACATACGTAGGAGATATAGAAAAAATCAGTAGATTTAAATACCTCGGTGAAATAGTAGAATAAATTGGATTAGAAAAGAAAGTTTTAGAGTAAAGAGTAATAAAATTAAATGAAACTTATGTTTTAACTAAAACATTTTTATACCAAAAAAGCTTATTCGGAAATTCAAAATTAAGAAACTAAAATACCATATAAAAATATGAAGGTTTTTTTATGAATGCTCCATAATAAAGGTTTAATAGAAAAAAATAGAAAAGTACGAAAGAGAAAAACTTAGGAAAATCTTTCCATATACAAAAATCGAAGAAGGCTGCAAAATACAATCCAAAAAACGACATGAACAAAGAAATTTTGTAGTAAAATTAAAAGGAAAATATTCCAATATTTACGACCATCTTTATAGAATGAATTAACAAAGAATCGTTAATTCTTTGTTAATCGTTAGAACGATTAACAAAGAAAATATTCGACCAAATCGCAAATAAAAAGGTGGAACTAAAATAGTTATAAGAGAGACAAAAATAACCGTAGAAGATATTAAAAATAGAAAAAAATCAAAGATATGAAAGGATTAAAAAAATTTACCTTTGAAAAAGGATGAACAAAATGAAGAAACGAAAAAGAGAAAAAAAACATAAAGAATAGAGAAATACGGTAAAACATTAAGAAGAAAAAAGAAACCTTAATAAAAGTTGGTATGTGTCTCCTTTAGATGGCCAAAATAAAAAATATATAACAGTATAAAACTAATTGAAACCTTTTTTTTTTTTTAATTTCAAACGGGGCTTCTTTTCCAAATTTTCGGTGATAGCGTTTTTATCCACTTTTTAGGTAAATTTACTTAACGATTCTCGGCGATGGAAAATTAAAACAAAATAAAATTTGAAACAATTTTCAAACGAAATATTTTTTTTATTTTTTATTTTTTGAAGGTTCGCTTTAGAGTAATAAATACGATCTGGTATAGTTTAGAACTCTGAATAGTTTTTTTTTTTATATAATACAAAGCTAGTTTATCAGTTACTGATTATCAGTTTCATAATTTCATTAACATCATCAGGTTACAACATAATCATCATTGAGATGATGATTTTACATTATCTAAAATAGCAAGCGATGAATGTAGTCAATTGCAACAAAAATATCTCTTATCGGTTCATGTGTGTTTTTATTACCGCTCTTATTAACTCGCTCTTGCACTATGTACGTGAGATTCATGGTACGAAACTTTTCAGTCGAATTTTGAAGCAGTCCGCTTATCCATTCGCTCTGAAATTTTGCATACAGGTTTGTTCCTGATGACAACACATTTTAGCAACATTTTCAAGTCGCTAAGATGCCCCAAGTTGCCCCAAGTTGCTAAGTGAAAAAAAATACCCCTTGAACTTATGCAACCACGTTTACATGCATATTTTCTTAGTGAAAGATAACCTAGCTAGTTTCGACGTTGGATCTAAAATTCGCGCAGGTTTGAAATATATAATTTTACCAAAACGTAGGGCTCAGTCTATTATAACAACCGGCTGGTGCAAAGGTTTGTACTTTGACATGAGCACCCCACTCTTTAGACCATTCATCACGTATATGAAAATATTGGCAAAAACATAAAATTTTTAATTTGAAGCTATGACTTTCACATAATCTTACATATCACCATCAAAGCTTGTTGTCAAATCCATTCGAAGTTACCGTTCTAAAATTCTTTTTACATTTTACAGCGTTTAATTTAAGAGTGGAATTTTACAATTTTTTTTTTTACACATTTTTATTTAAAACTATCATTAGGGTTTTTTTATTATTACAGGAACCATAAGTTAATAACGATTGCATGTGCAATTGACTTGTCTATACATTTGTATAATTGATATGCTAATTATGATCGAACAGTAGTCTACATACGTGCTATTAAGTAGATTAAAAACTGCAATATACCTAGACACATAAACATACATGCGCATGCGCACAAATCGGCGTATGTTCGTAGTAATATTAATATTACTTAAAATAAATTCTGATGGCTACAGTCTTTCTAGTGTTAATGTTAGTGTTACGTGTTAATCTTTCTAGTGTTTATAAAATAAAAAAAACATATCTTATTAAATTTTGTTTTCCCTTAATGATTAAATTTTTGAGGAAAAATAAATATATTTTTTTAATACTTTGTTAACTTATGTTTTACTTTATTGTTTTTTTTTTTTTTTGTCTTCAATCATTTGACTGGTTTGATGCAGCTCTCCAAGATTCCCTATTTAGTGCTAGTTTTTTCATATATACCCCCTACATCCTACATCCCTGACATAACTTTATTGTCCCTAACTTTATTGTATTACACAATAATTAGAAATATTGCGATGTAATCAATATATATATATTTTTTTATTAATAAATTTATTCCACTTTTTCGGCTGTTATACTATATAATAGAGGAATTTATTACTATTAAATAAAATATATATTAGTGTTATATATAAATTACATAACTATATATATACTAGACCGGTGGGGCTCTCTTCGCTCGCCTAGCGACTGTCTAGCCAGGACCCCGCAATGCTTTTTAGGTTGTGAGAATAGTGCTGATAAATAACAATTTAAGTATTCCGGCTTGTTAGATACCTGAAAAAGAAACTAAATTACAAAAGGCAGAATAGTAACTATGATAACTAAAGTACACTGACTTTTGACGAGGAAAACTTCACAACTTATTTCAGTTGACAACATAATTTAATTTTATTTTTTATTATTAATCTCTTTTCTTCTTTAATCAATATCTTTAACTGATTAACTTCTCTCCCAAGGAGGCTAGAGCCTCAATGTATGGCTTAAAACCTTCCCTGGAATAACACAAATGTATCCTATAAATTTGAAAGGAATCGATCGGTTGGCTCCCGCGTGATGCAAGAACAAACAGACAAATTTCGGCTTTATATACTTTATGTGTGTGTGTGTGTGTGTGTGTGGGGGCGTTTGTGTTTCTTCTCAAGAACAATGTTAACTTATAATCACGAAATTGGTGGGGCAGCTTTCGTATTGTGGGGATTGAATCTATTAAAATCCAGACTGTTAATAAAGTAAGTAAACCCTTATATAATTTTCTACTGTTAAACATACAAAAAAGGAAAAATAGCAAAAGTTCCTAGTTCGAGAAAATGTTTTGGCCCATTATAACTCCAAGTAACAAAATCAAACCTATATCTTGAGGCTCCCTCAAAAAAATTTCAGAATGCGTTTTTAAGATATAAACATGGAATATCAGTATGAATCGTGTAGATCAGTATTTAAAAAATTAATTAAGTTTACTTATCCTTGAGTTTATATTTATGCTGAATAGAATGGTCACGTACTTTCAAACTTTATCTAACAAACCTTTACCGTAACTCAACTCAATATTTAGGCTTACGAGAAAGTGCCTATTATGCTTCCGTTGCTGTTTTTAATAAATTGCTGAACAATTTGAAAAAATTTTCTCACAAATTTATTTAAAATATAGAAACGCTATTTATCTGCATTCTGTTCAACATGTGCATACATAGGGGCTCAAACTAATTTTCAGTTGCGGCTTTTCAATTGTGAATTGTTTTGTAGTAACTTTTTACGGTTAATTTGTTTACCTTACCTCTACATTATTTAATTATTTACATTTACGAACTATATTCACAGCTATTTTTACCGACATTTCGAAGAAAAGTATGGTATTACTTTCAGTGATACCACACCAGCACGGTGTGATTGGGGGGGAGGGGGTGAAATTAAATTTTCTTTACGTAATACCATTCACTTAAAATGTAATCTCCTTTTTATATATATATATATATATTTAGCCTAAGTATAGAATTTGAGGCTCGAAAATCTCCAAAACTACTAGATCAATTTCATTGAAATTTAAATAAGCTTTAGGTAGTGTATCTGAATTTGCGCATGTGTGAATTTGATGGAGATTGGTTGAATCGTTCTTGAGTTACGCTAAAAGGTCTACAACAGACAACATAAACCCAATTTGAGATTATTTTGACTTTGTACCGGTGTATTTTTCATGCGCGCTTAAGCAGTGAGTCACAGTAGTGAGCGAGTTTAAACTTGATGTTTGTGGGTAAGGTCTACTTGTTATTAATTTCACCAATTTTTTTTTTATTTAATTATTTCACCAAATTACAGATATAATAATTTAATTTTCTTACAAATGAAAAATATATTTTAATATTAAATAAAAAAAAAAGATTATACCTCTTTTAGTTTTCTCATTTAATTTATGTTTTGTACATTTCTTGCGCAAAAAATCATACAAAATATAATAACGAAAAGTCGGTCTTCTTGCGCAGTTTTGCGCAAGAAGTTTTATCTTTGTATTTCTACATTTCCTTATAATATTATCTTATAACTACTTGATATGTATATTATTATGAACGGGTGAAAATAAGAGTTTTATTTATACTAAAATAAAAATAATTCATAAAATCTCCTTTATTATTTTTTTTTAATATTAATTATTATTGCGCATAATTATACCTAATTAAAAAATAACTCCTTGGCTTTTATTTTTATGTTTTCTTTGCGGTTTTACCTTAACAACAACTGTTGTTTAATGTTTTTTTTTTTTTTTTTGATTGAAGCAACTAAATTTTCAATTATAAAATAAATACTATTAAGGTGTCTAGTTCACTCCAGTTTTGGATTAATTTACTTGTAGTAAATTTTCTTTCACTGTTTTGTATTGCTATTTGAAGCCACATTTCTTAAAATAGTTAACAATGATTCCATTTTTAACACCCTTATATATTTAAAGTCATTCTATTTACATATAGAAAAAAAATGTAACTCATTCTTTCAATCACTACGCTAAAATCTTTATTTGTAATGTAATTCTATTTTCATTTTCAATTTTTCTTCTGGAATAAGTGATTATAAATTATACGTTCCCACTATAGTAATTATCATTAGGTTTGTTGTGTAAAATTTGAATTAACTAAATTATGTATGTAAATATACAATTAAAATATTCTTTTTAAGAATAATCTGATTTAAAAAAGTGGCTTGGACAAATGTATTTTTAATTCCATATATACTTGAATTAGCAAAGTTTTAAATGATTTTTTTTTTCAAATTTTACAGCTCTTATTTTTACTGGAGTTACGTGTAAGAAATGTGGTGAGCCATTTTTACGACTGGATTCCATTCCTGTCGTCACCCTGTTAAAGAGAGTGAAGTATAGTAATACGAGTATTTAGATGCATGTGTTACGAACCCGGTATCTTCCACATAAAATCAGAGACGACGTCATCATTCCTCCATTTAGGTAGGAGGTTGTTTATAATTAAATACGTAAAAATTTTATTATATGATTAATAAAATTATTATTAATTACATTCAAAGTATGATAGATTCACGTATATGCAGCCGAATCAGTATATAATTAGAAATGAAAATATTATTTAATAAAAATTAATGAGGTAAGTATACTTTGAAATAAATAAAAAAATAAAAAATAAAAGATATATATATATATATAGAGAGAGAGAACTCGAGAAAAAGGCATGGAAATTGTGTATGTGTTGAGAGAGAAAGAGAGAGTCTGAGGGAGGGAAAGAGAGAGAAATACTTAAAATTCGAACTTAAGTGAATTCATGAGGATTGTTTATGAAATATCTAGGTAATATAGAGAAGAAAAAATCAAAAACCGTGTTATATTCCGTCGATTACCTTCACGACGTCTGTTCAATGAAGCGTGTCTTTTAAAAGGGTTGGGAAGAGATGCAGAATAATCGTTGTGTGAGCGCGTAACCATACCTAGTCAAATAGGTGGAGGGGGAAAACGGTGAAAAAATCGTTGGCCCGTAAAAGGTGATCTAACTTTGTATAATCTATATGCCTATGTATTATTGAAATAAGTTCATGCTTATACAACAAACACGGTTTTATTTTTAAAAATTATATACCGTTATATAGAAATAAAACAAATAAGTTTACCTTGACAGAAGAAATTGTTTTACTCAAAATTAGTAGGTTTTTACTTTTTGTTTCTTTTTTGAATTCTATAATTTAACTAGACTGGTGTTTGCTTTAATTTCTTTCTGTTCTATATAAATTCCTTTATTCTCAAAATATTTATTACGTGCTAAATTATCATTTACCTTTTTTATGAGTTTCAATCTTGACCTTCTACATTTATTACCCTATGCCTGGCACAATTTTATTAAATTAATTAAATACGTGTGCTTATATATATACATAAAATCAGCATAAAATAAAATCGACCAACAAGGTTTAATTCATAATTAAATTTTTTTTCTCAAAATTATATCAAAAACTTGTTTGTAAGTTAACATCTTACCCAGTTTTCAGTATATAAAAAAACCATTACATAAATATATACTTTTTTATGATATAACAATAGGCTAAATGTGGGTTAAGCTTTATTTATTTTATGAATATAAGAACTACTGAACCGATTTTTCAGCTGTATAGTACCGATTTTAGCTGTATAGTACATAGGTCTCCATGCGATATTTCTACAAGAGGTGTCAAAAATATAAAGTGATATACAGTGTATTGCAAACGATAACATTTGCAATACAAATGTTATGGATTAGTTGTTATGGTAACCATAAGGTTTCCCATTCAGGTTTGGTAATTTAAAAAAAGCTGGCTTACCGGCTACGCCGATGAAGTTATGGAAGCCAAAATGTTTTTTCAGTTTAATCATTTAAAGCTCTATTTGTACAGTAAAACAGCCAAAATTATGAATTAAAAAATAAATTATTTTAATAAAATAACCAAAATTATGAATTCTTTTTACAACGTTCGAATATGTTACAAAATGACAATAAAAAATGTTCAATTAAAAAAAAACTATTTTTTTAATATAGGTACTCGTATATACTATCACCATTTGTAAAAATATGTTTGAAAATGTGGAGACTCATGCATCAGGGTTTTTTAATGATTAAAATATTCAATAAAAATGATTTTAAATTGATTAAAATCAAAATTTAATTTGATAGCTTATTAATCTATTTTAGTAATTAATTATTAAGTTTAACGAAATACGTTTTTAGCATTAAAATCTGAAATAAAAAAATAAATAAATACAACGTTAATATTTATCCCACCAAGTAAAATAAAAAATTAAATGCTACCAAAAAAAAAAGTGAAAATTAATTTTCTGCTTATACTGTTTGACCCAGTTTTTCGTATGTTTGTGACGCTTGTACGGCATGTGAGGTGTAAGTTTTACTAATCAAGACTGATTTTCCTGATTATAAAGATGTTAATTATACCACGTATTCTTGTCGTAAACTGCATGAAAGTTTCACTTAGGCTAATTTCTCGAAAACTACTAAATATACGGTTCTGGACCTCTTTTTTCAATTTTTCAGATCACATTTAATATAAAACCACCAAATTCATCCCTTCATTTGGGTTCCATGAATAACAGTCTGACTTAATTTTACCGAAGGCACAGTAATCAGGACGAAATCTTTTCCCAGCTGGCACTAGCAAACGAAGCGTTACCGAACCTATGTTTATATAAACGTTCTTTCATTTGCATCAGTAGAACATGACCTGAAGGTTTTTTACATTCTTCGGATATCACTCTGTATCTAATTCTATCTAATCAAACAGCGAGATTTATAGACTAATTATTTATTTATTACTTTAAATAAATAATTTTATTTATACTTTAAATAATAAGTAAAAAAGTATGAAATAAAAGTTTTTAGTTATTAAACCAGCTTCAAAAAGTTTAATAATTTAGGTAATTTAAAAGCAAATAATTATACTAATAATAAACCTATTAAAAATTAAAAACTATTTAAAAAAACAAAATAATTTCAATATTTGGGGTCGGCAGTAAATTATTGTTTTTTTTTTCTTTTAATTTGTCACCGGTTTAAAAAGTTGAAATTTAATGAATAATTTAATAATATGGTTTATTTCTTTATTTTCACTGAATTTTTGAGATGGGTTTTTGTTTTTGTTCGTTCAGGCCATCTTTGAACCATATTTACATAATTTGGCTTTTTTCTTTTTCGAAGACTTCCTCAGCACTACCTCTGCTTGCTTTCTTCACTCTACTTGAGATTTCTTTTAGGTTTTATTTTTTCTTAAAACTTAAATTCATCGACTAATTTCCTAAATGAGGTACGCTTTAACTGGTCATTGTTTTTTACCAAACATTTATACAATAAGAGGTTATAAATTTACATCAGAAAGAAATTTCTATAAACTCAATGAGAAACTACGTTACTAGTGATTTTATACGAAATTGAAATAGCAAATCTAATTGGCATAGAAAATTTTCTCGAAATCGAAAGAAAGGTCCTAAAGAGAATAAACGAGCCCAGAAAAATAGAAGAAGGCTACAGTGTAAAATCAAAAATGGAAAACTATAAAACCTAAGATTTAGAAACCCAAATTAGAAACAGAAGATTAAAATTTTTCCTACGTATGAATGAGTCTAATAAGCCTAAGAAAACAAATTGAATTAAAACTTCAGAAACTAAAAAGCCAAATAGGAAATACGAAGCCGATTAGAGAATTTTCAAAACCTAGGTATTCGTTTTTGGATTGAATGAAATTTAGAGAAACAATTTATAAAGTAAGGAGTCTTGTGGATAAACACAGAGAGAGCATCAAAAGAAAACTGTCAGAAGAAGAAAAAAAGGGTGTACACCGTGAAAACGAAGTAATTATGGGAAAGAATCATGAAAGAAGTTATGTTGGCATGGAATCTAGCAGGCCGATTGGAAATAAAAAAAGTGTAAAAAAATAGGTAATAATTATTTATTTTTTCTAAATAACATAAGTAAAAGGTTCATATGAATATTATTACTATTAAATTATAATATACTGGTGTATATATATATATATATATATATATATATATATATATATTTTATTCCCACTGGATTGCAAATTCTTTTAACTGAAAATACGTGAGATTAAATCTAAAACTGACATTTTATTGAATGATAATCCTATTAAATTTAATCTAAATTGACATTTAAAAATAAATAAAAATAAATTTTGCATTTTAAATAACCAAAAAGTGTACTTTAACGACATATTAGATAAATAAAAATTATGTACATAAGAAAATTAATTATCTCGAGAATAGATAAACAATATATTTATCGTTATTTTTTCTATTTTTTGTAAAGAAAAAATGTGCTGATTATAAAATATGCACACAGTTAAATGTATAAATAAAAAACAACGTATATCTTGTGAAATTAATTTCTTAAAAATAAATATATATAGACACATATATACCTGTTAACTGTTTTTTTTTTGTTTTTTTTTTTTAATATAAATTACGGCGCCATTTGAAAAAATTATTAATCAATCTTTTTTTTAAAATAATTTTATAATTTACCTACAATCTAAAACGATCATATGAAAACAAATAAAATCGTTGTTTTTTATTTATTTTTATTAAATATACAATATCAATTGAAATAATAATTCCCTAATACAATTTAAATAATAATAGTATTGCCTTTTAATTACTTTTATAAATTTATATAAATTAATTTATCATTTTTACTAGCACAATTGTAAAACGACTGATTAATGCTTCAGTCTAAAATAATTAGCTTTTCATACTACAGTTCGATGAGGAAGTATAAAAAAAGGTATTAACCTCATATATCTTTTCGAACATTTCATTAAAAGTAATCACTCAGACTTCTATTTTATTTTACCGGATGTTACATTATTATATAGGATAACAGTACAAAAGAATTACTCTCCTTTTTCCGTAGTTGTTTCCCTTACAGAAGAATATCCCTAGTTGGGTTGTTAACAGAAATGTATTACTATTGATAAAAAGAAATATTAACCAAATATTCATTTCTACAAATTTTATCATATATATAATATATATATTTAAAGAAACATGCCGTGAGTCATTCATAATCAACGTGTAGAAAAAACTACTGAAGGTAAATTGATGAAAATTTGTATACGCGTTCTCCTTACGGTGCACACTAAGAAAGGATTTTTTTTAAATTTAGAGTTTAGAGGGTTAAAATGAAGTAACAATGAGATTTAATATATTTTTTTTTAATTTCTCGGTAACAAATGAAGATATAAGCTTGATTTTTGGTGTGTGTATTGTTCATGCGAATATCTAAAAACAAATTTCTAGATTTTCTGAAATTCGACCTTCAAAGTGGTGAAGAAAAGTAAAAAGATTTTGAACAATCGTTGCAAATTTTCCTCATTTCCGAATATATTAAACGAGATATTCAGTATATTTGGTTTTGCAAATACTCTTCAGATCAATATCTAAAGACCATTGTCGGTTTGCTTTTAATTTCGTGTTTTGGTGTGCGAGGAAATACGGCTCAGCGGCCAAAAATCACCACCACCTTGTTGATGTTGCTCAATCAACATAGCCACTGCCACTGCTACTGTATGAGCGACACGACTGGCTGCACCTGCCTCTGGTTACTTGATTAAAAAACCGTTGACTGCTATGGAAAATACAAAAAACCATATAAAGTGAACTAAGCCGCGATGGGTTACTTTTTTCATATATATGTATATATATTATATATATATATATATATATATATATATATATATATATAATATATATGTATATATATTATATATATATATATATATATATATGTGTGTGTGTGTGTGTGTGTGTGTGTGTGTGTGTGTGTGTGTGTGTGTGTGTGTGTGTGTGTGTGTGTGTGTGTGTGACAACGATATCTCAATTTCTTTATAAGTTGTCCGTAGTAGAAGCTTCTTCTTCTTCAATTAGTACAGGAATTAAAGGAAAGTTTTTAGTGTGGAGTAGTTGTATGATTATGGAGAAAAATGACCTTCTTCTTTTGGTAGATACTAAAAATAGGTTATAAGAAATACTTAATGGAAAAAATTTTTTTGCTAAAAGAGATCTTCAGTCTGAGAATAAATAACAGTAAAACAGAGTTAATTTAATAAGGGGAAAGAAGAATAATGAGAAATTAAATAATATACCAGAAGTATAAGAATTTTCTTATTTAAGTATTAAAATTACAAAGGATTATAAAAAATGCAAACATCAAAAACAGAAGGAAGGAAAGCTTTCCTGCAAAAAGCATTTTATAGTTTCTAAGAAGATACTGTCAGAAAAAAATAAAGTAAGAATTAGAAAGAAATTCTTGAAAATATTTTGTTAAAGTTTTTTTATCACTTTAGGGTAATGAAACATGAACAAAGGAAAAATTGTAAAGGAAAAATTTAAGAAGCCTGACTTAAATAAGACAATTATAGTTTAATTGGTAAGAATAATATATAAATGATATCTGTAGGTCCTAGAAAAACTGCACAAATCCATATATTTTTAATAATTGAGGTAAGATTAAATTTCACGTATTTTATAGGTCGGTTTATCACATAATTCGCACTTTTAAATAAAAGCAGTGTGTTATACAGATATAACTGATAAAAATATTTAACTGACATCATAATAATGAAATAGTATGTTGTGGTCCCATTATCTAATAAAATTTAATAGATTCGAAAACAATTCATAGACATTTTAATGGTTTGATAAAGAATAAAACTATATAAAGAATAAATAGAATATATTTTCATACAAGTATATATTTTATTTCCCAAACAATAAAAAATATTTTAAGGTTCTCAATTCGTACCGTATATATATTTTTTTTTTATGTTTGTCAGGATGTAACTTTTTATCAGAAGCTCCGATTTTGATGGTTCTCTCTATAAATGATAAATGAATCGCTAGCAGTGGTTCCGTTCCATTACTCAAATGTATTAGACTAGTGGAAAAGAATTAATGGGGAAAAAAAGATTCTGTTTTGTCTCAAGAAAAAAGTCTTCTCATGCGAGCAAACTGTTTTTTAGGCCTGCACATATTTCAGTTTCGACGAAATTATAAAAGAAACAAAAGTAAAACAAAATTTTTGAGTTGAACCGACTCTAAAAAAAATTAATAAATAAATTTTCAAAATAGTTGCTCGTAAATGAAGAAAAACAATTTCCACTTTGCCCTCAATACAATCTTTGAAACATATTTTTTGAAGTTGGCGCCAAATTTTAAATGAATTATGAGTAAAAGAGATATAGAGAGTATATTATAAACAGAGATGGCACAAGTTTGACCAAACGACTACAGTATTTGTCAAGTATGATTCTTTAGAATCAATCGCCTACTTTTAGTTGCTTGTTTGTGGAAATCGAGTAAATCAAACAAGTTTTGAAATTTTCTGAAAAGTACATAAAATTAAAGTTTTAGCTGTTATAAAGTACAATTTGTTTCAAAAGTTTTAACATTGACAGACCCAATAAAAGAGTTAGATTCCACTTTAAAGGATTCTTCCCTTTATTTTCGTCACTTAAAAGTGGAGTATCGAATTTAAACGTGGTCGTACATCTATTTAATATTAAGAACGCTTGGAACGCCTAAAATACGCTACGACAGTAGTGTTATTATGTATGTTCTGTACAAGCAGAACTTGTTAAGTTGCCAGAAGTCAGATTCGGGTCAGAGGTCAGGGGTCAGGTCAGAGTCGGAGATCAGGGTAAAGGTCAGGAGTCAGGTCAAAGGTCATAACAAGTGTCAGACAAACTAACAAAAGTAATGGGTAGTGTCTAAGGCCATATCAAAGGTAAAGAGTCAGGTCAAGGGTCAGATATTGGAAATGTCTTAGGTATGTGGTGGGAGTTGATAATCTAGTATAAAAAGGGATCAGTTTCCATTGAGAGCATGCATTCGTCGAATACTATCAACTGAGACTACTACAACTGCTACAGCAACAACAAAAGTGAGTGAAGAATTTGGGCTTGGATACCTTGCGGTATTAACAAAGCATTTCATTAACAAACAATTTAGTATGAAATGCATGTGAGCTTGTTAGCCCTACGCGCTTTTGAGAAGCCTACGGGCTAGCGTGCACGCTTTTCATAAAATCCTGCAGGATAGTTTATGAGCTTTTCAAAAAGTCCTGCACGTTTTTCAGTTTATGCGCATTAGATATGCATTTAAACAGCTTATCAGACTGCATCTGTCGGTCTGTTTCAGGATGTAAAACCAACCTTACTCACCCCAAGAGAATGATGGGTGTGCTTTACATCCATATGCATTACCTAAATTTGCGAAATATACGTTAGGGACTAAACACTTGAGTAGCTTTACATTCTGGCCCATTTCATTAAAAGTCAGACCTCATGTTCTTTCTTAAGCTGGATTTTTCTACACCGGCAGAGGTGATGAGGTTGTCTGCTTCCATTGTGTTGGTGCTTTGAGAGGCTGGTTAGATGATGATGATCCTTGGATTGAACACCCTCACTCTTTTGGAAAAATGTGCCACTTCGTACAATTGACGAAAGGTTTAGATTGTATTGCCAATTTACAAATCCATTTTCAGGAAATGAAGAAATTAAAGATTGAGGTTGAGACTCCAGATGAGCTGACAGGTAACTCACTATGTAGAGTTTGCAGGAAATGAAGAATCATTATCATTTAGCATTTTTATCATTAAATAAAAAGGGCTATGATATTTACGTAATATATTTTACAAGCAAAAGGTTTCATTTCAAGACATATAAACCACTTAGTTGATTTTCTACATTTGACACATATCTCGTAGTCGATAAGGAGCATGTTGAACACGTCACCAGATGGGCACTTCATTTCCTGAAAGTGGTTCTGTACATTGGCAATGTTATCTAAACCTTTCGCCAATAGTACGAAGTGGCACATTTTTCCGAAAGAACGAGTGTGTTCAACCCAGAAATCATCATCATCTAATCAGCCTCGCAAAGCACCAATACATAGGAAGTAGACAACCTCATCCATCACCTCTCCCGGTGTAGAAAAATTCTGCTTAAGAAAGAGCATCAGGTCTGACCTTTTTTGTTCTGTTTTTCTGCATTCCCATTTCCTGAATTTTTCCCATAATTCATTTTATTTTTTCGGAAGTAATATTAGTGATATTTTGTATTTTAATTATTTTATGATATAAGACTTGATTTTATAGTGCAATATCTAGTGTAATATCTAGGTCAAGCCGATCTGCACTTGTTTGTAATAGTGTAGTTTTTAAAACCGTCATCTTTCTGTTAATTCTTCCTCTTTTTACACTTATTCCTTTTTCTTCCTTCTCCTTTCTCAAAGTTTAAATTATAAAACTTCGATCATTATCTATCTAGTCATCATTTTTCCTCTTTTTTTTTTGTTATTCATCAAAGGTTATTTACCATTCTTAGTAGAGACTACTATGGTGTGGTATAGAGTGGTCATAAAATTTATTAATTTTTTATTATATCATGGATATTTTGTTAAGAATCCACTTAATTCTCATCGAATTTATATTAATAATTTTTTATCATCCCTTGTTATTAATTTTTTTTTTTATTTCTCTTATGTGAACATTTCTTCATCAAACTAATCAATCTTGTACACTTTTTTATACTACAAAAAAGTCATAATGGGTTTACAAATTTTATACGTTTAACTAAACCAATAATTCATAGGTTATATTTAAATACAGTATATCAAATAATGATTTTTTATACTAATAATAAAAGTTTTTCCTCTGAAAAATTATTCATCCTTACGTAATGGAGATGATTATCACATATATGTAAGTCAATTTCTTAAATACGACAAAGTTTTTCTTCAACGCTAGTAATGTGTAAGGTTATTGGCATAAGTTTAACTTTAAATAACCCCACAAAAAGTAATCGCAAGGTGTAAAATCGGACGACCTTGCTTGCCAGTTCTGATCTCCCAAACGAGAAATTACACGATTTGGAAATTTGGTCTGCAATAATTGGATGGTTTCCTTACAATGTGGCAGTTCGTACTGTCTTTTTGGAACCATATATCTTCCACTCCTGATAAAAAAGAATTCTCGAGAATCGCATGATAACGAACAGCATCCACTGTAACAGCATCATTCTCGAACACTAGCGTCATTCTCGAAGCTGTAGGGCCCATCACTCCTCCATTCCAAATTACGCACCCGCCATAGTTTCACATTTTGTGGATGTATGAAATGCGTGTGAACTAACCTTGCATTTTCACTGCCGCAAATTCACAATTTTATCGTATATCAAAATCTGATATACTGTAGTTTGTGAAATGTTTAGCTGATGTGCTCGATGGTGTACTGAAATTTTAGATTAATTGTTGCGCTGACTGCAGCTATGTTTTGTCACATTGACACACACGTGGTGTATACGAATTTTCAAAATGTTTAATCAACTCTTTAACAGTTGTGTTTACAGAATAAGTACATAATTCTTTCATTGTTTCCGCCAAACACTTCCCGCATTTTTAATGAGTTTTTACGGCAAATAAACGTTACTGTAACGTGTAAAGTAGCATTTATAATATCCTCTATAGCTCACTAAGACAGATATCGCATACGGCGGCTTAAAATTTTGTAGTTCGAAAAGTTAGCGTAAATTAAAATATTATAATATTGAGACGCTATATATATTTAGAGCTTTCTTGAATAAAAAATAATGAATAGGTTATTTATTTATCTCACGAAACTGAACACAAATAATAGTAATTCATAAAAAAAGGGATATTATTACTGAATTGATGAGAGAAAAATTTGATAAAAAAAAATATATCAATTAAAATATCTAAATTAAACAATATCTCTCCTATATTAAATTTTTTATTAGTTATTCTCACTGTTTAAAGAAGAAATAAAAAGAATTTTAGTAAAAACAAAGCAAAAACGTACAAACATGGGTCCGGAAACGGTTCATTTTTAGTTATAGCTTCTGAAAAAAAAAATCACCCGATTTCTTCTCCACCCATGCAGAATTCTTGGAAACTAAATTAAGGTACAAATTTGATGATTTAATATGTTTTTTACCTGAAAAAATAATATAGGTTTTATAACAGTATTTCTAGTAATTTTTGAGAAAATTATTGTAAAATACGAAACATTTGTCACAAAACAAATTTTTTAGGTTAGACATACAATAACCTCGTTAAATTACCTATAAAAAAACGAAACTTGTAGAAAATTTAATTCTTAGAAATAATTAATTGTTTAATTTATTCTGAGAAAGTCTATGTAAAAGTAACATCGACTGAAGAAGAGGTTAAAAAATTTGACTTTTATTAAAATGTAAAATAGACCAAAATATGCTAGAAATATATTGTATTATAATTTTAAACCAAAACAAAAATCATTTCAATATCTAGAAACGAAATCAGTTATTAAAAATAAATAAAAAGGAAAATTGATGAATGACGAAGTTTAATATTATTATTTAAACGAAATTTTATTGGAAGATTTTATTTGTTTTCTGGCGATTTAACAACGTTATAGTACTTGAAATCTAAAAAAAAACCTTTCGCAGTTCTGCGCAAGAAGACCGACTTTTAGTTATTTTATTTTCTTTCTTTTTAAAAAGTATCAGCTCATTTAATATAAAATTTACTAATAACTCAAGAATGACTCAATCAATCTTCATCAAATTTTCACATGCACAACTTCAGATATACACTACTACAGCATATCTAAATTTTAATGAAACTGAACTAGCCACAAAAGTTTATACGTAGGCGTGTATATATATATATATATATATATATAGAGTGTATCACAAAGTTCTCCCGGGACTTTCATAACCTACTCTACTCGTTAAAATAATAGAAAAAGTACATACAAACATGTCCTAAAATGCTTCGTTTGCGAGTTACGGTTGGTGAAATATTTCGCTCGGATTTCAGCTACCCCGGTAAAATGAGGTCGTACTGAAATTTTTGGGACGTTACTTATGACAATAACTTATTTTTTTTTTACTTTTAACGTACCCATTTAACAAAGTTACTGTATGTCAAACATAAAAAACAGGGTTTTTTACCCCAAATTATTGGTTTTCATCACAAATTTATCAAAAACTACTGGAGTTATGGTTCTGGGATCTATTTTATTCGATCTTACAGGTCAAAAACCATAAGAAACCATCAATTTTGTCCCTTAATTAACGTTCTATAAATCTCAGGACGACCTTATTTTACCGGGGTAGCTGAAATCCGAGCGAAATATTTCACTTGCCGTAACTCGCAAACGAAGCATTTTAGGACTTGTTAATATGAATTTTTTACATTTTTTTCGCGAGTAGAATAGATTATGAAAGTCCCGGGAGAACTTTCTGAAACACGCTGTATATAAGAAACCTCATTTTAAGTTAATATTATTTTCATACTCATCATATCTGACGTATAGAACGTATAGAAAATTCATTTTCATCTCCCAGTGCCATCATTTAACGGAAAGTAATACCTTACTTTTCTTCAGAAATCGGGAAAAAAGTATTTCTAATGCTAGTCTTTTGATTTTTACAATAGTTTTTTCAAAAATTATAAGAGGTAGATTCTTGGACATGTTTTATTTAATTTTTCAGGTCAAAAAACAAATGAAACCACATTTACTCCACTCTTTAATTTAAGTTTGAAGGATTTTAGTATAGCTTCCTTCTATCCTTAGAGTAGAAAACAGAGCAAAATCTTTCTCAAGCTATAACTCAAAATCTAAGCTTTTTTGTTACCATATTTACGTGACTTTTTTCTTTATTTTGATTTGTAAAAGATGTCCTGAAATTCATTCCATTTCTTTGTGTGGAAACCTGTGTATTCATGTTTTATGATCTGAAAAGTTAATAATGTAAATGAAATTACAAAAAAAAAAAAAAAAAATACAACGTAATGATTTCCTTTGTAAGTGATTAATATCAAATTCAAAACGGAAGAAAAACTCTAAGCGAAATTATTTTTATAACCTGTATATAACGTATAATCAAAATAATACTTAAAATACAATGCAACAGTTAGAATATCACTGATGCACCAGGAAATAAATAATATTAATAATAATTTATAGATGGAACAAAAAGACTAGCATTACTGTGATATATGAATAATGTAACGTGTAAGGCTATAACTATCTATCAGTTGACCACACGCGATGTAAAACAAGAAGGCATGAATAAATAACGTAATAAAAGAAACTAAGAAATGACATAGAAGTGCTGTAAAATGTCAAGGACAGATATTATATATATATATATATATATATATATATATAAAATATAATAACCTTATTGTTATATTAAATTACTGAAATATTATACGAAGTTATTATAATTAATGTACGTAATAAACTAAAATAATAAGTCGCTATTCATTCAAATAAGTTAAAAATCATTATTATAATAAATATTTAATACGCAATTAATGAGTACATATTTCTTTACAATTTTAAATTAAAACCTTCATTGATCTGTGGATTAAGTTACAAGATAATAACAGAAAGGGAGCATTGTCATACTTTTACCACCACTTATAACTTTACTGCTGTATGAGCTTTATCATAAGAAAAAATGACTAAAACCATGATTCCTTTATTTTCATGACCTTGACTGCGTAACGGTATTTTGCGCATTAGAGATTATTGTTATATGAAATTATAATTTTGTGATATTGGATTAACGGGTAAAAATTATTTGATTTAATTACCCAAACCTTTTATTAAAATTAAGTTCTATTTGTGTTATTTTAATTGCACAGGTTTTTGTTTTTAATTTTTTTCAGGTTAATAAAAAATAAATCATAAACCTTTCAGGATGAAATTATTTTTATAGTAATGGAAATTTTATTTATGTTTTCATCCCTCAAAAAAATAAATAATTAAAATACTTCTTTAATTTGATTGTCAAATTTTATGATTTTTAATTAATTTGAATGGTTGGTTAGTTACGTATACTACACAATTAGTGAGATAGGTGAATTTATCTCCTTGTAAAGCATGAAACAATTCTCCAATAGTTTACTAATTTCTGGAGGAAAAATAATTTTTGTTACAAAAACAACTCCATCCAGATGAGCGCTCAAGATTTCTAGAATTTAGAGTGAAGCCATTCCGGCTACATTTGCTTTAGTCCACGTGTATATATATACTTTTCAATGAAATAATAAAACAAAATACTCACGAACATAACAAGAAGTAATTTTAATTATTTCTTGTTCTCTAACCAGGTTCCTTAATTATTCACCGAGTTTCTTAATTATTTTTGATTAATTACCAGCCTACAGCTGGATATGAAATTTGAGACGTAATTACGTACACAATACTTTTAAAAACATTTTATAAATCCATTTACTGGGGCGAATACCCAGACTATTGAAAGGCTGTGGAATATCAAAAAATTAGCTTCGACGAAAAAACGGCGGGGCGAGAAATATACAAGACAGTTTTTTATGCGAATTTTTCTGGTGCCGTAAGGATCGGAATCCGTTCCAGTCCATTCTGGAAGACATTGCCACTTTTTGGTCTGTACAATAACTCACTGGCTGGTTGTGGTAATACTATAAATATTACCTTTATACTATAATATACTTTTTATAAGTGTGTCGTTTATATAATAGACATGATGTAAAAATAATAAATATTACATTTTTTAATAAATTCATTTAATTAGTTATTATTTACTAGCCGATGAGGAGGTTCTGCCCCTGGATCCCCGCTGTTTTCGTTATCCTCATTGTTGTGAGAATAATACTGGCAAATAACAATTAAAGGCTGAAAGGCTTTCTTTCCTCTGACGTTTTCCTCATTCTTAACGTATAAGCTCTGATACGCTCCTCCTGTAGATAAACGTATCCCTTTTGGTTCCTCTTTCTATTTCCAAGCATGACAATACGAACACCACGACACTAATATGTCCATGATTGGCGTACTTAATTTGTACATTATAGCGAAAGCCACTTCCATCCTTATGTGACCGTGGTAGATCTACAAAGACATCAGTATGAACTCGTGAGGAATTTAACTGCAATTCAAGTTAATAATTTATCGCAGCTCAAGTCTGAGCGTAGCGCTCTCGGTCAGCAGATAACCGAGACTAACGCACTTCAGGTGTTTCGAAAGACTGAGTGAGATACTCTCATTCTTGTAACAGACTTTAAATAATAAGAAAGGTTACTTCTCTTTCTTGAAGGCATACGTTTTTAACTTTGATAATTCATTATCGACAGCCAAAATAAACAATCAAAAGTTTCCTAAATAATGTGCTAATTTATGCTAATGATTATAGTAATAATTTTATAATTATCATATAATAAATTTAAAAGTGTATATATCTGAACTCAGAGATTTTTTCTATTATTATTGTTGATCCACATATGTTTGAGGTAATAACTCACATAAAAACCCCATATGCCCATAATTGTAAATTAATATGTAAATATAAAATAAATATAAAAATTTGTATTCCTCTGTTAATAAGATGCCCAAAAGTTGCTTTATCTATAGCAACGCCTAGGTTGTTCAAAAGCCTAATAAAAAATAGATTAGACGTATTTGGCCACGAGTTTTGAAGTAACTGCCAGTAATTTTCCTAGAAGGAATAATATATGGTCCGAAGATTTGATGAGACATGGTAGTATTTGTTAAGATGATTTTCCGATTAAATATATTTGGCAATGATAATGAAACCTAGAATGCTCTTGTGGAGAAGGGCAAAACTCACAATAGGTCGAACTAGAAAGAAAAATATATAAAACAATATATATATAAACAATATATACTCTATTTTTATTAAAAATAGAGCTCTTTTTTAATAATAATAACGAAAAGATGAAGAAAATAACTCGTATCCATTATGCAACCGTTTCTAACAGTATCCTCTCAAACATGAAAGGAATAAGTAATCTTTTTTATGGGGAGTTAAAGTGAAAAGGAAAAAAATAGGGAATTTATAAAATTTAAAATTAATTTTTAATCTAATCTTTCGTGTTAGGAGAATAGTTGGTAAATTTAATTTAAAATTACATATATAAAATAAAAACCAATAAAAGATTATGAGCTTTTAAATAAAAGAATCTAATATTAAAATCCTATCGTCATGATTTTTTTATTATTACAGGAAACTTTTTTCTATTTCTTTTCGAACTATCAAATAATTTTTTTTTATACCGGATGTAGTTCGATAAAAAATTATTTCCGTCCATTCTTTGTTCTCTTGCTTTATTTTTAGGACTGAAATTATATACATTACAAATGCATTATTTGAATTTTTATTTGTTGACTACTTAAATATTGCATGACACCTGTGCAAAGCAGGGTACATACAAAAGAACTTATTTGCGTAATAATATGTAAGTTCAGATGAACATTAACTGATGATTAATTTTAAAAATTTAATATTAAATACTATTCCAAATTAAAAGAGAAAATAATTAATTAAATCTGCTTAGCAGTTAAAAACCGAAAATATTTAAAAAATTATTATAGTTTCAGAAGACGTTTTGTAATTAAATCGCAATAAATATTGTATTAAGTCACTACAAAATAAATCTAACTTTCTTACCGTGTATACGCATATACCACGCGCACCATTTTGTCCGGAATGACGAATATAAAACTACCCTGCGCATCTTCAATGGATTTTATCCTTTCACGTTGATCATGTAATCATTAAGGTTTATATTTATTAATCAATCTATACAGAATTATATAATACAAGCGTTTTGACTTCGAATCTAAATCCGGTGAAATAATATGATATAGATAAAACAAAATACTTGACAATGAGAAATTACCGGTATTCGAAAATTAAACTCTTATGTACGACGTGACGCCAGACTTATCGAAATCTATCCTTTGCGTTTTTATCACTCATAGGTTATTAATCGATAAAAAAGAGAGCATTTGGGAGGAAAAATGTGAAATATCTGGAAATAAATGAAACACTTACAGCGCATATATGGATTGAATATCAGTCTGGATATGCACTTTCCACCGAAATGTGTCGTATGAAAGCCCTGAAATCGCCGATGAATCAAATATCAGTAGAGGAAAATTTAAAGCTAGTCTTTACTGGGTAAGCCGATTTATTTGACGACGTAGGTAGATTTTCTATTCGAAGAAGGACGACAACTATAGCACACGGGATATCAAAAACATATAAAGATAAAGTGACAAAGTTTCGAAGATATGTTGAAAATTTAGGCAAAAGGAACAATCATCCCTTAAATAAAATAGGGAATGCGGACTACACACCAGTGACTTTTGAAATACCGTCGACAACAATTGAAAGTGTAGATACAAAGAGTGTTGAGATACAGACTGCCGATTAAGAACAACAAAGTTTATTTATATATTTTTTTTTATTTGAGGGCGAAAAACGCTTTTGCGTTATCATCGCCCGAAACAAACAACATTATACAATAAAAGAAAAAAACATATTTCAATAATTATTAAATAGTCGAATGCAGATGTACCGCCTTAAGAAACAAGATATTCGATAGCATCACCATATTTTTTCCAAGGATATCAATGATATTAGCTACTAATTTCAATTTCGACACAATGCCGTGTAACATACACAGTCCACAAGGATGTGGTGTATAGTTAGTTGGCAGTCACAGCGAACACAAACGAATTCATCGGTCTGATACATTAAGTGACTAAGTGTAAGATTAGTATGCCCTATTCGTAAACGACAAATAATAACCTTCTCTCGACGGTTATTCCTATTAAGAGGTCCATGGCAGCACAGTATCCTTGATGTATCGGAGTTTATTATCTACTGTAGTAGTCCAATCACCTTGCCGCATTACAATTCTATTGTTCAATAGAATTAATAAAATCGGTAGAAGTAACACGAGTGGTGAAAGACGGTCGGCTACATGCGTCTAGCTGATTCCGCACGTTCATTACCCGGGATTCCCACCGGCTAGGATCCAGCAGAAATTCACTTGTGTGTTGCGACGGTTCAACTCTGCGATTGCATTACGAACTTCGGTGACTGTAGGATGTCTAGAATACAAATCTTCTAAAGCTTGGAGTCCACTACACGAATCATTACAAATAAGGATGAGACTGTATTCGGGACGAATGATATTCAAAGTTTTATTAATGGCGTACTGTTTAGCATTGTAGACGTTTGTAATACCAGGAGACCGAACATATAATTACCCGAAAAACAACGTCTCTGGGTGATGTTGACAATACTTTTGAACGGGAAAAATTACTCCCCGTATTTAATTTTTAAAAGAAAACATCTACCGAAAGGTGAAAAATTTCCACCCGATATTGTTGTACGAGCACAAAAAAAAGGATGGATGATTAATGAATCAGTTCTGGATTGTATAAACGCATCTGGGACGCAGCGTTGACCAGGCGCATTCTTTAGATGGCAAAATTTAGATGGCAGCCTATGTAGCCAAATCAATAGATAAATAGATACTTCTTTATTAGATCTGAACTAGTGAAAAGTCGGAAAACTCAGACATTATCGGAAATCTGAAGTAGATATGAAGAAGTAGTAATAACATGGGAATTATTAATGAAAGAAAGAAAAAGAATTGAAGTGTTTCATTAGGAGAAGCGCTCAACAAATAAACAGGTTAAAGAAGAAAAAGTATAATTTAGCAATAAAAAATCATTCCGTTTACACCAATTGGCCACCAGATTCAATCGTTTAGAATGAAGAATTAAGATTCGCGTTCTTCAATAGCAACATTTCCGAATAACTGATCTGTTAGATCGAAAGTATGCAAAAGTGTTAGCCTTCAACCTACTAACAAATATCCTGTTTGAATTTTGAAAATCAGATAATTTTTTGCAAAGGTATTTTAAGAGCACCCCATTGCACCTGCCAAAACAGCACCCCATTTGTTGTCAGTTGATGGTGATGACTGGTTTAATCTCACACAAGGTGCTCGCATCACCTCATCACTCCAGCCTCACACGCTATTATTTTTAATAATTCACTATTAAAAAAATTATCTACATAATAATATTGTTTCCGTAAAAGAAAACCTTTTTAATTATATTTTACAAAATAATTGATGAACTATTTTCTAAATTGTTCGGTAATTTATTAAAAATGGTAACTGAATTATAAAAATAACCTTTCTCGTATGTCGAAGATTATTTTCAATTATACGAAAACAATTCCGTTATCTGGTCTTGTATATTGCTCTTGTATATTGTATATTGTATCTTGTATTGTATCTTGTATCTTGTCTTGTATATTGTTATTGGTCTAGATATTGCTATTTTTTAAAGAATAAGTTAAATTTTTTTTTTTTTAGGAAAAATTTGAAATAATGTGTTCCATTTAATGCGGAATTTTTTTAAAGACAAATTGTAGCTGAAGATGTGCAAGTGGTAAAGTAGATGAACGTGAGTTACAAAAAATAACATATCACTTTTACTTATGCGCTGACCAAAAAATTATCACTTTTTTTTTTGGTTTTTGATGATTAATTACCAAATAGGTTCGACGCCTTGTACTTGGGAATATATGAAATATTTGTAGTGTATGAAAAATGCAAAGCCAGCACTTCCAAATGAAAGACGAAGAGTTAACATTCTATCATAATATTCTTACCTGTCTGTTACTATCTATTTCGATATTGATTTTCGTAAATTTTTTACTTACACTTATTTATGTTATACACTTATTATTATCATTATTTTTGTTATACACTATTATTTACGTTACTTTTAAAAAGTTTTACCTATTATATTATAACCTATTATATAAAACATATATTTTTTGAAAAATGTAATTTGTATACCGTAATTATTTTAAGTTTTTTTTCCATTTCATTGATTGTACATTACGGATTTTCGTTCATTACTGGATAAAATGAAAAAATGTACCTGAAAGGAATATTTTCCATGAAAATGCTTTCAGATTAAAAACCTTATTTATAAAACATCATATTCTTCCACAAAGATACGACACCTACTTTTTTTGAAGTAGATTTTTTAGAAATTGTAATTATATTTTACTGTATCAATAATATGAAATGTAATAAGTACAATATTACAATGAACGGTTAACTCTAATTTAATGTTTTATAATCAGAGTATAATTTTTATGAAACATTTTTATTTTACACAGCGAGTCAAATTACGTACCTCCTTATTCTAAGAAAATCAAGAAATATAACGATGAAAATATAATATACTTCGCGTACAAGGATCTAATTCTACAAACAACCATATTATTTCTCATTTGAAAAAAGGAAAAATAGATTATGTTGCCGTGCAATATCAGATCTCAAATACAGTCCGTACTGAAAGGTAATAATAGTTGCAATAATTGAGATAAAATGGAGATATGCTTCATTTTTGTATAAAATGTAAAGACGGACTGGAAAAAACTTACCCTGAACTTAAAAAAAAAACAAAGGCGTATTTGTTTTTGAATTTCTGAAGATTATACCTAATAGAATTTTAGACTACTTGAAAGAAGAAATGTACCTACCTTAAAGTCCGTCATTTGCTAAAAAAAGAATTTCTTAGAAATTTTTAAAACTAATATTTCACTTTAAAGACTATAAGGAAAGTAAGATTTAGACTAATGACTGATAAAAATTTTCTTCAGTTTTCCATGCATTAGAGAAATAATACTGCCGACATATTTTCTATACAGTATATACTAAAATTCAAGCTAAAAGCTAAAACAACTCTAAATTCAAACATTATACCATGTAATTCTTCTATAAATTTTGTCTTTTTAGGCTTCAGAAAAAATGGATACAAGCATCTGCAAACGTTTTACTAATCATTAATTTTGTTTCAATATCAAAAACTTGAAATTTGAAGGACAATAACCTATCTAATTTCAATCGTTTTTTTACTGATTTCAAAAAAATTGAGGTTATGTTGATTTTGTATTGTGTATAGTGTATTTTTCATATGCTCTTATGCAGTGAGTCACAGGGGTGAATGAATTTAAACTTGATGCTTGTATGTAGGTTCTACTATTTATTTTTAATTATTTCATCAAATTACGGTTATAATAATTTAATTTTCGTATAAACTAAAAATATATTTTAATATTCAGTAAAAGAAAAGAAAAAGTGACACCTGTCTTACTTCTCTCATTTAATTTATGTATTTTATATTTCTTGCGTAAAAAATTATACAAAATAAAATAACGAAAAGTCGATCTTCTTGCGCCAAACTGCGCAATAATTTTTTCTTTGAAGTAGGTTTCATTTATTTTGAAACGTTTTATTTCTACTTAAATATGAGTAGGCTTTCAAAAAGATTTTGCCCATACAAACCAGTCTTAAGCGTGTTGCACAAAAGGGAGAAACCAGCGTCCTGATATATTTTTTTTTTAATTTAAAAATTTTTAAAGTGATTGCAATGCAATAATTTAAAGCTACAATTTGTTATAAAAAATTTGTGTTTTATTTAATTCTTATTTTACTATCACCAGCAGGCTATATCTTCAGTTGGAACTGTGTGTACTTAAACGCTAGAACTGCAATTCCACGACAGCCTGCTTAATTCATCTACTTCCCGTCACATGTCTCATTTCATTTCAATTTAAAATTGTTATAGTAAATTAGTGATGCACTGATGATTCCAACGAACTAAATTTATTCCAAAACGCTCGTCAAATTAAGGGCCATTTTTATAAAACGCCCCGGGATTTAAAAAAAATCGTCTAATCTACTGCTACTCGGCAGAGAGATCAATAGATGCACAACATGTCAGAAAACCAAATTTCTATCACTGTCAGTTATATTTTTTATAGCTACCCAATTTTAATTTTCAGAAAATTACCTGAAAACATGTTTTTTTTTGTTATACCAATAAAGAAAAAAGGACATGTAACTACTGTTTTATACAGTTTACGCAGAAAATATTGATGATTATAATAGTGTAATAATATTTTTTCTACAGCTTTTTGTTTTTCTGACGTAGTAACACGAAAAGGTCACTCGGAATGTTACATGTCGCTATGTATAAATAATGAGATAACAAATAAAGGAACTTTAAATTATTTACTTATTGATCATGTAATTTTTTTTAAAACTCTCATTCAAATTAACTGAAAAAACATACAACCAAATGTAATTTTTTATTCAAAGTGTTTTCAAAGTGTTTTCATTTGAAAAATCAAAAGGATTGGTAAAAAACTTAAAGGAAAAAATACATTCCCCGATTCTTAAGTCTTAGTTTACTCTTAATAATATTTTTGGGGTTTTTCTCTATATTCATTTTCTTAACTGTGTCAAAACCAAGTAAAAATAATTGTCGAATCTTTTAAAATTATGGGACCCCATATCAGTGGGAATATTATTTATTAATTATAATGACTGCCACAATAAGATTTAAGTATTATGAAAAAAAAATTTTAAAAAAGAAAAGTTTAAAAATATTGAAAAAATAAAGTATAATATTTATGAGGAAAAAAATTACTTCTTATTTTTGGTTCGAGGAATAGTTGTACTATTATAGTCTGTATAAATCAGACCCTATAACGGGTCACTTTGACGACCCGTTACGTTACAGCGGGCCACAATTTAGGTAAATATGCTGTAATACAAATACAGAATAAGTAAAACTTTATTTTTATACTATGATTCCATATAATTAACCCTCGAGTCTTAATTAATAAGATATTTGTTTATGCTTTCTTTTACTTCATTTTTGTAAATCTCTATTTATGTTCGACATTGCACATCTTAGCTGGTTTCCTAAAGTGACATCAGTTAATGAAACGCGTGATGAACTCTTTGTAAATTTCATCTTCGAAAAATTGTTTCACAAACATATGTGCAAAACAAACTCGTGCAAAATATCTTAAGTTGGATGTAATATTAAAAGTACTGTAAAAAATAATTTTTGATGTGGACGCAAAGATTTGTTTCATTTAATTGTTGCATTGTAACTCAATTAACTTCATTTGCAAATTTTCAGGAACACTGTTCACGTCAACATGAAACGGGCGTGAAAATATTTCAAACATTTTATCATATTTTTCTAATTCTGAGAAACGACTATCAAATGCAGTTTCTTTATTTCATTAGCATATTTCGAGAAATTCTTATGAGGCTTTTTGGGAAGTTATTTACCAGCTAAAATGTTGAGCATTATTATTTCTAAGTCGGTACCCAAATAGCAATAATTTCTTATTAAAAGCTTTGATGAAATTACAAGCATCGGTTATTATTTTACCTTATCCTGCAAGTCCTTTTTAGCCGATTAAGTTTTTTATTGTTTTATCCACTAAAAAAACATAGGTCAATAACCAATCATCATCACGTAATTCAGGAACAGATTCTTGTTTCTCGTTCATAAACATATCTATTTCCTCCCGTAAATTAAAAAAACTTTTTAAACATTTTCCACGACTTAGCCATCTAACATCGGTAAATGTACGATATCACCATATTCGCTTAGGAATTCATTGAATTGCCGATGCTGAAGAACATATGAACGAATGTAGTTTAATATGTTTATAACTACGTTCATCACGTGATTGATAGATAATACTCGAGCACATAACTTTTTTCCGATGTATCAAACGGTGAATAATAAAAATATAATTGGTTATAATGCACCTGCAATCTAGCTTATCAATAAGTAATTTTACAGCTCCCTTATTTTTACCTACCAAAAATAGTTAATTAGGAATACGGACCAAAACTACTTAAATCTTATTTTAATCTTAATTTTATTTTATTTAAGTTATCATCATGTCATTTATAATAACGTATAGCGATAGGTAGGATGCGCTCTGGTGGTGAAATTCGGATTAATTGCATTTATAATTGACTATTGCTCCTAATTTTTGTCTTTCCTGATGATATTTAGTATTTTAATACTACACTTGAGAATTACGGGTTAATTTTATATTTTCCCCAACATCTTGATGATCCTCTGCACTCTCCACCTACTCCAACTGTCATGATCGTGTAGATATTTTGCCTTAGTGTAATTTTAATATGAATTTCAGATATGTATAAGCACAAAGACGTTTAATAATCTGATTTCAAGAAGTAATGAAAATCACAGACTGAAAAACAATTAATTATAAAACACATGGAAAGATTCGTATAACTAAATTTAATAATTGTAACAAGGTTAGAATGAAAAGTGGGAGAAATAAAGTTGCAATAATAGAGTTCATTGACCCTAACTGATAGAACTGTAATATTGTTTTTAGGTCAACTTTAAATTTATTGTTTAATAATTCATGGTATACTTCACAAAACAAGAACATCGCTAACCGTTGCACTAACGACGACAACTTCTCATGTATGCCAACCATCTTTATACTGTTACATATTAATAGATTTGACATATTTTTATACTTGTAAATTAATACAGTTCTTGCGGTCATCCATGTTTTTATAATACAAATATTGTTTTATTATAAACATTAAAAGAGTAAAAAGTAAAAAAAATAAATATTAAAATTTATTATTTGATTAGAATCAAAAGCTTTACATCAGTAAAGATAATCCTCCCAAAAACATTTGTGTCAAATTTTGAGGTCCTTCTTGTTTAAAAATACTAAAATCTTCTCGATTTTAAAATTCTGTTTATACATCAATGCATCTATATCTATATTTTCTTCTATTTTAAGCATGACATTTTGTGTTAACAGTTAATACATTAGAAAAGTAAAATCTCTTAAATGAGATAATAGTCGTCTAGTCGATCTGTACAATAATTTACCAGCGCATAAAAGTTATTTGATTAACAGTTTATTTAATCCTTTCTCGTCCTCTTAACTTCTGTAAGTTAATCTATATTTAAGAGGAAAATATGACAGTTATTTAAATGCAAGATCTAATTTAAATAATTCTAGTAGACCCGTCGCGGCTTCGTCCGCGGTATATGGTTATTTGCGTTTTCCTTCCCGATCAGGGGATGTTTAGAAGGTCAGAGCTCATTTCACACACCCTTCCCGTCCAGGGGGGTCGGCTCCCTGGACTCCTCTGTGTTCATAAACTTGTTGTGTGTCGACCAATATTTTGTCGTTTTGGAAGCATTGTTGTTATTAAATTAAATTTACCACAGTTCAAACCTCACGAACCTCACTACCAAATAGATTAAAAAAAAAAACCTATGAATAAATAACCTAAAACTTGTTTTACTAAATTTATGTCGATGTACATATCGAAAGATATCTTCTACATCGAATGTTATTGTCTATATTGATCGTTATCAATGTCAGTATCGAATTCCTCAGACAGTTATTATGCGATTAAATATTATATGTTAAATATTAGTATATATTAAATATTATGGAGTTAATAACTTATAAATACTCCTGGGACAAATTTAAATAAATAAATGTGTGTAAATCTAAAAAAATTAATTTAAATGTAAAATTAATAAAAATATAAGATTTCATGTTTGACTGGGATTTACGAAAATGTAGTTCACATTGTCGTACGGGTCCTTTTCTAAATTTTCTCTTAACAGTAGATGCAAAGTCTGAATCAAAGTATTGTGAAAATTTTCATTATTCATCACTTTCATTATTCATTTATTCATTTTCATTATTCACCATCATGAATAAATATTAATGGCTGCAGGTTTGAATTGAGCATTGACGGTATACAGATTTTGAAAGAAATGCTGTAACTGATTGTTATCTGTTGAATTGTATACGTCGTTTAATGCACCTAACTAACTTAGATAGTAGCTCGATTAAATGAGCAATCAGTTTCATCAATTTAGACGTTGCCATATCGTTGTTGAGGGTAGTAATATTAGGGATATTGATGTTTCATAGGACTGGAAGTACTGAATCATTTGTAATTATCGGCAGCAGCGGTGCGATAAATGTATTGGGGTACGGGAATTGTTTCTTCGTATTAACACGGTAGACGCTTTAGGATCGGTTACCTTTGGTAAAATTAATCAAATCTGGCAAAACCTGCATGTATCTGAAAGATGACATATCACTGAGTATTTTTAGAAAGATTTAGTTTGTTTACTTAAATGTTATTGCACTCTTGAAAAATGAGAGAAAATAAACAAGAAATTCCACGATACATTTTCAAATTTTATTACAAGAATAGGAAGAATGCGACTAAGAAAATTCTAGATGTTTATGAATATGATGCAGCATCAGTAAGTATGCCACCAAACTGGTTTAAGTTTTCAATCAATAGTAATTATTTTAATTATATACTTATTTTGTAGTAGTTATTAATGACATTAAAAGCAAACAGATAATTTTTTTTTGTCTTCAGTCATTTGACTGGTTTGATGCAGCTCTTCAAGATTCCCTATCTAGTGCTAGTCATTTCATTTCGATGTACCTCCTACATCCTACATCCCTAACAACTTGTTTTACGTATTCCAAACGTGGCCTGCCTACTCAATTTTTTCCTTCTACCTGTCCTTCCAATATTAAAGCGACTATTCCAGGATGCCTTAGTATGTGGCCTGCAAGTCTGTCTCTTCTTTTAACAATATTTTTCCAAATGCTTCTTTCTTCATCAGTTTGCCGCACAACTCTTCATTTGTCACTTTATCCACCCATCTGAATTTTAACATTCTCCTGTAGCACCACATTTCAAAAGCTTCTAATCTTTTCTTCTCAGCTACTCCGATCGTCCAACTTTCACTTCTATATAAAGCTATGCTCCAAACATATACTTTCAAAAATCTTTTCCTGACGTTGAAATCAATTTTTGATGTAAACACATTATATTTCTAACTGAAGGCTCGTTTCGCCTGTGTTAGTCGGCATTTTATATCGCTCCTGCTTCGTCAATCTTTAGTAATTCTAACTCCCAAATAGCAAAATTCTTCGAAACATCTTTGAAACTTTTTCAGTTTATCTTTGTATGCTTTTGCTAGCCACTAACTTACTCATAGCCAAGTTTTCTGTTTTATCTAAATAATTTCATTTCATTGGATGTAGGTTTGGAGTCAAAACAAAACAATTTGTATTACAGTTCTGTATGGACTGCGTCTGCGGTAAAATTAAACCAGATTGTAACTCTTGGAACCCAAATTAAGGGGTAATTTTAATGGTTTTATATGAAATTTGATTTGAAAAATTAAAAAAATAGGTCTCAGAACTGTATTTTTGTAGATTTTGAGAAATTTAGGGTAAAAGACAAAAGATTGTGATCGAAAAACACACTATTTTATGTTTGGCGTAAAATGACATTAAATTGGTAATTAAAAGTTTTAAACAAAACTTGTAGAGGATTTGATTCTGAATAAAATGGTATGAATAAGTTCAAAGAAACTAAATACAAACGTAAAGATTCCGAAGTTTATTAAAAACAAAACATATCAAGATGTGAGATTTGCAATACTAAAAAACACATAAAAAGCAAATTAATCTTCAGAGACAAATGATTATTTTTGATTAAAGTCATTTAAAAATTTGTTAGATTGCAAGATTTATTGATTTACAAAAATCTATAGTGTGTGTGTGTGTGTGTGTGTGTGTGTGTGTGTGGGTGTGTGGGTGTGTGTGTGTGTGTGTGTGTGTGTGTGTGTGTGTGTGTGTGTGTGTGTGTGTGTGTGTGTGTGTGTGTGTACACATGAAGATTAAAAAACTGATTGGCATTTTAATTTTTTTTTTATAACCACTGAATTTTAATTTTCTTTTCCACATTTTTCGATCCTTTTTCCTTTCAATTTTTGGAATTTAATTTACAAACCGGTTCATTTTTAGTCATATATTTTAATTTTTTTTCATCTTCTACGTTCCTTTTGATTAAACTATTTCAGTTAATCACACTGGAAACATATTTAAGTAATTGAACGTGCAATATTTGTCTAATCTTTCCTGAAGTGATGAAACAGTTTTAATGCCTATAAAATATCTCATATTGATGCTTCAGCATAGATTTTGTTATTTGATATTATTCTGACATGTGTCAGATTACTGCATATGGGTAACTCATGATTTCCCGTAACGAAGGTAGACCAAATTAATTATAGTATTCAAACAGTTATATTCAAACTTCCAGCACACATTATGGCCTTGGGTTACAATTAACAATAAATCCAGAATTTTTGTAAGATTCATCTCTTAATGACTAGACTAGTCTAACGATTTAAAGATCTAACAAAGTACTGGTAGAATCACAAAACGAACAACTATGTAGGTTTCTACCGATCTTAAACAACGAAGCTGGGTTGATTTTTTAGAGATTTCCACAATGTCATACAAATTAATAATTGTAACGTATAAAAGACAGTAACAAAAAGCGTAACAAATTTATAAAAATGTTAAAAAATTGTAATACCTCTATATTTATTATTATTATTATTATTATATTTATTGTCCATCTCTGTGGCAGAATGGTTGTGTATCAGTCTTTCATCCGAAGGTTCCGAGTTCGATCCTCATCAGTCTGGAATTTTTTCACATCCTACAAAATTCAATACTACAGAATCATAGTAAATGTTATTTCGCGACAGTTTGTTGCTGCTGAATAAATAAATAAATAATTTATTTTATTATTATTAGACATTTGTATTCAACCAAGGTTACGTACATGTAAAAATTATTTATCCCTCAGACAGGATTTATTTGCGTTTTTTAATGTCCATTAAATAACGAATCTTTTCCCCATGATTAATTCACCATATAAGCTCAAATCTTAAGTTTGAAAATGTGTATAACACGTGTAACTGTTAAGTAAACTGCATAGTAAAGACTATGTAAACTGTTATAAATCTTACTATGATTAAACCAAGGACCTTTGAGATGAATTAACCAAACGCACCACTCTACCAAGGAAGATGAAATTAAACTAACTAGTGTGTTTTTTTAAAAATTATTACAGTAAAATGTCTAACACCTATTTTTACTTTCTGAAAAATAATTTTAAAAAACTAAGAATTTGGATAAGATTTCATAAATATTAATAAATCTATACTGGCAGATAAAAATAAATAATTTATAAAGTTATATAATATTTATAAATCTAACTGTGTCATAAAACATTAATATTTTTAAATATTTTGATTTTAATAATTATGTAAAGTTAATGTCATATTTTTAATAAGAAATAAAAAACTGTTTGGAAGTGATACTGTTTTACTAATGAGCAAAGAATTTTTTTGTAGAGGATAAGATTTACAAAATAAAAAAAGAATGATGAAAACACAAATGGTCCCTCCAAATTTGGAACGATTTGTCACCTCATTATGAGTCTAATAATAAATGGCAGTGAGTGTATTAATATCTCGTCACAAGTCATTAAAATTAGCAGACAAGTGATCTCTGTCTCTGTATCTACCTCTGGTTCCGTCTTATTTACTTTCTCTTTTTACTCTTTTCTCTCTCTTTTTCATTCTTTAACTATTTAAGTTAGTGAAGTAAGCATTCTCACAAACATACACATAAATAAAAAGAAAAAAGAGAGAATGAGCGAGTATTAAGCAAAGGTCGAGATGTTAGATAGCAATACAAGGTAATGCACTTAAACTTGATAATGTATCATTAAATTCATCGTATATTCGTCCTGGCATCTTCATCACTCTCTTGTCCTCGGCTACTTCCCCTTCTGAGTATAATTTTAGTCTTTTTTCACTTCCCTTCTTCATCATTACTCTCTTTAACCTTTAGCCAGCCAAGAGATTTAAAATAATTTTAAAATGAAGAATGCAATAAATTTACTGTAAAATTGTATATAATCTGGTGAAAGAAAATTCATTAACGTTATCTATGTAATTTCATACTGCAGCTGTCCCTTTCGTTAAATAATAGTTCATTTATCTACCGGCAGTAGCATGTAGTATATTTATTATTTGTGTTTTTAAGTAGTTATTGATGCAAAAATGTCTACTTTACTGATATTTATTCCTATATGTTTTAAATCTGTAATTGAAAACGGTTATCTAATTTATGGTATTTTTACATGATTTATATTATTTCAGAATACACAGTAATATATGAAGTTTAAAATTCTTGGCTGTATAATAGATGTTTTGAGTGTTGTTACAATGTAATATTTACTTATTTCTCATGATTAATTCACCAAATAAGCTTGAAGGTTTTTCACGGGAATTTAAATTTTGTGGCGTATGAAAAATGCCATGCCTGACCGGGATTCGAGCCCGAGACTTCCGGATGAAAGGCCGAGACGCTGCCACTTCGCTTCAATGTATATTTGTATTCAGATATATTGTTTCTGATAAATTTATATTTTATTTACTATATTTGCTGCTTTTTATGAAACAAGATTAAATCGATTATAAAATTAAATATTGCACATATAATTAGAAACCTTAATATATAAATCCAATGATGCATGAATGTGGACAACGAAACTAACATAAATTTTGACTATGGCACAAATATTTGCCGACTGTTGGACCGACAAATTAACCGGGTTATTAATATGATATTTGTGTTAGTTTGAAAGCCGACATGACGAATTCACTTTATCAGAGTCCCGGTTACAGCGCTGGATTCCCATTTTAAAAAGGGCAACCCTTCCTTTTACCTTCCCCTTCTTATTAGAGGATGCTGCACTCCCTTCTGCGAGGGACAAAGGAGTGCATTGAATCATCTAATAACTACGGCCCCATAAGGAACATTGCTGCTAAACCGATAGCACTAGCTCCGACAGGCCTTCAGTGGGTACCCACCGGGTTGGTCTAGTGGTGAACGCGTCTTCCCAAATCAGCTGATTTCGAAGCCGAGAGTTCCAGCGTTCAAGTCCTAGTAAAGCCAGTTATTTTTACATGGATTTGAATGCTAGTTCGTGTATACTGGTGTTCTTTGGTGGTTGGGTTTCAATTAACCACACATCTCAAGATTGGTCGAACTGAGAATGTACAAGACTACAACTTCATTTACACTCATACATTTCATCCTCATTCATCCTCTGAAGTATTATCTAAACGGTAGTTACCGGAGGCTAAACAGGAAAAAGAAGAAGAAGGCCTTCAGTGGGTGGACTGAAGGGGAAGTGTGCTGGAAGAAAGAGGCAAATACATTGCTAGTTTCCCAAGGATAGCCCAAGTTATCCTTTACCCTTTATCTTTTATTCTTTATTCGTTATACTTTATTTTTTTATTTATTATTAAAGGATCCATTTTGCCATTTACTTGGATACTCAAAATGGTGCTCAATTTACTTCTGGCATCAAAGCTTTTTATAAAAATAATGAGTATGTTACTGCAAATGCAGTTAACACAGTGATGTTTAATTTTAAGGAAACAGATTTAGCAATGAAAAATAAACTTTCATGCTGTGTGCAGATCGTACGTACGTCAGATAATATTTAGACTCTTCCAGCTGCTGTTATATGAAGCCCTTACCGTTAAGAATATAATCTTGCCGTGTCTTTACAGTCCCATGGTTCAAATGTTCGAAAATACTGTTGCAGAACTTACTTCACAGTCCATACAAGTTTCAGATCACCTGGGAACTGAAACCAAACGATAGCTTAATGCGCCATCAATTCTGTGAACGAATGGTTGTAAAGATAAACGAGGATAATGACTAATGACTTTATTAACAAACTTTGCATATTGGACGAAGCCCATTTCTACCTTAATTGATTTGTTAATAATCAAAATTTTCGTTCAGTTAGACCCGTCATTCGTAGTACACAATATGTGTATAAAGAAATAAACTTTAGTCCCGTTTATATCGTGTTCAATGAAGGTATTCGGATTGAAAGTGATAGTACTCATTGTTTTTCCTTCTGTAATATATTAATTATTTGTTTAACTTTTGTTTGTGTGTTATTAGAGCGGTTTGTTATAGCGGAATTTAAATCCGTAGTTAAGAAAAAAGACTTAGGAGTCAAGCACGTGAAATTAGCAATAATGTTAATGATTTCATGAAAAAAGAAGCTCTAAATGTAGGTAAATTAGTTGACGACAAACATATAACTGGCATTCAAAAATACGAAGAAAGAACTGCTGTTGCTTGTGGGATATCAAGAACACAAGTTCAAAAACTCAGAAGAGAAAAAAGACATGATTTTCAATCAACATCCCAATCGTGTTCTTTCAGCACGCCGACAAAGTATAAACGACGTTCGAAACCTGTCAGTGGACTGGACAGTTTTGATTTAAGTGTAGTTAAAAGAACAGTTAATGAATTTTATTCAAAGAAGAATGAATTACCTACTTTAAAAAATAAAGCAAGAACTTTAGTCATCTATTGGTTATAAAGGCAGTAAATCGACTTCAGCTGTTATTTTGAAAGAGTTAGGTTTCAAATACCGTAAAACTGAAAATAACAGAAAACTTTTAATTGAGAAATCTGACATCAGGTGGAAGAGAACTGAATATTTGCAGGCAATGGCTAAGTACAAACAAAGCTATGCTACAATTGTTTATTTTGATTAAGCGTACGTTTTAAGCTCGCATTGTTCAAGTCGTGGTCTGATGGTATTGTTGAGGGACTTCATGTGATGATTAATAAAGGTGACCGTTTAATAGTAATACATGCTGGAGGAGAAATCGGTTTTATTCCGAACGCATTACTAACTTGGAAAGCCAGCTCGAAAAGTAGCGACTACCATGACAACATGAATACAGACAATTTCATGAAATGGGCGCGTAAAAATTGATTCCAAATTATCGACCAATGTCATTAGTAGTTGTTCATAACGCCCCTTATCACAATACAGGTATTGATAAAGCGCCAAATTTTAACGCCAGAAGAAAAGATGTGACCGATTGGCTGGAGAAAACCCATATTCCGTATAGTTAAAAAATTCTGAAACCACAGTTATATGAATTGATAAAGTTACATAAAACTAAAGTACAAAAATATGACTTGGATAAACTTTTCAAAAAACATGTGCATCGTGTTCTTTAACTCCCATCGTCAAACCATTTGATTTGAATCCGAACGAGATGGTATGGTCAACCGTAAAAAGACATGTGGCTAGTCATACCACATTTTCTTTCACAAATGTTGAAAAATTTACAACGGAGGAAATTAATTTCATGAATGAAGATGACTGGAAACCCTATTGTGAAAAAGTAAAATATATTGAAAAAGAATATGAAAGACTGGAACCACTGATAGATGAAATGACAGAACGTTATATTATACGTGTAGACTCTGATAGCGAAAATGTCAATGATAGTGATTCGTTTAACGAGGAGGGTGAACTTGCTAGAAGTTTAAATTAGATGCATGAAGACAATTCAAGTAAGCTTTTCTTTATTATTAAAAATTAATAATTTAGTACAAATAAAGGTTATAAAAGAACTAATTACGTATTGTTTATAATTAGTAAATGTATTAGTAAATATGATAGTTATTACCGCATACAATATAATGATAAGTAACACTTCGATTTGATACGTGGAGTTGACGTTTTCAGGCAGAGTAGTAAACCGCAGTCTGCTCGTGACGTCACAGCTCGTGCATTGGCTGGGTCTTGTGTACAGATATTTCCACAAATTACAGACAGCGCTTGGTTTCTACAAGATGGATTAACATCATACATAGCACGAATATCGATGGCTGCTGTTCGCCAGTTGTTTGAAAGGTATTCCGAGTGATTCAGGAGGAAAGGAAAACAATTTTGGAACTTATTCTAGAGCTTGATATAAGGAATACAGTTCATACAAATACATGAATTAAATTTCTGTAACTCAAAATTAAATTGTCTACAAATTTTGATAATATAATCTACACATTTATTAGTTATTTAACACAGTTATTTTACTTCAAACCTAAAAAAAGTTTTTCGTCTCTGAATTTTTTTGCTTTACGTTGGATATCATGAAAACTACGAGATACAGTTCTGGAACCGATTTTATTTATTTTTTTTTAGATCAAAAAACATAACAAACCATCAACTTTATTCCTTACATATAATGCCATAAAAATTTCAATATGATGTCTTTTTCACCGAGGGGAACTGAAATCCGGGCGATATTTTTCGATAGCCGTAACTCGATAACAAAGCATTTTCGGACATAATTATTTGTATGAATATTTTTCTTTATTTTGTATGTAGAATCAGTTCCCAAATTAATTCCTCGCCTCCTGAATCACTGTATAATTTCGAGAAATGGTGACATTTCATAGCTTCCCAGGTCTCCTGATTTGTCGGTGTACGATTTCTTCTTGCGGGGTTACCTTAAAAGCAGAGTGTATAATAGTCGACTTGCTACGAAAGAAGAACCAATACCGAAGATCCGAACAGCAATTGTTGAAATTTCTGTAGAAATGTTGCGTCGAGCCATGCAGAGTTTTACTATGAGACTGCAGGAATGATTTTTCCCAGAACCGGAGCTCACCTGTAACATGTGATGTTAAAAAAATAACTTTATTCATCTATTTTAAACGTATTCATATGCTGCATGATTTTACTTCCTTGTACGAAGTAAAGTAAGTATTGTGATCGCGAAACATTTCGGTATTCATATTTCAACGGAAATATCCATAGAATAAATAGTAATTCAATGGAAAAACAAAATGGAAGTGAACTTTTATAAAGTGCAAAAATTTTTTTAAAGTTAGAATTGATAATCATTTAGTTCATTTATTTTTTGTTGCCAATCATTTAGTCGCTCTTTGGTTTGATGTAATTCTTCTGATCTTAATTTTTGTACACGTTCTCTAATTTTCAAATTTTGTCTCTATAATCATCATCCTCTCTTAATCTTTTTATTCTTTCCTTGGTCTTAACGTTTTCTTCCTTTTTATATTTATCATCTTCTGTTAATTTTTTTATTCTTTCTTTGGTTTTAACATTTTCTTCCTCTTCATATTCATCTTCTTGTCGTTTTTTTGAGATATATTTCTTCATGTTATCTTTCTTTTTCCTGTACGATTGTTTCTTTTTCATTTTTTATTATTCACCAAATAACCCAATAATAAAAACTGAATATTTTACACCGTTAGGTCGAAATTAACATTTGTAATCAGCAAACAGCAGTTCACTAAACGGAATAGTTTTATTATTATTAACCTTTGTTTATACGACACACCAGAAATCTAAAACCTTTGTTAATCAGCAACTCACGAAGATACGAATAATACTGATCTAGTAACAGGGACACTCTATCCTAATATTTCATGAAAGATTGTTGAATTAATAATTGCATAAATATATGATGTTAATAAAAACTAATATTTCAGCAATTGTATAACTGTCTACTTTATTAAAGAATTAGAGGATCGTATCTCACTTTTAAATGAAATAAGTTTAAATGAAGTGCAGCAAAAAATGTGAATATGTAATTCAATAGGCGTACAAGGAAGTTATGTGGTGTCCACATCAGATTTTTTTTCATTTAAATGTTATAAATAGGTTTATTTAATATGATTTTTTAAAAAGATAATTTATTTTCAAAATTTTCCGTTTCTCTGAATCACACTTTATTACAATATGATTTAATTACAGTTTTTTCGGTCATTGCAATTACAAGTAAGCTTTTTCAATTTATATATATTTTTCTGCTACGTTATGTCAAGAATTAGGTCTGTAGTGCTCGTAAAAAAAAAAACATAAAGGACGCAAATTGATTGTTTTTCAGATTTTAAATATTATATAGATGACCAGCTTCAGTTTTGAGTTCTCTCAAACTGTTAATTCAGTTAGATTTTCCACATTGCGTAAAATTTCGAGAAGATTGAGATAGTTCCAATAAAAACCATCTTATACCAGTTTCGGGAGTGGCTCTTTAATTTATAAAGGAAATATAATTTCTTTACTAATATATATTTAAGCTGGTCAATACAGTCTCATTGATGAATAATGTGTTGTTCCTATCAGCGGAATATGTCCTGATCATCCATCGGATCACGGATAGAATAAATAAATTTTCTCTGAGTAGAGTTGCTTTTCTTTTAATATGATTTCGTCCTTTTTTAGTACCCATTCCATTTCTTATTCTTGATCTGCTTTTTCACATTTTCGGTTCTGAATGTTTAAATATGACCCTAATATGTCGATGCTGAGAAAATCCGTTCATTTTTCGTGTGATTTGGTACGTAAGTATACCGTAGACCCTAAAAGTTACCCTAAAACCTAAAAAATACTCTAAAATTTGACCCTAAAAACTCTAAAAGGTACCCTAAAAGTTGAAGTATCTAATCGTTAAAATATGATCTTTTTATTTCTCCTGAAACATTCTTCATTCTAGCCTTCTGTTGTCGCTATGTCGAATGAGACCAGGGAAATCAAACCTTGAATATTTAATATTGTTTGAAAATAAATTTTCTACAAGCAGAATAACGGTTGTGTAATTCTAGGCGACGAGATGGGATTGAGACCGTAACTAATATATATTTTCATTTTACTTATTTTAAGCCGTAAGTTATTATGTATTTTTAACGGAAAAAAACGTTGCGTATAAGCGAAGATAAATTCATTTAACTAAATGTACTGCGCATATATAAGCTAACGAACTACTCTAAAAAAAAATTAACCTATATTTAAAAAATATGTAACTGTCTTTACTTAAATAATTTATGGAAAGATTCTTGTGTACCAGACACATTGACGTTGTAACAGACAGAAAGAGGATTTTATCAAATGATGTTCTGAAACCAAAGGTCATTCAATTTCTGTCTGTCTCTCAAATATATCCCTTTACTCTATCTTACCTTCTCATTCCACCCTCCTTGTTGTGTATATTTTGTTTGTGCGCTTGCGTGCGCGTAGGTATTATAACTAACGTCATTACTGCATACATCTACCAGATCACATGCATGCATGGTCATATGAAGGCTGTCACTCACCCTTATTCATCTCTTTCCCTCTCTCTCACTCTATAAATGTGTGCGTGTGAGCGCGCACGCGCGTGTGTTTTGTCAGTCACATGTTAATCTAATTTAGGAGCTCGACTCTATAACCAACCGCTCATCTCCCCCCTATTATTGCTTCCTAATATATCTATCTACCTTCTTCTCTAGTCTGCGTCATCAACATTATATATATATTATGCACTACACATATATATTATGTATGTGTTTAAACATGTATATATATTAAAATATATAAAATATATATATATATATATATATATATATATATAAAAATGTTAAATCTAGTTCTATATAGTTCTATATTCCAAATGTTTCACCTCTTGTTAAAAAAGAAGATATTTTTGGGATAAAATTTTCAAAATAAAAGTTAACTATCAGATATTATTTTAGACATTTTTTCCATATTATACTACTAAAAAAGAGATTGGAAATATAATTTCAATTCTGCATCAGTCTTCTAGTTCTCAGGGTATGGTGTTCATCCTTCGCCATGGTGTTATTTAACCTATAGACCAAAGTAGGACCTCTATCAGAAACAGGCGTAAACAAAAAAAAGAAATAGCTGATTGGCCTTGACGTTAACCTCTGACGTAACTGATGAGTAATATACGTAAATTTAACGGAAATAACTAGTAGTCTATGCAAATCATTGAAGATAACATTACAGTTAATATGGCATCCTTTATATTCAAATTAACTTTAATATTTTTATTCCCTGTGTTCATAAAACATACATAAAATATGTATTGTGGATATTTTAAATGTGTATAACAATATGTTTTCAAATTGTTTCTATTAAAACATAAATTGTTAATTTTTGTTCGTATTTATTTATTTAAATATTTTTTACACATTGCTTCCCGATTTTATTTTTCTGGCTATAGTTACACGTTTTATAGTTGTGTAAGGGAAAATATCCTAATTGGGTCAAGTTTTGCACGGCGGTGTTTTGTAAATCTTGACTCTACATGACCCCCCCTCGATACAATAAACACAATTTCAGCAACGAAAAATTGCAGAAAGATGTATATTTTCTTGTTTATTACATGATATCTCTGGACTTTATGGACCGATTTGGTTGAAAAATTTCCACAACTATTTCTGTAAATTAATTTTGGTTATAAAATAAAAAAAATTAATTTTTTCTTAAAATGTAATCCATTATTTAAATTTTGCATTAAATTTGTAATGGCGTTTGTCTTATTCAAACCTTTCCATCAATGGGAGGGGGCTAAAAAACCTTTTTAAATAAAATACTTTTTAAAACCCATTTTTAAATGAAATATTTTAGTTACTAAGCAGCAGCAGAAGATCTGTATCATTAGCAAATTATGTGCTGTTAATTGTGTTGAATTTTTTCAATGCGTCACATACTTGTCCATGTAAACGCAATCCCGAAACAATGTGCTTAAAAATTATTTTGAAATTTCTGTTTGTTTTTTTTTATTTTACATAATTATAGAAAAGCGTTCAGTTTGAAAAATAAATTTTATTTTACTTTTTATTACAATTATAACGTTTATGAGATGTTTAAAATTTTTCGCTAAATGTCTCGGGATTAGACATTTTTTTCTTTTATTAATTTTATATAACGTCTGAAGGGATTAGGGATATAAAACTAAAATATTGGCGACATAATGGAACAAAATATGAGAGAATACCTTCTACAAATTTTTTTTTATATGGGAAATTTTACATGTGATACTTAGTTTCTAAGACGAACTATTTGAAAAGAGGATAAAAACGATGCTTTTTTACAAACTTATTTCTTTTATTAGCAGTTGTAAAGTCTAAAAATAAAATTTATAAAGAGTATTTTACACTTAGAAATCTACAAAAGAACAAAATTTCAATTAAGTAATGCATAAAAATTTTAAGGAATTTAACTAATCTGATAACGGTATTATCGCGCAGATTTATCTTTCAATGAACGGACTACAATTACCTTATTTCTTATACTCCATTCACACACATAGAGGTTAAAATGAAAAAAAACCTTTAATCCTTGTATATCTGTATCTATAAAACAAGATGTTCCGACTGGCTCATAATCATCGCCTACCAAAAGCTACTGAAGATAAATTGATGAAATCTTTTTTTTTTGTATACATGAAAATTTATGAAATAATTTATGAGAATTTGTATACATGTATTCTTACGGTGTAAGGCACACTAAGAAAGGACTTTTGAAATTCCGCATTTAAGGGTTAAAGTTGAGTAATAATGAAATTTACTATTTTCTATAATTTCTCGGTAACAAGTAAAGATATCAAATTGATTTTTTTATGTGTGTAATCTTCATGTAAATATCTAAAAACCGATTTCTAGATTTTCTGAAATTCGACCTTGAAAGGGGTGAAGAAAGGTAAAAAAAATTGAAGAATTATTGTAAATTTTCCCCATTTCCGACTATACTAAACGAGATATTCACTAGATTTCGGTTTGCAAATACGCTTCAGATAAAAATACAAATTTTCGGGTTTTTCGAATTTCCATCTTTTAATGGGTGCGTGGCGTTTAATCAACACACTCACAACCACTGTTACTGCATGTGCGACGCGACTGGCTGCACCTGCCTCTTGTTTTTTACTGGGCTATTAAACATAAAATAAAAGTAATTAATTTAAAAAAAAAACAAAACCGAGTAAGGTGTGTCCTAGTGGTGTTTGGTTTGCTTGGCATTTCTTCCGCCACCACCCCATTCGGTCGCCCTAAAGCATAAGATCGAATCTCTTTGCCACAAACGGCTACTGAGTCTCGAAACAGTTTAGCGACCAATGTCCTAAATAGCTCCTAGAGCTTACCTAACAGCGTGAGCGGACTAAGCGCGGTGCCATACCGGCTTACGTGTCCCAACCGCTCACTTGTTATATATTTACTAAAATAGGTAGGCGCACCCCGTCAACTATTAAAAATATATATGACATCCATAAATTAAAATTTACTTCGTCTAGACAGCAATTCGCTGCCACGCCTAGGTCACTGAATGCCAGCAAGTACCTCTCAACCATATTAAAGCGCATCGAACTTTAATCACCTGGTGGTCAGCCATATATGTCTAGGTTAGCTTCCCACAGCAGTGCGTTAGGAGTCTTTCCCTTAAGTATACTACTGATGTCGGTTGAACAAAGCAACCGCAAAAATAAACTCCTACACGGTCCGACAATGCCCTTAAAGACGAACTCGAGGAATACCATCCCCCCAGATCCCATATAAACTTGTACAGGGATGTATCTTCCCTTAGTCGTGGTATTCCGTTCTAGCTGCCATGCTTCCATCGCGAAGCATGGCATGCGGAACAGGCTCTGAAGCCTGTTCCGCATGCGGGAGATGGGCAACTGAACGAAATTTAGTTCCGGTGCATTGTGATCACCGTTCCGTTCCGGTACTGGTCTGACCCGAAACCGCATCCCAAATACCTCGGCCTCCCGACCTCTTCACAATTTCCACATGGCCGCCCGAACTTTCACCACTAAATCGATTGGGAGAGCCTTTCCCAATACGGCGTTAGCCTCGTAGGAGGTTGTTTTAAAAACACCAGTGCATTCAATTTGCTAGGTACTTTCACCCTTGCCTAAGACTCGGAGAGACGTGTTTTGTTTTGAGTTCATTAATTAGTAGTACACCGATCGGAATGTCACTCGTGACATTCGCATCGGTGACATCCTGCCCGAGCGGACTGGAATATGTCAAAACCCTATGTTTCGAATATGACCTCCGGTAAAGCTCATACGGGCTCAGAAGAGAGAGGGTGGCGGAGGGTGTCTTCCCCTACGTTTTCCAACGGGTCAGTGCATTCAATTAAGTCTCTGCGCTGGGCATACCTTATTTTGAAGAAGTATTCTATTCATATCCAACCTTTGCGGCCAAACGGGCACCGCGTTAGAGGACGTGCTTTCGAAGACAACTTGGTACACCATGTTCATTTAGCGGCCAGACAACCCATAGTCCTTCCGAGCAATCCTCCTAAGTTTGTGCATCACTGAGACGGCGTCCGCCACTACTTGCCTAATGTGGTTGCTAAAAAGCAACTTCTCATCAAAGAAAGCCCCTAGGTACTTATGAACTCTCACGCGGCTGATCACGCAGCCTTTTACTTAATGTGGGGGTTTCGACTGTACGATAATTTGTCTGCACCCTTGAAAAGCATAAACTTCGTCTTGGGCACAGAAATATTTAAGTTTTGAATGTCTATCCAGCCTTTCACTGTTGACAAAGCCGCTTGCGCTCGATCTTCCAGCTGCAGTCGTGAATTATCACGAAGTATAAGGAGAAAATCATCGGCTAAAGCCTGGGCCGTGACCCCTTCTGGGAATGTCAATCCCAGAAACCCGTTAAATACCAGTTTCCACAGTAGTGGACCGAGAACGGAACCCTCCGGGCTTCCCGTGGTGACGGATTTTTTTACAACTAGGTGCCCATCTGTAAACAGAGCCGTACGATTAGACAAATAATTACGTAATACGGCCTGCAAGGCTACGGGAACATTGTGGCGTTCCAAACTCATAGAGGACAGAACTCCAACACAAGGAAGGAAATGCTGCCTCTATGTCTATAAAAATTACCAAAACATATTGGCAGTCGGCGGTTTCCACCTCGGCTAGAGCATTTAAGACGGAATCCTTGGTGCCAACCCCTTTCATGAAGGCATATAGGCCTCGATGTAGAAAATCGTTTATATCGTTGTTTTCCCGGAGCCGTTCCTCAACCAGCCTTTCAAGCAACTTGTCGAATACCGGCAAGAGCCTGATGGGTCGATAACTGCTGACCTTACTCGGATCCTTTCTGATTTTAAGAGCACACTCACCAAAGCCACTTTCCAACAAATCGGGAAGCAGCCCCAGATAAGGCACCCCGTGAACAGCCTGCCAAGCGGCACTCTTATGACAGGCAGCAGATAGTAGAATATTCCCGGGTCAAGTTGTTCAATTCCCGGTGCCTTTTTCAGTGCCATTAGAGAACCACTCGGTCTATATCTGCGATATTCACATCCCATACACCAGGGAAGGGTGTTGCCCCCGCCGTAACGCCGACCTCTGCTTCACCCTCCGGAGCATCTGGAAACAAAGTATCCAGGAACGCCTGGTAAGTCGCCACAGATGTTAAAGTTTGGTAACGACCACCAAACCCGCATCGAACAATGGACAGCACGTTCAATGGCTTTGGCTGGTAACATGATTTTACGAGCTGCCAGGGGTTGCACTGCAACTCGCGGATAGAGTCTTGCCATAAGTTGAGTCTGGTTTCCTTAATGGCATGAACATACTCATTACGGGGCCGAGGCCGCCGTATAAGTCTATCGCAGCCAGCCTTGATGGCCCGGCCGAATTGTTCAGTCATCAATTTCACCTCCTCTCTGTGCTTGATGCCCCATTTCAACCCCTTCAAGGTTATAGACAGGCTGCAGCGCACTCGCGCTGCAGCCTGTCCTGATCCAAGCCCCTTAGGTTATAGCGACCCGAATCTGGAGCTTTTAGACCGCCTCTGTAAACGATCTCATTGGTTATAAGTCTATGATCGCTCACTTTGGCCTCGGGCCAGTCAGTCCAACTACTTGTATTTCGCAGCAAGTAGCTCGTCTCCAAAGTGATGTAGATGTAACTTTCTCCCAGTACGGAATAGAAAGTTGGCGGTTGTTCTGCATCGTTAATCAAGTAGAGGTTCCTGGCTTCCACGAACTGTTCGAGACCAGTGCTTCTGGGATCAGTGAGTGGTGAACCCCAGGCGGGAGACTTGGCATTAGTGTCCAGAGCAACCAGCACTCTGGTGCCCGGGAGGCCATCCAGATCCTGCCCGACTTCGCCAGCAAGCCATCGATACTCCATCCCAGCTGGAAGTATCCCGACACTAGTACAACATCGAGCGTACCCCTTATGACTCGAACAGCGGTGAATTGTTCATCCGACCATTGAGGCATCCAAAAGACACGCAATGAATCTGAGGCAACCACCTAGTGGTGTTTGTCGGGTAACGTAAAAACTGGGCGAAAACATTTTTACCCTTACGAAGGATAGGTATTTACTATTTTTGAAATGGAGCCGAGTATTAAGAAACCCGCATTCTTCAAATCACTTAAAGTTTTGGATCTTTTTTTTAACTCCCCCAAGACTACTGGCCTCCGCCGTTAGGCAATGCACAGTCGTCTCAGGGAGTCGTGGCAGTCGTCTCTGCGCCCCTGAATTGTCCTTCCCTTGGGCGTCCTGTCGGGGTCTTCCCAGTATCAACAAATCCCGCCAACCTCTACTTCTGGGCCAGAGCACCCCTCCACTGAGAAGCTACCCTTCCCGTTCACAACCTATTAGCGCCGAATGTGCATTGCACACATCCGACGCTTCTCCGTGGCCATCTCAAACCTCGAGGGTTATTGATGCCATCATCTGGGAGCACCGACTTCTCCACTCTAGTATGGGGGCAGAACAAAACACCCTAGGCCGATGAGCTACCTCCCGGCCCTGAGAAAAGTTTCGGATCCTGTACTGACGAAAGTATTGTTCTGAAGAAATTACAATGCACTGATAGTTTATATAAATTGAACAGGTTTTAATTTTTATTTATCATTATTATTCTCACAAACATAGGTTTATTGAACACAAGGGGGTTCAGGGGCCCCTGAACTCGTTTCCTCTTGCTAGACGGGAAGACCGGCTAGTCCATATATAAAAGTGTCTCGCTTTTTTTAACGACGTAATTTTTTCATTTTACAATTCGTAAAGTTGCGGTATTGTGTTAGCATATTATGTATTTAAGGTTGTAAATTAAATTAAAATTGATGTAGAATAAATTTTTTTTTATTTCTTATTACATCGATGACGTGTCGAGGAATGGTACACAATGTTGCCAGATTCTTTTCGGATAAAATGTAAATAGATTTCTCACCGTTATTAAAGTTATTCACAGATTAAAAACAAACCGTTTTATTATAAAGCTTATCTACAAAGAGAAAATTGAACCGAATCATATTTTATTAATACTTTTTTTAATTTTTTTATTCTATATTTTTTTATTAATATATAATCGGGTAACAAATGAGCCTGGCATTAGATGGATACAATTCTTGAGAAAAATTATGTCATTTTCTTTTTTTAGACTCATGGCTTTAAATTCGTGTTAGATAATCTATAACAGTAATGAAAAAGTATATATTTCTTAAAATAATTAACCTTTACTTGAACTGATTAAAATTTCAGTGTATAATGTTGCAAATTTTCGTTACAATTTGAGCTCTTATTTTATAGCGCGCGCGCGGGCGCGCGCGTGTGTATGTATGTGATGAGGGGGAGTCAACGTACCCACTCATAAGCATTCCTATTTACCCGAACATACGTAGTAGTAATTTAGAACTGGCCTAGACAGATTTACAAGGGGATAACAGGCCAATTAATTTTTCGTGATATGAGGGGTGAATTAAAGAGAGTGAGTGAGATAGAAACATATACGTTCCGTGCTGTAACGTGTGTAGTTTAGTTTAGTTGTAATAAGGCTCGAGGGAAGGTTTTATGAAAGAGGGGCGAGTGGATGAAGTTAGGCGGTGTGATGCTGAATGTGGTCTAGTTCAAGTGGATATAGCTGTATATATATATATATATTGTACATATAGGAGTTGGATGCGGGTTTCACTCTAGCCTCCAGGATAAGGGTTGCTACCCCATTCCATTCGTTTTCTGTTGCTATATAACTACCCCTCTACTAAAATTTATCCCCATGTAGGTTATACTATACGTTGACTGACTACCCGTTTCAGTTCTGCTAGCGGGGATTTCGTTTATTAAATCTTCATTCCTGTCATACCGGTAAAATGACTGTCTGTATGTCTGGCTGTCTAATTTTGAGCCTAGTAGCTGTAGAAAATGGTTGTATGTTAGACAGATATTGTATTTTGAAGTTACGTATAGTGGTGTGTATTTTGTATTTACGTAGATTTCTAATATTGAAATTTCATATAATTCGTTGCCACTCAGGATTTATTCACCATTATTAGTTTTAATTCCATTTACAAAACTTCTTACTGTTTTTAATACTCGTAGAGTAACAGTTATCAGTTTATTTAAAATATTTATATTATCTTCTACACATAGAAAACTAAAGTTTTTTCTTTTTTATACTCTCCTAACAAATTTAAAGAATAAAATAGAACCGTACTAGAATAGTTAGAAAATAAATAATAATCCATAAATTTATTTTAATAATTGTTGCGTAGTTCTTATTGTTCTGTTACAAAACTAATATTCCTGAGATATCTTTAATTGAACACCAACTAATCTTATCCAAAAAAAAAATAAATTTAAGCTTTCTCTTATTAGATTTAAAGTTAGAACTTGTTAAATGATATCATAGAACAGTTGTAGAAAAAAGGTTGGCCATGACTTGAGTAATTTTCCCGGCTTTACTCTTGAGAGATTTTTTTCATTTCAAACTGTACTGTATTTAAATATTAATGAATTAATTATGCAATGTTTACTGCAAAACTGCGAAAATGTCAAAATATTCATAAAATAAATAAGATCAGATTTAATCCCTTTGATCACATGAAGTTTTCAGCTTAAAAACTATTATTATTATTAAAAATATCATTTAAAAAAAAAATCAAAATTTTAGTCAAATATCTTGGGTTCCAGTTGATCCCCCTTGACAGAAAGACGTTTTATCATCAACATTACAATGTATTTAGAGCATAATTGCTGAAAGGATACCGCCTTACTTGCTTGTCGGTAGGGGAACAATCAGGAAATTTTTTTGTGCCTGTTCCCACATAATTTTTGCGATCTACTTTAAACAATTTCAGCCATATCTCAACTCTTTTTCAACTAATTTGAACAAATGAGACGACATTTTGTATTCACAATAAAGGGCTTTACATTTTATTTAATAATACATAATTCGATAAAAGTAATATTTATGGAAATATTAATGATTAAAAAACTTAAATGACCTTTAATTTTCTTCAACTTTTAAAGGAAAATTTGAAACATATTTATTTTGTAAATGTTGGTAAATATACATCAAATTCAATTGTAATATCTCAATTTCTTCTTAAGATAAACATTTTTATTGAAAAAACAGAAAATGCGGAGAGACAAAAAAAGAAGTAAGATAATACATCTGTTCACATGACCTATTTTGTTTATTTTTTGAAATTCCTCATACTACGTCATTTTTTTATTTTTGTTCTAAATCAGTTCATTAAATTTGAACAATACCGTCCGGGACGCTCAGTGTAACTATTTCCGAGGGGATTGGTGGACAGACAGAAAATGAAGCCAAATAGAGGAATTGCCTACATGAATTTTTGTCTACTTTGATGTTCTGAATCAATCCCTTAAGTTTGGCGCTTTTCTTATAAATGATATATTTTTTGAAGATGCCAAATTTTTTTTTCCCAGCAAATTTTGTTACGATTTAAAAGATCTTCCAAAAAATTTATGGTACCTTATTTTAAAATTATATTACAGTATTTCCTTTTAAAGAAAAAATATTAATTAATAAGTTTTTAGATAATACTAATTAATAAATATTATTTTTTATATTTCATAAATTTTTAATTAAATGTATATTCAAATATTTATCAATTAATTATTTTCATTTATTAATATGGATTTTAAACATTTTTGTATTGATATATATTAATAACAATATTATTTATAACATGTGAAGCATCTGAAGTACAAGCGACACCATTTAGTTTCTTACTTTTTCTAAGAATAATTATGCTTACAATAAAGCCTGTCCCTGTGGTAATATATAACTTATAAGACTAAATAACCGCCTGAATTTCGGAGGGCTTGGTACAGTGATGTCCAAAAAAATATAACTCACAGAAAACCAGTTCGCTCCTTAATTTCCCCAGTTAGCCTGAATAAGGTGTTTGTTAATCTTGAGAGCAGATATGTCATTTTTAGTAGTTATTTGTAACCCGTGTCATTTAAACTGTTTTATTTATTCATTTCGTACTTTGTAATGAAACTTTAATGAGGGTTTGATTGTGGTTTTACTTGATCCTTCCAGATAAATACTGGAGCAGTAATTTTTTTTCTTATTGCTGTAGGGCATACATTTTTTTGATATGATCTTTTGCTATTGCTGAGCATTACCTTATTGAATGCTATGCTCTGATTTGAATAAAGCTAAGTATTTATTTATATTTTTGTACAATATGTAACACCGAACTATATAATTTAGTTTATGTTTTCATTGAATCCAATTATTTTTTGTTATTTTGTTTTTTTTTTTTGAGAGGGGTATTAAGTGAGAGGAATTTGGCATGATTTTTACTGCCAGCTGTTCAATATCTGATGTTAACTAAACAAAAATTATCTTTTGCCCGTAATGTTGATGAATAATTATTCAATAATTTACTAATTTTACTTTCACTAATTAATATATATAAATTAATGTTTGATTAATATATATAAATCAATGTACCTTTACATTTTCTAAGAATTAAAATTTGAATGTTTTAAGTAATATATTGTGTACTGTAGAACAATATACAGGTATTTTTGGACTATCATTAAAATAAACTGCTAATTATGGTCGCCATCCCAAACAAATAATAATAATGTAATCATAGTACTGTGAAAGTTTTCAGGACATTTATCCATTTTTATAATCTTGGAATTTATTTAAATTTACTTTATTAAATATTTAAATACCGATCTCCGTGGCGGAATGGTCCCGTGTTTGAATCCTGGCATTTTTCATGCCCTACAAATACCCATTTTCATATTCTCAGGTACAATTTTCATTGTCAATTTCTGGGATGTAAATCATCAGTTAAAAAAAAAAAAAAAAACATACAAACCTATATTTCTTAATAATTTTGTGTGAATGATAGGTTGTTAAACAATGAATAATTTCATAAAAAATAAGAAAATAATTTCATTTCTACTTGATTAATAAAAATAATAATTTCAATTTTAATTAAAACCTAATAATAATTAGTTGAAGTTTTTTGTTAATATAATAAAAGTGATACAGTTTACTCTGTAACATAACTGCCGATAAACCTCCTATCAAAAACATCAAGCAAAATTGCCTATGAATACAAAATTTGTAAAAAATAATAATTAAAAGATATTTTTATACAAATAAAATACATCAGTGGAGGTGTGAAAGGATCTCTGGACTTTCATTTGGAAGGTTATGGATTCTCGGCCAGGATTGACAATTTTCATACGATAAAAAATGAATCTAACATCAAGAAAATGTAATTGTGTTTCAGCCTGAAAAAAAGATTTTTTTTTAAACCATTAAAAATCCAATTTTAGGTAATAAAATTGATTAGAAGAAAATTGAAGAGGATGAAGATATCCGGTTATTTTTTTTTTTAAATGTTAGTTATTTTAAGCAAGAAGTTATGAATCAAACATAATATTGATAACAGATAATCATTAATAAATGATGAAATAGATTAATTTTTGGTGTTTCCGTAAAAATAAATAATTTTTTTTCATAAGAATAAACAAAATAATTAAGCAGGATTTAAGTAATTGAAAATAATTAAATTGAGTTCTGAACTAAATGTATTCATACAAAATTTAAAATCGGTAAACAAATGAAAGTGTTATTAGAAAGTTTGTGAAACTAAAGAAATTTTGCTGCCCAAAAAGAAAGTGGTTATCTCTTTTTCACGTTAGTTTCAAATATTCTGACGTTACAATGCGGTTTGTATAGATTTTCTATTTACTTCGTTATATTAGCTTGTAATATTATTAATTAATGAATATTTATATTTATTTATTATAATTAAAGTTTATTTTTATCTAAATAAATGCTATGCTACTTATTTATATAAAAGAACATGTCATGACTGACTGATTCATCAACGCTCAGAAAGAATTACTGAAGATAAATTGATGAAAATTTGTATACATATTCTTCTTACGATGTAAATGCACACTAAGAAAGAGTTTTTTTTTTTTAAATTCCCAATTTAAAGGGTTAAAATGGATAACAATGAAATTACCAGTTTCTTTTTTTCTTAATTTCCCGTTAACAAATAAAGAAATCAGACTGAATTTGGTGCGTTTAATTTTCATGTAAATATCTAAAAACCGACTTCTTGATTTATCAAAATTCGACCCTAAAACGGGTGAAGAAATGTATAAAATCTTTTAATAATGATTGCAAATTGTTCCCCATTTCCAACTGTACTAAACGAGATATTCACTAGATTTGATTTTTATTTATCATTATTATTCCCACAACCATGTGTTATTAAGCTGGCCAACTAAACATTCCCTGACCGCGACGGGAAACGCAAGTATGGTAAGTAACCATATAGCGCGGGAGAAGCCGCAACGGGGATTCATATATATATAACAGGTATTCCAGGAGGAAAGGGAAATAATTTGGGAAGTAATTCTAAAGCTTGAAATAAGGAAAATAGTTCATACATTTTAAACAAGATTGTTTGAACTATTTTTAAAAAGAAGTTTGATCAAAATATACTATTTAAAGGTTACGTATCGCTTTTTTCTGAAACCAGAGTGTTAAGCCAGGTGTCAGCTAGTATTAAATAAGTTGGATGTAATTTTTTCTCCCCATTTGATACTAAAAAAAAAATTAAAAGATAAATTGTATGACATTAAAAATTACTTAAAATATGTAATGGAATTGACAACTAATAAATTTTCTAATTTTATTTTAAAATATCAGTTACTTATGAAAATGTTGGTGTTGGCTTTTTTCCATCAAGTCTGTATTATCATTTTTAAAAGCAAAACATTTAGTCCTTCTACATCGTAGTAAGCTTTCAAAATTGCAATCTGGCTTCTTGTAAAGCCTTAAAAGTAAAAGATGATAATAATAATAAAAATTAAAGTGCAAAAATAATTCAACTGTAGTCGTCTTCGGTCCTCAGTCAATAGATTTGTTGGCAGGTATCTCCATATAAGTTCTTGTTTTTCTTATTCTTCCATTAAGATCGCCCATAATGATTTTGTAATGACATTTAAATTGGTCTTGCATACGCTCCATGTCATCATAAATTCTTTATCTCCTCATCACTGTACCTTATTGTTGGTGTATAAGCTTGTATGATTTGAAACATATAATATTTGTTTAACTGTATGCTGCACTCAGCTACTCTGTCGGATATACTTTCGAATTTTACTAATAAATTTTTTATCTTCAATCGACAAGTCCAATTCCACCAAATCGTCCATCATCAGTGCCACGAGTGAAAAGTAAATGTTCTGTGTCAAGTAAAACTAGTTCTTCTTTTCGATCTACTTTACATAATCGTATAATATCCCAATTAATATTACACATTCTATCAATAATTCTTGTAGTCGGGCGTCTCTTTTCATTGTCCAAATGTTAAGCAATCTCTGTTCAAATTCCAGTGGTAGCCTAGTTTAACCCTGTGCTTCTTAGCACCCTTTGCCTTCAAGAAGGTCATTCCGCCGCCATCAGTAGCTTCCTTAGGGCCTTTGGAGAATCAGGGTCGAATTTGAAGTTTTCGTGACAAGTTGAAGGAGTAGTTAATAATCTACCATCATTGCGGGTTGGCAGATACTGGATCAGATCAGTCTCCAGCAGTAATAACGGAGGCCTCCATTATGACCAGTTCCCCATTAGTGACCATTCCATGAGCTTAAGCTACCGGTAGCATAGCTCAAATTATTCTTGATCTATACAAGCCCCTTTATTGCGGTATGGTTTGATTCATGGAAGAGGATGTATGTAATATACATATATTATTATTATTATTATTATTTTTATTAGTCGAGAACTTCCCAATGGAAGACGTTAAGCATTCATGAATCATATTTCTTTCGCTTGGCACTCTTCTTTTCCCTCCAAAATTTTTTCATTCTTTCGGAAAAGGCTATCTTCCGTTCTGCAGATCATTTCGGACGATGTTGCTTCGGCGCTTCTGGTTTAACTTCCCATTTATCTATTTTATTTCTGCATGTGTTTCTGTCTATGATCCCCTCCAGCGTAATTCCAGCGTGTTCTAAATCTTTTCGTGTTTCTGCGAGCCAGGGGATTGCAACCTTACACACACACACACACACACACACACACACACACACACACACACACACACACACATATATATGTATATATATATATATAAATATATATATATATATATATTTATTGTGTGCGTGTGTATGTCACTGAACTCCTCCTAAACGGCTGGACCGATTTTGATGAAATTTTTTGTGTGTTCTAGGGGATTCGAGAATGGTTTAGATTCACAATTTGATCCGATAGAAAAGGTTTTTTTTTAATTTATTTATTTATCTATGTGTTGTTATTGATCTTGGGATGGTTAAGGTTCACAGTTGGATCCAGTAGGCAGCGCTGCGATCGGCTTTTAGAATTTTTTTTTAATGTTTGCCATATCAGTCAGACCCGGTAGTTGGTGCTGCAGTCGGATTCTAGGAATTTTTTTATTTTGCTGCTTTTTCGCATATCAGTTACTTGCTTGGTAGCTTAATGTTGTTACATTAAAATTCGTATTTTTAACGGACTACTGTGTTTAGAGAGTAGTTTGAATTAAATCCGATAGGTAGTGCTGTTCTGACAATTGGATTTATTTACATTCTAACTTTTATAAAGTGAAAGGTTAAATTTTCTGAAGTTCCTAATGTTCAGTTTTTTAAGGTTTTATGAAACTTTCAATTGTGTTCATTTAATCTGTATGCATAATCAAATCTAGCAGAGCGAAGCATTGCCGAGTCTGCTAGAATTGCGAGCTTATTGAGAATATTGTATTATATTATATTATTATTCATTGAAATGTTATAAAGTGTAATCAAAAAATATACATTGTGCAAATTTGTAAGGTACAGTATTGAAGTAATTTTGCATGTGTTTTCATTAGTTTTTAATTATGTATACACGTGCATTCAATAACAATCAACTTAACCTACAAATTTAAATTGTCAGTTCTCATTTGATTCTACGCAACTTATGAAGTATTGAACGGCTCTTTGAAAATAAAAATGTTAGTTTGTAAAATAAATTATAACATTTATAAAATTAAAATATAAATTACTTATAATAATTAAAGTTTAATGTATATTTAAAAAATTGAAGTTATAATTTTTGTAGCTGATTAATTTTACAAAAAATTTCTAAAATTGTTTTTAATTTACAATTATCTAAAATTTGATAAAATAGATGTTAAAATAAAGAATGAGAAAATAAATGAAGAATAAGAAAAATGATAAAAATTTCTACTAAAATTTTAACTACGTTTCATTTTTTTACAGTGCTTTAATTTTTTTTATTAATTGATTAGTTAAGCTATCATATGGTTATGAAACTTCAAAATAATTAAATAAATAGAAATGTAGGAGGTACTTTTTTAGAATGATCTTAAGTGAAAATTAGCAGTAATGTGGATGAAAATTGATTAATTATTAATTATAATTATTAATTTTACGACGTTTCGATTTTTTAATTCCATTTTCATCAGACATATCAATATTTAACGAAAATAAATATTAACTACACATCTTAGGGTTTCAATAAACTACACATCTCAGGAATAGTCGAACTGAGACTGTACAAATACTGTATAAATGAAGTGTAGTCTTGCACTTCATTTATACTCATAGATATCATCCTCATTCATCCTCTGATTATTATCACAAACTGATAATAATCATACTAATCATATTATTGAAATTTCATCCATATTCCTGCTAATTTTAACTTTAATAAGTTACTTATATTTATGTGTTGTTCATTTATTACAGAACAATGCCAAGTCAGGAGAACGACTGTCGGGTCCGCTAGTATATATATATGTGTGTGTGTGTGTGTGTATATATAATTATTTCATAATTCCAGGTATATATATATATATATATAATTTGTTGCGCTGTCTTTCCACGTAATCTCTCACAGACTTTCTTACGGCTGTAAGACGTGTAAAATATCTGAGATACGAAAGACACTAGTCGGAGTTGTTTTCTCCGAGGAAAATGATGTTCATTATGCACGGAGTCCTTCTGGGGAAGGAAAATAGTTGTGAATGTGTCTCTTTCAGAGCTGAGTATCATTTACATTTCGATGATCTGGCATTCTATTATGCAAACTTGTACATTTGACAGCGAAGAAAACCACAGGAACCTACTTCACTGCACACTATCAAAACTAACCCTTATTATTAAAATTATATCCCATAGAGACTTGTTTTATTAGAAATAAATATGCAGCAGATATTTTTAGTAGTCGCTGTACTAAAATACCCTTTTATGACGAATGTGAACGAACATGACCAGGGCACCGTCATAACGTTATGATTTATTATAGCAGGTCTATACACTAAAAATTTTCACTCTATATAAGCTCTTGCTCGTTACGTCATTGGCAAGCTAGTAAACAAGGACTTTTCACAAACTTTATAGTATACTGTCAGAATTTTTCTAAGTGTTTGGAAGCACTTTATACGGGCAATTCCTTTTCCTCTATCTCTCTCCTACAGTTTATACAATAGAAAAAAAATTCCTTAACATCTTTCCGAACCCAAAGATTTCCTACCCTTTGACCCAACCCCCCAAAAATCGACCCCCCCAAATTTTTGGACCTCAGATTTCGACAGATACATTTTACTCACCCCCCCCAAATAATTTTGGGGGGCACCTGCCCGCGTGGGGTGTCGTTGGATTCGGAACCGTCCCCTGATTCTGAATCCATACAATGAGGAGACGTAGCTCACCTCCCGTGGAAGATACAGCCTCCCAAGTGGCTGGGCACTCGCGGGGAAGTTCTGGAAGGAGGGAAAGCGTTACTGAGGGTACAGAAGACATGGAGACCACAACACTCAGCCAAGACAAGGCCAAATGGAAGACAATAGAGGGTAGATGTGCCAAGAGAGCAAGAGCGGGATCGTCCGAAGAAGAGGAGGCCCCTCCTAATCTAAAAGACGTCACCTATAGATTGGGAAATGCACTGTTGCAACTAAGACATTTGACCGGCAAGGCAAGTGCCACAGCGATAAAGGCCCATGAGAGAGAACTTACCGAGATTTACAAGGAACTACAAAAGATAAGTGAGGAAGCACTTTTTGACTTACAGCAAGTCATGACGCGCTCCTGTAAGAGAACGCTTGTCCTAGGCGATTTCAATTGTAAGACAGCGCTAGCTGGTGCGGCCTACACGAATATTAGAGGAAGAATACTAGAGGAACTGCTTGAGGCTAATGGCGCGAATTGTGTTAACGACGGGACCGCCACTTATAGCGCAAGAGGACATAATTCGATAATTGATTTGGTTATAATCGACAGTAGGATCCGTACTGACTCAATCGACTTTGAGGTCCTTAACGAAGAAACTGCTAGTGACCATAGGGCCATTTTAGTCACCCTTAGAGAGTACCCACCAGAGAGAAGACAGTTAAACATCTTCAGTAGAATGACAGAACAACAGATTCTCCGCGTTACCAACAACGCAGCAAACAGAATCAAAAATTGTCCACAAATAACTCCTGAGGCGTTCCAGGATATAATTAAAGAGGAGATAGCTAAAATACCGCCGAGTAACAATAAATATCACCCGGTTTATTGGTGGTCTGCATAGATAGAAGAGCAGAGAAGAATCATGCAACGATACAAAAGAGCAGCTCAGAGATTACGCGCTAGAAATAGAACGGAAGAAGAAGGTCGTCTTGCGATAGAGCAATACAGACAAGCTAGGAAAATACTCAACTTCCTTATCAAACAAGCTAAAAACAAGAAATGGCTGGAGTTGTGTGAAGAGCTTAACGTAGATTCCTGGGGAAAGGCATTTAGGATAGTGACCAAACGCCTGGGAAGATACGTGCCGACATTGAGTGCTGAAATGTCGGCACGTCAGGTTAAATCACGACAGGTTAAATTGCTATTTCCCAGAATAGAAGATCTCAATAGAGAGGTAATTGAGTGTCAGGCTGGCAGGTTCACTCAAAAGGAGGTTTTGGAAGCCATCATGAAATTAAAAAATAAAAAAAGTCCAGGACCGGATGGCATACCTGCCGCCATCATTAAAGACCTTGCCAGGATCATACCCTGGGAATTAGTGGATGTTGCAAGTTATGGCTTACAAAACCGTAACTTCCCCAATAGTTGGAAAGAAGCCAGAACTGTTTTCATTCCTAAAATAGGACCAAATCAAGAACAAGTAGGATACAGACCAATCACACTAATAAATAACATGGGTAAGGTAGTCGAAAGATTACTAGAAACCCGACTCAGAGAAGAAATCGAGGAAAAAGGTTGTTTACATGAGGAGCAATATGGTTTTAGAAAAGGCCGGTCTACGATAAACGCGGTCGACAAAGTTAAGACCTTGGCATTAAATAGTAGAAACTGCACGTGGAGAACTAGGAAAATCCCACTTATTATAATGTTGGATATAAAAAATGCTTTTGGATCTGTTCCTTGGAAAGCCATTATCGCAGCATTACAAGCCATGAATATAAGTGATTATCTAGTCAACCAGATTAATCAATACCTTTACCATAGATTCATTGAGGTTAAAACGTTAGAAGGAAAATCCACATTTGAAATATTTGGAGGAGTTCCACAAGGATCAGTCCTTGGGCCTATACTGTGGAATATTTTTTATGACAACATTTTTAGATTGGATTATCCCGAGGGGGTTTTTGTTGTTGGATATGCTGATGACATTGCTATCCTAGTAGAAGACAGAGAAGTTAATAACCTAGAGGATAAAGCAAATCAGGCGTTACGAATAATTGATGAATGGCTGGTAGGAAGCATGCTACAGATATCCCCTAACAAATCCTGTTGTTTGGTGTTTTCAGGTAGAAGACCTATTAGAAACCTCAATATAAACATTAGAGGAGAGAGAATTAAGGAGGTCAAAGAAGCAAAGTATTTAGGGGTTCTTTTGGATAAAAGCCTAAGATTTAGCAAACACGTAGAAATGATTTGTAAGAAGGTCACTCCTTTGATTAAGGCATTGAGGACTCTTTTCCAGAACCATGGTACACCGAAAATGGTAATAAGGAGATTGATAACTGCGGCTACCACGTCAGCAATTTTATATGCGGCCCCGATATGGGGAGATACAATGAATATTCAGAGAAACAAAACAAAATTAAAAAGAGTACACAGGCTTGCTTTACTGCGTGTAGCCGCGGGATACAGAACAGTGTCATACGACGCGTTGTGTATATTAACGAAGGTTCTACCCATTGATTTACAAATTAAAGGAAGAACATTTAGATATAGGGGTATGTCCAAAGATGAGGTTGAACGGCTAATTGATCAAGAGTGGCAGGATACATGGACACACTCTAGAGTTGGGGATTGGACCAGGCGACTAATCCCCAACATAAATATGTGGACTAGTAATAGAATAGGTAATGTAGATTTTTATACGACACAACTGTTGACGGGGCATGGCTCGTTCGGCCATTATCTGTTTAGAATTGGAAAAAGACCTACCCCACAATGTGTGTACTGCCCAGAGACTGATGATGCGGAACACACTGTGTTTGTATGCCCAAGATGGGCTCCAAATAGAAGAGAAATTTCGGACAACGGACTTACACCTGAAAACCTCTTAAATTGGATGGTCTATAGTGACGATAACTGGGATTGGTTCCGTAGGTTTGTGGGGGAAATCTTACGCACCAAGGAAGAAGAGGACAGAAGAAGGGGTTTGTGAAATTAGGGTAAGGAGGACAGTCCCTCCGTGGAGGGCCCGTACGCCGTGGTGTGCGGGTTACTGAGAAGGGGGGGAACTCCTGGGGAGTGTGGGACAAATAAAAGACCGAGTCCCGGTTGGCGGTGCCGCTCCTGCGGGTGCCTCGGCGCTTAGTGGGGGCGGTACCGCTGATTAGAGGCAAAGGCATAATGACCGAGACCCGGTTCCCTGCTGAGGGGATGGGAGGTGGCGTAGCCATACCCCGTCTCCGAGGCGGGGAATTAGAGGCAGGCGAATAAAATAAAATTAAAGATCCGAGACCGGGGGAGCTAACCTGCCGTGCCGGGGGTGTACAACCGGTGGGCGGGGGACACTCCCTTAGAGTAAAAGGACACTCTCCCCGACTGAGTATACTTAAATGGATATCTGGTCGGGGAGAGTAGGGGGAAAAAAAAAAGAAAGGTCTATACACTAGGTATCACTAGGTATGGCGTGATGTCCAAAAGGGCAATAAAGAACTCTCAAAAAGAGCTAACCGGTAGGCCGATCTGCCATGCCGGTATATAGCCGGTAGGTGGGGAGGCCTATTTGAGTTTAAAGACACTCCCCTGGGTGGCGTAATACCAACACGTCGGTCCGGCCCAGGGGAGCTGAGAGAGAAAAAAAAGGTCTATACATAGACACTGACACCGGGCAATATGCTGGAGTATATGTTCAGGGAAGATAGAGAGTGGTTTGCAGTAGCAGAACTAGCCACAAAGATTGTGCGAGAGAAGGAGCAAGGTGGGCAGCTAAACAGATAGTGAGAAGAAACGGGATGCAACTATGTCTAGGGTGCCATGGCTGACACAACTCAAATGAGCAGGCGACGCTCCCCGATAATAACATGCGAATTGTCCAGTAGAACACAGAAGACCAGCGAAAACCTTAAGAAATGAGGTGAAGAATACCGAACTGGAGAGCGAAGGGAGAACAGACAGCAGAGCTGGCGTTCGTTCGTGCTTGCATGGATGAGCGACAGTAATGATGCACGAGGACTCTGAACAAGCTGAGCTCGAAGGCACCTCCTTGAGCTGACTAATGCTTAAATGCAGTTTCCGGCCTCGGGACGGGGAGCTAGTGAAGTGGTGGTTTAGTGGGTAGGGCGCAGGCTACATACGCCGTAACATCTGCGGAACCTGTTAGCGAGCCCGACACTTTGTCCGTAAATAGAATTACTCCCTTAACCAGAGGAAAAAAAGAAGGTTTATAGATAGGTCAGTCGCGTTAGAGGTTCTGTTGAGTACCGACGTACTTCTGTGCGCTCTATTCTTATTTTGGTTTTTTATGGATGTTCGGTTTAGCTATCTGGTCTGCAGGATTGGCAATTGTTGGTGGAATATAACTGGATGTGTTTTTTATCTTAATTGATTTTAAAAACGGGACTTCTTTCTCATTTAAACACCCCTAAGGCAACCAGTCCGGCAATTAAGCATCACCCCCTTAGGGTGTCGTGGCAGCAGCCTGCCCTCCCTGTCTAGCCCCCTATAGAGGCATCCCATCGAGGTCTCCATAGCGTCATCAGGGCATACCGACTTCCTCTTCTGGGCAGCCAGCCCATCCCTCAGCTGGAGAGCTGCCCTTCCCCTCCTTAACCTACGAAGCACCTATGTATGTTTCGGACATCTGGTGTTTACCCCATGCAACCAGTCCCCTCACACCTTGAGAGTCCCCCTCCCACTCTTTTATGTGGGTGGACCAGAACACCATAGGCATGAGGGCTACCTCCCTAGCCCTAGACGTCACCACGCTTCGTCCCATATGCTTCATCATTTTAGTAGATCCCCTCGTTAAAAAAATAGATTCCCTCATCACAAACTACACAACAGTCAGCCGGCACCCACATGCTATACTCTGACTCCTTCTGCAGGATCACAGCAACCATTCCCGCAACCGTCTTCCATTGCTCAGCACCTCGTAGCATGTAGGCTACTGTGTCCTTCGTCCTGATCCGTCCTAGATCCGCTCGTGCCTTGATCTAATCCCATCTGAGGCACTCATAAAATATGTGCTCCGTAGTGTCCATTAGTTCACAATAGATACAATTGGGGAATTCCCTTCTCCGAAACCTGTAGAGGTAGGATCCGAATCCTCCGTGACCAGAGAGGAGCTAGCAGACGTAGTAATCAACGTCACCATGCTTCCTTCCCAACCATTCCTTCAGCCTTGGAATCATCGACGGGTCCAAGCTCCAATATTCGCGGTATCCCACCTCTGCTGCCACTCATGAAGAAGAAGGATCACGGAATCAGGGTGCGGCATTCCCTCATAGACTCAGTCAACTGTAGAGCCCTCAGTCGAAGTGGCGGGACAACCGCCAGGACTCCCGCAGCCTTCCCTGACACCGTTCTGTATATCGCGATGATTTTGATCGCGGCCCTTCTCTGAAGTGAGGCCAACCTCCTTCATTCCTTTTGACGTCTAGGGCCTCATATCACACCGATATCGCGTAGAATATCATGGAGGTTGCCGCCGCCATTAACAGACTTTTTTTCGCCATTCTCGGTCCCTTCTTGGTACCTATCAGTTGACTCAAGATTGATAGGGTCTCCTCTGCCTTTGCAGCGACATCTGCTCTATGTTATTCGTACCGGCCAGACCTATCCAACCACAGCCCCAAGTACTTAACTTGCGGTGACTTCGTTATACTGAATCCGCCTATCATGATTTCAATTTCATGAGTTCGGCGCCGACCCACAACAGCCGGCATTTGAGTCTTTTGGGCCGCCAAATCCGTTCCCCACTATCTGAGCCATCCATCGACCTGGTCTACCGCCGAGGTTGTCAGCTCCACGACCTCCTTCTCAGTGCAGGTATTTTCATCTGGCTCGCAGGCAGATAGCGGGCGACGAGGATGCTAAGCCCCGACTTTGAAACCTGGCGATATCGTGTGTGACATGTCCATTGATGGATGGAAATACAACCTCTCCCATGAAGTATGGCTACAAGCGCGTACTGCGGAAGTCTCCAACGCCGGTGTTTATATTACCGGGTGATAATATAGGCGGCTTAATCAAGGAGATGTTGATGTACCTGTTTCGTCGCAGCTTGAAGTCGGTTTTCGTCGTTATAACGATGTCCGCGTTAACATTGAGTCAGCAGCGGCTTGGATGGGCTGCTGTCAAGTTCTCCACATCTCCGGTGGATAACAGCCGCACTACAGAACGCTTGAAAAATTTAAAAAAAAATCAACGTCGTCACCACAATCTTTCAGTTTATTGCGCTCAATTTGGAAAATGATGATTATTTAAAGGATCATTCAACACACAAAAACATCAAAATATAAGATCATGGGGATCCTTAAAATTCTCACTTTTATAAATCTCTTTTCATCAACGAATACCCATCCGTCTAAAATTTATTTAAAAATACTTTTGAATAAAACTTGTAAATATAAAAAAAAAATAGCTACCAAGTTGTTCAAAAAGCTTAAAATAGATCTAAAAGTATCCGGATGAGGCATGCAGCGAAGGCAAAAGCTGAGTTTATAAAACACTGATGTAAATGTCTACCGAGGCATTTACGTCAGTGGAATTCCAACGACGCCTGGCTTATTACAATGAGATGTAAAAAGTTAGAGGGCCAAAGACGACCCCCGTTAAAGCCCATCAGGGCTAGGAACAGGGGGGATGATGAGCTCTAAAAGAACCAAAGATAGAAACACATAAAATCACAGACATATATTAGTACAGACAAAATTTCAAAATAAGTGATTAGTTCCAGAAGAAAAGAACCAGAACAGAATGGAGCAAGCAAAGGTGAGAAAAACACTCGTACAAAATGAAAAAAGTACTGGGAATAACAGAAAAGAGATTCGAATAAGTAAAACTATTTATTATGATCTTACAGGAATCTACCAAAAAAATAAATAAAGTTTTCTGCTCAAATCTAGTTATGTAGGAAATTATGTAAATTTTATACCTTATCTATGACGTACGATATTTCTGGAAAACAGTTTTATATTATTCAGCTACAAAATATTACAACATATTGTTTTTAATCTAAGAGATATACGAATCGTTAAACGTACTTCTCTGAGGAATACTGTTATTCTCGGTACGATCACATTCGGAAATCTTACAACTAAAGAATACTCAACTTGGCTTTTAATTTTTAAATTCTCTAATATTATATAAAATTGATTCAAACTAAAATATTTTTAAAATAATTGTGTAGCATAACAATATTTATTAAATAAACAATGTAATATAATGAAATTTATTAAATAATTATAACCTCATAATAATAAAGCTAATAGAAAACATAAAATTAATAACAATAAATTGATAATGATTCATAATAAACTAGAACTAACTGTTTGATTTATAAATGTTATAAATAACCCAGCATATATAATATACGGGTGGATCAGGGCCGCTCCTCCCTATTATTCTATGTAATTTATAAATAGAACAAGACTAATGAGGGTATTTGGTGGGGATAATCTTTTATTATGAAATTCTGAATTGTAATAATTCTATGGAAATTCTATTTTATAAGGCATCTATCTAAAAGTGGTTTATTATTTTTATTATATTATATTATTTTAAAATATATAATTATAATTTTTAGAAAATAATAATTTCTCAAAAATATTGTAACACATAACTACAAATTGGTGAATCCTTTTTTCCATTAGGGCTTACTAGATTAAGATAATAATAATAGAAAATTTATTTTTTTATTTTCTTAAATTGTACAATATTGGGTCCCGCTAAGACATAAGTCTTATAAGCAAGTTCCCGTATTAACATAATTAGAATACAATTTGGTTAATACAACAAAAAAAATACAATGAAAATACTCTTATATCTTTAAATAATAATGTTATCAAACACCTATTAAGATGGCGACAACAAAAATTTTAATTAAAGTAAGAAAAAACGTAAAAAAAGTTTTTTTCATAATTTTAAAAATGTGCTCTTCTTAAAAAAAGGAATAAAAACAAACAAAAGAAAAAATGTTGTTCTAAAATGTAAAAAATAATTGTTTTCTAGGAAATTACTTTCAAGAAAATCAATTTTAAAGTAAATTTCTATTTATATACGTATAACCAAAAGGAAAAGCGTGGGCTGCGCTCTAATTATAAAATGGTTGTATATGAGACCGCGTCCCACGCATTTATGTTTAGGAATGCATAAATAGAAAATTCTTTTAAAAGTAATTTTCTTGAAAGCAATTTTTTTTAAAAATGATTTTCTTGAAAAAAAAATTATTTTTTATGTTTTAGTACGAATTTTTTTATTTATTTTTTTTTAAATCGCTTTTTTTAAATGATTCAAACCTTTTTTATTTTCTACTTTTTAGTCATAATTAAATGAAGTGGGTTTCATTTGTTACATTAGTTTTATATGTATACATCATCTCTATTTTATAAAGAGAGAAGATGTATAACATACAAACAAAAATATGTTAGCAAAAATCTCAAGAACCGCTGAACTAATCGCTACCAAATTTTAACGGTATCTTTATAATGTAATCCGGAGTGTCATAGGCTAAATTAAGATGAAAAGTTATGTATTAAAACGTGTAAATAATCCGTTATGGTTTTGCGCTTCTCATTCGGGCAGCTAAGTGACGAGCCGTTAAATTTTCATGCTCCTTTCTTATGGTGAACCGCTCCCATGATATCTTTCAGTTGAGATATTTGTGGTGGGACTGATAAGTTGGTAGTAGGCATAACTTTTGTTTTTGCTGGAAATTTTTGGCAAACTTTGCGTGTGCGGACAAAGCCGCGACGGGGGATGGTAGTACATACATAAAAGTTAAAATCTATATATGGAGTTTTAATGTTTTAGCAAAAAATATATTTATATGGAGTTTTATTCTATATTATAACCTGGAGAATTAATATATATTTTAGAAAGTAAATTTACATTACCTATATTAAATTTAGCTTCACCAGCCACCTGATCTACTCATACTGAATCGACAGTCAAAGTCAATCGGATCGGTAGCTACATTTTATCGATTCAGCTTTCTTCCTGAAGATGTTCCCCTTGTACCTCTGACAACTTATATATAGATTTTCTTTGTATAAATATAGATATATATAAAATTAATAATAGAAAATTGTATTGTCACCCGACTTATATCTCTGTGTAACATTTCACCATTGTTTCACGTCGTAAAATGAATTTAATTAAATTTGCAAGATTTGAGGACACGGTTGAACCGTTGTAATTTAAAGAAAATCATGTAATTAATTAAAATAGATATAGATTAATTTAGAAAATTAAATTTCAGAAAAAATCAGAAGTGAAAATAAAGTTAATTTTTAATTAATGTATACATCTAATTTAGCCTGTATTTGCAGATTACAGATTATATTTTTTAATATAATATTTAATAATTTATCATTTAATAATAATCAACACATAGAACATAAAGACATTTTATAGTGATTAAGACATTTCAGCTAGTAAATAATAAACCCCAGCTTTGGGGTACTACAAGCAGAAGCAATGTCGAGATGATTTATTGAATTTTTTTTTTTTGGCTGCTGTTTTTATGTATTAAAAGTTACATTATGATTTACGTGGACACCAGAATGTTAATTAACTTACTGATACACAAAACTTGCTACAAGAATATTTTTTTTTGTATTTAATTTACATCTTGTACAAGTAGTGGACAAAAATATACGTAAAAGGAATTTTATTTCAAGGGAAAAATACTTTAATTCGTTGTTTTAAAATATCTACTTAAGTAATTCTTATAGTTATAATCTATGGAAACCATTTGAGATAAAACACGTAATAGTCCAAGTTGCTTTCATTTGGAGTAATGATGTTCACTCAACAGTCAGAATATATGGCGAATAGCAAGAAAGCATCACTTGCAGAATTGATATCTGTTGCGTTTTAATGATAAGTTAATCTGCAGTTAATTTTTTTTTAATAGAAAATTTAAGGGAAACCATTTTGCTCTTCTTTACTTTAGTAAGCTTGGCATTGAATTCTTGTAATATTATTATTCATATTACTGAGTGCTCAGTTTTGGGAGCGATTTGTAGCTAATGTCAGGTTACCTACAATCGTTTTACTTTTTTTATCTTAACATAAATACATATATTTAAATTATACATGTTTGAACGAATCAGATTTTCTAAAGGATCAAATATTCTTTCTTAAAAAAAAATGCCTTATATATTTAACTTATAGTTTCATTTAAGTGATTTTACTTTTAAACACAAACAGACACCTTACTAGTTATCTTACCACTCAATTAATCGATTTGTTTGCCCCGTGATAGTTATTTGTCGATAGTAACATATTGAGATACACTGACGTAATCTTCATTTAATGCACTGGTGCATGTTAAAGTTGCGTTCTTACGTATTTTAATAATTCAATCATCACATGTTTTCCCAATAAAAAAAATGTAGCTCTAACAGTTTATGAGTTTTACATATATAAATATATATCTGAATTTAATTTCGGTTACGTCCATAAAATTCTGTGAATTATTTCCAAAAAAAAAAACTAATAAAACTAATTTTGAATTTATTTAGAAGGGAAATGAAAAACAAAATTACTTTAAAATATCGTCAATACTTAGCAAGTGTATCCTTGAAGGCTTTCCAAGCTTGTTTTTCTGCTTCCTCCATTTTAGATTCAAATATTTCATCTTTCATAAGCTTCCTTATATCCGGCCCAACAAAAACACCCTCATTTATCTTTGTGTCTGATAAACTGAAACTGACTAGCAAAAATATTGCACATACTCTCCGTATTTGTTTCGTTAACCCTAGTTTAATATGATAACGGAGGAAGCAAAACTTTGCTTAGCTCCATTAAACTTTCTCTTTTAATGCGTTTGTCTTGGTGGCCGTTCTTTATTATAGTGTTGATTTCTATCACGACTATGCTACTCGCACAAAAAACATGAATATTTAGTATAATCGCTTTGTTGACCAAATAACAAAGGAAGTACCTTTAAACCACCACACATTGTCGAAACTTGATCCTTAACCCAAATTTAATTAAATTTAACTGAAGATTTTCGTAACGCTCTTACGAATGAAAAAGAACGCCCCACTGGTAAAGAAGCGTTACTTCTATTGTGCGAAAGAACTACATTAAGACTTTTTCGACGAATCAATGGATTAGTTTTTATTTAGAAACCTTATATGCAGTGTGGAATTGATACAGGTACATCATGTAAACTAATGCAGCTTCTTGAGAAAAATATTGAACAAAATCTTTTTCTCTGTTCCTAAACCAGTAAAACGTAATGCCTGGTGCTAACAAGTTTCTCTTCAACCTTGAACCTATATATCACCTAATTTATCTGGTGGTGAAGAAACGGGTATTAGTCCATGAGGTAGAGGATGTATCGCTGATCGAAGGTTTGGGTAAAAAATGTCCTTACTGTTTTTAAATTGAATCCTTGTATTATACATGAACGAAAATAACAATCGTCACTATGATTGGTTTCTTCTCTCCAAACCACTGGAACTACAAAGCGGAAAGACGTTTTTTCTTTGTGACCACTGGCGAAGCTCTTCAACACACACCGAACAAACATTGTCTGTCAAACATTTGTCTGTCAAACATTTGTCTGTCTCCTAATTTCACATCATCATTTGCTATTTTTCGAATGCTGTAATGTTTCTTTGTTGATTTTTGACAATAAACAGCTTTTAACGTTTTTGTTATAAATGCACTATATTTTTATTCAGAATTTAAACAACAGTTTTACAAAATTATACTTTATAATAGGCCAATACCTATAGATTGAACAAAAGACGTTAGATTGGTAGAAAAAACCTCAATTTTACCATCGCAAAGTTGTGTAATGTAATTACTTATTTTAATTTTAAGAGTAATTCAGACATCTGGTTATTTGACCTTTTATTCTAATACGTTCGTTTACACGTTTCAATTTTACATAAGTATCTGCTTAAAATTCTAAAAAAAATTGTAAATATAACCAATAATTAAAGAAAACTGTTTATCCCTGAGAGTCTGATGGTAATTTTAAATTTCATTTTAAGATGCGTAATAGTGTAAAGCAGTTTCTCACGGTTCAATTTTAATTTCTAATAATGTCACACTTGTTTATTTAACTTATAAGAGAATCATTATTTTTACCGGTTTTATGATTTCCAATCTAGATAATGATGTTATCTAGACGGCTGCCCCATCCTCGATGCCGTAGACTAGCGCTGTTTCTACCGTTTTTCTATCTAAATCGTCGTTGGGAATTTTTTTATATTAGTGTTCTTATATTATTTTCTCGTTTTAATATATGCACAATAAAATGTTGACGCGAGTGTGTCTGTTACATGTAGGTGTAAAACGTTTGACTCGATGATTATAGATGGATATAGACTTCTAACAAACAAATATTGTTTATTTTGATAAGCTTATTGCCTGGCCGATTTAAACCTGAAATTTTAATTTACCCTAGTAAAAGATCGGTGTAATTTTTAACAATCTTTCCTTGATTACAAACCTGTACAACAATAAAATTAATGTAATAAATTACTCAGAATTATTTGATTCATACAAATTCCGATACTTTGATATCTCATTTCATTTGTGGCTAGTTTAAAAACCTATTTTTCTTTAACCGTTAAATTTGTTAGATTTATCTTATTTATCGCAATATTTTTAAGTTTTTTCATCAGTTTATCATTGTATGAAAGCAGAATGTTTTTATCTGTTTCATTCCTTAATTTTTTCTCAAAAAGCAACGTCTTACAATGAACGGGAATTCATGTTACATGCATGTAGTAAAATCCGCTTATATAAAGGATTCAGTATTGTTCCATTTTCGAATAATACACATCCATCGGAAAAAATCAGGTGTTTTTTAAAACGATAAATACGGTAACAAAAAAGATGAAATAAAACTTAAAAATAGAATTATGTGTGTTCACTTACCTTGTTAAAAACTAGTAATAGTTATACGATGGAGTGTGATATGCCTCAGGCAATGTTAGTAGTAGAATAATATTAAGATCAATTCGCTTTACTAATTTATGTCAATTAAAAAAAGATCTTAAAAGAATGATTAATAGATATTTAACCAAAACCAGTGAAAGCTAGCACAATTGTAAATAAGTATTCAACGTATGTGTGGTGACAGATTGGTAGCATATAATAGCATGGTTACATAGCAATGATATATTTAAAAAATATTAAATAGTTTTAGATTCAGAAATAATAAGAATAAGAAATATTGTTTCAAAAAATGGTTGAGACAGCTCTGTTTAGATTTTGAAGTTCGTTACTCACTTGATTGGTTTCTTGTATATATTTAAAGGTCTTTTCATGTTGAATTTCATCTTTACCTAATTTTCAACACCTCCCCAGTAAAATTATATTTCACATGCCTATATTCTTTTCCCTTCTTCCTTCTGTTGTCCATATTTTGTTCTCGATTGATGCTTTATTGACTTTTTTAAATCACTAGTTTTAGAATACGGTGCCGAAGTAAAACCTACCGATATACCGATGTCACAACTACTAAAAATTTACTAACCTGATTTTTAAAGTTATTTTTATATTTCTTCTTCTACTTATGTGGAAAAATTTACAAGACCGCTTTAGGAGTTTCCTAAAATAAAAAGAGAATTGAAATCTACCCGTTTGATGAAGAGTAAGATTTGAATGTAAAAAAAAAATTGTCAAATTGGGAAGCTCCACCACCTTTTGTTAAAGCTGATTAAAAATGTTATAACTACAGCTAAAGATTTACTAGGTGGTCAAAAACCAAATGTAATATACTGAGTTCTTTGAACTGTCACCAACAATTGAAGCGTATAAATTTGTTAGATTGAAGTGTTTGAGAAACTGCTGACAGATTAAATTGGGTGTACGCGTATGATCATCTTAATGAATTTATCATTTGTGGGATTTACTGTTCTATATGATTTAAAACAATTTTCTAAAAAATATCTAAATTTTCATCTATGAAATTCTAAGTAATTGATTAATGTACTTGATTAGTATGATTGCAATCAGTTGTTAGTAGAACAGTTCTGTTGGCACTTCTGCTGTGGTATTCGGCGAGTTAAAACAGCATGCTTTAATTTTTTTTTTAACTTAGCAAGTTAATAGTTTTGTATTTTTTTATTCTTACTATTTTTATGATTTTCTTTCAGTTATCTTTAGATAATGTGAACAGCAGTAAAATATTACATTCAAAATCCAATATTGTTTGGTGATAAGTAGTAGTAAACATAAAGATGCTAAATAAGTTAAAAATCAGTTTTGTATCAATAAAATTGAAATTTTTTGCATGTTAATATTATTCATTTTGATTTATTTTATATATTTATTTTTCTTTTTTTATCTTCTTTTGTTTGTATGTTATTATTATATACAATGGCTGAAGAGGATCAACAGTTTTGTTTACGATGGAGTAATTTCCCAAACAATTTTGCATCTCAGTTCAATGCTTTAAGACATGATGAAACGTTTGTTGATGTCACTTCAGCCTTAGAAGGACGACGTATTGAAGCTCATAAATTAGTCTTATCAGCGTGCAGTTCATATTTCAAACAGCTTTTCAAAGTATGTCTGATTTATATATATATATAATATATATATATATATATATATATATATATAATTTTTCTATTCACTTTGTTAAAGATTTACGGCTGAACTGTCCATAAAGATTGTAAAATCTTTAATATTTTTATCAAAAATATTGAAAAAAATTGTTGAGCATTGGCAGACATCATCCGCACCCTTTTTGGCCACTGTTTCATCGTAAACGTAGAAAATAGCGTCTGCATTCGATAACACATGGAGATATTAAACATAAACAAAGATAGTTGTCGACAGTAAAAATCATTTGTAGTTATGTTTGGGCATTGCATATTTTTCATAAATTCAATGCAGATGCACCGTATTCTTAATTTGAGTCTTTCTGGATCATAACATTTTGCATTTTTCTTCTTGTAAGAATAATCTGCTTTTTTTAATGAGAATATGTTTCTGTACGGTTAATGCTTTAATTTCTCTCAGCTGTGCAGTTATTCTTTTTATTAACTTCTAGTGCCGATAATTTAATTTTTATTTCGTCACATAAAGAACATGAATCTTTACTTGCGTAACCGAAACCTACATTTTACTCTGTTGTAATTATTTTTCTATAAAACTCATATGATACCGGAAAATCAGCAAACAAATCTGTTTACAATTTATGTAATTTTTAGAATTTAGTTAGAAAGATAAATTTTATTTGTTTTTTTTTTTTATGAGATAATAGTGTGATTTTTTGCCTTTGAGAGTCTGTATGTGTTGGTGAAATTTAACAATGTAGCATAATTTTTTCGGACACGATTTTTATGTAAACTTCTTATATTGACGCAGGTTAAACAAGTTAAAGCAAGAAATTTTTCAATAGCGATCAACATTTGGTCAGTAACTCCGTGTAAAGAAATAAAACTTTTATGACACACACGAATTTCAATTAACTTGTTTTCCGTAATTATTCTAACTTTATAATTGCATGAACGATCGTTAGACTTGAGACCACGGTTTCCTTTCGTGGTCTCCGCCTGTAAACATCTTTACTTTAACCAAACCGCTTAGGTGTGCATATTGTTTATTTCTATCACAAAGTAAATTAAAATCGTTTATAATATTACTTCGTCCATCAGAATTCACATTACTAAACAATCGAATCTTCAACAAATCGGTGAAACTCACCGGTTTCACGTGTGGAAGCACGAAGTTTTTTACTCACTACAGAAAGACGACCGCAAATCTTTCTCTTTCTAGACACTAATAACAGATTGATTAACATCTTCTTGACGTTCATATAATAAAATAAGATTCTATCTTAAACTACAAAAACCACATTAATGACTAAAAAGCACAAGTGAAGCACAGCTATACTTCACAAACAAAAACTAAAACTGCACAGGTATTGTAGGTTGACTACTAACTGACGGCTGGACTCAACTTAAAGCCTGCTTTATTATAGGCCTTGATTGATGTTTCAAAGTTTCAATTCTAAAAATACGTAGTTATTGAAGCAACTACTGGAATGAAAAGAAGTTTCGAACAACATCCACTTACTACGCAAAGTATACAAGGATTAGTAGCTCGATTTAAGAAGATGGGAACCATACTATTGATCGGAAACATACAGGAAAATTCTGATCGAATTGTCTTTGTAAAAAAAATTATCTTATACCGGTGAAAATGTATAAGAAGCAACAGAAATATTGTTTTTTTGTTCATTTGGATATCAAAAGATTATCCCTGCACAGAATAATGTGAACTGGTTTACATTTTCCTTTTAAGTTACTGGTGGTTCGTGAATTGAGTTAGACTGATAATCAATAGCAATGCTGACATCATTTACTTTTAATAAAAAGCAAGCAATGAATTACTCAAGGGAAGCCTTCCATTGATTCCCACTGTGTGTGTGTGTGTGTGTGTGTGTGTTAGCGCGCGAATGTGTGCATGAGTGTGTGAATCATAGTCTAAATCTTAAACTCTAAACTGGAAGTCAGAATCTGAAAGTCTATGTCTGGATGTCAAATTAAGGAATATGTCGAAGTCTATATCTGGAAGATAAAATAATAAATATTCTATATATAATAATATATAATTTATATATATAATATTCTATATTCTACATATAATATTATAAAAATATATCCTTTGGTGATAAATTTTTTAAACACGAATACAATGTAAATAATACCCTTCTTTCTTTTCTGATTAGCCTCTGGGAATTACCGTTCAGGTATTACTTCAGAGGATGAATGACAATGATATGTATGAGTTTAAAAGAAGCGTAGTTTTGTACCGTCTCTGAACGACAATTGCTGAGATGTGTGATTCATTGAAATCCAACCACCAAAGAACACCGGTATCCACGATCTAGTATTCAAATCCGTGTAAAAGTAACTGACTTTACTTGGACTTGAACGCTGGAACTCTCGACTTCCAAATCAGATGATTTGGGAAGACGCGTTCACCACTAGACCAACTCGGTGGGTAAATAATACTCTTAGAAATACACTAACTTAGTATATAAAATTGTTTTGACTATATAAAAACTATGCATTTATCTTAATATTTAATAACAAAAGTAATTTTTTATAAAAATCTTTTAGAAATGAATTTTTTTGAACGGAAAACCGCTTATGAAAACCGATTTTTATTGTTTCTTATAAAAAAAATTACAAAAATAGTTGAATGCAAAGCTTAGCAGTTTTTCTGAAACGATAAAAGTTTTTTAAATTTGTTTTAAAAGTGTATTTAACGAATCAAATGTATATCTCAAAAAATATATCGGTTTACTATTAAAAACTCAGATTCTTTAAATATCCAATAAATATTTTTTTTTGTGAACTGAATTTCTATGAAAATGTTTTTTTCAATGAAAAATCTTTTTTACCGAAAGTTAATATTTTTTACTTCCTTGTACAAAATAAAGGAAGTATTATTAATTATAATTCACCTCTGATTGAAAAAAATACGATAGATAATTCAATAATAACAATAAAAAATAATTATGAAATAATATCAGAAGTTATTAATGAAATAAAATTTTATGTACTTTCATTAAAAAACAATATTTGTATATGTAATTTAACAGGCGTACAAGGAAGTCATGTGATGTCCACATCAATTTTTTTATATTTTTGGTATGTTTGTTACATAAAAAGGATTAAAAACATTTGGAAGGAAATTTTTAACAAAACTACAAAAAAAAACAATGTAAACATTTTTGCTAAAAAGCTATGGAAAAAGAATTCATCTATTGGAAGCAAACAATTACATTAATTGATTGTTAAGAAATAATTTTAACAAGTTTGTTATTATACAAATAATTAAAAATACTTTTATGATGTAACAAATTTTATAAAGGTTTGTTGATATATTTACCAAATTTTTTCGTTTAGAAAATTTATGCATTTCCAGAGTAAAAATGTTTTTAAACGAATTTTATTTATTAAATATTTAAAATAATATGAAAAATTATAAATTGAAAAAAAAATACATATAAGATTTGTTTAATATTTTTAATCGATTAATAACTTTTTTCAATTAATTCTTTTTGTTTCGCTTTTCATGCAATATTATTTATACACCTTTTTGATAATAAATTTTTAGAAAAATGAGTATTCAATAATAATGTAACAAACTGTTTTTACTTACGTGACCCTTCCACCAGTTTGATCTGGAAATAATAATTTTTTTTTCAATTAAGAATTAGTTATTTTAACTGTCGTGCAACAACAGTCGTGCTATATATCAACAATAACAATTTTATTTAATTATTTATTTATTATGCTTAAGAAACATATTTTTTTTAATTTAGACTACATAATGCAGAAACTTTTGCGACCAAACAATCATCTACTTTCTCTAGAAAAAAAACCACTTACATATTTGAAATCAGTGCCTACTACTAGATCTCTAAACACTACTAGATTCAGCTATTAATACATACAAGAACAAAACCATTTTATTTTATAAAAGAAATCTGAACAACAAAACCAAAAACCAAAATTGCATTAATCTTAGTTTAACCATGATATTACGTGGACTTCTTTCTTATAGTCGTTTCTTGCATCAAGTTTAAAATCACTACTGTGACTCACTGCATAAGCGCGTACGAAAAATACACTAGACAAACTCAAAAAAAATCAAATTTATGTGATGTTGTCTGTTGTCGACCATAACTGAAGAACGACTCAATCTTCATGTAAATTTTGCAGATTCACAACTTCAGATAGACCACTACAGCATATGTAGTGTAGTGTAGCGTAGCGTATCGTAGTGTGTGTGTGTGTGTGTGTGTGTGTGTGTGTGTGTGTGTGTGTGTGTGTATATGTGTAAGAAATTGCATTTTAAATGAACGTAACTTTCGTACTCTTCATACTTCAAAACATAAAGAAAATTCAACTTCACCCCCTTCACCAATCGCACTGTGCGACTGAACGTAATACCATACTTTTCTTTGAAATGTCTAATAAAAAAAATTTTTTTGAATCCTCAATATTGAATCGTTGTTTTAATCTGAAGTTTCATATTTAACTATTAATAGAAAATAATCAATACAATTGTCCCATGTTTATCAAATTTATCAAACCATAAATCATTTGTTTAATCATTTTTCTATTTTATATACATTTAGCAAAAATATTTAAAGAAAAATTAATGATACGTATTACATTACAAATTGTTGAATTATTGGTTATTAATTTTATGGGTTAGAATTATTTTTTCAAATTGTTTTTAAAAGATTTTTATACAAAGAATAACAAGAATAACGGATTTTTTATACGTAGAAAATAACAAAATTTGTAAATAAAATAAAACAAATAGTAATAATAAACAAAAATTCAATCCATTAGAAGATATGTTAAATCTGTAAAATAGCCCGTGTTTTCATGAAAGTAATTTTTTTTATTTTATGAGTAGATACATATTTTTTTTAATATACTTTTTTACATTGATGCTCAGAAATGTTTATAATATAATACAATAAATATTGGCTTTATTTTGAAGTTTCTTTTTTTTTCCTATTGACGGAAGATTTTTTTAAGGGCGGAGTAAAAATATGCGTTTTCACGTTTCTTTAAAAAATCGATTTTTACTACGCGTTTCAAAAAATTAAACTTGTTCTTACAAATATCCATTTTACCACGGTAACTATAGTCAATTACAGTTACTCAGCTCCTGTACTTTTTGGTATAAGAAATGAATTTTGAGACGTGTAAAATGGATTTTTTTACTAAGAGATACTATCATCATTCCTCTACAGAGGTGAGTGTTATCATTTAAAATCAGATAACAGGACATTGTTCGACAAAAAAGTTATATACCGTATATTTTTTTGAAAAAATATATTTTATAATATTATCCAAAGTATTTAAAATTTATTATAAAATAACTTGCGAATCGTAATACCAGAGGATCAACTTAAAATGGTTTCCACTGTAAAAAAATAATAATTTTTAAATTAGAGAATAGAAATAAATAAAAAAATGAAATATTTAAAGTTGATCATTACAACATTAGACCCCCCCCCCCTTCTATCACCACATTATTACTAGAAACAAGTACATTTTATGTGCACAAAACTGACGTATAATGTAGATTATTGTACAGTTCTTTCTTCACATTTACTTGCTCGGCTTATTCCTTGTACTAAATGGTACGGATTAGTTAAAAATAAAGTGAACAGATGTTTCAAGGTTAAATTGTATATTTATTACATTTTTATATTTAATACTATTTTTTAGTTATTCTCAAAGGTCGTACCACAATTTTACACTTATACTTATTTTAACATTATTTATAATAATTGATTAAAGTTCATTTTTAAATTTACATAATTTAATAGTTTAACGTTAACTCGTTTAATATTTTAATAACTTTGAGATAGAAAAAATGTTCTTAACCGACTGGTTCCAAGAACAGTAAGAAGCGGCTATGTGGTTTACAAAACGATTTACGTAAAAAAGAAGTCCAAATAGTACGAGTTCTAACATGATTGAACAATTATAGGTTTTTAATGTAATAACATTTTTTTACTGACTTTTTGAAGAAACGTACTTCGGTCGGACGGCAGTATTGGAGGTTAAAATAAATTTCCTTTACGTTTTAAGGTATGAGGAGAATGAAAATGCCATTCACTTAAATTGTGATTTCATTATAAATTTATTTATACTCTTATATATATATTTTAGGCCTATGTATAAATTCTGTGGCTCGAAAATTTCCAATAGTAGTCGATCAATTTCATTGAAAATTAGATATGCTGTAGTAGTGTATCTGAAGTTTTTAACGTGAAAATTTGATGAAGGTTGGTTGAGTCGTTCTTGAGTTATGCTTAATTTAATGTCGAAAATATTTTAGCAAGGCAAGTTGGAAGTGCGTTTCGTTATGATACTGCATGTTAGAATCTGGAAGCAAAATAAAAATAATAAAAGTCGCTCTTCTGGCGTAGTTCTACGCGAGAATTTTTTTTTTATTTATTAATTTTTTTTTTAATCATCCTTATTTATTTGATTATTTATCCCATATTTAAATCTAAAAAGTGAATAAAATGTTTACAAGTAAAATTTTATTTAAAAAAAATTCATTATTAAAAAATATTTACAAATTAAATAATAGATATGAAATATTTTAAATTAAAAAAAATTAAATTAATTTTTGAAATAAATAATTGTCGAAAAAGAAAATAATTTACATTCAGGACACTTTTTAATTTTCTGTTCCCCACATACAACTTTTCTACTTGAACACAACAGCTTTTTAAACCCTTTTCTCTAATCATTTATCTATGAATAATTCAGGGCTTTTATTATCGAGTTGGATACCGTTCACGCTGAATATAATTTTTCATAGATCTAACTAAACAAATTACGGGAATAATAAGCCTTATTGTTCGCAATCTTATTATCGGCTGCCGGTGAATTCTTCTTCTGTGTAAATTCAAGTCGATATAATCATTTCAAACTGTTATTATTTAACGTTAATAATATCGTCTTATTTAAAGCCGCAGTTTTTTATTTGAGGTTTTATTAGCATTTTGTCCGTGGCAAAAAGAAATGAACAGATATTAACATAGTAAACACCAACATAGAGCTCTAATTATTGCTGGATGCACTGTTAGCTGGCGGGGAATGTAGGTTGATATACGGATTTACTGGTAACTAATTATGAAAAGCAGTAATAAAAGTTACACAGATTAGAATTTTAAGGTTAGTAAAGCATTTCTTTCTAAATTACAGTACTCCAGATCTCGTGATTTCTGCTAAGTTGTTATGGCTTTGCTAATAATCAGTGCGCCTACTTATATATAATATATATTCTCAGATGCAGATATAATTAATAAATAAAAAAAATAATAAAGAAATTGATAAATATGTAAAATTTATTTATTATCTACATTTAACCCACGAATTTCCAGACAAATTCGATTCCGGGAACGTATGAAATGTTGTAGAATAATCATGGAGTACTATAATCGGCTTCCGTAACATGTAGACGGATTTTATCGCTTAGGTAATTTGTTCTTGGAAACTGAGAGCACCATGATCGAGTTGCAACTTGAGGTTTATTTACAGGATTTGATGTCGTTCATTAAAATTTATGTCATAAAACTAATTATTATTTATTAAATAAAAAAATAAAAATGCGATACTATAAAAAAATATAAATATTTATCTGACTGCATAATATATCATCAGTGACCCTTCCTCTCATGCTTGAGAACTGGGGACCCGGTTCATATTCCGCTGACAATTTCACGCCGTAAATTTCTCGGTCCTCTGCGATTCGAATCGATGTGCTTAACGCTTTTCCAGTCGCCGCTTCTATTTGTCTAACCATCTTTTCGGCGCCCTTCCGCGTAACCTGCTGCCTCCGATTTTCCCTGTAAGACTAGCTTCTCAAGAATTTCGCCGGACCTACGGACTATATGGCTGTAAAAGGGAGGAGGCGCTGGAAGCATACTGCGGACAACTTCCTCTGTATACCCAGCTTATTTATAATGAAGTTGTTCGAACTCTTTTCCGTCCATGCGAGGCGGAGCATTCTTCTGTAGGAAGATATTTGTAATAATAATAATAATATTAAATGAATAACTAAATATATTCACAAACAAAAATATCCTTTTTGGATGTACATATCAAAAAGTAAGATAAAAAATAAATAATTTTTTTATTCTGACTCAGTACATAAAAATTCATTATACAGATCATATCATTTTAAAATAAATTATAAACTAAAAAAGTAGTTGTGATTAAACACCGTATTAATTATTTAAATATAAACACGTGAAATAATATTAAAGTAAATACATTAAATACTGCAAAATAATTCAGAAAGTGCTATTGAAAATTATATAGTTCTTTTCCATTACCCATCGAGTGATCTAGTGGTGAACACGTCTTCCCAAATCAGCTGATTTGGAAATCGAGAGTTCCAGGGTTCAAGTCCTAGAAAAAACTTTTATACGGATTTTAATACTAGATCGTGGATACCGGTGTTCTCTGGTGGTTGCGTTTCAATTAAACTCACATCTCAAGAATGGTCGAACTGAGACTGTACAAGACTATACTTCATTTACACTCATACATATCATCCTCATTCATCTTATGAAGTAATATGGTAACGGTAATTCCCGGAGGCTAAACAGGAATAGAAAGAAGAAGGTCTTTTCCGTTATGCGCCCCACACCCTGCTTTTTGTTAATTCCCGCGGATTTATGTAAAATTATAATGTAATCTATTTTAAATAATTTTATTAAATGATTAAATAGTGTCGTAGATAAATAATTTTGTATAATTGTTACCTGTGTTGGCCAATACGGCTTACAATATTATAGCGATCCGGTATTATCAATTTGTACGCAATGTCAATATCTCGTTTTCTGTCCGCAAATATGAATGTGCCTACATAATAATATTCCGTTTTTTAAATATTTTGTAGTTTAGTTACTTAAGTGTGTACAATACGGTGTGCAGAATTTATTAGTTAATTGTGTAGCGTAGTTTTTAAAAGTACTTTATAGGCTACTTTTCTCCGTACGGAAAGCTTGCTTTTGGATAACCTAATTACAAAACGGTACGTAAAAATATGTATTTTGTTTATTCTACTATTATATATTTTTTAGTTTTTTCTTTATATAAAATTAAGGTGATGTTTCATTAGAACGGTTAAAAATCGTTGTTTTGGGTATTTGAGCTGAAAGTTGTATATGAGTTCAAGTAGAAAAGCGCTAGTCTTGTGTTAAGATAGTCGTAGGTTCCAAACTCAGGTAATATTTGTAAAAAAAAAAAACAACAGCTCATAAATAATGTATAAAAAAAGAGTACGGAATGTATAACAGAAAAGACCCGATTATTCGTTGATATGTTGATTGGTATGCAGATAAATCACGTTTTTTTTATTTTAAATGAATTAGTGGGAAGATTTTTGAAATTGTTCGGCAATTTATTAAAACTGGTAACTGAAATATAATAAAACCCTATCTCAAAGCCGAATTATTGTGCTGAATTATACGAAAACAGTTCCATTTTCTGGTTTGGTAAAGGTTGGATATGGTTATTTTTTAAAAGCAAGTGACCGTACTATTTGTCAATGATTGCATTTTCATAAATGTAAATACAACGATAAGTTAACAGATAAGTTTCTTAACACATAAGTTGCTTTCAAATTTTCAGGATACATTCGTGTTATGCCAGGAAGGTTTTTAAGCAATTGATTGAGGCTCTAGCCCTCTTGGGGTTGAAGTTGTGAATTTTCCTCTTGGACATCGACCTAATACCTTTTACTATTTCATTTTTCGGTGTAAACATAATAGACTTTGCGTTTTATAAAACATCCGATTTTCAGTTCTCACCTTCACCCATTCCCGAGATATAGGGTATTCTAGGCTAATGGAAAGGGGAGCCAAAAGGGATGTTTGGTTTTCTTATAAACGAGTTAAGTATATATATTTTTTTAAATTCATTAAAATAATCAGTAGCCTATAATTCCTGTTAAAATTGTGAGACAACTGTTAAAATGATTAAAAACTGACTAGCTATTACATATATTGACATATACAGAGTGTTTCATTTTAAAATACGTACAATACAAAACAATTACCTAAACAAAAGTTACTCAGATTGAAGGGAGACACCTTGGGTTTGATCTTGACCGTTATTTCAAGGTTAACACGATTTTTCCATATGTAATGACCTATTTTTGACCCTACCAATGAAAATAACAGAAAAGTTTACATTGGAATATGTAGTCACACATATAACCTTGGACCTTTTTTGAAAGTCACGTGGTTAACCATCAGAGATAGTGTAAAGTCGTTTTGCTCTTTATGCTCATTATGCTCTTTTCCATAGTTTGCGAGATAAATGGCTTAGAATATAAATATTCTAAGAATATTGGATGACCTTCAAAACCGTGTAACTCGTATAATACTATCTCTGAAGGTTGCCGTATGACCTTCAAAAAAATTCCAAGGACATACGTGTGACTACACATTCCAATGTTAAGTTTTCTGCTCTTTTCATTGCTGGAATCAAAAATAGGCCATTCCATTTTAAAAAAAAATCGTGTTAACCAAATTCCAGGTCCCTCTCCAATCTGAGTATTTTTTGTTCAGGTAATTTTTTTGTATTGTGCGTAGTTTCCGAGAAAATCGCCTGGGGCGATTAAAATGAAACATTCTGAAAAAAGGTCCAAGATCATATTGTGACCACATATTACAATGTAAAAGTTTCTGCTCTTTTCACTCGTTGGATCGAAAATAAGTCATTTCATCTGAAAAAATCGTGTTAACTTTGAAATAACGGTCAAGGTCAAATCCAATTTCACCATAAGGTGTTCCCTGCAATCTGAATAACTTTTGTTGAGGTTTTTTTTATGTGTATTTTACGAGAAATCGCCTGGGGCAATTAAAATGAAACACCTATATACATATAAGTAAATAAAATTTAAAAGTAAAAAAGTTTTTAAAAATCAGATCATTAAAAACTTTGCCCAACGGGCTGGAATAGTTGTTAACTCGTCGTCACAAATCACTTGTTTAACAGCTGATTTTCGAAGTCGAAGGTTCTGAGGTTCAAATCCTAGTAAAAGTTATGTTTTCCTAGTAAAATTTATGTTTTTATACGGATTGAAAATTAGACAGTGGATAACGATGTACTGTGGTGTTTCAGGTTCAATTAATCACACATCTCAGGAATGGTCGGCCTGAGTTTGTACAAAACTACACCTCATCTACGTGTACATGTCATACATATCATCCTCATCCCACGTTCTCATAATCTCCTGTTTATTAGAATAAAAAGTGTTAAATAAATTTTTAATTTTAATTCAAATTAAACTTATTTCAGGTTTAAAATACAGCTTGTATAAAAAATAATGACACGATTTCAGAACAATACAGCCCTGAAACCACGCATGGCCAGTGAAAGAAATTTGCACTATTTGAAAGTACACGTCCTGGAATTTCAAATATCGGCCCCTATACTAAAATACTAGCCAACAAGCATACGCTAATTTCAGTCGTAAACAACATGGCCTCTATACGGTAGAAGTTGTTTTGTGTTCCATAGTTTAGCAAAATACCATAATAACGATTCAGCGTGCATTCGGACAGCGAGCGTTTCAGGATTGATCCACAGTCGGCAAAGAACATTCGTCACTGGTATAAACAATTTAAAGAATCGGAGGAGTTTCTGTAAGGGGAAGAGTCCAGGATGATTACGAACTTCAGGGCAAAATGTATAACAAATTTAAGAGGCTTTTCAGCCTCTTGAATTCGACCAATGGAAAAAGTCTGTTTGTCGATATTAGCTGAGAAATTGCAATCCCTCATATGATTGTTTGACGTTAAATCGACGTTTGCGTTTCAGGTCATTTCGATTATAACCTGTTCAAGCTCTTTGTGTGTGAAAAAAACATAACCGTTTCTGTGATATAATCTTAATTGATTTAAACGGTTTCTCATTGATTTCTTTACCGGACCCACTACATATTTGGCACATCAATAAAGCAGCAATCTCACCCCGAAAATGAAGATGTGATTTAATCCTAAAAGTGACCACACCTTCAATTTCTTCACTACAGGGACTAACTGTACAGTGGTCATCCTTATTCTCAGAGAAATTATTACTGATTTTTTACCTTTCCTATCCCACGTGCTTTATTAATCCCAGCCATAAGAAACACGGGTTAATACTTTAAAGCAAAATAAAATCCTTTTCTGTTGAGAAACAATCTTGTATTTAGCCCGCGCTCTACTCAGTAATAATAACGCAATAGGTACTATATTTTAAAAAGGAAAGTTTTATAAAAGCATCAAAAATGCAAAAATAAAAAATATTACGAAGTTAGTAATGAAAAAGAAAAATGTTGTTTTTACTTGTCAAAGTGACATTTAAAAAAACGACGAACAAGACAGGCTCTTTACTCCTTTTTTTAAAATATTTTTCTTTATAGACTGACTATTTAATAATAAAATTTCCGTCCTTTTGCTACAGATTTTAAATATATAATGTTTTCACTATACGTAAATTTTATTTTAATAATTTAAATATAGGAATAATTGTTACGGTTTTCAAAGTCGCACTCTTTATTAATTTAGTTGTTTTATGTTTCGACATGTAATTACTGTAAAAATAATGAATATTTTAATTGAATAACATCGAGATTTAATGATGCTGTTCTGTGCTTTCATTTTGCATCATAATTTATACTTATTCTATTACAAAAACAAAAATTAAAAAAAAAGAATAAATATAAAATTATTGGTAATAATCTAATAAACTTAAGTATTAAGCCCAAAGTTTTTTTATGTTGATCATAGGAGCTAAAAATGTAAAATTTTTACGGCATCCAGTTCTATAGAATCAATCGTTAAATTTAATTCCCGAGAAAGTAAGGGAAATTTGCAAATCAATCCCATCTTACATCTTAGGGCGTTGTAAGCTGATGTTAATATCATCTTTACAAAATATTTCTGTGGGTTAAATGTCTGTCCAGAAATACTGTAATCTTATTCCAATTTTTTTTTAAGGATAAAATTATAACACGGGTATTTTATTTGAGGAATTAAATCTGTTACGAGCTTTATATTGTCCGCGGTTTATGTTCGATATTTATTTATGATCCTTTTATAAATTTAATTAGATAGAAAATTTTTTTTTTCTAAATTCAGGTTTAACTTCTTTTCATCCTCCTTGAAGTTCTATAATCAATAATTATTCATGTATCTTTAGGAATAGTTACAAAAATGATAATCGTTTAAGAGTTTAAAAATGTATAAGTAATTTTCTTTTCAAGGTTCCACTCTTTCCCAACGCCTTAAAGGTTAATAATGATGATTGTCATTAGGATTACTTATACTTAGCTTTCCTACTGAAGTTGTCGTCAAGTTCCAAATTTCAGTTATCTTTATCTTTAAAAGTTGGAGAAGTAGTAATGAAAGTAAGAATTTTAGCATGTATACTAGTGATATCTCATAAAGAAAAGGAAAATCAATTTCAAGACATGGTCTTTAAGCAAACTAAAGAAAAATGTTAGTTTAAATATGGATGAGAAATGCTTTGAAATAAATTTTAATATATAGTAAAAACAAGCATTTTTTTACGAAGGCCGCGGTATATCAGGAAAAGATACAAAACATAAATCATCTCAAGGAATATATCAATACAGCTGGAGTTATGGTTGTAATGGCGTTGGTGATAGCTCGAGTGGTGATGGTGCTTCCTCGAGATTATTTATGTTTTGTATCTTTTCCTGATACACAGTGGCCTTCATAAAAAAAAAATATTGTTCCTACGTATTGAAACTTGGAGTTAGGTGTTCTTCAGCTGTGGAGGACACGCATCGAAATGCGCTTTCAAAACAGTGGAAGTTATGCAGAGCATATTACATAAATAAAAATGGCCTTCATAACAGAATATTTATTTTCTACTTTGGAAACTTATGGGACATTCTGTGTGTATGTAGCATTAACTGATCATGTAGGAAGAATTTAAGTAATTTGACTTCTATTAAAAACTAACTGAAATTTGGCAGAATGTTAATACATTATAATTTTAAACCTAAACTAGAATAATTTCAATACTGGGAAATATCTAGTAACAATAACTTCTTTAAATTTTCTACAAACATTCAAAATTTTGCAACCAAATTTTGTTTCTTGATATTTTTAGCATATTACAATGAAATCTGAATAATGTTATGAAATTATTATCTTATTTAATTTTTTTTATAATAATCGATTTTATTTTCTCAAAAATTATTAGAGACAGTTTTGACAAATATTTAATTCAATAATAAAATTATAAATTACATGAAACCACCCTTAGTTCAAGTTTCATGACCTTAGTTCGGTATAGCTTCGTTTTCAATCGGAGAAAAATTGATTTTTGCCATTTTCGTAAGTTAAAACTCGAAAATGGAAGCGTTTTTGAATAATGTTTATAAGAACGTTTTCCTTTATTTTCATTTGTAGAATATTCTAAAATTGTTTCCATTTTGATGTAAGAGGCATCACGTAGATTTCTTCATTATATTTTTGTTAGAAAAGATATTAAAGAAACTTATACACTATAAATAAAATATACTTAGAAAAAGATTAAAGGAAATGTTGGCTTTAATTAAAGGTTTTTGTGCAAATTTTAGATTGAAAGTTATGTATTGAATTATATAGAATAGATTGTATTGTTCCAAAACAAAATTTTAATTAACTTTTTCTCTTAATTTCTTTAAAAAAAAGAAATAGTTTTTAATTTTAAAAAAACGATCAGTTATTCAATTTTTTAATAGAATTTTAAAGATTTTTTCAAATACCAATATTAAATTTTAAACATTTTATAAAAAAAAAAGAAAAAAAAACCGTTATAATTTATTTTTTTAATGACATATCTAGGTCGGGTTTGTATTATTATTATTATTATATCGCCTACTTATTAATTCAACTTTTTCTCTTTCCATGTGCATCTTCTATTTCTTTTCCATTTATTATATGTTTCTTCCCTCTTGGTTTTCATCGTATTTTTTATTATTTCCCTCTCTCTCTCTCTTTATTAAGATTTATTATAAAAAGTAGCATAAACATAATTAATGTACTATTTTCTAGTAAACAAATTTAATTGATAATACCTTCTGAATAAGTAACATTCATAATATAATTTTTATAAACTATAAAATTTAAAAACAAGTTTCCATTTTTAATGAATTTTTATTTTTATTATTCTTCGAATAAGTGTGCCTAATTGCACCTTCCGGTATTCGAAACTTATGCCGCTGGGTCAATAATATCTTCAATAAATACTTTGTTAATGTATTCAATTATATTTTTATTAAATATACATTTTATTACAGATTTAGAAATAACTCATTTATTTTATTATTATATTCGTAGGTATATTTGTTTCACATTATTGAGATTAATCAGTATATACATGCACAGTATTTATATTTGAAGTATATTTAAGTATTTATTTAGATTCATGTTTTTAAGTTACATTTTAAATAGCATTGACATCTTTTATTGAACTTACTTTAATAAATTTCTAAAGAGAATGATTTTACTATAACAATGTTTTAGAACACAGAAAAAAAATTAATAACAACTTAAATGAAAAATACTTTAACAATATCACTATCAAGAAGAAATATATATATATATATATATATATATTATAAAACAGCTGTTGAACTAAACTTGATTAACATATCTATATGCCTGATATAAGTAAGAAGAAAAGAGTTATATACATTGTTTATAAATAATACTGAGGACATGAAATTAAACAATTATTTTACAAATTAACATTTTTTAGATTTTAAATGCCTAGGATTCGCAGACGGTCTGGCTCTTCTTCCAAGCAATATCCAAGTGACAAAACAACAGATAAAATCACTACAAAAAATAGCACAGAAGTTTGGAGTCAAGATATCCTTTAAAAAATCCGAAATCATGATGACTAACACCCCACTTACAAACAAAATTGCAGTTGACAATCAGGAGATCAAAATTGTGGGCAGGTTCGGGTATCTTGGGAAGATAACATATAACCTCAATGAAAAACAAACATGGCAAAACAGGATAAACAAACTCACCAAACCACAACACATTAAAAGAAACACATACAAGAAAAAATGCCTCTCACTAGCCACAAAACTAAAGCATTACAAAATCACACAGCCGGAAATCACATACGCAGGTGAAACCAATTTCAAAACAACAAACATAGCAGCAACAGACAGGATACTCAACGTAGAAAGAAGGTCAGAACGTGCCTAAACAAGAAATATCAAGAAAACGGTCAGTGGAGACTAGCTTCCAACGAAAAAATCTACAAGGAAATTGAAACCGTTAGAAGCACTATGAAGAAGGAATGGATATCACTCTTCGGACATCTTATCAGAACACCGGAAAACAGAATCATTAGGAAAATAATAAAAAAGCTATAGAACAGAAAAGCAACGTAAAACGGATCACAGAAATTAAAGAATATATGAAGGAACTCGATATTACAATTTGGAATACAGAACGGCCAAAAAAAAATAAACTCCAGAATAAACAGACCAGACGGCAAACAAATATTAAAAAAACAATAAGTGTGATTTCAGCTGTAGAAAGAAAATTAAGATGTGACAGAATGAAAAAATATTGGGCTGACAGGAAAGTGAAAAACACTTCCTATAAAAATTAACTAAAGTAATCTCATGAAGGTTAAAAAAGAAACAAAAATTTGCATTTTGCATTTTTTTTTTTTTTATTACAAGACTACGTAATTTGTTTTGATTATTGATCTTGTTTTCTATTGAAGATGAAATAAAAATCAGCTGTGGTTATCGGATTCTAAGTAAAGTCAATTGTCTAAACAACTATTCTGGATTGGTGGAATATTAAACGAAATAGGTGGTAGGAGAAACTGTTGCTACGGGAACCACAAAGAACTACCGGTAGCGTTTGTTTCAACTATTCCCTCCCCTCCAATTAATTCTTTAAATGACTCTCTCTTTACTCGTAAGTTATTTTATCAGAACTAAATAATCAGCAAATATGATTACTCTTTTTAATCCCTACGCTTTTTTGTTTCCTTATTTCATAGTTCTTAACCAGAATTTTTCCATTAACTTTTACATTAACAATGTAATTTAATAAAAACAATTTTCTTCAGATTACATCCAAATTAAGATTTTTTGAGATTAAGGACGTATAAAAATATTAAATGGTTGCATAATTTAAATTAATTTTTAATTAGAAATAATTCTGTAATATTAAACGGTTTAAAACCATTTAAAAAAAAGTACGTTGCTGTATATACTTACTTTTATAAAAAAGTTTTAATTTTCTTAAACCTGACTTACTTCATTATAAAAATAGTATTTAGTTATTTAACAGGATAATCTTTTTTTAATAAAAGGAAAAAAATTAAATTTAATATTCTATGACAAAAGATTTGTTATTTATTATTTACGATCTCCGTGGTGGACAGGTAGATTCTCAGTGTTTCATCGGGCCCTAACCCCGTTCAGGGATAGTATTTTTCATACGCCCTACGAATTCCATTTCCATATTCCATAGTACAAACTTCAAAGTTTCTGTGGTGAATTAATTTATCAAAAAAATGATAACGATAAAATAAGTGTATCGTCTCAGCAATTGTTTTAAATAAACGATAAAATATCTTTTCAACATTTTTAATTTAGAGTAATATTTTATATTACGAGAAATGATCAGAAAGTAAGTGGCACCCCCTGTATGAAAATTTAAATTCCACTCTCATAAAAAATTTCGTCCAATTTCCTTCAACCATTTAAGGACCGCTTCCTTGTTCATCATCATTAGCGAAACGCTAATTTTTGGCAAAAAATTTGCAAATTTGGCAAAACGTTTATGATTGTGGTTGTCGGTCAACAGATGTGGTACACATCGTGCACATATCTTTTACGGTGACCAAACTTTCTTTTCCTGTTTAACCTCCGGTAACTACCGTTTAGATAATTCTTCAGAGGATGAATGAGGATGATATGTATGAGTGTAAATGAAGTGCAGTCTTGTACATTCTCAGTTCGACCATTCCTGAGATGTGTGGTTAATTGAAACCCAACCACCAAAAGAACACCGGTATCTACGATCTAGTATTCAAATCAACTAGTAAAAACAACTGGCTTTACTAGGACTTGAACGCTGGAACTCTCGTCTTTCAAATCAGGTGATTTGGGAAGACGCGTTCACCACTAGACCAACCCGGTGGTTTACGGTGACCAAACTGATCGTGAATAACCACACTACCGTTGCAAACACACACTACCATAACTGATGTTAAGTTCACTTGCAATCTCTCTAATTTTAGTGCACCGGTTACTCATTTCATTCACGTGTTCCGCTTTACCCATCATGTTTGCAGTTGAAGGACGCCCAGCACGTAGTTCGTCATTCACATTTGTTCTTCCCTTTCTGAACATTTGGCACCATTTTTTGATCATCAGGCGTGACATTGCATTCTCACCGTATACTTCAACAATCTGATGAAGAATTTCACAACTGTAATTTTTTTCAAAAATCGGACTGCTGAACGCACGTTATGCTGGACAAAACCTCTAGAGGACACGCCATATTGACTACGATACTGCACACGTACTGAGTGTCATACAGAATTGCTGCTGAATGATTTTTCTTCTATTACATACAAACATACTTGATCTATGATCAGGTGAGTGAATATCATACAAAAAATCTAACACATATAGAGCTGGTCAAAATTAAATAAATACAGATACGCACACACACACACACATAAATTTATTATATTGGATATTAGTTGTAAAAAATTCTTTTAACTCAGAAAATATTTCTTATATTAATATGAAGAATCCAGTGTTTCTTAACACCAATGATTACGTAAAGCTTGCACAGCACTAGTGCAGGCATGGAATAAAGAATTGCAGATAAAGAGTGATTTCTCTTCTCTCAGAAGCACACATGACCTAAAAATGTTTGATTCTATATAAAAATATATTCAACAAAAAAAATATGCTGATTTTTACAAGCCCACCAGTGCCAAGGTACTATATGAGATTAAAACAGGAATAATAATAAATGAAAGAGATCAAAGAAATGGGCATAAATAATGAAGTGAGAGTTAGAGAATTAGAAGAGGATGTACAGAAACTGATTAACATTCTATGACATGGCATGGTGTTCCTTGAATATGATCGTGTATAAGCCACTTGCAATTTGCATTTAAAAACGACAGAGAGCCAAAGGCTTAAAGGGAAAAGGCAGGAGAGGGATGTAATGAAAAATTGAGTATTTCATATTGCTGTCTCTTTCACTCAATCCTACTGTCTCTATCTTTCATCATCCACCACTATTCAGTAACACTCTACTGCATTTATACATAAATGCAGATGTGATATACATGTACACGCTATAAGAGTACTCGTATAGTGTCTTTTTACAGCAACTTGATATATCATTTAACATTACTGATTTACATAAATTTAAAAAAATAAGTTTCAATAAATCACAAATTTAAAGAATGAGGTTTGCTGAATGTTCAGGAACAGTTTATTATATAATGTATCTAGTCATTTAAATTGTTAAACAATCACTATCATTAAACAAAATACTAAAAAATCAAATTTATTTATTAATTTAATTATTTAATTCTGAAATCTGCTTGTACATAGATTTCTGGCTTCCAAAATTATTGTATAAATACAACAGATTTCTTTCTAATTTAGAAATACGTTTTTTACATTTTATTATTTCTTTCCAATTCATTATTGTATGTTTTTTATTGTAGATATCACAGTTTTCAGACAAATGTATTCTAATTTTTTTACAGAAATTCCATGAAACAGTCATGACACATAATAACTAAAAATGACCAATTTTTCCCTTAAGAATGGAAAGGGAAGTTTTTTTTCAAGATCGAGCCATTATTTACCTTCAATTTGCATCCTAATGTTTTTTATATGTTCTTTAAATTTAGATTAACTATTAATTTAACTAAGTGATAAGGAAGTTTGGTTGTTTCCGTGATGTTTTTGTCTGTTTATAGCTGAAAAACTAAGGGCACAAGTTATTTTTTTTATTTCATTTGTGTTTTTATTATTACTGGTAAGATATTGGTTAAATGGTAAATGTCGAGTCAAAGAATGAAATATTTTGTGATGTTTAGACATTCTAATTAGTTGTTTTAGAGTGGTTTTCTCTTTAACACTAAATTCTCTACTAAAGTAGATGTAGTATTTTTAAATACAATTATAACAGCTGCTTGTTTGAATTAGACCAAAAACTATCAGAAATTATATTAACCTAAGAAGCATTAAATTTATGAAATAGTTGCCCATCCTTTGAGTAAAATTTTGAGATGAACGACCCATAAGATTCATATCTCCCTTCACCAAAATTTCAGAATTGTGATCAAAACTGAATGGCACCAATGCCTAAAATACAGAAATCATTGAGCTAAATTTCATCCAAATTGTTTTATCCGTCATGGAGATATTAAGAAAAAAACATTTATGTGCGTACATACATCCTTCTGGAATTTCTCATCACCAAAATCACATTTTTTTGGTCAAAGGAGATCATGAAATATCAAGATGTGAAAATCCCTGACGTGTAAAATTTGACCCGATTAGTAGTCCATTTAGCATACTTTCCCTTATATAGGGAAAGTATTATGTTATATACAATATAACTATACAACCAAGAAAATAAAAATATTTTTTTATTGTCACAAATATCAATCTTATGTAGAATTTATTTAAATAATATTTAAATAGCATGCAATCTATTACACTCGTTTTAAAAATGTTTATTGAAACTTTGTGATTAATTAAAATTTGTATAAAATGTAATTTTTAATTAAAAGTTTATTTCTGTTGTTTATGTTTTTATTAATTGTATCATTACAGGAGTCGTTCACACACTGAACCTTAGAAATGATCAATATAACATAGAATGTTATCTTATATCTCAATCTGCTTATGTGTGTACATATGAAAAGGTATGTAATTTTTATTTTCCTTATCTCATTTACTTATTTATTTTTTCAATATTAATTAATAAAAAAATAAATGATCCATATGAACATTATTTGTTATTATTTTTTCAGTATTATCTTTACATGGTTTTTGTTCATATCATTATTATTATTGTTATATTTCTTTTGATCACATATAACAGTCCTTACTAATCCTTTTTTAATGTAATTATTCTGCTTAACATAATAAACAGCAAGTACTTCCACAATAAAGAAACCGTTACATTCTTAGAATAGCAGTTTACCTTGGTTACTGTTAACTTGAAAATTGTTGCTTGCTTAAGTACGATTTATTTCAGTCGCCTGAATATAGATATCACATTCTCTTATACAAGTAACAGAAGAACATAACGCAAATGAACATTATAATAGATTATATTTCAATGGGGAGCAAACATAATGCAAAATAATCTCTGAACATAAACTAACTGTGATAATCTAGAAGATCATGTTAGTAACAATAAAAAAAATCATCATCTTATACTTTGATGAATCCAAAACATTTGAAAGATGTTAGGGAGTAGTAACCTAGAATATTGATCATGTGAAGTAAGGATATAAATTAAATGAAACAAATCTAGTTTAAAAAACTATAAATAAATTCAGATTTTTGATTATATTAGGATAATTTCCATGCACATTTTGGTATTTATTAGTTTTAAAAATACATTAATTATGATAATAATCGATACTGCAAAAATAAGTAAAAATAATCAAGAGTTACTTCTTTTTTTTAGTATGTTATGTAGTGATAAGTCATTAAAAATGCTCTAATTTTGGGATTCTACTCCCTGATATATTCCAGATGTTGATGAACAATCAAATTTTAAGGGAGGTTACTTTGTTACTAAGTGCTATCTTATATTTTTAATAATATATCACTGTTAAGTTGTAAAGTTGTATGTTTATAAATAATGATTCTATATGAATTTTTTTGCAAGGAAACAATAAATAAATCTTTTATTCTTACTGGTACATAACAATCACATCAGGAATGTGTAGGTATGCTATTCTGCAAATAATAAAAGGAACTGCCCTAGCATTTGCCTGGATGAATCGAGGGAAATCGTGATTAAATCTTGATCAGAACAGCATCACAAAATACACAAATAATTATAAAATGAAAAATTGATAGGATTAAAATCCATATTGATTGTTTAAAATAGAAATATATACAATAATGTTATGGAAAATCCATGAGGATAAAAAATAACTACAAAATAATTCACAATTCAGAAGGTGTTGATGGAAATTATTTAAGGACATATTTTTATACGTGTTGAGTGGATTTTAAAAAATCCTGATTTTTTAAAACTGTTTCAGTATTTCTTTTTAAATTCATCAACTAATTATAAATTCAGAAGACAAATTTTATTCTTTTACAATTAATTATTTTATCACATGGATATATCATGATGTTTTAAGAAGTATCATGTAGTAAAAAGATTTTAATTAAGGTGAATACCAGAAGTACTGACCATTTTTTATAAATAGGTTTCAATACATTAACAAAGTTAAACAATAGATATGTTTACCTTCTGAAGGGGAAAAGTTAAAAAAAAGAAAAAAACATTGTTGAATAAAAAATGAAATTAAAAATTTCAAATTAGATGAATCATATTAATTAAATAAAAAGAACACTTTTCAAGTTTTTTAATTCCCTAGAGTTTTTTAATTTTTTAGGAATTTTCTAAATATCCAGTCTTTCTTATGTTGGTGACTAAATTGAAGAAGTGTGTTTTATTTTCAATCTTTAAAAAGTTTTTTTGTAAATCTTTTTTTTTTGCAAAAAAGAAGTCAGATATATCCTAAATTTAACTTTGATTCTAAAAATAGTTTACATTTGTGTCTATGTATGAGTACATCTTTTTAAATTGTTTTTTATTCTCTTTTTATCATTTCATCATTAGAACTTCATTTAGCTTTTACATGGTTTCCTTATGACCAATATACAACAACCTCTTTCTCCTCTGTTTCTGTTTAGCTTCTGGAACCACCGTAAGGTATTACTTACCTTACGAGAGGATGAATGAGGATGATATGTATGAATGTAAATGAAATGTAGATTTGTATAGTTTCAAGGTCAACCAATTCCTGAGATGGTGGTTAATTGAAATCCAACCACCAATGAACACCAGTATCCACCATCTAGTATTCAAATCCATGTAAAAGTAACTGCCTTTACTAGGATAATTTATCTGTAATAATTTAAAAGAATCTAAAATAAAGTTTTTTTTTTTTTTTTTAAATGTTATGAAAACAATTGTTATACTAAAAAATAAACAGTTTATTCTACATTAAAGTAATCTTATTAAAATTTTATTGATTTATAAGCCATTAAAAAATTCTGCAAAAAAGTGTCATCTAAATGCACACATTTTTTCCTGTTGGTGAACTTCATAAAAAAATATAGAAAAAAATCTGATATGAAAGTCATAGTTACGTTTACTAATTACTGATTTATTTTAACAAGATTTCTTTTTATGTAAGAAAATTAAAACCAGTGGTAGTCAATTTTATATTCCTACAATTTTTTGTGGTAAGCAGTTTTTTCATCGTAAAAAATTGATCAGCCATAATGAATTGATCAACCGCAGTAATACTTCTGGTTAAAAAAAAATAAGTGATATTAGAGCAAAAACAAACCACCACAATATAATATTACTTTTTCAATTGTAACATAAAAAACAATAACAAAAAGCAGCTTATTATTTAATAATTATTCATTAGTACTTGTACTGATTTTTTTTTTTAATCTAAAAGACTTAAGAATTTTTAATTAAAATGTCTAAGTTTTAATTAACATGGTAATCAAACTTTTTCTTTTTATTTATATACATTCTGAATGAAAAATACTCGACCTCTTAATTTTTCTCTTAGTTTTTTTAATGATCTCATCTTCTTTCCCCAAATCAAAAACAACTGACTAAGAACTTTTTGTAAATTGTTTATTACAAAAAATAGAACAAAAGAAAGAAAGTTTAATCAGTTGTTTATGCATGTATTTCTTTGACTAAATTCATTAACTGATTACATAATATAGTTGTAAAACAAAATTACCTATAGTGATTTTAATGTTTCCTATCTATAAATGCATGATCTAAGAAATTTTGACACCAAGTCATATAAACACTGATCAAACAGATTTACATCTATATTCAACTCTTCTTAGGTTTATTTGCCATTCTTTTTTTCTCTCTTTTTCTTTTCCTTCTAGATGACCTTTTAATATATTCAAAAACTACTTCATTTTATTTACTCTTTTTAGTACCATGTCACTCCTGATTAAGCATGTACAATTTATTTTTTTATCAGTTTTTATGACTTTATTTTTAATGTTAAAGTACCTCATAGCTGACTATATGCCCAAATATAAATTAAGAGATAGTACTAAAAGGATTGAGGATGACCATTCCTGATGTTATCATTGATTTAATCCTAACAACTGATATAATTTAAAGTATAATGGTTCTGAAAATACTAAAATTTATTATAATTTTAATAGAATAAAACTAAAATCTTATTATATACCAAAACAGCCAATGTACTAACTAAATATGTTTTTAATCAAAAATAAATATGTTATTAACCAACTAATGTGTTTGCTTGTCTGATTAAATAAATAAAAAAGTAATTCTATAAACAGCTGAATCTACTATTTATTTAGATGTACTATACACAATATTTATAAGTACCAGATATTTATTTTTTTCTTTTATAAATGTTTCATGACAACAACATCTACTGGTTGTGAGTCACAAAACAAATACCCATAACATCAAGGTAGTAAAACTTTTTTATAGTCTTAAGATTATGTTTTTTGACGTTATTTAATTTTATTTTTATTGAAATGAGAAGTAATTACTCTAATACTATTGGAATTTTTTATATTATAACAATAATCTATACTAAGAAGCTGCTGTAAATATCTTAAATGAATAAAATACTTGAAAACCAGTTTAGGGTAGTCTGATGTGAGTTTAATAATCATTTTAATGGCAGGTATGTATCATTTTTATGGTGGTATTTTATGGTAGGTATGTATGTATTAAGCTAATAATATGCTCAGATATGATACTCAGGGCCAGATTAAGAGATGCGTTTAGGCGATATACGCCATATTTAATTTTGATTTTAAGAAGAATAAGAGATATAAATTTATGCAATAGAAATATTAGCTTTTTTGTAAGTCTGGGAATCTGCAGGCAGAATTGTGATCCTAACTGAAGTTAGGAAGTGCTTCACTAAGGAAGCAGTTTCTTCACCAGCTACTGCTGGGTTAGAGGTAGCTGAATTCTCATACCTATCCAGGAAAGTAAGAATCAATGATAAGAAGTGGGGATGATCAACCCACGCAGAGTTGAATTTCTTTGAGAGAGCTGAAACACTTTAAGAGGTTATACTACTCTACTTACTGTCATGCTTAGTATCAAACTAGGCCTAGTAAACCTGTCCAGTTCTGTATATGTAACTTATTATTACCCCACAACTCTTCAATTAATGGAACCTTTTGGAAGTTACATAAGTTTTTTCTCAGTTTATGCTGGTAATTGCAGTATTCAAAATACATTTCAGGCTGATAAATACATATAAATTTAATACTTAGAAATAACAAAAATCTGTTTTTAATTGATTCTTCTTATATTTTTTGTTTTGACTATTGTGCCATTTCACAACTCTGACAAACTTTTCATAGTTTAATAATCCTGACTATGGTTTCAAGCAGGTAACAGGTCAACTTAATGCCATATGTTCCTCTCATTCATTAACATAGCAGAATATGAACACATAATATCAATTATCTTACTGGACTTCACCAGATACAAGGTTGACAAAATCTTTCCACAGCACAAACGTGTACATTATAACATATTATTATATATATATATATATATATAAAAATGTTAAGTTCATTTGTGTACGCTTCATAAACTCAAAATGTTCTGCACCGATTGAGATCAAATTTTAGCACGATATATAACCCGCATCAAAGATTGTTTTCATCTATTTTTAATAAATCTATCTATCTATTTTTAATTTGTACAGTTTTTTAATAAATAAGAGGCTAATAAATCAGATGGAAGTGTAAACAAAGGCAAACCAATCAGATCAATGAAAGATGCCCGCTGTCAAACATAACGACCAATCACAAAGAGCCCGTATGGCCATTGCCAATGTTAACAAAATCACAACTGATTAAGTAACAAATTTCTTTGAATTATATGTAACAGCTAAAACATCTGTATTTTATTTTTAAAAAAAACACCAAAACAAAAAGAAAAGCCACCAAGAAGGATGACTTACAGTAAATAAATTAAAACACCCAACTTTTTTATAGCCCAGATAGACTTAAGACTATGCAAACAAAAAAAGTCGAAATAACCAAATACACAGAAAATAATATCCCTACATAATGACCAAAAAATCCTTTGTTAGGTTAAATATTCACTTTTGTCTGAATTTACAGAAGGCATTTACAACGAATCATTATGTGTAGTTCATTATTAATAATCTTAATAAAAAATACTAACATTCATATTTTGCGTGTTTTACTAGAGATGATGAATTCATTACAAAAGCTTAAACTACATACAGAATAAAGATTTTTTATATAAAAAAATACCATATTAAGAGGGATTTAAACCTGAGTTCTTCCAAATGAAAGGCTAAAATACTATCACTCTGCCATGAAGGTTGACAAGTTGTATTTGTATATCAACACAGCTGATTAATCTACAACTGTACAGTTGATGTAATCAATAAAATGTTAAATTACATAATACGCTAAATTAAACTGTGTATAATAAACTAATTAACGGAATTTTCCTAGAATTCATAAAATGATTAAAAGAAATTAGACATATGTGTCTTTGTTTATATATCAAGGTCATACTTAGTAAAGTGTTGCACAAACTTCTGTTCTTATTAGAGGATAAAAGGAAATTATGATAATTATTGAAATTTATTATGTTTCTAATTCTTGGTCTTTCCAATTATGAGACAGAAACCTCCTGATACAAAAAGTTCAGGTATGAAGAGTTTTACTATAGTAACACTAAATGAAAACATTAGCTATAGAACTAACAGCTATATCTATATTTTTACCACTCAGTCATCTTTTTTCTTCTATTTATTTTTTTTATTTTTTATTTTTTATTTTAGTGAAGCCCCATTCATTCCACTGTACCTTTAAATAAATCATTTTCTTGCAGTTGATATATATTGTTTTCCATCATTCAAGTTTTGCATCATTCAGACATTTTGGTCAACCTCATTTATGATTGGTTATTTTATGTTTTATTACACTTTAGAAATATTTAAGATACTAGATTGACTCAATAAACAATGAGACATCAATCCAAGAAGAAAATGGTTCATAGGAAAGGCAGAGTTGCCTGATCAGTGAAGAAGAAGAATATAAAAAGTGAGGCAAAACCATTGGTCATCTACAAATAAAATCAGGTTGAACAGCATTATTATGTTTTAATCATTATTAATAAGGAACATATTTGTTTATGTCCACATATGTTTATTTTCTTTAGCACAAAAATAAATTTAAATTCTATTATTCAAATTTTGAATATGTTGATTTCTTTACTTCTGTAATTTAAATTATACTGTTAAACTGGATTATAGTATCAGAACATTTTTTTTTACTCGCAGGTACTCACTCAATAGATTTTTCTTTTCTTTTTTTTTTTAAATAATTTCATTTAAATTTATTTCTTTTTTTCTTTTTTGATTAAACTAACTAATTCAGATAAGAAATGATAATTATTTTCAAAAATCATGATAGGTTGAGTATTTTAGACTATTCTAATTTGACAGTTCTCATTATGAAATTTAATGTAAGATCTAGGAGAAACTGATGTCTCATATACATGGTTCCTGAGTGAATCCATTATATGTACCCAATCTAATTGGTTATGATATTAAAATCTGTCTGTCATACTGCTGGGGAAATTTCTCTTTGTGTCATTTCCATTAGCTGAGAAATGAGGCAACTGTATCTTAAACATATTTAAAGCAAACTACTCTGTGAAATGGTTCCTTTAGTGAAAGGTAGAAATTCATTATTTTAATTAAAAAAAAGAGTTTTTTCTTTAAAATAAATATTGTCTCAACATGTTTAAAACTTATTACAGTTTAACTGTTGAGCTTATCTGCAGATTTTTTGTTCCTGACAAAGGGATTTAAAGGCATAGCATTTATTTTCTGGTATTTTGTTAGGATAATTATAGAAAGATGACTACCAAGCTCAGCCATCCCAGTTAAAAGATCTTTCTACTAATTTATTTAATATATTATAAGATTCTATTTTGTAGAAATACTATTACCCTATCAATAGATTTGTAATACAATTTTAAAAACATAGATAAATTTTCTACATATCCACTTAACATTTACTTAAATATATGTTTAAATAATTTTCATAATGCCTTCTGAATTGATATTTATTTATTTTATTCACATATATAATTTTCTCTCATTTTCAGTAGTTAAATTATTCGATTTTTATTCTTTCTGTAATAACAGGTGTACACTTAATTATAGTTTCTCTACTCCTTTCTTTTTAATAAGAATGATTTTTTTAGCATGTGAAAAAAAATCCTTTTGGATTTGAATCCAGAAACATCTGGATGAAAGGCAAAGACTCTTCCACTCTATCATGGTGTTTGGAAGAGGGTACTAATAATGTCTTCAACCACTTCTGTTATCTATTTTTATGCTATATGTTTTGTATGTCACTGTACAAGATTTTCCCTTGGATCATGGTTCCCAGGATTTTCCCCATGATCCATCCAGGGAAATGCTGAAGTGGTTCCCTTTATTATCCATATTATACCACACCTACCCATTCCAGACTTGATCTACATAATGTAATATTTTATACTGATCAGGATAAAATATTTATTTATTTATCAGAAGTTTGATAAGTAAATTTATTTTAATTAATTATTTTTTGTAATTAAAAGTAATTTAATTTTTCTGTTCAGTACTGTGAAAACTGAAGACTCATTGTGTGTTTGGTTTTGCCTAAAGATGTAGAGTGATTATAAAGAAAATGAAAATAGCAAACTAATTGTGAGTTGTTTAACTTTTCATTGCAATTAATATTTAAAATGATCACTTCAATTGATATTAGTGTTGTTTAATTTTTAAAAATATATTTAAATTGCTATATTATGCTATTATTGCTATAATTGCTTTATTTAGAAAGTTCTTGAAATCTCTTTAAATTTTTCCTGAAAATTCTATATTGCATTAATCCCCTAAAAACCACACATTGCTAATTGTATAAACACTATTTGTATTCTGAATCATCTCCACAAGTGAATCCTAACCTGTTACCGGCAAAAAATATTTCGTGGAATTTTAAAAAGTTTTCTTACCTTTTGATGAGAATTTTTTAAATATTTTGTCTCTTAGAATATGTTCTGTATAACAAAGTATTATCTAATAATATTTCTTTAATGTTCTTCAATCAGTATGTTTGCCTAACGATTATTTTCATCTTTACATTTTTTTAAATAAGATATAACCTATACAAACATTTTAAAACTGAAACTTCTGTAAAATGTAAAACATTCTAAAAGAGAAATGCACCAATAAAATTTACAATGACTTTTATATGAAATACCTACTGCAACTTTGAACAGGCATTCAATAACTCTCATTCATTTGTATTTTACTATCCTAGAAGTTTATAGTACTGGAATCAGCAACTTCAAATTGCACCAAGCCGGCTCAAACTGCAGTTATTTCAGGTCACCTTTAATGGTGCTGCTACTATTGATTGTGTACATTACTACTCTTGTCTATTGTCATCAGTTGTAAACCATTCATGCTTCGGTGCAGTATAATTTCATTGTTTGCACTTGTGTTTTGCAAAAAATCATAAATATTCAGTCAAGGAAAGAGTTGTTATAGTGGAAGGTTCTGTTAGTTCTAAACATGTGAAATATTTACAGAAAAATTTCTGAAAGCCAGTATGACAGCAGAGCAGATAGCATAAATGATTCAATTAAAAAATCACATACAACAGGATCAATTTATAAAGCAAAACAAAATATGCAACCTTTCATTAGGACTCCAGAGCGCATAGGGAATATTCAAAGAAGAATTTTTGTCAGCCTGAAAAAATTATATATAATCGTAAGTTATTACAACAAAGTGGTGTAAAATACACTCTTGCTGTAAAATTCTTTTTAATTTAAATTTGAAACCATATCGTAACAAACAAAAGAACAAACTTAAGAGAACAGAGAAGCTATCTTAAGTATTGTGACTGGCTTCTCAAATACATTGTTGATGGGTAGATAGAGCCGATTCTGTACATCATTTCAGAATAGGCATGGTTTCATTTATCTGGGTATACTAATTAGCACAACACCAGGTGTTTGATGACTGAAAATCTTTATCAAAAATTTGAGCGTTCACGTCACAATGAGAAATTCAGTGTAGGTGTGCTGTTTCTGGTAAATGCACCATAATTTTTGGCCAATCTGCCAATACAGAAATGTACTGCACAATTTTCGAAGGATTCTGTGCTCGATTAACAGATCATGAAAAAGAGTATAGCTTCTTCCAACAAGATGGAGCAAAACATGTCACATATCAAACGATTTGCTAGTATGTGTTTATGCTGTTTTACAGTAAACAGAAGGTGGCCTTCACATTCGCCAGAATAATTTTTTTTTTTTTTTTAGTGATGTGATTTTTTCCTTTGGGGCTGTATGAAGGATAGAATTTATGAATTAAATCTACACACTATCAATGAATGAACTTATGGTGAATATTCAGCCATAAATTGAAGACTCTTGATTCAATTTAAGACCAACATAAGACCCAACATTTTGTATCAGGTGACTCTCAACATGATCACTTAAAAACACAAAGGTATGTTGCTGTACACCTGGAAAATATTTTGTAAGAATATGGTAGATTTGTGAACTTTTGCTAATGCAAGTACAAAATCTAATTTAATTTACATTTTAATTTTTTCATTTAATTCATAAAATGTTACATTTCACAACTGTATTTAGATTGTTTAAGTAGATTCAGGTTAAGTGGTTCAACCTTTAAAAAAAGGTCCTTCTTTTAGTAAAAAGATGACACACTGAATTTTTTTATATCTAGAATTTGAAGTGTCATGTGACCAGAATACTAAAATTGTGATTTAAAAAATTAACAATGAATCTACAGTCGCGCGCGCGCGCGCGCGCGCACACACACACACACACACACACACACACACACACACACACACACACACACACACACACACACACACACACATGTACTTGCGTATATGTATATAATCATGCCTTTTTTTTATGGGTGATTATTTTTAATCACAATCTCTAGTAATTAAATTTAGATTAAACAGAAATTTGTTGTGATGGATTCTGTATTACAAAGATTGCTTTTATTTAATTTTGAAAAAAGTAAGAGGGGGAAAATGTTGAAGGGTGTTATATTTTAGAAGGGGTTAGTTAATGAAAATTTTACTGATGCATATTTTAACTGAGTTTCAAAATGTAGGCAGTATACTCAATTAGACACGAATTATATATATATATATATATATATATATATATGTATGACAGACGCTATATAGGTATATTATAGCGTTTGTCATCAAGTTGTTTGAGATCGTTTGTCATCTTAATATTAGAGAGTAACAAAATAATTATTAAAACCTATTCTGATATTCGAAGTAATTTTTTTCACAAAAATTCAAGAAAATTATTTCATAAAGTGTAAAAATTAATATGTATTCGTGCATTCCAAGGAGCCATTAGGGTAGCAGTTTTTTATTTATTTTTATTATTAAAATGCAAACTTCTCACATTTTACATTCGTTTGGTAATGAGCCTTTTTTATAAGAGCAGCTTTGGTTTTTTATAAGCCTATTTCATACATAAAAAAAAACATTTTTTACCGACTTTTCGAATAAAAGTACGGTAATACTTTTAATTGCATGGTGGAGGTGGGGTTAAAATGAATTTTCATTGCGTTTTGAAGTAAGAGGAGTACGAAAATACCACTATTCACTTAAATTAGGTTTTTTTAAATATTTGTAAGCCATTGTATAAAATTAGGTGGTTCGAAAAAATCCAAACCTACTAGATCATTTTCATTGAAGTTTAGATTTGTAGTAGTGTACCTTTAGTTGTGAATATGAACATTTGGTAGATTGGACTGAGTTGTTCTCGAATTACCCCCAATTTAAGAACCAAAAATCTGAGCGGGGTAAATTAGAAGCATGGTTCTTTATGATTCTGCAAATTGAAATTTGAGGTTTCTTTATCTGCGGTATCTATTGTTAGCAAAATTAAACCAAATTTAAAAAATATATAATTAAAAATTAATTGAAGTGTGACAAGTAATCGGCCACGGTATCACAATGGTACCATAAATTAAATTTAGATTTGAGTGAAGAAGATTATATAAATGATTTAAATAACTGAAATTTTATTTATACGATGGTATGTTCAGAGCTAGAGGAGGGCTGCTATCCTTAAACAGTTTGCCATATAAAGAGGTCGAAAGACATAAATGGTCCAATGTAACTCTCATGAGAAGGAAATCATTGTTTATTAGGTTCATGTCGGATTCCTGGCGATATTAGGTTCTTCTGATTCGGAAGAAATGAATTAGGAGACCAGGATATCATTTGCATATTGAATGTAGAGGACTGGACTAAATTGCTTAATTATTTTCAGCGTTGAGTTTAATTTTTAATTAGGAAAAGCCAATATTTTTTGTGTCAATGTCTGAGACTAATGCTGTTTTCTCCAACCAGTTTTCCAGCAACTACCGGGACTCTCTCTCTCTCTCTCTCTCTCTCTCTCTCTGTCCCTCTGTCTCTCTGTGTGTGTGTGTGTGTGTGTGTATATGTGTGTATATATATATATATATATATATATGTGTGTGTGTGTGTGTGTGTGTGTGCAAGCACGATTTTATTCTTATATTATTTTATATACGATTTAAAAGTTGTAAGTTTTCTTATTAAGTTAGCAGTTTTTTATATGTGTGTAGGCAAATGCAATTACCGCAACCGGCTTGCCAGTCCTGATGTAGCTGCAACGTAAATGTAGATGTACTGGTAAACATGTAGTCTGGAAAGACTCAGATCGACCACTCTTGAGACGTGTGGTTAATTGAAACCCGGTATCTACGATCTAGGATTTGAATACTAGATCGTGGATACCGGTGTTCTTTGGTGATTGGGTTTCAATGAACCACACATCTCAGGAACGGTCGAACTGAGAATGTACAAGACTACACTTCATTTACATTCATACATATCACCCTCTGAAGTATTATCTGAAAGGTAATTAGCGGAGGCTAAACAGGAAAAAGAAAGAAACAAAAGCAACTGCCTTTACAAGGATTCACACCTTAAAACTCTTGACTTCGAAAATCAGCTGATGACGATGCTCATCAACGCAAAATTTTGCGATTATGAGTTTTACCACTAGACTAACCCGGCGGGTTTTGGGGAAACTAATATTGAACATTACAGACTAACCCGGCGGGTTTTGGGGAAACTAATATTGAACATTACTAAAAATGTACTATTTTTCTTTGCATTCTTGAAGCTAACCCGGGAGACGACCTCATGGTAATACCAAAGGTGTCGTATTACTTTTATGTAAATCTTTATACATTAATTTTGTCTTGTGTTTTATTTCGATTTTTATCGATTAATTTTGTTATAATTTTATCTTACGTTAATAAATACAGAATTGTTATTATTACTCTATAAATAAAAACTTTTAAGTTATATGCTATTTCGTACTGATTCATCGATTTTTTTTTTTAATGATAGATACAAAAAATTAATTAAATGATACCGGAAAATAAAATAAAAGAGACATTTACTTTCAATTTCTGGTACATAAATGTAGTTGTAGATTGCAGTAATATATATATATATTTATATACAGTATTGAATTGAATGCACCCGCTGTGCTAGAACAATTGTGGGAACTTTTCGGAACGCAGCAGTGATTTTGTGGGAGAACTTGAATATCACGCTTTTGTATCTAGCTGGTCACGATACCTGCCACTACGTACTAACATCAGTAGGCTAGGTTGCCGTGTACTTCGTGATAAGCCGATTCCATCTGTCGCTTGATCAGTCGCCTTCAACCTCACTCACTCACACACTCACTCTCTCTTTTTCTCCCCCCTCTTCATCAAATTATCTGGTCTGCTTTTTTATTTTTTAATCATATTCACGCATGCACACACGATATATAGATCGATACATACTCATGCGTGTGCGAGCGCACTCCGTATTTCGATCCACCTTTATTTTTTTACTAGTTATTTCATGAAATTAACAACAATATTTTCCTTTATCAAACCAGTAACTTACTTCGAAATGTTTTAGTTGTTTTTGCGATCATCATTGCAAATGTTTTTTTAATTAACATCGCTGGCCGATGTGAACAAAAATAAATAAAAATATTTTTTAAATAATTCCATTTTTTGATAAAGTCAAATTATTTCATTATAATAATGATGACGATGACAACGGCGGCGGTGGCCGATGTTGGGCGGGAGTCGGCGCCGGTAATAAAGGTGGTGGTGGTGGTGATGGTGATGGTGTCCCGTTAAAGCCCATCACGGCTAGGAACGAGGTGGGGTATGGCCACCGGTAAGCATCAAAGGTGGGTGTCCTCCCTACGGGGTTGGGATGGTGGTGATGATGATGATGATGATAATAATGTGTACATATTGGAAACGGCCATTCGGGAAGTTAAAACGCTGCAAAGGATAAGTTACCCTGAAGCGAGGAAAATTGTTAGTAGTAGAACACCTCGACCGACAACGACTTATGCAGAAGCATTTTGAGAAAATCTTTGACACCAAGATTGAATCAAGTCAGCGAAAGGAAACAATTAAACATGTGAAGACTCAGCCCCAGATGGACATTGTTGACACCAATATCGAATCTTCTCAACGGAAAGTAGCAGCAAAACCCGCGATGATAATACCACCAATCGATGTTGTGCATAAGGATAAGGACACATCTGAAAAAGCCAAAAACATAGCTCCTTTGATTAGTCATAAGGCAAAGGAGGGTGTGTCAAGAGTACAGAAAAAGTCTGAGATTAGTGGAATGGAGATGCAAGTAACAATAGAGAAAGCACCGGGTATAGACGCTACAGAACACGCACCTATGGAACTTAAAAAATTCCAGAGGACATCTAAGGAGAGTGCGAGTACTTAAGTCGCCCCAACTATACCTCTGGAGATTGAATCGAGTACTTCAGCCGCTGAAAGTATACCTGGAGATCGCATCAAGTGCAGATTCAGTAACAACTATGTTAACTGCTCCGTCTAAGTTGTCATCACCTGATGTCAGCCGCAGAACATCTCTGGTATCTGAAAGGGAGAAAGATGCCATGTCCGAGGCCTCAGACACTTGTCGAAGTAGAGGCCGTAAAGAGAATAGAAAAGAAATGCAAGAAAGGATGGCCTAAAGGAAAGCCCAGGAGGTAAACAAATGTGATACGTTTAAGAATCTAGATCATTAGTGATTGTTTTTCAGTATTTGAGTAAAATCAAGAATGAATTATTTCATTAGAAGTGTGAAAACATGTAACTGTTATTTTCTTTCTTTTTTTTGAAGTGGAAAGGGGCTAATGATCAAAGTAGTCGATGCCCCTAAAACCTCAAAAAAAATAAATAAATAAATATATGCATAAAAGAACAAAAATTGGAATAGACAAAGAAAACAATTAAAATGTAGGAGGTAACAGTTATCAAGATATTAACTTGTAATATAAATTATTGGGAAAGTGCATCAAACCATTTTAGAAAAAACGTTCAAAAATACAGAGGATTGAATTTTTGCTAATTTTTATAACTTTTTACTGGTTTAAAAATTATTTTTTTTAAATAGATAAATATCTGTAGTCATAAGATTTTTTTTTCTTTCATATTTAACTTGGTGAGAGGGAGGTGTTAGAGTTTAGCAACAAGGTTTGCAGTTTTTTCCAAAAAAAAAATCATATGTAAATTTGCTTTTTGAAAACACAATACTGAAGATCATGCAGTTTAATGATTTCAAAAGATTATTTATGGGATGGATTATAACCATCTAAGTTTAAATATTGATGAAACTGTTTCATTGTGCTATTCAGGTAGATATTGCTTACCGCACGCTTAAAAATTCCCATTAATGACTAACATAGTATTTGTATTGCCAATAAAATGAAATTTTTTCTTCTGTTAGATTACAAATTTTTATAGGCAATCTGATTTCGTTTTTGAAACATCTTAATAAAACGTTAAATTTTGTCATCATTATTAAAAACCCACCGGGTTGGTCTAGTACTTAACTCGACGTATATCAGTTGTTTAACAACTGATTTTCGAAGTCGAAGGTTGAGATTCAAATCCTACTAAAAGTTAACTTCTTTTATATAGATTTGAATATTAGACAGTGGATACCGGTGTAGTACTTTGGTGGTTGGAGTAGAATTAACCAACCACACGTCTCAGGAATGGTCGGTCTGATTCTGTACAAGACTACACCTCATTAACGTGTCATACATATCATTCTCATCTCATCGCCCGTGGTGAGGAGGTTGCTTATTTTTCCCTAGTTGAACAGATTGCTTCGTACACGTTAGAAGAATAAAAATAAAAATCCATTATTAAATTTTCGTATTTATTACGCCTACATATTTTCCCGTCTGAAGTATAATGCGATCTCTGTGACCTCTCTCAAAAAATCAGAAAACGTTTTCAAGATACAAAAAATTACTGAAAGACGTTATTTAACAATCATAAACATGAAACGTGAATCTTGTAAACCTATATTTAGCAAATTAAATATTAACGTGTTTATATTTTTTACGAATGTACTGTCTTTGTTAAGATAAATCATTTACTTCTTTTTATAAAATAACTATATACATCACTGTCAAACGAGACAAAAAATAACTGTTTTGAATTTGCTCAAAAAAAAAAATTATTTGGTAAACGAGAATCTCATTATGCTTCCGTAACCATTTTTAATGAATTACTGAACCGATTAATAGATCTTCCTACCAATTAATTAAAAAAAAATTAAAAGTTTTGTTTTAAAGAAATAATATTATTTACTCAAAGATGATTTTTAAAAATAATAGTATTTAAATTTATTTTTTAAAAACTGACTTTCCTGCATCCCGTTTAATATATGCTCATATAATTTTATATCTTTATTTGTAATTATTTATGTATTTACTACCTTAACCTATTACATATATAGCGTGTATCACGAAGTTCTCCCAGGGCTTTCGTAATCTATTCTACTTGTGAAAATAATAGAAAAAGTTTATATAAACATATGTTCAAAAATGCTTCTTTTGCGAGTTACGGCTAGTGAAAGAGTTCCCTCGGATTTCAGCTTCCCTAGTGAAATGAAATTGTATTGAAATTTTTAGAAGATTAATTAAGGAGCAGAATTAGTGATTTCTTATGGGTTTGACTTGAAAAATCGAATGAAATAGGTCGCAGAACCGTATCTGCAGTATGTTTTCAGAGATGAAATCAATGATGAAACCCAATAAATTAGGGTAAAAAACCATGTTTTTTAATGTTAATGTTGTACAGTAACTTTGTTAAATGGGTATTAAACAATAAAACCTTTAAAGACTAACATGTAGAGAATTTAATTCTGAACAAAATGGTGTAAGATTACTTGGATAAAACTAAGAAAAGTTAGAAAAATTTGAATTTTATTTAGAAATAGTACACTGCGTCTAAGCACTACAGGAATATCTTCAAACAGCTGCGGCAATTATTCTTGAAAAAAGTGCAAGTAAATCTTAGCATTTAAGGGCCAGGTAATATGAACGGTCCAAACAGCTGATTGTGAAGAAGGTCGCACCATACATTGACGCTAAATCGGTGTTGAAAATTCCCTTCCACCGTTTCATGAGGATTTACTTCTGCCCATGTATGCTCATTGCGTAAGTTGTTGACGCCATCTCGAATGAAATTTGCCTCGTCGTTAAACAAAATATACTTGTAGAGTTGTCGATTTGTATTCCACCAGTTGCAGAACTCCCCGGACCGTCTCCTGGGTGTAGATGTTGAACTGGCTGTTTATGAAAAGGACAAAACTTGTTTTGTTTAAGTTTCCTTAAAACCACTGGATGTGAAACTCCGATCCGCTTAGAAAGACGTCGTGCTCTTACATCTGGACTGCGCTAAAGTGTATCGATAATAATTCCATCAAGCGTCGTGTAAGATAGATAGTTCGTAGCTGGTACGAGTGAATACTAGGTTCTGAACCTGTTTTCCGAAGATTTCGAAAAGTCGCGCTAATTGTTTTGGGATCCTGAATCCCACGTTTCGGAAAATAGATTTCATATTCTACTTAAGCAGCTGTTGTTATTTATTACAAACTCTGAAGTACTGTAATAATTTTTCAAATAATTTATTGTATTTCTGTCATTAATGAAACAATTATTATCTAAGTAATTTATTTTTATATTAAAATTTTGTCATTTCCAGTCTTTTTTAATTTTTTAACAGTAAATTTTGATATTACAAATTTTTCACATCACCAAAAATAATCTAGTTTTTGTTTACATTTAATAAGTTGTAAGACAAACTTTTCTAACAGTTGTAGTAATGTACTCTTTCTAAATTAAATTCGAATATTTCTTTTTTTTATTCAGCTTATCTTACATCATTTTGTTCACAATTAAATTCTGTAAATTTTTTATTTAAAGTTTTTATGTGCTTATTACCTATTTAACAATGTTATTGTTGAACTTTTTCCATTATTTACACGAGTAGAATAGGTTATGAAAGTCCCGGGAAAACTTCGTAACACACTGTATATATATATATATATATATATATAGATGCTCAGCGTGGCTTCACAGCCAGGCATCGCTTCGCTCTAAATAAATTGCTTCTCCCGGCGTGTCTACGGGACGTCCTCCGCAGCTAGGCCCTCCGGGCGGGTTGTCCTGGCGGGCGGCGTCTCGGAATGGGATTATTAGGTGTCCAAGATTGATATCCTCTCATCCCAAGAACTCAAACATACACTTTACTGGTTCTTATTGCCCAGTGTGGACAATTTGTATCATCGATTTTCGGTTATTGGTGATTTTTCAACTTACAGTTTCTTCTGGTTAATTTCGGAGATAATAATAATTCGTATTTCTGATTTCATACACTTAGTAAAAAAATAAGAAAACATTATTACTTCTCAAAGAAAAGATGATGTTTAGCAATATTAGAATAAGAATTTCCTTAAAAGAAAAAAATATACATAATTCAGTCAGAGTTATCTGTAATGGGCTTTAAATAGAACTATAAAAGCATACTTAAAATTAATAAAAATTCAATATTAAATAATAATAGAAAACATGAATTTATAAGGTGAATTAAAACATTAGTATTAATAATAAAAAAAGAATTGGCAGTTCCTTTTTTTAATTAAAATGAATATTCGATGAATAATGAATATGAAAATTAAATGAAATCAGAAAAGGATAATGAGGATGGTCAGAAGAAATAGTTTTCCAGTTGTATCATAGTTAATCTGGGTAATTACTTTTTGATGAATAAAATCTTTAAAAAAAATGAAGATACATTAAGTGATATATATATATATATATATATAAAATAATTAATACAGATTCTAATCACATCTATTTTTTTTATTGTATATATAATTATGTATAATGATGCTACTCTGATCGAAGTTTTACAACGGTTTATCCTAGATACATCCAGATAAATCTTAGAGCAGTTCTTTTTTTACCGTGATGTACATAATACATTACTATTTACTAATCAGAATAAAAAATAGCTTTATTTACGTTATAGCAAATAACTTTTCGCTTCGTTTCACGGATTTATTTTTTTTACTTGTTTTTAATTATTAATCTACAATAAATATGTAAATCTAAAACAGTTCGTTTTTAGAAAGCAGAGTTATTTTTTGCTGTTATTTTTAATATTACTAAAGTTAATTTCAACATGTTTATATTAATATTGTAAAAGAAGATAAAAAGATATGAGTCATCACTTCCGGATCGTACAAAAAAAAAAATCATAAGCTGTCAATAGGATGTGACGGAATTTGAAACATACATAATAATAACTACACTCCATTCTACTAGCAACCTCATCACACCTACTCTATATATATATCGACTAGAGCAAGGGTTCATTAGACATCAAAAAGTGATGACGGCCTTTCGTTCACATCTGCGGTATATGTACTATGAGGACTGGTTGCTATGGTAACCATACAGACCTCCTGGATATTTTTATGATTGCTGTGAGGGGGAGTTTTCAATTTCACCGTTCTACCATCATACAGCCAGCATTGGCACTGCCACCTCAATATTTCTCTACCCTATTGCTAGATAGATCTTTGTCGTATACAATTGGATTCCAGCCAATCTAATAGTCTAAGTTCCTGTGTAATACAATGGACCATGGACAATACACATCTTTTTACGAATCAAAGATATTAATGTCACAGTGAATCTCATTGTATACTATGTTTTAGTGTAAATACTATTTACCTATTTATAAATGTAGATCACATGCAGAGCAGGAAACGCTCTTACCTATTCTAGAAAAATAGATCTACCCCTAATAAAAAAATGTTGTTTTCTTGGTTTTAGATCGAATAGAAAATGATTTTCTAAAATATTTTATATTTTTTCTTACCGGTCTACCTTTATCCAATCAAATTAAGGGATTAAAGTTTATCAGTAATTATTTTTAATTTTTGATTGACTTCTAAATGTCGAAGTGTAAAGAAGATTCAACTGAAAAAGTGTAATTTCTGTTAATTTTTTTCAGATCTATTAAGTGGGTTCTGTTATCATTTCAGTTATTGTGAACTACCTTCGTGTTTCAACAATTAACTTTTTCAGTGTCTTTTCTTCTACATCTCCTTCATCATTTCCCGGTGTTTTTTCTCACTTCTGTCCATATGTACTTCCATTCTTTTCGTTTTTCTGCAAACCTGCGATGTTTTACAATTTCTTTCGTAGAAGTGAATGTTCTTTGAAGTCTCCTTGTATTATTTTCAGTTCTCTTTCCGGTTGTTATTGGTTTTCAGATTTTTTAAGTATATAATTAACCTGTTAGTGTTTATGCTTAATAAATAATCGTAGAAGGGAATTCTTATTTTTCTGATTATCCTGTATTTTTTCTAGATTTTTCATGTACAGTTGAATATCGTGTCTTCTTCTGTAGTCTTCTCCGTCTTCGATGGGCCCTAGAACCTTTGTTAAGTATTCCACATTTTTTTTGTTTTTAAAGTATTGTTTAGAAATCTCTTGTTTTTTTTTGTTAAATGTCAAACATTCAGCTGCATCTTGTTGGTTTCGAACGAAAGAGTGTAGTATCTTAGTTTAGCGTACGTTGACATAGATTTCTTATTGTAGGTGGTCTTAGTCAATCGATAGGCTAGTAGCATTTTTTTTTACCTCCCCGAGGTATTTGAATTTTTCGGTTTTATTCATTTTGTCATATACTGATACTTGTATCTTGGAGCCTGAATTGATGTTCCTCATGAATTCAGTTTTCTGGAAGAAAATCTGAGGTCAGCTTTATCTTTTTTTTTTAACGTTCAATCAATTTAGTTAAATTCTCCAGATAATATTATATGAATTATTATGATTAGGTGTCTGTTTTTCTTTATATTTTATAATTAATTTTATTTATTTATTCTTTTAAGAATATTAATCAATCAAAATAAATTTTATTAGAATAATTTCTACCTTATTAAAAAATAACAGTATAACAAAAAAAACAGGATGTTAAAAGTTAACAGCAAAAAAATGACTATGAAAAACTCACATTACAGTCAAAATTTATTAAATCATATCGACACATTAGATTAATCAAAAAAGTAAATAAATTATTTTTATTATGAAAGCAACGGAGGAAGTTATGTAGTTTGTGTTGACAGGATTCTGCGGCCGGAAATGTTCATAGGGGCTTCACAAAAAAAAGTAAACTATATTTTTAAAAGTAATTTATGTGTACGCACGGTCGCCTATAGAATAAAACTAAAGATTGTTACCTCATTTGTCCTCCATTGTGTGATGAAAATATAGAGTATTTAATGCACAATTTCAGAGTAAAATGGGTATATTAAATTCGTTAATTTCCCTGTTCAAGTTTTTCTAATCTGTTAAAACTTTTATAAGTGTCATGCATGTTAAGCATCTGAGATATAAATGTTTTTGGTTATGCTAAGAGTATATTTTGCTTACTTATTAGAGTAATAATCCTCGATATACAGAAGTTTACTTTGGTGAAAAAAGCAAAGGTTTATTTTGCAGGATCGACTATCAGCTGCCTTTTTACGTGACTGATATGGTAATTTCAGCAATGTATATACTAACTGAAGATTTCAGCGAGAAATTATGTCACTTTTTACATTTCCTGGTATGGCTACTTGTAATTCTTGGAAATGACATTTCATTTTTCAAATGATTTGTGTCTCAGTTTAACAAAGAACAACTACTATTCATAGAAATTTTACTTTTTTTAAGTGTAGTTAAAAATTCTAACGTTGTTTATTAATTAAGTGATTTATATTAGATGATCTTTTCCATTACGTTACAAATTTCAAAATTATTTCTGTAAGTAGATTCAACTGATTTAAATTATCTATTTATATATTTCATATACACTGATTTGTTTACTGGCTTAATAAAATTTATTTAAAATAATATTTTCATGATTATTTCTTATAAAATATATTATATTTTTTAACTTTTAAAAGTTTTTTATGCAAACGTTTTAAAGATTCTACCATAAATTTGTATATTTAGACCTAGAAATCATCATAATATTTTACCTTTCTTCATCTTTTTCAGGTCAAATTTCAGAAAATCTAGAAATCAGTTTTTTATATTCATATAAAGGTTACATCCCCCAAAAATCAACTTGATATCTTCATTTGTTAGTGGAGAAATTAAAAAAAAGTAAATTTTACTGTTATTTCATTTTAATCCTTTAAAAACTCCGAATTTCAAAAAAATCCTTTCTTAGGGTGCACTTATACCATATAAAGAACGTGAATACAAACCGTATACGTGCAATCATCAATTTATCTTCAGTAGTTTTTGCTGGGCGTTGATTATGAATCATTAACATGTCGTTTTATATATATATATATATATATATATATAGTTCGATAGATAGATAGCACTATTATTTGATACCTCATTTGACAAATTTTTAAAATGTCTTTTTTCCGGCTTGAGAAAAATAACTTCTATCATCTTCCGTTTTGTTTTCTCAAAATCATCATTAATCCCTTTAACAGTTAAGCAGTCGAAACGAATCATTTCAGGAAAATGAGTGCAATCGTTGAAGAATTAAAGGGGGAAAATAATATTTTAAAAAACGCACTAACATATCACTTTTCCGGCGTACTTGGGTTGAAAAGTTTTATTATTTAAACTTAAAACTCTTCAGTTAATCACTTCATCCTCAAAATCTAGTTTTATAAATCTATCCAACTTTTTTACTGTTTTAACACCACTGACTTGAAAAGTTTTCTTAATAAATATGTGCTTTTCTTCGTAGGAATAGAATAATGTGCTAAGCACATGAAAAAGGAATAATTTCTTTTTTTAATTTATAAAAGTCATTATTTGTTGAAATATTCTCAATTATTTTGATTTTAGTGGCTTTTGACTTCAATTTATGACAGCTTAATTAAGACTTGAAATAAAACTTTGTAGAAGATAAAAACTGTTTAAAATATTTAACACTGGAGGGGGAAGGAAATAAAATTTTTTACTTTACATAGGATAGATGCTATGAAATTTCAGTAACATCGATACCAGCATATTTTTTTAAAGATTGATTTACGTAATTTTAATTTATTTGAGTAGCTGAAATAGAATTCAAACAATGTATACAATTATAATAATCTTTCCTCATTTTTAATATATATATATATATATGTGTGTGTACACAAGTACATATTATTGGTAATTACATAAAATAATGCGACATTCCTCTTGGAGATGCATCATCAAACGCACCTGTACTTAAATGTTAATTTTCTGCGAGGACATTGTGCCTAGTAGAATGATATATTACAGCACATATGTTAAGAAAGATAATGTAAGAGAAGACAGAGAAACAAAGAGAGAGAAAGAAAATGAAACAGAAGAAGGAAAGGGTGATAGAGAGAAGAATTTCAAAGAGACGCGGTATTTGAATGAATGCCAGATGTGTTCAGTATAAGATTTATTTATTCTAACATAACAGCAATATAAAATTTAATATAATACACAGTACTTCTGTAAAATATTAAATATTTTCAGATATTTCTTGTTCAGTGTATACGCAAAATTAAACTACCGTTTCTTATAGTATAGTAATAATAATCTTACCTAGAGCAGCCATCTTTTTTATCCTATTCTCGTCTGAAAATGGACAATTACAGATGCTTTAAAACTTTTATTAACACATTTGATAGACAGATTGTAATTAATAAAAGCATGTCTTTTTTTATTCACTAATATTTCATCGGGAACCCAAAAATGAGCTGTTTGGAAAGTAAAAAATTATTTAAATTCAGCCCGAGTATAATTTTTCTTTCTAAAATTAATATTTAAATGAATTTTATTTATAATAGTAATAATAAAAAATAACAATTTATAAAATAAATAACTCGGTTAACTGCTATGTTGTACTAACAAGCCGATCACAGAAGCATAAGTTTTGCAAAACGTATTGTCCGAACGAAACGGCCAAACGCGTTTCCAGTTTTTACGAACATTTACACCGAGATTTCTTGCCATTACGTGAAAAGACGTATGAGTAACGATTTTTCATAAAATTTCCCATTTGAAAATGGCTGCTGAAATCTTTCTTAGACAGGAAGATCTGGTTGTAGTGATGAACTGCAACTTGATAGTGGAGGTCACTATCCAGAATAAAGAAAGCTTCCAAATGCACCAAGATGTCGTGACAAAAATTGCTATCGCAGAACATATTTCTATATAAGATGTGACATACTAATATATCCAGGCTGTATGAAGAAGTTTTTCATTCTTGATTTCTATGTTTGTAAAGTTTAGTGTGTAAATATTAATTGTGTAATGTTTTATAAATGTTCTAGGACCTGAAGTAACTTGTGTTGGAAGAATTTTTTTTTCATGCGTTTGGAATATAAGATTGCATTTATTTCTTTATAATATTTACAAACATTTTAGAAATTTTTTTTAACTTAATTTTTTTGGTAAATTGCTATTTTAATTTGTAGCCGAGAACAAAAAATAGACTGTTACAAATAGGAAAGCAATTTTATCATGTTAGAAATCATTTTATATTATTGAAATATTTTAAAATCATATATATCTTTTTTTTTTGTATATGTATGTTTATATTGATACCATAATTCCATCTTTTACTTTGTAATAAAATTAATTTTAAAATAGCTTACAAATGAATTTAGCAGCAGTAAAAGTACATTGCAGTTTTTAAAACCTTATCTGAATAGTACTTAGTATGTGCAATGGCACATGTGTGTACATTAACTTAAGCCCCTTTATAAGCGACTTAAAAAGAAAAGATTTTATTTTCTTTAATTTTTACACAACAAATGAAGATGCTAGAAACTGCTAAAAAATGGGTATTTAAAAAAATAAATTGTCATGGAAGAGGTTAACAAAGTTGATGTTCTAGTTCAGTTTCAATAATGAAAATTATAGAATGAAGACAAAGTGTTGGGTGAAATCAGAGCCTAAACAAAGATTTTTACTCTTACTTGATGACATGTAATTTTTTTTTTTATAAAAAAAAATTATCTTGATAATACTTTGTGATATTTGAAAAGAAAAACACTACATACATAATTTATATTAAACTATAGCGGATGTTTCCGTTATCATTATACCGCCACCTATATACTAGAAATATAGTCTCCGATCCATTATTTATACGACACACTGCTGACATAACCTACCATTTTCAGTTTAACTCCGAGGGTTACGCCTTAGATGCTTAAATAATAATTACTTTACTCCATTTTTAAGCCTAAAGTTAATATCTGGGATCGTTTTCCTAACATTATTCGGCATTTTGGTATTTCCCAGTGCAGTAATAAATACGTAAGATTAAGATCTTACGTTGGTTTTTGATAAACTTATTTTTTATCGCCTTTTCATTGGACTCGTTACTTATAAAAAAAAATGCGGCTACAGTGAAAATAATTCCTCGACAATCGTCCGTTAATGGCTTTCGGTATACCTTGAAATATTACTTTAGATGTAATTAATAAATAAGATAGTTTTCTATTTTTTATACCGACTAAATCTTCCATAATCAATATGAATGAAATCAATAATGATTTCACTTCCGTTTTGTATTACAATTTTTATTCTATTAACTCTCTTTGACATTAGTTTGTTAAATTGAAGACAAAAAAATTAAGATTTCTCAGACTACAAAGATATTGATGCTAAAAAAATGGAAAGTGAAGTGGTTTTGCAAGGCTTCTTCATACAAACGAATATCACACAACGTATTGTACGAACAATACAGAGCTGGGTTAGAATCAGTATTCTAACCCAGATCATCAGTACACCACTGAAATTCAGATTTTGGAATTCTGAAGGACTTCTTAACCTCCTCAGGAACTGGTTATGCAATAAACACTATTATAATTTCAGTTAAAGCATCTCTGATTTTTGTGTCTTTAAGTTACTTTATTTGTAACAACGAATTTCGGACTTAAACAAATCGTGTAGCAACGAGAAGTCAGTTACTAATATTTTTATTTACAGTTTTACTCATTAACTGAAGTTTATAATATGTAATACATTTAACATTTTTTAATAAAAGTTTCGCGAAGTGGATTCACCTCGGTGATTGATATTACTTTTGTTGATAATTATATTAGATTAATTAATGAATGAGTAATAAATAAATCCATCTCTTAATAACAGAAAAAGTATAATAATCAAATACTTACAAGCAATAAGAATTTATAAGGAATACCAAACTGAAATAAAATAAAGGTATTCAGAATAATAAATATAAAAATTGTTATGTTTTCTTCAAATTCTGACTATCTTTCTATTATGTAATCACTAAACTTTCTTTTAAAATTAAATCATTTGTTCTCCTCTTTAATATTAGTTGTCAAATTATTAAACATTTTAAATACTTAATAAAAATAGAAAGATCTGAGCCCAAATTTTTGAACGATATATTTTTAGATAGTTAGGATTTCTTTAAAAAAATATTTTTTTATCTCTAACAAATTCCAAGTCTTCGTATTTAAATACAGTCCCTTTCTTATTTTAAATATGAAAATTATGTCAGGCAGTGTAACTTTTGGTTTAATATTTAATAAGTAACGATTTTCGATCGTTAATTTTACACTAGCATAATTAGATTACATGTACAGCTCTGTTTTTTTATTTTTGAATTCTGTTTAGCTGACGTTTGTAAAATAAAAATAAAATAGAACCACAAAAATTTAAATATGAACTTGCACTAACTTAATACATAAATGTTACATAAATTAGCAATACATGAGCGACTTAATATACAGTTCGTTTCATAATGTTCTTAGGAGTTACAAAAATTCAGTACAAAAAAAGTATTTCACTTACCTAAATGAAAGTTGTACGAGGTGGTGCAGAGACTCAAACAGTTATTTGTTAAAATCGATAAATGTTCAATATGTACTCCTCTGGTGACACGGCACACATCAACACGAAAGTCTAGCTCTTGCCAAACTCGTTCTAAGATGTCATTTTCGATAGAGTTGATTGCATTGATTATGCGATCCTTTAGCTCAGCGATATCGTGCGGTATTGGTGGGATAAACACCTTATCTTTCACGTAACCTCAGAGAAAGAAATCACATGGCGTGAGGCTGGTGATGTTGGTGGCCACATCATAATGTGTTGGTCTTCTTCAGACGCACGTCCTATCCAGCGCCGAGGTAATGTTGTGTTAAGGTACTGTCGAACCTCTTCATGAAAATGGGCAGGACAACCATCTTGCTGAAAAATAAAATCGTTGAGTAGCTGATGCATAAGCCATAATTGTAACACATCTAGGTATATCATTCCGGTTACTGTCGTTTCCATAAAAAAGAACGGCCCATACACTCCCTCACGACGGATCGCACAAAAAACGTTTACTTTCGGAGAATCCCGAATGTGTTCCACATAAGCGTGTGGGTTTTCAGTTCCCCAAACTCGCACGTTATGAGGTTTACTTTGCCGCTAATTTGAAAAGTAGCTTCATCGCTGAAAATTATCTTGTTTAGAAAACCTTCATCTAACAACATCTTTTCCTGTAACTGTAAACAAAAATCGAGCCTACGTGTTTTATCTCCATCAGAAAGACGCTGGATTAATTGAAGACGGTACGGTTTGCATAATAAACGTTTACGGAGAACTCTCCACAATGTTGTTTTCAGAATTCCTAATTCTCTGCCTCCAACAGCAGTCGATTTTGACGGGCTGCGGATGAAACTTGCACGCACACGATCGACATTGACTTCTGAGGTTGATGGACGACCAGTTGATTTTCGCTTTGCATTATGAAACATTATGAAACGCTCTGTATTTCTAATCTAATATAAAATTTAAACTAATTAATATAATTTACAAAAAAATATATAACATATCTTTTTAATTTTTATTTTTTATCTATAATTATACCAGATTATTTTATACGGTTAATCTTTTCAGAAGCATTATTATCTATGATTTTTAAGAGTATGATAGTGTAATCGGTAGTGGAAAGATAAAAGATTGATACACGAGTACATGGGAAAGAAATATTTTTTAAGTAGAAAACAATAGATCAGGAAATGCTGTAAAAGAAATTAGACCAAGGTATTGTATGTCATTAACATAATTTTGTAATATTTTGAAAAAATAGGTCAAAATATTTCAGACATTGTAGTATAGCCGGCAAAAATCCAACGACCATTATCAATAATGTGCTCCAATGTGTGTGTGCTGGAGCACATTATTGTATGTATCCAGCACAGATGCATATGTATGTGTGTTGGCGTGTTTGAAGCTTAATAACTTTAGACTGAAAACTGATTTTTGTGAAATTTGGTATAGGGACTCATTTAATGCAATTTGATGGTAAAAGTTGGGGGTTAATATCTCCAGGGAGTGGGATAGATAGTTGCTTTGGGGTCAAGTTTCTCAAAATTTTTCAAACATAACTCATAACAGTTTTATATTAAGTTCAGTACATGAATATATGCTTATCTTAAACATTAAAATAAATTTTCCAGAAATTCTCCCCTTTTCCAAAAATCGAAGATTTATTTATTGCATATTTTTTAACCGGATTTTTTAATGTCTTCCTAAGCTTAGTAGTAGTGCAAATGTCCCAAAAAAAAACAATGAAAAAATACATACTTTGAGGTTGCCCCTAATATTGCTATTGTGAGCTGGGGGAACCGATCGAAAAGTAATATAAAATACAATTTTTTGATTTTTTGGGGCTTTTTACATGTATCATTTTTTTCCACTGTAAAATAATAAATAATCAATGCCAGGAAAGTATAAAAACATTTTGGTCACCTTTTTTCTATATAAAGTTTCCGAACTACTTAGTTAAAAAAATTTATCAGTTTTTTAAATTTTATTTTAGCTTACTGTAAAATATAAAATGATTTTTTTAATATATCAATTCTACTTTTTCAAACTTAAAAGATATTGAAAAAAGTGAACTGAAATAAATATTTATCTTTATGACAGCGAATTATAAAGGAGCAGATTATAAATCTTCGTTTTTTTAAAAAATGAAATAGCTGAATTACTTAATGACTGTTTGAAATCTTTTGAACTAAGAATAAAACGTGTCTTTTGTTATAAAACTAGCTCATAAATAGCAAAAGAGTTTATACCAATTACAAAGATGTTTTGATTTTCTTACGGATGCTCATTCTTATCATTATGCTTTTATTCACTGGGAGATTATTATCTATTTTTTTTTAATTTTTACTTATTTATTTATTTTTTTTTTTTTTTAAGTTTTAGGGACATCGACTACATTGGCCCCTTACACTTAAAAAAAAAGAAGAAAAATAGCACTTCAGTTATTTATAACTCAATCGATACTGATAATTGTCAATTCATTCTCTCTTTTAAACTAAATAGTGAAATATAAACACGCAATCACTAATAATCTTTGTTCTTAAAACTGATAACATTTGTTTACCTCTTAGGCTTTCTTTTCGGCCATCCTTTCTTGCATTTCCTTTCCATTATCTTTACGGCCTCTACTTCTGATGACAATGAGTCTAAGGCATCAGACATGGCATCTTCCTCCATTTTAGATACTAGTGACGTTCTGTGGCTGACATCAGCTGATGACCATCTTGACGGAGCGGTTAACATTGTTGTTATTGAATTTGATTCGATCTCCAATGGTACACTCGGCGGCCGAAGTGCTCGATTCAAATTCCAAAGGCATACTTGGGGTGGCTGAAGTACTCGCACTCTCCTTAGATGCCCTCTGGAATTTTTGAGGGTTCTGTAGCGTCTATATCCGGTGCTTTCTCTATTGTTACTTGCACCTCCATTGCAGTGATCTCCGAATTTTTCTGTACCTTTGCCACACTCCTTCTTCTTATGACTGATTGAAAGGGGTATGTTTTTGGCTCTGTCAGATTTCTCCTTATCTTTACACACATCATCAGTTGGTGATGTCTTCATCGAGGTTTTACTGCTTCTTTTTCCTCTGAGAAACTTCAATCGTAGAGTCCATCTGTGGATGAGTCTCCACGGATTTAAATGCTTCCTTTCACTGCCTAGATCCAAACATGGTGTCAGTTATTTTCTCTATCATATTAGCAAGACTTGGTGCAAGCGTAGTAAGCAACTGCTCCACGTTGACCTTAGATGACGAAGGGGCAGCTGCTTCTGCTTCTGCACATGTCGTTGTCTGTCGAGGTGTTCTACTGCTAACAATTTTCCTCGCTGTAGGGTAACTTATCTTTTGCAACGTTGTAACTTCCTGAATGGCCGTTTCCAATTTGTACATTGGGCCGTTTCTTGATTGGCAGTTGTGGTGTCCTTGCAGTCCTGCACCTGCAGCCTTTGTAGTTCTTGCAATCCAGCACGTCTCCAGAATTACTGATTTTTGGGCTTTTGGAATTATGACTTTAGGATCCAGGCTAACCTTTTTAATGTATTCTTTAAATTTTTGCTAATTAATCCATTTGTTGTTATCACAATGGGAATGACTTCTATTGAGTGCAGTGTGTAAATTTCTATATATACTATTGCAAGAGAGTTGTACTTGGTTATTTTATCTGTTTCAGCCTTATTAATATTGTGATAAGATGGGTGAGTGACATCAATGAAATAGCAGTTTTTTCTCTAATGTTGTGTAGAACCATTTCTGGCTTATTTGCAGGAATAAATATGTCAATATGTATGGGAATATCATAATACAGTCTATAATGCTCATTTTCCAATGTATTCATAATAAGGACAATGCTCCTTGTCATCTATAAGTCCTAATTTTAATGCCAATTCCTGATGAACAATGTTTACTGTAAGATTGTGGCGATGCAAATATTCCATGTTAGCCAAGTTGGAGCATCCAGTTATCAAATGATCAATTGTTTCTGATGATTGATGGCATACTCAGGAAATTAGTGATGCCCTGATTTTCTATGAGCTTTTTTGGAATTATTTGTGGCAATGACCTGGTCCTGGATAAACCCTTCAGTTTATCCAAATAGAGACCCATCTCTTGCCAATGCGTAGATGCGTCCTTATCGGCATTTTCGAGAGAATGGGGAAATTTATTTTGGAGTGTCTTCGATTTCCACGCTTCGACCCTATTACTGGTTGTAATGATATTGGGGCAGAAATTGTCATCATTCAGTCTTAGACGGGCAAGCAATAGTTACATCTGATGAGGGTTACTTGTCAGATGTAATTATTGCTTTGTGCAATGATGATGTTTCAGATCTGGAGAGAAAATATCTCTTCTGCTTCAATATCTCTTCAAGCAATTTGCTTGTTACAAAGTGACTTTTTTGACAAAGTGACTTGTTTGTTACAAAGGTCAAGGAAGCCTCTGTCACCTTCTTCTTGAGAGATATACAAACATTCTACTGCAAACTTAGGGTGATGAATAATGTATTTTGTTAATGTTGTGCATACCAAGACGTTCAGGTTTCAAAATCTGTCTGGGACCAGTGAACAAATCTGAATGAATATGTGAAAACTGGCACACACCAAGAGTTTATGGCTCTGATTTTGTTTCTTGAGTTGAGTTCTGTTTCCAGGATTTTGTGGAGTCTTTTTCTGAACACTTTCTCCAACAGCTGTTTGCTTGATTTATTGTTTATGATGAGGGTCTGTTTGAAACCAAGATATTTGTAAGTGTTCTCTGCGTCTAGTGGCCGTATCTCTCCATTTCCCTGCAAACAGTAGGTTTTTAGAACATCCTCAATTTCTCCCTTTATAACCTTCAAAGTGGTATATTTCCTGACACCAAAGTGCAACTGGATGTCATGGCTAAATATAGCTGTAATATTCAGTAAAATTGTTAACTCTATATCATTGCTAGTATACCATTTGAGATCGTCCATGTACATTAGATGGTTGATAGTGTATACACTTTTCCCTTTGTCAGTCATTTTGAAATCGAGTCCTGATTGGTACAACATACTTGAGAGAGGGTTCACAGCTAGGTAGAACCACAGGAGACTCAAAGTATCACCCTCTAAAATACTACATCGAATAGGGATTGTTTTGACTTACTTCCTCCTTCCCAATTCTACACACCATCAACTCATTAACTTCTTAAGGAGATCAATAATACTTTGATGAATGCCATATATTTCAAAAATATGTAACAGCCAACTATGAGGTACCAACTTATAGGCCTTCTGATAATCTAACCATATAACTGACAGATTTCTTTTTATTCTCTTAGCCTACCCTCCTATTATCACATCTATAATCAACTGTTCCTTGCAACCGTTACCGTTTTTTTGTTCCTCAGCAAGAATGTTTGCAGATGTTACATCATTAGTGATCTTACGAACCAATATTGAGGAGATAATTTTGTACAATGCATTCAAACATGTATGACTGACCTGTAGTTTTTGGAACCTTGTTTCCTTAGATTTTGGTTTCAGGTATGTGACTGCGTGGGAGATAAAAGTGACTGCTTTGGAAGGATTGCGAAGCAAATCATTCAAAATCATTACCAAAAAGGCATGGAGAGCTACCAAGTACTTCCACTAAAACTTCTGAATACTGTCAGGTCCTGCTGTTTTCCAGTTTTGTAACTTTTTCACAGGTTGCTTGATATCATTGGAGGAAATTACAGGTGTGTCCATGATCGGTGTAGATCTCCTTGCTTCGTTCTGTATCCATTCTGCCTGAGAATTATGGCTCACAGTTGGCTCCAATATTCTACGGTATTATCCATAGTTGGCAGACCACCAGTGCAATGTGCTTCACTAAGACTGTTATAAAACTGTATCTAGTTGAGGCCAAATATCCTGTTTTCATATTTTCTCTTATTCGATGTGTTGTATCGTCGAAGTCTTTTCCCCAGAGCTGCAATCTTTTGCTTGAGAGTGTTGATATGCAGGTCCATTTTTTTTCAAATTCATCAGTGGATCATCTTGACTGATTTTTTGTAATTTAAGAATGTGTTTGACTCTATCTTTTAGATCCTGTTTACATTGGTAGCGTTTTTCCATCCACACTGACAACTTTGCGATATCACTTCTGAATGTCTTTATTTTATTCTCAATTCTTCTCTTCCATTTTGGTACCTGTAATACTCTTATCGGACCTGAAGCCACCTTTGGTTCAGGATTGATGTTCTGGATATTTAATACCGTTGTTGCAGCACAATATACGTGTAACTGTAAGGATTCCAAAGTGGATATGGTTCTTGTGCTGAGAATTTTGTTAACTGTACCCAAGAGTTGAAACGTCCTCTTCTGAGCAAAATGATATTATTATTATTATTACGACCTTACACACAATTGGATATAAAATTAAAAAACTGTAAAAATAATCCGATGTATGTCAGTAATACGGATAATTTTTCTTTTGACTTCGGTCACTGTAGGACCACATAGTTAACTTCTAGTTTTTTAGCTCTTAGTACTTCATTCTTTCTCTGTGCCGCTTCCTTCTTTCTTCCGAGCACTTTAGATTACCGTATTTGTTCTTCTCCTTCTGGATCCCTTTGAATTCTAAGATTTTTATCCTAAGCACGAGATAATTTTATAGTGAGGTAAATTAAATTTTAAATATTTTATTACTCTTAATATTAGCACCATAAATTTTTGTTTATTTTAATAATTAGAAGGTATTATTTATCCATTTTGGTGCATAGAAAAATGATTAGTATTGTTTGTAAATAATTAATTGTGTTTATAATGCTCGGATATATATATATATATATATATATATATATCCAAGCTCGGAATGTTTATATTCAGTTAAAAAAAAAAAATAAATAATAATAATTTTTCAAGTTTTAATATAAAATTATTCCTACAAAAAATAAATGAAGAAAGAACAAGAGTTTGTATTTAAAATATAAATAATGGTTTGCAGTGAATAGCAGTGTAATATTTTGATTTAGATAATGAAAAACGGACATTTATTTTTTTAAATGAGAAAAGTTTTACTCATATTAAAAAATAAGAATAATATTCTACAGTTGCTACATGAATAAATTAAAAAAAAATCGTTATTTCTTATTCTACATTTAAAATACATTTTAAATAACTTAAAAAATGATTTTATGCATTATTATAACACTTTATTGATGTTGAATAAAAGCAATAAATACTGATAAATGCAATAATATCTTAGTACGTGCATGAACAGAAATACATAATTATATTAAAATGATAACACCATTAGCTAATAATTAAATACCCCATTTGTATCTAACCTATTGGCTATAAAGATTGGTCTTCTTTCTTACAACATCTGTTATTCTTGTAATATTAAACCACGTAATTTGGTTATAGATAAACGTGTTTCATTGATAAGGAGACACCATCTGAGAAATTATAGTTGTTGGAGAAGAACAGGAATAAACCCAATAAAGGCGACAACGAGATTTCTAATAATATTTGTAATAATAATTATAAAACCGCAAATTTATTAATTTCTAATCGTTTTAATCTCATTTAGCGTTCCTCTCTGTTTAAATACACATCCTCTTCAGTGATCTAAAACATTTTGCTAAAAATACGTATATGGCTGTATATAATGATTCAAGATATGATTTATGAAATTATATTAAATTTTGAACATTTTCCTACCGTTAAATATTGTTTCTAATCGTTTGCGTTTTCCCGTGAGGCATATTCAAACGCACTCTTATCCGAAAATCGTCCATCTGTGGATAAAAAAAAATAGAATGGTAAGAATCATTCCCACAGTATTATCAACAATGCTGATATTTTATTAATTAGTTATAGAAATCTCCATGCGCTACCGAAACCGTTTACGTTTTTGGATAATTTCTAAAATATCACTTGTATAAGGCGAGGTGTAAACCTACCAATAAAAGTACTGTCCCGTCATCTTTCCTTCCTTTTATACTTTATCAATACCTCATTTATAATCCTAGTAATTAATTAATTCGTATCTATCTTTATTAGTTTCCTATACCTATTTCAGTGAATCGATTGTATTGTTCACATCAGCACATTAAACCTTACGGAAATCCAGTTGAAATTCAACTACAAATAATATCTTCAATCTGTTTTTCAATCGGATTACCATATATAATTATGGAAAGACTGGAAAGACAGAAAGACTGGAAATCTAGTTAAATCAAACAAATAAATTTATCTTTTTCTCTGGTAAAACAATATATATATAATATTTTCGCTCAAAAAAAAAAAATGTGTGTCAACCTTGGAAAACTGAAGAAATATCTTTTCGGGAAATAGAAGTCGTGAACTAGGTAAAAAAAAATGAGGTTAAATGTAATCGATGAGCTTCGTTAACAAACTATATATAAAAAAAAAAAAAATATTACTAAAAACTGTCCTTGCATTCTACAGTATATAACGAATCAACTTTTACGCGTAACTGTTATATATTAATTCTTACCAACATGAATATTGTTTTAAAAAACATTCCAGGAACAGTTAAATATAATAAAAAACTTGTATAAACTGACAGCAGATGTTTACAATAAGAAATTCTTAAGCTATAAAGATAAATTACGACACTACAAAACAATAATTTGCCCAGAAGCCTTATATGCAAGTGAGTGTTTAGTAAAGTTAAATGTAAGAAATTTTTATTTATGAAAAATCTTAAGGAAATGTTTTGGACCCAAAATTACAGAGTAAGGTTATAGGCTAAAATTTAACAAAGAAATTTACCAAGAAATAAAAGATTTAGAAACGGAAACGCGGAAGAAAAGTCACTATACAGTATTAAATAATAAACTGTACTAATTAAAATAGGAGAATGTTAAAAATCAGATGGGTGGATAAAGTGACAAATGAAGAGGTATTGCGGCAAATAGATGAAGAAAGATTTTTTTGGAAAAATATAGTTAAAAGAAGAGACAGACTTATAGGCCACATAATAAGACATCTTGGAATAGTCGCTTTAATATTGGAAGGACAGGTAGAAGGAAAAAATTGTGTAGGCAGGCCACGTTTGGAATATGTAAAAACAAATTGTTAGGGATGTAGGATGTAGGGGGTATACCGAAATGAAACGACTAGCACTAGATAGGGAATCTTGGAGAGCTGCATCAAACCAGTCAAATGACTGAAACAAAAAAAAAACTAATTAAAATTCCAAAGTGGTTTCACAAACACTAACATTTAACATAAGTCTTATCCATTTCAGTTTTTTTCTTTTATTATTATTTAACTAATACTGACGTTTTTATTAAGAATGAGGTTTTCGGTCATATTTATAAAATGAGTGACAATAGAGTTACAAAACAATTATTTAACTTTTACAAAGATAGAAAAACAAAAATGCGATAGCCCCGGGAAGTTAACTAAAACCTAGAAAAGTTACATAAAGATTGGAAAAAAATAATAATAGATAGAATAGAGTTTGAAAAACAACTGAGGATTTCAGACTAGATGAAAAGGAAAAACCAAACAGCTCCAGGAAATTTACAGAAAACCAAAAGCACTCTCGGAAAGAATGAAAATGTACTGGAAACAACGGAAAGAAGAGGAAAAGAAGAAAGAAAATGCAACGAGATCTAAAAATTTCTAATCGAAAGAAGAAAAATAAAAAACCTAAAGGATACTATCTCATTAAAAACTGTGTAATACAAATAAAGGTACTTTATTTGGTTGCCAACAATGTATAATAGTCCGACTTATTTAGCGACCTAGATACAGGATCATTAGGATCCTAATCAAAAATTAAATTTATTTAATTTAAATCTTTTTCAGCTCACAAATGTCAACGTGCTTGACTTTTAAATCTAAGGTCCTTGGTTCGATTCCCTGGTAGAGTCTAAATTATCTATAACGGGTTAAATGCAACGTAATCAATATCTTAGCAGAAAACACAGTTTTAAATTTTTTTAAATTAGTTTTGTAATTATAGAATGGTGAACAATTTTTTTTTTCATCTATATTAATATAAATATATAGCTAAGGTAATAGAAAACGAAAGACAATATGTTATTATTATTTCAAATACATCTATAATCGCACACAATAAGTCGTGTAAAGAAAGATAAATATAATAACAATAAAGAGAAATACGTATAAAAAAGGAGATCAGAAAGTGCACTTAAAAAAAACTTGTTTTGACCCAGTATTACTGTAGATAATAAAGTCACTAAACTGTACCGAATTAAAATTCCAAAGTGGTTTCACGAACACCAACATTCAACATAAGTTTTATCCATTTCAGTTTTTTTTTCTTTTACACGATTATGTTGGCAGAATTGCTGCAGTTGAGATGAAATACGCGGGAGACGTCAATGACTCGAACGCTCTCTTTCTATCCTTTCTATCAAAACTCCCTTACCCTTTCCTCATCCTACTGTTTTTATGAGAAAGATAGAGCGAGTGACTGCATAAACATCAGTTCACTACATCAGTAGTTCAGTACAATGATTATAGAGAGCGCAATGTACTGGATATCCTTACTTTAATAACTTCATACAAGTATTTCAATGTATTTTATATATATATAAATAAAATTTTAAATGGCGTTTCTTGTTGATGCATTAAAGAAAAAAATGTTAAATGTAATTAATGCTTTTCTGCGAATTGTGTTTTTTTAATACTTTTACATATAGTTTTCTAAAGAATTTTTTAAAGATTTTTATTTTAAAAGATATTTTTTCATACCTTTATAAGTAATAAAAAATAAAACTTGATTTTAACAACGATAGTTTTTCGCACGGCTTAATTTATTTCTAAAAAAAATTTTTGTAAGGCTGCCACTCAAAAAATGTAGTACGACATCAAACGGTTATGACACAACAGTAGCTGTATTTGTTGTCAGCTACTGTCTTATCATTGAATAATGTACAAAGATTTCAGACTTAATTTTATTATTAAATTTTAAATTTAATAATACATTTTATTATTCTATGATTATTTAATAATTTACAATAGAATTTTATTCGGTTATGAATTTTTCACATTTTAACGATATAATAATAATTTGACTCGGGGTATTTATTTTTCGTTACAAAAATTTGGGAACACTACTTCTCCAGAAAGTAGTGAAAATAAATCAATTTTTAATTAGTAATTATAAAATACTTGATTTTTTAAACCGTTACTTGCAACTCTTTTTATGTATTTTAAAGTAATTATATAAGTTAACTCAAAATATTATGGAGTATTTTTCTAAATCGATGTATTCTGTGATTAGATTTATATTCCGATAAACATAGGTAATTTTTATATAAATTGGAAAATAATATTATTATGCTCTAAAAACTGTTTGTAAAATACTGTTTACTTAAAATTTAATTCTAGATGGCTATTTCGATTATTAAACAACCATCGTCAGTAAACATTCCAAAATATATAGTGATTCTGGAGGAAAGGAAAATAATTTGGGAAGTGGTTCTAGAACTTGAATTAAGGAAAAGGTTAATGCAAACTTATGGGTTTTGATTAGAATGACAACTGTTATGTTTGTTTTGTAATTTTTACTTTCCTGGCACAGTAGCTCTAGATCAGTGATTGTCAACCTTTTTGGCTTGGATGCCTTTTTGGCATCCAAGTAAGAATTATATAATGAATATTTTGCGACCCCAATCCAGGGGAACCTAGTTAAAACTATTTTGCTGCGTCGATAACAGGAAAGAATAGTTGATTTCTGAAAAAATTGAAACATCCTCTTATACCAAGGGCGGAATGGATGCACTGCTTCCTTCACAGACATTCTCTTGCCACAAAAATATGCCGGAAAATCTTTAAAAAAATTCTATGTAAACTTGTAAAATTGGTTAAATTCATTAAAAATCGACCATTACAGAATAGGCTGTTTGCTAAACTATGCGATGAAATGGGCGTAAAGAAAAAATCTCTTGTTTTCAACATAGAAGCCAGAACGTTATCGTGGAGGAAAGTGTTAACCCGGTTATTGGTGTTACGAGATGAATTAATAGTATTTTTCTAGGCTAAACAAACGTCATCCTCAATGATTTTACAGAATAATAAGCATATGTTGCTGTTGGCTTAGCCGATGTACTTCCGCATTTAAACGACTTGAATGTAAATTTACAAGGACGTGATAAAAAAATTTTAATAATGACAAAGTTCATTCTTTTATTTAGAAGCTTGATATCTGGATTATTCGCCTTCAAAGCAACAGTTTTGGTGTTTCCAGTCACTTCCAATCGGAAGTGACAATATAATCAATATATTTCTCAATATAATTATATTGAGAAAAATTTGGATGAAGAAGACACTATTATTCACCACTGTTTGGATAGCATGAAGATGAATTTGCGTGAGCTAAAAATTCACTTGACGGAGTATTTCCTGCAAGATAAAAATAATTTATCGAAGAGATGGGTACTGAATTTAGTGAAAACGTTGTTACAGCTGCTAAGTTACCGGTTGAGATTTACGACCGGCTTGTCGAAATAAAACGCTACAATGCACATGTGAAGATTTGAATTTGAAATTTAGTCACAGAAGCATAGAAAATATTAATTCCTTTCGCCACGTCTAACCTCTGTGAAAAGGGTTTTTCGTTTATGGTTGTACTACAGACTAAATATAGGAATCGTCTTTTATTAGTTAAAAACAATTTGCTTTTGTGTTTTTAACATAGATCCACATAGCAACCAACCAACCAACCAAAAGCAACCATCTCATTAATTTATTTTCTTTACATGTTTACTTATAAATTTAAGTAAAATGTTTATAATAATGACTTTTTTTCTCATAAAATGATTTCATTATTGTTTACGTGTAAAGTTTTACGCTAATTTCGGAACCCCTAGGTTGAGAAACGTTGCTCTAGAGCTACGTTGCAAGAAGAAAGGTCTGGTAATCAGTTAAAAAATAGAGGTACGGTTTTTTTTGCATTTTTCAAGGGTTTCATGACCCAAGGACCAAACAAAAAATTAGACGGTAATGTTCGTACGTACTTACGTATGAACGTGTGTTGGTGCGTTTGAACTTAATTACTTTTGCCGATAACCCGATGATTATTATTATTTCGTATATTGAAGAAATTTGGCACAGTGACTCGTGTATACCGGGCAGTTTGTTGGTAACAAACGTTTGGGGGTCAATATTTCCAAAGAGATTCTTCGGGTATTAATTTTCTCAAAATATTGCAAACATAACACCGCTTTATATTAAGTTCAGTACATGCGGATATGATTAGCTTACCATTTAAAAGAAAATTGCCCCCAAAATTCTCCCCTTTCCTCCAAAAATCGAAAAAAGTTATTTTTTTATTAACTGCATATTTTTTTAACCGAATTTTTTTTATGTCTTTCTAGGCGTAGTAGTAGACAAAACGACCCACAAAAAAGTACTTTGGAGGCAATACTAGTAGTAGGAGAGCCGATCAAAGTTTAAAAATATTAATTTTTGAAATTTTTCAAAACGTTTTGCTTTGCTTAAACTTTTAGTAATAATATTACAATAAAATTTCATCATAATTCACCTCTACCCTAAAAAAAAAAAACATCTTGCTTAACTTTTTATGGGCTGTTCATTTTTCAGTGGGATTGTTTCTTTACTTTCTCCTATTTAACATAGTGAATGTAGACAAATCAAAAAATGTTCTTGGGAGGTGATTTTAGGAAAGCGGAGCAGAAAAAAGTAAAAAAAAAATCGATTTTTGAATTTTTTTATCATTTTTCATGTATCAATATTTCTCCACTGTATAAGAATAAATAAACAATGTCAGGGAAGTATTACAGCTTCGTTGTCAGCTTTTTTTCTATGTAAAAAAGGCCAACTTAGGACCACTCAAATATCACTTCTTTCTAGTTTCTTTTCTTCTATACGTTACTCATTTTTTTTGTCATTTTGCTCATCTGCCCATTTTCTTCCTGTCCTTTTCTCTTCCATAAGAACCTTTATATTTTTTGGACATTATCTATATCACAACAGTCCTCTTCTTCAAGTCTATCCTTTGGAGATTATTTTCCTTCTGTTTTAGGTAATTTTATATAATTTTCACGTTCCACATTTTCCAAACATTGATTTTTCTATTATTATAATTATTCCTTTTTTTTTTATTCTAAAAATACTTTTTATAGTTTTTCGTAAATAATATTTATTTTTCAATTAATATTGTTTATTATTTCTTTGTTTTTATTATTAATATTTTTATATACATTTTTACATATATCTTTTATTTAGTTTTTTCCATAGTGTCCGTTGATGATAACATTACGATGTTAATGATCGAAAATTATCATCTAGGTTTGGAATTTAAGTGAAATTTTTGTGAATGGTTTTTTGAACATAATTTTGTTTTCCAGGCTATTCCAATAATTTTTATTTTCGTATCCAGTTTAGTTAACATTTTTATTTGTAGTCATTTTTAAAACTTTTTAATTTTTATAATTATTCTACTAATTTTAAATACGTCAGTTTTTTATCTTGTTTCTATTTATAGAAAACGAGCTTTTTTAAAATATTTTTAAGCCGATAAAGAATTTGCATTTTACTAATGCTACGTTAGCGACGGTACATTAAACATAAATGTAAAAATAAACTTAGGTTTTCTGTAATAGAATTTAAGAAGAGTGTGCGTAAAACTTAAAGAAGCCTACAAAAATCCTATACATTAGCCCCGAAATACGGAGACAATCCTTCCAGCAGAAATATCTATATTTCCACCGTAAAACAGTAATACTGGCTTTCGGGATAGTAGTAAATGTTCACATATGCTTCTCTGCATTAATAAAAACAGGGCTTTTTTCTGTTTCAAAAGAGTAAAGAAAAGAATACAATCCCTTTTACAATACTTTTTCCCTTTTTTTTACTTATAAATTCACCACCCTCAGATTTTTTAATTTCATTTCTTTCATATTGTTTTACCATTTAATATTTGTTTCTTTTTCTTTGTTTCTTCCCCCCATTATTTTCATTTCACATTCCTTCTCACTGTATTATATTTCTACATTAATTAAATCATTTAATTATGCTTTTCGGGACGTGTTTAGAACTAGTGTATACGAATTATCATATGTGGTACACTAAATAACCGTGGTTCTGGCTTTAGTATCAGACACTAAAACCGGTTTGGTAATGGTATATTAATTTTATAGATTAGTCCAGAATATTTGTTATCTATATACCCTGCCACATAAATGGATAATTCAGAAAAAAATATGTCTTGATTTATTTTCCGTTATTTAATTAAAACTTCTAATATTTTAACTTTACTTGATTTAAATGTAGATAAAAAAATTATATTTTATAAAAAAAAAGAAAGAAGAAAAAATAGTGTAAATTCTAGCTTTGAAAAGTCCATACAGTTTTTAAAATACCATTTTTTTTTCAAAAACCTACCAGGAAAACGGGGGAAAATTATGTTATTCCTTAACTGTCGAAATTCTTTAATTAGAAATTCTTTAATCGTACTTTGATCCTGATTGTCTAAACGTAAAAAACTATAAATTTTCCGCAGATTTTTTTAAAAAGTATCACTAACTAGTAATGTTCAACGCTTCCCGTTCCTATTTCAAAATTAAAAGCCTTACTTAAAATTTTGTATTATAATATATAATTAAGTTTTTAATTATTTGTGTTACGTAAATATTATTTTCACTAGAGATATTACGTAAAATCAGTTTTGTCATAATTTTTTTTATTTTTCTTTTTTTTTTCGTCGACTTTTTTTTTACACGACTCCCCGGAAAGGAGTGTAATGTATTTAGGGTGTATGTATGTATGTTTGTTCTACCGTAACAACAGCTCAACGACCGAACCGATTTAGATGAATGACCCCACGTTGTGGAATCCTTACGTTACCGGTAGTGTCATAAGCTATATAAATACATAAGTATTAGTGGAGATATGCCGGTTGAAGCGTAAACTTTAATCGAATTGAATTAATGAACTGTGAACTGTGAGCCTCTATCAGTGTGCTGGCTGGGTTTGAACTGAACGATTCGAGTCAATCGAAAGAATAATATTACAAAAATAATAGAATTAAATTTACGTTAAATAAAATAATATTAAATAAATTTAAAAAAATATATGAATTATATTATTGTGGCGGCGGTCAGGTGACCACGATGGCGAGTGGATCAGGCTTCAGGAGCTGCGGTCGGTCTCCCGATAATAGACTCCATGTTGAAAACCCAGTATTACTTTGAAACAGTCGCAGGATTCGTGGCAGATCACACGGCATGATTAAATGCCGAGTGTAATGACTGGAGTTAGCGTGACGCTTACAAAACGCAAAAATGTGCTGTCTAATGTTAGGAACACAAAATGTTTATACCATCTATCTCTAATAAAATAATAATATTACACCTATTACAATAATGTTGTACTTTTAATATTCTCTTATTACTATTTTATGCAAATGGCAAAATAAGATACTAAGAAAAAAGTATCTGACTTATAATAAATAAACTTATAATAATCAAGTATGCTGACTTATAATATTCTGTCACCTAAATAAAAATGCTAAAATTATATTTTATCAGATGACAAATTAAGATATACCGACATATAAACTTTTGACATTTGTAATACAGCAAATGTAAGATAAAAAGATGGCAAAGCTACGATTTTGATGTACTCGCTTATTCAACTTTTGAAGTAACAGTCATAGTAATTCTATCAGATATTAAAACTGCTCAGTAAACATATCCTCTTTGGTCACCTTTATATTGTCAGGAATACAAGGAAAGTAGAAGGTGACAAAAATATATGTAAAGAAATTAATTTTCTTTAATATTGAATTTGCCGCGCTATGCGTAGGTAGAGTAGTGACCGGCTTACACGGTAGAGGGGGCTTCTTTCTTTTTTTCCTGTTTAGCCTCCGGTAACTACCGTTTAGATAATTCTTCAGAGGATGAATGAGGATGATATGTATGAGTGTGAATGAAGTGTAGTCTTGTACATTCTCAGTTCGACCGTACCTGAGATTTGTGGTTAATTGAAACCCAACCACCAAAGAACACCGGTATCCACGATCTATTATTCAAATCCGTGTAAAAATAGCTGGCTTTACTAGGACTTGTGAACGCTGGAACTCTCGACTTCCAAATCAGCTGATTTGGGAAGACGCGTTCACCACTAGACCAACCCGGTGGGTCACGGTAGAGGGGGCTAAGGTTGGAAAAAGCCACGTGTCGATTGAATGTAATCATGTATGATATAAAGAGTGAAAATAAATTATTTACAAAGATTGTTAAAAAGGAATTGACATAACGAAGAATAAACTTTAAATGTCGTTTCTTTGTTTACAGGCGAGAATTTGCGTAATAGTGTAAATAGAATCTAGGATTAATGAAAATAAAATTTTGTTTACAAAGCAAAGTGTTTATTTGTTAAAGTCGATTCCCGATAAAATAATGTAAAGATTAATCTTATATATATTTAAGACTTAACTTATGCCACCTTTCTAAAGAAAAAAATGAACATGTGGGAAACGACCTCAGCTTATAATTCGGTAACTACTGTTGGTAGAAATATAAGAATTTGCCACCTTTGTCTGTAAGGGGAACATGGAAATGCATTTAACTCAGTTTTGGAAAAAATGCTACATATCAGCTTCTGTCATCTGACTACACAATTACTCTATATTAAAGAGCCCCGCGACTGCATTTAAATATTATCGTTGAAGTACAAAATTTTCTTATCGAAGACATGGTGAGAACTTAATCATTAGACAACGTTAAATGCCTGCTATTTCTACAACATGAAAATATATTTAAACAAAGTAAAATTGTCTGAAAGTTGATTGGTCACCAATTATTTTATTTAATTAAATACTGCATAGCAATGTTTAGTCCGTTATTTCCATACCTTGTTTTCTTTTTTTATTTCGATTTATTGTCGGTTTTTTTAGTTCAGTTAATTTTATTAAATTTTTTGGCAGTCGTATTTTTTAATTTTCGTAACGTCTAGAGATGCTGTTCTCTAGATGAAGTTGTTTCTAGATTTAAGCCGAGGATCGATAGCCGCACCGTTATACATACGGGTGTTTCGTGTCTAACGCCTATTTTCTTCTTTCCACTTCTCCGCCACTCACCATTTTTTGCAACGAGGTGTTATTCCAGCTAAAAAATTTAAATCCTTTGAACTGGTACTAGATTCAGACAAGTAGTTTTAATGCGTGTATCATTCCTAGCTTGTGCAGATGCTTCCCGTACTGCGACTGCGTACTCTCCTCTACAAAACACAAAGCCATTGCCATGTAAAATAAATAAATAAGAATCCTACAGTAAATCCAGAAATTTCACACCGTTTGTATTTATAGAATTAAAGAATATTAATTTTACAAAATAGGAATGCGATATAGGCTATAAAATGAGTTTTTTGGGGAGTTTTAGAATCCTTGAAAAAATTTGTGTTTTGTGAATGAATAAACGTTTTTACATTAACAAACACTTATACGGTTAATAACTGTAGACATATTTAAGAATTTTTTCTATGTCGATTAATTTAACTCTTGATTCCGAACATTAATATTTCTCTTGCACGATTTGCTCTATTTTACAGTTAAATTACCGTTAGGTATTTTCAGACAATAATTGTGTTTGTACAGCCAATTTTAGACTGTGTAAAAGAATAATCTTCGCATATTTACATGGTACTTATATATTAAATACAGTCGTACTATACTCGCATTTTCTTCGGCTATATGAATGGGTCATTATATAAATGTCTTTTCTGAATATATATATATTATTAAAAATAAAAAATTGCAATTATTTGGGGAATATGGTAACAGAACACTGGATGAGCGTAATAGGAATAGCGTAATAGGAAGGATAGCAAAGGCGAAAAAACCCTTCAGTAAGCCATTAAGAAAAGGTATTAAACGTTTTCTATGTATTAAAAGTCTAGACTTAGAGTTAAGGAAGAAGTTAACCACATACTACGCGAGAAGTTTTGATTCTTAAAGAGACATTACAAAAAAAGAAGATTTAGATTAATTAAATAATCTGCCAAAAAACCTTTTATTTCAGTGCTCCCAAGTCCAAAAATTGTATTTTTGTAAGACAGACGTTTGTATGTATATGTACGTATGTATTGGCCTGTATTGGCCTGTATTTGGTCTTATATCTCTGGACTTCGTTGACCAATTTTCTTCAAATTGGTAGACTGGTACTACCTTTGGAGGGAAAAAATATATTAGCTAAATATATTATTATTTAGCTATATCTTCTTCAGAAAAGGAGTTATTGGGACTTTAATTACATTTGTATTTTCTACGTTAATAGGCCTTTAAATCGCTTTAAAAATGTTTTGCCTATCCCACTCCAATGGAATGTGGAACAAAAAATAATCTTTAAATTAAAAAAAAAAATTATTTAAAATCTAAAACCATCTACATGTTACCTGTTGCATTTAAAATGTAAAAATGTTAATATTTTGATAGCCCTTATTCTTTAGTGCTTATTGAAAAAAGATTAGTTAAAATTTTCACCCCTTCCCAGAAAATTACATGTTTATTTAGAATTATCGCGGTATTTTTATATTCTTAAAAGAATTTTAAAAGATTCTTTTTTAAATTTCTAAAACAATTAATTTAATTTCTTAAGCATTAATTCTACCCGAATGATTTCCCTTGAAAATGGGAGCCCTCAAAATGTACGAAAAACATTTTTTCGTAATTTCAAAACTTTAATGCTCAAAATTTATTTTGTTATACAATAAGGTCATTAAAAATAACTTAACATCCCTACCCTAATGTGGGAGGGATAAAAGAATTTTTAAGTCAATTTTAATTTATTTAAAATCAATTTTTCTGAATAATTTATTCATTAATAAACCCCCTGATGTATGAGTCCCAAATTTTCAAAACGTTTTAAACATATTTTTCGAAATTCTGATGCTAATATACTAACATTAAACATTTTGGTTATTGCTTTATCTCTTGAGCATCTTGGCTTCCAAAATTAAATTTAAAATATTTAAATATACTCAAACAAGTAATTTTATATTTAATAAAAAAATAATAATAATTAAAAAACAATAAAATTAAAATTTATTACTATAGTTGTGTTTTTTAATACGTCGATGAATAAATAACTGAAGCTGGCTAATTGAACATTTTTGATTGATTTTTTTATCACATTTGTACATTGTAAAAAGAATTCATAATTTTCGTTATTATTTTTCAATAAAAAGGATTAACCAAGTGAAAGAAGTAGCTGGTAAAACAGATTTGCAGATCTCCTTTTCAAAAACAGAAATGATGACAGGTGCCAGTAAATATCCCGAAAAAGACAATGCCGAAACAAAGTATGGCAAAATTAAGACCATGCACGATTTTAAATATCTTGGAGAAATAATTAGTCGGAACGGAACAAATAAATTAATGATTGAGGCCAAAAACCACAAATTAGAACAACTAAACTTTTACACAAAAAATATTTACAATAAAAGGAACCTTTCTGTTAAAGCATTTATAGCACATTTGTAAGACCAATCTCGTACGTCATAAAAACTACAAATATAACTGGAATATTAAATCTACTCTAGATACAACGAAAAATTTTAAGAAGGATTTATGGTTCAAGAACACGAGAAGGCCACAGACTAAGATCAAATAAAGAAATGTACGATAAAATTGAAGACATGGAAGGAGCAGTAAGAAAACGACGACTATAATTCTATGGACACATGGTCATAATGAACCAATGAAGGCTACACAAACAGGTTTTCGATAAACTCTGGAATTACGAGTATAAAGGTTAAGATGGCTATGTTAAACAGATGAAAGAAGAGCTTAATAAGTTAACATTACAGAAATTGACTCTCTAAGCAGAAAATAATAAAGAAAGAAAATTTTTGAAATAAAGGTTCTTGTAGCTGAAAAGAAAAAACTCAAGAAAGGAGACTGGATAGAAAAAATAAGAGTTGAACAGCTCGACACAATGAAGAACTTCTGGAAGAAAAAGAAACAAACTACATGAAATGATATTTACGTGATCCTTGAAGGCCTATCCTCAGAGAAAAAAAAAGAAGGGATTATTTGATCATAAGGATACAAATAAAGCTTAAAATGATTGAACTGAAAAAAACTTTCTGCTAGCCAGAAAGCTTTTTTCAAGAATAAATTAAATAACTTGACCGGTGTAGCGAGGAAAATTATACCATTCATTGCCGTCTTTTTTTATTATTTTTTATGATTTGAATTTTGTAATAAATGAAAAACACCAAGCCGGATTGGGATTTGAACCCAGAATCTGCTGGAAGAAAGGTAAATATACAATATGCTACTACTACTACTAGTACGGAAAATAGGTCGACGAGGTTATTAACACCACGCAACGAATGTTAATAAACGTGAATAATTTAGCGATATATTTTATATGATCGTTATTAGTATTTTTATTTATTACTATACAAAATAAATATGTTCAATAAATGTCTTTATTATAACTTTTTGAAAGTTGAGATTTATCTCTTGCATAGAGATGAATAATACCACAGACAACGTGTAATAATGTAGACCCTCCAATTTACATGTATCTATTATGCCACATCGTTATCTAATTTAGAGCAAAACATTTTGATTAATGGTATACATTTAACCGATTCATTTTTAAATAATGTTTTTATTAATCTACCAATCACCAACAAGTTTTTCAATAACTAATAAAAATAATTAAATGAAACATATCTTTATCATTCATAATGGTACATACAGCATTACGCATAATGATCAAAGCATCGGACAGTGATAAACATTTGTTAATTTATAATTTTGACCGATCAATATAAATAATTCCTTCATATTCTCTGAGGCAATGTATATATGTTTTTCAAACGTGATAATGATTTCTTCGTTAAGTTAAATAGAAATAAAACAAAAGGTATAAAAAAATCCGTGTAATTTTTTTATTTTTATTATTTATTTAAAAACATAGAACAATACTTAACTGTACAAAAAATAAAATATTAACATAATAATTTCTCCTAATTAATTTAAAATTATTTTTTAGCTCAGCACTACGATGATCAGATACAACTATTTTCATTTTAACTCAAATATGGTTTCTTCTCCATAGAAGAAATATTATATCGTGATAGAAATAATTATGCTGAACAAAATATTATTTGTATATAATCTTTTTTAACAAATAAAAAAAAATAACATCTTTATTTTTATCACTTAATAATTTTGTTTAATATGTATACTAAAATATGGAAAGTGTATCACGAAGTTCTCCGTGGACATTCATAATCTATTCTACGTGTGGAAATAATGGTGGAAAACGTTCATAAAAACAATTGTTCTAAAATGCTTCGTTTGCGAGTTACGGCTAGTGAAAAATTTCGCTCGGATTTCAGATCCTCGGTAAAAGGTCGTATTAAAATATTTCGGACGTTAATTAATTAGAAGAAGTTATTAGTGATTTATTATACTTTTTGACAGGAAAAATCGAATAGGTCCCAGAATTTTATCTGATGTAGTGTTTGAGAAATTTGGGTAAAAAAAATAAATTGGAGTAAAAAAAAAGAAAAAGTTCTTAATGTTTGACGTACAATGACATTTTAAATCGATAATAAACACATACAAACTACAACATAAAAAATGTAGAGAATTTAATTATGAAAAAAAAGATGTAAGATAAGTTGAATAAAACAAAGAAATTTCGAATTTTATTTAGAAAGAGTACATTACTATATTTGTCAAAAAAGTTTGTCTTATAACTTATTTAATGTAAACAAAAACTATATTTTTTTTGGTGATGTAAAAAATTTGTAAAATCAAAATTTACTGTTAAAAAATTGAAAAAAAAAATGGAATTACATAATTGTAAAATAAAAATAAATAATTAAAAATTACTTAGATAATAATTGTTTCATTAGTGACAGAAATATAATAAATTATTTGAAAAATTATTACAGTACTTCAGAGTTGGTAATAAATAACAACAGCTGATCAATTATTATATATTATGCATTGGATTATCGTTTAAATCATTCTGTAAGGTACATTAAGTTTATCGGATAGTGTGAATTGTGCTGTCGTTAGCGAAGGTTTTCTGTAAATTTTAGTTTAAGCGTGATCGGTTTGCCCATGAAGTAATGCTGTACTTATATACAAAATAATTTACCTAAAAATACTAGTAAAACATCATTTCATCGGGGTATCTGAAATCCGAGCGAAATTTCGCACTAGCCGTAACTAATAAACAAAGCATTGTAGGACATATGTTTATACGAATTTTTCCCATTATTCTACGAGTAGAATAGATTATGAAAGTATGGAAGAACTTCGCGATACATTCTATATAACATACATTAACTAACTGTAATGAAAAATTACTCTTCAGATTAAGTATCATTTTGTTGTAGTTAGATTTTTTACAATAAAATAATTTATTTGAGGTGTTGAGATTTTGGTGAAATGTTGAATCTCACTAAAGTTTCAAAACCTCAAATAAATTATACACTTATTTATAAACACACAACAAATTATAAACAATTTTTTTGTATTTTTATTTTTTCATCTATCAGAATTGCGCCACCTTTTCCGTGTGTCACATCTATTACAACTTTATCCTTCAGAAATGATTGATATTCTTTTGTACTGTTGACAAAATTTCTATACATGGTATTTCTCTAGCAGCAATGAAAATTTCTTCGTACTAATAGATTGTTTTTTCTTTTCTTTGTTTAGTGGCTAATTTATAAAGATTTTTTTTAATTTTCAGTGGCCAGAATAACATTAAAAATATTTATTTCATCATTCTGCATGAAAGAAGTTCTTTACTATGCAGAAATAGTTCTCTTGATTATCTGGTATAATGCTTTACATCTTTATCTTCGTTATATCAGGTAGGTAATGTGATAATTTCTCTAGTTTTAAACACAATTTTGATATTTTTTTCTAGTATTAATTTATTTAGTTGTTGATTTTTAACTTCGTCATTATAAGTCGTAACGTTTATACCGAATAATTTTCAAAAGGTAAAATAACATTTTATTTAAAGGTGAATTTTTAATTATGTTAAATGTATCTGGCAAGCAAGAGAATATTTACTAGTAACTGGCTTTCGAATGATGTAGTACTGGATAGGATTTTCGCGTTTCCCATTGAGTATGAAGATAGAATACATAAAGCCCAGTCTAAGTAATAAATTATAAGTATTTATTACTTTGCACTACTGCTTTGTTCATTATTTATGATTAACTCATTCATCACGTTGTCCACATTTAACCTATGTTCCAAACAATTAATAAAAATTCTATTTACTAAAGTAATTTTTTTGGTTTTTAGTGTATAATAAAAATAAAATTTAATTATTTTTCAAGAACAAGCATAAAGTGGCAATCAATTTAAAATATTGTTCCATGTATAGTGTGCACGATGAAAATAGAAGCTTGCTTACACGAGGCAGACAGTCTCTGTGCAGGACATTATATTAAACTTTTCTCGTAACATTATACTCATTCAGAAACCGAGTATTGTGTGGTGCGCGTGTTTTAACTATTTTCATAAATAACAAAGATTCTTTCCACAATTAAAATTGATTATCACTTTATTTAATTTCGGCAAAACTTTCTTTAAAAATATTAAGCGTACTTATAAATATTACTTTTGGTATTCAGTAAAAAAAAAAAAAATGATTAGTTTATACTTGTACTAATAGATTATTAGATTCCCTCCATCAAGTAACTCATAAAATGAATGCCCACTTTATACGAATAAAGGTTATCAAAATATTTAATTTGATTCATATTTATATGCACAAGCTGTAATGGCTATTTTAATGTACCGTATGTAAAATCTAAAGGCGGATCCCCCCTACAAGCTGCCTCTACTTGCCTGCTCTATACCACTCCCATAATCCGACATGCGGAATACGTGCTACTGGTTGCGACAAAAGTAAGACCTCAAAATGATACAGACTTGTATTTATCATTATTTTTATTTTTTGTAATTGTTTATTCTAACATATTTATTTATTTTTGCTATTATTTATTTAAATTTGTCATTTAATTATTAATTACTTGTTTCATCTGTTATTTATTTGAGCTACGGGTACTACATAAATAATTTTGTGTTAAATCATTTTACGTTTTATGTTTATAAAATATGATATATCATATTTTATAAACATCGTAAAATTAATTGAATTAATTAGAACGTTAATTTCTAAATTAACGTTCTAATTAATTCAATTAATTTTACGTTTATTGTAGTACGAACTTAACATCTCTATAGTATTCATAATTTTTTAGAATAAATTTAATAATAATGCTAATAATTATATTACTTTTACTCAAGTTTTTTAACACGTTATTTATGTATTTTTTAATACAATTTAATATTTTTATTTTATAGTTTTGTAGGCCTACAAAGCTCAAAAGAATATTAGTTATTGGTGCGTACATGCTATTTAGAAATAATTTTTCGTAAATAATTACGCCACGTAAAATAATATCATAACATTATAGCCTATAATAAATATACAACTCATTTCATATTCTTGAGTTACGTCATTGTTACTGTTTTTTTTATAGCAAAACCTTAGTTTAACATACTTGAAGAAAAAAAAACACGTACTGTCAAGAAATAAATTGCTTCATATACCTTTTGAACAAAATAATAATTTTATTTGTAATAAGAAATTACCAGAACATATTTCGTTATTATAATAGTGACATCATAATATACACGGTGCAAGACATTGCAAATTAATTGATGTGGCTTTGGAATACACTATTATGGCTTCTGGTGAGAGGAGAAGTCGCTGAGTGATGTTAAGAGCAGTGGAGGGAATGCCATAGTGTACTACAGACCCGCCTTTTTTTTCTCTTTTTTTTCAATCTTGTTAAACACCCCCAACATCCCCGGCCTCCGCCGTTAGGCTATGCGCAGGAATGTCGGAGTGTCGTGGCAGTCGACTGCTCCCCTGTCTTGCCTTTTCTGTGGCGTCCCATAGGGGTCTTCTCAGTTTCGGTTGGGAAGCCACAGAAAAGGCAAGATAGGGGGGCAGTCGACTGCCACGACACTGACATTCCTGCGCATAGCCTAACGGCGGAGGCCGGGGATGTTGGGGGTGTTTAACAAGGTATAAAAAAAAGACCCGCCTTTAAATATTACATACACTATAGTATTGTTGATGATGTTTTTAGTAATAAACATCATTAAAAAAATAGGTCTATACTCATTACAAATTACATTAATTTATTATTAATACTTTAGTCGTTTTATACGTATTCATAGAGTAGATAAGGAACTTTATTTTCGCATTGTTGACTAATATTCAATACAGATTAAACTGTTCAATACTAATATTCTAAATCAGATTAAACTTATTTAGTTTAGCTCTTGTCGGTACAAATGCCATAGTTGCTTCCTTTTGTAATGTATGGCTTGTTAGTTAATGTTTTATGTGTATTAACGAGTACCAATGTTTTTTGTTAGACTTTTTTTTTGCAATGATAAAATTAAATCCATAGTTAGGAATAAAAAGTTCCGTAATCAAACTCGTGAAATAGTTAAAGATATATGTAATTTTATGAAGAAAGAAGCTATAAAGTTGAAAATTAGTTGATAAACATTTAATTCCAATTCAAATGTGTGAAGAAAGAACCTCTGCAGTTTGTGGGATTTCAAGATCACAAGTTCAAAAACACCGAAAATAAATGCAGGATCTTCTTAAATCTAAATCGCAGGAGTGCTCATTCAGCACACCAAAAAAGTATAAACAACGTTCAAAACCAGTCGGTGAATTAGACAGTTTTAATCAACGCGTTTTAAGAACTGAAAGAAAGAATTTCGCGCAAAACATAATGAGCTGCCTACATTAAATAAATTACGTCAAAAACTTCAAAAGAGTATTCAATTTAAAGGTTCTAGTACTACAATAGCAGCTAACTTGAAAAGGTTTTAGTGGTGTAAAACTAATAATAATAGGAAACTTTTTATTGAAAAGAGGACATCAGTGAAGGAGAATAGAATATTTAAGAAAAATGTCCAGTTTCAGAAAAGAAAATTATTTGATTGTTTATTTGGACGAATCGTGTATTTTAACGTCCCATTCGGCGAAAAAATCGTTGTCGGATGACAGTGGTGCAGGAGTAAAAGTTCCGATTAATAAAGGAAGTGCCGATTAATAAAGGTGATAGGTTAATCATAAACCACGCTGGATGAGAAATGGGGCTCATCTCGAATACGATGTTAACTTGGAAAACGAGTTAAAAAAGAGGTGGTTATCACGACAACGTTCACAACAATTTCATGAAGTGGGCATCTGAAAATTAATTTCTGGTCTTCCCTCCCAAGACAGTGATTGTTATCGATGATGAACCATATCACATCAGTTTGAGAGAAGCCTCCGAATTCAGATGATAGGAAAGGATCATTAATCAGTTAGAAAAGAAATTATTCCTTTTAATAAAGCAATGTTAAAACCACAGTTGTATGACAACATTAAATCACATAGAAATTCAAACATAAAGTACCATTTTGATGAACAATTAAAACCATGGGCATCAGGTTCTGCGACTTCCATCTGACCATCTCGATTTAAATTCGATTGAGTTGGTGTGGTCAGTTCTAAAAATATATGTTGGTGGTAATAACATAACGGTTTTGGTAATACTCAGGAAAACCTTTTTGAAAGTATATGTTTGGGGCGTAGCTTTATATGGAAGTGAAACTTGAACGATCTGACTACCTGAGAAGAAAAAATTAGAAGCGGTGCTATAGGCGAATGTTAAAAATCAGATGGGTGAATAAAGTGAAACATGAAGAGGTGTTGCGGCAAATCGATGATGAAAGAAGCATTTGAAAAAAATATAGCTAAAAGAAGAGACAGACTTACAGGTCACATCTTTTGATATTGGAAGGACAGATAGATGGAAAATATTGTGCAGGCAGGCAACGTTGAAATATGTAAAATAAATTTTTAGAGATGTAGGATGTAGAGGTACACCGTAACGAAACGACTGGCACTAGATAGGTAATCTTGAAGAGCTGCATCAACTCAGTCAAATGACTGAAGACAAAAAAAACATAAAATTATTAATACAGTCTCGATCTTCTCCAACACAAGCTTTTATTTTCATTGTACGTACTGTATATGCAGTTATTTTATTTTTATTGGTTCCATTAAATAAAGTTATCGTAGAAAATTTAGAAACGAATTGTTTTCAATGTCATTCATTCAGATTTAGTAGTAAAATTTAATTAAACAGCATTAAAGGTAATCGAATCATTTCCTTTGTTCTATGACGGAATGATTTCCTACTTAAACATAAACTACGAGTATATAAACTGGATAAAATAAGAAAATCACTCAATTACATTTTACAGGGGAAAAATATATTTAAAATCTAAAAGTAAACGGTCATTTTGAATGTTCAAAAATTATCATCAATAGGTAAATACTAAGAAAACAGTAATATAAAAAGAAAATAAATAAGTGACAAAATAATAATTAAGAAATAAATTATACTTACGAAATAATAAAAAGACTATTTCTAATAATATTATTAGAACAGAAAAAATACTAATAACCGTTGTCGCTTTAAGCTTCTTCAAGTCGAAAGTATGAAGTTTTTCCCTAATGTGTACGTTGCAATCTGTTGTAAACTAGTGAATAATAAGCAACTCCCCCCCACCCTCGGACCAATGGGATAAGGATGAAATGTTATGATATGTAAATGAGTCCACTCTTGAGACGTGTGGTTAATTGAACCCCAACTCCACCAAAATACGCGGTATCCACTTTCTTTATAGTATTCAAATCTATAAAAAAACAACTAACCTTTAATTTGAAACTCAGAACCTTCGACTTCGAAAATCAGCTTCTAAACAACTGATTTGTGACGACGAGTTAACCACTAGACCAGTCCCATGGGCTAAGTATAAAGTTGGATTAAAATATTTAAATCGTTGAAACCTTCAACTAGGTTGCTTGCAGATTTAATTAATCCTCATTATACAGAGTTGAATAAAATAGAAATGAGTGCGATAGCATGACCTTAAATTAATCAAACAGTTATCCCCGCCTACAAACAAAATTTAAGGGAAGGAATAACTTTTTAATGTTCTTACAATAGAAAATTTTCATAATACAATTTTCAATTAATTAAAAATCTGTTTAATTAGTCTGCTAACGTTATTTATTAGCACAGTTTATATATTATTGTTAATAAAATAATTTCTCAGCTATCTAATTTCTATTTATTACGGACTTTTTTTGTAATTTTCGTTTCTAACAATCCAGTTTGTAATATCTGATCTTTTCGAAATAAAACTCTAGGAAGACAGAAATAATCTGATTCCAATTGATCTGTCTCCAATTCTCTTCAATTGTGTTCTAGATAGTCATCAAAAAAATGGGGAAAAGCACTAAAAAACAACAGCAATAACTAGACAGGGATAAAAAATGATAAATTGGAAGTATATTATTCTACTGATACTGATGATCTTACCATAATTTAAAATGATTGAATTATATTCATAATGCAAAATATAAATCTTAAAGAAAATAGCGGAAAGAATGATCCTTTAAATATCCTTTAAAAAAACATCCTTTGAAATACGTAACCGAAATAAAAGATAAGAGAAGAAGTTTTGTAAAAAGATTCGTTAAAATCTAAAGTAATTTAAAAATTGAAACACTTGAATGAAATATTACAAAAGAATTATATGGAAAAACTAAAGAAAAAATCAAATAAAATGGAATTAGCATATCAGCTGTCAAAAAAAAAATAATAAATAAATAAAGATCGACATTCTACAACACAAAATTCAGACACTACAATACAACGAAAAACTTGAATGTTAACAATCAGCAGAAACAGTGACGTAACTGAATAAATCAAGAATGGGGAAAATCCTTAAAAAGAAAGCAATATATTAAGTCCAAGGTAAAAATATACTAAGAAAAAATGAAGAGCTAAAAATACACAAAGATAAAATCTGTACCAGAGATTTGAAAAAAATTACAGACTCTAACAAAAGCAGAATTGACTTGAATAAACAGATTAATTTTCTTTACACATTTAAAAAGAATTAGTGAAAACAGGTTAACCAAAAAAATATTTAATTGCTTCCAAAAACAAGATAAAATCTAACTGGTTTTAAAGAAAAATAAGAAGCAAAGAAAAATTACACATAAAGGAAGAGGACATATTTAGAAACAAAATAAAAATATATAGTTTTCCAGAAAAACCAACAGGAAAAGAGAACAGAAGAACAAAAACGAATTCAGAGCTAAAGAATGAATATATATTGGCAAAATATGAGACAAAAAATAAAAATTGAAAACGTTGTTGTTTTAACGTGGTGCATAGAAAGACCAAAATGGAAAAAAAAAATTGTGATCAGTTTCTAAGCAATTTCCTGCTGCCGATTTCTTTGGTCTTCTATATTTATGAGTCGTTTTTTTTTCTTTATTCTAGTTTCAGTATTTCTTTTTGTTATCCGAAATTGTAGTATTGTACTTACAAACTAATTTATAAATCTTTGCCTTTTCGACGGGTTTAATTTTGTCTATAATTTTTCCTAATGTTAGTATAGAGGCCAGTTACCTAGAAGTAAAAACAGTAACGTTAAAGTTATGATTTTTTAAAGTATGTTTTTAACTTACTTCTATACAAAGAACAGTATGCAATTTTTGGCTGTTTTCTTATTTTCGTCTTCTTATTAATCTGAAGTAAGTTTGTTAAGTGTTTTTGATAAATTTGATAAGTTTGATATATATACACAGCGTAACCCAGGAGGAAAGGGAAGAAAAATTTCACCGGGATTTCAGTTCCTTCAGTGAATATGAGGTCATAAATTTTTGAGGTGTTATATAAGGGGCAAAATTGATGGTTTCTTATTTTCTTTGACCTGAAAAATCGAGTAAAACAGGTCCTAGGATTGTATCTCCTATAGTTTTTTTTATGATATCCAACGGAAAAAAAATTCGGCGACAGAAAACACGTTTTTTAGGTTTTGACTGATAAATGCGTAAATGTTATCAGCAAAGCCTATAGAGAATTAATTCTGAGAAAATTAATGTAATAAAGACTACAAAAAAAAATCAAATTTCATTATTGAAAATAGAATTAAAGTTGACAGAAAAATATTTTTAATTTTTACAAATTAAAAATAGAAGTTCTATGTATAATAAATCTAGACCATTGAAAAATAGGAGATAACCGTTCTGGAACCTGCTTTATTCGATTTTTTAGGTCAAAAAACATAAGAAGTTTACAAGTCGTATATAACGCCCTAAAAATTTCAGCGTGACCTCATTTCACCGAAGGAACTGAAATCCTGGCGAAATTTTTCCCTAGCCGTAACTCCATTACAAAGCTTTTCCGGACATACGTTTATATGAACGTTTTTTTCTTATTTTAAACTCTAGAATCAATTCCCAAGTTATTTCTCTTTCCTCCGAAATCACTCTGTGTACATAGAACGCATATTATTTTAATGGTTATAAAACAAGATGGTTCTTATTTTTCCTCCAATAAGATTATATGTTAAAGACAAATTAGTAATTTTTCACCAAATCAGGCAATATTTATAAGTTACAGCTAATACATATTTTACAAAATTGTTTTTACGAACTAATCTAAATAATAAAAACGTTGATACATATTGTTGTAATAGCTACTTTGTAACTGACCGAAATTTGAGCGTTTACGTACAAACAAAAACTACGTCAGTGATTAAAATGTTTGATGTGAAATGAGTTCACATCATATATTTTGACATAATAATTTGTCGTATAGGTCACTGTATTTGACATTGACGAATATAGTAAAAGTTAAAAGGTTCTTTGATGTTAATGTATAGTGTTTTACCTATTATAATAACAAACTGTATCGTTTTTTGAATAATCGTTAAAATGCAGTTGTTTAATCGATTACAGTTTTTTAATGGATCTAATATTCATAAAACGAAGGCACCTCATATATATATATATATATATATATATTCATAAGTAGGAATGTCACCTTTATTTTTGATGGGCTTACTGTACATAATTATATTTTTATGTTGGGAGTCAATTAAGAAGTCAAAGAAAAATAATTTTCTTATTTTACTTGGCGTACGATTCTTGCTGTTCTTGAGCTACACTACTTATTTAGATGTTTAGTTATTTTTAGATGGGATAATAAAACCGTTTAGTTATTTACAATCATCACCGTTTCTGTGCATGTAATATTATTATTAGTTAATTTTCTTGTATTTAATTTTTGTACCTTTTACTGATCCTTTTAGCTTTGTTTTAATCAATCCTTTCCTTCTCATTTATTAGTTATTCTAAAAATCTCAGTTATTTTTTCAGGTTTTAATCTCTACGTTTTTATTCTCGTTTACTAACCTCATAATTATTGTCCATTATTCTCCAATCTCCTCCATGCCTACGTTTCAAATTTCTTTAGCCTCTTTTTGTTTTGTGTTTATGTTTCATTTCATCCACAAGTATACTCGAAACATAATACTTCACAACACAGTTCTTCAAAACTAATTCCATTTTTTTTTTCAAATTAGCCATCTCTGGACCGTGTAAACAAACTTCGTTTTTTCTTTTAGGCTTTAATCTTATGCCGCTCTCAGACGTCATTTTTCTTAATCTTTCTCTGCGTTCTTTTGTGATTCTCTTGTTGCTAACTCTTTCGCCTTGAGCCATTTAAACTTATGTCCTTTTTTCTTGAAAATTTCCCTCTTTAAAATTTATTTTTCTCCTATTCCGATCTCTTAGAGATCTTACCCCATCTGTAGAAGGCAATCGTTTTTACTTTGAGATTTCCAAACAAATTGAAAATTTTTCTTCATTCATTCTCTTTGAATGACCTTAAAATATTGTTCTCCTTTTTTAATTGTGTCGATTATGTTTTCAAAGTTTCTACAAATTTCTTCGTTTGATCTTAAAATATTTTTATTGTTTTCACACTTATCTTTCTTAAAATTTTCTTTCCCTTTTAAAAATATTTTCTAGTCTTCCTTAACCATTGCTATTCTCTTTTTATTTCGTTTTCACTTTTGCGATATACTTTGTACAAGTCCAACTGGCACGCAGAAATCTGGTATTGATATTTGCTTAATACACTGGAAGGATACTCTCAACCGTATGCTTATCTAGCCTATCCATCATCCAGAATTATACTTTATTCGTGTAGTTATTTATTTTTGTTATTATTTTGAGTAATCCATCGTGAAATTAATGATAATAACGAAGTATTGCTTTTTTTCTTTATTTACCAACCGATGTTTAATTTTCATGTATACAATTTTAATTTAAGATAGAAGATATATTAATGGACAGAAATAAGCAATTATTTACATCTTATTCTGAATTGTGTGTACTTGGACGTGCGGACTTGTGCCAGTTTGGGTTATATAACATAACATTGAACCTTATTATTTTCCCTGTTTTTTCTTGTTTAATTTTTTTATTTATGGCAGATATTCACCGGTTTATTGTTTCTTACCTTAATCACATATGTTTTTATAATATTCATTTTCACTGCATATTCTACTAGATTGCCTTTTTATTTTGAAATAATCTGGTAAATATCCAGTCGTTAATTTTAAGCATTATAAATAAAAGTTTTTTAACTATTCCCAAAGATAAATTTTTGATTATAAATAAATGAATATAACAATATCAATAATATTTAATCAATATTACATAATATTATTATGTAAAAATTATTTCATATGTGTCTCACGCTTTGTTAGCGTGTCGCTTGGCAGAAGATTTCCCCTTGATTTCTGCGCTAAACTTAAGCCAGATTGTAATTCTTGGAACCAAATTAAGGATAAATTTAGTGGTTTTATTTGAAATATGATCTGAAAAAATTAAAAAAAGGTCCCTGAACTGCATTTTTTAGTAGTTTTTGAGAAATTTGGAGTAAAAGACAAAAGATTGAGGTTGAAAAATACAGTATTTTATGTTTTACGTAAAATACTTTGTTAAACGGGTAATTAACTCATACAAGTTTTAAATAAACCTTGTGGAGAACTTGATTTTGAGTAAAATTATATGAATAAAGTGTACAGAAACTAAATAAAAAAGTAACAATTATAAAGTTTATTAAAAACAAAATCTGGCAGATTTCAACAAGATATTAAACGACACTAAATTTTCAATATTACAAAATAAAAGAATTAAATATTCTAGAAAAATAGCAAATACAAACGCAAACGATAAACGATTTTTGCTTGGGAGACTGAGATAAATACCATAAAATTACGAATTATGACCTGAAAATACTAAATTTCTACCGCTGTCTCTTGATTAATAAATTAAATACAATTGACCATTTTTATATATTTAAAAAAATTTAATAAAATTCTACGTCATATATAATAAATACATCATTACTTATTGTGACCAAGGTTTGTTTTATAATCCGGTGTTAACACTGTTCTGTAAAGCTGGAAAATGAATTGAGACCTTAAAATTAGTAAAAATGACATTGCATTAAGTTTTTAACATTTATTTCAATTTAAGATCAAAAAAGGTACCGACATTCCAGAACAACTTCTTTCTTTATCTTATTTTTCCCCTCTTTTTTTTTATTAGTTTCGCCTGACTCGACCTGGTAATCACTTCCAATTACTTCAACGTTAATTAAACAAATTTTATATCGTTTCCTCTTTCACTTGTCAGTTAAACATCTGCCACATTTAATCTACAATAATAGTCGTATTATATCATTATCGATAAGTTAGAAGTTTAATAACTTGCTTCAAAATAAAAATTAAAAAAATCAAGGATGATTTTAGTTTATTCCTTAATAATTTTTCTACTAATCTAGTGAATTTCAATCGGTTATTTTAATTGGACTTCAAAAAACTAAACAGAAGTACTATTGGTTGATTACTCTTTAACCTGACTTGTATTTACAATTTAAAAAATTAAAAAAACAATTTTGAATAATCTTGTAATTAATGAACTTAATATTTTCTCATGGTCACTTAATTATGCCGTCTTTTTAACAATCGGTCAAAATTTTAGTTATCATTCTATAAACTCCAATAACCATTAGATAAACTGAGTTTGCAAATTATCTTCTATTTTACGAATAACAATCGCATCAATCAGGAATTGTAATTAATAAAAATCTTTTGTTCGTTTTGATAGGTTGTGTAAATGGAATATTTATAAATAATGAGAGACTATTTATTAGATTACTACGTTGATGATAAATTGATAAGAATATTTGTAGAGAAAAGTTTTATGAGGTATTTCACACCATTCTGAATGATTTACAAGACCTCCCGCAAAGAAAAAGACTACCAGGCCATTGACTTATGAGGAACGGTCCACAATGCAGTCTATTATTACGTATTATCCGTACAATATACTATCATTTCAAACGCAGTTGTTATTTAAAAATAACTTTTTTTTAATAAAATACTTGAATGAAAACTATATCTTGAAATATATATTTTTTGTTATGCTCTATTCCTCTTCGGTTTAAATATTTTTCAAAAGATTTTAGAAAGTTTATACTTCATATTTAGAGCTATCAAGAAATGTTTAAAGATTTTTTTAATTATGGACCCCGGACCATAAATTCAGAAACATTTTGAGCATTTTCTTTTTTGTGTTTTAACCTTTATTTAAAGGGGACTTAAATTTAGAGAAATCTTTACTTTAAGAAAATTTGTTAAGCTTAATCTATATATGAATATTTTTAGAAAATGTTTTCTTAAATTCTTTTCCCCACCTCTAAAAAATATATATTCTATTTTTTTATTAACTGTAACTTTTTTAATTTTTATTATTAATTTTTTTTTTCTCATCGCTGAAAAAACTAATAAAATTGAAGTTATATTCCGGACCCAGAATAAGAAGTAATGTTTTTGTCAGCTTTTTCAAAACAAAACACTTTCCAAAAGTCCATGCATACTTTGTTAGCTTTTTTTTGTTATTTACTCTACTTTTTTTTTGTTTATTCATATTATACTAATTTTTTATTTATCTATTTTTTTAAAGTAGATTCTAATAATGAAAGGAATTTGCTATATAAACAAAAATACAAGTAAACAGGGAATAACATAGGACCAACTGGGGCAATTTTTTATGTTTCGTATGACGCAAGTTTCAACGTTAAGCTATGTGGTAGATCGACACATATGCGCAGCTAATATTATATAAAACAATTTTCGCCCTTTTTTAATTATCGTAGAATACATTTTTATTTTTAACGTTTATATGATATAGTAAATTATTTATCTATCCTCATTGATTAATGACGTAATTAATATTTACAATCAAAAAATATAAATATTTATTTTATTTATGATGTTGAGAATAACAAACATCTGTCAGGATCGCAATTGTCAACAACTTCGTTGATTTGAAAAAGTTTACTTGAACAAATATGTACTTGAACAATAAGAATTACCTTAAATAATCAGTTAATTAAAAATACTTTATCATCAAAGATTTAAATACTGCAATGAGCACAAATATATTTAAATATTCATAAACATAATCAGTATTTTGTGACAAACTTTTCAAAAACACGAACTTTTAAACAGATTAAAATAATCCGAAATCATTGGAAACCTGTTAAAAGAAGAAAGCTGATTAAAAAAAGTCATACAGTGAGGTATCGGATAGAAATGATGTTATTTATTCATTTATATTTCCGAGGAAAAAATAAAGGCAGAGATGGATTTAAATTCAGAAACATTTCTTGGCTAAAGAACGTTAAGAATATGATTAAAAATAACGTACAAACATTCCCGAGTGTGCTCTGAAGATCAACTAGGACGTTTAATGAATGTCAGGAGAAGTGGAGGAATGCAAAAGAAGGAAATTGGAGCTATATTTTGATCCCAGAGGTAGCTGCGTGGGTCAATAGACCACATGGGGAGGTGCACCTCTGGACGGCTCAGTGGTCACGAGTCGTTTGGGGTCTACCTCTACAGGATTGGAAGGAGGTGTACGGATCAATGTCAGTATTACGAAGAAACGAACACGGTGGAGCACACCTTTTTCCTGTGTCCTTGTGAAAGGAAGAATTGCTATATGACGGTTTGGACTCGCCGGGAAGAGTCATGCAGTTGATGCTCTCGTCCGGTGAGGGTTGGACCATGTGTGCTCAGTGGTTTAGAAGAGTGCCCCGCCAGAAACTACTGGAGGAAGAACGTGAGGAGGAGAGCGAGGATGTCGGTTGAGGGCGGTACTGGGCGCCAGCCTTCGTGGGCGGGTAGGGGTGCCTCGGCATTGTCATCACCAATGGCTTACGTGGGACGCGTTCCTGCCGTCTAAGGCCGGCATAGCTGTGCGGCGTTATGAAGAGTCCACGTGTATATATATATATATATATATATATATATATATTGAGTTGTAAATATGTTGTGAATGTGAAGTGTAAATATTTGTATGAAAGTGAGGTGTGCCTGTGACGCATGTGGTGATGAGGTTGAGCCTTTACGTCAGTTCCAGTACCACGTTGCTTGAGGAAGTGGTTTTAGTGGGTTCCACTGCAGTAGGCGGTAAACCCCACACACCCATTATGTACGGGCTACTGGGCGTTTGGTTTAGGCAAATTTTCCCACTTCCGACGTAAAAGAAAATAAGGTCAACTAGGACACATGACCTACTAGACGATCAAAATTTAGTTGTAAATAGGCAGAAAAGAAGTACTACAATTATTGGTAGAATTATAATCAGTCCTATCATGAGAATGATTGTTGTGAATGGAATCTCAATTTTTGTGCAGAATATTTTTGTTAATTTTGATGATAATGAAATTTTTAATTTCCATATTTAATACATTAGTTACGACAAAACACACTTAATTATTTAGGATTTATTGGCTCTATAAAACGGAAATCTGAAATCTGTCTCTCCTTGTATGGAAAACAATCGTGTCAGAGATAAGGAAATAATTAAGAAGAAGAAAGAAGATCAATAAATAGAAGAATAAAAAAAATTAAAGAAGAAGAAGATTGGAAGAGTAAAAAAGATAGAAGAGTAAACAAGAAGGTGAAAAAAAGAATTATGACGCAGGAAATTGATGTGGATTCATCCATTAGGGTGGTATTGAACCACCACCGCTCTCTTTATCAACACAGCTAACAAATAACCAAATCACCCTTTATAAACCCCACCATTCCTTTACCCCGTAACCACTTCCCCATCATTCTTGCTTCATTTCTACACCACCTCAAACTTACGATATACTTCTGGCCTGGTGTCCTTGTTACAATAACAAGAAATAGGCTACCCTAACCGTCCCTTCTTTCCTAAACTCCAGACCCTTTTGCTATTAAGAAAACACGTGGCATTACGTCATCAGGTATAATATTAAGAGTAGCAAACAGTCAGTCTACCCTTTCCCAGCTATTCCTTTTTTTCATCCCTCGTCTGTCTATCTTTCTGTCTGTCTACACTGCTTGTTTGTCTTACTTCAAAATTATCCTCTTCAACGGTGCCACTTCCTACCCTGGTTGTTTATTAAAGGCTTCAACTTATTAACTCTGTTATTAAATGGAGATACTAAATTACATGCGTCTAACACGTGCAATTTGTTTCTCCCTCCCACTGGATCTTTTTTTCTTTTTTATTCTAATACCCTTGTATGAAAATGATGATTAAAGTTTCATTTTTTTTCTTTTTTCCGCCAATTTTTCTCATGTTACTTTAGGCTTAAACGGGATTTTTATTACCAAATTCCCTTCCCAGTTCTGATTTTCTAACCTATAAGAGCATAGCAAAAATACGTATATTTAATCGACCATTTAGTAATTAAGATAACGTCGCTTAATTTTAATGTAAGCATATAGATTCTTATTCGAAAATTTCTTTTTCAATTTTTTTTAAGTAATCTTTTTTATAAAACCAATAGTTATGATAATATTGTTTAAAAAATAAGAAAAATTTACGTAAGATTTTTTGTTGTCGCTAAAAAATCCTTTTAACTAAATCTATAATTTGAAAAATATCTTCTTAAAACTTGAATGAACAATACATGTGACCAAATTAACCTAATAATACATATGCAGAGAATTTAGCTTTGATTTTAGTTTATGGATTCTAGTTTTGTTTACACAAACACACAAAACAAAGCTTTTAATTATAAAAAGATACAAAAAATTTGTAATTACGTAGATGAAAGTTAAAGTTTAAAATTTGAGATTTATAAAGGATGTTTTTCATTTTTTTAATTTAATTTTTGCAAAAAATCTCATCTATATTGTGTACAAAACTTCATTATAATATTTAAATAATGCAGTAACTTATGTGAATTAATAACAACATTATAGATAGATATCAAAATGAAAACATTACTAGCGTTATTATACTTTGTTGACTTATGGAAACCGAGTTATTAAATAAAGGTGGTTGAACATTTAGTGCTTGTTTATCTTATTGTTTTTACACTTCAATACCCATACTGCGGTGTTTGTGTATTAATACTCAGCCTTTTAAATTAGTATACTATCATAATCTGATCTTAATCCACTATGTAACGAGCCTATTACAATAGCCATTCATGAACGAGTGCGAAGTATAAGTAATTGTAAGTTGCGACGCGAGCCTTGGCGGGTGTCGTAAATTTCACAGTAGTGCATTACTGGCCATTATACAGAATTTCAAACGGTATTTTTTTTCTATGGCTGAGAAAATATTGGATTACTATTGGATCAATGATAAGATTTCATTGTTTACGGAATATATTTTAAAAAAATTTTAAAAATACATTAAGCAATACATTTCTGCGGCAATAGGTTTATTAGTCATAAGTTTTGCCTTTTTTTTAACATCGATCGGTGTTATAGTCATTTCTTCCTTAGAATTCGACATAATTTACAAAAGGATAAAGAGTGTAGTAGAAACTTAGTTACATATTGGTGTACTTTCAAATTAACCTTTGCTTACTACTAACAACTAAATCGGATTAAAATCAAATTAAAATAACAGCTGATACGTTAAACAATACCCGCTATTGATTGGTCAGTGGTTGAAAAGAGTAGGTAGGCTTTTGATTGGTTGAACACCTATATTGTAATGAAAATCTTATTTCATAATGACCCTCACTATGATACAGGTTCCAGCCGCGTAATTCAAACGTTCTAATACAACTGTAGAAAAATAGCTTACTTGTTACAAATAGAATTGTATTTGTATTGATCACTGTTTTCTAAATATAAGCCAAACTTTATTCTGGAGATTTTTACTTTGCTGGCATCATAGCTCTACAACTATGCTGCAAGAAGGAAATTATGGTAATCAGTTAAAAAATTAAATATGGATTTTTTTTTCATTTCTCAACGTTTCATAACCCAGGAAACCCCAAAAACAAAAAAGTAGGGGTAATTTTCATACGTATGAAAATACGTACGTATGTTCGTGTGTTGGCGTATTTTGAAAGTTAATAACTTTTGACTAGATAAACCGATTTTGATGAAATTTGACACAGATATTCGTGTGTACGGTGTAATTTATTGGCATAAATTTGGGTCAATATCTCAGGTGGAGTAAATAGTTTCTTTGGAGTCAAATCTTTGAAAATTTTGCAAACTTAGTCCCCACTTTATATTAAGCTCAGTACATGTGTTCATATACCTTACAATTTAAAAACAAATTTGACCCTAAATTCTCCCCTTCCTCATAACTGGAAAAAAACTATCTTTTTATTTATTGCGTATTTTTTAACCGAATCTTTTTTATGCTTTCCTGTTCAAAGTAGTGCAAGTGGTAAAAAAAAAATACTTTGGGGACAATCTTGGGAGTAGAGAGCCGAAATTAAAAATATCGATTTTTGAAATTTTTTATTTAAAATTTTTTAATTTATTTAAACTTTTAATGATATATTACAATAAAATTTTATCATAGTTAATCCCCAACCAAAAAAAAATTTAGGCAACTTTTTATTTGACTACATTTTTCAGTGGAATATTTTTTTTAGTTTCTTCCATTTAACATAGTAAACGTAGACAAATCAAAAGATTTTTTGGGGTTTGGAGGAGGAGATAGAAGTGACATATAGTTTTTAGAATTTTTAAAACTTTTTTTAACCCGATAAAATTGATATGGGCCCAAGTCAAAGCTATACTGGAAGTAATAACACAACATTTAAGTTTAGTGGTGTAAAAAATCTATTGATAGAAGGTGTTAATAGAATAGATGCAAATACTTGGAAAAATTGTATTCAAAAATTAAAGAAGAAAAGAACATGGGAACAGGACAGTTTGCGTGAAGAAAATATTATTGAAGATATTGTGATAAATTTGGGAAACGGTGACAATAGTTCAATAGACAGCAGCTTATCGGTTATTGAAGAAACAGACTGAGCTAACAAATACCTTTTCTGTAAATTGATGAAATTTTAATATAGCGTAATGTAATTTCTTATAATGTTTATTTTTAAAGTAAATACATCATTTTTAACAATTTTCACATTTTTTTTATTACAAGCTACTTTTACTTCATTTTTATGTTTCTAAAATGGATTGCCCTAAATAAAATTAGAATCATAACATTGTTACGTCTTGGTTTGCTGCACGTTTTCGGTGAAACAAATTATAAGTATTCGACTAATGGCTATTACTAGTCGTTAGACGGGTACAGTAAATAATTACAAATAAGGCGCACCCATACGCATCCCAGATGACGCCGGCTTTGCTCGTCGTTGTGCAATTAATTACAAATGAATCATTCCCTCCGATTATTAATATTTCATCACAATTTCTTTTTACTCGTGTAAATAAAAAGTTCTCTTATTTAGTGCAACGTATCTTATTCTGAACGGTGAATTTAATTACAATTTCTGCTCTTTATATTTGCTGTACGGTAATAAACCTCTGTAATTATTTTAAAAACTGTAATTATTATTATTTTGTTATTTTATAATTATTATCTGTCGGTGTTAGGTCCGGTACATAAGTAAACTAATTTTTTTTTTGTAATTATAAGTTAGTTGGTCTGCCCCCGTTATAGTTGTTTACGAGTTGTTATCTGGTCCGTCGTAGTTTTTTTTAAGAGGAATGAACGAACCGGTACTTGGAATTTTTTTGAGAACAATTCACCAACGACAGGAATATGGAAAGTATATGTAAAAAGAACTCAAAAGATCCAATAACACTTCATATTTAAGAGATCACCTAAAACGAAAACACGTAGGGGTTTACGAAACTGGGATGGCACCACCACATAAGAAAGCAGATTTTTGAAATCACTGTATCTTTCTATGCCATGTGAGAGCCGAGCCTTCAGAAAAACATGAAATATTGCAAATAGCGAGAATAATCAATCCGTGGCATCCATATCAACTTCCGTATCACTTCTGTTATCATGTCCTCTTCCGTATTTTCTAAAACTTTAACCCTGTAGTTTCTACAATATAAATCTAAAGATTTGTCTGTAAGGATAATAAATAAAATTAATAATTCAGTGGCAGAAATGATTTTCAAAGATTTACTACCTCTTCCTGTCGTAGAAGATGAAGGCTTTAAAAAATTGTTACAAGAACTCGAGCTGCGCTACACCTTGCCGAGCAGGAAAAAATTAATAAATTCTGCTACGCCAAACATTTATAAAAATGCAAAAACAACGGTTAAAAACATATTAAAGTTTCTTATTTTCCTATAACAACGGATGTTTGGACTTCAAGAAATACGGTTTTTTTTCTGATTTATTTTTCTTTTTAGCCTCCGGAATCACCGTAAGGTATTACTTCAGATGATGAATGAGAATGAAATGTATGAATGTAGATGAAGTGTATTCTTGTACAGTCTCAGTCGACTATTCCTGAGATGTGTGTTTAATTGAAACCCAGCCACCAAAAAGCACCGGTATCCACGATCTAGTATTCAAATCTGTATAAAGGTAACAGCTTTTTTGTAATTTTTTTTAACTAGAACGGCATGAGTTATAGTCTTTCGTTTTACGTACAATACAACTGCAAAAAAAAATCATACAGGTCAGTATTTGACCGAAATATTAAAAGAGGTTTCCCGCGAATGGAAAATTAGTAATAAAATTGTGGCATTGATTTCGGACGCGGGCGCTAATATGAAATGTGCCGTAAAAATTTATTGTCTCCATAACATTCCGTGTGTAGCTCATATGCATAACCTAGTAGTAAATGATGCGATTTCACAGTGTGATGGACTACTAGATTTAATTAAAACATATTGAAAAATTGTATCACATTTCAAGCATGGTGTAGTTGCAGCAGATAAAGTAAGACCAATTTAGTCGTAGATGGAGAAAAAAGGATTAAAATTAAAAACTGACTTACAAGTAGGAATTCAACACTTATGATGTTTGAAAGGTTAATACAACTGAAGGAACCCGTGTCAGTTGCACTTGCAGCATTGCCGTAAAGTCCACAATATAACAAATATCCAATGAGATACTTTAACTGAATGTAAATTTACTTAAACCGTTCGAGATTATGACATTAGATATATCTGCCGAAAATTATCTCATCTTATCGAATATCATTCACTTTGTAAAAGAAATTATGCGTACAGTTAAACAGTAAATTGTGATATCTTCCAAAGGCGAAAAATTAAAAAAAAGGTTTCATTTTAGAATTCACAACCGCTTGGGAAAACGTGAAAAAATTATTGTATCCACAACCCTTCTAGATCCACGGTTCAAGAAAGCTGCTTTTGGGAATGACAGCAACTTAAAAGATGTACTAGGTTTGTTGACAAATGAATCATGTTTGTTATTAAAGCCAGGCGAAGAACAGCAGCAGTTAACAGCTGAAAAACTTGACAACAAAGGTCTAACAAAGAGTAAAAGACAGCGAATTTGTTGAATATCGTAGTCAGTGAAGTTCAAGAAGTTTCAAAAAGCGTGAAATCTTCTAGCTATTCCTTAATTACTCAGAGGAAATATTTTGAGCATGAGGACAGGCACGCGAGTTGTACAACGTTTAGGATGAAATATAAAGCGACTCTTTCACAGTTCAGTTAGCTACAAATATTTACCCATTCCTGGGACCTCTACACCGACCGAAAGAGTTTTCTCCAAAGCGGGAAAAATTCTCTCGGAGAGAAGAAGCAGGTTAAAACCAAAAAATGCTGACTTTTTTGTATAAAAATATATAGAAACACGCAACTGCAGTAACACCTGTTTTCGTGGTAATTTTGCTAAATTTTATCTTCATAAAAATATTTTTTTGTTACTTCGCATGTTCCTTTTTTTATTTATTTTTATTGTTTTTACGTGCATCGACTGCTAGGGTTATTAGCCCTCGTCACATTCTTTAAAAGAGGTTAGTATATCCATCTGGATCGTCATATGTAAGGGTTTAAAGGGCCCTTACATTTGATTTAAAAACACAAACTACACAGAAACATTAAACAAAACAAAACAACACTTATGGGATGTAAAGGGCCCCGATCTTAAAATTTCTGATAAAAATCTCAAAGAACATGAAATTAAAAATACAAGTCTACACAATACCAATATTTCCTTCTACCTTTCCCGTTTATTTGTTAATTTAGCACCCTCGGGGCGACCAGAACCGCCATTAAGCAGTATATCAGTCGCACCAGGATGCCGTGGCAGTTGACTCCCTCCTATAAACAGGTTGCAGGCATGCATTGCGCCCACCCATAGCCTCACGCCCTCAGTCCGCCCTTGAGGGTCTCTCATGCCATCATTGGTCACACCCCGACTCACTGCTCTTGAATGCAGACGAGCCAGGATGGCCTAGGCAAGAGGGCTACCTCCCGTCACTATACGTGCCACGCTTCGAGACTCCCATACATATAAAATACCTCTTAGAGATTATTTAACACACCTTTAACATTTTTCAACTTTTACAGACTTCTAAGAAGTCCACTGGCTTGTAAATAAGCAACTATCTTTTCTTCATTTCCATTATCCAGATCAGCAGTAATGTCATTTCTTAGACGGAACCTCTTTCTGTGGTCCTCATATATGGTACACTCTTCTGTTAGATGCTTAATTGTAAGTTTTTTATTGCAATCCCCGCACATTGGTCTCTCTTCGCCGGTTAACAAATATGAATTTGTTAATCGCGTGTGACCGATTCTAAGTCTGGTCACAGCTACTTGTTCACGGCGAGTCAACCTCACGTCGCTTTTCTATTTATATGGAGAAGTTTTTACTGAGTTTAATTTGGTATTTAAACTCCTCCAATCAGTATTCCACTTATTTCTTACTATGTTAGTTAGACAGTTTTTAACATCTGCCACTCTTACAGGAAATGCAACCAAATCATCGCAGAATGTTGCCTTTCTGGCAGCTTCGTCTGCGCTTTCATTACCTGTAATACCAGCATGCTCTGGAGTCCATACAAATACGCATGGCTGTCCTCGTTGGTTTAAAACGTACAAATGGACAGGATGTTTGCAATTAGGATATCCTTAATGTTCTTGTTCCGAATTGCAACAAGTGCACTTAAAGAATCGGAACATATTAGCACTCTCTCTTCGCAATAGTGTTCTGTGAAGCGAAGAGCTTGCTGAATGGCAGTAACTTCTACCGTATAAACACTGGCCATATCTGGCAGTTTCCAAAAATGGGCTTCTCCATTTACATATATGGAGCATCCAACACCATGTTCGGTCTTAGAACAGTCAGTATAAATTCTAATATGTTCTTCGTAACTACTGACGGTTGCCAAAAATTCCTGTTGGATGATCACTGCTGGTTTCTTTTTTATTTCTTCGTTGAGAGATCCAACCTTGTATTTACCGCTGGCAAAAGCGATGGCGGTATTTCTCTAGTAGAAATTGCTAATGTATCTGGAATAGCAATTTCGTATTTTCTTCTTAATTCGTGGTACCTAATTCCGGCTGGTCTGGAATAGGTAGCACGACGTTCGTATAATGCAGCCATAGGATGGTTGTTAAAAAGTTTCTTATTTATATGGGCAGGAAAAGCCCGTATATTTGCTGCATATCTTAGCAAAAGGATATCTCTTCTATAATGTAGTGGCAGTATTCCGGCTTCGGACATTAGACTAGTCGCCGGACTTGTGAGGAAAACGCCTGACGCATATCTTATTCCGCTATTATGAATTACGTCTAACTTTCTTAAATGCGACTTCCTAGCGGATGAATATACAATACATCCGTAGTCTAGTTTTGATTGAACCAATGCCTTATACAATCTCAATAATATTTCCTTATCTGAGCCCCAATTAATATTCGATAAACATTTTATAATGTTTAGGGCTTTTTTGCATCTATCACTCAAGTCCTGTATATGTAATCCCCACGTAAGGGATTTATCCAATGCCAGTCCTAAAAATCTCACATTATCCTTATATTGTATTGGATTATTGCCAATTGTCAACGTAGGACTTTGGTGAGGAATTCTCTTCCTACAGAAGTGTACACAGCACGATTTTTCTGGTGAGAATTGGAATACATTATTCTTTGCAACTTCATTTAGAGCGTTAATCGCTCGTTGCAATTTGTATTTCACCATAGCAGTCTTGTTGCTGGCATACACAATTGCCAAATCATCAACATAGACGCTTTTGCTGATTTCTACTGGAATCGCTAATATCAATTTATTAATGGCGATGGTAAACAAGGTACCGCTCAGCGGTGAACCTTGTGGTATGCCATTTTCCAAGATTCTTTCAGATGAATATACATTGTTGACGCGTACTTGGAAAGTACAGTCATTATATAGTTGCTCAGTAAGACTGGCAGATTGCCACGAATGCCCAATTCATGTATCTGGAGCATTACTCCATGTCGCCAGGTCATATCAAAAGCCTTCTGCAGATCGAAGAAGACTCCAACACAATGCTTCCTTGTGATAAAGCTGTTGTATATAATATTCTCTAACTTGATCATTTGATCGGTGGTAGAATGGTATTGCCGAAAACCTGCTTGATATTGTGATATCAGGCTTTCTTTTTCTAAAACCCAAACGAGTCGATTATTAATCATTTTTTCGAGTATTTTTCCCATTGCGCACGTCAAAGAAATAGGACGATAGCTATTGGGATCTGTTAAATTTTTATTTTTCTTTGGTACTGGAACAACATGTGCTTTTTTCCACTGCTGCGGCTACATTCCATCCACCCATATTTGATTAAAGAGTTATAATAATCTGCGTTTTGCAGTGGTATTCAGCTGCCTGATCATATTATAATGGATTTCATCCGGACCAGCAGCTGTGTTGCCTGCTTTCTCCAACGCGTTCACAAATTCTTCCATTTTAAATGGTACATTATATGAGTAATTATACTCAGTTCTGAAATTTAGTAGACCTTCAAGTTCTTCTTTTTTTGTCCAAAAATCTTCTTCGTAGTTAGCTGTTTTGCTGGCTTTCTCGAGGTGAGTGGATAATAACTCTGCAATTTCGTTTGGAGTGTCCTTAATTTCATCTTCATCTTGAAGGCTAGTTATGGGAGAAAAATCTTTACGCCCACAAATCGCCTTCACTTTCCTCCAAACATCTGATGCAGTAGTGGTTCTGTCAATGGATGACACGTATTGGTGCCAGGATCGTTTCTTAGAATCTATTATGAGACGTTTTGCATACGCCCTGTATTTTTTAAAGGCAATAAGATTATCTGTGGTTGGACGTTTCTTAAAGGCGTTATTCGCTCTTTTCTTTCTTTTTATAGCTTGATTTATTTCATCGTTCCACCATGGAATGGGTTTCTTCGTAAGTTTCCCAGATGTTTGGGGAATGAATCTCGATGCCGACTCAAGTATCGCATTAGTTATAGCGTCGACATCGTCTCCGATGACTCCAGTTGTTTCAGGGAGTATCGTTCTAGCTGTGAAGCTCGTCCAATCTGCTTTATCAAACAACCATCTTTTAGCGTTGGGGTATTTATTCCTTGTAACAGCAGTTATAATTTGCACCGGGAGATGATCGCTTCCATGCAAATCGTCTAAAACATGGAAGGTGTACCTCGGTGCTATCGATCCGCTTATTAGAGCAAGATCTATGTCGTACACAAGAATCGGAACAAAACACAAAAGAATACCAGCGTATTGTTTTTCTTTTGTAGAAAAAAGATCTAGCTATCTTCACTGATAAACTAAACACAGCTCAAAAACCAAATTTTTGAAAGAAATCGTGAAAGTACTGGACTACAAATTTCATTTGAAAAAACGGAAATAATGACAAATCTAAACGAACACACAGGAAAAATAAAAATAAAATTAAAGTCGTGGAAAAATCTAAATATCAAGCCGAAGTAAATCATAAAATGGACTAGACAGAATGTATTTAGAAAATCGAACAAAAAATGGGAAATGGCTTTCCAACTAACTGAAAATCTTTATAATAAAAAATCGATTTCTTACAATGCGATGTTCAGAACTAAAACACTGTTTTAAAAGCTGAAAAAGTTGTTCATGACAAAAGGGGAAACAGCAACAGAATCATAGAAGAAAGCAGAGAATGATTAAGAAAAATTGTGACTGACTTGATAAACTAGATTAAAGCCTCAAAAAAAAGAAAATTTGTTCGAAGTGATGGCCAGTTCGAAAAAAAATTTTTTGAAGAATAATTTTTATTTAAAATTTACAGTTAATTAAATCTTAATCAATAATATTTTTTCTGGCTAAAATTTAGTCTTTGTTTTATCCCGTTTTAAAAACTAGAACGTAGAGAGATTTTATAATGATTTCATCGTATCTTTGTTGTTTAATATCGAATTTTTGGGTAAGCCTGATCATTTTGTTCAAAATTAACCCCCTTTCAAATTTTAATTTCATAAAACATTTTTATAATTAGCGAGAGAGATATTAATATAAAAGGCCGCCATTTTTTAAATTTAAAAAAGTAAAATAAAAAACGGAATTTGATTATTTGTTAAAAAATATTAGATTTAAAGAAAAATTAATGATTTTAATTTAGATTTTAAAAATGTTAGTTTGAATTTTAATAAAATATTTTGATTGTGAACGAAACATTATTTTTGGTGTTACGTAGAAAGGAATTTTTTTATTTAATATGCTATTATTTTACTCCCAAATTTATTCCATTTATTCTGTATTAATTATATTTTGAATTAACTGTTTTATTCTGTACACAGGCGAAAGCTTTTTACATTAGATGCCTCGGTCGCAATAATTCTTTTTCAAAATTATCGAAGTTTCTTTTTCTTCTTATTTCTTATTCTTTATCATTTCATTCTGATTTTTTCCATTCTTCTGCAAAGCTACACTTTTCATTATTTCCTTATTTTCGTTTTTTTAAAATTCTATACTTGTAAATAAAATTACACGTATTATAATTGAATTTAAAACATTAGTTTATTTTACGCTTCAATTAATTTATATAAGTTTTAATTAATTGTAATTGATAAATTAATTAATCCAGAATGTAATTGATACCTCTTTTACTACCCAGTTTAATAATGTTACAGGAAAATAGACTATATCTTTAGAAGTTGTATTAAGTGGATCAAACTCATTTAATTATATCTTGAAACAAATATGGAACTAACTACTGTATCTCTGGATTAAGATCTAAGATATAAGGAAAGATATATATATATATATATATATATATATATATATATAGAGAGAGAGAGAGAGAGAGAGAGAGAGAGAGAGATAATATATATAGGGAGCGAGTGAGCGAGGGAGTGAGAGAAAAAGAGAGAGAAACAGACAGACAGATAGTCAGAAAGGAGAGGGTGTAATGGTAAACTCAAGCAAATCAACTGTATCTGACCTCATTAAATTCTTCCGCCTCTTAAACCTATTTCCCCCCTCCTCATTCTTTTCCATATACTCAATGCCCTTAATTCATCCACTAAACCCCCTCTCAATCTCTTATTTACTCCTCATCTGATTCAAATTTAACTAACATCCGTTAAAAGTTGATAATATTAATTTCAAAATTGCATTAATACATTATAACATTTCCATTACTACAATTTCTAATAGGTATTCTATAATTATCAATTAGTCTTAAATTTTTTGTTTATATGTACTCTCGGTGTTCAGCCTAAACAAAAAACTACGACAAAGAAAGAAGCCCCGCCACCCGGTTGTGGGGCAACGAGGCCTTCTGGCATATTCGGAGGCGGAGAGGGCGGAGGTTTTCGCCGACACCCTGGAGAATCAATTTACTCCAAACCCCCCTCCCGCTACGAATGACGACCACACAACCGAGTTGGAGTCCTTCCTCGTAGATTATTCAGGACGCCGCACCAGAAATAGACCAAGTTACTGAAGCGAAGGTTTCCGCAGCAATCAAAACTACAAGCCCCGACAAGGCTCCGGGTGTTGACGGGATCGGTGCCCGCGCATTTCGGAATGTTCCACCTGCTCTTATAGCGACCATAACCACAATATTCACGTCAATTTTGTACGTTGGATATTTTCCGAATTGCTGGAAAATTGTAAAGGTGGTATGCTTACTCAAACCTGGGAAAAATCTGCTCTTTCCCCAGAATTAAAGGCTGATCTCCTTATTACCAGTGTTGTCAAAGCTATTCGAAAGAATTTTCCCGGAGAGACTTAGACGACATTTGGGAAAAGAAGTACGGTCTGAGCAATTTGGGTTCAGGGAGGGCCACTCACGACCCTCCAACTAGTTAAAATAATCGACAGTCTTTTCGGAGGCCTAAATAGAAAAGCGGTAACTGCAACCGTTTTTCTAGATGTGACTAAAGCCTTTGACAAAGTTTGGCATAGCGGCTTGCTGTATAAACTCGCACATACGACGATTTCCTGTCGCTATGTCAGATTGATACAGTCTTATTTACTAGACCGGCAATTTGTTGTACGCGTAGGGGGAACAATCTCCTCCACCAGAGACCTAGTCGCTGGAGTCGCAAGAAGCAGTGCTTTTGCCGTTCTTGTATACGGCCTACGTCAACGATATGCCTCTGTCGGAAGGAGTCAAAACAGCTCTATACGCAGACAACACGGCATATTATTATGAATTCAGAAATGTAGATTACGGAATCGAGAGACTCCAAAGGCAACTGGATCTAGTAGAGCCGTGGCTCGATATGTGGAGAATCAAGGTCAACGGTGAAAATTCGGTGGCAGTGATGTTCACGTACATGACACGAGCTCCAGCCAGGCAGCTGGAAATCTCAGGAGAGAAAATCCCTCTTGGAAACAGTCAAGTACCTGGGAGTAGACCTGGATAAACGGCTTACCTTAGGAGAACATATTAAATATGTGACCCAAAGGGCAAAGGCTGTTAGGGCCTCACTATATCCAGTACTGAACAGTGCCAGCCCATATCCACTGGCGACCAAACTGCTCATTTTTCGGCTATACGTCCTGCCGATTCTAACATATGCTTACCTGGCATGGAGAGCTTTGTCGAACTCCGCGCTTCAAAAGAAATTAGAAGTCGTCCAAAACATAGCGTTGCGGACGATATTTGGAGCACCGTGGTTCGTCAGAAACGCCACGATGCGGGACTACCCACCGTATCCGATGTGGGGGTGGCGCAGGCACGCAGACTGTTCGGGAGATCGGCCGTGTCCGAGCACGGCCATCTCCGGGACATCTGCCGAGAGGACCCTACTCCACAGGGTATAAGAAAACGGCCTCATGCCGTATTAGACGAACCACTGTGAAGAGGCGGTACGGGAGTCAAAAAATGTCAAGCCAGGTTTAGGAGCTTCTACATCGCGTAACCTATAAATGAAACCGCGCGAAAATTCCGGCTGCGAAATTAATCGTTTTCACAATTAAATTCTGTTAAAACTATAAAAAACTAGAAAACACCCCACACGGTCCCATGAAGGAGACCACAATTTAATACAGTCAGCATATGCGACTCCCTCCGGAGAAGGTGGCGCATTGCTTCCTCAAAATAACTGGGGCCCCGGTAGGCGTATTCCTGCTAGCCCATAAGGTGCTAGTACCAAAAGGACTTCAGCGGATGGGCTGAAGGGAAATCATGCCGGGAGTACTAGGCTCAAAAGATTAGTCTCCCACAGTCAGACCAGTAAATAAATTTCACGCCGGTCAATACGGATAGGAACGCAAATTACTAAATCCGTCCATAAATAAAACTTAAAATTTATAACCGCTATTAAATAAGCCCATGAAACCCGCCCGAAAATAGAAAGATACAGCATCAAGGGACATTGTCCAGAACTCATTTACGCGATATGTAACATACGTGTTACGCAAACTTAAACGTTTGTTTGTTTGTGTGTGTGTGTGTGTGTGTGTGTGTGTGTGTGTGTGTGTGTGTGTGTGTGTGTGTGTGTGTGTGTGTGTGTGTGTGTGTGTGTGTGTGTGTGTGTGTGTGTGTGTGTGTGTGTGTGTGTGTGTGTGTGTGTGTGTGTGTGTGTGTGTGAGAGAGAGAGAGAGAGAGAGAGAGAGAGAGAGAGAGAGAGACCGCACGCGTAGTTCAAATACATACACAGAATAATTTTAAGACACCATACTAATGGTAATTGAATCATGCACGAGTACTTTAAAAATAAGAAGTAATTGTTTTACTAAATTTATTCTTATGAATTCATAATAGGTTAATTAATTATAACAAAATCTTATGTTTTAAACATTATAAATTATAATCACGTAAAATTTTCATTTACACAGTTAACTGATAATTTATTCAGTTTCTCGCATTTGAATTTTTTTGAAATTATTATTTACCACTTTAAAAATTATTTGTTAAAATATTAACTATATTTATTTGATGCTATGTTAAAAAAAAAAGCTGGAAATCGTAAAAAATTCGAAAATATTGTAAAATAAACATTTATAAAAATCGGCGAAAAAAATAGTAAAATAAAATAAATAAATCAAACATGTAAAAAAAAAAAATCGTTAAAAATTCTACGAAATTGCAAAAGAAAAAAGCCTTAAAAACTCATTAAATGTTCTTGCGCAATTTTGGCATATTAAAAATACTTACAGTAAATATAATATTCACTAAAATTGGTTTTATAAAAGCTTAAATATAAAAATAAAAAATTTCCGAATTTCCAAAATTTTAAATTAAAAGATCCTAATTATCACAGGGGATTTTATTTATTGATTATGTTGATTACAAAAATAAAATGTTGTCATAAAAATTTCCAAATTTCGAATAAATTAATATTTTATTTTAGGAGTTTTGTTACTCTATGGGAAAATTGAAGAAAAAGTTATTTACTCTAAAGTGATCCGTAACAAAAAAAAAATTAAATTAAAAGAAGGTTGTTTAAAAATATGGATAAAATAAAGTAAAACTTTTATAAAAGTTATGAAAAAAATTTCTTCTCATTTTAGGCCCGGAATACACTCATACCGTAGGCACCAAAGTTATTTTAATTTAATTAGTCCTTTAAGTGATGAAGAAAAATAAAAGAAAGGTTTTTAATAATATAAAACACAAAAATACGTAATATAAAAAAAACACAATATATATATTTTTTAAGAGGTGGGAATTAAATTTTAAGAAAGATTTATCTAAAAATATTTATTTATACGTTAAGCTAAAATTTACTTTAAAGTTTTCACTAAATCTATCACCAAATTTAATAAAGGTTAAAATAAGAAAAAGAAAATTTGCAAAAACCTTTTTTGCATTTTAGGTCCAGGGTTTACAATTTTAAAATATTGTAGACATTTCTTGATTGCAAATCTATCACCCGCTGTAATAAAGGGTAAGATAAGAAACAGAAAATTTTCAAAAAACGTTTTTGCGTTTTAGATCCGGTGTCTATAATTTAAAAAAATTGTAGACGTTTCTTGATACCTCTGTGTATGAAGTATATACTTTCAAACAATCTTTGAAAAACATTTAAACCGAAGGTAGCTAGAAGAAAAGAACAAAAAACATACATCTCAATTTTAAAATGGGAATAAATGGTGGGGGAATAACTTTTTGAAAAAGATTTTTTGGGGATATTTATATATGCATTTTTGGTTTGCAAGTTTGTTTTAATAACGGTTTCTCTAAATTGATTGAAGAAAATCGGATCATTTTTTGCGATATCCCGTACCCTTAACGAATTATGAAAAAATGATTCTATTAAAAAAAACTCAAAATTATCAGAATTACGTATAAATTAAGCTACGTTTGAGTACCTCGTCTATCGCAAAAGCATATCCCATTAAAGATATAGCTAAGCAAGATATAGCTAAAAAAAATAAAGATATAAAGGTTACTTTTTTGGGGGAGGGGGTGAATATTAAATAGAAATTTTTGGTAATTAGTGAGTGATCTTGATAAAAAAACCTCAACTTTTCTAAGAAAAATTTTTTGCTAAAGTGCCCCAGTAAATGTATAAAATTCTATTTCGGCCAAAACACCCTCCTTCTTCCAGTTTTTGAAAAATTGAATAGGTAGTACCTGTCTACCAAGTATGAAGAAAATCGGTCAACGGGGTCCAGAATTAGGCCAAATACAGGCCAATATACGTACACATAGAAATCAGTCTGACAAAAATAAAGTTTTTGGACTTGGGAGCATTAGAAGAGAATTTTCTTTCCCAAATTATTTACAGTTTATTTAATTTTTATTAATTTTTAAAAAATATTAAAATTACACCTCAAGGCCAATACTTAAAAAAAACAATTTATTTATAATTTTGTTTTACCTATAATTGACATTTCATCTCATGAAATAGCCAGTGAAGCAATAGCTAACGCTGATATCGGAGGCTAAAAACAATCTTATTCAGATAAGACATTCAGCTACATAGTCTTTCAGATGTGATCGCAGTGTTGTAATGCCGAATTTTGGATTTTACTGATGTACCTTTTTTTATAGACGGTTTTAGTTAATTGATACGTTCTTGTTTTTTATTTTGTCTTACTTTGCTTCTTTATTTAAAGAATATGATTTTGCTTTAATACTTGCATTTTCCTATATTTTTTATTTTTCCTTATTTATTTCCAGCCGGTTTCTTGCCTTGTTAGAGTTAATCATGAACTCTAAAGGTCCTCAAAGGCTATACGTAGTCCTGCTTTCTCTGCTACTTCTTTTGATGTATCCGCTTCAATTTTCTTAACGTTTTCGTTCTCTGCCTATTACTAAATCGTCCACAAAGAGTAAGCATTCTACATTATTACTTTTGTATAATTCCACCATTACACCATACACAGAGTGTATCACGAAGTTCTCCCAAAACTTTAATAACCTATTCTACTCGTGAAAGTAATGGAAAAAGTTTATATAAATATAAGTCCTAAAATGCTTTGTTTGCGAATTACTGCTAGTTAAAGACTTCGCTCGGATTTCAGGTACCCCGGTGAAGTGAGATCGTACTGAAATTTTAGGACTTAATTAAGGGGCAGAATTTATGATTGTTTATAGTTTTTGGCCTGAAAATCGAATAAAATTGGTCCAAGAACCGTATCTTATTAATTTTTAAGAAATCTGGGGTGAAAACCAATAAACTGGGGTAAAAAACCCTGTTTTTTATGCACAAAAACTTTGTTAAATTGGTAATAAAAACATAAAACTTGTAGAAAATTTAATTTTAAACAAAATGGACTAAGATAAGTTGAATAAAACAAAGAAAAGTTACAAAAATTTGAATTCTATTTAGAAACGGTACACTAAACCAATGTGCATTATACATACCAGTTTATAATAAATGTTCAAAAATGAGCCCGTCATTTTCAACACATTTCTTGGCACACTTCTGCACTGCTTTTGTTGATCTTATAGAGTACAATAGGTTATGAAAGTCCTGGGAGAACTTCGTGATAACTCTATATTTATTATTTGTGTTGACATGGATTATAACAAATTACTTTTTTATTCATCAATTTTTTTTTTACTTTTCTGACTGTTCTGATCAACATTTTCCCCAGTTTTCCTTGATCCTTTCAGGAATATTCTGAAGTTGTACCATTTTACTTATTCATAGATAACGTCATGTGACGTTAGTTATTAAAATTTTCAGTGCGGTAGAGCTAATACAAAATAATTCTGTTGAGATACGGAAAGCTACCATAAACATTCATCGTCGGGCAGAGTACTGTGGCGGAGGACATTTTCAACAATCTGGAATGTTTTGTTTTTAATTAACTTCGAAAAGTTTACATTTTTATTTAGTTTCTATTAACTTTATTCATACACTTTTACTCAGAATCAGATTTTCTACAAGTTTGTTTAAAATTTTATTGTCTACAAGTTTGTTTAAAATTTTATTGTTTATTGCTCATTTAACAAAGTTATTTTACCCCACACATAAAATAGTCTGTTTTTCGACTCCAATATTTTTAGTTTTACCTCAGATATCTCGAAAACTACTAAAAATACAGTTCTGGGATCTATCATTATTTTAATTTTTCAGATTTCATTTAATATAAAACCACTAAATTTGCTTCTTAATTTGGATCCCAAGAATTATTCTGACTTATTGCTACCGAAGACGTAGAAATTGGGGCGAAATCTTTTGCTACGCGGCACTCGCTAAGGAAGCGTTTCCGAACCTATTTTATATGAAATTTCTTCTTTAATTTCACTAGTAGAATATGTCCTGAAAGTTTGTTACATTATCCGTAAATCATCTGTAATTCACTTACGGGAGTATATGATTAAAGGTGGATAAACAATAATGAAATATAAGAAATATCGGAATTAAACTATGCAAAACTATGAAATATTTTTATGTCTTGTTTTTAATGAAGTTATATTAAATGACCAAGGAAAATTATGATTAAATTAATCCTATTAGTAAGATAATGTGAATAAGGAAAAATCATTGATTTAATCGAAGATTTACAACACAAGTTGAGTAAAGAAGAGTTGCAAAATTAAGACAAAGAAATAGGAAGGAATAATGAAGTAGTTGTGCTCAGGAAATGGTAAAGTTAAACAAAACAAAAAGAGAAAAAGAGGAACAGGAAAAAGAAGAAAGAATTATAAAAACGTGGAAGGAAAAATAGAAGAAAAAATAAAACAACAATACAACATAGAGAAAGATAAGAAATGATAGGAGAAAGAGAGTAAAAAAATCATTTCAGTAGTTCAGTTGGTGACTGAGCAAAAATTGACGTTGGTAATTAATTAAAATTTACGTATAAACGTTTTGATCGTAAGTAAACTTTAAACTATTTTTTCCTTGTATGTTTAAATGCATTTGTTATTTTGCAAATACGTAAATCATCAAAGAAATTATAAAAACTAAAAAAAATTAAATATGTTATTTTCATCTGCAAACAAATTTAATTATTTACATTCTCCCAGTTATCACCCGTATTCGAAATATTTTTTTATTACCTATCATTAACATGTCTACAAAATTTACTAACCTATAAAGTTTGTTGATAAAATCGTCATTAACGTCGTTCCTTTTTGATATTTTTTATATACATTCCATTCTATCTTCCCCTTTGTTATTAGTTTATCCTCTTAAATGAATTCTTATCTTTGTCATTAGATAGTAATAACAGTGAAGCATTTTCTTTTTACTAAACTTTTTACTTATTTTAATAGATAAATTTTTAAATATCTACTTATTTACTACTAAAGTCTGTATACACGCGACCTTGTCTTTCAAAAAGGTATAAAAAAGAACGGTAATCATTGGATATATATTTTTTTGGTTTGTCTATTTTACTTCTTATTTCCTACATAATTATTTATTGACTGTTATTTATTGCTGAAGTAACTTCGAAAGATAATTCTGTCACAGTGAAAATCTTAACCGTTGCTGGAAATTGAAGCAGACCCTCTAATCACTAGTTTACTAAACTAGATTGATTAGTTTACTATTTAGAAATTATATTGACCCAAATCCCCGAAGCAGTCGTAGATTAATAATGAAAAATCCACAATTCTTACTCAGATTGATTCACGAAGAATGTAACAACTTTTCAGGACATATTCCACTGGTGAAAATAAAAAAAATCCATAAAACGCTTCATTAGCGAGTGCCGTTTGGCGAAAGATTTCTGCGCCTTCGGTAAATTTAGGTGAGGCTGTAAATCTGGTGAGCCAAATTTGGTGGTTTTATATGAAATCTGACCTAAAAAATAAAGAATTAAGTCCCAGAACTATATATTTTTCGAGAAATCTGATGTAAAACATCAAAGATTGATTCGTAAAAACCTACTATTTTATGTCTGGTGTAAAATATTTTTTTAGATGGATAATAAACACATTAAAGTTTTAAACAAAACTTGTAGAGCATTTGATTTTGAGTAGCACGTTAAGAAAAAAGCCCACAAAAACTAAATACAAACGTAAGAATTTTGAAGCTTATTAAAACCAAAACATAAAAATGTGGAAAATTTTAATAAGTATTAAGTGAAACAAAATTTTCAGTACAACAGAAAAGAATGAAATATTTTAGAAAAATAACAGATACAAACACACAAACAATAAAACCAACTTATAAACAATTAAATAAACTGTTGTTTACCGATGGATACAGAACTCTGACCGACGAACAATATTTTTGGAGGCTTTCTGTATTTTCACAGGGCTGCTTTGTATTAGTTGTACCGCACTGAGAATTCTAACAACTGATTGCACAAGAATTACTCCTAGAATTCCTAGTGAGCACTCCTTAGTATACCTCTTGTATTACATTTTTTCATTTATTAATGAGTTCAAGTAACCCCAAAGATAGCAGAGATGTTAAGGTAAGTGACCTTGGAGTTCAATTGATAAGTCAGAAAACTACTAAAAATGCAGTTTTGGGATATTTGTCAATTTTTTAGGTCAGATTTGATATAAAACCACTAAATTTATTCCTTATTTTGGCCAAGAATTTATTAATTTTACCGAAGGCGCGATAATCAGAGTGAAATCTTTTATCAGAAGTTTTTCCGGACCTATATTTACATAAACGTTTTTCTTTGACCAATGGAACGTGTCCTGAAAGTATTTTACATTCTTCGTGAATCACTTTGTATTTTCGTTTAAATTTTAACAATACAAGCGGAAACAATAAATAATATCCTTACCATATGGTAAAAAATAATTTACTTAAACCGACTTACCTTACCGACTTCCTATGTAACTTTGCCTGTGTACAAGGTACCGACATACCTTGTGACTTACCTGTGCTGTTTTACTAGTTTGAAGAATTTTAAAGCTGAATTCCTCAAATATCCCCAGCACTACATTGGGCTATATCTGCTTGAGAATCTCTAAACAAAAAATGTCTTAATCGTTGATTCAGCCATCTGATTACCGAGGTTACCGGACTTAGCGTCTAGCGATTTCATTAACATTACTGCATTTATCAACGTTGATGCTGATATACTGTATCGCACTTGGCAAAATCTGGATTATCGCTTAAACATTGTACCCATTACCAATGGAACACACGATGAAGCTTGTGTGTGATTTTCTTATAAAAAAAAAGGTTTAATTATTATCTACCTTACTGTGAAAGAATCATATTTATAGATAGTATAATTAATTTTTTACAAACAATTGAAGTTACAAATGGACACCCTGTACTTTACTTCAATTTCATTCATTCATTCATACATTCAAGTAAAAATGTATTATCATATTTAATGTTATCCATCTAAATAAATTAACGAATGTTTTTGTCTTTTAAATACTTACTGATTTTAAAATATCTTTCCCGTAGATTTATTTATTATTTATTGCTATTATAAAAATAAAATTATAATACAAAAAGGAATATTATTTTAATTGCAGCATTTTTTACCAAGTTTATTTTAATTTTAAGTTCATTGTATTTTAATTCCAGATGATTGTTATTCGAAAAACTAATAAACCATCATAAATAAAACATTTTATAATCTTTTGTAATGTTTGATTGTTCATCAACCTTTACATTCCTATCACGTAACATAGTTGTTTCGTTTTGCCATCTGAATAAATATGTATTAAAGAAATTTCTAATAACTACTTACAAAAACATTTTAAAAAAATAATTAATTAATAATTAAATTCCTTTTTTTGTTTGAATTTAATTTTTTCGTTTACTGTGCATTTTATAAAATAAAAAAAAATGTATTATCACAAAGAAAACATCATACAATTACTTTTTTCTTGTTATTTTTTTACAATTTTTAAATATCTGTATAGTGGTTTAAAGAACAGCAGGAAAAACCTTTCCTTTTAACTAGAGAGGAAAGAATAATAATTAAATTTATAATTTTTACTAAATTATTGATATTAATCATCAACGTTTAAAAAACGTAACATAAATGCGCAGTAATTCAATTGTTCTCATACAAAATAGGCAGGTGATACTTAATTGCGCGTATTCATTGTTAAATATTGACATTACTGAGTTGCATGTATTTTATCGTCGGGACGAAGTGTTTATTGCACGTGGGAATTTTTATTTGTCAGTTTAGCGCTTAGAAATCAAGAAATAAAAAATAAAGTATTCAAGAGAAAGCAATATAAAAATAAACTATAACAGTTAATTGAACAGGCTAATGAAAATAAAGTAATAAAGAGACAAAAAAATTATTATTTTTGCAAAATATTCAAAGTACGTAAAGTTTTACATACCGTTCCTGACAACTTATGAAAATATATTATTATTATTATTATTATTATTATTATTATTATTATTAATATCCTTATATAATTATATAATAATAATTATTATTATTCTGGCAACATGTTGAAAAGGATTAAAATTAACTTGCATTTGGTTTTAGAAAAATTAACAGCAAAGTAGGTATTTTATTGGTATGTATTTTTTGTAGTGTTTAACTGATGTTATAATTCTGTGTTTAGTGGTACGTTTTTTCAATGCTGGAGAAACCTAAAACTCATGCTTTTAACAAGAAGGGACGATTTCAGACCTAATGCTTTGGGTCAGTAATATTATATCCCAACATAACCTAAAAAAACACATTTTTAATCATAACTTCAATAACAGTGAGCTGATTTTTATTTTATTTGTACCAAATTACTTGTCATTCAAAGGGCCTTCCGATTATCTGTCACAAGCTACATCGTTTCATTTTAAAAAAATAACTTTTCAACCCTTGAAAATTTAGAAAACATTTAAAAGCGAAATTTTGTGTTGATAATTGAAAAAATAATTTTCACAATTTTAATCCACAGATTATGATTACTTCAAATGGTCTATGGAGTAATATCACGTAATTTTATAGTTGTTTTTGTTGGACTGTAATTTTAAAAAGTACTATCCCAAATGGTTTTACGTACATACCGAGCGAAAGGATGGGCGGATTTTAATTTTCTTTCCACCAAAATTCATTATTTTTTTTCGGGTTGTCAATTAATGTAATTAAAGGTTTCCATTGCCATTTAAGATTTTTGAGTTGGGGTAGGTGTAGCGGCAAAACCCACCGGGTTGGTCTAGTGGTTAACGCGTCTTCCCAAATCAGCTGATTTGGAAGTCGAGAGTTACAGCGTTCAAGTCCTAGTAAAGCCAGATATTTTTACATGGATTTGAATACTAGATCGTGGATACCGGTATTCTTTGGTGGTTGGGTTTCAATTAACCACACATCTCAGGAATGGTCGAACTGAGAATGTAAAAGACTACACTTCATTTACACTCATACATATCATCCTCATTCATCCTCTGAAGAATTATCTAAACGGTAGTTACCGGAGGCTAAACAGGAAAAAGAAAGAAAGAAAAGGTGTAGCGGCAAGCGTGGGATCCACCCCTTTGAAAATAATTTTAAAAAGGTTCTCCCCGAGAATGGGTACATGCCTTCAAACAAAAATACGATGGGACTGATTGATAGCTGTTGAATAAAAAATATGGTAACTTTTCAAATGACCACCCGATATATATTGTATTTTATTTGAATGTTACGTATCGCACTTGACATTAGATTTCAGATAAACGGAGTGTAGCTGCTATTTTAAATTTAATTTATTTAACCACGTCTGTAACAGCTGTTTGTGCAAGACAGACGTGTCTAGTTTGTTCTACTGAAAAATTATCGTATACCGAATATAACCTGGTATTATATTGTAGACTATATTGTGTATTATTATATTAGTATTGTCTCAAGAAGGAATATTTTTACTCGGTGTCGTTTTTAAATAAGCGACATAATCTTCCATAGCGCGTTGCTATGGTCCAGCTACAAGCTATTACTCCTAGCGACGGCGAATCATCGCATTTAAACAATAAACCTACTATTTCATGTAACCCCTAACATACAAGGTAATAGAATACACGGGCTTCTAAAGTGTTCTGACAGGGACCCTCGGAAATTGGCGTTGCGTAAGTTAATTAGAGACGACATCAATAATGTCGTCTCAACATGAGTGAATTTTCAGAAGGGAGTGAAAGTGATATTACGGATTTTAGTGAGGCAAACCCTCTCTGCTAAGCAATACCAGTATTGCACACACAAAACGAAAATGTCCGTCGGCAGAGCGATGAATTCCAGTGGCAAAAAACGCCAATTACGTCCATCTACTTTTGCTGTTCCTACGTCAGATAAATTTAGCTTCTTGAAAAAATTGTTAACAACGAAGGTTTTCATGCAACAACATTAAAACCTGAGCCTATTTTTGTAACAGGCGTTAATGCAATAACTGAATTGAAAAATTTTCTGTCAGAATTATTTCCTAATTGTAATGTTAATAAATGTAAATTAACAACAATGACATCGGCCCACACGGTAAAAGTTCTGCCAGTTGTTATTGAAATATATAAAATTATTAGGTCAAAAATGTTCGAAAACAATATGACTCACTATACATATAAAATTAAACATGAAAGAACATATAAAGTAGTCATGCGAGTCATACATCACTCGGAGGATAGATCAGTAATCATTAATGAATTTACGAAGTAAGGCCACGAGATTAGGAAGGTTACTAACGTTCTACATCGTCAAACGAGGGAACTGCTGCTGCTACTTTATTTCGTAGATTTGGAGCCCATATCCAATAATACTGAACTTTTTGACGTGAGATATCTCAACTATACAGTTGTAAGCATTGAAGCTCCGTATATTAAAAAAGAAGTGGTCCAATACAAACGTTGCCAACGCTTTGGGCATGCAAAAAATCTATGCAATCGCCCACACCGTTGTGTAAAATTTGGTGCAGATCATGCCACAATAATCTGTTCTAAGACACCACAGGTTCCACCTTCCTGCGTCAACTGCGGTGATCAACACCCAGCTCAAAGGGTGTAAAATTTATCAACAGTTTAAAGCTAAGGTCTATTCTTCCAAATCCGCCCTATCTTCCAGGGTTGCAACTAATAATCTACTGATAATAATAATATACTAATGTCAATAATGACAATCTGAGTGCTAAAAGGAGAGATTTCGTGTTACTAACTCGAGTAACAATGGTTTTCGTAATTATAATAGTAGTAATGTTAGTGTTATCAATAATAGGCTGAATATTTCTGGTCCTACCTACGCCGAAAAAGTTAAAATGAGTAGTCCCTTTGATCAGCAAACTATAGACAACCATAATTTTCATGGGCTCATGAATGTCATATGTTTCAAAGATTTGAGAGGATGCTTGAAAATATGATGGGTAGAATGATTGGACTATTCATGAATCGTCTTGAGAAAAATGATCAAATGTTTCCGACCAGCAATCTGGAATGGTAACGGGTTGTCTGATAAAAACTAGAATTAGAAGCTTTTTTAAATATGAATAAGATAGACATGACGCTTATATCTGAAACACGGTTTACTGATAGGCATTTTGTCAAGTTTCATGGCTGTACAATATATTGCACGATTCACCCATAAGGGAATGCACACGGCGGTACCACTGCTATTATTAAAAGTACGTTTTCTCGCTTTATATCGCTTGAACACAAAAAGGACTTTTTACAAGCCACTACCATGGTTGTCCACGATGAACGATCACAATTTTTTGTCTCTTCCGTTTATTGCCCACCAAGGCATGCTGTGAAGGCGGATCAGTTTACATCATTCTTTAGATCCTTGGGTCCGAGACTTATCTGTGGTGAAGATTGCAATTCTAAGCACCTACACTGGGGATCGCGACTAACATCACCAAAAGACAGGTAACTTTTCAGATCAATGACTGACAATAATTTGGATTGTTTGTCTGGAGAACCAACCTACTGAATTACCCTCTTAATAAAATCCCAGATCTCCTGAATTTTTTCATTTTCAAAGGTATTTCTGAAAACTATTTACATGTTGAGCATGTATTTGATCATACACATCATACACCTGTTGTGCTTACGATATCTGCTGATGTTATGGTAACTGCTCGATCTCCCACTCTGTTTCATAAATTGACCAGTAAACGACGTTTTCAAGACTTTTTAGAGGAAAATACAAGGTTGGACTTGCCTTTAAAATCACCGGCCGATGTGGATGTGCAGTACATGAGCTGACCAATTTGATTCAGTCAGCGGCGTGGGCCTCTACTCCCAGTTTGGATTCTGTTTCCCCAGCTCAAAATAGATATCCGGTCTTCATCAGAGAAAAGATAGAAGAACCCTGGAAACTACGACACGTATGTCAGGGAACTCGTTACCCTGCTGATAAGGAAAGATTTAACAGGGCTTCTCAAAATCAAAAAGATTAATTCAAACTTTTAAAAACATTTCGTTTCAATCTTATATTGAAGATATCTCTGATAGGCAGTCTGCTGAATATTCTTTATCGGAAGCTACAAAATCGTTCAAGAGACCTCAGCAGTCTATTCCTCCTCTCCGTAAAAATAACAGAGCATGGGCGAGAAGTTTTCAAGAGAAAGCGAACTTATTTGCTGAGCAATTTGATGTTTTCCTGCTCAATAATATCGAAACGGATCTAAATGAAATTAGGAAAATTTCCGAATATTTGATTTCTCCTCTTCAAATGTCCGTACCAATTAAAAGCTTTACAATCCACGAGGTTTCTTCAGTGATTAACAATGAAGTACATTCAACAAGACGCCGGGATATGATTTAATCACGGTCAGGTTCTTCAAGCATTACCTCGGCAAGCGATACGTTTAGTCACTCTAATTTTTAATCATGTTATTCGAATTGGTCATTTGGAAAATTCCACAAATAATTGTTATACCAAAGCCGGGTAAAGAACCAACAGATTTTAAATCTTATAGGCCTATCAGCCTGCTTCCAGTGCTCTCTAAAGTGTTTGAAAAGCACTTTTTGAAAAGAATGAAGCAGTTTGTAAATTATCAAATTCCAAATCACAAACTTGCTACTGTGGAGCAAGCATGTATAATTGTTAACGTTATAAATCATGTTGTAGACAACAAAAAATACTATTCAGCGGTTTTCCTCGATGTCGATCAAGCTTTTGATAAAGTTTGGCATGTAAGGTTGCTCTACAATATAAAAAAGGTATAACCGCGTGTTTTTTATGTAGTGCTAAAATCTTACCTAGAATATAGATATTTTCAAGTTAAACATAAGGAAGTTTTAACGGATTTGTTCCTAATAAAATCAAGGATACCTCAAGGAAGCGTTCTCGGACCTGACTTATATGTTCTACTTACTGCCGACTTGCCAATTACGGGAGATACAACCGTTGCAACGTTTGCTGACGATACTGCAATTCTTGCTGTCCATGAAAATCCAGCTGCTGCGTCTCATTATATTCAAGATTATCTCACTCTTCTCGAATCCTGGCTTACAATTTGGAAAATAAAGATAAATGAAACAAAGTCGAAGCACGTCACATTCACCCTTCGAAAGGAAAACTACGCAACTGTTTCTATCTTTAACATTCCAATTCCAAGTTCTCAAGAATGTAAATATTTAGGTTTTCATCTTGACCAAATTTAAGCGAATGCAGTTAGACCTAAAGTTTTTATGTTATTAAAGTTTTACTAGACCAGTACATATTTTTATGTACTGGCTAATAGGACACAGATATCGGCTCTCAGTAGAAAATAAATTATTTATATATAAATCCATCATGAAACCAATGTGGGCTTATAGGCTTGAATTGAGGGGTACAACAGTCATTTCCAGTATTTATATACTTGAACGTTATCAGAAAAAAACACTGCGAAAAATGTTAAACATAACATACCGTCGTATTTTTGTTTTGTCTTCAGTCATTTGATTGGTTTGATGCAGCTCTCCAAGATTCTGTATCTAGTGTCAGTTGTTTCATTTCAATATACCCCCTACATCCTACATCCCTAACAATTTGTTTTACATATTCCAAACATTGCCTACCTGCACAATTTTTCCCTTCTACCTGTCCCTCCTATATTAAAGGGACTATCCCAAGATGCCTTAATATGTGGTCTATAAGTCTGTCTCTTCTTTAACTATATTTTTCCAAATGTTTCTTTCTTCATCGATTTGTCGCAACACCTCTTCATTTGTCACTTTATCCACCCATCTGATTTTTAACATTCTCGTATAGCATCATGTTTCAAAAGCTTCTAGTCTTTTCTTCTCAGGTACTCTGATCGTGCAAGTTTTACATCCATATAAAGCTACGCTCCAAACATATACTTTCAAAACTGGTTTCCTGACGTTTAAATAAATTTTTGATGTAAACACATTATATTTCTAACTGAAGGCTCGTTTCGCCTGTGTTATTCGGCATTTTATATCGCTCCTGCTTCGTCCATCTTTAGTAATTCTAACTCCCAAATAACAAAATTCTTCTACCTCCGTAAACTTTTCTCTTCCTATTTTTACATTCAGTGGTCCATCTTCTTTATTTCTACTACATTTCATTACTTTCGTTTGTTCTTGTTTATTATCATGCATTAGTTCTTGCGTAGGACTCATCCATTCCGTTCATTGTTTCTTCTAAATCTGTTTTACTCTCAGCTAGAATTACTATATCATCATCATGTCGTAGCATCTTTATCTTTTCACCTTGTACTGTTACTCCGGATCTAAATTGATCTTTAAAATCATTAACTGCTAGTTCTATGTAAAGATTACAAAGTAACAGGGATAGGGAACATCCTTGTCAGATTCCCTTTTTTATTACGACTTCTTTCTTAGGTTCTTCAATTATTTCTGTTGCTGTTTGGTTCCTGTAAATGTTAGCAATTGTTCTTCTATCATCGTATTTGAACCCTAATTTTTTTTAAATGCTGAACATTTTCATCCAGTCTACATTTTCGAATGTCTTTTCTAGGTCTATAAAAGCCAAGTATGTTGGTTTGTTTTTCTTTAATCTTCCTTCTACTATTAATCTTAGCGCTAAAATTCCTTACTTTGTCCCTATATTTTTCCCGAAACCAAATTGGTCTTCTCCTATCACTTCTTCCACTCTCCTCTCAATTCTTCTGTACAGAATTCTAGTTAAGATTTTTGATGCATGACTAGTTAAGCTAATTGTTCTGTATTCTTCACATGTATCTGTTCCTGCTTTCTTTGGTATCATGACTATAACATTCTTTTTGAAGTCTGACGGAACTTGCCCCTTTTCTTAAATATTACACACCAGTTTGTATAATCTATCAATCACTTCCTCACCGCCACTGCGCAGTAATTCTCCAGGTATTCCGTCTGTTCCAGTATGCCATTCAAATCTTTTAATGCTCTCTGAAATTCAGATCTTAGTATTGTTTCTCCCCTTTCATCCTCTTCGACTTCTTCTTCTTCCTGTATAACACCATTTTCTAATTCATTTCTTCTGTATATTTCTTCAATATATTCCACCCACCTATTGACTTTTCTTTCGTACTATAAATTGTTGTACCATCTTTGTTTAACACATTATTCGATTTTAATTTATGTACCACAAAATTTTCCTTAATTTTTCTGTATGCTCCGTCTATTTTACCAATGATCATTTCTCTTTCTACTTCTGACTCTTCTTTGGCTAGTTTGTACTTACTGTTTATAGTATTTCTTAATTGACAATAGTTCCTTTTACTTTCTTCATCACTAGCATTCTTATATTTTCTATGTTCATCCATCAACTGCAATAAATCCTTTGATATCTAAGGTTTTCTACCAGTTCTGTTTGTTCTGCATAAGTTTGCTTCTGCTGATTTAAGAATTTCCTTTTCAACATTCTCCCATTCTTTTTCTACAATTTCTATCTTATCTTTTTTACTCAGGCCTATTGCGATATTCTCCTCAAAAATCCTTTACCTCTTTTACTCCTTTACTTTTGGAGTTTACCTCCAATTTCTCAAGCCTCTCTAAATTCCACAGATTCATCTGACACCTTTTCTCCAGGGTTTGAAACCCCAATCTACATTTCATAATCACTAAATTATTGTCGCTGTCAATGTCTGCTCCAGGGTAAACTTTGCAGTCGACTAGTTGATTTCTAAATCTTTACTTAACCATGATATAATCTATCTGATACCTTGCAGTATCGCCTGGCTTTTTCCAACTGTATATTCTTCTATTATGATTTTTAAATTGGGTGTTGGCAATTACTAAATTATATCTTGGTATATAAGCAATAACCTCATATATAATGATTTTAAATTCCGAACTGTTAGGCAAGAAATCTTCTGATCAGTCAACGATATCAAAATCGTTGGGTGGGCATCCAAGTTTTATGGCAGTCAATTTATTGATTAACCCTATCAGCAATTTTTCAAGATTAATGAGAAACAATATTCTTGTTTTGATATAACGATTCAATTAAGTGGTTTTATAAGCCAGCGTTACGAAGTCCTCTTCAAATTCATTTCTTTTCGTCATTAACTTTTAAGTTACAAATCACTGGGTTCTTAATGTTTAATGTGTTTCTTAATATTCATTCCAAATTTAGCCTATTTACTCATTGTTCAATTTTAATTCTGAACAGATTGTAAAGTCACTGTAACGTTATAATAAAAAAATTTAACTAGGAACTTATATTAAGATTTTTATGTACTCTTCTGCTGCACTTCTCTTCTATTAGATATTTTATTAGATTATTTATCTTCAAGGGGGCTGGAATGGCTATTAGGGGCGAGAGGAGGCAATCTAAACAATTATATTTATTATTATTATTAAAGAAATGAAGATAAAAAAGGTAGATAATAGATGATAAATTTGTGGTCGTAACTTTTATGTTTCCTGACTGCGTTTGTTTTTTAGTTACTTTGATATTGATCATACTTTTGTTATTTAAAAATATGTCTTCCATGTTAAGTGAAAAGGGTAAGCAACTGAAAACATATGAAAATTATAAATTGAGCTAGCAATTGCAGAATATCTAAAGAGAGGAATTTAACTGTTAATAATGTTAACAAGTTAGTCTGTTAACAAGTCATGCAGGGAACACATGATCACAGTCTTATTGGATTATGTAACCATCCTTGCTAAAGAACATTGTGGCTGTAATATAAAAAACTTAATAACTGTCACTCAAGTTTATTTGTATTGAAATTACAAAAGGATTGCTTGAAGAGGTATTTGTTCTTTTACATAAAACTAGCTGCAAACGTATAGAAATTTCCAAGCAGATTTCAGAAGAAAACAAGACACGTTACATAGCAATATTTTGTAATATAAAAAAAGGAAAAATTAATATATATGTATTCATGAAGAATGTTTTTATTTATTATTCCATTTGTGCATTAATAAAACACGACTAGGATTCAGTCAATCAAAATTTTCAGTTTTTAATTTTGTATTCTTTTGATACATTTTTCTTTTCAATAATTATCTTCACTGATTATTACAGTGTACCTTATAAATATATTCTTGCTAATACCTTGTGGAATTCCCTCACAAATTACCCTTAAGCACCGTCGTAACGTGGACATAACTTAATCAACATCTGTCTTCAAATCTCATGATTCCCAACTTTCTCTTACCCATGCTGGCAGTGTTATTAATGGAGTAGAGGATATGAGTACTGCGACAGGTCGTTGAACATAGCAAGAAGCCAGTCCACCAACCATTCCATCCTGAACGTCAACTCGCTTTAACTTTAACAATAGTAAAACATTTTTTACTATTCTTTGTGCTGCATAAAATCTTTAATATTTTTATTTTTTAATTTCCCCTCTTTTAATTGTTTAATTTTAATGTATGGAATATAATTACCCTTCTATTTACACATTCGATATTACGTCAACTGTTCTCATTAAAAGATTATCTATTCAACCTCAATTGAAAGAATATACTGTTTTCAAATTAGTTGTGGAGTACTAAGCCTTCATGCATGCACTTCACTAAATATTCATTCAGGTTTCATTTGAAGACGCCCATAGAATATTTTTTAATCTTTATATGTTACCAGAATTATTTGCTTGTATAGAACTTATCTGGGTAGTGGATTGTTGAATTTGTTTTGTTTTTTTTATTTTGGGAAAAAAATTTCAGATACTGCTGCAATAAGAACAACTTAAGTGGAAAAGCTTTGTCTTTATTTTAGTAAAAATTAATGGATTAGAATTATCACTGACTTTTTAATAGCAAAGCTACTCTTTTCTTTCGTATTGGATCTAATTTTGTCATTCGAAAAATTACTCCTACTACTAATTAATTGATTTTCCATATCCACCGTCAACGTCAACGAAAAATAATTTCAAATTTTGGTCTACTAAAGTCAGTAACAATAGAAAATTTATCTACTTATTAAAAATAGCGTGGAATTAATATTTTCTTTCTTTGGGCAGATTAAGATGTACATCTTTTTTAACTTTAGCTTTTTTTATTTCATAAGTATATATATGATATGAGGAGAAACACCATGAAAGAAACACCTTCGTCTTGTTAATCCGTTATTACACATGAGAGCTTTGAGAAGAAACACAATGGTATAGATAGATCGCGCTATATATAAATTGAACTTTTTACCGACCACAATCTAGTAGAGTACGGTACGACGTAATTTCTGTGTGATTTGAAATGGTCATAGACGGTATACGTACAGCAGATTCACATCACTGAATAAGTAAACTCACATTTTATTCTTTAATTTACTGAAAATAAATGATTGATGTATCGCGCAAAGAAAATGGATCTTTATTGTCTCTACGTGTACTTGAAGTAGTATTACAACCACTTCTTTTATTATCCGCCTTTGCCCCTTTTTCTTAATGAATTAATTATTCAGTGCTGCTTTCACTATTTCTTTTTTATTTTATTTTCTACCCGAATGTATGTTTAACGTGAATATCTTTTATATAGTTTCACAATGGTTAAAATTTAACATTTTTTAAATTATTTTTGTCTTATATTGCCAGGCTTCGCCAACATTTTTGTCAAAGATTTTTTTTTCTTGCTATTGTAGAATGGGCAGTAATAATTTTACATTTTTCAGTATTTGCTGCCTACGTAATAGTAATAATAATGATGATAATAATTAATAATAATAAAAAGGATGACCAAAGGAATCAAACCTTTAAACATTAATTTGAGGTACGACAAGGGTGTTCTTTATCGCTCATACTATTTAATCTTTATTTTGATCATTTAATTTTTTTATGGAAAGGACATGCGGCACTTCTTGTAACAGGTAATACTTTTGTGAATGATTTACTATTTGAAGCGATATGGTTATCCTTGCTGAAACTGAAAACGAATTTCAAATGAGTTAGATTAAGTAAGACAGCTGAGGATTTTAACTGTGAAGTCTCAGTCAGTAAAACGAAAATAATAACATTCAAGGAAAAGAAATGGCTAGGAGTAAGATAATATTAAATGAAATAATCCTTGAACAGGTTCGATCCTTTACTTACTTGGGCTGTTGTTTAACCTTCTAATAAGATTATAACATAGACAACAAATTGAATAATTCTGTATAATACCTGGAAATATTCGGAAGAATCTCAAATATAAGGCTAGAATCAAAAGCCAGTTAAAGCCTTATAAAATAATGGCAGTGCAAATTTTACTATATGGAAGTGAAAACTGGGTGATGAAATCTTGAGATTACAGTAGGGGATCCAAGGAGCAGAGATTGGTTTTTTGAGAGAATTGAGTCGCTTGGATAAAATAAGAAATGAAAATATTCGGGCAGATGTCAATATTTACTCCGTTAATGAAAGGATTGATCCATATAGGACAGAATGGACAGAGCACTTTAATCGGATGGAAGAAGATCAATCCGAAAACGAGATCTAGTTTATTCTCCTTGTGGAAGACGTGATAAAGGCAGATGTAGGAACTGATGGAGTCGGAACAGGTCAATGACCTAACCCATGCAGGAAATGATGTTTTATGTTTTACTATTTACTAGTACTATTATTAAATTTTATATTCTAAGAAATACAATTTGTGAATTTTTTTGTGGTAGCAGAAGTACAAGAACAAAATTAGTTTTGCTGAACATTACAATATTTTGACCACCAGATTAATTGTTATATTTTCCAACTAATCTGGTTTTCGAAATTAAACTTTTTGTCATTTTCTTAAAATTTTCATGTTTTATATTTTTCATTAATATTTTCTAACAAATTTATAAATAATAATAATAATAATATAATTCATTTTTAAAAAATAGTATCATGCTCATTCTGTGTTTTCATGAGATAATAGCTTCAATTAGTGAAAATGTTTTTATTTTAAGAAATGTGGTCGTATAACAAAAAAGATTTAAAATACCAATTACATAGAAATAAGTAGAAAAATCATGCGTAATATAAAAAAAGCGTATAAAATTATTATTATACTTCTTTTAACAAGTCAGTATAAAAGTAGTTTAAAATAATGTCAATAGGTAGCGTAACTTGCTTCTATCTATATACTTTATTCTTTGTTGCACTGCCATCTTTATAATTCTCAATGAACTACATTAACATTGCGATAAAAATTTCCTTGATAAGCTGGGAGAAGTATATTGTTAAATTGGTTTCAAAATAAAATTATGTTCGTTACATTCTTTTAATGGAGAGTAAATTAGCGTACGTAATAACCTAAGAAAATTACTTTGTTTTATTACTATCTGGAAAAATATGATAGTTAAAAATAAATTCAAAATTATTGATTAACGCATTTGATGGTTATTTCTTTGTTAAATAATTAAATTTTTACATCTTTTATCCAGAAAAAAAAATCTTTTCCAACATGCATTCGAATATTGACCCTTTCATGACACAATGAAGCAAATAAAGTAAAATTTAATCAATTCAAAACTATCAATTGTGCGGTTGTATTGATTATGCTAAATGTATAAATTTTTATTAGTTAAATACGTTATATAATGAAATATATAGTTATAGTAATGAAATGTAGTAGAAATAACAAAGATGGACCACTGAATGTGAAAATAGGAGGAGAAAAGATTATGGAGGTAGAAGAATTTTGTTATTTGGGAAGTAGAATTACTAAAGATGGACGAAGCAGGAGCGATATAAAATGCCGAATAGCACAAGCTAAACGAGCCTTCAGTAAGAAATATAATTTGTTTACATCAAAAATTAATTTAAATGTCAGGAAAAGATTTTTGAAAGTGTATGTTTGGAGTCTCGCTTTATATGGAAGTGAAACTTGGACAATCGGAGTATCTGAGAAGAAAAGATTAGAAGTTTTTGAAATGCGGTGCAATAGGAGAATGTTAAAAATCAGATGGTTGGATAAAGTGACAAATGAAGAGGTATTGCAGCAAATAGATGAAGAAAGAAGCATTTGGAAAATATAGTTAAAAAAAGAGACAGACTTATAGGCCACATACTAAGGCATCCTGGAATAGTCGCTTTAATATTAGAAGAACAGGTAGAAGGGAAAAATTGTGTAGGCAGGCCACGTTTGGAATATGTAAAACAAATTGTTAGGGATGTAGGATGTAGAGGGTATACTGAAATGAAACGACTAGCACTAGATAGGGAATCTTGGAGAGCTGCATCAAACCAGTCAAATGACTGAAGACAAAAAAAAAAATACGTTATATTAAATAAGTTACATTGAATAAACAATAAATAGATTTATAACAGATAGATAACAAAAAAATAATATCGAAAATATAATTACACTGTTAAGTTAATATGATAAATTTAATGTAAAACTAACAAAAATTGTTTAATTATTCCTTGAAAATATTACCGATTGTCAACTGACCCATTCTTACCATACTATTTTGTTCATTACGTTTTGAGACCGCCAAATTTAACCGCATTCAAAAATTCTAATATTATTTTAAATTTCTAAAAGGTATTTTTGACGTTACCATTGTTTTTTTAAATCGCATTTTTTTGTTTTCAGAATGGACTGTAGCTTCACAAAATGGCAACTACGTTTCATTAATCGATTCTGATGAAATGAAAACCAGTTAAGTTTTAAGTCCTGTTAGTATTCCTCCTCTTCAGCTACTAAGGGGAAAAACATGCAAAATGATGGACGTTTTGGGTATGATATTTTAATTTTTAATTTTATAAAGTTATAAAAATGTTATTTTAGAAATGTTCCAAAATAATTTATATTAATGGATATATTATTTTTTCTAAAAATTAATTATTTTTTCACTTATATTTATAAATATCCTTAGTTAATAACCTTAGTTCATGGTCGATGGCAGTCTTATTACGTTGTTGCTGTGTACTTCACTTTTTTATTTGGTAAGGCACAAGTTTTCTTATAATTTACACATCTTATTTTTTTCAACTTTTTTCCATATTGACAAACGTGTGTGTTTTTATTATTATTTTTTATTTATTTATTTTTTTAATGCTTTTATTTATAGTCGCATCAACAATTGTAGTCATTAACGACTACAGTAACACTATCATGTAGTATTATATAAAACAACAAAAATCATAAAGAACAAAATTAAATAATAAAAAAAATAGGAACAATAAATAACAAACAGAGAAAAGTGACAACAATAAATACAAAATAAAATACATAAACCAGAAAAAAATCACTAAATTGTATTCTTCATTCCACTGTAGGAGAGGAACCGCAACAGACGTTTTATACCTTCGTTCTGGTTTAATAGAAATTCCATATCCGAACCCAGGTCTAAGTTTTGTAGGATGGTTCCAAAGATTGGGAAATCAACGAGCAGGTGGTACACGGACCATTTAACCTTGCAACCCTCACATCTTCTGAGGAGAGCCAAGTAGATGAGCGTGGGTAAGCCTGGTGTGTCCAATCCTTAGCCGAGTTAAGATGACTTGGTTTTTCTGTTGCTCGGGGATGGAGGTTTCTCGAGCACATTCTCCCGGATGTTGTGTAATGCCATGGGAGGACTCAGTAGCCAGAATCTATTCCACTGAGTCTGCAGTTTTACACGGACTGATCTCATGAAGACTCTCTCTCACATGTCGATTGTACTCGGATGCCATTTATTGCAGCTCTCTTGGCAGCCTCATCGGCTCGTTCGTTCCTGAGGATGCCACAATGGCCAGGGACCCATACCAGTACCAGTCTTCTTTATCCTTGAAAGGATATCATGAATAATCTGGACGATGGATTCAGAACGTTTGCAGCTCAAGCTCTCAAGTACACTCCTAGAGTCTGTAATTACTAGGAAGCTGTCATCGCTACGGGTTTCGATAACTTTCAAAACGGAGTAAATCGCAAAGGCCTCACAAAAGAACACAGAAGAACAGGCATTCCCCTGTTCAAGGATCTTCGGGACAGACAGATCTAGTTCTTGGAAAGACTACGGTATGGACATCCTTCCTTCAAGTAGCGAAGTGCGAGCATGTCTGGTCATTTTCCGTGAGGTATTGATCGCGTGTTTGATGGTCTTGTATTTCCTCCTGTAACGCAATGGGAGTTCATCGAATTCCGGCAGTAAGCATGGTATAGGGGAAGTAGCGAATGCTCCTATTCACATGAGAATGCAGGTGTTGTGCAAGGGGTCAAGTATGCCCTTAATTGTCTGTTTCGCAGAGTCATATAGTACAGATCCGTATTCTAACTTCGAAAGAGCAATGCTTCTGTTCGTGTTCAGGATGGTGGATTTATCTGTACTACAGTTGCAAGATGAAATGAGTTTAAGGACATTCATTCTCCTTAGACATTCAGCCTTGGTGAACTTAATGTGGGTCAAAAAGGTCAATTTCTCATCAAATTTACACCAAGAAGCCTAATCTCGTTTGTTCCTTTTATTTCGTCTTCACCTAAATGCAGTCTCACCAAGTCTTTGCATCCGACTGGTTGCCCAGAGAAAACAATAAATTTAGACTTGGTTACAGACAATTTGAAACCACTACATTGTGCCCATCTGTACATCGAGTTCAACGAATTCTGCTTAATTTTCCTCGTAGTTTCAATTTCCCTACCTCCTCTATGAATCATGAGACCTTGCCGTTGGTGAGAGGGCTTGAGTAGTGCTCAGGGATACAGAGTAGCTGGACCGAAGGTGCAACCATATCGGAGAGGTATCTGTTGAGAGCCAGACTAAGGAATGATTCCTGAAAGAGGGCAGCAGCTCTTTCAGTAGTTGTTAGGGGCGTGAGTCAGAATGACTTAAACGGCCATATCAACATCACTCAGTCCTCTGAGTACTGCGCCGCTGAAAGCAATGGAAAACTACAGCTGCTTTTTTCCAAGAAAATGTGGCTCTCTGCATTTTCATATAACAATGATGGAGGCGCCTTCCTTGGTAAAATATTCCGGAGGTAAACTAGTCCCCCGTTCGGATCTCCGGGTGGGGACTACTAAGGAAGGGGTCACCAGAAAATTATAAAATAACATTCTACGAGTCGGAGCGTGGAATGTTAGAAGTTTAAAAAAGGTTGGTAGGCTAGAAAATTTAAAAAGGTAAATGGATAGGATAAATGTAGATGTAGTAGGAATTAGTGAGGTTCGGTGGGAAGAGGAAGGCGACTTTTGGTCAGGTGATTTTAGATTAATTAACACAGCGTCAAATAATGGGCAGGCAGGAGTAGGGTTCATAATGAACAGGAAGATAGGGAAGAGAGTAGAGTATTTCAAAACACATAGCGATAGAATCATTGTAATAAGGATAAAATCAAAACCTAAACCGACAAAGATTGTTAATGTCTATATGCCTACAAGCGCCCATGATGATGATGAGGTAGAGTGTGTATACGAAGAGATTGATGAAGCAATTAAACACGTAAAAGGAGATGAAAATTTAATAATATTTGAGATTGGAATGCAAGCATTGGATAAGGCAAGGAAGGAAATATAGTGGGTGAATACGGGCTGGGCGAAAGGAATGAAAGAGGAGACCGACTTATAGAGTTTTGCACGAAGTATAATTTAGTAATTGCCAACACCCAATTTAAAAATCATAATAGAAGAATATACAGTTGGAAAAAGCCAGGCGATACTGCAAGGTATCAGATAGATTATATCATGGTTAAGCAAAGATTTAGAAATCAACTCGTTGACTGCAAAACTTACCCTGGAGCAGACATTGATAGCGACCATAATTTGGTGATAATGAAATGTAGATTGGGGTTTAAAAACCTGAAGAAAAGGTGTCAGATGAATCGGTGGAATTTAGAGAAGTTTGAGAAAGAGGAGGTAAAGATTTTTGAGGAGGACATCGCAAGAGGTCTGAGTAAAAAAGATAAGGTACAAAATGTAGAAGAAGAATGGGAGAATGTTAAAAAGGAAATTCTCAAATCAGCAGAAGCAAACTTAGGCGGAATAAAGAGAACTAGTAGAAAACCTTGGGTTTCAGACGATATATTGCAGCTGATGGATGAACGTAGAAAATATAAGAATGCTAGTGATGAAGAAAGTAAAAGGAACTATCGGCAATTAAGAAATGCTATAAACAGGAAGTGCAAACTGGCGACAGAAGAGTGGATTAAAGAAAAGTGTTCAGAAGTGGAAAGCGAAATGAACATTGGTAAAATAGACGGAGCATACAGGAAAGTTAAGGAAAATTTTGGGGTACATAAATTAAAATCGAATAATGTGTTAAACAAAGATGGTACACCAATATATAATACGAAAGGTAATGTCGATAGATGGGTGGAATATATTGAAGAGTTATACGGAGGAAACGAATTAGAAAGTGGTGTTATAGAGGAAGTTAAGGAGGATGAAATGGGAGAAACAATACTGAGATCTGAATTTAAGAGAGCATTAAAAGATTTAAATGGCAGAAAGGCCCCTGGAATAGACGGAATACCTGTAGAATTACTGCGCAGTGCAGGTGAGGAAGCGATTGATAGATTATACAAACTGGTGTGTAATATTTATGAAAAAGGGGAATTTCCGTCAGACTTCAAAAAAAGTGTTATAGTCATGATACCAAAGAAAGCAGGGGCAGATAAATGTGAAGAATACAGAACAATTAGTTTAACTAGTCACGCATCAAAAATCTTAACTAGAATTCTATACAGAAGAATTGAGAGGAGAGTGGAAGAAGTGTTAGGAGAAGATCAATTTGGTTTCAGGAAGAGTATAGAGACAAGGGAAGCAATTTTAGGCCTCAGATTAATAGTAGAAGGAAGATTAAAGAAAAACAAACCAACATACTTGTCGTTTATAAACCTAGAAAAGGCATTCGATAACGTAGACTGGAATAAAATTTATAAGCATTTTAAAAAAGTTAGGGTTCAAATACAGAGATAGAAGAACAATTGCTAACATGTACAGGAACCAAACAGCAATAGTAATAATTGAAGAACATAAGAAAGAAGTCGTAATAAGAAAGGGAGTCCAACAAGGATGTTCCCTATCTCCATTACTTTGCATGGATCTAGCAGTTAATGATGTTAAAGAACAATTTAGATTCGGAGTAACAGTACAAGGTGAAAAGATAAAGATGCTACGATTTGCTGATGATATAGTAATTCTAGCCAAGAATAAAAAGGATTTAGAAGAAACAATGAACGGCATAGATGAAGTCCTACACAAGAACTATCGCATGAAAATAAACAAGAAGAAAACAAAAGTAATGAAATGTAGTAGAAATAACAAAGATGAACCACTGAATGTGAAAGTAGGAGGAGAAAAGATTATGGAGGTAGAAGAATTTTGTTATTTGGGAAGTAGAATTACTAAAGATGGACGAAGCAGGAGCGATATAAAATGCCGAGTAGCACAAGCTAAACGAGCCTTCAGTAAGAAATATAATTTGTTTACATCAAAAATTAATTTAAATGTCAGGAAAAGATTTTTGAAAGTATATGTTTGGAGTGTCGCTTTATATGGAAGTGAAACTTGGACAATTGGAGTATCTGAGAAGAAAAGATTAGAAGCTTTTGAAATGTGGTGCTATAGGAGAATGTTATAAATCAGATGGTTGGATAAAGTGACAAATGTAGAGGTATTGCAACAAATAGATGAAGAAAGAAGCATTTGGAAAAATATAATTAAAAGAAGAGACAGACTTATAGGCCACATACTAAGGCATCCTAGAATAGTCGCTTTAATATTGGAAGGACAGGTAGAAGGAAAAAATTGTGTAGGCAGGCCACGTTTGGAATATGTAAAACAAATTGTTAGGGATGTAGGATGTAGAGGGTATACTGAAATGAAACGACTAGCACTAGATAGGGAATTTTGAAGAGCTGCATCAAACCAGTCAAATGACTGAAGAAAAAAAAACCTCTGCATGTAATAGTGATATCATAAGATACATTTCTTAACTGCCAGTGATAATATCAGCCACCCCATTGATAGCAACCAAAAAGAGCATTAGGACATTTAGGACAGATCCCTGTGGGACTCCGTTTTCAATTTTGAAGATCTTTGAAAGGACTCCATTAGCTCTAACACGGATTGCTGTTTACTCAGAAAATTGGCTATAAAGCGCAACATACTCCCGCTAACATCATTCTGTAAAAAAGTAGCAATTGTCCTCTCTCGCCAAGCCATTTCATAAGCCTTTTCAATGTCTAAGGTTACAGCAAGGAGTTGTTCCCTGGAGGTGAATGCTTCACACACACACGTGTCTGTGTAGATACTAGGTGGTCCATGGTAGATCTCTTTTCTCTGAATCTGTATTAGTATTGGAAAAAGAATTTGATTCTCTCTAGATGCCATTTCAGTCTCTTATTTATCATCTTCTCCATCACCTTGCAAAGGGTGCATCTTAGAGCAGGACGGTAGTTTTCTGCTAAAGTGATGTCACTATTGGGCTTAGCCAAAAGGATGACTATAGCCACCCTCCAGACATCCGGACACACTCCTTCCTCCAAGATAATGTTGAAGAGGTGAAAAGGTGCTGAATACCCTCATTAGAGAGTTCCCGTATGAAGGCATACATACGGGAACTCTCTAATGAGGGTCTTCAGAACCTTTTACACCTGATAGTATTCCATCAGGTCCAGGGCTAGAAGACTTTATACGTGTAAGTACATCTCGTAATTCACTCAAGGTGAGAGGGGCGTTCAGATCCTGGTTGATGTTGTTATTCCGTAGAAGTATGTCCTCTAAACTGAATTCAGTTTATCAAAGATTTGAGTCGCTCGAGTTCTGTGAAAACCTGTCGCCCAGAATATTCGCAATGTTGTAAGTGTTGTGAATTACACGACTATTCGCAATCAGATCATGTACATGATTGGTCTTTTGAGTTTCCTTGGTTTTGTTGATCTTGTTCTATACCTCACTCATAGGAATGTGTCTATTAAGCGATGCTAGGAAATTGCACCACGCTAGACGTTTACTATCTTTATATGTCCTTCTAGCCTTCGAGCGTCGTTTTTTATATTCGACAAAGGTTGCCTCATTCCGATGCCGTTTGTATCTATTAAAAGCATTCTTTGACGACTGCATCGCTAATTTGCATTCATTGTTCCACCAGGGAATACGTTACTTACCAATGAATCCAGACGTTTTGGGTATACTGAGTTCAGCAACCCGCATCACAACATCGGCAAAGTCTTTAACGTATTCATTTATTTGAGCTCCGACACGTGTCAAATGTAAATCTTCAACATTTACAGTAAGGAGTTCCTTAAATCTATCCCAGTTAGCGTGCTGCAGTAGCCACCAAGGGTTCGCTCTTCTTGGAATACCGGTTACACTGCAGTGTTTGATCGCTATTTCAATGGGTAAGTGGTCACTGCCGTATAGTTCCTGTAGGGCTCCCCATTCGTAGAGGTGGGCTGAGGAGGCATCACAGATTAAGTCAATGGCACTAAATGTTCAATATGGGCTCTGCTATTGAGATAAGTATATGAGCCCAGGTTAAGGAAATTAAGCGGATCTTAAGAGAGGACCTTGAGAGGTCGGACCTCTCAAGGAATCTTTCCCCTAACTTACCCCTAGCGTCCAACTTATTGCTGCCTCAGCTGGTGCTGTGAGCATTAAAATCACCCATCAGTAGAAATTGTTTTGGCAGTTGCCTAAATACGTCCGTCAGTTCCTGTACAGTAAAGTCCCGACTGCTGGGGAGATATAACATACTGTAAACATTCCAGGAAGAAGAGTCAAAGTCACAGCTACAGCTTGAAGGCTAGTATGCAGTTGAATTTCTCTGTAGGCTAGTTGATCACTGATGAAGATGGCAACACCACCGCTGACGTGGGAGACATCCAAACTGTTTTTGAGAACGACTTTGTAACCTTTCAGAACTACGTAGTGGTTATTCTTAAAATTAGTCTCTTGCAGGCATATCAGAGGACTGAGTCGATTGATTAGAAACTGTAAATTTTCTCTCTGGGGATGGAGTCCATTGATATTCCATTGTAGGATTGGATGACGGAGATGCTGAATTTTGTCTGTATGTAAGAAATTCTCCGCAAGGGTGACTAAATATTAATACCAACGTACCAACGAGCGGGCTACCGTCGAGAGTTAATTCGGCGGTGCTGTCGTTACAATCCTCATCAGACATGTTCGTAGCTTCAGCAGCTTAAATTGACTCAGTAGTCGAGACATGACGCGCCAATTTATTTATTACACGCGTGAACCTATTTTTAATATTTCTTAATATTACATAAGGGTTATATATATATATAACATAAGGGTTATCCTTGGCTTCTAAGATCTCTGCTAGGGGTTCCAGGTCCGCGTCAAGCCTGTCATCATCTTTTTTTTGGCTTCTTGGATCTTGTTTTGCTGACAGGTCTCTGGCTAGGAAGATCGTTCAGCGCCCCTACTGCATTCTCAATGTCTCCCTGATAATCGTCTGTACTGGAGTTGATGGACAGTGCCCTCTTCTGCGCCTTACTCGGAGTACCTGGAGATTCGCAAAGGTTAGGAAAACCAGTCTCTAAAATCTGGTCTGTACTTCCTTGAGATGTTTCTAGGCTGCACGGGTTTTCCTATTGCAGAATGCAGTTTTTCGCTACGTGCCCTGGTTGTTTACAGTGGAAGCAGGATACAGCATCGGCCGAGAAATATATCCTGTACTGTGAATCATCGTAGGTTAGGTTCATGGTGCTTGGTAACTTTATAAGATCTTCAGGGTGTACATATACCTGGCGACGATAACTCAGGACATGTTTGTAGCTCGGTTCTGGGACAACAACACGCAGGGAGGTAATAGGCGATCCAAGGTGGATGCCAGAACGCGCTTAGTTCTTCCTCTAATACCTCATTCGGGATAACTGGGCGCACATTAGAGAGGACTACTCTTTTGAATTTAGTTAACATCGAAATATATACATATATTTATACTTAATCGAACGTATGCAATATTCATATGTTTAATCGGATGTATGTAGTACGTTTATGACTGTCAAATAGTGAGGGCCTAGGAAACGAAAAGTCGGTCTTAAATTATATTTTTTAATTTTATGTCGACTTTAAAAAGACAAAATTTAATGTACTTTCGTGTTACCTTTTTTCATTTACCTATTAATACATTTCTTACAAGAGATAAATACTAAAAATTAAAAAACATGATTGCCAAAAAAACATTGCTCTGTAATATAGGATAATTAGTAATGTAGAATATTTAAAGAACGTACGAGTGACAATTTTTTTTCTAAATTATTGAGAGAGAGAGAGAGAGAGAGACAGAGAGAGAGAGAGAGAGAGAGAGAGAGAGAGAGAGAGAGAGAGAGAGAGAGAGAGAGAGTGAGTGAGTGAGTCTATGACACTCCCGGCAACGAAAGCATTCTAACGCAGGGTCATACGTCTAAATACAAAGGTTTATACGTCTATAGCGGTTAAGCTGATAGGTGGAAAAAAATACATACACCCTGAATATATTACACTACTTTTTGGGCAGTCGTGTAAAAATCCGGAAAAATTTATTTTCCATTATAACTTCTGTTTGTATTATTTATACCGATTTTTAATTACAATTTATCTTTTTAATTAAAACTTCTTTGGATTTTTACTCTACTCTCGAATATTTCTTTCAACTGATTCATTGCCTCTTCTCTATTTCTCTTTCCCTAACTCTATCTATCTACGTATAAACATTTAAAATATCATAAACTATGTCCTTATCTAACTCCTATCCCAAAAATACATATAATTCATTTCCAATAAACTTTTATAGCCAATAAAATGTTTTATTTCGTTTGTACAACGATTATCGAGATAATTACTATAATATGAAGTAATACTGTAGGGCGTTATTGAGAATCCGTATTTTTTATATAATTTTTACTATTTGTTTATTGGTTGATAAATTTCTTACAGTGAATATTATTTAAATTAATATTATTACGTCTAGCTGGTATGAATTTTTGACTGAAGATTGCTGGCTATAAGGGATTATTTTTCATGATGTAATTCCATTTTATTCAAAATTGAAGCAAATTAGAATTTTTTTTAAATTTTTTATCTTTATATTAATACATTAAGCAAGTAGGTTTTATCTTTTAAAACTATATAAATCTAGGTCATTGTTTATGTTAAAAATTTATAAATAATTTTTCTCTTCACTAGCCAATACAGAAAAATATTTTATTGATCTTTTTAAATCAGGATAGATCTAAATTTTTAAAATAAATTAAATTAAAATAAAAAAATAACAGTTTAAAGTCCATTATATTTTTAATAAATTTTATCTGTAGAAAATATGGTTTTAAAAAAACTGTCACAAAAAGCTATTTTTTAATGGTTTACACGTTCGGGGCGGATTATGATATTAAAGTCTCAAGCAACAAAAATTAAAACCATAAAAGTTTTAAGTTTCACAGAAGCAGTTTAAAAAAAGAAGTTCTTTAACCTTGGGCAATTTCATTCCTTAAGCAAACTTATTATTTTATTTAAGCGCTAAATAGAAATTTCAAAAATAATCTAATGGAGGAAAAATTAAAGCTGTATTTTAATACAGTTTTAATTACTACAGTAAAAAAAATTATACCTGCATTTAAATAAAATTATACGAAATATGTTTTTACTTCCTTTTACGAAGTAAAGGAAGCATTGTGATCGCGAAAAATTTCGGTTTTCAGATTTCAACGGAAATATCCATTTTGATCATCCCTGAATCCATTTTGACTAGTTTCGGCGTGACCTCTGTACGTACGTATGTATGTATGTATGCATCTCGCATAACTCAAAAACGATTAGCCGTAGGATGTTTAAATTTTGGATTTAGTACTGCTGTGACATCTAGTTGTGCACCTCCCTTTTTTATTGCAATCGATTGAATCGAAAGTGTCCAAAAAAGCCCAAAATTCTAAAAAATTTGGATTTTGGACTTTTTCTTAACTGCAGTAATACGCCCTCATCGAAATATGTTCAACGATATACCACGAGTGGTACTTATTTTCACAGGTTCCAGAGTTATAGCCAAACGAATTTTTAATTAATGAAATATTTGAAGGCACATCGATTTGAATCAGCTTCATCTCCTTTTTTTTATTTAAGTATATTGATTTTGTTTAATAATTAATTTATTAACCTCTGATTGTAAAAAATTTTACGATAAATAATAATTTAGTAATAATAAAAAAAAATAATATGAAAAAATATCAGTAGGTATTAACGAGATAAAATATTATGTACTTTTCATTTAAAAAAAAAATATGTATGTGTAATTTTATAGGCGTACAAGAAAGTCATTTGGCGCCCACATCAGATTTTTTAATTGTATAAACGTTATAAAAGCATATATTCGTTCAAGAAGATATTAGTTAAACTTTCTTTGATGAAGCACTCAAACTCCATCTGTAATCTGATCGATTTACCTGAATCACACTAATGTTCTAACGACTGACAAACGTGCTTTTAGTTTACTTTTTGTCTTTTTCCTGTATTTATTTTTTTTGTCTTTTATTTTACCATGAATTGGACCACATAAGAAATATAATAACTTATTAGACTTTTCAAGGAAAAGACAATTCTCTGGGGCCCAAGAAACGTGTATTTAAAGGACTTTTACAAAGGAAAAAAACTCGATTGCTGATTTGAATTAGGGATTGTTAAAAAATGTAGTTAGGAGTACCATTTACTTGATTATAATGACGGTTGAACCGAGAATCTTCGTTTGGAAGAGTTATGTCCTGCTCTTTTATAGTAATATCCACTAAACATCAACATCAGAAATAATTTGTAAATTTATGCAGACTGAAAAAGACGTAATTTAAAAAAGGTTCTTTAACTATTTCAAAATAACAAGTTTTACACCAAAACATGGTTATGCTGGGCAGGGTAGAAAAGTATTAATCCCTCAGATTAAACTTCAGCAAATTTGATCAAAATATACTATTTAAGGTTTATGTATCGCTCTTTTCTGGAACCAGGTATTAGCTAGTATTAAATAAGTTGTACGAAATTTTTTCTCTCAATTTGATAATAAAAATAACATAAAAAAATGAATTGTATGATAATGAAAATTAGTTGCAGATATGTCGTGGAACTGACAAATAATAATATTTGTATCTTTATATTAAAATAATAATTTCTTTTAAAAATGATGGTTTTGGCTTTTTTACATCAAATCTGTATTATTATTTTTAAAAGAAAAACATGCAGTCCTTCTACCCGGTAGTAAGCTTTGAAGATTGCAATCTGACTACTTTTAACACTAAAAATAAAAGAAGATAATAATAATAAAAACAATTGTTAAATATTTTTTTGAAAAGTAAAAATAATTCAGCCGCAGTCGTGGTCGGTCCTCGGTTAAGATTGGTTGGCTGCTATCACCATATAAGTCCTTGGTTTTCCTATTCTTGCATTAAAATTATTTCACATAAGGTTTTTGTAATGGCATTTTTTTTGTCTTGCATACGCTCAATGTCATCATAGAATTTTTCAATCTTCTCATCACTGTAGCTTATTGTTGGTGCATAAACTTGGATGATTTGGAACTTATATTGTTTGTTTAACTGAATGATACACGGAACTACTCTGTCGGATATACTTACAAATTTTACTACTGAATTTTTTATCTTCCGACTGACAGGAAATCCAATTCCACCATCAGTACCACGAGTGAAGAGTAAATGCCCTGTGTCAAGTACAACTAGTTTTTCACCTTTTCGACGTACTTCACATAATCCTATTATAATAACCCAATTAATATCAAGTTCTATCAATAATTCTTGTAGTGGAACGACTGTTGACCGATTGACTTTGACCGACATTGACCGAATGTCCTGTATTAAAATTCTAGAGACAGCCTGATTTAACCTGTGGTTCTTAGCACCCTATGCCTTCGGGCAGGTCAACCGCTGCCATGATTGGTTGACTTAGGGCTTTCGAGAGTTGAGGGTCGTATTTGAAGTTTTCGTGACACGTTGAAGGAATGGACCGTAATCTTCCACGTTGGTTCGCTATGGGTCGGCATATGTTGAATCACATTAATCTGAAGCCTCCATTTTGACCAGTCCGCCATGAGTAACCCTTCCAGGAAAATAAGCTCCCGACAGCATAGCTCAAACTATCTTCGACTTACACAAACTCGTTTACTGTGGCAAGGTTTGATCCATAGAAAGGGATACATGTATTATTATTTCATAATTCAACGTACATACTGTTGCTTTGTCTTTCCATCTAATCTCCCCCAGACTTTCTTAGGCTATGAAATGTGTAAAATATCTGAGATACAAGAGATACTAATCGGAGTTCTCTTCTCTGAGGATAATGATGTTCACTATGCATGCAGTCCCTGTCGGGAAGGATAAAATGGTGTAATATTGTCTCTTTTAGAACTGAGTGTCATGTAAATTTCGGTGGCCTGACATGCTGTTATGCCAACGTGTACATTTGACTCAGTGAAGAGTCAATTGAATGTTCTGTAGCATGCAACTGGAACGGGAACCTACTTCACTCCTCACTATCAAAATTAAGCCCTCGTTATTACAATTAAAATTATAGCCTGGAGGCACTTCTTTTACTTGAAGTAGCTGTATCTGAGATAACTTGTAACTAAGGTCAAGTCACCTACAACTACTCTTAACGGTTGTGGCACCTAATGCACATAAGTATATATATATATATATATATATATATATATATATATATAACCCATTATGGGTTATATATAACCCATTTGGGTTATATATAACCCAAAGACAAAACCTCGAAAAGTTTAATAAAAAATAATACTTAATTAATAAAAATAGAGAAAATCTCTAATAACACAAAATTAAGCCTTTTGAATAAGGTGTTTCATCCCGAAGCAATGTACGCTGCAGAATATTTGATGACGATCAGTACACGGGGCTTTTAAACGAAATCCAAAAGAAGAAAGAAATTTTTAAGGATATCATTTAGTCCTATAAAGGATGACATTTAATATATATATATTAAATATATATATATATATATATATATATATACAAACTCCGCCCCCACAAATTGTACATAAGAGATTTAAATAAATAATATACGAGAAGAAACCGGCTGTGACAGGCTACATTTTAAGAAAGAGCGATAATAAAATGATGAAGAAAAATCTTCCTCTTTTATACAGAAAGATAAACTAAAAGCGTATATAGTGAATAGCCCGACAAAGTTAACAAAGACTTAAATAAAAGAGGAATATAAATTTTGGACTTCACAAAATCGAGAATCAATCAAGAAAAAAATAAAATAAATATTGAAAAAGGGGTTTTCTACGAACAAGAGACTCTAAATAAAAAGATTAGTAAGAAAAAAATTGAGGAAAAAGGATAATTAGAGAGTTAAAAATAACTGGCAGTAAAGAAATGAGAGGGACACTAAGAAAAGTATTAAAAGTGGTCCATCCATAGTTGGCTGAAACAAAATAAAAAGAAAATATATATAAATATAGACATAAAAACATAGCATCTTGCAACGTAACTCTAGAGCCCAAAATATTTCGGATGTTAGCCCCTAGTTTAAACCGACGCAATGCCGCATAACAGACGCAGTTCAAAAGTTATGGTGTACCGTTAGTTGGCAGTCGCAGCGAATACGAACGGGTGCATCGATCTGATTCATGAGGTGTCCCCGTGAGTAAGTTTTACTCACGGGAGGTTTTACCCGTGAGGTGTGCGCAGTTCTTGCACACTAATGTGTGCAAGAACTGCGCAAGATATTTTTTTTTGTAAACCTAATACCAAAAGAACCTCGTACCGAGGTATATTTCAGTTATCTATTGTCCCTAAATTAAAAAAAAATTATAAAATAGAAGTAATCTTTTAACAAAATGGAGCTAAACCCCATTGGTAGATTGGATGCCAGTGCTTACCTTGGTTCTACAGCATGTCGCCACATATTATACAACATTTCTTTTGTTAGATTTGCGTAAAAAAGATAGTGTACGAATTCTACTGACATGTACAAAACGTTAAATTCTAGTGTCGATTTGCGCTGCTGTTAACATCTCTCTGGAAAGTTGTTATTATCCTCCGTAAATCCGTATAGAGATTTGTTATTATTTTTGTATAAAGTTCGTGCATTTGACTGTAAAGTACCACAAATTGTATGTAATTCTCTATCAGAAATACATATTTTTATACAATTTTTAATAAAATTGGGTTTTATTTTCTTATGCTTTTAATAAAAAGTTTAATATAATTTTTTATACTCTTTACAGGGGACAAATCTGTAATTTAAAACATGCAACCTAATGAATGTTATTATATCAGAAGGGTTTTTAATGTACCGTTATAATGTAAGAGTTTTGAATTTACTGCCTATCCGTAAACGTAATTTAAACAGATGGCGCTTGCTTAGCTTAGTTATTTCAATCAATAATCAGCTGTTAGCAATAATAATTTAGACATTTTGTTATTAGTTATTTATACTCAACCATTTCAAACTGAATGCTATAATTCGTGATTCCAAGTATGAAGTACTAGGAGTAATCCGATTTTTGATGAAATGAGAAACAATTCTGTGGCTGATATTTACAGTCAAATTTGTGACGTTTACGGGCCGAGCATTATGAGTGGCGCAAAAATATAAGATGGTGGCGTCATTCATTTTGAGAAGGGAAAACAAATGTTCATGATGAAGGTCGTAACGACTGGCCGTACGTAGAATTTCGGAAAAAACTGGCGGTTCGCAATGTCGCAATTGTTTTTGATGTTAAGATCTTTAATTTATGAAGTTAAAATTGAAAGAATGGGTTATAAAAAATTGTCTATCAGAAGGGTGCTGAAGATGTTAGCCTATAGGCGCAATGAAAAACATCTTGCTGCCATGCACAAATTTTTGGGGTGTTGAAGGTGATGAATCGTTTGATCTTATTGTTACCAGAGATGAAACCGGGATTTCTTATTCGTACGTTGAAACAAAGCAGAATTCAATGCGATGGCGGCAATCATCATCTCTTAGATAGAAAAAATTCAAACAAGAATGTTCGGTAAATAAGAAGTGGATGAAGCCCATTTACAGGCGCCGAAGCAGTGTCCGACTCGCTAACAGGTTCCGAAGTATAGTAAAAGAGCATTAATTCCTGTGCACTATCGACTATGCACGCAATACGTTGTCTTGCTTGTTCAATTTAGTAATCGCGTAACTACTGTGTAATGAAATTGAATACGTTAATTTATAAAATAAAATATAAACCATTAATTTTTGTTTAATAAAAAAAAAGAAAAGAATACTGATTGCCATCTTTGAATGTTAAAAGTATATATCTGACATTTGTTGTCTGTTCCAAGCTGCTTTCAAAAAACCCGTTTATCGTACTACATCCAGAATTTAGTATTCCGATTCGGGAAAAATATTATCAGCCAAATATATGATCGAGCTTAAGAAACACATTGTCAGATCTCCTAAATTAACATAGGGTAAAGTGAACAATTTCAATGGTATTGGAACTATTATAACACTCTTTTTTATTATAGAATATCTGAAACCTTCTCTCAATTTAAAAAAATATTAAATATTAAAAAAAAATATTATTTAGTAAAAATATATATATATCCGTAAAAATATGTAAATATGTAAAAAAAATCAAATTTCATAAATTTTACCTATATATAAAAAAAAAAACAATTTAAAACTGTTAGTTTAAAAGAAGAATTTACAAATGTAACAATTTTTATTGCAGAATTTACTTTTTTTTCTTATAAAAATAACAATAAATACCGCAATAAAGATTGTTATTTTTTTAATTCTTTTTTTTTTGTTATTTTCAAAGTAAATAAAATAAAAAAATTAAATTTAAATAAAAAAATATTTTGGTCCTAGACATTATTTAGAATTTATGGAAGAATGTCAGGAACAGAAATTGCTTACTGCGTGTTGTTTTTACAACTAAAATATATTTGAGCCATATAAATTAGAAATGTTGTTTTGCTTTCTTTAGTTCAGAAAACTATTTTAGACAGTGCTATTTGCCAGCAGCAACAGCCATTGTTTTCCCTAAAACAAAACTACGACGGCTGATTTTGCATAAATTACATTCATTCAATTTATCTAGAAAATGTAAATTGAGATGTGATATATGATAAATTATATACAAGTCTCAAATTTAGCATTCATAATAAACTTATATTTAATTAATATTCTCTTATTTCTTCTGGTTTTAATAACTAATTTTGTTAACCATAAGAACGGTACCGGTAAAAATAATTCTATATCAATACTATGGTGAGGTTTTCATTTTTAACTCTTTGTGTGACTTCCTAGTGGATTTTATTTTTAAGTTAATTTCAATTTAATTTAGGGCAATTATTTATTATCAGGTACTATATTATAAACATTTTTATCTTCTCTGCTAATTTTTAATATATAGGTAAGTTCCCAGGAATGTTACCCGACAGATTAGGTAAGAGATCTTTGACAACATGAGTGGAATTTCAGAGAGTGAAAGTGAATCTGAGTCGAATGTCACGGACCTACGTACAGTGACTACGAGTGGCAAATGGTTCCTGTTAGTTGATGGCAAAATTGTCGCGAGATAATGTCAGCGACAAGTCACCCCTTACTAATGGTTACGAACACCTACCGATGGAGGATTCTTTCACAACCGCTGAACAGATAGAAAAGTTAAAACTCCCGTCGTGAATTATTGACTTCACTAAGTTAAACGGATTGTTAGAATCCGTAGTGATAAAAGCTGATTTCAATGTGCAAGTTATAAATAGCAAACTGCTATGGCTTTTCTCTAACAATATAGAAAGCTATAAAAAAAATTATTCAGGTGATATGAGAAAATAATCTTATAGGCCACATATTCAAGAGGTATGAGAGATCAGAGAACATTCAGATTAGTCTTCAGATGTAGAAACCTCTCTCTCTCTCTCCCTCTCTTTTTCCTGTTTAGCCTCCGGTAACTACCGTTTAGATAATACTTCAGAGGATGAATGAGGATGATATGTATGAGTGTAAATGAAGTGTAGTCCTGTACATTCTCAGTTCGACTATTCCTGAGATGTGTGGTTAATTGAAACCCAACCACCAAAGAACACCGGCATCCACGATCTAGTATTCAAATCCATGTAAAAATAACTGAAGATGTAGAAACCTACATCATTTTATTCCTATGACGGTAATAAAAGAGGACATTAAGAGTAAAGATCATAAAGTTAGGAATCTTTTCAATTCCCTACTGGCATCTTACAGTGTATGCGGTGCCAGTAGTATATTCACATTAAAAATTACTGTATGAGAACATACCAGTGCGTTAAATATGCAGGAGGTCATAGGACTATCGATGGCCAAAAGAAAGACAGGAGCACGCCAGCCACCTGTGCGTTTTGCCGTCAGGATCATCAGGCAAATTATAAAGGTTGTCGGATGTATAAAGAGATTCTCGACAGAAAGGAAAGGCAATGAATGAGCTATTCTCCTAAGATCGTGTCTAAAGGTCTGTCGATCGTGCTCAGGAGGACTTTTCATCACTAGGACCAGGTACAACTAAGAATCTGAATAACAGTTCGGATAATCCATTTAATACTCACTCCAACATTCATCCCATGTCGTTTTCTGAGGCAGTAAGAGTAACATCTGTGATGATTCGACTTGTAATAAATTTGATAAACTGGTGGCTAACATCAAATTCCTAATGAAGCAAATCGGGAACCTGATGGGACTCGTTATAAGTCATTTCTCAGATCTGTCAATGAGGAATTACTTAAAGATGGCAGCATGGAATGGAAGGAGCTGGATACGCTAGTTTAGTGAGAGAAACTGGACGTCTTTATCTCAGAAAACACTTTACAGATCGAAATTTTCTGTAAATTCGGGGTTTCAAAATGTATGCGACCAACCATTCTGATGGTAGAGCCCGGTTTGATAACATATGGGATTAAACAAATTCAGTTTCCTCGTTTCGAGACTGCTCACACACAGGCGATCTCTGGAGATTTTGGACGAGATTGGGCCATTCAGTCTTTCTGCACTCTATTGTCCACCATATCACGCTAACTTGAAGGACATGTTTTATGAATACTTTAACAGGTTCGGTAATAGGTTCATTGCAGGTAGTGATCAGAGAGATTGCAGTTGAGTGTTATCACCGGGCTTGAACCCACTTATAAACCCACTTGAAGCACTTATAAACGCAGCAATCTTTGTGAGATTGCTGGAAGTTTTTTTATCAGATTGGGCATTTCGTCGTTTTACACCGATGTCCAGAATGTTTGCGGCTCTATATCTCACACTCTCCTATAATTCTTATCTTTAATACGATGATTATACTTAAGACAAACTACTCTATCTTACGCAACAAAAAACTAATTGGGGGTCTTACCGTGACTGGATGGAGGAAGAGGTTGCCTTTGGATATTCCACCGAAGTGTGCAGACGAGATCGATGAAGCCTCGAGATACTTAAGCTCAACAATGCGGGAGGCTGCTTGGGGGCTTCACGCCTAGTGGTAAACGTTCTGATCTGACAGGCTGGAACTACCCGATGGAGGTTGGACCTGATTTCTGAAAAGAGAAGAATCAGGAGGAGATGGCAGCGCTATACGAGGCCAGAGGACAGGACAGCTCTGAACAGGCTGCTCAGAGATTAAGGAGATTGTTGAGGAAGATCAAGAACGAGTCATTCATGTATTTAGTAGAAAATCTGTCCCCTCTCAAGAGAAGTGTCGTTGATTATAGAAAGTTAGGAAGAGTTTGGGTGGCCACTTCTTTCTTTTCCTTCTTTACAGACTCCCGATGGATGGGCTTGTGGTGAGGTCGAGAAGGCCGAGCTGTTTGCTAGACATCTTGGCATGGTTTTCCGACCCCATGATGAGCAAGGAGCAGATGAGGAAGAAATTTTTGAATTTTAATTAAACCTATTCGTCTGGGTCTGCCCATAAGACCATTTTGTTTGGAAGAGGTATCTAGTGAACTCAAGGGGATAGAGAAAATAAGAAAAACTTCTGGGTTCGATACTGTAACGCATAAAATATTATTTATGCTGCCGTTTATGGCTATGTTGTACTTAAGAAACTTGTTTAATGGGATTCTTCGAATGACATACTTCCTTCCGGAATGAAAAATTTGGAATTAAAAGATGATCCTAACGCCAGGTAAATCCTCACAGAAGTTTCTACTTACAGGCCGATTAGTATTTTGACGATTTTATCTAAGATCTTTAAGAGGCTTTTACTTCGAAGGCTACTGCCTATTTTGGAGTGTGAGGATGTAATAACCGACCACCAATCTGGTTTTAGAAGTGGCCATTCAATTATAGAGCAAACCCACAGAATGTATAATGTTATTATCTGGTGTCTCGAGAGAAAAATTACTGCTCCGCGGCGTTTTTAGATGTATAACAGGGCTTCGAGAAGGTTTGGTTATCAAACCTGCTCATCAAACTGGAATTTTGCCTTCCTAAACCTTATTCTTTGATTCTGCGAAGTTACATAGATGGTCGCTTCTCGCAGCTTAGGAAGTCAAGATCTACCTAATCTCTTTGAAAATGCTTCGGGAGTTCCACGTGGCTCTGTACTGAGACCAGTTTTATTCCCAATGTATACTGTTGGCCTTCCTTGTTCAGGACTTGTTGCAACCGCATCGTATGCGGATGATACGACGATCTTAGCAGTTGACGATGACCAGATTGCAGCCTCGGAGAAACTTCAGTTGACGGATGCAATCAGTACGCGGCTGCACAAGTGGAAGATTAAAGTCAATCCAGTGAAATCTACCCTTGTTACCTTGTTTGTTAGAAAGGAGACTGCCGTTCAGTCTATTTGGATAACGTTGAAATTCCTCAAAAAACTAGCGTGAGATACGCTGGCTTACACTTAGATCGACGTATGACGTGAGAAGTCATGTACTGGTGAAAAAGAAATAGATTGGCCAAAAATTCAAGCGTAGTGTTGGATAATGGGTAGGGGGATTTTAGTTGACTCTAGCTTCTATTATAAGACTTCTTGAAACCGATATGGACGTACGGGATTCAGCTCTGAGGGACAACTAGTGAAAGCAATATTAAAATGATTCAAAGACACAAAACAAGATATTGAAGAAAGTGACCCGACCGCCTTGGTTCGTCAGGAATTCTGAACTACATGAATACCTGGGGATCTCGTTTGTACGGTATGACATTGTCCGTTTAAGTTTTTAAGTTCAGAATACATGGTTAGATTAAACAGATATGTAAATTCTCTTGCTTTGAATCTGCTTGACAACGGTGATGACATTAGACGATTGAAAACATTCATGTGCTGGAACTTAGTGATAGTCATTGAAGATACTCTACTTTCATGTATTTTTTTGCGATATTATTTCTTGCTACTACTTTTTTATCAATTTTTGTTTAGTATTATTTTAATGCTGTTACTGTTTCTTGCTGTTTTCATTTGTTCATTTATCTACCTGTGTTTATCTTCTATTTAATAACAGACATGTGGTTAAGTTATAGAATCAAGAGATGTAGTGGATCTTACTTTTTATTGTAAGTATGTTTGTTAACATGAACGTTTTTGTTATTGTAATCTTTTACTGTTTGTTTTTGTGGGGAAGAGGTCGTCATTGGATGGCTCACTCTGATGTCATATTTTTAACCTATTATCTACTTATAATATACGGTTTCGTAAATGAACGGATTGTAAATTATGGTTTTATGGTAAAAAAAAACTATCTGTTTAAAAGTTGTATTTTATGTTGTGGCACATTTTTTAACAGCCAAATATCTTATTAAAATCTCTATTTTTATTTTAAATCGCAATACTACCAGTTACCTTAAAAAGTATTAATTTCAAAATTCCAGAACCGTGCAGTTACGCAGAGAAAATATTACAGAATTAATTTACGACAAGCTGTTGTTAAAATAATACATAACATTTACATATTTCCGAATTGATTCAATATTTACTTACAAATTTATTTTTAATGATTTCTTTAAAGAACTAAACGAATTTACGAAAGTAAATTATATTATATTTTAAAGTAGTTAGTCATTTGTAGGATTAATTGGGAATTTGAAATATTTTGGCCAGAAATATATTCAAAGAAATTAATTTTCGCTTTTAAGGTGGATTCAGGTTATATGGACGACACACTGTTTATAACAGAAAAATTATTCTAATTAAAATCTTATGTTTTCAACACACTGAGTAATCTCTGATAATAAAGCAAATGTATGTCCGATCAGAGCGAGAAAACGAGATTGTATAATAAACCATTTTCGTTTGTTTATGTGTATATTTTTTCCACCGATAAATTTTAAGTAGCGAGAAAGGTTTCTAGAAAGCTCTTTTAAAGGTTTTCAGAACTAAAAAGAAGTAAATTCATTCGAAAGGAAACTGATCAAGATTAAATTGTAATGAAATTAAAAATTATACTTTCGGAGATATTTCGAAAATTTCTACAGTGGTATAGACTTAGAACATAGCGTTGTATTTAATTTTACCCTTCTGCAAGTTACTAAAAACACCTTTTATTATGTAATCAAATTAAATATTTCATCTGTTTTATTCTTTTTCAGTGAATATATATATTTTTTATTTTTTAGTTAATTTCATCGTATTAAATTTTAGCTTTTATGGTGCTGAGTATATAATTTACTTGTTGCGTTTAAATTAAAGTGTTTGTACATGTACCCTATTTCCATAAGCTGACTCGGTTGTCTATAGTCCTGGTCAACCAAGAACCCTTCCTGTGAATTAAATTCAGGAAGCATGCGGCTCATTGTACGACTAGCTGATAAACTAATCAGTTTTTCAACATATTGTTCTGGGCCTTTTTACATTTAAAATGGGTTGCACTTCAAACGTGGGATACGCTGTGCGTTTTCTGAGTGTTCCAGTTGAGTGTTCAACTGGATTTTGTGGACGATTGCCTCTGCTGGCTAGAGCTAGGTACCGCGCCGAACTTTGAATTGAAGGTGATTTCGGGCTTGTGATTGGTTTCCTTCGGCGAAGCGACTCCGCCTTGCTCGTTCAGTCGAGTGGTCGTGGAGATAACCGCTGATAAGGAGCTAAAAAGTCCCGTTTCCGAGATAAATCTGTTTCACTATCGGCGTCGAAGTGAGGAGGAGCGTCTGGGAACGCCGGTTGGTGAATAGTACTAGTGTTACCCCACGGCGATATGTGGATTTTCATAAAAGTATTGCCCGCGGTTTGCTAGGAGACAGCTGACATTGCATTTGTTACGTATAGCAATTGCACTGACAAACGTAGTGAATCGCACTCAGTGGTAGGTAAATAAGTGCAGTTATTGCAATTTCAGTGAAGCGGATTTTGTGAGGAGAGATAGTCCCACTGGATTAAGTGCATATTCAATTTGTTATTCATCATCATACCGAGTCCGGAACCGGAAACCCTGCAAAGTGCAGATTTTGTTATATGTAGCGCTTATGTGTGTTCAATCTGCCCGTGCAATATTAGTACATTCGTTATAGTTTAATTCCCATTTACTTGAGTTTCATTTTTGTTTATCAGCATCTAAGTTGATTGTGTGATCTCGTATATTTTCTTTTTTTATTTAAAAGAAACCTATTTAAATTCTATTCTAGAATGGTGGTAATTTCGTTTGAATTTTGGTAATGTGTAAACATTATTATTTTTATTATTAGATGTGCTTTTTTCTAAATATTATGTAAAATATTGCCTATAAGTGTGGATGCGAAGCCAATTAATATTATATAAATAAAAATAGTATTCTTAATTTATGCTAATTTCAGTTCTATTCACATGTAATTTATATTTTCCGTTTACAAATTTGTTGATATTTGTGTGTATCTCTCTGCACGTTTGCTCATATTGTATAAGTGTGTGATTTGTGAATGAATACCGGCACTAATTGTGTCATAAAAAGTATGAAATACATACTTTCTTATGTCCTAATTAGTGTAACTCAGTTTGTCTTTTTTAAAACGGTTGTTAGGCAGTTGTTTTTAAATATTTAGTTGTATTTGCAATGATAAACATTTTTACGCAGTTTATCAAATACATTATACAAATGATTTTTGTCTAAATCAATTCATATTCGCTCAGTTATCGGGTAACATAGATAGCCATCTAAAAATAAAACCAAACAGATTTAATGTCACGCAATTAAAACACGGAAAAATAATTTATAAAAACGTTGAAGAACTCTGGATTACGTACTTAAACAAAGCCGTTTCCCTTAATCTTGTATGAAATAACGGTTGTTACGTTTATACAATGTATTACTTTTTAACACAGGCCTAAGTTATTGAATATTATATTTATTAATACAAATGACGAATTACCATTCAGAAAATGTATGTAATAAATAATAAATTAAAACATGATCTTAAATAAATGGAAAATAACCAGAACGCAGTAATGCTGTTTTCAGCCTTCAACAGAACAGAATTTCACCTTCAAAAGAACGAATGTCTGACAAGTGTCATTGAAATTAGTTATCTCTATATAAACTACAATCTATGACGAAGAAAAATATAACCTTCTTTTTACTATTTACCTACGATGTTATTAAGTTTTTAAATTACAGCACCGTTTTAAGAACAGCGCTGCTTTACTTTATATTGGCTTCACTAATAATAAAAAATGAAGTACGGTATAAATACGTTTACTGATATTATTGCTCTACTCTACTGCTGGATTTAATATATAGCACGTAGCGAATTGTTTCCAAGGTTGCTGTGACCTTATTTTCAAACAGTGAGGTCACAGCGCTAGTAATACTAAACTATAATTCTATAGTAGCCTGATTTTTTTTTTAGAAAAAAGTTTATTATTCTTGGATAAATATTTTTAGGATGACTTATTAAGTAATTTTACTAGATTTGTTAATTTAAATTTCTAACACGTAATATAAAAAATATTAATGATAAATTAATTAAAACTTCCTTTCTCTAGAATATTTGTTTTTAATACAATAAAATAACTTGAAAAAACTTTTAAATGCAATAAAAAAACAATTAAGAATTTTTTAATTATTATTTTTTTAATATTTACCTTTTGAAATTGACACAAGGATAAAATTAACTACCAAGTATTTATTAATATTTAATTGTATTAATATAATTAAATAATAATAAAATTAATTGTTAAAAAATTAAAGAATATCAGATTTTAAAAAAATTGATAAATTTATTATTTTCTAGTTTTATTTTACTTAGAATACGGAAAGGTATACGAAGACGCTTCTTGTATGAAAAATCCCATAATAAGACAAAGACGAGAAATCTGCTTAATGATAAAAATAGGAAAAAGGATATAGAGAAACAATGTAAGGAGTCTACTGTCTTAAGTGATTTAAGACTTTTTATAATGGCAGAATTTATACTATATTTTTATCTAAATCAAAAAAAAAGAAGAACTTTCGCGGGAAAACACTTTGAAATTAAGAATAATATTATGCTATTACAGTTCAAACAATTTTGACAACAATAATTTAAATATCTTGTAAACCAAGTAAAGAATTTAATTCTCTACAAGATTTGTTAAACTTTTATGTCTTTATTACATCATTATCAAAGCTGTCTTATAGTGAACAAAAAATAATGTGTTTATCAACCACATACTTTTATACCAGATTTCTCAAAAACTATTAAAAGTACAATTTTTTGTTCTATTTTTTATTTCTTTTAATTTTTGAGGTCAGAATTCATATAAAACCATTAAATTTATCCCATATTTTGGGTCCGAAGAATTACAGTCTGACTTAATTTGACTGAAAACGCGGAAATCTGAATTAAATCTTCGCCTGCCGACACTCGCTAACAAAGCGTTTCCAAACCTATATTTGTATAAATTTTCTTATTTATTTTTACCAGTATAATATGTCCTGAAAATTTATTTTTTATTCTTGATGAATCACATCTGTATATAAGAAAGTAATTAATAATAATAATAATAATAATAATAATAATAATAATAATAATAATAATTTTTAATTATTTTATTAAAAGAGATTTTTAATTATTTCAAAGGAGAATGGAAACTTCCAAAACGTTAGTCCATTCTTAATCGTAGGAGAAATTACAAATTGTACTGGTGGTCCCGTTAAAGAAATTCGAAAGACTTTTAATGGATTGCACGTCGAAACTATGAACGACGTGCAAAGCCAGAAAGTCCAGGCGTTGAAGAAGATCGGTGAATTTGCGGTTTCTGTTCAACCGCATAGCACACTGAACTCATCCAGAGGAGTTGTTGTTTGTCGCGATTTTCTTAATTGTACAGAAGAAGAAGTTGTACAAGAAATGTCGAGTCAGGGAGTGACTCAGTGTCGCAGACTAACCATGCAAAGAAATGGTGAAGTTGTTCCTTCGGCCTCGCATGTTTTAACATTTAATAGGCCGAATCTTCCTGAAAAGGTACGAGCTGGCATCCATCGGTTTGATGTACGAGAATTTATTCCGCAGCCGATGAGGTGTTTTAAGTGTCAACGATTCGAACACACAGCAGCTAGATGTGAAGCGCAGAAAAAATGCATATGTGGAGAGAAAACACATGAGGGGGACCCATGTAAAGACCCTCCAACCTGCGTTAACTGTAAAGGGCATCACAATTGTCGTTCAAGAAACTGCCCTACATATCAATAAGAAACAGCGATTCAGGAAGTTAAAACGCTTCAGAAGGTCAGTTATCCTGAAGCGAAGAAGATTGTTAATCAACGTACACCACGACCATCGACTTCTTACGCAGAAGCAGCGGCTGCCCCTTCCACATCTAAAATTAATGTGGAGCAGTTGCTTATCACGATGGCACCCAGTCTTGCGACAATGATTGAAAGAATCATTGATTCAAAGATTGAGTCGACTCATCAGAGAAAACAAATTAAAGATGAGAAGGCTCATCCCTGGACTGACGCCGTTGACATCAAAGACGCACCAGCACAGTTTAAATCACCAGCTAAACCTGCGATTATTAAGCCACCAACTGAAGTAAGAATAAAAAGTCTTGACTTATCTAGCAAAGAGAAACGGATCACTCCGTCGTCTGGTCACAAGCTTAAAGAAATTGTGACAAGAAAATCTGAATCTACGGAAATGGAGGTGCAAGTTATTATTGAGAAACCACCAGACGTAGAGAATATAAAACCTGTACCAATAGAGCCTCGAAAAGCGCAAAGATCAGCTTCGGTGAGAGCATCTATTTCAGCTGGACCCAGTACTGCAGTAGAGATAGAGTCCAGCTCATCCGCCACGGAGAGTGGATCGTTTGTTAGTTTAGATTCCCTAGCAAAGATGCTAACAGCACCGACGAAACTTTCATCAACTGACGTCAGCCGCAGAACGTCACTGGCATCCGAAAGAGAGGAAGACGATGCCATGTCTGAGGCCTCAGATACGCTGTCATCAGAGGTTGAGGCCGTCAGAAGAATGGAGAAACGGTGCAAGAAAGGATGGCCGAAAGGAAAGCCTAGAAAGTAATATTCTGGATTCGAAGTTAGAAGAACGTAGTTGATTCATAGAAAGGTGAATAATTGAACCTTTTTTTTTCCTTTTTTTTGAAGTGGGATGGGGCTAATGACCAGTAGTCAAAGTATGTCCCTAAAAACCTCAAAAAAAAAAAAATAATAATAATAATGACGATCCAGATGGTGATAGTAATTTCTTTTAAAGAATGTGACGAGGGCTAATGACCTTAGCAGTCGATGCCCGTAAAAATTCAGATAAAAAATAATAATACCCTGAGGTAGATAATCTCCACGTCTGGAATATAACATCTACTTTCCACGTCCAGGGCGGAAACAGCTGTACATAAGTACTATTCTTAATGCTGGCTAACGGGGCTCTGAGTGTTTTCTCTAAGAGATGGAATTATCATCGGCCTGATTCCACCTACAGGCCGTACTACAAGGATTGAATTTTTCGGCCACCTGCAGATATAAAAATTTAAATGATTAAGGAAATGGATTCACACCATCTTTAGAGCAGGCGATGTGCCGGCCAGGGTCGAAGTGATTGCAGGTGTAACGGAGGCTCTTCCGCTGTTCACATGCCCCCCCGCATGGCAAGCATGTAGTTACGGTTCCCATATAAGTCGGTGAATGGGAGCCTTCTAAACTTCGGTGTGTAAGGGCCTGAAGTCAGTGTATAGATTACGCATCCGCTCTCTGCCAGGACAAATGTCGGTTCCACCGGAGTACCGGATCGGACCTCCAAGGTTGGTACCGCTGGAGTGGGAGTGTACCCCGGTGGCTAGCCTTGCTACAGAAGGGATCAAACAGCAACTTGTTGTTTGGGGAATGCAACAACTTGAACAACAAAACGTGACAGAGGGTTCACCATAATTCGCCACAAGCGAAGAGGAAATGTAGTAAGGAGACAAAGAAAATAAAAAAAGGTACTGATAGAACCAGTAGAGATTTAATGAAAGCTTTGTTTCACAATAATGCGCCCAAACCAAGACATTTAGTCATTGCGAGGGAGAATGGAAACTTCTAGAAAGTCAACCCGTTCATAACTGCCAGAGAGATTACGAATTGTGCTGGTGGTCCTGTCAAGGAAATTCGAAAGACTTTTAATGGATTGAACGTCAAAACTGTTAACGATAGTCAAAGCCAAAAAGTTTAATCTCTGAAGAAGATCGGTGAGTTCGCGGTGTCTGTACAACCGTATAGTTCGCTTAACTAATCGTGAAGATTCGAAGAAGAAATAGTAGAGGAAATGCTTAGTCAAGGAGTCATTCAATGCCGCAGGTTAACCATGAGAAAACGCTGAGGTTCTTCCTTCAGCCTCGCATGTGTTGACCTTTAATAGGTCCAATCTTTCTGAGAAAGTACGACCCGGCACGCATTTTGGCTAGATGTACGCGCATTCAGCTCGCAACCTATGCGATGTTTTTAAGTATCAACGTTTCGGTAACATTGTGGTCAGATGTGAAGGGCAAGAAATCTGCGTGTGTGGAATGAAAACACATGAGGTTATCCATGTAAAGATTGCCCAGTCTGCATTAACTGGAAAGGGCACCACAAATGCCGATCAAGAAATTGGTCGGTGTATAAATGGGAAATGGCCATTCAGGAGGTTAAACCGCTGTAGAAGGTAAGCTATCCTGAAGCGAGGAAAATTGTTAACAAAAGAACACCTCGACCGACAACTACTTATGCAGAAGCAGCTGCTGCCCCTTCGTCATCTAAGGTTAACGTGGAGCAGTTGCTTACTACGCTTGCACCAAGTCTTGCTAATATGATAGAGAAAATTATCGATACCAAGATTGAATCTAGCCAGCGAAAGGAAACAATTAAACCCGTGAAGATTCATCTTCAGATGGACATCGTTGATACCAGGATCGAATCTTCTCAACGAAAAATGGCAGCAAAATCCGCGATGTTAAAATCACCAATCGATGTTGTGCATAAGGATAAGGACACATCTGAAAAAGTCAAAAACATCACTTCTTTGACCAGTCATAAGGCAAAGGAAGGTGTGGCAAGAGTAAGAAAAAGTCTGAGATTAGTGCAATGGAGATGCAAATAACAATAGAGGAAGCACCCAATATAGACGCTATAGAACCCGCACCCACGAAACCTCCAAAATCCAGAGGACACCTAAGGAAAGGGCGAGTAGAGTACTTCAGCCGCCCCAGTTATGTCTCTGGAAATTAATCGAGTACTTCAGCCACCGAAAGTATACCATTGGAGATCGCATTAAGTGTAGATTCATTAACAACCATGTTAACTGCTCCATCTAAATTGACATCACCTGATGTCAGCTGGAGAACATCTTTGGTATCTGAAAGGGAGGAAGATGCCAAGTCCGAGGCCTCAGACAGTTTGTCATCAGAAGTAGAGGCCCTAAGGAGAATGGAAAAGAGATGCGAGAAAGGATGGCCGAAACGAAAGCCTATTGAGGTAAACAAATGAGATATGTTTATGAATCAAGATTATTAATGATGGTATTTTAGTATTTCAGTTTCATTCGAAAAGTGAAATAATCTCAGTGTTATTTTCTTTTTCTTTTTGAAGTGGATGGGGCTAATGACCAAAGTAGTCGATGCCTCGAATATGTCAAAAAAAAAAAAAAAAAAAAAAAAAATATATATATATATATATATATAATTAGATCATATTGTATTATCCGCCACCCGATTATTATTATTATTATTATTATTTTCATTATTAGTTACTCGGCCTTCTTATGCTATAAACTCATCGTAAAAAAAGTAATGCGTCGTGTAGTAAAGTAGTGAGGCAAGCGTTACATCTTGCTTGCAAATAGGTTCAACTATACCTTTACTAACATTGAATAATTTATTGTATGTAATCTGAAAACACTGCTCGTATTTCGCTTAAATATTTTCGCCTACACAATCATATAATTTAAAGTAGGAAGTCTGGCTTAGAAACTGCCGGGTTATTAGAGCATGCATCAGTCAACAGATGCCCGTCAATGTTGTACAGCTTAATTTCTACAGATCCAGATTCTGACTACCGTTATAGTTTAAATGTTTCTTTTTCAGTATTTCAGTTTTTATTTATTTATTTTTTTCATTTAAAAAGATTATTTAGTGATAACAAGTAAGAATTAAGGAAAAAATTTAATATTATTACTTATTGTATACTCTACCACCATGAATAGACTTCCAGAATATAATTACAGATATAGCACAACTCAAAATATCGTTTTTCGTTAAACTGAAAACGAAAAAACCGTTTAGTTGAGTTAAATCATATGCAATCAAACCTATGCTTATTTTTAAACCTATGCTTATTTTTATTGTTCTTTAAATTCTTTTATTTCCAAAACAACTTCATTTTCTTCCATTGAAAAAAATCACTTTAGTCAGATTATTTCTCAATCACAAATACTTGTGATTTCTCTAAACCTTTTTTTTCCAACATAATCAGAAATAATTAACTCAACCTTTCTAACAGACTAAATTTCAAAACCCTCCCATCGGCGGATGGCAGTTGAGTTAATACCTCAGTCCAGCCGTTATTGAAATTGTTAATTTCAGTTACATGGAAGAAACAAAAATAAAAATGGCGAGAGAAAATATTTTTATATAAATCAAATAATTACGTTTGAAATATTTTTCTTTTATTAACCAATCTCTCTTGTTCCTCATTTATTAAAACGAATCATAAGGAAAATAAGAGAAATGTTTATATGCTACTTTGTTTAGAAGCGATAAGGAAAAGCCCTATCGCTATCCTACTCGGAAAATACTTGGTTTCTTCATATCCATTAAACAGTCAAACAAGGTTTTAAACCTTGCATTTAATAACGAATCTAACATTAAAAAACATAAAATAAATGATGGTTTTTGTCTGTAAATACATTTTTTCTTTAAAATTTCACGGGACCATTCCATTCAATATACATTGATACTTTAAATAGTTATCTTCGAATATATTTTTTGCGGTTTTTTAAATATAGATAAAGTGCCGGTCTCCGTGGCGCGAGTGATAACATCTCGGCCTTTCATCCGAAGCTCCTGGGTTCGAATCCCAGTCAGGCATGGCATTTTTCACACACCCTACAAACACCCATCTCTTCCTCTGAGGAAAGAATTGCTTGACTGCGGACTCGGACGTTAAAAAAAAAAAATATATATATATATATATATGCCAAGTAAATTATTATTATGGGTACTAAATGTACCGCCTTACAGAACAAAAACACGTCTGCTGAGTTATAGCTCTATAAATGAAACAGGAAATACGCGAAATACCAACAAGTTTTGTATTCTCCTCCCTCCTTGCTTTCGTCCTCTTTGTTTCACGTTCATTCTCTTTGTTTCCCCTTGTTATTTTCTCTCTCTATTTTTGTAGAAACACTACCTGCATAGCTCTTACATCATAATTTTTTAACTTTTGTTAAGTAAATCGTTTCAAAAATCAAATTTTAATAAATAAAAAAAATCGATTCGAAATTTTGTTTTTATGATTTTTATTAAATGTTAATATATACCTGGTTTCATCCGAATAACCTTTTTCTAAGAGAGGAAATGCAATTATTACAATTATTATTATTATTCAATTATTATTCTTCCAACTATTCTGTTGAAACTTATCCAGAAGTAAATCTCATTTGTTACAAAATTCTGAAGCGATATTTTTCCTTAAGCAACCCAATCCCTATTTTTGGGTCATTAATTTCAGCATAAATTAACTGATGAGTAATGTACAGCTCCCGTGTAGGTAAAAATGTCCTGATCGCCGGAATAGTTGTAGAATAGATTGACACTTCTGTAAGGAAGAAGTTTGGGATTTCTTCTGGTTGTTTTTTTTTTTAATTGTACAGGAGTTCCTTCAAGAGCGTATCATCCTTTCTTATTACCATCTTTCCCCATATTCTTTCTCACGTCATCCGCACATTTTGTTTTGTGGATGTAGATCTCTTCCTGTTAGGTATAAAGTGAGTATACCGAAATCCGTACAGTCAGTTAAATCTAAGTATAATTAGGAATTATAAAACATGCAACTGAGGATGTAGAAGATAAAATGCATGTTGAAATTAAAATAAACTGAAAACAAGGAAGTGCTTTAAAAATATTAAAACATTTAAAACTAGAAAAGCATTTCGATTGTTAAACAATCATCTTCAGTATAGATACTAAGTAAATTGGGTAGAGAAAATAAATAAAATTATAATATAGGAATAATAACTAATTAATAAATATATATAATACTTTCGAATTAATCTAGAGTATACGGAATAAAAAAACTCAGCAAAGTAGTGCATGACTTTCCTGGCTATTAAAATAAAAATAAAAAGAGTCCAAAAAAAAATATCAGAATATATAGTTTTTAGAGATGGAGGAATAAATTTTAAGAAAAGTTTGTCTAAAAATATTTATATATAGGATGAGCTTAACAAATTTTCTTAAGAACAATTGAAAATTTTGCTTAACATTTTTCTGGATTTTAGATCCGGGATTTGTAATTAAAAAACTGTAAATATTCTTTGACGGCTCAATATATGAAAGTATAAGCTTTCAAAAAAGTATTGAAAAATATTTAAACCGAAGGGAGATAGAAAAAAGAAAAAAGAACGTACATTTCAATTTTAAGAAGTGGGGGTTGATTTTTTTTACAAAATGTTTAGGATTACTTATATACGCATTGTAGGTAACAAATATGCTTTAATAAAGATTTCTCTAAAATTCCATTGAAGAAAATCGAAATATTTATTTTCTTCGATATCCCCATTACATTAACAAATTTTGAAAAAAATTAATATGATCAGTGATCCATATATAAAAATATTTGAGCCAAATTTGAAGAAAATCAGTTCGTTCAATTCTGAGATATAAGGCCAAAAGGAGTGCGATAAACATAGTACATACATATTAATATAACGTGACACGTTTATACCTTTTTTTTTTTTCTAGATAAACTAAGACCCAAAAACGTAAAGATTTGCAAAAAAACCCGACATCCCATTTTTAACATGATCGCCGTACTTTCACTTTTAATACAGCTATTGTAGCTATTTTTTCCGGGAAAATAATAAATTTTACAAAAAAAATTATTTTTAAAAAATGTCAAAAATATCGTTTTAAGCAAGCGGAACCGTAAATATCCCAAGCGGTATCGAAAAATTATCTTATGAAAAAAGTAAAAAAAAAACAAACTTTTATAGAGGGTTAGAGAAGATAAAAATGTATCTCAAGAAAGGTTGAGATATCATGAACTTTAAACCAATCAAAGGATATACCCTCCCATGGACAAAAGGTAAGGCAGAGGATTATTACCAATTAATACTTAATGACTGAAATTGTCTGCAAAAAGATTATCAATAAATTTTTAGTATTAAAGCAAATTGTATTAGTTCCTATCGTTTTCCATTGATGAAGGTTCTGAATAATGAAAGTTTAAAAATTACGTATTTTCTTCTAATCATGTATATTTTACAAAACTTTTGTTTAGAATAATTAAAAGAATTAACACTTTTGTCATATATCCCCACAAAAAAGAAGACACAAAATGTAATGTCCGAGGATCTTGGGGACCAAGAATGTAGCGCCAAGTCTTGAGCTCCCGTACGCCTTAACCACTATTGAGGCAATGTTTCATATAGTAATCAACGAACTGGTTGTCCCAATGCGGTGGCGCTCCATGTGGCTGAAAAAAGAATTCTTCAGAGTCTTCGTTTAGTTGTGGAAAAAGCAGTACTGCATCATATCAAGAAAAGAGTTCCCTGTTACTATGTTCTAATCAAAAAGAAAGGGCCATAAAGTTTTTGCACAAAACCATTAAATTTTGGTGAATCTCGCTGCTGCTGTACATCTCGTACGAATTCTCGAGTATAATATGCGAACACCGTGATGTGAAAATTTACCGCTTAAATGAAATGTTACTTGATCACTAAAAATTAACATGGTAAGAAGGTTCTTACCATGTTTAAGATGGTAGGTACCATCTTCCATTTCAACTAAGAGCATATCAAAAAATTCTTTACGTTTTATTTTGTCACTCACATGAAAAGCTTGTAACCGCTTGTAATCGGTCGTAAGCGTTATCGGGCCCTTTCTGGTTGCTGGATCGCGGCGGAGTTGCGGGCATTGGTTTCTCAACGGCCGAGGTACCGGTGGTAGCCAGCGGATCCGGATGTGGTTATTTTGGGCAGATCTTGATACGGTGACGGTTTTCTGATGTTACCATTCACCGAATACAGATTAATAAATCTGTATTCTTATATTATCTTTAATTAATCTTGTATTCTTAATTATCTGGAATAATAATTCCAGATTATCACCTTTTTGCAGAATCTCGAAGACGCCATTTGAAGACCAAAAATTATTTTGAATTAGGTTTTTTCGGAACTATTAGGAGTTTACAAAAGTAACTTCGATTACTACAGAGTAAATAATTGAAGCTCGCTTGAAGAATTTGTCACTTATTACTTAAGATATGAGTAGTCAAAAAATAATTTTATATAATAGCTGCTGATACCTGTAATTCAGCTAAAAGAATTAAATAAATTTAGTTTTTAACTAGAGTCAGCCTTAATACTAAGATCTCAAAACCTAGAGGTTTATTGATTTTCTCTGAACTAGCTTTACTTATTTAGCGTCTCAAAAACTTTATACACGAAAATGAAGCTGTAAAATATAACGCGCTCTCATTTCAAGCGTTGCTGTTTAGTAAGTAATGCAGTAATCAATAATCACAGTAAATCAATAATTACACTGTTCATTAAAAAACGTTTAGTAAGAATTTATTTTAAAGAAACTGTCAGATCAGCTCTGGGTAGTGTATCTTAGCTCCAAATGATCATTTTTTTCTACCTTACAAAACAAACATGTCCACAGACATTTATGTTGGGATTTAATAATTAAATGGATGACTAATGCTAGCTAAAATTATCCGCACTGATAATATATTAACAATAAATCGTGTTAGCATTATTTCGGTTTTTGTTGGGAAACCTACGCGATATAAAATTTCATTATTGTATCCTGATATCCATATACTGTAGAGTGTTAAAGGTAATGTTAATGTACTGCCACATTATGCTTTTAATAATAAAGACGAATTGTGTATCTCAAATAATTATCTTTAAATAATTAACATTACTTCTTGTAAATATTTTTCTTATTATATGGTTTTCCGTAAAAATGTATTGAAAATATTTTTTAAAAATGATTTGAAAACATTTTAAAAAAATGTATTGGTTGAAACATTTTTGTTTATTTCAATTTGTGCTTCTATCTCGATTTGTCAGTTGTAATTTTTCTATGGTTATAAAAAACAAGAAGGACTTAAATATTTTAAAGACATTAATTTAATTATAAACAATATATAATTTACATATATATAAATGTATATAATTTACAAACAATTTAAGAATGAATTAATTTAATGATTCATTAAGAATGAATTAATACTCTTAACTAGACAACGAAATTTATACAAAGAAATATTAGCAATATCTTCTAATTCATTACATGAAATATTTATTAATACTCCGCTCACACTTGATACATAATGTGTTTGTCAATTTCTCTTGTAAAGGCTCAATACTCCCAAAAATAACAATTTGAAGGCTAAGTAAATATTCCGATTTGTTTGCGGTACATCTTTCCAAACCTTTTACAAATTAATTATGTACAAACTGATTTAGAGAAACGGGAAATTTTGAAATTTGTGTTGGTGGTCCTGGATGAGTAACAGCGCTGAATAAATTATAGAAGCCATCTCACTTCATATGGTCACTTAATCATCACGGTGTGCAAGGTGCTTTTGCCATGAAAATGTTTTATTAAAATAGTGACAGTGTGAAGGCTGCTCGTAGATAATTTTGTCAATTTGATTTGGGATACCGCGATAGTGTACTGTAAAGCATGTGCAGTTAACACATGGATATTAAATTTTAAGGAAACAGATTCAGCAATGAAAAAGAAACCTCTAGGGCAGTGTGCCAGACACTAGGGGTGTTCGTACGCCAGACAATATCGAGATTGTTCGAACTTTCTTTCTTTCTTTTTCTATTTAGCCTCCGGAACAACTGTAAGCTTTACTTCAGAGGAAGATATGTATGAATGTAAATGAAGGGTACTCTTGTACAGTCTCTGGTCGACCATTCCTGAGATGTGTGGTTAATTGAAACCCAAACACCAAATAACACCGGTATCCAGCTAGTATTCAAATCCGTATAAAAGTAACTAGGATTACTAGAATCTGGACCTTAGAACTCTCGACTTCGAAATCAGCTGATCTGCAATATCTTTAAAGTCGTATAGTTCAAGTGTTCGAAGAATACTGTTGCAGAACTTACTTTAACATCCGTATAAGTTTCAAATCGTCCAGAATTGAAACCAAACGATCACATAATGCGTCATCAATTCTGTGAACGAATGGGTAATAAAAATAAACGAGGATAATGATGACATTATCAACAAATTGTGGATTTTGGATGAAGCCTATTTCTAGATTAACGGATTTGTTAAAAAAATTTTTCATTTCTGAGCACAAGAGAATCCTACACAGCTACACTAGCGTCCGCTACCCAGCAATAAGGTTACTGTGTGGTGTGTGTCGTCGTATGGCATTACAAGCCCTTATTTTTTGCAGTCGAGAATGATCTGACGACTACAGTCACACCAGATTGATAGGTCACCGTGCTGGAAAACTTTGCCGCGCAAAAACTACAAAAATTTTCACTAATTATGGACAACGCTTGATTTCAACAAGTCAGATCAACATCACACACAGCACGAATATCGACGGCTACTGTACGCCAGTTGTTTGGCAACGGTATAATTCCGAAAAATAGTGAAATTCCATGGCTTCCCAGATTTCCTGATTTTTCGATGTGCGATTTTTTTCTTGTGGTGTCACCTTAAAAGTAAAGTAAGTCTACCTGCTACACCTACCGAGTTGGTCTAGTGGTTAACGCCTCTTCCCAAATCAGCTGATTTGGAAGTCGAGAGTTCCAACGTTCAAGTCCTAGTAAAGCCAGTTATTTTTACACGGATTTGAATACTAGATCGTGGATACCGGTGTTCTTTGGTGGTTGGGTTTCAATTAACCACACATCTCAGGAACGGTCGAACTGAGAATGTACAAGGCTACACTTCATTTACACTCATACATATCATCCTCAGTCATCCTCTGAAGAATTATCTAAACGGTAGTTACCGGAGGCTAAACAGGAAAAAGAAAGAAAGTCTACCTGCTACGACAGAAGAACTAAAAGCCAAGATCCGAACAGCAGTTGCTGAAATTCTTGTTGAAATGTTGTATTGAACCATCCAGTTTCAGCACGAGACTGCAGGAATGTCTACGTAGAAACGGATCTCATCTACAAGATGTAATCTTCAAATAATAAATTTAGTGTATTAATTCATAAATTGCTTGTTTTTTCCTGTTTAAGTGTTATAAACACGTTTTCTTTCATAAGAATATTTAGTTTTCAAAATATCTTGTTTTTCTGAATCACCGTGAATAAAAAATACGTGAAATTGTACGTTGGGTAATGTTTCAAGCAATAATATGTTAAAACGTAGCTTAAGTTTATGCTTGCGTCCTCTAAGATATCTTTTTCGGTTTTTCATATAAAAAAAATATATAGTTTAATTTTATATTAAAATTGAAAGAATTTTCTTTTCTTTTTAAATAGTAATTAAAAGAAATTCCGGTAGGTAAGAGGGAAACAATAAAAATTACAAAACAACAGGTTTTTATTATGCAAAAAAAATATATTGCAAATACATTAAATAACGACTTTGCAGAAATACATTTAAATAATAACATTGCAAATAGATTACTTTTTTTAACTTAATATATCATTACAGTATCATCTTCTGTTAGTCAGTAATCAAGGTAAATAGCTTAATTCATACCATTCTAATACGTACCAAATTTCATTCACGAAAATTTGTTTAGTTTTACTCTAATGTTCCGCTGTATAACCGAGAATTGGAAACAACTTTATAATATTGTACAGCACATAGGGTGAATAAAGAAATTAATACATTCTTTGTACACGAGATTGTAACCGCCTACATCTTAGTAAAACTCCAGTTTCGGTGATTGTTATATACATATATATATATATACATATATATATATATATATATATATATATATATATATATATATATATATATATATATATATATATATATATATTTCATTTTCAAAATTAACTAAACAAAGTGATTAGCATATTCTAGAAAGCTTGTCAGGATCTATCTTGCAAATAATTATTTACTAGTTCAGAAGTTATTTAAGGAGCTTCCCTCATACACAGTGTGAAAGAATGTAGGTATGGACTCTCGCACACTCGTATAACTAACTTTTACACTCAAAAAACAGTTATTTCGTTTAGTATATATGTAGCTTTTTTAGTAAATTATTTTCGTGAAATCTCAATATTGTATCGATGTAAAATCTTTTCACTCATCTTCATAATTCGAATAAATTTGAATATATATTTATTTACAAATGTTTGCTTAAAACTCAAGAGCCACTTGGCTGATTTAAATTATTGTTTTATCAATTAATAGTTTTATTCTTTTAATTGAAATTTTTGTATAGTTTTTCCGTTAATTTATACGGATAGCTGTGTGTTTGTAATAGGATAATGCTAAGATAGAAACCATGACGTATTTTACAGGTTCTGTTTTCCGGATATTATAATCCTGAGTCACTGTTTGAACTAGATTCTATCAAATTCCTGCATGTAAAATTTAGATAGTTTTAGTTTTTCATTTATAAAATCTGGATGAACTATTCCGTAGATCTCAACTTCTTAATAAAGAAGTTTATTTTATCACTTCTTTCGCAGCGTGAACTAGTTATATATGTACATATAATTAAAAATTGCAGCTGTAAATAATTGGTAGATACATTTTATTTGTTTTTTTCTGCATTCTATGTAAGTAAAGCAGAGAACTATAAAGCAACCTAATTGAAATAAACAAAGGGAATTTTTTTATTCTAATTTTAAGCCCATTATCTCGAATTGTATCTGTTTCACTCAGTGTCTCATAATTACCTAAAAAGAACATAGCCATTTTTAACGAAAGTTAAAAAATGAACGTATTTTAACTAGAGTCAGCAACTTATAGAATTTAAATTTTAGCAATCTCTGTTAGTGCTTTATCTAAATAATTTATCAGTGAACCAGTCTTATCTTAATGATAAAATAATTTTTTAATATTTACTCTTTCAGATTTTTTTTTACATACTTAGTGTGCACTTTAGCAAAAAATTCAAAAGAAAAATATTAAAGGAAATATACTTTACACAACAATCACAGAAAATATTTGAAATTTCAAACGCAAAATTCTTCGACCCATTTTGCCAGGACAGTCGCACGATATGAATAAACTTCAATAAACTATTTCAAAGCAGGTGGAAAGAAAATTAAAAAAATATAATTTTAAACAAGGTTTTTTTTGTAATATTTACTAATGGTTCCCTTTCTGATAATAAATAATTTTTGTTATTTCTAAAAAAATTCACTCTAATTTAAAGTGCTTGTACTGATTTTTTTTTAATCTGTTCATTACTTTTCTAAAAATGTAAACAGTTGTTTAAAAATATATAGGTAGATTTAGTATTCATAAGAAAATAAACGTATTACATTTTTATCTAAGTTGTTAAAACCATTGTAAAATATATATTTATATATATATCTTTTTTAATTTAACATTAAAAACAACATAAATAATAATGAAAAAAAATTATTCTTATTAGTTAAATAATTAGTGTGGTCGTCCAGAAAGTAAGAACAGCTTGCGTATCGCATGCATGCAGCTTTGCTCACAACAGTAGGTCAAGTCAAAGTGATTATGCGTCTGCGTGATCCCAGTTAACAAAGTTATTGAACGTCAAACATAAAAAAACAGGTGTTTTTACCAAATTTATTGAGGTACCAAAACCTCATTTCACCGGGGTAGCTGAAATCCGAGCGAAATATTTCACTAATACGCAAACGAAGCATTTTAGGACGTATGTTTATATGAACATTTTCCATTATTTTCAGAAGTAGAATAGATTATGAAAGTCCCGGTAGAACTTCGTGATACACTCTGTATAATTCTTGTTTTTTTTTAATCATGCGAACTATTTTTGAAAAATTTAGATTTAAAATTTTGAAAAATTTCTTCGTATTTATTATACAAAGAAGTATTTAGGTTTTGTAAATAGGATTGAAGGTTGAGCTATTTCAAAAGGATTAAAATCATTCTGGGTTTAGGATATTTATTCCACTATAAAAACTAGCGGAATCCAGTCTGACCTTTTCTATGTGTATTTGTATTTATTATATGTGTATAATTAATTGTACGTGTATTTATTAGTTTATAAACTATTTAATCCTATCGATTGCTAAAATCTAGGACCAATTGAATGAAAAATCAGCAATCTAATTATTATTCGCTGATTTCCGGTTAAGATTAAAAGTCTACGGATAGGATTCTACAAACCAAAACTATGGAAGCAATTCTGAATAATAATAATAATAATAATACTAGTTTCTTACATAGCATCACGGTAACAACCAGTACCAAGAGGGTTAAAAACTCTCGTATAGCAGGTTATAAGTACGTAGAATGTAATGCACAGTGCCACAGCTACGCTTTTAGAGGGAGAGATGACACCAGACCGACTGACTCACTCACATGTTACCGAAGGGGAGGAGGAAGTCCATGACAACAGCTCAGCTTAAAGTTGCGCTACCCTCTAACCTAACAATAAAGACAAAGTTTTTTTTTATACCTGAAATCATATGACGTCAGTACGGTATACATTTTCAAACTTCCCCTTCCCAATTATTATTATACTGTGTAGCAAAGTAGGCAGTTGGTTAGTTCTTCTGACCTTGAAGAATTGTTGCAGTTCAGTTTTCTTCTTCATGTATAGCTGTTCGTTTGTTTTGTGATAGCATTTTGTGTTGGAGCGGATCTAATTATTTGTTACTGTTCATTACTGGTTCTTTTTTGTTTCGTTTATTTTAAATCTTGTTTAAGAATTTTGTATCAGCTTAACTTTTTTTTTAAAGTAAGTGTTTATGAGTGATTATTTAAATTCGTTTCGAATAGTTTATGTATTATATTCCTTGGCTAGTTATTGTATATAAGCATGCGCGCTGGTATACATGTGTACCCGCTTACGTACAATAAATAAACAACTATAATTAATTTCTCTGAAAATTCCAGTACTAAGTATTATATTAAACATTTAAATGGTTTACACATATTTATGCAAAGTACTTTGTATATATAACAGAATTTTTACATTTTATGGTTGAACAACTGTTCAATTACACTTAAGTTTTAGTTAGTAATTGGATATATAGTTGATAGAGTTTCATTAGTTATCTTCTTCGTGAAAATAAATCAAAATATTTAAGAAAATTCACAATAATTAATGATTATTTTCTGTCAAATTTCCTTCGTTTTTAATTATTCAATTTTAAATACATTCAGTTAATTACTCAATTTTAAAGTAAATCTCTATGATATTTTTTCATTCCCTATAGGGAATCTTGGAGAGCTGCATCAAACCAGTCAAACGACTGAAGACAAAAAAAAAAAAAATTTTCATTTGAATTGTTTGTTGTATTATTAAGTCAACTGTATAAGAATCATGAAGTTATTGTTAGCTTGGAACGTAAGCTTATAAAATACATAGTATCCACTGTTATATAATTTCGCAATCGACATATATTGAAAAATTTCACAAGAGAATACAAAGAAATAACTATACGTATAATTTAACAGTTTTTTCTAATTTGTATTAACAAATCTACATAAAATAAATCTTTTTTTCATATTAAATTGAAGTTTTTTTGTCCTCTTATGTTAAAATCCAATTAATTTTTTTGGATTATAATCTAACTGGAAAATACAGGATTTGACGAAAAATTAAGTCATCTATTAGAATTCACTTATTAAATCCAGTTTTTCTTAAAATAATATAATCTTGATTCATAGTTCTTTTGATTAGTTCTACTTTAAAAAAAAAAAAATACTAATTTTCAATAAATAATAATTTAACTTATAAAAGTATTCAGAATTATTCCAGATTCATTTTTTTTCCTAAATACAGATCGAAATATTTTTATTAAATCTAAATCTAATAAGTCCGGATCCGTAATTAATTCGAAGAATAGGTTCATTTAATTAGGAAGCAGATAGTGAAATGTTACAAAAATTGTTTTTACAATTTAATATATATTACGTAAAATAAATAAAATTAATACGTCTTATTAACATGCGATGAAATGTTTCTGGTTGTTTAAGTAATAGCTAATATTTATTTTTAATTTTATTAAATAAATAATCAAACATTAAACAACAGTTAATGATATAAAGTTTAAGCTGAAATAATACGTATAAATACCTATCTTATCAATTGTTATCATAACTTGATAAATGTTACGTCTATAATTGAACAATACACCTGACTACAATGATAAATATTTTAATAAATAACAGACCTACTTCGAAGAATAATTGTTTTTATTCCATTATCATCTTTGTACCTATGTAATATCTTAAAAAACTCTACGTATCATCACGTAGAGAAATTTGTTTTATAAGCGAGTAGGGTTACAAAAAAAAATATTCAATACAATATTCTTTAGTTTCCCTAAATCTTTCTTCGAAATATTCCTGCTTCAAAAAAAAATTACATAAAGGAATTATATTTATGTTATCTTATATTTAAAGCCAAAAGTCGGTTTGTTTGTCTATCTGTCTGTCTGTTTGTTCTGTATAATGCGAGAACCAACCGGCCGATTGGTTTTAAATTTTCCGATTACAGACTTGTTATCGCAGGGAAGGTTTTAAATCATAGACCGAGGTCCTAGTCTTCTTGTGGTGTTGGTAAGGGGGGGGGGGTGAAGTTGTGAATTAATGATATTAAATAAAAAAATTAATCCTTTTACAGTATTAAGTAAAATATAATAAAATATACATTACATTGTTTTTTAATTTAAGGATAATTTTTTTAATTATCTTAGCAGCATAACATTGTTAAACTAAGTACGAAAAAATTGTTCTATAATTTAAAACTACTACTATAATAAATTGTGAATAAAATCTATTGACATAATGTTCTAAAAATTTATATGAATCTTTCGTTTTGTTTAAATGACTCTTCCGAGTGCCTGATTTCAGGCTGATTTCTTTGCTGATTGATAAGAGAAATGTTTTTTCCCTCATATACTTTTATTTTACCGGCTCTGTAATTGCATACTGTGTAAGGGAAAAGATGCTAATCAAAAGAAAATTCTACACCCCAAAATGTTTGCAAATCTTGATGTTCCATGAATCCCTCTAACCAAAAAAATTGATATCATTAAAAAATTTAATGATATAAGTATGTACACATACACATGTATGCTGGCTTTTTGTCTTGATATCTCCAGACTGGATGGACCTATTTGGTTGAAATTTGGCACGATGATTTCTGTATACTGATGCCATCTAAGTTTGATCAAAATTGATCAAGGGGGCAGAAAGATATGGACCATGTGGGTCCCGCATCTGAAAATTTTACTCGAAGGGTAGGTAAATTTTTACATATTATTTAATGCCTGTTAGAAAGCTAAGGGGATGTTTGATCTTATACAAACCCCTAAAAAGGGGTAGGAACAAAAAAACCATGTATGCCATATATGATTCTGTTTCGTACAAGGAAAATAGAATAAACATCCGGCGAAGTTGGAAAATTTTTAGAGCTCTTTAATGTCTTTTTTTGCGTTTTTATTTCTCCTTGATTTTTAACGTAATTTTTTTTCTTATTCTTCTTGTATTGCAATAAAACTATCGTATTTTTTTCTTTCAGATCTCATTGAAGCTGGTTTAGTTCTAGTATTTTTAACCGCATTCGCTTTTTCCCTAACTTTTGAATAATTCTTATTAATTTTCCATGACATTAGGGATATTTTCCAATTCTATCCTGATTTACCGTGATCGAAAGTCAAATAAATTTTCCTGCCGTTCCAGGTTTTTGGGTAACTCGGTTAGGTGAACTTTTATTGCTTCTTAGAATTATTTCCTGAAGCTTCTCTGCATAATAGTTATTATTTTAGACATAAGTGAATAATTAAACAATAATCTTGGAACTAATAAAAACTTTATTTTTATAAAATGGTTAGTTATAAAAAAAAGGAAGCCTTTTCGGTTGCTCTGAAATCGAATATAATATAATATAATTTAATTTAATAATTTTATTTAATATTATTTGATCGGCGTATGTAATATTTTATGAATAGAATTGTTGCAGTAAGAACTTGACAGTACCGTAACTCTTATTTCTAAAAGACAGTATTATATAAATTGTTTTTTTTTCTTTCACTAACTTAGTGTCTTAATTCTCTGTTGATGCAAAATTTAATGTATCAATTAACCTTCCGTAATGAATCAAAATAATGTATATAGCTTATTCTCTTCCATACAAAAAGATAAATTAATTTGTCTCTCGAAAAATATTTTTTGGATGGAATGCACGTAACATATCTAAAATGCAGATAGCACTAATCAGGTTTGCTGTCTCTGAGGATAATGATGTTTATTATATATCGATCTTTTGTTAATTAAAATGAAGTTGTCACTTGTAACGCTGAATATCATCTACATTTGTATGGATTTTATGTTTATGCGTAAATTTTCATTCTATTTTACCGAGTAAAAGGGAAAGTTGAAAACGACTTCTAAGCTTATATATATATATACAAACAGTTCAAATTCAGTCTAATTTTTACCGTAAAAATCTACGTTAAAATATATTTGTTATTTTATGTTTATCAACGTGCGACTTGTAATGTTATACAGTACAGCGGTATTAGGTTTTCCCTCCGACCCTCCCAACCAACTGCCGACTCTATAAAGTTTTTTTTTGTTTTGTCTCCCACGAGAACCAACCCACTGATTTGATTCACGAATCGCAATCGATTTGCTGCTTATACACCCTCTCATTCACGTGACGTCATCACATTAAATTTTTTTTTCTTCAGATAGAATTCTATTTTTTGTTTTACCATTGTTAAAAATTAATAATAAAAACTTTTCAGATGTAGATAGATGTGTTAATATTTATTTTCCGTATGATTTTTTTCACATATGAACCTCAGTAGTCTGACCGTTGAAGTATCTTAATAAAAATAAGTCAATGATAATTTGTTGTAACTTGTAAGAAAAGAAAGATACAAACTTGATAAAAATATAATTGAAATTTTATATATGATTATGTGTTGTAAACTTTTATAGACAAAAATCATATATAAATGATATATTTTCACGTTTGTATAGGTGTATAAAAATAGTTTATATTAAAATAAATCAGTGTAACTTCTGTGGGCGTATATATATGCAATTTGTATGTATGAGTTTTCCCGATCCATAAATTTTGTAGGCTGTTGAGGAAGCTTTGATGTATTATCGATCGAATGTACTGAAATCCTTTTACATTTCGCATATTTCGTCTGTATGTTTGTGTTACAAATACGATCAAACATATACCGATTATGAAATTCTTCAGTAAAGTATTTTGCTCTTAAATGAACAATGTACTGACCGATTTTTTTATATAAAATGTTATATTACAAAATGGCGCTCCGTATAGTTGTAAAGTGCGCGCAGGATTATTAGCACTCAACCGATTGAATTACTGTTCAGCAAGTAATCTTTGCACTTATTACTTTATTAATATTAATTTTGGCTTACATACTGTTGTTAAAAAAACATTTCAGGAATAAAAAATACATAATGTTGTCGTGAAAGTAACTCGCAACAATAATTAACACTCGGGGACATTAATCAATCAAGTGATGTCCAGTGACCCTGGAAATTGGTTAGCTATGTTACAATTACAGTAAGACTATTTTTGGCACCGACTTAACCTTCCACAATTAGTTAGGACAGACGGATCTGTGTTTTAATTTTGAATTTATCAACTCAAATTCGTTGAAGTGCTCAATTTATTAAATTCAGTTCAAAATGAGCGATTTCTACACTGCTCATAGAACTACTAATTTGAATAAATTTATTTAAAAAAAAAGAAAAAAGATTTAAATTTTCCAAATCCATCCTGATTTACCTCGATTTAAAGTCAAATTTTCCAAAAAATTGATTTTTTGGGGTAATCATTATGTTAAAATTTAAAGAAAACTTTATACTTTAAAGAACTTAAAGAAAACATTATACTTTTTAATCATCTTATGTATATAGTCTTAGAATTTATACATAATTAAGAAAGGTTTGTTTCTTTTTAAAGGTATGCCAAGCTGTTGTGTAAAAGGTTGCGGTAATTACTGGAAAGGAAACCGTAAAAGTGATGGAATAAAATACCATGTTTTTCCAAAAGATCCAAAAAGATCAGCTGAATGGTTAAAATGTATTAATCAAGATTTTGATTCGGAAAAAATATCAAAAATGAGAATATGTAGTCAACATTTTTCAGAAAAGTGTTATAATAGAGATTTACAAAATGAACTGCTCGGTCTTCCTATACGTAAAAAATTACATCACGATGCTGTACCTGACACCAATTTACCATTCGGTAAGTTTTTTAGATTGTTTTTTTATTAATTTACTTATAAGCAATTTATTTAAATAGGAACAAAATTATTTAAAATTACGTAGGTAGGTAGTTAGGTAGGAGCGTTCCTATATATGTCACGAGGCGAATAAAAAAATTCTTTATGTGACATTAGGGGTAGTTAACTAATATCGGAGTACGAGGCTGCTAAAAACTTTCATGTTCTGTACTAGATTGCATTATTGTGCATTAGATGAACAGATTGTTCACTAATCATGATGTTTTATCAAACATAACCATAATAAACTGATAGACGTAATATACAAAAATAATTTTAATGAAATCGAACCTCTTATCAACAAATACAAATGCATTAAAATAACTTAAGCTCTTTCGATTAATACCGACTTCGGAAGACGTAAAATTAAAAATAATTTGTTATTTTGAATAGTTATTACTTTAAAAATAGAAAACTTTAATCTTCCAGATTTTAACACCTTTAATCAAAAAGATATTCCATGATGTTAATATATGTCGTATTTTAGGAGATTATAGTAGATCTTTTGCTCGATATTTTATTACAGTCATTAGGCTTATTTTACATCAGGTCAGATTCCTCGATCATTCCACTAAATGCCCTCAGTCCTCTAGATGTTCTTAACGTGGTAACATTCTCGACATGAACCTACAGTGGTCTGCCCAACACTCACGGAATCCAAAATAGTGATGTTTCCTTGGATATATGAGTATACAGGGGCCGAAGCATGAGACAACCAAGCTTATAAAAATGATAACTTGAGGTTCTCCCCAGTAGTAGGCATCCATCTATCCTCAATCCTTTGAGAAATCGGGATATTTTTTCCCAGAATGGAATTAGCACGTATAATTATACACCTACATGATTCTTATTAAGAATGTTAGGACCTTTAGGAGTGTCCTTGGCATTCGTATGATGATATGATTTCATCCAACGCTGAACAAAAAGCTAAACCTAAAGTTGAGGTGCTTATCTTATAAAACTGGTGTCCTCCTTATTCATCTCAACACATTTATAAAAAAATCCTCTACTTGTTGATTTTTTCATAAATAGAAGGGGAACATGAGAGAAACAACCCTACCAAAAATAATTGTCCCTCCAAAAATTTTCATCCGTTCTCTCCACAATCTTTCTATACCCTACATATACACCCACCTCAATCCTCTAAATACATGGGCCCACACACACGCGCATACTAATTATTATACACATGGATGATTTTCTAATATTAATGAACTAGCATATTATTTAACATTTTTGTATCGTTTATTAATGTTAGAGTACATATACAATTTACAAGTATATTAATTTATGGTGTTCATTCGATGCTTGAACCTGGACATGAATATCGGTGTAACTAATCTTACTTTTAAACGCCCAATATAGGATTAAGAAATGTTAATAGTTCTACTGTAAGATAACAGTGCTTCACACAGCATTCTGTAAAAAAAATTAAGATAACCAATTGATCATACCCTTCTTCCCGATATTCCTAAGATAGTGTCGTTAAATAAATCCTACTGATTGAAATAGACTGGTAATGGAAACTTTCAGACAGAATTTAAAGTAATTACAGCCTATATTTAAATGGATTTTTCCTTCAAAATTCTAAATACACTCAATAATTTATCAAGAACATTAATCTACATGAATTTTATTGTTACGGGAAGAATAGTAAGATGAAATGTTACACAAACACACACACACACACACACACATATATATATATATATATATATATATATATATATATATATATAAAGAGAGAGAGAGAGAGAGAGAGAGACAGACAGACTTTTTTTGGGTTAGAGGGACAAGTTCTCTAAGGATATATCTCTACATCTCAAGGTTGTTAGTTCCGAGGAGAAATTTCCAGCCACACCACTGATGAACAGACTCTGACCACTTTGCCGCTTGCTGCAAGTCAAATTTGAAGTGGATTGAGGCACAGGTATTGAGAGATTGAAGTCTGTGGGTGGTATTTTATTTCCCACTTACCTTGCATATATGCTGAGCATTCCCCTATCCACCAGCTGGGGACGTGGATCTAGAAAAATTAGGTAAGATCGAAAGGAGACCTCTGAGAAAAATTCTAGGACCTAGTAACAGTGAATCGGAATTCAAACTACGACCTAATAGAGAACTATATTTGAAAGTTGAAAAATTGATTGATGTTATGAGCAAAAGATTACAATTCTAGGGCATATAAATAAGATGGGTGGTAAAAGATTAACAGATCATTGACTTGCTAAGAAGTCAAATTCTACCACATGGTTTTGGGAAACAGAAAAAGACATGAAAAACATTAAAATCAACACAGAGAAAATAAATGACAACACGCTTTTTAGGCAGGTAATTCAGAAAACAGATTTCAGGAAAGGAAAATCAACCGGCGGAAGGAAATGGCGACAAGAAGAAAAGGAACGACATTGTCGAAAAATGAAAGAAATGTGGGCACAAAGGAAGCATAACCAAAGTTGATTTATCGTACCCTATAAATGGGTTATTCGAAAATATTTCTATACATACGAGTATGTGTGTGTGTACATACATTGAATTTTTTTTTTGTTTGATAAATAATTCACCATAGAAGCTAATACAGAAAATCTTGTACTTGGGAATATGGAATGGAATTTTTTTTTAGCGTATGAAAAATATTATGCCTGACCGGGATTCAAACCCGGAACCTTCGGTTGAAAGGGCGAGACGATACCATTCCAGCAGGGAGATCGGATATTTTTATTCAATTTATTTTTACCGATTTTATAGTTGTACATATCAAGATTTTAAGACAAATCTGGAAAATGGAATGTATTCTTTATTTACTTCTGACTAGTTTTTTAACTGCTAATTAATAACGAATGAAATTCCTTAAAGTAGTTAAATATGTTATCTGTACTCCTTTTATAAGATGGTTTATTAAATTTAATGAAAGAAAATTAATCGTAATAACTCTAGTGAGATTCATTCAATATTCATACGTTAAGTTGATATGTAACTATATACACAGCTTCCGTAACATCAGATGTTATTGTATCAACCACATTTAATGTAAGCAATTGCTGACAATCAGTGTTACGTTGTCAGCAAAGCGGGACGTTCTATACTACCAGTGTAATAATCTCACTACTAACGTCTAAGAGCTTCCTGATGACACAGAACAATGTTCTTAATACCAGTATAATATACATTTACCTTTTAAATAAGTAAATAATATTATAAAATTTATTTTCAACAAAATTATAAGTTGTATGACGGATTACGAATCCTTTTTTTTAATAAATATTTTCCAATTAAAACTTTTACATTAAAAACTATTCTTGGTAATGTGAAGAACATCAATCTTAAAAATTTTAAAGATAGAAACCAAATTTTTTACCAAACGATTGATCGAAGTTAAAAAAAATCAAGATATCTATTAGAACAAAATATATTAGATGATTTAGACTAAATTTTATTATTTTTTTAAAACTCTTTTCTGTATTATATAAAACAACAAATGTTTTCAATCTGTTCCCGATAACCGCAAAAACTACTAAACCAATCATTACGAAATTCTAACTATAGCATTCCACGAATGTTTACCGCAGTTCAAACCTTACTCATCTCACAACTATATTAACACAAATAAAAAAAAAAAACAGCTGACAATAAAGTTGTAACACTTCGCTGGCATTGTTTGTTTATTGTTATAAAGTGGAAAAATTATAATACATGAAAAAACTTTTAAAAATTCAAAAAATCAATATTTTTTTCTGATTCTCGCTCCCAAAATCACCTCCCAAGAAAGTTTTTTGATTTGTCTATGCTTACTGTATTAAATGGAAGAAACTAAAAACAAATTCACTGAAAAATTTACAACCAATAAACGGTTTATTAGAAGTTTTATTATAATATTATTATTAAAAGTTTAAATTAACAAAAAAATGTTTTTAAAGACTACAAAAATCGATACTTTTGAACTTTGATCGACTACCACTCCATCAATATTGCAACCAAAGTATTTTTTTTTTTACCACTTGCACTACTACTATGTCGAGAAAGACATTAAAAAAATTCGATTAAAAATGTGCAATAAATAAATAAAAAGATACCTTTTTTCTATTTGGGGGATGGGGAAGATTTTGGCAAGCAATTTTTTTTTTAAATGGCACGATAAGCATGTACTGGGCTTATATTTTCAAAATTTGGAGGAAATTGACCCCAAAGAAACTATCTACCCCATCCCCTGGAAATATTAACCCCGAACTTTTACCGTAAAATTGCCTCATATATTCGAATTACAGCGCGAAATTTCATTAAAATCGGTTTTTTCAGTAAAGTTATTAAGCTTCAAACGAACATACGAGGGTTATTTTTTTTTCAAGGTCCGATCGGTCACGAAATTAAAACAACAGTGAAAATAAAAAAAAAATTATTTTTAACAAGTACTTACATAGTTACGCTATTTCTCTACATAGTCGCCACTCCGATTTAGACATTTGTAGTAGCGTGGTACAAACTTTCCAATACCCTCGTCATAGACGGAGCCGTCTATGACGGCTCCGTCATATACAGCATAGAAATATGGTTTTCAGCCATATTTCTATGGTCTGCAGCTCGATGTCTGTGTCAAAATGTCCTCCTAGCCAGCCTTTCATGTGAGCAAAGAGGTGAAAATCGGATGGAGCCAAGTCCGGGCTGTATGATGGGTGATCAAACACTTCCCAACAAAACGCTGCAGGAGCTTCTTTGTTACAGCCGCAGTGTGCGGCCGAGCATTGTCATGGAGAAAGACAATGCCTGATGACAACATTCCTCTCCGCTTATTCTGAATTGTCCTTCGTAGACTTTGAAGAGTCACGCAGTATGAAGCTGCAGTGATGGTCGAGCCACGTTCCATGAATTCCAAGAGAACTCCATTCCGGTCCCAGAACACAGTAGCCATACACTTTCTGTTGGAGAAGCTTCGCTTGAACTTCTTTGAAATTTTACTGAGATACTGAGATAACTTCTTCTTTGAGATACTGAGAAAATAAGAATGCATATACTGTTTGGATTGTTCTTTTGTTTCGTCAGTTTCGAAATGAACCTATGTCTCGTCCCCTGTGACAATTTTGTTCAAAAAATCTTCTCCATTGTGGTAGTGCTGGACAAACGTTAGGGAGGCATCCATTCTCATTGTTTTGTGATGGTAGGACAGCATCTTGGGAACCCATCTCGCACACAGTTTGCGGTACTGAAGCCTCTCACTCACAATGGTGTAGAGAGCTGACCTTGAAATTTCAGGAAACGAATCACTCAATACGGAAATTGTGAACCGACGATTTTCTCGAATTGCTTCATCCACTCGCTCAACGAGATCATCGGTTAACACTCGCTTTCTTCCCTGACTGCCTTGCTTTCACTCATTGAAGTTTCACCGAACACATTACTTATTCGTCGATGAATTTCAGCTGCATTACAACCGTCAGCCAGAAGAAATCGAATTACCACACGCACTTCACACTTGGCGGGAGATGCAATTGTTGTAGATATGTTTACGTGCTAGCTGCGTGTTCAGAACTAAATGAAGTGACGCGGCGTGATTGAAGGCCATAATAGAGACGCTGCGCAAAACAAATGCGCAAAAGTTCATTCGATTTTTGCGCGGGTTTTTATTTCGCGACCGATCGGACCATGAAAAAAAATAACCCTCGTATATAGTTACCGTAGTAACCAGCATACTAAAAAAACTATTTCCAATTTTTTAAGCTCTATAAAGCTCGGGTGAAGCCGCGACGTGAGATTTTATTTTATAAAATTCTTCAAAATTAAAATTAATAAATAAAATTCGACACTGATTCACCCCGTCCTAGAAAACTATATAACTTAGTTTATTTAGAATTATGGCTGTATTTTTGTATTTTTTGAACAATGTTTAAAAGTTCTTTTTTAAATTTATTATCGAGTAAAATTAATTTTATCCGAATCCTTCCCCTTGAGTAATGAAGTCCTCAAAATGAAAAAAAAACTTTTTTTGCATAATATGAAAAAGAAATCATAATTTTGTTTATTGTTTTTCAATAAAAAAGAATTAGTTTAATTCTTTAAAAGAAATCTTTAATTGTTTAAAAATGTATCACATAACATGACCGGTGTAACCGGAAAATAGCCAAAAATAGAAATGACCTAATTCCTGTATTCAACATCTTTAATGATGGTATCCGGTGTTATATTGTAAAAGTATTTTAAAATTATTATATTACCATCTGCGTCAATGTGCAATATTTCTTGATTAGATGACCTACCAAAAAATATAAGCCACATTATATTTTATAGTTTAATAATAAAAAATATAATCATCATAATAGGAAAATTTATATCTATTTTTGAAGATCTAAATAAGCCATATTATGTCTCTAGGAGGTGCTGACAGCACAACAATTCTCGACTGATTTTTTGTAATAATAACAAAAAATCTTTATTTTTCTTTTAACATAAAACAATTAATTTCAAATTCTTCTTTTCTCAAATTTAAATAACCTAATTAGAAACAAAATTTGTATTTTTTTAATTAAAAATATTTATATAAAGTTAAATTAAATAATAATTTATGATATTAAAGAACACAGCTTAAAAATAGTAAATATAAATTTTAAATTATAATAATTATGAATAATAATATTACTTGCCAAGGTGTTTAACACCTGTAACCACTTGCAGGATGTCTTTTAACATTACTTTTTAGGAATAAAATTCTTTATTAACTATAAAAAAAAATAAAAAAAATAATTTTATAAAACTTAATCGAATATATAAATAAATCAAAACATTTAAAAAGTACAAGTTAATTGTTACTCTCCGTATAATAAATGTACAAGTTGAGGGCATGAAATAAGGTAATTTAAAATACTATTACTGTAATACTGAATCAAGCAACTAATTATTTCAGTTAAATGAAAAAAAGAATTCAAGAGATTAACACGATTATTAGTATAAATATGAATAACTTGTATTATAAAGTTCTGTTTTTAATAAATATAAAAAGTATTAAGTTCTTTCATTACAAAGGTGATTCAAAAAGGACTTCACAATTTTATAATTATAAAAAACTTTATGTAGATAATTTACAGACTCGGATGAGGTATCATTTCATAGCAAAATACAAGTTTTGACCCACGTAGTTCATTAGTAGCAAATTAGGCCACCGAATTCTTCACCAGTGTTTTAAAAATGTATTGATTTTCTGGTACGGAACGTGCTCGGTGTATATTTTGGTTTCACGATTTGCAGTCAGCAACTGCAGTTCAACGTAATTTTCGTAGAGAGTACGGTAGGAAGCTACCTTGTAGGCGTACAATTTACTCTTGGCGCCAAACCATCATCGAGACAGGTTATTCTGTTAAACATACAAAATCACCAGAATGCCCACGCGTCCCTGAAGCTGCTGTGAAATAACTCAGAGAAAGCTTTGAACGTAGTCCGAAGGAATCAACTCGACGTGCGTCACGTGAGACTGAAATTCCACATACGATTATTTGGTGCATATGTCGTAAACGATTATACTTTTTTTTGTTCTCGATGAGGGGGAGGAATGCCATTTACGCACTGATGGACTTGCTAAAAGATTCCGCAAAATGTTATTAAAGTGCATATGTATGCCTGCGACCTACCAACTAAACCTCTACCTCACCGCCTTCCAATACCGTGGCCGGGCCTATAATTAAGCGTCACGCCGCCCCGGGAGGTGCTTTCAAGCTAGAGGGATCCAGATTCTCCGTGCCTCATAATTGCCGCCCAACCGCGCAAGCACGGACGAACGACAGCCCTCTACAGAGGGCTGACCCACACCCCTCTCTCAGCCTGTTCCATGTCAGTCGGACCTGTTCCTCTCTTCTTTGCCTTTAGTCTACAATATTCTTGAAATGAACTGTGAAATAGTACTAAAGTTCTTCTCGTTCTCGAGCATGATTCCGACATTATCCTCTGCAGTCGCAATATTCACTGTCACATCGCACACTCCCGGCGCTGACTCTCCCATCTTACACACCGAAACCCAACGTGCTTCGGTGTATCCAGATCGCCGCAGTATGTACAGAAGGGCTCCTTAGCTTTCCCCCTTCCGTGAAGGTAAATTCGGAATCTACCGTGGCCGGTCAGGAACTGGGTGAGCCAAAAATTCAGCTCGTTAAATCCTCCCCCGGTCTACGGCTCTATTCGCTTAATCAAGCGATACGTACACCTACCAAACGATTGTACTTTTTTCTTTCTTTTTTTTTTGTTATCGCTGTTGCGGAGAAATATCATTTACGTACCCAAAACAAGTTGGGGGAGTGTCGAACTCGCACGGGTTCGGGTAGATGTTGTTACAGAGCCTATGTGTGTCTGCACCCTACTGACTAAAACTCCGGCTTCGCAGTTTCTCTTTCGCAGATCACTTTCCATTAGCATTATATTAATCACATTGTCAGGATTAATTTGTCCTGTTACTACTGTGCACTCTCATATTTCCTTCTCCCATCTACTAAAGGAAAATATGGCATGTTCTGCTGTTTCTCTTTCACCGCAGTACTGAAACTCCGGACTATCTGCTCTGTGTCTCGCAAATAAGTACTCTCTGAAGGAGCCGTGGCCGGTCAGGAACTGTGTGTGTGATCCAGTAATTTAGCTCACCGAATTCCCTCCCGATCCACAGCCCAATCTCACATATTAATCGTCTCGTCCATTCACCTTTACGCGAAACAGTTCACCTTATCTGCCACTCCTCTGTTTACTCGTACCTTCATCTATATTCACCCGTGAATCAGCCAACTGCTGCAGCGGAAACACCCCGGCGACCACGAATAAAGTCTCCGTGGATACCGAGGAGTAGGTACACGCAATTCTCAGGGCTATCCTCCTTTGTACTCCCTCCAGCTGTCATCTGTTATGATCATACCTCAAAGTTCTGTACTATACCGCTACAACGTACAGTAAAATTGAATTTACTACCTGAAAATACAATCTTCTTTTAGAGGCCTGCGGTCCAGTCGTAGTTCTTAGCAATCTGTTCAGGCTTTGGACGACTTGTTCGGCTTTTACCCGAACTTCCTAGACATGAAACGTGAAGGACCTCATGTGGGTTCCAACTACAACCCGAAGTATTTTGCATACTTAACTGCCTGGATCGGTCACAATCGGTATAGGTCCTATAATTCTCCTATCTGTCATAGAGATAACCACGGTTTTCCCATGTTATAATCGAAGGCCTTTGGCTTTCATCCATCTGCTTACCATGTCTAAAGCTTCATTAGCCGCCTTCGCAACATCTTGTTTCTTTGCTGCAACCTCCAGACGATTGTACTTGAAACCACATAAATTAACCTTGGTTCAACAAACTACAGATGACTACAAAGTTGTTTGGCTGCAGTTTTGTGTGGAAGTGATGGATAGAATTGCAGATGACGATACATTTTTAGACAATGTACTTTTTAGTGATGAGTCAACGTTTCACATCAGTGGCAACTTGAATACCCATAGCTGTTGAATATTAACCACTCATTCGACACTCATGGGAAAATTTTCCCATTCGTGAGGCTCTAAGGTTTATTGTGCCTAAGCAAACAAAGACTGTACGGTCCATTCTTCTTCCACGAGGCAACCGTAATTGGTACCGTTTATCAGGACGTGTTTCAACATTTTCTAATTACTCAGTTAGATGATGATGACTAAGATGGATGCCATTACTATCAACAAGACGAGGTACCATCTCACTGCTGCCTAGAATTCCAAGATTTTCTTGATACTCGATTCCCAGGTCAGTGGATCGATCGTGAAGGTCCAATCGCATGGCCACCTCGCTCCCCAGATTTGACCCCGTTCCATTTTTTGTTGTGTAGTCTCATTAAGATCGGGTTTATGTAATACTTTGCCTGCTGATCTTGTCGAACTAAAACTTCGATATAACGCCGTAGCTGCAGAGGTATCACCCGACTTGCTGGCTACAATCGCGTATAAGTTCTGAAGTCCTTTTGAATCATCCGGGTAAATAAAATAATCTTTTAAAATATATTATGTAAATATATATGCTCATTTGTAAGTGTAACATCTTCACTTATTATTTAAATTAATGTTGGATAGGTTTCTGGAAAGTCATTAGTAACTTTTATAAGGAAAAAGCCAAGCAATATTTCTTTCTATTCTATGTATATTCTATACAGGTAATATTATGAAATAAGTTTCCTTCTCCAACAGTTCTTTTTGTAATTTTATTTTTTATTTTATTTTTAATAATCTTTTTCTTGTGACGTACTTTTTTATCACTTTTAATTAGCTAAAAGACTTTTAAATGAGTAATTTAAGAAACACGGTTCGAATTAGTATTTGGTATTCCAATCGGAATTGTATTTTCTTTACACGAGTACCTCAGAAGTTGTTTATCCTACTTTAGTTAGTTTTCCACTTTAGCTATTCCATTTATCCAGCGACTTGATCTCTTTCTCTGACAACTTATAAAATTGTACTTTTTTTTTCTACAACTCTTCTAGACTTATGGAGTATCTGTAGCCTGTAACTTATACAAATGATGACCTGTAATTTTTTATTTGTACTTTAGTGGAATAGATCCCGATTGTAAAAATCACCAAAAAAAATAAAATAAATAAAAAATAATATATTATTAAAATTTTATTTTGTACGCCATAAAATTTAAAACTGTTAACATATAAATTACAATATTAATCCATCTCTACCAGAAAGGATTTGGGGCCTCCTTTCATATTTAAGGGGATACATAAGGACATATTTAAGGAGTAAATAGTAAAAATCTATTTTTCAAAAGGATAGGCTTTCTTGCAAGAAAAATTAAGTTAGTAATGATTTTCAAAATATCTGTTCGATCGCTTTTGTATCGTACCTGAATAAAAAATAATCAGAAAAAAATCTAGATAGGTTCATTTGCTTTAGTTTTGTACCCAACAAAAATATATTATTAAAAAAATTTGTCATTCAAAAATGTATTACTAAATTTTTTTTATAAAAGCTATCAATAGTTTCAATTCTGTATGATTTACTTATTAATTCCATTAACTAAGTTGTATTATTTAATTAAATAGATGCATCCAGATTCACCACTTAAAATGCAAAATGGGTAAATTAAATCGATTAACAACCTCAATAGCTATTAGATATTTGAATTTCATTAATGGAATAAATTATACGTTTAAACAGAAATGGTAATACAAATCAGAATCTTTAAAGTAAATTTTTTTTTTAGTTATCAAAACATAATGAATTATTAAACGGAAGAGAGGTAACTTATTACATCCATTAGTTACTTTATTACATTATATCATAAATGAATCAAAATTTTCAAATCGAAAAAATTTACATTAGTTGTACAGAAAGATTTATGTATAAAGTTGTATAAAATGTTTTGACTGCTGTATCACAAAAACCCAGGATTTTCAATCATATGCCGGCGGGACAATGGTGCCTGTCGACCAGTTTGTATGAGCCCCCCGCAATGCACTTAAGCAGCCCAATCGAGCACGGCAGAGATGGGCAGTATCGAATTTTTCAAAAAATCGAATACGAATTCGATATTCAGAGGATGTGTTCGATTATTTTTTCTAAAACTTTCAATAAACATCTCGATATGAGTAAAAGAAATCGAATTCAAAACACTCGTTGGAGTATGCGATGCGTTTGTGTGTATTTGAATCAGCTGTCCCCGACCGATTTCCCCTTATCTTACGATACTTAAAACACCGTTATTTTTTATGGAAAGGTGTAGGAAATGTTTGACAATAAAGGAGAGATCAAGATGAAGTAAAGAGAGTTAAAGGAAGTTGATAGGAGGGGGTAACGATAACGCTGTGCCATCATCGCTGCATTTTATGATTTTTATGCTTGATTGAAGAAATAAAAACATTATTTAACGACAAAAATTAAGAATTTTGTTGAAATAACACCTGGCTGGATGGTGAATTTTTGCTTTTTCACAGAGATCTTGAAAAAATTGAATTCTTTAAATTTTGAGCTTCAAGGAAATAACAAACATGTTGCTAAAATGATAGGCTCTGTAAACTCATTTAAAGTAAAACTGGTTTTATAGATATCATAGCTGCAGTTGGGATATCTAATGCATTTTCAAAATATGAAGAAAACGGTAGGCGTTATTAAACTTAACTTGTCATCGTTTGTTAAGCATTTTCAAGTACTTTGTTTAAAAAGAAATTTAAGCAGTTTACTGTTATCGAGCCAATAGATCTTTTTAACAATCCACTTATTTGTCAAGTAAATACAACAAAAATGGCAGTACATATTGCAGAGGTTTTTTAAGGGCTGAAGAACTGGAGCTAAAAACCGTTGTGGGTCTTTCGACTGACATACAAAAATCCCGTATATCAGATGAGAACTTCTGGAATTTAGTGGACAGAGAAAGGTTTCCATTCTTTAAAAGAACAACATACAAAATAAAATAATTTTTTTGCCGATCTTGATCGCGGACTGGTGGCATCTCGGTCTTTCATCCGGAGGTCCTGGGTTCGAATGCCGGTCAGGCATGGCATTTTTCATACTCTACTATATTCATTTACCATCTAGTAACTGCAAGAGGGCGTAACCATGTTGTTGTTAAGATGTGAATAAGTAATTATATAAATTATTAACTAAATCCATTGACAAATTTGCTTTGAAAAAATAAATGATATCCTCCGCTCTGCCGGTATTTTAGAAAGTGTACTGGGGTACAAAACGTTTGGGAACTCTTGGACTAGAATACACATTCGTTAAAGTAAATAAAAAAACTTTCTGTTAAAAAAAATTGTACTTTCCTACTCATTTTTCTCCTATCTTTTTTTATATTATGTCTTAATAATGAATTAAATATAAATAAATATTTAATAAAAATCCAACGTATATTATCTATTGTGTAATAACTACAGAACAGGTCGATATACTGCACTATAAATAACAAAAGGAATTACACTTGCATTTGCTAGGAAGAATCAAGAAAAATCCTTAAAAATCTTTAGGTATCGTTCAAGTAGTTGTAAGTATTTTAGAGGCGCTTTGCTAATTCTTTCTACGACTGAGAGTTTTATTGAAATCCTTAACTAATGTTAAACAAAGACGGCAGATCTATAAAAGTGTATCGTGCATAAACATTAAATGTACATCTTAATAACATCTAGAACATTCGTTATATCTAAAACTTTCCGGATATTTTTTGTAAGCGTTTTGTTACTGTGATGTTCTAGAAAAATTCTAGAGACGTGTTAAAAAATAACGTAGCAGTTTTGGTATAACTGTATACCAATTAACAATTAATTATAGTTTTGGTAACTTGTAACTCGTTCATAAAAAATAAATTATATCGATTTTTAGTTCTCATTTTTATTTATTTTATTTTAATGCATTTGTTAACTTTTACTTCTGAGTAATAATATATATTCTTGCTTAATCCGTTTCCAGCATTTGATATAAAAAAAATTCCATAAATGAACAAATGAACTGTTTTAAGTTTCATAAATGTATACCAACGTATTTTCAGTTGGTAGATCAATTGATTTTAGAACATTAAATCTACAGTGCCCTGTTTAATCAATAAGTAAATTATACCTACACGAAATAAAAATAAAAACTAAACTTAAAAATCTTTTATTCGTCTAAATTTTTTCATTAGTGGGAAAGGGACTAAAGTCACTGAAAAAAATAGTGCTTACCAATATATTTAACGGCTACTTATCAGAGCAGCATTAAAAAGTACAAAATTTTTTAATCGAAAAATTAAATGTTTTTAATTTTTTTTTGAAGTAAAAAAAATTAAAATAATAAATTATTAAGTTATCCTCTATTGACTGGAAGTATACAAGGCGTTGTTTTCAACAATAAGTTGTGGATTTAATTATTTTCTTTACATTGTCCAACTCAGCATTCTTTACAGCTGCTATACTCGTAAAGCATTCGCAGTTCACACCGGAGTTAGTTTGAGAGTAATAATATTTATTATGTAGACATTCGCTGTGAAATCGCTTGTAAAGGAGAATATTACCTGCTTTTTATACGAAAGACGATGTATTGATATAAAATAAATTTTACTCGTAGAAGAATTCACCGGGAGAAACAATGCATTCCTCACTTTCCTTAGAAAACTTTACGTTGGATGATTGTTTTTCTTAGGAATTTTAGTACCAGTTCATGAGTGATTTATGCGTGAGTTCATTTCATGAGTGATTTATGCGTGAGTTGTCAGGTCACAGATATCTGCTGGCCTCCGTGGCGCAAGTGATAGCGTCTCGGTCTTTCTTCTGGAGGTCCCTGATTTGAATCCTGGACAAGGATATCATTTTCACACGCTACAAAAATTTCCATTTCATCTTATCCTTTAAAGTAATATTTAACGGTGGTCAAAAAAATATAAAATAAAATTTAAAAAACACAGACATCTGTCAGGTAATTTTATACTTAGAATGCAGTAAATAAATGAAATCATTACTAGTAAAATAATAAATTTGTTTTCGTTAATTAATAATTCTGAGTGTATATTATTCGGAAATTCTAATAAAGAAATGTTTAATTATCTTTATTGTTACTTTCTCAGCCTTATAGTTATACAGTATATTTAAGTTTCATTTATATAAGATTTATTGATCATGATGTTTTAGCGTAATCCAGTTTTCAATTAACACCACACAAGTGCAAAGGTAACGTTGAGATTATACAACGTTTTCAAAACAAGTTGTCGAGATCCATTGCAGAGGCACTGACCTTCGCTCGGAATGATGAAATTCACAGTTATCTTGGATTGCTTTATGTTCGTGACGAAATCAAACGGATTGTTTAATTTACAGAAGCATTTAGATAGTCATGTGAACTTTCTAGCAGTTTATCTCTTAGGCAACAATGAAGATGTCCGGCGACTGAAACGCCAACACATACTGGACTTCGGATATCGAATGACACTTGAACTGGTTCGGCAATGTGATAGGCGTCCTTACTATAACGTAGAGAAGAACCTAGCGCCCTTCTATTTGTTTCGTTATACTACTATTTTGTTTATCTCTTGTTTAATAATGTGGATTATTTTTTGGTTCGTTCTTTTCACTAGACTGTTGTGATCTCAGTAAATACAAGTGTGTTGGTTTATATAGACTTTTTATGTACATGTAGTTTATTTATACATATACGCTTCATTGAGTGTGTTCGCTGGAAACTCCTCTTCACGTACTTTGTGTAATGCAATTTACTTACGGTTCCTTCATCGGAACTGAATTTAAATACACGATTTGTGAGACAAAAAAAATTAACACGAATAACTATTTAATGTAGCTGTTTGTTTGTATTTCCATACGAAGTTTAACTATAGTTTATGAAGTTAACGAGGGAACCTTTTATTTTTGATTAAACATATCTCATAAATAAGAAGTAGCAGAAATTAGGTTCACGGCTCATTAGAAGCTTATTTTTTCTTTAATTAATTAATATTCAATACCTTTAATAAAAGCAATCAGATAATTTTTCACTCTTATTAGAAGATAAAAGTACCCATTTTTTTATCACGTTTTACAGGTAAACGAGTCGAATTTAAGACGACGTAGCTCATGCAATTATCGACGAAAATTCTTTTTCTTTCAGAACAGACATTCTTCTGCATTTTTTAATATCTTAAAAATTTTTAGAGCTATTGTTAAGGGGATCAAAAGCTTGGGAATTTAAAAAAAAAATAATATCTTTTCCGTTCCAGAGATACTTAGAGAAATGTTTCAAACATTGTAATACTTAAATTATTTTTTCATCTAACGACAGGCATTATCCCAAGTGCAGTTACCGTTAAATAAAAGTAACATATTTCTGTAGCGTGTGACAAATGCTAAGCCAGATCAGTATTCGAACCCAGAATGTTCTGCACGAGAGACAGAGATACTTACACTCTGCTGCAAAAAAGTTAATATTTTACTATTCGTTATTACTATTTGTATGATTTTTTTAATGGATTGATACACCAAAGAAGCACTGAAAATATAGAAATGGAATTTTTTGGCGTATGATGAATGCCATGCTGAGGATTTGAATCCGGGATTCCCGGATAAAAGGCCAGACGCTACCATTCCGCCACGGAGATCAGAAAATTTTATTACGGGTATTGTAGATTAATTAAGAAACATTGGACACACATTAAAAGGAACTAAGAATCCAATTTTTATGATTTTTTATTGATGAAGTAATTATACCATAGATTTAATTTAATTATACATTGATTTTAAGCATTTTACCAGCTAGTACTACATATGTGGCACACAGACAGGTTAATTTATATCTTCCTTTATCTAATTTTATTTTTATGTCAAATGATTTATACCACTTCAACTTCAATCTTTAATATTTGTTTATTAGATGCCACAAGTCGTTAATTCGGGTTTTGAACAATGTAACATGAATATACGTTATTCCGAAAACAGAATAAATATTACTATGAACAAGATGCTATGCCAGTCTTACAATGGAAAATGATGAATGAAGTAGTTTCCTGCTGTTTTCATCTCTAACTAGCGCATACTGTAACATAACATCACGATAAGTCCATAAAAATGTACTTAATATTTAGCCTTATAAGTAACAACTTTAACACGTTCAATGCAGGGAATTACTGGATAATAAACATTACTACTCTTAGAGATAGTAGTTTTTATTAGTACTTATATTTCGAATGATTTAAATTTGTTACAGCCATAAGAAAAGTCGGACAAATAGTACGAATGAAAAAAGTTAATTTATTCTTTTCTTTTGGGAAACAATATATTAAATAATAATGTATTATTTCACATTGTTACTTTTAATGTATTATACTTTGGTTAGCATTTAGTTATCAAAGTAGTTAAATAAATATTCTAGGTCAGTTGAATAGAGAAAAATATCTTTAATAAAGTTATTTAAGAATAGTACTTCTTAACGATGGAGGGATGGTATATAGAAAAAAAATACAATTTATAAATTTGATTGAATTTCATTTTTAATTTTTAATTCTTTGTTTTTGTTTCAGAAAGAATAATTTGTGAATCTAATTTCAGTTTATCCGATGAATATGAAAATGTATGGAATTCAAAAACATTATTTTTAAATAATACTCGAAGAAATTTTAATATAAAACAAGAAGATTGTGGCGTAAGCTCTTCTGAAATTCCAGTAGCTTTAACAACCTACAGCAATGAAGATGAACAATACATTAAAATTAAAGAAAATTATCCACTAATAAATGAGAATCATAATGAAACAAACGATCAAGAAATAGACTGGTTAGTAATCATTTTTATTTATTGATTTTGAGATTATTATTATTTTAACTTTATAGTATAATTTTTCTAATTTCAGCTGCTTTCTTTGAAATATATTCAATCTTTTAAATAGTTAACCTGCATTAATCTACTTTATTGCAGGACCAGTCATCTATCTGACTAGCAGTCAATCGATACCAGGATAGGTTCATATTTGAAATATGTTCTTTCTTATAATAATGCTCATAGATAGATATTAACTTGTTAACGTTTACAAATAATTTATATTAGCTTGAACTGAAATATATAAATTTAGATTAAAATTTACTCTTGTGTTTTATACGATTTCGCTTCAATTTTTTTTTCAGCGTCAACCCTCTTTTTCCCTCATTGTTTAGAATGTGTTTTCCTTGTTTTTTCCATTCGTTTATGAGGAATTCATGATTTTAGATTATAAAAAACATTTTTAGTTCATTATACAGAGTGATTCCCGAAGAAAGTAAGAAACTTTTAAAATATCTTCTGTTGGTGAAAATAAAGAAGAAATTTCGTATAAACGTAGGTTCATAAACGCTTCGTTAGCGAGTGTCGGCTAGCGAAGGATTTCGCCCTCACTTCTACACCTTTGGTAAAATTAAGTCAGACTGTAATTCTTGGGACCCAAATTAAGGGGTAAATTGAGTGGTTTTATATGAAATATGACCTGAAAAATTGAAAAAAAAAACCTCCCAGAACCGTATATGTAGTATTTTTTGAGAAATCTAGGGTAACAGACAAAAGGTATGGGTAAAAAAACATACTATTTTATGTTTAGCGTAAAGTAACATTATTAAACGGGTAATAAACACATAAAAGAAAAAAATTGTTGCGAGTTTGAGTAAAATGGTATGAATAAAGTCTGAACCTATGTTTATTTGAACTTTTTTATTTCCACCGGTTGAACATGTTCTGAAAGTATTTTACATTCTTCCTGAAGCGCTCTGTATATTAAAACATTCTACGGATATTTCCTGTTTTTCATAGTTTATTTTCTATATTTTTCAAAATTATTTTAATGGTAGCCAGTTACTGAAGATAAAACTCTTCATGTTCAAAATACAATCAAAATCCTTGTAGAAAAAAAAATTACCAACATCATTTTAATTTTGGAATTATCCCGGGATCGGAACTGATCACAGCTTTTCTTCTCATTGTGTAAAGGCTACATACTAAATCTTAATTAAAAGTTAATATATTTCACAAATATTTACATCATACAATTAACAACCGTAAATTTTTTTTACTAAAATCAGAGTAGTTTAGGGTTCCAAATGAGTATGGCCCTCAATCAAACACCATCGCTATTATCCATAAACTTTGCTGAATGATTCAATAATGAAATAACTTCTAATTGATAACGAGTAGCTTAAAAAATGTGAAATTAAAGAAATGTTATAAGAAAAGACGAAATACGTTTGACACTAAAAAAAATATATATTTTTTGGGGGTTTTTAATGAAGTAAACATATCTAAACAATTTTTTTCAATTGCGGAAATAACATAGGTAGTGAATAAAACAGTATATGTTTATTTTTAAATAATTGGTAACTATCTATTCATAAAACCATAAGGGTAGACGTCCATTGCAGGGAAGAACTCCAACCGTATCCAATTTACTCTTTACCGATTAGTTTCTAGAGTACTGTCCAAAAAATATACATCATTTACTCTGGAACATTTGTTTTCGTAGAATATTAAAGTCGTAAGAATTTAACCATTCTAGATCCTTGAACAATGTTCTGGTTGTAGAGAAGCATATATCCTGTTGAATATACTTCAACAGGATACTTCCACATTCCACACAATTTTGGAGATGACGATGATTTTTCCGAAGGAATCCCAAATCTTATATGAGAAGGTGTAGTTACACCTACAAAAAAAAAAAAAAAACGGTGTCATGCAGCTTATATTCATGCTCGTCTACGTAAAATCGTAATTTGGTACTTTCATCTTGAAAATGATACTGTGATCTCACAGTGACTGATTTTTTTTAAGTTGTATTTTGTGTTGTATTATTTTCCCAGCTAATATAGCAAGTATAGCTATTCTAAAGGGAAAGTATAGTAATAGATTTAAAAAATAATAAAAAAAACCACTCTTTTTTTTTTTAAATTGTGTTTTAAGTGACATTTTTTCACAAAAAAAACGATCCAAATTTTTATATTAGAAATAAAAAAAAAAAAATGTAACGTTATCCCTAAGCCCGGAATAGCCGTTTATATAAATGAATTTTTATGTATGCTACGTATGTATGTTGGGCTGTTTAAAGCTTAATAACTCCCGGACTCCGTAGACCAGTTTTCTTCAAACTTGGTAGGAAAATGTCGTCCATGGAGGGGTCTATTATATTAAATGTTTGAAAAAATTTGAAAACGAGTGGAATGTTATGATCAAAATAAAATTTAAAAATTTTACCGGAGGATTTTATGAAAAAGCTTTTCTTACAAAAGTCGAAGCACTTTTTATCAGGATAAAAAAATACCCAATTTTTTTTAATATGCACCCCACCAAAAAATGACTTGAAATAGTTTTCCTTTTTTAGCTATTTCTTTATTTAGAAAAGAAGTTAATGGGGAATTTTACATGAATATTTTCTACATAATTAAGCCTTTAAATGACTCCAAAACATTTCCCCCATTCCATTCCTGTAGTCGTTTTTAAAATTATTTATAAGTTTAAAAGCACAATGTATAAAATTATATAAAATAAATAATAATTACTCCTGTTGGAGTAAGGGAGCCCCCAAAATCAAAAACCTTTTTGCAATTCCAAATTATCAAAGGCTAACACATGTTTATGTGAGCATAAAAGTCACAAAAAATCCCTTTAATGTGGGTGCCCCCAATTTTTATAAATATTTAATAGACCTTTTTTAGGGATTTCGATTTCAATTTATTTAATAATAATTTTAAAACGCATTAGAAATATTAAAATAGTTTCCTTGATTCGGGGCCCCCAAATTTTGGAAAAAGTGTTGCATGACTTGACCGGCTATGTCGGTCAATTCTGTTGTATGGAGAATTATAAATATACAATTATAAAATATCACTCGCTGCAGATATAAAATATTTAGGTTTAAGTGTATATTGTTCTTAGTATTTTTTCAAGCTGTATTTGTTCACTAAAAATAACTAAACGAAATTTATTTTTGGTCTGAAATGGGACTGACAAAGACCTTGAAATCATCATCCGTCTTTTGGAAATGTATTAAATTAATTTTTATTGTTTATTTTTTCTTTTGAAAAACTTATGAAAGAAAAATTAACTAATATTGAAGTAAGTTTTTTTTTTTTAATTTAAATTATTCAAAAATTATATGAGATTTATAATAATAAATAATTTCAATAAGATTTGTTTAACGTCAGTCAAAGCAATTTATTCTGGTGACAGGCATAAAGACAGTTTTGTAGGATCATAGTATACCAAAATAGGATTAACTACAAACTAAGCTAGTATTATATAGATTGCACTTGATACACTGTTTCCATTTTCACTTCGAACAGTTCCTTCATATTTTATAGTATTATCAAAAGAAAAAGAAATAAATTCTTTCTGGTAAAAGCGATATTTTGAACTCTTAGATATGGATTATTTCCAGCTGTATTACTTTATTAAACTTCTCGACTATATTCTAAAAGGTCATTACTTTAGATCGAAGTCAAAACAACAAAATATGACAGAATTTTATGGTCCTTTTAATGATAAGACGGGAACCACACAATTTTTTATTTATTGATTTTAATAAATGTTATAAAATTAATAAATGAATTACAAAAAATTATTTAAAATAAAGATACCTTTTTAAAATGTAAAGTAAAAATAGGTTCAATGAACTTTAATGTATGTGTAACTTAAAAATTTAAAACCCACGGATTAAAAAGATTAGAAACAGTAGATATTTTTAAATATAGATTCCAGTTTTGCCAACTGCTGAAAGTATTAATTACGAAGTACTGAACTACAGACTGTTGTCAAAAAAATAAGCAGTCTTTTTACAACGTTCTATTAAAATCTTTTAGCATTAAATACGGAGATAATAAAATAAAATTCACCCTTTTCTATAAAGTTAAAACTTTAAAATTTATATAAATCTATGAACATTTTTAGTGATGAAAATTTTTATTCGTGAAAATTCAGTTACATTTATAATGTTAGCTTACAGTATGGTTATTTGTTCCTGGCTATTTTTTAACACAATTTATCGTAATATTATGTTCCGAACTAAAATTTTAATTTTGATATGTACATTTCAATGAGTTATTTTACATATTTGTTAGCTCATAAACCACAGGGGAATGTCCACGTAATAGTTAATAAGTCTAAGGTACTAAAATAACTTATTTAATGTACATTAAAATTTTCCATTTATCTTAAATGTTTTTATATAATTACGTTTTAATTGCAATTTCCAATAAGGATAAAAAATGCCATAAATACAAATTTCGAAATTCAATCTGTTTATATATTGATTCATCAGTTTCTGGGATTTATTATTATTATTTTTTTTTTTTTGATAATAAAAAGTTAGTAAATCGATACTTCAATCACATTTCTCACCGGAGGTTTCTTCATTTGACTTTGCTGGTATTAACTACTATAATTCGCAATTATACAATTACCTAAAAGTCTACATATTTTAACTTTTTAAATTCAGAGGATTTTTATAAAAATGAGATAAAATAAATTAAATCGAGTTAAATGAAAACTCGATTCCTGTTTTACAGATAATTCATTACTTATTTTTTCTTATAAAACCAAATCCTGATTATCTCAGGAGTTAATCAGCCAACTCCTAATTATCCGAAATAATAACCGGGAAGAGGATCGCGGATAATCCAAAATCGTTGCAAAATCGTGGTTGATCCAGAAATAATATTTAATAGAGTAATATGTATTAAAATGTCTTAATACTATACTGCAGTATAGTAATTACATGCACTATTATATTACGGTATAATGGTAAATAATAAAATACAATAAAGGACACTACACTACACTATTACGTACCTTAGTAAAAGTAATATCAAGAAGTTTATTCAAAGTACGTATTAACATATTAACTGTACGTAAATAGATTGTACATACAGTAGTGCATGTACCAGTGGCGGCTCGCGTATATGCACTGTGGGACTGCAATGCCCCTTATTTCCACTTGATATTATCAATAACATTTAATGTAATGAGTTCTTTTTTCTTTAATTCTTTATTCTTGTACAATATATAATAAACTTTATATCAGTAGCCATCCCCAATTTATGAAAAAGATACAAAAATCTATGTATGGAACTGTGTGCTTCACAGTTCAAGCGGCGTGGGTTTCGCTGTTGTGCGCATGCTCACATAGTAAGCTGTACGCGAGGCTGCGAGGAAGAGAGAGTACTGTCGCTCCCGCAGTTCCGACCCTGGCATGCTGGTGGAAGGTAGTTTTTTTTTTACTCCGCGTGTGTATGGAACATTTCTTGTTCTTTCCCTCTTCTAGTTTAGTCGGTGGAAGGAGTATGAAAGTGGTTTAGTTGTGATCAGAAGATGGCGGAAAGCAAGGGCTCTTTGATTGCCAAATCTGTCAAAAAACACGCTGGAAGGTCGAAAGGGAAAGTAATTAGTAAAAACTAATTATGTATTTGTTTCTGTGTACATAGAAATTAAGCACCGTTGGATTATAGTGTTTTTAAGCGGACTGTTTATTAAGTTATTATCTAATAATACTAAAAAATATTATCTGTATTGACACTTTATTATTTATTCGGTTAAACCGAGTACGGTTTAAGCACAATGTGCTTAAAAACCGTGTACCATATTCTTGAATGTGATAAAGTGTATAATAGATTATTATCCTGCTTCCAGTTATTCTATTTGATTCATTTTTTCCGGTTATTTTATTTTACAGAAATTTTTTACCATGACCTTGAAAAGGACCAGAAAAAAATTTTCTGGATTACCACCCCGATTAATTTTAGCTACGAGCCGCCATTGGTATGTACTACGTAAAGCATTAACCAACACTTACTAAAACTACGGCAGTTGAGAAAAAAATACTGTACATTAAAAAAAAAATAGTTGTGTATTTTACTCTTTCAGTTATAGTTTTTAAATATGACGCGTTTGATTGTTGTTTTAGTGACTGAATACAATTTATTTTAACTGAACTTCGTAGTTTGCGTAGCGTAATAATATCTCACAATGAACTATAAGTACAGCACTATCATATTCAAAACAAGCACACACTCAAGTAGCAAATGAATGATGAAGTAAAACCTAACACAGAACGACGAAAAAAATTAAATTTTTTTTTGTCGTTTTGTGACGAAAATACAACTTCTTGTATTTTTACACGACTGCCCAAAAAAGAGTATAATGTATTTAGGGTGTATGTATATATGTATTCGTATGTTTGTTTCAACGTAGCAGCTCAACGGCTGAACCGATTTAGATGTATGATTCCGCGTTAAAATCCTTACGTTACTGGGAGTGACATAGACACTCCCAGTAACTTCAAAATAGATTTATTTGTTGAAATAAATCTAACAAATTTGGAAAAAATTATACTACATACAAATAACCCAGCAAAATCAATACGTCGAACGAAATGAACAATGTAATTTCCAAGATGTAAGCGACGGGAAGTTTATAGTACGCGGGCATTTTAACCAAGTTAAATATTTTAATCAAGTCATATTGGCATAAAGCCCTTCACGGATGTAATGGCAATGGTCCGAAATGTAGGGGCTCCGCAACTTCTATATTACACTGTCGTGTAATGATCTGCACTGGCCGGACATCCTATTTTTTTTTTTTAGTTTTGTATTTGCCAGTTGTGCTTTTTAATCCTTAACAGATTTAAAACTTGTTAATAATTAATATTCAGAATTAATTATATTTTAGCTATTTAGTTAAACTGTATACCAATTCAGTATACTATGTAAAGTATTCCAAGTGTTCATCGTGTTTCTAACTGCTGGTTCCGGTTTTTGCCGCTAGGTTGGCTAGTACTACTTTCTGCTGCGGCGGGATGTGCTGGCGGCAGGTCGCTGCTCGAACGATAGGCGTTCGGATTTTATGTTCTTATATGTACTTGTAACAATTAGTTTAACTAGTCATGCATCAAAAATCTTAACTAGAATTCTATACAGAAGAATTGAGAGGAGAGTGGAGGAAGTGTTAGGAGAAGACCAATTTGGTTTCAGGAAAAGTATAGGGACAAGGGAAGCAATTTTAGGCCTCAGATTAATAGTAGAAGGAAGATTAAAGAAAAACAAACCAACATACTTGGCGTTTATAGACCTAGAAAAGGCATTCGATAACGTAGACTGGAATAAAATGTTCAGCATTTTAAAAAAATTAGGGTTCAAATACAGAGATAGAAGAACAATTGCTAACATGTACAGGAACCAAACAGCAACAGTAGCAATTGAAGAACATAAGAAAGAAGCCATAATAAGAAAGGGAGTCCGACAAGGATGTTCTCTATCTCCGTTACTTTTTAATCTTTACATGGAACTAGCAGTTAATGATGTTAAAGAACAATTTAGATTCAGAGTAACAGTACAAGGTGAAAAGATAAAGATGCTACGATTTGCTGATGATATAGTAATTCTAGCCGAGAATAAAAAGGATTTAGAAGAAACAATGAACGGCATAGATGAAGTCCTACGCAAGAACTATCGCATGAAAATAAACAAGAACAAAACAAAAGTAATGAAATGTAGTAGAAATAACAAAGATGGACCGCTGAATGTGAAAATAGGAGGAGAAAAGATTATGGAGGTAGAAGAATTTTGTTATTTGGGAAGTAGAATTACTAAAGATGGACGAAGCAGGAGCGTTATAAAATGCCGAATAGCACAAGCTAAACGAGCCTTCAGTAAGAAATATAAGTTGTTTACATCAAAAATTAATTTAAATGTCAGGAAAAGATTTTTGAAAGTGTATGTTTGGAGTGTCGCTTTATATGGAAGTGAAACTTGGACAATCGGAGTATCTGAGAAGAAAAGGTTAGAAGCTTTTGAAATGTGGTGCTATAGGAGAATTATAATAGATTTTCAGCAATTACGCATTTATTTTATTTATCCACCCGACGGATGAACCACCCTTGGGTTTATAGTCCGCTTAATGAATAATTTTTAGGTTTTAGACTCAACACCAAGTTGAAAGAAATTTTGCATGTCGGGGAATTTTATTTTTTTATTTCTTCTCTACCAAAAAAGAAACAAAAATAAATTTTAGCATTAAAATTCCCGGATGGATGTTTATAAATGTTTATATACTTATGTATATTGGCTTTTTTTTTAAAAAGTTTATATCTTAAAACTGAATAGACTGATTTAAATGAAATTTTATATGATGATGTCTGTACATTGATGTGATCTAAGTTTGATCACAATCGGACAAGGGTGTGGAGAGATAAGATCTTAAGCTCACATTCCTTAAAACTTTACTCAAGGTTAAGGTAAATTTTTTCACGTAATGTAAATGCTTCTTTAATAATTAAGATATTTTGTGATGTTTGGTTTTATTCTTAAACTCCTAGAAAGGGATGGAATAAAACCAATTTTTATTTTTGGTCGTTTCTGGATTCAAAGTCATATTCTTGTTAATGTGATTTGAATCATTAGAAGATGATTCCATTATATTAGTATGATACTTGGGCAGTTATATTAATTTATGTTAGTTATATATTTAGGCAATTTTATTCATTATACCGTACTATAATAAAACCAGGTACGTTTAAAAATTATTTTTTAATTTCTGTAACCATATTTCCTTTATGTATAAGCTACACTAAGTAAAATTTTAATGTATATGCAACGGCAAAATATTTCACATTAAGATGTAACTTCTGCCAGCTTTATTACAGAGAATGTGAAATGAAATTAATGGTTTCTCGTCACATGACAGATATCAACAGGATAGACCAATTCATCAAGTATATGTGAAAGCATATATCTCGTTCAACAGTAGCAACATTAGCGTTTGTAATATGTTATTTTAAATCACCTAGATCAACAGAAAAGGAGAGACAAAATTTTGTTTTCAAAAAAAAAATCTACAAAGGCGTAAAGTCTGAACTTCTTGACGGCTAAAATATTAACACCATGTTTCGTGAGTTGCACGTTAATCCGACGTCTTTAGAAGATATTCATCTAGATAATTTCCATGTGCCAATGAAGCGTAGTTCCATCTTGTACGAGACTCAAGTTTTCACTGTCTTCCTCGAGTTAAGATAAAAGTCATTCATTTAACATGTGCAGATAAATTCCTCCTGTTACCGCATGTTTGTGAAAAAAAGAATGGCCCTATACCTTCTGGAGACAAATAAACGAAAACACGTTGCTTTAAGCGAATCGTATATTACATGTTTGCACAGTTTCTCTAGAGTTTTCTGTTCCCCATATTTGTCGTGTCTATTAACCTTTTTTCCTGATGTCGAATGTATACTTGTCACCATTTTCTTCGTCAATATCCTCCTTCCTATGAGAAATTTTTACGTAAGACTTTATGACATAATTAAGACTTTGCACTAATTGTAATTTATTAGCCGTCAACGTTTAGCAATCAAACATTTCTACACCACAAAATTATCCAAAAATGTAAACTTGGACTACCTCAGTACATTGCGCGAACACGATCAACTTGTTCTTCTGATGTAGGAGGTCTTCCAAAACCTTTTTGTTTTGTACAGATACGCTTCTAATTATTTTTTCAGTCGTAGGTGGGTTGCCGTGGTGCTGGTCGGTTTACCGTACTTTGATTTAAAACATCGCTGTACATTAGTAACGAAGTTTGTTTTGCATCATACACTTTCTCCATAACAGTAGCGGTCATCTTGCTAGACTGATTATGAGACACAGTAATCAATATTGACGTCAACATCAGTAGTTGTACTAACTTAAAAACACTTCTTGTAAAATTACATTAGTTACTGTAATTATATATAAAATTAATTTTTTTTATAAACCATCAAAAAGTGCCTATTTCATTTGTAGTAATATTATATACTAAACGAATTCTTTACTTAGAATCATTTAAAGTTCGATTTTAAAATGTAGAACACTGGTCGAAACACAGATAATTTTGTAATTAGAGTAACAAATGTAAACTATTCTTTGCATGTCTTATCAAAAATTTTTTATTTCAGTTTGTAAACATTGAGCCTGACTTACTCGTATTAAATTGCCAGTTCTGACAGACTATCAGTTCTTGGTTATGTCTATAAAATGTTGATTACGTATTCATTGTAATGGATCTTTTATTCAGAAATAAAATGTTGTTATTATTATTAAATTGCAAGTATTTTAATACAAAGAATACAGTTACCCAATTTTTTATTATATTACATAAAAAAGTAAATTGATAAAAAAAGTATTAAAAGAAATTTTAAATTGTTCATAGCAAGTAACATACGACACACTTAAAATTAATAGAAGTAAATATCGAACTATTTTTGTTTGCATTAATGAATAACTATTAAGATTAAATAACATTAGTTTTACTGTCTTATGTATGAGATTTATTATTTATAAATTTTTAAATCTAATTTATTCCAAACACATAAATTGTATGTATGAATAATATAATTGTGTTTACTAACACACATAGGAGACATTTTCGTGCCTTTTATTACGTACGATACACATAGGAGATTAGGTAATTTAATTTTAATAATTTCTATTCAATAGTTACGCGTAAGAGATAATTCTCATTCAATGGAACTTATAGTTGGCTACTCGTAACCATAGCAAACAAAGAAATTTTTTTTGCATGTAGGAGGTATTTTAGTGACAACAGTGATACTTAATTCATTATAACATAACCTGTAATCATTAATTTTATGTAAATATTAATAATTATAATTGAAGTAATTTTACAATGTACTTGTTAATCACTAAATATCTTTTATTTATTTTTTATTTTTTATTTTCAATTTTGGCCACTTTAGGACCATGTTCTATCTTCCCTCACTTTTTTTTTATTGTTTTTTTCTGTATTCCTAGTATCTCTTCCTTCTCTCCGCATGTTGGTCTTTGGATTATTCCTACCATTTCTATTTCGGTTTTTCTTCCGTAGTTTTTTATTCTTGGAAACTCTTTAACATCATAATTTTGGTTTTAAATATGTGTTTATTTTTCTGTTATATTTTTATAATTTAAGTCTTTTAACTTCTTTAATCCAGCTTATTTCTGTTTTCCTATAAAGAATAAAAAAATAAAAAATTCCCTTAGTTAACCTGTTTTTACTCATCCTAACAGGGTGACTAAAGAACAACAATATCATTGTTTCATTTTCATTGTTTCTGTTATTTTTTTTTATTTTTATTTTTTGCACTATAGTATATTTCTAGTATACTTTTCTATACGTTAGTATTTTACTTTAGTATACTTTTTCTAGTATACTTCTAATTTAAAAAAATGTTTTTATCCTTTACGGCGCCTAATATTTCTCTAATTATTTTCCTTTCCTTCTTGTCTATATTCTTGTTCATGTTTAAGCACTCTCACGCATGTAAACTTTCTGGTTTTATTAACGTATGTTATTAGGGGCTTTAAAACCATATTTTATTGTATATATATTTTTGAATATTCGTAAGATATTTCTAGTCTTGAAATACTCCATTTTTCTGTATAAGTTAACTTAGATATCTGAATTCTTCGTCTATTTCTGTTCCTATTCCTGTTTATATGTATTTTTGTGTGTTTTGAATGTTAGGCATTATTTTTAATCCTCTCGACTGATATTTTTAGCCCTGTTTTACTTATTATTGAATCTAAATTGTTGAATTGTATGCTCTTGCCGATTTTACATCTTCTAAGAGGATTGCCATCTAAGAGGTCACCTGCCAAAGCTAAATAACTTATTTTAATACCATTTTTGATTCCTAACATTATTTCTGAGATATATACATGCATATATATATATGTTGTTTATTTATTATGATGTAAACTATTCTTTTTATTATAAAACCACCTTTGTTAAATAAATAAGATAAAAATTTGCAAATTTAAAAGTAATAAAACCTTCTATATTAAAATATATAGATATTATTTTTAACTCATCAACTATTGTTATGATAATGTCATAAAACAAAACCCCTTTGTTTTCAAACTAATAGTTAGAAAAATCAACTTTTTAGATGCAATATAAGACCTGGTCAAAACAAGACTAAAAATATCAGTTGAGAAGACAAAAATAATGACAGTCATTAAAAACAAAAGAATACATTCAAGCCGTGATAGGAAAAGTAGAAATAGTCAAAGAATTCAGATCTAAGGTGAATTTATACAGAAAATAAATTAGTAAAATAACGATACAAGGTAGAGTTTAAAAAAAATAGTAAAAGCTTATGAAATAACCAAAAAATACATACAGTAAAAAAAAAAATCAACAAACCTAAAATTCATTTACTATAATATAGAAATAAAATCAGTGAGTTATATGTTTGTGAATGCTTAAACATGAATACAAATATGAAAAAGAGAATAATTAGAAAAATATTAGGTCCTGTAAAAGAAAAAAAAACATAATTAAACTTAAAAGCAACAATGGAATATTTCAAAATATACCATAAATAACGAACACAATGAAAAAACTATCATTAAAAAAAGCAAGTATTACTAAGCGGCTTGCTTGTAACTTGTAATGGTTTTTATAATTTATTTTTTTATATTACTCGGAATGTACATAAAACTGCAGTCGGATGGGACGTTTAATAACAAATGCGCATGTTCAGACTAGCACTCTTAGCAATTCACTTGATCTGCACGTTAAGGAAGATATTAATTTATTGTTTAATTATTTGTTTCTTGATTTTAGACCGCGAGGCGTGTAAACAAATTGATATATTGAAAAGAGTAAAGTTTTAATTATGAATCTGAATGTCAAATAGGTTTTGACATGTTGATGCTCAGTAGTATAATCGACTCATTAAAGAAAACAGTAGGGTTCCATATTTTTCGCTACTAAACCTGGCATGGAAACTTGTTATTCTTCAGAATCACTATGCCATTTTTGAGAACGGTTTATATCAATATCAGGTCACATATAAACTTTCGATTATGAGCCAATAAAATGATTAAACAGATTCAGATATTAAAATTACGTATTAGGTCATAAAATTCAATTAAATATTTTATTTTTAAAAAAGTAATACTTCTATATTTAAAAAAAAGTAATAAAATAATTTTATCGTGAATACTGGTACAATATTATATTCTACTACAACGTACGATCCAATGTTACAATCTAACTTATCGTGATGCAAGGGATATAAGAAGGGAGAGAAGAGATCGAAAGAGAAAGCGAGAGAATGAAAGAGAGGGGAGAAGATGGGCAACAACAGGAGCTACAGCATCAGAGGGATATTCGTGGGGATATGAATCGATCGAGGGTTTGAGGAAGAAAACCTTCCTTTGCCACTCTCAGTTCTGTTAGTTGCGAACGGTGGCCGGCCTATAGGCAACCGCATAGAGGTAATTACGCTACTTTAATACTGCATTATCAACGATATAGACATACTATTAAAACTAATAATATTAAAGAAGTTGTCTCCTTCGAGTTAATCTTGATTTTTGTGATCAACTTATATAATGCAAAACTACAAAATATTTACTGGTGAAGCCATATATATATATATATATGTACACGCTCATATATTGAGTTATTATGTAACATGAAATATTACAACTAATCAAAATGAGAACTTTTATAAATTTAATAATAATTATTTAAACGTAACTTTAATAATTTGAAATTCTGCGGATAGAATTTTTCTTTAAATGGATATTTCTTTTATCACCAATAAATTTACTGATTAATCTATCAAGAATATCTAAAAGGGTTTTGTTTTTAACTTCAGGTTTTATCGATAAATACGTTTTTGTCTATTTTGTTTCATTGATACATTATTTTTATGATTAAAAATATTGTAATATTTTAAATGGTTTTTCCCCGTTGTGAAAACCTTTGGTACATACAGTATATTCCCTTCTTTATTATTACTTTCCCAGATATATATATATAAGAGAGAATATCATAATCAATCAAAAAATCAATTTGACAAAATTGATGTTTTATATCCTATGGAGTCCTAAAAAAAAAAAAAGAAATCAAATCATTTTCCCAGAAGAAAACTATATTTAGGACGTTCGTACGTAGGTGTGTATTATGTATGTCGTAGCGCTTTTCGCGAAATATCTTCTGACTGGATGACCCGATTTGTTAAAATTTTGGATGTTGGTAGTTAATCACATTTTAATGTTTTACAAAATTTTTCGAGGGAGTGGAGGGAATTTGCGAATTTGCTAATTTTTCATATCGACTTTCTTTTGTTATGAAAAAAACGGGCATCAAAAGCTATAGTCATTAGTCCGATGGAAATTGCTAGCGCATAAAAAGATGCTACGCCTAACCGGGATTCGAATCCGGGACCTCCGCACGAAATGCCGAGAACTACTCAGCAGCGAGGTTGGCTCATATCGACTTGTTACTTAGGTTTCTTAAATAAAATTTTCTTAAAAAATGTTATGTTTAGGTAGTACACATTTAATTTATTTTCTTTAAATAAAAACAACTGTAAGAGACAATCTTGAAATCATTTGAGAAATTAATTTTTGAAATACAGCTTCAATTTCTCAGTGACGGGAAAGTATACCAACTCTGGTTACTATGTTTCTCTAATTTATTCCTTATTTAATAAATAAAATTAATTTTTTAAGGATTTAATATTTTAAAAGAGTAAGTAAATCGAATTTTTTTTTAAATAATTTTTAATCTTATTAATTCCATTGTTATAAGATCCTTATGATAAATTTTCTATATTGAATTTTGCTAATATTTGGATGAGTTTAGATTTAGATTATATATCTAAGATCGTACTTTCTCCAGGATGTTGATTTTTTCCCTCCTACTAATTCATCCGTTTCATATTCCTGGTTGAAATACATGCAGCAGAATAAATAGCATCTTAAAGTTGGTAAAAAAAAGTTATGGAGTAGTATGTTTGCCTTTTTATCAAGGTGATCAAAAAGAACAGGGTAATACAGACTGTTCAAAAAGTCACGCAACGTTATGGAAAAATGCTTCCTTCTTTTGTTAAAGGTTTAATTTAGGAAAAACGGGTTACACAATGCAGCAAAGAACATTCATTGTCTCCCAGTACATTAGATGTACCAGTTATGTCAGATCTAGAATGCGTTTACAGAAAAGTATTGTGCGGCGAATTTTTTCGCCACACCGTACTTAGTCCAACCAAACATGTCCTTCATCAAACGGCTGTACGACAAGTTCCAAAAGACAGGGAATATGGCAGATGCTACCAAAAATGGTCGACGGAAAGTCCTAACACCAGAAAAGTTGATCGACGTGCAAGCTGCATATTTTTTTGCCTCAAGAAATCTGTGCGACACCTATCTAGACAGTCTGGTCTCTCCATTGGTAGTGCCCATACGGCATTCCGCAAGTGTTTAAAGATGCATTCGTACAGAATTCGTGTTGTTCACGAGTTGTTACCTGCAGACACTGGAAAATGTGTAGCTTTCAGTCAGCGGTTCATGTCACCTGTAACTTCAAACGGGGAAGAACTCGATGATTAGTTTTGGTCTGACGAGGCCCGGAACCACCTTGATGGATTCGTGAATGCACAGAATTCACGCTTTTGATGGAAATTACGGAAAATCCACATCAGCTGCACGAGTGTCCTCTGTACGGACAAAAAATGGGTGTTTGGTGTGCAATGTCACATATGCGAATCTTCATGGCACAGTGAGCGCTACATATAGATGGTGAAACAATTTGTAAACACTAGACTTGCAGACTGGCTAGAATAACGTGGTTTCAGGAGAACAATGCTACGGCTCATACAACCAACACTATGATTTTCCTGGATCGTGTTTTCATGAACAAGTGATTTCGAAGGAGTTGTGGCTCCCTCGGTTTCCTGATTTAGCCCCTCCTGACTTTTAGTAAAGCTGTGGATGCTGTTACAAAACTCATCCTTACATCGTTCCCAAATTTCAGAGTGAAATTGAAAGATGTGTCGCTGTAATTCCTCAACAAACGTTAAAATATGTGTTTAAGAGCATGCAACGTCGTATTCAATTATGTGAATGGCATAATGGAGCCACTTTTAACAACTATTGTAACTTACTCAGTTTCCCATAAGGTTGCGTCACTTTTTGAACACTCTGTCTTTCAGTTTATATTCTTCAATATGCCTTATTCATATAATAATTGTTTTTCTTAATCAAGGATAAATTAAATTTAATAGGGGCGGGGAAAACCGTCAACAAAGTAATGTCCCTTGTCAAACCGTCTCATATAAAAATTGTAGTTATTATTATTAAAAGAAAACGGAATCTTGATTTTTCTCGTAGGTTGGAAAGTTGGAGAAATTAGGTTATTAGTAGAAGAAAAAAGTTAGAATTCTATCCTATGAATATCGCTTCAGTGGGTTTCTTATGCTTCTTTTGGAGCATAATAAATATATTAAAATTATAAACAAGAAAATGTTTCTAGCATTCCAAGATCGTAAAAATCGAAGCTGCAGAGAACTTCTGAAATAAATACATTTAAATATAACCGCTTCTAATATATCTTATTTAAATTGAAGTACAATATTTTAAAGGATGTTGATTAAAAGTTAAAGATTAATAAGACGTAATTTCAAGTTACACAAAGGATAAATCCCCTATCATTATCTGTTTCATACGTCGTAAGTTCTGCCTACTCAATTCAATTAAACTAATCAAACATCTCTCTTAAACAGGTACTATATATATTATAGATTTTCAACACCAATCAGATTATATATAGGTAGTTAAAAGGAAGTAGTCGATAAATACATTAAGTAATATCGCCTAAATAATCTTTGTCTCTTTTGGTTCATTCATAAAAATACGAGAAAACCATAAAAGAATATTTCATTAATTTAAACGTACTTCAAACATTTTTATTCACAAAAGAACAACACAGTAACACCAATATTTACCACCATTTCTGCGCGTAGATATTGAACTATAAATATTTCAGTAAAAAAATATCGATTATTTATTTAAAACAATCAGTAGAATTCATACCACTTCATTTAGTTTCAGTACAATTTGATAATAAGTTTGTGATAAATAATTTCTATGATTTTAATACCTTTTTTTTAACGTCTAAATTTTAGAACAAGTCAGCATGTTACTAACACGAAAATCATTACTAAAATATTAGAAAAATCAGTTGAAATAATATATTTTATTACTGTAATCATAATTTTTTTACATTATTCTTTAAGAAAGGTGAAATATCATGATTGTAACTAAATTGATTGCCTAGCAATACCACCATTTTATCTGAGATCCCGTGAAACCGATATAACTCTTTGTACCGTTAAATATTATTATTATTATTATTATTCGGGTGACCATTGCCAACGAGGAACGCACTCGCACGTTCCTCGCATGGCAAGAGACCTGGGACCACGAGACCAGAGGACGATGGACCGCAAGGCTTATTCCTCTGGTCAGACTGTGGACGGAGCGACGGCATGGGGAGGTGGAGTACTACATGACCCAACTTTCCACGCTTACCTCCATGTCATAGGGAAAGCGCCGTCCCCCGACTGCCTGTATTGCCCCGGTGTACGGGACGACGCTGAGCACACCTTTATCAAATGTGTTCGGTGGGCGGCAGATCGAGAGACACTAGAGGCGGATCTCTTAGCACTGAGTTCCCACAACGCGGTTGCGATGATGCTCCGTGACCTGAGCAGGCGGGAAAGTGTAGCCCGATTCGTCGGCAACATTCTCAGGGCCAAAAAGGTTGACCTGGATAGAGCTGAAATTTAGGTAGCACCTAATCAGACCAGTATAGGAGGATTCGACCGGAGGTAATGTGTTAAACCTTTCCGGGTCGAGTCCTGGTTGAAAGGGGGGTGGTTTTAGTCGGTAGTCTGCTGATAGTGATTGGATAATATCATCAGCGGGAGGTGGAAATGCGTAAATGCATTTCCACCTCCCTCCGCAAAAGAAAAAATAAAAAATTATTATTATTATTATTATTATCTTTAAACATCGAAACCAAATTTATCAAGGTGTCTTCGAAATCGAAAAGAACGGAAGGATTTCAGAAGATATATCCCTGCCTCAGAACGTCACAGACTCTTAACGAGGCTGGAGTTTTGTTTCTTTTGCCGGATCATTCTAATGAATGATTGATTTTAAATAATAAATCAGTGGTAAGTAGGAATGATTTATTTCCAATCCTTGTAGATTATAGATCTTTTGATGTATATGTTAGGTTGGTTCTCTTAGAGAATCTAGATTATTAACTCTTTACTTCTTACGGCATACAACAACCGAGTTGTACTCTATAGAACTACATAATATGGGGATTGTGATTTTGACTGTTAGTGCATTATATATATACTCCGCTTGATAAGCGAATAACAAATTTTTAATTTGAAAATTTAAATAATTTTTTCGATATTCAAAAAACTTTTTGAACTTTATTTTAAGAATTAGGATTGCAGTCTGTATCTAGGTATAGATTCCGATCAACAGGATTATCCGCTTGTTATTTAATGATTTATGTATGTTTAGATTTTAATTATTTCTACTGTTGCTTTGATATACTTTAATAGGGTCTTTCAAATTGAGGGATTGTGTTGGCGACGTTGATTTTTTTTTCAAGCGTCATTTTTTTCAGTAGTTTATGAAAAATCATAAAAATTTATTATCGAAATATGGAATCGGTTACAGCTATGTATCATGCACTTCGCGATATTTATGGTGTGCATAATCCGTCAAACAAAAGAATAATTTATCGTTTGATTAAAAAATTCGAATTGAATTTTCTCTACTTGATGTTGAAACACCAATTTAAAAAATAAATGCAAGTAATCAAGAGAATATTGCTGTAAATGCAAGTGTTCGTGAAAATCGAAATTTATCATTGGTCACAAAAATCGGGCCTTTCTTCAACAGTAACCACATGACAAATTTTGTTTAGATATATTATCTTACACCAAAAAAGATTCAAGTGACTCAAGGATTAAGACCACAAGACCATTCTTTGCGTCGACAGTTTTCTGATTGGATTCTAAAGCAGCTCGAAGTGGATCGAAATTTTCATTAAAAAAAATCATCTTTTTAAATGATGCTCATATTTGACTTGATGGCTTTGTAAACAAGAAAAATTGCCTTATTTGAGATGAATCCAATCCCCATATGATTCGACAGCGACCATTACACCTGAAAAAAAAATCACTGTTTGATATGGATTATGTGGGCTGGTGCCACCATTGGGCCATTTTTTTTTCGAAAATGAGCAAGGAGATTCTGTGGAAGTAAATGGTGAAGGCTAACTAGCAATCATTCCGTGACTTTTTATTTGTAAATTTGTAAAATTTTGATTTGAATGAAATGTGATTTCAACAGGATGGTGCCACAGCTACTGAAACAATTCAGTTATTGCATCAAAAGTTTGGTGATTCGATAATTTCACGAAACGGTTATGTTAATTGGCCACCAAATCGTGTTATTTGACTTTCTAAGACATTTTTCTCTGTAGTTGTGTTAAGTCGCAAGTCTATGACAACAAAGCACTAACGACTGATGACTTGAAAGCAAATACTCGACACGTTATTAGTAGAATTTAATCTGATTTTTGCGAAAGAGTCACACAAAGTTTATCTAAGATTTTGCGATTTGGTTACGTACTGATTTTTTATTTATGGAGTGAACGTTTTTTTTTCTATTATTTTTTATGTGCGATTTTATGAATCAGTTCCTGATTTAAGAATAACGTTACTTTTCCCACTTTTGTAGTACCAGTATGTAACAAAGGGAAAATTTGGCCCCTCCCTTAATATATTTGTATTTATTCAGTTATTGAGATCTTTTAAGTTAAAAAATATTAAAAATCTTGTTTCAAAATTCTGAACGTTTGTATGGAGGTATGTAAGTAATGGCGTTACTATATAATGGTGTAATTACTAATGGTGTTATTATATAACCGTAACGGTTTAACCTACAATTATGAACAGTAAGCTTAAATTTTGTTAGCGTATTTGATTGATGCGCAGTAGTTTTTTTGTTTGCTTCTGTGTATGAGGCGGTGTTGGTGAGCGAATATTTAGGAAGTACAAACGACGGGGAGGGGAATAAACCATTATCCAGTATAAGATTGTTCTCAGTCCTTAATCAATCGCATGTGAGTGTTTCGCCCAACTCTGACGCTGTAACAGTTTATTCTCCTTGCCTGCGTGTAGAATATCTGTTCTAACATTCATGAAAATAATTTTTTTTTTTTTTTTTTTTTTTTTTTTAGCATAGTTGATTCCATAAAATCTTGTAAAAAAAAAAACAATCAACCAAAAGTGGAAAGTTATTAAGGTGATACTACTATATCTTGTATTCATTTAAATTTTAAAAAAGTTTTATTTGGCCTGTAGTTCAGCTAAAAATGTTATATGTCACTGGAAACGATACCACTGAAAAAATGTTTAATTATATTAGCGCCTTTTCTAACAAAAAAAGGGATTTTTTTAAGGTTCCAGATCGGAAACATTTTAAATGATATTTAATGTCATAACCAAATAAAAGCTCCTGGTTTCGGTTCTAATAATTTCATATTTTTTTAAAATTTTCTTTATTATTGTGAAGATGATTTTATGATCATGTTTTTGTATAATTCAGCAATTTTTTAGGAAACTCTACGGCACTTTAAAAACATAATACTGATCATTAAAAAATTGCTCGTTTTCGTCAACTAATTTAATTGCACAGTAATTTTAAAAAAAACATTCTCATTCAGACTCTTTTTTTATCCGTAAAATTCTATTTTCCAATTTCAGTTATATTTGATATGTTTCATCGGAGACATTCTAGAAAAAAACTATTAAACCAAATTTATTACCTGCAATGCATTAAGTAATAAAAAATCCTTTTCAATCGATCAACCCTACCTCTTAAAATAAAAATATATGGTTTTTTTTTTGTTCTTATGCTCTATCTCCCTTCGGTTTAAATTTTTTTAAAATTATACCTAAAATACAGAAAAATGTTTTGAAAATTTTATTTTTTTTTATTTTAGCTTTTATTAAAGGGAGTATTAGATTAAGAGAAAACTTTACTTAAGCGAATTTGTTAATCTTAACCTCTATATGAATATTCTTAGAAAACTTTTTCTTAAAATCTATTCTTTATTTTAAACAATTACACGTATGTTTTTTGGCTCGAACTCCTTTAATTTTTATTAAACCTTTTTTTGTATTTTTCTCCATCACTTAAAAGACTATTAAATTAAAGTATTTTTTGCACCTACATTGTATTTCCTACCCAAAATAAGAAGATTTTTTTTCTTTACTTTCATAAACATTATATTTTATTTTTTGAATGTTTTCAGGCAATTCTTTTTTTGAATAATTTTTTTTTTTTGTTAGGGATCTTTTTTTTTTATTTTCCCATCAGAGTAAGAAAAGCCTCGAAAATAAAAGAAAATATTAATTCAAAATTTGGGAGTTTTGATGATCAATCTTATTTTGAAGATCATCACGATCAATTAAAAAAACCCTTGATACTTGAGTTTCCAAATTTTAAAAACTTTTTTACTTTTTTCGATTTCTACGTTTATAAAACTAATTTTTGTGAATATTAACATTATTAAAAGAGTTTTTTAATGTGATAAAATTTTGCATAACATTTAATGACTTCTTATGGCTATTTTGTTTTAAAATTTTATGAAATATTTTGTGATTCTTAATTGTTTTGTGTTTTAATTTTTTTATTTTATAATTTTTTAGTATTTTATACGATTTTACAATACTACTTTTTGATAGGCGTAGCCGGGAAAGTAATTCATTTGATAGCTTTTTTTATTTAGATTTTTAAAAACGATATGGAATTAAAAAAAAAAATGAGCTGAAAAATGGGTTTTTCAATTTTTTTTCCAGTTTGTGTCAATTACGTAGAAATACGGAAGAATAAAAATGATTGTAATTTTTTATTTAATTTACTTCTTTTTGCAATATAGTGATAAAATTTACGTAATACATTTATATGTTTGTTACTTTGTAATCAATACATGTCAGTAAATCATAATAAACTACCTTTTGTTATTAAAAAAGTAAAATAATAATGAACTATATTTACTGAGTAAAATTAACATTAAGTGTGTTACATATAAGTCAATATCAGTGGTATTGAGTGATATGAGATAGTTGTATCGGGGGGGGGGGGGTTATAAACAAAATTCGTAGAGGAAAAAAGGGCTTATAAAAAACGTTTCATGGATGGTTACAGATTGAAAAGGGTGACTGTAATATCCAATTTCCTTTTAGATTCCCGAATCTATTTTCACTGAACGTAAAATTTAGTTTATTTCTTATCGAATTTTAAGAAAAAATGATCTTAAGCAATTTTTTTCTTGTAATAAATATTTATAAATTAAATTAGTATTTTATTATTAACAGATTATATAAATAAGTGTATTATGAACAAATTTTTTCTAAAGAAATTAGAACAGCACTTTGGCTTATACAAAGCGTTCGGAAAGTTGCTGTGCATTGGAATTATAGAACTGTAATGACGATACTTTCTTAATTATTACTTTGTATTTTTATTTCATTATTTTATAGAAACTGGTATTATAATAACTAGAATATTTTGTAAAAGTTGTTGTAAATGACCTATTCCAAGATCAATACAACACTGCACACGTTTCAATTTGTTTTCAAACACTTCAACCAACTGATGCATTGGAATGTCTCGTACGATCGCCGTTATTGTGGTTTTTAGTTCGTCAATCGTGCGTAGTCTGTTGCGATTCAGAGCTTGTTTCGCTGCCCCCCATAGAAAGTAATCTGGGGGAGTCAGATCTGGCGAACGTACAGGCCACACACCCATCAAAATGATTCATTCACCAGACATTTCGTAAAAACGTCATTGACGTGTTAGCTGTGTGCGCTGTGGCACCATCTTATTGGAACCAACCGTGATTGATTTCACCTTCTGTTAACTGACTAATGAATTTTTTAAAAACAGCACAGTAACGATCACTATTAACTGTGTTTTTAAAAAAGATTGGACTTACAATGCGCTTTCTACTTATACTACTACTACTAGACTCCAATTTTCGCTTCGTGTAAAAATTATTCGTGTAATTCATGGGGTTAGTTGTAGACCACATTCGTCTATTTGGTGAATTAATGTACCCTGCCAGATGAAACTACACTTCATTTGTTAAAAACGTAGTGTCGAGGATACCTACGGAAGTTTGGTCGATAAAACGTTAACCATAATCTTTAAACTATAGTCTTTCGGCATGATCTGTAAGTTTCAGTTCTTGAATACACATTACTTTGTAGGAGGAAAGTTTCAGTTCTTTTCTTACGGTCTTATGTGCGGTTACAAGACCGATATCTTGCTGCCGTGCTAACTTACGCGTTAACTTTGATGGACTTTCAGCCATAGCATCCGAAATATCAAGCAGCTTCTGTTCGTTTAGTTCAGGTGGTCTTCCACTTTGATCAACATCTTGTACGCTATGTACAAGATGTACTGTACAAGATGTCGAGCAACAGGCTATCTGTTGCTCGAAATTTTTGATAAGAGGTCGAACTGCATTACGATGATGAACAGGAGTATTTGGAAATTTAAAAAAAAAATTGTGCTACACTAAATCAGTAAACTTGTCATCTTCACGAAAGACGTATTCAACAATAATGTGTTCCTCTACCGAAAGACCCATTACATTTCTAGCAACTATCGATTCCGATAAACGAGACAACACGAACCCAAACGTAACACTTTCGATCACAACTCAACAACTGACGTCTTGGTTTATTACTGAGGAACGCATAACGAACCCACAGGGTAATCAATCGAGCGCCGAAGGAACACAATGCATCCCATAATTCTAAAGCATACTGCGCAGCGACTTGCCGAACTCACTGTAGAAGATTATTTTTGAAGAAAAATTTATAAAGAAATTTATAAATTTATGAAGAAAATATTTATGACCTATTTTCCCTCTTTCTGAGAACTACATAGAAGGATAATTTTATTTTATGCATACACGTACTGTGATTCGTATATGCGATTCGTTTTTTGTTGACAAAAAACTTAAAACCTATAGAAATTCATTGGGAACTGTGTGAAGTGTACGGGAACAACGTAATGAGTGAAATTTCTGTCAGGAAGTGGTGCATTCAGTTTAAAAATGACCGAACAAACGTTCACGATAAAGAGAAGAGTGGTCGTCCTTGCATTGTGACTGACGATCTGGTCTCCAAAGTTGACGAAAAGATTCGTGAAAACCGCCGTTTCACAATAACTGAGCTTTCTCTGTGTTTCCCACAAGTTTCACGGACTTTATTGTTTGAAATTGTTTCACAAAAGCTAGGCTACCACAAATTTTGTGCAAGATGGGTGCGTCACTGAGTGGTTGAGATCACAGGCGGCAGAATTCTATGACACAGGAATTTCAAAGCTTGTCCACCGCTATGATAAGTGCCTGAATTTGTACGGTGATTATGTTGAAAAGTAGTATTTTAGTCCCTCTTTCACATGTATATAATAAAAAGTTTTTCTTGTACTTGGGTTTTTAAAATTCCAAAACGTTCCTTACTTTTTGAATAGCCCTCGTATTATAATTATTATTTAATACATTTTTAAAATTATAATTGAAATTAATTTGTTAAACCTTTTATTAATTAAAAATTATTAACGTTTTGGTGCATGATTTATGCTTATCAAAACAGTAGGCTTAACTTTTCGGCTCTGAATTGCATGAGTGGATCTGTTGGCAGTTGTGACAAGTATCCTTCAGAAAAGTAAATGCTGCTTTCTCAGTGTTTTATAAAATTTAGGGGTTTTTGGGTATGTTTTGACACTGATGGATTAGTGACTGAATAGACAATAAAACTACAGAATGGTGTTTTTTAATAGATGTATCAAAATATATCTAAAAGAAGTTGTACTCCACAATGGAAATAAGAATCTACTATACGAATTGTTTATTCAGTTTCGGTGAAGACTATATAATGAAGTAGTTACCATTCTGATTGCAATTAAGCGCAAGCAATTTAATTGGCAAGTTTTCGGGATTTCAAGGTCATATCTTTAATAATGAGTCTTCAAAATTGGTTTATAAAAATTTCAGTTTTTTATCTGTTTGTGGAATAGTAAAGCAATATAGCAGCAGTTCGTAAAGAAAAAGACTGACCAAAAAGAATTTCTTTTGAATTAGTCAACCGAAATTTTGCATTTTTTATTAAAGATTCTTCCTCCTCCGCTTTACTTCAACTTAGGATGATAAAATATCTTGTAAAGACCTTGGATAGAGAATGTGAACTCCTTCATATTTTCTACAACAAATGTAAAATTCTCCTAAATTTTTCTAAACTTAAATGAAGCTAATCTTAAAGAGCTAATATTTATTGGAAAAGTGATCCCCGATACTGGTTTTGAATAAGCATTCAACCAAAAGGAATTAGGAGCATGAAAATCGTTTGTAAAAGTGATAAAAGGATTTTTAGGCAGCAAAAAAGAAGATAAATACAAAGTCCTAGTACTGCTGAGCTACGGAATATCAAATATCGCTAAAAAAAAATACATTTTATACATTCCCTTGTCGATTTATATTTGGAAGATCTTGCTATAGTTAACGAAATTTCTTCTTTTAGAGAAATTTCTTCAGGTTATTAGAACCGAGGCCACTGGGAGGTCCCAGTGATTGCTAGGTAGCAATCGTGGGTGGAACGGAAATTTGATTCCAAATAAGAGGAATAAGGAAAAAAATTATCATATTTACATTATGTTAACATAACGTATTTTGTTTACATTCATTTTTTTTTTTAATGCGAACGTTGCAATCTGTTCAACTAGTGAACAATATGTAACCCCTCATGGCCCATTGAGATGAGGATGATATATATGACATGCAAATGAGGTGTAGTCTTGTTCAGACTCAGGTCAGGCCAACCGTTCCTAAGACATGTGGTTAATGTAATCCCAACCACCAAAATACACCGGTATCCACTTTCTAGCATCCAAATCCGTATAAAAGTAACAAAATTTTAATCTAATTTTATTCCGTATAAAAGTAATAAAAATTTTACTAGGATTTGAACCTCACAACCTTCGATCCCGAATATCAGCTGTTAAACCAGTGATTAGCGACTACGGGTTTACCATTAGACCAGCCCGATGAGCTGGTATGTTTACATATAGAAAAATATTCTTAATAATTATTTTTTTTAAAATGGAACTGATATCAAGACTATGTAATGTAATGCTCGTCTGTAAAATTATAAGATTCCCGCTGTCCCTACCGATGCTGTAAATTATATATAATGTATATTGGGTCTGATAGGTATAAGACGAGATATCTCGATTTTTGATTATTTTATTAATGGTGCTACATATCTTGTACAGAAATTTACATTACCTGCCCTACAGAAGATTCATACATAGAGAATAATAGGATCCCCACTGTCAACACCTACCTGCCGAACGGTGAAAACATTTGTTTGTTAATTTTCAGACCGATTTTTATGTCTGAAAAGTTTTTTCATTATCGTGGTACCACCGCGAAAAGCGACTACATCGATTGCAACAAGATTTATTTCAATCGGATTAATACGAAAAACGTTATGCGCAACAAACATAAAAAAATGTACGGGTCGAATACATAACCTACTTTTTTGTAGTCTGTTAATAAAATGAGTATTTGCTGAAAACAAAAATACTATAAATGCTATTAGTTCTTTGTAATTATTTTTTAATTTTTCGTTGCAAATCAATTAAAAAGAGTTAATTTCATTGATTTTACACATAAAAACTTTTTTTTGTTGTTATACCAGTGAGATTTTATGAATGCAAATTTCATTAAAAAGATCGATTCTTAAAAATAAAAATTAATAAAAGTTATTTCAATTAACCAAAATTTGGCTAAAAATTTATTTCAATTTTGGTTTATTTAGAAAACCAAAATTAACTTAAAATTACCTATAAAAAATTTGTAGTTATGATTTTTACATTTTATTTTTCCATTTATAACTGTTATAATTACTGTATTCTATAGCGTGGGGAATTATGGTAAATCATGTAAAAATCTACCTTCCAGTTATTTACGGGCCATCAAACGTCGAGAAGTTAAGAAAGGTGCCTGTATATGGACGCGTGCATGTGTGTGTAGGGTGGGTAAATTATCCTCAAATTACGCTGGTGTCTTCTGTATATTCAGCATTGATGCTGTTAATATTTGGAGATTAAGGTGGACGTACAGATTTTAATACTGCTAGACATAGTATACCGCAGTCAATTCTGACCCTAGTTCTTTTTTTTAACGTTTAGAACATTTTATGGAACTGCTTACAATAATTTTGTTATCAATTATTTAAATTTAAATATATATTTAAATTTTCTTGAGCAATTTTAATATTACATTACATTGGAATGTGATTAGCATGTGTTTTATGTTAACCTGAATATTGAAATGGGCCATAAATTCTGAACGTTCGTAGTTTGCTGGTAGAGGTTTACTAATGCAGACGTTGAATTAGGTATTCGTAGACTTACTACAACAATTACGAAACTTTCTAATAATACACTGCCGTGGTGTTGGTACGTTGTAAAACACAAGTAAAATTGTAACGGGAGTATTTATGATTATTTAAGAGTACACTGTTTTTTTGTTTTTTTTTTAAGATGTCATATTGCCATTATTAATGTATTATTTTAATCTCCAAGTATTCGTAGCATAATGTATGCTATAACAAAGGGAAAAAGGGTAATTGTCCCAGAAATTACCTTTCCACTTTTTTGCATTTAATGATAAATTCTAAAGTGCAAAAATGGGTGTAAAATTCAATTAGTTTGCGCGCGCGGGTATATATATATTGACTTCTATTTGGGTTAGTAACTGTTATTGATTGACTAAAACAAAAGTCTTAAAATTTAGTATGGTGACCTATATACGGGACCAAAGTTCCAGTTATTAAATTTCTGGTTTAGGTTTTCAAATTTGTGGGGAAATAGAGAGGGACTAGGTATCATATCTTGTATCGGGTCATTTGTCAGGATAGTTAAGCAAGCTAATGTCGATGTTTTTTTTCGGTAATTTATACATCCCTTTACATTTTTAATAATAAATTTAAAAACTGTATTCCCTTTTAACAAAATGATAAGGTCACGGAAAATTTGGATTTCTTCGAAAAAATATGAATGTTCAAAGTTAACTCTTTGTTAATAAGATTATTATTTTTTAAATGTATTTATTAAAGAGTATTTGTTACTTAATAAATAAAAATAAATATATTTAACAACAAAGCGAAAAATATGTTAAATTTAAAAAAAAAGAAGAGAAATCTGACTTTCTTTTTGAACATTATCTATGTCGATGATTTTTAAATTTTTGCTTGACAAGATATTTGACGAAATCGGATCAGTCTTTATTATTCCTGGCGTACATAGTGTGGTAGCGTACGAACACAACTTTACAATCGTTTCGGGTAAACTTATTATTTTTTACAACTATTGTAATAATTTTATAACTAAAACGAGATTTCAAGCAGATCTAATGTAAATTACTTTTTTCAAAATCCTTTTTCGATCCTGTTGTTAACAACAATATTTTTTTATGTTCTTACCATCATATTACTCTAAAAAAAAGTACAAAGAAAGATTCTTATTTTTAATAAAACCAGAAACAGTGTTTTTTTTTTTTTGTTTTTTTTTTAATGTCCTTCAAATTTAAATCTACCGACAAAATGTTTTTACATACTTAAACGATAAGAAAAATTCTGTTGTTAAATATGCACAAACAATAATTTCTTAGAAATTATGATTTCAAATTTCTTGTGATGATTTTAAAATAATATGATTTCAAAATCATTTTTTATGATTTATAATTCTGTTATTCATACTCATTTTTTTATGATGTCAAAATCATAATTTCAAAAATTTCTTTGAATTTTATTTCTTTGAAATTTGAGTGTTTGTTAACCAAATTACGTGACGTTGAAATTGCTGACCCTCAAAACAAGGTGAACTACCATGTATTTTTTTAAATATAATTTTTCATAATATTTTGAGCTTTTCTTTAAATAAATTAAAAGTTACAAAAGTAAAACAAAAATATCAAATTTTAACTTTTTTTAATATAAAATTTTATTTCTTACCGTTCAATGGTTCTTATGATATAAATAACTATTTATAAATAAAGATATTTCTTCCCGACTCAACCTAATTGTTACATATATACAGAGTGATATTGAAGTATGGAAACGGATTTATACTGCACAGCTGAGAGGTATTTGTAAGCAGAAAGAAATAGGGTTCTACATAGTTAAAAAAATATGTGCATTATGGTGGGTTTTTAATTTTTTTGCGCAATCTTGGATCTGCCATATTGCATCGAACTTAATTTTTTTTAAAAAGAAGGCGGACATATTATACGTGATTTCTATTTAAAATTTTACAAGAAAAGCAATGGTAAAACCGGTTTTTTTGCTAATGCTTTCGTTTTCGAGTTATAAGCATTCAAAGTTGCCATGACGGAAAAATCGTGTTAACAATAAAACGAAGTAAAACGCGCTGCATGAACAATTTTGCTGCATTTTACATTCATAATGCATACAATAACGAACTTTAAACAGTGCTATAATATTGATGATAATAATAAACAATAATTAATAATAATGGGGCCCTGGGAGCGATCCTTTTTAACCACCAAGTAGACCTACAGAAAATACGAGGCAAATTGAGAATAGAAGATGTACAAGACGTAGCCCTTAATGGCACGGCACACATCCTGAGAGGAGCGCTGGATTAGGAAAACTCGTTACAAATTTCTGGGGTCCTGCGCGCCCATTTACAGTGCGCAGGTCATGAGAACCATGAGATGGTTACCAAACGGTATCGCAACGCGAATTGATTATACGTGTGACACTATAGTGTTAATTATAATCCTTGACGTTCTCATTTACAGTTTGTTAATTATACTCGTGTGAATATATATATATTTTATTATTTATCTTTCTTTGTGATTGTCATTGTGTGTTGAAGTATCAATATGTTTATTGGCATGTATGGGAGGTTAATTTGTGGATATACGGAAGGTGTAAGCGGCCGTCCCTGCAAGCGCGTTGGTTGGGAGCCGGTTGGCGACCGAGGGTGGACCCCGCCAACTGGCGCCCACACCCGCCGGACTCGCGCGATTACGTGAAAATAATAATAGTAGTATGATTTTCCATTGTACCAAATTTTATGAAATCATTACATGAGAAATTTAAAAACTTTTTTATAATAAACACTAACCATTTTGTAATACATTTATGATCGTAACGAAGATACAGCTAATTATATAATATAAAATTCATTAAAAATGTGTGTAGTTACGCGCTTAAAATTTTGTTCAATATTTTATAATAAGCTACAGCAATAAATTTTTCAGTTAGACTAATTACGATTACTAAAAAAAAAAAAAAAAAAAAAAAAAAAAAAAATGAGGAAGGATTGTACATCCACAGAGGAATGTACATGAATACATTTTATATGACCGATGTTTGTTGATGAAATAACAGATTTTAGAAATGCCTATTAGTGTAAGACTATTAAAACTATAAACTATTAAATTTATCTTCTTGATAGATTATCATCTTATCGGCTTGTTTAGAAAATTTACATAATCTTCTACAATAATTTCTACATAATTATTTTTTTATTATTACTGTCAAATTACATCGGTGACAACGGTAGGAAACCATCACCGGGCTTACTCCAGCTATACTCGGCGATGCAGTATCTTTTGTACTCGAGTGGTATACTCTTTCAGTTGAAGTGAGAGACATTTTCCTATCATTTGACGCTAAACTTATTACAATTGACCATGCATTCGTTTACGACGCTTGATTGAAAGAAACTGTATCAAGAAATTGATTAAAATAATTAATGTAATAATAATATAAAAATAACCTGCGAAACATGTGGATAGCGGTGTGGAAAGGGGAGGTACAAAACTGGTTTACACAAATCTTTTATCCTTGATCTTTAAAAAAATATATAATTTGTTTTGCTAAAGTTTAATTTTCACTTTAAGATTTCCGATTCAAATCTATAGTGATTTCATTTCAACGAAATTACGTTTATGGACCTAACTACTACGTTATATATTTGTGACGATTTATAATATGTATTCATAAAAAAAATCGTAAGTTGATAAATTTTTTATTCCTCTTGAAGAGTTAAAAAAAACTTTTCTGCTTGAAATTTGATATATCAAATTAGTTTTTAATAGAAAATAACGTATTTAGGACATATTAAAAAAACTGTTTGTCGCTCGTAGACATACAAAATAAAATACTTCTTTATGCTTCTTCCTTAAGTTAAGGATAAAAAATGTAAAAGAATTCCATTACAAAGGCAGTAATAGTAATCATACATTAAAATTTGTTTAAAAATAAAATCGTAATGAATGCCTGCACAACTAGATTGATTTAACATTTGTATCTTAAGATTAATTTTACAGTAGTAATAAACCAGAGATTTTTCTAAAAAAAAAAAAAATTATAAAATAAATAATCTATAGACTGATAAGTGTTATTGAATTTTAAGGCGTGAATTCCTTTAGGTAAAGGAAATATAACACAAATTTAACGTTCATAAAAGATTTCAAAATCCTCTTACTGACTCTTGTTGTATGCTAAGTATTGATAAGATGTTCATTCGTAGGGGGAAGGCTAATAGTCTGTTACTTTGAAACTAAAATCAACTTAAATTTTTCTTTCATCGGTTTGAACTAGGTTTATATAAATTTATTATAATAAAATCTGATAGTGAGTACTAAATTCTTTAAATGTTATTATATTTTTATTTATGTATTATTTCTTTCCATACCATATTTTTTTGTAATTTTTCGTTAAAATCATTTGATATGCTAGCAATTTTTTTTTCTATTAAATAAAATTACTTCGGTTACTTCTCTTAAGGTAATTTTAATAATGTTACGCCTTCTATTAAGAAATATTACAGTGAGATTTTTTCAGTCTTAATTAACTTTTAATTATAAATATATAGATTAGGTTAAATTCGAAATAAAAAATTGTAGAAATCTATTTTAATTTGCATGTTAAAATTAAAACAAAAAATGTTTAAAACCATAGTGAGTCGAGTGTTGTCAATTTACTTAATATATTTATCGACAGAGTAAATAGAATATTAAATTTATTTTAACAGATGAAGAAGAAAAAAACTGTATGATTTTTTTTAGAATTTCTATACAAAATAACCTAATACTCGTATCTACACGGGTTTTGTGAATATTAAATAATCGTCGAACATTTTTATTCTCACATCGACATTTCTTTTTCTATTGCAAAAATCATTAATTAAGAAGAAGAGTTTTAATTTTATATTCATTAAAAATCGGTCCAGCTGTTTTGGAATTATAGTGTCATAAATAAACATAAAAGATTATCGTACGTATTAAACCTCTACAAGTAAGAAAACAAAAATTTAACAGTGAATTAAAAGTTACATTAAAATTACATAGGTAAATGAAACTTAATAATTTAGTAACACTTTTACCTTAAGTAGATACTTCAGTTATTAATTTGTTTTAAATATACAGAGTGCTTCACGAAGTTCTCCCGGGACTTTCATAACTTATTCTACTTGTGAAAATAATAGAAACGTAAACATATATCCTAAAATGGTTCAAAAGCCTTCACGCAGAAATAATTTATTTATATTTAATGCTATTTAATTTATATTTAGCTTTATGTATGATTTTTATTGTGGCAGTAAAACATCGAAAGTATAAAAACCAGGAAGCAAAGAATATAATAAATTTTCTGTATCTTTTTTAATATTAACGATCCATCGCATAACAACAAACGATGGACGAAAATTTATAATTTAAAGAAAGTTTAGATAATTAATAAATTTCTGAAAACCTTCTGAAAAATTCTCATCTTAAATATTCACTTTTCTTTCTGATTATTGGGATCAGGTGTCTGTACGATATTTAAACCAACAGTTCGTTAAAATCCCTTTAAACTTATTTATTAAGTTAGTTCAGTTCTTAATCATGTATAAGAGAATATTATAATTATTATATCTAATTATTAATGGGTTTTTTAATGATTTAATTAAAAAAAAAAAATTAAGTTCAGGTAATTATGACAATTTATTTATCTTACTTTCCTTTGTACCAGATGCGAATCTTTTTACTGCCTCTTTTAACACATTTCGTTGCTGATTCATATATAATTTCCATAAAATATTTTACGGTATTTCTAATAACAAATAATTTTCCAGTTCCATTTAAATTTAGATAAAATTCTAGATATAATTTTTTTTTTAATTCAGACCTAATCAAGGTTATTTTTTCGTTTAGACGGATCAACCAAGTTGAGTCATATTACAGGAATAAAGAAGACGATCTTTGGAGAAGACGGATTGAAAGGCTTTTTCCTATTACGGTAGAAACGTTTATAGGTAAATGGACAGACAGGCTGGCAGGTCGAAGAGGGTGGTACAAGCACACACAAGCGATGCACACTACGTTGGTTGGTTAGAGCTGTTGGAAGTGACAGAGGGAGGTGTACGGATATGGGTGAAGGGGAATTTTGTGATAGAATGGGAAACGGGTGGAGGGGGAGTAAGCGAGATGGATATATTAAAGTGAGATGGTATGATCGACAAGACGAGGGGGTGGTAGAGTCGGCTAGTGTGCGCGCGAGCTGCGGCTGGTTTGGTCGCTCTCAGTTCTGTGCCTCGTAGTAACGATAACGTGTAGTGAATCTCGTTGCATCTACTGTTACGGAATAACAGGTCTAATATATACATATATATATATATATATCACCACATTGACTCAACAACAATTGTCATCAAGTTCGGTCAGTTTTCTTATCATTAATTAAAGTTACCAAATAATAAAAACATTATATTAAAATACAAGTTACCACACCCTAGAATATATTTTATTTTCTAGTAATAAAAATAAAATCTTTGATAATGTATAATTCTATAATCTCTTAATTTCTAACGATAATGTAAATACAACTTCAGATAAGACAAAGCATATTTGTACACTAATATTTATATGTTTTTACATGGACTTTGTAGAAAAACTTTGTTTTTTTATGTTTTTGAAAACAATTATCTCTATTAATTGTTTTTAACACTGTTTATAATTTTTTTGATATATTAATTTAGCTGTTTTTTAATTAATCGCTTAGTATTTTCGGATAAAATTAATATTATAATTTGCTTTCATCAACATCTTTTGTAATCTTTGGTTTGATCTAATTTATATTTTTTAAGTTCTTCAGAAGAATGATTATGCCAACTGAGAATAAAAATATTAAAAAATACATTTATCTAAGGTGGTAATAATATGGGTATACATTCTAAATATTCTTAAACTTTAACACTTCACGATTAAAGTCGTTTACACAATTTGAAAATTTATACGTAAATATATTTTTATGTAATATTGATTTTTATATTTTTAAAAGTTAGATTATTTCTTACTGTTTTTGTGCAATAATTATTGTTTGACAAATCAGTTTTTTTTATTTCGACTTATCCCACTTCAGTTTAGAAATTCTGGAATAATTTTGGTATTTTAAAGATTTTATCTTAGGGTCCTCATATTATTTATTTATTTTTTATATAAATTGCTAAAAATAGTCGATAATTTAAGTAATAAATGCATTATAAACAAGTAATTAGTGTTAACGTTTCATAATCGACCCAATTTCATTTCTTTTGTTGTTGGTAGCTTAGGTAGTAAAGAAACTGATTACTATCCTAATCATCTCAGGCTAGATTGCCGGAAAACAAAAAAAAAATTTTTTAATAGTTTATATTTTCTTAAATCCATGTATGATACTCTACGGAAACATACTCGGGATAATAATTAATGCATATTTTGTTATAATCAACGTCTGCATTTTCGTTAGTTTTTTTTTTTTTTACTTTGCGTAACCGATAAATTAATAAATTTTCAATGTAATTTTAATAATCTAATTTTTTTATAAAATAAAGTGATCGTTATACACTTAGTACTTCCTTGTACGAGTTTAACAACTCTCGTGGTAGGCAATTTAATCGACGATGTTTACCTATCTCTGAACAGTGTTTGTAACTACAGATATCAGTAAGTAGGCCATAAAATTAAATCGACAATTCATTTTTTTTATATAAAATACTATATAATCACCTAACATTAGAAATTCGTACTTAACCAACTATCGATATAATTTTGACAAACCTAAATTATTTTAACGATTACAAATTATTACAAAATACAAGTTTACACATCAATTTTCAAATTGTTTTTGCGTTTCGAATGTTATATGATGTGGATTTTTGATTCGGCATCCTTAAGGGGCTAAGCTTCTTGTGAATAACTATAGATCATAACATGTTATAACTCTATGTTACTGTAGCAGAATCTGTTATCAGTTAAACTCAAAAATAAAATTATAGACGGACAATAAAATCAAAAAGTAAATTGGTATTTTTATTGCAGTTAACTTGGGGAGAGGCTATAAATAAATTGTAAAAAATATCTTTAACTTAAAGTTAGTTAATATTTTCTTTTGTGGTAAAATTTAAAAAAGAGGGGTTGCTAGACGAACTAAGGAGCTAATACCGGACTTACTAGCTTGGAATAGCAGAAGGTTTGGCGAGATCAATTACTATACGTCGCAACTGTTTACTGGCCATGGTAACTTCAATGATTATCTATATAGGATCGGAAGAAGATCAAAACCCAAATGCATGTACTGCAACGAGGATGACACCGTTGAACATACCTTTTCTGATTGCAGTAAATGGAACACCTTGCGATATAAAGCGAGAATCGCAGGGAAAAGACCGGTAGAATTGATAACTTACATGCTCGGCAATGAATTGCAGTGGAAACGGGTGGATGACTATGTAAGACAAGTGATCAAGCAAAAGGACATAGAGGAGCGGCGAATGGGGTTTTAGAGCAGGATAGGGCGGATAGCCTCAGTGGTGAGGACCGACATGCCTTGTTGTGTCGGCTTCAAAGATCTACTGGGGACTCCAGGGGATGCTAGGGAAAAGAAAAATGAGAAAAGACCCGACATCGCGTCTCGACAGAAATGTTTGGACGTGGTGTCAAAAGAGCATCAAAAAATAAGTCAAAAGAGTTGACCGGCGAGCCGACCTGCCATGCCGGATTTCCAACCGGTAGGTGGGGAGGGTTAGAGTAAACAGACACTTCTCTAGGTGGCGTAATACCAAACAGTCGGACCGGCCCGGGGAGTAGAGAGGAAAAAAGTCCTGAAAATCGTGCCGTAAAAACGTATTTTTCTACAGGGAGAATCAGTTTTTCTATATACGGAGTGATTCTAACATCCCTATAAACCTTCCTCTTAATTAGTTCCAACCCGTATCCATTTCTTGGCCAAATCATAGAGGATACGTTTAAATTTAATATCATCAGATTTTTTTTTAAATTTTCACAAATATCCTTATTGAAGAAAATAAACAAGTTCGATAAACACCATGACCAATCAGGTTTGTTATTTAACAAGAAGACAAAGAATAAAAATTCCTGGTTAAAACCACTGAGCCAAGGTTGTTCTCCAAAGCGAGATTTGGCATTGAAATAAAGAATTTAAACTACAAAAAAAAGGGATCAAGTATAAGAAAGAGGGATTATTACAGGAAAATGAATGGCTTAAGAGGAACTAAACGTTAATCAAACAACCTTATCTTCTAGTTAACTTCGAATTCACCTGCAGGGCTATTATCACACCCATTTGGCATTAAGTGATTGGGAAATTTTAAACCATTGACGATTTTTCGTCGAATAGATTAAGTATGTTAACTCTAAATCCTCAAGGTGTGAGAGGACGGGTCGCAAGGGCACACCAGATGTGTGAAACGCACACCTGGTGCTTCGTAAGTTAGGGATGGGAAGAGCAGCTCTCCAGCAGAGGGATGGGCCGGCTATTCAGAAAAGGAAGTCGGCGTATTCTGATAACTCTAGGGAGACCCCAGTGGGACGCCTCTACAGGGGGCTAGACAGGGAGGGAGGCTGCTGCCCCGACACCCTGAGGTGACTGAGTGTTGCTTAATTGCCGAACTGGTTGCTTTAGGAGTGTTTAAATCAGAAACAAAAAAAGAAAAAGATTAAGTATGATGTGCAAGATGTTTCTGGAAATGTATATCGGGAAACTAAAAAGCCAATCGAGAAATTGTTCAAGCTTCTTAAAGGAAGACTTGCATTCATTCCCGGAATCCTGTGGGACGTGAGAATATCCAAAAGAAAATCTATATACCTTTCAATCAGCTCCTCATCGTACCTCCTTTGCGAACTTATACATTATCTTATTTTTTCTCTTCTATATATGGTCGAATTAAAAGTTTCTATACGTTTAACCGACTTCAGTAATAGATTGAAGCTTTCAATTGGATCGGTATGTATAAATATATATATAATGTGGTTTTTTCTTTGTTGCATTTGTTCAACCCATACTACACACCCATAACTGGTAGTGTAGCTGTATATTTATTCTCGTAAAAAAATCTACATATGTGTTCTGAGATTTTTTCCATTTTAAAATTATTTTGCTATTGACACTGCTTAGTGTTTTCCTGCTGTAAAGTAATAAAATGTAGCCTAACATCATCATTCAAGCATTTTCATACTAAAATTAAAAAACGTTAATTGGCAAAATTAGGTAAAAAAAACTCTTTAAATATTCCTTCATTTCATAGAGCTTAGCTTATGCTCTGTAGCAGTTCTTACGTATTTTTTTCTTATTTTTATCAGAACGCAGTTTTTTCCCTTTACATTTCCTACTTGTAATATTTTTTATATAGATTTATCACGTTTTTATTTGTCTATTCACAATTTAAGTAAAAAATATGAAGTAAAATAAACATTAAAAAAATTAAAACAAATTTTATAAATCTGAAATAAAAAAAAGTAACAGTACTTTTACTTCTCCGACTATATAGGCTTCTTCTTTACGTCTCCGAGTATAAAAGACACCATCATATTCTCAACTTTCAGTACTCTGCAGCTATAATCGCCTTGTCACTTGGTTCCAGTAGTTCCTCATATGTGCAAGCCTCTCCTATATTTGTGAACAGGAGAAAATGTTTCATTGTCTTCCCACAGTCACACTTATCACAATCTCTGCCCATCCCGACCTCACTAGATTACTTCGACTACCTCTCTTACTTAAGTCGAGATTCAACTCCTACCAAGTGATATATGGCAGCTGGTATCCTCTAGGGAACTCCTCCGCAATACAGTTATACTTTATAAGTATATAGCATACTACACAAGGGAAAGTATGCTAATCGGTTAAGATTTTGCATTTCGGGGGTTTTGTAGAACTTGCCCGTTTCATTACCCCCTCTAACAAAAAAAACCATATTTTAATATAATTCCGAAATGATGAATGAAATGTAGGTTTTTTGCTTGATATCTCCTGACTGGATGAATCGATTTTGATGATGTTTTACATTATTTCTCAAGTTGTGATTTTGGTCTCAATTGATCAAGCAGATGAGGTTATGCGGATTTTATGGATCGCTTATCTCAAAACTTTACTAAGAGTGTAGGTTAATTTTTTCGCGTAATGTATAATGCTTCTTTTATAACTAAAATACTTTGTGATGATGTTTGGTCCTCTAGTAAGGTATGGTGTAAAACCATTTTTTTCATTTTGATTGTTTTTGGATTCAAGTAGAATAGTTCTAGTAGTAATCGAATAATTCTCTTACATAATTCAGTATCTCTTAGAAGCTTTATACACTTTTGATTCATGTTTTGTCCCATAAGACCTTAAATTAAAAAGGATGAGAATAAATACTCTTTTTCATGCAAGGTTAAAATTTCCTTATGTATACGTTAAAATAAATCACAAATTTCAATAATCTACTTGACTCTATTTTAGGATCAATCGATTAAAAAAGAAGATAGAATGGTCTATACTTAAAATTAATTAAATGTCTTGACAACTGTTTGTCTTACAGTTTTAAAATTTCGCACTGTGAATTGAGTGTTATAATGGTTGTTTCCCAGCGAAAATTATTAACTCTTTACCGACCTTTTGTAAATTTTATCTTTTTTTTAAATCGCCGTCAAATTAAGTATTAGTATTCTGTTAATAGTCATTTGTTTTTACGTTGATTTAAAAGTTAAATGAAAAACTATTAATTTTTAGGTTTTAATAAACACTTTATTTGAAGTGTGTTTTATTTGTTTTAGTTAAGTTAAACATTCATTAGCGAGTAGAGGCAGTGCACATATTCTATTGTTTCTTTTCAGAAGAAATTTATTAATTTCTTCTTTCACTGATCTATTCTAAACACTTTGTTTACAGTTGTAATGCGTGTAAGACACTTGAAGTAAAATAGACAACAGTTACAACTGCTTTCTTTTAAAATAATTAACTATATTATAAATGAATCATTTTTCTTTTTATTGGGTTGATTATTTCACCACATAAGCTTGAAGCTTGTGCATGGAAAATGGAAATCGAATTTTGTAGCGAATGAAAAATGCCAAGCTGGCTGGGATTCGAATCCAGGACCCCCGGATCAAAGGCCGAGACACTACCACTTCGCCACGGAGATCGGCAACTAATTAATATTTTGACCCGCAACTAATAATATATTACATGTATAACATCAAGACTGGGTAGATAAGCTATTTTACGGGTAAAAAAAGGAACTGTCCCAGCATTTAGCTGGATGGTTTAAGGAAACTCTTCAGTAGAATAACAAATAATTTTTAAAATAAAAAAGCTGACAACACAATTGCAGGACTTAGGGAAAGTTCTACAACTGCGGGTCGTTTCTGATGCACGGCTTACACTCATAACTTAATTTAAAATATTTTCATTTTATTTAAATATAATATTTTTTCGTTTATTTAATCCAATGATTCTAACTGAAGCGCGCGTACTGTATTTAATTAGCGCGGGTTCTGCGGTACTAGCGGCGACGGTCGACACTAACTAAACTAATGTTATTTCACAACTTGAATAGAAAAAATTTCGCTTCTACGATCGGCAGACTGGTGTAGCCGCGAGGCTTAACGCAGCAGATACCGAGTCGACCGGGCGATCGAGTTCGAGATCCAGCCAGACCATGTTATTTTTTTACATTTTAAACATTCATTTATTTAATTCTACCGCTCACCTGTGACGTCACAACATAGCAGACAACTACAACAGCATTTCTTGGGGTTGAGGTGCAATTTGGCAAACACCTTTTTGCAAATATTATTTCTTAATTGTTAACAAATGTGACTAAGAAAAATATGATCCTAATTAGACGAAATCTCGAGATACTGAGGGTGACCTTGCTCTACAGCCTCACCTCCTTGACCTTTTAAGTTGAAAATTTAGCGGCGTTAATGCCTCATATGTAGAATTAATCTAAGTTTGGTCAAAATTGGACCAGTGGTTGTAGATATATATGTTGATTTAGAGGTCATTACCGAACATTACGAACATTACTATCCGGAAAATTTCCATCTGATTTTATGGTTTCCTTAGGTGTCAAAACGTAAAGATCCGGTGAAAATCGCATATGCCCAAATGGAACCGATTACAATACTTCCCCTTCTAGAGCTATAGCGCTAGACGGGAAAATAAAACTAAATGTGATTAAAGTTCATATTAACTATTTTAAATCTATTAGATGTGAAATAATATATTTATCTAGAAAATAATTCACAATTAAGAAGGCGTTAATGAAAATTGTTTGAGCTAATACACAAATTATTCTATACTTTAAATGGAATTGTAGAAAATTCAGAGTTTAAAAAATTGTTTAATTAGTAGTGTCATCGACATAGTAATTGTTTATATAAAATAAATCTTTATTTTAAATAATCTGGTGATAATATTTTTAAATGGTTCGGTAATTTAAAATTGAAATAGAAGCATAAATAAGGTCACTTTCTTGGTATGCCGAAGTATTATTTTGATATCTTCTGATATCTGATTTTATAAGATCTTGAAATAGTTCTGTTAACTGATTTGATAAAGAGGTTGATATTGTTTTCTTTTTCAAGAGTAATTGATGTTATTTATACAAAGATTACACCGTTCAGTTATGCTGAATGAAGTAATAGTATCAACTGGTAGCACTGAATATAACCAGAATTAGTAATACGTAAAAAACAAATGAAAACAAAATATGTTTTTAGATTTTCACAAAATTTATTTAAAAAATGACAGCAATTTTTTTCATTTTCTTTTTTGTTTCGATGGATTTTCATCAAGTAAAAGCTTCATCCATTGATTTTAATACGTAAATATATATTATGTTCGATATTAGTTTTACTTTTCCTAGTTACTTGACATATGATATTGTTATTCTTGAATAGTTTAACCTATTTTGGTTTTGATTCATTAAAATTATTTCGCACCTACTTCTTAGTACATTATTGATTTAATGATAAGAGATAGGCTATTTATTTAAAGTCTTATAGCTGTTGTATTATTCAGTTAGAACCGTAAAGAATCCTCTTTGTATATGATGTGGGAAGGGAATTTAATATGGAGAGAGACAAAAGATATTTGAAAATATTCTTAAAATGTTTATTTTAATTTTTTCATACATCCTTTATCTTATGGTATGAAGTAATTATACTACAATTACAATAAGTGATTCGAGTGAAGCAGAGACTTTTGAACAGTAAAGCACAATTTTCTTTCATTTATTCATTACTGTTCGATTATAATATTTTTTATCCGTATAATACAGGATACTAATTAGAGTATGGCGTATGTAATATGCAGTTTTTTTTTTTTTTTTTACTTTCATTTTAAATAGATTACAATTCGGGATATTTTAACACCATATTACCGGATAAGTAAACGTTGTTATCTGTTATGCATTAAGTACATTTCATTAAGCTTTGATGAGTTGCATGTTTAAATCAATGCTGTATTTGGTCTATATTGATAAACAGAATGAGTGTACAAGTACGAGAGATTGACTGAGAGAGAATGAGTGTGTGAATTGAAAAAAAAAACATTCTTTCAGTTCAAGATAGCTAAATCGCAAAAAATAAAATAAATTTTACGAATTATTTATTTTGCACTGATTTGTAAGGATAGATATTTCTTTGAATACAAAATTGTATAATTCTTCAAAATAGTACATGTAATTTCAAAAAAAAAATCTATAAAGAATTTTATAAAATGAAACGAACGATTAACGAGAGTATAAACTGAAATTCTGTTGGCACATTTCTGAGAAATCATTGCTTTCCGGTTGTAATTATACCATACAATTATATTGTATATAATATACCAATTGGAAAGTATACCGGTTGGGTTAAATGTTGTATGTCGGGGTATTTCCAGATGGTTTTATGATCACCTCTAACCAAAATAATATATATAATTTTACCGTTGGAAAATTCCGGAAGTATGTATCTACCGTGTCATATGTATATATTTTGACTTTTTTTGTTAATATATTCAGATTTAATGGACCAGTTTAGGTGAAATTTGACACGATAATTTCTGTATTTCTATTTCTTTGCAATGATTTCCATATTAAATGATACTATTTAATTTTGATCACTATTAATCAAGGAGGCAGGAAGATACGGACTTTTTGATTCCATTATATCAAAATTTTATTCAAACGGTAGGTAAAACCTTTTCTCAAAATTTTATACTTTTCAGGAAGCTGAGGTATTTTCTGGTAGAGTTTGGTTTTATTTAACCCCTTCTCCAATCATAAAAGCGGAAACCCATTTTTTTATTGTTTCTAGTCTCAAAAGTAAGTTCTAGTAAGTAACTTTCTTGTAGAAATTAGACAATTCCGTTATATTATTATCTCACTTATATATGGCCGTGTATTTGATAATTTAATTCAAAAATGGGAGATAATCAATCTAATTTTTACTTTTCTCCATCAGTTTTGCTTTGTATTTTTATGAGATTTTGTACGATGACTTCTTAATATGGGTCATTGATGCTATTTAATTTTGGTTATATTTGATCACGGAGGTTGGGAAGATTCAGTGGCCGTGTATATCTCAGAATTTTACTCGGAGATAATATTTAACAGAGTAGAATAATCTTTTTTACACAATTTTTTACTTGCTTATCTACATAGTTTACTTTTTTTCTTAGTAGTATTCTGTCGAGGGCAAAGTCCTGGTAGCAAAATTTGCCGGCCTTTTTTCCAATATTTTTCATTATATCTCTCTCTACCTCTCTTACATAACTATTGCCAAAATTGGAATTACATTTTCTTGATTTATATTTTTATCCAAGTATCATAATGACTGAAATGGATCAACCGATTTCCTGGAAATTTTTTGATTAAATTTAACATAACCCTAATTGAAATATTATCAGTCTTGACATGAAGTTCTCCCGGAACATTCATAACCAATTCTGTTCATAAAACTAAAAAACTGGAAAAAGTTCTATAAATGTATGCCCTAAAATGCTTTGTTTGCGAGTTACGGCGTGTAAAAGATTTTGCTCGGGTTTCAGCTGCCCCAGTGAAATTAGGCCTTCTGAAATTTTTAGGACATTATTAAGGGGTAAAATTAGTGATTTCATATGGTTTTTGACCTGAAAAATCGAATAAAATAGGTCCCAGAACAGTATCTGCAGTAGTTATTGAGAAATCTGGGGTGAAAACCAATAAATTGGGGTAAAAACCCCTGTTTATTATGTTTGACGAAGGTATTTTTGTTAAATGGGTAATAAATACATAAAACTTTTAAAAAAATTGTAGAAAATTTAATTTTAAGCAAAATGGTGTAAGCTGAATTGAATAAAACAAAGAAAAATTAGAAAGATTCAAATTTCATTGGGGCTAGATGAAATCCGAGTGAAATCCTTCGCTAGCCATAACTCGCAAACGAAGAATTTTATGACTATGTTTATGTAAACTATTTCCATTATTTTCACGAGTAGAACGGATTATGAAAGTCCCGGGAGAACTTCGTGATGCACTCTGTATATATATATTTTTTTTTTCCTTGATGATTTTTGCCACGTAAGCTTGAAATTTGTGCATGGGAATATGAGAGTGGAATTTGCAATAAAAGAAAAATTTCACGACTGACCGGAATTTGACCTGGGGGCTTCCAGATTAAAGGCCGAAACGCTATCACTTCACCACGGAGATCGACAAATATAAATTTTTGACGTTTAGTTTTGTTAGGATGTTTTTAATTTTTGTGTTTTTATTATGAAAAATCGTAAAAACACTTTAATGTACATTTTGATTTACAAATATATATACTGTCAGTTTTGGTATTAAAGTAATGAAGATTACTGAAGTGGATAATAAAGCAGTCTGAAGATGAGCTTCATAAATTGGTATACTTTTTAAAATAGTTTTATATAAAACTATAATCTCTGTCAGTAAATAAAAACTTATGACACTTCTTGAAGTAAATTTTATTTATTTTTTGAAACTACACAGAAACTTTGAAGCTTGTACGTTCAATATAAAAATGGGGTTTTGTAGCGTTTGAAAATAGCCATCCCTGACCGGGATTCGAGCCCGGGAATTCTGGATGAAAGTCCGAGACGCTACTAATCGGTATAACCTAGAATTTTAAACATTAAACTTTTTTTTAACCTCTGGATCCACTGTTATGTATTGCTCCAGAGGATGAGATAAATGATTTTCACCGTGTGTGAAAATGCCATGCCTGACTGGGATTCAAACCCGGGACTTCCGCATGAAAGGCCAAGACGCTACCACTTGCGCCACGGAGGCCGGCTTTAAAGATTAAACTGGATAGCAACAAAATAAATGTCTTGCTGTAACAACTTGGGATGTGACATTTGCTTTATTATTGACTTCCATGTAGATGAAAGAATAAATAAATTTTTAGCCGTCTATGGTAATGTTTATAGAACACTGGGCAAAAGGCCAGAAAAGAAATAAAACTGATATTAAATATTGCCCCAGTTCTTTTTTACGGAAGTAAGTCATGAGTTAGATTAGAAAACAATAGAAAAGTAAAATTCATAGTAGGGAGACGAGATTTAAAACTTAAAGGACAAAGGGTTGTTCATCACGGTTATATTAAATATGAAACAAGGTTATCTGAGCTGAATTAATTAATTATAGATTGACTGCAAGAGTGGATGATTGCCGTAAACAATAGAAGCTGCAGTATAGCAGCTTATAAAGGATTCGAGAATATCCCTATAGGTTTATAATTATATCCCATTGGGAGAAGGGACGATGGTTAATTGTGCCAGAGATATTCTTAGCTGTGATAGATATTTAAAAATTAAATGTCTCCTTGAAAAGATCTTACACGATAATTTATACTGAGATTTGAAAGTTCGGAACCAACACTAATGTAAATCTTAATAGTAAGAAAATAGTTTTTAAACTTACAACTCCTTTGCTGGAATGAGTTTTCTTCAACTCTCTTTTAACGCATTCCCTGATTTCTTTCTAGTGAAAACATTTTTAACGATTTAAATAACAAGAATGGATTCTACCTAAAAAATAAACTTAAGTTAAAAGTTTAAGTGATTAAAATTTATAATTTCAGTAAAGAAACAGATTTTTGATAATTTTACGCACCGTTTCCCGATCCTTTCAGAAAATTGTTTGCTAATTTACTTCACGTGGATATTACTGTTTGTTAAAAACGATGCACATGCACTTTTTAGGAAATTAACTTTTTTGCCCGCTTTCTCTCTTAGAAGGAGGCGAATATGGATCGGTGAAAAAATCTAAGTTGTCAAACTGCTGCTACTAAGAAGCATATAATTCTGTACGTTAATTACCTAATCTATTACTCAGAATGGGTCTATAGGTTGTTCATCTTAAATCTCATGAGCTCTAAGGAATGCGTATTACTGAAGATGAGCGATGAAACGTACATAGAGATAGAAATACACAGAGCGAGTCAAAAAAGGATGGAAACTCCTCAAAAACTTTAAAACTGTTCCAGGTAGAATACTGTAACTTTCTCGATAAGGTATCGGTTAACTACTTTATCTTTTGTCTAGAAATAGAATTAAACCCCTTCTTGGGGGAGGCCCAGGGATTGTAACTCAAATATTTTAAACGGTATCACCCTCTATGTGATAGATCATTTTAAAGATCTCTTTAAGACAAGAAAAAAGTTATAAATAAAAGGTTGGTACGAAGTCTGTACCCAAAATGGAGGCGGAATAAAGTTTGAATTTTGAAAAAAATACGTTGATAATTTAAGGAACTGTTATCGCAGATAAATAAAAATTTTATTAAATGGATATTATCAAATAAATTTATTAAAAAAAAATATATATTAAGCATAACGTTTGCTTACTTAATTGCATTTCATTTTAATAAATGTTCGAAATGTACTCCTTCTGTTATTTGACTGTGTGTCAGTCGGTTGTAATAGGATGATACTGCATTTCATTGAACTATTGTTCAATGAATCTCTAGGTGAGAGTTTATGTTGATTCTCTAATTCTACATTGTAAATCATCGATATCTTGAGGCTTATTATGATACACAATACTTTTTAAGTGGCCCCATGCAAAGTAATCCGATGGCGACAAGTAAGGTGATCTCGCTGACCATTCTATTTTAACACCTTCGGACAATCCATGTTCCAGAAAAAAATGCATTTAAAATTTTACGTACCTGAAGATCGAAATGATGTGGAAGTACCATCTTCTTGAAACCAAATGTTTTGGAAGTTGGGGCCATCCCAATCCCCGTAGGAGAAGACATCCGCCTTGTGACGATTCCGGTCAGCGCTGGCAAAGCGCTGGCCATGCGCTTTGTGATCCCTTCTCTTCTTTGCACCCGTTCTTCTCCCAAAAGCTACATAGGGGGAAGCGAGGCAATCACCAGAACTGCCTCTGTAGAGACCGTTTGGTAAGCCCTAGCAACATAGATTGCCAGTCGGCGCTGCAGCCCCGCAAGCCTCCGAATGGCCACTTTCGTGCTCAACGCCCTCCTCCACACTGGCACGGCATACAAGGCAACGGACCGAGCCACCACCGCCAGCATCCTCCTCTTTGATGAGTTCGACCCGCCAGCCTTGCTCTTGAGACAGCCGTCATTGTTCTATCTGCCTTGTCGACTGCCGCTCTGACATAAAAGGCTCTCCGGCTGTCGAGCCAAACCCCCACGTATTTTGCTCTACTGACCGGCTCGACCCTCCTTACCTGTAGCCTGATGGGGGAGATTCGCCTTCTCCCGGCAATCACCAGCAGCTTTTTCTCTGCAGCGAGGCTAAGGCCGTGGCCCGCCAACCATCTGCCGAACAATAGAATGGCCCGTTCATCTTCCTGATTATCTCCTCTTCTGTTCTGGCGACTAATACCATGAAGACATCATCGGCAAAACCAGTAACCGAAACTCCCTCAGGATACCGCAACCTGAGGATGCCATCATATGCTAGGTTCCACAGGATCGGTCCAATTACCGAACCCTGCGGGACACCGCGCTCCATACTGGTTGTGATTACAACCCTCGGCATGACCAACTGTCCTCCTGCCAATAAAATAGTCCTGAAGTACTGGCACCAGATACGAGCTGATATCTCTCCCAATCAACTCATCCATGGTGCACCCGAACGGCAGTGAGTACCAACAATACCGGCTCATACATTTACTTTGTCTGGATAGTGTATATGTACCTCATGTTACCAATGGGGTCCAGTATTGACATTATGGCGATTTACATTGCCATTTTAAAAAAAATGTGGCCTCATCACTAAAAACTCTGTTGTTTAATAAATTAGGATCTGCACAAAAATTGTTCATCATAATTTCTACTCAAGTCTGCGATTGTAGTCATGTTCATTTAAGTTCTTGCCCCAGACGAATTTTGAAGTGTTGAAAATTTTCACGTTTTAATGTTTGAATCACTGAACTTTGGCTAACGTTAAGTTTTCGTGCTGCTCTTCGAGTCGAGGAAAGAGGATTATAATAAATTTTTGCATAATCTCTTATGATTTGAGTGCAAAACCTCCCTAGTTTTCTCGTATTATTATTAATGCTCCTTGTTTCTTCAAATAGTTTGTTATTGACACTGTATCTTTTGAAATAGGGTTACGATTATTAAATGTTGCATTTAACAATACACAAACGTCATTATACGACCTAACTCTGTCACCAAAGCCCCTTATCATTAAAAGTATGACCCTCATATTAAAAGTATGAAAGCAGGTACCACAGAAAAAATTAATTCAATAAAAAACAATTACAGAAAAGGTAAAAGATGTAAATAACAAAAGCGGCTTACAAATTTAAAGGTAGACAAAATCTATTAGCCAACCGGTCACAATAAATTTTCATAAATATTAACAGTGTAGTAATGAAACACTCTAAATGGAATATTACACAACAATAAAATAAGCTGCATTTTTGTAACAATGGTAAGAGACCATCAATGATCAGCTGATCAGCCTGATTAGGTGGCGGTATTTTCATGTATTTACTCATCGAATTGATAAAAAAAATTGTTTGGTGTTAAAACAAAAATTTTTGAACTTTTTAAAATTTAAATTTAACTTTTAAAATAAATTTAAATTAAATTAAATTAAACGTTAATTTATTCAGTTAATTTTTTATTTATTTTATTTTATTTCATTATTTGAACTTATTAAATTTGGAAATTTTAAAAATCCAAACTTAATCCCGTCACCATTTTTGGCAGAAACATCGTACCAACGTTTTATTTATTTTTCTTGTCTTAAAAAGACCTTTAAAATTATATATCACATACATTTAATATATTTAAGTTACAATCCTATGGCTACCCTCGATGAAGGGGTTGAAATTCTATTTCTGGACAAAGTAAGGTAAAGTAAAGTAGTTGACTGATACCTTATTCTGAAAATTACAGTATTCTGTCTGGAACGGTTTTAAAGTTGTTGAGGGGTTTCCATACTTTTGACTCACTCTGTATTATGTATATCTCAACGTGATTTTAAAAGCGTGCAACGCCTATTTGATCATCTCTATTACTCCCACCGCGTACTGTTTGTCCTTGTGTTTTCATTACTGCCAGAGTTCTTTGATAGAGATTAATAAAATTGTATATACTGTAGTGTAACTCTGCTTCATGTTATGCAGGCTAATCTTTGATCATAAATATTTAATTTGTTAGTTTTTGCGTTGATTTATTTTTTTGCATTCTAATTTTCCCGTTTTATCTTCTGTAATAAAGAAATAAAATACTGTATTATAAAAATTTTAATTTCAGTGATCGCAAAGATTTTCTTATCAACTCAGAAACATATCGGAAACTATGATTACGTTTCAAAAAGCCGTTAACATGAATTTTATTTAAAATCTTAACTACGGTCATTTCTATTGTTAAATAGCCATCTTGAGTAGATACTAGAAAAATATAAGATTATAAACTAAGCGGTTAGATTATAAAGCAAACCGAGTTCCACTTGATCTAGAGGCTTATCGCAGAGAATAAATTTTATTAATGATGTAATTGCGTATAGTAGTTTACCTCAAAGACCACTAACATCATAAAAAAAAAAATAATCAGCCAAAACGTTTTTAAAATGCAGCAAAACAACCTTACTCAGAAAAATACTGAAAAAGATCAGAAAAAAGCTTTCATAAAATCCTTCCGTATAGGTTAAAAGTATTTTAAAATATAATTTTCACATTACCGTGGTTACGTCTAGAAACGTGGCCTCTGTTCTCGGGAAAGCCAAAAATTGAGATAAACTACGCTTTGAAGAGGCGGTTGTTTATAAGTTCATTTGTAAGACTATAATTTAAATTTAGGATACGTAGGTCTAAAAAGACTGAAAGTAGAATTTAGTTCATTGTAAATGTATTAGAATATTAATCTGATATTCCCAAGAAATCGGTCACAGAATTAATGTATCAGAATTACAAAAAAAAAATTGTAAACAGAAATCAGTTAAGAAATTTATTTGTCAGTAGTGAAGCAGAAACTTCACTGTTGAACAATGATGAATATAATCTGGGTATAACTGTTGAACAATAGTCAATATAATATGATTGAATTTTAAGTTGTTAAATATCATTTTTAAACGTTTTCAGTCATAGGAACATTAAACTGTTACCACTTCCTGAAATCTTTCTTCATTGATGGGTTTGTCTTTACGATCGGTTTAAGAATGCTGCATTTAACTTTCTGAGATAAGTTTTATTTACCCAGCCTACTAAACAGGAGGACAATATGTCGTGGTGGGCAGTCTGAATTTGAAGTTTAAACGATTTAAATACTTTTAAACTAAATTAACGCTTCTATTGGGGTTGCCTAAATAACAGTTACTGGTGTTTTTCTTTTACTTCTAATTTCTATTTTTATTTTAAAATCCCGGTAAAAAGTGCTTGCTTTATAATGTTTCGTAATTACTATTTATTTGTCGGTTACTATTATTTTTTTTTTCCGCAGTATTTAATGATGGCTTAACAACCAAAATGGTATCTGAGTTCAGTTATTAAATAAAATTTTTGTAAACAGCATTTTTTTAGCGTAATCTTTCAATTTTATTTCAAAAACCATTTTTATTTTTTAATTGAACACAGGATTAACAAAATTTGTTCCGTCTATAAAGAAAAATAAAAGTAGTTCTGAATGATTTGAATCGTTCCTTAGGAGCTACGGGAGTGTTTTTATTTTATTTGTAAGTGTCTGTATCTCTAATAATATATTCTTTATAAGAATTTGATTAGGTTTTTTTCGAATAAATTCATAGTGAAAAACAGACTTTTTTCAATAAATTTGTGAAATAATCTAGAGACAATAAAAGTAAATGTAGATTTATTATTTCACACAACAGTTAGCATATTAAAATTTCATCAAAATGTCGTGAAATCTTTTTGCAATAGGCCTATTATTTGTAACGATAACAGAAAAAAGTTTTGAATAATTTTATGTAGAAAAATCGTACACTTTTAAAACAATTCATTATATACATCTATATATATATATATATATATATATATATATATATATATATATATATATATATATATATATAATGATATATTTTATATCGTAAACAGGCCTTCTAAATATCATAGACTCGTACAAACTGCTTTTATGAAATTAAGGTTTTACGGTCAATATATAATAATTACATACAGTAAACATAATAATAATAATCTTATCTTTCCACTAATTATTGAATTATCTTTTTTAATTGTTAAATAACTCAGAACTTCACTGTTCTACTCAGATTGTTGTTCAACTCTAATTTGTACTGCTGCATTTGATACTAAACTAATTAGGGTACGTTCTTACTTAAAGTACTTGGAAACTTTATATATTTTAGCTATCGTTAACAGCTGGACAGATTTAAAGATTAGATTTACACTAATTAAACAATTAGTAATTTCGCAAATCATGTAATTAGTTAATTTAAAACATTCTAGAAATGTTACTATGAGTAAATACTTCAATTAGTAGCATCACTTCAAGTGAGGTGTCACGTTTGATTCTCTATAAGGGTCCCAGATCTTTTTATTAATAAAATTCATTTGTTAAAATAATAAATAAAAACACAATTTATATTGGATTGTATCTCCAAAAAGCTTAAATTATTTTTCGATTATTTTTGGCATTATGCTGAATATATGAAATATTATTCTTTTGATTGAATACATACATCTACAGAAAAATACTGTTAATATTTTTGAGCTAATTAAAAGTTAAAATTGTATTAATATTAGTTTAAAATATTTCATTTATTTGGATATAAAAGGATTTATTAATTTTATTTTTTAAGTTTATTTCATAGCTATCAGATATTCATTTTTTTTGTATTATTAAATGCCAAAATCATACCGTTTATAGATGATTTGACATGAATTTAAAATTGCTTCTGAATATAGCGTAACCATAACAAAAATGAATAGCGTTCCAGACTATGTTTTCCAAGTAAAATTATTAACGAAATGGTTTCTCGTTTCCTTCCTAATCAAACTAATATATAGCTAACTATACATCAGTATGCCATCGCCATAAAATTAAGATTATTCTCATTCCAATAATTCACACCTTTATTCGGTTCATCTCATGAAGTGATTATATATCTTAACAACATTACTCTCAGAGAAAGTAACTCGGACTGGTACTGGTTGAACTCGGCACTTTACATGAAGTCAATGCTGCTAGAATTTATTTATTCCTTTCTTCTATGAAGTAGTGTAATTACAATTTATGTGTGGAATTGCGTATGTATAATTTTTTACTTTAAAAAAAAGATAATCGTTAAGTTCAACGGTTATCATAAATTATGAAAAATGAATAAAAACTAAGTTATTTAAGTTTTAATTTAAAATTACTTTACAAATAATAAGCTACATTGCCGGTTAATGCAAGATTATGCCGAATAACTGCAAGATTAGATAAAATTAGACTAATTCATATTTTTATTTATTTATTTCTTTGCTTGATATATCCAGACAGAAGGAACCGATTTAAATTTAGCTCGATGATTTTGGTATATAAGGTATTAAAGCCATTTAATTTTGGTCAGTGGGGTAGAGAAATATGAACCTCGTAGGTCCCATATCTCAAAGTTTTACTCAACGGCTACTTAAATTTTTCACATAATTTAATGCCTCTTAAACAGTATTCACAAGAGAAGAGGGGCAGAAAAAAAATCCTTTTTTTGCCTTTTTTTCTCTTTCTTGTCGTTTTTTTTTATTTAGTTGCATTCTTGCGCCAGTTAGGTGATTCCGTTAATAATTTAATCATCTTATTAATAATTTTCTTCCTAAGTATAATCTGCCAAGAGTAAAGCCCTCGGTAGCTAGAGTTGTTTAAACCGGGTTTAAGCAAATGGTTTTTACACCATCTTCAAACTTCTTTTTTTCTACATTAAAAACCTATCAAATAAAAACGTGAAATTACAATTTGACAGTTTTTCATGTCCAATATCGAAATGAATGTTTGTGAAACAAAATAAACTGTTAGCTAAATCTAAACGATAAAACAAAAGGTTTTTCCAGTATTATCTTTTTTTTATTTTGGATTGAAGATCCTTACATGAGTAATATAAGAGATGTAATAATTCTGAGAAGCGATTATGAAATTTGCTAATTTTAGTTATTTATTTTTTAGATTAATTATCTCATGAATTATCCGAGACCAATCTATTTATTTTACGTACGCTTAAAATTATGTTATTTTTTTCTAAATAAAAGTTTTTCTTTTCTAAAATTAAACGTTACTTGATTAAATAGTATTTTCTTTAGCAAAGTTACTTCGTAACAAACAACTATCTATTAACATGTGTGCGGTTTTCATCAAGCTGTGTGTGTGTGTGTGTGTGTGTGTGTGTGTGTGTGTGTGTGTGTGTGTGTGTGTGTGTGTGTGTGTGTGTGTGTGTGTGTGTGTGTGTGTGTGTGTGTGTGTGTGTGTGTGTGTGTGTGTGTGTGTGTGTGTGTGTGTAATTCTTATTTACTTAATGTTTTTTCCTATTTTTCTCTACATTGAATAATATAAAAAATATATTAGTCCCTGAAATTGTAATTTCTCTAAATTTTACTATATTCTTAAACCAAAATTTTTTTACTTATATATTCAGCTGTTTCAGAATTTTTTTGGCCAAAGCTAAGGGACTGATTCAGGACATCAAAAGAAACAAAGACGTTAATTTTGACAAATACCCTAGCTCGCTTATTTTTCCTCTATTTATCATTTTGTTTTATTCCAATAAAAATGTATCTCTTAAGAAGTATTAATATCTTAATGAACTTATGTACATGTATCCAACAAATAAATGATACGTGTGCATGAACACTGGAAAACGTTACGCAGAAAATAAATAAGTGTGAAAATTTTACTTTTAAAATTCTCAAAATGGCAGCCATTTAATTCTTTTAATCATAACGAAAATTTTAATTTTATCGAACTATGTTTTATTTGATAAGATGTTAATGTTAATGTTAAGATGTTATTGTGAACAAAATGACTTCTCATTTGTTCAAACTTTAAAAGGGAATTAGTTTTTTATTTATTATAGGTTTTTTCTAATTTTATTACTATCTTAAATAAACTAAAACTATGTTTCATGTTATTTCTATTTGACTTATTTTTAGATTACTAAAATGTGAAGATTACATACAGAAATTATTAAAAAAATTAATTTTTCCCTTAAAACTTATCCATTCACCTGTATGATTGTTTTAGGTAAAATCAGGTGATGATAATATTATAATGAGAGGGTGTTTAGATTAACAATTTTTATTTATTATAATATTTTTGGTAGATTATGAGTCTAAAATCAAGGAATGATTAAAAGATTAATCTACATGGAGCATAATCTTTTTTTTACTGATTTTCGGTCACATAATGGGAGGGGTGGGTGAAAATGAATTTTTTTAAGTTTTGAGGTATGCAGAGTACAAAAATACCATTTACTGAAAATGGGATTTCCTATATGTTTATATATATATATATATAAATTAAAATTTTATACATTTATATATATATATATATATATATATATATATATATATATATATATATATAATGTATAAAATTTTGTGGCTCGAAAATTTTCAAAACTGATCAATTTCATTGAATTTTAGTTATGCTGTAGTAGTGCATCCAAATTTGTGTATGTGAAAATTTTATGAAGATTGGTAGGGTCGTTCTTGAGTTACGCACAATTTTTTTCAACCGTAAATTTTTGTTTTTTCTTTTTTTCACATTAATTTTTAACATGGTTCATTGTGATGCTGCAAGTTGGAACGTTACGCAAGAATCTTTTTTTATTTCTTATTTTCATTTTTGTCTACTTTGCTATGTTAAACGATTTTCTAATCTCCCTCCTTTTTTCCTACCTGTATTTTTTAAATTTCTCACTGGCCTTTTTTCTGAATTTTTCTGATGTTACTGTATTTTCGTTTTGGAGCTTCTTTTTAGAAAATGCGCCATTCAAAGATATCTTTTATTTTTTCTCAATTAATCCCCGATTTTTAAAGTCTGGAATTTCTATACCTGCTTTCTTTAAATCTTTCTTAACATTATAAACGTATTCCTATATGGTATATAGGATTATATACTTACATTATATATACATTATAATCTTTCTTCCTATATAAAAGAGGAGGATTTTCTTAGAAATTCAGTTATCATCCGTTCTAAAAATTCGGCCAATGAAAATTATTCTCCTCTGGTGCATTATTTTTATTATTTCCTGAAATTTCTAGTGTAGCATTTTGTGAGAGTATTTATAAAGTGTTCTGTCATTTATTGAAGCAATATTTTACTTAAAAATCTTTTCTGGGTTTTTTAAAGGTCCATTTTGATCATTTTCATACATTCTGCATTGTACAACGCTTCCTGACGAATAACCGTATTCAGCTGCCTTAATTTTGCATTTATAAAGATAGATTTTTTGTTGTACACCTGCAAATGGGCCAATCTTAGGTTCATTTTTTCTTGGCCGTTCCATTCTAAAGTTTGCCCGAGATATTTAACAGTTATACTTTTTTGTCCATATCTGATTTCTAAAAAAATTTGGGGTATTCTTGATATCTGTCTTATACTGTTTTTTTTTTCATAAGATATTTATAGGAATGTTCTTCATAATTTTACGTATGTTAATTTTTACTATTTTGGATTATCAAATTATCTGCGAAGTCAGTAACTATGGTGTATTTTCTTATGCTAATTTTGAACGGAGTACTGTACCCTCCTCACATTTATTTCTATTCAGAATCTGATTAAATGAAACCCGGTTGTTTCTTTAGAGTTCTGGTTTCATTAATTATTAAAAGTTTAATCAGAATCATTTTCAAGAAACTTTATTTCTGGAAAGTAATACATTTTAGGGAAAAATTTTTAGGCTTGACTTGGATGAATATAAAATATCTAGGGATGAACACTCTGATGTTCATATCTTACGGGCAAACTGAACAGACTGTCGTTCAATTTTTTTATTTTTATTTATTTATTATTTTTTTTACTTATCCTTTCAAAATACATTTAATATCGAAATTCTATTGTATTCATAATCACAGGATTTTGACTGCGTATTCTTTATAATTGATAAAATAAAAACCATACTGTGGAGGAAAATTGTAAGTAATATTGCACTATTTTTTTCATTTGTTTAATGGTTATTGTTAATTTGTATCAATTCAGAAAATTTCTACTAAATAGACACATTTATTTTTATTACGACTGTATATTTGTGTATTTAAAAAATGTCATCTGTACTAAAGAATATACATACACGGTGTATAGATCAATTAACTTTAAAATAAATTTATAACTTTAATAACTTATTGAAAGAAATCTATGAAAGTTCTTAGATGTACTCAATTAATTTACTTCCTTCTATTGAAATTTTTAATTTTCTTCTTTATCTGCTTCTTTAATTTTAATAAAACTGAAATATTATCCATTTTTGACATTATATTATAAAAAGATGCAAGGTTCACACTTCCACAAAACCATTACAGGTTCTGATTTTATTAGTAGAAATCTAATCGTGATTTTTGAGGTTGATTGATTAAGTAACAAGTTCGTAAATCCTTTAAAGAAGCAGACTTAAGAACTTTTAATCACTGTAAAAAAAAAAAAAGATAGTATTTCTTGGGGTCATATTTTGTATCATTTATCAACGTTCTCATACAATTTACAATGAAAAGAAATATTGAAGGACGGGAAGGGCTTAGTAAAAAGAGGTACTTTCTTTAGCTTCAAGTGGTTCACTCTATCTTAGGGAAAAATTAACTTTTGGCAGCTGTACACTTTTAATGCTCTTAATTAAAAGAAAAAAAATTACCAAATAAGTAATAGTTTAAATGATTTATTTGATTTTTTTTGGTGTATTTAAAAACAAAATTAATTAAAATAAATTTCCTTGCTAAAGATTTTCATTTCGAATAATGGAAAAAAATTATTTTCGTCCACCGTTTGAAAATCTTTTTTCTAGGTGAGGATACATTTAAAAAAAATTAATTTAAATGAAGAAGACTAAATAAAATAAAATTTTAAACTGCTATCGTAAGAACGTTTTTGAAAACTGGCGGGTTACTTTTACTAATTTCAGAGTTTTTTTGTAATTTAATGGATGGAAATGTACTCTAGTAAAAACGTTTGCTGTGAATTAAATTTTATTTAAATAAATAAAATATAAAAACATTTTTGTATTAATAAGAATTATGTTTTGCTATAAAGTTCCTTCCAGCTGATAAATAAAAACTTGTAACTGGAAGAACTGGAATAATAATTAAGCCTTGTAATTAGATACGTTGACAAAGCTTATGAGAGCACTATAAAATAAATGCCGAGGGATGCTAACGAGAAGGTTCGTCTTTCTGCATGATATGCACGACCCCACATCGACGGTAGCATTAAGGATGTACTAAACCAGTTTGTTTAAGATTTTTTACTATTTCCCTCACAGTCCCGATTTGTTACCGTCTGATTTTTAGCCGTTCACAAAATTAAAGAATTAGATTACCACTCAACACTTCAAAAGTAGTGATGAACTTACGGATTGTCTCAAAGAATGGACGAGTACTTAAGTGGCGCCGTTGTTTGTAGAGGGAATAAATAGGCTGGTGTCACGAAACAATAAGTACTTGAATTTGGGCGGGAATTACATCGAGTAGTAATACAAGTTACATATACACATATACATATATAACTTTTGAATATAGTAATTTTTTCAATTTTTTTTTATTTTCAGTACTCGACCGGAGTCTAATTTAAAAATAGTCCTCGTACTAAATCCCTAATACTCAGCGCTAATTGAAATTTACGATACAATGTCACACAACGTACATGGTCTACAAAAGTTTGATGAAACATTGTATGAAAGTAATTTAATGAGCATTTTGAAGTATTTCAGACTAAATGAGTTAATCGTCAAATAACCTAAATGATCGAAATTTGTTAATAAGTAATAAACTTTAATTACATGATTGACTAATTTGCCAGATTTTTACTGAGTTTAAGAAAGGAGAGATTGAATGTGATTTCTATATACAGCTTAGGTTTGTAATTCCTACGCTAAAATATTAGATAATGACAGCAATATACATTTTAAATGAAATGTCATCTAGTAATTATATCCGTTTTTTTTTAACTTTGATTTTAAATCGGTTTATTAATATGGTTAAAGCTATTAAAATTAACTACACTGTTTCCTATGTACCATTGTATGAAAGTGCATCATTTATTACACTCGTCATTATTTCTAATAATATGATTAAACACTCGCTAATGCAAGTGTAAAATGCTGAAATTAATTATTTATAGCTGAACAAAACAATCTACCTTAATAATGATTAATCAAATAAATTGCTATTTTTAGGCAAAATTTTTTTTTAAATTTCAAAATTATTTTAAGATTTTTTATTTATGAATTTGAAAAAATAAAACGATGAATAAATTTTAATTTTCTCTTACTCTTTTCTCATTCGTACTTGACACATTACTAAAACTAATAACTTTTTGAGGGTAGGGTAGTATATATGAAATTCATGAATAACGATCGATAAGCCCCCAGGAATATTAAAAAAAGAAGGAATTATTAGAATTGAAAAATTCATTCTGTATTAATAAATGAATGAGAATGAATCACCCCTTTTTGTAAAGTTACTGAAAACTTTTTTAATTTTGATATTAACATAGTCGCTACTAAAGTAATTGTAAAAAATTACATAAATTTAGATTTAATTTGTTTTTTTTTAAATTTATTTGTATTGATTTAATTAATGTCCCGATTAATTATAGAGTAGATTCGGGCAATAAAATTGCAGATTTACAATTTAAACTATATTTTTGAGAAATTACTAAGCAGTTAGAATTCTAAAATTGAAATACTTTTAATATTTTACGGTAGAAGGTTAATTTGTTTTTTTACTTCAACGTCAATAAAAATTTCAAAATTAGGTTGTTTTTTACTAATTGATTGTTGTTATTTTTCTTTCATCTAAATACATTCCTTTATCTTTAATTCATACCTTTTTTTCCATGGATAGGACAGTACTAGTACCATTCATCTTTGCATTCTTTTTTAATGAGATTTTTCAACGACCGATCCGTTTCAAATAACTTATTCCTACACTCCATTAGAAGACAACTACAGAGATCCAGTTCGACAACATTTCCTTTTCATTAAATCATAGAAATCACGCATAACGTTTTTATTGAGTTTCATAAAGCTGCCGTAACCGTAATTGTATTATTTTTTGCTGCTAGAAAGTATTGTAATCGTTCCAATTTGTGCGTTTGCGATTTTCATCGGATCTTGACAATTTGATACGTAAGGAAACTCAAAAAATCGCATGGAAATTTTCCAGATGTTAATGTTCCTATGTACGTGTTCGGTGTTGGCCTCTAAATCACCTTATATTTCCAGAATTACTGTACCGATTTTGACCAAACTTGTCAAATTACTTCTATATATGGGATGAGGTGTAGAACAAGGTCATCCTCAGTATCTCGAGATTTAGCTTAATTAAGATCATATTTTTCTTCGGCACATTTGTTAACAATTAAAAAATAACAATATCTGCATAAAAACTTTTTTGCAAAATCGCACTCCCACCCCAAAAATGCTGTTGTAGTTTTGCTATGTTGTGACGTCACAGATGAGCGGTAGAATTAAATATTATTTAATTAAATATTATTGAAAGTGCAAAAAAGTAACTCGGTTTTGCTGGGTCTCGAACTCGATCCCCCGGTCGACTCGGTACCTTATAAGTTAAGCCTTGCAGGTACACCAGTATGCCAACCGTACAAACGAAATTTGTTCTATGTAAGTTGTGAAATTAGATGAGTTTAGTTAGTTCATCAGAAACAACTGTGTTGTCTATAAAAAATAAGAAATTGATTACTTTTTACTCTGTCCATTATCAATATATTTAAACTTCTCTCATTATTTATGCGATACTTTAGAAATATGTTATATAGAAAAATATATAGTAACGACTCATAAAATAAAATTTTCCTACTATCTAATAATACATCAATCAGATTTTTTTTTAATATCAATTAAAAATACCATGACTAAGGATATAAAGGAATTACAACTACTGGGAATTTTTTTTTGTCTCACAAATCGTGTATTTACAATCGATTCCGATTAAGGAACCAAAAGTAAACACTGCATTAAAAAAAGTTCGTGAAGAGGGGTTTCTAGAGAACACCCTCAAAGCATATATATATATACAAATAAACATATAACCTAAAGCATGTATACATAAATAAACATATATATAAAAATAAACTACATATACATAAAGTCTACATAAACAAACAAACTTGAATTAAAGAAAAAATAGAAAGGCGCTAGTCTCCTCAATAAGGCTTAGTAAAGACGTTGTCACAAGTCTTGATACCGAACCGGTTCAAGCGTCACTCAGATATCCAGTCCAGCACGTGATGGAGTTTCAGATCCCGGATATCTTCTTCATCGTTATCTAGGAAATTAACCGCTAGAAAGTTCATATGATTGTCTAATCGCTGCCTCTGTAATTTAAACCGAATCGTTTGATCTAGTCACAAAATTAAGACAATCAAAGGTGTTTTTTTTTCTTTTTTTTTCTCTTCTCTCAGCTCCCCTGGGCCGGACCGACTTGTTGGTATTACGCCGCCCAGGGGAGTGTCTTTGAACTCAAATAGGCCTCCCCACCTACCGGCTATATACCGGCAAGGCAGGTCGGCCTACCGATTAGCTCTTTTTGAGAGTTCTTTATCAATATTGGCCCCTTGGGGACCCAAAAGGGCAATACTAATACACCACGCCAGACCCAGTTCGCCGCGACGCGGTACCGGGTCCCTTCAGTATTCAGTGTGCTCTTGCCTGACTGTTACCCGTGGAGTCCTTGGTGGCTCATCAGTGCCAACACACCGCAGGATGCTGGACCTCACCAGCAAGGCTGTCCACCCAGTCCTATTCTAGCCAAATCCAAGATAGTCGTGAATTTCCTCACTCCGAGTGAACCACGGTACCTCTGCAGAGGATCTTGCCAACTGGTTCTGAAAACGTTGTATAATCTCAACGTTACTTTTGCAAGTCGTGCCCCATAATTGCATACCATGTATCTAAACCGTTTTTACAATCACCTTGTATATCAAAAGTCTATTGGACAACGACAGATGCGAGTTCTTACCCAACAACCAATAAACCCTCTTATACTTAGCGTTAAGTTGCTTCCTTTTCTCTTTCACGTGATACACGTTAAATGACGATAAAGGCGAACCCGGTCAGTGCCGGATGTCCCCTCTAGGTGGACAATGCAAACGTAATATGACTTCACCTATTCAGATTTACTTTTATGCACCACTTTTCTAGCCACTCACCGATTGGATCTACCACCGATTGTAGCTTCGTTGAAGCCAAGTGTGCGTCCTCGTCAACGACCAGGATCGCTGTATCGTCAGTTAACGAGACGATGGTGACATCGTCCGGAGCTGCTGGACGATTATTTGAAAAACAACAAAAAATTTAAATGATCAAATATTTGAGGTTATTTATTAATTCAAAGGTTAACGCAGAAGAATAAATTATGTTCGGAACGGAACGCAAAGATGCCGGGTGGATATTTTATCCCTCTACTTAATACAGAAACTGGACATCAGTTCCTTGCTGCTGGATCTTTCTATTTATCTGCACAGTATTGATGTTAATGATGGTTACATATTTTATTTTATGTACAAATCTGTACGCAATAAAATAAAAATCTGCCTACTATTACATAATTATTAACTCAAACTCAGTAAATGAAATTGGAGTCTTCCAAGTTACTTATCTTATCAGTTTAAAGCAAATCATTATTTTATAAAAATATTTTATCCGTATGTTATATAAAAAAGTCCAGCAAAAGGTTTCGTAACTTTCTCGGCTTCATCCTTGACAGATTTTTATTACAAATACGCCATGAGTTTTGAAATATTATTAACTTTATTATTATTACTCGTATTATAACTTATAATCAATCGAGTCAATTATAAAATTCGAAGTGAACATTGATTTTAGAAAAAAAAATACATAACAAATTTAATAAACGTTTTAAAAGTCGATTTCTACAGGTGTTTCTAAAGTTTCTGCCGTTATTTCACTGAGTGATAGAGAGTGATGAATTTATATATCTAACACTAATTAGACGAGGTGAAGCGAGTGTAGGATATGTTTGGTTAGGTTATGTTGATATACGTACGATTCGTCATACAGATCGTCTTTAAGTTTTCTAATATATTACTACAAGAATTTAAACACAGATAAAAAAATTATTACTCGTTTTTATAAGTGTACAATTAAAGATACATTTCATTTTACATTAGTTTAAAAGTTGCTTTTAACTTTAATAATATCACAGTATATAGTAAACTTAACTTTATATACAGTAAAACTTGGTTATAACGAGATTCAAAGGGCCGATCAAATGTGCTCGTTACAGCCGAGTGCTCGGTACTTCCGATTTGCCACCTAGTAACCGTAAATTTTTACGCCGGCATTATCTATTATAATACAGAAAGTATGCTGTGTACCTAAAAGAAGCTGTTTTAAAATAAAATATCGATGTGTTTTATACTATAGACTAACAAATAAAATTTAGATGTAATACAATTTTTAGACGCTAATACGTTTTGCTTTTAACCAAAACTGTTAGCGTTCGATGAATTCGCAAAAAAAAAAAAAATGGTAAAAGTGTGCAGTAAAACTTACAAAAATCATTGAGGAAAGTAAAAAATGAACACCATATAAAAATTTCTTTCACGCGTTTTTACAAACAAACTCTATTTAATAAATTTTAAAAAATCATTCTATTATATATTTTTTTCATTCTAAAAGAATAGTCAAAACTTAATGCATACAATCTAATTAGCCTTAAAATAATCATTTATTTTTGTTTGTTTAATAATCTTATAAAACAGTTTTGTAGTTTATTCAAATTCTACACAAATTCATCGCTTACGCTATTAGTCTCGCTAAACTCCGTTAATTTTTTAAAACATTCTTTGGCGTCAATCTTTGATACGACTGGGTCAATCATATATACGATTATATATATATATATAGTAGTAGATTCATCTTCGTTTTCACTTTCAGCTTCGCTACCGCCTGCTCGACTATTAGTTATCTCAGTAATAATGTCTTCATCAGTCGTAATTTCTATAGTATGTACGTGGTCATCGGTTGTCACGTAGTCATCTATTGCGCATTCTTGAAGGGCTGATTTTGTGTCGAGTTGAGAGTTTCAGTCCATTCTGAGAGTGGTACATCATCTACATCGTGATAAACGTCCTTCAAAATTTGCCGTGGATCGAGACTGGGTTTTTAAAAACCGTTTCGAATTGTAGCTTGTTACATCAAGCTCGCGTCATAAATATTGTAGCGTCTAAAACCGTCATTTGGAATAATTTTTTTTCGTGCAATTTCTCAATCATTTTTACTTATAATAAATAGTTTTTTTGCAAGCATGTGATTGTTTTCAAAAGCTCTCGTAAGTTCTCGCGACTCTTCCATACTGTTGAAACTGTGGATGAAGGAAGTCCATGTTTTTTACAAACATCTGAATTTTATTGGCCACGATCCAGTTCTTGAATAATCTGGATTTTATCACTCACGGACAGTTGTTTCCTTTTGACACCCGACATCGTTCATTACAAAAAAACACTAAAATGACTCGTTTTTTAGCAAAAAACACGAAAATTAAAACTCATTTAATGGCGCGACTACTGTATTTGGCTACTGGGTATCCGATCGATCACTTTAACGTAATATTGTTTGTTTAACTGATTCTACGGTACAGTACTGTATTTTTAAACTGAAAATTATGACTACTGAATTTACCAGTGGGGGGAAGACAGGTAAAATTTGTCTTTAACCACGCCCCTCTTCAGACTTTCACTTAAATCTTTTAAAATATGGTATAGAGTTCAATAAACCTGTTTAGGCGGTTTTGACCGATTATTGTTTGGCCCCAGTCTTTCCTGGATTTTTGCAAACAGAGAAACCCGACTAATTAAAATAACTACCAGCCTTTGTAATACCGCAATGGAACTTGTACTGTACGTACTTGAATTGTTCGTACTGTACAACGTCCTGTTCAAAACCTTTTGTTCACCCTTCAGGCATGATCCGAACAAGCCTAAGATAAAATGTCACAATCTTTACGATTAAATCGTAAATGTATATTTCGTAAATGAAGAAGTGGAATATCCCTTGCATTGAGATTATTTGGTTGTTATTTAACTTTTTTGAATTACAGTATTTAAAAAATGGAAATACTCGTTTATGATGAGTCGATACCTCGCTAATAGCAAGTTAATTTGTAATTAATGAAATAGAAAACCAAACAAATCCCGGGAATTGTTATCGTTACAACCAATTTCTCGTTACAAGCGAGCTCGTTATTCGCGGGTTCCACTGTACTTTATCGCAAATTTATAAAGTTCTAAGCAGTATTCTTACCAGTTTTATTTGTTACACAAGGGAGATCACTTTCTTACTCTTTTTGTGTAAGATACACATACACTGTTGTGTATATGACAGTAATACTTGGTAAAAATGGAGTATGTGACATATTTCAACGACTTTCATGTATTCTTTAATATAAAAATCCTTTATTTCTGTTAAAAAATGTTTTTTATTACCTTAAAATATTATTTTAGTTAGTACAGAGATTATTTTATTTATTTAATATGAGCTCAAATGAATATTAGCGATAAGAGACTATCATTATTGTGTAAGCGATGTGGTTTCTCTTAAATTACACAAAAAACAGTACGCAGCGTAAGTTATTTTGTTACCACATATTTTGAAATAGGTTTTTTAGATATGATTTATTTACGTATAACTCGTAATCAGTAGTAAATACTTTATTTTTTAAGCTAATATTTTCGTAGTACTTTCTGTTTTTAACGAAATCTGCCTGAAATAGTTTTTATCTTAGATGAAAACTAAAGAATAGGTCTGCTTAGTTTGAGTATATCTTCTCATAGAAGCAATAAATTAATATTATTTCAAACCAGAAAATTTTTTTACAAGATTTTGTTTTAATTGAAATATTACCTAAAATTCACTCAAGTTTTTCGTTTTCGTTCCGACCACTACATATCACGTTTCCGTACTTTTGACTTCTTTTTCTTTTCCCAAAATGTTTTCATTCTTTTGCATTATTGTTGTCGCCTTTCTTCCGTCCATCTATTCAGGTTTATACTCTTCTTTTTCTTTCTCTCTAGAAACTAAGATTCTCGAATCACTTTTCTAAATTTAACTCTGTCTTTACGTAGATCCTTAGAAATATTTAACATTTTTAAATCTATTTCTATTTCTTTAAAACGGTTGGATTTTGTGACTCTGTTTATGTGAAAATAAAATATTTGTTATGTCAATGTTTGGCTGTTCATTCTGCATAAAGCCATAAAATTGTAATCTTCTTTTCCAGATTAAGCCCCCCATTTGTTACGTTTGTAAATTTTTTTGTTTTTTCACTTTTCAATTTGTAAATTCAATCTTCATATTTTGGTCCATAAATCTTTCTTAAAATTATTTTTTCTACTTTTGTTATTTCTTGTTCTGAAAAAACCGCAGACATTCTGCCATATTCAGTGGTTATCGTAGGACCAAATTTTTATGGCGTCCCAATTTAGTTACGCGACAAGAACGTTTTATTGTAAAAATTCTTCATGAGATGATAGGCAGTTTCCATTTTTCGTACTCAATTTTTCAGCCCATTTCTTTCAATTACATTCGGTCTTTTGATTTCTCCCAAATATTTCAATTTTTGAACTCTATTTCTTTGTTATTGGAAATTTTAAAGGTTTTAGTTCTGTTCTCTTTGTCATTGTAAAACAGGTTAGTTTTTCATAAGAAATTTGAAGGACAGTGCTCGCACATTCGCTTAGTATTTGAATTTTGATTTTAGCTTCGTCTATATCTCTTGCAAAAATCACAGTATCGTCTGCGAGGATAGAAGATTTGTCTTTGTGAATTTAGTTTGAGTGCCCGTATTTATGTTTTCGTGTATATTTAACTTTTTAAGTTCTTTCTCACATTCTCTTATAACTTTTTCAGTTAAAGATGATTGGAGATAGTCCATCTCCTTGTCTTCCTCGTCTTCCTCCTTGTCTTTGTCTTCCTTATTTTAATGATTAATAACTCTAGAGATTAAAAAAAATTTCCCTAAAAAGAGATGACAAAAATTTGTTTGCATTTTTAAGAAACTTCATAGTGTGCTTCCTACAAATATTTTTCTGAATTTGAGTTATTTTTTCCCCTTTTATTTGTTTAAATGGTTTAAAAACAAATTATATTCTGAAGAAACATTTTTTTCAAAATACGAAAGGATCGTCATTAATGTTTATATTAAAAGTAATGAAATATTTTAGCCGTGTTTACAATAACACTGTCTGTAATTTATATTAAAATCTGTAATGAAAAATATGGAAGTAATTTTTATGGAATATTATTTGATAAGTGAGAAAATTATGAATAATATACAGACAAAACATTAGTTATGGGTACTTAAATTAATTTTGCTAACGTTAACTTCTGCCGCATTTTTTAAAATTAATCTTGAGATGCATATAATATTAATTGACTAAATTGGGTCTGGTAGACTAATTAATAAAGGCTGACCCGATTTGATAACATTAAATTTTATATTCATCTACAGAAGTAAAACACGTTTTGAAAAAGTACGGGTGGATATAGGAACACAATAATTTTTTTATTATTAAGATGGCTGGAAGAAAAGAGGATTTTGATGCTGATCCAATTATAACCGTCCTAGGAAGTAAAGCATATCTTTTTAAATAAGTTTTAAAATATCATAATATTTTGAATTTTATTAATCTAATAGTGTTCATGGGTAAGGGATTTTTCAATCATTATATTAACAGTTTTTTTTCCAACTGTAGAAAAAGAAAACGATACAAGTGTCACTATGTTAAATATTTTCTGTTCATTGAGAATCGGGCCTCGAACGTCTAGAAGGCAGAAACCTCTTGACACCAAAGCATTACTGAAAATTTTACTCGCCCCCTTAAGTAAAACCCTTTTGAAAAATTGTTTCAATTGAACATGTTTTGTGTATCAACCGATAGAAATATTACATTTTATAATTAAGTCGATAAATCTAAAATCTTTGATGAGTAAAATGCTTCGTAAAATATCCTAAGAGGTTGTGAGTGAAATGGACCGCTAATACGTAGATAGAGTTTCGAGCCCTGTTCTTATCCTATTTTCTCTGGATAGGATTATTTGTTCCCATTTTGTTTTCACTGAGATACCTCGACTTTTAGAAATAGTATATCCTTATCGTTTTATTAAAAAAGGCGTTCCCTATTGATCAATTCGGTGACGGTCCTTTCCTGTGGCTGCAGATAAATTAAAGAAACAACCTTCTTAAGAATTTGTTAACATTTGGAGACTTCCATGATGGTGTGGTAGCGCTTCAGCCCAACCGAAAGTCCCGGATTCGAATTCCGCCATGGCATTGTTTATACACTACAAAACTTTCCATTCCATATTTCCAAAGATAGGATTCAATCCTGTTATACGCTAACTCATTTTGGCAATGACAAACCGAACCGAAATTTTTGTAATAAAACGTGTTTTTAATAACATTAAAACTTTTTCAGTCGTCAGAAAAATGGCGATCATCCTCACTGACTGATTCTGCTGTTTCACACTGGCTTCAGGTAATGTTAGTTGCTGGCGGTTTTTTTTTAATTACGCATTTATATCTCTTTATTTAGAATGCGATCGAAAATTATGTAGGATTTGAGTTGTATCTATTCATTATTAATATCATTATTGTGACCTTTTTTTTATATTTCATAGTGTTAGTGAATGTGTGAAATATCAATGTTATTGTCAGTGAAGATAGATGGATGAAGATGTGATTTATGTTTTCGTAATAACTGGAAAATAAGTATTACAATTTGTATTTTTAAATTAATTCCATCTATAAAAACAAACGAAATTAAAAACTCCTTGCGCAGTTCTGCGCAAGAAGACCAACTTTTCGTTATTTTATTTTGTATAATTATAATTATTTTGGATGATTTTTACGCAAAAAATATGCAAAACATAATTAATGAAAAAACTAAGAGGTAATTTTTTTTCTATTTAATATTAAAATATATATTTTCTTTATAATAAAATAAAATTATTATAACTGTAACGAGAAGAAATTACTGAAAATAACTACTATACCCTACACACAAGCATCAACTTTAAATTCCCTCACCACTGTGGTTCATTGCATATACGCGTATGAAAAATACACCGATACAAAAGTCGACATAACCTCAAATTGAGAGTGTGCTGTTGTTGAATTAAATTGAGAGTAACTGAAGAACGACTCGACCAATATTCATCAAATTCTCACATGCACAACTTCACATATACCACTACAGCATGAGAAATTGATTTAATCGAGAATTCTTCTTGTTTATTTTATTTTTTTGAAATTTTAAATTAAGGCGGATAAGCTCTTTTTTGTATATAATTTTTATTTGTTATTTTTTTAAACTTATATTTAAATTTCAATGAAATTTACCTAGTAGTTTTGGCGATTTTCGAGCCATAAAATTCTATACTTGAATGGTATTTTCGTTATCCTCATACCTCAAAACGTAAAGAAAATTCATTCTCACTCACCAATCCCACCGTGCGACCGAAAGTAATACCGTACTTTGAAAAATCGGTAAAAATGGCATCCGGTGAGGTATGGGTAAATCAAAATTCATAAAATAAGATAATAAAAAATTATTTCATCTTTAAAAAGGTAATATTTTGTAGAATTGTGTCTTTTTTCTAAATAAAATTGTATTCTATGGGATTTGTTAATGAAAAAATTATTTCGTTATAAAAATGTTAAATTAGTCTTTATTAATTTCATGCGGATATGTGCTGTTTGTAAAGAATAATTTATTCATTTATATCTTTTGTGTTACGTACATGGTTTTTAAATCCATGTTATCTAAAATTGTACGTTTAATACTAATTTTTTTTACGTGGTTTTCACTATGAGAACGTTTTTATAATGTATCTTTACTTTTGTTTTCTAACACATACACACAGCGCGTATATGTTTTATGATTCGTCTAAAAGTAGGTTGCCTATATATATTTATCTTATCTTTTTCTTTTTCAAAATGTATTTTTTTCTCCCTTAGTGCACTTTTGAGTTGAGCTGTTAAGCTGGTGTTAGTCACAGCCCATCGCTTCCTACCAAATTTCTCTTCATATTTTTATCTCTAATGCTTTCTTTAAAATAGGTATAGCTTTATACAATAAAAGTTAACCTTTAAAGGTGTATACTTTTATTTAAGGATAAAATGTTAACATTTTTAAATGTATAATTATTGTTAATATTTCTTTTTTTATAATTTTTATTATCATTTTTTTATTTCGATTTTTATAATAATTTTTGTTATTTTTTTTTTTATTTCGGTTTTTATCACTGTTACATTCCGAGAAAAATATACGTAGAATAGCTACATTAACAGGAAAAGTACGGTGATCATGGCAAAAATGGAATATCACATCTTTTTCTAAATCTTTACGTTTTAGAATCCAGTTAATTCATCTATGGTAGACCATAAAAACATATGTATGTATCTTTGTGCATACGTTTGCACTTATGTATGTTGCACTGCTTTCGACCTTATATCTCAGGATTGACCAAACCGATTTTCTTGAAATTTGGCTGAAGTATTTCTATAGTTAATCATATTATTTTTTTTAAATTCGTTCAGAGGATAGGGGATATCGCAAAAAACCGATTTCGATTTCTTCAGAGGCATTTTTTTTTGTATCTCAAATTATATTTACAGTCAGTTTCGTAGATTTGAAACCGTAAGTAAAGCTCATGACAATAATTAAGTTGTAAATGAGTTTTCCTTGAAACTCCGTAATTACATTCTAGGCATCAGCGGTAAATCAAAGGTAGCATTAGCATTGATAAAGTCTAGCCGCTAATGAACTAGAAATTCATAATATTGTCCAGTACTGTGAATAAAATTATCACATAAAAAGAATAATAGTAACATAGGAACAAATAACATTAGAAACAAAAACTATCGTAAACATAAATACATTAATGATGCACAACTTAAGAAAAGAAGCCTCGTCCTGAATATCACACTTAGGTTTCTAGGTCCAACACATGTGCAAGCTTTAATCGCCTTACATCTTCCCCATTGTCTAAGATATAAACAGCTAGATAGTTTACATGGTTGTTCAGAGGCATTTTAAAGAAAACTTTATTAAGGAAAATATATTTCCTACAATGCATTGTAAATCATAATAAAAACCCTTTTCAAATAATCATCTTCCACCTCTTAAAAATAGAAATATATGTTTTATTTTTTATTTTTGCTACTTTGCTTCATCAGCCTTCGGTTAAAAATTTTTCAAAAAATGTTTGAAAGTTTATACTTCATATATAGAGTTATCAAGTAATGTCTACTTTTTTTTAAATTATAGACTCTGATTCTAACACAGAAAAGATTTTTGGAAATTTTGTATTTATTATTTTAGCCTGTATTGAAGGGGTTGATAGATTTAGAGAAAACTTTGCTTAAGCAAATTTGTTAAGCTTAAACTATATTTGAATATTTTTAGAAATTGTTTCTTACTAAGTTTATTCCCCAGCAACAAAATATATTCTTTTTTTTTTGGTTTTTTGCTCTCTTTAATGTTTATTATTAAAATTATTTTTATACTTTTCTTCATCATTAAAAGGGTATTAAAATTAGAGTAGCTTTGGCACCTATATTATATTCCGGATCTAAAATGAGAAGCAATTTTTTTCATGTCATATTTTATTTTTTAAATATTTTTAAACAGTTCTCTTTTAAATTTATTTTTTATTTTTTTGTTAGGAATCACTTCTTTACAAATTAATTTTTAGTAAATTTTTCCCACAGGGTAAGGAAGCCCCAAAAATCAGAAATTCTTTATTCGAAGTTTAGGAATTTTGATGCTCAAATTTCTTTAACTCCCGGGCTGGTCCAGTGATTAACTCTTCGCAAATCAGTAGTTTAACACCTGATTATTGAAGTCGAAGTTTCTGAAGTTTAAATCCTAGTATAAATTATTGCTTTTATACGGATTATATATATATTTATACGGATATACTAGACATTGGATACCGGTGTACTTTGATGGTTAGGATTCAATTAACCTCAAATCTCAGGAATGGTCGACTCATGTCGACCATTCATTTACCCTTCAGTTACATGTTATACATGTCATCCTCATCTCATGGCGTTTGGGGGTTGCATATTTTTTCACTAGTTGAACAGATTACAACGTACACATTAGGGAAAAAAAAAATTTTTGTAATCATGACTTGACCGGCGTAGCAACCGGGAAATCAATTGTAAAATTTATTATTTTTTTTACAACTAACTTCAAAAAGGAGGAGGTTCTGAATTCGACCCGTATTTTTTGTCTATTCGTCCGGACAGAACCTTTCAGCAAGTACAGCAATTTTGATGAATTTTTTTAAAACAATACAGGATAATTACAGGGTGGTCTCATATCTTGTGGTGTTGGAACATTAAAATAAAATGTTAGACAAAACAACTCTAATCTAGGCAGACATTATTAGTCGATGGCTTTTTCATGTAATGAAAAATAAAATAAAATGTGTTTAATAATAAAATCTATTAAAATACATACTCTATATTTAGGTGTAGGTGTATTATGACATACATATTATTAAAATAATATATCATTTATAATTTCAAAAAAAAAACCAAAGACAATACCGAAATAAAAGGATATTACGTTCGTTGTAAATTTAAAAAAAAAATAAGCAAAAGAGAATAAGTAATTTTTTCCTTATTCGATAGCGTATGACAAAAGTGTCGGTTAATTCATTGCTTTACAGCTAAAATATTGAAAAATTACTCATACTTTACGTAAAAAGGTTATTAAAGCCATTTGGAGGTTGAAGTATTTTTTTTTATTTTACAGATGCGCGTATCACAGATTAAATAGATAAAATTGAAATGTTTTTTTTAATTTTTAGATATTTCTCTTAGTCTAAGGAACGTTCTTGATTAAAATAATAGAATTGTTAGTATAAACATAAGTTCACAAATGCTTTATTTCTAAGTTACGGTTAGGGAAAAATTACGCCCTGATTTCTGTTCTATTTTTAAAACAAGACTACTGAAATCTTGACAAAGAAGTTTTTTTTTTTCTAATATGTACGTTACAATCTGTTTAATGAACAGTAAGCAACCACTCCCAGACCCACTGAGATGAGGATATGTAAGACATGTAAATGATATCTAAACCGACTGAAGCCAACTATTCCTGAGATGTGTGTAGTTAATTGAACCCCAACCACCAAAGTACACCCGTATCCACTATCTAGTATTCAAATCCGTATAAAAGCAATTAACCTTTACTAGGATTTAAACCTAAAAATCTTCGATTTCGAAAATTAGCTGTTAAAAACTGATTTGGATGACGAGTTAACTACTAGACCTGGTGGGTTAAACAAATTATGGTTTAAAAAAGGATGGTTTTTTTTAATTAGAAAAGCAGGACACAAACACACACCCGCACAGGCACACACACACTTGCGCGCGCGCGCCCCTATATACACATACGTGTGTGAATGTACAGTTAGCTATATTGCATATTTTCCCTCGAATCTTTAAGTCGTTTTGAACGAACCTGTTTATTTTTTTAAAAAAACGTTTTTCTCTCTTATGAGCAATCTTTTTTTAGGCCTCACCATATTTCCGCCTCAGCGAAGTTTAGAAAATTAAAAAAAATAAATTAAACAATTTTTGAGAAAAATTGAACCTACTTCAAAAAATATTAATGTTGTATTGAAAAAGAAAAACTAATGTTTACATTTTGCCCGTAACACAATCTATGAAACTTATTTTTTTTTAATTGGTCCTGCATTTTATATGAATTACGAGTGCACGAAATACGGATAACGAAATTTATGATAGTAACACTAATCGAATTATATTCAAGCTTTATAGCTTAATACATAGTTTTATTCAGTAGAAGAAATCGATTAGAGAAATAATTGAGAAGTATTTTTTTAAATTCATTTAAAATTTGGCGCCGATTTAAAAATATAGGTTTCAAAAGTTATGCTGTGAGCGTAGTGGAAAATTATTTTTTCCATTTGAGTGGAGTATTTTTCTTCATTTTGTAGTAGGTTCAATCTAAAAAGAAAAAGTTAATAGTTTAAAACATATGTAGTTCCTTATACACTGAATGGATATTAATAATTGACCTACGTAATTACTAAAATAAAATTTTTAAATTATTAGTAATAAAACCTTTAATTAAATTATTTTGTAAATGTTAATTTTTATAGATAATTTTTTTTCTACGGTCTACTTGATGTAATTTGTAATAAATTAATAGCAGCAATAATAGTATTAATTATTTACGTTAATAATTAGTAATTTAAAAAAGAAAGAGTTGTCTTGAGCTTCATTAGTATTAAAAAAAGAAACATTAGCTCAGTGGCAAATCACCTTCTCCATGCCTATATTTAATAATTCGGTTATTCTTTATCAATGATTCATTCATTTCTTATTTGAGTATAATGAACCTGTTACAGTCACTTCAATAAAAGAAAATACACCTAAAAAAAAATACGTGAAATTTTTAATAGATAATGCAACGTATTACCTGCTTACGTATTATATTAAAAGGTTAAGGTTACAACATTTTCTAAAAATTTATGGATGTTATAATGGATTTTGATAACCTTATTCATGAACGGGTTTTGTTTTGTATTATTAAAGTAATTATTATAATAATATTAGAATGTATAAAATTATAATTTGAAGTGCTTAATAAAAAAAGATGTTATTTTTTATTTAAAAGAATAACTTCTTTTTAATTTAATAAAACTTTTTTTTTTAATTGCGAAACGATAACGCTCAATAACTATTCATAAAAATGGACTTTAAACGATCATTATTATTAGATATTGAGAAAAAGTATACAAATAAAAATGAAACCGTAATAATCGTTATAAAAAACGCTGTAAAAAAATAATAAAATTTAAAAATACAAACAACTGGTTTTCGCTTTAGGTAATCCCAATTGAAAATTTAAAGTTAGCTTAAAAATATTCTTAACATTCCTTGGTAAGAATTTTCGTATTATACCTGCAGAGAATCTATTTACATATACACCTAAAAGGATTCTTGCATCGTTGAGTCTCTTTCCCGGCAACGTCTAAAATACAGGGCAATAATAATGTTTTAAAGAATTTAAATAAAAAAACCTTAATCATTATAATTTTTATTTTTTAATTTTTTTTCAGCTGGATTTATAATAAAGCCATTACGCCCCATGTCTGTACAGATGGTAGTTTTTGATTATATTAAGATAATCCTCATAAATAGAATAAAAAAAATTGGAAACTTTGGTTATTTAAAATATGTTAAATCTCTTTATGTTTTATCCAAAAAACAAATTGTACCAAGAGATAAAGAAACTTGTTTTATATATTAGGAAATTAAATAGGGACATTAACGTTTACAAAAAATATTAACTGATAGAAGCTACATGATGTGTTGAGTAGTCAATTTATTCTGGATTTAAAACTACCTCCTTATCTTACTGCATTTAAAAATTAATCAAACTTTTTTTAAATGTTTGTTTATTCAGACAACATTAAAACAAAAATCATATCTCGAAATGAATAGATACAGAAAAATTTGAATGAAATTTTTACTTTAATTTGAAGAAGTGTTCCGTAAATTAAAAAATAATATCTAGAGTACATGAACTCGAAAAACTACTTTATAGGTAAGTAAGTGTAAATATATAATTCATAGTAATAATACCACACACACATATATATATATATATATATATATATATATATATATATATATATATATATATATATATATACACACATTATTTTTCCTAATATGTACGTTCCCAATTAGATAAGTATGGTATATACATGTAAATGAAATGTAGTAATCTTGTACAGATTCAGGCCGCCATTCATTCCTAAGACGTGTGGTTAATTGAACCCCAACCGCCAAAGTACACCGGTATCCCCTGTCTAGTATTCAAATGCGTATGAAGAAACTATCCTTTTCTAGGATTCAAACCTTAGAGAACCTTCAACTTTGAGAATCAGCTGTTAAACAACAGATTACGATGACGAGTTAACCACTGGATCAGTCCGGTGAAGATTAGTATAATAAAGCCTTATGAACTAAATGTAATATGAACTAAATAAATATAATGAACTAAATATAATCTTTTGAAGATTATATGATAATGGAAAAATTTCTATATAACGGTACAGGAAATACTAAATAATTTTGTGGGTAACATTTTCCATGGAAAAATAAAATTTAGGGAAGTTCACAGTATTTTCTTTATCAATTGAAATTACTACGATTACTAGCCACAATGTGCATATTCTAAATACTTAAACAAGCAGTTTATAAATTAATCCGGAAGTGAATTGAACTGAAGAGTTACAAGAAATATATAAATATTTTAGAGGAAAAGTAACCTAACTTCCCAAAAAATAAAAATTACTAATTTATATCACTTTAAATAACGCTTCTTAATGGTAATTTTAGTGTTTATTTTAATTTTCTATCTTTAAAATAAATTTTTATGAGTTTTTGAAATTAAAAAAATAACTGTTGAAAAAACAAAATTTGCGGAAAAATTGAGTTTGAAAATTAATTAAGTTTGTGAAAAAAATATATACTAGAAATACTGCGTTACGTATTTAGGCATGTGATATCCTCTTCAGATTTTTATGCTAATTTCAATGACATAATTTAAATTTTTGTAGGGTTTGTAGTTTGTGTGTTATGAAAAGGAATCTTTTTCTAATACTGTTATTAGAAAATAACACTTCCGTAATCAACATTTACTTCTTTATTATTAAAGTTAGTAATACAATTCATTCATTTATAAAAACAAACGAATTTGTTATTTGCTTTATTTCTTTTATTTTTTATTTTTTGTCTTCAGTCATTTGATTGATTTGACGCTGCTCTCCAAGATTCCCTATCTAGTGCCAGTCGTTTCATTTCGGTATACCCCCTACATCCTACATCCCTAACAATTTGTTTTACATATTCCAAACGTTGCCTGCCTGCACAATTTTTCCCATCTACATGTCCCTCCAATATTAAAGCGAGTTTTCCGGGATGCTTTAATATGTGGCCTATAAGTCTGTCTCTTCTTTTAACTATATTTTTCCAAATGCTTCTTTTTTCATCGATTTGCCGCAACACCTCTTCATTTGTCACTTTATCCACCCACCTGATTAACATTCTCCTATAGCACCCAGTTTCAAAAGCTTCTAATCTTTTCTTCTCAGATATTACGATCGTCCAAGTTTCACTTGGATGATCATACACAACATATATATACACTCCAAAAACATTCGATTGCACTCCAAACATATACTTTCAAAAATGTTTTGCTGACGTTTAAATAAATTTTTTATGTCAGCAAATTATATTTCTGACTGGAAGCTCGATTCGCCTGTGCTATTAGGCATTTCATATTGCTCCTGCTTCGTCTATCTATAGTAATTTTACTTCTCAATTAACAAAATACTTCTACCTCCGTAATCTTTTCTCTTCCTATTTTATTGTTCAGTGGTCCATCTACAGTATTTCTACTATATTTCATTACTTTCGTTTTGTTCTTGTTTATTTTTATGCAGTAGTTCTTGCGTAGGACTTCTTCCATGCCATTCATTGTTTCTTCTAAATCTCGTTTAATCTCAGCTAGAACTAGTATATCATCAGCAAATCGTAACATCTTTTTCTTTCCACCTTGCTCTGTTACTCAGGATCTAATAGGAAATTCAACTCTTAGATCGTTGGTAATGATGTTCTTTAACTTCACTAACTACTAGTTCTATGTAAAGATTAAAAAGTAACAGTGGTAGGGAACATCCTTCTCGGACTCCCCTTTTTATTACGGCTTCTTTCTTATGTTCTTCGATTATTACTCTTGCAGTTTAGTTCCTGTAAATGTTAGCAATTGTTCTTCTATCTCTATACTTGAACCTAAATTTTTTTAAATGCTGACATTTTATTCCAGTTTACGTTACCATATGCCTTTTCTAAGTCTATAAATGCCAACTATGTTGGTTTGTTTTTTTTTAATCTTCCTTCTACTATTACTCTAAAATTGCTTCCCTTGTTCCTATACTTTTCCTGGAATCAAATTGGTCTTCTCCTAACACTTCTTCCACTCTTCTATCAATTCTTCTGCACACTATTCTAGATAAGATTTTTGATGCGCGAATAGTTAAGCTAATTATTCTGTATTATTTACATTTATCTGCTCCTGGTTTCTTTGGTATCATGACAATAACACTCTTTTTGAAGTCTGACGGAACTTCCCCTTTTTCATAAATATTACACACCAGTTTGTATAATCTGTCTATCGCTTCCTCACCTGCACTGCGCAGTAATTCTGCAGGTGTCCCATCTATCCCAGGAGCCTTTCTACCAATAAAATCTTTTAATGCTCTCTGAAATTCACATCTCAGTATTGCTTCTCCCCTTTCTTCCTCTTCGACTTCCTCTTCTTTCTCTATAACACCAGTTTCTGATTCATTTCCTCCGTATAACTCTTCATTATATTCCAGCCACCTATCGACCTTTCCTTTCGTATTATAAATTGGTGTACTACCTTTGTTTAACACATTATTAGATTTTAATTTATATACCACAAAATTCTCTTTCCTGTGAGCTCCGTCTATTTCACCAATGATCGTTTCTTTTTCCACTTCTGAACACTTTTCTCTAATCTAATTTTCTTTTGCTAATTTTCACTTCCTGTTTATAGTATTTCTTAATTGTCGATATATTTTCTACGTTCATCCATCAGCTGCAATATATCGTCTGAAACCCAAGGTTTTCTACCAGTTCTCTTTGTTCCGCCTAAATTTGCTTCTGCTGATTTAAGAATTTCCTTTTTGACATTATCCCATTTTTCTTCTACATTTTCTACCTTATCTTTTTTACTCAGATCTCTTGCGATGTCCTCCTCAAAAATCTTCTTTACCTCCTCTTCCTCAAGCTTCTCTAAATTCCACCGATTCATCTGACACCTTTTTTCAGATTTTTGAAACCCAATCTACATTTCATTATCACTAAATTATGGTCGCTCTCAATGTTTGCTCCAGGGTAAGTTTTGCAGTCGACGAGTTGATTTCTAAATATTTGGTTAACCATGATATAATCTACCTGATACTTGCAGTATCACCTGGCTTTTTTCATGTGTATGTTCTTCCATTATAATTTTTAAAATTACAAATTACTAAATTGTACTTCGTGAAAAAACACAATAAGTCGGTCCCCTCTTCCATTCCTTTTTCCCAGCTCGTATTCACTCACAATATTTCCTTTCTTTGCCTTTTCCAATACTTGCATTCCAATCTCCAACTATTATTAAATTTTCATCCCCTTTTATGCCTTCTTTCAGGAATCATTCCTTAGTCTGGCTATCAACAGATACCTCTCCGATATGGTTGCACCTTCCTTCCTGCTACTCTGTATCACTGAGAACTCAAGCCCCCCTCACCATCGCCAAAATCGCATGATTCAAAGTGGGAGACCTTTTATGTATATAGATATATTAAATTCTAGTGGTTTCTTTGAATCTGTTAATCTTTTACGCAAAATCTACTCAACTGATTGATCTGAAATTTTGCATGAACATAGTTTTATACCTGGAAATAACATAGGACTATTACCACTGCGAAATGTTTCACCGTTTCAAGATAGTGGCCATTTCACTGGCTTCCGGTAACAATCGGGTTATGTTCTTTGCCGACATTCAACTTTACTTTGGGTAAAACGTTGCTCAAATCAAATCAGATATCATTTGCAGTATTTTAAATTAAATCTTCTACAAAAAGATCTCTCTTTGTCTTCTTCAATATCTTTTATCGAGAAAAGTAGTTTTAAAGATGTGACGGTGTACGGCGCAGCGGCTCATTCAAACAACACTACCACTGCTCCTGTTAATGTGTGTGCGACGCGACTGGCTGGTCTCGCCTCTGGTTGCTCGGCTAAAAAACATAAAATAAAAAAAGGAAAACGAAGTTTCATGGGCATATTTCCTAGTGGTGTTTGTCAGTAACGCTAATATCCATGGAAAATACCGGACCGACTTTTCTGAAACACGCATTTCAGAAAGTTTCGAGTCCTGTGCTGATCATACTGGTGCTCTGAAGAAATTACAATACAAATAGATTTTATAAATTGAAAAGGTTTCAGTTATTATTTATCTGTATTATCTCACAAGCATGAAGATAATGAACACAGTGGGGATCCAGGGGATGAAGTCCCCTGACTAGACGGGAAGGGCAAGCGAATCGAGCCTGAACATGTAAATTAATTATTATAAAAGGCTAGAAGTTTTACAACATATTTTTTATTTTAAAAATTCCATTGTAATTTAAAACCTTTTCTTATGTATATTTATCAGCAATTTTAGTTATATTTATCTTAAAAATCCTACCGAAAAATCGGGAAAACCTAATTAATTTTTTTAATCTATTTTGGGATCTTTTTTAGTCGATTCACCGACCGAGAACACTAGAGTTTAATTGTGTCAAAACGTAAAATTTTTAAATGTTGTCGCAGACTTTCCTAAAAAGTATCTTGAATTGGTAATGGTTTCAATTGGACAACGGTTTCATATTTTACTTTTAAAAATTAAATGCCCTTTTATAAATTGAATGCATCTGCTAGCTGCATTCAATTTATAAAAATGATGAAGATTCATCATTTCAGCTAGCCTGTTTGGCTCAGACGTTTTTTTGTGCAAAGAGCTTTATTGCTACTATATTTATATTAAGTATTTATTTAAATAGCTTATACAATTATACCGATTTCTTATAAATTTTATTCCCGTACCCCTGTCAAAAACGATTTGCTCATTTTCTATTAATCATTCCCATGTATATTTGGTAAAACAAATTAGTTACATAAATATTTATCATTATAACTCATTTAATTATTTTATGAATTATGAGGTTTTTCGAGTCCTTGTCCTTGTTTTCAGTTAACATACTTGCTAATTATGAAAAATTTTTAAATTAAAGTAAAGGTTTTCTATTTTCTCTATTTTTTTTAGAATTTTAGAAGAATTTTTTATTTTTAAAAGTCTGCTCGAAAAATATAATCATTTATTAAAAAATATCTTTAAATTTGTAAGTAGAATAAAAAAGTAAAGGTTAATACAGGTTCTTAATTCTTTTCTTTTAAACTTTTTTTTAATTTTTTTTTTAAAGAGGTGGAGGAACCCCATTTACGGCCGCCTAGGCAGTGTCGGACTCGCTAACAGGTTCCGCAAGATGTTATTAAATGCATACGTGTTCCTGCCCACTGCCGACTAAACGTCCACCCCTGGCTACACACTCTTCCTGGTACAGCTGGTGTGCATTACTTCAGGAAGGGGGAATACACTCTCACACACATTCAGACACCACAGTCAACAGACACCGACCTCACACACCCACAACGTACCTCACATCAGTTCACACCACACACTCCACGACATCCAATCGTGACTCCAGAATACATACCTCACGCCGCATTCTCCACACATCACTTCAATCACTCGCATCGAATCACATAAACAAACACCTCACAGGCAATCGAACACTACAGCATACTTACCTCACGGGTCACCATCGGACGCGGGAGCGGAATGCCTAAGGCCTCATCGCACTCAGACGACCGCCACACGTACGGGGAAGTCCCTATGCTCTCAGCCGCGTGCCTGTGCGCCTCCGCACCCTCCGACGACCTCTTCTTGGCCTACGATTTTCCTCGATAATGTGTAATTTCCTCATTACCGCTCTTGCAAATCCGGAAACGGCAGACCAATATTCTTCACTATACAGCATAATCCCCATTAGTTCCTCTGTTTCAAACATTATATCTCTTGCAATGACATCCAACATCTCCTATCATTCTGTATTAAAACGAGAATAACTTTTAACTAAACCATCTTAAGAGGTAATTTAATATTCTTAACAGGTAAATTAATATTTTAACATGTAGGTTTGTAATATTTAAGTAACGCTGTTGTGCTCAGTTAATTTCTTTGTATATAAACAAGTTTCTCCATCGCACACTATCTCTTTCGCGCGCTCTCTCTCTCTCCCTCACCCCTCTCGCTCATCTCTCACAATGTTGTTTTAATTTCTGGATAGATTATAAAACACTATGATGAATAATAAATACTTCATAATTTGAAACAATCTCGTTATGAATTTTTCAAATTATAATAAGCAATGTATGACCTTCGAGGAGTCAGAATCAGGATTCTAAAAACAGGTCTTTTTCTAAGATCTATTAAAAAAAAAAAAAAAACAGTTTATCAAATTAAATTTCTTTTGAGAAATTTTTAAGAAGGTATGAACCAACGCTTAATTTCATAGAATAATTACTTTCTGTATATTTATGAAAGTCTATTTTTTTATGGCTTGAATCAATTCATTAATTCACCACGGAAGCTTTGTACCTGGGAATATGGAAATGAAATTATGTAGCTTATAAAAAATGCCACACCTGATCGGGATTTGAACCCGGGACCCCCGGGTCCCGGACCCCCGAGATTAAAGGATGTTCTCGACTACACATAATATTTAATCAGATATTAGTTTCAGTTATACTAATTAGCGTAGCATTCCAGTTACTATACAAGCGTATTCAGAGTATTGAAAGTTGTATTTTTTGTTTAATTTCTCTTATACAAAATTATATGACTATACGTTATCTGAATGAATAATATTTAGTAATACCTGCGATAAAATATTTTATTAATCTATAAGAAGAACTTTATCTGTTATCTATAACAGATAATATATATATAAAATCTCTTATTATGAATTATTTACTTTTACTACAACAGAATGACGTACAACTGCCGATGGATGATAATATATTTATATAGCATGTAAGAAAATTGCTATGTTTGATCGAGACTGGAAATTGGAATTCTGCAAGAAAAGCAGAAATGCTTCCACTCCGCCACCTAATGGAACGGATCTTAATTACATTCACGGAGATTTCATTGTGGATGTTATTTAAATTCTATCAAATAATAAAATTTATTTTGCTCATGTTAAAGTAATGTACATCATTCGGCTACACCGGCTTCGTTAAAGTAATGTACAGCGAATTAATTCGCAAAAAGGTTTTGTGTATGATTTTTAAATTATTCATTATATTTTTGTTAAGCTGCGTCTATCCTCGCGAACAGCAACATACAATGTAGCATTGCTGTTGCTATCTTAAATGTATTTGCCACTTTCATAGGCCCGCATAACGAAACAGTTTAAACCGCAGTATTAGTAGTGTGTTCATGTTAAACCTGTTCAGCGTTAATATTGTTATTGGTCGATATATTGCTGATATATTGAGTTAGTTATAAGTGCTTCATTTTTTCAAAAGGCAGTTTTCTTGAAGGTAAATGTCTGCATAGATAATAGCGTCAAATTATATGAAAAGCTCTTCATTGATTTCGGAAAAGAAATTTTCAAATATTAGTGGCAATTATAAAAATTTTACACCATGAATTCAACATACATTGAATATTTTATTAATTTACATCTGTTTCGTCTATAATGACTACAATTTGGGTATACAATATATTTCTAACTTGTAGAGAATCTAATTCTGAGAGAATTGATGTAATAAAGTGTATAAATTACTAGAAAATATCAACTTTTATTATTAAAAGCAAACCTTAACAGAAAAATTACGAATTTTAACGATTTTTGTTTATTTTTAATAATTTTTTCTTGATGAATTCCATATTACGGAATGATGATGATAGGCTGCAAGCAATTCCAAATTTTTTGTCCGCCCATTTCAATTTTCTTTAATTTGTCAAAATGATTTACATAAACAGATGAATCATCATAATAATAAGCAGTGATTAATAATGATAATAATAATAATAAGGGGAGGAGACCCTCAGTAACCACAGGCTAATAACTTTTGAAATGGCGATATTATCCAGGAAGAACGGGCAGGTGCCAGGAGCGTGAGGTTTCATACAGGTAGTGTCGCTCAGTTCAGGGCGGCTATTGATTTTGAACTTGGCTGTAGCGAAGACACGGATTTGAATGAGCTGACAGACACAGTTTACAGGGTGGGAGTGGAAACGGGTGTAATTAAGGAAATGACTGCAGGGCGTGCAGGGGTATATTGGTGGACTCCCGAACTCGCCGAATTGAGAAGAAAATGTGTGGTGAGTAGGCGCTGCCTCAAGCGAACGCAGAGGCGGGGTGAGAACATCGAAGAGGAGCTCGAAAGGTTACGGCTTGCTAGACGGGACTTTCGTGGAGCAATTGCTGCGTCCAAAAAATGCAAGTGGCAGCAATTGTGTGATGCTGTGGAAATTGATCCGTGGGGTGATGCCTATCGTATCGTCACAAAAAGTTTGGATGACGGCTGCCACTCCTCACCGACGATGAGCTGAGGAAAGGCGTTGATGAACTGTTTCCGAAAGGAGTAGACTTTCAACGGGAAGAGATTGTGGTGGAATCAATGGTTCCATTCTCGCTGCAAGACCTGAGTGAGGCGACTAAGTTGATTAAAGGCGGCAAGAGTCCTGGGCCGGATGGAATCCCCCTGGAGGTCGTAAAAATTGTGGCTGAGACGGTGCCTGGTGTGGTATTGCGTGCAATGAATATGATATTGGAGATGGAATGGATACCTGAACGGTGGAGAGGTGCAAGGTTAGTGATGCTAAGGAAGACTGCTGGTCCTACGGGGGCACAGGTTTCATTTCGACCACTTTGTTTATTGAATTGCTTTGCGAAGTTGTTTGAAAGATTTGTTTTTCGAAGACTCAACGACGGCGTAGAGGTGGCAGGGGGACTTCATGAGGACCAATTTGGTTTCCGGCCTGACCGCTCAGCGATTGATGCGATAGGTCGAGTGATGAATGTTATTCGATCAGCTTCAGAGGGTACACGGAGGTCGAGAGAGATAGGAGCGGTCATGCTGTTAGATATACGCAATGCGTTTAATGAGCTGCCATGGGAAGTTATATTTCGTGAACTAGAAGTAAGACGAATTCCGGCATACCTGCGAAGGGTGTTGCACGAATATTTCAAGGACAGATTCGTGGTGGGCAGGTCGGAAAGTGGTGAAACGAAATTTCCGGTGGAGAGGGGTGTCCCTCAGGGTTCGGTGTTGGGTCCGGCCTTGTGGACCATTGCTTTCGATAATGTTCTAAGGCAGCGCTATCCGGCGGGCGTCACCCCGGTGGCGTTTGCTGATGATTTGGCACTTTTAATTGTGCGCAAAACGGAAGAAGAACTGATGGTGGCCGGTGAAGAAGCGGCTGATGTGGTTAAGAGGTGGCTAATAGCTCGTGGTCTGCGGCTCGCTGAAGATAAAGTGAAAGTGGTTATTATGGCTGAAAGACGCAGACTGCATCCATTGCGTTTTAGAGTGGGACACACGATAGTCCATCCTAGTCCAGCCCCGAAGTATTTAGGTGTGTGGCTGGACAAGAACCGATCCTTTACTATACATGTTGAGGAGGCGGCGAGAAAGGGCGAAAATGTGGTGAAGGCGCTGAGCAACATGATGAGAAATAAGGGCGGTCCTCAGACTGGTAAGAGGAAACTGTTGGCCAGTGCGTACTCTTCTGTGGTGTTATATGGAGTTCCTGTATGGCTGGAAGCGTTGTCGAGGGCAAGGAACGTGAGTAGTTTGGTTATGCAACAACGTAGGCTGAACATACGTGTCATCGCAGGGTATCGAACGATGAGTGCCGAGGCGTCTTCGGTTATAGCTGGAGTACCGCCCATAGACTTACAAGCGCAAATGAGAGCTGCAATAGTGAATGGAGGGGACAGAAAGGAGGCAATTGACGGTCTCTATATGGCGAGATTCAGACAAAGGAAGGCGGACCTATGGGCTCATACGAGACGACAGGTACTGGGTTTAGCGAAATCATGGTAATACAAGCTATGAATCCTTCATCCAGTTCCTGTCTGGACATGGATGTTTTCGAGATTACCTGTACAGGATGGGCAGATTTCCTACAAGTCGCTGTCACGATTGCGGCGGACTGGATACATCAGAGCATGTAGTATTTTTTTGCCCAAGATGGCGCAACTTCCGCGTGGTGCTCGAGGGTCAGGGTGTGGAAGGGGGCCAACAATATAGTCGAGTTAATGCTCAGCAATGGCAACAAGTGGGAGTGTGTCTCGACTACGATCGCATCAATGATACGAGAGAAGGCCAATGAAGAGAGGCGACGGCAGGATGAGTTGATGCGAATTTATGGAGGCTTGGAGTTCGATGATGGGTGATCAAGGGAGGCCAGCTTCTGTTGGTGGGCGGCGGGAGCTCCTCGGAGTCATCGCTCGTCGATCGCCTCCGGGGGACGCCTTCCGGTCACACGGATTCGGATAGTGGAGTGCCTGGGTGATCATACAGGGGCTGTACATACCATATAGCTTAGATCCGGCCCCTGTATGGTAGAAGGGGAGGTTTTTTAGCGGGTGAGAGCCCCGCACTGCCGTCAGTACGGGCTTGACGGCGGCTGGCAGAGCTTTTTCCTCCGCTACGGAAAGAAAAAAAAAAAACAAAAAAATAATAATAATAAAAAGTAAAGGAAAACTTTGTTCCGAAGAGAAACTGATAACTGTTCATTGCACGACTATTATCGAATGCCAACTCCATCATCTACGATTACATTACACACCTCTTTATATTCACGGAAAAAACTAACTGGCCTGATTCGAATGTTGCAGTAACGTTGCAGCAATGCGTAGCAAAAGTGTCAACACTAGGGAAGTCATTTATTGCAAAAATACATTGTATATTGCAGTTCGAAAATGTGTACATGCCTTTAAAATAATGTTAAATTGCTGTAAAATCCTGGTAATTCAAAGTAACTGGAAGCAACGCTTCTTGGGATTAATTTATTTTTAATTTAGTTACATTTAAAAATAATCTTGAATATAATTTGTCGTGTTTATTTGTTTTTTCGCATGTAAATTAACAACTGTTCTAAAGCTGTATTGCGCAAATATAACTCTATGGCACAATACAGCGTTTCTCAACCTTTCAGTATTTGCGACTCAATTTTCAATCATAATCTTCATCCCGCCTCCTCTCTCATACAATAATAATGTATACCACAATAATGTATTTTTAATATTGACGCTAAAGCTACACTACTACCTTAGTTACAAACTATAAAGATTACCAAAAATAAGTAAATTTATTGATATTTGGCAACTCCGATCCGCTGCATTGACAAAACCAGAATCTATGCCTTCTATTGCTCTCTGTCTTACGTCCTATCGGACATTCTCGCGGATTCGTGAGGCATTCCGATTTGTCTCCAACATTGTGGAACGTCTGCAGGACTGTCTGCGCAAACGTGTGTAAATGCTGCACCTTGTTCAATTCCAGCCATTTTAATTATGTTGTAATTTGCGTGTTAATTTCGGTTCACGGTATTAAATATTCACGGCAGTAGATTGTACAGAATTATAGATCAATTTTTCAGTGGGCGTAAGCGAGCATTTGACAACAGTGAAGCATTAAGTGCACAGAGAAGCGTGGTTCCGAAAATAAAATTAAGAAAATATTCTCAAGGATACGTAAATTTTGGGTTTGCCAGTACTGAAGTAAATGAAGAAGAAAGGCCCCTGTGTGTCGTTTGTTCAAACATTTTGTTAGAAGACAGCATGGAACGTAATAAACGAAATTTGGAAACGCTTCATAGCGAGTACGTTAACAATCCCCGAGAATTCCTCGAATTAAAATTAAAACCATATGAAAAGCAAACATCATTTTTAAAAAAAACTTTGTGAGTGAAAAACTTTATTTGACTCCTACAAAGTTTCTTATAAAATAGCCAGATTTAAAAAGCCTCACACCATTCGTGAAGAGTAATTTTTTTTTTTTAATAAATTAATTACTTTTAATTTTACATCATCTAATTACTCGAATACTTAAAATTAACGTATTTAGACAAAAAATAATTTAATAAGACTGAAAATTGTATCGATGTTATGTCTAACATATCCTACGTTAGTAATTTAGTAAGCACAGATATATCATTTGTCAGCCAATTATAATTATAGTTTTATTCAGCAGAAAATTTCAGTTATAGATGATGAAAAATACAACACTTTCAATAAAAAAAAAAAGTTAATTTTTCTTTTACGTTCGTTTGGTTTATGCAGAATGAAATAACTGGGATTTGATTGTATTTGTACTGTACATAAAGCGCAAAAAATTTATTTTATAGTGCTCGAAGGTATAAGATTTTTCATTAATAATGAAAAATTAAAACATTTTTTTAAAAGTTTTTATAAAAAATGGGGTAATGGGGACTTCCCTACTTTTCAAAAATTTAGAAAAATATTGATTTTATGAGGGAACATGACAAGATATCTTAAAACTTTTAAAATTATTTCTCTTTTCTTCTTATTATTTAAAATTCTATTATTTTAAAGGCAGGTTTGATTTTACTTTCCCGGCGAATATAATTGTAATAGAATTAAAGGATAAAAATCATGTCAACAAAAAAATGAGTATCGGGATTTTCGCAATTCTTTAAGTTTTAGGGTCCAGTTAGTTCATCTATAAAAACATATGTATGTATATGTGCGTACGTATGTGTCGCACTACTTTTGACCTTATAGCTCAGGATTGAACAAACCGATTTTCTTCAGATTTGGCTCAAATATTTTTGTATTTGGGGATTGATAAAATTAATTTTTTTATAAAATTCGGTTAGGGAATAGAAGGATATCGCGAAAAAATAATTTTCGATTTCCTTCAGAGCCAATTTAGACAAAACTTTATTAAGAAAATTTGTTGCTTCAATGACCATACAAATATATTTTGTATAAATATGTATATGTTTATTTTTTTTTCTCTCCATTCCGTTTAATTTTTTTTTTTAATTTTTGAAAATTGATATTTCATATATCATTAATGAGTCGATTCTTGATAGCTCAACTTCTTGAGCTACCAAAAATCAGCTTGTTTAAATTATAGACCCCGACCTAAAATGCAGAAAAGTTTTTTGAAAATTTTCTCTTTCTTATTTTAGCCTCTATTGAAGGAGGAAGAAAATTTTAACAAATTTTTTAAGCTTTAGTATAATATATATATATATATATATATATATATATATATATATATATAACAATTTTTTTTTAAATTCTATGTAAAAAATTTATTTTAAAAAGTTAAAATCTATTTCAAGTTCTTATATCTTCTTCACGTTTAAAGTTTTCAAAAATAACCATGAAACTACGTGTATTTAACAAAAAAATTATTAATCTATATTTAACATCTAAAAAATATCTTGAAATTACCAAATATTCGAATGTTTTTAACAGTAAATGTGAGTAAATAATTTAAAATCTATTTAAACTACTAGAAACGTTTTTTTGAAAAATATTTCGAAATTTGTAATAAAAATATCCTAGAAAAAAATTATAACGTTTGCAAAATAAATAAAATTCTAAGTTCTCTGAATACACAAAAGGTACAGGACAATTAAAAAATAATAATAGTTTTTGTAATTAAAAAAAAAAAAATCATTATGTATTAAATACTAATCATTTCTGGGATAAAGAATTCAGTATACGAATTTTTTTCTTCCTCTCATTTAAAAAAATAAAAATAATAATTTATTCACTTATTTCATAAATGGTGATATTATTTAGAAAAGATCATTTAGAAAAGAACGATTGTAGAAATTCTTCGTGGTCCCATTTTTTTTGTTGCAGTTTTAAGCAAGTTTTTTTTTAATTTCCTTTTCCTGGTAGCATGCGTTGCGTATCGATTTTAAAAGTCTCTGGCTTAATGCTGATTCATCAGCTTTTCTACGAATGAAATTTTGTATTGATTTTAACAGTTAAAACCGGGTTGGATTACAGTTAACCTTTTATTTCCATACAATTTAAGTACAGATATTATTATACGATATCAAGTAATTTTAATCAATGTTATACTAATAAATATTCTAAAATTTTTAAAGTAACATTATTTTATTAAAATTTTCAAATGAAATATTTTTAAGTAGATATTTTTTTTTTTCTTTAAGATTAAACGTTTTACGTATTTGTTAGTATTTAGTGTTAGTGTTTAGTATTTTGTTCCGCAGTGACAAATAAAATTTCATTCGATTGACATACGTACTAACTGATTTAAAATCTAAATAAAAACAAGACTATGACGTGTTACTTTTAAAATAACCTTGAGACTGTAATAATTACACTGCTAAAACGAACTGGTATGTTTTTTACTATTCGTTTGTTTGTGCTATACTATTCTGGATTACATCAGTTTACCTTTCATTATTGTCGTTTAATTACTTGCTACGTTCAATTTAATACCGTAATAAAACTTTTAAAAACGAACAAAATTTATCCGTTAACTAAAATATTGACTTTAAAAAATTAATTGTTTAATTATGAAAAATTACGTAATGAATTTTTTCGGTGGTAACTGAAAGATCAAAATTTCAACAAAAAAGATCGCTAAGTATTACTTGACTTTCGAGGCTATTGATAATAAAAATTAAGAGTTAAAGCCAAAAATCAACAGGATTTATCTGTTTTGCTTTGTTTACTTCCCAACCGTGAAAGGTTATAGCACATATATAAGTAAAGTATAACACATACTTGATATTTTTTGTGTTATAGGATGTGTTAAATTAATATTGCATATATAATAGGCGTTTCACGAAAAAAGAAAAAAAAATTCAGTTACAAGAGAAAATAAAAAAAAAAAGTTTATACAGAGTGTTCCACGAAGAAACAGAGAAACTTTCAAGACATGTTCTTCTGCTAAAAATAATGAAAAAAGTTCATATAAACATAGGTCTAGAAACCCTTTTTAAGTTTAGAACTAAGAACTAAGTTTTAAGAACTAAGAAACATTTTTTAGTTCGGCTAGTAAAAGATTTCGCCCAGATTTCAGATTAACGTTAGGGGTTTTTTTATGTAATTTAAACTTGGAAATAGGATAAAATATGTCTAAGAACTGTAACTCCAGTAGTTTATCAGATATACGACGTACAAAAAAATAAATGTCGGAAAAAAAGTTTTTTAGGTTTGTACTACAATATCTTTGGTAGATGACTAGTAAATACGGAAAATCTAGTAACAAACTTGTAGAGGATCTAGTTATGAGATAGTAATGTTAATATAGCCAATAAAAAGAAAGTAAAAACTTTCAAAAATAGGTTTTTTTATTGAAGAAAAATAGACGAAAAATGACAGAAAATCGTATTATTCTGTATCTATAAACATTATTCTTAATACAACAAAACAAAAAAATAAAATAAATGAAATTATAAACGGTAACGCAATAACAAATCTCAGTTACAGTAATTGTTCGAAATTCCCTCCTTCACAATGTACATTACTCTCTGTCGACGTAAAATATTTCCGGTGGCTTTCCGTATAATCTCAGGATTGTTTCGTATAAATTCAATAGCATTTCGTACTTTAACGAGTAATGTTTCTTTAGTATTAACGTTTTGACGGTATACTCCCCAAATGAAGTAATCTAGTGGCGTTAAGCCAGATCATCGTGGCGGCCAATAGATTGGTCCACCACGTTCAATCAACTGGTCCACTACGTCCAGTCCAGTTTAAGAAATTAGAATTCGAGTGATTTCTAGCTACTAAAGAAAAATGTGGCGTTTCACCATCGTGCTGGAAAATCATTTGCGTTCTAATTTATAAAGATACATACTCGACAAATTTTTTTTCAAGAAATGAACGTATGCATCTCCCGTAAACTTTTTATTGAAAAAAACGGTCCGAGAATTTTGTCATAAATATTGCCACACCGAACATTAATCTGAAATCTGCGGTTGAAACTAGTTTCCACAGTGTCGTGTGGATTGTCTTCGCTCCATATGATTATTTTTGGAATTGAAGACTCCGTTCTCGTAAATAAAATTGAATTTACCTTGTCTAGAAGTCAATGATAGAACTTTAATCGCTGGTGGTAATCTGTTGGCTACAAATTTTGAACTTTTACAGGCGGAAAGGATAAAGATTTTCTTTCGGTAAGATGCGCCACACTTTGTTTTTGGCAAACCAGTGCTACATGAAATTCACCTTGTAATAGTGCCTGGGCTACGCTGAATATACTGATCACACGATGTTCATCATTAAAAAAATGATTTACGTGGAGTTCAACAGAAAATGAACACGTTGGAGACCCTTTCGTTCGTAAATGCTCAAGCAAATCTCTCCTGATATTCACGTCGAGCAGCTTTAGAATTTCCGTTACAAAATCCATAAAAAAAATTATATCGGCATATTCCTGGTAAGAAAATTGAAACGCATTTTTACACAACACTGTTCTTCCTTTATCTGTATGACAGATAAGTCTTTATAACAGATTCAAACGAAGCACACAATTTTCATTCTTGATTAGGTTTTAGTATTGCCAAAGTATACAATAAATTTTTTTTAAAATATTTCTAAAGTAACATTCATTTCAATTTAATTTTATGCGTAATTATTTCGTTTTACCTGTGTAGATCATTGAATACACACAGCTAAAATACTGTTTTATAAATTTTGTATTTCATTAAAATTATTTTCAATAATTAGCGTTTTTGTTTTTAAAAAGAATTTTTATAAGGTACAGAAAGAATAGTACGATTTTCTATTATTTTTATTCTGTTTTGCTTCAATACAAAACCGAATTTTAAAAGTCTTTATTTACTTTTTATTAGCTGTATATTAATTTTCTCGGAATTCAATTCTTTACAAGTTTTGTCACTAAGTAAGTCTTCCACATTTATTAGTCATTTAACAAAGCATTTATTAGTCGGTTAAAGCTTTGTTAAATGTATTTATTAAAGCATCTAACAAAGCTTGTATTAGTCATTTACAAACCTAAAACAAACTTGTTTTTCGACACCGAACTTGTTTTAACGTGTTTTATGTCGGATATCTTAAAAACCACTGGAGTTACAGTTCTTGGATCGGTTTTATCCTATTTTCCAGTTTAAATTACATAAGAAACCACCAACTTTACTCCTTAATTTGGCTCCCAAAAATTACAGTAGGGCTTCTTTTTATTAGAAGACCTGAAATCCGGACGAAATTTTTTGCTAGCCGTAACTCGAAAACAAAGTGTTTCCAGACCTATGTTATATTTGAACGTTTTTCATTATTTTCACCAGTAGAATATTTTTTGGCAGTTTCTCCATTTCTTCATGAAACACTCTGTATAAACATAAGTCCAAGGAAATGCTTCGTTCTTGAATTGTAGTTTGCAAACATTTTCGCCCTGATCACTTTTCCAATGATAAAATGAAATCATACTGAATGAAATTTTTGGATTTTAAATTAAGAGGTAAACGTGGTGGTTTTATATATATTTTGACGTAAAAAAATTAATAAAACTGGTCAAAGAGTTATATCTCTAGTAAGTTTACAAAAAATTATTGTAAAACACAAAAAAAAATTATGTTACAAAACACAATTGTTTAAATTTGATGTACAGTAATTTCGTTAAATTGCGAGTAAAAAAATATTGTAGAGAACTTTATTCTGAGAAAATGTAATTATATAACGTCAACTAAACATGAAGAATTTGAGAAATTTGACTTTTATTCTAAACCAAAACAAGAATAATCTCAAAGCTATAAGAAGAACGAATCAGAATTACTTTCTTTTTTATATGATGATAGCCTCTCTACATTGAGTCAATGAGGATATAATGATCTCTTCATTATATCGTCCTAATGATAAAAGAAATGAAGTTGTCAGGGGATGAACAGAATTTCATCCACATTTTGATTTTTATATCTCATGTAAGAGCGCCCACGTACTTCCTTCCATTAAGGTTATATTAAAAATACATTTTGACAGGAAAGTTTTACCGTTGGTATAAACAAACCACTTCTCACTTTTATTTTTATTCTATTGATCAATACAGCATAAAATATTATGGGAATTTATTGTGATGAATCAAAATATTGGCTACAAGAATTATTACATTTCTTAACTTTTGAACTCTGTTGAATCCAAAAATGTTAAAAAAAAGCTGAAATACAATACTGTTAGTATATATGTATAATCGTTGTGTTTGTTTGTATGTATGCGAGTGTTTTGACGTTTATTTTAAGTATCCCTGGTAAACATTTGAAGACAATTAACCAGAAGTGTAAAATATATTTTTAATTCTCCCCCCTAGTACTTAACCCCTTACCACACTAAAAAAAAAAAAATAGTACAAATGTGCAGAACGACCCATCGAGATGTGCAACTATATTGATATCGGTTGTCTTTAGTAAAAAATTCCCTTTAACACTAAAAAAAACTGTTTTAGTAATTACTGTAAAAAAATTATTGTAGGCTTCTGAGAATATTGTGAGTAGATAGAATCGCAAACTTGAAATTTTTGTGAAAGATAGTGTAAAACAAGAAATAGTTAAAGAAATAAAATTGTAGGAGGTTAAATCAATATTTACGCTATATTATGCGTGGTGAGACTAAATCTCGTAATTCTGAAAAAAGTATCAATAGAAGAAGAAACCTATCTTGGTTGAAGCAGACAGCTGCTTCAATCGACCGGTTGCAACAGGGTGAAGATTTACAATATGTGACATCACATGTACGCGTGCAACGTCTACACACAGCTGGACAAATTTTCCTCCAGTCCAGCAGCCGGCCTAATTTTAATATCATCCGGTCGTCAGTCATCTGTATATTCCAAAAAAAATGTCGTTATTATCATTTGTAATAAATATGCGAATCTGGAGCATAATTTATGTTAATTTTTATTAATCGATCGCGATATAACATCAGCACCGGGGACAGCTACACATTTACGCGATAACAATAATTTTAGATGATGTGATCTCAGTTGAAATGAGTATTTATAGATCATGATGGAATAACTGGATTTCTATTGAGCACACAACCACGTTAGACGAGTCGAATAATCTTTTGCATCCAAAAATTACCTTATTTTGGAAGTTACATTATACAAGATATATATACGGTTGAAGAATAATTAATTAATATTTATGAATTAATTACATTAATTAATAGGCGACTAGAATAACTAATGCCATACGAAGTTATGGCAACTTATCTTATAAGATGCCATTACAGACAAATCTTCTTAAGATTTGTAATAAAACTTGCTGCGGAGAAAAATTATTTTATATCTCTAAATATGTAATTTAGTGTTAAAAAACACAGACACGATTTTCCAGGCCAAATCAACTTATACATCTACATTGCTGTAAAACAAACTGCTTTCTATAAAGCTGTTCAGTAGAAAATAATATTTATTAAATTTATAATGACAAAAAGAATATAAATACATATACAAAAAAGAAAATAATATTTTAATATCAAGAAAGATAAATAATAAATAATGATTAGCAGAATGGTTTTTGAAGCTTTCTGAAAAATTACAATTTTTATAGATACACTAGCTTGGTACTAATCCTTCGAATTATATATAAATTTTTGATTAATTTCATTGTTATATCAAGCTATCATCTCTACTATTTTTATACAACTCAGCGCATCTTCGTGAAAGTAGTCTTTCAATTGAACTAGTAACTCGTCGATGATATAGAGGTACGATAGTATTCGAAGAAATCTGTTTCACATTACTTTAATCTTAGATTCCTTCTGTGTTTTTCATTGTGGTTATACTCGTATACCCAAGTATATAAGAGTTCTGTAATGGTGACAATAGCAATGAACCGTTTTTAGGAAAATCTTTCCAGCAGCAAGCTGGACTTCATGAGCAACAGCATCAAGATTTTAATTTTCAGCTTCCCGACTGCCGAGTGAAAAAGTTTGAACTGGCCGGATAATTGTCTATGAAGGCAACTTCAGGGAATGAATAGATGTTCTTCCAGTCAGTTTAAAAGCCATAATGTCAAAAGTAATGATTTTGAGTCTGGCTAGACATTCGTGAAAGCGTTATCATCTAGAAGAAGAAAAAATAAATTGAAAAGCTTTCCCATCCCTTTTAGATTTGAGAAGAAATATTTTTTTTAAATTGGTAATACTATTTATTCATTTAAAAAACCGTTATAATATTTTTTTAAATAAATAAAATTTAACATAAAAATTTATCATTGAGAGATATATCAAAACATTTTATTTAATTTCTTTGAAGAGTCGAGAATGTCCAACAGAATCGTTGACGGGTTTTTTATACCTTTAACGTTTAGAGGTCCATTGATTCAAAAAAAAAACCTTAGCGACAAAATTTGTTCGCTGTACGGACATGCTGAGTGTTAACAAAGTATGGTAATGGTTTTCAACAGTTAAAAATAGACAAATAAAATGTAATAAATACTGCTACCTTGAAACGATCTATTTTTTCTACAAATCCAAAAAACAACCCAATGGGGTAACTAAAAATTTTAAAGAGAAAGGATAGGATTGTGATACATCATTTTAAAGGGCATTGAGAAAACAATCTTAAGAGATCTTAAGGCCTTTGAATAATGGGAAGGATTCATTTCGTCTACATTTATCCAATATTATACATACTACATGCTTCTGAGCAATATATAGAGATCTAAAAACAGTGTAGTAAGCTCCACCACAACATATCACACCATACTTTAACCTTGACTCTACCAAAGGCATAATAAAACAATTTCAGAATTCTAACACGGCAATATTTTTTTTTAAATAATAGAATTTATTTATACAAACACGTAATTGCTTTTTGAGATTAGTAATATGAACTTTCCATTATAGTCTACTGTCCAAAGTAATGCCCAAGTATTTCACAGATGTAGCATGTGAAATGTCCTCACATGAACAACCAGTATTCACCTTACATCCCAACGAGTGATATTTAATACTTCCAACTTTTTCTGCCATACTTTGCAAATTGATGTTCATGTAATTTGTCTTATTTACATTTAAATAAATTCCATTCATCACAAGCCATCATCTTTTGACCCTTAGGTCAGCCTCCATATCATTTTTAATTCCATACTGAGAGGATGCACATAAAAAACAGCTGTATCATCTGCAAAGGAGGTCATATGCACCCGAAAGGAGCCTCGACATAAATCATTAATATATACAAGAAACAGCCCCCGTCCAAGTACAAATCGTTGGGAACCCAATAAATTACCTTGCCTCGTTTACTAAGTACGTATTTATGTATCTCGCTTAACTCAAAAACGATTAGCCGTAGAATTCTGAAATTTTTGATTTAGGCTGTTGTAACATCTAGTTGTGCACATTCCCTTTTGATTGCAATCGACTTTTTGGACAAAAGTGTCCAAAAAAGCTCAAAATCCAAATCTTTTGGATTTTGGACTTTTTATTAACTGCAGTAATAAGCCCTCATTGAGAGATTTCAACGATACATCATAAGCTATACTTACTTTCATTGGTTCCAGAGTTATAGCCAAAAAAATTTAATTAATGAAATATTTGCATCTTACAAGGGGATGCCTACACCATCGGTTCGAATCCGACTTCATTTACTTAAAAAAAATCATGAAAAAAAATCGGAAGTTAACCTCCGATTAAAAAAAAATATGAAAAAAGATGAGAAGTTATAAGTGAAATAAAATTTGATGTACTTTTCATTTTAGTTCCAAAATTTGATATTACAATCGGCTCCCCAAGTGGAGCCATTAGTAAGTCTCTTGAGAAAAAGCACGTGATAAGGGGGTTCCTAAGGAACTTCCAAAATAAATAATTCACAAAAACAGTTACAAGTAATCTTGAAGTCCAATATGGAGTTTCGAATCCAGTCTTAAAACTTAAAAATATTTATCTCAATCACAGAAACCAAACACTAATAATAAAAATAAAAAACAAAAAACAAAGAAAAATAAAAACAATACTACTAGATTTGACGTTGGCAAATTTCAGACTGTCATGCAATAGTCCCTAAGTCGAGTACATAGAGACGTTTCAACCGTCGGACGTCCCTGCTGTTATTGAGTAGATTAATTGCTAAGTGATTGACGTGATTTTCAAGTCTCTGCTGGTATTTAACACTGCGCTGCCGTGCAACCTCACGAACTGACGGAAGCTCTAGATAATCGTGAATTTCATCATTCCGCGTGAACCATGGTGCTTCAGTAATTGCCCTCTTTACTTTGTTCTGGAAGCGTTGTATAATTTATATGTTACTAGTACTAGCTGTTCCCCACAACTCCACACCGTACGTTCAGATTGATCGCAGGGTAGCCTTGTAAATTAATATCTTGTTGGCTAACGTGAGGCCTGAGTTTCTCCGTAGCAGCCAATGTAGTTCCTTATACCTTGACTTTAATGGTTTTCTCTTTATTCTCACGTGACACTTCCAGGTCAAACGCCGATCTAGGTGAAGACCTAGGAACCACACACTCTTCTTTGTGGGATCAAGACGCCATCTAAGTACACACTAGGATAGTCACCATTCCGCATGGCGAATGTGACATGTTTCGATTTATCTTGATTAACTTTAATCCTCCATTTTTTCTGCCACCCGCAGACACGGTCTAATGCCATTTGTAGCTCCGGTGAGGCTAGGTTAGGGTCTTCGTTAACGGCCAAGATAGCAGTGTCATCGGAAAATGTGAGGAAGATGCAATCCTTCAGAGCTGGAAAGTCTGCAGCGAGTATGGAATACAACACAGGGCCCAGTACAGAATCCTGAGGGAGACCCGATCTAATCGTAAAGAATCTCGATAACTCTTCACTGCACTTCACCTGGGCGAAATGCCCCTCGAGATAATTCCGTAAGACTAGGAAGTAGGGTTGAGGAAGTTGTAATTTCAGTTAATAGAGCAAGCCAGATATCAACACCATATCAAAGGCCTGTTGGATGTCTAAGAACTCCGCCGAGCAGAATTTCCTTTCATCCAGACACCCACTGATGACCCTGACGACTCTATGGGATTGCTCGATGGTGGAATGGCTACACCTGAACCAAACTAGTGGTCCAGAATTATCCCTTTACTCTCCAACACTGGCCTAAGCCTGCGAAATAGCAGCTCCTCAAACAATCTAGATAAGATAGGTAAGAGGCTAACTGGTCTGTAAGAAGAAACCTCCTGTGCAGACTTTTCCTAGTTTCAAGATCATTACCACCTGCGACACCTTCCATTCCGCTGCGAAATAAGTCCGCACAACAGCGTTAAACCGATGTTTAACGGACGTGATGCCTTTTAGGAGTAGCATGACAAGCATTTTGGCGTCACTAAGTCAAAATCCCGGAATTTCCCTGGTTGATTAATTTCAGTATCTCCCGTGTAGAGATTGGTCTAATCGAAAACAGATTGACATTGGGTTCTCTAGGATGTCCTCAGTACCTACATCATTAGGACCCTCGCCATCGTGGGGTTGGAACGTTACTAAGTGTCAAGCAAATAGGTCGGCCTTCTCTCTATCATTCCTCACCCACGATCTAGTACGTCTCTGTAGGGTAGGGAGCGTTCCTGGGGATCGTTGTGGTCCGTTCGTAGCCTTCTATAAGGTATATCCGTCACCATTCAGGTGAGAAAGATTTCCGACGTACTTCTTGAATGTCTCGTCTCTGATAGTCTTCAACAACCTCCTCAGCCACCTCACCGCTATTTAAATTTTAAAAAAAGTTAAAAAAAAAATATATGTATATGAAGTTGGAATCGAACCGATGTGTGCATGGTTACGAATCCGACACGTTCTCACTTACACCACACAATTACTTGAGTGACGTGAAACAAAATCAGTATATAAATGAATATAAATGCTAATACTGATATTACAAAAACGTGTGATGCAATATGGTGTCCACTACAATGCAATTGTGTAACTATCCACTTTATTAAAGAATTGGAGGATCGTATCTCATTTTCAAATGAAATAAGTTTAAATGAAGTGCAGCAAAAAATGTGTATACGTAATTTAAGAGGCGTACAAGGAAGTCATGTAGTGTCCATATCAGATTTTTATTTTCTAATGCCCTTTAATATGATCTCTTACAATTCAGCCATTACCATTTCAAATTGTTGAGTGCTACCAACGGGGCTCTGCCTGTGGGTGCTTAGAGTGAGGCATGAAGCAGTTTCAAACTGAAAAAATAGATCGTTTTTAGGCAAGAGAATTTGCTAAATTAAATTTTTTTATAATTAACTGTTGTTAAATATAAAAGTTATTTAAGGGTCGCTATACTTGTTAACACTCAGTACTAGCCTCTATTTGGTTTTGTATCTCAGGAACAATTTGATTTAAAATTAAAATTTTGATGTAGTATTTGTGTAACATGGAAATTCTGTTCATTGTTTTTTTTTTGTTTTAATTATAATAATATTTCTTTTTGTTGTTATTTTTATTAGTAAACAAATAATTATCATGATATAATACTAATTTAAGGGTTTTATTTCTCTTGTTAAGCAACCAGGTTACAAGGCTGTTCTCGTAAGGGTTCCTGACTTACTTAATTTTAAATATTTTATTCTCCCTTCACTTCCTGACGTTTTAGTAGTCTATTACTGGCCCTATATTTCTTGAGATGTAGCATTTCGTGTTACGAGATCATCAACCTTCATTTTCTATCACTTTTAAAAACCTTCGTGATACCTTTCGCAATATCACGAAGGTTAAAATATTTAAAATTATTAAATTATTCTTCTTGAAATGTCCAGTGTTTATAAAACTATAAAAAAGAATTTGTTGTGATAGGAAATGATTGTATCGATTCCGAGTTCAGAAACGTGCTTGAAAGTTGAATTAGTTTTAATGCTTATTATATAAAGGTAATATGAATTTATATATTTATAAACATCTAAAATATTTATCCTATTTAAAGGACATATCTTTTGAAAAATCAAAAATATTTGTAAGTCTGTTCTAAAAATGTATTTATTTGTTTAATTTTTTCTGCGTTTACCATTTTACCGTTATATTAGTAATTTTTTACTAATTTCTTCAATTACGTATTTACATTTCTGTAAGAAGCTTGCATGAATTTTTCCCATTATTTTTCTATTTTTAATTTTTCCGCTGTAGTTATACTACATTGCTATACAGTACACTGTATAAGGAGAACTATGCTAACTGGTCAAAATTTATACGCCTATTTTTTTTGTAAATTTTACATTTCATCACCAGCTTTAACTAAATAAAGCACACGGTTTTAGCATTGAAAAATTCCATAAGGATGTATATACGTACATTGGGCTGTTTTAATTAATTTTGCTTATTTTTGAACTGGGCGGATCGATTTGAATGAAATTTAGTAAGATGATTTCTGTATATGGCACATTATGAAATTTAATTTTAGTGTCAATCGGTCAAGGAGTCGGAACGGAACAAAACGCAAGGGTAGCGATAGATTTATATATCTCTCTACTAATCGCTGAACCTGGACAAAAGTCCCTTGCTGCAGTGTCTTTCTTTTTTCTGGCGAGTATTGATTTATTGGTGGTTATATTTATTTTGTTTATTTATGGACGAAATTATGTATTGCGTTTCGATCCTTAAGATGAGATTGAAATATTAACCGGGACTAACGTTGGGAGTCTAGCCGCGTACGTGCTTCGTTCTCCTGGCGGATTCCCCTTCAGTCCGTCTCCTGAAGTCCTTTCGGTGCTAAAGCCTTCTCGGCCTAGCAGGAATGCGCCTTTTGAAAGCCCTAGTATTTGGAGGATGCAGTGCACTCCCCTCGCAGGAGGGAGTCGCATGTGCTGGCAGTGACATAATTGTAAAATTTAGAATAGGAGGTTGGTTGGTGAAACAAAGTTAGAAAACTTTCTTCACTCGGGCTTTCTGCATCACCACATCTCGGTTGGATTTAGGTCGGGCCGAATTCAGTCCGTAGTAGTGGGTCGATCTTCATTCTTCTTTAGTCTACCTTTCCGTAAAACTGGCTGCGAACAATTTACAAAGCGTAAAACATAAATTGTGGCTCTGAAAAGGCCTCTTCTCCCTTCCGTCGGGCGACAACTGGGCATTTTTTCCGCATTCGTCGCTGTCTCTCGGCGGTCATCGTCATCTTCTTGGATTGGAAAAGAGGATGTTAGATCATACAATTGATTCAGCAATATTCGCGTTCACGAGTGGGAGGGGCGATCGCCTTATTCAATTTAGTAAGAGGTTTTCGAAGAAATTTGAAGAAAATAAGAATTTTATTTTATCTAAACGCACGACCATCTAGGAAGGGTTTGGGGGGACCGCGAGGCAAAAAAGGTGCCCTTCTCGGTTGTCAAGGAGTCAGAAAAATATTGACGTTATGGGTCCCATCTCAAAATTTTATTCAAAGGATAAATTAATTTTAAACAAAATTTAATGTTTCTTAGGTAGCTTAAGATTCTTTCTGATGTTTTGGTTTTACTGAAACCCCCGTAATAAAGGTAGGGGCAAAAACTTATTTTTTTAATATTTTCTTTTAGTCTCAAAGTCACATTCTTGTACTAATTAAAGATTCTATTATATTATTATGTCATTTTGTTTATAAATCAGGCAATTTCATTCTTAGGGTAGTAAGATTTTTTTTATTTTTTTCATTATTTTATCCTTTTGGTTTATATTAAAACTGGAGTAACAGATTTTTATGAAATTTTTACGATGAGTTCTGGATGTGTGTCAATGATGCCATTTAAGTCTGGTTAAAATTGATCAACAGAATGGTAAGATGAGATCTTTATGGGTCCCGTAACGTCCCGTTACGTAGAATGTTATGATTCTCATACCAACTTTTTTCAATAAAATTATTTAAAAATTAATTTATCTTTTGATAATAATTTTGAACATGAAATAGATTCCAGCTTTTTTAAATGTTTTAGTTTCCTTCTTTGAATATGGGAAGTAAAGATAAAAAATTTATATTAATCTAAATTTAAATATTTTAGATCATAAAATAAAATCAGTATCAAAAAATCTGGTTTTTAAATACTCTTTTTTTGTTAAAAAAAATTATGCTAATGTTTAGTTAATATTATATTATCATGTGTTTTTAAACTATTATTTCATAAAAGTTGGAATACCGTTAACATAAACTGATTTGTTTTCTTTATGAATTGATGTTTAAAATAAATATTAATAAATTCAGTCTTTTATTCATAAATTTATTTATAATATGCAGTTATAATCTGATAATATTATATCCTGAGGTATAAATACTAGAGTGCTTTCTTTGAAAATAATGATGTTTACTTTATTTCAGCCCTATTGGTAAATGAGGTTAAATAAATGATAAATAAATGAGGTAAATGATAATTAAATAAATGAGGTAAATAAGGGAAGTTATTTTTTAAATAGTAATTATAAATAATTGCAGAATCTCTTCCTCAATTTGGTTATTATTTCTGTTATAAGGTCACCAACTATAATTAAATTTAAATTAAATATTTATTTTGAATTTAATTTTTTTTTCATTATGATGTAAAAAGATCATATTACTACGTAGTTTATTAGCGGTTTTTTTTAATAATTTGGAAAAAAAAATGATTATAAAAACTAAATCTGTTTCGATTGTTAAATACACATCATCAGTAATAATAGTAGCGTCTAGGCCTTTCATCCAAATGTCTTACGTCGAGCGTTCGAATCCCGGTCAGGCATGCATAACATTTTTCTTTCGCTACAAGATATAAATTTTCTTTATTCCACGCCAAACTTCAAGCATATATTTGCTTATACTATGCATACTTATAGCCAAACAGTTGAGTGGTCTGAAGAGGAGGGCAGGGAAGGTTTGGGTTGTAGATGACAAGTCGATGGAAGAGCTTGGCCGACAGGTTGTGATAAGACTAAACAGGATGTAACAAGTTTATTGGCTGCTATCCGCGCCACTCATGCACCATGCAACTACTTACTATAAGTGCTTTTCCAACCATCAGCGTGCATAAATCAAGTTTTTCCCGTCCTCCGTGATGAAATGCGTTTTTGTCGGTGAAATATACATTTTCAGGCAAACGGAAAGAAAACTTTCCGTTTTCAAAATGGCTTCAAGAGGCTTCAAAAATTCTACAGATTCTTTTTATTTTATTTGTGGTGAGTTAATTGTGGAAAGGCAAAAAAGAAATATAACAAGTTTCGTTAGACGGGTTTACCTTACAAATTTCGGAGTGAAACTAGGAGATCAAGACAAAACGTGGACACCCCACTACGTTTGCTACACATGTGTTGAAGGATTTAAGACGGTGGTCAAAGAGTGAACAAGAAGCGTTCAGATCTGGAATTTCAATGGTGTTGCGAGAGCCATGAAATCAAACCGATGATTCTTACTTTTGTTCGACTTGTATTCACGGTTTCAATTTGAAGAATAAAAAAAGAATCCTCTATCCGAATATGCCATCCGCTTTACGCCGGGCTCCTCATGATCCAGATGTACCAGCACCAATTCCACCAGAAAATTTACCTGACATAGACGGTTCCACAAGTGATTTAAATGAAGATAACATCGAGGAGTACGAACCCGGAGACAGCTGTGCACCAGAGCTTTAGTAACAATCTGAAGTAAACGATTTGGTTCGCGATAGCCGGCAGTAAACATTCTGGTCAGTCGAGACACTCGGCTTGTTGAATGTAAGCGATAAGGCTCGAAATGGTGGCCCGCGCAGGCGCAAGCACACATGCACGCGATGCAGCTTCACCCACTGTGTACGGCGCCGCGCTGCCCACACTGTTCATCGTCTGCTGTTACCCTCTCCAACAGATGTATATATAGCCACTCGTACACTTAATGTCTCCACATGCTTGCCGATTAAAGACAATGTTGTGCTATAACGATCTGCCGCAGTTATCGTGCTTTATACTATTTTGAAAAGGACATATTTTTTATATTTTATTTTGTCCGTAGTAAATATGTGTAAAATTTAGTTTTTGAAAGATTAGCCGCCCTGGGCCCGGGCCCATGGTGGATAACAAAACTTATTAAGAGCAACCAAGAGAAAATTAAATGAAACTCTAGTAAGAAAGATAATGAGAAGAATATTTGAACTGGTCTGTGAGAATGCTGATGGAGAACGAAAAATAATGTAAAAATTAATGACTTACTGAAAAATGAAGATATTGTAAGATTTGGGAAGGATTATGTGAGTGGGTCATGTGGTGATGAATGGGAGAGGAGAGGATGGCAAGGAGGATATGGAGGGAAACATTGTACAATAGAAGAAGAAAAGGAAGATCACGGTTTAGATGGATCGATAATGTAGAGTGTGACTTGAGGACGCTAGGCGTTTTCAATTTGAGAAGACAGGCAGAGAATCGAGATTGATGGCGGGACTATGATCGGGAGGCCAGGGATCACATCGGCCAGTAGCGCCTAGAATTAACTTAAAACTTCCATATTCTCTTTTGTACACTTGTATTTATGTAATTTTTTAACAATAAATTTCATTTTCAGTTTACTTCGAGAAAAAAATGAATTTTTTTCATATTATCTAGTATAACTACTAAGCAACTACAAAAGGGTTGTTATTTAAATGACAATAAGCAATTTATTATTAAATTTTAAATAACCAACGATTACGTTTAATAGTTATGCATATTGAATAACTTATTTTTAATACAATTATAATAAATTATTAATAATAAAACCTTGTTATTTAACAGATGTCATTTATTTCAATGATAAAGATACAATTAAATTTTGAAACGATATGACTATACGGTTGTAAAATACTCACATTACCTTGTATACATAAATAGTAGTACGTTTATCACTATAATTCCTATTAATATCTTTTTCCTTACTTCAACAGGATCAAGATGCATTTTATAATTGCTGTGCCAGCAAGATAGCCTCCTATATTGTCTTATTATCCTATACTATCTTGAACTTACCAATGAATTATAGATAGTAATCTTTATTTTTTCAGACATGTTATTTAATTTATAGAATTTGAACGTAGATATTAAAAATTCCCTTTGAAATATTTTATGTGGAGTTTTATTTACAGTTTTTTCTCGATTAAAAAAAACTAATATTATTTGTTTAAATGAAAAACTAATCCTACAGGTTTGTTACATAAAGGCGGACTGTAGGTTATATATTCTAGTGTATTTTATTTGAAATATATTTACTGTGTTGCCATAATAATAACAGTAGAATTCATTTTTATGAATTCCTAAGTAGAAAAATAATGGTATTTTTAATATAAATTTACTTTTTGATGATTAATTTATTAATTACTAGTCAGTCAGGGCTTTGCTCGCCATTCCCGTTTAGCTAGAAGGCTTCGCCCCCTGGTTATCCGCACTGTTCGTTACCCTTACGGTTGTAAGAATAACAATTAAATAACAATTAAGATATTTAGACTTTATAGAATTCTGAAAATGAAATAAATTATAAAAGACAGAATAGTAGGAACTTTTTTTGAAGGTGAGGTGAGGAAATACCATTTACCTACGCTCCCCCAAGGGGAGCAGTGTCGGGCACGAAACAGGTTCCGCAAGATATTATTAATGGCGTATGTATTGGCCTGCGCCCTACCGACTAAACCTAACTACTCACTCATCCCCCCGAGGCTGGACCAGCAATTAAGCATTACACAGCTCCGGGAGGTGCTTTCGAGTTCGGGGATCCAGAGTCCCTGTTCATCAACATCACCACCCATCAACGCAAGCACGGACGAACGACGACTCCGCAGAGAGTTGTCATGTCACTCCCTCCCTATCCGATCCGTATCTTCATGTGTTTCACAGATCTTGTCGCTCGCTTGTCTCATCCTCCTACGCCAAGGTCCTGTCCCTGTTCTCTACCTCTTTGGTTTGTAGGATGACAGCCAGGTTCCAATCTCGTTCACTACGCAGCATAAAATCTATGGGAAACTCCGGTGTCAGTTCATGTTAACACAAGTTGTTAACGCACTAGATCCCACCTCTGGCAGTGAGTGACAGACCATTTGTTCTGCCATATCGATATCGGGGCAGTATCTACACCAAGGGGACTCTCGCCTTCCAAATCGGCCCAAGCATTCTTCAAAATCCCCATGACCGGGAGCACTTGTGTAAGATAATAATCTTTCTCCCCATGCCCCCCCCCCGCGTATCCACGGGGTCAACCTGATAATGAGACGCCTCGTTCATAAACCCGTAGGCAACCCCTCTCAAAGTGTCTGCCATTCCTCCAGGAGTAAGCTTTCTGCGTCTTCTCTGCTCATACCATTATAAATCCTCAACAATTTACTCGATTTAAATACGAGTAGTATCGGTGGTACAGCTGCTATCACCTCTACCGCGTCTCTAGAAATCGTCGTATAGGCCAACGTGATATTGATTAATGCCTCTTCTTAAGTGAGGAGAGCCTATCCGCATTCCTTCTCTTCTCTAATGCAACCTACCAAGCTGGGACGGCGTAAAGGAGAATGGAAGCGACCGCAGAGAGGATTAGGTGTTGCTTACTGTTCCTTGATCCCTTGGTATTGGTCATCAATTTGTTCAGCCTCCCTTGTGTACTCTCCGCACGACTGCAGCCAAGTACACATTAAAAAGACCCGACTGATCCAGGTGTATTGCCAGGTAGTTTTTTCCGATGAGTCTGAGGAACCCCATACACGAGCGAAGTGTTGGGCTCGCCAACAGGTTCCGCAAGATGTTATTAAGAGTGCGAAAAAACCTCCTATCTCACCGATCCTCCCTTCTCGGGGTTCGTTCAGTAATTAAGCAATTCTCAGCCACGGGAGATGCCTTTGAACTCACGAGTTCATGAGTGCCCGTACATGGATCGCCAACGCCCATCCATGCAAGCATAAACGAACGGCGGCTCCGCAGAAGGCTGTCCTTCCCGCCTCACTCACAGGTCAAGCTCTTCTTTCTGGCTTTTGGCTAGTTAGGCTACCAGTGAAAAGCACTAACAGCCCCTTCTCATTTCCTCTGCATCCTTAAGCCGAAGAACAACCGTGGTAAATTCGTTGAAAGCCCTGCAGTCGCTGGGTGAGGTTGTGTGATCAACAATCACGCAACCTGTTATGAACAACAGGTCGAAGATCAACAATACCGGCTTGCGTACGCTGGACGCTCCACTCTAGAGTAGTGGAACTGGGTGTGTTCCGCTGTGCCTTAAGCGTGGTAGAACATGCACGTGGTCTGCCAATTCTATACAGGAACGACTCAAAATTCTCATGCTCCGTGAATACCTGTATAATGTGGAAATTCACATTTCCATGCCTTCTGTTGATTCATATCTCAAGGTCAATGATAAGTTTCCTAGTCCATTCTGAGCATCGGCCAGCTCTCCATCAGTCCTTCCAAATATTGATGGTGTTCTTCAACTATTGATCCCTGCCCGTGTATCTTTGAGCCAGCTCATTAATCTGCAAGTCCACAGGAGGGACGGCCGCCAGAACGCATGCCGTGTCGTATGAGACCGTCCTGCACGCTGTTATTTTATACAGTAGGGGTCTCCTGTGGAGCCTCTACCAGCCTCGTTAAGTTTTTCTGTACTCTAACCGCCGCACCACAAATTGGGGCCGCGTAGAGCAGGGCAGAAGTGATGGTAGACATGATAACCATGCGCTTAGAGGCCCTTGGTGCGACCCTGGAGGACATTAATCGATTCAGAGTCCTCTCCGCTTTGTCACAAATTTCCTGTACGTGCACACTAAACTTACAACATTCGTCAATTGTGACCCCCAGATATCTGACCTTATGTTTTGGTTGTAAAATATAACCCCCCCATCATCTCAAAGTGATGGGTCTAACTCTTCTTCTAACCAGTCAGGGTCATTTATTTTTTATTTTTTGTTTATATCTACAAGTTGTTTTGTTCTTTATTCGACTATTTATTGTTTGTTTCTTTCATAGACTATTTATTTTTTTATTTGCTAATTTTTTTTTTTTTTGGACTATGAAGTGTAAGCAGACATTTTTTTTTCTACTAAATTTGAAGGTCACTGATTACTCATAACTATTATTATGGATTCACTTATTATGGGATTTTCTTAAAAACTCCCTATCATGTGCTTATTGTCAAAAAATCATATACTTATAGTTCCCCTTATGGAGCCGATTGTAAATATACTGGTTGAGGAATAAAAAACGTTTTCTCTAAAATGCCTCTGAAGAAAATCGAAATTGCTTTATTTTGCTATATCTCCTCACCACCCTAACAAATTTTGTAAACAAAAATAAAATGATCAATATTCCCCACATATAGAAATATTTGAGCCAAATTTGAAGAGAATAAGTTTGGTCAATCCAGAGATATAAGGGAAAAAGGAGTGCAACACGCATTTACACCTATTTTGTTTTAATCTAGATGAATTAGTTTGGCCTTAAAACGTAAAGATTTGTAATAAATCCGATACTCAATTTTTGATACGATCACCATACTTTCTAATTACCTTTAATATAGCTATTCTAGATATCTTTGCCGGAAAAGTAATACCATACCGATAAAAAAAATGTATATATAGTTTTTATTCATTTAACTCCACTCGGTTACCGATATGTAAAAGAATAAAATAAGTTTAAAGGTAAGTGATAATCTCTATGAAGTTGTACAGTCATTTTTCACCTTAATATTTGTTATCACAATTAATTGTTTACTGAAGTAACTGATAACAGTTGTTTCTTATAATTTAGGAAAAGTAATCAACTGTAATCTTTTCAAAACAATTATTAGTGAAATATTTGTTTGTTTTCTTCCGGTATCTTATAATCTAAAATAATATCTCTTAAAATATAATAAAAAATGTTATCTTTGAAAGATAAGATGATAACCGTTTTTAGCCTTGATTATCTTTTATATCTCTAATTCAATGTACTAATTCTAATATATTTATTGAAAGTTATATTGATTTCTTTCTATTTATTTTTATGTCTTAAAATACGCACTTGTTTTCAAGTGATCTAATATACTTAATTTGATTAATATTATAGAGAACTTTTGGAATGTAACATTTTTTCGGCAGATTCTTGGAAATAGAATGTACTTTTCATAATGAATTCTTTTTTGGAATTTAATTCATTTTTTTTTTTAAATAACGAAATGTTACTAATATAAAAAAGATTGTAACACGGGAAAGAACATGAACAGCACTAAAATATTAACAAAATTAGATTCTCCCATTATAAATATGTTGTGATAATTTATTCATCCATTAACTATACTTTTGTAAACCTTATAAACATGGCTTATCCATTAATAGTTATGATTAAAAGATTTTTCAACAATCAAACATTAATATGTTACTTATTAAGTAAAAATGGATAAAAAATAATTTAAACAATACGAAATAAAAATGGAACCATACATTCTCCAACAATGCAAAGAAATTGTGAAAATTCACTATAAATATGGAGCTAATTTCATGAGACAGTTCGTAAAGCTCGTGGTGTTTTCAATCGTTATGAAGCGCGTCTCTTACGCCAACTGTAAAATTAATTGCTAAATTTGAGAAAATTTATTTCTGTCCCAAGAGTAAAATGAAGCCATACAAAAATTTTTGGAACTTAATTATTGGGTAAATTTGATGATTTCATACGTTATTAAAATAATTTTTTTTTTGGGTTTAAATTTATCTTATTTTCCTGCCATATTTCTTTAAGTTTTGTTTTTAATAATTCAGATTTATTAAACTGCTCCCTATGTTCAGTTGATGTTACTTAGATTTAAATTTACTCAGACTTAAAATTTTTACAAAATTTTATTTGTTTACTAGCAATTTAAAGAAGTTATTATACAAAAAACCTAAAAAATTGTGTTTTTCAAATACCAGTATTTTATGTTTTACTATAAGTTATTCACAAATTACTAGATATACAGTTCTGGGACTGTTTTATTCATTGAATTTTTCAGGTAAATAAACGGAAGAAACCATAAAATTTCGCCTTTAGTTACCAGGAATTTCAATATGGATTCATTTTACTCCCGGAGCAGGAATCAGATATAAATTTTTCATAAGCTATAAATCGAAAATGTAGCGTTTCCGGCCTCATATTTATATGAACCTATTTCTTTAGTTTCACTTGTAGAACATATCCAAATTTCCTTTTTGTTTCTTTGTCCAACTCACTTTTCTCTCTCTCTCTCTCTCTCTCTCTCTCTCTATATATATATATATATATATATATATATATATATATATATATATATATATACCGGGTGGCTGAAAAGTAATGACATTTATGGTTGCCATTTTTGTTTAAATAATCAGAACTTAATTTTTTTTATACCGTTTTGGTCGTCTCTCAAGGAATTTAAAACAATATATCACATAAACATATCCCATTTAAAATATTTGAGTCCCTCCGCTCATCCTGAAGATTGAATACACTAAATTGCGTCTTACTATGTTAGCCTTTCTGATCGGAGAAGAATTCCATAGAGAAAATAGGGATATCTGAAATAAAAAAAAAATTAAAAGGGAGCATACAACAATAGTTGTAGCTATCTGAAACAAAGACATTGTTGGCCGCCATTTTGGATTGAGCAATCAGAATTTAGTTTTAATTGTATCATTTTTACCGTCTCATCAAGCTCTTGAAAATGATGTATCAAATGACCATTAATCCCATTTGAAATTTTTGAGTTGCCCCCTCACCTACTGCCGCCCGAAAATCAAAAATAATGAAATATACGTTTATTGAAGTATACCCTCGGTACAAGGAAGAATGCCGCAAACCGCATCCAGTTATTTCAACTATAAAAAAGTTAGAGGATATATAATAAGTTACTTTTCAGCCACCCGGTGTATGTACTTAAATATGAAATTATTTATGCAGTAATTATTTATAACAATATTCGTTTATATTTATAAAAAATAATCTCAAACCAAAAAAAGCAGGATGCATTCAGTAGTAGATATATTATCAGTGGATTGTCGGGTGAGGTAATAATATCTGTCAGTACTGCTTGTACACTTGTTTTTAGCACGTTACTTATTCGGCAGACATTCTGGTCTGAAAGAGACTTGTAACAGTATACAGATTAAAAGTCATTCTGACATTGAAATGGATTGTGCGGATTCCTGTGTAATATATAATATACCCTTAAATCCTGTTTAATGTATATTATTATACTGTATATATTTGTTATTATACTATCCTTAAATATAAATCCTTAAATATATACTATCTTTAAATAGAAATCTCACAGAAAGAAAATCTGTCTTTCTTGCTTAGGCTTATATGTACACGTCGTTAATAATTTTTTTTTTAAATTTAATTAATCACATGTACTTTAGTGTTCTATTACTTTTTTACTTCCTTGTACAAAGTAAGGGAACTACTGTAGTCGCAAAAATTTCAGATTTGAACGGAAATATCCATTTTGGCAATCCCTGTGTCCATTTTGAGTAGTTTCGGCGTGCCATCTGTACGTACGTATGTATCTCGCTTAACTCAAAAACGATTAGCTGTAGAATGTTGAAATTTTGTATTTAGGACTGTTGTAACATCTAGTTATGAACGTCCCCTTTTGATTGCAATCGACTGGGTGAAAAAAGCTCAAAACCCAAAATATTTGAATTTTGGATCTTTTTTTAACTGCAGTAATAAGCCCTCGTTGAGAGCTTTTCAACGAATGTCATAATGAGTACTTATTTCCATTGGTTCCAGGGTTATAACCAAATAAAATTTTAATTAATAAAATATTTGGGTCTTACAAAGGGAAGGCACATCGGTTCGAATCCTACATTATATATATATTTTTTAACTTTATTTTATTTAAATATATTGATTTATTGATCATTATTAACCTCTGAATGTAAAAATATTTTTAACAATAAAAAAAAGTATGAAAGAAAAGTCAGAAGTTATTAGTGAAATAAAATTTTATGTACTTTCCATTTTAATTTTAAAATTTTTACAATTGGAGGTTAATAATTATTAATAAATCAATATATTTAAATTAAAATAAAAAAGTAAAATAAGAAGAAATTTAAAGAAGTAAAAAATCAATAAACTTAAAGTAAAAAAACAAATGTTAAAAAGAAAGAAAAATATATATATATGAAGTCTGATTAGAACCGATGTGTGCATGGTTACGGATCTGACACGTTCTCACTTACACGACATATTTACTTGAGGGACGTGAAACAAAATTAATATATAAACTATTATAAATGCTAAGGAAATTTTTAGGGCCATTTTTCTTGAGTATTATTGAATATCGCGTGTTAGTACTTTGTGATGAAGACACGTAAACAGTGTACTATTCACACACGCAATATGGTTCAGTTCGGTGTACCGAAGCCCGTGCCTTCCCATTACCTATAGTAATATGGATGTTAGGTGCCTTATACGGATTTAAGTTTTTATAAAAAAGGTCACTGTAGTTATTTTCTTTCAGAATTAGAAATAATTTACTTATGAAAAACAAATTTTTTAAAACATTAAACACGATCTTGGTATATTTGAATAGTTTTATTTCCAAACCCAATGTTTTACCTTTTACTTATTCTCAAAAACGGTTAGCCGTACAATATTGAAATTTTGTATTTAGGACTGTTGTAACATCCAGTTGTGCACCTCTTTTTTTCATTGCAATCGACATTTAGAGTAACTGAATGTTATGTTGGTAATAACCATGTATATTATTATATCTAATTATTTAATATCAATTGAAAATTATAATTTAGAACCATATTATTTTTTGATATTCTTAGCAAAATCTTTTAAAAATTCTATATCGTTTTTAAAAAAATTATTTAATTTAATTATTTAACAGAACAATAAAATACAATGTTATGCTGGTACTAACTGTACATTTTTGAATTGTATTCAGTTTAAAGTGATAGTTGAAAATTATTTTATTTACCTTTGAAATTTGAATTCAAATAATTATTTTTTTTTTTTATTTGTTTTTACTAGAAAAATTATTTTCATTTATCATAAGAATGATTTGTAATTCATTAATTTCAAAGTACTTACTCTATCCTTCAAATCTATATTTTTGTTTAGTTAAAGTGTAAGTACCTTTCAAATGACATCTTTTTCTTTTTGTTATTCGGGAAGTGATTCTGGTCGTAGAAAAAGTATGGTACATAACTTGACTTGTAACACATATTACGCACTCGTGAAAATTCGTAACTTTTTTTACTTGTGCTGATTAAATAAAGTTTAACCAGTATAAATTTAAATGAAGTGCAGCAAAAAATGTGTATATGTAATTTAAAAGGCGTACAAGGAAGTCATGTGGTGTCCTCATCAGATTTTTACTTCCTTATACAAAGTAAAGGAAGTATTGTGATCGCGAAAAAATTCACTTTTCAGATTTTAACGGAAATATTCAGTTTGACCATCCCTGAATCCATTTTGACTAGTTTCGGCGTGACGTTTATACGTATGTATGTATCTCGCATAACTCAAAAACAATTAGCTGTAGGATATTGACATTTTGGATTTAGGACTGCTGTAACATCTAGTTTTGAATCTTTCCATTTGACTGCAATCGACTGAACCAAAAGTTTCCAAAAAAAGCCCAAAATCCAAAAGATTTGGATTTTGGACTTTTTGACTTTTTCTTAACTGCAATATTAAGCCCTCATTGAGAGCTCTTTAACGATATATCATACGTAGTACTTATTTTCATCGTTTCTAAAGTTATAGCCAAATAAAACTTTAATAAATGAAATATTTGGATCTTACAAGGGTTCGGATCGTACATCGGTTCGAATCAGAATTCATCTCCATTTTTCAATTTAAATAAATTGATTTATTAATAATTATTAACCTCTGATTATAAAAAAAGTTGTACAACAAATAATAATTTAATAATAACAATTAAAATATAGTATGAAAAAATATAGAGAGTTATTAATGAAATAAAATTTTATGTACTTTTCATTTTAAAGAGATATGTGTATGTAATTTAACTGGCGTACAAGGAAGTCATGTGGTATCCACATCAGATTTTTTTACATATTTGTTAGATATTACAAATGTTAATCGATCTATATTGTTGATCGATTGTATTTCCTTAATAGAATAGTTTCCAAATGACTTTAACTTATGAGAAGAAATTTTTAAGTTTTGCTATTTTTTCATTTTATCAGTTTCTATCGAAGGATAATACTGATTTCATAAAATTAAAATAAAAAACTTAATATTTTTTTACTTTCATTCTATCAAATTCTGATATTTTCTATTTATTTTATGTAATTTAAAAAAAATTCTTACACTAATACTGAGGTACAACATTTTGTTTCATGAAATACTTAAGTCAAACCACAATATGTTTCGACATACTTTAGTTTGTATTCCATACAAAAATAAAGATAGTCATTATGTAAGTTTTATACTACTGTTAAAATTATGGAAAAAAATGAGAAACGGAAAATCCTCGATTCCCAATTGACTGAAATACTCAGATATCGATAATCTATATATATATAAAAATGTTGAGTTCGTTTGTGTACGGCTTCAAAAACTCAAAATGTTCTGCACCGATTGAGCTCAAATTTTAGCACGATATATAACCCGCATCAAAGATTGTTTTCATCTATTTTTAATAAATCTATCTATCTATTTTTAATGTGTACAGTTTTTTAATAAATAAGAGGCTTTTTTAATAAATCAGATGGAAATGTAAACAAAGGAAAACCAATCAGATCAATGCAAGATGGCCGCTGTCAAACACAACGACCAATCACAAAGAGCCCGTATGGCCGTTGCCAATGTAAACAAAATCACAACTGATTAAGTAACAAATTTCTTTGAATTATATTTAACAGCTAAAACATCTGTATTTTATTAAAAAAAAACAAAAAAAAAACACCAAAACAAAAAAAAAAAGCCACAAAGAAGGATGACTTACAGTAAATAAATTAAAACACCCAACTTTCTTATAGTCTAGATAGACTTAAGACGATGCAAACAAAAAAAGTCGTAATAACCAAATACACAGAAAATAATATCCCTACATAATGACCAAAAAATCCTTTGTTAGGTTATTTTTTTTTTTACATATATATGACCAAACAATCGTTTTTTGGTCATTTAGCGTTCTTTGCTATGTAAAAGCAAAGAACAAAATTCACAAATAGTAACACTGAAACCACACAACTAAGTATTCGTTTTTTTTTGTTTTTTCTAACTTCCGAAACCACCGTTATGGATTGCTTGAGATGATGATATGAATGATTTATAGCGTATGAAAATGCAATGCCTGACCGGGATTCCAACTCGGAACCACCGGATTAAAGTCCGAGACGTTACCACTCGCGCCACGGAGGCCGGCCATTGCTCGAATACCTCTTCAATACAAATACCTCAAATACAAATTCATTCTTCGAATACCCATAATCCCGACCGATACACCATTTTAATTTAAAAGATTGCAATTCCCAATTCGATTGGCATTTGCAATCACAATCAATAAAGCTCAAGGTCAATCTTTAGAATTGTGTGGTTTAGATTTAGATGCGGATTGCTTCTCACATGGGCAACTGTATGTTGCGTGTTCCCGAGTCGGCAAACCTTTGCCGACTCGGGAAAGGATAGCCTTTATATCTACGCAGACAGTGGAAAAACAAAAAATATTGTATATCCACACAAGTATTGCAAAATTAAACTTCTATGAAATGTATGCTTTGTTTTGATTCTCATTTCTCATCCATGCAACCACAATGTGCCACAGCGAAGCGTGGCGGGTAGAGCTAGTATTTTATAATAATTTTTTTCAGTTAGATGTATTTTATCACCTACTTTCTAAGCTTAATAAATTTTGAAATCTAAAGAGTTCTATTGCCTTAATGTTCTTTCTTTAATATGAAGTAGTCTTCGTAGATGGGGATTAGTTCACCAAAAAACATGGGATTCTTCGTATATTTTGGATTTGAACTTGACGTGATTTTCTAGTCGTTGTTGGTATTTAACACTGCGCTGTCTCATAACTTCACGAACCGTCAGAAGCTCCAGATGTTCGTGAATTTCATCATTCCGTGTGAACCATGGTGCCTCTGCATTTGCTCTCGTTACCTTGTTTTGGAAGCGTTACATGATATCCAGGTTACTATTACTTGCTGTTCCCCGTAACTCACAACTTCCAGGTCAAACGTCGGTCTAGGTGAAGTCCTAGGTACCGCACGCTCAATGTTTGTGGGATCAAGACACCATCCGTGTACACACTGGGACAACCACCCTTTCTCATGGCGAATATGACATGCTTTGATTTATCCTGATCAACGTTAATCTTCCATTTTTTCTGCCATGCACAGACAAGATCTAATCTATCGTGAATATGTTTAGAAAACGTTTTCTTAAAATATATTTCCCAACTCTAAATATATGTATTCTGATTTTTGTTGTGTTTTTTGGCTCTTAACTCTTCATTTTTATTATTAAATTTTTGCTATTTTTCTTCATCGCTTAAGGGCCTGTTAAAATTAAAGTAGCTTTGGAACGTGTACTATATTCCGTAACCAAAATGAGAAGCAATCTTTTCATTACTTTTATAAAAGTCATTCTTTATGTTTTTAATATTTTTAAACAATTATCTTTTAATTTTTGTTTGTTAAGGATCGCTTCTTTATAGATAAATTTTCCTAAATCTTCCCCACAGAGTAAGGAAGCCCCAAAAATCAAAAATATTTTTATTTAAAATTTAGGTATTTGATGTTTAAATCTTTTTTTTTATATACAGCCCGCCGGGCTGGTTAACAGTTAACTCTTCGCAAATCAATTGTTTAACAGTTGATGTCCGAAGACGAAGGTTCACATTCTATTAAAAGCTAGTTGTTTTTATACGGTTTGGATACTAACAGTGGATACCGGTGTACTTTGGTGGTTGGGGTTCAGTTAATCATACGTCTCAGGAATGGTCTTTACAAGACTACGCCTCATTACATTTCATACATATCACCCTCAGCTCATTGAGCCGTGGGTTAGGGGTTGTTGATTGTTCACTAGTTGAACAGATTAGGAAAATTAAAAATATATATTTTTACATTTAAAAATAATATTTTGGTGTTATCTAATTGTGAGGTTGATTGGGTATTCGAAAATTAGTGCATCATACTTCATTAAAAACATAAACATTGCACGTATTTTATTGATCTAATTCATTTCTGCATTTTCGTTCATATCTGCTCAATTTTATAAATAAAACTGTTGAAATAGTTTTCTTAATAAGTTGTTATATTACTTTTTCTTTGTACTGACCTTATCCCATTTCATTTGGGATCACCCCAACATCATTTGATATTTTTTTTTACTTTTCATTCGTGGTCTAAGAAGTACGATCCGTTTGCATCGTCCTTCTTTGTTGTTCCCTTATGCCATTTTCCCCTATATTTAACGATTTATTTTTATCATTACCGTATCTTTTATTTAAACCTCTAGTACAGGGACGGCCACGATCTCTTTTGCCACAAAATCCATGTTCTTGCCATGTGGTTTATCATCTCGATGCATGACATGGCCTTATTAGTGCAGGCGTTATTCTCTAAGTTTGTCATGTTGGTAAAACTTTGAAAGATCCATGGGTGTATTCATTTCTAATCTTGGCCGATCCTTTTACTTTTCTGTCCATCTCATCATATATATATTTTTGTTATATGGAATTTTTTGTTCATTAGCTTTTCGAATTGCTCAATACTCTGTCTGATCCTTAGATAAGACACATAGCAATTTATTAATTTTCAATTTGAATCATGATTATTTACCAATAATTATTAATGTAAAAATTGATGGTTTTTGTTTTTTTAAATATTTTGTTAGTTTTAATAAAATTATAAAAATAATTTATTATTTAGCCATTGTTTATTATATTTTTTTTTAAATTAAAATATAAAATGTTAATTAATATCATTAAGATAACTGTTCAATAATGACAAGAAAATTGTGGAAGGAAAAGCTTGTAGTTTAACCTTATTTACGCTATTTATAAAACGGCAAATATTGAATTAAACTATAGACTAAATAGAATTGCTTGGAATAAAATTGGAGACAAAATAACCCTATTGACCTGTATTTTTTTATTATTGAAAAAAAATTTCTCTATCGTCATCAAACACGTTGACTATACCGTAAATTACAAAATAACATCACGCTCTGACACGTGGACTGAAGTGACTTGTTAAGTCTCTTCCCGTGTGATAAACCAGTTCATCTTATGATTGTAATTCCAACAATTTTATTTCAAAATTTCTAATAACTTATTTTTTCTGAAAATTTATGATACAATTTCTCGCCTAAGAAAGATTATTTATTATTATTATTTGAGGAAATTTATACTAATGTAATAAACTAATCGTAAAAACTTTTGTACTTTTTCTCATGGTATGTTCGGTCTTAATTTTAGAAAATCCGGCAATGAATCGCAGGTATGATCAAGTTATGCAATCTATTTTTGAATTCTATAAATTCAATCATTTTAAATTCTATTGGTATCTTTACGATAAAGTAGTTCCCCTTTATTAAAAATCAATAAGGAATGATTAAAATATTCACTAAAATTGATTAAAACATTTTTTAAATTCATTAAAATTTTTAAAACATTTTTTGATTTTTTTTTAATTAGGGGCTTTTCCATCAGGGGAAAAGGTATTAAGTTATTTTAGGGACTTTATTGTTTAACAGAATACGTTTTAAGCATTAAAAATTTGAAGTTGCGCAAATTTTTTGTTTTATTTTGAGGCTCCCATACTTAAGGGGGAAGAATTCAGGTAAAATTCATTTTTAAGTAAATAAATGCGATAATAAATTAAAAAACAGAACTTTTTAAATTGTTTAAAATATACAAAGATACAGGTATAATTCTAAATAAATAAAGTTGTAATTTTCTAGCAAGGGGGTGAACTTTTTTTGCTAATTTTTTTTTATCAAGAAATACTAAAGAATAAGGCTATCAAAAAATTAAGATTTTTTAAAGATTTTTGTGATTTTTTCACTGAGTAACTTGCGAGATGGATCTAAATGCAAAATAATTTTTTAAAAATTACAGAAAAAATATATTTGTTGCTACTACCAGACCATGGAGTGGTTAGGGATTGGAGTGGAACTACATCTACTAAACTTTTTTAGATGTTTGAAGGCCTATTGATGTAGAAAATATAGATGCAAAAAACTCCCATTATCTCCTTTCTGGAGCAATATATATCTAAAAACTTTATAGCCATTTTTTTAGGAGGGAAGTGAATATTAAATAACAATTTTTGATCATTTTAGATGTTGTTAAAAAAAAATTCAACTTTAGAAGAAAGTTTTTTTACCAAAGAGCCCCAGTAAAAACTAGAAATTTTATTTCGGCCAAAACACCCACACTCTTTTTTCCGATTCTTGCAAACATTTAATACATTCTTTCACCGCAAAGGTAGGAAAACTGTTTACCAAGTTTGAAGAAAATCGGTCAACGGGGTCTAGAATTAAAAGACCAAATACAGGCCAACATACATACGTATTTATATAGTACAAACGTCCGTCTGACAACAATATTTTTTTTGGACTTGAGCATTGAAATAAAATATTTTTTTGCAAATTATTTACAATTTATTTACTTTTTTTTTAATGTTTCCTTAAGGCACAAAACTTAATAAAAGATCAATTTTTTTTAGAATTTTTTTTTACCGCTTTAGTTATTCCCGCTATGGCTATATACTATAGCTTTCTGCTATTGCATCATATATCACTATACCTAGGAAAGTAATACAAAACTGATAACAGTAAAATAGATGAGACAATTTATTAAAAAATATCCCTTTCTACCGATTGTAAAATTATTTTTTTTGTTTTCATTTTTATTTACATTTAATTGATTTATCATTAGTTTTATTAAAATATTTTCTTAACCTAGAATAAATCTTATAACTATGTTTAAGTTACTTATCTCCATAATTTCATTCGGTTTACAATTTTTAGTACGCAACTTCGGGTGTTTTTTCTTCAGTTGCATTTTTTCATTTAAATTATGGTCTGCCCAAAGATTTTTCCCTTCTGTTTTACCCAAATTTATCGATTTTATTGAGGTATTGTTTCTTATTAATAAATCTTTGAACCCACTGTAGTCTAGACTCTTGCTTATAATTAACTATAACAGTTTTTATGTATTGTACTCAAAAATTTAAGAAAAATAATAAAATCTTTAATTATAAACAAAATCATGTAATATATGTGAGAGGAGCTGTAGAGTACACAATTTAGTTTGTTTTTTTAGATTGTATACTATCTATGATTTATTATTTGTATTTGGAATTATATTTTTGTTTATTTTTGAATTATTATCCGATCATCATTAAATTTAGTATTTCATAATTAAATAACGTATTTAAAAAAATAAACTGAATTTTCCCAAAAATTACCAATTTTAGCTTACAAAAATCTGATTTTCAATAAAATTATTAACATATGAGAATTTATGTTGACTAAATTTTTTAATATTTTTATTTAAACTTCGACTATTTCATTATTCTGTTAAGTATATTATTGGAACATAAAATGATTACTTTTAAAAACAGGCTGCAGTTTCACGTTCTCTTGTATATTGATATATACGTTCTCTTTGATATTGAGATATCATAAAAAAGTTAAACGAAAAAATTTATTAAATTTTCTCTTTATATCACTGTTTATTTATTTTTCAGTTTATTAAAAATATAGTTGTACATTGTTACTTTTTTTTATTACATAATTTAATATAAAATTGGGGTGTATAATATTTAGGATACGTAAAATAAAATCTACTTCCAAATGATTAACTTAAAGAAAAAAATTTTTGAAAAGTTTGTAACTTTTTCTAGATAATATAACTTGTACAATATTTACCTCCTTTTCAAGGCCAAATTTCCAGGACATCATAGCGAGTGATTATTGTTAACTGGAACGATCCTTCGAAGGATATGTCATCATAATTCAGTGTTGAAAATCGGCGATCTTACAGTTACCTGGACTGATTGTCTTCAATGCGCCGATAATCTGTAACTCAGATTAGTCGTACAAGTATTCTGTTCGTTTCCTTTACCACCTGATTTATCATTCGCATCGAGTACCTTCCCTGAAATTTTTATTTTTAAATTTTTCCCCGAAAAATAATTTTATCTAGGTTGTGTTAATATGTGACCAAAGAGTTTCAGAATTCCCCGTTAGTATATGGAGTACAGCCTTTGTTGAATACCTAGTTCTTTGAGAATTTTGATACGTTTGTTCTCTTCTCCATCCCCGATACTCTTTGCGTCCAGAAATGCCCATATCTCAACAGCAACAATTATTCTCTGATCTTTTGCCTTAAATTTTCAATTTTTGGCTCTACAAATGGAAACTGAAAACATCAGGGTCAGTTATAAACAGTCTCAGTTTTGTGTAGCTACTTATAACCTGATCTTTCCGGTTCACAGACGGCTTTGTTACAGCATTTAACTAGTGATGTTCGCCACCGTATTTCTTTGGTTAACTTCGATTTCTTTGTTCGACGATAGAGCCCAGAAAAATAAATTTGTCCACTCTGTCGTATCCCCGATAAAAATTTGTAAAAATGATCTAGCTCGGTCAGTATCCCATGATCTTTGTATTATCTATGTTGATCATTAAATTTTTTGTTTTAGTTCTTTTTAGGAGTTCTTTCAATTCAGTTTTTGAGCTCACATATTTTTTAACGTGTCTGTAAATCTCAGATTACTGACTCATCATCCATTTACCTTTACGCCACCTCACCGACTATCCAAACTTACTCCCAGTGATGATATATTCTTCAAAGATAATTTTAATAAAGCCAGCGAAGGAATAATTCTCTGGTTAATTTCGTTGATAAGTACAAAGAAATTTGAGATCATTTTAAGTCTAACATATTGTTTCGTCATCAGCATACAGATCTCTAATCACTGTGATAAAGAATGGGAATCCATAAATAACTTTACAATTATTAAACATAAAAAATGCAATTCACTAAACTTTCTAAATCGATTTTTAATCTATCTTTCGGTATGAATTAACCACATACCGAAGCCCCCCCCCCCCTGGAGAACACCAGAAACATTTTAAATTGAATGGATGGGATTGTGACAATTTTAAACGGTAATGAAAAACATTGTCCTATAGAAATTGTGGCTGCAATTTTAACCAAAATGGCGTTTATTTAATATCTTTTGTAGCTAGTTTCAAATATAACATTTATTAATTAAATTTAATTGACCAACCGGGCTTACACTGTAGTTAACTCGTCGTTGCAAATCAATTGTTTAACAGCTGATTTTCAAAGTCGAAGGTTCAAGTCCTAGTAAAAGTTAGTTTCATTTATACGGATTTGTATACTAGACAGTGGTTACCAGTGTATTTTAGTGGCTAGGGATCAATTAACCACACGTCTCAGGAATGGTCGGTCTGAGTCTGTACAAGACTCTATCTCAATTACATTTCCAACATATCATCCTCATCTCATTTTGACGTGGGGGGGGGGGGCTTATGGTTCACTAGTTAAACGTATTGCAACGTACGCTTTAGGGAAATAAAAAAATTATAATTTTATTTATTTATAATTATAATTATTATTTTATTTTATTATAAATTATATTTAAAATAAAAAAAAACTGTAAATTTTAATTAAAATTAACGAAGAAAGTGAAAGGTACAAAATTGTATACTTCATAATTTTTAAGATCCACTTTAACAATGTCAACCGTATTACGGTTGTTTATCAATCGATTTGAATAAATGAGGAGTTATTTTGTCTACGACAAAAGGCTTAACATTTCCTATTGTAAAATGTAATTTGTTAAAACTAATGGGCTATTAGTAATTAAATATTTTAATTGTAGGAATTTAAAAAATTTCATTTTGGAATTTTCAAGTTTATTTATTTATAGAAAATGTTGCTTGGCTATACGTACGACAGATTTCATTAAAATATCTTAATCCGTTCTTAAGATACAAATTTTTATTGAAAAAAACACAAATTGCTGTACAGAGAGAAAATGAAGCGGGTAGAGTATTTGTCTACGTGAACGTTTTTGTTAATTTTGATGCCTTGAATCCCTTAAGTCTGATTAACACCTCCGGTATACTCTGTACCTTTAAATTATGTGTACAGTAGCAAACCGTAGAATAATAGTTTAATATTACAGCATATTTATGATTTTTATTCGACTTACTATTAGTGGAATTTGATAACATAATTCCTAACATTTAATCTTAATAGTTTTTTTAAGTATTTTACAACAATATATTTCTCAATTTTATTTTAAAGATAAGAAAGTAATTGTTTTTGTACTGATATAAACTACATTATTACAAAAAATTGTAAAACAAGTTTTACTTTTAATTATTTTTACTTATCTGACCTTGAAAATATTAATTGATGCAAATGTAATAATACTTAATTTGAATAATTTATTATTATAGAAATTAATTTTATCTTCTTAAGAATTAATAAACTTGTTAGATTAGTTTTTTTTAATAAGAGTTTAAACAACTACTAACATTTTATCTTTAAAAGGAAGAAAACTTAATTACCTATTATTATTTTACTTGTATTTATACTCAACTAAATTGGTTGATATTCACTGCGATAATAGCTGTGCTTAGATTATTAAAAAAAATGCTTACGACCAGAATGACTGGTAATAAAATTTTCACAGATTTTATTACATTAAGGAGAGAATAAATCGATAATTAAATTCCGAACAAAAACATTTCTTAAAAAAAAAGTTGTTTTCAGTTTTATCAACTTTCAAATAATTATATATATATATATATCCATTGAAATTCAACTTGAATTGGTAAATTAAAGAAAAAACCAACTTTAATATTCGCATTAAAAAGAAAAAATGTATCTTTTAAAGTTTTGTAATCGGTGCCAGATTAAAGACAAATAACTACCAGAACTTCGGTAACACTTAATTTTAGTATCAGCTTCAGGAAGTTAAATTTAAAGTAACATTTTTTACTTGTGTAAAATAATAGTTGGTCTTCTTGCGCACAATTGTTTGTGCGCAAGAAGACCAACTATTATTTTGTTTCCTTTTGAAAAATTATCAACCTATTCTATTCTAACATTTTACAAAAAAAATTCTTTGATCCAGAAAAAATAGTTACACGTCAAAAACACACTACAACAAAAAGTAAAATATTTAAAAACTAAATAAATAAAAATAAAAAATAAAAATATTTCTAACAATAGATATCACACATAAGGAAACGTCAACGTTCCAACTTGCAGCATCATAATAAATCCCGCTTCTAAGATACTACACTCAAATTTTTTTGACCTTTTACTCATACACTACTACAGCATATCTAAATTTCAGTGAAATTGATATTGTAATTTTGGAGATATCGAGCCACAAAATTTTATACATAGTCCTATATGGGTTTAAAGGGCCTTTAGGATTTTCATATATATATATGTGTGTGTGTTTGTGTGTGTGTGTGTGTGTGTGTGTGTGTGTGTGTGTGCGTGTGTGTGAATGGTATTTTCGTACTCCTTATACATTGAAACATAAAATTCATTCTCCCCCCCACTCGCGCTATTCACCCGAAATTAATACTGTACTTTTCTTCGAAAAGTCGGTAAAAAAATTATTGTTCATTACGATTTTCTTAGTTTTAAAATTTTAAACAAAATTATTATTTTTATTTAAAGTATAGAAAGGCCTGTAAGAAAAACTCTCGCTTCTGGTACAAAAAGGAATCAGTTCTTAAGAACTTAAAGTGGAAAAATTTGCATTTTGATAAAATAATAAAAATAAAATAAGAGAAGTAATGTTAAACATTATTAAGTGTGAAATAAAGTTTAGAATGCGGTAACAACATGCATTACTTTTGTATATTGAGAAGCAAAATATATATTAGACTCAAAAACCGAAAACGTTCACTGAGAGAAAAAAAAGGACAGAACGCGTTGTGGCTTCTCAGATTCATCCACAACTCGAAATTCTTGTCGAGGTACTTTCGAAAACGACCACTCGCATCTTGATAAATTAAAAAATGCCACATAGTGAAATTTCTGTTGCGACTCTTTTACATATTGACCACAACGCCTTGTGGTAATGAGTAAATGCCACTAGATGCATTCTAGACGGTTGTTGATGCAACCGTAACGCGACGAGCATGTTGTAACTTGTCAACGGTGTAATTGATAAAAAATACAAATGTCGCTCTAAAAACATAAAGTTTAATTTTATGTATCACAATATTACTTCAGGTAAGAATAAGAAATTGTGAAATAAAAGACAATTTTTCAGTTTGAGTAGAAAACATCTGAACGGAGTTTCGAGCTTTTCTGCAGAAAATTAAAAAATTTAACTCTTTTTAAAGAATATATTTAAATTATCACATGTTATTATATTTGAAATATACTTTGTAGGTTTAACTTTAGAATTTGAATAAAACATGTAATTTAGTTCAAATTTCAATAAAACGTTTAAAATTATTCAGATATATTTATTATGTGACATCATGGTTGCGTAAATAATCGTCCCCAACGTTTTGTGGTAAAATTTTAAAAGAACCATTGTAGAAATTTCGCTTTGTGGCCGTTTTGAGATTGCCAAAATGTGTTGTGATCATTTTACTTTCCTGGCATCTAGCTCTAGATATATTTTGAAAGAAGGAAGGTTGCTAATCATAAAAAAATGTTTTTTTAGAATATATTTAAATTATCACATGTTATTATATTTGAAATATACTTTGTAGGTTTAATTTTAGAATTTGAATAAAACATGTAATTTAGTTCAAATTTCAATAAAACGTTTAAAATTATTCAGATATATTTATTATGTGACATCATGGTTGCGTAAATAATCGTCCCCAACGTTTTGTGGTAAAATTTTAAAAGAACCATTGTAGAAATTTCGCTTTGTGGCCGTTTTGAGATTGCCAAAATGTGTTGTGATCATTTTACTTTCCTGGCATCTAGCTCTAGATATATTTTGAAAGAAGGAAGGTTGCTAATCATAAAAAAATGTTTTTTTTTTTACATTTCTCAACTTTTTATGACCCATGATCTCGAAAAAACAAAAAGGTTGGGTACTGTTCGTACGTACATACATATCTACGTATGCATGCGTATTGGGGTGTTACAGCATAATAACCTTTGACCGGATAAAACGATTTTGGTGAAATTTGGCACAGTGACTAGTGTGTATGGAGTAATTTGTTGGTAAAAGTTTGGTCAGTATCTCCAGGGGATGTGACGTAAATATTTTCTTTGGAGTCAATCTTCTCAAAATTTTGTAAACATAACACTTTATATTAAGCTCAGCACATGCGTACGTGCTTATCTTAGCATTTAAAAAAAAAATAGTTCCCAAATTCTTCCTTCTCAAAAAACGAAAAACGTATTTTTTTATTTATTGCATATTTTTTAACCGAATTTTTTTTGTCTTCCTAAGCATAGTAGGAGGGCATTTTGCCCCAAAAAAATCTTGGGGCAATATTGGTGGTGGGGGAGGCGATCAAAATGTAAAAATATCGATTTTATCAAAATTTGTTCATGTATCATTAGTTTTCCACTAAATAAGTATAAATAACTAATGCCAAGAAAGTATAACAACTTTATTGTCAGCTGTTATGAAAGTATTACGACACGAATTTCGCGTTGTGGATGAATCTAAGAAGCCATAACGCAGTGTGCTCCGTGTTTTTGCTGAGCTAGCAGTTTTCGTTCTTTGAGCCTAACATATACAGAGTGTTTATAAAATGGTGAGCTATCTATACTTTTTCGGATTCTACTTGTAAAACTAAACAAAAAATATCTTTAGGAAAAATAGCAATTTCTCTTTCGTTCTACCTCTGTCCGTCATTTTGTTATTTTTATACAAAATTTTATATCTCAAGATCGGATAGACGAATCACATTAATATTTTGTAAGCGTCTTCGTAATACATTTTTAAAATTATAAAAAAATCAGGACTAAATAACTTTTCAAATTACAAAATAGCGGCCATTTTTATTTTTCAATCCGTTATATCTCCATAAATATAAGTTTTATCAAAATGTATGTTTTCTAACATATTGAGTCTTTTATTTTCAACAAAATGACATTTTATTTTTTTAAATCGGTTAACAAATAGCCGAGTTATGACAGAAAATTTATGTAATTTAATTCCTTTAGTACAAAGTTCGGTTCCTTCAGTACAAAATTTGAAAAAAATTTTGTACTACATCCAAACAACATCAAGCTACATATTATTATAAAATCAAATCAGTATTGACAAATGATGTGAATAAACAAATAAATTTTTTTTTTCAAATCATTTAGTGATTTGTTGTGTAACTTTAACATAATAACAAAAAAAATATCTTCCGCATTTCAAAATCCTTCTGATGCTATTTCATAAAATTTTAAATTCGACTAACAATGAAATAACTTTTCCTTTGAACATTTGAAATCGGTGAATTTTATCAAGATCAGATTGTAAACATACTTAAAAATAAAAACAATAAAGCGAAACGAAACCCCTTCTTTTTTTAAATCGATCAAAGAAGGGTCATGAAATTTTTAGGAGACCAACATGTCATCGACTTTGAAGATAAAGATAAGTTTTAGTTTTAATTGTACCACCTCCAGTTACTTTCCTACGGTTAAAAACAGTTATCCTTACATCCCGATTGTACCAAAAAAAATAAATGCAGCAAAATTTGTCACTTTGATAAGCCACAGGTTATCCTACTGCTGTCATGTAGATATGGGCTGCAGCACAAAATTTATCTACCTGCGTTAACAGCTATTAATCTAAGTCCAACATACACTCAGCATATCCACCAGAAATGGACGTGAATTAACTCTTCCTGTTTCAAGTGTGGCATGAAACATGTCAAGATTGGTTATGAAACTACCATATTAGTGCATCACCAGGTTCCAGCCAACTCATCACACATGATATCAGTTGAAGACGGGCAGATGGACCCACAGAGTGACATTAGACCTTCAGAAATGGCTGGCCTACAAACTCGGAGAACTGGAGTGCGAGCTGACCCAGATCCATACCGGTCGCGTATATTTTAAGGCATACAGATATGCCTTAGACTGAGACACTTTGCGGATTGCGGGAAGGATGATAACGTAAAACACACTGTGTTGGTGTGCGATCGGTTCCTGTAGCATAGGGTAGCATGCCGGAGAAAATTCGACGTGCTTACCCCAGAGTATATCATTGAATCTATGTTGCAGCCGAACGAGCGTGAAATGTGGTGTCTACGATTTTGATTAAAATTATCCAGACAAGATTATTGAAGAAGTGTAGGAATGGAACGAGTGATTCCTTCTGAACCTCCCTTGGGGCTGTGTTCATGTCAAAGCAGGTCCGGTCCCAAGATGGAGTAACCTCAAAAAAAAAAACTCATTATTACACAGCCGACTTTCTGGCGCGAGACATAACCGCTTGCCGATGAAGCAGATATCTGATTCGGCCTGGATCAATTACGTGACGTGGGAGCCCAGATCTGAACTCAAGACGTTCTAGGAAAACAAGCTCTCTCCAATTTGAAATTGCAACCTTTTTATCTGCCCTGATCAGCCAACATTGATCTCAGCAATAAAGGCCACCACTGCTATTATGACTCTAAATTACCCAACTGTGTATATGGTGTTATTCTACTTAGAGCTAATGACCGTTAGCGATACAGACGCTCTGGTTGATTGATATACAGCAAATCCGAGAGCTTCCCGAAATTTCGTCTCCTTCAAGTGACTGGGTTGCTAAGGTCAATCCTAACCAATCAGCATATTGTATTATTTTACATCAAACAATGTAATTATCCTTTGAAAAACCCCTGTATATTAGTTGCTATATCATGGATTTATGGTTTTGCTGGTCAATTTTTTTTATTTTTTTATTTACAAGAATAGATATATTGAGTGGTCATAAATAATTTTAATCAGATGAACGAATAAAATGGATAATTACCTTTTTTATTTATCAACTTAAAACGAATTATCGGGGTTTGAAAAAACACACGCATAAAAAACAAATAAAATCAGTTCTCTTGCATAAATTATTTTTATGTTTTTTTCAGTAACTTCTGTTACTAAAAATATCCATTTGTTAAAAATAAAAATAAATAACTATTAATCTCTATAATGATTAAATATTAAAATAGATTTTAAGGATAGAAAATCGCGTGAAAAAATAAAAAAGAATTTTTTTAGCATTACAGTCGTTTTTAGAGCACGTTACGCTTTCTATTTCATTACGTATACTGATTGTGAATGGCCCCAATTTGCGAACTGTAAATTATAAGGTACATAAATTACTTGACGGAATATTATTACTGTAAGTTAAATGGAGAAAACAGATTTCTTTATCTATATTTTTATTTTTTGAAAGCAAATAAACTAATAATTATTAGTAAATTATGTATCTACAGATTTAAGATAGTCTGATTTATTGATTTACAAAATTTTATTTTACGTTACACCTTTTTTTTTTTCTCTTTATTAATTTTATTTAACTTTGAAGAACAACATTTTTAAATTAGTTATGTAAACCTATATTTAATTTATTTTTTTAAAGTTAACAATTTTATTGAAGAAAATAAAAAAATTAAAGTTAGCTCGATTCGATATCATCCTTTAGACGTAAACTACATGGTTATACCTGGAGGTTTTTCTAATCGACTCTCTCGTCCAACTTCACTGCATTGAATCTTCTGGAATTAGTCACACTACTAAAAAAAAAAAAAAAAAAAATAAAGAAAATTCCTTAAACATTTACTGATTTTTTTCATTTTATCATCGTATTATTTTCTAATAAATGTTATACCATAATACAGTATACCAATCACAGATACAAGCAACCATTTTAGAGAGGCTTAACATTTCTTGGAACAAATTATGACAATAAAGGTAAAAAATATTCATTAAATTTGTTGTTTTATTCTACAAAATCTTTCTCAATATATAATTGTCTTTTTTTTTAGTAATTCAGGTAATTGTGTGCTATATCCTCTGATTCTATCAGTAAATTCTATGTTAAGAATATATTCTAAACCTTTATCTGGCCGGATCACTTTTTCCACCCTTTCGTGTACATAATTTATATGTTGAAAATTTGTTATTTATTTATAAAAATAAAACATTATTTAATTTCAACTATATTCATTCGTACGTACCTATAGATTTACAAAAAACTAACATCGGTTCTTCGTTTAAATACAAAATTTAAATTAAGGTTTAAAATTAGAGCCGTAACTAACCTAATTTTGTTATTTGACATTTGATAACCGATTATTTTAACTGTTAAGAATTTTTAATTACTGATGATATAATGAGATTGACGTAACGTGTTTTAATTTATGTTACATTTTCATTAACGTTGAATAATTTTATTACTATTATTATTGTTGTTAATGATTAACTGGTCATTGTGAGGTATCCCTTACATTCACTTGATAAGTTTTTGAATTTAAAAAAAAATTATTAACAGGTAAAGTATTCAATTAATTGTTTTTTATTTTGGATTAGTATCTCCGTAATGGCTTTCCCCGCGTTATAGGAGTATAGAACTTCAAAACTTGTAAATAATTTCTTAGTAATTATGTGTGGGCTGTTGGTCTCATTATTACCGAATAAAATAAAATGTTTAAATAAATGATTTTTTTTCTCGTATGTACATTGCAATCTGTTCAACTAGTGAACAATAAGCAACCCCTTCACGGCCCAATGAGTTGAGGATGATATGTGTGACGCGTAAATGAGGTATAGTCTTGAACAGACCATTCCTGAGACGTGTGGTTAATTGAACCCCAACCACAAAAGTGCACCGGTATCCACTATCTGGTATACAAATCTGCATAAAAGCAACTAACTTTTACTAGGATTTGATCCTCAGAAACTTCGACTTCTGGTGGTTAACTCGTCATTAACCCTGTGGGCTAGATAAAAGATGTGTTCCAAAAATGAAATTTTAATGAAATCAGTAAGCTATTAAAGTTGTTCAAGAACTACTTTGCACCTAGCGCAGCAACATCCAGGTGTTTCATCATTCCATTATTTGGCAACGGAACGGTTGTATATTTTAATCATGTTACCTAGTTGAATATCTTGCACATTTAGATTTCAGGGTGATAACCAAAAGCTGATTAGAGATCTACCATATTTCACAAAGGTTAAACACAATTTTGAACCGAGTTCATATATATATATATAAATACACACATATATATAGCAGTATATATAAATATATATATATATATATATATATATATATATATATATATATATATATTTATATATACTGCTCAAATCGAGAACTTTCTGGCATAGATTCAAGTTGTCTACTATCATAAATTCTAGAAGTCCTAGAAGATCTTCCTATCTATCAGTTTGCCGATCTAAACGTTATGAAAATATTAATACCAAATTGAAAATCGAACCTAAGCCCCGATTATGTTTATCGTTTACCCTGATGGAACATATTAGTTCTGTATAAAAAAATCTACAGACTGCTACTTTGTTTGTGTGAGAATGAATTCTCACTGGTAGCTACCAGATTAGAAAATGACATTAAATTTAGTCTGATGATGTCCATATTGATGTCAAAATTCAGTATTCCTCAAACCATCAAAATTTTGTTAAATATGTAAATAGTCGTCATTTCGTTTAAGTTTATTAATAATCTATATTTTCTATACGTATATTACGATAATAAATACAAATAAATTGTTCTTCTATAAACAATGACATTAAATTTAGTAAATTTCGAAGAAGTCGATAATGAAATAGACAACGATCGTTTTAGGCATATCTACCGATATAGACAACGACATTAAATTTAATAAAATAATATTACAAACATTTTTAAAAACTTGTATTATACTTTAGGCATACTTTAACGAATTTATTATCAAACATTACATGAGTTTAATTAGCAGGTTAATTTGGATTTCGAAAGATAACATAATGTATTGAAATTTCTAATATATTTTTAAAATATGAAACAAATTTTCAATCAAACATTTACTATGAAAAGTAACGAAATAGTGAAGTTTTTTATTATTGAAATGAAACTGTAAATTAACAAAACTTTTATTTGTCGCTTGTATACGTTTTACAAATGTACGTTGCAAAAGTAAGTAATGGTGGAATATTGTATTGTCACCCGACTTAAGTAACTGTGCAAAATTTCATCAGTTAGCAATGTCAGAAAGTATGTTAAATTAAGAATGCAAGATTTGAGGACAAACATGAAAAAAAACCGAAAAAAATTGAAAAAACCACTTGAAATAAAGCAAGTAAAATTCTAAGTTATTTATTTATTCGGTTTTTTTTATTTACGATTTATATTGTAGTGAAATTGGTGAGGTTTGAACTGTGGTAAACATTCCCGGCGGGATCATTAAGAAAGCTACACTCAAAATTTCGCAATGATTGGTTCAGTAGTTCTCGCGGTTACTGAGACAAACAAAAAAATCGTCATTTAACAATGAAAATCGTTATTAAAAATTGGTAAACAATGTTAAATCGTTATTTAACAATGAGACAAAATAATTTTTAAATTATTGTCTTGTAAATTTAAGGTATTTAAGATATTTTTTTGTTGCAGTTATTTTCTGCTTTGAATATAAATTAATTTTTGATTTCATTTCGTTTAAAATTCTGAACCTTTTTTTGAAATTCTGATTTTGTTTTTTATTTAGAAAATGTATTTCTTTTTCGATATGGCCACTATGAACCGCGTTACAATGTTTTCTTTTTAAGTTATCTTCTCTTTTTTCAATATTTTTTCATCATTTCACTTTACCGCTTCTTTTTTCTTCCGACAACCGGATTTTAAATTTGCACTTTTTCCATATTTGCTTGAATCTTCCACGTTTTTGAATTTTTTCGTTAAAATTTTCCTCTTTATACTTGATTTCCTCTTCAATGATCTGTTTTTCTTCGTCTTTTCTAACCTCTAAATGCCAATTTAATTAAATTTTTTTTTGTTTTAAAGAATATGAATATTTTTTAGTCGCAATCTACTTTTGTTTATTATTGAAAGATAACAACAATATTATTTTCTTTTTTATCGAAGTGGAAAGTTTTCGATTTTTTTCATATTTCAGGATATTTTTCATTTTCCAGTTTCGTTCTCCTTTGAGAGTCTTAAGATTATTCCTTCTCCCTATTCTATTTTTTTTATTTCTTCTCTAATAATTAGGTTTAAACATTCTGATGCGTAAAAAGTTTCAGGTTTAATTACTGCGTTTTAATGTCTTATTATTATGTTCATGGGAAGTCATTTTTTATCAGAGATCCGTTTAGTTATTCCGACCTTTTTATCAATTTTTCCAGTTCTATCATGGATCGCCATTTTTTTCTAAGTCGTTTTATTTTATCGCTTATCCAAATTTTTAAATTTTTAGGCTATTTTGACTTTCCAAAAGTTTAAATTTAACGAATTAAGTGTATTTTTTACATTTGTCATGAATTTAGTTTTTTGCGGTGATTTACAAATATTTTCGATTGAATTTTTCAGAAGACCAATTTTTAATTTCTGCCGATTAAAAAATCGAATCGGCAGAAATTCAATTTAGAAGTACTACAGAATAAGAATTATATATAAAAAACAGTTACTAAAATAAAATTCATTGGCGAAAGCTACACAGTTGATTTCGATTCCTATAGTTTTCGTGCTTAAAATTATGGCTCAAATTTGAAATTATTCTAACTGAAGATTCCGAAAATGTACTATATTTTTTATTTTATATTAAAACATTTAATTTTTAAACTGCACTTTGTTGCTTCTTATCTTGGTACAAGTTGATCTTTTGATAATTGTAATTTATGCACACTTTTTTTTGGTTTTGTTTAATTTTATACAGCATTGTAATTTTTTTTACAGCAAGTAAATAAATACGTAATTTGTTTTTGTACTGTTTTAAGAAATATGGTAAGGTAATACGGTATTGAAGTGATAGATTATTGATCGTCAAAATCATTGAAAGATTTTCTCATTTTATTTTACAAATGTTTCTAATAATTCCTTTATTTTTTATTGGTTAATAATAATTTATCAGTATTAATTTATTTTTAAAATTTTTATTACATAATTATAATAAAACTCTAATAATTAAATTGTTTTAAGAGCTTTGTAAACCAGTCAATAAAATATTTCTCTTATCACCTGCAATAATTTATATAAATTGGATTTTATCGGTTATGAGAATAATTAAAGCCAAAATTAATTTTAATTACAATCGATGATTATATATATAAAACTAAGATTTCAATTGATTGGTTTAATATGTTAATGAAGTATTAGAGGAAATAAATATCACATTTTTTTTGTCTTTCAGTCATTTGACTGGTTTGATGCAGCTCTCAAAGATTCCCTATCATTTCATTCCCTATTCGTTTCAATTCGGTATACTTCCTACATACTACATCCCTAACAATTTGTTTCACATATTCCAAACGATGCCTGCCTGCACACTTTTTTCCTTCTACCTGTACTTCCAATATTAAAGCGACTATTCCAGGATGCCTTCATACGTGGCCTAGAAGTCTGTCTCTTCTTTTAACTATATTTTTCCAAATGCTTCTTTCTTCATCGATTTGCCGCAACACTTCTTCATTTGTCACTTTACCCACCCATCTGAGTTTTAACATTCTCCTGTAACACCACATTTCCAAAGCTTCTAATCTTTTCTTCTCAGATACTCCGATTGTCCAAGTTTCACTTCCATATAAAGCGACACTCCAAACATACACTTTCAAAAATCTTTTCCTGACATTTAAATTAATTTTTGATGTAAACAAATTATATTTACTGAAGGCTCGTTTAGCTTGTGCTATTCGGCATTTTATATCGCTCCTGGTTCATCCATCTTTAGTAATTCTACTTCCCAAATAAAAAAATTCTTCTACCTCCATAATCTTTTCTCTTCCTACTTTTATATTCAGTGGTTATCTTCGTTATTTCTACTGCATTTCATTACTTTCGTTTTGTTCTTGTTTATTTTCATGCGGTAGTTCTTGCGTAGGACTTCATCCATGCCGTTCATTGTTCCATCTAAATCCTTTGTACTCTCAGCAAGAATTACTATATCATCAGTAAATCGTTGCATCTTTATCTTTTCACCTTGTACTGTTACTCCGAATCGAAATTGTTCTTTAACATCATTAACTGTTAGTTTTTTGTAAAGATTAAAAAGTAATGGGAATAGGGAACATCCTTGTCGGACTCCCTTTCTTATTACGACTTCTTTCTTATGTTCTTCAATTATTACTGTTGTTGTTTGGTTCCTGTAAATGTTAGCAATCGTTCTTCTATCTCTGAATTTGAACCCTAATTTTTTTTTAAAATGCTGAACATTTTATTCGAGTCTACGTTATCGAATGCCTTTTCTAGGTCTATAAATGCCAAGCATGTTTGCTTTTCTTTCAATTTTCATTCTACTATTAATCTGAGGTCTAAAATTGCTTCCCTTGTCCCTATACTTTTCCTGAATTGGTCTTCTCCTAACACTTCTTCCACTCTCCTCTCAATTCTTCTGTACAGAATTCTAGTTAAGATTTTTTATGCATGGCTAGTTAAGCTGATTGTTTTGTATTCTTCACACTTATCTGCTGTATAAGTGTGAAGAATGAACTTTTATAATCTATCAATCGCTTCCTCCTGCACTGCGCAGTAATTCTACAGGTATTCTGTCTATTCCAGGAGCCTTTCTGCCATTCAAATCTTTTAATGCTTTCATAAATTCAGATCCTAGTATTGTTTCTCACCTTTCATCCTCTTCGACTTCCTCTTCTTCCTTTATAACACCATTTTCTAATTCATTTCCTCCGTATAACTCTTCAATATATTCCACCCACCTATCGACTTTGCCTTTTGTATTATAAATCGGTGTACCATCTTTGTTTAACACATTATTCGATTTTAATTTACGTACCCCAAAATTTTCCTTAACTTTCCTGTATCCTCCCTTTATTTTATCAATGCTCATTTCTCTTTCCAGTTCTGAACACTTTTCTTTAATCCACTCTTCTTTCGTTAGTTTGCACTTCCTTTTTACAGTAATTCTTAATTGTCGATAGTTTCTTTTACTTTCTTCATCACTAGCACTCTTATATTTTTACGTTTATCCACCAGCTGCAGTATACCATCTGAAATCCAAGGTTTTCTACCAATTCTCTTTGTTCCGCTTAAGTTCGCTTCTGCTGATTTAATAATTTCCTTTTTAACATTCTCCCATTTTTCTTCTACATTTTGTACCTTATCTTTTTTACTCAGACCTCTTGCGATGTCCTCCTCAAAAATCTTTACCTCCTCTTTCTCAAACTTCTCAGAATTCCACCAATTAATCCGACACCTTTTCTTCGGGTTTTTAAATCCCAGTCTACAATTCATTATCACTAAATTATGGTTGCTCTCAATGTTTGCTCCAGGGTAAGTTTTGCAGTCGACGAGTTGATTTCTAAATCTTTCCTTAATCGTGATATAATCTATCTGATACCTTACAGCATCACCTGGCTTTTTCCATGTGCATATTCTTCTATAATGATTTTTAAACTGGGTAATGGCAATTACTAAATTATACTTTGTGCAAAACTCTATCTAAGTCGGTCCCCTCTTTCATTCCTTTTGCTCAACCCGTATTCACCCACTATATTTCCTTCCTTGCCTTTTCCAATGCTTGCATTCCAATCTCCAACTATTATTAAATTTTCATCACCTTTTATGTGCTTAGTTGCTTCGTCAATTTCATCGTATACACACTCTACCTCATCATCATCATGAGCGCTTGGAGGCATATAGACGTTAACAATCGTTGTCGGTTTAGGTTTCGATTTTATCCTTATTTCAATGATTCTGTCGCTATGCATTTTGAAATACTCTACTCACTTCCGTATCTTCTTGTTCATTACGAAACCTACTCCTGCCTGCCCATTATTTGAAGCTGAGTTAATTATTCTAAAGTCACCTGATCAAAACTCGTTTTTCTCTTCCCACCGAACCTCGCTAATTCCTACGACATCTACATTTATCGTATCCTTTTCTCTCTTTAAATTTTCTAACCTACCAACCTTTTTTAGATTTCTAACATTCCACGCTCCGACTCGTAGAATGTTATTTTTTAATTTTCTGTTGACCCCTTCATTAGTAGTCCCCACCCGGAGATCCGAATGGGGGACTAGTTGAATAAACCGAAGTAAATAAATCTTCGTAATAAACTTTAATTACCGAACTGAATATATTTGTATATTTAATACTTCTATGTTTTTTAATTTAGGAAATGAGATTTTCGACTTGTTTCAAATTTAAAATAAAATAATTATAACTGAAATTTATTTTTATTGTCGTCATCATACGGTTACCTATCCTCTGGCAGGTCCTTTATACCAGACAGGGAGGCGGCATATTCCTCCATTTACCATCAAAGTGAACGGTGTTGACATCGCTCCGAAGAATGGGGCCAAATTGCGGGGGGTATGGCTCCACAGGTGTAAAAGTTTCGCCTTTCATATACAGCAAGTAGCCTTGAAGGCAGAGAGGATTTCCTCGGCACTGGTTAGGCTTATGGTCAATGCCGGGGGCCCTAGAACTTCAAGAAAAAGAGTAATAGCGTCAACAGTGGTGTCAGCCATACTGTGTGCGGTGCCGTATGGAGGGAGGCCTTCCGGATACTAAGAAACGCTCAAAGATTGAACAGAGCGTACAGAAAAGAAAGTGTACAGAAAGTTCGATTAGGGTATCTCAACTTTATAGGACAGTCTCCCTGGATGCTTCCCTCGTGGTGGCGGGCTTACCGCCGTTTGACCTTGTGGCCGGGGAGGGAATAGACATGGTTACGGGGAGGAGGCAGGAGGCTAGAGCCCGCATGTTTACAGAGTGGCAGAAAAGGTGGCGGAATGCTAAAGAGGGAAGTTGGAATTTTAAATTGATCCCCGATGTCTCGCTATGGGTCAATAGAAAGCATGCGGAGGTGGACTTCTGGGCGGCTCAGTGGTTGACGGGTCACAGGTCGTTTGGGATCTACCTGCGCAAGATTGGCAGAAGACAGACCGATTGTGTCAGACTGCGGGAGGTGGACACGGTAGGGCACACCTTTTTCGAGTGCCCCAGGTGGAAAAAAGAAAGACCTCGAGACGGTTTGGACTCCCCAGACGGGAGTCATGCGGTTGATGCTCTTGTCCGGTGAGGGATGGAATACCTGCGTTAACTGGTTCAGGAGAGTGCTTTAGCAGAAACTATTAGAAGAAGAAGAGGAAGATAGCGGGATGTCGGAAGAGGACAGCGACAGGTGCTAGCCTTCGTGGGCGGGTGGCAGTGGTGCCTCGGGATCGTCGTTCATCGATGGCATCGCGGGACGCGTTCCTTGCCGTCTGAGGCCGGCATCGCTGAGCGGCCTGTTTACAACGTAAACATGGTGTACATATATATTGCTTGTAAATGAGATGTAAATATTTTTGTATCAATGTGATAGGTGCCGGCGACGCACGCGGTATTGAAGTTATGCCTTTGTCGGCAATTCCAGCACCATGTTGCGTGGAGGGAGTGGTTGTTTAGTGGGTCCCATCGCGGTAGGCGGTGAATCCCACACACCCAGTAAGTACGGGCTGCTGGGCGTTTGGTTTAGGCAAATTTTTCCACTTCCGACGAAAAATAAAAATAAGGTCCTTTACACCATATCTCATCTCCGTCCTTCTCTATATTCAGTCAATATTTTAAAATCCTGATAGTTTTTTTTACTTTTATATCGTCTACAATTTTTAACTCTTTCGTTCTCGTTTTATGCCCTTTATAGTGTTATTGCAAGCACTTTTTTAATTAATTCTTCTTTCCTCCTTCTTAGTTTTTTCTATTAAAACTGTTCTGATTAAGCTTATATTCGTGTTAACTTTCCTCGTTGATTCTCATTATTAATTTTGATACCCATCTAACGTTTGCCATTATCCTCCAAAATATATCTCTAAAGAAGAATATTATTATTTTTTTTAGTTTTTAAGTTAAGTATAGAAATGTTACCATAATACTCATAAATAAATAAACGGCGGAAAAAAAATCTATTATGTAAATTTTGCAGATCTATAAACATAAATAACTCATTTAAAAAATGTTTTCCTAAAAAAAAATTTATCGGGAATGTATAATAAAACATAGATGTAATTCTTCATAACTACCCTTGCCAGAATTGGCAATAAATTTTTTTCAGTTTAAATATTTTTATTTTTAAGTTATCCATCAATATTCAAAACTACTACATTTATATATATATATATATTTTTTTTTTTAATTTTAGATAATTAAAAACAATTTTAAATAATTTTTTTTAATATTTCTTTAAAATTATTTTTCACATTTTTATAATATTTTGTATTAATAACTGAAGCATTAGCAAATATTGTAACATCGATAAATCAAAATTTTGTGCGTTGATGAATTGATCAATCCTTATTGATCACCTGAGAGCCCTTGAAACGTATACGTTATTTAGAGCTACAGAGCTATAGAGAGAAAATACAGCTCTGTGTGTGAGTGCGTTACGGTGCTAGCGTAGGTGTGTGTGTGTGTGTGTGCACGCGCGCGCGCGCGTTTGCACTGTCTCTGAGGCAAAGGGGTACTGGGACGTTGGGAGAAAGCATTTCAGTAGGGGAGGTTGTGTTTTACGTAGTATTGAGCCGATGGGAGTCTACCCTACTGACTCTACACAGTCGAGGGGTTGAATCTAAACCCTCCACTGTACTGCCAACAGCAGTGTGGCACCAGCTTGTAATGAACCACGTGTTCTCACCTCTCTCTCACTCTCTCTCTCTCTCTCTCTCTCTCTCTCTCTCTCTCTCTCTCTTATCCTATCTCTCTTTCTCTCAATATCGTCACTTTCAAAAGTGTCGTTCTAATTATGTTGACTAATTGCGCGATCAGTCTACCAGTTTCCAACAACTAAAATTTTACGTACAAAATTTACGTATTGCATAGAAAAACGGCCTTCAAATTATAAAATTTCATACATTTTCTTTGTACGTATTACAAAGTAATAATATCTTGTACCTATTGATTACTTAAATCGTATTTTACAACCAATTATTCATACTTTTGTTACCCAAAACTGTTCTGTTGTAAATTAGCGAGTTGTTCGATAATCCAGAACAGATATCTCGAACGATTTTAATTATAATTAGAATTTCCACTCGTCGATTGTGAAGTGACAGTACACCTTCAGCAGTGTATATTCTAGGTTTACGATTTTAGGATCTCTTTGTTAATTAGAACCAAAAAACGATTACCTGGGATCTTATTAGAAGAGATATATAGCTTCGAGAATTTGGGTAGCGAGTAACAGTTTGCATGATGTCATCGAGTATAATGACCTTCAGCGAATAGTAGTGCATTTGTGAAAACATTACGTTACTATATAGTTGTATTTTATAGTATTTATAAGTATTTATTTTAAGTGTTTTGAAGTATGTAAAAGATGCTATTAAATAGTCTAGTAGATGTAGTGTATAGTAATTGGTGTCCTCATCCCGCCTACTCAGTCAACGCTGTCGACAAGATCCAAGGAGCTGATCGTCGGAAATTACGTTCAGCAGCTTGTAATCGTAAGTGCTATAACATCATCTATCGAGAACCCATTGAAATTGTACTCAGTTATAGTTTAGAGAAAAAACTTTTATAAAACCTCTGATAGTTCAACAGCCGTGCATTTTCAGGCTTCAATTGTAATCTCCGATTTAAATCTCGCTGGAGTGAAGATATTCACTTTGACATTTTCATTTCCTCACCAGATGAAGGCGCTTTTTAACAAAACTAGAAACAGAAAAATTTCCAACTAACAGCCTCCCTTCGTGCAAAATTTGCAGGAAGCGTACTGTAATAAGATAATAATGGCAGATTTGGCATTTCCGAAATAGGAAATCCCACATGATCCGACGCAGAGACGCATGAACTAAATCAATGCATTTATCAACCAACTTATTTGTCATACAAGATCATTTATAACAAACGACGGAAAACGTTAAATATCAAAACTAAAAGAAAGAAGAGTAAATGAATTCTAACGAAGCATTCCCAAGACCTAAACATTATTAAAAAAAATACTTATTCGGAGACAATCAATATCTTTAAAATTTACTGCTATGTTTAAGTCTTGATCTTCGATTTTCCGGAAATACTTGGATTAAAAGCTGTTCTATCGCTACATCAACTATCCCATTAAATTTAGGAAGTAAAATTAAATTCCCTTCACTACTTTTGTAATGGAGTAGCTTTCAATCATACGGTAATTTATCCACAACACATCTCTGGAAAAATTACTGTATTCTTATAATATAATAAGGTAGAATTTTTTTAACCAAATTATTCTCTTTCATGTCTTATGTACAAACGAGTGTTACAGAGATTGTAGATATTTATCATACAATTACTTTTCTGTCTTTCCAGAAATCCTGTAGGATATTTAATCTACCTGTTATGTAACACACATCCTGTTACTAAAGTGATCAGGATCGACCATTTTTATTTTCACGGGTAATGTACTAGAACTAGCTATATTAAGGGTAAAGTACTGTGGTCGTTTCGAAAAATAGGGTATCGACTTCTGCAAATCGTTGTGTTTTAGGATCCAACTAGTTCATCTAGACCAAAATAACATATGTATATATGTTATTTTGTAACATACGTAAGCATATATGTACCTTTTTTTTTTGTTAATGAGGTTGTTTTTACACGACTGCCCAAAAATTAATCTAATGTTTTTAGGGTTTATGTATGTTCAAGCGTAGCAGCTCAACGGCCGAACCGATTTAGATGTATGACTCCGCGTTGGAATCCTTACGTTACGGGGAGTGTTATAGACTATATATATAGTCTATATATAATGTAAGTTTAATTGTAATTAAAAGGCCACAAAAAATCATACATACGATTCTAAATCGATAATCGATAGTATTTTCAGTATAGATTTATTTGTAACGAAAATAGTTGTTTTAAGATCTGCTATGATACTGAATGAATGAATTACGGTAGTAAAATTAATTAACTTATTTTGTAGTTATTATTACTGTTGTTATTTATTATTGTTTATAAACATTTAAGAAAAAATCTTATGATTTTTTGACGGGCAGTATGTTCGATTGTGTAAGCATATTCATTATTCTTGCTCTTATTTATCAATGTTGCTTCATCTTACTTATGTATTACTAGCCGGTCAGGACTCGCTTCGCTTGTCCGATCGTCTAGCCAGGGGCTCTGTTCCCTGAACCCTCGACTCTCGATGCGATTTTGAGAATATTATCCCTTTCTTTTATTACATGAGTGTCCAAAAAGGAGTGTAATGTATTTAGGGTGTATGTTTGTTCCATCTTAGCAGCTCAACGGTTCAACCGATTTAGATATATGATCCCGCGCTGGAATACTTACGTTACCGAAAGTGTCATAGGCGCTCTATATACATACATATATATATATATGTGTGGTTAACTGAAACCAACCACCAAAGTATACCGGCATCCACAGTCTATAAATATACAGAGTGAAACGGAGAAACTTCCAGGACATGTTTTATACGCGAAAATAATGAAAAAAGGTATATAAACGTAGATCTGGAAACGCTTTGTTTTCGTTTTAAGGCTAGCGAAAGATTTCGCTCGGATTTCAGCTCTTGTAATAAAAAGAAGCCCTACTGTAATTTTTGGGAACCAAATTAAAGAGGAATTTGGTGGTTTCTTATGTAATTTGATCTGGAAAATAGGATAAAACAGATCTCAGAATTGTAATTCCAGTAAGTTTTAAGTCAAACACAAAATTCAGTGTTAAAAAACAAGTTTGTTTAGGTTTGTAGTACGTAGCTTTGTTAAATGACTAATAAATGTGGAAGACTTAGTAACAGAACTTGTAGAGAATTTAATTACAAGAAAGTAATGTAAATTCAGGCATTAAAACGTTAGTAAAGACTTTTAAAAATTAGTTTTTTATTGAAGCAAAACAGACTAAAAATACACAGAAAATCGTAAATTCTTTCTGTAGTAAACATCGTACAGCAAAAAAAAAAAAAAAAAAAAAAAAAAAACAAAAATACATAATATTATAAATGGGAAAAAACAGAATAACAAACCTCAATTACAGTAGTTGTTCGAAATTCCCTGCTTCACAATATACACAGCACTCTGCCCGACGTAAAGTATTTCCGGCTGCTTTCCGTATCATCTCGGGATCGTTTCGTATAAATTCAATAGCATTTCGTATTTTAATAAGTAACTCTTCATTAGTTTCATATGGCCCGAAATGAAGTAATCTAGTGGCGTTAAATCAGTTGATCGTGGTAGCCAGTAGATTGGTCCACCATGTTCAGTCAAGTTAGAAATTAATATAAATTGATTTCTTGCTACTAAAGAAAAATGTAGCACTGCATCATCGTGCTGGAAAATCATTTGCAATCTAGGTTTTAAAGGAATGTGAAATCTATGTTGGAAACTAGTTTCCACAGTACCATGTGGATTTTCTTCCCTCCAAAGATGACTATCTTTAGAATTAAAAGACTCCGTATCTCGTAAAAGTGGTTTCATCAATAAAGAAAATTGAATTTACCTTATCAGCGTTGTCTAGAAGCCGATGACAGACGTTTGTAATCTGTTGGCTTTAATTTTTTAATCTTCTCCAGGCGGAAGGAATAAATATTTTCATTTCGTACTATGCACCACACTTTTTTTTTGATATCCCAGTGCGCAATGAAATTGGCTTTGTACTAGTGCCTGGGCTACGCTGAACGTGCTGAATCATACGATGTTCGTGATTAACAAGATGATTTACATGGCGTTCAGCAAAAATGAATATTGAAAATGACCCTTTTGTTCGTAAATGCTGATACACCAAAGTGTGTTTAAAAGCAATGCTTGGAAAATGCTTTAAAATAACGTTTGTTAGGTACAGAAAGAATAATACGATTTTCTGTCTATTTTTTGTTTGTTTTGCTTCAATAAAAAAACGATTTTTAAAACTTTTTTATTATCTTTTTATTGGCTGTATTTACATTAATTTTCTTACAATTAAATTTTCTACAAGTTTTGTTAAATCTTCCGTATTTATTAATCATTTAACAAAGTAATTGTACTATAAACTTAAAAATAACTTATTTTTCGACACCGAATTTTGTGTTTTACGTCGGATATCTTAAAAACTACTGAAGTTACAGTTGTGGGACCTGTATTATCCTATTTCCCAGTTTAAATTACGTAAGAAACCACCAACTTTACTGTTTAATTTGGGTCTCAAAAATTACAGCAGCGCTTCTTTTTATTAGAAGAGCTGAAATCCTGGCGAAATCTCTCGCTAGTCGTAACTTTAAAACAAAGCGTTTCCAGACTTGTGTTTATATGTCCTTTTTTCATTATTTTCACGGGAAAAATATGTTGTGAAAGTTTCTCCGTTTCTTCGTGGAACACTTTGTATATACTAATATTAAACATATCTAAAAATTGTTAATGAAAATTATTTAACAAATTATTTATTTTTTTTTATTACGTCGCATCATTATTTTTCCCGTCCCGGCTCCGGGGCTCCGGGGGAGTCCCCGGAGCCTCACACAAAATCAAATATAAACTCAGCTCCGAGGGGTACCATCGCTTCAAACTACCTCGGCGGCAACAAAACCCTACCCAGGCAGCCGGGACCCGGGTGTTTATTGTCATGCCATGCCTCTAATGAGAGGGCCGCAAGTGACAAGAGATAAAGCAGTTGTCATTCCTATCCGGGGTGCAGCAAGATTGAGCCCTATGGCCCCAACTTCAGCACCGAAAACATAGGTCATCAAAGGTGTGCCGTGTGACTCTACAGGCCACCCACTCAATACGGATCCGTCCATCTGACAAACAATTTTTCCGCAAGGGTGGGCGGCACCGCTACCGTAACCACCTGCGCTGCCCCATAGGCCGGCCGCATGGTCATTATATCTACCGTAACCGACTCCCCCGTCATCTTGCAAAATTCCGCAATGAATTGTTCTTTTGTCGTCAGCACGTCCACGTCCAAGGATGTGGACCCTCCGTCCGCCCCTCCCCGTCAGCACTGTGGTGGCGCCTTCCACCTTTGTAGAGATCTTCTGACGCAGTTGCCCTGCGGCGCCACCAGCAGCTTGCACCCGGATATGTAGGACCTCCCCATGTTCTTACGGGCGGAGAGAACCGAGACACGTCCGAAATGACAAAATAAGTCTGAGTCGCCTCATCCACCATACTAGGCCAAACGGACCCACTCCCCTGAGACTCCTCAGCCTCATCCAAAACGTCCTTGAATGCGTACACTGCCCTCCATGTGATCGGTACATTGTTTGTTTTCAACCTTCGTGTTCACATGAACAACATATTTATGTACATGTTAAACGTTACGCAAAAAATGCAGGGTTTCTTTATTATTTTATAACAATATTATTTAAAAATTCATCGACAAAGTAATAATATTTATTCTTTCTATAAAAAAAAAACTTTTTGTAGTGTTCAATCAATCGGTGGAAAGATTTTTAAATGGCTCGGTAATTTATTGAAAATGGCAATGGAAGCACAATAAGACCATTCCTCGTAAGCTGAAGCGTTGTGTTGAGTTAACGAAAATAGTTTTGTAGTCTAATTTGATAGGTATGGATGTTGTTGCTCTTCTCCTTCTTCCTATACCTCTTCCTCCACGTTTAGGCTTGATTAGACTGTTCGGCACCCATCGATGACTCGGTCTGCCTACATCTATTGATATTATTAAAAAAATAATATTTCTTTTTAGCAAACATTGAAAATTCAAAAATATAAACTTAAGGGTAAATTAACATTTTTAATTTTCGAAACATGATTCATACTTATGGGCATCAAACAACGATCTACATCTTGAAAACTCGTTCTGAAGACTTTTTGTAAGAGGCTCAAGAAATGATATTACATTATAGATTAAAATATACGTATATATAAGGATAATAAGTAGAGTATTTAATGGTATCAAGCTTAGTATTTTATTACGGCGCTTTAAAACAAGAAAGTACGATTTAATTTTGTAGCAAATGAAATCAATTTGATCAGGGCAAGTGAATTTGTCATCTAATATCATTTCTAGAAATTTCGCTTTATAACAAAAAAAAATTCTACCCATATCATAAATGAGAATTCTATTTAGGTGCGATCAGCAATGTTACGTCTACTAGAGAAACACAATACAACGGTATCCATATTTAAAGTTAGATAGTTTTAATTCATTTAGTGAATAATTTTGTATGTTTAGTTATAATAACACTGGTGAACAAAAAAAAGAGAGTTTTTTCTACTATACTCGTATGTTAATAAGGCGTGTCTTGTAGTAAGCGATTTCAAATCTGCAAACCATAATTGAATGGCAGGCGGTTTTTTTTTTTGTAACAGATTTTAAAAACCCGATTTTTAAAGAAATATAGTCTATGGTATATTATCTTATCTAATATCTGTTTTTCTTTATATTTCTCCTATACTGAGTGTCTGAAATATCCCTTTTCAGTCTCCGTTAGTAATCGATAAGCATATTCGGACTCCATTTTCCCTAGTAGCGAGTTTCCTAATATTAGTATGAAATCCAAAACGAAACTGATTCTCTGGTCTGTATTATACCACAGTAAAAACTGCGATTGTAATGAATATGTAAATTATTATGTTATTAATTAAATCATATTAATCTGATGAATTTATTTTTCTTACAAGATTGAGTCATAGTAAACAATTAGTATCGATGTCATAGTATGATGTCATACCATATAGTCACACCGGTCATTCCTCGAACTTATTCGACTTTGAGCCATTTATAAATATGGCTTGCTAATAAGTATCTTCTGATATTTCAAATTTCATTATTAATATATGAATTGATTCAACGAATTTTTATATTTAGTCTTAATAATGATAAGAATAAATCGTTTTAACAATTGTCAGTTTTTCAAGTAACAATTACAAAACATTTTAAAGCCCTTAAAACAATTTTATCACCTAAAATATAAAAGAATAATAAAAATGATGGTGTAACGAAATTCTTGTGATCAGTTCAATTTTATATACTACGCTAAAAGTAAATGAAATAAAAAGCATGTAATATAAGTATGAAGCATCTACATACAACTAAAAATAGGTCGAACATTAAAATAAGATACTCAAGGATATATCTAGGATTTTACGATACGTCCATAATTTGTTTTTTAAGGGATAGCATAAACCAGAAACTATTGTTAAAGGAAAAACTGAATAAGGGATGATGGAACAACCCCTATAATCGACTAGGGTTTTATACTATTAGAATTGGATTCGATTGAAAACTTAGAATGGTGCTATCAGCGGTGTATATAACTGGTTGATAACAAAAGAAAATCTAGTTGATACGTTAAAAAAGATAAAATTTACTTGCTTTACCTTTTTAGGATGTTTACAATAGATTTTTATTTACCTTGTTTTAACTAATCATCGTAATGAGTTAAAGGTTTTTATCGATGTACATTGTGTTGCGTAACGTTGAATTCATTTTTTCAACAACGTTTCTTAATTAATTTTCTAAATCTGTTGATTTTTTTAAATATCCAATAAATTGAATGATACTTAATTAAAATATTTTAAGCGATTATTACAAATTTAGTAAATTCAAATTGAATTATAATATGTTTCTGAAAAAAGGAATAATTCATATGAAGATCCAACCGGATTGGCTGAATTAACTAGCGGCTACTGATTTATTATTGGTAGTCTGATATGATTGGTGGTCTACCGTTAAATCAAATACAATTTCACGTTCCATCAAAGTATTTTGTTACCTTTAACTTTACAATCAACCTTTCAATACAAGAAATCTTTCTTTTATTCTGTATATTGAATTTAGCTTCAATTAGTGAACTCCTTAATTGGATAATGCAATATATAATATTTATTTATATATTAATATTATGGGCAGTTTATCTCGAAAACGCAGTTGAAGGAGATGTAAGATTTTTCTATTATAGTTTTTTGTCTGACTTGTTTTTTATTTGCTTTTCTTATGTAAATCCGCTCTATTGATCTAGTGTTTAATCATCGTCGTAAATTCGAAAAGTTGAAGGTTCTGACGTTCACATCATAGTAAAGAAAAATTACCTTTATACGGATTTCAATACTACTGGACAGAGAACACCGGTGTACTTTGGTGGTTGGGGTTCAATTATCCACATATCTACTTGGGCTGTGTCTGTATAAGACACAAAATATTTTATATTTACCTATTTACATTAATAATAAGCAATATTAAATGTAAAGTATATAAGTAACATTAATTATTAGTGATATTTAATTTTTACATTTATATATATATATATATATATATATATATATATATATATATATATATATTTATTTATTTATATATTATCCTCATCTCATTGGACTACCGGATTGCTTATTGTTCACAAGTCGAACAGATTGCAATGTACAAATCAGCAATAGAAAAAAAGATTACTTACAGAAGAAATTTTAATTTTAAATTTAGTAGATATTAATAATAGGTACTTGTCAGAAAAAAATACAACACTCGGCTCCATAAGAAAATATTAATTCAGCATATATTTAAATTGCTGATATTTCGTGAGAGGTTTTAAAAATGAAATAACTAAAATAAAAAGGAGTCTTTTTTTCATTTTCCTGGCTATATAGTAATCCTGCATAGCTATAAGGGAAGGTATGCTTATCAGGTCAAATTTTGCATATAGGGATTTTTTTGCAGATCTCGATATTTCATGACCCCTCAGACAAAAAAAGGATTGACATTGAAATGAATTTCGGAGGCTGTATGTGTGTATTTGGCTTGATATCTTCAAACAAGATGAACCGATTTGAATGACATTTATCATAATTTCTGTACAGGGATCGTTGATTCGATTTAAGTTTGGTCACAACTGATGGAATTGGCAGGATTGTATAAGTCACTTCGTGCGTCCTGTATCTTAAAAATTTACTGAAACAATTCGTAAATTTTTTCACGTAATTTAATAATACCTAAGTAACTAAGATACCTTCTGATGGTGTTTTGTCTTACTAAAAATCCCATAAATCAGCGGGGGCAAATAGCCTTACTTCTTTTTTGTCGTTTTTGGACTAAAATTCAAATTATTGTATTTGCCGATCTTAGTGACGGAGTGGTAGTGTCTCGTCCTTTCATCCGGTGGTCCCGGTCAGGCATTTTTCATAAACTACAAAATCTGCATTTCATATTACCATGCGCAAGCTTCAAGTTTGTATAGTGAATTAATCATAGAAAAAAAAAGTAGATAATTCCTTTGTATTATTACGTGATTTGGGGTTATGTATTCGGGCAATTTCATTCAGGGATGGTAAATAACAAGCCTAATTTTTTTTTGTCAATTATCTTTTTTTTTTAACTGTAAACTGGATCAACCAATTTTATAAGATGTTTCATCCTGACTCCCCTAGAGGGAACACACTCAGCTTCTGATGATTCCAGCCGTCATACCACACCCCATTCGTTCCTAGCACTGATGGGCTTTACTAGAAATCGTCTTATTGACCCACGTACTGATTGTTTATATACATATATATTATTCATCAGTTAGGTCTCTGTTAATATGCCAACGATGCAAATGCCACGGTAGGCATTTCCATCCGTTTCTAAATATGGGTTATTAATACCATTTAATTTACGTTAAAGTTTTTCATAGGAATGGAGAAGTACGGTCACCACGGATATCGTATTAAACGTTTGGTCAGAGAATAGAATAAATTTTACTACAAAACTCTGGCATAGCCGGGAAGCTTATGCAACACTTAGCCGGATTTTTTTTCTAAGTTTTAGTTGCTAGAAATTTGTAACTATCTTAAAGAATTTAGGTTAGTCATTCGCTTAATATATCACGATACGAAAAATTACTGCTTTAAAACGCAATACGTCATCTGTTTAAGCTTTATTATTCATCTAACCAAGAAGATATTTATTAAAATTTACTCCTAAAACTATTTTTAAAGTTCATTGAAAATACTTATAAAAGGATTGTTCAAATCGGTTCAAGAGTTTTTGTGATTTCAGAGAACAACGGTCCGTATAAACGAGTTTATAAAGGAAATTCTAATTTAAGTATTTATATAGAGTTTTTATATTAATTTTTTCTGGTTATTAATTAAATTATAATAAAATTTATTTCCTTTTACCCTGAAATAATGTGACTGCGAAAGTCATAAATCATACTTACCTTATTTTGCAAAGAAGAGTATAAAATTGTAGGGTTGCACCGAAACCAGTTTTCAACAACGTCAGTGTCGATATCAAGGGGTTAACGATATATATATTTTACTATTCTCTATTACCTTTGATTTTATCACCATTTGTTTTTTTGTTGTGGATTAAAAGAATAAAACAAAACAAAAATGTCTTTAAATGGTACACACGTAAAACATGCAGAGGATTGTAAAAACCTTTACCATGTTTTTAGTTGCCTCTCAAATCGACTAATTTTCATACTTTGTGTTTGTAGTCTGCATCAATTTTTATAATAAAATATAGTCACTAATATTTGCCTTTTTATTTCCCAACATTTAGCTTATAAAATATTGATATGGTACAGTTCTTATCCGATTGAATGAATAAACAGGAAATTGATATCGCATTACGGAGATGATTTGTTTGGGGGTTTTCAACGAAAATTGGCCGAGTCTATTATACCAGGGAATTCGAAAAATGATATCTGGCAGTCAAAATATAGTAGTCTGTATTCTTTGCTACTTGTCTATAAAACAAAAACATTTTCAAATTATCTAAAGTAATTAATCTAAAAAAAGTCCGTAATCCCAAATTTCTCACTCACTCTCTCTTTTGGTTTTACACACACGCGCGTGCACTCTCATACATACATACATACATACATACATACATACATACACTAAATAGAAATACTGCTGATAATATCATTGTCAGTATTGATACATCCTTATTAAATAGGATTTATTGTACCCAGCAACACGATATTGTACAATAGAGACAGGTAATGTATACGTTAAACATATATTCAGTATTAAATTAATTTGTGAATTACAAGCAAGTTACTTCTGACGTTATGGTTACGTATTTGTAATATTACCATCATTTATATTGAAATAACTGTGTAGAGTTCATTTCTACTAATACTTTTTCTTTAAGGATATATAAATTCTATTTGTACTTTCAGCAATAATAACTTTCTATATATACGAATTATTTTAATTGAAATAATACAAAAATCAATAACTTCAGTCGAATCGACCAGTAGTATCATTTATTGACAATTTTCTTATCATGAAAATACATTTTTCCTCAAAAATCCGCTCTATTAGCAGCATCAATTAATATTTAACTTGATAATTTTCAATTTTGTTTTCTTAGAACAAAAGTTTCGTTTATACTTACTTTTACTCGATTTAGTTGGATCAAATACTTATATATCAATAAAATAATTAAAACGAATTAATGGGATCAATTTTTTGAAAATCGGGATATTGTTTACAGAACTATACTTAGGTTTAGGGGCACAATCAAATAAAGTATGTCGGTTAAAGCTTTACCTTTCTCTTATTCTTGCGTAATAAGAAAACCTTAATTTTTTATATGTATATATAAAACTACATTCGTCAGTTTGTATTTAGTAGTTCTTTAATTACATAGTCGAGAAAAACTAATGATATTATACAGTTCGATTTTTGTTATTTTTAATATTTTTCCCATCAAAATTTCAACAGGATTTAATTTTTAAATTAATGAGTGTTTTATATTAATTTTCTTTTTTAGTTTTATATTTTATTTTTATTAATTATAATCTTTTTTAATTACCTTTATTTTGGGGTTTTCTTTTTCTTTTTTCCCAGTATTCTTTAATTATCTCGCTCATATTCTGTCTTATGTGTATTCTTTGTTTTTGTGAATGATCTTTTTTTCCTTTTAGAATCTTTTGAAAGTTTAAATCATTTTTCTTATTTATGTAAAGTTTTCAATATCGATTTCATTTATACTTTTTACATTTTCGGTTATAGTTAATTTACTACTTTAGTATTAGAACTATAAAAGAAAAATACAGCAATCGGCCAAAATTTTGAGTATCTGGGTTTTATAATTTTTCCCTTTAGTTGAAAAAGCAAAAAAATAAATTATAGAAATTTCCAGTTGTATGTATGTAGATACGTTAGTCTATTTTTTGAATAATTTCTCTTTTTTTCCCTTCTTCCTGTTTAGCCTCCGGTAACTACCGTTTAGATAATTCTTCAGAGGATGAATGAGGATGATATGTATGAGTGTAAATGAAGTGTAGTCTTGTACATTCTCAGTTCGACCGTTCCTGAGATGTGTGGTTAATTGAAACCCAACCGCCAAAGAACACCGGTATCCACGATCTAGTATTCAAATCCGTGTAAAAATAACTGGCTTTACGAGGACTTGAACGCTGTAACGCTCGACTTCCAAATCAGCTGATTTGGGAAGACGCGTTAACCACTAGACCAACCCGGTGGGTTTGAATAATATCTCTGGACTGGCTCAACGTAAATTCTTTGAAAATAACTCCAAAATTTTATTTATGGGGAATTGATGGCATTAAATTTTAGACAAAATTTAAAAGAGAAAGCTATAGTTTTCACAATTTTTAACTTTTGTATAATGGCCATAGAAAATGAACTTTAGTACGATAAAAGTACTTATTAAGTTATTTAAAATCCCTGACTTTATAGCAATCGGAATTAGTGATGGGGGATATTCAACATTATATCTAAACACTTTTTGCTTCATACCTCGAAATACCGTTGACCAAAAAAGTTGAAATTTAGCCTAAATATTGGGCTATATATAGGCCTAGTTTTGACCTGATTTTCGAACTCATCGGACAGGGGAGCATCACGGTATCCTTTTTTTAATACTGTAACTTTGTTACAGTAGCCGACTTGTTAAACTAAATAATTACTCTAATAAATAAACTTGGAAGATCAAAAAAAGGACTGAATGGGACCCTAGTTAAAATATCAATTTTAAAAAATTTTTAATTTTAAGACTGAAAATCCGACTGCATCTAATATTTATGCAGGCGAAATGGGAATTTTTTTTTAAAAAGGGGTGACACGGTTTAAAAATTAAATTTTTATTTAATTTTTATAATTTCCACCCTTATAATTGGATATATCAAACACGTTGACGCAATTATCACCGTTGGTAGCGAATTAGATCCCAAAGAATTACTTTGGATATAAAATTTAGCTGAGACATTATTAAGAAAAAGACTTGTATAAGGAATTAATCAATATTCAAAAATTTTGCCCTTTCAAAAAAATATTTAAAGCTGAAAAATTAACAATTTACTAATTAAAATCACATACAGATTACAAAAATTACAGCGTACCTTTTAAAGTTCTCTGCTGGTATCTAAAGAACTAAATAGCTACAGCTAGGGCCATCTCGTAGTTTCGTAGCAGTTATTTTTTCGCTTGTCTTGAGCAGAAACATTTGTTTAGTCACCTCAGAATAGAAGATATTCTTGCCTCAAAAAAAAAAAAAAAAAAAAAAAAAAAAAATATTAATGGAGTAGGACTTTTACCTCTTTTTAGGTACAAATATGTATTATCTTTTTAAGGCATTCAATATTATGTATTGAAGAAAAACTTTTAATGGAAAAAACCTTTTGTAATAATCTTCTTTTTTTTGTAATAACCTTTTTGTAAAAACCTTTAGTAATTTACTGTAATGTCAAAGACAGTTGTGTCTGGTTTTTGATGTATTTGCTTTTTTGACGTGAAACGTCTTCAAAATCACACCGAAACAGACGGGTACCAGAACAGAAATTTGTAGCCTAACGAAAAAGTCTATATCGTCCTGACTTAACAAGTCCCTAATTATTAGTGTCAGAGACGTAAATGTAGTGTAATTTTATAACTTACACGGTCAGCTCGCCGATACGACTTGCGAGCAACAGTAGTGAATGGATTGCCAGGGAGGGGGCACAGCGCATATCTGCCAAAACTGGCGCTCTCGCTCATTTCAATTCAGTGTAGCTCACGACTTAGACGTGATAGCGCGGTGATTCGTATGTTTGTGTTTAGAATTTGTCAAGATAGATTGAGTTAAGTAATAGTAAGTGTATTTTGGACAATAATTTTGTAAAAAATTAAAGTAAACGTGTAAAAAAGTATAAAAATTCAATATGTCAGCCTCAGCCCGCGCAAAAGCCAGTCGGAAATATAGATTACGCATTTCGTTGGAAAGGGAAGGTTATAGGCCACGCACAGATACCCAAATTTCCGGTGCCGAGCGAAAGAGACTGTTTCGGGAGCGTCGCAAAGCTGGCACGACGCGCTCAGTGAACGACGCCGACAGCGCGAGCACCTCTACCGCTGCTTATTATGCCTTATGTCTCTTACTTACATCACAGACCGATGTTGAATAAAATTGTCGTCAAATATTAGTCGAAATATACATCATGTACCGTTTAGTGTCTGTTTTATGTTAAAATTAAATTTAGTACGCAGTCGATGTCTCGTTTTTATTTCAATCCGATACACTAAAAGTACAGACCGACCAATTTATCTGTAGAGTTGGCCAAATGAAGGAACTAAAATTTTCCATCGGAGACTTCAGTTTTCTTTAAAAAAAATACGATAGTGGTTTTCCCATTTAACTCTACAGATAAGTTAGTCGGTCTGTAGCTCGGAGGAACTTCATCCAAGGTCTGTAACGTTTCACGTTAAACCAACGGCCGTGCGCTCCGGCGCAGCCCCACCCGAGTTTTTTTATAACCACTTGATCCTATTGTGCAAAAACATTCAACAAAAAAATAAAATAATTTCAACTTTTAACTTAATTTTTTATTTTTTTATTTTAAACAGAACGACGTCTTCTTTTTTTAAATATTTTTTTATGATTTCTTTGTTCGGTTTAATGCCAGGTTATTTAGCATTTATTTACACACAAAAGTATGTTGGGAACAGTTAGCTTAGATATTTATTATATAATTAATTCAATTTATTTTATTTTTTTGTACCATTTTGAAGTAATGTAATACTGCATAAACCAATTATTAGTAAAAAACCAAAGAATTTCTTTTATCCACTTTATCTTATCTATATCCTGTGTGGTTACTACCAAATTTATTAATATAATTAGTATAGAATGATTTCATGTAATAGTTAATGTCGATTAAAGTACAACTCAACAAGACAAATGTTAAACGATTTTTTGAATAAACGTCTGTCTACAAATAAAAAATAATTATCAAACTAGATACGCACTTATTAATCTGTCTTAGTCTTATTAGTCTGTCTTATTAATCTGTCATTATCAGCATATTTTTAGAAATGATTAAAAATATATACGACCACAATTATGGTAAAGTAAAAAAATTATCCCATCTAAGTATTTTTAATGGATATAAAAAAATAAAATAAAGTTTAAAATATCATTCAATAAAATTTATAAATCACTAATATCTTTGCCTTGTTCATTCTTAGAGAAAATAGAAATCCAGATAGTAATAAAATGATAAACCACGTTTACACCGTGTTTATATACACTAAGAAGATAACAGAGTGATTCACTAAGAATATAACTAACTTTCAGAACTTATTCTACTCTTGAAAATAAAGAAGAAAGTTTAAATATACATAGATAAATGCGAAAAAACGCTTCTTAGTAAGTTTCAGTAGGCGAAAGTTTTCGCCCTGATTACTACGTCTTCGGTAAAATTAAACTAGACTATAATTCTTGAAATTAAGAGGTAAATTTAGTGGTTTACATGAAATCTGACCTGAAAAACTGAAAAAATAGGTCCCAGAACTGCATTTTTAGTAGTTTTCGAGAAATCTGGGTAAAACATTAAAATTAAAGATTGGGTTTGCAAAACATATTATTTATTGTTTGACATAAAATAACTTCCATAAAAGAAACACATAAAGGTTTTAAACAAAACTTGCAGTAAATTTGATTCTGAATAAAATGGTAGTCTCCAGAAATTAAGTACAGTACTAACGTAAGAATTTCAAACTTTATTAAAAACAAAACATCAAAATATAGCAGATTTTAACTAGATATCAAAAAAATCGTTCAATATTTTAAAACAAAAGAATTAAATATTTTAGAAAAGTAACATATACAAACGCTATTTAACAATGTTATTTTCACCAAACATAAAATAGTGCAATTTTTGACTCCATTCGTTTGTTTTAACCTGATTTCTTGACAAATACTAAAAAATATAGTTCTGAGACCTAATTATTTTTTAATTTTTCAGGTCTGGTATTTGGTGGGCTGGTGTGTCTGGATTAATTTTACCGAAGCCCCCGGAATCTGGGCGAAATATTTCACCGGCTGACACTCGCTAATGAAACGTTTCCGAATGTGTTTATATTAACTTTTTTCTTTATTTTTACCGATAGAATATGTCCTGAAAGTTTGCGGTACATTCTTAATTAATAGTACTCCGGAAGATTATTCTGGATTAATAGTACTCTGGAGGGGATAGTGTACCTCGACAAGATCGTAAGAGGCAAGAGACCAGCAATTCTAAACCTGCGCATTCTAAACTTTGACGAGTAATAATAGCATAATTTTTTTTAATATTGTATATACGTGCCTTCATAATTTGAAAAAAATATATAATAATAATCATACAATTTATCTTATCCGCATCAATGAAACGTCTTTTGTTTTACGCATAACTAATATTTATAAATAAATATTTTGCCATAATTTTGTTCATGACAACTGGTGGTGACTAATGTAAAATTTATTATTTTTAATATCAGCAGAATTATTTTTTCCCGTTTCGGTCTTTAATGAACCTTATTAAAACAACTTCACTTTGTTTCACTTTCATTTCTTCACTTGGTTCGTTTTCATTCTTCCGTTCAAGGTTTTCCTCTTTTTTGTGGATTTCATAAGAAAGCTACCTATTGTAATGGGTACCATGATTCGACTTCCGGAAAATTTCAACATAGCTTCACGTTTCACAGCCCCAGACCTCAAAACCACCGTCAGCTCAAAAGTTTATACATAAATTGTTATATATATATATATATTTCACTTTCTTGTCGACACGATAACTGCCGTAATTGTCCACCAGTCACTTTCAATTTGACATAAAATACAATGACCCAAAATCTCGGGTTCGTTAATGGGGAAAATCGGCCGTGGGATGGCTTTTTCGAAAAAACAAATATATCGAATTCCTTTGAAGTTTCTATTATTCTTTGGATAAGGGCCTAAAACTTATCTAAGTAAAACTTTTTGATATTACCAACCATTGGCCCGGGAGGTAGAAAAAATGGGGTTTCGAAGACAAAAAATCATACCTCTCTAATAAGCACAGTATCGAATCGGTTTAAAGTGATCATTAGTCCTCTAAACATTACCTAAAACCTTTATCAGAAACAATTTTTGATATGACCAACCCTTACGGCAAGGGATGACCAAAATGTTGAAATTGTAAGAAGATGGGGCTTGTCGTATGCTAAACATGTGAAAATTTTTTTCGCATGCAACCATTGTCGTATTGAGTAAATTTGAAGTTTTTTTTCCTTTAAGGTGGAAATCTTTTTTATCTCCTACATAGCACCGGTGAAATCTACCTTCACCTTCCGGCGTGCCGAGAGGGATTTTTTGTCTTGTTTTTTCCTGGAAGGTTTTATATTTTGTTTCTAAATATTTCGTTATCATTTCTTCTTCCTGTACGTTTAGTTCTTTTAGTTCCTATTTCATTTGTTTAAACCGTTGAGGTCTCATAAGTTTTAGGAAGTAGGGTTGGTTAGTTTTCGCTATATTTTTTAAACGTCTAAAGAATCATAATCTCTTTTTTCGTACTGATTCTATATTTTTTTTTTTTTGCATTTTTCCTATAGCTCTTCATTTAACCTTAATATAAATGTATTTGCTTTGCTTTCTAGGTTTAGCTTTCATAGCGTTTTGTTATACTTCTAGGTATTTATATTTTTCCACTATTCGATTTTATCATATCTTTTACAATTTTTTAAATTTTTTTTTAGTTTTTTTTTTTTTTTAACCAACGATGGACCGCATTTTGGATATATTGTACCAGCGCTTTTTGTGCATTTCTGGCATTCTAATTCTCAGTCTTTCAGATATTCTTCTGTAATATTTATTTTCTTTCTTTCAATTAATCCAGAATTAAAAATTATATATTTTTTTCCTTAATAAGTCTGTTTCTAAAATGTCATCGGCGTAAATATTTAATCTTCCAGAAATTTTTCTCTTTCCATGAATCGGTTTGGTTTAAAGTTTTGCTGCTCTAAAAATTAAAATTAATAAACTACCTTTACTTACTTTTTATATATTTGTTATTTTATTGACAGTTTAATTGAATTTACATAATTTTTAATGTGATTTCTTTAAAAATGTTAAATATGAATGTAAAACAATCTCAGAGAAACCTAGCAACCCTTTTTTACTTCTTCGCACGTAGCTTTAACAAAAACTTAAAAAAATTGTATGAATGATAAATTAATAAAACTTTTTTTCTGATTAGTAAATAATAAAACATTAAATAGATAACATCATAACATAACATTATAAGATAAATTTTTAATATAAAAACAAATTATAAGAAATTTTTAATTTTTTTTTAAGACGTTAACTGATACTACTGTTTCTCTATCTGGCGTTAGAAAATATTCCTAATGGCGGTTTTTGTATATTAAAAATGACTTGTACATATGTCTAATTATGTATTTAAAAAAAGTGTAAAGATTTTAATTATGTCAATTGATTAAAGATATTTATTTTTTTTTTTTGTAGTTTATATATTAAGTTCGTTGTTAATGTTGTGGTAATAATTTGCATCAATAAAATGATTAGCAAATATTGATTTTGTCGCTATGAAGTGCTGCTTTTAAATAAATGTTGATTGCATCTTTTTTTCTTATAAGCTGTGCGTCTCGTTTGCCCGCAGTAGCATAATACAAGTATACTACAATCGGAGCGATTCAGTTTCTACAGGCAATTTTTTTTTTTTTTTTTTTTTTTTTGTAGTAGTCCCTTTCTTTTATTTTTGATCTTGATGACATGTTATTTATTTTTTTAATTGTGCCCTAGTTTATCAGAATATTCAGTTTTTTAATCTTTCTTTCTATTTTTATTTATTTTGTTTAGGGGTTAGTCAAGGGTGGTGTTTTATATGTATATATATATATTTATTTAGGTATTACAGTGTTGAAGTCATAATTTGTATTAAGTAATTTGTGAATGATACTTTTAAAAACAGAAAGTTTTTATAAGGTTGGGTGGTTGGTAAAAGAATTTTCCTCATTGGTGATCGTTTATAAATATTGAAAGGATATTTTATGCGTATTTGGTTCCTTTTCTTTCTAATGGTAAAATCATAAAAATTATTAATTATCTATTTTGTTAATGTGTGTTAATATCAATTCCCATTGTCTTGTGTTACCTTGAAACGAAAAAATTGTGTCATCAATATCTATGTCAATAGATTATTTTTGTGAGCATATTTGTTTGTGTTTATGTATTGAATAGGATGACAGAAATAGGATAGCCCGTAAGGAAGAACATGGATTGTGTAAATTTTTTAATTGTTATTTTTTTTTTTGTGAATATATGTATCTAAAATCGTAATAAACGAGTTTTATTTATTTGTTTTAAATGGAATTTAAAACATTCTGCCGATCTCCATGGCGGATGGTAGCGTCTAGGCCTATCATCCGGACGTCCCGGTAATGCATTGTACTTTTCATACGCTTCAAAATTCAATTTCTATATACCACGAGCAAATCTCAACTTTATATGGTGATATCATCAAGAAAAAGTTTGTAATTTAATTTCAGTATTCTATAGATATTAAGATCTTTCAATTTTTATTTCTTAAATGACTAATAAATAATATGAAAAAATTTTTTTTTTCAAATTTTATGAAAATTGTTTCCAAGTGATACAAAATATGTAAAAAAACATATTATTCCGCTGAACAATGAATATATTACACTTATACGATTTTTTTTTTCAAAATCAACTGGTTTTCTTTCGGTCATAGGTAATTTTAAAATATTTTAGCAAATATTTTATTATGTTAACTAGATAAAATGTTATTTAAAAGTTTTTTTTTCTTTCAAGTTTAAATTTTTAAACAGTATTACAATTCAAGATTTTTAAAAATTACGAGTATATATAATTTAATTTTTACATTGTGATTACTGATAAAAATTATTAAAATTTATTTCATACTGACTGTTCGCTGTTACTTATGCAAAAGTATAATTCTGAACTACCTTACAACATAAACGGACATTAAATAAACATTTTATAAGGCCAGGTGAATGAGGAATCCATTAACGTTTATGTACTTGGTGAATAAGAATTTTATTAGTTATGGACCTTTTTAGTAGTAGATTACATGTATACTTTATCCCTTCCTTGGCAAGGAGAATTTTAACAGCCGTATTCCAAAACAAAAATACAGGCAGCTGACATCATTTCGCATTCAGTTCAGTCCCTGCACCTGGACGTATAAGCTAATTTCCCATTGCCGACCGACCAATCCAAATGTTTTCTTTAACAGTGTAAAATTTAGTATTTTCTTATCAAACAATAACCCCTTGTATCTTTGTTAGTTACTCGTATTCTATAATCTACTTGTAATCTACGTTGCTTTATGTACTAGCGTAATCACTACATGCAATCAAATTGTTTTATTTTAATTGTAACTATTTGTTTCCCGTAAAAAAATTAGTATTTTTTATTCCCATAAAAATTTGTAGTGTAGTTGTATGTAGAAATTATAATACTAAAGATTATTTTGATATTACCAATCTATTTTTTATTTTTTATTTTTTATTTTACCACGAGTTATTATACATAGCCTAGATAACACTAAAAAGAGGTACTTGGTAATATGCATACGTTTTAAAAATTCTTTAAAAGAACTTTTTTATTACATAAGATACTGATCTTTTTATTGCTAACAAGCTTTACTAAATAAATGCATAAAACGATTAATACTGTAAAGTGAGATAAATAAATGTGGACGTAAAATTAATACGAATGTCTATAATTATCGGTAGTTTGTAGTTATTAAATTATAATTAGGTCGAGCTTCAGATCACGTTTCATATTTTCTCCCAAATTATTTCTAAAAAACTTTCTCCAATTCTATTCTCTTTCGCAAATCTTCCTTACATTATCTTTCTCTCTTACGTCTAATTAATTATTTATTCTTCTTGTGGCTTTTTAATGGAGAAAAGTGTGCCCTGATTTGTTCCCTCCGTGTACTCCAGCTCTTTTTCTTATTAATTATTATTACTTATTAGACTTAAAATATTATTTTTTTATATTTTTATTAATATTACAAATTATCAGTCATAATCTAAATTAGTCTAGAAATTTTTTAAGTAATAAATAAATATCAATGATATATAATAATATACCGTATATTAACGTACAGAATAATACGAATTTCTGTCTATTTTTCGTATGTTTTTCTTTGATAAAAGACCGACTTTTAAAAGTTTTTATTGACTGTTTTTACATTAATTTTTCACAATTAAATTTTCTACAAATTTAATTACTAAATCTTCCGGATTTATTAGTCATTTAACAAAGTCTAAATAAAATTTTTTTTTCGACACCGGATTTTGTGTTACACGTCGGATATCTTAAAAACTACTGGAGTAGTTTTATCCTATTTCCCAGCTCAAATTACGTGTGAAATCACAAACTTTACACCATAATTTGGGTTTCAAAAATTACAGTAGGGCTTCTTTTTATTAAAAGAGCTGAAATCCGGGAGAAATTTTCGCTAGCCGTAACTCGAAAATAAAGCGGTTCCAGACCTATGTTTACATAAACTTTTAATATTATTTTCACCAGTAGAACACGTCCTGAAATTTTGTCCGTTTTTTCGTGGGACAATCTGTATACAATTATTATAACGTTTACCTTCTAAATTACCCCTTTAACTAATTTAAAAAAAAATTAACGTGATCAGTCCTCCATATATAGAAATATTTGAGCCAAATTTGAAGAAAATTTGTTTGGTCTACCCTAAGATATAAGGCCAAAAGCAGTGTGACACACATTCGTACGTACATACATTTGTTTTTTTGTCTATATCATCTGCTTAGACCCTAAAACGTAAAGATTTACAAAAAACCCGATACTCCATTTTAACACGATCACCGTACTTTCCCCTTTAATAACTACTATAGCTATATTCGCCGGGAAAGTAAAAACAGTTATAATTTAATTAACTTTTTTCTCTCATGTTCGAATCCCGATCAGGCATGGCATTTTCACACACGCTACTAATCATTCATCTCATCCTCTGAAGCATGCCTAACGGTGGACCCGGAGGTTAAAAAAAAAAAATAATAATAATAATTTTTTTTTTTCGGTGTTTCACTAAAAATTATTAATGTTTTAATGTTCACCTCTGATCTTAATAGATATAAACAATGTAAACTTATTAATTACTCAGTAAAAACTTGAAAAATTACAGAAGCTATTTTAGGAAATTCCAACAGCATGTTTCAATTTCTCCAAAATTATTTAGCAACATGGAAATTTAGGAGAAAATTCTGTAAAATGTAATTTACAAAAGAAAAAATATCTTTCAATATGGTTCATACCTTAAGAATAAATTTTCTTGACATGTATAATTAGATTTTTTTTTATTTGAGATGAAATAAAACAATCTTATATTTTTTTTGTTCAATAACAACTATAATCACAATCGGCTCTCCTCCAGAGCCATAAGTAAGTTTCCTGACAAAAGCACGTGATAAGAAGGTCCTTAAGTAACCCCCAAAATAAATAATACACAATAAACAGTTGCAAGCAAACTTAAAGTCAAATACGAAATTTCAAGCACATTCATAAATCACAAACCATTAATTTCAGCACCATATAGTCCAAAAAACAACATTAATAACAAATAAAAAAGAAAAAGAAAGAGAAGTAACAAGGATTAGATACGGCACCACTAAACTTGACGGTGTTAGATTTCAAACTGTTACGCGGACCCTAAGTCGAGTGCATGGACTCGTTTCAATCGTCGAACGTCGTTGAACCTCGTTCGTCCCGTCGAACGAAAGTGGTTTACATGATTCTCAAGCCTCTGCAGGTATTTGACATTGCGCTGTTGTGCAATCTCACGAACCGACGGGAGCTCCAGATAATCCTGAATCATTCCGCGTGAACCACGGAGCTTCGGCAATTACCCTCGCTACTTTGTTCTGAAATCGTTGTATAATTTCCACATTACTAGTACTAGCCGTTTTCCACAATTCTACACCGTACGTTCAGATTGGGTGCAGTATAGCCTTGTAAATGAAGATCTAATTGGGTAACGTGAGGCCTGAGTTCCTCCGTAGCAGCCAGTGAAGTTCCCTGTACTTTGCGTTTAGGTGTTTCCTCTTCATCCTCACGTGACACTTCCAGGTCAAACGCCGATCCAGGTGAAGTCCCAGATACCGCACAGTCTCAGTTTGCGAGATCAAAACACCATCCAAGTACACACCGGAACAGTCACCTCTCCGCATGGCAAATGTGACGTGCCTCGACTTACCCTGATTAACCTTAATCCTCCACTTTTTCTGCCACATGCACACACCTCTGTTAAATGAACCTATGCAAACCACCATGTATTTTTATACATAAATAATTCTCGTATTTTTTGCATTTAGAGCTGAATACAAGTAATCTAAGTTTCCTAGAATCTAATAAAAACAAACTTTTTTCGTTTTTATATATGTTCATTAAATTTATTTTTCGGCACCTGTAGTGCGACGTATGGATAAATATGAATGTGATTTTTCCCAGAAAATTTAGGAGTATTGATAGATTGACGAAAGCTTTTTAGTAGAGATAATAATAATAATAATAATAGTTGAAAAAATCACAATATAATCAAATTAGGACTTGTTATATTATAGATTAGTATATTATTAACAATTTCAGTTATACGAAACGTATCATATATATATATATATATATATATATGATAGTTTAGTACATTTATACTAAAGCTAAAAATGGAGATTAAACAAACGACTGGTAACCCACCGGGTTGGTATATTGGTAAACTTGTCTTCGCAAATCAGCTGATTTCGAAATCGAGAGTTCCAAGGTTCAAATCCTAGTAAAGTCGGTTACGTTTTTACGGATTTGAATACTATATATCGTAGATACCGGTGGTATTTGGAAGTTAGGTTTCAATCACCACACATCTCAGGAATGGTCGACGTGAAATTGTACAAGACTACACTTCATTTTCATTCATACATATCATCCTCATTCATTCTCTGAAGTAATACCTTACAGTGGTTCCGGAGGCTAAAACAGAAAAAGAGAAAAAGAAAAAGGGAACATACGACTGGTAGGAAGGAAACAACTTAGAATAATTTCTAAAGATATTGAGGTGTACGAGAAGATAACTTAATGAGCTATATTTTCACTAGAAAAGACCAGCGAGCCTTTCGTGTTGTGATTAGGAACCTGCACCACTCAATATCACTGGAGACCAGGGAAAAAATCAAAGCCAAGGACATAGGATGAGGGACTAGTAAATACACGCCACAGAAAAACCAAAGAGCCAATAACAATTTTTGTGAACCGAGAGCTGCAGGAGAACAATATTAGTATATCTAAGTTAAAATACATACCGAATTGCAGTGTGTCGTTATTAACACCACAGAAACCAACAGGCCTCCTCCAATGCATGAGGTACCATCAGTACGGGCACACAAAAAACAATTGCATGAAGCCTTTTTGATGTATGAAGTGTGGAGAAGGCCACCGAACGGCTGATTGTTCCAGGAAGGATAAAAGCACTCCTGCAACCTGTGCTTTATGTCAGTCCGACCGCCCGGAAAATTATCGGGTTGCATATTATACCAAAAAGTAATCACTAACGGAACTAGGTCTAAATTTCGTTGTTGCGAACATTTTCTTGTGGTGTATATTATAATCACTGAAATAGACTCATATCTTATGAGGCATTTAGCTTATATCTTATGAGTCACTTATAGCTTGTTAAATTTAGAACTAGGCGCGGGGTTCGTGCTTCCGCGAACTCGGTTAACTAGTTCAGAGGGCAACGAAGTAGGACAGTCAAGTTGTCCGAAAGAAACCTACAGCGAAGGCGAAGGCTGAGTTAAAATTCACGATGTGAATGTCTACCGAGGCATTTACATCGGTGACAGGCCTGGCTAATTACTATGATGTGTAATCAGTTAATGGAGGGTCAAAAGACGACCTCCGTTAAAGCCCATCAGGGCTAGAAACGGTGGGGGTGGTGTGGCGAGCAGAATCGTCACAAGGCGGGTGTCTTCCCCTACGGGGATTGGGATGTACCAAGAAATATTAGAGAGGAAACATCGGCTGTCGTTTACCTTGGCCTGGGAGTATCCCAACAAGTGAAAAGAAAACAACTGAACGCAAAGTATTGGGAACTGCATTGGTAGCTGCGAAGAAACTCACATCTCACATTGTCCAGTAATATTCTGATTTACAAAGCTATCTTCCAACCATCTGGACTTGTGTGGAGCTGTGGAAGACAACAAATAATTAACGTAGACATCATGCAATGCTTCTAAAGTAAGGTAATGAGGACAATTGCGAAGGCGCCGTGGTTCACACGAAACGATGAGATTTAGGAATACCCGAGCTTCCGATGGTTCGTGAGGTTGTGAAACAGTGCAGTTACATACCAACAACCTGGTCTAGAAAATCACGTAAACCGCCTACCGATCAATCTACTTGATAACAAAGGAGGACGTCCGAAGGTTGGAACGTCAGCATGTCTTTGACTTAGGGACTACTGAATGATAGTTTGCAGTTACTATCGCCAAAACTAACGATGTTATTTTTGTATATTTCTTTACTTTTTTGTTTATAGCTACAAGTTGTATTATTCTTGTCCATTTCCACATTGTTATGTGTGTATCAACTCGCAATCGCTTGATTATTTGTTTGTTTTTATTGAATGTTTATTGTTTATTTAAGAAACGTTTCCCCTAAGTCCAACACTCCCTTCAATAATGGCTAAAATAAATAAGTATTTCAAAAAAACATTTGTACGTTTTAGGTCCAAGGCTTATAATAATAAAAAATTGTAAATATTTCTTAATAGCTTCATTTTTGAAGTATAAATTTTCAAAGAATTTTTGAAAACTATTTTAACCGAAGGAAGATACAGGAAAATAACAAAACACATGTATTTCAATTGTGAAAGGTGGGAGTTGATTCTTTGAAAAGTAATTTATCGGATTATTTATTTATGCATTATAGGTAACAGATTTGCTTTTAATAGTTTTCTCTAAAATGGTTTTGAAGAAAATCGAAATTGTCTTTTCGCGATATCCTCACACGCCCTCAACGAATTTAGAAAAAACAATTAATATGATCAAAGTTCCACGTATAGAAATATTTTAATCAAATTTGAAGAAAATCGGTTCGGTCAATCCTGAGATATAAGGCCAAAAATACCGTGCGACACGTATACATACATATGTTTTTTGTTCTAGTTGAACTAGTTGGACCCTAAAAAGTAAAGATTTGCAAAAAACTCGATACGCACTTTCATATTATCACCATACATTCCACTTTGTTGTAGCTTTTCTAGCCACATTCCCTAGGAAAGTATTTAAAAATATATATGTAAACATTTTATACAGCATGTTTTAGTCGTTATTTACCTAAAATTTCAGTAATTTTATATAGAAAAATGTTTTTTGGTAGTATATTAGTAATATTTTTGGGTTAAAATTTAAGTTTATTTTATTTTTCAGTGGAATTACTTTTCTTCCAACGTTTATTTTTATAAAATTAATATTATTATTATCAGCAAATAAATTCTTATTGTTGTCCAATAAATCAATCATCTGAAATATATTCAAAAATAATATAAACTTCTTAAATAGATAACAACTACTTCTCACACCAACACACTTCTAATCTTCAAAAATGTAAATTATTATTTAATCAATTATTAAATTCATAAAATTTTAATCCAATTAAATTTTGTATAAAGTTTTCTTTCATTTTTGTGAAAAATATTGCAGTAGACTGTACCAGAGATACGTCTTTCAAGTATTTTGTTAGTTTGTATTTTAATACATCTTATTCACCAATGTTTGTTCGGTATCGTTTGAGTATCAGCTGGCGAAATATTTTTACACCTTCCGTAACACTAATCCAGATTTTAGTTTTTGGGATCCAAATTAAGGAGTAAATTTAGTGATTAATTAAGTAGTACGTCAGACCTGAAAAATTGAAAAAAAATATTTCCTTGAACCGTATTTTTAGTATTTTTCGAGAAATTTGGAGTAAAATTCAAAAGGGGTCAAAAACATACTACTTTATGTTTGGCGCAAAATAACTTTGTTAAATGGGTAATAAACACGTAAAAGTTTCAAATAGAACTTGCAAAGAATTAGATTTTGAGTAAAATGGCAAGTTTACAGAAACCAAATTCGAACATAAGAATTTCGAAGTTTATTAAAAATAAAATATATCAAAATATGGCAGATTAATGTCCCTATTTTAATATACTTATAATATTTTATGGTTAAAAGTAGTAATTCAATGTTCGAAAGATTAATTGTGCATATATTCATGAAACTGTTTCAAATTTTTTACTAAAACTTTACGTTTATTTTATTTTGGCATTATATTTGCTAATATGACATCAAAATATTTACTTAATTTCTTTAAAATTAATTTACAAAAAAAATTTATGTTTTTATTTTGTTATAGGCATTTTAAGAGTGTTATGCCGCAGTGTAAAGATAGACTGCGGTATAGATGGCTGGGATTCCACCTGGATCTAACAACGAGTGCTCGTCTAAGAAGCGCAGCTACTCCAGCCCGTCGTCCCAGATCAAAGAAACGCCGCCCCCGTAAGCAAGATGATCCACGTTTTGAAACTTTCAACCTTTTATTCGCTCTTGGTTTAGTACCAACAAAATCTCGCATGAACGATCCTCAAGGATTACTGTAAGTGATTTATTTAAATCATTAATACTTATTTTTAATTTATATTTTTTACGTGCGCTGTTTATTTTTACTTCTTTGTACGAAGTAAAGGAAGTACTGTGATCGCGAAAAATTTCGGTTTTCAGATTTCAACGGAATTATCCATTTTGACTATCCCTGAATCCATTTTGACTAGTTTCGGGGTGACGTCTGTACGTACGAACCTATGTACGTATCTCGCATAACTCAAAAACGATTAGCCGTAGGATATTGACATTTTGTATTTAGGATTGTAGGAACACCTAGTTGTGCACCTCCCCTTTTGATTCCAATCGACTGAACCAAAAGTGTCCAAAAACAAATTTGGATTTTGGGTTTTTTCTTAACTTCAGTAATAATTCCTCATTGAGAGCTTATCAACGATATATCATAAGTGGTACTTATTTTCATTGGTTCCAGAGGTACCACCAAAAAACAATTTAATTAAGGAAATATTTCGATCTTACAAAGGATAAGGCGCATCGGTTCGAATCAGACTTCATCTCTTTTTTTAAACTTTTCTTTTAATTTAAATATATTGATTTTTTAATAATTATTAACCGGTGATTGTAAAAAATGTTTACAATGAATAATAGTAATTCAATGATAATAAAAAAATTTAAAAAATGGAAAAAATGATTAGTGAAATATAATTTTATGTATTTTTAAAAATGTATATATGAAATTTAATAGGCATTATTACATACGTGAATAAGTAATTAATTTGGTGAAACATCTGATTATTTAATATTAATTAAAAATTGTAATTTAGAATCGTATTATTGTTGGATTTTCTAACTTCATTTTATTTAATTATTCTGTCATTTTTGTTTAATTTTATCTACATTAAAGTTAAGTATGACTGAAAAATAGACCCTCACAAGAACAACATATACACTGAGGGACACATGCACGATCTTTAATAAATTGCAAAAAATCTCACCATTTAGTTCATTACTCCTCTGATGTTGTCGGACAGTATTCTTCCTAAGTCGGAGTTGATCATCAATTTGTGTATTTGTTTTTTGTTGCCAATAATTTAATCGTTCTTTGATTTGATATAATTCTTCTGATCTTAATTTGTGTACACGCTCTGTAGTTTTCAAATTGTCTCTCTCTTTATATTCATCATCCCCTGTTAATCTTTTCATTTTTTCGTTGGTCTAAACGTTTTCTTCCTATTTATATTTGTCATCTTCTCATAATTTTTTTTTATTTTCTTGTTCTTAATAATTTCTCCTCTTCATATGCATCTTATTGTCGTTTTTTAAGATAGATTTCTTAATGTTATCTTTTTTTTCCTGTATGATTGATTGTTTCTTTTTCATTTTTTATTATTCACCAAATAATCCAATAATAAAAATTGTATATTTTACACCGTAAGGTCGAAATTAACATTGTAACCATCATTCAGGAGTTCTCTAAGCGGAATAGTTTAATTATTATTTATGACACCAGAAATCTGAAACTTTTGTTAATCAGAAACTCAGGAAGATACGAATATTACTCATCTAGTAATACGAGTAATGAAGGGACTTTTACTCTATTCTAATATTTCATGTAACATTTTTGAATTAATATTTGATGTTAATAAAAACTAATATTTCAGTAATTGTGTAACTGTCCAGTTTATTATAGAACTGGAGGATCGTATCTCATCCTCAAATGAAATAAGTTTAAATGAAGTGCAGAAAAAATGTGTATATGTAATTTAATAGGCGGACAAGAAAGAAATGTGGTGTCCACATCAGATTTTTTAATGCGATTCATCTCACGCGTGAATTATTTATTTATGGTAAAATTAAGATATGATTATTCTTTCTTGATTTGTTTAGCTATCATAGATGTAATTGTAATCCTCTCAGAAGATCTGAAGTCAAAAAGAACACAAATCAACATTTAAAATTCAATAGCTAGTAAAACAGGAATAAAAAAAGTATTAGTCGAGAAGACTAACAATGACAAACATTAGAAATACACAAACGGGAATAGGAAAAGTAGATATAGGCAAAGCATTTAAATATCTAATAATTTAATACAGAGATATCAGCTACGCAAGATAGAATTTTAAAAATAGAAAAGCTTACCGAATAATCAAAATACATACAACCAAAAATGCTTATCACAACCTGAAAATCAGACATTATAATACAATAATAAACTCGAGATTTAGTTTATATGATTAATCCGTACAAGTTATATGTGTGTTAGTGCTTAAATGTTAACAAAAATATGGAAAATAGGTAATAAGGAAAGGTTAATAATTAGAAAAATATTAGGTTCCGTAAAATATAGAAGAAACACATTTACATTTAAAAGCAACAATGATGTATATCAAAACATAGGAAAAATGGACTATTAAAAAGCTAAAATTGATGTTGTTTAGTCACACTGTATGAGTAAAACAAGTTAATCTTTGATTTCTTTTTAAATAGAAAAACAGAAATTAACTAAATTAATGAAGTTAAAGAAAAAACATAAAATTTAAAAATATAACAGAAAAAGATATTAAAAATAAATATCTTTAAAGCATAATTATAATGTTAAGGAGTTTTCCATGAACGAAAGACTAGAAAAGAAAATGAAATGGTCGAAAGAACGCAAATAACAATATTTGAGAGAATGAAGGGATATTGGGGAGAGAAAACAGCAAAGAGTAAAAAGTAAAGGCGATTGGAATATTTTCGGTTCTAAAGTGACCAAAATTGAAAAGAAAAAACGAGGTACGAATAGTGGTTTAATCTTTTTTTACAAGAAAGATCTTTTCTACACTTGCATTAACATTATTTTTAAATTCATTTATGATAAATTAATGACTTTTTAAAATGAATTCCACTTTCACAAATATAATCACGCTGATATTTATACGTTCTTGTTTCTACATCCTGCATGTATGTTACATACATTATAATTGGATTTTTTTTTGTTCTTGTCATTTAGTTTTCAGTAAAATTTGCAAAATGGATCAAAGAGAATTAACATTAAAATTTCTAAAAATATTATAAAATAACTTTATCCAACCGCTCAATTTTACTGTAAATATATACGCCTAGGAAATTGTTTGAATCGAATTATGTTTTCAGACAAACACAAAAAAGATACGCGAATTAAACCTGTTATGCTTTTATCGTTAACAGTTTCAAAAAATATAATATAAACCAAATTAAAACTCATTTTATTTTTTTTATTAAAACAGCGATAAACACATAATTTACATAAAAATGATATGTTAATAATACCGGGTAGGCAATGTAAAACTTCCCTCAGCCATCTGACAGTACCTTCTGATAGATTCTGTCAGAAGATGTTATGTTTGTCGTGCACGTTTATTAGTTGAAAGTCATGACTCGCTCATAAGTCTTCAGCCTTCCACTCCCGTTCTGTGAGTCTGTGGTGTTTGTGCGTCATTGTGTATTCAATTGAGCAGCGTGTTTTCATTGTGGAGAAATATGTTCGCACAACTTCAATAAATTTGGTTCGTGAAAGGTTAAAGGGACGTATCCTAAAAGGATTCGTGTAAAATCAAAATTTAGTGAAAAAGTGGCGAACAGCAGGCTCTGTTACCAATGTGAACACAGTGAAACAACCAACTGTTCGAACTCCGTAAGTTGTCGCTGATGTAGCGAATCGTACCGGAAGGAGTCCTCACAAGTCCAACACGATGATTAGCCTAACAAACAGGAGTTTCTCGAACATCGTGACGGCGTTTATTTCACAGTCTACAAATGAAAGCTTATCGTATGAATGTTATGCATGAATTAAAATAATTAGAGTAAACAAGTAAATTATTGTCAGCGGCTCGTACAGAATGTTAAAGAAGGATTCCTTGATCCCTTTCTCTTCATTTCAACAGATGAAGCGTGGTTCCATTTATCAGGCTACGTTAATTCTCAGAATACACGGCACTGGGCTACATAAAACCCAAATGAAACCATCAGAAAACACTTGATTTAAAAATTTGTGTTTAGTGTGGAATTTCTGGAAGCCGGATCATTGGACCAATATTCTTTGAGGAGATTTTAATACCGACGTCTATTTACGACTTTATGAAGAATTTTATGAAGACGGAGAGACTTACTATACTTCTGATCGGTCTCTCATTCGAATCCACTTAGATTTCATGAAGGCTAGAACAATCTATAAGGACTTGGGACACCCCATCTCCAAACTTATCGCCGTGCGAGTTTTACCTGTGGGCCTATCTGAAAAGGATAGTCTACAAGAAAAATCCACGAACGTTGGAAGAGTTGAAAGCAATACCACAAGATATTCCAGGATTCCTGTTGCAGAATTGGAGAAAGTTTTTCGAAACATGATTCCCTGAACTTTGTGCAGCGGCTGGTGGTGAGCATTTTGAAAATACTTAAAATTACGTTGCAGCATGGTAAAGATTTCTTTTTTCAAAAGCACTATAATCGAAAATCAATAAATGAAATTTAATCTTACTTTTTGTTTTTCATTTTTAAAGTTTTATTCCCTGGAACCGGTTCTATTTGGCCTGTCTGTTTATTTTGCATGTATATAACTATGAACTGGAATTTAATACAGAAATACATGAGAATATTTGGATTAGTTTCTGTTACCAAAATTATTTTTAAGTCAATTTTTTTTTTTTTAATAAATAGTCCTCCTTACTCCCAGATTCATTACTAATTCTTGCAGACGGTTTCGTAATTTAAATACATATGACTGTTTTGTAAGCTGTATTACTGTATTCGTTTCTGTTATTTGATTCATTCATTAATGTCATTTTTAAGTATTTATTAAAAGTGACGTATGGAAAATCTTTTCGATGTTTTTATTTTAAAAGTATACATTTTCTTTTTTTAATTTTTACTTTAATTTGCTCTTTCTTTACATTATCAATAGTTAAGAGGCGAGACGGAAATTAGCTACAGTTAATTTTTTTTTGCAAAATCATCCAAGTAAAGATTAATTATCCAATTTTACTCGGTAGTTGATTTTAATGTTTCTACTTTCTCTACACGTTTTAGTTTTTCCTCAACAAACCTGAAAGCAATTAATATTTTTGATTCATGATCTATTAATGCAATGATGAGATTGTTTAATAAATTTAGCTCTTCACTTGAGATTGATTATAGTTTTTGGTTCAAGTGATTCAGCCTTCAAACAGTCGATTATAATATCATTTATATAGGTCATAACTGTTTGTTCAATGATTTTCGTACTGCTTGTTTATGATATACTTAATCTTAATTCATAACAATACGTAATTTTAAAAATGCACCAAAAATTAAAAATGTTTACAAAACTTTCTGAAAAATATAACCAAATAATATTAAAAAAAAAAGATTTCGCGTCTTTTTAACTGACTAGTATTTATTTAAAAACGTTATTTAACTAAATATAGAGTGTTTCATTAAGAGATGTCATTTTAAATTAATCTAAAGAAGAAAATTAACAAATACATATAACATAATGTTTAATAAATGGTTGACTTGGTTTCTGTTACAAATGTTAATCCTTGGAAGGAATTTTTCAATTACGTTATCACATAATTACGGTATTAATTATAAAAAACAGCTTGTATACTCTCTTTAAGCGCTTGAACCCTTTGTAGAGTACTGACGCAAACTTGCTTCTTCATAAAGCCCACAAAAAAAGTGTAGATATTAGATCACACAATATAGGCAGCCAATTGATGTCTACCCCAATGAGGGGGACCCTAGTGGGTCCCCCCTCACCAGAACTACGGTCTTAAAGTACCATGCCTCAAGTTAGGGGACCCCCAAAAGGCATCCCCCAACTGTGACTACGGTCTTCCACTGCCTGCCTCTAATAAGGGATCCCCAAGGGGATCCCCTACCGAGATTATGCAGAGGTCTTTCCTTCCCAACTCCGGTGTCCCAGGGAGTCTCCGCCCAATTATCGAAGGTGAGACACCTGAGCATCCCACTCCTCCTGAACGGGGCTGTCCCAGTTCTAAGCCACTCGGCTCCCCGAAGTGCAGGCGTGCGACCTTTATTTCCTAGGGGAGGCCCTGCAGTTACGACCCCCAAGCAAGTGCCCTCGTATATTACAGAAAGGGCATTTGGCCTCCCTCTGACAATCCTTCCTTTGATGGCCAGTGTTGCTGAAGTTGAAGCATTGTCCCCTCCTATCTGGACCGCTGCAGGATCTCGCACGGTGCCCCACACCCCAGCATTGGAAGCACCGCTCCCTCTATGGACCGCCTCAGAACCCTGCAGGTCACCCGCTCAATTCGAACACGACCATCCGCCAACAGCGTACCTGCCAAGACGGTTACCACGGCCATCGTCGCCACCTGTGTAGTCCCAAATGCCGGTCGCATGGAGAGTACATCAATCGTACACAATCGATTCCACAGCAACTCGTCGCAAGTCTCGTATTAACTCTTCCTCCGTCGTAAACGCATCCACGTCCTTCACTAAGAGGCGGACCTGCAGACCACACCTACCTGTAGACACCGTGGTGCCCTCCACCTTCTCCATTATTTCCCGCCGGAGCCTATTAGTGGAGTCCCCTGCATTACTCACTCCTATATCGAGATCATCCCCTTGGCCCTTACGAGCGGATACCAGCCTCCCCCGGTGACACATTCCTGTTGAACGATCGACGGAGGTCTGCATAGGACCTCCCCTCTGCCTTTACCACAACCGTGGTCGTAGGCGCCCCCGCCGGCTTCCTGTCCGGAGCTCGACCCTCCTTCACCTGCTCTACCGACATTTTGTCGAGGTGCACGAGGAGCCTACTCGCACACCTCCTTCCCGCGGATTTCCAAGGAAATTGTAGAAATCGCTACTGCGCTCGATAAGATTTTCTAAGGGGGTGTTGGTGGAGGGGAACCAACTTTTCTTTACGTTTTGGAGTCTCATGAACACTGACATGTTTATATACAAATGTATGTATGTAGAAGAATTTTTCGTTTTTTCATTCTACTGAGCGTAATCTTTATCAGATTTTGATAAAAACTGGTAGAATGATGTAACCTAGTAGAAATAGAACCGTATTGATTTTTAAGTGAATCGGTTAACAGCAACCGGAATTAGAGGCAAAAAACTGGGTTTTTTGGGCACGTTTTCAAGGTTTTCATGTTGTAACTTGAAGGGTGATGTAAGAAGCCAACATTATATTTTTGCTTGCAGCGCCAGGTGCGATCTGTTTTCCCAATGATCTCAAACATCAAGTTTTTAGCCCAAATCAGATTTTTGCGAGCCGGTTTCGCAATGATTCAAATTCAAAATATTATGTTTCAAGTAAATCCAAATTTTTGCGAGCACCGCTAGGTGCGAGCTAGTTTCAGTATAGTACTTTAATTTCTTAATAATCCAAAATGTAAAATCTGGTATGAAGGAAAGGGGTTGGCGTACAAAAAATCAGAGTTAATGTTTTAATTGTTTTGGGTTTGTTTAGGTTCAATATGGACCTTTTTTTTTCTGAACACGGATCCAAAACCACAAGAATATAGGTAACAGTATCAAAGTGAGTTTTTGGCGAGTAACAATGTTAAACAATTGACGCAGTCACAACTCAAGCAACTATGTGAGAAAGAGGAAGAGAAAAACACAAATATACAAGGATAATGTATTTATTGGAATAATAGGCAATACCTCGCAGTATTGAAAAAGATTTGTGTGATACTAATATAACATGAACTACAAAAAAATACGGAAAGCAATATTATTTTCAAAAATCATTACAGCTGTACAACTTCCTTTCTTTCTAAACTAAAACCGGAAATCCATCCTTCTGCACTTACTGCGACAGTTTTTTTTATAAAGAAACTGTTTAACTTGTATGGGATCATCAATAAAACAAGTTCCAGAATTGTATCTCTAATATCTTTTTGAAAAAAATTATTATAAAACACAAAAAGTTTATCTCGCTAAACCGAATTTTTTGAGTACCACAACATCGTTAAATTTCCAGTAAACAATAAAATTATTTAGGTTTTGATATGAAAAATTGAATAAAACAGGTGCTAGAATTATATCTCTAGTATTTTTGAAAAAATTATAGTAAAACAACACAAAAACTTTGTTACAAAACACATTTTTTTTTTAGATCTTACTAATAACTTCGTAAAATTATAACTAATAACAATAAAATAATAAAATTATAAATAACTTCGTTAAATTGCAAATTTTTTTTTAAAATTTTACAACAAAATTTGATTTTGAGAAAATCAATCCAAGTTCAATTAAACATGAAGAAAAAATTAAGAGATTTGAGTTAACATTTTTTTAAACAAACCGAATAAGGTAGAAGAAAATGTCTGCATTATAATTTTAAATTGAAACAAGAATCATTCAGTACTGCAAATATCTACAAAAAAAATCATTGTAATTTACACTTATTTACATTATAATAAGAATTACTTCGATTATAAATTACAAATATGAAGAAAAACCGAAAGGATAATTTTAGATAACGTTTATTTTTAAAAAGTTAATTATTCGTAGATTGCATGTCCTATAAATTTTAAATAATTTTATTATTTGATTTTATATTAAGTAATTTTAGTAATTGAAACATGTATAAATATTGTTCTATTATTTTCTTCTCAATATTACCAAAACATTTTGTAAGTTCACGCATGCAAACTTAACACTCGCAACAAAATTTAAATTATTTTTATCGTTTAATTTTTTTATTAATCCTTATGTAAAACTGTAAATTTACTTAATGCCATATAACTTTGAGTGTTATTTTCCCCTCTTTTGTGATATCTAAAAGAAAATTCGATCAAAAAGGTATACTTCTCATTAGGATTTCAATCATTTAGAGCTTTGATTAAAAGAAATCTCGAATTTTGAAGAACTACTAAAGGGTGTCCCATATAAAACGCAACCCATTTATCACTCATCCATGAAATTTCAAAAGTCAAGCATACTCCCCTACTCGTTACTGAAATGGACTCGTCCAACATCTGAACATCGCGACGACGCAGTAGAACACTACCGATAGTAACAACAATGCAATCATAACGTTCAGTGTATTGCTAGAGACAAGATGGTGTTTTCGCTGGATGAACGTGTTTTCATTGTTGAATCGTACTTCAGTACGAAATCAGCGGTTGCAGTGCAAGATTTGTTCGCCTAAGTACCCAGATAAACCAGCTCCTAACAAAACATCAGTATTAAGGTTAGTCGCAAAATTTACAGAGACCGGTTCTGTTAATAACAAGGAACACAAAAGATCTGCGTCAGTGTTGAATACAGATACAGTCACTGAAATAAAAGACCGATTATTCGCCTCGCCAAATAAATCGATCAGACGTTTGTCTGCTGAAATTAATGTATCTAAATCAACTGTTCATCGGGCGACCAAACGATTACAATTACTACCTTATCGCATTCAAACAGTTCATCAACTTCTTGAGCCCGACAAAGAAAAACGGCTACAATATTGTCAACGGTTCCGTGGATTTTAGCGTGAGGGAATTAATGTTATGGATTCGTTATTTTTCACAGATGAAGCACGGTTTCATTTGGATGGCTATGTCAACAGCCAAAACAGTAGAATTTGGAGTGCTGAAAATCCCCACGTTTATCACGAAAAACAATTACACCCGCAGAAGTTGGGCGTGTGGTGCGCGATATCGCGGAAGAAAATAATCGGTCCTATTTTTTTCGAGTACGTCATTAATGCAGAACGATATCAGGATATTTTATTTCAGTTCATCGCACTCTTGGAAGAGGAAGACAGACACTGCTGGCTACAACATGACGGTGCGACATCGCACTACGCAGGTTCAACTTCTGATTTCGTTGAGGAATTCTTTGGTAATCGTGTTATCGGTTGAGGCTTGTGGCCACCAAGATCTCCAGATTTGACTGCGGCGGATTTTTTTCTACGGGGTTACCTCAAAGAAAAAGCCTACAGCAACAAACCACGAACACTTGAACGATTGAAAGTCAATATTCAACAAGCTGTATTAAATATCCAGCCACAAACTTTGGAAAAAGTTGCAAGAAACGCTGTAGAAAGAATTGAAGCTTGTATTCAAGAAGATGGCGGCCACTTCCAACATTTACGCTAAATGTAAGGTAATGGATGGTAATAATAAAAATTACATTTACATTTACACATGCTTTTTTATTATTTCAATACCTACCAATATAAGGTTGGGTTGCGTTTTATATGGGACACCCTACTCTATTAAAGAATTTAGACATTTTTTGTTGATGCATGCTTTTATCTATGACCGATCTACCTAATAAAATTTTAAGTTATTTTTTTATATTCTATAGAATGGAATGTTTAGTACAGATTTAGTTAACAATCATTATAATTTGTTAAATTAAACGTAGTGCAAATTGATCATACTAGAAAACATTGTAGTTAGTATATACTCGTATTGCACAAAACTTAACTTCTTCAATTTGTTTTTATCTAACTGAATATTGTAGATATTTAAATTTTAAATTCAGGTTCATAAAATGTTCTACTCGTAATTATAATATTTCTTTAAGTAAGTTTAATATTGATTTATAGAAATTGAAAAGAAATCAGAAAGAAAACATATTTATCATCCATGGTATATCAGACAATTTTTTGTATTATTTTTGGGTAAAAATAGATAGTTTTAGTGGATGAAATATATTTAAATTGCGTAATTTAATATAGTTTCTTTTTTACTGAAAATTTACTTAGAAAAAATAAACGTTGTTTGCTTGTCGCAAATCGGTTTAAATTAGATGCTTGTACGGTAGAAAAAGAATAAAAATACCGGACATTATATTTAACGGGTGTAGACTGCAGCAGTTGTAATTTTAACTTAATTGCATTACTGCACTGAAAATACTTTTCATATTATTGCATTCTGAAACGGTTTACATTTAAATAGTACAATACAAACATAGGTCCTTGGTTAAAGGAGACGGTTGTTCATTACTCTAGCAGTAAAGTATTAAGTAATCTTAGCACTATGTTCTAGGCAACAGGAATATATCAACCACCCGGCAGGCTGAAAATAAACTCTGCGCGCTTGCGTGCCTTTACCTCTAACAGAGATATCTACAAACGCTAAAGAGACCTATTCATACACACGGGCGCGCGCACACACACACACACACACACCACATCATATTGGACATTCTGAAATCTCCAGAGGAATTGTATGAAATTTTTAGCTGTTCTCTTGAAAAACAAAATATTTGAATTAACAAGATTATTTTTTTGTTTATTAAAATAAGATAATATTACATCATATTACGCAGATCGAATACTCTTCTTTTAAAATTTGCTTAATACATTATTATTACCCAGTTTTTTAACATAACATTTACATATACGATTATATATAGTATATATATATATATATATATATATATATATATATATATATATATATATACTCGTATTTTAAATGTGTATATTTTTAACCAACCGTAAAAGGAAAGAGTCTACAAAAGGACAAATTAAAAATTTATTACATGCTGTTAGACTTTAATACTCTTATCTTGTGTTTAACAATGAAATTATACTTTTCTGGCATCACAGCCAAGAGCTATGCTTCAAGAAGGAAAATATGGTAATATTAAAAATTAGGGTATAGTTTTTTTTTTGCATTTCTCGACGTTTCATGTACCAGGGACCCCAAAAACAAAGTAAAGTACGGGGTGAGGGAGTATTGTCCATACGTACGTTTATACGTGTTTTTTTGCGTGTTTGAAGCTTCAATAAAACGTTTGACTGGATAAACCGATTTTTATGATTGCGTATTTGGGGCAATTTGTTTGTAAAGGTTTTGGGTCAATATCTCCAAGGGGTGGAGTAGATAGTTTCAATGGGATCAATTTTCTCAAAATTTTGAAAATATAACCCCACTTTATATTAAGCTCAGTACATGAATACATGCTTATCTTACCATTTAAAAAAAATGTTACCCCAAAATTCTCCGCCTTCTCCCAATCGAAAAAGTTATCTTTTTATTTGTTGCATATTTTTTAACCGATGTCTTGTTAGGACTAGTAGTAATGGTGCAAACGACCCAAAAACAAATACTTTGGGGGCAATATTGGGGGTAGGAGAGACGATCAGATTTTAAAAATATCAATTTTTAGAATTTTTAAAAACCTTTTTTGGTCTATTTAAACTTTTAATAATACTAAAATAAAATTTCATTATAATTCCCCCAGCCTCAAAAAAGAAATCTTAGGTAACTTTTTATTGGTTTTACATTTTTTAATTGGAATTTTTTTTTTTTTTAGTTTTTTCCATTTAACATAGTAAACGTAGAGGAAGATTTTCTTGGGAAGTGATTTTGGGAGTGGAGGAGCAAAAAAGTAAAAAGATATCGATTTTTAAAATTTTTTTATGTATCATTACTTTTCCACTATATAAGAGTAAATAAACAATGCAAGGAAAGCTTAACAACTTGTTGCCAGCTTTTTTACTACATTCTTGATAAAGTAAATTTCCCAACTACCAAATTCCTGCTTATTATGTACATTTTTTTTATTATCGTTTCTAATTAATTGATTTTTTTTTATCAGTTTTCAGGCAATGTTAGGCTGCAGCCGACATCTCTGGTTTTCCACCAGTTGTTTATTTTAAAACCCAACCCAATTTAAAGAAAAATAATGTGACGTATTTAATGTGATTAGTTATAAATATTATAATTATTTGTGCAAAACAATGCTGAAATCAAATTTTTTTATAACAAATGTTGAAAGTGTCCACCATTTTCATGAATACAAGTCATTACCCTTTTTTTCATATTCCATGCAACCTTTCGAAGTGTACCTCTTCCAATTTCTTGTAATTGTTTAATTATGTTGTATTCTAACTCTTCAGTAGTGTGTGGTGTATTTTTAAATACATAACTTTTACCAAATTCCTGCTTATTATGTACATTTTTTTTATTATCGTTTCTAATTAATTGATTTTTTTTTATCAGTTTTCAGGCAATGTTAGGCTGCAGCCGACATCTCTGGTTTTCCACCAGTTGTTTATTTTAAAACCCAACCCAATTTAAAGAAAAATAATGTGACGTATTTAATGTGATTAGTTATAAATATTATAATTATTTGTGCAAAACAATGCTGAAATCAAATTTTTTTATAACAAATGTTGAAAGTGTCCACCATTTTCATGAATACAAGTCATTACCCTTTTTTTCATATTCCATGCAACCTTTCGAAGTGTACCTCTTCCAATTTCTTGTAATTGTTTAATTATGTTGTATTCTAACTCTTCAGTAGTGTGTGGTGTATTTTTAAATACATAACTTTTAGTTATCCTCAGAGAAAAAGACTGCTGGCCATAAGCCAATCCATATTACTTTTTCACCAAAGAAATTTCTCAGAAGGTTTTTTGTTGCTCTTACCGTGTGACATTTTGCCCCATCTTGTTGATACCACGAATCTCTCTCAGTTAATTCTAGATTTGCAATAAACTGCGTTACAATTTCTTGATAGAAGTTTCCATTAAGAGTGTTTTCAAAGAATATGGAGCCACTTATTCTTTGCCTGGAAATTGCACACCGCAATCCAATTTTCTGTGGGTGTAGAAGTCTTAAATGGATGATGTGAGGATTGTTGGAGCTGTGACATATGAATTCAGTGTGGCGTTAAGTAGCCGAGCAGCTTCTAAGGCACTATACAGAGATATTCCTTTTTTGTTGCGCAAGTTTTCGTAATTATTTGTTAAGTGAGTTTAAAAGCTTACTCTAACATCTTGCAATGTTTTCTCATTAAGTACTGAACGTTTCCGAGTATGTCTCTGATTGCATATAGAGCCAGTCTCTTTACATTTCTTTATCAAACTACGAATTGAAGATTTTATACATTCTTACCCGGGAACTGCAATTGAAAATCTTATTGGCATAAAACAAAATATTTAGTAGTTAAATAATTTTCCACAATAAAAATCCTTTCTTCCATGTTCAATTTTATTTCTTCTTAATAAAAAACACAGAAAACCAAAAATAACCAACTGTTCACGAAAATAAAAATAAAAATTATCTCAGCTGATTATAAAACAACAATAGATAGTGCTACCAACCTCCACATCCAAAATTATTGTAACTTTTGTAAAAATTATTTTACGTGGGTTGCGTTAAAACAAACATCTAGTATATTTATAATGATATAATAGTCTTTTATTCCAATTTTAATATTTCTTTTAGTTTTTTCTACGTATCCTAAATTGTAGTTATTTACTTTAAACCAAAATATCTGCAAATCTAATCAATTAATAGATATTCATTCGCTCTTTAGTTTTGTTTTATCAAATGTTTTCGAGGACAAAGTTACACGAACGTTAAAGTGTAATTTCTAAAAATGTTCACCTTTCTTACTATACGGAGAGCAATTTACATATTTATTAATGTTTTTTTCGAACTTTCATCTATATTGTTCCGAAATAAAGTGTTTTTGCTACATTTATAAACATTTTTTTGCCTATTTGTTTCTATAAATTGACATTGATATTTCAATTTAAACCAGTGAACTCAATTGCATTTTTAATCAAATTAATTTTTCTGTAACAAGCTTCTACATGAAATGGTACCTGTTTTGCTCTGTAAAGTAGCATTTAAAGCTGCCATTTTGTTTTGTATAGGATGAAAATAATCTTTGGTATGTTTATAAGTCAGATAATTTTTCATCATATATCAAAAGTGATTTTATTCTCTTTAGGAATTAATTTTAAATCAAAAAAATGTTAACACCAATTTATTTTCAGTTATATAGATAAATGCAATATTTTGTTTGATTTAGATTTTTAATAAAATTTTCAGTATAATAATAAATATTTAAAATATCTTCCATGTATCTAAATTAAACTCGCGGGAAATATTATTGAAAAATATTTTTTTAGATTTCATTTCTAGGTTGCCCTATGAAAATATTAGCTAGGAATTCATACAGGGAGTTAGTCAGGCCGTTCTTCCTAAATTTGTTAACAATTTTTTGTAAAAATGTTGAGTTACCAGGAAATAAGTTGTTATTTCCTCCCTTAAACGTTCTTCATGGGCAAGGAATCTCTTTGGTAGTTTTAAGCTCGTACTGTCTTCATCTTTCTTGAGATGAGTTTCATCTACACTATCTATAAAAGAGGCGTAAACTAAATTACTAAGCAGTCTGGATTGGAGTTTAGATATTTTTGAACTACGCTTTCTATTAGCGTTGCTTAAAACAAATTCTTTCTTTTATTTCTTTAAAATCATGGTTAAAAATACTTGTTTTATAATGTTTCGTAACTACTGTCTAGTTGTCAATTTTTATGGTTTATTATTATTATTTTTTATTTCCTTTTTTTTAATATTATTTTCCATAGTATCTACTGATGATGATAGTTATCAGTCGAAATTGTCATCTAGGTTGTTCAGATTTTTAGTGAAATTTTTGGAACGGAATCTTTTTTCTAATTCACTTTTAAAACAATAGTTACATGGTCTTGTAAAGACTTAATATATTATGTAATATTTCATGTTTTCTTTACCAACTAATCGAAGAAAAGTACTGTATTACTTTCGGTCGCACGGTGGGAATGAGCGGTGAATTTAATTTTCTTAACGTTTTGAGGTATGAGGAGTACGAAAATAACATTCACTTAAATGCAGTTTCCTTATATATGTATATCTATGTGTAAAATTTGTGGATCGAAAATCTTCAAGCTACTAGATTAATTTCATTGAAATTTAGATATTCTGTAATAGTGTATGTGAAAAGTTGATGAAGATTGGTTTTTTTCATTTTCCTGTTTAGCCTCCGGTAATTACCTTTCAGATAATACTTCAGAGGATGAATAAGGATGATATGTATGAGTGTAAATGAAATGTAGTCTTGTACAGTCTCAATTCGACCATTCCTGAGATGTGTGGTTAATTGAAACCCAAAGATGAAGATCGGTTGAGTCGTTCTTGAGTTACGCTCAATTTAAGGTCAAATTTGAGGTTATGTTGACTGTGTAATGTTTTATTTTTCATAAGCGCTTATGCAGTGGGTCACAGTGGTGAGCGAGTTGAAACTTGATGCTTGTATGTCGGTTCTACTCGTTATTTTTAATTACTTCATCAAATTACGGTCATAATAATTGAATTTTTTATCTGAACAGAAAATATATTTTAACTTTAAATGTTAAAATATTATACCTCTTTTAGGTTTCTCATTTTGTTTTATATATTTTTTGCTCAAAAAGTTATACAAAATAATTATACAAAAAAAATTATATGAAATAAAAAAAGTCGATCTTCTTTCGCAGTTTTGTCTCTAAATTTTTATATAAATTTAAAGATTAATTTTTTGAGGAAATTATTACAATGAACCTGATATCTTATGAATCTTGTTCTAATTAAGTAAGATCTTAGAGGTTTAAATTTGTTGTTTTAATGTTATGTTTCTTCTTAAATACGATGTAAAGATTCTTGTTTGTGTTAAATATATTGTAACTTTGCTGTTCAACGGAAAATAATCTAATACATTCTGTATACTGTTATACGTTTCGTACATTCCAATCAAGCTTCTTTCTCTGTAGTTTTATCTCCTCTCTAGATACTTTTATTTTTTCCAAATGAACTAAACTTTGATATGTTAATATATATATATATCACCAGCTTCTTTAGTTCATCTCTTTTCCAAGATTTTCCTGCGAACGACCACATTTAAAAGGATTTTATCCTTTTTCTGTTTTTATATTTTTTAACGACCATAAATCACTATAATCTGTGTCTGTATTTATTTTAAAGAATTTTTAATATTAGATCTATATCTGAAATTATTAGACATATTTTCTTTTATTTTTTTTTTTTTTTTAATGAAAGCTCACCTTGTTTAAGCAAATCTAAAATTAATAATTAATAAATCGTTTCAACTCTTTACGGATTGTTAATTATAATATTTTTGATTTTTATTTTTCCTAAATATATCTTCCTTGACCAACTTAGGAATTGCTATACAAAATGTTAGGTTTCTATCGAAATGGAAAATTGATAAATTAGTCGTGACACAATCATCGAAAGGTTTCCGAATCGATTATTGTTAATAATTTTCTAATTTTATCGGATTTATTATCTGTTACCGTAAATATCGATTCATACACAATACGAACGCAGAACAAAATACTAGTTGAAATTAACTTGCATTCTTTGATTGTTTATATATTTTATAAAATTTCAAATAATCCTTTATGCCTTATTTAAAAAAAAAAATATATTAAGTAGTCAACGTAATAATAATAATAAAAAATAATTGGCAAGAAGCTAACAATTACAAATGAAATAAAATTATTGTTCTATTAAAACATGTTATTGAAAAGAAACATAATTTTGATTTAACAAAGAGCGATACTGCAAAAGTGCGAAGAATCAATAACAGAATACATATTGCACGTTTAAATCTCATTTACTTTTTATAAGTAAATGTGTATTTTTGAATACTGCTCGGTTATTTTTGTATTTTGCTTATTAAAGTACTGAAATACTACGTTCAGTAATTAGATATAGAGAAGTTGGCTGTTCCACGGTAGAGAAGTTGGGGAGGAAAGTCGATTAAAATCTTAGTTTATTGCAATCTATTGTTTTATTGAAATCTATTGAAATATTGAGATCTATTGTTATGGTGTCAGGAGAGAATATCTGGCTAGTAGCGTTCATACGGTTGCAACTTTTCGAGTTTCTGTCATTCCAATAAATGGAACATCATCGTGAAGATTATATAATACCTGCTTTGCTCTACAAATACCTAGAAGTTTAGGTAAAACTTTAGCACCTTTATTTGCATGACAAAAATATATATACTCGTGTATGTAGTGTTAATTTTTTTTTAAATAATTAATTTTTAAACTTTAGTCAACTTTTATTAATTTTAATCATATCAATTTTCTCACAATTAAATTATCTATAAATTGTGTGTCGATGATTTGGTAGGTTATTGACAATTTTATATTCCTAAAAAAATTTACTTTCCGACTTTATTTTTTTGGATTTTTAGAAAAAATTTCTCGGAAAAAATACTGGAAATACTGTTCTTAGACACTTTTTTACTTTATCAGCCAATATAGCTAGAATAACTATATTAAATAGGAGAGAATGGTGATCATTTCAAACATGGGGTATCGAGTATTTTGCAAAGCTTTACTTTTTAGGGTCCAACTACTTCATTTAGACCAAAAAAAAAAAAACACATGTACATATGTGCGTACGTATAATGTATCAGACTACTTTTTAGTCTTCTATCTCAGGATTCACCGAACCAATTTGTCTTCAGATTTGGCACATTTTTATATATGGAGCCTTGATCAAATTATTTTTTTTCAAAATTCGTTAATGAATTTTATAATAAATATGGGTGGGGGATATCGGGAATAAACCAATTTTAAATTTCTTCAGAAGCATTTTAGAGAAAACTTTATTAAAGCAAATTTGTTGCCTACACTCTATATATAAAATAACAATTTTTTTTTTAAGTCAGCTCTGCCTCTTACAATTAAAATATAATGTTTTTTGTTCTTTTGCGCTATCTTCCTTCGGTTTAAATATTTTTCAAAGCTTATACTTTATATATAAAGTTATCATGAAATGTCTACAATTTTTTTTTTTGTTATAGATTTTTTATTTTAGAGACCTAAAATGGAGAAACGTTTTTTAAAATTTTCTTTTTCTTATTTTAGTCTTTATTGAAAGGGATTTTAGATTTAAAGAAAACTTTACTTAAGAAAATTTGTTAAGCACAAGCTACATATAAATATTTTTAGTAAAACATATTCCCCATCTCTAAAAAATGTACATTGATTTTTTGTTTTTTGGCGTAACTCTTTTAATTTTTATGAATAACAGCCGGGAAAGTCATTCGGTACTTTGCAACCTTTTTTGTGTACATTATATATATCATCATTCAGCCGTTATCAATCCACGGCAGCAGCATGAAGGCCTCTACAGCATGTTTCCAACTAATACGGACTTGAACAATCTTCTGCCGATTCGGTCCGATGTACTTGATAATATCATCAATCTAACGAGCCTTTGATCTCAATATCTAGTGATATCCATTAAAGTACTAATTTAGTCCATTTGATCAGTTCCACTTACTAACTTACTACGTGGCCTGCCCACCGCCATTTTAATTCTTTAACTTTCATGATGATATCATATACTTTCATCTGCTCTCTGATCCATTTGCAGGTCTTTCTATCCCATCTGGTAAGTTCAAGAATACATTATTCCATATTTCTTTGTGCTTCCGCAGTTTTGGTAACGATTGAATAATTAATGTCCAAGATTCGCTTTCAGAGGTAAGGACTGGCAAATGCATTGACCAAAAATTTTCTTTTTAACGCAAAAGGGGAGATTGTTCCTGAAAACAATGTTAAATCTCCCGAATGCCTACCATCACAGGCATTTGGGATGTATTCGGCAGATATTCGGGATATATATATATATATATATATATATATATACATATATATGTGTGTATGTGTATATGTGTGTGTGTGTGTGTGTGTGTGTGTGTGTGTGTGTGTGTGTGTGTGTGTAGGAATTATTTTTAATAAAAATGAATTTTCTCAGAATTACAGAATTAAATTATTTACAAATTTTGTCTTGATGTTTTGTTAGTCTATTGGAAATTTTACCAGCCTAAAACCATACTTTTCGACTTGTTTTAAATTTTACTACAATCTTCTCGGAAAATACTGGAAATACTGTTCTTGGACCTTTATTTTTGTAACAATTTTTCATATAAGATTGTATAAAAACCACTAATTTTGCTCATTAAATTGTATCCGCAGAGTTTTTTTACAATATTATTTGGCCTTTAGAGCAGAAACTGGGTAAAATCTTTCGCTAGCCGTAACTCGGAAACAAAAAATTCCAGATCAGTAAGTTTGTATGAACTTTTTTCATTTTTTATTTATGGGAGGATTACGCAATTTAAGTATGCTAGAACACTCTATACATACGCGCACGTGCGCGCGCGCGTGTTAAATTTAAAAGATTATTTTTTTATTTACACAAAGTTTTATTCTTTCCCTTTCATTTTTTTATAGATGAGATGTTTTTATAATTTATTGTTTTGAAAACTAACAATATAATAATTTTAGTTTTTACTTTCCTTTTACACTGTTTTTTTATTAATTTTTTTTGAGAACAAATATTCTCGTAATATTTTAGATAGAAATTTGTTTTTTGTTTTTGTTTGTTTAACCTCCGGGTCTGCTGTTAGGTATTGCTGCAGAGGATGAGATGAATGATTTGTAGCGTGTGGGAAAATGCCATGCCTGACCGGGATTCGAACCCGGGACCCCCGGATGAAAGGCCGAGACGCAACCACTCGCGCCACAGAGGCCGTCTTGATAGAAATTAGAACTTAATTATCTAACATGTAGGTAATAGATCAATAATATGTATATCGTGTAACAAATTAACATTTTAACCTCTCGATAATGTATAACAAATTGATACAAGCAGCAATCGATATTTATTTAACGTATCATATTTCATAGTCATTATCAGAATATGTGTGCCTTTAGGTTTTGTTAGAAGTACATTACTTGATTTAATACTGCGTCCTGTAATCTGATACCGATTATGATGAAATCCTTCGTATCGTTATTTTATACTTACCGAAGTCATGACGTACAATCTTCTGAAAAAAATTTACTGAAAGCTGCTTTCAAAAGTATTCTAGTGGCTACAAAATTAGGTTATAAATTGTATAAACTCATACGATATCGTTTCAAATAGCTTCTCGTAATAATTGTTTCTTTTAATACTTAAAGCAAGTAAAATAAAATGTATAATATAAGAAAATGGTTATGTAAATGTTATTTAGACTTATAGTATCTGTACGATATTGATATGTACTGATGTGTTAATTTCGACTTATTAAAAATAGTGGTTTTAAATCTTTAAGTTTTTTAATCTAAATCCAATTAGTATTTTAATTTTCTGGGTTTATGGTTATAATATATATATATTACTATATATTACCATGAAAAGTATGCTAATCACATCAAATTTTACATGTAGGGCTTCCTGCAGATCATGATATCTCATGATTTCCTTTTATTAAAAGCGAAATTTTAGATAAAACATACATTCCGGAAGAATGTCTGCACAAACATATATATATGTGTGTGAGTGTATGTGTGTGTGCAGGCGCGCGAACGCGCGTGTGTTTAGGGCAGGCCTGTTTATTGCTCGATATAACCAGATTAAATTAACGAAATTTATAAATATGATTTCTGTATATATGTTTTTTTTTTTTAATTTTGGTGTCAATCGATCAGTAGGGGTTGGAAATAAAAACCTTATGGGTCCTGTATCTCAAAATGTTACTTAAAAAGTAGATGCATTTTTTCACACAATTTAATCCTTTTTAGGTATCGAAAATACTTTCTAATAAATTTTCGCCTTAATCAAACCCCCATAAATACGTTGGTGCAAACAACCCTTTTTTCCTTTATCTGGTTTATAATAAAAATCACATTGTTGTACTAATTTAATAATTACATTATAATTTATGTCACTTTGGTAACGTATTTGACAATTAAATTTATTTGTTAGTGATAAGAAACCTCTTTTTTTCTTTTTTTCAAAAAAATCCTGGTCATATTTTCAGACTGAGTAATCGATTTGTATGAAATTTTGTACGATGATTTCTGAATGGGAGTCATTTAATATTTAAGTTTCATTACAATTCACCAAAGATATTGACAGTTACGGTCACCATAGTTCAGGTATCTCGAAAATTTGTTCAAAGATTGACATTTTTTTACATAATTCTTATACTTATAGGCACCACAATGTTCTGCTTAATTTTCCCTGTAAGTAGCAGTCTGTCAAGTAAAAAATTCTATTCAGTTACAGTGGATTCCCTGTTAAACGACTCGACTGGAGCCAACAGGTAGTCGATTAAGCGAATATTAGTTCAAATGAGGAATTATTTTCCTAAGAATAACTATTACAAGTATTATTCATCAAAGTTAAGAGATCTCAGTTAACGCGCAGGGTGGGGATAGATTCCTAGATCGGCAACTTGTTTCTTACTACCTCCGAAATCCTGTCGCGGCACATTTCCACGGTATTAGTAGCAGTGCTAACACACTTTCAGACATCTCATGTGAACTACTGCACATCTATATGTTTTACGTTTTCTAAACTTTGATTTCTTACCTCCCATGAACTTCTAAGATAACGACTTCGGTTTAGCGTTATTTAACGTTAGCGTTAATTAACGTTACATTTATACACATCAGAAAAAAAATATTTTGCCTACTAATAGAATAATACAAGAATACGTTTTATATACGGTTATTCTCAGTTCTTGAGACGTTCCCACTTAAAACCAAAACATTATGTTTATCATTTAAGTTGTATTTTCATTATGGTTATCATTTAAGTTGTATTATTACTGACTTTTCGAATAAAAGTAGGGTATTATTTCGGTCGCATGGTGGGAGTAGGGTTGAAATTGAATTTTCTTTACGTTTTGAGGTACAAAGAATACGAAAATACCATTTGCTTGAAAATGGGTTTCATTATATATATAAATAAAATCTTGTAGCTCGAAAATTTTCAAAACTATAGATCAATTTCATTAAAATTTAGATATCCTGTAGCTGTGTACGTGAAGTTGCGCGTGTAAAAAATTAGATGAAGATAGGTGGAGTTGATTCATGAATTAAGATCGATTTAAGGTCGAATAAAAGTTGAGATTAGTGTAGTGGTGTATTTTTCATTCGCGCTTATGCACGAGTCATAGTGGTGAGCGAGTTGAAACTTATTTTTTAAATTTCTTTATTTTGTTTATCTTTTTTTATCGTAGTGCTTTTTTGATGTGTAACTATTTTTTATGGAGTAAAGGATTTTTATTTTTTGTTAAATTTTAAATCACGAGTTTATATTTTTTCAAAAAAACAAAGTAAAATAACGAAAATTTGGTCTTCTTGCTCAGAATTGCGCTAGAATTTTTTTTATTCGGTCACGATTTTTAATTTTGTAAATTTTTTTTTAGCCTGTGTAAAGATGCTTTGACTGACCGGGACTCGAACATAAAACCTGCTGATGAAGGAAGAAATGCTAGTAACGAACATGAATTATACACATCATGGATTCGGTTATCGGATCAAATGTCTAACCCGAAGAATCGGTTGAACTGGATTCCATTAATATGGTGACTTTTGTTGTACATTAAAAAAAGTAAGAAAATCGTGTTGAAATCTTTTGTTAAAACTGTAATTTGCACGAAATTGCAATTCAGAAAGGTAATAAAGATAAAGGTAATTGTATTTCAGAAAGGGTTACGCTTAAAACGTATGCTTTCCTGTTTTTTGTTTTTATAGATTTTTAGAATTAAATTTAAATTGTTTAATTTAATTTTTAAAATAATTATAACAAAAATTGTAGAGTAAAAATTACATTTACTACTTGCTGTTGTACGCATGTTAAATTCTTAAGTAAATTTCGTAATAAAGCTACCTATTTTAATGGATACCATGATTCGATTTCCGGAAATTTTCGACATATCTTCGCGTTTCACATCCTCCAGACCCTAAGACCACCGTCAGCTCAAAAGTATATATACGTATATTTCACTTTCTTGTGGACACGATAACTACCGTAATTTTAGGCCAAACACTTTCAAATTGTTCCTTAAAACTAACTCGTCCCAAAATATCGGTCTAGTTTATTAACGGCCAAAATCGGACCATGGGGGTGGAAATGGGGGAGGATTTTTCGAAAAAGCAAAATATCACTATAATTTTCTTATTAAGTAAAGTTTTTTGATATCACCAACCATTGGCCCAGGGGGTGGAAAAATGGGGTTTCGAAGAATAATAAATCATACCTCCCTTAATAGGCACAGTATCGAAACGGTTTAAAGTGGTCGTTAGTCCTTTAAACATTACCTTAAACTTTTGCCTGTAACAATTTTTGATATGACCAACCCTTACGGCAAGGGATGACCAAAATATTGCTGGAATTGTAAGGTGGGGCTTGTCGTATACTAAATATGTAAAACTTTTTTCACTGCAACCATTGTCGTATTGAGTAAATTTGAATTTTTTCTTAACTTTAAGGTGAAAATCTTTTTTATCCTCCTACTTAACTCCGGTGAAATCTACCTCCGCCTTCCATCGTGACGAAAGGGATGTTTTTAACCGTAAATAGTTTTATCTGTGCTGTATATTTATTCAAATATAACTTTTAATTTCCATCGGCACAAATCGAAGCTGATTTTACTTTTCACCATTGAAAAAATTATAATTTAGAAACGTATTATTATTATTTTTTTCTAGTTAAATTTCTGTTTAATTTTATTTAGTTATTCTGGAATTTCTATTTAATTTTATCTGCAATAAAGTTAACTACAGAGTGACTGAAAAATAGACCCTCACAAGAATAATATATACACTGGGGCATACATGCCCGATCTTTAATAAATTGCAAAAAATTCTTATCTTTTACTTCATTACTCCTCTGATATTGTCAGACAGTATTCTCCCTAAGTGTTGATCATCATTTCGCCTATTTGTTTTTTTTTCCGATCATTTAATCGCTCTTTGGTTTAATATAATTCTGATTTTAATTTGTGTACACGTTCTCTAGTTTTCAAATTTTCTGTCTCTTTATATTCATCACTCTCTCTTAATCTTTTTATTCTTTCCTTGGTTTTAACATTTTCTTCCTTTTTATATTCATCTTCTTGTTTTTTAAGATAGATTTTTTAATGTTATCTTTCTTTTTCCTGTATGATTGTTTCTTTTTAATTTTTGATTATTCACCAAATCATCCAATAATAAAAATTGAATATTTTTCACCGTAAGGTCGAAATTAACATCTTATGAAATTTTATTTATATGACACACCAGAAATCTGAAACTTTTGTTAATCAGCAAGTCACGAAGATACGAATAATACTGATCTAGTAATACAATAATAAAGGGACTTTTATTCTATCCTAATATTTCATGTAAGATTCTTGAATTAATATTATATAAATATTTGATGTCAATAAAAACTAATATTTCAGCAATTGTGTAACTGTCCATTTTATTAATGAACTGGAAAATTGTATTTCACTTTAAAATAAAATAAGTTTAAATGAAGTGCAGCAATAAATGTGTTATGCAATTTACAGGCGTACAAGGAAGTCATGTGTGTCCAAATCAGATATTTTTATTAAAAATTATCTAGAACTTACGACCGTGTGAAAAATTCACACGGCTTTTAAAAATCGGCTTTTTATTGAAACGCTAATTACTGAAAATAATTTTTAAAAAAACAAAACTCAAAACATAGTATTTTAGCTGTGTATATTCAATAATTTACACAGGTAAAACGAAATAATTACGTAAAAAACTAAATTGAAACGTAGTCTTGCAAGTTTGTATAATGCGGTAGTGGTCTTGTTAAAAACAAACTTAAAATTGTTGTACTTTACCTTTAGCTCTGGGATGACACAGGAAGTAAAAATTTCCAAGAACTTCTCTGTAATGACTATCATCAAAAAACTAAGTCTAAGTATTCCATGACATTAGACACCATCCCAGACATGAACACCTGATTGGTTTAGCTGCCTTAAGGAAAATTATGATTCTTTGTATTCAAATTCAGTATATTTATGCTTATTGATGTAGGCTATTAATTTGAATATGGCCTCATCACTCCAAATTATTTAGAAAAACTCGATGTTATGTTTATTATCTCTTTTAACATCGTTTCGAAAAATTAACTCTTTTATTAGAATCATATTGTAATAGGCTATCGTATAACATATAAATTATATATTGCAAATAGACGGATTTGAATTTAGCCTAGTGTAAAATTATCCTAATAGATATTCATGAAACATTCAGTTTAAGAGATTAGCTTATGAGTAAACTTTTTAGGACTCTGGATAACCGTTTGTAAAACTTTAATCTTAGTTACATCATTTAATGAGGGCCCGCATGACCCGAAGCAATACGCTACAGTTACCTTTTTCTCAAAAAATCTTCGCAAATTGAATACTGCCTTCTGTGTTGTTGGAACAGTGTTGAAATGTTAATGAATTCACATCAGTTACTAAATTATTACCACCTCTGTACCAGGTTTTTGAATCAAAACTACTTTTTTATTTAGAAAATATTTTACTTCATGAATCGACCATATCTAATGAACGTAATAATAGTACTATCCAACATATGTTTGATCGTATAGCAATACCCTATTGTTTACAATAATAAATGTCAGATGAAACAAAAGGCGGGGATTTTAAAATCGACAGGAAGATCACAAAACATTTCTTAATGTTCAATAGGTAGCGGTGACTTTTAGCCAACTCAATATCGTCCTTAACCCACCGGGTTGGTCTAGTGGTTAACGCGTCTTCCCAAATCAGCTGATTTGGAAGTCGAGAGTTACAGCGTTCAAGTCCTAGTAAAGCCAGTTATTTTTCACGGATTTGAATACTAGATCGTGGATATCGGTGTTCTTTGGCGGTTGGGTTTCAATTAACCATACATCTCAGGAATGGTCGAACTGAGACTGTGCAAGACTACACTTCATTTACACTCATACATATCATCCTCATTCATCCTCTGAAGAATTATCTAAACGGTAGTTACCGGAGGCTAAACAGGAAAAAGAAAAGTATATCGTCCTTACTGAGGTGAAATTATTTAATGAAATTTTTATTTATAAATATCACTTCATCCGAGAGTAATTTTGTTTTATATATAGTAGGAATATATACATATTCCTACTTCTCATGAAAAAGACTATACAAATTTTTTTTTCATTTTCAAAAATAACCATTTCTGATACTCCTATTACCTCTTAAACAAATGATCGATAATCATTTGATCGATAATCATAAAAACAAACTGTTTGTCCCTGAAAAAATCCCCTATCGGATGAGAATAATGAGGAAGGGTAAAGTATTAATTTTCTAATATATATCTTTAAAATTCATTGCAAGTTTTATCGGATGTAAATTTAAAATATAATTTTAAAAAATAATTTATATTTCTTTTGTTTTTTTCAGTTTGTTTTTGTATAGAAACGTTTTTGTAATGAAATGAAATTTCATAGATTAATAAAATAAGAACAGCGATGATTTTTTACTGTAATTAGAAAGCGAATATTAATTTTCAAAAAAGTCGGAAAAGGCCCAATTTTTTTATTTTTGTAATTATTTTATTGGATTTTAATTTTGTTTTTTGCCTTCCGTATCAAACCTAAATGAATAGTTTTATTTAAATCATATTTATAATTAAGTTATACAAACTATTTCTGTAATTTAAATCATATGCAACTACTTTCGTTGTCTTGTAATTCAGTGAAAAATTGTCTAAACATATAAAATTTTTAATTAATAAATTTATAAAAGATAATAACAAAATTATATTTTAAGAAAACGTATTAATAAATGTAATAAGGTGTCGTATTTCATATAACAGTACGCACGTCATTAAAATACATGACCCGTGAGAAAAAACGGATGGAGCTTGACGTAGTAGAATTTTAGAGAGGGAATAAAGCCGGGTGACTGTGCACCCTGAATCCTGAATCCTGAATCAAGGGGCAATTTGTTCCTTCCACCCTCTTTTCTAACCGACCGACCCTTCTATGATTCTCCCTGTTTTCCTTTCCTTCCATTCTCTCGTACAGCTTTCCTGCTTGGTTGCTATCCAATTTTGAAAAGGACGGCTTCCTACCTTAACGCCTTCTATTTCTAAATGGTATTCATTCATTGCTCTTTCTTCTTTTTATCTTTTTTTTTTTGTTTGAAATTAGTATAGTATTAAATTGTTAATATTAAAAAATCGGTATTTTTCTTTGTATATATATTCTTTTAAATAATTTTAAAATTTGAAATTTACAAAAAGAAAGTTTTTTTCATTTTTTTATCAAAAAGATATAAACATACCAAAAAAATAATACTATTGTATTTAAGTTTTGTTTACGTCTTGTCGTATTGTCTTGTTTAAGTCGTTAATCAATCGTGTAAAACGACAAAAAGGGATAAAACCGAAGTAGATTATATGACATTTTTATTATGTAGCCTTCACTTTAGTTTGTGAAAAGAAGACCTTTCATTTATTCATTATTTTTGAAGTAGAAGATTCTATTCCTTCTTAATAAAAACTTTATTAACTAATTAGAAAATATTGAACAGCAAATTTTAGAACTTATATTTTATCTTTTAAATAAATAATACTTAATCCAAATAATTTTTTATATATATTTTATACTTATTTAAATAAATACTTTTAGTTATTTGAAATTGAAACGCTGCACCATATAGTAAACTAAAAAATTTAAACAGTAATTTGAAAATAATAAAATTACGATCTGATAATAATAATAATAATAATAATAATAATAATAATAATAATTATTATTATTATTATTATTATTATTATTATTATTATTTTTTTTTTTTTTTTTTTTTTTTTTTTTTTTTGAGGTTTTTAGGGGCATCGACTACTTTGGTCATTAGCCCCATCCCACTTCAAAAAAAAATAAAAAAAAAGGTTCAATATTTCACATTTTCATGTGTCAAGAAAATGATCAAAATTTTACATTTCCTTATAATTTCTGATCCAGTTATATTATTTTCTAGGCTTTCCTTTCGGCCAACCTTTTTTACACCGCTTTTCCATTCTGCGAACGGCCTCAACTTCCGACGACAGAGTGTCTGAGGCTTCGGACATGGCATCGTCTTCTCTTTCTGACGCCAATGACGTTCGCCGGCTTACATCTGGTGATGAAAGCTTCAATGGTGCTGTGAGCATCGTTGCAATTGAGTCTAAACTTGCAACCGATGCACTTTCGGCGGCTGATGAACTCGATTCAATATCTAAGGCTGTGCTTGGGCCGGCTGATACAGATGCTCTCGCCACAGTTGTTCTCTGAGCTTTTGGGGCCTCTGTAGGTACGGTTTTAATATCCTCTGTGCCTGGTGCTTTTTCGATAGTTACTTGCACCTCCATTTTGGTTGACGCAGATTTTTCCTGTACTCTTGTCACAGTATCCTTAGCTATATGACTCGTCGTCGGGGTGATCTTTAGATCTTTGTCGAATAAATCAAGATTTTTCTTCATTACGTCTATTGCTGGAGTTATAATCGAGGATTTTGCCGGTTTTTTAAACTGCGCTGGTACGGGTCTTCTGTCGGCGACGTCAGTCCGGGATTGAGCCTTCTCATGTTTACTTTGTTGTATCTGATGAGTCGACTCGATCTTGGAATCAATGATTCTTTCTATTATTGTCGCGAGACTTGGCGCCATCGTATTAAGCAACTGCTCCACGTTGATTTTAGGTGTGGGGGGAGCAGCAGCTGCTTCTGCGTATGAAGTCGATGGTCTAGGTGTACGTAGGTTTACAATCTTCTTCGCTTCAGGGTAGCTGACTTTTTGAAGCGTTTTAACCTCCTGAATGGCTGTTTCTGATTTGTATACTGGGCAGTTCCTGGATCGACAGTTATGGTGCCCTTTACAATTAATGCAGACTGGAGGGTCTTTACATGGATCACCCTCATGTATCTTCGATCCGCATATACAAATTTCCTGCGCTTCACATCTAGCGGCAGTGTGTCCGAAACGTTGACATCTAAAACATCTCATCGGCTGCGGAATAAATGCCCGTACATCAAGCCGATGGATGCCAGCTCGTACCTTTTCAGGAAGACTTGGCCTATTGAATGTCAATACATGAGAGGCCGAAGGAAGAATCTCACCATTTCGTCTCATAGAAAGTCTGCGACAATGTGTCACTCCCTGACTAGACATTTCCTGCACTATTTCTTCTTCAGTACAGTTAAGAAGATCACGGCAAACAACAACTCCTCTAGATGAATTAAGTGTACTATGCGGTTGAACAGTAACCGCAAAATCACCGATCTTCTTCAACGCCTGGACTTTCTGACTTTGCATGTCGTTTATAGTTTCGACATGTAATCCGTTAAACGTCTTACGGATATCCTTGACAGGACCACCAGCACAATTTGTAATCTCTCTAGCAATTAAGAATGGACTTACCTTTTGGAAGTTACCATTCTCTTTTGTAATGACCAAAAATCTTGGTTTGGGAACATTATTACCAAACAAAGCTTTTCTCAAATCTTTACTGATTTTATCAGCATCTTTTCTAATTCTATCACTCTCTTTACTTTTTTTCCGCTTCGCTTGTGGCGAATCGGCGGTTTCTAAACGAGGGTGTTTACGTGCACCCTCTGCCACGTTAGTTTGTTCAGAAAAATTCATGAACAGTGGATCCCTTCTGTAGCAAGGCTAGCCGCCGGGGTACACCCCCACTCCAGGGCTACTAACCTTGGAGGTCCTATCCGGTACTCCGGTGGAACCGGCATATGTCCTGGCAGAGAGCGGATGCGCAGTCTCTGCACTGACTCCAGGCCCCTACACACCGAAGCTTTCAGGGCTCCCATGCTCCGAACATGGGCACCTTAACTACATGCTTGCCATCGCAGGGGGCATGTGGACAACGGAAGGGTCTCCGTTACACCTGCAATAACATTGACCCTGGCCGCCACATCGCCAGCTCTAAGAATGGTATGAATCCATTTCCAAAATCATATGTTACTCCATTTCCTGCAGGTAGCCAAAAATCCAGTCCGTTTAGTGACCTGAAGTTGGAACCAGGTCAAACTCAACAATGCATAACCGAGGAATTTACTCGGAACCCCGTTAGCCAGCTATATGTGATGTACAAAGGTACAGCTGTTGCCGCCCTGGACGTGGAACATAGATGTTGTGTTCCGGACGTGGGGATTATCTACCTCAGGGCATTATTATTATTATTATTATTATTATTATTATTATTATTATTATTATTATTATTATTATTATTATTATTATTATTATTATTATTATTATTATTATTATTATTATTATTATTATTATTATTATTATTATTATTATTATTATTATTATTATTATTATTATTATTATTATTATTATTATTATTATTATTATTATTATTATTATTATTATTATTATTATTATTATTATTATTATTATTATTATTATTATTATTATTATTATTATTATTATTATTATTATTATTATTATTATTATTATTATTATTATTATTATTATTATTATTATTATTATTATTATTATTATTATTATTATTATTATTATTATTATTATTATTATTATTATTATTATTATTATTATTATTATTATTATTATTATTATTATTATTATTATTATTATTATTATTATTATTATTATTATTATTATTATTATTATTATTATTATTATTATTATTATTATTATTATTATTATTATTATTATTATTATTATTATTATTATTATTATTATTATTATTATTATTATTATTATTATTATTATTATTATTATTATTATTATTATTATTATTATTATTATTATTATTATTATTATTATTATTATTATTATTATTATTATTATTATTATTATTATTATTATTATTATTATTATTATTATTATTATTATTATTATTATTATTATTATTATTATTATTATTATTATTATTATTATTATTATTATTATTATTATTATTATTATTATTATTATTATTATTATTATTATTATTATTATTATTATTATTATTATTATTATTATTATTATTATTATTATTATTATTATTATTATTATTATTATTATTATTATTATTATTATTATTATTATTATTATTATTATTATTATTATTATTATTATTATTATTATTATTATTATTATTATTATTATTATTATTATTATTATTATTATTATTATTATTATTATTATTATTATTATTATTATTATTATTATTATTATTATTATTATTATTATTATTATTATTATTATTATTATTATTATTATTATTATTATTATTATTATTATTATTATTATTATTATTATTATTATTATTATTATTATTATTATTATTATTATTATTATTATTATTATTATTATTATTATTATTATTATTATTATTATTATTATTATTATTATTATTATTATTATTATTATTATTATTATTATTATTATTATTATTATTATTATTATTATTATTATTATTATTATTATTATTATTATTATTATTATTATTATTATTATTATTATTATTATTATTATTAAAAAATGACATCAGATAGTAAATAATATAAAAAGTATTTTAATAAAAAGACAATTTAAATTTTAAAATTGTAAGTAGTTAATTTTATACCGTTTAAAATATAATGTATTTATAATGTTCCGATTACATTCAACATAAAAAATAAAATCAGTATGCTGATATGTGACGATTTATTGAATATAGTTTTTTTTTTTAACTTGAAATTTTGTTAATACTAACATTTTTTAAAATGATAAAAATATAGACTTAAAATTCGCTTGTCTCTTAATTTTTTTTTGCGAAGAGTAGAGATTTTTTTAAACAAATTTTTCTTAATTAATCAGTTTTTGGACAAAACTACGATTTTCAGAATATAAATATCAATTTTTAGTGTATTTATTCAGTTACGTAGAAATTCCAGGCCGGATTTAACAAGAAAAGAAAAGAAATAATAGGCCTATATGCTGTACCAAATTTTATATACAATATTATATTCGAATTGTATGCATAGTACTTAGTAAAATACTACATTAAAATCAATCGACGTAGTAAAAATCCGAGATTTCCCATTGTTTAAAACAAGCGAAAATAGTAAAAGATGTACGTATTTCCGTAGAAATCGTTAGTAAGAAATAATCCCTATGATGAAGTGATTATTTATTATTTTAAAACACCGATTTTTTATCCCTTTCGATAATATATCAGTTTTAATTATTATATAAATGTAGGAAGGAAACAAAGGAAACGTTTCTCACGATATAAAAAAATTAATATCTATATAATGATTCTTCACTGCTTCATATTTTCGGCCCTATTAATCCAAAATAAATTTGTATGATTACATTTTTCGACCGGTAGTTTTAAAATTAATCCGTAAATTTTTGTCGTGGAAGAATTGAGGATATTGACAGTCTATAATATAATACATAGGAATCTAAAGTTTTCTTTTCATATTTTTAACCTATCTTTGGACTGCTATAATTGTGAAAATATTTATCATACAAAATTTATTTTATCTTACATTTATCACAAAAAAAATGTAGAAAATATATTAAATTATCTTTTACGTAAAAAAAAACTGAGGTAGGCTGTATATGATCGATGTTGTTTGGATGCGTAGATGTTGAAATAGTTATTAAAAAAAAATTAAATTATGATCGATTCATCGATTAGATTAATTTATCATTTCTACATCATTTTCTGTGTTATTACAGACAACTGACATCGGTGACGAGACAAAATCATTGAGTGATATATTCAGTCCAGAACTATTATTCAGCTGCTCGGCAGCGTTTAGTTTCTTTCACTGTTTAAATGCTCTTTCAGATATAGTGAGTGGCATCTTTCTCTATTCTTCTTGTTGTGATCTATTCTTCTCCACTCATTTTTCCTTGACTATGTCTTATTATATTTATTTCGCATATATTGCGATGTTCTGAAAAACAATTTTTTTTTAAACGTTATACAAATCTTACAAAATATATTTTATTATCACTAATTGGTTTTTATAGTATTTAACTTTTTTTTTACTGTTTAACTCTTAATTGTAATCGAAAAAGCAGTCGTTCACAACGGTCGTTTGAATGTGACTCTCTGATGAAATACAAACATAATATGCGAATCGCGTGGTAAGTTATCTGAGAAAGAAGATACGAAACTGATTTTACACAAATTTAATATCCTTTATTTTTAAAAATACATACAACGTGTTTTGCTAAACGTTAATTTTCATGTTAAAATTTGCAATTCATATCATAATTTCATTTCATCGAAATTTCGTCCGTTCACTTCTACCATTATTACAATCCAGTAGACATATTCAGGTCAAGAAATAAAAATTAATGTCGTTTTTAATTTTTTTGAACTTTATAAATTTATATCAAAATGGCATATAAAGCACCCGTTTACGTGCCTTAACCTGTATATTAAGTGGATGTCTTTTTTTTTGTTTTAAGGATTCTCCCTATTATTGATATTACCATTTGTTCCTTTTTTAAATTTAATATGTTATTATTATATAAAAAAGATAAATATCTAGGATTTTGCTACATTTGTGTATGGTACACAATTATACTGCGTGTAATCATCCAACATGAAATATAATACGTCGTCTCCAAAAATATTATTTTCATTCACAAAAATAACAAGCATCCCATATTAGTATTATAAAAAATAAATTAGGATTTAATTGTTTCCTGTTGTTTTCTTTACTGAGCTTAATATGTTATTATAAATCAGTTTTAACTAGCCTATTGAAATATTCGTATGGTATATTCAGCGGTACAAATGACACTTCATTATGTTTACTATAGCAGAGATTAGTTAAATAATATAAACATCATAACTCTTAAAGAAAAAGACGCTGATTAATACGTTTTATACCTTATTTATATTATATTCGTCATTGCCCTAAGAAAGATTATGATAAATAGAATAAAGCATCAAGGTAATGTACCCTTATATTATTTTTATGTTTACAAAAAGATGTGTATAAATATCGATGGTATTTTATTAATAATAATAATACTTAGATTTAAATAACTGTGATATTCAATTGTTATATAATTTTAATATTTGTGTATATTAATCTGAATAAAATTTTTGAACTTAATGTGTTAACTTTCACACGTGTAATTTATAATATTTATTAATATTATAAATTATACAACGCTTGTATATATAATAAATTATTATATATATATAATATATAATATAATATATTATAAATTATATTATAAATTATACAACTGTCATTATTTTTTATACGTTTATTATATCAGATAAAGTTTATAATGATTACTTTGCATGACAGTTGAAAAAAAAAACAGTTTTTTAAAAAATATATATACTTTTGAAAAATTTGGAAAAGAAGTTCATTTTTATGTACTCGTATGTCTTCACCATAGTGTAACAAGACCGGTATAAGGGACCTGAGTAACAGATTCCTGCCAATTAAGAAGAAAGTTGTAGAAAATAACAAATGAAAGTACTCCAAAAGCGGACTAAAAGGAATCCTTTTTCTAAGGCTAACAGGTCCGTTTAACAATCATTCTTTGTAATACTGCCCGCTGACACCACAACAGATGTTAAATGAGAAGAATTACCGGACTGGAGTAGGAATTTATGGGAAAATGTAAGGACTCTGACGATCTTTCTCAAGCTTCAACTTGGGTCTCGTTCTACAAGTCAAAAGGGTAGGAGTATAAATACTCCAGAAAAGACGAGTTAAGATCAGTTTTGAAGAAGCGAGTATAAGCGTATGTGTTCGACGCGATTGCAAGACAGCGTTATCTGTCAACGTGTAGTACTGCAGGGTGCAGAGTGTGTTCGATGTGATGTCACAAGAATTCCAGTGTGGACAGTACATGAATACCGGAAGTGGTTCGGTGAGTTACCGACAGAAAGTATTGAAAAGGATAAGGTATTCAATTCATTCATAAACTATAAGGTAGTTTTATTTGCGAACAGGAAAGGTATTTGCAGTAAAAGAATCGTAGACTAATCTTATCTTCGAAGAAGATACAATACCAATATTAAAGGTGTAAATATTAACGGTCGTTATAACGTCTTTTGCCAATGGGACGGAATTCTGGTTTTTATGTTTAACTACCTGTAAATGAATATATTCCTTACTTGAAATTATATTTTGTATGTAATCATTGTTTATTATTGTTATTGACATTTATTATTATTGTTTGTTGTTGTCATTATTTTTAGCTTATATTATTGTCGTTTACTATTCTTACTGGTATTGCTTCTACTGATTTGTCTTATCTTTCTTATGATTTTATACTAATAGATTGCAATTTTATAAACATATTTAAATTGTTAATCTCTCATTATCTTGATCCAGCCGCGAATACACGACAATATAAAATTGAATAACACAGTCTTATGAATTTGGTAAATTGGTCAAAATGTGTTTTTTCTGTAGAAAACTATTTGTTTCAAAAAAATTTATATATGTGTATATACAGGTGTCCCATATAAAACGCAACCCATCAATTACTCATCCATGAAATTTCAAAAGTCAAGCTTACTCCCCTACTCGTTACTGAAATGGACTCGTCCAACATCTGAACATCGCGGCGACGCAGTAGAACACTACCGATAGTAACAACAATGCAATCATAACGTTCAGTGTATTGCTAGAGACAAGATGGTGTTTTCGATGGATGAACGTGTTTTCATTGTTGAATCGTACTTCAGTACGAAATCAGCGGTTGCAGTGCAAGATTTGTTCGCCTAAGTACCCAGATAAACCAGCTCCTAACAAAACATCAGTATTAAGGTTAGTCGCAAAATTTACAGAGACCGGTTCTGTTAATAACAAGGAACACAAAAGATCTGCGTCAGTGTTGAATACAGATACAGTCACTGAAATAAAAGACAGATTATTCGCCTCGCCAAATAAATTGATCAGACGTTTGTCTGCTGAAATTAATTTATCTAAATCAACTGTTCATCGGGCGACCAAACGATTACAATTACTACCTTATCGCATTCAAACAGTTCATCAACTTCTTGAGCCCGACAAAGAAAAACGGCTACAATATTGTCAACGGTTCCGTGGATTTCTGCGTGAGGGAATTAATGTTATGGATTCGTTATTTTTCACAGATGAAGCACGGTTTCATTTGGATGGCTACGTAAACAGCCAAAACAGTAGAATTTGGAGTGCTGAAAATCCCCACGTTTATCACGAAAAACAATTACACCCGCAGAAGTCGGGCGTGTGGTGCGCGATATCGCGGAAGAAAATAATCCGTCCGATTTTTTCGAGTACACCATTAATGCAGAACGATATCAGGATATTTTATTTCAGTTCATCGCACTCTTGGAAGAGGAAGACAGACACTGCTGGCTACAACATCACGGTGCGACATCTCACTACGCAGGTTCAACTTCTGATTTCGTCGAGAAATTCTTTGGTAATCGTGTAAGCGGTTGAGGCTTGTGGCCACCAAGATCTCCAGATTTGACTGCGGCGGATTTTTTTTTCTATGGGGTTACCTCAAAGAAAAAGCCTACAGCAACAAACCACGAGCACTTGAACGATTGAAAGTCAATATTAAGCTGTATTAAATATTCAGCCACAAACTTAGAAAAAAGTTGCAAGAAACGCTGTAAAAAGAATTGAAGCTTGTATTCAAGAAGATGGCGGCCACTTCCAACATTACTCTAAATGTAAGGTAATGGATGGTAATAATAAAAATTACATTTATATTTACACATGCCTTTTTATTATTTCAATACCTGCCAATATAAGGTTGGGTTGCGTTTTATATGGGACACCCTTTATTATTTATATACATATATTATTTATATATTTATATAGGGTAGTATCTAAGAATAATTAATATATATATTTATATAATACTCGTATATTAATCCATACCTAGATTTATTTTCATCTGTTTGTCTACTAATTAATAAAGAAAAAAGTAAGCTATCATAAAATTTTGCCTGAGTGTTCAGGAAGATTATTTAAAGATTTTTATTGTTTTTTTAGATTGTTTCCTCCAGAAGGATTTATAAGAACAAAAATGATAAACGTATTATACGAGGTGCAGCTATTAAATAACGAGACTAATACTGTAAAATATTTTTTTTCAAATTTATGCATGGTTAGTTATTATCCTCTTCAATGTACACCCCCTCCACCATCCCTACAACGTTCCATGCGAATTTTCCATTGTTCCAAACAGTACTGGAAGTCTTCTGTTAGCTCTTTCATGACGCTTTCCTCTTTTTCTTTCACAGCTTCAACGGTCTGGAATGTTATCCTTTTAATGCAGATTTGACTTTGGGGAACAGATAAAAGTCAGATGGTGCCAGGTGAGGCGAATAAGGCGGATGGTCGAACACTGGGATGTTATACTTGGTTCGAAACGTCTTGACAGGCAATCAATGCAGTGTGAGCCGATGCATTGTCCTGTTGAAGAACCCATGACTCTTCCACAATTCCGGCGGTGTTTTTCTTATTTTTTCACGGAGCTGAGCAAGAACCTCAAGATAGTAATGTTGATTAATAGTTTCACCTTCAGGAACCCAGTAAAGGTACACAATCCCATGAATATCGAAAAAAAACAATCATCATTGCTTTATATTTTGATCATCGTCTTCTTGGCCACCTTGGAAACGCTTAAACCACTCAAAAACCCGCGCAAGTGATAAACATTTATTGTCATATACCTTTTTTAATAAAAGATATCTTTCAGTAGCAGTTTTTCTAGTTTCATATGAAATTTCACGACAATTCATTGCTCTGATTAAACAGTTATCATTTTTTCGGCAGAACAGATGTTATCAAAACGCAGGCCACGGCGAGACGAATACGTCTACAGAAACTGGAGTGGCAACAATCGAAAGAGAAGGCTTTACGCTACACAGCTGTCGGTTATACGAATTTCGCGCATGCGCATTTCTTCTGTAGCAGCATTAGTCTTGTTATTTAATAGCCAAACCTCGTAACATCCACATTTCATTGATCTTTTAAAAATTTTTTTTTTTTATCTGTTTTTCCTTTTTTTAGTAAAACCTTTTAACTACTATTTTTGAAAATTTCCTTATATAATTCAAACTGATTTTCTTTTAAACAATCTGAATTAAGTTGTGTTCTTTAAAGTGCCAGATCAAATCTATTAGATGAAAATTCTAAGTTAAAATTTAAAAAAAAGAAAATTTTATGAAAATTGTTGTAAATTTTATTATTATTTTTTTTTAAATTCTTGTCTCTAAATTATTTACTAAATTTTAATCCATCGAGTAAATAAGAAAAAATCTTTTTCCAAGCTAGGAGAAAGTGTTATTTTTATGCTATTTATTTTAACAATTTCAAGTTACAGCTACTTATGAAAAGTGAATTCTCTAACGAATATAAAAATTTCAGTCTAAGCAGGCTTCGAATCCAGAATCTTTAGATAAAAGATAGGAGATTTCACCACAGATTCCAATGTTAAAAATCCTCTTTCTTTTCATTATCAATGCTCTAAATGTTTAATTAAAATGCACTCTAAATTAGTAAATAATTTTTAAAAAAATAGATTTGTCAAATGGAAGGTGAAACCGGTTCTTCATTCGAAATTAAAAAATAAAATTTGCAAGATATATAGAAGGTAACAACTTCTCTATTGAGTTTTTTTTTTTTTTTTTGTTAAAATGCATAATAAAGAAGTAATTTCAACAAAAAATTCATAAAAACCTAATAACTAACTGGTTTAATTTTATTTTTAAGTGTACCTATTTTGGCGGAATGATGTGAATCAATCTTTCATCGGGAAGGTTCTGGGTTCGAATCCTGGTCAGGCTTGGCATTTTTACACGCTAAAAAAGTTGTTCCCCATCAAAAAATAAAAAATAAAAAAAAAATAGTATTGTTGTAATTGGGCGTAGGCCTATTATTACAGGAGAGTGAATAAATAACAAAACTGTATTTTCTGTCAAAGAAAATAGTAAATTTATTAATTCAGGTTTTATCGTATATGCGTAATCTCATACCAACAGAAAAACTGAACTCGAAGAAATGATCACAGATTGAAATAACATGCTTGCATTATTTTAATTTTAAAAATAGATTATAAATTCATCCTTTTCATTTTCAGTGTATACTTTAATTATATCTATTTTACATAGGAAACGTTTTTTACTGAAAATTAATTAACAGAGACAATTTTTAACAATAAAATCTATAAAAACAAATTTTTATGGAAAGGAAATACAATCCATTTATGCTAAATGTCATACCATGAAATAAGCTGTATTTATTCTCAAGTCTCTTCTGTAAGGTATTTAATCATTGAGACTTAAATTATTATTACTTGAAAAATGATTAAAATACGAAATCCTCTCATTTTAAGCGTTATTAATTAATCAAAACAGCTGAATCCAAATTATCAAGGAAAGTTTTTGAAAGACTCAGTGAACCGATCCGCATCAACTATAAATGATAAGGGCTATTAAACTTAACAGTTAATTCCTAATAATAAAAATAATATCTTTCACATCAATTTTTTTTTGTAGTACTAAATAAATGATAATTATTTAGAAAACTTATGATAACTTATTATTTACAATCATATACTCATAGTATATATTAAAGGTTGGTAAAATGAAGGAAGGTCGAATAAGTGAAACTATCATAATACTAGTACTATACGGCTTAATAGACATAACAAATTACGTTTGAGCTAAACTGTGAAACGAATAACATTTTATAATAATTTAAACCATTTTTTCTATTAAAATCTCTATTATTTTAAATTAAAAGAGTGCACGCAGCAGATGTGAACCATTTAATAATTTATCAGATAAATATATATATATATTTTTTTTTTCATTATATTTCTAGCACTAAACTGTTCCAGTGTATTTCTGTGGTGAAAATTATTAACGGTAGCCTTTCGTACGGAAAGTTAATACTTGGAGGACCTAGACAGATAGTTCAAGGCTGGTAAAGGGTTTAAAAAGGTATAAACACAGGTACCTAATAGGAGATATTTTAGGACTACTTTTACAATTTCGACTCTTGTAAAATCAGGTATTAGTTTTATTGTTTCGGCTCTTTTACAAAATTATCTAATATACGGCGTATCCGTAAAATAATGGTGAGGTTTTAAACAGTCGTATTTTTTTAACAAAGCATGATAGGTATACCAAATCCGATATAACAAGGCCCTTTTTCTCTACTTACAGCCATACATCTACTCCCCTCCACAAACGCCTCCTTATAACTGCTCGGCTGTACATGAAGAATACATCAAAATAGAGAGAAACATCTAAGAAACTTATATCTTTAGTACATTTCGGTTTGCGCGTTTATAGTTCGCCTACAGACATCAAAAGATATTCATCATCTTGCAATATACAACAGAGAACATTGGTGCGGTAAACCAAACAGCTTCAATGATCCGTTGTTTTAAATGGCTCAAATTTCTATTGAACAGAGACAATTTGTGTCGTAATATAATCTCATAAATGAAAATCCATAGAGATAAGATTTGGAGATCTTAGAGATCTCTTCTAATCCGACCGATCGATGAGGCAATGTTTTGTTTAGGTAATCCAGCACGAATATGACAATGAGTAGAAGTTCCTACTAACTGGAGACCGAATTCTCCGTTATTTTGGGCACTGTATACTATTCTAACATAACCAGGAAGTTAATTCTCGTTATAGTTTTTTTTCCAATAAAATAGAGGGGACCAATAATTCTGTTTTTACAGTTGTGTTCAACACATTAACTTTTGGGCTGTCAAATTGACATTCAACAATGACATGTGGAGGATAAGTACCTCGTATTCAGGACGAGAACATCGGCATAATGTTCAAACATTATGCCGATGTTCTCGTCCTGAAATATGAAACGCAGATTCATCACAGAAACAAATCTCGTTTAAAAATTCCCCATTGAGATCTAACTTATCCATAATGATTTTAGCGAATTCAAATCGTTTTTTTGTTATGTCTATGTCTACAGAACACTTACGCATTGATTTTTTAGGCTGCCCGTTTCTTTGAATCGTTTATCCATCTGCGAATGTTTTTAGGTAAGCGGGTTCTTCATTGAACACACGATGGAATTCAAGCCTAACAAGTGTAATCAACTTAATTTTAGCAAGCCACAAATCACATGAATTCTTCCTCCGCATCGTAATCAACGATATTCATACGACAATTGATCTTGTATTACAGCGCGCATGCTCTGGAAAAAAATGTTTTTAATGTGTTGAAACCTTGGACAATTTTTTTTTATTTTGATGTATACTTTATGTCTCTAACATGCTTTGTTCCAAACCTATGACCGTTTGAAATCCTGGTTATTTCATAACACTCTGTATAATCACAATTTTCTTCTGTTTTTTATTTACTCTGTTTCATAAGTTTGTTTATTTATTGTTATTATTTTTTTTGATAAAGTTAAAATATGTATTGTTCGTAGAACTATATCAGGATTATTCTGTGATCACTACTAAATCTGTAATCCTATGGATTTTCAGCAAGTTACCTAATTTCCTGATAGGCATTCCTCCACGATGATTTCCAATGTTTGCTTTTGATGACCACATCGTAGCTAGGATTTTTCGCAAATACTCATCTTTTCACGTTGTTCTTGTACCTTTCCGATCCTATGCCAACCCGATAAAACCGGACTCATTATTTACGGTAAGAATGTTGGTCGCTTCTGTAGCAGTCTCTGCATCCTGAAAATGTATAAAGATCAGTAGTAATAGACAAAACACCTATCCTGTTATTTTGTCATGCTACTGAAAAGCCATTTGTCGTTACAGAAAACGATTTTTTATAAATATGACAATTTTACATAGTGTGTTGATAATATGATACAGCATAATGTGTTTGCAACATAAAATTAAGATCAAAATTAATCATAGGCATGCAAAAGCTTGACGTCATACTGTTTAAGAAGCTCATTTTGCTAATCCCAAACAGGTTTATATATCAGGTCATTGTGTTTCATCATAATTATTAACAAATGTAGGAATAGCTTATTAGGAAGACTTAACGGACTAAAAGAGAAAACTGTGTTTCTCATCTCTTACTACACGTTACTTTCTGATAAAGTCACTTGATACTACCTTCAATCTTCAGCTAGAAAGAAGAAAACAAAAAGCTAAGTTCTAAAATCTCAGACATTAAGATTCTTCTATTATTTTTTTTTTCAGCTTTGTTCAAATATAAATTTATTATTAAAATTTAAAAAAAAATTGTTGTCTATGCGATGCGTAATTAATGTATTAGTAATATTAAAGTGAATAAATATAAAAACCTTTAAACCAATACAAAAACGAGAGCTCTCAAATGTAAAATATTATTTGTAAATAATGATCATTGCGTAAAATTAAACGTACGTATTGTGCTGCTATCTGTTAAGCTTTGATTAAACTACATCGGATGTTTCCTCTTAAGAGAGGCTGCGGTTAGAATCGGCGGTATTTTAGATATTCTCCTGCGACATTTCTTCAAAATCTCTTTATTATATTAAAAATTACAATTTTTTTAGAAAATAAATTAAATGATTTAGAGAGCTTATTTTATCAAATTTTGTTATCCTAGGAAATATTCATATTTTTATTTTGATATCCTTAATTCTTTAATTATGTTTAATTCTTAAAAATTCGTAAATCATATAACTTATACAAATATACTGTAACTCATTTTCGAATAAAATAACCAAATATTTGTAGATGATTTTTTGTTGCTTTCTCCACATCTTTATTTTTCTGTCTGCCTACATTAAATATACTTTTACAGTTTAGAATTTTTATTAGCTTTTTAATTACGAATTTATTCATTTACGCTTACCAGTAGGAACGTAACAGGAGTGTGTGTGTTTGGTAGAATTATTTCATTGAAGTAACTATTATATTGTTTAAACATAATCAGCATAAGGAGAGGTTACTGATCGTTCTGACATCCGGTGTTTTTAAATGCAAGTTTTCCTATTTCGCTGACGTAAATCTAAGAATAATTTTCCCAAGGTCATGACGACTAATGCCTGTCGTTGCTAAAGATATACGAATAAGTTTGTTTTCATCAACACGCAAACTCTTTTAGCATAATCCTGTAAGTTATACATGCTTATAACCTTACAAAACATTAATAATATTTATCAGCATTTATGGATTAATTCTGATCCAGCTTAAATCTAATATTTCCTCAGTCATTCAAGACGTCTTATATCCAAGCCTATGGAAATCTCTATCCTCTGTCATTTTCTGTAAGATCTATACCAACGCCCTCCGCATTGCATTATCTTAATTAAAATTCTTTCCCTTTTCAAGTTTTGTCTGGTACCCTTCTTTCGGATTTTATTTCTCCAACAGTACTCAAAATATTCATAATAAATTAGTATCTAAATGTACTTTCTTTTTAAAGTCACAACAATTTCTTAGGAGAGGTAGGGGTTAGGTAGATTGTAGTAGAAAGAGAATATTTTACTAATATATTTCCCTTTCCGAATTGCCTTACCTTCTTTTACCAAATTTAAACCCAAATTATCGGATCCTATTAGTTGAGCTTTAGATAAAAACGCACATAAATAAACATGAGATTTCATATTTAGATAAAATTACCTTTATCTGAATTTAGGTCTGAATTTAAAAGAATCACCGAATACTGATTAACCAAAACGGTGTAGTTAGTTTTCGCAACCAACTGGTACATTTTTTACTTCAAATATTCATTTTTATACCAAAAATTACTTTACATAACTATTTTATTAACATAAATTGAACGTTTTATTTATTTATTATTAAGTCCCATATAAAACCTGTGAAATTTACGCTGGACCTGAACTGTCTTCAGTTGCCTATTTTCCAGAGTATAGTATTTCATTCTTGAAAGAAACTTAAAAAAAAAAAAACAAAGAGGCAGAGTGATATAAATAAATTATAGTTATAGATAATTAAAATTAAATATTCTACAATGTTGATCAACTGAATCATGATTTTATCTCATAGAAGGGTATATTAGATTAGTTTTTATGAAGAGTAAGAAGCAAGAGTTTACACAGTAGGCATATTAATAGCTAGTTTCAATTTTTGAGCAATCTCTGGGTAAGAATTGTTGTCATTGGGGAGTTCCTAAGATATAAACACATCTCAATCAGCTCAATAAAATATGTTTATACAATCGGTGCTAAGAGATGACATCGCATATAAAAAAACCTAATGGCCGACCCGGTGGTATTCATTTAAGGAAAATGATAAAAATGATGCGTAAGACTATAATACCACCGGATGGATGAATCACTAATGTCAATTGACCGTTCTTTTACGGATCATACATCTTTTCTTTTTTGAAAGAAATACAATAACAAGGCTTTCTTATCTTGAGATACTGTAGGACTGGCTTTTTTTCACAACTAAATTAAGTCTCTGAAGAATTCATTTTTCAGCAAGATAGCAAGATCCCACATTGGTACAACTGTGTGTCATCGATTTCTAAATAAAATCTTGCCGACGCTGGATAGGACGTACAGTAACTCAAGACTTAGCACTTAGCACTAAACTCTTGACCTCCATGTTCCCCAGATATTACACCTTGTAGGGATATGTAAAACAAAGAGCTTTTCTTCCACCATAACTCACCGATTCAGATAACAAAAACCAGGATCATAGCTAAAGCAGCTTCTGTATAACATACAATTCTTACGTGTTGCAGAAGAATTTAGGTATCGTCTTGATGCTATCCGTGCAGCAAATGAAGGGCATATAAAACATCTATAAATTGCCAATTAAAATTTAAAAAAATTTTGAAGTGTTTATCTTCTAATTGTAACACATTTTTATTATGAAATATATCAATTTGAAATCAGGTCATTCTTTTAGATACTATCTGTATAACAATTTATCTTATATTTCTGGGTGAGTCAAAGAATAAATATTTAATAGTTTCAGATTTTCAGTACTTTAACTTTCTTTACGTTTTTGTTATTTGTTAATGATCCTTTACTATGCCATAATATGACGGTACAACTTTTCTTTGGCAAATGATGTTTACCTACATTAAAATATTTTTTTTAAAGTAGTTCTCATGAGAATTTACTTTAAAATATTATTTTTATTTTTTTAAATGTATTTTTAAGTCCACCTAGAGGAGCAAAAAACTGATTTTTTTTGCGAAAAAGAGAGAGAGAGTGTGTACGACAGAGAAAAGACAGAACCCCGTTCAAAATTCCAAAAATGTTTGCTGTAGAAATTGATTTGATAGTTTTATATATATATATATATATATATATATATATATATATAGTGAAATGGAGATAGAATATCACCATTATGACATAAACGTGTCTTACCAAAAAAAGAGAGTTTAAAAGCTTAAGTTATATTTATATTTTTTTGTCGTACGTGATGATTTTAGTAAAATGAATTGAATGTATTTATTTTTTTTGTTTCGACTAATGAATAACATCACGTAATAAACAGTAGAACTACTCTCTTAGATTATTCTGTATATGCAAAGGGTAGTGGTAAGTGGGTGATGATACATATTATACGAGTCAATAACAGTAGCTATAAAGTGATTGGTTGGATTAGAACGATTATTATTGTTATTATATAGAGTAGTTTACGTAGTAGTATGCTGTTCTAAAGCTGCATAGTAGGTAGCTGCCAGGGACATTGAGAGGTCATCACCAAGGCTAAATCTAAAGCATATATATATATATAAATACACGTATAAAACGCCTATGTCACTTCACAGCACTTTCGCAACTATAATTCTTTGGAGGTCTTTCTCCGTTTCTTTTCCCCTCTTCGATATTATGCCATCATAATATTTTTTATTTTTTTGATAAGTCTGTTATAATAAATAGTTTCTGTTTATTCTTACCAATGACGTATCCCTCATCCATTTTTTAAATCTGTTATATAGCTCTGCTAGAGGTTAAACAGGACTGAATTTTATCCGTTACTTCATTACATATGTATAATTTGTATATTATATATATAATATATAATATATAATTTGTCCTCATTACATTACTGTAATTTTATTTTTAAGGCAACAGATGCAGTTTCTTTTTCTTTTTTTTTCTTTTTTATAATGATGTCGAATATTGTTGAAAAAATTTATAATTGCTCAAATAAAAGACCTTCTCATATAAATCTATAATGTAGATTTCAAAAATGTAAAAAATGTTTTTCTTACTTTGCTGGCGTCATAGCTCCTAGAGCTATGCTGCAAGAAGGAACTATGATAATCAGTTAAAAAATGGAGTATGGGCTATTTTTACATTTCTCGATGTTTCATGACCTAGGAACCCCAAAAAACAAAATAAAAGTGGGAAGGTAATGTTCGTACGTACGTATATACGTGTGTTTTGGCGTGTTTGAAGCATCAATAAAACTTTTGGCTGGATAAATAGATTTTGATGACTAATGCATTAAAGAAACACTTTTTTAACATATTAAATTCTCTTGTATAAAAGGGTTTAAATTTTAATAATTAAAAAAAATTAAGAGAATTTCTACAACCTTTTCGTTTTACTGAGCTAGTTGGTTTCAAAATCGCGTAGCTGGAAAATGTAGCACACTTGAGGTAATTTTCCTTCTATTAATTAATTAAAAAAAGAATAAGCTTTAAAAAAGACAAGAATTCACTTTTTTGGCGATTTTTCACTAAGATACGTAGCTTCAATTACAACAGGCTTAATCATTTATTTTACATACAATTTTCGTGAATCTTTTTCATCTTCATAAAGTTTTTCATGAATCTTTTTCCTTGTAACTTCCTTGCATTTTTCAATACTCACTTGATATCTATCGAATGTCAAATGTGCCAGAATGGGGGCATGATCCTTTTTATTACAAAGTGTATGCCCCCGTTAATCACTACTTGCCGATCTATTTGTAATATATTCCTACAAACATCCTTCAAAATCACACGACAGCTCTCCTCGGATTTAAATTTCAGCCCTTTCAATATTAAATTATTATGTGGTACCTAACCTTCGTAATTGTCCAACCAATTCAAAATTTTGGCGTTTTCTTCCTTCAAAGTTCACACTTCTTTCAATGATCTACTTTTCTCCGTAATATCTTGAATCGCAGCCGATATACAAAAATATTTTCTTTCGCTGCCTGCTTGGCCATGTTTTCTTCGAAGAAACTCTTCATCAATTGCTTCCACGCCAAGAAAGTCCTCATTTTCAGATCCTTAATTTCGTTTTGCTGTCTGGTCTTCTCCGTCAGGGGAATTAAATGCACGATTCCGTTTTCCTCTTCGAGACTGCGGTGTTACAAACTTATCTATAATTTAAATAGATCGTTGCATGGAAGCACTGACAACGCGAAACACTAATAAAAAAATTTATAAATAATATAAAAATCACAATTATCGATTACATCAATAAGTACATCGATTTTTAAAATTTCTCAGATTTAATAAAATATGTAGAAATAATAATTAAGTAAATGCAAAGCACAATAAACCATAACAACACGAGTAGCAACAGGCAACGCTGATAAGCGAGCGCACCGCATTACATCCTCACTCAATTAAGGATAGAACTCAACTCGTGTGCTCTTGTCTACTGTGTAACAACGTTTTCTCATTTATCTTCGTTTTTTATCTCTATCTTCTTATTAGCCAAACTTATTATATGATGTGATGGTTATATGATGATCAGTCAATAAATCCCCTACCGGGATTTTTGTTAACAAATCTCCTCCATTTACAGTATAGGAGTTCATTAAAATAAAAACAAATATATATCTGCAATACTTTTCTCTAAATATATTCAAAACTGAATGGACCAATTTTGTACAAACTTGGTGATTAGATATCTACGTTTAGAGCATTTATCGTGTTAAAAATTTCGTCCAATTTTTTCTCAGAGGAGGATATTAGCGAATATTTCATTTTCATTTTATTACTTAGGTAATTTTTAAAAAAAACTCAGCCAAAAATAAATTGTTACACTAATATAGTATTACATAAACTTTTAACAAAAATATTTCCAAATTTTGATCCCTAGCCCGCAAATATTTCTAGTATATAATTCTACTTGTTTTAGACTGTCTCTACCGAAAACAGAAATACGTTTAAAATAATTACACAGAGGTACTCTTAGTACAATTGCCATTACTGTATGTTTGTTATTTTCGATTACTTGACCTATAGTTTCCAAATGTTTTGTGACGAATTTAGGCAAAGTTTTAAAATTGCTGAAATCAAATCACATCGGTACTACAAATCATTACGTATGCATTTCTCAGAATAATTAAAATAAGATTGTTCCAAAATATAAAAACTATAGTCGGTATTTTAAAGTATAACTAGTTTCATCGTTATGGAAAAAAAAATAACAATATAAAAAATATGAAGCTTAAAATTTTAATGGGAAATATATTTTTTATAGAAATATATATTTTTTTCATTTCAAATAAAATTCCCTCTTACCCACCGGGTTGGTCTAGTGGTAAAACGTCGTAAATCAACTGATTTCGAAGTCGAAGTTGCAATGTTCAAATCCTAGTAAAGGCAGTTACTTTTATTCGGATTTGAATACTAGATCGTGGATACCAGTGTTCTTTGGTGGTTGAGTTTCAACTAACCACACGTCTCAGGAGTAGTTGACCTGAGTTTGTTCAAGACTAAAACTTTACCGGTACAGTTACATTACACTGATAACTCGCTAATGACTTTAATTGTTGATGGGACTATAAATAAAAGTATTATAAAAAATCTCAAAATAAAAAATAAAACCTTATGAGTTATTGTAAAGATAAAAATTTTCAAAAAATTCATCAACTCTCTCCTAGAAATGTATTAATCTTTATCTCTAAAGTTTTCATTTTTATCGCTCAAGAACTCAACATTTTATATTTATAATGAAACTGTTCGTCTTTTAATGCGTAAAATTAAATGGAAGATTTGTAAAAAAGCGGGTGAGAAACAAATTGACCCCTATTCGTTTTAAATAGATTTTTAATTATAACACTTTTTTTATTATTAGTTTAAATAAAAACAGATTTAAGGGAAAATCTTAAAATGGTTCCAAAAATCAGTTTTCGAAATACAGCTTTAGTTTCTAACAGTACCGGGAAAGTGTAGGGACTTCGTTCCCAGATTTTTTACTTTTATTTTTTTTAATTTAAAGGTACCATAATTATGATGATCTCTTTATAAATTTCTTCCAAATAAATTAAATTGGAGATTTTGGTTACGAAAAGTTATCATTTGATTAAAATTATTATGCGAGTAGTATTTTATATATGATATAAAAATTTTAGGCGATAGCAAAAGTTTTTTCATAATATTTTATGTCAAGTTATAAATTTAACCAAACCACAGTTAACATTTTTTAAAACTAACGTAAAAAGAACGTTTTCCGTAATTTCTACTCATTTAATTGAGACATTATTTATTTTTTATTATAATGCATTACAACAAATTATTGTATAGTAAACAGCTATCATATTTTATTTCACAGTATCTTAACTTCCTTTTTTTATTCTTTGATTTTATGATTGTAGGTTGTAAAGGTTGGTAAACAACAAACAAAATATACGTATACAGTGCATACTTATCATATATTTGCATTGATAAGACATAACCTAGTTTTATAAATTAATACAAATTACCTTTATTATTTATTCTTTCAAAGACCATTTTAAAGATATACACCTGACTTATTAATAATTGATTTCGTTATATAAATAGTGTATGTATAATACTGTACTGTAAAGTTAAAGTTTTTATGTGTCAATAGTACTTAATTAGTTCAATTTCAAGTTTTTGGAAAATTAATAAATGTCCTAAAATGCTTAGTAATTGATGATTAATTGTAGAGTATCTGTTTTACTTATTTTTTAAAAAGATTCGGTAATACAAGTTCCTATGAAAGATCTTTATAAATTTAAATATAAGTAGCAATTTAAATACGTATCACAAATTTTATAAACTGGTTTTACGTATGAATAGTGTTCAAAATATTTTACAGAGAGGGTTCTTTGTCATGTGGACGTAACATATGACGCCACCACGTAGCCAGAGCAGAAATTATGCTTGTTTCACTCAGTAGTAGCCATGAAAGCCCAAAAGATAAAGCATTGGGTTGAGTGGTTCGTAGAAATAAAATTTTCCACACCGGTTCAACGTATGTTTAGAACGCAATATAACAGATTACCATCATCATGGCCTACTATTCGTGCTCAGTTTGAAATTTTTGAAATAACGGGAAGTGTTGAATACAGAAAAGTTTACGAGCAACCCAAAAGTTTATCTGCCCAAAATGGTGAATGAGTGCAATAGACATTGTATTTCCAATATAGTCAAATCAACTCGACGAGAAGCACATGAATTAGACGGACATTCTCCGTTCAGTTGTTCGTAATGTGTTAAATCAAACGTTGAAAAATGTTTTCTTATAAACTATAATTATTACAAGCAATTAAACAAGAAAGTATTGCTCGTAAGAACGTTGCTATTACCGATGCTGGATCGTTTGGAAGAGCAGTTTTTAATCGTATTAAAAGTTAGTTATCCGTCACAACACACAAGTGAGTTTGTGCTGGATCCCTAGACGTGTGGGAATCTCGGGTAATGAACGTGCGGATTTCGCTGCTAAAGACGCATGTAGCCGACCCTCTTTCACCATTCTTGTTACTACTTCCGATTTTATTAATTCTATTAAACACACTCTTTGAGGAAGGTGGCAAGGTGACTGGGCTATCGCAGTTGATAATAAACTCCAACACATCAAGAATACTGTGCTGCCATGGAGCTCTTCAATCCGGAATAACCATAGAGAGGAGGTTATTATTTGCCGTTAACGAATACTAATCTTACACATGAATACTTAATGAGCCAGACAGATGAATCCGTTTGTGTTCGCTGCAGCTGCCGACTAACGATGCACCACATACTTTTGGGCTCTGTGTGTGTGTGTGTGTGTGTGTGTGTGTGTGTGTGTGTGTGTGTGTTGCGTTGTGTTATGCGGAATTACGTCGTAAATTTAAATTAGGAGCTATTCAATGCTATCGAATATCTTGTTGTTTCTTAAGGCCTTGAATCAGTATTCGACTATTTAATAATCATTTAAATATATTTTCTTTTGTAATATTGTATTACGTTTGTTCTGGGCGATGACAACCGAAAAGTGTTTTTCGCCCTCCTAAGAAAAAAAATCTTATAATTGCTTTTTTCGATGAACATTGTTTTCATTTATCAGGAAAGGTTAATAAACAAAAAGTCAGATTCTGGGTCTCGGAAAACTCACATTTCAATGTCGAGTAATTTTTCTTTATTATTGTATCCCACCAGATCGGACTATATCTATTCTTGAATTTCTGAAAAAGCTTTTCTCCTAATCGGTCGCAATGATCCAACATCCTGACCATTAAGGTCACTGGATTTAAAGTTTTGCAATTTCTATATGTGGGGTTTCCTCAAGAAGCTTGGTTTAAAACTCTCATGTTGCTGATATGGAAGATTTGAAGGCGAGGGAATCATTACTGCACTTACAAAATTGATGCTGATTGCTGCATCGCACTTGGAAAGAATTGTATTACCTAATAGACTTTGTACGCTTTACCAATGAAGCACATGTTGAACGCTAGTGAATTTCCAAGAAGAAATTTAAAAATACGATCTATCTTTTTGCTCGGTACTACCGTAGTTCTGAGTGAATTATTTATTATTAAGCAGTCTACCCTTTAAAATTTTAAAAACAATACACTACAGTTTATCAACCTTCCGTTTAACCATCTCGGTTGTCTACGTTTAACCACTAAGTTATCCGGACTCAGAAATAAATGTCTAATTTGTTTAGACTTGGGTCTGTAAAAACAGGTGTATTAATTGAAACCCAACCGTTGATAATTTTGGGAAGTTAAAAATATATAGTAGGATTTGAACTAGGGTTCCCCAATATTTCAGCAGATTAGTATTGATTCTACTTATTAATCCGATTGCAGTATTTATACGTAAGTTAATCGCTGTATCATTGACCTTACTAATAATTTACAACCATTATATACGTGAGTAACTTACCGGAAATGAGTTTTTCGGTTTCCTGATATGTACATGCAAGAAACTATCACGTGGTAGAATATTTTTACATTTAAGATTAGCGTTCTTTACAGTGTTTAAATAACTAAAAGCGCTGTTATTCAATAAATATATGAAGAAATAAATCCTTGATTGTAAAAGTTTAATTCTAAGAATAATTCAAGGATAATGACTTATTACTCGGATATTATACTGTACCCTGCGGTTTTTTTCACATATATTTATTAAATTCTTAGAATCGGTTTAAGAAAATATTGAAACATATTGGTTCTCAGAATTATAACATAAACTGTAAGCGAGATAACATTTTTTTCTTTACTTTGCTATAAATAATTCTATGAAAACTATCAATATGTACGGTATATGTACTATATGTTTATAAAAGTTACTCGTTTCTTTTATGCGTTAAACAATGTATTCCCACGTTCAAAAATTGTTTTATAATCGATAAAATTTTATAGTTTTGGTGTCTGCATAAATAATATAATTGTATTTAATTATTTAATATTCTTCTCCTTTAATTAAAAGAAAAAAAAAAACACTAAATTATTGTTTTATAAATAGAAAAGTATATGACCTTGATTGATTTGTTATTTTTTGTACAGTTTCTTCTGATTCTGAGACTGACAATATGAACATTTGAAAAACATTAGTCATCATGTTCAGTATTAATAAAGCGTTACGTGGTCGAAGAGCATGTAGGTCAAACTGATAGTCTTTTTGACACGTCGAAGACGATGAAAAATTCTGAAGACAATAATGAACTGTATATAATCATAAAGAAAATATGTAATCAGAAAAAGAAGAATCGCCTTCTTAGGTCATCTATGTAACTTAACAGGCTGGAAAATAGGATTTTATACATTTTAAATACCTAAAAACTAATAACAACGGATCAGAGAAACTGAAAGAAACATGGAAGAACTGAAAATAACACAAGAAAACGTTAAAGACGTTTCTCACTGGTGAGAAATATTCACCACTGAGAAAGAATGTGTAAAACATTTTAGATTTTCAGGAAAAACCAAGGAAGACATATACCTGGATAGAACAAAGAAAATAATACCGGGAAATGATGAAGGAGATATAGAAGAAGAAGAAATAGAAAAAGTGAATTAGTTGGAATAACGTAGTCCGTAGTTACTAAAAGAAACAAAAAATACAAAAATATTATATTTCGCAAAGGGCTTGTAAACAAAGATAGTAAAAATCCCGGCTTTAATTGACATAGGTAAATGGGTATACAGTTAATACTGGCTGATAGTTGTAAATTTGTCGCCGGCCAATCAAATTGGAGATCAATGAAGTATGTTTTGTTTGAACTATTAAGAATTAAATCAAACCTCGAATCAGCTTTTGAAAAATTTATCGGTGAAGGGATAGTTTGTGTAACCGAAGGATTTCGAGTTATCTTAAATAGTTATTCCAATTTTGGGGTGGTTCATTTTTTAAAATAATTTCATCGGTTTGGTTTATATATATTTAAAAGATACGACGTCTAAGTAAAATAAATGGTAATTCACTAGTTATAAAAGCTATATTACTGGAGAGTACGTTTTAAAATCAGAACAATGTTGGTTACCGGCACTTCATGTGATCGATAATTTCAATCACACCTAGTAGTAAAGTTTGAATAGATTTGTTTTTAGGTCGCTAGTTACTGTATTCTTCTAAGACCTAGCACCCTCCGAATTGTTTTGATAGCAAAACGATCGACAGTGTGATGTTAAGGAGTTGAATGAAGGTAACCGCATGAGTCAGCGCTCACTGACTTAATACAGCACGCCAAAAACAAGCAACAATCATAATCATATGACTATCGTAAAAGGGCTGCACGTTCCATTTTCTATTGTTTGTCCCTTAAGTGCATTGTTTGTCTGTCTGTTCAATAATGTGATTTACTAAAAATTACTATGCAAGTTATACTGCGCCTAACAGAAAGAAAAACAAACGAAGAATTTAACATTAAATTTGCAAATTTAGAAGCTTCTTGTTTATAGTTTTACAAAAACTTGGATTATAGCAAAAGAAATTTTCAGTATGAAATTTGAACAAATTTGGCATGAGATAAAATTTCGAAAGAAATTTCAACTCTTTTCGTTCATATTTTTCAAACGAGGTTGCAGCTAATATCGCCGTTTTATAATTTTTTTTTCATCAACGTTGAACTTGATAAAAAAGTCATCACTAGAAGAAAAACACGACGATTGTAAAATTTGACACAAGGCAATGCATCCATTTGGTGTGCTTTAATAATTAGAAAGTTGCATCTCTGAAACATTGCATCAGATCAATTCTAATGTCGCTATGGTCGACGCTCACACTAAAACACCTATTTATACAAGGTTAGTTGACGGACAGTTATTGGAGGCCAGTATTGTCATGTTCTATTTTCGCTCTTTACCGTTTTTATCTGTAAAGGGATATGTACAGAAATAAATAAAGGTTTCATTGTATACTTTTCTCTGTTTTTTCTTTTTAGAATGCGTAAACTGTAATCTTTGATAAAAGATTACAACTGATAAATCTTTTTTTAATTCAAATGTATAATAAAATACATACGAATGTAATATTCTGCCACCGGCGTAGTGGTAGCATCACTCCCTTTTATTCGAAGATTCTGGTTTTGATACCTGATCAGATGTGGTAATTGGGCATAAACCTTTAGTTTTAAGGTTAAAAATAAATACAATGAGTAAATAATAAATAGCGTTAACTCTTTATTACTAGCTGGAATTACAGTAATAAAATATTTTTTAAATACATAAAAAATTAAACCAGCTTAATAATATAGTTCTAATGTTTAACAAAACATTATGTTTTGTATGCTTGTATAAAAAAAATCTTATAATAGTAATCGATAAAAGTATAATAAAGCATAAACATAAAAAAGTAAGAAGTAAATAAAATGAAATGCGATAAAAGAACATTTGTGTGTTCCAACCACCATAATAATAAAATAAAAATCACGTTTTTCAAGCAGTGTACACCTGTTGTCCGATTCAGTCACGATAAATGACTAGAGCACTTCGACCACGTGCATTTTGACCGTGTCACTTTATAAAGTACAAATAGTGGTAATATTTTGTAGTTTAGTGATAAATACTACATGGGTTTACTAATCCATCTACTGCTTTTTAAATCTGACTTAAGATATTTTAGAACTCACTGAGATGTAATGGTTTTACAAGTTTTTATTAATTTAAAGATAATTATGGTAAACAGACTGAAACGACTAAGAAAACATTATATATATTTTACAACTAATATTTTATTATTTACTAATTTATCTAAAATACTAAATTACTAAAATATCTAAAATAGGTCTATAAATCTCTCCATAGACTCATCGTTTTTCCTGGGTTTTAAAAATATTATGATAAACGAAATTGGGCTTATAGAACTAGTACAAATAAGTTTTGTTAAAAAACAATATAAATAAAATTTTCATCCTACTTTAAAAAATCTTAAATACGATTAATTAAAAATACCACTGAATGCTAAATACACTATTTTAAGTTCATTACGTTGAATTAAAAAAGATTGATACGTATGAAAAATATTGTTTTATTACAGCTTTTAATATTTAAACTAAATTCAGTTTTCAGTTTTAATTTATATAAATAAATAAATCTTTTATTCTAATTGGTATATAATAATACATTATATAGATCATACCAGGAATAGATATAAATTTTAATTTACGGATAAAAAAACTCGCAGCATATGCCTGTAACAGTCTAGGGAAACCAGGTAAAAGCTTGAACAAATCCCAAAATTTTACCAACATTATAGCATGTACTATTAATTACTAGCCAACTAGCAGGGGACTTCGCTCCTTGGACCCCGAGGGCTCAAGTGAACACCGAAGCCGGCCACGGGGCCTACTCCTGGGCCGCAGAGCTTGCTTCTCTCGCCGTTCACGTCTAGCTAGAGGGCTCCGCCCGGTGGAACCCCGAAATGTTCGTAACCCTCACGGTTGCGAGAATAATACATAACAATTAAAATAACCACAACTATGAATTGAGATAAATAACAATTCAGGTATTCAGACTTTATAGAAACCTGAAAAAGAAACTAAATTATAAGACAGAAATCTACCATAGTAGTAACTATGGTAATTAAAGAGTGCGTGTGCGCGCGCACACATACCCACACATCTATCTAACCTCTGACGACGAAAATTCGTAGCTTATTTGTCTTACCATGGTGACAGAAATATAATAATGAAGTAAAAGGATTAATCTTTTTCATCTTTAGTTAATATCTTTAATTCAAACTTCACTCCCAAGACTTAAAACCTATGACTTAAAACCTTCCCTGGGATCCTGGGATAACACGAATATATTTTGCAAATTTGAAAGCAGTCGTTCGGTTTGTTCTCTCGCATCTCGCATGATGCAAGAGCAAAGTACGTACTTTCGGCTTTATATATAAGGTAAAAAATGAATGTGAAAAAAGTCCGTACTACTTACTTAAAATATAAAAACATGAAACAATGTTTAGGTAAATATATACATGGAGATACGAAATATTTTTCATTGTGAAAATGAATGACAATGTAGAAGGAATAATTGAAAATTATTTGACCACTTATTTATGTACACGTTGAACGGAGGTGCAAAAACGCATGGGTTTTTTAATTTGTGTTATTTAACAATCTATTGATAGAGTAATAATGTTTCTGTTAAAAAAAAACAATAGTATTTTAAATGAATTTGCGGGAATTTTTTTTTAAACGGTTTAGTAAGTTAATAAAAATTGCAAAGAAAGTAAAATATCATCATTTCTCGAAAGCCGAAATATACGAAAACAGTTCTGTTATCTGTTTTAATAGATGTGGATATTATTTTCTTTTTTTAAAAATGAGCCTATTCTTTTAAGGAAAAATTACATCACAACCATTATATACACAAGCATAAGTTAATATTTTTAATTTTTTAATATCGGTTTACACGATTAATAATTATGAACCTCAAATAATGATCTAATAACACATTTGTAATCTTTGATTTTTTGGGGAAATTCCAAAAAAGGAAAGTTAAACTTTAGACAGAAATGTATGTAAGCATAATAAATATTTAACAATGATATAAAGTTTAGAGTACTATTAAAATGCTTCAAAGAAAACTGATTATTTTTTTCTCAGTTACGTTTCAGAGGACTTAAAGAGTTCTCCCAGATGTTATTCCAATAGCAACAATCGAGTTTTGTTCGATAATCGCTTACCTTCGACACCGAACCCGGAATTATTTACTTTATAAAATCATTAAACAAATACGTTTCAACAGTTGGTAAATATTAATTAAATCGTAGCAATTTATCATGGCAACGTACGAATTCAACGAGATAACTACAGATAACAATATTGATAAGGCGTATGGTGTATTTAAAAGGAAATATAAAGGTATCAGTTGATAATGCTAAGACTTAATACTCGTAACTTTAACTAATAAAAGAGGAAGTAAGATAAAATTTAATATTATTAATAAATACTTATTACTTTCGCGTGAAAAGTGATGAAATTTTACAGTGTCGTCTCACGAAAAAATCTGATGTGGACATCACATGACTTCCTTGTACGCCTATTAAATTACTTATACACATTTTTAAAAGTATATAAAATGTTATTTCACTAATAACTTCTGATTATTTTTATTATTATTATTATTATTATTGAATTATTATTTATTGTAATTTTTTTTTTACAATCAGAGGTTATTATTAATAAATCAATATATTTAAATTTAAAAAAAAAAGTTTATAAGGAGGAAAATGAAAAAAGGAAGAAAATGTTAATAACAAGAGAAGAATAAAAAGATTAAGAGAAGATGATAAATATAAAGAAGAATAAAATGTTAAGAACAAGAGAAAAATAAAAAGATTAAGAGAGGATGATGAATATAAAGAGAGAGAAAATTTGAAAACTATTGAACGTGTACACAAATTAATATCAGAAGAATTATGTCAAACCAAAGAGCGATTAAATGATAGGCAACAAAAAACAAATAAAGGAACTGATGATCAACTCCGACTTAGGGAAAATATTGTCCGACAATATCAGAGGAGTAATGAACTAAAAGATAAGATAAGAAAAGAAGACTAATATTATGACGATCATCCGATTTTTGATCGGGTAAATCTATTAAGCATGTTGCTTATACTTTTTTCTTATTAATAAAAATAATCTTATTTCTATTATTAAAGTAAATTAGTACTGAAGAAATCGAATCGGGTTGTTTTTTTTTTCAAAATAATAATAATTTTGGGATAATTAAAAATGAAATAAAATTCTTAAAGTCTGGCAACTGAAATTAAATATAGAAGCTCCGAGGATACGTTTTTAAAGGTATCCAGAAAAGAATAGGTAATTTCAGGAAATATTTAGCACCTAAACCAGGCCTGGGCAATACGCGGCCTGCTATCTTAAATTGTGCGCCTCGCCGGGTGATTTTATATTTCTATTGAAACTTTTGTTTCTCGTTGTATACATACAAAAGATATTAATTAAATGAAAATTTGCAAGTGCCATTGTTATAATACGCAAGTGCGACTACGAACTCCAGTTCCATATTTGATATCCACGAACGCCAAATATTACTGAAAGAATCGGTTTCGTTAGCCAACCATCGCCAACGTTCATCTGTAATTTGAATGCATTTATGCAATAAAGAACCAATCCACACATTTTTGCTCTTAGTAATATAGGAGAGTGGAATGATGACGTCGAGCGGCGGGCAGCGGATTGTCCGTGAGGAACCGATGTGCTGTTGTTTTGCGAGAGGTGTACGACAAGAACGCGAACGGAGAGCACGCGCTTCGCTCGCATAATTCATTTTAACTGTAATTTTAATTGTAATAATAAATATATACATTATGTTACAGTAATTGACGTTTGAAAAAAACATTGGTTCCCTGTGAATCAATGTGACATCTGAAGACATCAGATTTTTTTTCCAAAGAAATTCTGAAATTTATTCGAGTGAGTGAGTATATTGTAAAAGTTAATGCTAGTAAAATAAAAAGTTAGTAAGAATTTAATGAAATGTTAAATTGATAAAAGTTATTATAAATTTTCAAGTGCCAAGTGATCACTATTTGCATTAAGTTTAAAACAGTTAACAAATATTGGTATTTTTACATAATATTAATACATTATTAAAATACAAAAATACTAAATTTACTTACAAAATTAAATTTTATATCTCTGAGTAATACACCAATATTTTCCAACTAACATTTATTTGCAATTTTTTTAACGTTTCAGGATGAATTCAAAGAAATGAAAAGTTGTTGATGAAAACAGGAAATCTAATGATCGTTGGGAAAAAGATTATTTTTTCACAATGCAGAACTTAAATTAATGTGTTTAATTTTTAGAAAGACAGTCGCTGTATTTAAGCGACTGTTTAGAACTTAACGTTAAAAGGCATCATGAGACAAAACATATTGAATAAGTAAATTTCAGTAAAGAAGTAAAAAGTTATAAGTTAACTGCGCTTAAACTGCATCTGAAAGCTCAGAAAAGAATGTTTGGCTCATCATTACAACAACCATCTACCATTGTCAAAGCAAGTTATTCTGTTGCCATGTTGATCGCAAAGAAAATAAAACCGTTTTCGGATGGTGAACTGGTGAAGGACTCTTTGGAAGCAGTTATAAAAGATGTTTTGCCCGACAAAAGCAAATTATTTTCAAGTATCAGTTTTTCACGCCAAAATATATGTCGTCGCATTGAAGAAGACATTTCAGCTGAAATAGAAGTAAATTTGCGAGATGAAATTAACCAATTCAAAACATATTCTTTGGCATTTGATAAAAGTACAGATATCGCGGACGCATCTCAACTTGAGATATTTATTCGCGGTGTGAATGATTCATTTCAAGTGACAGAAGAAATGTTAAATCTTTTAAATTTGAAAGACACAACTAGAGGAGATGATGTTTTCCAGGCGATTGAAAATTTTTTAGCCGAAAATAGCTTAAATTTTGATAATTTTGTTAATCCTTTCCGGATTAAAAAGAGATGGAGCACCTGCTTTGGTAGGTAAAAATAAGGGAGCTGTAAAATTACTTATGAATAAGCTAGATTGCAGAGACATTAAAACAATGATATTTTTCTTATTCACTGTTTGATACATCAACAAAATTTTTGTGTTCTAGTAATCAACGAAAAATCCAGGAATCATGTCATGAACGTATTTATAAAGATATTAAACTACATTTGTTCACATGCTCTTCAGCATCGGCAATTCAAAGACTTCCTTAGCGAATTGTCTTCTGAATATGGTGATATCGTATATTTTACCGATGATAGATGGCTAAGTCGTGGAAAATGTTTAAAAAGATTTTTTTATTTACGGGAGGAAATAGATATGTTTATGAACGAGAAACAAGAATCTGTTCCCGAATTAAGTGGTGATGATTGATTGTTAGACCTATGTCTTTAGTGGATATAACAGAAAAACTTAATCGACTAAATAAAGACTTACAAGAGCAAGGTAATTTAATAATCGATGCTTGTAATTTTATCAAAGCTTTTATTAAGAAATTATTGTTATTTGAATGCCAATGTAGAAATAATAATACTCAAAATTTTCCGCTGTTAAATAAATTCCCAAAAAGCCAGCCTAAGAATTTCTCCAAATATGCTAATTAAATATAGAAACTTATAACTGCATTTGATAGTCGTTTCTCAGAATTAGCAAAATATGATAAAATGTTTGAAATATTTTCACGTCATTTCATGTTGACGTGAACAGTGTTCCTGAAAATCTGCAAATGGAGTTAATTGAGTTACAGTGCAGCAATGAAATGAAACAAATTTTTCAAAAATCAAAAATTAACTTTTACAATATTTATATTACATCCGAGAGATGTTCCAGCTTAAGATATTTTGCAGAACGAGTTGTAAGTGCTTTTGGATCTGTATATGTTTGCGACACATTTTTTCGCAGAAGAAATTTACAAAGAGTTCATCATGCGCTTCATTAACTGATGCCAGTTTAGAAAACCAGCTAAGATGTGCAACGTCGAACATAAATATAGATTAACGAAAATTAAGTGAAAGAAAGGATAAACAAATATCTCGTTAATTAAGACTCGAGAGTTAATTATATTAATTCATAGTATAACAATAAAGTTTTATTCATTTTGTGTTAGTATCACATTTTTTAAAAGCATGTTTACCTAAAGTGCGGCCCGCTGTAATGTAACGCGTCATAAAAGTGGTCCGTTAAACCATTTGAGTTGGCCAGGCCTGATCTAAAAGATGAGATTAGGAAACCTGAATAAAAATTTGTGTATTTTAAAAAGATTATTTTAGTCCAAAAACCTCTGGGTTAATTTGTTATTACTTTAAGGAACTTTAATAAGCATTTTATTGAAAATTAACTGAATACGGAGTTAAATATCTGGAATTAGTATATTTTTAGTAGTTTGACCTACATAATTTTAAGCGTTTACTTAGATAAGATAATTATTTATATTTTGTTAAAACTATAAAACTAATTATAAAGTAGAAAGATTATATTTTTTATGTTTTTAACCTATTTCTAAAGATTTTACAATATTTTCTTTTTATACTTAACATGGCCTACTACTCAAGCAGTTGAAGGTTGAAAGTTTATGAAGACCTTGGGCTCTTTTACTTGGAAGACGCGGCGTCAAGGATAATCCATAGCACCTGTAATCTGCGACACACACACGCACATACAGAACCGCACGTAAACATATTATAACATGTATAGTATTTTACGCAGTACTATTTATATTTTTATTACGCATTTGTAGGTAACAGAACTGTTTTAAATATGGATTTCTTTGCATTTCCTTATAACGTTAACTTAAATAATTTGATTACATCAATTACTTCTTATTTATTGAAGGATTTCCTAATAGATTTCAATAAAAATAATAAAATATCAGTTTAATTTTAATTTTATTTTATTGAAGTCTACTATAATAAATATATATAACTTAATTATAAAAATTAATTTCCTATTCCGTGGCGGAGTGGTAACGTCTCGGCTTTTAATTCGGAGGTTCCGGGTTCGAATCCCGGTTAGGTATATGGCATTTTGATTAATTCATCAAAAAATAAAATTGATTTTTTTAGGGAAGTAACTACTTTATTATATATTATTGTACGTTTAAGGGAAAAAAGTAGTTTTTTTTTTTGAGGGTAAATTTATTCCCTAAGTATCAAAAAAAAAACAGTACCAAAAAACTAATCTACAGCTTGGTTATGTATATATTGTATAATGAATGTGAGAAACGGAAAAAATTCAGGAAATTCAAGTTTTGGCTTAGAATTATAATACACTATTTTTCTTCCACGTTTCGGTTGGTTTTGATTTAATAAGTTAGTAATTTTTTTTGAAAACTTTTATTTGTTTGTCGGTAAATTTAACCAAGTTATTTACGTCAAACATAAAAAAATTACGTTTTCCGAAATCAATTTTTCGTGTTTTACAATAATTTTCTAAAAAAAAATTACTAGATACAGTTGTGAGACCTGTTTTATTCTATTTTTTCAGATCAAAAACAAAATGAAACCATCAAATTTATCCGGTAATTTCAGTTTAAAGAATTTCAGAGTAGCTTCATTTTACTCTTAAAGCAAGTAGTCAAAGCCAAAATTTTTCTATAACTCGAAAAAAAGTTTCCGGACCAATATTTATATGCGTTTTTTTTCTTTATTAACCAAAGAACATGAAATTCTTTTATATCTTCGTAAGACAATATGTGTACGGTGTTGCAACCATAAACCATTTCTAAGGAAATTGAGGAAAAAGTGGTTTCCCATTATATTCTTCATCGAGTTGAATAAATTGTGGCATTTCATCATGCCAAACCCATTTTAATGTAGGTGTCATCCATCCTTAAAAATGATGTTGTTCATTAAAGAGACTGCCTATATAATGAACGTCATTACTCTCAGGGAAAATAGTTCAGATGTCTGTTACTTTTATCCGAGATGGTTTTTGCATCAAAAATTCTTTAACGTTAACGTCACAAAAGTCAAAGTTTGAAAGATTGTTAATATAAGCTGCTTGCAAAAGCCTACAGTAGCGAACAAATTAAACCCTTCTGTTGTAGGGAATTTTCATTCTTGCTATTTGGTGTTTCAGGTAATGTTTTTAGTTCATATACAAACAGAATTTGTGTTTTTCTGCTTTTATAATTCATTGTCAATTAGATTTTGGTGACCTTGTGAGTTTCTGTTATAAGTCTGTTATTCGTTTCTAGTTAATACAATGGATATAACCCCACAAAAGCGATAAAAAATTGTTTCTTTATCCCAATATACACAAATGAGTCAAACACAGATTGCCAGTGAGTGTAGTGTGGGGTTAGGTACTGTAAATGTAATCGTGAAAAGATTTAGGGAAACAGGTTCCGTCTCTCCAAAGAGAAAAGGAAAATGTTGACGGAAAAAGAAAACCAAGCCTACACAGGATCGGTTACTAATAAGAAAAAGAAAAATTAATCCAAGATTGTAAGCTGTTGACCTTAATAGGGACTTGAGAGCCAGTGGAATTAATATTTCTGATATGACAGTTTGTAGAAGATTGTTGGCAGTGGGAAGGACTGCTCGGAAACCTAAAAAGAAGCTGTTACTGACACGGGTTATGGAGGCAAAAAGACTTCAATAGGCAAAGGAACATAAAGAATGGACACTATTGAGATGTGGGAAAAAGTTATTTTTTCAGAAGACACTCATTTCTTTGACCAAGGGGAGAGAGTAGCCTACATTCGTAAGTCAGAAGATGAGAAGACGCCGCACACCTGCAACAAGCTCCCAAACACCCAGCCAAAAAGATGTTTTGGGGATGTTTTACGCATTAATGGCTAGGAGCACTTATGCCTGTGGATGGGAGGATGAAATCGGATCGATACATTAACATATGCCAAAGAAAAATAGTCCCATTTATGCAGAAGAATCCAGAACTGTATTTCCAACAGGGCCTTGCTCCATGTCACAAGTCAAAGAAAGCGAAAGAGTTCTTCAGAAATTAAAAAATTCGAGTTCTCTCGTGGCCAGAGAACTCTCCCGACCTGAATCCCATTGTAAATTTATGGGTCATACCAAAAAGAAGACTTAGGAAAATGAATTGTAGCACGGAAACCGATCTTATTAGTTCAGTGACACAGGTCTGGTTATGAGATGAAGAAATAAAAAATCATCGTTCTACCTTAGTGGAATTTATTCCAAAGAGGATTAATGAGACAATCAAACACAAAAGACACATAAACTATTAAATTTGTGTAAGTTTGACTATTATCATATTTTCTTTTAAAAATAAAGTTTTCTGTTAAAAATACTGTGTTCGGATCAATTTGTTCGCCACTGTATGTAACTGTTTACCGATAAAATCTAGAGTTATGAGATAGAAAAGCCAGCTTCCTTTTTTTCCTCGTATAATTATAGACTGCTAGAAAATTTAATATTAATATCTTCTCCGTGTACAGATTTTATTATTTTGTACAGTATACACAATTTGTCTTAGCACCTATGTTTGACGTACTCAGTCGTATAAAAAATATACATATATATCTAATATTAAGACCAACATTATTTTCTGTTTGAAAGTTAAAAAAATAACATTTTTTAACAAACGAGTGTATCGGTACGTAAAGAAAAAACAAATCATTTTTAGAAAAGTCTACCTTACGTCATTACTAAAAGATTTTCATTTATATTGGTAATTATAAAAAAAAATTGTTGTTTTACAGTTATTTATCTAATTCTTTTTTGCAATTCTTCTTTAGGAATTTCGACCTTGGACTTCTTTAATAGTAGAATTATTTAAAAGAGAAAAATTAAATGAAGTATAAAACGCTTAGATCATTGTTTTTCTTTTTTTATTTTGTCAGAAAAGAAGTAAATTAATGGATATCACAGAATTTTTATTTATTTTTTAATCGATATTATTGGAATTTGGAATGATTAAAACAATAATTTGGTATTAGTTATTTATATTTAGTTAAATCTAAATAATTATTAATTATTTTTAAAATCAAGGTGAATTTTTTTTTACGAGAATGAGTTAGTAATTTCAGGCTACCATAGGTAGATGTTATGTTCCACATTTTAAGGATAAAAAATACTAGTTATAATGGTATTTTTAAGGTTGTTTTTGTACCAAAAAAAGAAATTCTAAAGAAAAATGTTAAGAATATGTACAAATTTATTATAATTATTGTAATTTAAAATCATCGAAATATGTTAAGAGGTGGAGTATAATAATAATAATAATAATAATAATAATAATAATGTAAATTATTATTATTATTTTTTTTTTTTTAAATTATACAATTAATCAGTTTCCTATTATCATATACAACACGTAATTTTATACAAATAAACAAGACAGTCACTAAAATTACAAATTTCAATGTTAAAATTCCCAAATTTCGAACAAACAATTTTTTGATTCTGAAGGCTTCCTTATTCTGTAAGGAAAATTTAGGAAAAAATTATTTAAAAAGTATTGATCCCTGACAAAAAAAAATATTAATTAAAAAAAAATTGTATAATATTGAAAAATTAAACTATAACATTTATGAAAGTAATGAAAAAAATTGCTTCTAATTTTGGGTCCGGAATGTATTGTAGGAGCTAATACCACTTTAATTTTAATTGTAATTTTAATGGAAGAAAAATAATAAACCTCTTTTTTTAATAATAAAAATTAAAAGAGTTATTGTCAAAAAAATCACCTTACTTTTTTCTTTTATAAAGCTGGTCTAGCTATATTCGCCGTGAAAGTAAAACGAAGGGTAAAAATTAAAACTAATCCTAAACTTATAATAACACATCACTAAATGCAGTACGTCTGAAAAGTTCCCGTATCTATAATTAACGTATTAAATCTATTTGTTATCCCCCATTTAAAACTATTCGTTATGGGTGAAGGAATTTATTATACCGCAATCAATAATGCTTGATAATATTAACAAAGACTTGAATACGAAACCATTTCGACCAACTTTTGCGAATGAGTTATCGAATGGAGACATGAAACAGCAAATTACATACAGTCTGGCGTGCTGTACTAATACGATTTCAAAGTACGGGTGTTTGCACTAGAGTTTTTTCTTTTGATGAACTACAATTTATAAAATGAGGTTTTGTGGTCTAAGGAGAATGCTTATTATGTGCGTAAATTGGAAAGAAATCCACTACATGTCATGGTATGGATCCGTATGACACTGCGACACATGTTCGGACCATATGTTTTTGAAGAATCTAGTGAATCGTGATTCTTATTTGCAAAATATTGGAAAGATGGTTAATGTCTCAAGCAGTGCGATACAGTACAATACAACCGGTGGGCGCCACAGCTTAATTTAATCTTTGAATGCGCAATTTTTTAAATAAACAATTTCCTTATCGTTGGATCGAATGTGGCTCACAGTCATCACCTTTGCAACGGCTATCACGAAGCTGCGACCTTTCCGCAATCCTCAACTAATTGTGGTATATAATCAAGTCTTATATATCTCAACGGCGATACGCAATAAATGAAAAATTGTGGAGAAAATCTATTGAACCACAACTACGAAAATGCATCCAAATATGTCAAAACGTGGAGATTCTGTGCGTTGAGCACGATAGTGCACGTACAGATCCTCTGGATAAATAATTCAAACCCACCGGGTGGGTCTAATGGTGAACGCGGATTTGGAAGTCGAGACTTCCAGCGCTCAAGCCCAAGTAAAGTCAGTTATTTTTATACGGACTTCAATAATAGATCGTGGATACCGGTGTTCTTTGGTGGTTGGGTTTCGATTAACCACACATCTCAGGAACGGTCGAACTGAGACTGTGCAAGACTACACTTCATTTACAATCATACATATCATCCTCATTAATCCTTTGAAGTATTATCTCAACGGTAACTACCGGAGGCTAAACAGGAAAAGAAGTGTGGATAAATAATTCGTATGAACAAGTATATATATAAATGTTCAAAATATTTACTAAGTCCAAAAAGTATATCTTTGGCAGCATTTCTCAACCTGGGGATCGCGGTCATATGAAAGGAGGGTTGCGAAATTGGCCTACAACTTTATACGTAAACAATAATGAAATAATTTTATGAGAAAATAAATTCATTATTATAAACATTTTACTTACATTTATAAGTAACACGTGAAGAAAATAATTTAATGAGATGATTGCGTTTGTTTTTCATTTAAAAGTTTCTTCATACGTGGATCTATGTTAGAAACATACAAAAAAAAAATTATTTTTAACTGATAAAAGACGATACCTATATTTAGTTTTTAGCTTAACCATACATAAAAAACCCCGTTTCACAGAGGTAATATGTGGCGAACGGGGCTAATATTTTTAATGCTTCTTTGATTAAATTTTCATATTCCCTTCTACGAACAAGCTAAATCGTATCTAAATCTTCAGATGTGAACTGTAGTTGAAACATTTTATCGGCAGACATTTCGATGAGCCGGTTGTGAATCTTAACCGGTAAGATTAGCAGCTGCAACAATGTTTTCACTAAATGAATTCAGTACCCATCTCTACTAGAAATCATTTTTATCTTCCGGAAAATACACCGCCAACTGAACTTTAGCTCACGCAGATGCATCTTCATGCTCCCACAATGTGGTGAATAATAGCGTCTTCACCAAATGTTTCTCAATGTAATTGGAAGAAAGTGGAAACATCAAAATGTTTACTTTGCAGGAGAATAATCTATATATCAAGCTTCTTGATGAAAGCATGAACCTTGTCTGTCATTAATAAAATGTTTTTACCGCGTCCTTGTAAATTCACATTAAATTCGTTTAAATGCAAAAATACATAGGCTAAGTAAGTCGACAGCAACATATACTTATTATATTATTAATTCATCTCCCAATTCCAACAACTGGATTAATACTTTCCACCGCGATAACCATCTGACTTCTGTAAGGAAAAGAATGTTTTTCGCCCATATCATCGCAGAATTTAGCAAATAGCCTATTCTGTAATGATCAACTTTTAATAAAATTAACAATTTTTACTTTACAAAGCTTTACAAAGAACTTGTTTGAGATTTTCCGGCATATTTTTTGTGGTAAGAGCGTGCCTGTGTAGGAAGCAATGTGTCCGTTCCGCCTTTAGTATAAGACGATCTTTTAATTTTTTCAGAAATTCACTGTTCTTTCCTGTTATCGCCTTTGCACCAACACTACATACTGCAATAGATTTCATCCAATCTGTTATAGTTTATAGTAGCTTTATAAAAAAAGACATTGTCCTGTTGCATGACCAGGTTATGTTTTACAAACAAGATATTTTCTTTGATTAATCTGTACCAATCGCATTCATACCTCACAAGAATCAGAACAGAGTAATGTTGATTCATAAAATTGAATACTAAAAAATTCACTTCCTGAATCTCTGATCGCGAACATCCGCAGCCATGTCATTGATTTCCCTTGATACTGTGTGTCGTTAGAAAGCGGAATTTTTTTCACGCCTATTAAAACACTGACCATATGCATTGCAGCAGGTAGTATGAGGTTTTCTGCGATTTTATGGGTTTTGGACATCTTAGCTGCTCTAAGATGAACTTAATGCTACGAAGTAAGATGCTTCAGGTGTATTTTTATCAGTATGGCTTGATTTACAAATAGAAGCTTCTAAAATATTTCTCAAAGAACATAATTTTCTTTCGAATAATTCCAAGGGTTTGCTTCTATTGTCCGAATATTTAGTTTCAAAGTGCTGAATTAGTTTTGATGGCTTCATGCTTTCATCGGAGAGGACTTGAAAGCAAACAACGGACTGTGGCTTTCCATCTGATGAGGTAAAATCAGAATTTAAATAACTGTCATTGTACAATCTTGTCTTTTTATCAATTGATTCACTGGGTGTAGATGGCTTACTTCGTTTTTCACAAATTTATCCAATTTGCATAAGAATCTAATCGAAAAAAAACACAATTACACCGTTTGACAGCCCACTAAAAACCCGAAACCTCAGTTATTATTATTTTCAATGAAACTACGCTTTTAAAAACTTAAATAAAGGCACCAGACGCACGCTTTGCATTGGAAACTAAACTGACACTCTGCAATCCCTTAGCCTGTTTTATACTGCTGAGAGCACGACGATTTCAAACGTATCATATGCATGTTCGAACGTGACGTTCTCACAGCGAATATTATGCAAGCAGACAAAATTACAAGCAGCACGTGTACATCAAGTTGGAACATGTAAATTGCTCATGTTTGTACACTTCACACATGCATGTTCATACCCGTCGCTATCAACGCAGGCAATTAGTTTTAACTAGGTTTTATTGGGTTGTGGTTGGGGGTCACGAAATATTAATTATATATATATTTTACTTTTTTGGGTCGTGGAGCTAAAAAGGTTGAGAATCACTGATCTAGAGGTACAGGAATTTCTTGAATGTACAGTAGATAATTATATAGACTTACATAATGAAAAATTTTTTAAAAGTTCTATGCAGGAGCGATACATAAAAAACGTTAAAAACACTAGGGCTAATCACAAGCGCGTAAATGTTCCTGAATACAAACAAAAAAAGTTATACTGTTCATATTAGGGAAAAGAAACTCGCATTTCCTATCGATAAAAATTTATAAATTTTAAAGATTAATCGTAAGAAATGCCAATCATTCATAGTCGGTAAAATACACAAAAGAGTTTAAATTAAATTGTAAATTTGAAGGTTTTTGTGTGGTTTTTGAGCTGAAACCCCCAGAACTGTACCTAATAATTTATGAAAAAGTTATAAAACACAAACATTGTCATAAAAGACAGTTGTTCAGGTTTAACGATAATTTTACAGTATACTTTTGTTGTTGGGGTACAGTTAATTACACATCTCAAGAATAGTCGGTCGGAGTCTATGCAAGACTGCTCTTTATTTACATGTCATACACATTATCCTTATCTCATTGGGCCGGGAGGAGGTTGTTTATTATTTACTAGTTGAAAGGATTGCGACGTATACATTAGGAATATAAATACAGTATTTTATGCCATTTTTCGATCTGTATTACTTTTAATAAAAGTTATATTTATTAAACCCTATTTTACGTTAACCGATGATGTTAGTTACATAGATTTTCTTAGAATTAAATAATCTATAAATCTGCAGCAAGAATTTATTTGTTGTTATTTGTGTTCAGTAACACAAAGTTTTTGTTTTACAATAATATCCTGAAAGATTATATGAGGTACAGTTCCTGAACCTGTTTATTCAATTTTTCAGATCAGAAACCAAATGAAACCATCAAATTTTACCCCTTAATTTAAGTTCCCAAAATTTTAGTACGGCTTTATTTTACCCTTACAGCAGTAATCAGAACGAAATTTATCGTAAGTTATAACTCATAAACAATGCCTTTCCGGACTCATGTATATATGAACGTTTTTCTTTATTTTTATTTGTAGAATATTTCCTGAAGTTCTTCCTGAAAGTCCGAAACTGATGCCCTATAATCTTTTTCGCTAAATAATTACTTCAATTAATGGTTAATACAATTTGTTGATTGTAAGCTAATATTTATACAATTTTTTCGTGTGAAAAATTTTATTTATAAAAATAATTTTAATTTATACAAATTTATTTATTTATTGTATACGTTAATAACTTGTTGCATATTATATCTAATGTAAATGTAAATATTTTGGTGCAAAAATGTTCTTTCGTTCTTTTTTAAGAGGTGTGACATCGTGACATAATTTAAGAAATAAGGAATTATTGATTAAATTTTTTTAAATATTCGAAATATTTTTTTCATGAATATATGAAAAAATTCGTTAAGAAAAAAATACGTCCTTTTTAAAATTCTTATATAATTAGTGAAGTGATATTTTTTTATTAATATTAACGATTATGTTAAGCTGGGTAAACTGGCAATGAAATGAATGGCAAAGTTCGAGTTAATACCTGTCGTGTTGGTTTGTATGTACAGTCTATGCCTATCTGAAATACGAAATGCCTAGAACCGGGTAACAGCAAACAGCCGTAACAACACCGTAGTAACAGTAGCCAGCTGATGAATTCAGTTTGCCCCTGCTTTGGTGCCTCCCCGGAGCCGCCAGAAAGGCCATCCGACCAAACCGAAGGGTAGAAGTGTATATATACACATACAACGTGTAGGAGAACAACACATGTACGAACGAACTAAAAATGGGAGATCAGGCATTGCACGTGTTTAGGGTGTGAGCGAGAAGAAGCATAAAGAAGAAGGACAAGTTAAAAAGAGATAGTTATATAGAATAATGGAGAGGGGGAATACTGACCTACTTGGGTGTCTGCGACGCCGCAGTTGGCTTCGCGAACTCTGTGTGTGCGTGTCGTATTGTGTTATGTCCGTTGTTTATCTCGGTCGTTTTATATAACCGCTCTACTAAATTTAAACATATACAGTACTATTCAACAATAAATAATCGATGATATCGAATCGTAATTTTGGAATTTCTTTACTGGAAGGTATTTATAGATATTTTTATTATAATATTTACAATATATATCATATTTACAATATGATTTCATAACCTATAAAACCGATTGCGATTGGTTATTGATAAGGTTATGTTTTTTTATTTTTCATTTATTTGCAGTTGATATCTTAATCATACTAGATTACTGTTATCTCATTATTTTATTAATTTTTATCACTAATCATTCTTTACCAGTCTTTTAGCTTAAAAATTTTTATAAATGAACTTTCATTATCATCATCATCGTTATTTGTCGTACCGTTGTATAGACCATTTTACTGTTTGTATTTGAGTACAACATTGTTTTTTATTGTAGAAAATGATTGTAAAAACATTTTTTACCTGAATTAATGCGCATTTAAATATTTTTTCTTTACGTTAATATTTAACCTTCATGGTAAACCTACATTGATATTCATTAGCGGTATTTATAAAGATATTTTTAGTATTTGTAAACATATTTTTTCTTGTTTTTGGCATTCTTTATCTTAATCTAATTTCTCTGATTAAGGAATTAGTTTAGGTTAGGCTGTCTAAGTTTGATGTTAATTTATTTTAGTTTTAAAAATGAATAGCTGTAGTTTTATTATAGATAAAATTTAAAACAGAATTGTTTTGTGAACTTTTACTTTCCCGTCTATATAGCAGTTATAGCGAAACTATAGCTACATAGAAGGGAAAGTATGGTGCTCGGTCAAATTTGGGCATATCGGGTTTTCACCGAAACTTGACGAACTGACCCCTAAGGACCCCAGAAAACCGAAAAATGGCATCGAAATTTAGGCGATAAAATGTGCGTACGTACGTATGTATGTTGGCATGTAAATCGCCTTATATCTCCAGAACTACTTGACCGATTTTCACCACACTTGGCTGCAATATTTCTATAGTAGGGTCATCGATGCTATTAAATTTTTAATTCAAAAAATCAGAGGGCGGGGGACACAAGGGAAAACGAAATTGTATCTAAATTTTGCATTATAAGGTAATATATATATTTTTTGATAATTCTATCAATATTAATAAATAACTTTTGTTAAAAAAGTTTTTGCTAAATTTCACCCTCACCGCTAAAAATGGTTTTTGGACCGATTTTGACCAAACTTGGTCAGATTACTTCTATATATGGAGCATTGATGCTACTAAATTTTCAATTCAAAAGGTCAATGGGTAGTGGATACAGGGGGAAAACAAAATTATCTTCAGATTTTGCATAATTAAAGTTAGTTAATTATTTTTCTGATAATTTTGTGAATTATCGAAATTGTTACTAATAAAGTAAACAAAAGTAAAAAGTTGTCTTTTTTGTTAATATTTAGTGAAACACTATTAAAAAAAAAACATATTTTGTGTAAAAACGTTTTTACTAAATTGCACTCCTACTCCAAAAAGTAGTAATAATTTTGAAACGTTGTAGAAGCAGTACAGTGCAGTTTTTCGTTGCAGTTTTTTTCTATTAGCATCTCGTTGGATCCACAAATTTGTTCCCCTCAAAGTGGGGTCTTAACCTAGCCATCCCCCTCTTACACACCCCACCGCTAACTTACCACTTAGCGGCCGGACTGCTGTCTTGTGACGTCAAGGTGAGCGGTAGAATTAAATAAATTAATAATATTTAAAGTGGCCGCTAGTACCGCCACACCCGCGCGAATGAAGTACGGTATGCGCGCGCTTTAGTTAGAATCATTGAATTAAATAAACAAAAAGTATTGTATATAAATAAAACGATAAATATTTTTAATTAAGTTGTAAGTCGTGTATCAGAAAAAAGCCGCGTGACGGGAAAGTCCTACAACTGTGTTGTCAGCTTTTCTATATTTATAACGTATTTCTGGGTTGTTCTTTTTAATAGATAAAAAAATCCTTTATTATAATGCTATATTAAACTTTTTAAATTTTCTTTTTTTGTACACATCGTCAAAGTAACAATAAATGTTATTTATATAATTAAAAAATTAAGTCAAATTAATTAATTTAAAATAATTTGGAAACTACAAATATAATCAAACTGTTTATAAAAAGATTAAAAACAAGAATTCTTATTGTTTATTTCCTTTTAACGAGTAATATGAGTGACTAGAAAAACTAAGTTAGTACTTTATTCAGATGACAGGTCATGTTGCATTCTTACGCCTTTTTTTTATCATTTTTATGTAATTGTTTAAATAACACTGCAATTCATACACTGACAATAAAAAAAAAAAACACGAAATTATTATCTACACGGGGTATTTTTGAAATATTTGTTCAAAAATTGAGGAAATTGTAAGTTTAAACTTTGTTTAAAATAATTTATACTTTCCGATAATTCGTGTACTTGTATATGTGCAACATATTTTGGCTGTATTTGATATCTCCAGATTTTCTGAAGATTAAAACCAGAAATTTGGCTCAAATATTTATACATTTGGGGTATTATTGCCATTCAATTTTGAATTTAATAAATAAACAAACGGGTAGAGTATTTACTGCATGTTTTAAATTTCAAATTTGTTTGTTTGTATCGAAGGAATTTGGGAATTCGGTACAGTGGTAGTTTACAGTACTGAAATTTTAAACCTAGTAAGGATATAATTAATAAGATTATCCTCGAGTTTTGTTATATATTTCCAAAACAGATTAGCAAAAACTTCTGAAACTTGGAAAAAATGATAAATTTTGGCTCCGAAACCATAAGGGGGGATACGGCTGTACCTAAAATAATTGTTTTTTAGATTTTGGTTGATATTTCTAAACCGGCTTACACATTACCCTTTAAGCACCAAATTATGAGTAGGTTAATATATTTCTGTTTACGAGATCCCAATTTTATTACGTTTTAGGCTCCTACAGACAAGTTTTAAGATGATGCACATTTTGAATAGTTATATTAGTTTTCTTCTGTTACAATTAAATTATTTTAAAGCGCGAAATTTAATCAAAATATTTGCTTATAAAAGAATCGTACAACGGAATATTATTTTATTCACATTGCTACATCTGGAGCTCTAACACCTAATGAAATATCGCCAAAAGCTTAAGAACCTACCGTTCTAGAAATTCCTTTATTCCTTCCAACTCTAGCATCCAAAGTTCCAAATAGTTCCAAATTAGTTTTCTATTTTGTATTTTATAATTGATCTGACTGATTTTAACTAATAAAGTCGTTAATATGCTAAACTAAACATGACGTATTGAAATTGTCAAGGCAAAGCTGGGAAAATTACTCAATCCTTTCTCGGGTTTTTTTTATTCATTTCAAAAAATGGAATATCAATAAGTGCGTAATTTTTTATTTTTTTATATTTATTTATTTAGCTTATTTGAAAGAGGTACATTTTTATAAAAAACAATTGTAAAAAGTCTCTTCAGATATATTATCGAATTTAAATTACATTTGTTACTAAAACTGACTATACATTACATTTTACGATAAATGAAGGATATCTTGAGAACCTAACACCTTATAATTGCTAATCGTAAAAATTTGGTGACATGACTTGCTCTTAAATTTATTAGTTTGTGAATTAATTTATGTTATATAAACACTCATACAGAAGTTATTTTATTATTTTACAGTTGCTGATAAATATATTAAACTACTCCATTTTAATCACTTTTATTTATTACGTTTGCTTTGCGACCACAGTTGTGTAAAGTTCAATATAAAAAGATTACCTTTTCGTTGAGCGGATATTTCTTAATATTAATTTTGAATATGTTATTAAAATTTAATGCTGGCATTGTAATTGGTTTAGGAAATTACAACGGTTTTCACAAAATAAAATCATTACGTTTTTCAAAACAATGAAATATTTTGAAGATTCTGTCATTCTTAAATTATTGAGAAGTAAACATTAGATATGGACTTTATATTCTTGGTACAAAGTAAAGGAAGTATTGTGATCGCGAAAAATTTCAGATTTCATCGAAAATATCCATTTTGACTAGTTTCGGCGTGACGTCTGTACGTACGTATGTATGTATGTAAGTCGCATAACTCAAAAACGATTAGCCGTAGTATGTTGAAATTTTGGATTTAGGACTTTTGTAACATCTAGTTGTGCACTTACCCTTTTGATTGCAATCGACTGAACCAAAAGTATCCAAAAAAGCCCAAAATCAAAAATAAGTTGGATTTTGGACTTTTTCTTAACTGCAGTAATAAGCTCTCATTGAGAGCCTTTCAACGATTTATCATAAGTGATACTTATTTTCACCGGTTCCAGAGGTGTAGCCAAATGAAATTTTAATTAATGACATATTTGGATCTTATTAGGTGAAGGCACATCGGTTCGAGTCAGACTTCATGTCCTTTTTTTTTATTTAAATAGGTACTTACGTATTAACGCCACCGCAGCTACAGCTTTATTTAAAAACAAAGTAGTCAATAGGATTTCGGTGGAGAATGAACAGTCTCTTTATTAATTATAATAAATGGTTATTTATATTTATTTATTTTATAAATATAATTTAACCAAACTTAACCTACGATCGCTAACCTTGACTAATTAACACCGTAATTTTTTGAGTATTTATTTAATAAATTCAGTAATTATTGCAATTATTTATTATTTAAATAATCAAAACACTCCTGTTAATTAGTCAAGGTTAGCGAGCGTAGGTTAAGTTTGGTTAAATTATATTGATAAAATAAATAAATATAAATTTATTAAAATTAATAAAGAGACTGTTTTGAATCTATGTTAAACTCTATATCGGCTCATTTTCCACCGAAATGCGATTGACTACTTTGTTTTTAAATAAAGCTGTAGCTGCGGTGGCGTTAATACGTAAGTACCTATTTAAATATATTGATTTATAAATAATTATTAACGTCTGATTATAAAAACATTTTTACGATAAATAATAATTCATTAATAACAATAAAAAAAATTATGAAAAAATATCAAAAGTTATTAATGAAGTAAAATTTTATGTACATTCCATTTAAAAAAAATGTTTATATATAATTTAATAGGCGTACAAGGAAGTCTTGTGGTGTCCGCATCAGATTTTTTTCTTACAGTTGTTTGTCTGAAGATTACAGTTTTTTGCGGGTAAAATATATAAGTTTTATATTAAATTGTGACTTCTTTAACAAATATATTTTTACATATATAGGACTGTACTTTAGAGAAGTTGTACAGCCCTGTTCTAGTACTACTAGTACACACAGCAGAGCGTTTTACAAATGCTACAGTATACGAGTAATAACATTTTTTCATTTTTTTTAAATTATATGTATATATGAACTGAGAATTTACCAATGTTATATTATTCACAGTTCCTCAGAAAGTCAATTAAAAGATTTTTTTTTAATTTTTCAAATTTTAATAACCGTTTTCTTTATGGTTTAGGACAGATTGATTCACTTTTCCCTAAGTGGACTTTTGTCTCTTTATCCTTCCGCTGCATAATTCATCTAGCTTTATGTTTTAACGTTCCAAGTTTATTATTCCGAAAAAAATTCCTGTTCCTATCTGTTCGTTCTTCTGACGCTTGGTATAGAATTCCGTGGTAGCATTACAAGCGCTACATAGGTTAAACTAGGTGGCGGGGTTGTTACCTTGCTTCCTTCAAACTTATTCAAAGGTTGTCTTCTTAAATCCTTTCTCATTCTCACTCTGTTCCTCTCTGCGGCTAGTAATTTCTTCTTCTTCTGCCATTGTGATACCTTTCGCCGGTTTTCATGTGGAACCCTACTCAGAGAGGTATATAACTGGGTCCTTCCATCCGGAATCAGATTTTTTAACGAGGTTGTTGTTCTACTTCGTTTAAGTACTTCCTCATTAAAAACAAAAATGTAGTAAGATATATCATTCATCATTAAAGCGCGTGGAACATTTGGATACAAGCCCGCAAATAACTTCTCTGTTTTCTGATGTCAGGCTCTTAGATTTTTCTAGATTTTTTTGTCTATATTAATAAACAGATTACATCTTGTTAACCCTATTTCTTTAAATATCTAGGGGAACAGAAACAAATTCTTAACGAATGAAAAAAAAATTTTACTGAGAAAGTTAGTCTTAATTTATTTTTCTTCTTCTGATAGATAAAAAAATGAAAATCATAACTATCCTTGTAATCCCGCACATGGCAGAAATTGTAATTAATGATAACGCATAACTTTCTGAATTTCTAAATTTACTGATTTTATAATATTTAAGATGCATTTTTTACATTAAAAAAATATTTAAAATACACAAAGTTATATTTTACAAAAAATCAATGTTTATTATTAATTTCTATTATTTCCTTTTTTAGTATTAGATTGTATATTAACAACACTGTTATTCTTTTTCAGTTTATGAAATCTCTTATTAACGATGTCAATCTTTAGTTTGTCTTTGTCCATTATGTGCTTTACCATAATAAGATTATGATTTAAAAGGATTAACGAATTACGATATAATATTAGTAATACCTAATAACTGTTAAGTAATTTATTTATCTAAAAAAGACAATTAACGAACAAAAATCAGAAATTTGTTGTTGCTTAAGGAAGTTATATCTATTTGAGATCGTAAAGATAAGTTACTTACAAATTGGTGAATAATAATAAAAAATCCTAAATAATTTTTACAAATCCAGAGCAACTTCTTTGCTCTGACCATATCCCGATTAACTTATGATCAGCCCTTCTTTGTTCTCATTATGTCCTTCAGGATTTATTTCCGTTTTTATAATATTTTTTTCTACGACTCTAATTCAAGTTGTCAGGGAATGACTACGGCTTCTTTTATCTCAAAAACTATTCTTGTTGTGCGGCTTATACGGTTATATCAGCGCAAACTACATTCTCTAAATTTTTCTTATATCGGTGCGACTTTGAAGGGGTTATTCACGGTAATTAAATATAGTTAATGGACTCACCTCTGATTTTGATGAAATTTTGGATTACCCTATTTAGGACCTAAGTTATTCGTTAACAATTGAAATTATTCGTCAGAAACACCTTTCACTCGAGTTACGTCCCCGGTAAGTTACGTAGTTTCCTTACCAAAATTTCGTAATTCAGAACTGCATATACATTATTTTCTGACTAAGTAATTTGACTGAATAAGTAAATTGAATGAATTTAAGTTAAGAATGAAGTTTACGTGACTGAAATCGGTTGTTGTAGTCGTGCCAAAAATCACCTTTGACGAACACTTTTTATCACTTGCAAAAATTATTGTTCTTTGTCGGTTCAGAAGTTTCAAAATTATATGCCGATAAAAAAAACATGTTTTTTATCAGCAAAAAAATCACATATTTTCAGTTGTTTATTTAAATAATTCTGTAAACAATACATATATATATATATATATATATATATATATATATATATATATATATATATATATTTGTTCTGCTTAAAAGTAAGCACGTGTTAAATGATTTTTAAAGATAGAATGAGTTTAACTTGCTATATGTTGCTAGAAATAGTTACACTTTATTATTATTTCTTCTAAATAATTTATTACATTACAGAATTATTGTGTGTAATATTGAATTTAAGTTTTTTTGAAGGCGATTTAAATGTAATATAAAGCATAATATAGGTACTAGTAAAATGAAATTGAAACTGAATCTTTTATTCGATTGGTTATTTTATTTATTTTTTACATTATAATAGCCTGAAACCTCGACTGTCGTTTGTACTCTACTACAGCTTTTTTTTATTATATACTGTTATTTCTCTTTTTCATCCTGTTTGCTAATTTTTTCTCCCAAATTTTGGCATTTTTGAATCGATTTTTAAATTATTTGACAAACAATCATGATCGTTAAAATAAGTTAAATAATTTGTATAATGATTAAAAGTAACCGTAATTTGTAGCAAGGGGTTAGGGAATTTGAAAACAAAAATTATTTAAAAATAACTGCTGCTTTAACCGGTGGAATATCACGAATATTATTGGGACTTATCACGTAATAACGTAAACTGTATAACTGCTAACCGGATCTTCTATTCATAACAATAGCTGTAGATCGATTAATTTCTTCTAAAGGTTATTTTATATCGCCCATAATGATGTAAATTGTTTAATTTATTTTTATTTATAAATATATCCCCAATGTAATGTTAGTTATGTTTTATCACAAAACGTATTTTCTTTCTCAGTTTATTAAAATGAATACGATTAATTAGTGATCTAAAATAATCTCTGTTTGAAAAAATTGGCCGTTAACTGTAAAATTATTTCTAAAACAAAACAATTGAATGAGGAATGTGAGGTAATATTATGATTATAATGTAGTTGGTATACATATTTTTAGATTTTTTTATGTGTAACATGAGCGTAAAATTGAATTAGGTTAAAATATTATAAGTCAAGATTACTTTTGTTGAGTTTTTAAAAGACTAATTTCAGTAATGAGATTAAATTGCATGTTAGAAAAATTATTAGATAATAAAATTTCTCATCCTTGATTTTTTTCTATTGTTATTTGGAAGCGATTTGTTAGGTTTCAAACTCACCGAAAATAATATAGAATGTAAATAATACGGAATAAAATTTATAATTATAACTTCAACACACGGTATACTCGATAGATGGATTATTGTATACGGTTTAAAGATAATATTTAAGAAGTAATTAACTGCTCGTTTTTTGCAACTATTTTATTAATATTATTATCACCGTCTCGTTTACTGTAGATCATAATCCTACAGGATTTAATCATTTACTCTTAACATTCGCTCGTGTAAACCGTGTAAATTACATGATAATACGTAGATGTAAAAACATCAAGGTTACATTTGACAACGTAGGAAAGCGAAACTATGTATCGTTCGCACGTATTGAACAATTGATCGTCATCAGTCAACTCTCAAATAAACTATCGTAGATGAGTTTTAGTGCAATTAAGTGTACTCATATGTTTTAATTTTTCTACATGTAGTATAAATTTTATTTGAAACTTGTGTATAGTTGGAAGAAACTATAATCACCATTGGGAATAAGGCGCTGTGCTTTCAAATTTAAAACAAAGTTTTTTAATTGATGAATTCATCAATTAATCATCGTCTGCTGAGAATCTTCCTGATGAATGAATAAAAAATCATAATATTTAAACTTTTTTAACATTTAGAGGAATCCTATTTACGATCTTCTAATTTTTTTAGTATTCTTTTACCTTAACATAGTAATTTATTAAAACTTCTTTATTGACGAAATCCTGCAGATCTTTTCCGTTTAGTGTCAAGAAATGTTTTTTTTCAGAAATTATCTAATTATATGATCTTAAACTACAGTGCAGTTAAACTCTCATGCACTTAAAAAATAAAATTAAAAACTCCCCTTACTTGTCCAATAAAAGGCAAATAAGCGGCAATATCTCAGGATTTTTTGAACAAATTGCGATCTTGGTAGCGCTGTCGCCACGTACGTTCAACGGAGTAGGACTCATGTCATGTCTTTTTAACGTCATCAAAACATGCCTGATTAAATGGTATATGACAATTATATTTTATGTATTAATAATGTTGTATAAGAATATATTATAACACTAAAATAAAAACATAAATTATTAGTATATTGTATATGTGTTTACGCCATCAGTATCGGGCAAGACCATTGAAGCTGCAGGTAAAGTTATTTACACAGCCCGAAAAAATCAGCGCAGATACGTTTTGTAGAGTTAGGCGATCAAAAACCAACTGTTCACAACTTTTAAAGAAAAATTACTACATTTTACCGGTTATAAAATTTAGATGTTATATAATTTATCCACAGGACAAGATTAATATATTAGAACATTTTGGATAAGTTAGATCATGATGTTTTATTTTCGGTGATAAATATAAATTTTATATTTCTAGTCGGTACATTGTCATAATATACGAATTCACGGACTTAACCCGCAAGTGACAACTGGACGAAACAGAATTATTTGTTTCTTCCTTTTCGTTAGAAAACTATAACGGGAAACAACCTTCTGAATATGTTAGCAGGATATGAATTGTCCAAAATACCGGATAATTTCTGGATAAGTCTCCAGTTTGAGCTTCTCCACATTTTGCCATATTCGTGTCGGATTATTTAAATGAAAAATTGCTTCATCTATGGATCAGAAGAGAAGGGTGAATGGTCTGGCTTTCGTGATCTCCAGATCTTACCCAGCGTAGATTTTATTTACGGGGTTGAATGAAAACAGAGATTTTCCTGTTCAAATAATAAATTTTAATCGTATAAGAGAACGAATCACTGAAATTGTTTCGTTTATCATAAATGTTTCGGATATTCTTTTTTATTTACAGCAAGAGACTGAAGTTTTTCTTAATTTTTGCAAGGCAACTGAAGGAATGCATATCGGAATCTACTGAATAGGTAAGATTCTTGGAGAGTTTCTTGTCTTTTTGACGAAAATTTCGTCATATTTTTTTCCAAAACTACGACTATTTGAAATTCCATCATTATTTTATTTACGATATATATTTTATTTACTTTATATATTTTCCTTGTATAAAACGTAAAAAACCTAATTTTTAAGTAAAAAACTAATAAAGTTATAGTAATACAAAATTAATTAATAAATAAGCAATTTAGCAGATATTATTAACGAATAATTTAAGTGTTGGAAAAAACAATGCGAATTCGTCATCGAGTAATTTATACGAAAAGCCAACAACAGTAGTTGTCGGTGTAATTGTTTTTCTAAATACCGTTTAAAGTATTGACATGTAATGTTCGTAGATATTGTATTTCCTGTTATATGTTTTGAATTTTCTTCATTATTTTTGTTTTTATTTCTTTAATTAGTTATATACATAGATATTTCCTAAGTTTCTATTAATGATGATTGTTTAATAATTGAAATGACAATGTACTTTAAGATTTTAAATAAAATTTATTACCTTATAGAGTGTGAACGTGTTTTAATAACAGTTGATCATAGTCTTTTCTTCGTATAAAACGTAAAGATGATATTTTTTTTGTGTCTGTGTATATTACATATGAGGGAAAATTTTATGGTTGTTAAAATAGCATATATATATATATACACAAAAATATACCGTGGATTATATTTTGTTTGTAAAACACGTTTTCTATATGTAATCGGATTCGATTAAAAAAAAATATATTATTTTGCTATAAAAATAGATTTTTTGTTTTGGTTTAAAAAAAAAGATCTCGAAAGTTTAAAAAAAAGATTATAATTTGATCTGACAGTTGAATTCACGTTATCATCTATATAAAAAAACTAAACAACGGTGTCAAATGTTTCCTGAATATTGAACCAGTTAGTTTTTTCTTACACTATGTTATTTAATTAATTACACATCAAAACCTTTTTTTTATAATTTATTCTAAGGAAAATTTATAAATTTTATAAGTTCATTAATAACTTTTACTTATTAAAAAAATTAAAATGTTAACAAATTTCCATTTGAAGTACATTTTTACTTTACCTGGTATATAATTTTGTTTTATAACTTTATGATAACCTTTATGAAGGGAAGTATGTTAATCGGGTCAAATTTTGGTTGTCGTTGTATATGCAGAGATCTTGACATTTTATGTCCTCACCTCTTCTAACCAGAGCAAAAAATCTCTTGCGCAGTTATGCGCAAGGAGACCGACGTTTCGTTTCCTACGTTCTCACTATTTCGTAATCAGAAACGCACTGGTTTTCAAAGTATAATGCACTATATACGTTCAACTAACGAATAAACCCTACACACAAACATCAAGTATTAACTCACCACTTGATTTACTGCATAAATGCATAATAAAAATACAAAGTCAGCTAACCTCAAATTAAGATTGTTTTCTGTTGTCGATCTTAAATTGAGCTAACTCAAGAACGGCTCAACCAATCTACATCAGGTTCTTACATTCACAACTTCAGAAACATCACTACAGTACATCTAAGTAGTGAAAACGATACAAAAGACAAAAACAATCCAAGAAAATAAAAAAATAGATAATTAAAATAACCATAAAAGTCAAGCGTGACACACATTAGAAATATTTTTTTCATATATTTCAATATCTCTTAGCCTATACATATTTGGTTGGAATTTTTTATTTTTCATGTAAGTCCGAGGAAAGAAAGGAAATGTGCATCAATTTTTTGCAGTATTTTAGTATTGCAGTATTTAGGTAGTATTTTTTTAAAACTGGCTAAAAAAAGATCATTCTAGAAAAAATATCTTCTCCAGGTATATTTATATTTTTCGACTGTTGTATTTGGTTTTTAGCCATTTATAAATGGCCTACAATATTCAGCAAAACTCAATTGTAACATTTTTTATTGTTCGGTAATCTACAAGAATTTGTTTTCAGATTGGTTTGTTAAAGCTTAAACTGAAATATGGTATAATTTCAGTTTCATTCTTCAGTTTTTAGAATGCTTTTTCCAATGACTTGAAGAACCTTAGCGTTTTATGAATTGAAATTTATTATCTTAATTAGAATTTAGTATATTATGTTAAACTTGTTTTTTTTTCATGTCACATTTTTGTTAAGTTTTTTGGCCCACTGACGGCTGGTCTAGCGATTAACTCGTCGTCGCAAATTAGTTGTTTAACAGCTGATTTTCGATGTCCTCTGAAGTTCGAATCTTGGTAAAATCGAGTTGCTTTTATACGGATTTGAATACTAGACAATGCATACCAGTGTAATTTGCTGGGTGAGGTTCAATTAACCACACATCTCAGGAATGGTCGGCCTGAGTCTCCTCGGCCGACCATGAGGTATACCTCATTTACATGTCATATATATCATCCTCATCTCATTGGGCCGAGGGGGTAGGTTGCTTATTGCTTACTACTTGAAAAGATTGCAACGTGCACAGTAGGAAAAAAAGTATTACATTTGAAGATGACAATTTTTATTAAAAGTATTGATTTATCGATGTTGAATAAATATTTGTTATCGCATTAATCATGATATGTAAACTAAAAGGTATACGCTAAATTTTTCTATTTGATAGAATTATATTCTATTAAATAGATATGAAATTGATATTATGTAGTAATATTGTTTAGTTTACTTGGAATTTTCTTAATATAATATGCGATATCATTACAAGGAGATAATACTGTATTTTTACAGGTTAATCTGTATTATTGAATCAAGAAGATTCTTTATATTTTATTAGAGGCCAGTGGTTGACGGGTGTTTTATCTTTTAAACTAAGCTTTAAACTACAGTTCTTATTGTGTTTCTTGCACTTTTTTCAATGAAAATTAAAAAAAAAAAAATTTTATTATAAAAAACATCAACATTTGTGTGATTTTATCGGCTTTATTCGATCTTCTTAGATTATAAATAAATTAGTACCCACGTCCCGGCTTCGCCCGCGCTATATACTTGCGTTTCCCGTTGCAGTCAATTAACCGCGATGCTTTGTCGAGCAACCGGAGGCAGGTGTAGCCGGTCGCGTCGCACATACAGCAATTGTGGCAGTGGCTGTGGTGGTTGAGCCGCCGCGCCGTACAACTTCGCACCATTTAAAAAATCGAAATTAAAAAAAAACCCGTAAATGAATTTTAGATATTAATCTGAAGAATATTTTAAAGCCCAAATCTACTGAATATCTCGTTTAATATAGTCGGAAATGGGGGAAATTTGCAATCATTTTTCAAAAGATATTTATTACCTTTTTTCACCCCTTTCAAGGTCGAATTTCATAAAAGTTAATATCTTCATTCTTTACCGAGACATTAAAAAAGAGTGTTTAAAAAAAAATTCAAAAATCTCCATTAACTCTTTTAACTCGAAATTCAAAAAATCTGGAAATTGTGTTTTTAGATATTCACATGAAAGTTACACACGCCAAAAATCAAGCTGATATCTTCATTTGTTACCGAGAAATTAAAAAAAATAGTAAATTTCGCTTCACTTTAACCTTTTATTTTAACTCAGAATTCATAAGTATTCTTTTTTATTATGCACTTACGTCGTAAAAAGAACGTGTATACAAATTTTTATTAATCTATCTTCAGTAGGTTCTGCTGGGCAATGATTATGGATCACTCACATCATGTTTTTTATGCATACACATATAAATATTATTTATTTTTACTTCTTCGGTAAAAACTGTATATATCTGCTATTTGAAAGGAGAAATATGGAGTTAGTCAAAATTTTGGATGTGGGGGTATCTAGGCATTTTATGACCGCCTTTTAACCGTAATAGAAAAAAATTCTGTGGAAAATTCCGTGAAGAATTTTATGCATTTATATTAACCAATATTTTTATAAACATTTTGGACTGTCTGGATTTTAAGACTTGAAATTTTCCTCAAAAATCTTTATATATGGAGCATCGGTCATATTAAATGTTGAACTTAATCGGATTATCATAACCATGAGGGTAACAAACACTGTGGGTGTCCAGGGACCAGTCATCTGAAACTTTAGCTAGTATATCTATAATTTTCAGAACAGTTGACTACATCTTTCAAAAATTATCGACCAAATATAAAAGATTCCAATTTTTAAAAAAATGTTCAGGATCATACCAATTAAACTGTATTGCACTACGACAGACATATATTTTTTACTAAAATTGCTGGATACATATTTTACCAAAGATAAAATGAATATTTCTCTTTACCATTAAATACGATAAGAATTAACTTTTCTTTTTATCTAATAGAAAAAAGAAAACTTTCGTGATACACAAATATATTAAGAACATGTAAATACGTATTAGCTATATTGCACTAGAATGTCACTTCCTATACACGTTTGAACAATATGAAAGTTAGCAGAAAAACTAAAATTACCAGAAAAATTCATATTTTTATGAAAAATTGTATGGTTTAACGTCACCGAAGAAAAGATTGGAAAATTACGTTTAAAATTTCTGGAAATTTTAAATTTAGCTATCGAGTAATAAATTTCAATACGAAGGTTTATATTACAGGCAATTTAATTGCGTCTGCTTTGAATTAAATTTTATTTATACTGGGTTGATCCGGTTATCCGTATTTGGATTATATAACTACAAATATTATTATTATTTTTTTTTTTGGATTGTATAATTCCATGTATCATTTTATTTTTACTCCTGCAGTACGTAATTCGCATTTAAAAACCATAAAAGTAACTGTAGTGTTCGCAAAGCTTAGAAAAAAGTATTAGTTTTACGGAAAACAATGTTGCCAGATGTACTGTTATTAATGTAAAATTACTCATGTCTTAATATATCGAACGATATAGTGAAGCGGACCATTTATTAGATTTGTACTTAGAAATTTTGGACACTGTTCCCATGTTTGTTACGCATCCATGTACCCATATACGCACATTAAAACTAACCGCAGTACCAGACACACATTTCGTAAATACGGGTCATTACTTCTTTAGTTGTTGAGGCGATCACAAAATAGAAGGGAAAATGAGAAAGATTGTAAAACAACTACGTTAACATCGGTCATAAAATTTAGCAATGCCATATGACGTAGTTGTGTTTGTTAAGCTTTTCACAGTCTGGAGCTTAACTTTACACTCACTATCTTAGCTGTTCAACATTTTAACTGTATCAATCGCAAGTGATTTGATGATGTGTAGTTTTCATCGTGTATTTTCATATACTTCTGAACAGATGATTTTACAAACTTTTCCCTCCAGCTGTAATTCAAACAAATCAAAATCATTTTCGTGTTCACTGTTGTACATAAGGTGTGAATCATTCTTTATAAAATATGTGTAACGACTTAACGTCGAAGGACTAGTCCACTGTAAATCATTCACTTCGATTACATATCTCTATTTATGATTGATTATTAATACCCCATGTATTTATATTATGTAATTTACTGAGAATTTTTCTTAACCGTTACGACGATCTATCTAATATTCCTATTCGACTATCTAATAATCCATACTTGAATTAGTATTTAAAAATTTCCGTCTGTAAAGGCTGAAAGAACAATTTCAACCGTTTGAACAATTTCAGTCCGTTTGTCGCGTTACCGCGACATCAACCGGACAGTGTTTTCGAAGAAAATATTGCGGGTTTTGCGATTATAAATTGAAAAGGATGACAAAATCCTTTTTAGTAGGAAAAAATTTTAAGAACATCCTATCTGTATCAAATAAACAAGAAATAAAGTGTCTTGACTTAGTTAAAACCTTCAATTATGTTGTATTATTTCGATATTTTTAATTTTCTACGATGAACTTTGTAATTCTAAGTGTAATTGATTTACTATTATAATTCTTTGTGATTTATGTAAAATACTTGGTAATTTTTTTTGTTAAAATTTAACTTTAAACTTAATATTTTTAATCCCGTACGATTGAAGTAAATATCTTTTCATACGCTACTAGTTTCCACCGGGCTAATGACCAAACCTGTTGATGCCCGTTCTTTCATAACAAAAAAATAATAAAATGATAATGATACTTGATAAAAAAGTTTATTATTATAAATAATTAAATATTCATGTAAGCTTTGAGCTTATGTGTTGAATTAATTATAAAAAAGACAAACAACAATTGGAAAACAACAATACGCTTTAGAAATCCTTTACTTAAATTTTACTTGAAATCTTAACCTAGATGCTGATACCGATTATTAAACAGACTTCAACAGTAGATAATACGAACAACGCATTAAAATTTATAAAAAATATAAATAGCTTATCGTAGTGAAATGAATTTCATTAGAGATTCAATGAGTTCAACGGTTTTAGTAGAAAGACCATTAAACTTGACATTACAAAAAACAATCGGCCAAAAATTTAACAAACGAAGCAAAACAATTACTTCCCAATAACGTAAAAGAACGATCGAAAAAGCATGAATAAAAAATATACTTTCCGTACAATGATAAGGTAAAAATAAGTTTAAAAATCTCAATTTTAATATCATGGTTACTTCTAAGAATTTGGCCGATTATAAGTACAGAAAGCTAGAGAAATCGGCTAGCCTAGCATTCTCATGGAAGTGATCGTAAATTTTATTTATTTATTTTTTTTTCTGTTTACTTTATTAGATACATTATTGGAGACAATGATTTAAAAAAAAATATACGTAATAAACAGTAATTGAACAGTTGGGAAACTTATTTTATCAGTAGTAGAGCAGAAATTTTTATTGCTGATGATCAATAGGATGTTTGTTAAATCACTTTTAGAAAGTTTTTAATCATAAGAACATTAAACGGTTATCCCTACTCTTAAAATCTTACTCATGGATGGGGATATCTCTTTGATTGGTTTAAGGTTCATGCTCTTTTTATCCTTCTTAAAATAAGTTTTTTCTAACCAACCTATAAAAAGGGGCGTGTACAGGTAAAGGGTAGAATCACTTTTTTAACTAAGTTTACCCTTCCTATTGCAACTTCAAGATCGGTGACAGTTATCGCGTACGTATAAATCGTTTTTATTTCTTGTTATTGTAAATACCGGCTTAAAATATACTGCGTTTGGAAAGTTGCTGTGCGCTGGAATTATGGGAGTGCAATGACGAAACTTTCTTAATTATTACTTTGTATTTTTATTTAATTATTTTATAGAAACGGATATTACAATAACTGAAATAGTTTATAAAACATGTTGAAAATGACCTCCCCTACAATCAGTACAGTACTGCACACATTTCAATTTGTTTTCAAACACTTTAACCAGTTGATGTACTGGAATGTCTCGTAAGTAAGCTGTTACTGCGGTTTTCAGTTCATCAGTCGTGCGTGGTCTGTTGCGATACACTGCTTGTTTCGCTGGCCCCCATAGAAAATAATCTGGGTGGAGTCAGATCGGGCGATCATACAGACCACAAACCCCTCGAAATGATTTGTTCGGAAAGACATTTGGTAAAAACTTCATCGACCTGTCACCTGTGTGCGTTGTGGCGCAACCTTGGAACCATCCGCGATTGATTTCCACTTACGTTAAACGACCGATGAAGTTTGTTAAAACAGCACAATAACGATCACTATTAGCTGTACTTTCAAATTAGATTGGACCCACAATGCGCGTTCACTCACACCAACGCAAACACCAATTTTCTCTTCGGGTAAAGATTGTTCGTGTAATTCTTGTGGGTTATTTGCGACCACAGTCGTGTATTTTGTGAATTAATAAACCCTCCCAGATAAAATCACGCTTCATTACAAAAAACTTAATATCGAAGATACCTCCGGAATTTTGGTCGAAAAAACGTTTAAACCATTGAAAATAATAATTTAGAGTTTTGGCAAGATCTGTCGATGGACTTTCGGCCATAGAATCCGAAATATCAAATATGTTTAGTTTAGTTTAGGTGGTCTTCCGCTTTGATCAGCGTCTTCAACAGAGTCTGTTGCCCGACATTTTTCGATAAGCGTTCGAACTGCATTGCGATGAGGAAATGGAGAGTGTTTGGAAACCCTTCAGAAAATTTGCGCCTCACTAAATCAGTATACTTGTCACCTTCACGAAAGACTGTTCAACGAGAAAAATGCGTTTCTCTACCGAAAGAATCATTACGTTTCTCGTAACTATTAAGTCCGATAAACCAAACAACACGAAACGAAACCAAGCACGTTCAATCACAACTCAACAACTGACGTCTTGGTTTATTACTGAGTGACGCCTAATAAACCCACGGGTTACTAACCTAATGCCGGAAGAACAGAATGCATCACATAATTCTAAAGCATACTGCACAGCGACTTTCCGAACGCACTGTACTTCTTTTTTATTACTTTTTATTATTTTTTTTTAATTTTTTTTTTTTTTTATTTAATTTATTTTCTTTTATTTAATTTTTTTTATATGATTTTCCTGTAGTGTCAACGAAATAATGGTCATCTAGGTTTAGATTGCAGGAACTGTTTAGTAAATACTTTTAGGAGTAAAAATCTTGTTTTTAAATTTATTTCAGCAACTGTCTAACATAGCTGTATTTGTAAAAATACGGGTTTTTTTTAATGTCCGTAAAATTGTTTTTCAGTAACTATTTATAGACTACGTCTATGAGGACTTAAAACTAGTAAATCGTGTATTCTCAGGTACTGCTAATAAATAAGGATTAAATCCCTGAATTTGACATTTAGGTGTTTTATATGCCAGTTAAAAATCAGTCTGACCGTTGCTTTATATTTTTAGAGATGATGCCAGAATTATGGTATTAAATACTTGAACTATGGAATTATTTAGATGGGGGAGTCGCGATAAAATTGTTGAGGCAAGATAAAAAATAGTTACAGACAATTAAACGTTGCATAACAGAATAAATTCTTGGAGACAGTTCAGTGGATCTTTCCTTGAAACGGATTCCCCTTAATTGTTTTTTAATAATAGAATTTTTATTGTGATATTTATAAATATGTATTTTTGGACTTACAAAATTGCCTATCATCCTCAGGAGCTAAATACCAAATTTAAAAAATGTTTTTCTAAAATAGAAAAAAATTCCTTTATTTTAAAATGGCTTGTTATTAATCTTTTGTTGAAATTTTCCTCGCCACACTTAAAAACTATAAGTTTATCGTTACCTTTATTAATGTGGTGGCCCGTACCACGTTGAATACTACACTAGTTCTCGTCTGATTATCGCAGTTAAGCAACGTCGGGCGCGGTTAGTACTTGGTAAATTAAATGTGTTATTTTTTATTTGTACATTTTTGAGTTATATTGATGTATCTATTTCAATTTGATTTAACTCTCTTAGCTTTATATTTTCTGTATGCACGAGCTTTAATTGCCTTATGACCGATTCTTCACTTTTAAGGTGGTAATAATGTAATAGATTTAAATAGTGGAGGGAGATCATTTCGTTACCCAACATTTGCGTGACCATAATTCAGACATATTGGCGTCATCTCTACTATACCTTCTATTCTATTATACGTTATTTGATAGGGGTAATTTTATTGTTTTACACTATATATTAAGTTAATTCATAAGTACAGTATCATTCCTTCATCCGGATCCCGTTCTGGATTATCCTTCCCAATTCTTCATCAGAACGTATTAAATACATTCATTATTATTAAATAAAACTTAACCCCATTTCCTGGGTAATCATAATATTATTCTTTAATTTTCAATTGGCGGTATTATAAAATATAAACAATGGATTGAATTTTATCCAATCTTGAATTTAATTTACCAATTTTTTAAATCGGAAAATTTAGATTTCTATGGATAAAGGCTATACGATTATAGATGTATCAATTAGATCCTTGTGTTATAAACGTAAATTATTACACAGTTACAACAGCGATATGAACTCAACTCCCATTCATCGTTAAAAGAAATGTATGTAACGTAACGATTGTATTGTAGGGCTATACTCAAATTTATGGGCAGTTTTTTTATTAAAATTGATCGTTTTGTGATGAAATAATTCACAACATAAGCTTGAATCTTGTACAATGGATTACGAAAATGGAAATTTTATAATAAATGAAAGATTGCATGCCTGACCGACATTTGAACCCAGGAGCTTCGGATTAAAAACTGAAGTGCTCCATTTGGTGGGTTAAATTTGTAAAGTTTGAATCTCTTATTTGTATGTACTTTGAAAAACTGTTTCAAATAAATTTTTATATTTTACGTTTCAGACTTATTCAGTTCTCTATAGATTATAATATTAACCGAACCACGTCCGGTTCCATCTTACCCATTTGAACAGGTATTAGATATGGGGTTTCAAACTGAGTACAAAAAATTGTGGTGGCGACGTTGATTTTTAAAACTTTTTCGAGTATCATCAGTTTTCAGTCGTTTATGATAAATCATCATGGAACGCTGCTCGCCTGAAGGACATTTACAAATCATAAAAATTTGTTATCGCAATGTGGAATCGGGTACAGCTACGTATCGTACACTTTGCGATATTTATGGTGTGTATAATCGTCCAACAAAAGCAAATTTCATAGTTTGGTTAAAAAGTTCGAAGAAAATTTTTCTCTACTTGATTTTGAAACACAAGTTCAAAAAAGAAATGCAGGGAGTTAAGAGAATATTGCTGCTGTAAGTGCAAATGTTCGTGATAATCAAAATTTATTGATTTCATATCGTTTATAAGAATTGAGCCTTTCTTCAACAACAACATGGCGAATTTTGCGTAAAGATCTTCGTCTACACCCATGTAAGATTTAACTGATTCAAGAATTAAAGTCCAGACCATTTTTTGCGTCCACTGTTTGTTTTCCTCAAAGATTCAAGATTCAGCAGAAACCATCACATTAAAAAAAAATAAAACTGTTTGTTGTGAATTGTTGACCAGTAGCATCATTGGGTCATTATTTTCCAAAAATCAGCAAGGAGATTATATTATAATAAATGGTGAACGCTATCCAGCTATGATTCGTGAGTTTTGTTTGCAGATTTGGAAAATTTTGATTTTGATTTGAATTTAAATATATATATATATAATTTAGTCTAAATGACCGTAAAATGTTGATTTGAATCAGATGTTTCAACAGGATGATGTGACAGCTGCTGAAACAATTCAGTTATGGCTTCAAAAGTCTGGTGATTACCATTTCACGAAATGGTAATGCCAATTGGCCAACCAAGATCATGTGATTTGACTTCCTTAAACTTTTTTTTTTTAGGGTTATGTTAAGTGTCAAGTATATTATAAAAACCCACAGTTGATGATTTAAAGCAAATATTCGACTCGTTAGTGTAATTTATGGTGTAATTATGTGTGCGAAAGAGTCACGCAAAGTTTTATTGATAGACTTGGCTACGTCAGGGATAGCTGTGTAAGCCATATGAATAATATTGTTTTTCGAACGAATTGTATTATTGTAAACTTTAAAATAAATAAAAAATAAAAAAAACAGTTGGTATTACACATACTTTTGTTTTACTTTTTGCGCTAAAATTGAAAGATCCAATATAAACTGCAGCTACAAAAGCAAATTTTTTGAAATTTCTTTGTAAGTTCCCAATAAATTTGAAATAACCCTTGCATTTTTGAATGGCATTATGGGTAATCTAGTCGATCCATAATGATTTGAACACCCCCATTGATACTAATGGAAGAAGAGTTACCCCAATTGATACTAATTTATAGAAACTAAAGTAAATTCTAATGTAAGTTATGTAAGTTACATTCTAAAACAAGTACGTTTATTTAATTATAAAATAATTAAGACCGCTCGTAAGGGGGATCATTGCCCTTCTTAAAATGTAACTAATTCTCAATTTAATTTGTTTTTTTAAATATATTTTGCCGAATATTGAATTTTTAAAATTATTTAATGATTTATATGGCAGATAGGGGTTCTCCTTAGGATTGGAATGATAATTTTTTACCTGTTGATGATGAATAAAGAGGAGACTGGTTTTACGAATGGTTGCCTATAAATCTTGTAACCATTTTTTGCTCTGATGTAATGAAACAAAAATCAACTCAAAAATATTCCTTCTGTATAATTTGTCACTAAGAACTGGAGAATGAGTTTAATCTTTTCTTTAACGTTAATGAATGTCATATATATTAATTATCGTTTGAATTTGTTCAAAATTTTGTATAAATTTATTTTGAAATTTTTTTCATGAATTACATTTTATTGTGTTACTACTTTACTTTCTTTTCTGAATTTTAAATAAATCTGTTATATACTATATAATAAAAATAATTTATATTTATAATTATTATTCTATATAATTAAGTTTAAAGGAATTTGCAATTTGGGTTTATACAGTACCTCCGTTTTTTTTAAGCTTGATAGATTAGTGATCGCCGCGTAGTTGACTTTTTATATTTGACACGAATAGTTTTCTTTTCAGCTATTTACTTATAAATAGCAGACCTCCGTGCCTCCGTGTTGGAATTGTAACATCTCAACCTTTGATCCGCAATGTACCGAGTTCGAATTTCAATTAGGCATGAAATTTTTTCATACACTGCAATATATCAATTCCGTAATTCCATGCAGTAACTTGGAACTTTTTTAGTGTCGTCAACAAAAAAAAAGACGTATTTAAAATTAATTTTATTAGATTTATTTATTTAAGAAGGGATACTTTAAAAAAAAAAACAACACTAAAATCACTTTGCCGAATAAAAAAAGATTCTGTCTGGTTTCTCCATTATTCTGCTTTTTTAAACTTTCTTTTCTGTTAACAAGATATCACTTCCTTTTCTCTTTGAAGTTTGTATCAGTCCTCTCATTAATTTTTCAGGAATTTCATCGTTCTTTAGTATTTATTTATTGTTTTAATTTTTCACACCTTGATATTTCGTTAAGTTTTTTTATAGTCTTATATTTTCTTGTTTACTTAGTTTCATAATTTTAAGTAATTCTTTTCTAGTTCCTTTATGTAAATGTACTAATTCATTATACGTACTGAATTTATAGAAAAATTGGCTTTTTTGTACAAATAAAAGATTTTGTTCATTTTCACTTAGCCTTATTTAATTTGTTTTTCACTATTAAACGAAAGAAAGGTGATAAATTATATTCCAGTTTACTTTAATATTTTGTTTACTATTTACAATACATTTATGTACGTATTTTGCCAACTAAATATATTATATTCAGTCTTTCTTTTAGAGGAAAGTTCGAAAGGGGACGAAGTTGTTTGAGAGACCGAAGGTCAGATATTCCAAGGGGCGAAGGTTGTGTGAGCCCTTGACATATCTTTTTATAAACATTATACGTTTCTATATATAAATACACGCGTTCGTAAACATGAAATAAAAAAACAAACATATATACAGGCGTATAACGTATACTATTCATACACAATCTCTATTTGATTTATCAAACCTTTAAAATATTTTTATTTCACTTTGAAAGCAACTTATACAGTAAATTTGTCCTTGAAATCAAACTGCGCGTGTGGAGGACTAAATCGACTGAGTGACGAGAGAAGTTAAAAGTTTGTCTAGTTTAAAGAGCATGCGCGTAGCTCTCGCAAATATTGTAATATATTACAACGCAAGTGTTTTATATAGAATGAGACATCTTGTTTAACCATTCCTTGCATCTAAAACTTACCTTTCAACTTTAGTATACGTTTCGCGGTCGGTATTATTGCGTGAACCTGCTTGTAAAAATGACTACTACTTTTCATTGAATTTCTGTATGATTTAACCTTAATTAAAATTTTAGATATTATTTTTAAATGTAAAATATTTGCGTTTAAAATGTGTTATTTTTTTCTATTTAAAATAGAAGAAGTTTTTTAAATTAACTTTCCGTAGATGCGTTCTAACATACTTAAAAGTTTTAAGGAAAATTTTAAAAAATAAATAAAATTTATAAAAACTGAACAAAAACTGTCATAAATTTAAAGAACAGTTTTTATTGTAATATACATCCATCCAGGGTACATTTAGGCAAAGTATTTCATTGAAAAAATAAATACAAAATTTCCTGAAGAAACCTTTCTAGAAAGTTAAGCGTAGGTTTCCATTCCCTTATTGCAAAATTATTTTTTATAACTTAATAAGTTGCTTTTTAACAAGTATTTTAAGGGATCAAAAATAGTACTTTAAATACTTTTTTGTTTTTTGATGAATGATAAGAGAAAATTCTTTTTTAAATTTCAAACATCGATTCCTTTACTTGTACACATTATTATCATAATGCAGTTCTCAATATATTATTTTATAATAAGCACTTTACCGAAAAATATTAAATTCAGATTCTGAAAAACACTAAAGAATTTTGATGGAAATTTTGTATATTTTTCCTTTTAGACGAGTTTTATAAAATTATTTACTAAAGCAGATCAGAAAAAAGAAATGAATGGATAAGTAAAATTACATACGCATACATGTAGACTCTTCACAGAGTATTCAAGTGGAGTTCCATACGATGTGAATGTTGTTTTCCGTATTCGAAAAAGTTCAGTTTTTTGTTTTAGGCGTGTCTCATCATTTAAAGTAAACATTTTGTTTAGTTCAGATCAAACTGTATTAAATTTTTCATGAGCCAAAACGCTGGTGATTTGGGTACAATTTTGAGTACTGTTGAAAATTACTTATATCAAATCGAAGAATCAATTAATACGACTAATAGAAAAAAATCAAGAATACGTTAACAATGTTTGCCTAATGTTAAAATTTTAAAATATTAATTTTTGAATGTTAATCTTTATGTTAAATAGGGTAATTATAATAACAGTGTTTAATACTTTTAAATCTTACTTAATTAATTCAGAAAATATGCTTATAGCGCAAACCACCAAATCAGGTTTGTCTACATGCAGCTGCCAGACCAAATCAAAATAAGGTTATCCTGATATCCCTAGCATTGCACTAGTAGGGGCTGACTTTATTCATATAACAAAAAAGCTAGTAAAGAGTAGTGCAACATAACATTCCCGGCTAGGCTGGCCAAATGTGCTTAAGTTAATTTTTTTCTAAATCTAACACCCGCTTCAATAAAGGATAAATAAAAAATACACATTTCTGCATTTTAGGTCCCCAGGGTCTATTTAATTTTAAAAAAATTGTATACATTTCATGATACCTCTATATACGTATGAAGTATAAACTTTCAAAGATATTTGAAAAAATATTTAAACTGAAGGGAGGTAGATCAAAAGAATAAAAAACATATATATTAATTTTAAAACCTAGAAGTTGATATTTTTGGGAAAAAAATTTCTTTTATTATTTATACATGGATTGTAGATAAGAAATTTTCTTTAATAAAGTTGTCTCTAAAATGCCTCTGAAGAAAATCGAAATCGGATTTTTCGCGATATCCCCTACCTCTTAGCGAATTAAAAAAAAACAATTAATCTAATTAATTGAATATGTAGAAATATTTGAGTCAAATTTGAAGAAAATCGGTTCGGTCAATCCTGAGATATAAGGCCCTGAGCGGTGCTACACACATACATATTTATTTACACCACTTCGCTGTTGTAAAATTTTACATTTCATTTAAATGCAGTATCGTAAAAGAATTATAATTTTTTTCTTTTAAGAATATTTGCAGATTTCTTTTCTGAATGAAATTAATATTTTTTTTTATGTATTTTGCTTTTGTTGTATTTATTTCGTTTATTCGGTGTAATTTTATTGCTGAAATAGCATTTAAAATTTTTATTTTATTTTTTATTTTAATTTATATCATTCATAACTATTTTCAGATTAGATTTTTGGGCTAATCAAGATCTTTTAAATTCTTTAATATTTCTTTTAACCTATTTATTTGATACTAAAATTAATTACTAATCTTGGAAGAATTCTCTTAAATTGAATGAAATGATTTAAATCCAATAAACGGTTAAAGCTTTAAAATGGATTGCTTTGTAAAGAAACGTGGTTTTTTGTTTTTTTTTTTTGACAATAGCTGAAGTTTTTTTTTTTTTTAATTTTTCATACCTACTTAAAAGTTTATTAAACGGTAAAAACAGCGACAAAGTTTGCCCCCACAACAAAAGTATAATAATAATTTTGCTTACATAAACTAATTTTGTATTCTTCACTCGTATAGAATTATTTTTAAGGTACTTTGTTTAACACGAATGTTGAAAACACAAGAGAGAACAAAAAAGTTACAACCCCCATTTGAGTACGTGTATTTAATTATTCAATATCATTGCCTACACGAGTTAAATTACCTAATCGATTATTTAAATCGGTTTATCTTACGTTTTCAAAATCTGAAATTTCATATAATCCCGAGCAAAATATATTACTATTAAATCGTAATACGTCAGTTTAGGTGACAATGAATATTTATCTCGCTTATCATTGATATGCACGAGATTTGGGAATGAATTTACAATATGAGGAGAAATGACATACATGCTTTGAAAATTTCGTTACTTTTTCTAATTGTTATCTATTGTATTCTAATCATCACTACAAAAACACCATTCAAAGGACACTATTTTTTTATTAATATTACACAATTGTGTACTATTTTATATAAAAACATTCAACCCTAACAGTGCCGAAATCATAGTTATATTTCTACATTATTACTTGCGTAAATGTTATTCGATTAGTAGCTTTATTTATAAAATTAAAGTGCCTTTCGGTGTTTAAAACTTTTAAACAGTATATGGTTAATTTTACATTGTATGGAGATGAATTTTTTTATCATTTTTAAGATTTTTTTCTATTTATTTTTTACATAAGAACTTAGAAACTTAACCAATTTGAAATAAAAATTTCGTAGTCGGAAAGTTTGAAATTAGAGTTAATGAACGATCAGTTTTACAAAAACATAGCTGTAGAAACACTCTGCGTTCTACAAAATAGTTTTTTTTGGGGTAATGATTTGTTCTAACAGAAAATTTATTCGAAAAAAGTGCATATTTTAATAATGTTCCTATAAATATATGTATATTTTTATTTATGTAATTATACTGTACAACTATACAGTGTACTATATAAGGAAAAGTACGCTATTCGGATGAAATTTTGATTGTTCGGGTTTCTGCAGATCTTTAAGTTTCATGATACTCTCAAACGAAACAAAAAATATTCGATTATACCATTAAAAACTTCTGTAGAATATACGTACGTATGTATCTTGGTTTGTTTTTTGCTTGATATCTACGGTCTGGATGAACCGATCTGTATGAAATTTGACAATATATATATATATAAATACATTAATGCTACTTATTTTCGGTCACAATTGGTCTAGAGTGCAGGAAGATATGGACCTCCTGATTCCCCCTTAGGTAGCTAAGTTACGTTTCTTACCATCAGAAGTGTTTGGTCTTTTTCAAACCCCCGAAAAAGGGGGGTGCTAAAACCTTTTTTTCTTTTTTTGTTTCTAGGTTAAAAGTTACATTTTTATATTAATTACATGATTCCATTACATTATCATATCATATTGGTTATGTATTTGAGCAATTTCATTCAGTGTTGGGGGCTAATAAGCCTTTTTTCGTTAGTTATCATCTTGTTTGATATTTTAAAGCTGGATCAAAAATGTTTTTGGAAATTTGTACATTTCCTTCTGAATACGGGTCATTGATGCTATTCAGTTTTGGTTACAATTTGTTAAGGGACAAGTTATGACAAAAATATCTAATTATTATAATTATATTTCTTTATTATAGAATAAACAAAGATTAGACATTTTTTTTATAATTTATTTTGGTTATCCGCTTAATTTTGGTTAAAATTAGTTAAGAAATGGGAGATACAGTTACCATGGGGAGGTTGTTTTCTCAAAATTTTATTTGAGTAGAATATTTTGTACATGAATACTTTATTGTTATGTTTAATTTTCCTCGTAAGTAGTAATATGTTGAAGTCGAAGCCCTTGGTAGCCGAAAACTACTATTTTCCGGCTTTTTTTAATATTATGGAAACAAAAATTAGAAGAAAGAAATTTATATCTGGGCCCATTGATTTCGGCCTTTATGTTAATAATATCGGGCGATTCAGAAGCACTACACAACTTTAAAAGTTTAGAAGCATATAAAAATTTATTTAGATGCCTAACAAATTCATTTGATAGCTCATTTCGTAGCCAAAACACATCTCAACTTTTGACTCGCGTAGTTCATTAGTACCGAATTTTGCCACCAGTGTTGTTAAAAATAGATAAAATTACTGGTGCGAACGTGCTTCAGTGCGCAGTGTATTTTGGTTTCACAATTTGCAGTCAACAACTGCAGTTCAACGTAATTTTCGCAGAGAGTACGATAGGGAGCCTCCTAGTAGGCGTACAATTTACTCTTGGCGCCAAACCTTCGTTAAGACAGATTGTTCTGTTAAACAAATAAAATTACTAGGACCCCCCGCGCATCTCTGAATCTGCTGCGGAACAACTCAGAGAAAGCTTTGCACTTATTTCAAAGAAATCAACTCGATGAACGTCACGTGAGACTGGCATTCCACAAACGACTGTCTGGCGTGTATTGCACTTGAAGTCGTACAAACTAACCGTGGTTCAACAGATTGCAGATGACGACAAAGCTGCTCGGCTGCAGTTTTGTGTGGAAATGATGGCTAGAATTGCAGACGACGAAACATTTTTAGACAATGTAATTTTTAGTGACGAGTCAACGTTTCCCATCAGCGGTAGGAGGGTTAAACTTGGATAAACTTAATTTGATAAAATAAAATTTTCAATTTTTCTTTATGATAACAGATAGGATTTCATTCTGATGATCCAATTCTCTTTGTTATAGCATACTCTATTCATAGCAGTATCTTCAAAATTTATTTTTGAACTAGGACTTAATTTTATATATATAAATGATATTAATAATATCCGTATAAAGTGAAGGAATAAATAGATTTGAAAAATTAAATGAAGATTTATCAAGGAAAATTAAATTTGTTGACTGATAAAAACACTACCGGGCAGCGATTAGTATATCAGTACCTAATTCCATAACATGTAATAGACTGTTATAAAATAAATTTAAATTAACAGGTAACATCAATACACATTGAAATTGTGGATAAAGTATATAATTGTAAATAATTTGGGAAGTAAAGTATATATATATATATAGATTAACGTATACCGATCGATTATGTAAGCATATATGAAAATAGTTTATTTTAAAAGTTATGTAGAAAAACACGGGTTCTGTCGCCAATTAGTTAACTAACCTACTCTTTACACTTCTAGACCATCGTACACTACTTTGTGTGGTAGTTATTAAGAATGTATCATCTCAGCCTTGACACGCTTTTCTTTATGAACGATAAGCCCTCAGTTAAGTCCTTGAGCTTCTTTTACCATTATTATAGTATAACATCAGCAACAGAAAAAAAAATACTAACAAGCCTCATCTATATAATATATATATATATATATATGTATATATATTTATGATTATTGAAAATACTGTACATAGTACAGTAATACGTAGAAGTTGTATTTCATAACCAACGTAATAACTGAACGGTAAATTAAAATAAAACTTAAGAGGTCATAATTTGATATAAGGCCTTGACTGTTTGATCTGAATTAGATTTTTGTAGTCTCCATTATTAGTTAAATAGATTGTAGGAGTACATCTATAAGGTTGCGTTACAGTGACCTGTTATTTACGTTTATTCTGTCAAATTAAATCTTGGCATATATACTCACACAGGTACATGAGAAATATTTACCTGTTTGCTAATCCTATTTAAAAAACAGTTTTAAATATTAATGTATTATATACGTTAAAGATTAAACCACTTTAAAAAGTTAAGATGGTATCTTTAATTAAATATATCATAATTTTTCTAAATTTTATTGGAAATCTGGTTGAATAATTTTTATTGTATTTCAGTACATATTGAGTCCACGTATCCGGGGATGGGCGAAGTTATTGTTTTAGGAACCCGGTTTTTATTCTTGGATTGTTATTTAATTTTTTGAGGAACAGTAATTTTTGTTGTATCATAAAGCTAGTTTTTTGTTGGAGAAATGGAGCACCAGGATATGTTTTTCCGTCGTCGCCAATAATAGAAAAATAAGCGTTCATCCATTATAAGAAAAGCGGGAGGAATTACGGGTGATTGTACTCCCTTTTCCTTACAACCCACCTTTTTATGCGTATCGTTAAATTTTTTTAATATCAAACAAAATCTGCAAGTTGAAATGATTAAATAATGAAAGCTGAAATGAGATTATTTGAAACGTTGAATACTTAAATATGAACACAAATATTTATTTCATACGCCAAAAGCGGCATTATCTTCTAGAATAACTTAAAACAAATTTTGATGATCCATTTTCACTTTTTTTTGCCATAATAATTCACATAAGCACTTGTGCAGAGATTCTCAAGCTTGCCTAATTTCCGGCACATTTTATTTTTGACTGCCCCAAAGACATTTTATTTTTTGAGTATGCATCCCCGAAAATGGATCAATGAAATTCTGCGAACGGTTCACAGTACTGAGCACATAATTCATATTGAAATTACGTATACCATTGCTTTCCACCCACAGATCAGAGATTATTATTAACCTCGGTACAGTGTGCTGTACTATAATCGGCAATCACATAACTGCAGAACGATTATCTGGTTTTAAAGTTTTTTTAAAATAAATATCAAATAATCCAATAACGGTAGCTAGGTAGCTAGGAGTACGATGGTATAGTCTGACAAGGATAAACGTGCTTGCTAAAATCTAACATAGTAATCATAACTGCGCTAACCCCTTCTTGGAGATTATCTTAAACATAAACAGACAGGAATGAACACGAACTTGAGTTATAAAATTCATTAATACATTATTTTATACGTACAACAAAAAATTTAATATAAATCCTGGGGAATGACGTTCGAAATATCGTGGGGAGGATAACGAAGGATGACCGAATTGGGTTTATTTTATATACCCTTTAGAAATTTTTAAATTATTTTCATACGTTTATATGTTTCATCGTATGACGAGTTGCATACTTTCAGGGCCAATGCCAGCTGGAAGCAGACAAGAACGATAGTAGGAAGTTGATCTAATTCCGTACGGACTTGAAATATACGTAGTTGAATCCGCCAACTGTCGGAGTAAACTTGGAACTAGGTGAAAAAAACTTCCACCCCTTAGCAAAACATTCAATGTAAATGTAAAATGAACCTTCTACCAGAGATGGGAAGAAAGTTAAGGTCAGACTGGTTATTTTTCGGCTGCTGGACCAAGGGACAAGGGAGAGGCAAATGTACTTTATATTTTTAATTTCACTCGGTTTCAACTGGTTGGCAAAATCGCTGTGTTTGAAAACAGCCTTTTGTCAGCACGATATTGGTGATTAATAATGTAGGCTAACATTAAATTCGTATCACTGCTGTTCTCATTTTCATACAAATTCCACGATTTATCTATGGATTGTGAGTGGGATGCAAACCCGCCGTTTCGTAAATTATTGCTTTAGTCTTTGTCGATATCATAAAAAGTACACAAATCCGGTTATATTACAAGAAAAATTCAACAAAATTGTAAATAGCTTGAATCCAGATGGTATTGTTTATACAGACATCTCTAAACACGATAACTGTTTAATTGTGCTTTTGTGGTTGACAATAGAATACATATTTGACGTTCCCAGCATCGTCAGTGTTTACGTCGCGGAGCTGTTTGCTATTAATAAAGTCTTAAATTTACTTAACCGAAAATTCCGACACGTAAGTGTCTGCTCAGATTCCATGAGTGCCTTGCAGGCGATTAGTGATATGTACTCCAGACACCCTGTTGTCATTGAGATACAGTATTTTATTTCTGAAACGACTCAGCGTAACACAAGTGTGAATTTTCTATTGGATCCCTAGCCATATTGGAATTTCCGACAATGAGCGCGCCTTTCACTAATCGCGTTGTTTCTGAAGAGGGTTGTTCGTGGTGACTGGCAGAGTGAATGTCATGCTACAATCAGCAATAAACTTCGTCCAGTTAAGGAAAATGTGCCACCGTGGTCGTCCTCTTCGTCCAGGAGTAACCAACGAGAGGAAATTATTACTTGCTGTTTGCGAATAAGGCACACTAGACTCACTCGTGGAAATCTCATGACTCGGACCGATGTACTTGTTTGTGTACACTGCGACTGCCAATAACGGTATATCGCGTACTTGTTGACTGTGCCTGTTATGCTGCATTGCGTCGAAAATTTAAAATTGGGTCTAACATCAGAGATATTTTAGGAAACAATACGGCTATGTTATCAAAATCTTACTATTTCTTAAGGTCGTGCATCTGTATTCAAATATTTGATTATTATGTCTTTCATTCAGTTTTGTTGTTTTAAATTAGATTTTCAATACTGTTTTTTATTGCGATTTTATTTTGCTTTTAGCATACGGAATAGGCGTTTTACATCAGCCTATTTTTTAATTGCTTACGATAGTAATATTGTATCCGGGCGCTGAAATAAAAACCCAAAAAACAGAAAAAACCCGCTGTTAGGAGAGATCTTTAAAAGTTTTCTCCGAGTGTAGTTATTTGCTTCTTTCTATCAAAATACATTTTTCTCATCCTTTATCGTCTCTTTCCCAATTTTGGATAAATCCATACTAAGGATTGCTAGATCTCTAAAACCAGTGCGTTATCTGGTAGTAGTGGTGGTTATGCGTCTAACGGGAACATTATTTTTCTTTTTCATCGGCTGTATAATAAGCCAGTAATGGCTGAAATATCCATCGGATAATGAAGAAAATTTCTCCTTAAATATAAATATATAAAATACCATAATTTGTCAAGAATTAATGATTTGTTCAGAAAAAAGATACAAACAAAGATGTTTTGGTTATTAGGTAAAAATTTAAGTAAAAGAGGAAAATCGGCTGAGAAGAAAATTTCTGAAGACTGGAAAAAAATTTAATGAACATCTAAGAAATCGTACTGGATGCAAATGAAGAGCATTAGAATAGAACTGCATTCTGATCATATATTCTAAGAGAATAATTTATCTTCACTAAATGAACTGTGAAAAGTCGATGTTCAGTAGATATTATGTGTATATATTCAGGATGCATATTTATTTAATACATAGCAAAGGCTTGTGTAATGCCGACAGTTTTCTTGTCCATGTTTAAAGTTTTTACATCAGAAAAACTAATGCAGATTTTATGTAAACGGTTTTTACTTCCTCAATAATAATTTATTCTGTTTTTCCCTGAAATGGTTTTTATAAAAAAAAATTGATACAGTGTTTAAAATAATTTATATATTCAATTTTTTTATAACGAATTACTTTTCATATTAACAAAAAAATAAATAAATAAAATGATACAAGTCATTTTTGGATTTTTTTTAAAGCAGTAAAACATCTTTATCTTCCTTCATTTTTATTTAACTTTTTTTTCATAAAGCGAATTAGAAATTTATAATACCAATTTTGATACCATTATGTCTGAAAGAAAAAATATTCCACATCTCGAAAATGAGAAAATTTGATTTCCGTGCAAGCAAAATCAAAATATTTTTTTTATTTTTCTTACAAAATAAAAATTTACAGAGTTAATATATATTGAAGAATACATAAATAAACAAATAATATATATTGTTACATAAAAATTAATATAATCAGTTCAAAATATTTACTATTTAAGATTTATGAAATCGCTTCAAAGGGAAAACTCAGATCAGTTATTACCATCAGTTTACTCGTAAAAATAACTGCTTCCACAACTTGAAAATGTAGCCCGTGGATGTTGGCTTAGAATTATTAATCACAACTTATAAGAATGTATTTTGATTCACTTATTTGTTTCTTATTGTGAAAAAGATGCACTTAGATTATTTTAGATAAAAAAAAAAAAGATTTCAACATCAACAAATTTAAATTTTCATTCTTTTGGTAATGAATAAATTAAATTAAAATATACTAATTTTTTTAATTTTTCGTAATAAACTACGACGACATTTTATAGAGCTTAGGAGAGAAATATTTTTTTTTTTTATTTTTACTTTGGATTTGGGTAAAAGATACCTTAAATGTTTATATTAAAAAAAATTTGATTTTTTCACCATAAATTTATCAAAGATAAAATTTTTCTACACGAAAAAAAAATATATTTATCTAAAAAAAATTATTAATTGTCTAGATAACAAATTAAGTTAAAAAAATTCTTTAATTTTGATAATTGGATGAGAAGTGAGAGATATTAAGAGTTCAGGAGTTTGTAATTGTGATCATGACATCAGGATATTGTAGTAAACAAATTAATTTTTTTTTTTAATTTTGTTGCAATTGATGGAAAAAGTTTGTTTTTCCATAGGAAATCTGGTAGATCAGAGATCTACCGTAACACATTTTCCACCTGATGGTGTGGTATGATCTCAGTATTAAAATCGTTATGGAGTTGTATAAAAAGTTACATCCAGAGGGACACCGAACGGGGCGTTTCCTTCATATACTGCTCTGCCTTTGGAGTAGTTGCGGTATGTATCGGACGGGCAACATGTACATAAGTGTGTTGCGTACTATCGGTACTAATACTACTCATATTACAAACTTACAAACATTAGTCAAACTTTTCATTAACAGCATATTTATAGAAGTTAAATACAAATACAACATACTTATTGTCGCAATATATTCATTCCAGCTAGTCAGTGTCTAGATTTGACCAGAACTAGCTCTGTCTTTTTTTTCCCTTAATAAATTTTGTTATTAATTTATAAAAAAGCATCCTAGTAATAAAAATATTCTATTAACAAAAAATTCGATACTCAAGAGTTAAAAAAAGTTTTAAATTTCTTGAAAATATTTTATAATTTACTTAACTTGTATAGATATAAATTTTGTCCTTGAAACATATCTTAACTGTTTTATGTATATAATAAAAAGATAAAATAACCTACCTTTTTTATCCATTTTGCAACTTCGTTTAATTATTTAACTACAGGTTTCGAGGTTATAACCTCCATTATTGATTAAAATAAAATTCATTAAATTAAGTAAACATTTCCTGCTGCACTGATGTTACGCACAAACACTCCCCGCTATCATCAGTTTGTTTCCAGACTATTGGCGTCATTTTATTGCAAGTTGACTCATTTTTTTCTGTAGTCTAACTTGATGTGAGGATGACAACCTCGAAGCTTATAGGTAAAAAAAAATCCAACAAAGATATAAATCACATTATAAGGATTTAATAATTTATTATAAAAAAAATAAATAAATAATAAATTTAAGACAAAATTACTGTATGGGTTTTATTTATTATTATTTTTAATAAAAGTGAAAGTTTAGCAATTATCAATGCGCCCTGAAAGAAAACAAAAAGGAATTAAAGATTTTTCAAGAAAATATTTGGTCCTATAAAGAACTACACTTTAAATATAAACTCAGCCGTCATAAATGATAAACCAAATATTTAAAGAAATATTGGATGAGAGGAGATCGGCTTTAATAGGATTTTTAAATTTAAATATCTGCTTCGGTCGGATTCATTCGGATATTTACAGTACAGTCGGCTCCTTTCGTATGCATTCGGCTGCTGACGATTCAGGGACTCCTTACACGTCATTTGGCTTCATTCGGATACATTCGACTCCTGACAAAGCAGCGGCTCCACCAACATTATTTAAGCAAGTCCATCGTCATTCATTATTCATTCTTCAGTCGTCAGTCTTGTTCAGTTAAAGCCAGTCGCCTACAAATGGTAATCGCATTATTCTTGAACAATCGCATTCAGTAACAGTTCCAGTTCATTGTCTGATACATCTCTTTCTATTGTAAACAATAAATTATATATAAACTTGCTATTTTAACTCAAAAAGGGAAAAGTCAACCGTTAGAATTATAAAAATTTACATCGGTGAGCGGTTGAGTGCTAAAGAAAAAGGGCTTGAAATATTACATTCTAAATTAATAATATAACAAAATAAATTAAAATTTCATAGAAATATTAAAAGAGAATTTTCCAAATGCGTCGTAAGAAATGCATATCGATTAACTACAAAAATAAATTAAAAATTGCATTCTAACTATTAAATTGCATCAGCCATCTCAATCTCATCTAACCCGTCACAATAACGACCTTGAATGTTCTACATCTTATTTTAGAGACGAACAATGACTTATGTTTATAATAAATAAATAAATTTAAAAGTACTTTTTTACAATTTAAAAATAAAGCTAACTCATATGTAAAACAGGTGAAATCATACATTATATAGCTTAATTAAAAATTAACTATCAATATTTTATTAAAAATTTTAATTATTTTATTAAAAATTTATATACATTTAATTTTTTTTTTTTAGTATTGCTTCATATATAGTCTATATAACTATTGCGTTACTGAAATTAAGCTCAAAATGTTGATTTTAATTTAAAAATTACTTCAACGGTGTATATGTTAGAATTTCTTCGTGTTTTCCTTTCTATTTAAAAAAAAAAAAACAGCCATATTATACATTAAAGTGCCATATTAGTCTTAACGTGTATCTTTAAGACTAAAGTTACACTTTTTTCGTATCAACCAATGATAGTGGACTACTATTAACACTTTTTTAGGATCGAACGAACCTCTTCTTCTTTTCCTAACAATCCTTTTTCAGTTTCTCATTAGCCTTTTTCCTGAACTGCTTAGTTTTTTTATTTTTATTTTGGACTTCTTTTTTATAGAAAACTTTTTAACTTCTTCTTGATTAATTCCCGATTTTGTCAGTCTGAAATTTCTATTCTTCCTTTATTTAAGTCTTTCTTAACTTAATTACAATATACGCTATTACATTTTCTTTATAGACCAAAGAGAAGGGTTTTCTTTTGAATTCTATTATCATTTATCCTTAAAAGTTCCCTATTAAAGCCGATCTCCTCTCATCCAATATTTCTTTAAATATTTGGTTTATCATTTATGACGGCTGAGTTTATATTTAAAGTGTAGTTCTTTATAGGACCAAATATTTTCTTGAAAAATCTTTAATTCCTTTTTGTTTTCTTTCAGGGCGCATTGATAATTGCTAAACTTTCACTTTTATTAAAAATAATAATAAATAAAACCCATACAGTAATTTTGTCTTAAATTTATTATTTATTTATTTTTTTTATAATAAATTATTAAATCCTTATAATGTGATTTATATCTTTGTTGGATTTTTTTTACCTATAAGCTTCGAGTTTGTCATCCTCACATCAAGTTAGACTACAGAAAAAAATGAGTCAACTTGCAATAAAATGACGCCAATAGTCTGGAAACAAACTGATGATAGCGGGGAGTGTTTGTGCGTAACATCAGTGCAGCAGGAAATGTTTACTTAATTTAATGAATTTTATTTTAATCAATAATGGAGGTTATAACCTCGAAACCTGTAGTTAAATAATTAAACGAAGTTGCAAAATGGATAAAAAAGGTAGGTTAATTTATCTTTTTATTATATACATAAAACCGTTAAGATATGTTTCAAGGACAAAATTTATATCTATACAAGTTAAGTAAATTATAAAATATTTTCAAGAAATTTAAAACTTTTTTTTAACTCTTGAGTATCGAATTTTTTGTTAATAGAATATTTTTATTACTAGGATGCTTTTTTATAAATTAATAACAAAATTTATTAAGGGAAAAAAATGACCGAGCTAGTTCTGGTCAAATCTAGGCACTGACTAGCTGGAATGAATATATTGCGACAATAAGTATGTTGTATTTGTATTTTTAATATTTTACTAGACTAATCTTTGTATTGGTAGATGTTACCAGCCAGACTAACCGATTGAATTTAACTTCTATAAATATGCTGTTAATGAAAAGTTTGACTAATTTTTGTAAGTTTGTAATATGAGTAGTATTAGTACCGATAGTACGCAACACACTTATGTACATGTTGCCCGTCCGATACATACCGCAACTATTTCGTGCAATATTTCGGCTTTCAAGGAAGGAATTTCTTTTATTTTCGTAGCCATTTTTAATAATTTATCATTTAAAGAAATCTTCCCGTAAATGTATTCAAATACATACAATTAAAAGATTTTCTTTCACATAAAAATATTGCTATAACCGTGAATTTTTAAATAACACTTATTTAAATATCTAAAAAAAATTTCTTACCTCGTTCAACTTTAATATGTGGTTAAATAATTTTCATCAAAAATTTCTGAGTTGTGAATTATTTTGTAGTTATTGTTTTAACTGATTAATCATATCCATATTTTATAATAAATTGTGTGATGTATTCTTAGCTACTTCCTTAGATCAGGTTTTTTTTACTGTTTCCGTTGATCCATCCAGACAAATGTTGGATCTGTGGAGTAACATATCTATTCATTCTTGAAGGGATTTATACTATCAATTATTTATGTACCAAGGAGAATAAAATGTTTTTATTTACAAAAATCGTACAGGGAAAGAAAATTTCATAGTTAATAAAAAATTTATAAGACCGTATTTTATTTTTACGGTTACGGTTATTTTAAACCAGATTATACAGCTTCAAGCTTATCTACTATTTTAACATAAATATTTTTACAACTAATTAACAATCAATATAACTAATATTGTGGACAACATTAATAATTGTTATTATTTATTGTTTAAAGTGTAATTTGTTCTTAATATATTTATAATAAAAGATGTAATTAAGTTAATGCTCGTATTTATGGAATATTTATCATAATTATGTTTTATTAATTATAATCATTCTTGGATTAGTTGGTTATAAAAAACCAGTTTCTGAATCATTAAATTTAACACGACAGAACTCTGATGTACTCTCACTGTCTATTATTGCTCACAAATTGCCCTACTAATACATTGAAACATTTCCGGTTTCTTGTTGCTAAATCCAGTCTAGACTTAACATTACTTGTTTACCGCTGTGCAGTATATGTACTGTGTATAATGCGTTGTATAATAATAATAACAATAAACTTGCAAATCACGTTGTACCATCTAAGGGTTTATGTTTATTGCTAATATAGAAATGTACCGATTTTATTTTTTTGTTAATGTCTCCTTTATCTCAATATTATTTTATAGTTTTCTTTTTTGTTTTATTTCGGTCGATTATGAATCTCATTTAATATCTTTCTTAGCGTCTCTCTCCTCGCTTTCCATCCTTTTACAGGCCTTTTTCCTGAATTCTTTTATTATTACTGTTTTTTATTTTAGTAGAACTAATATAAAAAGTCTTATTCTTTGCAGAAAACCTTCCTTTTGTAGATTTATTACCTTTTATTGGTGAATTTTCTATTTTTTAAATCCAAAATTTCTATTCCGTATTTGTTTAAACCTTAAATTTATTAGAATATAATATACAGTTTTAGTTTTCTACTCAAATGAAAGAGAAGGAATTTCTGTGGAATTCTATAATTACTTATCCTTAAAATGTGGCCTATAAAAGCCGATTTTCTCATATGCATTATTTCTTTAAATTATATATATAATTACGCCCTTAAAGGATCAACATTTTCCTTAAAAATAATTTTTATTTCTTCTTGATTTCTTTTAAAAGGTTGTGTCAAATATTCTACAGCGTACAACGCTTCTGAACGTATTACCTTATTTAAGTGCTGTAATTTTTCATTTACAGAGTTATACATATTTTTATGTACATGTTTTGCTTTTAGACCGTTTCCATTCTGTTTGACTGATTTCATACAGCTGTTTTTTCTTAGCCGTTCTATTCTATAGTTTCTCCGAATTATTAAAACTACTTACTTATGAATACATTAAAAAATATTTAAGTTTTCTCTTTTAACTACAGTTAATCGGCTAAATAATAGTTCAATCGATATCAATAGACCTTTAGTCTGTTTTATTGAATTATAATTAATTATAAACGTTGTTCGTGATCTTAGTTCTACATATGTTAAGCGACATAATTAGTAACGGTTTTAGGCAACCTGATTCCAACAGCAAAAAGGCTTAAGCTATCCTGAAAAATTCAAACATCTCATATCAGGTTTATTAGAGGAAATTAGGAGTGAAATTATTTTTAATAAATGTGATTTTAAATAAATTGATATAATAATTGTTCTCATTTAACACTAAAGAGAAATATAAGAATCTTGTATACAAGTTATACCATGAAATAATGGTCATGTATGTTTATTTATTTATTTATTTTTGGGTGAACTGTGATAGAATTTTGCTTAATGAAGTTGGAATAAATAACATTTTATTTGTTCTTCTCAACTCTTTTAAATAAAAGAGGTTGAGTATAAATCTGTTGCTAAATGATATTTATGCTCCTCACCAGAATTTATTTCTATTGAATTAAGAAGAATTTAAAGACCCAATATAAATAATGAATGAGAAACAAAATGCCACGGCCCAGTCATCCTCAATAAAATCCTATAAACACAGTCTTGCATAGTATAAACACGTTCTCTACGTCCTTAGCGGGAATCCATGTAGGATTTATGTAATAATTCATAGAATATTACAGGGAAGAAAAGGAATAAACATATGGAAGAGGTATGAATATTTAAAAAAGAATCTACCCACGTAGATAATGCGAAAAGAGATTTTACAATTTTACCTAAAAAACATCGTACAATATGCCCTCTTCCAAATGATGGCCATCTCTCCTTGAAAACAGTGTTCCTCACCCATCCTTGTTGTTTGAATCAGGATGAGAAAGTAGATCCTGTATAAAGACAATCGTGGGTAATCGTTTAAAAAAAATGCCTCATTTCATATGGTAAAAACCATTAGTAGAAGCCTGACTCAGCGCTAGCAGAACAGTTTAGCGGACTGGGTTAGAGAAAAATTAAATAAATTGTCTTAACGACAATCAATAGTTTGTCGTTAAACATTAATTTTGTCGAACGATATTTAGAAAATTAAAAATATAGTACCTTGTTTATATTTAAGAATCTGCAATGTTTGCTAAAAGAATACTCGCTTACTGTTAAAAAAAACAATATTCATTCTACCAAACCAGACAAGAAAAATTGTTTTTGTGTAACTAACTCAACACAGTACTTCGTCGTAAAAGGGTGTTATACTTCCGTCACCATTTTTAATAAATTATTGAATTATTAAAAAAATCTTTCTACCAGATTATTTAAAATACAAAATTGAATGATTTTCTTTAAACAAAAAAATAATACTCTGTCGATGAACTGTTAACAATAATAATCAACAAAAAATGCAAAGAAAACCTGCATTTTCTGTACCGCGTTCAACTTAAGCGTTAATATTTTTTCAAATAATTTTCATTAATATCTTCTGAATTGTGAATTATTTTGTAGTTATTTTTTATATTCATGTATTAACTTTAATATTATTTCATGCATTTATATTTTTTTAAATAATTAATATGGAATATAATTACATCTAATTTTTTTTAATAATTAATTGTATATTCATGATACGCTGTGATAAACGTTTTATCACTTTTTATCTTGATCCATGCAAGGAAAAGCTACGGAAATTTTTTTTTAACCGCGGAATCGAATATCTACTCACCACCACTCCTGACGTGATTTATATAATGTATTATTATTTACCGATTACAATAAAAAAATATATTTTATTTATTTGTAACAGTTCAATTATAAATTATAAAAATTGTTTTTTTCCTCCAGACATTAATGAACGGTATATGAGAATACGTTCTGGTGATTAAATAAAACTACGGCTCATTTTCATCTTATGTGTAAGTATTCTACTGATATAAATTTTTTAGCTCCTAACCCACTAGAGGGTGTTTTGTGGGTTTTTTTTTAATACAATACACTTTGAACTTGAAATTAGTATGAGCTAAATTACTACGTTAAATCTTTTACCATTCATCCTTGATTTAAAGCTATGTTTTTACTGGAGTTTAAAATGTTAGCAAACTGTAATAATTTTACAAAATAATCTAATAATCTTCTTAAAATTTACATTTTGAAAACGATTGCAAACTTCTAACCGGTCATGGTTGAAAAGATAAATTATATGAATTGTTTTTAAAGAAATTCTGCTATCATTTTTGTAACAGTAGTTATTATTTCTTACTGTTTTACCTGAATTTAAAAAAATTAAAAACGACTGCCAAAAATAAGTAAATAAAGAATAAAGTTTGTCACCTAGCGGTCGAAAACTGAATAGTAATTAAAAATAGAAAGCTCTGAATAGTAATTATTCTATATTAAAGAGCTCCCAAATACCCACTTTGAATTTTGAAAATTGGACGATTGTTTGCAGAGATATTATAAGAGCACCTCATTACACCTCCCAAAACAGCGCCCAAGGGGCACCACGTTTGTTACCAGTTGATGATGATTGGTCTAGCCTCGCACGAGGTGCTCGCATCACCTTACCGCTCTAGCCTCACACGCAGCCCCACGAGAAGCTCATTATTATTGAACAGAAATCTTTATTAAACAACAATTTTTTAATTAATGTTATTTTATTTTATTTAACGTAAATTTAATTCTATTATTTTTCGTAATATTATTCATTCGATTGATTTGAATCATTCAGACTAATACAGTGATAAAGGCTCACAGTTCATTAATTATTCAATTCATTAAAGTTTATGCTTCAACCGGCAAATCTACAATAATATATATATATATATTTACATATTATATATACATATTTAAATAGCCTGTGACACTCCCGGTAACGTAAGGATTCCAACCCGGGGTCATTCATCAAAATCGTTCGTTGAGCTGCTACTGAGGGAAAAACATACATACATACACCCTAAACACTTTACACTCCTTTTTGGGCAGTCGTGTAAAAAGTGTAGGAGTTTTCCTTTTGCTATTTTTCTTGAATAGCTTTCACGTCTTCCCCAACCATTTTTTTTCTTTCATTGTCGGTTACACGTTTCTACTGATAATATATACTATACAATCTGTAATATTAATAGAATTGGCCTAGTAATACGTTAACTTACATAACCTAATAAATATTCTCCGATAAACTTTACTTTTATGTACTGTATTTACTCTTATATTTCAACAGGTTATGTAAGTATAAGTGCTACCATGACGCTGTTACCGCTCATGCAGTTGATCTAATGGATTGCCCTTTAACATTATGTATCCCTGATCTTTCTTTAGTGAAAGGACGTTTAAAAATGAGAGGTGTAATTCCCACGAATAATTTAAAATCTCTTCTGTTTTATTCAAAATTGTGACGTCTTATTCGTTTATTGGTAATAATAATAAACAGTTCAAACATTTCTTTCTCGGTTAATTATCAATTTTATTTTAAAATTATTTTATTGTTTAACAATTAGAGAAAACAAAAAGTAGAGAAAACAAATTTTCAAATATTTTCTCAATTCTTTTTTTCTTTTGACGATTAACTTAAAATACTACAAGAGTTACTAGATTTAATCTTAATTTATTGTTTATTGATAAGTAGTCCTTTAATTAACACGAAAAATCGTAGAAAAGTTCACCCGTACCTTAAAACAACATCTACTCATGGAGGTATATCATTTTCTCCTATTTTTTAGGTGACTGTAATTTGTTCCTAGTGGAAGTGGTAAATTGAATTTCCATTATCAGGTGTTTCATCTTTATAACTGTATGTGGCCAACAAAAAAGTTATCTGAAGATACAAATTTTGATCAATAAAAACCAGATTTAAACCTACTGCAAACAGATATAAACCTGATATGTATACTGCACAGTTCTATATCAAATTTGTGTTTTTAAAGTTTCCTTGGTATCAGGATTATGTTTTCTGAAAATTTCAAATGTTATTTATTTTATTTATCAAACATATGTCAATGAATAAAAAATAATAAAATTAAAAAAAAAACTTTTTGACATCGTAATGACCTTAATCATAGTAAAGAAATGACTCATTTCATATGGTAAAATCCACTAGGAGAAGCCTGGCTCATGCGCTAGCAATGTAGTTTAGCAGTCTGCTAAACTACATTGCTAAACTCTCTTTTCTAACCCAGTCTGGGTTAGAAAAGAATAAACAAGAAACATACACAAAAGGGAGAAAGAAAAAAGTAGGGGAAAAATGGCTAGCCCTCGTTATTTAAATAAGATTTACTATGCAACATTATCCAATTTAAAGTACAAATTTTCCGTAATTCACTCCTCCGTAATTTTAATATTTCATTTCGTTAACCGAAAATTTAAAAAAAGTATTAGTAATTTCATTTAATAATTTGAGACGGAGTATTTATCTAAAAAATCTGATATGGACAACACGTGACTTCCTTATACGCCTATTAAATTACATTTACACATTTTTTTTTTTTTTTTAAATGATAAGTATATAAAATTTTATTTCATTAAAAACTTCTGATATTTTATCATATCTTTTTTTTTGCTGTTAAATTATTATTCATCGTAAAAATATTTTTACAATAAGAAGTTAATAATTATTAATAAATCAATATATTTACATTAAAAAAAAAGTTTAAAAAAACGAAGAGGAAGATTCGAACCTATATGCCTTTCCTCGTAAGATACAAATATTTCATTAATTAAAATTTTATTTGGCTATAATTGTGGAAGCAATGAAAATAAGTACCATATATCATTGAAAAGCTATCAATGAAGGCTTATTACTGTTGTTAAGAAAAAGACAAAAATCCAAATTTGTTTGGATTTTGGGCTTTTTTGGAGACGTTTGGTTCAGTCGATTGCAATCAAAAGGGAAGGTGCACAACTGAATGTTACAAGAGTCTTAAATCCAAAATTTCAACACCCTATGGCTAACCGTTTTTGAGTTACACATACGTACGTACATACTCGCACATACATACATACATACGTACGTACAGACGTCATGACGAAACTAGTCAAAATGAATTCAGGGATGGTCAAAATGGTATTTCGGTTGAAATCTGTAAACCGAAATTTTTCGCGATCACAATACTTCCTTTACTTTGTACAAATAAGTATAAAAGGAAATTAAAAATAACATATGTTTTTGATTTTCGCAAGGTTAAAATTCTTTAGGCTGTTATACTGCTGTGATGTGACTGAAATTTATTTTTATTTTTACATAAGTAATAAATTAAGCGATATACATAAAGTTGATGAATTATCAACAATTCTAATATTTTGAAAATAGTTGTACGTGATAAAGCAAAGGTTGCTTTTTAAAGAGGTTTTTGAATTCTGAGTTTATAGATATTATTAGTAGCCAGTGCAGCTCTTCAGGCTAACCAACCGTGTGGGTCTAGCGGTAAACTCACAACGTCATCGCAAATCAGTTGATTTCGGAGTCAAGCGTTCTAAGGTTCAAATCCTAGTAAAGGCAGTTACTTTTTTACGGATTTGAATACTATATCGTGGATACCGATGTTCTTTGATGGTTGGGTTTCAATTAGCCATACATCTCAGGAACAGTCGACCTGAGACTATACAAGATTACACTTCATTTACATCCATACATATCACTTTCAATCATCCTCTGAAGTAATACCTTATGCTGGTACCGGAAGCTAAACATAAAAATAAAGCTCTTTAGGCCAGAGATTGGACGAGAGATTGAGTACTGAAAAATATACTTAATTCCAGCATCTTTGATTTTGCTTATTTCGTAAATTTGAATCATTAGAAAGTTTAATTTTAAACCCAAATAGCCGATGTACGCATATCGGTTGAGTACAATAACCACAGTAATTCCCAAGGATTTAATATTGTTAATTCTCATTATGGTAATTTATTTGTTTATGCATTTATTTGCTTTTTTTTACTACAAAGTTACAATTATAACAACTAGTTATGAGGAACTCTATTTACTATTGCCTTAAAATTTTGATAATTTTTTTAAAATTTATAAATCAAATGGACCTTTATTCTTCATTCTAGATAACAAACTGGAAGTTTTCATATCTGGTTGCTTATATTCATTGATTAACTATTTTATACTGGTCATCAGCAACTTCAAAATATTTTTATTTTTACACAAAATAAAGATATTTTTATGTAAAATATGTATATATTTTTTTTACATAAATTTTTTAATTTCGTAATAACGGGGTTTTCAGCAGTCATCAAGGAATGATGTGACTATTTTCCTAGGAAGATACATATTTACTATATAATGGAAATTTTATTTGATTATAGGTTTTTTTCTTTTCGTAATCCGTAGACCAGTCCAGTGTATTGGAACAAGATTCGGAAAGCTTGGCTGTAGATCCGTTACACAGGCTTTGCCCGAACTAATGGGTCTATCTCATGACCCGTACAAACATTCTCAGAACACGCCAAAGAAACCGCAGCAAAAGCCGAACGACCGGTAAAGGCATTACACAGGCTGCTTAGTAACTTGTCTGGTCCAAGGTCACCTCGCAGGAGGATATATGCTCATGTCATAAACTCAGTACTCCTGAGTTTATGAGTTTAGTTGAGAGGGGTCCAACGGAGACTAGCCCTCAGGATCGCGTCGGCCTACACCTAAGTCTCAACAGAGGCTGCCCTGGTTATTGCTGGAGTTCGCCCTCTCCAGCAGTAGACGGTGATGCGGCGTGACGTCATTAGGGAAGGAAATAAACTAACTACTCGGGCGAGCATGATACTAGAGTGGCAGAGGAGGTGGGATACCTCATCAACGGGGCGTTGAACCCACCGCTTAATCAAACAAGTTGCACCATGGATTGACCCCAAATTTGGCCAACTTAGTTTCTGGCTAACCCAGTTCTTAACGGGGCACGGGGTCTTCAGGTAATATATTTTTGAGAGGAGGAGGGAAATCACTTCCGAGTGCCTATATTGCGAAGACTATGACTCCTCTGAACGTGTTGTGTTCAGGTGTCGACGGTAATGGTCGAAAAAGACATCTGCGAACAAGTAGCTGGATTCTTCGATGTAAACACGATTATACCGACAATACTATCTGGAGTCAAAATATGTAACGACGATACTACAGCGCAAATGTAGGGACGACGAGGTAGCGAGGGGATAATGGACAGCCTCCTGTGGAGTCATCATTTGTCCGGGCTCGCCGGATGGGCGACGACGATGAGACACGAGGACTCCGTCGCCCTCGAGTTGTTAAGACCGATTCCCGGCTGGGGGCCCCTTGGGAGACCCGGTTAGAGCCAGGCAGCTGTTAAAAGACCGATACCCGGTGTGGACCGCCTCTTTGTGGGATACTCACATTGGAGGCAAGACATCAAGACCGAGTCCCGGCCCAAAGGCACTGAAACAATCCGTTAGAGTGGACAATCCCCTTGGTTATGCTATGCTTTACGATGAATCTAGATCAGGGGGGTAGGGAAACAAGCTAAAAAAAAAAAAAAAAAAACTAGTGGTAGACCCCTCGGACCAGATCAAACCCATTGTAGAAAAAAAAAACAGATGATTGGCGCTTTCTTCACATGGGCATACAGAGTCCGTCCTGGGATATAGTTGCCAGCTGGAAAAGGAATGAGATCTTGTTCCGTGGCTGATGCCAGTATCTAAGTAGTAAGCTTTGACTATGAAGGTTTTATTGATTTTGTACTGTCAGGTTTAGTACTACCGGGAATCTCAGTAAATCACACTTACTATAGGTACTTGATTCCAATGATGAAATCAGAGTCAAACGAGCTGTACGAGTCTTAATGTAATCTCTTAGAGTAACTGCGGACTTATCTGTACTATCAATCATAAGAGAAAATCCTAGACGCATACGCATTCTGTTTGTTACCTATTTATGTTTTTCAGAACGTTCAAGCAAGTTAAGATGTATTCTACTTTTGCGTTCTGCATCTTGTGAATATCAGTATCGTAGTTCTTATCATAATTATAACTACTTAGTAATTTTGATTTAACTTAGTTATCAAGAGCTTTTATGGGTTAATGTTTTTTTTTGAAGATGCATCCCGTTTGTCCAGTATAAAACAATGTACACCAAAGCAGTTTAATTTATGTATTTGCAAGGGTTGCTTTTTGTTTAATGATAATTTTTTTATTCCTGAACACAGAAACGCTTGTTAATAAAATCTCAGGAAGTTGCTATTTAAAAAAAAATTATCATATGATGTGTTGAAATTGGTTTTTATTTTTCATAGTTTACGATTTAGTGTTAATTCGTGAAGAAGTTGATCCTTAATCCTGATTAACCCTTCGATTGATCCTTACTCCTTTGATTCTTAATCCTGGTTTGTTTTTTAGTTTTAGTAAAAACTAAAAAATTAAATTTAAAACCTAAATAACTAAATTAGTAAATTTAATAGCTACATTAATTTAATTATAATTCAAATATTAAGAGATAGTTCTTAAACCTTGAATTTGTTGAAATTATTATCGTAAACTTTCTTTCTTTTTCTCGCATTTATTAAAAATATATATATATATATATATATATATATATATATATATATATTAATATGATATTTCTTAATATTTATCTAATCTTTAACGTTTGCTGTTAAATTATTATAAAGAAAAACGTATAATACTTATAAGTAATCAAACTCTTGAAATTTTTAAGAATTTTTTTCGACATCCTGTATATTATTCTAAAAATAACTTATATCCGGTTTATTTCTTAGTAAACCGGAATTTCCTTTCGTCTGCTTAAATCCTTGAAAAATTAATCTTATAATATATTTTCTTATCATTACCTATTTCCTATTCCTAGAATTTATGACGTCATCATTTATTTCATATAGCCAATCCACGGCATGATTCGTGAGCATTCGTGTTGTAAAAAATTCTGTGATATAAGAATTGGGTAATGATTACATGAAGAAGATTTATGAAATCGTTAAATTTCAAGATGTTACTGTTTAGATCCATCATAATAAAAAATACAGTATGTTTATGTTCAAAACAAAGATTTTCTTTTTTATCATCTGTACATATTACACTAGTTCATATACAACGATGAGACTTTTTTTTGTCTAAATTATTCTGGTTAGAACAACATTACCTAATAAGTTTTGAAAAAGGAATATTTTATATGGCTTGATAGGGAATTCGCTGTCAGCAGACCACTACGTAGCAGTAAAATTAAGTGAAATATTAAAAGTATATAAATATGTAAGTAAATAATTATGTAAAAATTTATTCAACTCTTTGAGTAAAATTTGGAGATACGGAACTCTCATGGTGATCGTATCTCTCCACTTCCTTGATCAGTTATAACCAAAATTAAATGGTATCAATTTCTCATATTCAGAAGACATCGCGCGAAATTTAATAAAAATATGTTAATCCAGTCTAAAGATAAAGCAAATCAGTAACTGATGCAAAAAGAAAAAAAATTCTTGTGCAGTTCTGGACAAGAAAACCGACTTTTCGTTATTTTATTTAGTTTCCTTTTGTCCCGCTCAAACATACCCAGTCATCGTGAACCTCAAAGTAGGTAACGCTACCTGAATACATCGAACAATATTGCTAGCAATCGATATCACAGATAAAGTAACGTCAACGTTCCAACTTATATCATAACGAACCACGCTTCTAACTCGCCCCGCTCAAATTTTTTCGACCTTAAATTGAGCATAGCTCAAGAACGACTCAACCAATCTCCATAAAATTTTCACATGCAGAATGTCAGATAAACTATTACAGCATATCTAACTTTCAATAAGATTGATTTAGTAGTTTTGGAGATTTTCGAGACTCAACATTTTATAAATAGGCCTATAAATAATTAAATATATAAGAAAACCATAATTAAGTGGTATTTAAGGAGTATTTTCGTACTTCTCATACCTCAAAACGTAAAGAAAATTCATTTTCTCTCCCCAGTCACACCATGCAACCGAAAGTAATACAGAGCTATTCTTCGAAAAGTCGGTAAAAATAGATTTATTACTATTTACAGCTGAATGAAATCGCCCAGATACGTAACAAACGTGACATAATGTAATAGAATCAGCTAATTAGTACAAGAATGCAATTTTCAGTCTAGAAACAACAAAAAAGAAAATACTTTTTTGCCCCTATCCCTTTATAATGTTTTGAAAGAGACCAGACATTTCAAAAAGTGAATCAAAACCGTATGTGTTTTGCTATGAAATGAGACCTCAACCGAATCAGTAGGTTATCAACAGATTTCTATATGCTTTTAAAGTTGTGAAGTCCTTTCTGAATCAACCAGTACACCACTACAAAGTCAACAAAACCTGAAATTTTTTCGACATTAGAGCGTAATTAAAAAATGACGTAACTAATCTTTACATTCGTAGTTTCAGATACACAACTACAGCATATTTAAATATCAATGTAGTTTTGAAGATTTTCGAGCCACAAAATTTTATACAAAGGCCTATATACTTGGTTTTTAGAAAAAAAAAAAAATATATATATATATATAACTCCAATTTAAATGAATAGCATTTTGGTACTCCTCATACCTCGAAAAGTAAAGAAAGTTTATTTTCACCCCCCATTTCTACCACGCGACTGAAATTAATACCGTTAATTTCATTTAAATTTTCTTTTTAAGTTTTTTAATTAAAAAAAAAAGTACATATATATATATATATATATATATATATATATATATATATATACTTATTCTAAAAACCTACAAAAATTATATTTTTAGAATAAATAAGCATGTAAGAAAAAAGAAATTAGTGTTTCATACTCAGATTTTCGTAAGTTTAGTTTCCATGACTTGTATTTGTAACAGTGAAATTGTAAATTTGTATGCCATTATAATGACTAAATTTATTGTTTATTATATATATATAATGATGTTTAGCAATGTATTCATTACACCTTGTTAGACGGAATTGTGGTGTGTTGAGATCGCTTTGCTATTTACAAATCCAGTCTATTTCGAACCTATCAGGGTTCCCCTCTCTTTGGAGTGCTTCATCCGTCTCGCTTTTACCATCCCTTTATTCTGTCTTTTTCTTTTCGTTTTATTCTTTGACGTCTCTTTTTTCTGTCCATGGGACCTTTAAATAGGGAGAACAGTAGGGGAGGTATTTTTTAGAGAAAGAAAAAAGCGTACGAGAGAGAAAGTTTCAGATAGAGAAAGAAATATGAGAGAGTTCATTGACCCCAGCCCCCTCAGAGGTCATGACCCTAAACCGTGCACTACAGCTGCTGCTGCTAGGACACAGACTGGCAACTCCCTCCCCCCTACTGCTTTTGCTCTCTCTCTCTCTGCCTTCTCCCCTTCAGTTTCAGCTCGCTCTACTTGTCACCATAGTATACAGACTATCCTTATTTATCTTGCCTTTGTATCTCGTTCGTATTACGTGTCTATTTGTTAATAGTGAAAACCAAATAACATTTTCTCTGATATCAATATTTTAATTCCAGTACCTCTTGTAAAAATATCTACTTTCGTTTTTTCCACGTTCATTAATCGATTGTAGTTTAATTTCATCTGGTCAAATAAATTATTGTTTGTGTTTATAATGTTATTATCTTGCGATGTCTTGCCCTTGGTCAGGTTCCTGGCTCTAGCAATATCTTCATTCAATTCTGTTCATTGTTATGTTTTTTCTCTCTGATATCCTATTGTTCTTTACATTTAACTCATGATCCTCCTACCAGTAATTTTTTACAAATAATAAAAATGAATTTATTACTAATAATTCATTGAACAATATAAATAAAAGATATTTAGAGAATAATAAAGATTATGCTTATAAACTGAACAAAGGATCTGATTTTAAATAATTTGACAATTTAACTTCAAAGTCGAATGTTTTTAGAAAATCTTAGTCTATTTTTTATTTGTTAAAGTTAGAATCAATTACACTGTGCCAGATGGTAGTTGAAATTAAATTCTCACTTTAAAATGAAGAAAAAACATTGAAAGAAAAATGATACTGCGAACAAGGTAGGATGGATGCTGTTTAAAAGTTTTAGGAAAAATCGTGTAAAATTTTATTTTAATGTTTTCAGGATAAGTATGAATGTTAAGCGCCGCACCCATAATGGTTGCTGATGACCTGACAGGAAACACCAGTCACTGCTGGAAATAACAGAGGCATTTCCAAGAATAAAAATATATCTTGTCGGAGTTATTAAGAAAAAAAAGGAATGAAATGATTTTCCAGAGCCTGTTTTACCGAGCCAAATATAATATTACATATCAGTATGCCAAGCCCTCTGAAATTACAAACTATTTTCAACCTCTTCAGTCTGTTCAACAAAAGGACTGCCTGTATGATAAACGTTATTCAGAGAAATATATTTCTATGATAAACATTCTTTCAGAGAAAAAAAAGCAATGATCAGTACCACCTCAAATTATTTATTGTAGTGAAAAAAAATAATAAAACGGAAATGACTGAATTGCGACACAAGTACTCATTTTTATTTATCTATAAAATGGTTTTGATATAAGAAATGATGGGGGAAAAAAGATGAAAATGTAGAAGCGAAACATAGAGTAAAAAGTAAAATTAATGAAGTAAAGTAGGAGGAAATGTTAGATTGGACATAGTTTGGTTTGGGTTACTTAGATTACGAAGGAGATTATAGGAAGTGTTGATTCCAAGGAAATATTAATACGGATGTGTACGAACTCAAAGAAGAAAAATACGTAAACTTGAAATAAGAAATATTTGGAGAATGAAGAAGATTGAAGAAAAAATAAAAATGAAGAAATCCAATTTTGTTGCCAAGTGAAGAATATTTCTCAGAATCATCAATATTATGATGAAATTTTTTCTAAGAATTATTATTATTCGTTATGTTAATAGTAATTACATTAATTTATGACAGATTAATCTTTTTAATTATCCTTGTAGATATTCGTAGTTCTACCAATCCAAGGGTAACAGAAGAAGGAAACAATCTTTCTTTTTAGAAATAAATAACTGGATGTGATTCATAATCATTCAATCACCCCCAAAAGGATGGTATATCCATTCTCAATTTTTTCTAAGAATTATTATTATTCGTTATGTTAATAGTAATTACATTAATTTATGACAGATTAATCTTTTTAATTGTCCTTGTAGATATTCGTAGTTCTACCAATCCAAGGGTAACAGAAGAAGGAAACAATCTTTCTTTTTAGAAATAAATAACTGGATGTGATTCATAATCATTCAATCACCCCCAAAAGGATGGTATATCCATTCTCAAGAGCACAATCATTTTTATCCAGGAAAATGATGATTTAGATGTCCTCCCGATGTCTTTTTCACCGAATCAATATACTGTTCCGCATCAACTAGCTAAATCAATCGACGTCAGGTGGTGCGTAACGCTACAAGTGATCTTCAGTCTTTTCATTTGTCTGGTTGTTTAATGATAATCACTATTTTTAGAGAAAGGAGCTATTTACATTTCTTCAGACGAAATACGTTGTGTAAAGAAGCAAGTTAATCTTCCCTTTTATTTTGTTAAACAATGATTCACGAAAAATGTAACAAACTTTCAGGATATGTTCTACTGTTGAAAATAAAAAATAAAGTTCTACATAAACATATGTCCGGAAACACATCATTAATGAGTGTCGGCTGGTGAAAGTTTTCGCCCAGACTTCTCCACCTTCGGTAAAATTAAACGAGACTGTAACATTTAGAACCGAAATTAAGAAACATGAAATCTGATCTGAAAAATTGAAAAAAAATCCCAGAACTGTATTTTTAGTAGTTTTCGAGAAATCTTGGGTAAAAGACAAAAGATTGGGGTCAAAAAACACACTATTTTATGTTTGACGTAACTTTGTTAATTAATAGGGCTAATAAATACATAATAGGACTATTAAATTTGTAATAAATAGTTTTATTTCCCAAAACAATGGAAGTTTTAAACAAAAGTTTTACAGAATTTGATTCTGAATAAATTGTTATGAACAAAGTTCACAGATACTAAATAAAAAAGGAAAAATTCGAAGTTTATTAAAAATAAAACATATTAAAATCTGACAGATTTTAACTAGGTATTAAACGAAACCTTGTGTGTTTTTTGACCCCAGTCTTTTTGTCTTTACCCCAGATTTTAACTACTAAACATACGTTCTGTGACCTATTGTTTTCAATTTTTCAGATCAGTTTTCATGTAAATGGAAATCTAAATTTACATGTAATTTTATTTACATGCAAATTCTCCTGGCGGATCTGGCCACCCTACATAGGTCCGCTATCTCCGTTGTCCATCAGTACTCTTTCCTTAAACCAGGCCGACGGGGGCGCAACCTATCGCATTCTTCAGTCATAACCCCGAGCAGATCTTTCGGGTGAACATCCACCGTTCTCTTCATCCTGTCCGCCACAGCGTGTAGGAAAGCGATCGTTTGCATTTCTGTGGGGCTCCATCGTTGATTCATATTCGTTAACCGACGACCCTCCAAGTCTATAGTGAAAAGGATCGGCTCGTGGTCATTCAGAAATTCCTGTTCTATAACATCACAGGAGTAGCCATTACGCAGAAAGTTGTCTGAAACTGCGGTCACGTCCAGTACAGAACCTGAGTCACGCCCGAAGAAAGTATGTGTGCCCGGTCAGCGACATGACCTACATTCCAACATTTAAAACATTTGACATTCTTCCTTCGACCTTCTACTCGGCAGGAGTGGCACCCAAATTTCATCCGATCACTCTCCAACGGTTTCGTGACCCCCTCCTGTCGGCAAGAGTACCGTTGCTCTCTGTCTTCCCGATCGAAGGCCGCAGGGACAGTAGCCGCACGGGTATCTCCTCATCTAAGCACTGTTGCACAGCTGACTTCACCTTAGCAGTCGTCGCGTCAACATCTAGGTATTTTATCATGCAGGACACCAACTGACCACCGTACGGACGTTCCTTGACCATGGCATCTCCAAGGTCAGTCCCTAGGCGTTTCACCACATCCTCCCGTCGATTGTCTCTGTCACGGACTTTGATTTCTAAGCTCTCCATTCAACCCTTCCACACCGACAAAATGTCATCTGCTAGATCGGTCCCCAGGCTCGTCTTAACATCTCACAGCAGTTCAGCATAAGTGGCGCCTTCTCTGCTGATTGCCACAAGCAAAGAGGGTGGGCCCCAGGGGAGGTCTTTCTTCCGCCGTCGACCCACCAGGAATATGGTATATCCTCCTACTGATCTCACATTCCGACTACTCCAGTACTCTACTACCTTGCCGAGCGCGGGGCACAAAACTGCAAATCCTCCGCACTCCCCGAACCATTTGTTGTTTTCATTTACTACTTGTATTACTTTTCATGTATTACTTGTGGCGTCCCATTAATTGCGTCGAACTTTGTACACACTAGAAATTCGCTCCTATACTGTCCTCCTTGCAGAATACTCTCTCGCAGAATCTCTTCGTGGAACTGATCGTAGCACTCTTTCTCAGACTCGCATCTCGCAGACTGATTGTCAACTGGTCTTCCCCGAAGTATTCATACTCCCATTCTCTTTACCTCCAGAAGCGGACCCTATTTGAGCGTGAGAACGATCGACCGTGCCTTTCATTCCCAATCTTGGTCCGGTAACTCATCTCACGGAACAACATCTGTTTAGGTGTGTCAGCGGGCAGTATTACAAATGACGATTGTTAAACGGACTTGTTTCCTTTACTAAAAGGATTTCTTTTAGCCCCTTTCTGGATTCCCCCATTATTACATTTTCTACTACTTTCTTCTTAATTGGCAGGAATCCCGTTACTCAGGTCCGTTATACCGGTCTTGATACATTATCAGTTAAAGTTTTTTTTAATTATAAAGTTTTTAAAAATATAGCAATAAAGTTTTTAACTTTAAATGGTCTGAAGTAATCTGTTACATTTTTTTCGTTTAACGTAATAAAACTAAAGAATCATATTCTACCCAATAGCTGCTTACTTTTTGTATTGTATTGTAATGAATATTGTTAACAGGTTATTCACGTATTAAAATAAATTCGTAAATAAACTTTCTCATTCATAAAAATTCATATTTCATCCTATTTATACGGGTCAGTGATTATTTTTTATTGTTTCTATTTCCAGATGTGTATAATAAATGTTTTCTGTGTATAATAATTTTAATAATGAATTTCCTATTTGAATCGTAATTTGTTTTATATTACTGTAGTTATGAATTATATACAGAATAATTTACCTGTTGTTTGTTATTTTTGTAACTTTTGGTTACACAAGTGATCAATTGCTAATCTTTTGTCTTATAAACTTATTCCACGATGTCGTAATTACATCAATGGATCACCTATATCATTTGATAGTTCGCGTGCATTGTTTATCTAAAAGTTCAAGTTTGTTTCTCTTTGTTTCTATATCCTTAGACCTTTTTTTCATGTTTGATTACCAGTTTTGTCCTTTCCTATTATCTAAAAACTTGATTATTTTTTTCTTTTGATGTACTTTCCACTGCTTCTATTTTTTTAAGTTTTTTCAGTCCTTCACAAACATTTCTTCCTTAGCAAATATCAAAATAATTTGTTTTTTCCTATTCGTCGTTCTTTTCTGATCTTCTTTAGAACTTTTAATTAGTTAAAAAAATATAATTTATAGTAAAAGATGAACTTTCCATCCCTTTTTTTTCATTTACTCTACTTTTTTATAGTTTATGTTATACATTATTATTATCTTCTTCTTCTATTTCTCAGACTTCTATATTCACATATTTCTATTATTTGATTTCCTGTTATATAGCTTGTGTTTGTGTATTATTAGGTGACCCGGTAATAGTGACTTTACCGAGGCCAGAGGCTTATTACATAAGGAGAAAATAGTTCCTGGACAGATTTGTAGGATTCAATCACATTATAAAAGTTTTTTTGAGAACTAGTGAAAATAAAATGCAATTATTAATGGAAATAGAAATAGAATAGTATAACTTGTCCAAGCCGAACTGGCACAGATCTGATGAACAGCATAGCTGTGTATCTTGCTGCTTAACGAGCACGGGTTTATAATACTACTCGATTAAAGACAGTATGGATACGGTACGACTATTGTTAAGTCCAATCAATTAAGAAATTCACGTCTTGTATTTATTCGTTACTTATCTAATCCTGAGTTTATATATTATTAAATTAATAATTTATTTTTTTATTAGATACTGAAATAGATAAGTTATGCAATATTATGCAGACTAATCGGCTGTTACTGAATAGTGTTTAGTTCTAAATGTACTTATTTAAGAGTATTAATTTAAGAGTGATGTTTTAAAAATCTTTTTTACATATTTTTATTTTCTACTTTTTAATGCATTTAATATGAGTGGTTTTTAAAAGGTTTTTTTATATACGTTTTATTTTTCATAAGTTGTGCTGTGCTAGTGCACAGATTTGAGCGTATTTAGCGAAAGATCGGATCGGTATGTTTTTTTTACGGTAGGTGAATGCAATCAAAACATAGGGCTAAACGATTTAATTTCCGGTTAAGCAAGATCCGGTCGACCAAGAGTGTACCCGATGCGTTAAACAGTTAGCCCTCGACCTGCTGATATATACGCCGTTTGAATCGTGAAAAATCAGACGAGATATTGCCGAGATATTACGGTGGCACCCCATCGTACCCCCTTCTCAATTTCCGAACGGCGCCCTGGGGCACTTGAAAATATTATCATCTAATGGGTACCACTGGAAGCGGATAGGGTTACCGGTAATTGGGTAAAAAAAATTTTCAGAGCGCTAGGACCGACCGTTTTCGAGATATTTGCGATTTTCGTCCGAAAATTCGGATCCGGTTAAAAAGTACTAAATTTTTATAACATTTATAATACATTTTTTTAAAATAATTTAATTCACTGACAATTTATGAAATAATTTTTGTACTCTAATCTTAACCAAGAATTTACATTTTTCACTTTTACTTTAAATCAAGTAATTCGGAAGCCATGACTAGTGCTGTCTTTATTTTGTTACATTTCTCGTCCAGCTGTTTGTCTATGTTGTCGCTTTTACTGAGACTTTTCTTTTTCTCCCGCTTAAACTTGTTCATTTCTTTGTCACTCTTACTTTATATATACATATATATATATATTTTTAAGTATTTTGTTATTTCCGCCTAAAACTGTTGTATTATTTTTTAAAGGAATAAAAATAAAATTTTATTTTTTTTTTAATGGTTTTGTGGTTATTTATGTAATAATGTGGTAGGAAAATCACTGAATGGTGTAAATAGTGTTTAAAAATATTTAACTTTTGGTTTTATTTTTTTCGTATCATATTTTTTTGCGGTTTTATATAAATGTAGAATTTATTTTGCATCCGTCTTTTATTTACAAATTAAACCTTTATAGTTGTGCTGATACCTCGGCATACATCATAAAAAAAAACTGAACGTAATTTTTCATTTGCTATATTTTAATTCTTTATATTGTGTAAGAATTTATTTCGTATTGTAACAGTTGCTTCATTCTGCTAATGGATCAAATTTAATTATTTTAATTTATTCACAGATTAATTTGTTTTAGTTTATTTAGAACTCTTAATAAATAATTCAAGATAATTTTTAATTATTTTATATTTTTAGGATAAAACACGTTTAAAAATTTTATGACTTTACACTGATTCTTGACATTAGCGTTGTCTATTTTCAATATTTTACCATACTACCAAATCTGTTTTAAATTATAATCTGTTTCACGTAGTTAATTATTATTTTTATCCTTTGTTGTCTTTTTTTTTTATCTTGTACAGATCTTCCTGTACTAGTTTTGGTAAACGCTTTTCAGAAAATAGTGTAAAAAGTTTGTTTTTTCTACCATGTAATTATTGTACCATATCGTCCTTTATTTTCAAAGTATATTTTTTACAAGATTATTTCTCGAATTTTTTGAAATGCTTCTTTTCGAGGTATTTTGTAATAGGGAACGTTAAACGTAACCCACCGGGTTGGTCTAGTGGTGAACGCGTCTTCCAAAATCAGCTGATTTGGAAGTTCCAGCGTTCAAGTCCTAGTAAAGTCAGTTATTTTTACATGGATTTGAATACTATATCGTGGATACCGATGTTCTTTGGTGGTTGGGTTTCAATTAACCACACATCTCAGGAATAGTCGAACTGAGACTGTACAAGACTACACTTAATTTACACTCATACATGTCATCCTCATTCATCCTCTGAAGTATTATCTTAAAGATAGTTACCGGAGGCTAAACAGGAAAAGAAAAGGAAACGTTAAACCTACGCGAAGTTTTTATCACCTAATCAAGGGAGTGTCTCACAAATTAAATAGAAAGAATTTGAAAACATGTTCTAAAAATGAAAATAAATAAAAATGTTTACATAAAAATGAGTCCGAAAGATATATGTAAACAGACACTTTGTTTTCATGTTACGGCTTGCGAAAAATCTAAGGGTAAAATTAAGCGGCACTTAAATTAAGTAGTGAACATCTTCGTTTCTAATTCTCTCTAGACCGCACGCACTTGACAGTCTGTATAAATGGCATATCGGCAGCCTGTACAGAGCTCAGATATTTCGATATAAAACACATGTTTCACAACCGTATGAAAGCACTGGCATTGCATTTTTATATAAAATTTTAGCTTGATTTCAATACTCAGGGTATCAATACAATTTTAATAATGGTTTCATATGATATTTTTGTACTTAAAAAATTGAGTAAAACATTTGCAGAAATGTGTCTCTTAATTATTTTTTAAAAAATGAATGTAGAACATAAAAAGTTGATTTCGCAATATATATGTATTTCTTTTCAGGTTTGATCAACAATATTTTCATTAAAGTACTAGTAAACAAATAAAATTTTTCGACAAAGGTTATAGAGAGTTTAATTCTCTGAAAATTTATGTAAATAAGATCAGCTAAACATAAAGAGAAATTTAAGAAATTTTACTTTTATTAAAAACAAAAAAGAGTAACGTGTTAAAAGATTACTGTATTATAATTTTAAACAAAAATATTAAATCGTTTCAATATTAGAAAATATCTGAAAGCAAAATTAATTTAGAAAAATAAATAAATAGAAAAATATTACAACAATTCTTCAAAAAGACCTGTAGGCGATGGCTAAACTTACAGTGATGGTCAGAGTTTGATTCTGGACATCAAAATGAAAAAAAAATCATGCGAACACTTACTTGCTTCATTTTTCCTCGTTCCGCCATTTTCTGACTTTTCAATAAAAATATATATCTTAAGAACGGATATATGAATACATGTATCCAGTATCACTTTCTGCAAAATTAAATATTTGAAAATATTACCTTCTAAGATTTCAATTTTGCGACTATTAAAATTGTTTAAGTATTAACAGCTCTGCAATTATTAGTTTATCGAATTACAGAGGGGGTAAAAAAAATGTACTTACTGTTTGTAATTGAATAATGACTAAACAAAAATACTTACACTCACTAATGTAATGTGTAGTGTAGTGTAAGGTATTAAATTTGTCGTGGTAGGCGGAGCTGGCAATTTATGCCGCGTATGCACGGGTGGTTGGTGGTGGAACGAGCTCGTCCTATTAGTCAGTGCAGCAGAAGACAGTCGAGTAGCAACAATGGCTTAGGTTCACTTATCGTTTTTTGATCGCAAGGCTGTACTGAAGTGGTACTGAAAGAACAAGAACATTCACGAGGTACAACGGCAGTGGCATAGAGAGTTTAAAGATGTGCACAAGTAAAGATCCGGCTGACCACGAACAGCAGCTATAAGTCCGGCGTCCAGTGCTGCGGTAATGCAACATTTCACCCGATCACCGCAAAAATCAGTAAACCGGGGAGCGCGCAAAACTGGGGTGAGCCGATCAGTGTAAGACACATTGTGAAGAGTGCAAAATGAAAATTATACATTCCAAGACTGCTACACGCGATGAATGAGGACAACCCAGATCGAAGGATGAAGTACTGTGAATGGTTTCAGCTTATGGTTAGCAAGGATGAGGAATTTGCACGGAAGTTTGTGTGGACTGAAGAGGTGCAATTCAAACTTAACGGTCCTGTGAACCGCCACTATTGTGTCTATTGAGCTCCTAAAAATCTTCATGCTCATGTGTACAGGGTAGTGAATTTACCGGGGGTTGTTGTTTGGGTTGGTCTATCAGAGTGTGGTTTGATTGGTCCTTCTTCGAGGGTATCGTAACTGGTGAGGCATATCTTGATGTACTTCAGACAAGGATTTTCCCTGCCATCCAAAACCTTTATGGTGATTTTTTTTACTTGCAACAAGATGGAGCTCCGCCTCACTACCATCGAGATGTCAGGTTGTACGTCGATAAAACTCTACCCAAACGGTGGGTGGGTCGAAGATGTGTTGTTGAGTGGGTACTCAACAACACATCCTGATTTGACACCTCTGGGGTAACGTCAAGAATGACATGTTTCGACAAAAAACAAGCATCAATCGACGAGCTACGTGAAAAAAATCGTAGAATCATGTGCTGCCATACGCCAGATACACTAATAGCCGTAGTTCGGTGTGCAGTTCGGCGCCATGGGCGTTGTGAAGAAGCTGCTGGTAGTCATTTCGAACAGATACCATAACCCTCCCTCAATGCAAAATATTGTCACGTGAAGTCAAATCTGTCAGGAGATATGGACTAGCAAACAGTAAGTACACCTTTTGGACTCCTCTGTATATATTATTAGATACAATGTTAAAACTTTGTATTGAGAAAAAGTAATATTGTTCAAATTAGTTGTTAAACAGCTGAGGTGGCTGAGATTGTTTAAAACTTTGCAGTATGACACTTTTGTCTCTGTTCTATATTAATAATAGCAGAAATTATTGTAATATGTACACCAAATTTTATTAAACTTTCTCAATTTGTTCGTAAGATATAAATTTGTACGATAAAACATAAAATGATGGACAAAAGGAAAATGAAACAAAATGCTTCATTTATCAAAAAGCGTATGATTTTTTATTTTATTTTGATGTGCTACATTAATTTCTTTAAGTTTAGCCAATACCTTCCGGAACATTCTATAAATATAGAAACCCATTCCCAATTTATGCAACATTAATATTCATTTAAAATAACAATATTCAATGAGTATAGAATTAGTTGACTGTTGTGAGTAGTTATTACCCCGTTGTGTTCCGTTGTTTATTATGAAATGAGATAAACATTTTATTCATGTTTGCATAGTGAAACCTTTTTTTTGGTATAAATTTTTTCTTGTAATATAAATTCAGTGAGCGCCCTATCTTTAATAGCGCTTCGTTTGTAATCGTTCTGTTACCTGTATCTGTAAAAAAACTAGTTTTGTTCGAAGCAATTTTAGATGAATATCAACAAATTTTCCTTGGGTTTTAATTTAATAGGTTTTCTTTTCGTTTAAATCGCGTGAGCCCGATCACGTGTTTTTTATATGAACAATTTAAAGCTTACTTTGCATTTTATAAAAAATGAGGACAGGATGCGTATGTTTTGTATTGTAGGTATAATATAGTCTGATTAAAATATAACACTGTACCTACTTGTATACACAAGTCTTTTATGCAGTCAATTGCGCGCTATGATCTGGGCCAAGGTCGTCGTTAGTTTACTGTTGTGTAACATATTTGTATTTTTAATGAACTCTGTATAGTAAATTTTTAAACTATTTTTTGGTATAAGAATTCTGTTATCTTATCAGGCTTTATTTTTAATGACTTGTTCCGTTCACAGTCCTTAAATCAACCATTTTTAATAGCCTATACTTATAGCATAATTCAAAGAAGAAAAAAATGTTTCAAAGTATTTTGGAATTTCTGCATATAACAAAAATTCAAAGCAGTTTTAAGAAAGTATGGACAAAGTTAAGTTATTTAAAAATACGTGATATCAAGTATTTATTGCATAATAACTATCTCTTTGCTCTTTGGTTTTTTCCAATAACTACTTTTCCATCTGTAACTTCTACCGCTTAATATCTGGTCTGAACAACGAACGGATCTTCATAGAAAGTTCACATTGTAGCTCCTAAAAACTTCAACTATGACATTAATAAAAAATTTTGAAATATTATTTATTATTATGCTTATTAAATATTCATTAACACGGCCTGTATTTCAACTACAACAGAAAGTATTTAAATAAAATCATCATATCCTCTCCTGTTTAGGCTATAGACCTGTTCCGTCCGCGTTTCCTCGGACTTCCTCGTGATCTTATTTCAGTTTATAAGTAGTTTAAGGCTTGTTTGGATATTCTAGCATGCCGCATTCTTAATAAATCTTCGACCCGTTTCACTCTATAAGCCAAAATGTTGTCATGAATAGACATTATTTTAAATCTTTTCGGACATCTTCGATATCTAATTTTATCCAAACGGGACACACTCTTTACACTCCGCACAAAAGACATCTCGGTAGCTTGTACAGAGCTCAGATCTTTAAATTTTAAACCCCAGGATTCACAACCATATAAAAGCACTATCATATATAATTTTAGCTGGCTATCAGTTCTTGCCTTATTCTTTAGTTTTCGCCTTATAATTCCACACACCGACCTAAAGAGATTAGTTTTAATTTTAATGTTGTTGTCTACATCATAAGATAGGTAACAACCTAGGTATTTAAAAGAGATAACTTGTTCAAGAACTTCATTCTCTAATACCATTTATGATCTGACAGCTTACTTATCTTTAAAATTCATCATCTTCGATTTCTTAGAAGACAATTTGCAATTAAAATCTTTATCTAACATGCCGAATTTAAATATACTAAATTGCAGATAATTTGTATTCTTACTTTAAGTAATCAATCATCGGCTAACACTAATGCATTCCGAATATCGCCTAATGATATCTGAAAAATCACCTGGGTTATTTAGAAAATCAGTTCTTAATTTTAGCTGTGAATGGTTACAGTACTATAAAAATTAATTAGGACCGGTTATATTTACGGGTAAGGAATTCTAGGGTGTTTAAATATTTCAAAATTTCCTCTCTGCACTTGTATTATTCGTTGATTATATTTATAGGCTGGTTTTGCATTGGTTGTTGTATACAACTCATTTTTAAGGTTACCCATGCACTTAATATTTAGATCATAAATATTTTGTTGATGACTTGGGGGAGTCCAAAATTCCTTGATAGATCTAAACTTACGTTCACCACCTGTTTGACTGAAACTCGTCCTGACTTTCTTTTTTAAACTAAGCCGATTTTTTCAAATTAAATTGAAAAAAAATAAATAAATAAAAACCGAATTTAAAATATGGGCTAAAAAGTAAAATCACTTTGTTTAACCATATTTTAGTGTTTTTTTTTTTTTTAGTAACTTCTAAATTGAAGATGCCGTTTAACAGGATATCCAACAAAAATCCAGTACAAACAATAATTTTTTAATACTAAAATAAAATAATAAGTAGTAAAAAATAAAATCTCCTTAGCCTCATTTGCGTTCTTTATTAATTTTTATTGTTTTTACAATTACACGAAGTAAATAAATAAAATTCATGTATATGTACAGACTGCTTCAAGAGATTTTTACTTATTTTTGCTAAGTTTTTTTTATAGGAATATCCCGTTTATCAAAATATTGTAAAAAGTTCATATAAATTTAGATTTGGAAGCGCTTTTTTTTCGAGTTAAGGAAATCGAAAGATTTCATCAAGGTTTCTACTCTAAAAGTCAAATAACGCTTTTGTAAAACTCTACAGACACAAATTATTGAGCAAAATTAATAATAATTTTATAAACAATCTTACATGTGAAATTGATAATAAAAAATTAGCCCCAAAACTGTATCTTCAGTATTTCTGAGGAAATTATTGTGAAAAATTTTAAATAAAATAAAATTTAAATCCCCAAAATCTTAAATCGGAAAACATCTTTTTAGGTTTCGCGTAAATATCCTTTGAAATTGTCAATAAGAAAATAAAACTTCTAGAAAAAATTTGTAGAGAATTCTGAGAAAATTTAAATAATTGAAGTCAATGAAGACCGGGTAAAATTTTTAAAAATTCATTTTTATTGAAAACAAAAAATTACAACAAAAAAAAAAATTTGAAAATCTTTCACGACAAATGATGAATTAAATAAGTTGCCTAAATTAATTAATATACGATTTAACTAATTTACAATGGTAGTGTTACATTGGTTACTCAAAATGTTCACTTCCAGTATCAATTCACATTTCAGCGCGACGATCTTGGGCTGTTTTTTTTTTTATTCTTAGGCGGCAAACATGACTCTTTATAAAAGTTCGTTTTTATAGTAGGCTCTTTGAGCATATTCATGTGTTCCCGTGTTAAGAAATCTAAAAGATACAAATCGGGACATCTGGCTGGCTATTTAGTGGATTTCCTCAACCAAAATACTTATTTGGAAATATTTCATTAAATACAGAGTTATATGAAAGTAACAAATATTTGGCGTTCCGTTTTGTTGGAAATATATGCGTGTTGACGTCATCAGAAGGGAATTGGTTTATCATTTCCTCCTCCACCACACCATTCGGTCCCTAAAGTATAAGACCGAGTGTCCGTGCCACAAACTGCAACTGAGCCTCGAAAAAGTTTAGCGGCCAGTGTCCTAAATAGCTCCTAGAGCTTACCTAACAGCGTGAGCGGACTAAGCGCGGTGCCACACACGACCGGCTTGCGTGTCCCACCGCTCACTTGTCATACATTACTAAGATGGGTAGGCGCACGCCGTCTACATACTAAAATATATGACTTGTCAGTAAATTAAAATTTATTCCATCGACAGCAATTTTCTGCACGCTTAGGTCGCTTGTCCACCATATTATAGCGCTTGGACTATATGTGACCGATGGCCAGCCATTTGTCGAGGGTATCTTCCTACAGCAAACGGTAGGAGTCTTATATCCCTTAAACTACTGATGCCGGTTGAACAAAGCAACGGCATCAAGGAACTCCCACACGTCCGACAATGCGGCTCCCGACACATTAACTCGCCGCTTGTGAGTGGTCAATTTTCCCCTTGACCTCTGTTCCAGGGTGGCCCGGTCTCTGACCACCCCCAAGAGCACGGTCGTCAAACATCATGTGTTCGTTCGACTGGACCTCCCCGCAGACGCATAGCTCATCATCTGCCAGGCGGAACCGAACCAGATATTGGTTTAAATCGGCGTGGTTGGTGAGCACCTGGGCACCCATTGCCCTTAAACACGAAGTCCAGGCATACCATCCGCCTAGATCCTGTATAAATGTATATAAGGATCTTCTCTTAGACGTGGTGTAACATTCCACCTGCCATGCTTCCGTCGCGAGGCTGTGAACCCTTCTCCGTAGGTGGGAGATGGGCGACTCATCATCAGAAGGAAAACTGAAAAGCTTTTTGAAAACAGTTTAGATAAGCATCCCCGAAAGTGGACAATTAAAAACATCATAACATTTCCTTTTACTTCGCACCAAATATTTATTGTAAAACGACGTTGGAAATTTGACTCGGTAGTTAAGTAATGATTTCTGCCATTCTAAATTTGATCGTTTGTTGTACTATTTATGGCATTATTGTGTTAATTTTTCTTCTTCCGTAAAGAGTATTAATTTTCAATAACCATTAACGGTAATTCATTCCCTGAACTTTCTTCCAGATGTTTCACATGCTGAAATTGCTATGGATGAAACGTTAACGAGTTAATGTTTTATTAATAATATATAATATGTGGAATTTAAAAAAATGCAGATAAAACTGCGCTTTATCATTTTTGTTCATATTTCAACTTTTCTGTTCTAAATTTACTGCGAATACTCCTATTTCTCTCAGTTTTTTAAGAGTATATGTAAATGACTGTCTATTGAGAATAATCTGTTAGAAAATCGTCGACTGTATTCCTCAACAGCTTCTCTAGAATTAGGATGCAATACCCGTAGATAAAATCTGTATTCATCATTAGCAAACTTATACACTTACAATACTATCAAAAAATAATACTGTTCGAGTGATAAATTAATACATCAAAGGCAGTGATAAAAGCTTGTTCTCGTCTTACTTTTATTTTACATTGAACTTTAACCTAAGTAAAATTAGTTCAGTAAAATACAATTATAACGAAGTTTAAAAAAAAGTTAACCTATGGCCTGTTTTGAAATGGAACATAAACCACTAATATTATTTATATATTAGCGCTCTTAGTTGCTAAACAACCCATTAAAATATAAATAAAAATTAAATGCCTAGACTATATATCATTTTTTACTCATTTACAGAGTAATATTTTCAAAATATTTCTTTGTTGTGTTTGGCTTTCAACAAAAATAAATTTAAAACCAGTGTTTTTTTTTTTTTTTATTGACGTTAATTACACTAATTATTTTAATCGATGAATGAAGTCTTTCTTGATGAAAATCATAACGAAAGACGATAATCAAATACATCATTTGATTTTAACAAAACTATTTTTAAATATTACAAAAATGTTTAAAAATTTGCTCTATACTTTTGTCATACTTTAATCAAATTATTATCATACATTGCATGACTTTAATTAGTAGTTTAATTTGGATTTCAAAAGATAACATCATATATTGAAATTTCTAATATATTTATAAAATATCAATCTTACATTTATTATACAAAGTAACGAAATAGTGAAGTTTTTTATTACTGAAATGCAATTGTAAATTAGCAAAGTTTTCTTTTGTCGCTTATATATGTTTTACAAATTTACTTCCGAACGGGGGGATGCTTGCAAAAGTAATGGTGGAATATTGTATTGTTACCGGTCCTTAGTACCTGTGCAAAATGTTGTCAGTAGGCAATGTCAGGAAGTATGTTAAATTAAGGATGCAAGATTTGAGGATAAACATGGAAAAAAATCAAAAATTCAAAAACATTGTGAGTTAAAATAAAGCAAGTAAAAATCACAATAGCTATTTCGGTACACAGTACCTTCCTCAGATGATATAATCAGAATAGTAATTTTTTTTTTTTTTGTAAAAATCAAATAATGTATTTGGTTATTTATTTTTGTTAACATCTTTACTACAGAATGTTTTTGTGAGGTTTTATTTAGTTATTGAAAATTTAACAAATGCATATTTACATCAAACCTAAGAAAAAGTCGGTTTTTCGATTCCAATTGTTTGGCTTTTATTATAATTTCTCGAAAACTATTGAAGGGTGTACTAGACAGTATACTAGATAGAAAACGGTTTTTTTTTTAATGTAAGATTGCGTGTAAGACCACTAATTTGGCTTAATAATTTATGTTTTTAGAATTTAATATGTCATTATTGACATTTAAGGCAGAAATCTGAGTGAAACCTTTTGCTAGGCGTAAAACTCGAAAACAGAGCATTTCCAGATTTATTTTTATATGAACGGTTTTCATTATTTTGATGAGAGGAATACTCGTACAAAATAAGGCAAGGAATTTCTGAAACACTCTGTTTAATGCCAAGAGGTATTATATATTCAAGTAATGTTGCTTCATGTCAACATCTTTAACGAATGAAAATGAAATATGTCCGGTGTGACAGGTCAGAGAATACTTTAGGAACTAAATACTTTAAAACGTGGAAGCCGTACATGTTTTTAATTCTATGTGTAATGTGGAATATTTCTTGTTAGTTAATTAGTATTTTTATTTCTATGTAATTAGAAGAATATTAATTGTTTGCAATTATTGTAAAAATCCGATTTCCTGTCGGAGATAGGAGTCTGTTAACTCTATGTAAATTATAAACAACTGGCAGATTATATTATTAATGGCTGATTATCATTATAATTAATTTCTATTATCAGTCAGCTTCATGACCTGATGCTGAATAAGAAAAATTTTATTCAAATAATATCCTTAATCTGTCACCAAGCAGTAATTTTGCCGCAGTAAATCGGGTAAGGGTTTTTTTACATTTATCGGCATTTCATGATCCAGGGATCGCAAAAAACAAAAAAAAAGTGGGGGCAATGTTTATACGTATGTAAGTGTGATGGCGTCCAAATCAGTTGATTTGGAAGTCGAGTCCCAGCGTTCAAGTCCTAGCACAGGCAGTTACTTTTATACGGATTTGAATACTAGATCGTGGATACCGGTGTTCTTTGCTGGTTGGGTTTCAATTAACCACACATCTCAGGAATGGTCGAATTGGGATTGTACAAGACTACAATTTATTTTCACTCACACATATCATCGTCTGAAGTAATATCTGAACTGTAATTCCCGGAGGCTAAACAGGAAAAAGAAGGTGTGATGGCTTGTTAGAAGATTAATAACTTTTAACTGGATAAACCGATTTTGATGAAATTTGGCACAGAGACTCGTGGTTTTGGGATAATTGTTTAGTACACGTTTTGTCAATATCTCCAGGAGATGGAGTAGATAGTTTTACTGGGGTCAGTTTCTCAAAATTTTTCAAATGTAATGCTAATTTATATTAAGCTCAATATATGCGTACATGCTTACCTTACAATTTAAAAAAATAATTTGCCCCCAAATTCTTCCCTTACCCTAAAAATCGGAAAAAGTTCTCTTTTTTTTGCAAATTTTTTAACCAAATATTTTTAATGTTTTCCTAAGTCTAGTAGTAGTGGTACAAGTGGCCCAAAAAAAATACATTGATGGCAGTTTGGGGTAAGGGAGTTGATTAAAGCTTAAAAATATCAATTTTTTTGTTTATTTAAACTTTTACAGTGGAATGAGAAAATTAGTGAATTATTTTTCAGTTTATTTAAATTTTATTTTTATTTAAAAATAGGTAGAGCTACAAAAATGCTACTTGAAGGCTTGAATGAAGGCTGCATGAAGGCTTGCTTCATGCTACTTGAATGAAACATTTGTTGCCCAAGAGAACATAAAATATTAGAAGACAACTACGTATCGGATCGTTTTAATTTCCTGAATTAAGGCAAATATATTTCATAACTCAAGTTCATATTCTGCTTCATGTTCCGGTTGATTATATTATTTATAAATTACAGATTAGAGTATTTTAACCTTTTTCCTGCTTTTTTCTCCCCTACTTTCTTGCGTAGTTAATAAAAAAAAATTAATAGGTTCGATAAAATAGCTAGTATAATAATAAACAGACTGCTGTTGCCTTATCAGTATAACGAACACAGCTGTCAAATAGCCATATGTTTTTATGAGATACTTTAAGTGATATTTGAGGAAAAACCACATTTAAGAGATTACATTATTAATTTTCTTTTCTTGATTTAATATAAAATATTAATAATAATTGTTAGAATCTGGATAGGAAATAATTAAAAATGCCCGTATGTATTTTTGTTTTTATAAAAATTCAGTCTAGATTTCAGAAGATTGTGTTGTAATATAAATTAGTTTTTTATTCCGGTATTTATTGAAATTTGAGATGAATTGTAGTGTAAATTTAGTGGATATCATGAAAAATATTTTTAAGCTATTTAATAAAATTTAATTGGCATTAAAAAAATATTTTCTCTTAAAACGTACTTTTAAATAATACCTACGCACTATAAGCTATTTCACTAATAGTTATAATAAACCAATTTAGGATAATAGTATTATAAACTATTTAAAAAACAGAAATTAAAAAATATATTTCCTTTAATTCTGCAAAAAGGTTTGGAAACGATTCTGATTTATCCTTTATTTAACACACGTGTTAAGCAATGAAGTTTCCATTTCGATAGTTCTTATCACTTAAGATATAAAGAAATTTACGAAAAAAAGGTTTTAGGAGTGTGGGATTTTTTTTTCAAGTTATTACCGATAAGGTAATTTTTTCATAAGATTATGAATTAAGATGTATTAATTTTTATAAATTATAATCCTCTTTAAGATATAGCTAATTCACTTTTACAGGTCAAACAGTTTTTGGTACATTACACCAAACAGATGCCATAAATCATATAGAATTAAAACTAAAAGAAATTTTTTTTATGGACTCAGTGTACTCAGAAAGTTGAGAAAAAAATACTGGAATGTAGTGTTTTGACCGATAGATAGATCAAAGTCTTTTCTTTTGTAATATAATAAAAATTATAAAATTACAACAAAAAAAAATCCTTGAATTGGTTAATGCTCTTCGTGAGGAGGGATAGTGACGATGTATCACGATTTATCATGAGAGGGGTCAGGGATCATAAAGCATATCACTTTAATGTCTCTTAAACAGTTTTTCCAATTTATATTATGCTTTGTGCTTATGACAGTTTTAGATTAATTTATTCAAGAATATGTTGAGAATAATGATTGGTTGTAAAATAAGAGAAATTAAAGAATCATTGGCACATATAAACTTTACTTTGAAAATTATAAATCCTAAAATTCGATCTGTGAAAGATAAGTTATAAAAATACCTTGAAGTATTAGTATGTGAAAATGAAATTAATATCTTACTATGATCGATTGTTGCATTATTCTGTTTTTATTATTTACTGTTAATTCAGTCACATACAACATGTAATTTATATGTTTTCAAAATCATACATTTATTTGTAGATATCTCTTTTTAAGAGATAATAAATCTCCATTGAAATTCTCCATACCTACATACTAGTACTATATAGATCTTCTGAGGGTAGAACGCAGAACGTACACAATGTCATTTTGAAGAACTGTACTATCAGTAGTGCAGTAAAAAACAAATAACAAGAATGATAAAAGTAGCAGATTGATGAAACACTTATTTTCTTAAGGTGGAGGAATACCTTTTACGTACAAAGTGTTGGGCTCCCTGACAGGTTCCGCAAGGTGTTAATAAAGTGCGTGTGTATGCCTGCGCCCTACCGACTAAACCTCCACCCACCTATAGGAGGGTTGGCTTTCCAATAAGGGCTGACTTCCCTCAAGTCGCACGAAGGCCGGATCTAATCCATGAGGTATGTACTCAGCCCCCGTGCAACTATCTGGTCACTCTTAACGACAGCTCAGGACACTATTCAATATTTATCTTTCTTTTTCCTGTTTAGCCTCCGGGAATTACCGTTCAGGTATTACTTCAGAGGATGAAATATATGAGTGTAAATGAAATGTAGTCTTGTACAGTTTCAGTTCGACCATTCCTGAGATGTGTGGTTAGTTGAATCCCAACCACTAAAGTATTCTACTCTCCACGATCTAGGATTCAGATCCGTATAAAAGTAACTGCCTTTACTAGGACTTGAATGCTGGAACTCTCGACTTCCAAATCAGCTGATTTGGGAAGACGCGTTCACCACTACACCAACCCGGTGGGTTATTCAATATTTATCTAGAAGAAATTATCAACACTGGTTTGAAGGGTAAGAGGTAAGAGGGTAAGAGCAATAGGTGGTAGAAGAATAGAATGTATACGATTTGCTGATTACATGATGGTGCTGGCATAAAGTGTAACAAAGTTAAATGAAATGCTTAGCAATCTAAATGAGGCTTGTGAAAATCTAGGGGTGAAAATTAATAAAAAGAAAACAAAATGTATAGTATTAGGTGGCAAGAATTGAAATATTAATATACGAATTGGGACTGGCCAGCTCAGAACAACGATGGTGACGTCCCTAGAGGTGATAAACGAATGACGACTCCAAGGAGCCGCCGCCGTTCGCCCTCGGACGCTGGCCACATACGGCCATCCCTCGCTAGCTGTCTGTGTTGGCCCAGTGACCAAAGACTCACTGGATACTGGCTAGCTTCTATCCTGTCTGATCCTTTCTTCCTCTATCTTAGCCTGGATCATTGTTGTTACGGCTCTAAATATTCTGCCCCAAGCGTCTTTATCTCTCAACGGTATTTTTATTATGTTGTTCACTTGAATATCTTCTATCAGCTGATCTGTGAACTCCCTTCATCTAACGCATGAGAATATTAGATGTTCCGCCATATCTACTTCTCCACAGTCGCTACATCTCCTGGGATTGCTCCTTCTGAACCTAAATAAGTAGTCAGAGAAGCAGCCACGTCCTGAAAAAACTGGATGAATTCATAACTCGTATCGGCATGTTTTCTTTCCACCCAGCTTCTGACATCCTTTATGAGTCTATATGTCTGGTGACCTGTCTCGCTGTCTGCCATCTTTTATTCCGCAGTTGGTATATTTCTTCGATGGCCTTCGTTCTGTCCTTACCCGACGCTATGGCCGTTCTCGTAATAGCCTGGAGATCTATCGGAGGTATCCCTGCGATCACCGACGCCGGTTCCGAGCTTATAGTTCGATACTCCGATTATTCTTAAGTTAAGCCTCCATTGTTGTCTCAATAGCTGCATTCTACTTCGGCCCTTCTTCATTGCATCAGCGCAAACTGGTACCCCGTATAACAGTACTGAGTTATACACACTAGATAGCAGTCTGCTCTTCTCAGTCTTCGGGTCTCCTACAGTGCTCATAAGTTTCGTTAGTGCCGATATTACACGTTTAAATCTTTTAAAATCCCCACATTTGCCCAGGACATTTATGACCAAGTGATTAACGTGGTCGTTTAACCAAAGTTCATGTTCCAAACTGAAAATATTTTATTTCTTCTTCTTCTTTATTTCTTGCCTTAAGAAATCTTTTATTTCTATTTTATTTCTTAAGGCAAGCATTTTACTTTATCTGGAAAGTTTTGAAATGTTACTATGCATACTAGGTAACAATTGGTGAGAAAGAGTAACTAATTATCAGGTCTAAATGAGATTAGGAGTATGATTAAGACAATACAAGGAAGAGAAGCTAATCAGATAGGCCACATCCTAAGACATGACAGTATTCAAAAAGTAATAATTTAAGGAAAGCTTGCGGTTGTGAGCGCAAGAAGGAGGTTGGAATGTTGTCTGATTTGAAAGGGCGACAAGGATACTATAATTTAAAAGAAAAGGTTCAGGATAGACCATCATGGAGAATGGTTTTTTGATACCTTTCAGTAGACGGTTCCACTAAAGAAGAAAAAGTACCGTAAATACAAGCTGGTAGCTAAAATACCTTCTCACAGTGTCTGGTCTTATTCAAACCCCTATAAAGGGATGGAGGCAAAAAACTTTTTTTATTTTTTCATTGTTTCTGGACATTCTTGCGCTAATTAGACGATTTAATTATACTATTATGCCACTTTAATTATATTTTTGGGCAATCTCATTCACGGATGGTAATAATTTATCTTTTCTGCCAGTTATCATTTATTTAAGCTGATATCTTGATATCAGATTACGATTTTTATGAAATTTTGTACGATGACTTTACATTTTTAGAATCAAAATTAATTAATTCCATTTAATTTTGGTTATAATTGGTCAGGGGATTGGGAGATTACGGTCTACGTGGGTTTCCTATCTTAAAGTTTAACTTGAGTAGAATTTCAATTTTTTTCATATAATTCTTTACTTGTCATAATTTTCCTCTAATTTTCCTCTAAGTCATAATTTTCTGAGGGAAAAGTCCTTCGTAATATAGCTTTATCGTTAAGTAAATTACATAACGGGAAATTTTAATTTTTTTAACTAATCATTCTGTAATGAAAATGTTACATTAAAAATTATCGGAAAATGGGAAACCCGCTGATTTAAAAACGCTAAAATTTGGTGATATATATAAAAAGAAAAGATTTTTAGTTAATAGTAGATGAATTTTTTTAGATAGGCGTAGGTTGGAGAATAATAAAAAATTCATTTTCCTTATTTTTTTTATTTAGTTTTTTAAAGATTATGAAGCGAATTTATTAATATTTATAACTTATCTGCCCAACATTTTTTTTATTAGATCAGTATAGTAATAATATATTTGTAGTCATTCACAATTAAATTTTTCTTTTATTTTAATTTGATGACGTAATAAAAAATTAAAGAAATTGCTTTGTATACGTAATATTTATGAATGATGTCATAGAATCTTGACATCTTATAGTGGTTTATTTAATAGTAATACAGATATAATATCGGGTAGTTTTCATAAAATTTAGATTATTTCTTTGTAAAAGGAAGAATGAGTCATATATTGAATTAAACGATGAGTGTAATACATAGCCTAATCATGTGCGTCTACTTGTTTTTTTTTTCAGTCTATAAACTTTCCTCGTTCAGTGAGGATGAATGAGTGTCTAGTGCTGTGCGTTCAATGAGTTGTAATTTAGTATTAACATAATTTAGTACTATAAAGTAATATTGTGTATGTAAAATGTGTTGGAGTGTTTGTATTTTACGTATTTCATCAGTTTTATTAACATATTTGTGATGTTTTAAATTTATTGAGGTAGTAGTGATAATTTTAAAATTGTGATTTTTTTTAACATATTGCCTATTATATTCTTCTTACGCCGGTAAGTTGTATTAATGATTTTTTTTTAAGGATGATGACTATTTCTATGTGATTTTCTTAGTAATTTTTTTTTTTTTAATTTAATGTATTTCGTTTATCTTTTTAAATCTTTTTATCGTGTTTTATGTGTTATGTTATGATTATACCAAGGAAATATTTAAATTTATATAAAAAAAGGCAGACAGGCTTTAACTCGATGTCTTTTTTTTGTTTTTCTCTCTACACACACACATATATATATATATATATATATATATATATATATATTTAAATTAGTACCGATCGTTCGACCATCATTCATTTTAATTTAACCAAATCTCTTAACTCGATATTTTATTTTTTATATATTAGAAATACATATTATTCAAATTAGAACTTATATCTTTTATTTTTTTTTCAAATGCCATTACCAAAATTGTAGTATACAAGTCACTAGGCTCTCACGAAAACGGCTTATTCTTAAAAATAACAAACATCCCATATTTTCAAGGATAGAAATGAAATATTTTTCCGTTGTCCATTAAACAGAAAATTGCTGATACATCATTCCAAACCCATTAAAATTCTGATTATATTTAACCTTACAAGCGATTAATTTATTCTCATCACGATGGCCGACTTTATTGGGAATATCATTACTCACATAGAAGTTAATGTATAACTTTCTATCTGGAAACAAATAATTAAATTAATGCTCATCCTATGGAATTTTATTTTTGGCTTGATGAATTAATTCATCACAGAAGCTTACAGGGAAGCTTTTATGTAGGAATATGGAAATGAAATTTTATAGAGTACAAAAAATATCATGCCGGACCGGAATTCGAACCGAAAACTCTCAGCTGAAAGCTGATACGCTACCACTCCGCCACGAAGATTGACAGAATTAGTTTTTCTTTGTTTTTATGATTGTCTATAATTTCTTTTGAATCATAAAAAATTATTGTTTGTCACCCGGCTTCATTTTATAACAGGAGATGGTTAACCGGTATTTTATAAAAAGGAAAACAAAAATCAGGTTATAGCACTAATAAAGGTTTGTTTAAGTTAAATTTAATTCGGTTAATATCATAAAAAATTAAGGGATTTTTAAAAAAAAGAAAAACATCTGCAATAACATATGACGCTCAACCTACCCAAAATAGCTTTAACCTATTTTTATTTTTTTGTCTAATCGTTAATTCCATTTAGTTCTCTATAGTTTCGACAATATTTTCATTAGTTCGGAAATTTTACGAATTAGTGTGTTACGAAGCAAAATAGGTAGCCAATTTCACACTAGTCTACCCAAAGTGCATTTCGATAGACTTCACTTTAATTTTGGACTTATCTACTCCCCAAAATTTAAATTTGCTAAAAATAAAAGGATATAAGGATATCTTACGGAATTAATGAAAATTTTGTCGGAACTAGCGTGGGACTAACGATTAAAAGAAAAAATCCATGTAAGTCGGCTATTTTGGGTAAGTGAACTTCACGTTTATTCTTTGCAAATTTTCGTGTAACAATTTTTATCTTCAGATACATGAGGTTTTGTTGTCCTCTCTATTTCTTTTTATCCTGTACTAATTTTAATTCAAAATATTGTTTACATATTCTTCATTATAATCTTATTTTTTTACTTACTTCTTGACCACGGGAATCGGAAAAACTACTCTGGTTTTGGTTAATTGGTCCATCAATTCTACTTATATTAAGCCAACCCGAGCCAATTTGCACCCGACTTACCACAAATCAAACGTTATATTTTACTTCCAACGTAGTCTGGATTTTCCCAACGAGATTTTTGGTCAACCCTAAAGTCTCGTTCCATCGGTTCCTATCAGCTATTCTTTCGTTCCCCATTCGCGCAATATGTCTCTTTTCCTTTTATCTGGAGATCCTTGGTTCGAATCCTGGTCAGGTATGGCAGTTTTCATACTCTATAAAATTCCATTTCCATACCCCGCAGTCAAGCTTCAATATGTGGCGAAATCGTCAAGCAAAAAATAAAATTTTATGGAATAAGTAAAAAAAAAGTGGTGTTCATGGACGTAATTATAAAACAAAATTGTTCGCTAGGATAGGATATATTGTTTATTAAATTTGAATAACAAATAGTGGCTGGGATTTGTATCCATGAACCGATAAATTAAAAATTTAAATATTATGGATTGGTTTTTGATCTGTCACCTTTTAAACAGAAATGTTAAACGTATAGCTAGCGTTATTAAGTATTCTACTCACATTGAGTAACTATGATAATAATTATATTGTTGGTTAACTAAAAATAATTTTGTAAAATACAGCCAACGCTATAAAAAAAAAAATAGAAAATTGCCGAAGATGTATTTCCGTTGTGTGATAAATATGAAATATCATTAGTTTTTTCTGCCGTTATTTTTAATCACATGGGCTGCCTCTGTATCCCAAGATAAGTTTATAAATAAAATATAAAATTTATTTTAAGAATTTAAAAAAATCGCTTACAATTTTTTTTTCAATTTAAATACTATTTTAAAAATTTCAAACAGTTATGATTTCAAATTATTTTATTTTTCGTTTACTTTTCTCGAAATTATTTTTTATTTTTCCCCTCCCCATTTAACAAAACAAATTATTGAAAATTATGATTCACGTGCAATATCTACCTCTAATAGAATTCGAAAATTAAATTATTATACAATAATTCATTAATCGGTTAATTACCAATTTATGATGTTAGATTGAAGATGAAGTGTGAAGAGGAATTTCATGAAATTAGAAAAATTACTGGGATATCAGTTGATAAAATATGATTTAATAATTATCTATGAAAAGGAAATAGCATAAGTAAAAAATAAATACTAAATAATGATTGTTATATTGTATAATTTAGTAAGGTTTTTGCATTTTTAAATATTAAAAAATGAAAACGAAATTATTATAAATTTATCTTAAATAAATATTTAAAGTGGTATCATGACTTCTATTGCTGTGATAAAGGGATTAAAAGAACGAGTCTTGTCTACTAGTGTTGATTGTTTATTTGCAGGATAACGTAGAGGTCTATTTCAAACGTACAGAAATTTTTGATTAATAAGGAAATATCTCAATTATAATATTAATCAATCTTTTCAGATACTAATATTGGCTTCTCCTCGATTTAATCCCTTGTAAAATCCCTCTAAAATGTTTGCAGACTGCTTCAGGAACTACTTTCCGTAACTATCTCACTCCCTAACTGTTCTTTTAACCCACTTCTTTAAATAGTACGTAATTTTCTTTATTTTAGTAATAATAATTTTTTTAAAATTATACTCAGTTTCAGTGAACACATGCGGTAATAATTTAAAGAAAAAGTTTCAAAATGTAATGTGAGAGAAATACAAAAATTATACTATGTAAATTAAATAAAAGTAAAATATTTACCCATCGGTCAACCTGTGGCTTTTTTTGAATACGGAATAAAATCATTACTTGCTTTTCTTTAACTCACAATGTTTTTTTTCATGTTTGTCCTCAAATCATGCACCCTTAATCTAACATACTTCCTGACACTGCCTATTGATGAAATTTTGCACAGTTATTAAGGTCGGATAACAATACAATATTCAACTACTACTTTTGGAAACATCCCCCGTACGGGGTAAATTAATGGTGCAGGTGTAATAATTTAACATACTTCAAGACATTGCCTATTGATGAAATTTTGCACAGTTACGGAACTGCTGAATACCAAATGCTGCCGTTGGACATCAACCGTCCATAAAATACAAGGCAGCACTGTAGATTACGCAGTTGCTTATCTGGGTCCAAAGCTCTTTGCTGAAGGTCGAGCCTAGTTAGATCTCTTGATGGGCTTACAGGAAAAAACCTTGTAATAATGATGCATTATCAGAGATGGATCGAATGAGAAATCTTTTATAAAAACGTTTGTCGAAAATTGTGATGGTTAGTTAAGTAAATGAAATAAATCTCCTCTATTTCGTTACATTGTATAGTAAATGTTTGATTGAAAATTTGTTTGATATTTTATAAATATATTACAAATTTCAATATATGATGTTATCTTTTGAAATCCAAATTAATCTACTAATTAAAATCATGCAATGTATAATAATTTGATTAAAGTATGACAAAAGCATACAGCAAGTTTAAAAAAATTTTTGTAATATTATTTTATTAATACGGCAATAATAACGTTTCTCGCTAAAAACTTAATTTTTGTATGCTGTGTACTGTTTTACTATTTTTAGGAAGAGTCTGACAATTTATTGTATTATTTAAAAAAAATTGTTACTGCAAGTAGCTATAGACTATGAGGTTTATGTTATATTTAAAAAAAAAAAATAACGCGTTAAAATTTGATCCTTTTTTTAATACCGACTTTTCGAAGAAAAATACGGTATTTCTTTCAGTCGCATAGTGTGATTGGGGGATGAAAATGAATTTTCTTTATGTTTTGAGGTATGACGAATACGAAAATACCATTCGTTTAAACTGTGGTCTCCTTATCTTGTATTTATTTACAGGTCTATGTATAAAATGTTGTAGCTCAAAAATCTCCAAAACTGGTAGATCAATTTCATTGAAATTTAGGTATGCTGTAGAACTGTATCTGAAGGGTTGAGTGTGAAAATTTGATAAAGATTGGTCGAGTTCTTGAGTTACGCTCAATCTAAAGTCGAAAAAATTTGAGCGGGGCAAGTTAGAAGTGGTTTGTTATAATGCTACAGGTTAGAACGTTGACGTTTCTTTATCTGCGGTATCTATTATTAGTAATATTGTTCGCTTATTCAGGTAGCGTTACCTACTTTTAGAGTCATGATAATTGGGTATGTGTTTGAGCGGAGCAAAAGGAAACAAAAGAAAATAACGAAATGTCGCTTTTTTTTGCGTAGAACAGCGCAAGAGAATCGTTTTTGTTAAAATTAGGTTTGGTAACGAGTGATCTATTAGTGTAAGTTACATAAGATACAGTGATAAGGACAAGATATTGTTTTAATCGCTTAATAAATCTTGATAAATTAAAATAATTACAGTTTATTTTATTTAATGAGTTTTCAAACATTATCATACATCAACTTAAAATGTTTTATTTTACGGAATTCTTAATCTGAATATAGAATTAATATTTTTCATTATGCCATTACCATTTTATAACTGAAAATAGAAATTAAAAAATCCTCTACTTCTGTGATGGATCTACGTCATACGGAAACTCTGGGCTCATATCCCAAACAGGTTTAGTATTTTACTTATTTTTGAATGATTAATTCACCTTATAAGATGGAAACTTGTGCATGGTAATATGAAATAGAAATTTTGTAACGTATAAAAAATGCCATGCCTGATCGAAATTCGAATCGGGGATCTCCGGATGAAAGACAGAGACGCTACCACTCCGTCACAGAGATCGGTGTTATTTTTAATACTATACAGAATTACGAGTAAACTATCATTAAAATAACTGTAATTTGATGTGAGCTTATTGTTTATAAAATGAAAATAAATTAATATATTTTAACCTAACAAGCCTCGCAATTACACAGCAATGGTTTTTATTTTTATTCAGCGAAGAGAGAGTTCGTAACTGACAAACTCATACGGTACGTGAGTATCAGCTTGCCCACCTTTGCTTAGCGAATTTGAAGACAGTTTAATAGAAATTTTGTTATAGGCATGTGCGGGCCGTTTATAAAATGAAATAAATTGCTTTATAATGAAAAAAGAAAACGATTACTTATGCGTTAATAATTCATTGTATTTAATTCGTCTTATGCTTCTTTGTACTTTTAGGTTTGCTTCGCGATGAAAGTGTTGCAACCCGTTTTATGTGAGTACTACATATTAGCTTTTCTCGATTTTCCGGCTTTGGACCAGGTTACAAATTCTATTTTGTTTTCTGTGATTTTTCACAAATATTCTTTCATCATTTCACTGGGCCACTGTTTCTTTCTTCCACCCACACATCTAAATTCATGATATTTTTTTTTATTATTACTTTGGCTTGGGAATCTTCCAATTTTTTATTTTCTTCTAAAAAAATCGTTAAGCTGTATTTCCTTTTTAGAGATCTGTTTTACTCCCAAACATTTCTAAGAACCAAGTTAATTTAGTTTTTCTGTTTTTAAAGATTTCGAATATTTGTCAATCTATTTTTGTCCATTCTTGAAAAATGACCTTAATATATTGTTTTGTTTTTTTTTATTTTTATTATTATTAAATCAGAAAGTTTTTCATTTTTCTTAATATTCGCAATTATTTTTTATTCTGCAGGCTCCGTTCTCTTTTGTGGGGTTTAAAATATTTCTTAAAATTATTTTTTCGCTTTTTTCTATTTCTTCTGTACGAATTAGGTTTAAATATTCTGATTTGTAGAAAACGTTCGGGTTTAATTATTGTATTTTAGTCAAGATAAATATATCACCATACTAAATATAACAGATTACTAAAAATAATTCACAATTCAGAAGGCATTAATGAAAATTATTTGAGTACATACTTAGTCGATGATCTTATTAAATTGATTGGTATTAAATTTGGTTTTTTATAAAATAAAATCTTTTAGTTTTATAATAATTAGGGGTGGTGGAAAATTTGAAAATGGATCGGTAATTTATTAAAATCGTAACGGAAGCACAATAAGGTCGCTTTCCTTATTGTATTAAGTTACATAAAAACATTAATGTTGTCTGGTTTGATACGATGGGTATTGCTATTATTTTTAGCAAAGACTGTATATACATAAATATAAACACAAGGGAAGGTTAACGTTTAAATTTTTTAAATATAGGTCTACATGATTCATGACTGATTGCCAAACAATGATCTTAGACACAGACACATCTTAAACACTCTTTCTCACTTTTTGAGAGAATCCCAAGAGATGCTACTATATTTTAGATTATAATTACAAAAGAAAGCAGTGAAAAAAATAAATATTTCTTCAAATTTTGCGTTCTGAAAATTAAATTTTTTATTTAAAAAAATGACTTGTTTAAGTTACATTAAACAAGATTACGATTAGGTTACCAGTGGAACTTTCTCTGCAAAATTAAAAATTAATCGTATTAAAAACAAATGGATCGATTTGGTGAAAATAACGCTTGAACATAGTTTAAAAAAAATAAATAGTGGACATAAATTTAGTAGATTTAGTTTAAAAAAACGGTTCGAATTTTCCTGCTTTTAAATGTATTAAAAATATTAAATCTGTTATGTAGTAAATAATTTTTTCGTATTATCAAACTGAATTATTTTATTTTTATTAATTTAAATATTATTTTTTTATTGAAATTATATTTATGCATGTCGTACGTACGTTTATCTAACAGATAAATAATTAAATATTTTAAATTTTATAATTAAAAAAAGAACTCTATCATAGTAATGTAGCAGCAGTATTATTAATAAGGTTAACTGTAAAAGTGTTTCTACTAGATTTAACCTATAAACTAGACAGGCCGTGACGAGCTTTCAGTTCAGTTGGGATACTGTTCAAAGACCCGACCATCATGCTAAAAGGTCACAATGAACGTTTGAAGGCTACAGCAATTTTTCGATGAACAGTAGTAGTTGTAATCGTAGTTGCAGGCTACAATATACGTCAGGATGTTGATGGCGATATTGTGACCTAACCTCTAAATGTCCTTTACCCCTCTTATTTATGTTTCGTCTTTTAATATTTTTTTTCTTATTCCGTTTTAAATAACTCGTAACTTTATAAATAAATTTCAGGATTTAAATTCTTTAAATATTTGTTATTTTATTATTTTTTTTGAATATTTATTAATAATTAAATTAGAATGATATGAATAATTAAAAGTGAGATTTTTAAAACTTTATATTTTAATAAGTGAGAACAAACAATCGACTGAAGTTCAGAGCATCATAAAAACATGTCTTCGGGGTTAAATTAGTACACGAGCAGTCTATATTAAAATATTTAGATAATGCTATTAGCGCGCGCTAACGTTATTTGCCGCATTTATTGTAGTAGTTTAGGAAAATTCTTTGCATTTTTATGATATGTACAGTTTAATCCTAAATGAGTCCTTCTCTTCTTGTTCAAATAATAAAAGTTTTCATTTATACATATCCTTAAATTAATTATTTTTTATGTTTTACTTACTGAATGCACAATTTACAATTATTTAAAACTTAGAGCATATGTTTTTAAACATGATTCACCTTTTTTATACTTCCCATAATGAAATATATTCATCTTAAGACAAATTGATAAGTTTGTATAAATTTTTTTTTCTTTCCAGCATGATCAATTGGCATATATTTTAAGTTGAAATTGAAGTATATATATATTTTTTTTTTTTATTGTCAGTTGAAAATTGCATGTACGATTTTATTCAACTTATTTATCCTTGACGCGGCTAGCAAAAGGAGCCTTGAGCGCTAGCCGCGAGTTCATATACGCAGCTAGCAAAAGAAGCCTTGAGCGCTAGTGCGATTTCATATCACAATAACAGGATGATTATTAAAAAACCTAATTAAAAATACAAAATTTAACTGAATGAAAATACATGATTTTTCCAACATGATACATAAAAATAAAAACAAAAAAAAATTAAATTGAAAAATTAAATTAAATAAAATAGACAAAAGAAAAAATACATAGAACCAGAATGTAAAATTATTTAAATCAACATTGAAATCGATAAAATAAATTAACAATAAATTCATGATCTAAAGAATGAGAGAAAACAAATTTCATAATGGAGAAATAAAAACTAATAAATTATAAGATAACATATGATAAGACAACAAGAAATATTCATATGATAAGACAGCTGAATATTACAAATTCACAGCATTCACCTAAACATTCACAGTTTTACATATGTAGATTTTTTAATGTAAAGTAGTATGTTAATCTATTTTGTTGTAGCTGTTCATTCTAATAATGTGTTAAATTTGTTTTTATTAGTGTGGATTATTTTTGTATTTCTATTTGGTAATTTAAAACATTTGTTTTGTTTAATCCATTCATCTATTTCTTTGATTAGATTAGATTACGTTTTATTATTTGTACGTTAAACCATCGGGGACTTTGTTAGAAAATATACTGGAATAATAAGAAAATTGACGTTTGCAAATAGTTAATTTTGAAAAGAATGTGATATAAGTATTTGTTACTGCTGAACGAGTATTGTACGGTGTATTTTTAAATTCAAAATCATTTATGTATTTATTTATTTGTAGTGTTATTTTCTTGACACGTATTAGCCTCAAAGTAGGTGTTTTAAATTCTTCAAATAAGCTTTTACTGTGATATAACCTCGGTCTACCGAGAGCTGCTCTAATTAAATATTTCTGGAGAATAAATATTATTAAGATGGGTATCATATGTTCCTTCCCGTACCTCGATTCCATATTGAAAAAGCGATTGAGCATATGCAAAATATATAATTCTTATTATTTCAAGACCTTTTATTTTGTTTATTTTGAAAAGTATGTATGAGTTATTTAAAAATAACTTAAAATATAGATTAGCAAATATAAATTGTAATTTGCTTAAAAACTTGAGGTTAATTTGTTATCATTTTTAAAATTTAAATACAGATTAAAATTTCTTATTTTTACTTTTCTGAATAAATAGTTATACTGTTTTTTTTTGTCTACAGTCATTTGACTGGTTTGATGCAGCTGTCCAAGATTCCCTATCTAGTGCCATCGTTTCATTTCGGTATACCCCCTACATCCTGCATCCCTAACAATTTGTTTTACATATTCCAAACATTGCCTGCCTACACAATTTTTCACATCTACCTGTCCCTCCAATATCAAAGCAACTATTCCAGGATGGCTTAAGATGTATCCTATAAGTCTGTCTCTTCTTTTAGCTATATTTTTCCAAAAGCTTCTTTCTTCATCAATCTGCAGCAACACCTTTTCATTTGTCACTTTATCCACCCACCTGATTTTTAACATTCTCCTATAGCACCGTATTTCAAAAGCTTCTAATCTTTTCTTCTCAGGTCCTCCGATCGTCCTAGTTTCACTTCCATTTAAAGCTACGCTCCAAATGTATACTTTCAAAAATATTTTACTGATATTTACATTTTTTACGTAAGCAAATTATATTTCTGACTGAAACCTCGTTTTTCCCGGGCTATTCGGTATTTTATATCGCTCCAGCTTCGTCCAGCTTTAGTAATTCTACCTTCCAAATAACAAAATTCTTCTACCTCCATAGTCTTTTCTCGTCGTGTTTTTATATTCAGTGGTCCATCTGTTTTATTTCAACTACATTTCATTTCCTTCGTTTTGTGCTTGTTTATTATCATGTAATAGTGTTTTTTGAAAAACGTTGTACTGTAGAGCAGCGATTCTCAACCGATTTAGCTCCTCGACCTCCAAAAAGCAAAATTATAATAAATATTTCACGACCCCACAACCCCAACCCAATCAAACGTTTTTAAAACTATTTATCTGCGGCTGCTTGCTAAACTGTGCGATGAAATGGGCGAAAAGAAAAAAAATCCTTCTTTTCCATACAAAGTCAGATGGTTATCATGGGGAAAAGTGTTAACACGGTTATTCGAATTGCGAGATGAATTAATAATATTTTTCCAGGATAAATAATCGCCATTCTCAATGCTTTCACAGAATATTGAGTACATGTTACTGTTGGCTTAATTAGCCGATGTATTTTTTCATTTAACGATTAGAGTGTAAATTACGTTGACGGGATAAAAACAATTTAATAATTACATACAAAGTTCATGTTTTCATTAAGAAATTTGATGATATCTGGATTATTCGCCTTCAAAACAAAAATTTTGATATTTTTCCAGTCAGTTCCGATTGTAGTGAAATAAATTTAGATGAAGAAGACACTATTATTCACCACAGTTTGGATAGCATGAAGATGGATTTGCTTGAGCTAAAGATTCAGTTGGCGGGATATTTTCCGGAAGATAAAAATCATTTCTCGAAGAGACGGGTACTGAATCCATTTAGCGAAAACGTTACAGTTGCTAAATTACCGGTTGAGATTCACGACCGGCTCACCGAAATGTCTGTCGATAAAACCTTACAACTATGGTTCACATCTGAAGATATACGTTTTGGCTTGCTCTTTGAATTGAATATGGAAATTTAGTCGCAGAAGCATTGAAAATATTAATCCCTTTCACCACATCTTACCTCTTTAAAAAAGAGTTTTCGTCTACGGCTCCTCTAAAAACTAAATATAGGAATCGTATTTTATCGCTTGAAAATATTTTGCCTTTTTTGTGTTTCTAACATAGATTCATGTATGGTCAAAATTTTAAATGAAAAACAAACGTAACCATCTCATTAATTTATTATCTTTTCATGTGCACTTATAAATGTAAGTAAAATGTTTATAATATTTTTTTTTCTCATAAAATCATTTCATTATTGTATACGTGTGAAGTTGTAGGCTAATTTTGCAACCCCTTCCCTTTCAAAATACAGTGACTCCCAGGTTGAAAAAAGCTGCTGTAGAACTATGCAGTAGAAGATAAGGGAAATTATGGCTAATCAGTTAAACATTTTGCATTTCAGGGTTTTTACAAAACTTGACGTTTCATGACCTCCTTTAACCGATGATAAACACAATTTTAATATTGAAAATTTTCGAAACAGTATGGGTACGTTAGAGGATTGATTTTTGCTTGATATCTCCAGACTAGATGGATCGATTTAGATGAAATTTAACCTGATGATTTCTGTGTATACAACATCGATGGAATTTAATTTTGGTTAGGGTTGGTGGTGATATACGGTCAACATACGTCCCGTATCTCAAAATTTTATTGAAAGAACAGTTTTTTCCGTGTTTTTAAATCTCTTCTCGGGAAAGTTAAAGAAAATTGTTCAGTAAGAACCGTAATCTAAACCTTAAACCTTAAAAGATGAAGATTAAGATATTATGTGTTATCGATAATATTTTACGGAACGGAAACACGGACGATTAGGTAACGCATCAGGGATCGATTTGAGAAGTTGAGGGATATTGAAATTGAGCTGGGTAAATAAAGTAACAATGTACTTAGAAGGACGAAGAAAGAGAAAAAATGATGAATGTAATTACAGTAAGAATATACCAACATCTGGGCTATTTGATGAGAGGAGAGTCTTACTGCAAATTACAAGTACAATTAATAATCGTACAAGGAAAGGTAAAAGAAACACAAGAAGAAGACTTATTTTTTGGTTTGACAATTGAGACAGTTATACAACGGTAATTCTGAAAAATTATTTGAGCTGGCACATTAAAAATCATATATAGCCAAATTGGTTGCCAACTTTCTTAAAGGGGATGACGCCTAAAGAAGAAGAAATCGGAAAACTTGAGCAGCTCTTTACCATCTTTTTACACGGCTGCCCAAAAAGTAGTGTAATTTATTTAGGGTGTATGTAGGTAGTTTTTTCTACCTTAGCAGCTCAACGGCTGAACCGATTTAGATTTATGACCCCGCGTTGGAATCCTTATGTTACCGGAAGTATCATGTTTTATTAATTTTTAAATGGAAGTTAAAAAGCAAAAGCATAATGAAAGAAAAATTAAAGGAAGAAGAGAAATAAAATTGGGCTACTTACAGAAATTAGGAACCGCAATGTTCAGAAAAATGTTCGTACAGGTTCATTTTAAACCTATAAAAAAAATCAGATGTGGGCACTACATAACTTCCCTGTACGCCTATTTAATTACATACATACATTTTTTTTTTTAAATGAAAAGTACATAACATTTTATTTCATTAATAACTTCAGATATTTTTCTCATATTTTCTTTTTTACTGTTATTATTGAAAATTATTTATCGTAAAACCTTTTTTTTACAATCAGAAGTTAATAATTATTAATAAATCAATATATTTAAATTAAAAAAAAAGTTAAAAAAAGGATATGAAGTCTGATTTTAACCGATGTGCCTTCCCCTTGTAAGATTCAAATATTTCCTAATTAAGATTTTATTTAGCTATAACTCTGGAACCGATGAAAATAAGGACGTACCACTTATGATATCGTTAAAAAGCTCTCACTGAGGACTTTACAACAGTTAAGAATAAATCCAATTTTTTTTATTCTGGCCTTTTTTGGTCACTTTTGGCTCACTGGACTGCAATCGAAAGGTGCACAACTAGATGTCAGAGCGGTCCTAAATCCAAATTTCAACATCCTACGACTAATCGTTTTTGGGTTATGCGAGATACATCGTACGGACGACACGCCGAAACTAGTCAAAATGGATTCAGTGATGGTCAAAATGAATATTTCCGTTGAAATTTGAAAACCGTAATTTTTCGCGATCGCAATACTTGCTTTACTTTGTACAAGGAGGTAAATAAGGTTCACCCAAATATAGGAGTATGTAATAAAAAATAAATTTAAAAACCACCTGCTTTGTAACATCGTAGCGTACCTCCCATATTAATTACGAGTATATTCAGTGCCTCTATGATTATTAGGAATTGTTCTTAAACATTAGCTTATTTTTAAAAGATTTTATCCTAATTTGTATGGTATCATATTGTGTATTTTCTTCATAAAACACTTGATTTTCTTGATAAATATTTTTTTTTAATTTTACAAAAAAAAATTAACTTGTAAAAACAGCAGAATTGTACCGTGTCCCATATAGAACGCAACCCAACCTTATATTGGTAGGTATTGAAATAATAAAAAGGCATGTGTAAATGTAAATGTAATTTTTATTATTGCCATCCATTACCTTACATTTAGAGTAAATGTTGGAAGTGGCCGCCATCTTCTTGAATACAAGCTTCAATTCTTTTTACAGTGTTTCTTGCAACTTTTTTCAAAGTTTATGGCTGGATATTTAATACAGCTTTTTCAATATTGACTTTCAATCGTTCAAGTGTTCGTGGTTTGTTGCTGTAGGCTTTTTCTTTGAGATAACCCCGTAGAAAAAAATCCGCCGCAGTCAAATCTGGAGATCTTGGTGGCCACAAGCCTCAACCGCTTACACGATTACCAAAGAATTCCTCAACGAAATCAGAAGTTGAACCTGCGTAGTGCGATGTCGCATCGTCATGTTGTAGCCAGCAGTGTCTGTCTTCCTCTTCCAAGAGTGCGATGAACTGAAATAAAATATCCTGATATCGTTCTGCATTAATGGTGTACTCGAAAATAGGACCGATTATTTTCTTCCGCGATATCGCGCACCACACCCCCAACTTCTGCGGGTGCAATTGTTTTTCGTGATAAACGTGGGGATTTTCAGCACTTCAAATTCTACTGTTTTGGCTGTTTACGGAGCCATCCAAATGAAACCGTGCTTCATCTGTGAAAAATAACGAATCTATAACATTAATTCCCTCACGCAGAAATCGACGGAACCGTGGCAATATTGTAGCCGTTTTTCTTTGTCGGGCTCAAGAAGTTGATGAACCGTTTGAATGCGATAAGGTCGTAATTGTAATCGTTTGCTCGCCAGATGAGCAGTTGATTTAGACAAATTAATTTCAGCATACAAACGTGTGATCGATTTATTTGGCGAGGCGAGTAATCGGTCTTTGATTTCAGTGAATGTATCTGTATTCAACACTGACGCAGATCTTTTGTGTTCCTTGTTATTAACAGATGCGGTCTCTCTAAAGTTTGTGACTAACCTTAATACTGATGTTTTGTTAGGAGTTGGTTTATCTGGGTACTTAGGCGAAACACATCTTGCACTGCAACCGCTGATTTCGTACTGAAGTACGACTCAACAATGAAAACACGTTCATCTAGCGAAAACACCATCTTGTCTCTAGCAAAACACTGAACGTTATGATTGCATTGTTGTTACTATCGGTAGTGTTCTACTGCGTCGCCGCGATGTTCAGATGTTGGACGAGTCCATTTCAGTAACGAGTAGGGGAGTAAGCTTGACTTTTGAAATTTCATGGATGAGTGATTGATGGGTTGCGTTTTATATGGGACATTCTGTAGTATAAAATAAACCATATTGATTTTCAAAATACCTTGAAACGGATATGTCTTGTGCAGAGTTACCTTGGACAAAAGTAAATTAAATTTAATAAGATTAAAGATGAAATCTGTATTATTTTGAACTATGTTGAATTATTTTGTTTGTTTTTTTTTCATTAATATCTAGTTAAAGACTTACCTCATTTTATTATCTTTTGTTTGTTTAATAAATTTCGAAGTTCCTATTTAGTTTCTGTAGACTTTATTCATGCTATTTTATTCAGAATCAAATTTTCTACAAGCTTCATTTAAATAAGTTATTTTACACCAGATATAAAATAGTGTGTTCTCGAACCCAATTTTTTTGTCTTTTACCCCAGATTTCTTCTAAATCTTAGTAGTTCATATCAAAAACTACTAAAAATACAGTTTTATGACGTACATTTTTTCAATGTTACAGGTCAAATTTTATATGAACCCACTATATTACCCCTTAATTTGGGTCCCAAGAATTACAGTCTCGCTTAATTTTACCGAAGGCAAAGAAATCAGGACGAAATCTTTTGCCAGCCGAGTCTTGCTAAAGCAGGTTTCTGAACCTATGTTTATATGAACTTTCTTCTTTATTTTCACCAGTAGGACTTTTTCTGAAAGTTATTAAATTCTTCGTGAATTACAATACTATTTTTTTTTTTTTCAATGGGAGGGAGAGTACATTTTCAGTTAAATCATGATTTTTTATTTATTTATATTTTTCTTTACTTAAAATGTAAATTCAAGGTTTCTTATTTGAATTAGTTATTAAATAGATGATTCTGAAAATTTTAATTTGGAATATAATTTGATTTTGTTACAGTTTTTAAAAAAAATATAACTTCCATGATTTCTTTTATTAGAACTAACAACGTATACTTTACAAGAAATTCAATGTGCAATATTATTTATAACTGGAAATTAAATTTTGTTTCGTGGAAAACTTGATTACGTTGAAAGTTGATGACTCAGTAGTGTGCATAATTTTTCCATTAACATGAATCATTTCCAAAATATATTTAAAGACTTTTAAATATTTTCTTTTCTTCTTTTTCATATATTTAAATAAATTTATCTTATCTGATTTGTTATCAAAATATCTTAAGTCTTCTGATCATATGATACTGGTTAATTAGCATAGTCATTTTTAGGCCGTAAATGATGGATTCGTATTAATTTTTGTTGTATATAAAATGTTATAATCTAGTTGTTGTATATGCTTATTTTTTTATCAAAGTAAATACACAATTTTTTTTTTTTTTTTTTTTTTTTTTTTTTTAAAGAAGCGATCTTATTTGTATATTGATTTGTTGTATATTAATCATTTCTACTACGATTTAAATTATTATCACAATAAATTGACAATATGGATACAAAACCTCTTAGAATATGAAAGTTACTACAATGTTGTTAAATCACAAACGAAAGGCGACCGAAAAATGCATGATCTAGATTTGGTGGTCTTATATCAATAAAACCCAAAAAAAGATCCTTGGTGGATATTATTTTCGCATATTTTTTTGAGAATATCTTAAAGTATAAGAGAAAATATATTTTTTGTTATAAAAATTTTTTCGTGAGAAAAGTTTTTGTGGTAAATTTTCTTGAGGGTTCAAAAGAAGACGTGTCATTGATGTTATGTTATATTGTTATTTATAAACTTTGTTTTTCTTCTTATTTTTGTAGCATTATAATTTTTAACTAGGACTTTGTAGTTTAATTATACGTTTTATACTAATGATGGAAAGTTGTCTTATTTGTAATCCCAGTCATTTTTTCTGTTAAGTTACGCAATTACAGTTATTTTGTTACCGATAATTTACTTTAAAAGGGATATCTATATTTAACTCCTTTTAAATTTAAATTAAATTCTTATGCTTTAGTGAAACAAGCAAAAAATAAAAAAACTTTAGTTTTTTTAATAATTAATTTTTTTATCACTGTCCTTTTCCTTTTAAATAAAAAGTTTGCAGATTATTCGTCATTTAAAAAAATAAAAAACAAAGATAGGTAATTCAACTTTTAATGCTAATTTTTAATAATGTTTCTTAATTTAATTTAAAAGGTAAAAACCAAGTTTGTATGGTTTGATATAAAAAATATGAACAGTAATTAAAAAATAATTAATTATTTATGAATAATTAATAGGAGGTAATAAAAATTTGTAATAAATTTAGTACTCGATTTTACGTAGTAAGAAACTCATTAAACTTTTATCAACGTCATATGAACCTGTTTAAAAAAAAGGCATTATAATTTTAAAATTTTACTTACGTTTTAAATTTTAATGGATAATGGAACAATAAATATCTATAATTTTTAAAAGGTTGTTCTATTTTAAAGAATTATGATTTTATTTAAAAGAAAATAATAACTCTTTTATAGCACATAAATAAAAAATAAAAAAACAGATCCAAGTTGCTACGCATAAATGTTTTTTTCATTCGTCTTAAGCTGGTTAAAAATGTTATACAACTATGGGGTTTTTCCAAGAATAGTGTAACAAATAGCTGTTATTTGATACGTATTTGAAATCAGAAATTTATGTGTTATTAATCAAAGTCATTAATTCCAAGAATTTAAGTAAATTAAATGACCTTGATTTGAGAATTGATAGAAGCTATTTATCATAAAAAGACATGTGTTAAGTTTTAAGATTTTACTTATTTTACCGGTTTCTTCTTCAACCGTAGAAAGGAACCCAGACAAAATTTTAGGCACATCTGCCTCCATCAAACCTTATTTCTACGTACGCAGAAACTCATTGTTGTAAACCCATACCTTTAACCATTAACGATAATGGTAAGATGTGTTTAGGATAACTGTATTGTGTAACCACAGAGGAAATGCAGGTTGAGACAAACAATTTAACCTGAAGGAATACCCCAGGCCCGTTCCAGACAGTGAACATTTATCCTGCCTATAGTTCCTCAGGAAATCGACATTTTTTTATTAAGGATATGAGGAATACATTATCCCAGTAAAGGGCGGCGCCCTTTTTCAATTAAAATTTTTCCATGGCGCCCTACGTAAGTAAAAGTATGACTATTCGTAAGTAAGGACCCTGGCAGCTCGCTAAGTCATTTTACCGGCCAAAGCCATTGCACATGCTGTCCAATGTTCGAGCGGGTTTGGTGGTCGGGACCACACGTTAATATCTGTGGCAAATTACCAGGTGATGCTGGATACTCTGTTTCCAGATGCTCCGGAGGGTGAAGCAGAAGTCGTCGTAAGGGGGGTGAGACACCATTCCCTGGCATAGAAATAGATGTATCCGGTAGATATAGACCGGCTGGTTTCTCGAATGGCACTGAAAAAGACCCCGGGAATTGACCCGAATATATTTTATCATCTGCTGCCTGTCATAAGAGAGCCGCTTAGCAGGCTGTTCTCAGGGTGCCTTAGCTAGGGTTGCTTTCCGACTTGTTGAAAGGTGGCTTCGGTAGGGGTGCTCTTAAAATCAGGAAAGGATCCGAGTGAGGTCGGCAGTTATCGGCCCATTAGCCACTTGCCGGTAATCGGCAAGTTGCTTGAAAGGCTGGTTGTGGAACGGCTCTGGGTAAATATCGATATGAACAGTTTTCTAAATCGAGGCCAACATGGCTTCAAGAAAGGGATTGGCCCAAAGGATTGCATCTTAAATGCTCTTACCGAGGTGGAAAGCATCGACTGTAAATATATTTTGGTAATTTTTATTGACATTGAGGCAGTTTCCTTCCTTGTGTTGGAGTTCTGTTCTCTATGAGTTGGAATGCCGATGACTCTCTCCTGTTAGTTCGTGGCAATTTACAACCACAACTAGAAGACAGGGCACAGGCAGCTTTGTAAACTGGGCGCATAGGTTGGTAAGAAATCGAGCACTTATTCAAAATTGAAGGAGTGCCCAACACAGAGCCTTAATCGTATGCACTGGTGTGTTTAAAACATACCAGTGCTTCAACCGTATTGGGAAAGGCTCTCCCAGTCGATTTAGTGGTGAAAGTTCGGGTGACCATGTGGAAATTGCGAAGAGGTAGGGAGGACGATGTGTTTGTGATGCGGTTTCGAGCCGCGCCGGTACCGAAGCGGAACGGTGATCCCAATTCACCGGTTTTAAATTTCGAACAGTTGCCCATCTCCCGCCTGCGGAGGAGCTTTACAGCCTCGCAATGGAAGCATGGCAGCAAGAATGGCACGCCACGACTAAAGGTAGGTCCTTATATAGATTTATACAGGACTTGGGAGATGGTATGCCTTTAGTTCGTTTGTAAGGACAACGGGAGCCCAACCACGCGATTTTGAACCAATATTTGTTACCGTTCAGCCTGGCAGCTGATGAGCTGTGCGTCTGCGGAGAAGTCCATTTGAACGAATACATTGTGTTTGACTGCCCAGCAGAACTCAGGCCACCCTGGAACGTAGAGATCAAGGGAAAAATTGGCCACTCATAAGCGTCTAGTCAATGGGGCGTGAGCCGCATTGTAGGCTAATGATGAATACAGATTTTATCTACGGGTATTGCATCCTAATTCTAGAGAAGCTGTTGAGGAATACAGTCGACGATTTTCTAACCGAATTATTCTCAATAGACGGTCATTTACAGATACTCATAAAAAACAGAAATAGGAGCATTCGTAGTAAATTTAGAACAGAAAAGTTGAAATATGAAATGATAAAGCGAAGTTTAATCTGCATTTTTTCAAATTCCACATGTTAGCATACATAAAAAATTAAATCGTTAAGGTTTCATCCATAGCAATTTCAGCATGTGAAACATCTGAAAAAAAGTTCAGAGAATGAATTACCGTTAATGGTTACTGAAAATTAATACTCTTCACGGAAGAAGAAAAATGAACACGATAATGCCATTAATAGTAAAATTTAGAATGGAAGAAATCATTACTTAACTACTGAATCAAATTTCTCGTTTGTCAATAAATATTTGGTGCGAGGTAAAAGGAAATGCTATGATGTTTTTAGTTGTTTACTTTCGGGGATGCTTATCTAAACTGTTTTCAAAAAGCTTTTCAGTTTTCCTTCTGATGAAGAGTCGCCCATCTCCCGCCTACGGAGAAGAGTTCACAGCCTCGCGACGGAATCATGGCAGCAGGAATGTCACACCACGTCCAAGAGAAGATCCTTGTATACATTTATACAGGATCTTGGGGGATGGTATGCCTCGACTTCGTTTTTAAGGGCAATGTGTGCCCAGGTGCTCACCAACCACGCCGATTTAAACTATTATCTGGTTTGGTTCCGCCAGACATCTGATGAGCTATGCGTTTGCGGGGAGGTCCAGTCGAACGAACACATGATGTTTGACGACCGTGCTCTTGGGGGTGGTCAGAGACCGGGCCACCCTGCAACAGAGGTCAAGGGGAAAATTGACCACTCACAAGCGGCGATTCAATGTAGCGGGTGCCGCATTGTCGGATCGTGTGGGAGTTGCTTGATGCCGTTGCTTTGTTTAATTGGTATCAGTCGTTTAAGGGATATAAGACTCCTACCGCTTGCTGTAGGAAGATACCCTGGAGAAATGTCGATCAAATATAGTCCAAGCGCCATAATATGGTGGACAGATACTTGCTGACATTCAGCGACCAAGTGTGGCAGAAAATTGCTGTTCGTAAGGCACAGTAGCCGTTTGTGGCACGGACATTCGGTCTTATGCTTTAGGCCGACCGAATGGGGTGGTGGTGGGAGAAATGCCAGACAAACCAATACTCGTAAGTAAGAGATAAAAATAAATAAAACTCGTGTATCTTCATTATTTTTTTTACTTTATTACATTAAATTAATAATTATAAATGTCTTGGTTTAATTAATTATGAAGCTTTTACAATATTTCTCGGCGCCCCTGTGAAGAGGCCCCGGCGCACAGTTTGGGAATCACTGCACTATCCTTTACTTAAATTAGCCTAAATACATGTTACTGTATATTACGTTTTCTCCATCAAAATCAAGAACCGTCTCTTATTAAGTAAAGGCACTATAAACATTTGACAGTGATTAAATCTTGACATAAGAGGTACAGTAATTTATTGATTTATATTTATTTTTTCCAGTCTTTTTTATTTATATAAGTCTCAGGAATGTGACTTCTCATCCCGTATAAAGTGGTCGACCACCTATTTGGTTATGGTATCTAATATAGGTATCTAAAGAACTACCTGAGAATAGCTCAAGGATTTCTTAAGGATAAGAAATCCTTACCTACCTACTCCTACCTACTCACAATCCTACTCCTTACCCAAACACAAAATTATTTGTTATACGAAGTACTAAGGTAAGCCGAATCCCAATTAGAAGGATAAATCTTGAATTTATATAAGAAACTAGCATAAGAAAAATATATATATCTTTTAAAATGATATACGCTATCAAAAATTAATTTCTAAACGGTTTGTAAAAATTTGAATGTATATTTTTTTTTAGTATTTATATAGAATTTTGTTAAAAATTGTATAAAAAAAATTATTGAAAAAAACGATTCTAATATGGTATTGCTAGGTGAAATAGTAAATATATGTATATTTTTTTAGATTTACAAGCAAATTACACAAAATTATTGGAAAATAATTTTTTCTGACTAGTTGATTACGTTTCACTCATATAAACACTTACGTGTAGTGTTTAGTAACATACCTACATTTTACAATATTTCACAACAAGATGTAATTTTTTAAATGTTAATTAGAGGGACTTGATTGCAACTGGTGATGCAATATAAAATTGTAAGTACGATTAATTCATTTACTGAAAGTATAATCAAATATTGTGTAAAAGGTATTTCACCACTTATTGATTGACGCGCGTATGGATTTCTGTAGACTCTTAGAAGAATTCTTAGGAGTTGTTAGAATGTGTTCGCGCGCGCACACACACACATCGAGAGAAAGAGAGAAAAACAAAGTATCTTAACGCAGAAACGGAAAGAATTTCAGGAGATCTTTAATAATAATGAATAATGAATAAGAATATTTATAACATGTTTCGTTTTCGAATTATAGGTTGTGAAAAATTCCGTCCTGATTTATATTCCAAGCATAAAATGAAACCATCTTGGAAATTAAATAAAAATATAAATTTGATGGTTTCATGTGATTTTAGACTTGAAACATTGTATAAAACTGGTTCCAGAACTGTAAGACTAGTAATTTTTGAGAAAACTACTGTAAAAATACAAAAAACTGGTGTTTCAACACTATTTTACGTTTGATGTGCAATAACTTAGTTGTGGTTTTGTGTTTAACAATAATTTTCTGAAAAATAATAGACAGAACTAGAATAATAGAAAAATAATAGAGATAACTTTTTTAAATTTTCTAGTCGAAAACCTTTGAAAAAATCAAACTTATCCCTTAATTTAAATTGATGGAATAATAAAATCAAATAAAGCCTTGAATTAAATTATTTTACCTTGGAAATAGAGATCTGGACGTAATTTTTCGTTAGTTCTAACTCGAAAACGAAACGTTTCACAATTCCTATTTACATAAACGCTTTTCTTTATTTTCTCTTGTAGAACATACTCTGAAAATTCCTATACATTTCATAGATTTATATATAAGTATATATATAAATGAAGTCATACTGAAATTCTTGGAACTTAAATTAAGCGATACCAAAACTGTATATCTTTTGTAACTGCACATATTCGTTTATAATTTCTTCTTTTCTTTAGGCGGATATACCTAAAAGACCACGCGAATTGAACAGCATTTGCCTCCAGTTGGAACTTCTTAGTCGTAACTAGTCTGATCCATCCATTTTGATCTTTGGTTTGCCTGTGGGTCTTTGTCCAAACGGATTAGCTAAGAAAAACAAAAATTGGTGTGAAAAATACAATTTTTTACGTTCGACGTACAATTATTTTTTTTAAATTGTCAATAAACAAACTTTTCCATTAAAATTTGTATTTAATTCTTACAAAATTTATTTAAGTAACGGTCAACTGATTACGAAAAAGAGTTTAAAAAATTTTAATTTTAATAATTGAAAACAGAATTTTTAGAACGGCAGAAAAATACTGTATTATAATTTTAAATCAAAATAAAAAAATTTGTATTTATTACAAATCTAAACACTAGATCCTTCATCACCATGATGATACTTTTTTCTTTTTTTTTAACCTCTGGAAGCACCATTCGGTATTGCTTCAGGGGATGAGATGGATGGCAGTGTAGCTTGTGAAAATGCCATGCCTCACCGAGATTCGAACCCGGGACCTCCGGATGAAAGGCCGAGACGCTACTACTCGCGCCACGGAGGTCGGCCATCATGATGATACTAGGAATGAAGAACTAACGCATCTTTCATGTTGTGTGGAAGGAACGTGCCTCTAGAATGACTTTGCGACTATCTTTTTCGTCCGGTAGCTGCGTAATAAAGCTAACGCAAATGGTGCCTACTGGGTAAAATCAAACTTCCTAATCCTAATTCATTAGAAAGTGTTTACTTAAATATAAGTCTTAAATATTAGATTCATATCAAGGTCGTGGTCATTTATATTATCAGGATGTTTTTTTGTAAGAGAAAATATTGCATTTCGCTTAAATTCTTTAACGGTCAATAAGCGAGAATTGTTTTATATTGCTATTGTTATTATTAATATTATTAAAATTAACATTCATTAATACATTAATAAATTATCTTACAATATAATTAACGAATTTTATACTTTAAGTTTGCCTCGTAAATTCGTTAGTATAATTTATGTATATAATTTGGAGAAAGATGTAATAAAGTTAATTAAATGTTCTTACTACTTTTATCATATAGATATTTTAATTATTTATTAATGCTATTTGTATTAAAATTATAACTCTCCTACAACTTTAGAGTGTTTATAAAAGTATGGGAACCCTTAAATAACATTTCAATCGTTAAACAAAAAAATAAAATTTAGCGTGCTCTTACCTCAAAAAAAATCTATTTATAGTATGAGACCACACACTCGAGCATTCAGGATATCCCCAAGCGTAGGTGAACAACTCAAAAACTTTTAAATGGAAACTGTAAGATTGTGACAAATTATTTTAGAATCGCATTAAAAAATAACTATCGGGCAAAACTACAACCGAAATGGCTACCATTGAATTGCTTTTATAATTTCAAAAGTAGCCTGCTCTCTTTAATTACTTTTCAACAATAAAACAATAAATAAAATTTAGGAAAAGCTTATACCAAGAAACAAGTTATTTTATTACGATACCACTATTTGAGGTGTGCTTTTGGTCACATTGAAAGTAACTATAAAAATATTAAATGACCACTATTGTGGTTAGGTTTGTGGTAGTCCGATGTCTTTTTTTGGTCAGAATTTTTTTTCAATGCTCTTTAAAATGGTGCATCATAATCCCGTCCTTTACATTTAAAATCTTACATGAATTTTAATTAAAACCGTGTTGTATTCTTATTCATTATTAGGACTTCAATTTTTAAATGGTAGAAAACTTTGGGAAAAAACATTCAAATTTTTTTTCAAAAAAGTGTCTTATACGAAATACGTTTAAATAAATGTTGGTTCAAACTAAACCAATTTTCCAACATATTTATCTTACGATAAATTTATTTTGCACTGGCTCGGTCTTAGTTATCTTACAGTATTGTGTGGTGGTATAAAAATCTTTGGTGTATCAAATTATTAGGTATACAAACCGGTTTAATTAATAAAAATATTTGTACTTTAAATTCTTCCGTTTACAAATTATTAACCGAATTCTTTTGAGCTAATATCAATCGAGGGGTAATTATAAACAATATCGGAGTTAAAAAAGGGGTCTTTTATTTCTACCATTGAAATTTGAAGGGGTGAAAAAATACATTCATTCACCAATTTAAGACGAAGTTATTAGAATGTTGCCCATAAGTTAAATATTTTGGTTTTTGTCATTTTTTTAATCAAGTTTTATTAAAGTTTTTAATTTCATAATATTAATTTGTCTCCTCTTTAATATTCATGAGTGGATTTATGTTAAATTTTAATTAATTATTTTTCTATTTTTAAAATGTATTAATAAATTAATTGTTGACCTCTTAAGAGGGTGTAAATATGAATTCTCAGCGCTTTAAAAGGGAGACATTTTGGCCAACCTATGGTAATCCTGATGGAAGGTAATAGGTTCTTTAGGTTGAGAGGTATCAGGCCGACACTCTCACACCTAGGAAAAATTTAGCCGTTTCAAAAATCCTAAACTTTTGTCTTTGAGCTTAGGAAATCATAAATTTTAAACGGGATGAAAAAATATTGTGAATTTTGGTGCAATAAATATTTAACAAATAGGTTTTAAAAAAGTATGGAGTAGTTAATTGAAAAAAAAAATCAGTTTTTATTTAACAAAATTAAAAATAAAATGTTGCTAATTTAAATTAAACTTATATGTATGTTATTTATGCATTCACACAGCTTTTTTCACCGTTTTTTCAAGGTTATTTTGCTTAAAATACCTCTTAATGTAAATAAAAGTTATAGTATGTATTCATGTTTGTTTGATCCACATATCCTTCTAAACCATAAGATTCATTTCATTCCAACTTGGGACGATTATTACCAACTAACTGAGCAAAAATGGTATGGATGTTAGACATCCCGACCGCAACCGCTGCCGGATGAGTGAGGGGTGAGAACCCCTCACTCATTTTAACATTTTTGGTTAACATTTTGGAACGTTTGGGAATATTCTAGTATATTTTTGAACACATACTCTTATTACATTTTTAAAATTTATTGAACATTTTGCCTCTAAACTATAGGCAAGTATTGGATTAGTGTTAAGTCGTTACAGCTTTGAACTCTGTTATGTTGTAGTTTGAAAGCTGTGTTTATTTGAATGTATATTGTACATTTGTACATATTTGAATAATTACATTAGTTATTTGTATACTGAATTTTACATGTTTGCATTAGTTATTATTTGAAAGTTTAAAATACATGTACTTTCATCGAACTCCTTGCGTTTTCATTCAAACCATATTATTGTAGGGTAAAAAACAGGCTACATTTGAAAGTCTAAATTCCACAAGAAGTAATGAAAAGATCTATGTTTTCTGTAGAAAGTTAATGACAATTTTTGAAAAAAGAAATGGATGGGTTTGTGAAAAATCAAGATGCCAAGCAACGCCGGGTAAATAAGCTAGTTAGTTACCGACTAAAGCAAAATAGTATTATATTTAATTTACTTTCTAGATTTTTAAAAAATATATATTTAAAAAAAAAATGTTTCTTTATACATTATATTCTCTTTGAATGTTGTTTTTTCTAAATAAAATATAAAGGTTTAATGCAATTTTTTCAGTAATGGATATAAGATGCATAATTTTCGAGTCGGAGATGTTTTAATGAAATATTTGAAAAAAAAAATAAATAAATAACTTAACGATGATATTCTATGACTTGATATTAAGAAGCAATGAGTGTTTTCATTAATTTTCTCTATTTGCTTGCAGTCATGAAAAGTAGTAAACGTTTCTCATGTCACGTTTGACATTCCTAAATATTATGTTCATGAGGTCAGGTTTGAATAAAATGAGGGGAAGAAGAATTCAAAACGTGACAATTTACTTAAAAATGTTACTTTTTCAAAACGAAATTCTATAAATTATTTATGTCGCTATTTTAATTAATAACGGAAAGGATTATGAGTCTTCACAGACAGCGGTGGAGTAAGGCTTCTCACTTGTTGAATTTAAAGAAAATGGCGTTAGTCGATTAAAATAGAACATTATTGTTTATTAATGCAACATTTTATTCATATTATATATAAAGAGTATTATAGCTTTTATGGTTCTCTAATAATTTTTTTCTGGTTTGTCATGCAAAGATAAACATATTAAAAGGTCGATAAGAAAAATTTTTATGAACTGCTCATTAGTGATACTATACATATAAAATCCAGTTAATATATACGCTTGGTCACACAAATTACTGCGCATGTTACAATAACCTTATTTTATGTAACAATTAATTATCAGTAAGATATACTTTTCCGTTTGATTGCTGTATTTCTGATTTTTAACAAATTATTTTTCCACGGAAAAAGGTACATAAATTTATTCTTATTTACGTACTACATTTATTCGTGTAACCGGAGCCCGATTGTATGTAATTAAAAAAACCATTCATCCATCTCACCCTGATTTTCAGATTAGAAATGTGATAAACGTTTAAAAAATATCAAAAAGAAAACTCAACCGATTACAAGAAAAGTGTAGTTTCAATCAATTATCGTTAAACAGTAATTATTAATAGATAATGAAAAATTATGATAGAAAAAAGGTAATTATAAACTACAACTAATCTAAGTTACTCCAACCTTCAACCCAGATCGATTTTATCCCCGTTTTATACATACATTTAATTCTTGGAACTTAGGAGGTAAATTTGATGGTTTCATTCGGTATAGAAGTGATTCTAGTTTTCGTTTAATATAAAAACATATGATTTTTCTACCCTATTCTTTTATGGTTTTAATAAAAGTTAAAAATATCTTTTATTAAACACGAAGTAGAACTTCGTGTTCAGTTGGCGTTAAAAATTTTTCTCAAAATTAAACTCTTAATAAATTTGTTTCAGAATTTTATTTTCGTACTAGCAGTTTAACGAAGTTCTACATCAAAACTAAAAAATTGCGTTTTCTGATACCATTTTTTTCAAGTTCTATAATAATTTTCTAAAAAATTACTAGAGATACTTTTAAGACTTGTTTTATTCAATTTTTCAGGTAAAAAACCATATGAAACCATCAAAACCACCCCTTAATTTGATGTAAGTTCCAAAACCTTTAGTATGGTTTAAGAGCAGAGGTAAAAAGGTCCGGGCTCAATAATAAAAAAATCTTTTAGACATTTCTTAATAGGTCCATATCTGAAGTATAGACTTTTTTTTTAAACATTAAAACCGAAGGGAGACAACAAAAAACACACAATTTAATTTTAAGAGGCGGAGATTGATATTCCAAAATCTTTTTTTTAAATTATTTATGCATATCTTGTAGGTAACAAATTTGCTTTAATAAAGTCCTCGCTGAAATGCCTCTGAAGAAAATCGAAACTGGGTTTTTCACGATATTCCACCATCCCTTTCTGAATTAAAAAAAAAAAATTAATATGATCAGTAGCCCACATATAGAAATACTTGAGCAAAATTTGAAGAAAATCGGTTCGGTCAATCCTGAGATATAAGGCAAAAGCAGTGCGACACACGTAAGTACATACGTACTCGCTTACATACAGTATATGTTTTTTGGTCTAGACGAACTATTTGGACCCTAAAACGTAAAGATAAAAAAATCCCTGATACCCCATTTCTGACGATTATCATACTTTCCTGTAATATAACATAACTATATTCGCCGTAAATATAAATAAAGTAAAATATTAATAAAATAGTAAAATTAAAAATATGGATGCTTTGTTTACATAAATGGGGTAAAAAACCAAAGAAATGTGCTCTATAAAACATTTAATATAATAATATTATAAAAGAAGACTGATGTGAAAAGTAAAAATTTAAAAGGGCTTTTGAACTTAAAGTAATCATCTATTATTTTGTTATCTCATTGATATTTATTTTGACACTGAAGTAACTGTTAAAGGATTTTTTTTTATAGGATACGAAGCACTATAATTAAAGATACATAAATATAAACTAAACAGTCAACATCAAATAGTTATCTGCCCTTAGGCAAGTCCTTTGCCCAATTTTCATTTCTATTCTCCTCTATTACCAGCTAATCGTTTAATATCCTGATATTTCTATTTCCTTTTCGATCTTATATAGAGTTTATGCTTAACAGCCTATCTTTTGACAGTGTTTTAATTAACCTTTTTCTTATAGTGTACTCCAGTTTGCGCCTTTTATTCTGAATTTGATGAAGCTTCTATCGTCGTCGAATCTCCTTATGACTCATTTTTCATTCTGCCTGTTTATTTAATCTTTTCCCATCTCTTCCACGTGTATAATTAAAATATCTTCAGCCTTATTTTTTTTCTTTTTCTCAATGTAGTTATATAAAGTACACTTATAGAATCTTTATAGAAGTACACTCTAAACAATTATACAAAATTGCTAAACATAAAAAACGAAAGGTTTTTTTGTGTTAAATGCTTCCTTAGTCAAAGCTATTGTTTTTTTTTACTTTTGTTCATATTTTTTTTTTGTTAACTTTGCTTCCTCTTCTTTTGTGCAGACATTAATTTGCTTTTTATTTCTTGTACTCATCGCTACGTCGTTTTGCCGTACATTAATTTGCATTCATTATTTGATTGCAGTATCTTCTAATTTTTAAATTCTCGTTGTTAAAAAAATCCACCTTTTCCAAACAATTCATTCTCCTTCCTGCAAAACGAATTTATTCCTCTCCTTCAGGAGAGCTTTTTATTTTATTTATTGTATTTTTGATAAAATATTAAATGTTTTTATTAGGCAGCATCCTTACTTTACTCCTCTTCTTAGGTCAAATCAGTCGGATTTACCATCCTTTATTTTCATAAGCATTATATAGTGAAATACAAGGATATGTTTAAATTAAAAAAAAATTACATTTTAATATGTGGTCCTGATCCTTTTATTATTGTTTTGACTAAGAAATTAATGAGCTGACCAGAATTCTGATTTGGTTTTTAATTGTGTTCTATTTCGGGTAAGTTTGTATATTTTCCATCATTTTTATCCTTACTACCGTAAACTTATTTGAACATTTATCATTTATTAGGTAATATTATAAAGGAAAGTAAGTAAATTATTTATTTATTAATTCCGGACGTCTGAAGTTATTAAGTTTAGATTTATTGAGAGTACGCAGCTGCATACTTTATTCATCTAATGAGAGTTGCTTTTTACACCTTTAAATCTCCAGACGAGAATGTTTCATTATTAGTATATAGTTATTATTTTTAATAAAAATAATAATAGAATGCTGACCGAAAGACATTATAAAGGAACAGTTACAGTTAAAAAGTTATTTGTGTGCCTAGGTATCTAACTATCAACTCTCTACCTCCTGTATGGGATTTAATTTTTATTAATTTATTAAAATAAGGACACATTTAAAAATATTAATTCAGCGACTTAATTTATTTTAAAGAATTTTAATATATTTAATTGACGGAAAATTATATCTGTACTATATTCCTTTATTTTCGAAAATTACAGAGGAAAAAATTAAGGATCTTACTATATTTAAATTTTTTTCTTTTCTTGAGAATAAAGATGGATTTTTTTTTTAGAAACTTAACCTGTCCGATTTTTTAGACTTCTATTTTAGACTGTTACTGAAGGTCACACCACTTTAGTTTATACCTGTTGAAAGAATTTAACCTCCTTTTTTCAGTTTTTGCCAAATGAATCTAATGTAGCTAAAGGTTTTGTTTATATATTTATTATGTGTTAGGTAGATTACAGAAGAATATAAATAAATTGCTGAAGAGTTTTAATGAATTTATTTGGTCATATTACTGTGAATAACATTTATATAAAATATAGACTAGCATCCCCGTCGCGGCTTTTTAGATAAAAAGCAAAAATTGCTTTTTAGATATTCACATGTTGATTACTCATGCAAAAAAAAACAAATTAATATCTTGATTTGTTACAGAGAAATTAAAAATAAAAAAAAACAATAAATTTTATTGATACTCCATTTTAACCCTTTAAACTGGGAATTATAAAAAATCCTTTCTTATTTTGAACTTTCATCGTAAGAAGAACATGTATACAAATTTTCATTAATTTAACTTCAGTAGTTTTTTCTGGGCGTTGATGAATCAGTCAGTTAGTCATGACATGTTATTTTATATATATGGTATTCATAAAGTATGGCAACCTTTAAATAAATTTTTAACGTAAATCATAAAAAATTAACTTTTAATAACCAAATTAAGGATTTTGAACGGATTTTTCTGTATAAAATTATCTTACCTTAAGCTCTCAAGGGGAATAACTCAAACATTTTAAATGGAAAGGGTAGGATTGTGACTTGTAATTTTAGAGATCATTGAAAAATAATAACTTTGACCCAAGGAAGTTTCTTGGGCTAGGAATTGGTGATCTTTACTGAAAAATATATCGTTTCGAGTTAAGAGTGGCTACTAAATTTCATTTTTCTATCTTTAAAATAAAAAAAAGTTTGAAAAGTTATCTAAAGATTTCCATACGTTGTTTACACCTTGTGTATACGCATATATATATATACCCATAAAAAAAATTAGACCCCAGATTTTTCCCCCAGTTTTATATTAAGAAGACCTGAAAACGTCGAGAAAAGAAAAAAAACTCCAAAATGTTAATACACTTTACGTTATTACTAGTTTTTTCGGAATTTTTAAATAGGTTTCCGTTCCAGAAAATGAAAATTGGTATTGTATAATTAAATGTACGTATAAAAAAATTTAATGAATTCGTTTATTTAATGGTAATAAATATTTATAAAAGGCTTTAGTTATTAGCATATATGCATTATATTTTATTTAAATTAATATATTTCTAAGTAATCCGTATCTTGCATTTTTATCATTCATGATGATGACGACTTTATTGTTAAAACATTTTCATTATTATACTATCGTTCGTTGTTAGAGTTTTAAACTTTAAAAAGACGTAGTTTAAAGGTATCATTAAATTATTAGTTGTCAAAGAGTTCAATAACCTTTTAGTTGCAATCTTCTGATTGCTTTACTGCTGAGCGATATGTATGCAAATATTGTAATTGACATATCTTAGCAACGGATAAAAGTATTGTTATAATCTCCATAATATATACATAAATATATGTTATTTTTTTCATATGGAAGACTAAAAAAAATGATTTTATAATATTTTGTTTTCCACGTGTCGTTAATTTATTACTAGAATATAATTAATTCAATATTTATGTTGTATTATGTTACATATTTATTATTATTATTATTATTATGTAAATTTATCTGTTATATTAGGTTTCGCCTTGTCTACAGTAAAGCTCTTCAGTCGTTCTTACTCGCTGTAGTAAAAATTGTATGAAAAAAAATCATATTGATTCATAATTGAATCTTATTTAATTTTTGTTATTTTGTTTTACACAAATTATTAAAACTGGAAAGTAAGAAATTAAAAAAGTAACGTAACAGAATTTAACTAGAATTTTCTGCCTTTTTTTAAAAAAAAGAAACTTAAATTTATGGATTATATTACTTTATCTACGAACAATAAAAACATAAATAAACAATCAGCCCAGAATTTCTGAATTTATAGAGTATATACACCTTTAAAATTGACGGGCTTTAGAATAAACGGGAGATTTTAACAATGCTTTTTTATCCGTTGCTAAGATATGCCGATTACAATATTTGCATACGTATCGCTTAGTATATACACCTTTTGGATTAGCCCTTGCTTATCATTGGCTGTGAAATATGATTTTATTTCCCACGTCAGTATGTATATTTTCCTTAGAAAATATTTTTTTTCTTGTATCGCCACGCACAATATTATCTGTAATGACGTATTTTTCATTAATCTGTTTATATAATTTTATTGACGTCATGGCAAATGAATAACGAATAGAACAAAAAGAAATTTATATTACTGAGTAATTGAGTGTAAAAAGAATGACTTTTACGTTGGTAAGCTATACAACAATAAGCATCGATAAAGTTCGCTCTGCCTTTATGATCATCTAGGTTAACTTCAGTGCACTTTTTTTTTGCTTGTCGTATAAAAGAGATGTGTCGAATGATACGCCGTACCCCTTTGTGCTATCATCAGTTTTCCTTTTGAATTAAATAAAGGGGAAGTGACGAAGGGTAAAGTTAGCGTGTGATAGAATAAAAGTTAGAGGAGGGGAATACCAGTGCGCGCGCATATTTTATGACGTCATCAGAACCCAATTGATTTTCTTACCGGTCGCGACGTTTTCAACCCTTAGTTCCTATGTTGGTCGGTTGTACAATCAACCCCATACTTGTACTGGTTATTTAGTTTACCAATAATGCACGTACTGTTTGTGTACAGTAATAATATTTCTGTTTTCGTTTTTAATGTTATATTTATTTATCGTTTTTAATTGTATTGTTCATTTAATTAGTTTTTATTATCATTTTGTTTAATACAGCAAAGCGGTATCAGCTGTTTGTATAGTATGGTTAGTATTTCGATTAATTACTTTATAATATAAAATAATTATTTATTTTATAATTTGTTGCTTAAAAAATGTATATTTTATTAAATTTAAATTTGAAATTAATTGAAAATTATTATTATTTTTAAAATTTATTTAATGAACTAATTTAATTTTTTAAATCCTGGATTTATGTTTACGTGCGCGCGCGCGCGCGCACACACACACACACACACACACACACACACACACACACACAATCATATAATGTTTCTACAAGTTATAATTATATCAAAGGGTTTTTTCTTTTATCATATGCATTTATTTTTTACAGTAATAACATTTTTCTTATAAATTAAAAAAAAAAATTAATTCTACAACTAATTTTATTTTGCACATTATTTTAGTATTTCCATTATTTGGCGTGTAAATTATTCGTTTATTATTATTTTTTTTATTGCTTTATAAATTAATTATATAAAAAATAATTAGGGTTAAATAAAAATAAAAATTTATTTTATTTAACAATTTAATTGTTATTATTATTTAATTAAATTATAATATTAAAATAAAATAAAAAAAATAGGGAATAATAGATGAAAAAAATTGGGGGAAAAGGTGAAACTCTTATTAGAAAAAAAGCCAACTTTTTTAAATTTGCAAAATGTCTGATAGAGGATTCCCATAAAAAAAATGCTGTAATAAAATTTTATATTCGAAATAATGATTTAGGTAAATGTATTGGAATTTTACTTCTGTGTATCTCAATAAATTTTTAAATAAGAATTTATATAAATTTTATAAATATTTAAATGAAAATGTATTTTTACTATGTATACTATTTTTTAAATATTTATCATTTTATCGAACTCCGCAGCATCTTTACACTTCATCTGGAAGATTCTGGGTTCGAATTTGTCAGATTTGGCATTTTTTCGCAAGTTACAAAATTAATTTATCAGAAAAAATAAAAATTTTACGTTAATTGGTATAGATCTGTTTTTACTGGAAAGAGAATCAATTTTTATTTATTTTTTAAGCATAATTTAATTCCATTTTCAACCTACGCTAAAATGATTTTGCTAATTCAGCCAAATCAAAATAGAAAAGCAGAAAAAATGTCCTAATTTAAAAAAAATTATTACTTCAGCATATTTAATTAAAGATGGCATGTTTTTGAAAGATGGTAAGCCTTACCGTGATTCATATCTAAAAGTTAAAATAAAAAGCGTAGACATTACCACTATATTATGTCGGTCGGTATATCCATATCGGGAGTACTACATAAATAAATAAATCTTTTATTGCAATTAAAAACTAAAAATAGATAATGTAGATCTCGACAAAGACGGTTATGTATGCTGTATCTAGGATTAACAAAAAGGAACTTAATTTAGATGGATCAAAGGAGATCGTGGTAAAACCTCGATTAGAGCAGCATCAGAGAATATAAATTAATTATAAACTAAAAATAGATGGGATTATAATCCATATTAATAGTTAGAAATATAGTTACATAATATTAATTAACCTACAAGATACTAAATATATAAAATATATCACAGTTCAGAAAACGTCAACGAAAATTATTTGAGCCTATGTTTTTGTATTCATTTAAAAGCAATGTAAAAAATTGAGATTTTTTTTTTATTAGCGTTATTTAAAAACTCATTAACATAGTTAATATTGCTTCAGTGAAAGAAAACCTTTTATTCTAAACAAGTTAGTGGGAAAATCATTCAAATAATTTTAAATTTATTAAGATGTTGGCGATCTCCGTGGTACAGTGGTACCGTCTCAGCTTTTCATACGGAGGTCCCGGGTACGAATCCCGGTTTCCATGGCATTTTTCATACGCTAAAAATCTCAATTGTCATAGGATAAAATAACAAAGCAGACGATACCCGTCATTAAAAAACTTTAGATCCAGTTGATTTCTTAATAGTCTACTAATTAAAGAATTGTAAAAGAAATGTTGCTTCTTTCACGTGTTAAGTTTGTAGATTGTTTCCTTTAATACTACAACAGTATTTATTGTTAACGGTTTTTTATTGATTTGATCGTTCTATGTAGTACTGGAATAATAGATTACTTTGCATTTTTATAAATAAATTGTGCATGTTACCGATAATGCATTTTATTTGTGTACTGGCATGTTTATAGATTAAAAAGCCTGTTTTTCTCTTAATAAAATGTTATTTTAATGTATTGTGTTTTATAGTACTTAATTTTTGTATAAAGAAACATTTTGTTTGTCTTTTTTCTTGATATGATTCCTTTCAGCTTTAATTTGTTTAATTTTTATACTATTAAATGTAATATTTATGAATTTTTCTCTTACGAATAAAAGATTATTTGTTAAAACAATTGTTTTTCGATATAAATTAATTAATTTTTTTATTCTTATTTTTTATTTTTTCTTGTGAAAGAGCGAGCATCAACAGCTATGTTCATTACCCCGGTGGAGATTGGTAGCATATGAAAAGATGCCATATCCCTGACCGGGATTCGAACCCGGGATCTCCGCACGAAATTTCGAGACGCTACTACTAAGCCACGGAGGTCTGCGACTAATTTATTGTTTTAAACTACATATCATAGTTTTCTTATGGTAAAACTTGTGAATTATCTGAAATATAAGAGATATTAACAATTTGTAATTGTTCTTTATAAGATTAATGATCTTCACTAAACAGCCAGTAATTATTAATGAACAGAGTAGGGCCTCTGCCTTTCATTCGAATGGTTCTCGGTTCAAATCACGGTCAAAATGACATTTTTCAGACGTACGGAATTCATGTCATAAAAATGTCCAAATACAAAAGGCAAGGTAAATAAGTGTGTGATGGATTGATAATAATAGTATTATTCTTATTACATATGTCAACTTCTTATGAGAAACATGTACAGACATGCATTTCAGTTAATTAGTATTACAGACACCTCTAAAAATATATTATTAACAAATTATTCCCTCATTACATGATTGGCGTACTCTGGTACTACCCCTTCATTGCCACCAACTAGGGCTGTAAGTCAGGCTTAATCGAGTGTTGCTTTGACAAAAAAGAAAAAAAATTAAAAAAAGAAGATTGATTCACTGTGTACTGTAAAAATTTGTCAAATCTTAACTTGGATTTGATCAGTTTTTTCCCATTAAATTTGTTTATTCGTTGCAAATAAATTTTTAATGGAAAAGATTTCCATTAGAATTTTATTTATCCACTTTTTTCCTCTTATAAGCTCAGTTTTGGAAAACAATTAAGATTGAAATCTTGAAAAATGAATTCGTGTTTGGTGTTAACCTCTGACCATATGATCATAATACACTGCTGACCGCTTCTTAACTTTATTTTAGTAGGAACTTTATTCCATTTTATAAGTTGATATAACTTACAGACCTTTCGTAAAAACTTTCACGGTGAAGTACAGTCAAGATCAAAAATAAAACGACTAGAGTAAGATACTGAGAAAGATCGAAGAACTTGGGTCAACTGTTCTGTTTCTATGGCAACCGCTTATATGATTCATATTACTTCCTTTCTTGCAACAACTCCAATTACCCGACATCTATAGTACTCTTCTAGATTACATTTTATACACTAACATACGTTCTTGTAACCGTGGAATATATAGGAATTTTAGTCATAGAAAAAACGCATTTTTGTGGTTTTCTTACATTAATCCTTGAGTTTTTGTATTTAGTTTTTACAAAGTAATTTTTTTTTTAATACAACTTACTGTGGTGTTATTAAGGACTCGCATGTAAAGGATCTTAACCTTTTTAAGCGGAAAGTGGTAGAACATAACATTATTGTCATTAATGAAAACTGTGTGATTATATCGATTACATATTTCAGTAATTTAAATACGCATTAGTATCAAAAATATGTATAAAACAATTTTAAATTAAAATAAAAGGTATGTTAAATTAATACCAATTAAAAATTGTGCCATTTCCAAATTTTTTAAACCAGAAAAAATTACCGAATCGTTTACATGGGTTTATTAAGGCGTAATTGATAAACAAAAATATTTTTGTATTATAAGTTCTTGGAATTGTAGCGTTCAAGGTTATCTGATAATAACCATATTAAAGGCTAATATAATTTAACGTAACATTTTAAAGAAAGAACAATTACGTGAATAAGATTTGATTCAGCAGTACACTTATGGTCTAGTTAACAAGGAAGATATCTGAGATTAAATCTTGGAATTTTGATACCTAGAGGTTTAAATAAAATATAACATACCCCAAATTAAATCTTATTCGATTTTACAATATTTTTTAAAAACTTATTTATATAATAAAAAATACATCGTTTATATTATTAGAAAAACATGGGAGAAAACAGTTTTTTTAGCTCTTTATATAATGTATGCAGTTTTTTAATTTAATATCTTCTACAAAACATGCCTGTAAAACATATAGTTAATATTTATTACAATATGATCTTTTTATTTTACCCTTATAAAATGTCAAATTATTCCATTGATTAATTCGCTAATATTATACCTTATTTTGTGTTTAACAACCAGTATATTTACAATCGGCTACTTAAGTGGAGCCATAAGTAAGTCGCTTGACAAGAAGCACATGATAAGGGTTTCTTAAGGAACTCTCAAAATAAGCAATTCATAATAATAGTTATAAGAAACCTTAAAGTCCAATCTTAAATCTTAAAATATACTTCTGCCAGCACTTCATCGTCCACAGAAACCAAATAAAAAACAATACCACTAGATTTCGCGTTGTCAAATATCAAACTGTCATGCAGTAGCCCCTAAGTCGAGCACATGAATACGTTTCAACCTTCGGACGTTCCTACTGTTATCTAGCAGATCGATATCTAAGCGGTTGACGTGATTTTCAAGTCGTTGCTGGTATTTAACACTGTGCTGTCGCGCAACCTCACAAACCGTCGGAAGCTCTAGATATTCGTGAATTTCATCATTCCGCGTATACCATGGTGCCTCTGCAATTGCCCTCGTTACTTTGTTTTGGAAGCGTTATATGATTTCTATGTTACTATTACTAAATGTTCCCCACAACTCCACACCGTACGTCCAGATTGGTCAAAGGATAACCTTGTAAATCAGTACTTTATTGGATAACCTGAGGCCTTAGTTTCTTCGTAGCATCCAATGTAGTTCCCTATATTTCGCCTGTAGTTGTTTTCTCTTCATCCTCACGTGACACTTCCAGGTCAAACGCCGATCTAGGTGAAGTCCTAGGTACCGCACACTCTCTGCTTGTGGGATCAAGACAATATCCAAGTACACACTGGGACCGTCACCCTTTCGCATGGCGAATGTGACATGCTTTGATTTATTCTATTAACTTTAATCCTCCATTTTTTTCTGCCATGCACAAACAGGGTGTAGTGCCACTATTAGCTCCCGCGAGGCTAGGCTAGGGTCTGCGTAACGGCAAGGATAGCGGTGTCATCGGCAAATGTGGCGACGATGCAATCTTCCAGGGATGGAAGGTCCGCAGTGAATATAGATTATAACACAGGACCTAGTACAAAACCCTAAGGAAACACCTGACCTAATCTCAATAAAATTGATAACTCGATCACCACATTTCATCGGAGAGAAACGCCCCTGAAAATAATTTCGTAAGACTAGGTAGTAAGGTTGAGGAAGTTGTAATTTCAATTTATAGAGCAAGCCAGGTCTATCAAAGGCCTATTGGACGTCTAAGAACGCCGCCGAGCAGAATTTCCTTTCCTCCAGACATCTACTGATGACCTTGATGACTCTGTGGGGTTGTTTGATAACACAACCTAATCTTTATAAACACCTAATCTTTATGTTTTTTAGTGCGGAGTGGCCGCACCTGAACCTAAATTGGTGGTCCTGAATTACCCCCTTACTTTCCAAAACTGACCTGTCTGCGAAGTAACAGCTTCTCAAACAATTTAGATAACACTGGTAAGAGGCTAATTGGCCTGTTAAGAAACCTCCTGTACAGGCTTCCCTGTTTTCAAGATCATTACCTTACATTCCGCTGGGAAGAAAGACGCCCGCAGAACAGCGTTAAAGAGATCCTAATGTACGTGATGCCTTTATTAATGGGTAACATGACAAGCATTTTGTGCGTCACTAAGTCAAAACCCGGGACTTTCATTAGTCGCCTTCCCTGGTTGATTAATTTCAGCAACTTCGTTATTAAGATCGGTCTAATCGGAAAGCTGACTGGCACTTGGGTCTTAAGAATTCTCCATCATTAGGGCCTTTGCCATCATGAGGTTGGAATGTTTACTTCTAAGTGTGAAGCAAATAGGTCGGCCTTCTCTTTCATTCCTCATCCATGATCCAGTACGTCCCTGTAAGGCAGGAAGCGTTCTTGTGGATCGTTGTAGTCCCTTCATAGCTTTCCATAAGGTGCATCCGTCTCTATTCAGGTTAGAAAAACTTCCGATATACGTTTTGGATATTTCGTATCTGATAGTCTTCAACAACCTCCTCCGTCGCCGCGCAGCCCTATTAAGAAGAATCCTGCCCTCTGGCCTCCTGAAACGCTGCCAATTTCGTCTGAGACGCCATTTTGAGCCAATTAGATCTGTCACTTCTCGTTCGGTTAGGTATTGTCTCTGGTTGAATGTACATGTTCAGGTGTAGATCGTCATGTACTTTCCTGTATGACCGACGTTAGAAAGTATGTTGCATAGTCAACATCCTCAGGGGTATCGAACGGAAGTGGGTCAGTAAGTTTCTCCTTGGTCCAGACCTGATAAGATACCCAATCTGTTCGTTCCGTATGCAGGATAGGCCTCCTTTTCCTGCTCAGCATCGTCGTGCTCACTGTAAGTAAAACGTGCGAGTGGTCCGATGCTGAATTTTAGCTGTTTCCTATCAGAGTGTATGTAGATGATATACCTGAAGTGATAAAAAAGTCAAGTAAATCCGGGATCTTTGTTAGGTCCGTAGCCCAGTATGTTAGCTGGAATTCCGAAACTACATCCAGGCGTAGATTCTGACCACACCTTCTTAACATCCTTCCCTTGTTGGTTGTACACCGCAAACTCCACAACGGGTCTTTCTCGTTCCAGTCCCCTCCAGCGATAAACCTAGAACCTAGTGTTGCAATTTATTCGGAGAACAACTCATTAGTAATAGTATGGCGCGGAGGACAGTCTTATAGGTCCCAACCAGTCTGTAACTTCAACCATGGTTGCCTGAATCTGGTTAGTGCAGAAACCTGGAAGTTAGTGATATCTTTCAGAATTCCTAACCAGCATCGCAGTTTCTCGATGGGTTCTCCCGTATGGGTGATTTGTTACATACGCAGAGAAACCTTGAAGCCTAAGGTAATTCCGGTCTGTAAAGTGCGTCTCTAATACTATTATTACGTCCACAGAATTGGTAATTGCCATAATTCCTAGTTCGTTTCGCATAGAAAGTAGGCCGTTAATGTTCCACGTATCGATCCGCAAAATATTGTCATTAAATTTAAAGTTTTTAAATTTTCGAGAATACCTGAGTAAGCAAGGTTATATTAAGACTTCCAATCTGTTGAACTAAGAAATCTAAAAGCCTATCTAACCTGTCTACATTGTTCTCACCAATACGGCCTGATGCCGCAGCATACGTTTTGTGGATAGACTCAGGTTTTGCGTCGACGGTTCCAGGCGCTTCACGTCCCAACAAGGGGAAACTGTATCATCAAACGCGAGGTCGGTCGCCCTATGGCTAGCGGATTCGACTGTCGGAGCAAGTTGTGTTTTCCAATTCGCCTTTCGCCTTCTTTTTCTTTCTAATATTTCTTGGTACACTCTGCAGCCTCGATAATTTGCCGGATGGTGGGATTGATACAAAACACAGGTTGCAGAAGTGCTCCTGTCCTTCTTGGAACAATCATCTGTTCCTTGGCCTTCCCCACACTTTACACAGCGGAAGGGTCTCGTGCAACTGTTTTTCGTGTGGCCGTACTGTTGGCACCTCATGTACTGTACGAGGCTTGTTGGTTTCTGCGGGGTTTCGAACGACACACATCCTGCAATTTGCAATGTACTTTAACTCAAATATGGTTTTATTGTTTACTCGCGACTCGTAAGTTCACGAAAAAAGTCGATGTAGGCTCTTTAGTCACTGTGGCGTACATTTATTATATTCTTCACCTGATGCCCGTGGCCTTCGATTTCTTCCTTGATCATCTCTAGTGGAATCGAGTGGTGCAGATTCCTAATCACAACACGAAAGGCTCGTTGATCCTTTCTAGTGAAGGCATGAACTATTAAACCATGTTCTCGAAGTATATGTATGATTTTCTTGTACGCTTAAATATCCTTAGAAATTATTCTTAGTTGTTTACATGCCACCAGTCGATTGTTGTAATCCCCTTACCCACGACCGTTTCTAACAGTTCATACAACCTTAGCACATCATTTGTCCCGTAAAGCACAATAGGTGGGAGCTTGACGGGTTCCGTTTGGTTCGTAACATTCGTATCCTCTAACGGAAAGCCACTAAATCTATTTGATATGGGTAATTCGCCATTGCTATGATTATGAATAACTGTTTGTTTTCTCAACAGAGAAGTGTTATGAACAGGTGTGGTTTTCCACTGACTAGAAATAGGTTGGGATTCCATAATTACACTGTCGTTATCACTTAAATTTCCTGATTGTTTGCTATGTCGTCTCTAATCAGTTTTCCTCCTGGGGTCTCTGTTAGACGATGGCAACGGACTACGTTATCTTGATGTTATTTGACAACCCCCACAATCAGATGGCCCTTTTTCAATCATATATGATGGTAACTGATCCGTACTTAGCAAAAACTAAACATAAATAAATGGAATAAATAAACATAAAGTAAACAAATAAACAAACATTCCTTAGCAACGGGGAGAAAAATCGCAAAGAATCTCAAATACTATAATTAAATAAAAAAACAAAATCTTAATACCTAACGAAAATTAATTTTTAAAAACTTAACTGCAAACATAACATAACACAAATATATAACTTTTAATTAGATTCAAATAACCAACAATATACGATGGTGGTATAAGTATAATTTATACCACTATCGCAGAAAACAGCTGATAATACTTTTAAATATTAGACCTTAAAAAATAAACCTTTTCGTCTAATAGTTATATCATTACTTCTAGTAATTATCTACTTACTTACTTACTTCTAGTACCTTTTACCTTATTTTTATCCATTTTTTTCAAATTGGGAGCAACCAAAATCCATTTAATTATATATATTTATTTTTTTTTAATGTAATCAGTTTTTAGTTATTGAAATATGTTATTTATCTTCAGTGGTTAATATGAAGACATAAATAAGAAAACCATTGATAAAAATATTCTCTTTATATATGTTTTCATAAATAAAATAATTTTTTTCGCGATTACTACAATTGAACGTATAATTTTGTTTATAGTTTCGGCCAACTAGTAATGTCTAAATACGTTTCTTACCGTTCTCTGTTTCATTAAAATTAATACAATATAACGCTGATATATTCTCACTGTTTACAATGCACAATTTGCCCTACTAATACTTGAAACATTTCCGGTTTCATGTTTTTTAATCCTGTCTAGACTTAAGTTACTTGTATACTACTGTACAATGTATTTATATTAAACTTGGAAATTTAATTATGTTATCAAAGGACTCATGTTTATTACTAATATAAAAAACGTATTGAGTTTTTTCAGGGTATCCTTTATTTCAATATTATTTTATATATTTACGGTTTTTGCTTGGTTTTGTTTCGGCCAACTATGGACCACATTTAACTCTTTCCTTAACTCTTCCATTTACTTTTTATGTCTCTCACTGGCCGTTTCCTAAATTTTTCTTATTACTCTTTTACGCTTAGAAAACATAATTTTGTAGAAAAGCTTACTTTTCGAGATTTCTTTTAATTCTTTCTCGATTAAATATTGATTTCTAAGTCTGGATATTCTGTTCCTGCTTTCTTCAAATATTTCTTAATTTCATTACAATATTTGCTTTTAGTTTTTCTTTCTAGAAAAAACAGAAGAATTTTTCTTGGAAATCCTATTATCACTTATTCATAAAATGCGGGTTATAAAAGCCGATCTCAAGCATTATTTTTGTTATTTCTTTAAATTTCTGATATAGCGTTTTATGGGGAGGATTTAATAATTATTAAGTTTGTCGTCATTTATTATAGCACCAGATATTTTCTTAAAACTTTTTTTTTTTTTATATGACGAACCTCGACTGCTTCGGTCATTTTACCCAATGAGAATGGAGATTTGTACCGTATGAAAAATGACATGCCTGACCGGGATTCGAACCCAGGACCTCCGGATGAAAGGCTGAGATGTTACCACTCCGCCACGGAGTGATCGATGGATTCTTTTAAAAAGCCCGCATTGATCATTGCTTAACTTCCCCTTCTATATAAAAAAATAAATAAATAAAGCCCGTATAGTAATTTTGTCTTATATAAGATAATTTTTTTTTTATCTGTGTAATAAATTAATAATCTTTAGTTTGTGATTATGTCTTTCTTGGATGTTTTTTAATTACGTGATTATAACCCTCACATTAAGTTAAGACAACAGAAAAAAAACAGAGTCTACTTGTAGTAAAAATTTTATATATTTTTCCTTTAAAAGATAATCGTCAAACATTTTCTTCTGGATGAATTACTGTATCCAGATGTCTTAATTTTGCATTTATAGGGAAAGATTTTTTGTTGTATATATTATTTATTCGCCCGATTTTCAGATATTTTTTCTGGCCGTTCTAGGCTTATAATTTCTCACAGGGATTTAATTTTTAAATACATTGCTTTTAAAATAGTGGGGAATTCTTGATTCCTTCTTTTTTTAAATATTTTAGGTCTGTTTATTTTTGTTTCTTGTTACATATTTATTTGTTCTATTGTTATTTTTGGATCGTCCGACAAGATAACATCTGCGAAGACGAGATAAAAAAATAATTATGGAGCATTTTGTTATGCTAATTTTGAAGGGAACCCACCTGATTGGTAGTAAACTCCTCATCGAAAATCAGCTGTTTAACGGCTTATTTTTGAAGTCGAAGGTTCTGAGGCTCAAATTCTAGTATAGATAAGCTACTTTTATATACTCGTAAATTTATATACTATATAGTGGATATCGGTGTACTTTGGTGATCGAGGTTTAATAAACCGCACATCTTAGGAATACTTGGTCTGAGATTGTACAAGACTACACTACATTTACATATCCTCATCTGATAAATAAATGAATAAATTGGGACGTAGAGTTTCTTATTGTTCATAAATTTATTAAATTACAACGTGCGCATTTAAATAGAAAAAAATAAAATAAAAACTTTGAAGGGAAGAGATATAATAGTTAATTTCTCATCTATAGTAAAAAATAGTCGATAGAAGATAAAAATGTAATTAGGCGTTTACTTTTACGTTGTTAGCGTAAATAAAAAAGGTGTCATTGAAAAAAACATTAAAAAGTAAGAAAATACGTTAAAAAAAATCAATTGTCTTTATATTATAAAAAGCCATCTTTTTTGGAAAAATTAATGTTATAAAATATTTATTACATTTCTTTTTAATAATGATGTAATAACACAGAAAAGTCAGCCGTCAGCATTTTAGAACTATTTTGAATGTTGACAACTGAATTTATATATATATATTATACATTTACGTCATTATATTATTATTTTGCTTTATATATAATAGTTTATTAGAAAACTTAAAAAACCCATTCCTCATATATATAATTACATATTTTAAAAGGTTTATATTTATGAGAAGGGTATTACGTTTTTAATATGCATGTAAAAAGGTAATGTAGTGAAGTAAAAGTAGTGGTCACGCATTATAGACATAGAACGACCTCAGCCCTTTCTTTTATAATTCTGTTTGCATGACGTAATATGCAACCCTATACCGTCTTTGTCTTTTTTTTTATGTCTCCCTTCGCCATCATCTATCCACTTCTTCATCCACCTTGGCTCAGTGTTTCCTTCTTCTGTATATTTGAAACATCTACATCGTTTTTTATCGTCTTAATCGTACTGATATCTTATTTAGAGCTGTATGCTGTTTTTCATTAAGCTATTTAAGTCTTCGTCTTATAGGCGACTAATAGATTGTGGTAAAATTACTTTCTAAAGGAATAACAATAGTCTTGTTTTAGATGTAATATTAAATTAATATAATAATATTGTTGTGTATAGAATAATTACACTCGTACTAACTCCTTGTGAATTGACATTTAATTCTAATCTTTTACATTCTTAGTTATTATTTTAAATTAAAACATGGTCGTTCACGGTCATTCATTTTTTTTTTCTTATATTATTTATATTTACGGTTTGATAGCAAAATTATTTTATTTTATTATTAATGCTTCTTTGTTATTATATTCCATTTATTCATTCCTTTGTTCTTATATCGTTATCTACCACTTGTACTTATTAATTTTATTATATTGCTATAAAACGCATTCTTAGATTTCTCATAAGATAATTTTCTTATATATATGACTGTTATGTTTATTTTTTTTGAAATGGTAGGGGTGGGAAAGATTTTTAAAGTGTAAACAAAAAGGAAGTATTATTATCCAAAAATCAAAAATTTAATATGGACTCCACATGACTTCCTTGTACGCCTATTAAATTACATATACACATCTTTTGCTGCATATCATTTAAACTTATTTCATTTGAAAGTGGGTACGATCCTCCAATTCTTTAATAAAGTGGACAGTTACACAATTACTGAAATATTAGTTTTATTAACATCAAATATTTTTACAATTATTAATTCAACAATCTTACATGAAATATTAGGATAGAGTAAAAGTCCTTTTATTACTTGCATTACTAGATCAGTATTATTTGTATCTTCGTGAGTTGTTGATTAACAAAAGTTTCAGATTTCTGGTGTGTCATATAAATAAAAGTTCATAATAATTAAACTATTCCGTTTAGTGAACTTCTGTCTACTGGTTACAAATGTTATTTTCGACCTTACGGTGAAAAATATTCGATTTTTATTATTGGATGATTTGGTGAATAATCAAAATTGAAAAAGAAACAATCATGCAGGGTAAAGAAAGATAAAATGAAGAAATATATTTTTTTTAAATGACAAGAAGTTGAATATGAAGAGGAAGAAAATGTTAGGAACAAAGGAAGAATAAAAGAAATTAGGAGAAGATGATAGATATAAAGAGGAAGAAAATGTTAAAACGAAAGAAAGAATAAAAAGATTAAGAGAAGATGATACTAAATACAAAGACAAAGAAAACATTAATTCCGTGGATAGAATAAAAATATTAAGAGAGGGTGATGAATATAAAGAGAGAGAAAATTTTAAAACTAGAGATTGTGTGCACAAATTAAGATCAGAAGAATTATATCAAACCAAAGAGGAATTAAATGATTGGCAACAAAAAACAAATAAACGAAATGATGATCAACTCCGACTTAGGTAGAATATTGACCGACAGTATCAGAGGAGTAATGAACTAAAAGATAGGAATTTTTTTGCAGTTTATTAAAGATCGGGCATGTATGCCTGAGTGTATATGCTGTTCTTGTGAGGGTCTATTTTTCAGTCACTCTGTAGTTAATTTTAATGTTGATAAAATTAAACAGAAGTTCTAAAATAATTAAATAAAATTAAACAGAAATTAAACTAGAAAATCCAAAAATAATACGATTCTAAATTATAATTTTCAATTAATATTAAATAATCAGATGTTTCACCAAATCCATTACATATACACCTATGTAATAATGCTTATTAAATTACATAAACAGATTTTTAAAAGTACGTAAAATTTTATTTCATTAATATTTCTGATAGTTTTTCATATTTTTTTTTTTTTATTAATATTATTGAATTATTATTTATTGTAAAACATTTTTTACAATCACGGGTTAATAATTATTAATAAATCAGTATATGTAAATTTAAAAAAAATAATTAAAAAAAAAAGTTAAAAAAAGGAGATGAAATCTGATTCGAAACGATGCGATGTGCCTTCCCGTGTATGATCCAGATATTTCATTAATTAAAATTTTATTTGACTGGTAACTCTGGAACGAATGAAAATAAGTACCACTTATGATATATCGTTAAAAAGCTCTCAATGAGATCTCATTACTGCAGTTAAGAAAAAGTCCAAACCAAATTGTTTGGGGATTTTGGGCATTTTTGGACACTTTTGGTTCAGTTCATTGGAATCAAAAGGGAAGGTACACAAGTAGATGTTACAATAGTCCTAAATCCAAAATTTTAGCATCCTACGGCTAATCGTTTTTGAATTATGCGAGATACGTACATAGGTACAGACGTCACGTCGAAACTAGCCAAAATCGATTCAGGGATGATCAAAATTTGAAAACCGAAATTTTTCGTGGTCACAATACTTCCTTTACTTCGTACAAGGAAGTAAAGAAGCAGTTATATAAGGTGATTCCAAAGAATATAACAAGCTTTCAGGACATGGGTAAAATAAAAAAGAGTGTGTTGCTTGGCGAAATATTTTCCCCTTATTTCTGCACTTTCGGTATAATTAATTCCGATTGTAATTCTTAGGATCCTAATTAAGGTGTAAATTTAGTGGTTTTAAAAGACAAAAGATTGGTGGATTTTCAATATTGAAAATTATGTTTCGTTTAATATTTAGTTAAAATCTCCCACATTTTTGGTTTTGTTTTCAGTAAACTTCGAAATTTTTATGTTTGTATCCACGTAGTTTCTGCAGACATCATCCACTCGGAATCAAATTCTCTGCAAGTTTGTTTAAAATTTCTTTGTTTTTTAAGTTAAATGTGCCAAACATAAAATAGTGTATTTTATCGACCCCTAATTTTTTTGTCTTTCACTTTAGATTTCTCGAAAACAACTAAAAATACAGTTCTGCGATTTTTTTTTTCAATTTTTCAGGTCAAATTTCACATAAAATCACTAAATTTACCCCTTTCTTGGCATCCCAAGAATCACAATCCGGCTTAATTTTACCGAAAGCGGAGAAATCATGGTGAAATTTTTCGCCATCCGACACTCGCTTCATTTTTTTCACCACTAGAACATGTCCCGAAAATTTGTTACATTCTTCGAGCATCACTCCATATAAAATGGGTTTATTTATATTTAAAATAATTAATCATATCTATTTATAATTATGTATTTTATAAGCTGCTCTTATCAAGATTTTATCACAGTTTCCCTTGATCCATCTTTGGAAATGCTTAGGCGGTTTTTTTGTCTGTATACTAGCATATTTATCCATTCTTGACACAATATCTTTATGAACTATTATTATTTATTGATCAATATAAAAACTGTATTTATTTATTGTAACTCATTGGAGATATTTCAAGTACTGTGAAATTATATAGTTAACAAAAAAAAGTATGTAATGTACTGCATAACATTCGATTGAATTAATTTTTATTATTATTTTTCATTGTTCTGTTATGTTTTATTAATGGGAAATTATTTTTAAGATTATACGTCTCACACGCTGGCTAAAGATTTAATTACAGTTAGGCAGTTGTTGTTGATGAACCTTAAACCAAGAATTTCTGATAAAAAATTCCGTAAATTAAACCCCAATTATCAAAAGTACAATGGTGGAAATTGGCATTTCAATCCAATTAAAAGTGCGATTAATATTTGGATTTTTGCAATATCAGCTTTAGCAATAGTATTTTGAAGATGTTATACGTATATAGGGTGGGGCAAGTCGCTTGCGTGTAATAAAGTATATCCTTATACATTCCTTACTTTTTTTTTTAAACTCGCAAACATTTAAATTTGTCTTGTAATACATATTTGCTATTTTACAAAAATTAGCAGTAGCTACGTTAACGCTATAATTACGTAACATATTAATTAACATTCTTAACCGTTACTGTAATGTCAAAACGACAATTATAATGGTAAATAAAGCTCATAATTAATTTTCTTTAAGATATTTATTTATTATCTTGCAAGTATTAGTTATTTTACATTACCATCGACAAGTCTTTGCAATTTGTGTTCCCTACTTTCATAACATAATTTTAACTATTTTCTATATCTCATATGCTGTAGTAATTAAAATAATTAAATACATTTTTTTCTTTAATCCTATAAATTGATTATATGTAGTGTCTCTATCGAAAAATTGAAATGATGTCACTTAACAGAAGTACTCTAATTGAAAATTAAGTGTATATTATCAGTTTTGTTAGCATTGTAAATTCTTGAATTGTTTGCCTGATATTTTTAACATCACATGGAATGATTTAACAAAAAAAAAAAGTCTTTTTCGGGCACGACTACTAATTTAAAAGTGTGTTTTTAACCTGGCATCGTTGAAAATTTATTGTTATTATTAATCTATTTATTTTTTTACTAAATTGTATTATTGATAACGTTTCTACAAGAAATCTATTTTAACTAATAATTTCTTTTAAAATAATGGCTTTCAGGTAGATTTCATAAGAAACCTATTGTAATGGTTACCATGATTCGACTTCCGGAAAATTTCGACATATCTTCGCCTTTCACATCCCCCAGACTCCAAAACCACCGTCAGCTCAAAAGTTTATATATATATATATATATATATATATATATATATATATATATATACTTCACTTTCTTGTGGACACGATAACTGCCGTAATTTTGCGCAAATCGCTTTCTAATTGCTCCTTAAAAATAATTGTCTCAAAATCTCGTTAGAGTTTGTTAACGGCCAAAATCGGACCATGAGGTGAAAATGGTGGGGGGAGGGGCTTTTTCGAAAAAACAAAATATCGCTATAACTTTTTTATTAAGTAAAATATCGAATTCCTTTAAAGTTCCTACTATTCTATCGATAAGGGCCTAAAATTTATTTAAGTAAATTTTTTTTATATCACCAACCATTGGCCCAGGGGGTTGAAGAAATGCAGTTTCGAAGACAAAAAAGAATCATACCTCCTTTAATAGGCAAAGTATCGAATCGGTTTAAAGTGATAGTTAGTCATCTAAACATTACCTAAAACTTTTGTCTGTAAGAATTTTTTTGATATGACCAACCCTTACGGCAAGGGATGACAAAAATATTGCTGGAATTGTAAGACAGGGCTTGTCATACGGTAAACATGTGAAACTTTTTTTCACATGCAACCATTGTATTGAGTAAATTTCAAGTTTTTCTTAACTTTAAAGTGAAATATTTTTTATCCCCTACTTAGCACCGGTGAAACTACCTCCATCTTCCGGCGTGCCAAAAGGGACTTTTTAATAACGGCTTGAAACTGAAGATTTTTTTTCTCTATAATTTTATAAAAATTATTTAAAAGTGCTAAAAATCTCTTTCAGAAAACTTAGAGTAGGATCAGTAGTATCGATATTAAAAATGTTATAACGATCATAAGAAATAAGATTTTTGAAATCATAAGATTTTTGAGAAATTTAACATTAATATATTTTGCATTTTAAAGAATTATGAAGAAGTATTTATTTTTTTCTGATTAAAAAAGAAAGAAGACAGTGGATTCCGGATAATCGAACCACTTCAGCACCGGGACCAGATGTTCCCGGTTAGCGATATTAATGAAACATGAGGAGATATACACAAACACAGTACAGTACACATTAATTATTAAACACGATTTAACGTCTCATTATTCACGATTTTATTTCTAATACAGCATTACTGTCATAAACAATATTATTAAAATTTAAAAATAATTGAATTTTTTTGTAGTCTTACATCATTAATAAAAAATAGCTTATTAGTAGGTGCAAGTCAAAATAATAATTTTTACGGTCAGTAAAATATAAAATATGTGCTTTAATGTCTCTTACTTAGTTAAACTTGAAAAAAATTCTTCTATTTTGCTCTTTGGTTCCCCTTTCATTTCCTGGCGTTCAACAAATTTGGCACAGACTCTCACAATTCTGCTAGCGGGATTCCTTCACTATTTTCTTGCATAAAATACTGCTTAAGTCCGTCAATGAATTTTTTTGCATCTTTTGTAGAAAGCATTTGACTTCGGGTTCGTCTTTATCAACTTCTTTGAGTTTTTGAATAATCTTTTGAATTATTTCCTCATCACTCCCACACAACTTGAAATAATTCTACTATTCAGACGAGTACGAACAAAATCTTTCTCCTAGTGACTAAGGAGAAGGTATCTCCCTCCCTAGAGCGTTTAAACGACGGTTAAAAGAATTGCATCACTAATAAATAATATTGTGTTATTTTACGAGTAAAATAAAGTAACCTTCGAACTTGTGGACTTTATAAGCGCCATTTCGGGTCGTTAAATCGGCGTAATTTTACATGAATTTTACCAACATGTTTCTGTTTTTAAAAAACTGCCCCGAATAACCGGTGGTCCTATTAACCGGAATTTAATGTTGTAAGTTTCTTTCTGATCAATCAAATCAAAATTTACATGTCCACGTATAGATATTTATAATTCATCGGTCGTCATTTCTTAATTCGTTCCTTAATTTAAGATTCTTAAAATGTAATAGTAACAATGTATAAAAAAATAGAGGGTTAAATTCATTGTGATATTAAAGTATTTTTACGCGACTGAAGACTGAAGGTAAAAAAAATATATTTCTGTATACCAGGCAAGCTTAGGTATAACTCTGTTATAATTTTATTGCATTCCTTTTCTTACTTATATCAAGATGTAATTTTATCTCGTCTATGTTTCTTATAAAGACATTTTTTCATAAGGGCGTTGATTTTTTCCCTTATTGAAGAAGTGAAAATAAATAATTAAAACAAAATAAACTTGAATCAGATTGACCGTTTTCATAAATCTGTACTAAAATTTAAAAGAAATAAATTATTTAAATTTAAATTTTTTAAAGTTGTTGCTAAATTAAGGGTGGTTAAGTTTTTAATGGTTTTAATCTGATGACGATTTAAAAAAAAACTGAAATTAACAGAACTTAAAATATATATACACAGAGGGATTCAGGAGGAAAGGGAAATAACTTTGAAATTGATTCTACAGCTTGAAATAAGAAAAACGTCCATACAAACATATGTTCGAAAACGCGTTGTTATTGGGTTACGGCTAGAGAAAAATTTCGCTCGGATTTCATTTCCTCCGGTGAATTGAGGACATATTGAAATTTTTGAGGCGTTGTTTAGGAGTAAAGGTGATGGTCTCTTATGTCTTTTGATATGTAGATCGAATAAAACAAATCCCAGAACTGTATCTCCGGTAGTTCTCATGATCCAACGTAAAACAGAAAAATTCAGTTACGAAAAATAGTCTACCTTTTTTTTTTAGGTTTAAAGTACAATAAATATGTTAAAACAATAATAAATGCCTAAATGCCCGTTTTGGATTCTCTTTTTTCTAACTTGGTTAGTAGGTATCTGTATCTGGAGCATTTGTCGTGATAAAATTTTGTGCAAATTTTTCGACGGGGATTGAGGGAAATTTGCAAATTCTAATTTTCTACCTTTGCACATAAGTGATTTAGAAAAAAACACTTTATTAGCAGAAAATTTTGCGCTTACATATTTAATTTATTTTCTTTAAACGGTCGTTTAAATAAAAAAATTGTAAGGGAAATCGACCAAGAAACCTTATTTTGCTAAGAAACCTTATTAGCTTCAGTTTCTCAGTACTCTGACAGCTGTGTTGGCGGCTTTTTTAATTTTTTTGAAGTTTGTAGAGATGAGTTTTACAATTTTCTTTTAGTCCAATAATTTTTGAAGATTGTTTAAGAATGGTAAAATAAATAGAAAAAAATACATAGATCCGTTTTGTAAAATTCAAAATTTAAAATTTCTATTTGTTTTAGGCCGATTTAATTTTTTTTGTTTATTACCTTCGAAAAGGTTCATTAAAACTGAAAAAAAATAACTAACTCATCTCTTTTTAAAATACTCGTATAAATTAATTTTTAAACAAATTTCACATTAATTAATAATCTAATGCGTATTATAACTGTGTACATGATGAGATTTACAGCTTAAATTGTTACTGTGCGATTTTTCATCACAATTTCGATTTTATATTCCCATGCATAAGCGTCAAACTGATAGGTTAATTAATCATAAAACAATTGTTGATTTACGAGTTTTAGTTTTAAATAAATTAAATAAATATTTTATTGATTTTGAAAGAATTAATCAAGATTTCTTCTAAATGTGACCTTTAATTTTTAAAGAAATCCTGATTTCTATATATTATTTCTATATATATATATTTATATATTCTATGATTTTTAATAGCTTTTTCCTTTGAGAATCTCTTGTATTTTATAGAGCAGAATTTTATATAGTATTAAATTTTTAATACGTAAATAAATTACTATTTACTGAATAAAGAAAGAGCTCTACTGTAATAAAAATGATTTTGTTAGAATTTTGTTTAAAATAGTTATATGTAACATTAAATTACTTTTAAATTTTTTAAAAGATTTTAAACTCATAAAAAGTTCTTTTTTTAAGAGTTTTAAAACAAAATACATATTTTTTAACTTACCTAAATCATAAATTTCTTCCAGATAGCTTTATTGTTATTTAGTGAAAGTTTTGTTGGATTATTTTTTAATTGAAAATAAAACGTTTTGGGGGTCGTTTGTCGCGGTCGTTTTTACCTTTACCTCAACTGACTGTCTATAAAGAAGGTCAAACTTCTTTCGTTTGCCGAGGACGAGGGCCGAGGTCACACCAGGTGTTTACAGTAAGCATTGCAGTCAGTCATCCTTGGGTAAACAAAAAAACCTTCAGACAACTTTACTGTAGTTTCCAATATATTTAAAATATACGTAGTAAGTTACATCCACAAACAACGCTTGTAATCAACGTAGAATATTGTAATCTTATTCTGCAATATAAATGTTGCATCGTTACAAATTATTAATGTTAAAATTCTTATCGAAAAATCGTTTATTTTATTATGTTATATTCTTTACGTTAACCTACATTGAGTTCAAGAAAGGAAAAAATTACAGCTTATGAGTTAAATTTATGAGGTCACCGAAGAAAGATATCGTCAAGTACTGCTGTTTGTGATTGTTTATTTCCAGATTAAAACTTATTTTCGCAGAAAAAATGGATTAATCGTATTTCACAATTTTGCGAGTAAAAATGGATACATGGAGATATACATTTTTAAATTTGGCGGACTGTGCCTACATTTTTTTCAAAATAAAAGTTAAAAAAGTTAATATTTATTTTCATCTGCATCTGAAAGATATCACAATTCATAATAAAAAAGTATTTATTTTTTTATGAATTTTATTGAGATAAATAAAACACCTACGAAACCTAAGGAAAGGTTTAGGTTTTAGCTCTTGAGAGACAAAACCTAAACCTCTTTTTTTAAGTATATTTTATTTTATTTATTTTTTTTTTTTGCCAATTAATCCCACTTTTGAAAAATAATTTTTCAAATCTTTTAAATTTTAACTTTTAGAAGTCGGACCAAATTAAAAACAAATTACTAGCAATGATTTACTCATCCTTAATATGACCGACATAAAATAGTTAAATTTAAAGAAGAATTCATCATCTTTTTAGTTATTATTATCGAGGATTTTTTTTTAAGTCGCTTTGATTAATTTTTCGATCTAGTGCTAAGTGTAGTCTGAGGTTCTCTGGAATATTGGAATTTTTATTACTGTATTTGAAAAATAAAATTGCTAGGAAACGCCGTTTATAACAATAAAAAAACCATTAAATCTATCTGTGTATTTCGTTTCCATGGATATTAATTTATTTGATTACATTCGCAACTTTTTATTAAATTACAGAAAAAGGGTGGTAATGTTTTAGGATAATGATTTCTTTGTTTATGCCTCTTTAATCTTAGAATGGCTGCATCGATTTTTACCAACTACATATCAAACTATTTGTTTTTGTCTCGCTGATGACACTAAATATATTCTGATTGAAGAAAATAGATTTTCTGCGTCTTTTTCAACGTCCTTTTCCCTAGGACGAAAAACGAATATTTATTGAAACCTGTTAATTTTGTTATAAATTAATTATAATTTAAAATCAAAATTTCAGAAAGAAATTTAATATACCTGATGATTCAAAATGGACTTCACTAATTTAAAAGCATATAGAAATTTATTGAGATTACTCTTAGATGTAGTTGAGGTCTTATTTCATAAAAAAACACATCAAGTTTGTCATCCAACTTTCAATTTCGTTCGATATGGCTTCCATTTATAATGCGACATGGATTCCGCCTGAAGGTGACTGTAGCGAGCAAGTCCGGCGTTGCCTCTGCAGCTGCGGCGTTAATTCGAAGTTTTAGCTTAACAAGATCAGCAGACAAAGGCGAAACAAAAACCCGATTTTAATGAAACCCCACAAGAAAAAGTCTGGCGGGATCAAATCTGGGGAGCAGGAGGCCATGCGATTGGATCTTCTCGACCGATCCACCGACTTGAGAATCGAGTATCAAGAAAATCTCGGACTTCTAGGAGGTAGTGAGGCGGTGCCCCGTCTTGTTGATAATAATAGCGTCCATCTTGGTCATCATCGTGTATCTGAGGAATTAGAACATTTTTAAGCACGTTCAGATAAACGATACCGTTTACGGTTACCTCCTAGAAGAACGGGCCGTGCAGTCTTTGTTTGCTTAGAGCACAAAATCCATTCACCTTAGGGCTATCACGACTATGCTGCAAAGTTTCATGAGGGTTTTCGCTACCCCATATTTGCCAGTATGGGTGTTCACCTTGTCACTTACGTGAAACATTGACTCATCACTAAAAATTACATTACACTAAAAATTACAGTCTCGCGTGACGCATGTCGAGTTGAACGGAGGTTTCCTGCCTTGAGTAAATTATATGCCTACTAGGAGGCTCCCTACCGTACTCTCTACGAAAATTACGTTGAACTGCAGTTGCTGACTGCAAATCGTAAAACCAAAACACACAGCGAGCGCGTTCCGTATCAGTAAATGGACCCATTTGTAATAACATTGGTGATAGCGCTGGTGGCGGAATTCGGTACTGATCTACGTGAGTCCAAACTTAACGTGTTTTGCTATGAAATGAGATCTCACCCGAATGCAAGTTATCTAAGTAAATTATTACATGCTTTTAACGATGTGAAATTCTTTTTGAATAACTCTGTAGTTTTCTACAATAAAACATGTTTTAAATTATATGAATATGGTTTTTGTACTTAAAAATCTGTTGGCATGGCATATTGGCTTTTATCAAGTGCAAGAGGTAAACAGTCCGAAGTCCGACTTTATCAGTTATATTAACATTACGGCTCCTCGTTATCGACTTTAGACAACTATATTAATATAAATTTAATAAAAATTTCAATTTAAATTTAATTGGGTTCTAATTATGAAAACATTTTGACGTGATGACCTAATGAAATTATTTTTTCTATTCTTTTTTTTTAACTTCCCGGACCACCGTTAAGTATTACTTAAGAGGATGAGATGAATGCCAATTTTTGTAGCATGTTAAAATGCCACGCCTGACCGGGATCCGAACACGGGAGAGCGACCTCCGGATGAAAGGCCGAGACGCTACTCGTGCCACGGAGGCTGGCCAGTGAAATAATCTTCCTTTCTTTTTCTTTCTTTTTTCCTGTTTAGCCTCCGGTAATTACCTTTCAGTTAATACTTCAGAGGATGATATGTATGAGTGTAAATGAAGTCTAATCTTGTACAGATTTAGTTCGACCACTCCTGAGGTGTGTGGTTAATTGAAACCCAACCTCCAAAGAACACCAATATCTACGATCCAGTATTCAAATCCATGTAAAAATATTTGACTTTACTAGGACTTGAACGCTGGAAATCTCGACTTTCAAATCAGCTGATTTGGGAAGATGCGTTCACTACTGTGAAATAATCTACAGACCAATATCCTCACCACACTATCATAAGATGTCTGTAGCCTTAGAATTAATAAAAATTTATTAGCTGCATGAAAATTTCAGAATTTAACATGAGAATGAAACTTAATTTTGTTTAAAGAATAAGGAATTAAAGTTGTTAGTATTATTTGGCAGCTTATCTGTTTTAGCAGCTTTGGAACTTAATTACAAAAAGAGAATTTCGGTCTGTGATTGGAAAAGATATGACGGGAATTTTCCTGGTTGGAAGTCATCGTAATCGTATGTAATAATAATAATAATAAAGAATAACACCTATATAGACGTATCTGATCTGAATTCCCATCTAGCGCAATATCACTCTACGCATGCGTCGTAGTGATTTTGATAATGCAGAACGAAAACCAAAACTATACTTTGATCATTCGATATTAGTTAGTTTATCTGCTAATAGTCTATTAAATAGTAACCCACCGGATTGGTCTAGTGGTGAACGCGTCTTCCCAAATCAGCTGATTTGGAAGTCGAGAGTTCCAGCGTTCAAGTCCTAGTAAAGCCTATTTCTACACGCACTTGAATACTAGATCGTGGATACCGGTGTTCTTTGGTGGTTGGGTTTCAATTAACCACACATCTCAGGTATGGTCGAACTGAGAATGTACAAGACTACACTTCATTCACATTCATACATATCATCCTCATTCATCCTCTGAAGTATTATCTAAACGGTAGTTACTGGAGGCTAAACAGGGTAAAGAAAGAAAAGTCTATTAAATAGTGTCATAATTATATAACAAGCACTTTTTTGGGTGGGACTTAAGCACAAACAGTTTGTAATCTGTAAAACAGTAAATTTTCTCTTAGGCTACGTAATAAACAATTATTAATACAATTTTGTAATGGAAGAAAAAGTAAATAAATAATAAGTCATTCGTTAAGTCAGTGTTATTATTTATAATATTTATCAGGTAACTATCTACATACTAGTCTTAATTTGTTTGACCTTACATAAAACAAATACAAACAATATTGTCACTATTAATCCCACGTTAAATATTGATAATGATTCATTAATAAATGGAAGAATTTAGTTGGTCTTAATAGTATTTTGTGTCGCTAATCTGTTTGTAATTTATTTCGTGAAGTGTAATTAGTTCATATCGTTATCTGTTACTAATGAAATATATTAATATTACGTATAATAATACTAGTAATAATTGTAAAATTAATTATTTTTAGTTTAACAATAATAATAGTGTCAAGGTTATATTATAGTACTAACACTTATTCTTTACGCATTAGGGTGCTCTAATGTAAACAAAATATTGTTTGCTCTAATTTTTGTATACCCCTGTTGTATAAATGCGAATATGTTGGCAGCTTATTTTTGATTAATTTAAACTAGTCAGTTTATTTTCAACGAAAAAATTACTTTAAAAATAATATTTACAATTTATCCTGTAAGAATATTATTAAAGCTATTATTTTTTTTCTAATTGGTATATTACATTTTATCCTTTTAATCATTAAATATCTAGAACCATTAAGATCGTTTTCTGTCTGCCAATGAAGGTAAAGCCAATCACTGCTTCAGGTATGCTATATAAACTAACCGGTCGTAATTAATTAATATTATATTAAATTATTGCTAATGTTCTTCAGTTTTTTTCTACCTTAAAATTTATTCAGAATATCTGACGAAAAAAGGAAAGAATTTCATTACAAATTCTGCAAGTGAAAGCAAAGAAAAATATTTATATAAAACATGAGCCGGAAAACGTTTTGTTTTCGAGTAAAGCTACGAAAAATTTCTGTTCAAGAGTAAAATGAGGCCGCACTGAAATTCTTGGAACATGTACTAAGGGGTAAATTTTATGGTTTTTGACATAAAAAAATTGATTAAAAGAGTTCCCAGAAGGTATAACTAATAAATTTTTGAGGAAATTATTGTATAACGCAAAAGATTGGTGTCCCAAAACACAATTTTTTAGTTTTGGCGTAAAATAACTTCATTAAATTGACAGAAACAAATAATATTTGTTGAGAAATTAATTCTGAGAAAATCTAAGTAATTAACGCCAACAGAGCAATTTACAACACATCTCACTCTCCAACCACGTTGTTTTTCTCCTTCCTTTCATACCATAGGTAAAACGCACGTGTTCAAAACGTATTTCCACTCCGTTCAGATGTTCTACTGGATGGATCGGGCTGATTTTTTTTTTACTCTGCTCGGAATGGCCCGCAGATATGTCGATCAAGCATCGATAGATCTTCGAAGTAATTTTCCTTTGAATAATAACCTCGGAAAATTTCTCAGTCAAGTCATAAACGAGTATTTTTTTAGGAATTCTCAGAAAAGACTCAAGTTTGTGGCTCGATGCGGCTTGAAGTCATATCAAGCTTCCGATGAGGTTTGAAGTTTGGATCGTTACGAGCAGAATAACCTAATCCGTTCAGTAGAATGCTCACACGGACTGGAAATTGGGTTTCAACCCAATTTTTTAATATATAAGAAAGATATATGATGAAAATTCATTATTTAGAAATATCTTTAAAAAATTACTTAAAAAAAATTATTTTGTAAGTCGGCAGTACTGTAACAACTTAATCATTAACTGAAATTTGTATATTGCACTTAAAAAATGTTCATATGCTTTCAAAATTGGAGAACATTACTATCCTTGAGTTTCACTTAATAAACGTCTTTTCAGTTTTCAAAAAAATATGCAGACAAGTTTTGTTTACGGGTACTGTAATAGAAATATATTAGTTACATTCGGGAATGTCAAGAAAGATTCCTTATTAAAAGGAATCAGAATTCGAAAATTTTTGTTTCAGTATTTTAGTATTTACGCACAACCGGTTATTTTCCAACAAGTTCGTATGAAACGATCAAATTTATTCCTTATTTTAAGTTCCAAGAATTTTAGTATGACTTGATTTTATTTTTGAAGAAAAAATCATAACTAATTTTACGTTTTCAGACCCATGATTATATGAAAGTATTTTTATTTTTATTTTAAAAACACGTCATGAATTTTTTCCATTTCTTTGTTTAAATAATTCATGTAAATGGATATTTAAGATGAATGCGGTTTTTGGTTTTAAATAGATTATTCACCACATGAACTTAAAGCTTTTTGTCCGTTGTAATGTAATAGTAGAAGATTTGAATCGATAGAATAATGCCTAGAAAACCTAACCAGGAATCAAACTTAGTACGTTTTAATTGTTCGTTAGATTATTTTGTTTTACATATCTTTTTTTCACTAAAAACTTATATAGATTTCCGGTCAGGCATGGCATCTTTTCATACTCTACTAATTTTCTCTGGGCTAATGATCATAATAGTTGACCATTAACTCAGAGAAAAATTAGCCTTCATGACAAAAAAAAAAAAAAAAAAAAATTAAATGAATTTTTAATTTATTCTGTAATTTATATTAAAAAAAACGACAATGAAATTGTAAACCGTACGGTAAGTCTCGCAGATATCATTTCTTCCGCTCAAAAAACAAAAATTTCTGTAATATAAATAAAACCGTTTTCAAAAAAATGATACTGATATCAAAAAAAGCTAAAACACTACATTTCTACTTTCAAAATCTATTATTAATTTAGAATTTTGTTAAAAAAAAACATGTTAAATATATGTAATATACAATAATAGATAATAAAAAATGTTTAAGCGTTCCATATAATAAGCAAAAAATATAAAAATTTGTTACGAAACTCTTACCTTCATTTATTAAACAACGAATAATCATAAGAATTGTATTATTTCTCTATGTGTGAAATGTATTACAAACAAATAAATAAAAAAGAACACATTTTTTTTTAATTTTTCGCCCTATTTTTTTGTTAATAGTCTTATCATTTACTTCATACATATTTTTCCTTTTTCAATAAAACTAGTATCCTTCACAAATCGAAGATCCGTGATGTAATATTGCACTTATTACTTTGTAAGTGTAACCCTCGATTTTTATTGTATCTGTGGACACCCTTTTTAAATTATTATTAGATGAACTTTTTTTATATTTCTTCATTCATCACTTAGTTAAAATAGTTCTAATTGTAGAATGAAAATTTTACCGATCGAATTTATTTCTGTTTTATGTAACAAATCTTTGTTGCCACATTTGCAGCAGTTTCCTACTGTTCGTGTTTTTTTGTGTTTTATTAGCAGCTATAATCAATCTCTTATAAACTAATACTTTTCTTTTTTTTTAATGAAGTGATGGGGGTTAAAAAATTGTTTCTTCTTCAATACTTTCATTTACATAAGAGCATTTACTATAATAAAACTAGCTGTAGTATATTTTCTTTTAAATTTTATTATTTCAAGTACATTATCAAGTTTTTGTACACTACTTAATACTATACTGCTACCTAGTGATGCGATTCGTAAATCCACCTTTTTGAGGAAAAGTGACATATTTGATTCCCGTGGTTCATTAAATGGAAGGAAAAAACGTTGTCTAACAAAACGCGAGGTATATTTTGAAAACATTCTTTATTACAAATGTAATTGAACTGAAATATAATATTTTCATGCATATTTTTTTATTTTTTCCCCATTTTCATTTCAGTTTAAGGTTAGGTCATGTTTAGAACTGTAAAAATAGTTCGTTGACTCGTTGACGTCGTGCCGTCCAGTTCTGTGGGCTCTTACCGGCGAAGTTCTAACGAACTTCTTTATTACATTGTGTAAGAAGTGGTTACAAAAGTTTTCCTTAAGCTTTTATTAATTTAAAACCCAGGTGTAATTATACGCTGTTTCACTTAAGGTTGAATACTTTAAAGGTAAATTAGTTTTAGCTTCAGATTTTGTATAAAATTTATTAAATATAATAATAAAGATTATTAATAAATGCAACATTTTAGAATTTTTTCTTTTTTTACGTAAGGTAAAGATTTTTATAATGAATTATGTATAAAGTGTTCAGAAGTTACAAAATATAACAGAAATATAATTTTCTTTTATAACAGTGAAGTTGTTTTCCATTTAATTCTTTATAAAATTTATACACAAGCATTCTTTGTAAGTTTTATTTGCAAGATTGTTTTAACTTTTATTATCTGTAAATGACAGATAAATTTATTTAAATTTTAAGATACAAAAATTATAAAAAGGCCTTTCAGAATTGCGGCTATAACTTTAATAAGCTTATAATTTATTATATATAAGTTTCATTGAAAATTATTGTAATCTATTTACTTTTTTTATCGAGTGTTTTTTTATCTATTCCTTGTAGACTGTAAAAAATTCGGCAAATAGTTGAGAGTTCATTACATTGTCCTTTTACGAACTACCGTAATATATAAACGAGTGGTGATCTGAAAATTAGTATTCGTAGTTTATTAACTATGCATGTAGTCTTGTTTTTAAGTAATCAACAATTTTAATTTGAAAATGTGAGTATAAATTAAAAAATTGTTTTTCCCCTCATCTCTTTATGAGGGTTTGAATAAGTCTAAACAAATTTTGAGTTATGTGATCTACGGTGACCGTATCTTTCTACTAACTAACTTGATCTATTAGAATCAAAATTAAATGATATCAGTGAGTGAACCGTATTCAGAACCAATCATACAAAATTTCTTAAAAATTGGTCAATACAGCTGTATTCCTTATAGGTTTACATCACCCCACAAAGTTTCATTTAATTCGTTCTAGGTTTGCGTCCTATAGAGCAGACGATAAAATTATAAATACATTTGACCGGACGCAGTACCCATCTTCAAATTCTTTGGAAGTGCTCTAAAAATAGGCCTATATACTTGTACATACATCCTTCCGGAAAATTGTATTTTTTGGTTTGAAGAGTCATGAAACGTCAAGATTTGCAAAAAACCTAGACGTAAAAAATTTGATGCGAATAACATACTTTCTCTTTTATTTTATAAGAATGGAGTGTAGCTATATATATAACTATATAGCCGGAAATTAAAATAATATAAAAAAAGATTAATTATTATACTTTCCTGGTATCATAGCTGTAGGCTATGCTGCAAGAAGGTAAATTTGGAAATCGGTTAAGAGATGGGATATGGGTGTTTTATATTTCTCGACGTTTCATTGACCTGGGGACCCCAAAAAAAGAAAAAAAAGTGTTGGGGGTAATGTTCGTGCGTACATGTGATAGCGTTTTTGAAACTTAATAACTTCAACTGGATAAACCGATTTTGATGAAATTCTGTAAAAAGACAGTACATGGAGAAATTTGTTGGTAAAATTTTAGGGTCAATATCTCCAGGTGGGTAGGTAGTTTTTGGGGTCAATTTTCTAAAAATTTTGCAAACATAACTCCATTTTGTATTAAACTCAGAACATTCATGCATGCGTATCTTACCATTTTTAAAAAAAACTTTTCTTCAAAAACTTTACCCAAAATCTAAAAAGCTTTATTTTTATTTATTGCATATTTTAACGGAATTTTTTTATCTTCCTAGGTGTAGTAGTAGGAAGCCCACCGGGTTGGTCTTGTGGTGAACGCGTCTTCCCAAATCAGCTGATTTGGAAGTCGAGAGTTCCAGCGTTCAAGTCCTAGTAAAGCCAGCTATTTTTACACGGATTTGAATACTAGATCGTGGATACCGGTGTTCTTTGGCGGTTGGGTTTCAATTAACCGCACATCTCAGGAACGGTCGAACTGAGAATGTACAAGACTACACTTCATTTACACTCATACATATCATCCTCATTCATCCTCTGAAGAATTATCTAAACGGTAGTTACCGGAGGCTAAACAGTAAAGAAAGAAGAAGGTGTAGTAGTAGGAAGACATACCTAACGGTGGTCCCGGAGTTAAATAAAAAAAAAAAAGGTATAGCAGTAGAGCAGGTGACCCAAAAAATACTTTGGACAATAAGAGGGGGAAGGAGTTGATCAAAATAAAAAAATTATCGATTTTTTTGAATTTTTCAAGCTTTTTTTTAGTTAAAAGTGTTTTTATTAAAAGTTCAATAATATTAGACTTAATAATTGACCCCCCACACACAAAAAATAAATCTTTAATTGGTAATTCTTTATTGGTTGTACTTTTCAAAGGAATCAGTTATTTCCATTGAACATAGTAACCGTAGAAAAATCAAACATATTTCTTGGAAGGTGATTTTGGAGGTAGGGGAGCAGAAAAAAATAAAAAAATACCTCATAAAAAGTCTTGTTAAACGTTTTATTTTATTTAAACATATAATGATAATTTTACAATAAACATTAATCATAAATTACCTCCCACCCAAAAAAGAAATTTCAGGTAACTTTTTTCATGAAATATCTTTCTTTTATATAAGAATAAATAAAATGCCAGGAAACTATTATAACTATGTTGTATGACTTTTGATTTCCGTATGTTGAAATAAAATATTTTATGTTTTGTATAAAAATTAAACTAATTAACTCAATTATCCTGATTAAGCATCCCTATAATGGTTAAACAAATTTTATTTTAGCATAAATTTTCGTCGTCCTGTTTGAAATGCAAGTTCCCGTAAATTAAAATACGAGTTATGAGTCGTCTCCTGTCTCTCATCTTAATAAAACGTTTTTTACCATTTACTCATTTAGAATGTATTATCAAAACACACACACACACACACACACACACACACACACACACACACACACACACACACACACAACCGCACACACAATCAGATATTGTTGAAAGGTTCGTCACCTTTAAAATTTAAAAGTCATTGACTTAGTTAAAAAAAATTATTACAAGCAAGCGATAAAAAATAGGTGCATATTCATAAGTTAAAACATGTAGACATGACGTAAAATAAGGAAATTTTTTTCTCAGTTTTAGTTACAACGATGACCTGAATAGTATTTAGTAACGTTTCTAACAATCGTGTTATCAACAGAATAATACATTTTTTGTTTTTAAAAATAGATAATAAACGTTTATTAATAATGAGGTGTACAGTCGTATTTTATTAAATAAATTACATCGGTATATTATTATAATTCGAAGTTATGTTTATAAAGTAGGAAATTAAACATATACCGACTGTTGTTTTTTTGTATTAGCAACTTAGTTGTTGATAAGGTTTTATTTATTTACGTATTATCCTTCTTACAATTTGAAGGTCAATTATTAATGATTTCTGTTTTATTTGAAGGTCGTTTTGATTTATATTTTAAGTTAAAGTAGCATTTTGTAGCTTACTGATAAGAAAAAATAAATATTACCGTATTGCCAACGTGAAAATATTACCTAATAAAATTACTATTACAATGCATGTAATCATATTTACTTGAGAATATAATTTTATAAAAAAATTAATAATTTTCCTTAATAATTTCAATTAGATTGATTTGCGAATGTGGTTGAAGCCAAATGGAGCTTCATCTTAGTTAGGAGCAGCTGTTACTTTTTTTTTTTTCTAGTTATGCTATCCTTTACTAGCTACGCAGGAAAACATGAATTTCGCACAGTATTATGTTTTAAAATTAATCAGCCTTATTCAGATGCATACATCGCATTTACTAAAATATTTGTGAGGTTATTTTTTGATAATATAATAGTAACATAATAGAATAAGCAAATTTTGTAGTATGCGTGTTTAAATTAATTAGTACATCATAGATATGGTGTATTCAAATGTTTATAAAATTCATGAATGGCTTATCCGATCGATATGAAATTTTTACAAAGCATTTTGTACCACTGTTATCTCTGTCTTGTTAAAAAAAACTGATTTGATTCAGGATTTACTGTTTTAATATAAAATATAAATATATATATATATTTTTTTTTTTTAATTTCGCCCATCTATGGACCACGTTTAACTATTCCCTTTGGTTTCTTTCCTGCACATCTTTTATTACTTTTTGCATCTTTTCTTGCTCTTCTTCCTGAATTCTTCGAGTGCTTCTTTTTCTTAATTTTTTACTCTTTTCTTCGTAGAAATTTCTTCTTTTCAAAACTTCATTTTATATTTTATAGATTCCATAAGCCCGGATTTCTGTTCCTGCTTTGTTTAAATCTTTCTTAACTTTATCACTAAATGCTTTTTTTAAGTTTTTCTTCCTATATAAAATCGAAGGATTTCCTTTGGAATTCTGGTATAATTTATCTTTATTGTATGATCTATAAAAGTTGATTCCCTCTCGTAGATTATTTTTAGTTGTTTCTTAAAATTTCTTGTCTAGTATTTTATGCATATAAGTTTATCCATATAACGTGTTCGACTACAGAAGCAAATATTTTTCTTTTGATCTTAAATTTCTTTCTTTTGAATTTCTTTTTAAAGGGCCTGGTTAATCAATGTTAAATATTCTGTTGTATACAATGGTTTTGAATGAATTACATTTTTTAAATGCCATACATTTGGTTTTTTAATAACGTAAAAGATTTTTAAGCAGAACTGCACCAGGATCCACCCGTTTTATAGGTGTGGTAAGGCGTTTAAATTTCTAATTCGGTTCGAAATTCAGTTCTGCAACACGGCTGACTTTTTCTATGCGATATTTTATTTAACTCTGCGATGTCTTTTACAATAATAGTATTTAGTTTATATTCTAACACCTACCGTAATTGTTGTTTTTTTTTAAATTAACAATCAGTTATACATTTAGTTGTATATTAATTTTTAATTAATTTAAATTGGATATCCAAAATTCGTATTTTGAAGCAGATTTTTTACATAAAACTCAGATATAAATTTGAGACTTCCATATTTATTTTTTATAGTTCATATATATTATAATAAGTTCAGTCCCCTTCTGCAGAGGAAAAAATGGAGGTCTTAATAAATTAACATAAAATGGAGATCCTACGATTTAACAAAATTAAGTACATTTGATTTTTTTTTAATATCATTATAAATGATTTTGCAATCTTTTTGAGTATTAATTATTTTTTTTTAAAGCAGAGGAAGCAGCTCACGCAGCTGCAGATTGTCTGATTCCCATAGATATCTTTCAAACGGTAGCGTGGCGAGTAATAGAACAATAATTTGTTTTCATTTTTTTACTCTTATTCCTTTTATAGCTAAAATTCTGTAAAATAGCTTTATATAATCGTTGAAAATTACTGAAAAACTCCCGCTAAAACTCTGACAAGACATAAGTAAACCAAACTAGTGAAAAGACATTGTATCATTGTATATATATATATTTTACTGTACATGAAGATTTGAAATAGAAAGGTTGCTACCACCTTTAACAGACAGATTAATCAACAGAGCAAGACGGTTATTTTACGTACAATTTTTTGATAACCAATTATTGTAAGAAATGTAACTCTTAATGAAGAATCGATTGTAAATCAAAATGGATTAAATAAAGATTCATATCTTTAAGGATCTTTAAGAGATCCTTGAGGCACTCCGGTAGTTGGGTTTATTTTCCTGTTTTCTCAATCTCTTTGTTATAAGAAGATCCCTTTTTATTATCGTTATTGTTCCTTCAACAGTGTTTTCTGTGGGTTTTGGTTAAATGCTTATTGAATTCGTACTAAGGACGTGGAGACTTGTAGAAATTTTGGTGGAATTTTTGTATGGTTTGGTAGAGTAAATATATTTATAAGATTAACCGAGCGAAATTCCCGCTCGGCTGTAAAAAAAAAAATATTTCTTGGCTGTTAATAAAAAAGTTAAAAGGCTGTGGCTGTAATAAAGTTCATCCTGAGACTTATAGATACTTTCACTGACAATTTGGTCTAATATCCTTCCTAATACAATTCATATTTTTCGCAACATTCGTATTTTTCGCCTCTAGATAACTTACGAAGAGCTTGGTATTTACCTTGAATCTTATAAAAAGTATTCTTCGAAGAAAAATTAGCCAAGAGTTCACGATTGTCTAACTCAGTCGCAGGTCTTAGGCTGTTATATTTTATAAAAAAACATGGGGAAAAAATGTAATAATTTTTCATTTTGCAAAATTAATTTACAACGCTGACCTATACAGAATATAATAGTTTTGTTATAATATTACCAGAAATCTGCTAGGAATAGATAAAACTTAAAAAATTTTATAACGAAATTGCAATATTTTTCCTGAAGGTAAATTACCATATAACTGCCTCATGTATTTTAAATTTCCTAAATATTGTTAACAGCGTACATAATTTAGTTTTACTTTTCTATTGTATTAACAATATATAACTTTAATATTGACTAAATAATCACGTAAACGAATTTTTGTATTCTCAAAGTTCAGCAATATTACAATTTTAGTTAAAATTGATTATATACGTGTACATTTTTGAAGAAATAGACAAATATTGATTGAGTGGTGTTATATCTTATGAGGGATAGAATTTTACGAACTCTTGTGTATTTTTCGTCTTTTGATAGTGAAAAACCGCGAATTTTTACGCGCGCACTCCTAATATATATATATATATATATATATATATATATATTCCTTTCTCTTTTGTTTCGTTCTGTTATATTTCTATATGTAACCCGCCGGGTTGGTCTAGTGGTAAAACTCGTAATCGTAAATCAGTTGATTTCGAAGTTGAGAATTCTCGGGTTCGAATCCTAATAAAGGTAGGTCGGATTTGAATACTATATCGTGGATACCGATGTTCTTTGGTGGTTAGATTTCAATTAACGTCTTAGATATGGTCGGCCTGAGTCTGTTCAAGATTACACCTCACTCACGTCATCAACAAGAAACGCGGCTACCTACAGGCCCCGAATCCAGAAAGCTGTGTGGGATATCTGGAGTCTTACGGATATTTATACGAGAATAATAATAATTTCTATATCTGTTTTTCTTTCTTTGGGAATGAAGCATTATCAGAGAAGGAATAATTTTCATTTTTTACCGTAGAAGGAAATTAAATTTTTTTCTTTTAAAATAGCCAAAAATATTTTAATTTGGGGTGTTTTTACTATTTTGTTATTATACTTTAAAACAAAATAGCCTTCTCTTAGCAAAAATTGAGATAACAGTAAATTTTATTATGATTTTCTCTCTTATCTTCTTATAGGCATAATAAAATTGACGATGTAAAGATTTCGTATTCGAAAATATTAGTTTATTAAAAAAAAGACTAAACATAGTACTTAAAATTAAAAACTTATGTTTGTACGTTTTGTAAAAATTTATCGTTATAAAAAACATGTTTCGCAGATTTTCATCAGGTTAAATTTTTAAAAAAAGAAAATTAGTTTGAAATAAAAATGTAATTATTAATTTAATTAACTTTTTATGTTTTACAGTCATTTTAAACCTTTTTTTAAAATTATTTTTCATTTAATAATCAAATATAAGAAAGATCATAACAGTAAAACGATTTTATCATTTAAGGAAGAGTTAAATTTTAAGTTTGATGTAAATTAAAAGAAAGTTCAGCAACATTGTTATTAGATTTTTTTTTACAGCTAGTTATTTTTTAGCGTAGTTGTTATCTTTGTCTTCAAAATTAAATAACCTTGTTTTAATGATTAGATGCGTAAAAAAATGAATCTTTTCATTATTTAATCTTCTTTTTTTGTATGATGAAGGTTATTTTAAGTAATTAAATTTTTAGTTTGCTTTTTACTTTACGTACATATATTTCAACTTACTAGTAATTATTGTATTTTAATTGCATTCCTTTATGTAAGTTACAGTTTTCATACAAAATAATAAATGTAGTACTGATGTATACATGTTGAACTTGAATGAATTAAACATAAATAACTGATAATTGTAAAATCTGATTGTAGAATTTCGACTCTATAAAATATCAGAAACACGGTGTATTCTTTTCGTGTGATGCCGTATTTGCTTATCGATTGTTTAAAACTGTTATTACAATCATTTTTATGCTAATTACAGTCCGAAATATTTGATAGACTCTTTCCATGCAACCTACATTTTTCAACATAAATCTCTTCTGTTTGGGTTCTATTCCCAGCAACAGTGCCGGATTTATGTATAAGCTACACAAGCTGTAGCTTAGGGCCCCCACTTTCTTGGGAACCCCTAAATAATTAGAAAAAAGAACAATAAACAAAAAGAAAATATTTTAGTTTAATATAATTCCATAATCCTTATAACATGTTTCAAGAGATTAGATAATAAGCCTTTGTAAATTTTGTCTTTTAAAAGAGCTTTTGTTTCTTTTTACCAGAGTTTGCATCATTAAATTTGTTATGAGTAAAAATGATTTTGAGTTAAAGATTTATTATTTCACTATCAATAGTTCTTAGCTGTATTTCAGTTTAACCCACTCGTATTCGAAAAGTATTTGAAAATCATATTTGTCGCTGACAGAATATTTGGACTTATAAAGGACCCTATACCTCAAATAGCTTAGGGCCTTATCAAGTCTAATTCCGGCCCTGCCGAGCAATTCTTCATCCTAAATGTTGTAGGTTTATTTTTCATTTCACTTTTGCGGCTGTATATGCTCGTATGTATATAAGGAAATGAATGTATTTGACAGTAAAAATAAAAATCACCTACCGGTTTTTTGACAAATCTTGACGTTTCACACCCTAAGGAACACATTAAGAACACAAAAAGACTTTTTTCCGGATGTATGTGCACTGCTTTTCGCTAATTATCTTTAGACTGGATAAACGGAATTTGTTCAAATTTGGTCAGTAAATATCTAAGTATGGGACATTAACGTGTTGAGATTTTGTACAAATATTTTTATGGGAAAATTGTGAATCTTTCATTTTCAGCCTTTTTCTTAGTTTACAAAAAAGTCTCTTACTAAAAAATTAATTAAGTAATTCATAAACTTTCTGGAAAAATCATACCCCATGCCTTACCACCGGAAATTTCAAACTTTTTTTTTAGAATATCTCATCCGGAAATAGCAGTAGGAACACTATTATTATTATTGTTCATCATACATGTTTTGCATTCCTTTGGGTATTTGACCTATAAATATAAGCAAAGTTAATTAACTTTGCTTATGATAAGTTTAGATAACTTTATTTATGATAAGTTTGGATAAAGTTTTAAATATCTTAAACCAATTGTATCTGTAGTATAATTACTGGTAATTTATTTTCTTTAAACAAAAACAGCTGTAAAGGGAAAATCCAAAAAATCGTTCCAGAAACCAGTTCTCAAAATACAGCTCCTGTTTCTCAGTGCCGGGATAGTATAGAGTCTCTTTTCCAGTCTTTCTTATTATATGATTTAGATATTCAAAGATCCTTTGACTTAATTAATTTATGATCTCAGACCTATCAACAAGTAACGTATAGATCTTCACTTGAAAACCTGAATTCCCATAGGATTCAGACTATCATCAGAGTATTTCTCCTTTCATCTCGTAAAGGATACTGAGAATGCATATTTGTTTTATTAGAGGATTTAATCCATAACTATGTCAGCCTTGGGTAAACAATTTGTGCAACCACTAAGAGTCATTGAACAAGTCTGGTAGACAAACCTCGTCCGTCCTATCTAACCATACAAAAGCTAGTTTGCAGTATTATCACGTAATTTTTCGTATCTTTAATATGAATACACTTTATACGTTTAGAAAAATTGTTGGATTTAACCCATTATTCTACTTTAATTGGGCTTATAGTATATTATGGAGTTATTTCGTTTTAACTTAAACATTCTTATTGTTTTAATTTATTACTTCGTAGACATTTTTCCTTTTTTCAGAGATTGCTGAGCAGTATAAAACATCTTTTCGATATCTTATATATAATTTTAAATAGTTCCTCAGGATACGTTTAATTCCTTGACTTAGAGATGTTTTCATCCTTACCTTGTCTAAAAATCTTGTTTCTACTTAATATTATTTTTAAAAAAACCGTTTTACATTTGCATAACTCCTCTAAAAACGTGTGTGTATATATACTGCGTAGCTATGCAGTATACTACATCAGGGAAATTACGCTAATAGGTTCTAAGTTAGCACATCGTAGATTTTGTAGATCATGCTTTAATGACCACCATTAATTAAAAAATACAATTTTCTATAAATAACTAAAAAAAAATTAGTTTATAAAATCACATAGATAATACTCAAAGCACTTAATTATTATGAATTTATATTTAGAAAATTAAAAGAATATATATTTTAAAGCCAAAGTAAAATATTCAAAAGATTCATGACCCAAAGGAAAACCTGTTTTGGATCAAATCAATTCACTTCAAATTTTTTTCGAAGTGAATATTTGGTGCTGCGTATGTAATATCACATAGTTCATTACAGCCGATAGAGATGTACGGAATGTTATTTTTACACAACTCCCCAAAAAGGAGTGTAATTTATTTAGGGTGTATGTATGTTTGTTCCACTGTAGCAGTTCAACGACTGAACCGATTTATATATATGACCCCACGTTGGAATCCTTATGTTACTGGTAGTGTCTTAAGCTATATAAATATGTATATACGTTACATACGTACATACATAACATAATATATAATACATATTTGTAGTACTGGAAATTTACCAGTTAAAGCACAAACTGTAATGAATTGAATTAATGAACTGTGAACCTCGTTCACTGTGTGAGCTAGGTTTGAACCGAATGATTCGAATGAATGATATTACAAAAATAATAGAATTAAATTTACGTTAAATAAAATAATATTAAATAAATTCTAAAAATTCTGTTTAATAAAAATGTCTGTTTGATAATAAAAGCTTCCCGTAGGGATTGCATGTGAGGCTAGAGTGGTGAGGTGATGCGAGCACCTCATGCGAGGCTAGACTAATCATCGTCATCAACTGGTAACAAACGGAGGTGCTCCTGGGGCGCTGTTTAGAGAGGTGCAGTGGGGTGGTCTTGTAATATCTATGCAAAAATCGTCCGATTTTCAAAATTCAAACCGGAAAAAACGTTAATATACGAAAAATGTTAATACGTTGAAGGCTAACGTTTGCGTACATCAGGTACACTCTCGATCTAACAGACCACGGTTATTCGGAAACGTTGTTATATCTTCGCAACCGATCTTCCAATTTTAAAAATTCATACAGGGTATTTGCTAGTATAATACAAAATCACAATGGAACCAAACCAAAACAAGAAGAGCAATGTTTTTTTCGACAGTCAATATCTATATTAATATTAATATTTATCTGTTGTTGTTATAGAACTTAAAATAATGTTTCATAAAATGTTTATAATAATAGTAATTTTTTTTTAACTTCTAAAGAAAAGTATTGAAATTATAATAATTTGTCAGTGAAAAAAGTTTTTTGTATATTCAGCTGAAGTTGATTTATTGGTTTATGGTTTATGGTTTATGGTTTATATGGTTTATTGATTATATATATATATTTTATATATATAAAACTGTATTGTTTAGATATAAATAATTTTTATATTTTATTTTTGTTTCAGATTAAACAGGATGCATGTCATGGACGGTGACTGTCCCAAATCGGAGGTCATTGGAGAAAAGGCCCCGGAATTAGATATATCATCTAGGACAACACCTACAACAACAATTGTCGGTACAACAGCTGCTGATACGACCGCTGCATTAACGGTTGCAACCAAAGATGTTGTTATCAATAATGCATCATCCACATTATTTATGCATCAACAAAATTCACAAGACTCGACAGATATCATCGGTGATAAAAAAGATATCGATAATTCAATCACAAATGTATCACAAGATAGTGAAACAAGGAAAAAAATTGAAGAAGAAAAGGAAAATAATGGAATCGTTGAAGAAGATGAAATTATGAAGAAGGTTGATAATAGTGGTAATAATTGTAATGTTATAACTAATAATAATAAAGTGAAAAATAGTGAAATTGATAATAAAATGGGGGGTAATAGTTGTAGTCTAGTGAATGGTAATAATAGCAGCGAATCTAGTGAACTTTGTGACAGTGATACAAAATGTGTTGATGATGATGATGATGATATGGTAGTTGAAGAAGAGGAAGATGACGTTGAATTAGAGAAAACTGTCGAAGAAGATATGCTTGAAGAAACAGAACAACAAGAAGTCGTGAAAAATGTTGAAAATGCCGTTGTTAATAATATCAATAATAATACTGACGAAAGTGAACAGTGTGAAAAAAGTAAACCGATCGATGAAAATGTTTCATTGATAAAAAAAGAAGTAATTACAACAGACGTTAATGAAATGCCGTCGGTAACAATAACAGCAACGACGGCATCAAGTGGTATTTCATCAAATGTAAAAACAAAAGAAGAAAACAATGGAGGTTGTAGCGGTGAAGAAGATGACAGGAACAGTGTTACCAGTAGCCAAACCGGTAACAGTAATCAGGTAAGTTCAAATTGGACATATTTATTCTTATTTTAAGTACTTTTTCCTTGTAATTTATGAAGTTTGGATCTTTTCTGTAATCGCTATGGCCTTCATCAATTTAAAATTACTGATCTTATTAGTGTAGGTTATACTCAATTATTTTGTACTATGCCTATATTAGGAAGAACTACCCAGGTTGTCCGATAGGCACTTTCGCCATTAGGCTGATTAGACAATAGGTATGTTTTCCTAGGGATGTACCATATACCGCTGCCGAGAACGGAAGACGTCAGGCGGAGAATGACCTGAACGGATTCCGCTGCGCAGTCTTTTCTTACAACCTGCGGATCAGAGCAGTTGTGCAGTTGACGCAAAAGATTAAAGACATTTCTGCTAAATCGAAAGACTGAAAGGGAATCGCTCCAGGAGAAGGACGCAAACATTTTGCAACTCCCGTGAAATGAAATTTTATCACACTCACGATCTAAGAAGGGATTGGAACGAAATCCCAACCCTGTCCTCATAAAAAAAAACCTTAAAAGCAAATCCGTCAATATAACTACCATTTATTTATTTATGTAATAACAGGTTACATAATAACAGCACAGTGACATGTTTTCAACAGTACTCTGCAGAGATGCCAAGGCGTCTGTTCGTAATGGTGTGTAATTTTAAATGTACCGGTAAATGTGTAGTCTTGAACAGATTCAGGCCGACCACTCCTGAGACATGTGGTTAATTGAAGCCCAACCACCAAAGAACACCAGTATCCACAGTATAGCATTCAGATCCATATAAAAGCAACTGTCTGTACAACTACTCCAACCGTAGAACTCTCGACTTCGAAAATCAGCTGGTTTTTCGATGAGTTTAACGACTAGACTAACTGGACGGGTTAATTAGAGATATTCAGTAACAAGTGATAAGTATCCAGGTTCTGCGATAAGTAGGGCGATAAAACATCCCCGATATATTTGCGTTCCGTTCCGTTGACGCTAACGAGATTTAATCGTTTTATACGCAACACTGTACGGTATTACTTATCGGGAACAACGGACCTATATAAGAAGCAAAACTATATTATGTATTCGTGAACGAATTAACTCAATTAAAAACAAAACTTAAAACTGTTTTATTGGAAACTGTAAAATAAGGAAGGGTGTTCGTTGTAACAGAGTAAATCAGTGTGATCAGTCTAGCTACTGAGTCACCAGGAAAAAATGGAGAAACCGTTTTATTCATGTAGAAAAAATTCACTACTTACGTAGATTATAATACAGATGAAACAAGCACTTTATTCCGCGTCGGATAACGGTTTAACCAGTGCCTAATTCGTTTACTCTTTTAACCGGTGTCAACTAAGTCCTTCGGCGGACATGTTATATGATGTAGGAACACTCCACTGCGATATTGTATTTCAAAAGCGTGGGCATGGCGTGCTCCGCCCGACGACTTCCGTTTTCCGTAGTGAAAGAAATCCGTCGCTAGGAAAACAAACTTTTAATTAAACACCCCAGATAGGTCACAATCAGCTTGCTCGCGAATTCTGCTATCATTAACTTTTTGGAACAATTAGATCTATATCCGTAGATCTGAAAATGGGGAAGAAAGGATTAGAATTGGAAAAATCTTGCATGTTTTTTTAATAAACAAATTTTTTTGTTCATTGATAATACTACTATATAATATTGTTATGTATTTTTGTGAGGTGATTGATTAATAGTTTGAGTTGCTTTGAAGTGATTTATCGAATCCGTCTGAAACAGATAATTACGGAACAGATCTTATAGACATTTTAGTCATATTGTCAGTTTACAGAACAACTAGGCTATCTGGTAGCTTTAAGATACGAGTAAAAATAAAAAATGAATTTCTTTTAGAATTTGTTTTAACTAATTTTTTATCTTATTTTTATTGTCTATCATTATTGGTATGAAATTTTCAAGTTTCAAATTGACAGATCAGAAAATATTGAAATTATTATTATTGTGACAATTCATTCATTTAGTAAATAACTTTATATTTCCAATCACTATATGTAGTTTATGTCGGATAATATGCCGTCTTGGTTCAATACGTCGGTTTGGTTTAATTATTCTAAATATTTTATTATTCGCTGGTTCAATGAAATAAATAAAAGTTTTTATTCCATTTATATATGTTTATTATACTTTGAACTTGTAATTCATATATATATATATATATATCATTATTATATCAATTAGTTATACCCGTGGTTCCCAAACTTTTCCGGGTTGCGGCGCCCTTTTTCAATTAAAATTTTTCCATGGCGCCGTACCCTAAGTAAACGTATGACTACTCGTAAGTAAGAGATAAAAATAAATAAAACTCGTGTATCTTCATTATTTTTTTACTTTATTAACATTAAATTAATAATTGTAAATATCTTGGTTCAATTAATTATGAAGCTTTTACAACATTTCGCGACGCCCCTGTAAAGAAGCCGCGGCTCCCTGGGGCGCCGCGGGGCACAGTTTGGGAATCACTGAATTATACATTCGTAACAAACACAAAATCAGTCTTTGGAGGATGGAACTAGATTGACTAAAAATAGGGCATTAGACCAATTCAATTATTAAGAGTGACAGAAAAAGTGAGAATCTATAAAGAGTAACAAAAAAGTGAAAATTTTTATTTTAAAATTTAAAAGTCCTCCTTTAATAAAATTTAAAGTTTCTCCTTTTAATAAAAAAGGAACAAATGAAGCCTGAACAATTTATGTGTACTTTTTTGTAGTTTATACTAGAAATTAAAATAATAATAATAATATCCTGTAACTTTCATCGTCCTCGGATAACTTCGAAGATTTTATACAGTTAAATAACAGCGATTTTATTTTTATTTTCCCAAACGTTCATTTATACGATATACTCGTACTATATAAAGTATAGTGTGCTAATCAGGTCAAATTTTTTTTGTCAGGGTCATTGCAGATCTTGAAATTTCATGACCACCCCCCTCCTATATTCAAAAAGCACAATTTCAACATTAAAAAATTTCAGAAGAATGAATCCAATTTATACATACAGAAGGATGGATCGATTTTGATAAAATTTTCCGTGATTATTTCTGTATACAGGATGGATGATAATTTAATGCTCCTTAAATAACTAAGGTACTTTTTAATGGTATTTGGTCTTATTCAAACCACCATAAGCGGATGAGAGCAGAAGACCCTCCATTTTTAAATTATACTTTACAGTTTTAAATGGCATACTTTTTAAAAGATATATTTAAATTAAATTTTTACTTTAACTGAGCTGTAGGATTGTTTACTTAGTAAAACAGACTGTTAGTTTAAATCTGTCATTTTCAACAACCTTCATTCAAATATTACGGTTTTGTTTTGTAAAAGGAAAAACCCGGATTTCATATAATACAGTTTTCACTGTTGTAAAAAGAAAAGTTAAAAATAAATAACAAAAATAATATCGTTCTTTTTTGACACCTCCTTCTACACCTCATCTTGGGATTTCTGTTTTTATAATTTTAGAAACAAAGAAATAATTTGCGTGCTATAAAAAGATTTTTGTGCAGTTCTGGGCAAGAAGCCGACTTTTCGTTATTTTATTTTGTTTCCTTTTTACCCGCTCAAACACGTACGTAGTTATCATGACCCCTAAAGTACGTAAATGGCGTTACCTGAATACGCCGAACAATATCGCTTACAATAGATACCGCATATAAAGTAACGTCAAAGTTCAAACTTGCAGCATAACGAACCACGTTTCTAACTTGCTCCGCTCAAATTTTTTCGACCTTAAATTGAGTGTAATTCAAGTACGACTCAAATTCGTCAAATTGTCACTTGCACAACTTCAGATAAACTACTACAGCATATCTAAATTTCAATGAAATGATCTAGTAATTTTGGAGATTTTCGAACCACAAAATTTTATACATAATCTTATAAATAAATAAGCATATAAGGAAACCAGAAATTTAAGTAAATGGTATTTTTGTAATCTTTATACCTCAAAACGTAAAGAAAATTCATTTTCACCCCACACTCTCACCATGCAACCGAAAGTAATACCGTACTATTCTTCGAAAAGTCGATAAAAACACAAGTAATTTGATTGTAACATAAATAATAATAATAAATTTGTTTTTTTTTTTTTTTAAGATATTTCCACATATTTATCTGTAATGGTCTAGAATTAATTACTCGTATTAAAATTAGATTTTGTTCTAGTTATTTATTCGATACTCTATCTAATGTGTCTTGATTTTGTATTTATATAGCATTATTATACAGAATTTGTCGATGGTAAATTGTGAGTCGGAAAAGCATTATCATATTTTTAAATTGATAATCCGTGTCAAAAACTTGTAATTTTTTTGCCATTTAAGGGATATAAATCCCTTAAAAATTTATAAAATTCGATTTTTGAAATTATATAGAATAAAAGAAAGAGATTGCCAATTTAAAGAAACTTATAAAAGTAACATAGTCTTTGTTTTTACATCATTGAACTACGGTTTAAAGTTCAAAGATCTGCTGATGTATCAATAATTGGGACAACAATGTTGAAAGTCCAATTCAAAGAATTTATAATGCCTTCAATACTCATTGGCTTTATTTAGATATTTTTACTTGATTTGAAATAATATAACTAGATTAAATTTAATTGTTGATCGTCGTTGATTATTTATTTATTTTTTTACAACTTCCTTTTTCTTTTATTAGTATATTTCACATACAATTTACGTTTATTATTTTTAAATATTCATTAAAAGTTCTCGTGTTTCTTGAATTCATTTATTTGTTAAAAGACCATCATCACTTATATCATGACATAATTTCACTTCATCATTAACATACAACATTATTATTTGTATTTTTAAAAATCAATTAGAAATTCTTAAGAGAAATAGAAGACAATCAACTTTTAAGAAAATGAACAAGAGTTTATATTTATTACTTATAAGAAACATCAATTTAGTTAGAAATTATACCGATGATTCTGGTGACAAAAAATTATATTAATGTCTTGTAGAATTTTCGAAAAAAAATCTTGTTCGTTATACTTCACGAACTAGTATAGGATAATCACATCACAAAGATGAATACAATATTTCTCAGAGCATAAAATTTAACGACAGTGGTATTAAAACGTAAAAAAGATGAAGTTAAATCGGTTGGTCCTTTGAAAAATACGCAAGATAAAGTGTTAGTCAAAAAAATCGTGACAAAAAAACAAAACTTCAATAAAGAACATTATTGAAATTTAAAATTTGCACCTAATTTATCACTTTGTATTAATTAACTACATACGGATTGTTGAAAAGAAAGATCTCGGAGTATTGTTTCAAAAAATGTTAAAGAGTTATCGACATCATTGAATTCTGAATTCTTAAAAAAATAGTTTCGAAGGGTTTACTGAAATTAATAAGTCCATCCTTTATTTGATTTAATCTTATTATTTGTAAATTAGAGGGAACGTATTTTTAAATTCTGTTATCGTAAATATTTCTGTCAAATTTCAATGACCGTGTGTCTCTAAACGGCAGAGGTGTACTCGTAAATATTTAGATACCGAAAAGTTTGATTTTGATTACTGTAGATCGCACGAATATGGTCCCCAGCCGCAAGAGGCTGGCTACACGACAATTTCGATCTTTACCTTGATAAGGAGAAAAAGTAATCTTTTTCTTGTCAAACGTTTTTTAGATTAAATTTTCAGCGTCTTATTTTGTCGCTATTTCCTACGGATATCCAAAAGCAAGGACCGTTTTCGTGCGGTCTTATTTTTATAATTTGGGTTATATTTTTTATGTTATAATAAAACAAAGACTAAACTTTAAGTTGAAACAAATTTTATGTGTTAGGACAATATTTTATTTTTCCCAAAAAAACAGTACCGAAACCGCGTTTCGGTACTACTCATGAACAAACATGAAATTTTTTATTCATTCTCTTTTTAGTATTTAGATGTATGGAGAATAAGGAAAAATTTATTTCATTTTAGTTGAAGTTAATTGCTTAAAGGAAATATATCTGTAATATTTCAAACTTCCATCATTTCTGATTTGATTTGGCCCCTGAAAATTCGCTAAGTGATATGACAATTTATATCAAAAATTTACTGTCTTTAATGTGTAAATACATTGGATTCCAAATAAACTGACCACTTCGGGACCGGGATATGTCCTCTATTAAACGGGTGACCCTATTAAAGGAAAAATGAGGAGATATATACGAATACAGTACAGTACATACTAATTATTAAATACGATTTACCTTCTTATTATTCAGGATTTTATTTCCACTACGGTATTGAAGTTGAGAGTGCTAATATGTTCCGATTCATTAAGTGCACTCGTCGCAATTCGGAACAAGAACATTAAGGATGTCCTAATTGCAAACATCCTATCCATTTTATACGTACTAAAACAACGAGGACAGCGATGCGTATTTGTATGGACTCCAGGGCATGCTGGTATTACAGGTAATGAAATCGCAGACGAAGCTGCCAGAAAGGCAACAGTCTGCGATGACTTGGATGCATTTCCTGTAAGAGTGGCAGATGTTAAAAACCGTCTAACAAACATAGTAAGAAACAAGTGGAACGCTGAATGGAGGAGTTTAAATACAAAATTAAACTCAGTTAAAACTTCTCCTTACAAATGGAAAAGCGACTTTAAGTTGACTCGCCGTGAACAAGTAGCGGTGACCAGACTTAGAATCGGTCACACGCGATTAACAAGTTTATTTTTGTTAACCGGCGAAGTGAGACCAATGTGCGGTGTTTGTAATAAAACACTGACAATCAAGCATCTAATAGAAGAGTGTACCATATATGAGGACCTCAGAAAGAGGTTCCGTCTTACAAATAATATTAGTGCTGATCTGGATAATGGAAATGAAGAAAATATAGTTGCATTTTTACACACCAGTGGACTTCTTAAAAGTCTATAAAATGGAAGTTTAAAGCTGTGGTAAAAGATACTCTAAGCGATAGTTTTTTATATACATATAAGGGAGTCTCGAAGCGTGGCACGTATAGTGACGGGAGGTAGCCCTCTTGCCTAGGCCATTTTGTCTCACCTGCATTCAAGAGCAGTGAGTCGGGGTGTGTCCGATGATGGCATGGGGGACCCTCAAGGGTGGATTGAGGGTGCGAGGCTATGGGTGTATGCCGTGCATGCCTATGGCCTGATATAAGAAGGATTCAACTGCCACGGCACCCTGGCACGACTGATATACTGCTCAACGGCGGTTCTGGTCGCCCCGAGGGTGCTTAAACAAACTATAAATGAGACTTCGTAGAAGAAAGAAAGAAAGATATGGTATTGATAAGTTTAATTTTAATGTTAAAAATTAGGTTAAATAGCCTAATAGGTGGTCCTATTAACCGAAATTCCCGTATTACTTTAATGGTGTTAAATTTATTCATGTTGATAATATTATTTTAATAATGCTTACCAATTCGTGGAAAAATTGTAGCATCTATGTATTTCATCCTGGCTCGATCCTGGCCAGGCTTGCCTTTATTTTACCTGAAATGAAATATATCTGCCATTCAAAAGGAAAAAGGAAGTAAGGTGATTATAATTGTGTGTCAGTCTGTTCTTTTTACCGATACGACTAAATCTCACTACTACATAAATAGACGTCTTTTTCGTTGGTCCCGATAACCGCGAAAACTACGGAATTAATAATTACGAAATATAAAATGTAACTTTTGTATGATCTACGGAATGTTAACTGCAGCTCAAATCTCACCAGTCTTACTACTACTATATATATATATATCATAAAAAAATATAAATAAAAAATCAAGAACTTCTTTTATTAAATTTAATGTCATTGTCCATATCAGTCATTGTCTATGTCAACATCGACTTCTTCAGACAGTTATTATTTTGTGATTACTAAATTTAATATAATTGTCTATAAAACGTCAATTCGTTTTATTATCGTAATATACCCACAGACAAATTATATATATTTCAACCGGTTTTTCCAGCTTGCTGCCAAGTCTGGGTGTGTGTACTGCTACCGGCTTGCGAGGCCTGCAGCTGCAAATGTAAGTGTAAATGTACCGGTAATCATGTAGTCCTGAACAGACTCAAGTCGAACACTTCTGAGGCATGTGGTTAATTGAAACCGAACCATCTTGTTATTAGAAGGTGATTCGGTAGGATGCGGACGTGTTTGCTGAAGCTCCTGTATCACGGCCGCGATTTGTTGCTTTTTGTTATAGTTTCCTTTGTTGTTGTTTCTGATGTTATTTCAGTGTTTTTGCGTTTCGTTTTTGTTAGTTTAGTTTACTTTTTTCGTTTTTTCAATCCTAACCTAGCATTACTAGGAATTGCTGGTTTTGAAACCAAGTATACATATATTTATTTAAGTTTTGGTTTTGAGGGGTTTCTGTTATGTCTGAATACAGTGACGGTAGCGGAGAGTACGAGAGAAATTTCCTATCGCTTACGAAGGGATCCGGTGATGAAACGAGTTCCGGGTAGCGACCGAAAAAATCTTGGGTAAGCGGAGCTTGAGACTTTCTCCCCCGGTTGTGAAGGAGAAGAAAAAGCTGCGGGCTGGGGGTGAAAGCTCCTTGTCATCTAGTGAGGAGGTACCTGATTGGGAACCTTGTGGGTCACGCCGGGCTGTGTTCCGGAAGGAAGAAGGAGATGAGACGGCGGAGACGGAGTCTGGGTGTTCGGAGGAGGACGTTCAGGGGGATTTCATGCGGGAATTACACGAGATGTTCGACATCATTAATGAGCTGCTTATCCTTGTACGCCAGAATCCAAGCACGAGAATTGCAATAAAGAAATGTTCGAAGGACTTATGTAGGCTTAGTCAGCAGTTTCAGTCGACTATGTGGGATGGTTTTCGTGACCCGGCAGTCCTGGCGGATAGAGCCACGCAAACGCGGGTGCGGATGGTAGCTGCAGTGGATCTTAAGGACATGGCTTCCCAGACTCCGGATGAGGGTCGTGAAAGGGCTGCGACCTGGTCGGGTGACTGACTCCGGCGGGCAATTGAAGATGGTGTCGCTGAAGGGGAACTTGAACGGTTGGTTCTGTGGGGCTGGCCGGAGTATATTTTCGATCCTCTGCCTCAGTGAAAGACGTCACTGGGCTGGAGGAGGGAACTGAGTTTGCCTGGGTTATTGATTTGGCGGCTGGGATCGAACACCCACACTATTCACCGATATTCAGGAAGGCACCTTGGATTTGGGGCCTGGCTCGTTTGGGTAAACTGCTGGCGGATCAGGTCCTCGTCGAGCAGTCGCTCGACGAGGACCTGATCCGCCAATGTGCTTGTGATCTGTCTGGGAATGATATTGGCTGTAATATCGATCTTGGACGAACTGATTATTCAGTTAGTTTGACAGTAAAATTAAAATGAATGGTGACTATTTACAAATTTAATTTATTAAAAAAACTGTTTCCAGTTTTTGAAGTTCTATACGCGTATATTGCGGGCAAAATCGCGACGGGAGATGCTAGTAAATAAATAAAATTGTCGAAAATCGGATGATCATAAAATAACATAGTCTTTTACATATATTTCTATTTTTAATTTAATATTTCAATTTAATTAACTGTTGGTTCTGATTACAGATCTTGTTAACTGAATTCAATTATTGTAAATATTTCATAAAATTATTTGATTATTAACATTTTAATTTGATTTTTGAGAAGTTAAATTTGAGTAGATCATATAAAAAAAGGAATAAAATTTTTACTCAAAAATTTAATTACGGTTAAAAAATGTTCATTTTTCTTTATTATAATATTTAAATTTAATTGTTCTGTTGATTTCTTTTCTAAGAAAGTGTAAAATTGTAAATCGGTACTTCTTGGAAAGCTGTGTTATTTTCCTTTGTAATTAGTGTTGAACTGTGTTATATTTAGAAAGTTATGTTTGCAAATAACACAATTATGTTCTTTATTTATTTATTTACTAACCGATTCTCGTTAAATTCACGTTTCACATTTTCACGTTTTAAATAAATAGGATATTATTTAGTCAGAATTTCCTTTCTTCCAGAAATAAGTAATTTTTAATTTATATAATGCAGTTTAATTTCTAATGTTAGTTGTACACATCCGCGCAAATGTTTTTTTTTTTTAAGAATTGAAATTTTTATACTGGTCTGATTGTTATAATATTCCTAATACAAAATTCTGCTTTCACCTGCGGATATTTCTATTCCTTATAGTATGATGTACTTATTTCAACCTATTTTAAATTCTTCTCCAAATAATTTATACATTTATTTATTCCCTCTAGCAACCGCAGATTGAATTATTTTATGAGTTTCTCTTCAATTATTCTAGCTGTTCTTGCGAACCCTGCACAGAGCTGGCATTCGTAATTAATTAAATATTGATTCGTAGAACACTTTTCGTATAATCTCACCGTACTTTCAGCATCAACGTACAGATTCGTATCTAAATCTAATATTCTCATTTCATCATAGAACTTCCTTGGAATCATTGCTGTTAAGAAAATAACGTTTTTTTTGTTGCAAATTTCTTTCACTTTTTCTGCGAAGCTTATATATACTCGTTGGACTTTTCTTTATGTTTCTTTCCCAAATTATTAACTTTTATTCAATGAAATGAAAATTTCTTTTTGACGTTATAGTTTATTAATATTATATCTTGTTTGTTATGGCATTTTTTTATCCTCCGTAGTGATAACAGGTCTGTCTAAATACAACTTTCCATAATTTTTTTTTTTTTAACTACTGTTAGTTAATATCTGCAATAAGATATTATTCTTTCTAATAAACTTTATACAGGAGTGATTCACGAAGAATGTAACAAACGTTCAGAGCACGTTTAATTGATGAAAATAAATAAGAAAATTCATATAAACATAAGTTCCGAAAGGCTTCATTAGCGAATGGGGGTTGGTGAAAAATTTCGCCCTGATATCAGCGCCTTCGGTAAAATAAAGCCATCAATTCTTTGGACTCAAGTTAAGGGGTAAATTTAATGGTTTTATATAGAATCTGACCTGAAAAATTGAAATAGATAGGTTCCAGAACTGTATTTTTTGTAGTTTTTTAAAATCTGGGATAAAGAACAAACACAATATTTTTGTTGAAAAACGCACTATTTTGTGTTTGACGTAAAATAACGCTGTTAAATGTGTAATAACTACATAAAAGTGGAAACTTTCGTTTTGAGTAAAGTATGAATAAAGTCCATAGGAACTAGATACAAACATAAAAGTTTCGAAGTTTATTAAAAAAAAACATCAAAATGTGACACTTTTTAGCTAGGTATTAAATGAAACAAAATGTTCAATATCGCATCACAAATTAATTAAATATTTGAAAAATTACAAACACAAGCAATTAGACCAAGTTAAAAACAATTTTAAAACTGCTGAATATGTCCTCCGCCACAGTGGATACAGCATTTTGCCCGACGAACGCATTTTAGTGGCTTTCCGTATTTTAAAGCGTTGTTTTGTATTATTTGAACCGTACTGAGAATTCTAATAACTAACTCTTCTCTTACATTACACTTTTGTTTATATACTAGTGATTTCAAGTGGATCCACAGTTTCGTTTAATACTAGTTAAAATCTGCCAAATTTTGATATTTTCTTTTTAATAAAATTCGAAACTCTTAAGTTTACATTTAGTCTCTATAGACTTTATTCATATCATTTTATTCAGAATCATATTCTGTATAAGGTTTTGTAACGTGTTTATTATCAATTTAAAAAATATATTTTACGCTAAAAATAAAATAGTGTGTTTTTCGATCCTAAAATGTTGTCTTTTACACCAGTTTTCTTGAAAACTACTAAAAATACATTCTGGGACCTATTTTTTTCTCCATTTTTCAGATGTTTCATATAAAACCACACTAAATTACCCCTTACTTTGGGTCGTAGAATTACAGTTTGGCTTAATTTTACCAAAGGCGCAGAAATCAGAGCGAATTCTTTCGCCACCTGAGACTCGCTAATAAAGCAAGTTTCCGAACCTATGTTTATATGAACTTTCTTCTTTATTTATACAAGTAGAACATGGCCTGAAGGTTTTTTACATTTCGTATAACTTTCAAGCTATGATAATTGTTATTATTTGAAATATGAATGCGATTACATCGTAGACTTCGAAGAATGATGAAGATTCGAACTCAGAATATCATAGAGATTCAAACGGTGTAAAATGGTTTCTCGACTTCTTCCAGTTATTTTTGTTGTTTTTATTTTATATTCCTTGGAATCCCCTTCGATTAAATTCTTAAATAATTGAATTAAAAAGTAGCTTTAAATTTTCTTGTATTCTTGTCTTATTATTTTGGTGAAATATATACGTAATAAGAAAAATATATATATAAAAACAATAATTATAATATTGAGATTATATGAAAGTTGTTTTAAAAGAAAAATAAAAAAAAAATAGTTTAATAATATTTCATCTGTTTAATATTTATTACGGTCTTCAATCGCTTCTATTTTTTATTTTGAAATTAGTTATTTGTTTCATGACACAGCTTATCGAAGTTTTATCTATAAAATCTTAAAATTATAAATTGAAAATATTAAAAAAGTATGAAAAACGTTTAACGTATTTGATTAAAGAGATTTGGCGCTTCAGTAAAGTTAAAATGCATGCAATAATGATATCTGCTGAGAAAATAGCATCAAAATAGTTTGAAAAACTATTTAATTTGGAAGTATCTGGTAGAATACTTCATGAAATCAGACAAAAATCTGACATGTAGCACATCAAACAATTTATACAGTGCATTCGGAAATTTGCTGTGCACTGGAATTATGGAAGTTTAATGATGCGACTTTTTAATTATTACTTTGTATTTTTAATTCATTATTTTATAGAATCGGATATTACAGTAACCTGAATAGTTTATGAAAGCTGTTGAAAATGAAAAATGACTTCCTCCAACATCAATACAACACTGCACATGTTTTAATTTGCTTTCAAACACTTCAACCAGCTGATTTACCGGAATATCTCGTACGTATGCCATCATTGCAGTTTTTAGTTCGTCAATCGACAACAGACCACGCAGGTCTGTTGCAATACACTGCTTGTTTTGCTGCCCCTATAGAAAATAATCTATGGGAGTCAAATCGGACAATCGCGCAGGTCACAAACCCCTCGAAATGATTCTTTCACCAGAGACGTTTTTGTAAAAAAGCGCGATCTTGTTAGAACCAACAGTGATTGATTTCCACTTCTGTAAACTGACTAATGGAAGTTTGTTAAAATCGCACAATAGGATCGCTATTAACTGTATTTTCAAAAGATATTGGACCCAAAAACCGCATTCTACTCCCATCGACCTAGACTCCAGTTTTCGCTTCGTATAGAGATTGTTCGTGTAATTCGTAGGGGTTAGTTAACGATCACAGTCGTGCATTTTCTTTATATACCCTCCCAGATGAAACCGTGTAAAATATGTAATGTCGGATATACCTACGGAATTTTGGTCAAAAAACGTTTAAACAACTGACAATAATAATGTCTTTTGACATGATCTGTAGGTTTCAGTTCTTGAACTAACTTGTAGAGGAAAAGCCAGTTCTTTTCTTACAGCTTTATGTTCGGTAGCAAGTCCGATATCTTGCTGCTGTGCTAACATACTCATTGGCTTTGATGGACTTTTGGCCATAACACCCGAAATATCAAGCAGCTTCTGTTCGTTTAGTTAAGGTGGTCTGCTACTTCGATCAGCGTTTTGAACAGCGCTTGTTACCTGATTTTTTTCGAAAAGAGTTCGAACTGCATTGCTGTGAGGAACAGGAGTATTTGGAAATTTAACAGAAAACTTGTGTTTCACTAAATCAGTATACTTTTCTCGTTCACGAAAGATTTATTTAACGAGAAAATGTATCCCCCTACCGAAAGAACCATTACGTTTCTCGCAACTGTTGATGCCAATAAACGAAGCACAAAACGAAACGAAGTACGTTCAGTAACACCTCAACAACTGACGTTTTGGCTTTTTACTGAACAACGCCCAACGAACCTACAGGGCAAAAAACATAGCGCTGAAAGGTCAGAATGTACCACATAATTCTAAATCATACTGCACAGCGACTTTCCTAACGCTCTGTATAATAAAATATTGTTTAACTTAAACGAGGCAAATTTTTTCTACCAGATCATGATACGATCTTACAACATTTGGGATAATACAAATCCCAATAATTTATTCAATTTTACCAAATAAATAGATAAAATTATCTTCTCTTCAATTTTGGGTCGATGAACTTTTTTTTTACAATACATATTTGGCTGCATTCTTTAAATTGTACTTGAATATTTTTTGATACTGTAAATGAGTATTCATATACCGTAAAAAAGTATATGAGTGTATATAAATCAGTTATAAAATTTATGTTTTTCTAACTTTCCTGTACCAGTTACTTGTATCTGTACATTTACCTGTACCTATTAGTTTAATTCCAGACACAAAGATCGTGTTAATCATAAAAATAGTCGTAACTATTTTTGAGTTAATAGTTTTACTATAAATACAGTAAGTATAAAATAGTAAATATAATACAGTAAAATCAGCAGGATAATAAAAGTGTGATGTCATACCTTTTGTACAAGAAGGATATACGGTTGAAATAAGTATATCAAAAGATTAGAGTTAGCGCCTTATTTTATTTGTCATGTAACATCTCAGGTAACATAACTGTTCCGCTTATTATACACAGATTATACAGTAAGTACGGACAAGATTTTCAAACACCTAACTTGTCTTTCATAATCGGGTAATGACTTTTCTTTTTTATAACAGATTTTTATTTTAACTATGTTGTAATTCTATTTACAGTATTTTTTTTTAATTTTGAAGAAAATTATCACATTTTTCGTCCACACTCGTCACCCATAAAATGTTTTAATGAAATGGTCGATTATTTGTGATATAACATTGAATTTACTAGTAAGTATGTATGTATACAGTTAGTTTTATATAGAATCTTTAGTAAACATTGATAAAACTTTTATATATAAAATTACCAATTTATAACATTAATAATGTATTAAAATAAAAAAAGGTGTTAACTTTTTTTAGTCTGTTTCTTGTTATATAGAACTCAGGTCATACACCTATCTGTTACAATTTTGGTCTGTTTTCTATCTTGCCTTAACCATACGGAATCTATTTGGAACGATGCCTTACATAGCTGATCTGTTATATACTATTTCGTAGATCGTTCTCAGAGCGAGTAAACAGTGCGTGTTGTTTATTTACATTCTTATGTCTTTTCTTAAACAATAGTATTCTTATAGCATTTACTTTTAATTATAGTTACTTCTACATAACGAGTGGTGCACTTGTTACTTTGTATCAGAAGACGATAAAATTCACTCGCTCTTATATTTATTATTATGAAAGTTAATTTACATATTATAAATTTAACTAAAGATGGTTTACGTTTTTCAAATCGGTTAAGATGATATTAATAATGCAATACATTCCGGGTAATCGGACCACTTAGGAACCGGGACCATATGGCCCAATTAAACGGCTGGCTCTATTAAACGATATTAACAAAAAAATAAGGAGGTACGTATAAATACAGTATAATTCGGAATTTTATTTTTAATACAGTATTAAAATTGTGTAAACTACATTAAATTACAAAATTATTAAATTGTTTTTTATCTTATATCATTAATAAAAAACAAAGCTTGAAAAGGAAAATAGAGTCGAAGTCAAAACAATGACTGCCTTTTCTGGTAAGTAAAATTTCTTGCTTGATTAAACTTCTTGAAAAAACTTTTTATGTTTTGCTCTGTTGTCTCCCTTTCATTACCGGCGTACCACAAATTTGGCACAGCTAGCGGTTAGCTTCGGTTGGTACTGCTGAAGTCCGTAAATTAATTTTTTTTCAACTTGTGTAGGTACGTGTTTTACTTAGGGTTTGTTTGTCTTCATCATCTTCAGCTTCGTCCAGTTTTTAAGTAATCGTTTTTAATAATTTCATCACTCCCACACAACTTCAAAGAATTATGTCCTGTGCAGATCAGTGCATACAAATGTTTTCACCTAGTATTTAAGGAAAAGTTACCTCCCACCATATAGCGTTTAAACAAAAGTTAAACGACTTACACTTGATAAAATAATGTTATTTTATGAGTAAAAAATTATAAACTTCTGATACGACAACCGAACCAAATAATATAATAAAAGCTTTTTTATTTTTAAATGACTTACTTCAAAACGTTTTTATTCCCTCTTGCGAGAAACTTCAGATACTGGTGCTGCTGTTCTTATCCTTGAAAATTTGTGTTAGATTTTCATTTGCACAACTGACTACTTAAAAAACCTTTTAGTTAGAATTACAAAAAAAAGAATGAGAAAAAATCAACTGATGCTACGGTAAGAACTACAAAGCTATTGACACAATATTCGTTGCAGAGCGACCGAAACGTTTTGAAACAAATAATTAGTTAATGTTCGATTTCTCGTTTTTAAAAGTTTTATAAACTTTTAAAAACTTTTAATTATTTTATTTTGGTTTTCTTTTAGTTTTATTAAAATTTCTTCCTTAATATATATGTTATCCATTTTAAAATATTTATCTCTTTTTAGTATCATAAGGGTGTCTTAGAAAATTTAAAGTTGACTGATTTTTCCTGACCAAAATAAAAGTAGTACAAAAAAAATTTCCAATGGGTTTTAACAAATAATTTTTTTAACATCATTTACTTATTTATTTATCAGTAATTAGGCTTGTGCCTGACATAGTAGAATGAATTAATTTAAAAAAATAAAATATTAAATAATCTTTATTCGATCGGTTAATTATTTTACAATTTTTTTTTGTAGTTTAATTAATAATATTAGTTATTAGAATATTGCTGTTATTAAAACTAGTATAATTCTATTTTCTGCTGACAGCAACAATGGACTTCCTGTTCCTTTTTTTTCTTATTATATTTCTTGACGTTCTGTTTTTAATAATCATCATTTTTATTAAAATAATTCTGTAAAGTACACTTTGTCTTCTATGAATTAGATTTCTTAGAATTATGTTCATTAGATTACTGTCGTAAAAGTTTAATTATGTTGTCTTTTTTCTACATATATTTATCTTTCTACGTACGGTATTGCTTTTTATACGGTGGTATTTTTTGATAAGAATTAGTGATAAATTATTAAATATTAAGGAAAATTAATTATTATATACCCAATTTGAGTTATTTTTGGACGATTTGTTACTAGATAAATTTAACGTCATTAGTTTTTACAGTAACGATAATATTCTCTGAGTTTTTTTTGTAAGTCAAGTATTGTGATATTTTTATCAAATATATAAAAATGATCTAACGAAATAATCTTTACTTTTTCGTTTCAGTTACGTAGCATTTTATTTTTTACTTTTATACCCTACAAAATTATGTTAATACAGTTAAGAGGTTCTATTTCAGACAATAGTTCTTGTATAATGGTGTTTATTAAACTGCAACGGCCAAACTAGGGTTAGATTGTACGGTAGAGTTGCACTTGATCTCTATAAAAATTCCAAGTTGAATATGGATTCATTCAAAAAAAACTGTAATTCACCTTTAATATTTTATTAAAAGGAGTCGATCAGCCCTTATTATTAAATAATCGAATAGCTGTTGGTCGACTGATGTAGTTCCACAGGAACAGGTGGAAATACTCAAACGGTCGATTGTTTAATTGTTGATCGACTAATTCAGTGTCCATCTTCCAGCAAAGCACATCTACCTAATATCAGTGTATACTGTTTTACTTTATTTATATTTTTATATTCACTGTTTAATTTTGTGAACTTTTGTTAGTGTCCGTGAAAAATTGTATTCTAAATGAATAATAAGTTTATCACTTCAAAAAATGACCCGTTAATAATTCACGATGTAGAAAAAGTCATACAATTGAAGCACGTCCATTCTATATATATGAAAAACCTGAAAGAGTATACTTAAATTTTTCCTTTTCGTAATATATAATAACAAAAGCAAGTATGTATTTAAAATTCCGAATTAATCAACAATGAAAGAGCACAACACGCTTCTTTAATTGGACAAAAAATTGATGCTGTGTTCATGTATTTCGATTCCTGGTCGACTAAATTATTTAGCGGATAACCAATTGCATTTCTAACAGTTCAACATAACTAAACAATTTAGTCGATTCCAAACTTAATCTTCCCTTACATCAATGATTTGAACTTTTATATTCGGTTTTTTACTTAATTTCTGACGGGTTATAAAAAAATTAAGGTTCTCGTTCGTTCCTAGCCTGGCTATAGATGTCTTTTATTGTGATATCGACGTATCTATCGTGTAGATAAGATAATGGCTATGTTGACGGCTAAATGGAACTTTATAATGACAGTTTTAGCAGACGTGCTTCTAATGTAAAAAATCAAATTCGAACACAAAATTGAAAAAAAAAGCTAATTCTTAAAAAAATTTAATTGAATAGAGCACTTTCAATTTAATTTCTGTTTAATTCAATCGCATTCCTCTTTCCTCTTGATGAAACAAGAGAAGATTTTTCTTTTAAAGTTCAATATTGCCTGCGTTTCATAGGCTTCGCATGCTGATGTGTAAAAATATATTTAGCACGTTAACAAAAGGATAATAGGAAAGAACTTCTCCTCTAAATTTGCAAGCCAAAGGCTTACAAGTCTTGGGGTTACACTGGCTTCCCTTGTAACAATTTGGTGTAAAACACATTTATAAGTAAATCAAATAAATAGATCCCGATCGGTATAAAATTTTACATCAAACGCGTCTGTGTCTGAAAATCTTGTTAAGCCTTTGATCAGAAGATACACGATTAATATAAGAAGTCTGATATTTTACTTACTGTCAAATTACTAGAGTCGCACAGTTTCACTGATATATATTGATAAAATTTCTTTACAAATAGGGCTTAACTAATTTAAAGTTAAAAAATGAATGTAATTAGAGCTTATATTAGTTATTTAATATATAAACACATTAAATAACGTTAAGGTAAATACATGTAGTGTTTAAATATAACAAATTACTACAAAATAATTCACAATTCAAAAACGTTGATGGAAATTGTGAGTACATTTATGTATACGTTGAATGAGATATAAAAAATCCAAGGTTTTTTAATCCTGTATTTTAATTAATATTATTTAAAAATTTATCGGTAGATTAATATTGTTCCTGTAAAAAAAAATCTTTTAATTGTATTTTGAATTAATCGATAGGAAAAAGTTTAGATGGCTAGATATTTTATTAAAATTGGTAAAAGAAGCAGTGTACTCGTATAAGTCCGTTATTCATTGAAGTGTTGTGTTAGTTATACGAAAACAGTATATTATCTAGTTTGATAGAAGTACATTTTTTTTCGATCCTCTTGCCTTCCTCTAACATCAAAGGTTTCACGCAAAAATTCTTACTAACCTTTCTAACTCGATTAGATTATGCACTCAATTGAGTGTTTAAACACCAAAGATACCTCATATCAACAAAACAAGTGTTGATTGCTACAAGGAAGATCTTTTTCTCCTGCGATTTAATTTATTCAAAGTCCTCTTGATTTAATTAAAAATCAATAAACAGAATCGCAAATTTATTAAGTCTCTAATGAAAACATACCCTATCTCTCTCTGCTCTGGTCCGCTTTTGGGAGCGAGGTCAATGCCTACACACTCCCACATCGCAGCTCCTAGGCAGAGTTCTCTACACATCCATCTCATCCTAACAGCCCAAAATACTCTGACGACAGCCCATTTCATTATCTTAATTTTTTTCTGGATTTTTGAGAGAGCCCCAGAGATAACGTTATACTTAATATGATAATATACGTAAGTATAATAAATATTTGATAATGGTAAACAAGCTTAGCGTTTTATTAAGGCGGTTCCAAGCAAACATATGAGAATTACAAAAATTGTGTTTAAAAAAGTTATAAAAATAGGTTTTTGTTTGCCGTAGAATATTTATACAAATTAATTGTAAAAATAATAATCAGTTATGTCAGTTATATACTGGAAATCAGTTATTTACTGCTTGATGTTTGTTCTTTGTTCTCTTATCGGCTAAGTTTTTAAGGCCAAAATAATTACTATATGTCTATTACTAATGTCATAATTACTACAGGTTTCTTGTTCTGTTCCGTCGATTCGTGATCTTCGTTGAAATTTTTACTTTCCATACACATCTCTCTTTTACTAAATTAACTAAATCTGTATGTTTCAAGTATTTTTTAACACAAATATTCTGTAAGAAAATCTTAGTGCTTAAATTTGTATTTGATATCAGCGGAATCTTCTGGTTTATCTCTGTTGTGCTAGCCTACTTTTGATCTCTTTCTTACTTGGTCCGTTCTTTCTAATTTTATCTTCTATTTAATAATTAAAATACTGTAACTTTTGATGTAATATATTCATCTATCTTAATATTTAATTTTTCATTATATTTCTTTAAAAAATACTTGAATTTGATTTCCTATAATTGAAATATGTTGTTTACCGTTTTTTGTTATAAAAAGAATTTGAGAAATAGTAGGTTTTTGGTAGAATGTTGTTTTAAAAATGGACAAGGTTGGTAGGCTAAGAAATCCCGGGTTGTTGAATTTTATTTTAGAAAGAAATGTAGAAAGTAATAATTGTAAAAAGACGACAAAGATAAGAATAAAATGAATGAGTTAATTGATACGAAGGATGTAAAAATTATGTTGAGGCTAAAATATTGGCACAAAATAACCTACGTAACTAATAAAAGAAGCGACAGAAATTTGGTTGATGGAATAAAAAAAAATTATTTCGTGTTTTTAGAATGAGTTTTATATATTCTCTTCTTATTTTTTAATATTGTAAAAGTAAGCAGATGAAAAATAAATAAAATATATAAATGGGAGAATATCCTTAGAAAATTCTGCTTAAAAAAAAGACAAACGAACAAAAAGAAAACGAAAGCAGTTTTGATTTTTCGATAAAAAAATAATAAATTTTTAAATATTTCATTTAATATTGTCATTATTATCTTTAATATATAATAATGGTTTAAAAAAGTTCAATGAACTCATTTCATACGAAATATTTCTAATGTTATTTTAATTATATATAAAAAAATGATATCTAATTTATATTATCTGAATTTTATATAGTTGCAAGAAAAAAATTAAAGAAATTTTAATTCATTGTCATCATATTAAGCATAGCAAGAAAATGTATTAACTTCATTGTTTTTTGTTTTTCTAATTCTTCATGCATATTTAACATGTAACAAATAATGTAAATACTTTGTTTTTGTGCACGAGCGCGTGCGATTGTGTGTGTGTGTGTGTGTGTGTGTGTGTGTGTGTGTGTGTTTGCGCGCGCGCATGCGCGTGTTTTTTCTTTCAAATTATAAGTTGACATACTAATGTTATCCTTGAATTGTCATTATAGATTATTATAACTGAGTGAAATATTGAACACATTTTTTTCTCAAATTCAATCAAAATAATGAAGGTTAAAGGGCATTACATTATAGGTACAAAGGTCGATTTAAAATTGATGGAAAATTCAGTGTTTGAAGGTCATTTTTACTTTAACCTTACGTCTCTTAGAATTATTACGTTGTTTTTTTAAATAATTTTTTTTATATTTATAATTTTTTTTTATTACAGTAATTAATACTAGTAATACTATTTTATTATTAATTGTATACATTTCCAGTTACTTTTTCTAATTTAAATAGAAATTATGCTTTAGTTTTTTCACAAAAAAAAAATTCACATTAATTTTTTATATACTTACTATTAAAATAAGAGTGTATACAAATATACAAAAGTTAATTCAAATAATTATTTTTTAGTAGTGTTTTTTTATAGTGTTTATGTAATAACAAAGGTTTATGAATTCAAAAAAAAGCTGATAACATAGTTGAAATAATTTCCTGTCATTGGTTATTTAGTTTTAAATAGGGAAAATAATAATACATGAAAAAAAGTTATCAAGATTTCTTTTTGAGGTGGGGATTTTTGGTGAAGCTTTTTTGTAAATTTATAATTCTGTATTTAGGAAAACAAAAAAAAAGTTTAAAAACTCAAAATATCGGTATTTTATACATTTTTTAGGATCCCCCACCACCAAAATCACCTTCTTAGAATTTTTTTTGATTTTTCCGTGTTGTCTGTATTAAATAGAAGAAACTAAAAAAAAAAATCCGCAGAAAAATTTACAATCAATAAAAAGTAACCTAAGATGTCTTGTTTAAGGATGAAGGGGGAGTGAATTATGATGAAATTTTAGTGGAATTAAAAGTTGAAAACTAAAAATAGAAATAAAAGATCAAAAAAATCGTTATTTTTAAACTCTGATCGGCTCTCTTATCTCTAATATTGCCCCCGAAGTATGTATGTTTAGGCCGTTTGCACTACTAATAAGCCTAGGAAGATATATTAATATTCAATTAAAAAATATGCAATAAATAAAAATATAGCTTTTTCGATTTTGGGGGAAGAGGAAAAATTTAGGGGCAACATTTTTTTTAAATGGTAAGATAAGCATGTACACACGTACTTAATATAAAGTGAAGTTATGTTTGCAAAATGTTGAGAAAATTGACTCCAAAGAAACTATCTACTTCACCCTATAGAGATATTGATCCCCGAACTTTACCAACAAAATACTTCATATGCACGAGTCTCTGTGCCAAATTTTATCACAATCGGTTCATCCAATAAAAATTTATTAAACTTCAAACACACCGAAACACACGTTTTACACTCACTTTTTTTTGTTTTTTGGAGTCTGTCATGAAACGTCGAGAAAAAAAAACATACCCCATATTTTGACTGATTACCATACTCTCTTTCTTGAAAGTATAGCTTTAGAGCTATGAAGCCAGGAAATGCATCCCGTATATACTACCGCATAGTGTTTATGGGCGCCATTCAAGCGTAAGAATATGTTTAAAAGCGAAATACACAGGACGACTTTGGGATCGTATCTGTGATTTTTATGGAACCGACAACTACATGTGATAAAATTTAAAAAATGCCGATATATTTGGTAAAACTTTAGATGATGTAGTGATATTTCTTCCACGTGAATAAAAATCAAAACAGTATTGTGGTTTTAAAACGCGATTTGTAATTTAATTTTATGTGTATAATTATTTATATTGTCCATTATGAATAAAATAAAAGTAAATTTAAATAATGAATGAACGAGGTTAAACGGTAATAAAAGGATAAGTGAAAAAGTAAGTGCAGATTTTTCTGAACGTTCAGTAAGTTAAACTTACATAATGGTCATATTGTATATGACCATTAAAAAAAAAAAAAAATATTGAAATTTTACTTTCTACATGATAGCTTTAATAAATTTTGTTGACCTCGTTTTCTTTTCCATTATTCCAGCAATGTTCGGATCTGTACAAAACATATGTTATTCTTTGTCTTTATCATAAAACTCTAATGGATTCTAATGATCATAAAACTCAATCTTTACGGGTTGATTTTTCTTTTTTGTTATGGGGTTGTGGAAATTAAAAAAACGTTATTTTCCGTTTTGCTAAACTTCACGCCTTTGGTCATGCATATAGTATCTGTCTGCTCCGGAAACAACAATCTGTCTGCTCTTCGTCGCGGCCGTCCAACATTCCTATAACCGCTTGATCTAAATTTCCTGGAAATGCGATCTACACTCTACAACATTCATCCTCTCCCCGATTGATAGTACAAACTTATTTTATTTAAACTTTCATGGATTTCGCCATTTTTCATCCGATCTTGTAACGTCTTCGTATGAATCTCTCAATTCTGCCGTTCTAATATCTCACCCGCTACTCAAACCGTGCTATCATATGTTAATATGATAGTAATCATACTAACAGGAAACGACATCAGTTTTTTATTAATTTTGAATTTTTACTTACTTTATTCTTTACAATTGAATACCTCCCCCCCCCCCCCCAATATTATTCTGCTCAATTCTACTGTAAATTTTAGTTCTGAAAACTAAAATTTCAGTCTTTACTACAATAAATAGGCTTTAAAAATTCTCCAGTGAAATATTCATCAAAGTGCACCTATCTCTAGATAATAGTTATGGATTAAAGATAACCATATCCCACCCACTATGTTAGAGAAAAGTAGTCGCCAATAAATACACGAGTAGTTTTCTATAACCATGCACATAGAATTTTATCGCAGGTTTGTTTTTTAAACTCCAAAATGCAAAAATTGGGTATCCAAAACTTTTTGACTATTACAGTTTTTCCTGTTGTTAGATAAGTATTTTATCTTCTATAATACCTTGGGAATGTAAAAATTAAACTAAAATTGAACAAAATAATCTGAACTTGTAGAAAAAGTGATATTGTAGTAGTGCCGGTTTCCCTCCCTTTTTTACACAACAATTTTTTTAATGTAGATTTTTTTCTCAATTTAACAGAAAAATGTACGTAAAAAGACGAACAGTTTTTTAACTACAAACAAAATGGAAATTATTCTTTCAAAGAATTTTTGGAGATAAATTACATTTTTCATTGAGACCAATTTCTTTTTCATTAGAACCAATAAAGCAAAACACAGTTATAAATAGTATGGTAGCATATTTTCCAATGATGCTCTATTACAACATTCTGCTTTGAAAGGACTGTCTCAAATGTCATGTTGAAGAATAATTTTTATTAATTTGAAAGCCAGTCGTTTTCTCTTTGCTGTCGAAAGGTTTTTTTTTCGTTTTTTTCTAGTACAGATTACTGTAAAAAGTTTCTAATAATTAAATTAAATTTATTTAAAAAGATTGCTTTTACATTGCAGTTTTCATATTTATTAAGTTTTCAATTTTTTTTTTTTTTTAATCATCGCATTTAAAGGACAAGTCCATTCACAATTTGACTTGTATATTTATTTTTTTATGTACGTTGAAGCCGAATAGACTATTTATTCTATTATGGCATCACCAAGGTTATCCATTTTGTTTTAATAAAAAGAAGTTTTTGGTAATCCTGTACTGTCGTATGTTCTGTCCTAAAAAGCACTTTCGTAACTAAAAATTATGTCTGTCATTTTTCATTTGATATATATACTTTTCTAGTATTGTCTTGTAGTATAATGATGTATATCCTGATATTTAAAATATTTTGTGAAAAACACAATTTTCTTACATTTGCATTTTGTGAACAATTTTCTTTCATACGGTAATGCTTTCTTTTCGGATATGTACGTATTTTAAATAAAAATATTTTTTCCATTCATTCTTTAAATTATGAATTTTAGAAGTCAAAGCTACAAATTTAAGGTTAATAAGTTACAGGTAGTTTCTTTTAAAATTAAGCCGATTTTTTAAAAGTTGAAATTTGAAAAATAATTAAAAATGTTTTATCTCATTTTTACTCGGTTTTTTGAATCGATGTATTACTTATTTTATTTACAGCTTGATTTAGTGATTTTCATTGAAGCCTGTTGCTGGAAAACATAAAAGGCTTGAAAATTGTATTTGGTATCTAAGAGGACTTAGATCCCTTTTCACGTGTTTCTACATTTTTTAGTCTTTTTAAAAGGTTTTTCAGTGTTTTGCAAACTCGATCGCGTGGTCGGTTTGCTGTTTTATCATCGCTGTTTCTTGAACAATACCGCATTAAACAATCTGAAATGCACATCAAATCAGTGTTTAAACATTCCTTAATCACTCATCCAAATTTCAGTCCTTATTAATTAGTTTCGGAGATATAAATTTTGCAATGAAAAACATTGTTGCAAATATCTCGGGAACTAATAACCCAGTTAATTTTTTTCGAAGCTTAAATTAAATATAAAAATGTCTTACTTTCAGATACATTTAGTTTCATTTGAATATATTCTTTTTTTGCGTAGATATTGTAATGATATAGATAGATATTGTAAAATAACTCTCTGAAGTTATTTTTTGGCTGAACTATAAGCGATTTTCGCTGGTCGTTCAGGGCATCTTTTTCTATTTTACTCTCTTCCCCCTTCCATAATCCAATTTATGTTACTCTTTTGTTAGAAACATTAATTTTCATCGGTTATATCATGCAAAGTTACATAGTGCTACGCATTTTTCCGAAAAATCGCCGTAACGTTTCTTTCTTTTTTAGCTTGGATCATTTATATTATGCATCTGTTTACAGACAGTGTACGCGTTACAGTTATTAAATAAAAAGAATTTACTAATAAATAATCATATAAGTTGAGATTGTGTTTACTTGAATTGTAAAAATTGAATGGCTTGTGTTAACGTGATTGATGTTAGTCGTGAACCCTTGGGAAAATGACAAAGAGGGGCTGCTTAAGGCAGTGTAAATGTGGATCTGGAGGTAATTTACGAGGACAAGTCGGGTGGATAGAAAGAGTAACAAACACACCTTCCTAAAGGGAGTGAAAACAAATCTCTTTCACGCTTAATCGAGAAAAAAAGAGCAAAATTGAGTATGTGTTACGGCATAACTAATTCTTGTGGAATATATCAGAAGGAAAATGGCAGAAAAAACCAATGGAACGTCCCTGAGCCACATTCTTCAAGAACATGGAGAGGGAGATACGACTTCACATCAAATAGTGACATGAAGATAGCAGCGAGTAAGAGAGAAAGAGAGAGAGAGAATGAGAGACGTGGCTATTTCGTCAAGGCATTGCCCTTAGATATTGCTAATATGAATGTAAGATTTGAAAGATTTCTTTACATGCAATGTTTTTATAAAGATTTTCTCTGAATCGGGAAGTTGTTTGCCTTGTTCTAGTCCGTGAACAACATGAACTATTTCTTGTATTAAGAAAATAATGTGGTAAATGAATTGATTTCTCACGTATTATCTCTGTAGCGGAAGTAAATTAAATAAATAATTGTACAGTTTGACTTCATAGTTAGTTTTGGCTCGTCTGGAATGTGAATCTCGGCTAAAATGTTATTAATTGATATAGGAAGAATAGATATATATTCAGTTTATGCAAGCAATTATGTAAATATTAAACGAAAAGAGTAAGAAATTCAACCAATTCTTCTGTCTTACGTTTCGACGAAAACGTTTTCGTGTAGGAAAATGTATTTAAAAAGGTTCAAGTTTTTCAATACACTTAAAAATCAGTACTTGAATTTCTGCTCGGTCCACTAGAAATAAACATGTTTATTATATAAAAGAAGCCAAGATTGTTATTTTTCTATAATATTTAATTGTTTTGTTTTGTAATATGGAAAGTTTTGTTTTTGTTTAATACCTAGTTATAATCAGGTAAATTTTGATAAGTTTTGTTTTAAAGTAAAAAATAAATTTCGAATGCTTACGTTTGTATTTGGTTTTTATGGACTTTATTCATACCATTTTACTCAAGCAAATTCTCTTTTCAAACCAAATTTTTGGCCTTTTACCTCACATTTCTCGAAAAAAAAACTGAAAAATACAGTTCTAGGACCTATTATTTTTCAAATCAAATTTCATATAATACGCCAAAATTTACCCCTTAAGTTGGGTCCCATGAATTACTACTATCTGGTTTAATTTTACTGAAGGCGCAGAAATCAGGGCGAAATCTTTCGCCAGCCGAGACTCACTAACGAAGAGTTTCTGAACAGATGTTTATATAAACGTTTAATTTTTTATTTTCACCAGTAAAATATGTCGTTAAAGCTTATTACATTCTTCGTGAATCACTCTATATAATTTCGTTTTGAATTTTTGATGATAATATTTCCTATTTTGTTTGCACGGAAGAAGAATTTTAACAATCTTTCCCACCCCTACAATTACAAAAAAAGAAAAATTACAGTCGACTGCTGACAATTTTAACTGTTGTGAACTGTTCCTTGATTTTGAAGACACTGATTCATACTTATGATTAAGAAATAATTCATTGTATCTGTTGGTTTATGTTTACAACACTTTTTTATTGTAATGAATAGAACATTGATAAATATGTTTAATTTGCACATGTTTACTCTACGAATGCTAAATTTGGACTAACTTTAAACAATATAAGAGATTAATAATAAGTAAAATAAATGTCAGCTGGTAACTGAGTTGTAAGTGTTTCAATATATTAAGGAGTAAGAAGAAGGCAGTTCATTTAATTAATAAAAAAGAAATGATTTGGAATGGAATGGAATGGAATGCAAAGTTGGCAGGAGTCTATTACTCCCTACTTTATCGCAGAACCTGGACAGAGTCCCTTGCTGCTGGATCATTCTAATCGGGCTTGTTTTTAAAAGGGTTATTTTTTAATCTCGGATCTAATTTTTTCAAGTTTTGTCTATTATTATTTTAGTGAATTTAAGACGGATTTAATTGCATTCCAATCCGTTGTTAAACCAGCGTTATCGAACCCATTTCATGGGCCGACCGCGGAAGGCTAGGCTTATAAAGCCTGTCCTCCCGACGTAATTCCCCTTCAGACCGTCCACTGAAGTCCTTTCGGTGCTAACTCTTTAATAGGCTAGCAGGAATACGCCACAACGGGGCACTAGCTATAAGGAGCGAGCAATGCGTCCCCTTTTCCGGAGGAGTCGCAATTGCTGGGATATTTTGTCTTACTGTAAGTTTTTTTTTTTTTAAATTTAGACCGCGTTTTTGTTTTATGCGCGACTTACCGTGTTTGACGTCTTCAAACTATATAACTCGCGAAAACTTTTCACTCGCGACCCCGGAAACGCGTCTGACGCACTATTCCGTTTATGGCTCATGCGATATGGAGGCCCCTAAGCCTGGTTTGTCGATTTTCGGCTACCGCACCGCACCATCACGGTGGTTCGTCCAGTACGGCGTGAGGCCGCTTCCTTACAACTGTCGGAGTTGGGTCCTCTCGGCAGATGTCCCGAAATGATTTGAACCTGTAAATATATATACATAAGTATATATGAATAAATTTTAAACCTATATTTTTAAGAACTTTCTTCGTTATTTTCACCGTTAAAATATGTCCTGAAAGTTTAATAAATTAATAAATTTTATTTAATTTTTTAAGGAGTTGTGTTTCAATTTTTTTTAATAAATTTAAAAAGATTTTCATGTTCCTCTCACTATTTTGGTTTTTTAAATCATTAAGTACATAGTATAGCTCGTACAATTAAGCCAAATCTTTTTGATCTGTTTTATGAAAATTGATTTAGCGGATCTGAAATTACATCGATACAAATACTTGAAGTTATTATTTTTCAGATTTGTATTAATTTTATCATTTGTTGTAATAAAGTTAAGAAAAATTTAAACAAAGCAGGAATAGTAATTTTTAACTTATAAAATCGGGAATTAATGAAGAAAACAAAAGAAATCTCGGAAAACAAGGATTTTAGAAGAAACTTAAAAAACGAAAAAGATTAGTACCAGAAGAATTGAGGAAAAAGACCAATGGGATACTTAAAAAAGTACCAGCTGGAAAGGAAGGAGAGGAACGCTAGGAAAAGACGTGGTACATGGCAGAAAAGTAAAGATTTATTATTTAGCCCACTTTACGTTGTATAAGGTTGTTGTATTTTCATGTTGAAGGAAGTTTGTTACATTTAAAATATTTTCTTTTTAATTAAATTTTTTCTCAATATCCATTTCATTTTTAATTTCCTTATGTTTCTTTTCTGTGTATTCGATTTGTATCATCAAATTTTTGATAAAGTAAAAATTGAAAGATACGTTTCTTTTTATTTGCATGTCTTATTTTATATATTTACAATAAAAAAATCAACTGTGAATTTTTGTTTTGCTTAGCATAAACTTTACCGAAATATTATTATTAGACCGCTTAAATAAAATTCAGTATTTGAATACGAGTAAGTTCATTGTATTTTATTTAAGGTTCATTGGACTTATATAAATATGACTTGTATAGATGTTTTTATTTTCACAAGTCACGCAACATATTAATAATTTTTATCTTTTTTTATTTATTTATTTTTTTCTATTTTAAATTAAATTATCTTAATTTTTTTAAATTTTCTTTCTTATCGTCAACTTTCTTAAATATCATATTATTTTACTTTTTTTAATTAAAAAAAAAATCATTTATTTAATGCGTAATCATCAGTTTTTTGAAAGATAATTTTTTTACACTTTGAATTACGAAGTTCTTTACCATAATATGATGGAATGATTGATATCATGAAAGAGTTTTTATTTTCATTCTAGTTTTACTAATCGATGTGGTAATAGATTGTTTTTCAGTGCCATCCAGTTCACTTCTGGACTGGTCTTTTCAAGTTCATTATTTCTACTTATAAATCTAAATATAAACCACGTTTATCGATACCATTTCACATCAGATCTATGTAATGATGTAATGATATTGCATTGATAAATATCATAAATAAATATGATAATGTATATTTAAACTTCATGAAATTTAAGCATTATAATTGGATAAGGAGAAATTAATTTTACAAAAAAAAATTGAGTAGTAATAAGTGCTTCCAAACTTAGTTATAATTTTGCTATCCGTCTTATAGAACCAAACAATAAAATTGTTTTAATTTTGACAAAAGTTCACTTCTGCATTATTACACTTTAATTTTTTTTTTTACGTTTTTATCTTCGAATGGTCTAATTAACAACTGCCTAAAAGTAAAGGATCATTTAGTTGGGCTTGCTGGAAGATGCTTACAAATTTTATTGGTGAAGATACCAATCGCCAATATAGTATTTCATTGAGAGGTTATGGAAGTCTTGTCGTGTGCGGTTGAGTTCTATTATGCTCCGCGGTTCGGTACTATTACTGTGGTTTTTTGTTATTATTTTCGTTGTTGTTTAGTTATTAGTTGTTTTTCGTTGTATAGTTAACGTTTCGTTGATTGTTTTTATTCGTTCATTGTTATTATATATTTACTAGAGTTTATTTGGTTACTACCTACGGTTGTTATAGAGTATTTTTCCGTTGTTAAGGCTTTGTTTATATTTTGACTTTTTTGTATGTTTATTTGCTCAGTTGGGCTATAAACGATTAACTTGGGTGCCTTTCACTGTATTAAGTGTGTTTGGATCAATATTTATGGCTCTTTTACATTTACTGTGGAATTAATTGATTTTGTTGCGATAGCCTACTAGGCAATCGCCTAGTGCCCTACTATCCGTTGTTTACGTTTTGTGTTCTGTTTGTCTTTAGGCTCTTTTGGTCAATGGCCGACCCAATAGGGTCAAGGGGTACGCCCCTACCCGCAGACGAGGGGCTTTCCGCTCCTACCGGGAAGCGGGTTCCACGTAGGAAGAGGTCAACTCGAGCGCCTCGGGAGGAGGTTTCGAGAGGAGCGAGAGTGACCGGTCCGTGGGTATGGTTGCGGAGGCACGGAGAACGTGAGAAGTCTTCCGCTTGGAGGCCAAGCGGAAGGAAGTAAAGTTTTTATCTACGTTGACCAGACGACGACGACGATCGTCGACAGCCGCACCTGCTGCGACTGATGAAGACAGCGGGTACGCTGACGAATGTGAGGTGCATTTTCCACCACTTTTGTCCAGTGAACACGCGAGCGAGGGCCGGCAGGCGACGAAACGGGCGGAAAGCGGCGTCTGCGGCTCCCCCTCTCCGTGGACGGGAACGGGAAGAAGTTACGGGCCGACATTGAAGAATCGCTGACATCTGCAGGAGTAGTGGTGGAGATGGAACAGAAGAGTGAAGACGAGATTGCAGAAGCGGTCCTAGCGGGGTTTGGCATTAAGGAGAAGTTTATCTTTAAACTGGAAGGGTTACAGAGTTATATTGCTGACTTGGCGCAGCGTGTCTCTTCGAACTTGACAACGAAGACTGAAATTAAGGATTGTTCCAGAATGATTGTTGGTTATGCGTCACGTATCAATAGGCTTCGCGTTGCCGGGCAGGACCTTTCTAAAGGGGAAAACAAAGCCACACAGACACCTGTTGTGGGGGGCAAGGTGGTCACCGGCCTTCTGGTGGCAAGATGGAGGTACAGCGGGAAAACGTAGCCACACAGCGTATAGGGTGGGTGGCCTGCGGAGTTGTGCGGTGATCGCTGGAGGACCGCACAACCGCTGATTTTCTTTCTGTAACGGGCATGGACACGTCCCTGAAGGCCGGGGGTGCAAAATTACCTATGCGGCATGAGGATCGGCTGCTGCTGCACATGGATACCACGCGGTTCTGGTCTAGGACAGACCCGCCGAGAGGGGTGGGATGCTCCGGCGTTTCACTTTTGGCGATCGGGCGGGGACTGCTTCCGGACCCGTCGAGGGAAAGATTAAGACCGTATTCCTGGTGGGGAATCCCTTCGGGAGTTTCCCATTTGAGGCGAGGCAACGTGTCAAGACCGGAGTCCCGGTGAGGGTATCCCCACGAGGGTCTCCTTATTTGAGGCATTACAAAAACAGACCGAATCGCGGCTACCTGGGTGGGGCCTTGGGGACGGCATAGCCTGACGCAGGGTTATTGCCGAGATGGTTTGAGACAATGGCACCCCCCCAGAGCTGAGTTTCTGTTTGAGTGCGTTTCCGGCTCTGAGGGGTGGCGCAAATAAAGAAGAATATAAAAATATAGTACTTCATTAATAATAATTCGTCAACTCTATATATATATATATATATATATATATATAGAGTATATAGAGTATATAGAGTAGAGACAATACATATATGTAGAGTTGATATATATAGAGTAGAATATATAAAAATATAATATATATATATATATATATATATATATATATATATATATAACAAAAAATCTCCTTAAAAATTACTTTTCTTTCTTTTGGATTTCTTAGACCCTAATTGATCAGGGTAAAACATTTTGCAGAGTACAATGCTTCTGAGTAAACGTCCTATTCAAATACCTTAATGTTGGATTTTTTTAATTTAAGAACCTTGTACGCGAGAATATGGAAATGTAGAAATTTTGTAGCGTTTGAAAAATGCCATACCTGACCAGGATTCGAATCCCGGTCCTAGGATGAAAGGCCGAAACGTTAACACTCCTCCACGAAGATTGCATTTACCTTTAGAGAGCTAGCTTTTTGGTTAGACGATAGGACAATTCTATTTTGTTCTCCTGATTTCTTAGCGCTATTCTTTACTTGGTTGATCCATTTTGTAGTTTTACGAATTATTTAAACTGTTTTCCTACTTTTCCATACTTTGTTTTTAAAAAAGTTGGATTATTTTTAATATTTGTGTTTATTTTTTCAGAAAATATTTTTCATACCGATTAATTCTTAAATAGTAACATCGATTTAATCTCAACGATTTGAGTTAAATGGTAATTAAAACTTAGATTTTTATTCTTCTGTTTGAAAAAATTCATGTAGGCTCTTAATTGAATATTCGTGACTTAAGATCACTAGCTTATATTATTTTTCACGCTATATTTATTACGAATACTGTTTTTTGTTTTCAGAATATAAAAACTGGATTTTAATCATTGTAGTAATATATTTGCGTGTTCTCTAACATGAGCTATTTATCCCATAGTAAGTTTTGTTAAGTGAGTATGAGGTGAAATTTTCAAATTACTTGTAATTAATAAGCAATTTTATTCGTAATTCATAACATTAAAATTACATATTAGTGTAATTTTGGTAGCTTTCATTATTTTGTACACTCATCTCCTGGATGTAAGAATTGTGCAAAATTATATAATAGTCTGTTAAATCTTAGTGTATGAATACAAAGTTAAATAGTAGTAGAATTTACTTCGATAAACCTAAATATTATGTTTTCATAGATCAAAGGCCAAAATAAAACTTTTTAAGTTTAGTTTTAAATTACATTTAAGAACCTGTAATATTTTAGTCGATTTTACATGTCCTTTCTTCCTAGTTTGGCACTTTGGCACTTAAGACTTCCTCTTAACATTTTCCGTTTAAAAATTCGTAAATATCACTTATCAGCAGATGTTAGTTACCGAGGTCTGAATCATAATAACTGGTTTCACAATTTTTATAAATTCTCATTTGAGGTATCGGTTTACTTACTGTTAACCTTACAAATTTTTATTGTTGGCAAGATAAGCTCTATTATTATTCTGTATTCTTTATTTTATCTGCTTATTCATTTGCTTATCTCCAATTGAAATATTTTCTAGATATTTAAACTTATGGATATCGTCAAACATTTTGTCGAAAATCTCTATTTTTTTCGTGAAACTATTTCGGCTTGAGGTGATTAAAAACAAGCACTTTGTTTTGTTGTTTTGTTTACCTTTTATTAACATCTCTATTTTTTGTGCTTCTTTAATTTTATTGTAAACCTCTTATTATTATCATATCCCCATTAATGACTGTGATGATTATCATTCATTTGAAGACGTACATCTGTCTAGATTTAGAAATTCATTAGAAATTATTTGAACAAGTGTCCGGTATAACATAAAATTAAACGGTACCGTAGAACCTCTACTTCTTATAAAATTTCATTCTTCTTTCAGCTTACACTTATAGGTTTTTAATATTATACCTTATCATTAAAATATATAATATTATTTAAGTGTATTTACAGTTTAACAATTTATCATAGACTTTCTGTTTCATTTTAATCCTCAAGCAACAAAATATGTTAGGTTGACTACGGGTAGCGTCCGTTCGTAAAATTTTATTGCTGGAGTATATGTCTGAATGCGATCGGTTTATTAATCCGACTCAGCCGAGGATTAAATTGTGGTTGTATACCAATACGTGCAACCAAATCCTTGGGGTTGGCACATCCTTACATATTCTCTCAAATACTAAAACACTCTATTTCACAAATATTGAAAATTATTATTATTACTACTCAATAGTACTTAATTTTATAATTATAAGATACTACATCCCCGTCGCGGCTTCGCCCGCGCTATACGGTTACTTGCGTTTCCCGTCTAGCCAGGATCCCCCTCTGTTCATTAAACTCATGTTTGTGAGAATAATAATGATAAATAAAAATTAAAGCCTGTTAAATTTATAAAAAATTTCAGTGTATTGTAATTTCTTCAGAGCAACAATTTGGTCAGTACAGACCCAAAACTTTGAGTGATCTGAAGAATATGGGTTTCAATACAGTCCATCTCCTTAAAAATAGTAATTATAGCTGGTTCGTACGAGTAAAAATGTATTTTACCCGGTTCTTAGAGTTACCCGACAAACACTAATAGGAGGTGACCACAGTTCGTTTCTCATTTTTAATTTTTATATTTATTTTATGTTTTTTAGCCTAGTAACCGAAAGGTATAGAGCTAGTCGCGTTGCACATACAGTAACAGTGGTAACGGCTGTGTTGGTTGAACCATCGCGACGACGTACAACGTGGCACCCCTTAAAAAATCGAAATTAAAAAAAACCGAAAATTGTTTTTAAATATTTATCTGAAGAGTTTTTTCAAACCCAAATCTAGTGAATATTTAGATATTCACATAAAATTCCACACACCAAAAATCAAATTGATAACTTCATTTGTTACCTTCCCTTCCTGTCCAATCAGGGGGGCTCGTCCCCTGGACTCCCCTGTGTTCATTAAACTCATACTTGTGAGAATAATAATAATAAATAAAGATTAAAGCCTGTTCAATTTATGAAAATCTGAAGTGGACACCACATGACTTCCTTGTACGTCTATTAAATTACATAAACATATTTTTGCTGCGCTTCATTTAAACTAATTTCATTTGAAAATGAGATATGATCCTCCAATTCTTTAATAAAGTGGACAGTTACATAATTGCTAAAATATTAGTTATTATTAATATAAAATATTTATACAGTTATTAATCCAACAATCTTACCTGAAATATTAGGTTAGAGTAAAAGTCCGTTGATTACTCTTTAAATAAATTGTTTACCGAATAATCTAATAACAAAAACTGATTATTCTACACCGTAAGGTCAAAATTAATATTTGTAACCAGTATTCATGAGTTCACTGAACGGAATAGTTTAATTATTAACTTTTATATCAACAGATATAAAAAAAAGAAAAGTTAAAAAAAATTAATAAAATAAAAAAAGTTAAAAAAAAAGGCCATGAAGTCTGATTCGAACCGATGTGTCTTCCCTTTAAGATCCAAGTATTTCATTAATTCAAATTTTAATTTCTATTCAATAAAAAAGGGACATACACAACTAGATGTTACAACAGTGATAAATCCAAAATTTCAACATCCTATGGCTAATCTTTCTTGAATTATGCGAGATACATACGCACATAAATACGTAGGTACAGACATCACGCCGAAACTAGTCAAAATGGATTCAGGGATAGTCAAAATGAATATTTCCGTTGAAATATAAAAACCGAAATGTTTCTCGATCACAATACTTAGACTTTCTTTACTTCAAGGAAGTAAAAAAAAAGGGTATGAAATTAGAAGGCCGAAAGTTTTCGCGATCACAATACTTCCTTTACTTCCTACAAGGAAGTAAACCATTAGTGTATTGTAATTTTTTCACAGCAACAGTTTAGTCAGTACAAGCCTTAAACTTTGAGTGATCTAAGAATGTGGGTTCAAAACAGTCGGCATCCATCTTAAAAATATTAGTTATAACTGGTTGTAACTAATATAACCCGGGTAAAAATGTATTTTACCCTGTTCTTATCGTTACCCGACAAACACCACTAGGAAATGACCATACTTCGTTTCTCATTTTTTATTAAATTACTTTTACTTTATGTTTTTTTAATAAAGTAACCGGAGGCAGGTGCAGCCAGTCGTGTCACACATACAGTTAATAGTGGCCGAGTTAGTTGAGCCGCCGCGCTGTACACCGTCGCACTCCTTAAAAGATAGAAATTAAAAAAAAACGAAAATGGTTTTTAAATATTTATCTGAAGAGTATTTGCAAGCATTGTTGAAGTTTTTTTTACCTTTCTTCACTCCTTTCAAGGTTGAATTTCGAAAAATCTAAAAAATGGTTTTTATATATTTACATGAAAGTTACACATACCAAAGGTCAAGCTAATATCTTCATTTTGTTACCGAGAAATTGAAAAAAAAAAAAATAGCCGGGTTTCAAAAAAAATTCAAAATCCATTCTAACTCTTTAAACTCGAAATTTCAAAAAAATTAGAAATTAGTTTTTAGATATTCTCATGAAAATTTCATACACCAAAAAGGTGTTTATCAAGTAGATAAATTAATTTGTTACCTAGAAATTAAAAAAACAGTAAATTACAGTGTTACTCCAGTTTCATCCTTTAAACTCGGAATCTCAAAAAATCTTTTCTTTGTGTCAACTTTCGCCGTAAGAAGAACATGTATATAAATTTTTATCAATTTATCTTCAGTAGTTTTTGCTGGGCATTGATGAATCAGTCAGTCAGTCAGAACATGTTCTTTTATATATCATAACTTATGCGATTAATTTTTATATAAGCATAATTATTTAGTACTACTACATAAGTATGCTTATGTGTATGTAATCATTATATCTATTCTATTTCTACGTATTAACAAAAGTTTTGATTTAAAAAAATATATTTTGCGTAATAGAACTTCCTAATTTCTAAAGGGATTCTTAATTACGCATCGCGTAAGGTATTTCTCGAGTAACGTCTGTTATTGTAATTTAAAGTTCGTATATTAAAATTTCCTTATTTATTAAAAATATACTAGCGATAAAACTAATGTGTTGAACAAAACAGTTACATACGATGTAACAAAAAAGGAATAGAAAAACTTACTTCAAAAACGGCATAGAAAGACAACGACGCATGTTTATTAAATGTCCTGCCATCGTAGATAATTTGATTATTTTGTCGGACTATCTCAAAATTGCAATATAATAAATAAATATATAAGAAACAGCAGGAAGAATAGAACTAAAATTATCTTTTGAAAAAAAGCAATATAAAAAATAGCCCAACTTTTTAAAAAACCAGGTATGGAAAAATAGAAAAAGTAAAATAGTTAACTACTAAGAAAAAATGGTTTTAAGAAATTTTGCGAACGAAATGGAATCGTCCTATCGTCTTAACACAAAAAATTATTTATTTTCCTAATATCTACGTTGCAATCTGATCAAGTAGTGAACAATAAGCAATCCCCCACGGTCCAACGAGATGAGAATATGTATGACGTAAATGAGGTGTAGTCCTTTACAAATTCAGGCCGACCATTCCTGTGATTTTTTTGTTAATTGAACCCCAACCACCAAATTACATCGGTAACTAGTATTCAAATCCGTATACAGCAACTAACTTTTACCAAGATTTGAACCTCAGAATCTTCGACTTTTCAGTTAAACAACTGATTTGACAAATTCATTTGTAATCAGTTGTTAACAGCTGATTTGCGACGACGAGTTAAAAAAACTACTCTGTAAATGTAAAATTGTAATTTTACGTAATATTTTTAATTAATTAAACTTGTTAAGAAACCTTATCAATTCGTATTTATGCCTACGTATTTATACTGAACCTAATAAAGCTAGTCCACTCAGACATTGAATTCACCAATAAACTTGGCGCGAATTGTATATGGTGTTTTTACCAAATTTTCGAAGAAAAATTAGGTATTACTTTCGATCGCATAATGGGAGTATGGGAAGAAAATGAAACTTTTCTTTACCTTTTGAGGAATGCGGAGTACAAAAATACCATTCACTTAAATTGCGGTTTCCTAATATATTTTTTTTATATAGGCCTATTTATAAGATTTTGTGCCTGTTGAAATTTAGATATGTTGTAGTAGTATATCTGAAGTTGCGCGTATAAATTTGATGAAAATTGCTTGAATCGTTCTTGAGTTACGCTCAATTTAAGGTCGAAAAAATGTTAGCGGAACAAACAGAATTTTGTTGCTTGAAAATTTCCAAAACTACTTTATCGATTTCATTGAAATTTATGTTTGCTGTAATAGTGTTTTTGAAGTTGTGCATTTGAAAATTAGATAAAGATTGGTTGAGTCGTTCTTGAGTTCGTCAATTTAAGGTTGAAAAAATTTGAAAGCAAAATAAAATTACGAAAAGTCTGCCTTCTTTTGCAGAATCGCGCAAGAAATTTTTATTGTGGGTGCCCTTTAACAGTCCCATTTTCGGCAGAAGTTTTCCTTATAATGAAAATTTATTTGTAATGACACTACGACTGGTGCCATGATACTTACTAGTCATAGTATCATGATTTATTATAAATGCTCTACTTTTAATACAAAGTCATTAATTTCCGTATTTGCCTACAGATCTTTCCGACAGACATTCCTTTACAATTTTTAAAATGATGACATTGATTCACTACATGTTCCCAGTTCGTAACACTTTTCCGTCTTACAAATGACACATCTAGATGTAGGATACATATTTATTCGGTGCAGATGGACACCATGAGTCATAGCCAGTTGTCATCTTGAATATGACCACACTGTCGCTTCTGGGACTGTCAGTATAGGTAAAAAAAAAAAAAATATTAAAGAAAAATAAACAATTAAGTTTAAATTTACGAATTTTTTTTAAATTTCAAATTTTAAAGTTAGTGTTAAGCATTTTATAGGTTATTAATTAGAAAAACCATACTGTAATGATGTATTGAAGTAATTTTAATGTAATCGGCTTTTTATAATTAATTAGATAATCCAAAGATGTATTTTTGATTTGATAATGTAATAATAAATAATTACTGAAGAGAATTTCTAACTAAATACTTGCATAATTTTAATTGAAAATAATTAACGAAACGGGTAACAATATTTATTAAACGATAAATTTTGCATTTAAAGTAAAATTCACTTTAATTTAAATTTTCTATCTTTTCTGGTGTCTACAGAAAAGAATAATACAAGTAAAACAATCGATAAATAAAACATGTGTGTTTGTAAATAGATACTCAACAAAATTCAGTCTCGAATTTATTGCGGAATTAACGGTATTAAAAAACACTGAAATTACAGTTACTAACACAGTTACACGTGAAACATTATTAAAGGTATAAAATATGTATTAATATTTATCTTTCTGTCTGGCGGCAGGTCCCTTACGCCACCGCTGTCTCCACCCATTTCTGTCCCAAGTCCTCCTTCGTCCCCTTGTATTTTCCGATCCTCACCTCATCTATTAACTTCACATCATTTTTCTTCTACTGGCTCTTCTAATGCGGTTGTCAAGATTCCACCTCCTCTGACCATATGTTCTAATCAGTCTCCTTTTCTTATGTTTATTTCCCGTATAAGTACTCTTTCTTCTTTCACCATGTTCATTACTTCATTCCTCACTTTATCCGTCCATCTTACTTTCTCCATCCTTCTCCTTATCCACATCTTAAAAATCTGAATCCAATCCCACCTCCCTCATCGTCCATACGTTTAGGGAGGGGGGATCAGAGGGTGTCTTGTACTTTTCTACAAGACACTCCATACATAGCATTTGGTTAACCTCTTCCTTAACGCTTAAGTTTAGACTTTTACTACACAGTAATTTACTCTTCTTACTGAAGGCTTCCTTGCCATTTATATCCTTCCTTTTATTTCCATTGATTTTTTCCAGTTTTCTGTCGCCGTAGTACCCAAATATATGTGTTTTTTTATTTTTTATATTCCATTACTTGTCCTTACCACTAAATCCTAATGGTTGTTTGTATATTTTTATTTAGCTTTAAAAAAATAAATAATATATATATATATATATATATATATATATATTATTTATTATATTATATATATATATATATATATATAAAGCTAAAGCAATTATATAGTGTACACATTAAAGTTTTATTGTCGTATTTAAACACAACATATACGTAATAATGGTGATAAGTTTCTTAAAATAAATTCAATTTTTTTTTAACACACTTTCAAATTAAAATTTCTAAGTGATTAATTTTTACTTACAATATCATCAGGAAGTTAATATCTCAATCAGTGTTGACGGTAGTGGTAAAGATTGTTCTTCGTTCTTTCGTAGTACTCTAATTAACTTCTTGGAATATATGAATCTAAATGTGGCTAAATCATTATATATCCAAGAAGATCTACAAAAATGCCATACTCGTCGATTTTATCATCGGATTTTCAATGTCAACACATTTTGTGACCATTTGAAGCCAGCTTTCATGAAACGGTTCTTAATTATTCTCCGAAAAGGCTCTCAGAGTATTTACAAAATGCTTGTAAACGCGTCGGACAACAAGACGGACCGGGCAGACGTCGAGTCTGTTGGTGGTCCCCTGTAATAGCAGAAAAGAGAGCTGCAGCACTCGCTGCGGGGAGGAGAGTACAACGGGACTCACGACGAAACGGAAGGGTGGACGAGAGAATGAGGGAAGAATATCGTAATGCAAGAGAGGCATTGACTGCTGCGATTAGGGATGCTAAGCTTAAGGCTTTGGAGGGGCTTATTGCTGAGCTTGACTTAGATCCCTGGGGGGGACGCCTACAAGATGGTAATGGATCGCTTCAGTAGGCCGGTTCCCCCCTCTCTGGCGAGGTGGCTCTCCAGATGGTAGAGCTCTTTCCGGTTACGGAGTCAGGTTGGAGTGTTATTCTGGTCGAGCATGACAAGAGGTTAACCATAGAGGAACTGAAGAGTGCGGTGAATACGTTACATCCAAATAAGAGTCCGGGGCCGGACTTGGTAACCGAAAAAATAGTTAAGAAGATAGTGGCTCGGCATCTTGAAAATATATGTTTTCCAGATTGCTGGAAAGAAGCCCGATTAGTCTTAGCACCAAAGTAGAAAGGCACAAATCAAGATAGGTTCTTACAAAGGTCCATATGCTTATTGAACACAATTGCAAAATTGTTTGAACGGTTGTTCGTTAAAAAAACTACGGGCGGAACTGGAGTTGATGGGGCGGATTATCAGCTAAACAGTACGGCTTCGAGAAGGGGAGGTCTACATTCGACGCGTTAAAATACGTATTCAGCTGGTTAGCAGATAGATCCTCCCTTGGGGAGGGGATAGAGTTAGAGGCAATGGAAACATAAAAGACCGAATCCCGGACGAGCGACCTCCGTAGGGCACGGCATAACCGGATCCTGCGGAGTCCCAGGAGATAAGAGGCGTGGCAACCACTGAGGATGAGCAATGCACAATGCTGGTCCATCCTCACTGGCAAGGAAAAAAATTATTGTAATGATCACGCGGAATAGAAATTCTTCAGTTGTTTGATTAAAATATTTTCAGCCAAGCCGTCAACTCATCGTAGGAACTAGGTGAGGGGATGGGTGGAATTTTATGTTGTCGAAAGTACATCCGGTGAGTCACGCGTAATACCACAAGATCCATAGCTACAACCTACTGTAGCACAGCATTACTGTTGCTACTCATATTAATGTTTTTTTATCGTTTTACATTTCCTAGAATTTTATACGTTATTAATTTATCCTCTTTTCTTCATTATACTTCTGTCATCATGGCAACAGATGTATATAAAGTAAAATGACTAATATGTTGTTCTTTAATGAATATCTGTAAAATATTTAATATTTACACCACTATAATTATATAAATTAAAGTTCCACTTACCAACAATTTTAAAAGTATATATCCGAGTACTTTCGGAGCCGTTATTCCATCATCAGGGATTTCCCAAAAGTTGTTAATTCTGATAAGATGTTCGCGATCGCAAATATCTTACGAACATGACGTTACAGTCTTATTGACGTACAATGTAATTTTATTTCTTGACGACCGACTATTATGAACGTAACAATTTTAATTTAAATACAATTATACATTTTAATTTGAATTAACATATTTTGGGAAATCCCTGATGATGGAGTAACTGCTCCGAAAGTACTCTGATATATACTTTTAAAATTGTTGGTAAGTGGAACGTTATTTTCTACAATTATATTAATACCAACGGTGCCAAATGATTAGTAAATTAAAACTACTATAAATTACCACAGTTACTACTATTCTGTATTTCGCAATTTTTTTCTAGCATTTGTGAAGCGGGTATACTTCCTTCTTCGCCATTTACTCTTCTCTGTAGTTTTTTCAATCTTTTTCATTATGCCCTATACGAAGAAATCGAATATAGGACGATTATCAAGAGCCGTTGGTGTGTGCAAGTTTTAAGAAAAAAGAAACCAAAGAGGAAAGAAATCAGCGCCTGAAGGTTGAACGTGCTCGCGCTTCAACCAGAAGAGCGATTGTAAATATATATACGAATATGTATATAAATGCTAAAGTTTCTTTCAACCATGAGGAAAACGAACGCGTCCGGGGTCGAGGGAGCTGCGCCCCTGACTAGTCAGGCATGCTAAGCGAACCCAGACCGGCTAGTAAATATATAGATATATATATATATATATATATATATATATATATATATATATATATATATATATGTTTGTAACGAATTTGAAATATTTCAGTTGTTTTATTTAGTATAAATGAATATTTTTCTTTTATTTTGATTGTTACATATTAATGCATTATATAGATAATGTCAGGCAGAAATGGGTGGATATTCTACTCCATGGATAAAAAATAAATAAAATTTCGCAGTATTTGCCTGGTTGCATCAACGGAAAACCATGTTAAAACCTTGATCAGAGCAACATTACAGAATATACAATCAGCCGATCTCCGTGGCAGAATGGGTCTCGGCCTTTCATCCAGAGATCCTGATTCGAATCCCAGTTAGGCATGGCATTTTCATACACTACAAAATTCCATTTCCATATCCCATGCACAAGCTCAAGAGTATGTGGCAAAATCAAGCCAAAAAGTGATAATATTCTATATTAATAATTAAAAATATAATTACGTGAAATAATGTTAAATAAAATACTAAATGTATAATATGAATCGCAATTCAGAAAAAATCAATAGAAATTATTTGAGCCCATGTTTCTGCACTCTTTTAACGGCTATATAAAAAATTTAGGTTTATAATTATTATCGTGAAATTTAATCTTTCATACTAATTATTTAAATATAAACACATAAATAATATTAAGGAAATACCTGAAGATACTAAACGTATGAAATAATTACAGAATAAATTATAATTCAGAAAGCGTTAATAAAAATTATTTAAGAACAAATTTATACATGATGTTAAACGTTATGAAAAAAAAAATTATCCAGGGTTCCTTTTTTATTTTATAATTAGTATTAATTAAAAATTCATCTACAAAAAAATATTGTTTCTACAAAAGTAATCATCTAATTGTATTTTAAATAAATTGGTGGGAAGATTTTTTAAATGATCTTGTAATTTACTAAAAATGGCAACAAAACCACAATAAAGTTCTTTCTCGTAAACTGAAGTATTGTGTTGATTTAATGGAAAATATAGGATTAGATGTAGCTGTATATCTATAATACAATCCATATTATTTAAAATATAAATACACTATAATCAAGTTTTAATGGATTTTATTACATTTCGGATTTTTTTTTTAAGATTAAAGATGTAGTTATAAGTTAAGTAATACACTATCTCAAAATGATGTACTAAATTTCATCTTTACAAAAATGTTTTTTTGCAGAATAAATTTATGAATATAATGGTAGAATCAATGACATCTATATCTATAATGATATCTATCATTATCATATTTTTCTTTTTGTACTATCTCTGATTTAAGAATTTTTTATGGAATATTACATTAATTCTATAGGATTTTTAAACATTAGCTCAACCAGATTTTTAAGAATTTTAAGTAGCTATATAAAAGAGATCAAGATTGTGTAGATATAATCAGTAGTGGAACTGAAAAAATCCAAATTAAATTAGTATTATTTGGATTTTAATTTTTAAACACCTTTTAATAGATTTATTATTGTAATAGGATTTTAACAATTTTGGTAGTTTGGAAGAGTCTTATTACTGTTTTATGAGATAAATCATATCAGTGGACCTTACTATTTCCAGATTATTGAAAATAGACCAAGTCCCGGTCGGCGGGGTCGTCCCTGCGGGAGCCTAGGCTCTTTGTGGGGTCGGCGCTGTCGATTAGAGGCCAAAGGCGTAAGGACCGAGTCCCGGTTCCCTGCTGAGGCGCTGAGGGACGGCATAGTCGGACCTTGGCTCTAAAGCGGGGGATTAGAGGCAGGCAATGTAAAACAAAAGATCCGAGACCGGGGAGGCCAACCTGCCGTGCCGGACGTATAGCCGGCGGGTGGGGGACGCCTCCTTTGAGAGTAAAAGGACACTCTCCCCGACTGAGTATACTTAATTGGATATCCGGTTGGGGAGAGTAGGGAAAAAAAAAAAAAAAAATTATTGAAAATAACTTGATTTGAATTTTCAAAATCCTGTATTACTATGCTGTAGAGAAAGATAAAATTTCCAAAAAATGAATTTAAAGCTTTTTAATATAAATTAAATGGAATATAATTTAAAATTATATTACATATAATTGATTGTTTTTAAAAATTAAATTCCATTAGTGATTTTTTATGTAAGATTAATGTTGATAATTTAATATTTTTAAAATCTCATCAGTATTGATATTTTATTAACTTAAAAAAATATATATTTCAAATTTTCAATCGCATACCAAACCAAATTTTATAGTAATTTGTTTCTTAAAACATACATATTTCAAAATATTTTCAGTCGTCTTTTGCAATCTCTTAGTGGTTAATACTACTTCTTATAGAATGGCATCAAATGATATAACTGCTATCAGAAATTAATTGGAAAAATTTGTATTTTAAATGTGGTTGTAAAGTGTGTGGGATTTGAATTGTATCTGTTCATTTATTTAGTTATTTCCTTTTTACTTGTTTATATATTTCATAATGTTGAAGTATATTAAGGATGTGGGTCTTTTCTTGTATATTTGTAAAGTTTTGTTATCAGTGTAGGTATAGGCATCCTGTTTGACCAATGTAGTACATTATAGAGACAGAAGAGTTCAGTCTTATATATACATATATTTACTTCAGTTTTATATATTGCACAGCCATTGTTTGTATTTATTGATTGTTGATTTATTAATTTCTTTATACTGTCATAAAAATATACAAATATATTAATAAAACTCAGAGAAAAAATTCTATCATGGTTGCCAGTATATGTGTGGTTAGTTTTTATAAAGTAAATTTATTTATTTATTTTATTTTAGTCCAGTCTGAAGTTTTACAGAAAGAAGAAAATTAATTAATTTTTTTTTTTTGTTACACTTTATTTAGTTGATTTTACTAGTTTTCATTCTTACAGCAAACCAAAGTGCCACAAACAGTTCCTGTGGCAAGAAATATAACGCAAATTAATTTTTTCAAATAATTACACTAATTTAAATCATTATCTATTTCAATAAATTCATGTATTCTGTATTGTAAAGCCATTCACTCATGTTTCTACAGAATTTCAATATTTTATTAAATACTTAAATTTTTCCTAGAATATAATTTAAAAAACATAGTCCAGTGTAACTGAATGTTCGAAATTGTTTTCTGAAAGCAACATATATTTTTAAATGAACTATAAACCTACTAGGTAAATTGAGATTGTTTGGTGGGATATGAAACTTTTGAATCTAATTTTTATTTTATGAAATTGTAATCATTTTGATTTTTTCCTGAAAAAATATCTTTGGCATATATTTATTCAACTTTCTTGGCAAAAATTTAGGAGGGCCGCTTTTAAAATTTCAAAGTACAGAATTTAAAATTATTTTTATTTTGATAGTTCTAGTAAAACTGATTACAAAATTAAACATTTTTTGTTATGTATGAATAGAATATTCAGTTCATCAATTCTTTGAACTTTTTCGGTGTTACTGTTCGTGTTGACCTAAAAGAGATATTAGTACTTTTTTCTAAAAATATTTAGTAAAAAATTTATCTTTTTTTGTACAAAAACAGCAATTAAAACAATTTATTTTAATCTAAATAAAACAATTATTAGATAATTCATATGTATATATATATTTGAATACAAAAAGCTATTTAAAGCCTATAACATTATGGTAGGTATACTAATACAGAATACAAAGAGAAATTCTGTGATGAAAAATGTATGTATTTAACATTATAAAAATTTAGATGTATATTTGAATAGTAAGCAATTTTTAATACTATAATATAAAATTTAATATTGTAAAATTTACTGTACTCAGACAATTTATTATACACATTTATTTTTATACACTTAGAATCAGTGATGTGATGCAAGTTCTTCATTCAGATCAGAACTTAAATTATATGTTAGATAAGTAATATTAAATATATTATGCCATGTTATGCTGTTGTTCCATGGATAACAATATGGAACTCCAATAATTTAAGAATAGAAAACCATGAGAAAACCTTGAACAAAGCAGCATTACAAAATATAAAATAAAATCAGTATAGAAAAAATTACCAAAAAATATCTCCATCATGTTAGTTGCTGCGGTAATATGATGGTACCTTTTTGTAGGAATCAAGTATAAGTGACCTATCTTTTTTTTTTTGTTGATGTTGCCACATAAACTTGAAGCTTGTGCATGGGATATGAAAATTGACTTTTTTAGCCATGAAAAATGCCATATCTGACTAGGATTTGAACCTTGGAACTCTGTATGAAAGGCCAAGGCATTACCACTCCATTGCGGAGATCAACGAAGTGGTTTTTGATCAATTAAAAATTCTTACATGCATACTGTACTGTATCTCAAAGTCACTTTCTCAAAATTATTAGATTCAACAAATAAATTAAAACTTCCAGTGACAACATCAAAGACATCTTTAAAACTGTATAAATTGTATATAAAAAAACAAAACAAGATTATTTTTGCGAAGAATAAAAACTAAGTGTAGAGTAACTTACCAAACATTTTGTGTGTATGCGTGCGTGCGTGCGTGTTTATGCATATATATATATATATATATACATATCACGTGCGCGCACATACACACACCTTTATAAAGTTTGGGAAAGCCCACTACTTGGGGTATACCATAAGTCACTTTTAAAACTAGGTATGCAAAATATGTACCATGTTGATCAGGATTTGCGTGGCCTAAGGTTCCTTACATCAAAATGTTTGTTTTTCAATCCCCTTTATAATGATTTGTGAGTTGCCCAAATGGCTCTTATACTGGAAAAATATATCATTTAAGTAGGAGCCTTTACTGAATTGAATTTTTCTATGTTTACGTATAATCTTTTTTTAAAGAAATTAATTTAATTTTAAATAAATTGGTCACAAATAGTCTAAGGCTAAATAATAATTTAGGGTGGATAATAATTTATTAGACTGTAATTATTTCTTAAGTGATTCATAACACAATTGTTTAAAAATGCCTTGCAAATGGGTAAGTTTACCTGTAAATTTTATAATGTATTTTTAATATTTGACAAAATAATTTATTCCTCAGATTTTTTCTCTAATAAAACTTATACTGATTAATATTTTGCTTTAATAATAAATAAATCGTAGGTATTTTCTATAAAATCAATATTTCTATATAATATAATATTGATTTTATAATAAACACTTTTAACCTTTATTTACTAACATATAATTTTTATCCATATTACATTTTCCCCATTTATTTATATTAGCTCATGACACAACTAGGTGCTCTCTGCTATGCTTTAGCATTAGCTATCTTTGAGTTGCAGTCAGTTCAAAAGTTTTTGTACTGAACCATAATTTTTTTAAATTAATATTTTAAATCTATTTTTAGAAATAATATTGAACAACTAAATATTGAATATATTAATAAAGTTTTAAAGTAAGATACCTTTGAATCTGATAAAGATGATAATGGTTCAGATTGGTTAAATTTGAAAGCCTTATATGACAATGAAGCTGTTAGTGTATGCTGAAGAATGAAGAGAAGATATTAGCAGAGATACAGTTAAAAGAAGTAAAAAGTGTGCGAGTAAAAGTTTCACAGACTAAAGAAAGAAAAAGTTATAAAGTCAATGTTGTAGTAGTAGGATGATTAAAAAACCTGAATAAAAATCTATTTTCTTTGAAAGTATTGTAGGAAAAAAAATTGTATAGAAAATTTTTAAATGCTTGTCATTAGGAAAAATTTTAACCGCTTTTATTCAATTCCACGTTATTTTTGAACAAATAGTAAAAATATGAAGTAGCAAACAACAGATTAAATGTTTAAAATATTGTTTTTAAAGTTAAAATGTATGAATTGAAGAAATATAATATATTCATTAAGTCTACCTGTTCAAACTCTATGAAATTTTTTTATTCAATTATTGGTTTATAAGTTTTAGTAGCTATGATTTAGAAAAATAAATAGTCTATAATAAACCTTCTTTAAGACAAAACAAATTATGTGTATTTCAACTTATTTTCATATTTACATTAAATTATTTGTTTATGCGAAGTTACTTTTGTACATTCCACTATTTTGTATGTATATGAGAATAAAAATTCAAATTTAAAAAACAAATTGTATCTTTTGTCTATTTCATATTTATATATTAATAATAATATAAAAATAGTAATTTTGTTGTAAAAAAAACTTTGAAAAATTATCAAGTCTTCAAAATTTGTGAATAAGTGACTCGCTTTCTAAACATTAGAAATGTACTTCCAGAAAATCTTTTCAGAAATTTATTCAGCTTCATTTTTGGTTATGTTATGACTGGCATTGTTGTTAACAGGTCCTATTTTGCAATGGCTTGTAAACTTATTTAGGATATAGTCAAAAATTAATTTGATTTTTTAGTGTTTTTCATTTAATGAATATTATTTTTATTAAATTTAATATGTTATGAGAATAATATCGTTTGAGTTTTCGTGTAATCATTATACATTTTTTATGTTTCAGAATCGTAAAAGAACATTGGCTGAAAGAGGAGAAGGTGAAACTGAAATTGATAATGATGTTGAAGGAGAAGGAGACGGTGAAGGAAGTAGCAGTGAAAGTGAAGGTGGGACCAAACGACAAAGAGTAGAAGTGGAAGCTGAAGATGAAAGAGAAAGGTTTACAATTTATTTTTAACTTAAAATTAATTAATTAATTTTTAATAATATAAAATTAATGTTTTTACTTTCTCAACTATGTTGTTACTGCAATACAGTTTTATATATAAAGAATGCTAATCGGGTAGAATTTTATAGATCTTGACACTGCATGACCCTCCCTCTCTAACCAAAAAACAAAGTTTTAGTAATGAAGAATTTTGTAGTGATGTATTTACAACGTATGTACAGTGTGTTTGTATGTTGGCCTGTTCTTTGTTTGATATCTCCTGATTGAATGGATCAATTTGGATAAACTTTGACGTGATGATTTCTGTATGTGGAGCATTGATACCATTTAATTTTGGTTCATAAGTCAAGGAAGCAGAGAGATACGGACTGAACCATGTCTCTATTTCGCTCATGTATCTCAGAATTTTATTCAAAGAGCTGGTAAATCTTTTCACATAATTTACTGCCACTTAGGTAGCTAAGATACTTTCTGTTAATGTATGGCTTATTCAAACCCTTTAAAAGAATGGAGCAAAAAATCTTTTTTTCTTTTTTGTCATTTTTTTTTCTCAAATTCAAATTCTTTTTTAATTAGATGTTTCTCTTACATTAATATATCATTTTATTTGTGTTCAGGCAATTTCATTCCAAGGTGGGGGATGATAAGCATAATTTTTGATTGTTTTTTTTCATCAGATATCATTTTGCTTGATATTTTCAAACTGGAATAAGCTATGTTTGTGAAATTTTGTATGATGACTTTTGAATTTGGATCATTTTGCAATGGGAAATACTTGATACCGTAAACTGATTCTGTGTTTTATTAAAAGTTACAAACCCCTTTAGCATCAGCCTATCTTAATGAATTTTGTTTCATTCAAGCTAAGATGCTGCTTAAAAAGAGTTATCATTATTTACATATAATCACTATATCTATAACCACACAAGTTGAAGTGACATTTTTGTAAAAACTACAGTTTATTCAACAAAAAAAAGACAAAAGAACTTAAATATTCTCAGAGCTTGTTTTTTTTTATAAATATAACAGGTGGAATTAATTTTATGATGGAATAAAGTAAAAAAAAATATTTAAAAAAATCTTTAAACCTTTTGCAGGTGATTTGCTTGCCTGATTTTATGCTTGAAACTTCTGGGTTTGATTCCTGATATGGTTTTGAAAATTTATAAGATGTCAACCCCAATGTTTTCAACTAATCAAAAACATTTTTTTCTTGAAATCAAACATCCATGATATAAATTTAGTTTCTGATCATGGGAGGATCAGGTCTTTTCTTTCAGATTATATTGCCATTTGGCAAGTTTGGCAGTATAGTAATCATACTGATAACCTCAATCATTTTTTCATTTTTATTTTAATTATTTTTTGATGAAAAACATTAATAAAACAGATTAAAATCCAGTAAATGTAAGCAGTGTTACTTTTATTGTATTTAACCAGGGTCATCCAGCAGTAAGAAAGAGCTGCTTGACATAACTCAGATTGACTTTAATGAATTATTTTCCTGGTGCAAGATTTTATTCACAAAATAAGTGTTACACTTAAATCTCTATAATTATAAAATGGCAACAAATTTGTTTTAAATATTTCTTAAATGAACTTAAGCATATTAAGTAAGATTTTAATATTAATACATTTTTTTATGTTTTTGTAGATTAGTTCGTGAGTATGTTGAAAGATGTACACAAAGTGTTGAAGAAATGAGTAGAAATGCTGATAAGTTACAACGAGAAATTGGTGCATTAGGTGAATTAGCAAGAGCAAAAGAACTTGAATGGAATTCAATATTAAGGTTAAGAAAATTAAAAGAAGAAATGTTAGAACGACTGCTACGTCGTAGAAGGCAGGCTATGATGCTTGCTGATAATGGTTTAACTCAAGAATGGGCTACCGATTACTCTAAGCCTAAGGTAAGATTATTTTAATACTGACTTAAAGAAAATAACATATTGTAATGAATATTTCATGAAAATTAGTCATAAAATCAAATCCACATTTATTTGTAAACCTATGTATTTTTATTTTCCGCAACTCTTCTGATGGGTTGTTCAACAGCTTACTTTATAATTTATCATTATTTACTTTGCTTTAAGGGAGAGGGTCCTTTAAACTCCTTCTCTACATCATGCATCCTGAATGCCAGAATTACAGCCTGTCGCTATCTTCCAGTTCCCTAGTACTATTACCTTCATACATCCTCTTGTTTGGCATCTTTCTGGACAATAGCCCAATCTTCTTTGGCCACTCTGTCCCCTTCACCCTTCTAACAGACCATACAGCAGCATAACAAAATTTGGGCATTTTCACTCTTAAGAATAGCTGAGCCCTCCAGTTTGAATGAACAACATTAAAATCCATATATAGCTATTGATTTTGTTACTGTCTTGTAATACTACAACTTATTACTGCGTCTCACTTTGGTGGACCGTTATGGGACATTCAGCCCTCTGATTGTATTTTTTCCACTGCCAGTCTCCAGTGAATTTCTCTGTCAGATTTCCCATCAACTGTAATAAGAGTTACCTGCCCTGTAAAAGTTACCTGCACTCAAGCTGTCACCTTAAAACCTCTCTATTAATAAATAGATCCATTGAAAGTTCTCCCATTGATAAATATTCTGTCTATCTCAAATTGATTTTCAATCCCCTAATAGTTTTTTATTGATGTGTATTTAATTCTTTGTTTCATTATAGTGTGGCTCATTGTATAACTCTGTTATATCAGATGAGTTATATCAGTTTCCTCAGTTACTAATAGGAAAATGTTTAATCATATAAAAGTTATAAATTTTATAAAGCGTTTTAAGTGTTTATTACACCTCAAAGGAAGTATACAAAGTGTTGTCTTTCTGCCCTTTTGCACTCATGGCAGTGATTAACCATTGAATTACCTACCATGTTTTTTCATAAAGTTTTTTTCAATTTATAAAATCTAATGAGCTTTCAATCAACAACTTAAAATGATTCAGGTCATTTTGATTTGAAGAAGATAACATCTTTCTATTTTCATGATTATGTTCAGCTTATGCCAGTTGTTTTACTTGACAATGATTTTAATTCTGTTTTATTCTCATTTTAATTTAAAAAATAATAAAATATATTTGTTTAGGTTTATTTAGAAAATAAAAAGCAGATAAAATTCTATGAACTGTTTTTTCCAACTGATAAATTATTATATTCTCATAGATGATTCCATATCTTATCTTCAGTATCTCTAACTAACTTTGATCCATGATCTAAATTGGCATTAATTAGATTGTGTATATTTTCAAAATCATGCAAAACATAATAATAATTTATTATTAGTTGATATCATGCTTATTTACAAGTTAAACTACACTTTACCAACTTTAGCTGCCAAATAGTATGTTTCTAAGGCATTATTTTTTTTTATAAACATTCATTTCCCAATAAAATTTGCTGTGAATTATTTTCAAAACATAAATGCAGTTGCAAGTATAAATATAATACCTTTGCCTGTCATTAAGCATTATAATATTGATGTAGTCTACTACAGCAGTGATAAGTTAAAATGCATATAAAATGTAGAATATATTCAAATACTATTTGTAAACAAGTACGCTACAAGCAACAAATGTATGTAATTGATAAGGGTCCTGGGTAAGACTGTAAACTACCCCCAATCTACGCTGATGGTCCTTTTTTACACTCATCTTTTTCCCTGTTCTTGATACCTACTTTGAAATTATCAGTTCTGTTGATATAGATTTGATCTATTACACTCTCTTGAATAATGAGGAAAACCACTACCTGAAGAGCCAGTGGTACCTTGTATCTGTTAAAGGAATGTAATAACCAAGCATAATGACTGAAACACCTATCAGATAAAGCTGAGTCTCCTTATCCTCTCCTCCTCAAAAATTACCCAGTATTTTTTAGAGTAAAAACAGGTTCATGTTCAAATATAGGTATTTTCTTTTGTCATGGGTGAGAATCACTTTTTTGGTGCTGTATATGAAAAATGCCAGCTAGCTGGGATAACAAAACCTTCCAGATGAAAGGCAGCTATGATACTATTCTTCCTCAGGAATAGACATTATAGTAAGATGTACACTGTAGAAATTTTATTTTTCTGAAAGCAGTTGATTTAAAATAAATATTAATTGTAAGGTCTGAAATTATTTTTTAAGATTATTATACCTGGTGTTCTAACAAACCAACCCATTGAACGTGACATATTTTAAGCGAGTCTATGCACCACAACATATTTATAATTTTTACATAACTTGCGATACAATTTGTCAGTTGTTTTTGAATCTTGTAAATGAATGTTCACATATTGTAACTCTGACTATGAGTGAATTCCAGAAGATTAGAATTACATTAATGGCTTTAAATCTCAGTTCAGTTTCAAGGAAAAACGCTAGTGATTTTAGAACATTTCTAAGGATAGATAGTGAGTGTTCCAGTGAATTACTTAGCATGGTGGACCATTCATTTAAAAACAAAACATAAAATTAAGAGAAGCTGTTTCTCCTGAAAACAATTAAATATCATCCTTGTGTTTCTTCCACAGCAAGAAACTACAAGGATTTAAACTATAGTTTAGCTGTATCATCACAGCTGATATCTTAAATATCACCAGAAGCATGTAATCCTTTTTACAATTGCAACTTTCTTCTCAACGATGTCTAGTTTGTATTTTTATTAACTTTATAGAATTTTTAATAAATCCTTTTCCTTTTTAATAATTTCCTTTTTTAAGCCTCTTTCCTCACATCTCTTTAGCTGTATTGCAATGAAAATTCACTTCATAGACACAGGTAGGTCTCTAAGAGTTGCAAAATAATGTTATCTTATTAATTTCATTACTTTCCAACCTGCTGACGATTTTAAAACTAACAAATTAAAATTTAAAATTTAAAAACAAGTCACATGAATGACATGACTGCATTGATGTTTCAGCATTGTATGAAGTTGGATGGTTGATCCAACAACAATGTTACTAACATTTTCCAATGGTAGGAGAAATGATGTAGTAATTCTAAAGTTCAATTAATTTGTTTTGTTCCTATTTACCACTCTAATGTAAGCATAACAAACTTGGTTGTACAACACAACTACATACAGTTTGTTTTGATGGTCAACTTAATTGTTTTGAACAAGTTGAGTAATGGATAGACCCCTTAAAATGACAGCATGATAATAGTACGTGTCCATGAATTTTTTAATTATTTTTAATGCTAATATACATAATTACTATAAAAGATTTACTTACTTATTTATTGTCTCCTTTGTTTTAGTTGAACAAAAATCCAAATAACCAACTAATGATGGTACCAGTAGTTTCATCTAGTCCTGGTAATTTAACTTCATCAGTTCCAATTACTGGCATCAATAGTCGGCCATTACTATCATCACCAGATACTACAAGAATGTCAGCAAGAATGCAACGGCCGATTTTACCAAAGCCATCTATTAGTCATAGTCATACTAACAACAGTAATAATAATAATAATAACAGTATACTTGATCAGCAGCTGAAGCAGACTGTTATGGGTGAAGTTATTGGAGAAGGTCGTCAAGGACCTATTTTGGATGTTAAGTCTATAATTGCTGATTATAGGTAAGTACCAAATTAGTATACAATAGATTTAATTAATTACAAAACTATTTCTGATATTGTGTATCTTCATTTTACTCAAAAAGTAAATAAACTTTTGTGTCAATATATATATCCATCATGCTATTTTCTGAAGGAAAGACTCATACATATGCAGTATCGTTATCTTCATAATGCTTAGGCCAGGATTGAAATTACCTTTAATTCCTTAGAAATAATATTATTTTAACTTAAAATATAAAGTAATTTACTTATTTATCAAAATAAAAATATTTGCCGCTGGAGTCTCATTTGCTGAACAGTTGGTGAATGTTTCTGTGCTTTTGACTGAGATTTGATCCAACTTTTACATTAAAATATTATTTTTGTTGTCAAAAAAATTTGTAAAATAGTTTTTCATCTATGATTAATTATTTTTATTATTTTCCTGGCTACAAAATAATACAACACACAATGTAAAAAAAAGTACGAGGGTTATTTTTTTTAAGGTCGGATCGGTTGCGAAATAAAAACCTGCGCAAAAATCAGATGAGCCTTTGCGCATATGTGTTGCACAGCGTCTCTAGTATGGCCTTCAATCACGCCGCGTTACTTCGTTTAGTTCTGAACACACAGCTACGTCTACAACAATAGCATCTCCCACCAAGTGTGAAGTGCGTGCGGTAATTCGATTTCTTCAGGCTGAGGGGTGTAATGCAGCTGAAATTCATCGACAAATAAGTAATGTGTACGGTGAAACTTCAATGAATGAAAGCAAAGTGCGACAATGGTGCAGGAACTTTAAAGCAGGACGTGCAGATGTTCATGATGCAGGCAGTCAGGGAAGGAAGCAAATGTCAACCGATGATCTTGTTGAGCGAGTGGATGAGGCAATTCGAGAAAATCGTCGGTTCACAATTTCTGTATTGAGTGATTTGTTTCCTGAAATTTCAAGGTCATCTCTCTACACCATTGTGAGTGAGAGACTTCAGTACCGCAAACTGTGTGCAAGATGGGTTCCCAAGATGCTGTCTGACCATCACAAAACAATGAGAATGGACGCCTCCCTAATGTTTTTCCGCTACCACAATGAAGGAGAAGATTTTTTGAACAAAATTGTCACAGGGGACGAGACATGGGTCCATTTTGAAACTGAAGAAACAAAAGAACAATCCAAACAGTGGATGCATTCTCATTCTCCCAGTAAACCAAAGAAGTTTAAGTGAACCTTCTTCAACAGAAAGTGTATGGCTGCTGTGTTCTGGGACCGGAATGGAGTTCTCTTAGTGGAATTAATGGAACGTGGCACAACTATCACTGCAGCCTCATACTGTGTGACTCTTCAACGTCTACGAAGGGCAATTCAGAATAAGCTCGTTGGGAAGTGTTTGATTACCCACCATACAGCCCGGACTTGGCTCCATCCAATTTTCACCTCTTTGCTCACATGAAATGCTGGCTAGGAGGACAACATTTTGGCACAGACATCAAGCTGCAGACCAGCATAGAAACATGGCTGAAAACACAGGCGGCTCCGTTCATGACAAGGGTATTGGAAAGTTGATACCACGCTACGACAAATGTCTAAATCAGAGTGGCGACTATATAGAGAAATAGCATAACTATGTAAGTCCTTGTTACAAATAAAAAATTTTTTATTTTCACTGTGGTTTTAATTTCATGACCGATCGGACCTTGAAAAAAAATAACCCTCGTATGCTAACCGAGACAAATTTTGTATGTTGAAGTTTTTGCAGATTTTTATTTTTTTTTTACGTCCTCTAATCAAAAGATGTAATTTTAATATTGAACAATCCAGAAAGATATTTATACGTTGGCCTGTGTTTTTCTTGATACCTCCAGACTGAATAGACTGAAATAGACTAATGAAATTTAGCACAATTATTCTGTACTGAAAGCACTGATGCCATTTAATTTTGGTCAGGTCACAATCAATCAAGGAGACAGAGAGATATGGACATTATGGGTCTCATATTTTTAAATTTCAATCAAAAGGGTAGGTGAATTTTTTCGCATAATTTAATATTCCTCAAGTAGATAAGATTCTTTCTGATGATGGTATTTAGTCTTATTGAAATCGCCATAAAAGGGTGGGTGATCAAAAAGCACTTTTTTCTTTTCTTTTCTCTGGATTCAGACACACTCTTGTACTATTAGATGGTTTGATTACATTAATAGGTCACTTTGATTATGTATTTGAGCAGTTTCATTTATTGGTAAGAGACAATAAGCTTAATCCTTTGGCTCTTTTTTTCATTAATTATCACTTTACAAGATAACTTCAAATTGGATTTGCCAATTTTTATGAAATTTTGTATGATGACTTTTGAATATAGGTCATTAATTGTTTTAATTTTAGTTACAATTGGTCAAAGGGATGGAGAGTCACCATGGCCTCATATCAAAAACTTTTACTTAAAGAGTAGATAATTTTTTCATAATTCTTTACCTACATACTTTAATGTTTAAGTTAATTTTCTTCTTAGCGATAATTTATTGTGGTTAAAGTCACCAGTGGTCAAAATTGAATAACTTTCCTGGACTAGCCAGGAAAGTTGTGAAAGGTATATTTTTACTTTTTAAAGTAGCAAAAGTAGTCAATTGTTAAGTCAAAGGGGTCAAGTTTTAGGGTTCTGTATTTTTCTCAACAAAGAAGCAATATGGAAATTATATAATATAATCAATCTAACAATTTAATGTGTGACTACTTCATGTAAATATACAGTCACTGGGATGGTATTACTTTTTCTTAGATTATGTTGGATTATTTTTAATGTTGTCTAAGGAATTATATGTTCTCCTCGCAAGAACGAACATGACATTGTATAGATTACTGCTATAAATACTTTATCAGGAAAAATAAATTAAAGGTGTTCTTTCTTATTGTTACTTTTTACCTCAGTCATGGATAATTTTTACTTGCTTATAAGAAAATGTAAAACTTTTTTTATGAATAATTTTTTTTAATGATTAGCTTTGCAGAAGGATTTATTAAAATTATTAATCAATTTGCATGAACTATCAGTAATACATTTATAAAACAAATTTGATGTGGACACCACATGACTTTCTTGTATGCCTATTAAATTACATACACACATCTTTTGCTGCATTTCATTTAAACTTATTTCTTTTGAAAGTGAGGTACGATGCTCCAATTCTTTAATAAAGTGGACAGTTACACAATTGCTGAAATATTAGTTTTTATTAACATCAAATATTTATGCAATTATTAATTCAACAATATTACATGAAATATTAGGATAAAGTAAAAGTCCCTTTATTACTCGTATTACTAGATCAGCATTATTCATATCTTCATGAGTTGCTGATTAACAAAAGTTTCAGGTTTCTGGTGTGTCGTATAAATAAAAGTTAATAATAATTAAACTATTCCGTTTAGTGAACTTCTGTCTACTGGTTACAAATGTTAATTTCAACCTTATGGTGTAAAATATTCAGTTTTTATTATTGGATTATTTGGTAAATAATCAAAAATGAAAAAGAAACAATCATACAGGAAAAAGAAAGATAACATGAAGAAATATATCTTAAAAAAATGACAAGAAGATGAGTATGAAGAGGAAGAAAATGTTGTAACTAAAGAAAGAATAAAAAGATAAAGAGAAGATGATACTAAATATAAAGACAAAGAAAACATTAAGACCATGGAAAGAACAAAAAGATTAAGAGAGGTGATGAATATAAAGAGGAGAGAATTTAAAAACTAGAGAATGTGTACACAAATTAAGATCAGAAGAATTAAATCAAACCAAAGAGTGATTAAATGCTTGGCAACAAAAAACAAATAAACAAAATGATTATCTACTCCGACTTAGGAAGAATATTGTCTGACAATATCAGAGGAGTAATGAACTAAAAGATAAGAATTTTTTGCAATTTATTAAAGATCGTGCATGTGTTCCTCAGTGTATATGTTGTTCTTGTGAGGGTCTATTTTTCAGTCACTCTGTAGTTAACTTTAAGTAGATAGAATTAAACAGAAATTCCAGAAAAATTAAATAAAAGTAAACAGAAATTAAACTAGAAAATTCAGAAATAATACAATTCTGAACTATAATTTTCAATTAATATTAAATAATCAGATGTTTCACCAGATCTATTACATATACACATATGTAATAATGCCTATTAAATTACATGTACTTTTGTGTACATAAAATTTTATTTCACTAATAACTTCTGATTTTTTTTCATATTTTTTTTATTGTTATTATTGAAATATTATTTATTGTAAAAATTTTTTACATCACTGGTGATGCTTATAATTATTAACTTTTAAGTTGGTCGACTTAAAAGTTTTTAATAAAACTTTTAAATACTTTAAAACTTTTTTAATAATATTATTTATTAACTGACATGCATAAACATGTTGATCAAGGACATTGTCACTAAACTTATTAACTGTGGCTGAAGGAAATATTATTTATTAATAATTATTAATAAATCAATACATTTAAATTTTTAAAAAAAGTTAAAAAAAGAAAGAAGATATCTCTGATTCGACTGATGTGACTTCCGTTGTAAGATTTAAATATTTCATTAATTAAAATTTTATTTGGTTATAACTCTGGAACCAATGAAAATTAAGATATATCGCTAAAAAGCTCTCAGTGACGGCTTATTACTGCAGTTAAGAAAAAGTCCAAAATCCAAATTTTTATGTTTTTTTCGACACTTTTGGTTCAGTGGATTGCAATCAAAAGGGGAGGTACACAACTAGATGTTACAACAGTCCTAAATCCAAAATTTCAACATTCTACAGCTAATCGTCACGAGATACGTACAGACATCGCACTGAAATTAGTCAAAATGGATATTTACATTGAAATCTGAAAACTGAAATTTTTTGTGATCACAATACTTCCTTTATTTTGTACATGGAAGTAAAAAGAAAACATTAATTTTTAAATACAGAGAAAAGTTTTAAACATTTTATTTTTAAAAAAATTATACCACTTGGCATTGTTACCAACTGACCTTTTAATTACTACACTTGCCTTCTTTCCTGTTGTTTTTTTCCATTTTATTTTATTCAACACTGCTTCAGAATTGCTTTTACCATACTATGTTTTTATATATAAATTGTCATACATCTTAAATATACCATATGTTTCAATATTGATTCTATTGAACTTTTTGAATATTTCAGTTTACACATCTTTCATTAAATATATTGGGATACAATTATTTAACTATTTTTAAGTCGTTATTTATAATTACTATAATCTTCCATCTTGTGTAGCTGAAGATATATTGTGCATTGTACTACTGCATATTGTTTATCAAGTTATATTTTATGTTTGCATAGTTATTATTGTCATAGATTTATTATTAAAATAGTTTCATGATAAAAAGATACTGCAATTACAGTTTATCTTACCATGTGGAAATTGTACATGTATTTATTTATTGTGTATTGGATACAGTTATGATGAAAGGTGATTTTGTAACAATCACTTTCACAGGTATTTTTCATTTATAAAAAATACTAAGCCTGATTGGTATTTGAACTTAGAACTTTCCAAATGAAAGTTGAGACAAAACCACTATACTACTGAGAGAGCAGAGTGATAACATTTGTATAGTCTGATGAATTTCATTCACATTTTAATTCACTAATTAGCAAGTTTTTTCAAAGAGCAGAAGATTAATACTAAAAAAAAAGAAGTATTTGTAATGCTGCTCCCCCTTTAAATCACATTTATATCTTTCTGAGGATGATATTTTTGATTTTAAGATCAGTATTTATATTAAAATTGACAGGATAGAAATATTATAATTAGTTATTATTATTGTTAATTAATAATAAAATATTGTTTTATTTGAAAATGAATATTTTGACAGTCATTTTTTTAATACTGTGGGGACAGGTCTAGGCATCCAGAAAATGTTCCTAGACGAGGACGGAGAATGAAATCACCTATGGTTTCTTCAACTCGTATAACTGGTAGTTCAGCACTGATGAGTATGGCAAATATGGCTTTATGTTCTGGAGCTCATATAAGAACATCTCAGGATTGTTCTTCAGGTATATTATGTTAGTAGATTTTTTAATTCATTATTATAACAATAACCTCTACTCTGGCTAGAATAAAATTGCACTTTTTTTTTGTGTATGCACAACAGAAAGTGTCACAGTGCGGTTAACTGTGCTAAGAACACCACCATCATTTACAGCAAATGGTGATTGATATTTCACTATGTAACGTCAATTGGGTGACTGATGTTGATTGCTAAGTTTTGTAAACATAGTTGGTCAATGCACAATTTCATTTTTTTGCCTCTGGGTATCTGACAGTGATGGTGAGTGGGTGTAGAGTATTTAGGATTGGGAGGGCAGAACTGTTATGAGTTCAAGACAATGTTCAGTCTTCAGTCACTTTGCATTTTTTGATTGACAATTGTATGATATTGGAGACAGCCGGTCTGTAGAGACACATGTGTGCATACATTCAGGCAAACATATGTTTGTTTTGCCTCACTCCGGCACTGCAAAAGTATAGTTCCCTTACCAGCATTTAAAATACTCCTAATCTGTGTAAAAACTATGCTTACAAAACTTACTTTCTGAACTTCTGTTTATTAAACATGCATCCATCAAGTTTCAATATTTTTTTTTCTTTATTCTGTCAATCTGCACAATCAAGAGCAATTTTGTTTGTGCCTATAGTGTTTTAAAAATATGTATAAAGTAAAGTAGCATATTAATATCCAGTCAAGGTTCCGTTATTGAAATTTGTTATACAAACTAAAAAATTACAAGATAAATTCAAAATGTAGAGACAAAGTCATTTCGCTGACTAGAAATTTTTGCATAATTTTGTTATTCCTCATTATTTGACAGAGCCTGTGTGTGCTCAAAATAACAGTTTATTATTTTGCTTTCAATTACCATGATACTTTACTTCATTTTGCATCCTTCTTTTTTTGAAATTTCCCAATGATTCACTTTGTGAATATGTCATTTCATGTGGAACAAACAAATAGAAACTTTTAAAGAAATTAATGGTATGACTGATTAAAATTTATTTGTATGTTTTGATGGGTTGAAATAGGCATGAATCATTCACCCAGCAGCTTTGATATTGGCATATTTGCTATTTTAAAATACCCAGCTATTTTTTTAACTACATATTCATTCATAGACTTTACTTAGAAATGGATAAATACTTCCACCTTCCAAGTAATCTATAAATCTCACACTGCTGAATGAAAAAATCGATCACTATTCATATTTCTTCTTTAGGTTGATAGCAAAGCAATAATTTTAAATTAATTATCAAATAACAGAGAGTTAAACATTGAACAACTTTGAATATTTTGACTGTATGTGCTTAAAATTATAGAGTATAGCCAGCCTCCCAATCTTGAAAACAGAATTGTGTGTTTTGCTTTAAATTTACCTCCTTTGAACAATTTTCATTTCTGTATGCACATTATTTTTAAATTTATAAATGCAAATGAAAATGTTGCCTATTTTTTATTTATTACAAAAAATAAATTTCATAAAATATGTTCAATTTGCAAAAAAAAAGTAGTTTTGGGTGATCAGAAATTAAATTTGAGTTAACAAAAAAGTCAGTAAAGTCTTATTTTTGTACAGGATGGGCGGGAAGGTCCTTCTTTACGCTAGTTATGAAATTATTAGGCTAGGTGAAATTTATCCTTCTAATCTGCATAAAAACTATGCTTACAAAACTTACTTTCTGAACTCCTGTGTATTAAACATGCATCCATTAAGTTCCAATATTTTTTCTTTATTCTGTCAATCTGCACAACCAAAAGCAATTTTGTTCTTGCTTATAGTGTTTTAAAAATATGTATGAAATAAAATAATGTATTAATATCCAGTCAAGGTTCCATTATTGAAATTTATTATACAAACTAAAAAATTACAAGATAAATTTAAAATGTAGAGACAAAGTCATTTCAGTGGATTTAGATCCACCTTCTGTGGATCGAAAACATCTATGTGGGTTCCACCCTGTTAAAAGCCCAGCTATATGCGCTTCCATGTCCAATTGTTCATCTGCAACAGCACATAAGAAGTGATCATTGCAAATGCTGACCAAATGGCATCTTGGAGCTGCTCATTGTTGACATATGTGTGTTTTCGGATCTGTTCTTTTACAAATCCCCATAGGACCTTCTCAGGTGTGGTGAAGTCAAGGTTTCTTGTTTATCAAGGCATTGGAGCTGGTAACTCTTCTGACCCATGTTTGATCTAGCGATTCGAAAAAATTTCACTGAGGCGTCTGCAGACATTCAAAAAAAAATTCACTAGAGCACCATCTTGCTGAAATGTAATGATGTGTGATCCCTTTTACCATTAATTCTGGAAGCAACTACTCGTTGATCATTCTCAGACAACTGTGTTGATTAACTGCACCATCAAAAAGATAAAGATCAAGGAGAGGTTCAGCTGTCATCCCAGCCCAAATCATAACATGAGGCGGATGGTGTTCGATTTCGTTAAAAAAGTGAGGATTGTCTTTTGCCCAGAAAAAAACATTTCAGTAACTAGAGCATCTATAAATTGCACACTCGTCTGAGAACATGACATTCTATTTATTGTTTGCTTTCAGAAAGTATTCAAGCAATAACTGACATGCATAAACACGTTGATCAAGGTCATTGTCACTAAACTTATTAACTATGGCTGGAGGAAAACATTTAACTTTCAAGTTCTTCCACATATGGTTTCACATTGTCAATCTTGGAATGTATAACTCTGCAGAACATTTGCGCTTTGATCTCATCAATGATTGTTGAATCAATGTCTCCACAACAGCACACATTACAGTTAGAGTGCTTGACCTCCCACTGTATGGCACATCAAGAACACTTCCTGTTGTAAAAGCCTTCTTCTCCCATGTCAGTAATGTTTGCCATGATGATAACAATTAACAAAATGCACAAAGAAGTCATTCATAATGTTTTACCAGTGTGTGGAAATTTGTGAACCCAAACACAAGCTAACATATGCCCTTCAACAGTGAACGCACTCGTATCTACCATCATTCCACACTAGACTACAACTAAGGTTATCCCACCACAAGTGAACACATTGAATGATCCCATCCACGGTTTATCCTCCCCATTTTTTCCAGCAGCAGTGAGCAATATCAGCGGTGAGAATTGGTAACAGTAGAGCCCAGTTAAGCTGGATTTATTACAAAGTAAAGGGCCTTCCCATCCATTCCATACAGCCATTTGTAAGGTTTGTACAGAAAATGGAGAATTTTATTCCAATCTCTAGCCCACTGATCCAAGAAAAAGTAAAATCAGTTTTTTGAAAGATAGCAGTAAGAGTTAATTAATAATAAAAGTATTATTAATAGTACCTGTTTTCTTCTATCTGTTTTCTTTTTTCAAGATGCCAGTACACAAAAATTTTCAATTTACTTATGTAAATAAAATAATAATTAAAAAAAAAACTTTAATAATGTCTGCTTAAAAATTTAATGTAGTTTGTAATAAACTGTTAATTTTAAAAACCAAAGTTATAGAAAAATTAAAAGTTAAAATACCTTACAGAGACTATAGAATGGAATGGCCAACTAAAAATACCCGGAAGATATTGGGTGAAGAAAATGGAATTAGGCTATCACCTAACATAAAACATGTAAAGCAAGAAATCTATCTCTATAAATGCAAACTGAATACCATGATTTGCCCAGAAGTGTTGTATGTTGCAGAATTTTTAGCAAAGATCTATATAGACTTTTTAAGGGGAAAGAAAGAAAAGAGGTTTTAAAGGAAAATATTTGGTTTTAAATTGGATGACATACTTTAATATAAATTAAATCCCCCACAAAATGCTAAATTGTAAATTTAAAGAAATAATAGAAAAATTCAAGAGAGGAGTCATATTTAAGGATAAGTGATAAAGAAATTCCAAAGAAAATCCTCCTCTCTTATCTAGAAAGAAAAATTAAAAATTTATATTATGATAAAATTAAGAGAGACTTAAACAAACCAGGAATAGGAATAATAGGAATTACAGTCTTGCAAAATAAGTAATTAATCAAGAAAAAATTGAAAGAAATCTCATATAGAGGGTTTTTTTTATGAAGGAGCTCCAAAACAAAAAGGAGTAGGAACAGAATAATTTAGGAAAACGTCACTGAGAGATTTGAAATGTGTTAGTAAAACAAGAAACAAAGGTATTCTAGGAAAGTGTTAAACATAATCCATAGTTGGCTGAAAAAAAAGTTGCATTTCAGTTTCTTTGTAATACTGTATGTAACCACTGTCAATGTCCAGCACTTAATTTTCAAATGTAAATGTGTAAATAAAATAATTAAAAAAATTATTTTAAAAATGTCTGGATAGAAATTTAATGTAACGTAATAAAACTGTTACTTTATATAAATAACAATGAAAGTAAAATAAACAGTTACTTCAATGAGGTCAGCTTAATTTGAATGTGTCGCTACCCAAATTACCTTCAGTTACAATTAATTTGGATTACAGGTATTATTTTTTATTAAAAATCCCACAGAAAAGTACACTAATATGCTAATAGTGTAAAAAATAAAATTAAAAAAAAATATATTTATTAATTAGTAATCCATTAACTTATTCTTCAAAGAAAGTAATATGGCAACCTTATTGTCAGTTACATTAATCTTTTTTACCTTTTAGCTTCTGCTATTGTTGGTTTTATTTATGACTGCTATATTTTCTGAGGGTACTCTCCTTTATCATAAAAAATAATTTATATATGAACAATGGAAATTAAATACTTGGTAATTCAAAAAGGACTTCACAAATTTAAAAGCACATAAAAATTTATTTTGATAACTTATAGATTCAGTTGAGGTCTCATTTCATAGCATCAAGTTTTGACTCAAATAGTTCATTAGTACTGAATTTGGCTACCAGTGCTGTCACCAGTTTTGTTAAAAATAGATACATTTACTAGTGCGGAACGTGATTGCTGTGAGTTTGGCTTCACAATTTACAATCAACAACTGCAGTTCAGTGTAATTTTCATAGAGAGTACATTAGGGAGTCTCCTAGTAGGCATACAATTTACTCTTGGCACTAAACCTTTGTTGAGACAAGTTCTTCTTTCAGACAAGGCAATCATAAATTGTATCGTTTATCTGGACATGTTTCAAAACTTTTTACTTTCTCAGTTAGACGATGATAACCAAGATATATGCGCCATATATCAGCAAAATAGGGTACTACTGCACTACTGAGATTTTCTTGATATTCAATTACCAGGTCAGTGGATTGGTCGTGAAGGTCCAATCGCGTGGTCACCTTACTCCCAGATTTGACCCCGCTAATTTTTTTCTTGTGGAGTTTCATTAAAAGTTGGGTTTATGTACCACCTTTGCCTGCCAGTGTTGATGAGCTAAGACTTCAAATTAACGCTGCAGCTACAGAGATTCCATTCCAGGCTACAGCCTGGAATGAAATCAACTTCAGGTGGGATGTATGTCATATTACAAACGGAAGCCATATCAAATCAAAGTGAATGTTGGGTGACAAACTTGATGTGTTTTTCTATGAAATGAGACCTCAGTTGAATCTGTAAATTATCTCAATAAATTTTTATATGCTTTTAAAGTTATGAAATCCTTTTTGAATTGCCTGGTAAGCTCATATATTAAAATTTAAAGAAAAATCATTAATAAATATTTATTTTTTAATAATGTAAATAACTCAAATAGCTACTGCAATATTTAAAGATAAGCTTCAATGTTAAATCTTATATTTTAACTGTTTTTGATTATTCTTTTTTCAAGCAACTACAGGCTAACCACCTAATTACAGCTGTTGTTGAGAGATAAATTTTCGTAGTGAGTGAAAAATACCAACCTTGAGCAGAATTTAAACTCACGACCTATTCACTATTAAGTAGCAATAAAAACAAAGAGTTTTAATTTAAGTGTATTGTAATCTTAATTTATATAATCCAGCGCTGATAATGAAATAATGAACATAGTTTTTATAATACCTGCAGGAGATAATTCATTTTTTTAATATAAAAATTGAATTTAAAGCTGCAAGCTGAGATTGTTTAAACTTTTAATATCTTTATTCATAAAATTAGCATAAATCTACTATTATTTAAAGCTAATCTAATAAGGCAGTTCATTTTTTTGCATAAGCTCAGTAATGATAATTTATTTGTTGGTTTATTACTGAACTTAAGACCAGATTTTATTTTGTTTTAAAATATTTAAACTGTATTTTTAATTTTGTGAGATGTAAGTAATTTACAATTTATATTCATTTTAATCTAAGATTAATAATTAATAAGATTTTTTTGAAAGATAGTTTTTAATACATTAACTGGCATAACTGAAGAAACAGGACTGAATGGCAACTAAAATTAAGTAATACTAGTAGCAATCTATTGGTACAACTATCAACATTATTTGAACAAAGCAGTAAAAATAGAATGACAACATAGCAGCAGCATTTAGTTTAGAACAGTTGACCTTGGAATCAAACAATGCTTTCTTCCTAACCCAGCTCAGCATGTTGTTATACTACTTAATATTTGCATTAAAAAAGTTCTTTAACATAAATTAATCATCAGGAAAAGATATTATAAAATAAAAATAAAAAAAGATTATTATTTTAAATTTTATCAACAAGCGGCCAATACAAATTAATGTATAAATTACATTATTTTATCATGTATAAAATTCTGATATAACAACCTATAACAATAAAACTTTGAAAAAAAATTAAAATTATTTTAAATTTGAAAATATTTTCTTTTCCCCTTTTTCGGTAGAGTTAATTTAGGTAGTTATAAAAACTTCTAACAAATTTTGAACTAAGTTTAGAGCCATCAAGGGATGGAAATTTTTTTAAATAATGAAATTTCACCATGCATCATGAAATTTTATAAATATATATAAAATAAATTATCTATAAAATTTTTTCTCTGCAAATGAAATTTCAGATCTTCCATAGAGAAATGTTTCCTATTATTTATTTAAAGAAAAGTCATTAATAAATAGTAAATTTAATTAATAGTTAATATATTAACTAATTAATTAATAGTAAATTTATTGTTAATGACTTAGAAGGTGTTCTAGGAAGACAGTAAATTGGAGTTTTATTTAATGTGATTCTGGAACACCAGAACTGTTTCTAGGAGTACTAGAAATTCAGAACATAAAGTATTGTTTACAGTCAAAAATACATTAAATGAATTGATCCTGACATAATAACAAAGTAAAATTAGTGCTGTGTCTATTTTCCATTTGGATAAATAACACTGGATACTTCTAGTGTGTTTTAACTAATGATCTCTTTGAAAGGCCAATTTAAAAAAAAAAAATTATTTGCTCATTTCTATGTGGCTAAATACTCCTGCGAGAAGCTTTTTTGAAAAATTTATGATAATGATTAATTTAATATATAGTATGGTAGATCTTTTTTTTTAAAAGCAGTCATTTTAAATTTTAATTAATTTAAAGATTCCTCTTCTTTTTTTTTTCTGTAGGGGGAGGAAAAAGCTCTGCCACCTGTTGCCAGGCTTGCTCTGATGGCAGTGCAGGACTCTCACCCACTAAAAAACCTCCCCCTCCAGTCACGCAACTAATCCCTGTGGCATGTACTCAGCCCCCGCGTGATCACCTGGGCTCTCTACCACTCGATTCGAAATGACCCCATGGCATTCCCTGGGTGCAATTGATGGACAGAGACTCCGGGGAGCCCCTGCCACCATCCTCCAGAGGCTGCCCCATGATCATTTGTCTTCGGACTCCATACCTCAGTTCATTTGTTGATCCATATTCTGCCGAATTCTCTCCTTATGTGCCTTTTCACATATCATGGTGGAGACCACTGTCAGTACTTTATCCCACTTGTCCCTGCTGCTAACTATTACTCTTATGATATTGCTCATGCCCACTATTCCTTGCTCTACTAGGTTGACTCTCAAATCCTACCATCTTGGGCAGGAGAACACCACGTGTTCCACCGGTGTCCTGTTCCCTGCAATCATGACATTGATTGGTGATGCTCCTACCCATCTGTTGTAAGTAATCTCGAAAACAAACTCAAAGTTTGTGTCTCTATGACTACTTTCTGTCCAACTTCTAATATCCCTGATGAGCTCATATGTCCATCTACCCTTGGGTATCGTTTGCCACCTTCTGTCCTACTCTGTGTATAGCTCATTTACTGCTGACCTCCTGTTCCTGCCATTCACAATGAGGATCCTCATCCTAGCTTGCAAATCCACAGAGGAACCCCCGCCATCACTGATGCCACCTCCATGCTTATGGTTCTGTATCCCACAGTCCTCCTGCTCTATATGTGGAGGTTAAGTCTGCATTGCAGCCTCATCAGTCGACTCACATTTTGAGCTCTGGAAAGACCTCCCTGCCATATCTGCACTCCATATAAAACCACTGACGAGAGTGCACTTGCCAGTAGTCTCCTCTTTGTGGTCCTTAGGCTCCATTTGTTAGCCATGATTCTACTCAATACCTGAACCCTCTCACCTTTTCTGGCTGCCTCTTCCACATGTATGGAGAATGTTCGATTCCTGTCCATCCACACTCCCAGGTATTTTGTAGCTGTACTGGAGTAGATTATAGTATCACCTATACAGAAACTGATAGGACTCAGCCTCCACAAGTCAGACATCAACACCACCTTCACCTTTTCCTCCACAAGGCAAAGACCATTGGTGGACAGTCATCTCTGTACTACCCTGGCCGCTTCCTCTCTGGTAGTCTTTAGCTCATCTTCAGCATATGCAACCGGCATGGTGCCCTCTGGATATCTCTCCCTGAGCACTCTGTCAAAAGCTATGTTCCTCAGGGTAGGACCTAATACCGATTCTGTGAAACACCTCTCTCCACAATGAACTTCACCTCACCCTCCTCACAATGGCTTACTACAAATCTGCCCTTAAAGAATTCTTGGATAACTTATATCAAATATGCCGGAACTTGTCTAGCCCTGAGTTCGTGGAATATCACATCCCACAGGATCTCATTGAATTCATTACATATATCTATAAGCATAACTGCAGCTAACTTTCTTGTCCTCCAGGTACCTTGGACTACAGTTCAAACTATGCCCATCACATGCTTCAACGCGCCTTCACTAAGCTTCCTGATACATTTGAAGCAATTCTCTATCATCTCTTCAATCTCACCTGAATTCACGACAATCATATATATAGTGCCTCTTATTTTTATTTCTTCATCATCAAACATGTTCCTGGCCCTGTGTCTATCCACCAGCAGCAGCTCGATCTGCCAACCTCCTGACGTGCACCAACCTGCTTGCCTTGCTCTTCTGTCCTTGCACAGCCTCTCTCAGATCATGAAGAAGCACAACGTTGCTTCCCTCCTTCTCTGAGATGTACTCTCCGCCATGCGTACCATCCTGAACAGTCCTTCTCCTCAGTGGTTGGCAACCAGTGTGGGGATTTCCTCATACTTATTCCCTCTTCCAGTTTCCTTAGCAATTCATTTCTAACCCTCCTGGGAGTTAGGGTTGTTATTACAGAGCCTATCATGGTTCCTGCTCTGCAGACCTTACAGCCTGTCGTAAGTACCAGATCTTCCATCTGCGTGATCATTTCTGTCTTCTGAACCAGCATCCCCTTGTTTGAAAGTTCTGACTTCTATTTTGCTACTCTGTCTATTATTTTGGCCATGTCCAACTGCAGTTGTTTAAAAAGATTCCTCTTAGTATCCCTTGAATTTCACCTTGAATAATATATAAACAAATTCCTGATAAGCTAATGTGTAAATTTTATCATACTGTAGTATAGCCCAATAAAAAGTGTTTAAGAAGAATGTTTCTATAAAGAAATTTTCAACAAAATCCAAGGTATAACATTCTGTTGGAGTGGAATATGATTTGTTCAAAATTGTCATATATATATATATATATGAGGAAAATTTGAATATCTGTTTGAATATCTGATTATGCTTGCATATACTGCACATTGTGTGGTTTTTTTTTAATAATGCTATACACAGTAACTAACTTGACAGCATTCTGATCACCCAAAAAGTTACATTTATTGAGATTTTATTTTTAAATATTGAATACCTTTTAACTAATTAGGGATTTATTATTAAAATTCTGAGAGTTGATAATGAAAGTTAATCAAAATTGATTATTTCTACTTTTTTATAGAAAGTTGAAAAGTTAAGATTGCAAATATGTTAATCTAACAGTTTTATTTTTATCCTTTGGTATTGCGATTTTTTTTTTAATTTAAAAAGAAAAAATTATTGGTATGTAAAAACAAATTTGAATTTTTTAACTATGAAAAATTTTTAAACGTATTATAGAATGAAAAATACTAAACCTGGGATGTAAAATTGAGTTGGTGATTTGTACTGTATGTGTGTAAGATGAAAGCTTGTTTTAAACTACAGCATAATTATTTTTTTATAAGAATTACCTTTATTGGTAAATCAACAATTACTTTTGCATAAAACCAATAAAATAACTCTTTTTTTATTATCTATAAAGTTAATTTTTAATTGTATGAAAAGAGAAGCTCATAGCTTTTTAGTTTTTGAAAATGTCAAATTTAAACATCTATTAAATAAAAATAGTTGAAATAAAATGTTGAACTATTTTTTTTTTTTATAAAACTACTCTTTTTTACAGGGAGTGTTTCAACTTGCTTTATATTGTTATCATAAGTACATATTTTACTAACATCACATCATTTGAATCCTTAGAACAAATGAGTTTGATTACTATAATTAAAAGAAAAAGTAAAATCTTTTAAAATGCAGGAAGTTTCTAATAGAAAGAAGGAAATAAAATCGACATTTCAAATGCTAGTTAGTTCATTATATATCATCTCTAAAAATGTAATGGTTTAACTTCTATGTTATTACAAGACATTTCTCAAAATATAACAAAAATATTTTTTCTACCAATCTCTTAAATATTTGAAGATTTTTTCTCGTCTTATTAAAAAAAAAAAAGAATAAAAAATAATTATTCACTTCTGTTATTGTAACAGAAATAAAAGCACAGTAACAAAAAATGATGGGAGTAACTGATTTAGTAATTTTTTTTTTTTTTTTATGTTAGCTATATTCAGGTAATTAATAAGCATATCAGTAAATTTTTGTGTTTATAATAAAAAATTATTTTTTTAATATTTCTCAGATAAATGTACTCCAGCAGATTGAAAATAATGTCTTTTTTTTTGTAAAAAAAGTTCTTAAAATAAAGAGTATTAAACTTAAAAGAGACCCCATCACTCAATAACCTATACTAAATGCATATTTTTATTAAAATTAATATATTGGTGTGAGTTAGGTAAAATAATGTGAAAAATGTTGGTATGACTGGAGTTGGAGTCGGGAAGACTGTTTATTGACCGCACATTTGAGTATTGCCAGTCTGTGTTGAGCATTGATTTTTGGACAAGGTTGCATAATTGTGTGTTGTTATTTGTTAAAATGCGGTTAACTGTTGAAGAACATGTATTTGTGATGAAAACTTATTTAGAGATGAAATTTCATGTTGTGTGTGGGCAAAAGTTTAGGAAGAAATTTGAAAAGGAAGCACCAGTGGAAAGTTTTATTCAGAAGTTAGTTAAAAATTTTGATGAAATAGGTTCACTGTTAGACCAGAAATGTGCCCAACACAGTCAGTTTGAATGACACTGGTCGTACAGGATATTAAAGCAACAATTACAAGATCTCGTATAAATCTTTGTGGAGACTAAGTTGGAAAAGGACATTTCACTAGGTTTGCACTGAGTGAGGAGAATACTGAAATGTTATAAATATTGAATGCAGGTTTTCCATGTGCTAACTAATACTGATTATGCCTATAATGATTCACTGATCTCAGTGGTTCAAGTACTTCATTAGAGGCAACATTTGCATTTTAGATCAAGTATTTTTCACAAATGAAGCATGATTTCACGCCTTGGTGGGTATGTTAATAGTCAAAACTACCAGACCTGGGGTACTGAAAACCTCCACATTTTCTTTGAATTTCCCCTACACACACAAAAAGTAGGTGTACAGTGTGCAATTTCAAGGCGATGAATAATGGGACCCTTGTTTTCTGAAAAAATTGCTGGTTGCAAAAGGACAACACCACTTGACATACAGCTCACTCTACTGTGAAGATTCTACAGGATTTTTTCAGAAGAAGAATCATTTCTAAAGAATTGTGGCCACCAAGATAATCTGATCTGACTAGTCCAGACTTCTTTCTGTGGGTTTACTTAAAAGAAATCTTTTATAGAAGCAATTCATACACACTGCAGGAATTGAAAACAATCGTTACCAATGCTATCCAGGTAACAAGAGTAGCCAGGAACATGGTCAAATGTGTTGACAAGTGCATAGAAGTGGATGGACATCATTTTCAGCACCTTATATAAATTATTTTGTAAGTGTTTGCCAATAAACTATTATTTATAAACTAAACTAAGTGATAAGGCCTCTTTTAAGTTGAACATTCTGTAGTTGTTGTTCTTTCTTATAATTTACTAATAATAATAAAATTTATTGAAAAAATAATTACAAAATAAGAAATGAATTTTTTTTCTTATTACTTATATTTATTTCCTATAGATAATTTGTTGGTGATTTTTTTTTTTTTACTGTATTTTTTTGGTCAATACTGAATATTTAAAGTAATTGTAAAAACTGTAATTCAACAAAATTTGAGAAAAATTATGCATAATAATTTTTTTTTTCATATATAATATGGAAGTGACTGCTGATAAATATAATAATTTATAAAGAGTGTATAAGGGTCTTACTTGAAATTACAACTGTTCAAAAGTCTGGACATTCTTTTTCATTTTATGATAGATAATTGTTTAATTTTTTTAAAGTAGTTTTTATAATTTATTGTTTACATTGCAGTAAATATTATTAAAATTCAAACTATTCCAGTTAAAAACTACATAATAATTTCAGAATACATTTGGAAAATGTTGTTACAAAAAAAAAATTATTCAATTTTAATTAACAAAATTTGAGGTCTTATGTAAAATGCTTTGTATACTTTTAAAAACCTTAATATTTGATTAAAACTTAATCAAATTATAGAAAAAATTATGATTAATGTACTTAGCTACTTTTACTAAGTAGCTACTTAAAAGTTGACATTTTCAAATAAAAAAAAATTCCTAAAAAATTATGAAATTTTTCTTTATCTTGACAGTAATGATTAAAGTAAGGATAATAAATAAAAGTTACTTTTATTGATTTTATCTATAACAAGATTTCAGATTCCACCAGTGTTTTCTATTTATATTTTTGCACATTTTTTTTTTTTTAGAAAGATTCAACAGTTTAAACACAAGATCGACTTCTGTAGCCACACACTGCACTTGGTGTATGTAATTCCCTTATCATATTTTATTAGTGCAGTATATCCTAAAAAACATCTTTTTTTAATTTAATTTATGGTTAGTAATATCGGAAAATAATTAAAATATTTTCTCTTAATTTTTTTAATAAAATATATGATTATGAAATTTAATATAAACTAGATTTTGATTGTGATTTTAATTTTATTTTGATTGTGACAGTAATTTTTTTGTAAGAGAAATTATCTAGCCCTTATCTTTAATAAAATAAGCTACATTCCAGTTGCCCGTATCATTGATGTCGTTGATCAGGATGATAAAAGTTTCTTAATTTAAAAAAAAAATATTAATGTAAAAAAAATCTGATTTTCTAGATATGTGGGAAAGTACACTCAGAAGCTACAGTACTATGAGTGGCATTTTTTTTTATAATTTCATTATAAGGAGGTTATGAATTTTCTTTGTTTAAATATGTTTCTATAAGATGAACTTCTAAGTTTGATTCTGTTTTTTGTTTGTAATGCTGGCATATTCTTTGTATCTGTAGCTGAAGTTAAAATGTTGTTAAAAGGAATGGGATTCTAATCTTTTTTTTATTTCTTGAATGATATATTAATTATTAAATAAAAATATAATTACACGAATATGTTTTTTATGTATAAATGTTTTTTAACAGTTTGCTGATAATTCTTTATTTGTTTTCAGTTCCAGATAATTCCCGTCCATCAAGTACTGATTCAACACGAAGTACTCATCAGCCAGAACTTCCAGCACCAGGTTTAAGTTTCAAAGATGTACTAGTCCAGTTTGCCAAAATGAGTCAACCGCCTCCACCATCTCCTGCCCCTATTAAACAACCCCCACCACCACCACCTCCATATCCAGAAGTAACATTACATCCTGTACCAGCACCTCAATCTCCACCTCCAACACATTCATCACTTTTACATGGAATTTTAACTAAAACTACTGCTGCACCTTCATCAACTTCTACAGTAAATCATCGCCCAACAACATTCTCTCCTACACTCGCCAGGTTACTCACTGCTCCTGAAAGAGAAAGAACAACCCCTATGATGTCTAGTCAGTTCCGGCCGCCACCGATAAATCGTGTCTCTATCACTGACCTTCTTACATCTTCTAAAGTAAGTTGAATTGTATTTATTTATATTGTTAATATGATTTTTACTCATATATAATATAAACTAATAGCTTTTGGAAATCGTATTCAGTGTAAAATTTTTACCATTTTCAGAAATAGAAAATTATTGTCAGGGTTTCTAATATTTAATCTTTTTTTTTTTAATTCAAATTCCTGAGAATTGAAATAAATATAGGAAATCTTATAAAAATGATACAATACATTAATTTTTAAAACAAATATTATGTTAAATATCAATATTCCCTAATGAAATAATTTCATAAGCAGTATTATATCAGTAATCATTAAACCCACCAGGTTGGTCTAGTGATGAATGCGTCTTCCCAAAACAGCTGATTTGGAAGTTAAGAGTTCCAGCATTCAAGTCCTAGTAAAGGCAGTTAATTTTATACGAATTTGAATACTAGATCTGGATACTGGTGTTCTTTGGTGGTGGGTTTCAATTAACCACACATCTCAGGAATGGTCGAACTGAGACTGTATAAGACTACACTTCATTTACATTCATACATATCATCCTCATTCATCCTCTGAAGTAATACCTGAATGGTAATTCCCAGAGGCTAAACTAGAAAAGAAAGAAGTAAGTATTATTAATATTAATACTCAGTAAGTACTATATACTAAATTTTCTGTAAGTATTATTATATCAGTTAAATCTTTAATATTTTTTTCGGTTTATTGTTATTATTACAACTGTATACTAAAAACAAACGTTTATATAGGTTAATAACAGGAATAGCATCAAAGTGTAAAACCTTACTAAACCAAGAAAAAGAAGAGTTAAAAAAAAATTGACTAGTTTATGTTTTATTTTAGTATTTCAATCTTAAACATGCATACACATATTTTATAAAAGAGGTTGTGTTGGATGAAAAAATGATTAAATTTTCCTGGCATTTGAACCTGAGACCACCTGATCTAAAAGCCAGCATGCTAATCACTACATTAACTGGTTGTGATATATATTTATCTACTGCACCAGAACCCAGTTATTTGGAAAGAAGTTAATCCAATCTATAAAAATTCACTATGTTAGATATTAGATAAAAATCAAACTATGTAAATTCAGAGCAGAATTAAGTGCAGCAGTATATGACAACAAAAATAATGCATAATCAACACCATTAAATATGTAATACAATTAAGGAAATTAAACATCCTGCAAATCAGTAATCATTTATAGAAAAAGCAAGTTTATTAATAATTTCTATGTTTTAATAAAGACTACAATACACAATTATTAATTATTGCTGTCTTTAACATCTTATCGTTCGGTAATTCATACATAAATTCATAGCATCATTTTAAACTTATACAGCCAATATTTTAAACAGAGCCTAAACAATATAAAAATTGTTTTTAAAATAATATAATTCATAAAAATTCCATTAACAACAATAATATAGTCAACTCCTGGTTATCTGTGAGCAGTTCAACTGTGCAGTGGCTTAACTCCAATGCCCTTAGAAAAAAATAAAGTTTTAAATAAAGAAGCTAAAAATTTTAAGTTTTTCATCGTTCTGTGATAGGTTTTACTCTGTCATTCATCTGGTACTTGAATATGTGCTTGTTTATAATATGATAATGCTGTACTATAGTTCATTGTGGATATGATAGGACAATAGCTCATTATGAGATAATATTATGTTATGCAAACTATTAAGTTCAATTAAAAGAAAGTGTTTTCAGTCTCTAAATCAACAATCAGTTACATCTTATTCTAAAAAAAATATCTGAAAGAGTAAAATAACAGTTTATTTATTTTTTAATGTCTGTATTTTTTTCTTGTTAGCTACTGTAGTTTTAATAAGTGTTTGTTAATGCATTACGTAGTACATACACGACTGTATGTATAATCTATTTATGTAATGTATTAGTGATTGTAAAAATTTGTTATATATTAGTATGTATTTTGAATAAATTCTGGATATTACTATTACCAGGTACGTAATAGTGTGGTGTAGTGTACTGTATTTTTAATATGAGTACTTACCGTTATATCCTAATATAGTAGTACATCTAAATACTGAACTGCAACACAGTATTAGGTCATTTCAACACCTATTTTAAATATTAATATTATATGTTAAATATTATTTTTGGATCAACCATGATTTTGCTATGATTTTGGATTATCCACAATCCTCTTCCCAGATTTTATCACAGATAATCAGGAGTTGACTGTACTACAGATTAAAAGCCACAGTACAATATATACAAAAAAATGTTATTTTTATTGAAATATTTATTTATAATGATCTAATAAATAAATAATAATAATTGAAGTTACACTAGTAAAATACACTTAGATTGAAATAGTACGTAACCAGACAGGCATTTTATCACTTGCACACTTACTCTTTCATTCGCATGTTATTCGGTATATAAATAAACTGATTTTATGTATCACTACAGAAATTTCTAAACTTTAAAAAACCAACTTTGAACTAAACTTTGAAGAAGCATATAAAAGGTTAAACATTCTGAGATCCTAAAAAATACATTTTAAGAAACTATGTTCTAAACAGAAAAAAAAACTGTGATCCTATGTTAAATTTCTATTAATTTAATTACTATAATTTTCCTTTTAGATAAAATATTATTAGTTTTATATTTACTAAAAGTAAACTCAAGTTATAAAAAATAAAAGCAAACAATTAACAGAAATATTTTAAGATTTTGTTATAATTGATATAAATAAATCAGTGTAGATAAATCAGTATTAATTTTTTTTAACTTTTTTATTAAACAGAAAACAAGGAATGAAATAACAATTACACCTGTTTCATCTCAGTCACCATTAAAATCCAAAGATGAAGTTGTTTTATTGGTAAGTTATTTTTATACTTTATTTAACTTGAAATAAAATACATATAAACAATTCTTTTATTTAATATTACCTGTTTTTTATACCACATCTATAGCAGATTTTTTTTTATAATTAGAACATTTTTTTAATTACTTAAAAAATATATTTTGATATATTTGTTAATATCAGTTGTTAGAAAAAAATTTAATATATTAGATAACATAATTTTGTTAAAATGTTATTATTATTTAAATATTAAGTTGAATAATCTGTCATTATAAAATTGGATTGTTTTATTAATTAATATTTTATGATTTTAATTTTTTTAATGGTAAGTATTTTTTCCAACCAATTATATTTTTTGGCTTACTTATCATATTTTAATATCATGTAATTTTTAATTTCATTACATATATTATGGTTTTTATTAAGTATATGTTTAGCAATGTTTGATGAATTTGGTTCATTACTTTCTCGAACTCTTTGATGTTGTTAATGTCTTCCTTTTTAAATAAAATGTACAGTTCAGCTTATAACAGAACAAACTATAATCATAGCTACAGGTTGTATCAATATATCAAAATTAATTAGAAAATTATCCCTTACTTTTTTTTATCCCTATCAAGAATTCTTAATTGTTTTTTAATGATAAATTAGTAAAAAAAAAAAAAACTCTGAAGACGTTAGACATCTCTGTGAGGGTTCTCTGTGCAGATAAGAATGAAAAAAATCAGAAAATGATAAATGTTTAATTCAATTTAATAGATTTATTTCTATATAATATGAAACTACAATCACTATTAAAAAAATATCTTTGAAAAATACAAGCCCATATAATAATCAAAAAATTTGTAACACATAATTACTGAAGTGAATAAAAATAAGATTTGACTAGCTGTTCAATTGCTCATTAAAGGAAGTTTAAAAATATCTGTGGATTTTCCAGTGTTCGTTTAAAATTACAAGGCAACACTTGGAATTTCTACTTAACATTTAAAAAAATGATTGAATAAACTAAATCTCTTAATAGTTATAATAAAATTATTATGATCTTAGCAGTCTAATAAAATTATCAATCTGCTATTTCTACCACTAAATTTTCTAGTGAAGTATAAAATTACTGCTTTTATGAACATTCATAAAAAAAAATGTTATGAAAAATGAAAGTAATCTTGCTAAACTCAAATGGTTATTGCCATTCAAAAAGGACTTAATACTATTCTTGGCAGAGACACTTTTAACTGATCCTGATGAAGCAAAAGGAGGTGCTTGAAACAATTTACAGAAGATAGAAGGAAACCTTTCAACACTGACTTTTCAGGGCAGGGTTGCAGAAGATTTTTGAGTCCACCAAAGCATGGTTTGTAAAAAATTTGATAACTGAGGTGGAAAAAGTTATAAGGAAACAAGAAACTGGATTCATTTCCCCGCTACTGATGAAAAGATGAATGACTTTCATGTAGCATAGCTACATAATACAAAATTCAATCATGATAGCTGTATGATAGATTGTACTCATATTGAGATCAAGAAGTTGTTACAATATAGAAATTTATATATTAACAAAAAGGGATATGTTAGCAATGTCTGAGTTACGTGCAATGCCAAAAAAAATTTACCAGTATTGATGCACCCTGGTGCATCAATATTGGTAAATTTCAATACTGCCATTGGTGCAAGAAGTATCTATGATAGTCTATAATAGCAGCTAGCTTCATTAAGTGATTGCTTAAAAATCACATTTGTGTTTTCAGATCCCACTTAAACATTTATAAGATTTAGCACGTACTTATACACTCCAAAATAGGTTTTCTGTATATCTTATAAATGAATATTTCTCTTAATAAGAGATCTCTAACTAGTGTTATCTAAACTTTATTCACTCCACCCAAACAATTAACAATTAATTAACCATGAACAATTAATAATAATTAATTAGCCAATTATCTTTTTATTAGCTTAATTTTTTAAATATTCAGTCTAAACAGTTTAATGTGATTTTAAGTACTAGGCTGCTGGAAAATGTAACTCATGCATCAAATTCTTAAGAAAAGTTTTTGAGCCAGTTTTATATTTCATCATTGAAGAATAGTTTTCTGGAATCAATTTATAGATTCTTGTGTTTCTAAATAAATAAGTATTCAATATATTGCATTATTTTGTTATAGGATGATGATGAAGAAACTGATAGTACTGATAGATTAGTAATAGATGAAAGTGCTGATAGAGACCGTGAAGGAAATGGTAATGGTGAAGTCACAAGTGATGATGTACCAGAATGCCAAGGTTGTCATCAAAGAGCAGCTCAGTTTGTTTGCGCTGGTTGTGGTAACCAGTGGTACTGTAGTAGAGAGTGTCAGGTAATAAAATGGATATTGTATTTTCTTTAAAATCATATATGTAATTTATATTAAGTGTTTTCAAGATATTTGTTTTGATAATGATTATTTATATCTTCTGAACAATTAAGGATGAACAAATATGTATGAGAACATTAATTTTAATTATACTTTAATTTAAAACTTTACAATTAAGATAAAACAGAATATTAAGAATTTCTTATTCAAGATTATTGAAAACAATGAAAACAGTTATTATCTTAGATGAAGAAAACAATAATGATCAAAATAAAATTTCTTAATGAAATATTGTAATTGAAAATTGAGTAATAGATACAGTTGAACAAGGAAGGCAATAAATGAATATTCTATAATGAGAAAAGAGAACTTTGTTATATATGCATCTGGCCAAAAGAAATTCACTAAGTTAACTTTTTAAAAAAGATTTTAACAAGTTGTGCTTTCCTTCCATATGTTATGGCTACTATATTGATTGCAAAAAATATAAAATCTCAACCAAAAATGTATAATCCTCCTAGAGATACTGAAAAATGCAAAAAATTTATTCTACTCTTTGAATAAAAGTTTTGAGACTCATGATAGGTTCAATATCTAAATCTTATAACATAAGGAACATTAAATTAAAAATTTACCTATCCTTTGAGTAAAATTTTGACTAATTGTAGCAAAATTAAATGAATTCAATAACCCATCTGCAAAAATTATTGAACAAAAACTAAATTTCATAAAAATTGGTCCATCCAGTCTGAAGGTACCAAGCAAAAAACAGGCCAACATACATGTTTCCTATGCTTCTGTATGTACATAGATCCTTCAGAAATTGTTCAATGTTTTTTTTTCCTTTTTTGTAAGAAGGGGGTTGTGAAAGAACAAGATCTGCAAAAAAAACACACACACACAGAGTATAATTATATATATATATAAGAGAAAATAGAAATAATTAAGGACAGAGTTAGAAAGTAACATAAATAACTCAAACATTTTAACATGATTGTTTTTAATAATTTTTTTCATTATTGGACTATGGAAGATATACATTTTAAGCAGTGCTTATAAAATATCAAAAGTGATTAACTGAAATAATCATTTTAAAAACATTAGGCAAGTGAATTTATAAGATTTAAATTAAAAACTAGGAAAAATTGTTTGCAGCAAGTTGTTTATTTTCTTAAAAAAAAAAAATTATGTAAATGAGTTTTAATTTTCAGCCAATTTGAATTAATTTATGACTTTTTTACAATTAGCTAACTCAATATCCAGAACAAAATTTTTTAAATGTTGTGTAAATAAACTTTACTAATTTAAACTTTTCAATTTAAATTTAATCCTAAGTTTATAGTATTTTTGGGTTATAGCTCAAGTAGAAGATTCAAAAGTTCAGTCTTTCATCACTGTCACCATCAAAATAATAATATGAATTACTTAATTCAGAATTGTCTGAAGTAAGTTCAATAACAAACTCTTCCTAAGAAATATGTTGTTATTCACTATTTGAAATTTAAAAAAAACACTTAGATGAAATAAATATTAAGAAAATGTTGTCAGTAATAATGATAATTATGGTAAAAAAATACAAGATACTACAGTATAACACTACAAGATACTACAGTATCTATAACACTAAAAGAAAATGAACTAAAAAAAAAACAATGCTATTTACACGCAAATGTACAGACTGGATTCATTAAGTTTTAATCTTGTTCTATTCTTGTCTTTTGAATTCAGTATTTTTTTATAATAATAATAATATAATAATATTTAAAATAATAGTCATTTTTAACCTAATTATACCTAAAATATTGTAATTCCAAACTGAAAATGTTATTCAATCAGTTTTTTGCAAACTTTTTATTGAATATATTTAATTAATTGCTCCTAAAATGTTTTAATAAAGCATACTAAAATAATAATAAGTTCAGGCATCTTACATCTTAGGTGCAGTTACAATTTTGTAGTGTAGATTTACATAGGATATAAAGGTTTAGTTGTGGTATATAACAATGATTCAGTGCTATATTTCAGGCCAACATGGTGTAAATGATTCATCCTTTATTTATTTATTTTTAATAATTAGGAACAAAAATAGGTTTCACTTAATTGATAGTGAGTAAATCACTATTTGGCTGTGGGTAGGAAAGAGAACTAGGGCTGTTCGAGGAACATAAAGAGTTAGTTACATCCTACTAAGCTTCTGTAAAGAAGCAGCTGCCCTTTTGGCTACCAGAAGGTGTCACCATAGGTACTATACATGGAAATAGGGTGGCTAAACTTTGGCACTCACCAAAAGAAAAAAGAATAAAAGATAAGAAAAGCAGGAGGGAACAGAAAGGGTCAAACTGTTCACAGAGTGAGAAAGAGACTGTCTCTGATAATGCATTTTATGATTCATCAAACCCAGATACATGATGAAAACTTCACTGGTTTCCTGTAAAATAAGATTACATAATATAAATGTGCCAGTACCTCTTAACCAAAGTCTTTTCTGCTGGTTTCTCTTATATTTTTTTATTATTGATCACTTTGTATGTTTTTCTTCAATGGCTTTACAAATTCACAAAAATATTTATAAATTTCAACATGAACTGCTAGTATACATATACTAACAGGTAAGCTATATGGAAAGTATTTTGATTAAAAAAAAACCTGTATATCATCATTAGTAATCATTGCGTTTCTCATAAGATTAAAAATTTATCTTCTTGCAATTTGTTTTAAACTAATATGTGTTAACAGAGAAATTTAAAATAAACTTTATTGATAACTGTTAACTGTTTTATTTTTCTTATTGCATCAATTGACTGAAAACATACTTATTAAGCAGAAATTTCATTGTAGGAAAAGAAATAATTCACATCTGTTGTTGCCAAATCTGATGAATATGAAGGATATTCCAATATAATAATGTGTTTGTACCCAAAAACTGGTTCACAGAAAGTGCTGTGCAAGCAAGCGCATTGTTCTAATGAAGAAATTAAACTATTTTTCCACAGTCCTGGTTGTTTTTTCTGACTTACTCCTAGCTTTGTCAAACTTTGCAGTTGTCATTAATACCAGTTCACTGTTATACCTTCTGGAACACATTGTACCAAAATTACACTCTTGATATAAAAATCGCAATCTGCATGTCTTGAATTTTGATGTTTTGAATTTGACATTCTTGGTGATGTCAGTGTTTTCCAGCAGTGCATTGACAACCATCTTGTCTTAGGATTATATTGAAGATTCAGGTTTCATCACAACTGATGATTATTTTTAATGGTTGAGGGTCACATCAGGTTGCTACCACGTGACATTGCAAATTTCCATATGATTTTCTTTTTGCTCTGGTGTGAGATCTGTCTTGGCACAAACATTTTTCATGTTGAGATCTCCATGAAAAATTTCCCATGCAGTGTCTTTTTTCAATATTTATGGCTTCAGATATCAATACAGTACCAATATCAATATTGCAGACAAACAAACAATCTGGCCAATTTTTTCTACATTTCTTTGATTCTTCATGTAAAAGGTCATCCAGAGCACTAATTGTCTTGCACATTCTGATTTCCTTCACTGAATCTTTTGTGCCACTCAAACACACACAGATGATAGATACTGTCTTCTTTATAAATCTCAGTAAGCATTTGGAAACATTCTGTTGGATTTTTTTATATTTTACTAAAAATTTCAAATTAACTTGCTCAACTTTTAAACTTTATTATTCTGACACTCAACAAAGAACACAACTGCACTAAATGAAGACTCACAATCATCTGAATGGCCAATGTGTTGATGTTGGTCATTCAAGTTCAGACATGTCCTACATCTGCCAAAGAGCTAACAATCAGTTCTCACTGCTTTCTCTAAGAGGTAGAAACACAATCTCTTTATTTAACAATCAGATCCACCTCGTAAATATATTCTCATCAGGGTGTTTCTCTTATGGTTAGTATTTTACTGGTTGATTAATTAATTATTTTATTATTTATTAATAATTTATTTTAATCCTCTTTGTTTCAGGTTACAGCTTGGGAAGAGCATTCTGAAATGTGTTCTGGTTGAAAAATTTAACCATATAAATTAATTTATTTATCACCATAATTTATTATTACCAATGATTAAACCATATTTTTTATTTATACAGTAATGTTCTTTTTAAATAAATAACTAAATAAAAGGTGCCAAAAAGATCTCAGAATGAATTATAATAAGCTTGTAAAAGCTTTAAAAAAAATCAATCAAACAAAAATGTATTTTTTCTGGAAGGCTTGATTAATTAATTAGTAGTTCTTATATTTATGTGTACATTTTTTTGATTTTTGTACCTTCCATGTTTATATGTAATGTAAAATACACAGATATAATACACATGTTTATTGTTACCACCCAATTTTTACCATTTAATTCTATATTATTAATTATAGTTGTATTGATAGTAATTGTTGTTTTTTTTTGTGATTTCTATTTCGAAAATAATTTTAATATTTACTGTGTTATATAAAGTTTCTACCACTATTAATAGTATTTCAAAAGAAAAACTGTATTCTTAAGCTTAGGATTAATAAATGTGTAATTATTTATCAATTTTATTTTTAAATAATTTTTTTTCTTATAGTATCAAAATTCAGTGTGCCTGATTACTGCCATTAATAATGAGTTATTACTTTCCCTTTGTCTGTATTTTTTATTGCTTACTTTTTCTATATGTTTATATCCATTAGGATTTTTACATTTTAATCAGACTTACAAAACTTGGCTATGTTATTTGACTGTGATCATTTCTTTCAAGAAATGACTTGTTTTACACCACCTCTGGCTAATGAATAAAGGAAACAAAAGTTTTCTCGTAATGTTTATTTTAATCTTAAAAATTCTCTTTAAAAAATCATTCATAGAAAATATGCTGTTTCATGGTATCATGAGACCACAATTGTCAATGCATGGACAAAGACAAAAAAATTAACTCACTATTTTGGAGCTGTTTATGATAAAATATAAACACTTTTTCTAACAAAGAAGAGCTATGCTGAATGATTTTATAATAAACATCTAAAAGAAATGTTAAAGAACTGTTTATTTATGTATAAACACTAACTAGATGTGCATTTCAATTTTTACATAAATCATCATCAGTTGATGTAAAAGAATTAATTAAAAATAAATATAAATACCCAAGCAAAATATAAAAAAAATATAAAAGTATAATTAACAAAATAAAGTATAATATTTATAAAACATTTTTTAAACGTTAAACATATATAAAATAAGAAAAAAACTGAAAAGAATTTATGCAATAAAATATATCCATGAGTAATCCAAGTTGAAAGTAAATGTTTGGCTGTCAGTGTAGAAAGTTTCGCTTAATCTCTCTTTCTAACCTCATCCAAGTGGAAAAATTAAGTGGTGTGAATTACAGTATTCATATTACATAAATGCTCAGAAGTCACCAGTTAAAAAGTCTTTTTACTTTGCAAATTTCTTAATCTTAGAAATCTTTTTCTGAATCTTAGAATTGTTTTAAACTGTTAAATTTACATATATATATATTTCAGTTCTAAATGTTATAATTACAAAATTCCAATTAAAAAATATTTATTAAACATATTTTAACAGTAAATAAAATTGTTCTAATTTCACATACAAATTATGTGATTAAAATGAAATGAAAAAAGTTTAGTGAATATATCCACAAAAATTATCCTGAACTGAATCCTACTGAAAATGTTTGGAAGTGAAATGTCATGTTGCCAATCGGAGTACCAAAAATAACTTAGATGCTATAGAAAAACCTCTGTGAGAAAATTTCAGTAGTATGATTTCTTTAGGTACATGACCATGTAAAAAAAAGTAGAAAAATCTTTTTTCTTCAACTGGAATATCTAATAGACACTGCTATTGACAATATTGTTATAAATGCTGATGCCAGTGAATCAGATTCCACTGGTGGCAAACAGTTGATAAAGGATTCAGGGAATTTTTCTTCTTGCATAAGAATTAGCAAAACTAAATCATAGCTTTTTTGCAATTATTTTTTTATAAATATAAGGTAAGTCAAAGAATGTTTTGGGTAATTTAAATATTAAATTATACAATAATTACATTAAATATAACAGGAAATAAGTTAATCTAATCTCTCTTACCATGCAATAGTATGTATTGTTAGATCATCAAGAGCACCTATTGCTTGAAATTTTTGCGTTAATATATGATGATCAGTTCTGTCAAAATCTGAATACACAGTAGGTATAACAAGTTCCCAAACTAAATTTCTGTAGTTGATACAAGTAGCGTCATCTCTCTGACAACCAAGGAACTATGTAATTGATGTCTTGACAAGTGTGTGTATAAAATTTCATCACGTTTTGTCAGTCCAGTTTCGAGTTATATTCGGTCACGTACGTTGTGTTCATGTGACCTTAAATGAGCTCGCGACATGGAACATCTCGATTCCCCCCCGAGGGGAGAAGATCCCACCTCGTAGCGTGTCCGGTCGCTATACCACCCCCTCCATTCCTAGCCAGTAGTGGCTTTAACGGAGGTCGCTACATGGAACAGAGAAGCACGATAAAATTTTGTGTTCGACTTCAAATATCTCTCATTAGAACTTATTCTAATTGGTCAAACCGCGAATTATAATTTCTATTTGGAAGTAATGAAACGCCTAATGTGTCGCATTCGTCAAATCAGGTCCAAGTACTAGGATCTGAGCAGTTGTACTCTCTTGCATGACAATGCTCCAGCACACATGGCAACAGTTTTAAAACATTATTGTGCCTCAAATCAAATCACCATCTTATCCCACCCGACTTGGCTCCAGCAGACTATTTTCTGTTCCTAAAACTCAAGTTGAAGATGAAAGGCCATTTTTTCAACAACAATGTAGCCATCCAAAGGGCTTGCATAGAGCAATTGAAGGCGATCCCCCAAAGTGATTTTTCCAGAGCGTTTAACAGGCTCTACCGGCATTGCAATGAGTGTATAACTAGAGAAGGGTTCTATGTAGAGGGTTGATGTGAGTAAATTTGTTTATTTTTAAATCTGTATTTTTATTTAATTTAGTTCAGGAACTTTTCAGACATACTGTGCATCTAACATCAATTTGTCTTGATTCTCCACGTGCTTCTGAAATGAAATGGGTATAAGTTACAAAATTAGAGGCAATGAACACAGTTTTTCATAACATAGTATTGATTATGATTAGTGCTTCATAAATTTTATAACATCAAAGTAAAGCCTTTAATGAATACTCAAATATCTACATGGTACTAATAGTATTGTAATTCTATAAGTCTGAATATAATTTTTTGTGCTTTGATTTGAATACTGGGCAAACTACAGTGACCTAAATTTGTTTTTCCTAATAGCTTTATTATCATATTAAGGGAGTAGCCTTTATTATATATTTTGTTTAGATAGGTTCATAATTGTACATTATATAGACGACATGAGGACATAGGTGTGCTACTATAAAAACATGCCTCAGAATTTGCCTGGGTATAACAAAACCATAGTAAAACCTTGATCAGAACAGCATCATAAAGAGAAAAGCAATTAAAATTTCATACTTTACATAAAATATTGATATTAATAAATAAAATCAGCACAAGTATAACAATTTAAAAGACATTAATGGAAATTATTTAAGTACATATTACTGTTCATTTTTTTTTTTTTTTTTTTGTTTGTGGGCAAAAAACGCCTGGGCGTTATCATCGCCCGGTAGTTATTATTAAAAGGGTAGAATAACTTCAAAATAATAAACCACACAGGGTGTAAACGTAATATTAACCATATAATAAAAATTTACTAAAACAAGCTAAGAAGGCAAAACAAAACCCAAAACTAATACCACCGACAAAGTTGATATAATATAAAAGCTAAAATAATAGAATAAAGAAAGTATAAAAACTTACCCAACTGCGATGGTGTTGGCGGTTCAGGAAGGCGTTTTGTATGGCTGCCTCCATCGACACCAAATGGTCAATGGAAGATCTCCCCTGTCGGAAACCACACCGCTCCAAAGAAAGAAAGCCATGTTTCTCCAAGTACCATGCAAGCCTGCGGTTCACCATCCTCTCCATTACTTTACACAATACGCTTGTTAAAGAAATAGGGCAGTAGCTTAAGGGATCGGTTTTCTCTTTGCCAGGCTTTAGTACTGGTATAATAAATGCTTCTGACCAGTCGGGCGGAAAGACTTGCCCAGAGAATAAACCATTGTAAATACTCAAAAGATGTTTCAGTGCTGAGTCAGGAAGGTGTGAAAGCATACAAAGGCGAACGTTGTCTGGTCCAGGGGAAGTGTCACGTGAGTTCCTAAGTGCGTGTAACAATTCTTTAAGTAACAATAGAGTGTTCAATTCACCAACCGAAACACCAATATTCAACACCATTACTTCCATCCGTGCTTTGTACCTCTGAAAGTCATTACTATATGACGAGGTGAGAGACACCGAACGGAAAGATTTCGCTAAAGCATTTGCTACAGCCAAAGATGATGTAAGGAGTTCTCCCTCATCGACGAGACCGAGAATAGATTGCCCTGACGACCTGAAAATTGCATGGATTTTTCTCCACATAGTAGATGTGGGAGTAGTACGTGAGATGGAGTTCACATACTTCGTCCATGAATTCCTCTTAGCAAACAAGAAGACCCGATGGCACACCACCCTAGCTCTGCGGTACATATCTAGATGTTCAGTTGTAGGTCTATTATTGAATTTGCGTAGTGCACGCCGTCGATTCCGAATAGCACACTTGCAATCATCATTCCACCACGGAACGGAAGGACATTTAGGATTGCCCGATGTTTGTGGGACATATCTGCTGGCAGTTTCAAGTATTTTGGACGTAAGAGAGGAAAGTTGCTCAAGAATGCCCGCACCGACGTCACACTGCGATTGGAAGGCTGTACGATATCCATCCCAATTCGCCTTTTCAACAATCCACCTCTGTGGCCTTCTCCGAATCTCGTGGTGGACACCGAAACGAAGAACAATTGGTTTATAGTCGCTGCCATGAAAATCATCACAAACAGACCAACCAAAACGAGGGAGTAAAGCCGGCGAGCATATGGAGAGATCAATATTAGACATAGTACCAGATGATAAAGACATGAATGTATGAGATCCATCATTCAGCAAACAAAGGTCCAAGTCCTGTTTCACATTGTGTACTATATTTCCCCGAGTGGAGCAGAAAGTCGAGCCCCAAGAAACATGGTGGGCATTGAAGTCTCCTACTATTAATGTTGGAGACGGTATTTTTGCGAGTAGGTTTGAGATATTCAGAGCACTGAACTCAGTGTTCGGCGAGAGATATAGATTGCAGATATGCAGCTTGAAGGAGACAGAGATCTTCACTGCAACAGCAGGAACGAGAGTGGTCAGCTGAATCCTTGTAGCTGATACTTCATCCCTCATGATAAATAGCCACTCCACCACTCTCTCTACCGTCCACTACACAGTCGAATCTCTCACAAAAGTATCCCCTGAGTGCGATTGGGTCATGTCGCAGAAGATGAGTCTCCTGGAAACACATGACAGTCGGATTGGAGCTGCGCCAGTACTCCAATATCTGCAATACGGGACAGTACACCCCGAACATTCCACTGAATAATGTTCATAAAATTAAAATAAAGTAAAAAATATAAGTATAATAATAATAAATATAATAAATAATAAATATACTCAGGAAACCACATAGAATTCAGTTGTACGTGATTCTATTTTTCTTTTTTGTGTTCTTCAACTTAGATAAATCCAACGCCTTTGGGTCGGGAGGTTCCTCAACCATATCCTCCAGTATATGGGGTGACGGCGGAGGAGATTTATGAGAACGGGACGTCGCTTCCGACATCCCAGAGGGATGGCTTACCGCCATCATCTAATCTAATAATTTATTAGAATCATCTAATAAATACAAGAATATGACTATGTGCATAAAAATCTTTTTAAATAATTTTCTTTTTTAAATAAGACCAAAGACCATCAGAAAGTATCTTGGCTACCTGAAGAGAATTAAATTATGTGGAAAAATGTCCCTACCCCGTGAGTGAAATTTTGAGATACACAAACCATAAGACTTGTATCTCCCTGACTTTTTGACTGATTGTGATCAAAATTTAACTGCATCAGTTTACCATGTATAGAAATTACCTTGCCAAATTTTATCCAAATTGGTCCTTTCAGTCTTGAGATGTCAAGCAAAAAAATCACGCCTATGTACATACATGCATCTTTCCAGGATTTTTCATTGCTGAGATTTTTATTTGGTTAAAGGAGGCCATGAAATGTCAAGATCTGCAAAAATCCCGATGTGCAAAATTTGACCTGATTAGCATACTTTTCTTTACATAATATAATGTATATTTATACAATATAACTATATAGCCAGGAAAGTAAAAATAGAAAGAAAACTTTGTTGACATTCAGACCAAATAACGATTCTTTATCCACACATCTCTGTAATGGTCAATCTGAGACTGTACAAGACTACACTTCATTCATATATATTCATTCATATATATTATCCTCATTCATCCTCTGAAGTAATACCTTATGCTGGTTCCAGAGGCTAAACAGAAAAAGAAAAAAAAATAAGATAATAAACTCCAATACATCAAGGATACTGTGCTTCATGGAGCTCTTCAATCTGGGAATAACTGTCAGGAGGAGGTTGTTATTTGCCATTTACGAATAGGACACACTAATCTACACATGGACACCTAATGAATCAGACCGATCCACTCGTTTATGTTCGCTGCAACTGCCAACTAATAATACACCACATCCTTGTGAACTGCTTGTTATGCGACATGGCATCGGAAATTTAAATTAAGAACTAACATCAGAGATATTCTAGGAAACAATATGAGGATATCAAATATCTTGTTGTTTCTTGAAGCCAGACATCTATATTCGATTATTTAATATTTATTATAATACATTTTGTTAGTACTTTTAAATTGTGCTTTACTTTATCCTATGTTATTGTGCAGTTTTTTGTTAATTTTATTTTTTATTTTTCTGTTATTTAGTTTATTTATTTTTATATTTAGCGCTTCTTGATATAGAATTAGTTTATATATTGTAGAATCATTGCTTCTGGGCACTAATAATGAACCTTTGCTGTGTGCGCAAAAAAAAAAAATACAATTCAAAAGACATTAATGTAAAATTATTTGAACACATCCTTATATACAATGTATAAAGAATATTTAGCATTTTCCAAATTGTTTAATAAGTGCTATTTAAATATTCATTGAATGTAACGTGTTTTAAATTGGAATTATTAAATGGTTTAATAATTAGTTTAAATGGTAGTGGAAGAATAATAAAGCTCTTTCTTGTAAACTGAAACATTATGTTGAATTACATGAAAACAGGTCTGTTGTCTAATTTGATAGAGCTGGATATTTTTATCAGAACACTTCTGAAAAATCATATTGAATAACAACTTCAGATGGGACATAAAAATACTACAATATCAAGATATTGGAGTTCATCGGTAAAGTATCAGTTTGAGAAATAAAAAATAGAGAAGATTGGGGGGAGATGGAAGAAGAGAGACAAAAGATTTTACAAAAAAAAGGAGAGTAGTACTGTATACAAAATAAAAATACAAAAATTGTTTAAAAAACTGTTTTTAATTTTTAATTAAAAAATAATAAATAAGAAACAAGATTAATAAAATAAAAAAGGGAGAAATTCTCAATCACTTTCCTTACATTTTGATAGTGTGCTGGAGACTTGTAGGATTATATGCCCACATACAAATATTGCCTATCAGATGACTTTGGAACCTAATAACAAACAATAAATCAATTGCCTCTCCCAAATCTATCCCTTTCTTTATTTGTTAATTCACTCATTTTTTTCAAAATTACATTCAGTTAACATATAAGGCAACATTGAAACACAAGACAATAAAAGAAACTTTGTGTTCTGTTAGATAAATATTTAAAGATTTTCCAGTGTTATATGTCTAAAATAATTTTAAATGTATGGTTCAGTATTATTCACATAACATGACAGTAGTTAACCATGGAGATGTAGTCTTTTTAGTCAATGTTGTCAGGGCGGGGAATCTATTCAGTATTTATAAATGTAAACTAATACACCCATGCGTGGGTGTAATTATTACATGTGTGAAACTCAGAACATTTCACACCTCAATTTCTTATAAAACTGTGTTCAGTTAAAACTCTACACATTTCTCTTTACTGGCATGCATTTTTACTTAAATTAATTATTTTAAGTTTGCTAAATCATACAGAAGTATCAGTATATCAGATCTCTGCTGATGTGCTTCCCAGAGGCATGATACTAAAGAAATGCTCATGAACAAAGTACTAACAGAAAAGTTTTATTTTTAATTATGAAGTGCAATCTTCTGAGATTATTTTATTACTGATAAATTTTCAGCCAGACATCAAAGAATGGATGTCTCTGTTGCTTTCTTTTCATATACATAAAATATATTTTGGTACAGTGATTACAAGTGCCAACTGTAAGTTGTAATTGTAATGTAATTTTCAACAAAATGACAAAATATGCCTATTTTTCTTTTTAATTCAGAAAAAAATTTATAATAGCAAATATTTCATTGCAGGTTCATTATAACAAATGAATAATTTACAACAAAGGAGTTTAATTAATACTAATTTGTAATGATGAATAAGAATTGTGTAATTCAAATTGATAAAAAAGAAACATATATATAGCATTATTTGTCTTTAAGCTCATTATTATCTGATAAGTATCAATAACTATTGAATCAAACCATGAGAAGAGATATATGGTACCGCAAGGGCATTATAGTAAACTTTTCTGCGCACTTCTGTCATATATGCAATTATATTAACTTGTCCTCTCTGCTAACGTTTATTGTAGGCGAAACATTCTATGAATATTAAATGTATAATATATCATAAGACTTTTTAATGCTAACTGTAACCAATAATGAAATATATAACGGAGCAGCATGAAAAATACAGTAACACTAGAATTATTAAAAATTATGACTCATTTTCAAATTATAGGGAAATAAGTCTTTTCAAACCTTTATTTGGAGTTTCTACTCCATCCATTCAAAAGGAAAAGGGGTTAATCATGTTGAATGGCATGGAATCTGATTTTTTCTCCATTTTTATGGAGAAAACAGAATAGGGTACATTCATATGTTGCTGATTGCGGTTAATTCATTGTTCAAAACATTTACTGTTTACCAGTATGTACAAAACTATGAAAAACAAAATTTTATGCTGATCCAAAATGCATAATACATTCCAAGGATAGGAAAAATTTATAATCAAAGAATAAACAATGGTAATTTTTTTTTTTTAATATACTTAAAAAAACTAAAACTATGTATATTAGGAGAACAGTCCACCAGCAGGTATAGTCAGTATCATTAAATGTTTTTTTTATTTAATTTAATATGAATTAAAATATCATGATTTTTAACTTTCTAAGCAATAATCAGTTCAAATGTCACATTACATTATTTAAAAAATAGTGTTAAAATTAGCACATTAAATAGTGTCCTAATGAGATTTATTAATTATTCAGATTTATCTCAACTGTATTGTCAATCATAACATTATACATTGTATAACTATTATAAAAGAAATGGGAAAGAACAGGAGTTTTGCTTATTGTGTTTTTAATGACATTATTTTATGCTACAATACTGGAAAAAGAGTTTTTGAAATATTAATGAATAGTAAGATTTGTTTTATGCCAAGAGTTGTACAATGAATGATACAATATGAATTTCTGCATTTAAACATACACAAAACAACACACAATAGGAATTTTACATGAGGCCTAAAATTGCTTCCCTTGTCCCTATACTTTTCCTGAAACCAAATTGGTCTTCTCCTAACACTTCTTCCACTCTCCTCTCAATTCTTCTGTATAGAATTCTAGTTAACATTTTTGATGCATGACTAGTTAAACTAATTGTTCTGTATTCTTCACATTTATCTGCCCCTGCTTTCTTTGGTATCATGACTATAACACTTTTTTTGAAGTCTGACGGAAATTCTCCTTTTTCATAAATATTACACACCAGTTTGTATAATCTATCAATCGCTTCCTCACCTGCACTGCGTAGTAATTCTACAGGTATTCCATCTATTCCAGGAGCCTTTCTGCCATTCAAATCTTTTAATGCTCTCTTAAATTCAGATCTCAGTATTGTTTCTCCCATTTCATCCTCCTCAACTTCCTCTTCTTCCTCTATAACACCATTTTCTAATTCATTTCCTCCGTATAACTCTTCAATATATTCCACCCATCTATCGACTTTACCTTTCGTATTATATATTGGTGTACCATCTTTGTTTAACACATTATTAGATTTTAATTCATGTACCCCAAAATTTTCCTTAACTTTCCTGTATGCTCCGTCTATTTTACCAATGTTCATTTCTCTTTCCACTTCTGAACACTTTTCTTTATCCACTCTTCTTTCGCCAGTTTGCACTTCCTGTTTATAGCATTTCTTAATTGCCGATAGTTCCTTTTACTTTCTTCATCACTAGCATTCTTATATTTTCTACTTTCATCCATCAGCTGCAATATATCGTCTGAAACCCAAGGTTTTCTACACGTTCTCTTTATTCCGCCTAAGTTCGCTTCTGCTGATTTAAGAATTTCCTTTTTAACATTCTCCCATTCTTCTTCTACATTTTCTACCTTATCTTTTTTACTCAGACCTCTTGCGATGTCCTCCTCAAAAATCTTCTTTACCTCCTCTTCCTCAAGCTTCTCTATATTCCACCGATTCATCTGACACCTTTTCTTCAGGTTTTTAAACCCCAATCTACATTTCATATCACCAAATTATGGTCGTTATCAATGTCTGCTCCAAGGTAAGTTTTGCAGTCAACGAGTTGATTTCTAAATCTTTGCTTAACCATAATATAATCTATCTGATACCTTGCAGTATCGCCTGGCTTTTCCCAAGTGTATATTCTTCTATTATGATTTTTAAATTGGGTGTTGGCAATTACTAAATTATACTTCGTGCAAAACTCTATAAGTCGGTCCCCTCTTTCATTCCTTTTGCCCAGCCCGTATTCACCCACTATATTTCCTTCCTTGCCTTTTCCAATGCTTCCATTCCAATCTCCAACTATTGTTAAATTTTCATCTCCTTTTACGTGTGTAATTGCTTCATCAATCTCTTCGTATACACACTCTACCTCATCATCATCATGGGTGCTTGTAGGCATATAGACGTTAACAATCGTCGATTTAGGTTTTGATTTTATCCTTATTATAATATTTCTATTTCTATGCGTTTTGAAATACTCTACTCTCTTCCCTATCTTCTTGTTCATTATGAAACCTACTCCTGCCTGCCCATTATTTGAAGCTGAGTTTATTATTCTAAAATCACCTGACCAAAAGTCGCCTTCCTCTTCCCACCGAACCTTGCTAATTCCTACTACATCTACATTTATCCTATCCATTTCCCTCTTTAAATTTTCTAGCCTACCAACCTTTTTTAAACTTCTAACATTCTACGCTCCGACTCGTAGAATGTTATTTTTTAATTTTCTGGTGACCCCTTCCTTAGTAGTTCCCACCTGGAGATCCGAACGGGGGACTAGTTTACCTCCGGAATATTTTACCAAGGAAGGCGCCTCCATCATTGCTATATGAAAATGCAGGGAGCCACATTTTCTTGGAAAAAAAGCAGCTGTAGTTTTCCATTGCTTTCAGCTGTGCAGTACTCAGAGGACTGAGTGATGTTGATATGGCCGTTTAAGTCATTCTGACTCACGCCCCTAACAACTACTGAAAGAGCTGCTGCTATCTTTCAGGAATCATTCCTTAGTCTGGCTCTCAACAGATACCTCTCCAATATGGTTGCACCTTCGATTCAGCTACTCTGTATCCCTGAGCACTCAAGCCCCCTCACCAACGGCAAGGTCTCATGATTCATAGAGGAGGGATATATCATAAGTGGTACTTATTTTCATCAGTTCCAGAGTTATAGCTCAATAAAATTTTAATTAATGAAATATCTGGATCTTACAAGAGGAAGACACAACGGTTCGAATCAGACTTCATCTCCTTTTTTTCAATTTAAATAAATTGATTTATTAATCATTATTAACCTGTGATTGTAAAAAAATAATAACAATAAAAAATAATTCAATAATAATAAAAAAAAGACAATGAAAAAATATGAAAAGTTAATAATGAAACAAAATTCTATGTACTTTTAAAAATGTATATATGTAATTTAATAGGAAATCCCAGTGGGAAATTCCCCATTCCCTTAGCGGGAGTTTGAAATTTCGCAGGGGCATCAACTTGGTTAATATTTTCGTTTTAAATATTAGGAAAAGTGTCTGTATATTTAATTAATGTATGTATTTGAATTTAAAATATACAGACACTTTTCCTTTACCCAAGAAGGGTGCTACAAATAAATTACAAAAAACTCCATTTGACAAGTTAAAACCTTTATTACTACTTAAATGCAAAACTATTATTTTAGTATATCTGTTAATTTATGTAGTCAGATGCAAAAACCAAGTGTAACTTCCAAGTTGCTTTTAAAGTTTGTGGAAATTGTTCAAAACCTTAACAGGGGTAAATTTTCATGAATAAATATCCTGTTGCTTGATACCTAACTTTTTCTAGTTAAAACAGTGTTTCAAATTAAAAGAAACACTCTTTTGTTGCCTATGTTCATAGATGTAAATAAAATACAGGCATAAGAGTAGAGCTACCGCCTTTATCTAGCAAACCACAATGATGTAAACACTGTTTTACTGATTTAGTTATTTAAGTTGTATAAGAGTCAAGTATTAAAACAAACTATGTTAGAATAACCCTGGGATTAATAGTTGACCCTGTACTAAACAATTTTGTGAGAAGACAAAAAAGATGAAATACTGTTACACTAGATACTAAATAACATTTTTTTATTTATTTAACCTTTAACATCTTTGAATATTAGATTATTTTTATTTATGTAAATGCAGGATTTAAACATTTTGTCCAAAGTTGCTAATAAAACTCCTTTCTTTCCTTGTTTAACAGTTTGTTTTTGTCATCTTTTAATTCAATATTAAGTGGTATTTTTATTATAAACATTACAATATTTAGAAACATAAATATAATCATCTTAATTAAATTTAGTTTCTGGAACGTGGTTACTGGTGATATATTTAATAAATTATTAAAAAATAAAAATCCACCAAACCAGCAAATTAATTTTGACTTTAGATCTTTCGGCTTATTTCAAAATCATCATCAGGAGATAAAACATTATAATTTAGTTAAAAAATTAAAATAATGTCAAAGGTTAAAATACAGTCACGACTGAATTCTAACAGTATACTGAAAGAATATAAATATACTCTGGTGGATTGACATATAATTAAAAGGAAAACCATGTTATCAGAAATGATATTTTATTTGATTAAAATTTTTCTGTAATGATCAGAAGATGGTGGAAACCAAGGGCTCTTTGATCGCCAAATCTGTTCAAAAACACGCAGGAAGGGTGAAAGAGAAGGTTTCTGTGCACATAGAAATTTAACTTAAGCATCGTTGGACTATAGTGTTTTTAAGCGGATATTTTTTTTTTTTTTAGTTATTATTTAATAATACTAAAAGATATCTGTATTGACATTTTATTTACTTGGTTAAACCAAATACAGTTTTTAAGCACAGTTTGCGTAAGAAACTGATAAAGTGTAGAATTAGATTATTAACCTGCTTCCAGCTATTCTATTTGATTCATTTTTTTTTTCAGTTCTTTTTTACAGAAAACTGTGGCCTTGAAAAGGCCCAGATAAAAATTTTCTGTAGCAGCACCTCCGCTAATTTTAGCTATGAGCCGTCACTGCTGACTGGTACTTCAGTAATGTTTATCTTGAGTAGTTTTTTACCTTTATTATTAAGATGGTTATACGACACACTACCATTCTCCTCTAGTTTTATGTGTATAAAAATCAGCTGTGAAAAAAAATTATAATGAGTAAAATGTATAATTGTAAACATGTATAATTTGTAAATATTTATAAATTTCAGTTACCGCATCTGATGAAAAAATTGTTTTTCATGAGAAATGTGTTAATGGGGAAAGCAATAAGAAAACATGTCATGAAATAATTTATCGTTATTGTCTTATTTATCATAGAAATTATAAGATTTTTTTTAATATAATCATAGGATACACATATTTGAGAAGATTCATCATTTGTCCTGAAGGACTTCCCTTGCAACATGTCCAGCTCCATATTCTTCACTTCTAGCTAAACTTTGTTGAATCTGATATCTTCTGATCATCTTACATTGAGTTTACATCAATCTTGGATGAGTTTATATTATCTGATCTTTTTGAACATCTTTCTAGTCTGAATTGTTCTGATTAAGCTTCTTTCTTGTCTATATCCTCCCAATGAAATTGCCTTTAGCCTTTCTTTTACTCCCTTCTTAATGCCCATATTTCACATCCATACAGAAGTACTCTCACAATGTAACACTTCACAAGATGTTTCTTGAAGGTTAATACCATCATGCAAAAACACTATTTTTTTCTGTCCAATTTTTTCTGAGCCATTTTTATTCTAATATTTATTGTTTTTTTCACTTTTACTATTTTATTCTAACATAAAAGTATCTGTCCTGTGATATTAGTTAATCCAGTTTTCCTAATGTTATTAATGATGAAAATGTTATTAAATGGGTCCAAGATTTTTACCAGAGTTATGAGCACAGTCGAAAGATGCCAGGAAAGAAGGATTGTATCTGCAAGACAAGCTAATGGTAAGAAAATTAATTTTCAAAAGAGGCTTATCTTTTGTAACTTAAAAGTATTGTACACAACCTTTAAAGAAAAACGTAATTTAAAAATTGGTTTTTCAAAATTTGCAGGTTTAGACCTAAATTTTGTGTTTTGGGTGGTTGGTCAGGTACTCACTCTATTTGTGTTTGTGTCACTCATCAAAATGAACTCATGTTATCTGCTCTAAAGATGAAATTTGATTATAAAATTTTCCTTTCAACCATGTTATATGATATAGAAATTCAAACATCCATGCTGTCACAGTGTAAAAAATGTCCAGGCACTAATGAAATGCTCAGATTACTGCAATAGAGCTGCGATGATTTTGATTCTGAAATAATCTACAAACAGTGGGTTTTTGTTGACTGTTGTGAACTAACTACTCAAATTATTCCATTTCAAGAGTAGTTACATAAACTTACTGAAAATTTAAATAATCTAAAACGGCATCATTTTGTTGTAAAGAAACAAGCTAATTTCCTTAACATTGAAAAGGAAAACTTGTTGGAGGGTGAATGTATTGTAATGGGAGACTTCTCTCAAAATTTTCCTTTTGTGATACAGGATGAAGTCCAGTTATCACTGGTCAATAACTTATGCCACAGTACATCCATTTCTCATATATTTAAAAAAATGAAGGAAAATTACAAACTCAAAGCTGCTGTGTGATTAGTGAAGGCATAAAGCACAATACTACATTGTTCTTCTGCTTCCAAAAGCGAGTTATAAATAAAGTAAAAACACTGTTCCCACAAGTTAAACAATTTTTTATTTTTCGGATGGCTCTTCAGCACAGTATAAAAACAACAAGAAATTTCATAAATTTGTGCTGCCATTAAGAGATTTTGAAATCGGAGCTGAATGTCATTTTTTTGTTTCATACAATGGAAAAGGGCCATGTGATTGTATTGGTGGAATTTTTGTAAAAAGGACTGTGACTAAACCAAGTCTTCAAAGGACAGTTGACAATCAAATTGTTACATCTTCTGAAATATACAGTTTTTGCAAAAACAATATTAAAAATATAAGATTTGTTTTCTGCTCTAATAAAGATGTTCAAGAGACTGAAGAATACCTCAGTTCTTGTTATCAGGTAATCACAACAGTTCCAGAAATAAGAACCTTTCACAGTTATGTTCCAAGTCAGAAATGTTTTCTGAAAGTCTGGGTGACCTCTGAATCAGAAACATTTATGTTAGTATCGGTATAAGGACATTAGTGTTTCTGATTGCTTTATAGGTTTACCAAAGCCAAAACGTAAAAATTATGTCTGTTGTGTATACAATGGCAAGTGGTGGTTAGGTGAAGTCATTGGAAGTCAAAATACATGAAAATGAAGAGGAATATTGAATACACTTTTTCCATCCACAGGGTCTTGGTACTTCATTAAAGAAATCATTGAGGGATAATCAAACATGGGTTCAACTGGAAAAAGTTTAAAGATTTTCACGCCTTCAGAGCTTTTTCTATCAACTACTGGAAGAGGGCACAAGATTACACCAAAGATGAATGAATAGTTATCAGTTCTACTTAATAAAAAAAAATTGTAGGAGCACTTCTTTATGTTAGTTAAGTTTGTTATCAAAAAGTGCAAAATTTTTTCATAATTTCCAGTAGCAGGAGTAAAATAAGGTAAACATGAATTAAACAACTTGTTAATGTATTTGAATTGTTTATCATTTTGTAATTGACTATTTATTAATTATCAATTTATTCATTCTAATGAGTTTAGTTGTATTTTTATAATCTGAAAAAAATACATAAAATCAGTATTAGGTAGATCATAAGAAAGCTATCTAATTGTTTTGGGTACTATAGTTTGACTTCCAGAACCTTTTGACATATCGTTGCGTTTCACAACCCTCACAACCCAAAACCACTGTAAGCTCAAAAGTTATATATATATTTCACTTTCTTTTGGACACGATAACTGCCGTCATTTTGCACCAATCACTTTCAAATTGTTCCTTCAAAATAAGTCAACCCAAAATCTCGGTCGAGTTCTTTAATGGCCAATATCAGACCATACTGGTGGAAAAGGGGGAAGGGCCTTTTAAAAAAAATAATAAATAACGCTATTACTTTCTTATTAAGTAAAATATTGAATTTGATTAAAGTTCCTACTATTCTTTGGATAAGGGCCTAAAAGTTATTTAAGTATATTTTTTTATATCACCAACCATTGGCCCAGGGGTGGAAAAAATTGGGTTTAAAAACAAAAAAGAATCATAACTTCCTTAATAGGCACAGTATCGAATTTGTTTAAAGTGATCATTAGTCCTGTAAACATTACCTAAAACTTTTGTCTGAAACAATTTTTGATATGACCAACACTTACGGCAAGGGATGACCAAAATATTGCTGGAATTGTAAGAAGATGGGGCTTGTCGTATGCTAAACATGTGAAACCCTTTTTCACATGCAACCATAGTCATATCGAGTAAATTTGAAGTTTTTCTTAATTTAAGGTGAAAATGATTTTTATTCCCTACTTAGCACCAGTGAAATCTACATCTGCTTTCTGGTGTGCCAAAAGGGATTTTTTTTTATACATTGTTTACAATTAGAAGTAATGGTGTTTTAGAGTTTTGTTGGCTTCTTTACTCCTTAACCCCTTTGCATAACAAAATAAGTTTTATATTGTTTTAAAGTACATATATAAAAAATAGTTATTGCTCTAAACATTTCAGATTTTTGCCACCTGTCGCACATGTGGTTTTTGTACCCAAAAATGAGACATTTTCAAATGATTTGATGGCCATTATTTTTAATGAAGGACACTCGATAACAGTCCAATTTTTTTTTATAAGTACTACTAGTACCTAAGAGTTAAAAAGTAAAAAACAGGCCTGTTACCCTAAGTCCTTCATTATTTATTTTGGACCCAAAATTAAAAATAAACAATTTGTAAATGTAACTTCAGTAAACATTATAAAGTTTGGTTATGTAACAAAATGAATTTTGAGTACATTAAGATGAAGTTCCATCTTTACTCTTTCCAAAAACCCTTTTTGACCCTCTGTGCATTGTAAAATAAGAATGCTCATGGAAAAAGTGACAAAAGTGGCTGTTTTTACATGCCGGCAAGTTAGAAAATAGTCTATTACTCAAGAAAAAGTTTTTTTTAAGAATATAGAAAAAATATTTTTAGCCACTACAAGGTGGGGGTAGTTATATACCAAATATCATCAAAATCAAAAATAGTGATGCACTGATCATTTGTTGAATTAAAATGGAATATATACCCTGTTTATTAACTTTTAATATGTAACATAAAAGTTGTTGTTAGAAATGATTATGAATTGAATAAATCTGTTATCACTAAAGTGAGTGCTACCATTTCGTTAAGGGTGCCAGGAGACTTAAGGGTCTCATTTCTTTTTCCTGTTTAGCCTCCGGGAATTACCGTTTAGGTATTACTTCATAGAATGAATGAGGATGATATGTATGAGTGTAAATGAAGTGTAAACCACCAAAGAACACCGGTATCTACAATCTAGTATTCAAATCCTTATAAAAGTAACTGCCTTTACTAGGACTTAAATGCTGGAACTCTCGACTTCTAAATCAGCTGATTTGTGAAGACGCGTTCACCACTAGACCAACCCAGTGGGTTAGGAGACTTATGGGTCACCTGGTTTTAATTAAAGTGTAATAATTTATTTATTAAATTTAAAATTTTCTATAAAATCTTTATATATACATAATTTAAAATCTATGACATGATGGTAAACAAGATAAAATGTTGATCTAAGATATGAATAATCAAAGATGTACACACCAATATTATGAATCTGTTTCACAAACATGACAGTAGTATACTAAATAAAAGTTCCATGAACTTGTGCTTATTGACACTCATATATCTAAACAAGATTGCATTGTTGCATTGTTCATTATTTTGTATTCTGTTTAATCTGATTTTTGCTCAGTTAGTATTTTCCCCCATTTTTGGTAACTTTTATTAGAGTGGGCATTATGAAAAAAAATATATTTATTCCAAAATCAGGCTTTTTTTTAACATAATTGTCATCAGTTGAAATTGCCCAGCCTGCAAAAATATTCACTATATCACAGCAGCCAAGTGAAATAGTGAGTGTTCCAATCTTATAATTGGGAAATCTTTAGTTCTAGTTTCCAGGATGTCTTATTTTTTTAACTTTTACTTTTTTCTTATTATTTAAATAAAACATGAAATAATGTTAAGGTAAATGTACTGATAATAAAAAATAGCAAGGTTATCTCTAAACAGGGTGGAGATAAATACTTTTTTTTTTAAATTAATTTATTTAAAAATTCATCTAAAGAGTAATTAATTAATATTGCCAGCATAAATAAAAATCTCAGTTATATTATAAATAAGTTGGGAAATTTTTCAGATGGTTCGCAATTAATTAAAATGGAAACATAATAACCTTTCTTGTAAACTGAAGTATAGTGTTGAGTTATATGAAAACAGTTTCATTGTCTGATTTAATTAAGGTGGATATTGTTATTTTTTAAGAATAAGTGATTATTCTTTTTAGGAAAGTTTGGAGACTCATAAATATAAACCCAAAGATTAGTTAACATATTTCATTTTCTTTGATTCATAATTATGGATGCGGATTTTGAAGTGTGGAACATTCTCAGAAGAATCTCAAACATGTTACAATAAATTAGCTTACTAACCTGATTAGAATACCACAGACTTGCTATATACTTGGCATTTTACCAAGACCCATTCACAAAATTGTCCCATAGAATTTTTTCATTTTATTTATGTCAGGTGGATTCCATTTTTCATTCTAGAGCTTTTAATAATTCTCGGTTGGTCTCTTTCTCTTTTCAGATTCAATCTTTTGTTTGCATAATGATTTGCTCATTGACTAATAAATTGACAGTCCTTTTTTGTATCTTAAAAACTCATTCTGACATTTTGAGTGAGCTCTAAGAGGTGATATTATACTTTACACGAGAAAAGATATAATAAAATTTAATAATGAAGACAAGATTAGTGTTTTATTAATTCACTTCAGAACAAAACAATACGGTTTGATTTTGTTACAGAGCAAATCAATTTGATAATTCCCGAGAACTTTTTTTTTTTTTTTCCTGGGCCGGACATCCAATTAAGTATACTCGCCTAGAGACGTGTCTTTTGACTCTAAGGCGGTCTTCCCGCCCACCGGTTTTACACCCGGCACGGCAGGTCAACCGGCCCGGTACTAGATCTTTTCTTGCCTGCCTCTAATTCCCGCCGACGAGGGCAAAGCCCGGCTATGCCGTTCCCCAACCCCGCCGACAAAAAGCGGGTCTCGGTCTTAATGCCATTTGCCACAAACCGGCGCGACCAGCACAAGGAGCGCGCGCACCCCCAAAACTAGCCTCGCCGGCCGGGTCTAGATCTTTTAATTTTATCCCCGCGAAATCTCCCCGGAGTCCCCGACCCCTCACCGAAACCTGCACGCCAGGGCATACAGGCTCTCAGAGACGGGGCTGTCCACCTATCCCTATTTACGATTGAACCTAACGATTCCTTCGTCGCGCCTCCTCTTCCTACTAAGGAAGATGAGGCGCGACGAAGGAATCGTTAGGAATCGTTTTTAACAATTTCGCCGGTACGGTTCTTCGCTAGTGCGAAGTTCTGCTCCCTCCTTAGCGACCACTCTACTATGTTATTCGCGTTCAGGTTATTGACTGCTATGAATTGTCTGTATTGTGCCCATCTTCGGCATTCGAACATCGTATGCTCTGCGTCGTCCACCTCCTGGCAGTAGTCGCAGTTGGGTGTGTCTCTCTTGCCGAATCTTTTTAAGTAGTAACCAAAACATCCATGACCCGACATCATCTGTGTTATGTAAAAGTTCACCTCGCCATGTTGGCGATCCAGCAATGTGTCCAAATCACTTATTAACCTTCTGGTCCAGGCCGCAGCGTTAGTCTCTGCCCATACTTCCTTCCACCACTGTCGGGTCATCTCCTCGGTCTCAGCTCTACTACACCCTTCCGCTCTCGCTTTCCTGCTCTTGATCTGAAGTTCTATCGGCGGGACCGACGCAAGCACACATATAGCTTCATATGACAGAGTACGATACCCTGCCACCACTCCCAACAATGCCGTTCTGTGCATTCTTCGCAGTTTATCCTTGTTTCTTTGTATCCTGATTGCATTAGCCCAAACCGGCGCCGCGTATAACGCCGCAGACACCGCCTTCGACGCAATCAGTTTCCGTTTGGAGGCCCCCGGTACTGTGTGTTCCACGAATAATCTCCTGATGGCTTTTATGGTGAGCCCTACTTTTTTGCATACATTTTCTATATGCCCACCAAACTTGAGACTTTTATCTATTGTCACCCCTAGGTATTTTGTATCATTGACCTCAGTTATAACCTCTCCACGGATCACGACCCGAACGCCGCGCAGTCTTCTCCTACCCGTGAAGAGGATACACTTGCTTTTTGCCGGGGACACCTCCATGTTGTTGTTTATTAGCCAGTTGTCTATGAGTTGGAGGGAGCGATTTGCTTTATCCTCTGCATCACCAATTTCCTTATCTTCCACCAATAGTGCAATGTCGTCAGCGTAAGTGACTACGCTGACTCCTTCCGGATAAGGCAACCGGAGCACCCGGTCGAAAAAGATGTTCCATAGCAAGGGGCCTAACACAGACCCCTGCGGAACTACACCGAAGACCGGAAATCTCACCACCCCCTCCAAAGTGCGAACCTCCGTCCATCTATCAGACAGGTAGCAGTCAACCTGGTTTAGCAAGTGGTCACTAACATTCATTTCTCTGAGCGCCGCTACAATGGCCGTCCACGGTACCGAGCCAAACGCATTTTTGATATCTAACTGGACTATCAATGGGATCCTTCTGGTCCTCCAAGTACCGCTCCGTACCTCGGCCATCCAGCTAACCACCCTGTTCATCGCATCCAGTGTCGAACGGCCCTTACGGAATCCATATTGCTCCAAATGTAGGCTTCCGTTTAGGTCCAGCTCCTCTTGGATCCTGGTAGCAAGAAGTCTCTCAGCAGCCTTACCCATATTATTTATGAGGCTGATAGGACGGTACTCGCAAACGTCTGGGTTTGTATTCGGTTTGGGAAGAAAACCCGTTCTGGCCTCCTTCCAGCATTGAGGGAAAGTGCGGTGTTGCAGCCCATAATTCAAAATGTCCGTCATCTCCCACGGTACTATTCTGGCCAGGCCTTTAATGACCGCTGCCGGAACTCCATCTGGGCCCGGACTCTTCTTGTTATTTAACTTGTTAATTGCGGCAATCACTCATCCTCTGCGAACCTGCCACGTTCGCACAAGACTGCCTCCCGTCTTATCTCCTCCTCCCGTGGGAAAAGTACGGACATCTGGCGCGCCGCTTCGTCTTCATTCAGCGCAGGCACTCGCCTCCCCAATCGCTTCATTACTATTTGGAAGGCTCGCCCCCACGGGTCAGCATCGAGCTCACCACACAGTTTCCTCCATTTAGATCTCTTGGCGTTCTTAATCAGGTAGTTCGACGTTTTCCGAGCCGTCCTATAGGCCTCCATAGTTTCTTCAATCTGAGCCACAGATCCCTGTCTAGCTCGTAATCTTTGGGCCGTTCGTTTATTTCGCTGAAATATGATTCTTTGATCTCCTGGTTCCACCAGTACACAGGGCGGTATCTATGCTTCGTTTCCGGTATGCTGGAAATTTCGTTTGAGATTATTTCTTGGAGGACCTCCGGATCCAACCTTCTGCCGTCGGAGATTTTGCGTGCCGCTCTCTCCACAATTATGTTCACCTGTCTGCTAGTGAGTCTTCTTGCCGGGTTCCGTACAGCAGGGGTCGCCGAACAGACGTGTATTATCAAGGAGACCGCAAGGTGATCACTCCCGGTCTCCTCTTTCAAAACTCGGAATTCGGTTCTATCAGTGACCATTCTCCCATCCACGATCACCAGATCGAGGATGGATTCATGGCCCCTCGCTCAATAAGTCGGAGTTCCGTCTTTCAGGCATGTGGTACCGGTACCTGCAAGGAAGTCCTCCAGGACACTTCCTCTGTTATTCGTGGTCCCAGCGCCCGCCGCCACTGTCCTACAGTTGAAGTCTCCAAAATAATAGCTCTCTTGGGGGACTGCATAACCAAGCGTTGCAACTGTGTCATCCGGTGTTGGTACTCTTCAACGGACACATTAGGGCTAATGTAGACTGGCTTTCTTCCAGTTCCACGGCTACCACACCCTGCGCTCTGTGATACAGACTAAAGTCCCTAATGCCTGTTGCTCGCTTCATCGCGACGTCCCCCGCCATATCAGACACCCACTGCGAGTGAGCGGCCGCGAGGACATTTGGCTCGGTAGCCACAATAATATCAAAACACCCACGGTTGGCAATCTCCTCCACCAGATAATTGGCGAGGAGACTGCGGTTGTGATTCGATAACAGGATCCTTAACATGTCTTACAACAATCGGAGCTGCCGGTCCTGTGCGTCGAGTTCTTACAGCCTAGGCACCTAATGGCCTCTCGACATTCTCGAATAAGGTGCCCCGCACCGCCACAGTTGTAGCATAAGCTACCACGGTCAGGACCCTTGCAATTTCTGCTACCGTACCCTGTAGCCCAGCATCGATGGCAGCGCTCATTTTGTGTTCTGATATACGTCCGACAGTGGACCCACCCCACCCGAAGCCTGGAGGCAACCAGCTTGGTCGCCCCTCTGTGAGTAGCGATGACCGTAGGATTTTTTGTTTCTCCATATGCACCTCTTAGAGATGTTATTCTATAGCTTTCCTCTTTGCCAAGGACCCTGTCTAGCGCCACCTTTATTTCGTTTTCCATGGTGTCATACTCCAGATCTTTAATATGCACCACGGTTCTTCTGTCGCCTCTCGTACGAAGATCCACCTGTAGATCTGCCGCTCGGTCTCTTAACATATTAGTAAATTCGCCGGCCTTTTTGGTTCCTTGGATTCGGACCTCCACTTCCTGGTTGCGGCCCTTTCTAATTGAGAGGACTTCTCCTGGTTCCTCCCTGGAGACTCTATCCTTGACTGTTTTTAAGAGGTCAGCATACGACTTCCCAGGTGCTCTCACCACCACTGTCTTACCCTCCGTCACTGGTGGGGCGGCCCTACGCACAGAAGCCGATCGCGATCTGGCTCGTGTTTGATCCCCCAAATTAGGAAGGATCATTTTTGGCGGCGATTTTTTCTCCCGTGACAGGTAAATAACTATATTCCTTATAAATATACCCTCCGGTCCAGGCGGTATGATGAATACCACTTCCTCGGGTTTACTGACGACCCTCCTCATGGCCTTAATCACTTGCGCTGCGGCTGCCTTTTCTCCTTCTTCGTGTACCCCTCGAGGTAACACAGTTATCCTCCAACACGGTGGAGTCCTGGATGATCATTGCCCCTGGTTTGGTGCCATGAAACTGGCTGCCGGGTCTCGTCTTGGTCAAGTTAACATAGTGGCAGCTGTCCTCCCCAGGCGTTAAGTTGGTCACCTGGGTAAGCCTGTTCATCGCCCAGGTTGACCATCTGCTTGGCAGTCTCTCTAATAGTTGGTCATCAGTAAGGTCTTGTTCTAGAATATCGTCCTCCCTGTGGGGTCTATCTGTTTGTGTCCCCTGCGTATTTGTGTCAACACCAGCCGCTTCCTCCTCTACCAGTTGAAGCTCCTTGTAAATCTCAGATAACTCCCGCTCATGCGCTTTCATAAAAGCCGGGCGGATTTACCTAGGCCTTGGCGTAATTGTAGTAGGGCGTGTCCCAGTCTACATGCAATATTCTAAGAGTTAGCGGGGCATCCTCCTCCTCGGATGAGCCCGCCCTGGCCCGTTTAACGCTCTTTGTCTCCGTAATCCTCCAAGTTTTCTTTTCCTGTGTCCTTGAAGACCCTGAGGCACTTACCTCCATCCCCTCCTCCATGGCGTTGATGGATATTAACTATTTTGGTGTTTTTGGGCTCTCCGCCCAATTCCTATTACTTTAAGACCCCACAAGGGGGGATTCAAAATTTTCAAATTTGGGGGCCCAAAATTGGGCAAAATTTTTGGGTGGCACCAGAAGATGTACAATCTTATGATTCGTCCAGAACCGGGAGGAGTTTCCTCTAGGCCCACCCAGTCAAAAGTTATTTGAGATCAAAGTTTCCCCAATTACTAGGCGGTTTGACTGAAAAATTTCCCAATTTGGGAAAAATTTTTTGGGGCGCCAAAAGATGCACAAACTCGTGATTCGCCTAGATCCGAAAGGATTTCGTTCTAAATTCCCGAGAACTTGTCATCTAATATGTACACTTCTGCAAGTGTAAATAAAGGTAGTTTAACATGATTGTCATCAGTTGAAATTGACCAGTCTGCAAATATTTTATTGTAATCTGTTGTAAGGTTTTTGTCTTAATTTATGTAATTAAACCTCTCATAACTTTATACCTCATCTAAATTGCTTCCACATAATTTTGCTGTTTTATTTTTAATTATTAAAATTTGTGTAATTTATGTACTGTTACAATCTCTTTTGTAGGTCAATCTTGAGTGAGTTCAGTTTGCACATCATTGTCAGACGTCTGTAGAAAATTTTAAGTGAATTCTTCTCTAAATATTAGGAGTTTCACTGGAAGTTTCTTTCGTTTGATAACAAGGTTGTACGAAAACCAAGCACTGACAATTGAAGTTCCAAACAATATTTCAAAAATAATTTTTTTTATACGGCTTGATTTAACGTCGAAGCTTTTAATGTGGAATATGAGCTCATTTGGTCAGACAATATAAATGCTTTTGCACTGTTGTAGTCTCTTACCACCTTGGGTTTCATGATGTCCTCCCTCTCTTCTGTTTTGTTACAGTTTTGTCTCTGTGTATTGTTGAAATCATTAATACATCCCTGTTATTTTTTCATTTCAATACTTTTTTTTGTACCTGAACATCAGGGTATAACTATTTATTTACCTTTTTTCAGTTTGGTAAAATATTTCAAAAATGTATATAACAGTCAAGCAACTGAGATAGCATTCATCCAGCATCAAGTAATGGTCCAGCAAGCTCTAACATATATTTTTCTGGAACCCCTTTGCCTGAAACTGGTTCTTTTCCAGCTTATGTAGATTCCATGAGTAACCCCAAACAAGGCATAATTTGAAAAGTTTCATCTCACGCTGATGTCTTTTTTTGGACAGTATTGATGAAAGACAAGCTGTCCCCAGAAAAGAATTATGTTTATAGATTCGCATCTCTTCCTGAGGATTCACTGCATCTTGAAACTTTGGGAGAAGCTAGTCGATGAGTTATTGAACTTTGTTTAGTCTTTCATCATATGGTGCATTTTCATTATTTGAAGTGTGGAACATTCTCAGAAGAATCTCAAACATGTTACAATAAATTAGCTTACTAACCTGATTAGAATACCACAGACTTGCTATATACTTGGCATTTTACCAAGACCCATTCACAAAATTGTCCGGTAGAATTTTTTCATTTTATTTATGTCAGTTGGATTCCATTATTTTATTCTAGAGCTTTTTATAATTCTCGGTTGGTCTCTTTCTCTTTTCAGATTCAATCTTTTGTTTGCATAATGATTTGCTCACTGACTAATAAATTGAAAATGGCATCATTGTTAAAAAATGCATAATATTCTTCTTGGGGGTTGGTGTCTGTAACTTTAATGTTATTTTATGATTAAGTAATAATGGAAAGGTATAGGGAAAAATAACAGGATTTTCACCGGCAAGTCTGCAAGTCCTCATAAAATATCACGCATATCTAAGATTTTAACTGCAGTTAGATTCATTATCTCCTTCACTGTTATCATTGTCTAGTGCATTTTGAAAACATTAGATTTGAATAAAATTCTCTACAAAATTAACTGGAAATTTCTATTTGTTTATTGGAAAATTAACAAAGTTAAACCTAAAAAACTAACAAATCTAAAAACGTGTATTTTCTGACAAAATGTTTTTGTGTTTTGCCCCATTTTCCGTAAAATTTAAGAAAGGTAGAGGTCTGGGACCACTTTTATTCAATTTCTTACATGAAAAACCATAAGGAAGCACCAAATTTACCCCTTGATTTTTACCCAAGAATTTTAGTACAGTTTAATTTCACAGAGGCAGCAGAAAGCAGGGCTAAATGTTTCACGAGCCGAAACTAACGAACCATTTTTGTATTTATATGAATCTATGTTTTTTTCTTCTTGTTTTTGGCTATAGAATCATATCCTGTGAGATTGCCATGCAGTTTGGAATCATCTCCATTTACCTTAGTGAGGTTCATTAGCTTAACCGTTCTAGGTTTTACCAGTTCTTATAATTTACTACATGTTAGTGACACTTGATCCATCATAAAAATGAAATTCAAATAATATACCGTAATGTTAAAAAACTTCAATAATTACAATGTTCATCACATTAAATCACAATATATATTTATTTATGTTAAAACAGAATGTAAACATAACTGCATTCATAGTTTCATGCATATGTAAACAGCTGGATTCATCATTTCATTACTGCTCCAGCATGAAATATCTGGAAAATTAATACTACTTAATACTTATTACTTTCAGCTAATTGTGAGGTTGTGACTACAACTTTCAATATAAAAAGATTTCTGTTGCGAGCCCAAGTTTCACGATGTCTTCTTGTGAGGATAAGCATGTGAGCCACATGTAGTTCACATGGCCTCTGATTTAAAGAATCAGTGAGCCAAGAGCCATGTCATGGCCTCAGACATATTTAATGTAAGCCGTATATGGTGCACATGGCAATCAATGTGTTAATATTATACGCCTGTTCTTGGGTTCTTACTTTTTTCATTAAGAAAGGTTGCATCAATATCAAATATAATCTCATCCAAGCCATCATAAAACATAAACCAAGAACAGTCATTACGGAATTACAAGAAAGGTGTTTATGAAGTCTATTTGTATGTTTTTTTTTTTATTAAAAATACTTAATTTAACTTTTTTTTGTTTTTTTACAGATGGGCTTATAAATAATACTTTAATTAATGAAGCGCTGCCTCTTAATAAAAATATTAAATTAGAGACTCAACAGTATAATGTAGCAGAAATGATATGCTTTTTTCACCACACCACATGACTGAAACTGATTCATCATCTGAGCACATAAGCTTTTTTAGTTTTTTTTTTGTATGTTTGGCTGACTGAGGACCATAAAGCAGTATTTTTTGCATTAATTTCTCTTTCTTCTGTGTGTTTTCTATCCTGGTTTTTCAACGGTTCTTTATTCTTATGCTTTGTTTTTGACTTCTCTCTTCTGACCAAATGTCAATGTTTCTTTTTCTCCTTCTCTTACAAATCCTTGAAATCTTTAACGATTTTCTGAAATTGTTCTATTTTGTAATATCTCCTTAAAATATTTTAATTTCATTTAGAACCACTGAAATCTATTGATTTCTTTTCTTTTTGCTGTAAATGCAGTTGAAAAGCCTGTTAAAAGATTTGGCTCTTCTTTATGTGATGGAATCTGACATTTTCTCGGTTTCATTGTATTTGTAAATATCTTTATTAGTTCTTAATTTGTATCCATTTTCTTGTATTCTTATTGGTCCTAGGAATTTTCTCAAATTTTTACTTTGTTTCTTCTATTGGATTTATTTTATCTGATTTCAAATTAGAGATGCTTCTGATGCAAAGAGGTCTTCTGGTTTGATTACTGTATTTTGGTGTATGATTTTGGCATCTACTGAGTTGTCCTTTTTGTTGAACATATCTTTTGTTAGTTGGTAGGCTAATTTTATTTTTCTCATTCTTGTTTGTTTGGCTTCTTTATCTAAACCATTAATTTGGATTTTGCTCCCATATATTTGAATTTGTTGACTATTGATTTTTTCGTATTTTGATTTTAGGGACTTGGGAAAACCTTGGTTGATTATGAATTTTGCCTTTTTGAAAGAAATTTTTAGCCTTACTTTCCCTGCAATTCATTTTTAGGTGGTTTGTTGTTCTGCTGCCTTTTTGAAGTTCTCCAAGAAATTTGTATTGTCATCACAAAGGTTAAGCAGTTAATTTCGATTCCTTTCAATTTCAGACCCAATTTTATTTAGTGATTTGTTACATCTTTCTTCATCTTTTCCCTTTTTCTTATTATCTTCTCTAGAATACAGATAAAAATAGTTTGTGCTAAACCATTCCCCTGTCTTACTTCTGTTTTAATTTCTAATTCTTCTGACACTTCTCATATGGATTTTACTTCCAATTTTGTGTTTGTAAGAATCTATTTAGTAATTTTAATTGTGTTGGGATCCACACCAAATTCTTCTAGGATGTTAATAAGGAACTTCTATCGATTGAGTTGTATGGTTGGTATTTGGTAAGTATTTAAATTTTGGTATATGTGGTAAATTTTAATCTGTGTTTATTTATTTAATTGAAATAGACAGGTATGAAACCCATGAATACAAAATCATATTAAAAAAAAACAAAAAAAACATAAGTATCAGTGTTTAACAAAATATCATTCATAAGTTAGAATAGCTCTTGATAAGGTATTATTGGTACTTAATCTAGTGTTATAAATGTCTGGTCTAGTTAATATAGTAAGTCAAAAAGTTGCAATAAATTAAGATTTAAATTTTATTGACAAATATTAAATGTCCTCATCAAAGATAATTCAATTCTTGGAATTTTTAACAAATTCAAAATATGAGTAAAGTTAAGCGCATAGAATTGCCAATTTTATAAGCAGTATATCTAAGAAAGATTGTATGTGGTATTTTTAGTAATTTTAATTGCAAGTCAGCTAAAGGTCGCCAGATAACAGAGCCATAATTTACTGCTGGTTATATGAATGCATAACCTAAAATTCTGCAGAGTTAACATTCCTAAAATTTGTAGAGAATCTCTTAACAAAATTTTAATTTTTAGAGACTCAATAGTATAACCAGTGTTTTCATAAAGGATAAATTTCTATCAAATTATATAGTTAAGTCTTTAATAGAACATATCTTTTGTATTGCAGTTTATTCGTTAAATAATTATATCGTTTGCAAATCTTCCAAATTGAATATGAAAAACAATTTTTTTAAGTTACAAGAAATACTATTTAAATCGCATAATTTTTACACAAAGTTCAAGTCAGTTTTAAGTAATTTAATATAAACTAGATTTGTAATAGGCTTAAACAATTTAATTATAATCTGCAAAAAATAAAAATAAGTGTAAATAGCATATAAATAAACTAACGCCATCGATAAATAATATGAAAATAAAGAACCCAAATGCATGCCTTATCTTACTACAGATCTAACGTAAGCTGGCTTAGAGATAAAATTATCAGTTTTAACATAGAGAATTCTGTTGTTTCAAAATATATGTATCCAAGACAACAATTTATTATTACATCCATACGCAGCAAGTTTTTTAATAAGTAATTTGATATTAACTACATCAAATGCACAACGAAAATCAGTATAAATTGCATAAAGATAATAAGCATCATTTATCTTTCACATAAACATACAAGTTTGTTTGTGTGGAGTCATCAGATTCTAGTGAAATTATTACTAAGTGTATACAACACTCTTAAGTCGTAAAGCTTTATTATTAAATTATACTGTTAAAGTTGAGGAATCTTTATCTAACAATTCCAAAGATTTTTTTTTTAATATGCTAATAAAAATGATGATAGATCTTCTATTTTGTTATGTACTTATGATTTTGTATTCATGGGTTTCACGTCCGTCTATCTGAATTAAATAAAGTTTAACATTTACCACACTTACAGAAATTTAAAAACTTACCAGATACTGATTACCCAGCCTTTGCTTGAAGATAAAAATGGAAAATCTATAAAGAATAGTATACTTTTTTTTTTAATTTCAAAATGGTACTTACTTTAATAACATGCCTCGCATATAATAAATTTATATAAAATCTATGTAGCATCCATCAATAAATTAATTGCCTGCTATTATTGCAATAACACAGTTAAGGTAATATTGTAAATAATAAATGTCTCGTTCTTGTCACGCTCGCTAGAATTGTGAAGTGGATGGTGAAGAGCCATCACTATCATCTATGCAGGCGAATGGTGTCTGTTTTTTTTTGGTTCGTGGTATTGGATTTTGGAATCGAAATCTTACCTTCGGTTGGTGGTAGTTTAATAATTTTTCAAAGTACTTACTAAAATTTTGCAATTGTCCTTATTGTTAAGGCCTAATTTTCCATTTTTATCTTCAAGCAAAGGCTGGGTAATCGGTATTTGGTAAGTTTTTAAATTTCTGTAAGTGTGGTAAATGTTAAACTTTATTTATTTAATTCAAATAGACGGATGTGAAACCCATGAATACAAAATCATAAGTACATAACAAAATAGAAGATCTATTAAAGAATATAGAAGAGTGGATTAAAGAAAAGTGTTCAGAAGTAGAAAGAGAAATGAACATTGGTAAAATAGAGGGAGCATAGAGGAAAGTTGAGGAAAGTTTTGTGGCACATAAATTAAAATCCAATAATGTGTTAAACAAAGATGGTACACCAATTTATAATACGAAAGGTAAAGTCGATAGGTGGGTGGAATATATTGAAGAGTTATATGGAGGAAATGAATTAGAAAATGGTGTTATAGAGGAAGAAGAGGAAGTTGAAGAGGTCTGAATTTAAGAGAGCATTAAAAGATTTGAATGGCAGAAAGGCTCCTGGAATAGACGGAATACCTGCAGAATTACTGCGGAGTGCAGGTGAGGAAGCGATTGATAGATCATACAAACTAGTGTGTAATATTTATGAAAAAGGAGAAGTTCCGTCAGACTTCAAAAAAAGTGTTATAGTCATGATACCAAAAAAAGTAGGAGCAGATAAATGTGAAGAATACAGAACAATTAGCTTAATTAGTCATGAATCAAAAATCTTAACTAAAATTCTATACAGAAGAATTGAGAGGAAAGTGAAAGAAGTGTTAGAAGACCAATTTATTTTCAGGAAAATGATAGGGACAAGGGAAGCAATTTTAATGCTCAGATTAATAGTAGAAGGAAGATTAAAGAAAAACAAACCAACATACTTGGCATTTATAGACCTAGAAAAGGCATTTGATAATGTAGACTGGAATAAAATGGTCATTATTTTTAAAAAAACTAGGGTTCAAATACAGAGACCACCGGGTTGGTCTAGTGGTGAACGCGTCCTCCCAAATCAGCTGATTTGGAAGTCGAGAGTTCCAGCGTTCCAGTACTAGTAAAGCCAGTTATTTTTACACGGATTTGAATATTAGATCATGGATACCAGTGTTCTTCGGTGGTTGGGTTTCAATTAACCACACATCTCAGAAATGGTCGAACTGAGAATGTACAAGACTACACTTCATTTACACCCATATATATCATCCTCATTCATCCTAAATAGAATTATCTAAATGGTCTTTACCAGAGGCTAAACAGGAAAATGAAAGAAAAAGGGTTGAAATACAGAGATGGAAGAGTAAAATTGGTAACATTTACAAGAACCACACAGAAACAGTAATAATTGAAGAACATTAAAAAGAAGCTGTAATAAAAAAAGGGAGTCTGACAAGGACGTACCCTTTCCCCGTTTTAATCTTTACATAGAACTAGCAGTTAATGATGTTAAAGAACAAGTCAGATCCGTAGTAACAGTACAAGGTGATAGATAAAGATGCTACGATTTGCTGATGATATAGTGATTCTAGCTGAGAGTAAAAAGGATTTAGAAGAAACAATGAACGGCATGGATGAAGTCCTAAACAAGAATTACCACATGAAAATAAACAAGAACAAAAGTAATGAAACATAGTAGAAATAACAAAGATAGACCACTGAATGTGAAAATAGGAGGAGAAAAGATTATAGGATTATAGGAGGAGAAGATTTTTGTTATTTGGGAAGTAAAATTACTAAAGATGGATGAAGCAGGAGCAATATAAAATGCCGAATAGCACAGGTGAAACGAACCTTCAGTCAGAAATATAATTTGTTTACATCAAAAATTAATTTAAATGTCAGGAAAAGATTTTTGAAAGTATATGTTTGGAGTGTCGCTTGATATGGAAGTGAAACTTGGACGATCGGAGTACCTGAGAAAAAAAGATTAGAAGATTTTGAAATGTAGTGCTATAGGAGAATGTTAAAAATCAGATGGGTGGATAAAGTGACAAATGAAGAGGTGTTGCGGCAAATAGATGAAGAAAGAAGCATTTGGAAAAATATAGCTAAAAGAAGAGATAGACTTATAGGCCACATATTAAGGCATCCTGGAATAGTCGCTTTAATATTGGAGGGACATGTAGAAGGAAGAAATTGTGTAGGCAAGCAACATTTGGAATATGTAAAACAAATTGTTAGGGATGTAGGATATAGGGGGTATACCGAAATGAAACAACTAGCTCTAGATAGAAAATCTTGGAGAGCTGCATCAAACCAGTCAAATGACTGAAGACAAAAAAAAATGTAGGCCTACTGTGCAAAATATTTTGATATGTCTATAATGAAATATCTTATATTCTAGATAGTTTGTTACTTAAAGTATAACTCATACACACAAACTCATGTTTAAACTTGAACGTGAATGGACATGAATGTTTGCATAATCCTGACTGTAAACATTCTAGAACGCACAGTCTCTGTTTTGATTTCAATGTGATATGTTGTATTGTTGCTATTTTTAATACCATGGTTAGGTAATGTACACTTGTTTATAAAGTAATCTTGTTAGTAGTGAACTTCTCTTTTATGCAATATTTTTTATTTTATTAATTGGAGAGATTTTTATTTTAGCTATAGAGAAACTGGGATAAGACAAAGTGAGTGCAGTTGGTAGTTACATAATTTATACTAACTGTATTGTTATTGTAAGAACCCTTATATTTTATAGAAACTGATTATGGAGTGTTCAACTGGAATTCACACTAAAACAGTATGTCACTAATTGACTTACAATAGTCTTCAGTATTGCACGACATTTTAGAGTTTACTGCACTGCAAATAACATTGATATCTTTAAGAAGTGCATGCACTAAAGCAAAAGATATTTGTACTTTTCATAAAACTGAATATTTAGATAAATATAATCACATTAATGGGAAAAATTGCTCAACCCATTTAGCTGATACACTAGACCGGTTAAGAAATCTCTTTGAGAAATATCTTTGACACTTACAACAAGCAATCCAAATTCAAAATTAATTCCAGGCAGAGCACTGTGTACAAAATGCTTAAACAAAATACAAAAACCACAAGATGATATAGTAAGCGAACTGGAATGTCAAGATATATTTGAGCCTCAATGTGTTTTAATAGAGTTGGTGAATAAAGCTTGTTCAGCACTTGGCATTTTCCTTGTCAAGGTTCAAAATTTATCAAGCAGTGCAAAGGAGAACCAATTTTAAAAAATAAAGTTACCAAAATAGCACAGTCAGTTACGTAATAAAACGATCATTTGATTTAAATATTTCTACAGAAGAAACCAGTTTAGTACCACAAAATTATGCAGGTTTAGTTAGGGAATATGAAGAATTAATCATTAAATTAAAGGATAAAATGAAAACAGTAACATCAACCCGGGAAAAAATTAATATTTTGAGTTTATTACCAAGCAGCTGGAGCATTCAGAAAATTTAAACTGAGTTTAGTGTTAGTCAGTATTTAGCATGACATTCCAAACAATTAGTTAAAACAAGTGTAATGTTGCCACAAATTTGCAAAAAGAAATGTAATTGGACCCACCGGGTTGGTCTAGTGGTTAACGCGTCTTCCCAAATCAGCTGATTTGGAAGTCGAGAGTTACAGCGTTCAAGTCCTAGTAAAGCCAGGTTATTTTTACACGGATTTGAATACTAGATCGTGGATACCGGTGTTCTTTGGTGGTTGGGTTTCAATTAACCACACATCTCAGGAATGGTCGAACTGAGAATGTACAAGACTACACTTCGGTAACTACCATTTAGATAATTCTTCAGAGGATGAACGAGGATGATATGTATGAGTGTAAATGAAGCCTTCGGTAGTTACCGGAGGCTAAACAAGAAAAAGAAAGAAAGAAGTCATGTAATTGATGAAAATATTATTAAATGTGTCCAAGATTTTTACCAGAGTTATGAGCACAGTCGAATGATGCCAGGCAAGAAGGATTGTGTCTGTAAGACAAGCTGATGGGAAGAAAATTAATATTCAAAAAAGGCTCAACTTATGTATCTTTAAAAATATTTTTTCAAAATTTGCTGATTTAAGACCTAAATTATATGTTTTGGCTTGCGGATCAGGTTCTCATTCTATTTGCGTGTGTCGCCCATCGAAATGTAAAATTCATGTTAGCTGCTCTAAAAATGAAATTTGATTATTAATTCTCCTCCTTTCTCCTCCTTCCTTTATTCTCCTTTCCTTTTCTCCTTTCCTTTTTCTCCTTTCCTTTATTCTCCTCCTTTCAACTATGGTATGTGATGTAGAAAATGAAACGTGCATGCTGTCACACTGTAAAAAATGTCCAGACACTAATTAAGTGCTCAGATTACTGCAATAGAGCTGGTATGATTTTGATTCTGAAATTATCTTCAAACGGTAGGTTTCTGTTGACTGTTGTGAACTAACTACTCAAATTGTTCCATTTCAAGAGTACTTATATATACTTACAAGGGAAAGGACTGAAAATTTAAATAATCTAAAAAGGCATCATTTTGTTGCAAAGAAAAACTAATTACCTAAACATTGAAAAGGAAAACTTGTTGGAGTGTGAATGCATTCTAATGGGAAACTGCTCTCAAAACTATTTTTTTGTGATACAGGATGAGTTCAGTTATTACTGGTCAAAAATGTATGCCACAGTACATCCATTCCTTATATATTTTAAAAAAAGAAAGAAAATTACAAACTCAAAGCTACTGTGTGATTAGCGAGTGCTTGAAGCACAATACTACATCATTCTTCTGCTTCCAAAAGCAAGTTATAAATAAAGTAAAAGCACTGTTACCACAAGTTAAACAATTTTTTATTTTTCTGATTACTCCTCAGCCCAGAATAAAAACAAAAAAATTCATAAATTTCTGTACCAACAAGAAGATTTTGAGATCACAGCTGAATGGCATTTTTTTGCTTCATACAATGGAAAAGGACCATGTGATTGTATTGGTGGAACTGTTGTAAAAAGGACGTGGCTAAAGCAAGTCTTCAACAGATAATCGACAATCAAATTGTTATATCTTCTGAAATATACAATTATTACAAAAACAATATTAAAAATATAAGATTTATTTTCTGCTCTAATAAAGATGTTCAAGAGACTGAAGAATACCTCAGTTCTCGTTATCAGGTAATCACAAGAGTTTCAGAAACAAGAACCTTTCACAGTTATGTTCCAAGTCAGAAATGTATTTTGAAAGTCCCAGCGACCTCTGAATCAGAAACACTTACGTTAGTATCGGTACATAAGGACTTAGTGTTTCTGATTGCTTTATAGGTTTACCAAATCCAAAATGTAAAAATTATGTCTGCTGTGTATATGATGGCAAGTGGTGGTTAGGTGAAGTCATTGAAGTCAAAATACATGAAAAGGAATATCGAATACACTTTTTCCATCCACAGGGTCTTGGTACTTCATTCAAGAAATCATTGAGGGATAATCAAGCATGAGTTCAACTGGAAAATATTTTAAAGATTCTCACACCTTCAGAGCTTTTTATCAACTACTGGAAGAGGACACATCATTACGTCCTAAAAGATGAATGAAGATTTAACATTTCTACTCTATAAAATAATGGCAGGAGCACAAAGTTATGTTAGTTAAGTTTGTTGTCAAGAACTCCAAGATTTATTCATAATCTCCATTTGCAGGAGTAAAATAAGATAAAAGTGAACTGAACAACATGTTAATATATTTGAATAGTTTATAATTTTGTAATTATTATTTATCATTCTGTAATTGACTATTTATTAATTATCAATTTATTCATTCTAATGAGTTTAGTTGTAATTTTTATAATCTGAAAAAAACATAACATCAGTATTTTTGGATACGTTTTTTACGGTTGGAAGGAACAGTGGTTTTGTTGGCGTTATTACTCGTCAACCTTTTGAGTAACAAATTAAGTTTTATACGGTTTTAAAGTACTTATTGCTCTAAACATTTCAGAATTTTGCCACATGTGGTTTTTGGGCCCCAAAAATGAGACATTTTCAAAATCTTACAATTTTGCGGCCATTTTTTTAATGAAGGACAATAGGTAACAGCCCAACTTTTTCTTTGTATGTACTACTTGTACCTAAGTATTAAAAAGTAAAAAACCGGCCTGTTACTCTAAGCCCTTCATCATTTATTTTGGGCCCAAAATTTGTAAAAGCAACAATTTGTAAATGTACCTTAGTAAACATTACAAGATTTGGTTATGTAACAAAATTAATTTTGAGTACAGTAAGATGAAGTTCCATCTTTACTCTTTCCAAAAAAAAAGGCTTTTTTGACCCTATATACAATGTAAAATAAGAATTCTACACCTCATGGAAAAAGTGACAAAAATGGCTGTTTTTACTTGTTGAAGAGTCAGAAAATAGTTTTATTTGTTCAGTTTTTGGTCAATATTGCAGACGCAACGTTGTTTGAGAGCCAACAGTTTAGTTGACGTCGTAATACCGGACTAGAATTTTTCAACAAAGCTAGTGAACAGTATTATCAACAACAGCGAAACCACATGATCAATGTAACATAACATTATTTATTATCATAATTCTATTCCGAGTGGGGGAATGATGATGTCAACACCTGGTCTAGTAGTTTTGTTTGTGCAATAGGCGTGTTAGCTTCAGTTGTGCTTCGTAAGTTTTTGCGACAATTCCAAATAAATTTAACTTTAGAAAAGGCATTTGAAATTGTTTGTTCGGTTATAAAATTTATCGTTTATTCTTATTTCCCAGCAGAATCATGTACATTTCTAAAATGTAAAACTGTAATTGTATAATTCTTCTATTTCACCATTTTAACTCATTATTAATTTTATACAAGCTATTTGTTCCGCCAAGGTCTTCCCTTTCTATACAACCCTGATATATTCTCCAAATTGTTAATTGATGTGTTAATCTCTTCTATTCTATTCTCTACAACTTTTATAAGAAAAAGGTTATTGAAAGAAGAGAAATTCCTCTGTAATTATTAACTTCCATTATGTGTCCTTTTTTGTGTAAAGGATGAACTGCCATTCTTGTGGGATTTTTTCTGTCTTCCAAATGTTCTAAAATAATTTCTCAAATAGATCATACATTAGTTAGCTGATCATCATAATTTTAAAAGTTGCAAAGTTATCGAGTCCTCACCGGATGCTTTATTAAATTTTAGAGATCTGATTTCTTTACTTCTTTTTTATTTAGTGGACTTGATTTTTCTAGTTTAGTTAGTGGTTCCAGTAATATAGCTTTTATTGGGGGGTTTTTGCAGTTTTAATAGTTCTCAAAAAATAATGTACTAAAATTTTACTACCACAAGTTTATATGACTGTTATGTTTAAAAATGTTTTTTTCTTTAATTTGGTAGAAAATAATTTTCTTAGAGATTGTAATTGGGTAATATTTTATTGTAATAAAAAATGCAGTTGATTTGAATTTCAGTTTAAGAAATTTGTTTATAATATTATAAATTGTGATTTTTATGTGTTATTAACTAACATTTTGTTCATAATGTAAATTATTTTAAAATTATGTAGTTTGATTTTATAACGTATCTGTAAACTTTAACATCCACTTATTTATTTTTTAATCTAATAAACAATATTCCACATAAAACAGACTTGATTTTTATTTAAAACATACACCATTCTTTTTGTAAAAACAAATTGGTTGTATTTCAGTGTGATCAGATGCAAGTTTATTGTTTACCTTGTACTAAAATAAATTAAAGCTCCTCACTTCATCCAACCTACATGGTTAGAGTGGTAGATGTGTGTCTATATTCAGGCTTTAGGTTTGAATCGTTGGTTTTGAATATTTTAACACATTACATAAATAAAAGAAAATATGATTTATAACTATCTTTTGTATTCTAAAATGTTTTTTTGATCAACGTCTTTTAAAAATAATATATAATCTTACCTTTTCCATTTAAAACTTTTAGTGTCCCAACCATGGGGGTTTGAGTGTGGTGGCCTCATATCAAAAAAGATTGTTTTCAGGTTGTAGCATTTTAAAATTTCATTTTTCTATATTTAATGGTTAAATAGTTATTAGTGTGTGTGTGTGTGTGTGTGTGTGTGTGTGTGTGTGTGTTTATGTTTATATACTGCCTATACTCCTTACTAATTAAGATATCATGATTTTTCATGGTTGCCATATGCAGGAAAAGCCAGGAAATATAAATTTAGTTAAGAATTTTTAGAAAAATTCAGGAAAAATCGCAGAGAATTGCATTTTGTTACTGAATAAAGATTATGTTAATTAATAAAGTATTTTTTTAAGTAATGCCAAATTATATTTGGTCATACTTTCCCGGCGTCAGGAAGTGGCAACCATCACCCAGCACATTGCAACTACTTGCTCTAAGCAGCCATTAACATGTCCTGTTCTTATTTATATTTCCTAATTATTATTTTATGATAAAGGAGGAATATTCCAAATTGCATTTTTTTTTTCACGGGTAAAATTTAAAAAAAAATACAATTAAAAAATGTAAAGTTTAACTGTTTTTCTTGGAATCTAAAATCTCAAACCACCATGATTTTTTTTGTTGTATTTTAGGTAATTAATTGACACCTGAAAAGACTGTTTAATGACTTGTGGTTTAATATAAACTTACACCCAGAATTCATCAGTTGAGAAGAGGTAGAATGTTTATCATACTTTTTGTGATGCGTGTAAAAAACATTTTGGACTGGACAATATGGGCTGAAAGGCAGTGACTTCACACAGTACCTTTCCGACTGTGAAAAAGTTTGCTGCTTTCCTTTAGGAAAGCATAATCAAATAATTAAGATAGCCTTCACTAAAAAATTTTTTATCTGCTAGCACCACTTCAACTCGGCAGACTAAATCTTTGATCAGCAGTTGTGAGAACCGTGGTTGTGATACATATGTGTGTTCTTTGCAAATGATACATTTGAGTCCTGGACTTCATTTACGCAAAATGACAACAGTTCTTTTTTTTTGTAATTACGATATTTCTAAGGCGGAGATTACATGGGTTCTCAATATTGTACAAAATAAGTTATTAAGTTTTTGTGAAGATATTGGTGTGACTTTTAAAATTATTTTTTCTGATATTTTTATGGCGTCAAAATTACAGCTTGGAGGTACTAAACGCTCTTTTGTCGTCAATTATGGCCTTGCACCGTACTTTGATGGCATATGCTGGACTAATAATGATAAAATATTTTTCACGTAAACTTTAGTTACGTTTGTTTTCTATACAAAATAAGGTGTTCTGTTCTAGTTTTATTATCTGTATCGCTTTTAGCTGTGATTTTAGTTTTCCTTTAAGTTGTGATACATATTTTTTATATTGTTTGTTAAATTGAAATATGTGTATCTTAGCATTGTAATGTAGGCTAGTTTTAGTGAAAATGTTTAGCAATCTTGTGTGCGAGCTAATTATTTTAAAAAATTGCTTTAGTTATTTTTATTTCTTATCTGTGTTACTTTTAGTTACCATGATGTTCTTTTTTATGGAAGAAACTTGGTAAATATTTTTGTTTTTTTTTGTACTTGACCATGTAATTTACTGAAACACTTTATCACAAAAAATAGCCTAATTTTAAATGTATACTGTAAAAAAATCATTAAAAAATAAATTTAAAAAATGAATATAATAATAAAAAAAAGGTGAGTTGGGCAGCTACAGGGGTGGTAGATGCAGCAAAAAAATAAAATATTTATGTATTTTGCAGAGTAAATGGCGATAGAATATCATTAAGAGTCAGAAAATTTTTACTAGGTTGGTCAGGAAAACGAACCTTAAAATTAAGTACCACTTGGAAATCCTCTTTAATTCCTTCAATATAATTTATTCTGTTTTTTCTTTTAGCAGAAAATTGTTAATTTTTAAAGCTCAAAATAATATTAATATTTAAAAGTTGCCATCAGTTACATAGGTACAATACAATTTACAATACCTGGGTACTTCAGTTTTAACAAAAAGGGGGGGGGGCACTGATTTTTTATTTGTGGATTTTCACTTCTTTCTGATGCAAAGTAAATAACTTTGTTTAACTGAGATCTAATTGAGTTTAGTTAAGTTGTGAGGAAGTGTAACTGACGATTCGAAGTATTAAACTTCATATGGTATTACCATAACCTAACGCTCATTAATGTTGTCTAATTGCACAAGCCTGCAATGGATGCATTTTTTAGTTTTTGATAATTGATTCTTATGTAATTTTTTAACGCTGAATCCAAATATCAATCTTCATTTTTGTTTCATCGCATCAGGATTTTTCACAAATTTAAAAATTGTAAAAAGATGAAAAACTGCAAAAATGTGATACAATAAAATATATAAATAATTTTTTTTTTTTATATTAAATTAATATAATATACTCATTTTCTGGCTTATACTTTGCATTATTATAGAATGAAAAGTGCCACAAAATAAGCCTAATTTTTTTATAATGCTTAATTTTTATGAGGTACATTGTGCTTTTGGAAACCACTCCCCTCCTCACCAACCTCATCAAAATTAATGATGCATGTAAAATACAGTATAACCTCGATATAATGTGGTTATCGGGGGATTTATGTGACACCCGCATTATAGGCTAACTACGTTATTTCTAGAAGTAAATTTTAAATAATGAAGTGGATACAATTAAAAAATAGGCAAAAAATCAAGCAATAATGGTTTAATAGAAAAAAGGCCAATACAGTATAATGTGTACTTACATAGAAACAACTTAAGTACACAAGATACAATATTTTTTGGAGGACAGGTTATATCCATATCCAAGCGGTATATCGAGCTACATTATAGCGGGGCTGTACTGTACTTAACATTTTAAGCCATGTGTCAAAGTTTCTATGGACAGCTTATACTCTGCTTTGCGCTTTTCCTTCTATGTTCTCTATAAGGTTCATCTGTGTGTAACATCCAGCAGTAGTCTGCTGACATCATAGTAGTCCATTTTCCTTGATACCTCCTTACCCTGCTAATGCCCTGATTGAAATTTCTCGCCCATCTCTTTGCTAACAGGATCCAGATTTTCAGGAAAATAGTCTACATATGAATTTAGGAAGTGAACCTTTCAAGCTCGTGGAACAGCCTAAATTTTCAAACTTCTGCAGCATGCTCTCAAAGATTGATTTGAAGTTTGGATCCTTCTTATTGCCCAGAAACTGGGTTACTAGTTCAAAGAATATCAGAAAATTACATGACGGATCGATTCTGATTGAAACATTCAACGATGAACAGAGTCGATCTATCTTACGTCTCTGTAATATGGGTGGTATAAATATCAGTGCAGAATGCCACAAAACGTTAAATACGAGCCGGGAAGTGTTGCGATCTTTTTGTTGAGACCTTTTAGATGTAGATATCACTGAAATAGTTGATGAGTTTCGGCACCAAGATATTGTTGAAGTGAAACGTATAATGAAACGGCAGAGCGGAACAGAAGAACCGACACTGTCTATTATACTAACATTAAATCTCCCTGTTCCACCAGAGAAGATTAAAGTGTGTTACCTCTCGGTTCAGGTACGACCATTCATACCCAACCCACGGCGATGTTTCAGATGCCAAGGTTTTGGTCACACTACAACATCTTGCTCGAAAACGGAGATCTATGCTCGATGTTCTAAAGAAGGTCACAATGACACTAACTGCGAAGAAAGTGAAAAATATGCAAACTGCAGTGGTCCACATACAGCCCGCTCCCGAGATTGCCCAACCTTTAAAGAAGAAAAGGCAATTCTCAAAATCTGTACGGAGCAAAAGCTATCTTTCCCGGCTGCACGCAGAGAATATAAAAAGATAAATAATTCACGGAACCTAGTTAAACCAGATGTATCTTTTGCCACCGCTACATCGAAACAAACTCTTACAAATGTTAATAACCAGCAGTGCGGATCCTGCAATCAGCTTAAAAGACTTGTTCAGATGCTTTCTGATCAAGTAGCTTTCACTTACTTCAGCCACTATCTCAGAGCTGATAAAGATGAATAAAAAGTCTTTTGTCGCAGATAGTGAATCCAACAGTGTGATACATACAAAAGTCCCTGTTCCCAAAGTCTTACCGGCACGAGTAGGGACTATCACAGCTGGCAGTAAGCCACCTAATAAGCTCCCATAAAGGGATCCCACATAACCACCCCCTCTGGGATGTCAACTGCAGCATCCCATTCAAACAAATCTCCTCCACCATCGTCTCATATACTGGAGGATATGGTTGAAGAATCACCCGACCCCAGGGCATCGGAGTTCTTTAAAATAAAAAAACCGAATCACGTACAGCTAATTTATATATAATTTCCAAAATGTAATAATTTAATTTTTTTTTATTATTTATTTTTTTTTACACTTATGAACATTATTCAGTGGAATGTTAGAAGTATTCGGTCCCGCATTGAAGATATTAAAGTACTGGCGCACGCACATGATCCACTAACCATGTGTTTCCAAGAAACTCATCTTCTACATGACCCAATTACACTCAGAGGATACTTCTGTGAGAGATACGACTGCCTAGTAGACAGTAGGGAGAGTGGTGGAGTGCCTGTTTTCATGAAGAATGGGGTGTCGGCTACAAGAATTCAACTAACCACTCTCATTCCTGCTATTGCAGTAAAGGTCTCTATCCCCTTCAAATTGCATATTTGCAATCTGTATCTCTCACCGAACACTGAGTTCACTGCTGTAGATGTCTCAAATCTCCTAACGCAAATACCATCTCCATCATTAATAGTAGGAGACTTCAATGCCCACCATATTTCCTGGGGCTCAACCTTCTGCTCCACTTGAGGAAATATGATAAACAGAGTGAGACAAGACTTAGACCTTTTTGTCTACTGAATAATGGATCACACACACTCATGTACTTTTCATCTGGTACTGTATCTAACATAGATCTCTCCATATGCTCAGCGAATTTACTCCCTCATTTTAATTGGTCTGTTTGTGATGACTTTCACGGCAGTGATCACAGACCAATTATTATTGGTTTCGGTGTAGACTGCGAGATTAAAAGAAAGCCACGGAGATGGATTGTTGAAAAGGCAGATTGGAATGGATACCATAAAGCATTCCAATCACAGTATGACGATGGTGCGAACATCCTCGACCAATATTCCTCTTTTACGTCCATGATACTTGAGAATGCCAACAGATATATCCCACAAACATCGGGTAATCCTAGACGTCCTTTCGTTCCATGGTGGAATGATGATTGCAAATATGCTATTAGGAATCGACGGCAGGCACTACGCAAATTCAATAATAGACCTACAACTGAACATCTAAATTTGTACCGCAGAGCTAGAGCGGTCTGCCGTCGGGTCTTCTTGAATGCTAAGAGGAATTCATAGACGAAATATGAGAACACCATCTCACGTACAAAAAATATGTAAATTAATTTTTCTAATACCCCTCTTTACAAGCAAAAAGATTCTTTAGTACACTCACAAAAAGTATCCCTTTCTAAGTAATTTAGTAAAATTTATTTGTTTTAGATTCATGTATTCTGTTGTGACTGTGGATGTATGGTGTTTTTAGTGCAAAAGTAAAAAAAGGTGTTACGAGTAACGCGATTTTAAACATCTCAATATTCTTCCAAAATAATTGCATATCAATACACCATAGACAAACACATTTATCATATAAACTATTATTGTAGGTACCAACCATCTTTTCTTGACTTTATGTAGAACAAGTAAAGAAAGTTTGGCTGTGAAACTTATTACAAACCCCTACAGAACCAACACAATAAAGAAAGCAAATACTATAATTCGGTGAAAATCTGAACTCCAAAGATGACACAATTTACAAGTACGTATTCAAAAACGATAACATTAAGGTAAATATTAAAGTGAATTTGACCTGATCTAGAATATGGTTTTAAAAAGGGTAATGACAAAATTCCAAGTTTACAGCTTTCAAACCCTCAAACATAACCTAATACGTGCCGCTTTGATATGAAATACATATTATTTATTTAACAAAATTAGCAGCAAAAGCAACAAAAAAAATGGCGTTATTCACAAACGGTTACTATACAGTATACTGTATACTATACAGTATTACATACTTTTTCGAGGGCTTTTCTCCTCCTGAGTCAGTTGTATAAGAACAGAGAAAAATCAGAACAGAAAAAAGGTGTCGATAATCAAATACTCATATTTTAGCTGGTACGGGTACTAAATATGAATATTAGTTAAAAGAGCTAGTATTTCGTTTGGTAACTTAAAAAACTTATACGGCTGAACAATAATTTTTTTAAATAATTTTATATATATGGGAAATGTAGTATCCCATCATTAATTTAACGAGAAACATTATTACTTTTTTTTGTATGTAGAATTGCAACTGTACTTAATAGTACTCATAAAAAGTTACAAAAATTATAGATAATCACACGTTAGGGTTTCCAATGTTTATAGCGCTATAAAGCAACGTGGACGAGTTGAAAATTTGCATAGAAGTGTTGTGGCTTAAACTCCTACGGTAAATTGTATGCATGTACTATTAAATAAAAAAAAGGGAGCAAATGTTTCGTAAAATGTTAAAGATAAAAAAATATAATAATTATAAAATAAATTAAATTCCAATCCTCTTCATCTTTATTACAAACACCAGAATTATTTATTCACGAAAAATTATAAATAAATAATGTAGACTTATTTATTATTGTAAAGAAAAAATATTTATGTCAGAACTAAAGTTAGTTAATTGGCAAAACTCACTGTTGCTATAGTAACTATGAATAACACTTCATATTTGTTATGAACTTTACTATACCGAAAAAGTGTTAAATAATTATACCAAAAGCATCTGCCTAATTTAGGACTTTTTGAGAAAAATAGTAATTATTTTTTTAGTTTAAAACATAGAAACAGATAAGCACAATCATGGAAATTGGATATGATGGTATGAAACAGTTAGTACAATTGTTAAATCCTATTCAGGAAGATAATTCTAGTGATGATGATCTTCCAAGCAATGGAGTATCAAAATTAAGTATGACACAAAATTAATTTTCTTTTGTTATTATTATCATCAAATTTTTTAAATATTTTATATTTAATAAGTATATAGTTTTAGTAGTTGCAGTTTTAATTTTTCCCCTTTTATTTTAATATTACAGTTATTATTAAAATATGAATTTGAATATAGTAGTAATTATGTTTATAATTAAAATTTAAAAAATATATAAATAAATCCAATTATCCATAAATTTATGTATGTTTATTAAAACTATTTTTTTTCATTTGTTAAATTATAGATGCTACCATCCTTTATATTATACATTATACATATTTTACTTTCCGCCTAAAATTACATTATAATGTGATGTGTGATGATATTACAAAAAAAAAAAAAACACAGTCCTCCAAGTCATAACCATTTTGCACTTAGTTAAAAACTCTTAAAACCACATTAAATCAATAAAAAAAATCCTTGTCAATTGCTAAAACTGTTTGCGGTTTTAAGAACTGATGTTGCACAAATAGCATTTGCACTGTTAATAGATGGCTGTAACTACATTACAAAGTTTTGGTGAAAAGTATATAATTTATACATTTTTACATATTAACTTTCATTGATCAACAATATAAAACTGTCTTTTTTAAAATCTGTGACAGCTCACTTTCAGAATTCCTAGAATTGAGATTGCAGAAAATCTTTTCATGGTACCATTCTTGTGTTTTAACATTTTTAATATAAAAACATAATTTTTAAGCGCAGTTAACATTTCTCTAGGTTATATATTGATGTTTATAAAAATTAAATTGAAGACAAAAGTTTTCAGTATTCTTTCATTTCTAATTTTTAATATTTAATTTTAACTCTTAATAAATTTTCTTCTGTTGAATTCTATAATCTAGGTGGATTAGCAATATATATATATATATATATATATATATATACATTTCCATTATTTATAAAAAACAGTAACTAATCACACAAATTCATTATAAACCTCTCTGATAAAATTCACAAACACAATATTTTATATATTACTTTGTGTAGCAGTCCATATACTCTCACATTAATTATCTCTTTTAAAAGCATTATTTGTTCATTTTTAAGTTTAAACATGTTAATTCTTATGGTAATAATAAATAGTACTGTATGTTATTATTATTATTTAATAATAATGTACATACAGTGATGCACACACACACACACACACACACCACACACACACACACACACACACACACACACACACACACACACACACACACACACACACACACACACACACACACACACACACACACACACACACACACACACACACACACACACACACACACACACACACACACACACATACACATTCTTCATGATAATTAAACTTAGACTAACTGATATTTAATAATAAAACTTTCAAGATATTATCAGAAACATTCTATTAACAATATTATGCCAATGGAACACAACAGATATGATCTTAACACAATAATAACAAAGCAAAACTATCTCTAATAATACTGCATTTCAGGCTATGTATAAATATTACATTTTAGTTTTGAATTAGGTCCAGGAGATATAAAAACAGTAAAGGTTAATGTGAAAGGCATATCAGGAGATAATGAAAGTGATAATAAGTGTGATAAAAAGTACAATCCAAAAGCAATATGGCAATTGCATGAAGTTCCAGAAATACAACTATGTGATGATGCATCATATGATCCAAGAGAAAGACCAGAACATGACATAAAATATCGTCAGTCTGTTACTCCTGAAGATATTTATTTGCAAGTAATTTTTTTTTTCATTTATTTGTCTTTAGAATTATTTTGTATAATCTCTCTGTAAATAAACAAAATGATTCAGGAGGAGAGAGAAATAATTTGGGAACTTATTCTAGAGTTTGAAATAAAGAAAGAAGATCATACAAACATATGTCTGAAAACCCTTTATCGAGTTATGACTAGCAAAACAATTTGCCTGAATTTCAATTCCTCTGGTGATATGAGATCATTCTGAAATTTTTAAGGCATTATATAAAGAGTAAACTTGTTTGTTTCTTATATTTTCTAACCTGAAAAATCGAATAAAATAGGTCCTAGAACTGTTTCTCCCTAAATTTTCATGTATAAAATGTAAAACAGAGAAATTTGGTGACGAAAAACATGTTTATTAAATTTGAGGTGCATAACTTTGTAAAATGACTCATAAATACATAAATTTTACATACTATCAAAACTTGCAGAGAATTTAATTTTGAAAAAATTAATATAATAAAAAGTTTACGAAAAAAAAATTTGAATTTTGCTGATGCTCATCAAGTCGATAGCACATTTTAATTTGTTTCCCCAATAAGTAATTTTCAAGTAGTGTAAGAAATTCATAGTTTTAAAAATTCTAGATAATTTCTCTCTGTGACATGTTGTTCTAGTATGATGGGTTTATTACTTGGTAGTCAATCATGCCACACCAAACGTTTACCCAAAATTGTTACTGAAAATTTTATTCAATTGGTGGGTTTTCTTCAGACCATCGATATTAATTCTGTGTTTTGTTTACGCTATTATGGGTAGCTTTATCCAAAAATAGTATGAACGAAATTAAGTGGTAATTATTGTTAACACACTGACAAAACTCTGCAGTCTTCTGGCACAGTCACCGAACTTTCTGAACATGATAAGGGTGCAATCCGTGTGCATGTAATGTACTCCATACTGTACATTGTAAAAATTCTGAAAAAATCAGATGAAACATGAGTGCTGGGAAGTGTGCCATTCTCACAAAGGTCTGTATTTATTATCCTAAAAACTGCTGTTTTAAATTTTTACAAATTCATAAAATTATTCTGCTAAGTTTTGTTCAATTTTGTTTTTAACTATAAAAACTGATTTTTTGTTGTTTTTCACAGTTTATTACATCAATTTTCTCAGTATTAAATTCTCTACATGTGTTGATAATAAAATATATGCATTTATCAGTCATTTAACAAAGTTATTGTACTTCAAACATAAAAAACCTATTTTTCATCACCAAATTTTTCTGTTTTATGCTAGATATCATGAAAACTATGAGGGATATAGTCTGACATCTGCTTTATTCGATTTTTCAGGTAAAAAAGATAAGAAACGATCAGGTTTACTACTTACATAACCCCTTAAAAATTTGAATATGGCCTCATTTCACGTGGGGGAACTGAAACTCAGGCAAAATGTTTCACTAGCCGTAACTTGATAAGAAAGCATTTTCGGACATATGTTTGCATGAAATATTTTCCTTATTTTAAGCTCTAGAATTGGTTCCCACATTATTTTCCTTATCTCCTGAATCATTCTGTAAAATAATAATACATTTTTATTTATTAATTTAATTTTTTGATTTTTGTAATAGAACCGCTACATATATGCCTTTATGTATTGCACAGAAAATACAGAAACTAAAAAACATGTACACAAAAGTTACACAATTCAAAATTCACACATAAGTAATATAAAAAAATAAAAGCTAACTGTCTATTCATAACATTATAATACCAAAAAAAAAAAAAAAAAAAAATTAGCTACTTAATATATTTTTAGAGCAGTTAAGTAATATTTTGCATGTTCCTAAAACTTAAACTCAGATGAATGATAATGACTTTACTCCACTATTTTCTTTGGCATTATTTCAGAACTAAGGTCTACAAAACTAAATTAAGATAATTTCAAAATTAAACCAAGATGAGGGCAAAATGGATCATTAAAAAAAATAAACTAAAAAAAATTACAAGAAAATATTTCAAATGAATAATAATAATAATAATGTAATATGTAAAGTATGGGAACCCCTTAAATAATTTTTTTACCATTAAATGTAGAAAAATAAATTTACTAAATGCTGCTACTCAAACTGATCTATTTTTCAGCATGAAATCCCTGCTTGGAATGTGAAAAATATTAAACAGACACCATTTTGATTAGGATTGTACTAGCTTGAAATATTTTATTAAAATTTTGTTTTTCATGTCCCTTTCATACAAAATTTTTGAGTTGCCCTCACCATGGCAGCTTGGGTATTGTGTACTTTCATTATCAGTAACAAAACTTACTTAGCGCATTTTACGAGCTAGAAGAAAAAATTAACAAAGCCATGTGCACGTTGATTTTTTTCAATTAAGAGTTACCGATGACCTTGAATAAACATACCAGGGCAATGTAGCAGCAGAGGGAATCATTAGTTGAGCAGTGGCTACCGTGCAGGAGAAAACAATATGAGTACTACGGTTTCATGAAAGTGGATCTGTTGTTTACTGTCATTGTCGACACGTGTTGTTATTGTTCGTAGACAATTTAATTCAGAGTACGGCTGTGATCCTTAAAATGCAGACTCCATTTAACGTTGATATCAACAGTTGAAGGATACAGGAAGATTAGTTCACAAAAAGTGTGTTGACAGACCTCCCGCCGACTCCGACGAAGTTGTGGATCGAAGAAGAGAAATTTTTCAGAGAAGTCCGCGTTAATCTACTCATCGTATACGAGTTTAGAACTGGGAATACAGCAATCGACAATTGTGAAGGTTCTACACAAGCGCCTAAAACTTAACGCAATAAAATTCAATTGGTGCATACAATTGAAAATGACGATCTGGTATTCGCCGTTATAATTTTGCTGTGGATATTCTTGATAAAGTAAACGAAGATAATGCGTTTTTTTAAGAAGTAATTTCACTATGAAACTACCTTCCATGTTTTTCTGGTAACGTTAACAGTCATTATTATCGGATTTGAATTAGCAAGAACCCTCACGTCATACTCTGGGATTTACTTGTTAGGTCCTACATGTAGTTGGACCTATAAGAACAATTTCCTCAACTTTAAATTAACCATGATGAACCAATTCCCTGGCCACCTCGATCCCCTGATGTTATGTCACTCAATTTCTTTCTTTGTTGGTTTGTCAGAGATATAAGGTGTACTTAATGATTGTCAGCATCAATGAAATAAAAAGAAGAATCGAAGGTCTAATTATTGGAATAACTCCAGATACTCTTCGTAATCTGTAGTGTGAAAAATGTATAGACATTTTATATCCCACAAAAGGTGCTCATTTGAACTTAAGTGTTGTATACAAAACTGTTTGAAATTCCTGTTTCCAAAATGATGTTATTGTTCAACAATAAAACATGCATGTAAATACTTCTTTTTTTTGCTTGATTATTTTGCCCATAAGCTTAAAGCTTGTCCGTAGGATATGAAAACTTCCATGCCTGACCGAATTCTAACCTGGGACTTTTGGAGAAAGGCCAAGACACTACCACTCTGCGACAGAGATCTGCAGAGTATAACACTACTTTGTTATTTTTTTTTTTATTAATACTTAAAATGTACTGAATAATTTATTTATGATCACTCTGTGTATCGTTAAGTGGTAGGAGCATTTGCTAAATTTCATTTCTCTATTTTAAATTATTGATTAAAATTTCTCATTAAGTATGGATGGCTATTACCACATTTAATTAACACAGATACATATAATTTACAATATAGTGATCAGATATTTACATATACTGATATATAGATATAATATGTGTATTCATATACATTATACATATTATATAAAGTAAGAAGAGGAAATTATTATATAGTATAAGTCAGGATTTAGAATTAAGGAAGAAGTATATCAAATGTCATGTATGGAGTGTTCTATTGTAAAGAAAAGAAGCGTTGATGATGAGGAAGAGGGAAAGGAACTAGATTGAGGTTTTTGAGGTGTGGATATGGAGGATGGAGGAAATAAGATGGTTAGATAAAGTGACAATGAGGAAGTAATGAACTGAATTAAGGAAGAAAAACACTTAAGCAGGAAGTAGGCAAAAGAAAAGGAAAGTAGTTAGGATTTGTGGTCAGAGGAAGTGGATTCTTGACAACTGCAATGGAAGAGTCAGTAGAAGAAGAAAGAAAGTGATGAAGAAAAAGAAGGATGAGGAAACCTCTTCTGTAATTACAAAGGGATAAAGAAGGGTTGGGATTGAAATGGATGGATACAGTGGTGGCAGAAGGGACTTACCAGCAGACAGAGTACTAGATGATGATGATGTGTATTAAACAGTATATGTGTATATTGATATATCAAAGGTTTTTTTTTATGAGCATGTATTTCAGTATTTGTACATAAAATAACTTTTATTCAACATTAATGTGTGTAGCAAGATTTTGGCATTTATGAATGATGCAGTTGTCATTCTGTATAAAAAAATATTTTAAGATGCGGAACAAGTTGTTATCTACTGATAGATAATGTTAGATACAAAATTTGTTGTCCTACGTCTTCTGCCCATATCTCTGAATCTTGAATGGAAATGAAAGACTTAATTATATTTTTAGTAGAAGCCTGTTAGAATGAAAAGATACATTCACACGGTAAGTTTGTTCTTATTGTTTACACCAATGGTTTTATGTATTACTTTGTTTTTTACTTAAAGGAAGTGTGAATTTAATTGCATCTTAAAACTAAAACAGAAAATTAAAAATTTGTTTACTAAAATGATTTCATAAGGAAATGAATCTAAAGTGTGGTTGTTTGGAATTGTTTCACTGAATACTTAATTTTTGAATTAGACAATCGTGAATAAATCCTATATCAGTAAAGAGATAAGATGATATACATTATTCATTTTTGTATTTTAATAATTCAACTATTCAATAAATTTTACTTTAATAAATAATTTAACTTTTAGATATAAATATAATTAAGAAAAATAGATGTTATATATATTTTTGAAATACTTTTTTTTTAAATTAAGATAAATATTAATTTTTTTAAAGTTTTTTTTAAACATAGCACAGTCGATATATTATATTATTTATTATTATATTATATTATTTATATATAAATAAATGAAATAACCTTACCAACAATTTGTCATTTATTTATTTATATATAATTGTTTTTTTTGTTTTAGCTTGGACTTAAAACTCCAGCTTCAGCTAGTTGTGAAGCAATGTTGATAACAGTGTGTTTGAAAAAAGAATCACATGATGATGTTGATCTACAAATTTCTAGACAACACATGGACATTCGATCTCCATTATATCGTCTTAGCTTACCATTACCTCATCCAGTAAATCCTGATAAATGCACTGCTGAGTGGGAGAGTGACACATGTATACTTAAAGTAACTTTACTTTTAAATCGAGAACTTGATTATGTAAATTTCTAATTTCTCAATAAAGTTTTTGTTTACCTTTAACGCAACACTGAAAGAGTAAATATGGTTAACTTGAAAATAAATATAGTGAAACTTTGATTGTCTTATTGCAATTACTTCATTTAATTTTCTTTCATTTTCTTCTCTATTTGCAGTTAAGTGTCAGAGCCCATCAGCCATAATTTGAACTGTTTGCGATGCAGTGCTATTGCCCATACTTCCTAGATGCACTTAAATTTATAAGCTTATAAAATGAATAACTTAATAGAAAATGATCAATCTCATTAAAATGTAAAAAATAATTTACACAGGTTACATTAAGTTTCAAACACATCTTATCCAATACATATATGGTATCACAATGAAGACTGTACTTAGTATTTAATAATGATAGTAATAGTCACTTATTTGTTTATTATAATTTTTAGCTCCTATGGCTGAGCTTGCTTCTCAGACAAATTTATATGCTACCTTGATCTATGATCAGAGAAAGTTTCTCTGGGGGTTGACTGCCTTTTGCATCTTCCCTCCCCTTTCATTATACATTACTCCTTCTTCCTATTATGAGTGCTGTGAAGATCAGGTCAGCTATCATCCTGGTTTCATCTGTTGGTTATATTAGCATTTTCTAGTGTTTGGCAGGGATGTGTTAGCTGCATCATTATTAATATTCAGTGAAGTAAAAACAACCGGCTCTTTGCTAACTAAAGTGCCCAAGGATCAGTTTCCTAATGGGAAGGGGACTGCATAAAATATCAAAATAGCAGCTGAGTTGTGCCTGCCAGATAAAGCCAGGTTTTTTGTTTCTAAGATTTAGCTGTATGTGTATTTTCTTCACTTGGTCTTGATTTATTAGATTAATCAGCGTATAATTTTCACACAAAAATTTCCACTTATATATTACCACTTTGAATTATAAAATTCTATTAAACAAGAGATACATCAAATTGTATTTCAACAGGAATTTTCTAATCTGTAGAGTTTGAGTGTAGATGTAATTTTTACATAGTCTGATGCTTCTAGATATTTTAATATTTCTAGTTCAGTTGCTTGTTGTTATTAAACATTTAGAAAATTTATATGTTCAGCCAACTCTGTTTATCTTAATAAATATTTTTTAGGTACCTAGAAGTCTATCAAATGAAGATTTTATTCAATAGAACAGAAAGACATGTGTAATGAGCAAAGGAGATATTTATGTTCATGATAATGTGCTCTTGATTAAGGCCATGCTTAGATCTTGTCCATACTGTTGAAAAGTTTAATCAGATTCAACGGTCAATAGAGTGATTTGTTAGTAGAGTAGAAAACAAATACTAGTCCCCTTTTACAAGGTGGAAAATATCGTGCCTATAGGTGGATGGCTCTATGTAGTGAGTCTCAAACGATGGCCTCTGGGCACCAGGGTGATCCCAATTGTATGAAGCTCTAGCTCCAGTATGCACGCGCTCTGTTGGAGTGGTCTGTTTTATCGCTGGTATTCATGGGAACCATATGTATGTCAGTCCCAATAAATACTGCTTCAGTGGTTGTTGGTCTGCTTGAAAAACCAACCAACCCAGGAGTTATGAGAGACTTCAACTTACTTTATCAGCTGAAGATTTAGCTAGTGATGAGGAAACAAGAACTGTTATGGTGGGGAAGAAATTTTCATGTGTAAGATTCCTTGTGGTGAAATACAGTGAGGAAGGTAAATTGTTTGGTAAGATTTCTCCCTTCCTGATAAATAAGTACGGTGTAAAAGGTTGTATTTCTCTAAAATCTGTTAAAAAGCTGAGGAATGATGCCCTGCTTGTTGAGGTGAATAATGAAGAACAGTGCCGGAAACTGCTAGCCCTTAAGTATTTAGGGAAAGATGGATTGGTAGTGGAATCCCATAAGATGCTGAATTTCATAATGGAAGTGAATTTTTCCTTAACTTGGCTGATGCAAATTTACCTGAAATAACAAGAGTTGTCACTGCAGTAAGTAACGACAGTGGAGAGAATTATGAGAAAGGAGAATGGTGTTGATGTACCGACATCTTCGTTAGTTTTAACTTTTTCAAGTCCAATCCTTTCCTGACCTTTCTATTTGTGTTCAACCATATATACCTAACTGCAGACACTGCTTCCAGTGTCAGGTTTTGATACCAATAAAGATGGTTGCACGAAAGAACAAGTTTGTGCCTGTTGTGGCTGTAAGGGACACAATGAAGAAGAGAAATGTGCAAATTGTAAAGATCCACACTCAGTAAGGTGTCAAAAATACCCCATTTACAAAGAAGAAGAAGCTATTTTGAAGATCTGTACTGAACAGAAGTTCCCTTTCCTGTGGCTCATTAGGAATACAGAAAGTCCCTCAGCAAGAGGAATCCTGTACAACCTGGTGTAAGTTTTGTTCAGGCTCTCTCTTGTAACAATATATAATACACAAAAAGAGAATGAATGCAGATCTTGCAAAGAACTCACCAAATTAGTAAAGCATCAAGTAAAATTCCTCACATTTTCCTTCTGGCAAGAAGGTAACTTCTACTAGAAAAACCTATGGTGGTTTATTTAAATCCACTTCATTCGTTATACCATCATATAAAGTTCCTGTTGAATAAATTACGCAACAAACAACCAAGAATCCTGTGAAGGGATCTATTAAAACAACATCGCCTTGTATTGCATCTCTGTTCTCTCAGGCTTCCAAGTCCCCTCCACCATCTCGAGGTTTCTGAGGAGATGGAGGTGGATGAAGTGCCACTTCTTAAAGGTCGTAAAATCAAAAAATAAAAACTGGATAGTATTTGATAAGTAAACTGCATGCAGAGGTTTTATATATAACAGGAAAAAGTACTTTCTATGGCTACAAATATTATTAAGTGGAATGGTTGCGGTATCCATTATTATTACTGTGCGGATATTGGAATCTTTTTAAAGGAAGAAAATCCTTTAATACTGGGTCTCCCCATCATGGATCTTTTCGTAGTATATCTGCAAAAGATGCGACCATCAAACTGAGGGAAGAGGGATATAAGGGTGTGGCTGTTTCCCTGAAGGAAGACGTAGTAGCCATGCAGATTCCACTGACTACAAACATCTCTGCCTTCTCAGCAAAGGTATTGGCACCATTAAAAATGAATAACTGCAACTTGTACCTTCCCCAAAATTCTGATATCAGTGAGGATAATCTATCCAATCTGTTTTTACAAAGTCCTTTGCCCTGCCCAACTGGTGATTTCAACATCCATCACTATTTGTAGCTCATCATCATATTTATCTCGAGGTACTACAATTGATCGACTGAGACAGATCTTGGATCTCTGCTTGTTGAACAATGGGTCATATACATTTGTCTTCATCATCAGATACATTTTTGTTGCTCAATCGAAACTCCATATACGGATGCCTAAGAAATATCAAGCTTGCTAACAGATTCCACCAGTTATAACCAAGGATGTATATATACCTGCACACTGACTAAATCTCCACTCCTGGCTTCCCCCTTTTCCTGGTAACACTAATAAAGCATTTCATCTGGAAGAGGGAATTGCCTGCACACACAGTCATAACAAACCAACAGGATGTCACATACCACACAAACACCAATGGAATCAACACATACAAGACAACAAATCAAATACATACACCGATAACAATATATCGCACAAGAACCATGCAGGAAACAGGATAAAGCTTCTCACATCCACAACACCGATGCGATACACACCCCCACAGCAGTCAAGACAGAAATCTCAAATAGTCACACTAGCACTCCAAACAGTCACACCACTTACCAGTGGCCACCATCAGATGCATGAGCAGAGTGTCCCTAGCTTCATTGCACCCAAGCGACCTCCCACACATACGGGGGACCCCCTAAGCACTTAGCCAAGAACCTGTCCACCCCCACGCCCTCCGGCTACATTTTCTTCTATGGAACTTCTCATATAAATGCAGCTTTCTCATGACCATCCTGACGAATCTTTCCACAGTCTTCCACTGTGCCTCACCTTGTAATAGGATCCGTAGGCTATCCTCAGGGCGAAACATGTGCTCACATCTCAGGTTGCCCAGCATCTCTCTCTCTACGCTCTATGGCGAATTGTGGGCACAGAAAGAATACATGTTGGGTGTCTCTCTACCTCGCACTCGGGCAATTTTTAGACAGATCGAGCCCGAATCTGTACAAATAAGACCTGAATCCCTTATAACCCGCCAGGAATTGTGTTAACTCAAAACCCAGCATGTCATGGGTCCTCTGGCACCAGGTCCTGATGTCCCCAATAAGGCGATGGTTCCACCTACCCTTCGTGGCCCGGTCCCACCGCTCTAGCCATGTTTGTGCGATCTCTTCTTCTATTTCTTAAGCAGAATGCTTCGTTTCTTCTAGCGGGAGTGTCCTCAGTTCCCTAGTTCTGCTACCAAGTCTACAGGCGGGAGTCCGTCCAGCAGTCACCTCAACCGCCTCCTGGACACCGTACTACAGGCGGCCGCTACTCTGGTGCAACAACTTCTGTGGATGGATTCCAATTTACCCCTTTACTTGGCAAATCTAACAAACCCGCCCACAACTCAGCGCCATATAGCAGGGTTGAACAGATCACACCAGTAAGCAGTTGTTTTCTTTGTTGGATGGACCCTCTTATATTCGGGAATAGGCTAGCAATAAGCCTACTCATTTTCTCCGCCTTCTCACAAGCCTGGAGTACGTGAGTACTAAACCTTAGTCTAGAGTCGACCCAGATTCCCAAGTATTTTATGACCGCCTGGGACACAATTTCTCTGCTATCAAGGATCAGTCGTAGAGTTGGCCTCCTCCTGGCAGAGATCACCACCATCTCCGTCTTTTCAGGAGCCAACTCCAGTCCTACCCCAGCCATCAACTCAATCTTTGTATACGAGTGAGTTATCTTGTCTACAGCCTAATTCCTTGTTTCCTCCTCCACTAGCAACGCTATATCATCAGCGTAGCCAAATAATGTAACCGATTGACTCCCACGTCTCACCTGACGCGTTTCCAAAATTCTCTGTGGAAGCGATCACAGTCCGGTCGTTATCTCTGTCGGTAAAAGTAATTTGCCTTAGAGTCGCCACACAGATGGGTAGTTCGGAAAACGGACGGACTGGATCGGAGGATTTCTGTGGCTAATACAACAAGAGTGGTTGCGCAATCCACCAATTTCTTGCCAAGTTTACACACCTAATACTCAATAGCGCATATGGATCCCTTTAACATCTGTAAAGTCAAGCCAGACCTGTTTTTCCTTGGTGGGAAAGACTGCAAAAATGCAATAAGGGATCGTCGCAGTGCTTTACGTAATCCCAGCTTAAGACCTACAACTGAATTGCTGTGCACCTTGCGCAACGCGAGGGCTGTTTGCCGTCGTATGTTCCGGTGTGCTAAACGGAAATCATGGATGAATTATATCGATAACATTTCTCAAATAATTCCATCATCAGTTGTGTGGATAAAGATTCAGGCTATGTATGGATCAGGACAGTCACCGCAGTCGATTGTACTGGAAAACAATGGCATCATTGTAACAACGCCGATGGATATGGCGAACACATTTGGAAATATTTTTATGGCAGTTGATTTAAATCGTGATACTGTCATGAGTTTATCAGGTGTAAGTTGCAGAGAGAAAGTGTGCCATTTGTTATCGGAGATTCGCAAAATGAATTAAACATTTCTTTTTCATTTGGTGAACCTTTTCTTTTGGTATGCCTTGAATAATTCCCGTAACGATTCCAATTGGAAATCATAATATCAGGCACGTTTCCTCACCTTCAGGATACTGCATTACATCTTTTGTGTATCTATAATAAAATAATTTCTGATCAGGTTTTTTAAGATTCTTGGTCAGAAGCATTGGTGATCCCCATACTAAAACCTATTAAAAATAAATCATGTCTCTCAAATTATCGTCCTATCTTCTTGGGCAGTACCCTGTACAAGGTGATGGAACGAATGGTAAACCGTTGTCTAGTGTGGTACTTAATTGTCGGAACTTACATAAAACATATTTCACTTGAATGGTCGGCAGACTGGTGTAGCTGCGTGACTTAACTCTCAGGGTATCTAGTCAAAGGTGTAGTAGTACTAGCGGCGACAGTCGGCCCTAACTAATATATTGTAATTTCAGAACTTACATAGGTCAAATTTCAATTGTAGGGTCGGCAAACTTGTGTATCCGCGAGACTTAACGCACCAGGTACCTAGTCAGAGGTTTTTCAGTGCTAGCGTCGACAATCGGGCCTAACTAAAGTATTATAATTTCACAACTTACATAGAACAAATTTCACTTGTTTTGTCGGCAGCAGGTGTAGCCACAAGACTTAACACACCAGGTACCTAGTCAAGAGGTGTAGCAGTGCTAGCATCGACGGTCAGGCCTAACTAAAATATTGTAATTTCCCAATTTACATTTCTGAACACTTTTCTTTAATCCACTCTTCTTTCGCTAGTTCGCACTTCCTGCTTATATTATTTCATAATTGTCGATAGTTCCTTTTAGTTTCTTCATCACTAGCATTCTCATACTTTCTATGTTCATCCATCAGCTAATATATCGTCTGAAATCCATGGTTTTCTACCAGCTCTCTTTGTTATGCCTAAGTTCACTTCTACTGATTTAAGAATTTCTTTTTTAACATTCTTCCATTCTTCTTCTACGTTTTTACCTTATCTGTTTTACTCAGACCTCTAGTGATGTCCTCCTCAAAAATCTTCTTTACCTCCTCATCCTCAAGCTTCTCTAAATTCCACAGATTCATCCGACTCCTTTTCTTCAGGTTTTTAAACCTCAATCTACATTTCATTATCACTAATTTATGGTCGTTATCAATGTCTGCTCCAGAGTAAGCTTTGCAGTCGATGAGTTGATTTCTAAATTTTTGTTTAACCATGATATAATCTATCTGATACCTTGCAGTATCATCTGGCTTTTTCCACGTGTATATTTTTCTATTATGATTTTTAAACTGGATCTTGGCAATTACTAAATTATACTTCTTGTTAAACTCTATAAGTCGGTTCCCTCTTTCATTCATTTTGCCCAGCTCGTTTTCAGCCACAGTATTTCCTTCTATGCCTTTTCCAATGCTTGCATTCCAATCTCCAACTATTATTCAATTTTTATCTCTTTTTATCTGTTTAATTACTTCATTAATTTATTCGTATACACACTCTATCTCATCATCATGGGCACTTGTAGGCATATAGATGTTAACAATTGTTATCAGTTTAGGTTTAGATTTTATCCTTATTATAATGATTCTATCATTATGCATTTTGAAATACTCTACTCTGTTTTCTATCTTCTTGTTCATTACCAATCCTACTCCTGCCAACCCATTATTTGAAGCCAAGTTGATTATTCTAAAATCACCTGAAAAAAGTATTTTTCCTCTTCCCACCAAACCTTGCTAATTCCTACTACATCTACATTTATCCTATCCATTTCCCTCTTTAAATTTTCTAACCTATCAACCTTTTTTAGACTTCTAACATTCCACGCTCCGATTTGTAGAATGTTATTTTTTAATTTTCTGGTGACCCATTCCTTAGTAGTCCCCACCTGGAGATCCAAATAGGGGACTAGTTTACCTCCAGAATATTTTACCAAGGAAGGCATCTCCATCTTTGTTGTATGAAAATGCAGAGAGCTACATTTTCTTGGAAAAAAGCAGCTGTAGTTTTCCATTGCTTTCAGCTGCGCAGTACTCAGAGGACTGAGTGCTGTTGATATGGCCGTTTAAGTTGTCCTGACTTACGCCCTTAACAACTACTGAAAGAGCTGCTGCCCTCTTTCAGGAATCATTCCTTAGTCTGATTATCAACAGATACCTCTCCAATATGGAATGCTTTAAACGTTGTTTATTTTCTATTGTTGACCATTACATATATTAAACGTGAATTTTTTTAACATATTCTGATAATAGAAATGTAGTCTTAATTTTTTTTTTAAATCGGTATCATTTTGTTAAAAACCAGTCTTATCTATATTACTGATTGTTATCTTATGGATTTATTATTAAAATATATTGCCTTTATAGGACAAACTAATATACATTTTAAATAAATTAACAATTAATGAAATCCACCTTACCAGCATGTTGATATGAACTAGATCTTTCAGCTTGCTTGAAAGCCATCATCAGGAGATAAAATTATTTCATTAAAGTTAAAAATATTTAAAAGATCACAGTTAAAATTTAAAACAGCCATAACTGTATGTTCCTGCCACTATACTGAAGGAAGATACATGTACTCTGGTGGATTATTCCTTTTCTATATCAGTATACTGGTAGAACCATACAGTCATGACTTTTACATGTGAGCTTTTAAATTTTTAACTTTAATGAAATAATAATGAATAGTGAATAATAAATAAATTTAAATATTGAGTAAATATTATTATATTATAAATATATGAGTAAATATTAATGAATACTGAATAGTAAGTCGAAAGACCTTGTGTTGATATCAACGTGCTGGTAAGATGAATTTCATTAATTATTTATTTATTTATTTAACATATCTGAGGTACCATGTTTGAGAAATTAAATATACATTTTTTTAATTTCTTGGCCAATATTTTTTGTTGAGTCATATCATTCACAACATACATATTTTTTCTCTTTTAATAAAACTAGTACAATGACCTTCACAAATCAAAGATCCACGATTGGCATTGCATTAATTTTTATAAGTATTAATGTTATGTATATTTTAAAACATAATTTATATAGAATGCTTCTGGTGACGTAAACATGTACATTATAAATTCTCTTGCATTAAATTGATCTTTGTAAATATTTTAATTTTAATTAAAATAACTTAAAAAATGCAGATATTTCTGTCATTTGGGTTTGATTTAAATGCATTTATCATCTGTAATCATTTTTTTTTAATATACAGAATAAAACACATTAGGGCATGTAAAGGTTGAACTACAGGAATAATCTATATGAACCTGGTTTACTCATTATATTTGTAAAACAAATATTGTTTTATTATTCTGATTAAAATATAATATGCACTCACAAAAAAATTTAAGCACAAACCATGGAAGCAAAATGAACTGTTCTGGTATTTGCCTTACAACCAAGGGAAACCATGGTAAAACCTTGGTCAGAACATCAAAAATATTTTAAAACATTCATTGTACAAAAAAAATATGTTACAATCAGAAATAATTTAAGTTCTTCCAATTATATTATGTTCTGAAATAAAATCAATCAAAAAAGAAAAATCTCATATTTTTTGAACATATTCTTGTCAGGAAGGAGCCCCCCTACATTAGTGAACATCAAATATTTACAATTGTCTTTACACATTCATAATTATAAATACAAATAAGAACAAACCCTTGTTTTGATATACAAGAAATTAAGTTTCAGTACCTTAAAATATATTTGTTGGGCAACGTGAAAGTTTTTCTTCGAAATATTTGTAATTAACACTTTAAATATTTTTAGTTTTCTTTTGTAAAAGAAATAACAATTAATAATTACATAAATAAAGAGTATAAAAGTTAATAAATGTTTTTCAGTAATAAAATATTTTAAAAATATTTCTTAATATAAATTTAACATACAACAAAATCAAACAGAAATTAATCAGATAAATATAAAAAAATATTGTACTTGCAATAATAATTAAACAATATTTATTACTTTCAATGGTGAAAGAAAAACTTATTTTACATAATATTAAACTAAGTGTTATAATTTTAATGAAAAATTTCTCCACAATATTTCCAAATAAAAATTTAAAACATTACAATACATTTAATAATTAAACAAAACATGATTTAAAAATATATTATGTTTTTCGTTTTACTTGAAACATTGATTTTGTGTATTAATTTTAATAATTATTTACTAATAATTTTATATTTAAATAATTTCCTAATATTTTTACATACGATCATATTAGGTCATCAGGAATGAAACTGTATAAAAATTCAAGCAGATAGAAGAGTAAAAACAGAAATACAGACGATAAGAATTATATATTAATTAGATATTTACGATATCTAATCACTAAAACCGTTATACATCCTGATGCTCCTGGTCTCTTGTACAAAAAACAAAAAACCAGGAGTTTCTTTACTTTTATATAGAAAAAGACACTTTATTGAAATTCTTGATAGTATTTCACCAGACTCATCTTACACAGCAAACACAGGTCTCATGTGTTTTGCGTACACAACATAGTTACTGTGATTGTACATTGCAGTTCTAGCTCGTTGTTCAAGTCTCTCTGCTTAATCAAATTTTGATATTTCAAAATCGGTTCATTTCCAATTTCTTTTTCCTGTTTAGCCTCTGGTAACTACCGTTTTAGATAATACTTCAGAGGATGAATGAGGATGATATGTATGAGTGTGAATGAAGTGTAGTCTTGTACATTCTCAGTTCGACCATACCTGAGATGTGTGGTTAATTGAAACCCAACCACCAAAGAACACCGGTATCCACGATCTAGTATTCAAGTGCGTGTAAAAATAGCTGGCTTTACTAGAACTTGAACGCTGGAACTCTCGACTTCCAAATCAGCTGATTTGGGAAGACGCGTTCACCACTAGACCAACCCGGTGGGTTCGGTTCATTTCTTCTACCAGCACGTAACTTTACACTCTGTATAATAATATATCAACTCTATTGACTCTATTATTTCTATCTTTTAAATTTATTCGTTTGGCTTTCTACAGAATTGACTTTTGTAATAACTTGTAAACTCGTTCCTACCTAATTTGGCTTTAACTTCACATCATTCTCTTTTAGTTTGACTGTACTTCATTTATTTTTATTGTTTTATGGTACTTGACGCTTTTAACTTTTAAAGTGTTTTTAGTTGACTTCCCAGTAGTATCGATTAATATAATGGCATAGCCATCACAAAATTTAGCTTTCTAATGTAATCAACCAGACCTCCTAAGTACAGTCGTACAAAATCTTCCATAATTGAGAATTTGAATTTTACCTGGATTACAGTTAACTCCTGGATGAAAGAATTACATAGACTATGGTCGATTATGAAATCAGTTTGAAGGTATATTCTTCTACAACCTCAAAATGTTCAACTTTGTTCAAAGTTTATGTGTAATCATGATCTCAGTAAGACATAAAACATATAGATAATAGCACAGCCTGTTACTGGAATAAAATTTCATTTAACTTAATTTACAGAACCTTTTTACACTGATAAATGATGTTTTAGTAATTTCATGAGCTGAATAAATATTTTTGAAGATGGTAAATCTGCAGTTATAAAATGTCTAATTGATAGTATTTGCAATGTAGACTATTCCAGCAGCAAGTCTTTAAGTCTATCTCATCAATTTCAGTGGATTTGAACATCCATCAAATCTAAAGAAGTGATTTTCAATACATCAACAATTCAAAAGAATCAAAATTTAAATATAAATAATATTATTGTAACACGACACACATGAATTTACACTATATTCTTAGATTAATGCATCTTTTTAAGTTGTTAATTTGTAAATGGTTTTTACATTAAATACTGTATAAACAGCTTTTTAGTTAATCATAAAGACCTTTGATATTTACAAATCGATTAAGATAACAAAAATAATTATAATTTGATGAAGTTTATGACTGCCATATGAAACAACTAAATGGATGTTATTGAACAATTTGGCTCCTTAATTCTTGAACCCGATGATCATATGATGTGATCTTAAATTATAAGTGTTGTACACCCTCCGTCTTGATGATCTTAAATTTGATGAAATCTGCAAAGATATATAATAGTCATTCAAATACTTGCATTAAAAAAAAAAAATTGATAAAATAAATAAACCTAATGGATAATGTATCAATCATTTTACTGAGAAATGGATCAGTCGTGGAGGTCCACCTTTCTGGGCACCAAGAACACTTGATATAACACCTTTAGATTTTTGCAGCTGGGGACAGATGAGAAATATCATATGTAAAACAAAAATACATTCTCATGAGAAATTAATTGTTTGCATTATGGATGCTGCTGAGAAACTTAAGGATAGCCCTGAAGTACTATAAAGTGCTATAAAAGCAGTACAGAAGGGAGCCAAGAAATGTTTGAAACTGGTGGGCTTAGTTTTGAATATTTGTTATAAACTGGTAGATACGATTTACTGTATTGTTTCTAAATTTAATTCTAATTTTTCTAAACTTTCTTTGTTTTATTCAACTTATCTTGCACCATTATGTTCAGAATTACATTCTCTACAAGTTTTATTTAAAGGTTTTACATGTTTATTACCCATTTAACAAAGTTATTATAGATCAAACATAATAACGGGATTTTGACTCTAAATTATTGATTTTCAAACCAGATTTCTTAAAACCTATTGCAGATACTGTTTTGGTAGCTATTTTATTCAATTTTTAAGATAAAAAAACCCCGTAGAAATCACTAACTTTGCCCCTTAATTATTGTCCTATAAATTTTCAGTACGACCTCTTTCACCGGGGTTGCTGAAACCCGAGCGAAATAATTTCATTAACCGTTACTTACAAACGAAGCATTTTAGCCTTGTTTAATAAAATATTTTATCTTTTTAATTTCACAAGCAGATTAAGTTATGAAAATCACGGGAGGAATTTGATATACACAATCTATATAACGCGATCTCAATTTCTAATTTTTTTTGTCTAGTCTCTGTGAATCACCAAGGGTATTACTTCTTTAATAATGAGTAATACAAAGTAATGCTGAGTAATACTATGATTTGAAAATTATAAAACGCGACTACAAAATCAGCTGATTTGCGAAGACGCGTTACACCAACCCGGTTGGTGTAATCTCAATTTTTTTAAAAATAAATAAATAAACAAAAATAGATGTATATAAAGTTCTACTACTTTTTAAGTTAACTTTTTAAAAACATATAAATTTTATACACCATAGCGATTCTACTAAAATAATGAAAAAATGTCTTAGATAGACAAGATGGGTATAGTTTAAAACGTGAAAACTGCCTACAATATATTGTTATGATCTTCTTCTTTTTCTATTAGAGCTAAACAACATATTAATAGTATAAAGAAAGGCTGTTTCGATAAATCCAATTATGCTAAACACATTTTATAAAATAAACATAATTACAGCCCGGATAAATTTATTTAAATATTAGATTTTCCAACGATGTTTATAAACCAGGATCTCAACAAAAAAAAAATATATATATATATAAATTGTTATAAAAATAAATTAATAAAGGAAGATATAAAGTTTGAAAATTATTTTCTTTTTAAATTAATCATTATTATCAAGTTGTCTATTGTGATGATTTCTGTACTGGGAAGAAGAGATGTAGTAATTTTTTATTTACGTTTTTAATTTTAATGTTTTAAATTACAAAAAAAATCTCTACTGTGGATGGTCAAATGACCCAAAGCGTGTGGGATATAATATAAACTGTTGGTAAGGTAGATTTTTATAACAAATTATTTAACCTAACTTGCTACTTTATAAATAATTGTTTTTTCTGATCAGAGCAAATTATAAAATTTTAAAAACGAAATAGATGTTTTTAAAGTTCATATTAATTATTTAATCAAACACATGAAATGACGTTAAGGTAAATAAATTAATTATTAAATATTACTACAAAATATTAACAGTAAATAAATCGCTACTGAAAATCATTTTGAGCATATACTTATATCTGTACAGTTGAAGTGGACCCAGATAGATAATATAATTGTACTTTTTTAATTCATCAACAAAACAATATTGTTTCTGTAAAACTAAATCTTTTAATTGTAAAATAAGCTGATGGGTAACTGATTATACAGTTTCCTTTTTCATAAAGTATCCCTCAATAATGATCTGAAAGCATTTCTTTTTTTAACCTAAAAGGTTATGTTTTTAAAAACCTCACAAATTGGACTTTACACATTATACAAGAAAATATTTAGGCATAAAAGTAATCTATAATGATTACAAGCTTAGTGTTTTTATAAAGATCTTCAGAGTAAAACTGTTCACTCCATTTTGGTAAACAAAATATCAGTTTTATCATCCCACAAGAATTTATCAAATAAAAAACCCAGAGGTTATCCTTTGTGGACAACAAAGATACTATCAATATCATTAATGGGATTTTTGGTCACACAATCTGCAATACTATGTCTACCCGAGAAGCACAATGTTTATACATATTTTAAGTTACATTGTTACAATCCATCCAGTGAAAATGTTTTAAAACTGCAATTGTTAAGTTTCAGTCCATTTTTATTTATTATCCTTAGAAATAGATACAGTTGTATCATCTGTGAAAAGAGTTGGAATGTACAGCTCAAGATTTTGAGGCTAATCATTAATAAACATAAGAAAGCAAAAACGTTTCCCTGAGGCCCTCCTCATTGTACATCTTGAAGCGAGGACCTAAATTTACAGATGTGTTCTTGTCAAATGATAAAATTTCTACTACTTGTTCAGAATTTGTAAGGTACGACTTGAAAAGTTTCTTTTTCAGATACTGATACCACAGCTACTAAGTTGTTTTATCGGTATAAATAAATGTTTTACAAATATTTCATAAAATTGAAAATGAAATATTTTATCTTAAAGAATTTAAAATATTTTCCAAAAACTGGTTAATGGCTGGTTACGTCTTGGTAGACGTGTTTGCTAATGAAAATATAAAAATTAGATTACCTTATCAATATTATAGTGCACTTGCTGTTAAGCTGTCTCACCAGTGCATTGCAGAATAATATCTATAAGAATAAGCATTGCAATATAAGTATACACTTTCTTTTAGTCATCATGCATTTGAGTATGATATTTTAAGTACGTTATAATACACATCTTACTCTGATTGAGTAGCATTTGGATAGGTAATGCAGAACATACTTTAAGAATCGATTAAGTGTATGAAAAACAGAATAAAAGTACATTTATTGTCATCAAAAGCTCTATCTATCTTATCTATATTATATGTTCCATTTTTGTTTTTTTTTTTTTAAATCTATTTCTCACTAAGTTTTGCGGTATCTATAATATTTGATATACTTATAAATTTTCTGATAAACTAGTAATTGTGTGACATAAAGCTTCATTTTGTAATAAATTTTACAATAAATTAAGCTCTAAAAAGAGAGAATAACTACAGTGAAATTAAATTAAATTGTAAAATGGAATTATTGTTTGCAATAGTATTGTATTGTAATTTACATAAAAATTTTTAGTAAAAATATTTTAAAAGTTACAACCACCACATCCTTGTTTTTTTGTGTTTTTGTTTTCTTTTTGTTCACAAAAGTTATTTTAAGGTAAAATGAAAAATAATAAATTTGTAAAGTGAACAATTTAAAATATTACTAAGAACAAAATATTGCTACTTAATAACAGAATGATCTCTGAAACAAATGTTAGATTCGAAGGTGTAATAAATCATGAAAGTGTATTTTATATGATATTGTTGAGAATAGATTGGAAGAGACAAATTATGTCAATGGTAGGCTACATCAACAGCAGCTGGAAGGAGAGTTCATTTTTTTTTTTTGAAATTATGGTTTGATAACAGAAACTTTTCCACCAAGTAGTGTACTTCGCCTAAACAATTTTACATGCTTTTTTCTACAGCTAACTCTACAATATAATAATCCAAAAAAAAAAAAAATTCTATTTTCTAATAAATTTTACCAAAGTGCATTGGGTGAGATGCAAAAGCGACTTAAAACTTAAACTTAACCATATGAAGTAAATACATACAAAACATAAAACAACACACATATATTCAAAAATATATAAATAAAAAATAAACACAACCTACAGAGAGAATTACTGGGGCGAACACAATATTTATCGTAAAATACCACGCAAATGTTTATCTGAATATTCACGTATTAACAAAATACATGTAAACAAGTTTGCTGATGAAACTGTAAATAAGCTAGTTTAACATACTGTAAAAAAAAAAACAACTTACAAAATATGAATTCCTCCTTCTAAACATTAGAATTACATTAACAGAAATAAATATATAAGGTACGGTAATGCTGTTCAAATGTTCCACAATCTTCAATTTGTGTAGCAAATTACCAGTAATGCATCTGCAACAAAAGAATAATGTAAAAAAAAATTTTTGTAATTTTTATAACAGTTTCAATAAAGAGCAGATATCGGAACACCATTCACAACACAATGGTAAAATCAATTACTACTAATTATAGTTATGAGTAAAAAAAAAACAAAATTCTATTTAATTATCATTTATTAAATATATAAGCATGAAATTAAACCGTATTGTTCAAAACCAACGATTGAAGAATTTACTTAAAGATGTACTATCTAATAGGCCTTCAAATTTCAATCGTGCAGTGATAAATTATCTACTTATGACAGTATTTATACTGCCACAAAAGAAGTATTAACAATAGTTATTTTTTGTTATTTATACCGATAATCTAGAAGTTTTGAAAGCGCTATAATTTTTATAAAGTATGACAAATCATACATTTGAAAAATACAAAAAGTATTTTTTTATATATGATGTTAATTAAACTATATGGGTATTTTCCAATAAAATTTTTTTTTTTTAATCATGGCCTCCTCATACCCCTCATAGCCATCCCCAACCTCCACGAATATTGTTTGCACCCCCAAGGCAAGTGTTCTTTGCTGTTTAGCATAACACTATCAAGGTGAAGTGCTGTAACCGAAGCCTTTGCACCCTCTATCTTGCTCCACTCGCAGGAGCTTATCAGTCGGGATCCCTCCCGCTTTATTGACACACGCCGACCTTCTTTCCTGGCTTCTTATTCTGCTGAAGGGTTACCCTTCCCGGTAATGGCCTATTAGATACAGACTCGCTTAGAACATGTCCTCCCTCTCACCGCACAGGTTCATCATAACTCGAGGGTCACCTATGCAACCATCAGGAACCCTGGATTCCTCACTGTTGCAAGTGGGCGGCCAAAACAATATAGCCATAGGGTAGACCTCCCTTGACTTTTACCGTTCCACAGATCATCCCAATGTCACCTTTTTGTGCGTCATACAACTGACAACATTTGCAAACCGTGAATGAAATGATCATGAGTAATCGGCGCATTAAAATTGAAGAAAATGCAAGTGTACATAAATCAGTCAATGTATTGTGTATGCGAATTCATTCACGATTGGCTTGGTTACCCCAAAATGTGTCAGATGTGTCAACAGATGTCTGCCAAATCTGTTGACCGAAAAGAATTGGAAAATATTTGCGAATTTGTCCAAAAATATATTATATGTATGTAAATATTTGTTGAACAAAACAGAACTGTCCTATTATTATGTTTGTTTTATAGAGCGATTGCAACTTACTTTCAGATAGACCCTTCCAATTTACTGATTGTCGATAAGTATTGAAAGCATTCTTTTTTTAAATTCGTAGTTTTAAATGATAACACTTATATCTGAAACAAAAAAAAGAAGTAGTTTTAAAAGTATTTTAATATTGTTACACAAAAATTTATGATTATATAAATTAATGTATTATCCAATAAATACAAATAATCTTATAATAAGTAAAAACTGTCAAAAAATAAGTTAATGCTAACAAAAATTGTACGTTACCACTGGGTAAATTTTACTGAACGTTATAATATAATCAGCTCAGAAGTCTTGAAAGTAGCTTCATTTTAAAATAAGTAGGGAACTTAAATGATAACACATGCATCTGAAACACAAATAAACTTATTTTTTATAATCTCAAACAATAATCAATGATAATATTTATTAACTACATTGATGTTTTGCGATAAAATTTATTAATAATAAAACAAGATGTATAAACCAATAAAAAATATAGCAATACTGAGAAAACTGTACATTACCGTTACGGAATTAATACCAAACCTCATAATGTAGTCCTTGTGACAACCCGTACTGAAAATTGGACGAAGTTAAAATTAAACAAAAATTTGTATACATAATGCATGAACCTGAAAACCAAAAAAAAATTCAAAACTTCAGAAAAAATTATCATGATGATATTAATGAAACAATAGTTCTATTATCTAACAAGGATTATAAAAGTTTTATTACCTGTCAGCAAATACGGCGATGTTTGTGAATACTAACCACTATCTTTTTCTTGAATTTTGGGATCAGCAGCAGAAACAGGCTGTAATTTTTTTTGTAAGGTTGATTGCATATTTTTCTCAAATGAATTTTTTTTTTAATACGCTGACTTGTCTAGGCCCTACAAGTATACACACATAGAACATGTACAAATCATTCATAAAAACCAAACAACTCTACATCTCATTCTACAAGGAGCTAACCGAACAACAAATCCAAGGCAGTAGAATAGATTATTAGTTATTAGTAATTAGAGATCTACGATTAGTTCAAAATAGCACACTTCTTATTACAAAAACATCAGAATTAAACAAAATCCCTCTAAAAATTATTTACCGCAAGAAGTACATTGTATAAACCGTAAATGGAATTTTCAAAAAACATGCATGAAAAATTTTTTTTTGTCACATTTGCTTTCAAGATATCATCATCCCTTTTTACATGCTTTTTTCTACAGCTAACTCTACAATATAATAATCCAAAAAAAAACAAAAATTCTATTTTCTAATAAATTTTACCAAAGTGCATTGGGTGAGATGCAAAAGCAACTTAAAACTTAAACTTAACCATATGAATTAAATACATACAAAACATAAGAAAACACACATATATTCAAAAAAATGTAAATAAAAAATAAACACAACCTACAGAGAGAATTACTGGGGCGAACACAATATTTATCTTAAAATACCACGCAAATGTTTATCTGAATATTCACATATTAACAAAATACATATAAACAAGTTTGCTGATGAAACTGTAAATAACCTAGTTTAACAAACTCTAAAAAAAAAAACAACTTACAAAATATGAATTCCTCCTTCTAAACATTAGAATTACATTAACAGAAATAAATATATAAGTTACGTTAATGCTGTTCAAATGTTCCACAATCTTCAATTTGTGTAGCAAATTACCAGTAATGCATCTGTAACAAAAGAATAATGTAAAAAAAAATTTTTGTAATTTTTAACACAGTTTAAAAAAGAGCAGATATCGGAACACCATTCACAACACAATGATAAAATCAATTACTACTGATTATAGTTACGAGTAAAAAAAAAACAAAAATCTATTTAATTATCATTTATTAAATATATAAGCATGAAATTAAACCGTATTATTCAAAACCAACGATTGAAGAATTTACTTAAAGATATACTATCTAATAGACCTTCAAATTTCAATCGTGCACTGATAAATTATCTACTTATGACAGTATTTATACTGCCACAAAAGAAGTATTAACAATAGTTATTTTTTGTTATTTATACCGATAATCTAGAAGTTTTGAAAGCGCTATAATTTTTATAAAGTATGACAAATCATACATCTGAAAAATACAAAAAGTATTTTTTTATATATGATGTTAATTAAACTATATGGGTATTTTCCAATAAAATTTTTTTTTATTAATGATGGCCTCCTCACACCCCTCATAGCCATCCCCAACCTCCACGAATATTGTTTGCACCCCCAAGGCAAGTGTTCTTTGCTGTTTAGCATAACACTATCAAGGTGAAGTGCTGTAACCGAAGCCTTTACACCCTCTATCTTGCTCCACTCGCAGGAGCTTATCAGTCGGGATCCCTCCCGCTTTATTGAAACACGCCGACCTTCTTTCCTGTCTTCTTATTCTGCTGAAGGGTTACCCTTCCCGGTGATGGCCTATCAGATACAGACTCGCTTAGAACATGTCCTCCCTCTCACCGCACAGGTTCATCATAACTCGAGGGTCACCTATGCCACCATCAGGAACCTTGGATTCCCCACTGTTGCAAGTGGGCGGCCAAAACAATATAGCCATAGGGTAGACCTCCCTTGACTTTTACCGTTCCACAGATCATCCCAATGTCACCTTTTTGTGCGTCATAAAACTGACAACATTTGCAAACCGTGAATGAAATGATCATGAGTAATCGTCGCATTAAAATTGAAGAAAATGCAAGTGAACATAAAATCAGTCAATGTATTGTGTATGCGAATTCATTCACGATCGGCTTGATTACCCCAAACTGTGTGGTCAACAGATGTCTGCCAAATCTGTTGACCGAAAAGGATTGGAAAATATTTGCGATTTTGTCCAAAAATTAATTGTATGTATGTAAATATTTGTTGAACAATACAGAATTGTCGTATTATTATGTTTGTTTTATAGAGCGATTGCAACTTACTTTCAGATAGACCCTTGTCATTTACCGATTGTCGAGAAGTATTGAAAGCATGCTTTTCTTAAATTCGTAGTTTTAAATGATAACACTTATATCTGAAACAAAAAAAAGAAGTAGTTTTAAAAGTATTTTAATATTGTTACACAAAAATTTATGATTATATAAATTAATGTATTATCCAATAAATACAAATAATCTTATAATAAGTAAAAACTGTCAAAAAATAAGTTAATGCTAACAAAAATTGTACGTTACCACTGGGTAAATTTTACTGAACGTTATAATATAATCAGCTCAGAAGTCTTGAAAGTAGCTTCATTTTAAAATAAGTAGGGAACTTAAATGATAACACATGCATCTGAAACACAAATAAACTTATTTTTTATAATCACAAACAATAATCAATGATAATATTTATTAACTACATTGATGTTTTGCGATAAAATCTATTAATAATAAAACAAGATGTATAAACCAATAAAAAATATAGCAATACTGAGAAAACTGTACATTACCGTTACGGAATTAATACCAAACCTCATAATGTAGTCCTTGTGACAACCCGTACTGAAAATTGGACGAAGTTAAAATTAAACAAAAATTTGTATACATAATGCATGAACCTGAAAACCAAAAAAAAATTCAAAACTTCAGAAAAAATTATCATGATGATATTAATGAAACAATAGTTCTATTATCTAACAAGGATTATAAAAGTTTTATTACCTGTCAGCAAATACGGCGATGTTTGTGAATACTAACCACTATCTTTTTCTTGAATTTTGGGATCAGCAGCAGAAACAGGCTGTAATTTTTTTTGTAAGGTTGATTGCATATTTTTCTCAAATTAATTTTTTTTTTAATACGCTGACTTGTCTAGGCCCTACAAGTATACACACATAGAACATGTACAAATCATTCATAAAAACCAAACAACTCTACATCTCATTCTACAAGAAGCTAACCGAACAACAAATCCAAGGCAGTAGAATAGATTATTAGTTATTAGTAATTAGAGATCTACGATTAGTTCAAAATAGCACACTTCATATTACAAAAACATCAGAATTAAACAAAATCCCTCTAAAAATTATTTACCGCAAGAAGTACATTGTATAAACCGTAAATGGAATTTTCAAAAAACATGCATGATAATTTTTTTTTTGTCACATTTGCTTTCAAGATATCATCATCCTTGTTTACATGCTTTTTTCTACAGCTAACTCTACAATATAATAATCCAAAAAAAAACAAAAATTCTATTTTCTAATAAATTTTACCAAAGTGCATTGGGTGAGATGCAAAAGCAACTTAAAACTTAAACTTAACCATATGAATTAAATACATACAAAACATAAGAAAACACACATATATTCAAAAAAATGTAAATAAAAAATAAACACAACCTACAGAGAGAATTACTGGGGCGAACACAATATTTATCTTAAAATACCACGCAAATGTTTATCTGAATATTCACATATTAACAAAATACATATAAACAAGTTTGCTGATGAAACTGTAAATAACCTAGTTTAACATACTTTAAAAAAAAAAAACAACTTACAAAATATGAATTCCTCCTTCTAAACATTAGAATTACATTAACAGAAATAAATATATAAGTTACGTTAATGCTGTTCAAATGTTACACAATCTTCAATTTGTGTAGCAAATTACCAGTAATGCATCTGTAACAAAAGAATAATGTAAAAAAAAATTTTTGTAATTTTTATAACAGTTTAAAAAAAGAGCAGATATGGGAACACCATTCACAACACAATGGTAAAATCAATTACAACTAATTATAGTTACGAGTAAAAAAAAAAACAAAAATCTATTTAATTATCATTTATTAAATATATAAGCATGAAATTAAACCGTATTGTTCAAAACCAACGATTGAAGAATTTACTTAAAGATATACTATCTAATAGACCTTCAAATTTCAATCGTGCACTGATAAATTATCTACTTATGACAGTATTTATACTGCCACAAAAGAAGTATTAACAATAGTTATTTTTTGTTATTTATACCGATAATCTAGAAGTTTTGAAAGTGCTATAATTTTTATAAAGTATGACAAATCATACATCTGAAAAATACAAAAAGTATTTTTTTTATATATGATGTTAATTAAACTATATGGGTATTTTCCAATAAAATTTTTTTTTATTAATGATGGCCTCCTCACACCCCTCATAGCCATCCCCAACCTCTACGAATATTGTTTGCACCCCCAAGGCAACTGTTTTTTGCTGTTTAGCATAACACTATCAAGGTGAAGTGCTGTAACCGAAGCCTTTGCACCCTCTATCTTGCTCCACTCGCAGGAGCTTATCAGTCGGGATCCCTCCCGCTTTATTGAAACACGCCGACCTTCTTTCCTGGCTTCTTATTCTGCTGAAGGGTTACCCTTCCCGGTGATGGCCTATCAGATACAGACTCGCTTAGAACATGTCCTCCCTCTCACCGCACAGGTTCATCATAACTCGAGGGTCACCTATGCCACCATCAGGAACCTTGGATTCCCCACTGTTGCAAGTGGGCGGCCAAAACAATATAGCCATAGGGTAGACCTCCCTTGACTTTTACCGTTCCACAGATCATCCCAATGTCACCTTTTTGTGCGTCATAAAACTGACAACATTTGCAAACCGTGAATGAAATGATCATGAGTAATCGTCGCATTAAAATTGAAGAAAATGCAAGTGAACATAAAATCAGTCAATGTATTGTGTATGCGAATTCATTCACGATCGGCTTGATTACCCCAAACTGTGTGGTCAACAGATGTCTGCCAAATCTGTTGACCGAAAAGGATTGGAAAATATTTGCGATTTTGTCCAAAAATTAATTATATGTATGTAAATATTTGTTGAACAATACAGAATTGTCGTATTATTATGTTTGTTTTATAGAGCGATTGCAACTTACTTTCAGATAGACCCTTGTCATTTACCGATTGTCGAGAAGTATTGAAAGCATGCTTTTCTTAAATTCGTAGTTTTAAATGATAACACTTATATCTGAACCAAAAAAAAAGAAGTAGTTTTAAAAGTATTTTAATATTGTTACACAAAAATTTATGATTATATAAATTAATGTATTATCCAATAAATACAAATAATCTTGTAATAAGTAAAAACTGTCAAAAAATAAGTTAATGCTAACAAAAATTGTACGTTACCACTGGGTAAATTTTACTGAACGTTATAATATAATCAGCTCAGAAGTCTTGAAAGTAGCTTCATTTTAAAATAAGTAGGCAACTTAAATGATAACACATGCATCTGAAACACAAATAAACTTATTTTTTATAATCTCAAACAATAATCAATGATAATATTTATTAACTACATTGATGTTTTGCGATAAAATTTATTAATAATAAAACAAGATGTATAAACCAATAAAAAATATAGCAATACTGAGAAAACTGTACATTACCGTTACGGAATTAATACCAAACCTCATAATGTAGTCCTTGTGACAACCCGTACTGAAAATTGGACGAAGTTAAAATTAAACAAAAATTTGTATACATAATGCATGAACCTGAAAACCAAAAAAAAATTCAAAACTTCAGAAAAAATTATCATGATGATATTAATGAAACAATAGTTCTATTATCTAACAAGGATTATAAAAGTTTTATTACCTGTCAGCAAATACGGCGATGTTTGTGAATACTAACCACTATCTTTTTCTTGAATTTTGGGATCAGCAGCAGAAACAGGCTGTAATTTTTTTTGTAAGGTTGATTGCATATTTTTCTCAAATTAATTTTTTTTTTAATACGCTGACTTGTCTAGGCCCTACAAGTATACACACATAGAACATGTACAAATCATTCATAAAAACCAAACAACTCTACATCTCATTCTACAAGAAGCTAACCGAACAACAAATCCAAGGCAGTAGAATAGATTATTAGTTATTAGTAATTAGAGATCTACGATTAGTTCAAAATAGCACACTTCATATTAAAAAAACATCAGAATTAAACAAAATCCCTCTAAAAATTATTTACCGCAAGAAGTACATTGTATAAACCGTAAATGGAATTTTCAAAAAACATGCATGATAAATTTTTTTTTGTCACATTTGCTTTCAAGATATCATCATCCTTTTTTACATGCTTTTTTCTACAGCTAACTCTACAATATAATAATCCAAAAAAAACAAAAATTCTATTTTCTAATAAATTTTACCAAAGTGCATTGGGTGAGATGCAAAAGCAACTTAAAACTTAAACTTAACCATATGAATTAAATACATACAAAACATAAGAAAACACACATATATTCAAAAAAATGTAAATAGAAAATAAACACAACCTACAGAGAGAATTACTGGGGCGAACACAATATTTATCTTAAAATACCACGCAAATGTTTATCTGAATATTCACATATTAACAAAATACATATAAACAAGTTTGCTGATGAAACTGTAAATAACCTAGTTTAACATACTTTAAAAAAAAAAAAACAACTTACAAAATATGAATTCCTCCTTCTAAACATTAGAATTACATTAACAGAAATAAATATATAAGTTACGTTAATGCTGTTCAAATGTTCCACAATCTTCAATTTGTGTAGCAAATTACCAGTAATGCATCTGTAACAAAAGAATAATGTAAAAAAAAATTTTTGTAATTTTTAACACAGTTTAAAAAAGAGCAGATATCGGAACACCATTCACAACACAATGATAAAATCAATTACTACTGATTATAGTTACGAGTAAAAAAAAAACAAAAATCTATTTAATTATCATTTATTAAATATATAAGCATGAAATTAAACCGTATTATTCAAAACCAACGATTGAAGAATTTACTTAAAGATATACTATCTAATAGACCTTCAAATTTCAATCGTGCACTGATAAATTATCTACTTATGACAGTATTTATACTGCCACAAAAGAAGTATTAACAATAGTTATTTTTTGTTATTTATACCGATAATCTAGAAGTTTTGAAAGCGCTATAATTTTTATAAAGTATGACAAATCATACATCTGAAAAATACAAAAAGTATTTTTTTTATATATGATGTTAATTAAACTATATTGGTATTTTCCAATAAAATTTTTTTTTATTAATGATGGCCTCCTCACACCCCTCATAGCCATCCCCAACCTCTACGAATATTGTTTGCACCCCCAAGGCAACTGTTTTTTGCTGTTTAGCATAACACTATCAAGGTGAAGTGCTGTAACCGAAGCCTTTGCACCCTCTATCTTGCTCCACTCGCAGGAGCTTATCAGTCGGGATCCCTCCCGCTTTATTGAAACACGCCGACCTTCTTTCCTGGCTTCTTATTCTGCTGAAGGGTTACCCTTCCCGGTGATGGCCTATCAGATACAGACTCGCTTAGAACATGTCCTCCCTCTCACCGCACAGGTTCATCATAACTCGAGGGTCACCTATGCCACCATCAGGAACCTTGGATTCCCCACTGTTGCAAGTGGGCGGCCAAAACAATATAGCCATAGGGTAGACCTCCCTTGACTTTTACCGTTCCACAGATCATCCCAATGTCACCTTTTTGTGCGTCATAAAACTGACAACATTTGCAAACCGTGAATGAAATGATCATGAGTAATCGTCGCATTAAAATTGAAGAAAATGCAAGTGAACATAAAATCAGTCAATGTATTGTGTATGCGAATTCATTCACGATCGGCTTGATTACCCCAAACTGTGTGGTCAACAGATGTCTGCCAAATCTGTTGACCGAAAAGGATTGGAAAATATTTGCGATTTTGTCCAAAAATTAATTATATGTATGTAAATATTTGTTGAACAATACAGAATTGTCGTATTATTATGTTTGTTTTATAGAGCGATTGCAACTTACTTTCAGATAGACCCTTGTCATTTACCGATTGTCGAGAAGTATTGAAAGCATGCTTTTCTTAAATTCGTAGTTTTAAATGATAACACTTATATCTGAACCAAAAAAAAAGAAGTAGTTTTAAAAGTATTTTAATATTGTTACACAAAAATTTATGATTATATAAATTAATGTATTATCCAATAAATACAAATAATCTTATAATAAGTAAAAACTGTCAAAAAATAAGTTAATGCTAACAAAAATTGTACGTTACCACTGGGTAAATTTTACTGAACGTTATAATATAATCAGCTCAGAAGTCTTGAAAGTAGCTTCATTTTAAAATAAGTAGGCAACTTAAATGATAACACATGCATCTGAAACACAAATAAACTTATTTTTTATAATCTCAAACAATAATCAATGATAATATTTATTAACTACATTGATGTTTTGCGATAAAATTTATTAATAATAAAACAAGATGTATAAACCAATAAAAAATATAGCAATACTGAGAAAACTGTACATTACCGTTACGGAATTAATACCAAACCTCATAATGTAGTCCTTGTGACAACCCGTACTGAAAATTGGACGAAGTTAAAATTAAACAAAAATTTGTATACATAATGCATGAACCTGAAAACCAAAAAAAAATTCAAAACTTCAGAAAAAATTATCATGATGATATTAATGAAACAATAGTTCTATTATCTAACAAGGATTATAAAAGTTTTATTACCTGTCAGCAAATACGGCGATGTTTGTGAATACTAACCACTATCTTTTTCTTGAATTTTGGGATCAGCAGCAGAAACAGGCTGTAATTTTTTTTGTAAGGTTGATTGCATATTTTTCTCAAATTAATTTTTTTTTTAATACGCTGACTTGTCTAGGCCCTACAAGTATACACACATAGAACATGTACAAATCATTCATAAAAACCAAACAACTCTACATCTCATTCTACAAGAAGCTAACCGAACAACAAATCCAAGGCAGTAGAATAGATTATTAGTTATTAGTAATTAGAGATCTACGATTAGTTCAAAATAGCACACTTCATATTAAAAAAACATCAGAATTAAACAAAATCCCTCTAAAAATTATTTACCGCAAGAAGTACATTGTATAAACCGTAAATGGAATTTTCAAAAAACATGCATGATAAATTTTTTTTTGTCACATTTGCTTTCAAGATATCATCATCCTTTTTTACATGCTTTTTTCTACAGCTAACTCTACAATATAATAATCCAAAAAAAACAAAAATTCTATTTTCTAATAAATTTTACCAAAGTGCATTGGGTGAGATGCAAAAGCAACTTAAAACTTAAACTTAACCATATGAATTAAATACATACAAAACATAAGAAAACACACATATATTCAAAAAAATGTAAATAGAAAATAAACACAACCTACAGAGAGAATTACTGGGGCGAACACAATATTTATCTTAAAATACCACGCAAATGTTTATCTGAATATTCACATATTAACAAAATACATATAAACAAGTTTGCTGATGAAACTGTAAATAACCTAGTTTAACATACTTTAAAAAAAAAAAACAACTTACAAAATATGAATTCCTCCTTCTAAACATTAGAATTACATTAACAGAAATAAATATATAAGTTACGTTAATGCTGTTCAAATGTTCCACAATCTTCAATTTGTGTAGCAAATTACCAGTAATGCATCTGTAACAAAAGAATAATGTAAAAAAAAATTTTTGTAATTTTTAACACAGTTTAAAAAAGAGCAGATATCGGAACACCATTCACAACACAATGATAAAATCAATTACTACTGATTATAGTTACGAGTAAAAAAAAAACAAAAATCTATTTAATTATCATTTATTAAATATATAAGCATGAAATTAAACCGTATTATTCAAAACCAACGATTGAAGAATTTACTTAAAGATATACTATCTAATAGACCTTCAAATTTCAATCGTGCACTGATAAATTATCTACTTATGACAGTATTTATACTGCCACAAAAGAAGTATTAACAATAGTTATTTTTTGTTATTTATACCGATAATCTAGAAGTTTTGAAAGCGCTATAATTTTTATAAAGTATGACAAATCATACATCTGAAAAATACAAAAAGTATTTTTTTTATATATGATGTTAATTAAACTATATGGGTATTTTCCAATAAAATTTTTTTTTATTAATGATGGCCTCCTCACACCCCTCATAGCCATCCCCAACCTCTACGAATATTGTTTGCACCCCCAAGGCAACTGTTTTTTGCTGTTTAGCATAACACTATCAAGGTGAAGTGCTGTAACCGAAGCCTTTGCACCCTCTATCTTGCTCCACTCGCAGGAGCTTATCAGTCGGGATCCCTCCCGCTTTATTGAAACACGCCGACCTTCTTTCCTGGCTTCTTATTCTGCTGAAGGGTTACCCTTCCCGGTGATGGCCTATCAGATACAGACTCGCTTAGAACATGTCCTCCCTCTCACCGCACAGGTTCATCATAACTCGAGGGTCACCTATGCCACCATCAGGAACCTTGGATTCCCCACTGTTGCAAGTGGGCGGCCAAAACAATATAGCCATAGGGTAGACCTCCCTTGACTTTTACCGTTCCACAGATCATCCCAATGTCACCTTTTTGTGCGTCATAAAACTGACAACATTTGCAAACCGTGAATGAAATGATCATGAGTAATCGTCGCATTAAAATTGAAGAAAATGCAAGTGAACATAAAATCAGTCAATGTATTGTGTATGCGAATTCATTCACGATCGGCTTGATTACCCCAAACTGTGTGGTCAACAGATGTCTGCCAAATCTGTTGACCGAAAAGGATTGGAAAATATTAGCGATTTTGTCCAAAAATTAATTATATGTATGTAAATATTTGTTGAACAATACAGAATTGTCGTATTATTATGTTTGTTTTATAGAGCGATTGCAACTTACTTTCAGATAGACCCTTGTCATTTACCGATTGTCGAGAAGTATTGAAAGCATGCTTTTCTTAAATTCGTAGTTTTAAATGATAACACTTATATCTGAACCAAAAAAAAAGAAGTAGTTTTAAAAGTATTTTAATATTGTTACACAAAAATTTATGATTATATAAATTAATGTATTATCCAATAAATACAAATAATCTTATAATAAGTAAAAACTGTCAAAAAATAAGTTAATGCTAACAAAAATTGTACGTTACCACTGGGTAAATTTTACTGAACGTTATAATATAATCAGCTCAGAAGTCTTGAAAGTAGCTTCATTTTAAAATAAGTAGGGAACTTAAATGATAACACATGCATCTGAAACACAAATAAACTTATTTTTTATAATCTCAAACAATAATCAATGATAATATTTATTAACTACATTGATGTTTTGCGATAAAATTTATTAATAATAAAACAAGATGTATAAACCAATAAAAAATATAGCAATACTGAGAAAACTGTACATTACCGTTACGGAATTAATACCAAACCTCATAATGTAGTCCTTGTGACAACCCGTACTGAAAATTGGACGAAGTTAAAATTAAACAAAAATTTGTATACATAATGCATGAACCTGAAAACCAAAAAAAAATTCAAAACTTCAGAAAAAATTATCATGATGATATTAATGAAACAATAGTTCTATTATCTAACAAGGATTATAAAAGTTTTATTACCTGTCAGCAAATACGGCGATGTTTGTGAATACTAACCACTATCTTTTTCTTGAATTTTGGGATCAGCAGCAGAAACAGGCTGTAATTTTTTTTGTAAGGTTGATTGCATATTTTTCTCAAATTAATTTTTTTTTTAATACGCTGACTTGTCTAGGCCCTACAAGTATACACACATAGAACATGTACAAATCATTCATAAAAACCAAACAACTCTACATCTCATTCTACAAGAAGCTAACCGAACAACAAATCCAAGGCAGTAGAATAGATTATTAGTTATTAGTAATTAGAGATCTACGATTAGTTCAAAATAGCACACTTCATATTAAAAAAACATCAGAATTAAACAAAATCCCTCTAAAAATTATTTACCGCAAGAAGTACATTGTATAAACCGTAAATGGAATTTTCAAAAAACATGCATGATAAATTTTTTTTTGTCACATTTGCTTTCAAGATATCATCATCCTTTTTTACATGCTTTTTTCTACAGCTAACTCTACAATATAATAATCCAAAAAAAACAAAAATTCTATTTTCTAATAAATTTTACCAAAGTGCATTGGGTGAGATGCAAAAGCAACTTAAAACTTAAACTTAACCATATGAATTAAATACATACAAAACATAAGAAAACACACATATATTCAAAAAAATGTAAATAAAAAATAAACACAACCTACAGAGAGAATTACTGGGGCGAACACAATATTTATCTTAAAATACCACGCAAATGTTTATCTGAATATTCACATATTAACAAAATACATATAAACAAGTTTGCTGATGAAACTGTAAATAACCTAGTTTAACATACTTTAAAAAAAAAAAACAACTTACAAAATATGAATTCCTCCTTCTAAACATTAGAATTACATTAACAGAAATAAATATATAAGTTACGTTAATGCTGTTCAAATGTTCCACAATCTTCAATTTGTGTAGCAAATTACCAGTAATGCATCTGTAACAGAAGAATAATGTAAAAAAAAATTTTTGTAATTTTTAACACAGTTTAAAAAAGAGCAGATATCGGAACACCATTCACAACACAATGATAAAATCAATTACTACTGATTATAGTTACGAGTAAAAAAAAAACAAAAATCTATTTAATTATCATTTATTAAATATATAAGCATGAAATTAAACCGTATTATTCAAAACCAACGATTGAAGAATTTACTTAAAGATATACTATCTAATAGACCTTCAAATTTCAATCGTGCACTGATAAATTATCTACTTATGACAGTATTTATACTGCCACAAAAGAAGTATTAACAATAGTTATTTTTTGTTATTTATACCGATAATCTAGAAGTTTTGAAAGCGCTATAATTTTTATAAAGTATGACAAATCATACATCTGAAAAATACAAAAAGTATTTTTTTTATATATGATGTTAATTAAACTATATGGGTATTTTCCAATAAAATTTTTTTTTATTAATGATGGCCTCCTCACACCCCTCATAGCCATCCCCAACCTCTACGAATATTGTTTGCACCCCCAAGGCAACTGTTTTTTGCTGTTTAGCATAACACTATCAAGGTGAAGTGCTGTAACCGAAGCCTTTGCACCCTCTATCTTGCTCCACTCGCAGGAGCTTATCAGTCGGGATCCCTCCCGCTTTATTGAAACACGCCGACCTTCTTTCCTGGCTTCTTATTCTGCTGAGGGTTACCCTTCCCGGTGATGGCCTATCAGATACAGACTCGCTTAGAACATGTCCTCCCTCTCACCGCACAGGTTCATCATAACTCGAGGGTCACCTATGCCACCATCAGGAACCTTGGATTCCCCACTGTTGCAAGTGGGCGGCCAAAACAATATAGCCATAGGGTAGACCTCCCTTGACTTTTACCGTTCCACAGATCATCCCAATGTCACCTTTTTGTGCGTCATAAAACTGACAACATTTGCAAACCGTGAATGAAATGATCATGAGTAATCGTCGCATTAAAATTGAAGAAAATGCAAGTGAACATAAAATCAGTCAATGTATTGTGTATGCGAATTCATTCACGATCGGCTTGATTACCCCAAACTGTGTGGTCAACAGATGTCTGCCAAATCTGTTGACCGAAAAGGATTGGAAAATATTTGCGATTTTGTCCAAAAATTAATTATATGTATGTAAATATTTGTTGAACAATACAGAATTGTCGTATTATTATGTTTGTTTTATAGAGCGATTGCAACTTACTTTCAGATAGACCCTTGTCATTTACCGATTGTCGAGAAGTATTGAAAGCATGCTTTTCTTAAATTCGTAGTTTTAAATGATAACACTTATATCTGAACCAAAAAAAAAGAAGTAGTTTTAAAAGTATTTTAATATTGTTACACAAAAATTTATGATTATATAAATTAATGTATTATCCAATAAATACAAATAATCTTGTAATAAGTAAAAACTGTCAAAAAATAAGTTAATGCTAACAAAAATTGTACGTTACCACTGGGTAAATTTTACTGAACGTTATAATATAATCAGCTCAGAAGTCTTGAAAGTAGCTTCATTTTAAAATAAGTAGGGAACTTAAATGATAACACATGCATCTGAAACACAAATAAACTTATTTTTTATAATCTCAAACAATAATCAATGATAATATTTATTAACTACATTGATGTTTTGCGATAAAATTTATTAATAATAAAACAAGATGTATAAACCAATAAAAAATATAGCAATACTGAGAAAACTGTACATTACCGTTACGGAATTAATACCAAACCTCATAATGTAGTCCTTGTGACAACCCGTACTGAAAATTGGACGAAGTTAAAATTAAACAAAAATTTGTATACATAATGCATGAACCTGAAAACCAAAAAAAAATTCAAAACTTCAGAAAAAATTATCATGATGATATTAATGAAACAATAGTTCTATTATCTAACAAGGATTATAAAAGTTTTATTACCTGTCAGCAAATACGGCGATGTTTGTGAATACTAACCACTATCTTTTTCTTGAATTTTGGGATCAGCAGCAGAAACAGGCTGTAATTTTTTTTGTAAGGTTGATTGCATATTTTTCTCAAATTAATTTTTTTTTTAATACGCTGACTTGTCTAGGCCCTACAAGTATACACACATAGAACATGTACAAATCATTCATAAAAACCAAACAACTCTACATCTCATTCTACAAGAAGCTAACCGAACAACAAATCCAAGGCAGTAGAATAGATTATTAGTTATTAGTAATTAGAGATCTACGATTAGTTCAAAATAGCACACTTCATATTAAAAAAACATCAGAATTAAACAAAATCCCTCTAAAAATTATTTACCGCAAGAAGTACATTGTATAAACCGTAAATGGAATTTTCAAAAAACATGCATGATAAATTTTTTTTTGTCACATTTGCTTTCAAGATATCATCATCCTTTTTTACATGCTTTTTTCTACAGCTAACTCTACAATATAATAATCCAAAAAAAACAAAAATTCTATTTTCTAATAAATTTTACCAAAGTGCATTGGGTGAGATGCAAAAGCAACTTAAAACTTAAACTTAACCATATGAATTAAATACATACAAAACATAAGAAAACACACATATATTCAAAAAAATGTAAATAGAAAATAAACACAACCTACAGAGAGAATTACTGGGGCGAACACAATATTTATCTTAAAATACCACGCAAATGTTTATCTGAATATTCACATATTAACAAAATACATATAAACAAGTTTGCTGATGAAACTGTAAATAACCTAGTTTAACATACTTTAAAAAAAAAAAACAACTTACAAAATATGAATTCCTCCTTCTAAACATTAGAATTACATTAACAGAAATAAATATATAAGTTACGTTAATGCTGTTCAAATGTTCCACAATCTTCAATTTGTGTAGCAAATTACCAGTAATGCATCTGTAACAAAAGAATAATGTAAAAAAAAATTTTTGTAATTTTTAACACAGTTTAAAAAAGAGCAGATATCGGAACACCATTCACAACACAATGATAAAATCAATTACTACTGATTATAGTTACGAGTAAAAAAAAAACAAAAATCTATTTAATTATCATTTATTAAATATATAAGCATGAAATTAAACCGTATTATTCAAAACCAACGATTGAAGAATTTACTTAAAGATATACTATCTAATAGACCTTCAAATTTCAATCGTGCACTGATAAATTATCTACTTATGACAGTATTTATACTGCCACAAAAGAAGTATTAACAATAGTTATTTTTTGTTATTTATACCGATAATCTAGAAGTTTTGAAAGCGCTATAATTTTTATAAAGTATGACAAATCATACATCTGAAAAATACAAAAAGTATTTTTTTTATATATGATGTTAATTAAACTATATGGGTATTTTCCAATAAAATTTTTTTTTATTAATGATGGCCTCCTCACACCCCTCATAGCCATCCCCAACCTCTACGAATATTGTTTGCACCCCCAAGGCAACTGTTTTTTGCTGTTTAGCATAACACTATCAAGGTGAAGTGCTGTAACCGAAGCCTTTGCACCCTCTATCTTGCTCCACTCGCAGGAGCTTATCAGTCGGGATCCCTCCCGCTTTATTGAAACACGCCGACCTTCTTTCCTGGCTTCTTATTCTGCTGAAGGGTTACCCTTCCCGGTGATGGCCTATCAGATACAGACTCGCTTAGAACATGTCCTCCCTCTCACCGCACAGGTTCATCATAACTCGAGGGTCACCTATGCCACCATCAGGAACCTTGGATTCCCCACTGTTGCAAGTGGGCGGCCAAAACAATATAGCCATAGGGTAGACCTCCCTTGACTTTTACCGTTCCACAGATCATCCCAATGTCACCTTTTTGTGCGTCATAAAACTGACAACATTTGCAAACCGTGAATGAAATGATCATGAGTAATCGTCGCATTAAAATTGAAGAAAATGCAAGTGAACATAAAATCAGTCAATGTATTGTGTATGCGAATTCATTCACGATCGGCTTGATTACCCCAAACTGTGTGGTCAACAGATGTCTGCCAAATCTGTTGACCGAAAAGGATTGGAAAATATTTGCGATTTTGTCCAAAAATTAATTATATGTATGTAAATATTTGTTGAACAATACAGAATTGTCGTATTATTATGTTTGTTTTATAGAGCGATTGCAACTTACTTTCAGATAGACCCTTGTCATTTACCGATTGTCGAGAAGTATTGAAAGCATGCTTTTCTTAAATTCGTAGTTTTAAATGATAACACTTATATCTGAACCAAAAAAAAAGAAGTAGTTTTAAAAGTATTTTAATATTGTTACACAAAAATTTATGATTATATAAATTAATGTATTATCCAATAAATACAAATAATCTTATAATAAGTAAAAACTGTCAAAAAATAAGTTAATGCTAACAAAAATTGTACGTTACCACTGGGTAAATTTTACTGAACGTTATAATATAATCAGCTCAGAAGTCTTGAAAGTAGCTTCATTTTAAAATAAGTAGGCAACTTAAATGATAACACATGCATCTGAAACACAAATAAACTTATTTTTTATAATCTCAAACAATAATCAATGATAATATTTATTAACTACATTGATGTTTTGCGATAAAATTTATTAATAATAAAACAAGATGTATAAACCAATAAAAAATATAGCAATACTGAGAAAACTGTACATTACCGTTACGGAATTAATACCAAACCTCATAATGTAGTCCTTGTGACAACCCGTACTGAAAATTGGACGAAGTTAAAATTAAACAAAAATTTGTATACATAATGCATGAACCTGAAAACCAAAAAAAAATTCAAAACTTCAGAAAAAATTATCATGATGATATTAATGAAACAATAGTTCTATTATCTAACAAGGATTATAAAAGTTTTATTACCTGTTAGCAAATACGGCGATGTTTGTGAATACTAACCACTATCTTTTTCTTGAATTTTGGGATCAGCAGCAGAAACAGGCTGTAATTTTTTTTGTAAGGTTGATTGCATATTTTTCTCAAATGAATTTTTTTTTTTAATACGCTGACTTGTCTAGGCCCTACAAGTATACACACATAGAACATGTACAAATCATTCATAAAAACCAAACAACTCTACATCTCATTCTACAAGGAGCTAACCGAACAACAAATCCAAGGCGGTAGAATAGATTATTAGTTATTAGTAATTAGAGATCTACGATTAGTTCAAAATAGCACACTTCTTATTACAAAAACATCAGAATTAAACAAAATCCCTCTAAAAATTATTTACCGCAAGAAGTACATTGTATAAACCGTAAATGGAATTTTCAAAAAACATGCATGATAAATTTTTTTTTGTCACATTTGCTTTCAAGATATCATCATCCTTTTTTACATGCTTTTTTCTACAGCTAACTCTACAATATAATAATCCAAAAAAAACAAAAATTCTATTTTCTAATAAATTTTACCAAAGTGCATTGGGTGAGATGCAAAAGCAACTTAAAACTTAAACTTAACCATATGAATTAAATACATACAAAACATAAGAAAACACACATATATTCAAAAAAATGTAAATAAAAAATAAACACAACCTACAGAGAGAATTACTGGGGCGAACACAATATTTATCTTAAAATACCACGCAAATGTTTATCTGAATATTCACATATTAACAAAATACATATAAACAAGTTTGCTGATGAAACTGTAAATAACCTAGTTTAACATACTTTAAAAAAAAAAAACAACTTACAAAATATGAATTCCTCCTTCTAAACATTAGAATTACATTAACAGAAATAAATATATAAGTTACGTTAATGCTGTTCAAATGTTCCACAATCTTCAATTTGTGTAGCAAATTACCAGTAATGCATCTGTAACAGAAGAATAATGTAAAAAAAAATTTTTGTAATTTTTAACACAGTTTAAAAAAGAGCAGATATCGGAACACCATTCACAACACAATGATAAAATCAATTACTACTGATTATAGTTACGAGTAAAAAAAAAACAAAAATCTATTTAATTATCATTTATTAAATATATAAGCATGAAATTAAACCGTATTATTCAAAACCAACGATTGAAGAATTTACTTAAAGATATACTATCTAATAGACCTTCAAATTTCAATCGTGCACTGATAAATTATCTACTTATGACAGTATTTATACTGCCACAAAAGAAGTATTAACAATAGTTATTTTTTGTTATTTATACCGATAATCTAGAAGTTTTGAAAGCGCTATAATTTTTATAAAGTATGACAAATCATACATCTGAAAAATACAAAAAGTATTTTTTTTATATATGATGTTAATTAAACTATATGGGTATTTTCCAATAAAATTTTTTTTTATTAATGATGGCCTCCTCACACCCCTCATAGCCATCCCCAACCTCTACGAATATTGTTTGCACCCCCAAGGCAACTGTTTTTTGCTGTTTAGCATAACACTATCAAGGTGAAGTGCTGTAACCGAAGCCTTTGCACCCTCTATCTTGCTCCACTCGCAGGAGCTTATCAGTCGGGATCCCTCCCGCTTTATTGAAACACGCCGACCTTCTTTCCTGGCTTCTTATTCTGCTGAAGGGTTACCCTTCCCGGTGATGGCCTATCAGATACAGACTCGCTTAGAACATGTCCTCCCTCTCACCGCACAGGTTCATCATAACTCGAGGGTCACCTATGCCACCATCAGGAACCTTGGATTCCCCACTGTTGCAAGTGGGCGGCCAAAACAATATAGCCATAGGGTAGACCTCCCTTGACTTTTACCGTTCCACAGATCATCCCAATGTCACCTTTTTGTGCGTCATAAAACTGACAACATTTGCAAACCGTGAATGAAATGATCATGAGTAATCGTCGCATTAAAATTGAAGAAAATGCAAGTGAACATAAAATCAGTCAATGTATTGTGTATGCGAATTCATTCACGATCGGCTTGATTACCCCAAACTGTGTGGTCAACAGATGTCTGCCAAATCTGTTGACCGAAAAGGATTGGAAAATATTTGCGATTTTGTCCAAAAATTAATTATATGTATGTAAATATTTGTTGAACAATACAGAATTGTCGTATTATTATGTTTGTTTTATAGAGCGATTGCAACTTACTTTCAGATAGACCCTTGTCATTTACCGATTGTCGAGAAGTATTGAAAGCATGCTTTTCTTAAATTCGTAGTTTTAAATGATAACACTTATATCTGAACCAAAAAAAAATTAGTAGTTTTAAAAGTATTTTAATATTGTTACACAAAAATTTATGATTATATAAATTATTGTATTATCCAATAAATACAAATAATCTTATAATAAGTAAAAACTGTCAAAAAATAAGTTAATGCTAACAAAAATTGTACGTTACCACTGGGTAAATTTTACTGAACGTTATAATATAATCAGCTCAGAAGTCTTGAAAGTAGCTTCATTTTAAAATAAGTAGGCAACTTAAATGATAACACATGCATCTGAAACACAAATAAACTTATTTTTTATAATCTCAAACAATAATCAATGATAATATTTATTAACTACATTGATGTTTTGCGATAAAATTTATTAATAATAAAACAAGATGTATAAACCAATAAAAAATATAGCAATACTGAGAAAACTGTACATTACCGTTACGGAATTAATACCAAACCTCATAATGTAGTCCTTGTGACAACCCGTACTGAAAATTGGACGAAGTTAAAATTAAACAAAAATTTGTATACATAATGCATGAACCTGAAAACCAAAAAAAAATTCAAAACTTCAGAAAAAATTATCATGATGATATTAATGAAACAATAGTTCTATTATCTAACAAGGATTATAAAAGTTTTATTACCTGTCAGCAAATACGGCGATGTTTGTGAATACTAACCACTATCTTTTTCTTGAATTTTGGGATCAGCAGCAGAAACAGGCTGTAATTTTTTTTGTAAGGTTGATTGCATATTTTTCTCAAATTAATTTTTTTTTTAATACGCTGACTTGTCTAGGCCCTACAAGTATACACACATAGAACATGTACAAATCATTCATAAAAACCAAACAACTCTACATCTCATTCTACAAGAAGCTAACCGAACAACAAATCCAAGGCAGTAGAATAGATTATTAGTTATTAGTAATTAGAGATCTACGATTAGTTCAAAATAGCACACTTCATATTAAAAAAACATCAGAATTAAACAAAATCCCTCTAAAAATTATTTACCGCAAGAAGTACATTGTATAAACCGTAAATGGAATTTTCAAAAAACATGCATGATAAATTTTTTTTTGTCACATTTGCTTTCAAGATATCATCATCCTTTTTTACATGCTTTTTTCTACAGCTAACTCTACAATATAATAATCCAAAAAAAACAAAAATTCTATTTTCTAATAAATTTTACCAAAGTGCATTGGGTGAGATGCAAAAGCAACTTAAAACTTAAACTTAACCATATGAATTAAATACATACAAAACATAAGAAAACACACATATATTCAAAAAAATGTAAATAAAAAATAAACACAACCTACAGAGAGAATTACTGGGGCGAACACAATATTTATCTTAAAATACCACGCAAATGTTTATCTGAATATTCACATATTAACAAAATACATATAAACAAGTTTGCTGATGAAACTGTAAATAACCTAGTTTAACATACTTTAAAAAAAAAAAACAACTTACAAAATATGAATTCCTCCTTCTAAACATTAGAATTACATTAACAGAAATAAATATATAAGTTACGTTAATGCTGTTCAAATGTTCCACAATCTTCAATTTGTGTAGCAAATTACCAGTAATGCATCTGTAACAAAAGAATAATGTAAAAAAAAATTTTTGTAATTTTTATAACAGTTTAAAAAAAGAGCAGATATGGGAACACCATTCACAACACAATGGTAAAATCAATTACAACTAATTATAGTTACGAGTAAAAAAAAAACAAAAATCTATTTAATTATCATTTATTAAATATATAAGCATGAAATTAAACCGTATTGTTCAAAACCAACGATTGAAGAATTTACTTAAAGATATACTATCTAATAGACCTTCAAATTTCAATCGTGCACTGATAAATTATCTACTTATGACAGTATTTATACTGCCACAAAAGAAGTATTAACAATAGTTATTTTTTGTTATTTATACCGATAATCTAGAAGTTTTGAAAGCGCTATAATTTTTATAAAGTATGACAAATCATACATCTGAAAAATACAAAAACTATTTTTTTTATATATGATGTTAATTAAACTATATGGGTATTTTCCAATAAAATTTTTTTTTATTAATGATGGCCTCTCACACCCCTCATAGCCATCCCCAACCTCTACGAATATTGTTTGCACCCCCAAGGCAACTGTTTTTTGCTGTTTAGCATAACACTATCAAGGTGAAGTGCTGTAACCGAAGCCTTTGCACCCTCTATCTTGCTCCACTCGCAGGAGCTTATCAGTCGGGATCCCTCCCGCTTTATTGAAACACGCCGACCTTCTTTCCTGGCTTCTTATTCTGCTGAAGGGTTACCCTTCCCGGTGATGGCCTATCAGATACAGACTCGCTTAGAACATGTCCTCCCTCCCACCGCACAGGTTCATCATAACTCGAGGGTCACCTATGCCACCATCAGGAACCCTGGATTCCCCACTGTTGCAAGTGGGCGGCCAAAACAATATAGCCATAGGGTAGACCTCCCTTGACTTTTACCGTTCCACAGATCATCCCAATGTCACCTTTTTGTGCGTCATAAAACTGACAACATTTGCAAACCGTGAATGAAATGATCATGAGTAATCGTCGCATTAAAATTGAAGAAAATGCAAGTGAACATAAAATCAGTCAATGTATTGTGTATGCGAATTCATTCACGATCGGCTTGATTACCCCAAAATGTGTGGTCAACAGATGTCTGCCAAATCTGTTGACCGAAAAGGATTGGAAAATATTTGCGATTTTGTCCAAAAATTAATTATATGTATGTAAATATTTGTTGAACAATACAGAATTGTCGTATTATTATGTTTGTTTTATAGAGCGATTGCAACTTACTTTCAGATAGACCCTTGTCATTTACCGATTGTCGAGAAGTATTGAAAGCATGCTTTTCTTAAATTCGTAGTTTTAAATGATAACACTTATATCTGAACCAAAAAAAAATTAGTAGTTTTAAAAGTATTTTAATATTGTTACACAAAAATTTATGATTATATAAATTAATGTATTATCCAATAAATACAAATAATCTTATAATAAGTAAAAACTGTCAAAAAATAAGTTAATGCTAACAAAAATTGTACGTTACCACTGGGTAAATTTTACTGAACGTTATAATATAATCAGCTCAGAAGTCTTGAAAGTAGCTTCATTTTAAAATAAGTAGGCAACTTAAATGATAACACATGCATCTGAAACAGAAATAAACTTATTTTTTATAATCTCAAACAATAATCAATGATAATATTTATTAACTACATTGATGTTTTGCGATAAAATTTATTAATAATAAAACAAGATGTATAAACCAATAAAAAATATAGCAATACTGAGAAAACTGTACATTACCGTTACGGAATTAATACCAAACCTCATAATGTAGTCCTTGTGACAACCCGTACTGAAAATTGGACGAAGTTAAAATTAAACAAAAATTTGTATACATAATGCATGAACCTGAAAACCAAAAAAAAATTCAAAACTTCAGAAAAAATTATCATGATGATATTAATGAAACAATAGTTCTATTATCTAACAAGGATTATAAAAGTTTTATTACCTGTCAGCAAATACGGCGATGTTTGTGAATACTAACCACTATCTTTTTCTTGAATTTTGGGATCAGCAGCAGAAACAGGCTGTAATTTTTTTTGTAAGGTTGATTGCATATTTTTCTCAAATTAATTTTTTTTTTAATACGCTGACTTGTCTAGGCCCTACAAGTATACACACATAGAACATGTACAAATCATTCATAAAAACCAAACAACTCTACATCTCATTCTACAAGAAGCTAACCGAACAACAAATCCAAGGCAGTAGAATAGATTATTAGTTATTAGTAATTAGAGATCTACGATTAGTTCAAAATAGCACACTTCATATTAAAAAAACATCAGAATTAAACAAAATCCCTCTAAAAATTATTTACCGCAAGAAGTACATTGTATAAACCGTAAATGGAATTTTCAAAAAACATGCATGATAAATTTTTTTTTGTCACATTTGCTTTCAAGATATCATCATCCTTTTTTACATGCTTTTTTCTACAGCTAACTCTACAATATAATAATCCAAAAAAAACAAAAATTCTATTTTCTAATAAATTTTACCAAAGTGCATTGGGTGAGATGCAAAAGCAACTTAAAACTTAAACTTAACCATATGAATTAAATACATACAAAACATAAGAAAACACACATATATTCAAAAAAATGTAAATAAAAAATAAACACAACCTACAGAGAGAATTACTGGGGCGAACACAATATTTATCTTAAAATACCACGCAAATGTTTATCTGAATATTCACATATTAACAAAATACATATAAACAAGTTTGCTGATGAAACTGTAAATAACCTAGTTTAACATACTTTAAAAAAAAAAAACAACTTACAAAATATGAATTCCTCCTTCTAAACATTAGAATTACATTAACAGAAATAAATATATAAGTTACGTTAATGCTGTTCAAATGTTCCACAATCTTCAATTTGTGTAGCAAATTACCAGTAATGCATCTGTAACAGAAGAATAATGTAAAAAAAAATTTTTGTAATTTTTAACACAGTTTAAAAAAGAGCAGATATCGGAACACCATTCACAACACAATGATAAAATCAATTACTACTGATTATAGTTACGAGTAAAAAAAAAACAAAAATCTATTTAATTATCATTTATTAAATATATAAGCATGAAATTAAACCGTATTATTCAAAACCAACGATTGAAGAATTTACTTAAAGATATACTATCTAATAGACCTTCAAATTTCAATCGTGCACTGATAAATTATCTACTTATGACAGTATTTATACTGCCACAAAAGAAGTATTAACAATAGTTATTTTTTGTTATTTATACCGATAATCTAGAAGTTTTGAAAGCGCTATAATTTTTATAAAGTATGACAAATCATACATCTGAAAAATACAAAAAGTATTTTTTTTATATATGATGTTAATTAAACTATATGGGTATTTTCCAATAAAATTTTTTTTTATTAATGATGGCCTCCTCACACCCCTCATAGCCATCCCCAACCTCTACGAATATTGTTTGCACCCCCAAGGCAACTGTTTTTTGCTGTTTAGCATAACACTATCAAGGTGAAGTGCTGTAACCGAAGCCTTTGCACCCTCTATCTTGCTCCACTCGCAGGAGCTTATCAGTCGGGATCCCTCCCGCTTTATTGAAACACGCCGACCTTCTTTCCTGGCTTCTTATTCTGCTGAAGGGTTACCCTTCCCGGTGATGGCCTATCAGATACAGACTCGCTTAGAACATGTCCTCCCTCTCACCGCACAGGTTCATCATAACTCGAGGGTCACCTATGCCACCATCAGGAACCTTGGATTCCCCACTGTTGCAAGTGGGCGGCCAAAACAATATAGCCATAGGGTAGACCTCCCTTGACTTTTACCGTTCCACAGATCATCCCAATGTCACCTTTTTGTGCGTCATAAAACTGACAACATTTGCAAACCGTGAATGAAATGATCATGAGTAATCGTCGCATTAAAATTGAAGAAAATGCAAGTGAACATAAAATCAGTCAATGTATTGTGTATGCGAATTCATTCACGATCGGCTTGATTACCCCAAACTGTGTGGTCAACAGATGTCTGCCAAATCTGTTGACCGAAAAGGATTGGAAAATATTTGCGATTTTGTCCAAAAATTAATTATATGTATGTAAATATTTGTTGAACAATACAGAATTGTCGTATTATTATGTTTGTTTTATAGAGCGATTGCAACTTACTTTCAGATAGACCCTTGTCATTTACCGATTGTCGAGAAGTATTGAAAGCATGCTTTTCTTAAATTCGTAGTTTTAAATGATAACACTTATATCTGAACCAAAAAAAAATTAGTAGTTTTAAAAGTATTTTAATATTGTTACACAAAAATTTATGATTATATAAATTATTGTATTATCCAATAAATACAAATAATCTTATAATAAGTAAAAACTGTCAAAAAATAAGTTAATGCTAACAAAAATTGTACGTTACCACTGGGTAAATTTTACTGAACGTTATAATATAATCAGCTCAGAAGTCTTGAAAGTAGCTTCATTTTAAAATAAGTAGGCAACTTAAATGATAACACATGCATCTGAAACACAAATAAACTTATTTTTTATAATCTCAAACAATAATCAATGATAATATTTATTAACTACATTGATGTTTTGCGATAAAATTTATTAATAATAAAACAAGATGTATAAACCAATAAAAAATATAGCAATACTGAGAAAACTGTACATTACCGTTACGGAATTAATACCAAACCTCATAATGTAGTCCTTGTGACAACCCGTACTGAAAATTGGACGAAGTTAAAATTAAACAAAAATTTGTATACATAATGCATGAACCTGAAAACCAAAAAAAAATTCAAAACTTCAGAAAAAATTATCATGATGATATTAATGAAACAATAGTTCTATTATCTAACAAGGATTATAAAAGTTTTATTACCTGTCAGCAAATACGGCGATGTTTGTGAATACTAACCACTATCTTTTTCTTGAATTTTGGGATCAGCAGCAGAAACAGGCTGTAATTTTTTTTGTAAGGTTGATTGCATATTTTTCTCAAATTAATTTTTTTTTTAATACGCTGACTTGTCTAGGCCCTACAAGTATACACACATAGAACATGTACAAATCATTCATAAAAACCAAACAACTCTACATCTCATTCTACAAGAAGCTAACCGAACAACAAATCCAAGGCAGTAGAATAGATTATTAGTTATTAGTAATTAGAGATCTACGATTAGTTCAAAATAGCACACTTCATATTAAAAAAACATCAGAATTAAACAAAATCCCTCTAAAAATTATTTACCGCAAGAAGTACATTGTATAAACCGTAAATGGAATTTTCAAAAAACATGCATGATAAATTTTTTTTTGTCACATTTGCTTTCAAGATATCATCATCCTTTTTTACATGCTTTTTTCTACAGCTAACTCTACAATATAATAATCCAAAAAAAACAAAAATTCTATTTTCTAATAAATTTTACCAAAGTGCATTGGGTGAGATGCAAAAGCAACTTAAAACTTAAACTTAACCATATGAATTAAATACATACAAAACATAAGAAAACACACATATATTCAAAAAAATGTAAATAAAAAATAAACACAACCTACAGAGAGAATTACTGGGGCGAACACAATATTTATCTTAAAATACCACGCAAATGTTTATCTGAATATTCACATATTAACAAAATACATATAAACAAGTTTGCTGATGAAACTGTAAATAACCTAGTTTAACATACTTTAAAAAAAAAAAACAACTTACAAAATATGAATTCCTCCTTCTAAACATTAGAATTACATTAACAGAAATAAATATATAAGTTACGTTAATGCTGTTCAAATGTTCCACAATCTTCAATTTGTGTAGCAAATTACCAGTAATGCATCTGTAACAAAAGAATAATGTAAAAAAAAATTTTTGTAATTTTTATAACAGTTTAAAAAAAGAGCAGATATGGGAACACCATTCACAACACAATGGTAAAATCAATTACAACTAATTATAGTTACGAGTAAAAAAAAAACAAAAATCTATTTAATTATCATTTATTAAATATATAAGCATGAAATTAAACCGTATTGTTCAAAACCAACGATTGAAGAATTTACTTAAAGATATACTATCTAATAGACCTTCAAATTTCAATCGTGCACTGATAAATTATCTACTTATGACAGTATTTATACTGCCACAAAAGAAGTATTAACAATAGTTATTTTTTGTTATTTATACCGATAATCTAGAAGTTTTGAAAGCGCTATAATTTTTATAAAGTATGACAAATCATACATCTGAAAAATACAAAAACTATTTTTTTTATATATGATGTTAATTAAACTATATGGGTATTTTCCAATAAAATTTTTTTTTATTAATGATGGCCTCTCACACCCCTCATAGCCATCCCCAACCTCTACGAATATTGTTTGCACCCCCAAGGCAACTGTTTTTTGCTGTTTAGCATAACACTATCAAGGTGAAGTGCTGTAACCGAAGCCTTTGCACCCTCTATCTTGCTCCACTCGCAGGAGCTTATCAGTCGGGATCCCTCCCGCTTTATTGAAACACGCCGACCTTCTTTCCTGGCTTCTTATTCTGCTGAAGGGTTACCCTTCCCGGTGATGGCCTATCAGATACAGACTCGCTTAGAACATGTCCTCCCTCCCACCGCACAGGTTCATCATAACTCGAGGGTCACCTATGCCACCATCAGGAACCCTGGATTCCCCACTGTTGCAAGTGGGCGGCCAAAACAATATAGCCATAGGGTAGACCTCCCTTGACTTTTACCGTTCCACAGATCATCCCAATGTCACCTTTTTGTGCGTCATAAAACTGACAACATTTGCAAACCGTGAATGAAATGATCATGAGTAATCGTCGCATTAAAATTGAAGAAAATGCAAGTGAACATAAAATCAGTCAATGTATTGTGTATGCGAATTCATTCACGATCGGCTTGATTACCCCAAAATGTGTGGTCAACAGATGTCTGCCAAATCTGTTGACCGAAAAGGATTGGAAAATATTTGCGATTTTGTCCAAAAATTAATTATATGTATGTAAATATTTGTTGAACAATACAGAATTGTCGTATTATTATGTTTGTTTTATAGAGCGATTGCAACTTACTTTCAGATAGACCCTTGTCATTTACCGATTGTCGAGAAGTATTGAAAGCATGCTTTTCTTAAATTCGTAGTTTTAAATGATAACACTTATATCTGAACCAAAAAAAAATTAGTAGTTTTAAAAGTATTTTAATATTGTTACACAAAAATTTATGATTATATAAATTAATGTATTATCCAATAAATACAAATAATCTTATAATAAGTAAAAACTGTCAAAAAATAAGTTAATGCTAACAAAAATTGTACGTTACCACTGGGTAAATTTTACTGAACGTTATAATATAATCAGCTCAGAAGTCTTGAAAGTAGCTTCATTTTAAAATAAGTAGGCAACTTAAATGATAACACATGCATCTGAAACAGAAATAAACTTATTTTTTATAATCTCAAACAATAATCAATGATAATATTTATTAACTACATTGATGTTTTGCGATAAAATTTATTAATAATAAAACAAGATGTATAAACCAATAAAAAATATAGCAATACTGAGAAAACTGTACATTACCGTTACGGAATTAATACCAAACCTCATAATGTAGTCCTTGTGACAACCCGTACTGAAAATTGGACGAAGTTAAAATTAAACAAAAATTTGTATACATAATGCATGAACCTGAAAACCAAAAAAAAATTCAAAACTTCAGAAAAAATTATCATGATGATATTAATGAAACAATAGTTCTATTATCTAACAAGGATTATAAAAGTTTTATTACCTGTCAGCAAATACGGCGATGTTTGTGAATACTAACCACTATCTTTTTCTTGAATTTTGGGATCAGCAGCAGAAACAGGCTGTAATTTTTTTTGTAAGGTTGATTGCATATTTTTCTCAAATTAATTTTTTTTTTAATACGCTGACTTGTCTAGGCCCTACAAGTATACACACATAGAACATGTACAAATCATTCATAAAAACCAAACAACTCTACATCTCATTCTACAAGAAGCTAACCGAACAACAAATCCAAGGCAGTAGAATAGATTATTAGTTATTAGTAATTAGAGATCTACGATTAGTTCAAAATAGCACACTTCATATTAAAAAAACATCAGAATTAAACAAAATCCCTCTAAAAATTATTTACCGCAAGAAGTACATTGTATAAACCGTAAATGGAATTTTCAAAAAACATGCATGATAAATTTTTTTTTGTCACATTTGCTTTCAAGATATCATCATCCTTTTTTACATGCTTTTTTCTACAGCTAACTCTACAATATAATAATCCAAAAAAAACAAAAATTCTATTTTCTAATAAATTTTACCAAAGTGCATTGGGTGAGATGCAAAAGCAACTTAAAACTTAAACTTAACCATATGAATTAAATACATACAAAACATAAGAAAACACACATATATTCAAAAAAATGTAAATAAAAAATAAACACAACCTACAGAGAGAATTACTGGGGCGAACACAATATTTATCTTAAAATACCACGCAAATGTTTATCTGAATATTCACATATTAACAAAATACATATAAACAAGTTTGCTGATGAAACTGTAAATAACCTAGTTTAACATACTTTAAAAAAAAAAAACAACTTACAAAATATGAATTCCTCCTTCTAAACATTAGAATTACATTAACAGAAATAAATATATAAGTTACGTTAATGCTGTTCAAATGTTCCACAATCTTCAATTTGTGTAGCAAATTACCAGTAATGCATCTGTAACAAAAGAATAATGTAAAAAAAAATTTTTGTAATTTTTATAACAGTTTAAAAAAAGAGCAGATATGGGAACACCATTCACAACACAATGGTAAAATCAATTACAACTAATTATAGTTACGAGTAAAAAAAAAACAAAAATCTATTTAATTATCATTTATTAAATATATAAGCATGAAATTAAACCGTATTGTTCAAAACCAACGATTGAAGAATTTACTTAAAGATATACTATGTAATAGACCTTCAAATTTCAATCGTGCACTGATAAATTATCTACTTATGACAGTATTTATACTGCCACAAAAGAAGTATTAACAATAGTTATTTTTTGTTATTTATACCGATAATCTAGAAGTTTTGAAAGCGCTATAATTTTTATAAAGTATGACAAATCATACATCTGAAAAATACAAAAACTATTTTTTTTATATATGATGTTAATTAAACTATATGGGTATTTTCCAATAAAATTTTTTTTTATTAATGATGGCCTCTCACACCCCTCATAGCCATCCCCAACCTCTACGAATATTGTTTCCACCCCCAAGGCAACTGTTTTTTGCTGTTTAGCATAACACTATCAAGGTGAAGTGCTGTAACCGAAGCCTTTGCACCCTCTATCTTGCTCCACTCGCAGGAGCTTATCAGTCGGGATCCCTCCCGCTTTATTGAAACACGCCGACCTTCTTTCCTGGCTTCTTATTCTGCTGAAGGGTTACCCTTCCCGGTGATGGCCTATCAGATACAGACTCGCTTAGAACATGTCCTCCCTCCCACCGCACAGGTTCATCATAACTCGAGGGTCACCTATGCCACCATCAGGAACCCTGGATTCCCCACTGTTGCAAGTGGGCGGCCAAAACAATATAGCCATAGGGTAGACCTCCCTTGACTTTTACCGTTCCACAGATCATCCCAATGTCACCTTTTTGTGCGTCATAAAACTGACAACATTTGCAAACCGTGAATGAAATGATCATGAGTAATCGTCGCATTAAAATTGAAGAAAATGCAAGTGAACATAAAATCAGTCAATGTATTGTGTATGCGAATTCATTCACGATCGGCTTGATTACCCCAAAATGTGTGGTCAACAGATGTCTGCCAAATCTGTTGACCGAAAAGGATTGGAAAATATTTGCGATTTTGTCCAAAAATTAATTATATGTATGTAAATATTTGTTGAACAATACAGAATTGTCGTATTATTATGTTTGTTTTATAGAGCGATTGCAACTTACTTTCAGATAGACCCTTGTCATTTACCGATTGTCGAGAAGTATTGAAAGCATGCTTTTCTTAAATTCGTAGTTTTAAATGATAACACTTATATCTGAACCAAAAAAAAATTAGTAGTTTTAAAAGTATTTTAATATTGTTACACAAAAATTTATGATTATATAAATTAATGTATTATCCAATAAATACAAATAATCTTATAATAAGTAAAAACTGTCAAAAAATAAGTTAATGCTAACAAAAATTGTACGTTACCACTGGGTAAATTTTACTGAACGTTATAATATAATCAGCTCAGAAGTCTTGAAAGTAGCTTCATTTTAAAATAAGTAGGCAACTTAAATGATAACACATGCATCTGAAACACAAATAAACTTATTTTTTATAATCTCAAACAATAATCAATGATAATATTTATTAACTACATTGATGTTTTGCGATAAAATTTATTAATAATAAAACAAGATGTATAAACCAATAAAAAATATAGCAATACTGAGAAAACTGTACATTACCGTTACGGAATTAATACCAAACCTCATAATGTAGTCCTTGTGACAACCCGTACTGAAAATTGGACGAAGTTAAAATTAAACAAAAATTTGTATACATAATGCATGAACCTGAAAACCAAAAAAAAATTCAAAACTTCAGAAAAAATTATCATGATGATATTAATGAAACAATAGTTCTATTATCTAACAAGGATTATAAAAGTTTTATTACCTGTCAGCAAATACGGCGATGTTTGTGAATACTAACCACTATCTTTTTCTTGAATTTTGGGATCAGCAGCAGAAACAGGCTGTAATTTTTTTTGTAAGGTTGATTGCATATTTTTCTCAAATTAATTTTTTTTTTAATACGCTGACTTGTCTAGGCCCTACAAGTATACACACATAGAACATGTACAAATCATTCATAAAAACCAAACAACTCTACATCTCATTCTACAAGAAGCTAACCGAACAACAAATCCAAGGCAGTAGAATAGATTATTAGTTATTAGTAATTAGAGATCTACGATTAGTTCAAAATAGCACACTTCATATTAAAAAAACATCAGAATTAAACAAAATCCCTCTAAAAATTATTTACCGCAAGAAGTACATTGTATAAACCGTAAATGGAATTTTCAAAAAACATGCATGATAAATTTTTTTTTGTCACATTTGCTTTCAAGATATCATCATCCTTTTTTACATGCTTTTTTCTACAGCTAACTCTACAATATAATAATCCAAAAAAAACAAAAATTCTATTTTCTAATAAATTTTACCAAAGTGCATTGGGTGAGATGCAAAAGCAACTTAAAACTTAAACTTAACCATATGAATTAAATACATACAAAACATAAGAAAACACACATATATTCAAAAAAATGTAAATAAAAAATAAACACAACCTACAGAGAGAATTACTGGGGCGAACACAATATTTATCTTAAAATACCACGCAAATGTTTATCTGAATATTCACATATTAACAAAATACATATAAACAAGTTTGCTGATGAAACTGTAAATAACCTAGTTTAACATACTTTAAAAAAAAAAAACAACTTACAAAATATGAATTCCTCCTTCTAAACATTAGAATTACATTAACAGAAATAAATATATAAGTTACGTTAATGCTGTTCAAATGTTCCACAATCTTCAATTTGTGTAGCAAATTACCAGTAATGCATCTGTAACAAAAGAATAATGTAAAAAAAAATTTTTGTAATTTTTATAACAGTTTAAAAAAAGAGCAGATATGGGAACACCATTCACAACACAATGGTAAAATCAATTACAACTAATTATAGTTACGAGTAAAAAAAAAACAAAAATCTATTTAATTATCATTTATTAAATATATAAGCATGAAATTAAACCGTATTGTTCAAAACCAACGATTGAAGAATTTACTTAAAGATATACTATGTAATAGACCTTCAAATTTCAATCGTGCACTGATAAATTATCTACTTATGACAGTATTTATACTGCCACAAAAGAAGTATTAACAATAGTTATTTTTTGTTATTTATACCGATAATCTAGAAGTTTTGAAAGCGCTATAATTTTTATAAAGTATGACAAATCATACATCTGAAAAATACAAAAACTATTTTTTTTATATATGATGTTAATTAAACTATATGGGTATTTTCCAATAAAATTTTTTTTTATTAATGATGGCCTCTCACACCCCTCATAGCCATCCCCAACCTCTACGAATATTGTTTCCACCCCCAAGGCAACTGTTTTTTGCTGTTTAGCATAACACTATCAAGGTGAAGTGCTGTAACCGAAGCCTTTGCACCCTCTATCTTGCTCCACTCGCAGGAGCTTATCAGTCGGGATCCCTCCCGCTTTATTGAAACACGCCGACCTTCTTTCCTGGCTTCTTATTCTGCTGAAGGGTTACCCTTCCCGGTGATGGCCTATCAGATACAGACTCGCTTAGAACATGTCCTCCCTCCCACCGCACAGGTTCATCATAACTCGAGGGTCACCTATGCCACCATCAGGAACCCTGGATTCCCCACTGTTGCAAGTGGGCGGCCAAAACAATATAGCCATAGGGTAGACCTCCCTTGACTTTTACCGTTCCACAGATCATCCCAATGTCACCTTTTTGTGCGTCATAAAACTGACAACATTTGCAAACCGTGAATGAAATGATCATGAGTAATCGTCGCATTAAAATTGAAGAAAATGCAAGTGAACATAAAATCAGTCAATGTATTGTGTATGCGAATTCATTCACGATCGGCTTGATTACCCCAAAATGTGTGGTCAACAGATGTCTGCCAAATCTGTTGACCGAAAAGGATTGGAAAATATTTGCGATTTTGTCCAAAAATTAATTATATGTATGTAAATATTTGTTGAACAATACAGAATTGTCGTATTATTATGTTTGTTTTATAGAGCGATTGCAACTTACTTTCAGATAGACCCTTGTCATTTACCGATTGTCGAGAAGTATTGAAAGCATGCTTTTCTTAAATTCGTAGTTTTAAATGATAACACTTATATCTGAACCAAAAAAAAATTAGTAGTTTTAAAAGTATTTTAATATTGTTACACAAAAATTTATGATTATATAAATTAATGTATTATCCAATAAATACAAATAATCTTATAATAAGTAAAAACTGTCAAAAAATAAGTTAATGCTAACAAAAATTGTACGTTACCACTGGGTAAATTTTACTGAACGTTATAATATAATCAGCTCAGAAGTCTTGAAAGTAGCTTCATTTTAAAATAAGTAGGCAACTTAAATGATAACACATGCATCTGAAACACAAATAAACTTATTTTTTATAATCTCAAACAATAATCAATGATAATATTTATTAACTACATTGATGTTTTGCGATAAAATTTATTAATAATAAAACAAGATGTATAAACCAATAAAAAATATAGCAATACTGAGAAAACTGTACATTACCGTTACGGAATTAATACCAAACCTCATAATGTAGTCCTTGTGACAACCCGTACTGAAAATTGGACGAAGTTAAAATTAAACAAAAATTTGTATACATAATGCATGAACCTGAAAACCAAAAAAAAATTCAAAACTTCAGAAAAAATTATCATGATGATATTAATGAAACAATAGTTCTATTATCTAACAAGGATTATAAAAGTTTTATTACCTGTCAGCAAATACGGCGATGTTTGTGAATACTAACCACTATCTTTTTCTTGAATTTTGGGATCAGCAGCAGAAACAGGCTGTAATTTTTTTTGTAAGGTTGATTGCATATTTTTCTCAAATTAATTTTTTTTTTAATACGCTGACTTGTCTAGGCCCTACAAGTATACACACATAGAACATGTACAAATCATTCATAAAAACCAAACAACTCTACATCTCATTCTACAAGAAGCTAACCGAACAACAAATCCAAGGCAGTAGAATAGATTATTAGTTATTAGTAATTAGAGATCTACGATTAGTTCAAAATAGCACACTTCATATTAAAAAAACATCAGAATTAAACAAAATCCCTCTAAAAATTATTTACCGCAAGAAGTACATTGTATAAACCGTAAATGGAATTTTCAAAAAACATGCATGATAAATTTTTTTTTGTCACATTTGCTTTCAAGATATCATCATCCTTTTTTACATGCTTTTTTCTACAGCTAACTCTACAATATAATAATCCAAAAAAAACAAAAATTCTATTTTCTAATAAATTTTACCAAAGTGCATTGGGTGAGATGCAAAAGCAACTTAAAACTTAAACTTAACCATATGAATTAAATACATACAAAACATAAGAAAACACACATATATTCAAAAAAATGTAAATAAAAAATAAACACAACCTACAGAGAGAATTACTGGGGCGAACACAATATTTATCTTAAAATACCACGCAAATGTTTATCTGAATATTCACATATTAACAAAATACATATAAACAAGTTTGCTGATGAAACTGTAAATAACCTAGTTTAACATACTTTAAAAAAAAAAAACAACTTACAAAATATGAATTCCTCCTTCTAAACATTAGAATTACATTAACAGAAATAAATATATAAGTTACGTTAATGCTGTTCAAATGTTCCACAATCTTCAATTTGTGTAGCAAATTACCAGTAATGCATCTGTAACAAAAGAATAATGTAAAAAAAAATTTTTGTAATTTTTATAACAGTTTAAAAAAAGAGCAGATATGGGAACACCATTCACAACACAATGGTAAAATCAATTACAACTAATTATAGTTACGAGTAAAAAAAAAACAAAAATCTATTTAATTATCATTTATTAAATATATAAGCATGAAATTAAACCGTATTGTTCAAAACCAACGATTGAAGAATTTACTTAAAGATATACTATGTAATAGACCTTCAAATTTCAATCGTGCACTGATAAATTATCTACTTATGACAGTATTTATACTGCCACAAAAGAAGTATTAACAATAGTTATTTTTTGTTATTTATACCGATAATCTAGAAGTTTTGAAAGCGCTATAATTTTTATAAAGTATGACAAATCATACATCTGAAAAATACAAAAACTATTTTTTTTATATATGATGTTAATTAAACTATATGGGTATTTTCCAATAAAATTTTTTTTTATTAATGATGGCCTCTCACACCCCTCATAGCCATCCCCAACCTCTACGAATATTGTTTCCACCCCCAAGGCAACTGTTTTTTGCTGTTTAGCATAACACTATCAAGGTGAAGTGCTGTAACCGAAGCCTTTGCACCCTCTATCTTGCTCCACTCGCAGGAGCTTATCAGTCGGGATCCCTCCCGCTTTATTGAAACACGCCGACCTTCTTTCCTGGCTTCTTATTCTGCTGAAGGGTTACCCTTCCCGGTGATGGCCTATCAGATACAGACTCGCTTAGAACATGTCCTCCCTCCCACCGCACAGGTTCATCATAACTCGAGGGTCACCTATGCCACCATCAGGAACCCTGGATTCCCCACTGTTGCAAGTGGGCGGCCAAAACAATATAGCCATAGGGTAGACCTCCCTTGACTTTTACCGTTCCACAGATCATCCCAATGTCACCTTTTTGTGCGTCATAAAACTGACAACATTTGCAAACCGTGAATGAAATGATCATGAGTAATCGTCGCATTAAAATTGAAGAAAATGCAAGTGAACATAAAATCAGTCAATGTATTGTGTATGCGAATTCATTCACGATCGGCTTGATTACCCCAAAATGTGTGGTCAACAGATGTCTGCCAAATCTGTTGACCGAAAAGGATTGGAAAATATTTGCGATTTTGTCCAAAAATTAATTATATGTATGTAAATATTTGTTGAACAATACAGAATTGTCGTATTATTATGTTTGTTTTATAGAGCGATTGCAACTTACTTTCAGATAGACCCTTGTCATTTACCGATTGTCGAGAAGTATTGAAAGCATGCTTTTCTTAAATTCGTAGTTTTAAATGATAACACTTATATCTGAACCAAAAAAAAATTAGTAGTTTTAAAAGTATTTTAATATTGTTACACAAAAATTTATGATTATATAAATTAATGTATTATCCAATAAATACAAATAATCTTATAATAAGTAAAAACTGTCAAAAAATAAGTTAATGCTAACAAAAATTGTACGTTACCACTGGGTAAATTTTACTGAACGTTATAATATAATCAGCTCAGAAGTCTTGAAAGTAGCTTCATTTTAAAATAAGTAGGCAACTTAAATGATAACACATGCATCTGAAACACAAATAAACTTATTTTTTATAATCTCAAACAATAATCAATGATAATATTTATTAACTACATTGATGTTTTGCGATAAAATTTATTAATAATAAAACAAGATGTATAAACCAATAAAAAATATAGCAATACTGAGAAAACTGTACATTACCGTTACGGAATTAATACCAAACCTCATAATGTAGTCCTTGTGACAACCCGTACTGAAAATTGGACGAAGTTAAAATTAAACAAAAATTTGTATACATAATGCATGAACCTGAAAACCAAAAAAAAATTCAAAACTTCAGAAAAAATTATCATGATGATATTAATGAAACAATAGTTCTATTATCTAACAAGGATTATAAAAGTTTTATTACCTGTCAGCAAATACGGCGATGTTTGTGAATACTAACCACTATCTTTTTCTTGAATTTTGGGATCAGCAGCAGAAACAGGCTGTAATTTTTTTTGTAAGGTTGATTGCATATTTTTCTCAAATTAATTTTTTTTTTAATACGCTGACTTGTCTAGGCCCTACAAGTATACACACATAGAACATGTACAAATCATTCATAAAAACCAAACAACTCTACATCTCATTCTACAAGAAGCTAACCGAACAACAAATCCAAGGCAGTAGAATAGATTATTAGTTATTAGTAATTAGAGATCTACGATTAGTTCAAAATAGCACACTTCATATTAAAAAAACATCAGAATTAAACAAAATCCCTCTAAAAATTATTTACCGCAAGAAGTACATTGTATAAACCGTAAATGGAATTTTCAAAAAACATGCATGATAAATTTTTTTTTGTCACATTTGCTTTCAAGATATCATCATCCTTTTTTACATGCTTTTTTCTACAGCTAACTCTACAATATAATAATCCAAAAAAAACAAAAATTCTATTTTCTAATAAATTTTACCAAAGTGCATTGGGTGAGATGCAAAAGCAACTTAAAACTTAAACTTAACCATATGAATTAAATACATACAAAACATAAGAAAACACACATATATTCAAAAAAATGTAAATAAAAAATAAACACAACCTACAGAGAGAATTACTGGGGCGAACACAATATTTATCTTAAAATACCACGCAAATGTTTATCTGAATATTCACATATTAACAAAATACATATAAACAAGTTTGCTGATGAAACTGTAAATAACCTAGTTTAACATACTTTAAAAAAAAAAAACAACTTACAAAATATGAATTCCTCCTTCTAAACATTAGAATTACATTAACAGAAATAAATATATAAGTTACGTTAATGCTGTTCAAATGTTCCACAATCTTCAATTTGTGTAGCAAATTACCAGTAATGCATCTGTAACAAAAGAATAATGTAAAAAAAAATTTTTGTAATTTTTAACACAGTTTAAAAAAGAGCAGATATCGGAACACCATTCACAACACAATGATAAAATCAATTACTACTGATTATAGTTACGAGTAAAAAAAAAACAAAAATCTATTTAATTATCATTTATTAAATATATAAGCATGAAATTAAACCGTATTATTCAAAACCAACGATTGAAGAATTTACTTAAAGATATACTATCTAATAGACCTTCAAATTTCAATCGTGCACTGATAAATTATCTACTTATGACAGTATTTATACTGCCACAAAAGAAGTATTAACAATAGTTATTTTTTGTTATTTATACCGATAATCTAGAAGTTTTGAAAGCGCTATAATTTTTATAAAGTATGACAAATCATACATCTGAAAAATACAAAAAGTATTTTTTTATATATGATGTTAATTAAACTATATGGGTATTTTCCAATAAAATTTTTTTTTATTAATGATGGCCTCCTCACACCCCTCATAGCCATCCCCAACCTCCACGAATATTGTTTGCACCCCCAAGGCAACTGTTTTTTGCTGTTTAGCATAACACTATCAAGGTGAAGTGCTGTAACCGAAGCCTTTGCACCCTCTATCTTGCTCCACTCGCAGGAGCTTATCAGTCGGGATCCCTCCCGCTTTATTGAAACACGCCGACCTTCTTTCCTGGCTTCTTATTCTGCTGAAGGGTTACCCTTCCCGGTAATGGCCTATCAGATACAGACTCGCTTAGAACATGTCCTCCCTCCCACCGCACAGGTTCATCATAACTCGAGGGTCACCTATGCCACCATCAGGAACCTTGGATTCCCCACTGTTGCAAGTGGGCGGCCAAAACAATATAGCCATAGGGTAGACCTCCCTTGACTTTTACCGTTCCACAGATCATCCCAATGTCACCTTTTTGTGCGTCATAAAACTGACAACATTTGCAAACCGTGAATGAAATGATCATGAGTAATCGTCGCATTAAAATTGAAGAAAATGCAAGTGAACATAAAATCAGTCAATGTATTGTGTATGCGAATTCATTCACGATCGGCTTGATTACCCCAAAATGTGTGGTCAACAGATGTCTGCCAAATCTGTTGACCGAAAAGGATTGGAAAATATTTGCGATTTTGTCCAAAAATTAATTATATGTATGTAAATATTTGTTGAACAATACAGAATTGTCGTATTATTATGTTTGTTTTATAGAGCGATTGCAACTTACTTTCAGATAGACCCTTGTCATTTACCGATTGTCGAGAAGTATTGAAAGCATGCTTTTCTTAAATTCGTAGTTTTAAATGATAACACTTATATCTGAACCAAAAAAAAAGAAGTAGTTTTAAAAGTATTTTAATATTGTTACACAAAAATTTATGATTATATAAATTAATGTATTATCCAATAAATACAAATAATCTTATAATAAGTAAAAACTGTCAAAAAATAAGTTAATGCTAACAAAAATTGTACGTTACCACTGGGTAAATTTTACTGAACGTTATAATATAATCAGCTCAGAAGTCTTGAAAGTAGCTTCATTTTAAAATAAGTAGGCAACTTAAATGATAACACATGCATCTGAAACACAAATAAACTTATTTTTTATAATCTCAAACAATAATCAATGATAATATTTATTAACTACATTGATGTTTTGCGATAAAATTTATTAATAATAAAACAAGATGTATAAACCAATAAAAAATATAGCAATACTGAGAAAACTGTACATTACCGTTACGGAATTAATACCAAACCTCATAATGTAGTCCTTGTGACAACCCGTACTGAAAATTGGACGAAGTTAAAATTAAACAAAAATTTGTATACATAATGCATGAACCTGAAAACCAAAAAAAAATTCAAAACTTCAGAAAAAATTATCATGATGATATTAATGAAACAATAGTTCTATTATCTAACAAGGATTATAAAAGTTTTATTACCTGTCAGCAAATACAGCGATGTTTGTGAATACTAACCACTATCTTTTTCTTGAATTTTGGGATCAGCAGCAGAAACAGGCTGTAATTTTTTTTGTAAGGTTGATTGCATATTTTTCTCAAATGAATTTTTTTTTTAATACGCTGACTTGTCTAGGCCCTACAAGTATACACACATAGAACATGTACAAATCATTCATAAAAACCAAACAACTCTACATCTCATTCTACAAGAAGCTAACCGAACAACAAATCCAAGGCAGTAGAATAGATTATTAGTTATTAGTAATTAGAGATCTACGATTAGTTCAAAATAGCACACTTCATATTACAAAAACATCAGAATTAAACAAAATCCCTCTAAAAATTATTTACCGCAAGAAGTACATTGTATAAACCGTAAATGGAATTTTCAAAAAACATGCATGAAAAATTTTTTTTTGTCACATTTGCTTTCAAGATATCATCATCCCTTTTTACATGCTTTTTTCTACAGCTAACTCTACAATATAATAATCCAAAAAAAAACAAAAATTCTATTTTCTAATAAATTTTACCAAAGTGCATTGGGTGAGATGCAAAAGCAACTTAAAACTTAAACTTAACCATATGAATTAAATACATACAAAACATAAGAAAACACACATATATTCAAAAAAATGTAAATAAAAAATAAACACAACCTACAGAGAGAATTACTGGGGCGAACACAATATTTATCTTAAAATACCACGCAAATCTTTATCTGAATATTCACATATTAACAAAATACATATAAACAAGTTTGCTGATGAAACTGTAAATAACCTAGTTTAACAAACTCTAAAAAAAAAAACAACTTACAAAATATGAATTCCTCCTTCTAAACATTAGAATTACATTAACAGAAATAAATATATAAGTTACGTTAATGCTGTTCAAATGTTCCACAATCTTCAATTTGTGTAGCAAATTACCAGTAATGCATCTGTAACAAAAGAATAATGTAAAAAAAAATTTTTGTAATTTTTAACACAGTTTAAAAAAGAGCAGATATCGGAACACCATTCACAACACAATGATAAAATCAATTACTACTGATTATAGTTACGAGTAAAAAAAAAACAAAAATCTATTTAATTATCATTTATTAAATATATAAGCATGAAATTAAACCGTATTATTCAAAACCAACGATTGAAGAATTTACTTAAAGATATACTATCTAATAGACCTTCAAATTTCAATCGTGCACTGATAAATTATCTACTTATGACAGTATTTATACTGCCACAAAAGAAGTATTAACAATAGTTATTTTTTGTTATTTATACCGATAATCTAGAAGTTTTGAAAGCGCTATAATTTTTATAAAGTATGACAAATCATACATCTGAAAAATACAAAAAGTATTTTTTTATATATGATGTTAATTAAACTATATGGGTATTTTCCAATAAAATTTTTTTTTATTAATGATGGCCTCCTCACACCCCTCATAGCCATCCCCAACCTCCACGAATATTGTTTGCACCCCCAAGGCAAGTGTTCTTTGCTGTTTAGCATAACACTATCAAGGTGAAGTGCTGTAACCGAAGCCTTTACACCCTCTATCTTGCTCCACTCGCAGGAGCTTATCAGTCGGGATCCCTCCCGCTTTATTGAAACACGCCGACCTTCTTTCCTGGCTTCTTATTCTGCTGAAGGGTTACCCTTCCCGGTGATGGCCTATCAGATACAGACTCGCTTAGAACATGTCCTCCCTCTCACCGCACAGGTTCATCATAACTCGAGGGTCACCTATGCCACCATCAGGAACCTTGGATTCCCCACTGTTGCAAGTGGGCGGCCAAAACAATATAGCCATAGGGTAGACCTCCCTTGACTTTTACCGTTCCACAGATCATCCCAATGTCACCTTTTTGTGCGTCATAAAACTGACAACATTTGCAAACCGTGAATAAAATGATCATGAGTAATCGTCGCATTAAAATTGAAGAAAATGCAAGTGAACATAAAATCAGTCAATGTATTGTGTATGCGAATTCATTCACGATCGGCTTGATTACCCCAAACTGTGTGGTCAACAGATGTGTGCCAAATCTGTTGACCGAAAAGGATTGGAAAATATTTGCGATTTTGTCCAAAAATTAATTATATGTATGTAAATATTTGTTGAACAATACAGAATTGTCGTATTATTATGTTTGTTTTATAGAGCGATTGCAACTTACTTTCAGATAGACCCTTGTCATTTACCGATTGTCGAGAAGTATTGAAAGCATGCTTTTCTTAAATTCGTAGTTTTAAATGATAACACTTATATCTGAACCAAAAAAAAAGAAGTAGTTTTAAAAGTATTTTAATATTGTTACACAAAAATTTATGATTATATAAATTAATGTATTATCCAATAAATACAAATAATCTTATAATAAGTAAAAACTGTCAAAAAATAAGTTAATGCTAACAAAAATTGTACGTTACCACTGGGTAAATTTTACTGAACGTTATAATATAATCAGCTCAGAAGTCTTGAAAGTAGCTTCATTTTAAAATAAGTAGGGAACTTAAATGATAACACATGCATCTGAAACACAAATAAACTTATTTTTTATAATCTCAAACAATAATCAATGATAATATTTATTAACTACATTGATGTTTTGCGATAAAATTTATTAATAATAAAACAAGATGTATAAACCAATAAAAAATATAGCAATACTGAGAAAACTGTACATTACCGTTACGGAATTAATACCAAACCTCATAATGTAGTCCTTGTGACAACCCGTACTGAAAATTGGACGAAGTTAAAATTAAACAAAAATTTGTATACATAATGCATGAACCTGAAAACCAAAAAAAAATTCAAAACTTCAGAAAAAATTATCATGATGATATTAATGAAACAATAGTTCTATTATCTAACAAGGATTATAAAAGTTTTATTACCTGTTAGCAAATACGGCGATGTTTGTGAATACTAACCACTATCTTTTTCTTGAATTTTGGGATCAGCAGCAGAAACAGGCTGTAATTTTTTTTGTAAGGTTGATTGCATATTTTTCTCAAATGAATTTTTTTTTTTAATACGCTGACTTGTCTAGGCCCTACAAGTATACACACATAGAACATGTACAAATCATTCATAAAAACCAAACAACTCTACATCTCATTCTACAAGGAGCTAACCGAACAACAAATCCAAGGCAGTAGAATAGATTATTAGTTATTAGTAATTAGAGATCTACGATTAGTTCAAAATAGCACACTTCTTATTACAAAAACATCAGAATTAAACAAAATCCCTCTAAAAATTATTTACCGCAAGAAGTACATTGTATAAACCGTAAATGGAATTTTCAAAAAACATGCATGAAAAATTTTTTTTTGTCACATTTGCTTTCAAGATATCATCATCCCTTTTTACATGCTTTTTTCTACAGCTAACTCTACAATATAATAATCCAAAAAAAAACAAAAATTCTATTTTCTAATAAATTTTACCAAAGTGCATTGGGTGAGATGCAAAAGCAACTTAAAACTTAAACTTAACCATATGAATTAAATACATACAAAACATAAGAAAACACACATATATTCAAAAAAATGTAAATAAAAAATAAACACAACCTACAGAGAGAATTACTGGGGCGAACACAATATTTATCTTAAAATACCACGCAAATGTTTATCTGAATATTCACATATTAACAAAATACATATAAACAAGTTTGCTGATGAAACTGTAAATAACCTAGTTTAACAAACTCTAAAAAAAAAAACAACTTACAAAATATGAATTCCTCCTTCTAAACATTAGAATTACATTAACAGAAATAAATATATAAGTTACGTTAATGCTGTTCAAATGTTCCACAATCTTCAATTTGTGTAGCAAATTACCAGTAATGCATCTGTAACAAAAGAATAATGTAAAAAAAAATTTTTGTAATTTTTAACACAGTTTAAAAAAGAGCAGATATCGGAACACCATTCACAACACAATGATAAAATCAATTACTACTGATTATAGTTACGAGTAAAAAAAAAACAAAAATCTATTTAATTATCATTTATTAAATATATAAGCATGAAATTAAACCGTATTATTCAAAACCAACGATTGAAGAATTTACTTAAAGATATACTATCTAATAGACCTTCAAATTTCAATCGTGCACTGATAAATTATCTACTTATGACAGTATTTATACTGCCACAAAAGAAGTATTAACAATAGTTATTTTTTGTTATTTATACCGATAATCTAGAAGTTTTGAAAGCGCTATAATTTTTATAAAGTATGACAAATCATACATCTGAAAAATACAAAAAGTATTTTTTTATATATGATGTTAATTAAACTATATGGGTATTTTCCAATAAAATTTTTTTTTATTAATGATGGCCTCCTCACACCCCTCATAGCCATCCCCAACCTCCACGAATATTGTTTGCACCCCCAAGGCAAGTGTTCTTTGCTGTTTAGCATAACACTATCAAGGTGAAGTGCTGTAACCGAAGCCTTTACACCCTCTATCTTGCTCCACTCGCAGGAGCTTATCAGTCGGGATCCCTCCCGCTTTATTGAAACACGCCGACCTTCTTTCCTGGCTTCTTATTCTGCTGAAGGGTTACCCTTCCCGGTGATGGCCTATCAGATACAGACTCGCTTAGAACATGTCCTCCCTCTCACCGCACAGGTTCATCATAACTCGAGGGTCACCTATGCCACCATCAGGAACCTTGGATTCCCCACTGTTGCAAGTGGGCGGCCAAAACAATATAGCCATAGGGTAGACCTCCCTTGACTTTTACCGTTCCACAGATCATCCCAATGTCACCTTTTTGTGCGTCATAAAACTGACAACATTTGCAAACCGTGAATAAAATGATCATGAGTAATCGTCGCATTAAAATTGAAGAAAATGCAAGTGAACATAAAATCAGTCAATGTATTGTGTATGCGAATTCATTCACGATCGGCTTGATTACCCCAAACTGTGTGGTCAACAGATGTGTGCCAAATCTGTTGACCGAAAAGGATTGGAAAATATTTGCGATTTTGTCCAAAAATTAATTATATGTATGTAAATATTTGTTGAACAATACAGAATTGTCGTATTATTATGTTTGTTTTATAGAGCGATTGCAACTTACTTTCAGATAGACCCTTGTCATTTACCGATTGTCGAGAAGTATTGAAAGCATGCTTTTCTTAAATTCGTAGTTTTAAATGATAACACTTATATCTGAACCAAAAAAAAAGAAGTAGTTTTAAAAGTATTTTAATATTGTTACACAAAAATTTATGATTATATAAATTAATGTATTATCCAATAAATACAAATAATCTTATAATAAGTAAAAACTGTCAAAAAATAAGTTAATGCTAACAAAAATTGTACGTTACCACTGGGTAAATTTTACTGAACGTTATAATATAATCAGCTCAGAAGTCTTGAAAGTAGCTTCATTTTAAAATAAGTAGGGAACTTAAATGATAACACATGCATCTGAAACACAAATAAACTTATTTTTTATAATCTCAAACAATAATCAATGATAATATTTATTAACTACATTGATGTTTTGCGATAAAATTTATTAATAATAAAACAAGATGTATAAACCAATAAAAAATATAGCAATACTGAGAAAACTGTACATTACCGTTACGGAATTAATACCAAACCTCATAATGTAGTCCTTGTGACAACCCGTACTGAAAATTGGACGAAGTTAAAATTAAACAAAAATTTGTATACATAATGCATGAACCTGAAAACCAAAAAAAAATTCAAAACTTCAGAAAAAATTATCATGATGATATTAATGAAACAATAGTTCTATTATCTAACAAGGATTATAAAAGTTTTATTACCTGTTAGCAAATACGGCGATGTTTGTGAATACTAACCACTATCTTTTTCTTGAATTTTGGGATCAGCAGCAGAAACAGGCTGTAATTTTTTTTGTAAGGTTGATTGCATATTTTTCTCAAATGAATTTTTTTTTTTAATACGCTGACTTGTCTAGGCCCTACAAGTATACACACATAGAACATGTACAAATCATTCATAAAAACCAAACAACTCTACATCTCATTCTACAAGGAGCTAACCGAACAACAAATCCAAGGCGGTAGAATAGATTATTAGTTATTAGTAATTAGAGATCTACGATTAGTTCAAAATAGCACACTTCTTATTACAAAAACATCAGAATTAAACAAAATCCCTCTAAAAATTATTTACCGCAAGAAGTACATTGTATAAACCGTAAATGGAATTTTCAAAAAACATGCATGAAAAATTTTTTTTTGTCACATTTGCTTTCAAGATATCATCATCCCTTTTTACATGCTTTTTTCTACAGCTAACTCTACAATATAATAATCCAAAAAAAAACAAAAATTCTATTTTCTAATAAATTTTACCAAAGTGCATTGGGTGAGATGCAAAAGCAACTTAAAACTTAAACTTAACCATATGAATTAAATACATACAAAACATAAGAAAACACACATATATTCAAAAAAATGTAAATAAAAAATAAACACAACCTACAGAGAGAATTACTGGGGCGAACACAATATTTATCTTAAAATACCACGCAAATGTTTATCTGAATATTCACATATTAACAAAATACATATAAACAAGTTTGCTGATGAAACTGTAAATAACCTAGTTTAACAAACTCTAAAAAAAAAAACAACTTACAAAATATGAATTCCTCCTTCTAAACATTAGAATTACATTAACAGAAATAAATATATAAGTTACGTTAATGCTGTTCAAATGTTCCACAATCTTCAATTTGTGTAGCAAATTACCAGTAATGCATCTGTAACAAAAGAATAATGTAAAAAAAAATTTTTGTAATTTTTAACACAGTTTAAAAAAGAGCAGATATCGGAACACCATTCACAACACAATGATAAAATCAATTACTACTGATTATAGTTACGAGTAAAAAAAAAACAAAAATCTATTTAATTATCATTTATTAAATATATAAGCATGAAATTAAACCGTATTATTCAAAACCAACGATTGAAGAATTTACTTAAAGATATACTATCTAATAGACCTTCAAATTTCAATCGTGCACTGATAAATTATCTACTTATGACAGTATTTATACTGCCACAAAAGAAGTATTAACAATAGTTATTTTTTGTTATTTATACCGATAATCTAGAAGTTTTGAAAGCGCTATAATTTTTATAAAGTATGACAAATCATACATCTGAAAAATACAAAAAGTATTTTTTTATATATGATGTTAATTAAACTATATGGGTATTTTCCAATAAAATTTTTTTTTATTAATGATGGCCTCCTCACACCCCTCATAGCCATCCCCAACCTCCACGAATATTGTTTGCACCCCCAAGGCAAGTGTTCTTTGCTGTTTAGCATAACACTATCAAGGTGAAGTGCTGTAACCGAAGCCTTTACACCCTCTATCTTGCTCCACTCGCAGGAGCTTATCAGTCGGGATCCCTCCCGCTTTATTGAAACACGCCGACCTTCTTTCCTGGCTTCTTATTCTGCTGAAGGGTTACCCTTCCCGGTGATGGCCTATCAGATACAGACTCGCTTAGAACATGTCCTCCCTCTCACCGCACAGGTTCATCATAACTCGAGGGTCACCTATGCCACCATCAGGAACCTTGGATTCCCCACTGTTGCAAGTGGGCGGCCAAAACAATATAGCCATAGGGTAGACCTCCCTTGACTTTTACCGTTCCACAGATCATCCCAATGTCACCTTTTTGTGCGTCATAAAACTGACAACATTTGCAAACCGTGAATAAAATGATCATGAGTAATCGTCGCATTAAAATTGAAGAAAATGCAAGTGAACATAAAATCAGTCAATGTATTGTGTATGCGAATTCATTCACGATCGGCTTGATTACCCCAAACTGTGTGGTCAACAGATGTGTGCCAAATCTGTTGACCGAAAAGGATTGGAAAATATTTGCGATTTTGTCCAAAAATTAATTATATGTATGTAAATATTTGTTGAACAATACAGAATTGTCGTATTATTATGTTTGTTTTATAGAGCGATTGCAACTTACTTTCAGATAGACCCTTGTCATTTACCGATTGTCGAGAAGTATTGAAAGCATGCTTTTCTTAAATTCGTAGTTTTAAATGATAACACTTATATCTGAACCAAAAAAAAAGAAGTAGTTTTAAAAGTATTTTAATATTGTTACACAAAAATTTATGATTATATAAATTAATGTATTATCCAATAAATACAAATAATCTTATAATAAGTAAAAACTGTCAAAAAATAAGTTAATGCTAACAAAAATTGTACGTTACCACTGGGTAAATTTTACTGAACGTTATAATATAATCAGCTCAGAAGTCTTGAAAGTAGCTTCATTTTAAAATAAGTAGGGAACTTAAATGATAACACATGCATCTGAAACACAAATAAACTTATTTTTTATAATCTCAAACAATAATCAATGATAATATTTATTAACTACATTGATGTTTTGCGATAAAATTTATTAATAATAAAACAAGATGTATAAACCAATAAAAAATATAGCAATACTGAGAAAACTGTACATTACCGTTACGGAATTAATACCAAACCTCATAATGTAGTCCTTGTGACAACCCGTACTGAAAATTGGACGAAGTTAAAATTAAACAAAAATTTGTATACATAATGCATGAACCTGAAAACCAAAAAAAAATTCAAAACTTCAGAAAAAATTATCATGATGATATTAATGAAACAATAGTTCTATTATCTAACAAGGATTATAAAAGTTTTATTACCTGTTAGCAAATACGGCGATGTTTGTGAATACTAACCACTATCTTTTTCTTGAATTTTGGGATCAGCAGCAGAAACAGGCTGTAATTTTTTTTGTAAGGTTGATTGCATATTTTTCTCAAATGAATTTTTTTTTTTAATACGCTGACTTGTCTAGGCCCTACAAGTATACACACATAGAACATGTACAAATCATTCATAAAAACCAAACAACTCTACATCTCATTCTACAAGGAGCTAACCGAACAACAAATCCAAGGCAGTAGAATAGATTATTAGTTATTAGTAATTAGAGATCTACGATTAGTTCAAAATAGCACACTTCTTATTACAAAAACATCAGAATTAAACAAAATCCCTCTAAAAATTATTTACCGCAAGAAGTACATTGTATAAACCGTAAATGGAATTTTCAAAAAACATGCATGAAAAATTTTTTTTTGTCACATTTGCTTTCAAGATATCATCATCCCTTTTTACATGCTTTTTTCTACAGCTAACTCTACAATATAATAATCCAAAAAAAAACAAAAATTCTATTTTCTAATAAATTTTACCAAAGTGCATTGGGTGAGATGCAAAAGCAACTTAAAACTTAAACTTAACCATATGAATTAAATACATACAAAACATAAGAAAACACACATATATTCAAAAAAATGTAAATAAAAAATAAACACAACCTACAGAGAGAATTACTGGGGCGAACACAATATTTATCTTAAAATACCACGCAAATGTTTATCTGAATATTCACATATTAACAAAATACATATAAACAAGTTTGCTGATGAAACTGTAAATAACCTAGTTTAACAAACTCTAAAAAAAAAAACAACTTACAAAATATGAATTCCTCCTTCTAAACATTAGAATTACATTAACAGAAATAAATATATAAGTTACGTTAATGCTGTTCAAATGTTCCACAATCTTCAATTTGTGTAGCAAATTACCAGTAATGCATCTGTAACAAAAGAATAATGTAAAAAAAAATTTTTGTAATTTTTAACACAGTTTAAAAAAGAGCAGATATCGGAACACCATTCACAACACAATGATAAAATCAATTACTACTGATTATAGTTACGAGTAAAAAAAAAACAAAAATCTATTTAATTATCATTTATTAAATATATAAGCATGAAATTAAACCGTATTATTCAAAACCAACGATTGAAGAATTTACTTAAAGATATACTATCTAATAGACCTTCAAATTTCAATCGTGCACTGATAAATTATCTACTTATGACAGTATTTATACTGCCACAAAAGAAGTATTAACAATAGTTATTTTTTGTTATTTATACCGATAATCTAGAAGTTTTGAAAGCGCTATAATTTTTATAAAGTATGACAAATCATACATCTGAAAAATACAAAAAGTATTTTTTTATATATGATGTTAATTAAACTATATGGGTATTTTCCAATAAAATTTTTTTTTATTAATGATGGCCTCCTCACACCCCTCATAGCCATCCCCAACCTCCACGAATATTGTTTGCACCCCCAAGGCAAGTGTTCTTTGCTGTTTAGCATAACACTATCAAGGTGAAGTGCTGTAACCGAAGCCTTTACACCCTCTATCTTGCTCCACTCGCAGGAGCTTATCAGTCGGGATCCCTCCCGCTTTATTGAAACACGCCGACCTTCTTTCCTGGCTTCTTATTCTGCTGAAGGGTTACCCTTCCCGGTGATGGCCTATCAGATACAGACTCGCTTAGAACATGTCCTCCCTCTCACCGCACAGGTTCATCATAACTCGAGGGTCACCTATGCCACCATCAGGAACCTTGGATTCCCCACTGTTGCAAGTGGGCGGCCAAAACAATATAGCCATAGGGTAGACCTCCCTTGACTTTTACCGTTCCACAGATCATCCCAATGTCACCTTTTTGTGCGTCATAAAACTGACAACATTTGCAAACCGTGAATAAAATGATCATGAGTAATCGTCGCATTAAAATTGAAGAAAATGCAAGTGAACATAAAATCAGTCAATGTATTGTGTATGCGAATTCATTCACGATCGGCTTGATTACCCCAAACTGTGTGGTCAACAGATGTGTGCCAAATCTGTTGACCGAAAAGGATTGGAAAATATTTGCGATTTTGTCCAAAAATTAATTATATGTATGTAAATATTTGTTGAACAATACAGAATTGTCGTATTATTATGTTTGTTTTATAGAGCGATTGCAACTTACTTTCAGATAGACCCTTGTCATTTACCGATTGTCGAGAAGTATTGAAAGCATGCTTTTCTTAAATTCGTAGTTTTAAATGATAACACTTATATCTGAACCAAAAAAAAAGAAGTAGTTTTAAAAGTATTTTAATATTGTTACACAAAAATTTATGATTATATAAATTAATGTATTATCCAATAAATACAAATAATCTTATAATAAGTAAAAACTGTCAAAAAATAAGTTAATGCTAACAAAAATTGTACGTTACCACTGGGTAAATTTTACTGAACGTTATAATATAATCAGCTCAGAAGTCTTGAAAGTAGCTTCATTTTAAAATAAGTAGGGAACTTAAATGATAACACATGCATCTGAAACACAAATAAACTTATTTTTTATAATCTCAAACAATAATCAATGATAATATTTATTAACTACATTGATGTTTTGCGATAAAATTTATTAATAATAAAACAAGATGTATAAACCAATAAAAAATATAGCAATACTGAGAAAACTGTACATTACCGTTACGGAATTAATACCAAACCTCATAATGTAGTCCTTGTGACAACCCGTACTGAAAATTGGACGAAGTTAAAATTAAACAAAAATTTGTATACATAATGCATGAACCTGAAAACCAAAAAAAAATTCAAAACTTCAGAAAAAATTATCATGATGATATTAATGAAACAATAGTTCTATTATCTAACAAGGATTATAAAAGTTTTATTACCTGTTAGCAAATACGGCGATGTTTGTGAATACTAACCACTATCTTTTTCTTGAATTTTGGGATCAGCAGCAGAAACAGGCTGTAATTTTTTTTGTAAGGTTGATTGCATATTTTTCTCAAATGAATTTTTTTTTTAATACGCTGACTTGTCTAGGCCCTACAAGTATACACACATAGAACATGTACAAATCATTCATAAAAACCAAACAACTCTACATCTCATTCTACAAGGAGCTAACCGAACAACAAATCCAAGGCAGTAGAATAGATTATTAGTTATTAGTAATTAGAGATCTACGATTAGTTCAAAATAGCTCACTTCTTATTACAAAAACATCAGAATTAAACAAAATCCCTCTAAAAATTATTTACCGCAAGAAGTACATTGTATAAACCGTAAATGGAATTTTCAAAAAACATGCATGAAAAATTTTTTTTTGTCACATTTGCTTTCAAGATATCATCATCCCTTTTTACATGCTTTTTTCTACAGCTAACTCTACAATATAATAATCCAAAAAAAAACAAAAATTCTATTTTCTAATAAATTTTACCAAAGTGCATTGGGTGAGATGCAAAAGCAACTTAAAACTTAAACTTAACCATATGAATTAAATACATACAAAACATAAGAAAACACACATATATTCAAAAAAATGTAAATAAAAAATAAACACAACCTACAGAGAGAATTACTGGGGCGAACACAATATTTATCTTAAAATACCACGCAAATGTTTATCTGAATATTCACATATTAACAAAATACATATAAACAAGTTTGCTGATGAAACTGTAAATAACCTAGTTTAACAAACTCTAAAAAAAAAAAACAACTTACAAAATATGAATTCCTCCTTCTAAACATTAGAATTACATTAACAGAAATAAATATATAAGTTACGTTAATGCTGTTCAAATGTTCCACAATCTTCAATTTGTGTAGCAAATTACCAGTAATGCATCTGTAACAAAAGAATAATGTAAAAAAAAATTTTTGTAATTTTTAACACAGTTTAAAAAAGAGCAGATATCGGAACACCATTCACAACACAATGATAAAATCAATTACTACTGATTATAGTTACGAGTAAAAAAAAAACAAAAATCTATTTAATTATCATTTATTAAATATATAAGCATGAAATTAAACCGTATTATTCAAAACCAACGATTGAAGAATTTACTTAAAGATATACTATCTAATAGACCTTCAAATTTCAATCGTGCACTGATAAATTATCTACTTATGACAGTATTTATACTGCCACAAAAGAAGTATTAACAATAGTTATTTTTTGTTATTTATACCGATAATCTAGAAGTTTTGAAAGCGCTATAAATTTTATAAAGTATGACAAATCATACATCTGAAAAATACAAAAAGTATTTTTTTATATATGATGTTAATTAAACTATATGGGTATTTTCCAATAAAATTTTTTTTTATTAATGATGGCCTCCTCACACCCCTCATAGCCATCCCCAACCTCCACGAATATTGTTTGCACCCCCAAGGCAACTGTTTTTTGCTGTTTAGCATAACACTATCAAGGTGAAGTGCTGTAACCGAAGCCTTTGCACCCTCTATCTTGCTCCACTCGCAGGAGCTTATCAGTCGGGATCCCTCCCGCTTTATTGAAACACGCCGACCTTCTTTCCTGGCTTCTTATTCTGCTGAAGGGTTACCCTTCCCGGTAATGGCCTATCAGATACAGACTCGCTTAGAACATGTCCTCCCTCCCACCGCACAGGTTCATCATAACTCGAGGGTCACCTATGCCACCATCAGGAACCCTGGATTCCCCACTGTTGCAAGTGGGCGGCCAAAACAATATAGCCATAGGGTAGACCTCCCTTGACTTTTACCGTTCCACAGATCCTCCCAATGTCACCTTTTTGTGCGTCATAAAACTGACAACATTTGCAAACCGTGAATGAAATGATCATGAGTAATCGTCGCATTAAAATTGAAGAAAATGCAAGTGAACATAAAATCAGTCAATGTATTGTGTATGCGAATTCATTCACGATCGGCTTGATTACCCCAAAATGTGTGGTCAACAGATGTCTGCCAAATCTGTTGACCGAAAAGGATTGGAAAATATTTGCGATTTTGTCCAAAAATTAATTATATGTATGTAAATATTTGTTGAACAATACAGAATTGTCGTATTATTATGTTTGTTTTATAGAGCGATTGCAACTTACTTTCAGATAGACCCTTGTCATTTACCGATTGTCGAGAAGTATTGAAAGCATGCTTTTCTTAAATTCGTAGTTTTAAATGATAACACTTATATCTGAACCAAAAAAAAAGAAGTAGTTTTAAAAGTATTTTAATATTGTTACACAAAAATTTATGATTATATAAATTAATGTATTATCCAATAAATACAAATAATCTTATAATAAGTAAAAACTGTCAAAAAATAAGTTAATGCTAACAAAAATTGTACGTTACCACTGGGTAAATTTTACTGAACGTTATAATATAATCAGCTCAGAAGTCTTGAAAGTAGCTTCATTTTAAAATAAGTAGGGAACTTAAATGATAACACATGCATCTGAAACACAAATAAACTTATTTTTTATAATCTCAAACAATAATCAATGATAATATTTATTAACTACATTGATGTTTTGCGATAAAATTTATTAATAATAAAACAAGATGTATAAACCAATAAAAAATATAGCAATACTGAGAAAACTGTACATTACCGTTACGGAATTAATACCAAACCTCATAATGTAGTCCTTGTGACAACCCGTACTGAAAATTGGACGAAGTTAAAATTAAACAAAAATTTGTATACATAATGCATGAACCTGAAAACCAAAAAAAAATTCAAAACTTCAGAAAAAATTATCATGATGATATTAATGAAACAATAGTTCTATTATCTAACAAGGATTATAAAAGTTTTATTACCTGTTAGCAAATACGGCGATGTTTGTGAATACTAACCACTATCTTTTTCTTGAATTTTGGGATCAGCAGCAGAAACAGGCTGTAATTTTTTTTGTAAGGTTGATTGCATATTTTTCTCAAATGAATTTTTTTTTTAATACGCTGACTTGTCTAGGCCCTACAAGTATACACACATAGAACATGTACAAATCATTCATAAAAACCAAACAACTCTACATCTCATTCTACAAGGAGCTAACCGAACAACAAATCCAAGGCAGTAGAATAGATTATTAGTTATTAGTAATTAGAGATCTACGATTAGTTCAAAATAGCACACTTCTTATTACAAAAACATCAGAATTAAACAAAATCCCTCTAAAAATTATTTACCGCAAGAAGTACATTGTATAAACCGTAAATGGAATTTTCAAAAAACATGCATGAAAAATTTTTTTTTGTCACATTTGCTTTCAAGATATCATCATCCCTTTTTACATGCTTTTTTCTACAGCTAACTCTACAATATAATAATCCAAATAAAACAAAAATTCTATTTTCTAATAAATTTTACCAAAGTGCATTGGGTGAGATGCAAAAGCAACTTAAAACTTAAACTTAACCATATGAATTAAATACATACAAAACATAAGAAAACACACATATATTCAAAAAAATGTAAATAAAAAATAAACACAACCTACAGAGAGAATTACTGGGGCGAACACAATATTTATCTTAAAATACCACGCAAATGTTTATCTGAATATTCACATATTAACAAAATACATATAAACAAGTTTGCTGATGAAACTGTAAATAACCTAGTTTAACAAACTCTAAAAAAAAAAACAACTTACAAAATATGAATTCCTCCTTCTAAACATTAGAATTACATTAACAGAAATAAATATATAAGTTACGTTAATGCTGTTCAAATGTTCCACAATCTTCAATTTGTGTAGCAAATTACCAGTAATGCATCTGTAACAAAAGAATAATGTAAAAAAAAATTTTTGTAATTTTTAACACAGTTTAAAAAAGAGCAGATATCGGAACACCATTCACAACACAATGATAAAATCAATTACTACTGATTATAGTTACGAGTAAAAAAAAAACAAAAATCTATTTAATTATCATTTATTAAATATATAAGCATGAAATTAAACCGTATTATTCAAAACCAACGATTGAAGAATTTACTTAAAGATATACTATCTAATAGACCTTCAAATTTCAATCGTGCACTGATAAATTATCTACTTATGACAGTATTTATACTGCCACAAAAGAAGTATTAACAATAGTTATTTTTTGTTATTTATACCGATAATCTAGAAGTTTTGAAAGCGCTATAATTTTTATAAAGTATGACAAATCATACATCTGAAAAATACAAAAAGTATTTTTTTATATATGATGTTAATTAAACTATATGGGTATTTTCCAATAAAATTTTTTTTTATTAATGATGGCCTCCTCACACCCCTCATAGCCATCCCCAACCTCCACGAATATTGTTTGCACCCCCAAGGCAACTGTTTTTTGCTGTTTAGCATAACACTATCAAGGTGAAGTGCTGTAACCGAAGCCTTTGCACCCTCTATCTTGCTCCACTCGCAGGAGCTTATCAGTCGGGATCCCTCCCGCTTTATTGAAACACGCCGACCTTCTTTCCTGGCTTCTTATTCTGCTGAAGGGTTACCCTTCCCGGTAATGGCCTATCAGATACAGACTCGCTTAGAACATGTCCTCCCTCCCACCGCACAGGTTCATCATAACTCGAGGGTCACCTATGCCACCATCAGGAACCCTGGATTCCCCACTGTTGCAAGTGGGCGGCCAAAACAATATAGCCATAGGGTAGACCTCCCTTGACTTTTACCGTTCCACAGATCATCCCAATGTCACCTTTTTGTGCGTCATAAAACTGACAACATTTGCAAACCGTGAATGAAATGATCATGAGTAATCGTCGCATTAAAATTGAAGAAAATGCAAGTGAACATAAAATCAGTCAATGTATTGTGTATGCGAATTCATTCACGATCGGCTTGATTACCCCAAAATGTGTGGTCAACAGATGTCTGCCAAATCTGTTGACCGAAAAGGATTGGAAAATATTTGCGATTTTGTCCAAAAATTAATTATATGTATGTAAATATTTGTTGAACAATACAGAATTGTCGTATTATTATGTTTGTTTTATAGAGCGATTGCAACTTACTTTCAGATAGACCCTTGTCATTTACCGATTGTCGAGAAGTATTGAAAGCATGCTTTTCTTAAATTCGTAGTTTTAAATGATAACACTTATATCTGAACCAAAAAAAAAGAAGTAGTTTTAAAAGTATTTTAATATTGTTACACAAAAATTTATGATTATATAAATTAATGTATTATCCAATAAATACAAATAATCTTATAATAAGTAAAAACTGTCAAAAAATAAGTTAATGCTAACAAAAATTGTACGTTACCACTGGGTAAATTTTACTGAACGTTATAATATAATCAGCTCAGAAGTCTTGAAAGTAGCTTCATTTTAAAATAAGTAGGGAACTTAAATGATAACACATGCATCTGAAACACAAATAAACTTATTTTTTATAATCTCAAACAATAATCAATGATAATATTTATTAACTACATTGATGTTTTGCGATAAAATTTATTAATAATAAAACAAGATGTATAAACCAATAAAAAATATAGCAATACTGAGAAAACTGTACATTACCGTTACGGAATTAATACCAAACCTCATAATGTAGTCCTTGTGACAACCCGTACTGAAAATTGGACGAAGTTAAAATTAAACAAAAATTTGTATACATAATGCATGAACCTGAAAACCAAAAAAAAATTCAAAACTTCAGAAAAAATTATCATGATGATATTAATGAAACAATAGTTCTATTATCTAACAAGGATTATAAAAGTTTTATTACCTGTTAGCAAATACGGCGATGTTTGTGAATACTAACCACTATCTTTTTCTTGAATTTTGGGATCAGCAGCAGAAACAGGCTGTAATTTTTTTTGTAAGGTTGATTGCATATTTTTCTCAAATGAATTTTTTTTTTAATACGCTGACTTGTCTAGGCCCTACAAGTATACACACATAGAACATGTACAAATCATTCATAAAAACCAAACAACTCTACATCTCATTCTACAAGGAGCTAACCGAACAACAAATCCAAGGCAGTAGAATAGATTATTAGTTATTAGTAATTAGAGATCTACGATTAGTTCAAAATAGCACACTTCTTATTACAAAAACATCAGAATTAAACAAAATCCCTCTAAAAATTATTTACCGCAAGAAGTACATTGTATAAACCGTAAATGGAATTTTCAAAAAACATGCATGAAAAATTTTTTTTTGTCACATTTGCTTTCAAGATATCATCATCCCTTTTTACATGCTTTTTTCTACAGCTAACTCTACAATATAATAATCCAAAAAAAAACAAAAATTCTATTTTCTAATAAATTTTACCAAAGTGCATTGGGTGAGATGCAAAAGCAACTTAAAACTTAAACTTAACCATATGAATTAAATACATACAAAACATAAGAAAACACACATATATTCAAAAAAATGTAAATAAAAAATAAACACAACCTACAGAGAGAATTACTGGGGCGAACACAATATTTATCTTAAAATACCACGCAAATGTTTATCTGAATATTCACATATTAACAAAATACATATAAACAAGTTTGCTGATGAAACTGTAAATAACCTAGTTTAACAAACTCTAAAAAAAAAAACAACTTACAAAATATGAATTCCTCCTTCTAAACATTAGAATTACATTAACAGAAATAAATATATAAGTTACGTTAATGCTGTTCAAATGTTCCACAATCTTCAATTTGTGTAGCAAATTACCAGTAATGCATCTGTAACAAAAGAATAATGTAAAAAAAAATTTTTGTAATTTTTAACACAGTTTAAAAAAGAGCAGATATCGGAACACCATTCACAACACAATGATAAAATCAATTACTACTGATTATAGTTACGAGTAAAAAAAAAACAAAAATCTATTTAATTATCATTTATTAAATATATAAGCATGAAATTAAACCGTATTATTCAAAACCAACGATTGAAGAATTTACTTAAAGATATACTATCTAATAGACCTTCAAATTTCAATCGTGCACTGATAAATTATCTACTTATGACAGTATTTATACTGCCACAAAAGAAGTATTAACAATAGTTATTTTTTGTTATTTATACCGATAATCTAGAAGTTTTGAAAGCGCTATAATTTTTATAAAGTATGACAAATCATACATCTGAAAAATACAAAAAGTATTTTTTTATATATGATGTTAATTAAACTATATGGGTATTTTCCAATAAAATTTTTTTTTATTAATGATGGCCTCCTCACACCCCTCATAGCCATCCCCAACCTCCACGAATATTGTTTGCACCCCCAAGGCAACTGTTTTTTGCTGTTTAGCATAACACTATCAAGGTGAAGTGCTGTAACCGAAGCCTTTGCACCCTCTATCTTGCTCCACTCGCAGGAGCTTATCAGTCGGGATCCCTCCCGCTTTATTGAAACACGCCGACCTTCTTTCCTGGCTTCTTATTCTGCTGAAGGGTTACCCTTCCCGGTAATGGCCTATCAGATACAGACTCGCTTAGAACATGTCCTCCCTCCCACCGCACAGGTTCATCATAACTCGAGGGTCACCTATGCCACCATCAGGAACCCTGGATTCCCCACTGTTGCAAGTGGGCGGCCAAAACAATATAGCCATAGGGTAGACCTCCCTTGACTTTTACCGTTCCACAGATCATCCCAATGTCACCTTTTTGTGCGTCATAAAACTGACAACATTTGCAAACCGTGAATGAAATGATCATGAGTAATCGTCGCATTAAAATTGAAGAAAATGCAAGTGAACATAAAATCAGTCAATGTATTGTGTATGCGAATTCATTCACGATCGGCTTGATTACCCCAAAATGTGTGGTCAACAGATGTCTGCCAAATCTGTTGACCGAAAAGGATTGGAAAATATTTGCGATTTTGTCCAAAAATTAATTATATGTATGTAAATATTTGTTGAACAATACAGAATTGTCGTATTATTATGTTTGTTTTATAGAGCGATTGCAACTTACTTTCAGATAGACCCTTGTCATTTACCGATTGTCGAGAAGTATTGAAAGCATGCTTTTCTTAAATTCGTAGTTTTAAATGATAACACTTATATCTGAACCAAAAAAAAAGAAGTAGTTTTAAAAGTATTTTAATATTGTTACACAAAAATTTATGATTATATAAATTAATGTATTATCCAATAAATACAAATAATCTTATAATAAGTAAAAACTGTCAAAAAATAAGTTAATGCTAACAAAAATTGTACGTTACCACTGGGTAAATTTTACTGAACGTTATAATATAATCAGCTCAGAAGTCTTGAAAGTAGCTTCATTTTAAAATAAGTAGGGAACTTAAATGATAACACATGCATCTGAAACACAAATAAACTTATTTTTTATAATCTCAAACAATAATCAATGATAATATTTATTAACTACATTGATGTTTTGCGATAAAATTTATTAATAATAAAACAAGATGTATAAACCAATAAAAAATATAGCAATACTGAGAAAACTGTACATTACCGTTACGGAATTAATACCAAACCTCATAATGTAGTCCTTGTGACAACCCGTACTGAAAATTGGACGAAGTTAAAATTAAACAAAAATTTGTATACATAATGCATGAACCTGAAAACCAAAAAAAAATTCAAAACTTCAGAAAAAATTATCATGATGATATTAATGAAACAATAGTTCTATTATCTAACAAGGATTATAAAAGTTTTATTACCTGTTAGCAAATACGGCGATGTTTGTGAATACTAACCACTATCTTTTTCTTGAATTTTGGGATCAGCAGCAGAAACAGGCTGTAATTTTTTTTGTAAGGTTGATTGCATATTTTTCTCAAATGAATTTTTTTTTTAATACGCTGACTTGTCTAGGCCCTACAAGTATACACACATAGAACATGTACAAATCATTCATAAAAACCAAACAACTCTACATCTCATTCTACAAGGAGCTAACCGAACAACAAATCCAAGGCAGTAGAATAGATTATTAGTTATTAGTAATTAGAGATCTACGATTAGTTCAAAATAGCACACTTCTTATTACAAAAACATCAGAATTAAACAAAATCCCTCTAAAAATTATTTACCGCAAGAAGTACATTGTATAAACCGTAAATGGAATTTTCAAAAAACATGCATGAAAAATTTTTTTTTGTCACATTTGCTTTCAAGATATCATCATCCCTTTTTACATGCTTTTTTCTACAGCTAACTCTACAATATAATAATCCAAAAAAAAACAAAAATTCTATTTTCTAATAAATTTTACCAAAGTGCATTGGGTGAGATGCAAAAGCAACTTAAAACTTAAACTTAACCATATGAATTAAATACATACAAAACATAAGAAAACACACATATATTCAAAAAAATGTAAATAAAAAATAAACACAACCTACAGAGAGAATTACTGGGGCGAACACAATATTTATCTTAAAATACCACGCAAATGTTTATCTGAATATTCACATATTAACAAAATACATATAAACAAGTTTGCTGATGAAACTGTAAATAACCTAGTTTAACAAACTCTAAAAAAAAAAACAACTTACAAAATATGAATTCCTCCTTCTAAACATTAGAATTACATTAACAGAAATAAATATATAAGTTACGTTAATGCTGTTCAAATGTTCCACAATCTTCAATTTGTGTAGCAAATTACCAGTAATGCATCTGTAACAAAAGAATAATGTAAAAAAAAATTTTTGTAATTTTTAACACAGTTTAAAAAAGAGCAGATATCGGAACACCATTCACAACACAATGATAAAATCAATTACTACTGATTATAGTTACGAGTAAAAAAAAAACAAAAATCTATTTAATTATCATTTATTAAATATATAAGCATGAAATTAAACCGTATTATTCAAAACCAACGATTGAAGAATTTACTTAAAGATATACTATCTAATAGACCTTCAAATTTCAATCGTGCACTGATAAATTATCTACTTATGACAGTATTTATACTGCCACAAAAGAAGTATTAACAATAGTTATTTTTTGTTATTTATACCGATAATCTAGAAGTTTTGAAAGCGCTATAATTTTTATAAAGTATGACAAATCATACATCTGAAAAATACAAAAAGTATTTTTTTATATATGATGTTAATTAAACTATATGGGTATTTTCCAATAAAATTTTTTTTTATTAATGATGGCCTCCTCACACCCCTCATAGCCATCCCCAACCTCCACGAATATTGTTTGCACCCCCAAGGCAACTGTTTTTTGCTGTTTAGCATAACACTATCAAGGTGAAGTGCTGTAACCGAAGCCTTTGCACCCTCTATCTTGCTCCACTCGCAGGAGCTTATCAGTCGGGATCCCTCCCGCTTTATTGAAACACGCCGACCTTCTTTCCTGGCTTCTTATTCTGCTGAAGGGTTACCCTTCCCGGTAATGGCCTATCAGATACAGACTCGCTTAGAACATGTCCTCCCTCCCACCGCACAGGTTCATCATAACTCGAGGGTCACCTATGCCACCATCAGGAACCCTGGATTCCCCACTGTTGCAAGTGGGCGGCCAAAACAATATAGCCATAGGGTAGACCTCCCTTGACTTTTACCGTTCCACAGATCATCCCAATGTCACCTTTTTGTGCGTCATAAAACTGACAACATTTGCAAACCGTGAATGAAATGATCATGAGTAATCGTCGCATTAAAATTGAAGAAAATGCAAGTGAACATAAAATCAGGCAATGTATTGTGTATGCGAATTCATTCACGATCGGCTTGATTACCCCAAAATGTGTGGTCAACAGATGTCTGCCAAATCTGTTGACCGAAAAGGATTGGAAAATATTTGCGATTTTGTCCAAAAATTAATTATATGTATGTAAATATTTGTTGAACAATACAGAATTGTCGTATTATTATGTTTGTTTTATAGAGCGATTGCAACTTACTTTCAGATAGACCCTTGTCATTTACCGATTGTCGAGAAGTATTGAAAGCATGCTTTTCTTAAATTCGTAGTTTTAAATGATAACACTTATATCTGAACCAAAAAAAAAGAAGTAGTTTTAAAAGTATTTTAATATTGTTACACAAAAATTTATGATTATATAAATTAATGTATTATCCAATAAATACAAATAATCTTATAATAAGTAAAAACTGTCAAAAAATAAGTTAATGCTAACAAAAATTGTACGTTACCACTGGATAAATTTTACTGAACGTTATAATATAATCAGCTCAGAAGTCTTGAAAGTAGCTTCATTTTAAAATAAGTAGGGAACTTAAATGATAACACATGCATCTGAAACACAAATAAACTTATTTTTTATAATCTCAAACAATAATCAATGATAATATTTATTAACTACATTGATGTTTTGCGATAAAATTTATTAATAATAAAACAAGATGTATAAACCAATAAAAAATATAGCAATACTGAGAAAACTGTACATTACCGTTACGGAATTAATACCAAACCTCATAATGTAGTCCTTGTGACAACCCGTACTGAAAATTGGACGAAGTTAAAATTAAACAAAAATTTGTATACATAATGCATGAACCTGAAAACCAAAAAAAAATTCAAAACTTCAGAAAAAATTATCATGATGATATTAATGAAACAATAGTTCTATTATCTAACAAGGATTATAAAAGTTTTATTACCTGTTAGCAAATACGGCGATGTTTGTGAATACTAACCACTATCTTTTTCTTGAATTTTGGGATCAGCAGCAGAAACAGGCTGTAATTTTTTTTGTAAGGTTGATTGCATATTTTTCTCAAATGAATTTTTTTTTTAATACGCTGACTTGTCTAGGCCCTACAAGTATACACACATAGAACATGTACAAATCATTCATAAAAACCAAACAACTCTACATCTCATTCTACAAGGAGCTAACCGAACAACAAATCCAAGGCAGTAGAATAGATTATTAGTTATTAGTAATTAGAGATCTACGATTAGTTCAAAATAGCACACTTCTTATTACAAAAACATCAGAATTAAACAAAATCCCTCTAAAAATTATTTACCGCAAGAAGTACATTGTATAAACCGTAAATGGAATTTTCAAAAAACATGCATGAAAAATTTTTTTTTGTCACATTTGCTTTCAAGATATCATCATCCCTTTTTACATGCTTTTTTCTACAGCTAACTCTACAATATAATAATCCAAATAAAACAAAAATTCTATTTTCTAATAAATTTTACCAAAGTGCATTGGGTGAGATGCAAAAGCAACTTAAAACTTAAACTTAACCATATGAATTAAATACATACAAAACATAAGAAAACACACATATATTCAAAAAAATGTAAATAAAAAATAAACACAACCTACAGAGAGAATTACTGGGGCGAACACAATATTTATCTTAAAATACCACGCAAATGTTTATCTGAATATTCACATATTAACAAAATACATATAAACAAGTTTGCTGATGAAACTGTAAATAACCTAGTTTAACAAACTCTAAAAAAAAAAACAACTTACAAAATATGAATTCCTCCTTCTAAACATTAGAATTACATTAACAGAAATAAATATATAAGTTACGTTAATGCTGTTCAAATCTTCCACAATCTTCAATTTGTGTAGCAAATTACCAGTAATGCATCTGTAACAAAAGAATAATGTAAAAAAAAATTTTTGTAATTTTTAACACAGTTTAAAAAAGAGCAGATATCGGAACACCATTCACAACACAATGATAAAATCAATTACTACTGATTATAGTTACGAGTAAAAAAAAAACAAAAATCTATTTAATTATCATTTATTAAATATATAAGCATGAAATTAAACCGTATTATTCAAAACCAACGATTGAAGAATTTACTTAAAGATATACTATCTAATAGACCTTCAAATTTCAATCGTGCACTGATAAATTATCTACTTATGACAGTATTTATACTGCCACAAAAGAAGTATTAACAATAGTTATTTTTTGTTATTTATACCGATAATCTAGAAGTTTTGAAAGCGCTATAATTTTTATAAAGTATGACAAATCATACATCTGAAAAATACAAAAAGTATTTTTTTATATATGATGTTAATTAAACTATATGGGTATTTTCCAATAAAATTTTTTTTTATTAATGATGGCCTCCTCACACCCCTCATAGCCATCCCCAACCTCCACGAATATTGTTTGCACCCCCAAGGCAACTGTTTTTTGCTGTTTAGCATAACACTATCAAGGTGAAGTGCTGTAACCGAAGCCTTTGCACCCTCTATCTTGCTCCACTCGCAGGAGCTTATCAGTCGGGATCCCTCCCGCTTTATTGAAACACGCCGACCTTCTTTCCTGGCTTCTTATTCTGCTGAAGGGTTACCCTTCCCGGTAATGGCCTATCAGATACAGACTCGCTTAGAACATGTCCTCCCTCCCACCGCACAGGTTCATCATAACTCGAGGGTCACCTATGCCACCATCAGGAACCCTGGATTCCCCACTGTTGCAAGTGGGCGGCCAAAACAATATAGCCATAGGGTAGACCTCCCTTGACTTTTACCGTTCCACAGATCATCCCAATGTCACCTTTTTGTGCGTCATAAAACTGACAACATTTGCAAACCGTGAATGAAATGATCATGAGTAATCGTCGCATTAAAATTGAAGAAAATGCAAGTGAACATAAAATCAGTCAATGTATTGTGTATGCGAATTCATTCACGATCGGCTTGATTACCCCAAAATGTGTGGTCAACAGATGTCTGCCAAATCTGTTGACCGAAAAGGATTGGAAAATATTTCCGATTTTGTCCAAAAATTAATTATATGTATGTAAATATTTGTTGAACAATACAGAATTGTCGTATTATTATGTTTGTTTTATAGAGCGATTGCAACTTACTTTCAGATAGACCCTTGTCATTTACCGATTGTCGAGAAGTATTGAAAGCATGCTTTTCTTAAATTCGTAGTTTTAAATGATAACACTTATATCTGAACCAAAAAAAAAGAAGTAGTTTTAAAAGTATTTTAATATTGTTACACAAAAATTTATGATTATATAAATTAATGTATTATCCAATAAATACAAATAATCTTATAATAAGTAAAAACTGTCAAAAAATAAGTTAATGCTAACAAAAATTGTACGTTACCACTGGGTAAATTTTACTGAACGTTATAATATAATCAGCTCAGAAGTCTTGAAAGTAGCTTCATTTTAAAATAAGTAGGGAACTTAAATGATAACACATGCATCTGAAACACAAATAAACTTATTTTTTATAATCTCAAACAATAATCAATGATAATATTTATTAACTACATTGATGTTTTGCGATAAAATTTATTAATAATAAAACAAGATGTATAAACCAATAAAAAATATAGCAATACTGAGAAAACTGTACATTACCGTTACGGAATTAATACCAAACCTCATAATGTAGTCCTTGTGACAACCCGTACTGAAAATTGGACGAAGTTAAAATTAAACAAAAATTTGTATACATAATGCATGAACCTGAAAACCAAAAAAAAATTCAAAACTTCAGAAAAAATTATCATGATGATATTAATGAAACAATAGTTCTATTATCTAACAAGGATTATAAAAGTTTTATTACCTGTTAGCAAATACGGCGATGTTTGTGAATACTAACCACTATCTTTTTCTTGAATTTTGGGATCAGCAGCAGAAACAGGCTGTAATTTTTTTTGTAAGGTTGATTGCATATTTTTCTCAAATGAATTTTTTTTTTAATACGCTGACTTGTCTAGGCCCTACAAGTATACACACATAGAACATGTACAAATCATTCATACAAACCAAACAACTCTACATCTCATTCTACAAGGAGCTAACCGAACAACAAATCCAAGGCAGTAGAATAGATTATTAGTTATTAGTAATTAGAGATCTACGATTAGTTCAAAATAGCACACTTCTTATTACAAAAACATCAGAATTAAACAAAATCCCTCTAAAAATTATTTACCGCAAGAAGTACATTGTATAAACCGTAAATGGAATTTTCAAAAAACATGCATGAAAAATTTTTTTTTGTCACATTTGCTTTCAAGATATCATCATCCCTTTTTACATGCTTTTTTCTACAGCTAACTCTACAATATAATAATCCAAAAAAAAACAAAAATTCTATTTTCTAATAAATTTTACCAAAGTGCATTGGGTGAGATGCAAAAGCAACTTAAAACTTAAACTTAACCATATGAATTAAATACATACAAAACATAAGAAAACACACATATATTCAAAAAAATGTAAATAAAAAATAAACACAACCTACAGAGAGAATTACTGGGGCGAACACAATATTTATCTTAAAATACCACGCAAATGTTTATCTGAATATTCACATATTAACAAAATACATATAAACAAGTTTGCTGATGAAACTGTAAATAACCTAGTTTAACAAACTCTAAAAAAAAAAACAACTTACAAAATATGAATTCCTCCTTCTAAACATTAGAATTACATTAACAGAAATAAATATATAAGTTACGTTAATGCTGTTCAAATGTTCCACAATCTTCAATTTGTGTAGCAAATTACCAGTAATGCATCTGTAACAAAAGAATAATGTAAAAAAAAATTTTTGTAATTTTTAACACAGTTTAAAAAAGAGCAGATATCGGAACACCATTCACAACACAATGATAAAATCAATTACTACTGATTATAGTTACGAGTAAAAAAAAAACAAAAATCTATTTAATTATCATTTATTAAATATATAAGCATGAAATTAAACCGTATTATTCAAAACCAACGATTGAAGAATTTACTTAAAGATATACTATCTAATAGACCTTCAAATTTCAATCGTGCACTGATAAATTATCTACTTATGACAGTATTTATACTGCCACAAAAGAAGTATTAACAATAGTTATTTTTTGTTATTTATACCGATAATCTAGAAGTTTTGAAAGCGCTATAATTTTTATAAAGTATGACAAATCATACATCTGAAAAATACAAAAAGTATTTTTTTATATATGATGTTAATTAAACTATATGGGTATTTTCCAATAAAATTTTTTTTTATTAATGATGGCCTCCTCACACCCCTCATAGCCATCCCCAACCTCCACGAATATTGTTTGCACCCCCAAGGCAACTGTTTTTTGCTGTTTAGCATAACACTATCAAGGTGAAGTGCTGTAACCGAAGCCTTTGCACCCTCTATCTTGCTCCACTCGCAGGAGCTTATCAGTCGGGATCCCTCCCGCTTTATTGAAACACGCCGACCTTCTTTCCTGGCTTCTTATTCTGCTGAAGGGTTACCCTTCCCGGTAATGGCCTATCAGATACAGACTCGCTTAGAACATGTCCTCCCTCCCACCGCACAGGTTCATCATAACTCGAGGGTCACCTATGCCACCATCAGGAACCCTGGATTCCCCACTGTTGCAAGTGGGCGGCCAAAACAATATAGCCATAGGGTAGACCTCCCTTGACTTTTACCGTTCCACAGATCATCCCAATGTCACCTTTTTGTGCGTCATAAAACTGACAACATTTGCAAACCGTGAATGAAATGATCATGAGTAATCGTCGCATTAAAATTGAAGAAAATGCAAGTGAACATAAAATCAGTCAATGTATTGTGTATGCGAATTCATTCACGATCTGCTTGATTACCCCAAAATGTGTGGTCAACAGATGTCTGCCAAATCTGTTGACCGAAAAGGATTGGAAAATATTTGCGATTTTGTCCAAAAATTAATTATATGTATGTAAATATTTGTTGAACAATACAGAATTGTCGTATTATTATGTTTGTTTTATAGAGCGATTGCAACTTACTTTCAGATAGACCCTTGTCATTTACCGATTGTCGAGAAGTATTGAAAGCATGCTTTTCTTAAATTCGTAGTTTTAAATGATAACACTTATATCTGAACCAAAAAAAAAGAAGTAGTTTTAAAAGTATTTTAATATTGTTACACAAAAATTTATGATTATATAAATTAATGTATTATCCAATAAATACAAATAATCTTATAATAAGTAAAAACTGTCAAAAAATAAGTTAATGCTAACAAAAATTGTACGTTACCACTGGGTAAATTTTACTGAACGTTATAATATAATCAGCTCAGAAGTCTTGAAAGTAGCTTCATTTTAAAATAAGTAGGGAACTTAAATGATAACACATGCATCTGAAACACAAATAAACTTATTTTTTATAATCTCAAACAATAATCAATGATAATATTTATTAACTACATTGATGTTTTGCGATAAAATTTATTAATAATAAAACAAGATGTATAAACCAATAAAAAATATAGCAATACTGAGAAAACTGTACATTACCGTTACGGAATTAATACCAAACCTCATAATGTAGTCCTTGTGACAACCCGTACTGAAAATTGGACGAAGTTAAAATTAAACAAAAATTTGTATACATAATGCATGAACCTGAAAACCAAAAAAAAATTCAAAACTTCAGAAAAAATTATCATGATGATATTAATGAAACAATAGTTCTATTATCTAACAAGGATTATAAAAGTTTTATTACCTGTTAGCAAATACGGCGATGTTTGTGAATACTAACCACTATCTTTTTCTTGAATTTTGGGATCAGCAGCAGAAACAGGCTGTAATTTTTTTTGTAAGGTTGATTGCATATTTTTCTCAAATGAATTTTTTTTTTAATACGCTGACTTGTCTAGGCCCTACAAGTATACACACATAGAACATGTACAAATCATTCATAAAAACCAAACAACTCTACATCTCATTCTACAAGGAGCTAACCGAACAACAAATCCAAGGCAGTAGAATAGATTATTAGTTATTAGTAATTAGAGATCTACGATTAGTTCAAAATAGCACACTTCTTATTACAAAAACATCAGAATTAAACAAAATCCCTCTAAAAATTATTTACCGCAAGAAGTACATTGTATAAACCGTAAATGGAATTTTCAAAAAACATGCATGAAAAATTTTTTTTTGTCACATTTGCTTTCAAGATATCATCATCCCTTTTTACATGCTTTTTTCTACAGCTAACTCTACAATATAATAATCAAAAAAAAAACAAAAATTCTATTTTCTAATAAATTTTACCAAAGTGCATTGGGTGAGATGCAAAAGCAACTTAAAACTTAAACTTAACCATATGAATTAAATACATACAAAACATAAGAAAACACACATATATTCAAAAAAATGTAAATAAAAAATAAACACAACCTACAGAGAGAATTACTGGGGCGAACACAATATTTATCTTAAAATACCACGCAAATGTTTATCTGAATATTCACATATTAACAAAATACATATAAACAAGTTTGCTGATGAAACTGTAAATAACCTAGTTTAACAAACTCTAAAAAAAAAAACAACTTACAAAATATGAATTCCTCCTTCTAAACATTAGAATTACATTAACAGAAATAAATATATAAGTTACGTTAATGCTGTTCAAATGTTCCACAATCTTCAATTTGTGTAGCAAATTACCAGTAATGCATCTGTAACAAAAGAATAATGTAAAAAAAAATTTTTGTAATTTTTAACACAGTTTAAAAAAGAGCAGATATCGGAACACCATTCACAACACAATGATAAAATCAATTACTACTGATTATAGTTACGAGTAAAAAAAAAACAAAAATCTATTTAATTATCATTTATTAAATATATAAGCATGAAATTAAACCGTATTATTCAAAACCAACGATTGAAGAATTTACTTAAAGATATACTATCTAATAGACCTTCAAATTTCAATCGTGCACTGATAAATTATCTACTTATGACAGTATTTATACTGCCACAAAAGAAGTATTAACAATAGTTATTTTTTGTTATTTATACCGATAATCTAGAAGTTTTGAAAGCGCTATAATTTTTATAAAGTATGACAAATCATACATCTGAAAAATACAAAAAGTATTTTTTTATATATGATGTTAATTAAACTATATGGGTATTTTCCAATAAAATTTTTTTTTATTAATGATGGCCTCCTCACACCCCTCATAGCCATCCCCAACCTCCACGAATATTGTTTGCACCCCCAAGGCAACTGTTTTTTGCTGTTTAGCATAACACTATCAAGGTGAAGTGCTGTAACCGAAGCCTTTGCACCCTCTATCTTGCTCCACTCGCAGGAGCTTATCAGTCGGGATCCCTCCCGCTTTATTGAAACACGCCGACCTTCTTTCCTGGCTTCTTATTCTGCTGAAGGGTTACCCTTCCCGGTAATGGCCTATCAGATACAGACTCGCTTAGAACATGTCCTCCCTCCCACCGCACAGGTTCATCATAACTCGAGGGTCACCTATGCCACCATCAGGAACCCTGGATTCCCCACTGTTGCAAGTGGGCGGCCAAAACAATATAGCCATAGGGTAGACCTCCCTTGACTTTTACCGTTCCACAGATCATCCCAATGTCACCTTTTTGTGCGTCATAAAACTGACAACATTTGCAAACCGTGAATGAAATGATCATGAGTAATCGTCGCATTAAAATTGAAGAAAATGCAAGTGAACATAAAATCAGTCAATGTATTGTGTATGCGAATTCATTCACGATCGGCTTGATTACCCCAAAATGTGTGGTCAACAGATGTCTGCCAAATCTGTTGACCGAAAAGGATTGGAAAATATTTGCGATTTTGTCCAAAAATTAATTATATGTATGTAAATATTTGTTGAACAATACAGAATTGTCGTATTATTATGTTTGTTTTATAGAGCGATTGCAACTTACTTTCAGATAGACCCTTGTCATTTACCGATTGTCGAGAAGTATTGAAAGCATGCTTTTCTTAAATTCGTAGTTTTAAATGATAACACTTATATCTGAACCAAAAAAAAAGAAGTAGTTTTAAAAGTATTTTAATATTGTTACACAAAAATTTATGATTATATAAATTAATGTATTATCCAATAAATACAAATAATCTTATAATAAGTAAAAACTGTCAAAAAATAAGTTAATGCTAACAAAAATTGTACGTTACCACTGGGTAAATTTTACTGAACGTTATAATATAATCAGCTCAGAAGTCTTGAAAGTAGCTTCATTTTAAAATAAGTAGGGAACTTAAATGATAACACATGCATCTGAAACACAAATAAACTTATTTTTTATAATCTCAAACAATAATCAATGATAATATTTATTAACTACATTGATGTTTTGCGATAAAATTTATTAATAATAAAACAAGATGTATAAACCAATAAAAAATATAGCAATACTGAGAAAACTGTACATTACCGTTACGGAATTAATACCAAACCTCATAATGTAGTCCTTGTGACAACCCGTACTGAAAATTGGACGAAGTTAAAATTAAACAAAAATTTGTATACATAATGCATGAACCTGAAAACCAAAAAAAAATTCAAAACTTCAGAAAAAATTATCATGATGATATTAATGAAACAATAGTTCTATTATCTAACAAGGATTATAAAAGTTTTATTACCTGTTAGCAAATACGGCGATGTTTGTGAATACTAACCACTATCTTTTTCTTGAATTTTGGGATCAGCAGCAGAAACAGGCTGTAATTTTTTTTGTAAGGTTGATTGCATATTTTTCTCAAATGAATTTTTTTTTTAATACGCTGACTTGTCTAGGCCCTACAAGTATACACACATAGAACATGTACAAATCATTCATAAAAACCAAACAACTCTACATCTCATTCTACAAGGAGCTAACCGAACAACAAATCCAAGGCAGTAGAATAGATTATTAGTTATTAGTAATTAGAGATCTACGATTAGTTCAAAATAGCACACTTCTTATTACAAAAACATCAGAATTAAACAAAATCCCTCTAAAAATTATTTACCGCAAGAAGTACATTGTATAAACCGTAAATGGAATTTTCAAAAAACATGCATGAAAAATTTTTTTTTGTCACATTTGCTTTCAAGATATCATCATCCCTTTTTACATGCTTTTTTCTACAGCTAACTCTACAATATAATAATCCAAAAAAAAACAAAAATTCTATTTTCTAATAAATTTTACCAAAGTGCATTGGGTGAGATGCAAAAGCAACTTAAAACTTAAACTTAACCATATGAATTAAATACATACAAAACATAAGAAAACACACATATATTCAAAAAAATGTAAATAAAAAATAAACACAACCTACAGAGAGAATTACTGGGGCGAACACAATATTTATCTTAAAATACCACGCAAATGTTTATCTGAATATTCACATATTAACAAAATACATATAAACAAGTTTGCTGATGAAACTGTAAATAACCTAGTTTAACAAACTCTAAAAAAAAAAACAACTTACAAAATATGAATTCCTCCTTCTAAACATTAGAATTACATTAACAGAAATAAATATATAAGTTACGTTAATGCTGTTCAAATGTTCCACAATCTTCAATTTGTGTAGCAAATTACCAGTAATGCATCTGTAACAAAAGAATAATGTAAAAAAAAATTTTTGTAATTTTTAACACAGTTTAAAAAAGAGCAGATATCGGAACACCATTCACAACACAATGATAAAATCAATTACTACTGATTATAGTTACGAGTAAAAAAAAAACAAAAATCTATTTAATTATCATTTATTAAATATATAAGCATGAAATTAAACCGTATTATTCAAAACCAACGATTGAAGAATTTACTTAAAGATATACTATCTAATAGACCTTCAAATTTCAATCGTGCACTGATAAATTATCTACTTATGACAGTATTTATACTGCCACAAAAGAAGTATTAACAATAGTTATTTTTTGTTATTTATACCGATAATCTAGAAGTTTTGAAAGCGCTATAATTTTTATAAAGTATGACAAATCATACATCTGAAAAATACAAAAAGTATTTTTTTATATATGATGTTAATTAAACTATATGGGTATTTTCCAATAAAATTTTTTTTTATTAATGATGGCCTCCTCACACCCCTCATAGCCATCCCCAACCTCCACGAATATTGTTTGCACCCCCAAGGCAACTGTTTTTTGCTGTTTAGCATAACACTATCAAGGTGAAGTGCTGTAACCGAAGCCTTTGCACCCTCTATCTTGCTCCACTCGCAGGAGCTTATCAGTCGGGATCCCTCCCGCTTTATTGAAACACGCCGACCTTCTTTCCTGGCTTCTTATTCTGCTGAAGGGTTACCCTTCCCGGTAATGGCCTATCAGATACAGACTCGCTTAGAACATGTCCTCCCTCCCACCGCACAGGTTCATCATAACTCGAGGGTCACCTATGCCACCATCAGGAACCCTGGATTCCCCACTGTTGCAAGTGGGCGGCCAAAACAATATAGCCATAGGGTAGACCTCCCTTGACTTTTACCGTTCCACAGATCATCCCAATGTCACCTTTTTGTGCGTCATAAAACTGACAACATTTGCAAACCGTGAATGAAATGATCATGAGTAATCGTCGCATTAAAATTGAAGAAAATGCAAGTGAACATAAAATCAGTCAATGTATTGTGTATGCGAATTCATTCACGATCGGCTTGATTACCCCAAAATGTGTGGTCAACAGATGTCTGCCAAATCTGTTGACCGAAAAGGATTGGAAAATATTTGCGATTTTGTCCAAAAATTAATTATATGTATGTAAATATTTGTTGAACAATACAGAATTGTCGTATTATTATGTTTGTTTTATAGAGCGATTGCAACTTACTTTCAGATAGACCCTTGTCATTTACCGATTGTCGAGAAGTATTGAAAGCATGCTTTTCTTAAATTCGTAGTTTTAAATGATAACACTTATATCTGAACCAAAAAAAAAGAAGTAGTTTTAAAAGTATTTTAATATTGTTACACAAAAATTTATGATTATATAAATTAATGTATTATCCAATAAATACAAATAATCTTATAATAAGTAAAAACTGTCAAAAAATAAGTTAATGCTAACAAAAATTGTACGTTACCACTGGGTAAATTTTACTGAACGTTATAATATAATCAGCTCAGAAGTCTTGAAAGTAGCTTCATTTTAAAATAAGTAGGGAACTTAAATGATAACACATGCATCTGAAACACAAATAAACTTATTTTTTATAATCTCAAACAATAATCAATGATAATATTTATTAACTACATTGATGTTTTGCGATAAAATTTATTAATAATAAAACAAGATGTATAAACCAATAAAAAATATAGCAATACTGAGAAAACTGTACATTACCGTTACGGAATTAATACCAAACCTCATAATGTAGTCCTTGTGACAACCCGTACTGAAAATTGGACGAAGTTAAAATTAAACAAAAATTTGTATACATAATGCATGAACCTGAAAACCAAAAAAAAATTCAAAACTTCAGAAAAAATTATCATGATGATATTAATGAAACAATAGTTCTATTATCTAACAAGGATTATAAAAGTTTTATTACCTGTTAGCAAATACGGCGATGTTTGTGAATACTAACCACTATCTTTTTCTTGAATTTTGGGATCAGCAGCAGAAACAGGCTGTAATTTTTTTTGTAAGGTTGATTGCATATTTTTCTCAAATGAATTTTTTTTTTAATACGCTGACTTGTCTAGGCCCTACAAGTATACACACATAGAACATGTACAAATCATTCATAAAAACCAAACAACTCTACATCTCATTCTACAAGGAGCTAACCGAACAACAAATCCAAGGCAGTAGAATAGATTATTAGTTATTAGTAATTAGAGATCTACGATTAGTTCAAAATAGCACACTTCTTATTACAAAAACATCAGAATTAAACAAAATCCCTCTAAAAATTATTTACCGCAAGAAGTACATTGTATAAACCGTAAATGGAATTTTCAAAAAACATGCATGAAAAATTTTTTTTTGTCACATTTGCTTTCAAGATATCATCATCCCTTTTTACATGCTTTTTTCTACAGCTAACTCTACAATATAATAATCCAAAAAAAAACAAAAATTCTATTTTCTAATAAATTTTACCAAAGTGCATTGGGTGAGATGCAAAAGCAACTTAAAACTTAAACTTAACCATATGAATTAAATACATACAAAACATAAGAAAACACACATATATTCAAAAAAATGTAAATAAAAAATAAACACAACCTACAGAGAGAATTACTGGGGCGAACACAATATTTATCTTAAAATACCACGCAAATGTTTATCTGAATATTCACATATTAACAAAATACATATAAACAAGTTTGCTGATGAAACTGTAAATAACCTAGTTTAACAAACTCTAAAAAAAAAAACAACTTACAAAATATGAATTCCTCCTTCTAAACATTAGAATTACATTAACAGAAATAAATATATAAGTTACGTTAATGCTGTTCAAATGTTCCACAATCTTCAATTTGTGTAGCAAATTACCAGTAATGCATCTGTAACAAAAGAATAATGTAAAAAAAAATTTTTGTAATTTTTAACACAGTTTAAAAAAGAGCAGATATCGGAACACCATTCACAACACAATGATAAAATCAATTACTACTGATTATAGTTACGAGTAAAAAAAAAACAAAAATCTATTTAATTATCATTTATTAAATATATAAGCATGAAATTAAACCGTATTATTCAAAACCAACGATTGAAGAATTTACTTAAAGATATACTATCTAATAGACCTTCAAATTTCAATCGTGCACTGATAAATTATCTACTTATGACAGTATTTATACTGCCACAAAAGAAGTATTAACAATAGTTATTTTTTGTTATTTATACCGATAATCTAGAAGTTTTGAAAGCGCTATAATTTTTATAAAGTATGACAAATCATACATCTGAAAAATACAAAAAGTATTTTTTTATATATGATGTTAATTAAACTATATGGGTATTTTCCAATAAAATTTTTTTTTATTAATGATGGCCTCCTCACACCCCTCATAGCCATCCCCAACCTCCACGAATATTGTTTGCACCCCCAAGGCAACTGTTTTTTGCTGTTTAGCATAACACTATCAAGGTGAAGTGCTGTAACCGAAGCCTTTGCACCCTCTATCTTGCTCCACTCGCAGGAGCTTATCAGTCGGGATCCCTCCCGCTTTATTGAAACACGCCGACCTTCTTTCCTGGCTTCTTATTCTGCTGAAGGGTTACCCTTCCCGGTAATGGCCTATCAGATACAGACTCGCTTAGAACATGTCCTCCCTCCCACCGCACAGGTTCATCATAACTCGAGGGTCACCTATGCCACCATCAGGAACCCTGGATTCCCCACTGTTGCAAGTGGGCGGCCAAAACAATATAGCCATAGGGTAGACCTCCCTTGACTTTTACCGTTCCACAGATCATCCCAATGTCACCTTTTTGTGCGTCATAAAACTGACAACATTTGCAAACCGTGAATGAAATGATCATGAGTAATCGTCGCATTAAAATTGAAGAAAATGCAAGTGAACATAAAATCAGTCAATGTATTGTGTATGCGAATTCATTCACGATCGGCTTGATTACCCCAAAATGTGTGGTCAACAGATGTCTGCCAAATCTGTTGACCGAAAAGGATTGGAAAATATTTGCGATTTTGTCCAAAAATTAATTATATGTATGTAAATATTTGTTGAACAATACAGAATTGTCGTATTATTATGTTTGTTTTATAGAGCGATTGCAACTTACTTTCAGATAGACCCTTGTCATTTACCGATTGTCGAGAAGTATTGAAAGCATGCTTTTCTTAAATTCGTAGTTTTAAATGATAACACTTATATCTGAACCAAAAAAAAAGAAGTAGTTTTAAAAGTATTTTAATATTGTTACACAAAAATTTATGATTATATAAATTAATGTATTATCCAATAAATACAAATAATCTTATAATAAGTAAAAACTGTCAAAAAATAAGTTAATGCTAACAAAAATTGTACGTTACCACTGGGTAAATTTTACTGAACGTTATAATATAATCAGCTCAGAAGTCTTGAAAGTAGCTTCATTTTAAAATAAGTAGGGAACTTAAATGATAACACATGCATCTGAAACACAAATAAACTTATTTTTTATAATCTCAAACAATAATCAATGATAATATTTATTAACTACATTGATGTTTTGCGATAAAATTTATTAATAAAAAAACAAGATGTATAAACCAATAAAAAATATAGCAATACTGAGAAAACTGTACATTACCGTTACGGAATTAATACCAAACCTCATAATGTAGTCCTTGTGACAACCCGTACTGAAAATTGGACGAAGTTAAAATTAAACAAAAATTTGTATACATAATGCATGAACCTGAAAACCAAAAAAAAATTCAAAACTTCAGAAAAAATTATCATGATGATATTAATGAAACAATAGTTCTATTATCTAACAAGGATTATAAAAGTTTTATTACCTGTTAGCAAATACGGCGATGTTTGTGAATACTAACCACTATCTTTTTCTTGAATTTTGGGATCAGCAGCAGAAACAGGCTGTAATTTTTTTTGTAAGGTTGATTGCATATTTTTCTCAAATGAATTTTTTTTTTAATACGCTGACTTGTCTAGGCCCTACAAGTATACACACATAGAACATGTACAAATCATTCATAAAAACCAAACAACTCTACATCTCATTCTACAAGGAGCTAACCGAACAACAAATCCAAGGCAGTAGAATAGATTATTAGTTATTAGTAATTAGAGATCTACGATTAGTTCAAAATAGCACACTTCTTATTACAAAAACATCAGAATTAAACAAAATCCCTCTAAAAATTATTTACCGCAAGAAGTACATTGTATAAACCGTAAATGGAATTTTCAAAAAACATGCATGAAAAATTTTTTTTTGTCACATTTGCTTTCAAGATATCATCATCCCTTTTTACATGCTTTTTTCTACAGCTAACTCTACAATATAATAATCCAAAAAAAAACAAAAATTCTATTTTCTAATAAATTTTACCAAAGTGCATTGGGTGAGATGCAAAAGCAACTTAAAACTTAAACTTAACCATATGAATTAAATACATACAAAACATAAGAAAACACACATATATTCAAAAAAATGTAAATAAAAAATAAACACAACCTACAGAGAGAATTACTGGGGCGAACACAATATTTATCTTAAAATACCACGCAAATGTTTATCTGAATATTCACATATTAACAAAATACATATAAACAAGTTTGCTGATGAAACTGTAAATAACCTAGTTTAACAAACTCTAAAAAAAAAAAACAACTTACAAAATATGAATTTCTCCTTCTAAACATTAGAATTACATTAACAGAAATAAATATATAAGTTACGTTAATGCTGTTCAAATGTTCCACAATCTTCAATTTGTGTAGCAAATTACCAGTAATGCATCTGTAACAAAAGAATAATGTAAAAAAAAATTTTTGTAATTTTTAACACAGTTTAAAAAAGAGCAGATATCGGAACACCATTCACAACACAATGATAAAATCAATTACTACTGATTATAGTTACGAGTAAAAAAAAAACAAAAATCTATTTAATTATCATTTATTAAATATATAAGCATGAAATTAAACCGTATTATTCAAAACCAACGATTGAAGAATTTACTTAAAGATATACTATCTAATAGACCTTCAAATTTCAATCGTGCACTGATAAATTATCTACTTATGACAGTATTTATACTGCCACAAAAGAAGTATTAACAATAGTTATTTTTTGTTATTTATACCGATAATCTAGAAGTTTTGAAAGCGCTATAATTTTTATAAATTATGACAAATCATACATCTGAAAAATACAAAAAGTATTTTTTTATATATGATGTTAATTAAACTGTATGGGTATTTTCCAATAAAATTTTTTTTTATTAATGATGGCCTCCTCACACCCATCATAGCCATCCCCAACCTCCACGAATATTGTTTGCACCCCCAAGGCAACTGTTTTTTGCTGTTTAGCATAACACTATCAAGGTGAAGTGCTGTAACCGAAGCCTTTGCACCCTCTATCTTGCTCCACTGGCAGGAGCTTATCAGTCGGGATCCCTCCCGCTTTATTGAAACACGCCGACCTTCTTTCCTGGCTTCTTATTCTGCTGAAGGGTTACCCTTCCCGGTAATGGCCTATCAGATACAGACTCGCTTAGAACATGTCCTCCCTCCCACCGCACAGGTTCATCATAACTCGAGGGTCACCTATGCCACCATCAGGAACCCTGGATTCCCCACTGTTGCAAGTGGGCGGCCAAAACAATATAGCCATAGGGTAGACCTCCCTTGACTTTTACCGTTCCACAGATCATCCCAATGTCACCTTTTTGTGCGTCATAAAACTGACAACATTTGCAAACCGTGAATGAAATGATCATGAGTAATCGTCGCATTAAAATTGAAGAAAATGCAAGTGAACATAAAATCAGTCAATGTATTGTGTATGCGAATTCATTCACGATCGGCTTGATTACCCCAAAATGTGTGGTCAACAGATGTCTGCCAAATCTGTTGACCGAAAAGGATTGGAAAATATTTGCGATTTTGTCCAAAAATTAATTATATGTATGTAAATATTTGTTGAACAATACAGAATTGTCGTATTATTATGTTTGTTTTATAGAGCGATTGCAACTTACTTTCAGATAGACCCTTGTCATTTACCGATTGTCGAGAAGTATTGAAAGCATGCTTTTCTTAAATTCGTAGTTTTAAATGATAACACTTATATCTGAACCAAAAAAAAAGAAGTAGTTTTAAAAGTATTTTAATATTGTTACACAAAAATTTATGATTATATAAATTAATGTATTATCCAATAAATACAAATAATCTTATAATAAGTAAAAACTGTCAAAAAATAAGTTAATGCTAACAAAAATTGTACGTTACCACTGGGTAAATTTTACTGAACGTTATAATATAATCAGCTCAGAAGTCTTGAAAGTAGCTTCATTTTAAAATAAGTAGGGAACTTAAATGATAACACATGCATCTGAAACACAAATAAACTTATTTTTTATAATCTCAAACAATAATCAATGATAATATTTATTAACTACATTGATGTTTTGCGATAAAATTTATTAATAATAAAACAAGATGTATAAACCAATAAAAAATATAGCAATACTGAGAAAACTGTACATTACCGTTACGGAATTAATACCAAACCTCATAATGTAGTCCTTGTGACAACCCGTACTGAAAATTGGACGAAGTTAAAATTAAACAAAAATTTGTATACATAATGCATGAACCTGAAAACCAAAAAAAAATTCAAAACTTCAGAAAAAATTATCATGATGATATTAATGAAACAATAGTTCTATTATCTAACAAGGATTATAAAAGTTTTATTACCTGTTAGCAAATACGGCGATGTTTGTGAATACTAACCACTATCTTTTTCTTGAATTTTGGGATCAGCAGCAGAAACAGGCTGTAATTTTTTTTGTAAGGTTGATTGCATATTTTTCTCAAATGAATTTTTTTTTTAATACGCTGACTTGTCTAGGCCCTACAAGTATACACACATAGAACATGTACAAATCATTCATAAAAACCAAACAACTCTACATCTCATTCTACAAGGAGCTAACCGAACAACAAATCCAAGGCAGTAGAATAGATTATTAGTTATTAGTAATTAGAGATCTACGATTAGTTCAAAATAGCACACTTCTTATTACAAAAACATCAGAATTAAACAAAATCCCTCTAAAAATTATTTACCGCAAGAAGTACATTGTATAAACCGTAAATGGAATTTTCAAAAAACATGCATGAAAAAATTTTTTTTGTCACATTTGCTTTCAAGATATCATCATCCCTTTTTACATGCTTTTTTCTACAGCTAACTCTACAATATAATAATCCAAAAAAAAACAAAAATTCTATTTTCTAATAAATTTTACCAAAGTGCATTGGGTGAGATGCAAAAGCAACTTAAAACTTAAACTTAACCATATGAATTAAATACATACAAAACATAAGAAAACACACATATATTCAAAAAAATGTAAATAAAAAATAAACACAACCTACAGAGAGAATTACTGGGGCGAACACAATATTTATCTTAAAATACCACGCAAATGTTTATCTGAATATTCACATATTAACAAAATACATATAAACAAGTTTGCTGATGAAACTGTAAATAACCTAGTTTAACAAACTCTAAAAAAAAAAACAACTTACAAAATATGAATTCCTCCTTCTAAACATTAGAATTACATTAACAGAAATAAATATATAAGTTACGTTAATGCTGTTCAAATGTTCCACAATCTTCAATTTGTGTAGCAAATTACCAGTAATGCATCTGTAACAAAAGAATAATGTAAAAAAAAATTTTTGTAATTTTTAACACAGTTTAAAAAAGAGCAGATATCGGAACACCATTCACAACACAATGATAAAATCAATTACTACTGATTATAGTTACGAGTAAAAAAAAAACAAAAATCTATTTAATTATCATTTATTAAATATATAAGCATGAAATTAAACCGTATTATTCAAAACCAACGATTGAAGAATTTACTTAAAGATATACTATCTAATAGACCTTCAAATTTCAATCGTGCACTGATAAATTATCTACTTATGACAGTATTTATACTGCCACAAAAGAAGTATTAACAATAGTTATTTTTTGTTATTTATACCGATAATCTAGAAGTTTTGAAAGCGCTATAATTTTTATAAAGTATGACAAATCATACATCTGAAAAATACAAAAAGTATTTTTTTATATATGATGTTAATTAAACTATATGGGTATTTTCCAATAAAATTTTTTTTTATTAATGATGGCCTCCTCACACCCATCATAGCCATCCCCAACCTCCACGAATATTGTTTGCACCCCCAAGGCAACTGTTTTTTGCTGTTTAGCATAACACTATCAAGGTGAAGTGCTGTAACCGAAGCCTTTGCACCCTCTATCTTGCTCCACTCGCAGGAGCTTATCAGTCGGGATCCCTCCCGCTTTATTGAAACACGCCGACCTTCTTTCCTGGCTTCTTATTCTGCTGAAGGGTTACCCTTCCCGGTAATGGCCTATCAGATACAGACTCGCTTAGAACATGTCCTCCCTCCCACCGCACAGGTTCATCATAACTCGAGGGTCACCTATGCCACCATCAGGAACCCTGGATTCCCCACTGTTGCAAGTGGGCGGCCAAAACAATATAGCCATAGGGTAGACCTCCCTTGACTTTTACCGTTCCACAGATCATCCCAATGTCACCTTTTTGTGCGTCATAAAACTGACAACATTTGCAAACCGTGAATGAAATGATCATGAGTAATCGTCGCATTAAAATTGAAGAAAATGCAAGTGAACATAAAATCAGTCAATGTATTGTGTATGCGAATTCATTCACGATCGGCTTGATTACCCCAAAATGTGTGGTCAACAGATGTCTGCCAAATCTGTTGACCGAAAAGGATTGGAAAATATTTGCGATTTTGTCCAAAAATTAATTATATGTATGTAAATATTTGTTGAACAATACAGAATTGTCGTATTATTATGTTTGTTTTATAGAGCGATTGCAACTTACTTTCAGATAGACCCTTGTCATTTACCGATTGTCGAGAAGTATTGAAAGCATGCTTTTCTTAAATTCGTAGTTTTAAATGATAACACTTATATCTGAACCAAAAAAAAAGAAGTAGTTTTAAAAGTATTTTAATATTGTTACACAAAAATTTATGATTATATAAATTAATGTATTATCCAATAAATACAAATAATCTTATAATAAGTAAAAACTGTCAAAAAATAAGTTAATGCTAACAAAAATTGTACGTTACCACTGGGTAAATTTTACTGAACGTTATAATATAATCAGCTCAGAAGTCTTGAAAGTAGCTTCATTTTAAAATAAGTAGGGAACTTAAATGATAACACATGCATCTGAAACACAAATAAACTTATTTTTTATAATCTCAAACAATAATCAATGATAATATTTATTAACTACATTGATGTTTTGCGATAAAATTTATTAATAATAAAACAAGATGTATAAACCAATAAAAAATATAGCAATACTGAGAAAACTGTACATTACCGTTACGGAATTAATACCAAACCTCATAATGTAGTCCTTGTGACAACCCGTACTGAAAATTGGACGAAGTTAAAATTAAACAAAAATTTGTATACATAATGCATGAACCTGAAAACCAAAAAAAAATTCAAAACTTCAGAAAAAATTATCATGATGATATTAATGAAACAATAGTTCTATTATCTAACAAGGATTATAAAAGTTTTATTACCTGTTAGCAAATACGGCGATGTTTGTGAATACTAACCACTATCTTTTTCTTGAATTTTGGGATCAGCAGCAGAAACAGGCTGTAATTTTTTTTGTAAGGTTGATTGCATATTTTTCTCAAATGAATTTTTTTTTTAATACGCTGACTTGTCTAGGCCCTACAAGTATACACACATAGAACATGTACAAATCATTCATAAAAACCAAACAACTCTACATCTCATTCTACAAGGAGCTAACCGAACAACAAATCCAAGGCAGTAGAATAGATTATTAGTTATTAGTAATTAGAGATCTACGATTAGTTCAAAATAGCACACTTCTTATTACAAAAACATCAGAATTAAACAAAATCCCTCTAAAAATTATTTACCGCAAGAAGTACATTGTATAAACCGTAAATGGAATTTTCAAAAAACATGCATGAAAAATTTTTTTTTGTCACATTTGCTTTCAAGATATCATCATCCCTTTTTACATGCTTTTTTCTACAGCTAACTCTACAATATAATAATCCAAAAAAAAACAAAAATTCTATTTTCTAATAAATTTTACCAAAGTGCATTGGGTGAGATGCAAAAGCAACTTAAAACTTAAACTTAACCATATGAATTAAATACATACAAAACATAAGAAAACACACATATATTCAAAAAAATGTAAATAAAAAATAAACACAACCTACAGAGAGAATTACTGGGGCGAACACAATATTTATCTTAAAATACCACGCAAATGTTTATCTGAATATTCACATATTAACAAAATACATATAAACAAGTTTGCTGATGAAACTGTAAATAACCTAGTTTAACAAACTCTAAAAAAAAAAACAACTTACAAAATATGAATTCCTCCTTCTAAACATTAGAATTACATTAACAGAAATAAATATATAAGTTACGTTAATGCTGTTCAAATGTTCCACAATCTTCAATTTGTGTAGCAAATTACCAGTAATGCATCTGTAACAAAAGAATAATGTAAAAAAAAATTTTTGTAATTTTTAACACAGTTTAAAAAAGAGCAGATATCGGAACACCATTCACAACACAATGATAAAATCAATTACTACTGATTATAGTTACGAGTAAAAAAAAAACAAAAATCTATTTAATTATCATTTATTAAATATATAAGCATGAAATTAAACCGTATTATTCAAAACCAACGATTGAAGAATTTACTTAAAGATATACTATCTAATAGACCTTCAAATTTCAATCGTGCACTGATAAATTATCTACTTATGACAGTATTTATACTGCCACAAAAGAAGTATTAACAATAGTTATTTTTTGTTATTTATACCGATAATCTAGAAGTTTTGAAAGCGCTATAATTTTTATAAAGTATGACAAATCATACATCTGAAAAATACAAAAAGTATTTTTTTATATATGATGTTAATTAAACTATATGGGTATTTTCCAATAAAATTTTTTTTTATTAATGATGGCCTCCTCACACCCCTCATAGCCATCCCCAACCTCCACGAATATTGTTTGCACCCCCAAGGCAACTGTTTTTTGCTGTTTAGCATAACACTATCAAGGTGAAGTGCTGTAACCGAAGCCTTTGCACCCTCTATCTTGCTCCACTCGCAGGAGCTTATCAGTCGGGATCCCTCCCGCTTTATTGAAACACGCCGACCTTCTTTCCTGGCTTCTTATTCTGCTGAAGGGTTACCCTTCCCGGTAATGGCCTATCAGATACAGACTCGCTTAGAACATGTCCTCCCTCCCACCGCACAGGTTCATCATAACTCGAGGGTCACCTATGCCACCATCAGGAACCCTGGATTCCCCACTGTTGCAAGTGGGCGGCCAAAACAATATAGCCATAGGGTAGACCTCCCTTGACTTTTACCGTTCCACAGATCATCCCAATGTCACCTTTTTGTGCGTCATAAAACTGACAACATTTGCAAACCGTGAATGAAATGATCATGAGTAATCGTCGCATTAAAATTGAAGAAAATGCAAGTGAACATAAAATCAGTCAATGTATTGTGTATGCGAATTCATTCACGATCGGCTTGATTACCCCAAAATGTGTGGTCAACAGATGTCTGCCAAATCTGTTGACCGAAAAGGATTGGAAAATATTTGCGATTTTGTCCAAAAATTAATTATATGTATGTAAATATTTGTTGAACAATACAGAATTGTCGTATTATTATGTTTGTTTTATAGAGCGATTGCAACTTACTTTCAGATAGACCCTTGTCATTTACCGATTGTCGAGAAGTATTGAAAGCATGCTTTTCTTAAATTCGTAGTTTTAAATGATAACACTTATATCTGAACCAAAAAAAAAGAAGTAGTTTTAAAAGTATTTTAATATTGTTACACAAAAATTTATGATTATATAAATTAATGTATTATCCAATAAATACAAATAATCTTATAATAAGTAAAAACTGTCAAAAAATAAGTTAATGCTAACAAAAATTGTACGTTACCACTGGGTAAATTTTACTGAACGTTATAATATAATCAGCTCAGAAGTCTTGAAAGTAGCTTCATTTTAAAATAAGTAGGGAACTTAAATGATAACACATGCATCTGAAACACAAATAAACTTATTTTTTATAATCTCAAACAATAATCAATGATAATATTTATTAACTACATTGATGTTTTGCGATAAAATTTATTAATAATAAAACAAGATGTATAAACCAATAAAAAATATAGCAATACTGAGAAAACTGTACATTACCGTTACGGAATTAATACCAAACCTCATAATGTAGTCCTTGTGACAACCCGTACTGAAAATTGGACGAAGTTAAAATTAAACAAAAATTTGTATACATAATGCATGAACCTGAAAACCAAAAAAAAATTCAAAACTTCAGAAAAAATTATCATGATGATATTAATGAAACAATAGTTCTATTATCTAACAAGGATTATAAAAGTTTTATTACCTGTTAGCAAATACGGCGATGTTTGTGAATACTAACCACTATCTTTTTCTTGAATTTTGGGATCAGCAGCAGAAACAGGCTGTAATTTTTTTTGTAAGGTTGATTGCATATTTTTCTCAAATGAATTTTTTTTTTAATACGCTGACTTGTCTAGGCCCTACAAGTATACACACATAGAACATGTACAAATCATTCATAAAAACCAAACAACTCTACATCTCATTCTACAAGGAGCTAACTGAACAACAAATCCAAGGCAGTAGAATAGATTATTAGTTATTAGTAATTAGAGATCTACGATTAGTTCAAAATAGCACACTTCTTATTACAAAAACATCAGAATTAAACAAAATCCCTCTAAAAATTATTTACCGCAAGAAGTACATTGTATAAACCGTAAATGGAATTTTCAAAAAACATGCATGAAAAAATTTTTTTTGTCACATTTGCTTTCAAGATATCATCATCCCTTTTTACATGCTTTTTTCTACAGCTAACTCTACAATATAATAATCCAAAAAAAAACAAAAATTCTATTTTCTAATAAATTTTACCAAAGTGCATTGGGTGAGATGCAAAAGCAACTTAAAACTTAAACTTAACCATATGAATTAAATACATACAAAACATAAGAAAACACACATATATTCAAAAAAATGTAAATAAAAAATAAACACAACCTACAGAGAGAATTACTGGGGCGAACACAATATTTATCTTAAAATACCACGCAAATGTTTATCTGAATATTCACATATTAACAAAATACATATAAACAAGTTTGCTGATGAAACTGTAAATAACCTAGTTTAACAAACTCTAAAAAAAAAAACAACTTACAAAATATGAATTCCTCCTTCTAAACATTAGAATTACATTAACAGAAATAAATATATAAGTTACGTTAATGCTGTTCAAATGTTCCACAATCTTCAATTTGTGTAGCAAATTACCAGTAATGCATCTGTAACAAAAGAATAATGTAAAAAAAAATTTTTGTAATTTTTAACACAGTTTAAAAAAGAGCAGATATCGGAACACCATTCACAACACAATGATAAAATCAATTACTACTGATTATAGTTACGAGTAAAAAAAAAACAAAAATCTATTTAATTATCATTTATTAAATATATAAGCATGAAATTAAACCGTATTATTCAAAACCAACGATTGAAGAATTTACTTAAAGATATACTATCTAATAGACCTTCAAATTTCAATCGTGCACTGATAAATTATCTACTTATGACAGTATTTATACTGCCACAAAAGAAGTATTAACAATAGTTATTTTTTGTTATTTATACCGATAATCTAGAAGTTTTGAAAGCGCAATAATTTTTATAAAGTATGACAAATCATACATCTGAAAAATACAAAAAGTATTTTTTTATATATGATGTTAATTAAACTATATGGGTATTTTCCAATAAAATTTTTTTTTATTAATGATGGCCTCCTCACACCCCTCATAGCCATCCCCAACCTCCACGAATATTGTTTGCACCCCCAAGGCAACTGTTTTTTGCTGTTTAGCATAACACTATCAAGGTGAAGTGCTGTAACCGAAGCCTTTGCACCCTCTATCTTGCTCCACTCGCAGGAGCTTATCAGTCGGGATCCCTCCCGCTTTATTGAAACACGCCGACCTTCTTTCCTGGCTTCTTATTCTGCTGAAGGGTTACCCTTCCCGGTAATGGCCTATCAGATACAGACTCGCTTAGAACATGTCCTCCCTCCCACCGCACAGGTTCATCATAACTCGAGGGTCACCTATGCCACCATCAGGAACCCTGGATTCCCCACTGTTGCAAGTGGGCGGCCAAAACAATATAGCCATAGGGTAGACCTCCCTTGACTTTTACCGTTCCACAGATCATCCCAATGTCACCTTTTTGTGCGTCATAAAACTGACAACATTTGCAAACCGTGAATGAAATGATCATGAGTAATCGTCGCATTAAAATTGAAGAAAATGCAAGTGAACATAAAATCAGTCAATGTATTGTGTATGCGAATTCATTCACGATCGGCTTGATTACCCCAAAATGTGTGGTCAACAGATGTCTGCCAAATCTGTTGACCGAAAAGGATTGGAAAATATTTGCGATTTTGTCCAAAAATTAATTATATGTATGTAAATATTTGTTGAACAATACAGAATTGTCGTATTATTATGTTTGTTTTATAGAGCGATTGCAACTTACTTTCAGATAGACCCTTGTCATTTACCGATTGTCGAGAAGTATTGAAAGCATGCTTTTCTTAAATTCGTAGTTTTAAATGATAACACTTATATCTGAACCAAAAAAAAAGAAGTAGTTTTAAAAGTATTTTAATATTGTTACACAAAAATTTATGATTATATAAATTAATGTATTATCCAATAAATACAAATAATCTTATAATAAGTAAAAACTGTCAAAAAATAAGTTAATGCTAACAAAAATTGTACGTTACCACTGGGTAAATTTTACTGAACGTTATAATATAATCAGCTCAGAAGTCTTGAAAGTAGCTTCATTTTAAAATAAGTAGGGAACTTAAATGATAACACATGCATCTGAAACACAAATAAACTTATTTTTTATAATCTCAAACAATAATCAATGATAATATTTATTAACTACATTGATGTTTTGCGATAAAATTTATTAATAATAAAACAAGATGTATAAACCAATAAAAAATATAGCAATACTGAGAAAACTGTACATTACCGTTACGGAATTAATACCAAACCTCATAATGTAGTCCTTGTGACAACCCGTACTGAAAATTGGACGAAGTTAAAATTAAACAAAAATTTGTATACATAATGCATGAACCTGAAAACCAAAAAAAAATTCAAAACTTCAGAAAAAATTATCATGATGATATTAATGAAACAATAGTTCTATTATCTAACAAGGATTATAAAAGTTTTATTACCTGTTAGCAAATACGGCGATGTTTGTGAATACTAACCACTATCTTTTTCTTGAATTTTGGGATCAGCAGCAGAAACAGGCTGTAATTTTTTTTGTAAGGTTGATTGCATATTTTTCTCAAATGAATTTTTTTTTTAATACGCTGACTTGTCTAGGCCCTACAAGTATACACACATAGAACATGTACAAATCATTCATAAAAACCAAACAACTCTACATCTCATTCTACAAGGAGCTAACCGAACAACAAATCCAAGGCAGTAGAATAGATTATTAGTTATTAGTAATTAGAGATCTACGATTAGTTCAAAATAGCACACTTCTTATTACAAAAACATCAGAATTAAACAAAATCCCTCTAAAAATTATTTACCGCAAGAAGTACATTGTATAAACCGTAAATGGAATTTTCAAAAAACATGCATGAAAAATTTTTTTTTGTCACATTTGCTTTCAAGATATCATCATCCCTTTTTACATGCTTTTTTCTACAGCTAACTCTACAATATAATAATCCAAAAAAAAACAAAAATTCTATTTTCTAATAAATTTTACCAAAGTGCATTGGGTGAGATGCAAAAGCAACTTAAAACTTAAACTTAACCATATGAATTAAATACATACAAAACATAAGAAAACACACATATATTCAAAAAAATGTAAATAAAAAATAAACACAACCTACAGAGAGAATTACTGGGGCGAACACAATATTTATCTTAAAATACCACGCAAATGTTTATCTGAATATTCACATATTAACAAAATACATATAAACAAGTTTGCTGATGAAACTGTAAATAACATAGTTTAACAAACTCTAAAAAAAAAAACAACTTACAAAATATGAATTCCTCCTTCTAAACATTAGAATTACATTAACAGAAATAAATATATAAGTTACGTTAATGCTGTTCAAATGTTCCACAATCTTCAATTTGTGTAGCAAATTACCAGTAATGCATCTGTAACAAAAGAATAATGTAAAAAAAAATTTTTGTAATTTTTAACACAGTTTAAAAAAGAGCAGATATCGGAACACCATTCACAACACAATGATAAAATCAATTACTACTGATTATAGTTACGAGTAAAAAAAAAACAAAAATCTATTTAATTATCATTTATTAAATATATAAGCATGAAATTAAACCGTATTATTCAAAACCAACGATTGAAGAATTTACTTAAAGATATACTATCTAATAGACCTTCAAATTTCAATCGTGCACTGATAAATTATCTACTTATGACAGTATTTATACTGCCACAAAAGAAGTATTAACAATAGTTATTTTTTGTTATTTATACCGATAATCTAGAAGTTTTGAAAGCGCTATAATTTTTATAAAGTATGACAAATCATACATCTGAAAAATACAAAAAGTATTTTTTTATATATGATGTTAATTAAACTATATGGGTATTTTCCAATAAAATTTTTTTTTATTAATGATGGCCTCCTCACACCCCTCATAGCCATCCCCAACCTCCACGAATATTGTTTGCACCCCCAAGGCAACTGTTTTTTGCTGTTTAGCATAACACTATCAAGGTGAAGTGCTGTAACCGAAGCCTTTGCACCCTCTATCTTGCTCCACTCGCAGGAGCTTATCAGTCGGGATCCCTCCCGCTTTATTGAAACACGCCGACCTTCTTTCCTGGCTTCTTATTCTGCTGAAGGGTTACCCTTCCCGGTAATGGCCTATCAGATACAGACTCGCTTAGAACATGTCCTCCCACCCACCGCACAGGTTCATCATAACTCGAGGGTCACCTATGCCACCATCAGGAACCCTGGATTCCCCACTGTTGCAAGTGGGCGGCCAAAACAATATAGCCATAGGGTAGACCTCCCTTGACTTTTACCGTTCCACAGATCATCCCAATGTCACCTTTTTGTGCGTCATAAAACTGACAACATTTGCAAACCGTGAATGAAATGATCATGAGTAATCGTCGCATTAAAATTGAAGAAAATGCAAGTGAACATAAAATCAGTCAATGTATTGTGTATGCGAATTCATTCACGATCGGCTTGATTACCCCAAAATGTGTGGTCAACAGATGTCTGCCAAATCTGTTGACCGAAAAGGATTGGAAAATATTTGCGATTTTGTCCAAAAATTAATTATATGTATGTAAATATTTGTTGAACAATACAGAATTGTCGTATTATTATGTTTGTTTTATAGAGCGATTGCAACTTACTTTCAGATAGACCCTTGTCATTTACCGATTGTCGAGAAGTATTGAAAGCATGCTTTTCTTAAATTCGTAGTTTTAAATGATAACACTTATATCTGAACCAAAAAAAAAGAAGTAGTTTTAAAAGTATTTTAATATTGTTACACAAAAATTTATGATTATATAAATTAATGTATTATCCAATAAATACAAATAATCTTATAATAAGTAAAAACTGTCAAAAAATAAGTTAATGCTAACAAAAATTGTACGTTACCACTGGGTAAATTTTACTGAACGTTATAATATAATCAGCTCAGAAGTCTTGAAAGTAGCTTCATTTTAAAATAAGTAGGGAACTTAAATGATAACACATGCATCTGAAACACAAATAAACTTATTTTTTATAATCTCAAACAATAATCAATGATAATATTTATTAACTACATTGATGTTTTGCGATAAAATTTATTAATAATAAAACAAGATGTATAAACCAATAAAAAATATAGCAATACTGAGAAAACTGTACATTACCGTTACGGAATTAATACCAAACCTCATAATGTAGTCCTTGTGACAACCCGTACTGAAAATTGGACGAAGTTAAAATTAAACAAAAATTTGTATACATAATGCATGAACCTGAAAACCAAAAAAAAATTCAAAACTTCAGAAAAAATTATCATGATGATATTAATGAAACAATAGTTCTATTATCTAACAAGGATTATAAAAGTTTTATTACCTGTTAGCAAATACGGCGATGTTTGTGAATACTAACCACTATCTTTTTCTTGAATTTTGGGATCAGCAGCAGAAACAGGCTGTAATTTTTTTTGTAAGGTTGATTGCATATTTTTCTCAAATGAATTTTTTTTTTAATACGCTGACTTGTCTAGGCCCTACAAGTATACACACATAGAACATGTACAAATCATTCATAAAAACCAAACAACTCTACATCTCATTCTACAAGGAGCTAACCGAACAACAAATCCAAGGCAGTAGAATAGATTATTAGTTATTAGTAATTAGAGATCTACGATTAGTTCAAAATAGCACACTTCTTATTACAAAAACATCAGAATTAAACAAAATCCCTCTAAAAATTATTTACCGCAAGAAGTACATTGTATAAACCGTAAATGGAATTTTCAAAAAACATGCATGAAAAATTTTTTTTTGTCACATTTGCTTTCAAGATATCATCATCCCTTTTTACATGCTTTTTTCTACAGCTAACTCTACAATATAATAATCCAAAAAAAAACAAAAATTCTATTTTCTAATAAATTTTACCAAAGTGCATTGGGTGAGATGCAAAAGCAACTTAAAACTTAAACTTAACCATATGAATTAAATACATACAAAACATAAGAAAACACACATATATTCAAAAAAATGTAAATAAAAAATAAACACAACCTACAGAGAGAATTACTGGGGCGAACACAATATTTATCTTAAAATACCACGCAAATGTTTATCTGAATATTCACATATTAACAAAATACATATAAACAAGTTTGCTGATGAAACTGTAAATAACCTAGTTTAACAAACTCTAAAAAAAAAAACAACTTACAAAATATGAATTCCTCCTTCTAAACATTAGAATTACATTAACAGAAATAAATATATAAGTTACGTTAATGCTGTTCAAATGTTCCACAATCTTCAATTTGTGTAGCAAATTACCAGTAATGCATCTGTAACAAAAGAATAATGTAAAAAAAAATTTTTGTAATTTTTAACACAGTTTAAAAAAGAGCAGATATCGGAACACCATTCACAACACAATGATAAAATCAATTACTACTGATTATAGTTACGAGTAAAAAAAAAAACAAAAATCTATTTAATTATCATTTATTAAATATATAAGCATGAAATTAAACCGTATTATTCAAAACCAACGATTGAAGAATTTACTTAAAGATATACTATCTAATAGACCTTCAAATTTCAATCGTGCACTGATAAATTATCTACTTATGACAGTATTTATACTGCCACAAAAGAAGTATTAACAATAGTTATTTTTTGTTATTTATACCGATAATCTAGAAGTTTTGAAAGCGCTATAATTTTTATAAAGTATGACAAATCATACATCTGAAAAATACAAAAAGTATTTTTTTATATATGATGTTAATTAAACTATATGGGTATTTTCCAATAAAATTTTTTTTTATTAATGATGGCCTCCTCACACCCCTCATAGCCATCCCCAACCTCCACGAATATTGTTTGCACCCCCAAGGCAACTGTTTTTTGCTGTTTAGCATAACACTATCAAGGTGAAGTGCTGTAACCGAAGCCTTTGCACCCTCTATCTTGCTCCACTCGCAGGAGCTTATCAGTCGGGATCCCTCCCGCTTTATTGAAACATGCCGACCTTCTTTCCTGGCTTCTTATTCTGCTGAAGGGTTACCCTTCCCGGTAATGGCCTATCAGATACAGACTCGCTTAGAACATGTCCTCCCTCCCACCGCACAGGTTCATCATAACTCGAGGGTCACCTATGCCACCATCAGGAACCCTGGATTCCCCACTGTTGCAAGTGGGCGGCCAAAACAATATAGCCATAGGGTAGACCTCCCTTGACTTTTACCGTTCCACAGATCATCCCAATGTCACCTTTTTGTGCGTCATAAAACTGACAACATTTGCAAACCGTGAATGAAATGATCATGAGTAATCGTCGCATTAAAATTGAAGAAAATGCAAGTGAACATAAAATCAGTCAATGTATTGTGTATGCGAATTCATTCACGATCGGCTTGATTACCCCAAAATGTGTGGTCAACAGATGTCTGCCAAATCTGTTGACCGAAAAGGATTGGAAAATATTTGCGATTTTGTCCAAAAATTAATTATATGTATGTAAATATTTGTTGAACAATACAGAATTGTCGTATTATTATGTTTGTTTTATAGAGCGATTGCAACTTACTTTCAGATAGACCCTTGTCATTTACCGATTGTCGAGAAGTATTGAAAGCATGCTTTTCTTAAATTCGTAGTTTTAAATGATAACACTTATATCTGAACCAAAAAAAAAGAAGTAGTTTTAAAAGTATTTTAATATTGTTACACAAAAATTTATGATTATATAAATTAATGTATTATCCAATAAATACAAATAATCTTATAATAAGTAAAAACTGTCAAAAAATAAGTTAATGCTAACAAAAATTGTACGTTACCACTGGGTAAATTTTACTGAACGTTATAATATAATCAGCTCAGAAGTCTTGAAAGTAGCTTCATTTTAAAATAAGTAGGGAACTTAAATGATAACACATGCATCTGAAACACAAATAAACTTATTTTTTATAATCTCAAACAATAATCAATGATAATATTTATTAACTACATTGATGTTTTGCGATAAAATTTATTAATAATAAAACAAGATGTATAAACCAATAAAAAATATAGCAATACTGAGAAAACTGTACATTACCGTTACGGAATTAATACCAAACCTCATAATGTAGTCCTTGTGACAACCCGTACTGAAAATTGGACGAAGTTAAAATTAAACAAAAATTTGTATACATAATGCATGAACCTGAAAACCAAAAAAAAATTCAAAACTTCAGAAAAAATTATCATGATGATATTAATGAAACAATAGTTCTATTATCTAACAAGGATTATAAAAGTTTTATTACCTGTTAGCAAATACGGCGATGTTTGTGAATACTAACCACTATCTTTTTCTTGAATTTTGGGATCAGCAGCAGAAACAGGCTGTAATTTTTTTTGTAAGGTTGATTGCATATTTTTCTCAAATGAATTTTTTTTTTAATACGCTGACTTGTCTAGGCCCTACAAGTATACACACATAGAACATGTACAAATCATTCATAAAAACCAAACAACTCTACATCTCATTCTACAAGGAGCTAACCGAACAACAAATCCAAGGCAGTAGAATAGATTATTAGTTATTAGTAATTAGAGATCTACGATTAGTTCAAAATAGCACACTTCTTATTACAAAAACATCAGAATTAAACAAAATCCCTCTAAAAATTATTTACCGCAAGAAGTACATTGTATAAACCGTAAATGGAATTTTCAAAAAACATGCATGAAAAATTTTTTTTTGTCACATTTGCTTTCAAGATATCATCATCCCTTTTTACATGCTTTTTTCTACAGCTAACTCTACAATATAATAATCCAAAAAAAAACAAAAATTCTATTTTCTAATAAATTTTACCAAAGTGCATTGGGTGAGATGCAAAAGCAACTTAAAACTTAAACTTAACCATATGAATTAAATACATACAAAACATAAGAAAACACACATATATTCAAAAAAATGTAAATAAAAAATAAACACAACCTACAGAGAGAATTACTGGGGCGAACACAATATTTATCTTAAAATACCACGCAAATGTTTATCTGAATATTCACATATTAACAAAATACATATAAACAAGTTTGCTGATGAAACTGTAAATAACCTAGTTTAACAAACTCTAAAAAAAAAACAACTTACAAAATATGAATTCCTCCTTCTAAACATTAGAATTACATTAACAGAAATAAATATATAAGTTACGTTAATGCTGTTCAAATGTTCCACAATCTTCAATTTGTGTAGCAAATTACCAGTAATGCATCTGTAACAAAAGAATAATGTAAAAAAAAATTTTTGTAATTTTTAACACAGTTTAAAAAAGAGCAGATATCGGAACACCATTCACAACACAATGATAAAATCAATTACTACTGATTATAGTTACGAGTAAAAAAAAAACAAAAATCTATTTAATTATCATTTATTAAATATATAAGCATGAAATTAAACCGTATTATTCAAAACCAACGATTGAAGAATTTACTTAAAGATATACTATCTAATAGACCTTCAAATTTCAATCGTGCACTGATAAATTATCTACTTATGACAGTATTTATACTGCCACAAAAGAAGTATTAACAATAGTTAGTTTTTGTTATTTATACCGATAATCTAGAAGTTTTGAAAGCGCTATAATTTTTATAAAGTATGACAAATCATACATCTGAAAAATACAAAAAGTATTTTTTTATATATGATGTTAATTAAACTATATGGGTATTTTCCAATAAAATTTTTTTTTATTAATGATGGCCTCCTCACACCCCTCATAGCCATCCCCAACCTCCACGAATATTGTTTGCACCCCCAAGGCAACTGTTTTTTGCTGTTTAGCATAACACTATCAAGGTGAAGTGCTGTAACCGAAGCCTTTGCACCCTCTATCTTGCTCCACTCGCAGGAGCTTATCAGTCGGGATCCCTCCCGCTTTATTGAAACACGCCGACCTTCTTTCCTGGCTTCTTATTCTGCTGAAGGGTTACCCTTCCCGGTAATGGCCTATCAGATACAGACTCGCTTAGAACATGTCCTCCCTCCCACCGGACAGGTTCATCATAACTCGAGGGTCACCTATGCCACCATCAGGAACCCTGGATTCCCCACTGTTGCAAGTGGGCGGCCAAAACAATATAGCCATAGGGTAGACCTCCCTTGACTTTTACCGTTCCACAGATCATCCCAATGTCACCTTTTTGTGCGTCATAAAACTGACAACATTTGCAAACCGTGAATGAAATGATCATGAGTAATCGTCGCATTAAAATTGAAGAAAATGCAAGTGAACATAAAATCAGTCAATGTATTGTGTATGCGAATTCATTCACGATCGGCTTGATTACCCCAAAATGTGTGGTCAACAGATGTCTGCCAAATCTGTTGACCGAAAAGGATTGGAAAATATTTGCGATTTTGTCCAAAAATTAATTATATGTATGTAAATATTTGTTGAACAATACAGAATTGTCGTATTATTATGTTTGTTTTATAGAGCGATTGCAACTTACTTTCAGATAGACCCTTGTCATTTACCGATTGTCGAGAAGTATTGAAAGCATGCTTTTCTTAAATTCGTAGTTTTAAATGATAACACTTATATCTGAACCAAAAAAAAAGAAGTAGTTTTAAAAGTATTTTAATATTGTTACACAAAAATTTATGATTATATAAATTAATGTATTATCCAATAAATACAAATAATCTTATAATAAGTAAAAACTGTCAAAAAATAAGTTAATGCTAACAAAAATTGTACGTTACCACTGGGTAAATTTTACTGAACGTTATAATATAATCAGCTCAGAAGTCTTGAAAGTAGCTTCATTTTAAAATAAGTAGGGAACTTAAATGATAACACATGCATCTGAAACACAAATAAACTTATTTTTTATAATCTCAAACAATAATCAATGATAATATTTATTAACTACATTGATGTTTTGCGATAAAATTTATTAATAATAAAACAAGATGTATAAACCAATAAAAAATATAGCAATACTGAGAAAACTGTACATTACCGTTACGGAATTAATACCAAACCTCATAATGTAGTCCTTGTGACAACCCGTACTGAAAATTGGACGAAGTTAAAATTAAACAAAAATTTGTATACATAATGCATGAACCTGAAAACCAAAAAAAAATTCAAAACTTCAGAAAAAATTATCATGATGATATTAATGAAACAATAGTTCTATTATCTAACAAGGATTATAAAAGTTTTATTACCTGTTAGCAAATACGGCGATGTTTGTGAATACTAACCACTATCTTTTTCTTGAATTTTGGGATCAGCAGCAGAAACAGGCTGTAATTTTTTTTGTAAGGTTGATTGCATATTTTTCTCAAATGAATTTTTTTTTTAATACGCTGACTTGTCTAGGCCCTACAAGTATACACACATAGAACATGTACAAATCATTCATAAAAACCAAACAACTCTACATCTCATTCTACAAGGAGCTAACCGAACAACAAATCCAAGGCAGTAGAATAGATTATTAGTTATTAGTAATTAGAGATCTACGATTAGTTCAAAATAGCACACTTCTTATTACAAAAACATCAGAATTAAACAAAATCCCTCTAAAAATTATTTACCGCAAGAAGTACATTGTATAAACCGTAAATGGAATTTTCAAAAAACATGCATGAAAAATTTTTTTTTGTCACATTTGCTTTCAAGATATCATCATCCCTTTTTACATGCTTTTTTCTACAGCTAACTCTACAATATAATAATCCAAAAAAAAACAAAAATTCTATTTTCTAATAAATTTTACCAAAGTGCATTGGGTGAGATGCAAAAGCAACTTAAAACTTAAACTTAACCATATGAATTAAATACATACAAAACATAAGAAAACACACATATATTCAAAAAAATGTAAATAAAAAATAAACACAACCTACAGAGAGAATTACTGGGGCGAACACAATATTTATCTTAAAATACCACGCAAATGTTTATCTGAATATTCACATATTAACAAAATACATATAAACAAGTTTGCTGATGAAACTGTAAATAACCTAGTTTAACAAACTCTAAAAAAAAAAACAACTTACAAAATATGAATTCCTCCTTCTAAACATTAGAATTACATTAACAGAAATAAATATATAAGTTACGTTAATGCTGTTCAAATGTTCCACAATCTTCAATTTGTGTAGCAAATTACCAGTAATGCATCTGTAACAAAAGAATAATGTAAAAAAAAATTTTTGTAATTTTTAACACAGTTTAAAAAAGAGCAGATATCGGAACACCATTCACAACACAATGATAAAATCAATTACTACTGATTATAGTTACGAGTAAAAAAAAAACAAAAATCTATTTAATTATCATTTATTAAATATATAAGCATGAAATTAAACCGTATTATTCAAAACCAACGATTGAAGAATTTACTTAAAGATATACTATCTAATAGACCTTCAAATTTCAATCGTGCACTGATAAATTATCTACTTATGACAGTATTTATACTGCCACAAAAGAAGTATTAACAATAGTTATTTTTTGTTATTTATACCGATAATCTAGAAGTTTTGAAAGCGCTATAATTTTTATAAAGTATGACAAATCATACATCTGAAAAATACAAAAAGTATTTTTTTATATATGATGTTAATTAAACTATATGGGTATTTTCCAATAAAATTTTTTTTTATTAATGATGGCCTCCTCACACCCATCATAGCCATCCCCAACCTCCACGAATATTGTTTGCACCCCCAAGGCAACTGTTTTTTGCTGTTTAGCATAACACTATCAAGGTGAAGTGCTGTAACCGAAGCCTTTGCACCCTCTATCTTGCTCCACTCGCAGGAGCTTATCAGTCGGGATCCCTCCCGCTTTATTGAAACACGCCGACCTTCTTTCCTGGCTTCTTATTCTGCTGAAGGGTTACCCTTCCCGGTAATGGCCTATCAGATACAGACTCGCTTAGAACATGTCCTCCCTCCCACCGGACAGGTTCATCATAACTCGAGGGTCACCTATGCCACCATCAGGAACCCTGGATTCCCCACTGTTGCAAGTGGGCGGCCAAAACAATATAGCCATAGGGTAGACCTCCCTTGACTTTTACCGTTCCACAGATCATCCCAATGTCACCTTTTTGTGCGTCATAAAACTGACAACATTTGCAAACCGTGAATGAAATGATCATGAGTAATCGTCGCATTAAAATTGAAGAAAATGCAAGTGAACATAAAATCAGTCAATGTATTGTGTATGCGAATTCATTCACGATCGGCTTGATTACCCCAAAATGTGTGGTCAACAGATGTCTGCCAAATCTGTTGACCGAAAAGGATTGGAAAATATTTGCGATTTTGTCCAAAAATTAATTATATGTATGTAAATATTTGTTGAACAATACAGAATTGTCGTATTATTATGTTTGTTTTATAGAGCGATTGCAACTTACTTTCAGATAGACCCTTGTCATTTACCGATTGTCGAGAAGTATTGAAAGCATGCTTTTCTTAAATTCGTAGTTTTAAATGATAACACTTATATCTGAACCAAAAAAAAAGAAGTAGTTTTAAAAGTATTTTAATATTGTTACACAAAAATTTATGATTATATAAATTAATGTATTATCCAATAAATACAAATAATCTTATAATAAGTAAAAACTGTCAAAAAATAAGTTAATGCTAACAAAAATTGTACGTTACCACTGGGTAAATTTTACTGAACGTTATAATATAATCAGCTCAGAAGTCTTGAAAGTAGCTTCATTTTAAAATAAGTAGGGAACTTAAATGATAACACATGCATCTGAAACACAAATAAACTTATTTTTTATAATCTCAAACAATAATCAATGATAATATTTATTAACTACATTGATGTTTTGCGATAAAATTTATTAATAATAAAACAAGATGTATAAACCAATAAAAAATATAGCAATACTGAGAAAACTGTACATTACCGTTACGGAATTAATACCAAACCTCATAATGTAGTCCTTGTGACAACCCGTACTGAAAATTGGACGAAGTTAAAATTAAACAAAAATTTGTATACATAATGCATGAACCTGAAAACCAAAAAAAAATTCAAAACTTCAGAAAAAATTATCATGATGATATTAATGAAACAATAGTTCTATTATCTAACAAGGATTATAAAAGTTTTATTACCTGTTAGCAAATACGGCGATGTTTGTGAATACTAACCACTATCTTTTTCTTGAATTTTGGGATCAGCAGCAGAAACAGGCTGTAATTTTTTTTGTAAGGTTGATTGCATATTTTTCTCAAATGAATTTTTTTTTTAATACGCTGACTTGTCTAGGCCCTACAAGTATACACACATAGAACATGTACAAATCATTCATAAAAACCAAACAACTCTACATCTCATTCTACAAGGAGCTAACCGAACAACAAATCCAAGGCAGTAGAATAGATTATTAGTTATTAGTAATTAGAGATCTACGATTAGTTCAAAATAGCACACTTCTTATTACAAAAACATCAGAATTAAACAAAATCCCTCTAAAAATTATTTACCGCAAGAAGTACATTGTATAAACCGTAAATGGAATTTTCAAAAAACATGCATGAAAAATTTTTTTTTGTCACATTTGCTTTCAAGATATCATCATCCCTTTTTACATGCTTTTTTCTACAGCTAACTCTACAATATAATAATCCAAAAAAAAACAAAAATTCTATTTTCTAATAAATTTTACCAAAGTGCATTGGGTGAGATGCAAAAGCAACTTAAAACTTAAACTTAACCATATGAATTAAATACATACAAAACATAAGAAAACACACATATATTCAAAAAAATGTAAATAAAAAATAAACACAACCTACAGAGAGAATTACTGGGGCGAACACAATATTTATCTTAAAATACCACGCAAATGTTTATCTGAATATTCACATATTAACAAAATACATATAAACAAGTTTGCTGATGAAACTGTAAATAACCTAGTTTAACAAACTCTAAAAAAAAAAACAACTTACAAAATATGAATTCCTCCTTCTAAACATTAGAATTACATTAACAGAAATAAATATATAAGTTACGTTAATGCTGTTCAAATGTTCCACAATCTTCAATTTGTGTAGCAAATTACCAGTAATGCATCTGTAACAAAAGAATAATGTAAAAAAAAATTTTTGTAATTTTTAACACAGTTTAAAAAAGAGCAGATATCGGAACACCATTCACAACACAATGATAAAATCAATTACTACTGATTATAGTTACGAGTAAAAAAAAAACAAAAATCTATTTAATTATCATTTATTAAATATATAAGCATGAAATTAAACCGTATTATTCAAAACCAACGATTGAAGAATTTACTTAAAGATATACTATCTAATAGACCTTCAAATTTCAATCGTGCACTGATAAATTATCTACTTATGACAGTATTTATACTGCCACAAAAGAAGTATTAACAATAGTTATTTTTTGTTATTTATACCGATAATCTAGAAGTTTTGAAAGCGCTATAATTTTTATAAAGTATGACAAATCATACATCTGAAAAATACAAAAAGTATTTTTTTATATATGATGTTAATTAAACTATATGGGTATTTTCCAATAAAATTTTTTTTTATTAATGATGGCCTCCTCACACCCATCATAGCCATCCCCAACCTCCACGAATATTGTTTGCACCCCCAAGGCAACTGTTTTTTGCTGTTTAGCATAACACTATCAAGGTGAAGTGCTGTAACCGAAGCCTTTGCACCCTCTATCTTGCTCCACTCGCAGGAGCTTATCAGTCGGGATCCCTCCCGCTTTATTGAAACACGCCGACCTTCTTTCCTGGCTTCTTATTCTGCTGAAGGGTTACCCTTCCCGGTAATGGCCTATCAGATACAGACTCGCTTAGAACATGTCCTCCCTCCCACCGCACAGGTTCATCATAACTCGAGGGTCACCTATGCCACCATCAGGAACCCTGGATTCCCCACTGTTGCAAGTGGGCGGCCAAAACAATATAGCCATAGGGTAGACCTCCCTTGACTTTTACCGTTCCACAGATCATCCCAATGTCACCTTTTTGTGCGTCATAAAACTGACAACATTTGCAAACCGTGAATGAAATGATCATGAGTAATCGTCGCATTAAAATTGAAGAAAATGCAAGTGAACATAAAATCAGTCAATGTATTGTGTATGCGAATTCATTCACGATCGGCTTGATTACCCCAAAATGTGTGGTCAACAGATGTCTGCCAAATCTGTTGACCGAAAAGGATTGCAAAATATTTGCGATTTTGTCCAAAAATTAATTATATGTATGTAAATATTTGTTGAACAATACAGAATTGTCGTATTATTATGTTTGTTTTATAGAGCGATTGCAACTTACTTTCAGATAGACCCTTGTCATTTACCGATTGTCGAGAAGTATTGAAAGCATGCTTTTCTTAAATTCGTAGTTTTAAATGATAACACTTATATCTGAACCAAAAAAAAAGAAGTAGTTTTAAAAGTATTTTAATATTGTTACACAAAAATTTATGATTATATAAATTAATGTATTATCCAATAAATACAAATAATCTTATAATAAGTAAAAACTGTCAAAAAATAAGTTAATGCTAACAAAAATTGTACGTTACCACTGGGTAAATTTTACTGAACGTTATAATATAATCAGCTCAGAAGTCTTGAAAGTAGCTTCATTTTAAAATAAGTAGGGAACTTAAATGATAACACATGCATCTGAAACACAAATAAACTTATTTTTTATAATCTCAAACAATAATCAATGATAATATTTATTAACTACATTGATGTTTTGCGATAAAATTTATTAATAATAAAACAAGATGTATAAACCAATAAAAAATATAGCAATACTGAGAAAACTGTACATTACCGTTACGGAATTAATACCAAACCTCATAATGTAGTCCTTGTGACAACCCGTACTGAAAATTGGACGAAGTTAAAATTAAACAAAAATTTGTATACATAATGCATGAACCTGAAAACCAAAAAAAAATTCAAAACTTCAGAAAAAATTATCATGATGATATTAATGAAACAATAGTTCTATTATCTAACAAGGATTATAAAAGTTTTATTACCTGTTAGCAAATACGGCGATGTTTGTGAATACTAACCACTATCTTTTTCTTGAATTTTGGGATCAGCAGCAGAAACAGGCTGTAATTTTTTTTGTAAGGTTGATTGCATATTTTTCTCAAATGAATTTTTTTTTTAATACGCTGACTTGTCTAGGCCCTACAAGTATACACACATAAAACATGTACAAATCATTCATAAAAACCAAACAACTCTACATCTCATTCTACAAGGAGCTAACCGAACAACAAATCCAAGGCAGTAGAATAGATTATTAGTTATTAGTAATTAGAGATCTACGATTAGTTCAAAATAGCACACTTCTTATTACAAAAACATCAGAATTAAACAAAATCCCTCTAAAAATTATTTACCGCAAGAAGTACATTGTATAAACCGTAAATGGAATTTTCAAAAAACATGCATGAAAAATTTTTTTTTGTCACATTTGCTTTCAAGATATCATCATCCCTTTTTACATGCTTTTTTCTACAGCTAACTCTACAATATAATAATCCAAAAAAAAACAAAAATTCTATTTTCTAATAAATTTTACCAAAGTGCATTGGGTGAGATGCAAAAGCAACTTAAAACTTAAACTTAACCATATGAATTAAATACATACAAAACATAAGAAAACACACATATATTCAAAAAAATGTAAATAAAAAATAAACACAACCTACAGAGAGAATTACTGGGGCGAACACAATATTTATCTTAAAATACCACGCAAATGTTTATCTGAATATTCACATATTAACAAAATACATATAAACAAGTTTGCTGATGAAACTGTAAATAACCTAGTTTAACAAACTCTAAAAAAAAAAACAACTTACAAAATATGAATTCCTCCTTCTAAACATTAGAATTACATTAACAGAAATAAATATATAAGTTACGTTAATGCTGTTCAAATGTTCCACAATCTTCAATTTGTGTAGCAAATTACCAGTAATGCATCTGTAACAAAAGAATAATGTAAAAAAAAAATTTTTGTAATTTTTAACACAGTTTAAAAAAGAGCAGATATCGGAACACCATTCACAACACAATGATAAAATCAATTACTACTGATTATAGTTACGAGTAAAAAAAAAACAAAAATCTATTTAATTATCATTTATTAAATATATAAGCATGAAATTAAACCGTATTATTCAAAACCAACGATTGAAGAATTTACTTAAAGATATACTATCTAATAGACCTTCAAATTTCAATCGTGCACTGATAAATTATCTACTTATGACAGTATTTATACTGCCACAAAAGAAGTATTAACAATAGTTATTTTTTGTTATTTATACCGATAATCTAGAAGTTTTGAAAGCGCTATAATTTTTATAAAGTATGACAAATCATACATCTGAAAAATACAAAAAGTATTTTTTTATATATGATGTTAATTAAACTATATGGGTATTTTCCAATAAAATTTTTTTTTATTAATGATGGCCTCCTCACACCCATCATAGCCATCCCCAACCTCCACGAATATTGTTTGCACCCCCAAGGCAACTGTTTTTTGCTGTTTAGCATAACACTATCAAGGTGAAGTGCTGTAACCGAAGCCTTTGCACCCTCTATCTTGCTCCACTCGCAGGAGCTTATCAGTCGGGATCCCTCCCGCTTTATTGAAACACGCCGACCTTCTTTCCTGGCTTCTTATTCTGCTGAAGGGTTACCCTTCCCGGTAATGGCCTATCAGATACAGACTCGCTTAGAACATGTCCTCCCTCCCACCGCACAGGTTCATCATAACTCGAGGGTCACCTATGCCACCATCAGGAACCCTGGATTCCCCACTGTTGCAAGTGGGCGGCCAAAACAATATAGCCATAGGGTAGACCTCCCTTGACTTTTACCGTTCCACAGATCATCCCAATGTCACCTTTTTGTGCGGCATAAAACTGACAACATTTGCAAACCGTGAATGAAATGATCATGAGTAATCGTCGCATTAAAATTGAAGAAAATGCAAGTGAACATAAAATCAGTCAATGTATTGTGTATGCGAATTCATTCACGATCGGCTTGATTACCCCAAAATGTGTGGTCAACAGATGTCTGCCAAATCTGTTGACCGAAAAGGATTGGAAAATATTTGCGATTTTGTCCAAAAATTAATTATATGTATGTAAATATTTGTTGAACAATACAGAATTGTCGTATTATTATGTTTGTTTTATAGAGCGATTGCAACTTACTTTCAGATAGACCCTTGTCATTTACCGATTGTCGAGAAGTATTGAAAGCATGCTTTTCTTAAATTCGTAGTTTTAAATGATAACACTTATATCTGAACCAAAAAAAAAGAAGTAGTTTTAAAAGTATTTTAATATTGTTACACAAAAATTTATGATTATATAAATTAATGTATTATCCAATAAATACAAATAATCTTATAATAAGTAAAAACTGTCAAAAAATAAGTTAATGCTAACAAAAATTGTACGTTACCACTGGGTAAATTTTACTGAACGTTATAATATAATCAGCTCAGAAGTCTTGAAAGTAGCTTCATTTTAAAATAAGTAGGGAACTTAAATGATAACACATGCATCTGAAACACAAATAAACTTATTTTTTATAATCTCAAACAATAATCAATGATAATATTTATTAACTACATTGATGTTTTGCGATAAAATTTATTAATAATAAAACAAGATGTATAAACCAATAAAAAATATAGCAATACTGAGAAAACTGTACATTACCGTTACGGAATTAATACCAAACCTCATAATGTAGTCCTTGTGACAACCCGTACTGAAAATTGGACGAAGTTAAAATTAAACAAAAATTTGTATACATAATGCATGAACCTGAAAACCAAAAAAAAATTCAAAACTTCAGAAAAAATTATCATGATGATATTAATGAAACAATAGTTCTATTATCTAACAAGGATTATAAAAGTTTTATTACCTGTCAGCAAATACGGCGATGTTTGTGAATACTAACCACTATCTTTTTCTTGAATTTTGGGATCAGCAGCAGAAACAGGCTGTAATTTTTTTTGTAAGGTTGATTGCATATTTTTCTCAAATTAATTTTTTTTTTAATACGCTGACTTGTCTAGGCCCTACAAGTATACACACATAGAACATGTACAAATCATTCATAAAAACCAAACAACTCTACATCTCATTCTACAAGAAGCTAACCGAACAACAAATCCAAGGCAGTAGAATAGATTATTAGTTATTAGTAATTAGAGATCTACGATTAGTTCAAAATAGCACACTTCATATTAAAAAAACATCAGAATTAAACAAAATCCCTCTAAAAATTATTTACCGCAAGAAGTACATTGTATAAACCGTAAATGGAATTTTCAAAAAACATGCATGATAAATTTTTTTTTGTCACATTTGCTTTCAAGATATCATCATCCTTTTTTACATGCTTTTTTCTACAGCTAACTCTACAATATAATAATCCAAAAAAAAACAAAAATTCTATTTTCTAATAAATTTTACCAAAGTGCATTGGGTGAGATGCAAAAGCAACTTAAAACTTAAACTTAACCATATGAATTAAATACATACAAAACATAAGAAAACACACATATATTCAAAAAAATGTAAATAAAAAATAAACACAACCTACAGAGAGAATTACTGGGGCGAACACAATATTTATCTTAAAATACCACGCAAATGTTTATCTGAATATTCACATATTAACAAAATACATATAAACAAGTTTGCTGATGAAACTGTAAATAACCTAGTTTAACATACTCTAAAAAAAAAAAAACAACTTACAAAATATGAATTCCTCCTTCTAAACATTAGAATTACATTAACAGAAATAAATATATAAGTTACGTTAATGCTGTTCAAATGTTCCACAATCTTCAATTTGTGTAGCAAATTACCAGTAATGCATCTGTAACAAAAGAATAATGTAAAAAAAAATTTTTGTAATTTTTATAACAGTTTAAAAAAAGAGCAGATATCGGAACACCATTCACAACACAATGGTAAAATCAATTAATACTAATTATAGTTACGGGCGCAACTTAATTGCAGATAGATTGTCAAGAATTTATTTTGTTTATTTAAGAATGACAAGTGATCATGTAATATCAAATTAAAATTACTGCTTTAAATCAGCATTTATTCTTCCAGTTTTTCTTAATAATTGGTAAAATAAGTCTGCGATATAAATAAGTTTTAATTTCATACTGCTGTAACTTGTTTAACAATTCAACTATAGTTGAATATAAGAATATAAAACATTCAGTTTCATATCAAATAAGATTGTAGGGAAAATTTCAACTGGCTACAATGAATAATCTCTGATTATTTAAGGTAGCAGCCAATTTCATTCTGCTGCAGCCATTTTAACAATTCTACTATAAATATGATATGAAACATTCAGTTTCACATCAAATAAAATTACAAAAAAAAATGTCAATATCCTACAATGAATAATCTTACATTATCTAAGGTAGCAGTAATTTAATTGTATCATCTTTTTGAAAATTAAATCAAAATATAGAAAAAATAATGTTATAGAATTAAATAGTACAAATATAACGAAAAAACTGAAAATGTTGATACATAAAAACGTTTGATTACATTGCTGTAATAGAAAAAAAGAATGATTATGTCACCATGAAAGCACGGAACATTCTAGAAAAAATTATTTTTTATCAAACATACCGTATCAATTTAAAATATAATAAAAAATATAAAATATTAAATGAATTATCATTGTATTTTATAATTTTGAACAAAGGCATGTGCCACGTTGTTACTAAAACGCAGTAACTATTTACGTTAAGGTTTAGTTAAATAATTCAATTTAAAATACTTAAAACTATAAAATAACATTATTTCTTGCATAAATATGTTATATTCAATAAGCTTACCCTAATTTAAGCTTAAAATCCTGCTCGGTTTTACATTTCATTTCAAAGTAACAACGAATTTGAAGTTAACCGTTCCGTAACTGCGACGACGAAGAGGTACGTCAACCGATTAACGTCGAAAACAAGATAATCGCTATGATTCCTTTAATTCACTTCTTTTTCTTAACTGGATTTATAACCTTTAATTTTAATCATCGAATAATTTTTATTTATTTTATTTATTTATAAATATAACTAAATATCTATTATAAATTATAAAAATAATGTAATATCTATTTTTATAAAAATAATCATCGATAAAAAAATTTGTTATCGATGCAGCGATATATATGTAGCAGATTTGTTTTGATCATATGTTTCGGCAATAATAGGTTAGGTGAAATTAAAATCAGTCGTAGTGAGTAAAACAAATTGAGAGACGTTTAAAAAGTAAATGATTGTAGGAATATTTTAAGAAAGTCTTTGTTAATTTTTTTTTTTGGTTATTAATAATTAAATATGCCTAATTAATTTAACCAAATTATTAGTAAATTTTAAGATTGAACGGTTATTCTACGTTCACGTACCTTTTTAAGAGTTTTATATTCAGTTTTACTGTGTGTTGTTATTATAGAAATAGATAGTAGTAATAGATTGTACTAAATTTTAACAAAAAATATATATTAGAATTTCTACCTGGCTTCGCACGGACTCTGTTCATTACTTTGTAATCTTGCTTTTACAGAAACAATATTATTCTGTTGATAGTAATATTAATAAAAGATATGCGTTTTGTTTGTAGGCGAAAAACGCCTGGGCGTTATCATCGCCCGGTAGTTATTATTAAAAGGGTAAAATAACTCCAAAATAACAAACCATACAAGGTGTAAACGTAATTTTAATCATATAATAAAAATTTACTAAAACAAGCCAAGAAGGCAAAGTAAAATCCAAAACTAATACCACAGACAAAGTTGATAAAATATTAAAGTTAAAATAATAGAATAAAGAAAGTATAAAAACTTACCTAACTCCGATGGGTTGTGCAAAAACCCCTCCCCGGATTGTAAAATTAAACACATAAATTAAACCAAAAAATCAAATCGAAAATAAAGGTTAAAATTATTAAAAAACTCTCCTTACAGAAAAACATATATGAGTATATTAAATCCTTTGCAGTACCATGCAAAAAGAGAAACATCCGTTCCAAAATCCCGCCATCATTGCACAAGATATCACGAATGCTGCAGGGTATATCAAACTGACGACGCAACGCTGCATAACATATGCAGTCCACGAGAATGTGGTGTACAGTCATGTGCAGTTGCATCGTGTGCACAGGGGTGGGTCTTCTCCTGACATTAGATATTCGTGCGTGATCCTCGTATGCCCCAACCGTAACCGGCAGAGGACCACTTCCTCACGACGAGAGTTCCTGCAAGAGGAGCCCCACGGCAACACTGAATCTTTAATCCGTCTAGCCACTTTGCCACCTTACTCGCAGTGATTGTTTTATACGATTGATAAAATCAAAGGTAATAACTCGGGCGGTGAAAGGAGGCTGAATATACGCTTCTTTCGCAGCAGAAACTGCCCTCTCGTTACCTAGAATTCCAACGTGGCTAGGGATCCAACAAAAACCTACCCCCCTGTTTCGTTTATCTAACTCAGCGATTTTATCATAAATGCCAACGACGACAGGATGTCCGGAATAAAGGTTTTCCAACGCCTGGAGAGCACTGTACGAGTCACTGCAAATAAGAAATTTACACGGTTTATTCTCCACGGGGGATTCGAGCACGGACATGATGGAAGGAACGAGGGAGTGCCAACATTCATATGCTGCAGCAGACGTCGTGTACGGACACCCACAGGCGCAGTACAACGTGGACGGTCCTCATACTTCCTCAAATTAGGATTCCTCAAATGAGTTTTCTGCATCCCGTTCAAGATGTACATAAATATGTGCTCAAAACAATTTCCAATGTGTTTTATATATATATATATATATATATATATATATATATATAATTTCTTTTTATATTTGTTACTTATTCTGACGTGATCTATATAATGTATTACATTTCGATCAAAATAAGGATTTATTTTTTGTTTACATATACAAGTCTTTATGTATTGATAAATTTTACTGAATATTCATAAAAAATAATTTTTACTCGGCTTCACACGGTTAGTTAATAAATAGAATTAGATATCTTGTTTTAATAGACGACTTTTTTTTGTAATCGTCAACATTACATTATTGACTACGTTGAAGTTGATTTATTTACAATTTTCTTTAAAACCCAGTCGGGAATCAAACCAGAGACCTTTCGGTTTAATAGCCCAGCATGCTTCCATCGAGTCTACCTTTTGTTAAAAGGTAGACTCGTTTTTATAAAATTAAAAATTTTTTTTCATTTGAGAAATTAAAAAAATCGCTGCAGTAGTCACATTCGTATAAAAATAACTTTTCTACAAAAATTACTGTTAATTTTATGGGGAATATTATACATAATCTTAACAAAAATATGGCAATCCTGAAATAACTTTTCAACAGTTAAACATAGAAAGTTTGTTTCATAGAAAAGTTAGCAAATTCTATCTTAAATATGTATCTTACAGTATCTGTATCAAGTATCAAGAATCTTAAAATAATCAATTTTTTGGTGTGAGTCCACTTCACCCTAAGTCGATACACGACCCCCAGTGGAGAGCTACTCAAAAATTTTAAATGGAAAGGGATTATGACACATAATTATAAAGAGGATTGAAAAACAAAAATGTTAATGTAATCAGGCTACGTGAAGTCTAATTAAAATGGCGGTCATTTAATTTAGAGCATTTTTTAGAGCTAATTACAGAAATTATCTACAGAACCTTTTACATAACTGTTTAACAATCAAAACTAAAAAATAAATATATAAAATAAAATTTAGCAAATGCTCCAACCTCAAAACGATTTATATTTCGGTGTTAGATTACTATACACCCATGCTCTAAAAAAAACAAGAATTTTGGGGTAAAACATTTCGGGCTACGACAACCCTATCAAAATGGTGGCTATTTAATATTTTATCAATTAGTTATAATACATCTATAGTAAATCTCAAATAGTGTTCTCAAAAAATAAAAAAATATTTTTTTTAAAATTTAAAATACGTTTTTTTAAGATGCGTGAAAAAAAAGAAAAATTATTTTACTTTCATATTAAATCAAGAATAAATGTTTATAATAAATTTTATATTGATAATGACGATCTTTATATCTGTTTTCTACTGACGGTAGTGACTGTACTTTTTTGTGATACATTTATAGTAATGCATATGGAAGGAATTTATTAACAAAATTTCGGGTCTCATGAGTTATACGACCACCAGCATAAATATTTGTCCAAGTTCGGTTATGAGATAACCAAATATATATATATATTATAAAACCCGCCAAACTTAACCTACGCTTGCTTCTCTTGCTAACCATGACTAGCGAGCGAAGCGAGCGTAGGTTAAGTTTAGTTAGATTATATTTATACTTTTAGATCTATTGATTATATAAATTTATATATATATATATATATATATATTGGATATTTATAGCGGTGGTCGTTTAACCCACGAGACCCAAAATTTCTTTACGTTTTACATCATGAATAATCAAAGGACGCATGGGGGTCCTTTATTGTATTAATTATATTTTGTAATCATTTCATCCATAATTTTCTATTTAATACAATGAAGGGCGCTCCATGCTTTTAATATTCGTGATACAAACGTAATTTCTGAGAAAAATGAAGCCTATATCAAATTTAAATAAAAAAAACCCTGGTTGGTGGGTTATGTAGTTGTGATTTTGAATTTTAATTAACTCGGTTGCAAAAAAAAATTATCGAGATGAAAATTGCGTTGAAAACCATAATAATACTGGAAAAGTATTAAAATTAAAGTATTAAAAGTATTACCCGAAAAATTAACTAATTCTGATGTTGTTGACTTTGACAGTATATATATTCACAAAAAAAATAACATGAGACTTATGTAAGATGATTTTCAATCAACATATCAAGAAGCTGCTGTAGCCGAGTGGATTAGAACGACATTAGAGTATGTAGTAGTGTTTTTAAATCGAAGTGTTTGCAGTTAAATTTCACGATGAAAGAGTGGATTCAACGAGAATATAATAATAAAACACTGCTGATTTTTTTGATGAGGAGTCATTATTTAACGTATCGAAAAACCCGTGAAAATAAGTCCACATACGGCATCACTTTGATCTTTGACCCCTTGACAAAATTTATCGGTACTTTGTTGTAATTTTTGGGATCATCTCAAACCGTTTTATTATATATTTAGTTTACGTATTTATTATGTATTTTGCAGCGAATGCACTCTTTCACTGTGAAAATTTAACTAAAAACAGAAAGTAATTGTGGAGGGATGGTGTCCCTTGAATTTTCCAGCTTTCTGATGATGGGGTCAAAGGTCGAATTGATGCCGTATGTGGACATAGCGTACATAGAACAATCGTCTGTTAAACAGTCGACTATATTCTGCAAAGGTTAACGGAATAGGCTTCCGATTAGATCCATTATCCGCAAACCGCCGTTGAAAAAAGGAATACGCTGTTCAAAATGCCTTATGTAATCGGTCTAGTTGATTTTGCTGACGTAAAAATAAAAACGTCGACTAACTTTGTCGACAGTTATATAAATCGGGAAAGATATGTTAACATCAGTATATAAATATCGTGTGATGTACCGGATTATTATAAATATCGGGGGTGCATCACCCCCGATATTCGAATTTGGAGACGAAGGAGTTTTTCAGAGATGATGAAAACATTTAATGGTGCTGCTTGTCTTTTAGGAGGTAGCGGTTACAAAATAAGAGCGTGGTTAATAAAGTCTATAAAAAATTTCCGGAACAGGGAAGAAAAAAAATTTAATAAAGTGCACACAAAAGAGCGAACAGTTGTCGAAAGAGTTTGGCTAAATGAAAATAAGTTTTAAAACGATGGATAGACATGGTAACGATAGATTTAGACGATGGTTTGCCATGCGGTAGACTTCGGTAACGAATTAAAAAGAGAATATTACAGATAGACGAGTTACGCTCGGGGAAATATCATTCGGTGAACTGAAGAGGATCTCGGTTTGATATACGAAGGACAATTCATTTATTCATTCAAAATAGTTAACGACAATGTAAAATCACTACCCTGAAATAAAACTGTTATCCTGTAATTGAATTCTTTTCATGCAGTGCTACTCCTAACTGCTAAGTAATCCATTTGATCAAAAGTTATTTCAAAATTTTCGATCGTCTAAACAATAGTCAGCTTCAATTTTACCAGACAGATGGTTACCGTGCTGACGAGAAAAGTAATTACTCTAATAAACAATATTAAATACGGAAAACTATACGTAAAATACTGGAATGCTCCAAAAAAATGCTTTAATGGACAAATATTTATTTTTAAATTTAATAAACGTTTATTCATTTTAATATTATATTACTTTATTAAACAATAAAATATTACTACTATATAATATATTAAACTTAGTACTTTATCGAAGGATAAATACTTTTCCATATTTACAACTTTTTGTTCACTTTATCCGACCTCAGGAACGGGTTGACGTAGAATTTTGAAATATGTAGAATGAATTCTATGTATAAGGCTTGTTTGTAAAAAACCTTTTGAAAAATCCGTTGAGAGGTTGGTGAGATTAAGCGATGAAGATGAGTCACACATCAATAAAATTATAGGAATTGTAAATTTTTTTCTTACTTTTTATTAACTTTTTAAATCCAGGAATTATTGATTTTTTAAAGACGCCTTTATTCTTGAAATATAAAAAGTTGAATAGATGCTAGTTTTTATTTTTTCTATTATGCTTAGTTAATTATCTTTATAAAACATACGTTTAAGAATGTTAACTTTAGTTTTGATGAATTTTTCAAAATAATTAGGTAAAGTAACATTTGAAATTTGGTAGGATGACCTACCAAACAGGCATAATTAATACATCAAATAAAGGCATCATTGATACTATTAAATTGTTTAAAAAATCCGTCGAGGGAGTCAAGATGTAAAAAGGCTGTGGGTATTCATTCGTACTGATAAAAAAAAATATCGAAGGTTAAATTTAAAGCAATATTTGCGAAAACAGTTTGTTTTCATGAAATTATCCAATCTTTTAAATATACAACTTTTAATCTGAGTTGTTTTTCAGTAATTGTATTGTAATTTAACGCTTAATTTTCGTGTAAAATATGATTTTATGATTGTTAACGTCCTAATTCGATGAATACTTGTAATAAAGGTACTATTACTAAGTGTAATAAAGGTAATAAATTTCATTATTTCTCGTACTTTGAACTTCATTAACATAAAAAAAAATTAAGAGAACTTATGTAAATAAAATGTCGATTTCAATAAATTTATCATTTAAAATATTTTTAGAATGGGTGGGAAAGAATCTCGTTGACAATTTTTTGCCGTTTTTATTTTTCGTATAACTAAATTATAAATTGTTAAATAATTTAAATAAATAATATTTAACTATTTCCCTATATACTTTTTTATTAATTATATTTTTATTGTTATTTTTTTAAACTGGGAGGGATTTAAATTTGTAAGTATTGGTTTCTGAAATTGGGTTGTTTATTTTTACTTTCCCGTCTAGATAGCGCTATAGTAGAGCTGTAGATTTAGAAGGGAAAGTATTGTAATCGGTCCAATTTGAGCATGTGAAGTTTTCACCGGATCTTGATGTTTTGACACTTAAGAAACGATGGAAATTTTCCGGATTTCGTATGTACTGTGTTCGGTGTTGGTCTTTACCTTATACCTCAAGAAATATCGGACCGATTTTGATGAAACTTGGTCAGATTACTTCTATACTCGTATACGGGGCATTGATGCCATTAAATTTTCAACTTAAAAGGTTAAGGGGGAGGATGTAGAGCAAGGTCACTCTCAGTATCTCGAGATTTCGCCTAATTAAGGTCATATTTTTCTTAGGCACATCTATTAACAATTAAAACATAACAACAATATTTGTAAAAATAAATTTTTGAAAAATCGCACTCCCACCTAAAAAAAAGCTGTTGTAGTCGTCTTCTATGTTGTGACGTGGTAGGTGAGCGGTAGAATTAAATAAATGAATAATATTTAAAGTGAAATATTATTTTCGACCGTACAAGCGAAATTTGTTCTCTGTAAGTTGTGAAATTACATTAATTTAGTTAGTGTCGACCGTCACCACTAATACTACTACACCCGCGCGAATTAAATACGCTGTGCGCGCACATTTTAGTAAGACTCATAAAATTAAATAAACTAAAAAATATTTTATTTAAATAAAGTAAGAAAAAATATTTTAAATTAAGTTGTATATGTAAGCCGTGCATCAGAAACAACCCACAGTTTTAGAACTGTGCTGTCAGCTTTTTTCTTTCTTAGTATCATAGCTCTAGAGCTCTGCTGCAAGAAGGAAAGTAATGGTAATTAGCCAGAAAGTTGGGTATGGAATTTTTTGATATTTTTGAGGTTCCATGACCCAGGGACCCCCCCCCCCCCCAAAAAAAAAAACAGAAAAAAATGGGGATAATATTTGTACATACGTAAAATTTTGGGGTCAGTATACCTAGAGATGGGGGAGAATGGTTTTTTTTGGAGCCAATTTTCCCAAAATTTTACAAATATATCCCCACTTTGTATTAAGCTCAATACATGCGTACATTCTTATCTTGCCATTTTTTCAAAAATCTTCCTCAAAATTCCCTCTTCCCAAAAATCTAAAAAATTTATCTTTTTCTTTATTGCATATTTTTTAATTGAATCATTTTTAATGTCTTCCTAGTCATAATAATAGTGAAAGCGACCCCCAAAAGAATACTTTAGGGGCAATATTGTGGGTAGGGGAGCCGATAGAAATTTAATAATATAGATTTTTTGAATTTCTAAACTTTTGATTTATTTAAACTTTATAATAATAAACTTTAAACTTTATAATAATAAAATTTTAGTAATAATATTAAAATAAAATTTCGTCACAATTCACCCCACCACAAAAAAAGAAATCTTGTTAACTTCTCTTTTACTTAAAAAAAGGTAAGTTTTTTCACGTTTGATAACTATTTTTCCACTAAATTACAATAAATAACCAATTTCAGAAAAGTATTACAACTTTGTTATCAGAGTTTTTTATAATGTGACTGGAGTAATTTTGGGAGTCTTTTATAGAGGATACCTACATTTTTAAAATTCTACTATCACATTTATAAGTACATAAACTACTTAAGTTATCTTACAGTGTAATAGGAAGCTAAAAAATAAATACTTTATATCGCATAAAGAATCTCCTTTTAATCGAAGAAAAACATAATTAACTACCGAGGGTTTTTTCTTTTTTTTGAACCGCCAGGTTAAGCATGCTTAAGAGGATGAGATGCATGATTTGTTGCGTGTGTGAAAATGCCATACCTGACCGGGATTCGAACCCGGACCTCCGGATGAAAGGTCGAACCGCTACCACTCGGGCCACGGAGACCGGCAACTATGGAGGTTGATCAAAAAATTACTAACTTTTCTTTATTTTTAAAAAATAAATCGTTACCTTGGTTACGATGCCTCTACATTAACCTACTAAAGATACGAATCTACTGTCAACGCAGAAATAACATATAAAGTTTTAAAGCAGTTAAAGTTATATAAGTTTTAAAGCATTATAAAGTTTGAAGCTTTATAAAATAAAAACTACCCGTCTGATTTAAAGAACAAATCACACCATCATTTATATAATTTTATTCTGAATTGAATGATTTTAAATGGTAACTTTTTATTACATTTTTAAAGTATGTTATTGTGGTAAGAACAAAAAAGACAACATTTTCTGCACCCTCTGTCACATATTTTAACTTTGTCGTTTGCCATTAAAAAACTACTACAAAGATCTCAATGAATTTTTTACAGCCTTATCATCCCTTTTATTAAAGATCTATATCTTTAATCATTTAAGACTCCATATTCAGCAAGTAAAATAATTTTATCTTCATTTCTATTCGACCTAGAACACTTATAAAAGTTCTTTATTTTTGTTGTTATTTTAAATTAATAAATGCATATATTTATAACACTTTTTTATAACCTAAATTACTTTAGAGATTTTTACGTACGGAAATTTTTTTTTTTTTGTGTAAAAGGGTGGAGTAAAATGCGAAAAGGCCCTTTTTTCCTCGGCTCGCTATCTATGGAAGAAGATAAAATTTATAGGGTTTTACATATTGAGAAACAGCTCTAAACGGTTTAAGATGTAGGGCTATATCTTCAATGTTTTACAACATATTCTTTTTAAAGTGAATATGGCTCTTTATAAATTGTATTTTGCGGCAACAACAAATTTTTGATTACAGTGATTCTCTAAATAGCTGGTAAAGTACTGCATGACTTTCCCGGCTACGCCGATCAATTCATACAATACGTTGCACTTTTCACTGCAAAATCTGCAAAAAGTTACAATAAGGTTCTGACTTTTATTTAAAAAATTAATAATTTAAAAAAGGATTGTTTAAAAATTTGCAGTAAATCCACTCTTTCAGCGTGAAAATTTAACCACAAACAGGGGATAATCGTGGAAAACACTCGTTCAAATTGTGCGTCAAATTGGTTCTAGGGGTCAAAGGTTAAAGTGGATATCGAATGTAAACATTATATGGTACTTGTAATATATATTAATTCGAAACGATTGCGATCCGATACAAGTTATCACTTCGGCCGTGCGGTCTTAAGCACACGTATTTTTTTTTATTATCTAAAAGTAGTTGGTCCCTAAAACGTAAAAATTTTCAAAAAACCCGACACCCCATTTTTAACATGACCCTTTAACCCTTAAATATAACTAATGTAGCTATATTCGCCGGGAAAGTAAAGATTACTTAGACATTATTTTATTCAATCCAGGACCTGTTTTACTTAAATTCTTCAGATCAAAATCACATAAAATTATCAAATTTAAATTACAAGAATTTCAGTATGAATTTATTTTACTCTTGGAACAAAAGTTAAGGAAAGTTTTTGCACGCTATAACTCGAAAAAAGCGATTCCTGATCAGTGTTTATAAAGAATGATTTTTTTTTCTCTTGTAGAGTATGTATTGAAATATTTTCAGATTCTTCGTAAAATACTTTGTACTTACTTTTTTATCGTTGAACTAGTATTTTTTTCGTTTGTTATCCGTTAACAAAAATTTAGAAGTAGAATATTAAGAACACAAAACTTTTCACTACAATATAGACTACTGAAAAAAATTTCAGTAAATTCACTAAAACATTCAATAACAACAATTCACTGTGTGTGTAAATACACAAACAGATACACTTATTACTTTCATTTTAATCGACTAATGTTATTTAAAACTTAAATTTAGTTAATCTACTGAAATTATGTTTTCTTTCGTTAAGAATAAAGACATACAGTAAAATAAAAACCACTATGAGTTACGCTGTTACTCTTATGAAGCCTTGTAATTAACTAATACAGTTGTAATTAGTCTCACTAGATGGCAGTACATGTAATAGGTGACAATGTAAACAAAAAAAAAACTATTTATGACAACGACCATTTCTTGGTAATGTACACCACTCCTTCCTTCCCAACACGTACGAATATCAGTTATAGACATGGGGTTGTTAAATGTTTATTTTAATCTTTATAATTTGTCCTTGAAAACTAAAGAAAAAAATTATAAACGTTCCTTCTCTTGTTTTGAATTGTTACCATACTATGTTATGTATAAACACTGCTAAGGACTAACAATCTGTGTCAGTCGGTACACTGTCTCATTACTGCACTAACATAATCGCACACGCTGCAATAAAATCTCATTACTACAAACAACAGCTACATGTAAGATAGCTCTTACGTTTAATATATTATACATATATATTTTTTTTTTTTAATTTGTTACCGATTAAAGATTCTAGCTTTCGTAAATAACGCTTCTCTCTCTTTTATGCCTTTTTTTAGAAAGATTTCACAAGAAAGCTACCCATTGTAATGGGTACCATGATACGACTTCCAGCAAATGTCGACATATCTTCGCGTTGGCTCAACACCCCAAAAACACCGTCAGCTCAAAGGTTTATATACATATATATATATATTTCACTGGACACGATAACTGCAATAATTTTATGCAAATCACTTTCAAATTTTCTCTAAAAAAAATTCGACCAAAAATCTCGGTCGAGTACGTTAACTGCCAAAATCGGACCATGGAAATGGAGTGGCTTTTTCAAAAAGTAAAATATCCCCATAACGTTTTTATTAAGTAAATATCGAATTCGTTTTAAAGTTCCTACTATTCTTTTATGTAGTAAATTTTTTTTATATCACCAACCATTGGCTCAGAGGATGGAAAAAATGGGGTTTTGAAAACAAAAAATTTTACCTCCCTTAATAGGCACAGTATCGAATCTGTTTAAAGTGGTCGTTAGTTCTCTAAACATTACTTAAAACCTTTGTAACAAGTTTTGATATAACCAACTCTTACGGCAAGGGATGACGAAAATGTTGCTGGAATTGTAAGGTGAGGGTTGTCGTATGCTAAACTTGCAACTATTGTCGTATTGAGTAAATTTGAAGTTTTTTTTTAACTTTAAGGTAAACTTATTTATCCCATACTTAGCACTGGTGAAATTTACTACCCGCCTTCCGGCGTGCTCCGGCGCGTTATATCTTTTTTCAGGTCACAATTAAAGAGGATTGGAGACCGTCTATCTCTTTGCCTTATTCCAGTATTAACTTCGAATGGTTCTGAAAGTTTCCCAAATAATTTCACTTTTCACTTTCCGTTTATTAATGTTTCTTTCATAATGTTTATTTTCTTGACTTTCTAACTTAACATACGTCTCTCGTGAACATAAAGCTTCAAAACAATTTCTAAAAATCCATCCTTTTAACGAATCCTTTTTGTCAACTACAATCTGGGTTTACACATTATTTATTTTTAGGGTAGAGAAAAGGAGTATTTTTCTTTTAACAGTTTAAATTTTTAGTTTTTTCTTTACGTGCAAGGAAATTTATCCGATAATGGGAGTTATAGATATAAGGAATTATAAAACTTTCAAGTTGTACCCGTTGAAAAATTATATATATATATATAGATAGTTTTTCATCTTTCACTTCCTTGTACTAAGTATTGTAATCGCGAAAAATATGGGTTTTCAGATTTCAACGGAAATATCCATTTTGACCATCCCTAAATACATTTTGACTAGTTTCGGCGTGACGTCTGTACGTATGTATCTCGCACAACTCAAAAACGATTAGCCGTAGATTGTTGAAATTTTGGATTTAGGACTGTTATAACATCTAGTTGTGCACCTTTCCTTTTGATTGCGATCGGCTGGACCAAAAGCGTCCAAAAGAGCCCAAAATCCAAAAAAATCGAATTTTGAACTTTTTCTTAACTGCAGTAATAAGCCCTCGTCGAGAGCTTTCAATGATATATCATAAATAGTACTTATTTTCATTGGTTTCAGAGCTATAGTCAAATAAAAGGTTAGTTAATGAAACATTTGGATCTTACAAGGGGAAGGCACATTGATTTGAATCCGACTTCCATTTATTTTATTAACTTTTTTTTAATTTAAATATATTTATTTATTAATAATTATTAACATTTGATTGTAAACGATTTTTATAATAAATAATAATTCAATAATAACAATAAAAAAAAATATATGAAAAAAAACAGAAGTTATCAGTGTAATAGAAATTTATGTACTTTCAAAAATGTGTATATGTAATATAACAGGAGTTCAAGGAAGTTAGGTTGTGTCCATATAGATTCTTTTCATCCATCGTGAATTAGAATAAAGGAGTATCTTCTACCTAATTTTTTTATTATTTAAGTCATATCTTATGTATTTATTTCATCATCGTCAATTTATTTATTTGGTTGTGAGATATAAAAACTACAGAATGTACTCGTGAATTATTATTTATGAGTGATACACGTTCATAACCTTAACAAAATTTCTTTCTTTTTCATCGATCGTATGACTGGTTTCATGCGACTCCCAGTCTTGTCATTTACGGATTAATTTTTAATTTAAAACTCTGTACTTTTATTCGCATGAACCTTTTTACAGTTAAATGAAAATTTACTTTCTCATTTCGGTACTTCCATTCGTTTCTTTAGATACGTTTTTGTAATATTATGCAATTTTAATTTTTTTTTTAAACGGAATTTTATCGTACATTCAAAATCTGATTTTTTTTTGCAGTATAAAATTTGTTAAGAAAATTAATGTATGTTTTTATTTAATAAGTTATGTTATGTCATTAAATAAAGGTGGAAAGTAATAATATTTTTCAATCGACATCGGTCTCTGTAGGACCACGTTAAATAGTATCATCACTTTTTGGCATTTCTTTTCTTTTGTTCCCAGTACATTTTCATTTTGTGCGAATGTTTTTGTCTTTGCCGAGTCCACTTTATTCTTGTTTTTTCTTCTAGATTCCTTCACATCGTTTGAATTTTTTTCAAACATATCTCTCTGTCTCCGATTTTGTGTTTCTATCTTTGCTTCTTTACATCTTTTTTGATCTGTTCGAACAATTTGGTAATCGTCTTTCTGTTGCTTTCTTGGTCAAAGATTTCTTTTGTCGGTCTATTTTTGTTCACTGTCATTCAAATGTTCGTAGAAGACAAGTCTACATTTCCTATTCGCGTCTGATAGTTTGTATACCTTCCGATAAAGTTCATAGTTTTTTCGTATTTTCCAAACATCTTCTGCTTCTCTGGGTCCTAGTACTTACTCCATTGCTTTTCCTTTCTATAGTTTTTCAAGGTTGTTTATTTCTCCCTTTTTCACGCATTCGGCGGCAAGTAACTTGGGTCTTACCAATGTGTAATTTCTCAGTTTCACCATTCTTGAGATTCGTTTCTTGTTTTACATACACTTGTTTTATATACTCATTGTATATATATATATATATATATATATATATATATATAGGTGTCTCACGAAAAACTGAGAAAATTTCACGACATGTTTTACTGGTGAAAATAATTAAAAACGTTCATTTACTTTATTTAATGATTTTGTTTTTATATGTTATAAAAAATAATTTTGTTATAATTATTATGATTTTAATTGTTGTTGTTATTAATATTAAATATCATATAATTGGTTCGTATAAGTATAGCTTGGAAACGATTTGTTTTCAAGTTATGGCTAGCGAAATATTTTGCCCGGATTTCAGCTCTTCTAATAAAAAGAAGTCCTACTGTCATTTTTGGGACCCAAATTAAAGAGTAAATTTGGTGGTTTCTGAAGTAATTTGAGCTGGGAAATTGATGTCCTAGAAATGGAACTGTAGTTTTATCAGTAAAACGTCCTGAAAATCTTTTGGTTCCTTCATGGGGCACGCTGTGTATATCCATATACATTCTTCGACATTCGATAATCTTTTACGAGTTTTGTGATCCCGGTTTTATTGGCTTCTTTATTTATTAACTCATCGAGCGTCAACCACCGGGTTGTCTCTTTAGTGGTGAACTTGTTATCGCAAATCAGCTGATTTCGAATCGGAAGGTTGTAAGGTTCAAATCTTTTTCTGGTTTAAACGCTAACTGTATTAAAAAATTCTTGGTTTTGTATTTTGTTATTATTGGCAATATTTCTTTTTGTTTTTGGCTTGTTATGGCAAAATTTAATTCGTATTTAAAACTAAAAAAACTTCACAAACAGACACGTGAAATCGTTAATATTTATGATTTAATCAAGAAACAATTATATGAAATGGGGGATCTGAAAAATTAATATTTTAATTTTTACTGATATATTATTTGGAAATTAATCCTTCACATCATTACTCATTAGCCGATATAGTTCGGGATTCTAACTCAAAAAAAGTAACATGATTGACAGGCTGAAAAGAACCACATTCCGTTTGCTTCATCGATGCTAAAACCACTCTTATACGTAATAATTAGGTTACATAAAACAGAAAGGAAGTATCACTTTGATGAACTTTTAAAAGAAACTAATAGATATCGGGTTCATATAATTCCCGCTTTACCATTCTCATTTTAATCCGATTAAGATAGTACAGTCAGCTGTGCAAAGAATGTAGATGTAAAAAAGCTACATTCTATAAAATAACTTTTTATAGTAAGAAGTAAAAGTAGTAGTTTTAATTGTACGATTTAAAAATTGACTATAGAAATATAACATGCAGTTTATTACATTTTCAGTACTTCTTATTTTATGAGACTTGGGTACTTCTTTATTGCACTTCCAAAAATTTTTTCCGTAGTGAATGCGTCATTAATATACAATAACCATTTGTCGTTTATGTATTTTATTGCTCTGTTTATCATATTCTCAAAAATATTAATCTTTTGGGACCGAGGATGATTAGAATTCCTATTTATAATAATTTCATTTGAGGTAGGTTTTTTATATAACCCAGTTATTGATTATTAACATCTAAATATTATTTTAATATTTACATCTAAATAATTTATTTTTCTGTTATGTTCCATTTCATATGTAAATTTTAAAGTTTTATGATACAAATTTAATTTATTTAAAATTATTTCATGTTCATTATTTATAACTGATTCATATATAACTAAAATATCATCCATGTATCTGACCCACAATAAAATTTTATGTATGTGATTTATGCCATATACTGTTCTATTATCAAATTCCTGCAGATAAATTTCTGACATTATAGCAGATGAGGGAAATCCCATGGGTAAAACATTTTCTTATGTATAACAGTTCCAGTAAATTTAAAATAATTCTGCTTCCATATATTTCTAATTATCGTTATAGTATAATTTATAAATTTTTGGTCATCACCTGCTTTTATTAATTTATTTTCTATTATTGAGATTGTATAATCAATGGGTATATTTGGGTACATATTATTTATATCAAAGTTAATCATTTTAGTTTCATTATTAATAATTTTTAACTTATTTAATTTATTAATTCATACCTGTTTTTATATTATATTTTTATTCTAAATTTATCTTTGATCTAATTGCTTTATGAATAATTACAGTAATAATATAACTTGGGGTTGTTTTGAAATTAATTATTGGTCTCATAGGTATACCTTCAATTTTGGGAAATCTGTAAGATTTGGAGCGTAAGGTGTATATATGGGTATAACCTGCTATGATATTTTAATTTATTATTATAATTAAATATTTCCTTTATTTGACTATGAGATCTTTTGTAATGTTTAAAACTTTATTGTTGGGTTATTAATTTTTTTAAAACTATTTTCATATAATATTCATTGGATTTATAAATTGAAATAATAACAGGAGTTTTTGTTTTATTGGATTCTTCCGGTATTTATAAAATTAAATGCTACAATTGCAAAAAGATTACAAAATGTAAAGAGCTAATAGAGTTATTGTGTAAATTGTAAACAGTTAGAATTTATAAAAGATATTACTGAGGATGGGCTTAGGCCCAAAAGCGTTTTGATGAAGTAAAAGATTAAAGATCAGAATGTTTCTCTAATTCTATGCTTTGCGGAGGCTGAAAGAATATTATATTGTATATATATTTGGGGGTAACATTTAGGATCAGACTTTGTAACTTTTCTCCAAAATGAAAACTTTAACAAAAGTCAGATTGAGCCTTCACGGGGTGCGCTTTGAGATATCCAAAACAAATAGGAGAAATTAGTCCAGTGAACTGAATCTAAACGAACTTCACAGCTTTATTTATCATGAAATCACACCTCACTAGATAGAAGTAAAAATTGTAGCAGTACTATTACTTTTTTTAAGATTTAAGTGTTGTAATTGCGAGCGAAAAATCTCGGTTTTCAGATTTCAACGAAGATATCCGTTTTGACAATTCCTCAATCCATTTTGACTACTTCCAGCGTGACGTCTATCTCACATAATTAAAAAACGATTAGCTGTAGAATGTTAAAATTTTGGATTAGGACTGTTGTAACATCTTGTTGTGCTCCTTCCCTTTTTCTTACAATCGACAACCAAAAATGTCCAATAAAGCCCAAATCCAAGAAAATTTGGATTTTGGACTTCATTGAAAGATTTTCAACGATATATCATAAGTTGTACTTATTTTCATTGGTTCCAGAGTTATAGCCAAATGAAATTGTAATTAATGAACTATTTGGATGTTAGGGGTAGGCACATCGGTTCGAATTGGACTTCATCTCCTTTTTTTAAATTAAGATTATCAACAATAATCATTAACCTTTCATTATAAAAAAAAAAAAATATCAAATTATTAATGAAATAAAATTTCATGTACTTTTCATTTAAACAAAAATGTGTGTATGTAATTATATGATGCTCACATCAGATTTTTCTAAAGGTTTTGTAGAAAAGAAATCGATTTGATTGTTTTATTTTCCAACTTCATACAGAAAGTAAAATACATACAGAAGAATAATAATAAAACTTAAATGGCTGTCATATTCTGAATTACATAGTTTTCAAGATTTTGTTATACTATCTAAATCATAATTTCTGATTTTTTAAATTTGTATGTTTTTGTTTATTACTCTAAATATTAAGAATTATTTATCTAGATAATAAAACTGGGTAGTCTTACTATTAGAAGGGAGATAGTTTATATAGTATTTAAAAGATATATATAAAAGAATTTCCCAGTCTTATAAACTCTACTACCTTCTCGTTATCAAAACTCTGACGGAGAAATATTTAAGTTTATAATTTTAAACTACTATTATCTGAAATATACGGTATGCAAGCATACAGTGTTGATGACACGGTTAGTCGTATATGCGCAAAACTAATGCGAATTTTCAGGAATTTAAAAATAAAAATACCTTCAAAACATTAATTGTTATGATCACTGTAAAATCTTTTAGAGAGTGAAATTAATATTTAAAAAACTGACTATAAAAAAAATAAATTAACTTGAGCTACTGCATATTGTAGTTTTTATCATTCTCAAAGTAATAATGAGCATTCAAAGAGGGGAAAGTGCGTCGTTGCAACCGAATAAAACTTAATAAAACTTTACTTGAGCCGAGTCTTACTTAAAGCAAACCTGGTTCAAAGAGACTCTCTCTTCTACATACTGTGAAGGCGAAGTATGTTAAAGGTGGCGTGCACAATAATTGCGCACTACAATAGCAACGTAAATTACAACAGCGACCACTACAACAACAGAAACTGCCTTTGTTACATTTCACTACTCTATGACCCGTGCCGTTTCAATTCTCGTTCCTGGAACCAGAGATGCTAAATTTATTGAACGGTAAGCCGAAGAAATTTGTCGTGTACCACATTAGTCGGTTCTTTTAAACGTTTCAACGATAATAGTCAAGCATGCAGAAACATTCCGGTCTCGTGTTCTATGCAGACACTATGCAAAGAAATGGGTTCATTCATTGAAATACACCTTACTAAACCCCGCGCCACAACGACGACTGTGTCTCCTCTTTTAAGCTTCCCACGACTAACTGCACAGTATTGTCCCAGATTGCGGGCGCGCGCGCGCCCGCAAGAGAGAGTGAAAGGAGGGGTGAGAGAGGGTTGAGGAGTGTGAGGGAGGGGAGAGAGAATACTACATATATTCACGCTGAAATCACCGATTGCTTATAATTTACTGTAATTTAAATTCATTGAAGAAGTTAATTATTTGATGTAACATGTTGATAAAAAAATAATTAATTTTAATCGTGATTCTCTATTTATTTGTAATTTATTCAGAAACTTGGAATAGTTTATAATTAAATAATTTCACAAATAAAATGAAAGAAAAATGTTACAGTTCATTGATTAAAATTAACTAATTACAAAAGGTTTTCTTCATAAACGAAATACATTCATATGCTTCGATCATGTGAAATAATGTTAATAGATATTACTTCGTAATCAGATAGTTGTCTAATGAAAAAAGAAATCAAAAGATATTTAAAATTATTTAACATTTAATATATTGTTATCGTTATAACTTTTATTTAAAAAACAAGAATTATAAACATTAAATGATTTTGCTTGTAACATTTTCTTTTAATTAAAAAATTAATTTTTTGTAAGTGACTTTTATAAAAAAAAAATCGGTTTATTTTGTCTAGTTCAACACTAAAAATTAATCCTTCGAAATTTGCGTCACCTTCATTAATTGTTATTATTTTAAAAATGAAAATGGATAAAAGTATTTAAAAATTTAATTATTCATTTTACTAAAAATGTATAATTTTTTCTAATTATTTGATACATATTAGCTGGTCAGATACATCTTCCCTTGATCTTCCCCGCTAGCCATGGGACTCTGCTCCTGGATCCCCACTGTGTTCGTTATTCTCATGGTTGTGAGAATAATACTGATAACTATCAATTAAAGCCTGAACTCTCTCTCTCTCTCTCTCTCTTAGTTTTTTTATAGTATAGATGAAACAACAAATATTTCTTAATATTAAAATATTAAAAGAATTATTTATTTCAACTTGTAAAAAAAAAAGCTTAGAACACAATTTAACTATATAATTAGAAGAAAATAGAATAGATTCTTGTTAAAAAAGTCTAGATAAAACACACACACACACACACACACACACACACATATATATATATATATTTTAGCATTCACTGTTTACGACAGCATCATTCACCAGTTTTCTTTAAAACCTTACCTCTCTTCATATTGTGCAAACCATCACATTGTCTAGATAGAAATTGGGGATTCTACATTAGAGGCTAGGCTTCAAGATCGAAATCCCTTGAGATTCCCCCGCTTGAGGCATGGAATGTAACACAAGACTGAGTTCTGGCTAGTGGTGGGGCCTAGCACCCTACTGAGGTAGTTTGTGGTTAAGAAACCCCTTGGAGCTGAGTTTATAAGTGATTTCGTATCCGGCTTTGGGTGGCGGGGAGATTACAGACGCAAAAAAAATTAGTAGAACAAATTTAATTTAATCATATAATATAATTAATTTAATTTAATCATATAATTTTAAATTTAAATTGAATCGGCTGTTAAGTATTGTCGTGTTATGAAGTAAATTATTTCAAACATACGAGTATTTAAATAAAACTAAATTTAATTAAACAGAAAGATTACATTTACGTCGCATTCAGTGAATTGGACAATGACAGGAACTTTGCCGTTGAGTGTGTAACAGTGTTCCCGAAAGACTGCTGTTAAGACCCAGCGTATTTAAATGAGGTTATTTAATTTTTAAATGAAGTTGGCATACCTGCTAAATTCTCATATTTTGTGACTCCTTTTTAAATGAAGAACTTTAAATTTTATTTTTTTAAGACCTTAGGGTAGCTGCACTCGGCTGCATACGACACGCACACCTCCTGACAGTTCACTCGGCTCCGGACGGCTCACACGGCTCCATCCACACTATAAAAACTGGCTCCGCACTAGAATAGTTTAGTCTAGTTCGATCCTCCGTTATAAATGCATAATTAATACATATACTCGTAATAATATTATATACATGATTACAAGTTCAAGTTTACAATAAAAATAACTATAGACAAAAAGGTTTCATTAATGCTTCTCTAAATGTGATATCATTTCTTGAATTACTCTTTTGCTTATATTAGAGATCTGTAAATACAATTTTTCTATCACCCCTAGTTTTAAATAAATTACGCTCCCTCTATGAATCATGAGACAGACCTTGCCGTTGGTGAGGGGGCTTTAGTGCTCAGTGATACAGAGTATCTGGACCAAAGGTGCAACCATACCGGAGAGGTACCTGTTGAGAGCCAGACTAAGGAATGATTCCTGAAAGAGGGCAGCAGCTCTTTCAGTAGTTGTTAAGGGCGTGAGTCAGGACGACTTAAACGGCCATATCAACATCACCCAGTCCTCTGAGTACTGCGCAGCTGAAAGCAATGCAAAACTACAGCTGCTTTTTTTCCAAGAAAATGTAGCTCTCTGCATTTTCATATAGCAATGATGGAAGCGCCTTCGTTGGTAAAATATTCCGGACCCCGTTCGGACCTCCAGGTGGGGACTACTAAGTAAGGGGGTCACCAGAAAATTAAAAAAATAACATTCTATGAGTCGGAGCGTGGAATGTTAGAAGTTTAAAAAAGGTTGTTGGGTTAGGAAATTTAAAGAGAGAAATGGATAGGATAAATGTAGATGTAGTAGGAATTAGTGAGGTTCGGTGGGAAGAGGAAAACGACTTTTGGTCGGGTGATTTTAGAATATTTAACTTAACTTCAAATAATGGGCAGGCAGGAAAGGTTTCGCAATGAACATGAAGATAGGAAAGAGAGTAGAGTACTTCAAAATGCATAGCGATAGAATCATAGTAATAAGGATAAAATCAAAACCTAAACCGACAATGATTGTTAACGTCTATATGTCTACAAGCGCCCATGATGGTGATGATGAGGTAGAGTGTGTATACGAAGAAATTGATGAAGCAATTTCCAACACATAAAGGAGATGAAAATTTAATAATAGTTGGAGATTGGAATGCAAGCACTGGAAAAGGCAAGGAAGGAAATATAGTGGGTGAATACGGGCTGGGCAAAAGGAATGAAAGAGGGGACCGACTTATAGAGTTTTGTACGAAATATAATTTAGTAATTGTCAACATCCAGTTTAAAAAACATAATAGAAGAATGTACACTTGGAAAAATCCAGGCGATACTGCAAGATATCAGATAGATGGTATCATGGTTAAGAAAAGATTTAGAAATCAACTCGTTGACTGTAAAACTTATCCTGAAGTAGACATTGATAGCTACCATAATTTAGTGATAATGAACTGTAGATTGGGATTTATAAACCTGAAGAAAAGGTGTCAGATGAGTCCGTGGAATTTGGAGAAGCTTGAGGAAGAGGAGGTAGGCGGTAAAGAAGATTTTTGAGGAGGATTCTCAAGAGTTCTGAGTAAAAAAGATAAGGTAGAAAATGTAGAAGAAGAATGGGAGAATGTTAAAAAGGAAATTCTTAAATTAGCAGAAGTGAACTTAGGCGGAACAAAGAGAACTGGTAGAAAACCTTGGGTTTCAGACGATATATTGCAGCTGATGGATGAACGTACAAAATATAAGAACGTTTGTGATAAAGAAAGTAAAAGGAACTATCGACAATTAAGAAATACTATAAACAGGAAGTGCAAACTAGCGATAGAAGAGTGGATTAAAAAAAGTGTTCAGAAGTGGAAAGAGAAATGAACATTGGTAAAATAGACGGAACAAACAGGAAAGTTAAGGAAAATATTGGGGTACATAAATTAAAATCTAATAATGTGGTACACCGATTTAAAATACGAATGGTAAAGTCGATAGCTGGGTGGAATATATTGTTAAATGAATTAGAAAATGGTGTTATAGAGGAAGAAGAGGAAGGTGAAGAGGATGAAATGGGAGAAACAATACTGAGATCTGAATTTAAGAGAGCATTAGAAGAATTGAATAGCAGAAAGGTTCCCGGAATAGACGGAATACCTGTAGACTTACTCGCGAGTGCAGGTGAGGAAGCGATTGATAGATTATACAAACTGGTGTGTAATATTTATGAAAAAAAGGGGAAATTCCGTCAGACTTCAAAAAAAGTGTTTTAGTCATGATACCAAAGAAAGCAGGGGCAGATAAATGTGAAGAATACAGAACAATTAGTTTAACTAGTCATGCATCAAAAATCTTAACTAGAATTCTATACAGAAGAATTGAGAGGAGAGTGGAAGAAGTGTTAGGAGAAGATCAATTTGGTTTCAGGAAAGGTATACGGACAAGGGAAGCAATTTTAGGTCACAGGTTAATAGCAGAAGGAAGAATAAAGAAAAGAAAAACAAACCAACATACTTGGCATTTATAGACCTAAAAAAGGCATTCGACAACGTAGACTGGAATAAAATGTTCAGCATTTAAAAAAAATTAGGGTTCAAATACAGAGATAGAAGAATAATTGCTAACATGTACACAGGAACCAAACAGCAACAGTAATAATTGAAGAACAGAAGAAAGAAGCCGTAATAAGAAAGGGAGTCAGACAAGGATGTTCCCTATCACCGTTACTTTTTAATCTTTACATGGAACTAGCAGTTAATGATGTTAAAGAACAATTTAGATTCGGGTAACATTACAAAGTGAAAAGATAAAGATGCTACGATTTGCTGATGATATAGTAATGCTAGCCGAGAGTAAAAAGGATTTAGAAGAAACAATGAATGCATGGATGAAGTCCTGCGTAAGAACTACCGCATGAAAATAAACAAGAACAAAACGAAAGTAATGAAATGTAGTAGAAATAACAAAGATGGACGACTGAATGTGAAAATAGGAGGAGAAAAGATTATGGAGGTAGAATTACTAAAGATGGACTAAGCAGGAGCGATATAAAATTCCGAATAACACAGGCGAGACGAGCCTTCAGTCAGAAATATAATTTGTTTACATCAAAAATTAATTTAAATGTCAGGAAAAGATTTTTGAAAGTATATGTTTGGAGTGTCGATTTATATGGAAGTGAAACTTGGTCGATCAGATTATGTGAGAAGAAAAGATTAGAAGCTTTAGAAATGTGGTGCTATAGGAGAATGTTAAAAATCAGATGGGTGGATAAAGTGACAAATGAAGAGGTGTTACGGCAAATAGATGAAGAAAAACGCATTTGGAAAAATATAGCTAAAAGAAGAGACAGATTTATAGGCCACATATTAAGGCATCCTGGAATAGTCGCTTTAATATTGAAGGGACAGGTAGAAGGAAAAAAATTGTGTAGGCTGGCCACGTTTGGAATATGGAAAACAAATTGTTAGGGATGTAGAGGGTACACTGAAATGAAACGACTAGCACTAGACAGGGAATCTTGGAGAGCTCCATCAAACCAGTCAAATGACTGAATAAAAAAAAAAAAACGCTTCAAAGATATTAAGGCAAAATATAGTCAAAATCTGTAAAATTTTTAATTTTGTATGGCCACACCTGTTAGAATGATTTCGCTGATGCTTTCTTTTTTATAAATAGCCTCAGGCACATCCTGAATTAATGACCAACAGTAATCGGCTAGCATGTTAGTATTCCATTTTCCTTTATAGCGGCTTTCCATCACCAAACGTTTTTGGTGGAAACGTTCACCGTGTTCATCATTTACATCTCCGAGGTTGTCCGGAAAAAATTTAGATGTCTTTAAATGAAGCCCAAGCTGTACTTTCTACATTATTTAACATCGAGTTAATTTTTTGTTGGCTTTTCAAAATTTTATTTTCCTATAATTTCATTTTTTGAATATTTATTTAGGTAGATGGTATTTCTCCGTCCCCATAGTTGCTAAAAGGAATAAATAAGCAAAATAAAATGTCTGTTTTTAAGATCATAATATAACATTAAATTGACATGTGATTAATGTTTCTGTTGCAATTTAGTTCTTTTCATAAGTGAAGAGATGAAAAAAATACCATAAAAATAAAAGTGCTAAAATAAATTTTTAAGTGAGATCACACTTAAAAAGAAGGAAAATAAACTTAAAAAGGAAAATAACTTTTTAAGTGAGATCATACTTAAGAAGGAAAATAAATGTTAAGTGAGATCATACTTAAAAAGTAGGCTTTTAAACGAGTGAACTAGAGAATGCCATCAATCATAGCAGCCAGTCCGTCAATCATCTTTATTTATTAACTTTTTTTAATGATATAAGTAATGGGCATCAAGAAACAAAAGATTTATTCATACATATTTTCAAACCTATTATTGCATACATGTTAAAGAAAGGAGTCAGCCTTTCTTTAACTTTAGTGTAAAAGAAAGTTCGATATCTGTTCTTTAGTTGTCCAGTGACGGGCATGTATATATATATACATACATACATTTTTTAGATAAAAAATAAAATGTAAACTATATTCTATGAATAGTATTTGTAGAGAAATTTTCAGTAAAACTAAAAATAAATGGAAAGACAATATTTATCATGAAATAAAAAATAAACCGTTTTAATTTGACAAGCTTTTTTTGTTATATCTGTAGGCTGATAGTATAGTTTTTGTCCAGGTATATTTTTATTTTATTAATTGTGTTGAGGGTTTATACATAATAAATTAATTTTCTTACACACTTATTCAGTGAGATTTCTTGTTATATGTTAAAATACCATCAAAATGTAATACAACATTTTTTTTTTTTAATTTTCTAATACAAAACAAATTATAATACGATTTAACTAATGTGTGATTAATTTTCACATATCACTTGTTTTCGTTTTTCAGGTATTAATGATACTATATTTGCGAATTAAAAATGGTAAACTGTAATAGCTCTATAGTAGTATGCTATAATGGAGAATAATAACAATAACAATAATAATAATAATATTAACCTTATATTACAATCAAATTTTAACAATGATATTAACCTGAAGGATTTTCTCTGCTGGATCGGATCCTTGCTGCGTCAAGTAGGGTGAATCCAGTCCATGCGAGTCAAGTTCAGTGGGTAAAATTCGGTGTATCTAGTTCGGTGTATCTATTCCGGTGTATCTAGTCGGGTTTTTTTTTGTGATCCGGTGTATCTAGTTCTAGTCTTTTTTTTTTTTTTTGTGATCCGGTGTATCTAGTTCTAGTCGGTTTTTTTTTTTTATGATTCGGTGTATCTAGTTCGCTGTGTCTAGTTGTCTAGTTCGCTGTGTCTAGTCCGGTGTGTCTATTCCGGTGTGTATCTAGTTCGCTGTGTCTATTCCGGTGTGTCTATTCCGGTGTGTATCTAGTTCGCTGTGTCTAGTTTTCTAGTTCGCTGTGTCTATTCCGGTGTGTCTATTCCGGTGTGTATCTAGTTCGCTGTGTCTATTCCGGTGTGTCAAGTCCGCTGCTAACTCCCATCTGTACGCCTCTGTTTCTTCTAACACGTCCCGGGTGGGTTGGATCCTCGCCAAAACCCTCTGAAAATAAAACGTAAAAGGTCAGTATTCCGTTATCATTTTGTATAAAAAGTTAATCTTAATTTTTAAATAAACTTTTCAGTTCTTTTGATGGTATTTTAACATTTCATACAGCTTATGTATTAGATTTAATAACAAATATATAAAAAAAATTACGGAAATCACATGTAATTATTAATTTATTATGTACGTCCCCAACACATTTAATAAAATATGAAATTGGTTTGATAAAATATAATTGTAATTGATTGGATTTATGGGAACAAATATAAGTTAACAACATTACCAGTTCTCAGGCGAGCCTAGTCGGTTAAAAAATCGGGATTACTTTTATATATATATATATATTCTTTTCATTCATACCGTTTTAAATAGCCTATTATCAATGAAATTGATAATTCTATTATTAATTGAAGAAATATGTTTGTAAGATGTCTTTTGTTTAATTGATCATCAGTTATACATCTTTCATCTGCAAAAAAAATTAAAAAACATTAATACAGATTATTTTATAACTAATTAAAATTACGATTATATAAAAGACAAAAAAATATTACCTAGATACATTTTTTACAATATAGACAAAATGAAAATATTTTAAAATGTTAGGTATGCAATTTATTATTCAGTTTCCTTTTTTTTTAAATACGACTAAATAGTATATATTTCACAGTAGTAAGAGCCCTTACTACTATGTGCGAGCGCTGGGATGTCGGTAAAGCGGATCAGATAGTACCTGACTCCCTGGCTCGGGTTAAATCTGTAGGAGGCAGTTGATTCTGTAGGAATTCACGCAAGATCAATGATCCTGGGCATATCCAACCGCCTCTTCGCCCGCACCTTGCGACAAATTGAATGGCGTCACTTTATTCATGGAAACTTTTAACTTTCACGATTTCTTGGCAGAGAATCCACATAAAAATGCCCATCTAGGAGAGCCTTTGGTGCGTTGAGTTTGGTGATAAAGAAGAAGATTCCGAAATCTGGATCACAGAAGCTGCAGGAGGACTTGTCAAGGAGACGAAGAATTTTGCTATGGAACTGTTCGTTGAAACCGTTAATGATCTACAATCATCGCCGCTACTCAAGAAGATGGGACGTATAAACACTGAGGTGTTACTGCATGCTACGCTAAATACCTTCAACGCAGTAGTTGTGTGAAGGGATTTGTTGAACACCACAGAAGACGAAATTGTAGAGGAACTCTATGAACAAGGAATTGTCGCATGTCGTCGACTGAATACACGATGCATTAAGATGTTTGCCCATTCATCACTATTGCGGTGTTTTGGATATCAGAAATTCTAACATACAGTGGCATGATGCACTAGGATCTGTCCTTGTGGTGACCCATTATATCCGGATGACCCGTGCAGGGATCCGCCGGTTTGTGTCAACTGCCATGAGCATCTGCGAGATCGCGAAACTGTATAATTTATAAGGAGGAATTAGCAATCCAAAAGATAAAGACTGTTTAAAACGTCAACTACATCGAAGCTAGAAAATTCACCGAATGTTGCGTCTTATGCTCAACTTGCTGCAGCTCCTGCAGATTACTTTAAATTAAAAATCGCAATCTCTTAACTGGCATCAGATCTAGCGAACACGGTAACACGTATCATCAATGACAAATTGAAAATTTGTCCTTTACAGAAATTAGTCTAAAATCAATACAGAAAAAAAGCGGATAGCTCCAAACAAAAGTTGTTCCAGACCTGAGAATGAGCTCCCGACTGGTGAAAATGGAAGGAAAGTAAATTAAACAGCACAAGTCGTTTAAACATAATGCACCGACGGTAAAAGTTGAAATAGAGAAAATCCCCATTCAAAGAATCAGGAAAGAAGACGACTTGATGATGATTGTTGGAAGGGAGAGTGATGGATAAACATCAATGAAGACCCGGAAAGCTCGGAGGCCTCTAAAAGAAAGCGAGCTTTTTAGCCGCCCCATGCAATCAATGCTCACCGCACCATCTTGCTCACTGTCTCAGTATCATCTAATGCCGGCAGTAAAATATCCTCCATATATATTACGAAGATGGTTTGGAAGATTTCATTTCAGAAGGCTCAGACAGCCTGGAACACTCTGGAATCAGAGGTGGAGGCCATCAGGAAGATGGAGAAAAAAAGCAAATGATGACCTAAAGGCAAATCTAGGCAATAGATGTGCATGTAAGCAGTTGTATAAGTTCTTCTGATTAATTTCATGAAAGGATGAATTTTTAATAATTGGAGGAGTTTAAAGCAGTTTTGATAAATTTGACATTTCTTTATAAATGAAATATATGTTTCTTACTGGCAAGAGCTCTATATACCTTCTACATATCGTGTTCTAAGGAATTAATGTCCTATGACAAGTCTAGTTTTGTATAATCTGTTTGATAAGACTAGTTTCTTCTGACTAGGTGGCTAGTTGTTTTAACAGGAAGGGAAAGAATTTTTTATGTCCTTTGTTTTTCAGGAAAAAGTTAATGACCACGGCAGTCGATGCCCGTATCCCCGGAAAAAAGTTTAGTTACACTTTTGTATTTCTTTAATTTTTTAGTTTTATTAATTTTTTTCAAATTTTGCAAATTATTCTCTGTTGAAAATATGTATATATAAAATATAATTTTAACATTATTTAAAATTATAATGATATATTATAATTTATATCTAAGATATATTTTAATAATGATAATAACTAATAATATTAGTTACAAAACCACTTAGATCCAAATTTTTCAGCTTTTACATTTTTTCATTTTCTAACAGTTTACCATCTCGTACATACACCAAAAATATCATACGATTTAAAACCAGACAGATCCTAGACAAAACCCAGACATATAAAGTCGCCGGTTTGTTGCAAAACCAGATAACTTTCCAGTTAACCTTGAATTACAGATGTTATTGCATGGCTCGAACCCTTTTTGAGGTCGTGTAATTAATTGAGCTGAAAGTTGAGCTGTATTCTTAGTGTCCAGCAGTGGAGGCTCGTAGCTAAAATTAGTGGTGTGCTGCTCCAGAAAATTTTTTTCTGGGCCTTTTCAAGGCCATGGTTAAAGTTTTCTGTAAAATAAAAGAAGCGAAAAAATGAATCAAATATAATAACTGGAAACAGGATAATAATCTAATTCTACATTTTTATCACATTCAGGAATATGGTACACTGTTTTTTAGCACAATGTGCTTAAATAGTCTGTTTAGCCGAATAAATAATAAAATGTTAAATAAAACGATAACTTAAAATGTTAAAAATACTATAACGCTTAAAATAATTATATTCCGGTGGTGCTTAATTTAAATTTCTATGTACCCAGAAACAAATACTAATTACCTAAGTTTATACTAATTACCTTCTCTTTCGCCCTTCCCGTGTGTTTTTGGACAGATTTGGCAATCAAAGAGCCCTTGCTTCTTCTGATCCGCCATCTTCTGATCGCTATTGAAACAACTAATAAATTTCTTCCACCGACTAAACTAGAAAAGGAACGTGCCATACACACGCGGAGGAAAAAAAAAACCTTCCACCAGCACGGGTGGGTCGGCATTGCGGGAGCTGACTGTGCTCTCTCTCCCTTGTAGCCTCGCATGAAGCTTCCTATGTGCGCATGCGCACAACAGCCAAACACCACTCCGCTTCATACAAAGATCTTTGTATCTTTTTCATAAACTGGGGGATGGCTACTTTAAGCTTACACAGTGCCTATACGAGAGCCGCCACTGGTGCCCACGTTTTGATATAAAAAGAATTAGAATTTGTGGTTATTTTAATAATAGATAATAATTGGACTGGAGTATTATTCTGAAGTAGTTGTTTAAAGGAAAAAGCTTAAAAACAAAAGACTGTGGAAGCGATATATGGAAAAAAGACAAAGCTGTTTGTGATATTAGGATTATTTCTTGTTAAATAGGTGTAGACCTACAGTTAAGAAAGCAGTTTTACAATATTAAATTTTATAGCCGAAACAATCTTAACGCAGGCTTTTTACTGTTAGATGCATAGCCTAATTTTAGCAATTTGCTCGTGTAGGCCTATGCTATTACTTTTTATGTTGGTTATTCTCTATAAGGCTTCTAGTGCTGTACAATTTAATATTCCTTTGTTATTCGTATTGAGAAACGTTTGATTTAACAATAAATTTTCAGTTTATAAAATATGCCTACATGTTTTATATTTTTCTAAGGTTTTGCAAATGACTAAAGCCCAAGGTTTTTTCACAAATAGGGAGCTCCCGGAATGCCCAGAAGAATAACTTAATTTCATAAAAAACAGACTTATGAGTGCACCAAAATTACATGAAACTGAAACAAGATAATTTTATTGTAAAATATGCAGAAGCCAGTATTCCAAACAAAAAAAAAACCGTACTGTTATTAACAGAAAATGAGTTTGTTCCATGTCCACAAAATATTTTATTAAAATCCCTAAGAGAGAAAAGGTTTAAATATGCCAAAGGCCTTTCTTAAATACACTATTGTTATCATAAAATAGTGTTACTAATATTATTTACATTATAATAAAGCTTCATAATAATGAAACGTGTAATAATGTTTCATAATAATTCAAGAATGACGGTCAAAGAAAGTTTTTTTCATCATATTTTTAGAACGCGATTCAACATTGGTTTTAGTAGGCCACGGGTTGACGAATTTTCAACCTGTATTTCTTTGAAGGAAAAAATAAAACGTGTGAAAAATATATCGTATTAAATCGACTCCTTATAGGAAAAGATATTCATCGGCTGTAATACAAAAATACAAAGCCTTTCTATTTAAAGAAGAAAGGGAGAATCCTTTAACTATTTCTTTTGGTTGCTAAAAAATCAGGTTCTGCCACTCATCCCTGATGAGATTGCTTATTATTTGAGACCATTACACAAATGAAATTTCACAATAATAATTGGCAGCTCTAAAAGCAAACAAACAAAAGAAAATGTCTTGTATGAATGGAATGAAGCCGATTATAATAAAGGATCTAACGAATTATCAGCATTGTACCACTGCTTAACAAAACTTCAAATTCCTGAATGTATTAGAGAAATTTGCTTTGCCTGTGAGGTTTGGGAAGGGGCAAAGCAAGAACACAACCGTGGTTGGAATGTTGTTTGTATGGTTTCTGAATTTTACTCCCAAAATGTGAAACAATTGCTTCTAATTTTCCCTGTAGTTGGCCACTCGTTTCTGCCCAAAGACAGTTTTTGGTCTCATGGAAAAATAAATTAAAGGTAAGAATGTTATATTGTTAACCCTGCGTAGTACGATGTTATATTTTGGAACTGTAGTCTCATTAAAAAATAACATTGATTGAAAGTATTGTCCAAACAGTAATTAAACCTCCCGGGAAGTGGCATTTTAGCTTTCACCATCGAAAAAGATTAAAATTCAGAAGGAACAAGAAAGGTAATAATATACTAATACGTGGTGAGGTCAATTGCCGTAATGACATTAGAAAATTTAAATGTATTTGCGAACCTGGGAAAGTCATTAAAGATGTTCCTCAGCCGAATATGATCGAAAAGGGAAGATGGTAATTTTTTAAAACAAAAATAATGATGTTAAAAAATTACAATCAAACCACTTCGGGTAAACATGGAGAAATTTAATATTTTATAAGGAATTATTTGATGGTGCGTTAGAAACGGAAATAGAAAATGAGGCATCAATCTCTGAACCATGTGAAGAACGGAGGAAGTTCCAAATATACTTGCATAGAATTTTATTGCATTGCATCTTAAAATAAAATCATTAAGAAGTTAAATTTCAGTATGAAAAATACTCTACCCTAATACTATTTCACAAATAAGTCACAATGTTTTATCATTTCATAAATTTGAAAGAACAGTTTTTCAGCTCTCCTGAAAAATGTATATTTCTCGATGTATCTGTATTTGAAACTATATAATTCATATATCATAATTAAAATTTTTGTATTTAACACAATATATGTATATATATATTTTACTAAAAACATACATAATTTTAATTATCGTCTTACCATATATTTGTCATAGGAATTTCCTACATGTTTCGCCGTATCAATGTATCAGCATCATCAGGGAATGAAAATATCCACAATTAACGTTTTGCGTCAGTCTTACACACAAAAAACACATATCACACCACAATATTACATATTAAAGTACATATTTACAAGAAGCACGCAAGCAAATTGCCATGTAACCCGATCTAAGTCAATGCCTGAACTAATTAAATTCTATTAATCTTCAAAGTTTATTTGTTCATTAATGAGATTTAAACTGAGCGATATTTTTATTTCTGTATATTTGTAAACCTTCCTACGCATCCATATTATATGGCCTTTTTTGTATAACAAATGTATGGTAAGGTGGTAATTAAAAATGTTTGTGTTTTTAATAAAAATATATATATACACCATATGATAAAAAATGATAAAAAAAAGTAATATTAAATTATTAAATATTAGTAATATAAAATATTAAAGTAATATAAAATAAATTACAGAAATATTAAATTACATTTTCAACTTACCTTATTTTAATCCAGTCTACAGAGAATAAAATGTTGAAAAAATATAAAATAGTTGCACGTCTCTATCCATTGTTACTCACTGTGTTTATAATGTCTTTTGAGTTTATTTTCAATATTTCTTTAAATTATGTAATGATGTCTTCTACGATCAAAATTTTATGATGAATGTGAATATTTACTTTTTTAATAATTTTTAAATGATTGCTATGAAACAGAATTATAATAATTTTATTGTTACTTTAATTTTTAACCTTGTTTACTTAAATTCTTTTTTTTTATTATTCTATCAGTGTACAGTTTTGTACTAGTGTTCACATTAAGTACTTAAAAACTTGCCCTACATGATTGCAGCTTTGGTTAATGATGTAGTCCAAATACTGAAAACATTGAACTAGATCAGTTACCAAAGAAATATTAAAATGGTTATTTTTTAAAAAATATTAAAAAAATGTTTAAAATATTGATTTGGATTAATTTTTTTGGTTACCGTAGACATTTTACTTGGTAAAGAACATCAGAGAAAATATCTATCACTCTATTTTAAACACGTTCACTTGTTCATCTTTGGATATAAAATTAATGAATTTACTATTTACTTTTTTTTTCTGTTTTTTGCGAAAGTAGATTAAACTCATTTATATTAATTTCTAATAAAATTAAAAATGTTAAAATTAAGTATTTAATTTACTGAACTATATTTAGAGTGATTCAGATTGGATCTATTTTACCAAAAGTAGAGAAGAAATAAATGAAGCACAAGAAAAGTGATTAACTTATTTTTTAATTTTTACCATTTTAGGAAAAGCCTGAGTTCATAAAAGTATATAAACTGTGATGAATGATCGGTGTAATGGTTAGCATGCTGGCTTCAAAATCAGCCAGTATTAGGTTTAATTTCTGGTGATATTTTTTGACCTATCATTTTATTCACCTTATCTTTCTTCCAAAAATATATGCATTGCTTGTCATAAATCGTAATACTAAAATATATTTAAAAAATGTAATGCGGACACCACGTGACTTCCATGTAATCCTATTAAAATACATATACACATTTTTTGCTGCACTTCATTTAAATTTATTTCATTTGAAAGTGAGATACGATCCTCCCAATTCTTTAATAAAGTGGACAGTTACACAGTTCCATTGTGGTGGAAACCACATTGCATCACATTTTTTTGTGGTGTCCGTATCAGCATTTTATACTAATTTGTATATCAATTTTCTTTCACTCAAGTAGTTATGTATAGGTATAAGTGAGAACTTACCATGCACACATCGGTTTGAATCAGACTTCAAATTCATATATTTTTTAAACTTTTTTTTAAATTTAAATATATTGATTTATTGATAATTACACTGATAAAAAAAAATTAATGTTTCTCCAAGTGTTATATACCATTTCTTGAATTGATTTTTTTGCATACGTTACAGATCTGTAAATACAATTTTTCTATCACCCTTAGTTTTAAATAAATTACGCTTCAAAAAAAATGAAGGGAAATGTAGTTAAAATATGTATAATTTTGTATGGCCATACCTGTGTTAGATTGATTTCACTGATACTTTTCTTTTATAAATAGCCTCAGACACATCCCGAATTAATGTCAAACATTAATCGGCTAGCATGTTAGTATTTCATTTCCTTTTATAGCGGCTTTCCATCACCGAAATATCTTGGTGGAAACGTTCACCGTGTTCGTCACTTACGTCTCCGAGGTTGTCCATGGAAGAAATGTATTTTCAAAGACGTATTACATCCCATAGCTCTGTATCAAGTAAGAAGTTGATTAACAATATCGTGGTAATTGTCGGACTTTTGACTGCTGAGAAAACCTTTGCAAAGGTCTTTAAATGAAGCCCAAGCTGCACTTTCTACATTATTTAACGCCGAATTAAATACATCATCTTTGACCAGCTCTCTTATTTAAGGACCAACAAATAGTCCTTCTTTAATTTTTCCTTCACTTAGATTCGGAAATTACTGCTGGATGTACAAAAATCCGGGACTATCCTTCTTCATTGCTTTTACAAAATTTGTTATTAGTCCTAGCTTGATATGGTGAGGGGGTAAAAATATTTGTTTGGGTTCAACTAAGGGCTCATGAATAATATTTTTCCCATTTGGAGTTAAGTTGTCTCGTTTCTTCCACTCTTTCGTAAGAAAATGTTTATCCCTAGTTCGGCTGTCCCATTCCCAAAGAAAAAACATGTTCTTAGTAAAATCTAACTGCATACCTAGCAAAATAGCTATAACTTTCAAATCACCACGTATATTCCGGCTATGATTTTTATCATTTATTTTTTCAAGAACGTCTTTCTTCACATGGTATGTTACTTTCAAATTAATATCATAAGCGATCGGTATCGAAGGATATTTGTTGCCGATGTGTAAAAGAATCACTTTTAAACTACACTTGGACGCATCTTGGAAAGGCGCCAGTCCTCAGGTTCATGAACTTGTCCTAAGTGCAACATAAGTTCATCAATATTTGTGCAATAAACCAAGTTATTTTCATCAATAATGTACTGAGAAAATTATTTTTGTCTGCTTCGAAAGCCCGAAAATTTTATATTTTTTTAAAGTAAATTCCAACTTTTTAGTCTTATTCCTAACAGTTCAGCTTGATTTTTTTGAAAAATTTAAATCCCTAACCAAGTCATTTAATTCACCATGTGATATATGATGCGGCTTATTGGAAGATAATTCAAAATCAAAATCATTGTTACCTTCTTCAGTACTGCCTGATTCTTCATCGCTACTTTCGAAACATACATTCACGGGTGGCTCAGGAACTGGAAAAATTTCACTGAGGTACAGGCCTGATTGCAGTTTGCAATGAAGGATATTTTACAGTATGCTTAGAATTTTTAGAGACTCCAGATACATTTATTAAACAAAAGTAACAATCGGTTACATGATCCTTTGGTTCAAGCCAAACCATAGGTACACCAAAGGGCAAAGCCTTCCTTGTACCTTTCAGCTTACTCCTTAAATATACAGAACAATTAGTGCATACTATGTGAGGAGCCCATGTCTTATCCTGATCACCAATTTTACACTCTAAGTGCAAATGATATGCTTTTTTAATTAAAGATGTAATGTATTTTTCTATTTGATTTTACGGTAAGCTCACTACATATATAACAAAAGGCATCCACATCATTTACACATTTTCGAGGCATTATGAACTGTACTGTTAACAAACATAAGACAACAATAAGACCGAACGAAATTAATTCATTTCTAAATTCAGTGCTACATACAAACAACACAGCTGTGTTTTCAGCTGCATATTTTGTTTGACCTGCACAGACAGGTCAAACAAAATATGGACAGGTATTTAATCTTGTCCATGAATATGTGATTATGATATGATTAATTCTTTGTCTAGTATTGTTTATTTATAGCTTACAAATTATGTTATAAAAGTTAAACAATAAAATATGAGTTAACAAAATACAATGTAGGAGCTTAAAATGCTAACTATATATTGAAAAATGAAAAAAAATCCTTTAATTGAAATTTAAATATTTTTCAAAAATGGTAGGTGATAGAAAAATTCTGAGTTCATATTCATTTTCAGCATCAAAAAACAGATTAAAACCATGTATCACATGATAGGAAACAAAAATTATGTTTATCAGTATAATTTGTATTACATTCCAAGTCAAGATTTTTATTTATTTGTATGCACCAGCTAACAGCAAATATTTAGAATAATTTAAATCCGACCGAGTTATTAAAGCAAGTGAAAAAATGTATTAATGAAGATGAAAAACATTTTGAACATAAAATATAATTGTTAAGTATTTTCTGAAATAAAATAAAATTAATTCAGTACTTTTATAAACAAATTTCTAGTGACTTTTATGCCACTATGTGTATATTTTGTTTTATTTTATACTTTTAAACTTGTTATGTATTATTAATATGAAATTATAAGTGAATTTAAATAAAACAAAAACCTTGTTTCCTTATTTGTTCGGTTCAGAGTTATTGAAAAATATCTTACATCATATTAACTTATTATTAAATCCTTCAACTAAGGAGTGAAAAATAACAAACACTTATAGTACTAGTGAGTGAAAAGTCCTTGTATCATAAATATACAGTTGCTTTTAATAGATTATTTCTTTATAGTCCTGAAAATAATGTAGTTAATTTGTAAATCTTAGGTCTAAATGATTTATTAATATTTTTATTGTTATTAATACATGTGTCTTCCGTTTTTTGAATCTGTTTTAAAATTTATACTTAAATATTTATTATAAATAGATGTTTTTAATAAATATATTTATTCAAAAACTGAATATCTATGACCTAATTTTTTTCTGCAGTACAGTTATACTGTACAGTTGTAAAGAAAAACTATATAAAAAAAATAAGCTGATCAGGTAAACTTTTATATCTTGGTGTATTTACAGATCATGACGTTTCATGACCCTTCTTCCCCCTTCACTGACCAAACACAATTTTAGCATTGTAAAGTTCTGGACATATGTATGTTTTTTATGTTATTTTTTTGCCATCCTCAGACTGGATGGACCGAATTGGATAACATTTTGTAAGAACATTTCTTAGATAGAACAGTGATGCTTTAATTTTGATCAGAATCGATCAAAGGGTCATGAAGCTACGGCCTATATAAATCTATTATCTGAAAATCTTACTCAAAGGGTATGTACATTTTTTCACATAACTTAATGCCCTTAGTTAGTAATGTCCTTAAGACATTTTCCTTTCTTTCATCACTCTTCCTTTTTTGATATATTTTTTAAGATTGAATTAAGTGAGTTTTATGAATTTCTGTAAGAAGACTTTAGAAAATGATTTATTAATGCCATTTAATTTTGATTATGATCGGTCAAAGGGATAGGAAGATACGGTCGGTCATAGGGATTCCTGAATCCCAGAATGTTAGTCAAAAAATACAAAAAGCGTTTTACATAGTTTTTACTTGCTTATTTAAATATTCCAATGTTCCATCTAATGTTTCTTTCAAATATGTCAAGTTCAGCTTTGCAATTAAAGTTTTGAAGCTCTTTGTCGGCTTTTTTTAATATTAAATTTAAAATATATGTGTCACTGTTTACCAGCATATAAGTAAACTTTATTTTAACTTTCTTGTCATCAAAGCTCGACAGCTATGCTGCAAGAAGGAAAGTATAGTAATCAATCAACAAATGGGATATAGGTTTTTTAGCATTTCTCGACATTTTATGACTGAGGGACCCCAAAACAAAAAAAAAATTGGAAGGTAATTTCTGTACGTACCTTTGTGCATATTTGAAGCTTAATAACTTTTGACTGGATAAACCAATTTTGATCAAATTTGACACAGAAACTCATGTACGTGAGGCAATTTGTTACTAAAGTTTTGGGGTCAATATTTCCAGAGGTTAGGTAAATCAATTTTGAGTTAAATTTTCCCAACATTTTGCAAATATAATCTCGCTTTATATTAAACTCAGTAAATGCGTGCGTATGCTTATCTTACCATTTTTTTTAAAATTGCCCTTAAAATTCCCCCCTTCCCTTAAAATAGGAAAAATGCCAACTTCTTGATTGCATATTTTTTAATTGAATCTTTTTTATGTCTTCTTAGGCAAAGTAGAAGTGCAAATGAACCCAAAAAATACTTTGGTGGGCATATTGTGGGTGAAGGGACCGATCAATATTTAAAAATATTGATTTTTTGAATTTTTAAAACGTTTTTGGTTTATTTAAACTTTTAATATACGAGTATATAAAATATTATATTTAATTTTCTAAACTTTTATTGTTGTAATTGTAGTTTTAAATTAATACTGTTATTAAAAGTTTAAATAATAAACTTTAGTATAAATAAGTCTAAATAATAATACTGCAATAAAATTTTACCACAATTCATCCCCACCACCAAAAAAGAGATCTTAGGCAACTTTTTATTGGTTGTACATGGTTGTTCAATGGAATTGTTTTAGCTTCTTTCATTTAATATAGTAAAAGTAGAAAATTTTTTTTAATTTCTTGGAAGGTGATTTGGAGATGGGGGAGCAAAACATTTTACAAACAACCCGACTTTTTGAATTTTTTAATATATAATGTTAATTTTATAATGTAACTTCAATAATAAATTACCCCCATCTCAAAAAAGGAGGACAACTTTTTTCAGGAATCATTATTTTCCCACTATATTAATATAAAAACCAATGCCAGGAAAATATTACAACTTTGCTGTCAGCTTTTTTCCCGATTATATATTCGTTTCTAGTAGCATTTGAAATTAAATATTGTTCAGTGATTCCTGGTTATTATCCCAAACTTATTACAAAAATTATAAGTTTATTGCATAAAGGTAGGTTTAAAAAAATAATAATTTTTCACCCGTGTGAAACGGTTAAAAATAATATAAACACATATCCGATAAGTTGCCTAATAACAAATCTTTTGTAGTTAATTTCATCAATATTTAGAGTTTTCCGATTAAAGGTTTTATATTTTATAAAGCCCTATTTAAAAAATCACAATAGCCTCTTTTTGAAAGAATAGATTTTTCAATCTGAAAAACGGTTTATAAAATAAAAATAAAACTGCATATCTATTTTAATAACCGAATCAATCATATAATTTTACCTATAATGATTTTCAAAAAAAAAAAAAAAATCATGTAATGAAATTCATTGTTAAAATGAATTTCATATATATATATACACACACATACATATATATATATTTCGTACTGAGCAGACATACAATATTAGCTTTCCTATTTCTGACAATAGAAATTAATAATTTTCGGTTCCCTTCATTACATTGTTCTGCACGGAAAGGTATCACTTATAAGGAAATATTTATTGGTCACAGCCTTTGTTATAACTAAAGAATTTAAGTTTCTACGGTAAAATTGGGAAGCAATTGGAGTTGCTTTCTCTGAGAGTAATTATGTTCGTTCCGATTTATTGCTGCTGGTCTGTGTGGTGAAGAGAAGGAACGTTTCAGCGAAGGTTAGTGGCTGATTATTTCAGTAATTTTACTTCATTGATCTCTCGGTATGTTGATATGCAACAACAGGTGCAATGAAGAAATCTTTCTCACCCTTCTTAGTAAGCTTGGCATGAAACGATTATTAGTCATAAGAATGGATAAACATTTTTGGGAGTCACATCATCGCATATCAGATCGCTACAGTCATTACGGTTATAGATCCAGTATACACGTTTTTTTTTCTGTAAATTTGTTAAATTTTTTTCAACTATAATCACAAATAAAAAGTTGAGCAAAACTATTATAAAAATAAATTTGAATACATAGTTACGCACCAAACTATTTAAAAATAATTTTATTTAAATTGAAACTTATACCATTTGTTAAATAATCATAGTCAATTAATAATGCAGAAAAATATTTATTAAAAAGTGGACGAAATTAAAAGAAATAAATAATAAACAATATTATTGACAAATAAATAATCGTTTACAAAACAATATTAAATAAGTAATTTAAATGGAATTTGAAAATAAAAATAAAATTAAAGAAACATAAACAACTGTTGTCTAGGCTTATTCAGCAGAAACATCCTGATCCTAAGGACCTATCCTAAAGATCCCGCCCGCCTTGTGACAATTCCGGTCACCACGCCACCCCTACCGTACCTAGCTCTGATGGGCTTTATGTGAGGTCATAGTCTGAACCCACAGACTGAATAACATCTCTCAGTTAACAGCTTGGTCTTCATTAGGATTCCACCGATGTAAATGACACGAATGACAATTTCCATCGGTGTAAGAACGTACTATCAATAAACGCAAAACAAACTACTCAAGCGAACAGAACTGAGTAGAAATGAAATATTTAAATGTTGAGCTCTAGCCCTACCAACAAAATAAAACGAACATCGTGAAGTAACAGATCAAAAAAAAACACTACGGTGCGCCTATCTTGGCTACAAGGGAACGCCCAAGCAGTCCCTAACCACCCGAGTAATTCGAACTCGCCATCCTACGCTCCCTTCGTAATCGCTAAAGGACCAAATATTTCATGATGTTACCTACAATTGACCATTTGGTCCGGCTATCTCAGTTAACATTTAAATCTAAAATAGACCTAATATCCCGAGCTGTCTCACTTCGCCTTCCTTTTTCCTTTTTTAGCCTCCGATAACTACCGTTTAGATAATACTTCAGAGAATGAATGAGGATGATATGTATGAGTGTAAATGAAGTGTAGTCTTGTACATACATTCTCAATTCGACCATTCCTGAGATGTGTGGTTAATTGAATCCCAACCATCAAAGATCACTGATATCCACGATCTAGTATTCAAATCCTTGTAAAAATAAGTGGCTTTACCAGGAACTGAACGCTGGAACTCTCGACTTCCAAATCAGCTGATTTTGGAAGACGCGTTCATCGCTAGACCAACCCGGTGGGTTTGTCTCACTACGCCTAATCATTTTTTATCATACCGATGACAGACATTTAAAACATGAAGGCATCATTTAATATCCCACTCCACGGACACAGACCCGGATCAACCAGGCCGAAATGAGCCAACCTATTCTAGCCTTTTAAATCTTCAATCCGGATTGCCAAACCATAATCATTCCTGATGATGATTGTGTAACAATCCAAATAACCATCTAGGACTATATTTAAGTAAAATTTTAACGCTTTTTTAAAGTTAATCTTTTTTCCTTTCAATTATTTAATAATTAAGAAAGTTGACGCCAGCAATAAATTCTTCTTACCCGTAACTTTTGGAATATAAACAAATCTTCGTTATGGTATTGAATTGGATTATCTCCAAACAGGGAATTCAATTCGTTTTTATTATACACTTCGACTTTCCTGTCAAATCGTTCTCTTTCATTTCTAGATTCTTTTACGTATCAGCTGATCAAATATTTTCAAATTTATACATATTTCCTTTTTTTGTTTCAAATATAAGTTTTACGTATTATTAATAAGAAATATTTTTAATAGAAAATGTTTTTAATTTTAAAAAGTATTGAATATAATGATGGAAGTAATAATTTGCATTAGAAAAAATAACAAACTATTTTATAAATTTAAGTAAATAAAAAATGTTTTATTCAGATAATTCAAATGATTTTTAACTTACTATTAAACTTTGTAAACCTTCATGGGACTGGTAATATAACAGCCAATGAAATCCATTAAGAAAGGTCTATATATATGTAACATTTTCAGTTAAAAAATAAAGATTGTTCATCGATCTTCGTAATCAAAGAGGTTCTTAATGTAAATAAAATGAAATTTTAAGAATACATTTGAATCGTTGCCTTGTATATTCTACTCGTGTATAGATGAAACGACTTAAATAAAACAACGTGTTGAAACTTCAACGTCGTTTTTTCAATATAAAGTTGTCCACTTGTAATGAATTGTCCCAGTGTAATAGATCTTCTTAGACTTACATGGATGAAAACCTATAAGTTTACGGATGTGCAAATCACCGCCATCTCAATAAAATTCAAACATTCCTGACTAAATTATTAAAAAGAATCGTAAACGTATCGTATTACCACAAATGTCAACATCATTTTAGTAAAATTATTATCAAGAGAATTCAAATAAAAACATTTTATAAATCTAATAACGCATGGAAATCTAAATATTTATAATACTACGACTATGAGACGGCTATAGTGTAGATGTACATATGATTTGTTACAGTATTTATTTTTGACGTGAAACGTCTTTAACAAACGGGTAAGAGAACGTAAATTTGTAACGAAAAGGTCTCTATCGTCCTACCGTGATAACTTCCTAATTAGAGACACAAATACGGTGTCATTTTATAACTTGCACGGTCAGCTCGCCGATACGACTTTGAGTTTGCGTCACTGGCGAGTGTGTTGGCGGAGAGCGGGCACAGCACAGATCGGCCAAAACTGGCGCTCTCGCTCATTTCCATTCAGTGTAGTTCACGACTTAGACGTTATAGCGCAATGATTCGTGTGTTTGTCTTTACAGTTTGTCGAGATAAATCGATTTAAGTAATAACAAGTATATTTTAACAATATTTATGTGTAAAAAATTAAATATGTAAAAAAGTATAAAAATTCGATACGTCAGCTTCAGCCCGCGCAAAAGCAAACCGGAAATATAAATTACACGTTACGTTGGAAATGGGAGATGACGCAAAAATACCTCAGTGTGCGGTGTAGAGCGAGCGAGACCGATTCAGGAGCGTCCCAAAGCTAGCACGGCGCGCTCAGTGAACGACGGCGCGGGCCCCTGTACCGCTGCTTATTATGGCTTATGTTTCTTAGTTCTCATATCACAAACCAATGTTGAACAAAATTGTCGTCGAATAGTAGTTGAAATAAATATCGTGTACCATTTAGTGTCTTTTTATCTTAAAATTAAATTTAGTATGCGGTCAATGTCTCGTTTTATTTCAATCCAATACACTAAAATGACTCGCTTACGTATAGACTGACCAATTAATCTGTACAGTTGGCCAAATGAAGAAACTAAAATTTTCCATTGTGGAGACTTTCAGTTTTTTTCAAAAAAAAAAAATACATTAGTGGCTCTTCATTTAAGATAAGTTGGTCAGTCTGTAGCTCGGAGGAACTTTATCCAAGGTTTGTAACGTTTCACTTTAAATCAACGGCCATGCGTCCTGACACATCCCCACCCAAGTTTTTAATATTCTGATATATTTAACTTTGCATACTTTCAACTTAAAAATTATACCTATTCATAAATTTATATATTTCATTAACTTAATTAAATTTGACTCCAACTTAATTAAGTTGGATTGATCATTTGGCTTAATACTTCCAGATATTTCAATATTAATGTCATTGTTCGTGTTTATCTTCATTTCTGTTATTATACTTTACTGAATTTAAAATAAATAAATATGTATAAACTGGATTATTAAGTAATAGATAATGAATCAAAGTATGACTTACGTAGAATGTTAATATTTGAACAGTTAAACAAAGAAAAATAAAATTTAGCAAATTCTATCTGGAAACAATTTATTTTTTGGTAAAAGACAATAATCCCTCTTATTGGTGGAGGAACTTAGAGATTTTAAATGAAAAGGTAGGATATTTTAACTGATATTTTGACAGATATTAAACTGAAAGACATCTGACTGTCTAAATAATCCTAACTAAATTGCTACCGTTTAATAATTTTAGCAGCCAATCACAGAAGTGCCTTACAATATATCGAGTAGTGGTCTCATTCAGAAAATAGATTGTTTTCAAACAGGATCATTTGGTAAGTTTTTATTGTTTTTAGTACTTCATTGTTATATAGTTATTTAAGAGGTATTGTAGATCACTTTTGAAACTAGCTATGAAAATATTGGTACCGTTTCAGAATTTTCCTCCCAAAAGGTTATAATAATTTTTAACGAATGGTACGTACATTAACATAACCTTTCTTTCTTTTTCCTGTTTAGCCTCCGGTAACTACCGTTTAGATAATTCTTCAGAGGATGAATGAGGATGGTATGTATGAGTGTAAATGAAGTGTTAGTCTTTTACATTCTCAGTTCGACCATTCCTGAGATGTGTGGTTAATTGAAACCCAGCCACCAAAGAACACCAGTACCCACGATCTAGTATTCAAATCCATGTAAAAATAACTGGCTTTACTAGGACTTGAACGCTGTAACTCTCGACTTCCAAATCAGCTGATTTGGGAAGACGCGTTAACCACTAGACCAACCCGGTGGGTTAATTACCATAACCTAACCAAACTTAACCCACCGGGTTGGTCTAATGGTGAACGCGTCTAAAATCAGCTGATTTGGAAGTAGAGAGTTCTAGCGTTCAAGTCCTAGTAAAGGCGGTTACTTTTATACGTATTTAAATACTAGATCGTGGGTACCGGTGTTCTTTGGTGGTTGGGTTTCAATTAACCACACATCTCAGGAACGGTGAAACTGAGACTTTACAAAACTACACTTCATTTATACTCATACATATCATCCTATGAATTGTAACCAGAACGGTAATTCCCGGAGGCTAAACAGGAAAAAGAAAGGTTCTTTCTTTTTCGGACTTAATTTACATTGGAGTGATCAAAAATACGTTTTCAGCTAATAAATAAATCCAGAGAAAGTTTTATTTTTGTATTAAAAAACAAGATGAAACAAAAATTGAATGCTTCTTGCTACCGTCGTCAGAAATTTGAATAATTATCAGGTAGTCTGCCCTCTTCAATTCGTAGATAAAGTGGTAGCATAGTTACTCAGAAGAATGTAACAGTTCTTATCTCAATGTTTAATATTTTTATTTATTTTTTCGCCTTTGGCATTTAATTTTTTAATTGATTTTATATATTTTATAAGAAAATATAGATATCTCTAAAATAATATTTTCATCATTTAATAATCTAAAAGTACATAATATAACCTGACATTAATTAATATAATTTGTATTAGTAATTCTCACCGCTAACTTCTAAATAAATTATATATACACAAATAGAGTTTAGGTAAGTTTAAATTTTATTAAAAATAGTTTAGATAGTTAATTATTTTTACAATAATTAAATGCCTTTCTCAAAATAATGAATGTTATGTCATTTTATAATATCTATTAGTCACCATCGGGATGTTCTTTAACAAAACGATGAAATTCGGTAAAAATAATGTAATGCGAATTCCGTGAAAATAAAGATTATTTAGTTAGTTTTCGATTACATTTTACTACGTTCAGGTGATTAATCAGCAGTTATTAAAGAATGAACCATACGTTTTCTCATAGATTTTTTATCGAAAATCAACTTAAAAAAATAATTAAAAAATTACGCAGATTATTTTTTTGCCGTTAATAAAAATGAATCAGATAGACCGATATTTAAAAATTAAATAATTTATTACACAATTATTTATAATGAATGTATACATTTGTGTTTAAAAATATACTAACTTTGCATTGCAAGATGTCAAAAGTTTGGTTTAGAATAGAATTTTTCTTTACTAGTTAATAAGTAAATTGTGAGGATTACATTAATTTTCAAATCTTTATTACCTCTTCATCTCACATGTTCTATTAAAATTATATTTTTTGGCTTAACTGTTAAGAATTTTATTATGACAAAATGACATCATTTATTATATTTTTTGGCTTAACTGTTAAGAATTTTATTATGACAAAATTAAAATATAATTTTAAATTAAGTTAAGGCAGAACTACATGCAGATGCAGGTAAAGAAATGTTTAGTGGATAACAAAGTAAATTATTTATTACCATAATTTACAGGTAAGTTGCAATTAAAATTTATGATTTAAAGGCGTTTTCATTTGATGAGCTTTATTCTCTTCACTTATCCAAAAAAAAAATTATAAATGATTTTTATATTGTTTGATAATTATAATACTCCAACAAATTTTGTAAATTATGCATAAGAATATTGGTGGTTATAAAAATCATTTCCCAACAGTGAAAGTTGAGATGCCACTCTTATCCCAAAAAACTTCAAAAAAATTTCCCTTGAAAATCTAGCAGATCGTTTCTCTCTTTGGTAGATACATTAAAACCCGCCAGGATATGCTTCTTCTCTTATTCGAAATACTCTAAGATTTGCAGTTAACCTGGAACTTTCGATGTTATCCAAATTAATCGCATCATTTCTAATATTGTATTGATCTTCAAGACAAATTATTTTACATATAATGTAATTTAATTACACTCATAAGCTATAATATAGAGATAAGCCTTTAAATATTATAAACAAAGATTTATAGAATCAAGAAGCGATGAGCTAATCCCAAGTTTTCCTAATCCTTTTAAATGTTATCTCTGAACTTAAAAAAAACCTATGGAATTTTTTTTACTTAGATCCCTTCTAATCTTTTGTTACAATGTCTTTCCCTTCCTAAGAGCTGCTGGACACTTAAATGTACATTGATGTTACCACTTCTCTGCATTAATTTTTTAATGCTTTTTACTTATTGTATTGCACATTTTATGTATTGTAATAATTAAATTGAAAACTCACAGATTACAATTTCCTCTCGAATCTAATTTGATGAAAATGGAAGATTCTATTCACGATTAAATTCTGGGATAAAAGTGCTCAATCTGACAATGCTGAAAAATAAAACCAGTTTAGTTAGTATTAAATTATTAAAAATAAATAACAAACAAGTCTATAAGTTATATTAGTATAATATTTTGTTTAATGATAAACAGTTCACACAAATAAATCCACAAATAAATTACAAAATTCATCTTATGCTTTTTGTTATGAAGAAATTTGGTGGATTAAATTATAAGAAGTGAAATTAATTCATCAAGACATCTAAGTCTAGTATGTTGTGGTTTAACTGCTTTCAACGATGGCTGTTATTCTTCTGAATGAAAATGCATAACCTTACCCTATAGGCCACTCAAAGACTTTAGTTGTTGGTTGAAGTTGGAGATTTTTATTGTTATTCCTTTTGTTTGGACACTGCTTGAATACCTTCTCTTTATTAAGATAAAGATTTGTCTGTTAATTGGTATAATGAACTAACAAGGGGCTCAGAAATGGATGGGTGGTGGATTTCAAAAATCATTTCTACAAAAGTTGGTGTTGTGGTGCAACAAGTACCCGAGAGTGGAAAGTGACTAGACGAAAGTCTAGTGAAGATATGTTTGTAAGATATAGCGATCCAAGTAACAAAATATTTAGACACTGTTTTTTTTTTTTATATTACCAGAATTCATGTATATGCTATATTTGTCTATACATTGTGGAGGACTTTTCACGATAGCTTTAGATTTTTACTAAAGTAAAACTTGTCAGCTTTTATCCATTTGTCCTAACATTGCATAAGAAAAGCTGAACAATTTTTTGTAATTAAGAATTACATTAAACCTGATCAAAGTTTAGATATTTATTTTAAAGCATGATAGAGGAACCGCAGCTGATACAATTTTTTTTTTTTTTCATTTCTACTTACGTAGGAAGAAATTGTTGTTTGAAAAAAGTCAATAAAATGATTATAGACATTTATATATGTCATTTGCCATAAACAAAGGATTGAATGCAACAAGATATGAGATACAAGTCCCACAAAACGGCATCACCATTTTCTAGCGATTACCCATTGTCTTCTACCCAGAGTAGGCCAAGCCCACTGAAACACAGAAAATCTCTCACCTGTACAAGCGACACCTTCACTCTATTCAACACTGGGACTGGTCGTGTATGTAAATCAATATTCTTAATGAAAGTGAAAGTAATTGTATCTCTTTCATCTGTTGTGCTTTATATGCATCACCGCATTGTGATTGTGACAGATTATGTAATTAAACAACTTAAGATACAACTTCTGCTAGGTCACAGAGAATGAATTGCAAAAGGTACTTCACAGTTGGGGACAGTAACATCATGTGTTGCATCGACTACTCTTTTACCAGCATTAAATCGAATGAACATGTGATTTATGTGTAGATAGCTGATTGGTGACAGCACATTATCCACTTTGCTTCTACTTAATAAAACAGTAATTAATTCTTCTAATCTAATATCATTGCAGATGTAAAATAGTTATTTAAAAATTATTGGTTTTTAATAAACATACGAATAATCAAATGTTCTATTAAATGTAAATAAAACATAGTTTGTTTAAATTTAAACATATTGTCAGATATTGGAATAACACTAGACAAAAAAATTTGTATCTAACATGTTGCACAACTGTCCTTACTGTAATTTGGGTGCTGATCTCAAATATGCTATTGAAATTGTGTTATGTAAAGGTTTTACATAAATCGTAAATTTGTAATGTTTTTTTTATAAGAAACTCATTTTGAAGAACTGCTAGTTACAGTTCAGAGTGGCTTCTGCATTTTTACTTTTAAACAATATGCAGACATCCTAAATAAAGAAAAAATAAAGCAGTTTTATTAGATAATGGTAACAAACAAGCATCCATTCAAGCAGCTCATGCGGTTTACATAAAAGAAATATATGAAACTGTGGAATCAATATTAAAAGCAATAAAATACAAAGAGCATATATGCAAGTTTCCAGTCATTTGAAAGTTTTTGCGTTGCTTCTTGGTTTACAAGGAGAGTTTAAAAAATATTGTTTTCGTTGTTTTTGGGGTAGTCATGGTACAAAAAGTCATTACTAAGTAAAGAACTGGCCATTCTGGCAGAACTTTATGGCCAGTGAAAAAAATGTAAAGCATTTATTATTAATTATGAGTGGTAAAATCATACCGTAGCCATTTCACGTAAAACTTGGACTAATGAAAAATTTTATAGAGCCACTAGACAAAATGGACGAGGATTTAATCATTTAACAATAGGTTTTCCTAGTTCAAGGAGAGTACATTTATCAGTCCACAAATCAAAACAGTGCTTAAGGATATAACTTTTGAGGATAAACTTAGGGAATATGAGTTAGCTGCATGGAAGTCCTTCAAAGACATTGTTGGTATTTTTTAGGAAACAGTAAAGATGAAAACTATGTTTTTATATTTAATAAGCAGTTAAAACCCTACAAACATTTAGCATGTAGGATGTTATTAAGAAATTCATTTCCTACAGTCCCACGTAGACTTTTATCCTGAAAATTTGGGCTCTGTCAGTGATGAGCAGCAAGAGCGTTTCAGTCAGGATATTCTGACTGTGGAACATCATTACCAAGGAAGATGGGATCTTGGAATGATGGTCGACTATTGTTAGTTTTTATTTAGACAAACTGATCAAACATCATACAAGCGAAAACATTTGTCAACATATTTTAAAAATTCAGTTCCAATGATTTAAATGTTCAAAAACTCTATTGAATATATTTCAATTCATCTGTATTTGAATAAACAAAAATTTAGCCGATTTAAACAAATTATAAATAACTACACACAAATAATAACTTTTTTGAAATACTGTTATCACACTGATAACAATATCTTTGTGTAATTTTGTTATTACACAAGATTTTTCTAAGTTTTGAATTCAGCCCCCAAAATTTGTTAAAATCACCATGTACAATTCTAGATATACATTTTTTTTTTTAATGTTTTACTGCGTTTTAAAAATTCTATTAGACATTTACGGTACTTACTTTTTATTCAATCCAGATTTGAAACTACGGTTGATAGTCACTTTAATTAAAATTTTCCTTATCTTCCATAATCATTCTCCACTTTCAATATTACATTTGAGAATCAGTAACCATTTTTTTGTCACAGCTTCCACGAATTTAAAAGTACTCCCAGTACAGCACCTACAACTCAAAATCACTTGGCAAAAAGATTAGTAATGACTTAATATGAACTGTTCATTTTTTTTTTTTTTTTTTTTTTTTTTTTTTTTCGTAGGAGGAGGAAAAAGCTCTAACAGCCACCGTCTGCACCCGGAACAGACGGTAGTGTCGGGCTCTCACCGACTAAAAAACCTCCCCCTTAGGGAGGAGGACCCTATTAGGGATTGTGATCGCGGACGCGACTTAACTAATAATAAAATAATATTTACGTTGTACCTGAAAAAACATACACAGCATATACAAAATTTATATCTATTTTTATAAAACTTAATTTACACTCCTTATCTAAGTAATTTTAATGTAAAATTTATGTTGAACCTGAAATAGAAACATACACAAAAATAGACATAAAAAATTCCCTAAAGGAAAGTTCCTATCAGGGGACCCTACTGGGACTATGCACCTACCGCGATTTTATAAGAATATTATACTATCAACTTAAAAACTACACAACTTATTTTTAACATGAAAATTTATAATATTAAACAATAATAACAAAAGTAAGTACCTTTAGTAGAAAATTATCTTACAATAAAAGGGAGTACCACAATGTAAGGAGGGCCACTTACATGGCAGCTCTCCCTTAGAATATTAAATGAACCGTTGAGTTACCTGAAACAAAAGAAAATAAGACAAATTCAATTAGCGGTTGTGAAATTAATATAGTTTTGTTTTAATTATTAAATTCATTTCATGTATGATAGCATTGAACTTTTTCTAACAAAAATATTTATTAGGAATGATTAGGTGGTCCATTTTTACTCCTTAGATATTTAACCTGAGGTAGAAGTATTTATATAGACATTTTTTGCAGAAATAGAATCGCTACCTAGGTAGTTACACAAGAAAAGCTATACCCTCCTCCAGACTAGATAGATATAAAGAACACTGAATTTTTTACGGACCCCGCATCATTAGATATCCATTGAGAAATCATTGAAAAACACCCTTTTAATAGATCAAGGTAGAAGAAAATAAAGGGAAAAAGTGGAAGTTAGAAGGTTAGAAAGGAATAATCCACAGAATATTGCTATACATAACAACTTGCTCAAAAAAATTCTAAGCCCCTTTTAAGGCAGCAAAGATTCCTCTTGTACAAGATCAGAGCGCTTTACAAAGAATAGATGCAAAAACATTATTCTGAATTAAGGTTCACTGATGTAGATGGTAACAAATCTATATCGCATCCAGGAATGTGTATTATATGAACCTACTTGGCCGAGCTAAAATTTTCAGCTAAGAATAATGTTGAATGGTAACAAAAATCGATACAGGATATCGGTATACCACCTGATCCTTTTACTAATTTTTATATTATTTTTTTTTAAATCATACTTAATATTTTTATAGAATGAAATGCATCATTTATTTTCTTATTATTTTTTTGTAATTTTATATAGGTTTCCACTTGCTTTGATTGCTCTGGTATTTAAAATTCATTAAATATTTATGTGCCATCTACTTTATAAGTATATTCTACAAATTTTGACAAAGATGTGCAAGCATGGTTTCATTAAATTTACATTTAATGTAATAAAAATAGAGTTTAATACATACTGGAGATACAGGGTACTGCAAAAAACGGTCAGTGGAAATTAATATGGCAAGTTTAACTTATCTAATTACTGTGTTTTGGTGGTTTATATTTCAAATAAAATATTTATCAGAGACAAATTAGGCATTGACCAGATACTGTCATTTCTTGATATGTAACGCTATTATTTCTTTTCTTTATTATACTGTTGTTTCCTTTATTGCATTTATGTTGTAATTTGCCACACAAAATTTCTGTTTCGCATGACATTTAATGACAGATCTACCTAAAATTTTTTTTAAATTTAGAAATAAAAGTACCTGCAGTATCAAAAGAGAAAGTTGCCTATCAATGATATAAACTGGAGTCTAAACTAATGGCCTGACCCTCTCTTTTTCTGTTTAGCCTCTGGAACCACCATAAGGTATTACTTTAGAAGATGATATGTATGAATGCAAATTAAGTGTAGTTTTGTTCAGTCTCACATCGACTATTCCTGAAATATGTGGTTAATTGAAACCCTACCGTGAAAGAACACTAATATCCACAATCTAGTATTCAAATCCATTTAAAAGTCTTTACTAGGATTTGAACCTTAGAACTCTCGACTTTGAAATCATTTGACTTGCAATGACGAGTTAACCACTAGACTAGCCACAGTGAGCTAATGCCCTGACCTTGGCCCCTGGTACAAGGCAAGTGATAATGGTTGGCTGAATTCACAGAGTGAGTATTTCCATTACTTGGTTGCTCTAACTGAAGCTAAACATTATATAAACGGATGGAGTCTTAATAAATACTAGTATTATCATGAAATTATATGGTGTAGTAAAGAATTAGTAGTACCTTAATATTTTACCATTTGGCAACACAGCTATACATTTATCGCCACGGCTAATCCAAAGATCAAATCCATCGAGCAGCTGAAAGAATCGGTCAATCTGGTAGTCTGAAGAAATAGGATGCAGCATGAAGTGAAGAGTTGATGAGATGTGGAATGTAATCTGGTAATCTGTATTATTTCTAGTCTCATTTTTATTTATAGTTTGTAAATTTTTGTAGTGAGGAAGATAACGTTAATTTCACACTTTGATCTTGATCGCACTTTAATTTCACACTTTATTTACACCAATCACTTTATTTACCCCACAATTTCAAAATATGTGAAAATAAAATAATTACACACTAAAAACCAGAATCAGTACACGCCTTTTTAATATGCAAGACAAATATATTACATACAAAAATTATTAAATTTTGAAGTAATTTGGATTACTGTTTTGCTAGATGGATTTTTTTTCAAATAATCATTCTACTTAGGTTTTTACCACAAAAAAATGGTAAATTTTGCAACTAAGTTAATTTTTTTAATAAAAAAATAAGCAAATAAAGTGAAATAATTTATTATGGCACCTCTAAAATCAGCTGACTCTGGTTTGAAAAAATTAAACTAACATGCAAGCATGCATCTTCTCTGAAGCAGGTTGGCTGAATGCAGATTGGGGAAAGCAAAGGGGTATTCAAAATTTAAAATATTTCAAATAAAATAAAAAATTCTTAAAACTGTAATTAGATATAAATATGCTCTAACCTTCAATTTGATTAACACCTAACAAAAAAATTTAAGAAAAAGCTTATGTAATATAATATTATCAAATAAAAAAAAAAAAAAATTAAAATTAAACATATATTATATCCTACATGAACCAGATTTAAAAGCTGCATTTAATTAAGAAATTGCCTCTATATATTTACTTATTTTTTAAATTTTTTGAACTTATTTAAATGATTAATTTTGTCAATGAAATGAACAAAATTTAACTAATTTACAAAAAAGGTAATTTTAAAAACCCACTCATTAATATTTCAAATTAAATTTTATATAGCAATTAAAACTAAAAAAAGGAATTTTTATGTGATTAAATTTTTAATTAAAATATAAATTTAAATTATAAAATTTAATTTTTTATGAATTTAAATTAAGTTATAAGGAGGACTTCAGCCACTGGTAGTGAAGTGATGAGCTGAAAAGACAAAGAAACATAATAAACATAGAATAACTATAAATATTATGAATAAACTATTTCTAACATTAACATATATCACCCCCCCAATAGATATACACAGCACCCCCCCAACCGAAACAATATCGGGATGATGAAATGCGGTCGCGACGCGGTACGAATGCTTTATGTACCCAGATTTCGCGAGAACTATTCATTGCATACAACATAGATATTTACAATGTCAATATGTAATCAAGAATTATAATTAAAAATAATTGTGTATCATATTAGGTAACTGATAAGCTAAGATTTTTTGTCTGTATAGGTAACTGATAAGCTAAGACTTTTCTGTCTGTATATACACTCTAATCTGTGTGTTGTTACAGTTACATAATTTGAAACTGTATTTCTAAAAATGAAATCGAATTAGAAGACTGAACTAGGGAAATATTAACCAGAAGATTTTTGTTTTATAATTTCAACAGAAAAATGTTATCAATTTGAAGAAATATAACTTAAGGGATTTTTCTATTATTTTCAATATTAAAAATAGAAGATTTTTTAAAGAAATCAATTACTCAGAGAGTCTTTAATCATAATGAATTTACTTGTATTTTTCATATTTCTTTTTTTCCCTTTTGTACCTGTGCAGGTGTATGCATTACTATCCAGACCTCTTAATTACCCCCTTTAAGATTCTCTTAAGAATGCATTTTCACAGCATAATATGGCCAATCCCAATTGGAATTAAAAAAACAAAAGTCTATAATCTATATTATTGAAAAAAGGTAAAGTTACTAATGAATAGCAAATGGAATCAAATTGTGATCAATGACAATCCAAGTGAAAAGGGGGTATTAAATAATGCAAATACTAAATGTAATATTGAAGTTACCTTTATCTGTAGGATTATAGAAAAAAATTAAATCTTATTATTAAGTAATCCATAAGGAGGTCTTTTTTGATCAGTGATATGTAATATAAGTACAAAGGAATTCTATATGTGAACAGCGGGGGGTGCAGAATGATTAATAGCAGGTGACAGGTACCGATTAAATCACAAATTCTAATCTTGTATAAGAAAAGAGAAGGTGCTCGATTTCAGTTTTACACGGTTTGGAAAAATGGTTTATAAAAAATATACATTTATAGAAATAAAGTAATAATTTCAGTGGGCAAGATATGGCATATACTTTAGAACACTAAAACCAAGGGGTTTATATATATTTAGTTTGCTCATACAAAAGGTTTAATGTAGTGTATTTTTAGGTTTAATATTCCTGTAAAAGTTATCAAAGGTGTAATAGTGATGGGCCTTTTAAATAGAACTAAAATGATTCCTGACCGACATACTGTAATAGTTCCTTGATGTTTCTGGGCAGAAGACCAGTATATGTTCAAATACTGTGTGACAGTGTCAAAAATAGATTTATGTAATGTTAGATGCTTTTAGAATACTTAGGGTAAGGTAGGAGATGTTTTTAAATGAAAGCTAAAAAATCTGATTGTGTGTTGTATCCTTAAATTTATTTATATATATAGATAATCAAAGGGACATTTTGGATTTGATTTTGTTGTTAAGTATGATTATTTATTTAAGAAATTACTTCATATAATTATAAAAATGAAGGTGAATTCACAAAGAAAAATAAAACGAGAGACTGTTTTACATAAACAGATCTAATACGATTGGAAAAAAGCCAATACTATGAATTAACAAATCACAAATTTCTATTTATTTTTTAATAAATGGTAAAGTTGTATAAACAGTCTTAAGTGGTTTATATACCCTCTTCCTTAAAATCAATTATATTATAATTTAACCTCTCTGAAGACACAGTTCTAATTTAATACTTGAAAATCAAATTATATTACATTTAAATTTAGATATTCTACTCAAATACAGCAGAATGAATGATATACATAAAATACCCATCAACTAAACTTAAATTAGTGTAATTAATGTTAGTCAATGTTAGTAAAACAATTTTTTATGATAAAACAGTTATATTTCTAAGCTACATAAAAAGAACATGCAATTACAAACTACATGAAATTACTAGCTACATAACAAGTACATGCAATTACAAGCTACCTAATTATTTTATGTATATTATTCAAATTACTGTATATGAGCCTACAAAACCCTGTAAACATAATCTGTATATGAAATATACATAGCAAAAAGATTTATCTCTCTCCAAAGAGGTTAAATTTAAATATTTAATTAAAAGGTTAGGAAACTAATGCTTATTAATATTTTTGAAAAATTGTATTTGCATTACATTAAAAAACAGAGAATTCACATAAAGAACAAAATTACAGTGTACTACTTGTTATTATGAAAATAAATGGAACCTTTACAGTATATGGTCATTTGACTTTTTTCTTGAACGTATGAATATAAACTGGGATTGTATTTTTCTTCCTATATGAAGTTTTACAAACGGCTATACATAAATTCAGTAAAATAATTGTAACTGAAAGAAAAAGCAGAGTAAAAAATTCTAAATGATTTCAATGAAGAAATTATTTGAAATAATTGGCTAACTTTTTTATATGAATGTGGTGACAAAAGAGATATACGGCATTGTTACATTAACCACTAAAGTATCTAACCTAACAAAGTTAAGAATTACATAAAAAATATATTAAAGCGTAGAATAAAATTCACTTAGAAGAAAAATGAGTAATTAAAAAAATTATGCCCTTATTTTTTCTTTCTACCTAGTCATCTGTAATCAGAATAAATAAACAATTTGCACCTGCTTGAAAATAATTAAAAAAATACTATTAAACTTTTTTGATTGTATTACAGTATTCAGAAGCTTGAGTGCCGGTTGGCAATTCACTACAAATGGGAACAAGTATTTGGATTTGAATATTCTGTTTTTATTTATTAGCGAGCTGAAAAAAATTAAAATAAATTTAGCTAAAACAGGAATGGTTGATTACACAATAAAACAGCTTTACAAAAGATTTCTTTTTCAGGTTACAATCGAGAGACCCAGAAATGAATGCAGGTAACTACAACTGAGGTCCAGGAAAAATTTAGAAATATGGGAAACAAAAATAAATTTTAAATTATCTTTAATTAAGAAAAGATAATTTCTTATTATTATAAACTCTTGAAAAATAAATGAAGAATACCTATGCAATAATGGAAAATATTTGTACAAGTGATAATTGGGGCTTTTATTTCTAGAATTTTCTAGAGAATTACAGAAAAAAGAAATTGAACAACATAGATGTGAAAATGTGTGGATGTCCAATAAGATTTGGTTCAATGATTTTGTATGAAAGAAGATTAAGATTGTTCAAGTGGGGAAATAACACAATTATTATGATCTGAAAAAAACTAAAGAAAGATAAGAGTATTTTAAATATGATATAAAACTGCACATTATTGTTTTTTAATTCAAACTACAATCTTACCTTAATACAGTATTTCCTAATAATTAAAGTATTCGATACATCAAATAATAAAATTTGATGGTTCCTGCAAGATATTCATCGTACTAATGTATTTGTACTTATTTTCAGTAGACATTAAAGGTAGCCAAGCGCAAGAAAAAACCTATCTATTCAGTACATATAAATTACACTTAACTATTTATAAGTAATGTATCCAGATGTAATATAAAAATTAGGCAATTGCTATAAAATTATTTAAAATATTAATACATTTTATAGCATTTTCTTGAATAAAATTCATTTCAGTTCTTACATAAAATTCACCAGTAATTAATATAAAAATTTTGCCAGTTGATGCATCCATTTCAAAAAAAGATTACATCACCCCTGCTTTTTTTTTAATAAAACAAATTTTGTAAAATGTAAGATTATTATTTATCTATAATAGATATTAAATTAAAATAAAAAAAGTTCAAAAATAAATTGTAACAACGTGCTTTAGAAAACCACGTTAAATTTAAGCTGTAAATTAAGAAAGAAATGTTTAATTTAAAACCGATATATTAAAAAAAAAATAATAAATCTATGTTGCATACAATAAAATAAATGTCCCTCACTTAAAATAATGTCCTAAATTGTGTGGTTTTCTTTTCTAGTAGATTGTTCAAAGTCCACACGAACGACTTGCACACCGCAACGGATACGCCACGACTGAAAGAATACGACGGTCTTTTACTGCGTATGACGTTCAAAAACAAGTTAATTACCGTTCTGTGTTTCTGATTGGTCAATCATATCTGAGTTGTGTAGTCTCTAGAGACTCAAGCGCTCCCTCATGACGTATCGTAATCCGTGCACAGTTAAAACAATTGACAAACAACTATAGACAATAGACAAACGAATTGAAAAACAAGTTAATTACTTTTCTGTGTTTCTGATTGGTCTATGGTATTACAGTTTAATCGTTCTAATGAATCCCTCCGACATAACTTCTTAGTAATTTTGAATAAATAATCACGTGAAAATATAAATCTAAATTTAAAATAAAAAGAAGGAAATTATTTCAAAACTATTTTTTTTGCCTTTACCTGTATTAAAATATTTTATAAAAACAAATTACGTCATCAGAATTGTCGATGTAGTCGAAAATTAACCGAATTTTTTTTCAATAGTAATTTACAGAACTGAACTTTTGTTTTTTGCACCGATATTTATTTTTTTCTGTTAAGTAAAAAAAATTGGTAATATTATGCTCTCCAAGACAGAATAAGGTATTAATTTGTTAATTAATATCAGTGAAAATTGCTAAATATAAAATGAATTTTGTTATAAATTAATTTCCATACATAATATTTTTTATTAAATGGGATATATTAGGTCCGGCCTTTGCTAACACCGAAGGTCTCGCACAAAAATTCTCCCTATATCTAACTTCAATTACACGATGCACTCAAATCATTTTTGATTGTGTCTTTAAACGCCAAAAATACTATCCTCATGCTAACAAAACAAGTGTTGAATGCAACAACGACAGTTTTGTCCTACAATTCAATTTACTTAAAGTCGTCTTGATTTACTTAAAAATCAAGAAACTCATTTACAAAGTTAGTTAGCCTCTAATAAAAACATATCCTTCTCTCTGCTCTGATCCGCATTCGGAGTGAGGTCACTGCCTATCATTGACAATGACTCGAGGCCTTTTACATTTTTGATGCACTTTGACCTCCAGCCTTTTACTAACAGATTCTGACTGAAAGCTCGTTTTCCCTGTGCTATTCGGCATTTTATATCGCTCCTGCTTCGTCCATCTTTAGTAATTCTACTTCCCAAATAACAGAATTCTTCTACCTCCATAATCTTTTCTCTTCCTATTTTTATATTAAATTGTCCATCTTCATTATTTCTAATCCGACGTCAGATTCATCATCTGTTGTCGAATTACATTCGCGAATGGTGAGGAAAGTGTTTAATACATAAATGCATTTATTTGGGTGTGGTAGTTTCTTCGCGTAAAATGTAACGGTTTTTTTTCTTTTACAGAATGGATGAGGGTGCGCGTGCAACGCACACGCAGTCATCCCGCACTCTGATTAGTTGACAGAATGGTGGGAATCTTAAAAAAAGTCGCAATCGTCGCCTCCCGGTACAAACGCCACGATGACCAGAAACATCCTCGAGATACGTCTAAATTTTTATTCACACACACACACACACGCAATGACATTCAAATATATATACGAGTATAAATATTGTATGGTAGGTGTGCCGTCACATACTAACAATGGGACTATAATAATAGAGAAAAAAATTTTATTCACACACACAATCACATATATATATATTTGTAAAACGTCACAAGATGGTCGAAGTGTACTAATATATATTTCATTTTTCATGAAAAATCCCGATTCGTTAGAACATGTCTCTTGGTGGTCAGGTGTATACTTGTTATATTAATATGTATATCGAAGTTTTGGAAAAATTTAGTACTTTTTAACAGGATCCGAATTTTCGGAAGAAAATCTCAAATATCTCGAAAACGGTCGGTCCTAGCGCTCTGATAAATTTTCTCAACCCCCTAGACCAAACCCCATCCGCTCCCAGTGGTTCCCGACAGTTGATAATATTTTCAAGTGCACCCAGGGAGCCATTCGGAAATTGGGGAGGGGGTGCGATGGGGTGCCACCGTAATATCTCGGCAACCGCTCGTTCGATTTTTACGATTCAAACGGCGTAAGTATCGGTAGGTCGAACGCTAACTGTTTAACGAATCTGGTACACACTTGATCGACCGGATCTTGGTTATCCGGAAATTAATTCGTTTAGCCCTATGTTTTGATCGCACTCACCCGACGTAAAACGTACCGATCCGATCTTTCGCTAAATACGCTCAAACCTGTGCGCTAGCGAAGCTGTAAGCAATAAACTTATCAAGACTGAAAAGTGGAAAATAAAAAATATTATATTAGGACGGTATCTCAGAATGGATTTGATAAGCTTTGACGGTGATATGTAACATTATGTCAAAGTCATAGCTTCAAATTCAAAATTTGATGTTTTTGACAATTTTTTCTTATGCGTGATGAATGGTCTAAAGAGTGGGGTTCAAACACGCATAAGAAAAAATTGGAAAAATCTTTTCCGCCATATTGAATCAAACTTAATTTTTTAAATAGGAAGATTGACGTATGATACATGATTTCGGTTTAAAATTTTACAAGAAAAACAGTGGTGAACGCCATTTTTCTGTTAACGCCTTCGTTATCGAGTTTTAAGCATTCAAATTTGGAATGATGAAAAAATCGTGTTAATAATAAAACGCGATGCTTGATCAATTTTATCTGCATTCATAATGCAGACAGTAGCAAAGCTGTAATATTGGTAATAATTAACAATGAAACGACAAATTATATCAACTGATATTATTTTCAAAATAAAAATTAACTTCCTCTGCTAATATCAGCTGATATTTATAAAATTAAACAAATCAGCTGGACTTAATTAAAAAATCTGATGTGGACACCACATGACTTCGTTGTACGCCAATTAAATTACATATACACATTGTTTTTTTAATGAAAAGTACATCAAATTTTATTTTATTAATTTTTTTTTTTTATTGTTTTTATTGAATTATTATTTGTTGAATACATTTTTTTTACAATAGGAGGTTAATAATTATTAATAAATCAATATATTTAAATTGCAAAAAAAAGGAGAATGAAGTCTGATTCGAACCTAGGTACCTTCCCCTTATACATCCTAATATTTCATTAATTAAAATTTTATTTTGTTATAACTCTGGAACCAATAAGAATAAGTATTTTTGACTTTTTCTTAATTACAGTTAGCCCTCAATGAGAATTTTTCAACGATATATCATAATTGGTGCTTATTTTCATTGGTTCCAGAGTTACAGCTCAATAAAATTTTTATTAATGAAATATCTTTATCTTACAAGGGAAAAAGGCACATCGGTTCGAATCAGACTTCATCTCCTTTTTTTTTAAATTTTAATATATTGATTTATTAATATTTATTAACCTCTGATTGTAAAAAAAATTACAGAAAATAATAATTCAATAATAATAAAAAAAAAATTAGAACAAAATTTTATAAAAAAAAAACTAGTTGGTTGTTGTTGTTATAGGACTCGAACCCTACCACGACGGAGCGCGATTAATTGACGCCTTAGATCAATCGGCCACAGCAACTTCCCGGGAGAGAGGATAGAAAATGTTGTATATAAGTTGCGCGGGAGAAAAATGAAATAAATATTAGTATACTTAAACCATCTTGTGACGTTTTACAAATTTATATATATGTGATTGTGTGTGAATTAAATTTTGTTGTTGGTCGCCATAAGAAGCTATTGCTTGCCAGCGGGTGATTAGTGAAAGACAGAAAGCCGCAATTCAGGTAAGATTATTCGGTACTTGGCAATCTATTTGATTGACTACTTTGTTAAATAAATACTCAAAAATTATTAAATAAATACTCAAAAAATTACGGTGTTAATTAGTCAAGGTTAGCGAGCGTAGGTTAAGTTTGGTTAAATAAAATAAATAAATATAAATAACCATTTATTAAAATTAATAAAGAGACTGTTTTGAATCTATGTTAAACTCTATATAGGCCCATTTTCCACCGAAATCCGATTGACTACTTTGTTTTTAAATAAAGCCACGGCTCAGCCACAGATTGGCGACGTATATTTTATTAAACGAACTAAAATGTAAAAAATAATTTTAGGACGGTATCTCAGAATGGATTTGACAACAAGTTTTGATGGTGATATTTAAGATTATCTGAAAGTCATAGCTTCAGATTGAAAATTTTATGTTTTTGACAATTTTTTCTTATGCGTGATGAATGACCTAAAGAGTTCAAACGCATAAGAACAAATTGGCAAAAACATCAAATCTTTAATTTGAAACTATAACTTTCACATAATCTTACATATCACCATCAAAACTTGTTGTCAAATCCATTCTTTTTTCTCGCCTTAAAATTAGATTTTAACATAATAATTACTTTTGATTGATTTGGGCAGGAATTTTTGGGTGGTATAAAACGAAAAAGTAGTGAACGTAATATTCAGATATAAATGCAATGTTAACCCCATTACATTCAAGATCTCATCAACTTTTTACTTCAGGCTGCATCCTATATCTTCAGAGTACCAGATTGATTCTTTATTACTCGATGGATTAGCTGTGGTGATGTGTAAAGCTGTGCTGCCAAATGATAAAAATCACGGTACTACTAATACTTTACTATTACAGTATCTTTTTTTTTTGTCTTCAGTCATTTGACTGGTTTGATGCAGCTCTCCAAGATTCCCTATCTAGTGCTAGTCGTTTCATTTCAGTATACCCTCTACATCCTACATCCCCAACAATTTGTTTTACATACTCCAAACGTGGCCTGCCTACACAATTTTTCCCTTCTACCTGTCCTTCTAATATTAAAGCGACTATTCCAGGATGCCTTAGTATGTGGCCTATAAGTCTGTCTCTTCTTTTAACTATATTTTTCCAAATGCTTCTTTTTTCATCTATTTGCCGCAATACCTCTTCATTTGTCACTTTATCCACCCATCTGATTTTTAACATTCTCCTATAGCACCACATTTCAAAAGCTTCTAATCTTTTCTTCTCAGATATTCCGATCGTCCAAGTTTCACTCCCATATAAAGCGACACTCCAAACATACACTTTCAAAAATCTTTTCCTGATATTTAAATTAATTTTTGATGTAAACAAATTATATTTCTTACTGAAGGCTCGTTTAGCTTGTGCTATTCGGCATTTTATATCGCTCCTGCTTCGTCCATCTTTACTAATTTTACTTCCCAAATAACAAAATTCTTCTACCTCCATAATCTTTTCTCCTCCTATTTTCACATTCAGTGGTCCATCTTTGTTATTTCTACTACATTTCATTACTTTTGTTTTGTTCTTGTTTATTTTCATGCGATAGTTCTTGCGTAGGACTTCATCTATGCCGTTCATTGTTTCTTCTAAATCCTTTTTACTCTCGGCTAGAATTACTATATCATCAGCAAATCGTAGCATCTTTATCTTTTCACCTTGTACTGTTACTCCGAATCTAAATTGTTCTTTCATATCATTAACTGCTAGTTCCATGTAAAGATTAAAAAGTAACGGAGATAGGGAACATCCTTGTCGGACTCCCTTTCTTATTAGAGCTTCTTTCTTATGTTCTTCAATTGTTATTGTTGCTGTTTGGTTCCTGTACATGTTAGCAATTGTTCTTCTATCTCTGTATTTGAACCCTAATTTTTTTAAAACACTGAACATTATATTCCAATCTACGTTATCGAAAGCCTTTTCTAGGTCTATAAACGCAAAGTATGTTGGTTTGTTTTTCTTTAATCTTCCTTCTACTATTAATCTGAGGCCTAAAATTGCTTCCCTTGTCCCTATACTTTTTCTGAAACCAAATTGGTCTTCTCCTAACACTTCTTCCACTCTCCTCTCAATTCTTCTGTATAAAATTCTAGTTAAGATTTTTGATGCATGACTAGTTAAACTAATTGTTCTATATTCTTCACATTTATCTGCCCCTGCTTTCTTTGGTATCATAACTATAACACTTTTTTTGAAGTCTGATGGAAATTCCCCTTTTTCATAAATATTACACACCAGTTTGTATAATCTATCAATCGCTTCCTCACCTGCACTGCGCAGTAATTCTACAGGTATTCCGTCTATTCCAGGAGCCTTTCTGCCATTTAAATCTTTTAATGCTCTCTTAAATTCAGATCTCAGTATTGTTTCTCCCATTTCATCCTCCTCAACTTCCTCTTCTTCCTCTATAACACCATTTTCTAATTCATTTCCTCCGTATAACTCTTCAATATATTCCACCCATCTATCGACTTTACCTTTCGTATTATATATTGGTGTACCATCTTTGTTTAACACATTATTAGATTTTAATTTATGTACCCCAAAATTTTCCTTAACTTTCCTGTATGCTCCGTCTATTTTACCAATGTTCATTTCTCTTTCCACTTCTGAACACTTTTCTTTAATCCACTTTTCTTTCGCCAGTTTGCACTTCCTATTTATAGCATTTCTTAATTGCCTATAGTTCCTTTTACTTTCTTCATCATTAGCATTCTTATATTTTCTACGTTCATCCATCAGCTGCAATATATCGTCTGAAACCCAAGGTTTTCTACCAGTTCTCTTTATTCCGCCTAAGTTTGCTTCTGCTGATTTAAGAATTTCCTTTTTAACATTCTCCCATTCTTCTTCTACATTTTCTACCTTATCTTTTTTTCTCAGACCTCTTGCGATGTCCTCCTCAAAAATCTTCTTTACCCCCCTCTTCCTTAAGCTTCTCTAAATTCCACCGATTCATCTGACAACTTTTCTTCAGGTTTTTAAACCCCAATCTACATTTCATTATCACCAAATTATGGTCGCTATCAATGTCTGCTCCAGGGTAAGTTTTGCAGTCAACAAGTTGATTTCTAAATCTTTGCTTAACCATGATATAATCTATCTGATACCTTGCAGTATCGCCTGGCTTTTTCCAAGTGTATATTCTTCTATTATGATTTTTAAATTGGGTGTTGGCAATTACTAAATTATACTTCGTGCAAAACTCTATAAGTCGGTCCCCTCTTTCATTCCTTTTGCCCAGCCCGTATTCACCCACTATATTTCCTTCCTTGCCTTTTCCAATGCTTGCATTCCAATCTCCAACTATTATTAAATTTTCATCTCCTTTTACGTGTTTAATTGCTTCATCAATCTCTTCGTATACACACTCTACCTCATCATCATCATGGGCGCTTGTAGGCATATAAACGTTAACAATCGTCGGTTTAGGTTTTGATTTTATCCTTATTACAATGATTCTATCGCTATGCGTTTTGAAATACTCCACTCTCCTCCCTATCTTCTTGTTCATCACGAAACCTACCCCTGCCTGCCCATTATTTGACGCTGAATTAATTACTCTAAAATCACCTGACCAAAAGTCGCCTTCCTCTTCCCACCGAACCTCACTAATTCCTACTATATCCACATTCACCCTATCCATTTCCCTACAGTATCATAATCACAATATATTAATGACATCTAATGTTATATATTAATAACATATACTAATGACATCTCCACTTTCATTGCTGGTAAATGATATTTATAACCACTGATATTCTTATGCAAAATTTACAAAATTTGCTGGAGTATTAAAAAAAATGAACATATAATTATGGCGTTTTATTTAAGAGATATCTTTTGTGTAAATAATACAAGTTAAAGTGGATTGGTTATAGTGTGGTGATCTGTTTATTTCTAAGACCTGGAATTGATAACATAGAGTTTACAGTGAGTACGAATTTAAATAAATTCTTTTTCAAATTAATAGTAGAAGGGGAGATTGCATAGCGAACGAGTAGCGAGAAATGACGTTAGAAAATAAAATTAAATTAGGTCTCGCTGCTGGAATTAGCGATGTGTTAAAATATTCAATCGAGCAAAACTGAAAAGTAATCGTTCAGATTCTCTCATCATTCATCATCCAACTCCGAGCTAGTGAAGAATTAAAAGTAGCAGTAAAATTTACTGTTCACTGAACATTAGCAGCATTCGCCTACATTAGTTATAGTAATATTCCAAGCGAGAACATGATTAAAATGATATAGTTGGTAATTCGAGATATTTCAATAATCGACTTGTTACTAACTTTTCATTCGAGAGATTCTATCACTAATAGATGTTATCAATTGAAAATCATCAAACGTTTTAAATCATTTTTATTTGTAAGGGGTTTCTATCACGCTATAATAATTTTAATTATTAATTCATTTCAACTATCAAGTTTTCTCTTTTTCGTTTATTATAATATTTCTTTGAATTGAGATTTTATAATCTAAGAGACGAAGTGGAAATTGGTGTGTATTTTTTGAGGTTATATTCTGTTCTAGTAAGTTACATTTTATTAACGTACAAAATTAATAACAAAACTTAATTCTTCGTCGCTAATTTTCGTCTTATTTATAGTTTGCATAAATATAAGTACAAAAGTAAGTTTTAATTTACATAAATTTTGTAAATAATTTTAATGAGTTGAAGTGGTTTCTCAAATTTAGCGTTGAATGATTGTTGTTAGTTAAAGGGTTTAATCCATTCCGTGAAATTTAATTAAATGCAATCAGTAATCGTGATACAAGCCGATAATGGAATTTTTTAGTGTTTTTAAAGGAAGAAAGTATTGATTGTTCATTTGAAATTATAAATAACTACAATTAGATATTATTCAAAGTGTTAAAAGCTAAAATTTAACATTAGATGAGGAATTGGAGTTTATTGGATATTTTTGTGTTTGTGACTTATCAATCAATTGATTCAAAATCACTTTGATAACTAATAAGATAATTCAATTATAATCTAATTAATCACTGTAACAAAAGTAATGGTAATGTAGTTTATTAACTTATACCACATTTAGCATAAGAGGTAACTGATGGGCTTTCTATGGTAGTGAAAAATATGTAACAGTTTGTCATTGTTTTAATGTGCAAAAGTAGAGATGAATTGGTTGTAATTTTTTTGACTTACTTATTTTTAACAGCTTTCTTTGCAAACATTATGTGCATTTATTTACTACCAATACCAGGTGACTTTACATACTAATATTATAAAATATAAGACAATTTACAATGTATTATAGCGGTTTGTTTAAAAGATACCTCATAGCTAAGTATAGTGAAATAGTGATATTTTTATTATAATTAATACTCAAATCTGTCAAGGGATGTTGTACATTTTGTTAAATTAGTGTTGAGGATTGTCTAGTTCTCAAAATTGATAGGATAGTTCTTTTCAAAATTGAAAATTCTTATTGACTAACAAAAGAGAAAGACAAGTTTTAACAGTTATGAATACAGAGATAATTACATTTTCCATGTTAAAAAATTCACATTAATGTTATAGATCAAGTTGAGGTGTGGTTAGTTTTGAAAAGAGAAACCAAGCTAAATTTTATAAATAAAACATTTTTAATGACTTAAGAATATTTTATATTGGCCTTGCGATTGAAATATATTGTTAGCTTCACAATCGCATAAAGCAATCAATAAATACACATATAAGAGATCAGAAAACCAACAATGAGACATTCACAGTTCATCAAACCACTAAGTATTTAGAATTACGTATGATCCATAGATATTTAATTAATCAATCTTATCTGGAGGTCACATAGAACCACGTAATACTGTAAAGTTGTACCTAGCCCACACAAATAGGTACATCATACATAATTGACACATTGCTGTACATAAAAATACATCACAATTTATATTAAAGGACTGAAGAACTAGATAAAAAACTGGCAGCAGTGAGATCTTAAAAATAAACCGGGTAATTATTTAGAAAGATTAGGCACACTCAAAAGTCAATAATCTTGGTATATGTTTTAGTCATCATGTTAATAATCAATAAACAAGAAAAAGGTGTCACTGTACTGTATTTTCTGAATTTTACCATATTTTTGTTCTAATAATAATAATAACGAATTTTTTTTGTTTTTTCTTGACTTGTAAAAATTTTTAAATAAAAAATTACATATTCCCATAGTTAGGTAGGTAGTTTAGTAAAGTTTAGGTCAGGGTTACCCAACCCACTAGGTTGGTCTAGTGGTGAATGCATCTTCCCAAATCAGCTGATTTGGAAGTTTAGAGTTCCCAGCGTCCCAAGTCCTAGTAAAGTCAGTTATTGTTACACGGATTTGAATACTAGATTGTGGATACTGGTGTTTTTTGGTCATTGGGTTTCAATTAACCACACATCTCAGGAATGGTCGAACTGAGACTATACAAGACTGCACTTTTACACTCGTACATATCATCCTCGTTCATCCTCTGAAGTATTATCAGAACGGTAATTATCGAGGCTAAACAGGAAAAAGAAAGGTCAGGGTTACCCACCGGGTTGGTCGTGGTGAACTCGTCATCGTAAATCAGCTGATTTGAAAGTTGAGAGTTCTAAGATTCAAATCCTAGTAAAGGCAGTTACTTTTATATGAAAAGTTTATACCGAAGTTAGGTTTCAATTGCCACATATCTTAGGAATGGTCGACCTGAGACTGTACAAGACTACACTTCATTTACATTCATACATATCATCCTCTGAAGTAATATCTTATTGTGGTTGCAGAGGCTAACAGAAAAGAAAGAGGTCACAGTTAAAATTAAGGTTAGGTTAGGTAACTGACTGAACTTCATATGATATAAACATAACCTAATATAATGCTTGCTTTGCATGCTAATTTTGACTAATTAACCGTAAATATTAAATTTGGTGGTTTAAAATGTAAACAAAAGAATGTTGATACCAATTCAAAACATTACCCTTGCTGCTACAGTAATAGGTAATTTTTTTCATTTTGAAATCATCCAAAGTCAAAAACTACAGTAAAGTGACATCTTTTATATAATTTTAATCAGCATGGTGAATACAACAATCTACACAGAGATTATTGGCTTTTGAATGCACATCATCTTTCTAAATAAATCTTGCTAACCAATCTAAACAGATCATTTCACACTGAATACTATCATCAAAATGACACACAGTTCATTTGACATATATAAACTGAAATATTCCAACTGCACAGTGTTCTACATTGTTCAAACAAAGGCTCGGTGAATACATGAAAGCTCTTCTTAGCTATATATTGTCAACCATCTCATAGATAAGTCACAAATCCACCTATATTGATAACAGTGTTGATGTTTTATTAATAAATGAGAAAATGACCATGTTTTAACAAACTTTAAGATTAAAGATCACAGATTTACAGATACATTTCAGATTCTACACACTTTTTGACCACATTCAAAATTTTTGTCTATTTAACTAAAAATAAACCTATCAGTAATTATATCAACCCACTGGTTGGTGTTACTGCTTGTACGTTAGATGAATCATTTTTTTGTATCTGTGTTTGTGTGTGTGTGTGTGTGAGACTTAATGTTGGAACTGGTACTTAAAGGTTATATGGGACCCCTACTGAAATCCAATCATTTTTTGCGTTTTACTTATTCTAGTAAATTTTCATCATTTATCTATTAGTTTATTATTTATAACATGAATTTAGAAGTATAAGATAATAATTATATATAACATTTGAACACAATTCAGCACGATAAATCTTACATACGTGTAACTTATTGAATATAATTTTTATTTTTAATGTTAATCAGATGAGATTAGCAAGAGAAGTGAGCATAGGTTATGTTTGATTAGATTATGTTAATTCTGTGTAATGATGAATCGCGCATGAATATAAACATAACCTAACCAAACATAACCTATACTCTCTTCATTCACTAACCCCATCTAATTGACGTTAAGTTTACTAGAACAAATAAAAGGCAAAAAACAATTGCATTACAGTAGGGGACCTGTATAACTGATATAAGCACCTTGGAATTAATTAGTAAAATGGTTTTTAAGGTTTATTGTCCCAAAATTTATATTCATTCTAAATTTGTATATTATAGATTAATTTTTATATTTTACTTTTTTTTAGGTTCTTCAGTAAAAATGAATAATCTGTTTAGAAGAATTACAAACACTGCAACAAATTTAATTCAATTATCGTGTAATTCTGGTAAGCTTTAATGATTTTATCATTATTTTTTAGATAAGTACTGTTTTCTTATAAAAAGAGAGAACTATGCATATTCATGTAATATTCTTACATGAATATTATTCATTTTCATATTCTTTTTATACAACTGTTTTTTTCTTTAAAAAATCAATAGATATTCAAGAATTTGACAAAGAACAGCGTGGTTAGTAATCCCTTATTAACAGAACCAAACTGCCCATTGATTCAACTGTAACTGTTCTTTTTATAAATATTTCTATATTGAGGTTAAACTGTAATTTCATCAATGAAAAATTGTGAAATATGTGAAAAACTTTGTGAATCTTACTTATAATGAGTTTTTTATTTTCACAATTTTGCTTAATGGACATTACTATTAAAAAATCATGTGTGATGATGTACAGAATTTCATTTATGTCTCAAAATCACTTATATCTGGTGTATTTCTTAAAATATCATTTATACACTTAGACAAATTGAATTTTATTTTAGCAAGATGTAATAAATTGAATATAATTTGCAATCAGCAGTTTAATGGTTGTTTTTCATTTTTTTTAAATATAAATTAGAAAAATTGTTTATAATTTTTCTATTAAAGCTACAGATATATTGCAATGTTTTGCTGTAGACACCAAATTACCCAGTCCATATAAAACAAAATTCATTTTACATGTAAATATACAGATTATGTTAGGTTGGGTTTGATGGTAAACCTTATTTTTTATATATAGTACTTGGTGATTCAGATTTGGGTTTTAAAATAATAAATTGAATCACTTATTTCATACTAAGAGAATTTCTATACTATTTACTTTTTTTATTTAATGCACTTTTTAAGGAAAAACTGTCCCTTACTTTACATTTACATAGTAAATAAGTTTTTCTCAATCCTTTTGATTACAAATAATTAAAGACCTCTTGTCTTTCATTTGGAAGTTCAGGGTTTGAATCCCAATCAGACATGTCCATTTCCACACTCGCACAAACAAGTCTCAGGCTTATGTGTGGAATTAATTCATCAGGTAATTAGGGTCATCACTGTCAAATAAATATGGTGTGGTATTTGTTGGTTTTCTCTGTTTGCAAAATAATCAGCAGTGTTCCTAGAAATTGTGATAGGTATTGGTGATGTTGAATATTTTTTTAGGTGGGAAACAATCTCTTGTAGTGTTTCAGAGAATTTTTAATGAACAACTCTCACCTTTAAATTTTGGTCCTTTGAGTATATGCTCTATTTTCTAACTGACTAGAACTTCTCAATTTAGTTCTGGTTTATAAAGTGTGTGTAATATAATTTTCCATTTTAAAAGGCTTGAAGATAAATATACATGTAGGATCAATTTCTGTGGGCTCTTAACATGAAGAGAAGAGATTTACTTGATGCCTTGATGGATTGAATTTCATTGCTATGTTTACCAGTATACAATCAATTAGGAATTATCAATCTTCACTTCTATCAAATGTGATTTTTAATACACTGTACTACTATTTTACTTATTGTGCTATTTTTTATTTATTTTTTAAACATTTACAGATGAAATCAGTTGATATAATAAATAGTCTAATCTATCAACTAGATAATCTAATCTATAAAATATAAGCTTTGTTGTAACACCAGAGCTAGTAGTGATACAACAAAACCTTAGAAAATGGATGTGATAATGTAACAATGCATATGCATATAAAACAGATGGATGACCTAGTGACAAAAGGCTGCCTTGGTTTATGTTTAAATATTGCAGTTGTGTCTAGTTGGCCAAGTACTATGCATGCATTCTGAGCTATTGCACATGTATATTGATAAGGGCTGTTGGGTTCAGAAGCTAGTTTCTGGGGATGTCGGCTCAGCTATAGTCAAGTAGTTGCAGCTCGTCCGTTGGAATCGAACTGAGCTTCCCGTGAGTGGCAGCTGGGTTCCCACTACAGTGTTGCAGTAGTGGCCTGCACAGCCCCACAGTGTCGGATGGGCATTGATCGTCTATCGCCGGCACAGTCAAGGCAGCTTTCTCCAAGTGATCCCACTTGGACTGGGTACTGCAGATAGACCTGTTGATTGGTCCACCAGCCAGGGTGTTTGAAGCTCAGCAAGTTGGGGTGGGTATGTAGCATCCTCGCCCCATGGCTCAGCAGATTGACCAGGCCTGCTGCTCTGGCAGGGATGTTGGCACCTGCCAAGAGGTCCCACATTGGGCCTGCCAGGGAACTTCTTTCTTCTTCAATTTCTTCCTCTTCTCCAGGCAGTGATTGGTGATGAAATAATCTTTCATTTTGCTGCTACCAATTTTTTATAGGTGCCTGAGAATGGTGGGACTGCAGCACTGTTGTGATGGGAGAGTTGTGCAGTCAGCTGGCTTGGTGGAGATAAACATATGTGTAGGCGAGTAGGTAGATTGCAAGTCACCCCCAACATCTGCCTGCTAGCATTGCACTTCCTGATACTAAGCACAGCATGTGACAACAATATATAAATCAAGAACACACTAACTGCTAAACAGCTCTCCAATGAGAGTTTGGATGGAAAGTTTGTAGTTCAATTTAATTCAGTCATGCACTAAATGAATACACGGTTAGGAGATTGTTTTTTTATATGGAAGCCTGAGCCTGTTTGTTAGTGGCTTTTTTATTTAGAGGGAAAGCTGGCTTTTTTAACATATGTGTTTTAGGTTTTTGACATAAAATGTAATGTTTTGCTCCCACCCTACATAAAGATACCCTGATCTTCCAGTGCTTGCCCTGAGACACTTCTTTGGATAGGTTGTTTGACTCATCTTATGTGAACGTTGCATTTGGATCATCTCTGACTCACTATTCATTTGTTGCTCTTTCTTCCTTGTAGTATTTTTGGTTACTAGGGTTTGGATCATTTTAAAAGTATAGTGCTATTTGTATTTGGATTTTTCCAGGGGCTCTTCCTACAGACCTATCCAGTTACTTAACTTTCTCTTTGGTTACTTTATGTAGGGTTATAATGCATATTGGGTAGGTCGGACAAAATATATACATATATTTACAGTCAGATAAGTATTTTACAATGAAGTTCTATAATCTTTTATAAAGCTAAAGCATCATTCATAGAATAAGTAAAATTGGACAAATAATATGTTTAGTAATTTTAAAAAAACCAATAATATAAAAATTAATAAGTTTTATTTTTAAGTTTTATTATTGATTTACTAGTTGTTATTTTTTCTGTGTAAATAAGTAAATATTTTATTGAAATCAGATATAATTGTGCATTACGTAGATCAGAACCAGATTGATAGGCAACTTAATCCAATATAATAAAAAGGGATTGCTTTAGCATTAGGGTTCAAGAAATACTGTAAATAAACCTTGCATCACAACAGTTTTACTTAATAAATTGAAAAAGAAGATAAATAATGGTTAAAGTTCATATTAATATGCACCATTAATAGTTATTTTAAGAAATAATAGTGATACAACTATGTGATAATAAATAAATAAAATTTACACTGAACAAATAAACATTTTAAGGAAATCAGATTTTCCTAAATGATCAGTTATTATACAAGAAACGTAAAATATTCAGTTTATGAAAAATTTAGAGTTTATGCAAATTATAGAAAATGTTAATTCAGTTTACACTATACACCACATTAGAACATTCTACATTAAGTGTAGTGTTGTAGAAGGAAACACAAACTATTTTAGCTCAATATTAAACAATATGAAACATGCTATATGTAATTTTGATATTATAAACAAGTATATACAATTTACATCTCGTACACATTATGATTATATTATAATAATTATGGCCCAAAAATCATTATCTTGGACACTTCACCATGAAATTGATATGCATCCACAACATAAATTTATGAAAGTATTGTGAGATAAATTAAAATATGCTAAACGATATTATATACTGACCATATATTAAAATATGTTAACTTAGTTAATCCATTAATTTATAGATTTTAATAGGCAGAATAAAACAACTAAAAGTAAGTGGAAGAAACGTTTATATTAAATAAATATCGAGAAATAAACACAGAGCTTTTCTGTAATACACAGAATTGCATCACAGAAGTGGTACGAACAACTAAAAAAAAATTACAATCTTGCTTTGAGCTATATTTTCTTTCTAAAAGGATTCTATTCCCTGGTACTATCATCAACATCACAGGTTATTAAGTAGATCCAAGATAAGGATAATAAATGTCACTTAAGAGTGAATCATGATAGAATGACACAAATTGTTAAAAAAATCATTGGAACATGTTTATTATTACCCTACAGTATTTTACACAAACATCATACAGCTTGGAAAATGTTTTTCTTCAGTTAATTGTATTATACTAGAATGCTGTTTCACTCTTTAATAATTTTAAAAGAAACTTTAATTTTTTTATAGTTATTGAACGTGGATATGCATCATTGGGCCATATGCATAAAACTGGGCCAATATATAAGTATCGACCAAATAGAAACCCGCTTGAAGGAAAATCACAAGCTAAAGGTATTGTACTAAAAACATTGATTAAAAAACCGAAGAAACCAAATTCGGCCAATAGAAAGTGTGTTTTAGTTCGTCTTAGTACCGGTAAAGAAATGGTTGCTTATATTCCAGGTATTGGACACAATCTACAAGAACACAATGTTGTATTAGTAGAACCTCATAGATTGCAAGATACACCTGGTGTTCGATTAAGATGTATTAGAGGTGTTTATGATTTACCACATGTTATAAAAGAAACAAGGAAGTAGATATAATTTATTATGTTTCATTTGTAGTTATTTGTATTTTTAATTGTCTAAAAAAATAAAACATTTAAGAAATGTACTTGAAATGTAATATTTCTAAACAGTTCCTCAAATTTTACCATTATTCCTTGAATAGTAGATGTAATTTCACAATTTGGTAAAGTTTAATTAGAAGGACGAACCAAATTGAAGATTAATTTAATAGGTGCATCATGAAATTCTACTGGGACTTTCATAACCTATTCTGCTTGTGAAAATAGTGGAAAAAATTCATATAAACATGTCCTAAATGCTTCATTTGCAAGTTACGGCTAGTGAAAGATTTTGTTCAGATTTCTGCCACCCTGGTGAAATGAGTGCGTACTGAAATTTTTAGGATATTAATTAAGGGGCAGAATTAGTGATTTCTTATAGGTTTTGACTTGAAAAATAAAATAAAATAGGTCCCAGAACCGTATCTACAGTAATTTTGAGAAATCTGGTGTGAAAATCAATAAATTGTGGTAAAAATCTGATTTTTATGATTGATGACAACAACTTTGTTAAATGTGATAAACACATAAAAAATGTAAAATTGTAGAAAATTTAATTCTGAACAAAATGGTACAAGATAAGTTAAATGAAACAAAGAAAAGTTGGGATAATTTATTTAAAACTTTAATTTATTTGGGGAAATTTTACTATAGCACTTATATCACATTATTTACAATAATGTTATCATAACAGTGTTTATGGGATGTATTTACTTGCTTTGTGTGTATCTTCAGCCAGTCAATTTCATGCAATAATAAATATGTTTTACAATAACATTTATCCAGTCATGTATAATTCTTTTTTTATTTATTCTAAATGAGTAAGTGAGTTAAATTATTGTTTAACAGTAACTCCCCCAGCAGCTTCCTGCATTCACCCACTGTTCACACTGGAATGCTTGTGTTGTCACTTTACTTATTACTATATGCTGACTGATAAAGCCGCCTCACAACCATGTCAAACACACCTCGCAGCACTCGCTTATGCTGTGAGTATATTCTTACTGACCATCCCACTGATCCAAGCAGTGTTTATACACCCTGTTGAAGCATGAGAATTCTCACTGTCCCTTATATTTTCTCAGGAATTTCTATTACGGTTCAGTAACTCTTCTCGTTTAACAACAGCTGTTGGATGTGTGCCATTGACAGTATTACAAAGAACAATTGTTAAACAGACCTGTTAGCCTGAGAAAAGGATCTCTTTTAGTACCCTTCTGGATTCCATTCATAAATATTTTCTTATACTTTCTTAATTGGAAGGAATCAGTTATTCAGGTCTTTTTTTTTTGTTCAGAGGTGGAGTAATCCCATTTACAGATGAAGTGTTGAACTTGCTAAAGGTTTCACAAGATGTTATTAAATGCGTATGTGTGCCTGCGCCCCACTGACTAAACCTCCACTCCTGGTTGCCCTCCCCTTCCTGGGTACCACTCTTATTGCATTTCATCAGACCAGACAGTTATCTGTGCTGTCAAGGCCAAACCTAAAGAAGTAGGCCCTGAACCCCACATGGCCTGCCAGAAACTATGTGAAGCAGTAATTCAATGAGTCATGGGGCCTCTCACACCAGCACCTGACATCCTTTACCAACCTATGCATCCACCTTCCTTTTGAACTGTTGTCCCAGCATTCCTGCCATTCATTGAGTATTTCATCCATGAGTGTCTGTTCTTTCTTTTCCATGGGTGACAGGGGCCCCATCTTACGTAGTCTTATCCATCTGATGAGAAAATCTATGGGAAGGAGTCCTGCAAGAACTTCAGCTGCATCTTTGGATACAGTTCTGTATGCCATCATTACTCTGAGGCAGTACCTGTCAAGTGCCTCCAGCTTACCCCTGTACATTTTGTATCTGGTGACTCGACGCCATATAGCAGTGTGGAGTACACCATGCTGACCAGAAGCCTCCTTCTTTGTTGCTTGGGGCCCTTGTTATTCAGTAGGAGGCCAGGCACCAACTTCATTGTTCTACCAGTTCTTTCACATGCCTCATGAACATGAGCTCCAAAGTGGAGCCGGGCATCTATTCAGTTGCCCAGATATTTAACGCCTGCCATGTCACTATCCTCTGACCTTCAAGTGTGATTGTCATGGTACTCCTTCTCTTGGTTTTGGTGATTGCCATAGCCTTGGTTTTTCCGGCACCATACATAGCTCAACACCATTCATCCAGGTGCTTATAATATAACAGGCACCGGAAATCCTTTCCATGGCTTCTTTTCTATTAGCTGCCTCGACCACCAGGGCCAAGTCATCCACTTATCCTATCTACTTGACTTTGGGAGTGGTGCAAGGTAAAATACCCCATCGTATACAATATTCCATAGGGTCAGCCCAAGGATCGACCCCTGTGGTATTTCCACCGTACGTTCTACCATCACACCGTCCACTTCACAGCGCAGCCTACGCTCTTTCAAGTATGATAAGAGTATTCTTCTGAGACACCCAGAAACTCTGAAAAACATCAGCACCTGGTGTATGGCAGTGTGCAAAGTGCTGTTAAAAGCATTCTGCACATTTAAGGTAACAAGCACACAGAGATTGCCACTGGGCCGATTCCCTTCAGCTCCAACAATTCTCCCCAACCAATTGACAGACACCAGCTACTGCATCTAAGGCGGACCTCCCCTTGTGAAAGCTGTACTGTCTTTTGGAGAGACCACCCACCTCCTCTATTGCCTTTGCGAGCCTCTGTTGCAACATACGTTTGAGAATCTTACCCACTGCGTCAATCATGGCCAATGGTGTGTAATATGACGGCATATTGGGTTCTTTCCCTGGCTTAAGGATTAAGACTAGTCTCTGCATCTTCCATATCTTGAGAAATCTCCCCTCTTTGAGGTAAGCATACCTGCAACATTGTCTCTTGCTCAGCCAGCCTGTGTCACAACCTTAATCACCAGGTATGTGAGAAGGTCTTGCCCGGGGGACCTGTCTGCAAGCATACATGATGTCGCAGCAGTAAGTTCATTGCCAGTGAAGGGTGGGGTAGATTCCTCTCCACTCTCTTCATCTTCCACATCCTCATGTGGGAAAAGGCACCTGATGATGTTCTCAACTTCCCTTTTGCTCTGCTATGCAGGTGCTCTAAACTATGTCCATTATACTGGTCTTGTTACAATATTTTAACATCCCTATAACACAGAATTTACAGTAGACCCATCCTCCAGGTAGTCTGTCATCTACATGTGTTTGGAGTCCCAGAATACGCTAGAGAATTTAATTTTGCAGGAAGCTGAGTTTTGAATTTTTTTAATTGTGGTGATCTATAATGCCAGTATTCTGTGCTTGTCATTTTTGTTGTGGGTCTTATTGATACACCCAGATTTTATCTTCTGTTACAATATTAAAAGAAAGTGATCTCCCTTGTCAAGATAACATTTCAGAAGCTGTTCATAGCATTCTTTATGTTGTTGTTTGTTCTTTTCTGTTAGTTTGCATGGTGTCCATGGTGAACAGATTTTACAGTTCCCAAGTAGTGTAATAATGTGTCCTACTTGTCTTTTTGTTATATCTATCTGCATAGCGATGTGTTTTATATGATGCACTGGTCATTTTCATTCTAACTCATCTTTTATGTGACTGATGTAATTCATCTGTAAGATAACGACCATCCCCATAAAAGCTTTCGTTCAAAAGGAGCTATTCAAAAGTCTAGTTGGAAGGTGTTGCCTTATCCACTTTACAGTCCTGATCAAGAAATTTTTTTTTTTTTTACATGACATCAAGCAATTCAAGGATGACTCGAACACCAAGGTGAACAATTTTTTATTAATGGAATAAGAATGCTCACAGGAAGAGTGGAAAAAGTACCTAAATGAAACCTAGGATTTTGTTGAACAGTCTAGTCAGTTACATTCTCATTGAATAAATGATATTTTTTCTAGTCACTTGCCTCTTTGATTTTTGAATGATTCTTCACACATAATGTAATACATTTTAAGAGAATCAGTTTTAAGACTGCCACCTACCATCCCAAACTGAATCTGTCTGAAGATTTGTACACTAATGAAATGTTATGTGTGAGAAGTTTGAAAGCATGTCTTCTTTAAAATTGGAAATTGATATGTGAACTAGTTTAAATTATGGGAAAATATTTGACGCTAATAGAGATATGTAGTGAAGACACTTTTATTAATAATGTAAAGAATATTGATGGCAGTGAAGATATTCTATGGACGGTGAGCAAATTATTCAAGACTTACTAGGAGTTAACAGTGGACTATTTACACTGGCTAACAATTTAGCAAATAATAGGATACAGTTATCAATATTGTGTCTGTATCAAATAAGTTTGCTTTGATGGCAGCAATGATGCAGCAAGTCTTCCCTGTTAATTTCTACAATGCTTATGAATAACACAGTACCCTTGAAAAAATGTCATACATTATTTCTGTATAAATCCAAATAAGTTTTAAAAGTACTTTCTTTGCACCTTATTTTTCTTGTCCTGTACTAGGCATCTGCCATTTTGGTAAAAACTAAAATTCTTAATTTTTTTCACCTTTTCTTTTTTGTCATCTTCTATAAATACTGTGACCAAATGATATAAATTGTACCTCCACTTGTACTTGTTATTACCAATGTTTCTTATATAAAGAAAAGCAGCAGTAAAGATGTGTGGAGAATTGACCAGTTCCTTTCTCCTTTAGAAGCATAGAAAAAAGTGTTAATATTTACGATGATTTAAAAGATGATGCTTACAGATTCAAATACGTAATTTTATTATTAATTTTAGATACTTCAATGAGCTTAGACTATTATAATCAATCTATATTTATCTATTTTTCCTTTTGTAAAGCTGAAATTTATGTTACTGTAAAGGAATGGAAGAAATTGATAATAATCTAATAAATTAATGCAAATAATTTTTAAATTTGATCATAATCGTCTTCCAAACGTAATTTTCTGTGTTTTTATTAATATTTATATTCATTAAGATTTTTTTTTAAATTTGGAAGCTCAGTATCAAGGAAGTTTTTCTGTTGATATGATTATTACCAAAATAAGACGAGCATCAACATTTCCAAATTTCAAATAAAAGATTTTTGATTTTAGGGGCTTCCTTATTCTGAGGGGAAAATTTATGAAAAAATTATAAATACATATTATAAGTACATGAAAAGTATTTGCTTTTACCAGCTTCTGATGAAAAAAGTTTTATTGCCCACTTTCTCACAGTATTTTGATCAACAGTTTCATCTCTATAAACAGCTTTTAGCCGATAATAAATGTCACTAGCATTCATCTTTTCCACTGTTAAAAATTCACTCACCCCATGTTATTTAAGATGCGTTGGTAAAACAGGCATTGGTTTGCTTGGCATTTCTCCCGCAACCACCCCATTCAGTCACCCTAAAGACCAAATGTCTGTGCCACAAATGGCTACTGAGCCTCGAAACAGTTTAGCGACCAGTGTCCTAACTAGCTCCTAGAACTAACCTAAAAGCTTCAGCAGAATAAGCGTGGTACCATACACCACTCGCTTGCATGTCCCACCATCCACTTGTCATATATCGCTAAAATATAACTACTAAAACATATGACTTTCAATAATTAAATTTACCTCATCAAAGACAGCAATTCGCTGCCATGCCTAGGCTGCTGAATGCCAACAAGTACTTGTCCACCATTAAAGTGTTTGGAGCCTTAATCTGGCTGGTAGCCAGCCATATCTCTCAATTAGCTTCTAATTCTAGTTGAACGAAGCAACCGCATCAAGGAACTACCACACAGTTCGATAATGCAGCTCTCTCCACATTGACTCGCCGCTTGTGAGTGGCCAATTTTCCCCCTGACTGTAAGTTCCAGGGTGGCCTGAGTTCTGGCTTCCCCAAGAGCTGGGTAGTCGATTATCATGTGCTCGTTCGACTGGACGTCCCGTCCCGCAGATACAGCTCATTATCAGCTGCCAGGCGGATCCGAAACAAATATTGGTTTAAATTTACATGGTTGGAGAGCACTTGGACACCCGTTGCCCTTAAAAACGAAGGAGAGGCACACAATCACCCCAGATAAATCTAAACAAGGACGGACCTTCCCTTAGTTGTGGCGTGCCATTCTTGCTGTCATGCTTCCATCGCGAGGCTGTAAAGTTCCTCCACAGGCGGGAGATGGGCAACTGTTCGAAATTTAGAACCGGTGCATTGCGATCACTATTCTGCTCCGGTACAGCCCTGGCTTGAAACCGCATCACAAATACCTCGGGCCCCCTACCTCTTCGCAATTTCCACATGATCGGCCGAACTTTCACCACTAAATTGATTGGGAGAGCCTTTCTCAATACGGTGGTAGCACTGGTATGTTTAAAACAAGCGCGTAGGAGATTATTTTAAACAGACGAGTGCATACGATTAAGGCTCTGCGCTGGGCACTCCTTAAATTTTGAATAAGTGGTCAATTTCTTTCCAACTTATGCGCCCAAACGGACGCAGCATAAGAGGTCATACTTTCGAAGACACCTCAGAATACCATGTACAAATGACAGCCCGATAGCCCGTAATCCTTCCTAGCAATCCTCCTAAGTATGTGTATCACAGAGACGGCGTCCGCCGCTACTTGCCTAATGTGGTTGCTAAACAGCAACTTCTCATCAAACAACACACCTAGGTACTTATGAACTCTAACTCTGCTGATTGCACAGTCTTTATACTTAATCTGGGGGTTACGACTTTACGATAATTTGTCTGCACCCTTAAGAAGTATGCATTTCGTCTTGGGCACAGAAATCTCTAAATTTTGCATGTCCTTCCAGCTCTCTGCAGTTGATAAAGCCGCCTGCGCCCGGTCTTCTAGTTGTGGTTGTGAATTACCACTAACAGGAGACAGTTATCGACGAAAGACTGGGCGTGACCCCTTCTAGGAATATCAATCCCAGGAATCCGTCGAATACCAGGTTCCACAGCAAGGGACTGAAAACGGAACGCTGCGGGTTTCCCCTAGTGACGGAAGTTGTCCGCAACTAGGTGCGCATACTTAAACAGAGCCGTACGGTTAGACAAATAATTACGCAGCACGGCCTGCAGGGCTACGGGAACATTGCGGCATTCCAACTCGTAGAGAACAGAACTCCAACACAAGGAAGGAAATGCTGCCTCTATGTCAGTAAAAATTACCAAAACATATTTACAGTCGATGCTTTACACCTTGGCAAGAGCATTTAAGATGCGATCCTCGATGCCAACCCCTTTCATGAAGCCGTCTTGGCCTCGATTTAGAAAACCGTTCATATCGATGTTTTCCCAGAGCCGTTCTACAACCAGCCTTTTAAGCAACTTTCCGATTACCGGCAAGAGGCTGATGAGCCGATAACTGCCGACCTCACTCGGATTCTTTCCTGATTTTAAGAGCATCCTCATCAAATCCACCTTCCAACAAGTCGGAAAGCAACCCCATCTTAGGCACCCCGAAAAAGCCTGCCAAGCGGCTTTCTTATGACAGGCAGCAGATGATAGAAAATATCCGGGTTAAGTTGGTCAATCCACGATGTCTTAGTGCCATTCGAGAAACCACTCGGTGTATATCTACGGGTTCTACAGCCCATGCGCCAGGTAGTGGTGTCTCACTCGCCCTAACGCCGACTTCTGTCTCACCCTCAGGAGCATCTGGAATAAGAGTATCCAGAAACGCCTGGTAAGTCGGCACAGATGTTAAGGTATGGTTATGACCACCAAACCCGCATCGAACACTGGACAGCACGTGCAGTGGCTTTGGCTGGTAACATGACTTCGCGAGCTGCCAGGGGTTGCGCTGCAACTCGCGCATGAAGTCTTGGCAAAACTTGAGTTTGGCTTCCTTGATGGCATGAACGTACTCATTACAGGCGCACCGGTAGATCTGCAGACCCTCAGCGCGCACGTCATCAACGATAATCCCCGTTGGGGTCGACGCCGGTATCTTTTCCTAGCGGACAAAACTTGCGCGCAGCACGCTAAGGGCAGGACCACCACTTTTTCCGGTGTTTCCGCCCAGATACCTCCTCCTCCATGTGCCATTGCAACCCCTGTAAGGCAGCTGCACACTCGCATCGCAGCCTGTCCTGATCCAGGCCCCTCACTCATCACTCATACTGGCCTCAAGCCAGACAGTCCCCATGACCAAGGTGACATCGATGCAACTTTCCCCCAGTTTGGAAGAGAAAGTTGGCGGTTGTTCTGCATTGTTAAGCAAGTAGAGGTTCTTGGCTTCAATGAACTGTGCGAGACCAGCACCTCTGGGGTTAGGGAGTGGTGAACCCCAGGCGGAAGATTTGGCATAAAACAGGCATACTCAATTCCATAACAATGGTGACTTAAAGAACATTTCATCTAGTTTTGAAATTTCAGTAGAAAGGTGATGAAATTACAAGATCGCCGCATCTCATGGTTTGTGATATTTTGTTCTGTTATATTCCAGGTTCCATTTACTTTTCAGCCGCCCCTCATATATCAGATTTTATATAAAGAAGAGTTAACATTTTCATTTTGCCAACTGACATTTTTTAACAGGATTTAAAAAAATGTACAGTAACATTATTACTGCTCCTTATAACTAACACATACAACTCCTTATAATGAATTCAGTGAGACTGCATTATTTCTAGCAGAAAAATTCTGAACGAAGAATTATAACCTAACTATTTTTAAAAAGAAAAATTCTTTTTTTAAGTTATGTACTGTTGTTTACTACTGAAAAGTAATAATGTCTAAAAATATAAATAAAAATATGTTAAATTACAAAAATGCATGTAAAAAAAGTTAGAATTTAAAAGTTACCGAAGCATTTATTGAGAATAATTTTTTCAAACATTCAGTAGTAGATAGTATGTATTTAAAACCACTATTTGAATACAATATTTAAAAAATATTAAAATTAATTTTACTTTAAATCTAGCATTCCCTTATTTAAGAACCATAATTTGTTAAAAAAAGAAAAAAATCGCCAAAGTTTATTTCAATTGTCCTTGCTTATTCTTCTATTTTAACAAGCTAAAAAATATCTTTTAATTTTTTATTTCACTCTTTTTTTATCAGATAATCCTCTTCAGTCTTCAGTAACAGCTAGAATGTATCTGTGTGCATTCTAGCTGTTACAAACAGTGACAATACCTTATCATCTAAAACGTGTGGAAACAAACCTAACAATGTACAAGGTCTATAAATAAAGTAATGAGACTAGTTTTCTTTGGCAGCCGAACTGGCAACACTGTAAAGTTACTAGTAAAATATGGTTATATGAACAGTTGATTTATATTAGATATTAATATTTTTAGTCTATTGTTGCCACGTGAGATGTAAACAAACCTTTCGTGGATCAAGTTTTTGTTGTGTGTTACAAAAATGAGTGATACTAATTATGAGCAATGTTGTGCAATCAAGTTTTGTGTTAAACTGTGTGAGAATGCTACTGAAACTTTTTCTAAATTTAAAAAGGCATATGGAGATGACGCTCTGTCATGAGCCCAAGTTTTTAGGCAGTTTAAAGCATTTTCAGATGGCTGGGAATCAGTTGTGGATGATTCATGCTCTGGAAGACCGTTAATGTCAAAAAGTGACGACAGTGTTGAGTGAACCAGAGACCTAATACGGTATGACTGGCGATTAACTGTCAGAATGATTGCAGAACAATTGAATTTGAACCATACCCCAAACCATCAAATTTTGACAAATGAATTGGACATTAAAAAATTTGTTCAAAATTGGTCTCATAAAACCTCACTGTTAACAGAAAAACAACAAGGTGGAAGTATGCCATGATCTTCTAGGGCGAATTGAAACTGATCTGATTTTTTTTTTAAATGTTATTGCTGGTGATGAATCTTGGATGTTTGAGTATGACCCAGAAACAAAATGCTGGAGCACGGAGTGGCACACTTCAAACTCAATATGTTCCAAAAAAACCAAAAATGAGCAAATCAAAAAAACCATGCTAATTTGTTTCTTTGATAGTAATGGCACTGTGTCCACAAGGAAATTTTGCCTTCAGAACAGACTGTAAATCAATATGTTTACCGAGAAATTCATGAAAGACAGCAGAAAAGAGTTGCCCACATGAGACCATGACAACTGGATGCTGCATCATGACAATGCACCTTATCACACTGCACTCTCAATTAATGAATTTTTGGCAAAGAGAATCATTCCTGTAGTTCGTCAACCACCTTATTCACCTGACTTGAGACCCTGCAACTTTTTCCTGTTACAAACTTTAAAAAAATACCTTAAAGGACATCATTTTGTTACAGTAGAAAACATTTTAAAAAATGTAACCAACCATCTGAAGGATATTCTGAATTCCAATACTGCTATGAAGAGTGGGAAAACCGTTTGAAGCGGTACCTGGCTTCCCAAGGGAACTATTCAAAGGTGATAAGAGTCCATGTATAATTGGATTGTAAATAGAAAGTTTAGCTGAACCAGTCTCATTACTTTATTTATAGACCTTGTGTATGAAGCTTGTTTGGAAATTGGTGGTAGGATTTTTGGCTCAGATTTTTCATCATCTTCGCTATCTTTGTTGTCATGGATGAGGATACTTTCAATGATAATATCAATAATTTCAGCTGCTGTTGTTACCTTGTCAGTCTTTGGATATTCACCAATATCAGATTAATATATTTGAAGGTACTGGAGTAGATTAAATTGATTAATCTATTTGCTGAATGGCAGATTATTACTTTTATCACCTTCTTTAAAAACTTGTGCATAGTTAGATGGACATGCCAAAATTAATGTTTTATTTTTTTCAACTGTGTCCAGTTTCAAGCTTTTTGAAGAATGTAGATGGCATGATCGGGTTAAATGTTATTTTATCATTTCTTTTTCATCATTGACTGCATTTTTCTTCTCTAAGACATCTGATTTTCTGATCTTTTAGATTGATCCATCGGTTGTAGTGCCCTATAGTCTTAGCAGAGAGAAGACAGTTTTCATTTGCGCGAGTTTATTTTTCTTTTTTTCCCATCTCATATTTCTTCTTCAAATATTTGAGCCAAAATCCATGCATCCATTGGTTTGGATCTTCACAACAACATTCTTAAAACATTCAGGTTTATAATTGTTTATCACTAATAACTGTTGTTTTTCAGTTCCTGTCATGTTGGCACCAACTGGAATAGTTACTTTTTTTTATAATTATCCATCTGTGTACTTTACCTTCAACCCTAGTGCCGTATCTGGCAGCATTTTAAAAATAACTTTTTTCTAGACCACACACTGGTAACATTAATGTCACTATTTTCTGCTTCATGATTAACTTAACCAAATGTGAGGTTATGTTTAAATTTTCTCAGCTAGTCATCTGATTTTTTCAAAGTTTCTTTCTGTATCCTTCATTTTAGCAAAGAATTTTGCAAAGTTTTAAAAATCAGGCCATTAACTAGAAAGTGTGAATTTCGTTACAGCTGAGACCACTGAAAAACTGCTTCATTTAGACCTTCGTAAACTGATATTTGATTTTTTTTTTATACAATTTTTGTTTCCTTTATTGTGTGGTGTATTCAGTAATGTTTCTTTGTTGCGCTTAAGAAGAAGCCAAATTAAATCATTTCCAATGACTGAGTAGTATTAATTTTTCCTTTGATAGCTATAATCTCAAAAAAAAAAAATATATATAATTGAAATATATGTGAAACAAATATTTATTGTAAATACCAAACAAGCTGTAATTGTTAAACTATACAAAAATACAGTAACTATTCTAAACCATGAGTGCAATAATCATGGTAACTTTAATGGTGAAAGTCAGATTGTTCTCTGATATTAACACAGCACTGTAACCCATGTGATTCTGACTTCCTTGTCTGAGTGATGAAAAATAAATTCACTGGTATAGTATCTTTAGTAATAGACTACCTATGAAGTTGTTAGACAGGTTAAAAAATGTGAAGAATATCTTAATGAAAACTGCAGTACAGTACAATATGCATCACCTCATGGATAATTACGGCCAACATTTTTAGCCTATATGAAGCAAAGGGAGCTTTACTGTGCTGTTGAGTTGTCAGCTCATCCTTGTTATATACCAGGTAAAAACGTTTTTTTAAATTCATAGAAAGGAGAAAATCAATTTACAATCTAGTGTCCATGTTTCTATTAAAAGAGTATAAATACTTGGTTCATTAGTCATTAATTTGTGAAAAATGTCATGTCCTTAATGAATATAAATTTTTACTGTTATAGGAAGATCTTGCCCTTTTCTTTTATGTGTACAAAGGTTTCTAAAAGTGTATTGGTTTGAATAATATTATAATAGAAAATATTTTATTGAATACTATTAATTGTATTCTTTTGTAAAGGAACCAGCCAAGTTCTTTCGAAACAGAATATGAGAGTTCTGTAACAGAAAGCATTTACTACATACTTATCTTTATAATTATCCTGACAGTTATAAAAATTTTATAAATATATATATTGCTTTTTGGATAGATGACAAATGAATACAAAATGAAAACAAAGTTGAAACAATGAACCAGATCATGGATGACCCGGCAAAAGTGGTTCAAACTGTTGGAATGGTTGCTTTAAAAAATTTTAAAACACTGTACACAGTGTTTTATGGCTACTTAGAAGTAGCCATACAACCAGCTTTGAACTGGTTCCTAAACATGTAACATGTCTTTCAAAATTTTCAGATGAAACAGTCAAAGCTTAGTTGAACAAAGGTTACAAAATAAAGCTATGATCCTGGGAAGTTAGATATTATATCCTTATGTGGACTGAGTAGATGAGGGATATAGAGGACTGATTGAAAAATTACTGAAAAGACAGATAGATGATGTTCATTCATATATTCAGCCTGTATTTTTTAACAGTTTGCCAGTGATCTATAACTGCACCCTGATAGGCAAGTATATATTTTATTTAACTGGACAAGTAAAGTAATGTATTTGACAATTTAGTGTAGATGTATATAAATTTGTGCCTCCAGAATGATTATGCCCTTTTTTCTATGAAATAGATGTCATTTGAAAATTAATCATTTCATTTTTGCTAGAAAATGGTGAGCTGTGTCTTTACAGTTTGTGTATATTATTAGTCAAGAACAAATCAGTCTGAAATTTCATTGAAAAAAAAAAGATAAGCCATTCTGGAGTGCTACCTGAGTAAACTCTAAAATACACAGAAAAACTTTGGATGTAAATTTTGTGTGAACAGATTAGTTAAAAGATTCTTTGTAAATATAAGAAAATATACAAAAAAAATTGAATTTTTTGTTGTTTTCAAAATAAAAAAATTGTGGCCAGGTTAAATTGATTTTTTTAAAATCATTATTATCTTCACTATTTTTAAAAATTTTTCTTATTTATTAGCTCTTTTATCTGAAGCTTTTTATTATGATCTGATTTACACTACATTTGTTCAGTTTCAAATATTCAGATATGGTAGAAATCATGGTAATAAACACTCACATTTTAAAACAAAAAATAGTTTAGTCTAAGTAAACAGTATTTTGATATTCACTTTCTTTGGTATTCAGTTGTTACAGATTCATTTCTTTCCTGTGAGAAACAAGTAATGGTTTTTTTTTAGCTTTAATCAAAACTATGTGATATTAATTTTATTTCTGAACATTTATCTGTATTTACAAGTTCAAAAATAATTAGGTTGTGCTTGAGACTGTAACATTTAAACCAAACTATCCAATTTGCACTGGCAGACATGATTATTTTCTGCAATTGCTAATAATTATGTAGCAGCATGGTCAAGTCATTTACATTTAAACAACAGCCAAATGTTTAAAGTTTTATTGTACTCTTTCTTCACATCTGATTAACTGGAACACTTAAACCATTTACTTGTGGTTGAAAGTAGCAGAAGTGTAGATATCTCATGTAAAGGTTAATATATAGGTTTTTTGAATTTTTATCAATAATGGTTTGTTTGATTGTACCTCTAATGTTGGCAAAATTAAAGTGTTATGATGTTCATTTATAACTTAAATTACAATGTTAAGTTATATTGTCTTGTATGTTCATCAGTATGTTTCTAAATATGTAATATTGTTTCAAAGCAATGAGATTTTGTTAGAACTGTTTACTCCATCACTCCAACATTTTGTTTAACTGTCATTTTACTTGTCCCACAAGCTATAATGATTCTTGTATTGTTTAGATATGCATTTATGATAACTTAGTTTTCTACTGTAGAAAAATCACATGTTTGGTGGCTTATTGAATGCTAAGTTAGTAATTTTAGTGTAATTTGTAAATACATCGTCAGTATATTAAATAACAGTAAGAAGTTAGTAGTCAGTTCAAAGAAATTGTATATTAAATCAGGAGAAACTGAAACAAATTATACATTTTTGTGTAAGGAGTCGGTATTTTTTTAAATTAAGTTGCTGTAAGAGGTTGAACTGTGAGAATCTTCTTGTAAAGGGATGTACAATTCCTGAAGCACCATTTATTAGGTATTTATATTGTTCATTGGAATCCACTTGCAAATTCTGTAGTATTGCCTAATACTTTCTGCAGAAAACTCGTAAAGTATTCCTACTACCACCTGTCCATAATGATTTTCTTCTTCCACGTAATTCTGATGCCTTCAATTTCCTTCAAACTTTAATCCCGTCAATTCTCTCTTAGCTACTGTTCTTCTTTGCATTCCTAATTCAACACCTTATATTTCCTTATCTGTGCTTGATCCTTTACATTCAAAGGTTTTATTTTCCTTTCCTTTTTCATTTTTTTACGATTTCACTAATTCACTCTGAAAGTTTTTTTCAGTATGTTCATATTGGCCAGAGCTGCCTCCCCAATACTCACCTTCAAATGGGCAAATCCTCTTCAGTCAACCAACTTTAAAACTTTATTACTGGACAGTCAACTTTTCTTACAGCCTCTTTTAATATAATAGTTGTAAATTTGCCTCATTCAGTACTAATAAATTAATTTAGTGTGTGTTTTAGCTTAAATGCTATTTGTGCCAAATACAGGTGGCACAGAGAGAGAAACAGGAAAATTTGAAATAATTAGAAAAAATGAAGTAAAGTTACTAACCTGTATTTGATGTTGAAAATATGTTCTACAAGAGTTTTCAATATACATTACTTTTTAGAAATTACTTCACCTAATTGCTGTCCATTTTTCATTCAGTAAGTCGATTCTGAAAATGTTGCATAGCGCTGGGCAATTTGTTCTCCAAGATGTAGGTAATTTCCTCATCAATCTGTTTTCTGAGCTGGCCAAGGTATCTCGGTCTAGTTTAGTGTACAATCCTCTTCAGATGTCATCATAAAAAGAAGTTGTAGACTGGAAGGTCTGGAGACCGGGGCGACCAAGTGATGTTAGTAGTCCTTGGTATTATGCACTCTCCAAACAAACATCTCATTGTTGCCATAGACTGTCGGGCAGTATGTGAGATGGCTTCGCCATGTTGAAATAAGGTTTGCTGATGGTCAAAATTTGGAAGAGAGTTGAACCTAGGAGTAAAAAATGTCTCTACCATGTTGACATAACATTGAGATGTCACTGTGACAGCAGAACCCCCTTCATCTTCTAGAAGTAAGGGCCTATAACCCCACGACATGAAACTGCACACCATACAGTAGGTTTAGCATTGTGTAATGGAATCTGAGCAGGGTTTGTTTGTGCCCAGTAATAGAACTTCTGCTTTTTCATGTATCCACTTTAGTGAAAATGGGCTTCATCTAATATCCAAAGATTTTCAATAAAGATAGCATTCTCATTGATTTTAGTCAACAGTTTTTCACAAAATTGCAGATGCAATACATATTCGTTAGATTTCAGTTCTTGGACAGTTTGAATTTTGTAAGGATAAAATTTCAGGTTATGGAGTATTCTTTCCACTCTCCAACATCCAAGCTCCAATAATGAAGGCAATTTTCCACACTGAACGACAGTGACTCCTTACCACTATAGGTTTAACAGCATCAATGTTTTCTGGCGTACATACAGACAATACATGCCCACTAGGTTTTTCAAAGTCGAACCAGTCTCTTCAAAGTTACAATTCCAAGTTTTGATCGTGTGTGAAGAAGGAACTTGACCGCTGGGCAGGATCTCATGGTGTTGCTGAAATACTCTTAATGCAGCTGTTACACAGTCACCGTGTTGGTAAAACGCCCCTATGGGAACTGCATGCTCTACACCATTCCACTGCTCCATCATAGCTAAATTTCCAGTACTACTCTGCAGTTTATTGTCTTCTCCCACTTAGGTAATTACAGGGCTGCCAACATCAAATTCAAAATTTCCCATTTCTCTGTTCCATCCTGTATTTATCAACTTATCCCCATTGTTATTTGTTACATGTTCAACATATGATCTTGCTGCTAAATCACTCCAGCTCCTCTGAACTGCACTATTAAAATTACTGTCAAAATTACCTCTGACTACATGGAGTTTTATTCATATTCATTTCTCTAATATAGCTCAAAATTGTTTTTGGCCTTAAGAATAATAGTGAATTTATAATTGTCAATGGCATGATAAACTAAGTTGTAATTTCCTGGATTCCTAATCCGATCATTGCATCTTAGTAATTTACAAAAAAGAGTTATAGGGGTTTTTAATTTGTTATAATGAGGTGTACTGTGTTGATTAAGGCTAAAATCAAAGAGCAAAAGGGACAGTTTTAGTTGGCACATGGCTGTAAATTGATTCCCTATCTTTCTGTTTGACAGCACCACTAGCAAAGATCGGGAACCCTCATTTTATATGCGATTCATTACTGTTAGTTAAAGTTGAGAAACTGTAGTTTTAAAACCCTGATATCCTTTGTCATACATCCTGTAGCATGTATCCAGGTTTTGTAGAAAGTGACAGACTTTCTTCAATAAATTTTGCAGTCTGAAATAATTCACAACATACAAAGTTTCACTGACCATCTAAAGTAGATTACTGTATTGAGCTATTTATAAAAATTAAACCCATACAGAATAATTGTCTGTAGAAAATACACTAGGTTTTAAAATTAAGGAACCAATAAAAATTTAATAATATATTTAAAATAGATTAAAAAAAGAGATAAGATAAGAAACAGATTAAAAAAAAGATAAGTACTCTCAGCTAATGACTTCTTATATTTGTGTTGAAATAGAAAATTATGGGTGCTATTTTCAATTTTGTAAATACACCTAAATTTTTAAATTGTGATTTCTTAATAAATGACTATCTTTTTGGCCCGCTGAGATATTTTCATAAATTCTATTTATCAAAATACTTCAATTATTTATTTCATTTTTACAGTTTTATAGAAAAAAAACAGTGAAAAATTTTGTATATGATTGATAGTGTAAGGGTAAGAAGGAAAAGATATAATTATTATTTTGATTATTTTTAAAACTAATTTAATTAGAATATTCAAAAAGTAGTACAAATTACATATTTATTTACCGCACTGTTTCTTAAAAGAAGTGCATGAAGGTATCGGTGAAAGATGTTTTCCCTATGATGTTTGCTGAACAACCAGTACCTACAATTAAAAATTGTGAAAGTCTCAACTGTAGAATTAAATAACTTGCATTTTGATGAGTTTGACATGTTAATGTGCAAAATTAATTTATTTCAGTAAAGAAAAAAAATGAGAAACCACTTCATTTTTACATCGTAACCTGTTATCAAAAATTTTTATTCTTAAGTACGATGACTTTTTTTGGGGGAAGGATTGATTATGCCTCATCCTGGTCTCCTACAACTGTTTTAGCTTATGATATAGTCTATTGTGTTTATTGTTACAATTATCTTTGACAGATTTTTTTTTTCTCGCTTGATGATATAATTCACCACAGAAGCATACGGAGAAGGTTATGTGTGGGAATATGGAAATTGAGTTTTATAGCATATGAAAAAGCCATGCCTGACCAGGATTGGACCCAGGACCCTCCGGTTAAAAGACTGAGATGCTACCACTCTGCCACAGAGATCTGCAGAAAAAATTTAAAAAAGCAATAAAATATAAGTTTTAAATTTTTTACACCGCTTACATTTTTTTGTCCAATTTTCAGTTACAATTATTGCACCATACACAAATACGCATGTAATCAAGACCAGATCATGAAGATTCTTTATATAGACTTAATGTACCAAACATTTATACTGACGTATAATCAATATATTTTTCAACCGAAGTAATTTTTCAAGGTTGCTTAGAAAGTTTTATTTATTTTTAAGCTCAACATAGTTTCATATTCTGTTATCTGTTCTCAGACTGGAAACTATACTATAGTGCCATTAATTTAACCAAATTTTTATTGTGTGTTTTTTTAATGTGTTAATTGAATTCATTGAAAATTTATATTTTTTTTAAAACCGATTTTAAAAACCATAATTTTTTGTAATAGATAAGATCAATTTCTAATAAATAATTAATGAAACGTTTAATTACCTGTTGCAATTAAGTATTTGACAACCTAACTTTTGAAAAATGAACTTTGAAGTAAATTAATCACAGTATGCAAACCCCTCCTCCCTAGAGAAGAGTATGCAGAGATAAAAAAATTATTGCTTTGAATCTGCTATTAAAATTCAGATAGTTTTAATAATGTTAATAAAAATTATGTTGAACCTGGGATATTATAATAAACGTTTAAATAAAAACTAATTGATTTTTTATTTTCCGTCTGTAGCTCTCCTATCTAGTAGGTATAGCAAATTAACGAAATGTCCGAAAGTTTTTAAGTGGAGTTTTTTTTAGAATATCGACGTTTCTCGACCCGTTGAGTCCAAAAAACTTAAGAAATCATTAAAATTTTTGGAAGACATAATTAAGTACTTGTTGCTCTGTATTTTGATTAGTAACTCCAGATTGGCCCGACATAAAATGTAAAAAATGCAGAGGAAGTTTTCGCTTTTTTGTGTAGCGATCGTAGAAAATTGAGTTTTAGTACGATGAAAGAAAGTATTCACTAAGTTTTAAAATCGGATCTGGAGTTAGGGGGGATACACTATATTATTTTTACACAGTTTTTACCCGTATCTCGAAAATCCGTTTACAAAAAAGTTGAAATTTGACACAGATGTTTGGCTATTTGACTCCATCAGACAAGGGGGCTGATTCAGGTTATAAAAATAACAAAAAATATCTCGTGGACAAATGCCCTACCTTGCTTCTTTTTCCATCTGTTCGCCATTTTTTTTTTTTTTTTATTATGTTAAGAACGGACTGAAATATTTAAATAAAATTTGGTGTATATGTACCGACAACATGTACAAAATAAATCGCTAATTCTGCCCCTAATTAACGGCCTAAAAATTTCAATATGACCTCATTTCACCAGGGCAACTGAAATCAGAGCGAAATCTTTCAGTAGCTGTAACACGCTAACTAAGCATTTTGGGACGTATGTTTATATGAACCGTTTTCCATTATTTTCAGGAGCAGAATAGTTTATGAAAGCCCCGAGAGAACTTCGTGATACATTCTGTATATTACAAACAATTTATAGTTTTTAAAAAATACTAATTTTAACCGGGTTCATTTAGCGCCTTAACAAACACACATTAATCGTTTGGTTAAATTAACGGCGCTGTTTAATGGTTACCGGTCTGAGAACGGATAAGAGAATATCAAACTGTGAATGAGCTTAAAAATAAATAACATTTATTTAATCGCCTTTGAAAATCGCTTCGATTGAAAAAATATTGTTTTGATCAGTATAATCTTTTGTTTACAGTTTATATTCAGTAGCGTATTCATGATTTGACCTTGATTGTCCATGTGTTTGTGTGCGCTAACAAATAGCACCTGTCTATGTATTTATCTACATATAAATACATATATTGTATTTATACAGTACAGTAGTTCCCCCTTTTCCTGTGATCTGCAGTCTGCCGTGCACGCGTTTAGTTCTGTGTTTGACCCACTTATCTTGCCTGTCCCATTCACATCTGCTGTAGCATTCATACATCTGCCTTTATTTCATCTCATATCGTTTCACCTACTACACCTATTTCTTTCTTCCTCGAAAAATCATCAGCTCACTCCTCTTCCTTTTCCTCTACCGGGTTTTTAGTTTCCTACATCGACTGCTGTTACTGCCTGTGCCGAACCGGGACATAAGATCGCGACAAACAACAGGCCGGCTCTACTGTTCACCTCCCCCACCTACGGGAAATCTGCGCATACCTCATTCTTAACACCACCTACCCTTCTAACTGTTCATCAGCCTTTTACCTCTCTCTTCACTTTTTCCTCGCCCCTTACCTTACCCCACGTCATATTCCATCATCGTTCGGCTTCATATTATCCATTCTTTCAATTCGGTTCCTATATTTTATTATGATGTTTTCTTTTGCCTTTACTTTTCGTATTCCACAACCTTTTACCGACTGAGTATGTCATATGGCGTGGTGATCTTTATTAGCGGTTCACAGTACGGTACTAAAGATGTTTCTTTTTTATTGAATTAGGTTTTTAGTACGGTTAAATCGTTTATCTTCCTGTTAATATAAATTTATTTTTTTACCTGAAATAAAATTAAACGGAAACACGGGGCGCGTTGCCTGTGTAATTTGTACTATTATAAATGAATGCTTTAAGATGACGAAGTAAATCATTAATCTGATCTTTACATAAAATTACAATGTTTAAAGATCACGTCAAATAAATTATCGATATAAAAAACAATTTATATGATAAAAAATAAACGTATTTAAAGTTCATATTAATCATTTAAATACAAACGTGAAATAATGTTAGTAAATAAAAAAATTACTAAGAAATAATTCACAATTCAGAAGCCGCTATTGCAAATTATATTGATCAAATACACTTGAAAGGGATGCCGATAAATTGAGTTTTTTTCTTAATTAGTAGTATTCAAAAATTCATCGACAAAATAATATTGTTTCCGTAAAAGAAAATCTTTTTCGTGTATTTTAAATAAACCGGTAGGAATATTTCCACTATATCGATTTGGTACACACGCCAGGAATCCAAGTACAATATGCTTCCGTTATTAACATTGCCTTTAATTCAGCAGGGTCGAATCGATCTGTCAGCAACTTTCACAACGAAACCCTCGCCATTTTCACGACAAATGCCACCGAAAACCTACTGTTGTTGGTAGACACGACCAGCAGATTTTTGCGTCTCGAGAAAGCGTTTCATCGATTTTGACGATCATACCGTTTCCCCCTTCCCATTTTACCTTCCTGTGCTGTTCAATGTAGTCGAGGCACACTTTTTTAATGAAATTATTCCATTCGACTACTGTATTCGGACCAATACCCGAATCACAAGCAACATTTGATAACACGAATGCCCAACTATACAGAAAACGTATGACCGTCATGAAGCTGAGGTTCACAGTTTTCAGTCAGGTAGTGACAGGCATATTGACGTTTGATGCAACAAACACAGGAAATGCGTCCTTCGTAATGACCGGAGTCATTAGTGTGTCCATTGCGACATTTCCTGGTTTCCGGTAGAATCTCACGCAGTTGCAGAAAATCGAAATAGCATCTTGTTCGTAAGTCGGCAAATTCCAAACACTTGTGTTAAAAAGCGATAGCGAAATTAAACTTCCACGATAAACACACAGAATAAGTTCTACGTAACCGATGTAATACATTACATACAGATACCTAATTTAATTTACGTCATGCTGGTAATGAAATTATTCTTATCTTATCCTCACCGTTCGAGGCATTTAAATAAATAGCATTTCTGTACTGTTAAATACGAAATAAATTGGGTATTTAAACTAATGATGCTGGTATTCGATAAAAGTACCGGTTTTTTATCATTATTTATTTTATTATAATAAGTGGTGTTAATTATACTTAACTTTATGCCAGTATTTAAGTATGCTACAAAGAAGGGAGAGAGAGAGAGAGTGAGTGAGTGAGAGCAGCGAGATTTTATTTATCTATTGCATTTATTTTAACATGTTCTTCTTATGATGTAACTGTACAATAGGGAAGGATTTTTTGTAATTCCTAGTTTAAAGTGTTAAAATGGAGTAACAATGATTTTTTTTTAATTTTCGGTTACAAATTAAGATATCAACTTGATTTTTGGAGCGTGTAATCTTCATGTGAATATCTAAAAACGGATTTCTAGATTTTTTAAATTCCAAGTTTTAAGGGTTAAAATGGATTTTGAATTTTTTTATACCCGGTTATTTTTTTAAATTTCTCTGTAACAAATGAAGATATCAACATGATTTTTGGTGATTGTAAATATCTAAAAACCAATTTCAAAATTTTTCGAAATTCAATCTTGAAAGGGGTGAAGAAATGTAAACAATGCTTGCAAATTTTCCTCATTTCTGACTATACTAAACGAGATATTCAGTAGATTGGGACTTGCAAATGCTCTACAGATAAATATTTAAAAACCATTTTCGGTTTTTTTTTTAATTTCGATTTTTTAAGGGGTGCGACGGTGTTCGGCGGGTGGCTCAACCAACACAGCCACTGTTGTTGTATGTACGATGCAACTGGTGTATCTTCTTCCGGTACTTGACTAAAAACCATAAAATAAAAGTTATTAAGAAAAAAAAAATGAGAAAAGTACGGTTACTTCCTAATGGTGTTTGTCGGGTAACGATAAAAACCGGGCAAAATACATTTTTACCGTACTTCGTACGGGTAACTAGTAATAACAAATATTTTTAAGATGGAGGCCGACTGTTTTGAAACCCATAATCATAGATCACTCAAATTTAACCCTGTACTGACCAAATGTTTGCTGTGAGGAAATTACAATACACTAATAGTTTTTATAAATTGAACACCCTTTAATTCTTATTTATTATTATTTTTCTCGCAAGCAAGAATTTAGTGAATACTGGGGGTCCAGGGGACAATGCCCCTTGGCTAGACTGGAAGGGCGAGTGAAGTGAACCCGGACCGGCTAAACATCCCCTGACCGCGACTGGAAACGCAAGTAGCCATACAACGCGGGCGAAGCCGCATGGGTCTGCTAGTATGCCTGTATATGAGTGATTCATAATCAACAGCCAGAAAAGATTACCGAAGATGGATTGATGAAAATTTGTATACAGGTTCTTCTTACGGTGTAAGTGCACACTAGAAAATGATTTTTTGAAATTTCGAGTAAAGGGTTAAAATTATTTTGACGTGTGCAATTTTCATGTGAATATCTAAAATCCAATTTTTAATTTTTTTTTTAAATTCGATCTTGAAAAGGATGAAGAAAGATAAAAAAAATTTCGAACAATGATTACATATTTTCCCCATTTCCGACTATACTAAACAAGATATTCACCCGATTTGGGCTTGCAAATACTCTTCAGATAAATATATAAACACCATTTTGAAATAACCACTTTAATATTTCAAGAGGTAAAACCATTAAATTTTTTTGCCGTTTTTTGCTACGCTTATTGAATCAATCTTTATGAGATTTGGTAACACTGTGAAGGTAATTTATGTTTGTGATTCTGATTATCTATTTCGCTAGCGAAGCCGCGACGAGAAATCTAAAAAGCAATTAGCGGGTCCTGTATTGTAAACGTGTTGCTGGGAAGAAATTATAGAGCATTGATATTTTTTATAAATTTAATAAGTGTTTATTTAATTTTATTTAAGTTTTAATTTTTATTTACCATTATTATTCTTACAAACATGAGTTTAATGAACTCAGGGGGTCTAGTGCGCAGAGTCCCCTGGCTAGACGGGAAGGGCGAGCGAAGCGAGCCCTAACCGGCTAAATAACTCCGGACTGCGTCGGGAAACGTAAGTAGTCAAATAGCGACGAGGATGTTAGCGTATAATATATATATATGAAAGTTTTTTAATATATTTCGTAAACAATGACTCGCGTCAATATGTATTATAGTGTTGATAGTTGGACAACAGTTGACCACGGAACAAAGACGATATCTCCCTCTTTTATAACCCTTTTACCCTGTTAGCCTTCTGGATATGAGCCCTTCTGGACCTTTAGAGCCCTTCCTCTTCCTCTATTCTTCTCTATCCTTCTTAGTGTATGTGTGTGTCTTCTGGCCATCTGCTGACCACTCGCTCACAACTGACGGAGCAAAAACCCTTTTATAACAACACACAATTACCGCCCAAACAATTATCTGATTTTAGGAAGCACGCACCCATCAATTTTTCTGACCGACCCGTCTTTACTTATCTTATATTTCTATTTATATCCTAAAAATGAGAAATCATTTTTGTTATTGGACAATTTTCTTTAAAAACGACAGCTTCACAAATATATCTTAGGTTTTAAGGATTATAAATTTAGATGGCCATCTTTTGATCTCGAATTGTGCGTTATAGTTTAATTTTTTCAACCTGCAGCTGCTGTTGATGTTTGTGACTCGTGCTCCTTTGTTCAGATATATATGAAATAATTTCACTAATATCTTTTGACATTTTTTATTTTATTTATCTTTTCGTATAGCTTTTTCTTCATGTAATAATATATAAATAGGAACGCGATCTTTGCTCGACTGCTCGCCGCAAAGGAAGGTCATTTTTTTTACAATTTTTTTATAACTTCGTAGAGCGTAAAACGACTGGACCGACTTATATCAGATGAATGTTCATGATGTTACGAATGACAAATGATGGATGGCAGCCGCTATTTTTTTCCGATTTGAGAAAATTCATCAAAACTTATTGATTTGGGTATCAAAAGAAATATAATTGTCTTTATAAAATTAGGGCCTTATATGTGTATTTATACTCGTGTAAATTAAATTTTTTTAATGTAGAAGATAAATTTGTCACTAAAACACATGTGTGGGTTTAAAAAAAGTTGTATAACATGTTGAAAATACCGAGCCTGACCTGTATTCGAGTCCGGTTCATTTTGGATAAAAAGATGAAACGTTACTACTGCAACAAGTAAATAGTTTTGTTTTAGTAAAAGTAAATACTGAATTTACCGATTTAAAATTAATTTTAAATTAATTCATTTAAATTAAGCATTTATCCTTTAATTAATTACGCTCAAAATAAAATATTTTTAAATAATAAAAAAATAACAGTGACATTAATATTTAAGTTACTCTTTATTTTTTTGTTTTTAATTAGTATAAATCTTTAACAGTATTAATGAAACTTTTTTCTGAGCTCGAGAATCTTGTTCGTATTATTTAAAATTTTGTTTGTTTTTGTGCAATCAGGTTTTGTAAAATTTAAAAATTATCTTTTAGGTTTTATTATTACTTTTTTTTTATTTGTGTTCTTTCGTTGATCTTATCAATTGCTATATTTTCATGTGATTTTATTTATTATTTTTTTTTTTACTTTAATTCATTTATCTGGTTGTAATGTTTATACCAAATTTTTAATGGAAATATTGAACGTTTTATTCATCTCATCCTATATATATATATATATATATATATATATATATTTGTTGTTTTCTTAATTTTGGGCAGAAGGAACATTACACTAATTATAGTTCTAAAGTTAATAAAATTATAAATAGGCTTGCTCAGGGATAAAGTTTTCCAAAATTTTGTTTTTGGTTCTGATTTTTATTATAGAAAAACTGATTTAATGAGAAATATTTGTCTTATAAACGAAAATAGTAATAGTCTTTTGGATAACATAATTGCCATTTGCTAGACCAAAATAACTTTAATATTAATCAATGATCAGTTATCTGGTGGTCTGCCGAACATGTTTCATTCATTAGCTTTAGCCTTAGGCTTAGTAATGTTAAAACTTTTAAAAAAAATTATAATAATTCCTAATTTCACGATTACGATTGTCCATTCGTATTTTAATTATCAAGAAAATCTAAAAGAACCCTTAAGAGATCGTCATCACCATAATTCACTTTTCACTATTTTTTTCTAGGATTAAAACTATGTTATAGGAAGTTGGTATAAATGATAACAATGTTAAGCTGCCGTAGAATAAAAAATTACAACCCATTAACTAAAAAAAAATGATACCTGTACTTATACGGAAGTTAAATTTCGTATTAATAGCTTGTGCAAACCGGTTGCGATACAGTTTTTTTTTTTCTGATCTAGGAGATCTCGCCTAATTAACAAACTATTTAAGGTACTTACTCCCCTGACCAGATGAAAAGAGAATTTATATTCCCATGATAAGTTACGTATAAGTCAAATAGGATCAGGTTACTGGAGAGCGTTGTGCGGAGAGGCAAACAAATTATTTTTCATCATAGAGATCTAGAAATCAATGATGACGTTGCTTCTCTTCGTACCGTGACAGCGATTTGGAGAAGCGAAGGATAAACAGTATATCGTCGTCCGTATTTCGTATATTCTCGGGTATTATCAAGTTCTTGACCACCATACAAGAGTGAATGAGTTAAAAGTGTTCGCGGTACTTCTATCATAAAGACCTGTCTTTCTTCTTTTAATTTTTGTTTCTCCCTTGTCTCAGTAGATAGGTACCTTAGAATTCAAATTATAATTTTTAACGTTGTATCGACTTACAATCTGCTTCCTGTTTTCAGATTGTTCCATACCGGTTAAGTAAATGCATTTTCGTTTCATCCTACTAAAATGTATGGATATATTTCACCCGATAATTCCAACTGCGGATTGTTTTCGTGTAACTGCTTTATATTTCTGGCCGTACAGTTCCAATCAAAGTAAAAATTGATTAAAAACATAAGAATTCAAATAGATGCCTTCAACTTTAGCCCGGATTCAGTCTGAGTGTAATTAAGAGTGGGATGTTCTATCCTCAGAGGAATCGTAAAATGAGGTAACCAAACTAAAGGAGTGTTTAAAGAGTTCTTTCAGGACAAGGACGTGTTTCTAGCTCAAAATTCCGTAAAAGGTCAGGATATCTTTACCTAGATGAGAAAAAGGCTTTACTGATTAACGATTTATCCCGGCCTGCTGAAAAAAATCATTTGTTCAGGTTCAAGATTTTCTAAGGAGAAGCCTCCCTCATTCATATGGAGAATTGTGAGAAGTATCTAACTGAATCCCAACGGTGGATATTTTGTCTACTTTTTTGGTTTTTAATATGTTCTTGCCAAATTTGTTTTACTGAAGGTTTATTATAACAATTTCCAGAAAGCTAAATGCGAGGATTGTGTATTGATAATTATTACATGTTAATATAATGAGATTTTGATGTATATTAATATAATAGAAATGCTAATATTGATTTAAGAATTCTTATTTTATCTCTATGAGTCACAGATATTTGCATAAAGATGGTATCGATTGTTTATATGTTATTGTAAATTAGAAATTACAGACCATGACCTCTCGTAATCCAATTATTTGTTTTGCATCTGTGTAATAATAGGCAAATTTCTCTGCTTATCACACTATACATTGTATTTTCTTTCTCTCTCCTTTTTAAATATTGTAAACATACTATTATTATTTTATTATTATTATTATTATTTTTATTATTATTATTATTATTATTTTATTGAATATAGTGGGCATCGACTACTGGGGTCATTAGTCCGTGTTACAAACTAAAAACACTTCGTCCTTAATGAAAGTGACTAGGTCAAATGCCAATCTTGTCAAACGGATCATCCGGATAAACGGACTTGTCGCAAAACCATAAAATCTCAGAAAAACCATTAGATGACAAGGGTATATAAGGCCCTTCTCACTTAAAATGTGCAATCCATTTCTGTAGAAATGTCGTCAAATAATCAAAGCGGGTGTAAAGGGCCCGCAACTATTAAAACACATCCTTAAAAAATTCGTCAAACTAAAACACTAGAACACAAAACTGAAGAAAACATAAAACACAGTTTAAACAAAAACACAGCCAAAATTGATTTCCATGAATATCCATTTAAATGAATGGATCATAGTTGCTCCAATAGACCGCTTCTTCTGAGAAACTCGATCATTTTCTTTTCTCTTTTATATTTGTCATTATATGACAAATCGTGAACCAGTTTAACGGTTAGCTTGAGCCTCATTCTGAGATCTCTACACAACGTGCACTCTTATATTATGTGTTTCACTGTGAGGTGTGTATCACAGCTTCCACATATGTTCTGTTCTCCCGCTAACATGTAGGTTTAGTATGACCTATTCAAAGTCTAGTAAGGGCGACTTGTTCTCGTCGAGTTAAACTATTTCTAGTTTTAATTGGAAGTGGGTTATACTTAATGTAATTAAGCCTCGTTGTAACAGCATCCTACCTCCTTATCCATTCTTTTCTGATGACCTGTTTACTATAGTTTGTAAGGTCGAACTAAAGGAATATTGACTTCTTTGCTGTTTGGCTGCTTTATTAGCTGCTTCATTACCAGGTATATCGACTAGCCAGGTGTTCATATCAAGATACATTGTTTACAGTTATCTTTATGGTCGGTTTAATGCTGTCAGTATATCTTGATCAAGCGCATTATGCGTGAAACCATTCCTTAAAGCAGTGATTGCACTTAAGGAATCGGAGCAGAGAAGCACTCTCTCCTCGTTATAATGTAATACATAACGAAGAGCTTGCTGAATTGCGTATAACTCTGCTGTGTAGACACTGGCTATTGTTGATAGGCTCCAAAAGTGGGATTCGTCATGTACGACTAAACAGCTTCCGTGGCCGTTCTCGGTCTTCAACCCATCAGTGAATACACGGGTGAGGTTTTTGTATTCAGTAATAAGTCGTCGAAAAGCATTTTGAATATAAACGTCTGTTAATCCCTGTTCTATCTTCTCCTTCAAATATAAGCGGTCCTCCACCGTTATCAACCACGGCGGGGCTTTTCTTCCGGAAACCGGTAGAACTTCTGGCAAATCAATACCATAGCTTCCACTGATCTCCATTCTTCTTATACCAGCTGGTCTAGAAAAGGTAGGTCTTTTTCGATACTGTTCGGCCTAACTATGTTTAAAAATGAAACAAGTTTTATATGTCTTGGGCAAACCAAGACACAAGCTGCATATCTTAGTAGAATTGTTTCCCTTCTGTAATTTACCGGCATAACACATGCTTCTGACAAAATGCTGTCCATCGGGCTTGTACGGAAAGCTCATAAAGCAAGTTTGTGATTCCTTTGTTATGGATCACGTCGAGTTTCTTAAGAGAAGACATTTTGGCGGAGCCATCGTAATCTATTCTAGATTGGACCAATGTTTTGTAAAGTCTCAACAATACTTCTTTATCAGAGCCTCAATTCAGATTTGACAAAAACTTGATGAAATTTAGGGCTTTCTGACACTTAGTTACTAGTTCTGTTATATACGCCCTCCACGAAAGGTATCTGTCCAAAGTGAGACCTAAGAAACAAACTGTTTCTTTATATCCAATTGTCCATCGTCAAAACTGGACTTCTATACGCCGATCACTTCTTAGAGAAATGCACACAACAAGTCTTTTCAAATGAGAACCGGAAACCATTAATGTTTGCTACTTCGACGAGTTTGTTAATACCCGTCTGTAGCTTGTATTTAATCATTGCGGTTTTCTGCTGGAGTAGAAAATCGCATGGTCGTCCACATATAAACTTCTTCCAATGTCAGATGGTATAGTGGGAATAAGCTTGTTCACCGCGATTCTGAACAAGGTTTCGCTAAGCGGCAATCCTTGTGGCACACAGTTTTCTTTTGCACCGTTTCCTGAGCGACGAATATTCGTTTGCAATTCTAAGTGTCTTTCATCTAAATAATAGCTAATAATAGTTGGGAGTCTTCCTCTTATTCTCCAATCTTGTAGTTGTTTTAAGATGCCGTATCTCCAACTCATATCAAAGGCTTTCTCTAAATCGAAAAAGACGGCAACATATTGTTTTTTATTTATAAAACTGTTTAACATGAAATTTTAAACGTTAATCATTTGGTCTGTGGTGGATTGACATTTACGATATCCCTCTTGATGGGGTGAAATCCATTCTTCTTTTTCAGGGACTCACATGATTCGACAGTTTATCATTCGTTCTAAAATTTTTCCTAGAGCGCAAGTAAGCGAAATAGATCGACAGCTCCGCTCATCGAAGGGATTTTCCCCTTACTTTAAAGTAGGAGCTATAATCGCTTTTTTCCATAATCTTGGTTATACTCGTATGAGTATATCAGAAATCCAAATTTGGTTAAAGAGTTCTAGTATTTTCTTCCTTGAAGTGATATCTAGCACTCTGATCATTTCATATCGGATGTTGTCTGGACCACCGGCAGTGTTCGTTGTTTTACTCAGAGCATGATTGAATCTTCTTCAGTGAATTCTTTATTATAATACAAATTAGTTTAAGTATCAAACAATATATCATTTTCTGTTACAGCTTTGTGTTTTTTTTTTAAATCATCATCATAATTATCCGTTGCGCTGACAGCTTCATAGTGACTCGCAAATTTCTCGGCTATGTCAGAAGGCGAGTCAAGGAGCTTTTCTTTATCTTTCATACAGGTAACCTGATGGAAGGTTGATCCAACGGATACCGCTTTGACTTTGCTCCATACTTCTTCCTAAGTTGTCTGTCCTGATAATCGAGGAGACATATTTTTACCAGGCGGTTCTTTTTTCAGTTAAAATAACTCTTTCGGCGCTAGCCCTGCATTTTTTAAAATTTTCTTGCGTAGGATGTTTCTTAAAAATGTTAAAAGCCCTTTTCTTCTTCTTAATAGCTTCAGGTACAGCATCCGACCACCAAGGAACAGGTGGACGTTGCATTACCCCTGAGGTTTGAGGGATGTGCCTTCATGCTGCAGCAGCGATGACATTTGTCACATGTTCAACCTCGCTGTTGAAGTCTCTAGTTCAGGGTGGAGCATTTCCTAAACTCTATTTTTTTATGTTGAGCGGTTATTTAAAATGTACTGGAGACCATCTTTGGAACTAGCTATAAAAAACATTAAACGGCTGCCATTTTGGTTACGGTTGTAATCCGAAAATTTTGAGTTATTGTTTTTTAATAATCTTCAGCTGATCTGTCAGAACCTTATCCCTTTTCATTTAACGTTTTTGAGTTGCCCCCTAAGGAAACTTGGATGGAATAGTCTTGTATCGAAAAATAGATTTTTTCAAGGTAAAAACATTTGCTAAATTTAATTTGATTAAAAAGTTATTTAACGATTCACAAATTTCGTTAAGATTTTGTGTAACTGAACTTTGGCGACCAAATAACACTTTTAAAAAGTTATTAGTGTGAATAATTTTATAGGTATTTACCCATTCTTTGCGAGTATAATGCATGATTCGTCCAGTTTCATCACGGCAGTTTTGAAACGAGTGAATACTGTACGTTTAAAGTATTTACTTTACAGAAGGTATCTTTACGACTCAATTACTGGTACTTTTTTTACCCGTTCACGTCGACTACTTTTTAGTTAATTACTAAGACTACCGCAATTTAACCGTCCTTCTAATTAAATGCCTCGAATCCTTGAATGATATAAACAATAATAAAAGTTAACGTCACTGACTACTGTTGATAAACATAAAATTAAAATAGTTTATAATAATATTTGTTTATAATTTAAGTCAACAGTTAAATGCCTCCGGGATTGAATTTACGTTATGAGAATAGAAGTACATAGCGTCACAGAGCGCCATATTGACCTTCCAAATTGTAACGTACACAGTCTGAAGCAGTTTATTAAAAATAGTTATAAATTTTATGAATGATAAACATGTTGAAGGTTAATTAATTTTTCATAAGTTAATATATAATTTAATTTAAAGTTTATTTATGTAGGATTAACTAATAAAAAAAGTTGGTGTACGAGTTTACACTATAGTTAATTACTCTGCGATTTATTTAAATGTAATTAAATGTCTTTTTCGTTATTTATTAATTACTAGATGAAGTTTATGATTTTACTTGTTAAAATAAATATATTTTAAACAATTTTTATAATACTCAAAATTATTAGATAAAACTATATTTTATTACTACTTTTTTTCTTAAATATTGATTTAAATGTAGAATTTAAACACTGAAGAGGGCCATCTTGATTGTTTATTGTTTAAATTTTGCAACTACCGGATTTTTTTTAATGGCCTTCCCCTTTTCAATGAAATACCAGCAAATTCTTGTCGGTTAAGAAAAATTAATGTTTGTGAAGGATGTTGTTATACGATGTGATGATGTTCAATACATTTTTATCAGTGTGTTGTTTGCTATCCGGTTGGTTAGAACGTTTAATATTTTAATATGTAAACATGGGACTTGAAGACATTTAGTCATTATTAATTTAAATAGTTTTGTTAATTCCAGGACAAAAGAGTATTAAAAAACAATAGATATATTAGTGGACTTTATAAAGTACTAGAATCAGATAGAATGCGGCGCGATTAGACTGTTGTGTTAAATTTTTTTCTGTTTATTTGAAAGAAATGGTATTCAAAATCACCTCGAACTGTTATGGTTGGATGTGCACTTATATTGTAACCCAGAATAAATCGCTGTGAATTCCAAAATATTAAATTTAGTTAGGTTAGGTATATGTATATCTGTAACTTTTTGATGAGAAGTTTGTAGGAGAATCTTGTAAAGGGGAGAATTAGGTTGATTAATTAAATATTAAATCATCCGGGTTTAGTTAACTTGATGATAGAAAGTAAAAATTGTAGGAAAGAAAAGATTGTATAAAACAGATAGCTGAGGAACTAGGCTGTAACAATTATAGTCAGGCTAAAAGATTAACACAACAAAAAGTAATGAAGGATAGCATCAAACGACTGACAGTTTAAAAAAAAACCGGCAAAGAGTTTTTCGCGGCTCCGCCGAGGACTTACGCAACTCTCGACAGACTACTAATTAGGAGAAAAATTCGATCTCCGTGGCGGAGTGGTAGTGTCTGGGTCTTTCATCGAGGGTTCTCGGGTTCGAATCCCAGTCAGGTATGGCATTTTTCATATGCTACAAAATTCTATTTACATAATCCACCTACAAGCTTCGAAAAGCTTCTGTGGTGAATTAATTCACCAAGAAAAAAAAATTAAGTTAAACATTAAATTACATTACTATGCAAGTGAAGAATTACGTAAAAGATTATTTTACTCTGAGGCAAATTGTGCATTACGTGATTTTTTCTACCCGTCATCTTCTTGACCGATTATGAACAAATTTAAATCTAAGATCGTATTCAGAAGTCATCGTAATAACATTTAATAAAAATTAGTTAATCGGGTCTGAAGATATCGAGTAAAACGATAGATCAAGGAAAAGGCAAAACAAAAAATAAGAAAAATAGGTTTATTGTCCCCCGTCCTTTAATTAAATAATTAAATACATAATCAAAGTGACATATTGATGTAATGGAATCATCTAGTTGGTATATAATGTGACTGTGCCCAGAAACGACAGTAAATAGAAAATAATATTTTGCCTTCACCATGTACAGGGGTTTAACTAAGACCATCAGAAAGTATCTTTGCTACCTAAGGGGCATTAAATTACATAAAACAATCTGATGTGGACATCACATGACTTCCTTGTACGCCGATTAAATTACATATACACATTTTTTTTTGTTGTACTTCATTTTAACTTATTTCATTTGAAAGTGAAATACGATCCTCCAATTCTTTAAAGTGGACATTTACACAATTGCTGAAATATTAGTTTTTATTATCATCAAATATTTATAAATTTATTAATTCAACAATCTTATATGAAATATTAGGGTAGAGTAAATGTCCCTTTATTTCTCGTATTACTAGATCAGTATTATTCGTGAGTTGCTGATTAACAAAAGTTTCAGATTTCTGGTGTGTTGTATAAATAAAAATTAATAATAATTAAACTATTAAGTTTGGTGAACTCCTGCATACTGGTTACGTATGTTAATTTCGACCTTACGGTGTAAAATATTCAGGTTTTATTATTGGATTATTTTGTGAATAATCAAAAAAAAAAAAATCATACAGGAAAAAGAAAGATAATATGAAGAAATATATCGTATATATATATATATATATATATATATATATATATATGTTAAAACCAAAGAAAGAATAAAAATATTAAGAGAACATGATAAATATAAAGAAGAAGAAAACGATAAGACCAATGAAAGAATAAAAAGATTAAGAGAGGATGATGAATACAAAAGAGAAAATTTGAAAACTAGAGAATGTGTACACAAGTTAAGATCAGAAGAATTATATCAAACCAAAGAGGAATTAAATGATTGGCAACAAAAAACAAATAAAAGAAATGATGATAAACTCCAACTTAGGAAGAATTTTGTTTGACAATATCAGAGGATTAATGAACTAAAAGATAAGAATTTTTTGCAATTTATTAAAGGTCGGGCATGTATGCCTCAGTGTATATGTTGTTCTTGTGAGGGTCTATTTTTCTGTCACTTTGCAGTTAACTTTAATGTAGATAAAATTAAACAGAAATTTCAGAATAAGTAAATAAAATTAGACAGAAATTAAACTAGAAAATCCAAAAATAATACGATTCTAAATTATAATTTTCAATTAATATTAAATAATCAGATGTTTCACCAAATCTATTACATATACACATATGTAATAATGCCTCTCCCTCTTTTTCCTGTTTAGCCTCCGGTAATTACCTTTCAGATAATACTTCAAGGATGATTGAGGGTGATATGTATGAGTCTAAATGAAGTGTCTCTAAATGAAGTCTTGTACAGTCTCAGTTCGACCGTTACTGAGATGTGGGTAATTGAAACCCAACCACCAAAAAACACCGGTATCCACGATCTAGTATTCAAATCGGTGTAAAAATAACTGACTTTACTATGACTTGAACGCTGGAACTGTCGACTTCCAAATCAGCTAACTTTGGAAGACGCGTTCACCACTAGTCCAACCCAGTGGGTTATGTAGTAATACCTTTTTTTTTTTTTTTTTTTTTTTTTTTTCCTACTCTCCCCGACCGGATATCCAATTAAGTATACTCAGTCGGGGAGAGTGTCCTTTTACTCTCAAAGGAGGCGTCCCCCACCCGCCGGCTATACGTCCGGCACGGCGGGTTGGCCTCCCCGGTCTCGGATCTTTTGTTTTACATTGCCTGCCTCTAATCCCCCGCTTTAGAGCCAAGGTCCGGCTATGCCGTCCCCCAGCGCCTCAGCAGGGAACCGGGACTCGGTCTTTACGCCTTTGGCCTCTAATCGACAGCGCCGACCCCACAAAGAGCCTAGGCTCCCGCAGGGACGACCCCGCCGACCGGGACTTGGTCTTTTATTTTAACCCAAACTCAAACTCCCCTGGAGTTCACCCCCTTCTCAGGTACCCGCACACCAAGGCGTACAGGCCCTCCATGGAGTGACTGTCCGCCCTACCCTACTGTTTATACTCCCATTCTTCTGTCTTCATCCTCTTTGGCCCGCAAGACCTCCCCGGCGAACCTGCGGAACCATTTCCAGTTCCATTGTTGTACCCCAACCAGTTTATGAGATTTTCTGGTGTAAGACCATTAATTACTATTTGACCTCTGTTAACGGCCCATCTTGGATATATGAACAACGTATGTTCGGCATCGTCGTTCTCTGGACAATAGATGCACTGCGGGGTGGCTCTCTTCCCGATCCTATACAGATACTGACCGAAAGAGCCGTGCCCCGTCAGTAATTGTGTCATGTAAAAATTGACATCTCCGAGTCTATTGTTATTCCAGGTTTTAATATTAGGGATTAGGCGTCTGGTCCATTCTCCCACTCTGGATGGCTCCCGCCCTGTCCACTCTTCTTGCCATTCTTGTTCTATAATCCCTTCCATCTCTTCTTTCGACATACCGCTGTGTCTGAGGGTTCTGGCTTTTATCTGAAGGTCTATGGGTAGGACCCCGGTCAGTACGCACAGCGCGTAATACGATACTGTACAGTAACTAGCAGCTACACGCAGCAATGCCAGTCTATGGACACTTCTCAACTTCTTTTTATTTCGCTGTATGTTCATTGCCGCCCCCCATATGGGAGCCGCATACAGTACCGTCGAAGTGATAGCCGCGGTTATCAATCTTCGAATAACCATTTTAGGTGTGCCGTGGTTTTGAAATAATCCTCTTAATCCCTTTACAGCAGGAGTAACTCTCCCACAAATCATATCAATATGCTTGCTGAACCTTAAACTTTTGTCCAGAAGTACCCCCAAGTATTTTGTTTCTTTTACTTCATCGATTCTCTGTCCTCTGATATTTAGATTCACACTTCTTAATGGTCTTCTACCCGAGAGGACCAGGCAACAGGATTTATTAGGAGCTATTTCTAATTTCTTATCCTCCATCCATTCATCTATTGTTCTAAGCGCTTGGTTTGCCTTGTTCTCCAGTTCATTAATATCTCTGTCTTCTACTAATATTGCGATATCATCCGCGTATCCTACTATCGATACCCCTTCGGGGTAGTTCAGCCTGAAGATTTTATCATAGAAAACATTCCATAAGGTTGGGCCAAGGACAGATCCCTGCGGCACCCCTCCGAATACCTGAAATATGGCTTTCCTTTCTAGGGTTTTGACCTCTATGAACCTATTTTGCAGATATTGATCTATCTGATTTACTAAGTATTTACTTATTTGCATGGCTTGAAGCGCCTCAATGATGGCTGTCCAGGGGACCGTACCAAATGCGTTTCTAACATCAAGCATTATGATCATGGGGATTTTTCTAGTCCTCCATGTACCGCTTCTGCAATTTAATGCCCAGTTTTTTACCTTCTCGACTGCGGTCACCGTGGACCGTCCCTTTCTAAATCCGTATTGTTCCGGATGTAGACATTGTTTTTCCTCTATTTCCTCTCTAAGTCTATTTTCTAACAACCTTTCAACTACTTTTCCCATATTATTTATGAGCGTAATCGGTCTATATGCTGTGTTCTCTTGAGTTTGTCCTGCCTTTGGGAGGAAGACTGTTCTTGCTTCCTTCCAGCATTCAGGGAAGCTTCTATTTTGTAGGCCGCAGCTGACTACATCGACTATTTCCCAAGGTACGATCCTAGCTATTATCTTAATGATGGCCGCTGGGATGCCATCTGGGCCGGGGCTTTTCTTTTTTTTTAATTTATTTATAGCTTCCATGACCTCTTTTTGTGTAAATCTTCCTCCCTGGCATTCTATCACCTCTCTATTATATTGCTCCTCCGTTCTGGGGAATAACTTTCTGATCTGCAACGCAGCCGTTTCTTCATTCAGTGTCGGAGCTTGTCTCCCAAGCCGCTTGGTTACTATTTTGAAAGCCCTTCCCCACGGATCAGCATTCAACTTCTCGCATAGTTCTAACCATTTCCTTCTTTTGGCCTGCTTTATGAGGAAGTTAAGCGTCTTTCTCGCTTTCCTATATTGCTCTGTCGCAATGTTACATCCTATTTCCGAACCAACTCTAGCTCGCAACCTCTGGGCCGTCCTCTTGTGTCTTTGCATAATTCTACGCTGTTCCTCTATCTCCCTGGACCACCAGTAGACCATATTATGTTTAATATTATTTCTCCTCGGTATGTTCGCCATCTCTTCTTTAACTATATTTTGGAATATTTCAGGTGTTATCTGAGTACTATTTCTAATTCTATTTGCCGCATTATTAGCCACTCTATACATCTGTTGATCAGACAGTCTGATATTGTTATTTATCTGTCTTATTTCTGGCCGTTGCTCTCTGAAGTTAACAAAGATGGCTCTGTGATCGCTGGCTGTTTCGTCATTAAGAACCATGAAATCAGCTGCATCAGTGCGCATCCTTCCATCAATTATAACTAAATCCAGGACCGATTGATGCCCTCTTGCTTGGTAGGTGGCCGTTCCGTCATTAATACATGTCATTCCTGTCGCTGCCAGCAATTCCTCCAGGAGTTTTCCTCTAGCGTTCGAGGAGACCGCTCCAGCTAGAACAGTCCTGCAGTTAAAGTCTCCAAGGACTACAATTCTCTTCCGAGCTCGTATAATGACTTGTTGGAGGTCAAGGAGTCTGTTCTTAAGAGATTCCCTGCTGCAGTTAGGGTTGATATATACACCTATTATAATCTTATCGCTTACCTCAACAGCAATGAGTCCGTCACCTCTACCATACAGATCATAATCCACATTTCCAACGATCTTTCTAATTGCCACATCACCATTCCCATCGGTCAGCCACTGTTCTCTGGCCGCCAAATACACATTAGGTTCGGTGGCCACCAAGAAGTCCGCTTCGTATCTAGCTGCTATTTCTATGCTCAAATCACTAGAGAGTCGGCTCCTGTTATTATTAACTAGTATTACTTTAGTCATGACCTTTGTTACAGCACGGGTTCCCGGTCCTATGTGAAGTGGCTCCACAGTCCATGCAGATGGTCGCCTCCTTGCAATCTTTAATTACATGGCCGGGTTTACCACAGTTGAAGCAGAGGTTTGAACGGTCCTGGCCTCTGCACTCTCTTCTGCTGTGACCGACATCCCAACATCGATGACATTTCTCTATATCCGTCCGGATGTAGGCCCTGCAACTCACCCACCCTACTCTCAGCCTTGCTGCAATTAGTTTCGTTGCATTCCTTTGACTTGTGACCACCGTGGCATTTTTTGTGTTTCCAAATGCCTCCCTTAGTGATGTGACCTGAAAGTTTTCTCCTTGTCCTAGTACCTTCTCTACCGCTTCCCTGATCTCTCGCTCAGTAGTGTCGCCTAGCATGTCTTTTACATGAACGACTGTTCTGCGGTCTCCTCTTGTTCTTATATCCACCTGGAGATCCTCTGCTCTGTTCTTCAGCAGGGAGGAAAACTCCCCCGCCTTCTGCGCCCCACTAATTCGGACCTCTAGTTGTTGATCCCTTCCCTGTTTAATTGACAGTATTTCGCCGGCCTCCTCAACCTTAACCTTTTCTTTCATGGTTTTCAACAGATCGGCATAAGATTTACCGGGGGCCCTTACTACGACCGTTTTACTTTCAACGACCGGGGGGGTTCCCCTTCTTGTTGATACCGACCTCGACCTTGCCCTCCCTTGTTCGCTCAGGCTAGGGAGTAACATTCTCGGCAAGGTCTTACCCTTCCTCATCATGTATATTACTATTTTCCTCACTATGATGCCCGCTGGACCACTGGGAACCACAAAGACAGCTGACTCCAGCTTACCTACAGCTCTTCATAAGGCCTTTATAATATGAGAGGCCATTATCTTATCTCCTTCTCTAGAGTCATAGATTGCCGTGTACCTAGTTCCGGTATTTGTGATCTTAACATCTTCGAGGATGGTGGGGTCTTGTAAGATCATTGCCCCAGGTGCCGTCCCAGCATACCGGCTGGATGGCTTTAATCCATTCAAATCGATGAAAAAACAGCTGTCATCTCCTGGTCTTAGATCTTTCTCCTGGGTCAGCCTGTTCATTACCCAGGTTGACCATCGTGTGGGTAATCTGTCTATCAGTTGTTCATCTGTCAGCTCTACATTTAGAATATCTGACATCTCGTTCCTGCCATGACTTTCGGTTTGCGTACTTTGGTCGACTGTGTCTGGAGTCTCATCATTTATTCGTTGTAAATCTTTATAAATTTCTGTCAGCTCCCTCTCATGAGCCTTGATTGCCGTTACACTGGTTTTTCCAGTTAGTTGCCTAAGCTGTAATAGTGCATTACCCAGCCGGTACGTAACCTCCTTCAAATTAAGGGGGGCCTCCTCTTCTTCTGATGAGCCTGCTCTCGGCCACTTGGCGGTTCTCCCCTCTACTGTCTTCCACTTTGCTTTTTTTGATTTAATCCTGTAATGTCCATGTCTTCTGAGACTTCAGAAACACCATCCCTCCTTCCGGCAGTTCCCCTCGAGGGCCCAGCCTCTGGAGAGGCCTTATCTTCTATTGGAAGCGAGCTTCGTCTTCTCATGACTCGGATTCGAAATCAGGGGTTGATTCCGAGTCCTATGATACCCCACACGGGCGGGTGCCCCCCAAAAAATTTTGGGGGGGTTTGGTTTAGGAAGTAAAATGTATGTGTCATGTAGTAATACCTATTAAATTACATATACACATTTTTAAAAGTACATAAAATTTTATTTCCCTAATAACTTCTGATTTTAAAATATTTTTTTATTGTTATTATTGAATAATTATTTACTGCAATTTTTTTTTACAATTATGGGTTAATATTTATTAATAAATCAATATATTTAAAATAAAAAAGAAGTTAAAAAATATCAATTTAAAAAAGAAGTTAAAAAAAAGGAGATGAAGTCTAATTCGAGCCTATGTGCCTTCCCTTGTAAGATTCAGATATTTCATTAATTAAAATTTTATTTGGCTATAACTCTGGAACCAATGAAAATAAGTACCACTCATGATATATCGTTGAAAAGCTCTCAGCCAGAGTTTATTACTGCAGTTAAGAAAAAGTCCAAATCCAAACTTTTGAGCTTTTTTGGTCACTTTTGGTTCAGTCGATTGCAATCAAAAAGGGAGGTGCACAATTAGACGCTGCAGTCCTAAATCCAAAATTTCATCATCCTTCGGCTAATCGTTGTAGAGTTATGCGAGATACATACATACAGACGTCACACTTAAACTAGTCAAAATGGATTCAGGGATGGTCAAAATGGATATTAACGTCGATCATAATACTTCCTTTACTTCGTACAAGGAAGTAAAAATTTACCTACCTTTTAGTAAATTTTTGAGATAAGGAATTTATAAGGTCCGTATCTCTTTGCCCTTTCACCGATTGTGATCAAAATCCTGATTTGAATCCAGACGAGATTGTATGGTAGATTATTCAAATGTCAAATGCATAATATTTTTTTATCAAATGTTAGAAAATAATTGAGAATAAAATCAATACAATGCCTTAGGTGTGAAAAAGTAGTAAAAAAAAAAAAAAAAAAAAACATATGAAGCTGATTATTTAAAATTCAACTGATAAAAGATGAAATGACGGAAAAATTTATTATACGTGTAGACAGTAGTAGTCAAAATTACTATTTCAACGAAGATAGTGAACTTGCTAAAAAATTGGTTGAATGATGGACTTTTATTATTTTTTAACATTAACACAAAGAAGAACGAAAAGTTATATTAACTGTAAGGAAACATATAGTAAAATAATCAATAACTTTTTTATTTATTTATTGTTTCTGATAATTAAAATCAGGTGTTAATTAATCAATAAAATGATTAATTTGAAATACTTAACAATGAACATGTATTATACAGAGCGTTCGGAGAGTCGCTGTGCAGTATGCTTTAGAATTATGCGGTGTATTCTGTTCTTTCAGCGTTAGGTTGTTACCCTGTCGGTTCGTTGGGTATTGCTCAATAATAAAGCTCTCGTAAAATGAGTGTGTAAATAGGGCTCTAAACTATTGTTTAAGATATAAATTATTCGCAAAATTAAATTAAATTGTTACATTAATGAACATATAAAGCATAAAAAGTGCATTTAAGTAAGTAATTTGCAACATACAGCGCGTATCTATGTATTCCGCGCGCATAGTGCACATCCGGACGCGCGACTATATAACCCCGTTTTACTGCCTTACCTACCAACCAAGCTGACAGCCATTTTTACACATGCATTGTTTAATGTTAATAAGTGGTTAATCGGCTGACATATCCGCGATGAAACTTTTTGCAGAAATTTTAGCTAACTTTACACCTATCCGCCAACCCCTTCGCGATAACCTACCTGTCAGCCCTTTCAAACTTAGGTTTAGTACATTGTTAACGTTTATTGTACAAATTTTCAAGCACCACATCGATGGATAAGGTTTCCCGGAAAAATTGCACCTTTCACCTGTCTTGCTTCGTCCCGCTACCAAAAACTTGTTAGCCCGCTCGGATCCGTAACATACATCGATTTCTAATAAATTTTATCCTCCACAAAGATCAAACCACTTTTTCGGCTCTATCTCTCCGACTATTCGATTCGTTTATCGGAATCGATAGCGATAAACCTAACGGTTCTTTCGGTAGAGGAACGCATTTTTCTCGTTGAACAAGTCTTTCGTAAAGGTGACAAGTATACTGATTTAGTGAAACACAAGTATTCTGAAAAGTTTCCAAATACTCCTGTTCCTCATCGAATGGAGTTCGAACTCTTGTCGAAAAAGTTTGGGCAACAGGCTCTGTTGAAGACGCTGCTCGAAATGGAAGACCACCAAAACTAACTAACAGAAGCTTCTTGATATTTCGGATGCTATGGCCGAAACTCTATCAAAGTTACTGCGTAAGTTAGCACAGCATCAGGATATCGGACTTGCTACTGCACATAAAGCTGTAAGAAAAGAAGTGAAATTTTTTCCTTACAAAATAATGTGTTGAAGAACTGAAATCTACAAATCGTCTCAAAATACTAAATTATTGTCTGTTTAAACGTTTTACTGACCAAAATTCCGTAGGTATCCTCGACATTACGTTTTTTACAGATAAAGCGTGGTTTCATCTGGGAGGATATATTAATCCACAAAATACACGAATGTGGTCGACAACTAACCCCCGTGAATTACGCGAACAATCTTTACACGAAGCGAAAATTTGACTCTGGCTCGCTATGAGTAGTACACGCATTGTGGATCAATTTTTTTTGAAAATACTGTTAATAGTGATCGATATAGTTTTTTTTAAGAAACTCCATTAGTCAAATTGAATTTACTCCGCAGATTACTCTCCATGGAGGGCAGTGATCAAGCAATGTATCGCAACAGACCATGCACGATTGACGAACTGAAGACGGCAATAACGGCATATGTACGAGACATTCCAGTACATCAGCTGGTTAAAGTGTTTGAAAGCAAATTTAAACGTGTGCACTGTTGTATTGATGTTGGAGAAGGTCGTTTTCAACACCTTTTATAAACTATTCCAGTTACTGTAATATCCCGTTTTTATAAAATAATGAAATAAAAATACAAAGTAATAGTTAAAAAGTTTCGTCATTACACTTCCTTAATTTCAGGGCACAAGAACATTCCGAACGCTGTGTCTTACTAGGATACTGGTACTATTATTACACATTAGGTGGAATTTTTAATCTTATATTAGTTTCGCAGAGTTAATCTTTTAGATCGAGTAGTATGATGATTTCGACCTGTTTCATCATCATAAGCTTGTATATCCGATGCAACGTATTATGAACTACAACTACTTCTCTTTTTTATTTGTAATTTTTTTTTTGTACGTTGATATTTTCCGTCGGTTTCGCTTGATCCTTCCATGAAAATTATGGAAAAGTCCCTTTTTATTATAGGCAAAATAGCAAACCTATCTTGACGCGGTTTGTATAATTTTTAATTATACTATGATCCTAATAATAGCGCACTTTATTTTTTTTATGGGATAAGGGCAGGTTAGAAATACGAAAATATCGCTTCTTCTAGTTTTTGTAACACTCTTCTTCTATGCGTCTCTCATTTTTTTGCCATGATTTCATTTTTGCTCATCTGTTCATTTTCTTCCTGTCCTTTTGTCTGCCGCAAGAATTTTTATATTGTAAATTATTCTTCGGAGGTTACCCCTAACGCAACAGACCTCTTCTTCAGATTTATCTTTTGGAGGTTCTCTTCCATTTGTTTCAGGTTATTTGATTTGCTTTTCATGTTCTACACCTTATTAAAAAATGTGTTATCTAATCTGTTTCCATCCAGATCATATGCCTCAACAAATTTAGCCTTCTTCTCCTTATCGCTATTTCTAGGTCTTTTTGATTTTGGTAGAACTCCTTGTTAAATTTCAATCTGAATCCTTTCTTTGTTACCATCGGACAATGGATTACCCTTAAGTGTATTTATTTAGAATCCATGAAGATTTTCGATACGTGGAATTTTGTAGTCAGTTAAGTTATTTTCATTTCATTAGTTACTCTCTTAGCCGAGTTCCAATTAACCAGATCTTTTTTTCCTGATTACTACTATATTAATATAGTAAAAATTACAACAAAAAAAATGAATGCCAGGTTTATTAGAATGTTCTTATTTTAATTGTTATGAAAATCGGACGATATATCTGGATAAGAAAATGTTAGATAAGCTGAACAAATCTCACTGTTCAATCAGAATAGTTTTCAACAAAAAATTAGTTTTCAACTCGCATTCGATGGTTATATGTATTCAGGATTTTATTAGTTTTTCATTTATAAATAAAAACAGATAACACTAATTATTATTTTTTTTTTTATTTATTTTTAATGATTATAATTTTATCGGTTGGACGCTACTTTTGATTCCATTCTGTTCTCGGGTAATTTTTTAATTTTAAAAAATCCTGTTAACTAAATCAGTTAATAATGTTAACTAAATATGAATCCTCAAGCGACTGTATTGTTTATTCTAATATTTGCCTTCCTCTACAGTTTTAGCATCTACACATCCCCTGTATTACTCGATTAATTAAACCTTAATGCCCTTATTATTTGAACCAATGATTTAGTTATTACCTTAAAAAATTATACCGCAAATTCCTTTTCTCTTCTATTCTTCTTTATATCGTCCTTTATCGATTCACTTAAATTTCAGTTTGCATATTTTTATATTAACCTCTTATAACAACATATATCAAAAGTTTATTTATTCTACTTTTTTTTCATTTCTTGTTTGTTTTTCATAAGTGCTACTAAAAAATTATACACTCCTCTTAATTATTTTTAAGAATTCTACCATTCGCTTTTGATTGTAGTAAATATTATTGTTATAATAATATCGATACGATATTTGAAAATAGATATTTTTTAGATATGATACTATGTAATTTTCCCAATACGATATTTCATTTATAATCATCATTGGAATACTATCGTAATTTTTAACTTCGGAAATTATTTTTTTTCATAAATTTTTATTTTTTGTTTAATAATGGATTTAAAGGTAATAACAGATAATTTAGTTATTTTATTAATCCGTTAACATAATTTAGGTTATACATACCCATTGTACTTGGTTTTCTTTTTGTTTTCGACCCTTTCTTTATTCTGAACTATATTCTTATTTTCCTTCATTGTGTGTGAATAATTGAAAAGAGGAAGTTTGTTGTGAAATCAACCGTGTGAATGAGTGAGTGAATGAGTGGTATGTGTGTGTATGTGAGGAGTACGATTAAAAGACTCGGCTCGTGTTTTGTATGCACGTGCGTATGTATATATCTACGTATGTGTGTACTTGCGATCGGTAAAGCTGACATTAATCAATAGAACACATGCACAGCATATATATGACATATATGCCAATAACCATAGGATATTCACCCTCTTTCTTCACGTCAAACGGTATCACCCCTTCCCCTTTATGGCATACCACACATGTAGGAGGAACAGATGCAGGGGACCATGCTCAGTTCTGTGTGGTTTTCCTTCCGCTTCCGCAACCCTTTACTATCCCCCTTCTATCACTTTAGCAGGCTACGTAGCCCACCCGAATCAAATCCAATATTCACCCCCTTCCCTTTAGCAACTGTACATACTCTTCCTATATACATCATCTACCCTTAATATGCTGACTCAACTGTCAGTTTGATTGCATTTTCAAGCCCTTTCCTAATATATTTTTGCAAAAATATCCTGTACCTTTTCTGTTATTTTTATATCTGTTTACAACCAGTTGTTAACAAATGACCGTTATTTTTTGTAATGATATATTTTTTCGTAATTGTGTTTGCGTTTTTTTTATTGTCTTAAATGTGTAGCTTTTCTGCGGGTAGAAAATTGATTTTAGGTTTTTTACCTTCCACATAAAAAAAGATTTAAAAAAAAATCTGTATCAATACTATTAATAATGTTATAATTGTATTATATTACTAGTATTTTCGTACATTAACATAAAAAAAATTACTCTGTTCCTTGTAGATACACTATTTTTATTGATATTTCTACAATTACTGCAATTCATCATTAGAGAAATTTGTAAGACAGCGTTTCTCAACCTGCGGATCGCGGTGATGTGAAAGAGGGGTCGCGAAATTAGTCTACAGCTTTACAAGTAAACGATAATGAAATCACTGTATGAGAAAAAAATCATTTATTTTAAATATTTTACTTACATTTATTAGTACACATATAAAGAAAACAGATTAATGAGATGGTTGCGTTTGTTTTTCGTTTAAAAGTCCCTCCATACTTGGATTTATGATAGAAACACACAAAAGCAAATCGTTTTCAAGTGACAATAGACGATTCCTATATTTAGTTTTTAGAGCAGCCGTAGACGAAAAACCCTTTCCACAGACGCAAGACGTGGCGAAAGGGATTAATATTTTCAATACTTCTGCGACTAAATTTCCATATTCACTTCGTCCAGCAAGCCAAAACGTATCTAAATCTTCAGATGAGAATTGTAATTGTAACGTTTTATCGGTAGGTATTTCGTTGAATCTCAACCGGTAACTTAACAGCTGCATCAGTCTTTTCATTAGGTGGATTCAGTACCCCTTTCTTCGAGAAATCATTTTTATCTTCCGGGAAATACTTCCGCCAACTGAATTTTTAGCTCACACAAATGCATCTTCATGCTATACAAACTACGACGGTTAATATGTCTTCTTCATCCAATTTTTTTTCAATATATTTGGTAGTGAGTGAAAACATAAAAAATGTTTGCTTTGAAGGCGAATAATTCAGATATCAGGTTTCTTAATGAAAGCTTGAACTTTATCTGTCATTAATAAAATGTTTTTGTCACGTCCTTGTAAATTCACATTCAAGTCGTTTAAATGCGAAACAGCAACATGTACTCATTATTCTGTAAAAACAATTAAAATTGTGTTTGTTTGTCGTGGTTAATATTATTAAGTTAATATTATTAACTCATCTCTCGATTCCAATAACCGGGTTAACAGTTTTCCCTGAGATAACCATTTGACTTCTACGGAAAAGAAGAGATTTTTTTCTTTTCACCCATTTGATCGCATAGTTTAGCAAGCAGCCGCGGCTAAATAGTTTTAACTAGATTTCATTGGGTTGGGGTTGGGGGGAGTCGCGAAATGTTCATTATATATTTTTTTACTTTTTGTGAGTCGTGGTGCTAAAAAGGTTGAGAATCTCTGTTGTAAGATATTAACCCTGATAGGCTACATCCAAATGCATAGTATCTTTTCTAACTTATGATTTTTTTTTGAGGCTATTACCCATTCATTCTGGTTTTGAAGTAATTATTTTTAACCTCACCATAATTACTACAGCCTGCCTTTTCAGTTATTGGTTGTTAAATTCCAGCTTTTGTCTTCCTCTTCATTTATTTTGAAAACTTACCTTCTTGTGCAGAAGGTAAGTTAAGGTACTTGTAAGATAGGACTGTGCGTCCTATCTTACAAAATTAATTACATCTGAAGGTCGTAATATATATTCTCAGCAATCTTAGATCGGTTGCTCAACCAAGTTGTAAGAAAGGAATTATTCGTCTTTTTTCAAGTTTCTACTACAAATTTCTTTTCTTTCCTATTCGACTTATGATCTCATTATTTCGTTTTTTATCAATCTATATAATTCGTACCATCTTCCTGTAAAATATTCTTAACAGATTTTTATACCGTGCTTTTTTTATTTTTTTGTTTTCTTTAATTCATTGTACGAGTACAGGGATACGAAAAATACAAATAGCTTTAAGAATAAACGTCAGATGCGTAGCGCTTTAAATTATATATATATAATTAATCATTTTCATAAAAAAAGTAGCTGGTTCTCAATTCATAGATATGATCAAGCGTATGAAGAAATGCTATTTAATTTTCTTTTTTGACGGTCACGTAGTAAATTCTTTCCGTTATTTTCCAGTAGTTCCTATAAATAATTATTTAGTGTTGATTTAGCATATCGTAATAATAGGTAAACTCAAGTTACAGTTAAAATCCAGATATTTACGAGCGAAATTTCAGGAAATTAATTGGAAAATTTGACGGAAAAAATATTTTACCTTATTCTGTAGAGCCTACCTTACTCTCTTGTTAATGGTTAGTTAACATCATTTCTCTGCATTATTTTTCTTAATTTACATCAAGAGCCTGGTCTTTTCACATCTTGCCTTTCTTGCAAACTTTTTTTACGAGCGGTGGTTTTTTGTTTAGACCTGTCTAATTTTAAATAAAAAATAAAATAGTTTTAATGAAATTAAAAAATATATATATCAAAATCCGATTTGAAAAGACGCATTAAAAAGTAAAATAATACTATTTTATAAGTGTACCTAAAATGGTGGGATGGGCTATACATTTTCCGATTCTACGTGCCAAAATAAAAAAAAAATTGATTTCCCCTTCATTTTTCTTCTATCCTCCATTTTGTATTTGTTAATGAAAGATTTATACCTCGTGATCGTATTGAGGAATCACAATAATATTGTTACACACATATTACAACATTGTCTAATTATAAAATATAAATTTAAAATTGGCGGCCCTGTTAATTTTTCAATCCTTTATCTCGGTAATTGTCATAATATTATCATAGTCAGTATATTATCATAATACTTTTTTTTTACAAAAATGTTACGCGTTTTATTACGGACAAAATGGTAGGCGATTGTGATTGGAAGAAGCCATACGAAGGTGATAGTAAGCTGTGTAAATTCGGGGATAGAAATGTGTGTCGCGGCATTCGAATCGGTGGCATCCTGACAGAGGCCAAACTGATGACTGTGTTGTGTTATCAAGTTTAGAAGGTCTAACAGACGACCTACGACCTACCTAAAGCCCATCAACAGACGACCTACCTAACCACCTACCTACCTACCTACCAACAGACGACCTACCTAAAGCCCATCAGGACAAGGAACGGAGGGGGTGGTGTGGTGACCGGGATCGTCGCAAGGCGGGTGTCATCCCCTACGGGAGTCAGGATCTGAACAAAATTATAAGTTAGTTTTGAAAATCGGTTTACAAATAATCCGATAACAATATGAAAATTTTTTGCCAGATTTCATTTCATCTATTACATCAGATACGTGATTTATTATTTTTTTTAATTAGTTTCAAAATATGTAATACTTTTTTCAAGATAAAAGTAATAAAACATAGTTACCTGAGATAATCCAATAATTTTATTTTCAAAACAATAATTAAGATCATTTTAAATAATTAACTTTTATTTTTAAAACGGCAGTGATTATTAATGATTGTTTTAAAAGTCAATCGAAGATGTTCAAAATGTCCACCGTTAGAATTACAAAAGTCTCTACTCTTCTTCTGAGAGAGTATTATCCACTCAAAATTTCCAGTATTCCTTATTTGATTAAATCGATTTTGGATTCACAGATTTAGAATTAAGAGTAAGATTTAGGTTAAGAGTTGAAATGTTATTTTCTTTAATCTTTTTTATTTCAAAGAAGGTTTTTTTATGTTTTTATTATTTTAACCTGTATCTTTAAATAATATCTGTTATTAGTTTTCATTTCTACTGCTATAATGCTTAGACTACAGTTGGATGAACCTTATAAGAGTATATGCTTATGTATCCAATTTTCAAATTAAACACACTAAAAACATACAGGTTAATACTTCAAAAATAATCATTAATTGAAAAAGGTAAAAAAAAAAGTGCGTTTCGATATCTCCAAGCCTGATCTCCGTGTCAAAATAGTAATAAAATAAAATAAAGTCGTTTCCTTAAGTCTGTGTCAAGTCATTACAAATAAAAAAAAAAAGTTATTTATGCTAAAAAATGGTTCAAAATGTTAAAGCATACACATATTAATGGTATGTATTTATTAAAAATTGGTATAAATTTTGTTATTGTTGATTTCTATTTATTATTAATTAATTGCAATGATTTGATACAAACTTACAACAGAAATGTAATTATTATTCTTTTTTTATTGGTATTTTAACCTAATGATGCGGTTTTTAATATTCGCAGCAGTAAAAAATTCACAACGTTAAATTTCCAAAACCCTACTGACGAGAGGAATTTTATTCATCATCGGATAATCGCAGCCATTTAGCGATGAGAACACAAATTTTTAAAGATTAAAATTCTCTGAATTTATTTCACGTTCGACAGCATTTTTATCGCTGCGGATGTTTTTGATTCTAAAGAAATCTAATTTTTAAAAAGATAAAAGGTCTTAGGTTGTACAGAATTTGATAGAAATTGTACCTAATTTTATTTGACGCATCGAATAAGAATTACATAAATGTAAGGAAGAAACTCTGATTTGTTAGAGTACAACGCACAACCAACATATATTCAATTAACGAGCATCAAATTTAAACTCGCTCACCTCTGTGACACTGCATAAGCGAGTATGAAAAAAATACACAAAGAGATTATGTTGTCTGTTGTCGACTTTAAACTGAGCATAACTCAAGAAAGATTCAACCAGTATTCATCAAATTTTCACATGCACAACTTCAGTTACAGTACTTGAAATTTAATCAATAATAATTTTAGAAATTTTTGAGCCACAAATTTTATATGTAGGCATATATAAATAGAATAGTTGCATTTTAAGTGAACATTTGTCGTACTTCTCATACTTCAAACGCAAATAAAATTCAATTTCACCCCCAAATCCCACCGTGCGACCGCAGATAATATCGTACATTTCTTCGAAAAATAGATTGTTACTTTTCTTTAACAAGTGTGTTTGGAATTTCTAAAAAATCTAAACATACTGTAAAATATCCTTCATTTCAATCTGCAATCAGCCCTGTACCTCACAGTGAAGTTATTCCAGTTCCTGAGCCACCTGTGAATGTATGTTTCGAAAGCAGCGATGAAGAATCAGGCAGTACTGAAGACAATAATGATTTTGATTTTGAATTATCTTCCAATTAGCCACATCTTATATCACAAGGTGAATTAAATGACTCGGTTAGGAATTGAAATTTATCAAATAATCAAGCTGAACCGTTAGGATCAAGACTGCAAGGTTGGAATTTACTTCAAAAAATACAAAAATTTTAGGCTTTCGAAGCCGACAAGAACTTTCTCAGTACTTTATTGATGAAAATAATTTGGTTTATTGGGCAAATATTGATGAGCTTATGTCGCACTTAAGACAAATTCATAAGCCTGAGGACTGGCGCCTTTTCATAGATTCGTCGAACTATAGTTTAAAAGTGGTTCTATTACACAACGGTAACAAATATCCTTCGATACCGATCGCTTATGGTATTAATTTGAAAGAGACCTACGATGTGATGAAAGATGTTCTTGAAAAAGTAAATTATAAAAACATAGCTGGAACATATGTGGTGAGTTGAAAGTTATAGCTATTTTGTTAGGTATGCAGTTAGGCTATTCTAAGTACATGTGTTTTCTTTGCGAATAAAAACAGCACAGCCGAGCTAGGTGAATAAACATTATTTTACGAAAGAGTGGAAGAAACGAGACAACTTAACTCCAAATGGAAAAAAAAATATTTTCCATGAGCCCTTAGTTGAAAAAAAAACAAAAAAAAATCACTTCTTTACCCCTCTCCATATCAAGCTAGGACTAATGAAAAATTTTGTAAAAGCAATGAAGAAGGCCAGTCCCGGATTTGTGTACATCTGACAAAAATTTCCGAATGTAAGTGAAGGAAAAATTAAAGAAGGAATAAGGAATATTTGTTGGTCCTCAAATAGAGAGGAGAGGGTTGTCAAAAATGATGTATTTAATTCAATGTTAAATAATGTAGAAAGTGCACCTTGGGGTTCATTTAAAGACGTTTGCAAAATCATGTTTTTAATTTTATAATGTATGATTTTTTTTTATTTCATTTAACATAACATTTCCCAATTCAGAATATATCAAATATGTATAAAAATTAATTTTTCGTTTATTAATATCCGTGTTTTATTTCATTATTTATCCCGATTATTTTGGCTTTATTTTTAATGATAATAGCTGATTTACTTTTATCTTTAATGGAAATATTAATATAATTGTGTGTGAAAAGTAATAACACTAAGTTTAATAATATAAACCCACCGGGTTAGTCTAGTGGTGAACGCGTCTTCCCAAATCAGCTGATCTGGAAGTCGATAGTTCCAGCGTTGAAGTCCTAGTAAAGTCAGTTATTTTTTCACGGATATGAATACTAGATCGTGGATACCGGTGTTCTTTGGTACGCATCTCAGGAACGGTCGACCTGAGACGGTACAAGACTACACTCATACATATCATCCTCATTCATCCTGTGAAGTATTATCTGAAAGGTAATTACCGGAGGCTAAACAAGAAAAAGAAAGAAAGTTTAATAATATAAAATAAATGGTTTAAACTACGACCATAAACTTGGAGATTATGTTATCATCATGACACAAATCAATTTTAATAAAGATGAACTTAATATGACAGCGTATGCATACAAATATAACATTAAACCAGATAAAATAAAATATATAACGAAACAAACTATCGACGCACAAGATTATATGAAAAAGATCCATAATAATGACATAAGAGATAACATAAGAAATAATGTAACAGATTTGATAAATAATACTATTTATAATATTATAAAAAATAAATTCACAAATAATGATATAATAAGCAATATGTCTTCAAAAGAAAAACAAAAAAATATTAAAATTAAATTAATCAATAATAATAAAGCACATATAGTGAAGGCAGATAAGACAGGTACACCCGTCATTATGTACATAGAACAGAACAAACAAAAAATTATGCGATTTATAAATGATAACAATTTTATAAAAAAATTAAATCTTAAATCTAAATATATCATAACTGATAATAAAAAAAAAATAAATTAAAAAAAATATATTAATACATATGTGCCGTATATGAAAGCTTTACCTAAAATATATAAAATTATTACTCTTTTCACCGACATATATTTTAAGTAAATTTTGGCCAATACATTAAAAAATTTAATCAGATTAAGCAAAACATACACTTTAAAAAAATGGTTTTATTATTATATAGATCCTTTACATAAAATTAACATAACTAAAAATACAAAATCTTTAGATATTTGTAATATGTATTCTAATATAGATTAAATAAAATTTAATCATTTAAAAACAAATATTTAAATATACAGTGCGTAAATGAATTAATTGATATGATTAAATTATGTTGTGATTATAGTTTTTTTTTACTTCTAATGTTTTTTTTTTTTTTTAGTTTTTTGGTTTTTATACTTTTCTACCTTTTGGTTTAGCGATGGGTGAACCGTTATCGTCAATTATGGCAGAAATATACCTAAAATTTTTAGAAGGTACTTATATTACAAAAATCCTATCCCAACATGGTATTATGATATACAAATATTATGTTGATGACACCATAATCCTACATAATGAAAATAATCAAAATGAATCGGATACAATATTAAATAAATTTAAGAAAATTTACAAACGCATAAAATTTACTACGAAAATAGAAAATGATGATTGTTTTAATTTTTTAGATATAAAAATTTATAACAATAAAATAAAATTAGAGATACATTGTAAACCTTATTTAAATTAAACAATAATAACTACAATTCATTTCATCCATGATCCCAAAAGAAGGCTGTTTTAATGCACTTTTATATATAGACATACATTACCTGAAACGTGATAAAGTTTCTCTAAACAAAGAAATAGAAATAATTAAAAATATTGCTATTACTAACTGTGATAATATTACTAATTTAAACAAATTATACAGTAGAATAAATAATAAAATTAATACAACTAACAATATAAAATTATCAACAGATAAAAACGAAAAATATGTATAAAAATGAATACACTCCATTTAGTCAAAAAATTGGAAAATTGTATAAAAAAAATTAACATACCTGCATATACTACAAATAATAAATTAATTAAATATATTAATAATAATAATTATAATAAGATATCGTAGAAATAATGATGCTAATATTGTTAAACAAGGATATATAATTTGGGTTGTAAAGATTGTGACATGATATATATCGGGGTGATCAATCGTAAATTCTCTATACGTGCAAAAGAACACTTAGATAGTATTAAAAACAATAAAATTTGCTAAACATATATTAGATAATGGTCATACATACAATCCAAATGCATTTAAGACATTTCTTATAATTATTTATAATACATCTATTTTACAAAAATATCAAATTTACAATAATCATAAAAATTTAATTAATGAACAAAAGTTTTTAAAGGTGATACATTGTTTAAACGTGCCCTGAATAAAGAGATAGGTGCTATAGGTCGGAAGTTTTCCACGCGATCAGCAGGTTTCCCTTTTTTCGGAATAGGAATTACCTCGTGTTTTCTTCATTCACATGGCACATTAGATGACCGTACCTTGTTGAGGAACCGAACCATAATCTGTTTTGCTGAACGGCCTAGGTGGGTGAGGAATTCATCAGGCATTACATTATCTGGTCCGACGCTCTTTCCAGGTTTTATTCATTTTAGCGCTGCCTCCATTTCTGCTAAACTAAATTCATCGTTAAATAGAGCTCTGCAATATCCTGAGTCGCCTCACTTTGTGCCTTTAATTTTGCTCTATCACGTCCAGTTTCTCATTCCAAAATGGGTCGCACCGCTTCACCCTTCCTCATTGTACGCTTTACCTCCACACTTGAAGATTACCTTTATAATGTTGTTTAGGAAGAAGTCAGGAATTTCCTCGATGAGTCCTTGAGAGAGCAACTCATCGGTTAATTTGGCGTATGCATCCCAGTTTGCTTTTCTCAGGTCCGTTTAGATTTGCCGCCTTTATTTTTATCTTTAGCCTTTTCAGTGAATTCTATCGCCAGGATATTGTGTCCAAATCCTCCGGGTGCTGATAAAAGTTCATTTTTAGTGGGTTTTAAAGAAACGTGTTCAAAAACTATGTCGGGATGAGAATTATTTCCAGAGTGAGATAGAAAGGTGAGGGCGGAATCATTATTTTCAATATGGGCAGCTGGGTTTGAGTGAATGAACTCTTCCAACTCCAACTGTGGATGCATAACCCCATCGTATTGAGAGAGCGTTTAGGTCGCCGCAGAGAACGCACTTTGAATCCCAAGTTGCTTCAAGCCGTACAAGTTTGGGCTTGTTTCTAGGTGGATTATATACAAAAAGGAGGCGCCGGTGTTTATTATTCTTCTATATTTCCAACTCTACAACCTCCTCCATCTTATCCGCTTCAGTCATAACTTTCTTTGTACTAAAATAAACTTTAAGTGACCTCTTCGCAGCGACTATGATTCCTGGTGAATGGAGTCTGTGTCTTGGTAGAGCATCTGTCTGGTAGCCAAGTTATTTAAAGAAATTCAAGGATTCGAAGCCGCTCCGCCCTCGACTATGCCATAAACGTCAACATCTTCATTTGAAATTATTTTTCTAAATTCTGTGAATTTGTCGTCGATCAATCCACCCGCATTCCAACTTAGTACCTTGATATGGGTGTTGTAAGGGTCTTTAGAAAGACCGTTTGCGGGTGACCGTTTTCTTTTTGGTCCAAGCATGTTGTTGGGCTGCCTGAGGCGTTAGAAGCGATCGTTTAGTTTTCTTATTTTTCAAAGATATCCTGGGGGCACGTAGTGTTACCTACACCGGACGCAAAAACCTTGATTTCACAAACCACCCGCAGATATAAAAACATATAATTTTCTTTTTTCCTTTCCTTTTTTACAATTTATTATGCAAAGTAAATTGAATAAATAACGTAAAGCATGTACTTAAAGAAGGATACAGCACAATAGTCATCTGTAGGATTTTATTTTTATGAAATTGGATGTTGGTAACGTCATTTAAATGCTGGTTGGCTTTTATGATAATTTTATATATAAAAAAAATTATTTAAATGTTAAAAGATTAAATGAATGCAAAAATATATAGTATATTCATTGCCCACCACCCCACTCTACTTAATATCATTCCGCCTCTATCGTTATGGTTATACCGTTTCTTTTTTTCTTAGATTGGTTTAATCTGAGTTTATTTACTTATTTGATATCTTGAAATCGGTTGGTTATACTTTAGTCTCGAGATAGCAGCTGTTAAGGATAGTTTTTTTACTGTTATTTCCCACGTGAAGGCAAATGATGAATAATGTTTTTAGCGCGCAATTATTTACATTTACTCAACATATTATTGATACGTCTGCAAATTATTAATATGATTTCGTTTTACTACGTACATGTTATTTTTTGGTTTCGAACAAAACTAATTCAAAATGTTTTTGGATTAAAAGGTTTTACCCGTTTAAATCTGTGCCAGATCTCAATTTTTAGTTTTTGTTCGGTATAACCCAAAAGTGACGTAAGAATTTATAATTCATTAAGCTTAAATTTATTTTAATTAGACATAGTAATTTACACAAATGAAATCATAGAAAAACGTTTATAACTTTTGAAGCGGAACAGAAATTTTTTATTTGCTAAACAATAAAAATAATAAAATTTGGGAATATTTTCAAGCTCTCAAATGTAAAAGTAATTTATGCGTAAGCCATCTAACTTTTCAATTTCAGTCCTTTGGTTTTTTTATGTTTTTAAATCGAAAAACACGTTTCAAGTAGACATTTTGATATTCAATACATTTTAATTTCAACGCGTTTTAATCATCAGACATGCTCTAATAAAAGAATTTAAAAAATAATAAAAATGCTCTAATAAAAAAAAATTATTTTTTAAAATTAAAAAAAAAAAAAATTTAAATATTAATATTTCCTTGTAATTATGAATTATCAGAAATGTCGCAAGGCGTCAAGAAAAATAAAAATAAGGAATTGAATACGAAAATCATACGATTACATGTGTAAAAAACGTTTTATCATGATAACTAACAAATATTAACAAAGAAGTCATGAGAAAAAAGAAGTAATTTATATAACTGGTAATATTTTTCCTCTGGAAATGCAGGAAGGAAACATGTGTTGATACAGTTTTTTTATAGTTAGTCTGCAGGTTTATTTATTAGTGAGGTAACAAGTATAGTTTGTAATGAAGGAAGATGGTTTAAAGTTGTTATTGTCCTTTAAAAGATTTTTGCAAGGTTCTTTCTTACCCACCCCAAGGGAGACATCCGTCTTACCTAGCGGTGTTTAGAATTCGATATATACACAAAAATAAGGTCTTTCCGACCTCTGTATGGTGCCCCGTTACGCTAAGATTATATAGTAATAGTGTGAAAGTCCCGTTATTTTTTGAAAAAAATTACAAGACAACATGAACTACTTTAGTCGGTGTCTCTTTTAACCTCTCTTCTTTTTCCAATACTTCTTATTTTCTCTTTTAACAATATAAAGCCCACTACCATTAGAAACCAAATAAACCGCTATCTTTTTATTTGTTGTGTTAAAATCTGTGTAAAATATAAATTCTTTTTCATATTTACAATCCGTCCGTTTGTTTTCTTTTGCGTTTCTATTTCTGGCACATTTTTCCCTTGAATTTAGAATACAGATTGTCATATTTTTATAGCATTTTATCATATTTAAAAAAGATAAGTTTTACCGTTTACGTATACCGTATTGTATTTCATTATTCCATGAAACCGTTACTTTTAGTTCGTCGCAAAGAAATGGAGTATTGTAAAACGGTTAACCTGTTTTCTATTCTCGGTATACCTTAGTTGATTTATTTATAACCCTTTTACGTTATTATTTATGAATATATAAACTTAATAATATATTACATTTTAAGATTATGAAATGTCTTCGAACAGTAAATTACGAAGTTAAAGTACATTGACAAAGAAAACAATCCCTCTTATTACAAAATAACAGGGTAAAAGATAAAATTCATTATATTTACAAAAATAGCCGAATTAAGCAGAAGAAAAGCTGATGTTTTATTATTAAACATCGAAATTAAAACTACATTAATTAATTCATTAATATGAAATTAAAATAAATAAAGTCTATTAAATAATATAATATTATTAACACTATCGTGATGTGCGTCTGCGTCCATATACACCAACGATATTTAAAACAGCAATCTAATCTCATGGCAGAAGTTGTAATTACTAGTACTATTGGAACGTGACTGTACACAGCAGTAGTTCGTAAGCACTTCGAATGTGAACTTCTCTTTGTCGACTTGTATATAAAATAGCGATATAAATATAATTTATTGATTAACTTTTTTTTAAATTTAAATTGAGACTGTTTTGACGTGTTAAGTTTGTGTTAAATATTTAAGTATACTGGAAAAAACATTACACTCAAAAATTGTTAAAAGAAATTTTAAAAATCTAAAACTTGATGGCCATTTCGATTGTTAAACAATCAACTTCACGAAACACTTAAAAATTATTCATACAGAAATTAGTAAAGAAAATAAAGAAAAATACAGTGGATTCCGGGTAATCAGACCACTCCGGGACCGTGACCATGTGGCCCTATTAATCGATATTAGCAAAAAATTAGGAGATTGCACAAAAGCAGTATATACTATTCAAACACGATTTAATGCCGTATTATTCATAATTTTATTTCTAATACAGTTCTGAAGTTTACATAAACAGAAATACAAAATGATTAACTTGCTTTTGTATCTTACATCATAAATAAAATACAAAATTTATAAATAAAATAGAGGTACAAATCAAAATAATGAGTTATTTCTAAGGTCAGTAAAACACAAAAATATGGCTTTAATGTTCTTGGTTAAACTTATCGAAAAACCTTATCTACTTTGCTCTGTTATCTCATTACATTACCTGGCGTTCTACAAATTTGGCTCAGATCCTCAGTTCTGCAAACGGGCTTCCTTCGCTGTCTTCTTGTATAAAATACCGCAAAAATCCGTCAATGAACTTTTTGTACCTTACGTGTTTGACTTTCGGGTTCATCATCTTCAACTTCGTCCAGTTTTGAGTGTAATCTTTTTGATCATTTCGTCATCACTCACACACAACTTGAAAGAATTGCGTATTGTGCAGACCAGTATGTACTAAATTTTTCTCCTAGTAGTTAACGAAAATTTACTTCCCTCCTAGATAACATTTAAACAACGGTTAAACGACTTTAATAACGAATAAAATTATGTTATTTTACGAGTAAAATAAAAAACAAACAAACGAACGAACTAGGGGCAGTATAAGCGGCATTTTGGCCGTTAAACCGTCGCAAATTATACCAGTGCACGAATTTTTACACGAGTTATACCAATACGTCCAATAGGGTTTTTAAATTTTTTACCAAACTGGTCCAATTATACGGCGGTCCTGAATAACCAGTGGTTCTATTGACCGGAATGTAGTGAATAAATAAAAAAAATTAATTGATAATTATTCTTGCTTCTTTTTTCACTTGTTTCTTTTAATTTATTTACATATAGCTTACTGTTTTTCTTCTATGTTTATTGATAATGATCTTTTAACAATAAAAATGATCATCAAGTTTTACATTTTTAATAAAATTTTTGTAAACGCTTTATCAGCATAATCTTACTTTCCAATTTATTTTAATAATAGTTTTGTATTGCTCTTCGTTTTTATTTATTAATTTAAAGTTTAATAATATTTAAATACCACAGATTTATTTTAAAATTGTCATTGAAAAAGACTTTCATTAGTTGTTTCTTTATCTTATTAAAACAACTTGACCTTGTTGTTAGTTGTTTTTCAGTGTTTTATAATAAAAGAGATAGATTTTTGATTTATTTATAATAAATTAATCTGTTAATTTTTACTACCTATTCTAGTGTTACTCGTGGGTAAACCCATTTAAAATACCGGAGATGAAAGAGGAACCTTTTTTTTACTTGCCTTTTGTTGGAATAATGATGTTACCTAAGTACAGTTAATCGTTATTGTGAACCGAGTAAAAATGTTACTTGTGAGGCGGAATGGAATTTTGGTGAGATTGGCATGTCTGACGTGAAATCCTTGTTATTTTTAAGAACGGGTATGTTGTTTTAGGGAGTGTCTGATGTCTTATCTACGGATATCTACTACAATTCAATTATATCATCTAAAATTCATACAACCCATTTAGCTCAAGTTTGTGGAAAAAAAAATATTTTTCTAGCTCGGTTCTAGTTTCGTAGTTCTTCAATTTTCCATAAATCTTATTCTTCTAACCATATAATATGGCACAAAGTTGCTGGCTACACGCAAACTGATATATGATTCATAACTCACTCCTGAAAATGGTAAATGATTTTAAAGAATGACATGCATCCCGTACCGTTCGTATTACAAAAATCAAAGAATCTCATTTCTTTTCTCACTGATCTGAATCCTAAGATCGTAAACATATCAAGGTCTTTGAAATTCAAGTAATATTCAACTCTGCAAGAGATACTTCTGGCTGTGTAATGAATATCATTACTCCAAAGAAATTGGTTTTGATTGGTATTTTTTGAAACTCTAGTTTTTTTACATTCATCAAGCCATAATGTAAATACCTACTGAAGTAGGTATTATTTATAATAAATTAATGCCTTATTTCCTAAAGTAAAACAATGCACCGTGTAACATTCATTATCTTAACCCGGTAGTGAAATCTGATCTTTAGTGGTTTTCATTATAATAATACGTCAGATTGCCTTTCCAACATATTACCAATTGTAGATTGATCATATATCCCAGTTTTTCAAATAATTGTGTCACACAACAATTTTCTCAAAAGTTATATATACATTTCTGTGACTCTTATTCAGTCTTTCAGATCAAAAATGATCCCTTTTATTTAAGTTCCAAGTATTTCAATATGACTTTATTTTACCCAAGGAAATCGCTTCTTGGCCTCTGGCCCCGTGCTGTATAAATTTATATACTGGTACCGGTAGCGATTTTCTTCAACAAGTACAGCGTGCCTACGTTCACGTCGTCGGGGCTGACAACGTTCAGTAGCTGTCAGTCAACCTGCGCTGCTATGGAGTCTAGACTACGCAGCCGCATAGTGTGTTACAGTAATGCCACTGTCGGCTAAGTAAGGACGTTTCTTGTGCGCTGCTTGTTGGAAGGTGGCTTTGGTGAGGGTGCTCTTAAGATCAGGAAAGGATACGAGTGAGGTCAGCAGTTATCGGCCCATCAGCCTCTTGCCGGTAATCGGCAAGTTGCTTGAAAGGCTGGTTGTGGAACGGCTCTGGGAAAACATCGATATGAACTCACTTCTAAATCGAGGCCAGTATGGCTTTATGAAAGGGGTTAGCACCGAGGATTGCATCTTAAATGTTCTTCCTGAGGTGGAAGACGCCAACTGTAAATATGTTTTGGCAATTTTTATTGACATAGAGGCAGTATTTCCTTCCTTGTATTGGAGTTCTGTCCTCTATGAGTTGGAACGCCGCAATGTTCCCGTAGGCCTGCAGGCCGTAGTACGTGACTACTTGTCTGATCGCACGGCTCTGTTTAAGGATGCGCACCTAGTTGTGGAAAAGTCTGTCACCAGGGGAAAACCGCAGGGCTCGAGGTAATTCACGACCGCAGCTAGAACATCGAGCGCAGGCGGCTTTGTCAACCGCAGACTTTGTACATGCAGTACAAATGTACATTCAAAATTTAAAAATTTCTGTGCCCAAGACGAAGTTTATGCTTCTCAAGGGTGCAGACAAATTATCATACAATCGTAACCCCCGTATTAAGTATAAAGGCTGTGTAATCAGCCGAGTTCGATTTCATAGGTACCTAGGTGTTTTGTTTGATGAGAAGTTTCTGTTTAGCAACTACATTAGGCAAGTAGCGGCGGATGCCGTCTCTGTGATGCACAAACGTAGGAGGATTGCTCGGATAAACTATGGGTTGTCGGACCGTCAAATGTACATAGTGTACCGTGGTGTCTTCGAAAGCATGATTTCTTACGTAGTGCCCGTCTGGGTGCATAGTTTGGATATGAATAGAGCACTTGTTCAAAATTTAAGGAGTGTCCAGCATTAATTGGTGTTTTTAAAATAACTTCCAACTAGGCACCACCGTATTGCGAAAAGCTCTTTCAACCGATTTAGTGGTGAAAGTTCGGGCAGCCAAGTGGAGATTGCGAAGAGCCCGTGAGGCCGAAGTATTTATTATGCGGTTTCGAGCCGGGCCAGTACCGGAGCGGAACGGTGATCACAATGTACCGGGTACAAATTTCGAACAGTCTCCCCTTCTCCCGCCTGCAGAGGAGGCTTCAAAGCCTCGGGATGGAAGTATGGTTGCTGAAATGGCACACCACGTCTAAGACAAGATCCTTGTATAAATTTATACAGGATCTGGGAGGGATGGTATGCCTCAACTTCGTTTTTAAGAGCAATGGGTGCCCAGATGCTCACCAACCACGCCAATTTGACCAGTATCTGTTTGGTTCCGCTTGGCAGTTGATGAGCTGTGCGTCTTCGGGGAGGTCCAGTCGAACGAACACCTGATGTTTGACTGCCCTGCTTCGGGGAGCCAGAGACCGGGCCACCTTGGAACTTAGAGGTCAAGGAGAAAATTAGCCAATCACAAGCGGCGAATCATTATGGTGGGAGCCGCATTGTGGGACCGTGTGGGAGTTCCTTGATGCGGTTGATTTGTTCAATCGGCATCAGTAGTTTACTTAAGGGAAAGACTCTCACCGCATTGCTGGGGGAAGCTGACAATCAGTATTGCTGATCACTAGCCAATTACGGCTTCAAGCGCTTTAAAATGGTGGGTAGGTACTTGCTGACATTCAGCAACCTAGACGTGGCAGCGAATTGCTGTCTAGGACAAAATAAATTTTAATTTATTGCTGTCTTTTCTTTTTGTAGTTAACGGGGTGCGCCAACCCATTTTAGTAATATATGACAAGTGAGCTGTGGGACACGCAAGCGGGTGGTGTGGGGCACTGCGCATAGTCCGCTCACGCTGTTAGGTATAAGCTTTAGGAGCAATTTAGGATACTGGTCGGTAAATTGTTTTGAGGCTCAGTTGCCATTTCTGGAAAGGACATTCGATCTTATGCTTTGGGGCGACCGAATAGGTTGGTGACAGGAGAAATGCCTGACAAACCAATTGCCCTTGGAGCAGAAATCAGGTCGAAATGTTCGCAAGTTTTAACTCGAAAACGAAGCGTTTCCAGACTCATGTTTATCTTTATGAAATTCTTCCCGTTTCTTCATGAGACACCTTTACTTATATATATATATATGAGAAGTATTTTAGAAAGTTCTTCCATAACTTGTAGGCGTATTCCTCTCATTAAAGTAATGAAAATATTTCATTTAAACATAAATCCGGAAACACTTTATTTTCAAGTTACGGCTAGTGAAAGATTCCGTCCTAATTTCTTCGAATATTAAACAATGACTACGGACACAAATTATTGAGAGAAATTGTTTTATATGAAATATTACGTGAAAGAATTTAAAAAATTGTGTCTCAGAACTATATCTTCAGTACTTTTATAAAAATTGTTGTAAACCCCAGAAAATGGAATAGGAAAGTATTTTTTTTAGATTTGGTGCAAATTTGTTTTGTTAAATTATTAGTAACAGAATAAACTTCAAGATAACATTTGTAGAGAATTTTATTTTAGAAAATTTTTTTATTGAAGTCAATAAAATCAATTAAATTTTTTTTAAATCCATTTTTACTTAAAAGCAAACAACAAAAAAAGAATTTCTGAATATGTTGCATTTTAAATGATAGCCTTATACTTCCAAAACAATTTTAAAACAAAATTTAAATTATTATTTGAAATGTCCATCTCCAGTGTAAATGCAAATTTCAGCGCGATAGGTGTTCATAAAATTTTGCACTGGCCTAGTCATCTCTGCAGGCTTACTGAACTTTCTTTATTATACCTTTTTTCTCCACCTTTGGGCCGGACCTGATTTAATATTAACCCACCTTGAGAATGCACACATCCGAGGAAGAATCAGGGGTAATTATTGACACCTTCCCTTCTTCCGCCATCGGATGATATTGACTAACATCGTGAACACCGTGTGCCATAGTCCCCATGATGTTATCTGGAGAAATAACGCTGAATTCTGACCATCATGCTTCTCTATGCTGCAGGAACTGATCCCACACGAACACCGTGTTTTTGCGGTCTCCTCCTCCCCGCAGAGGGTCTCTCCATGCCCACAGATATTCTTAAATTGCCCGTGACCGGTAAGGAGTTGAGTCATCTAGTACCCCAGTTCCCGTGTTTGCGATACAGCCATGTGTGGAGATCTGTGATCAGTCTGTACGTCCATCTGACCTTCATCGACTGATCTCATTTATGATTATAATTTATATCACTTAATGGTTGTGATGCACAAACTCAGAAGAATTACTCGGAAGGACTATGGGCTGTCGGGCCGCCAATGTACATGGTGTACCGAGAAGTCTTCGAAAGCATGACCGTTTACGCGGTACCAGTATGGGCGCATAGAGTGGAAAAAAATAGAAAACTTATTATTCTACATTTAAGGAGTGCCTAGCGCAGAGCTCTCATTGAATGCACTGGTGTTTTTAAAACAACCTCCTACAGGCTACTACCGTATTGGGAAAGGCTCTCCCAATCGATTTAGAGGTGAAAGTTTGAGTAGCAATGTGGAAATTGCGAATAGGTCGGGTATTTCGGATGTGGTTTCGAGCCGCATGTGTACCGGAGCGGAACGATGATCACAATGCTCCGGATATAAATTTCGTACAGTTGCCCATCTCCCGCTTGCGGAAGAGGTTTCAAAGCCTCCCGATGGAAGCATGGCAGCGTGAATAAAACACCACGATTAAGGGAAGGTCTTTGAATAATTTTATACAAGACTTGGGGGGATGGTACGCCTCAAGATCATTTTTAAGGGCAACGAGGGACCAAGTGCTCACCAACCGCGTAAATTTGAAACAGTATACGTTCAGGTTCCGCTTAACATCTAATTAGCTGTGTGTCTGCGGGGATGTCCGTTCGAACTTAAATTTGATGTACGACTGCCCCGATCTTGGAGGGCCAGATCTCGGCCCACTCTGGAACATAGAAGTGAAAATTGGCCACTCATAAGCGGCGAGTCGTGTGGCGTGAGCCGCACTGTCGGACCGAATGGGAGTTCCGTGATGCAGTTGCATTGTTCAACCGGCATCAATAGTTCTTTTTTAAGGGAGGACTCTAACCGCACTGCTGGAAGAAGCTACCCTTGAGTAATAATCGACCATCGACCTATAGCTCCAAGCAGCTATAATGGATGGACAGGTACTTGCTGGCATACAGCGACCAAGGCGAGGCAGCGAATTACCGTCATTTAATTAAATCGACGAAATAAATTTTTAATTTATGACGCTCATATATTTTATTATAAGATGGGGTGCATCTATCCGTTGAGAAAATATATGACATTTGAACGTCTGGACACAAAAGCAACTGGTATAATAGGCCGTGCTTATACCGTTCACGCAATTAAGTTAGCTCTAGGAGCTATTAGCAACTGGGTCGCTTAAACTGTTTTAAGGTACAGTAGCCCTTCGAGGCACGGACATTCGGTCTCATCCTCTTCTTTCTTTCTTTTTCCTGTTTAGCCTCCGGTAACTACCGTTTAGATAATTCTTCAGAGGATGAATGAGGATGATATGTATGAGTGTAAATGAAGTGTAGTCTTGTACAATCTCAGTTCGACCATTCCTGAGATGTGTGGTTAATTGAAACCCAACCACCAAAGAACACCGGTATCCACGATCTAGTATTCAAATCCGTGTAAAAATAACTGGCTTTACTTCGGTCGGGGGGGGGGGGGTAATGTGGCGACCGGAACGTCACTAGGCGGGAGTCTTCCCCTACGGGGTTGGGATGACCACACCACGCCCCGTTTTTCCACTCATTTTATGTAACAAAATTTATCTAAAGTCCACAAATATTTAACGATCATAAAACTCTCCCCTATATTAAATAAAGGTAAAACAAATAAACTATTGTTTCAACTTTTTAAGAATAATATAAAAAATAATGTACGTATTCTTAAAATCAAAATTTTTAAAGAAGATAACCATTAATAAAGTTTTATTTCTATAATCTCCATTCAGTTCTATAGTATTCAATCTATTAAGATAAGTGTTGTACAAACAATTTACTTCTTTTAATAAATACGAGTATATGTGTTTAGGTTAAAAAAAGGATACTCTGTTCCCATTTCTTTGACTATTATGTTCTGCATATATGTAACCTATAAAATGTTTACTGATAACCTGACCTACATTTCCTATTGCAAAAAATAAACCTTTAAATGAAGGCCACACTACTTTCTCTCTCTTTTTCTCTCTATTCCTGTTTTCTTCCATTTATTTTCTTAGAATTCTTTGAATCCCTTAACTACTGTCACTAAGTACCTTGTTATATAGACATACAATATTTTGTTGACTCAGACCGGACGAACGTAGGCCGGCTATTTTTTTTTTTTTACCAGAATTACTCGGACCTACTGCCGATTGTTTATAAAACTGTGTCAACTAAAACCTATTCAAAACTCACCCATTTTTACTATTCTTGGATATTAGATTGTTTACCTTTTTTTCTCTTCCCTTTTTTTTATGATAAAAAATAAGCTGTTAAAATGAAAGCGTAACGTATTAGTTTTTGTAAAAAAAAAAATGGTGAACCAATGTGCAAAAACTTAATTAAAATTAAAAATAAATGGTACTTGCAAATGTAAAAAATATATATATCAGATTTTTCTTTGTTCCTAACCACCACAGCACCAGTTTCTTTTATTTTGATTACTCGTACTTTAAAAGACATGTAACATTTCTCCCTGCCTCTATGATGAAAAAGCACTATATTTTTCCCCGCTAGAGTTATTAAATTAATTCGGTAACTTAAAATTTAAATATCCAACTGTACTTATAATTATTATATTCACTATTCTCTGGATGGAAAACAGTTAATTTTAAATATTCATTGACATTTTCCACTTTTATTATTTTTTTTATACTAGTGTAAAAAGTTTTCTCGTGTAACTATGTTAAAAAAAATTGATGTGGACACCACATGACTTCCTTGAATGCCTATTAAATTATCAAATACACTTTTTTTTTCACTAATAACTTCTGATTTTTTTCTTTATTGTTATTACTGAATAATTATTTATTGTAAACCTTTTTACAACCTGAGTGAAAAATAATTTTTTAAATAGATTTGTTATCCTTCAGATTTAGAATTATAATATTGCAGGATAAAAAACATCCTGCATCTCGAGTAAATTAAAAATACGATATATTGTATAATTATAAATATTAAGACCCTAGTGTTACTCACGGAAATCATCTAATACATTACATTAAAAACCATTCTATACTTGATTTTAGATCGATGACTATTTACAGATTAATATTTAATACAAATTTCAGTGGCGTAAGAACTAAATCTTCTTATATGAATGTACAGTTTTGATCATGTTTATTAGTTTTCTGTTATATTTTCCTGACATTAGTTATTAATTCTTTTTTAGTGGAAAAATAATGAGATATATATATATATATATATATATATATATATATATATGCATTCACTTTGATCGGCTCCCCCACCTAAAATATCAAAGCATTTTTTTGAGCTACTTGCATTATTACTTTGCTTAGGATTTTTTTTTTTTTAAGTAAAAAGATTTCGGTTAAAAATATACAATAAACAAAAAGATAGTTTTTTTCGATTTTTGAGGAAGGGGAGAATTTGGGAGCAATTTTTTTTTTAAATACGATAATATATGCATTTACTGAGCTTAATAAAAAGTTTTTTGCAAAACTTTTAGAAAATTGACCCGAAAGAAACTATCTACTCCACCCACTAGAGATATTGACCCCAAACCTTTACCCACAAATTTCCCTATATATACGAATTTCTGTGCCAAATTTCATCAAAATCAGTTTTTCCACAAAAGTATTAACTTCAAACACACCAACACATGTACGTAGGTACATACAAAAATTATGCCCCACTTTTGTTTTTTGGGGTCCCTGGGTCATGAAACTTCTTCGAAAAATGCAAAACAAAAACCCATTTTTTAACTGATTACCACACCATTAGAGCTATGATGCCAGGAAAGTAAAACGAAGCAAGTATAAACTAATAATTTGAAATTATAATTCGGTTCTAATATCCTTTGAAATGGTCCAGAGTTTAAAGACATCATACAAGAAAGTTTTTGTCCTGTCGGGTTCAATGGGTATTGTACAATTTTATTGAAATTGTGCATAATATTAATTGATCTCTCTCTTTTACAAGTTGATCAGTAAATTCTATTAGAAATTTACAGAAAAACAATCAATCGCTAATCTCTACGAAGAATATAGGATCCAGAGTACGACCAAGATAAAATCTAATTCATACTTACTTTCGATCCTAAAGGACTCATATAAATCCTAAGAAATCTCATAGAACAGTAAAGTTTTACGGAAATTAATATATTACTTAAAGGAATTAAAGCTTCCTCTGTAAGTAATATTTCAGCATTTATAAAAAAAATAAAGACAATAAATTTATCTTTTAATTTATTGTCATTTGGTTCTTTAGATGTTTATCCGAAATTGATAAGTCTGATTTCTTGTTTCTCTAGGTTTTAAAACCTTTCTTTGATGGTAAAAAGTTTTCTTATGTTGCTAATTAACCGATTAAACCTTTTCGATTAGTTTCGTGTAAATGTTTTGTGTATAACTATGGAGTATTATTCACTTAAAGGTGGTATTTAAAAATGGAGCACAGGGACTCTCCAAACACTTGTATAAAATATCTCAAACCTTATATACTCGTTTAAAAACAAAATATGGAAGAAAAATAAATGAAATTTAGTGAAGTTAGTTTAGTCGGGCTTTCCAAAATTAATATTCTTTAGAAAATTAAGAAGAATAATTTATCATCTCATTTTTTTTGACTACTTTTTACAAATTTTAATAAAAAAAACTGTAAAGTTTTATAAAAAAAAATCATTCGTCTATTCAAGTGTTTAATTATAACAATTTAATTTTAAACCTTGTAATGACACATTAAACCAAATTTCTATAAACATTTAAAAATATTTTCTGTTTTTAAATATCTTGTTTTTTTAAATGTATATCGACTAAATTATAAAATTACTTATTAAAAAAGTAGTACAAAATTTAATCGTAATAATAAAAATTCAATTAAAAAGTAAAATATTATCAATAGTAGTTACACACCAGAACAAATAAATGTCTTAAGTTTCATTAGCTACTTATTTTCTTTAAAAAATATTTGATTAAGATCTTTAATTCGGCACGGGGGCCCCCTCCACCGCGTGTCGCTTAATCCCACCCCTCCGCTATCATGGTTTTAGCATTTCTGTGTTACTTTTCTTTTACTTACCTTAGCTTATAAATAGCTTTCTCCTTGTATTAACAATAGTGTCAACTGTTTTAATTTTCGTTTTTGTCCTTTTTCTCGTTCGAGAAAAAATATTCTATGTAATTTTAAACGTACATGTTATTTATTGAATAAAATTATTCCTTATTTACTGTAATTATTTGATAAATTCCCTTGTGTTGAGGCCATTACAGCTTTAACCTTTAGCTAGTGAGTGTTCTAGGTTGTTTTTTTTTAATGAAGATTTTGACCTTGGTCAAAAGAAATACTATGTAACCACCTCAAGGGTTGTAACGAGTGTTTCTTGTTCTTGTTTCTGTCGTTATTGTTCTTGTTGTCTTGTTTAGTTAATTCTTTAAGTTTTCTTAAAGTGTTGCCTTTCTTTTATCTATGAAATGTTCTTGTATTCTAAAAAATAAAAATTCCATTAATCGAGATAGAAATTATAAAGTCATTTATTTCATAAAATTAAGTCGGTATAACAATTTAATATAGATATTTAAAATAAATAAACAAAAGTAAAAGAAGTAAAATGTTTTATTAAACTTGTGTAAGGAACTGTTCATTAATTATATCAAATAATTATTTTCTATCTCTGGTTGTATTAACCGGTCAATTAATTTAGTTTAGTTATTCGTTGCGATTTGTTCTAGTTAAGTGAGAATATAATATGAAAAAATAAAACAGTTAAGGGGGATATACTGAGCGTTTGTTTTAAAACACAACCCAAGCAAATAAGTTTTAGAAACGTTAATACAATAATTTCGGATGAAAAGGTTGGCATCACTAGCTGCTGTTGCTGTTGTTTTATAATCACCTGATATAACATTATATTTATTTTTTGTGAACAGTTAGTTATTTTTGGTCTAGACAGTATCTGATTTTTTTTAAAGAAGAAATGATTTTAAACACGGAAAATAGGGTTTTTATAGTGGGAAAGTTTTTAACCACTAAATCTTTTATTTGGGCTAAAAAGCTTTTCAGTCACAGTTTCCGAGTAAGAATACACCAAATAAATCTTCGATTCATAGTTTAATAAAAAAATATAGAAGGATAGTTTCCAGGCTAAGAATAATTGGCCTCATATTCTTTAACGCTCTTAATGCAGACCTCTACCAAGAAATTGTAAAAAAAAATCATTTAAATTTTTAATTAAATGAAAAATATTCATTGTTTCACCAAGATGGGGACACATGTCACACGGCGAGAGCAACGATGGACCTTTTGAGAAATTTCTTTGGTGAAACAGTAATATCTATTGATTTATGGCCAGCTAGGTCACCTGTCTCCTCCTGTAGATTTTCTTCTCTAGGGATATGTAATAGGTTGTATGTTCAAAAATAATCCACATACCACTGAAGAACTGAAAGCCGATATAACTCAAGAATTACGAAAAATTGTAAGTAGTATAAATGTGCCATATTAACTAATCGTTTTTCATTTTGCTTCATACCCAATTTGGACTTTTTTGACCATCGATTTTTTTCTTGTTACCTGTAATTTTTTAGGTAATGTCTATTTCAGTCTAGAATTTTTTTTTAATTTTATTTAAAAACTGTTACGTTCATTTTAATAAGCTAAATTTGAAAATGTATATTCTAATAATAGATAATCATTAACACAATCAGGATGAAGTGGTATTTAAATTTTTTTCCGATGTCTATTGTATTAATTTAATGTTACTGATAGTAAAAAAATACTGTAAACATCACTGAATAATGTAGACCGCGCTGGCGGTCTACATTATTGTTCTGAACAGCTACCTGATTATATGTCAATGATTTGCTGATTTTTTTTTTGCAATAGTTATTATAGATCATCTGTGCGATATATTCGTTGTGAAAAATACTCGAGCTTATTTCATTCTTTACGTGACATGTATGTTAGTTAATTAACCGTTAAGGTGTCCTGACAAAGAGTTCATATTGCTTAGAATCTTAAAAGATAACAGGAATCCTGTGCAGGAATTACAAAGAAAAGACAGCAGTGAAGTGGTTTCTCGTTCCCATTTTTCACTGAGAGGAATATACTGTTACAGTATAGTATACCAAGCCTAGCGAAATGAAGGATATTTTCAACTTAAGACTGACCTCTTCACTCCATTCACCAGAACAACTGATTTTATTTCTTATTCCAGCTTATTAAAACGAACAAACCACCACTCAAAATGGTGTATTACCGGAAAACAGTTGATTAATATATTTTTTTATTTTCTTCACAAGTTTTACACAGCTATTGAAACTTAATAAGAAATGGCGCTTTTCTTAATTTTTTCCATAGATTTTTTTTTAACTTCAAGAAAAAGGTGGTCCTCAATTCTACTTGTATATTCGCTTTTTACGTTTGCTCAAGTATAACTTTTTACCAAGTAGACCAAATTTAATGGTTTTGGTATTTTTGAACAGACAATCTTTTCAAGCAGTTCCTATGAAATTTTGGTTTGGGATCAGTCCAATACTCGGCCAAGACTGTGGGCAGATAATGAAATTATTCTTCTGTGTGTTTACCTACATTTACAGATATATACTTCAATTTCTCAGAAACGAGTTGACGAATTTTCATAATTACTCTTTTTTTTTATTTGTTAGTGAAAATCCCATAAGATTTTTAATCTGTTTAATCAGTACAACTTCAGTTCTAGCGAATAATCAGTCATACTTTTTATAATTTTTGCCTACTTCGTGCACCGGTTGTTCAAGATCAGATTCACCGATTTCGAATATTCTTTTTTTTATTTGCTTTTATATAGGGTGTTCCTGCAGTGGATCGATAAAGTATTTTTTATCGGTATTGTGCCAGTACTCCGAGAGTATCGGTTTAACGTTTGCTTTCACGTATTAAAAAATGTTCTAAATGTCCGTTTCTTCCGTACGACGATTTCTCAAACGATAAGCGTGTTTGATTGGGCTACCGATAATTTTTACGAAAAAAACTTTTAAATCTTCATAGAAAAGAAACGTAAATGAAAAGAAAACACTGAGAATCGAGAAATTAAAAACATCAAAAAATAAAAAAAAAAAAAAACGTTAAAAAAGCGGACAAAAGGTTGCATAACTTTTCCGCTTTACTCTTGACATATTTTTATTTTCAAATAAACATAGTGTTTTTATATTTCTTACAGTTATGCAATATTTATAATGCAGTTGCGAAAAAAATGTTCAGTAAAAATATTCATGTCCGATTTTAACCTCTTGATCAAATGACGTTTCCATACATATTATGCAGTATGATAAAAAATTTAAATTACTAAGAAACAAAATTTTCGGTCTCTATTATCCCCTTGACTAAATAAGTTTTTATCATCAATATTATGACGAATTTATTTAGCATAATTACTAATAATCAAACTTTTTTCTTCAAAAAATTTGGAATACAACTACCTCATCTAACATAATTAATTAAGCCATAAGTTGAAAAAGAGATTGTGCATCAGAAATTACAAAAAATTTAAAAACACTTTAAAATTCTTAAGTTGAGTTCCATGAAACCCTCTTTTTAAAATAAGGGCCGTTATTGGCCCTTGTAGGGTCCCATTTAGTCTCTTTTTTGAGGCTTAAAGATATATTTAGGTAATTATTTACTTTAACAAGTCGGCACAGCTTGGTTAAACGTTTTCAAAAAAACTAAAATAATCGTAGTTTAAAAAAAAAAATAGTTACCATATGCTCTCTTGTTTAATGGAGTCGAAATCAAGCCAAAACTGGGATATATGAAGCCAGATTTCAACTTTTTTACTGACCGATTTTTTGAGATACGAGTCAAAAATTGTTTAGAAATAATATTGAATACCTCCCTACCCTAAATCCGATAAACTTAAAGTATGGAATTTTAAGTAACATAAAAATTACTTTCATCGTATTAAATTTAAGTTTCTACGGCCGCTGTACCAAAAATTAAAACTTGCGAAAATGAACCCTTCCCCTATTTTAATTTTATCCAAAATTAAGTATCATCAGTGCCCCGTATATAAAATTCTTTAGCCATATTCGAAGAATCTATATTGAACCAATCTGTAGGATTATTTAAAATACAAGCGAACACACGAACGTACATGCATACTATAATGCGTACATACATCTGGAAATTTCTAAATTTTTTTTTTTTTTTGACTGACGGTGTTTTGAAACGTCGACATTTATAAAAATCTTGATACCCAAAATTTCAATCGATTGCTATAATTTCCTTTTACAGTTGTGCTGCCAGGAGCAACTTCAATAGAACTACAGCTAGGAAAATATAATACTAAAAGTAAATGGGAAACCTTTAAATAAATTTTTTTAACGTCTGAATCAATTTGTAAAAGTCAAACCGTAAAGGTTTATATTTTGAAAACTAACTATTTCATATAATATATTGATGTGAAGCAATAGCCTCCAACTTATACATGTATTTATATTCAGAACGTTCCACTTTATTTGTAAGCGCATTTTCAATTTATCTCCGACTTCAAAAAATGTCTATTTAAATGTTCCGCTTTGACTTTTAACGCTATAATTTTAAGAAAAGTTTACACAATAAATTTTGTAGATTAATAGAAAAGTATTGTTGTGTAAAATAAGCCCATTTTTATTCGTTAATATAAAACTATCTGTTAACCTTTACTTTAATTACTATAGGATCGTGTTTTTTTTTAATCTTAGATTTACAAACTGAAGGTAATTAATTATTTGTATCTATACATATATATATATATATATATGTGTGTGTGTGTGTGTGTGTGTGTGTGTGTGTGTGTGTGTGTGTGTGTGTGTGTGTGTGTGTGTGTGTGTGTGTGTGTGTGTGTGTATTCAAATATTGTATTGGCGTTTTCGAGTTATATTTAAAATATTACATGAAAATTATTGTAACAGTGTTCTTTACTTTATTTAATATAATTTTTTATTATTATTATTATACCCTCTTTAATGATTTAAGTAAAATTTTATTTTCTTTTACTTTTAGGTCTGCTTATTTAAACAAAGTTTAATATAATAATAACGGTTTATATAATAAATTTTAGTACCTTAAAAGTTTATTTGTTGGATAAATAGGTGTAGAAATGGGATAACCTGTTGAATAGCACGTATGTTATTTTTATAGGCAAAATTATTTAAATATCTTAACAAAAATATTTATTTCCTTAATGACGTTTGATTATTAAATATTTCTTTTAAATTTCTACAATTATAAATATTTTAGATTTGTTTACTGTTGCTTTGTCGATATTGTACTATTTAAATTATTAAATTCTATTTTAAATATTATTAATGAAGTTCATTTTCTAATTTTTTTTTTTTAAATATGAAAAAGTATCAATTTTTTTTTAAATTATTTCTTACCTAACACAATTTTATGCCATGGATTTTAATGTTAAAAATGTATGAAATTGAATCGTACTACCTACATTGAATCGGCCATGAAGGGGAAGACACCGACCATGTGACAGATCCGACCATCACGCCACCCTCTAAGTATCCAGCACTTAGGGACTTTACCGGAGGCATCTTCATGGCCTCAAGACATATCTTATCTGACCGCTGTCAAGATGCCAGCGATGCGAATGCCACAAGCGACATTCACATCGGTGTACCGCGCCTAGCTCGGAGCCCACAATCATAAATAATTTTATCAGGTCCTAAACAGGACCACCCGACTAAGCCGATGCAACCGCTATCCTACCCGGTGTTAGGGACGAGTTCAGCACACAACTCAGGCATCCGACTTACTCACAAAATGATAAGCGACAAATTAGATAAACTGAACGTATAAATAAAAACCAAACTATCCATAATACAAAACACTAACCGATGAAATAACAATAAATACCAAACCAAAATAATGCCTACAGAACACCAAAAAAAAAGAAAAAGAGAAAAAACGAACTGTATAAACACAAAATATAACAACTAATAATAAAACTACACTAGAAAAAAAGTTTATTAACCCTAATAAACAAAGCGTAGACTCAAAACCTAATAAATCACAAACGAGAAACAAGAAGTGTGGACAGTCATAAACAAAAACTAAACAAATCACATAAAAACTAACAAAATACCTAAAAATAACTAAAAACTTATAATAAAACTACAATACACTTATAACAAAACAGTAAACGCAAAATTAAACTAACCAAAACAAGAATAAACAACATAAGAAATCTACACTAACTCCTATCATTAAAATCAGCTAATCATAACCCTAAAACCTAAGCTAAACAAAATAAAAATAACAAATATCGCAGAATAATCAAACCTACCAAAGCATAAAAAATAACATAATTCGTAAAACATAAACCTGAAAACTTAACACCCGGATGCCAGGAAAACATTTAACCCTACTACTAGCCGTCTACATATGTATTCTGCCACTCAAACGTTCCCGCACGTTTGTACGCGGGACATTCCTCGGAACGGCAATCGTGATTCGCCGACTTCCGGGATCGAGAGCAGCTTATGCAAGTGTGGGAGCACCGTCCTTTCTAACCTGACATTCCTTCGCCAGATGCCCGTCCTTGCCACAGAAAGAACAAAGTTCCCTCTCCTTGCAAATCCTGGCTACATGGCGAAGGCATCGACTGACATTTAAATAAACTTTAATTTTACATGACTGATAGTCTATAAACAATCTACCGGTTTCTAGGAATTTTTTTCACAATTGCTTCTCGCATTCAACTACATGATACACCACATTAGATTCTCACTGCGGCTAGCCCGGAATACCACCTTAAAAAGACTCGCAAATTCTTCTATAGACTTATCTGTATTTTAAACTCTTACTGTGTTAACAAACGCCTCCTCGCCGATATCTCGTGGAACGTCATATACAATCATCCGTGGTCTCAAGACCTTTGTGGTGACAGTCGTGATGGGATATTTATTTAACTCTTCATTGTTTCTGTTTCTTTTCTCAGTTTCACTATCGTTAGCCACGATTTGTACGCCTTTCGGGTTATCCCGAACACTAACTATCCTCAGTCTTTTTTCCTGACTTCCAAGCTCTTCACCACCTCACCCTTATAAGATAAGGAGGTGACACCTTCTGGCTTGTCAATCAATATCACCTTGGTCTCTGAGCCTTCACAACTTCTGCTGCCGTCCTCTTTGTCGGCGTCGTTTCAGTCATCCGTCGCTGTCCCATATCAGCCCTGAAACCCTCTATGTATCCGTGTAGTCTATCAACACGCATGGCTGTTAAAAAGTGTAAAAGTTGCAGCTTCCTCATTCGTGTCATTTTTTACGTCGCACCCCTCTCCCTAATGTTTTTTGAATCATCGACGAGCTCCTCAAACTCACAACAGAGTGTTGAACATCCCAGTCACCGCTGTCACCACGTCTGCCGAGGTCACATCGGATGACGACAATCGCGTTTGCAGATCATTCATGGCCGCTACTTCAACCTTTCTGGTTTTCATCCGTGGTACAACCCGTTTAGAGTGACTTGTCGACCGGCTAGTTGTAGGACCGAATAGTTCCTCCATTAATTGTAGGTCGGATTCTAAATCAGGATCCTGTGCACTTTTCTCCTCTTTTTCTTTCGCTTCTCTATCCTCCTTCTCCATTTGCCTCATTTCACTCTCCATTCGTCTGCAATGCCTAATATGCTCCGTTTGTATTTTCGATTCCTTTATCTTTTGCATCTTTTCGCCACAAATGTGGTCTTTCGCCACAAATAGCCAGGCGAACGCGGTCATTTGTCCGATTCTATTTCACTACTCATATTAAATAAATATAAACAATTAAATAAAGATCTATCAATGACAAGAAATGAAAACAAACCTAACAACCAATCGTAAAGTAAACAAAGCAATCAGCCAAACAAATTGCCAATATGGCCACCGAGTTGTCAAGCGGTTGCTACAATAATCAAAAAGATAATAACAAAATCAGCTATAATAAATGATTTATTTATACAAAAACACGTCCACACTGGCCAGAGGTGCGAGCTGAACCCGGTGAATTATTACAGTCATAGCAACATATGGAGTGTAATATGTCCCTAAAAATTAATTTATTAAATTCACACTTGGATTACTTTCTGGACAATCTTGGCGCCATTAGTGACGACCACGAGGAACGCTTTTAGTACAAATTTCAGACATGGAAAACCAGCGAAAGTGGAATGCAAGAATACTTGTATGTAGATTACTGTTGGACGCTAAGGAGGGATGTTCAAGATGTCAAACACAAAAGAAAACAACTATCACATTTTAGGTAAGTTTAACAGTTCCGTGAATGCATGTAAATTCTTATATTTTTTCAAAGTTTACCTCTGTATCATAAAACGGTGGGCAACACAAAAAATCTATTTACATATTTGAATTCAGCGTGTAAATTTCAACTGAGACAGTGGTAGCGCCAAGCGATGCAATCACATTTTTTCAAATTTCTGATGAAAAGTCCCTTTGTCATTGTTTATAGATATTTTCGATCATTCTGATATAGATTGAATAAAGTTACAAAATTAAATTGGAAAAAAAGAACAAAAATTAATTTTAGTACACACATTTCAGTTCATAAAAACTACATAATTGTAATTAAAAATAAATAATTATAAAAACAATTCACCAAAAAATACTAAATTTTAAAAAATAATTTTAATTATTATCATTCTATTAAAAAAAAATAAAATAGAAATTTTATCAGCCTGTTTTTGCTGATATTAAAAACGTAGATTAGTTAGAGAACGTCAGTAACCTGTACAAACTTGGCTTAGGCTGTTAGTGTTAATGACCGTTATAATTTAATATTTAACTTTTAATGATCTTTAAAATACGAAAAGGATTAAATAAAAATATTATTATTCCATTGGAAATCTTTCTAAAAACGGTATTTCTTTATTTCATTCATCACATTGCTTACCCGTAGAATGACTTAATTATCTTTCCTTATCAAGTTACTAGAATTTCATTCTTTTTACGTTTCTATTTGTTTATTTAAACAGCACATTTTTACATGAGGTTTCAAGTTTATTATTTTTTTTTTTTTGAAGTTACAAGTTTTTACTTTATTCCCCGTTACTATAAGAGGTATTTTATCTATATTATCGTTTTATAGTTATTTGCCCCTGTACAGGTCTCTTGCCTCATGTTTTTCTCCATTCTCTTCTATTTCCAATTAAATTTTTAAGTACCAGATAACTAAAATTTTTTTTTAGATTATCAATTATTTTTACTTTTCTCCATCATCTCTTTTGTGTATTATCTTTTAGTAAACCTTGTAGTGTAGTACTTCTTTTATAGTGTATCTACTCTTCTCTTATAGTATGATTCGGCCTATTCCTTCCCCAATTTATCTAACTAAGCTTATATTTTATTTTACGTTCCCTTTACGTCTGTGTGAGTTTAATCTTTTCTTCTCTTCTGATGCCAATATTTCATATCCGTAAGAAAGTATGTTTTAAGAGACGCTTGTTCAAGTGAAACTCCATCTATACACGCGCGCGTGCGCATCCTTTCTCTCTCTCTCTCTCTCTCTGAGTGTTTCACAAAAAAATTGAAAGAATTTCAGAGGATTGCTGCTGCCGCCGCCGACACCACCACCACCACTACTACTACTACTACTACTACTTTAAACATTCATGAAACGTGCAAATCAAACTTTAAACGTCCCTTACTAATCTCTTATCAGCTAAGCTTCTCTTTGTCTTCGATTTAAGTTTTTTCGATCAACGAAATTCAAGTTATCGCCTATTTTTTTTCCAGATAATAGCTATTTCAATCAGGAATAATTATTTGTTTTTAAAACTAAAAAAGAAAATGAATTTTTTACGAGCGGTATGATAAATAATAAAGTCTTTACTATTAAGGATTTGGAAATGAATGTAATTATAAATAACGTAAAACATCTATTTATTCTTATTTCAGCTTAAAAGTATGCTAATGTAAATCATTATGTAATAATGCATTTTCATAAGCAAACAAACACTCGTGTCTAAAAATTTAGTATGAATTCGTTTATGTACCTGTATCAATAAACTTATGTTGTTTTTGTAATTTGTGAAATTAATATATTCGAATTTAAATTAAAATTAACCTTCAGTTAGTTAAAATACAATATTATACTGTGACTATAATTAACGTTATATTAAAATAGATATCTTACCCGATTTGTTAATTAAATTATGTACTTGAAATATAAAAATAAAAATTTTAATTATGAGTAAATCGTTTAAAAGAATGTCTGTTTACGAATTCCAACTACCTTAAATTAAATTAATTTTAAGAAAATAAAATAAAATATAGTTTATGGTTGTGTCGCCTACTGTTCAACGCAAAATGCCGTGCTTAAAATGCTGGATGTTGTACATCATACTTTCCTTCGGCTTGCTATAGGTGCCTTTAGATTAAGCCCTGTCGTAAGCATCCTTGTTGACTGCGGTGAGCCATCACTTTGGAATAGACAAGACCAGGTTTTAGCATCTTATTTTATTCGTCTTAGTGGAAGTGGTCCTCTGTCTATTGCGGATAGGAGATACGAGAGATACTCACGGGTACCTGCTGTCAGGAGAAAATGCACCGATATGCGTACGATGCAACTGCCGCTTGACTGTGCGCCACATCCTCGTGGATTGCATATGTTATACATCCTTGCATCGTAAATTTAAATGGCCCAGGATTTTTTGTCAAATCCTGGGCAATAATAAAGAAGTTTTGTACCGGGTGTTTTCATTTCTCCGGAGCGTTAGGATTTTTCACACTTTTTAATAGTGTTGTTAAATTTCTTTACAGTAGTTGTATGTTTTTGCGTTTAATATTTTAGTTTAAGCTTTTTAATTTTTTTGTCTTTGTTTTTTATATTATAGTTTAAGTTGTAATCTTGTTTTTAAATTTCTACTTTAATTTTTTATTTTGTTTTGATTTTTATTATTGTTTTATTAGATGTTATAATTCATATTTTTGTTTTCCAGGGGATGATAACATGAAAGCCTCTTTCGCCCAAAAAAACTAAGGTTCTAAGGTTCTAAGGTTCTAAGGTTCTGGGATGTCTAGTAAGTGCATTTACTTTTACACGGATTTGAATACTAGATCTTGGATACCGGTGTTGTTTGGTGATTGGGTTTCAATTAACCACACATCTCAGCAACAGTCGACCTGATATTGTACAAAACTACACTTCATTCACATTCATCCTCTAAAGTAATATCTTACAGTAGTTGCGGAGGCTAAACAGAAAAAGAAAAATGTACAAATGTAATTGTTTAAGAGCTGATTTTCGAAGTTGAAGATTCTGACTTTCAATTCTTATAGTAAACGTTAATTGCTTTTATACTGATCTGATTACTAGACAGTGAATACCGGTGTACTTCTGGTGGTTGGGATTCAATTAATCACACGTCTCAGGAATGGTCGACCTGAGTCTGTACAAGACTACACCTCATTTACATGTCATACATGTGTCCTCATATTATTGGGTCCAGGGGGGGAGGGTTGCTTATTGTTCACTAGTTCAATAGATTGCAACGTACAAATTGGGAAAATAAAACTAAAAAAGTGCAGTTCAAACACCTAATTATTGGAATCAGCTGCTAGTATTGTCAACTTATGAAATAGATTATTTCAAACAAATCTAGATAAAATGATGTTTTAATTAGGTTTAAGGATGTCTTATAAATTGTTTTAATGATGTATTATTTTTTTATTTAATTCGTTTTTTTTTATATATAGAAAATTTAAGTTTCGTTTATACGTAATTAAAATCTGCCATAAATATGAAACATACATAATGAATAAACTTAAATAAATTTATTTTTAATAAACTTTGAAATTCTTACGTTTGTTTTTTTATCTGTCCCTCCGTGATGGGTCCACAGTGAAGCAAATAGTGTCGCGTCCGGAGAGGTGTCCTTCTGACTAACGGGCCTCCCCACCTACCGGCTGTATGTCCGGTATGGCAATTCAGCCCGTATCGTCTGGATCGCTTTTTATTTTTTTACCGTACGCTCTTTTTTGCTGCCCGGTAGTTGGAAGGTGGAGCCCGGCCCAGCTACGCTGTTCCTGGGTCCCCTTCCGCCTGTCCGAGTATATTCCGTTCTGCTCTGTCAGTTCTCTATTTACTCGTAAATGAGCGTCATTACATTTTTCTTCTCCTTGTTTCCATGTCTGTCAGGCGATCCAGTCCTGGCTTTCCTCCTCTTTTTGTTCGTAGGAGTAGGGTGACGTACCTTTGCACAGTCAGCCAGTTTTCCCGGTTTCTTATCATGTATGCCATCACGTTTTGTGTTGTCAGTCGATGGATACTTGAGGCATATCGGGGTTCCGTCCACCTTAGACAATGAAAGAACGTATTTTCTGGGGTGTCCACCTCGCCACAGTATAGGCAGTTGGGGAACGGTCGTCGTGTGATTCGGTGGAGATAGTCTCCGAATTCTCCATGGCCGGTTAAAAATTGTGTCATATGGTAGGACACCTCACCGTGTTTCCTGTCCAACCATTCCTCTAGTCTAGGAATTAGGGTTCTCGTCCATGATCCCTTCGTCCATGTTGAACATTCTTCTTGTCATTCTCGTCGAAGTTGTAGCTTAGCCGTTCCCCGGTCCATACCCTCGTAAACCCTTTTTCGATATCTTGCTAGTAAGTGAAAGGACGGTGTCTCTGCTATCACATTCGCCGCGTCTTTTGAAATCGTCCGTTACCCAGACGTTATACGTAGTCATTCTTCTCTGCAGTGCTGACAGTTTCTGTACATTTCTCATTACATTTAGTGCCGGGAACCAGGCCGGTACTGTATATAACACTATGGCCAAGGCCGCTGACATTAACAGTCTCCTCTTCGATGGGCGGGGACCTTTAGTATTTAGTCTTTGCGGATTTTATTCATACCATTCTACTCAGAATCAAATTCTCTACAAGTTGTTTTTAAAACGTTTTTCTATTGATTACTCACTTAACAAAGTTATTTTGCGCCAACAAAGTAGTGTGATTTTCTACCCCAATATTTTGTCTTTTACTCCAAATTTCTCGAAAAATACAGTTCTGGGGCTTATTTTTTTTTCCAATTTTTATGGTCAGATTTCATATAAAACCATTTATTCCTTAATTTAGGTCCCAAAAATTACAGTCTGGCTTAATTTTACCGAAGACGCAGAAATCAGAGCGAAATCTTTCACCAGCCGACACTCGCCAACAAAGTGTTTCCAAACCTATGCTTTTATGAACTTTCTTCTTCATTTTCATTAGTAGAATATGCCCTGAAAGTTTTAGATTCTTCTTGAATAATTTTGTATAAGGGCAACATATATTTTTGTTTTATAGAAGATTCGTTCGTAGTCCCATGAGAACCTTTCTATACATGTATTAAGGCAAGATTCTTTTGATATTGTTACTTATAAGATACGACGATAGATTGATGCTCTTTTCGTTATTATTAATTTATATTTGATTGTTATAGCGTAATATGATACATATACAAAACTATCTTTTTTTATCTTGAGAAAATTTGAAGAAAATAAATTGTAAATTTTCGGTTAAAAGGTAATACATATTCTAGGAATCCGGACAGCCTAAGCTCATGATCAGTAGCAGACCTTAACACTATTTTTATCAATATGAAGTTTTTATTGCTACTCTTACCAACTCGAAGATGAATGGTTGTAATTATTTTCTTAATTGTTAGTTTTAAATTAAAATTTACAAAGGTTCCATTTTATTTTATTAATAGTCTTATTAAATTTACTACTAATTTTAATCGGCTTGATGGAAAATATATACTAAGTACACCACGCAGTTAATTTAGTAATTATAGAGAAACTTTTCATCAAAAATTTGGCAAGATATGAGCATACCGCTTCAAATACCATCTCTCGGTTTTGTGTATTAGTAGGTAATCTGCCTCTTTAAATACAAATTTTAAACTTAAAAAATTAAAATCGATTTTTAAAAAATCAACCAATATGCATTTTCTTTAATTTGGTTTAAAAAACTTACTCCAACATACGGATCGATTTTGAAGAAATTTTTTATTTTAGAAGAATTGTAGGAAAAGTTCCTAATAATATCCTAAAAAGTTTCCACGATAATTTAGACTGAATATTATTTTTTAATAAAAAATTATCTCGTAAATTATTTATAAGCATTTTAACGCTTTGGTTTTTGATAATTTATTATTGAATTGTTATAATATGATTTATTCATTTATACAACAACAAAAGGCCGACGCCCAGTAACAGTTTCCTGATGCAAAATAATGAATTTTGAAAAATTCCATATCTGACCAGGGGTCGAACCTGAAACCGTCGGATAAAGACTAGAGAAGATACCACTCGGCCACGGAGATCGGGGTGATATTATAATCTTACAATCAAAATATTTTCATATGAAAATTCAACACAATTCGTCGAAAAAGTTTAAAAAATTAAAAAGTAATATATATTCTTGCATTGAAAAAGCCTTAACTAATGCTTGATAGTAGTCTCTTCATGTTGTTTTTCTGCATTCCTATTCCTATTTCTATCACGTTTTTTTCATTCTTGGGGTTTTTTTTTTGTTTGTGTATAATTGCTTATTTTATAGGATACCCATATTTTAAATTGTAAGAAAACAGAATTAAAACTAACCTTAAAAAATGAAACCGCCATTCAAAAGCCGTCTATATTAATACCTTTTTTACATTTCGAAAGACGAAAATTAAACAGAAAATCATATTATTAAGACGGATTCCAAATACGAAAACCTTTTCTTCGGTGTATTAGCATTTTCGAACGTAAAGGTCATTTCCAACATGTTCGTTTTCTGTTGAACGCCGAATAAATCATTGTATTGATGAACATCATGTGATTCAGCGTTGCCCAGGCACTAGTACAAGGCAAATTTTATGTCGCACTGGTTTTTAAATAAACAAAGTGTGGCATATCCTACGGAAATAAAATCTTTTTCCTTTCTGCCTGCAGCAGATTCAAAATTTGCGGCCAACAGATTACCCCCCAGCGGTTAAACTTCTGTCATTGGCTTCTAGACAACGCCGATAAGGTAAATTCAATTTTATTTGCTGATGAAGCCACTTTTACAAGAAACGGAGTCTTCAATTCTAAAAATAGTCATTTATGGAGCGAAGACAATTCACATGGTACTGTGGAAACTAGTTTCAAACATAGATTGCACATTAATGTTTGATGTGGCATTATTTATGAAAAAATTCTGGACCATTTGATTTCAATGAAAACCTTACTGGAGATGCTACGTTTATTTCTTGAAAAATAATTTTCCGGCTCTTTTTGAGGATGTACCTTTACAAACTAGATTGCAAATGATTTTCCAGCACGACGGTGAAATGCCACATTTTTCTATAGTAGCTAAAAATTACTTGAATGCTAATTTCTTAAACTGGATTGGACGCGGTGGACCAATCGATTGGCCACCACGATCACCTGACTTAACGTCATTACATTACTTCATTTGGGACCATATGAAAACGGTAGTATAAAAACAAAATATTAATACTAAAGAAGAGTTACTCATTAAAATACGAAATGCTATTGAATTTATACGGAACGATCCTGAGATGATACGGAAAGCCACCGGAAGTATTTTTACGTCGGGTAATGTCGTGTACATTGTGAAGGAGGGAATTTTGAACAGTTACTGTAACTGAGGTTTGTTATTCTGTTACCAATCATCATTTCAAGTATTTTATTTTTTGTTTTGCTATATTAAGAATAATCTTTATTAGTAACAGAAAGAATAATACGATTTTCTGTTTATTTGTCGTCTGTTTTGCTTCAATAAAAAACAGATTTTTAGACTTTTTATTTACTTTTTATTGGTTGTATTTACACCAACTTTATCAGAGTTAAATTCTCTACAAGTTTTGTGAGTAAATCTTCTGCATTTATTTGTCATTTAACAAAGCTTCTGTACTACAAACATTAAAAAAACTTGTTTTCCAACACCGAATTTTGTGTTTTACGTCGGATATCTTTAAAACTACTAGAGTTACAGTTCTAGGACCTGTTTTATCCTATTTCCCAGCTCAAATTGCATAAGAATCCACCAAATTTACTTCTGGGTCCTAAAAATTACAGTAGGACTTCTTTTTATTAGAGGAGGTGAAATCCGAGCGAAATCTTTCATCAGCCGTAACTCGAGAACAAAGCGTCTCCAGACCTATGTTTATATGAGTATTTTTTTGGTATTTTCACTAGTAGAACATATCCTGAAAGTTTTCCGTGTCTTCGTGGAACATTCTGTATTTATTCTCTATGACAGTAATTTAAAGGTTACTATATTTTTGGGATGGTTAAATTAAATTTTTATTAAATTACTACATTTACAAAAAGATTTATCCGAACAACGTTTGTTTTTTTACCAGAATAGGTATAAAATTTAATACATGAAAATTTGCGCAGCTGTTCAAAAAATACCACCAAAAAATACCTTCTGCTTTTGCTACAGTCGGGTTAGTAACGATTCTTAAATTTAATATTGGAAAAAATAGAAAAAAAGATGTTAGTTGTTTTAGTGTTAATCTGAAATATTAATTATTACATTAAGTAACGATAAAAAATTCAATAATAAGTAAGTAACCTGTTTCATTTACCAAAGTAGAAACATGTTATTTGTAGAACAAAATATCCTTGAAATGATTTATTGTTATTACGCATTAAGGAATTGTGTAACACCATTTAATAACCGTGTAATTAAGGAATTTTATTACCATTTACGTAAGTTTTGCGTATAGAAATTATGTTTCATTATTATAGAAATTAATAATTAGGAATTTCATTAATTTTCTTTTATCTTATAACATTGTGATCTTTATTATTACAACATATATTTTGATAAATTAACTTTTTTAGAATATTTATAATAGATTGATATAAAATAAAAATCTCTTCTGTAGTTCTGCTCAAGAAGACAGACTTTTCGTTTCCGACCTCCACACACTATTTAGCATTCAAAATCTCACTGATTTTCAAAGTACAACGCACAACATACGTTCGATTAACCTACACGCAAGCATCACGTTTCAACTCACTCACCACTGTGACTCACTGCATAGCTCGTATGAAAATCAACAACGACATATTCACCATAAACTCAAATTGAGATTACGTTGTCTGTTGTCGACCTCAAACTGACCGTAACTCAAGAACGACTCAACCAAACTTCATCATATGTTCACTTGCACAACTTCAGATAAACTGCTACTGCATATTTAAATTTCAATGATATTGATGTATTAGTTTTGGAGATTTTCGAGTCAAAATATTTTATAATATTTTATAATTTTTATGTATATATATATATATATATACACGAGGGTTATTTTTTTTCAAGATCCGATCGGTCACGAAATTAAAACCACGGTGAAAATAAAAAATGTTTTATTTTTTAAGAAGTACTTACATAGTTACGCTATTTCTCTTCATAGTCGCCACTCCGATTTAGACAATTGTCGTAGCGTGCTACCAACTTTCCAATACCCTCGTCATCGAACGGAGCCGCCTGTGTTTTCAGCCATGTTTCTACGCCGGTCTACAAGCCTTGGTGGAATTCATGGAACGTGGCACGACCATCACTGCAGCCTCATACTGCGTGACTCTTCAACGTCTACGAAGGGCAATTCAGAATAAGCGGAGAGGAATGTTGTCATCAGGCATTGTCTTTCTCCATGACAATGCTCGGCCGCACGCTGCAGCTGTAACAAAGAAGCTCCTGCAGCGTTTTCGTCGGGAAGTGTTTGATCACCCACCATACAGCCCGGACTTGGCTCCATCCGATTTTCACCTCTTTGCTCACATGAAACGCTGCCTAGGACAACACTTTGGCACAGACATCGAGCCGCAGACCAGCGTAGAATTCTTATTTATTCTTAGTTCTTATTTATTTACACAGTGATTCAAAATTACACAGCAGCCTCTCGGGACATGATTCTACAGCCAAAAATAAGAAAAAGATTTCGTATAAACAATAGGTAGAAAACAGTTAGCGAATTTCGGCTCGCGAAACATTTAGCTCTGCTTTCTGCTTTCTCTATGAAATTAAACCGTACTAAAATTCTTGGGGCACAAATCGAGGTGTAAATTTGGTACCTTCTTATGGTTTATGATCTAAGAAATTGAATAAAAGCGGTCCCAGACCTCTATCTCTCTTAGGTTTTAAGAAAAACGGTAAAACACCAAAAGTTTTTGTCTGAAAATACACCTTTTTATGTTCGGAATAAAATAGTTTTGTTCATTTATCAATAAACAAATAAAAATATATAGTTAATTTTGTAGAGAATTTAATCGTGAGTAAATAACGTCTAATAAAATTAAACACAAATTTGAGAAGTTCAACTTCAATTATAAACAAAACACACAAACCGGATGGGAAAAGCGATACGATTTTAAACGAACAGTATACACACAAATGCTAAAAATACATTTGAAAGACGTCCTTCTAAAACGTATTAAAAAATGTTATCATTTTCATAGATACTCCCACCACCATTCCAATGATATCATTAAGTACAACCCAAACAAAAAATACTAATCCTAAATTAAAAAACCAAAACTACACAAAATAAAACTAAAACCAACAAATAACCGATAATACACAGCCCATAATTATCTATTAAAACACATTAGCGTACAATACTTAAATCAGATATGTCCGTTCAGTTTTTTGAAAGGGAACCTAATTTCGTAAAAAGAAATATATTTGAGATGATCCACGTTAAAAAGGATATAAATTCTATAAATAATAGAACGGACATATCTGATTTAAGTATTATACAGTATGTATATGCTGATGTGTTTTAAATTAATATTTAAATACGGGTTGTGTATTATCGGTTATTTGTTGGTTTTAGTTTTATTTTGTGTAGTTTTGGTTTTTTAATTTAGGATTAGTATTTTTTGTTTGGGTTGTACTTAATGATATCATTGGAATGGTGGTGGGAGTATCTATGAAAATGATAACATTTTTAGTAACGGGAGTTTTGGTTTTTATTAGATTAGGTGGTGGGAGGTTTATAGTGTTTGCCGGTTTTGTTTTTTGTCACTTGTGGTTTGTCTTGATAAAGTCCTACACCTTGGACGAAACATTAAGGTTTTCTGCTTTTGTTTGTTTGGTTATTGACCTAATGAATCGCATTAGAAAATTTTCTATTAATTTGAATGATTTTCTAACTTATTTAGTTTTTTTATATTTGTCTAACCAAATAATCGAGTTTAGTTATTATTTTATATATATAGGAAGAGAGAGAGTTTATAAAAACTGCTTCAATAATTCAGGGGATGACCCGTCCCATATAGAAATTAAAATAAAATCTTTTTATCAACAAATGTCTGGAAACGCTTAGTTTACCATCTATCCGGCATTTTGTATTTTTAACGTACAAGTTTATTTCCCAGGAACGATTAATCGTATCGTGCTGAAATTTTGTTTACTGCTAGGATACCTTGAAGTTTACTTGCGTGAAAATAATGAACCTGATTTCTCAGTCTGTTTTAAAACGGCAGCCAAGTATACTTTTTAATAATTTCATACGAAATAAATAACGTACATGTCTTCAAAAAGTTGTAAAAAAAAATTAGATTTGATTGAAAATGTTAATTGTTCGGTAAAAATAAATCGTGTTAAAAGTTAATATTTTACAATCATTACGTCATATAAATATTTTAAAACATTTTATCAAAAATAAGAGTTCATGAAATAAGCGGAAGTTGTATTTTTTCCTATATGTTTAAATTAATAGAAAAAAAAATTAAGTAATATAAAATTTATGCGATGAAGTAATCGCAAGGAAAGCGCTCGTGAAAATGTATGTAAATTAAAAAGCAATAAATTGAATTATTACTAAAAAATAATTTTAACATTTTATCTAGCTCAAAATAATCATTTTTGAGAAATCTAAGTTTAGAATTTTGCAAATTAGTTATCGTGTCTTTACCACAAATGCTTTTGCTTCGGCTTAAGCTTCCTATGAATTACGGCTACGTTCTTAGGAATTAATTTATTAATATTACGTCATTTTATATTACCGATTACTTTGTTTGACTTTAATTAAAATCGTTTTGACGTATAGTCAGTGAATAGAGACAGATATCTTTATTTTTCCTTATTATTGTATACTATTGATGCAGATAACAGCTGGACCGTGACACCTTACACCATATCCCATCTACAATCCGTTCTTTTCCACCCCTACCCCCAGATCCATCTCTTTCATTTTACTCGAATGTGGTATTCTTAACTGCGGTTTTACAGTAAAATATTCTTCAATTCTACCTGAATGAACAGAACAGTTTCCGCTTCTGGTGGACATTTTACAAAGGGTTGTCATCTTAAAAACGGGTGGTAACAGAGAGCTAGTGAAACGGCTATCTACCTGAGAGATGCTGGCTTAATGATACCCAAAACATGTTTCAATATTACTTTTTCTGTGGATAACTGTTCAACAACCTAAGCCCACCCTCAGTGATTTTTTTTTCTTTCCGCGTGGTAAATAATAAATAGTGGTAGATCCTTAGCTTAGCTTACCTAACTAACGTTTTCTAACCTTTTCGTAAAATCTTTCAACCAAATGACTGACTGTTGTATAGTATTTCTAAGAAATCAATATTACAGTTACAGTTACAGTTTATTCTTTTGTTCGCTTCAGTTACATAAATCTGTTTTCATTTTTTCAGTTTAAAAAAAATATATTACACTTTTAATATTTGATGAAATACTGTTGTTATCACTTCGTTAGTATATTGATAATTGACTAATAGTTTATCGTGGATTCTATATAAAGTTAGATGAAAATAAGAAATAAATGAAATGTTTCATCGAATAAAAGCGACAAGAAAATTAATATATTTTAGAATTTAGAAAATTGTATCGAAGCATATATTTTAAATAATTTTAAAAAGTTTTTTAACTAGGTTTTCAATTGAAATTTCCATTGATTTATTCTGATAAAGTCGAGATCTCTACGAAAGCACTAAATGTGGAGGAAAAGAAAAAATAATAAATAAATAAAAGAAAAATTAATTTCTACAAATAATTAGTTCACTGCTAGGATGCGATTTCCTAGACTCTTTACTAAAGAAAGTTTTTGTTTTGTTTTTTTTTTTAATTTTATTATAGAATGTACTTTTTTGGAAGAAACACTAGTATTACCGGATATCAGAACTATTTATCATCCGGAAAATATATCTTCCCTCAATATTTCGAAATATTTTTCTTTTAAAAAAATATTAAAAATTGTATTTATTTTAATTTTTATTCATTTGAAATATTTTTCTGAAATATAATGTTTTCTGCTAAAACTGACCTCAAAAAAAAAGCAAATTTTGCTAAAAGGAGATGAACCCTCTCGTTTGAATATTTTAAAAAATATTTTCTAAAATAGTATGTAAGGTTTTATGTTTTTAATTTTTTATTGAAGTTCATCCTTAGTGAATAAAATAGAAAAGAATTAAAATAAAAAGGGAGATCTGAATCTCCATTAAAAATCTTTTGAAAGATCGACATAAGATTGGCTTTAATTTTTATCAAATTATTTTTTTTTTAATCAGCTAAGCTATTATTGTGTGATAAATTTGGCACGATATACAAATCAAGTAAGAGGTTAATTTGGTTAATTTTTTAATGAAACGAAAATATACGATAACAAACGTTATTTGTGTGTGTATTTACTGACAAAATTATTTTTTTATGATATAGAATAACACGTTGTCTTTAAAATGACAAAGCGCATTCAAAGAAATATGAATTATATTTTCTTTCCTAAATGAAATATTTGGAACCCTCCAAATCTTACGCGAGTTCATTTTTTCTGATTATTGCGCCATAATATATTATACGAATATATGGGTCAGGTGAAATTTACAAAGGTCATAAAATAAATTGCGTAACTTTCCCGGCTATGCCGTCAAATTACGCAGTTCATTCAAGTTTTTTCAATTCAATTATTTTAAGCTATATTTGTATTATTATGATAAAATAATTTTTTTTATTGAAAAACTATAACAAAAATTATAAATTCTTTTCTGTTCACATTTTTATATAAAAATCATTATTTTTAATTTTATGATACATGTTTATTTTTAAATAAATTAAAATGGAAATTTAAAACAAAAATTTCGATATATATATATTTTTTTTTAATTTGGGATTTCCCTCATCAGAGGAGAGTATTAAGTTATTTTACTGACTTTATTGTTTGACAAAAATACGTTTTGAGCATTAAAAATTTTAAATTGCAAGAAAGATTTTTTTTCATTTTGCGGGCTCTAATACCCAAGGGGAAGCATTCGAGTACAATTAATTTTTAAGAAATAATACTTAAGTGATACAAAAATTTTTTTTTAAATCTTTTTAAAATTTTTTTAAAAGTACAAACATACAGCCATAATTTTAAATAAACAAAATTGTAATTTTAGGAAGAGGGTTAACATTTTTTAACAATCTTTTTTTTCAAGTAATACTACAGTGTAAAGGCTATCAAAAAAGTAAGACATACATTTTAAATGCAATGGGTAACTTTTTTGCAATTTGGATTTACATTTAAAAAATAAATATTTTTTCTGTTACCACAGACCATTAGAGTGGAATGGGCAAAGATTTTTATAGTAGTTTCAAGGACTACTAATGTAGAAAATATATATGCAAAAAATTCCTGTTAACTCCTTTACTGAAACAAGATATAGTTAAAAAAATAAAAATATATAAAGATATTTTTTAGGGAGAGGATGTATATTAAATAGATTTTTTTGTTGTAATTTGTGATCTTGATACATAAACTTTAACATTTGTAAGAAACGTTTTTGAAAAATTTCGTACTTTCTCCCCCCCCCCCTCTCATGAAGATAGTAATGTACAGATAGTACATTACTAAGTTTGAAGAAAATCGGTCATTGGGGCCGAGAGTTATAAGACCAAATACTGACCATCAAGATACGTACATACTCACAAAGTCCGTCCGACAAAAATAAATCTTTTGGAGTTCGGAGATTTGGTATAAATTTTTTTTCCAAAGATTATTTACAATTTATTTAAATCAATTAATTTTTTGTTAAATTTTTTTAAAATCTAAAAACATAGTTTCACTTTTCATTTTACACTTTACACATTTCACTTTATTTTCACTCATACTTTACACTTTTTTAAAACATCAATTTTTAAGATTTTTTTCTTTATACCGATTTGCATGCTTTCCCGTTATAGCTATAGGAGTATATACCGCTAAAGCCGAAAAAATAAGGAATTAACATTACTTTCACACAATTTCAGGGAAGGTTGAAATTGTTTGTTTTTGTTTTTCATTCTGAACCCTTTACTTGATCATTGAAAAATGTCTAATTCCTTTAGAAAAATCTATTTTTTGCATTCATTTAACATGGTCTACGTAGAATTATTTTTCAGTAATTTGCTGCCAATTTTTTATAAATATTTTTCTAACTTCCAAGGGATTACGACAGAATTGGGATATACACAATGTCCTGTGAAATTTGGCGAGACCTAAGAGACTAATTCACGAAATCAAAATAAACAAAAAAGTTTATTTTGAAATCAAATATGTCGCCTAAAAAATCACGAAATCAAATACCTATCTCGCCTAATTCTCCCTTTCTCCGCTATTTTGTGTTTTTTCAATAAAACTAAAAATTTGTGACGATTGATGTTGTCTAAATATTTGCAAGCTTGGCGCCGTTCTGATATTCAGTACGTTTTAAAGAGAAACTAAAATTATTTAGAAAATTTGTTCTTATGTGTTCTATAAATAAAAGTAAATTTAAAAACAGATGTTTAAAAAACTTCTTTTGATTTATATTCTATATGAAAATACACGTATAAAATAAAAACTACAAATATTAATTTGCACTTCATAAAGGTTTAGTTTACGCTAACTGTCTCATTTATATTTCCCAGCAATTTTGTTTTTATCACACAGAAACTTTCTTGTAGGCTTATCCACGTTTAATAATAGATGAATAAAAATAAAATAAATTTAAGAAAACAATAATAAAAATAAATAAAAAGTGCAAAATAAATTTTGAAAAAACTTTACGTTACCAGCTATAAGGGAAAGTATGGTAATCGGTAAGAAAAAATCACGTACCGGAAATTTGACAAATCTCGACGTTTCATACCTCAGGGCCAAATTTCACACATTTCAAACATTACACACCAATTGAGATTTTAAAAAACACATAGACAAACCACAGAGTTTTTTTTATGGATGTAGGAGTGTACTGGTGCCGAAACGCCTTTCCGATACTGTTTTTTGAGAGAAATAAAAAATTTTCTTTTCACATACAATTTGTTTTAACTTAAGATCTGACTTACGTTCTTTTAAACATAAAAAACATAACCTAAATTATAAAAACCAAACTACACGAAAATGGTCCTTGCGTTTTAATATCTGTAGACAAACGGAGACAAAATAAATCACTAAAAATCAAATTTACGAAAAAAATTAAACATTTGACATAAAAAAGATAAATTATCACAATATTATCATGTATCCAGCCGGGCTGTGGCTGTGGACCATATTCTTGCGGTCTGCTGTAATAACAAATCAATGGTTCCAAAACACGAAAAAATTTACTATTGCACCCCTTGATGGATGTACGTGCCTACGTACTTAGGAAATACTTGTATCGCAATGTTTTTCGTTAAATATGTTCAGATTGGTTAAGTCTGAACATAATTTATTTGTTCAAATATAATTAGTAAGTATCTATCTACAAATAAATATGTTTATGACGCTATAGTCAGCAAAGTAAAAATTCCTTGTAGATAGCTAAAAAGATTTGTAGAATATACTATCAATGTAAAGTGAAAAAACCAACATTTATATGTAAGAGGGCTATACTATCAATAGTCTTATAAGCCTAACGAATGTAGCCTAATTAATTAAAGTAATTATTAGATTAATTTTATGAATGTAGCCGGACTGAAAATATGTGCTGTAATAAAGGTTAAGTGAGTAAAAGAAAATGTTAAAATTATGTTTGATTGCAGAAGTGGCAATTTTACTAGTTTCCCGTTTGGAAAAATCTGCTAAAATGAATTTCTGTTCTTTACTAAAGACTTTTGTGGTTTATATATACTGCTGGACGAGGCTGCAAATTATCCAAACTAGAGATAATCTCTCCGGGTGTTGATCTTTATCTTCTACTCTTCCCTTTTTCTTAACCTTGATCTAATCTTCCTAAAATTAAGGGCAATAATATTCGTCTTCTCTGTGGCTCCATCCATAATGACACCATCTAGTAGGAAAGCAGCTGCTTTTTATTGGGATTTATAGGATAGTAATTTTCCTATAGAATTTTCCAGATACCTCTACACAGAAGTAGATCAAGATTTTTTGTTCCAAGGGTTAAATATTAGTCGTAAATATAAGGAATAAATAAACAAAAATGTTGGTATAATTTCTTCTTTTTTTTTAATTGCTACTCCATTGTTATACGTTTAAACGTACATTTTAAATGCAACTAACATAAATTATAACTGTTAGAGTTTTGGAAAATGTTGAAAAGGGTTGTGACGTCTATATGATGGAACGGTGGGCAAAACTAAAAATATAGTGCAAAAATATAAGCTAAAAATGTATGACGGACCATCAACCACTATATTTATTGTATAATATATATATATATAAGAATAAGGTATTATTGAGCCGTCAAACTGTAACACATACACACATGCTTAAAAATATTGGTTGAAGGGGTTATTTAGGTCACATATATTTGGTGACAGATGAACGAACGAGTACCTACCCGTCACTAATAACACTATCTTCACAAATTCAGTTTCTATTCAATTCAATTCATTTTTCTTTTTGCAACTCTTATTCATTCGGTGTAACGGGTCTTTTACAGGAGGAGTAGGAGTAGTCAGAGATTTACAGGGGGTTTTTTCTTGACCTAAAAATTTTGCAGACTGGTACAACAATACCTTGTTTATGAAAGTTTTTGTGTACCTCTCACTATCAGTCTTTCCTTGTTTTTTCTTTCTTTCTTTCTTTCTCATTCTCCTTTAATGTATACAATAATTTTGTTTCATTTGATCCACTCACTTCACTAAAAATGTAGACTTACCCTTATTTCTATTTTAAAATTATAAAATATAACTTTTAAACAAAGTTAAATTTTTTTTAAGTTAAAAAGACTATCTAGGGATTTTTATTCGTTTTGCCAGTAATCTCGATAAATTTTTAAATGTTAATTTCATTTATGTCAACAGGATTTTGGTCTGCGTAAAAAAGAATTGAAAATGGCTTTTTTAAACTTATATAAAAATTTAATATTAATAAAAATTCAGATTTTGAGGGGGATTGTTTGTTTTGAAAGAAACTGCTCAAATACTTACGTAAGATAAAAAGAAAAGAGTTGTAAATTGACGACTTGTATTGTCAATAAATATTTAATGTATACCCCAGTAATATAAATTGTTTTATTGTGAACGTTCCATGAACGTTGTTCAGAACGTTCCATGAACATTTCAGTGCAATTTAAACATTATTTTCTGTATATTATTTCTCTAACCAAGAGTTCATACGGGTAAAAAATATTTAATTTTTTTTCTTTTTCTTTTTAGAAAGGATTTAAATTTTAATACATATGTCGGCAAAGTTCAATATTTTTATTTATAAGAATATATTTGAAACTACGAAAAGAACGATGTACTTTATCGGAAGGTCGACAAATTATCAGAAGCGATTGGGAAACGCAGACTTGTCTTCTACGGACGCTGATGACAATGGACGAAACCACCAGATTAACCACGGAAATGTTTAAACTAGGAAATAACATAAAGACTACTACCAAGTGGTTCAAACAAGTAAAGAAAATCTAAAATAACCAAATACAGAAACATATGAAATTACAGACACTACGTCACGTATTATACGTTCCGACAAAAACCTTTTACATTCAGACAAAAGCTTTTGTTTATTGTAATATTCTAGGAAAATTCTAGGTCGTGCCAAAAATAATGTTTTTGATACATTAGGATAATGTAAAACTTAAACGTCATGCGCCTATTCGTTAAAATTAAAATCCATCTATTTTTTTTTTAAGAATTGTATTTGATAAAAACTAGGTGAGTGTAGGGATGATTACATCCAATTTATTTATTTTTGACGTGACAACGTCTTATAAATCGATGAACGCCGGCAGCACGCACGAAAAAGCATGACTCGTCCCGTTCCGCCTGAGCCGAGCATACGAGCGAGAGCGCGGCACGAGCAAGAGAGAGGCACGATCGGCCTAAGCGTTCGGTTTGTGCCGCATCTATCTCTCTTCCCTCGATTTATTGTCATTGATTTGATTTCAGTTTATTTCTATAATTAATTATTCAAGATTACATTTAAACAAGTTATTTAAGTTAAACTTGCAAAAACTATAAATAATATTTAAAAATTGAATATTAATGTTTTTTTAACCAGAATTTCGATTTACTTAACACGAGTTTTAAAAATATTTAGAAGTTTTAATGACAAGTTGAACCGCCTAACCATCGTGCAATGGAATATACTATCATGTCAAGCACGTTTTGGCGGGCTTTTCAAAAACAGAAATTTCATGAATTTGATTTATGATTTCAATTTCATCGTTTTAAATTGACACTTTATCAACATTGATTTGATTAAAGTTTATTTCTATAACAAATTGTTCATAATTATTTTTGAACAAATCATTCAATTTAAACTTGCAAAAATTATTATTATTATTATTATTATTAAATTAAATGAAAAATGGAATATTAACATGTTTCATTAGCTAATTAAACAATCACTTCGATTCAATTTGTTTGTTTAAACAAGTAATTTTTTAAAACATCAAAATCATGGATGAATTTAATTAATTGGTATTTTCATCTAGCCCGACGTCAGTTTCTCAAAAAAACATGTGTTTACTTCATAAGGATAACAAGTTTTTTTTTTGCGACATTTCAATCATCGATGAATATCGACGATATTCGCTTGAGTTTTTTTTGTGGGTTTCATTAACGATTGGGTTTATGCCTTTGCCTACTAATCTTGTTGAGCTAAGACTTCGAATTAACGCCCCATCTGTAGGGGTAATGACCAACTTGCTGGCTACAGTCTGGAATGAAATCGACTAAATGTGGGATGTATTTCGCATTACAAATGAAAGCCATACCGAACAAAAGTGAATGTCGGGTGACAAACTTGATATGTTTTTCTATGAAATGACGCCCCAACCGAATCTGTAAGTTGTCTCAATAAATCTTTATATACTTTTAAAGTTGTGAAGTCCTTTCTGAATCACCCGGTATAATTATATACAACGCAACTTCGTTCCTTATTTCTAAAGCTACCTGAAAAATAAATTTAAATTAAGCGAATTATGTGTCCATAAGTTGTCGCTTCAGTATTTGATTTATGAGGTTCAAATTTTTAATTGTTTGCTACTTGCTAGTGATCGTAATTCCTAGTGATCGTTGGTAGTATTGTGGCAAATTGTAGCACATACTCGGATTTTTGGAACTAGAGTAATTCAATTAAAAAACATTGAACCTGTCATAAAAATAAAGAACACACTTTTCATGTTTTACATATTCTGTTGTTAACTTCATTCAAACAAATGTAATCAGCATTCCCAAATATTCAAACCTTTTAACCTATTCCAGGTTTACAAAGTCCGACGTAACTTCATTCTATCTAATTCAGTTGAATTTTAGTGATGTATATAACCTTACTTTTCTGGATACATACTTCTTCTATACCGAAATGTGTTGCCCATTTTATTACAGCTCTCTACAACTCCATGTGTGTTTCATAAATTAGGACAATATCGTCAGTAAATAGAAGAAGACGTAGTCACTTAATCTCCCTACTTAACTCCTTTATTAATCTCAAACTCTCTTGATTTCGCTTCTCTTATCTTATAGAGTTCATCTACATTTCTACATTCAGTTTGTACCTCCTAATCTTAGTTGCCATAGCGTTTCTAAGGTAATATTCTACTAAATAAAAAAAAAAGAATTTGAATTTTATAAGTGTGTTGAACTGAAATATAAAGAATCCTTGAAATGTCAACTTGTTTTGTCCAGTTCTTCCTAGTTATACAACAAATCTTTTTTCCTTCATATTCTTTTGTTGACATCCCTTTTTATATACCTGTATTTTTTTAATCTCTTTGGAATTTAATGAAGAAAACCGTATTCTTCATTTTTATGACAGGTTCCGTATTTTTTAATTGAATTATTCTATTTCTGAAATTCTGAGTTTGTGCTACAGCTCAAAATACTTTCAAAATTGATAATTTGCTTTGGTTCTATAGATTACGTATTACTGGAAGTGTCAATCTACTTTCTATATCCTTTGAACGGTTAAATTGGTTCAGATCGCGAATAGGGTTTTGTCATCCTTCTCGTATTGTGTTATATCTTTATGCTTGCCAACACACTAAAGTAAAATTTTTTCATATTACTATTTTGTTCAGTTTTATTTTATTGGTTATGTGTAATTTCAATTAATGATATCGTCCTATCAAAAAATTGGAAATAGTTTATTTTTAGATGTGTTGGTTGCACAGATTAACTTATTTCAATTACAATACGTTTCATTAAAGATTCGTCTCAATTAGTTTCATTTTAAATATTTAAAATTCTAATTTTAAATATTTAATTAGACTGTTTGTAATATTTGCATTAAAGAAATAAAACGTTTATATTTAATTAATAAATTTAAAAAGTTGAACGTAATTTAATTTTCACTAATTTTACTGATAAATATACAAAATAAATACGTACAAATTTGAATTCATAGAACCAATCGTGATTAATTTTTAAAACTTTTTCTTTTAAACAGTTATTTCTAACTCAAGATGTGTCCCCGTCCCAGATGCTCACATTAGCGGACTGTTTCAGCTGTCCAGCAGTACCGAAATTGTACCTCTTTTGTATCTAATTTACCGGTTGTACAGGTAATTGGATTTTTTCTTGAAAAATCTCTTTACTATCCAAATTTACAAATGCTGATCACTGTTATTAGAAAGAAAAAACCGGAGTGGATTTAATCGGGAAGTGTTTGGGTATTTCCCAAGTTAGTATCCACAGCAATAAAATCAAAACAACAAATTTATTGTTCCTGACACTTACTTTTGTCAATAGAGTTTCTTTCAAATTAACGGATTTTGAATTTTTAAATATCTACTACCAGTAAACCTAAAATATAGGTTTTGCAAAGATAAGCTTCCGTTACATGTAAATTATTAAATATCATATGTAAAGGTGTTTATTATTACAGTCACTCTCAAGAGTAATAAATCTCCTCTACCATGCGAGGCAGGATGAGAAGTTAAGTAGTTTCCAATTGGCTTTTCATGTCAAATATACGGTTGCTTATCAAACCTGCCGAAGTGCAGATGTTAGTCAGTCCTGTAACAGCTTACTCTTTTCACTCCAAATTCTGGCTAAATATTGAGCATCATTACTCCTAAGAAAAGCCAGCCAGCTCTGATTGGTGCCTATTACATCTCAGTGCTTTTCATTCATTATAGTCATAAAAAAAGACTGAGAGAGATAATTTATTGCAATAAATTAATGTACGGCTTTGTATTTTGAAACAGTGCGTTTTATACACTGCTTTAATTTATGATATGTACAGCAAATAATTTCTATTTTCAGCTGTTATTCTTATTGCGTTTTTCTTATTATCTTATTGAGCTATTATCTTATTGCGAATTTTCTCCTGTTGACATAATCAAACGCAGTCTTCTTCATAAATGTTTTATCTTTTAAAAACCAAAATTTTATCTACGAGTGCATAAATATCATTAAGTAATCTTCCGTGATTAATAATTGACTTCCGTGGCCTACCAACATTTTTCTTATCAGATTGTTAATGAGCACCCGCTTTTTTGATAATTTCTAAGAAATGGTTGCGTAAACTTATTATCGAAGTGAATGAAATTTTTTCCATAAATGAAATTCATTTTCTATGTATATATAACATTCCCTGTTCTATATATCTAGGAACTACTTATTATTCTACTACTTTTCCCTCTCAAATACGCTTGCATGACGTACCCTTCAGATCTTGACAAAACAGATACCGTATCTATAGATGGGCAATAAGATTTCTTATACTCGTAAGTTTTGTACAATAGGACCTTAAAACTGACATAAGCAATAACTTTTCGCAAGCGAAGAAAAATCCAACTTTAACTACTGAAATTTAGCTATATCAGCCCAATTAAACGCACAAAGCATTAACGGTTCGTAAAAGCTAAGGTACAATGTCCAGCACGTTAAAGAAATTTAATCCTAGTTTTTTTTATTATAACTCAAATTTTCCAAGTAAGTTAAACAGGTTTGTAGACACCAGATATGGTTTAAATATTAATTTTTAATTCGATATCATAAAAAATTAATTGCTTAAACTAATTCCAAGTGCTAAACAATGTTACAAACATTGCTAAATAATTTACAGAATGACTGGATAAAAATAATCCGAAACATAATCGTGGTTTTTGCGGTATTAGACATCAGTTTAAAAAGGTCCACTCATCTTGAAGAGAAAATTCGCATAAAACCCTATTTCCTCAAATAATTACCTCTAATTATCACCAACGGGTTTTCTCTTACTAATGCACTTATCTTCTTGACACGTTACTTCAAAAATTTATGAAGTAATACATAGTTCTTTGGATCCCTTTGTGAGGCATCTTTGCATTGTGATATTTATAGCTTTCTTGAAACAGTGTATGTTTTGAAATAACGTTTTTATTACTTAATTTTCTTTACAGTGCAACCCACCTCTATTTTATCCTACATCACCAGGGATTATCGAACATTCTAGAGATCACCAGAAATAATCTCAAAAAATGAGTTAAAAACGTACCTTACTAACACCACGTTTCCCCTCTCTACTTGAAAATATATTGTTAACCAGATATAACCACATGAATTTTGGTTTTGATGAGCTTAAGAAATAAAAAATTATTATCTCCACTGACCATTACCAATATTTGAAGAGTAACTAATATTTTAAGCATCAATTATATTATCCATTATAAAAGTAAAATAAATTTTTTCTTCTAGGCGAGTGTTTACAGCTATAAAAGCCGTTTCTCATATCCCAACCGCCAAACTCTTCTATCCCGCCAACTTTCCTCCTCCAAATTCTTTTTTCCATTGCCCCCATCACTCCAGACATCCACTGCCTTGGAGGTCGTCTACGTTTCCTCCTCTGTCCTGGAATCCATTCCAACGTCCTCCTAGGCCATCCATACTCCTCCATTCTCCGAACTTGCCCGTACCATTGTAGTCTTCTTCATTCCAAAACATCAATCACTGTACCGGTTTCCCCAATTCTTCTTCTGATCTCATTTCTCATGCACCGCATTCTAAAAACTCCATAACCCCTGCGCAGCACATTCATCTCCACAGCCGACAACCTTCCGTCATTTCGTTTTCTAATTTCCCAAGCTTCTGACCCGTTCAATAAAATGCTCTCAATAACACTATTGTTGTTTTGTTGGCTTATTTATTATTGGGTTTGTTGGGTGTCAACAAAACTGTTCTCAAAGTCATCCTTTGTATTACTATCCGCATCATCTGTAGGAACGTAGACTGCAATCACCACTATCGATTGACCCCAAATCCTAAATCCCATTTTTAAAATCCTTTCACTTTCTTCTTCCCAATTCCTTATAACTCTTTTAAGAGTTTTCCTTACTACAATGACCCCCCTTGCCTTAGTTCTTATGACTCTTAACGACTCCACTGTAGAACATCAAATAATTATCATATTGTTAATTTCCTTTAACCTTCTTCCTTACCTGTGTTAATTTTCCAATATCGATTCCAAACCTATCCGACTGTTGAAAAACCTCCCTCTATTTTGTTCTAATCCCCTGAATATTCCATGTTCCAAAGTTCATTTTTCTTTGATGTATCCGATATTTTATTTCCGAGTAATCCGGTCCAGCTCTTTTATGTTAGGTTTTATTGCGATAAAAACGTTTATGAGTGATGTAGTGCTCGCCTAACGCCTCAACCCCCAACTTGGGGCACCAGGAGTTTTCTATCTGGGTCTTCTTCTCCTAGTCTTTGGAGAACCAACTTCAAACTACAAGGCAGCAATGTTAGGTTTTGTCCACCCCGGGTATTTTATTTCCGCGGTATCCACTACATCTAGTGAATATTCTCCTATCCGCAACCTGGGGAGTCACCCGATCGGAGACTGACAACTCTACACGGGTAAAATAAATTTACATATCGATACAAAACTTTCAATGTTTTATACTTTTAATATGTGTTTCATTTCAGTTAAATCGCTGTAACTTCATAAAAGTAAGTAATTATTAGATTAAAGCTATTTCTTTTTTAAATTGTACTAATGTTATAAAATATATTGCATATTGTACTTTTTTATTATTGCTAGAATATCTTTTTATCCTTGAGATCCATCGTTAAAAATGCATCCAACGATTTTTTTTGGATTTTTTTATTTGCCTCATATCTTATACATTGAATGTTTTTTTTTTTCCGAAAATACATCATTAAGTAAATAACAAAAATAATCTTCTGCCACTTATGAAATTTCATGAAAAAAACTTTTCAGAATATCGAAAAGACACGTTTTGTTGCAGAAGGAGCTTTAATAGCCTAAAAGACAAAACTATAATTATTATTATTATTTATGGACGTCATTTAAATGTTAAATATATCGCAAGTACAATGTAATTTTAAATGTTGCAATGTCATTGGTATTAGTACTGTTCATAAACGTGTACTACTTAATTGTATGTATGTATATATATATATATATATATATATATATATATATATATATACCATCCTTGAAGTTGTTTATTTATTAATTTTCTTAAATATTATTATTATTTATGTAGTTAATAAAATAATAATTAACGGTATATTAACGATATATAACGGTATATAATGGAACTGCAACAATGATATACATGTTTATAGATTTGTCATTACTGAACACAGACACTATGTATTAAGAGAATTTATATTATTGTTTTTTTTTTTATTATTATATTTTTTTTTTTTTTATTACTATATAATTATGTTAATTTAATTTTCATAATTATTAGAAATGTTAAGATTTGTAATTTATCAAGTAATCTATTCGTGTTTGGTTTGTACGGCTTAAAAAATAAAAATAAAAATCGCAGTGGATATATATTTGTATAATATTAATATATATATATATATATATTTGTAATATATTTGTATATATTATTAAAATTTAACTTCATGTTTGATTGATAAAATACGATAATTTATTAACCTTATGACATCTTACTTAATTTTAAAAAGATACCAGTTTTATTATTAAACAAATAAAAAGTTATACAAATTTGGTCAAATTTAACTCTTTAAATCTTAAGTACTCTTTATCTACATACTTAAAAGACATAAAATTTAGGTAAGACAACCTCAAAGGAATTTGAAATATTGGTTTTTTTTTAAAGAAAAAAGGTTTTTTTATTAATTTTTAAAGAGAAAGTAGTAAGAAAAAGCTTTTATGCTTAAAATTACTCACTATAAAATAAATAAATGTTAATTAAATAAAAGTAGATATTATATGATTAATATAGGAAATAGACAAAATATTTTTAGCATATAAAGTACACATAAGAGAAGATCTTGAACTTCGGAAGGAGAGGAAGGAGAATGCACGTAACAAAGTTCTATTCACACACACGGTGACGTGCTCTCACAGTTCCTTTGCCGTGACAGTGATAATTAAGATAGCCCAATTTTCTGAAGATGAACTGGCAACTACAACCGTAATATTTAATGAAGAAGAGGAAGAAAGATTACGAAAAGAAAAGAGTTAAAAAGGGATACTGAAAGTAGAGTATGCTACACTTCATAAACTGTTTATTGTTGATAATACATATTTGAATAATTTAAAACACTTATACATTCAATCTATTGTCACCTAAATACGAGTAAAATTCTATCAGAAAAAACTAAAGAGAACCCTCTGGAGACGGATTCTATTAAGAAATAATAATGTTAGCACAAAGAATTATCAGTTAAAAAATAATTAGTTAAAAAAGTTACTAGATAATTATTAGGTAAAGATAAATTATTAGTTAATTAAGTATTATGGAATTATTAATTATATAATTATTAGTTATTAAGAAATTAGTTAAAAAATAATAATTCTAGCACAAAGAATTATCAGTGAAAACCGAAAAATATGGCTGACAACTAATTTCTATTTTCTGTTTACACACGTTCTGCATACTGACAGTGCATAGTACTGTAGTTTAATCTCACTGGATAGTTTGAACATGTCGATAACAAAATAAGAACGAGATTTTTTAAAACTGGAACTGATAGAATTTCACTGCGCTATAAGAATATGTCACTCTTGTGTCTGAATAGATCAATGTCGGCAATACACTTAAACCGGTGAAATATATTTTTTTAAAGAAAATTTGTAAACTCTCATTATATTGCATTGTATGGGTTTGTTTATTCCAATTTTATTACTTTTATTTAAAAAAGAGAACACATTTTTATTAAGTAAAACGTGTTTTGATTTACACTACTATAACAAAATTTACCTATATCTTTATCCGAAATTTTCTAAGATTTTAAATAATCAGAGAAATAGTATTTTCTTGCTGATTATAATATTTTTTAATATTTAAAAAAAATATTATAATCAACAGAAAACTACACTTCGTTTTTTGAAGTTATTATTGTTTTGAGAACCTAAGAAATCGGACATATCAAAATAAATTACGAAACAAAAATGATCTGTATTTTTTTCAATAATTTATTAGTGAAAATTATGTTTCATTGATGTAATTTTCAAAGTGCTCACCCACGACTGACTACCTCGGTATTAAGAGAAATATCTTAATCCGACGGAATACATTTAACACTTTTATCAGACAATCTATAGAAAAAGATCGGTTGTAGAAATTTGTAATAGACCGATAAGATTTTATGAGAATATTATGTATCTTGATAGATAAATAAACGTTCTTCGCCTAATGCTAAATTACACTTTCCAACCGACCGGCGGTTTTTCAGTTTAAAATCGTAACCGACATAAAAGACGCGCCTGTTGGTTAAAATATGTAATCTAAAATTCTGACGTGAAAATAATAACTTTTTTCTTACGGTTTGTTATATTTAACATAGTCAATCGTTATGTGTAGATTTTTTTGGTATAATTGTTTTAGAATTGGCTAAAACAATTAGTCTTCTAAGAGTGCCATCGAGTTGAAATATTGCGTATGTTTGAGTGAAAGTTGTAAATTAATTTTACTGATACTCCACGGAAAGCAGTTTCTAATTTGACTTTTCTTTTTTGCTTGATAATTAATTTACCACAGAAGCTTTGAAGCTTTTGCGTGGGAATATGGAAATGGAATCTTTGTAGCGGATGAAAAATGTCATGCCTGACCGGGATTCAAACCTGGGAACTCCAGGTTAAAGCCCGAGACACTGCTGCTCCGTCAATCTAATTTGATTAATTTTATCAAATTATATTTATAACTCGAATGAAAATATAAATCCAGTAGTATTTTTTCAGTGTTCAAGACCGTCTATCGATTGGAACGCAGATCTATCCCTACTTCCTCAAAAAAATCTGAAATCTTGCTAAATCTGTTAAATTGTTTATTTTAATGTATAAATCACATCTGTTTGTACCGATAATCGCTCAAAATTCAGGAACCGAAGAGTTACCTAAATGATTCTTTCATTACTATATTTATTAAATTTTAAGGAAGGTTTCAGGTTAAATTTATTTACTTAATTCCAATATATGGTGAGCGGTAAGGTTCATCGTAATCATATACAGACGGTTACAGCGGTGATCGAGGATATGTCGCGTTGTTTGTTGGTAATTAAATTAAAGTTTAAATTAGATTTTTTTTTTTTTTTTTTTTTTTTGTTTAATAACAATTATAATTGCAATCGGCTATCCTGCGGAGCCATAAGTAAGTTTCCTGACAAAAGCACGTGATAAGAAGGTCCTTAAGGAACCCTCACAATAAACAGTTTCAAGCAAACTTAAAGTCAAATACAAAATTTTAAGCTGTCATAAAAAACATACCATTAATTTTATCACCATATAGTCCACAAACAAACATTAATGACAAATAAAAACGAAAAAGAAAGGGAAGTAACAAGAAATTAGATACGACACCACTAAACTTGGTGTTAGATTCCAACTGTTACGCAGACCCTAAGTCGAGTACATGGGCTCGTTTCAACCGTCGGAGGTCTCTTCTGTTATCGAGTAGATTAATTGCAAAGTGGTTTCATGATTCTCAAGCCTCTGCAGGTATTTGACATTGCGCTGTTGTGCAATCTCACGAACCGACGGGAGCTCCAGATAATCCTGAATCTCATCACTCCGCGTGAACCACGGAGCTTCGGCAATTACCCTCGCAACTTTATTCTGAAATCGTTGTATAATTTCTACATTACTAGTACTAGCCGTTCCCCACAATTCTATACCGTACGTCCAAATTGGGCGCAGGATAGCCTTATAAATTAAGATCTTGTTGGATAACGTTTAAATTAGATAAATTTATTTTTTTTATTTTTAATTTGCTTTATCTTTGTGAATAAATAAAAAGCTTGTTTATTTTTATTCGTGATATGTTTTTCTTTCAAAAATAATTACTTTAAAAATTTTAAAAAAATTATCTTTTAACTTAGTTTTCTTACAATCATTCAAATCTAATTAAGAAACGCATTTTAATATAATAAAACAGTCTGAATTTTTTTGTTTATTGGATGAGAAAATTTTTAATTATATTAAAACTAAGAATTCGATTGCATGTGATTTGAGAAATAAAAATTATATTACCAGGCGCACCATTATCACCAGGATAAAATTCGTATCTGACTGAGGTTAACGTTTTATTTTTTAATTTGATTTCATGTATAGATTTGATTCTATTACTTTTTAGTAAATTTTGTAAACAAGGTGGCGAAATGTTTTTAAGGAGTGTCAAATGTGGATTAGAATTCGAATATTTGACTAGTACACGTTATTTGGTTTGGTTTAGTTATTTGGTTAAAAAAATACTATTGTTAAATGGTGATAATGAAACACTATTTTGAAATAAAAGAAAATCGATAAGAACATTTTTGGATTTTTATTTAGTTATAATTTGTTTGTCCTTTTTAATATCTAAATAAAAGTAACGGTAATAATTTTTTACTTCCTCATCGCTAAAGGAGGAATTTTATTTCTGAAAATTCTGGAAATGTTCATCAGTAATGTTGCCAGCCTATTTCTTTATATAGTTAAATTATTTATCTGTAAATTGATAATTTATTGATTAATAATATTACTTATATAAAATTTATTATCTAGTAATAATAATATTACATGCTAATTAAACTGTTTGCTGTACTTTATCTAACATTTTTGTTTTAGCTTCTGGAAAATTTTGGTCAAGATGGATGTGTATTTTAAAACAAGAAGGATTTCAAGAAAAATAAAGTTTAATAAATTTTTATTATCGGTAAGTACAATTTTTCTTTTTTCTTTTCAATTTTGGCCGCTTAAGGACCACGTTCCAATTTCCTTCAATTATTCCTTCTTTCCTGTTTTTTCTCTTCCTAGTACATCTTCATTCTCTCCTAATTTTGTTCGTTAGGTTTTTCCGACCATTTCATTTTCGAATTTTCTTTACTGGTGTTTTGTTCTTGAAACCCCTCTAACATCATATTTCGGTTTTAAAGGTGTCTGTTTTTAATATTTTTTCTGCGTAGTTTTAAATTTTAAGCCTTTTTAACTTCTTTAATTAGTTTAACTCATCCTGACAAGTTGACCAAAGAACATTAATTTTCGCTTTTTCATTGTTTTTTTATTTTTTTTCTACTTTTTGATCAATTTCATTGTCGCTTCTAAGTTTAAATGTGTTGCCATCCTTTATGGGACCGAATAATTTTTTAATTATTCGCCTTTCCTATATTTTCCATATTTCTGTTCATGTTTAATCACACGTATAAACACGTATTTATTGTATTATAATGTCTGATTTTCAGGGTTTTTTATAAGCATTTTATTTTATATATTTTTTATTACTCTTTTAGCTTTTAACTCTATATAAACAAGTTAATAAAGGTCAATAGTTTTTGTTAGATGTCGTAATCCTTCGAAAGTACGCGACCGAATATGTTAGATTAAATTATTTTAAAATTAAAGTATTTTGGTAATACTTAAAATGACTACTCCTAAAATGTGAATTTAATTATTTAAATGTCAAATAGTATAAATTAAAAAAATTGGGCTGTAAACCTATGTCCACTTCGTCTGGGCGTTCTATTGGATAGATCGGGGTGATTTTTTTTATTTTTATTCTGCTGGAAATGACCGACAGATATGCATCATTTAACCCAAAGTTGAGTCTTCTCTGAGAAATCTTTAAAAAATCCTCATTTATTGCTTAATTGAGGAAATTTCCGAGATTATTACTCACAGGAAAATCACTTTGAAGGTTTGTTGATGCTAGATGAAATATTTGTTAGGTATTCGGAGTAGAATAAAAAACATCAGCTCGATTCGTCCAGTAGGACGTCTGGACTGAGTAGAAATATGTTTTGAGCACGTATTTTACCTGTGGTAGGATAAGAAAGAGAAAAACAAGGGGATTGGGAGTGAGACTTGTTGTAAATGGAATACGTTTTTCAGCCGATTTTTTAAATATAACATTACTTTGTAATTATAACTGTGGAGCAGCAAGGAGTCACTGGTACTATCTTAAAAGAATTTTAAGATATTTATTTTTGCTAGTATTTATTTAAATTTAACCAATATTTTATTTCTTAATATATATTTTATTTATAAAATAGAAATGAGATCAAATCAATCGGTTTTAAATAAACATATAACATTTAGAATATATAAAAAGTAACATTTGATTTTAAAAAATATATTTTTGAATTGATAAAAAATCTACACATTATCTTACAATGATTAAACTTTTCAGTTTATAATAAAAACAAAGATTTACTATGAAATTTAAAATAAAATAAATGTTTTGTATACATTCATAGATTTTCCAAAAGAAAAGAATAGGTTTTAGGCTTAAATCCAATTACATTTTTATATGATTACATAAAAGTTTTTGATGTTTTGAAATTAACTTCAAATTGTCGACCACTATTTGTTATTAAAACATTTGTAAAGCTGAATTTTTCATGTTTATTGTCATTTCTTGCTAATATTCCACAATTCGTTTATGTTATACTGTTCGAGACTGCTAAAAAGATAAATTTATTCAACAGACTTGCATTTATGAAAATGTATTTTTAAAGTGATTGAACCGCGTTTAATGATTAATTGATGAACGAACAACTGTTTGTTTTATTCCTGCAAATAACTGTGAATATCCCTGAAACAAAAGAACAACGTGTCAAATCATAGATACAATATTGATCGCATTAAACAGTCAAATAAGTTACCAAACGATATGATTTGAAAAATCATATTTCAGCAGATAAACTTCAAGCGGTTAATCCTGAAAAATTATGACAGGCCTAATCGTGAAAATATTAATAAATTATTATTTATTTATTTTACAGAAAGGATCAAAATAATGTTTAAATATACTTTCTTAGTCCAATTTCGTAAAATTAATTTTTTTTAATCGGATTTTATAATAAAATAGATTTAAAAAATTAATTACTAAAAACTGACTTTAAAAAGTGCACTTAAAAGTAAAAAGCTGGTAACGGTGTTGCTGAGAGACTGAAGCTGTTTTTCAAAAACTAGTTTCTTGAACTATTTCATGATTTTCCTATTATATGACGATTTGCAAAAACTGGGGCCAGATATCTCCCCCAACTAGTTTTTTTTTAAATTTTCGCATTTAATTTAATGTAACATTAAAGAGGTCAAATAGTTTCATATCAATGTAAAATTTTGAGTTTTTTAGCAAAATTTATGAATTATAAATTCTATAATTTATAATTTATTTTTAAATTTTATAATTCAAGATTATGAATTATAAATTTCCAGAAAGAGGGATCAATTTTATCCAAACCTTTTTTATCTTTATAATGATGTTTTAACTCTTCTGATTATGAAACGTGCATACATAGTAATTATATTCCAATACAATTTAATTCAAGCGATTTTAAAACTTTGCTTAAAATTATCAGTAAATATTTGCGAAAAAATAAATTCGTTAAACTTCCCCTAACTCCTCGGAAAATTTGTACAGCATTTTTAATACTAAAAGGCCTGAAATATATATATATATATATATATATATATATATAATCAGTATCAGTATATATATATATAGGTAGATACTTACTGATTATATTTTAACAAAATCGGTTTAACCAATCTGAACATAATTAACAAAAAACATTGCGATGTAAGTACATACATCAACAATCCAGAGGTGCACTCACAAATCTTTTAGTACCGGAATGTTTGATTTTTTTATTATAGCAGACCGCAATAATATGGTACACAGCCATACTCAGGGATAATATTATGAAAAATACGCATTCATTTCGATGTTTATATTGATAAGAAGCAAAACTTATCTTTTTCATGTCAAATGTTTAATTTTTTTTCGTGAATTATATTTTTAGCGACTTATTTTGTCGCCGTTTGTCTACGGATATTAAAACCTAACAACCATATTTGTGCTGTCTGATTTTTATAATTTTGGTCATATTTTTTATGTTAAAATAAAACAAAAGCCAGACTAAGTTAAAAAAAATTATATGTGAAAGGACAATTTTTTTGTTTCTCTCAAAACACAAAACCGGAACGGTGATCCGGCACCAGTACACTCCATTGGAAAAAACTCTGGTTTGTCTGTATTTTTTTTATTTTTTAATCTCAATTGGAGTTTAATTTTGGAATTTGGTCCTGAGGTATGAAACGTCGAGATTTGTCAAATTTCCGGTAGGTGAATTTTTCTTTCCGATTACCATACTTTCCTGTATACCTGGTAAAGTAAAAATAGTATATTTTTCAATTCATCTTCACTTTCAACTTTTCGAAGATGGCAAAAAACATTTTAAAAATTTAATTAAAAGTAATTAATTGAAATTGAAAACTTTTTCAATTTTATTTTAAAACGTTATTGTAATTTTTTATATTATTTTTTTTAATTTATTTTATTTTTATTTATCTATTATTAAACTTGGATAAGCCTAAAAACTTGGATAAACTTGGATAACATTTCTGTATGGTAAAAAAAAAAATTGCTGAGAAATGAAATGAGACTAAAATTTAGCGTAAACTAAACCTTTATGAAATGCAAATTAATATTTGTAGTTTTTATTTTATACGTATTTTCATGTAGAATATAAATCAAACGAATTTTTTTGAACATCTGTTTCTAAATGTACTTTTATTTATAGGGCACATAAGAAAAAGATTTCTAGATAATTTTAGTTTCTCTTTAAAATGTTCTGAATATCATAATATTGACAAGCTCCACCTTGTAAATATTTGGACTACAACAATCGTCTCTGTAGAGCATGCGCAAAAGAAAAGATGCATTTTGTAACGAATTTTAACATCCTTAGAGAATACAACCAGGTTGAATTTATTTGGTTGTATTTTTATAACCTTGTTCTTTGGTTTCGTTTTCTTTATTTATTTGCTTGTTTGAAGTAAATGAATTAATATTTTCTAATCTTCCGTTTCTCATTCGTCATTTTTTTAATCATATTTTACTATGTTTTAATTCTGTAGAATCAGACCGGTATGAAAGTCAGGATTCTGTTATCCTTGTGAATAAAGTATTGCATTAAAATTTATATTAATATTAAGATTCGTTTTTTGTACAAGCAATTTCCTTTGTTGTGAATTGAAGGTTTTCGTTGGCGTCCGTAGGTTTTTTGTAATGTCAAATCGTTGTGTTTTAACAGTTATAAAAGAGGCTTCCCTTTTCAGATACTATATATGTTTATGCTTCGATTGAGGAATATTCTCTTGAGATAACTTACGGGATCTATTTTGATAAATACTGTCACCTCGTTGCGACAGATAGGTTATGATCATCATTCATATTTGAATGATCTAGTTTATTCTTTAAATGTTGTGAATATTGTTTATTATTACTGCAAAATTGTTTGATCGATAACGACGAACCTAAAATTAAATCATCTCTATTATGTATTAAATCAATAAATATATCAAAAGAGTGCTGCCACTAATACATTACCTCTAAATACAGGTATATTAATTGTCTGTAATTGTGTTTGATTAATTGGTACAATTGAACTAACTTCGAAAGTCATTCAGTCTTGTTTGAGACTTGGCTAGATGTGTTTTGTTTGGAGTTTATGTTAGTTATAGTTAGTATTATGTTAGTTAGTAGTACACCGATGGGATGTCGCTTATGGCATTCGCATCGGTGGCACCCTGGCTGACTGTAAGATGTCATTGCAGAGGTACTGAAGATGACTTCCGGAAAAGCCCATAAGAGCGAGGTACGGAGGGGATGGCGTGGCGACCGATACCGTCACATGGAGGTTGTCTTCCCCTATAGAGTCAGGATGTCCGGAGAGATTTATTCACTAATTGAATTAGAAATAATTTCTATTAGCAATAAGTGAATCTAAAATTATCAAACTGCATAATTTTTAGGATCCACTTAAACAATTTTGACAATATCTCAGCTGTTTATCAACCGATATGAACAAGTTAGGTTTCATTTTGTTCACAATAAAAGGTTTAACATTTATCTAATAAAACATTTGATAAGAGAGTAATATTTATTTTTCTTTTGCTAATAATGAATGGCCGCCAATTTGTGATTTTCGAAATTAATTTTTTTTGTGGATGATGTTGAGTACACAAAATTTCATTAAGATAGCTCATAATATAAATATAATAATATCAAAATATAATAGCTCATTCATAACATTTTAATTTTTATTGAAAAATTACAAAATTGCGGACAAAGGGAAAACGAAGCGAGATAGGTATTTGTCCTCAAAACGTTTTTGTTTATTTTGATTTCCTGAATTAATTTCTTAAGTTTGGTGAAATCTCCCTCGACATATTCTGATTCAGCCCTTGGAAGATAGGAATATATTTATCAAAAATTGGCAGTAAATTACTGATAAATAATTTTACGTAGACCATTCTAAGTAAATGCAAAACAAATCGATTTTTCTACAGGAATTAGATAATTCTCAATGATCAAGTAGAAGATTTCTAAATAAAAAACAAAAACAAACTATCTCGACCATCCCTGGAATTGTGTGAAAGTAGTGGAAAGAATAAGGAAATATTTATATTTGTAATTATTAAGGAAACTTTTTTTAATCTTTAGCAAAAATAATACATTTAAATAAATTTTATTTATTTATCTTAGCCATTTCACATTTAAAAACCTATTGCATTTAAAATGTAAAAATATTAAATTTTTATTAGCCTTTAGTATTTCTTGAAAAAAAAGATAGCCAAACGTTTTCACTCCCTTTCCAGAAAATTACAACTTTGTTTATTTAAAATGATAGTACCGTTGTAATTTTTAAACAATTTTGAAAAGTGAGTATAAAAGCCCCCGAAATGACAAAAAACCTATTTTCATAATTTTTAAATTTTTAATTCTCAAAACGTATTTTGTTTAACAATGACGCCACTAAAATAACTTAATACACCTCCCCTGATGGGGAGCTCCCAAATTAAAAAAAAAGTCGAAACAAATTTTCTTTAATTTCTATTTTAATTTATTTAAAATTAATTTAGTGAATACTTTAATAATTAAATAAGCCCCCTGATGCATGTTCTCTTTAATTTTCAAAAATTCGAAAACATATTTTTCGAAATTGTGATGCTAATACACTAATATTTAAAATTTTGGTTATTGTTTTATTTTGTTGGTCATTTTGGCCTCAAAAATAAATCGCATAATTTGACTGGTGTAGCCGGGAAATTTATGCAGTTCATTGCCGGCTTTATTTTAATTTAAAACTTTTTAAATTAACGAAATATAGATTTATATTAAATATATAATTGGCATTATCTGCAAAAAGGAAAAAAATTGAATTAAAATTTTAAACAAAATTTTACTCTAGCCCGAACTGGAGTGTTAAAAACTAAAATTAAAATCTATAACTAAACTTTATAATTAAAAATAGAATAAAAAACCGATTCGCGAATTTTACTAATTATCGGAACGTCTTACTGGATATTAAAATCTTTTAATTTTTTAATGTACGTGATGAAATGGTAGGATCTACGGCTGACATCCGAAATGTTCCACGTTCAAATCCCGATTAAATATATTACTTTTACATGCTGCAAATTATCACATCGCATTCCCTCTAATGATCTATTTATTAAATAATTAAAAATTTTAGTTAAATGAATTTTATAAATTCTTCTAATGTTATTATAATTTAACCTTGAAAATAAATAGGCTAATAAAATCACATTTACCAATAACTAACTGGTCGTTGTATAGACGTGTATGATAACAACTTTGATAAACAATATAATACACAGGTGTAGAAATAGTAGCCTATTTATTTACAAAAATACCAAATTTATATAAAAGTAATTTATAAAATTTATTAATAGTTTTAGATAAAATAACTGTCTAATCTTGCCATATTATCATATTGTCTTAAAAATAAAAATTAGTGTACGTGGAAAATGGCTCGTTGTCTTTGCTTACCTACCCGTAGCAATAAACTCGTGTTTGATATTCTCATACGTAATGGCTGTAATTTAATTTTAATTTGATTAGTTTTTTTTTTTATTTGAAATCAACGAACGATAATGTGCAGTCATTTTATTTTATTTACGTATTTTATATTCTGTTTATTTGTTTATATTTTATTAATTAAATTTTATTTGAATTTTATATTCTATTCTGTATAAGCTGATTTATGTGACGTTCAGGACTATTATTAATTTTACGGAAAGGAAGCATCATCAGTCAAATTTAAAAAGAAATATATTTATTTATATATCTTACAAACGTTTAAAGTTATATTTAATTCTTTATGACTGAAATCTTTCGATAAAATTCAAACCCTGTAATTAATTATTTAAAAAATACCTGAAAGAGAAGGAGTATCAGTTTCTAATAATAAAAAACATTTCTTTAGTCTTTAATTGTTTTCTAGAAAATTTTACAAAAATGCGAAAAAAATAAATCAATAGTTTTTGTAATAATAATAATTATAATAGAAGGCCCGTAATAATAGAAGAAATCCCGTTCAAAATTAACGTAATACAATTAAAAAATTTATATTAAAATTGTTTCTAAATTCCAAGAACGTATATTAAAAAAAAAAATTCAGTGGAACGCCGATTATCCGGGTTGACTTTTTCATGGCTGAATTCGGATAATTAGAAATATAAAAAATGTATCGTATGTACTGGACATATCATTATAATGTTTAATGGGTATCAAACTTAATAAAAAAAAAAATGAAAATACGAAAAATACAAATATATTTCAGTAAAATTAAAAAGTAACTAAGAACGTACGTACAATGTAATAAAAAACAGATACAACAATATGTTACAGTAAAATTGAATTCATTTAAAAAACTTTACAAGAGAAATTGAAATAAATTACTTTGTGTTATAAAAAACATGTCTTCAAACAAGATATTTTTATGAAGCCGATCTCCGTGGCAGAGTGGTAGCATCTCGGCCTTTCATCCGACGATCTTGGGTTAGAATCCCGGTCAGGAATGTCATTTTTTATATGCTACAAAATTTCATTTCCATATTCCTGCATTCAAAATTCTGTGATGAATTAATTCTTTTAAAAAATTACAAAAAATTTAAAAAATTGCAGTACGAATAAAACTTTCTGACAGTCAATGAACAAAACACCTTTAAAACACTATTATAACTTTAAAAAATCTGCACTCTTTACGATTTTCATTTATGAACTGCAAGAAAACGTATTTTTTTTATAATTTGTGTAGCATTGCATTCTTGTCACCCCAACCAGTCCATAGAGATAGACAAGCATTCATGAGCTTTTTTGTGTGACGGTCAAGGATGCTAGTCGTCCCTTCTTATTCAGCTGTTAGCCAATTTACTCGTACGACATTTACATCCTCGTCATCGCTCAAACTTTTTTCAAATTTTGACCTTGATTTGTGTCTGCTGATGATCCATTCATCGACATCTCGAAGTGGTAGTTTGTACAACCTGGTATTTCTTCTGCGAACTTCCTTATATTTTCGACATCTTTATTTCATGATAATTTCTGGAAAAATTCCTTGGGCATTATTTTATTTTGAAGTTTTATTCCACGCTTTCACCAGAATTCCACGCATCAATCATCATAAAACAACAGTCTTTCAAATCTATAACGTTAATCGTCTTAATACTACCGCTTCAGCCGGCCTCCATGGTGCGAGTGGTAGTATCTCTGCCTTTCATCCGGAGGTCCCCGATACGAATCCAGGTGAGGTATGGCATTTTCACACGCTAAAAAAATTTCCATTTCATCTCATCCTCTGAAGCAATATCTAATGGTGGCCTCTGAGGCTTAAAAAAAAAATAGTACATCTCATCAGTCAAAAGAATTTTTTTCATTAATTCTTTGCTGTAAAAGCTTTTCACGGCAAGAAATCTCCTGTCTAACGGTATAGGCTTAAAATATATCAGTGAGTAATACTGTAACTACGTCATGATTTCATCATGACGTCATGAAAATTACATACCCTATATAATGTTATGAAACTTGGATAAGGTAAAGAATACAGTAAGGATGTCATTTATTTTTACCTGTAGTATATGCACAGTAGAATAAAAACATACATCATAGTTCATTCGGAAGTTAATTTTATAGCCTAAATTTACGTATTTCTTGTGTTATACACAAATTGCATAAGTGAATTAAAAAACCTAGTTAAATCAAACATCGATAAAATATATTTTTGTAATTGCATTTTCCTGCTCAGAAATATTTTAGGTAAAAAGATTAAAGTAATATATTTTTTTGCATTCAGATAATCTTAGATCACACTCGCGTAGTAGTCTCTTCATGTTGTTTTCTAGATTCCTTTTCTTACCATTACCAATAGGTAGATTGCCCTTCTTTTGCGACTCAAGAGCGCTTTTTTCATTCGGATATTCTTTTTTTTTGTAGAATTATTTACTTTTGTCGAAGGCGCAGAAATCTGGGTAAAATCTTTCGCCAGCCAACACTCTCTAACGAAGCGTTTACGATTCTGTGTTCATGTAATCTTTTGTTTATTTCCATCAGTAGAACATTTCCTGAAAGATTTTTACATTCTTCGAGAATCATTCTGTATATACTACTTTAAATCTACTTGAAATCGACCTGCTCATGTTTTAACTTTTAATTAAATTCTTAAAATAATAAATATTTAATCACCGTCTTCTAAATACATACAAAAAATAAAATAGTGATTTTGTTAAATTTCGAAAGTTTGAAATCTGCAAAAGATTAATAGTTAGTATATTTCTAAGAGTTATTTATTTTTAATTAGGAGCCGACTCAAAAATTCGGATTAAAGAACAATAGGTTATTGAAAACGTTTCTTAGTGCCCATTTTGTGGCCAGTTATTTTTTAATAAATTTTTTTTCATCAGTACAGTTCTACATCGGTATCAGTTATCTATATCACATACCTAGTTACATGACAGTAATTACTTGATATTGTTTCGTCATAAGTGATAAATCAGCTTTTGTGTTGCAGAGGCTATTTTTATGTAACAAAATTTATGGAATAACCATGATTTTAAACCGTTAAACATAAATTATCTGTTTTAACCAAACAAGTACTGCTATTCAAATTAAGTTTATTTCGTTAAATTTTGTTTGATGGTGCTTACGTTCGTACAGAAACTAGTATTTAGTGGAACAACTGTATTAATTTTTGTCTCGATTTCACTAGCAGCCCACACGATTGCACATTTTACCCGTACTTTGCAATAATATTATGTATACGTGGAATTACGGTATTTGAATAAAAGGGAAAGTCTAAATTTAACAAAAGAAAGTATGCAACAATCGTCCATAAAAATCCTTTTCAGGTCTAAATTGAACAGCGGTAACTTTCAACTCAACCCTTGTCAACCTTCTTGCCTGATTATTGTTGGTCAACGTATCTTGTCATATTCACACTCTTTTCCCTCTATTTTATTCCTTTCTTTTTCTCTCATTTTTTGATCCTTTACCCTTTCTCCTCTTTATTCCTAACAATAAATAGCAAAAAATTCTTACTAACGTCTATTTTCTCTCTTTCAGTTATGTTACTCTATTATTCTAAACTGACACTAGTAAGCTTTCATAAAATGTCTACAGAATGATTTTTGTGTACTTCTAAATCAAAATAAGTATAGTACATCTAAAATAATTCGATACTTATTGTTTCTTCATAAATTTTACCGTAGGTAAATCAGTAATTAGTTTTAATGATCGTGATTTAAAAAAAATATAATTTGGCTTTCCATTAATGTAGGTTTTTTTTAATTTAAAATATTTTACGCTTGACTACTTAAAGATCTATGTATGAACGATCGTTTTATTAAAAGTAATTAAAATTTTGTATAACAACATCATTTTTTGTATAGCAACATCATTATATTTCTTTCTTTTTGCGAAGCAATTTATATCAAACTTCTTAAACTATCCCTCCCATAAAGATAAAATTAAATTAATGATAAAATAAAATTGTATATAATGTCTGCAACTACATTATCTTATAATACCGATCTTTTTTACTTAATCAATAAAAAAACTGTATTTTTGTATGACTATCATTGTTTATACTGCAATTAATTTTTAAAAGGAAAAAATAATATCAAAATAAGCAATTAATAATTTGTTTTAAATATATTTTTAGTAATGTTTTTAAGGAATTAGTTATTTTTATAGCGACACTTACTTTTCTACGAAATATGATTGATAATTCTTTCAGGGAAAGTAAGAATGTGCTAGATAAAAGTAAAAAAATGTTTAACTCAAGTAAGTACATGTTTAAATGTTTTCAAAATTAAGTAAAATGTTTAAATTTGTATACGAAAGATAAAGTTCATAAAAATGTAAATATTTATTTGTAGTTTTTACTTTTCCGGCAAATAGAATAATTATATTAAACAGGAATGTATGGTGATCATTTCAAAAATGGGGTATCGGGATTTTTTTTGCAAATCTTTACGATTTAGGGTCCAACTAGTTCATCTGAACAAAAAAACCTATGAATGTATGTATGGGTATGTATGTGTGTCGCACTGCTTTTGACCTTATATCTCAGGATTGATTTAACTATTTGAAAGAAGTCAGTTCAGTCAATCCTGAGATATAAGGCCAACTTATAATTAAATTTATGAGCCAGATTTTTGGCTCAAATATTTCTATATATGAGGCATTGATCATATTAGTTTTTTTCTAAATTCGCTAAGGAGATGAGGGATATCGCGAAAAATCCGATTTCGATTTTCTTTATATCCGTTTTAGAGAAAACTTATAAAACAAAATTTGTTACCTTTAATGCATATATAAATAATCAAAAAAAAATTTTTTTTAAATCTAACCCCCACCTCTTAAAATTTAAATACATGTTTTTGTTCTTTTGCTCTATCTCCCTTCGGTTAAAATATTTTTCAAAAGTTTTTTGAAAGCTTATACATCATATATAGAGCTCTCAAGAAATGTCTACATATTTTAAAAATTATAGACCCAGACCTAAAATGCAATAAGTTTTTTTTTGAAAATCTTATTTTAATTTTTATTAGAGAAATTATTAAATTTGGAAAAACTTTACTTAAGCAAATTTATAAGCGTAGTCTATGTATGAATATTTTCAGCAAAATTAGTTTTTGATAATTTATTTCACACCTCTAAAAATTATAATATTTGTTTTTTTGCTTCTAATTCTATTAATTTTTTTATTTATAAAAAAACTTTTTTTCATTGTCATTAAGGGCAATTAAATTTTTAGTTTTGGCTTCTATAATGTACCCCGGACCCAAAATAAGAGCATTTTTTTTCATTACTATCACAAAAGTTGTACTTAATTTTTTTTAATATATTGAAACAATTTTTTTTAACAATTACCTCTTTATAAAAAAAATTACAAAATTATCCGACAGAGTAAAATAGCCCCTCAAAATCCAAAATTTTCTTTTATTCGAAATTTAGAAATTTTGATGCTTAAATCTTAGTTTGGTAATCATTATAATTAACAGTAAAAGCCTCCTTGATATGAGTACCCTAAAATTAAAAAAAAAAAAAAATTGGAATTTATTTTTTGTTACTTATATTTAAATATTTGTTATGACAATAAAGATTAGACTTTTAATGATTGAATTGCGGACTTTCCGGCGAAGTCGGAAAGGTTTATCCAATTAAAAAGCTGTGCAAGGTTTGTTCACAGCTATAAATTTTTTTTGGTTATATAAATTTATACATGCAATGTAGCAACAAATTTGCTTTAATGAAGTTATCTTTAAATTGCCTTTGAAGAAAATTGATTTTTTTCGCGATATCCCCCACCCCGTTAACGAACTTTGAAAAAAATTAATATGATCAATTGTCCCATATATAGAAATATTTGAGCTAAATTAAAAAAAAAAGGTGGTTCGGTCAATCCTGGGATATTAGGCCAAAATAAATGCGACACAAACGTACATACGCACGCCCATACGTATGTACACATACCTCGCTTGTACTATCTCTTACCGGCGTAGCCTTGGTCATTCATTACTTGTCAATTAATATTTTCAATTATTACGATATTTCTTCCTTTTTTAAATTTATTCATTTGCTTATTTTCATATCTTACTTTATGCGCACTGTCTACCGATGATGATTGTTTAACAATCGAAATGACCATCTTAAATTTTAAGTAAAATTTTTGAAATGGTTTTTGGACGTCAAATTTGTCCCATTTAATTTCAATAACCGTTTAGAATATCTTTTTATTTCTTTTCAGCAAAACAATTTCCCCTCCCCTAAAAATAAATTTAAGTAGTTTTACTCTCAAAAATTATTTTATTTTATTATTACTTTATTTTAAACTTATGTTGTTATATTTAAGATACAGAGTATTTATAATACAAAATTATAACATATTAAATATAGCGGTGTGATGTGTTGTTAAGAGAGGTGTGTACACCTCCCACCATGAAGAGAGGCTACTACTCAAGACACACCACTTATGCCATCCCCACTTACATACATATCCGCACTACTACCACCGTATATCTTCTATCCCTTCAGGCAAGGCCACGCGACTCGCTTGCTTGCTATTGCCAAAATATATATACAGAAACTCAAACGTGATTGGTCCGTTTGAATAAAACTAGTTAGAAATAGAAGATATGACAGAAAGATACACATCTCTGTAATACTGTGTGAAAGCTGAAAACTTTGAAAATAGTAGCATTACTATTTTACCGCTGATTATAGTAACAGCTCTTGTCAGCGTCTCTTAGTTAACATTGCCTTAACTTATTATTTTATTTTTATTGTAAAGTTACCTCAGTATGGAGTCATCTGTTGTTTTATCTACATTTTACCAACGTTTTATGTAATTGTTTATAATATAAATCAGTGTCTACATAGAATTTTATTTTATTTTTTTCAAAAGTTTATTATTTGATATTAAAAATATTTTATTTTTTAATAAAAGAAAAATCAGTTTTTCTTTATGTCGTACTACCACTTCTAGCTGAACTGGAAAATATATTTTGGTTTTTCTTCTTTGGATAAAATAAATGCGTATCAGATCCTCAACTGCCTAAACATTGAAAATGTAAGTAACTATTAATTTATTTTATAATATTTTTATTTATGTTTAAAATCTGTTTAGTTTAAAATATTTACAAATGATTTTGTCGTCTATTCTACTGTTTAACCGGTTTTGTTCATGTCTTCAATCCTTTGTATTCTTTGCCTAATCTCTTAGCCTCAAAATATATTACCAAGATCCAAGTTCCTTAATTATTTATAATATCTTTCAAATTTGTCTCCTTTTACTGTTATTTCTTTTTTTACTTCCACTCTTTCTCTTAGATCCAGATTCAATAACTCTGGAGTTAATCTGTGATCCCAAATTTATTCTTTTTTCATATTTATCTTAAAATACTTTATTTCGTTTTATATCAACTTATGAATAGTCTCGTACAATACAAAATTTCAAAATCCTTTATTATTTTTTTCTGATTTTCCTAATATTCAAGTTTCGCTGTTGTAAAACTTTGTAGTCTGTAAAATAAATATTTTTTTTTTTAAATTTCATTCTAGTTCCGAAATATTTGTTTGATACTGGCAGATTTATTTTATGTTATAAAACTCTTCTGGTTTATGTAAATTTGTGTTCTGTTTTATCTTCATTATTTTTTCAATCCATCATAATTTTATTATCTAAATAAAATAAATAAATAAAGATTCAGGTGTACTTTGTATTACTTAGCATTAGTTTAATTTCTCTTTCATTATCCTCCTGTTTTATTATTTTTCTATTTAAATTAAATTTTTCACTTATTTATCAATCCTTATCTTTTTTCTATACTAATTTTTAGTTTCAGCCAAAAAAAAACACTTCATCGACGAATTTTTAAAAAAATGTTGTAATATTATTGTTATTATTTTGTGTTTATTTATTAAGATTTATTATTAGTAATAGTTTTTATTTGACAATGAGAAATTAACAGGATAATAAAACCTTCTTTATTCTTACTTTTTTGTAATAATTAATATAAAATAATATTAATTTATTTTAAAAAATGATTTGTGTCTAAACTCATTTGACTCTTTTGGATTTCGCTTTTTTTAATAAATAATCAACTAATTTTTTAATAAAATAACTCAGTTATTATTTTAATGTATTATTTGGTTTATGATTTAAAATATAATGATAAAACAAACATATTTTTTTTAATGAAACAAAAAATATTTCACAAAAAATAAAAATAAATCAGAAAAAACTATTTATATGACAAACGTTTTTTAATTATACTTAAACAGAGACCTTTAAAAGGTTCTCCTCCTTTGAAATCACTAAAAATGATTTTTATTGATTTTAAACAAAAAAAGATGTAATTTTTTTCTGACTTTTACCACTGAAAAATGGCTTAAAGTACTCCACATTTAAGGGAGAAGTCTTTTTTAAATAGCAATAATAAATCAGAAATAATTATTTTTTAAAGCATAATATTGTGAAGATGTGTGTATTTTTTTTCCATTTTGCTTGATGAATTAATTCACCCCAAAAACTTTGAATCGTGTACGTGGAAATATGAAAATAGATTTTGTAGCGTATGAAAGATATGTCATGCCTGACCGGATTCGAACCCGGGACCCCCGCTTTCGAATCCACTTCACCACGGAGATCGGCGAAGTATAAATACCAATAAAAATATTTTTATTTTTAATAAGGAAAAAAATCTATATTACATAGCAGATATGAAATTTACGTAGGAGAAGTAGCCTTGCTGATTTGTATTATTATTTAACACAAAGGAGGGAGGATTATAATTTTAGAACTTCCTTAAATTTCCATTCAAATTTTATAAAATAAAAGTAACAGGTACACAAATATATATGAATTTGTACGCACGGTTTATTACCTGACCTCCTTTTGTTCTATATACAATAATAATAATGTGCAGAAAATTAAATTACATTATATTATTCCATAAATTTCTCTTCCCTTTTGTATAGGATATTTATAGATAATCTTTGTACTTCTAATACTAATCAGTTAGCTTATTATTTTAATTACTTTCCACAAAAGTACTTAATGTGAAATAAGTGATAATACGTGATATAAATTGTGTAACATATAATATTAGTTTGTTAGCGAGAATATCCGGTTTCATTCGCATATTGTCATATATCCATGAAAACAGTAAATGTTGTTCGCCGAAAAACTTATACTTAAAATAACTATACACAGATAGTCAATACGACTCAAACTTAGGTTTCATACGTTTTTATTAGCGCTCTCTCCTCTCCTCGAAAAACATAAGTTTTAAAAAAGAAGGGTTTGAATATCCCAATCTTTCAATTTTTAATTAAAGGAGTTAAATGTCTTTTGAGGGCAAGAAGGATTTGAGGCTTTTGACCAAATGATTTTTTAGTTTTTCTGACTATAAAACACTTTTTTTTAAATTAAAATTTTTATTAATTGATAGGCCTCCATTTTTCTTTATTACTTTCCGAAAGTGAAATACATTTCATTTGATTTTAAATGGTTCTGCCAAATGCATTATTTCAATTTTTGTTAATTGATTAGATAAAAAGCTAGAGACCCTTGGAAGTAAATAGGGTTCAGAACTTCAGGCCCTCTTTATTTTTGTAAAGCAAAACACAAAAAAAGTATTCAGATATCTCAGTATTTCAAATTTTGTTAATTGAGGGATGGGTTTTGTTGTTATAGATGGCATAAAATCTTGGAGGTATAAAAGAGCTGGAAAATTTTACTCTGTTTACGTATATTTTTAATTTTCTTTAAAAAAAAAAAAAAGTACGGTTTTAATATCTAATACTTCAATTTTGTTAATTTAGGGAGCTGGTAGGTAGAAACTTTTTGACAGCATTATGTATTTAAATCTGTTTTTATAGTAGAATATTTTTTTAAACTGTTTAAATATTGTTAAATTTCAAATTTACTTTTTGAGGACACTAAGTGGTATGAATCCTTTTAGGGGCCAGAAGGCATAAATCTTTTTATTGCCTCATATAATTTTGAATTATTTCTTTTTAAATCAGAACATATTTTTTTTTTTGTTTAATTTCAAATACTTTACACATTTAAATTTTACACATTTAAATTTTGTTAATTTACTTGAACGGGGATGAGGTTAGTGGCCCGTAAGGGGCAAGGGAACCTGAACTTCTGCTTCTGTTCTAGAGTATCTTTATTTTATGTGAAGATAAGATGAATTCTAAAAAAATAAATTTGAATATTGCAGTATTTCAATTTTTTATAAATTTTGAGGGTTTCCTTGGTGGTTACGGGAATTTATAATCATTTTAACCCTAATGAGTTTATGCTTCTGGTTTTATAGATTCAGATTACAAAGTTTGGTAGATGACGTACAACTTCCTTACAATCAGACTTTTTTTTAGATGTATGAATATTTTCTGAAAGTATTTGGAGAGATTATGTAATTACTACATAGCCTATGACACTTCGGTTCGTAGTAACCTTTAAAACAGAGTAAAAATGTTTCATGTCGGTTCAGTAGTTCCAGGGATAAGTACAAAATAATTATTACATTATTATTAAATAAGGATAAGGATCCTTATTTAATAATATAGATTACTGCAGAGTGGCCGTTAAGTCTCTTTCCATGATAAACGCAGGTTATCTGAAACCATCTGATAGGATCATAATTTTTTGAAGGAAATCTAGATATTTTATACTTTAATATACTTAAAAAAAATTGTATTAGTTTCTGTTGATTGATTAATTTGTTTTTAATTAAGCATTGTCTGCGCTTATTTTGAATGTTCTTTTTCCAGTTTAGGCAACTGTTTAAGTATCATAAGATAGTTAGCAGGTGTGAGGATTCTTTTATTATTAAAAGCAATATCTGGATAGTTATCGTAATGTAATGAGTGTACGTTTTGCTTAATTTAAAAAAAAGCTTATTAAATAGCATTAAAATACATTACGTTAAATGTAATTGCATTACTATTAATATTAAAATAATGCAATTTGAATGTTAATTTCTGATTGCATGTAATTTAAAAGATTTAAATTTTGGGAAATACATTAGCATATTTTTGAACTAAACACTAAGTGATACGTAATGCGTACGTAATTTTATTCAGTTTTCTTCGTTTTTTTTAAACCTAGATATTCATTTCCATGTTTGAGAATCTCGTTTTCAGAAATTACAGTTTTCTAGTTCCTCTTCTTTTACAATAGTCTGTGTGTTTGTTTGATAGATGTTTTGATATAATTTTTTGGTAGCTACAACTTTGTTTTTGTTAATTTTAACACCCTAATTTTTTTATAAAAAAATATTTAAAATAAAAAATCTAATTAAAAAATTCCTCGATTTTTTTTCATCTAATGAAAATTTTTGTGGTATTTAAATTTTAATTTAATCATTTATTATTTTACAAAATAAACGAGATTCTTGTTTGGCTGAGTTGACTTCAAAGGTTTTTTAAAAATCGTTTTTAATTTTATATTAGCAGTAACGAATTTTAAAAACCACGTAAAGCGTCGCATAATTTCACCACCTTCGTACTTCGAAAATAATTCTTTTAAATACGTAAAGGATATTTTTTTTAAATATTAATAACTAACTATTAACATTACTTAACATCTATTTATAAAATGGAAAACGATTTAAGATTACAATTTTATATATTAGAAGAAAACTAACCAAATGTCCATACACATTTGTCTCTAGGGGCCTAAAACTTAATACAATCAAGATTTATGCATTAATATAGATAAATATTTTTCTAAGTTTCATGGGTTTTATAGGTGATTCTATTTGAAAATACATAACAAAACTGTAAAAAAATTAAGCTAATTATATCCCCACCCCTAATTCCGGTTGGATTCACACATCAGTTCTGTAAGCATCTTTAGTACTGGATTTGGTTCTTTAGTATTTAGTATTGAATTTCAAATTTCTATGATTCCGCCACAAAAGTTGAAATTTTAAATTATCGATATATATTCCAGTACCTTATTTGATTAATTAAAAAATTTAATGACATCAATTCACAATAAGAAATATTTGAACCAAATTTCAAGTTTTAATATTTAGACAATTTGGAAAAAAATATAGACCAATAGATATAAATAAATATAGACCAATATAGATATACATCCTTCCGGGCTTTTCCATGTGTTTTTCGGTTATAGGGATCATGAATCGTCGAGATTTGCCAAAATCACCGCATTCCAAAATTTTTATTTTTTTTTTATTATTATTTAAAAATACTTAAAATTTGTGTATAGGAATGGATGCTTAATTTTTTAGCGTATTAAAATTATCAAGCCTAACCGGAAATCTTCTGCAGGAGAAGTCTAAGACGCTACCATTTTGCCTCACAAGTCGGTTGAATTACCTCCGTTTAGGGAATTTAGATTTTATCTAATTATGTTGTTCCTTATTTGTATATTAGATATCTAAGAGTTATTTAGTTTTATATATTTGTTTATGTTAATTGTTTGAGAATTAAACATTAAAAGGTTGAAGTCCACATATGCAATTTAAAATGTACTTTGAATTATTATTATTATATTGAAAATATTCGTATTATTATGTAATTTTATTTATTTATGAGTAATTACTTTTCAAATATTCTAATATCCATTAACAATCTACTAGTATAATTTATATTTTACCCCATAATTTTGGTAAATTTATATAATTACTATTTTATCTTTATTTACGATCGGTTTTAAATATATTTATTTAAATTATTGTAAATAACAGGCAGGAATTATTTTTCAGTATAAAATATTCATCATACTATACAAACTGTTTTCAAAAGGAATTTTTTCGGCAACATTTTTTAATTTAAAAATAAAGAATTGTTTAATTAAAAATGTTAATGTTCGTTCTTATCATATAATTAAACATTTTGTTATAATCGATGTTGGTCACAACGATTGTACAATAGAAAATGCCTTTTATCTATCTTATCTAAGATGTCATACGAAAAAAATGAAAAAGTTCCAGGATATGTTCTACAAATAAAAATGAAGTAAAACTTTATGAACGTGGATCCTATAATGCTTCGTTTTTGTAGTTATAACTTGCGAAAAATTTCGTCCTGAATTCTAGTCTAAGGGTAAAATAAAGCCGTACTAAAATTTTTGAAACTTAAACTAAGAAGTAAATTTGTGGTATATCATACCATTTTTGACAAAAAATTGAATAAATCAGAATACTGTGACATATTGTATTGTGGTCACTACATTTTAAGTTTAATTTTGAGTATCTTTCGTGGAAAAGTCGACAAAAAAACAGAAATGCGTGCCAGAAAAATAGTATTATATTTTTAAACCAAAACAAGAACAATTTCAGTGTTGGGCAATATCTAGAAACAAAATAAATTATCAGATATAAATAAATAAATTGAAATGTAATGCAATAATTGTTCAAAATGTCCTCCTTCGCTGTTAAATAAAAATCGTCTGAATATTCTTCATTTGAAAATTGAAAAACCGTTTTTTTGAAAGTGATAATCATGCGATGCAAATTGTGGAAGCATACAAAACTACTTGAAATGGAATACACGAATTTCAATTGCTGATCCGTTATTAATACTGCCGATTTACAAAAATAAAAAATTTCTAATTTATTTTTAATATTATTTATTTCTAAACGAATAATTTTCTTTTTTTAATTTTTGAATGTAATAATATAGAGTATATGGTAAACAAGAAACACCTCCCCATTCATGAAGCCACAAAGAAAGTTTAGTTACTACGATATTACGTAAAAGAATATTATATACAAATCAATTATTATAATAAAATAAAATCGTTTATAAAAATCTAAAACTAGATTTTGACTATTTAGCTATCATGTACAAAGTTTACCAAAAGAATATGTAAGTAAATACAAAAATTAAAATTAAAAAAATCACCGGTTGATCTAACGGTATATTCGTCGGCATAAATCAGCTGATGTCGAAGTTCTCAAGTTCAAATCCTAATACAGGTAGTTGCTTTTATTCGGATTTGAATACCGGTATTGTGATATCGGTGTTCATTGATCGTTCGATTTAAATTAACCACACATCTCAGGAACAGTCGGCCTGAGTCTGTTCAAAACTACACATTTACCGGTACGACTACATTTCTATAATAAGTAGCTGATGACTTTAATTGTCAGTGAAACTATAAATAATTTTTTTTTTTTTAAATTAAAGAAAAATTAAAAAATAGATTAATATTAACGAATTATTATCAATAAAAAATACAATACGTTTAATTATTAATTTATTAATTATTTAATTATTTTTTTTTAATATTTCTTTCTAAGTTTATAAAAGATAATCTATAAATATTAACAAACCGTTGTTATCTATTAATTATTAATCTTATAATTATTAAAATACCTTCTTTACATTAATTTAGTTTTTTATTTATATTATTTTTTTATAAATCTTCTTGTTATACTAATCCTGATTGTTTAACAAGCAAAATGAGCATATAATTTTAAATTTATTTTTTTCTAAGCTATTTTTTTACATATTTTTTTGTACCGTTACTGTTTTTTAGTGCGGCTTTTTCCTTTACTTAGATTATTATAGATGAAAAATATTTTTTTTAGATTCAATAAATCTGGTACGAGAAGTAAAATAAAATAATTTCTTCAGTTTTAATTTTAAAAAGTTTTATATCGCGGATGAAAACCGGTTAATATATATTTTTATGAAAGAGCAGGCATCAACAGCTATGATTTAGCTCGGTGGAAATTGGTAGCGTATGAAATGATAGTATGGGATTCGAACCCAGGACCTCCGCACAAAATGCCGAGACGCTACCTACTCAGGAGAAAGTTATTTTAACTGAAAAATTAATATTTTTAAATGTATGGACTAAACGTTTTTGAGGATTCTAATTCTAGCGCTCTACTTGCTTTATATCATTCTATTACTCCAAAATCTTCTTCTTTTTTTTTATATGACGGACACGGACTGTTTCAGTCATTTTGCTCTATGAGAATGAAAATTTTAGTGTATGAAAAATGCCATGCCTGACCGGAATTCAACCCCAGGACCTCAGGATGAAAGGCTGAGACGCTACCATTCCGCCACCGAGATTGGCAAAAATCAATTTTATTTTTATTAGTCTCTTTATTCACAAAATAAAATGTTTTTAATACGTTAATTGTTTTATTTATTTATTATTTCTCGAGTTGAAACCGCATTAAACTGTATTTTAGGCGAATTACAATGAAATATTTTGTCTTCCCCGTTTTCGGAACGATCATTCGTAAACAGTTTGTTATTTGTACCCTAACAATTACAGTTTAATCACCAGAATGTAGTAGTTATTATAATATGTATTACATTGAAACATATTTTAGCATCTCAAATAATATTTACCTATCTACTTCATCTATAATTTTTTTTCGTCAGATTAAGTTTTGAGGTCATAAAGAATTCCTGAGAAAGGAATTGTAGTAAAATTTAAAATCTTTTAATATGCGGTTTTTATTTCTCGGATTAAATAATTAAGATCCTGATTATGAAGCAGACAAAAATTCATTATTTTGGATGCAGATCTATCCTTTACAGTTGAGATCCAAAAAAGGAGTCCCTAAATTACTTCTATAATATAGCTACTAACATTTTTCTAACTGTATAAATTTCGATATATTCTTTCCATTAAGAACTATTTAATAATTGTGAAACAATGGAAAATCTATAGGATTTGATTTCTGTATGATTTTTTTTAAAGCCAATACCGTTGATTTTTCATCAAAAAAATATTATATATCGATAAATTGTATTTATACGGTTGTAGATTGTTATTTTGGTAATTAATGTTCTATCGGGGAAAAGTGACTAAATTTATTTATGGCGAAACTATTATGAATTACGTGATAACGGATTCCTACTTTAACAAAATTTACGTAGTTCATTTTAAAGATTTATATACAATTATATTATATAATTTAAATTATATAATTATTGTATTATAATTTTATATAACAAAAGAATTGTAATTTTTCATTTAAGTAATGAAAAATAAAACGTTAAAAGAAATTTATAATAGAGGTATCGATTTTTGAAAATGTAAAAATATTAATTTTAGCTCCGGTGAAATATAGAATCCAGTTATACAACTCCAGGTATAGAAACCAGGTATACAATTATGATGTATAAAAGTCGTACAAGTATATTGCGTTATTAACAACAATTTAAACTAACTGTAGCCCTTGTACGAAATACGTAGAATTTTTTTCTTTTCCAGAAACATATGTTCTTTTATTTCATTTTATAAATATTACCTAATTTAATTGTGTATGACAGAAATACTTTTAGATTATTGTCAACCGGCTTTAATTATTTTTGTTTGATTTGTAAATAGTGTATTTATAATATAACTTGGTTTTCTTTATCTCTTTTGTTCCTTTCTTCTTCTTCTTCTTCTTTTTTTTTTAATGAGCTGATTTGGTTATTTAAATAGCATACAGTACAATAAAAGATTTGACATATAACGGCACTTTGTAATACGGAGAATATTTTAGACAGTTTTACGACTGGCTAACGAGTACCGTTAGGTGTTTGTATATGTAGGGATGTGCTGTTGCTATTATTATATAAGTGTGTGCGTTTGTGCATGTGTGCGCGCGCGTATGTAGTCTTAAGGGTATGCGAAATAATGCTTTCATCCCTCACTTAAAATCCTTCTTTATATCACTCTTCTGTATCTTTTTATCTTTCTTTCTTGAATGAGTGTTCTTTAATTTTTGAAACTTTAATGTAGTTGTTAAAACCGAATTAGACAATTTTCAATTCCGTTGTTTATTAACACTTTCGTACTCTTTCTCTTTCTACTTTTCTTTTTCTCACTTTCTACGTATAGAGTAGTTATCACATAAATGATAAGCCAGCGGCTTCTCTGGTGAACCGCTGATTTTTACTGTAAGCCTTTTTTTTTTTTTAATTGAGTTCTGCTATTGGTATAGATAATATTTCATAACAATGAAAATTATAAATTTAAACTACGAAGGTAATGTATAATAATAAATTAATAGATGAGAAAAAATAATAATAGATGAATTATTTTTTTATTAATATAACAAAAATTATTTTAAAAATAAAAAACTTATTTTTTTATTTGTCAACTATATTTATAAAACAATCACTAAAATCTGTTATTATTTGAGCACGATCTCTGAAATTCAGGAGTATTTATTATTTTTTTATTTTTACTTTAAATTTTCTAATTAATTTTCTTGATATTTCAAATAATACTTTGCAAATCATAATTATATAAGACTAGCTTTTTGTAACCAGCGTTGCTCGGGGTCATAATTTCTTCACAGGCCCATCCATTTATTTTTTACAAAAGCTGTAAATTTTAGAATATTTCTAAATATTCCAGAAAAACTTCTAGAATATCTCATAATGATAGAGAATGCTCTGAAAAGTATAGAATGATCTATAATTTTCAAAAATTTATGTAATGTTCTATGTTGTACATTGTTCCAAAATGCAATAATATTAAAAAATATTCTACGGAATGATCTAGAAAACTCCAAATATTTTAGAAAACCTTTAAGAAGTTCTAAAAAATTTCCAAAATGTAATAGCCTTTAAAATATTTTGGAATATTCCCAAATATTCCTGAATTTTAACCTTTTATAATGTTTTAAGGTTCTTACCCCTCCCGCTCTGGTTGCGGTAGGGATGTCTAGCACCCACAGTATTTTTACTCGGTTAGTGAGTAATAATTGTCACAAGTTTGGTTAAAGTCGGTCCTGTGGCTTAGGAGGAGATGAATTACCTACGTGCATGCAATGTTCTTTCTTATCATTCCTCTACATTTTTTTTAAGTTTTCTGAAAAAACTTTATCATCAGCGGGGAACTTCCTTTACGAAATAATAAAATGAAATAGGGTATTTAACTGAAGGCTTATAATCCATAATAAATTTACATACATAAAATTCCTCTTACGTGGGTATGTCTCGGTTGAAAATTTCCTCTTTTCCCGCTTCATATATAAAGCTATGAAAAAAAAATGGCTAAAATTTAAAAAAATTATAAACTCGGACTTTAAAACATAATTTTTTTTTAAATTCTATTTTTCTTATTCTAGCCTCTATTGATGGGGGTTTTGATTTAGAGAAAAATCTGTTAAGAAAATTTGTTAAGCTTAACCTATGTGTGAATATTTTTAGAAAAAGTGTTTCTTAAAATTTATTTCCCACCTCTAAAAAATATAAATTCTGTTTTTTGGGTTCAAGTCTTAATTTTTATTATTAGTAGCCGGAATAGTTATTATTAATAGTCATGCAATGCTTTGCCAGCTTTTTTTCGTAAATACTCCCCTAATTCAATAATGAATAATGTTTCTGCCAAATTTAATTTTCCTTAACATTGAGATGTACCTTTTTTGATATCTGACAACTAAAACTCTTCAGGTCATATGAATGATTTTTATTACTTTCCCAGCTATATATTAAGGGAAATATAGTGATCAGTAAAGTAAAAAATCACCTTCAGGTTTTCGTCTCTTGCCCGAAGAAATCTATTAAGACTAAAAAACAAAAAAAAAAACATTTTTCCAGATGGGTTGTCGTATTGTTTTTTTGCTAAATTTCTTCAGATTGAATACTAGATCGTGGATACCGGTGTTCTTTGGTGGTTAGGTTTCAATTAACCACACGTCTACGGAATAGTCGACCTGAGACTAGAAGACTACATTTCATTTACATTCATATATATCATCCTCATTCATCCTCTGAAGTAATACCTGACGGTGGTTCCAAGACTAAACAATAAAAGAAAGAAATATCTTCAGATTGGAAGGATCGATTTTGTTCAAACTTCGTCAGTATATTTCTACTTATAAGGCATTTATGGTGTTAAACTTCCGTGCAAATTTTTCGAGGGGGAGATTCCCTCAGGAAAATTTTTCCTTTAACCCTGAAAAGTACAAATATTCAACTTTTTTTGTAGAATATCTCAACCGGAATTAACAAATACGTTTAAAATAATCGGAAAGACACACTTTAAGTACAATTGTCTGCCAAACATATTTGTACATTTTTTAAACAAATTTGATTTTTTTTGGTTTTATAATGTAACTCATAAAATTATTTTAAAATAAAATATAGTAAATTGAAAAAATACGATATTTATTTATATTTAATAAAAGTTAAATGAAAAAAACTGTAACGCAAAATTTTGACGTCGATTGGGAGACTAGTTTTCAAAAGAAATACAGCAATTCGATGTAATTTAATATAGGCATTTAAAATATAATTCAAATCAAACTGAAAAATGATATCACAATTTTGTTTGCTATTTTTTTTTTTTTTTTTTTTTTTGTACAAAAAGAATCATACAAAAAATGTACGGTCTTAAGATTTAATCTGAAAAAAATCAATACAACCGTGTGTAGTTTGGCGGTAGTTGATTGATTGAAATTAAAAGAAAAAACTGCAAGTCCTATAAAAAATAGAAGGAAGATGTAGACGGTAATATTACAGACTACAAATAAAAAATCCTCGTTTTTTATTAAGTGGGTAACAGGTAAAAAAAAAATGCAATCGAGGTTATGTTCCTATCATACAGCATATGCATCGAAGATATCTCACGCACACATGCACACCACATACAACACAGGCACACACGTAGAACGTAACTACCTGTTATGACTATATAGACCAACATATTGAACTGTCTCGAGTGTTTATTTTTTCTTCTTCCGCGTTTATAAATATATATATATATTTTTTTTTTATTATTATTATTTGTACTTTTTTAGCGTAAAGGTCTTTTTTACCTGGTTTCTTTATATTTTTTCAATAGATTTATGTTTTTTTCCGAAAGAATAGGCAATACGGTATTTATTGTACTGAGTGCACTAGTGTTATGTAAGCATTATAAAGGAACAGGTATGTTTATCACAAGTCCCGTTATTTTGTCTCTTGGATGAAGAAAGAAAAGGTTAAAATATACCACCTCCCCCTCCCGGAAGGAAGTAATAGTTTCCTTTTTTGCATTTTATCTGGGATTCAGTTTTATTTTGGGAAACACCCTCACATGTGAATGTACAGTTAACTTTTGTATTATTTAGTTCTGCTATAACACCTTTTCAATACTAGTTTATTCTCCTATGTCTTTCATACACGTGATTTAGCATAGTGCTTAGGTGGTTGTCTGTGTATTCATGTTTAACACATTTCTAATATATCTTGTGTAAAGGGTATGTATTAATTTTGTGACTAATTTTTTTGGATTAATCTGAGTTTAGAATTAAGTAGCTCATTAATGAAAATTTATCCAGTTTCGATGCAAGATATCTTAAAAGTTATCTTTTGTATACATATTGTCTATAAATGAGTATAAGATAGTTCACAAAATCACGGATCTGGTTTCATTTTCGAGTTATAGCTTGCGAAAAATTTCCTCCTGATTTTTAAATATGAATAAAAGCCACATTTTAATTCTTGGAACTTAAATTAAGGGGTAAATTTGATTCCATATGAATTTTTTTTTATTTGAAAAATTGAATAAAGCGGGTTCTAGAACTTTAATTTAGAGAGAATTATTAAAAAAAAAAATTGGTTTGGAAAAATATAATTTTTTAAGTCTATACAATAACTTCGTTATACTTTCAGTAAACAAGTAAAACTTTGTAATAAAAGTTTAAGAAAATCTACGTAAGTAATGTTAACTGAACATGAAGAAGAGTTTACAAATTTTAATCTTTTTCTTAAAAACAAAGTACAACTAAATGTCTTTATTTAAATCTCTTTCCGTTTCTTCATTGAGGAGACACTATGTATTTTTCCCATATACAAAATTTGGGAACTTTACAGCTTTTATTAAAACCAAAAAGTAGCAGATTTTTAAATTTTATTTTTTTCAAGTATTTAGTATTTATGCAGTACTTAAAGTTTTCGAAATAAATAATCTTCTAAATAAGATGTTATAAGTATACATTTTGAATGTTTTATTAAGTCTTCTAATACTATTGTTTGGTTCTAAAAGTTTACAAAACAATGTTATTTTTTCGCCTCGAGACAAAAAATATAATATTGAAGAAAATTTATTTCATGGAAATTCTCCCGTAAATGTGTAAATGAGAAAGCAAAAAATAAGTTTTTATCCGGCTGGTTTCGGATGTTTGAGTAGTGTTCGAGTGGTTCATACGCGCTGCAAAGATTACAGGTTATGATCTAATTAAAAACTATATTTTGTTCTATTCTTTCTGCAGTAAAACAAAAAATTAGTTGATTTTATTTCCACAAATTCGACACAATAAATAACATAAGCAAACATATTGTAATTAATTACAATTAAAACTGAAAACTAATGCATTTTTTTCATTATTTTAAAAACTGAAGTAATTTTTTGCAATTCTTATAAGCAATGCTACCATTGATTACGTCTCAACTGCTGTTAGGTTGTATGCTAATTCACCCTTCTAAATATTAATACATAATCTGTGTCATTTCCCCTCCCAATGTTTCAAGTAATTACGAGAATAGGACCTTTACATCTATTTAATTTTTCTAAATTTACTTATAATTACAAATTTAATTTTTCCAATTGATTTTAACTTTTGAATACTTTGATTGGAAGGTTAGTAATTTGCTTCAAAATGGCTGCATTCATGAAATACGTTAAGTATATGAGTTAATTTATGTAGGTAATGATTCATTATTTTTTAATCTGCGAAAGGATTTATGGTCTGTAAACCAAAATCCTTTGAAAATCGTCAGATATATTAAGTAATTGTAGATAACTGATAAATACTGGTTATAAAGATTTCAAAAAATTATTAATAATTTTATTTTTTCATCAAAATTAATTGTGAACGTTAAAAATTATTATATTACAGTTTAATAAAAGTAATTATATAACATTTTCACAAAAATTATTAAAATAAATGTGAATTTTATTTAATAAGGTAATAAATATAATGATGTTATAAGTAGCCGATCTCCGTAACGTTAGTGGTTGCGTTTCGGTCTTTTACCCGGAGTTCCCGGGTTCGAACCCCCGGTCGACATTGAATTTTGCATACGCTACAAATCACATTCTTCTGTATGCTTCCGTGGTGGATTAGTTCTTCAGTCAAAAAAAAACTTTTACTTAGATTTAAATCGAATTACTGGAAATTCTTTAGATAAATAGTTACAGTTTCTGGAAAAAATTAAAAATTTACGGATTGATTTACAAATGAAATTTATAAATCAAACTAGTAGTAAAACTATAGATTTTATAAAAATTACTGTAATTTTGAATGAAAAATTTAACAATTTTTTTATATATATCCTGTATGTAAGTGACCCTAAGTAAAAAATATTTTTTTAAATTAGTTTCATATTTTAATAAATAATTCGTATTTTATTTGTATTCGTATTCGAATTTCATTTTAATATTTTAATCAAAAATTCGTTCAAAAACTGCTTACAGATTAATAAGATCTATAATCTAAAATTATTAAAATTTAATATAAACACAAAAGCTAAACGTGAAGAAAAAAAAGATTGTTTTTTTCTTTAATATTATTTAGTAATCGTAAAACTCCTATATAACCAATTTTTTCAAAAATTATATGATTTTCTTCTTTTTCATATTACAAATAATGTATTTATTCTTTTAATAAATATGTTAACATAACCGGCTGTAATGTGCTTTTATTTTAATTTTAATAGTTAATGAACTATCCCCAAAAATATCTTAGAATGTTTTGATAATGAAAATCCTTACAGTGTGTGTAAACGAATTTCGTTATTTTCATGGAAATCTTCATTTTTTTGCGTGCTTACATGAAACTTTTTCTCAATATTTCAAAATTTGGTTTACAAAATTGTTTAAATATTTAATCTAGAAGAATTTAAACGATGGACCGTAAACTATTTATATTAAATTTAATTTCTCTTATTTCAGATAGTTTATATAATGGATTGTTTCTTTCACAAAGGAATAAATTAATTTATTGCTTTACACTTTATATCGTAGTCTTTTTTGTAATTGTATCGCATGTAAATCATCTGTGGTATAATTATTGACAATAGTCAATTTCCTTCTCTGAAACTAATGATGATCATTAGACAATCAATTCCCACGGTGATCAGAATGGAGGTATAACTTTCAGCTCTGACATGTGAATAACATATGTCTATCAGTGGCTTTGTCAAACTTACTATCATATATTTGGCTCGTTGAAGAAGCCAACGGGAAACCACTTCACTCTGCATTCACTTTACAGTTAGTAAGATCGGGATAGCATTGACGTTATTCTAGAAATGGTTATTTATCATATTTTGGAATGATTATAACTATCTCAAGTTGCATACAACCATCCTGGCTATAACACATAATATATTAAATTTAATTTGATTGCTTCTCCCCTCTTAATTTATTTCTTTAGTAGAAATTCAGTATATTAATTTTTTTTAAATATTATTATTGTTATTTAAATAGTTTACTAATAAACAATAATGTTTATTTGTAAACTATTTAAATGATTTCTAGTAAATTTAAAAATGATAAACTCCATAATAGAATTTAAATCATAGTAACCCGTTTGGCCACTTTAACCTTTAAATCTGCGAAGAAAGTTTACACAATCATTAACGCGCATGCTTCAACAACAAAAACAGCATTAAAGGGGAACGAGAAGTACAAACATTTTGGGATCTTTTGGATCAAACAATAATAAAAGTACCCCCGCTGCAAGTAAAGATCTTAGTTGGAGATTTCAAACTAAAGTTTCATTACTAAAATGAAACTTATGATGACCATCCTAATGCATATATTAACCGTTAAATCATAAATAGCGGATGTATGAAGCCACCAAAGGTAATACAACATACAACATTAGCTACTTATTTATCTTATACATACAAGCTAATTCACAAAGAATGTAACGAACTTTCAGAACATATTGAAGTGGTTAAAATAAAGAAGAAAGTTCATATAAACATTGGTTCGGAAACACACTTCGATAGAGTGTCGGCTGGAAAATATTTCGCCTTGATTTCTGCACCTTCGGTAAAATTAACCCAGTCTGTAATTCCTGGAACCCAAATTAAGGAGTAAATATACTGGTTTTATATGAAATCTGACCAAAAAGTTGAAAAAAAAGTAGATCTCAAAACTGTATTTTACTAATTTTCGAGAAATCTTGGAAAAAGACTAAAAATTAGGGTCGAAAAACAGTATTTTATGTTGGCGTTAAATAACTTTGTTAAGTAGATAATAAACACTTAAAAAGTTTAATCAAAATTTCTAGAGAATTTGATTCCAAGTAAAATTGTATGAATGAAATTCACAGAAACGCAAGAATTGTATTTATTCTTTGTGAATCACCAGTAGAAGTATATCGTAAAAAATTATGTGCTAAAATACCAGTACAGATAATTTTATAAATTCATACTGAAATCCTGAGCAATTATGCATTTTATAACTAAATTATAATTTAAATATTTTTATTTGATTTGTATGAAAACCGATTTAGCATTCATATTTATTTTTCTTTCTTTTGGTATAATTTCCTTAACGATTTGTAAATTTAACTCTTGATTTATATTAATAAATAAATAAATGAATTTGTCTGCCTGTAGCTAACCAAAAATATATAGCCTTTGATTGAATTGTCACGTACTCTTTTAAATACATAAATTTACAAATATAATTTAGGCCTATTAAAAATATTTTCTTTTATGATAAAATAAATTTCAACTAATCAGTTAATTGCTAATATTAATATCAATATATATTGTTTACAAACGTACATTTTTTAAAAACGAGAACTTAATCTTTTTTCATTAATTTATTTCTTTAAAAATGTTACCTCTGGATATTACTTGTTTAAAAAAAATTAATTTAATTATAATTTCACTTTGTTACCTTAGTTAATAGAGCAAATTAGTTATTTGTTATTCTGAAGGTACTGAGTTCGATTCCCGGCTCGGCCTTGGTAGTTCATCATCTGCCACAATTTCATAAAATTATTTAAGTTCACGTACTAAGCTTATATTATAAAATATAATATTCAGTCGGTAAAAATATCAATTAAAAAAAATATAAACAACAATAAGCTCGAACGCGTGGATTTCATGTCGCCTACATTTTGTTGTCTATGCAAATCTGCAACACTGAATTGTTGTGCGTAATTTATAATACGCCTGGGATACGTTATATTCAGTCGGTTTATTTTTAATTAAAGTAATTTTTTGCGAATATATTTGGCTATTTTTTTTTTATAAACAATTGTTTTTTATTTATATTAACGCTTAATTGTTTTTAAATAAATGATTTCAACTAAAATTTTTGGAAGTTCTGGTAATGATGTGTTAGTCTCGAGCAACAACTCAGAGATTATCTGGAATACACACAGAAGAATCAAATTTTAACCTAAATCTTTTAAAATCCAGAACTACACCTCTTTAATTGGATTTCAAACAGGACTAGTATCATCATCATTGATTAGATATTATTACAACTAAATAATGATGATGTATGCCAGTCATTGGCCAATCGATGTACAAAGTAGTTGGATTAGTGATTTTATTATACAGATAAAAATTTATAAAAATAGAAAAATTCTTACATATCAATATGGTGAGAGTCGGTTGACTTTCAAAATAAAATGTACATTACAATTATAAAAATTAATTGCCTGCTTAAATGAGCATCTTCTGTATTAATAAAAAATTATGTGTTCCCTTAATTAGTGTTAAGCCTCAGATTTAATTTCATGTTCTTTAAATTTTATTATTAATGAGGAATTTTAAATTTTATTTAAAGAAGGACTTTTAAATTTTAAAGGTCCTTTGGACAGCTGAACACAGCTCCGGACAGCTGCATTCAGCTCCCTCCACGCTAAAAGCAAAGCTTTACTTTATACCGACTCCTACTAAAGCAGTCAGTCTTCTGCCAGCCGTCAATGACTCAACATATGTTAACACAATATTGGTATATATAATGTTATTACAAGTTCAAATATTATAATAAAATTAATTTACAATATAAAATAATAAAGACTATCATTTATTTAATTGAACCAGTAAAACAAAAGATTTAGAATAATTAAACCTAATCTTTTTTTTTTGTCTTCAGTCATTTGACTGGTTTGATGCAGCTCTCCAAGATTCCCTATCTAGTGCTAGTCGTTTCATTTCAGTATACCCTCTACATCCTACATCCCTAACAATTTGTTTTACATATTCCAAACGTGGCCTGCCTACACAATTTTTTCCTTCTACCTGTCCTTCCAATATTAAAGCAACTATTCCAGGATGCCTTAGTATGTGGCCCATAAGTCTGTCTCTTCTTTTAACTATATTTTTCCAAATGCTTCTTTCTTCATCTATTTGCCGCAATACCTCTTCATTTGTCACTTTATCCACCCATCTGATTTTTAACATTCTCCTATAGCACCGCATTTCAAAAGCTTCTAATCTTTTCTTCTCAGATACTCCGATTGTCCAAGTTTCACTTCCATATAAAGCGACACTCCAAACATACAAACATACACTCTCAAAAATCTTTTCCTGACATTTAAATTAATTTTTGATGTAAACAAATTATATTTCTTACTGATGGCTCGTTTAGCTTGTGCTATTCGGCATTTTATATCGCTCCTGCTTCGTCCATCTTTAGTAATTCTACTTCCCAAATAACAAAATTCTCGTACCTCCATAATATTTTCTCCTCCTATTTTCACATTCAGTGGTCCATCTTTGTTATTTCTATTACATTTCATTACTTTTGTTTTGTTCTTGTTTATTTTCATGCGATAGTTCTTGCGTAGGACTTCATCTATGCCGTTCATTGTTTCTTCTAAATCCTTTTTATTCTCGGCTAGAATTACTATATCATCAGCAAATCGTAGCATCTTTATTTTTTCACCTTGTACTGTTACTCCAAATCTAAATTGTTCTTTAACACCATTAACTGCTAGTTCCATGTAAAGATTAAAAAGTAACGGAGATAGGGAACATCCTTGTCGGACTCCCTTTCTTAATACGGTTTCTTTCTTATGTTCTTCAATTATTACTGTTGCTGTTTGGTTCCTGTACATGTTAGCAATTGTTCTTCTATCTCTGTATTTGAACCCTATTTTTTTTAAAATGCTGAACATTTTATTCCAGTCTACGTTATCGAATGCCTTTTCTAGGTCTATAAACGCCAAGTATGTTGGTTTGTTTTTCTTTAATCTTCCTTCTACTATTAATCTGAGGCCTAAAATTGCTTCCCTTGTCCCTATACTTTTCCTGAAATCAAATTGATCTTCTCCTAACACTTCTTCCACTCTCCTCTCAATTCTTCTGTATAGAATTCTAGTTAAGATTTTTGATGCATGACTAGTTAAACTAATTGTTCTGTATTCTTCACATTTATCTGCCCCTGCTTTCTTTGGTATCATGACTATAACACTTTTTTTGAAGTCTGATGGATATTCCTCTTTTTCATAAATATTACACACCAGTTTGTATAATCTATCAATCGCTTCCTCACCTGCACTGCGCAGTAATTCTACAGGTATTCCGTCTATTCCAGGAGCCTTTCTGCCATTTAAATCTTTTAATGCTCTCTTAAATTCAGATCTCAGTATTGTTTCTCCCATTTCATCCTCCTCAACTTCCTCTTCTTCCTCTATAACACCATTTTCTAATTCATTTTCTCCGTATAACTCTTCAATATTTTCCACCCATCTATCGACTTTACCTTTCGTATTATATATTGGTGTACCATCTTTGTTTAACACATTATTAGATTTTAATTTATGTACCCCAATATTTTCCTTAACTTTACAGTATGCTCCGGCTATTTTACCAATGTTCATTTCTCTTTCCACTTCTGAACACTTTTCCTTATTCCACTCATCTTTCGCCAGTTTGCACTTCCTGTTTATAGCATTTCTTAATTGCAGATAGTTCCTTTTACTTTCTTCATCACTAGCATTCTTATATTTTCTACGTTCATCCATCAGCTGCAATATATCGTCTGAAACCCAAGGTTTTCTACCAGTTCTCTTTATTCCACCTAAGTTTGCTTCTGCTGATTTAAGAATTTCCTTTTTAACATTCTCCCATTCTTCTTCTACATTTTCTACCTTATCTTTTTTACTCAGACCTCTTGCGATGTCCTCCTCAAAAAACTTCTTTACTTCCTCAACTTCTCTAAATTCCACCGATTCATCTGACACCTTTTCTTCAGGTTTTTAAACCCCAATCTACATTTCATTATCACAAAATTATGATCGCTATCAATGTCTGCTCCAGGGTAAGTTTTGCAGTCAACGAGTTGATTTCTAAATCTTTGCTTAACCATGATATAATCTATCTGATATCTTGCAGTATCGCCTTGCTTTTTCCAAGTGTATATTCTTCTATTATGATTTTTAAATTGGGTGTTGGCAATTACTAAATTATACTTCGTCCAAAACTCTATAAGTCGGTCCCCTCTTTCATTCCTTTTTCCCAGCCCGTATTCACCCACTATATTTCCTTCCTTGCCTTTTCCAATGCTTGCTTTCCAATCTCCAACTATTATTAAATTTTCATCTCCTTTTACATATTTAATTGCTTCATCAATCTGTTCGTATACACACTCTACCTCATTATCATCATGTGCGCTTGTAAGCATATAGACGTTAACAATCGTTGTCGGTTTAGGTTTTGATTTTATCCTTATTACAATGATTCTATCGCTATGCGTTTTGAAATACTCTACTCTCTTCCCTAACTTCTTGTTCATTATGAAACCTACTCCTGCCTGCCCATTATTTGAAGCTGAGTTAATTATTCTAAAATCACCTGACCAAAAGTCGTTTTCCTCTACCCACCGAACCTCACTAATTCCTACTACATCCACATTTATCCTATCCATTTTCTAGCCTACCAACCTTTTTTAAACTTCTAACATTCAACTCGTAGAATCTTATTTTTTAATTTTCTTGTGACCCCTTCCTTAGTAGTCCCCACCCGGAGATCCAAAGGGGGGACTAGTTTACCTCCGGGATATTTTACCAAGGAAGGCGCCTCCATCATTGCTATATGAAAATGCAGAGAGCCACAGTTTCTTGGAAAAAAAGCAGCTGTAGTTTTCCATTGCTTTCAGCTGCGCAGTACTCAGAGGACTGAGTGATGTTGATATGGCCGTTTAAGTCATTCTGACTCACGCCCCTAACAACTACTGAAAGAGCTGCTGCCCTCTTTCAGGAATCATTCCTTAGTCTGGCTCTCAACAGATACCTCTTCGATATGGTTGCACCTTCGGTCCAGCTACTCTGTATCCCTGAGCACTCAAGCCCCCTCACCAACGGCAAGGTCTCATGATTCATAGAGGAGGTAAACCTAGTCATGGTACTACAACAAGGTGGCAGTTATTCAACAAATAGTTTGACAACTGTTTAAGTCCTGCCTACCTCCATCTACATCTGGAAATGGTTCATGCAGTGTAAGTTTTTAGGATGTTTAGTGGGGAAGGAGGGATAGTTGTACCTGATGTTTTGTAGGATGTACTTTTAATTTGTCTCAGTTTTGTCCATCCTCTTTTACTTTATTATTTAAATTACTGAACTTGTAGTACGCTACACAATTCATTTATATAATGGTTTGATATAAATATCAATTTATATAAATAGCAATTATGTAAATAAATTAATAGTAAACATGGTAACCTCTAAATCAATCACTTTAATATTCAGTTCTTGAAATTATGTAGTTCTTTGTACATCACAAGAAATATGGGATAGTGGTTCTATTAACCACCTAACCTTATCTATCAAAAGCAGTCTGTCAGTGGGCTGATAATCACTTCTTAAAGATATCTCATAACTTTAGCAGAATCTATTCATAGCAATTATATAGGCAATCTATACTGATATTCAATTGAATATTAATTTAAATGTTTCAACAATTTTCTCTTATACACTTTTATATACTTATGCTAATCACTGATAGACAACATCTCTCTAATGTAATTAATTATTAAAGTATTTTAAAGTATTATTGCTGAAAAAAGATCTCCAGAATTTCACTAGTGTAGCATGAACCCTGTACATTGTATACTTTTTTTTTACAAAAAAACAAAAAATATTTTAATTATACTATTTCCATCAAAATCTATCTATTATTTCATTCTAGGAATGAATTTATTTAACTGTATTGCCGTTTTTGTTATTAATGTTTTTATTTTTTTATTGTTTTCTCCAACCAGTTTTCCAGCTACTGTCAGGTCTGGGTGTGTTTTTAGGCACCTGCTACTGGCTTGCCAGGACTGACATAGCTGCATTGTAAGTGTAAATGTACCAGTAAATATGTAGTCTGGAACAGACTGAGATCAACCACTCCTGAGAAATGTGGTTAATTGAAACCCAACCGCCAAAGAACACCAGTATTCATAGTATATCATTCAAATCCTTGTAACCGCAACTGCCTTTTAGAATTCTCATCTTCAAAAATTAGCTAATTTTGTGATGATTAGTTTAACCACTAGTCTAATCCAGCAGGTTTTTTCTTATTAATTTGTTATATTTTTTAAATTTTTGTTTTGTTACAGATAAATTCTCCACTATGATGGGGTTGATGGGAACACCACAGCAACCATTAGATTTTACAATGGCTACTGATTGTCAAACTGTATTAGATTTAAGAAAAGTTAAAGGTGAAAATGATCATTATAATCAAGAATCAGTTATACAAACTTTAGATTATCAAAGAACAACTTCACCAAATTTTTCATGTTATCCGACTACTACAACAATTTTAAATCATCAACATATTCACCATTATCAAAATCATCTTCAACATAGAGAATCATCGGAAGATGGTTCAGAAAGAGGTTCGATATCTCCTCCTTCTGTTTCACCTCCTACATCGATCACATCACCATTTTTAGTAACAAGTAGTATTATATCGGGCAGTATTAACAGAAACGGTAAACCAACTAGACCATTTAAAGCGTATCCAAAAGATCCGTTATCATTACCAGTTGTATCAACAGCAGAAGCCATATTAGGTCATGCATCGAATGAAGCATATGCTGAATTTCGTAGAAGAATGTTATCACAAGTACAAGCAGTTACTAATAACAATTCAACTAATTCAAAAATGAAACGCTCTGTTAGTCCAAATCAACAACCTACATCTTGCAGCGATCAGGAAGGTAAAGATGCTGCATATTGGGAAAGAAGAAGAAAAAATAATGAAGCTGCGAAACGTTCAAGAGATGCAAGAAGAGCTAAAGAAGATGAAATTGCAATTAGAGCTGCTTTTCTTGAACAAGAAAATATACAATTAAAGTATGAAAATGCTACATTAAGAAATGAAGCTGCAAAATTAAGATGTCTGTTATACAACAGATGATTTAAATTTTATAATATTTATATATTTTGTGATAGTTATACAATGCAATGACATTTTTATTGTTTAATTATAAATGAACTGTGGTTTGTGTATACAAATAGATTTGTTTGAAAATAACAAACTTAATTTTTACAATTTATGTTCATTAATTATTTATTTTATATCATTTTCAGCATTTATATTTATTAATTTTTTGCATAATTGCACAACGTTATATAGTTTTAATAGACAAAATTTGTAATTGTTATGACTTGTTGAATAAGACTAAATGTTTAAGAGACTGAAATGAAATTTTATTATAGCTATATCAAATTTAGATATGACAATGATTTTATAATTGCTATATGGATTGGGCTAAAAAAATTATTTTTTTTTTTTACTATCACAGCTGTTCCATGTTTTTTTTTTTAAATTTTTTTTAATCACTGTGGCTTCACCAATAAATTTCATTCAATAACTTGTTTACAGGAAGTATAATTTTTCATATAAAAATTACATCTAACTGATTTTACATTGTTCCTGTTTGAAGTAAGTGAGATAGGTGAAACAGAATATCTATGGGTAAATGAAAAGATATTTCACAAAGTTGAACCGATTAATTACAACAAAAAGGATCTTGTTTGAACTAATTGAAATAGTTTGTGTAGAGAATACTATCATATGAATCTGATTCATGGAGGAGTAAGAAAATGGGAAAGGAATTATTAGGTAGTTATGAAATATGGTTATCGAGGAGAATAGAAAAAGAGAAAAATGAGAAATTAGAGTATTGACAAGAATAGGAAAGAGAAGAGTATGATGAAGATGATAAGGAAGAGGAACACATCTTGGATAGAACTTAACGTAAATAGAAACTGTCATCATAGAAGAATAGGTGGAATGAATTGGAGGAAGAAACATTGGGATCACTAAAACAGGAAGAAGGGAAGAATTTATAAGGTAATAAAGGAAAATGTTCAGGAATATAAAAAAGAGGATATTCAGTTGAAATCAATTGGATGAAATTCTGAGAAATATTTTTGCAAACAGATTCTTTTAAAATTAAGTGAATACAAAATGAAATTAATAGAATGTATTATCTTCAACTGATATAAAAATCTATCAATAAAACTAATCTAATACTTTTTATCATTTTAAATTCTGAACAAGGAGCTATTCCACCAATCTATTTTTACAAATTAAACTATCATATTAGTAAGTCTACAAGATGACTATTTCATACATAACATTAAATAAATGGAGAAGTTTGAAAATAAATCAATATGACAAATTCAGAACAAAAACAGTATACATAATAAGTTTTAAATATATTAAAAAATTAATATTTTTATCTTAAAATGTTCATTATTTATTTTATATAATTTTCAGTATTTATATTTATTATTTTTTGCATAATTGCCCAACGTTATGTAGTTTTAATAGAAAGAAATTTGTAATTGTTATGACTTGTTGAATAAGAGTAAATGTTTAAGAGACTGAAATGAAATTTTATAGTTGCTAAATAAAATTTAGATAAGACAATGATTTTTTAACTGCTATATGGATTGGGCTGAAAAAATTTATTTATTTTTTGACAATCATAGCTTAATGTTGTATTCTGTTTTTTGTTGTTTTTTTTAATCAGTGTTTCATCAATAAATTACATTCAATAACTTGTTTACAGGAAGTATAATTTTTCTAATAAAATTTATTTAGATAAAAATATTAATTTTTTAATGTATTTAAAAACTTATTAAAATATCCATAAAATTTTAAAGAAATCTAAAATAATTGATATATTAAAATATTAACATAATTATATTAATTGAGATTTGTTTTTAAACATCTGCATAGTCATTTTAATTGTTAAAAAAAAATTTATAGCATTTATTTTGTATTTTTTCTTCAGTGATTTATGAACCTTTTAAATTAAATATGGCTTTGGTCATTGGGATTTTAGCTTTATTTCATGTCTTTTAATCTCTAGATGCTGCTTAGGGAGATGAACCATCAGATAGTAAGACAATGAAGTCTACTATCTTACCTTTTTAACCTTATTTAACCTTATTTTATAAAGAATTTAGTTAACGTTTGAATAAAAAAAAAAATCATGGAGAATACGTCTTTCATAACTAAGTAATGCAGAGCTTTATTGATAATGAAATATGATTATTACATAAACGTAATTATTTAACACAATTAATAGCTTTTTTATGGCTGTTTTAAAATATTTTTATTAACTTGTGTTCATGAATGCATATTATATAAATCAAAGTTAAATGTAAAGACTGATTTTTGAGAGTGTTTTTATTTGTAAATATTTATTAATGAAGATTTTTTTATAGTATATAATGAAGTAGCCATGTTTTATTAATTATGTGTTCATTTTGTTTTCATGTGAATTGTGTATTTGTAGATATATAGTTTATATATTTTATTTATACATAATATGATTTAATTGATTGTAAATACTTGCTATTAGTTTAATAATATGGTGCTAATACAAACACTGAGAAAAATAAAATATAATAGATCATGTTATGTTGGGTATTAGGCAGTTTTGTTTAATGAAATTTTAAATGAATGTTGTATATTGTTTATGTTAACACAGTGGACTGCAGGCTGTGAAATAGTATAGTGTTAGATTAATTTGTGCTTATGTGCATACTCTGTACATATTTTTTTGTACTGTACTTCAAACAGGTTCAATGTAAAATCAGTTACGGTATTTATACGATAATTCGTGACTCTAGCTTATCCAAGTGACATAAAATTTTATAATAAGAGTTATCCTTACAGTAGTAAATTCTTATATTTATGGTAGTAAATTTTATAATTATTACAAGACTGAATAACAATAGAGGATTAGACAAATTCATTTAATAAGAGTAACAAAAAAAAGTGAGAATTTATAAAAAAGAATTTAAAAGAAAGTTAACATTTATATTGTAAAAAAATTTTTATTTTTTCAAATAAAAAAGGAGGAAATGAAACCTGAGTTTTAACATAAATAATCAATTTTATGAAGAAACAGTCACATAAATAAAAAAATATATTATTAATGTATATTTTGCATGTATATCGATATATCAATTTATAATAATGTACAAGTATACACCTGACCACCATGAGACATGTACTAATGAATTGGAATTTTCCACTAGTAATTACTACATTCTGGTGCTAAGCTAAGGGGGATGCACACACAGACAGCCACACATACAAATGCCGTTTAGTAGGGTAGGATAAAATACATCAAATATATTAGCAAATGCAGAACCTCTACCTCAAGTTTCATACTTTCAAATTATATTTTTTCCTCTAGTTAGTTCTCTGGTTTTTTTATTATAATTTATATAAACTGATAATACAATCAACTGTATGCTGCAAAAATAAAATATTTTTTCAGATAGTTTTTAGCCACACAAATATTCATTCTTATGTATACTGTTTTTGTTGTGAATTTCTCATATTGATTTATATTCAAACTTCCCCATTTATTTAATGTTATGTATGAAATAGTCATCTTGTAGACTTACTAAAATGATAGTTTAATTTGTAAAAATAGATTGGCAGAGTAGCTCCTCATGTAGTAGAAATACATTTATTCAGAATTTAAAATGATAAAAAGTATTAGATTAGTTTTGTTATAGATTTTTATATCAATTGAAGATGCATTACAATAATATTACAACAATATAATAATAATATTAAAATAATAACATTACATTAATAGATACATTCTATTAATTTCATTTCATATTCACTTAATTTTAAAAGAATCTGTTTGCAAAAATATTTCTGAGAATTTCATCCAACTTTGATTGATTTCAACTGAATATCCTCTTTTTTTATTCCTGAACATTTTTCTTTATTACCTTATAACTTCTTCCCTTCTTCCTGTTTTAGTGATCCCAGTGTTCTTCCTCCAATTCATTCCCCCTTCTCTTCTATGAAGACAGTCTCTATTTAGGTTAAGTTCTATCCAAGATGTGTTCCTATTCCTTATCATCTTCATCATACTCTTCTCTTTCCTATTCTTGTCAATACTATAATTTCTCATTTTTCTCTTTTTCTATTCTTCATAACATATTTCAAAGCTACCTAATAATTCCTTTCTCATCATCTTACTCTCCATGAATCAGATTCATATGACAGTATTCTCTACAAAAACTATTTCAATTAATTCAAGCAAGATCCTTTTTGTTGTAAGTAATCCTTTCAACTTTGGAAGATCTTTTCATTTACCCGTAAATTTTCTGATTCACCTGTTTCACACGGCTTGCAATCAGTCATCAAACTTTCCAAATGCATAAATGACTTTACTTATTCCATAATCTTTCCTTTTAGCAATATATTAATAGAACTTTTCCCTTGCAGACTCAACTCTACTAGATATGGATACTGTGAATTAATCAAACATATCTCGTGCCATAAATTATGGTTATACTTTATACATTAATATGATCTTCATTTTATAAAAAGGAATTTAAATTATTATTTTAATTAATTTACTTAAGATATATTGTATGATTAGAAAATACTTGTATTTTTAAATAAAATAATGGTAATTAAGAAATTATTATTTTAGAATTAAATTCACTTTATTTTTAATAGAAATGAATTAATTTGTATATAACTGATGTCAATTAATGAATAATATATATATTAATATATTGCATAGTAATATTAAATTAACTAAGCAATTAACTCATTCACATGTATACGATTTGAATTTAGTCATAATTTTTATATTATTAGATTTAAGTAACTAATGTAATTTTATATGTAATTTAATGTTTAAATATAATTTTATATTTTTTAAATTGTTTATTTTATTTTATACAAAGACAACATAACCTTTAATTCTTACTTAACTAACTTAGTTGAATACTTTTTTACCCAGCGGATGTCGAGGAACAAAGAACTCTCCACTTCTGTCTATCATTACCCAGCTGTTTTATCTTACTAAGATCTCTACCTCTTGCCTGAACCATTGTATGCACCCCATCTCTCTGTGAATGTCTGATTTCCATATTTATGACTGAATTCTGGTCCAATTAACTTTTGCTTTTAATAATGATACTTTGCAATGATAATGATACTTTTGCTTTTAATAATGAAGGTGTGCAGCTTATTGGCCTATAGCACCCGATCATGATGGAGGGGCTGCCTCATCTTGCTGCTGGGAGTGGAAACCCAAAACTTCTAGTGAGTTGGTCATCTTAACAGCTGAGCACCATGTGTAGGTCATTTGTTGAGTTGGAGTGAGAGAGGTTATGAGAATCCTCTTGTATAATCTGTCTGAATTCTTATATCGCATATCATCACTCCTGTTTACCAGAGCCGAAGCCCTCCCAAGATAAACTCCTGGTGCCCACCTTTAATTCTTAAATCAATAAAAGCGGCAGAGTATGATCATAGCAGTGTTATAACATAATGGATACAAAAGGTGTCTTGTTATTTTCAGTTCAGTTTCAGATTAACTATTTTCTGAGCCATCAATAAAAAGAAAAAAACGATCAGTGGTTATCAAAATGTTTACAATTCAAAAGTGGTTAAACTCAAAATCACCCAACTACTTCTTATTTACTCATATGTTTTATATTTAACAATTATTATGGTAACAAATCAGTTGTGTAAACTATTTGTTAATAAATGGATTATCATTCAGTTTTTCATTATCATTACTTTAAAAATGTAGTAATCATAAATTTGATTACAGTATAAATGCAAAAAGTATATAAAATTTCATCCATTTGATTCACTTTATTATATTTAAATATACCATATAACTATAAAATAAGATTTACAATAATATATGATAAAAGTAAATTAAAAATGAATGAAATACACTATAATGAATTTTTTATTTTCAATAAAAAAAATTGCACTGACGTAATTGTAACAATCCAATCATCAGCATGTGTTTGGATTGAATATACACTTTAAATTAGAACTAATTTCATTTCACTACAGCTTACAACTACAAAATGTCTGAATAGTGTACAGTAGTGGGGCAAAAAAAATGTATCCATTCCTTGGAGATACCTGTAATTAAGAAAAAAAAAACATTTTGTTAGTTATAATTAATGACAAAGTTTGAATTATATTGGTTATATGAATACACTGATCAATGTAATTTTTGTTTCCTAACATGCAGTACATGATTTTAACGTGTTTTTTGATGCTGAAAATTAGTATGAACTCAGAAAATTTCTATCACCCACCATATAATTAAAAAAAATTTTTTTTTTTTTTTTGTCTTCAGTCATTTGACTGGTTTGATGCAGCTCTCCAAGATTCCCTATCTAGTGCTAGTCGTTTCATTTCAGTATACCCTCTACATCCTACATCCCTAACAATTTGTTTTACATATTCCAAACGTGGCCTGCCTACACAATTTTTTCCTTCTACCTGTCCTTCCAATATTAAAGCGACTATTCCAGGATGCCTTAGTATGTGGCCCATAAGTCTGTCTCTTCTTAGCTATATTTTTCTAAATGCTTCTTTCTTCATCTATTTGCCGCAATACCTCTTCATTTGTCACTTTATCCACCCATCTGATTTTTAACATTCTCCTATAGCACCACATTTCAAAAGCTTCTAATCTTTTCTTCTCAGATACTCCGATTGTCCAAGTTTCACTTCCATATAAAGCGACACTCCAAACATACACTCTCAAAAATCTTTTCCTGACATTTAAATTAATTTTTGATGTAAACAAATTATATTTCTTACTGAAGGCTCGTTTAGCTTGTGCTATTTGGCATTTTATATCGCTGCTGCTTCATCCGTCTTTAGTAATTCTACTTCCCAAATAACAAAATTCTTCTACCTCCATAATCTTTTCTCCTCCTATTTTCACATTCAGTGGTCCATCTTTGTTATTTCTACAACATTTCATTACTTTTGTTTTGTTCTTGTTTATTTTCATGCGATAGTTCTTGCGTAGGACTTCATCTATGCCGTACATTGTTTCTTCTAAATCCTTTTTATTCTAGGAGCCTTTCTGCCATTTAAATCTTTTAATGCTCTCTTAAATTCAGATCTCAGTATTGTTTCTCCCATTTCATCCTCCTCAACTTCCTCTTCTTCCTCTATAACACCATTTTCTAATTCATTTCCTCTGTATAACTCTTCAATATTTTCCACCCATCTATCGACTTTACCTTTCGTATTATATATTGGTGTACCATCTTTGTTTAACACATTATTAGATTTTAATTTATGTACCCCAATATTTTCCTTAACTTTCCTGTATCCTCCGGCTATTTTACCAATGTTCTTTTCTCTTTCCACTTCTGAACACTTTTCCTTAATCCACTCATCTTTCGGCAGTTTGCACTTCCTGTTTATAGCATTTCTTAATTGCAGATAGTTCCTTTTACTTTCTTCATCACTAGCATTCTTATATTTTCTACGTTCATCCATCAGCTGCAATATATCGTCTGAAACCCAAGGTTTTCTACCAGTTCTCTTTATTCCGCCTAAGTTTGCTTCTGCTGATTTAAGAATTTCCTTTTTAACATTCTCCCATTCTTCTTCTACATTTTCTACCTTATCTTTTTTACTCAGACCTCTTGCGATGTCCTCCTCAAAAAACTTCTTTACTTCCTCAACTTCTCTAAATTCCACCGATTCATCTGACACCTTTTCTTCAGGTTTTTAAACCCCAATCTACATTTCATTATCACCAAATTATGGTCGCTATCAATGTCTGCTCCAGGGTAAGTTTTACAGTCAACGAGTTGATTTCTAAATCTTTGCTTAACCATGATATAATCTATCTGATACCTTGCAGTATCGCCTGGCTTTTTCCAAGTGTATATTCTTCTATTATGATTTTTAAATTGGGTGTTGGCAATTACTAAATTATACTTCGTGCAAAACTCTATAAGTCGGTCCCCTCTTTCATTCCTTTTGCCCAGCCCGTATTCCCCCACTATATTTCCTTCCTTACCTTTTCCAATGCTTGCATTCTAATCTCAACTATTATTAAATTTTCATCTCCTTTTATGTGTTTAATTGCTTCATCAATCTCTTCGTATATACACTCTACCTCATCATCATCATGGGCGCTTGTAGGCATATAGACGTTAACAATCGTTGTCGGTTTAGGTTTTGATATTATCCTTATTACAGTGATTCTATCGCTATGCGTCTTTAAATACTCCACTCTCCTCCCTATCTTCTTGTTCATCACGAAACCTACTACTGCCTGCCCATTATTTGACGATGAATTAATTACTCTAAAATCCCTCGACTAAAAGTCGCACTCCTCCTCCCACTGAACCTCACTAATTCCTACTATATCCACCTTCATCCCATTCATTTCCCTTTATAAATTTTCTAGCCTACCAATCCTTTTTTAGCTTCTAACATTAAAATTTGTAATAAAATTTTGTAATTTTATTAAAAGAATTTTTTTTTTCATTTTTCAACATATAGTTAACATTTTAAGCTCCTATATTGTGTTTTGTTAGCTCATTTTTTATTGTTTAACTTTGTTAAAATAATTTGTAACCTATAAATAAACAATACTAGACAAAGAATTAAATCATATCACAGTCACATATTATGACATCATATCTAATACTGAAGAGTGAGCCTTCATGGACAAGATTAATCATGTCTGTGCAGGTCAAAACATGTAGCTGAAAACACAGCTGTGTTGTTTGTATTAAGCACTGGATTTAGGAATTAATTAATTTTGTTCAGTCTTATTGCTGTCTTAAGTTTGTTAACAGTGCAGTGTCATAATGCCTTGAAATTGTGTAAATGATGTGGATGCCTTTTTTTATGTGTGTGGTGAGTTTAACAGAAAAAACATTACACCTTTAATTAAAAAAGTATATCATTCGTACTTTCAGTGTAAAATAGGTGATCAGGATAAGACACGGACTCCTCATATAGTATGCACTAATTGTTCTGCATATTTAAGAGGATGGCTGAAAGGAACACGGAAGGCTTTGCAATTTGGTGTACCTACGTTTTGGCATGAACCAAAGGATCAATCATGTAACTGATTGTTACTTTTGTTTGACAAGTGAGTCTGGATATTCTAATAAATCTAAACATATTGTAAAATATCCTTCACTGCAATCTGCAATCAGGCCTATACCTCACAGTGCAATTATTCCAGTTCCTGAGCCACCTATGAATGTATGTTTCAAAAGCAGCGATGAAGAATCAGGCAGTACTGAAGAAGACAACAATAATTTTGATTTTGAATTGTCTTCCAATAAGCCACTTCTTATATCACAAGGTGAATTACATCACTGTTAGGGATTTAAATTTATCAAATAATCAAGCTGAACTCTTAGGATCAAGACTGCGAGGTTGGAATTTACTTCAAAAAAATACAAAAATTTCGGGCTTTTGAAGCCGACAAGAACTTTCTCAGTACTTTATTGATGAAAATAATTTGGTTGATTGCACAAATATTGATGAGCCTATGTTGCACTTAGGGCAAATTCATAAACCTGAGGACTGGCGCCTCTTCATAGATCGTCAAAGCATAGTTTAAAAGCGGTTCTACTACACAACGGTAACAAATATCCTTCGATACCAATCGCTTATGGCATTAATTTGAGAGACATACGATGTGATGAAAACATTCTTGAAAAAATAAATTATAAAAAACATAGCTGGAACATATGTGATGATTTGAACGTTATTTTGTTAGCCATGCAGTTAGACTATACTAAGTACATGTGTTTTCTTTGTGAATGGGACAGCCGAGCTACGAATAAACATTATGTTACCAAAGAGTGGAAGAAATGAGAACTTAACTTCAAATGGGAAAAATATTATTCATAAGCCCTTTGTTGAACCCAAAAATATATTTTTACCTCTTCTCCATATCAAGCTAGGACTAATGAAAAATTTTGTAAAAGCAATGAAGAAGGATAATCCTGGATTTTTGTACATCAGGCAGAAATTTCCGAATATAAGTGAAGGAAAAATTAAAGAAGAAATATTTGTTGTTCCTCAAATAAGAGAGTTGGTCAAAGATGATGTATTTTTGAACTTAGATAATGTAGAAGTCCAGCTTGGGCTTTATTTAAAGGCGTTTGCAAAACGTTTCTCAGTAAATAAAAATTACCACGATATTGTTAATCAACTTCTTACTTCATACAGAGCTATGGGTTGTAATATGACTGAAAATACATTTCCTCCACTCACATCTGGATTTTTCCCCGGACAACCTTGGAGATGTAAGTGACAAACACGGTGAACTTTGAACTTTTCTACCAAGACATTTTGGTGACAGAAAGCTGCAATAAAGGGAAATGGAATACTAACATGCTAGATGATTACTATTGGACATTAATTCAGGATGTGCCTGAGGCTACTTGTTGATTTCGTTGCCTGAGGCAACGAAATCATTCTAACACAGATATAGCCATACAAAGTTATAAATTTTACAGATTTTAATTATATTTTCCCTTAATTTTTTTTAAAGCATAATTTATTTAAAACTAAAGGTGATAGAAAAATTGTATTTACATATCTGTAATGTATACAAAAAAGCAATTCAAGAAATAGTATCACACTTAGAGAAACATTAAACTTTTTTTTGTGTGTGTGTTAGTGTAATTTATACTTTACTGAACATATTTACTCTTTACAAGTTTAGAGAACTGATATGAAACTCTTTTCATGAATTTTGATTTTAGATAGATATGCAAATAGGAACACATATGCATATAAAACATGCATAAATAGCATGTTAAGTAGGAACTAAGTTCCTAATTTTTGAAAAATTAGCTTTTTCATTGTATAGTATGGTGATTCTCAAACTGTGCATTACAGCACCCCGTGCAGCTGTAACCTCTTCACAGGGGCTCTGCAAAATATTGTAAAAGCTAAGTATGTTTATTAACATTAATCTAATGTTAATAAATTAAAAATTAATGAAGGTACACAAGTTTAATTTATTTTAATCTCTTACTTACGAGTAGTCATACTTTTACTTAGGGTAGAGTGCCATGGAAAATTTTAATTGAAAAAGGGTGCTGCAACTCGGAAAATTTTAGGAACCACTGGTATAGTATATTCATATTAAAAAAATAACAATGGATTACTTTCTGTGTATAAACAAATAGAAAATATCCTTTTGGAATAAGCAATGACAGCTTTTAAAGCTGTTACCATACCAGTAATCAAATTTTCTTATTATTTTATGTGTAGAATATTCTGCTTTTAAGTTTCACTTGCTGGGATTGAATCAGACTCCAAATGATTTAGAAGCCAGGTTGCTAACCACAAAATTTGACTTTTCTATATGATTTAAAAAAACACAATTTGAATATTTTATTTTCAAGACCAGTTATTTTACTCAGTTTTTTTAAATCTTCCTTCCATAAGTAATTTGTAAATTAAATATTATTTGTATTTTAGAAACATTTGATTATCTCGTCATCAATCATTACATTAAATATATTGATGAAGGAATACACAAAATTAACTCTTAAGATAAATATGAAATTTAGGGCAGAATCTTATAGAGGAAAACTCGTTTTTCAAAGGAAAATTGTTGGGCCATGTATAAAAATATTCAGATTAATTATTTTGATAATGGAGCAACAACTAGTAGAAGGTAAAAACTGTAGAGGATGTATAAAACAGATATTCAAGAATGCAGGTTGCAGTAAATGTGTTGTTAAAAGATTTGTTTGTATTAATGTTTAACACCAACACATTTCTGCTTTTTTCTGAGAAGAAAGTAATAGTACCAAACTATTCAACTACAGAAGAAGAAAAACATTGTAGATGATTTTTATAATTTATCAGTACTTGAAAAAAATTCGCTAATTATAAAAGTAATTTATAATTAATATTTTATTCAAGATAATTAAATTCATACCAACATTTTCTTTGTTTTTATTAATATAGTTTTTTATTACAAAAAAAAATATTTAAATAATAAACGTTTTACTGCAAATTGATGATTTTAACCTTTAGTTGCTTAGAATTTGGTTAAACTAAGCCTAATGAATTATTAGTACGTAAAATATTATACTAGCCATAATTAAAAAATAATAAAAATCCATGAATAAAAATTATACTGTGTTTAGTGCGTGGTAGCTCTACCTGTCGTAATGTGGTGTAACTATATAAACATAAAATAAAATATATTTAAAAAATATCAAGTTTGCTTCTGATTAGTCTTTAAATTAACTAATTCTATTAAATATAATTTTTATTGTGTTTAAAAACAAATTAATTTTAAATTACAGTGATGAAAGGGTGTGCTTTATAAAAAAAAAGTCAAAACTTCTCAAAATTCAGTTACATATGATTTGAATCAGGATACTACGGTTTCGAAACGTGCGTTAACTTTGCGCAGTGGCGATATCGTAACCGATGAAGTTCATCTGAGGTGCGATTATTGCTAGTTGAAAACTTTTACCAATACCCCGCTATGTGGTCGTGAAATATCGACCGCTACGGCAATTTTTGAAACTCCTACGGGAGTTGTAAATCAAAGTAATTTAGAATATAACCCAGAATAGTACGGTGTAAGATTGAATTAGGGAGAAATTCGCTTTAAACCTATGGCTGTGCGCCCCGACGCAGCTCTGTACCCGACTCTTACTTCGTTTCCACATTATTCTCGGCATTGTTAGATTCTTTCTTTGGTTCTCTAACGATTCGATTCCATTGCTTTATTTATAAGGTCTGTTGTGGAACAGTGCACACAATGTGAGCTATTATTTCAATCGACAGAATCAGGAATGTGAACGTGTTTAAGTGGGAATGATGATGACGGATGACCGATCAGTAAATAGGTGTTTTTTAATGATAAAGGTACAGTTGATCATATGACCTACGTTGTATATACTGTTGCTATTAATTTTATAAATTTTATTTCTATCTTAGCTTCATCCTGGTTCTTCTGCTTTTAACAATATCATAAGTGGCAATTGTTTTCGATGTTTCCAGTTATACCCAAATAAAATTGTAAATAAATATTTGGATCTTAAACAAGGGGAAAGCACATCGGTTCAAATCCGACTTCATTTCCTTTTTTTAATTTAAATATTTTTTTTTTGTCTTCAGTCATTTGACTGGTTTGATGCAGCTCTCCAAGATTCCCTATGTAGTGCTAGTCGTTTCATTTCAGTATACCCTCTACATCCTACATCCACAACTTTAATATAATCAATAATGTAAATTTTCATTTAACAATATTGATGGTGACTAAAAAGAATGTTTTTATATAAGAAATTTTGCAGCAAGTTGGTGTACTAGTTATTATGTAATTTTATCTCGGTTTTTATCCGTTAAAGTAATGTTAATATCTTTTTACAACAACTACAGTTGTTTTTATATTAACCAAAGCATAGGTATTATGCTTTAGCTTAGAATGGATGGTAATCCATTCTAATTTGCTTGCAAAATTCGTACATTTTTTTTTTATTACTACCAATACATTGCTCTACTGAGAAAGTAATAGCAGCAATATTCAATATTTATTAGAACAGTTATGTAAAACTATAAGTTACCGACGATTTAAATTTATAAACTAACTTTTTTAACGAAATAATATTTTTCATTTGTTTTCTGTTAATTATAATAATTATGAATTGTCATTCGTCTGTTAATTATACAAATTATGAATTAGCTATTTAGTATCTGTGTAAACTAACAGGTTTAATTAAAATAAGTGAAAATGGTGTTATAGAGGAAGAAAGGGAAGTTGAGGAGGATGAAATGGGAGAAACAATACTGAGATCTGAATTTAAGAGAGCATTAAAAGATTTAAATGGCAGAAAGGCTCCTGGAATAGACGGAATACCTGTAGAATTACTGCGCAGTGCAGGTGAGGAAGCGATTGATAGATTATACAAACTGGTGTCTAATATTTATGAAAAAGGGGAATTTCCGTCAGACTTCAAAAAAAGTGTTATAGTTATGATACATACCTTTGAAAGCAGGGGCAGATAAATATGAAGAATATAGAACAATTAGTTGTACAACTAGTCATGCATCAAAAATCTTAGCTAGAATTTTATACAGAAGAATTGAGAGGAGAGTGGAAGAAGTGTTAGGAGAAGACCAATTTCGTTTCAGGAAAATTTTAGGCCTCAGATTAATAGTAGAAGGAAGATGAAAGAAAAACAAACCAACATACTTGGCGTTTATAGACCTAGAAAAGGCATTCGATAACGTAGACTGGAATAAAATGTTCAGCATTTTAAAAAAAATAGGGTTCAAATACAGAGATAGAAGAACAATTGCTAACATGTACAGGAACCAAACAGCAACAATAACAATTGAAGAACATAAGAAAGAAGCCCTAATAAGAAAGGGAGTCCGACAAGGATGTTCCCTATCTCCGTTACTTTTTAATCTTTACATGGAACTAGCAGTTAATGATGTTAAAGAACAATTTAGATTCGGAGTAACAGTACAAGGTGAAAAGATAAAGATGCTACGATTTGCTGATGATATAGTAATTCTAGCCGAGAGTAAAAAGGATTTAGAAGAAACAATGAACGGCATAGATGAAGTCCTATGCAAGAACTATCGCATGAAAATAAACAAGAACAAAACAAAAGTAATGAAATGTAGTAAAAATAACAAAGATGGACCGCTGAATGTGAAAATAGGAGGAGAAAAGATTATGGAGGTAGAAGAATTTTGTTATTTGGGAAGTAGAATTACTAAAGATGGACGAAGCAGGAGCGATATAAAATGCCAAATAGCACAAGCAAAACGAGCCTTCAGTAAGAAATATAATTTGTTTACATCAAAAATTAATTTAAATGTCAGGAAAATATTTTTGAAAGTGTATGTTTGGAGTGTCGCTTTATATGGAAGTGAAACTTGGACGATCGGAGTATCTGAGAAGAAAAGATTAGAAGCTTTTGAAATGTGGTGCTATAGGAGAATGTTAAAAGTCAGATGGGTGGATAAAGTGACAAATGAAGAGGTATTGCGGCAAATAGATGAAGAAAGAAGCATTTGGAAAAATATAGTTAAAAGAAGAGCCAGACTTATAGGCCACATACTAAGGCATCCTGGAATAGTCGCTTTAATATTGGAAGGACAGGTAGAAGGAAAAAATTGTGTAGGCAGGCCACGTTTGGAATATGTAAAACTAATTGTTAGGGATGTAGGATGTAGAGGGTATACTGAAATGAAACGACTAGCACTAGATAGGGAATCTTGGAGAGCTGCATCAAACCAGTCAAATGACTGAAGACAAAAAAAAAAAAAAAATTTTTTTTAATTATATGGTGGGTGATAGAAATTTTCTGAGTTCATACTAATTTTCAGCATCAAAAAACACCTTAAAATCATGTACTGCATGTTAGGAAACAAAAATTACATTGATCAGTGTATTCATATAACCAATATAATTCAAACTTTGTCATTAATTATAACTAACAAAATGTTTTTTTTTTCTTAATTACAGGTATCTGCAAGGAATGGATACATTTTTTTTGCCCCACTACTGTACACTATTCAGACATTTTGTAGTTGTAAGCTGTAGTGAAATGAAATTAGTTCTAATTTAAAGTGTATATTCAATCCAAACACATGCTGATGATTGGATTGTTACAATTACGTCAGTGCAATTTTTTTTATTGAAAATAAAAAATTCATTATAGTGTATTTCATTCATTTTTAATTTACTTTTATCATATATTATTGTAAATCTTATTTTATAGTTATATGGTATATTTAAATATAATAAAGTGAATCAAATGGATGAAATTTTATATACTTTTTGCATTTATACTGTAATCAAATTTATGATTACTACATTTTTAAAGTAATGATAATGAAAAACTGAATGATAATCCATTTATTAGCAAATAGTTTACACAACTGATTTGTTACCATAATAATTCTTAAATATAAAACATTATGAGTAAATAAGAAGTAGTTGGGTGATTTTGAGTTTAACCACTTTTGAATTGTAAACATTTTGATAACCACTGATCGTTTTTTTCTTTTTATTGATGGCTCAGAAAATAGTTAATCTGAAACTGAACTGAAAATAACAAGACACCTTTTGTATCCATTATGTTATAACACTGCTATGATCATACTCTGCCGCTTTTATTGATTTAAGAATTAAAGGTGGGCACCAGGAGTTTATCTTGGGAGGGCTTCGGCTCTGGTAAACAGGAGTGATGATATGCGATATAAGAATTCAGACAGATTATACAAGAGGATTCTCATAACCTCTCTCACTCCAACTCAACAAATGACCTACACATGGTGCTCAGCTGTTAAGATGACCAACTCACTAGAAGTTTTGGGTTTCCACTCCCAGCAGCAAGATGAGGCAGCCCCTCCATCATGATCGGGTGCTATAGGCCAATAAGCTGCACACCTTCATTATTAAAAGCAAAAGTATCATTATCATTGCAAAGTATCATTATTAAAAGCAAAAGTTAATTGGACCAGAATTCAGTCATAAATATGGAAATCAGACATTCACAGAGAGATGGGGTGCATACAATGGTTCAGGCAAGAGGTAGAGATCTTAGTAAGATAAAACAGCTGGGTAATGATAGACAGAAGTGGAGAGTTCTTTGTTCCTCGACATCCGCTGGGTAAAAAAGTATTCAACTAAGTTAGTTAAGTAAGAATTAAAGGTTATGTTGTCTTTGTATAAAATAAAATAAACAATTTAAAAAATATAAAATTATATTTAAACATTAAATTACATATAAAATTACATTAGTTACTTAAATCTAATAATATAAAAATTATGACTAAATTCAAATCGTATACATGTGAATGAGTTAATTGCTTAGTTAATTTAATATTACTATGCAATATATTAATATATATATTATTCATTAATTGACATCAGTTATATACAAATTAATTCATTTCTATTAAAAATAAAGTGAATTTAATTCTAAAATAATAATTTCTTAATTACCATTATTTTATTTAAAAATACAAGTATTTTCTAATCATACAATATATCTTAAGTAAATTAATTAAAATAATAATTTAAATTCCTTTTTATAAAATGAAGATCATATTAATGTATAAAGTATAACCATAATTTATGGCACGAGATATGTTTGATTAATTCACAGTATCCATATCTAGTAGAGTTGAGTCTGCAAGGGAAAAGTTCTATTAATATATTGCTAAAAGGAAAGATTATGGAATAAGTAAAGTCATTTATGCATTTGGAAAGTTTGATGACTGATTGCAAGCCGTGTGAAACAGGTGAATCAGAAAATTTACGGGTAAATGAAAAGATCTTCCAAAGTTGAAAGGATTACTTACAACAAAAAGGATCTTGCTTGAATTAATTGAAATAGTTTTTGTAGAGAATACTGTCATATGAATCTGATTCATGGAGAGTAAGATGATGAGAAAGGAATTATTAGGTAGCTTTGAAATATGTTATGAAGAATAGAAAAAGAGAAAAATGAGAAATTATAGTATTGACAAGAATAGGAAAGAGAAGAGTATGATGAAGATGATAAGGAATAGGAACACATCTTGGATAGAACTTAACCTAAATAGAGACTGTCTTCATAGAAGAAAAGGGGGAATGAATTGGAGGAAGAACACTGGGATCACTAAAACAGGAAGAAGGGAAGAAGTTATAAGGTAATAAAGAAAAATGTTCAGGAATAAAAAAAGAGGATATTCAGTTGAAATCAATCAAAGTTGGATGAAATTCTCAGAAATATTTTTGCAAACAGATTCTTTTAAAATTAAGTGAATATGAAATGAAATTAATAGAATGTATCTATTAATGTAATGTTATTATTTTAATATTATTATTATATTGTTGTAATATTATTGTAATGCATCTTCAATTGATATAAAAATCTATAACAAAACTAATCTAATACTTTTTATCATTTTAAATTCTGAATAAATGTATTTCTACTACATGAGGAGCTACTCTGCCAATCTATTTTTACAAATTAAACTATCATTTTAGTAAGTCTACAAGATGACTATTTCATACATAACATTAAATAAATGGGGAAGTTTGAATATAAATCAATATGAGAAATTCACAACAAAAACAGTATACATAAGAATGAATATTTGTGTGGCTAAAAACTATCTGAAAAAATATTGTATTTTTGCAGCATACAGTTGATTGTATTATCAGTTTATATAAATTATAATAAAAAAACCAGAGAACTAACTAGAGGAAAAAATATAATTTGAAAGTATGAAACTTGAGGTAGAGGTTCTGCATTTGCTAATATATTTGATGTATTTTATCCTACCCTACTAAACGGCATTTGTATGTGTGGCTGTCTGTGTGTGCATCCCCCTTAGCTTAGCACCAGAATGTAGTAATTACTAGTGGAAAATTCCAATTCATTAGTACATGTCTCATGGTGGTCAGGTGTATACTTGTACATTATTATAAATTGATATATCGATATACATGCAAAATATACATTAATAATATATTTTTTTATTTATGTGACTGTTTCTTCATAAAATTGATTATTTATGTTAAAACTCAGGTTTCATTTCCTCCTTTTTTATTTGAAAAAATAAAAATTTTTTTACAATATAAATGTTAACTTTCTTTTAAATTCTTTTTTATAAATTCTCACTTTTTTTTGTTACTCTTATTAAATGAATTTGTCTAATCCTCTATTGTTATTCAGTCTTGTAATAATTATAAAATTTACTACCATAAATATAAGAATTTACTACTGTAAGGATAACTCTTATTATAAAATTTTATGTCACTTGGATAAGCTAGAGTCACGAATTATCGTATAAATACCGTAACTGATTTTACATTGAACCTGTTTGAAGTACAGTACAAAAAAATATGTACAGAGTATGCACATAAGCACAAATTAATCTAACACTATACTATTTCACAGCCTGCAGTCCACTGTGTTAACATAAACAATATACAACATTCATTTAAAATTTCATTAAACAAAACTGCCTAATACCCAACATAACATGATCTATTATATTTTATTTTTCTCAGTGTTTGTATTAGCACCATATTATTAAACTAATAGCAAGTATTTACAATTAATTAAATCATATTATATTACTCCAAATCTAAATTGTTCTTTAACACCATTAACTACTAGTTCCATGTAAAGATTAAAAAGTAACGGAGATAGGGAACATCCTTGTCGGACTCCCTTTCTTAATAAGGTTTCTTTCTTATGTTCTTCAATTATTACTGTTGCTGTTTGGTTCCTGTACATGTTAGCAATTGTTCTTCTATCTCTGTATTTGAACCCTATTTTTTTTAAAATGCTGAACATTTTATTCCAGTCTACGTTATCGAATGCCTTTTCTAGGTCTATAAACGCCAAGTATGTTGGTTTGTTTTTCTTTCATCTTCCTTCTACTATTAATCTGAGGCCTAAAATTGCTTCCCTTGTCCCTATACTTTTCCTGAAATCAAATTGATCTTCTCCTAACACTTATTCCACGCTCCTCTCAATTCTTCTGTATAGAATTCTAGTTAAGATTTTTGATGCATGACTAGTTAAACTAATTGTTCTGTATTCTTCACATTTATCTGCCCCTGCTTTCTTTGGTATCATGACTATAACACATTTTTTGAAGTCTGATGGATATTCCTCTTTTTCATAAATATTACACACCAGTTTGTATAATCTATCAATCGCTTCCTCACCTGCACTGCGCAGTAATTCTACAGGTATTCCGTTTATTCCAGGAGCCTTTCTGCCATTTAAATCTTTTAATGCTCTCTTAAATTCAGATCTCAGTATTGTTTCTCCCATTTCATCCTCCTCAACTTCCCCTTCTTCCTCTATAACACCATTTTCTAATTCATTTCCTCCGTATAACTCTTCAATATATTCCACCAATCTATCGACTTTACCTTTCGTATTATATATTGGTGTACCATCTTTGTTTAACACATTATTAGATTTTAATTTATGTACCCCAAAATTTTCCTTAACTTTCCTGTATGCTCCGTCTATTTTACCAATGTTCATTCCTCTTTCCACTTCTGAACAATTTTCTTTAATCCACTCTTCTTTCGCCAGTTTGCACTTCCTGTTTATAGCATTTCTTAATTGCCGATAATTCCTTTTACTTTCTTCATCATTAGCATTCTTATATTTTCTACGTTCATCCATCAGCTGCAATATATCGTCTGAAACCCAAGGTTTTCTACCAGTTCTCTTTATTCCACCTAAGTTTGCTTCTGCTGATTTAAGAATTTCCTTTTTAACATTCTCCCATTCTTCTTCTACATTTTCTACCTTATCTTTTTTACTCAGACCTCTTGCGATGTCCTCCTCAAAAAACTTCTTTACTTCCTCAACTTCTCTAAATTCCACCGATTCATCTGACACCTTTTCTTCAGGTTTTTAAACCCCAATCTACATTTCATTATCACAAAATTATGATCGCTATCAATGTCTGCTCCAGGGTAAGTTTTGCAGTCAACGAGTTGATTACTAAATCTTTGCTTAACCATGATATAATCTATCTGATATCTTGCAGTATCGCCTTGCTTTTTCCAAGTGTATATTCTTCTATTATGATTTTTAAATTGGGTGTTGGCAATTACTAAATTATACTTCGTCCAAAACTCTATAAGTCGGTTCCCTCTTTCATTCCTTTTGCCCAGCCCGTATTCACCCACTATATTTCCTTCCTTGCCTTTTCCAGTGCTTGCATTCCAATCTCCAACTATTATTAAATTTTCATTTCCTTTTACGTGTTTAATTGCTTCATCAATCTCTTCGTATACACACTCTACCTCATCATCATCATGGGCGCTTGTAGCCATATAGACGTTAACAATCGTTGTCGGTTTAGGTTTTGATTTTATCCTTATTACAATGATTCTATCGCTATGCGTTTTGAAATACTTCACTCTCCTCCCTATCTTCTTGTTCATCACGAAACCTACTCCTGCCTGCCCATTATTTGATGCTGAGTTAATTACTCTAAAATCACCTGACCAAAAGTTGCCTTCCTCTTCCCACCGAACCTCATTAATTCCTACTATATCCACATTTGTCCTACCCATTTCCCTTTTGAAATTTTCTAGCCTACCAACCTTTTTTAAGCTTCTAACATTCCACGCTCCGACTCGTAGAATGTTATTTTCTAATTTTCTGGTGACCCCTTCCTTAGTAGTCCCCACCCGGAGTTCCGAACGGGGGACTATTTTACCTCCGGAATATTTTACCAAGGAAGGCGCCTCCATTATTGCTATGTGAAAATGCAGAGAGCCACATTTTCTTGGAAAAAAGCAGCTGTAGTTTTCCATTGCTTTCAGCTGCGCAGTACTCAGAGGACTGAGTGATGTTAATACGGCCGTTTAAGTCATTGTGACTCACGCCCCTAACAACTACTAAAAGAGCTGCTGCCCTCTTTCAGGAATCATTCCTTAGTCTGGCTCTCAACAGATACCTCTCCGATATGGTTGCACCTTCGGTCCAGCTACTCTGTATCCCTGAGCACTCAAGCCCCCTCACCAACGGCAAGGTCTCATGATTCATAGAGGAGGAATTTAAATATATTGATATATTAATAACAGTGGGTAACGAAAATAATTTTTTTTTTTTTTTTTTTGTTTCAAGGAGATAAATGTGATTCTGATAGTATTTTTTCTCCTGAATTCAAATATGATATCCTGATGATACATGATATTTTGCAATATATAAGTAAACTTATGGATATATCGTCGCAAAGCTCTCAATGAGGGCTTATTACTGTAGTTAAGAAAAATCCAAATTTTTGGATGTTACATTTCCAACTAGATGTTATATTTAACCCATCATGCAAGATTTCCGAGAGACAGGCATTTATTTCAAACATTTTAATACTTTCTGCATTCTTAACTACACAATATTCAAACATTTGACTCACCTAGACTTACAATATTCTTTAGTTTAGATATACTCTTCTTTTAATTAAGTATTCCTAGGATTTTTTTTTCAGAGGTAGCTTAATTGTAAGGCTTAACGTTGAAAATGTTACTATGATTTATTTCTTTGGACATTTATAAATTTTTTTTATTTATACCATACATTGAAAATGTATAAACTATATAAATAAGAATAAAGTGATTTTCACGTAAAAGGTAGTTAGTGGCTCCTTTATTTCTTATTCTTTTAACTGGATTTTATCATTCTTTTCATTAACAATCAATAGCTTCAGTTAAGTATGAGGATTACCCTTAATATTAAGTCAAAATTAATTGTATTATTACTTCTTTACTCTAAGAGGAATTTACTTCTTTTCAATATTTTTTACTTGCAAAGTAAATGTTATATTTAACTAAACTCCTTTATTTAATTCATTCATTCATTCGGCTCTGAGAAAACATCGATATGAATGGTTTTCTAAATCGAGGCCAATTACAGCTTCATGAAAGGAGTTCGCACAGAGGATTGCATCTTAAATGCTCTTGTCAAATGGAAAGCGCCAACTGTAAATATGTTTTGGCAATTTTTATTGACATAGAGGCAGGCAGTATTTCCTTCCTTGTGTTGGAGTTCTGTTCTCTATGAGTTGGAACGCCGCAATGTTCCCGTAGTCCTACAGGCCATGGTACTTGTCTAACCGTACAGCTCTGTTTAAGGATGCACCCCTAGTTGTGGAAAACACCATCACCAGGGTAAGCCCGCAGGGTTCCATTCTCGGTCCCTTGCTGCGAAACCTGGTATTCGACGGATTCTGGGATTGACATTCCCAGAAGGGGTCAAACGAAGGGCTTTCGCCGATGACTGTCTCTTGTTAGTTCATGGTAATTTACGAACACAGCTAGAAGACCAGGAGCAGGCGGCTTTGTCAACCGCAGAGGGCTAGATGGACATTCAAAATTTAAAGATTTCTGTGGCCAAGACGAAGCATATGCTTCTCAAGGGTGCAAACAAATTATCAAACTGTCATAACCCCCATATTAAGTGCAAAGGCTGTGTAATCGCCCGAGTTAGAGTTTATATCTACCGAGGTGTTTTGTTTGATGAGAAGTTGCTGTTTAGCAACCACATTAGGCATGTAGCGGCAGACGCCGTCTCTGTGATGTGCAAGCTTAGGAGGAATGCTCGGAAGGATTATGGGCTGTCAAATGTACATAGTGTACCGAGGTGTCTTCGAAAGTATGACCTCTTATGCTGCGTCTGTTTGGACACATAGGTTTGAAAGAAATAGCACATATTCAAAATTTAAGGAGTACCCAGCACAGAGCCTTAATCGTATGCACTGGTGTGTTTAAAACAACCTCCTACGAGACTATCACCATATTGGGAAGGTCTCTCCCAATCGATTTAGTGGTGAAAGATCGGGCGGTCATGTGAACTTTTAAGGACATATTACAACCCAAATTTTTATAAGATGTTATAAGATCATTGACAATACACGGTAATTTTACATCTTTCAATTTCACAAAAAACTCTGAGTAAGATTTTTTAATGCTTGCCAAGCTGCTTTCTCCAGTAGATTAAATAGTTCCTCAAAACTTTTCATCATGCATTAGTGATCGTATTTGTGTACCCACAAATATTCCTTTTTTAATTTTTGCATCACTAATTTTAGAAAACTTCTGTTTTAAGTACATGAAACCAGGAGTATTGTCCATGGCCTTGACGAAATTCTTCATTAATCCTAGTTTGATATGTAACAGAGGTAGATACACCTTTGTAGGATTACACAATGGGTCATGTTTCATATTTTTCTGTTTAGGAATGAGTGATTCGCATTTAGGCCTTTCTTTTCTAATGAAATGATTTTTTTTCTGTCCCTACTATCCCATTCACACAAAAAACAATAGTATTTTGTGTGACCAAGCTGCAGAGACCAAGAATAATTGCAATTACCTTCAAATCACCACAAATATTCCATTCATACACTGCATATTGAATCTCTTTCAATACAAATTTAAAGTTTTCATATATTTCTTTCATACTAGGACAGTGAGCCACAGGTACTGATGGGAATTTATTGCCATTATGCAGAAGCACAGCTTTTAAACTAACTTTAGACGAATCAATGAACTAATGCCATTCTTTTGGGTTATGTTCATTACACAGTGTTTCCATAAGAGAAGAAATGTCATTACAACACTAAGCCATTTTCTTTAAAAAAATAGTCTAAATTCAGAATGACAATTACGATAAGTACATATCTTTGTATTCTTTTTAGAAGATTCCATCCTTTTAGCCGGGAAGCAAGCATTTCAAACTGTTTTTTGGATACCTTTAAATCTCAAATGTGATCGTTAAGATTTTCTTGAGTTAGTAAATGAGGCTAAGATGAACGCTTTGTTCAAAAGTTCTAACACCAGAATCTGTTTCTTTTTCTTCATTACTTCCATCAGACTCTGAGCTCTCTTCATCTAACTAATATCACATGTTCTGGAGGCTTCGTTGTGGGCAATTCTTCACAGTGTAGAATTGGTCTCATTGCAGATTGCAAGTTAGGGTACACCACTGTATGTTTTGATTTTGACAATCTCTTTAATGTTTGTTAAGCAGAAATAACAGTCAGAAGAGTGATCTTTGGGTTCCCTCCAAATTATAGCGATAGCAAATGGCATTGTCATGTGCTAGTTTTCCATGCAGTGAGAAGCCTAGAACATGATAAACAACAGATATGTGGGACCAATGTATACACAATAACACAATAAATAGATATGTAATACACAATAACTCAGACACACAAAGCAGTGAGTGCTTTGTGTGTCACATGTCATTGTGAGAATGATGTTTTTACTGTTTCACTACTATTTCACAACTGGCATCATTTGCTAGAACTTCACAACTAGATCACATTTGCACATGTCTATACAAATCTGAATCTGTACAACAGTAGCAATGCTACCTTTGAGTTATCTCATTTGGTTCATCATATTTACAATGCTCTAGGAGCTTTTACTTGACAATGGAAAAATGGACTAAAAAACATTTTAAAGTATTAAAAAAACTGTGGATGATGGAGAAATTCCAAATACATATGCAAAAACAGGATAAAAAAACTGCACAACTATTGGTACTCATTAGATAAAAATCATATTGATCAGTGTATTAACCTCAGATTGAAAAAACATATTTAAAAAATCAGAAGTTATTAGTGAAATAAAATTTTATGTATTTTTCATTTTAATTCAAAAATTTTTATAGTGGTTTATTAATAAATCAATATATTTCAATTAAAAAAGAAAAGTTTAAATATATATATATATATATATATATATATATATATATATATATATATATATATATATATATAGTGACATAATACAAAATTTATATATAAACTAATATAAAATGCTGATAGACACCACAAAACAATGTGATACAATGTGGTACCCACCGCAATTGTGTAACTGTTCACTTTATTAAAGAATTAGAGGATCGTATCTCAGTTTCAAATTAAGTTTAAATGAAGTGTGTATGTGTAATTTAATAGGTGTACAAGGAAGTCATGTAGTGTCCACATCAGACTTTTTTTTTATTGAATTATTTATTGTAAAAAAAAATTTACAATCGGAGGTAAATAATTATTAATAAACCAATATATTTAAATTAAAACAAAGAAAGAAAGTGAAGTCGGATTCGAACTTATGTGCTTTCCCCTTGTAAGATTCAAATATTTCATTAAACTTTTACTTGGGTGTAACTCTGGAACCAATGAAAATAAGTACCGCTTATGATATATCGTTAAAAAGCTTTCAGTGAGGGCTTATTACTGCAGTTAGGAAAGTCTATAATCCAAATTTTTTGGATTTTTCAACTAGATGTTACAACAGTCCTAAATTCAAAATTTCAACATTATACAGCCAATCCTTTTTTAGTAATGCGAGATATACGTACGTACGTTTCGGCGTGACGAAACGCCGGACGCACGTACGCCGAAATTAGTCAAAATGAATTCAGAGATTGTAAAAACGGATATTTTCGTTAAATCTGAAAACCGACACTTTTCGCTCATAATACTTGCTTTACTTCGTACTAGGAAGTAATAGAATGTAGCGCTACTTAGTGTTTTTTTGTCAAACTAATTATTAAAGCTTAGTCGTTCTGTTGAGAACGTTTAAAATTGATTGGGGAAATATTTGTGTGAGGAGTTCGTGTCAGTCGAAGAGTTTGTAATAACGAAACAATAAAAGTTCTTATCTTAGTTGTTTATGATGATCATTAGATTTATGATCTATATGTTTACAACCTCTACCATTTTTAAAATTAAACTAAGTGAATCTAATAGAATCGACCAATACTGAATTTATTGACTAATGAATGGTTAGTAAATGAAAATTTTTTATTAAAATTGTTTTGAAAAAAGAATGAGTTATAAAAAAGTTGAGTTTAATCCAAAAATACTTAATACATATACGGGTACGGGCACCGGTACTTATTTTTGTGCTAGAAACCATTGTTTACTCTGTAGGCTTTTTATAAGGATGATTTTAAGATCATAGCCTAGGAGTTGCAAGTAACCTAGTTTTAAAAATGTGGTTGAATGAGTTGACGTTTTGAGATCACTTTCTCGCATTTCTTTTTTGTTTTAAACGTCATATTACAAGTAAGTATTTTTCTTCGGATTTGAAAATATTGTTTTTTGTAATTAGTCAAAAATTGTAGCTAATTCATGTTTTTCATGAATCGTTAAAAAATTTAATTTTGAAAACATTTTTCAGTACTCCTGTTTAATGGCTTATTAACATTATTATAACTATACTGTTTCAAATTTTTATTTCAGCCTAGAATTGTATGCATTTTAAAGATGTTTTTCATGATTTAACCATTGGTAAATTAGAAATTGTTATAGCTCTTGGCCGCTAACATATTTCCCGCTTATATATTGAATTCTTTAGAAATAAAGTGACAAATTATTTAGCATTTTTGTTTGTGCTGCTTATGCAAAACTGCAGTTTTGTTAGGGTAGTAAATGACATGCTATATTTTTGTGTGTGATAGTCTGTGATAAAAATTGTTTAACAATATAATATTTCTAAACAAATCATACAATTTAGTATGTAATGTTCTCAAAGCTTATATCACAATGTTTCAGTAAAACATTTGGCTATCTTTAGTGACTGGTGTTGCTGTTCTCACCCTAGCATAAGCTAACAGTTTTTTACAGCTTTTTTAAAAAAATGTTGAGGTATATTAATTTTTAATCTTTTATAAAAAAAGGTATCCAAAATGAAATTGTAAAATAAATTAGATTTGAATTCCATTAGTTTATTCAATGTATAATGAACTATGTGCTTTTGAATTGTGTGTTAAGATGTGATAATTTTTTTCTGTATATTTTTATATTCAATATAACACTGTTGCTATTTTTGTTGGTGAATTTGTGTGTATGAGATGGTTGGAAAATGTTGATTGATATTATTGAGGGTTTAGATGTTCATTATATCAGTGTTCAAATGTAGGTCTCGTTTGATCATTTTAGAACACTGTACAGTTACCCACCTGGTTGGTCTAGTGGTTAACGCGTCTTCCCAAATCAGCTGATTTGGAAGTCGAGAGTTACAGTGTTCAAGTCCTAGTAAAGCCAGTTATTTTTACATGGATTTGAATACTAGATCGTGGATACCGGTGTTCTTTGGTGGTTGGGTTTCAATTAATCACACATCTCAGGAATGGTTGAACTGAGAATGTACAAGACTACACTTCATTTACACTCATACCTATTATCCTCTGAAGAATTATCTAAACAGTAGTTACCAGAGGGTAAACAGGAAAAAAAAAAGAATGTTGTACAGTTAGAGTATTCAATTTATATATTTCAGGTATATTGTATTTGGTAATTACTATGTTCTTTGCATAATACCTTGTTTTCTTTTTATTATTTGAAGGTCGCATTGTATCCAGATTTTTTAACATTTTTGTGATGCTTTCTTTACATTCTATTTTATGCACCTTAATGTAATTTTTTTTTCTTGCATATCATTTTTATTATTTTGTATATGATTATAATTGAGCATTTTATATGCATTTGCATGTGCTAAGTATGTTATAGTGTTGAGCACGTATATACTTATATTTCATCTTAAGGTGCTTAGTTAAGTATACTTCTAAAAGTTTATGTGAAGCAAGATTGTTTGAAATTTGCCCATTAAATGTTCTTTTATGATATTTTTCATCATTGTTGATGTCATTGGACAACAATGTTCTATGTCAACATCAACAATGTTCTATATATTGATGTCTGTATATTTTGAAAGTTTGTTTTTATTGTTTTTTCCCCTGACCACGAAAACTTATTTTTTTATTGTTTATATGTAGATGTAAAGTTTAGTTTGTTGTGCATTTCATTCCTGTTTGTGATTATATTTATTGTCATGCGATTCCTTGATAAAAGATGCTATTGTCACCATATCTTAGCTCAGCATATTTGTGCAAGAATTTTTAGGGTTTTTTATGTGTATTTGTTCTATACAACACCATAGGACAGTTTCATATATCCACCAGCCTTTCATTGTAGATCAAATCTGACTGCACAGTTATTTATAGTTCAGTGAAATGCAGGTTCAAACAAAGCCACAATTTATGCTTAAAACACTTCCATAGTAATTTAGAATCAACATTTATCAAACATCTCATATGTTCAATCGCAAAAATACTGACAATGACAACAAACAGAATTGATTTTATAAGCATATACAAAAAAAGGATCAAATATTAACACATTCATATTTAATGAAACATTTAACATGTAACAATGTGGTAAGTAGAAAGATATTATCATTCATATCCAAAACACTTCCTAACCTCATTCTAAATACTTGTTTACCTAACAAAAAGAATAATAATAAATAGATTTTGCTGATTGTGAGAACAACAATCATGAGGGCAGTAAAAATTTTGTCATGTGATGTTTATTGCTTAAATCATATGGTTTATTGTTAAAAAATTAAACATTTTAAGTACAATTTGTACTGTTGCATTTTCTTTCAGAAGTTTCAGAAGTGTTATTAAGAAAATAGTTTTCTATTAATTTTTTTTGAGTAATTTTTTTTATCTCATTTCAGGAATTCTTTAAAAATATGAATGAAGAAAGTATATTTAAGAAAGTTGGAGTAGGTAGAAGAATTCCCAGTGATACATTTTTTAATGCTGGAGATAAAATGTGTAAAATGATACACCGGGAGGGAATCGTTGTCTTTGGTGAAGATGAAAAAGCCAAGTATTATGCAACTTTATATCATTCTATTCTTATTTATTTATTTATTGGCATTTATAATAACCATTAATGTAGATTTTTATTGTATGTATGATAATATATTTTTCTATTTTCTTTAATTTGTATAAATTTTAATGCTTTAAAATTATTTTGGGATATAAATTTTGTAGTATGTTCTACATAGTGCTTTACTGATATTACCTATTATTAGTAATATAGCAGCCTTTAGGCTGCTATATTAGGTAATTAAAATTAGGTAGGCTGCTACTAATAATAGGTAATATATTACTAATATAGGCTGATGATTACTAATAATAGGCAGCAGTGATTTTTTATTTAATTGTACACCAGAATAAATTACATAAAAAATATACCATGAAATATTTGTTTTTGTTGCATATATATATATATATATATATAAAATGAAATTTTTTTGTAAAACTCCAGTTTTCAATCATTTTAAATTAATTTATTTGCCAGTGTATTACCAATATAATAGACTGAATGTTTTTTAGTTGAAATTTTCCCTTAATTGTAGGATTACTCTTTAAACTAAAGCCTCACTGCAACTGTATATTGTAGAAATGATGTGTAAATGTAGGTGAAAAAAATCTGTAAGATTTGAAGAACTTTTTCTTAGTTAACCCTTTTTAAGTTTTTATCAGTAAGTAGAGTACCAGAATGTTCCTTTAAATTTCCTCTTAAGAAAATGTCTGTAAAATCAATTAATTTGATGTTGTGGCAGGATCAACATCACACAAAGAAAACTTAAGTCTGCAATAAGAAAATATTTTTTTGTGGCATGCATTTCTCATTTATATAATTTTAAGTTTTAATACTCGGTAATAATTTTAATACTCGGTCATTATTAAAAATAATTGTTTCAGATTTATTTGATTTAATTATTTTTTCAGAAGTTTGCACATCATCCATTACCAATGTGTTTCAAAAAAAAATAAACACATTGGTAATAGATGATGTGAATAAAAAGTATAGGTTTTTTCCAGATTTCTAATAACTATTTAAAAAAGCAGTAAATAAAAATAATGTACTTTATTTAATTTTAGTAACAACTAGATTTTTTTTAAGTGTCACAAAAGGTATGCTTGTTTTTTTATTAGTACAAGCCGCAGCAATGTTCTTTAATATACATATCAGGAAAGTGTACAGCTAACGAAGGGAAGTAGATAAGCAGAAATTACTCTACTCCATTTTGAAATGAGAAAATCAATTTTTTAACAATTGAATTATTGCCAGAAAAAAATGAAACATGTAGTTGTGCTCTTTCACAGAATCACAGCAAATTGAATTCTTACAGTTCATAGGTGACCTTGGGTTCCAGAGGGGCATATCTAAGAACATCTATGTTCAACATACCATTGTCAGCAAGACACAGTAAACTTTGTAATGGATCAAATTATTGAAATCTCAGATAAAAGAATCCCTTTCCCTTGTACTACAAGAGAAATTAATGAAGCAAAGTTTCTGTGGCAGTCACAATTTCAGCTGTCACAACAGTAATAGGGACTGTGGATTGTGCACACAAAGATAAGGAAACTGTCAGTATTTGAGTTAATAGTTTTAATAACTAATATTTGTAGTGATTTTCTTTTGTATTGGAATAAAATGAAAATTAAAATGACCCGTTTTAGAAAAAAAAGTTTTACAATATACAATACCGGGGTACTAACGTGTGTAGGGGGGGTGCGCACATCCACACACCAATGGTCATACACTCACACTTGCAAGCATCACCATAGATAATTTTCTTTTACCTTTTTAAATTTAATTTTTATTTATTTAATGGCTAGGAAAAGCGTAAAATTACAATAATGCATTATGCAACGAGCCATTGTGGTAACAAATAATCAGTTGTGTAAATTATTTGTAAATAAATGAATATCTATTTATTCAGTTTTTCATTAATATTACTTTAAAATCTAGTAATCATAAATCTGACTAAATGTTGATCCACTTTATTATATTTAAAAATACCATATACCTGCAGAATAAGATTTACAATAAAATATGATAAAAGTAAATTAAATATTAATGAAAATACACTATAAAGAATAGTATGTTTTTGTTTTGAATAAATAAAACTGTACTATCGACAAGGCGAGGTGTGTATTTTGAGAGTTTATGAACTACTGCTGTATACAGGCATGTTCCAGTAGTACTAGTAAGGTAATTGCAACTTCTGGTGTGAGATTAGATTGCCGTTTTCAACATTGTCTGTTTATGGATGCAAACGCAAATCATGATGGTGTTACATAACATTATATTATTTATTAGACTTTATTTATATTAATTTCATATTAATGAATTAATTGATGTCATTTTTAATTTCAATAATAATAAAACATTAGTTTTTCTGATGTTTCACATCAGGTGTAATTATCAGCCTAATTACAGCTATTTTTGTATAAATAATGAGTTTTATCTTTTGCTTTGTTATTCTGTAATAAGAGCAATTGTTTTCTTAGTCAGTGTATTACTTTAAAACAAGGAAGCATGATAAAAATATATCATAGTATAAATTTTTTATGTCAATTGTTTTCGTTTAAGTAATGATATTATGATGAACAGAGATGGTGTGAGCCATGTAATTATGTATTAAAAGTTTAAAATAGGCATGCAGTTATTACTATAAAGAGATGCAACAATGAAAAGTTTTTGAGATATATTGAAAAGCAAGTTATCCCAGGACTACAGACAAATTGTATTTTCGTTATAGATAACACACCTTACCATAGTAAACAAAAATAAACCTCCATCATCCAATTCATTAAAAAAACTCATTCAAGAATGGCTCCAAAAGAAATTAACTGCCACCCAGATCTAACAAAAAAAAGAACCTATAGTAATTGTCAAACTAACCCAATTGAATTTATTTGGAACCTAGTTGAAAAAAAAATTTGACACCCAATATGTCCTACATGTCATTAACAGAACCGAGAGCTGTTACATTAGATGCAATTGTCATTTTAAAGACTGGAAAAGATCAGTGTTGAAAGTTAGAAAATAATGGATTCTTACTGGAAAACTTGCATTATTGGAAGATGCCATTGAAAGCACAATTATAAATAAAGGGATGGACAATGATGAGACATCAAATAGTGAAGACAAATTGGAAATTAATCCAGTGGAAGTGAGACTGAGTCAAGCTCAGAAATTGAGGGTTGTTGGCTATCACAAATGATAGTGCTACAGAAACTGCAGATGAAACTGGTTAAGGACTGTATGAAGGTAGTATTGATTGTTTAATTATTTAGTAAATTAATATAAAAATAAAATATTTATTATTCCACAGCTATATCCAACTTTTTGCAATTCCGTAGGCCTATATGTTCAAATTATTACTATTGGTTTTGAATATAATGCCCAGAACTATTATCATTTTAGTTAGAACGTTTACTTAATTAAATTATTGTAATTAATTGCAGCTTAAATTTATTTCATTTATGAATACAGAATGTAAATTATTATTTTTGTGTTATTACTGTAATCAGAAAGAAATTGCAAGTTATAAAAAATACAATAATCTATATTAAAAAGATAACATTAAAAGTACTGCGATCCCCCATAAATATGAACTCGCCTTGACTTTTACTGATGTAACTAACAATCCAATCATCAGCATGTGATTTGATTGAATATACACTGTAAATTAGAGCTTTTGTACAGCCAATTAAGAAATTTCCATGCAGTATGTTAACTAATTCTATTTTACTACATCTTACAACTAAAACTTCTGAATAGTGTATAATATTGGGGTAATAAAATGTATCCATTGCTTGGAGATACCTGTAGTTAAGAAAAAAAAAAATTGTTAGTTATAATTAATGACAAACTTTGAATTATATCGGTTATATGAATATCATAACTGTACATTCTTCTGACAGATGAATTTGACAAATTAGCTAATGGACAAGATAGATAATCTATAACTTAATATATGAATACGTTAGTCATCAACACTTAAGCATGAACTTATAATGCACATAAGTTTAAAAAATTTGTTTGCCAATTTCCACACAACCTTTGAGGTACAATAAGTAGCATGTTTTTTTCTGTAGTGATGTCCCCTATAGGCGTGCACTGTTTTTAGTTATACAGTGCAACTATTACATCAGTCATTTTTATCTGAATGAAAGTCATGTTATAATAACCAATTTTCTTGGTTTTAATAAAAAAATAAATAACAAACCATATTAAATCACACACACATTAATGAACCTGGTCAATATCAAGGACACAAAAGATTAAAAATATCCCTGTTTTTTCTTGAACAAGTATATCACAAAGTATATTTTCCTTGCATTTTTCACTCATGGGACAGATGTTATTTAATGAACATTTTTTTATCCCTAAAGACCTAAGCAATTTCTTTACTATCTCCTTAAATTTTCCTTTGTTCTTAATTTTTCATTCTGAAAAAAGGTAAATGTATCAGAAAGGAAAATTGTAACAATATTTTAATTTTTCAACAATTTATTTATTACCTATGAATCATAATTACGCAGTTTGTGTGAAATTTTATTACCATTAAAATTAATTATGTACCATATAAAATTAATGAAAACTTCATTTTATCTCCTATGATCTCAGTCTGTAAACACATTATGAAATAATAGTACGGTTCTCATTGATTATTATTAAAACTGTCACTGAGTAATTATATATGGGGGTCATTCAGTAATTAAACAGACAAATAGCTGTACAGCAAAAATGGTTTAATAAATAAATATCATTTTTTGTCTACTTTTCCACATAATCCCCACTAACTCTTCTGCACTTGTCCCATCTTTTTACAACTGTTCTTATCCCCTCAGTGAAAATTCTTTACCTTGACCTCTAAGCCAGTATCTCTTCATTGTAATTGTACTGGATGCCGCTAAACTTATTTGATCAGATCAAACAGATAAAAATCTGAAAGGGCAAGGTCAGGGCTGTAAGGAGGATGAGGTAGGAGCTCCCAATCCACTTTGCCAATAGTTTCCAGCATCAGTAGTGTCATATGAGGTTGAGCATTGTCTTGAAAAAGAAGCAGCACACCTTTCCTCTTCAATGTGGGCTTGGCTTTGTTCTCAATCATGGCTAAGTAGTATAGGCCATTGATAGTGCTTTGCTCCTCCAAATAATCACTGAAAATCGGACCATGGGCACTTCAAAAGATGGTTAACATGACCTTCTGATGATTGCATTTTGAATTTCTTACAGACAGGTGATTCAGGGTGTTTCCACTGCATGCTTTGACACTTTGATTCCAGCTCAAAATGATGTATTAAAGTTTCATCACAGGTTAAAATCCTGTCCAAAAATGTACCTTCGTTATTAAAACTATTTCTGAGTTCGGTGCAAATGTGAAATCTCTCAGCATTGTGATGGGAACCCACCTTGCACAAGTCTTATAGAAGTTCAGTTTGTTTTGATGATGGAATGAGTTGTGCCAACAATTACTCTATTTTTTCAGCAATTTCTTCAAGTGCAAGTTGTCGGTCTACTTGGATAAATGAATCAATATGAGGTTGAAACTGTTACCAGGATGCTCAGAGCGATTGTCATTGGTCATGGTTTTGTGGCCACTTTAAACTTTTCCACCCACGTATAAAAGCTCACATTCATGCAACTACTGCCATGTCGTTTGTTCATCCGAGAGAATATTTCTGATTGTACACTTTCCGAAAGTAAAAATCACAAACACTTCTTCAAAAGTACTTTTTAAACAGTCACGCCATCATAACTAAGAATTTAGAGGTTATGTTTACGTAAATATTAATCAAACAGCTTACTAACATTCTTCGCAAGGTTGCCAACTAACACTTAACAAAAGTTTCAATTGCCTGCATTAAGCACTTCCTTCACTAAAAATGTTGGTCTGTTTAATTATTGAATGATCCTTTTATTTCTTAATATCATTTTTTTTTTATATTATAGCTACACAAATCTCATGGCGTGCCACATTATTGATAAGAAGATTGTCCTTCCACCAACCTTATTCTGATGTGTTGGTCATCAACAAATAATAATATTGAATACTACAGTGGTTGTGGTTAACTTGTCATTGCAAATCAGCTGATTTAAAAGTCAAGAGTTCTAAGGTTCAATCATAGTTATACGGATTTGAATACTAGATTGTGGATACTGGTGTTCTTTGATGGTTGGGTTTCTATTAACTACACTTCTCAGGATTGGTCAACCTGAGACTGTACAAGACTACACTTCATTCACATTCATACGTATCATCCTCTTCATGCTCTTCAGTAATACCTTACGGTGGTTCCAAAGGCTAAATAGAAAAAACTTACTGCAGTACACTCAAGTATAGTATAGTTCTTAGCAGAGAATATTCCTTTTTAGAAGGCCAATTATATAATTTGTTTTCTCTTTTCACAAGATAAAATGACAAAATCATCATGATAATTTTGTGTCAAAATTGTTGTTAGGTATGATATTGAACTATCATGATCTAGAGGTAGCCTCTTTTTAAGTTAATGTTCTTTCCTTTAACTTTCCCCTCTTTCATAATCTGTTTCTGTATAGCAATAACTTTTCCAATCTGGAGTAGCAGAATAAACCAAACTTGTGAGCTATCAGGAAAGCTGGGCTTCCTAATATATATGAATTAAAAATCTGATGTGAGCACCACATGCCTTCCCCTTCTAAGATCCAAATATTTCATTAATTAAAATTTCACTTGGCTATAACTGGAACCAATGAAAATAAGTACCACTTATGATATATCATTAAAAAATTCTCAGTAAGACTTACTGCAGTTAAGAAAAAGTCTTTGATTTTGGGCTTTTTTGGTTCAGTTGATTGCAATCAAAAAGGGGGTTCACAACCAGATGGTACAACAGTCGTCCTAAATCCAAAATTTCAACATCCTATGACTAATTGTTTTTGAGTTATGCAAGATACATATGTACGTACGTACACACATCACCAAAACTAGTCAAAATGGATTAGGGATGGTCAGAATGGATATTTCCGTTGAAAACCTGAAAACCAAAATTTTTCATATATATACAATACTTCGTACAAGGAAGTAAAAAGTACATAAATTTCAAAAATAAATTACCCAAATAATTATTAAAGGGGTTACCTTGATCAAGAAGTTCTTATTTCATAAAGTATGTTTTACTTTTACTTTTTGTTATTAGCTAGTTATTTAAAATATAAATTAATTTTTTATTAGTCTATAATTAATTTTCTTAAATATTTCATTTATTTATAGTTACTGTGGCTTCTTTCACACCTTTTTTTTACTTTAAAGATAATATAATAAAAATAGAAATGTAATTACCACTTATCCTATAAATTGTATAATTTGTGAGAAAATCAGTAAATAAAAAATTGGAATATAATTTCTACTTTACCAAACATATTTACCCTTTACAAGTTTAGATAACACATAACATCTTATCATTAACATTGATTTTAGATGAATATGTAAATAGGAAAATACACAACTAAGTTCCTAATTTTTTGAATAATTAGCTGCTTCTAAAAAAATAAAGATTGATTACTTTCTATGTGTATAAGCAAATAAAGGATATCCTTATGGAATAAGCAATGTTAGCTTTTAAAACCGATACAATAACAAATAATCAAGTTTTCTTTTTATGTTGTGTAAAACATTCTGCTTTTAAATTTCACATGTTGGGAATTGCGGGTCCAAATGATTTATAAACTAGGTTGCTAAACACATTTGATTTTTCCATATGACTAAAAAAAACACAGTTTGAATATTTATAAATTATTTTAAGTACCATTTATTTAACTCGGCTTTTTAAAATCTTTCTTTCATAAGTAATTTGTCAATTAAATATTATCTGTATCTTGATTATCTCTTCATTGAACATTACCTTAAATATATTGATGGAGTATGTTGGTAGTTGTTTGTTAGTTCCATGAAAGTCAAAATTAACTCAAGATAAATAGGAAATTTAGGGCCGAATCTCATAGAGGAAAATTGTTGGGCCATATATTAAAATATCCAGGTTAATTATTTTGATGGAGGGACAACAAGTAGAAGGTAAAAACTGTAGAGGAAGACAAAATTTTAGTATGTATAAAACAGATATTCAAAAGTGCAGGGTGCAGTAAATATGTTATGTTAAAAGTTTGTGTTAATGTTTAGCATCAACATATTTCTGTTTTTTGCTGAGAAGACAGGAATAGTAACCAAACTATTCAACTACAGAAGAAAAACATTGTAGATAATTTTTATGATTTATTATTACTTGAAATTCACTAATTAAAAAAGTAATTTAAAATTACTTAATTTATAGTTACTATTTAATTCAAAATAATTAAATTCTTACCAACATTTTCTTTTTTTTTATAAATGTAGTTTTTAAAACTACATTTATAGATTTATAAATATAGTCACTAATTAGTCATAAGTTTTGCCTTTCTTTTTAATAACAATGAGCGTTAAAGACATTTTTCCTCAGAATTCAACATAATTTAAAAAAGGATAAACAGTGTTATAGAAATGTAGTTACCTATTGCTGTACAGGGTGGCACATGAAATGATCGAATATTTGGTTTTGTTTGAAAATATTTATTTGAATTGCAATTCAGAAAAGTAAAGTACGTGTTTACTATATACTCAGAAATTCTGCTTATCGCGTGTTCAGTATCACCACTTGGTATCACAGTACCATCACATAGCTTAGCAACTTCTTCAGCATGAACTCCTATATCGTTAATAACTGAACGACACATATCCTCAGTTATCACATTGCATGCCTCAATGATCAGCTCTCACAGTTCCATCAGTGTAGGAGGATGTTTAGGGAAAATCTTTTCCTTTAAAAATCCCCAAAGAAAATAATCATATGGATTCAAATCAGTACTGTTCGGTGGCCTATTCTGTCCACGTGCAAAACGATTAGGAAATCAGTTTGAAATGACATTTGCGTTAGAAGTTTCATCCAGAAAATGTACAACATTAGCTATGTGCGGTCTGGCTCCATTCTGCATGAACCACTCGTTTTATAATCGAAACCTTTTTGCAAGCTGAGGAACAAAATTATTACACAGCATGTTTAGTAATGTTCACTGTCCAAAAAAGAATGACCCTATTACCCCATGACTTGAGATAGTGGTCTGTACCGTAGTTCTTGGAGCATGATGCACCTTTTCATGAAGCATGTGTGGATTTTTGAAAGCCCTAAATACACATTTTGCAACCTTGTCTATGTGAAAATGTGCCTCATCTGAAAATCAAACATTGTTTAACAATACATCTTGGTACACAGACTGTTCAGCAGTGCTATTCTTTGTTTTCTTGTCAACCATTAATTTAGGCAAAACTGTTATTTTTTACAGATAGAAATGCAAATCAGTTTTTAAAATTCGTGGCACAGATCGCCTTGAGATCCCAAGTTGTGCTGCTGCTTTTCTCATTGAGTTGCTTGGGCTCCTCAGCAATGCTGCTCTGACAGCTTCGATATTCTGTGGAGAACAAACATCAGCAGCCCATTTGCACTTACCCTCAATATTGAACAATCACTATTAAAATTTTCATAAAGGGGGTATATGTATTGTTTCAAATGAGGGTGATCAAGTTGGTAAAGGGAAACAAAAAAACCGTCTTTGTGTTAGTACCACACTTTTTGTCTCATTTAAAAACAACAGTCTTTACATGCTGAGGATGAATTACTTCAGTGATTACTTCAGAGGATGAATGAGAATATGTATGATTGTAAATAAAGTATAGTCTTATACAGTCTCAGGTTGACCATTCCTTAGATGTGTGGTTAATTGAAACCCAACCACAAAAGAACACAGATATCTACAATTTAGTATTCAAATCCATATAAAAGTAACTCTCTTTGCTAGGATTTGAACCTTAGAATTCTCTACTTTGAAATCAGGTGATTTACAATGACAAGCAGCCACACTAGACCAGCCCAGTGGGCTGCTTGCTAACTACTAAGTTCAATTAAAATCAAAGTAAAGAAACAGCTGATACATTAAACAGGCTGTTTCTTTGATTATATCACTCCTAGCAACTTATATTATATAATATCTTATTGGTGAAATGTTGAATGTAGCGCGAATATAATGAAAACATGTAAATTTACAGTTCCTCCTACAGCAACTGATGGCGGCTAAACATCACACAATGCTAGTTATATAAGCAAGTGAATTATTATATATTATATATACAGCTCTAACAACTAACTAAACACGCTAAGCAAGTGAAACATATAAGCAGAAGCTTTACAATAGATTGTGTTTACGATTTTGGCTGCAATAGCAACTGAAAGATATTCCAAATTGATAACTAGATCCGAATTTCTAATTAAAGATTGCAAATATCTCAAACAGTTGTTGTAGTGCTTTGAAAACATTGCAGGAGGGAGCCACCTCCTGAGAAAAGGTTGAAGTTCTATTTCCCATCAAAAGGTAAAGTAGTTTACCCATACCTTATCCTGAAAGTTACAGTATTCTATCTGGAATAGTTTTAAAGTTAAGGGGTTTCCACACTTTTGACTCGCTCTGTATATAAAAATGTGAAAGTAAAACAAATACACTTCTGTTAGTGGTGTTGTGATAAATTTGACCATTGTTAGTTGTACAGTTGTAGGATAATTTTGGACTTTGACCTTGTATTAGCTGTACTGAACTTGTCAGTTATACTTGTCCCAGAAGCCTCATATAGTTTTTTGGGTGTGGATTTGTTAGTTGCACTATTGACTTGAAAATTTGTTCCAGAAGAAACAATATTTACACTTAAAATGGAAGCCTAGACAGTTCAGAAAAATGAAAAAAAAAACACCAATGAGGTCTTTATCAGTTATTGTCTTGCTTGACATAAGTTGGTGAGGGACTCTGTGCAGCAGAGGGACTGCTGTAAAGACTGTGTTTACAGTATTTTGACTAGAAATCCATTTATGTATGAATATATTGATTTTTTTAAAAATTAGTTATTGTATTATAGATTAATTATAATCTATACTTATTTAACCAAATCCTTGTATGTATAAATCTATATACATGTACACTTTATTTTTTCCAGATCAGTTGTGACTTTCCCATGTTGTATTCCAACTTGTAAATTAATTCTTACATCTTTGGCAGAATTTGAGATGCATTACAATTCTTGTCATCGTTTTATCTGTTCTCAATGTAAAAAATCTCTGCCTTCAGCACATCTTTTGGATTTACATCTCTCTGAAATACACGACTCGTTTTTTGAAGCTCAAGCAGAACGGAATTTTATGGTATGTTTTATCAGGTTTTTTAATATCCTGGTTTGTTGATAAGTTATTGAATTATTTTTAGAGCTCATTTTTTAACAATACAGGACAGAATGTCCTATGAACATAATGTTAGGATTACCTCCCAATTTGGATTTCATTTCAGTATCCAGGCTAAACTTTATCTGTAACCAGTATTAGGTATGTCATGTTAAATGAACTAGACTGTAAGAAAAATTGTAAAATTGTAAAAAAAAAAAAAAAAAAAATTTTTTTTTACAAAAAAAAGAAAGTATTTTGTGGTAGTGAAATCAAGAAATTTTGTATCTTATAATTTCTAAGATGTTTTCTTTTAATGTTTTGTTTATTTGTTTTTAGGAATAAGAGTTTCTCCATTAGTAGGATATTGATGTACAAGTTTTTTTTATGTCCAGTCATGCTAAAATTAAAATATGGTGTGTATAGATTTTTATCTTGTTTTCAAGGTTTATTTTTTATGTGTTTTAATTTACATATTTTCCAATGATGTACTTCTTTTAGGCAAGTTTGTTGCTGAGGGCATTTTGGTAACTTAGAATGGAACATATAACATTGGATTTCAGTAATTTTTTTAAAGAAACTTGAAGGATGGGTGGTGGGTGCTTCAGAATGAATTTTACTTTTTGTGCTTTAATGATGAGTTTGGTTGGTTTGCTAACGATGTCTTTAATTTGCAATTTGGTGATTTTTATTGGATTCTATGTAATTTCTATGTTTTGTTAATTCAATCTAGAACTATATTTTATTACTTAATGTGTTAATGTTGATGATAACTTTTACGTATTGTTTTATTTTACTTATTTATCTATATGTTATCATAATTTTTTAGGTGTATTAGCTTCAAAGTTTGGTTGTTAATATTGTAGTTGTATCTATGGATTCTATTTTTTATTTTGTAATGTTAGGTCATATCTTGTTTTTTGGATGGCTGTTTCTGAATTGAGGATAATTTTGTAAAAGTTGATGTACTTGTTGTGATACTTAAAATTATGCTTTAGGTGTTTTTTTATTAATTTCATTTCATCATTAATAAGTATATTTTTAATTTGTTTTGTAGAAAGTTTATGGGCACGGATGTTAATAGTACAAATGCGTTATAGACCTGAAACATTTTAATTTTTTTTTTTCAGACAGTATAAAGTTATACCTACCTTTTTGTAGGTAAAGTAATACTTACCTGAGGCAATGTGTTTGTTCCTGCTACATTGCCACTCCTGTTAGCAGTCCTGGTATACTGTTCTATAAAATAGCTCTTGACTGAATTTTCTATAAAATAAATCTTCAGCCATCTCAAACTATCAACTTTTAAAGGGATCTTGGTTTAGAAAAATATCTGCTGGAGTTATAACAGGTAAACATGGTGGCAGATGAATATTTCACTTGCATGAGAGATAATTCCTTAATTTTCAAGACAATCCTTGTAATTCCAAAGTTTATTCCTGGTGTAGCAATTAGCATAGTTAATGACAAAAATCCATCTTCACGACGTTTACTCGACCTGTCAAGCCTTTCTTTGAGTTCTAAATTTTTTCAGACACTTTGTGAAGATTGAAATCTTGTTTCCAGTTTGAATCCATAAATCAATGTTTCATCACGTATTGTAATTTTTTTTCTAAAGTTTTCAATTGTTATAACATGGATTCAAAAGATCTTAAAAGATGGCAACTTTGTTCTTGTATTACAAATCGTGGGACATCACTGCAGGTACCTGATGCAATAATAATTTTTTCATAAGAATGTCATGATATGATCCTATCAAAATACTGTACCCTTTTGCTACTTCCCAAATAGGGTACCAAAAAGTACCCTAAAATGAGATAAGTACCTAAATAGGGTACTTCCCAAGTAGGAAGTATCTTATTTTTAATTTTTATCACCTGTTATTTGGCAAACCCCAAATGCTCAAAACACAGAACTTCATAGACTGCTACAAAAGTGTTGTCACATTGAGCACTATTTAAAATAACTTGTGCACAGCATGTAAAATTCTTTCATTATTCCATGGAATCCTAAAGTCAAGTTTTAAGCAAAATTTATTGTTGATTCACTGTTTATTAATATGTCATCTTAACTGTTGTAAAATGCACTCTATAAATCATGAACAAACACCTTTAATTTAATGAAAACTATCTAATACAACCATAAGTTGATTAGCCAATAAGGACAATATGTAGAGAAGTGCATAGACTTTGTATTGGCATCATTGATACATTTTTTGTAATATTTATACTGGGTTTAGGATTCTTTTCAAATTATTTATATTTCTAATGAGATTTGTGATAAATTGTGTCCAAATATATTAGCAGATTGAAGATGTATATTTTGTATAATTCATAATAGAGTTATTCTTTATAACTACAAATTAAAAGATATCTTTTTATTTGTATGATTTCAGCTTTATATTAATTGTTTTATTTATACGATTGATTTAACTGTTCTATTTATATATTTAACTGTTTGTTTATATTAACTGTATAATATGTGTATATTATATATGTATTATCAAATGAACTGCCTCATTGAGTAATAAACAGAACTTACCAAATGAGAAAAGAATATTTTTGTCCTTAGATAGTCTTCAGTCTTAATTGTCAATTATTATACATCACAGAATAAACAGTACTTAAATTAATAATGCAGTAATAGTATTCTATAAGAAAAGGAAGAGAGGCTTGCATCCTCTTCACATATGCATATGTTCATATGTCATATGCCATGAGATATATACTTCCAAAACGTGCTGAAGTGATAAGAAATTTTTTTTCGTTTTTTATATACTAAATATTATAATAATTAAATTTAGTTTTACTCTTTCTGCTGGTTGCAATTATGAAACAAGATGGAAGATTGTCTAAAGATTGAAAGACATTTCTCCCCTGGAAAATTGTTCTATTTATTATTCTATTAAGTTGTTTATTAATATAATTTATTTATTCTTAAAAAAACTTATAATGAACAAAAATAGGTCAATTATAAATAGCAAAGTACAATTCCAATTTTAATGTACATCTATAGTTACTAATACAAACTCATACAGAATTAATAATGCATTATAGTAAGATAACAATCAAAATCAGTAATTCACTTTATAAATGAATGGTTTCATTTTGACCCCTGTTTACAAAGAACTGAATAAACAGTAAAATAATATAATAATAATAACATAATTATATTTTATAATTATTGTTAAAAACTGAAATATTATGATCTCTCTTCAATCATTTGCTATTTTACACCCACTCTGAATGCTCCCTCACATTCTCGCATATACTGCACACTGAATGGAAAACTGTTACTCAGTTGGAACTTGGCAGTATTTATAACTCCAGGCTTAGGGCCTAGCCTGCAGCACCAGTTCCTGACCCACCATTTTTTTGTTCATGCATAATGATTTCTACTGTCTTCACTTTCTAAGCTTTTCTATAAATTCTTTCAGGAAAAAATTCCTTATATAAACATATATATAAATTTAGTAAAATAAATTCTTTTTTTGTACATATCTTCCTCTGTACTAATTAATTCCAAAAGGATAAACAAAATTCAGTGATGCTGTACATTGGGAGTATGCAGTGCCAGGCATATGTTTTTGCTCGGGCGAGAGCTGTGAAAAATACAGCTTATGGCAGCGCCTGAATTGGGGTAAGCCTTTGAGGACAGACTCCACCATGCTGAACGCTTGCGCTTGAGGCAGTTGAATCTGCATCATGCCCGGGTGGCCACCAGTGAAGCCATGAAACCCCTTGAGGAGTACAACCTCAAGGACCTCTTGGTCCAGGAGCCGTAAACGGTTGGGGGTATGGTGGTTGGCTCCCACAGGGTGGATGTTATTCATTCTTGTGGGGAACGGCTGCTCTCTGCGGACGTGGTTGGCTCAGATTTATTGGGTATCTTTTGGATGCCCCAATGGTTGAATGAGCAATTCATCATGCGAGTCACGAGGGGTCATGTGTTGTTCTAGTGTCAGGATACTTCCAGCTTGGTTGGAGTATCGATGACTTGCTGGTGAAGTTGGGCAGGATTCTGGACAGTCTCCCAGGCACCAGAGTGCAGATTGCACTGGACACTAATGCCAAGTCTCCCACCTGGGGTTTACCACTCACTGACCCCAGAGGCGCTGGTTTCGAACAGTTCGTGGAAGCCAGGAACCTCTACTTGATTAATGATGCAAAATAACTGCCAACTTTCTCTTCCAAACTGTGGGAAAGTTACATCGTCACTTTGGTGACAAGCAACTTGCTGCGAAATAAAAGTAGTTGGACTGTGGCCCGAGACCAGTATGAGTGATCATAGGCTTATAACCTATGAGATCATTTATGGAGGTGGTCTAAGAGCTCCAGATTCGAGATGCTATTTATTTATTTATTTTTTTGACTCTCCTCCCCTGGGCCGGTCCGACTGGTTGGTATTGCGCCACCCAGGGGAGTGCCTGTGGTACTCAAATGGGCCTTCCCACCTACCGGCTGTATGTCCGGCATGGCAGGTCGGCCTAGCTGAGGAAAAATCCATCACCAGGGGAAACCTGCAAGGTTCCGTTCTCAGTCCCCTGCTATGGAACCTGGTATTTGATGGGTTTATGGATTGACATTCCCAGAAGGGGTCACAACCCAGGCTTTCGCCAATGACCGTCTGCTTTTAGTTCATGGTAATTCACGACCGCAGCTGGAAGATCGAGCACAAGCGGCCTTGTCGACCGCAGAGGGCTGGATGGACATTCAAAATTTAAAATTTCTTTGCCCAAGACTAAGTTTATGCTTCTCAAGGGTGCAGACAAATTATCGTACAGTCGAAAACCCCACATTAAGCATAAAGGCTGTGTAATCAGCCGAGTGAGAGTTCATAAGTACGTAGGTGTTTTTTATGAGAAGTTGCTGTTTAGCAGCCACATTAGGCAAGTAGCAGCGAACGGCATCTCAGTGATGCACAAACTTAGGAGGATTGCTCAGAAGGACTATGGGTTGTATGGCCGTCAAATTTACATGGTGTACTAAGGTGTCTTCGAAAGCATGATCTGTTACACAGCACCTGTTTGGGCGCGTATTAGGTTGGGTATGAATAGAACACTTGTTCAAAATTTAAGGAGTGCCCAGCGCAGAGCCTTAATTGTATGCACTGGTTAAAACAAACCAACCTCCTACGAGGCTACCACTATATTGGGAAAGGCTCTCCCAATCAATTTAGTGGTGAAAGTTCAGAAAGCCGTGTGGAGATTGCAAAGAGGCCGGGAGGCCAAGGTGTTTGGAATGCAGTTTTGGGCCAGGCCAATACCAGAACGGAATAGTGATCACAATGCACCAGATCAAAATTTTGTTCAGTTGTCCATCTCAGCCTGTGGAAGAGGCTGCAGAGCCTCGTGAATGGAAGCATGGCAGCTGGAATGGAACACCACGACTAGGGAAGATCCCTGTACAATTTTATACAGGATCTGGGGAGATGGTATGCCTCAAGTTCGATTTTAAGGGCAATGGGTACCCAGGTGCTCACCAACCATGTTAATTTGAACCAATATCTATTTCGGTTTCGCCTGGCAGCTGATGAGCTGTGCGTTTGTGGGCAGGTCCAGTCAAAATGAAAACCTGATATTTGACTGCCCTGCACTTGAGGGAGCCAGAGACTGGGCCACCCTGGAACTTAGAGATCAAGGGAAAAATTGGCCACTCACAACTGGCGAATCAGTGTGGCGAGAGCCATATTGTCGGACCGTGTGGAGTTTCTTGATGTGGTTGCTATGTTCAACCAACATCAGTAGTTTACTTAAGGGAAAGACTCCTAACGCACTGCTATGGGAAGCTAACCTTTATATATATATGGCTGACCCACCAGCCAATTACGGCTCCAAGCACTTAAATATGGTGGACAGGTACTTGCTGGTATTCAGTGACATAGGCATGGCAGCGAATTGCTGTCTTGACAAAGTAAATTTTAATTTATGGATGTTACATATATTTTTAGTAGTTGACAGTGCGCTTACCCATTTTACTAAATATATGACAAGTGAGCAGTTGGGACACATAAGCCAGTGGTGTATGGCACTACGCTTAGTCCGCTCACGCTGTTAGGTAAGCTCTAGAAGCATTTAGGACACTGGTCGCTAACCTTTTTCGAGGCTCAGTAGCCGTTTGTGGCACAGACAGTCTTATGCTTTAGGGTGACCGAATGGTGTGGTAGCAGTAGAAATGCCAAGCAAAGCAGTGTCTTATATGTAATAATAAATGTTAATTATTTTATTAAGTTTTAATGTGTACTTAATTTTTAATTTTAATCAACTGATGATGAGGAATTTCCTCAAGCAGTTTTCTGATATATAGAAAAGAAAAAAAAAAGATAAGGTAAGAGCTCGTATTGATTCTGTACTTTGGTGGATTGTGCTGAATTTTGTTTATGCTTTTGGAATATATATATATATATATATGTATATATTTTTTTTAAATTAATTTTTTTTTAAATTCAAATTCATTAACATATTGACCATTGCGCTAATTCATTCAGTATTCACTGAAAACTTAACCAACAAAATACAGTAACAGATAAGTAAATTTAAACAACTAACACCAATAATTGACTTTCACGGGATCCTGCATCAATTGGTATACAATTCTATACTATAAATACAGCAATCAATTATTAAAAAACTTAAAATTTAGAAAAAACTTAAATTATCACTTATATAACACAACAGCTATATAATAAAATCTGCGATTTTAATTAAATTATTGTATACATTTTATATTGTTTCAGTATCGTTGTTTCATCGAAACATGTAATCATCTGAGTAAGACACCTGATTATCGTCGACAACATTGTATTGAAGAACATAAGTTTCCTCCTCATGACTTTCGCTTTGATAATCATAACAAGTGAGTAATAAATATATGTAATTAATTGTAATCTGTATGCATAATTATGATTAATCAAGTCTTTTATTAAATGAATATTATTACTGTTATGGTTCAATGCTGGATTACATACTGATTGAATCAAACCCTTCAGCATGCACTTTGGTACTTAAAATTATTTGATGTTCAGAATTTTTGAACTTGAATCGCTCAAGTGAATTAAAAGGAGATGCGTGCAGCACCCTGCATGTTATATTGACTTGTTACATTTGATCTTCCACTTTTATGATCGCATTAATTTTCCCACTGAGAAATGCCCTCTACTGAGAACAAAATAATGATTATCATTTTTATTTTTTATTTTGAAAGTATTTTATTTTTACCCAAATATTTATTTTGGCTCTAGCCAAGTTCAGTAGTGGTTATAATGTACACAAGTTTACAGTATTAAAGAAAAAGAGTTGTGAAGAAACTGAAAAACAATGAAGAAAAATAGTATGTTTTTAAATGTATTGTTTATTTTCATTCTTATAAACGTCATCAAGGAGTTCTTTTTAGGATGATTTATTCCGTAGGATGACACTATAGTAATCTGTAAAAGATTTTTTTAAGCAAATAGTCCAACTCATTGCTGTTAAAAAATTTTATTTTTACCAGTTTCCACTGCAACAAATTTACATACTTGGATACAGTTTTTACTGCTGTTGTCAGTCTGGTAAGGAAAGCCATGTTTGTATAACGTCACTGTCTTTCCACACTTTGTTGCAACAAGTAGGATTTACTTGAGTCACTGTCTCTCTTAAAAATAATATAGATATATTATTAAATAAATACATTACTTTAACACCATCACTGGCAATATTTTCCCCCATTTCTTTTGTTTAATATTCCAAAACATTAATAACAGTTACTCTGCTTCAACTCCTAATTGACTTTCCTTATATACACTGCTGCTTGCTAAAATCATTCTAGGGAAAACTAACATAATTAATTTATTATTATTTTTGTTAAATATATATTTCTGTAACTTTTTTATATATAAAAATATAAAGTATAATAATAATAATAATAATAATAATTTTTCAGTTATATTAAGAATAAAAATTGAACGCTCAAATGATATACACTATATAAATATTCTAAAACAAAAAAAATTACTATCCAGCAATGCTTACATTGCCTTCAGAATCAGCCTGTAATTATTACTAAGTGAATAAATAAATAAATAAATATATAAGTTTATTTTATTAAATAATTTTGATGTTTTCAGTACAGTTTATCATTTAATTCCTATCCACTTAAACAGTAGCTCTTTCTGAATGTGTCAAGTTGAAAATTGTTTTTAAAGCGAAAGTAATGCTGTATTCAATTCCATTTACCACTGAACTTCTCACAATGCCTATATTGCAGCTTTTGCACAGATTATAACAATTTTTAATGGTTCTAAATTCTATAATGTTATTATAAAAATATGTAAAACACAAATTCAATTGTTTACTATTATATAATATTTCTCATGACAGCATATTAATATTAATTGCCATTAATTGATGTACTTACAGTATTTCTGGTGTACAGAAATTATTTTCTGTGCACCATTATTAATTTAATAGGCACTGTAAATTGTGGCCAAGCATCCTACAAAAAAGCATTAGTTTGCATTTATTTATTTGCTTTAGAAAAAAGGAAAAATGATTTTTTTCAAATGGTTAGCATTTGGTTGCGAATGTAATTCCTTACTCATAGTTACTCTTATGATTAGAATTATGGGAGGGGATATTTTAGCAATAATGGCAGCCAATAGATTATTTACATTCAAATCAGCTTTGCGAACAAACATTTTATACTGACTAAGTTAATAAGTTAATGTTTCAATCACAATTTTTGTAATTATATTTGTCTTGTTTTTGCTTCTCATCTTATTGGTAACAGATAGAAAAAAAAAAATTTTATGTTTCTCTAAGTGTTATACAATTTCTTGAATTGCTTTTTTGCGTACATTACAGATCTGTAAATACAATTTTTCTATCACCCTCAGTTTTAAATAAATTACGCTTAAAAAAAAATTAAGGAAAAATGTAGTTAAAATCTGTAAAATTTATAATTTTGCATGGCCATACCTGTTAGAATGATTTCACTGATTCTTTTCTTTTATAAATAGCCTCAGGCACATCCCAAATTTATGTCCAACAGTAATCGGCTAGCTTGTTACTATTCCATATCCCTTTATAGTAGCTTTCCATCACCAAAATGTCTTGGTGGAAACGTTCATCATGTTTGTCACTTACAACTCCGAGGTTGAGAAAATGTGAGTGGAGAAAATGTATTCTCAAAGACATATCACATCCCATAGCTCTGAATGAAGTAAGAAGTTGATAATATCGTGGTAATTGTTAAATTTTTGTTTGCCGAGAAAATGTTCGCAAACGTCTTTAAATGAAGCCCAAGTTGCACTTTCTACTTTATTTAAGATAGAGTTAAATACATTGTCTCTGACCAACTCTCTTACTTGGGGACCAACAAATATTCCTTCTATAGTTTTTCCTTCACTTAAATTTGGAAATTTCTGCCTGATGTACAAAAATCCAGGATTATCCTTCTTCATTGCTTTTACAAAATTTTTCATTAGTCCTAGCTTGATTTGGAGAAGGGGTAAAAATATTTTTTTAGGTTCAACTAAGGGCTCATGAATAATATTTTTCCCATTTGGAGTTAAGTTGTCTCATTTCTTCCACTTCTTGGTAACATAATGTTTATTTGTAGCTCGGCTGTCCTATTTGCCAAGAAAACACATGTACTTAGTATAGCCTAACTGTAAGCCTAATAAAATAGCTATAACTTTCAAATCACCATATATGTTCCAGTTGTGTTTTTTTATAATTTATTTTTTCAAGAATATCTTTCATCACATCTTATGTGTCTTTCAAATTAATACCATGATATTGAAGGATATTTATTACTGTTGTGTAGTAGAACCATCTATAAACACAGATTCGTCTATACTTGGATGAATCTGTGAAAAGATGCCAGTCCGCAGGTTTATGAACTTGTCCTAAGTGCAACATAAGTTCATCAATATTTGTGCAATCAACCAAATTATTTTCATCAATAAAGTACCGAGAAAGTTCTTTTTGTCGGCTTCAAAAGCCAGAAATTCTTGTATTATATTGAAGTAAATTCCAACCTTGCAGTCTTGATCCTAACAGTTCAGCTTGATTAATTGATAAATTTAAATCCCTAACCATACCGTGTGATATTAAGATGTGGCTGATTGGAAGATAATTCAAAATCAAGATCATTGTTGTCTTCTTCAGTACTGCCTGAATCTTCATCGCTGCTTTTGAAACATACATTCATACATGGCTCAGGAACTGGAATAATTTCACTGTGAGGTACAGGCCTAATTGCAGATTGCAATTAAGGATGTTTTACATTGTGTAGATTTTTTTGAAATTCCAGACACACTTGTTAAACAAAAGTAACAATCAGTTACATGATTGATCCTTTGGTTCATGCCAAAACATAAGTACACCAAATTGCAAAGCCTTCCGTGTTCCTTTCAGCCATCCTCTTAAATATGCAGAACAATTAGTGCATACTATATGAGGAGTCCGTGTCTTATCCTGATCACCTATTTTACACTGAAAGTACAAATGATATACTTTTTTAATTAAAGGTGTAATGTTTTTTCTGTTAGATTTTATGGTAAACTCACCACACATATAAAAAAAGGCATCCACATCATTTACACAATTTCAAGGCATTATGACACTGCACTGTTAACAAACTAAAGACAGCAATAAGACTGAACAAAATTAATTAATTCCTAAATCCAGTGCTTAATACAAACAACACAGCTGTGTTTTCAGTATTAGATATGATGTCATAATATGTGACTGTGATATGATTTAATTCTTTGTCTGGTATTGTTTATTTATAGCTTACAAATTATTTTAACAAAGTTAAACAATAAAAAATGAGCTAACAAAACACAATATAGGAGCTTAAAATGCTAACTATATGTTGAAAAATGAAAAAAAAAAATCCTTTATTTAAAATTAAACCATTTTTAATTATATGGTGGGTGATAGAAAGATTGAGTTCATACTTGTTTACAGCATAATTAAAAGCAGATTAAAATCATGTATCGCATATTAGGAAACAAAAATTATGTTTATCAGCGTAATCAACATCATTGACTAATTCTTCTTATAATTCTATTCATCATTCATAAAATGTTGCTAATGTTATGAGACGATCCACTTTATTTATTTGAACAAATAAATAAAGTGGATCATTTCATGGAGAGAACAATTTTTTTTTTTATTTCAGAAATTCTCAGTTGAACAAATAATACAAGGTGTGTGAGAAAAGTAATGAGACAGACATTTTATTTACCAAAGTTTTTATTTTTTTCAAAAAATAATATCCTCTTCAAAGTAAGTTCCCTTGAACAGCTATACACCGGCGGAGTTGTTGTTCCCACTCCTGGTAGCAGCGCTGGAAGGCTTCAACTGGTAGGGCTTATAACTGGTCGGTCACAGTCTTTTGAATGTTCTCCAGAGTTTCAAAATGACGTCCTTTTAAGACACGTTTCAATTTTGGGAAAAGGAAAAAGTCACAAGGACTCAAATCGGGTGAATAGGCGGTTGAGGAACCGCAGGAATGTGTACAAACACTTGGTTGACAGTTTGTCCTGGAGGAACAAATTCTTTATGCATGATACCCCTACTGTCAAAAAAGCAAATCAGCATGGTTTTGATCTTTGATTTGCTCATTTGACATTTTTTTCGAGATTACGGAGTGTGCCACTCTTCACTTTGCCGCTTCGATTCAGGATTGTACTCAAATATCCAGGATTCATCACCTGTGATCACACAACTGAAGAATTCTTGGTCATTGTCAATCCTTTCAAGAAAATCAACGCACACGTTTCTTCGATTGTCCTTCTGTTCCGTTGTGAGGTTTTTCGGCCCCAATTTCACACAAACCTTTCGCATGTCCAAATCGTCTGTCAAAATTTGATGTGCTGTGAAAGTGTTTAAATTTAACTGTTCACTCATCATCCTTATTGTTAAACAACGGTCTGATCTCACAAGAACCCTCACACGCTCAACGTTTTCATCAGATTTTGAAGTTGAAGGTCTCCCTGAGCAAGGTTGATCAACGTGTTCTCGGCCTTCCAAAAATGATTTGTACCAGTGGAAAATTTGTGCTTGATAAGCAATGTTCCCCATAGGCCTGTTTCAACTTTTCAAAGGTCACAGTCGCGGATTCCCCAAGTTTAACACAAAACGTGATTGCACAACATTGCTCTAAATTCCGATGCTCTATTTTTGTAACACACAACTTCACTGATGGTGCTGTCAAAAATAATGTGTTGGCTGAACGGAGTTGAAACTCGTACTGAGCATGTGGAAGGGATGAACAAACCGGTCTAGCACAGATCGGTAGACAGTGTTGCCAGATCGCTCGCAATGTTACCAATCTCATTACTTTTCTAACACACCTCGTATTTATTAAATAATTTAGGAAATTTTTAGGATTTTTTTTCATTTTGGAAAAAATTAGGTGGCCTAGGCTTGGCTTTACCCAATAGGTATTTCAGCCAGGCTTACTGTACAACCACTGGCATCCTCAGCATGGTCTGATTTTTAGGATTAGTCCTGCATCCACCAAACCAATAGCAGGGAAAGTGGAATCAGTGATAAAAGAAAAGGAGTGAGTAATTAGAAAAGATGATCCATCTTTGAAAGTAATTATCTTGCCCCAGGATCGTTAAATTAATAATCTGTAATACTTTTTTACCCTACTTATAATAGAAGTTGATTTCAATAAATCATTTCATAATCTATAGGATTTATCAGTAATAATATGTAGTATTATTCAGCAATCTTTTATGATTACATATGTAGTGCACATGCTATTGAGAATTCTGTTAGTTGCAGTAGGAGAAATGTGGTGATTGGATGGGAAAACACAGGACTTCCTTATAATTAATAATAGAGCACCACAGGATTTTTACTAAGTTTATATACTGTAAAAATTAATAGTAAAATAAACTATTAAAAAATCCCTTTCGGCATACTGGAAGGCAGAGGTAGATTTCACCAGTGTTAAGTAGGAGATAAAAAAGATTTCCACCTTAAAGTTAAGAAAAACTTCAAATTTATTCAGTACGAAAATGGTTGCATGTGAACAAGTTTCACATGTTTAGCATATGACCAGCCCTGTCTTCTTACAATTCCAGCAAGACTTTGGCCATCCCTTGCCATAAGGGTTGATCATATCAAAAGTTATTTCACACAGAAGTTTTAAGTAATGTTTAGAGGACTAACGACCACTTTAAACAGATTCGATACTGTGCCTATTAAGTGAGGTGTGATTCTTTTTTGTCTTTGAAACCCTATTTTTCCAACCCTCTGGGCCAATGGTTAGGATATAAAAAAATTTACAGATAAGTTTTAGGCCCTTATCCAACAGAATAGTAGGGATTTTAAACAAATTTGGTATTTTACTTAATAAGAAAGTATAGCAATATTTTTTTTTTGTAATTAATTAATTTCAACTCTCACAATGGTTGCAGTATTGTCAGATGCTTTAACCCTTATATTTCCAGGGAAGGATGTTAAATCCACGGGTTGGTCTAGTGGTGAACTTATCATTTCAAATCAGCAGATCAAAGTTGAGAGTTGAAAGGTTCAAATCCTAGTTAAGACATTTAGTATACAATTTGAATACTAGATCGTGGATACACCGGTATCCACGATCTTTGGTGGTGGGTTTCAATGAACTACACATCTCAGGAATGGTCAACCAGAGACCGTACAACACCATTTACATTCATACATATGATATTCTAAAGTAATATCTTATGGTGGTTCCAGAAGCTAAACAGACAGAGAAAGGGCAGGATGTTAATTAGAACTCCAATTAACTGCAGTGCCCTGAAATTTTAAGTTATAAATGGATTCATTTACATAATAGATTGATTTTTACAAAGCCAAGCATTAAATAAATGTATAATACAAAATTATGATTGTTAAGATAATTTTTGTTTTTCAGAAAAAACTTAAAAAGAAAAGGGGATGCTAAAATTAATGAGGTAGAAAAAATGTGTATTAGAGATTGTGATAGCGATCAAAATGAAGATAAGCACAGAGTACCGAAAGGAAAATTTACATTTGGTCAGTCATCTGTGAAAGGAAAGGTATTTATTCCACGTCAATGTAATGAAATTTATTCTAAGAAGAATACAAATATACAAAGTAAAGATAATCCAAAAAAAATTGGTGAATTAGAGGATGAACTAAATTGTTCTGGACAGTCATCAAATGATTCAGCGATATCATTGAGTGAATTAATGGATACTTTACCTCCTCCAGTTTAATAAAAATATTATTTTTTTGTAATAAAGAATTTGATGATTGTAATAAAGAATATAGTTTCATATTTACAAAATATGAAACTATAAATATTTTGTGGTTATTTTTTTATTAACTTTAAAAAAAAGAATCCTTTAATAACAAATCTTGATGGTTGGGATGCAGTTTTTAATGTCACTGTGTACATCTGATGCAATTGCAGAGCAATGCACAAAGTGGTTAAATGAAATGTTTAAGTGGTTATGGTTAAATGAATAATTCTACGATTTATAAACTACATGATTATCTACGAGGTGTGATCAAAAAATCCGGTGAATATTTTTTTATAAAAAAAACTAATAAGGTTACATAGAATTCGACTTAATCTCCTTCAAAGTACTGTCCTTGGCTAGCAATGCAGTTATCCCAACGTTGACTCCATGACTGAAGGCATTTCTGGAAGGCGTCTTTCAGAAGGGCTTTCAGCTGCTCGGTCGGCCCTCTCAATGTCAGTAATGGTGTCAAAACGTTTTCCTTTAAGCACAGTTTTAATTTTTGGGAAGAGCCAATAGTCGCATGGTGCTAAATTCGGTGAGTATGGTGGATGTGGACAGACAGGAACACTTTTTTCGGCCAAAAACTCACGAATGAAAAGCGAGGTGTGACACGGCGCATTGTCGTGGTGAAGAAGGAAGCCATTGGTCCATTTTTCTGGTCGCTTTCTTCGTACATCGTTTTGCTTTGAACGGATCCGTACTAGATGTTAAGGTCTTTCGATAGCTCTCGAATAGTCATTTGCCTGTTTGAATGAACCATTGTTTCCACTTTTTGCACATTTTCAGCTGTTTTTGAAGTTACTGGACGTCCTGCACGCTGCTCGTCTTCAACAGACTCATTTCTGTTTTTAAATCGATCATACCACTTGTACACAGTCTTCAAAGTTACCACATTATTGCCGTACACCGATTCTAACATTTCGTGAACTTCTTTGTTAATGTTAATGCTTTGTTCTAAATCCATGTTGCGCGACACTATAAACACAACCTCACTCTAGTGGCTCTGGCAGCTGACTGGCAAGCTCGAACGTGTTACAACTTGTCCCTGCCTGTCTCAGTTGATCACGCTATTGGACAAATTACAGCATATGGATGTAGCGTTGGCAGTTGCCGCTATAAAAATTCATTAACCGTATTTTTTGATCCCACCTCGTATCTACTGTTAAAAAAGCTAAGTTAAATGTTTCTGCTATCCTGGTTCTTATTAGAAAAAATTAAGCTGTAAAAATATATGTCGCTATCAGAGCAACATATTTTTATTTGTAAACTATTTGAAAAGCTTACTTTAAGAGAAGAAAAGCAAGAAGAAAGAGCAGGCTGATTAAAACATCTTCCAGTCTAATCAACCCCCCATTTCTAATATTTTTGTAACCCCAATACTCAGTCAAATACAATTGACCATTTAAAAACACACTACTTTAAACCAATGATGGCTATGAAAAGAACTGATCAATTATTAAGCAATAAATTCCAACTTATCACAATCCCATGTTTTTAACCAATCATAAGGTGTGAATAAACTTGCCAAAATGGCAATACAACAAATTTTGACCAATAAAATAGTTGTTCAGTACATAGGTCACTGTTAAATACGTAAAAGTTGCAGATTTTACACAATGAAATGAGTATTTTATGTTATCTGGAGACATGGTATTGGGAATATTTTGAGGCAGTACTTAAATGCTTGCCGTGGAGGCGAATCTCTCCTCCGTTCTTTAAATCTCCCACTTAGTCTGAAACAAGTGCACATCAACACAAATACAGCATCAACGAAAATTGAACTATATAATTTTCTAAACTTTTTTTATCTGTAGAAAAGCTTACAAAAGATAGTTTCCTTAAATGTGAGAAAATTATTAACATCTCTTGAGATTTTCAACAATTAATTAAACAATAACAAATCTCAAAGGTTACATAATTACATGTGTAACAATGAAACATATAACAGGACTAGTAAAAATTAAAAAATCTTTAAAATATATACTCATATCAGTTACTTTGGAAATCAATGGACATTGTAATAAAAGTGTGAAATTATATCAACACCAAAGAAATTTATACTTGTATCTCTCTATTTATATTAGTTTTTACTGAAGAATTGTGAGAGGTATGAGATATACCCTGGAAATTTTGCATTCAGGCCGCAAACACAAGGGAGTGAGTAATCACTAGTCTCAGTACGTTTATAAAACAGGACCAGAAGGCTTGAGATGAATAATAATCTTATTTGGTGATTACAAAATAATATTTTAAAACTGTTTCGGACTTTAGTTTTACAACTATATGAGTATGACTAGAAATATGTGTATCAATCATATAAGAATATTTTGTTTTTCCTGTGACTTAATATTTTACTTTTTCCTGCTGTAAATATTTAATTTTTTTCACAGTAAAAAATTTCTGTAATCATTTTCTATGATTATCAAATTCAAGAATCTCCTTATTTTCAGTTACAATTTCCATTTTATTAATCCTAGAATATCATGCTGTACTGTAACATTCATTCTTTGTTTTACTGCATCCTAATTAAACCAGAAATTAGAATAATTTAATGACTAAACACATCAGAAAGGATTTAGTGGTGTTTTTCATGACAGAATTAGCCACATCACAGAAAATTTAAGCCAACATATCTGTTTACATTGAAAGACAAGTATACAAATGTTTGTTTTATTTTTGTATTAATATGGACTAATACTATTGTTTTATTAATTAAACCACATGGACAGCCTTGTAAATACAGAAACACTACCTCATAAATTTCTAATGCAAGGATTTTTATATTCAAAACAAACCTTATATGGAATTGGATGGTATATTTGAAAAGTCATAATCTGAAATAAATCAGTGTAATATTTTACAAATTAATGAAATTTTACGGTAAATCTTAAAATTTACAATCTGGTAACATTTCAGAATAAGTTATATCATTTTACTTTTCAAATGCAAGTATGTTTTATCTAACCTATCAGAATACCCTCAACCAATCATAAGTATGAATACAACTGACCAATCAAAAAGTCCCTAATTCACTCCAACTGAAAAAGGAACTGACCAATTTTTAGGCAGTAAGTTCCAACCAATAATTATCCCTGTTTTTTAGCCAATTGCAGTGCAACAAGTTCTGACTGAAAAAATACATACCTCCCCTGAAGGCTGTTAACATTGTCATGTACAATCACAAAATGTTATATTTATCAGACACAAAGACCTAGTGAAAACTGTCCAAACAATTAATTTTGACCAAACACAAGAAAGAGAATTGTAATCGCCAATATTTTATCTGATAAGCATAACAAAATTATTTGTTAACCAACCCAAATCCATTTATAATTTAATATTTATTTATGTACATCAACCCACTGTATACATGTATTGTAAAATGTCAATGTAATATGTGAAACTATGTATTTCTATAGATCTGGTGCTTTTTGACAGGTACATACAAGAAACTTTTTATAGGCATTAGAAAAATGTATATTAGAAGTTTCATTGTTTAAAAGCAACAGCGATATCGTTAGCACTCCAGAGAATAGGAGTGTTTTTTCTCAGAATTGTGAATTAAATTTACAAATTTATAGATCATTTTACATGTTTCATTTACAAGTTGAAAAACCCTAACCCCATATAGTGGTGTTTAATTTGTGTTGCTCATTTGGAACAGAAATTGTGGTCGATATAATACGTCATGCAGAAAAATAAAATGTTGCAGACATTACACAATGATACAACAGAGTATTTACTTTCCCTAAGAAATCATGAGTGGTATGAAAATAACCAGGGAAATTTTCCATTCAGGTCGCAAACGCAAACCGACTTACCGTTCACAGCGGTCAGGCCGCAGTACACCGCCTCGACGAGGGTAATCGTGCATGCCCAACAAGAAGCAGTCGTGATGATGATGACATTTTGTACACACACCCATTTAATTTAAATATATTTTATTTTCACACACAAAATAATAATAATAAACAAAACCGAGTATTTTATAGTAGGCTTCCTGGGGAGAAATTTCACTTGTTAATAAAAAGATTTCAACGCGCCACGTTACTTATCTCTAGAGGGTAGGTCATGACGTCACAAGATGAGGCTATGGGGCCTGTGTCAGGTGACCAATTGCTGCGCTATGACACAGTATGCCTACTATTTCCCTGCTGGTAACTTATCAAGCTGCTTCCTTTTTTTCTCACTGACCGATCGCTTGTTCGCCCCTTCTCATTATATACTCAAACTAAAAGTCTACGGTATACGGTCCGTATTTATGTTTTGGTCCTTTTCGGATTAAGTGTTCCGATTATACTTTTCAGTCGGGCGACGGTTTCATCGAATCTCTGTTGATCGGCATGGTCTCGTATTTTTACCAATGGACAGCATTTCCATCCATGTCTATCCTTATTATATTAATGACTCATAAGATGACCGTCGAATTTCTCTCAAATGATAAAACGCGCTTATCTCAACGGTACCAGGTCGTCTTCGTCATCCGGATTAGCTGCGTTTATAACAAGAGCACCTTTGAAATCAAAAACTTTAAATATGTTTCGCTCTTCGCGTACTACTAAAACCCTCTAAAAACTTTTCGGCACTTCAGATTGATTCCTCCATGTTGACCGCATCATCGTAATTTTCCGCACACTCGAAATTGCAAATTCGTTTTTCGCGGACGTCGATATCTCTCTTCTCAGTGATTGTGAAGAGCCCTCCTCGCACTGATTTCGAGGTGACCTAATCTATTAACCTTTAACTCATATATAGAAACCTTACATTCTGTTCCAATTCGACCTTTGACCCGGACAACCAAATTGGAGCAGAATGTAAGGGTGTGTTTTCCACGATTACTCCCTGTTTGCAGTTAAATTTTCACGCTGAAAGAGTAGATTTACTGTAAAATAGATAGCAAAACACGGGTTTGAGATGCCCCCAAAATTACAACAAAGCACCAACAATGAAATTGGAGCAGAATGTAAGGCTCTTTTTTCACGAGTTTATTCGATACATTAAAGAACGGCTACTTTCAATGATGAATGTGTGTTCACGTTAAATTTAAATGTTGAAACAGTTGATTTACTGAAAAATTCATAGTAAAACTTATGTTTTAACTGAAACACCACGATTAATTTTAAATTTATGATGATGATGTAGAGGTACTTTCAGCGATATATTAATCGTAAATAAAAAAGGGCGTATCTCGAAAACGGTGCGTCCTAGGCCATTTTTAACGCGATTCTGAAAGGATTTAGATAAGTTAGGTTAAGCAATCACTAGAAACGATAGGTCCTAGTCCCATGCGTCTAGCGGCCACCTTTCTCGAGATACGCCCTTTTTTCAGTATTTTCGTATTTGATGATGATGTAAAATAACAAATTTATTTAACTGCATATATATGCATAGTGAAAGTTAGCAATACCGTACGATTACTAAAAGTGAATATGTGTAATATTAGGTACGTTTGTTTTTACAACCCTAGCATCCTGTACATCCTCCAGCACTAAAACCCACGCAACCAAAGAGCGTCCCTGCGGCCCGATCATGTATGCGTAAAACAAATCTATCCACGGTGTCGAGGGATCGCGGAAAGGTCGATTGTCCCGCATCAAGGGAAGTAGCATGAAGAAAAAGAATAAATTACAACGCTTCGGCCGATTTATATATTTTTAGAAGGGCGGCTCAACGCCGCGGACAGGCGCACATAAAACAGCGACAGTATGCAGTTGCCGCTATGTATCTGCATCTATATATATATATATCCTTTCTATTATATTTATATATAATTTTATATATATCTATTCTATTTATGTTTATCTCTATATCTTTATATATATCTCTTCTCCATTTTATATACATAGTTACTGAAAATTGTAATAAAATTAATTTATCTAAATAGTGACCTTGTTATTCATAATGAAGTATTACTTTTTAAAAAATAAGCATTTATCGGAAAACAAAAAAACTATGAAATTCGAACGAGTTAAGTTATCAAACAATTCTAACCCGTCTGATCTTAATATAGTAATCGGTTGCAAAAATTTATCTAACGAATACGATTTAATTATATTTTTAGATAACACACAAAATGATATTGAACGTTTACATAAGTACTCTCCCAGTGAAATTAATATTAAATTAAACTGTTAATGTATAAAAAGATTATTTTCAAGGCTTCCGCGAGAGAGATTTTTAAAGATTTGAAGGTGGAGAAAATACAACTTTTTGTTGACAATATATCATTTATTGATAGCGCTTTTCAAGATTTAACCGAACAGTATTTTGAATCGAAACAAACTTAAAAAAAGACATTTCTGATTTGTTGTATATTGAAATTCCAGATGAAAAATAAGCATTATGTGGTTCTTTATTAAAACAATCGTGGAATGTTAGCGATAAAAATCATATAGATATCTATGAAAGCGAAGGGTATTTGCTATAAAATGTCAAGCTGAAAAATATAAAGGAAACAATATTAAATATTATATTGTTGAGATGAAGAAATATGTAGATAAAGAATGTATTTTCTTTGAGGCTAACCTATAACGTAGTACTCGACACGTGTTAAATGTTTGTCAAAATCAAGCCAATTTGAATGAGCAGTGTTTAGAAGCTTATGAAAAAACTAACGAATCTTTCAAACGGGTAGCGGTTGGATTATGAATCAAATATTGAGATTGGATCTTTCAGTATCAGAATTCGATCCACTTTTCGGTAAAAACTAAATATTTACCATTACCGAAAGCTTTATTTAAGAAACATGCTGTAATAAATGTAAAAAATGACAATGAAAAATGTTTCTTATGGTGTGTTCTAGCCCATTTATTTCTTCAAATTAGACGTCATTATCGAGTTTCGTTCTATAAAAAATGTAAAAATCGTTTAAATATGAAAGGAATAAAGTATCCAGTTTATGTGAAAGATATTGATAAATTTTAAGCTCAAAACATATATTGGTGTAATTGTGTTGTTATGATATCGAACGCGATGAAGAATCATTTAATTCTAATGTATATGTAAAACGGTGCGAGTAATAATAATCGAAAAATTGTGATTTGGTTGTTATTATTAACCGATTTTGAATTAAATCGAAGTCATTATACACTAATACATATGGGAAATAAATATAATGGTTTATCAAGACTGTTGGGTGGTTTGAATAAAAGTCATAGAAAATGTGAATATTGTTTGTACTATTTTAAATCTTGGACTAGTGAAACGGAAGCGAAAAAAAACTCGAAATACATATTGAAGATTGTAAGCAGGGAAAGGTTTAGAGAATTAAAATGCTGAAAGAATGGATCGGTGAGGGAGAGAAACGTAGACGCGGTAATATTGTATCACATAGAGATTATTTTATTATTCTTCAACCTTACGCGCACCTTTTATATACGCAGATTTCGAATAGTTTATAATTCCAAATCATAACGCGAATCCTGAACCCGCCACAAGTTATACAACAAAAAGAGACGCTCATAAACCGCCTGGATATTGTTATGTTTTAATAGATGAAAGGATGTGTTGTGAAACAAAATTGTATAGAGCCCAAAAAATTAATGGTAATGTGATTGAAAAATTTCTCAGTGATTAATGAGAAAAATACGAGTATTTCAAAGATGAATTGGTACTTACGTATTAACGCCACCGCAGCTACAGCTTTATTTAAAAACAAAGTAGTCAATCGGATTTCGGTGGAACATGAACAGTCTCTTTATTAATTTTAATAAATGGTTGTTTATATTTATTTATTCTATAAATATAATTTAACCAAACTTAACCTACGCTCGCTAACCTTGACTAATTAACACCGTAATTTTTTGAGTATTTATTTAATAAATTCAGTAATTATTGCAATTATTTATTATTTAAATAATCAAAACACTCCTGTTAATTAGTCAAGGTTAGCGAGCGTAGATTAAGTTTGGTTATATATTTATAAACTAAATAAATATTACCCATTTATTAAAATTAATAGAGACTGTTTTGAATCTGTGTTAAACTCTATATCGGCCCATTTTCCACCGAAATCCGATTGACTACTTTGTTTTTAAATAAAGCTGTAGCTGCGGTGGCGTTAATACGTAAGTACCGATGAATTATTAATTGGAAGTCTTAACTATGACCGCAGAAGATGATGAAAGATTTCAAAAGGAGACTATATGTGGTGTGACATCATTCTCATACTAGTGGTAAATTTATTGGTCCTACACATGAAAATTGCAATTTAAATTGTAAACACATAACATTTATTCCAGTAGTATTTCATAATTTACGCGGGTACGATTCACATCACATCGTATTGGCGATGGATGCGTTGAAATATAAGTTTGAAATTTCTTCTTTAGCAAACAATAGTGAAAAGCTTATATCTATAACACTCGAGAATAAAATATCGTATGGATTTATAGATTCATATCAATTTCTATCTTATAGCCTTGATGAACTGGTGCAAAGTTTATTTCATAGTTGTAAATTGTCAGACGGTCACATAACACATATTCTTAAAAACAACTTATTCACAGTTTCAAAGCGAAATAAAAAAAATTATCGCGATAATAGAATAAAAAAAAGATAAGTTAAAGTTAATTCAACGTAAAGGTTCAATATATGTATCCATATACATATATTAATTAAATCGGCATCTGTTTTCGATGAAACACAACTGCCGCCCATTGAAGCGTTTTAGATGATTTAAAGCGACAACACATCTCCAAATCGGATTATATGCAAGCGCAAAATGTTTGGAATCGATTTAAATTAAAACGGTAGGTGAATATCATGATTTCTATTTGAAACTGGATGTCATATTGTTGGCTGATGTATTTGAAAGTTTTCGTAATAAAATGAATGAAATAAACAATTTAGATCCGTGTCATTATATATCTGCTTCACATTTATCGTGGTTCGTCGCCCTCAAGGCTACGAAGGTGCAATTAGAACTAGTTACAGACCCGGATATGTATTTGCTTTTTGAAAAAGGCATTCGCGGCGGTGTGTCAGTGATTCCCAATCGTTACGCTATGGCAAACGATCCCAACTAGAGGAAAGTTTCGATAAAAATAAACCTATAAAATTCATTAAATATTACGATGTTCAATCTCTTTACGAGCGATGTATGATGGAACCGTTACCTGTAGACGGATTCAGATGGTGTGATGAAAACGAAATTGAATATTTGTTTGTAAACCGTCTAAACGATGTGAAAGATGATGTGGAAACGGGTTATATTTTAGAAGTCGATTTAGCATATCCTAGACACTTACACAATTCGCATAAAGATTATCCACTCGCGCCAGAGAAAAAATCCATTCCCAATAGTATGATTTCTCCGTTTGTCTCTGATGAAAAACGAGTAGCGTGTCAAAATTATAGTAAACTTTGGAAGATAAGCCCAAATACGCTGTACATTACAGAACGTTAAAATTGTATCTTCAACAGGGTATAGTGTTGAAAATACATAGAACCGTTTGTTTTAATCAATATCCACGGTTGAAAGATTATGTTGAGAAAAAGTTTCATGCGTGGTGTGGAACAAAAGATAAGATTGACAAAAAGTTTTCAACATTGTACATGAAAAAACTATTGAAAATGTAAGAAAGCGAATCGATATGCATTTGATCAATGACGAATCCAAGTTTAAAAAATTAAACACTAGTCCAAGAGTTAAACATTATTATATTTACGGAAAGGTTGGAATATCAATGTTGAAGAAAAATACTTAAACAAACCCATGTATGTGGGTTTAACAGAACAGATTTTGCAAAATTAATCATGTATGATTATCACTACGATCATTTTTTACCTATGTACGGTCATTAAAACATAAAACGTTTAATGATACAGATTCGTTATTATACTCAATTATACCCAAAGATGAACATTTTGATCATTCTTGGGGGATGATATGAAAGTTTTGATTGAAAATAATCGAAATGTTTACGCATTGAGTAAATACGATATAGGTCGTTTAAAAGATGAAATGAAGTGTCAACAGATTTATGAATTTGTTGGGTTAAGAGCTAAAATGTATTCTTTACTTTGGGGAGCCAGTGAATATCGTTTACAACAGAAAAATACAGCCAAGGGTTCTCGTATATTTGATAGATTATACTGAACCTTTTAAATCAAGAAATGTATTTTGATGGCCTGTTGAGCCTAAAAATTCCACATGGAGTGGAGCTAACGGCATTTGTGAACAATCTGGCGATAGTTGTTAAGACAGTAGAGCAGGTGAGGCAATTAGCCAATAAAACTTTAGAAAGGGAGCTGAAAAAGCTTAATAATCCCAGCCAATAAAACAAGAATGGTACTCATGACAGTAATCTGAGATGACCCCCTCTAGGAGAGCCAGGTACCTTGGTGTCTGGCTTGACAGGACGACGGGGTTCATGGCACACGTGGAAGAGGTGTGCAAGAAGACTGGAAGGGTCACCTTGGCAGTAACCAGATTGATGACGAATATCGGGGGTAGAACTCTAAGAGGAAAGTTATAGCAGCCACGGTGACCTCCGTCAACAGGCAAAGAGTGCACAGTATCTATCAAAGACTGGCACTGAGAGTAGTCCAGGCATACAGGTCAGTGTCCCTTGAGGCAGTCCTGGTGATCGCAGGAATGCCACCTGTGGATCTCCTGGTGGAAGAGTGTTAGGTAGACACAAAGGCAGGGATCCTACGTACACTAGGAGAGACTTGGTAGACAAATGGCAAATGACAAATGGCAAAGTATAAAATAACTTAAAAAACTAAACATCTTTAGGTTTAAAATCAATGGTCCTGTGTACTGTATTTTTATAATGTTTGACCAATTCAATCTAATATACTTACCCATCAGTAATTTCCTGTTCAGTTAATACATGCCTCATGTTAGACTTGAGTTCTGTTGAACCGCTCAACTACTGAAGCTTTTTAATCAGAGTATGTTGAATGATGGATTGATACCATAATATAAAGGTTTTAATTTTGAATTAAACCATTCCCTACCATCATATGTTTGAAAATTTTTCATTTTGTATTTATGAAATGTAGATTCAAGGACATGATATGCTGTTTTTCTCTTCAATGGGAAAGCGAAAGCATATTTTGAAAAACAATTAATAGGTGTGAGAATGTATTCATATCCTTTATCAACCCTGGAGTATTCAATCATCTCTATTAAACCAGCTTGATACACATCATCTCAGCTAGACAGATCAAAAAATCTGTCAGCTAGACAGATCGGAAAATATCTATGAGCTTGCTTGTTGAAGCTCTTTTGCTATACCTTCTCTAACATTCATGGCTAAAAGCATGCTGGTATAGTAAATATGTTGCACATGATATAAATAAATATAAGAAATAGAAAAAACAAAAAACAAATTCGATTACAACTTTTTATTTCTAATCACAGCCATATTCATCAATAAATTTATTTTGATAAACACAACTGTTTTTATTTCAAAATAGAAACCTAAATAATACTGCCACTTATTTAATTCATAATGCAGTTCATCATATGAAATTTTAACTTGACCATGGCGTTTTCAATGTCTATGAAACAATAAAATTAAATGATTAAGTCAATGGATATATACCCAACATATTTATAATTGAAACCAATCATCAGAATGACATTTTTTATCCACCTTCTCCATGTAATCAATTGGTCATTCACTATTGGGCCGCTTAGAGATAATCTCTTTATGCTCATGCAACGGATTTTCATTCTTCCCACTCAAAAACCTCTACAGAACAATCAGGACAAACCATGTTGTCTAGTACACTGGTAAAATAGAAACTTGGCTTCCACCATTTTTTTTTTTGGAAAGAGTTGGTTCCAGTTATGAGAGTAGTCATCAATAACTTGTAGCAGACATGATTAACATCTATATGACTAATCAGTTACTTTACATGCATGATTGAACATTTTATAATTAATTCCATTATGTAATAAATTAGTTTTAGAAGTTATAGTCCAATCAAATTCTTTATACGATTCCAACAACTTCACTTTAAATTAAAACACATTCATTAAGAATTTTGATCAGAAGTGCGTTCAACTTTTGCTTAGCACACAAACAAGACAAACATTTTTTTAGATTAATATCTCAGACCTCTACTAATACCATGAAGTTTTAAGTTAAACTCTTAACGTTTCCAGTTCTTTTTTAAATGTATACAATCTGCAGTTCATTTCTTCTACAGCGTCTTTTCCCATTTGCGACATACATCGATCTTGAAGTGAAACAAACAATAGTTAATTTTTTCAATCCATATTTTTACTTTCACAGTCCCAGTCTCAGTTGTAAATATCAAAACTTCCTGGAAAAATGCTGAAAAACAGGAAATACTCATTATTATCTGTTTTAAATTAAACATATGTTTATGTCATATACTGAACTGTTTGAATTAAATAGTAGAATATCTGACGGCATGTACCACATTCATTCTTGAATAAATGATGATGAACAAATTGTTTTCATTGTTGATAACAATAGAATTGAAATCGATGAAGACAAAGTCTTATCGACCTTAGCAAGGAAGACATCAAGGAAAAAAATTATGTAAAATATGTCTAATTGAAGACATAAGCATTTTATAATTAAAATATATAAAAATTAAATAAAATTCACATATAAAATTAAATTTATAACAATTGATTGTCATTTTGTAACGTTAAAGTACCACTTTCAATTCCTTAATATACAGAGCAATCAAATATCTTAAATATAATACTATAAAATTAAATATTAAATACATTGCCACATCGAAAGGATATAATGATAATTTGATAGATTATACTTATAAAACAGACTTAGTTACTTTAACTTATGACTATAACGTTACAAAATGACAATCAATATTTATGTATTTAATTTTATTATATGAATTTTACATTTTTATATATTTTAATTATAAATTCCTGCTGAAGATGGCAGAATAGCCGAAAGCACTTAAGGAAGTCAAATGGAGTTCTGGTAAGCTGTTCTTAAAATTATGTGTATTTCTTTCATTCACTGAATTTTTTTATTGGTTAAGAAAACAGTGCCTACAAAATTGGCACTGATTTTCCAGTCTCCTCATTCTACCTATAAATAATCCTACAGAGAGCATTTCTGACATAAGGGATGACCACATGGCAAAAATACAATGCTTATGTCTTCAATTAGACATGTTTTACATAATTTTTTTCCTTGGTGTCTTCCTTGCTAAGGTCGATAAGACTTTGCCTTCATCGATTTCAATTCTATTGTTCTCAACAATGAAGACAATTTGTTCATCATCCTTTATTCAAGGATGAATGGTGGTACATGCCGTCAGATATTCTACTATCATGCTGAAAAAGAAACCAAATAGAAATGGTAAAACAAAACATATTCTTATTCTAAAAAAAAACACTTATAATAAAATAAAATTTTACCCCGGCATACTGAACATCCGATCAGTGGAACATTTTTTTTACATGCATTACAAATTGGATATCTGTAAGTGTTTGTAATATATTTTATACAGTTTACTTTAAAAAACTAAACCTCATCAAATCTCTTCCTCTTAAAATCAATCTGTTATTTTGATTTTATAAGCCACACCCCTTAAAGCATTTATTAATTACTTGTTTGATTCCAAAAGGAAACTTTCTTTTCAGTGAAGAAGGATGCAACATTTCCTTTTAAATTTTTGGTATATTTACCTCGGTCGCCTATCCTTAATAGAGTGCATATTGGTACACAATCCACATGCAACACTGATAAAGGTATTATCTTTTCCCTCCTGAAAAAAAAAAACAACTTAATCAACTCTGTCAATCTCATTGATGGATAATGTTCAAATTATATTGAAAAAATAGTTACCAAAGGATTAAACAACGCTTGACTCTAAATTGGGCTGCAATGGAACTCAATGAGGGAGAGAATAACGCCACATTCTCAAGGAGTGGTGAGGATTCAACTCAAACAGATTCTTCTAAGAAGAATCTGTTTGAGTTGCTGCCCACGATATTTCAGTATACTGGGCAGCCACAGCATTTGCTAATGCTTGTTCTGTTCTATCTGCTCAGCTACCACATCTAACATTCGATTACAAATGTCAGCAGCCCAAGGATGTTTTCCTTCACTACTGTCAGATTCAAAATTCATATCCAATCTTCTCTTTGCCTGAAAAGGAGTTGGACTAAACTGAGGTGAGCACATCTGATAAGTTGTTGGTAACTGCTGCCCTAATTGGGGTAACTCATACAAAATTTAAGAGACTCTCAATTGGAGGAGGAATTGGTATCTAGCATTTTCTCAATGCAGCTCTCACCATCTGAATCAAATATGTTCTGTGACAACTGTAAAACAATAAAATAGATTGCAAACAGTAAACTGACATATATATTTAAAATCCTTTCATAATAAAATTAAACTTACAGATATAAAAAGGTGCTTAGATAGAGATATACCTAACCACCAAGCTGTTTTTACTAAGAGTGTTTTTGAATCTATTGTATTAGTCTGGAGAAGAAAATAATGAATAAATCACTATTTACTTCAAAAAAAAAATATTATAATGAAATAGCATGTTAGTAATTGCATTTAAATATTCTCAAACACACTTACTTGAAATAAAACATTGATAACAGATTTAGCAATCAGTTAATTTTATTACTAAGCAGATTTTATTTAAATTGCCCGATTTTAACTCTAGCAACCGCAAATGTTAATTTTATTTGTAGTGTACAATTAAAATCTTGTATAGAAACTAAACTAGTACATTTGCTTATAAATATTATTTGAAGTGCTAATTAAACTGGAAAGTAAATTATATAAAGTGTGTATTTATTTTTAATGTATTATTTAATATATAAATTGCTTACTTATTAATTTACTTTAAAATGTGTAAGTATTTTAAAAGTTGTTTCACTCACCTGAATCATAACAAGATAGTGTAGAACAAAGATGGCATAAATAATATCAAAAAATAGAATCACAGTACAGTATACACTGAAGACTTTAAAAACTTGGTTTGATTGCATGAAAATTTGGTGAATATAAATCCATCAAGCTTTATCATTGACGCACATGCATTACTTCGATAACTTTGTAATAAACAAGTCCAATGCAACACAATGGAAATTATTGTATAACATGTGAATTCGCAGGCTTTAATCACTAATGTAAATGCATTATCACTAGGTAACTTTGAAATAAACAAATTAATTAGTAAACAAGGTTATTGTAATATCATTAAGCACGTGTATTGTGCACACGTTCCTGAAACTTTATGATGTATTTCCAGCAAGTAGCAATTTTTTTGTTTTTTTATTTAAATTTTTTTTTTGATGTTATTGGGTCAAAGGTCAAGGGTGTCTGTCCTGGAACTGGCATTTAGAAATTATTACTGGCTTTCATAAACTAGATGTTCTAGATGAATGTTACGTCTTACACTCATATTGCTGCAGCTCATGTAGTTTCCTTTAAACCAATAGACGTACCTCTGAATGGCACCAGCTCTAGTGAACATATCAGCAATGACAAATTGGAAAGTCAGCCAAATAGAGAAACTAGTCCAAAACCAAAATAGAAAAAACAATTTCTCTAAACAAAAGATTGTTACATAACCTAGAAATCAGCCTTCAACCAATAAAAAGGTGAAGGAAGAGTAGCTTCACTGCAGAAGTCTGAATATAATGCACCAATGGTAAAAGTTGAAAAAGAGAAAATTCCCACCATTCAGAAAGAAGACAATGTAATGATAATTGGAAAAAAAGTGTTGCACAAGCATCAGCAGAGCCTCCCCTGAGTGTTTGGAGGTCTCTAAAAGAGAGGATAAGCTCCAGCCACCCCAAAACAATGTTTGAGGAAGCTTTAACCAACCAAAACATTTTACTGGGAAGTGCATCAAGCCTAGACTGTGATGCAATACTCATCACACCATGTGGATTGGTATCATCTAATGCTGACAGCAAAGCAACCTCCATTATCTATTGCACAGATGGATTGAAAGATTCCATTTCCAAGAGCTCAGACACCTTGAAATCAAAGATAGAGGCCATCAGGAGAATGGAAAAAAAGCAAAAGGGATGGCCTCAGGGTAAACCTAGGCGACAGATCATGTGCTTGTAGTCAGTTTTATTATTTTTTCTGTCTAATTTCATGTAAGGATAGTTTTTAAATGATTGCAGAACTGTAAAGCTGTTTTGATTATTTTTGTTATTTCTTTAGAAATGGAATGTATGTTTTTAAGTGGCAAGGAGCCCTATACAACCTTGTTATCTTGTGTTCTGCGGTTTTAATATCTATGACAAGTCCATTTTTGTCTGACAAGACTAGTTTTCTGACTCAGGTAAAGTGAGTGGCTTTATTTTACCAGGGAGGAGAGGAATTTTTTTGTTTTGGAAAAGCGCTAATGACCACAGCAGTCAATACCCTTAACCCCCCCCCCCAAATACACAGACATATTGGTTATTGAAATAATATAACTAATTCACAAAATTTAATTTCTTATCAAACATTTATTTACCACAGCCTTACCACCATAAATTTAATAATTAAATTTACATAATAATAATAATAATTACAAGAATAGTAGTAAAATATACGTACATACCATGTAACTTATCCTTTAAAAACTACTAAAACAAACTATTTTATTAAAATAATAATCATAAAACTTGAAAATTGTGCATAAAATGTTTAGTTTATTATGGATCAAATTTGCATTACAATAGTCCCTTGGCTGGTATGATTTAGAGGTTTAGGCAGAAAGTTATTATTGTTATGCAGTTTAAGCCCCCTCACAAAAATCGTTAAAATTTTATTACTCAATTCTTTAATAATGTACTTTTTAATTGTACTGACATCTTTTTAACAATACAATTAATTCATGATTCTTTTTTATACTTATATTTCAGGAATATTTTAAAACATCAGCAGAATTGTTTGCTCTTTGCATATAAAAATTATACTTGTCTTAAAAAGTGGAAGCAATTCATAAAGAAAAAATAAACTTGACAAAAACCAAATCCAGTGTAGAATACGTAATTGTATTTAGTCCACAATGTATATCAAATTTTAGCAGATTCTTTCATACGTTACTTCATTTAGAACTTTTAAAAGCAAGAAATGCATCATTAATATTTAAAGAATAAAATGGAAAGATTAGGTTTTTATACCTTGTATATATAACTCCTAAAAACTACAACTTTAACAATCCCATAAAATACAAAGTTAAAAATGGACTTTCATTTACTCTCATATTATTTCAGTGACAGTTAAAATGACCTGTAGCATTTTGAAAGTATATTCAGTTATCATATTAAAATTATTTCTTAACAAATAGTATTTCAACAGAAATTCAAAAATGTCAAAATATATAAATTTGAATTACATCCTCACTATGCTGCTGTATGGTATTAAGCCTTAAAATGTATCTAAATCATCGTTGAAGAAAATTGACGCCTTTAAGGTGTGGTTCTATTGACAATTGTTTAAGATTATTCATAGAGATAAGATTCACTATGAGAATGTACTCAAAAGGTTGGATACTAATGCAGAGCTAGTTAAGATTTTTAGAAGTAAAAAGCTGGTGTACTTTGCAGATGTGATGGGCAAGACATCCAGAAATGTATTGGCTTCATATTTCAAGAAAAATCACAGGAACCAAGATTCAGGTAAATGAAGAATTTTACGGTTGACAAAATTAAGGAGTAGTTTTCCCTTAATTTGTTTTAGTTTTCAGCACTATAAAGTATTTTTCACTGGTCAGTAAGGTCTTAATCATAGGCCACTTAATGAAATAAGTTTTTACATTTTAAAAAATACATTTATTGTTCTAAACAACAGCTGATTATTGCCTTAAATCTGTTGATATTTTTAATAGTAATCTGCAATTTAAGTAGTACTCAAAATTTCATTCCTCTCCTACACAACCTTTTCAAAGCATTTAAAAAAATCTAATTCATTCAATATTCATAATAAATATTATAATCTAACTTAATAATCACATTTTTTAAATTTCTGTTACACTATTATTCATTTCTGTTACAAAAACATTTTTAACAGTTAACTAACGATGGAATTTTTCATCAGAATGTTCTGAGATTTTATTATAAGAGTAAATATAAAAGTATGTATTTTAATGTATATGGACTACTTATTTTACAAAACTGTTTTGTCAAAGTTACAAAATTCAAAAGTTTCATTTTCGACATGTTTCTCGAAATGTAAATGATGTGTTTCTTTGTTTAAATGACTTTTTGATAATGTAATGCAGTACAGAATGAGTTTTAATTTAGACTACATTATGTTTTTTAAAACAAACTCTGCTACAAAATTATAACAGCTCAAAATCAGGTGTCTTCTTTCATTAGCCAAACTATAATCAACACAGATTGCCTTGCCTTAAAACCCACTTAATCTATATCATGAATTTCCCAGGTTCAACTGCCAGCTGGGGCTTGACATTACATCACCACAGTTCTATTCTAATACCAAACAAAATACATGCATGTTGATCAGAAGATACACAAATATAGATAACTTGCAGCAGATGAACGATATATGATGTCATTTGGAGTTCTATTTTAAAAAACACTGACCATTATTTTCTGATTATGTCAATTCTAGAATAACTATTAATTAATCTCACTGAATTCATGAATTTTTAAAATTATATGACTAACGTATTTTGTATTGTAGGAAAACTTTGAATTTATTACTGTACCATTACCATTAGCAATTGTTAATGATGATACTTCATATCGTGTCAGCAATTTTGTATAAAAAAAAAATTATTAAAGAAAAATGAAAATTGGTTCTCTATTTTGATATCTACATTTTAAACATCTCGCATATTGCATCTGATATATAATGATCTTAATTGAAATTGTGCATTTAAAAATTATTTTATAAAATTCATTAACTTCTGTTACATAAAGAAATTTTTTTCAGAGGTTATAACTTACTTTTCAATTTCTTGGTTTTGAAATCCACAGAATATCTGTTAAAAATTAATCATAAATTAACTAATACAAAACATGATAAATTTTTAAATAATTATGCTGATGAAAATAGAACAAATTTTTTATGTAACTAATGTAACATAAGTTTACGATGTGGAAATCTCTGCAAAAGTACCACTAATGGTAAATGTCAGTTAAAGTTACGGTGTTAGTATATGTTAATAACGACCTACAACACAGTTAAAAAGAATCTGAGAAAAAGTTCTCAATTTACAGTATGTATGTTTCCAGAAAAATAACCAAGTTCATCAAGGGACTACAGTTCTTAAATAACAACTCTAAATATTAACATTATTCTTAAAATACATTCTTAATCAAGACTTTTTGGTATCAAGACCCTAAAAATGATGTAAAAATATACTTTTTAACAACATAATCAATAATCATTTTATGATCTGGAAATTATTTTTACAAACTATCTAAATATTAATACATAAAAATAAAACTTTCAAACTCACTTCTGTTACAGAAAAGAAACCAAGCAATTTATAAAAGATAAATAAACATTAACTCTTTCACTGTGGTAAAGCAAATTTGTTTTACTTTTCTGTACAGGGCTTTATTTAAATTAAAGAAGGTTTTTGAAATTAAAAGACCTCTGAATGGTGCAGTTTAAAGATATGCAATAATAATTACGTTTTTACAAAAAAAAAAGAAGAAAAAGATCAAACACAGATTCTGGCATTGGTATTCTAATTTCTATACCACATTTGGCAGAATGTAATTCATATTCTTGGTATAATTTAACAGTAACTATAGTAAATTATTTGAAAGCCTTTCAGAATCACACAAACAAACAAAATTTTTACTTAAGCAATTTCATGTTTGGTTAGAAAACTTTACTGTGGTTTGCAAATAATCAGCATGTGCTAAAAGTGTTGTTTAAAATTTAGTTGACACTGTCAATTGTATTTGAACAAATTAGTGAAAGAGTTAAAAAGGTAACAAACCACCATAATTTCAATATAAAAAAATAATAAAATATTTAACAGCTTTTTGTCATATTTTATTATCATAAAATATTCTAGCGGTAATCTAAACTTTAAGATGTCAAATTGACATTAAAATGACATTCCAGAAAATTGAAAAAAATATTTACAATTTTTAGTAAAATAAATCAGTAAAATTTAAAAATGAAACATGAACATAATCTGTTTTAATGAAACTTAAAGAATAAGCTTATTTTAACCAATGTTTGCTCTTTTTTCCTTTTTGAAATAAACCATCCCATTTTGGGTAAGCCATCTCTTAACAAATTTTTTTTTTTTTGAAATTTATTTACTGAGAATACATCTAAGAGGACAAATCCCTCAGAATCTCACCAGGACAAAAGTTAAACCTGTTGCTTTTTTTTATTTGCAAGAGGATCCAATTAGCAAAAAAATTCAGGCGAAAATAAGCAGAATTATTTACAAATTTCACAGAAACTCAAAATTTAAAATGAAAGTTCTCCATCTTGCTAAGACAGACTTTAGTGGTTTACATGTGAATGAATTTCAGTAAAAGATATTAGCTGACAAGAAAAAAATTAAATTTTAAACAATTTTCATTTGAAATAAGAATTTTGATTAAGGGATCAAAACGTATATGATTATATATATATATATATTTTTTTTTTTTAAATCAATTCTTTTAAGAATCATACTCCTCTGTACTATATACAAATAAATATATTTATTTTATTAGATCAACCAAAGTACAGAATAAATAAAGTAGGATGACTTACCTTATTCCACTATATATGCAGGAGCCCTTTCATGATTTATTCGCATCATCAGCTGCATTATATATTCATATATTGATCTCAAATTACATTATAAACTTTGTAAAATATAATAACATATCATGCATTTATTTAAAATTTAAAACGTTTAATCTTTTTATTTTGAACTTTGTTCGGTTAAATCAAAAATTAAATTGTAAAAGTTTTTTTTTATTTACGTAAAAATATGACATCAAGGCATAAAATCAAATTAATATTAAAAATCAAAAATTAAAATTAAAATCAAATAAAAATAATTTTACGTAGAGTAATTATGCATGTTGTCCATTTAATTGAATTTATTTTATTATACCGATTGAAATATATTAAATTATACAACACTATCAGAATAGACAGATAATTTATAATATGGAAATTAAAAAATATAATATGAATACAAATAGTACGGGATTAGACATTTTAAAAAGATACTTTATATACACATATATATATAAACACAAAAATAAATTTAATATGATCAACCTTCAGACAGATTATGAGGATGACAGTATTTTGAAAACTGCAGTAGATGGCACACAATCTATTTTGATAGTGATGTATAATTTAATATATTTCAGTCAGTATAGTAAAGTAAATTCAGTTAAATGGACAACATGCATAATTGCTTTACTTAAAATTATTTTTATTTGATTTTATGCCTTGACATCATATTTTTACATATGTAAAAAGAAAAATTTACAATTTAATTTTTAATGTTAATTTTAATTAATTTTTCATATTTTTAAATTTTGTTTAATTTTTAATTTAACTGAGTAAAAGTTTAAATTAAAAAGATTAAACATTTTAAATTTTAAATGAAATAAATAAATGCATGATATGTTATTATATTTTATGAAGTTTGTATTGTAATTTGAGATGAATATATAATGCAGCTGATGATTTGAGTAAATCATGAAAGCACTCCGCATATATAATGGAATAAGGTAAGTCATCCTACTTTATTTATTCTGTACTTTGGTTGATCTAATAAAATAAATATATTTTTATACAATTATATATATACATTTTTATCCAGAATAAATATCAACTTAAAACAATTATTTTAAGCCTGTATTTTATGAATCTGAACAACACGGAAAAAAGTAATGAACAAAAATTTGAGATAAAAAAAATGATACAGTAAAAATTTTGTTTAAGATGTATCTGTAAATTTAATTTTTTATATTTACTCGTATAAGTTTTTTGCAACAATAAATTTTTTATCAGTTTGTTTAGATTACTGACAATGTACAATAAAAATATCTGCACAGTGCATTTTTATGTTTCATACTTTATAAATGCACATTTCTGTATTTGTTTCATGAATAAATTTTATTACTTACGGAATAAGAAATATATAAATATTCAATAAATACAGAAATTGAAACATCATTTGGTCAAAAATAAAATTATAAAACAAAACGCTTACTTATTTTGAATAATTAGAAATAAATTTTATAACAAAAAAAGAATTAATAAAAATTCATACAATTAACACAGTTTTGTGGTAAGAATAACATTTATTTTAATTCCAACAATATTATGCAAAAAAAATGATTATTACCAATAGTGTAACACTATAATTACTACAATACAATATTAACTAAAAGTAACAAATATTTTACAATTTTAAACAAATTTAACTGATAAATCAATTACCAACATCATAATTATCAAAATAACCTTACCAACAGCAGATTTATACATTCTAATCTTATTTCTACCTTAAAATGTACAATATTAAATTTAAATATATATATTTCACACAAAATGACCAATGTTCATTAACAAATAAATTTCAGTTTAACATTAAAAAGAAATTTTTTTATTGTAAAATTTTTATTCTACTTCTCCAATGCTAAAACTGTAATGCGGTGTGAGACAAAAACTAGTCTGCAGAATGATATCACAATTTTCAAGATGTGGCTTGCTAGAAAAATGAGGAATGAAACTATGGTCTTCATCACATTAAAAATGAACTAATGCACATCAGCATGCAAATTCAACAAAATGCAGGTGATTTTCTACCCAGCATGTTCATCTTTCCACTATACAGGTTGACTGTATGGATTTATAGTTGCTTTTTCTGAAAATAATGAACAACATTATTTTCAAAAAAGCAACTATCTTTTACTTGAAATGATTTACATATTATGTCAGCTGTAATAAAAACTAGAATAAACAGTTTAAAGCCATAAATTAATAAAATTTATTCATAAATAAAATAATTTTTTTATAAATATTGTAATTAATTAGTATAAAAATTAATTATAATAATTTTAGATCTGTTCAGTTATCTGGTTTTCTAAAGCAAAAAAGTAATTTTAATTTGGGTCTCAGTATTAAGTCACTTTTAATATGACATGTAGTTAAACTCTCCATCCATATAACCCAGTATTTTGATTTTAAAAATGATTCGGTATTGATGAGCTAATCACATTAACTGTTGTTACCTTATATATGGCAACTATAAACTGAATTTATTAAACCTGCATCAATGCTACACTTCTCCACAGAACAGAATAGATCTGTTTGTTCTGATAACAATGTTACTTTCTTTTAATAAATTCAAAAATAATTTAAAAGAGATCTTTCTCAAATAATCCTACATGGGAATAATATGTTAAAATAATATGAATTGTGATTATTATTATTGTTGATAACCTCTTACAACTGTGCAGTGATGTGCAGGACCTCAGGTTCAATTCTAGTCTAATGTATGATTACTTTTAAATGGATCTGAAAGGTTATATAACCATTTGTATATTTATTTTTTATGAAAACATGTTTATGTAAAAATAAATTTATGATATATATATATATATTTATGCTATGCTAAAATAAAATAGCATAATAATAATAAAAAAGTGACAGTTATTTTACTATTATTAATTGGTTTTAATATTATACTCATTTTAATTAGGGTAATTTACTTCACTGACTTTTTAATCACAATAGTAAACTTCAATTTCAACCGACGAGAATCTGAATACAAGATTTTTTTAAGATTACTCTAATGATCAATATCAATCTGCAATAGGAACTGAAGTAAGAAGCTTTTTAAAATGCACACAAACTAAATATAGTAAACTATGAATTTCTTCACTAAATTTTTATATAAAGAATTAACTTATTAATAATTTAACATTGGACATTATGTGGTATTACAGATTTTATTATTTTTAAACTAAATAAATGTTCATATTCACTTAGCAATAATAATAATAATTAACAAAATACTTCAAATAAATAGTAGTAATAAAACTAATTAATGATACATTGCTTAGTAAGAAATTATAATATTTAAGCACATTATAGTAATTATGTAATAATTAATTTTAATAATTATATACATCAATATAATAATATTTAATATATATATATATATACATTAAAAACCATTAATATTACATTACATTATGTATATATAGATAACATATTACTTTATTCCATGAGTAATAATATAGAGTATATTAATAACAATATATTATATTAATTAATAATTATGTGCCTAAAAATGAAAATAAATATTTCTTTCTATAAGATAAGATATATGAGTAGAAAATATAAATGAGATCACTCCTACATAGAATTTTGTTAAAGTTTACTGTAATCATTGGATGGTTCTTAGGCTTTTGATAAAAAGAATTAAATTAAAAGAAATTACTATTTGTAAAATAAACAACTTTAAGCATTCTAGTAATGTCACAAAAATAAATTTAAGTTGGATAGCGAATATTAGACTTTAATTTTAATAGTGACAGAAAAGAGCTGGCTTTATACTGTAATGCCTTCATTGAGACATTGACAAATGTAATAATTTTATCAATCTTTACAAATATGCTTAAAATCCTCTTTTATCTGCAGCTTCTTTTAATCTTCAGGAGCGGATAAAATAAGGAAAACTTGAAGGATATAAAGAGAAGTGTTGGGATGCATACAGACATTAAGAAAAGGAGCTAGAAGGAAATGAAGGAAGATGATCAGAACCAAGAAAAATGGAGGGTTTTTCATTTGAGACTTGTTGAAAGATAAGTTTACCAGAGAAGAGGACAAATATTCTGCAATAAAAGATGGTTTAATAAAGAGGGTGTTATATTATTGATTGATGTGCAGACAGAAAGTAGCAAAAACTGTAGAAATTAATTTAATAATTTAATAGTAAGTTAAAAATATCTCATTAAACTATTTACTGTGAGTGGCCTTACCTTACAACTTAAGAAAAAAGTAATACATTTTTCACCCGCAATGTTACTCAGTAATATGCACAACCATTTGAAGTAAAACTCTAACGTAATTTTTCCTTCAAAAAAACTTTCCCTGTAATTTTTCCATTAATTTCAAACAAACTGCATTGAAATCAGTCAACCATGATCAAAGAAATGTGAAATCCCCAATTTCTTCCATCAAATTTAAAATAATAAATTAACTAACTTTTAAAAATTCAAGAATGTAATTTTCATATAAAAAACAAACATTGAACATAGAAGTGGAATCAATTGTTCTTCTACTCATCATGCAGTATTATAACTAATTACCTACATAAAATAGGGGAAAATATGCAAGAGATGTAAATAACAAAAAAGAAACTACTAACATAATTAAATTAAATTAAGAGTTTTATGCCAACATTAACAGTGAATTAATATCATTGCAAACCCCAACCCAAAATACTTATACTTAATTTAATTAGGAAGATTTATTAATTACCAATTAGATACTAATAAAAAAGAACCTGAATTAGTTGATTATAAAAAAACCAAAAAAAAAACAATAATTCCTTGGGATTTTCATAAGCTGAAATAAAAAATTGAACCATTTTGTACTTACTGGTAATAAAAAAAATATAAATAATGATTACATTTTATATAATTGAAGAAATATGTTGAAGTTTATTTAAATATTTTATTTTATTTTTAATTATGTAATTATTTATTTTTCCCTTAGAAAAAATAAAAATAAACTGTGCGTTTAAAAAACGGAAAATATCCTTTATTAAATAAATAAATCCAGCTAATATTGTTAAAAATACTAAGTAATTGTACAGTGTATTTGGCAAGTCACTGTTCACTTATCTAACTGCCAACAAATAAATTTCTTCAAATAATCAGGTATATTCTTCACAAAATTTGTTTTCTTTTGTTTGCTCTGTTTCTTCATAAAACTTTGAAAATATGCTTGAAGATACATTTTTATATATAACGCTTTAAATGTCTAAGTAAATTAATGTCTAGAATATGCAACTATGTTAATCTGAGATATCTTAAGTTTATAGAGTTAAACAAAAAAAAAAACTCATTATACTTTAAGACTTAAATAACATGTTCTGAAAAGTTGGAGTGTATGGGCTGAACATTATAAAAATAGAATTCTGGTTTGTATATTATTTCAAGAGATTAAAAATTAATCATTAAGAATTTATAATTTCATTATTTAACTCAAAGAAGTGAAAATCATGCTATCTCTAAAAAGGTGGTGTCACCCCCCCCTAGCTTTCAGGATATGATCATCTTACGTGGTACCACCTTTAAAGATTACTGCAGCTTTAAGGACTTTTAGCCCCTTTGAACACTGAGTTATTTCCTACAGCTATATTAAAGCACAGAATATTGCTATAAATAATAAATCTTATAATAACTGAAATCTCAGATAACTGCAAATGTATGAAGCATTTCACAAGATGAAACTAGTTAAAATGTTTGAAAAACAAATTGAAAGATATCTAAGATTGTAGGTAAAAATATTATCTATAATCTTTCATAAGCTGTTTTATGTAACTGTAATAAATTTAATTAAATTGCTAAAAATCAATTAACCTATGTATTCAAATTCACAGTGACTTTCTGAATCTATTTCATTACAAAAGGTACAAATCTGTATCCAATTCGTCAGGAACACAATCCAAGCAATTACATTTAATAACTTTTTTTGTTTTAGATACTTTATAATTTCAATTATCATATATTATTTTTTAATAATTATGAATATTTTTTTAAATTTTATAATACATTTTGTTATATAACTTTAAACAGGTTTTACCACAGTTTCCCTTTATCTGCCCAAGCAAAACGCTAGAACATTCCTTTTTATTTAATCCATGGACTATCCTACTCATTCATGATTTATCTATAAAATTTACTATTATGGATTGATAAGAATGAAACATTTATTTATTAGAATACCATCTATTTATTCACCAAAATACTGAATTTTTTAATAATAAATTTGTTCTAGTATTCTTGACCTAAATCTTATAAAGCTAGATGCAGGTCAACTTTTCCACTTTTTTTTAATAATAAATAACTAAGTTAGTAGTTTAAAATTTACATAAGTAAGTTTAATGAAAAAAAAAAAAAGATCTGAATAAGAAATAATTAGGAAAAGTAATTTTAGAAATGTATACAAATGATAATACATCTATACAAACAGAATAAATTTTGTTGGAGAAAAAAGTATAGAAGCTATGTTCTTAAATGAAGCTCTATATTATGTAACAATATTAAAAAAAACTATAGATTCAAATTTAGGAAATGAAAAAAATGCTGATTCATTCAAATGAAATGATAATTTGTACAAATCACTAACTAAAAAAATGTTTAATCAAGTAGGCAAACATAATTTTTTCCCCATATTTCTGAGAGTTTTACAGTTGAATGCCAAACTATTAGAGAGAATGAGGCATGTAAATTTGTAGCATACAAAAATGCTGTGTCTGGAGAAGCTGTTACTTGAGTATCTCCATACTCTAGGTTAGTGAGCATAAGAAAAGGGAGACAACCCCTATTGCAAAAGACAAAAATAGTCTGAACCGTGATTGGTCATACTAGAAACATTTTCTTACATAATGAAAGCATCAATAAAAAACACCAATCCATATTTCTAGATGAAAATACTGAAGAGAAGAAACTTGGGCAGGTCAAAAATAACATGCTGAATTAAGTGGTAATTTAAAGTTATTAATCATGTAAATTATATTTAACAAATCAAAGAAATTATGAAAAAGATAAGGAGATTATAAAAAGGAGATAAGTCATTAATAAGTTTAAAAATAAAATTACCATTTTAAGCAGAAATATTACTCGAGCAACATAATAAATAATCTAAAGATTAAAAAAAAAAGTAAAACTGACTGAATAACAAGAACTGAACTAAAACTCCAAATATTTTTTTTGTTTTTCCTGTAAGGCTCATCAGGAAGATCCAATTTACTTTACCATTTCTCTCAGTAAAAGTTAAGAAATGTGATACGTTAAAAAACCTCTTATGATTTGTTGGAAAATGGTGAAAGCATTCTTTCTTGATGATGATTATGCATCATAGCATAATCACATAGCAACTGCGTTCAAAAGAAGTTCATAGATTTTTATTGGTTTATTGTCTCCTCATCTCGACAACCTTTCCCTATCTTTGATATCTGCTTCTTTGGCTAGATACGAATACAGTCAGCTGTAACTTTGGCGTAGTAGTAGCTAACCGATCGATTCCTCGATAGAATAATCTGTCTGTATGCTTTTATTACAAACTCTGTATTATCTGTTTATATTGTGAAATTGCAAAAACAATCCAAAAAGTTAGTGTCTAAGATGACCATCACGAAAAGCCATGCCTTACATCACTTCTGTAATCATCACCCTACATCTGCACTGAAAAATGTAGTTACTTAACAAGACCACAGTTCATATACATAAGGCAGCTCCAAAATCTTGTGGTGTGCGGATCATTTTATTACCATACAACTGTTTGAAGATTTTTGTATTTTTGAACAGATGAGAATATTTTAAATTTGAATACAGACATTTTGCCAGTACTATTTACTGTGCGGGAGGAGTTCTGCTTCCTCTAACTCAGTGTCAGAGCCTTGGGAGTCTGAATAAACCAAAATTATCAATTACATGTTTAGCATTGTAGTTTATAATGCAGATATGGGTATAATGTGGATGAGAGTAAGTACCCCCTCCCAAAAAAAAAAAAACACATTAAAAGCTGATTTTTAATCTCTCAGTAAAATCATCTACCATAGAATATCTCTTTACATTCTGTTTATATTCTCTTTAAATTCTTAATAAGGATATCTTTTTATACACAGATATCAATAACTCTTGAATGCAAGCAGCAAGTGAGTGTTACACTTATATTAGATAACTGAATCTTACATTTTTTTTTTTAAATGGGCATCTTTCTTTTGAAAAAAATTATTTTTCAACTATCTTGATTATATTTATTCAATAACTTTATACAAAATATCAGTACATATTTAAATTATTAAAAATGTTTCTAAGATAAACTACTTCATTTCTTTACTTAGAAGTAATAAAGTATTTTTTTTTTAACCAAATAAAAAAGATTATTAATGAAGAGGTTATTTATTTTACTTTACTTTTTTCTTATACATTTTTTTCCATGACAATAAAGTATCTACATCAGTAATAATATTCATTGTGCTATGAAATAATACAAAAAAAGAAAAATAATACATTTTTAATTAGTTTTTAGACATTACAGATAGCAAAATTGAAATTTTCATACTGCTTTCAGAGTATTAATTTAAAAAAAACATATGCTATGAGTTCGCTCTGTGTAGTGAGGATAATTCTAGTTTGATCATGTAGTAGATTTAGCATCAGTAGTGATACAGAAGATTAGTGTCAGAATACTAAATAAAATGATGAAATTATCGAGTACTAAAACTCGAGATATCTACAGTGAACTGAATTAAAACAAGTGGATGGGGAATGGAGTAATCTACCAATTCAGACAGGTATGTTTTTACCACCCTCTCTCACACTGACCCTTTTGCTCCCTCTCTCTCACTCAAATTTCTCTTACTCAAGTTGCATGAATTGACAGAACTCAAGTCCCTTTACAAACATATGGCATAAACTATTTTTATATGTATTTTCAGAATTATATATGCCATTTTTAAACTTCAACCCCCTCTGGAAGGCCCCACGATGTTTCAATAAAAATTTCCCAAAAGACATCCCTCCTAATTGTTTTATGGAAAACCCAAATCAGATCTCAATATCCAGAGAGTGAATAGTCTGTTTCCATCTGACTGAATTAGTACATTACTCAGCAAAAATTAGGTATTTAACTCAGGCGTTCAGTATGATGAGCCAGGTGACTTGAGTCAGATTCTTAAATAACATAAATAATCCATGTTCATTTTATTCAGGTTAAGCTAATCACTAATTATTCATAATTTAATTGTTAGAGAAATTATTAAAATATCATTCTGATTATTTTATATAAATTTTATTATTCATTTTATAAGGAAAGATAAGTTTAATATTGTAATAAAATAAGTTAACCATAAGAATTCACTAGTAGACTGAAAACATTTTTCAGTATCAGAATTAAATAAGTGTATTCTATTTCCTTCTAAAGATGTCATTTTAAAAATATATTCAGTCTACCTCAATCGATAAAGATAAATCTTAAATAATGAATGTGATAATATATTTTATAAAAACTTCTATTAATATTTTAAATATAAATTAAAATTAGTAAGTTCACATTAAGTTCCTAGTACCACAAGCTGACTAAAACTGTATACATGGTCTAACACATCAATACATTAATGTATACAATAATCTATATAATAATTTAAGTTAATTTTATAGACTATTTCACAAATTAAAAGTTTTACTAAGATGCATCAAACATTTCTACACTAAAAATAATTGTCTGTACAAAATAAAACACTGCTGTTTACCTTATTTGAAAAATAAGGCGTACGCACTTTGGTGTTGGAAAACAACATTTCTACATTCTCTATTACTAACACTGTAATGTAACTTAATGCTATTTAGAGTTTAATGCAATTTATCAAAATCTACGTTACAAAGCCCTTAACTTTTTAATTTTAATTTTTTGGAACACCATATTTTATATATATATTGCTGATTAATATATCAGACCAATAAAAACAATAAAATAATTATTATTTTTTAGTACATTACTAGAGTTTTAAGAATAATAGATTTCATCAAAGAAAAGGAAATCTAATAAAAATATATGTAATCATTATTTTTATTTAAAAATATTAGAAAATAATGATAAATTAATCAATATGTTGAAGTAATCTCGCTAAATAAGAGATAAATATTACAATTAAAAAACACAACTGCCAAAAAAAATATTGGACAAACATTGCTCTTTTTGTTCTGATTTGATTTCATTGTGATTCTGTATTATTCTGGAAAATACCCAGTTTGAACTTTGAAAATCAGAAAATTGGTTACAAAGATATAACAACATTTGAACAACATTCTGAACAACCATGATCTGTTAGATTGAGAGTGTATCTGATGCATGCAAAAGTTAGCCTTCAACCTACTTACAAATACCCTGTTTGAATTTTGAAAATCAGACAATTTTTTGCGACGATATTATAAGAACACCCCATTGCACCTCCCGAAACAGCACTCCATTTGTTATCAGTCGATGGTGATGACCGGTTTAACCTTACACGAGGTGCTCGTATCACCTAATCACACTAGCCTCACACACAGTTGTCATAGGAAGCTCATTATTATTAAACAGAAATTTTTTTTAATTTTATTTTATTTAACATAAATTTAATTTCATTATTTCTGTAATATTATTCATTCGACTGATTTAAATCATTCAGTTCAAACCCAGCTGACACAGTGATAGAGGCTCATAGTGCACAGTTTATTAATTCATTAAAGTTTGTGCTTCAACCAGCAAATCTCCACTACTATATATACAGCCTATGGCACTCCCAGTAACGTAAAGATTCCAATGCAGGGTCACACATCTAAATTGGTTTTAGCCGTTGAGTGGTGGAACAAACATACATCCATACAAACATACACCCTAAATAGAACACAGTCCTTTTTGGGCAGTCGTATAAAAAACGATAGAACCAGATATTATGCATGTTATATAAAAAGCAAATATATTTAAAATATTCACTAATGATGCTGTACTAACTAAATTATGATAAACTATAAATAGTTTAGCAAATTACATCCTTATAGTACAATATAATTATTTTTGTTAAAATTAATTTTCAATTTTTCTCTTTTTGCTTTTATTTTTAATAACTACTGTTGAGCATTTCACAAGATCTCTGACAAATTATTTTTATGAAAAATAAATAAAAAACATAAAATTGTATTTCTCCATTCTGAAAAAGCTGAGAGATGTTTGCAAAAGTAATCAATAGAGATTATAGGAAAAAGCAATGTAAGATGAAAAATTTGAAAATATTTTTAACAAATAATGATGAACTATAGTATAAATTAGTGATTGTGATAAATTAATTACAGCAATCTGTTGATTTTTTCAATTAAAGATTAAATGTAAATTGAGAACTCACCTTTTAAAAGTAATTATCCTAAATAAATTTTATTAAGCCAGTAAAACTGAAACCATGAACATCAGAATTACTGAATAGGCTCCAAACCTTTGTGTAAAGTACACTACAGTTCAGTAAATGTCACTAAAAAAACCAATAACTGTGATTTTTTCATAATTATTATATTATTAAAAAACTCTTAACATTAAATTAATATGCAAATTATACAGCACTTCACATTTTTAAACATTCTGGAAATGTATTTCGCATAGACTTGGCTTACAAAGTTTAAAAATTGGTAAAATGTTTATAAAATAAATTACATGACAGCATTCTGGTTAATTGAGACACATTAGAAACTGAGAAGTTCAGCCTGATTTCAGTTTTGCAATTTTTATGCATGCCATACATACAAAGTTAAAAGAAAATTAATAAAAAAATAAAGTATATAACATAAAGAACTTTTAGCATTATCAACTGTAACATAAATTTTTTAAAATGTACTTAGTTCAACATCTGTCTTTGTCATTTGTCAACACAAGTCAAACCATTTATCCAGATGAAGTTTCCATTTACATTGTGGTGAAAAGAAATAATCGTATAAAGAATGGTACAGTGGCTTATAAACATATATTATAATCATCATTCTAGACCTCACAAAAAATTTTGTATGCAAAAAAACAGAATATTTATTCACCATGAAAAATAATCTGTATACTATATTGATTGACATGTTATTTTTATTTATATGAACAATCAAGAATTAACAAATTGTAATTTGTGAGAAGTAATAGATTGTAAAACAAAAAATGTATTTCATAATAATAACAGCAGTACACAATACACATAACGGAATATATAATAAAATTAGATTTGAATGAATAGCATTAAAATATATATGTAAATAAATTCTATTTGTTACATGAAGAAATTGTAATGATAATAATAATTATAGTAATGTCTAATTCATTTTAACAATTTTAGTCATAGTCTGTTTACAGTTAGAATAAGGTATTCAGTATAAACATAAAAAACCACAGATACTGTATTCAGTCTCAACTAGAATTTTACATATTAATTTTTTAATACAAATTTTTTTTACTGAACCTTCAGAAATTTTACTGATAATTAACCCTACAAATGGTAAATTCCGTTTTTTCTTGGTATGAAAATAATCAAATATATATTTTTGTCCTAACATAAGTTCTAGCTAACCAATGAACCAATTAACCTGCTTGCACTGTACTTAAGATGATTATATGATTTTCTTATTATAAAGAAATTCCTAACAATTATATAAAAAAAAATAAATAAATAAAAAATGACATTTCTATTTATGCTATATGTAATTGCTTTATTTTATTTTTTTACTAAGTATAACACAAAAGTGAATTCCAATTTACAAATAAAATCTACAAAGTTTTATTACAAACTTTACTTTTATTAAAACATTAATCTGTGACTGTCTAGAAATGAAATAAAATAAAAATTATTATCCTGATAATTATCATGAAGAAATCCGTCAAGATTGTTTCAACTAATATAAAAATTACAACAGAACTGAGAGCATTACAAAATTTTTAATATTTTTTAGCACATTTTTTAACTTTAATACGACGCCAAGTAATATTAATAAAGCATATTAAAAAATTATAAATAAAAGTAGTGTATTTTAATTGGAAAATATTATCACATAATATCTGGGGGGAAGAAGAATATCATAAAAAAATCATAATTATGATATTACAATAGTATAATTACAACAATGAATAAACATGTATATGCATTATATTATATTTTTTGTCTTGTATTTTCTTTTCTCTAGATATTAGGCCATATATAATCACAAGAAGACAGTTGGAAAAAATAATTAAAAATTAGATACTATTATTATTAAACTTACTTCACTACAATAAGATTACTTTTTTCAATAGTAATAATAATAATGATAATTACATAGAGAATGATAATATATAAACACATAAATTATAACACACTTATAATTACTTTGAATAGGAAGAAATATATATAAATGTATTAATTATTACAATATTATAATTAATGAAATGAATTTCTATTGTTAGTTTGAAACAAGTAGCCACATAATAATAAAAATGCAAATATAAACTACCTAACTATTATTTAAAAAATGGATACCTAAATATTAGTTTAATAAAATAAAAATAAAAACAACTTTTTGGCCTGGGAAGTGAAATGGCCTGGAAAACATGGAAATTACATGGAGTGAAATAGCTAGGGAAATAACAATTTAATTAAAGTTAAAGGACTGAAAATTGTGATAATAATATTTAATATAGCCACCTTATTGAAGACTTTTTAATGATACAAAACATTTACCAAAAAAACAGTTTTTTGTCAATGACAACCAGCATATATTAGTATTCATATGATTTTAACCTTTTACAAACTGTAGGTCACACATATGCAATAGATCCATCATCTTTTGAAACAATAGTACCAATAGTTATTACGATATTCTGCTTTCCAGAAGACACAACAGCAATAACTACAAAACTTCTGGATGAAAGGAATAGAAAATAAAAGAAAGCAAAAATGTTGAACCAAAAATAGATAATTATTTTAAAAAAAATAAATTAAAAAAATTATAAATGTTCTGGAATGAAAGATTTTAATTATTTACTATTTTATTTTCTTACTTATTTAATTTTAGTTAACATTTAATTTACAATAAAACTTACCGATGGCAGAAAATTGTAGACAGCCAATTGAATTTTATAAAAAACAAAATGGATGTTTACTTGTTATAATTTCTACAAAAGACAAGTTTTATTTTTTTAAATATTTTTATTTTTAAAAATATCAATCAGTAAAGTATTAAAAAAAATTGAAAATACTTATTAGCATTTGAATAATAATATAAAATTATTAAAACAGAATTTAATTATTCTTATACACATACACATAAGATAAACAATGAAATCAAGGAAACAAGATTTAATATGAAAGATATTTTACATTCATATAAAATGTGTTTACTCAATAATTACTTGTAATTCATTCCTAATCAGAATAAAATTAACAGAAAATTTTATTTCAATCATCACAATAACCACATGAAACAGATTCTAATGATCATATATATATATAAATTAGAAAATATAAACTAACTTCTAAATTGTGTCTTACATGTCAACTAGTAAACACGGCAACATGCTTCCACTGATGTTATAAATCCAAAGAACTCTGCCAGTATGTCATTGATATCAATATTAAACAGACATTAAAAATCTTCTCCAAACTGAAAAACATTTTCAGTTCAAAAAAAAACCACTACCTGATTATCCTCCTGGTAAGAAGAATTCACCTCCAGTGATCATAAAAATATGTCTTTTTAGCCATGATATATCGGAAATTTCCTAGTCCTTGAAACTAGTGATGGAAATTTCTTAAACACCAAAATAAGGCTTGCATCCTCAATCAGAATAATAGAACACAGAGAAAATAATACTAGAATCATTATTTTAAAATGAAATGTACAAAATCTAATAAAAATAATCTCAGGCCAAAAATAACTATACAGAAGTTTCTAAACTGTAAAAAGAAAAACCCTGATTGAGACAAGAATAAAAAGGAATAATACATGGTATCTCAAGAAGCACCAATAAAACGTGTATCATGTCAGTTCAATAATATAATACAAAATAAAAATGAAAACAAAGGAAAGAATTATTTAAAACTGTACAATATATTTTCAAATACTACTTGTTTATATGTATATACTAACTTACTAATATAATAATTATTCAATTTTAATTAATATATTGACAAAATTAAATAATAATTATTAACAATTAATTCATTAATAATTACACTAAATAACATAATTTATTATGACAAACAAAAAAAAAATAATAGAAAATAAAATAAATTTACCCATTGTGTTCTTATAAATTATTTCGGAAGAAAGAAAAAACAATTTTTTTTCTAAAAGACACTTATAAAACAGATACAATTTTACTAAAAGATGTTTAACATTATTTTTGTAACACACTACGAATTTATTTAATTATTAAAAATGTATATAACAACAATAACAATAACAACAAATTAAGTTATTATTAATTAATAAATTGAGTATGTAATAATTATTAGAATTAATTCAAAAAGTTGTCACAGTTAAAGACACAGAGAGAAGTAGTAATAGAAGTAACATTTGTAGTATAAGTTCAAAACACATAGAATATTTTACTGTTACTTTTTAAATAAAAGAATCAAATTAAAAAGAAAAATAATAAACATAAAAAATATTTACAATAAGATGTCAAGTATTAAACTATAAAGAAAAAAGTATATTATCAACCAGTAAAATAAAACCACTATTATATTATTTAAATGGCAATAAATATTATTATTTATAATAATATCTATTATAAATAATAAATTTATAAATTATTATATTTACAATTATTTAAATGACAATATACCATACATTTAAAAAGAAATCTTTTTTTAAATAATTAACGTTGAGCTGTACAACTAAAAATTAATTAGAAATGAGATTAAAATATTTAAGAAATAAATGAACAAAAACTTATATGAGGCTAATTCCTTAGCACATTTCTAAAGTGACATCTGATTGTAGTATTTATAAGTAAATAAAAAATGAAAATCACATAACTTTTTTTTTGCATAAATAAAAAATACATATACATTAAAAGTATGCATTAACAAAGATGATAAATACTGATAAGAATTACAATAATATTGTTATTAATGATAATAAAAATAATTTACCAGTAAACTTCATCACCTTCTATCGTCACCTGTAACAAACAAAAGTAAATTATTTTTCTTAAAATTAAAATTTAAAAACATTTTAACTTAAACATTACCATCTCTATTAAGTGATGTCCTTTCTTCAATACTGTAGGCGTAAAATAAAATATTACCTATTGTTTACGCCATTCTGGCATAAAGTTTTCCGTTATTTTCTACGAATTCCAAGCTAGGGTGGGTCCCGTTGTTTTGTTACAAGGAATGTTTAAATCTCACTTTGTTTCGTATTTCTGGGTCTGTAAAGTCCACCTGTTTCTATTATTGTTCTTGTGTTCGACCCTCCCACCGTCATCCTTAGCGACCGCGTCCATTCTTCTATCGAGGTATTTCTGACTACCCTTTTCATACACCCGTTATTTTTTCGTCCCCTTACTAATACATACACACACTCTCCTGTCCACTACCTGGATCTGGTTACCCCCGTTTTCTTTCGCCATCTTTTCGGCAGAGTAGATCCAACATCTCCCCAGTGCAGTCGCCTATGGCCATACTCTCCTGCATACTTTGTGGTAACATTCACCTTCAAGCAGAATCTCAAACTCATCACTACACATCTGAGATTCCATGCCTCATTCTACCACTAAACCACATCACACCTCTGTATTCCTGATTCACCGTGCGGACTACGCCCAGGACTACATAGGTATTCTTCTGTACTTGCTGTTACGAGTTCATCTCTGGCAAATATTTGTGTGCTACAGGCAAGTTCAGTTTTTCATTACTCATTACGTTAAACCATTATGTTATCATTCAAATTTGTGGAACATTCAGTTCATCATACCTATGCCGTTCAAGTTTCAATTTCACTTTAGTACAGTCACGACAGGTTACTTACAGAAGGCTGTCATTGTTCAGCTGCAACCTATTTCATGTGCTCAATTAAGTTCAGTGTGATTATATTGTAATTAACTCTTTTGTACTGTAATTTATTGTGTCCTTTTCTACGTTAAACTAGAATTACATTTTACATTATTTAATGTTAAGTTTGTGGTTCACAAATCAGGAAAGGCCAGTGCCAATTAAGATTTACTGTAATTGATGTTTCTAAGTTAATGACATTTGTTCATTCCTAATTTTTCAATATTACAGCATTTGTCAGCAATGCAATAGTTTTTCAGACACACTATGTTTATGGGTGTTATATTTTTCTAAAGTTATAATTAAAATTAAGGTGTTTCATGTTCTCTTTCAGGCTTCGTCAAAAACGTATATTGTCAAAATCTGTATTTAGAAGCGTGTACTCATGTATTTTTTCATTTAACTATCATTGTTCAGACGCTGATTTCAGCTGATGTATTAAGTAGTTTTTAAGGTTATAATAATTAACTTATATTAATTTGTTTTCATTAAAGTCCAATTTCTTTTGGCAAATACTAGCTGTGTGTTTTTTTTATTTTTTAACTTTACCCAACACCTATTAAATGCTATCTCATTTTCTATTAATAAGGGTCATTCAAAAACCAAAGAATATTTGCACATAGCACTCGTGTTATAGAAGCTGGGGGACATACCAGCAACAATGCAGTCAATAAAGTCAGTCGATACCAAGTAGCTCAATCAGTTAAGTTTTATAATTGCAAATACATTATTCATTGTTTTCATAGGCACATTCTCACATTTTAAAATACAATAAGAAAATTGAAATTCCTACTGATTGTGAAAATCAAATTCCGATCCAATTTTTAAATACATTGTGGATGTTTATAAATAAATTAAAAAGTATTTAATGTCCAATAAAGAAAGAATGAATGTTCAACATGATGACCTATCTTTTTACTAGAGAACTGGTGAAATAAGAAGACAGTGAAATTTATAAGGCTAGTTGATTCATTTTCAGAGGATTACAAAGCTCTATTTCTGTTTTTCAAGGTCTCTCCTACATAAAATTGTTCACGTACATCCTGAGTATAAAAAAATCTATGCCGTATTGTTCCTCAACAATTGCCTGAAGAAGATAAGCAAAAGGAAACATTACACTTTGAAATCAAATGTCAGTCTTGATACTTATTGATCAATATAGGAAAAAGGGTGATGAATTTCTTATTTATATTGTAACCAAAGATGAAAAATGAATCTGCAAAAACATATCAGATGTGGTTCAAAAATAAAGGCTGATGAGTTATAAATAGCGATTGGCAACAATGATTGATTCGCACATTTGCACTAGCTTTAAGTGGTCTGTTGGGCTTGTAACTGCCACATTGCAGTTACAATGTTGTTTACCTTTGCAAGAAGTAAGTTAAAATAAGTATGGTAATAACAAATACCACCAGTTGTGAAGTTCAATCAGCAATTAGATTTCTAAATGCAGGAAGACATAATGCTCCTGAAATTCACCATCACTTGTGTGAAACATATGGGCCTACTGCAATGAGTGAAGGAAAAGTGAAGCAATGGTATCATGAGTTTAAAGAAGGCTGTTCAAATGTTCACAACAAACAAAGCAATAGCAGGCCTAGTGTATAGATCAAATATCTCATTCAATGTGTGAATGCAAAATGAGAGAAAATTGTCGCTTTACGATTAGCAATCTTTTTCAAAAATTCCCAGAAGTCTCAAAGATGACTCTGGGCTATCATAAACTGTGAGCCTGATAGATGCTGAAAATCTTGATAAGTGCTAACAAAGATCATAGAATGACATCTGCATATGCTTTTCTCAACCACTTTAACCACAAGTGAAACAAATTTTTTTCCCACATCGTCACTGGTGACAAAACATAAATTTCATATTCAATGCTGAGATGAAACAACAGACGAAACATGCAGTGGCATCATTTCAGTTCACCTAGACCGAGAAAACTCAAACAAGCCAAGTTTTGAAGGAAAATCATGGCAATTGTATTTCGGGACCAAAAGGATGTGTGCTTTTGATTGATTTCATGGAACCTGTAACATCTACACATCACAACTTTACTGTGAAGCACTTTCTAAACTGCATCATGCCACTTAAAACATATGATGAGGAATTCTGAGATTAGGAATTGTTCTTCTTCACAATATCGCACAGCTGCATGCACAACAAAAATAATTCAAAAATTCGGATGGGAGATATTTGATCATCCCCTGATCTCACGCCCATCTCTTCCTACACCTCAAAAACTGGCTTACATTTCAATGATTCAAGGAATGTGAAGAGTTGAAAATCTCCATGCAAAAGTGGCTACAATCCCAGGCAGCAAAATTTTATGCAGTGGGTTTGAAGAAGCTTGTTTCATGATATCAAAAGTGTTTGGAATGAAATGGTGATGTAGAAAAACAGAGTAAAAAGGTAAGTATTTGAAACCATTAATAAATTTTTCATTTTTTCAACTATTCTCATTTTGTTTCCAATTGACCCTTATTTTTGAACTCTTTGTAACATGAGAATGAATTACTAGCAAATTGTAGACTTCCCATGAAACAACTATAATTATACAAAGGCTACAGTTTATAAGGTAAGTTTTGTTATGAAATTATTTTTTTTAATTTTTATTTTGCAGTAATTTCACTGGAATAATTATTATTTACCGTGTTATGGAGATAACCATCTCTGAATCACTATTTGGATTATTTTTTTTGTATGTAAGGGATGAAGGTACAATTAGTCAAAGATGATATTGTAGTGTTTGCCAGTATATGTACCAAATTTATCTCTTCATTCTACAAAAAAAAAAAAAAGCAGTGCGACTAAAGCACTTTGGTATTCATTCAATTCAACAGGAAACAGGCAGAATTCTAGAATAAGATCAGTCAGTTAATTTAAAAATAAAATAAAATGAGACATACTGTCTTCTTTTTTTTTGTGTTTAACCTCCGGGTCTGGAGTTAAGCATTTTTTCTGCAGAGAATGAGATGAATGCTTTGTAGCATGTGTGAAAAATGCCATGCCTGACCAGGATTTGAATCCAGGACCTCTGGGTGAAAGGCCGAGGTGCTACCACTTGTGCCATGAAGGCCAGCGATTCATACTGTCTAGAAATTATTCAACTTACACTAGATATTTGGATCCTTTTGTTTAAATATCGCTGTTTCTTCAAATATATATTTCTTTAAAGTTTCTTTGGGCAGATCATCCAGTTCCATAGAAAACCGAAATGGTTCTTCAGCTACAGGCTGTAAAAATACAAAAAAACAGCATATTTATTACAAATATCCCTAACTATTAACTTAAATCATACAACATCTGAATAATAAAGAAAAGTCTGGACATCGACTTTTTTAATAATTTGGATTGAAGCATAAATACAGTTTTTTGTATGTTATTTCTATTATTAATTAAACAAATAACTTCAAAGCTTGTGCATAGGAATATGTAATGAAGTTTAATAATATATAAGAAATATGAAGACCAGGATTTTAAACAAGGATCTTTGGGTACAAGCTGAAACTGCTACTACTCCACCATGACGACTGCCATCTTTAAAACAACTTTTTATAAAAAATTCATATTTATAAATACACACAATAAAGTTAAAACAGCTTCAGTTTTCATCACAGGTGTTGTATAGATACTAGAGGTGTTGTTACCAAAATCTTATACCTTTTCTTAAAATAGTAACTATGTAATATACTCCAGTTAATCACAACTGATAACATAAGCTAGAGAAATGTATTATTAATATACTTTTATCAAGTGGTACATGAAATAGAATTACAAATAATCGGATAGAATCATATTTTTAAAAACATAAATCTTATGATTTAATAATAAAAAATAATAATTTAGTAATCAACAAATAGTAATAATATTAATAATAAATTACCTCATCTGCAGGGTCATAGTACTGTTCTAAATAAGGATGTGCTAAAGCATCTTCGACTCCAATACGTTTATGAGGATTAAATGTCAACATCTTATCAAGTAGATCCAGTGCTTTAGGATCTGCATTAGGAAAAAGTTTTGTCCATGGTACTTTTGGTTTAAATGGTAAAGACTGTAAGTAGCTCCTTGCCTAAAAATAATTTATAAAGTCAATATTTATCACTATTATATATATATATATATTGTAAAAGAACAATACAAATATCTTACATCACACATCTTTAATAATTTATGATTATTAATTAACATTCATCAATCTTAAATGGTATTATTTTCAGTTGTTATGGGTGAAATTAGGTAACCACATTCATATTGAAGAAAGATTTGAACTGTTCTTGTAATCAATGTAGAACGCTGAGAGCCTCAGAGAAGTGTTCTCATTCCCTTACTTTTCTTATTGTTTATTACTGACCTGCCTCAAAATATTGAACCAATCATTACAACCCTCTTCAGGTTAGATGTAGGCACAACTGTATCTATATCTGAATTCAATCATTTAAAAGGTATTAAAAATTTTACGACAGTAGTTAAAAAAATTATTCACTGGATGCATTTGTAACAAAGTTTAAATATGAATAAAACTACTGCACTGTTCTTCTCAGGAATATGTAACAATGCTGATCACACAGATAAAATCCCATTAATGACAACAGTATTTTGCTGACCATAAAGCAAAATTTCTGGGTGTTTTATTACATGACAAGTTCTCTTGGAATAATGAAAAACTGATTTCATTTGTAACAAATTTAAAACTGAATTGTTTTGCTTTAAAGCATCTTAATAAAACAGTAAACTTGTCATGATTATTAAATATTTATTACGCTTATCTATATTCTCATTTAAAGCATAATGTCATTATGTTTAATTTCTGAGGGCTCCCTCAGAAATTCAGAACAAACTTTAAGATACAAAAATGGGCTGTAAGATCATTATCTTAGCTGATGTCTTTAAGTATGATTTGTGTAAATGAATATAAAGATAATGAAATACGTTAACTTATCCTTGTGTTTATGTTTATGAATGTGCAATCTTTGCTAAATGAACAGTTACTTATTCTTAAAAAATAACAAAATCTATTTCTATCAAACCGGACAACTGGACTGCTTCAGCTTATAAAAAATCTTCTCACTAATTTATTTAAAGTACAATTAAAAGGTTTTCTATTACAGAAACGATATTACTATCGATAAATTTTAAAATGATATTAATTAAAAATGTTTAAAAAATCCTGAATGTTCTGCATCTTTTCAAAATGTATATAAATATGTGCTCAAAACAATTTCAATAATACCTTCACAATTGGGAATTATTTTTCACTAATTTTTTATGTTTAATGAATTTATTTTATTTCATGTGTTAATTTTTTAAATGATTAATATGGATTAATATTAATATAAATAAATATTTTAATATTTAACAGACATAATAATATTAATATGGATTAATGATTTAATCATTCTACTTTTTATTTTATAATTTTGTACACATTCTTGATGCGATTCATATAATTTTTTTATGTACCAAGAATAAAATATGTATTTCTTTATTTACATTAATATAAAAATACTTCAATTTTTTAATGTTCTACTTTAACTGTTTTATCTAATTTATACAATACAGAGTTTTTTAAAGTATATGAATTCAGGCATTTACATTTACTGATAACACAGGCAATTATTAATTTTAATCTTGTACAGTACCCCATGTAACAGCTGTGGAAAATTTACTGCTACAATTCAGAATGATACGCCCTACAGCTAAACATGTTCTGAATGAATTTTTGTTTTGCTTATTTATTTCCATTTTTTGGATATTTTTAAAAATGCAATTTATATTTTTAAACTACAATTTAAAATAAAAATGTTATTTTATTAAATAGAACATTTTTTTCAAAAGGATTGTGGTTAATTCCTAGAGGAGTGCATACCAAAATGCCTTTCTTATCCTTACAAATTGACAATAATAGGAATTTTACAATAAAATTCTGAATTAAAATGTTACCATTAAAACATAAAATTACAATAAATATAAACACTTATATTCTTCAAAGAATGTGTATTTATTTAATATTTAATTACCCACGTCTATTAATTTTTAACAAATTATTCATCTCAAAAATTGTCAAAACATTCCTAAAATTAAAAATAACAGTCAAGGACCCCCAACATTAAACAAAATTTTACAATGATAACTTTTCAAACTATTTATCACCTTTTTGATCCTATGTACTTTCTGATGAATAAAGTTTTTAAAGAACCGTTATAATCAGCATTTTGCAAATAAGAAAATTAAATTTTACATTTAAAAAACTTTGTTACTTTATCAAATTATTTATATAATTGTAATTAAATTATTAGTGTTACAGTTAATATAGGCAGCACCTACTATTCCTTTTCTGCTAATTAAAAAAAAAAAATCCCCCTTACAATCTACCTGTGAATTAATTAATTTGGTTTTATCTTTAAATTATAAATTTAATAATTTTAAAATATTAAATTGTTAAAAATTACTAAATTTAAATTATTATTAAATTTATTAAACTAAATTAATTTATAAATTAGATTTTTCTCTAATTTCCTACATGTTGTCATTTATTTCAAAACTTTTTAATCTTTCATTTTACACAATTTATAGTGTGTTTAAAAACTCCTCTGCTACTCTGCTATATTAGATATTACATTTTGATTTCTTATGACTTCATATGCTCCAAAAATGTTATTTTAAATGATCTGTTGAGTTTCTTATGTAAATTCACATCAGTCACATTTCCTTAAGCAGGTGAAATAATTCATAACTACATAAATTAATTTTTTTAATACATTAAGATCAAATAAAAATATATATCCAAAATTAAAATTCTGAGAAAAAACACAGTTTAAGAAAATACACCGAATTTTATATGTATCCTCCTATTGTAGACAGTTACTGAAATAAATAGAAAACAAATAAACCCTCAAAAACCAATAACAAAAAAAAATTCTACTTACCACTAAAAGCTGCTATTTTAATTGAGTGTAACATTAAAAAGTAACTCAATTTAAAAAAAATAAAAATATAAAAATAATATATTATAAATATAAATAAAACATTTATATTTTTAATGTATTTATAGCAAAAATTTGTATTTTGTTCTTTTCATCTAATATAATATATATAATCCTCATGAAAGCATGTAAAATGAGTTACTACTCTACAGTAAATATCCATTATTCAAAGAAAAATTCCCAATCAATGAACTGATTGGTTCAGATACTATTAATGAAATATCAAGCAGGTTTAGGGTAGAAGATTCCTTTCTCACAAACAGACAAGGAAAACAAAGATGTAAGAAGGAAATCACTCTTATTCAAGGTCATTTACTAGTAAATAAATAAAAATGAAATTAATTCTACATTGTTACCCAAGATTCTGGTGGATAACAGGACCATTGAGAGGTGGAAGAATTTGATTATTTTCTCGTCATTTTTTTTTTATATAAGGCAAGAGAGTATCCTCAGTTTGAAAGTCAGCAGATTAGAAAGTTTTGTTAGCATACTAATTTGCAACCACCTAAATGCAAAATTAAAAAATGTTCTGGGGTTGTTTTACGCACATGAAGGATACACTTTTCAATAGAGGGAATAATGAAAAACGTAATCAAAAATACAAAAATTGAAAAAATGGTTGTTCTCACTTAATCAGAAGATCAAAAATCTTTTTAACTTCCAATAGAACCTTGTCTCATGGCAAACATCCAAGAAAGTGATAAGATGTCTTAAAAAACAATAGAATTCAAGAATTGCAGCTGAGCAAGAAGAAACTTTCCTATATTTATGAGATATTAAAAATTTATGAGTTTTAGTGAAATAACATAAAATATGACATAAGCCATATTAAGTTAATTACTTCTGTACAGTATATGTGTTCGGTTTCAAAATGAAAAAAAGTAACAGCTCTACGTTGGTAGAGTTGATGTCAAAAAGGATAAATTAACTAATAACAGCAAAATTGTGACATAAATAATACATTTTAATAAATTTCATTATTGTACATATTTTCTAGTAAAAATTAATTTTATCTTGAAAAAACAAATTATATTCAGATTAATTTGTTCCTTAATGTAGTTATAGAAACAGGATGAAACAACTATGACTGTTCTAAAGAATGATCAACATAATAGAGTAAAAATTACCTTGTCATTAATAATGCATTCCAAATCTTCAGATGATGGTGAGCCAAGAACTCCAAGAATATGATTCAATTGATCCAAATAATGTTTACCAGGGAATATTGGCCTGTTAGATAACATTTCAGCCAATATACATCCAACTGACCAGATATCAATTGATTTTGTATAACCCTGAAAGTAAGTAAAACAATTCAGAATATTGTAACTTACAGTAGCATTCATAATACAAATATTTCTATTTTTAAAATTAAAAATATTAAAGAGATAAATAAGCATTAATCTTTTAATTTTTGTATTTTCAACTGCATTGTATTGTTATGTGTTGAAAAATTAACAGTACTCCCACAAAATTACAAAATCTATATTTTCTACAATTCCAATTGAAAACCGAAACTATTAACAAATAAGTAAAAAATGTGGACAAGATCCAAAAAAGTTGAAAAATATTTTATGAAAAGACAACACAAATTTTAAATTAATAAATTTAAATAATATATTATTTAAATTACAAATACCTGTAAATATTAATCTATCAATTTTTATGAACGTATATTAAATTACTTTTTTTTTACCTGAATATTTTTAGAAATTACTAATATAATTATAAAAATAATGATATCCATTGAGTCTGTTGATTTAAGATCATAGCCCAAAAGAAAACATTTGCTGAAAAAAATATATATACATGTATATATACGTAATATCTTACGTACAACTTGTTGCAAATGCTAGAAAAATTGACAAGGATTTAATAAGATCAAAAATTATAATGAAATACTACACTGGAACAAGTACTGAATATATCTGGGATGTGAAATTTTGATTCGTGGCAAATCATCCCACTACTTTTATTAGGTAAAATTGAAAGATTTAATAATAACAGTAGTACTAACAGAAGAGATTTGAGAAGTAAAGTATAAAGAGAAACCTTAATAAAATTTTATAAAACAGCATAAGTTTCAATTTTTCTGTATAGAATGGAAATGTAAAGTCTTATTAAGCAATCTAAAAAAGATTCATTGCACTATTAGTTTTATATTGTAAATACAGAGATTAATTAGATATTTTCAATTTTAGTGAGAGAATTAAAAGTTATGGAAAAAATTTGACAGACCAAATGTAAAAAATAAATGATGAAAAAAAACAGTTACATGGATAAATCTATTAGAAGGTAAGTTGATAGATTGAATAGTATAGGTAGAAAATCCAATTGTAGGTAATCCAAGAAGGGCTGGAAAGACCAGTATAGTCATAGCTGGTACTGGCCCAAAACATAAAGAAGAATTTAAATAAATTTCCTGAAGTATTCTTTTACATCCATGCAGTCAAGAGATGATGTTCATTTTACATTGTTGGGGTTATTCTTAGTTTCCCCGCATCTCTTGTTGGACCACACATCAAGTTTCAATCAGACACAATCATAATTTTGTTATTAGTAGTCACTTGAATTGATCAAATATTAAGGTTTGTGAAAAAATGTATGAAAGAGAATTTCATGTGATTATCAAACATTACATTCTGAAAGGTAAAACTACAAAAAAGCCTGGCTTTTTAAAATAAAGATAAAGCCAAGCTGATAAACGTTATGGTGAGGAAGAAACTAAGCGCTGTGATTAAAAAATCAAAATCAGATGCTTGGAATAAATTAATTTCTGACTTGGATTCCGACCCCTGGAGAAGAGGCTTCCAGATAGCAACTAAGAAGCTGGGTAGACAGCTCCCCTGCTTGTCTAGGGAGCAGACAAAGAGTGCGATAGTATCCATTTTCTGTACTGTGGAAAAGGAGTGGACTGAGATGCTCATGATGAAGTACACAAGTTCTCTCTAGGGGAGTTACAGTTAGCGACGAAAAAGATCAATAAAAAGAAAAGCCCAGGTCCAGATGGGGTGCTGGGGTCAGTAATAAGAAGATTGGCAGAGTGCCATGTCTGGGCCCTGTTGGAGGTGCTGAACGTGGCTTTTGGAAGGAGAGACTTCCCCTACAACTGGAAAGTTGCAAGGTTAGTCCTGGTCCCTAAACCTGGAAACCGGATGAAGAGAATAAGAATTACAGACCTATATATCTTTTATAATTCAATAGGAAAACTGTACGAACAGATGATTGCTAGACAGATACTGGAGGAGACAGAGCTCTCCGGTGGTTTCTCAGAGAATCAGTACAGCTTCATCCAGGGGTGCTCTACTGTTGATGCTATTAACTACGTGATGCAATGGGCTGCGAACAAGACCACCTGAACAAGGAGGAAAAGACAAATTCCTGTGCTAATTTTCCTGGACATACAGAATGCATTTAATAGCATTCCATGGTGTGTGGTGTTGGATGCATTGCGAGCAAAAGGTGTAAGCAGATACTTGTTGGCAGTCATCAACAGGTATCTGCATGAATGAACTCTACTGGTGGATACAGAGGAAGGACAGGAATACTTTAATATATTTGGTGGGCCAATATTTGGTTCTTGGGCCAATATTTAGGAATGTGGTGTATGATAGCCTTCTGTGCATGGAGTTACCAGGGGGCTCTGAGATGGTCGCGTAGGCTGACAATTTGACCCTGTTGGTGGCTGAAAACACAAAGGACTGTTGAAGAGTTGGCCAATGACACTATAAAGAAAGTCAGAGGCTGGCTCAGAAAAAGGGGAATGGAGCTGGCTCCTAACAAGACGGTGGTGTTGCCAATAGTTGGCCGACAGAAACTGAGGGATATGGCTGTTGTAGTAGATGGACAAATAATAAAGTAGGATAAGGTAGTTAAGTACTTAGGGGTACTCTTGGAGAGATCCAGGAAATTTAGTACCCATGCCAGGGAGACTGTTGCAAACGTTGAGAGGACCATGACTGCTCTAAGGAAACTGATGCCGACAAAGTCTGAACCAAGAGCAGGTGTAAGGAAGCTTATTTTATCAGTAGCAACATCTGTACTGTTATATGCGGCCCTGGCCTGGAGGTTAGTTTGAGAAATTAAGAGGAGCTGTCGGCTTTTACAGTGATTCCAGCGTAGACTGGTGATCACATCAACTATGGCATATTGGCAGTATCCAGGGAAGCAGTTGGAGTAATAGCCAGTGTGCCACCGATCAGCCTCAGGATTAATTTGATTTGCAAAATTCACAATGGGGTTCCCAAGAAGCAGGCAAACCAAATAATGCTGGAAGAATGGCAGGCGTCCTGGGAAGCCTAACTAAACGAGCATGAACCAGTCATCTGATTCCCCGACTTGAACCCTGTGTCCGGAGGGGTTGTGGGGGGTGTCATACTTCCTCACGCAGTTCCTCTCGGGCCACAGGGAATTTGAGGCATACCTAAACAGGTTCATAAGAAGATCCTCACCTGACTGTATACATTATGGAGCAGAAGGTACTCTGGAATATGTGTTCTTTGTTTGTGGCAGATGGAATGCTTTTAGAGTCTCGCCTAAACTAGCCAGCTTGACACCAGAAGATGTGATATAATTTATGATGAAAGAAACTAGACAATAGGAACTGGTATCAAGTATGGTACCAAATATTCTCAGTACAAAGGAAATAGAAGAGAGAACTGGAATGCTGGCTGGCTGAGCTAGGTACTCGGTAGGATTTTTACAGTGTCGCCAGTGGAATGATAGTTTCTGGGAAAAGTGAGAGAGGCAGAAGAGCACCACTGGAGAACAAAAGTGTGAAGAACAGCTCCCTGCTGAGCTGTTCGCTGATCCGCGCTTGCATGGATCAGGAATGCTGATGATGTACAGGGACTGAATCTGAAGGCTCCCATCGGGACTGTGGTAATGCTTCAATGCCGGTCTGGCCCAGGACTGGGGCGTTGGTGAGGGGGTTTAGGTTTAGTTGATAGGGCGCAGGAACATATACGCACTTTAATTAACACCTTGCGGAACCTGTGGTGAGTCTGACACTGCTCCTTATAGGGCGTATGTAACTGGTATTCCCCCTCCTCACAAAAAAAGTCCATTGATTACAACAGTTTACAAATGGTTTGGTTATTTTCAGATAAGTCATGCGCACAATCAACAATCAATGTTCCAAATAGGCTGTTGGGATTATAACTACTGAGAACATTGAAAAAATTCATGACGTGGTGATGCTGGGCAAATGCTTAAAAGTGTGCGAGAATCTCTAATGAAAGGGTGCATTATAATTTGCACAAATAGTTACAAGTGAAAAAATTGTCTTCAATGGGTGCTGCATTTGCTCACAAGTAATCAAAAGTATGAACAAATAAACATCTTTAAGCTTGGTTTGGGACTGTTTCAATATAATCAAGAGGATGTTTTGTATTCATAACAGCTGATGAAACCTGGATACAATACTACCAATCTGAAACCAAGGAACAGTAAAAAATAGTGGGTTGTATGTAGTCAGGAAACTTGCTCCAAAGAAGGTGAGACCCATTCCATCACCAGAAAAGGTGATGAGTCACTATCTTTTGGTATGCTCATAGCATAATCATTGAATTTTTGAAGAGTCAAACAATAACTGGACAACATTATGCATGGAGCAACATCTCTAAATGAGGAAATAAAGAGAAAGGCAATCTATCTGACAAAGAAGTTTCTTTTTACGAAGACAATGAATGCACCAGCTCCACTCTTCAGCAAAATGCAGAAGATTATCTTGAGAATTGAAAAAAAATGTCCTCAAAAAACTGTCATATTTTTGTGTAGACTTATCAAATACCCTTCTCCTCATATACATTCCATTTAAATGATTATCAATAATAAATTTATTAAATAAACCAACCTAATACAGTAATAAAACAGAACTCACCAATTCTTCCAGAACTTACACCACCTTTCATTGAATCCTTTCAATAACTACATCATCTTCATATTGATTTATAATAAATTATAACTTATGCAAAAATAATATTAGTGCACAAAAGGAAAAATATAAAGAAAATTGTAGCTTATGGCAGAAAAATTGTATGGTCTCAGACCCCAGCCTCAGAATATAAAATAAATATATTCAAGATAGTTCAAACTTAAATAAATTGCCATATTCATAATCTATTTGATGGCTCATCATGTTATGAATGAATTTAAATTTTGGAGTGTTATATTTTTCTTATTATTTTTTTAATCTATATTATTTTTATTACCATTACTGCTGAGAACTCAAGTGTCCTAAATTATTTTCTATATTTGTTATTTTATGTTAGTTAAAAATATCATGTTCATAAGTTAAGTTGATTTTCCATTTTACAGGCACTAAAATAAGTTCAGAGAAACAAATAAATGGTCAATTTATTTGTTTTACCAATATAACTCTAAAAAATATACATAAATATATAAGGTAAAATCAAGAAACTCAAGAAACTGAAAGATATTCTACCAGTGAAAATAAAAAAAAATCAAATAATCATAAATCTGAAAAAGCTTAGTTTTTGAGTTAAAGGTTGTGAAAAATGTCAGCCTGATTTCAACTCAAAGAGTAAAATGAAACCATATTGAAATTCTTTGAACTTAAGGAATACAATTTGAAGGTTTCATATGATTTTTCAACTGAAAAATTTAATAAAACCAAATAGATTCCAAATCTATATGCTATTAATTTTGAAAAGTTACTTATAAAACAAGTTTTTAGGTTTCATATACAATAAATTCATTAAATTGACAGTAAAAAAAAAAGAAGAAATGTTGCAACAAAATGATTCTTATTTTTGTTTAAAATTATTATACAGTATTTTTCTGCCAAGTTTCAGTCTGTTTTATATTTAAAACAGTCTGATAAAAGTCAACTCTCTTCTTCATATTCTGTTAACATTTACATAGATTTTCTCAGGATAAGATTCTGTACAAAATCTTTCCTTGTTTTGTGAGACACACAGGGTGTCTCACAAAACATAATTATTAACAAAACATAACATAACAAAACATAATTCATAAAAACAAATCAAAAAGAATTAAAGGAAAAAAATAACTTTTAAAGTTATACTTAAATTCTAAATCTTAAATATTTACAATAAAGACCAACACAACTCACTGATTACTGGTAACTATGCTTCAAATTAGTTACACTACTTTGTTATGGATATGAAATTAATGTAGCTACATCCAATTAATCTAAAGTTCAGTATTCAAGGTGCAGTTCAAAAGTAAGGGGTGATAGGTAAGAAAATGAGAAATTTATTAATGGCTTCAAATATTAACATATTTATTTTTCTTCATAATAACCATTTCGTTCCAAACACTTTTGATATCATGAAACATGTTTCTTCAAATCCACTGCAAAAAATTCTGCCATCTGGGATTGAAGCCATTTTGCACCAAGATTTTCAACTTTCACTTTCCTGAAATCATTGAGATGGAAGCCAGTTTTTGACGCATAAGAAGAGATGGTAGTCACTGGGCATGAGATCAGGACTGTACGGGGATAATAAAAAATCTCCCATTCAAATTTTTGAATTGTTTCTGCTGTGCATGCAGCATGTGTGGACATGCATTATCGTGAAGAGCTATTACTAATCTCAGCATTCATCGACATCGCCTTTGAATGGCAAGACAAGTTTAGAAAGTATTTCACAAGAAACTAGTGATGTGATTGATGTTCCAAGTTCCATGAAATCAATCAAAAGCACACCTTTGTGGATCCAGAATGTAGTTGCCTTGATTTTTTCGAAGCTGGGCTTGTTTGAATTTTTTTGGTTTAGGTGAAGCAGAACTAAATAAAAATACAAAAAATGCCACTGCATTTATTGTTGTTTCATCTCAGCACTGATGTATGAAATCCACGTTTCGTCACTAGTGTTGATATGGAAAAAAGGTTTCTCTCTCAAGGTTAAAGCAGTCAAGAAAAGCATGTGCAGACGTCATTTTGCAAACTTTGTGAGCACTTGACTTGTCAACATTCTCAGCACCTATTGTGCACACAGTTTACAGTAACCTAGAGTGTCAGTCATGATTCTCAACAATATCGTCTGAAACTTCTGGAATTTCTAGAATAAGATTGCTAATCATAAAGTGATGATTTTCTATCACTTCTGCATTCACGCACCAGGCCTGGTACTTCTCTGTTCATTGTGAACATTTGAACAACCTTTCTTGAACTCATGATACCACTACTTCATTTTTCCTTTACTCACTGCAGTAAGCCCATATGTTACACACAACTGATGATGAATTTTACACACAATCTTGCAAAGGCAAATAACAATGAACTGACGGCAATGTGGCAATTACATACCCAACAGATCACTTAATGTTACTGCAATTGCTTGAATCAATCAGTGTTGCCAATTGCTATTTATAACTTATTGGCCCTTACTTTTGAACTGCACCTCATAACACTGTTCTCTGAAGATAATTTTATTTAATATTTTTTTCTCCTATTTTTTTTAAATTTGTTTGATTTCTTTTCACTCACAATAGAATTATACAAACATGCCAGTAAAAAGAACAGAAATTCAGTTACAGAACATACCATAGTTTCTTCAGTGGTTCCACTATAACACTAAGTTGTTTGGTATAATAATACTAACCTTTGAATTCAACATTATTTCAGGTGCTCTGTACCATCGTGTAGCAACATACTCTGTCAAAAATCCTGTGTGATCATGATCAGGATCAGCTACCCTCGCCAAACCAAAATCACAAATCTATATATATAAAAAAAAAACATACTATAGAAGAGAAAGGATTACATAATTCTAACAGAAATCAAAAACATTAACTGAAATAAGATTGTATTTTATACCTCACTAACAGTTTAATGTGTAATTTTATGAACATGATTTATATAAAATTTGATTGAATACACTATCAAATGAATAAATATAAAAAATTTTAAATGTGTTTCTGAGAAAATTATCTCATAAATGCTTAACTTGGTTAGTGAAGTTAACTTAACCATTTACAAGCACATAATTTGTGGATTCTGAAACTCTGTTCTCCTAAATATAATAAACAAGAACTTTTAGTGTATTAATGAATAGTGTATTAATATAATTTAGAGAGTTTTTTGAAAAATAAAATGAAAAACTATAAATCCATTAAAATTGAAGGGAAATGTTTATTAAAAAGAAATTATGGATTATGACTCAGAATGCTCTGTCCTTGATAAATCACTCCTGCAATGAGGGAAAAATAGGTAGACTGCATTCCACTTCAAAAGGTTATTATAAAAACGTTATATTATTCTGAAGTATATATTACAATGCAAAGTGTATGTATACCAAAACATAAATCAAAGAAATACACTCTGGGGTATTTTCCTCTGTCAATTTTTCATTGAAGTCATTACAAAAAAACTCCTTAAAACAGTTACAACATTTTTCATTTAAGTGAGTGGAAACATCACAAAGCTTAAGTATTTTGACACAAATAAATTTTATCAGTCATGAAATCACCAGTAAGATAACACAGGACTCCATTTCCAAGAAATGGAGTTTTTTTTGGAGTGGACTCCAAAAATGGATTCCTACAGGAATCCATTTTTTGTCCACTTTTTAAGTAAACCTGATGTAAAATGACTGTTCTTCTTAAGAATGGTTATAATATTTCCAATATTATCTCATGGCAGGTCACCTAAAGAATACAAATGCTTAAAATAAGCTGAAAATTAAACAAGTATACAATGTACCTTCATAATTTACAATGGTATGGTAATCTTTCGAAAAGTTGTAATACATAATATTAAAGTAACAAAAATATTCTTTCATGGAAAGAAGTTAACATAAAATATTAATACTGCTTTAACTTTTACACAATAACAAAAAATAACCAACATACATATCAACTGTACATATGAAAAAATTTCAAATTAGATCAATCATGTAATTATAGAGTGGAGTTAAATTTCAATTAAATTTAATACGATTGGTAAATATAGTACCTTGAGGTCACAAGTCGTATTAAGAAGTAAATTACTAGGTTTCAGGTCTCTGTGAAGTACATTTGCTGAATGAATATATTTCAAACCCCGTAGTATTTGATAAAGGAAATAGCAGATGTGATCATTACTGAGTCTCTGAAACAAGCAAACAAATAATTAAATACAACATTAACTGTACAACATTACACTACACAACACTTAACTGGATGTATTAGGTTATAACTTTACTGTATTTGTAAATTTCCTTCTCAACAATTAACTGACTATAACAATCAGTAAAGAAACCTCTATAAAGTGATTGTTTGCAATCAAAACAAATTTTCAACAGAATTTTACTAATATTGTATTCTTTTTTGATAAATTATCCTAAGTCAGCAAGTTCCTGAAAATTTTTCATCATGAATAAAAAAAAAGCTTTGTTACATTGCATCATGATGCAATAATAATAAATTAAACTGTGATTAGAATTCATAAGTTCTTTAACTATTGTAGAACAAAAGGCATCTCATGGCAGAACTCCTGAGCCCAAATCATTATCATTATTATTAACTGATTCACACCTCATTAAACCATCCAAACCATTCAAAATGCTGAGTACAATTAAAACAAGTTTTATTGTATGCTTGCATCAACACATCATGTTTTGATAAATACACATAAAATTTCATTCTTATATGTTGCTTGGGTAAATCACTCATTACAAAAATGGCAAAAATATACAATGACTGACTTAAACAGTTACAGCATACAAACTGTACAACATACAAAGAATGATGTATTAGGTTTTACTGATGGTACAACCACCTATCAATGAAATTCCCATGACTTTTACTTACTTTTTGAACAAACCTCCTTCATGTACATAAGGTGATCCAGAAAGAAAGGTCAGTGTAGGAAGTAGTACAGAAAACTCAATACAGTCAAAAACACAATTTAGAGATTCTTTGTTTTTTAGTTATAGTCTTTGAAATAATTGCTTTTTTATTTCCTGATATAAGTAAATTATGATCCAAATATCAAATACACATGTGAACTTTGTTATCTAGAGTGAAACTTTTGGTATCAAGTGAAAAATTTAAAAAAAAGTTTAAAAATATTTTCTAATACTTAGCAAAATAATTTAAAAAATATGGGCCAAAAAAATCTTTTCATGCTTTAGGTAATATAATGAAGCTTTTTTATAATCTAAAAAATGCACTGCAAATAATAAACTTCATTTTTAAATCTAAATATAAACTATGACGATGTAGTTTGAAAATGAATGTTAGAAAACCCAAAGTAATGAGAAAGGAGACAATTAGTTACAAAGACTGTCTATGCAAAAGAAGGTTGAACTGAAGACATAAAACAGTTCAGTTCACAGTTCACATTAATCAGGTGTAAAAACATAAAATAATAAAACTGTCACAGTAAGTGTGTCAGACGATGGATTTCTGGTTTTAGTTAACTTTGAAAACAAAACTCCCACTTTTTTAGCTCTAACTCTAGTTCCTTTGAACCGATTTGTTTGAAGATCAATAGGGCTCTATTCCCAATAGGTTTACATCACCCCCTAAGTTTTGTCAAAATGGTAAGATTTGCATCTGGTAGAACGGACAATAAACTCTTATACATACATACCTACATACATACATACATACAAACACATGTATATAAACATTGCATAACTGTGTTCAGGAGACACCAAAACATAACGAAAAGCTGGTCCTCCTCCCTTCCAACACCCCCTTAGAAAATCTGACAAGTTGCAGTAGCGATTTCTACAAATTCTTTGGAAATCAGCTAAAAAAAAATAGTATTTATTGTATTACTGTTCAATTATTTAAGTTTCTCATTTAGGATATCAGAATTTAATCAAAAAAATTATTTCTAGTTAAACATTTAATTTAGTATACATTATAATTTATTTAAATATTACTTATGACAGTATAAATATAATTATTTTGTACACTTCAGCAGTGCTACGTAGGCATTGTATAGAACAGTTAATAAACATCAAACCAGTCTTATCTCTTAAACTAATATATTCTTAAAAAATAAAAGGAAATTTAAAAACTGTGCTTAGTAGAACAAAAAAAAAACTGAAATGCACCCAAACCCTGTTTTTGGCTCTAACTCTGGTTCCTGTGAACTGATTCACTTGAAAATCAATAAGCCACTACTCCCAATAGGTTTAAATCACCCCACAAAGTTTTGTCAAACTCGGTTAGGATTTGGATTAAATACAGCAGACAAAAAATCTAATACATTTATATATATTTAAATAAACATGCCTACGTGCAATAGTGATTTCCAAATTCTTTGGAAATTTGCTAAAAACAAGAATATCAATTTTTAACAAAACATAAATAGTTGCAATGTAGTAAGATGGACCAAGTATCTTGAATAATGTTGTTTGTCTATACAAGATGAGAAGTGTGAACACTAAGAAAAAGGAAAATAGTAGAAGCATTTGAGATGTGAGCAGGAAAGATAATGGAGAAAATTAAATGGGCAGACATAGTAAAAAAAAAAAGAAAAGAAGTAATGAGGAAAGTGAATGAAAATCAAAAAAATTAGCGATAGGTAAGTTAGGATATATAGGGGAACATAAGAATTGATTAACATTATACTAGAAGAGTCAATAAAAATCCAGAAAAGACAGACCAGATTGAGTGAAAATTATAGGCAATCTAAACTGAAATGGGAACTATTAGAAGCTCAAACGTTTGGCTGGGTACAGAGGACCTAACTCAAGCAGATAATTATTTGATGATGAATGTTAAGTGAGCAGATGAGTCACACAACCAAAACACAAAAAGCAAGAGATGATCCTAATCCTTTCTCGGTTATTACAATATTATTAGTGATACAACAGATACATAATAAAAAACCTCCTTCTTTGAATGTGGAGTGATATAATTATGCTACTAAGCTATTTCAAATTCAATATCTTTTAACTTCCAAGTTTAAAAATATCCTTTTGTACGTATTTTATTTATTCATCAGATCATTTATGGTTTTAAATTAATTTAATATAATATTTTTTAAATAATCTAATTTTTAAAATTTAAGATTATTCCAAAATTGTTATTTTATGTTTATTTACATATAAATGTTCTACAATATTTGTATTTTTTTTATAGGTTGTTATATACCCTAAAAATATTTCCTTAAATGACCTGTTGGTTTTGCCTACATCTATTTGTGTACAACTATGAGATTTACTTTTATAAATTTCTCACTAAATCTACCAATGTATTGTTTTTAGCGGATTTCCAAAGAATTTTTGGAAACTGCTACTTTGCCCAGTCAAATTTTCTACGGGGTAGTCAGGGGGAACAGACCAACTTTACTTTAAATTTTGGAATCTGAACATTTTGGACATTTTCATGAACATTTTGGATTCTGCAATGTTTCTAAACATATGTATAAATAAGATTTTTTATCCATTCTACTGGATGTAAATCGTGACCGATTTTCATGAAACTTAGTGGGGTGATGTAAACCTATTGCGAACAGAACTCTATTGATTTTAAAGTAAATCAGTTCACAGGAATCAGAATTAGAGGCAAAAAACTTGGTTTTTGAGAACAGTTTTTGCTTTTTTTTGTTCTACTGGACAAAAAAAATTAATTTTTGATAATACCAACAGATGCAAGTTGCTTTCCCAATGGTCTGAAAACATCAAGTTTGTAACCAACATCAGATTTCTAAGAGCACCACCAGGTGCGAGCTGGTTTCGCAATGATTCAAATTCAAAATATCATGTTTGAAGTCGTACCAGATTTTTGTGAGCACCTCCAGGTTCAAGCTAGTTTTGCAAAAATCCAATATGTGATCTGATATGAAGAAAAGTGGTTAGTGTCCAAAAATCAGTTTTGAAGTTTTAATTGTTTTGGATCAATTTGAAGCTTTTCTTTTTTCTTGAGCATGACTTCAAAAACAAATATATTATGGGTAACAATATCAAAGTTGGTTGTCAGCAAGTAACACTGTTAAGCAACTGATGCAGCTACAATTAACTATGTGAAAAGGAGGAAGAAAAAACAAATGTACAAGTACAATGTTTATTGGAACAATACAGAATATCTTGCAGTATTACAAAAGTACACATGATACTAACATGACATGAATTACAAAAAAAAAACTGAAAGCTAGCTAAAACACCAAAAGAAATATTTTTTCAAAAATCATTACTGCAGTGCCACGCTGTTTCTTTCTTAACTAAAATCAGAAATCTGCCCTTCTGATGTATTTACTTTAACAGAGTTATTTTTATTAATAAGCTCTAAATGTGACATTTCTAGCAGATTTTAATGAATAAACTGTAAATCACTTTGTCATGTACATTAACTATTTTATTTATATTGTTATTTAGTTATTGATTTTTCAAGGAAATTGAACAAATTTTTAAATTTGTCAAAAAATAGTAACTGCAACAAATTCTATTGACAATGTAGATAAAAAATATTTCAACAAAATACAATAAATTAAGTTTAAACATTTATTATCTTGTCTGACTTAATTTAAAAAATGTACTATTTTTAATGAAAAAAACTGATTAAAAGGATTTTCTAAGCCTTTAATACATTTTAATGAGTACTAAAATGCATTTTCAATGTAAATTTTTCAAAATTTTACTGATTAGATATTCATTAAAGGAGTACAGATTGGAAAAATGAAAATTATATAAACTGAGAAAGGTTAAACAGAGTAGGTTTTTTTTTAAAATTGCTTGTTTGCCAGAAACAGCTTTATATCACAAACTCTATGACATCACCACCTGACAGCCCAAGTTCATCACATCATGAGTTCAGTAGACTATTCTGTTGTGCAGTGTGCTGTATTGTCCCTTAGAGTTCGAATAAATTTTATTTTATAAATTTTAATTCCATTTTTATTTATTTACGAGGGCTATTCAGAAAGTAAGGAACGTTTTGGAATTTTAAAAAACCAAGTACAAGAAAAACTTTTTATTATATACATGTGAAAGAGGGACTAAATACTACTTTTCAACATAATCACCATACAAATTCAGGCACTTATCATAGCAGTGGACAAGCTTTGAAATTCCTGTGTCATAGAATTCTGCCGCCTGTGATCTCAACCACTCAGAGATGCACCCATCTTGCACAAAATTTGTGGTAGCCTAGCTTCTGTGAAACAATTTCAAACAATAAAGTCCGTGAAACTTGTGGGAAACATAGAGAAAGCTCAGTTATTGTGAAACGGCAGTTTTCACGGATCTTTTCGTCAACTTTGGAGACCAGATCGTCAGTCACAATGCTCGGACGTCCAGTCTTCTCTTTATCGTGAACGTTTGTTCGGCCATTTTTAAACTGAATGCACCACTTCCTGACAGAACTTTCACTCATTACGTTGTTCCCGTACACTTCACACAGTTCCCGATGAATTTCTATTGGTTTTAAGTTTTTTGCCAACAAAAAACGAATCACAGACCGCACCTCACAACTGGCGGGATTTTCGATTGCAGCAGTCATTTCAAATTTGTATATAAAAAAATGGGCAGTGCGGAGATGTTCCCGTTGTCACGGCTGGACGCTGACTGAGGTGTCGAGCACAAGCACACCAATATATACGCGATTGGCGTGCGCCTATCGGGGTCAGGTGGAAACGTTCCTTACTTTCTGAATAGCCCTCATATCTTGATTACTATCCTTCCACTAGGATTTTATACATAAAAATAATAAACCATATTATTAAAAATGTTGTGCAGCAGTGTGTACAGATGTTTGAACCACAATGACAAAAAAATATGCGAACTAAAAATTCCATTAAAATTAATTACAAGGCACTTAAAAAATTTCAATTACTAATTAAAAAATTGCTAATGATTGGGAAGAAAACAGATCCACTGTTTGAAACTGGGAAGTGTACCTTCTGTGTTTGCAATTCTGTGTTTGCATTCTGTGTTTGCATTGGTTGTTAGAATCTGAAAAATTTGACCTGATAGAGCAAACAACACATGAGGGAACAATTGTACTTGGTTTTTGGGAACAGCAGTCCAAAAATTTATTCAGGACTACAGATTTTTTATAACAAACATACCTCAGGTTTTTTTAACTGGATTATCAGCTATTAATAAACACTTTTTAACCCAAACTTTTGTTTTTAAACTTAAGTTGTACGTAGTAATTATTAAAACCCATGATTTGATATCAGTCTGCTGGATGTTGGATTTTTGTCACTCAGATGCTCATATTCACATTATACTCTCAAGCGTAGATGCTTTTATCATCAGTTAAAATGCAATGCAAGATGGTAGTGCACAGGACAGGCAATGTTTCATGATGTTATATGTAGTAAGGTCATGATGGGGATTGAACTACGAGATATCACAGCCTACTTTATTTATCTAGCTTATGTATGGAATGTATGCACGGTTTATAATTCAAATTTTTTTTCTGTTCTACACGTAATAATAATTAAACAGATAACAATTTTTCTGTTGTGTGCCCGTTTAATTTGAATAATAATGGTGTTTCAAAAAGGACAGAATCCTAAGATTAAGAAGGTAAATTTTATTTCTCCCTATATGTCAGTTGAAATGTCCTTTTCTTATTTATTAGTGCTATACCAGTATAAATTCATCTCTACTGTGTTAGTTATGTCGTTTTCTGAGGACGAACATGTGTTTATTATTGAGACTTATTGCGCATATAAATCTTATGAATGAGTGAGACAGGTTTCGGATAAAATTTCCCAATTCTTCAGTTTCTAATAAGTTGACAATATCACTTCTGATTAATAAATTTTGTGAGACTGGGAGTGTACAAGATTGGAAAAGCACATGTCGAACATCCTGTTAACAATAGAAGTTCTGGAGGATATGAAAGAACATTTGACTCGCTCACCCAGAAAATCGCTCAGAAAGTTATTTTCACAGGCTGGGCTTTCAGGGCTACTATAGAATTACAATTGCATGCTTACCGCATTGCTATCGTTCAAGTACTGAAAGAAGTAGACCACGAAAAACATTTACAGTATTGTTGTCGGTTTTGTTCTCTTGTTGATGACAATGGTATAGAAATATTTGATTGTGTTTACTTCAGCGACGAGGCCCAGTTTCCCTTAGAAACCTTGGCTACATTAACAGCCAAATCTGCCGAATATGGAGTGCTGAAAATCCTCACATGTTTCATGAACGACCATTACACACACATAAAATTGGTGTTTGTAATGTGGCCTTTACTATTTGACAAATCTGTAGACGATGTGGTTTATCGCAACTTAAATGAACAGTTTATTGCCATATTAGATTTACATGAATGAGAATGTCGGTTCCAGGAGGATAACGCAACATTGTCATACTGCTAATGAAATGCTGGATATGTTACAGGAATTTTTTGGCCATCATTTGATATCAAAAGGGTTGTAACCTCCAAGATCCCTAGATCTTTTCATTTGGGGCTATTAAAAAGTTATTTTTTAAAATCAATCCTCATACACTTGATGAATTGAAGTCTAACATTGAAAGTGAAATTTTAAACATTGCTGAGCAAACATTACGAAAAGTATCTGCAAATGTTACGACACGTACGAACCTGCATCAGGATCACAGGAAATCATTTTGAACATCTATTGTAAAGTTATTAAAGGTAATTTTGATATTGTAGTAAAAGTATTTAATTAACATAATATTTTTGTAATAAATTCACCTCGTCAAACAAAGGGGTTGCCTCCTTTGAAACACCTGTTGTTACCAAAAAAGTCATTTTTTTTTTGGTCTTCATAATAATAAGTTGTTTAAATATGTCCATACATATAATTTATAATACAAATATCAAAAATATAGACATTTTCGACAAAATTAAATTTCATAAATAATAAATTAATTTATTTTAATGTAATTATAAAATTAAATACCACCTGAAGACACGGGATCATGAGAAAATCAATTCTTGGAATTAATATGGTAAGTTAAAGTTACCTATTTATTGTGTTTTGGTGGTTTAAATTTCATTTAATATTAAATATAGAAACATACATAAAAGGAAAACTATTAATAATAATAATAATAATGACAAATATGATATCTAAAAAACTGCCTGTGACCAACATGATAATGTAAATTAGACAACTAATATATAATTTAAAACTAGAATTAGTGCAACAGTTGCACGTAATAAATTTAATAATGGTAATTATAATCATCAAACATAGTAGAATACTCTTAAAATCAAACATATCATCGGCAAAGTAAAAAATAATTTTTAAAATATTATTAACAGTAATTATAAATTATAACACCTAGAAAAATGACAAATATGTAAGTATAAAAATTAATCTGTGAATCACCAAATTAATTATGAAAGGTTTACTTAAGTTGTTAGAAGACCAAACCTGGCATGTTGGTATTAGCCAAGTTAACAAAAATGCAAATTTTAGCATTCAACCAACTCAGAAGATAGAAATTCATAAATTTATTTCAAGAATAAAAACTTTTTAATCTGAATTTCAGCTTTTTAGCATCTTAAGAAGTGAACAAATTAGTATCCATTGATTTAGTCCTTATATTCACCCTTTAGATGTAGACTTTTTTGGAAAGACTTTTAACGTATACCAGGGTTTATGCAAAATCCTTTCTGCAAGATATAAATTTTCTACTTTAGGATAACCAGATACACTGAAGTAACAATTTTTCTTTTTAATTTTATGTACAAAAATTACAAATTTACTTAAAAATTATATACTTTAAGAAAGCAATAATAAAAAATACCTGTGTCTTCAGTAATTTATAAAGGTCTGTTTCCATGAGACACTGTACAATGTACACATCTTTCATTTGATCTATTGTCACTGCCCTTAAAATGTCACGTATATCGATAATCTGTAACAGAAGTAAACAAAACAATAAAAAAAATTCAATAATTCCAAAAAGTTATTGGTTATTTTAAATTTAATAATCAATAAAGTCACATTAATTTCAAATACCTGAATTCATTAACACGTGAATTCATGTGTACACATACACATAGAAATAAAATTACATCATATTATGTACATTGAAATATAAATATAATACAGCACGGTATTAGGATGGCATGACAAAACAATAATAGTGTAAAAATGGGCAAATAAGCACAACTTTGACCTATGAACACATGATGTCACACCCCCTCCAGATCAATATCAAAGTCAACCCCTCCCATCCACGAACCAATAGGATTGCAATATTTTGGCCACGTGATGATTAATTGCAAATGGTGTCGAGGATAAAATGAAACGAAGACATAGCAAGTTACTTCCCAGTAATATCAGGTGTTTAGTTATAGGTCCTTCGATCTTTGGTAAAACAAGGTTTTTAATTTAATTGACCATAATGGTTTGCGTTTTAGCAATTTGTATGTATTTTCTAAATTTACCGAAATATGTATTTTTACAAGAAGTGTTATTTGACACTGAAGATATAAATTATCACCCTTTGGAACAGTGGTAGTCAACCTGGTCCCTACTGCCCACTAGTGGGTGTTCCAGCTTTCATGGTGAGCGGCAAGGGTATGTCCGATACTGTAGCACTTTCCTTTTTTTAAATTTAATTGGTTTTTTAAACAAATTTTCATAGCATTATTTAAAAACATTTTCATTAGGTTTTCATAAAATTTTCTGTGACAATTAAAATTTCAGAAAATATACTATTTATATCGCCGGCACATAAGTTTAGTTCACATTACATAAGTAAAACTAAATGGCACTATAGTGCAACCACAAACAAAAGAGCCTCGTCCCAGAATAGCTCGCAGATCTGGTCAATATGCAGTTAGATTTGTGAGAGTGAGCACGTGCCTACAGCTTCAAACAAAATATTGTGAAATATTGTGTTATTTTATAAAGATTTATTCTGCCAAACTTAGCAAAAGTACGACATAAAGTATTTGGTAAGTAATTATTATTACACGCTTTAACTTGCTGTAAGTAAAGTTACTTCCCTACTTTATAAATCATCATTACTGTGGAACCGGTGGGCGGTTAAAATATAATACTACTAACAGAAATGCAAAAGTGGGCAACAGATATAAAAAGCTGACTACAATTGCTTTGGAGGATGCTGTTGCTCCTGAAGAAACAGAATCAAATTCGGTAATGATTTTTGTGAGTGTTGTTTGCAAAAAGCAAAGCAATAGTACAAATTACTTCGTTACAGGACATCCTAATAATATTGCAATGTTCTATTTATGTCAGACGTACAGAAAAATCCCAAAATAACTAGTATGAGACAACACAAACTTTTGGTATTCCAGCAAGACATATGTAATGTAAGGCATGTTTACGAAGAACACATAGCCCGGACATGACATTTGATGAATTTAAATACTTACGCGTTTGTATATGAAATCGCAACAAAAATAGTTTCTTAGTCATTGATAAAGAAAGCGCAAATACAAAGGGCCGCTACCGCTTTAACTTCGACTTTACAATACAATACAATTTGTTACAGAGTACAAAACGTACACGCTAACCTGCACCGTTTTGAAAAGCCCGTGCCCTAGCCTGGAGAACCCTGTAAAAGTCAGCGCGCTAGCGAGCCCGCTAACCTGTACGCTTCCGTTAGCGGGTCCGCTAACAATTCTGCTGGCATATACATACATATGTATGTATATATACATACATTTGTGAGAAACATTCTTACATATATCATTACTTTTGGTTATGTCTACGATGGAGGATGGCCAGCAATCACCTTGAAGATCACAAAGATTCGAAAGAACATCAAGAAAAATATATGCGGCCTTGCAACTCGGTTTGAGTGAAAGAGATTACATGTATGAGAAGAAATTTAAACATATCACCGAACCGATCGAAAAAATATCGACAGGCGAAATAATCGGGGTAAGCCTAATGATGAAGTCGAATCTGCAATTCCGATAAACCATCCGCATCCCGCGATGAAAGATAACGAAAAGCATTATGAATATGATGATGACGTACAGATGGACGATTATCGGGTTAGAATGATGAGAAAATGAGAAAAGAAATGGATGAACCCACCGGAAGAAGTTGTAATTAAACGTATGCAGTCCGAGTTGAACGAACGCATACAAACTAAAGGGACTGTTCCACCTGAGTTTACATCACTTGCTGATTTACGGGAAGTGGAGATGCCGGGACAGATGAGGGTAGTGCTTAAGCTTAAAAGACTTACGTCCTCACCTACAGGAAAACTGCATGCAGGTCGTGGCACGGTGAAGAGTCAATTTGAAGGCGAACTGGCTAGGAAGTACATGCTTGATGGCGTAAATGATGTAAAAAATAAGATCGATAAAGTTTACGGAATTTACTTCAAACGTGATTACGTGAATTTACGAAACGTGATTAGTGAAAATCGGAGACAAATCTGTATATTTCGATCAAGACGAAGGAAATTTTATAGACAACACAAGATTCCAAGGCACGCGCAGATTATGCGAAATCCTTTTTAAAAATGAACAGGTCCGTAAATATATGCCGACGAAGACCTCAGAGAGTAAAATGAGATTCTCATGCTTACGAATGCTCATAAAGATTACCGATACTCATCGAGACATGATAAAATAAAATCGAATGTCCGTTCAAAATATAAGAAAATAAAGAAATCTTTTCCGACACAGAAGAAAAACTGGCAGAGGGGACAACATAAGGACAACAATGGTTTTTTATGCGACCGCAAGACTCGATTATGTCTACTTTGAAGATCCGAAGGACTTTTGTGAAAGATTAAAATTGTTGATAACTTCAAAAGAGGCCGTTCATAACAGACGGCTATTTTTAAGGTGAAGTTTAATGTAAGAAGAGAAAATCTCATAGAAGGAGAGGTTTAAAGATATGGGACAAAGAGGTGGAATTGGTCATCAATAGACAACAGGCGGCATAAAAGAAATTTATTCAATTAAGAACGGATTCGAACTTATGTGCTTTCCCCTTGTAAGATTCAAATATTTCATTAAACTTTTACTTGGGTATAACTCTGGAACCAATGAAAATAAGTACCGCTTATGATATATCGTTAAAAAGCTTTCAGTGAGGGCTTATTACTGCAGTTAGGAAAGTCTATAATCCAAATTTTTTGGATTTTTCAACTAGATGTTACAACAGTCCTAAATTCAAAATTTCAACATTATACAGCCAATCCTTTTTTAGTAATGCGAGATATACGTACGTACGTTTCGGCGTGACGAAACGCCGGACGCACGTACGCCGAAATTAGTCAAAATGAATTCAGAGATTGTAAAAACGGATATTTTCGTTAAATCTGAAAACCGACACTTTTCGCTCATAATACTTGCTTTACTTCGTACTAGGAAGTAATAGAATGTAGCGCTACTTAGTGTTTTTTTGTCAAACTAATTATTAAAGCTTAGTCGTTCTGTTGAGAACGTTTAAAATTGATTGGGGAAATATTTGTGTGAGGAGTTCGTGTCAGTCGAAGAGTTTGTAATAACGAAACAATAAAAGTTCTTATCTTAGTTGTTTATGATGATCATTAGATTTATGATCTATATGTTTACAACCTCTACCATTTTTAAAATTAAACTAAGTGAATCTAATAGAATCGACCAATACTGAATTTATTGACTAATGAATGGTTAGTAAATGAAAATTTTTTATTAAAATTGTTTTGAAAAAAGAATGAGTTATAAAAAAGTTGAGTTTAATCCAAAAATACTTAATACATATACGGGTACGGGCACCGGTACTTATTTTTGTGCTAGAAACCATTGTTTACTCTGTAGGCTTTTTATAAGGATGATTTTAAGATCATAGCCTAGGAGTTGCAAGTAACCTAGTTTTAAAAATGTGGTTGAATGAGTTGACGTTTTGAGATCACTTTCTCGCATTTCTTTTTTGTTTTAAACGTCATATTACAAGTAAGTATTTTTCTTCGGATTTGAAAATATTGTTTTTTGTAATTAGTCAAAAATTGTAGCTAATTCATGTTTTTCATGAATCGTTAAAAAATTTAATTTTGAAAACATTTTTCAGTACTCCTGTTTAATGGCTTATTAACATTATTATAACTATACTGTTTCAAATTTTTATTTCAGCCTAGAATTGTATGCATTTTAAAGATGTTTTTCATGATTTAACCATTGGTAAATTAGAAATTGTTATAGCTCTTGGCCGCTAACATATTTCCCGCTTATATATTGAATTCTTTAGAAATAAAGTGACAAATTATTTAGCATTTTTGTTTGTGCTGCTTATGCAAAACTGCAGTTTTGTTAGGGTAGTAAATGACATGCTATATTTTTGTGTGTGATAGTCTGTGATAAAAATTGTTTAACAATATAATATTTCTAAACAAATCATACAATTTAGTATGTAATGTTCTCAAAGCTTATATCACAATGTTTCAGTAAAACATTTGGCTATCTTTAGTGACTGGTGTTGCTGTTCTCACCCTAGCATAAGCTAACAGTTTTTTACAGCTTTTTTAAAAAAATGTTGAGGTATATTAATTTTTAATCTTTTATAAAAAAAGGTATCCAAAATTAAATTGTAAAATAAATTAGATTTGAATTCCATTAGTTTATTCAATGTATAATGAACTATGTGCTTTTGAATTGTGTGTTAAGATGTGATAATTTTTTTCTGTATATTTTTATATTCAATATAACACTGTTGCTATTTTTGTTGGTGAATTTGTGTGTATGAGATGGTTGGAAAATGTTGATTGATATTATTGAGGGTTTAGATGTTCATTATATCAGTGTTCAAATGTAGGTCTCGTTTGATCATTTTAGAACACTGTACAGTTACCCACCTGGTTGGTCTAGTGGTTAACGCGTCTTCCCAAATCAGCTGATTTGGAAGTCGAGAGTTACAGTGTTCAAGTCCTAGTAAAGCCAGTTATTTTTACATGGATTTGAATACTAGATCGTGGATACCGGTGTTCTTTGGTGGTTGGGTTTCAATTAATCACACATCTCAGGAATGGTTGAACTGAGAATGTACAAGACTACACTTCATTTACACTCATACCTATTATCCTCTGAAGAATTATCTAAACAGTAGTTACCAGAGGGTAAACAGGAAAAAAAAAAGAATGTTGTACAGTTAGAGTATTCAATTTATATATTTCAGGTATATTGTATTTGGTAATTACTATGTTCTTTGCATAATACCTTGTTTTCTTTTTATTATTTGAAGGTCGCATTGTATCCAGATTTTTTAACATTTTTGTGATGCTTTCTTTACATTCTATTTTATGCACCTTAATGTAATTTTTTTTTCTTGCATATCATTTTTATTATTTTGTATATGATTATAATTGAGCATTTTATATGCATTTGCATGTGCTAAGTATGTTATAGTGTTGAGCATGTATATACTTATATTTCATCTTAAGGTGCTTAGTTAAGTATACTTCTAAAAGTTTATGTGAAGCAAGATTGTTTGAAATTTGCCCATTAAATGTTCTTTTATGATATTTTTCATCATTGTTGATGTCATTGGACAACAATGTTCTATGTCAACATCAACAATGTTCTATATATTGATGTCTGTATATTTTGAAAGTTTGTTTTTATTGTTTTTTCCCCTGACCACGAAAACTTATTTTTTTATTGTTTATATGTAGATGTAAAGTTTAGTTTGTTGTGCATTTCATTCCTGTTTGTGATTATATTTATTGTCATGCGATTCCTTGATAAAAGATGCTATTGTCACCATATCTTAGCTCAGCATATTTGTGCAAGAATTTTTAGGGTTTTTTATGTGTATTTGTTCTATACAACACCATAGGACAGTTTCATATATCCACCAGCCTTTCATTGTAGATCAAATCTGACTGCACAGTTATTTATAGTTCAGTGAAATGCAGGTTCAAACAAAGCCACAATTTATGCTTAAAACACTTCCATAGTAATTTAGAATCAACATTTATCAAACATCTCATATGTTCAATCGCAAAAATACTGACAATGACAACAAACAGAATTGATTTTATAAGCATATACAAAAAAAGGATCAAATATTAACACATTCATATTTAATGAAACATTTAACATGTAACAATGTGGTAAGTAGAAAGATATTATCATTCATATCCAAAACACTTCCTAACCTCATTCTAAATACTTGTTTACCTAACAAAAAGAATAATAATAAATAGATTTTGCTGATTGTGAGAACAACAATCATGAGGGCAGTAAAAATTTTGTCATGTGATGTTTATTGCTTAAATCATATGGTTTATTGTTAAAAAATTAAACATTTTAAGTACAATTTGTACTGTTGCATTTTCTTTCAGAAGTTTCAGAAGTGTTATTAAGAAAATAGTTTTCTATTAATTTTTTTTGAGTAATTTTTTTTATCTTATTTCAGGAATTCTTTAAAAATATGAATGAAGAAAGTATATTTAAGAAAGTTGGAGTAGGTAGAAGAATTCCCAGTGATACATTTTTTAATGCTGGAGATAAAATGTGTAAAATGATACACCGGGAGGGAATCGTTGTCTTTGGTGAAGATGAAAAAGCCAAGTATTATGCAACTTTATATCATTCTATTCTTATTTATTTATTTATTGGCATTTATAATAACCATTAATGTAGATTTTTATTGTATGTATGATAATATATTTTTCTATTTTCTTTAATTTGTATAAATTTTAATGCTTTAAAATTATTTTGGGATATAAATTTTGTAGTATGTTCTACATAGTGCTTTACTGATATTACCTATTATTAGTAATATAGCAGCCTTTAGGCTGCTATATTAGGTAATTAAAATTAGGTAGGCTGCTACTAATAATAGGTAATATATTACTAATATAGGCTGATGATTACTAATAATAGGCAGCAGTGATTTTTTATTTAATTGTACACCAGAATAAATTACATAAAAAATATACCATGAAATATTTGTTTTTGTTGCATATATATATATATATATATATATATATAAAATGAAATTTTTTTGTAAAACTCCAGTTTTCAATCATTTTAAATTAATTTATTTGCCAGTGTATTACCAATATAATAGACTGAATGTTTTTTAGTTGAAATTTTCCCTTAATTGTAGGATTACTCTTTAAACTAAAGCCTCACTGCAACTGTATATTGTAGAAATGATGTGTAAATGTAGGTGAAAAAAATCTGTAAGATTTGAAGAACTTTTTCTTAGTTAACCCTTTTTAAGTTTTTATCAGTAAGTAGAGTACCAGAATGTTCCTTTAAATTTCCTCTTAAGAAAATGTCTGTAAAATCAATTAATTTGATGTTGTGGCAGGATCAACATCACACAAAGAAAACTTAAGTCTGCAATAAGAAAATATTTTTTTGTGGCATGCATTTCTCATTTATATAATTTTAAGTTTTTGTAATTGTAAGTTATACATAAGCTAAAACAGTATTCCTGTTTTATCAGTTGCCGGTATTTTATATTATCTAGTTATTACAAAAATACTCGGTCATTATTAAAAATAATTGTTTCAGATTTATTTGATTTAATTATTTTTTCAGAAGTTTGCACATCATCCATTACCAATGTGTTTCAAAAAAAAATAAACACATTGGTAATAGATGATGTGAATAAAAAGTATAGGTTTTTTCCAGATTTCTAATAACTATTTAAAAAAGCAGTAAATAAAAATAATGTACTTTATTTAATTTTAGTAACAACTAGATTTTTTTTAAGTGTCACAAAAGGTATGCTTGTTTTTTTATTAGTACAAGCCGCAGCAATGTTCTTTAATATACATATCAGGAAAGTGTACAGCTAACGAAGGGAAGTAGATAAGCAGAAATTACTCTACTCCATTTTGAAATGAGAAAATCAATTTTTTAACAATTGAATTATTGCCAGAAAAAAATGAAACATGTAGTTGTGCTCTTTCACAGAATCACAGCAAATTGAATTCTTACAGTTCATAGGTGACCTTGGGTTCCAGAGGGGCATATCTAAGAACATCTATGTTCAACATACCATTGTCAGCAAGACACAGTAAACTTTGTAATGGATCAAATTATTGAAATCTCAGATAAAAGAATCCCTTTCCCTTGTACTACAAGAGAAATTAATGAAGCAAAGTTTCTGTGGCAGTCACAATTTCAGCTGTCACAACAGTAATAGGGACTGTGGATTGTGCACACAAAGATAAGGAAACTGTCAGTATTTGAGTTAATAGTTTTAATAACTAATATTTGTAGTGATTTTCTTTTGTATTGGAATAAAATGAAAATTAAAATGACCCGTTTTAGAAAAAAAAGTTTTACAATATACAATACCGGGGTACTAACGTGTGTAGGGGGGGTGCGCACATCCACACACCAATGGTCATACACTCACACTTGCAAGCATCACCATAGATAATTTTCTTTTACCTTTTTAAATTTAATTTTTATTTATTTAATGGCTAGGAAAAGCGTAAAATTACAATAATGCATTATGCAACGAGCCATTGTGGTAACAAATAATCAGTTGTGTAAATTATTTGTAAATAAATGAATATCTATTTATTCAGTTTTTCATTAATATTACTTTAAAATCTAGTAATCATAAATCTGACTAAATGTTGATCCACTTTATTATATTTAAAAATACCATATACCTGCAGAATAAGATTTACAATAAAATATGATAAAAGTAAATTAAATATTAATGAAAATACACTATAAAGAATAGTATGTTTTTGTTTTGAATAAATAAAACTGTACTATCGACAAGGCGAGGTGTGTATTTTGAGAGTTTATGAACTACTGCTGTATACAGGCATGTTCCAGTAGTACTAGTAAGGTAATTGCAACTTCTGGTGTGAGATTAGATTGCCGTTTTCAACATTGTCTGTTTATGGATGCAAACGCAAATCATGATGGTGTTACATAACATTATATTATTTATTAGACTTTATTTATATTAATTTCATATTAATGAATTAATTGATGTCATTTTTAATTTCAATAATAATAAAACATTAGTTTTTCTGATGTTTCACATCAGGTGTAATTATCAGCCTAATTACAGCTATTTTTGTATAAATAATGAGTTTTATCTTTTGCTTTGTTATTCTGTAATAAGAGCAATTGTTTTCTTAGTCAGTGTATTACTTTAAAACAAGGAAGCATGATAAAAATATATCATAGTATAAATTTTTTATGTCAATTGTTTTCGTTTAAGTAATGATATTATGATGAACAGAGATGGTGTGAGCCATGTAATTATGTATTAAAAGTTTAAAATAGGCATGCAGTTATTACTATAAAGAGATGCAACAATGAAAAGTTTTTGAGATATATTGAAAAGCAAGTTATCCCAGGACTACAGACAAATTGTATTTTCGTTATAGATAACACACCTTACCATAGTAAACAAAAATAAACCTCCATCATCCAATTCATTAAAAAAACTCATTCAAGAATGGCTCCAAAAGAAATTAACTGCCACCCAGATCTAACAAAAAAAAGAACCTATAGTAATTGTCAAACTAACCCAATTGAATTTATTTGGAACCTAGTTGAAAAAAAAATTTGACACCCAATATGTCCTACATGTCATTAACAGAACCGAGAGCTGTTACATTAGATGCAATTGTCATTTTAAAGACTGGAAAAGATCAGTGTTGAAAGTTAGAAAATAATGGATTCTTACTGGAAAACTTGCATTATTGGAAGATGCCATTGAAAGCACAATTATAAATAAAGGGATGGACAATGATGAGACATCAAATAGTGAAGACAAATTGGAAATTAATCCAGTGGAAGTGAGACTGAGTCAAGCTCAGAAATTGAGGGTTGTTGGCTATCACAAATGATAGTGCTACAGAAACTGCAGATGAAACTGGTTAAGGACTGTATGAAGGTAGTATTGATTGTTTAATTATTTAGTAAATTAATATAAAAATAAAATATTTATTATTCCACAGCTATATCCAACTTTTTGCAATTCCGTAGGCCTATATGTTCAAATTATTACTATTGGTTTTGAATATAATGCCCAGAACTATTATCATTTTAGTTAGAACGTTTACTTAATTAAATTATTGTAATTAATTGCAGCTTAAATTTATTTCATTTATGAATACAGAATGTAAATTATTATTTTTGTGTTATTACTGTAATCAGAAAGAAATTGCAAGTTATAAAAAATACAATAATCTATATTAAAAAGATAACATTAAAAGTACTGCGATCCCCCATAAATATGAACTCGCCTTGACTTTTACTGATGTAACTAACAATCCAATCATCAGCATGTGATTTGATTGAATATACACTGTAAATTAGAGCTTTTGTACAGCCAATTAAGAAATTTCCATGCAGTATGTTAACTAATTCTATTTTACTACATCTTACAACTAAAACTTCTGAATAGTGTATAATATTGGGGTAATAAAATGTATCCATTGCTTGGAGATACCTGTAGTTAAGAAAAAAAAAAATTGTTAGTTATAATTAATGACAAACTTTGAATTATATCGGTTATATGAATATCATAACTGTACATTCTTCTGACAGATGAATTTGACAAATTAGCTAATGGACAAGATAGATAATCTATAACTTAATATATGAATACGTTAGTCATCAACACTTAAGCATGAACTTATAATGCACATAAGTTTAAAAAATTTGTTTGCCAATTTCCACACAACCTTTGAGGTACAATAAGTAGCATGTTTTTTTCTGTAGTGATGTCCCCTATAGGCGTGCACTGTTTTTAGTTATACAGTGCAACTATTACATCAGTCATTTTTATCTGAATGAAAGTCATGTTATAATAACCAATTTTCTTGGTTTTAATAAAAAAATAAATAACAAACCATATTAAATCACACACACATTAATGAACCTGGTCAATATCAAGGACACAAAAGATTAAAAATATCCCTGTTTTTTCTTGAACAAGTATATCACAAAGTATATTTTCCTTGCATTTTTCACTCATGGGACAGATGTTATTTAATGAACATTTTTTTATCCCTAAAGACCTAAGCAATTTCTTTACTATCTCCTTAAATTTTCCTTTGTTCTTAATTTTTCATTCTGAAAAAAGGTAAATGTATCAGAAAGGAAAATTGTAACAATATTTTAATTTTTCAACAATTTATTTATTACCTATGAATCATAATTACGCAGTTTGTGTGAAATTTTATTACCATTAAAATTAATTATGTACCATATAAAATTAATGAAAACTTCATTTTATCTCCTATGATCTCAGTCTGTAAACACATTATGAAATAATAGTACGGTTCTCATTGATTATTATTAAAACTGTCACTGAGTAATTATATATGGGGGTCATTCAGTAATTAAACAGACAAATAGCTGTACAGCAAAAATGGTTTAATAAATAAATATAATTTTTTGTCTACTTTTCCACATAATCCCCACTAACTCTTCTGCACTTGTCCCATCTTTTTACAACTGTTCTTATCCCCTCAGTGAAAATTCTTTACCTTGACCTCTAAGCCAGTATCTCTTCATTGTAATTGTACTGGATGCCGCTAAACTTATTTGACCAGATCAAACAGATAAAAATCTGAAAGGGCAAGGTCAGGGCTGTAAGGAGGATGAGGTAGGAGCTCCCAATCCACTTTGCCAATAGTTTCCAGCATCAGTAGTGTCATATGAGGTTGAGCATTGTCTTGAAAAAGAAGCAGCACACCTTTCCTCTTCAATGTGGGCTTGGCTTTGTTCTCAATCATGGCTAAGTAGTATAGGCCATTGATAGTGCTTTGCTCCTCCAAATAATCACTGAAAATCGGACCATGGGCACTTCAAAAGATGGTTAACATGACCTTCTGATGATTGCATTTTGAATTTCTTACAGACAGGTGATTCAGGGTGTTTCCACTGCATGCTTTGACACTTTGATTCCAGCTCAAAATGATGTATTAAAGTTTCATCACAGGTTAAAATCCTGTCCAAAAATGTACCTTCGTTATTAAAACTATTTCTGAGTTCGGTGCAAATGTGAAATCTCTCAGCATTGTGATGGGAACCCACCTTGCACAAGTCTTATAGAAGTTCAGTTTGTTTTGATGATGGAATGAGTTGTGCCAACAATTACTCTATTTTTTCAGCAATTTCTTCAAGTGCAAGTTGTCGGTCTACTTGGATAAATGAATCAATATGAGGTTGAAACTGTTACCAGGATGCTCAGAGCGATTGTCATTGGTCATGGTTTTGTGGCCACTTTAAACTTTTCCACCCACGTATAAAAGCTCACATTCATGCAACTACTGCCATGTCGTTTGTTCATCTGAGAGAATATTTCTGATTGTACACTTTCCGAAAGTAAAAATCACAAACACTTCTTCAAAAGTACTTTTTAAACAGTCACGCCATCATAACTAAGAATTTAGAGGTTATGTTTACGTAAATATTAATCAAACAGCTTACTAACATTCTTCGCAAGGTTGCCAACTAACACTTAACAAAAGTTTCAATTGCCTGCATTAAGCACTTCCTTCACTAAAAATGTTGGTCTGTTTAATTATTGAATGATCCTTTTATTTCTTAATATCATTTTTTTTTTATATTATAGCTACACAAATCTCATGGCGTGCCACATTATTGATAAGAAGATTGTCCTTCCACCAACCTTATTCTGATGTGTTGGTCATCAACAAATAATAATATTGAATACTACAGTGGTTGTGGTTAACTTGTCATTGCAAATCAGCTGATTTAAAAGTCAAGAGTTCTAAGGTTCAATCATAGTTATACGGATTTGCATACTAGATTGTGGATACTGGTGTTCTTTGATGGTTGGGTTTCTATTAACTACACTTCTCAGGATTGGTCAACCTGAGACTGTACAAGACTACACTTCATTCACATTCATACGTATCATCCTCTTCATGCTCTTCAGTAATACCTTACGGTGGTTCCAAAGGCTAAATAGAAAAAACTTACTGCAGTACACTCAAGTATAGTATAGTTCTTAGCAGAGAATATTCCTTTTTAGAAGGCCAATTATATAATTTGTTTTCTCTTTTCACAAGATAAAATGACAAAATCATCATGATAATTTTGTGTCAAAATTGTTGTTAGGTATGATATTGAACTATCATGATCTAGAGGTAGCCTCTTTTTAAGTTAATGTTCTTTCCTTTAACTTTCCCCTCTTTCATAATCTGTTTCTGTATAGCAATAACTTTTCCAATCTGGAGTAGCAGAATAAACCAAACTTGTGAGCTATCAGGAAAGCTGGGCTTCCTAATATATATGAATTAAAAATCTGATGTGAGCACCACATGCCTTCCCCTTCTAAGATCCAAATATTTCATTAATTAAAATTTCACTTGGCTATAACTGGAACCAATGAAAATAAGTACCACTTATGATATATCATTAAAAAATTCTCAGTAAGACTTACTGCAGTTAAGAAAAAGTCTTTGATTTTGGGCTTTTTTGGTTCAGTTGATTGCAATCAAAAAGGGGGTTCACAACCAGATGGTACAACAGTCGTCCTAAATCCAAAATTTCAACATCCTATGACTAATTGTTTTTGAGTTATGCAAGATACATATGTACGTACGTACACACATCACCAAAACTAGTCAAAATGGATTAGGGATGGTCAGAATGGATATTTCCGTTGAAAACCTGAAAACCAAAATTTTTCATATATATACAATACTTCGTACAAGGAAGTAAAAAGTATATAAATTTCAAAAATAAATTACCCAAATAATTATTAAAGGGGTTACCTTGATCAAGAAGTTCTTATTTCATAAAGTATGTTTTACTTTTACTTTTTGTTATTAGCTAGTTATTTAAAATATAAATTAATTTTTTATTAGTCTATAATTAATTTTCTTAAATATTTCATTTATTTATAGTTACTGTGGCTTCTTTCACACCTTTTTTTTACTTTAAAGATAATATAATAAAAATAGAAATGTAATTACCACTTATCCTATAAATTGTATAATTTGTGAGAAAATCAGTAAATAAAAAATTGGAATATAATTTCTACTTTACCAAACATATTTACCCTTTACAAGTTTAGATAACACATAACATCTTATCATTAACATTGATTTTAGATGAATATGTAAATAGGAAAATACACAACTAAGTTCCTAATTTTTTGAATAATTAGCTGCTTCTAAAAAAATAAAGATTGATTACTTTCTATGTGTATAAGCAAATAAAGGATATCCTTATGGAATAAGCAATGTTAGCTTTTAAAACCGATACAATAACAAATAATCAAGTTTTCTTTTTATGTTGTGTAAAACATTCTGCTTTTAAATTTCACATGTTGGGAATTGCGGGTCCAAATGATTTATAAACTAGGTTGCTAAACACATTTGATTTTTCCATATGACTAAAAAAAACACAGTTTGAATATTTATAAATTATTTTAAGTACCATTTATTTAACTCGGCTTTTTAAAATCTTTCTTTCATAAGTAATTTGTCAATTAAATATTATCTGTATCTTGATTATCTCTTCATTGAACATTACCTTAAATATATTGATGGAGTATGTTGGTAGTTGTTTGTTAGTTCCATGAAAGTCAAAATTAACTCAAGATAAATAGGAAATTTAGGGCCGAATCTCATAGAGGAAAATTGTTGGGCCATATATTAAAATATCCAGGTTAATTATTTTGATGGAGGGACAACAAGTAGAAGGTAAAAACTGTAGAGGAAGACAAAATTTTAGTATGTATAAAACAGATATTCAAAAGTGCAGGGTGCAGTAAATATGTTATGTTAAAAGTTTGTGTTAATGTTTAGCATCAACATATTTCTGTTTTTTGTTGAGAAGACAGGAATAGTAACCAAACTATTCAACTACAGAAGAAAAACATTGTAGATAATTTTTATGATTTATTATTACTTGAAATTCACTAATTAAAAAAGTAATTTAAAATTACTTAATTTATAGTTACTATTTAATTCAAAATAATTAAATTCTTACCAACATTTTCTTTTTTTTTATAAATGTAGTTTTTAAAACTACATTTATAGATTTATAAATATAGTCACTAATTAGTCATAAGTTTTGCCTTTCTTTTTAATAACAATGAGCGTTAAAGACATTTTTCCTCAGAATTCAACATAATTTAAAAAAGGATAAACAGTGTTATATAGAAATGTAGTTACCTATTGCTGTACAGGGTGGCACATGAAATGATCGAATATTTGGTTTTGTTTGAAAATATTTATTTGAATTGCAATTCAGAAAAGTAAAGTACGTGTTTACTATATACTCAGAAATTCTGCTTATCGCGTGTTCAGTATCACCACTTGGTATCACAGTACCATCACATAGCTTAGCAACTTCTTCAGCATGAACTCCTATATCGTTAATAACTGAACGACACATATCCTCAGTTATCACATTGCATGCCTCAATGATCAGCTCTCAGTTCCATCAGTGTAGGAGGATGTTTAGGGAAAATCTTTTCCTTTAAAAATCCCCAAAGAAAATAATCATATGGATTCAAATCAGTACTGTTCGGTGGCCTATTCTGTCCACGTGCAAAACGATTAGGAAATCAGTTTGAAATGACATTTGCGTTAGAAGTTTCATCCAGAAAATGTACAACATTAGCTATGTGCGGTCTGGCTCCATTCTGCATGAACCACTCGTTTTATAATCGAAACCTTTTTGCAAGCTGAGGAACAAAATTATTACACAGCATGTTTAGTAATGTTCACTGTCCAAAAAAGAATGACCCTATTACCCCATGACTTGAGATAGTGGTCTGTACCGTAGTTCTTGGAGCATGATGCACCTTTTCATGAAGCATGTGTGGATTTTTGAAAGCCCTAAATACACATTTTGCAACCTTGTCTATGTGAAAATGTGCCTCATCTGAAAATCAAACATTGTTTAACAATACATCTTGGTACACAGACTGTTCAGCAGTGCTATTCTTTGTTTTCTTGTCAACCATTAATTTAGGCAAAACTGTTATTTTTTACAGATAGAAATGCAAATCAGTTTTTAAAATTCGTGGCACAGATCGCCTTGAGATCCCAAGTTGTGCTGCTGCTTTTCTCATTGAGTTGCTTGGGCTCCTCAGCAATGCTGCTCTGACAGCTTCGATATTCTGTGGAGAACAAACATCAGCAGCCCATTTGCACTTACCCTCAATATTGAACAATCACTATTAAAATTTTCATAAAGGGGGTATATGTATTGTTTCAAATGAGGGTGATCAAGTTGGTAAAGGGAAACAAAAAAACCGTCTTTGTGTTAGTACCACACTTTTTGTCTCATTTAAAAACAACACAGTCTTTACATGCTGAGGATGAATTACTTCAGTGATTACTTCAGAGGATGAATGAGAATATGTATGATTGTAAATAAAGTATAGTCTTATACAGTCTCAGGTTGACCATTCCTTAGATGTGTGGTTAATTGAAACCCAACCACAAAAGAACACAGATATCTACAATTTAGTATTCAAATCCATATAAAAGTAACTCTCTTTGCTAGGATTTGAACCTTAGAATTCTCTACTTTGAAATCAGGTGATTTACAATGACAAGCAGCCACACTAGACCAGCCCAGTGGGCTGCTTGCTAACTACTAAGTTCAATTAAAATCAAAGTAAAGAAACAGCTGATACATTAAACAGGCTGTTTCTTTGATTATATCACTCCTAGCAACTTATATTATATAATATCTTATTGGTGAAATGTTGAATGTAGCGCGAATATAATGAAAACATGTAAATTTACAGTTCCTCCTACAGCAACTGATGGCGGCTAAACATCACACAATGCTAGTTATATAAGCAAGTGAATTATTATATATTATATATACAGCTCTAACAACTAACTAAACACGCTAAGCAAGTGAAACATATAAGCAGAAGCTTTACAATAGATTGTGTTTACGATTTTGGCTGCAATAGCAACTGAAAGATATTCCAAATTGATAACTAGATCCGAATTTCTAATTAAAGATTGCAAATATCTCAAACAGTTGTTGTAGTGCTTTGAAAACATTGCAGGAGGGAGCCACCTCCTGAGAAAAGGTTGAAGTTCTATTTCCCATCAAAAGGTAAAGTAGTTTACCCATACCTTATCCTGAAAGTTACAGTATTCTATCTGGAATAGTTTTAAAGTTAAGGGGTTTCCACACTTTTGACTCGCTCTGTATATAAAAATGTGAAAGTAAAACAAATACACTTCTGTTAGTGGTGTTGTGATAAATTTGACCATTGTTAGTTGTACAGTTGTAGGATAATTTTGGACTTTGACCTTGTATTAGCTGTACTGAACTTGTCAGTTATACTTGTCCCAGAAGCCTCATATAGTTTTTTGGGTGTGGATTTGTTAGTTGCACTATTGACTTGAAAATTTGTTCCAGAAGAAACAATATTTACACTTAAAATGGAAGCCTAGACAGTTCAGAAAAATGAAAAAAAAAACACCAATGAGGTCTTTATCAGTTATTGTCTTGCTTGACATAAGTTGGTGAGGGACTCTGTGCAGCAGAGGGACTGCTGTAAAGACTGTGTTTACAGTATTTTGACTAGAAATCCATTTATGTATGAATATATTGATTTTTTTAAAAATTAGTTATTGTATTATAGATTAATTATAATCTATACTTATTTAACCAAATCCTTGTATGTATAAATCTATATACATGTACACTTTATTTTTTCCAGATCAGTTGTGACTTTCCCATGTTGTATTCCAACTTGTAAATTAATTCTTACATCTTTGGCAGAATTTGAGATGCATTACAATTCTTGTCATCGTTTTATCTGTTCTCAATGTAAAAAATCTCTGCCTTCAGCACATCTTTTGGATTTACATCTCTCTGAAATACACGACTCGTTTTTTGAAGCTCAAGCAGAACGGAATTTTATGGTATGTTTTATCAGGTTTTTTAATATCCTGGTTTGTTGATAAGTTATTGAATTATTTTTAGAGCTCATTTTTTAACAATACAGGACAGAATGTCCTATGAACATAATGTTAGGATTACCTCCCAATTTGGATTTCATTTCAGTATCCAGGCTAAACTTTATCTGTAACCAGTATTAGGTATGTCATGTTAAATGAACTAGACTGTAAGAAAAATTGTAAAATTGTAAAAAAAAAAAAAAAAAAATTTTTTTTTACAAAAAAAAGAAAGTATTTTGTGGTAGTGAAATCAAGAAATTTTGTATCTTATAATTTCTAAGATGTTTTCTTTTAATGTTTTGTTTATTTGTTTTTAGGAATAAGAGTTTCTCCATTAGTAGGATATTGATGTACAAGTTTTTTTTATGTCCAGTCATGCTAAAATTAAAATATGGTGTGTATAGATTTTTATCTTGTTTTCAAGGTTTATTTTTTATGTGTTTTAATTTACATATTTTCCAATGATGTACTTCTTTTAGGCAAGTTTGTTGCTGAGGGCATTTTGGTAACTTAGAATGGAACATATAACATTGGATTTCAGTAATTTTTTTAAAGAAACTTGAAGGATGGGTGGTGGGTGCTTCAGAATGAATTTTACTTTTTGTGCTTTAATGATGAGTTTGGTTGGTTTGCTAACGATGTCTTTAATTTGCAATTTGGTGATTTTTATTGGATTCTATGTAATTTCTATGTTTTGTTAATTCAATCTAGAACTATATTTTATTACTTAATGTGTTAATGTTGATGATAACTTTTACGTATTGTTTTATTTTACTTATTTATCTATATGTTATCATAATTTTTTAGGTGTATTAGCTTCAAAGTTTGGTTGTTAATATTGTAGTTGTATCTATGGATTCTATTTTTTATTTTGTAATGTTAGGTCATATCTTGTTTTTTGGATGGCTGTTTCTGAATTGAGGATAATTTTGTAAAAGTTGATGTACTTGTTGTGATACTTAAAATTATGCTTTAGGTGTTTTTTTATTAATTTCATTTCATCATTAATAAGTATATTTTTAATTTGTTTTGTAGAAAGTTTATGGGCACGGATGTTAATAGTACAAATGCGTTATAGACCTGAAACATTTTAATTTTTTTTTTCAGACAGTATAAAGTTATACCTACCTTTTTGTAGGTAAAGTAATACTTACCTGAGGCAATGTGTTTGTTCCTGCTACATTGCCACTCCTGTTAGCAGTCCTGGTATACTGTTCTATAAAATAGCTCTTGACTGAATTTTCTATAAAATAAATCTTCAGCCATCTCAAACTATCAACTTTTAAAGGGATCTTGGTTTAGAAAAATATCTGCTGGAGTTATAACAGGTAAACATGGTGGCAGATGAATATTTCACTTGCATGAGAGATAATTCCTTAATTTTCAAGACAATCCTTGTAATTCCAAAGTTTATTCCTGGTGTAGCAATTAGCATAGTTAATGACAAAAATCCATCTTCACGACGTTTACTCGACCTGTCAAGCCTTTCTTTGAGTTCTAAATTTTTTCAGACACTTTGTGAAGATTGAAATCTTGTTTCCAGTTTGAATCCATAAATCAATGTTTCATCACGTATTGTAATTTTTTTTCTAAAGTTTTCAATTGTTATAACATGGATTCAAAAGATCTTAAAAGATGGCAACTTTGTTCTTGTCTTACAAATCGTGGGACATCACTGCAGGTACCTGATGCAATAATAATTTTTTCATAAGAATGTCATGATATGATCCTATCAAAATACTGTACCCTTTTGCTACTTCCCAAATAGGGTACCAAAAAGTACCCTAAAATGAGATAAGTACCTAAATAGGGTACTTCCCAAGTAGGAAGTATCTTATTTTTAATTTTTATCACCTGTTATTTGGCAAACCCCAAATGCTCAAAACACAGAACTTCATAGACTGCTACAAAAGTGTTGTCACATTGAGCACTATTTAAAATAACTTGTGCACAGCATGTAAAATTCTTTCATTATTCCATGGAATCCTAAAGTCAAGTTTTAAGCAAAATTTATTGTTGATTCACTGTTTATTAATATGTCATCTTAACTGTTGTAAAATGCACTCTATAAATCATGAACAAACACCTTTAATTTAATGAAAACTATCTAATACAACCATAAGTTGATTAGCCAATAAGGACAATATGTAGAGAAGTGCATAGACTTTGTATTGGCATCATTGATACATTTTTTGTAATATTTATACTGGGTTTAGGATTCTTTTCAAATTATTTATATTTCTAATGAGATTTGTGATAAATTGTGTCCAAATATATTAGCAGATTGAAGATGTATATTTTGTATAATTCATAATAGAGTTATTCTTTATAACTACAAATTAAAAGATATCTTTTTATTTGTATGATTTCAGCTTTATATTAATTGTTTTATTTATACGATTGATTTAACTGTTCTATTTATATATTTAACTGTTTGTTTATATTAACTGTATAATATGTGTATATTATATATGTATTATCAAATGAACTGCCTCATTGAGTAATAAACAGAACTTACCAAATGAGAAAAGAATATTTTTGTCCTTAGATAGTCTTCAGTCTTAATTGTCAATTATTATACATCACAGAATAAACAGTACTTAAATTAATAATGCAGTAATAGTATTCTATAAGAAAAGGAAGAGAGGCTTGCATCCTCTTCACATATGCATATGTTCATATGTCATATGCCATGAGATATATACTTCCAAAACATGCTGAAGTGATAAGAAATTTTTTTTCGTTTTTTATATACTAAATATTATAATAATTAAATTTAGTTTTACTCTTTCTGCTGGTTGCAATTATGAAACAAGATGGAAGATTGTCTAAAGATTGAAAGACATTTCTCCCCTGGAAAATTGTTCTATTTATTATTCTATTAAGTTGTTTATTAATATAATTTATTTATTCTTAAAAAAACTTATAATGAACAAAAATAGGTCAATTATAAATAGCAAAGTACAATTCCAATTTTAATGTACATCTATAGTTACTAATACAAACTCATACAGAATTAATAATGCATTATAGTAAGATAACAATCAAAATCAGTAATTCACTTTATAAATGAATGGTTTCATTTTGACCCCTGTTTACAAAGAACTGAATAAACAGTAAAATAATATAATAATAATAACATAATTATATTTTATAATTATTGTTAAAAACTGAAATATTATGATCTCTCTTCAATCATTTGCTATTTTACACCCACTCTGAATGCTCCCTCACATTCTCGCATATACTGCACACTGAATGGAAAACTGTTACTCAGTTGGAACTTGGCAGTATTTATAACTCCAGGCTTAGGGCCTAGCCTGCAGCACCAGTTCCTGACCCACCATTTTTTTGTTCATGCATAATGATTTCTACTGTCTTCACTTTCTAAGCTTTTCTATAAATTCTTTCAGGAAAAAATTCCTTATATAAACATATATATAAATTTAGTAAAATAAATTCTTTTTTTGTACATATCTTCCTCTGTACTAATTAATTCCAAAAGGATAAACAAAATTCAGTGATGCTGTACATTGGGAGTATGCAGTGCCAGGCATATGTTTTTGCTCGGGCGAGAGCTGTGAAAAATACAGCTTATGGCAGCGCCTGAATTGGGGTAAGCCTTTGAGGACAGACTCCACCATGCTGAACGCTTGCGCTTGAGGCAGTTGAATCTGCATCATGCCCGGGTGGCCACCAGTGAAGCCATGAAACCCCTTGAGGAGTACAACCTCAAGGACCTCTTGGTCCAGGAGCCGTAAACGGTTGGGGGTATGGTGGTTGGCTCCCACAGGGTGGATGTTATTCATTCTTGTGGGGAACGGCTGCTCTCTGCGGACGTGGTTGGCTCAGATTTATTGGGTATCTTTTGGATGCCCCAATGGTTGAATGAGCAATTCATCATGCGAGTCACGAGGGGTCATGTGTTGTTCTAGTGTCAGGATACTTCCAGCTTGGTTGGAGTATCGATGACTTGCTGGTGAAGTTGGGCAGGATTCTGGACAGTCTCCCAGGCACCAGAGTGCAGATTGCACTGGACACTAATGCCAAGTCTCCCACCTGGGGTTTACCACTCACTGACCCCAGAGGCGCTGGTTTCGAACAGTTCGTGGAAGCCAGGAACCTCTACTTGATTAATGATGCAAAATAACTGCCAACTTTCTCTTCCAAACTGTGGGAAAGTTACATCGTCACTTTGGTGACAAGCAACTTGCTGCGAAATAAAAGTAGTTGGACTGTGGCCCGAGACCAGTATGAGTGATCATAGGCTTATAACCTATGAGATCATTTATGGAGGTGGTCTAAGAGCTCCAGATTCGAGATGCTATTTATTTATTTATTTTTTTGACTCTCCTCCCCTGGGCCGGTCCGACTGGTTGGTATTGCGCCACCCAGGGGAGTGCCTGTGGTACTCAAATGGGCCTTCCCACCTACCGGCTGTATGTCCGGCATGGCAGGTCGGCCTAGCTGAGGAAAAATCCATCACCAGGGGAAACCTGCAAGGTTCCGTTCTCAGTCCCCTGCTATGGAACCTGGTATTTGATGGGTTTATGGATTGACATTCCCAGAAGGGGTCACAACCCAGGCTTTCGCCAATGACCGTCTGCTTTTAGTTCATGGTAATTCACGACCGCAGCTGGAAGATCGAGCACAAGCGGCCTTGTCGACCGCAGAGGGCTGGATGGACATTCAAAATTTAAAATTTCTTTGCCCAAGACTAAGTTTATGCTTCTCAAGGGTGCAGACAAATTATCGTACAGTCGAAAACCCCACATTAAGCATAAAGGCTGTGTAATCAGCCGAGTGAGAGTTCATAAGTACGTAGGTGTTTTTTATGAGAAGTTGCTGTTTAGCAGCCACATTAGGCAAGTAGCAGCGAACGGCATCTCAGTGATGCACAAACTTAGGAGGATTGCTCAGAAGGACTATGGGTTGTATGGCCGTCAAATTTACATGGTGTACTAAGGTGTCTTCGAAAGCATGATCTGTTACACAGCACCTGTTTGGGCGCGTATTAGGTTGGGTATGAATAGAACACTTGTTCAAAATTTAAGGAGTGCCCAGCGCAGAGCCTTAATTGTATGCACTGGTTAAAACAAACCAACCTCCTACGAGGCTACCACTATATTGGGAAAGGCTCTCCCAATCAATTTAGTGGTGAAAGTTCAGACAGCCGTGTGGAGATTGCAAAGAGGCCGGGAGGCCAAGGTGTTTGGAATGCAGTTTTGGGCCAGGCCAATACCAGAACGGAATAGTGATCACAATGCACCAGATCAAAATTTTGTTCAGTTGTCCATCTCAGCCTGTGGAAGAGGCTGCAGAGCCTCGTGAATGGAAGCATGGCAGCTGGAATGGAACACCATGACTAGGGAAGATCCCTGTACAATTTTATACAGGATCTGGGGAGATGGTATGCCTCAAGTTCGATTTTAAGGGCAATGGGTACCCAGGTGCTCACCAACCATGTTAATTTGAACCAATATCTATTTCGGTTTCGCCTGGCAGCTGATGAGCTGTGCGTTTGTGGGCAGGTCCAGTCAAAATGAAAACCTGATATTTGACTGCCCTGCACTTGAGGGAGCCAGAGACTGGGCCACCCTGGAACTTAGAGATCAAGGGAAAAATTGGCCACTCACAACTGGCGAATCAGTGTGGCGAGAGCCATATTGTCGGACCGTGTGGAGTTTCTTGATGTGGTTGCTATGTTCAACCAACATCAGTAGTTTACTTAAGGGAAAGACTCCTAACGCACTGCTATGGGAAGCTAACCTTTATATATATATGGCTGACCCACCAGCCAATTACGGCTCCAAGCACTTTAATATGGTGGACAGGTACTTGCTGGTATTCAGTGACATAGGCATGGCAGCGAATTGCTGTCTTGACAAAGTAAATTTTAATTTATGGATGTTACATATATTTTTAGTAGTTGACAGTGCGCTTACCCATTTTACTAAATATATGACAAGTGAGCAGTTGGGACACATAAGCCAGTGGTGTATGGCACTACGCTTAGTCCGCTCACGCTGTTAGGTAAGCTCTAGAAGCATTTAGGACACTGGTCGCTAACCTTTTTCGAGGCTCAGTAGCCGTTTGTGGCACAGACAGTCTTATGCTTTAGGGTGACCGAATGGTGTGGTAGCAGTAGAAATGCCAAGCAAAGCAGTGTCTTATATGTTTTAATGTGTACTTAATTTTTAATTTTAATCAACTGATGATGAGGAATTTCCTCAAGCAGTTTTCTGATATATAGAAAAGAAAAAAAAAAGATAAGGTAAGAGCTCGTATTGATTCTGTACTTTGGTGGATTGTGCTGAATTTTGTTTATGCTTTTGGAATATATATATATATATATATGTATATATTTTTTTTAAATTAATTTTTTTTTAAATTCAAATTCATTAACATATTGACCATTGCGCTAATTCATTCAGTATTCACTGAAAACTTAACCAACAAAATACAGTAACAGATAAGTAAATTTAAACAACTAACACCAATAATTGACTTTCACGGGATCCTGCATCAATTGGTATACAATTCTATACTATAAATACAGCAATCAATTATTAAAAAACTTAAAATTTAGAAAAAACTTAAATTATCACTTATATAACACAACAGCTATATAATAAAATCTGCGATTTTAATTAAATTATTGTATACATTTTATATTGTTTCAGTATCGTTGTTTCATCGAAACATGTAATCATCTGAGTAAGACACCTGATTATCGTCGACAACATTGTATTGAAGAACATAAGTTTCCTCCTCATGACTTTCGCTTTGATAATCATAACAAGTGAGTAATAAATATATGTAATTAATTGTAATCTGTATGCATAATTATGATTAATCAAGTCTTTTATTAAATGAATATTATTACTGTTATGGTTCAATGCTGGATTACATACTGATTGAATCAAACCCTTCAGCATGCACTTTGGTACTTAAAATTATTTGATGTTCAGAATTTTTGAACTTGAATCGCTCAAGTGAATTAAAAGGAGATGCGTGCAGCACCCTGCATGTTATATTGACTTGTTACATTTGATCTTCCACTTTTATGATCGCATTAATTTTCCCACTGAGAAATGCCCTCTACTGAGAACAAAATAATGATTATCATTTTTATTTTTTATTTTGAAAGTATTTTATTTTTACCCAAATATTTATTTTGGCTCTAGCCAAGTTCAGTAGTGGTTATAATGTACACAAGTTTACAGTATTAAAGAAAAAGAGTTGTGAAGAAACTGAAAAACAATGAAGAAAAATAGTATGTTTTTAAATGTATTGTTTATTTTCATTCTTATAAACGTCATCAAGGAGTTCTTTTTAGGATGATTTATTCCGTAGGATGACACTATAGTAATCTGTAAAAGATTTTTTTAAGCAAATAGTCCAACTCATTGCTGTTAAAAAATTTTATTTTTACCAGTTTCCACTGCAACAAATTTACATACTTGGATACAGTTTTTACTGCTGTTGTCAGTCTGGTAAGGAAAGCCATGTTTGTATAACGTCACTGTCTTTCCACACTTTGTTGCAACAAGTAGGATTTACTTGAGTCACTGTCTCTCTTAAAAATAATATAGATATATTATTAAATAAATACATTACTTTAACACCATCACTGGCAATATTTTCCCCCATTTCTTTTGTTTAATATTCCAAAACATTAATAACAGTTACTCTGCTTCAACTCCTAATTGACTTTCCTTATATACACTGCTGCTTGCTAAAATCATTCTAGGGAAAACTAACATAATTAATTTATTATTATTTTTGTTAAATATATATTTCTGTAACTTTTTTATATATAAAAATATAAAGTATAATAATAATAATAATAATAATAATTTTTCAGTTATATTAAGAATAAAAATTGAACGCTCAAATGATATACACTATATAAATATTCTAAAACAAAAAAAATTACTATCCAGCAATGCTTACATTGCCTTCAGAATCAGCCTGTAATTATTACTAAGTGAATAAATAAATAAATAAATATATAAGTTTATTTTATTAAATAATTTTGATGTTTTCAGTACAGTTTATCATTTAATTCCTATCCACTTAAACAGTAGCTCTTTCTGAATGTGTCAAGTTGAAAATTGTTTTTAAAGCGAAAGTAATGCTGTATTCAATTCCATTTACCACTGAACTTCTCACAATGCCTATATTGCAGCTTTTGCACAGATTATAACAATTTTTAATGGTTCTAAATTCTATAATGTTATTATAAAAATATGTAAAACACAAATTCAATTGTTTACTATTATATAATATTTCTCATGACAGCATATTAATATTAATTGCCATTAATTGATGTACTTACAGTATTTCTGGTGTACAGAAATTATTTTCTGTGCACCATTATTAATTTAATAGGCACTGTAAATTGTGGCCAAGCATCCTACAAAAAAGCATTAGTTTGCATTTATTTATTTGCTTTAGAAAAAAGGAAAAATGATTTTTTTCAAATGGTTAGCATTTGGTTGCGAATGTAATTCCTTACTCATAGTTACTCTTATGATTAGAATTATGGGAGGGGATATTTTAGCAATAATGGCAGCCAATAGATTATTTACATTCAAATCAGCTTTGCGAACAAACATTTTATACTGACTAAGTTAATAAGTTAATGTTTCAATCACAATTTTTGTAATTATATTTGTGTCTTGTTTTTGCTTCTCATCTTATTGGTAACAGATAGAAAAAAAAAATTTTTATGTTTCTCTAAGTGTTATACAATTTCTTGAATTGCTTTTTTGCGTACATTACAGATCTGTAAATACAATTTTTCTATCACCCTCAGTTTTAAATAAATTACGCTTAAAAAAAAATTAAGGAAAAATGTAGTTAAAATCTGTAAAATTTATAATTTTGCATGGCCATACCTGTTAGAATGATTTCACTGATTCTTTTCTTTTATAAATAGCCTCAGGCACATCCCAAATTTATGTCCAACAGTAATCGGCTAGCTTGTTACTATTCCATATCCCTTTATAGTAGCTTTCCATCACCAAAATGTCTTGGTGGAAACGTTCATCATGTTTGTCACTTACAACTCCGAGGTTGAGAAAATGTGAGTGGAGAAAATGTATTCTCAAAGACATATCACATCCCATAGCTCTGAATGAAGTAAGAAGTTGATAATATCGTGGTAATTGTTGGATTTTTGTTTGCCGAGAAAATGTTCGCAAACGTCTTTAAATGAAGCCCAAGTTGCACTTTCTACTTTATTTAAGATCGAGTTAAATACATTGTCTCTGACCAACTCTCTTACTTGGGGACCAACAAATATTCCTTCTATAGTTTTTCCTTCACTTAAATTTGGAAATTTCTGCCTGATGTACAAAAATCCAGGATTATCCTTCTTCATTGCTTTTACAAAATTTTTCATTAGTCCTAGCTTGATTTGGAGAAGGGGTAAAAATATTTTTTTAGGTTCAACTAAGGGCTCATGAATAATATTTTTCCCATTTGGAGTTAAGTTGTCTCATTTCTTCCACTTCTTGGTAACATAATGTTTATTTGTAGCTCGGCTGTCCTATTTGCCAAGAAAACACATGTACTTAGTATAGCCTAACTGTAAGCCTAATAAAATAGCTATAACTTTCAAATCACCATATATGTTCCAGTTGTGTTTTTTTATAATTTATTTTTTCAAGAATATCTTTCATCACATCTTATGTGTCTTTCAAATTAATACCATGATATTGAAGGATATTTATTACTGTTGTGTAGTAGAACCATCTATAAACACAGATTCGTCTATACTTGGATGAATCTGTGAAAAGATGCCAGTCCGCAGGTTTATGAACTTGTCCTAAGTGCAACATAAGTTCATCAATATTTGTGCAATCAACCAAATTATTTTCATCAATAAAGTACCGAGAAAGTTCTTTTTGTCGGCTTCAAAAGCCAGAAATTCTTGTATTATATTGAAGTAAATTCCAACCTTGCAGTCTTGATCCTAACAGTTCAGCTTGATTAATTGATAAATTTAAATCCCTAACCATACCGTGTGATATTAAGATGTGGCTGATTGGAAGATAATTCAAAATCAAGATCATTGTTGTCTTCTTCAGTACTGCCTGAATCTTCATCGCTGCTTTTGAAACATACATTCATACATGGCTCAGGAACTGGAATAATTTCACTGTGAGGTACAGGCCTAATTGCAGATTGCAATTAAGGATGTTTTACATTGTGTAGATTTTTTTGAAATTCCAGACACACTTGTTAAACAAAAGTAACAATCAGTTACATGATTGATCCTTTGGTTCATGCCAAAACATAAGTACACCAAATTGCAAAGCCTTCCGTGTTCCTTTCAGCCATCCTCTTAAATATGCAGAACAATTAGTGCATACTATATGAGGAGTCCGTGTCTTATCCTGATCACCTATTTTACACTGAAAGTACAAATGATATACTTTTTTAATTAAAGGTGTAATGTTTTTTCTGTTAGATTTTATGGTAAACTCACCACACATATAAAAAAAGGCATCCACATCATTTACACAATTTCAAGGCATTATGACACTGCACTGTTAACAAACTAAAGACAGCAATAAGACTGAACAAAATTAATTAATTCCTAAATCCAGTGCTTAATACAAACAACACAGCTGTGTTTTCAGTATTAGATATGATGTCATAATATGTGACTGTGATATGATTTAATTCTTTGTCTGGTATTGTTTATTTATAGCTTACAAATTATTTTAACAAAGTTAAACAATAAAAAATGAGCTAACAAAACACAATATAGGAGCTTAAAATGCTAACTATATGTTGAAAAATGAAAAAAAAAAATCCTTTATTTAAAATTAAACCATTTTTAATTATATGGTGGGTGATAGAAAGATTGAGTTCATACTTGTTTACAGCATAATTAAAAGCAGATTAAAATCATGTATCGCATATTAGGAAACAAAAATTATGTTTATCAGCGTAATCAACATCATTGACTAATTCTTCTTATAATTCTATTCATCATTCATAAAATGTTGCTAATGTTATGAGACGATCCACTTTATTTATTTGAACAAATAAATAAAGTGGATCATTTCATGGAGAGAACAATTTTTTTTTTTATTTCAGAAATTCTCAGTTGAACAAATAATACAAGGTGTGTGAGAAAAGTAATGAGACAGACATTTTATTTACCAAAGTTTTTATTTTTTTCAAAAAATAATATCCTCTTCAAAGTAAGTTCCCTTGAACAGCTATACACCGGCGGAGTTGTTGTTCCCACTCCTGGTAGCAGCGCTGGAAGGCTTCAACTGGTAGGGCTTATAACTGGTCGGTCACAGTCTTTTGAATGTTCTCCAGAGTTTCAAAATGACGTCCTTTTAAGACACGTTTCAATTTTGGGAAAAGGAAAAAGTCACAAGGACTCAAATCGGGTGAATAGGCGGTTGAGGAACCGCAGGAATGTGTACAAACACTTGGTTGACAGTTTGTCCTGGAGGAACAAATTCTTTATGCATGATACCCCTACTGTCAAAAAAGCAAATCAGCATGGTTTTGATCTTTGATTTGCTCATTTGACATTTTTTTCGAGATTACGGAGTGTGCCACTCTTCACTTTGCCGCTTCGATTCAGGATTGTACTCAAATATCCAGGATTCATCACCTGTGATCACACAACTGAAGAATTCTTGGTCATTGTCAATCCTTTCAAGAAAATCAACGCACACGTTTCTTCGATTGTCCTTCTGTTCCGTTGTGAGGTTTTTCGGCCCCAATTTCACACAAACCTTTCGCATGTCCAAATCGTCTGTCAAAATTTGATGTGCTGTGAAAGTGTTTAAATTTAACTGTTCACTCATCATCCTTATTGTTAAACAACGGTCTGATCTCACAAGAACCCTCACACGCTCAACGTTTTCATCAGATTTTGAAGTTGAAGGTCTCCCTGAGCAAGGTTGATCAACGTGTTCTCGGCCTTCCAAAAATGATTTGTACCAGTGGAAAATTTGTGCTTGATAAGCAATGTTCCCCATAGGCCTGTTTCAACTTTTCAAAGGTCACAGTCGCGGATTCCCCAAGTTTAACACAAAACGTGATTGCACAACATTGCTCTAAATTCCGATGCTCTATTTTTGTAACACACAACTTCACTGATGGTGCTGTCAAAAATAATGTGTTGGCTGAACGGAGTTGAAACTCGTACTGAGCATGTGGAAGGGATGAACAAACCGGTCTAGCACAGATCGGTAGACAGTGTTGCCAGATCGCTCGCAATGTTACCAATCTCATTACTTTTCTAACACACCTCGTATTTATTAAATAATTTAGGAAATTTTTAGGATTTTTTTTCATTTTGGAAAAAATTAGGTGGCCTAGGCTTGGCTTTACCCAATAGGTATTTCAGCCAGGCTTACTGTACAACCACTGGCATCCTCAGCATGGTCTGATTTTTAGGATTAGTCCTGCATCCACCAAACCAATAGCAGGGAAAGTGGAATCAGTGATAAAAGAAAAGGAGTGAGTAATTAGAAAAGATGATCCATCTTTGAAAGTAATTATCTTGCCCCAGGATCGTTAAATTAATAATCTGTAATACTTTTTTACCCTACTTATAATAGAAGTTGATTTCAATAAATCATTTCATAATCTATAGGATTTATCAGTAATAATATGTAGTATTATTCAGCAATCTTTTATGATTACATATGTAGTGCACATGCTATTGAGAATTCTGTTAGTTGCAGTAGGAGAAATGTGGTGATTGGATGGGAAAACACAGGACTTCCTTATAATTAATAATAGAGCACCACAGGATTTTTACTAAGTTTATATACTGTAAAAATTAATAGTAAAATAAACTATTAAAAAATCCCTTTCGGCATACTGGAAGGCAGAGGTAGATTTCACCAGTGTTAAGTAGGAGATAAAAAAGATTTCCACCTTAAAGTTAAGAAAAACTTCAAATTTATTCAGTACGAAAATGGTTGCATGTGAACAAGTTTCACATGTTTAGCATATGACCAGCCCTGTCTTCTTACAATTCCAGCAAGACTTTGGCCATCCCTTGCCATAAGGGTTGATCATATCAAAAGTTATTTCACACAGAAGTTTTAAGTAATGTTTAGAGGACTAACGACCACTTTAAACAGATTCGATACTGTGCCTATTAAGTGAGGTGTGATTCTTTTTTGTCTTTGAAACCCTATTTTTCCAACCCTCTGGGCCAATGGTTAGGATATAAAAAAATTTACAGATAAGTTTTAGGCCCTTATCCAACAGAATAGTAGGGATTTTAAACAAATTTGGTATTTTACTTAATAAGAAAGTATAGCAATATTTTTTTTTTGTAATTAATTAATTTCAACTCTCACAATGGTTGCAGTATTGTCAGATGCTTTAACCCTTATATTTCCAGGGAAGGATGTTAAATCCACGGGTTGGTCTAGTGGTGAACTTATCATTTCAAATCAGCAGATCAAAGTTGAGAGTTGAAAGGTTCAAATCCTAGTTAAGACATTTAGTATACAATTTGAATACTAGATCGTGGATACACCGGTATCCACGATCTTTGGTGGTGGGTTTCAATGAACTACACATCTCAGGAATGGTCAACCAGAGACCGTACAACACCATTTACATTCATACATATGATATTCTAAAGTAATATCTTATGGTGGTTCCAGAAGCTAAACAGACAGAGAAAGGGCAGGATGTTAATTAGAACTCCAATTAACTGCAGTGCCCTGAAATTTTAAGTTATAAATGGATTCATTTACATAATAGATTGATTTTTACAAAGCCAAGCATTAAATAAATGTATAATACAAAATTATGATTGTTAAGATAATTTTTGTTTTTCAGAAAAAACTTAAAAAGAAAAGGGGATGCTAAAATTAATGAGGTAGAAAAAATGTGTATTAGAGATTGTGATAGCGATCAAAATGAAGATAAGCACAGAGTACCGAAAGGAAAATTTACATTTGGTCAGTCATCTGTGAAAGGAAAGGTATTTATTCCACGTCAATGTAATGAAATTTATTCTAAGAAGAATACAAATATACAAAGTAAAGATAATCCAAAAAAAATTGGTGAATTAGAGGATGAACTAAATTGTTCTGGACAGTCATCAAATGATTCAGCGATATCATTGAGTGAATTAATGGATACTTTACCTCCTCCAGTTTAATAAAAATATTATTTTTTTGTAATAAAGAATTTGATGATTGTAATAAAGAATATAGTTTCATATTTACAAAATATGAAACTATAAATATTTTGTGGTTATTTTTTTATTAACTTTAAAAAAAAGAATCCTTTAATAACAAATCTTGATGGTTGGGATGCAGTTTTTAATGTCACTGTGTACATCTGATGCAATTGCAGAGCAATGCACAAAGTGGTTAAATGAAATGTTTAAGTGGTTATGGTTAAGTGAATAATTCTACGATTTATAAACTACATGATTATCTACGAGGTGTGATCAAAAAATCCGGTGAATATTTTTTTATAAAAAAAACTAATAAGGTTACATAGAATTCGACTTAATCTCCTTCAAAGTACTGTCCTTGGCTAGCAATGCAGTTATCCCAACGTTGACTCCATGACTGAAGGCATTTCTGGAAGGCGTCTTTCAGAAGGGCTTTCAGCTGCTCGGTCGGCCCTCTCAATGTCAGTAATGGTGTCAAAACGTTTTCCTTTAAGCACAGTTTTAATTTTTGGGAAGAGCCAATAGTCGCATGGTGCTAAATTCGGTGAGTATGGTGGATGTGGACAGACAGGAACACTTTTTTCGGCCAAAAACTCACGAATGAAAAGCGAGGTGTGACACGGCGCATTGTCGTGGTGAAGAAGGAAGCCATTGGTCCATTTTTCTGGTCGCTTTCTTCGTACATCGTTTTGCTTTGAACGGATCCGTACTAGATGTTAAGGTCTTTCGATAGCTCTCGAATAGTCATTTGCCTGTTTGAATGAACCATTGTTTCCACTTTTTGCACATTTTCAGCTGTTTTTGAGGTTACTGGACGTCCTGCACGCTGCTCGTCTTCAACAGACTCATTTCTGTTTTTAAATCGATCATACCACTTGTACACAGTCTTCAAAGTTACCACATTATTGCCGTACACCGATTCTAACATTTCGTGAACTTCTTTGTTAATGTTAATGCTTTGTTCTAAATCCATGTTGCGCGACACTATAAACACAACCTCACTCTAGTGGCTCTGGCAGCTGACTGGCAAGCTCGAACGTGTTACAACTTGTCCCTGCCTGTCTCAGTTGATCACGCTATTGGACAAATTACAGCATATGGATGTAGCGTTGGCAGTTGCCGCTATAAAAATTCATTAACCGTATTTTTTGATCCCACCTCGTATCTACTGTTAAAAAAGCTAAGTTAAATGTTTCTGCTATCCTGGTTCTTATTAGAAAAAATTAAGCTGTAAAAATATATGTCGCTATCAGAGCAACATATTTTTATTTGTAAACTATTTGAAAAGCTTACTTTAAGAGAAGAAAAGCAAGAAGAAAGAGCAGGCTGATTAAAACATCTTCCAGTCTAATCAACCCCCCATTTCTAATATTTTTGTAACCCCAATACTCAGTCAAATACAATTGACCATTTAAAAACACACTACTTTAAACCAATGATGGCTATGAAAAGAACTGATCAATTATTAAGCAATAAATTCCAACTTATCACAATCCCATGTTTTTAACCAATCATAAGGTGTGAATAAACTTGCCAAAATGGCAATACAACAAATTTTGACCAATAAAATAGTTGTTCAGTACATAGGTCACTGTTAAATACGTAAAAGTTGCAGATTTTACACAATGAAATGAGTATTTTATGTTATCTGGAGACATGGTATTGGGAATATTTTGAGGCAGTACTTAAATGCTTGCCGTGGAGGCGAATCTCTCCTCCGTTCTTTAAATCTCCCACTTAGTCTGAAACAAGTGCACATCAACACAAATACAGCATCAACGAAAATTGAACTATATAATTTTCTAAACTTTTTTTATCTGTAGAAAAGCTTACAAAAGATAGTTTCCTTAAATGTGAGAAAATTATTAACATCTCTTGAGATTTTCAACAATTAATTAAACAATAACAAATCTCAAAGGTTACATAATTACATGTGTAACAATGAAACATATAACAGGACTAGTAAAAATTAAAAAATCTTTAAAATATATACTCATATCAGTTACTTTGGAAATCAATGGACATTGTAATAAAAGTGTGAAATTATATCAACACCAAAGAAATTTATACTTGTATCTCTCTATTTATATTAGTTTTTACTGAAGAATTGTGAGAGGTATGAGATATACCCTGGAAATTTTGCATTCAGGCCGCAAACACAAGGGAGTGAGTAATCACTAGTCTCAGTACGTTTATAAAACAGGACCAGAAGGCTTGAGATGAATAATAATCTTATTTGGTGATTAGAAAATAATATTTTAAAACTGTTTCGGACTTTAGTTTTACAACTATATGAGTATGACTAGAAATATGTGTATCAATCATATAAGAATATTTTGTTTTTCCTGTGACTTAATATTTTACTTTTTCCTGCTGTAAATATTTAATTTTTTTCACAGTAAAAAATTTCTGTAATCATTTTCTATGATTATCAAATTCAAGAATCTCCTTATTTTCAGTTACAATTTCCATTTTATTAATCCTAGAATATCATGCTGTACTGTAACATTCATTCTTTGTTTTACTGCATCCTAATTAAACCAGAAATTAGAATAATTTAATGACTAAACACATCAGAAAGGATTTAGTGGTGTTTTTCATGACAGAATTAGCCACATCACAGAAAATTTAAGCCAACATATCTGTTTACATTGAAAGACAAGTATACAAATGTTTGTTTTATTTTTGTATTAATATGGACTAATACTATTGTTTTATTAATTAAACCACATGGACAGCCTTGTAAATACAGAAACACTACCTCATAAATTTCTAATGCAAGGATTTTTATATTCAAAACAAACCTTATATGGAATTGGATGGTATATTTGAAAAGTCATAATCTGAAATAAATCAGTGTAATATTTTACAAATTAATGAAATTTTACGGTAAATCTTAAAATTTACAATCTGGTAACATTTCAGAATAAGTTATATCATTTTACTTTTCAAATGCAAGTATGTTTTATCTAACCTATCAGAATACCCTCAACCAATCATAAGTATGAATACAACTGACCAATCAAAAAGTCCCTAATTCACTCCAACTGAAAAAGGAACTGACCAATTTTTAGGCAGTAAGTTCCAACCAATAATTATCCCTGTTTTTTAGCCAATTGCAGTGCAACAAGTTCTGACTGAAAAAATACATACCTCCCCTGAAGGCTGTTAACATTGTCATGTACAATCACAAAATGTTATATTTATCAGACACAAAGACCTAGTGAAAACTGTCCAAACAATTAATTTTGACCAAACACAAGAAAGAGAATTGTAATCGCCAATATTTTATCTGATAAGCATAACAAAATTATTTGTTAACCAACCCAAATCCATTTATAATTTAATATTTATTTATGTACATCAACCCACTGTATACATGTATTGTAAAATGTCAATGTAATATGTGAAACTATGTATTTCTATAGATCTGGTGCTTTTTGACAGGTACATACAAGAAACTTTTTATAGGCATTAGAAAAATGTATATTAGAAGTTTCATTGTTTAAAAGCAACAGCGATATCGTTAGCACTCCAGAGAATAGGAGTGTTTTTTCTCAGAATTGTGAATTAAATTTACAAATTTATAGATCATTTTACATGTTTCATTTACAAGTTGAAAAACCCTAACCCCATATAGTGGTGTTTAATTTGTGTTGCTCATTTGGAACAGAAATTGTGGTCGATATAATACGTCATGCAGAAAAATAAAATGTTGCAGACATTACACAATGATACAACAGAGTATTTACTTTCCCTAAGAAATCATGAGTGGTATGAAAATAACCAGGGAAATTTTCCATTCAGGTCGCAAACGCAAACCGACTTACCGTTCACAGCGGTCAGGCCGCAGTACACCGCCTCGACGAGGGTAATCGTGCATGCCCAACAAGAAGCAGTCGTGATGATGATGACATTTTGTACACACACCCATTTAATTTAAATATATTTTATTTTCACACACAAAATAATAATAATAAACAAAACCGAGTATTTTATAGTAGGCTTCCTGGGGAGAAATTTCACTTGTTAATAAAAAGATTTCAACGCGCCACGTTACTTATCTCTAGAGGGTAGGTCATGACGTCACAAGATGAGGCTATGGGGCCTGTGTCAGGTGACCAATTGCTGCGCTATGACACAGTATGCCTACTATTTCCCTGCTGGTAACTTATCAAGCTGCTTCCTTTTTTTCTCACTGACCGATCGCTTGTTCGCCCCTTCTCATTATATACTCAAACTAAAAGTCTACGGTATACGGTCTGTATTTATGTTTTGGTCCTTTTCGGATTAAGTGTTCCGATTATACTTTTCAGTCGGGCGACGGTTTCATCGAATCTCTGTTGATCGGCATGGTCTCGTATTTTTACCAATGGACAGCATTTCCATCCATGTCTATCCTTATTATATTAATGACTCATAAGATGACCGTCGAATTTCTCTCAAATGATAAAACGCGCTTATCTCAACGGTACCAGGTCGTCTTCGTCATCCGGATTAGCTGCGTTTATAACAAGAGCACCTTTGAAATCAAAAACTTTAAATATGTTTCGCTCTTCGCGTACTACTAAAACCCTCTAAAAACTTTTCGGCACTTCAGATTGATTCCTCCATGTTGACCGCATCATCGTAATTTTCCGCACACTCGAAATTGCAAATTCGTTTTTCGCGGACGTCGATATCTCTCTTCTCAGTGATTGTGAAGAGCCCTCCTCGCACTGATTTCGAGGTGACCTAATCTATTAACCTTTAACTCATATATAGAAACCTTACATTCTGTTCCAATTCGACCTTTGACCCGGACAACCAAATTGGAGCAGAATGTAAGGGTGTGTTTTCCACGATTACTCCCTGTTTGCAGTTAAATTTTCACGCTGAAAGAGTAGATTTACTGTAAAATAGATAGCAAAACACGGGTTTGAGATGCCCCCAAAATTACAACAAAGCACCAACAATGAAATTGGAGCAGAATGTAAGGCTCTTTTTTCACGAGTTTATTCGATACATTAAAGAACGGCTACTTTCAATGATGAATGTGTGTTCACGTTAAATTTAAATGTTGAAACAGTTGATTTACTGAAAAATTCATAGTAAAACTTATGTTTTAACTGAAACACCACGATTAATTTTAAATTTATGATGATGATGTAGAGGTACTTTCAGCGATATATTAATCGTAAATAAAAAAGGGCGTATCTCGAAAACGGTGCGTCCTAGGCCATTTTTAACGCGATTCTGAAAGGATTTAGATAAGTTAGGTTAAGCAATCACTAGAAACGATAGGTCCTAGTCCCATGCGTCTAGCGGCCACCTTTCTCGAGATACGCCCTTTTTTCAGTATTTTCGTATTTGATGATGATGTAAAATAACAAATTTATTTAACTGCATATATATGCATAGTGAAAGTTAGCAATACCGTACGATTACTAAAAGTGAATATGTGTAATATTAGGTACGTTTGTTTTTACAACCCTAGCATCCTGTACATCCTCCAGCACTAAAACCCACGCAACCAAAGAGCGTCCCTGCGGCCCGATCATGTATGCGTAAAACAAATCTATCCACGGTGTCGAGGGATCGCGGAAAGGTCGATTGTCCCGCATCAAGGGAAGTAGCATGAAGAAAAAGAATAAATTACGACGCTTCGGCCGATTTATATATTTTTAGAAGGGCGGCTCAACGCCGCGGACAGGCGCACATAAAACAGCGACAGTATGCAGTTGCCGCTATGTATCTGCATCTATATATATATATATCCTTTCTATTATATTTATATATAATTTTATATATATCTATTCTATTTATGTTTATCTCTATATCTTTATATATATCTCTTCTCCATTTTATATACATAGTTACTGAAAATTGTAATAAAATTAATTTATCTAAATAGTGACCTTGTTATTCATAATGAAGTATTACTTTTTAAAAAATAAGCATTTATCGGAAAACAAAAAAACTATGAAATTCGAACGAGTTAAGTTATCAAACAATTCTAACCCGTCTGATCTTAATATAGTAATCGGTTGCAAAAATTTATCTAACGAATACGATTTAATTATATTTTTAGATAACACACAAAATGATATTGAACGTTTACATAAGTACTCTCCCAGTGAAATTAATATTAAATTAAACTGTTAATGTATAAAAAGATTATTTTCAAGGCTTCCGCGAGAGAGATTTTTAAAGATTTGAAGGTGGAGAAAATACAACTTTTTGTTGACAATATATCATTTATTGATAGCGCTTTTCAAGATTTAACCGAACAGTATTTTGAATCGAAACAAACTTAAAAAAAGACATTTCTGATTTGTTGTATATTGAAATTCCAGATGAAAAATAAGCATTATGTGGTTCTTTATTAAAACAATCGTGGAATGTTAGCGATAAAAATCATATAGATATCTATGAAAGCGAAGGGTATTTGCTATAAAATGTCAAGCTGAAAAATATAAAGGAAACAATATTAAATATTATATTGTTGAGATGAAGAAATATGTAGATAAAGAATGTATTTTCTTTGAGGCTAACCTATAACGTAGTACTCGACACGTGTTAAATGTTTGTCAAAATCAAGCCAATTTGAATGAGCAGTGTTTAGAAGCTTATGAAAAAACTAACGAATCTTTCAAACGGGTAGCGGTTGGATTATGAATCAAATATTGAGATTGGATCTTTCAGTATCAGAATTCGATCCACTTTTCGGTAAAAACTAAATATTTACCATTACCGAAAGCTTTATTTAAGAAACATGCTGTAATAAATGTAAAAAATGACAATGAAAAATGTTTCTTATGGTGTGTTCTAGCCCATTTATTTCTTCAAATTAGACGTCATTATCGAGTTTCGTTCTATAAAAAATGTAAAAATCGTTTAAATATGAAAGGAATAAAGTATCCAGTTTATGTGAAAGATATTGATAAATTTTAAGCTCAAAACATATATTGGTGTAATTGTGTTGTTATGATATCGAACGCGATGAAGAATCATTTAATTCTAATGTATATGTAAAACGGTGCGAGTAATAATAATCGAAAAATTGTGATTTGGTTGTTATTATTAACCGATTTTGAATTAAATCGAAGTCATTATACACTAATACATATGGGAAATAAATATAATGGTTTATCAAGACTGTTGGGTGGTTTGAATAAAAGTCATAGAAAATGTGAATATTGTTTGTACTATTTTAAATCTTGGACTAGTGAAACGGAAGCGAAAAAAAACTCGAAATACATATTGAAGATTGTAAGCAGGGAAAGGTTTAGAGAATTAAAATGCTGAAAGAATGGATCGGTGAGGGAGAGAAACGTAGACGCGGTAATATTGTATCACATAGAGATTATTTTATTATTCTTCAACCTTACGCGCACCTTTTATATACGCAGATTTCGAATAGTTTATAATTCCAAATCATAACGCGAATCCTGAACCCGCCACAAGTTATACAACAAAAAGAGACGCTCATAAACCGCCTGGATATTGTTATGTTTTAATAGATGAAAGGATGTGTTGTGAAACAAAATTGTATAGAGCCCAAAAAATTAATGGTAATGTGATTGAAAAATTTCTCAGTGATTAATGAGAAAAATACGAGTATTTCAAAGATGAATTGGTACTTACGTATTAACGCCACCGCAGCTACAGCTTTATTTAAAAACAAAGTAGTCAATCGGATTTCGGTGGAACATGAACAGTCTCTTTATTAATTTTAATAAATGGTTGTTTATATTTATTTATTCTATAAATATAATTTAACCAAACTTAACCTACGCTCGCTAACCTTGACTAATTAACACCGTAATTTTTTGAGTATTTATTTAATAAATTCAGTAATTATTGCAATTATTTATTATTTAAATAATCAAAACACTCCTGTTAATTAGTCAAGGTTAGCGAGCGTAGATTAAGTTTGGTTATATATTTATAAACTAAATAAATATTACCCATTTATTAAAATTAATAGAGACTGTTTTGAATCTGTGTTAAACTCTATATCGGCCCATTTTCCACCGAAATCCGATTGACTACTTTGTTTTTAAATAAAGCTGTAGCTGCGGTGGCGTTAATACGTAAGTACCGATGAATTATTAATTGGAAGTCTTAACTATGACCGCAGAAGATGATGAAAGATTTCAAAAGGAGACTATATGTGGTGTGACATCATTCTCATACTAGTGGTAAATTTATTGGTCCTACACATGAAAATTGCAATTTAAATTGTAAACACATAACATTTATTCCAGTAGTATTTCATAATTTACGCGGGTACGATTCACATCACATCGTATTGGCGATGGATGCGTTGAAATATAAGTTTGAAATTTCTTCTTTAGCAAACAATAGTGAAAAGCTTATATCTATAACACTCGAGAATAAAATATCGTATGGATTTATAGATTCATATCAATTTCTATCTTATAGCCTTGATGAACTGGTGCAAAGTTTATTTCATAGTTGTAAATTGTCAGACGGTCACATAACACATATTCTTAAAAACAACTTATTCACAGTTTCAAAGCGAAATAAAAAAAATTATCGCGATAATAGAATAAAAAAAAGATAAGTTAAAGTTAATTCAACGTAAAGGTTCAATATATGTATCCATATACATATATTAATTAAATCGGCATCTGTTTTCGATGAAACACAACTGCCGCCCATTGAAGCGTTTTAGATGATTTAAAGCGACAACACATCTCCAAATCGGATTATATGCAAGCGCAAAATGTTTGGAATCGATTTAAATTAAAACGGTAGGTGAATATCATGATTTCTATTTGAAACTGGATGTCATATTGTTGGCTGATGTATTTGAAAGTTTTCGTAATAAAATGAATGAAATAAACAATTTAGATCCGTGTCATTATATATCTGCTTCACATTTATCGTGGTTCGTCGCCCTCAAGGCTACGAAGGTGCAATTAGAACTAGTTACAGACCCGGATATGTATTTGCTTTTTGAAAAAGGCATTCGCGGCGGTGTGTCAGTGATTCCCAATCGTTACGCTATGGCAAACGATCCCAACTAGAGGAAAGTTTCGATAAAAATAAACCTATAAAATTCATTAAATATTACGATGTTCAATCTCTTTACGAGCGATGTATGATGGAACCGTTACCTGTAGACGGATTCAGATGGTGTGATGAAAACGAAATTGAATATTTGTTTGTAAACCGTCTAAACGATGTGAAAGATGATGTGGAAACGGGTTATATTTTAGAAGTCGATTTAGCATATCCTAGACACTTACACAATTCGCATAAAGATTATCCACTCGCGCCAGAGAAAAAATCCATTCCCAATAGTATGATTTCTCCGTTTGTCTCTGATGAAAAACGAGTAGCGTGTCAAAATTATAGTAAACTTTGGAAGATAAGCCCAAATACGCTGTACATTACAGAACGTTAAAATTGTATCTTCAACAGGGTATAGTGTTGAAAATACATAGAACCGTTTGTTTTAATCAATATCCACGGTTGAAAGATTATGTTGAGAAAAAGTTTCATGCGTGGTGTGGAACAAAAGATAAGATTGACAAAAAGTTTTCAACATTGTACATGAAAAAACTATTGAAAATGTAAGAAAGCGAATCGATATGCATTTGATCAATGACGAATCCAAGTTTAAAAAATTAAACACTAGTCCAAGAGTTAAACATTATTATATTTACGGAAAGGTTGGAATATCAATGTTGAAGAAAAATACTTAAACAAACCCATGTATGTGGGTTTAACAGAACAGATTTTGCAAAATTAATCATGTATGATTATCACTACGATCATTTTTTACCTATGTACGGTCATTAAAACATAAAACGTTTAATGATACAGATTCGTTATTATACTCAATTATACCCAAAGATGAACATTTTGATCATTCTTGGGGGATGATATGAAAGTTTTGATTGAAAATAATCGAAATGTTTACGCATTGAGTAAATACGATATAGGTCGTTTAAAAGATGAAATGAAGTGTCAACAGATTTATGAATTTGTTGGGTTAAGAGCTAAAATGTATTCTTTACTTTGGGGAGCCAGTGAATATCGTTTACAACAGAAAAATACAGCCAAGGGTTCTCGTATATTTGATAGATTATACTGAACCTTTTAAATCAAGAAATGTATTTTGATGGCCTGTTGAGCCTAAAAATTCCACATGGAGTGGAGCTAACGGCATTTGTGAACAATCTGGCGATAGTTGTTAAGACAGTAGAGCAGGTGAGGCAATTAGCCAATAAAACTTTAGAAAGGGAGCTGAAAAAGCTTAATAATCCCAGCCAATAAAACAAGAATGGTACTCATGACAGTAATCTGAGATGACCCCCTCTAGGAGAGCCAGGTACCTTGGTGTCTGGCTTGACAGGACGACGGGGTTCATGGCACACGTGGAAGAGGTGTGCAAGAAGACTGGAAGGGTCACCTTGGCAGTAACCAGATTGATGACGAATATCGGGGGTAGAACTCTAAGAGGAAAGTTATAGCAGCCACGGTGACCTCCGTCAACAGGCAAAGAGTGCACAGTATCTATCAAAGACTGGCACTGAGAGTAGTCCAGGCATACAGGTCAGTGTCCCTTGAGGCAGTCCTGGTGATCGCAGGAATGCCACCTGTGGATCTCCTGGTGGAAGAGTGTTAGGTAGACACAAAGGCAGGGATCCTACGTACACTAGGAGAGACTTGGTAGACAAATGGCAAATGACAAATGGCAAAGTATAAAATAACTTAAAAAACTAAACATCTTTAGGTTTAAAATCAATGGTCCTGTGTACTGTATTTTTATAATGTTTGACCAATTCAATCTAATATACTTACCCATCAGTAATTTCCTGTTCAGTTAATACATGCCTCATGTTAGACTTGAGTTCTGTTGAACCGCTCAACTACTGAAGCTTTTTAATCAGAGTATGTTGAATGATGGATTGATACCATAATATAAAGGTTTTAATTTTGAATTAAACCATTCCCTACCATCATATGTTTGAAAATTTTTCATTTTGTATTTATGAAATGTAGATTCAAGGACATGATATGCTGTTTTTCTCTTCAATGGGAAAGCGAAAGCATATTTTGAAAAACAATTAATAGGTGTGAGAATGTATTCATATCCTTTATCAACCCTGGAGTATTCAATCATCTCTATTAAACCAGCTTGATACACATCATCTCAGCTAGACAGATCAAAAAATCTGTCAGCTAGACAGATCGGAAAATATCTATGAGCTTGCTTGTTGAAGCTCTTTTGCTATACCTTCTCTAACATTCATGGCTAAAAGCATGCTGGTATAGTAAATATGTTGCACATGATATAAATAAATATAAGAAATAGAAAAAACAAAAAACAAATTCGATTACAACTTTTTATTTCTAATCACAGCCATATTCATCAATAAATTTATTTTGATAAACACAACTGTTTTTATTTCAAAATAGAAACCTAAATAATACTGCCACTTATTTAATTCATAATGCAGTTCATCATATGAAATTTTAACTTGACCATGGCGTTTTCAATGTCTATGAAACAATAAAATTAAATGATTAAGTCAATGGATATATACCCAACATATTTATAATTGAAACCAATCATCAGAATGACATTTTTTATCCACCTTCTCCATGTAATCAATTGGTCATTCACTATTGGGCCGCTTAGAGATAATCTCTTTATGCTCATGCAACGGATTTTCATTCTTCCCACTCAAAAACCTCTACAGAACAATCAGGACAAACCATGTTGTCTAGTACACTGGTAAAATAGAAACTTGGCTTCCACCATTTTTTTTTTTGGAAAGAGTTGGTTCCAGTTATGAGAGTAGTCATCAATAACTTGTAGCAGACATGATTAACATCTATATGACTAATCAGTTACTTTACATGCATGATTGAACATTTTATAATTAATTCCATTATGTAATAAATTAGTTTTAGAAGTTATAGTCCAATCAAATTCTTTATACGATTCCAACAACTTCACTTTAAATTAAAACACATTCATTAAGAATTTTGATCAGAAGTGCGTTCAACTTTTGCTTAGCACACAAACAAGACAAACATTTTTTTAGATTAATATCTCAGACCTCTACTAATACCATGAAGTTTTAAGTTAAACTCTTAACGTTTCCAGTTCTTTTTTAAATGTATACAATCTGCAGTTCATTTCTTCTACAGCGTCTTTTCCCATTTGCGACATACATCGATCTTGAAGTGAAACAAACAATAGTTAATTTTTTCAATCCATATTTTTACTTTCACAGTCCCAGTCTCAGTTGTAAATATCAAAACTTCCTGGAAAAATGCTGAAAAACAGGAAATACTCATTATTATCTGTTTTAAATTAAACATATGTTTATGTCATATACTGAACTGTTTGAATTAAATAGTAGAATATCTGACGGCATGTACCACATTCATTCTTGAATAAATGATGATGAACAAATTGTTTTCATTGTTGATAACAATAGAATTGAAATCGATGAAGACAAAGTCTTATCGACCTTAGCAAGGAAGACATCAAGGAAAAAAATTATGTAAAATATGTCTAATTGAAGACATAAGCATTTTATAATTAAAATATATAAAAATTAAATAAAATTCACATATAAAATTAAATTTATAACAATTGATTGTCATTTTGTAACGTTAAAGTACCACTTTCAATTCCTTAATATACAGAGCAATCAAATATCTTAAATATAATACTATAAAATTAAATATTAAATACATTGCCACATCGAAAGGATATAATGATAATTTGATAGATTATACTTATAAAACAGACTTAGTTACTTTAACTTATGACTATAACGTTACAAAATGACAATCAATATTTATGTATTTAATTTTATTATATGAATTTTACATTTTTATATATTTTAATTATAAATTCCTGCTGAAGATGGCAGAATAGCCGAAAGCACTTAAGGAAGTCAAATGGAGTTCTGGTAAGCTGTTCTTAAAATTATGTGTATTTCTTTCATTCACTGAATTTTTTTATTGGTTAAGAAAACAGTGCCTACAAAATTGGCACTGATTTTCCAGTCTCCTCATTCTACCTATAAATAATCCTACAGAGAGCATTTCTGACATAAGGGATGACCACATGGCAAAAATACAATGCTTATGTCTTCAATTAGACATGTTTTACATAATTTTTTTCCTTGGTGTCTTCCTTGCTAAGGTCGATAAGACTTTGCCTTCATCGATTTCAATTCTATTGTTCTCAACAATGAAGACAATTTGTTCATCATCCTTTATTCAAGGATGAATGGTGGTACATGCCGTCAGATATTCTACTATCATGCTGAAAAAGAAACCAAATAGAAATGGTAAAACAAAACATATTCTTATTCTAAAAAAAAACACTTATAATAAAATAAAATTTTACCCCGGCATACTGAACATCCGATCAGTGGAACATTTTTTTTACATGCATTACAAATTGGATATCTGTAAGTGTTTGTAATATATTTTATACAGTTTACTTTAAAAAACTAAACCTCATCAAATCTCTTCCTCTTAAAATCAATCTGTTATTTTGATTTTATAAGCCACACCCCTTAAAGCATTTATTAATTACTTGTTTGATTCCAAAAGGAAACTTTCTTTTCAGTGAAGAAGGATGCAACATTTCCTTTTAAATTTTTGGTACATTTACCTCGGTCGCCTATCCTTAATAGAGTGCATATTGGTACACAATCCACATGCAACACTGATAAAGGTATTATCTTTTCCCTCCTGAAAAAAAAAAACAACTTAATCAACTCTGTCAATCTCATTGATGGATAATGTTCAAATTATATTGAAAAAATAGTTACCAAAGGATTAAACAACGCTTGACTCTAAATTGGGCTGCAATGGAACTCAATGAGGGAGAGAATAACGCCACATTCTCAAGGAGTGGTGAGGATTCAACTCAAACAGATTCTTCTAAGAAGAATCTGTTTGAGTTGCTGCCCACGATATTTCAGTATACTGGGCAGCCACAGCATTTGCTAATGCTTGTTCTGTTCTATCTGCTCAGCTACCACATCTAACATTCGATTACAAATGTCAGCAGCCCAAGGATGTTTTCCTTCACTACTGTCAGATTCAAAATTCATATCCAATCTTCTCTTTGCCTGAAAAGGAGTTGGACTAAACTGAGGTGAGCACATCTGATAAGTTGTTGGTAACTGCTGCCCTAATTGGGGTAACTCATACAAAATTTAAGAGACTCTCAATTGGAGGAGGAATTGGTATCTAGCATTTTCTCAATGCAGCTCTCACCATCTGAATCAAATATGTTCTGTGACAACTGTAAAACAATAAAATAGATTGCAAACAGTAAACTGACATATATATTTAAAATCCTTTCATAATAAAATTAAACTTACAGATATAAAAAGGTGCTTAGATAGAGATATACCTAACCACCAAGCTGTTTTTACTAAGAGTGTTTTTGAATCTATTGTATTAGTCTGGAGAAGAAAATAATGAATAAATCACTATTTACTTCAAAAAAAAAAATATTATAATGAAATAGCATGTTAGTAATTGCATTTAAATATTCTCAAACACACTTACTTGAAATAAAACATTGATAACAGATTTAGCAATCAGTTAATTTTATTACTAAGCAGATTTTATTTAAATTGCCCGATTTTAACTCTAGCAACCGCAAATGTTAATTTTATTTGTAGTGTACAATTAAAATCTTGTATAGAAACTAAACTAGTACATTTGCTTATAAATATTATTTGAAGTGCTAATTAAACTGGAAAGTAAATTATATAAAGTGTGTATTTATTTTTAATGTATTATTTAATATATAAATTGCTTACTTATTAATTTACTTTAAAATGTGTAAGTATTTTAAAAGTTGTTTCACTCACCTGAATCATAACAAGATAGTGTAGAACAAAGATGGCATAAATAATATCAAAAAATAGAATCACAGTACAGTATACACTGAAGACTTTAAAAACTTGGTTTGATTGCATGAAAATTTGGTGAATATAAATCCATCAAGCTTTATCATTGACGCACATGCATTACTTCGATAACTTTGTAATAAACAAGTCCAATGCAACACAATGGAAATTATTGTATAACATGTGAATTCGCAGGCTTTAATCACTAATGTAAATGCATTATCACTAGGTAACTTTGAAATAAACAAATTAATTAGTAAACAAGGTTATTGTAATATCATTAAGCACGTGTATTGTGCACACGTTCCTGAAACTTTATGATGTATTTCCAGCAAGTAGCAATTTTTTTGTTTTTTTATTTAAATTTTTTTTTTGATGTTATTGGGTCAAAGGTCAAGGGTGTCTGTCCTGGAACTGGCATTTAGAAATTATTACTGGCTTTCATAAACTAGATGTTCTAGATGAATGTTACGTCTTACACTCATATTGCTGCAGCTCATGTAGTTTCCTTTAAACCAATAGACGTACCTCTGAATGGCACCAACTCTAGTGAACATATCAGCAATGACAAATTGGAAAGTCAGCCAAATAGAGAAACTAGTCCAAAACCAAAATAGAAAAAACAATTTCTCTAAACAAAAGATTGTTACATAACCTAGAAATCAGCCTTCAACCAATAAAAAGGTGAAGGAAGAGTAGCTTCACTGCAGAAGTCTGAATATAATGCACCAATGGTAAAAGTTGAAAAAGAGAAAATTCCCACCATTCAGAAAGAAGACAATGTAATGATAATTGGAAAAAAAGTGTTGCACAAGCATCAGCAGAGCCTCCCCTGAGTGTTTGGAGGTCTCTAAAAGAGAGGATAAGCTCCAGCCACCCCAAAACAATGTTTGAGGAAGCTTTAACCAACCAAAACATTTTACTGGGAAGTGCATCAAGCCTAGACTGTGATGCAATACTCATCACACCATGTGGATTGGTATCATCTAATGCTGACAGCAAAGCAACCTCCATTATCTATTGCACAGATGGATTGAAAGATTCCATTTCCAAGAGCTCAGACACCTTGAAATCAAAGATAGAGGCCATCAGGAGAATGGAAAAAAAGCAAAAGGGATGGCCTCAGGGTAAACCTAGGCGACAGATCATGTGCTTGTAGTCAGTTTTATTATTTTTTCTGTCTAATTTCATGTAAGGATAGTTTTTAAATGATTGCAGAACTGTAAAGCTGTTTTGATTATTTTTGTTATTTCTTTAGAAATGGAATGTATGTTTTTAAGTGGCAAGGAGCCCTATACAACCTTGTTATCTTGTGTTCTGCGGTTTTAATATCTATGACAAGTCCATTTTTGTCTGACAAGACTAGTTTTCTGACTCAGGTAAAGTGAGTGGCTTTATTTTACCAGGGAGGAGAGGAATTTTTTTGTTTTGGAAAAGCGCTAATGACCACAGCAGTCAATACCCTTAACCCCCCCCCAAATACACAGACATATTGGTTATTGAAATAATATAACTAATTCACAAAATTTAATTTCTTATCAAACATTTATTTACCACAGCCTTACCACCATAAATTTAATAATTAAATTTACATAATAATAATAATAATTACAAGAATAGTAGTAAAATATACGTACATACCATGTAACTTATCCTTTAAAAACTACTAAAACAAACTATTTTATTAAAATAATAATCATAAAACTTGAAAATTGTGCATAAAATGTTTAGTTTATTATGGATCAAATTTGCATTACAATAGTCCCTTGGCTGGTATGATTTAGAGGTTTAGGCAGAAAGTTATTATTGTTATGCAGTTTAAGCCCCCTCACAAAAATCGTTAAAATTTTATTACTCAATTCTTTAATAATGTACTTTTTAATTGTACTGACATCTTTTTAACAATACAATTAATTCATGATTCTTTTTTATACTTATATTTCAGGAATATTTTAAAACATCAGCAGAATTGTTTGCTCTTTGCATATAAAAATTATACTTGTCTTAAAAAGTGGAAGCAATTCATAAAGAAAAAATAAACTTGACAAAAACCAAATCCAGTGTAGAATACGTAATTGTATTTAGTCCACAATGTATATCAAATTTTAGCAGATTCTTTCATACGTTACTTCATTTAGAACTTTTAAAAGCAAGAAATGCATCATTAATATTTAAAGAATAAAATGGAAAGATTAGGTTTTTATACCTTGTATATATAACTCCTAAAAACTACAACTTTAACAATCCCATAAAATACAAAGTTAAAAATGGACTTTCATTTACTCTCATATTATTTCAGTGACAGTTAAAATGACCTGTAGCATTTTGAAAGTATATTCAGTTATCATATTAAAATTATTTCTTAACAAATAGTATTTCAACAGAAATTCAAAAATGTCAAAATATATAAATTTGAATTACATCCTCACTATGCTGCTGTATGGTATTAAGCCTTAAAATGTATCTAAATCATCGTTGAAGAAAATTGACGCCTTTAAGGTGTGGTTCTATTGACAATTGTTTAAGATTATTCATAGAGATAAGATTCACTATGAGAATGTACTCAAAAGGTTGGATACTAATGCAGAGCTAGTTAAGATTTTTAGAAGTAAAAAGCTGGTGTACTTTGCAGATGTGATGGGCAAGACATCCAGAAATGTATTGGCTTCATATTTCAAGAAAAATCACAGGAACCAAGATTCAGGTAAATGAAGAATTTTACGGTTGACAAAATTAAGGAGTAGTTTTCCCTTAATTTGTTTTAGTTTTCAGCACTATAAAGTATTTTTCACTGGTCAGTAAGGTCTTAATCATAGGCCACTTAATGAAATAAGTTTTTACATTTTAAAAAATACATTTATTGTTCTAAACAACAGCTGATTATTGCCTTAAATCTGTTGATATTTTTAATAGTAATCTGCAATTTAAGTAGTACTCAAAATTTCATTCCTCTCCTACACAACCTTTTCAAAGCATTTAAAAAAATCTAATTCATTCAATATTCATAATAAATATTATAATCTAACTTAATAATCACATTTTTTAAATTTCTGTTACACTATTATTCATTTCTGTTACAAAAACATTTTTAACAGTTAACTAACGATGGAATTTTTCATCAGAATGTTCTGAGATTTTATTATAAGAGTAAATATAAAAGTATGTATTTTAATGTATATGGACTACTTATTTTACAAAACTGTTTTGTCAAAGTTACAAAATTCAAAAGTTTCATTTTCGACATGTTTCTCGAAATGTAAATGATGTGTTTCTTTGTTTAAATGACTTTTTGATAATGTAATGCAGTACAGAATGAGTTTTAATTTAGACTACATTATGTTTTTTAAAACAAACTCTGCTACAAAATTATAACAGCTCAAAATCAGGTGTCTTCTTTCATTAGCCAAACTATAATCAACACAGATTGCCTTGCCTTAAAACCCACTTAATCTATATCATGAATTTCCCAGGTTCAACTGCCAGCTGGGGCTTGACATTACATCACCACAGTTCTATTCTAATACCAAACAAAATACATGCATGTTGATCAGAAGATACACAAATATAGATAACTTGCAGCAGATGAACGATATATGATGTCATTTGGAGTTCTATTTTAAAAAACACTGACCATTATTTTCTGATTATGTCAATTCTAGAATAACTATTAATTAATCTCACTGAATTCATGAATTTTTAAAATTATATGACTAACGTATTTTGTATTGTAGGAAAACTTTGAATTTATTACTGTACCATTACCATTAGCAATTGTTAATGATGATACTTCATATCGTGTCAGCAATTTTGTATAAAAAAAAAATTATTAAAGAAAAATGAAAATTGGTTCTCTATTTTGATATCTACATTTTAAACATCTCGCATATTGCATCTGATATATAATGATCTTAATTGAAATTGTGCATTTAAAAATTATTTTATAAAATTCATTAACTTCTGTTACATAAAGAAATTTTTTTCAGAGGTTATAACTTACGGCTTACTTTTCAATTTCTTGGTTTTGAAATCCACAGAATATCTGTTAAAAATTAATCATAAATTAACTAATACAAAACATGATAAATTTTTAAATAATTATGCTGATGAAAATAGAACAAATTTTTTATGTAACTAATGTAACATAAGTTTACGATGTGGAAATCTCTGCAAAAGTACCACTAATGGTAAATGTCAGTTAGTTAGGGTGTTAGTATATGTTAATAACGACCTACAACACAGTTAAAAAGAATCTGAGAAAAAGTTCTCAATTTACAGTATGTATGTTTCCAGAAAAATAACCAAGTTCATCAAGGGACTACAGTTCTTAAATAACAACTCTAAATATTAACATTATTCTTAAAATACATTCTTAATCAAGACTTTTTGGTATCAAGACCCTAAAAATGATGTAAAAATATACTTTTTAACAACATAATCAATAATCATTTTATGATCTGGAAATTATTTTTACAAACTATCTAAATATTAATACATAAAAATAAAACTTTCAAACTCACTTCTGTTACAGAAAAGAAACCAAGCAATTTATAAAAGATAAATAAACATTAACTCTTTCACTGTGGTAAAGCAAATTTGTTTTACTTTTCTGTACAGGGCTTTATTTAAATTAAAGAAGGTTTTTGAAATTAAAAGACCTCTGAATGGTGCAGTTTAAAGATATGCAATAATAATTACGTTTTTACAAAAAAAAAAGAAAAAAAAGATCAAACACAGATTCTGGCATTGGTATTCTAATTTCTATACCACATTTGGCAGAATGTAATTCATATTCTTGGTATAATTTAACAGTAACTATAGTAAATTATTTGAAAGCCTTTCAGAATCACACAAACAAACAAAATTTTTACTTAAGCAATTTCATGTTTGGTTAGAAAACTTTACTGTGGTTTGCAAATAATCAGCATGTGCTAAAAGTGTTGTTTAAAATTTAGTTGACACTGTCAATTGTATTTGAACAAATTAGTGAAAGAGTTAAAAAGGTAACAAACCACCATAATTTCAATATAAAAAAATAATAAAATATTTAACAGCTTTTTGTCATATTTTATTATCATAAAATATTCTAGCGGTAATCTAAACTTTAAGATGTCAAATTGACATTAAAATGACATTCCAGAAAATTGAAAAAAATATTTACAATTTTTAGTAAAATAAATCAGTAAAATTTAAAAATGAAACATGAACATAATCTGTTTTAATGAAACTTAAAGAATAAGCTTATTTTAACCAATGTTTGCTCTTTTTTCCTTTTTGAAATAAACCATCCCATTTTGGGTAAGCCATCTCTTAACAAAATTTTTTTTTTTTGAAATTTATTTACTGAGAATACATCTAAGAGGACAAATCCCTCAGAATCTCACCAGGACAAAAGTTAAACCTGTTGCTTTTTTTTATTTGCAAGAGGATCCAATTAGCAAAAAAATTCAGGCGAAAATAAGCAGAATTATTTACAAATTTCACAGAAACTCAAAATTTAAAATGAAAGTTCTCCATCTTGCTAAGACAGACTTTAGTGGTTTACATGTGAATGAATTTCAGTAAAAGATATTAGCTGACAAGAAAAAAATTAAATTTTAAACAATTTTCATTTGAAATAAGAATTTTGATTAAGGGATCAAAACGTATATGATTATATATATATATATATATATTTTTTTTTTTTAAATCAATTCTTTTAAGAATCATACTCCTCTGTACTATATACAAATAAATATATTTATTTTATTAGATCAACCAAAGTACAGAATAAATAAAGTAGGATGACTTACCTTATTCCACTATATATGCAGGAGCCCTTTCATGATTTATTCGCATCATCAGCTGCATTATATATTCATATATTGATCTCAAATTACATTATAAACTTTGTAAAATATAATAACATATCATGCATTTATTTAAAATTTAAAACGTTTAATCTTTTTATTTTGAACTTTGTTCGGTTAAATCAAAAATTAAATTGTAAAAGTTTTTTTTTATTTACGTAAAAATATGACATCAAGGCATAAAATCAAATTAATATTAAAAATCAAAAATTAAAATTAAAATCAAATAAAAATAATTTTACGTAGAGTAATTATGCATGTTGTCCATTTAATTGAATTTATTTTATTATACCGATTGAAATATATTAAATTATACAACACTATCAGAATAGACAGATAATTTATAATATGGAAATTAAAAAATATAATATGAATACAAATAGTACGGGATTAGACATTTTAGAAAGATACTTTATATACACATATATATATAAACACAAAAATAAATTTAATATGATCAACCTTCAGACAGATTATGAGGATGACAGTATTTTGAAAACTGCAGTAGATGGCACACAATCTATTTTGATAGTGATGTATAATTTAATATATTTCAGTCAGTATAGTAAAGTAAATTCAGTTAAATGGACAACATGCATAATTGCTTTACTTAAAATTATTTTTATTTGATTTTATGCCTTGACATCATATTTTTACATATGTAAAAAGAAAAATTTACAATTTAATTTTTAATGTTAATTTTAATTAATTTTTCATATTTTTAAATTTTGTTTAATTTTTAATTTAACTGAGTAAAAGTTTAAATTAAAAAGATTAAACATTTTAAATTTTAAATGAAATAAATAAATGCATGATATGTTATTATATTTTATGAAGTTTGTATTGTAATTTGAGATGAATATATAATGCAGCTGATGATTTGAGTAAATCATGAAAGCACTCCGCATATATAATGGAATAAGGTAAGTCATCCTACTTTATTTATTCTGTACTTTGGTTGATCTAATAAAATAAATATATTTTTATACAATTATATATATACATTTTTATCCAGAATAAATATCAACTTAAAACAATTATTTTAAGCCTGTATTTTATGAATCTGAACAACACGGAAAAAAGTAATGAACAAAAATTTGAGATAAAAAAAATGATACGGTAAAAATTTTGTTTAAGATGTATCTGTAAATTTAATTTTTTATATTTACTCGTATAAGTTTTTTGCAACAATAAATTTTTTATCAGTTTGTTTAGATTACTGACAATGTACAATAAAAATATCTGCACAGTGCATTTTTATGTTTCATACTTTATAAATGCACATTTCTGTATTTGTTTCATGAATAAATTTTATTACTTACGGAATAAGAAATATATAAATATTCAATAAATACAGAAATTGAAACATCATTTGGTCAAAAATAAAATTATAAAACAAAACGCTTACTTATTTTGAATAATTAGAAATAAATTTTATAACAAAAAAAGAATTAATAAAAATTCATACAATTAACACAGTTTTGTGGTAAGAATAACATTTATTTTAATTCCAACAATATTATGCAAAAAAAATGATTATTACCAATAGTGTAACACTATAATTACTACAATACAATATTAACTAAAAGTAACAAATATTTTACAATTTTAAACAAATTTAACTGATAAATCAATTACCAACATCATAATTATCAAAATAACCTTACCAACAGCAGATTTATACATTCTAATCTTATTTCTACCTTAAAATGTACAATATTAAATTTAAATATATATATTTCACACAAAATGACCAATGTTCATTAACAAATAAATTTCAGTTTAACATTAAAAAGAAATTTTTTTATTGTAAAATTTTTATTCTACTTCTCCAATGCTAAAACTGTAATGCGGTGTGAGACAAAAACTAGTCTGCAGAATGATATCACAATTTTCAAGATGTGGCTTGCTAGAAAAATGAGGAATGAAACTATGGTCTTCATCACATTAAAAATGAACTAATGCACATCAGCATGCAAATTCAACAAAATGCAGGTGATTTTCTACCCAGCATGTTCATCTTTCCACTATACAGGTTGACTGTATGGATTTATAGTTGCTTTTTCTGAAAATAATGAACAACATTATTTTCAAAAAAGCAACTATCTTTTACTTGAAATGATTTACATATTATGTCAGCTGTAATAAAAACTAGAATAAACAGTTTAAAGCCATAAATTAATAAAATTTATTCATAAATAAAATAATTTTTTTATAAATATTGTAATTAATTAGTATAAAAATTAATTATAATAATTTTAGATCTGTTCAGTTATCTGGTTTTCTAAAGCAAAAAAGTAATTTTAATTTGGGTCTCAGTATTAAGTCACTTTTAATATGACATGTAGTTAAACTCTCCATCCATATAACCCAGTATTTTGATTTTAAAAATGATTCGGTATTGATGAGCTAATCACATTAACTGTTGTTACCTTATATATGGCAACTATAAACTGAATTTATTAAACCTGCATCAATGCTACACTTCTCCACAGAACAGAATAGATCTGTTTGTTCTGATAACAATGTTACTTTCTTTTAATAAATTCAAAAATAATTTAAAAGAGATCTTTCTCAAATAATCCTACATGGGAATAATATGTTAAAATAATATGAATTGTGATTATTATTATTGTTGATAACCTCTTACAACTGTGCAGTGATGTGCAGGACCTCAGGTTCAATTCTAGTCTAATGTATGATTACTTTTAAATGGATCTGAAAGGTTATATAACCATTTGTATATTTATTTTTTATGAAAACATGTTTATGTAAAAATAAATTTATGATATATATATATATTTATGCTATGCTAAAATAAAATAGCATAATAATAATAAAAAAGTGACAGTTATTTTACTATTATTAATTGGTTTTAATATTATACTCATTTTAATTAGGGTAATTTACTTCACTGACTTTTTAATCACAATAGTAAACTTCAATTTCAACCGACGAGAATCTGAATACAAGATTTTTTTAAGATTACTCTAATGATCAATATCAATCTGCAATAGGAACTGAAGTAAGAAGCTTTTTAAAATGCACACAAACTAAATATAGTAAACTATGAATTTCTTCACTAAATTTTTATATAAAGAATTAACTTATTAATAATTTAACATTGGACATTATGTGGTATTACAGATTTTATTATTTTTAAACTAAATAAATGTTCATATTCACTTAGCAATAATAATAATAATTAACAAAATACTTCAAATAAATAGTAGTAATAAAACTAATTAATGATACATTGCTTAGTAAGAAATTATAATATTTAAGCACATTATAGTAATTATGTAATAATTAATTTTAATAATTATATACATCAATATAATAATATTTAATATATATATATATATACATTAAAAACCATTAATATTACATTACATTATGTATATATAGATAACATATTACTTTATTCCATGAGTAATAATATAGAGTATATTAATAACAATATATTATATTAATTAATAATTATGTGCCTAAAAATGAAAATAAATATTTCTTTCTATAAGATAAGATATATGAGTAGAAAATATAAATGAGATCACTCCTACATAGAATTTTGTTAAAGTTTACTGTAATCATTGGATGGTTCTTAGGCTTTTGATAAAAAGAATTAAATTAAAAGAAATTACTATTTGTAAAATAAACAACTTTAAGCATTCTAGTAATGTCACAAAAATAAATTTAAGTTGGATAGCGAATATTAGACTTTAATTTTAATAGTGACAGAAAAGAGCTGGCTTTATACTGTAATGCCTTCATTGAGACATTGACAAATGTAATAATTTTATCAATCTTTACAAATATGCTTAAAATCCTCTTTTATCTGCAGCTTCTTTTAATCTTCAGGAGCGGATAAAATAAGGAAAACTTGAAGGATATAAAGAGAAGTGTTGGGATGCATACAGACATTAAGAAAAGGAGCTAGAAGGAAATGAAGGAAGATGATCAGAACCAAGAAAAATGGAGGGTTTTTCATTTGAGACTTGTTGAAAGATAAGTTTACCAGAGAAGAGGACAAATATTCTGCAATAAAAGATGGTTTAATAAAGAGGGTGTTATATTATTGATTGATGTGCAGACAGAAAGTAGCAAAAACTGTAGAAATTAATTTAATAATTTAATAGTAAGTTAAAAATATCTCATTAAACTATTTACTGTGAGTGGCCTTACCTTACAACTTAAGAAAAAAGTAATACATTTTTCACCCGCAATGTTACTCAGTAATATGCACAACCATTTGAAGTAAAACTCTAACGTAATTTTTCCTTCAAAAAAACTTTCCCTGTAATTTTTCCATTAATTTCAAACAAACTGCATTGAAATCAGTCAACCATGATCAAAGAAATGTGAAATCCCCAATTTCTTCCATCAAATTTAAAATAATAAATTAACTAACTTTTAAAAATTCAAGAATGTAATTTTCATATAAAAAACAAACATTGAACATAGAAGTGGAATCAATTGTTCTTCTACTCATCATGCAGTATTATAACTAATTACCTACATAAAATAGGGGAAAATATGCAAGAGATGTAAATAACAAAAAAGAAACTACTAACATAATTAAATTAAATTAAGAGTTTTATGCCAACATTAACAGTGAATTAATATCATTGCAAACCCCAACCCAAAATACTTATACTTAATTTAATTAGGAAGATTTATTAATTACCAATTAGATACTAATAAAAAAGAACCTGAATTAGTTGATTATAAAAAAACCAAAAAAAAAACAATAATTCCTTGGGATTTTCATAAGCTGAAATAAAAAATTGAACCATTTTGTACTTACTGGTAATAAAAAAAATATAAATAATGATTACATTTTATATAATTGAAGAAATATGTTGAAGTTTATTTAAATATTTTATTTTATTTTTAATTATGTAATTATTTATTTTTCCCTTAGAAAAAATAAAAATAAACTGTGCGTTTAAAAAACGGAAAATATCCTTTATTAAATAAATAAATCCAGCTAATATTGTTAAAAATACTAAGTAATTGTACAGTGTATTTGGCAAGTCACTGTTCACTTATCTAACTGCCAACAAATAAATTTCTTCAAATAATCAGGTATATTCTTCACAAAATTTGTTTTCTTTTGTTTGCTCTGTTTCTTCATAAAACTTTGAAAATATGCTTGAAGATACATTTTTATATATAACGCTTTAAATGTCTAAGTAAATTAATGTCTAGAATATGCAACTATGTTAATCTGAGATATCTTAAGTTTATAGAGTTAAACAAAAAAAAAAACTCATTATACTTTAAGACTTAAATAACATGTTCTGAAAAGTTGGAGTGTATGGGCTGAACATTATAAAAATAGAATTCTGGTTTGTATATTATTTCAAGAGATTAAAAATTAATCATTAAGAATTTATAATTTCATTATTTAACTCAAAGAAGTGAAAATCATGCTATCTCTAAAAAGGTGGTGTCACCCCCCCCTAGCTTTCAGGATATGATCATCTTACGTGGTACCACCTTTAAAGATTACTGCAGCTTTAAGGACTTTTAGCCCCTTTGAACACTGAGTTATTTCCTACAGCTATATTAAAGCACAGAATATTGCTATAAATAATAAATCTTATAATAACTGAAATCTCAGATAACTGCAAATGTATGAAGCATTTCACAAGATGAAACTAGTTAAAATGTTTGAAAAACAAATTGAAAGATATCTAAGATTGTAGGTAAAAATATTATCTATAATCTTTCATAAGCTGTTTTATGTAACTGTAATAAATTTAATTAAATTGCTAAAAATCAATTAACCTATGTATTCAAATTCACAGTGACTTTCTGAATCTATTTCATTACAAAAGGTACAAATCTGTATCCAATTCGTCAGGAACACAATCCAAGCAATTACATTTAATAACTTTTTTTGTTTTAGATACTTTATAATTTCAATTATCATATATTATTTTTTAATAATTATGAATATTTTTTTAAATTTTATAATACATTTTGTTATATAACTTTAAACAGGTTTTACCACAGTTTCCCTTTATCTGCCCAAGCAAAACGCTAGAACATTCCTTTTTATTTAATCCATGGACTATCCTACTCATTCATGATTTATCTATAAAATTTACTATTATGGATTGATAAGAATGAAACATTTATTTATTAGAATACCATCTATTTATTCACCAAAATACTGAATTTTTTAATAATAAATTTGTTCTAGTATTCTTGACCTAAATCTTATAAAGCTAGATGCAGGTCAACTTTTCCACTTTTTTTTAATAATAAATAACTAAGTTAGTAGTTTAAAATTTACATAAGTAAGTTTAATGAAAAAAAAAAAAAGATCTGAATAAGAAATAATTAGGAAAAGTAATTTTAGAAATGTATACAAATGATAATACATCTATACAAACAGAATAAATTTTGTTGGAGAAAAAAGTATAGAAGCTATGTTCTTAAATGAAGCTCTATATTATGTAACAATATTAAAAAAAACTATAGATTCAAATTTAGGAAATGAAAAAAATGCTGATTCATTCAAATGAAATGATAATTTGTACAAATCACTAACTAAAAAAATGTTTAATCAAGTAGGCAAACATAATTTTTTCCCCATATTTCTGAGAGTTTTACAGTTGAATGCCAAACTATTAGAGAGAATGAGGCATGTAAATTTGTAGCATACAAAAATGCTGTGTCTGGAGAAGCTGTTACTTGAGTATCTCCATACTCTAGGTTAGTGAGCATAAGAAAAGGGAGACAACCCCTATTGCAAAAGACAAAAATAGTCTGAACCGTGATTGGTCATACTAGAAACATTTTCTTACATAATGAAAGCATCAATAAAAAACACCAATCCATATTTCTAGATGAAAATACTGAAGAGAAGAAACTTGGGCAGGTCAAAAATAACATGCTGAATTAAGTGGTAATTTAAAGTTATTAATCATGTAAATTATATTTAACAAATCAAAGAAATTATGAAAAAGATAAGGAGATTATAAAAAGGAGATAAGTCATTAATAAGTTTAAAAATAAAATTACCATTTTAAGCAGAAATATTACTCGAGCAACATAATAAATAATCTAAAGATTAAAAAAAAAAGTAAAACTGACTGAATAACAAGAACTGAACTAAAACTCCAAATATTTTTTTTGTTTTTCCTGTAAGGCTCATCAGGAAGATCCAATTTACTTTACCATTTCTCTCAGTAAAAGTTAAGAAATGTGATACGTTAAAAAACCTCTTATGATTTGTTGGAAAATGGTGAAAGCATTCTTTCTTGATGATGATTATGCATCATAGCATAATCACATAGCAACTGCGTTCAAAAGAGGTTCATAGATTTTTATTGGTTTATTGTCTCCTCATCTCGACAACCTTTCCCTATCTTTGATATCTGCTTCTTTGGCTAGATACGAATACAGTCAGCTGTAACTTTGGCGTAGTAGTAGCTAACCGATCGATTCCTCGATAGAATAATCTGTCTGTATGCTTTTATTACAAACTCTGTATTATCTGTTTATATTGTGAAATTGCAAAAACAATCCAAAAAGTTAGTGTCTAAGATGACCATCACGAAAAGCCATGCCTTACATCACTTCTGTAATCATCACCCTACATCTGCACTGAAAAATGTAGTTACTTAACAAGACCACAGTTCATATACATAAGGCAGCTCCAAAATCTTGTGGTGTGCGGATCATTTTATTACCATACAACTGTTTGAAGATTTTTGTATTTTTGAACAGATGAGAATATTTTAAATTTGAATACAGACATTTTGCCAGTACTATTTACTGTGCGGGAGGAGTTCTGCTTCCTCTAACTCAGTGTCAGAGCCTTGGGAGTCTGAATAAACCAAAATTATCAATTACATGTTTAGCATTGTAGTTTATAATGCAGATATGGGTATAATGTGGATGAGAGTAAGTACCCCCTCCCAAAAAAAAAAAAAACACATTAAAAGCTGATTTTTAATCTCTCAGTAAAATCATCTACCATAGAATATCTCTTTACATTCTGTTTATATTCTCTTTAAATTCTTAATAAGGATATCTTTTTATACACAGATATCAATAACTCTTGAATGCAAGCAGCAAGTGAGTGTTACACTTATATTAGATAACTGAATCTTACATTTTTTTTTTAAATGGGCATCTTTCTTTTGAAAAAATTATTTTTCAACTATCTTGATTATATTTATTCAATAACTTTATACAAAATATCAGTACATATTTAAATTATTAAAAATGTTTCTAAGATAAACTACTTCATTTCTTTACTTAGAAGTAATAAAGTATTTTTTTTTTAACCAAATAAAAAAGATTATTAATGAAGAGGTTATTTATTTTACTTTACTTTTTTCTTATACATTTTTTTCCATGACAATAAAGTATCTACATCAGTAATAATATTCATTGTGCTATGAAATAATACAAAAAAAGAAAAATAATACATTTTTAATTAGTTTTTAGACATTACAGATAGCAAAATTGAAATTTTCATACTGCTTTCAGAGTATTAATTTAAAAAAAACATATGTTATGAGTTCGCTCTGTGTAGTGAGGATAATTCTAGTTTGATCATGTAGTAGATTTAGCATCAGTAGTGATACAGAAGATTAGTGTCAGAATACTAAATAAAATGATGAAATTATCGAGTACTAAAACTCGAGATATCTACAGTGAACTGAATTAAAACAAGTGGATGGGGAATGGAGTAATCTACCAATTCAGACAGGTATGTTTTTACCACCCTCTCTCACACTGACCCTTTTGCTCCCTCTCTCTCACTCAAATTTCTCTTACTCAAGTTGCATGAATTGACAGAACTCAAGTCCCTTTACAAACATATGGCATAAACTATTTTTATATGTATTTTCAGAATTATATATGCCATTTTTAAACTTCAACCCCCTCTGGAAGGCCCCACGATGTTTCAATAAAAATTTCCCAAAAGACATCCCTCCTAATTGTTTTATGGAAAACCCAAATCAGATCTCAATATCCAGAGAGTGAATAGTCTGTTTCCATCTGACTGAATTAGTACATTACTCAGCAAAAATTAGGTATTTAACTCAGGCGTTCAGTATGATGAGCCAGGTGACTTGAGTCAGATTCTTAAATAACATAAATAATCCATGTTCATTTTATTCAGGTTAAGCTAATCACTAATTATTCATAATTTAATTGTTAGAGAAATTATTAAAATATCATTCTGATTATTTTATATAAATTTTATTATTCATTTTATAAGGAAAGATAAGTTTAATATTGTAATAAAATAAGTTAACCATAAGAATTCACTAGTAGACTGAAAACATTTTTCAGTATCAGAATTAAATAAGTGTATTCTATTTCCTTCTAAAGATGTCATTTTAAAAATATATTCAGTCTACCTCAATCGATAAAGATAAATCTTAAATAATGAATGTGATAATATATTTTATAAAAACTTCTATTAATATTTTAAATATAAATTAAAATTAGTAAATTCACATTAAGTTCCTAGTACCACAAGCTGACTAAAACTGTATACATGGTCTAACACATCAATACATTAATGTATACAATAATCTATATAATAATTTAAGTTAATTTTATAGACTATTTCACAAATTAAAAGTTTTACTAAGATGCATCAAACATTTCTACACTAAAAATAATTGTCTGTACAAAATAAAACACTGCTGTTTACCTTATTTGAAAAATAAGGCGTACGCACTTTGGTGTTGGAAAACAACATTTCTACATTCTCTATTACTAACACTGTAATGTAACTTAATGCTATTTAGAGTTTAATGCAATTTATCAAAATCTACGTTACAAAGCCCTTAACTTTTTAATTTTAATTTTTTGGAACACCATATTTTATATATATATTGCTGATTAATATATCAGACCAATAAAAACAATAAAATAATTATTATTTTTTAGTACATTACTAGAGTTTTAAGAATAATAGATTTCATCAAAGAAAAGGAAATCTAATAAAAATATATGTAATCATTATTTTTATTTAAAAATATTAGAAAATAATGATAAATTAATCAATATGTTGAAGTAATCTCGCTAAATAAGAGATAAATATTACAATTAAAAAACACGACTGCCAAAAAAAATATTGGACAAACATTGCTCTTTTTGTTCTGATTTGATTTCATTGTGATTCTGTATTATTCTGGAAAATACCCAGTTTGAACTTTGAAAATCAGAAAATTGGTTACAAAGATATAACAACATTTGAACAACATTCTGAACAACCATGATCTGTTAGATTGAGAGTGTATCTGATGCATGCAAAAGTTAGCCTTCAACCTACTTACAAATACCCTGTTTGAATTTTGAAAATCAGACAATTTTTTGCGACGATATTATAAGAACACCCCATTGCACCTCCCGAAACAGCACTCCATTTGTTATCAGTCGATGGTGATGACCGGTTTAACCTTACACGAGGTGCTCGTATCACCTAATCACACTAGCCTCACACACAGTTGTCATAGGAAGCTCATTATTATTAAACAGAAATTTTTTTTAATTTTATTTTATTTAACATAAATTTAATTTCATTATTTCTGTAATATTATTCATTCGACTGATTTAAATCATTCAGTTCAAACCCAGCTGACACAGTGATAGAGGCTCATAGTGCACAGTTTATTAATTCATTAAAGTTTGTGCTTCAACCAGCAAATCTCCACTACTATATATACAGCCTATGGCACTCCCAGTAACGTAAAGATTCCAATGCAGGGTCACACATCTAAATTGGTTTTAGCCGTTGAGTGGTGGAACAAACATACATCCATACAAACATACACCCTAAATAGAACACAGTCCTTTTTGGGCAGTCGTATAAAAAACGATAGAACCAGATATTATGCATGTTATATAAAAAGCAAATATATTTAAAATATTCACTAATGATGCTGTACTAACTAAATTATGATAAACTATAAATAGTTTAGCAAATTACATCCTTATAGTACAATATAATTATTTTTGTTAAAATTAATTTTCAATTTTTCTCTTTTTGCTTTTATTTTTAATAACTACTGTTGAGCATTTCACAAGATCTCTGACAAATTATTTTTATGAAAAATAAATAAAAAACATAAAATTGTATTTCTCCATTCTGAAAAAGCTGAGAGATGTTTGCAAAAGTAATCAATAGAGATTATAGGAAAAAGCAATGTAAGATGAAAAATTTGAAAATATTTTTAACAAATAATGATGAACTATAGTATAAATTAGTGATTGTGATAAATTAATTACAGCAATCTGTTGATTTTTTCAATTAAAGATTAAATGTAAATTGAGAACTCACCTTTTAAAAGTAATTATCCTAAATAAATTTTATTAAGCCAGTAAAACTGAAACCATGAACATCAGAATTACTGAATAGGCTCCAAACCTTTGTGTAAAGTACACTACAGTTCAGTAAATGTCACTAAAAAAACCAATAACTGTGATTTTTTCATAATTATTATATTATTAAAAAACTCTTAACATTAAATTAATATGCAAATTATACAGCACTTCACATTTTTAAACATTCTGGAAATGTATTTCGCATAGACTTGGCTTACAAAGTTTAAAAATTGGTAAAATGTTTATAAAATAAATTACATGACAGCATTCTGGTTAATTGAGACACATTAGAAACTGAGAAGTTCAGCCTGATTTCAGTTTTGCAATTTTTATGCATGCCATACATACAAAGTTAAAAGAAAATTAATAAAAAAATAAAGTATATAACATAAAGAACTTTTAGCATTATCAACTGTAACATAAATTTTTTAAAATGTACTTAGTTCAACATCTGTCTTTGTCATTTGTCAACACAAGTCAAACCATTTATCCAGATGAAGTTTCCATTTACATTGTGGTGAAAAGAAGTAATCGTATAAAGAATGGTACAGTGGCTTATAAACATATATTATAATCATCATTCTAGACCTCACAAAAAATTTTGTATGCAAAAAAACAGAATATTTATTCACCATGAAAAATAATCTGTATACTATATTGATTGACATGTTATTTTTATTTATATGAACAATCAAGAATTAACAAATTGTAATTTGTGAGAAGTAATAGATTGTAAAACAAAAAATGTATTTCATAATAATAACAGCAGTACACAATACACATAACGGAATATATAATAAAATTAGATTTGAATGAATAGCATTAAAATATATATGTAAATAAATTCTATTTGTTACATGAAGAAATTGTAATGATAATAATAATTATAGTAATGTCTAATTCATTTTAACAATTTTAGTCATAGTCTGTTTACAGTTAGAATAAGGTATTCAGTATAAACATAAAAAACCACAGATACTGTATTCAGTCTCAACTAGAATTTTACATATTAATTTTTTAATACAAATTTTTTTTACTGAACCTTCAGAAATTTTACTGATAATTAACCCTACAAATGGTAAATTCCGTTTTTTCTTGGTATGAAAATAATCAAATATATATTTTTGTCCTAACATAAGTTCTAGCTAACCAATGAACCAATTAACCTGCTTGCACTGTACTTAAGATGATTATATGATTTTCTTATTATAAAGAAATTCCTAACAATTATATAAAAAAAAATAAATAAATAAAAAATGACATTTCTATTTATGCTATATGTAATTGCTTTATTTTATTTTTTTACTAAGTATAACACAAAAGTGAATTCCAATTTACAAATAAAATCTACAAAGTTTTATTACAAACTTTACTTTTATTAAAACATTAATCTGTGACTGTCTAGAAATGAAATAAAATAAAAATTATTATCCTGATAATTATCATGAAGAAATCCGTCAAGATTGTTTCAACTAATATAAAAATTACAACAGAACTGAGAGCATTACAAAATTTTTAATATTTTTTAGCACATTTTTTAACTTTAATACGACGCCAAGTAATATTAATAAAGCATATTAAAAAATTATAAATAAAAGTAGTGTATTTTAATTGGAAAATATTATCACATAATATCTGGGGGGAAGAAGAATATCATAAAAAAATCATAATTATGATATTACAATAGTATAATTACAACAATGAATAAACATGTATATGCATTATATTATATTTTTTGTCTTGTATTTTCTTTTCTCTAGATATTAGGCCATATATAATCACAAGAAGACAGTTGGAAAAAATAATTAAAAATTAGATACTATTATTATTAAACTTACTTCACTACAATAAGATTACTTTTTTCAATAGTAATAATAATAATGATAATTACATAGAGAATGATAATATATAAACACATAAATTATAACACACTTATAATTACTTTGAATAGGAAGAAATATATATAAATGTATTAATTATTACAATATTATAATTAATGAAATGAATTTCTATTGTTAGTTTGAAACAAGTAGCCACATAATAATAAAAATGCAAATATAAACTACCTAACTATTATTTAAAAAATGGATACCTAAATATTAGTTTAATAAAATAAAAATAAAAACAACTTTTTGGCCTGGGAAGTGAAATGGCCTGGAAAACATGGAAATTACATGGAGTGAAATAGCTAGGGAAATAACAATTTAATTAAAGTTAAAGGACTGAAAATTGTGATAATAATATTTAATATAGCCACCTTATTGAAGACTTTTTAATGATACAAAACATTTACCAAAAAAACAGTTTTTTGTCAATGACAACCAGCATATATTAGTATTCATATGATTTTAACCTTTTACAAACTGTAGGTCACACATATGCAATAGATCCATCATCTTTTGAAACAATAGTACCAATAGTTATTACGATATTCTGCTTTCCAGAAGACACAACAGCAATAACTACAAAACTTCTGGATGAAAGGAATAGAAAATAAAAGAAAGCAAAAATGTTGAACCAAAAATAGATAATTATTTTAAAAAAAATAAATTAAAAAAATTATAAATGTTCTGGAATGAAAGATTTTAATTATTTACTATTTTATTTTCTTACTTATTTAATTTTAGTTAACATTTAATTTACAATAAAACTTACCGATGGCAGAAAATTGTAGACAGCCAATTGAATTTTATAAAAAACAAAATGGATGTTTACTTGTTATAATTTCTACAAAAGACAAGTTTTATTTTTTTAAATATTTTTATTTTTAAAAATATCAATCAGTAAAGTATTAAAAAAAATTGAAAATACTTATTAGCATTTGAATAATAATATAAAATTATTAAAACAGAATTTAATTATTCTTATACACATACACATAAGATAAACAATGAAATCAAGGAAACAAGATTTAATATGAAAGATATTTTACATTCATATAAAATGTGTTTACTCAATAATTACTTGTAATTCATTCCTAATCAGAATAAAATTAACAGAAAATTTTATTTCAATCATCACAATAACCACATGAAACAGATTCTAATGATCATATATATATATAAATTAGAAAATATAAACTAACTTCTAAATTGTGTCTTACATGTCAACTAGTAAACACGGCAACATGCTTCCACTGATGTTATAAATCCAAAGAACTCTGCCAGTATGTCATTGATATCAATATTAAACAGACATTAAAAATCTTCTCCAAACTGAAAAACATTTTCAGTTCAAAAAAAAACCACTACCTGATTATCCTCCTGGTAAGAAGAATTCACCTCCAGTGATCATAAAAATATGTCTTTTTAGCCATGATATATCGGAAATTTCCTAGTCCTTGAAACTAGTGATGGAAATTTCTTAAACACCAAAATAAGGCTTGCATCCTCAATCAGAATAATAGAACACAGAGAAAATAATACTAGAATCATTATTTTAAAATGAAATGTACAAAATCTAATAAAAATAATCTCAGGCCAAAAATAACTATACAGAAGTTTCTAAACTGTAAAAAGAAAAACCCTGATTGAGACAAGAATAAAAAGGAATAATACATGGTATCTCAAGAAGCACCAATAAAACGTGTATCATGTCAGTTCAATAATATAATACAAAATAAAAATGAAAACAAAGGAAAGAATTATTTAAAACTGTACAATATATTTTCAAATACTACTTGTTTATGTGTATATACTAACTTACTAATATAATAATTATTCAATTTTAATTAATATATTGACAAAATTAAATAATAATTATTAACAATTAATTCATTAATAATTACACTAAATAACATAATTTATTATGACAAACAAAAAAAAAATAATAGAAAATAAAATAAATTTACCCATTGTGTTCTTATAAATTATTTCGGAAGAAAGAAAAAACAATTTTTTTTCTAAAAGACACTTATAAAACAGATACAATTTTACTAAAAGATGTTTAACATTATTTTTGTAACACACTACGAATTTATTTAATTATTAAAAATGTATATAACAACAATAACAATAACAACAAATTAAGTTATTATTAATTAATAAATTGAGTATGTAATAATTATTAGAATTAATTCAAAAAGTTGTCACAGTTAAAGACACAGAGAGAAGTAGTAATAGAAGTAACATTTGTAGTATAAGTTCAAAACACATAGAATATTTTACTGTTACTTTTTAAATAAAAGAATCAAATTAAAAAGAAAAATAATAAACATAAAAAATATTTACAATAAGATGTCAAGTATTAAACTATAAAGAAAAAAGTATATTATCAACCAGTAAAATAAAACCACTATTATATTATTTAAATGGCAATAAATATTATTATTTATAATAATATCTATTATAAATAATAAATTTATAAATTATTATATTTACAATTATTTAAATGACAATATACCATACATTTAAAAAGAAATCTTTTTTTAAATAATTAACGTTGAGCTGTACAACTAAAAATTAATTAGAAATGAGATTAAAATATTTAAGAAATAAATGAACAAAAACTTATATGAGGCTAATTCCTTAGCACATTTCTAAAGTGACATCTGATTGTAGTATTTATAAGTAAATAAAAAATGAAAATCACATAACTTTTTTTTTGCATAAATAAAAAATACATATACATTAAAAGTATGCATTAACAAAGATGATAAATACTGATAAGAATTACAATAATATTGTTATTAATGATAATAAAAATAATTTACCAGTAAACTTCATCACCTTCTATCGTCACCTGTAACAAACAAAAGTAAATTATTTTTCTTAAAATTAAAATTTAAAAACATTTTAACTTAAACATTACCATCTCTATTAAGTGATGTCCTTTCTTCAATACTGTAGGCGTAAAATAAAATATTACCTATTGTTTACGCCATTCTGGCATAAAGTTTTCCGTTATTTTCTACGAATTCCAAGCTAGGGTGGGTCCCGTTGTTTTGTTACAAGGAATGTTTAAATCTCACTTTGTTTCGTATTTCTGGGTCTGTAAAGTCCACCTGTTTCTATTATTGTTCTTGTGTTCGACCCTCCCACCGTCATCCTTAGCGACCGCGTCCATTCTTCTATCGAGGTATTTCTGACTACCCTTTTCATACACCCGTTATTTTTTCGTCCCCTTACTAATACATACACACACTCTCCTGTCCACTACCTGGATCTGGTTACCCCCGTTTTCTTTCGCCATCTTTTCGGCAGAGTAGATCCAACATCTCCCCAGTGCAGTCGCCTATGGCCATACTCTCCTGCATACTTTGTGGTAACATTCACCTTCAAGCAGAATCTCAAACTCATCACTACACATCTGAGATTCCATGCCTCATTCTACCACTAAACCACATCACACCTCTGTATTCCTGATTCACCGTGCGGACTACGCCCAGGACTACATAGGTATTCTTCTGTACTTGCTGTTACGAGTTCATCTCTGGCAAATATTTGTGTGCTACAGGCAAGTTCAGTTTTTCATTACTCATTACGTTAAACCATTATGTTATCATTCAAATTTGTGGAACATTCAGTTCATCATACCTATGCCGTTCAAGTTTCAATTTCACTTTAGTACAGTCACGACAGGTTACTTACAGAAGGCTGTCATTGTTCAGCTGCAACCTATTTCATGTGCTCAATTAAGTTCAGTGTGATTATATTGTAATTAACTCTTTTGTACTGTAATTTATTGTGTCCTTTTCTACGTTAAACTAGAATTACATTTTACATTATTTAATGTTAAGTTTGTGGTTCACAAATCAGGAAAGGCCAGTGCCAATTAAGATTTACTGTAATTGATGTTTCTAAGTTAATGACATTTGTTCATTCCTAATTTTTCAATATTACAGCATTTGTCAGCAATGCAATAGTTTTTCAGACACACTATGTTTATGGGTGTTATATTTTTCTAAAGTTATAATTAAAATTAAGGTGTTTCATGTTCTCTTTCAGGCTTCGTCAAAAACGTATATTGTCAAAATCTGTATTTAGAAGCGTGTACTCATGTATTTTTTCATTTAACTATCATTGTTCAGACGCTGATTTCAGCTGATGTATTAAGTAGTTTTTAAGGTTATAATAATTAACTTATATTAATTTGTTTTCATTAAAGTCCAATTTCTTTTGGCAAATACTAGCTGTGTGTTTTTTTTATTTTTTAACTTTACCCAACACCTATTAAATGCTATCTCATTTTCTATTAATAAGGGTCATTCAAAAACCAAAGAATATTTGCACATAGCACTCGTGTTATAGAAGCTGGGGGACATACCAGCAACAATGCAGTCAATAAAGTCAGTCGATACCAAGTAGCTCAATCAGTTAAGTTTTATAATTGCAAATACATTATTCATTGTTTTCATAGGCACATTCTCACATTTTAAAATACAATAAGAAAATTGAAATTCCTACTGATTGTGAAAATCAAATTCCGATCCAATTTTTAAATACATTGTGGATGTTTATAAATAAATTAAAAAGTATTTAATGTCCAATAAAGAAAGAATGAATGTTCAACATGATGACCTATCTTTTTACTAGAGAACTGGTGAAATAAGAAGACAGTGAAATTTATAAGGCTAGTTGATTCATTTTCAGAGGATTACAAAGCTCTATTTCTGTTTTTCAAGGTCTCTCCTACATAAAATTGTTCACGTACATCCTGAGTATAAAAAAATCTATGCCGTATTGTTCCTCAACAATTGCCTGAAGAAGATAAGCAAAAGGAAACATTACACTTTGAAATCAAATGTCAGTCTTGATACTTATTGATCAATATAGGAAAAAGGGTGATGAATTTCTTATTTATATTGTAACCAAAGATGAAAAATGAATCTGCAAAAACATATCAGATGTGGTTCAAAAATAAAGGCTGATGAGTTATAAATAGCGATTGGCAACAATGATTGATTCGCACATTTGCACTAGCTTTAAGTGGTCTGTTGGGCTTGTAACTGCCACATTGCAGTTACAATGTTGTTTACCTTTGCAAGAAGTAAGTTAAAATAAGTATGGTAATAACAAATACCACCAGTTGTGAAGTTCAATCAGCAATTAGATTTCTAAATGCAGGAAGACATAATGCTCCTGAAATTCACCATCACTTGTGTGAAACATATGGGCCTACTGCAATGAGTGAAGGAAAAGTGAAGCAATGGTATCATGAGTTTAAAGAAGGCTGTTCAAATGTTCACAACAAACAAAGCAATAGCAGGCCTAGTGTATAGATCAAATATCTCATTCAATGTGTGAATGCAAAATGAGAGAAAATTGTCGCTTTACGATTAGCAATCTTTTTCAAAAATTCCCAGAAGTCTCAAAGATGACTCTGGGCTATCATAAACTGTGAGCCTGATAGATGCTGAAAATCTTGATAAGTGCTAACAAAGATCATAGAATGACATCTGCATATGCTTTTCTCAACCACTTTAACCACAAGTGAAACAAATTTTTTTCCCACATCGTCACTGGTGACAAAACATAAATTTCATATTCAATGCTGAGATGAAACAACAGACGAAACATGCAGTGGCATCATTTCAGTTCACCTAGACCGAGAAAACTCAAACAAGCCAAGTTTTGAAGGAAAATCATGGCAATTGTATTTCGGGACCAAAAGGATGTGTGCTTTTGATTGATTTCATGGAACCTGTAACATCTACACATCACAACTTTACTGTGAAGCACTTTCTAAACTGCATCATGCCACTTAAAACATATGATGAGGAATTCTGAGATTAGGAATTGTTCTTCTTCACAATATCGCACAGCTGCATGCACAACAAAAATAATTCAAAAATTCGGATGGGAGATATTTGATCATCCCCTGATCTCACGCCCATCTCTTCCTACACCTCAAAAACTGGCTTACATTTCAATGATTCAAGGAATGTGAAGAGTTGAAAATCTCCATGCAAAAGTGGCTACAATCCCAGGCAGCAAAATTTTATGCAGTGGGTTTGAAGAAGCTTGTTTCATGATATCAAAAGTGTTTGGAATGAAATGGTGATGTAGAAAAACAGAGTAAAAAGGTAAGTATTTGAAACCATTAATAAATTTTACATTTTTTCAACTATTCTCATTTTGTTTCCAATTGACCCTTATTTTTGAACTCTTTGTAACATGAGAATGAATTACTAGCAAATTGTAGACTTCCCATGAAACAACTATAATTATACAAAGGCTACAGTTTATAAGGTAAGTTTTGTTATGAAATTATTTTTTTTAATTTTTATTTTGCAGTAATTTCACTGGAATAATTATTATTTACCGTGTTATGGAGATAACCATCTCTGAATCACTATTTGGATTATTTTTTTTGTATGTAAGGGATGAAGGTACAATTAGTCAAAGATGATATTGTAGTGTTTGCCAGTATATGTACCAAATTTATCTCTTCATTCTACAAAAAAAAAAAAAAGCAGTGCGACTAAAGCACTTTGGTATTCATTCAATTCAACAGGAAACAGGCAGAATTCTAGAATAAGATCAGTCAGTTAATTTAAAAATAAAATAAAATGAGACATACTGTCTTCTTTTTTTTTGTGTTTAACCTCCGGGTCTGGAGTTAAGCATTTTTTCTGCAGAGAATGAGATGAATGCTTTGTAGCATGTGTGAAAAATGCCATGCCTGACCAGGATTTGAATCCAGGACCTCTGGGTGAAAGGCCGAGGTGCTACCACTTGTGCCATGAAGGCCAGCGATTCATACTGTCTAGAAATTATTCAACTTACACTAGATATTTGGATCCTTTTGTTTAAATATCGCTGTTTCTTCAAATATATATTTCTTTAAAGTTTCTTTGGGCAGATCATCCAGTTCCATAGAAAACCGAAATGGTTCTTCAGCTACAGGCTGTAAAAATACAAAAAAACAGCATATTTATTACAAATATCCCTAACTATTAACTTAAATCATACAACATCTGAATAATAAAGAAAAGTCTGGACATCGACTTTTTTAATAATTTGGATTGAAGCATAAATACAGTTTTTTGTATGTTATTTCTATTATTAATTAAACAAATAACTTCAAAGCTTGTGCATAGGAATATGTAATGAAGTTTAATAATATATAAGAAATATGAAGACCAGGATTTTAAACAAGGATCTTTGGGTACAAGCTGAAACTGCTACTACTCCACCATGACGACTGCCATCTTTAAAACAACTTTTTATAAAAAATTCATATTTATAAATACACACAATAAAGTTAAAACAGCTTCAGTTTTCATCACAGGTGTTGTATAGATACTAGAGGTGTTGTTACCAAAATCTTATACCTTTTCTTAAAATAGTAACTATGTAATATACTCCAGTTAATCACAACTGATAACATAAGCTAGAGAAATGTATTATTAATATACTTTTATCAAGTGGTACATGAAATAGAATTACAAATAATCGGATAGAATCATATTTTTAAAAACATAAATCTTATGATTTAATAATAAAAAATAATAATTTAGTAATCAACAAATAGTAATAATATTAATAATAAATTACCTCATCTGCAGGGTCATAGTACTGTTCTAAATAAGGATGTGCTAAAGCATCTTCGACTCCAATACGTTTATGAGGATTAAATGTCAACATCTTATCAAGTAGATCCAGTGCTTTAGGATCTGCATTAGGAAAAAGTTTTGTCCATGGTACTTTTGGTTTAAATGGTAAAGACTGTAAGTAGCTCCTTGCCTAAAAATAATTTATAAAGTCAATATTTATCACTATTATATATATATATATATATATATTGTAAAAGAACAATACAAATATCTTACATCACACATCTTTAATAATTTATGATTATTAATTAACATTCATCAATCTTAAATGGTATTATTTTCAGTTGTTATGGGTGAAATTAGGTAACCACATTCATATTGAAGAAAGATTTGAACTGTTCTTGTAATCAATGTAGAACGCTGAGAGCCTCAGAGAAGTGTTCTCATTCCCTTACTTTTCTTATTGTTTATTACTGACCTGCCTCAAAATATTGAACCAATCATTACAACCCTCTTCAGGTTAGATGTAGGCACAACTGTATCTATATCTGAATTCAATCATTTAAAAGGTATTAAAAATTTTACGACAGTAGTTAAAAAAATTATTCACTGGATGCATTTGTAACAAAGTTTAAATATGAATAAAACTACTGCACTGTTCTTCTCAGGAATATGTAACAATGCTGATCACACAGATAAAATCCCATTAATGACAACAGTATTTTGCTGACCATAAAGCAAAATTTCTGGGTGTTTTATTACATGACAAGTTCTCTTGGAATAATGAAAAACTGATTTCATTTGTAACAAATTTAAAACTGAATTGTTTTGCTTTAAAGCATCTTAATAAAACAGTAAACTTGTCATGATTATTAAATATTTATTACGCTTATCTATATTCTCATTTAAAGCATAATGTCATTATGTTTAATTTCTGAGGGCTCCCTCAGAAATTCAGAACAAACTTTAAGATACAAAAATGGGCTGTAAGATCATTATCTTAGCTGATGTCTTTAAGTATGATTTGTGTAAATGAATATAAAGATAATGAAATACGTTAACTTATCCTTGTGTTTATGTTTATGAATGTGCAATCTTTGCTAAATGAACAGTTACTTATTCTTAAAAAATAACAAAATCTATTTCTATCAAACCGGACAACTGGACTGCTTCAGCTTATAAAAAATCTTCTCACTAATTTATTTAAAGTACAATTAAAAGGTTTTCTATTACAGAAACGATATTACTATCGATAAATTTTAAAATGATATTAATTAAAAATGTTTAAAAAATCCTGAATGTTCTGCATCTTTTCAAAATGTATATAAATATGTGCTCAAAACAATTTCAATAATACCTTCACAATTGGGAATTATTTTTCACTAATTTTTTATGTTTAATGAATTTATTTTATTTCATGTGTTAATTTTTTAAATGATTAATATGGATTAATATTAATATAAATAAATATTTTAATATTTAACAGACATAATAATATTAATATGGATTAATGATTTAATCATTCTACTTTTTATTTTATAATTTTGTACACATTCTTGATGCGATTCATATAATTTTTTTATGTACCAAGAATAAAATATGTATTTCTTTATTTACATTAATATAAAAATACTTCAATTTTTTAATGTTCTACTTTAACTGTTTTATCTAATTTATACAATACAGAGTTTTTTAAAGTATATGAATTCAGGCATTTACATTTACTGATAACACAGGCAATTATTAATTTTAATCTTGTACAGTACCCCATGTAACAGCTGTGGAAAATTTACTGCTACAATTCAGAATGATACGCCCTACAGCTAAACATGTTCTGAATGAATTTTTGTTTTGCTTATTTATTTCCATTTTTTGGATATTTTTAAAAATGCAATTTATATTTTTAAACTACAATTTAAAATAAAAATGTTATTTTATTAAATAGAACATTTTTTTCAAAAGGATTGTGGTTAATTCCTAGAGGAGTGCATACCAAAATGCCTTTCTTATCCTTACAAATTGACAATAATAGGAATTTTACAATAAAATTCTGAATTAAAATGTTACCATTAAAACATAAAATTACAATAAATATAAACACTTATATTCTTCAAAGAATGTGTATTTATTTAATATTTAATTACCCACGTCTATTAATTTTTAACAAATTATTCATCTCAAAAATTGTCAAAACATTCCTAAAATTAAAAATAACAGTCAAGGACCCCCAACATTAAACAAAATTTTACAATGATAACTTTTCAAACTATTTATCACCTTTTTGATCCTATGTACTTTCTGATGAATAAAGTTTTTAAAGAACCGTTATAATCAGCATTTTGCAAATAAGAAAATTAAATTTTACATTTAAAAAACTTTGTTACTTTATCAAATTATTTATATAATTGTAATTAAATTATTAGTGTTACAGTTAATATAGGCAGCACCTACTATTCCTTTTCTGCTAATTAAAAAAAAAAAATCCCCCTTACAATCTACCTGTGAATTAATTAATTTGGTTTTATCTTTAAATTATAAATTTAATAATTTTAAAATATTAAATTGTTAAAAATTACTAAATTTAAATTATTATTAAATTTATTAAACTAAATTAATTTATAAATTAGATTTTTCTCTAATTTCCTACATGTTGTCATTTATTTCAAAACTTTTTAATCTTTCATTTTACACAATTTATAGTGTGTTTAAAAACTCCTCTGCTACTCTGCTATATTAGATATTACATTTTGATTTCTTATGACTTCATATGCTCCAAAAATGTTATTTTAAATGATCTGTTGAGTTTCTTATGTAAATTCACATCAGTCACATTTCCTTAAGCAGGTGAAATAATTCATAACTACATAAATTAATTTTTTTAATACATTAAGATCAAATAAAAATATATATCCAAAATTAAAATTCTGAGAAAAAACACAGTTTAAGAAAATACACCGAATTTTATATGTATCCTCCTATTGTAGACAGTTACTGAAATAAATAGAAAACAAATAAACCCTCAAAAACCAATAACAAAAAAAAATTCTACTTACCACTAAAAGCTGCTATTTTAATTGAGTGTAACATTAAAAAGTAACTCAATTTAAAAAAAATAAAAATATAAAAATAATATATTATAAATATAAATAAAACATTTATATTTTTAATGTATTTATAGCAAAAATTTGTATTTTGTTCTTTTCATCTAATATAATATATATAATCCTCATGAAAGCATGTAAAATGAGTTACTACTCTACAGTAAATATCCATTATTCAAAGAAAAATTCCCAATCAATGAACTGATTGGTTCAGATACTATTAATGAAATATCAAGCAGGTTTAGGGTAGAAGATTCCTTTCTCACAAACAGACAAGGAAAACAAAGATGTAAGAAGGAAATCACTCTTATTCAAGGTCATTTACTAGTAAATAAATAAAAATGAAATTAATTCTACATTGTTACCCAAGATTCTGGTGGATAACAGGACCATTGAGAGGTGGAAGAATTTGATTATTTTCTCGTCATTTTTTTTTTATATAAGGCAAGAGAGTATCCTCAGTTTGAAAGTCAGCAGATTAGAAAGTTTTGTTAGCATACTAATTTGCAACCACCTAAATGCAAAATTAAAAAATGTTCTGGGGTTGTTTTACGCACATGAAGGATACACTTTTCAATAGAGGGAATAATGAAAAACGTAATCAAAAATACAAAAATTGAAAAAATGGTTGTTCTCACTTAATCAGAAGATCAAAAATCTTTTTAACTTCCAATAGAACCTTGTCTCATGGCAAACATCCAAGAAAGTGATAAGATGTCTTAAAAAACAATAGAATTCAAGAATTGCAGCTGAGCAAGAAGAAACTTTCCTATATTTATGAGATATTAAAAATTTATGAGTTTTAGTGAAATAACATAAAATATGACATAAGCCATATTAAGTTAATTACTTCTGTACAGTATATGTGTTCGGTTTCAAAATGAAAAAAAGTAACAGCTCTACGTTGGTAGAGTTGATGTCAAAAAGGATAAATTAACTAATAACAGCAAAATTGTGACATAAATAATACATTTTAATAAATTTCATTATTGTACATATTTTCTAGTAAAAATTAATTTTATCTTGAAAAAACAAATTATATTCAGATTAATTTGTTCCTTAATGTAGTTATAGAAACAGGATGAAACAACTATGACTGTTCTAAAGAATGATCAACATAATAGAGTAAAAATTACCTTGTCATTAATAATGCATTCCAAATCTTCAGATGATGGTGAGCCAAGAACTCCAAGAATATGATTCAATTGATCCAAATAATGTTTACCAGGGAATATTGGCCTGTTAGATAACATTTCAGCCAATATACATCCAACTGACCAGATATCAATTGATTTTGTATAACCCTGAAAGTAAGTAAAACAATTCAGAATATTGTAACTTACAGTAGCATTCATAATACAAATATTTCTATTTTTAAAATTAAAAATATTAAAGAGATAAATAAGCATTAATCTTTTAATTTTTGTATTTTCAACTGCATTGTATTGTTAAAAATTAACAGTACTCCCACAAAATTACAAAATCTATATTTTCTACAATTCCAATTGAAAACCGAAACTATTAACAAATAAGTAAAAAATGTGGACAAGATCCAAAAAAGTTGAAAAATATTTTATGAAAAGACAACACAAATTTTAAATTAATAAATTTAAATAATATATTATTTAAATTACAAATACCTGTAAATATTAATCTATCAATTTTTATGAACGTATATTAAATTACTTTTTTTTTACCTGAATATTTTTAGAAATTACTAATATAATTATAAAAATAATGATATCCATTGAGTCTGTTGATTTAAGATCATAGCCCAAAAGAAAACATTTGCTGAAAAAAATATATATACATGTATATATACGTAATATCTTACGTACAACTTGTTGCAAATGCTAGAAAAATTGACAAGGATTTAATAAGATCAAAAATTATAATGAAATACTACACTGGAACAAGTACTGAATATATCTGGGATGTGAAATTTTGATTCGTGGCAAATCATCCCACTACTTTTATTAGGTAAAATTGAAAGATTTAATAATAACAGTAGTACTAACAGAAGAGATTTGAGAAGTAAAGTATAAAGAGAAACCTTAATAAAATTTTATAAAACAGCATAAGTTTCAATTTTTCTGTATAGAATGGAAATGTAAAGTCTTATTAAGCAATCTAAAAAAGATTCATTGCACTATTAGTTTTATATTGTAAATACAGAGATTAATTAGATATTTTCAATTTTAGTGAGAGAATTAAAAGTTATGGAAAAAATTTGACAGACCAAATGTAAAAAATAAATGATGAAAAAAAACAGTTACATGGATAAATCTATTAGAAGGTAAGTTGATAGATTGAATAGTATAGGTAGAAAATCCAATTGTAGGTAATCCAAGAAGGGCTGGAAAGACCAGTATAGTCATAGCTGGTACTGGCCCAAAACATAAAGAAGAATTTAAATAAATTTCCTGAAGTATTCTTTTACATCCATGCAGTCAAGAGATGATGTTCATTTTACATTGTTGGGGTTATTCTTAGTTTCCCCGCATCTCTTGTTGGACCACACATCAAGTTTCAATCAGACACAATCATAATTTTGTTATTAGTAGTCACTTGAATTGATCAAATATTAAGGTTTGTGAAAAAATGTATGAAAGAGAATTTCATGTGATTATCAAACATTACATTCTGAAAGGTAAAACTACAAAAAAGCCTGGCTTTTTAAAATAAAGATAAAGCCAAGCTGATAAACGTTATGGTGAGGAAGAAACTAAGCGCTGTGATTAAAAAATCAAAATCAGATGCTTGGAATAAATTAATTTCTGACTTGGATTCCGACCCCTGGAGAAGAGGCTTCCAGATAGCAACTAAGAAGCTGGGTAGACAGCTCCCCTGCTTGTCTAGGGAGCAGACAAAGAGTGCGATAGTATCCATTTTCTGTACTGTGGAAAAGGAGTGGACTGAGATGCTCATGATGAAGTACACAAGTTCTCTCTAGGGGAGTTACAGTTAGCGACGAAAAAGATCAATAAAAAGAAAAGCCCAGGTCCAGATGGGGTGCTGGGGTCAGTAATAAGAAGATTGGCAGAGTGCCATGTCTGGGCCCTGTTGGAGGTGCTGAACGTGGCTTTTGGAAGGAGAGACTTCCCCTACAACTGGAAAGTTGCAAGGTTAGTCCTGGTCCCTAAACCTGGAAACCGGATGAAGAGAATAAGAATTACAGACCTATATATCTTTTATAATTCAATAGGAAAACTGTACGAACAGATGATTGCTAGACAGATACTGGAGGAGACAGAGCTCTCCGGTGGTTTCTCAGAGAATCAGTACAGCTTCATCCAGGGGTGCTCTACTGTTGATGCTATTAACTACGTGATGCAATGGGCTGCGAACAAGACCACCTGAACAAGGAGGAAAAGACAAATTCCTGTGCTAATTTTCCTGGACATACAGAATGCATTTAATAGCATTCCATGGTGTGTGGTGTTGGATGCATTGCGAGCAAAAGGTGTAAGCAGATACTTGTTGGCAGTCATCAACAGGTATCTGCATGAATGAACTCTACTGGTGGATACAGAGGAAGGACAGGAATACTTTAATATATTTGGTGGGCCAATATTTGGTTCTTGGGCCAATATTTAGGAATGTGGTGTATGATAGCCTTCTGTGCATGGAGTTACCAGGGGGCTCTGAGATGGTCGCGTAGGCTGACAATTTGACCCTGTTGGTGGCTGAAAACACAAAGGACTGTTGAAGAGTTGGCCAATGACACTATAAAGAAAGTCAGAGGCTGGCTCAGAAAAAGGGGAATGGAGCTGGCTCCTAACAAGACGGTGGTGTTGCCAATAGTTGGCCGACAGAAACTGAGGGATATGGCTGTTGTAGTAGATGGACAAATAATAAAGTAGGATAAGGTAGTTAAGTACTTAGGGGTACTCTTGGAGAGATCCAGGAAATTTAGTACCCATGCCAGGGAGACTGTTGCAAACGTTGAGAGGACCATGACTGCTCTAAGGAAACTGATGCCGACAAAGTCTGAACCAAGAGCAGGTGTAAGGAAGCTTATTTTATCAGTAGCAACATCTGTACTGTTATATGCGGCCCTGGCCTGGAGGTTAGTTTGAGAAATTAAGAGGAGCTGTCGGCTTTTACAGTGATTCCAGCGTAGACTGGTGATCACATCAACTATGGCATATTGGCAGTATCCAGGGAAGCAGTTGGAGTAATAGCCAGTGTGCCACCGATCAGCCTCAGGATTAATTTGATTTGCAAAATTCACAATGGGGTTCCCAAGAAGCAGGCAAACCAAATAATGCTGGAAGAATGGCAGGCGTCCTGGGAAGCCTAACTAAACGAGCATGAACCAGTCATCTGATTCCCCGACTTGAACCCTGTGTCCGGAGGGGTTGTGGGGGGTGTCATACTTCCTCACGCAGTTCCTCTCGGGCCACAGGGAATTTGAGGCATACCTAAACAGGTTCATAAGAAGATCCTCACCTGACTGTATACATTATGGAGCAGAAGGTACTCTGGAATATGTGTTCTTTGTTTGTGGCAGATGGAATGCTTTTAGAGTCTCGCCTAAACTAGCCAGCTTGACACCAGAAGATGTGATATAATTTATGATGAAAGAAACTAGACAATAGGAACTGGTATCAAGTATGGTACCAAATATTCTCAGTACAAAGGAAATAGAAGAGAGAACTGGAATGCTGGCTGGCTGAGCTAGGTACTCGGTAGGATTTTTACAGTGTCGCCAGTGGAATGATAGTTTCTGGGAAAAGTGAGAGAGGCAGAAGAGCACCACTGGAGAACAAAAGTGTGAAGAACAGCTCCCTGCTGAGCTGTTCGCTGATCCGCGCTTGCATGGATCAGGAATGCTGATGATGTACAGGGACTGAATCTGAAGGCTCCCATCGGGACTGTGGTAATGCTTCAATGCCGGTCTGGCCCAGGACTGGGGCGTTGGTGAGGGGGTTTAGGTTTAGTTGATAGGGCGCAGGAACATATACGCACTTTAATTAACACCTTGCGGAACCTGTGGTGAGTCTGACACTGCTCCTTATAGGGCGTATGTAACTGGTATTCCCCCTCCTCACAAAAAAAGTCCATTGATTACAACAGTTTACAAATGGTTTGGTTATTTTCAGATAAGTCATGCGCACAATCAACAATCAATGTTCCAAATAGGCTGTTGGGATTATAACTACTGAGAACATTGAAAAAATTCATGACGTGGTGATGCTGGGCAAATGCTTAAAAGTGTGCGAGAATCTCTAATGAAAGGGTGCATTATAATTTGCACAAATAGTTACAAGTGAAAAAATTGTCTTCAATGGGTGCTGCATTTGCTCACAAGTAATCAAAAGTATGAACAAATAAACATCTTTAAGCTTGGTTTGGGACTGTTTCAATATAATCAAGAGGATGTTTTGTATTCATAACAGCTGATGAAACCTGGATACAATACTACCAATCTGAAACCAAGGAACAGTAAAAAATAGTGGGTTGTATGTAGTCAGGAAACTTGCTCCAAAGAAGGTGAGACCCATTCCATCACCAGAAAAGGTGATGAGTCACTATCTTTTGGTATGCTCATAGCATAATCATTGAATTTTTGAAGAGTCAAACAATAACTGGACAACATTATGCATGGAGCAACATCTCTAAATGAGGAAATAAAGAGAAAGGCAATCTATCTGACAAAGAAGTTTCTTTTTACGAAGACAATGAATGCACCAGCTCCACTCTTCAGCAAAATGCAGAAGATTATCTTGAGAATTGAAAAAAAATGTCCTCAAAAAACTGTCATATTTTTGTGTAGACTTATCAAATACCCTTCTCCTCATATACATTCCATTTAAATGATTATCAATAATAAATTTATTAAATAAACCAACCTAATACAGTAATAAAACAGAACTCACCAATTCTTCCAGAACTTACACCACCTTTCATTGAATCCTTTCAATAACTACATCATCTTCATATTGATTTATAATAAATTATAACTTATGCAAAAATAATATTAGTGCACAAAAGGAAAAATATAAAGAAAATTGTAGCTTATGGCAGAAAAATTGTATGGTCTCAGACCCCAGCCTCAGAATATAAAATAAATATATTCAAGATAGTTCAAACTTAAATAAATTGCCATATTCATAATCTATTTGATGGCTCATCATGTTATGAATGAATTTAAATTTTGGAGTGTTATATTTTTCTTATTATTTTTTTAATCTATATTATTTTTATTACCATTACTGCTGAGAACTCAAGTGTCCTAAATTATTTTCTATATTTGTTATTTTATGTTAGTTAAAAATATCATGTTCATAAGTTAAGTTGATTTTCCATTTTACAGGCACTAAAATAAGTTCAGAGAAACAAATAAATGGTCAATTTATTTGTTTTACCAATATAACTCTAAAAAATATACATAAATATATAAGGTAAAATCAAGAAACTCAAGAAACTGAAAGATATTCTACCAGTGAAAATAAAAAAAAATCAAATAATCATAAATCTGAAAAAGCTTAGTTTTTGAGTTAAAGGTTGTGAAAAATGTCAGCCTGATTTCAACTCAAAGAGTAAAATGAAACCATATTGAAATTCTTTGAACTTAAGGAATACAATTTGAAGGTTTCATATGATTTTTCAACTGAAAAATTTAATAAAACCAAATAGATTCCAAATCTATATGCTATTAATTTTGAAAAGTTACTTATAAAACAAGTTTTTAGGTTTCATATACAATAAATTCATTAAATTGACAGTAAAAAAAAAAGAAGAAATGTTGCAACAAAATGATTCTTATTTTTGTTTAAAATTATTATACAGTATTTTTCTGCCAAGTTTCAGTCTGTTTTATATTTAAAACAGTCTGATAAAAGTCAACTCTCTTCTTCATATTCTGTTAACATTTACATAGATTTTCTCAGGATAAGATTCTGTACAAAATCTTTCCTTGTTTTGTGAGACACACAGGGTGTCTCACAAAACATAATTATTAACAAAACATAACATAACAAAACATAATTCATAAAAACAAATCAAAAAGAATTAAAGGAAAAAAATAACTTTTAAAGTTATACTTAAATTCTAAATCTTAAATATTTACAATAAAGACCAACACAACTCACTGATTACTGGTAACTATGCTTCAAATTAGTTACACTACTTTGTTATGGATATGAAATTAATGTAGCTACATCCAATTAATCTAAAGTTCAGTATTCAAGGTGCAGTTCAAAAGTAAGGGGTGATAGGTAAGAAAATGAGAAATTTATTAATGGCTTCAAATATTAACATATTTATTTTTCTTCATAATAACCATTTCGTTCCAAACACTTTTGATATCATGAAACATGTTTCTTCAAATCCACTGCAAAAAATTCTGCCATCTGGGATTGAAGCCATTTTGCACCAAGATTTTCAACTTTCACTTTCCTGAAATCATTGAGATGGAAGCCAGTTTTTGACGCATAAGAAGAGATGGTAGTCACTGGGCATGAGATCAGGACTGTACGGGGATAATAAAAAATCTCCCATTCAAATTTTTGAATTGTTTCTGCTGTGCATGCAGCATGTGTGGACATGCATTATCGTGAAGAGCTATTACTAATCTCAGCATTCATCGACATCGCCTTTGAATGGCAAGACAAGTTTAGAAAGTATTTCACAAGAAACTAGTGATGTGATTGATGTTCCAAGTTCCATGAAATCAATCAAAAGCACACCTTTGTGGATCCAGAATGTAGTTGCCTTGATTTTTTCGAAGCTGGGCTTGTTTGAATTTTTTTGGTTTAGGTGAAGCAGAACTAAATAAAAATACAAAAAATGCCACTGCATTTATTGTTGTTTCATCTCAGCACTGATGTATGAAATCCACGTTTCGTCACTAGTGTTGATATGGAAAAAAGGTTTCTCTCTCAAGGTTAAAGCAGTCAAGAAAAGCATGTGCAGACGTCATTTTGCAAACTTTGTGAGCACTTGACTTGTCAACATTCTCAGCACCTATTGTGCACACAGTTTACAGTAACCTAGAGTGTCAGTCATGATTCTCAACAATATCGTCTGAAACTTCTGGAATTTCTAGAATAAGATTGCTAATCATAAAGTGATGATTTTCTATCACTTCTGCATTCACGCACCAGGCCTGGTACTTCTCTGTTCATTGTGAACATTTGAACAACCTTTCTTGAACTCATGATACCACTACTTCATTTTTCCTTTACTCACTGCAGTAAGCCCATATGTTACACACAACTGATGATGAATTTTACACACAATCTTGCAAAGGCAAATAACAATGAACTGACGGCAATGTGGCAATTACATACCCAACAGATCACTTAATGTTACTGCAATTGCTTGAATCAATCAGTGTTGCCAATTGCTATTTATAACTTATTGGCCCTTACTTTTGAACTGCACCTCATAACACTGTTCTCTGAAGATAATTTTATTTAATATTTTTTTCTCCTATTTTTTTTAAATTTGTTTGATTTCTTTTCACTCACAATAGAATTATACAAACATGCCAGTAAAAAGAACAGAAATTCAGTTACAGAACATACCATAGTTTCTTCAGTGGTTCCACTATAACACTAAGTTGTTTGGTATAATAATACTAACCTTTGAATTCAACATTATTTCAGGTGCTCTGTACCATCGTGTAGCAACATACTCTGTCAAAAATCCTGTGTGATCATGATCAGGATCAGCTACCCTCGCCAAACCAAAATCACAAATCTATATATATAAAAAAAAAACATACTATAGAAGAGAAAGGATTACATAATTCTAACAGAAATCAAAAACATTAACTGAAATAAGATTGTATTTTATACCTCACTAACAGTTTAATGTGTAATTTTATGAACATGATTTATATAAAATTTGATTGAATACACTATCAAATGAATAAATATAAAAAATTTTAAATGTGTTTCTGAGAAAATTATCTCATAAATGCTTAACTTGGTTAGTGAAGTTAACTTAACCATTTACAAGCACATAATTTGTGGATTCTGAAACTCTGTTCTCCTAAATATAATAAACAAGAACTTTTAGTGTATTAATGAATAGTGTATTAATATAATTTAGAGAGTTTTTTGAAAAATAAAATGAAAAACTATAAATCCATTAAAATTGAAGGGAAATGTTTATTAAAAAGAAATTATGGATTATGACTCAGAATGCTCTGTCCTTGATAAATCACTCCTGCAATGAGGGAAAAATAGGTAGACTGCATTCCACTTCAAAAGGTTATTATAAAAACGTTATATTATTCTGAAGTATATATTACAATGCAAAGTGTATGTATACCAAAACATAAATCAAAGAAATACACTCTGGGGTATTTTCCTCTGTCAATTTTTCATTGAAGTCATTACAAAAAAACTCCTTAAAACAGTTACAACATTTTTCATTTAAGTGAGTGGAAACATCACAAAGCTTAAGTATTTTGACACAAATAAATTTTATCAGTCATGAAATCACCAGTAAGATAACACAGGACTCCATTTCCAAGAAATGGAGTTTTTTTTGGAGTGGACTCCAAAAATGGATTCCTACAGGAATCCATTTTTTGTCCACTTTTTAAGTAAACCTGATGTAAAATGACTGTTCTTCTTAAGAATGGTTATAATATTTCCAATATTATCTCATGGCAGGTCACCTAAAGAATACAAATGCTTAAAATAAGCTGAAAATTAAACAAGTATACAATGTACCTTCATAATTTACAATGGTATGGTAATCTTTCGAAAAGTTGTAATACATAATATTAAAGTAACAAAAATATTCTTTCATGGAAAGAAGTTAACATAAAATATTAATACTGCTTTAACTTTTACACAATAACAAAAAATAACCAACATACATATCAACTGTACATATGAAAAAATTTCAAATTAGATCAATCATGTAATTATAGAGTGGAGTTAAATTTCAATTAAATTTAATACGATTGGTAAATATAGTACCTTGAGGTCACAAGTCGTATTAAGAAGTAAATTACTAGGTTTCAGGTCTCTGTGAAGTACATTTGCTGAATGAATATATTTCAAACCCCGTAGTATTTGATAAAGGAAATAGCAGATGTGATCATTACTGAGTCTCTGAAACAAGCAAACAAATAATTAAATACAACATTAACTGTACAACATTACACTACACAACACTTAACTGGATGTATTAGGTTATAACTTTACTGTATTTGTAAATTTCCTTCTCAACAATTAACTGACTATAACAATCAGTAAAGAAACCTCTATAAAGTGATTGTTTGCAATCAAAACAAATTTTCAACAGAATTTTACTAATATTGTATTCTTTTTTGATAAATTATCCTAAGTCAGCAAGTTCCTGAAAATTTTTCATCATGAATAAAAAAAAAGCTTTGTTACATTGCATCATGATGCAATAATAATAAATTAAACTGTGATTAGAATTCATAAGTTCTTTAACTATTGTAGAACAAAAGGCATCTCATGGCAGAACTCCTGAGCCCAAATCATTATCATTATTATTAACTGATTCACACCTCATTAAACCATCCAAACCATTCAAAATGCTGAGTACAATTAAAACAAGTTTTATTGTATGCTTGCATCAACACATCATGTTTTGATAAATACACATAAAATTTCATTCTTATATGTTGCTTGGGTAAATCACTCATTACAAAAATGGCAAAAATATACAATGACTGACTTAAACAGTTACAGCATACAAACTGTACAACATACAAAGAATGATGTATTAGGTTTTACTGATGGTACAACCACCTATCAATGAAATTCCCATGACTTTTACTTACTTTTTGAACAAACCTCCTTCATGTACATAAGGTGATCCAGAAAGAAAGGTCAGTGTAGGAAGTAGTACAGAAAACTCAATACAGTCAAAAACACAATTTAGAGATTCTTTGTTTTTTAGTTATAGTCTTTGAAATAATTGCTTTTTTATTTCCTGATATAAGTAAATTATGATCCAAATATCAAATACACATGTGAACTTTGTTATCTAGAGTGAAACTTTTGGTATCAAGTGAAAAATTTAAAAAAAAGTTTAAAAATATTTTCTAATACTTAGCAAAATAATTTAAAAAATATGGGCCAAAAAAATCTTTTCATGCTTTAGGTAATATAATGAAGCTTTTTTATAATCTAAAAAATGCACTGCAAATAATAAACTTCATTTTTAAATCTAAATATAAACTATGACGATGTAGTTTGAAAATGAATGTTAGAAAACCCAAAGTAATGAGAAAGGAGACAATTAGTTACAAAGACTGTCTATGCAAAAGAAGGTTGAACTGAAGACATAAAACAGTTCAGTTCACAGTTCACATTAATCAGGTGTAAAAACATAAAATAATAAAACTGTCACAGTAAGTGTGTCAGACGATGGATTTCTGGTTTTAGTTAACTTTGAAAACAAAACTCCCACTTTTTTAGCTCTAACTCTAGTTCCTTTGAACCGATTTGTTTGAAGATCAATAGGGCTCTATTCCCAATAGGTTTACATCACCCCCTAAGTTTTGTCAAAATGGTAAGATTTGCATCTGGTAGAACGGACAATAAACTCTTATACATACATACCTACATACAAACACATGTATATAAACATTGCATAACTGTGTTCAGGAGACACCAAAACATAACGAAAAGCTGGTCCTCCTCCCTTCCAACACCCCCTTAGAAAATCTGACAAGTTGCAGTAGCGATTTCTACAAATTCTTTGGAAATCAGCTAAAAAAAAATAGTATTTATTGTATTACTGTTCAATTATTTAAGTTTCTCATTTAGGATATCAGAATTTAATCAAAAAAATTATTTCTAGTTAAACATTTAATTTAGTATACATTATAATTTATTTAAATATTACTTATGACAGTATAAATATAATTATTTTGTACACTTCAGCAGTGCTACGTAGGCATTGTATAGAACAGTTAATAAACATCAAACCAGTCTTATCTCTTAAACTAATATATTCTTAAAAAATAAAAGGAAATTTAAAAACTGTGCTTAGTAGAACAAAAAAAAAACTGAAATGCACCCAAACCCTGTTTTTGGCTCTAACTCTGGTTCCTGTGAACTGATTCACTTGAAAATCAATAAGCCACTACTCCCAATAGGTTTAAATCACCCCACAAAGTTTTGTCAAACTCGGTTAGGATTTGGATTAAATACAGCAGACAAAAAATCTAATACATTTATATATATTTAAATAAACATGCCTACGTGCAATAGTGATTTCCAAATTCTTTGGAAATTTGCTAAAAACAAGAATATCAATTTTTAACAAAACATAAATAGTTGCAATGTAGTAAGATGGACCAAGTATCTTGAATAATGTTGTTTGTCTATACAAGATGAGAAGTGTGAACACTAAGAAAAAGGAAAATAGTAGAAGCATTTGAGATGTGAGCAGGAAAGATAATGGAGAAAATTAAATGGGCAGACATAGTAAAAAAAAAAGAAAAGAAGTAATGAGGAAAGTGAATGAAAATCAAAAAAATTAGCGATAGGTAAGTTAGGATATATAGGGGAACATAAGAATTGATTAACATTATACTAGAAGAGTCAATAAAAATCCAGAAAAGACAGACCAGATTGAGTGAAAATTATAGGCAATCTAAACTGAAATGGGAACTATTAGAAGCTCAAACGTTTGGCTGGGTACAGAGGACCTAACTCAAGCAGATAATTATTTGATGATGAATGTTAAGTGAGCAGATGAGTCACACAACCAAAACACAAAAAGCAAGAGATGATCCTAATCCTTTCTCGGTTATTACAATATTATTAGTGATACAACAGATACATAATAAAAAACCTCCTTCTTTGAATGTGGAGTGATATAATTATGCTACTAAGCTATTTCAAATTCAATATCTTTTAACTTCCAAGTTTAAAAATATCCTTTTGTACGTATTTTATTTATTCATCAGATCATTTATGGTTTTAAATTAATTTAATATAATATTTTTTAAATAATCTAATTTTTAAAATTTAAGATTATTCCAAAATTGTTATTTTATGTTTATTTACATATAAATGTTCTACAATATTTGTATTTTTTTTATAGGTTGTTATATACCCTAAAAATATTTCCTTAAATGACCTGTTGGTTTTGCCTACATCTATTTGTGTACAACTATGAGATTTACTTTTATAAATTTCTCACTAAATCTACCAATGTATTGTTTTTAGCGGATTTCCAAAGAATTTTTGGAAACTGCTACTTTGCCCAGTCAAATTTTCTACGGGGTAGTCAGGGGGAACGGACCAACTTTACTTTAAATTTTGGAATCTGAACATTTTGGACATTTTCATGAACATTTTGGATTCTGCAATGTTTCTAAACATATGTATAAATAAGATTTTTTATCCATTCTACTGGATGTAAATCGTGACCGATTTTCATGAAACTTAGTGGGGTGATGTAAACCTATTGCGAACAGAACTCTATTGATTTTAAAGTAAATCAGTTCACAGGAATCAGAATTAGAGGCAAAAAACTTGGTTTTTGAGAACAGTTTTTGCTTTTTTTTGTTCTACTGGACAAAAAAAATTAATTTTTGATAATACCAACAGATGCAAGTTGCTTTCCCAATGGTCTGAAAACATCAAGTTTGTAACCAACATCAGATTTCTAAGAGCACCACCAGGTGCGAGCTGGTTTCGCAATGATTCAAATTCAAAATATCATGTTTGAAGTCGTACCAGATTTTTGTGAGCACCTCCAGGTTCAAGCTAGTTTTGCAAAAATCCAATATGTGATCTGATATGAAGAAAAGTGGTTAGTGTCCAAAAATCAGTTTTGAAGTTTTAATTGTTTTGGATCAATTTGAAGCTTTTCTTTTTTCTTGAGCATGACTTCAAAAACAAATATATTATGGGTAACAATATCAAAGTTGGTTGTCAGCAAGTAACACTGTTAAGCAACTGATGCAGCTACAATTAACTATGTGAAAAGGAGGAAGAAAAAACAAATGTACAAGTACAATGTTTATTGGAACAATACAGAATATCTTGCAGTATTACAAAAGTACACATGATACTAACATGACATGAATTACAAAAAAAAAACTGAAAGCTAGCTAAAACACCAAAAGAAATATTTTTTCAAAAATCATTACTGCAGTGCCACGCTGTTTCTTTCTTAACTAAAATCAGAAATCTGCCCTTCTGATGTATTTACTTTAACAGAGTTATTTTTATTAATAAGCTCTAAATGTGACATTTCTAGCAGATTTTAATGAATAAACTGTAAATCACTTTGTCATGTACATTAACTATTTTATTTATATTGTTATTTAGTTATTGATTTTTCAAGGAAATTGAACAAATTTTTAAATTTGTCAAAAAATAGTAACTGCAACAAATTCTATTGACAATGTAGATAAAAAATATTTCAACAAAATACAATAAATTAAGTTTAAACATTTATTATCTTGTCTGACTTAATTTAAAAAATGTACTATTTTTAATGAAAAAAACTGATTAAAAGGATTTTCTAAGCCTTTAATACATTTTAATGAGTACTAAAATGCATTTTCAATGTAAATTTTTCAAAATTTTACTGATTAGATATTCATTAAAGGAGTACAGATTGGAAAAATGAAAATTATATAAACTGAGAAAGGTTAAACAGAGTAGGTTTTTTTTTAAAATTGCTTGTTTGCCAGAAACAGCTTTATATCACAAACTCTATGACATCACCACCTGACAGCCCAAGTTCATCACATCATGAGTTCAGTAGACTATTCTGTTGTGCAGTGTGCTGTATTGTCCCTTAGAGTTCGAATAAATTTTATTTTATAAATTTTAATTCCATTTTTATTTATTTACGAGGGCTATTCAGAAAGTAAGGAACGTTTTGGAATTTTAAAAAACCAAGTACAAGAAAAACTTTTTATTATATACATGTGAAAGAGGGACTAAATACTACTTTTCAACATAATCACCATACAAATTCAGGCACTTATCATAGCAGTGGACAAGCTTTGAAATTCCTGTGTCATAGAATTCTGCCGCCTGTGATCTCAACCACTCAGAGATGCACCCATCTTGCACAAAATTTGTGGTAGCCTAGCTTCTGTGAAACAATTTCAAACAATAAAGTCCGTGAAACTTGTGGGAAACATAGAGAAAGCTCAGTTATTGTGAAACGGCAGTTTTCACGGATCTTTTCGTCAACTTTGGAGACCAGATCGTCAGTCACAATGCTCGGACGTCCAGTCTTCTCTTTATCGTGAACGTTTGTTCGGCCATTTTTAAACTGAATGCACCACTTCCTGACAGAACTTTCACTCATTACGTTGTTCCCGTACACTTCACACAGTTCCCGATGAATTTCTATTGGTTTTAAGTTTTTTGCCAACAAAAAACGAATCACAGACCGCACCTCACAACTGGCGGGATTTTCGATTGCAGCAGTCATTTCAAATTTGTATATAAAAAAATGGGCAGTGCGGAGATGTTCCCGTTGTCACGGCTGGACGCTGACTGAGGTGTCGAGCACAAGCACACCAATATATACGCGATTGGCGTGCGCCTATCGGGGTCAGGTGGAAACGTTCCTTACTTTCTGAATAGCCCTCATATCTTGATTACTATCCTTCCACTAGGATTTTATACATAAAAATAATAAACCATATTATTAAAAATGTTGTGCAGCAGTGTGTACAGATGTTTGAACCACAATGACAAAAAAATATGCGAACTAAAAATTCCATTAAAATTAATTACAAGGCACTTAAAAAATTTCAATTACTAATTAAAAAATTGCTAATGATTGGGAAGAAAACAGATCCACTGTTTGAAACTGGGAAGTGTACCTTCTGTGTTTGCAATTCTGTGTTTGCATTCTGTGTTTGCATTGGTTGTTAGAATCTGAAAAATTTGACCTGATAGAGCAAACAACACATGAGGGAACAATTGTACTTGGTTTTTGGGAACAGCAGTCCAAAAATTTATTCAGGACTACAGATTTTTTATAACAAACATACCTCAGGTTTTTTTAACTGGATTATCAGCTATTAATAAACACTTTTTAACCCAAACTTTTGTTTTTAAACTTAAGTTGTACGTAGTAATTATTAAAACCCATGATTTGATATCAGTCTGCTGGATGTTGGATTTTTGTCACTCAGATGCTCATATTCACATTATACTCTCAAGCGTAGATGCTTTTATCATCAGTTAAAATGCAATGCAAGATGGTAGTGCACAGGACAGGCAATGTTTCATGATGTTATATGTAGTAAGGTCATGATGGGGATTGAACTACGAGATATCACAGCCTACTTTATTTATCTAGCTTATGTATGGAATGTATGCACGGTTTATAATTCAAATTTTTTTTCTGTTCTACACGTAATAATAATTAAACAGATAACAATTTTTCTGTTGTGTGCCCGTTTAATTTGAATAATAATGGTGTTTCAAAAAGGACAGAATCCTAAGATTAAGAAGGTAAATTTTATTTCTCCCTATATGTCAGTTGAAATGTCCTTTTCTTATTTATTAGTGCTATACCAGTATAAATTCATCTCTACTGTGTTAGTTATGTCATTTTCTGAGGACGAACATGTGTTTATTATTGAGACTTATTGCGCATATAAATCTTATGAATGAGTGAGACAGGTTTCGGATAAAATTTCCCAATTCTTCAGTTTCTAATAAGTTGACAATATCACTTCTGATTAATAAATTTTGTGAGACTGGGAGTGTACAAGATTGGAAAAGCACATGTCGAACATCCTGTTAACAATAGAAGTTCTGGAGGATATGAAAGAACATTTGACTCGCTCACCCAGAAAATCGCTCAGAAAGTTATTTTCACAGGCTGGGCTTTCAGGGCTACTATAGAATTACAATTGCATGCTTACCGCATTGCTATCGTTCAAGTACTGAAAGAAGTAGACCACGAAAAACATTTACAGTATTGTTGTCGGTTTTGTTCTCTTGTTGATGACAATGGTATAGAAATATTTGATTGTGTTTACTTCAGCGACGAGGCCCAGTTTCCCTTAGAAACCTTGGCTACATTAACAGCCAAATCTGCCGAATATGGAGTGCTGAAAATCCTCACATGTTTCATGAACGACCATTACACACACATAAAATTGGTGTTTGTAATGTGGCCTTTACTATTTGACAAATCTGTAGACGATGTGGTTTATCGCAACTTAAATGAACAGTTTATTGCCATATTAGATTTACATGAATGAGAATGTCGGTTCCAGGAGGATAACGCAACATTGTCATACTGCTAATGAAATGCTGGATATGTTACAGGAATTTTTTGGCCATCATTTGATATCAAAAGGGTTGTAACCTCCAAGATCCCTAGATCTTTTCATTTGGGGCTATTAAAAAGTTATTTTTTAAAATCAATCCTCATACACTTGATGAATTGAAGTCTAACATTGAAAGTGAAATTTTAAACATTGCTGAGCAAACATTACGAAAAGTATCTGCAAATGTTACGACACGTACGAACCTGCATCAGGATCACAGGAAATCATTTTGAACATCTATTGTAAAGTTATTAAAGGTAATTTTGATATTGTAGTAAAAGTATTTAATTAACATAATATTTTTGTAATAAATTCACCTCGTCAAACAAAGGGGTTGCCTCCTTTGAAACACCTGTTGTTACCAAAAAAGTCATTTTTTTTTTGGTCTTCATAATAATAAGTTGTTTAAATATGTCCATACATATAATTTATAATACAAATATCAAAAATATAGACATTTTCGACAAAATTAAATTTCATAAATAATAAATTAATTTATTTTAATGTAATTATAAAATTAAATACCACCTGAAGACACGGGATCATGAGAAAATCAATTCTTGGAATTAATATGGTAAGTTAAAGTTACCTATTTATTGTGTTTTGGTGGTTTAAATTTCATTTAATATTAAATATAGAAACATACATAAAAGGAAAACTATTAATAATAATAATAATAATGACAAATATGATATCTAAAAAACTGCCTGTGACCAACATGATAATGTAAATTAGACAACTAATATATAATTTAAAACTAGAATTAGTGCAACAGTTGCACGTAATAAATTTAATAATGGTAATTATAATCATCAAACATAGTAGAATACTCTTAAAATCAAACATATCATCGGCAAAGTAAAAAATAATTTTTAAAATATTATTAACAGTAATTATAAATTATAACACCTAGAAAAATGACAAATATGTAAGTATAAAAATTAATCTGTGAATCACCAAATTAATTATGAAAGGTTTACTTAAGTTGTTAGAAGACCAAACCTGGCATGTTGGTATTAGCCAAGTTAACAAAAATGCAAATTTTAGCATTCAACCAACTCAGAAGATAGAAATTCATAAATTTATTTCAAGAATAAAAACTTTTTAATCTGAATTTCAGCTTTTTAGCATCTTAAGAAGTGAACAAATTAGTATCCATTGATTTAGTCCTTATATTCACCCTTTAGATGTAGACTTTTTTGGAAAGACTTTTAACGTATACCAGGGTTTATGCAAAATCCTTTCTGCAAGATATAAATTTTCTACTTTAGGATAACCAGATACACTGAAGTAACAATTTTTCTTTTTAATTTTATGTACAAAAATTACAAATTTACTTAAAAATTATATACTTTAAGAAAGCAATAATAAAAAATACCTGTGTCTTCAGTAATTTATAAAGGTCTGTTTCCATGAGACACTGTACAATGTACACATCTTTCATTTGATCTATTGTCACTGCCCTTAAAATGTCACGTATATCGATAATCTGTAACAGAAGTAAACAAAACAATAAAAAAAATTCAATAATTCCAAAAAGTTATTGGTTATTTTAAATTTAATAATCAATAAAGTCACATTAATTTCAAATACCTGAATTCATTAACACGTGAATTCATGTGTACACATACACATAGAAATAAAATTACATCATATTATGTACATTGAAATATAAATATAATACAGCACGGTATTAGGATGGCATGACAAAACAATAATAGTGTAAAAATGGGCAAATAAGCACAACTTTGACCTATGAACACATGATGTCACACCCCCTCCAGATCAATATCAAAGTCAACCCCTCCCATCCACGAACCAATAGGATTGCAATATTTTGGCCACGTGATGCTTAATTGCAAATGGTGTCGAGGATAAAATGAAACGAAGACATAGCAAGTTACTTCCCAGTAATATCAGGTGTTTAGTTATAGGTCCTTCGATCTTTGGTAAAACAAGGTTTTTAATTTAATTGACCATAATGGTTTGCGTTTTAGCAATTTGTATGTATTTTCTAAATTTACCGAAATATGTATTTTTACAAGAAGTGTTATTTGACACTGAAGATATAAATTATCACCCTTTGGAACAGTGGTAGTCAACCTGGTCCCTACTGCCCACTAGTGGGTGTTCCAGCTTTCATGGTGAGCGGCAAGGGTATGTCCGATACTGTAGCACTTTCCTTTTTTTAAATTTAATTGGTTTTTTAAACAAATTTTCATAGCATTATTTAAAAACATTTTCATTAGGTTTTCATAAAATTTTCTGTGACAATTAAAATTTCAGAAAATATACTATTTATATCGCCGGCACATAAGTTTAGTTCACATTACATAAGTAAAACTAAATGGCACTATAGTGCAACCACAAACAAAAGAGCCTCGTCCCAGAATAGCTCGCAGATCTGGTCAATATGCAGTTAGATTTGTGAGAGTGAGCACGTGCCTACAGCTTCAAACAAAATATTGTGAAATATTGTGTTATTTTATAAAGATTTATTCTGCCAAACTTAGCAAAAGTACGACATAAAGTATTTGGTAAGTAATTATTATTACACGCTTTAACTTGCTGTAAGTAAAGTTACTTCCCTACTTTATAAATCATCATTACTGTGGAACCGGTGGGCGGTTAAAATATAATACTACTAACAGAAATGCAAAAGTGGGCAACAGATATAAAAAGCTGACTACAATTGCTTTGGAGGATGCTGTTGCTCCTGAAGAAACAGAATCAAATTCGGTAATGATTTTTGTGAGTGTTGTTTGCAAAAAGCAAAGCAATAGTACAAATTACTTCGTTACAGGACATCCTAATAATATTGCAATGTTCTATTTATGTCAGACGTACAGAAAAATCCCAAAATAACTAGTATGAGACAACACAAACTTTTGGTATTCCAGCAAGACATATGTAATGTAAGGCATGTTTACGAAGAACACATAGCCCGGACATGACATTTGATGAATTTAAATACTTACGCGTTTGTATATGAAATCGCAACAAAAATAGTTTCTTAGTCATTGATAAAGAAAGCGCAAATACAAAGGGCCGCTACCGCTTTAACTTCGACTCTACAATACAATACAATTTGTTACAGAGTACAAAACGTACACGCTAACCTGCACCGTTTTGAAAAGCCCGTGCCCTAGCCTGGAGAACCCTGTAAAAGTCAGCGCGCTAGCGAGCCCGCTAACCTGTACGCTTCCGTTAGCGGGTCCGCTAACAATTCTGCTGGCATATACATACATATGTATGTATATATACATACATTTGTGAGAAACATTCTTACATATATCATTACTTTTGGTTATGTCTACGATGGAGGATGGCCAGCAATCACCTTGAAGATCACAAAGATTCGAAAGAACATCAAGAAAAATATATGCGGCCTTGCAACTCGGTTTGAGTGAAAGAGATTACATGTATGAGAAGAAATTTAAACATATCACCGAACCGATCGAAAAAATATCGACAGGCGAAATAATCGGGGTAAGCCTAATGATGAAGTCGAATCTGCAATTCCGATAAACCATCCGCATCCCGCGATGAAAGATAACGAAAAGCATTATGAATATGATGATGACGTACAGATGGACGATTATCGGGTTAGAATGATGAGAAAATGAGAAAAGAAATGGATGAACCCACCGGAAGAAGTTGTAATTAAACGTATGCAGTCCGAGTTGAACGAACGCATACAAACTAAAGGGACTGTTCCACCTGAGTTTACATCACTTGCTGATTTACGGGAAGTGGAGATGCCGGGACAGATGAGGGTAGTGCTTAAGCTTAAAAGACTTACGTCCTCACCTACAGGAAAACTGCATGCAGGTCGTGGCACGGTGAAGAGTCAATTTGAAGGCGAACTGGCTAGGAAGTACATGCTTGATGGCGTAAATGATGTAAAAAATAAGATCGATAAAGTTTACGGAATTTACTTCAAACGTGATTACGTGAATTTACGAAACGTGATTAGTGAAAATCGGAGACAAATCTGTATATTTCGATCAAGACGAAGGAAATTTTATAGACAACACAAGATTCCAAGGCACGCGCAGATTATGCGAAATCCTTTTTAAAAATGAACAGGTCCGTAAATATATGCCGACGAAGACCTCAGAGAGTAAAATGAGATTCTCATGCTTACGAATGCTCATAAAGATTACCGATACTCATCGAGACATGATAAAATAAAATCGAATGTCCGTTCAAAATATAAGAAAATAAAGAAATCTTTTCCGACACAGAAGAAAAACTGGCAGAGGGGACAACATAAGGACAACAATGGTTTTTTATGCGACCGCAAGACTCGATTATGTCTACTTTGAAGATCCGAAGGACTTTTGTGAAAGATTAAAATTGTTGATAACTTCAAAAGAGGCCGTTCATAACAGACGGCTATTTTTAAGGTGAAGTTTAATGTAAGAAGAGAAAATCTCATAGAAGGAGAGGTTTAAAGATATGGGACAAAGAGGTGGAATTGGTCATCAATAGACAACAGGCGGCATAAAAGAAATTTATTCAATTAAGAACGGATGGAGCTACGGCAGAATGTATAAGGTAGGAATTTGGGGAAGCAGTGGTGAGAAAGAGACAAATAGATTCGTGGATTAAACACTATACATACAAATTTGTGGTATAAACGTATCAAGGAGAATCAGATTGAGCAGATACAGGAAGAGGTAATCTTTGATCCGATGATTAAGGAACTGGATGAAGTATTACGGAAAATTAAAAAAAAAAGGAAAGCAACGGGTATGGATGGCTTGAATTTGGAACCGATTAAATATGGAGGTGTATTTCTGATTTACATTTTTTCAACTTATTAATATATGCTGAAACAAATATGATCCCAGAGATATAAGGACATCAATAACTATATCGATTTCAATTTACAGATGCCTTGCTGTATGGGGGCGGAGACATGGGCAACACAAACAAAATACTTAACAGAGTATAAGCTACAGAAATGCGCATTCGTAGAAGTGTTCATTTTCGGATAAGATCCCCAACGTAAAAACTCGAAACGACTTTCATGTGAAGCGTAAAATGGACGGATGAGTCCCAAGGAGGTGCTGAGACAGGCCAATGGGAAAAAGGAATATTGGCAGACCAATGAAGATAAGGTGATAGAACTTATCACTCAGTTTAGTGAACGGCAGATTAAAATGGAATTTCCTATTAGTAACTTATAGAAATTATTCTTTTGAAACCAGAAGAGGTATTATCACTTAATCCTGGAAAGAAGAAGAGGAAGAGAAGAAGAAGAAAGAAGAAAAAAAGGAAGAGAAGAGGAAAGGAGAAGGAGGAAGAAAGATGGAAAAAATCGAAGACGTAGATATGAAGTTGAAAGATGAATGAACAGTGAAATCTGCGTTGAAAATGATAAGGAGAATCCGGATCAAAATAAAGTTTTTATTCTCGAAGTGATGTAAAACAAAAAAAAAGCAGAAATCGGCGTATAATGAAACGACTAAAATGTGTTCAGAACCGCCTGTATTATATATATTATACGATAAGAAAACTATGAGATGCTTATTGCACTGCTGTTCGTTTGAGTAGTTTGTTTTGCGTTTATTGAAGTACGTTCTTACACCGATGGAAATGTCAATCGTGACATCTAAATCGGTAGCATCCTGACGAGGCCAAGCTGTTAACCGAGAGATGTTATTGGGTCTGTGGGTTCAGAAGATGACCTCCAGTAAAGCCCATTAGGGCTAGGTACGGAAGGGGTGGCGTGGCGACCGAAATCGTCACATGGCGGGATCTTCCCCTTCGGGGTCAGGATGTTCTTTAAAAGTCAATTTTACTCGATCGAACACAATCAATTTCATATTAGTCTTCGATTCAGTCGTTTTGGAACCATATAAGTTGCACAAGTCCGCCGAACCGATTTTCAACGGCACGGTGAACGCCATACTCGTAATCTGCAACATAGAGGTTAGTATATGAACGGAGAAGAAGGATACTTGATGCACGATTTTTTCCTACCGTTGAACGAGGTTACAAGATTATAGAAACACCACCGCATACGAAATTTATCTTCCTGATAATACAAACCGGATTCACTACATCACGATACATGTTGTGGATCAGAACTGAAGTAAAGTCAATTTTAAAGGGAAAATAATTACTGCACGTCTTCATTTGGGGAAAAGAAAATAGAATTCTAAAATCGGATTAGTTATCGAACAAGGAGGAGGAGGAGGAAAAGGGAGTGACAGCGACTCCGAGCAGCAGTCGATAAGTAATTGTAAGGCGAATAACATTTGAAAACAGAAGTTTTCTACAATCGTTGGTATTTACAGTTTTGGAGACAAATAACGCCATAACGGATCATTCAATCACACTCGTGCACCATAGGCCTCTTCAACGATGAAAAAAGAATACCCGCTCATCTACACACACTCGGCGGAAAGTTATTTGCTGTTGATGGGTAAATTATTGTATAAAGATAACACAGTAGACGTCAGTTTAGAAACAGTCAGTAATAGTATTACTTTTCTATTCCATGAAATATCAGGCGAGGAGGTGGACCGCGTAAGAAATCCGGATATAAACACCACAATGAAAAACTTCCTTACTCTAGAAGAAAGCGACAAAAATTACATCAGTCTATCGGACGAGCATCAGCACTATGAAACACAGCTCAGTAAATGGAAAATTTACGATTCATACACCCTTGAAGATGTTAGTGGGATTCGCAGAAGACTACAAGAGAATACTTTTGAAAGTAAAACAAGAACTGTTAGTTCAAAGGTCTTCTCCGACATTAATTATGTTTATTTAGTAGTAGGTAAAACAAATTATAATTAGACACTCTGAAGTCGTGTGGTAGAATGAATTTTTTTATAAAATTCACGGGATCGGGAAATATTACGCTGAATGTAGGTTCTTTGGTAAACTTATTTTATATTTTCTACTTTTGAGTGTATTTTATTTTGAAAAAGTTCAATTATTCACAGTTACAGGTAACTTAAAAAATATCGGTCAGTGTCATTATCTTCAAATTAACAAAACTTCCATCGTACTGGAAATTTCAGAACATACTTTCAAGACAGAATGTAAGTATGTTGAGGCGTGTGAAGTGCCGCAGATGGATGCTCCTACACTCATGAATGCAATGCAGCGATATATGTTATACTGTATTATTAAAAATATTATTATTATTAAACCTAATACAGTTTAAAAAGTTAACCGAATAATATAATTATATACTTACGTTTTCATGTTTAAACCTTGTAAGAATTTTTATTTCTCGTAATGTCCTCTGACAATATGTTTGGTGTTCAAAAGGCGATATCTTTTTAATGGCGACTTTAGTTTTTGTGACATTGTCGTATGCAGAACTGAAAAAAAGAAAATGTTATAAAATTAGATAATCTATTACAGAAAGAATAATTAAAATTAATCGTAATGAATTAATCTTTTTAAGGTTAAATAAAGAATTCGAAATATAATAAGTCTGAGTAAACACAAGTACACTTAAGAAAAGTCTGATGTGGACACAACATGACTTCTTTGTACGCCTATTAAATTACATACACATTTTTTTGCTGCACTTCATTTAAAGGTGCACAGTAAAAATATAATTATACTCAAAGAAAAAAAACAACTGATGCTTATTATCTCAAAAGGCTTTATATAAGCGCATTTGGAAGACTACAACGGATAATCTAAAGCAACACAATATACTGTACTTTTTGCTGAAAAAGAATGTACATCGCCTTAACTTAATGCGGGAAATTTTCAATTACATATGTATCAGTTATTACATTGCTACAGGATAATTCCAGAAAAGAGATATTAGACAAGAGTCTTGTTATTGCTGGCAGTCTTTTCAAATTAGTAAAGCACCATCTGCTGGAATAGTAGAGAACAACAATGCCAGTCGCTAATTAAGGCTTCCTGCATAAAGGAAAATTTAGACGATGTCACGTCATTTTACCTCATTTTACAGCCACTCCCTCTCCATAGTTTTTTATGTATCATTGTGACCAACCCTCCCCCCACCAATATAATTTTCATCCCGCGTAACATCATATCGTGATACTTTATTAAACATTGTTTATTTTTTCTGTAAAAATCATAATAATGAGATAATTTATTGTAACGTTCATTAGATTAAAAAAATCAGTTTTCCGGTGTAAATTTTAAAATACTATTAACTTTTCTTAACTTTTTGTTGAAAGATTATTTTATACGTGCCGGTAACGTTTCAAAATTAATATTTTTAAAAGAAAAAAGACATTAGGCGTATCTCAGTTGAGTTTTAAATAATTAATTTTAAAATTTACCTGAAATACGATGTACAATTCAATAAACATTTTATAAGAGATTAACCGGAGTAAAAAATGAAAGGCAAACAATTCTCATCATTAAAAACTTAAAATAAAAAATGATTTTTAGTGTTGATCTAACTCGTTAACTGTGTTCCTTACAGTGTCTAAGGGAATATTATCCTAGAAAGTGAAGGATGAGAATATACCGACAGATAAAGATGCGTTGAATGAACTGATCGCCGTGGATCAGTAAAGTTAAATAAAAGTTTGAGTTTACTATAAAAAATGGCGTTGGTATTTAATAGCGGCTAACTGACAATAAGCGATATCTGCTAATTAAAATTTAATAACAGTAATTAATAGAAATAAAATAATTATTAAAATCATTTTAGTTTTAAAAATGAGTTACCGATCAATTAATATGTGTAATACAAATAATTCATCAAATGCGACAAGAGAATGATGATGCACTGAAATAACCGCTTCCCTGAATAAAAACTTGTTTCATTTATCACCTCCCTCTCACTACATGATGTAATTTGAAGCAGTCTCAACATATGAAAAGCTTTGTTATAAATAGAGCATTTCCCGTTAAGTTTATAATAATGCCGATTCAGTTTTTCCACGAATCATAATTTTTATATATTCGTTACCGACTATTATATTTGGAAAAAATATAATCGAATGTAATTATTACTACTAATATCAAACGTTTGAAGAAATAAAAATATCGGCGTAAATTATAATTTAACTGTTTCATAAGATGAACGTAATGAGTACGAAAAGTACAAGAGGTGATGCGGAGGCATCGCTCGTTTCCAGGTGGCAGGAGAGATGGGATCGATCGACAAAGATGGACTTAATAAATGACCCTGGATCTCCAGAAATGGCTGAACCACAAGTACGGGGAGCTGAGGTATGAGTCGACTCAGTTCCTGACCGTGGTTAATTAAAACATACCTGTGTGCACCGGTATCGAGATCTTCTGCCGAGTGTGATTATTGAGGAAAGGACACCGCAGAACACATGATGTTCGAGTGCGACCGGCACAGGGAAGCGTGCCTGAGATAATTCGGCACGCTTATCGCTGACATCTCGGGGATTATGCTGCAGACTGAACGGGCGTGACATGCGGTGTTGAAGATGTTGGTCAGAATTAACCGCACAAAAATGATGGAAGAAATATAGAGATGAATTTACCTTGATCTTTCCTCGAGGCTGTGTTCTCGTACTCAAAGCAGATCCGGCACCAAGGAAGGTGCGGGGGCGGACAGCCACAAGACTGAGAGCCTAGGGGATTCCCCGTACGTGTGGGGGTCGCCTGGGTGCGATGAGGTCGTGGGCACTCTGCTCCCGCGTCCGATGGTGACCCTTGAGGTAAGTATGCTGTAGTGTTCGATTGCCTGTGAGGTGTTTGTTTATGACATTGAATATGACTGACCTTGATGTGATGTGTAGAGTGTGCGGCGTGAGGTATGTATTCTGCGTGATGTTTCGATGTCGTGGAGTGCGTGGTGAGATTTTAGTCTGATGTTTGGTATTTTGTGGTGTGAGGTCGCTGTCTGTTGACTGTGGTGTCTGAATGTGTGTAAGGGTGTATGCCCCCCTTCCTGAAGTAATGCACACCAGCTGTACCAGGAAGAGTGGGTAGCCAGAGTTGGAGGTTTAGTCGGCATTGCGTAGGAACACGTATGCATTTAATAACATCTTGCAGAACCTATTAGCAAACCCGACACTGCCTAGGCGCCCGTATATGGGGTTCCTTCACCTCTTAAAAAAAAAAAAGGTCCGGCCCAAATAGTAGTAACAGACAAAAAAAAAACTATAAGAAGTAAGAATCTCATTCGGCAGCAGTTCTCCCAAACTACAGTATTGCAAGAAGTAATCGATAAGATCTAATTATATAAAATTACACTTATCCTTGACTAGGGCTTGATTCTACAACCGTTTCAGAACATTTTGTTTACAATAACCGATCGACAAAGCTAATAACTGAAAATATAATTTTTTAGCATTTCTCTTCAAAACGATAAATTCTATAAATGTTCATCGACATTGTAATTTTTAATAAGTTAAATTTAGTTGATCGTAGATCATTTGTTTTTTAATTGCGGTAAGAAATACAATAAATTATAAAAACCTGAAATATTAAATGTAAAATTCATCTTGTTATACTTATTAATATTTATTAACACCGCTCAACAACTACACTCAAAATATTATCAGATTATTTTCAAACCGTCTGGACGATATACCTTCAATGTTTGGAAAATAACACTAATTTTTTTAAACAAAATAACAGTAAAGAAAAGTCGCAGACGATAAAAATTTAAACAGTTAACCCTCTCAGAGATAATCTAATAATTACTAAGTAAAGCAGCAGGATCTAGATTCAGTTCAAGGTAACTTACCTTATCATTAAAATATACATATGAGTGCATTTGTTACTAATGTATTTAATTTAGTTCATCGATATGTAATCAACAACATTATCCTAATAGGACATTTTAATCTTTGATAGATAAAACTAAATACAAAAATAACCAGTATAACTACCTACCGGTATTACTGATACGACTGCTCGAATTATTTGCCACTAAATATCAAAAACAAGTTGCCAGAATAAAAAAAGAATTACATTTAGCATCGTTTAAATTTGGTAATCGATGAAAACCAGGAATATCAAATGCAGCTTCAATTTCATATAAATAAATAATTTTTTTATTCTAATCGGTTCATAATACATTATATAGATATCAGATGTAGGTAAATATGATATTCCGGGGAAAAAACAAAATTCCCAGCATTTACCTAGATGGATGAAAGGAAACCACGATAAAATGTTACCGTGATAAAATAACAGAGTCGATTAAAAACCATTAATTATTTAAAATATTAACAAATGAAATAATGTAAAGTAAATAAATGAAAATACTAAATACAAAAAATAACAACAAATTAACTCACAATTCAGAAGGCAATAATGAAAATTATTTAAACACATATTTCTGTGCACTTTGAACAGAAATACAGAAACTTGAAGCTTTTTTAAAAAAAGTATTATTTAAAAATTCATTGACAGTAATATTGTCTGTGTAAAAGAATATCTTTTAATTATAATTTAAATAAATTATTGGAAGATTTTTTAAACAGATCGGTAATTTATTAAAAATAGCAATAAAAGCATACTAATGCCCTTTCTGGTAAATCAAAGTCTGTACGGAGTTACATAAACAGTTGTGCTCTGTGGTTTGATAGAGATGGATTTTGTCATTTTTTAGCACAGACTGCACATTTATAGAGATAAACACATGGAGATAAGTTACGATTTTCAATTTTCTTACATACTGATCTACACTTTTCATATTTTTCAGGAATCACTGGATGATCCGACTACCTGTTTTTATATCTTGAAAACTCATTTTGACTTTTTAAGGGTTAGAGATTTTTTTGGTTTTTATTTTGTGTAATAAATATATGTTGTCTTTCTAAATTAAATTTGTTTTCTGAGATTTGTTCAGTTATTTATATTTTGATATAATGCATAATATTTAATAAAGCTAAACATTTTATTAAACCACTTCAAAACAGACCATATTATAATATCTATAAAATGTTCCAAGAATTGTGGAACTATTTACTTATTAGTTGATGTTGTTTCATGTCTTTTCCAGAACATTTATCTGTATATTGTATAGTCATTTTAAAAAGAACACGAATGTTTTTTTTATATTAATAACATACTTATGGAGTTAGGATTGAATTAATCACAATAAGGAAATAGTTGAACAGAATTCGGAAATCAAATTAAAAAACCGTAATAATGTTTACAATACACATTAGTCAGTGAAATTATTGTAAGAAGTGTTGTATCACATTCCATTAATTAAGAATTTAACAATGTAGAAATTAACAGAATATTTATTTTTCTTCTACAACTATCAAACAACATAAAATAAGAATTTTTTTTATCATCGGTACCTGTAGAGTAATTCCTAATAAATCCAGACTAACAAAGACTGATAAAAGAAAAGATTTCCTAAGAGAATAATAAAACTTAAGTAAAAGAAATAACTTAAGCAGGAGACGATGTGAGATAGAGAGAGAGAGAGAGAGAGAGTGACAGCGCAAAGAAGATAGAGTTTTATAGACATAATTGGAGTAATTTGACAAAGAATAAATTACTTAACTTTGTTTACAAAAGTTTAGCAATGCTGTGACAAATTTAATAATGAATCTTAATTTTTTTAATATTTAATAAATGAAGAAAACCGAGAAGAAAAGAATGATAAAATTAATAAGAAGAAAAAAGAAATAATTTCATTCCAAGTAGAAGACAAACTAAGTAATTAAATTTCTAATATTTTTAATATACAAAAACTGTAAACGATAGAAAGAGAGGGGAATTATTTTTGTTTCATATATTGGGAATAAACCTAAATAAATAAAATAAGAAACAAGGTAGAAAGTAGAAACAAAAAGTTGTGAAAAAGTATATAAATACAAGTAGCATTAATGAAGAAGTAAAGATAGACAATGAATAACAGAAATAAAAGAATAATGTTTTTTGTAAACAACCCACAAGAAAAATAAAATATACAATACTTTTATCTTACAGTTCTTTAATGAATTTTATAAATAAATTTCTGAAACAAAGAGGTTATTAATATTGTTTTCATCACCAAGATTGGATAATATATAACAAAAAATAAAAATAAATAAACATTTTTTAAGAAGAAAATATAATTGCATAATATATGTGGTCAACACATAAAGTGTTGACTTTTTTGTGGAAAAAATTGTATAAGTAAAATAATTACAAACAGCATAAAAGTAGAGTAGTAGATTCAAATATATCATTGGTAACATGCTTCAAGTATGTATGCATGATGAGAAGATCACGTGCGCGCGCACACACAAAAACTATATTTGATCAAAATGTAATGAGAATTTTAATTTTCTCCAAAAGTAGTCATTCGAGCTTCAATATTTATCCATTCCTCAAAGTAGTTCCCCTGTGATATAATACACTTATGGGAAAAGTAACTTCCAATTTGTAAAACACCTCTTTGGGTAATACCATTAACTTGGCTTGCGATTTCAATTTCATCTCATCTATTGTTGAAAAACACTGTCCGTTGAGTGTTCTTTTAAGTTTGGAAAATAAGAGAAAGTAACAGGGAGACATGTCTGGAAAATATGGTGATTGGGGCATCATAACGGTGTTAGGTTTTGCCAAGAACTGTTAGATAATTAAAGTGGTGTGCAGCGATGCGTTGTCATAGAGCAAAGTCCACGAGTTGTCTCTCCAATGTTTGAGTTGTTTTCTCTGGATTTCCTCATGCAAATCACATAAAACTTCTAGGTAGTACTCCTTGTCGGCTGTATGACCTTGCAGTAAAAATTCATGAAGAACAACTACATTGCAGTCAAAGGAAATGGTAAGAAGGACCTTTACATCTGATCGGACTTTGAGTATTTTTTTTGGTCCTGACTCATCAGAAAACTTCCATTAGGACAACTGGGCCTTTGTCTTGACATTATAGCCATACACCAATGCGTCATCAGTTATGATGCATTTGAGTAAATCAGCATCGTCAGAGACATTAGTAAGCATTTGTTCAGGATGGTGATTATGTTGTAAATTTAGCAGTTTTGAAACAAATTTGGCTGTCACCAATTCCATGTTCAAAACAATAGTAAAAATAGCTTCACCTGAGCCATATGAAGTTCTTATTTCTTTGGTAACCTCTCTAATGGCAATTCTGGGATCAGCAAGCACAATCTCTTAAACTTTTTCAACATTTTCATCAATGATTGATTGCTAGGACGCCCAGACCTCGTATTATCTTCAATGTCTTCTCGGCCTTCCTGAAAGCGTTTGCATTACTCATACACAAATGGTTGTGACATAGCATTGAAGCCCAAGGCCTACTTTAACATTTTAAATGCTTTGCTGCACTTAATTCGGTTTTAACTCAAAATTTCAGACAAACTGTCTGATCCAACATTTTGCCACACAAGTAATTGCTGAATACAGTAAAGCATATTTTGCTTTTTTGCTCACCAAACACAAACTAAATGTTGCAGCTGGCTGAAAATTAACACGTACATCACTGACTACTACTAATAAACAAAAAAAAGATTAACCTACATGACAAGATGCAATGGCCTGCAATTCAGAAATTTTGTTACTTTTTGAACAGAATCTCACTTGTGCGCAATCCTAACTTAAACATGCATAATAAAACCCACTACAGAATAACCCTACCAAGAACAACCTTAAAATAATATTAAAAATTCAGCCAAATTCCTAAATTCAAAATGTTCCGTACTATTTTTATTGATAACTCTAAACACACACACACACACACACACACACACACACACACACACACACACACACACACACACACACACACACACACACACACACAAACAAAAAATAATTATTTTACATATAGATATTCTTTCTTTATTATATTATTTTGTATATAACTTCCACAATAAAAGATTAATAAACAATTTTTTGCATACATGCTAACTGTGCGAGTTCAAAATTTAAACTTTACATTAGATGTTCCTTCTAACACAGTGGGCCTCAGACAATAAAAATTTTACAAATTACAAAAGCTTTAAAAATAATATCATTTCTCTGAATTAATGCATTTCCAGGAGTACATTCCAGTAATAATGTTTACTTATGTCAAAATACTATATTCTAACTTATATATATATTTATTTATAAACAACTTTGGCCTTTATGTTGTTACACTAACCACATAAAAAACGTTTTTTTCTGAAAATTCATTATCACTGCTTTGCACAACATTTTTCTTTTTCCATATCACAAAACAAAAAGTGGTCTCCTCCAAAAAATAACTGAAGAGGGATTTTTTGTCAAATTCTATGAAAGTCAAAGACAAGGTTTAATTTTTAGAAATATTAATATGTTTTCAGGAAGGATAAAAGTGATGCTGCTTTTCATAAACAGAAATTTTCAATGATTTCAAAGAATCTTTTTCCTCAAACAACTTTTTTAATTTTAGTAAAGCGTATTCATCATGATTTACTTATCAATACATTAAAACTTATAATTTGAAAAATAATATGTTAACCTGACTGCATCCTATTACCATCAACCTAACTTCACACTATTTGTGTAACAGAAAACACACTGCTACTGTAATAATAATAATAATAATAATAATAATACAGTGTATTTGATCTATTTCTATCTAAGTGCCACATCTGATCAGGACTCAAACTAGAAACCTCAGGATAATAGGCCAAGATTCCACCATGGAGATTACAGTTCTGTTTTGTACATTATTTTCATTAATGGTTTAGCTAAGCTTGCTCAGAAAACTGTGCAGCAAATGTTTAATGTGCCTCATTTTATTCATATAAGTGTTAATTCGTTGGGACAGTTTTTTGTGGTTCTTCCATAAATGGTAATGTTACAAGCAAAAGTTAAAATCACTACGTTGAAGTAGAATCATTAAATTCATTATTTTAAAAGGAAAATATTAGTACAGTTTTTATACAACAATTTCTGGACAATGATGCCATATCAGTCATAATATTGGACCAAAGTCCTATCGTTCCTCTATTAATTGTTACTTTTTATCTGTTACTTAATTTTTCCTTTCATACCTTTATAAAAAAAAGATAATTGTTGTATTTTATTCCCATATTCTTCAGTAAATTAACTCTGTTATTACCCCATATTGTTAACAGTACATATTCTCTATCAGTTTTTTGTATTATTAATCTGAGTTTTAATAACATTTTCCTTATAATTCATAGATACAAAAAAAATCATACTTTTTTAATAAACTTAAAACTAGCATTGCTCTATGTTCCATCAATATGATTTTTTGATATTAATGGTAATAATCCGTTCCAAAGTACTGTAAAAAGAAGTAAATCAACCCTCCATCAAGTTGTTCATCTTTACTAAAACCAATGAACTTATAACTATTCATTTTTAAGATAGAAAAAATAAATTAAAAAAAGAATTTAAAAGAAATTGATTGATTGATTGATTAACCAATCTCATTTCTATACATGGTCCAAAAGCAATTTCTGATCCTTTTTTTCATTTAACATTTTTTAATCCATCAGTATAAAAAAAAGAAAGGAGAAGCCAAGATAAAGAGTGACTGAGAGTGAATTTGATTTATTGCTTATTTTTAAATGGAATACCAAAAAGGGTGAAATTCAAGACTATGTGAAGACTTGCAAGGAAAGGGTTTCATTGAGACGACTATGAGAAACACATTATATAGGAGTTATAAAGTTACTAACAAAGTAGGGGAGTAAGATAAAGAGAAAGAAAGGGTTAACAGTACAGAAATAAGAGGAGAGAGAGAAAGTTAAGTTAACTCAATAATATATAACTCTTACTCCTACTTTTTAACTTAAGTACTAAAAAGTTGAGGAGTACTATGTTTTATTTCTTTTAAAGAAGAATATATAAAGGGTTAGGGTTAACCTTTCTTTATTTAAGTATTTTAAAATGTTAATTTTCATTATAATTCCATTAAAAATAAATATACCAAATTTTTTATGTAAATTACAATAAAAATTTAATTTAATATGAAGATTAAAATTTTTGTGGTAACTGTTAAATCAACATTAATAAGACAATACGAAGTGCCAATTTCATTTCACAGAATGCTTACTATTAATAATATTAAACTTTTTACAAAAACAAAAGAAAAACAATTCCTGTCAATCAGCAATCATGCTTATCTGCTGTCGCTACATTCCTATTATTTATATTACATTAAATTCTTTTAATTAAAATGTTATTATTATTATATAAAATAATAACAGTAATAAAAATAAATAAACAGTTATCATTTAATTTCAGGGGCAAAATAATTAAATTAAGGGCAACAATTACGATTGGGGGAAATAAAGTTGAGCAAGTGGCATCCTTCAAGTACCTGGGGTGCATCATTAAGGAAGATATGAAGTGTGATCAGAAAGTTAAAGTACAAATTTCTAGGGCAAAGGAAGCATTCAGCAAAATGAGGAGAGTGCTATGTAGCAAACTAGAACTGCGACTAAGGAAAAAGCTTGAGAAATGTTTTGTGTGGAGTATGGCCCTTTATGAGGCAGAGACATGGACTATTAGGAAGGGGGAGAGAAGATTGGAGGCCTTTGAAATGTGGGTTTGGAGGATAGAAAAGATCAGCTGGATGGAGAGAGTTCGGAATAAGGAGGTGCTTCGTAGAGTGGGAGAAGAGAGGGCGATTATTGAAATAATAAAAAGTAGAAAATGCAGTTGGTTGGGACATTGGCTGAGACGTGACTGCCTGTTGGTGACCCATTGGAAGGATTTGTAACGACCGGAGACGAATGAAAATGGTAGACAATATAAAAAGGGAAGGAAGTTACTATAAAATGAAATGGATGACATAGAATCAAGCAGAATGGAGGGCAGACCCACCGGGTTGGTCTAGTGGTGAACGTGTCTTCCCAAATCAGCTGATTTGGTAGCCGAGAGTTCCAGCGTTCAAGTCCTAGTAAAGCCAGTTATTTTTACATGGATTTGAATGCTAGATTGTGGATATCAGTGTTCTTTGGTGGTTGGGTTTCAATTAACCACACATCTCAGGATTGGTCGAACTGAGAATGTACAAGACTAAACTTCATTTACACTCATACTTCATACATATCATCCTCATTCATCCTCTGAAGTATTATCTAAACGGTAGGGACCGGAGGCTAAACAGGTAAAAGCAAAAGAAAAAAGCCATGTGAAAACTTAACTTTGGGCAAAACACTTATTATTATTATAATTAAATTAAAAAAAAGTTTGAATGTTTATTTTTAATCTCCAGAGCATTCTTCTTAACACATACTGCTAATGTAATCACCTAGAAAGGGATCAAACCAACATAATTCAAAATCTAACTGTCCTACTGACATTTTAAAGTATAAGAAAAGAGTAGGAGGCTAGCCTAAAACTAATAAGCACTTCTGCTGTGTAAGTGTTGGGGTTGTCAAAGAAGAGAAACAAAATTCCTTGAAAGATTGATAAACAGAGATGCGTACAGTTATTCAAAAGGATCCCTACATTCTTAACACTGATCTGATCAATGTCCAGCAAAAATTAACAGAAAACCACAAGAGAGTAAAGAATCAAAGATAATGGTTAGGGATGGATAAATAAAATAATGATCCATACACAGAGATTTATGAAATGAAACAAACAACCCCAGCCAAATAAGAAGCACTGTGTATGACTGTACCAGTAGATATCCATCCCACCAACAACCCCTCGTGAGATCTGGACATCATAAGCAGGATGGAAACAGCAAATCAATGATTTTGCATAGGTCAACTTTAAATATATACTGCAAAAAACTGATTTTCTTCCAGGCACTACAGAGACATCTGAGGGGAGTTCAGGCTTCCTTAAATGACCTCAGTTATGTAGTGCTGTATCATGTATGGAAGTACATAAATGAACTACCTAAATTTACAACCAGATTCGCAACAGAGGGTACTAAAGATGTTAAAAACCAAATATCATCAAACATTAAAATACTACATTTAATTAAAAAGTTTAAAACAAAAACACGTTCTTAATAACCAGATTTCATACAAATTGTAAACAATACAACATGGAAATATTCAAACATTTCACATCTCATATCATAATGTATTACTACTCTTAATAATCATTCTTAAATCTGATGATGGATAAACATCATAATAAAATGCAATGTTCTAATAATAAATTGTTTATAATAATGTAGCAAAATAAATAAAAGGAATTAATCTATTAGAAAATAGAATGGTAAAAATGCTGTGTCTCTCATAACTCTGATATGTTCCTGACAACAAACAAAACCAACAATCAAAATCATTAACTAAATTCAAAGAAGCATTACTAATAAATAAATTTAATTAAATGAGTTCACATTTTCAATTAAATAAACATGAAGTGAACAACAAAAACTACAAAAAATGTTCACACTGAAAATTTTTTCAAATTTTTGAGAGATACGATGTAGGTAATGTTATAGTTTATAGGAACACAATCAGTAAAAATTACCCCAATAGTCACTCTGCAATACACACTATATTCACAGTTGTTTCTTTAAAAACTACTAAAATAAAAACAACAATTGGAATTTAACTATGTAAAAATGTTAATACATAATGGTGCTGTGTGATCAATCATTTTTAATAAAAAAAGTGGTTGTTATCCTACAATGAAGTCAAGATAATATGAAGAACACTGTAGAAGCTGTATATAGTTTTATTTCATGAAAGTCACAGAGGCCCTTATCATTTACAACAGGCCAGAAGAATATACTTTCAAATTTATGGCTCTGCCTGGATTGTCACATGTCTTAATCTTGATTTGCTGAAAGTGGTCATACCTGGTTTCCCACTTTGCGTAAAAGGTAGTCATACCTTGTTTTTTTTTTTTCATTGGTGTGCCGGGATGACATCTATCATACAGAAATCTGTTGCTGTTGACAAAGCTCAACATAATGTAAGGAGTTCTTCGCATGAATCAACATTCATGCAATTGTGTGCTGCACTTCCATTTACAGTAGATTTATGTTAGTCAGGCATTTGTGAGCAAATGGACTAATAAAACTGAAAGTTAGATATTGTTTGTTGATCCATGTGCTATATTATAATGTGGTGAATATAAGGTAACCTGTACATTGCACCACCAATAGGTTGTATGAACTATCAATTGAAGAGATAAAATCAAAATTATGTTTAGATAATTGAATTTAACTTGACTTAATTAAGCCTAAACAATTACAATATCTACAACAAAAATTCTGAAAAATAACTATAACCTGACTGAAAGAATAATTTACATCAATTTAAAAAAAAATAATCAATGAAATTTTATGAAAATTCACTTTAATTTTAATTTAAAATTCTATCAGCAAAGGATTTAAGTTTGCCCTATCCTAAAGGGTTAAAAAAATCTCAAATGATAACACTTTTAAGTTCTTAGAACAAAAAAAGTTTTTTAAAAAATGTTGAAAATTCACTACCAACCCATGCAATAAAAATTGAAAACTATACATTCCCATCTTTAATTCCTTGATATAGAAAAATAAATGGGTTCGAACAGAAAAACAAAAGAATACTTTTTAAAAATGATAAAAAAACACCACTTTCGTAGTAGGACCTCTCCTAATACTAACAAGAAGGCAAAAAAGAATTTCACAAAAAAAAAATTTTTTTTTCTTAATTATATTCCTATAATATTACTTTTTGGCAAGCTAAAAATTATAGACAAGTACAATTTTATGAAAGACAAACCTCCTGTCAATCAGATATTTTAAAAACAGAATCAATTTCACATATAAAATTTCATATATACTGGTTAAACTGTTCCAAATGTAAAAAGCATAAACAACAAATAAATGACAGACACAACTCTGAAGAACTTTTTAACCCAATATTTTGGAGTTCTAGATTCAAGCGTGGAAAAATGAAAATAAACCTAGATGAGGAGGAGGGAAGAAGTTTTGACCAATAGCAATACCTTTAATCTGTTATATTCCATAACAAACAGGAAAAATTAACACATTAAAAAAAATTTTATTCATCAAAGCAATGTTTATATTATTCAGTAAATATTAAGGGCGAGTGCATTTCATAATATATACGTAAATGACATATTTACTTATTTTAAATGGCAAGTCTTATTTTTGAAATATTTTTATGTTGTTGCTATATTATGTGAAAGGAAAGTGATTAATATTACTTATTTATTCACAATAATGATCATTAAACATGGAAAGGCATTAAAGCAAGAAACAATTGGAAAATAACAAAGAAAAACCAACTCCATTAGAATTGTTAAATACAGCCAACAAAAAGACTAAAGTTAATCACACTTTTTTTTAAAGTTTAAATACCTTTACTTTTAAATATAATTAAGAAAATATTTATAAGCAATTCTCAGAATAGAGAATTTATAAAATAAATTTATATTTAAAACCTACAATTTGTTATTAAAGTTTTTTCTTTCTTTTAAACCACTGAGATTCTTAATTAAATCTAAAAATAAAATAAAATCTTTTTATATAAAATAAAAAAATAAGATTTAAAAATAAAATATTTCATAGAAATAAAAAAATTTATAATTTTTTAAAAAGCAAATCAAGCAAGAAAAAATTGACAAAAACAAAGTAACATCTTTTTCTGATGTCTTTAAATATCATTTTATAATTAAACATATATTTTTTCAACAAAATAAAGAAAACTGCTTCAAATTTACTTTATAAAATAATTTATAGAGAATAAATTTCAAATATAACTAAATAAATAAAAATCAAATTTCAAGATCAATACTGAGTTCTTTAACGGTGAGTCTGATATCCTGTTTATTGGATAAGTAGTATGTTAATGACTTTGTAAGTTAAAAAGCAATTTTTTAGGCTGTGATGATTAAATATTATTATTAGTTTCTATAAATAAAAATCATGCAGGAAAATTCACCCAATACTATTTACTTTTTAATCTACAAAAACCAGCTTATTTAAGTAAGTAAATTTATGTAGTTAATTTAAATAAATAAATGATAAAGCCTATTTATTTAATTTAAATAAATAGTTGACAGAGATTTGCATAACTTAGGATTGGATTAACTTCCCTGGTTTTGCTGGGAAAGATATTTATAATATTTTCTTTATACGAAACATAACTGTATTATATGAATGTATAGTTGGAAAATGATAGAATTAAATAGTCCAGTTTACTAACTGTACAAACAGTCTTGATTAGTAACCACAAAACTTTAATTTATAAATATGTTTTAAAAAGTATGCAATTTAAAAAGTGCCTTTTGCCTCTACCCTCTATGGGAGTTTGAAAAAATAAATAATTGAACAATTAAGCAACCTTACAGAATAGAAAACAATGAGGAACAGCATGAAACAAGTCAAGAGATCGATAATAAAAACCAGTCAAGATTTTTAGTTAACAAAGCATTATGTGGTTAATAAACTAAATTATATACATTTTTTAAACACACAAGAAAACAATCTTTCATGCAGAATAAAAGGGTTGTTGAGATACTATTGCCAAAGCATATAACCTTTGGCAAAATAATAATTTAGTTTTCAATGTAATTCATACAAATAACTGATAAACTAATTCAAGATAAATATTATTTTATTTAAAAGCAACATTCAACAGCAACTGTTAAAATACAAATTTATAACTGTAGTATGTATGATATAGTAAAACAATATATATTGATGAATAGTGTAACAGAATCATAAATAAAAGATAAAATCAATAATAAAATAATTGATTATGCCAGTCTTAAAGCAAATAACTTTTCAAATAATTAAATATAAATAAATTTGCACTGAAGTTACTGACCAAAAAGACTGAAAATTTTAATAAAGTTCTCAAACAAGCAATGTAATATGAGAATTTTAACTTAATAAATGATTTTAAAAAATCCATGAAATACTAATTAATACTCAAACAACAAAAAATAAATTTTAAACTTAAGAAAATATTTTTAGAAATTAATTATCTACCCGTTAGAGATAATAACACATATATGTTTATAATAATTTTGGTTACATGCAGAATCATAGAAAACCAACTTTTGTGGCAACCTGGAGTACTTTCAAATCCAAATAAAATGATTACAGGTTACAAAGAATTACCACATTACTTATATGCACAGATCGCTGAATCCTTTTTTTTAATCCAAAACGACACTTTTTTTTCAAGACTGTCAGAATCTTTTATCAGTTAATTCAAGGAATAATAAAATTTATAAGGGAACTATGCATTTAACAAATAACATAATCTTAAATCTGACTGAACATTTACATTTCAGTTGGGTGGTTTTTAGTGCTGGATAATTTTGTGGATTAGGGAAGGAAATTTGTTTAAAAATCCTCAGTCCATTCTTGAATGACTTTTTAATTGATAGAAAAAAAAAATTTTTAAGTGGAAATTTTATGTGGACATTACAAAACTTTACTTAGTAATATTTTCATCCCATCCAGGATGAAAACTACCAAATCTTCCAAAGGATTGTAGGCAGGATGGCTGCATGCTACTTACTTTCAAAAGACTTTTATTTTTTTAATTAGAGATTTATAATAAATATATATTGGAAAACCAAGGAGTTCAATACAGGTTATGAATAAATAAACGAACTGTACACAGTATTTAGAAATTATTGAAAGAACTTCTTATCCAAATCTTATAGTTGTACTTTTTCTTTCTTTTTCGTGTTTAGCCTCCAAGGATTACCGTTCAGATATTACTTCAGAGGATGAATGAGGATTATATGTATGAGTCTAAATGAAGTGTAGTTTTTTACAGTCTCAGATCGACCGTTCTTGAGATGTGTGGTTAATTGAAACCCACCCACCAAAGAACGCCGGTATCCACGATCTAGTATTCAAATCGCTATAAAAGTAACTGCCTTTACTAGGACTTACACTGGAACTCTCAACTTCCAAATCAGCTGTTTATAGTTTTACTGTTTTATTATAACTACACTGGTGTTGACACTTGATATAAAACAGGAACAACAACATTAACAGACAACATAAATCTGCAGTAAGTGTTTTTGGATAATACCAATTTAATTTTACAAATTAATAATTAATAATAATGGCCTATTAATTTAGGATTTTAGGACTTAACATTCTGAATTATTAAGTTTACTAACTTAATATAAATCATAAATAAACCGACATCAAGATAACAGCTATATTTTTACTCTATATCTTTTATCAATATCTTTTTCCAAAAATAAATAAATAAATGCTTAACTAAACCAACAAACATTTAGTACCATATATATACTTGCTGGTGAGGCTCTGAAAAGCATACTGTCATATCGACACCTAAAGATCTAATTGTAGCAATAAATGATTTGTTACAAGCGTGTAAAAATTTACTCTCCAAATAAATTTGATTCATTGTGTATAATATATATATATATATATATTACATATATACATTGGCAAAATACATGCTAATATATATATATATATATATATATATATATATATTAGCATGTATTTTAAATGTACATTTTAAACTTTTTTGATATTATTGCTATAATATACATTAAAATTACTCCTGCTTAGAAAGAATTTGTAAATAAATTATCTAAAAATTAAAAAAAATCAATTATTATCTTTTATAGAAAATCAAATTAAATCAAATTATTTTATTTGAGTAATTACACATAAATTCTACAAATAAGAAGCAGAAAATACAGCAAAAACTAAAAAAAAATTTAAAAAGTGTATAACATTTAATTAACTTGTACTTTTTTTATTAATCTTTCATTATTCCAATCTTCTTCCACTTCTTCAATTCCAGAAAATTCCAAGTACCATTAGACAAACCTTCTGAATCAGTTTTGATATTAATGATGACATCTTCAATCATTCCTTGAATCAATTATATTGTTCAGTTATGTTCTTGCGTGACTATATTTTCTTCGCTACTCAATTCTGGATATTGTATCCTCACAGAGACATATTACATCTTCCAAATTAAATGTTGTTTCATGAAATGCTACCCAATTCTTCAGTTCAGCCATAATTATCTCAACCGTGCTACATTCTTGGTGACATGGAGGAAGACGGATAATGCTATGATCTTTCGTCTTTAATGGCTTAGCAGATTTACCATGGTTTGTTCTGTTTTATTAGTTAACTATGATTTAGTATTTCATCTGAAAGAAATGTTGTAATTTCTTAAGCAAATTTAGATATCTACTATTTCAAAAGATGAAGTTTGTATTCCATTCATTTGAACATTTTGATAAGATGCTTTGTGTATCACCGATATACTTTTAATCAGCAAGTTGGTTAGGTATTAAAAGTTTTTGTTGCAGCCACTTTGAATAATCTTTTAAATTCATTTCACTAAGCAAATTGTCAGGAATACATGAGGTTGATTTCCACATCATGAAACAACATAGAATGAAATCCATTTTATCTCTTGCATGACATATTATAAATCTGTACTCTTGAATAATGAACTTTTTTATTCTGAACTTCTTACTTTATATCCAACTTTTCACTGTGAGTGTGGCTGCTGTAAACAAGTTTATTGAGTGTAAACAACTAGACAACCTCTTCTGTAAATTTCTGAATTTGTCAAAGAAATTAAAATCTTTTAATATTAAATGCTCCTGTTCTTCTAGTGAATCAATCTGTTGGTTGGGTATTTCGCCTCTAAAATGTTATAATTTAAAGTTTTATTTAAGCTACATTTTACTCCTTAAGTTTCAAAACCAGATTCCAAAGTGTAGGAACACTCCTTTGAGTGATGTAAAAATTGAGAACTGTCTATCTAATAGAGACCTTAACAAAAACCATGTACACAGATTACTTTTTCAGGCATTTAACATATTTTTTGAGGGGGGACTGAAAAAAAGATGAATTATCTTGTTTTTTCAAAGCATCCTTAATCTTTTTCAACAAGTTAACACAATTTTGTGGCTTTTGAAAATCTAAGTAAGTTGCTTTTTTTACAATTATAAATTATCTATTCCATTCTTCCCCAGTTATAAAAATCAAACACTTTTTTATTAATTCCCAAAATTGCCACTCAATGGCAATTAACTCTAACCTCTTCCCAGCTTAGACATTTTTTTTCAATTATAATAGGCCTACAAGAGTAAATTTTATTTGCACAATAACTGTTTAGTAAAATGTACAAAGCGCACATGAAAATAAAAGACTGTTTGCATGAGGCAGACAGTCGCTGTGCAGGTCGTTATATTACTCTTTTCTCATAACAATAGACTCATTCAGAAATCATTCTGCAATATAGCGTGTTTACTATTTTCATAACAACAAAAATTCTTTCCAAAATTAAAATTTATAATCATCTTTTTATTTCAGACAATAATTTATTTTAAAATATTGTCTATTTTAGCCATACTTGTAAATATTTTTTTATTGTACATAGTACAAAAATGAATAGTTTATACTTTTATTAGTGGATTATTATTACACTCTCAATAAAATGAGTCATAAAGTGAATATCCAATTTATATGAATAAAAGTTACCAAAATATTTCATTTGAGTTATATTTATATGCACTTGTTATAATAGATATTAGTAATGATGTTTATAATAATAAACATCATCATTAAATAATAGGCCGATACCCAAAAAATTATAATAATTAATTTAAAGCTTAGTCATTTTAAATGTATTCATAGAATAGCTAAGTAATTTTTGTATCGCATTGATGACTAATAGTCAATACTTTTCATTTTCAATAAACTGATTTAGTTCAATTCTTGGCATCTCCCAATATGAATGGTATAGTCGTTTTCTTCTGAAATCGGTGGCATGTTTGTTAATATTTTGTGTATATTAATGAATTTGTATGTATTTTGCGTTTTGTATTAGTGAATTTTTTTTGCAATGGCAAAATTTAATTCCATAATTAATAATAAAAAGCTCCATAGTCAAGCTCGTGGTTAATAATGCTTACAATTTTATGAAGAGAGGCTATAACGTTAGGAAACAAACAAATATCATAATTAGGACAATTATAACGTGTATAAAAAATGTGAAGAAAGAACCACTGCAGCTTATGGGATTTCAAGATCACAAGTTCAAAAACTCTGAAAAGAAAAGCAGGATGTTCTTAAATATAAATCGCAGTCGTATTCATTCAGTACACCAAAAAAATTATAAAAAACATTCAAAACCAGTTAGTGACTTAGATAGTTTTGATCTAGGAATTGTAGAAACAGTTAATGAGTTTCATGTAAAATATAATGAACTGCCAACATTAAATAAATTATGTGAAGAACTTCAAAACGGTATTCAACTTAAAGGTTAAAGAACTACACTAGTAGCTATCCTGAAAGAGTTAGGGTTTCAGTGGTGTAAAACTGATAAAAATAGGAAACGTTTGATTGAGAAAGAAGACATCTGGTGGAAGAGAATAGAAAATTTAACAAAAATGATTGATTTCAGAAAAGAAGCTTCTTTGATTGTTTATTAGGTTGAATCATATATTTTAGCGTCCCACTCAACAACAAAATCACGGTCGGATAACAATGGTACAGGAGTAAAAGTGCCGATTAATAAAATGATCGGTTAATCATAATCCACGCTGGAGGAGAACTGGGGTTCATTCTGAACACAATATTAACTTGGGAAACGAGATCAAAAAGCAGTGAATATAACCACAGGGCCAACAACAACAATTTCATGAAGTAGGCATCTGAAAAACTCATTCTTGGTCTTCCTTCCCAGTCAGTGGTTGTTGTCGTTAATAGACCACACCACAATTCACTTCTAAAGAAGCCTCCAAATTCAAATGACAGGAAAAGTGGCATGATTAATTGGTTAGAAAAGAACAATATTCTGTTTTTTAAAACCACAATTGTATGATATAATTAAATCACATAGAAATCCAAAAATAAAGTATCATTTTGATGAACTATTAAAAATCACAGGTATCAGGTTCTGCGATTTCCACCTTCCCATCCCGATTTAAATACAATCGAGATGGTATGGTTGGCTCTGAAAAGATATGTTGGTAGTAATATCACAACATTTTTAATATCAGATATTAAAAATTAGCTAAGGAAAAAATGAATGAAATGAATAAGGATGATTGGAAATCATATTGCGAACATGTAAAAAAAGCTGAAAATGACTATAAGAAATGGATCCGCTAATCGACGAAATGACGGAAAAATTTATCATACATCTAGACCAGCAATCTCCAAAAATTTTTGATTGCATTCCCCTAACACGAAAATAATTTTCGTGTTAGGCACGAAATGCCGTTTCGTGCCTAAAATCGTGGGGCACAACATAAGTTGTGCCCCATATAAAAAAAAATATATATATATATGTGTGTGTGTGTGTGTGTGTGTGTGTACATGGGCACACGCGCAGACAAAAATCAATTATTTATTCTTTATACTAATTCTTTGGTATACCCCCCAGTATCACTTTGTGTACCCCATCACTCTCATTTTTTTTGTTTTGCCTCCAGAACCACCATAAGGTGTTACTTCAGAGGGTGATATGTATGAATGTAAATGAAGTGAAGTCTTTTATAGTCTCTTGCATACCCCTGGGGTAAGCATATTCCACTTTGGAGACCACTGATTTAGACAGTGGTAGCGAAAGTGACTGTTCTGATGAAATCAGAGAAGATGGTGAACTTGCACAAGATCTAGGCATATAATGCAAATTTCAAGTGTTAATAATAACAATCAACAATGAAAACAATTTTATAAATAAAAAGAATTTTAAAATTCTAAATAATAAAAAACTCAAAATATTATACAAAAAAAAAAATTGTACGTTTAATTTAATAATTTCATATACAATGTATATGAGCAGTAGTTAGGTTTTTAAGTTTAAAAATATATAGCTAAATTAAATTTCTGTTTTTGCAATGTTTTATTTATTCAATTATTAATATTAATTACATAATAATGAATTTATAACTAATAAAACATGAAGACAGTAATAAATTAAATGTGCATATAATAAAAGTACAATTATTATTGTTGTCCTAAAGACAGGTGTAAATGTTTTCACATTCATTAATAATGCAGTCTTGACCTTCTCCAACACAAGCTTTTATTTTCATTGTACGTACTACATATATCTTTTAATAGTCAATGTAGATAAATTAAACAAGCGATTACAACAAGACATCCTGAAAAATGTTTTCTACAAAATAAAACAAATCAATAACAATCATCAAAACTGTTTTATTTGTAAATAGCAATAGTATTGAAAGTACTTGAATATTAGAAAAAAAGGTGGAATTGTGAACCTCTTCTTTTTTTGAAGTCAGGCTTACAAAGTAGATTATACTTCTCAATGAAATATTAACAAAATAGGTAAAATAATGTAAATTACGAGTAACTAAATCCACAAAACCTATATTGCAATTGCACTGTTTTTTAAAGAATTCTGTATGCACTGTACGTAAGCATATTCTTAAGTTCCATTTACACTAACAACTTGAAAAATGAACAAGCACCATTCTGTTGGGTTATGTTCATTACAAAGTGTTTCCAAAAGAGAAGAGAAATGTCATTACAGAACATTAAGCCATTTTCTTCAGAAAAATAGTTTTTAAACTCAGAATGATGATTATGACAAGTACATATCTTTGTATTCTTTTGAAGAACATTCCATCCTTTTAGTCGGGAAGAAAGCATTTCAAACTGTTTTTTGGGTAACTTTAAATCCCGTATGAGATCGTTAAGATTTCTTGAGTCAGTAAATGAGACTCAGATGAACTGCTTTGTTCAAAAGTTGTATCACCAGAATCTGTTTCTTTTCTTCCTTACTTCCATCATACTCTGAGCTCACTTCATCTAATGTCATATGTTCTGGACCCTTTGGTACAGGCAATTCTTCGCAATGTGGAACTGGTCTCATTTCAGATTGCAAGTAAGGGTACACAACTATATGCTTTGATTTTGACATAATCCCTTTAATGTTTGTTCTTTCTTTTTCCTGTTTAGCCTCTGGGAATTACCATTTAGGTATTACTTCAGAGGACAAATGAGGATGATATGAATGATTGTAAATGAAGTCTTGTACAGTCTCAGTTCGACCATTCTTGAGATGTGTTAATTGAAACCCAACCACCAAAAAATACCAGTATCCACGATCTAGTATAGCAACGGGTAACAAATTTTAATTATAGTTGAAAGCAGTCTAAAGAAAAAAAAATTTGTTTGCTGGCTGATACACAGTGGAAAGAGTAATTATGTTTGAATTAGTCTAACTGATTTAACTAGAACCACTCAAATAGTACATTACGGATTTGTTTTATAAAATAGTTGGCGTAGATTTATGCTTGCAGTGGAATTAACAACCAAATTTTAAAGCTAATATAAAATACGAATGAACGGTTTATAGTTCAATTAGTTACTTCCAATGTCACACAGTTCTATTCTAAAGGGTTGTTGATGTTCGTTCTCCGGGGCACTTTAATTTCTGAAGGAAAAGCAATTTTTGTAGCAATAAAACCTGTCAACCCAAAATCATTTATCAGTAACTTCCTGCTCCCACCCTGGGTAAGAGACTGGTCTGGTTGAGCGACTAATGTGTGAAGAATTTCTTGGAGAAGTTATCCTCTAGGTGGAGTTGTTTGGTACTGTGATTCCTCTGTGGGTAAATAATCATCCACTCCTTTTCCTTATCATTGATACTTTCTTTGCCGATTTGGGTCCTGTAAATGTAAATCAAAACCTGGTAAATCAATACTGAGGATTGACGATTCTGAGACCCGTACAGCCAATTAGTTCATGGTTTGATCGATGGAAAAGTTGCCAGTAAATTACTCTGGTGACTACGTATTGAACTTAAAGCGGTACTTAACAAGCTTTCTGGATAAAATCAAACACCTAATGTGCAAATCAACCGATAAGCCTTCCTAATACACAGAATATAACAACTTACATTAAAATTAAAGTTTTGTTTATATACTATTGCTAAAAATTAAAATTTTTTTAATGAAAAAATAGATCGGAGAACTCGGAATCCAACTATTTATGTATCTGATAATCCCTTCGTTAGTTCGTTTTTTTAAACGCACAATATTTACGTAGATTTCATCGGATTTAATGTAAAATACACGTACGAAATAATTATTTATGTTATTACATTCACACGAATTACTTCCCTCTGCAAATTGGTGGCGTGCTAGATTGAGGGATTCGCAACCTGGTAGAGCCTGTCTACCGTGACCCTTTCACTACTGTGAGAGAGCTCAGCACTTCATCACTCATAACTCTCAGTCAGTTTACGTCAATGAACTGTTATGACTCATAACATCGCATAACCTTGGGAATTATTAGAGGGGAAAGAAGAAAATATATAAATAGTACGGCTGCCCTTCTGTCATAACACCTTAGTTTACGCTTCTCGACTGTTTATTAACCATTACGAATTAAAATTTATTATAACAGTTTTACTTAATGAAAAATTATCTACATTTCATTTAGTTTTAACCCGACTACCTTTATTAAGGATGATAACTTAAATGCTTAATTAATATTTTAAATGGATTTATTATTTTTTTTTTTTTAATAGTGTCATGTTTCAAAGCCGCGATTACAAAACCGGCAAGAGTAAATAACTTCAAGATCCATGTAAACAAATTGTAAAGAACGAGATCAACTACATGACCGATGAAGCAAGGAGTTAACAGAAATTACGAGAGATATGTAGAGTATTTTGTTTAACAGTCCCAAAAAAAAGTATTGAACATGTATAAAACGTGACAAAAAATATCCTTCAAAACGTTAGAAAGATAATTAAATCGGAAGAAATGAAGCACGATATTGGATCATTGACTTCACAAAAAAAAAAATTAAAGTAAAACGCCTAAGAAAATTATCATGTTACATAGTTTTAAATAGTGCATTATAGTCGTAAGATAAATACATGTTATGTAAGTGATGTTCCTACCACTCCAAAAAACCTTTTTGTCAAAGAAGAAGAAAGAGGGTTGTTAAATTGAGACAAGAATAATTTGACAAAAATTTCAAACTCTGTTAGTTTTAAATGACAAGGAGAAATGAAAATAAATTAATTGCAATAAAAAGCTACACGGTTTTACGTTGTATAAAAAAGACACAGGAAAGAGAGTCACTGCAATTATACGGCCTTTTTTCTATTTATGGACGATCTTACGTTCAACCGAACCGCGCGCGCGCGAACTCATACACACAGAGAGAGCAAAGGCTGCACAGTAACAAATGAATTTTCCTATTCAAAAGGAGCCAGGGCAGAATTAACGTCGAAAACTGAGATTACCAAGAAGATTTGAATTTCCGTAATTATTGTCAAAATGAATCCAGGAAAAAATAATTCCAAATTTCCAGAAAATATATATCGGTTATAGTTAACGCCCTCTACAGTACTGAGGTAGATAAGACCCCGAAATCGTTTACTGAAACTATACACCTGTCGCAATGGTAATTACGTGGAATAAATTTAATAAATACCAACAGTCGCAAACGTTTCGTAAATGATGAATTTGTACCCAAAAAGAGATACTAATATTTGATTTCAGCAAAATCAGCCGAAATTAAATATTATAGTATTGATCTGAATTAAAGGGCTATGAATTATTATTAAAGGGTATTATTATGATTATTATTACAGGGTATGAATTAAAGGGCTGAGCGACGTGCATATTTAAAACTTTATGTCGATGATATTGCGCAAAGTAAAACGTTTGAAAATTGAACAGTATAGTGGGGAAGGAAGGCTGAGGAGAGGAATCGAACCGTTCAGGGACTGACAGGATTATTAATAAAAAGTTTTTATGATTAATAGGGACAGCGGGTCTGAAAATTATACCACATATAATACCGAAAATAAACGTTAATTATCTGGATTTGCATCGGTGGAAGAAAATGAATAATAGAAATTTTTACAGTAAGAGACGAGTAATTTACTAAATTTAAAAAAAAGAAGATAATTAAGGGTAACAATTTGAATAAACAAATTTAGTTTTTTTGCAATTTAAATGTATGCGTTAATAGAATATACTATTAACGTTAAGGCGCAGCGTTAATATTGTATTCATTTCTAACGGATTGTTTTACGCAAATAGACTGTACTGAAAGTGCTACGAAACGTTACATAAATTCTAAAAAGTAAGACTGTTACCCCCAAAGATTCAACTGGAATGTAATAAAAGTTGCTAAAAATAAAACGTGTAATCGATTTTCATTGTAAAAAATAATTCGTTAACAAAAAAAATTACATTTAAAATAATATTTTTAACTCGGTTTATAATATTCGTAAAATAAGTAAACAAAACAACAAATCTAACCGACTACTTCTAATCCTTTTTAAGAAAATAAAATGCGATCGCAAAAGTAAGCTCAAAAAAAATTAAGACTAGTTTTTTGAAAAATATTAAAGATGAAACAAAATAGCACGGAGGTGAAAAGACGGGAGAGAGACGAACGGGGGTTGAAGGCAAGTTATGTAATTAACAATGACATACCCTTCTCTATGCCTACGTGACACTTACTCAAATTTCATTTGAACGCATCTGTTCGACCCACCACATAGTGCGAACCGATGTTAAATAACAATGTGATAGCAGGTTTGACAGCAGCACATCTTTAGTACAACGCTATCTTTCCAAACGATAGAGTATTTTAATTTTACACCTCTATTTAATAAATTCATTCGGTTGATGCAACCGTTCCTTGTTTTTAATCGATAAACATGTATAATTGGAGAAATGAAAATGAAGGAGTAAGATATATACGAGTAGATACAGATTTGAATTAGAGTATGAAAGAGAGGTTTCGGTGTAAACTATGTAATTAATGCACAATTCACAACACGTTCTATACTAATGCGAATAACCGCTCCTGATCTGTCATATCGATTAACAGAAAAATACCACAATCGATCAGAATAATTTAAAAAGTTCCTACTACGAAACGGTGTGAACAGGAGAAATGTAAACCTATACTACTGCTGTTACTTCTACTGTTACTAATATTACGTCCATATAATAAACGAACCACAAAAAACAAAATAGATAAAAACCGGCGTAAAATAATTTCTTCAAACGATGTTGTTTTGCAAGTTATACTAGTCGCGCTATATTTTTACCGATAAGTTTTAAAGATAAAAAATTAAATTAATTTCATCAAAACGGTAAAAATATCGAGGATAACGATGTATTATTCCCCAACCGCTATACAGATTACATTAAAAAAAATTGCAATTTTCACTAATGAAAATTTTTGTGAAAATAATTGATGAGAAACTAAAAAGAAAGTATCTTTTATTGTTATATTCTAAACTTATTCGTGCTTCCGCCTTACAGAAATACCGTGATCATTTTTATTTATCTATTTATTTTTATTAATTATACCTTAAAATCTCGATAACTAATCTTTCCTTATTATCGTCGCTCAATTTTGGAGTCTTAAAATATCGGTTGACTAGTTATTTGCCATTTTCAGAGTGAAACGCTACACTCATTTTTATAAGATAAAAAGGAAAACATAAAGAGTTATTACAAACAACTATTACTACAGTGCGGATAATTTGATACTCGTAGAATTAAAAGCTGGATTAAATATTTCGCGCCAGTGCGAGCGATGTACAATAACCGGTAAGAACACGTTATCTTATAAACAGCATTCGATAAAACAACGGGTTGTATTCGATATTATGAGATGATCGGTATAGCACTTTTTTATCTACAGAACTACATCTCAGGGGCGGATCCAGGGGGGACCACGGACCTCTCCTCTGGTTCTAAGGCCTTGCATTTTGAAAACCCAGTTGAAAAGAACTGAAATATTTTAGCGATACTGTATTGTCAAAATAAGCGATTGCAAGTTGCAACTCTGTAATTAACGTGACATGTCGTTTTTCTTAGTAGGTAATTAAGAGAGGCTGACGTTACTTGCTCTAATGCATATTCATAACGACATGCAAATTGATATAGATCGCGTTATCGATCGATATGCTAAGATGCGTAATCATCGAGATGAATCAATTTTGTAAATAAATTATCGTATTACTATTACTGTATGAAATAAAACTTGTGAATTTTGTATTGAATGTTATCGGATTAATTATTATAAATATTGAAATGAATGAACAAATAAAAATTAGCTTAATTTAAATTTTCATCTTATTATTTTTTATCCCACCTTATATTATTATATAATTTTGATTGTGTTCATGGTTTTGATTAAAGTTGTAAGGATTATCCGAGCTTAAAGTTAATTTAGCTCTGGAGTCCCCGTGAGGGTCACTTCGAATAACTTATAGCTTAATTTTTATAAATCGAAATAAACTGAAGAAACTAACGCGCTTTTTGCCTCTTTTTACAGCAATACAAATGATGGTTAAAAGATTTTTCGTCTTTAAAAAATAGTTCAAAATATAGTATGTATCCAATAAAAGCGAATGAAATATTGTATACCCAAACCGATTTGAAGGGAGTAGGAAAATGCGACCCCTTGCCGCCAATGGCCCCGCCCAAATTAGTTGCTGGATCCGCACTGCTGCATCTACAACATATTTATATTGCGGCACTACATTGTTTTTTTTTTAACTGTAGCACTTTTTTTTTTACTAACTTCAATACTTAGTAATAACTTCAAAAGAATTCTGTTAAATACCACATCGTCACCTCCGTAATATTTTAATACCTTTAGTATTAAGGATGTAAGGATCGATTACAAATAACTCAACAAATAACTATTATATAAAAGGTCTTAGGAAACAATATGTCAATGAAAAAGACTTATCGGTATATCAAAAATGTATAATTTAAAAAAAAAGGCCGATAAATTTATAAAATAGTATCATCACTTGGAGTAACATCTTTATATGCAAGTATTTCAATTAATTCAGAATTATGACTCCTGAATTATGAAATTATTATTAAGAATTATTTAAAGCAAAACGAATGAAATAAAAAAGTTTACAAAAATTGAAAAATGTTTTTGAATTTCTATAAGATATTGTATTATCTATAAAAAAAAACATACGTAAATGTGAAGTTTTTACGAACGGTTAATAATGTGAACTTAGGAATAAGAAAATTAGAAATAATAAAAACTTATACGTAATTATTTTCTACAACCGTGTTTTTATTGTTACCGACAGATAAAAACGGTCGCATGATGAATTTAATAAATATCACGATACAAAACAGTTCACCGATGAAAAAGGACAACGATTCAAAATTTTCTAGATATAAAAATTACACATCAAACTAAAAGAGAGTTAATATAAGATGTTATTATGTATTGCCGTATCCTGGAATATATGTATATTATTTGTTAGCAACACAGCTGGTAGAAAAAAGGTTGTGTTTAACGGATCTACTTATAGGACACTAGCTTTTACAAATCCAAAAGAGGGGCATTTGAAATTATTACAATGTTAAAAAAAAATACATATTATGAATAGCATTTAAAAAAAAGAGTTAATAAGCTACGTAATTCAGAAAGATTGAAAAAAGTTTTCAGAAGGAAAAAATTCAACGATATAATTTGTTCTGTTTTATCAAAAAATATTGAAAGAATTGAAAATTTCCTTTACACACCTAAAGTAAAGTTAAATAAAGAAATACTGTTTACAATAAATCGTCTGACGACTGAATGTTAATTTTAGATCAAGAGCTCTATTTTGGAAAAAACTACTTAAAAGAAACATAATATAGAATCGATTATGAAATGTGAAAATTTTAGTAAATGAAGCAATACAAAAAGAACATTACTGGAAATACTACACATAAAAATGTAATGAATCTATTCGTATAAACAATATAATTGAATTTCGGATTTATATGCAGCAATTTTATAATTGATAAAAAACAAGAAAATACATACTCTACACTCATTGTTATTATTTTTGTGTAACCTGTGTAATTTCGAAACGATTTAATTTTTATTTTAATAAACAACATTTTTCTTTGTTTTTACAAAGAAGTCAGAATGAATATATATATTTTTTTTTTTTTTTTTTTTTTTATGACGGCATCAACTGCTTCGGACTTGTTGCCTATGAGAATGGAAATTTGTAGCGTATGAAAAATGCCATTCCTAACCGGGATTCGAACCCGGGACCTTCGGATAAAAGGCTAAGATGCTAAAACTCCGACACGGAGATCGGCGGATCACATTATTACTATTATTATAATTTTATTTTAACAAAACATTCGAAAAATATATAGCTTGAAGAGTACACACAAAAAATAAATAAATAATGAATTGTTGAGAAGGAATAAAGGAAGCAGGAAAGACACAACCGATAGGAGTGATGGTAGGTTTAATAGTAAGGAGTAAGCAGAGCTTAATAGAGGAGCCATACGAGAGTATTAGCGGTGTTAAGGAAAAAAGAGATCTGCACTCTCCACTGTGATGGCTTTTTGAAGTTATTGGTTGCAAATAATTACAACCGTCAAACACGGAAAGTCAGATAGGAAGAAGATTTGTCATCATAACACGTAGAAAGTTCGGACAGTATGACCAGTAGAAGAAGAAAAAGGAACCTTCAAAATTCAGGATTCCCTTTCCTTCACCTACCCGGAAAGAGAGTGTACTACACCCTTCACAAACTACGGTCCCGACCGAGTGCATTCCTACTAGACCGAAAGGTCTTCACAGGACGAACTGAAGGGAAATGGCGGCGGGAAAAGGACGCTCCGTAGAAACTCTTCAAAGACTTATTACATTAGTAAATTTAACCACCTCATGCTAGAAAAGAATCGAAAGGCATCCTTTCCCGCATCCGTCCGACTAAGAGAAACAAAATTTGTACCTACCACTGAATTAACAAACCCACCGATTAAGGGCATACGGAGAGTCTATATCGCAATTTTAACGGTATGCACCCTTCTCAACAACTACTAAACCAAATCTTCTTGAAATTTTTACGAGGTATTCTTACAAATGTCTACAATACTTTAACACAAGGACAAGATAAATAAAGATCACCCAGTAAAACTTTTGAAGTTGGCAGGACAGAAATTTTTAAATTTCATTATATTTTTCTTTGTAAAACCTTTCTAAACAAAGTTTTTAAGCAATCCATGTATTAAAGTAAAGCCCCTAGTAAGTGGAATAATCCTGAAAAATTTCAAAGGAATCGGTCCAGTAGTTTTTGAGAAAAGGTGCACAATATATTAAAAAACAGAGTTTATAAAAAATCAACGTAAAAAGAAAATTTTTCTATCTACTCGTATTCTGAAAACAACTCTGCTGCATAATCAGTTTCATCTTCTGCCTCTTCCAGGAGCTTTCTCTTTAGTTTGTAGTTACTACTATTACAAACTCACTAAAATCAGAAGCAACTTTTTTGAGGAGGAAGAAGATGTCGCTGAATTCTTAGGGTCAGTATTATCACGTTTACAAGATGAAGTAGAAGGAATCTTTACTTGTGAATGTTCTTTCGGTTGTCCTACCTTCATTTGTTTTTTGAAAACTTTACCTGCATTTCGTCCCATATTTACTACACGAAAATAACAGATAATCAACACAATGACTACAGATTGCAGAAGTCTGTATTTAAAAAAATTTGAAACCTCTATAATGTAGAACCGTGATCAAAACATAAACATAACCACAAACGTAAATAAAAACAACACCCTATTTTCATACATCTTTGCTAATACAAGCAATTGTTGCTTGTTGCTAATACAAGCTGTAATTCTTCCCAATATTACAGAAGTTGAGAAATATCAACATATGTTGCGTTTTAAAAGAAATCAGGAGTAAAATCAGTCCTGACTTAGTAATTATAATTTTTATTATAGAAATAATTTTCGTATACTCAAAAATTATATATGAACATTTTCGTAAAATCGCGCAGTTTCATATGGCGCGAAAATCGAAAATAATAAAAATTTAATTTTCTTACTTTCCGTTTGCCGTAATAAGATAGCCCTATCAGCAAAGGTCCAGACACTCGTAATAATTAAGGGGGTAACGCATCTCCGACACTTGCATTCCGTTTCCTTAGTAGAAGTACAATTTATTATACATTGTCATTGGTTGATTTTTTGTAGCAATTCAAAACGTTTATGCAACATTTAATTGTACAACAACAAGTTAATAACTTTACGAAACAATTAAAATAACGTTATATATATATATATATATATATATATATATATATATATATATGAATTCTATTAAGTATACCGTAAAATTAAATATTAATTGTCGCGCATTCCTAAAACTGAAAAGTAAAATTTTGTAATCCTAATTTCTAAACAGAAATTTTATTTAAAAGAAGAAAAAATAAATTGATAAAATATTAAATAAAGACACAGCAGACCTACAAGAAACAACTAGGTAAAAAGAATGGAAATATAGCATTTTTATAAAAGTCGTAACATAGCAATTGAATTTTTTAACAATTAAAGTAGAACTTCGATAAAGCGATTAAGTAATTAAATCAATATTTTCAAATTTAATAATAAAACATTCTCCGTATTCTTTTCATTGATAAAAAGGAAATTAATTCTGTTACGCTTTTATTAGAAAAATTATTTTATAAGAAATTTTCAAGAAATTTTCATTATTGATATTGAAAAATCCTAATCTGCACAAAGTTTGTAATCTCTTCCACAATCAAAAAGGAAGAAGAGGATTTATGTCATGAACGTCTGAACAAATTATTTCTCGTCGTACAAACTTTCTTAAACAAAAAACAAAGTAATAATAATCACCTTCATTTATTAATATAATCAAATAATTACACGAATGAAGTAACTTTTAATAATTTATTATAGAAAAAATATTACGGCCCTAACTAAGTTTGAATAATTAAATGATTTAAGAACCTACAAAAAGATCGTTTAAAACGGACGACAAACATTTTCCCCATTTTTGACATATCACCTACTCCAAATTATGATCAGTTCACATAAAATCGAAGGGACACATCATTCACCCCTTTTTCATAATATTTTAGTTTTATTTTTCAATTTAATATTCTAAAACTAAAATTATTAGGTGTCATAATCTAATAATTCTAAGCGACGAATTATTAATAAAATGGGTCTCCGCAAAAATGAAAGAGCCGTTCCCACGAACGAATAAAACGCATCCCATGCACGCCTTACTAGAAATAATGAAACCTTAAGTGACTTACCATTTCATTTTCCACCAAACCGGATACAAAGTTATCACTAAGTCAAGCCTTATGAAATATATATGACATTCAGTTCTACAAGCGACAACACTTCACTCTGTCCACTAAAGGAAGCGACTACATAATTAACACCATTATTCTAAAAAAAAGCAACTTTAATTAATGCCATATGTTTTAGATACGAATGCATTAAAGGCATAAGAAAGATTGGGACAGGCATATTACGCAATAGTTTAATATAACCGTTGATGGAAAACGATGCATTCTATACGCTGTCTCCGTCGCTGCGAAAAAAAGATTAATAACTAAATCACAAAAATTTACAAAGTAATAAAGATTTTAAATATATATTAAAATTTTAAATTTAAAATACATTTTAAATTTAACGCCTACTCCCCTGATGCTCCTCCAATGATATAGCCTCGTAAAAGTTACCGGTTGCTTGAAACAATTAAAACGTTCAGTTTCGTTACCCGCTAGATGTATTAAGTACGTATGGGACTTTTCATTGTGACGTTCTATTTCAAAACGTACTATTTTCAATTTTTTTTTTTAAGTATGACATCCTTAAAAAAAAGTTTAAACGTTTTCACTAAGATGAAGTTAATTCGTTAATTAAATTTCTCCTAGAGCCTTTCCTATTTAAATAAAAGCCACCCCGCTCCAATCAACACCTCTATTTAAATCAATATAACAATATACGCGTATAAACCGTTGCATTTCGGTTAAATATTTGATTTAATACTTATCAATCAGATTTAATTAAACGTTACAATCTATAATTAGCATGTTGCCACTACTACTAATACTTTAATGATGGCAGCGGGGTTTCAGGATTGTTTATTCGATTAAAAAAGCTTGATTGAAGTTATCCAAGTTAGGAGACGTTTCGGTGTATTTATTAAACGAGTACATTACCCATTCACACACCCGATTTACAGGCCCATCAACCTAAAATAGCTGTAATGATTTCATTTCGTGAATTTAATTGCACTTGGCTGAAATGTAGGTAGTTTTTTAATAATAAAATATCCACGGAGGGTTATATATACTATACTTTCCCTCAAAATATACTATATTTTGAGAAAAAATATGTTGCAGAAAAAATCTAGTAGAAAAAATATTAAAGTTTTATATAAAAAAAGAAGATATTTCTTTTAGATTTCCAATTAGGAAACGATAATTATATTACAAAAGAACCTGCTTCGACAATCTTATCTTTTAACACACCTATATATTTAAACTGTAAATGCATCGCCAAGGTCGTATAAAGTAAATAATACTTATAAAATGTACTAAAATAAAAATATCAGGGTAGATCAGAATGAAATGTACAGGTGTCACACATAAAAAAATCAACGGAGAAATTACGAAATCTGTTTTTAAAATAACATTACTTCTAAGTACGGCTATATTTTTTTACTTAAAAAAATCACCAGACATTACCGCAGGTGTTTTTTTTTTACGAAGTTTTTGAAACATTAAAAAGCAAATATTTTTTAATATTCATACGCCGTTAATGAATTGAAAACAAATGTTAGTAACAAAAAATAAAAATAAAAAGGTTTGAAAAATCGAGTCGAAAAACTAAATGGAAGCTTTGTACATCATTGCAAAAAGTTTTAAGTCGACTAAGAATGCAAATAAAGATAATTTTATAATTAGAAATAACTTAATAACTATCATAAACGGCACGGTTTAAAACGATAGATAATTTAATAATTTTTGATCGCTATTAATAATATTTTATGTACCCGAGAGCAATTGATGTTTGGAAACAGAAGCCCTGTTAAAAAAGGTTTACTTTCTATTTAAGTAATAAAGTAAACAAACAATTCACTAACACTTTCCTAATGCGTTTTTTAACCGAAATGAAAATGTAATTTTATAAAATGCGTTTTAGTAACGGTGTTATGCATAAAACATTTATAATATTATTACTATAAAATTAATTTTGCGGTTTAAAATAATAATCCATTAATTAATATTATAAATTTTACAGCCGGATAAGTAAAACTACTAATTTAAAACTGACATTTGCGTGATACACAAATTATTTCCAGTTTAATAATATTAATAGGTATGAAAAACTAATTAGTATACAAAACAATTAGAACGTAAATTATAGATTTAATATTAATTTACCGTATAGACCTACGTAAATCAAGACTATAACGTCAGAATTTCATAAACAATATCATAAAATGAATAGAGGCGGTATTTAGAAAATTTTATAATTTTAGGAGTAGGCTAAGTAATTTATAGGAAATAGTAATAGTGGTCATTTTTAGGAGTAGGCTACAAAATTAATAACTAAAATTAAGTCGATACACAGACCAAAAGGACTATAATTAATACTAGCTGCTACCCGCGCCTTCGCACGCGTACTCCTCAAGTACGCGTGCGGGCTCTCAAGCTGTACCTCATACAGCTTGAGTCCTTCAAACACATCTGTCTGGTTTTTAGGCTCGGCAGCTTTGAATGCTGCTTGAAGTTCAGGTTGCGGTTTTTTTATCTATAAAACAAATAGATTCATCGAAATCACGGCAGTAAATGTAGGTGAATGAAAAATTTACACCTTTCAAAAGTTAATAATTCTTTTTCAAATTTGCACAATTTCTTCAAAAAATTAACGAATTTTATCGGTTTTTTGTAGCCTATATGGTTCTCCGTAAAAAAAAGATAGAAAAAATTCATCGAAATCAGTGCAGTGGTTTTCCGTGATCGAGTAACAAATAAATTTTCATATTTATAATGATAAATAGTAAAAAATAACGTAACGTAGACATCTCTTAGTTTAATACATTTTATACATTTATAAAATTTTCATAAATCATCGATAAGTTTTAAGCGACAAATGATTTTAGAATACGTGAAAATTTTTTCCTAAAGAATATGTTAAACCTTCAACCGAAGTCAGGCTTCTTTTGCACTGGGACAATTTTCTGACACGTTTTTTCACTTATCGTATTTTACAACTATAAAAATACAAAAGGAATTTCAAAAATCGCTTTAAAAAACCCAATACTTTTTTAAATCTTTTTACATGAATTTTACAAAACAACAACTAAATTAAAACTAACAAATTCTTATCCCTTAATACACTTACTTTTGACAACTAGTTTAAAAATGCTGACAACAAAGTTGTAATACTTTCCTGGCATCGGTTATTTATTCTGTTACACTGGAAAAATATGATACATAAAAGAAGTTAAAAAATAACAGTATTTTTTTTTGCTGCTGTATCCCCAAAATCACCTCAGAAGAAATGTTTTTAATTTGTCCATGTTTACTATGTTAAATGGAAGAAACTAAAAAAAAAAATATTCTACTGAAAAATGTACAACCGATAAAAAAATACCTAAAACTTCTTTTTTTGGGGTGGGTGTGAATTATGATGAAATTTTATTGCAATATTATTATTATTATTACTATTAAAAGTTTAAATAAAACTAAAACAAGGTTTTCAATATTAAAAAATTGATATTTTTTAAATTTTGATCGGTCCCGCCACTCTCAAGATTGCCGTAAAATATTTTTTTGGGGGCACTTGTACTATCACTACTACTACTACTACTACGCTTATGAAGACGTAAAAAATTTGGTTAAAAAATATACAGTTAATAAAAAGATAGCTTTTTTCGATTTTGAGGGTAAAGTTTCTAAAAATGGTAAGATAAACATGTACGTATGTATTAATATTAATATAAAGTAGAGCTTGTTAACAAAATTTTGAGAAAATTGACCCCAAAAAACTACCTATCCCATTCCCTAGAGATATTGACCCCAACCCAAACCTTTACTAACAAATTGCCACATATACACGAGTCTCCGTGCCAAATTTCATCAAAATCAGTTTACCCAGTCAAAAGTTATTAAGCTTCAAACACGCCAACACACGTGAAGATATACGCACGGACATTATCCCCCACGTTTTTGGCGGATCCATGGGTCATGAAACGTCGAGAAATGAAAAAAAAAATCCCATACCCCATCTTTTAACCGATTACCATACTTTCCTTCTTGCAGCATAGCTCTAGGCTTTGCTGATTTTATTTGACGAAAAAAGGTTAACTAAAAAATGGAAAGGCGAGAAAACCCCTAAGTCTTCATAAAATTTGAAAAGAGTGGAATTTGAAATATAAAGAAACCGCTAACGAGCTCAATCAAGATATTCTGAAATACAAAACTATATATTTTTTTCACTTTATATTTTCCAACTAATTTTCTTGGATTTTCATTTCAAAATAATTCATCAAAATCACTTCGGTTTGATAATAATATTATTATACAGTTACAATCCGTAAATAAACTGATGGCGACCAAAAAAAAGCTTCCGCTCACGTTACCTGGAAAATTTTAAACAAAACAACCGAAGGGAACTGGAACAGCCAAATTAAAAAGAATCTACAAATTCAATCTATTCAAAGGCTTTTGAATATAATTAAAAAAACGTTCCGGTCAAAAACTGAGGTTTTTGTTAAATTAAATTAACAGATTTTGTCTTACAGTAATTTTTTTGCCAGCATGTTTAGCAGCTGCTGGGAAGGGGCAGTGGACTTAACAGAGCGCACCACACGGGTGAACAACTAATAAAGTTCATAAGTAGCAATAGGAAATTACGTAAAAGGCTTCAATTAAAATTTTTTATCTTGACGGATTAATTTTTTTTTGACATAATTAATTTTCAGTGATAATTAAAATATCCGCTTATATATTTTCAAAGGAAAAAAAATAATTACTGTTCTTTTCATTATAAAAATGTTTACGTGTAGAAAGAATGTTATTTTTCCTTTAATAGACTAAAGGTAAAATAATGTTTGCCCGGGTAGTGTTCAACACCCATCCCTCAGTATCACATCCGCTGAAAGAAACCAACGAGTAATTTGTACCGGTCTGTCAACGACAGAAAATAAAAAGAAGAACGAAGAAAAACGATCAGATAAAAAAAAAAAATACAAGTTAACCTTAACGTAAAAAAAAAAAACAATAGGTCGGATCAACATTTTAAGACAAGTCTGTAACATAGTTGATTCGACAAGAGTCCTGTTAGTGACACGAACCCATTATTAATGTGAAACCGAGAAATGCTGTACATATACCACGGAATTAAATTTTACCGAGTTTTGGATTAAACAAATGGAAAGCTCCAAATTCAAAACACGTTACAAGAATTAAATTGTAACCCGTTTCACAAGTAATATTAACGGATATAAGAGAGCAATGAGAAAATCTTCTAACTTGGATATGAAAAGTTTAAATTATTCAAATTTCTCTAATATCTTCTGACAACTAAACCGATTAATGCATTGTAGAACAAACTTTATGACATTCAGTATAACTTTACAAATACATTCGCAAATCTCAATATTTGTAATGTTTAAGTGTGAACACACACACAAACAAACCATTAAATTAGGCATGAACAAACACGTTCAATCATTTAACTGAAAATAAATTAAACTTCATTTATAACCTAAGCTATTTATCATAACTATTAGATTTAAACAAACGGTTATTCGTTAAAATCAACAGCAATTTTACAAATATTATATCAATACGTTTTTGTGCCACAGTGAGTATTTATGTTACTGGCAACAATCACTGTCGCATTTAAAATGCCAGCCGATAGAAAATATGGACTATGTATTTTTAAAATATATTTAGTTTAAAACTTGTACTAACTGTATTATACTCGTATTTTTGGCAATAAGTTTGAAATTTCATTTCATTACCGAAATTATACTTTAAAAAATATATAACTAAAGAAACCTACAAATTATTTTACACACAATTTAAAAAGTTATATTAAACTTTAACCGCGTACATAATTGAAAACATTTTTTAATTAATTCTAAAAGGTAGTATTTTTCTATCGCTTTCAATCCGAAAACTAATAACATTTTTCGACCATCGGTTTTCCATTTATCGGCAAAGTAAAAGCTTTTTGAACTATTTGTTTTTATTACTTTACTATTTACATACTTATTGGTTATAAGATGAAGAAGATCGTGTACAAGAGTTTGACCAAGGCATATTCATTGGCCACGGGATGGACGACTGTTCTGACCGAAAATTAAGTTTCTCAATTAAATACGACGTTCACATGATGTCTGCTGAGAAGTGGCCCTCAACCGCTCTGCCGAGGTAGTACTCCTCTCCGAGCCGCCTGTCTCAATCACTCAGAGTTCGATGTGATTATTGGACAGTGCGTCGACAGCAGCAATCGGCTCTTGAGACCTGGAGTGCCAGTAGTATCCAGTGGCTCTGGGAATGGCTTTGTTTGGGCAAACCTCGGAGTGCTGAGAGCTTTTTCATGCGACTGCTCCCCGAACAAAGCTCGAAGAGGTTTATATCGTTCTTAGATGATCAATTCTTGGAGGTTTGCCGACATCGAGATGAAAATTTGGTGGTCGCAGGCGATTTCAAAGTCCGTTGAATTCGCAGGCACTGTCAATGATTTTTGCGGGCTTCATCTTCGGGATCGAGCTGCGGCTATGGGCCTTATATTCATTAATGAGCAAACTGCGACGTTTTCAAGAGGATCTTCGTCCTCGGCGATAGACCTGACATTTGTTTCTGGGGACAGAGTGAACGACTATATGAGCTGGAGTGTCTTAGAGGAGGAATCGATGTCCGACCACCTGATCATCGAGTTCGAGACTCGGCTACTCCAAAGGGATCTTGAGAGAAGACAGGAAACTAGTCTCTAAACGTGGATGCATTCGTTTTGGCGAAAATACCCAGGCTCGACTTGCCGGTACGTTGTCACCGAAGGAATTGGAGACGATCGTGCAGGAGTGTACAGCATCAAGCGTGTTCGTTCGTTGTAATCCGTTTCGACACGCTTATTGGTGGAATGATGAGACTGCTCGCCTTAGGAGGTAGGCATGGGCGGCCAGGAGGTAGTTTCAACGGGCTGCAAGACGTGGTTCTCAAGATGTTCAGACCTTTGCTCGTCAACGTTTTGTGAAGGCAAGGGGGCATATAAGGAGGTCAAAAACAGGTGTTGGAAGGACCTCTGCGACATGGTGGATCAAGATCCGTGGGGGAAAGGTTTCCGGATAGTGAACGGGAAATTTGGGAGAAGGGCTTCGGTCCTCACGGAACAGCAAGTACTAGATGCTGTACAAGTGTTATTCCCTACAGGTGAGGACCCGCTGACAGAGGAGATAACCATCGAACACTTGTTCCTCTTTAGCATGGACGAACTGTTGCTAGCGGGGAAGAGGCTAAGACCACGGACGGGCCCGGGTCCTGATGGCATTCCTCCGGAAATTGTTCGCATACTGGTAGAGAAGGCACCGGTATAACTCCTGAACGTGATGAACGATATTTTGTCGGGTGATTACATTCCGAAGGCATAGAAAGAGTCCCGTCTGGTGCTGTTACAGAAGCCAGGGCAACGGCCCTCCCCCACCTATCATCCGATCTGCCTGACGAATTCTTTATGCAAACAGTTGGAAAAAATGCTTGATGTTAGGCTGAGGCAAGAAATTGAACATAATGGTGAATTCTCCAGGAACCAGTATGGTTTTCGTAAGGGGAGGTCCGCTCCCGATGCGGTAAAATGTGTGTGTCGGCTGGTAGAGGCGGCGGCTGCCGGAACCTGGTGCACGAGAAACATACCCGTGGGTGCGATGCTTGATTTAAAGAATGCTTTCAACTCGTTGCGTTTGGGGTGCCGTGTTCGAGGCCCTAAGGGACAATCAGGTAGACGGCGGTGTACGGCGAATGTACAAAGGTACTTGGAAGAAAGACGTCTGTTTTACAATTCAACGGACTCACAGCTCTCTTTTCCAATCACGTGTGGGGTACCTCAGCGGGTCAGTACTTAGTCCGACGTTATGGAACCTGGTGTTTGATGGGGTGCTTCGGCTGAGGTATCCTCGAGGTGTTGTACTGGTGACCTTTGCTGATGATCTGGCATTGGTAGTATGACCGAGGGTTGTAGATGACGTAGCGACGGCGGGTAATGAAGCTATCAATCTAGTGCAGCACTGGTTGATGGACAGGGGGCTAACCTTGTCACCTGAGAAAACAGCATTCATCTATCTGGCTGGCAGGCGTCCTCTTCCTCCGATCCGGATCACATTAAGCGGAGCCTTAGTACCCCAAGAGAAGTCGGTGAAGTATTTTGGGGTACGGCTGGGACGGACGGCGTTCGTTTTACGTACATGTGCGAGAGACATCTGATCGTGCAGGAGCCATGGTGCGGGCACTGAGTAGGTTCCTAGGAAACGTGGCCGGCCCCCGGTCATTCAAAAGGAAGTTGTACGGATGTGATCAATTCTGTTCTGCTGTATGGGGTCACTGTTTGATCGAAAGCTCTAGGATGCGATCAAAATCGGCGGGTACTGAAGGGTGTGCAGAGGCGGATTGCCCTCTGCATCGTTTCAGCATATTCTTCAGTTTCGAGTGAGGCAGTGTTAGTCATTGCGGGCATTCTTTCATTTAAACTATCCGGGATGAGGATTGGGATTATTGGAGGAGCGAACAGGAGTGATATGCCCAGGTGGTTGTTCCAAGAATAGCAGGTCCGTTGGGACCTGTCCTCCACGGGGCGATGAACACATCGTCTGATCCGGCAGGTCGAGCTTTGAGTCAACCGCAGCTTTGGTGAAGTCACCTACTGGTTGACCCAATTTTTATCTGGTACGGCGTGTTTCGAAGGAGAGCATGCTAGAAGGAGAGCTGACGACCCCTTTTTGCCTTTCTTGCGGAGAGCTCGATACACCGGAACACATCGTGTTCGACTGCCGGGCGTGGGCTACTGAACGTCGCTCCTGTGAGTTGGTGACTGGACCCCTTACAGTTGACACAACCACAGATTGTATGTTATCAGCGGCAAAGAGGTTTTGTACGGATACTCCGGCACAAAGCCAGGGAGGATGGGGCAGCTAGGGGTTGAGGGACAGCCCCCAGCGAAGCTGCCGTTCGTCTGTGCTTGCACGGATAGGCGGTAGTGATGAGGCACTAGGACTCTCATCTCTTCGCGAAAAAGACCGAGACCCGGTGTGAGTGCCCTGCACAGGGTGCTGTCACTAGAGGCACTGGCGTCAAGACCGAGTCCCGGTTTCTGGGGTGGAGTCCAGGAACGACATAATCGGGCTTGGATACCCCGCCCGAGTCTAAGTCTAGAAGCCTAAAGTCTAGAAGTTAACTCAAATCGCAAATCAGCTGATTTCGAAGTCGAGAGTACTAAGGTCCAAATCCTAGCAAAGGCAGTTACTTTTATACGGATTTGAATACTAGATCGTGGATACCGGTGTTCTTTGGTGGTTGGGTTTCAATTAACCACACATCTCAGGAATGGTCGAACTGAGAATGTACAAGACTCCACTTCATTTACACTCATACATATCATCCTCTGAAGAATTATCTAAACGGTAGTTACCGGAGGCTAAACAGGAAAAAAAAAGAAACGTATAACGTGAACGTTACAACATGAAGCTTATCTTAGGTTTAATTTCACGTTTATAAGTACGAAGTTTAATCGCTCGCGAACAACACTACGAACTGAACGTTTTGGAATCGTCGGAAAGGTAGACAAATCCTTCCTAATGTTTTGGGCACTTGTTTTAGCCGACCGATCTTTTAAAACGCTTTCGTTGACCAAAACCTGTTCACACCGCTTACGTATGCTTTTGTGAGTTCTGAGTATTTATATAATAGAGTCACCGTTAATTTTTTTGTACGAAAAATATAATTTTGTTTCTCCGAACCAGTACAAGCACTCTTCTTTCTGCTGTAGCGACGTGCCGTAGTACTGAAGCCCGGTCCCATAGCAGCTTGACCTGTGCAGCATTCTATCATCGCAGCTGTTATCTGAGAGAAAAAGTGTAAACAAAAAATTATTTGTCACTTCAAGATTGACCGCTGCAAAATAAATTATCTTTGTTCTTGAACCCTCGGAGTTGTTTTTCAATAAATATAATACCGACGATATATATTTAACACTACTATAATGATAATACGATTAAATAAAATTTCCTTCCAAGGAGCTGCCTTTTTTAAATAGCAATAGGCAAAAACAAAATAATATTATAATGGGCCGTTATAAAGAAAATCCAGTAATATTTTATATTATTGACGCTTACACAAGATGTCAATAGAACTTGCTGCGATCTCTGTGGCGAGTAGTAGCGTCTCGGCCTTTCATTGGAGGTCCCGGGTTCGAATCCCGGTCAGGGATGGCATTTTTCATACGCTACAAAATTCAATTTCCATATCCCACTTATAAGCTTCTAGCTTATGAGGTGATGTCATCAAGAAAAAACTATCAGATACAGATACTAGGTACAATAATCGTTTTAATTTAAATAAATTAATACTCCATTTTAATTGGGAAAAATTATCAAATGAACGTACATTTAAACAGATTCCTTAACACTTGAATCGCATTATCCATTCTACAGTTGAAATTATATCAACAAAAATCCAATATTCTTAATTATTTGTATCTCTTAAATAAGCTATTTCTAAATAAGCAATAAGCAACTAAAAAGCCATTTAATAACGCTGTTTCCTCGTAATTTACAGATATCATCAAATCATCTCTGACTAAATAATGGTTGTTTTGAACTATTAAACACATTTTTTTATTCTGCTCATAAAAATAAACATGTTTTTTTTTTATCATCCTTTACCGATATAACTGAAATAACAGTTATCGAAAAAGTCCAAAGCTGGTAAATATGATCAAAAAAATTGGTTATTAGGAAGTAAATACGATATATTTTCAGAAATTCATATACGACTCGTCAAAGCGTGAATTCGAGTCAAGTAGTAGTCAAAAAGAGTACTTGTATTTAATTTTTCGTGTTTTATTTTGAAGACAAATTTCAGTGAGGCAGTGAAATTAGATAATTTAACAGAAAAAAAGAGTAGGGCATAAAATAAGAGCACCCTTGTTTTTTTCGTTTAATACAGATTATGTTATTAAACTTAAAACTTATAGACAGAGACATAACGCTACTAAGCGCAAAACAATCACTATTAACATCGTTATACCAAAAGGGATTACTACTATCAACTGATTCGTCATGAATTAAAAATAAATAACGGTTATTAAAACCCAAACATACACATGCAAAGTAAATAAATAACCGTGAAAGACTTTCAATTCTATTTACCCCAATTTTCGTTTTACAAGGACAATTATACACTCGACAACATAAAAATAATAAATAATTATAATTTTTTGTTCGCTGTCAGTCGATTGTAGTTTCTTTCAAAAGTTACTACGAAAGTAAATTGTTCAGATAATCCACATTATTTTTATGGAAATTTAAAAATATAATCAATTTAAACAGAAAATAACTCTTAATCAGTCAGGCATCGAGAAAAAAAGGCTAAAAACAAAAATTTAAAGTAATTTGCACATCGTTATGATGTATTTAACGTTCTAATTGCCGATTAAAAAATTAGTAATAATTAAATAAAGACAATAAATTACAAAAATACGACTACAAGAATGTAAACGAAAACAAATAACAAAAGAAGAGAAATTTTTACGATAAGCTAAATTTTTTTAACGTAGAGTGATATATATATGTATTTATTTATAAGATGTGTTCTACTGGTGAAAAAAAAAACTTTTAATGGAGAAATATAACTCCAGCAATTTCAGAGAAAACGTAATAAAGCAATAAAATGACTAGTAAAAAAAAGTACGTTTTAGATTCGACGTGAATTTACTACATTAAATTAAATTGTGTATTAACAAATAAAACTTTATATTAATTTAATTGTGAAAATTTATGCAAATAAATTTTAAAAAATTCCAAGTTTATTAAAAAATAAAACAGATAAAGACATGGCAGAAAATTCAAATTATAAAATAAACCAAAAATAATTTTAATACGGTAAAATTAACGATTCAAAATAGGGAGAAAAAAAATTAGAAACTTATAATTACATAAATTGTTTTAAATGTTCTCGGCTAATACGATCACAATATTCAACTCGATTTAAAAATTTCTTGAACGGTTTTCATTCCAGATATTTTCGGTAAGAAATTTACATTTCCTTAAAAAAAGTAAAATTCTTATACGAAGTTTTATTTCCGGTTATTACATCGTTCATCGATCGACGTAAATTATTCCTCCCGTATATAAGGCGCTCATCAGTGAAGAAATTATCGGATAAGTTGATTATTTGAAATATAAATAGAAAAAAGATTTGATTCAGATGAATGCAATAATTATTTTAGGAACTGACATAACACATTTTGGTAAGTTCCACAAATTTTACGATATAAAAAAATATACAATCCTGATATATTTTCGATACATTTTTTTAATGAATCTATATAGATCGATCCGTTTTATTTATAATTAAAAGAAAGCTTTTTTGGTAGTCGGTCTCAATTTAAAACAGATAAAATAGAAAATTTTCTGATCGAAAAATTACGTTACATTATAAACGATTTGTAGAGATAGTATTTATTTTCTCGTTGTTTTCATAGCTTATTATTACATTTTTATAGCTAATAATGTAAATAAAAATGTTGTACTCTTATTCAAAGAAAACAGAAATTTCAAGAAAATTAGACTGCTAAAAAAATATTACATATTCCCACATCAGAGGACCATAGTGTTCACGAAACGTACTAATATTTATTTTTATGTTGTTCTCTTTTTTTATTACAATGCAAATTTTTCGTCTTCGTTTTCTTGTGAAGGTTTGTTTTTATATAGATAGCGTATTTTGACCTATTTATAAAAAAAAAACGTTAAAAATATTTAAGTAAATAAACTCAACTTGAAGAAAAATAAATTAATTAGTAACAAAACTTATTATTTAATATTTTTTTTTTTTAAGGAAAGTCGTAAGTGGTTTTTTTAATTCGACGTCGACTCCAGAAAGTCGAAATTTAAATCGATTGAAGAATAAAAAATGCCGATCTCCGCAGCGGAGTAGCAGCGTCTCGGCCTTTCATCCAGAGGTCCCGGGTTCGATCCCGATCAGACACGGCATTTTCATAGGCTACAAAATTCATCTATCATAAAGTAACTCTTAATTGGGGGCAAGCCTGTTTTTGCTTTGAAATAAATAAATAATACTGTCTGGCATTTTAGGGTGATTTTTAAGAAGGTTTTGTTTATTTATTTATTTATATATGTTTAAGTTTATTTAAAGTAAAACTTATATTTACTAAAAAGTTAAAGCGTAAAAAATTTTTAAAACAATCGTAATATTAAAAAATCCTTTTTCAATATTATTAAGAAGACACCGAATACGAAATAACTGCTATTCCGTAGAAAAAAAATAAATAAAAGTTTAAGAAAAAATAGCGTACACTTAAGTAACAAAGAAGAAAGAAAAAACTGTACATACATAAGCTATATATGTTTCAGATATACCTCTTTATACATAAACGTAAACATTTTAAGCTCGGTAGAGTGAGCTTAAAAAGTTCCTGTTTGTCTACGCTTATAGACTTCCTCCCTTTATTCATCGTCATACTCACATCCTCTTAATATAAACTTACATTTCAGGCAGTTATGAAAAAAAATAAAGCGTAAAGAGAAGGAAGGAATAATATAAAAGAAATGTGATGAAAGAAGTTCCATTACCCTTAAATATAGAAAGTCAAGTAAAGAGCATCATTTCAATAAGAGTCTGTACAAACAGTATAATTTCAACATACATGCGCGCGCGCGCACATTTGGAGATACGGTATATTCGGAGGATTCCTTTTTCAAAAGTTTTGGAGTTAAGAACTGACTGCAAGGTAAGGTACTGCGATATATCTTTCGTAAAGATGTTATTTAATAGTAGGGGATAATAAAAATGTCCACCTTAAAGTTAAGAAAAACTTTAAATTTACTAAATACGACAATGGCTGCATGTGAAAAAAATTTCACATGTTTAGCATACGACAAGCCCCATCTTACAATTCCTGCAACATTTTGGTCATCCTTTGCGGTAAGGGCTGGTCATATCAAAAATTGTTTCAGACACAGTTTTAGGAAATGTTTAGAGGACTGACGAGCACTTTAAACCGACTCAATACTGCGCCTATTAAGGGAGGTATGATATTTTTTTTGTCTTCGAAACCCCACTTTTTCCTCCACCTGGACCAACGGTTGGTGATGTCAAAGAATTTTACTTAGATTAAGTTTTATCCAAAGAATAGTAGGAACTTTAAATGAATTTGATATTTTATTTAATAAGAAACTTATAGCTATTTGTTTTTTCAAAAAAACCCACTACTCCATTCCCTACCCTATGGTCCGATTTTGGCCGTTAACGAACTACCGACATTTTGGGTCGAGTTATTTTTAGGAAACAATTTGAAAGTGAATGGCGCAAAATTACGGCAGTTATCGTGTCCGCAAGAAAATGAAATATATATAAATGTATATATAAACTTTTGAGCTGACAGTGGTTTTGGGATGTGGTGAATTTGAAATGCAAAGATATGTCGAAATTTTCCGGAAGTCGAATCATGGTATCCATTGCAATAGGTAGCTTTCTTATGAAATCTACCTAAAAACATACTGTACATATGTAAAAGAATGATTAATTCTTAAAAATGAGAAATAACTATTCTTTAATTTTATTAAAGTTTGCAAACAATAATTATTAAAACACAATACGAAATTTAATACTTATTACACGATTGCAAACTAAATAAATCACTAGTTGTATAATACAAAATCAACTTCCTACGTGATAATTCAATAAACTTTACTTTTGTAAAACTTAAGTCGGTTTAGTCAATACAGTGCTGGCAAAATGTGTGTATCAGTAATTTTTGTATTAGTAACTATAACTGTCTTTGAAATGGTAGTCTCTACTAATCCCACTAACCAAATCTGGTAATCTGTTAACCAGGAAATTAATTTAGTCGCACTGTTGTGTATATGCTGTTAATAAAACCTTCACTAATGTTTGTAATATGAATAATACCAGTACTAGTAGTATGTAAAAAAATTATTTACGTCGTTCGTCCCCTTTATATCTCCATTATACGAATACACAGAGTTTGGATTCTAGAATAGAAATTACCGATATATAATTATAAAACAAATAGAAATTAAGTACATGTATAAGTAATTACATATTATAGGAAATAGAATTACGTGTATTGTTTCTTCCGAAAAACATTTATAATGGTAATTTGTTTTAGGGTTGTTTACGTAATGAAAAATCACGTTTTTAAATGTAAAATTTAGTTCTTTTCTATATCAAATACAAAATACAACAAATCCGTATTTTCCTTTTGCTCCGACCAGATATAGTTAAGATCATGACAGTGAGGTAAATCGATCATCTTGTACGTCCTTCACGACAGCAAAGACAGAAAAAAAATTAATATCCTGTATCATTGGCATCCCAAACGACGATATCTTTACAATGTGTTTCATGAGCTTAGGCGTATTTCACTAAATGAAAAAATAAATATCGGCTCATGAATAATGAAAACAATATTTACGGGTTTAAATTACGGAATTTGGGTTAACGGAATTAAATTAGTACTAATTATAAATAGATTACCTGTTGAAGCAATGTGATTGAAATCTTTTTGAGATTTTCTTATTACGTATATATAATAACAAAACTGATGAACCGCATAATCGGTTATTCAATAATCTCATTAATTACAAAAAATCCGTATAAAATAGTTATCCGATTATCGGAATAAAAATATAAAAATATTAATCAAATTATATTTAAACAAAATAACTATTTATACTAACGTCTTTTATTTAAAATATAATTTATAGTATTACTGCACCAGAATTAAGAGGCAATAATTCGTTACTTTACACTAACTGTCTCAGTCTTTTTTTATGGATGCGGTGGAGTAAAGATTTTTCTTAGAGAAATAATATTCATTATAAAGCTATTATAAAGCATTATAATTCTTCGGTGAAGGTATGGCTAGCAGAATAAATATCATTCATATTTGATTAGGCCCGGCGAGCTTATAAGTAACAATTAATTCTAGAAGAATCAAGAACGAGGCATGTTTGTAAAGTATCGTTCTGAAATTCAGCCGCTGCTACGCTGCGGTCGACATTTCACACATGCGCACCGTAACCCGCATCTGTTGGCAAGCCACAGACGTCATTACGGAAATAACGACTGTGTTTACGTTTTTTTGTAAGTATTTAAAATGCCTCCGGCGATCGAGAATCCCGTCGACTGTGAAATAAATAGTGGTATTCGTTTTCTTAGTGCTAAAAGCGTGAAAGCGGCTGAAATTCATCGTCAGATCAGTGAAGTGTATCGAGAAAACATTATGAGCGATGGAATGGTACGAAAATGGGTTACAGCTTTTAAAGATGGCCCCCAGAATGTTCATGATGAGGAACGGAATGGACGACCTTCTGTCATTACTGAAGATTTGGTGCAGAAAGTCGACGAAAAGTGAGAAAGAACAGACAGACGCTTTACGATTTCTTCGCTATCTGAAGAGTTTCAAGAAGTGTTGTCTATGAAATTGTGACGAAACGCTTAAATTATCGACGATGATGGTGTCAAGCGACCGTGTTGCAATGGTTATTAAGTCAGGCGGCAGACTTCTATGACGACGGTCATAGAAGCTGGTTGCACGATACAAATGCCTTATTATTGGTAACAATTATGAAGAAACAGGCTTTCACGTAAAAATAAAATTGTTAAGAACAGTGTACTTGTTTTTTTTTAATTTCAAAACTGTACTTACTTTAAAAACACGCCTCGTATTTTCAACCAAGAAACCAATGGGAAACCGCTTTATTTCTCACTTTTCTTTAGGTACTCTAAACTATTATGTAAAATAGTGATTTTATAATCAATTATATAAAAATAGTAATCTAATAATTTGTTTATTATTATTGAACAAAAATGAAATAAACATTTATTAGAAAAACTTGTATTTAATGTACTCTGAATGACGAATCGGTTACAAAAAACCATGCCTATTAGATTGTTCAAGACGAATTGGAATCGTTCGGTAAGCGAGTAAAAGTTGTTTTTCTTCTAAAAAAACAAAAAAATAATTCTCTTGGCTAAGATTTAAGTATAATGATTTTACACGAACATATTCAAAAAACAAACCTTTAATCAGTTTAATGAAGAACAATCTCTACGAAGCATCAGTAACGACCTTGATACAATTTGGTGTATCAAAAAATAAAAATTGAGATGATACATAGTTTGAATTTCTATTTTTGGTTGAAATGTATGTATATAATTACGAATAAAAGAATTTCATATTTACATCCAGAACATAGTTTGTAGATCAATTATCAACATACCACGCCCGCCAAACGGTTAAGGGAATGCTTAAAATGCTACATTCCTTATATAAAAAAGGATAGATTTAATTAATTATTAAATTGTAATTAATATTTTTTCTATTTTTTTGTTAAATCAATTATCGCAGGCCCACTTCTTTGAAAAAATAAGTAAAAAATTTATTTTACTGTAATAATAGAACATGTAGCAAACTTTATATATACAGTACATACTAATTTGAAACTTCAGTCGTTTCTTAAATTATATATATATATATTTTTTACAGAACGTTATATAAAATTATAATCAAATGATCGTAGGTAAACAGACACGAGACACAGATCACTTCTGAAAACACCGAAGCCTTTATCACGGAAAATAATCATCTCGCGACAAGGTACCTAAAGGAAAACGAGGAGTAAAGAGGTTTCTATTCGATCTCTTCATTGAAAATACTTGATTCTTCAAAAACTAATGTTATATATAAGTTCGCCAGGCCCACTAAAATGTAAATGACATTCATTCCTGCTAGCCACATCTTCATGAAAGGAACCGGCTTTATAATGAACAGCATTACTCTCAAAGAAATCTTTACTGCCGCGCATCTATAAAAAAAAGATGGAGACAATTAGTGTAAAATAACAAATGACTGTGCCCTTACGGTAAATTAATACTGTAGGGAACAAAGATTTTATTTTCTCTCGATCGGGAAAATTACACTTATATTTTATTTATAAAGTAGATCGTGAATAAAACAATTATTAACAGTATAGATAACTGCGTCGTCCATTTTATTTAAATAGATTATTTTTTCATTTCACAAAAGAAAAACTAACAATCCTATGCGCATAATTCATAAAATAAAAGAAAAAAGCGTAAGGTAGAGTAATATTTCAAACGTTTTACAAATAGATGTATAATACGGTTGCCGAGCTCAGTATGGCTCATTACATTCACAATTCGCTTTTGTAATATAAAAGTATAGCTCGCCGATTCGGTGAATTTACCCTACAAAATAAAACACAAAACATAAAATAATGTGCCGAAGTTAAAACGAAAAAACAGTTTATTATTATTAGCATAACTGAGACTACCCCAACCGTATCGAATTACCAACTGAAATTAAATTTTGTAAAAATAACAGTAAATTATAAATAGTTTAATTTAGCTTCAATAAACGTAAAGAAAAGCGCAAAAATAAACGTAATAAAAAATCATTATAAACAACAAAATTGAAGAAATAAATTGCGAAAATAGAAATATATTACTACAGCTACGTTCACATAACGTAAAACTTAGTAAATCAATTTACTATAACCACAATTCTTTTTAAAAAATATATAATAACTTAGTTTAGTTATTTTCTCTATTACTATTTTTCTAGAAGATAACTTTTACAACTATTACACCAGTTTGACTATTATTATTTTTATATTTAAGAAAAAATCGAACGGTAGGTAACATCATATAAATGACTTATTTATATGAGTCATACAAATTTATTTTCTAAAAAAAAAGTTAGTCAGCATTTTTTTGTGCATTGATTACGATCTTGTTCGTGTTCGTTTTCCCGTGATCTATCGAATACGGTTCTGACAGTCATTCTACTACGTTTGAAAGCTTTTTGGAAAGTTAGAAATTTGCACAATTCGTTAAGAAGTATATAATCTTTTTACGGATATGATTTTCAATTAATTTATTTTCATGATGACTATTTCGTGAAGGCGTATCGTCTAAAGAACATAAACTCTAGTGTAAGCTAGTTTTTACCGGGTCGACTCTGCTTACGTTACCGGCGGTTACAGGTCAAATTGTTTTGACAGTTTGATTATTCTTCAACCGAAAATATGAACGTTTAACTGAGAATATGACGAGGTTTTAGCACCGTAGAAATATTTGATCGATAACAACTACTATGTTTTTAAATTGTTTGTTTTAAAATACAAAAATATATTTATTAAAAAAAAGATGTTAAAGAACAATTTAGATTGGGAGTAACAGTACAAGGTGAAAAGATAAAGATGCTACGATTTGCTGATGAAATAGTAATTCTAGCCGAGAGTAAAAAGGATTTAGAAGAAACAATGAACGGCATAGATGAAGTCCTACGCAAGAACTATCGCATGAAAATAAACAAATACAAAACAAAAGTAATGAAATGTATTAGAAATAACAAAGATGGACCAATGAATGTGAAAATAGGAGGAGAAAAGATTATGGAGGTAGAAGAATTTTGTTATTTGGGAAGTAGAATTACTAAAGATGGACGAAGCAGGAGCGATATAAAATGCCGAATAGCACAAGCGAAACGAGCCTTCAATCAGAAATATAATTTGTTTATATCAAAAGAAAAAATTTTTGAAAGTATATGTTTGGAGTGTCGCTTTATATGGAAGTGAAGCTTGGACAATCGGAGTATCTGAGAAGAAAAGATTAGAAGCTTTTGAAATGCGGTGCTATAGGAGAATGTTAAAAATCAGACGAGTGGATAAAGTGACAATGAAGATGTATTGCGGCAAATAGACGAAGAAAGAAGCATTTGGAAAAATATAGTTAAAAGAAGAGACAGACTTATAGGCTACATACTAAGGCATCCTGGAATAGTCGCTTTAATATTGGAAGGACAGGTAGAAGGAAAAAATTGTGTAGGCAGGCCACGTTTGGCATATGTAAAACAAATTGTTAGGGATGTAGGATGTACGGGGGTATACTGAAATGAAACGACTAGCACTAGATAGGGAATCTTGGAGAGCTGCATCAAACCAGTCAAATAACTGAAGACAAAAAAAAAATTTATTAAATTAAAATAAATAAAAACAAACAGCGTACCAAGATAATATTGCGGGGTTTTATTTGTATATAATCCGACTATTAAAAAAAAAGCCGGCAAAAAAATTAAAAAATTCCGGCGCTATCTCTTAGTTCAATAAAATATTAAAATACAAATAGTGCGATAAAATTAGGTTTTAAATTAAATTTATCAAATCTCAAACAGAGATTGTAAATATTATTCGGCTTTTATGAATGCAAAAATCAAACGCTATTTAGCGCTATGAGGTTAATAATTTATTAAATTAAAGAAAACAAAAACTGTACATATTATTTTTACCGCATCTGCCCAAATATAAGTCGAGGTTTTTTTCTACATATTCTCCCATAAAATGGTGGGAAGGTAGACCTATTTATATGCGGGGCAGACTTATATTAGGATTCGACCGGGCTTTTAAGTTGTTTTGTAGTTTATTTTCGTTTCTATATTCGATTGGGTACTTATTTCAGTTTATATTTATAGCAATAACTACCTTCGGTTATTATTATTAGCTATTAAAAGTAACCAATTAAGAATTTCTTATTTCCATAAAGATATTGACATTGTAAATTGGAATAGAGGTAAATTTAAAACGTAGAATTATATTTTCAAATTTTATAAAAGGGCTGATTATACATGATGAGTCTACAAAATCAGTGAATGTTTTTGATTTCCCCATTTTCGTGAAACCGTGTTTTTTTATTTCATTAATTTTAATTTTTACTTTAAATAATAGTTAAATATTAAAAAGTACGTAAAATATTATAAAACAATAGTATAATATTGTTTTATTAAGATAATAATTAATATTATGTTTTCTGCTAAGATCACTATAGATCTACGTTTAGTACCGTTTACTTTTCTTAGCTTCATTCATTTATTATATGTTGTGTTTCCGAACTACACCGTTGTTCAAACTTATTGAAATGGTACTTTTAAATTTCTGTTAATTTTTATATAGCGTTTAATCAACGCCAGCCTTATGTTTAACGTATCTGGCCTTCCCTTGTTTATTTTTTATTAATGGATATATTTATCTTTTAATTTTATTTATCTATTTCCTGTTTTCAATAAACTGAGGTTCTTGAAAAGGAGGAAGAGAGAGAGAGAGAAAGAGAGATTTGTATTAAATTTAAACTTTTTTGGTCAAACGGTTTTCGATGTAAAATACAAAAACACTTTATAATTTTGAATACCCCATCCCTAAATTCAACTGATTTCAAACTTTGGAATTTTAAATAACTTAAGTACGTAATCCTATTAAACTTCAATTTCCTACGATCGCTTCTCAAAAATTAAAAAATAATGGTGAAAACTACTTCTCCACTTTTTTGATTGTCAAAAGTTTAATGTTATCAGTGACATGATCATATGTAGAAATTCTTTTTGAGCCATTTTCAGAGAATTTACGTCGAGTCAGTCCGAAGACGTTAATTAAAATATATGTCAACACACGTATCATATGTATAATACATCTTCCGGAAACTTCTAAAATATTTTTGAGTTTCTTGCAAAGTCGACGTGCGCAAAAACTCCGATGCCCAAAATTTTGACCACTGAAAGTCAGGCTACAGTATGCCCTATACTTCCCTTTATGGTAGCTACACTGATACAGCAGCAATATAGGTATAGAAAATACCAGAAAACTAAACAAAATTTCCCTAAGTTTAACTTTCAGTTTTATATTCCTTAAAAAAATGTACTAACAGAGAAAGAAGCACGCATCTATTTATTATTATTCTTTTTAAATAAATAAACACAGCAATCATTAGGAGGCCGTAAAATTTACAAAATTACAAGGAATTAGTACACGGTGTATTCTTTTTTTAATAATTACATCAGAATTTATTTTTTTGAAGTATAATATTTACTCTTTTTTGGCTCATAAATTATTTAATAACTGTTACCGTTTAAATCCTCTTTGTTTGTATTTCTGTTTTCACTTTCTCCCCTCATTTTTCTGTTCCCGTCATGCTCTCTTAAGTTCTTAATAATTTTACGAGTAATCTGATAACGTACTAACGTAACATCAAACGGAAATTTAATACAAGTATAATTTATAATGACATATATAAGTAAGATCGATGAAAGTTTTAAAGATATAATTATCACTAAACGTCTAAATCATGTTATTTTTTTCACGATGATTTATATTTATAATTTATTTTTAAAACGTACGAGACTATATTGTGATTTATGGGTTCTGGAGAAATGTAGTACCGTCAATTCCAGTCTCCTTCTCGTAACTGTAATCACAGATTTAACTAATCGTTTACGGTACACTATACGTATATTATATTTAATACACCTATACTTAACAGAAATTATATATTTTATTTAATTAATAAATCAAAAATAGCGTATAAGTGAACCTCGTAGAGGATTTCCAAGCTAATAAACGAAAGCAAAAAAAAAAGGTCATACTTTCAACACATTTAAAATGATTATCTAGTCGAATATAAATTACACCTATCGATAAGTCAACTGAACAATCATCAATAACGTTTTAAACTAGTTAAAACCATCAGAGCTTAAACAAACCGACCGTACATCCCTTCGGTACAAAAACCACTGATCGACCCTGACCCGTTAAATATAAAAGTTAAAAAAAAATTGTATAAAATCAAACAGTTCGTTTTATTTTCAAAGGAGTTTTCTTCTTTTAAATGCTATTAAATATTGTACATGATACAATATTGTAAATGATTGTACATATGTACAAATGTAAGATTTTATGAATAATTTGAAACTCTCTACAGATTTAGCAAAGTAGTGTATTTTTTAAAGAATTTTGCAAACAATAAAACATTACAATAAAACATTTTGCAAACAAACAGCATTTCAAAATAAAGGGAATAAAAATGTTATAGTTTATAACAAAAAATTCTTTATGAAAAAAAGAATACGAAACAGCCGACGATAAAAGAAAAATAAATAAATAAGAAAATGACACCACCAATCGATTAAATTTTCGAATATTTTCGAAAGTATTTTAATAGAAAAAAAATTTACTTGAGGCATTCAGATGTAAAAAACAGAAATATAGAGTGATTCAAAGAAACGGGAAATTTTGAATGTTGTGTTGGTAGCCGTGGGCGGTTGGTACCACATGATAAGTGGCGCCAGCCTCTCTAACCTAACCTGCCATTTAGTTGTCATGGATCCTTGGAGTGGTGCGCAACGTGCATTTGCTATCAGAGCTATCAAAAAATGAGAGTATGGAGGGAGTGCGTAGAGAATTTCGCCGTCATTTTAATCTGGGACGGCACGACCGTGTTCCATCAGCACATGCAATTAAAACATGGATATCTAATTTTGAGGAAACCGGTTCGGCAATGAAAAAGAAACCTCCAGGCCGTGAGCGAACCGTCCGTACACCACAGAATGTTCAAGCTTTACAAGATGCTGTCACACGAAGTCCACATCGGTCAATCCGTCGTCTCTCAGCATCTTTACAATAGCATAGTTCAAGTGTTCGAAGAATGTTAGTGAAGGACTTGCAATACCATCCGTACAAGTTGTAGATCGTCCAGGAACTGAAACCGAACGATGCAGTTGTGCGAGCACAATTCTGTAATGTAATGCTTCAGAAGATAAATGATAACGAAGAGTTTGTTCACGAACTGTGGATGTCAGACGAAGCGCATTTCCACATCAGTGGATTTGTTAACAAGCAAAATTTCAGATACTGGGCGCAAGAAAATCCTACGCAGCTACACCAGCGTCCGTTGCACAGCCAGAAAGTGACCGTGTGGTGTGCTATGTCATCTTACGGTGTTATAGGCCCTTATTTTTTTGAGGATAACAACGGTCTAGCGATTAAAGTGACGTCGGCTCGTTACGTAGCCGTGCTTGAAATCTTTGTTGTGGAACAACAAAAGAGATTTCCACCGATTCTTAACACAGCCTGGTTTCAACAAGACGGAGCAACGTCACATACTGCACGAATATTGATGGCAGCTGTACGCCAATTGTTTGGACAACGTGTCATTTCACGAAATGGTGACATTAGATGGCCTCCCAGATCGCCTGAACTCTCACCTGGCGATTACTTTTTGTGGGGTCACCTTAAAAGCAAAGCGTTCCACAGTAGACCTGTTACAACGGAAGAACTGAAGGCAAAGATCCGGGAAGCAATTGCAGAAATTCCAGTTGAGATGTTACGTCAAACCACGAACAATTTAACGAAGAGACTTCGTGAGTGTTTACGTAGAAGAGGAGGGCACCTGCAAGATGTCATCTTTAAAAAATAAACTAAAATGTATGTATCCTAAAATGCCAACATTTGTACAATTACATGAAATAAAATTCATTTTCTAAAAAGAAGTTTTCATTAACGTTATTTAATTTTTTAAATTTCCCGTTTCTTTGAATCACCCTTACAAAAACAGTAAAAGGAAATATAAATGTGACACACAATATGCCTCGCGTAATTTAATTTCAATTTGTTTAAAAATTAAACAGAAAGTGGCGACGTTTCTAAATCGTAAACTAAATAACCTGATCTTAACTTTTCTATAAGAACTCTCTTTTTCTGTTTAACCCCCGGAACTAGGTCTTACTTGAGAGGATGAACGAGGCGTTCATCCTCTGTGTGTGTGTGTGTGTGTCTGTGTGTGTGTATTACATTTTTATTATAAACAGTCGTGTAGCCGCTTTTATTATAGACACACGATTATATTATACACCACAAACTACCAAAATTTTGGCCTTTTTTTGATTTCATGATTAATAAACAGTAACTCGCAATTATTTTATAACAATTAAAATGCAGGATGTTTAAAAAATAGAATGAATTATATTATTTTAAATTCAATTAATATGTTTACCGAAAAATAAATATTACATAACGGTAGTAAAACTTATCATATACCAAAAAAGTGTATCGACCACGAGAAGATACCGAATCGGCTTCGTCGAATTGAAATAAAAAGTTTAGTTCATCAAACCGCCGATTTGTTTTTTTCAATTTTCAAGAAAATGTTTGATTTTAAAAACGTGTTTAAACTGCAACTCAAAAAGCAAATCCTATTCAGTTCAAATGAATAATTTAGTTTTGATATCCTCCTCTGTCATACATAACGTAATTATATTCCCTTATTATTTGAAATAAAACTCTTCGGGTTTTGATAATTTGACTTAGGTTAATACGGAAACATTTTTACGTGTACATATTTATTAAAGTCAGAAGTAATTAGTTTTACTGTTTAATTAATTTTAAATTTTCAAAAAAAGTATTATATTTTTACATTTCATAACCTCTTAATTATTGTTCTTTATTCAGATAAAACTGATGTAAAATAACGATTAAACTTCTACTGCTTTTTAAAAATAAGGAGATTTGTTCTTAAGTGCTGCTACTGGGTATATGAACGTAGATAAAAAAAAATTCTGAGTTTGAAATAGATACACTTTTTTTTTTCTTTTTTTTCCACTCTATTCCCCTGGGCCGGTCCGACTGGTTGGTATTGCGCCACCCAGGGGAGTGTCTGGTAAACTCTAACGAGCCTCTCCGCCTACCGGCTGAACGTCCGGCATGGCAGATCGGCTCGCCGGTGTGAGCTCTTTTGAGTGATTTTCTGTTTGCCCATTTGGAAACCTCGAAGAGCCGTAACGTGGCACCGGGTCTTTTCTTACTCTTCTTATTCATCAGGACCTATCTAAACCCTTGGAGTCCTCAGTGGATCATTGAGAACGACACACCTCAGCGTGCCGTCTCTCACCACTGAGGCTGTCCACCCTACCCTATTCTACACTAGTAACCTAGTCGCCTTTCATCTATATCCTTCTCTGTTAATACTGCTACTATAAATTCCGTTACCTTCTTCCAGTTTATTTCGCTCCTCAAAATGTGCTCTAGGACCTCTGCTGGGCTCATACCTATTATGCCACAGTTCCTACTTTTAATTGCCCACCTCTCGCAGCAGAAAAATGTGTGTTCTGCATTGTCAATTCTCTCACAGTACATACATTCTGGACCTGGCCTTCTTCCAACACGATGGAGGTACTCATTGAAATTGTCATGACCTATAAAAAACTGCGTGATATGATAATTTAACTCACCATATTTCCTGTCTAACCATAATGCCAGATCTGGAATCAGCTCCTTCGTGCGTCTGGCTGGTCCATCCTCCTGCCATCCAATTTGCCATCTATGTTTAAGTCTATCTTTTGCTTCATTTGCTTCGAGGCCTTGCGCCCTCTCGAATCTATTTAGGGCCATTAAGTCTATTGGTGGCACCCCAGACAACACGCACAACGCCTCATAGGAGACCGTCCTGTAAGCTGAAACAACCCCCAGCAACAGCCTCCTATGAGTACTAACCAGTCTGTTCAAATTTCTTTTAATCCTGACTGAGTGCCACCACACAGGTGCTGCATATAACATCATAAATAGATACACTGATGGAATTAACCGTTACTCGCATTAGATATAAATTTTAAGCAGACTGAACTGTTGAAGATATCCACAAACAACAATCTGAAAATACCGCAACACAATCTAACGTAGTAAAAATGTGCTCCTAATAGCTTATCGATAAATTGTAAGGAAATCGGTTTGGCAAACGGCTTATGACACAGCAAATTCAGAATCGAGGGTCCGTTGAATAAGCTAATTACAACTGCATACGGACAACTACATTACAACTAATTAGCCTACGGATTTAATAAAGACGATTCCAAATGAACAGTGGAGTTTTAATAATAGTACTTAGTAAAATGTGCAAAGGAACAAGAGGTTTAAACAGTTAAAGATTTGTTTGTAGCAGTAAAACCTCATTTAAATTAAACGGCTGATTAATTGTTATCATTATACTATGCGCCTGAAGCAAAAATAAAAAAAAATGAACGACGAATAATTGTACTAGGCATCTGAGAATCGATATGTTACGAAAGAACGTAATGTTAATTTATCACGGGTTACAATGAAGTGTTAGTAGATTGTCAACGAGAAATTTCATCGGATCGTTCTTTGTGATAACACGGTGGCTGATGCGGTTTACTTGAAATTGAGTCAGGAATTTCTCATACTACCCCAAAAGCGTCAAAGAGTCGATTAGAGATGAGAGGGACTTCAAATTATAAAAAGCTGAAGCACCTCTCCACTAGCAACGACGTAGTGTGAGGGCTTATCCGGAACAAATTTGACCAAAATATGGACGGAACGCAAAGATAGTATTGAATACTACATCCCAAACCTACCAGATCTTAAACCAATACATGTTAGTACTTTTTGGGTTTATTTAAACTATTAGTAATAATATTACAATAGAATTCCATTATAATTTACCCCCACTCCCAGAAAAGAATTCTTAGGGAACTTTTTACTGGTTGTACATTTTTTAATAATTGTTTTTTTTATTTTCTTCCATTTTACACAGCATATGTAGAAAAATTAAACGATTTTCTTGGAAGGTGATTTTCGAGGGAAAAAATGTTTTTTTGAATTTTTAAAACTTTTTTGGTTTTAAACATATAATGACAATTTTACAATAAAACTTTCATCGTAAATTACTCCTACTCTAAAAGAAAGTCATAGTTAATTTTTCCACTTAAGTTAATTATTTTTCCACTTCATAAGAACAAATAACCAATGCCAGGAAAATATTACAGGTTTGTTGTCAGATTTTTTTTATGGGGAAATCATTAAAGTAAAAGCTTATAGAAAAAACCGGCGCAACAGTTTATGAGAATGAACCTAAATAACAAACCAAATGTGTCGTGTTTCATACTATATCGCTTTTTAGCATGGCCAGGAGAAGTATGACCGAAAATTTAAGCAGTAAATTAAAATAAGTAAACGTCTAACTTCTTTTATCTTAAATACAGTTTAATAATTACATAATCATTCAAAGTATATATACTTTTTTGGGAGGGAACCTAGTATATTATCAATATTTCATTTTGGGTTTTCTTATTTTTTTCTGCCCTGAGAAGGAGTTGTCGTCTATCGGCTTCGACGGCTCGTAATTTATAATCTTGTGGTAGCCCTGAAAACTGCGATGAAGCAGACTGTGGGGCGGCTCAGGAGAACCGCACAACGTGAGGGCAAACCTGAACGGTGTGCAGCTCTGCTTGCGGACTATCGCCGAACAAGGACCAAGTACTTTCATAAGATTAGGTCTTCTAACTCTTTTGTGAAAGAGCAGGGAAATAAGGATCCACGGGGGTGTAGTTTATAGAGTTCTCGGGCATAAGAATAAAAAAGACGTTCTTCTGTTGGCTCTCTCGACACAGAACGTCGTTGTGATAGATAAAGATCGTGTTCGTAAAGGGCGGCCTTCTCATAAGGTGTCACCATTCAGAAATATCTGGGTGTAATCCTTGATGAGAAACTTCAATTCAAGGAGCACCTACATTATGTCGCAAGGAAGGCAATAGATGCTTTCTTTGGTGTTCGTAGGGTAGTCCACCCTAATTGGGGGTTGAATTTCCGTACCATGCGGATTCTTTATAAAGGTGTCTGTGAAGCCATAATGTTGTACGCTGCGTCCGTCTGGACTCCTCGTACGCAATTTCAGTGTTACAGAGATATTTTATTGTGAGCCTAGCGACTTCTATTGCTAGCATTTGTCGGGGGCTACAGAACTGTCTCGCAGAGGCAGTCCTTGTAATCGCTAGCAATAAACCAATAGATATTCTGGCTATGGAACGTAGCAAGAGGTATGTGTTGAAGAAGGAAGGCCTTCTACTCCCAGGACGTATGCAAAAAATTGAAGACTAAGGTTTTGACTCTCGGCAACATAGGTGGAACGAATCTTCTACTGGTCGATATACGCATGTTCCTAATATTAGAGAATTGAGAGCGATTAAGTGGGTTTCTCCCAATCGGATCATAACAAAATTTCTACCGGAGCATGGTGAACTTAGGGTTGCTTAGGTTTGGTTTGGTCGATTCGGGCCTTTGCCCGGATTGTGGATTTGATGACACTGCGGACCATGTCTTTTATGTTTGTCCAAGTACGAAGCCGAACGTATCAGAGTCGCTAGGGTACTCGAGAGATTAAATTCCTTTTCGGATCTGCGGGTGAATTGGAAGACCCCTAGAGAATGGACAATACTGGCTGGCTTCCTGAAGTATCTCGCACTGAGTAGATTAGCTGAGCGGGTATGAGTAGAGTAGTACCCCAGGTGGCTAGGGTACCGCCTGGACAATTAGATTGGCCGGAGGTAGGCGCACTGGCATCGCGCCTCGGTAAGTTAGAAGTATATTGAGAATTATGTAAAGAATAAGTTGTCGGATGGACGGCAACTGCACTGCCGAGGGCACGGTTAGCCACGCAACCGTGAGGTGTAGCGCCGTCTAGACGAGGGCGGTTAATAAATGAGTAACAACAGCTGTCGGCGGGATGGTGACTGCACTCCCGAGGGCATGGGTATCCATGCAGCCGTGGGGCGTAGCGCCATCTAGACGATGGTTGTTTTAGGTGATGAAGTAAATGTCACGCGGGACTCTGCGATGGAGCTAAGTGGGAGTCGGCGGTCTGTCCACCTCTCCCTAGTAGACCAGACCGGAGTCCGTAGTTGTAATCTAATTGAAGGCTTAGATCAGAAAGAGATGAGAACATTAAGGGAAATAGGAATAAATTCCGTTGTTGTAATCAACATTGCTGGTGTTATGCATTATATTTACCAAATAGACTCGTACGATATGAGACATTTACAATCACAATTAGCTTATTTAAATATAGAACTAGAAGTAGGGTTCATGCTTCCGCGAACTCGGTTAGCTAGTTCAGAGGGCAACGATGTAGGACAGTCAAGATGTCCGGAAGAGGCCTGCAGCGAAGGCAAAAGCTAAGTTAAAAATAACTAATGTAAAGGTCTACCGAGGCATTTACATCGGTGGCATTCCAATCGAGACCTGGCTTATTACTGTAAGGTGTAATAGGTTAGAGGGTCTGAGACGACTCCCATTAAATCCCATCAGGGCCAGGAACGGGGGGGAGGTGGTGTGATAACCGGAATCGTCACAAGGCGGGTGTCTTCCCCTACGGGGGTAGGGATGGATGGTAGCCCTGAAAAGGACCGTTTTTGCGTTAGCTCTGAGAAGAGCTGCTGGGTCTGGAAGGTGGTGTCCGGCGAAGTCGGGACGATGCAGTTCGTTCATTGAAATGAGACCGAGCTTCCCCTCAGCGGCAGTTGCGTCCTTATTACAGCGTGACAGTGGTGGCCCCCAGAGCCCCGCAGTGTCGGATCGGCGTCGGTCGTCTTTCGCCAGCGCTGCCAAAGAGGTTCTCCCCGAGCGATCCCACGCTGGGCCGGTTCCTGCTGCTGAGTTCGCCGGCCAGGCCGATTGATGCCCGGCGAGCTATAGCGGGAAGGTAGAATCCGCAAGCGTTGCTGACAAATAAACTGTGGTTTCTAAGTCCCTCATGCACATAAAATGATAACTCATAAATTTAAAGTAAGAATGATTTTTGTAAGTCTACCAAATTATCTATGAGTCAATCTCTATCCACAAAATTACTTCTTAAATCAATTTTTATAAAATTTTTAATAGTTTACCGGGGACTTTGATAGTTTTGAAAAAAAAACTTTGATATTTTCTTTTGGGAGAAAGGTTATGATCCGAATGATGTAAGGTAAATGGCGAAACCTTTTGTTTATTAAAATAAAAATAAAAATACTTGACTACACTACTATACTCAACACATACGTGTACGGAATATGTATACATACATATAAAGGTATATATATATATATATATAATGCTTATCGTCGTCGGAGGGGAAAAGAGTAGTGTTAAGTGCGGCAGACACTTAAACAACTTACGTAAGATATATATTATATTAACAGTATGGATGTGTTCTGAACATTATTACGTAAACTATTTAAGTACAAAGGATTACGAAAGACAGACAGTATAAGCAGCATAAGTAAGGGATAGAGATCTGCAATGAAAATTAGGCCAAATAATAATAATATTATTAACACAACAACATGGAAAGTGTGATGTAAATCTGACATCATAATTTAATAATAAATTCAAACTCAAACAGACATTAGCTTAACTACGGGTAAATGTTAATCCCCATTATGACAAGCAAACTACATAAGTACGTGCACTCGCGAACCTATGTTTGTTCTTATTCACATAAGCAAATAAACACTACACTACCTGAATTACAGATATACACACTATACTACACTACCTATGTGAATACAAGTGTCCCAGATGTATATACTGGTCTAATAGTACAATAATTTCCGTACGAGATCTCAGTTTACTGGTGGTTTTTTTGGTGTTTTCTGATATGACTGATACATTAAATTAACCAGGAAGAGATGCTGTAAACTTTGAGTCGATAGGTTTTGCCGGCAGATTTTATTTTTTGGAGTGAAAATAGTGTTTTAAGTTTCGGGTGTGTCGTGCACAGGGAAACTGTATGTTTAGACCTCAATCTTAGATCCGGCTCAGAACATTTTTTCACCAACAGTTAGTGGATAAGACAGAGAAAGTAAGTGACATCAGGGCTCGTCACGACTCAGGTAAATAGTTTAAGTGCTGGACCCCTAAATTATAAGGAGGAATAAACTTTGTGCTATATCTCGGGAACGGTTTGACCAATCCCGGATCTGTTTGGTATTGTATCCGTTTTGGGCCCCCCTTCCAACCCGGACCCCACCACAAATCTCCCAATTTTTGTCATTTGTTTTAAAAAAATGGGGTCTGACCCTAATCCGACCCCCCCCCCTCAATTATCCAGCCCACAAACCCAGATTTTTTTTCTTTTCTTCATCGAAAAACAAATCTCTACCCCAAATTTGACCACTCCGTTTTTTTCGATGGGGCTCAAAAGAAGCGTTTTTCGACGTAGAAGACAGTGCTGACATCCTTTTTAAGACTGAGGCAAAGAGAGACCCGGGATTAGCAGAAAGCAAGTTGAGTCTACTGAGAGAGAGAAACAGATGAAACTGTTTTTCAGTACTTTTCGAAAAATCTGGGATAAATGACAAAAGATTGGGGTCGAAAAACACACCATTTGATGTTTAGAAAAAAATAATTTTATCAAATTGGTAATAAACAGAAATTTTTTAAAAAACTTAAGAGTTTGATTCTAAGTAAAATGGTATGAATAAAGTCCACAGAAACTAAATAAAACCGTACGAATTTCGACGTTTATTAAAAACAATACATAAGAAAACGTGACAGCAGATTTTCACCAAGAGAACACGTCCTGAATGTTTGTTAGATTCTTTGCTAATCACTATACATCATCTCCCCCTTTTTGACCATAAAAAAGTAAATAAAAATCGATCTCTGCGGCGAAATGGATATCGTATCTGCTATAAGTGGTCGCATTTTTAGCCTTTAAGTTGTTTACTTCACCGAGTTAACATTCCGGTCAGGGATGGCAATTAATATTCCTACGCTAATTCATACGTTATTTCATTCATTCCATTCATACGCTAAAAATAAACTTCCATTTATATTCTTATACGTCTCATTATTTTATGTTTTACTTTCAAACGAAACTATTTTGCACTGTTTGCTTCCGATTAACTGAAACCTTATTTACTAGACATTTTAAAGGATGCCGAAGAGAGACTCGAGAACTGAGAATGCTTAATTTAGGCATGTGAGTATTAACGAGCTTATTTTTGTGAGTATTAATGATTTCGTATGTTCACTGCGTTTTTTGTTAGTGAATTTATTTTTTACGATGGCAAAATTTTAATCCACAGTTAAGAAAAAAAGCTCCGTAGTCATGCTCGTGAAATAGTTAATAATGTGTACGATTTTATGAAGAAAGAAGTTATAGTTAGGAAACTTAGAAGACGACAAACATTTAATTCGCATTCAAATATGTGAAGAAAGAACCGCTGCAGCTAGTGGGATTTCATGATCACAAGTTCAAAAACTCCGAAAAGAAAAACAGGATCTTCTTAAATGTAAATCCCAGTCGTGCTCATTCAGCACACCAAAAAAGTATAAACAACGGCCAAAACCAATTACTGAATTAGACAGTTTTGATATAGGCGTAGTAAGAACAATTAACGAGTTTCACGTGGGATTCATTCCGAACGTGATATTAACTTGGAAAACGAGTTCAAAAAGCGGTGAATATCACGACAGCGTCAACAATAACAATTTCATGAAGTGGGCATCTGAAAAATTCATTCCTGGTCTTCCTTCCCAGTCAATGGTTGTTATCGATAATGCGCCATACCAAAATTCACTTCTAGAGAATCCTTCAAATTCAAATGATAGGAAAAGCGGCATGATTAATCGGTTAGAAAACAACAATATTCAGTTTAATAAAGCAATTGTTACAACCATAATTATATAACATAATTAAATCACATAAAAATCCAAAAATAAAGTATCATTTTGATGAACTATTAAAAAAACGCGTACATCAGGTTCTGCGAATTCCGTCTTACCATCCCGATTTAAATCCGATCGAGATGGTAAGGTCGGCTTGAGAAAAGATATATTAGTACAACGTTTTTAATGTCAGATATTAAAAAATTAGCTGAGGAAAAAATGAATGAAATGAATAAGGTTGATTGGAAAACAAATTGCGAACACGTAAAAAAAGCTGAAACTGGATATAAGAAGATGGAACCGCAAATCGATTAAATGACGGATAGATTTATCATACATCTAAACAGTGCTAATGAAAGTGACTGTTCCGATGAAGACAGAGATGGTGAACTTGCACAGGAATTGGACATAAAAGTTAAGTATAATGCAAATTTCAAGTAAGTGTTAACAATCAGCAATGAAAACAATCTTACAAAAAAAAAGAACTGGAAAATTCTAAACATTGTACACAAAAGAATTGTACAATAATAACGATGCACCTAATTTAGTGCAATTACGGATAAAATATACTTTCAAGGGCTAGTTAAGATATTTTAGTTTAAAAATAAACTTAAATTAAAATTTTTGTTTTTGCAATCTTTATTTATTGAATTATAAATACTAATAACGTAATAATGAATTATAACTAATAAAAGATAAAAACGCTAATAAATTAAATGTACATAAATAAAAGTACGATTATTATTGTTGTCCTACTAGATGGGTGTAATGTTTTCAGGTTAGGTAATAATGCAATCTCAACCTTTTCCAACACAAACTTTTATTTTCATTGTACTTACTATACATATCTTTAAATAATCAATGTAGATAAATTAAAATCGTTTAAACATTACAAATGTAGTTAACTTGTAAACGATTACAACAGGACATCCATAAAAAGGTTTTCTACAAAATAATACATATCGATAACAATCATCGAAATTGTTTTATTTGTAAATAGGTAATATTGAAAGCGCTTGAATATTAGAAACAAAAAACGTGGAATGCGAACCTCTTCCTTTTTTCGAAGCCAAGTTTCAAAAGTAGATTATACTTCTTACTCGGATATTAACAAAATAGATAAAATAATGTAAATTAACTAAATCTACAAAACCTACATCGTAACTGCACTGTTTTTTTAGAGAATTCTGTTCGAAATTAGGTTCACTAAGTACATTTGTTCGCTTAGTAAACCGTTGTACGAATTTGTATAATAACTTTTCAGATGACGTTGTAATGTCATCAATTTCAGTAACATAAAGTTTTTAATTTGTTCTGTTCGATTTTTAGCTTTAATTTCTTTATAATGTAAACTGAATTAAAGAGACGTTAAATCATAACGCTTAAAACGTTAACATTTATTAAAACATAATACAATATTTACAGAAAATTGTAAAAGCTTATATTTATTTACGAGTTTAACTTAAGCTATAATTTTCTAATATTCTAAACATAAAAGTCGGTCATAAATTATTACTGTGTGTATACATTCAGACCGTTAAGTTATTTTGCAAACTAAATATTATAGCGCTTAAAAGCAAATATTTTAATTAAACCTGTTAGTTTACACAGATACTAAGCTAATTCATAATTTGTATAATTAACAGACGAATGACAAATTCATAATTATTATAATTAACAGAAAACGAATGAAAAATATTATTTCGTTAAAAAAGTTAGTTTATAAATTTAAATCGTCGGTAACTTAAAGTTTTACATAACTGTTCTAATAAATATTGAAATATTGCTGCTATTACTTTCTCAGTAGAGCAATGTATTGGTAGTAATCGAAAAAAAATGTACGAAATTTGCAAGCAAATTAGAATGGATGGTATTATGCTTTGGTTAATATAAAAACAACTGTAGTTGTAAAAAGATATAATATTAACAAGAACTTTAACGAATAAAAACCGAGATAAAATTACATAATAACTAGTATACCAACTTGGCTGCAAAATTTCTTATAAAAACATTCTTTTTAGTCACCATCAATATTGTTAAATGAAAATTTACATTATTGATTATATTAAAGTTGGGGATGTAGGATGTAGAGGGTATACTGGTATACTGAAATGAAACGACTAGCACTAGAAAGGGAATCTTGGAGAGCTGCATCAAACCAGTCAAATGACTGAAGACAAAAAAAAATTAAAGATACATCCCGTAATTAACTTTTAGCATATTCAGCGTTTAATTCTGCGAGGAAGAAGAAGGTAGGGTTTGTAGAAGAGGGAGATCCCAAATCAAATACACGAATATTTCTTTCCTCACTCGCGCAGTTTCATAAAAACAGAGCAGCACATGTGTTTGTATCAAACACACGTGTTGCTCTGTTTTTGATAGAAGGCCACGGCAAATAGCCATAGTGCATGCGCGATGGTTTTGGTAATGTTGCACTCGATCGAGTAATAATGGTAGCTTATTACGACTAGTCAACGGTAACGAGGAAACCAACTCCCCTCTAGAGCAAAATCTATCGTTCAACTACGAAAAATAAGAAGTAATAACATCCCAGCGCTAGCAACAATAAAGAATACTTATTTATTACACTTTATTCAATAATTACCTTGAAATCTCAAGAAGATGTGTTTTTAAACAATTACCGATAGAAGGATCTATAGGTAAAACCGCTCTTACAAACCTCACAAAGACGTAAGTTTAATTTTATATAACGTGCAATTTTAACACCGATATATTAGGTACATAGCCGAAATTCATAGAATAACACAGGAAAAAGAATTCAAGTAATCTTGATTTTTCCCTTACAGGGAAAAGAGTGAATAGCGAAAAAACAATACAACCCCGAAATGAGGAAAAACTGTAATAATCTTAGCCGAATTTTTGTCTCGTTTGAAGTCAAGAAAGTCAGTAAATATGGAATTTCGTGCAACAGACATGTCTGATACTACAAACCGAGCTGAAAAAAATAAATATTATTATAAACAACATAAAAGAAGCTAATAATATATTTTCTTTTTTTTTAATATTTACTTTACGACGATGGCGTGAAGTTACATTAACACCGTTTGTAAACAACTCGACTAATAAACGATCAGCTGACGTCGACTTCAAAAAATCAAAGTTAAAAAACAGAGTTTTTCAATTTTTACTCATTTTTGTTTCACTTGAAGGTTTATTTTATTTAAATTATTTTAGTTTTTTCATATACAGGTAACCTAAAAAAAAACCCGATGCTGACTATTTAAAAAGGCCATCTTCAAAGAAACACAAAAAAATTGTAAAATTGTGTCTTGTTAAAAACTACAAAAAAAAAAAAAAAGATTGAAGATAAAATACCTTAAATAACCAATACCGAAATTCTGATCTTTAAACTGTTTAGAATTTAGAAAAAAAACTTGAATATCAAACGATTGAACTTCAGGATATACATCATTATACCACAACAATCTAAAATAATGATGAAAAATATTCTTTAAATCGTCTATATAACAATATAAAGTTTTCGACAAAAAAAAAACTTCCATACAAATGAATGAAACTTACTTAAGGAGCATCCAAAGAACTTTCAACAAGATATTGAAAATTATGTGTTTGATAAAAAGTAAGACTAGACGTGCACAAAAAATGATGAATTCGGGTCGAATTAAAAATTACTTCGTTTTTTTCTAAAAACGTAAAAATAAACGAATCGGAACTATGCGAAACGTGAGATTATTTTTAACAATAACCGTTTACAAAAAAGTTAAAACTGAAATAAAAACGTTGCGTTTTTATTTTCAAAAATACTTTTATGAAATATGACGGTTAAAAGATAGAAAAGAAAGAGCAAACTGGAGACGATAACAGAGAAAGAGAATGTGAGAGGGAAGACTGATATCTAATATGTTTAAAGCTTTTATATTAACAAATCATATGTATTGTACAAACGCACACACACAAATATATATAAAGATAAATGAATACGTAACTTTTAATCTTAGAAGATGTAGAACGAAAATTAATATAGAGCTTCTAAAGTTGAAATACAATAAACAGAAAGTTTATAACTCTTTCATCAGGATATTATATTAAGTTTCACAAATCGATTATAACGAAGTTATGCTAATAAAGTTACAAGTATCGATTTTATATTAGCTTATTTACCGGTACATAATAAACAGCGATTGAAATATCTACCACCCTCTTCGCCGCTATAATGTACTAAGATAGAATTAATAATACTGATAAGAGGATAAATCTAATTACTCCGATCTGTAAAATAAAATAAAAATAAACAAATATGCTTCAACATCATTTCAGAACTACTAGCCTACTTGTTCATCTTTTTATCTTTTTAATATTAGCCTACACATATTTTAATTAATATAACCTCTATATATATGATACCGCTTACTGGGTCACCAATCGTTAATTTTTCCACTCGCCAGATAAAAAGTTTAAATCTGGCATAAATGTTTCCAAGGGGGTATCTAGGAAAAGTAGGAAAATTATATTTTGATTAAGAACCACTGAAAGGTTACCTTAAATAATCGCTAAAAAAAGGTTTCAAGACCAGAGATGGAAGCTTGAAACCAGGCAGATATGCCCCCTTTGGAAGTATGCTCACCTTAAGAACGGATTTTTTAAAGAAGTAAACGAGTGAAAAGGATAACGAAACTTCTCTTTATTAAATAATCCAACCTAATTCTCAACTAGTCATCAATTTTTATAGGATTTCGAGATGAAATTTGGCATTTACTTCAAAAGTGAGGGGGGTGTCATCAGAAAATGTAAGTAATAATTAATTATTTTAATTAACAACACCTAAACGATTAAACTAAAAAAAGAGGATGGCCAGGGGATAACCCTTTTTTTTCTTAACCTCCGGGTCCACCCTTAGGCATTGCTTCGAGGATGAGATGAATGATTTGTAGCGTGTGTGAAAATGCCATGCCTGACCTGGATTAGAACTCGAGACCTCCGGATGACAGGCCGAGAAGCTGCCACTCGTGCCACGGAGGCCGGCTTTCCACCCCCTTTGACACCCCGACTCCAAAATTTAATAGAATCATATATATATATATATATATATATATATATATATATATATATATATATACTTAAGTATGTCACAATACCGAATTTTAAATTTTTTTCCAAATATTTAACCCAATTTGGTCCAGGTAGAAGACATTATGTACACCCGCTCACGAACCAAAATAACCCCGCCATATTTTTTTAACATTTTTCGAAGTTTCCTAAAAGATGAAAAGGTAAACTTTGGTACGATTATTATATTTTCCCCTCGTAATAAATATTATACTAAATGAAAATAAAAAAAATAAGAACAGATACCCTAGTTTCCAAAGAAATTTTTGAACAGTTGTTAAACATAAATGGAAGAAAGTGTGGAAAAAAAATAAACACCAAACATACAACAAAGAGATCTCCTGAAAACTATCCTTAAAGAATGATAAAGAAAAATCGGTAAGTCCTGAAAACTTTAAAAACAAAATCAAAGGACAAAACCTAGATAAAATCGAGTATCTATAGATTTCACTAGCAGAACGATTCTTAAATGACTTATTTATACTCGTACAAACTGCATATGAATTTTTTATTAACTAAAAAAGGGCAGTTAAGTGTAAAAGAGAGAGAGAGAGAGAGCTTCGAATGCTCTTAGAAAAGCACAAATTATAAAAAGTAACCGATCAATTATATATCTTGCTGCGACCGCCAAACAACTTACCAGAGCCTTTTTAAATTATAATTGTAAAACAATTAGCGTAAATTACACAAAACATGTAAAAAATGATTGGCTGTCACGAAATTCAATAACAAATTAGGTTTTAAGGTAATATTATTTAATATTTTGGCAATATACAAAATTACGCGTCGCAAACAAAATCACACAGACTAAAGGTCTGTGTGATTTTGAAATCCACGTTTGAAATTTTCATACGCTTTGTAATTCGGGTAAAAAATTTGGATTAAACGTTATTTTGGTGTAGAGAAGAAAAAATGCAAACTATCAAAAATTATTATCATTATCTGACTTACATAAAATAGTAATTCGCATAAATTACGTAAGTTACCATAAATTAGTGAATCGTATGAAAGTTAGCGAATGATTGACAACTTTAACAGGCTTCTGTTTCTTAATCTAATTGTATATTAATACACAATATATTATTAAAAGATTTACTAAATTTTTATATTAGTAAAATAACAACACAAAATGATTTGTTACGATAAAAAATTCAGTAAAATATGAAGATACTAGGAAAATATTTCAAGATAGAACAAACTGCTTTAATAATACACGTCTGGATTTTGATTTCCAGACATGGAGATCAAAATAATATATAATTAAGTATTAAAATTAAAAAAAAAAGTTATAAAAAACGACAATTTAAAAATACAAGTACTTAATTTTTTCACAACCTTTAAAAAAAAAAAAAAAAATATTTACGAGATGGCACTAAAGACTGTATTAAAATCGCATTGGGTATAACTTACATAACCTACAAAAGTGATTGGCTGTTATATAAATTATTAATTCAATTAGATAACTAAGAAATATTTTAACGTACAGTAGTATAAGATTAGTCATTCCAATCAACAGTGATGAAATATGTTACACTACTTCTAAGGATATCTTAGAAAAAAGAAACAAAAAATCATTTCTATTAAAACTCCTATACGAATAAATTTAAAACCAAACCGAAGGTTTGCCGAAACCGTAAAATATATCAGATCTACAAATTTCTCGTGAATATTCCCCTTGGACGGTAAGCTACAGTTACGAAAAACGTTTTTTTTTTTTTACTCACACATACAAGAGTTTGGTAGACCGTTATAAATTAATTTTTCAAAATCATTTCATTAAACTTAAATATCTGCCTTCAATTTTTAAGAAATATTTGTCTCTGAATTTAACCGTAAGATATCTGAAAAACATTGCGTCTTCCTTTTTAAATACACCTAAAAAAATGGGAAAAAAATAATCGTTTAATTTCTGTTGGCATTTTTAATTTTTTGAATAGAAACTGAAAATTCAACGTAGATGTTAAATAAAAAACTTTTCTTAAATGTACTTTTAGTTTTTTTTTTAGACATTCTTAAAATGACGACACTGGTAACGTAGTTTCGTTTTTACATTTAAATGCAATAAGTGGTAAGACAATTTAAAAAAAGGATAATATGAAGGTCAAAATGTTAAAATTCGAAAGTAACTCGTAAATCGCTTCATAAATTGTATTTTTAATTCAAACTGAAACAGCAATTTTAAACAATTTTTAAATTTGTTTAATCAAATGATTACACAAATTTCAGATATTTCTACCAGTACAAAATGTTTTCTTCAGCTCCAAAGGATTTTATTATGCTAAAATTAAATAAAACAATAAATGATTTCTTAAAATTTCATCAATCAATAAATAAAATAAACGATATTACTTTTATAAAAAATTAAATTAAGAAATTCTTTTATCTCTATAATATACAACTTTTTTGAAAAAAAAATTAATTAAATCTTCTCAACTAAAAACTGATAATTAGTTCATGTGAGCTTGCAAAGAAAGACACTGGGTTCATTTAAGATAATATTACAAGAGACGATAACTACGTGACAATCAGTCGTTGTATCTTTATTATTTTACCGTAAATGATAACATCTAAAGAATCAATGAAAGTATAAGAAAAAAAATTAATATCAAAACTTTAATTAATTATATCAGAGATACTAAACCGAAGATCGATTCGAACAACTTTAATGTATATTTTGAAAACAAAATTCTTCTGTGATTTTCAAAAGATTGAAAAAAAAAGAATTTTATTAAAAAGAATTTCGTAGTTCTTATGTAAATAAGATAATTTTTCCCCTTAAACATACTCAACCAAAACTTACATAAAAACAAAAAAAATTAACGCCATAAAATTCCAGTTTATTATATACACGTTTCTGTTTAGCCTAATTGTATTTAAAATTGTGTAAGTAATTTTTTTAAATACTTTCATTATTGTAAAGTTACAATAATGCTAGTATTAAATTACTTTTATTAACAAAAGACAAATGTTTTCACATATAAACGTTTATTTAAACAAAAATTAGAGATGGTAAAATTCTAAACAAAAATATTACATTTAATATTTTTATTCAAACAATACAGTGTCTCACGAAGAAACGGAAAGAATTTCAGGGCATTTTCTACAAGAAAATAAAGAAAAAACGTTCGTGTAAACTGAAACGCTTCGTTTTCCAGTTAATAGCTTCCTAAAAATTTCACGTTGAATTCTACTCCCAAGAATAAAATTAAGTCATACTGAAATACTTGAATTTAAATTAAAGGTTAAAATTTGTATGGTGTTTGATCTCAAAAATAGAAAAGAAATTGGTCCCAGAACTGCATCTCATAACTTTTTTTAGAAAATTAATGCAAAATACAAAATATTGGTTTCGCATTTTAGATTTGACGTACAGTATGTTCGTTATATTGCTAGTAAAAAAATAAAATTTTGCAAAGAATTTGTAAGGAATTTGGTTATGAAAAAATCAATAAGAACATGAAGAGCTCATAAAATTCCACTTTTATTAAAAATAAAAGAGATCGAAACGTGGCAGAAAAATAATGCATTACAATTTTTAACCGAAACAAGTCATTTCAATATTCGAAAATATCTAGAAAAAAAAGATTATAAAAAATAAATAGTAACTAAATATTAAAATAAAGTAAAAATAAAAATAAATCGATTTACGATAAAAAAAATTAAAGATTAACTTGTAATAGTTTCATAAAGATACTGACTAATAATCCGTTTTCGGCTACACAAATCACAATCTTAGCTATTGTTCGTAAAAAAAAAAACTTCCGCAAAAAGAGAAACTGGGTTTGACTAGGGCTTAATTAAATGTTACAGCCATTTTTTTCCCAGCTAGTTTGATTTCGTTTATTTAAGCGACATCATTTACGACGGTCATTATTTATCAACAAATCCAAACAGCGTACCAACTACCCGACGTTTTTTAACTTCAGCGATCTACGGGGACCGGTTTATTAGAAGTAGATCTGCCTGTTTATTTATTTTATCAACAAAGAAACAGTAATTACAATAGTGTTAAGCAGTGAAAACTACGATGCGTTTAATTTCCAGAATTCTGTATACTCTAAGATATTATTCCACGTATAGCAAAATTAACCGATTGTAAGGCTTAAGTATGCATTCTTAATCAGGGCATATAAAAATTATTATAATCCTTATTGGTTTAATTACGTCCTAATTTACTTACTTAATTTCCAATATCATAATAAAACTAATAGAAAAAAATTATTTGTTTGACAAAATTACATTTGTTTAACCAAATGTAGAAATCAATCAAATCCAACCTGAAATTTACAAAACATAATAAAATCACGTTGAATGTAGTATTTTGAGCCATACAAAAGAAAAGTTGATTTTTCAATCTGCCCTATACTTCTACCGTAAACTACGAAAAACATTTCACTGCAAAAATCTCTACAACAATGTATTATATTAAGTCTACTGTTAAATATTCTCTAATCCTCAGCTAACATTCCAAAACTGTTCCCGCCAAATTAATCTTCATTTTAAAAAAATGCGATATTATTTAAAAAATCAAGTTCAAGTTATTTTAATGAAAAGTTTTTTTAAATTAAAAAAATTTAATTGAATTTTTCCAACGATGTTATATTTTAATACGCTAAAAAAAACACGCACTGGTAAAATCCAATCCCATTCCAGATAGAATATCTTCTCCCTTCAACCAGTTTTTTAAAATTAAATAATAAAATCATTAGCTTACATTAATAATACAATTATATTATTTTTATTATTATAATCTAATACAATAATTGTAATTATATTACACATCATACAATTTGTACCATCACTTTGATACAAAAACTAATGTATCAAATCTTATGATTTACCTAAGAAGCCGCCCCATATAAATACACGCACACTCACAAGGAAAACACACAGCCATATACATATTCCTTGATTTTACATTCATTAATAGTTAATCGATTCATGTAACAAACAATAAAAACGTATTTGTAATTTAGTTAGATAATTTTAACTCGACGTAAGTAAATTTCAGATCCCAATAACAACTACACAAACGCTCTTATCGGTAATTGCCCGAATAAATACACAAACTATAAGAAAAGACAGAGAGGAAGTTCATTTAGAATATGGAAAGCGGTTGTTTATACAGTATGTAATTAATGACTTCACAAGGTTATAACCTAATTTTAACCTACAAAGCAAATTGTATCATCATTAAAATATACTGGTGTTAAACATGACTATAAACCAGTAAAACAATATGATTACGTAAACAAATTTATCCTCGACGAACAAAAATGAATACCGGTTAAACTACGCTTAATATATCTACGCGCCTGAGTTTGACAACACAAAAAAAGCTGACAACACACTTGTAGGACTTTCCCGTCACGCGGCTTACATACGCATACACACACAATTTTATTTAGCACGTCTAAGTTTGGTCAAAATCGGTCCAGTAGTTCTGGACATGTAAGGTGATTTAGAGTGACACTGAACACATAGACACACACGAACATCCGGAAAATTTTCATCCAGTTTTTTTGGGTTCCTTAGGTGTCAAAACGTCAAGATCCGGTGAAAACCGCGTTTGCCAAAATCGGACCGATTACATTACTTTCCCTGCTACAGCTATAGCGCTAGACGGGAAAGTATTATGTATACCTTCAAGATTATTAATCTATAAATTGCAAAATAATAACGTAAATTTTAACGTAACGTATTACGTAAAATTTAACGTAACGTAAACAAAACCGTTTAAAAAAAATGATTTTCATAAAATATGAACCTACATCATCATAAGTCAATGTTGTTAAACGTATCGTTTAACAATTTTCCTCAGTAAATAGTACGGAGAATAATACATAAAAAGTAGATGGAAAATACAAAGAAATAATAAACAATATTAACTGACGAAAACATTATAAAGCTATGCAGTTATTTTAGTATAAAGTACATCAAAGGTAACAGTTGTCATTTCAGGCGATCCCAAAAGAAAGTTTAAATTTAGTTTAAAAAGATCTGAAAGATTTAAATCTCAAATTCAGACTGCCCACCACGAATTAGCGCACGCATCTTTTATAGGTCGGTTAGATAAAACTTATCTCGAGCAAGATAAAGATAGCATCAGATAAAAGAAGAGTATAAAATTTTCAAGCAGGCTATTAGATATGTTTCACATTGTTATTAAACAATAATTTTACGGCTTTATTAAAGTTGTTCTACTAAGTAGTAGATATTTATCTGCAATCTTCTGTATTAAATTAAATCCGTTCCTTATTTGTTCCTTTTAACAATAAAAGAAAAGTCACGGATTTTGAAGGAATACTAGGAAAGTAAAGTTTATAAATGATTACCGGGCTGTACAATAATTTATAATTACATTTAAAAATTTATATAATAATTACATACAACTCTTCAAAGCACCAGATCAATTTAAAATTACTTTTAAAAATACCATGTTTTTTTTAATCTAAAATAAGCAAACGGTTTTCTTGTAATGGATTACAAAAATGAAACGTGAGGAATACTTCCCACTATAAAAAAACTACACCCGTTCCAACTTCTGCACACCAAACGGTACAGGCACGTAAAAATTACAACAGGAAGTCTTATCAACGTAAAATAATAGCGTACATGGTGTTGTAATTAAATATTTTATTATTTAAATTAAGAAATAATAAAATTAAAATCGCATAAAGAAATATTATGACGAAGGAAGAATGAACTCACCTGTGTTTTACTTAATTCAAACTTATTGTACGATTCCTGTAATACGCTAGCGGGGAGAAAATTATATTTATACAATGAGATTAAACATGAGCAAAACAAAATTTCTCCAGCAATGTAATTTTTGAGTACCTTACACTAGAGTGCCATAAAAATTCAAAGACGCAATAACGAACGATCTAGTCGTATCATTTGGAAATCTTTAGATCAACATGAATTTAATTGTACAAATTTAAAACAAAAATAGATTAATTTTATTATATGACGGAGGCAGATTTGTGATGAAAATATAATTAAAAATTCGGGTGGCAAGCTATTCCCTGGAACAAATTCCGATATTGCTATATACGTTATTCGATTAGACAACAAAAAATTACTTGTCTCTTCCAAAGAATGGAAAGGAAATATTTATTGATGTCGAAGAATTCTGGGGTACTTGGAGGTTCTTTTTTCCTCCTCCTACACAGACTCCGTAAGAAAACCCTAGTGCCGTCATTCATGTAGCAATAACTGAAATATTTCGATATTCGAGCAGCGTGTCCACACGATACATTTTATTTTCAACTGATGTCAAAAGAGGTTTTATCTAGCTACTGTAACATCTCTAAATCCCCTTTAATAATTAAACAGTCTGATAATTGAAGTGTACTTTTTCAAAAAATTTTTTTGGCCCACTAATATTCTTTAAATGGTAATATGGGCCCAATTCCACATATTAACATCCTAAACATATTCCAGCCATAGTTTATAATTAACAAAAAGATACTGTTTTATTTTATCGGTATTTTTTCAAAATGCATTCAATTTTTGGGAGAAGTAAAAGAAAAGACTAAATGGCGTCAAAGAAATATGTCCTTTCCTTCCCGTTTAGTGAGACTCAACAACAAAATAAATAAATTAAATAAAACTGACACGAAACCAAATTTGAATAACGAGATATTAAGACAGTTTTTAATCTAAAAAATAATCATCCTGTGTGATAGATAATTAAGAAAACTCAATAAATTTGGAAAGGTCCGATCACCTAAGATGTGATCACTGTATAAGAGGTTTGTCCTCTGAGGTTGTTTACCTTCCCATAATCCATTATAAAAAATATAAAAAATTGAAACTATATCTTCAAAACATTCTGTATTAATCAGTGTTTGTTTTCACATGTCAGTAAAATCCTATATGTCTTTAGAGATTCAGGACCCCTGATCCCTCAAAGTTCCCTTCGACTAACAAAAAAAATTTCGTACGGAATTTTCGAATTATTATTCGTAAATATACGACGATAAAGCTAAAATAGAATAAAAAAGAAGTAGAAAAATTTTTACAGTAACATACAGGTCCATTCTCCCATTAAAGATGAAACCAGTGAGTTGGACCACATCTAAATTGATACAAAATGAAATACTAAAACCACTATAAGCAATTAATTAATAAAAGGGATAACAGGTGAACCATCAGGTATCGTACAAAGGCCATGAAATAGATGCATATGATAAAATAGTTTTATATATATGATGTATATAAACAAAATAAAGTAAGAGTAAAAATTCTAATAATATAAATAAAAGTCACTGTATGAATGAATGTATGTTCAACATCACTTAAACCACAAGACCGATTTCAACCAAATTCGGGGCATTACTTACTAACCGAGCAATAATACTAAAGGTGTCAGACATCCCTACCACGACCGCTGTGAGAAGTGGCGAGGGGTGAGAACCTTAGAACATTATAAAAGGTTAACATTGCAGACATTTTTTAACTAGAACTTCTAGACTGATCTGAATTTTACGAAATCTTTGCAGAACATTTTGGAGCATTCCCGCAATAGAGAAGATCTCGAAAGTTATTTAAGAATATAAAAGAAGGTGTTAGATGTCAGTTGCTTCAGTTTGAATTTAAAGATGCATAACTTAAAAGGAAGCGCGAGGTATAAAACATTTTGATAGTGTATGAATTCGGATCATAGTGTTTAGTGAAATTTTGAACAATATTATCATTGAGAAATGTATAAACTTTGGCGTAGTGATTTGACGATGCCTAAAAGGAAACGTAAACCCATCGGTCAAATTCAATCGAAAGCGAAGAAGGCACTTTTGCGGGCAAACGAAACAGATGATCGATAACAGTAACTTTTCAGGCAGTACGGAAACGGGCCAGAACCTCGCAGGCAGCTGAATCTTAGACCAACCAGAACGCGCTTTTCTAGAAATGCGAGCACACCCGAGTACACCGCGGACGGCTGAATCGAAGAACCAACGTGAAAGTCGTCTACTATGAAGAAATTATGATCCCCAGACACGCCGGGTGTATAAGCTAGTAGTAATAAATAAATATTGCTTTATTTAATATTTAAAAAAATAGAAAACAAAAATGACGTAATAAAATTTTGCAGTATTAAATTTAAATTGAAATAAATGATTTGGTGATACATAAATGACAGTCGATCAACCTGTACAAACGTTTGCAATTCATTTCGCAGAATGAGATAGATACGTAATAAAATCACAAAAAAAGTTACTATAATCGATAGAATTCTAGATTAACTGTGTTGACAATAATAAAATGGAGAATTAAATAATAAATTTTATCTAAGTACATCATCGATTTTGACATTCCTACCCTTCAATTATTCCATAAAATAAATCGGATGAAATAATTATTCTCATATACAAACTGATGTAACGGGATATAACTGATTACATATGCGAACCATTTAAACATTAAATTGACAAAAATATCGGTGGAACAGTCTGCATAAAGAGCAACTGAACAGCTATTTATACAGACTTTAGTAAGAGACTGTACAAGACTACACTTCATTTACATTCATACATATCATCCTCTGAAGTAATACCTCACGGTGGTTCGGGAGGCTAAACAGAAAAAGAAGAAAGAGAGAGAGAGAGACTTTAGTAAATCATGTGTAATCCACCGGATTGGTCTAGTGGTGAACGCGTCTTCCCAAATCAGCTGATTTGGAAGTCGAGAGTTACAGCGTTCAAGTCCTAGTAAACCCAGTTATTTTTACACGGATTTGAATACTAGATCGTGGATGCCGGTGTTCTTTGGTGGTTGGGTTTCAATCGCACATCTCAGGAATGGTCGAACTGAGAATGTACAAACAAGCCTACACTTCATTTACACTCTTACACATCATCCTCATTCATCCTCTGAAGAATTATCTTAACGGTAGTTACCGGAGGCTAAACAGGGGGAAATAAAAATCATGTGTAGATAAATAATAAAACCTGTCACAATATTTAGAAAGATAAAAATTAATTAACAAAAACATATAGCAGTAATCGTATAGCATAGAAAAGAAATAAATAAAAACTAGAATATTTATACGCGATGATAAAATGCAAATAAACAAGATTTTACATATTAGTATAGTTTTTATGTGAGTATGAGATAATTTTCGGTTTTTTCTATTCCTATAAATGGAATAAAAATCAAATGAAGACATTATTTTGAAGAGTAAATAACAGGACGTAACAAAAAGGTTTTACTAAATATTTCGATCTTCAGCGTGTCCAAAAGTTTCCATACATAAAAAAATAAACATTCGTTTACGAAGTCCTTGGGTCTATCAGGAGCATAATAAGTCAACAAAACATAAGTCATTTCAAGGAACGTATCACAACGCTATTACAAGCGTGTAACTCCAGCTGTTCTAAGTACAGTTATTTTGTCTTTTCCTGATGCGCTATGGCCTTCATAAACAAAAATTTATTTTTCCTATCCATGGAAACTTACGAAACACTATAAATAAATCCACATAGAAAGACAAGTTACCATAGTATTTCGCAATTATTAATTATTATTATTATTACTAAGGAATCGATCAAATTAACTTTATTACGATTTGACCACTGCAACTACTTTAAAAATGAAATGAATACACTTTAGATAAACATAATATCTTCCAGAAAATATAGATTATGATAAAATAATGTCATCGCATAAAATTTTTGTATCGATTGCCGCGACAGAGAATTGAGCTCAAGCTCCAATTGGATATAGAGGTGACAGAGATTCATCTATGTTTTTTCTTTCATAATCCCATATCCCTTAAAATACAATAAACAATAGATGAGATTAATTACACAATTAGATAAAATATAAATGCAATATAAAAATAATATTTTTGTAATAAGTTTATTTGAAATCTTTCGAAAACAAAAAAATTATAATAGTCAACAACCAATAAGATTTTATGGTGGAAATACAGACGGAGACCATACTTTAAAAAAAATTGTATTTCAAGGTGATATAAACATACATAATCTGTATTTTTTTTTCCTTATTTCTTCAGACGGAAAAAATCCCATATGTATTCGTTATTAAATATAGTAAAAGTTGAAATTTAGAATAAAGATGAACATAATTAATTAAATATTTTGTAATTTAATCTATAAAAATAATTTAGCGATGAAGGAAAGTCGTACATAGTCGGCCGGTTTATCTCCACAGATCCTCATAAAATATTTATAACGCAATAAAAATTTCGTAGTAAGACAGGAATCATCAAATTTAGACAACCGAATTCATAATCAGTAATTCGTAAAATATTTTATTATATAAATCTACATTGAAAGACATGTTAAGCCAAAAAGGGATGTCGCAGTTAATCGGCTAATTACACAGACTTAACTAAACCTATAAACAAACATCCCACAAATAAAAATAAAATCGATCCGAAAACACGACAGCAATGAAATTAAGTCAAACAATAAGATTTCACGATAACGGTACCTTTTGTATAGTTTGAGAATAATTTCATAATAGATTCCACAGCTGATCGGCAAACAATGTAAAATAGCTGACTAATTCCAAGTTTCGGTTTTCCAAAACTTATTCTGGATTTGAATCCCGGTTAGATTTAACATTTTATCACACTTATAAAGTTATTTCATTTCATTAAACAAAAAAAAGAATCAATTAAGAATTGAGATAAAACAAATAAATTTCTGTAAGAAACGAATAATCTTACTTATATATTCTTTTTCTCGATTTAGGACAACTATGGGAACGTGTGAACAACTTTACGTATGGTTTTTAATCTTTCCACTCCAGTTTTTTTTTTTCATTTTTTTTTTAATGGAACTGTTTTCTCTTCTCAGAACATTGTCGACTTGTTTTATTAGTTCTTGAAACCTATTCTTGATTTTGTCTGGAAACTTGTTCCGGTCCTGCGTTTCTTCATCGAATATGTTTATTTCTTACATATCTTTAGGGATATCGTCCATCCTTCTAGTGTTCCTTTGATTTTTGATATATACGTGAGAATTTTTTTTGCGAGACTTACATCATTCAAATTTGGCCGTAAACTGGATCTTGTGTTTCACACAGTGTATGTGTGGACTTATTACTTGGTTCGGGGTTTGTAGTTATCATCGGTTTTCCTTGGCCCTAAGATTTTCCTCAGGATCTATCTTTCTTTGTGTTGACGTACTTAGGTGTCTCGTTTGATAGTGGTCCCAGACATTCTGCTGCATAGAAGCATTCGGGTTGGATGACGGTCTTGTAGTGGAAGATCCGGCGTTAATGGAAACGCATTGTTTATTATAGATGTTCGGGTAATTCGGTTTGCGCACTCGTTCGTTCATCACTTCTTTTACAGACGTTCAGCGTGATGATTTCCCCGAGGTACCTGAATTCATTGACTTTGAGAGATTTGATCGTTGTCGAATCGAATACGTTTGAGAGAATCATTAATGTTTGTAGTGAATTTTTATTTTTTATTAAGGGAACTTGGAAGCCAGATTTAGCCGCGATTCAAGAAGGATTTCGACTCGTCGGGCTGCGGTTTCTATCTTTTCAGACAGTAGAATGATGTCGTTGGCAAAAGCGAGTCAGTTGATGTTGAAATTGTGCTTTTTATATAAATTAATCGATTACGATTGAATAACTAACATTTTAAAAGCACACAACTTAAAAATTAAAATTAAAAAATGTTTTGAGAAGTAGACTGTCACAAAAACATTTAATGAGATTGAGATAATAGATTCAACTAATAATATTTCACAAAATCATTGTGAATCTTAACATCGCATAAAGAGATAATAAGTTTTAACTAATAGCAATTGTGATTTCTCAGATAGTCTGTTTCCTCTAATTCCTTAAAATGCTATCGATTTAAATAAAATTGTATTAATTTATTCGAATAACTGTTAAAGAAAAACCGTCGAGTATTTATTTAAGTTCATCCCAGTAGAATATAAAATGGCGAATATATCCAGGTTCTCCCAAATTACAGTGTATTATTGTGGAACCCCCAGATTCAACGGAATAAAAATATATGTACAAAGAAAATTTTTTTTACAACTCCTTATTTACAAACTAGAACCCGAATGATAACAATTAAGTTCATAAAAAATCTATAAAAACTCTCATGAAACCACTCTAAGAGGTTAGGAAAATACTAACTTTATTTACGTTACAACTGAAAAAATTCTCCTAAACACAAATTAAACAAAAAAAATACAAAAAAAGTTCTTTATAAATGATAACAAAAGAAACAAAAACAAAATAGTAATAATAAAAATGTAATTTAAAAAGTCCACAACGGTTGCTTAAATAGCCGACGGAACGAAAAGCATAGTATAAATAAAAGTACAACTCCGCCCTGCATACAAATATTAAAGAGAAAAAACGCAAGAAATATACGATAATTTAATTCTGTCCTTTACAGATTCATTCTTAACTTGTACTTCCCGTTTCTTTAAAATATAGTTTGATAATTCTCTAAAATCCCATTTTTTATGTCTTGATAACGCATATTATTTCATTTTTTTATCGTTAAGTGAAGAGGGTAATAGGTTATAACGAAATCTAATTGTTTTTTAAATAAAAATTTTTTGTAATGAAATAAGAAAATTAAATATTTTATTAAAAAATTAATAGTGTTATGGAGACGAAAAAAAATGCAAGCATTTGCAATGAGATGCTCCAGAATTCTTAATATTACAAGTATTTAAAAAAAAGATGAAAACTGGGTTTTTCTTAATTTTATGTAATATTTTTATTTTACTATTACAATGTCATTAACACTACACAAGTATTACAAATTGGAGAAAAAGTGAAAAAATGTCAGTTCGTTGGTGTCGAACCCGAGACCATGTGATCCGGGAACCGGGATATTAACATCTGCATAAAATTTCCGCCCTTATTATTAGAAATTAAAGGGCTTTATTTTAGTATAGTAATAACTATACTATGACAATTCAAAAAACGTCATAAGTAAATCACAAAAATTACATCGATTTGCGCACAACAAAAATTTGAAAAACTTCATCAGCCGGATAAGTAAGAAATAGTTTGGCCAGAAAATTTAATTTATCAAGAAAGATACTATATGTATTCTTCAATCCTACTTTCATTAACTTCAGTTAAAAAAATTAAATAATCAGATTTTCAGCCCTAAGGTCGTATTAATTATCACCATTAACCTTACGTATACAAATTTATTATCGATTAATAAACTACACATAAATTACTGTAAAACATATAAATAAACAAATATTATTAATACCGATCTCCGTGACGGAGTGGTAGCGTCTTGACCTATCAACCGGAGGTTCCGGGTTTGAGTCCCGGTTAGGCATGGCATTTTTCATGCGCTACAAAAATTACATATTCGTACGCATAAGCTTCCAGCTTATGTAGTGAATAATTCATTCAAGCAAAAAAATTGCTATAAATAAATAAATTAATAATAAGTTAATACTCATAAAGAGTTTGTGGATTAAGGAATCTTAAAAAAAACAATAAAATATGATAAAACCTTTCTTTTACAGAGAGCAATATATAACAACCGGAAAAAGAAAAACTTTTTTTATAGCTTATTTTCCAACTATTTATAAAAAATCTTTTATCATTATTCACATTAACAAACTATTAAACACGTATTGGAATTATTGTATTTATAACCTTATTAGCTTTTCCCTATCTATTATGCGTATCTCTTCCCAAGTTCCCAAGTTCCCAAGTGGGAAGGCTTAAATTGAAGATTTTGATTTTTACAGCCGGATCACAACTAATCATACTTTGCTAGATCTTACAGTGTTTTATGTAACACTTATTATTCAACTTTAATTTTTATGTAAACCTTGTATTCAAAACATCTAAAGAGCTACAGAAATATTTTTTTTTGTTTTAAATATTAAAATAAGTTTTACCAAATTAAATTCCGGCTCTATGATAAAAAAAACTAAGGTAAGTATTTCAGTTCCATAGGGATAAAGTGTTTAACTTCCGTTCAATAATAATAAAGTAAATCCCGGATATGAGAAATAAAGTATAAAAAAGGAAATAAAAAAACGAAAACCGGTTTATTTTCTTTTGTAGAAAATAAACAAGAAAATAGATTACTATCAAAGAGCATAGCTACTGCTGCTCTACTATCTTAACATAATGTTTAAACAAAACCAACCGTGATATTACCAGTAAATAATTCTTTAACTTAATTGAAAAACGTTTTTTGGTAATTAAAAAAAAATACTAAAATAATTTGATAACAAATGTAAATATACAGTCGTAATTATAAAAAAAACATATCCTTCACGTAATTTATAAATCTTATCAATATTTAAGCGTATTACATTTTTTAAATATGCTAATAAAAAAAAGAACCCTTATATTTAATATAAAAGAATATAGTTTTCTGGAACTACAATTTTTTTACCTCATGAAGGAGGTAACAGGGATAAAATGGACTACCCTCATTTCACTTCCATCGTTTCTCTACGATAAGGTTCTAATCTATTAAAGTACCGTACAAACAAGTAGTTAAAATGGAAAAAGTTTATTTTTTTAAATTAATTCCTTCTTTTTTAAAAGTGGACTTTACTACCGCCAGTGGGTAATACTTTAGAATGCCACACAAATCCAGAAATGAGTTTCCTCATCCCAGGCGGGTCATTTACTCGTAGTTATTGTAAGAACAATTTTCTGTTGCCAAACAGATAAACAAAAAATGCTGTTCTCAACTGTTTAGAAATACCTTCGTTGTGCCTTGAGAAGAAATGGACGGTTATGTAAGCCGGAGGCCTAGTTTTACTCTCGATTGTTATTCCAGCGATTACCCTTAACGTATATAATTATTTCCAATTATATTTCTGAATAATATAATTTTTTAAAAAAGCAGACATAAATCCTATCGAAATATAGCATTCCATTAATATTAATTTTTTCTAATTTTTAAAAATTTAGTAGAATCAGTCCCCGTAACATGAATTTTACTATATAAAAATTTAACGGTACGGTCAAATTTTTTCTGAGAACTGAAGGCAAATAAAAGCTAACGCTAATACAGATATAGAATTATAGATTTTTTAGGTTCAAAGTTCTCAAAACATAAGAATAATACGAGATGGAGGGAACGTTTGATCGATTTATTTACAGTCTCGATTTTTATAAATTATACCGGTTGAGAAATAAAAAAAAGTAAAGCCGTTATCTAACCACGAAATAAATTAACACTTAACATTTTGCCGAAAATTGTATAAAACGAATTAAAATTATTAAATAAATTTGATCTAATTCAAATTAATAATAGAAAGATCTTAGTTAAACTATTTTTTTATTTTTTTTTTTAACGCGATTTGAAAATAAAACTGCAGAATAACATATACCTACAATCATTGGGATCACGTTCGAAATACAATTGTTGATAAATACACTTACGAATCAATTTAGTCGTTCCTAATGCCGTATTAAATTATCTAACGAGATAACCGGATTCCCAATTAAGCAGACATAATAGACTTTCCCATTATTAACAGATCAACTCTAAACATGAACTCTAATTAGAATACGATAGCTATAACTAGATTTAAGCCGCGTTCAAATTAAAATGTCCATTTCCGATACAGTATTTAACGTTAAGCTAAAAATGTTACTTTTATTACAATCAACCAATTTTGTTTTTTAGTTTGAAAATCAGGGATTTACACAGATATTTATTTTTTAAAGAATCGTTCCATAAATTTTCAAATCAAAGTAAAAGATTACTGATACACCAATTAATCAATATATTTTACAAAATTCTGTTTTGATTCGGTTAAATAATTATACAAATCGTATGAGAACAAAACAGGCTACCTGTTATCTGGTAAAGTTTCAAATTAGGTTTGATTATACAAAAGTTTAGTAGGAAGAAATTTTGAACAGTCACATTTTTTTAGTAAATAAAATATTTTACCGAAGGTATAAAATCATTCAGGTTTCATTGTAGCATAAAAATTATTAATCTACTTTAATTCTCATACACCGATACTCGCATAGTTCTAGAAAAAAAAGAAAAAATCAGGATACTTAGCGATTAGAAAAAAAATAAATAAAAACGTAAAAACAGCACAGCATATACGGAGATATTGAAGAGAATACTTTCTTGAAAATTTAATGGCGATCGGATGAAAATTACAGGAAATTTCATGAAATGTACACGACCGGCATAATGGACCAGTGGATATCAGACTGAAAAGTTTAAAGGTAAATTAAATACTCTCAACAGTTCGGTCTACAATTTTTGTGACGGCCGATAAAAACCTACTTAATCATGTACGTAAAGTCTCATTGGTAATACGATAAACACTTTCTAACCGAAGCAAAAATTTCAACCTTCTCGTCTTATTTCCTTTAAACGTATAATATTTGCATCCTTCAACAGTTTTTACACTCTACATTTCCCTTCATTACTGAATTTAAATAATCCAAGGTTCCTAAACACCTCTTGATTTAATTTTTTTTTCTAGCAAGAATGTGACACAGGTTTCTTCATTCTTTTCAATTCCTTTTTTAATCCTTTGTACGAAGTAAAGGAAGTATTGTGGTCGCGAAAATTTCGGTTTTCAGATTTCAACGGAAATATACATTTTGGCAATCCCTGAATCCATTTTTACTAGTTTCGGCGTGACGTCTGTACGTACGTATATATCTCGTATAACTCAAAAACGATTAGCCGTAGGATGTTAAAATTTTCGATTTAGCACTGCTGTAACATCTAGTTGTGCACTTCCCCTTTTGATGGCGATCGACTTGACTAAAAATGTAAAAAAACCCAAAATTTATAATATTTGGATATTGGACTTTTTCTTAACCGCAGTAATAAGTCCTCATCGAGAGCTTTTGAACGATATATCATAAGCGGTACTTATTTTCAACGGTTCCAGAGTTATAGACAAATAAAATTTTAATTAATGAAATATTTGGATCTTACAAGTGGAAGATCTACTTCACAACTATTTATAATTAAAATATTTTTATAATTCTTAATTTTATATTTGGTACGACTCATTCAGATTATATTACGAAAGTCTCCAGATCCAGTGCAACAGTTTTCATTCACCACCGTACACAGCCGCGCCTGTTGTTCATATAACGAAAGTACTCATTGCTCGTTACACCGCACAAATCTCCAGGTCAGAATAAGTTAATTAGAATTGAAGAACAGAAAAGCGATCGAGTATAATGTCGATAAAATTACCGTTAAAATATTAACTGGTATGGCCGGATCTTAACTCCTTTTCAAAGAGAGGTTATCGCTAACTATCAGCAGCACAAATTCGAGACATTAATTTGATGTTATTTCCTTTCATTATGACAACTATCCGTGTTCATACAGTTACTTTTGATATTATTTTTTTTTTAAATGAAAAGATTGTTTGTAATGTTTGTAAAACCTCATAACAATATTTATTAATTCATTTTGTAAATTAAATTTTTAACGAAATATAATTTTATTTACAAGATAAATTTAATTACGGAATGTATATTCAATTAAACAAACGTAAACAAATGAAATGGAATTCTCGTAATTAATTTAAATGCACTATACTTATTAAATATGACCTCAAGCGATATACGTAATACGGAGTCGAAAATCAAAACCAATTACGGAAATGGTTTGTTATTGTTCAACATATATTGATAACGGAAAGTTTACAATAATTATAATTGTACTCCTAATTATAGTAATAATAATAATAATAATAATAATAATAATAAGTTATTATTATAATCGCCACAACATAACCGTAACCTAACTGAACTATAAATACAATCACGCCCTACGTCACCCTATCCTATCATCACCGTTCTCGATGGTTAGTTATTCGATGTCATTTTACACCAAGCTTAGATCCCTCAGGGAATAAATCAGAATGCGAGAAGAAACCGAGGAGAGGAGGGCTAAGGGGGTGAGAGAGAGAGATTAACCAAAGGGGTGGAGAAGAGAGCGACGTTAGCCAATCTTCCCTCTCCAAGATCTATACTCTGTGCCGGAGCCAGATGAGCTCGGCTCAACACAATCCACCGTAAGGTACCTCCTCCATTGTGTGTAGGTAACAGAGATAATGTAGAAACGAATGAGAGTGGGTGCAGAAAATGTGAGAGGGGTTTGATAGCAATATTTTATAAGCAAAAGCAGCGACGAGGCAACACCACTGGGCCGCTATGTCCATTTACTCTTGATTGAAATTTCAACCGCACCTGGTCAACGAACAATGACAAGTGCATACAGTCAGGTATACGAAGAATAAATTTATAAAAGTATTACTATAACAGATGTTATATAAAAAAATATTAATATTTTCCATTAATCATAATTAATTTAAACAATCTTTATATGACAAAGGGAATAACGAAAAATTGTTTTACACAAAAAGAAAAAAACATAAAAGATAAATATCCCTTGTGTATAGAAAACAACAAAACAAACCGAAATAAATAATTAACACAAAATGAGTAAATTATCTAAAAATAAAGTTGCACGACTAAAGAAACCCATAACGTTTCATTACTAAAAAAAAAATCAAATATATATTTTTTTAAATTAATTTTGAAAATTATTATTCGTAAAAATTAATTTTTTTACGAACAGAATAAATATCTAACTAAACCTAACAACGTTTAGATCAAAAGTTTTTTAGTAACTGTTTTTAATAAACTGTCAGTTTTTAATAAACTGAATAAGAAAGTACGTAAAAGTAATTAAAAATAACCGTTATTTTAACATGACGTAATTGAAAAGCAATTTATTTACAAAAAATTATTCTAATAACCTAAAGTTTACCAATATCAAACAAAAAAAAGCTTGTTCTAAAATTTATATTTGTCGAGCTACATTATAGGAATTTACAGTCAACATAAATTAAATTACATAATAAATTATATTATGCATAATAAACTTTTTTATGCATAATAAACTATAGGATTTACAGCAGTTCAATTTATTTAAAGGAATCCTGTACGACTTACGGTAAATTATGCATAAAAAACATTTCATGTTTCACCTGTCTACTCGGTATTGTGATTTCAAACATTAAAAGATTGGCATTTAAATTTAAGAACTTAGGTTTATCTATTATTTTAGTTTTTTCGTAAATCGGTTTAAATATTGTAACCGTTTAAAAAGAAAGAAACCTATCTCGACTGCCAGTAAAAGTAGAACAATTTTTTTGCACTTTGCAACATCAATATGATACGAACATACTTTTGTAACTTCAATTAACAACTGGGTGGCAAAAGACTTGTGATGAAATAAGAATTTCCATTAAAACCGTTTCCAAATCTCGTTTTAGTATTAAAAGAAAAACAATAGTTTCAAAATTCACATAATATAACAGCTGTAAAGACAAATATAAGGTTTATACAGTCCCGTAACGAAACCTTGAATTATTAGAGAATGAGTAGTAGCCGATTTGGAAAATTCTCCTGGCTTATTCGTCCTTTATTTTAGTAGTTTCTCTTATCTGTCTGTGTTAGTAATGATGTGTTATTTTCTACACAGTTTTTCTACCCGAAACAGTTCCCTCTAAAACTAATTTCATCCCGAATGTTCACAACAACAATAATACTAACCTTCAATTCTATTAATACATACGTAACAAACAAATTAAACTCTAAATTATAAAAATTATTTTATACATAACACTATAACTTTAATTCATTACAACATGGGACTCAGCATTTGCTTTGCTTATTTTAAACTAATCTTTCTAGGCCGAATGTACCAAACAGGTCTAAACGTAATAAAAAAATAAATAAATAAAAAAAAGAATTTAATTTTTAGTAATAGGCTTAAGAATGTTAGGATAATAAAAAATAAAAAAAATACATTATTAAGAATAAAATTAAAAATTTTAAGAATTTAAAAAAGGCGGTAAAGAACCGAGGGCTTTCCTCTCTAGACGAAAATATTTATTTACTCAAGACGAAAATTAAGTGGAACATTAAAGTATACAAATATGAAAATAAAGAATTACATAAAAAAAGAAAATAATAATAATTTTACGCTGAAGTACAATTTTTCGATACGGGATCCATAGACCGTATCTCCCCACCTCATGACAAGTTACAACCAATATTAAATGATATACAATTCAACCCGTATTCAAAAATCATCGTAAAAAAAATGTTATAAATATATGATAATCCCCGGGCGAGCCTCAGCCTAAAGGGGGGGGGGGGGATAACAGCTGGTCTACATACATCCATCCGGAATTTTTTAAAGTTACTTTTTTTTTTGAGAAAGTCATGAAACGTTGTCAAGAGCTGCAAAATCCCCAACATGTAATCCTGACTCGATTAGCGTGCTTTTCCTTACACATATGCTTTATATGAGTAGTTACGGAAAAAACCTATATAGCCGGGACATAAAACAGTTTAATTTATAAAGTAAAACTGATACAGAGAAAATACTTTTAGAATGAGAGTTTGAGCTTATTCTCCAACCGTCCGATGTAATAAATTGTTGGGATTGTGGAAAGAAGATTTCTTTGCTGACTGTACTACAATCTACACTTACGTGTTTCAACTCTATTTTTTCCTAACGTTTTCGATTGACAACAATTTTAATAAAAACTCTTTTCCCCTTCACAACCAGTTTTCATTCATTACCTTAATTGAAATTATAAAAATACGTGCATAATATATGTTTTTAAAACGTATAGATAAATTAAAAAACTAAATTCCTACCTTTACTAATAGCCAAAATAACAATATTTTAAATTGACCGCTTCTTTGAAACGATTATAAAAATGTAAACGATATTCGATAAAACTGGCTTTTAAATACACATACATATTTTTTTTTATTTATTATGTTATAAGAGGATTCAGAACGATTAAATTGCACTACCGAAGAAATCCTCATAACAGTTCAAAATTAAACCGAATCCAGATAAGGTAAGTTTTTTCAGAAAACTAACCAAGATCTCGTGGAAAATTTGAAAATTAACGTTTGTATATATGCAAGTTCAAGGCTGATTTTTTTCAATGAGTGTTTATTTATAATAAATTTCAAATCCCAGCGAACTAATTTCATCGAACTTTGTCAAATTTTATTCTTATTGAAAAGACAAACAATATAAATAAAAAGGGACCTTTAATTGTTCTTAATATTGAAAAAAATATATATTTTTATTGTTTTAATTTTGTTTACGAAAATATTTTCTTCGCCGTTTATTTTGTATCATTAATTGTGATTATATAATAAATTATATATGAGAATATATAATATAGTGATTATATATGAGAATTTAATTCCCATGTACATCGGCATGCAAACATAAATAGTTAAAAATGATTTATGCATGCACTTTTTAAGATATACCAACATGATTGAGTCCTGCGTACCGTTAAGGACAATAAATTTTAAATGCATATATATATATATACATATATATATATTTTTTGAGTTTAACAAATTTTGTAAGAACAAAATTCCATGATCTGAAATAAGTGTAAATACAGAATCGACTAATAAAACTATACGGAAAAAAACTCATAGGAATGTTTGTAGAAGCAGCAAAGAAAAGTATTAATGAATAGGAAACAAATAAAGAAAGTAATGTAAGAAACAAAAGCGTAAGAGAACATTACGAAACCGAACAATATTTTATTTAAACACGAGCAAAATAAAATAGCTTCTAGTAAATAGAAGTTTTCGAGTGAAACTATCAAATGCATGTGCATTAGCGAAGAATGAGATATATTGTGTGCGTGTGTCTGTTTACTGTCACATATAAGGCAAAAAGAGAATAAACATAAAGTGAAAAGAGATTGAGTTTTATTACGCTGTTAACTCTAGAGAATCGTATAAAATTAAGGTAACTAACTAACTGAAAACAAGAAAAGAAAAACGATTTCAAACAAATTGTCTTTTCGAATATAATTTACAATGAATAACGACAACGAAATAATAACAATAAATATTTAAAGATGCTGTAGAACATCAATGTGTACGAAACAAACCCGAAAAGAAATACCCGACGACATAAACAAAAAAAAATGATAGAACCGGTTTTGAACAAAAATAAAAGTAACTTAGAGCGCTGAGAATTGTTAATATGCGGAGAAGTTGAATTTTGAGTAGCCGATGACTTCCGCAAGGCAGGGCTACAAAGCACAGTATATAAAAGTGCACAGTAATTGCTCACATGTATACATGCCATATATACGTACTAATATTCTACAAACTACGGTAAAATGAAATCATTCAGGTGGGATAGTTGACCATTTCAAATAGCATCACAAATGATATAACATGTTAAAATACCTACAGCAACTCAATTTATAAGAGAATTATTACGTATAGTAAAATCTGTATTTAATCACAATGTATTGTGGAAATGTTAAAATTATTAAATCGTAGATGACTAGAAAAATAATTATTTAATTTTTAAATGAAATTCATTGCGTACATAACCTGAGAATCTAAAACCGTAATCGTTTTTTCTTGACGATATCACCGCATAAGCTTGAAGCTCGTGCGTAGGATATGGAAATGGAATTTTGTAGCGTATAAAAAATGACACGCCTGACCGGGATTTAAACCCGGGACTTCCGGATGGAAGGCCTGACGTTACCACTCCGCCACGGGGGTCGGCATTTCCCTTTATACATTCGCTAATTAACAATAAAATAGTTAATTAAAAAATAGACTACTATTCCTTCTACAGATTTCAAGTCTGGAATCTAAAATACAAAACCAACAAAGTAAAATTACAGTAATAAAACATCAACGCATGCAAATGCCATGCACACCATCCTTTTCATTTTTAAAAAACATTATTTAAGAATAAAGAGTTATTGCTTGAAAAAAGATCAAAACCAGGTAAACGATAATCTTAAAACGCTCTAAATGGAATGGAAGAAGACAAACAAACAAGAAATAATAATAGGCATATTGTTAAAATTCTTCTTGACGTTTCAAGCGAAATAAAAAAAAACGTTAATGCAAGAAGAAATCTGTTTACTTTATCTTTAATCCCAGAAATTAACTGAAATTACGAACGTTTACAAATAAAATTTCTTTTAATATTTTTATATTTATTATGAAATTACTACAGCCATTTGGGAAGTTCTCAGCCTGACACAGAAATAGCGAAAGTATTACCAAATTACTACGATATTTGTCAACTATGATCCTAGATGGCGTGCTGCGAAGTTTCATACGGGTGCGTTAGTCGCTTGTTTGTGGCAAACGAGTAAATCAAACAAGTTTTGCATCTTCTGAAAAATGGATTAAATTTACGTTCGAGCCGTACAAAATACTTCGTTTTAAAGATTTAACCCTGACGGACATAGAAAAAGAGTTAGATTCCGCTTTAAAGGATTTTTCTCCTTCGTTTTAAACTTTAATACAGTGGACTGCTGAACATAAACGTGGTCGTACAACCACTGAAGCAGTTTAACGGTGGGGACTCTCAGAAACTGCTATGACCGACGGAAAGGTCTCAATGCCGATTAAATGATCGCCGACTGAAGGTGAAGTTACGCGAGATTGCTAACATCAGAAAAATCTCGATAGACCGTGTCCACTACATTTTACACGATGTTTTGCGGTACGAAACGCATTCGATTCAACACTTCTCGAGGGTCTTCAGACGTATTTAAACGCGATTTGATTGAGATTCTTAGACGTTTTATAACAGTATATAAAACACGGATTCACCGTTACCAACCGGAGACCAACACCAGTCCAAATTCACCAAAGGTAATGAAAACGGTTCCATCCGCCGGAATAGTCATGATTACGGCGTTGTAGTACTTTCGTGGTGTGGGGCTGATAATTTTACCTGGAAAAAGACAGGACTATCACCGGGAAGTATTACGCTTCATTATAATACTGGACCTTGGTCCAGTATTATAATGTGTCAAAACCAGGTGTCAAAACCAAGAAAAAAGTACGAAAGAGAAAGATGAAATGTTAAACGAAAGAACAAGAGTAATGGATGACGTATCGATATGATGAGCGAGATCAATTATTATCTCCATCACGCATTCATAATGTATTTATGAATACGTTTAGTATTTTACGATACGAATAAAGTGGATAAAAAATCGAAATGTTCAGATTGATTTTATAGAAACCACAACAAACAACTACGCGAACGCGAGATTATATAAATGAAATTAATATGAAAATAACCCGGAGGGGTCGAATCGAATTACAAATTAAAAGAATAAAACTAAAATTGATGAAACAAATATTTATTATTTTTAACTGGAAATAAATTAAAATACGGATTAAGTAAAATAATACAAAATAAATTTATACTGCTGAAATTAAAGAGAAATATACATTAATACCGTCAAACAACAATAGTATTTAATAATAATTATTATTACGGTTTGAAACAAGCCCTTTTTTGAATATAAAAGATGGGAGGGATGACAAAAGAACCCTTAATTTCATTGTATAACCAATTCGTTTTTAATTGTAATAAAAACCCCTCTATATTCGACTGTAATTATAAATAACAGGAGTTATTTATTAAAAATAGATTAAAAAATTACGCTGTAACTGAAATTAGAAATAAAATCCTATTATAACAAAATTTATACAGCAGTAAATTATAATGTAATTATATACAGCAGATTTATATAAAGTAATTCAGGCCATATTTTGAAAATATACCATGATTAAATTTTTTAAATAAACTACGGTTTTTTATATGAAGCTACTCACAATAACCTGAGTTAGGGTACAGATATCGAAACGTAGAATTTTAAACAGAGAATTTAAAGAATAAAGAATTTTAAATCATTGTAAATTTGTTTTTTGAAGTAACCGAGAGTCCACTAACATCCAGGTTACTACATAAAACATTACATAATACCTATTATCTTTACATTAACATGACATCAAAATAGTAAGACGACTGAAGAAAAATAATTGAGGTAAAATTATCCTAATAGATATTCATGAAAGATTCAGTTTAAGAGATTAGCTTATGAGTAAACTTTTTAGGACTCTGGATAACCGTTTGTAAAACTTTAATCTTAGTTTCATCATTTAATGAGGGCCCGCATGGCCCGAAGCAATACGCTACAGTTACCTTTTTCTCAAAAAATCTTCGCAAATTGAATAATGCCTTCTGTGTTGTTGGAACAGTGTTGAAATGTTAATGAATTCACATCAGTTACTAAATTATTACCACCTCTGTACCAGGTTTTTGAATCAAAACTACTTTTTTATTTAGAAAATATTTTACTGCATGAATCGACCATATCTAATGAACGTAATAATAGTACTATCCAACATATGTTTGATCGTATAGCAATACCCTGTTGTTTACAATAATAAATGTCAGATGAAACAAAAGGCGGGAATTTTAAAATCGACAGGACGATCACAAAACATTTCTTAATGTTTTCAATAGGTAGCGGTGACTTTTAGCCAACTCAGTATATCGTCCTTAACCCACCGGGTTGGTCTAGTGGTTAACGCGTCTTCCCAAATCAGCTGATTTGGAAGTCGAGAGTTACAGCGTTCAAGTCCTAGTAAAGCCAGTTATTTTTACACGGATTTGAATACTAGATCGTGGATACCGGTGTTCTTTGGTGGTCGAGTTTCAATTAACCGCACATCTCAGGAATGGTCAACCTGACCCCTACAAGACTACACTTCATTTACTATCATACATACCTTACGGTGGTTCCAGAGACTAAACAGAAAAAGAAAGGTTTAATATAGACAAACGATTCAATTTGTTTCCATCGTAAATAATCATTATAACCAATCTTTGAAAAAATGAAGGGTTTGCAAACTTGATGTCAAGTTAGTAGGTCCAAAAAAAGAATAAAAAATGTTTCATTCCGATAGAATGAAAAGCTGAGTCTATTATAAGGATAATTCAGCGCCGAATGCTAGTACGAGCGGAACTCTCCGGTAAGCGGTAGCACCCACTAGATCGCAGCACCGAACGGCTCGACGTGGAACGGAACACACCGCCCACCAATTATAATTACCTTAATTATAATTCTGTGATGCATTACTTAAAATAATTACGTAAACTTTGAAAGTACAAAAATTAAAGTTAACTCAACAAATCTAATATTGATACAGACAAAGCTTACGACCAAATTAGATTAAAATAAACAAATACATTAGGAGGACGTTAAATAAATCTCATTGATTACATTCGGGATGAATTACGTCATTGCAAGCATTTAAATTTGGAAGAACAATCAATTTATTAATAGTTCTTTTTACTATCGTGTTATTAGTTTTCACATCGACTAATCTAACTAGTCCATCGCTACCTGATGCACTTCAACAATTACAGTTACAATTAGAACAACATTACAATCAACAATTATAGGAGTGAAATTAAAAAGAGAAATTTTTTCTTCAGAAGAAAAGGATTTAAAAAAAAATTTGTAAACAACAACATTTGTGAGAATTTTGATCCATGATGTTTCCTTACAGTTATTACAGCTAATTATCCGGAGAAATCCCGGATAAATAAAATTGTGACAAAGTGAATAAAATCGTATCTTATACAATTGTAATAATAAAAAATTCTACATTTTTCCCATATATGTACGTAAAATATTATACACGAAATAAATTTTTAAATAAATAACTTTTCCCTAACATGGAATTGAAATCAATCAGCACACAATGGAGTAAAATACACCAAAATCCGTATGGAGCAGAACTCAAAATATATAAAAAGTTTAATAAAATAACTTAACTAATCAAAAAACAACATATCACGATGCCACTCTGCAAAGCAGAATGCCAGCCTATCTATACAGATTACAAAAAAATAAATATTAGAAGAAAAATAGTATACATTTTTTCACAATAATGTGTGTGTGTGTACAAATATATACAAATTTTTTTTGAAGGAAAAATTTCGATGCTATATGAAACCAATTACTAATCATGTACTGAGGGCTTTTAAATAACAATTAATCTCATTTAATAATAACCATAATTAATAATTCAAATTTATAATTGCATATGCCAAAAGTTTATTAACAGTGAAAAAGTTGGTTCTCGAATAATGCTAGTGCAAAAGAGAAGGGAGATGAAAAAAGAAGGAGATAAAATAAAAGTAGATTCGATGTTACAGAAGAAAATATAAAATATTGTTATATTCAAATCGTAATAATAAAATATAAATTTATCATCGTTTCATTATTAACCGATTAAACTTAATAGATATAATAAAAAGGAATATTAAATGAATTTTAATACCAACACAATTTTAATAATATGAATAATTTATTTTATAAAATGAAAAAAGAAAAGATTATTAAGAAAAATTGTATACAAATTGGAACAAAAAATATCCTTGAAAATAACAAATGTACATGAAACAAAAGTAAAATAACAATTTATTTATGCATAATGAAATAATTTAAAAATAAAATTAAAAAAAATTCTAAATATAATGAGCACCAAAGGTGGTATACAAATATATAATATTAGCAAAAAACAGAAAGAAAGAGAGGGAAAATTAAATTAATACAAAAGAAAAATAATACGTAAGAACGTAAAAGATAAAGTAGGGGGGGGAAGAAGAAAGAGACATACTGAGTGGAGTGGTGAAGAAAAGATGGCTAAAGTAAAGATATAAAGTTATAAATGGGTGGGGGGGGGGGGGGCTGAGATACATCAGGTCGTAATTTAATTTAAGTTGAGCGTAAATGTGGAAAAGTAGAGGAAGGTACCGAATAATAAATTTAAAAAAGTTTTTTAAAACAAACTTTTATTTAATGTTACTATTAAATGGTCATAAATTATTTTCATTAATTAGACTCGCTGCACTAAAAGCAGGAAAATATATAGTCATGAATTATTATTATTTAAAAACAAGATTTATTAATAAACATAATAAAGGAGTTCAAACGGGTACGTCCAAACACCACACAACTACGGAATGAGAAATCTGTACGCATGGAAGCGCCCATGCTTGTTACCGGGTGGATTTATAATAATTTAAGATAAAGAATTTGCTACATACGCTTAAAACGTCTGCATTGAAATGACATAAAAATGTTGTAGCGTTTAAAAAAATGACATGTTTGATCGGTATTCTAATCCGTAGGGATATCCTGATAAACGGCAGAGATTCTGCTACTCCACCGTAAAGATCAGCATTAATATCTAGAAGAAAAGAAATATTTTTTTGCGGCGAACATCTAAGTCGGCTAAACGTTTATCAAATATACAGTGCCTCTTATCCCCGGTAAGATATCTCGATTTCCCGAAAGATTATTTGGTAGATAGATGATTTGTCATATACTGCACTTTAAACGCGGGCAGGTTGTTTTTTCTCTACGTCCGTCTCCACTGAGTCGGAACATTTCACTTAAAGGAACGTCTTTGTATTAATGTATTCAAGATTTGTGAGGATGTATAACCTCTAAAGTCTATATAAGAGCGTCGGCTGCCATCCAACCGTTTTGTCCAGTAATTAGAGAGATTTGGCCTAGCAGCTGATGAATCTTTGTAGGTGTGAAGAGATAGCCCGATCGAATAAGCGTGTAATATCTGATTGTTCTATTCTTGGAGAGGATCTCTATTATCCCGCAAATTCAAAGCCAGGGGGAACTGTACTCTCATTAACGGGAAGACTTTGTGACGCGAACTGTACTTCCGAACTGTATGGAAGTTCCTCGATGAGGCCGTTTCATTCAACTACTATAGAGTTGAGAGCCTCGGTTTTTCTAAGGTGAATCCAGTTATCGACTAAATTTTCTGTTAACGACCGTAACGGAAAATATGCGGCTTAGGAAGCATCGGTAGTTGCAAACCGGCCAGCCGTACGGCAAGAGACGGTTTATCCCAGAGTTTTTGTGGCTTTGATGAATTATTTCGCCGAAGAAGCTCGAAGCTTGTTCGTGGGAATGTGGAAAGGGGAAATTTTGTAACGTGTGAAGAAAAATGCCACGCATGACCGGGGGATTCGAACTCGGGACCTCCGGATGAAAGGCCGAGACGTTACCACTCTTCCACGGAGATCGGTGTTATTTTTACTCTAAGGATAATTTTAGTTGTTAACTGACGTGGCAGTAGAGATGACCGACTTACATCTGAATAAGGCCTAGACCTAATTTACACGTTAAATTACTATAAGCTTTACTAATTTACTAATATAATGAAATAGACTTCCTTCGGGTCTATCCCACTACATGGCCCGGAGCAAAAAAGGTGGAAAAATTGTAGTTAATATGAACGACAATTATCGTCGTCATGTATCTCTTTTCCTAGCTTAATTCCTGCTTTTTCATTTTGTGTTTTTTAACTGCAAATCCGGTAACTGCAAAATAAGCTTAACAGTGCCTGCAGGTTAGGTCAAACCTCCTAATCACTTTTAAAATACAATACGAATAAGCTGCTCGCAAATAAGAGTAAAGATGTCCTGATCATCCAAGGAAGTACGTGAGAGATATGAATTCAATATTCATATCGTTCAAGAAACACTCCTTCGGACGGCTACTTTTCCTTGTTTCACAGTTTCTCCGTGCGCAGGTTGAACCTTCTTAATTAAGCAATCCTATTGTTTTTTCCTACTTCTTTTGGATAACATTCAAATCCCATCTCTTAGCCGAAGGACTCGCATATTTCCAAGCATGTATTGAAAATAGTTACCAATTAAATGATTTTTAAGTATTTTACATAAAATTTGAAATAAACTAACACAATTTTTTTCAAGAGTTATATTTTTTAAGTAACAAATTTTATTTTATTAAGAAAAAGTAATTTTCAAACTTTTTTCCAAAATTAAAATTGCCAGAATAGGAAAAGAGAAAAATGAATTCCAATTTGGGTCAAAATTATGCAGAGAAGAGTCAGGTCAAAATTTCAAACGATTAAGCAATTTACATTTTGTTTAAGCACGAATGTAAGTGAGAAAAAAATAATCAACCTCAGAAAACAAAAAAAAAACTCTTAATAAAATTAAATTTAAAAGAGGGTGAGTTTAGGAAATGTTCCAATAGAATATAAGATAGCGCAACACTTTTTCAAAATTCTTGTATTAAAAAAAATAATAAATTCGGAAATATAGTTCTTGTATTAATAAATATTCAGTGCGTTCGAAAAGTAATGATACACCTACGTAAACTAGAATATATGACGAGCAATTGTATTTCGTACGCTGGGAGTAACGTTTTCTGTAAAGATTGGTAATCCTGCGTTGTGTGCAGTTTGCTTCAGCTAACCGACTCAGGCATTTTCACACACGCTACAAATCATTCATATTATCCTCTGAAGCAATACCTAACGGTGGTCTCGCAGGTTAAACAAAAAAATAAAAAACCGAGTCAGGCCGGTGACCTTGAGACGAGGTATATCCAGTTTTTTGTTGTTAATTATACGTTCATAGCCTTTAACCGATTGAGACCGTGTCTTACCGTGTGCGCTTAGAACGGTGTTAACTTTATAACAGTGAATATTTCTCGTTGAGTACACACAGACAATGAAAGACCAGTTTTCCGTCAGATAAACCGGTTCCTAATGAACATAGTTTAAGAACGCTAATCGAGAAATATAGGAAAAAGGGATCGGTAAAGGACTATGAGCGCAGTGGTAAACCGTTAGCGTTCGATGTAAAAACTGCAAGACGTATCAGTTACAAAGTTTGACGTAGTCCAATACGTTCACGCGAAAGTTCGCCCGACATCGGAGTTGCAACTACATACAAAGCAATTCCTAATAACCTCGATCTCATCCCACATAAAATGAAAGCGGTTCAAAAGTTATCGGCCACAGACTACGAAAAGCGAATTCAACAATGTGAATGGTTTCAACAGTTTCGAGCGGACAATTCTGTCGATATTTTAGACTACATTTTTTTACATCGATGAGAAACGTTTTCGTTTATCAGAGCATGTGCACGCACAGAACTCACATTTACGGTCGCTGCCAATGGCCCACCCGTGTGCCGTACATAAAATTCATCTACATGACCAGAGATTGTGATGAGTGGATTGCGATATCCTGGAGAAGAACAGTCGGCCAACATTTTTCGGAAAAACGATAAATTCAGCTCGTTATTATGAAATCATTCACCGGTTCACGAGGGAACACTGACCTAGGACGAAATTAATAATGCTTGGATTCAACAAAACGGCGTGACCGCTCGAACATCAAGGCAGGCAGTCCATTAAGTTACTGCGAGAGGTTTTGAGATAGAACATTTTCAGGGCTTGTGGCATCCTCGTTCTACAGAATTAAGCCCATCGGATTTTTCACTTCTTGGGTTATGCAAAAATTAATGTTTATTCAGGCGTTATCATATATGTTTATCGACAGGTCACGTTCATATCAAACGCACTATATTTTCTATATAAGTTAATAAGAAGGATTGTATTCATCAAACAAAGCTCTTTCCAAACATTTAAATAAAAAAATATTAAATAATTCACAGAAATGAAGAAAAATAAAATACACTTCAAAAGGATTTATTAATCTTAAAAAGTTAAACCTGTTTTAAGCACAGTTGTTGTAGAATCAGGGAAAAACTACAATTATTCTGTTTTTATTCTCTAATTATTTCCTTGTACGAAGTATCGCGAAAAATTTCGGTTTCCAGATTTCAACGGAAATATCCATTTTGACCATCCCCGAATCCATTTTTACTAATTTCGGCGTGACGTCTGTACGTCGTCCGTATGCATGTATGTACGTATGTATTTCGCATAACTCAAAAACGATTATCCGTAGGATGTTGAAATTTTGGATTTAGGACTGTTGTAACATCTAGTTGTGCACCTCCCATTTCTATTGCAATCGACTGAATCAAAAGTGTCCAAAAAAAAGCCCAAGATCCAAAAAAATTGGATTTTGGACTCATTCTTAAATCGTATCATAAGTGGGACTTATTTCATCGGTTCCAGAGTTATAGCCAAATCAAATTTTAATTAAACAATTTTGATCTCGGGGGAAGGCACATCGGTTCAAATTAGACTTTATCTCCTTTTTTTTAACTTTTTTATTTAAATATATTGATATTTTAATAATTATTAAACTCTCATTGTAAAAATTTTTTTACGATGATTAAAATAATTCAATAATAAAAAAAAAGAAAAAATATCAAAAGTTTTTAATGAAATAAAATTTTATGTACTTTTCATTTTAAAAAAATGCGCAAATGTAATTTAATAGGCCTACGAGGAAGTCATGTGTTGTCCACATCAGATTTTTATTCTTCAGAGAAAGAAAGAAAGAAAGAGTGGATGAAAGGGAGAAACACATGAAATGTAAAATTTTTATGACTGTCCTTTTGAAAGTGTTTTCATTCGAACTCCTAAAGCAATCTCTGGCTGCAACACAAAACAAATGTTATATATACATAGTAACGAATTAAACAACAACATTCTGCAACCACTCGAACGAACTGAAAAAACATACGTACATACGTCACGCCGAAACTAGTAAAAATGGATTCAGGGATGGTCAAAATGGATATTTCCGTTGAAATCTGGAAACCGAAATTTTTCGTGATCACAATACCTCGTTTACTTCGTACAAGGAAGTAAAAATACGCTGCTATAAAGTAAAATACGTTAAAAGTGTATTACATTATAACATACTACAAAATAAAACAATTTTTTTAAATTCATAAATATTTATGTAAATTTTTGTGGTGTAGAAGAAGAATAAAAAATACGAAACAAAAGTTAAACTACCCGGAATTATGGAAAAAAATTCTATTTCAAAACGATCTATAAAATTAACTTTCGTTCTGAATAATTTTAGAAACGTTTAAGATATAAAGTCAAAACAGTTTGTAAAGATTTAGAAAGAATAAAATTGAAAGAAAAAATACCAATGGGAAAGATGGGGAGGGGTAAATTTAGACAGAAATATGGGTAATGCAGGGTAAGTTTCATGCATAGAGCACAATCAATAAGAGAGCCCTCGAGCGGAGGGCGTACATACCCTTGCCTCGTCTCTCTGTTGTTGAACCGAAAACGAGTGAGAGATATCGGTAGGGTTAGATGAGAGAAAGATAGTAATGAAGGAAGCGAACGGGGAGGAGTAAAGAGGTCAAAGCGATAGAGTTAAAACGGTGAATACGAGAAGGACAGATAGGGTTTTTGTGAAAAGAGTATGGGGGGGGTCGAATAAGGGTAACAACCCTTATCGGCGTTACCGCTCTATGCCGCAACATACCGATGCCGAGCGAGAGCGAACACACTTGTTGCTAGCTGCACATTTACGTCGACGAGTCATACGAATTGTACTACGGATGCGTGCGCATCGAAACTATACACAACATAATGAATAACCCTACATTAATAAAGTACGCGAGTGAACACTAAATCGTGTATACCCGATGTATAGATTTCGGTTCACTAATTGCTAGAAACCGAAGCTTTCTGACGAAACAACCGAACCGATGATGAACGTTCTGCGCATACTAATACACGACGGTCTCGAGCGTTACAGCCGTTGATACAACCGCTACACTGTTTCAATTTAATTAATATGTACTGCACTGATACAGTACAACGACGTTAACACAATGTTAGTCGATGTGTTTTCAGCGTTAGCTAACAACAGCCGACACACAAAACTAATAGACAACACAACAATATTGAAAGTGTAATTAATCAACAAACTGCACACTATGAAAATTACAATATAATATAGAACGTTGGTGAATTGTTAATTAACTATATATATATATATATATATATATATATATATATATATATATAGTGAACCGAACAAAGTACACGTTATTACAGTTTAGTCATATAATCAGTCTACGAACAGTTAACGCTTCGATTATTACGTCACATCTAATAATAATTAGACACGTTAATTAATAATTAAATGAAATATTGAAAAATAATTTTTTCGTTTAATTAATAGTTTATTCTTTGTTCACACATGAAAGGTTGCTGAATAATATCAAAGAAAATTTTCACACACATTACTTTTGATCCAAATATATCTGATAAAAGTATGAGATTTGACAGTGGATTTTTAAAATCTCTTTTCACAGAAATATAGAACAGAAAACTTATTAACAAAAAAAAAAATTTTATAAGATTTGATAAATTTATCGTTTTGAAAAAACAAGAAATTATTCTTACAGTAACTGTTCGCACCGACTCCCAATATGTAACCAAATTATTTTGTTACATTTCACTATTTTTGTAAAAGTACAAAAAACCGTCCTATATTAGCATTTTCCTTTACATAATCAGAGATAAAAAACAGTCTACACCTCTGGATGACCTTTTTTATATATGCGCGCGCGCGTGTGTGTGAACAACTTTAGGATGTTGGTTGACAAGTAAAATCACATATTGGATGGGCAAGAAGTTTAAAAAACTTCTGAAATTAAAAACGAAATGAATCATAGTTGGCATAATACAAAAACATACCGAGTTTGTATACAAATATGGCAACCGTTAATTAATTTATCAACAGTTAACTACAGACAAATAAAATTGAGCTTTGAAACAAGCTATTTTTTCGATATGAGACCACTAAACCCCCGATCGCAGATGGGGAAACAAATAAAAATTTTTAAGTGGAAATGGTATGGTTGTGACATTTTAAAGGGCAATGAAAATAAAAGATAATAATGTAAATAAACATCGGTCTAAGAACTCTAACCAAAATGGCGACTATTAAAATTTTTCACCGCTATTTCAAAAATGGTCTATAGTACCTTTTAAATAAGCGCTTAATAATAAAATATTTACGATTTATTTCTCGGTATAAAATCTGTATTTCCATGGAGCGCACTAAAAGCCACTTTTGAAATAGCTGTAAACTGAAAATTAAACGGATATCATTTTGGTTAGGGATGTCATAGCCTGATTTTTTTCTTTTAACCTAAAATTGATTCCTACCCTTCCCTTCTATTAATAGTTTTTAAGCGACCACCGTATGGTGCCAAACGGGTACTTGGGGTGTGGTGAACTCATATCGAAAAATAAATCGTTTTAAAATAAAAGCATTTAATAAATTTCTCTGTATACCTTATTTATATATATATATAAAGCCGAAAGTTTGTCTGTTCTTGCATCACACAGAACCAACCGAACGATTGCTTTCAAATCTGCAGGATACATTAATTACCCAGAGAATATTGTAAGCCATAGACAGAAGCTCTAAGCTGCCTTGAGAGTGAAGTTGTGAATTAAAGATACTTAATAAAAAAAAATATTAGTCCTTTTAGTTCATTATTATACTTCTATCACCGTGGCAGAAAATGAATTTTTCGTCGTCAAAGGTATGTGTAATTTATTTACCGTAGTTACTACTATTCTGACTTTTGTAATTTAATTTTTTTTCAGGTTTCTGTAAAGCCTGAATACTTTGTTTTTTCTTGATGATATCGCCACATAAGCTTGAAGCTTGTGTGTGGGATATGGAAATGTAGCGTATGAAAAATTCCATGCCTGACCGGGATTCGAACTCAGGACCTCCGGATGAAAGGCAGAGATGCTACCACTCGCGCCACGGAGGCCAGCGATATTTATCAGTATTATTCTCACAATCATGAGGGTAATAACACTGCGGGAAACCAGGGGGCAGAGTCCTCCAGCTAGATAAGATTGGGGAGAAAAGCGAGCCCCGCGGCTTTGGGGTACACCCCGGGGAGCTTCTGGGTTTGCCGATCTGGACTCATATGGACCCTAATTAAGGCTAAACGCTCGGGCTCGCTTTGCTTGCCCGAGCGTAAAAAAAAAAAACATAAAATATAAAAATAAAAACAAGTTCTCATCGTTAAGCCTTCACACACCAACAATAATTAAAACTGAATATATAAAAATAGATTTCATTATTTTAATTAAAAAGGTTATACTGCTAAATGATGCGTTTTATATGAAATCCACTGAATATAAGTAATAATAAAAAGGATATTCACATATAAAAAAAAGATACCCGTTTTACATAAAAATTCAAAAACTCACCTAAACAGCTTTGAATTAATTTCCAAATTTTATCTCACATTCATTATTACATAAATGACGGGTATGCCGTAGACATTTATAATAAATGAGTTTTAATGAAAAGCTTAATAACCTTTTGAACAAACTGAAATAACTAAATAAATTCTTTATAAGGAGAAAAAAATTCTGACCGTTCTGCTGGCTAATTAGGAACTTGTTTTGCAAACAAATTCTTTTGTACAACCATAAAAGAAATAAAAATGGAAGAAACCAATAAAAATGGTTAGAGGATCAAATAGAATTTATAAATTTTTGTAACTTTTATAAAAAAATGTAAGTTGAGAAATATAAAATAATTTAGTTATAATAAAATGTATGTTAAAATTTAACCAATATAAACAATAATTTTGGTTGTTATTTGTCGCAATGAAGCTTTACGAACATAATAACATAATGAACAAAAGCGGAAAATATTTTTTGAACTGCAGGGCTAAATTTAACGTAACTCATTTGGGTTCTAAAATATACAATAAATTTAGATCTTTTAATCGTGATATAAATACGAGTTGAATCATACTTCGTATATTTACGTGATAAGTATGATCTTTTCTGATTTAAATGGAAATTTTACATTCAAACGGAGTTTACACTCTGAATCAAACATTTCACGTCTTTGAATCCGGATTACTTTTTATAATAGTTGATGTAACTTTTTTTTCTTTTAGTAGAAAAATTTACGTTTAAAATTGTAATTTTATAATTAATTTCACTTTTTTTTTTAATAAATACAAGCTTTATAGCGAACTGCATCTTAGTAGTAAAACTTAATTACTAATAAAAATAAATCTCATTCACTTAAAAGTCAATAATTATTTTTTTCTTTTCTTTGTTGAGCGCTTCCGCAAACATATCTGTTTCGTCAGAACGCATTTTATGTCAGCGACTGAGATGGTAAACATGCCTATTTATTTTTTCGTTGTTTAATTCGTTTGTAATTCAAAACTTTTGTGTTCGTGCGTTTTGAAGAAGCAAAAATCTCTGTAAAAGCGCTGAACACAATGAAAAACGGGGGAAATAATACGCCAAAGTAAATAAGAATTTGTTTTTATAAATAGTTTTTTTTAAATTATTTAATTTATTATTATTACCGAGGAATCATGTAAATTAGTAATTTCAATTAAAAAATGTTAATTCTTTTCAATTAAAAAAATTTTTTAAGTTTATTTTATAAAAAATAATAAATTGTTCATATTTCATTAGAATTTTTAATAATTCTACTTACAATTAATTTGGTTCACCATAATCGATAATACCTATTTAACAGTAGATAAAATTTTACACGTTAAGAAAAATCGGTAAAATAAGATCCATACACTACTAGACACTTCCATAGTCCGAGCACTGTTAGATAGTCTTCTCCCGTTGTAAACACGACTTGAATATTAAGTGATGTGCACTACCGTTAAATATATACAAATAAATAACTATAAAAAAACTGAGAGCAGAGAGATGACAAAGAAAAATTAACAGACTCTAAGATGATATAGAAACAGAATAAATAAAAAAAAGAAATAACTTTATTGCGAAAGAAGCACTGTCATCTTCCGTAAAGAACAGGTAGCTCTTTTTAAGACGATGAAAAAGACAAGTTATCATGGCCCTAAAAATATGAGTACTATTTAATAAAAATTTTTTAGGACAGCTACAAAAAGACAGTTTTTAACAATTGTACAAAAATAATACAATTTATAAATAAAGAATCAATAAATAAGCCGATTTATAAAGGGCCTTCATACAGTACATTGCAGATAAATTACCTGTAAAGGGATCCCGCAAAAGAAAGGATTTTTAAAAGTGAAATGGGTTTTTGGTCGATTATTAAAAAAACGCGTCATCCATCGAGCGGAAAAAGCTTTTGCATACAAAAAACATAAAGTGTTACGGGCACGGTCTATCGGGATGTTTGCGATGTCAGCATGCCCGCGACTCTTCAGTCGGGGATCGTTTAAAACGGCATTGTAGATTTTTGTGATGATTTCGTCGGTCGTAGCGATTTTTTGGCCTTCATCATCACGAATATATATAGAATCATATTTAAAATCAGCAGCCCAGTTTTTTAAACGAAGGGAAAGAATCCTTTAAGAGTTTAACTCCTCTTTCTGTATGTCCGTCGGTGTTAAATATTTTATTCCAGCTCCAACTTCAATTTTATTTATTTTTCCTAAAATTGAAAAACTTGTTTGCTTTTCTCTATCGCCACATACAAGCAACTAAACGCAAACGTTTGAAACTTCGCAGTACGTCATCTAAAGAATCATACTTCACAAATATAATCATTTGGTCATACTTGCGTCATCCCTGTGAAGTCGAGAACTTTCCGAAAAACCCTGGTATTCTACTTAAGTTTTTTGTCTACTTATTTTTTACCGACTTTTCAAAGAATAGTACAGAATTACTTTTGGTCGCATCGTCGCAGCGGGGGTGAAAATGGATTTCCTTTACGTTTTGAGGCATGAGGAAGACGGTACGAATACAGTGCACTTAAAATGTGCTTTCCTAATATATTTGTATATTTATAGACCTACGTATAAAATCTTGTGACTTGAAAATCTCCAAAACTACTAGATCAATTTCATTGAGTTATTTCGCTCTAGTATAGTATCTGAAGTTGTGAATGTGAAAATTTGATAGATTGGTCGAGTCGATCTTGAGTTCCGCTGAATTTAAAGTCCAAGAAATTTCAGCGGGCATATTAGAAGCACGGTTCGTTATGCTGCTGCAAGTTGGAAGGTTGATGTTGCTTTATCTGCGGTTATCTATTGTTAGCAATATTAAACAATTAACCAAAAATCGGTCTTTTTTTAAAATAATTTTTGCCATTTTTTCGAAAAAAATGATACAAAAAAAATATAAAAATCTAGACTGAATTTTACCACCATATTTCCCTGTAACAGTAGCTGTATCACCGAAAAGTATAAATACTTAAGTTATATATGATCTGTGATTTAGTTAAATGAACCGTTAATATAGCTTAAAATTAAGCAAAGATTACGAGTGAACGGAACTCTGACCAACGTTAACGGCGCTACAGTACTATTTATGCAGGGTTAACGAGCGAAATTAATTAATTTTAAGTACCTACGTAAGAAAAAATATAAACTTTAAAAATCATTATTTACAAACAGTACTTCACGAGAGAACACGCAATAGATAAAGGTCGATTTTTTAAAGTAATAGGTTTCTTAAAAAAAAAAAAAGTAATTTAGGCTAGTCATGAAGTAAGCACACTTGGTCCCTTGAGAGCCAGATAGATTATACCGTATACCTTGTTACTCTACAAACAGTTTTCATTCTTTTTTTGTTTCGGAACATTTCACTTTTAACTTTTTTCTTTTTTAATTAAATTAAAACTACGTATAATGGTTATGACCTTTTCATAATAACAAAATTTTACAATTTTACATTAAAAAAAGAAGTAAGTTATGCGATTTTTTAAAAAGTTATAAACAAAGTTCAAAAAAAAAATGTTAAAAAAAAACTATATTTGTCATTTAAATATCTATGCTACATAATGAATACAGATTAAATTAACGACAAATATAATTTTTACTGCCTTTTATTTTACCTATTTATCTAAAAGTTGTTTCAAATTAGATAAAAACGCGGACATTTGTAGAAAAATTATATAAAACGATTTAGATATTAAAAAAACTTTCGTTGAAAAGATGAGATCTGATGGGCTGGTGAGTACTGATACATACATATAGTACACGAGTAGTGCAGGAAACTAACTTGCCTGGGCTAACAAATGGATTTTTGGCTATCCGGGTGACCGAAAAAAGTTTTTTAATGGTTAATAAATTGAAAAAAAAAACAAATACATTAAATACTATGGTAAAAAAACAAAAAAAAAAAAACATGGTAAACTATAAACATGATCCTTGAGGATGTAATGGTCTCATACCAAATAAATTATATAAGCCTGCAAAATTTGGGTGGTGGAATGTTTTTTAACGTTTGATAATTGATTCCTATGTATTTTTTAGCGCTGAATCCGAAAATAACCTTCATTTTCTCCATCACGTCAGAATTTTTCACAAATCGCAAATTCCAAAATTTTTAAAGTTGAAAAATTGCGAAAACGTGATACTATAAAACAAACATAAAACGGTTTTTTTTTAATAATAAACGTAATATATTCACTCTTTTGACTTATACTATGTATTCTTATAGCTAAACAGTGGAGTGGTCAAAAGATGGAGGGAAGGTGTTGAATATGACGAGACGGCGGAAGAGCTTGGCCGACAGGTTGTGACAAGATGTAATATATTTATTGACAGCTATCCGCGCCACTCATGAGTGGCAACTACTATAAGTGCGTTTCAACTATCAGCGTGCGTAAACCCAGTTTTAAAATTAAAAAAGAATCGTTTATTCAAATATGTCGTCAGATTTACGGCCGGTTCCTCATGGTCGAGACGTACCAGTGCCATGCTAATTCCTCCAGAAAATTTACCGGAAATAGACGGTTTTACAACAGATTTAAATGAAGATAACATCGAGTAGTACGAACCCGGAGATAGCTGTAAAACAGAGCTTTATTCACAGACTGAACTAAACTATTTGATTCGAAACTTAAATTTAACCGATGAAAATACAGAATTGCTTGGTTCGAGGCTTAAAGAGAAGAACCTGCTAGAGCCGGTACCTTATTTTCCTGGTTCAGGTACAGAAAAAGATTTTCTTCCACATTTTTCGGAAGAAGGAGAATTAGTCTTCTGCACTGATGTACGTGGACTTTCGACTCGATTTAACATTCTGTACGAACGTACCGATTGAAGACTGTTCATAGAAGCCTCACAGTTGTCCTTCTTCACAATGGGAAATACGTATCCGTCAAAACCCGTCGGATATTATATCCATTTAAAAGAGAGTTACGATAATTTGGAATTCGTTCTCGATAAAATGAAATACGACAATCATAAGTAGATTACGTGCAGCGATCTCAAAATAATATCGATGCTCCTACGATAGAAAGGAGGACATACAAAGTTTCCCTGTTTTTTTTGGGTGAATGGGATAGCAGTGACAGAGAAAATCACTGGATAAGGAAAGATTGGTCAAAAAGATCTTCATTAGAACCTGGAACCAAAAACGTGCTCCGAAAACCTCTCATAGATCCGAATAAAGGTCTCCTTCCACCTCTGCATATCAAGTTAGGCATGATGAAGCAATCTGTCAAGGCGTTACCAAAAGAAGGTAAATGTTTTAAATACATCTGTGACAAATTTCCAGTCTTATCAACCGAAAAGAGGGTATCTTTATTGGTCCTGACATTACAAAACTTCTCAAACATGGTAATTTAAAAAAACAAATGGAAGCTGCAGAAAAAGAAGCCTGGGGGAGCCTTTGAAGACGTAGTAACCAAGTTTCTGGGCAATAAGAAGAACCCGAACTTTAAATTAATCATTGAGAACATGCTTCAGAAGTATAAAAATTTAGGTTGTTCCATGAGCTTGAAGGTTCACTTCCTAAATTCTCATGCGGACTATTTTCCCGAAAATTTGGGTGCCGTTAGCGAGAAGATGGGTGAGAGATTTCATCAGGACATGAAAGAAATGGAAAGAAGGTATCATGGAAGATGGACTACTATGATGATGGCAAACTACTGCTAGATGTTACATCGAGATGAACCCTGTAGAGAACATAGAAAGAAAAGCGCGAAGCAGAGTATATGCCGACCAAAGAAACTTCGACACTTGGAATATAAAATGTACCGTGCAACGGTGTACCCTTAATGACGAAGTATTTAACATACTTCATCATTAAGGATGGGTGACGAAGGGGAGTGATTTCCAAAGACATGACGTACCTCATAAAAATGAATTAATTTTAAAATGTACTATAACAGAAATAAAGTCTATTTTGTGGCAATTTTCATTAGAAATTAAGGGGTGAATGACACCCCGCCCACCTCTTCAGACCACTCAATTATTTAGCTATAAGAATGGATGTATAAGCAAAACAAGTGAATATATTATGTTAATATAAAATAAAAAAATGTTTTAGATTTATTTTATTGTATCACATTTTCGCAATTTTTCAACTTTTTACAAATTTTTAAATTTGCGGTTTGCGAAAAATCCTGACGTGATAGAAAAAATTAAGGTTATTTTCGTATTCAGCACTAAAAAATACAGAAGAATCAATTATCAAAAACTAAAAAACACAACCATCGCAGGCTTGTATTAAATAATAAAAACCCCGACTACTAATTTTCCAACAAAAATATATATAGAATAATTACAAAAAACGAACAAAAAAATCGTTAAAATGGAATTTTTTTACTTAAAGCCATTTTTTCAGGATATATCCTTACTCCCGTAGGGGAAGACACCCACCCACCATGTGACGATCACGGTCGCCACACCATCCCATCCGTTCCTAGCCCTGACGGGCTTTACTGTAGGTCACCTTTTAGGCCCTCTAAACTTGATAACGTCACATTAATCACTTTGGCCTCTGTCAAGATGCTACCGATGCAAATGCCTCAACAGAGATTTTCATCACTGTATTTACACAACTTACTATCCCCTTCGTATCTCCGCTTCCTCCAACCATTACAACACTCAATTCACCATCTCATATAGCCACACACGTTATAACACTGGATGATCCAAAAATGCAATGGCTCCACATAACCTCTAGCAGTTTACAGACCCCAGATCCTTACATTAAGTTTGTGCATTTTATCCAATAAAAGTGGGTACTCCAGGCAAGTTAACGACTATCATCCCAACTGCCACCAACATGGAGGCAAGTGTGCACGTTACCTGACAAGTGAAAAGTTAACTTTATCAACGAACACTAATGACTCCGTGAAAACATCAGTTTCCATTTCTTTCCGCATGTCCTCGCAGAAAGAAAGCAGATTTACTTTTTTCGTCCAGTTTCAGAGCCTCCAACAAATGCAGACAGTAAGGATGAATCCGCAAACGTTTGCGTAAAATCTTCCACGTAGCTGGTTGCAAGATGTTTAATTTACTTCTGGCTGTAGTGGTGGATTTCTGTTGACTTTGTAGAAAAACTCTGTCTCACACGCTCCACAGTTTTTGCCTCGCTTACTGGTGGACGGTCGGATGACTTTCACATCCCACTGTTTTAAAGAATACCATTTACAGATACTGGGCCCACTGGTTGCACCTTCATCAAACTTCTTTCTAAAGGAAAGAAGTGTTACGTTGCGCAGTGATAACAGACTGACAGACGTGAAAACACAGCACTTTCTCTTCTCTCGCCCCAGCGAAGAAATCAATAACTACACGACAGCTACACCATACGATGAAGATCTTTGAATCTTCCTTTCATGTATCTGGTGTTATTAAACACAAGTTAATTTAAGTTGCATCTGAAAAATCATTTGTAATAACCCTATAACCTTACAGGAAGATGGGTTAGATACATCGAATTTATTTTTCTTTATATAATTTATTTTTATTATTTAAAGGTAACATTTAAAAACTTATTACGTGTACTTTTAATTTTCCAGCTATATATATATATACCCACCGGGTTGGTCTAGTGGTGAACGCGTCTTCCCAAATCAGCTGATTTGGAAGCCGAGAGTTCCAGGGTTCAAGTCCTAGTAAAGCCAGTTATTTTTACACGGATTTGAATACTAGATCGTGGATACCGGTGTTCTTTGGTGGTTGGGTTTCAATTAACCACACATCTCAGGAACGGTCGAACTGAGACTGTACAAGACTAGACTTCATTTACACTCATACATATCATCCTCTGAAGTATTATCTGACAGGTAATTACCGGAGGCTAAACAGGAAAAAAAGCTATATATATAAATATATGATTACAAGTATGTAAAGAAATGTCTGGTGATGGTGCAAAAAAATCACCCATCAGGTTTTTGACAAATATCGATCGATGGTTTACACCGTAAGTCTAGTTAGAAAAAAAATTCGTGATGTATGTCATTTTTCGGTAAATATCTTCCAGACTGGATGAGCCGATTTTATTCAAACCTGTTCAATAAATTTCTATATATTGCGCATTATAGTTTTAAAATTTTGTGCAAATTTTCTGAGGGGATGGGAGAAATTTACAATTTTTTCAGGTTAAACTTTTTACTTAGGTGATTTTTAAAAAAAATGTTTGCCTTTGTCCCAGAGTCGTAACAATGATTTTGGCGCCCTTGCCAATGTCAAATATGGCGAGACAGACAAAGTGAGTGAGAGAAACTGTTTACTCGAAAAGTACAGTATGCACTTTGTTCGCGGATACTTACCTACACATAAGTATTAAGTGATAAGAGATGATGTCATTTGTATTACTGTCGAAGGTTAATATATTAAAGCATTTATTCCGTTCATACATCCAAATAGATTTGTAATACGTTACTGATGATCAGTTACTTCTAAATTACTCCGTAAGAGTGCAACATAAACCGCGCTTAGATATTTTAGTTTCTTAATCCGGGCACTAGAAACGCGATTGAAGTTGGAATCATGCGGATAATTTATTTTCCTCTAAATATATATTTTTATGCAATACAATATATTTCCTTAATTGATTACCGTCCGCTAATGTAATTACAACTAAACAAAATTAAATTTGTTACAGATTTCTACTTAAAAAGGAATAAAAATACGAATCAAAACCAATTTTTCTTTTACAAATTAGTTTTAATCATCAGATCTATAATTAAATTAACCAAATAAAATACCCGAGTTAAAGTTGTAAAAAATTTAAATTAACATAAAAAATAGCCGAGTTAAAGTTGTAAAGTTGTTTTGCGATGAAAAAATAACATTACAAGGCAGATTAATTTCATTATAACTTATTTCAGCAAGAAATTAATCGGTAATTTTCACGGAAATTATGGTACCACAATATAATGCTTATCTATTCTAATTTATTAAAATATTTTTCCATTAAATTCAAATCTGAATTTTATAGCTTTAAAAATCCTTTGAAGTGTAGTCAAATCCGTAGATATTCTTACAAAATCAAAACATTTATCGTCATATGTCTTGCTTGTAAAAAAATTATTCTGTAAACATACTATTTTTCGACCATCTAATAAAAATATGTACCCGGTATTTTTCCTTTCTGTCTTCACCTTTTAAATATTTGTTAATAACAATATCTACTTCCTCGGCATCCGTTCTGCTGACTGGTCAATGCAATACTGAAAAGTCTGAGTTACCGAATTGGTCTCCTCCCAACTTAGTCTCCGCCAACAATTTATTGTCTAGTGCGTAACGAGCCAAAGGTAATTTTGAACTTTGATATACTTTTAATTTTTTTAAATTAAACTCGTTCATTTTCCTTCAGACTGCAATTTTTGTTGAGTCGAGTAAATTTTTAAAAAGCTAAATCTTTTACGATTTTTTATGTTAAAACTTTTATCTTTATCTAAAATTTGCCCTGAATAAGAAATATACAGTATTAATGTCGGCAATATTTAAATAGAAAACTGGATTGTTCGAATTTAAATACATACCGAATACCACAGGTATTAACAAATACTTGTTAATAGTCGTTTGGTAATACGGAAAGGTCGACATAATTAGACAACAATAACGACTACGATAAGCGGTGCTACTGCAAACACATAATTACTGTATTCGGATCGTTAATACATCGGACAATTAACACGATTTAAATTATATAATAAGGTTATAGTTTTGAAAATTCATGCTCTGTTCTAAAGATATTAGAAAATGACATCAGATGTATTATCAACTAAAAAGAAATACGGTATGAATTACAATAAATATTTCAAGATGAATTTTTACGGTTAAAGCTAGCTGATAAGATAATGCACATTATCTTGTTCATATTTTAAATTACGAGGTACCTTTAATTACAACAAAAAATGAAGTAAATTTCCTGCAATTTCTAGTACACCTAAGCGTTAAAGTACACGTCATTAAACAATTTATGTGTTTCAAAATTTTACGTTTATCAGAGTGTTTGTGGCTACTTGAAAAATGGCTAACCCACTTTAATACAACCTTAAAGATGCTTTGTCGTAACCACGGTTTAATATTAGGTAGTAAAACATTTTCTGGGCTCTAGAAAAGATAACTTTACTTTTCCTTCACTTATCTCTCGGTAAACATGACTAATACGTTAAAAGAATAAGTTTATAATAATCACCATCGGCTTTCCCTTGTACACATATCTTCACGATACAAAATTTCAATTAAATATTATCGATATATTTTGCTAAATAAACAAGTTGGTAAATTTACAAGCGTTATAAAAAAAAAATACTGTCTTGCAAAATAGTGATCTTGTAATGTGTTAATTTAGCTACTGCTGCATTTTTATTAAGTATGTAAAATTCTACGATGACTCACGCTATTACAATTGAATAAATATCGAAAACTGCACAGAACATAAGCAGACGCAGAGAAGCATTAATCTACTATTTTTATGTTTTACAAAAAACTTCTTACGAGGCTACAAATGCGAGTTTAGACTTTACGCGGTTTTTTCTTGAGTTCACATCAGTCATTAATGTAAAAAAGTCGAAAGAAAGCGAGAATATTAATAAATGTGAACCTTACACCTTAAAAATTAACACGTTATAAGGGGAAAGAGCGAAGAAGGGAGACGTAATCAAAAAAAGATAGATTGATTTGTTTATTATGTCGTTAGGGTTTCTGAAAGACGTAAATCAATATTTATATATATAATAAACACACAATCGTAAACTTGAAATAGATTGAAGCAAAAATAAAAATGAAAACAAGGGTAATATAAACGTCTATAAAATATCCTTAATAATTATGTTAGAATTACAATGTAAAGAAATAAATATGCTACAAATAAACAAAATAATGCAAAATAAAAAGAAATAAACAAAATGCTTTGCTTTGAGATATAAATATAATCTAATAATTAGAAAAAGAAATAAATAGTTAATAATGAAAAATACTAAGTATTTAAATTTAGTAACAGAAAAAAATAAATCACAGAGATCTCGAGAGAGACAGAGAGTTCAGAAATATAGGTAAAAAAAAATTAGAGACAAAATTTTAAATATGTTAATAAAATATTTATTCGTTAGATAATTTAATTGGAATATCAACGTCAGCGCAAAAAACATATCACTGCTTAATAGAGACGGTTTAAAGTAAAAGGAAATGCAAAGGAGAAGAATATTGTGTATTTCTGGAACTCAGGATGAGGTAGAAAAGACAAACAAAAGGATAGAGGAATAAATAGATGCCATTATTATACCATCTGCTTAATTATTTGTCAAGTAAAAAAGGAATGGCACGTAAGGAAAAGCGGGTGGTTGGGAACAATGAGTAGAGATAAATTGCAAAAGAAAATGAAGCAAAAAAGAACGAAAAGGCGACAAAATAAGGAAAAAATATAGTACGGATAGAAAGAATAAGGAATATGTACTCTTTTTAAATAAAGTAAAGTAACACCGTCTCTGAGATTTTTGATAAATTGGTTTCCTTCTACATTTAACAAATCTCATGCCAGAATAATATATATATATATATATTTCCTCCCCACGGTAACTTGGAAATTTACAAAAAGACTTTTTACTTCATCCAATTTTCACTGAATATATTCCGACTGTATGAAAGAAGGCGGATATGGATATATAGCAAATATTATACTTAAAGAAAAAAATACTCATATACAAATATAAATTTCATGGTAAAGGGTATACAGGCAAGATATTATTCCTTTTTGTACTTATGTCAAAAAATGTCACTGAATTTTTCCGAAGGTACGAGTATATTTCCCAAGAAAAAATTTAACCGACATAGCAGTTTTTAATTTCTTTACGTTTTATACCTCCGTTAAAATACTCATATTTTATACTGATTTTTTGTAGATAAAATTGTCAAAAACAGAGTGTCCCGTTTAAAACGCAACCCACAAATCAGCCTACTATAATATTTAAATTAACTGCCCAACTCCCCCACGAATTACTGGAATGGACTCGTACAACAAATGAACATCGCGCCAACGCAGTACACTGCTACTATCGCCATAAAAAAACAATAGTAACGCTAAGTGTATTGTTAGAGAGAGAGAGAGAGAGAGAGAGAGAGAGAAGATGGTATGTTCACAAGACGAACGTGTTTTTATTCTTGAATCGTGCTTTAGCACGCGATCAATGGTTGCAGTGCAAGAATCCTTTTGTCGTAATTACCGTGATAAACCAGCACCTAATGACATCAGTTTTGAGGTTAGCGGCTAAAGTCAGAAAGACAGGTTCTGTTAATAACAAGGAACACAAAAGCTGGATGGTGTTGACCAGACACAGTCACTGAACCAAAGACCGATTAACTGGCTCGCCAAAAAAATCAAACATGCTGAAATTAATTTACCAAAATTAACCGTTCATCGGGCGACAAAAAAATTAAACTTACAACCATATCGATTTCAGACAGTTTATCAACTTCTTGATCTACACAGAAAAAAACAGCTAGAATATCGTCATCGGTTTCGTCGAGGGTTACGCGAGAGTATTCGTATTATGGATTCGATTTTTTTTTCACAAACGAGGCGTGGTTTCATCTCGACAGCTACGTAAACAGCCATAACAGTACTTTTTGGAGTGCTAAAAATCCCCACGCGTACCGTGAAAAACAACTGCACCCGCAGAAGATGGGCGTATGGTGTGCGACATCATGAAAAAAATTATCGATCCTCTTTTCTTCGAGCACACCATTACTGTAGAACGACATCAGAATATTTTACTGCAGTTCATTACATTTTTAGAAGAGTAAGATCGATGCTGCTGGTTCCAACATGACAGTTCAAAATCAAAATACGCACATTCAACTTGTGATTTCGTTAAAGAATTCTTCGGTGATCGCGTTATCGGTCGTGGCTTATAACCACCAAAGATCTCCAGATTTGACTGCACCAAATGTTTTTCTTTGGGGTTACCTTAAAGATCAAATGCTTACAGCAACAAACCACGAACATTTGAGCAACCGAAGGTCGATATCGAACAAGCTGTTTTAAACATCAACCCACCAACTCTGAAAACAGTTGCAAGAAACACAGTGAAAAGGGTGGAAGCATGTATTCATGGCGGCCACTACCAGCATTTATTCTACAATTTAAGGTACTGGAAAGTTTGGAAGTAAAATATTTAATTTAATAACTTACATATGCCTTTTTTATTTAAATATACCTACTGTTATACAACATGGGTTGCGATTTATATGGGATACCTGTACAAGGTTCGGTTTATGAGAAAAGCAACTGGATCCTTTATATTTTGCCGACAATGAAAATACGATATGCTTAATTATCAAAAAATTTCGAATTTGTTAACAATCATAGAACAAATTATTTTTTTTGGTATGTACATTTCATTAATAGAGATTTAAAAGTAGAATTCATAAAATTAGTTCGTATAATAATAGCAACTAAAATAATGGTTTTACATTTTTTAAAAATGCAACAGTACAAATAAATTTAAAGGTTAATATACAAAGTTTCAAACAAAGAATGTTAAATTCAATTAGTATGATTACAGCCTTCTAAACAGCTATTTTAATTATACAACTATAAAAGAGTAAAATCAAAATTATAAGTCTTAATGAAAAATTAGTCAGGATTATTACGGTTTACACAACAGTAAATTTGGTACCACTTGAAGTGGAAGCTTAACCTACAAAACTGAAATCGATTAGAGATATAACCAAGTTCAATGTTTCTATTAAAAAAAAGCTAAGACAGTTGTAGGACTTTCCCGTCACGCGGTTTTTTAGTGATGCATGGCTTCACACACAACTCAATTAAAAATATTTATCAATTTATTTAAATACAATATTTTTTGTTTATTTAATTCAATGATTACAACTAAAGCGCGTGCGCAACCGTATTTCGTTCGCGCGGGTGTGACGGCCATTTAAATAAATTTTTACACTTTAGATATTAATCATTTATTTTATTCTACCGCTCACCTGTGACGCCACAACACAGCAGAAACCAACCGCAGTAGTCCGGCCGCTAAGCGGGTGTGGGGTTTGTAAGGAGGAGAGAGGCTGGGTTAAGACACCATTTTGATGGGGAACAAATTTATGGATCCAACGAAATGCTAACAGAAAAAACAGCCACGAAAAAGACTCACTGTACCGCCTTCTACATTTTAAAATCATTACTATTTTTTTGAGATTTCAGCAAAAAGATTTTTACGCAAAAGATGTTTTTTTTTTTATAATTGTTCAGAAAAATATTTTTTTTAAAAATGCAACGAAAATCACCCCCTTGTACTGCCTTCTATAGCTCTTCAAAATTAAAATCATTTTTAGGGGTGGGACTGAAATTTAGCAACATATTCTTTTTACAAAAATTGTTTACTTTATTAATATTCAAAAAATTATTTTAAAAAATATACCCTTAATTATTCAAAATCTGTAAACGATTTCGTCCCCCCCCCCCCTGTAACACTCGCCCTCTGACCACTCGAATTGAAAATTTAATTGCATCAATAATCCTACTATAGAAATATTATAGCAAAGTTTGGTGAAAATCGGTCAAGTAGTTCTGGAGATGAAGGCGATTTACACGCCAACCAAAATACATACATACACACGCGCGCGTACGCAATTTTGTCGCAGAAACTTCCATACCATTTTTCGGTTTTCTGAGGTCCTTAGGGATCAATTCGGTGAAAACCGGATATCCCCAATTTTGACCGATCACCATACTTCCCTTCTAAATAGCTATATAAATGGGAAAGTAAAAATTAGTTCCCTATTTTTTTGGGGTTAGTTTTCTCAAAATTTTGCAAACATAACCCATTTTATATAAAGCTCAGTACAAACTTAGGATTTAAAAAAATGTTAACCCTAAATTCTCTTCCCCTTTCTCAAAAATCGAAAACAGGTATTTTTTTATTTATTGCATGTTTTTTTGACCGAGTATGTTTTCATGTCTGGCAGTGCATACTGGCAGTGCAAGTAACACTCCCAAAAAAAAAAAAAAAAAAAAAAATAGTTTAGAGAAACATTGGTGATTGGGGAGCTGATCAGAGTTTAAAAATATCGAATTTTTTGAATTTTTGAATACTGTTTTTAGTTTATTTAGACTTTTAATAATATTACAATAAAATCTCATCATAATTCACCCCCACCCCTAAAAAAGGAATCTTAGGCAACTTTTTATTGGTTGTATATTTTTCAGTGAAATTTTTTAAATTTCTTCCATTCAACATAGTAAACATAGACAAATCATAAAAGTTTCTTGGGAGGTGATTTTGGGGGTGGGTATCAAAAATAAAGTAAAAAAAAAATATACCGATTTTATTTTAACCGATATTACATATACATTTTTTTCATGTATCATTAATTTTCCATTATATAAGAATAAAAAGAATAACCAATGCCAGGAAAGTATTACAACTGTGTTGTCAGCTTTTTTTTTTCATTACTACCATAAAATTTATATATTATTTTTTCATTATTTTTAAACAATCCTTCTTTAAACTATTCTTTATTTTTAGAGTCATTTATCATAAGCTAAGCGTTGATATAAAACAGAATCGAAGTTAAGCTACATCAAAGTCATAACAATTGACTGGAATTTTCATTCATTTACAATAATATAGATGATAGTAAAATTTCTGTAATGAAAAAGTATCTTGTGGCGATGTACTCTTCCAATGAGTGCCATTTTGAGACACATTGTTGACAGTATGCTCAATTTCCTAATTAGAATCGGATTGAGTGTGTTAAGATCAGCCTATTTCTCATTAATTTCTATCTTTGGTAAGTAAACTTCAACAACGCCGACTCCTAGTTGCTACGACAACCACCCTCTCACAGTTTGTGTATTAAATACACATTACTATGATTACTCCTATCTGCTCTTTTGAAGGCGCTTATTTCATTAAAAATAATTTATTTCCTTAAACAGCCTGTTACTATTAAACTAAATTTTACAACTCTGTAATTTCGGACAAATTTTATTGCGTGTTCATTTCAATAGAGCACGTAAACCGGTTTGGAAGTATTCTACCGGTACAGAAAGTATCCGACGATGACTTAGGTAAAACTGAAAGAGGATTGTTTAAGAAAGTATTTTAGTGGGAAAAAGAGATACAATTTGTCGGATCACAAAACTGATGCGATAAAGGAAGATGGCCTACCTCGTGTTGAAGTCGTTCCTACTGTTTAGAATTTCTGAAAATTAAATTTCTTTAGGCAAAAACAGAAATACTGAACATTTCTGAAAATATGTTTTTTGACTGAAAAATTCCCAAAACATTATTGGGAGAAAGGAACGGAAAATCATTACAGTTTCATTTTATCTAATAAGCAAGGCATAAAATCCTTGTTTGCACTGAGAATGCAATTAATAATATATATTAAAAAACGATGAAATCTACGAGTAATTACTATTCTGTAAAAATTGGATTTTAGAACAAAAAAAAATAAAACGTAGATGCAATTATAAAGTAATTTAAGTTGTACCTACCTTTTTTTTTATCTCGTTACTATAATAAAAAACATCAAATTATTATTATTACCCCTTTTTTAAATTAAATCTGAGAATTTATGTAATAAACACACTCTGTCTAGCTTTTTTTTGTTTTGCTGCCCCAGAAGTCAAACCTACTCTTTGGGGAGAACAAACAGCAACGCTTTATATCATTTTTATATTAAATATGTATTTTTAGTAGAGCAATTTCTAATCATTCTATCTTTATTTTTATATCTTATCATTATTTTTGCATATCTTCTCAGGTCGGTTGTACTTGGGTGTAAATTAAACCTGCATTTGTGTAATGACAAGAGTAATTTAAATATATGATACTGGAAACTAAGCAGACTGTTTTTTAAATATTTTTCCGCTCGAATGTTACAATAAATGTTCAAAATGTCCTTTTTGAAGGTGAAGGTTAATGCAGGTATCTTTTTTCTTTTCTGTTTAGCCTCCGGAATCACAGTAAGGTATTACTTCAGAAGATGAATGAGGGTGCTATGTGTGATTGTAAATGAAGTGTAGTCTTGTACAGTCTCAGGTCGACCGTTCCTGAGGGTGTGGTTTATTGAAACCCAACCACCAAAGAACACCGGTATCCACGATCTAGTACTCAAATCCATATAAAAGTAACTGCCATTACTAGGATTTGAACCTTACAAATGAAACCTTGACTAGAAATCAGCTGATTTACGATAACGAGTTCACCACTAGACTAACCCGGAGGGTTGATGCTGGCATTACTAGTTTCATCTTCTTCACTGCAACTTTCCTTAGAGTTCCTGTGCTGATGTTAGAAATGATATTTTCTGTCAATTCTTCCAATCATAAATTGAAAAAATTTAAAAGAAAATCGAAATTAAAATTTAAAAGGAAATATCTTCGATATTTTATTTCAATTCATCCAAAGTGTGCGGGCTGTTCATAAAAACATACCTATCATTTGGCCCCATAAATACAAAACTGGTGGTGAGAGATCCGGGAAAGATCATGTTTCACCATCTTATAATCAGCAAATTCGCTTTTCAGTTTCAAGCAACGTTTTCATTTTAAGAATTTTTGAATGTTTTGCAGTTGATGTTTCTGTTAAAAAAAATTGATTTGATCACTCTTCGTCGCGAAATCGCGCACCAAACAGCAATTTTTAGAGAATGCGATGACCTTTCATGTTAAATGTGAGTATTCTCAGAACTTCATATTCTATTATTTTGGCCTTTTAATGAATCCAGAAAGATGAAATTACTTCATTTAAATAAAAAAAAACATTATCCAAAACACGGATATCGCGTTGAATGCTTGAAGTCAGGTTCTCTAAGTTCTTCCACTACTCGAATTCGATCCGGGCTTAACTTGAGTTTTTTTTTTTTTTATTAACCTTGATCAGTCTGTTGAGGGAATTTTCTGGAGAACGTAAAAGTGACTGATGAATTTATTGGCAAAATAAACGACTATTATTTCTCAATATTTCCTGCACTATCGGGAAAATTAGCCGTAAAAACATTCAGGTATTCAGATTAAGACCGAATGATTACAATAAATATACGCTAGGATTGTGAAAACGGCATTCTAGTTGTATTGCTGTGGAACAACTGACAGACGGAGGATGACAAGTCAAGTGATCTACGCGTTTTGAGTTTGATTCAATCTCAGAAAAATATCTGCTTCATCAGGATCCCTGCAACAACAGATTTTAAGTATAGGAAAAGCGTTTCCGTTTTGCAGATGCTTGACTATGAACGCATTGTGCATCATCTCAGGTCTCCTTTTCTACCTTTTTTTTAAATATATACAACCAAGATAAACATTTTTCATTTATTCTATTACTTTTCACTAGCTTTTGTCATTACAACTTTTTATTTCACATGAGAGGGTACTAACTCTACCGTGATAAATTTTTTATTTATTGGCTTCTACTATAAATCTCGTTCCTTTATTCTTATATTTTTATTTAATTATAGAAATTCTCATAAAAAAAGTAAAAAGATATATTTGTTATTTAGAAGTGAAAAAAAATTATCGCGTTTGGAACGTGATGTCTATTAAGTAATGAATTTCTTATTTGATAACGGAATAATGTTATAGTATTAAAACATTGTTGAACGGCTAATAAATGAACGTAGTTGAAAAATACATTTTTCCTATTTACGAGGTTAATGAAGATAACAGGGGTTTCAGATATCTTAAGTTACGGGCTGGGTACTGGTTGCGTAAAGGTAGAACAAAATAAATAGGAAAGTGGGTGGGCTAAGTAATAAACCAATACAACGCTGAAAAGGGCGTGATGTAATAAATAGACTGTTGTATGAGCAATATAATACGTAATGTCTGCTGCTGCTTCTCTCTTCTAAACTCTTAAAATCCTCCCTTCTCCTCATTACTTAGACTCTACTAGCTTCTTTTTATGACCGATCACAGCATCATTAATTATACTATTGACTATTTAATACCGTTATAATTAAAATATTTATTCAGTTAACCTTTAAGTACAGGAAAGGAACCTAATTTTGTTCATCTCTTAAAGTTATTATAAACAAAATTTTTGTTGAAATCAGATTTTTTCTTTATAATTACTTAAATTTATGGTAGAGTAAACATTATTTTAATTAAAAATAAGTAATATTTTAATTACCTTTTTTCAAGGAAATTATAAGACTTCTATTATTCAAAAACCAGTTATCCGAAAGTGGATTTAGTGAAAAAAAGAACTTGTTGGACATACATTTAAACAGTTGTAAAAGTAAATTATATTGTTTATTATTTCAGCTCTAATCAGGCAAACTAAAAAAAAGATGTAAAAAGGAATGTAGCTGGGCTTGTCAGTTTGTAGGAGAAAGAAGACCTGACCGAATAAAATAATTAATAATTTTTGTGTTCATGGAAGATTATTAGTGTATATTTTATTATTTACTTCAGAAAGCGCTGGCGTCTACTTTTTATTGTTTGACGTCTTATGATGGATTCTAATTCAACCTTACATGTTGACTAGATCCAAAGCAACGGTTTCATAAATAACAATATTAACAATTGCAAATTAGGAGTCAGGGAATACTTGCCGTTGAGCGGTGTGAATCACGTGAAGACTCGTGTAGATTTTTGGCAGAGTCATTTGTATATTTTTAAATGGCGCATGATTCCGTGAGCGGGTAAATATTTTCTTTTGGGAAGTTTGTTGCCCGATACCTTTTTATTTGTAAGAGGGAAACGGTTTCTGTTGCAGAATTTTCCTAAGCTGGCCGATGTAAAAATGTTATGTAACTTCTTGTACATGATTTCCCGATAATTGCCCCGATTTCCCGAAGGGGGTTATCAGCGGGTTGGGTATCTCTACTGTCACCTGGATCACCCTTGGATCGTTAGCGTTTCTCCATGTTTATCCTTCATTATTTCTGCCTCACTTTTGGATGTTGTTGTAGGTCAGAGGTTGCTAGGTCCTGAACCTATTGAAGGTGCGGGAATTTGTAAGAGTTTTTCCATCTTTAATAGATGATGGCTACCTCTGGATTAGTTCGGATAATGGGTTTCTTCTATGTAGCTGCACAATAAGCCTGATTATTTATTGAGTGTGCTCATCTTTTAAAATCCCATAAAATAGAGATCCTTGGCTTAATTTTTTAAATTCAGATTTTTTCTGTATGTTAATTTGCCGATGTATTTGATATTTTATTGATTTCATCATAGACAATTTTTTTTTGAGGACGAATCGTTAATCCCGTACTAAATAACAAATTGATTTTAGGTCGAAAATTTCTCTCTATATCCCTTGAAGAGCTTATTCCTAAGAACATGGCACTGGGTTTAAACATTTTCTTTATTATCTACCACATCCAATGAGTATATCGGAATTTGTCATCTGGAAAAGATTGTAATGGGAAATTCGATACTATAATTGTTTAATCTACTCAAGAATTCATAACCGTTAAAACGTATTTATAGCCAAAATAGTTTTTAGTAAAGTTTTGTTGACAGGCTTTTTCGCGATATAACTGTTTTTAATTTACCTTTACGTATCTACACTTTGACTAAGACATAACTTAAAAAAAATTGTTTGAGTTGATTTAAATAAAGGTTTTGATTTATCTTAGCCGAATATAAGATATTTAGTTTCATCTCAATTTACTGTTATTATTTATTTATCTATTTTTTAAGACTTATGGAAGCATCAGTTTTTTTTTTTGTTCACCTTCATTTACCCCGCCCCCCTCGGAACAAGCATCTAAGAATAACTAACGTCCGGGGGGTGCCTTCGCCGCAAACTACCTCAGCAGAACACAAGGTCCGGCCTTGCGTTGAGTCAGCCCTTTTTGAGTCAAAAAAATACAATGCGTCGACTGTGCAAAACTTAGCTTTTCAGCAGCTACTTTTGATTTTACAATTTCTATAAAATACATGTTTGTCGGATAACTTATTATCTAGTTTTAGTTAACGTTTCTTTTAAATTTGAATTGTGTCCCTTCCGTGACACAATTTGGAAAGTTAGTGCATTAACATTAATTACACTGATAAACATAATTTGTCTTTCCTAACATGCAATACACGATTTAAAACTATTTTTTGTTGCTGAAAACGAATATGAACTCAGAATCTTTCTATCACCCACCATTTTCGAACAATTTAAAAATTTTAATTAAAGAATTTTTTCATTTTTCAATGTATAGTTAGCACTTTAAGCTCCTATATTGTATTATGTTAGTTCATTTCTTATTTTTCAACTTTGTTAACATAATTTGTGAGCTATAAATAAACAACTAAACAAAGAATTAATTTATATCATAGTCACATATTATGACATCATATCTAATACTGAAGAGTGAGCCTTCATGGACAAGATTAATCATGTCTGTGCAGGTCAAAACATGTAGCTGAAAACACAGCTGTGTTGCTTGTATTAAGCACTGGATTTAGGAATGAATTAATTTTGTTCAGTCTTATTGCTGTCTTAAGTTTGTTAACAGTACAGTGTCATAATGCCTCGAAATTGTGTAAATGATGTGGACGCCGTTAGTTATGTATGTAGTGAGGTTACCGTAAAATTAAATAGAAAAAACATTACACCTTTAATTAAAAAAGCATATCATTTGTACTTTCAGTGTAAAATTGGTGATCAGTATAAGACACTGGCTGCTCATATAGTATGCACTAATTGTTTTGTATATTTAAGAGGATAGCTGAAAGGTACACGGAAGGCTTTGTCATTTAGTGTACCAATGATTTGGCGTGAACCAAAGGAACATGTAACCGACTGTTACTTTTGTTTAAAAAATATTTCTGGAATCTCTAACAAATCTAAACATATTGCAAAATATCCTTCATTGCAATCTGCAATGAGCCTGTACCTCACAGTGAAATTATTCCACTTCCTGAGCCACCTGTGAGTGTATGTTTCGAAAGCAGCAATGAAGAATCAGGTAGTACTGAAGAAGACAACAATGATTTTGGTTTTAGATTATCTTCCGATAAGCCACATTTTATATCACAAGGTAAATTAAATGACTTGGTTAGGGATTTAAATTTATCAAAAAATCAAGCTGAACTGTTAGGATCAAGACTGCAAGGTTGGAATTTACTTCAAAATAATACAAGAATTTCGGGCTTTTGAAGCCTTGAAGCCGACAAAAAGAACATTCTCGGTACTTTATTGATAAAAATAATTTGGTTGATTGCACAAATATTGATGAGCTTATGTTGCACTTAGGACAAGTTCATAAACCTGAGGACTGGCGCCTTTTCATAGATTCGTCCAAGTATAGTTTAAAAGTGGTTCTACTACACAATGGTAACAAATATCCTTCGATATCAATCGCTTATGGTATTAATTTGAAAGAGACGTACGATATGATGAAAGACGTTCTTGAAGAAGTAAATTACAAAAAACATAGCTGGAACGTATGTGGTGATTTGAAAGTTATAGCTACTTTGTTATGCATGCAGTTAGGCTATTACATGTTTTTGTTATGTACATGTGTTTTCTTTGCGAATGGGACAGCCGAGCTAGAGATAAACATTGTTTTACCAAAGAGTGGAAGAAACGCGACAACTTAACTCCAAATGGGAAAAATATTATTCATGAGCCCTTAGTTGAACTAGTTGAATCCAAAAAACATTTTTACCCCCTCTCAATATCAAGCTATGACTAATGAAAAATTTTGTAAAAGCAAAGAAGAAGGATAGTCCTGGATTTTTGTATATCAGGCAGAAATTTCCGAATGTAAGTGAAGGAAAAATTAATGAAGGAATATTTGTTCCTCTAATAAATGAGTTGGTCAAAGATGATGTATTTAACTCGATGTTAAATAATGAATAAAGTGCAGCTTGGGCAAAAGTTTTATTGACAAACAAATATCTGACAATTGCCATGATATTGTTAACCAACTTCTTGCTTCATTCAGAGCTATGGGATGTAATATGTGTTTGAAAATACATTTCCTACACTCACATCTGGATTTTTTCGCGGACAACCTCGGAGACGTAAGTGACGAACACAGTGAACGTTTCCACCAAGACATTTCGGTGATACAAAGCTGCTATAAAGAGAAATAAAATACTAACATTGTAGCCGATTATTGTTGGACATTAATTCGGGTGCCTGAGGCTATTTATAAACGAAAAGCATCAGCGAAATCATTCCAACACAGGTATGGCCATGCAAAATTATAAATTTTACTGATTTTAACTACATTTTCCCTTAATTTTTTTTGAAGCGTAATTTATGTAAACCTATGTGTGATAGAAAAATTGTATTTACAGATCTGTAATGTACCCAAGAAAGCAATTCAAGAAATGTTATCACGTACAGAAACACTAAAAATGTTTTTTTTTTGTTTCTCATCTGTGTTATTATTAAAAGATAAAAATAGTTATTGTGAAAAAAACTGCAGCAGTTAAAACGCGAAATTCGTTTAAAGCGGAAAGATATGGAAAGTACATATGTAGACTTCTTAAATATTTATAACAGTTTGAGGAGTAAAAATAAAGGAGGAATGCGTAGCTGGGGAGAGTAAACAAATTTCTCACATCTATAAAAACAGGCGCATTTAGTGAAAGTCTATTATGGATGACCTTTAAAAGCTTTCAACCGTTCAGTGAAATCCAATAAAGAAGCAAGAGGGTAAATTTAATTTAAAATAATAGAACTAGATCACTTTTGCGACACCAAAGTCCGGATTCATCGATACTGGATCTTAACAATGGAGTTTCATGACTAAACATAATATAAAAATATAATAAATTTGACCGATCTTTAAGCATTTAATAAATTTACTTTTTAACATTAAAAAAAAGTAACGAACAAATGTGCTTTATTTCAACTATTTTAAATTATAAACCAACATTTAAAAAAAAATCTTAGTTAACAAAAAATTAATTGCATTTAAGCAAAATGTTTACAATAGATATTAAGGAAAAGAGATAATTTTCAAATTAACTCTAAATAATTTTTAAAAGTCAAATTGATTTTTTTTAACTAAGGCTATATTTTTTTATGTAATTTAAAGTTTTTAAAACTTTTCTATGTTTTTTAATGACGCATAAATTAAGTAAGGAAAACTTTTATTCAAGGATTTACGTAGCATTCGACTTTCAATTAATTGAAAACTACTTCCAATCTTTTAACTTTTTTCCTACCAAGGGAGCCCAACCTATTGCATTTACTCCCTAATCGATTTTACGTATAATTAAACTAGATCCCTTTCAAAATCTTTTCATAACAATAAAAATATACTTGTTTTCATAAGGGAAAATTGTTTGAAAAAACAATTAAAAAATTGTTTAAAAAATGTTTGATTTTAATACTATTATCGTTCAATTTTAACCCAAAATAAGTTCATGAGGGGAAAAATTGATGTTTTTGCGAGAGCGAAAAAATTATTATGAGTAAATTTAAAAAAGAGAATCTTAGCAAAAAGTCACATTTGATGAAGATGATGTCGCACGAATAGAACTTTATTAATAACATCGCTAGGGATTCTTTCGTATCAATAAATCTTGTAACGATAATTCTCCAGAACCTAATCCTTTCATGCTCAGCTTTTTTTTCTCTCTCTCAGTCTGTAGCAGAAAATCATACTATACTGATACTTTTTAAAAATAACTTAAACTCTTTGAACAACGTAGGCTGTCCAGTCGGTGTTAGTAATTAATAAATAACTAGGTCCTACATCGATCGGTCTCGGGTTCGATTCTTTGCTACGATCCGATATTTTTTCACATAACATTTCATCCTCCTCATTAAGTCCGCATAGCATATTTGAGGTAGTAACAATAAAAATCAGATTAAATTTAATTAAATTCATAACATTAAATAAAACTCTGCACCTATAATTCCAAAATCAAGGGAATCCTTTTTTCTCTCATATTCACAAAGCATTACTCAAGAATTTTTTTAAAGATGGTAAGAAAAGCATACAGGCATCGCATATACAAGCTTAATACACAGTGGAATTAGGTTGAGAAAATTGACCCAAATTTTACCAACAAAATGCCGCCAAACAAATAAGTCTGTACAAAATTTCATCAAAATCGGTTAATCAAATCAAAAGTTATTAAGCTTCAAACACGCCAACAGATGTACATACCTTTTTTTTCTTCTTCCTGCCCTCAGTAACCGACCTTTTCAGCTAAGCATCGCACGATACAGGGAGGTGTTCTTTTCACTCAAACTACTCTTCCCACCTACAGGCTGTAAGTCCGGCATGGCAGGTCGGATCGCCGGTTGGATCTTTTTTGTTCTTCATTGCCCACTCTAATAGGGGTACACCATTTCTGGCTTCCCCTACCGGTTGGGTTTGTTGTCTTTTCTGCCACTCTCCACGGTCCTCAAAGCTTAGCGGATTCAGAGTCTCCCTACTTCCTCGCCGCCGCCCACCCAAGCAAGCCCGAAAGAACAGCTCTTTCACCCCCTCAGCTCCTGATCGATACATTATATAACCCCAGTAACATACTTGGAGACAGCTTCAAACTGTTGAACACCAGAAAGCATACAATCCAATAATGTTCTCTATCATCATATCTCCCATTATGTCTTCACATCTCCTCCTGTCCACTAACAATCTCAGGCATGAAAAAATTACATGCTCCGGGGTATCAAGGTGTCCACAATAAAGGCAGTTCTTGTCATCGGTTTTCCTCTTCGCATGAAGATACTAAAAACACCATGACCGGTCAGGAATTGGGTGAACCAGTAATTAATTTCACCGAACCTCCTCCCGGCCACGGTCCAATATCCCTTATCAAGCGATAATTCCAGCGACACTTCGCTGAGGGGTCCCATCTGTTCTGCCAACAAAGACTTTCCTTCCTTCTTGCAGCATAGCTCTAGAACTATGATGTCACGAAGTAAAAGTAAGCAAAATTAACCCTGAACTTTTCAAATCTGCTCTCCAGTTGACATGCAACACTGAAATTTGTAAAGAATACTTATTATACTTACTCTAGCAATATAAGTTCAAGAACTTTCCTTTAAAGAACCCTTAAAAAGAATAAATTAATAAGCCTTAATCTTCGTATATCTTCTGAATCAAATGCGATAGAAACATAAAATTAATCATAGACAATAATTGCAATATTATATGAAAATACATCTTAGATTTTTCCTTTAACTAACTCTAACGGGTGAATTTGGATTAAGTGCGTACTTCATAGTTATATATTTTTGTACTGGTGCCACTAATCGGGTTTAATTTTCCTGAGAGTAATTATGTTCATTATATAATCAATCCCTTTTATGAATAAAATAAAAAGTGTCACTTTTAGGGCTTGAATTTCATTTTAGGGCTTTTACTCTTTCATTTCAGTAGGATTTGTAAATGAAGCAGTATATCCGGCTCATTGAAGAAGCAGATAACGAAAGCATTTTACTTATGATTTCCATTAGCGTGTCGGACTTGGTATTTTTGTGCTATTCCATAAAACATATGAATAAATTACTAAAGGTTACGGAAACTAACTAATGTATTTTTTTATCAAATTGCGGTTGAGTAGGTTGAATTTGACTATAAAAGTATCACGAAATAATAAAATGGGGTTAATCTCCCATAAAATGATAAAACAGACTGCATAAGTAACTTGAATACTGCTAACAAGTTGAACAGATACTTGGATTCGGCACAGGTGGAATTAAAAAATTCTAAATGGTCATGAAAAGGACAATAGTTCCTTCAGGGTCTCTTGTTATAGAAATGTCAGATATGAAGAAAAGGTCTACAGATTCTATTTTTGACCGTGTAAAAAACCTGTATTTCAGCTATTTAAAAAAAATACATACACACGCTAAAAACAACCAAATATGTGTAGTAGCTGTAACACATTATTTTCAGGATACATGTAATCCTCGTATAATCCATTGAAATTGATTAAACAAATATACAGTCGGTGGAGGGGGGGAGCTTAATTCCTAAAACGTTCTACATATTAGATATTAAAAAAGCCATCAGTTTAAATCTGTGCGAGAATATACGTATGGATCTCTAAATAAGTTAATTCAATAATCCACAGCATGGAAAATCTGCATATGCATATGCGTGCGCGCAACTCTCATTCAAACGGAAGGTATTTTGACTTTTTTTCTCATTGTATTAATTGGTTTTATAAATGATCGTACAGCTTACATACAGACTATAAAAAAGTTACGGCCAAATTAATAAGAGTAAGAGGTTCGTTCAGAAAATAACCGAAAATGTTTAATTACTCGCCACAAGAGATTTTTAGTGACATGCGATTAGCAGCAATGTGTTTCGCATAACCTCGTATATAACCACATGTTCTTGGATTATTGATATCTCGTATAGTTTTCGTGTTATTGTTATTTGAGTGCAACGTTGTTTGGAAACCTTCTTAACAAAAAAACACGTAAATTATAGAGATAATTAAAGCAACAACATAGCCGCCCAATGCCGTCATAAACCGTTTAGTAAAATATATTTGAACAAGAGAAAAAATACTCATGAAAAATAAATACGGGCCTTAATATGGCTAACCGTAAACGCAAATATTCAAATACACTTTACTTTATTAAGTCTATCTCGCGTTGATGATTTTCAGGACAGTTTAATTTGAATATATCAAAGGCTTTTCGACATCTACCAGCTGTAGCATGCTTAATAATATAGATGGTAGTGTCTTAACTGTTTTCCTAAAAAAGGAAATAAAAAATATCGGAGGAATCTGCAAAAATCTCTGCGTAGAACATAGAACATTCTCAAAAAAATTCAATGAAAATAAAAAAAAGTTACAATTTTTTTGACAATTAAATAACAAACTCAATTTCGTCAAACCTTATATAATTCGAGTCACCATGGGTCTCTTACCTCAATAAATTTTCTTAGAGTAGAATAATTATTTTTACATAAAGCTTGCGTACTTACAACTTCCTCAAATCGTAAAACGTTACGCAACTTTTGCCGTTTTTGTTTCAATATGTTAATTAGAAAAAAAGTCTTCTAATTTCAAATAAATTCTATCTTTCTTTAAATAAAAAATATAAAAAAATTAAGGAAAATATGTTTTCAATAAAATAATACAATTTGAAGAAGATCATACCCGATTATAAAGGTAAACCACTAGCAATTTTATAACTAGTAAGTCTATATCGAGTACTAGTAGAATATATAAAATATCAAAACAGTGATTCTTGTTTCTCATTAGTAAAAAAATGTGTAGTAACATAGCCTGATCGACCCGACAAATGTTTCTATGAAAATGTCCTCACCTTCATCACTATGTTTCAGCAGCAACTTACTGACGCGTAGCTAAACTAACAATCCTCGTAATACGGTATCTGTTTAGCGGAAGGCTCCAGGTACGCAGTATTGAAAAATGGAAAGTTAGGTGTAAACAGTGTCTTTCTAAAAGTAATTTTATTTCCTTTATGACTCCATTAACAAGCTTTCAGGACGATTATTTTATGTTAAAATATAATAATAAAAATGTTATTTTGTTATAAGGATTCAAATTGTCCACCGCATTTATAAAACACGGACGAGAGCGATTTTAAAATTTGTCATTCCATGAAAGATGCTTATATAAACTAGATGAAATTTTAATAATTTAACCGCAATTCGATTTTATTTTCGATATATTTAAAATCTGACAACCCCTTCGACAAACAAAAAAACTGTTACGTACTTCTACGCAAGAAGACAGACTTGTCGTTACTTTATTTTGAATAATATTTCTTGAGTAATTTTGTAAGCAAAAAATGTAAAAATACATTAAACGAGATAACTAAAAGGGATGTAATTTGTTTTATTTAATATTAAAATATATTTTCTGTTTATAAGAAAATCAAATTATTATAACCTCAAACTGAGGTTACGTTGTCTGTTGTCAACCTTAAATTGAGCGTAACTCAAAAAAAAAAACTCAAGCAATCCTCATCAAATTTTCAGAAGGATAATTTCAGATACACTACTACAGCAAATCTAAATTTCAATGAAATTCGCAGACAGGAGTTTCATTGAAATTCAATGAAGTTCGCAGACAGGAGTGTAAGTGTAAATATACCGGTAAACATGCAGTCTTGAACAGACTCAGACTGACCATTTCTGAGACGTGTGGTTAATTGAAACTCAATCACTGAAGAAAAACGGTATCCACAGTAGCATTCAAATCAATATAAAGGCAACTGCCTTTACGAGGACTCTAACCTTAGAATTCTCGACTTCGAAAATCAGCTGATTTTGCGATAACGAGTTTAACCAGTACACTCACCCGGCGGGTTTTTATATATATATATATATATATATATATATAATGTGGGAATTACATTTTAAGTGAATGGAATTTTTGTACTCATACCTGAAAACGTAAAGAATACTCAATTTCACCCCCCCACCTACACCCTTCAGCCGATAAGCGGCCAAAAGCAATACCGTACTTTTCTTCGAAAAGTCGGAAAGTTTCATTAATATCATCAATGGTAGAGATCACACGTGTGAACTCCGACTGACGTACTATGATTTACCGTACAGTTAATAGATAAATAAAGTTTAATAATAAATACACAGTTAGTTCAGTGAGAATGAACGAAAGTGTAACTTTTTATGTCGGCATTCAATTGATGACAGGGCAGAAATAAATCCATTAATACAAAAATTCGGTGATCATGAAGAATGATGGATTTTTTAAAAATAATCAATTAATATTGGAATGGAATAATTAAAATAATTTTTAAATAAAACAACCCAAAATACGAAATTTGTCAAGTTGTTTTTCCTTCGGAGCTATTTGAAGGATAGAGTTCATGAATCAAATCCCCACACTATCGATGAACTATACGTGAACGTTCAACAAGAAATCGATGGTATTGATAAAAATGTTTTGCGTCAGGTAACTTTCATATAGGATCGCTTGAGCATAAAGTAAATCACTACTTCGAATATCTTTTGTAAAAAAAAAATCATTCGTAAAATTGTACAAGTCACAACTGTGTTTGGTCTACAGCGGTTCGGTTTAAATCGGTCACACGGTATTTAGGAAAAATGTATTGGTAAGAGGTAAAGCCAATGGAAAATGAGATCGACACAATCTACCATTTGTGAGATAAATTAATGAAAAATTATAAAATGATACGATCTATAACTGCACAATGACCGGTTGAAATATGAATACAGAGTGTTTTGAAAATCACTGTAGGCTTGACTTGATTAGTTTGATGATTTTTGATGGTCCCGATTTAGTTTATTTCGTAACGGTTTAGAAATGGACTGAAACCGATAAATGATCTATTTCAGCCTGTATAGTTAATCGGTGGCATCCTTTTATTTGTTTATCTTTAATGACGGTAATGCAATAAACTTAAATCCAGTGACTTTAAAGACTACGTAAGAATGTTTCTGTCAGTTACGATGGCGCAGTGCCATTTTATTCAGAAATCAAACGAATAAAACTTCCACTGTAAATAACATGAATCAAAGACACAGAATTTGAAAAATAAAAATAAATCACTTTCGGCGAAGAATACAAGTGTACGAGATAGAATGTTACTTGTTAGCAATTACACACAACGGAAAGCGAATTTCCAAACCCGTTAGAGGTTCACTGCGTAAGTATTCCATCCAAAAGACAATCAAAATGAATAGTTAGTTTTACAACCACTACAACAAAAATACAACACAGAGATATATTTTTGGTGCGCAAATACTTAAGTGAATATCGTTTAAAAAAATGCCATACATTATTTTCTGTTAAGAGAAAAAGGGAGCTCCACAATATTAGAAATTGCGATTTAAGTACGATTTAATCCAAAAACATTAAGATTTAATATTTAAAAGCACTTCAACCATTTTGTGAGTGCGGGAATAGAAATAAATCACTTCAATTTTGATCATTTTTGCACGATAAGCAAATAAATAATTAAAAATATTATTCTGTGCATGGATAAAACACACACACGAGTATATACAACATATGAGATATATGTAGAAAAAATATAATCAACTCTGTCTAAAAACACAGAACCAAGTAGATTTCTTTTTTTAAATTTTAAACTAATTTTTAATAAAAAATTAATTAAAAAGGGTATTTATAATTAATGACTCATTTTATCCTTCTATATATCAAGGAACATTAAATTAATCCTAACGGCTCTTCAGCTTTCACCCGTTCTCTAATATTTTACTTCGACTGAATATAGTACAATTACTGTCCCTTTAATCTAAGAGTATAAACGTATATGTGAGAGATAGTATGCGTTTATGTGAGTGTATAAGGGAAAGAAGGATCTTTAACTAAAGTAATAAAACTGAGATGATTAACACTAAAATAAATGTTAGTTTACAACTTGGACTACCAGTATTCACGACATGTCAGCCCCTAACATATTTAGGATTCCGAAGTTCTGAGTTCAAACTCATAAAAATGATCATAAACAAAACAGCGATAAAACAGGACTTTTTAAACATAATTTTATTCTTTACGCTGATGTAATTCTTTTATTAAAAAGATGGCATTAAATATGAATCGTGTAATTCCAAAGGGTAACTTTTTATTGCAATTTGTGTTACGTAATTAAAAATTCATTGGGTATTTTTTTTAAAGAATTTTTTCAATTTTAAAAATAAACCTTCTTGTGAAAACTAATATGTATAATTATTATGCAATTACGTACGAAGCAAGCGCCGAAAATTTTTTTTGAGTTAAAATAAAACTGATGAATACTAACATTTTTTATTAAATGGAAATAGTTTCTCAAAATTTTTTTATATTCCAAATTTATCTTAAAAAGAGGAAGTTTTCGTTCTTTTCCCGGTAAATTACTCGAAATTAGCTTTAACATTTGTAGCAGTATGCTCATTACAATTGCACGCCAACTGATATATGTCGACAGCACACGAAATTTCTAGGAATAAGTTTGTAGACAACACATACGATCAACAATGATTCGAGATCGTAACTTCTGATATTTTTAAAACTCAAAATATTATTTTTTGAAAATTGTGAAATTTACTAAAACAGAAAATGTTGCTAACCGATAAAGTATACAAGATCAGCGTTACAAAGTAACATGTGTAAAAATACTGATTACATAATGAAATAAATGATGGAAAACAAATTATATAGACCTGCAACAATTTAATTTGATTTTAATTTCCTCGCTACGAAATTCAATGTACACAGAATGTTACTACCATAAGCTTCTCTACATAGAAAAATAAAACAAAATTATTTTATGAAGGCCATAGTGTACCAGTAAAGAAACAAAACATAAATCATCTGAAGGATTGTATCACCAACGCCATGATAAGCATACTCCAGCTATGCTTAGCACAACTGGTTTACGTCTTGTATCTTTTCCTATGGCCTGCATAAAAAAAAAATATTTATTTTTTCTATGTACGGAGACTTATTGAACACCAATAGTATACTATTCAAGGGAAATTATACTACTCGTATCAAATTTTGCATCTCCGGAATTTTAGACTTTAACGATTCATAAAAAAAAAATATGTAGGGATGGATTATAGTAAGTTGACTTATTTTTTGCTTGATGTTTCCAAATCAGGTGGACCGATTTGGATGAAGTTTCAAGGAAATTTGATATAATCAATTCTGTATACTGGGCATATGGGGTTCTACAGAGTGACGGGTTCCTTACATCGACGTTGTCTCTTTTACTTGTAGTGTATTAACACTTTCCATTCTTGGCTTTGTTTATCATCTTCAATCTCTTTCTTTATGTAATTTTCCCATTGTGCTATTCCCTCAAGAGCTATTGTTGATAATTATTCACTCCCCCCTCAGAATTAATTCAATAATATTTTCTCCTCTGAACTGTATGTAGAGCTGGTCTATCTTCAGCAATCCTGCAAAATATCTCTTTTATCATCCTTCACATTCCACTCCCAAAAGCTTTAATCTTGCTCCTCTCTTTCTTTCCTAATCTACCTTTTTCACAACAGAATACTCCTCATTGTACATACCATACCGCTACATAAAATTTTTTTTTTTCTTTTTTTTTTAAATTACTTTTAATCTGGGTAGAAATTTTAATTGTTCGTCTCATTTCAGACGGCCACTATCTGAAATATGTTCTTAATCCGCTACATCCTTCAAGGTTTTTTTTTTTTAAGAAATGCGGTATTTCATCCTGAAGTTAGATCATAATTTCTCACAACTTACAACTACTATTAATCCCTTGACTTCTTGCTTGTATGAACCCGAAAAGGTTTCTGTTGTTATAGATCAAGCCTATACTATAAGTCCTTGTCGAGGGTGCAGGACTTGTAGATTTATAAACAACGCCGATGGGTAGACAGTAAGCTTAATAGGTAAAGCGCCTATATTGTAAAGGTACGGTTTTTAGAATCCAGCAATTGAATGGTTTGATGCTATCTCAGTTTCAGTTCATTGTAAATATTTTAACCTCAACGTAATTACTATATTCTATCCCCTGGATCTTTTATATATATATATATATATATATATATATATATATATATATATATATATATATAAAAGATATATAGAATATATAGAAGATTGATTATATATATATATATATATATAATCAATTATATATATTCTATATATCTTTTATATATATATATAAATATAATTTATCAAAGTGACAAATGAAGAGGTGTTGCGGCAAATCGATGAAAAAGAAGCATTTGGAAAAATATAGTTAAAAGAAGAGACAGACTTATAGGCCACATATTAAGACATCCTGGAATAGGCGCTTTAGTATTTGAGGGTCAGGCAGAAGGAAAAAATTGTGCAGGCAGGCAACGTTTGGAATATGCAAAACAAATTGTTAGGGATGTACGATGTAGGGGGTATACCGAAATGAAACGACTGGCACTAGATAGGGAATCTTGGAGAGCTGCATCAAACCAGTCAAATGACTGAAGACAAAAAAAGAATATAAAGAATATATATATATATATATATATATATATATATATATATATATATATATATATATATATATTATCCAATCCTTGTCTTATTCTATAGATTTTTACCTGCTAAAATTCTCTTAACTACTAAATTAAGTGAGTTTGGATGTGTTAATATACGGCCAATCAGTAAATTTTAAGTTTTTATAGGATTTTATCGCAAATTTCTCTCGTTTTCGACAGAAAAAGATTACTAGAATGTTACAAAGAAGCTTAAGGTTCTAGGACGGAATAAGCACGTAACAAATGTTTCCGAGAAAAATATACTTCACAAAATAAACTTCTTACATTCAAAAAAATCCTTACGGTAAATTAATCTAAACATTCCCTCATCAGAGTATAGTATGTTTATTATTATTATTACAGTTAAAATTAATATCATGTTAGTGATAGATTGAATATAATATATGTGCATAATTCAAGATATATGACCATTCAATATAGATTACGTATTCAAAATTACGAGTAGCATTAAGCTACTTAACATCATTAGACATAATGTTTACGAACATTTGCATGTTATACAAGAGGTATCGAACTCAAGGTCGCCGATTCGTTTCCAATTCCAGTAATTCACCTCTTGACTTTGCAAAATAAACTATAGAAACAGCAATCATAATTCCAAATACTTCAGTATATTTTTCTATTTTTAGGTATGACCATAAATTTTTAATCTTTTATCCTTTTTTAGTTGATAAAAATAATTTCTTGATAGATCATTAAAAAGAAAATATTTCTGGGTAACCTCTTACTGACCTCGGGAATTTTACAAAGGATAACTATGTGTGTACGTGTGTGTATCCGCGGATGAATCAATTTATAGCAAATAACAAATATTTTTAAATTAATTTGGATAATTATTTTACGAATATTTTAAAAGCGGAGTTGACAATGCGAAAGATTTCAGATAGAGAAAAGAAAAAAAGCAATTCTATATTTTGCTGTTATATTATGACAAATTAAAAAGAGGTGCTAAATATGTATAAATTTATTACAATTTTATCAGAATCTTAAAACCAATTTTTCAGAAATTCAACTTCTTACAATAGTACGGTCATTTGAGTTATAAAAAGGCACCAAGCATTAGACGCGTTAGTTGTAAACGCATTAGTTGCGTTTACAAACGCAACTTATTTTTACTTCTTTGTATGAAATAAAGGAAGTACTGTGATCGTGAAAAATCAAGGTTTTCAGATTTCAACGGAATGTCCATTTTGACCATACCTGAATCCATTTTGACTAGTTTCGGCGTGACGTCTGTACGTACGTATGTTATGTAGCGTAACAAAAATGATTAGCCGTAGAATATGGAAAATTTGGATTGAGGACTGTTGTAATATCTAGTTGTGCACCTCCCCTTTCGATTGTAATCGACTGAACCAAAATTGTCGAAAAAAGCACAAAAAATTGGATTTTAGACTTTTTCTTAACTGCAGTAAGAACTCTCATTAAGAACTTTTAAACGATATATCTATCATACACATCGGTTCCAATCAACTTAATCTCCTTTTTTTTACCATTTTTTTAAAAATTTAAATACATTGATTAATCAATAATTATTACCTCTGATTTTAAAAAACATTTACGATAAATAATAATTCACTAATAACAATAAAAAAAAAAAAATATGAAAAAATATCAAAAGTTACTAATGAAATAAAATTTTACGTAATTTTTATTTTAAAGAAATGTGTATATGACTTTCAATAGGCGTACAAGGAAGTTATGTGGTGTCCACATCAGATTTTTACTATTAAAAGATATTGATAATCTTTAGTATTAAATAATTAATGATTTCAGAGTAAATATATAAATGAAGGAGTGTTCACCATAATTTTTTCATTCATTTATTTTCTTCATTTTACATATATTCTTTTGTCATTTCTAATCGAGCATAACTGTTTAACAGCCGAAGTATAGTCATCCAGCTCCAGACTTAATTCTATTTTATTTTGTTAAAAGGTTTTTGAACTTTTTCTGTTTTTAGCTTACCGACGAATTTAACTACAAATTAAAGTAACGTATGGTGTCAAAAATGGGGTATCGAGTTTTTGTTAAAATCTTTACGTTTTAGGGTACAAATAGTTAATCTAGACCATAAAAAAATTATGTATGTATGTACAATTTTCTTCAAATTTGGCTGAAATATTTCTATATTTGGGACATTGATCATATTTATTTTTTTCAAAATTCGTTAGGGGATGGGTGACATCGTGAAACTAATTTTGATTTTCTTCAGAGGCATTTTAAAGAAAACTTTATCAATGCAGATTTGTTACAATGCATACATATACTCGTAAATAACTCGACAAATTTAAAAAAAAAAATCAATCCCCATCTCGTTAGATTGAAATATACGTTTTTAGCTCTATCTCTCTTCGGTTTAAATATTTTTTTAAAAATGTTTTGAAAGTTCATACTTCATATACAGACAGATCAGGAAATGTTAACTTCTTTTTTAATTATACACACCGAACCTAAAATTCAGAAAAGTTTTTTGAAAACTTTCTTTTTCTTACTTTAACCTTTATTGAAGGGGATCTTAGATTTAGTGAAAATTTTATTGAAGTTAATTTGTTACCTATATATGTTAACATATATAATTTGTTTGCCTATATATGAATATTTAAAAAATTATTCTTCTTAAAATGTATTCCCCACCTCTAAAAAGAATTAACTCGTATTTCGTTTCTTGGCTTTTATTAGATTAATTATCATTTATAATTTTATTATAAATTATAATTTTTATTATTAAAAAAATGTTTTAATAATTTTTTTCGACAAACTCGTTCGTCGGTAGTGTACACCTCCGATCTGAATACAAGTATTCTGATCTTCACATAAACTATAGGAGACATTGAAGCTCGCTACCATGAATGAGAGAAACCTTGAAATTCCGTCAGTTATTACATACTACACAGTATAAGGATAGATGATCATTTCTCAAAGATAGAAGGATAAATCTTTTCTCAAAACACACCCTATTTCCTTATTTTTCGTATATACTTCTCAATTTTTAGTCGTGGCTGAACAATCTGACTCAACTCGATCGATATTTAAAATATTGAGACTATAAAGCCTTGATGTATGATCTTAAGGAAAGGATTGTTTGCGGATCGAAACAGAGAATATATTTTCCCTGAACGATAGTTGCGAAGTAACACTAATTTTAAAATTCCGTAACGTGTAAAACCGAACCTCATATACTGTTCTAAAAAGAAAAAAATATACACATTTTTTAAAAAATTTACTATTTCAGCTATCAACATGAATTTTTTTCTGAAAGAGGCGTTCTTAAGTCAAAATACTGTCATTACAGTTGTTTTTGCTTAACTAATTTTCATTGATGTAATTTAACTGAAACATAAAAAAAGCTGACAATAAATTTGTTATACTTTTCCGGCATTGGTTACTTATTCTTATATAGTGGAAAAATACATGCAATAATACATGAAAAAGATAAAAAAATTCAAGAAATCGATATTTTTAAACTTCGATCGATTCCCCCATCCACAATATTGCTCCCAAATTATTTTTATGGGGCCACTTGCATTATTATTATTATGCGTAGGAAGACAAAAATGGTCGGTTAAGAAATATTCAATAAATATAAAAGATTGCTTTTTTATTTTTCGAGAAGGGAAGAATTTTGAGCAAATTTTTTTAAATGGTACGGTAAGCAAATACTCATGTTCTGAACTTAATATATAAAGAGGGGTTGTGTTTGCAAAATTTTGAAAAATTGACCCCAACTTTTACCATCAAATTGCCCCATATACACAAGTCTACAAAATTTCATCAAAATCAATTAACCAGTCAAAAGTTATTAAGCTTTAATCACGTCAACAGACATTATTATCATTACCTCCCACCACCACTTATTTTGTTCTTAGGGTTCCCTGAATCATGAGACGTCGAGAAATGAACAAACCCATACCCCATTTTTTTTTTTTTACCGATTACCATACTTTCCTTGCAGAAAAGCTTTAGAGCTATGATGCCAGGAAAGGAAAAAAAATAGAAAAAGAAACTAACTTTATCAGTAGAGGTAGCTTTTAAGCTCTATGCAAATTCTTACAAAAATTAACAGTACCGTTAGAAAAATACTATAGCATAAATACGCACTGACTTTTATTTTTTTAATCTTCCACGTGTATTTCTCAATAAGGAAAAATTAGTAATAATAATGATGACAAAATATCCTGAAGTTATTAAAATGTCTCAATCTAAATTACTATAGATTTTAAATGCAGACGTTCTTGATGGACATTCTATTTTTACAATATTTTTTTGTAAAGAAATATTTTTACAGTTTTTCCTATTATAAAAAGGCTTTATTGCACAGTTTTCTACATATATATCAAATAAATAATAAATCTAACCGATATTAATGAACAAGCTAATTATTTATTAATTACATTGCATTTTGTAAAATTAATAATTCTTCATTTATTATGATTACATTTTATTTATTAAACGGTATGATGTTTTATAAACACGGATTTCCTTTTCCCTTTCCGGAAATTTCACAACTTATATACCTCACCCGTACATAAATAAAAACTTCTCTGAACTCATTTAATCTACAAAAATATATTTACATAAAACATCTTATAAAAAAATCGAACATTGAAATATTAATAATTTAATAAATAATTTACTACTTTTATGTGTACTACCAAGAACTCTTAAATAAAAATAAATAAAACAATTTCTTTTTAATCCGTCAAAATTAAAATTAAAGGTAACAGACAACCCAAAGCCCATAACACTTATTTTAATACCCTTTTTAATTATTATGCCAATTACAAAAAAATTTTTAGTTGTTACGATGAAAGTATAGTCTAAAAAGCAAGATAGCTTTAAAGGGGATTTTTTTATGTGAATTAACAGGAAAGCGTTTGAGAGATAATTTAACGAGCGAATTACGATAATCAGCGATTATTTATAAGATTAAGAAAGACAAATTCTGATTTAGAAAGAAATGAGATAAAGATTTAGTATACATCTTTTTCTTTTCAGTTTGTACATCAAAAAGTAATACAAAATTTGAGGAAAAATCTAGAGAGGGAAATAATAAACCGATGAGATAAAATTAGGAAGTTAAGATTTATAGATGATATTATTATTCTTTTGGTAGAAACCAAATAATTAACTGAAAGAAATACAGAGTAGCCCGGATCGATTCCTAAAAGAGAGATTCAGTTTGAAAATAAGTAACATAAAACAGATAGACGTAATGAAGAATTAAATACTACGGTACGAGAACATACACCGCAAACAATTACACAATTTTGTTAAATTACTAAAAACAGATTACTCAAGCAAAGAAATTTTTCATTCTAAAAAGAAATCTGCACGTATCAAAAATAAATCTAAGCATAAGAAAGAATGTTTTCAAAATGTTTGTGTAAAGTATATATATTACTTTACGATAATGACACCTATACAGCAGGAAGAAGAGAAGCGAAATCGATAACGACTATTGCAATACAGTATTAAAAGTCTGTTGAAAATTAAATCCGTCGATAAAATTCCAAATGAAGATGTAGAAGAATAGAAAAGAAGAAAGATTTATTGCAAAATCTTACAGAAACAAACTACGTTGATCGATCAGACTACGAAATCGATCAACGATTGATATCGTTGATCGATATCAATCGATCGGCTGATCGATTGGATATTAGAACATCCAAGTTTTATTAATTTTGTAATAGTTGGAAATACAGAAAAAATATTTTAAGACAAATGTTGAAGTATATGAATAAAACGGATAACAAATTTTTTTGATAAAGAAAATATACTGAAGGTTAAAAGATTACCGCAGAAAAGAAACTAATGAAAAATACTATAGTACCAGTCAGATTAATGAAGATAAAAAATTAGAATATTAATAAATAGCAAGCATTCCTTCAGGAATCGAGTAAGAGATCTCGTATGGTGTAGACCTAAGTTTCGTTCGCTCTGCGGTTTTTTATGTGTTTGGACGGTTTTTTAAAATTTTTTCTTGGTTTGGATGTTTGGACATTGTTGGTGGTTTTTTCTTGGATGTTTTTCCCTATTTATGAGTTTTCATGCTACTCACTAATGGGAACAATTAAATAATATCTTTAGAAGAAGAATTCTATTAAAAATTTGATTCCATCACAGAGGGAAAAGTTCAACTGGATTGCAGAAACTAAGGTTAGGTACGCTACCCAGCATATTGGTTATAAAAAAACAAGAAACAATACGATTCATTCATAAAACAATTCTCAAAAATGAACAATTTTTTAAAAAAAATTCTCGAGTAGTATCTAACATAAAATAGAACTATCCAATAAAATTTCATTATTTTATAACCAGTAATCGAAGATAAAATTCGATAAATGAGAAAGGTGTATTTATCTTTTACAAGGTTAATTAGAAGTCAAATTTATCACTTTCATTGACAGTAACGTTGACATTCCACACACCTAATCTTTCCACTTTTAGATTGTATACTATATATATATATTTTTTTTTTTTCAAACTGAATAGAATTAAGAGGTGATAATAAAAGGTATAGCGTACTGTTAAAAAAAAAATCATAAATAATTACAATAAATAACCTATATAAATTCAAAAAAAGAATATAGCAAAATATGAAACAAAAAAATTTCTCGTCACGTTCTATTAAATTTGTATTTTTTGTTATTTTTATTTCATAAAAAGTTGTACACTCGCACACATAAATACATAAGAGCGACTAAAGTCATTCACTAAGGAAACCGATAATTAATCATCCGCCGTAACAAGCAGTAAATCGATCACAGGAAGGTAGTCGTATTATTAGACAGACACAATATAATGGATTTTGGTTTCGACTGTTATACTACTACTGTACGCAGACAAAAGCGACATAACACATGACGAGAGTGACTACAGATATTGGCGGCAGTAGAATGATGATGATCGTTCCGGATGTAGACAGGATACATGAGGAGCTACAAGAGAGTTTGATATCAACAGGGAGAGGGTATGACGAGAGAAAGAGAAAACCGTTTCGGATGGATGCGGATAGGGAAAATAAACGGTGGACGACAACATGAGCGATGATGATGTTCCTTCGCATTGTAGTGAGGGAAACAACAGGGTGAAGAGTGAAACAGAATGAGAAAGATGAATGGTGGTGGAGGGAAATTGTTTTCAGATATCCAGAGGGATTTTCTTTTTTCCTTCTCCCTTCGATCACTCTTTCACTCTCTCTCTCTTACTCACTCACACACACAAACCTTATATATATTTCTGTCACTTCTGTATAGTATAATGATAAATAAACAGTAGCTGAAAAAGCTTTTAACATAAAATAGCATCATCAGTATAACGCATATCTACCAAATTGATACTACGTATAATTAATGTTATTCGAATAAATACAATCACCTATACACAATAACATACAACCACAAAAAAATCCCTTTCGATACGCCGGAAGGCAGAGGTAGATTTACGCGGTGCTAAGTAGGGGATAAAAGAGATTTCCACCTTAAACTTAAAAAAAACTTCAAATTTACTCAATACGACAAAGGTTGCAGGTGAAAAAAAGTTTCTCTTGTTTAGCGTATAAGCCCCATCTTCTTACAATTCCAGCAACATTTTGGTCATCCCTTGCCGTAAGGGTTGGTCAAAACAAAACTTGTTTTAGACAAACGTTTTAGGCAATGTTTAGAGGACTAACGACCACTTTAAACAAATTCCATACCGTGACTATTAAGGGAAGTAGGATTTTTGTTTTGTTTTCGAAACCCCAATTTTTCCACCCCGTGGGCCATTGGTTGGTGATATCAAAAACTTTACTTAGATAAGTATTAGGCGCTTATCTAAAGAATAGTACGAACTTCAAACGAATTCAATATTTTATTTAATAAGAAAGTTACAGCGATATTTTGTTTCTTCGAAAAAGCCCCCCCCCCCCAATTTCCACCTCCATGGTCCGATTTTGGCCGTTAACGAACTAGACCGAGATTTTTGGGACGAGCTATTTTTAAGAAACAATTCAAGTGATTGGCGAAAAATTAACGGCAGTTATCGTATCCACAAGAAAGTAAAATATATATATAAACTTTAAAGCTGACGGTGGTTTTGGGATCTGGCGGATGTGAAACGCGAAGATATGTCGAAATTTTCCTGAAGTTGAATCATAGTACCCATTACAATAGGTAACTTTCTTATGAAATCTACCTAAAATCGCCTACGGACTCGAACGGCTCGGGCTGTTCTTTTAATCTGCAACTTATGTTAGTATCGTATAAACATAAATAAAAACTGAAAAGGACTTTTATTAAGAAATTTAATACGGAACAGACTTAAATAGCATACTGGTAGCGGCTCCACATTTCATTCGTAGAGCATCGGATTCGAATCACAGCAAACTAAATATTTGGACGCCCTATTTTTTTTTATAATATGAAATCAGGAAGGTTATACCAACAGAAAATATATACGTATATTCTTTTCACCTAATTAATGAAATACTAAAATGGGCGTAAAAAGTAGTGTTTTAAATCGAGTAAATGTATCAAAATGTTACACATTCATAAAACCTCGATTAAGATTATTATTTTCTCGGAAAAAGACAAAAATAATTTTTTTTTAAACAAATGCAAAACGTTAATTATCTATTTTTCTGCGTATTCATAAGGATACTGTGCAACCTTTTATACGCCTGTGATAGTTATAGCGTATATGCGTTAATCATCTTTTTGTTGCCGCCTGGTACAGTCCCTAATCAGTTACTGACTAAATAAAGCTTAACTGTTACCGCATGTTCAGTTTGTAATGTACGTTCAAACAATGCAACTTTAATCTGTACGTTTACTTCCCAATTATATATGCTGAGTACGAATTGAAAAACTAAAGTGGATTCGTAACATGAGTGAAAGGTTTGAGCATATGGAAAATAAAATTAAAACGTAACAGTGATTCTGTGGATAAAAAGAAACGTCTTCATCTTTCATCCGAAAGGACCCGGGCCTGAATTCCAATTAAGGTTAATATTCTTCTAAGCCGTAATATATTAAAATATTTCATATTTCCAGGACCTCCTTCAAGCATTACTTCTATCGTACAAATTCTTTTTTTTTCTTTTAGCGTTAGGGCAATCAACTTTCATTATTCTGCTAAATAAAACCACTGGTATTCTTTCATAAATGGTACACAGGGAACTAGTTTGTTGCCTACTGTGGACGTACTCCAATTGGAGGATGTACACGACCTTCGCAATTTATCTATTTATAAAACTTCAAACGGTTCCCTGATCGGCTTTATTAACCAACGTACTCCAAAAAGTATTGTAAAGTAACTACAGTAAAGACTAACTTTTTGGTTTCTAACTACTGCATGTGTTTTTGGACAAGAACAAGGAACTGAATTACTGAAGAGCAGTCCTACTTTGATTAAAAAGATTTCTGATATACTTCACGCTCGTAAATAACGACCCAATATGAAAAATAATCTGAGATACTTGGATACAGTTGATATTGATCGTAACAATTTATCTCGCCATTTTTTTACTGGCAAATTCAAGGGCATTCCATTTTGATCGTGATATTCTATTTCCCTTAGTTTCATTTTAACCCGCTTTCCTACACAAACTTCAAGATTAGGAACCGGAAACGAAAAATCTTGGTCGTCTGCTAAAAAAGAAAACTTGATCATTATAAAACAAGATCAAACTACTTTTCATCTTTTACGCTGATGAAACGACAGCTTCTCCTACTCACATTTCCCCATGCCTATATAGATTTGAATAAGGTGGAAATAGATAACTCAAGCTCCTTTGTTAACAAAAATATTTGCAGATCCAAGTTTCCTACTAAATAATACACGAGTATCGAAAGCATACATCACGATTTACACAGTCAAAGTTTAGGTAAAAATTTACAAATCTTTAGTCGTTCTTTATGCATATAAGGAACTTGACCAAACTTTTCTCAGTTCGTTTTTCTATTATTTATTTCAAAATTAACAAATTATTATTGAAACAAAAAACGGAAATAAATCACAAATTAATGAAATGATAGGAAATTTATTTCCTTTTCATCAAATACATACAAAAAATATATAATAACAATATAAATATATAAAATTAAAGAAAAATAATAATAAACTGACGCACGAAGCTTTACCATTATGTTGTATTCATTAAGGAAATGAATACAACATAAAGGCAGAGCTTTGTGCGTCAATTTATTTTCTTAAATTACATATAAATAACATACTTTTATTCTTAACAAGACTGAATTTATATTATTAAAATCGCAAGAACAACATATTTTAATTATTTATTACTTTCTCTATATACTTTAATAGTAGCCAAAAGAAAAGACGTTAAACAAAGACAAAAAAAAATAATAATAATAATTTAAAATTCTTCACAACAATAAAATGATAAATGAAAAAAGCATTAATTTATTAAAAATATATATTTACAAAAACAAAAAGCCAATACATAATTTAATATATTATAAAACAAAAGAGAGCACGCATAACAATAGAACAATAAAATAACAAGAACAATGGATATAATAGAAAAGAAGTCTTTCAAGACAACAAAATTAGGTTTACAATATATTCTCTCTTTTTTTAAACAGCTAAATATTCGCCCGATCATCCAAAACTATAATACTAAAAACTAAAATATTATGGATATAGTGATAAAATAAATATATATTTACTTAAGAATACACGGAACAATTAATAGAATACAAAGTTAATAATATACAGTAAATATATGAAAATTATTTATTTAACTTAATTATAATAATTATTAATGAGATCAAATTATTACTTTATTTAGCAAATTAACATAAAAAATTACTTTATTTTATCTATTCATTCAAAATTCTAAATAAATTTTTATTTGAATTCGTTTGGAACTAATTTATTAATCTTCTGCAAACTGTTAAGTCGGTTCGGACAGTTTCGTAGGTCCACACAGTACGTGACCAAATAGAAATTATAAGAAATTTCACAGGGAATAATATTTTTTAATCATATTGATATACAGTAATAAATTTTTAACGATAAATTGTCTCATAGTTAATACATTGAATTTACGAAAAAAAATTACAACGGTAAAGGCTTAGACTTGCCTAAAGCAACTCTTGCAAAATGTTTCTGAATTACAAAATTTTTGTTAAAATGTGTATCCAGAGCACCCCTCAAACTCTTATTTCAAACTGCAGAAGAGAATGAGCATTACAAAATAGACCAGCGTAATATTACTTTTTTTAGTTTATTGATTTTACAGAACTTATAAATTAAATACTGAAGTTCCTGATATACGATATTAATTTAATATGATGATGCCACCTATACGATGATGTCATATTAATATGATAATACCGTACGTCGGGTCAATAAAGACACTTACTTTAATTATTTTTTCACTGAAGGATATAGATAAAGGTTTTGTTTATATTCGTTACAAATTAAAATTATTAAGATTAATCGGCTGATCTATATTATTGGGTAAAAAGTTAAAAACACGTTTTTATAATCTAATGTAACGAATAAAATGATTTTAACATAATATATTTTGGCCTTTCATCCACGGGTCCCGGGTTCGGATCCCGGTCAGGCATGGCAGTTTTTATACGCTGTAAAAATTCTATTTCTATATTCCTGCGTAAAAGCTTATCTGTAAGCTTCTGTGGTTAATTAATTCATCAAGCAAGAAATGAAAAAAATATATTTACACAGATAATCTTGTATACTATATAGATAAACGAGGTGTAGTCTTATACAGTCTCAGGTCGTCATTCCTCTGATGTTAGGTTAATTGAAACCCGATCGCCAAAGAACACAGGTATCCACGTTCTAATATTCAAATCCGTATAAAAGTAACTGCCTTTACTAGGATTTGAACCTTAGAACTAACGACTTCGAAATCAGCCGACTTGCGTTGACGAGCTCGCCATTACACCGACCCGGTGAGTAAATAAACTAAAACCTAAAACTTCTTTTACTAAATTTAATGTCGTATATATCAAGAGATATCGTCTTCATCGATTTTCGTCTATGTTAATATCGACTTCCTCAGACAGTTATTTGCGATTAAATTATTATATTATTAAATTTTATGGAACTAATAACATGTAAACAACACTCCCGGGACTAATAATAGATTGTGAGATATTCGACGAAATCGGTTAAGTAGTTTTTGAGTTATTAGGGCACACGCAGAATGAATTTAGTTTTTTATTTAAATAGATTTCACTCCGTGGAACGCGGGCGATATCTCTTTGAGAACGTTAATGATAAAGTTGGTGACTCAAAATATCTAATAAAATTCGTGTAATATGTTACACGAAAAGCGAACAATAAAATTCAACGCACACTTTGTTCGGTCTTTACTATTTACTCAATAGTAATATTATCTGAATAAATTAACGACTGAAACCACACTGCAATTCATATGGAAAAATATTTGTAGAAGAATCATTCAGATTGACGATTAATTTTAAATGAACATCGCTATACCGGTAAACAAACATATACATGGATATTATTATATTTATTTCATAGCTTTCGGCACGGAAAGAAGTATCATTATTAAAAATAATAAACGTCTACTTCGTATATTAATATAGTTCTCTTATCGTCTTTTCTTTCGAAATACGTGGAACTGAAACGTTAATTTTCTCGAGCGGTTTATTGTACGGTTCGTTGTGATTTTGGTTTAAGAAACGAAAATATTTCTCGAAACTGTTGAAGACAGATAAACTGTATGAAAATAATGACCTTTTTCAATTGTTTCTTGTCTTTATTCTACTTTTATACTAGCGATTCAAGAAGAATGTAACAAACTTTCACGACACATTCTACTGGTGAAAATAAAGAAGACACTTCATGCGAATATAAACAAAGGTTCGGAAACGCCTCATTAGCGAGTGCCGGTTGGAGAAAAATTTTTTAGATTAAAAAAAAAAGTTTTAAGGGAATTTGATTCTGAGTAAGACGACATGAATCAAATCCGCAGAAACTAAATACAAACGCAAGAATTTCGAAATTTATTAAAAACAAAACGTACATTCTTTTCTTTTTTTTTTAAATTTTGTTTCGTTTAATAGCTACTTACAATCTGCCAGATTTTAATGTTTTGTTTACCCCTTAATTGTTCCCAAGAATTACAATCCTGCTTAATTTTACTGAAGGCGCAGAAAACCGGGCTTAATCTTTCGCCAACCGACACTCGTTACATTTATAAACTTTCTTCTTTATTTTCACTAGTAGAACGTCTTAAATATTTGTTATAATCTTCATGAAACATTCTGTGTACGTAAAACGTGATTTTAAAATATATAAATATATATATATTTGCAAAAATTATAATTCATTCTTTCTATCGACGGTTATTTTATATTATGTTACGTTATATTTAAGAGTATTTTTTTTTTATGGATCTTTGTTTACGTGGTTAACAATCGCACGCTGAACGAAATCTTTTGTTCTGTCATATCGATTTACGATATTTAACTCTAAATTTCTGCGACTTGGGATGGGATGTGGGTTGTAATTTTTTCTCACTCCCCCTAGTAAATGACGTTGATTAAACGCCCTAATGAGCCTACTTATTACACTATTTATCCTTTAAAGTACCTTTTTTTAATTTCAGATCGTGAATATACCTTAACAAGTAAATTTATACTGGTAAAATATCCTATAAATTACGTACGTTTGCAGTTTTTATATCTCTAATGTTAAAAATTAAAACTACTGTAGATGTTAATGTGTTTAATACACATAACGTCATATTTTTACTTTAACATCTTTAAAAATATTTAGTTAATTTACTTTTTTTCCACTGATGTTTCTTATTTATTAATGGCCTAATGTATTTTACTGTATAATCAGATGTAAATCAAAAAGAAAAAAATTGCATAATCGGCTCAGACGTTATAGGAAAAAACGCGCGATTGCGTACTGTTTGTGTACATTTTCTAACTCTTTCTCTTTTATCATTCTTTCATTATATCTGTATTCTATTTATTTTTTTATAATGTTTAAGTTATTTTAAATAGTTTTTTGAAAAAAAATACTTTAAAATGTAATTATACTATTGAAGTCGATGAAATATAGTTTTTAATCGGATAATTTGTAACTGAAATTTATAATTTTTTTCAATACTCCTCATATGAACGTAACCAGTAAAAAAAAAACATTTTGATCAATTCCCCTATATAATCCAAAACTATAAGATTCAGTTTCAAGTAATAATACGAGTATTAATGGAATCCTGGGCGGTAGATAAAAGTGTTTTTAATTACAATTTAGATGCATATTCAGTATTAAATGAGGATTGTAACGAGTAATTTTAACGATAAAAAAGCATCCGACATTTTTTTAAAACTAGCTAACTAATTAGTGAAGTGAATAAAAACCAGTATTTACTTTTACTTGCAATTATACAAGTGTTTACTTGCAGTTCTGTGAATAAACAACGGTAAACCAAATACTTGACAAGTATTCTCTTTATTTGTAAAATAGGGAAGTGAATAACCTTTACTTATCAAGCGTTTACTTGTAACTACACGCAATTACTGATTCCGTTCAGACTTTACTTAAAACGAGTGAATAAAATCCTAAGTTCGGAAGAGTATTCAAGTATTTACTGGTAGAATTTCAAGGTAGCTATTTAGTAACATTATCAAACTTTCATTTAATTTTTTATACTTGGTATGGCTGTCTTTGTAAACATTCGTCAACCAAAAACGTACAAAGAAAGGCGAGTATTGAGTCCAAGAAAATATGAAGAACTAATTCGTTTTACAAAAGAATCGGTTGAATTTTTGACGAACGCTTTTTTGTAAGAAAATAATGAAAAGCGAGGAGGTGTTCTGTCATCGCAACAGAAGATGGAAGTATTTTTGCGGTACTTATCAGACCCTGGATTTCAAAACGGTGTCAGTGAAGACTTCGGGATTCACCGTTCTACAGTATGCAAAACTTTCGATTACGTTCTGAATAAAATAAACGAAAAGGCATCTGAATGGATTCACTTTCCACAGAATGCTCATGAGTTAAATGAAGCCAAGAGAAAATGGAGTTCTCGCTTTAAAATGCCGAGCGTAATAGGTGCTGTGGATTGCACGCACTTAGAAATAAATAAACCAACACGCTACGGAGACCGTTACGTAAACCGTAAGAAGTATCCCAGCATCAACGTTCAGGTAACATGTGATTCCACTGAAAAAATCACTAGCGTTGATGCTGCTTGGCCGGGTAGCACCCATGACAGTCGCATTTGGAAACGGAGCAGTGTTTGCCAAACCATGGCTAAATTTAATGGTACGGTATACCTTTTGGGAGACAGTTTTAAAACGGTGTTACGAAATCATTTTATATGGCATCTAAGTCGCTTATTTTGTTTATACGATGTAAAATGTTTTATTTAGACTAGAAAGAATATGACCATTTTTTCTCAGAAATGTATAGCTTATCTTACTAGCAACATATCGAAGTACTGAAACACATAATAAATTATGATATACGGCACGCAAAAATAAAAAGAAGGAATTTGTGGTCATAAATACGTCACTTTACTTGAGGTCTATAAATATCTTTTCTGACAAATGATATCGGTAAACATGTAACACATAAAGATTCGTAATGAATAAGAGTTTACAGTAAAAATGGTTTTTTGACAATATGAATAGCCTTTGGAGTGGTGGGAATTTTTATAAAACGTAGTTTTCTGAATCTACGTTCGCTTATACTAACATATGTTACTATTCTGTGATTTATGACTCGGGTTTTTCATCATATTTTGCCCAATTTTCAACCGATTTGCTTGAAAGTATTATTTTTAAAATCAGCAAACTATGTTTCATAACAGAAAGCAAAAAAAAATTTCGCTAATAAAAAACGCGGTAGAAATGCGCAAAGTAATTCTGCAATTAAATTATCGTAATTTTTGAGGCAATCAGATACCAACATATTTTCGCGGATACCAATCAACCGCGGATCATTATGATGGGAAAAGATTAAAACAAAAGAAACGTTTGATGTATTGACAAACGTGTCTGAACATGATGATGTACAGGATATGAATCATATAAGTGCTTACTTGATAAGTAAAGAGAATACTGGATAAGTAAAAGCAAAATGGGAAAACTACTGGCAAATACTTGGACAACTACAAATGTTACAAGTGTTTACTTATAAGTATTAGTAAAAGGTTATTCACTTAGTCTCAAGGGTATACTTTACTTGACCAGTATTTACTTTAAAGTAAAAAGTATAGTTTATTCACTTCACTAAATGCTTAAGGTACCGTTTCACATCAAGGCTTTTTAAAAATTCGGGAATCCGTGGTGCGTCTTTTAAGTCGATTAAAATTATTGGAAAAATATTTTTCAAGTACGGCTTGCCGGAAGGAAGGAAGTCTTATCCGCTATATTATTTCTAACGTACACCAATATAAATTTACTTATATTTTTAAAACTTCAATTTTATCACCTTTCATAAAATACAGAATTTATATTCGTGGGTTAATCCTGGGAAAACGATGTGAATTTTGTAGAGCAGGGGTCTGAGATAGTGAAACTTAGACGAGTACGTAAAAATGATAAAAATTATTTATATTATATATAATTTTAACGGAGTTCACTCCCGAGCAATTAGATCTGGTATTTCTGCTTGCATCAAAATCATACGCATTTCAACTTAGTTAATTGAAACAATTTTTAATTACCTCCAACAAAATTACTATATTATGTAGATTGCATGAATTTGTTTAATTATTTATATTAAAAAAAACTGGACTCTATTCCAAAATTTACAATCTGATCTTTCACGGCAGAAACTGTTTTGTTTTCGCTAAGGATACATCCTAGTAAAACCTTTCAAAAGAAAAGCTGGAAAATATAAGGGTAAGGAATATTCAAACGACTTGGGAACAATTTTTTTTTTTATTCCGAAACGAGAGCTCCGCCCACTCATAGCGAAGTTGTTACTTTATTTTCGTTTTATTACTTAATTTACGAAGTCAAGATTTAATTTAATTCAAAAAATAAACACAATAAATCAACTTTAGTAAGGAAATGTTTTCCTTTTTAGTTTTAATTCCGGTTCCATATCAATTAAAATATTAAAAAACAGATATACATTCAATCTTCACATGTAGAAAATAAATTAGATAAAGTACATGAATCACAATAATACAAAGGAATAGAGGTAATATATTTATATATATATACATACACACACACACACACACACACACACACACATACATACACACCATGTTTTAAAAATCTTATTTTATCTATATTGTTAATACATAAAAATAGTACTAATTATACTTATTTTTTTTTTTTATAAATAACTACCACAAGCATAAGTAAAAAAAATGTTCTACCTTGTGGGAGTATCAGGATATAAATATTTTTAAATCGTAAAAAAAAATTAAATCAAATCAAAGATTGCAGAAAGTAAAGCAACAGAAAATAAATAAATAAAATACATCAAAACTAATGATTGAAATGATTTGCAGCGCTACTGTCATGCCATGTCTATTTTTTTCCTATTGCTTTAAAAAGGGCAATATTCAGCTCGAGGACCGTCTATGTTAGCTGTCTCCTTACTACAGTTAGATTTGTGCGATAAACTCGAAATCTAGTTATAGAGTTTATATGAAGTTTATATAGAGGATGACATGTATGAATGTAAATGAAGTGTAGTCTTGTTCAGGCTCAGGTTGACCGTTCATGAAACGTGTAATTTGTTGTTCATGGTCGGGTTTAATTGAAACCCGACCGCCAAAGAACACCGATATCCACGATATAGTATTTATATATCTGCCGTTAACCACAATCTAAAAGTGCTTAAAATAGTATTTAATTAGTTTTTAATGTTTAACTGTCTTAATGTAGTAAATCTTAAATAAACAATAAAAACGAGTAAGTTGTCGGATTCTTTAAAATAACTTGTAACATAGATTTCTGAAAAATAAATCAATCTTCAGAACTATTCACAGGCCCTCCCCTAGCTCGTTAAACAACATTGTAATACACACTAAACTAGAGGGTAGTATACTGCTTTAACGGCATAATGTTCAATAAGCTAATAATTTATAAAATTTACACGCCTGAATTTTAATATTTTAGATATATAAGAAATATGAGGCCTCAATTAAAATGTTTATCTATTATTACACGAAGATATTTTATATTCACATTTTCAATCGCCGCGCAGCATCTTCATCCATCAGTTCTCGGTTAGTTAAAGTACAATCGGAGTGGAGTTTCAGCACCAAATATTTATTCGTTTATTTGTAGAAACTGTTATGTATTTTGTTTAAGTTATATTTTAAACTTAAATAATTAGAGTCCAGCCGTCTTTTAATACTAAATAAACCGTCTGCAGCCGTCTCGAACAGGGATTCCCCATATTCTTCCAAGAAAAGTCACAGCATTATCATCAGCGAACGAGATAATTAACCGATTTATTAAATTCAACTTAAAACCATCATTGACGTATATAGTATAAAAAGCATCGGGGATACAAGGCTCCGTGATGCAATCAACAAGATATTCGCTTGATTACGAAACGAAACGGAATAACAGTTAAGCGAAGACCGGATTATACGGACATTGGCACCATCCGTAATGATTGCGCGCGATGAATAATAATCGTTAAGTCAAAGAATTAAATAACACCAACATTCATGGAAAAAAGAGATACAAGTTACGCAACAAAATGAGAAAGAGATTGTTAAATTTTATCGCTACGTAAAATTGATTTTAATCCGTAAAGAAATATAGCGTAAAATAAAATGAATAAATTAAGATGAAATGAGGAAACAGAGAACAATAGTTGTAATATTAGTACAAGAGAATGATAATATATCAATATTATTGAGATAATGGATAAAACATATATTGGAAACTGTGATTTTTAATTTCTCACTATAAATAATCTTTTACGTAACTTGTAAAACGATTAGCGGCAGGGGGTTGATGCGCTATCTGCACAATAAGGTACCGTTATTTACACGATTAGAGCACCCTTTTAATTTTCGTTTTTTCACTTATACGAAATAATTTAAAAAACAAAAATAAACTGCTGCAAATAATTCATATGAAAAATTCTTTAATTGTCATTTTCAACCCGATAAAATAATTCCAAATCATAACCGGCATTAATTAAATCGTGGTAATTATACATAATAAATTAAACACATGAAAATTTGGTGAGAAATATACGCTTTAGAATAATTAAATAAAAATAAATACCACCTTGTTAAGAAAAAATGAACAACTCAACATAAACAAATATCATACAGATGAAATATTTTAACATATATATATATATATATACAAACACTTCACAGTTTACTTTCATTAGTTTCTTATCTCGATCACTTGAATCAACAAAATTTCTAACTACACTTTAACTAACGAATGAACGTACAAGCATGAGATATCATAGTTCTGATAAAAAAAAAGTTGCAAAAAGACAAATAATATACCAAATTAAAACCTGTTTTTTATCGGTACAATATTAAAATAAATAGCTACTTTAATAGACAACATGTTTATATTTTTATAAAAACAATCGTGATAATATGGCGCCCATTTTTAGAAATTTCCAAGCTCCACAACTGATAAATATATTATTAACATCGAGCAGAAAAAATATGACAAGAACTTAAAATTTTTTCTAATCAAATTTTAGATCACTTCGTTTATTACATCGCCGAACTTAAAATAACTTTTATCGATTATCCCAGTTTCAGTTTTACAATTGAAGTTAAAAACCCCTAAATCATTTATAAATTTGGAGCATATCGAGCTGGTCTAGTGATTAATTTGACGTCGTAAATAAGTTGTTTAATAGTTGATTTTCGAAGTCGAAGGTTCTGAGGTTCAAATCCTAGTAAAAGTTAGTTGCTTTTATACGGATTTGAATACTAGACGGTGTGGATACCGGTGTATTTGATATAGTTACTGTCCGATGACCTAAAAATACTAACGCTAATAATAAATATGCACTAGCATATTATTTGGGGAATTTATCGCAATAATGTGACTGAAGAATTTGCAAAGAAATTTAAAAATTGTATTCTATTTATGTTTAAGTCGCTATCTAAATTTATCTATTTAAGTTGAGGATTGAGGGAAGGCCATTATTATAAGATTGCGAATAAAGACAAATCTATAACGGCAGTAGCAGTGTTTTAGATTCGTTGAAGTACTACGTAAAGAGGCATGGAACACTTAAAAACAATACGCTATACGCGATTATTCCACCGGCCGATGTGACTAAGCCGAGCGATCTGCGTGCTAAGATACGCAGAGGACAATGTTTTTCAGAAGTAGTTTGCCGTACTGTAGAAGCAGTTAACTAGTGACTATGTAAACAAAGAAATAGTTCTTGGAAAGAGGCAACAAATCTATTAATAGAGTTAGTAATGGCCCAACCGCCAGAAAAACACAATATAAGCTAACATATTTTTTTTTTTGCAGAGAACTCACTACTTTCTGTAATATATGTTGTATAACTATTTCCCTCGACATGAATCTTAAGACAAATAAAATTTGTTTCTTAATCCCTATTGCCAAAAAATGGTGGGGGGGAAATGTATGGAATTTGATGACATGAAAACAAAGATTTCTTTATTTTTATATATATTAGTCGTAATTGTTTTTAAAATAATTGTTTTATCGATTTAACCGAAATTAAAAATCACTCAAATTCAGGTGATTTGTTTCACGTAAATATAATAACATCCTTATTTAGTATATTTAAAAAAAATAACAATAAACACATACTTACATTTACGATCAATGACAAGAAAAATAACCAAAATTTAATAAAAAAATTTGGAACACTTTGTAAACGTGTTCTACTGATGTAAATTTAAAGAAAACAGTTCTTATAAGAAAACCCTTCGTTTTCGATTATAGTCTTAGTTATTATACAAACTTATGTTAATTCTGCGGTAAGATGTATACTTTTAGTAAATAAATCACGGAGAAAACCGAGATCAAATTGTCTAAAGTAAACAATTTTAATAATTTTTCGATAAACGTCGTACCCTTTTATTGGAAAAAACGAAGAAATAAAAAGTTCCACAATGATAACATTGAATAACTGTAAAAGTTCACATAAGAGAACTAAATTTCTTACCGAATTATGTAAATAACGAAAATGAAACCTCCCGTATTGTTACAGGTCGGTAAAGAAGAAATTCGTCATTTCAGTCCGATTACTTTCAGTAGTATAGAATAATATAATAGCGGTCTACTTAAAAAAATATTAGTATAAGTTCTTTAACGTTAAAATAAAATATAAAAAAGAAAAAAGCGATTCGTAACAGAGACAAATCAAAATAGCATTAATAAAATTTTAATTAATATACAGTGAAAATTCATCAAAACACAAAAAGAATGTGCGCGTCATTGTACGTATCAACATCATTTGTTAATAAATAGTCGGAAAAACGAATAGAAAATATAGGAAAAAACAAACCAAACCGGGATATGAAAAGAGAAATGTATATAATGAAAAACAAGTAAGTGGCGTTACAAAGAAAACGTTGAGGGACTTATGAAGGGGGGAGGAAAACAAAGCGAGCCTGTGAGAGAAAGAAAATGAATGGTAACTGTGCCAGACATCAGATTTAATATTTTTCCACCGTCATAAAGCACGTAAAAAAGAAGACGTAACACCTAAGCCGCAATTTTATTTGCTATTATCATTATTAATTTAATTTTTTAAATTACAATACGATACTTCAGTAAAAAGAGACAGAAGAAAAATCATCGCAGTAACTAAATAACATCTACCAGCTTATAATACTCTAATATTATGTACTAAAAAACAAAACAATGTGCTACTGAACATCGTTGTACATATATAAAGCAAATACGCGCGCGAAAAGAAAAAAATTCGTAACCGCAATGTAACTCGCCGCGACACATTTATACTTGCAAACAAAACCTTTGTCTTTGTTTAAATAAGAAGTTAATTAAATTAAAAAATAGACCGATATTATTCATTATAAGCCATTTTTCAAATGAAGAGACTATATTATTACTTTTTACATTAGACATCAGCTTAAGTAAAGGAAAAACTGCTTTCCTCCATGTTACCATTATTATTGTTATTATTATTATAGCTATTATAATTATTATTATTATTGTTATTATTATAGCTCGTTTATTTTACAGTAAAACTGAAATAAATACAGAAAAACATTTTTTTGTGGAACTTTTCAAATTTGACGTAAAAATATTACGCCAAACATTTTACATGAAGTAGTTTTACGTATTATAACTACAATTACATTAATAATTTTTTTTTAATAGAACCGTCATCGAAATGCGGTAAAAAGTAAAAATAATCTTCGTCAAAATACTTCATTAATTTCTTAGAAACCTTTTTGAATCGGCGACTGCTTCTACAAAACTAATCTCTAGAAATAATATAAATTTGTTATGTAATACTTTATACGTATACTACATAAAAACCATTACCGATATTACATCCGTGGAATTCATATTTATGTCCTTTCGTTGCTTTTCCGTTTGCGATTATTACGTATTTTTATAGACGCCATCTTTAGGTCCTTTCAAGTACCACACAAATACAATCAAATATTTTGAAGCAGATTCAAAAATCGTCTAAGGAATTAATTATCTATTTGGACGAAATTATTTCTTATTTTTTAGCGCGTTTTGATGTCGGTTACATTTTTTTTTTATAATTACATCGTACATCCCTGCGTCTGATTAATAAATAAGTTATTCGGTGGAGTTAATGTGCTCATTTTTGGTGAAATAATGCAGCTGCCTTCAGTCAAAGGCCATTGGTGTTTTGTTTACCTTGCTTGGTGTGAAGCAAAATAAATTTGTGGCAACAGTTTTCATTCTGTGAGCTAACAATAAACATAAAACAAATAAATGACATCGAGTTCACCGATTTATTAAAATAACTTGCACTTTGGCGAAGTTACAACCATTCGATTAGAAATGCTTTACGAAAAAGGAGGGTACCTTTAACAGACGAATTTGCACATGGAAATACTGTAAGAATATTCCCAACTATTAAATTAGTCGATGAATATAATCCGACCGTTCCTGAGATGTGTGGTTGATTGAAACCCAATCACCAAAGAACACCGGTATCCACGATCTAGTATTCAAATCCGTGTAAAAATAACTGAATTTACTAGGATTTGAACGCTGGAACTCTCTTCTTCCAAATCAGTTGATTTGGGAAGACGCGTTCACCACTAGACCAACCCGGTGGGTACGATTTACTTAACCTATGTAATTTTATTTTAACAAAGTAACAACGCAAGTAAAGGCAAAATACACAACACTAGTATGTGGGTAAAATGCTAGCTAGGCGCTAGTTATACACGCTCTTAACTTCTGTGTTAAAACAATTGCCAACTAAACGCCTTAAAAATAAAACGTGTAACCAACCAAAATTAAACAAATAAATATTGCATATATCTATACTATTATATTAAGATTAGGGGGGTTTTCTTTATTAGGGATAAACAAAAAAATTAACCGGTCAATCGCAACCAAATTTTTACCCCTGTTTGTTTGGAAATTTGCCGTTTGAAGCACAAACTTTAACAAACTGAATTAATGAATTGTGAAATGTGAGTGTTTATCATTGTGTGAGATGGGTTTTAACTGAATGAATATGAATATCTATAAAACAATATCTTGATTTTTTTAAATTTAGAGTTTCAAAGGTTAAAAGTGATTTTTGACTCTTTCTTGAAACCCTGTTTTTTTTTTTAATTTCTCGGTCACAAATTAAGATATCAAACTGATTTTTGTGAGTATAATCTTCATGTAAACCAATTTCTAGATTTTATTAATTCGACCTTGAAAGGTGATGAAGAAAGGTGAAAAAAAATCTTGAACAATATAAATTTTCCCAATCAGCCACGCAACGCTTCAAACGGTTTCCCCACTCTTCATAAGAGTGTTGTTACTCAGAAACCGAAATATCCTTAAGATGGACGGTTACATTTTTTTTTTTTTTTGTATTTACTGTTCCAAAATGATGAAGTCAGGAACAAGAAAAAGTCGCATTAATGAGTTTTTGGCAAAGAAAAACATTCCTGTAGTTCCTCAACACCCTCATCCGACTTGAGTTCTTGCGACTTTTTCCTGTTCCCGACTTTAAAAAAACACCTCAAAGGACACCATTCTGGAACAGTAGAAATCATTTTAAAAAATGTAACCGTCCATCTGAAGGATATTCCGGTTTCTGAGTTCCAACACTGCTACGAAGAGTGGGAAAACCGTTTGAAGCGTTGCGTGGCTTCCCAAGGGAACTATTTCGAAGATGATAAGAGTCCATGTATTATTTGTTTGTTAATAAAACGTTTTTCTGAACCAGTCATTACTTTATTTACAGACATCGTATATGCGTCAAACAACTCAAGTAATCCGGTTATAAAGATACAAACCAATCGACCTCTTAAGCATGGCAATCAGTCAATCAATATGAAAAAACGCTGTTGTGATCATCCATCTCAAACATTTTATTCAAAAGGGTAATTAAGTAACTATACTATTTATGTTTTAAAACGGATAACAAATATTTTAACGTTTTTATTTAAAAATATAATAATAAAATTTAAAATATTTATGTAATGTACATTTTATTATAAAATATATATATAATATAATCACCAAAACGTATTAATTTAAAATGAAAATAATATTACCAATATAAAATTAAAAAATAAAATAAAAATATAATTGTCTAATCAATACTAATTGAATACAAAGAATTTATAAAATAAATTTATTTATTATAAATATATCCTCATTCAAAAGTGATGAAAGTTAACGCAAATTTAAATTCTACCAAAGAAACCTGTTCAATGTAACTAAGAACTAACTGCACAGTAACAGAATATAAAAGTTTCTTGTGCTCAAACGTATGATACCGAGTCAACAGTAAAAAACTGATCTTCACTAGTAGAGATAGAAAAGACGCTTCACTACCACGCGTATGTGCGTGGTCAGCAGGTTGCATGTACGCATAGAACTCACGCCTGCAAGTGCTCAGCACTGAATGTGTTAAGAAGAAGGTGTTTACGACACTAGAAGTCATCAACAGTTTCAAAAACTTAAAATACTTTTAAAATTCAGCTTGCAGTAGAACTCCTAAGTTTATCATCAGAAATGAGATCTCAGAGATGTAGTCAGTTTTTGGGGTTGATTTCTTTTTGTTGTAGTAGTTAGGTATGAGGGTATCATCCAGGACAAAGTTGTTTTCGGCCACGAGAATGTAGTTTAATGTCGAGAAAAAAATTATTAATTAAGTTTGGCTTTATTTAGATTAGAGTTATATGAAGTAACCGCGCGAAGATGGAGCTGTTTCTGAGGGAAATTTTGGGCTGGATGATTGTTTTTGTTTGGAGGTGTTTTATGAGAAAACTCTTAAATTAATTAAGAATAAAGCAGTTATCAATATAAAATATAATGTTCAACTTTGCCATTATTACTACTTAAATCTTATAATCATGTATTTTAACATATTAATCATCATTACTTTATTACTGAATTCTAAGAATACTTTACAGACTGAATTCTAAGATATTTTAACTATCTTTTAATACCGTTAAGACACTAGCATCGAAAACGTTTTCCTTGTAGCATAGTTTTAAATGTTTTTTAAACTAAAAATTAATTAAACAGTATATTTCTGTTTAACGTATCGCCAAAACAGGTATTTTATTTTCTTATTTTTATTTTATTTTAATTCTGTTTAAAAGAACTGTTGAAAGGGACAATGTTGTAATATGACCGGCATAACACACCTGTGTATCAGATTCCTGCCAATTAAGAAAAAAGTAGTAGAAACTAAAAATGAAAGGGATTCTCAGAAGGCATCCTTTTTCTAAGGCTAACAGGTCTGTTAAACAATCGCTCTTTGTAATACTGCCCATGGCACACCCCCAGCAGATATTGTTCAATGAAAAAGGTTACCGGACAGTATTACCGCACAGTAGGAATTTATGGAAAAATGTAAGGCCGCGGTTCTCACGCTTCAACAGCGACGGAATTCGGGTCTGGTTCGGCAGGTCAAGAGGATACAAGAATAAATACTCCATGACCGGCGAGTTAAAATCAGTAAGAAGCGAATATAAACGTAGTGCAAGTGTGTTCGACGCGATTGTGAAACGATGTGCAGTAACAAGTGTAAACTGACGTCACAAGCATTGCAATGAGGATAGTGGGTGAATGCAGGAAGTTGTTCGGTGAGTTACTAACAGGCAATTAGTGAAAGAGATAAAGTACTAAACTCGGTCATAAATTGTTAGGGTAGTTTTATTTGTAAACAGCAACGGTACTTGCAGAGAATGGAATCGAATGAACTGTAGACTTATCTTATTAATACTATGCTACTTGTTAAAGTACTACAATACTTATACTACGTGTTAATACTAGGGATCATTATAACGGTTTTTGTCAATGAGACTGAATTCTGGTTTTATTATGATTTAACTACCAGTAAATAAATCCCGTCCTTACATGAAATTCAAATTTGTACGTAATTTATCAATTATTATTATTTTTGTTGTTCTTTTACTATTATCGGTTGTTGCTTATTATGGTCGTTTTTTTATTATTATTGTCATTATTATTATTACTTATGTTTTTTTATGTTCTTAAATTAATAAATTGTAATGATATAGACATTTTTAAATGTTAGTTTTTTAATATCCTGATCGAGCCGCGAACACGCAACAATATAACACCAACTCTTTGAAGAGTACTTAACGAGAGGTAAGGATCGCTCGAAGAATATCTCACTGAACATTAAATATTAAAAAAATGTTTATAAAGTTCCATTTTTGGTGATTTCCTAGTGTTGTAAGGCACACGTTTTACCTACCTACAGCCTGATTATTGAAAATTTACTAATCGCCTTTTTTCCAATTAATCAATGGTCCTACTAATCGAAATTATAAGAGGAGTTTTATTTTAATAAAAATTCTATCCAGAATGATTTATTACGATTGTTTTTGTAGTTCTAATTACATATTACAATACAAATACATAATTATTATATGTATTCCATTAAAAATTCGGTTCACATATACAATTAATATACTTCATAAATCGGACAAATCTGTGAAAAATCACATCTAAATGATTGAGTGCATCAAAAAAAGATTTAATTCAATCGAATATGTATGAAATAAAATTATGTAATATCTTAATGGTAAAGTGTTAGAAAACTGAATCCGACTGGCTGCTAAAAATCAACCGGCTACCATAAAAACACATTACAGTAAAATTTGTTTTGATTAACCACATACAGGTGAAATCTGTCGTCGCATCTTAGTTGGTTCTGATAAAGTAGAGATAAATAAAATTTAAATTTTTTTCATTGTTTCTCCCGTCAACTATCAGTTGCATAGGATAAATAGGTTTTGGTTTTTCCTTGTAATCAAAAAACATGTTTAAGATAATAGTATTATTACCAGGTTAGTAAACTTATGGATGCACTTTTTTTTATTCACAAAACAACCAATAAACAAACATAAAATCAAGCAAACTATATCGAAAAGGAAAATTGCTAAATACAGTTCTTTGAGACCCCAAAGGAATTATCTTGAAAGAATTCATTGAATCTGAAATCATAATAACTTCATATTAAAGTAAAAACAGCTGATGAAACTACAAAGGCGAACCAAAATAAAAGCCAGAGAATTATTATTGTTACGTCTTCGATGTAACAACCCGCACCCTAATCCGAAGGTGACAAAAAACCCTTTATTTGAGCAATCCACCGACCGGGAAATCTCAATCTCAATCCGGGTGGTGACTGTGTGGATATGGAATGAAGTTTGTAAGTGTTAAAGAACATGACAAAATCTGTGTCTTTTTTTTTATTGAGATGTCAAGAATGAGTAGGTATCCTATTCGTTAAATACAAAAAAAAGGAACTAACCCAGTATTTGCCTGGAAGGACCAAGATAAACCACAGCTAAACCTTTATCATACAATTTATATATGCAGTTTAATTTCAATTTACTACCTACTTTTGCTGTTTGAGTAAGGCGTTTTAGATCTTAACAATTGTTATATTTTGCCTTTAAACTGAAGTGTTATACTGAAGATAACGAGCTTAAAAAAAGAATAATAGTGAATATGAAAAAAGAGAGTAAAAAGGGAAAATAAATGCGGTTGAAAACGCGGTTGAATTTCATGTAAACCAATAATTTGATGCGATCAACTGACAACTGTTAATTCCTTTCTATATAACTTCGATGTTTTAACTAAATCTTTAAAAAATAATTAAAAACATAATGATAAAGAACAATAAAGCAAAAAGCAGATAACAAAATAAAATATTATAAAGATAATTAAATTCACTAACAAAGACGATTGTGCTATTTATCTGACCGATTTACTGTGATTTCATTTGTTCAAAACAAAACATATGTCACTAGTTTTGCTCGCTTTATTAGACAAGCACATACAGCTGTCATCCGACTCACTTCAGGACTAATAAACGACTGCATCAATTCGTGTCCATCGACATATCCTTTACTCAAGAGTTATTCGTTATCAAACAAAGCATTTTAAATGAACAATTAGATATTATAAAAATGTCAATTACCTTTTTAATAATTTAAATTGAAAAATACTATTAAAACAAATAAAAAAACGTTCTGTTAAAAACAAACTACCAAACGATGACGCTGAATTTTAAAAATTCTCAAAATACGATACAATTGAACCCCTCATTTGTATGATAAAACCTGAAAATTATTTACACCTTAGGACCACTCATTTAAATAAACATAGTAAAAACAAATTCTACATCGATTCTTAAAATTAGTATAATTAAATAAATAATTCGTATAAGCAATAACAAAAAAAATAGAGATTATAAAATTCCTTAATACAAATCTTTATTGTACGTTACAAAATAAAAAAAATATATATTTTAAATAATACAGTTTTGAAATATTCTAACAAAATATAAATTAAAAAAAATTAAATCCAACTTAAATTGACAGGAAAAAAAGAACTCACTATCTAGAAATAGTAAAAATAATTAATTATATAAGAAAAAAAAAAGAAGAAAAATGTACTAGACAAGAGGCATTCTCTTAACGGACCGCCCGAATGAGTTAGTATACAATACCTAATACCTTAAAAATGCACTGTAAATGCTACTACGCTTAAAAAGTTTATAAAAATCCAATTTTTAAACGTGAAAATATATTTTACAATTATTCCACTTCATAAAATATGTAATAAAAATATAAAATCGATGTATCTTTTACCTAAATTAAATATTTATATACTTAACATCAATCGACCTCCTGGGTTTAAATTATATACACCACGTTGTAACAAATAATTTAGAGATCGACATTTTATCTTACATTCTTAGAGTGAGCAGAACGATTCAAACAGAGGTACAGAGGTACAGAGGTACGGCTTCAATATTGTAAGAATCGATTAAGCTTTATTCAGAATCGATTAGGCTTTATTCAGAATCGATTAAGGTGTCATGTTTTGGTAAAGCATATAAATATCTGACTCGCATACTGCCGTAGACTAAAAATCCTTTCATTATCAGCACTAGCAGCGTAAGTACTGTTCAGCTAGCAAAACAGCTAACAGAGCCTGCTGTGCAATTTTGGTTTAATGAAACGAAATTTTTGCGACAGTTCAACGTAATTTTTGCATTCAGAATGCAACACACCTACAATTAATCCCTTGCCTCAGTATTTTATTGAGACAATATTATTCTGTTCGACATGAAACATCAATAGATCAACCGCGTGTTTCTGATGTGGAACAGATCAGGGAAAGAGCTTTGTGCAAAGTGCTCATAAACAGACAGGACATGTGTATTTCATGAAACTGCCATTCCACAAACGACCGTTTGGCGTATATTAACAAACATTTGACCCTTTAAGCCGATCATATATATATATATATATATATATATATACTATTATGCACGAAATTATAGATTTAAATAACGAACTACTGCATAAATCGGATAAACAGAAACTGAAAAACGAGATCATTAGCAGCGAGTCGACATTTCATGTTAAGGTAAACACTAAGTTTTTTAATCGATTTATAGAGTTTTCTGCTCGTTTTCGCATAGTTTGTGAAACAAAATGACTGTTTTTTCTCCCCAATAATATTATTTACTTGATAAGGTAAAATAAATAAAAGAATAAAAATTTTATTTTAATCTGAAGGAAACAATTATTGTTTACCTGGATATTCACACGCTACACAATTTATGGATGGGAAAAGGGTTTTCATAGAGAAGACTGAAACTGTTTAAAGTTCGCTCTTCACTACTTATCTGTAGCAAAAAGATTTTGTTACAATAAAAATTCAAGTCGGATTAAAAACCGTTGATAAAAAAAGTTCTGTGCTGAATATGAGTAAAGATGCCTCAAACTACTGAGAAACTGTGATGGAATTGGTATTCAATACCTAAATAGAATTTAGAGGACCCCCTTTGCGAGAATTAGTTTCTGTCGATTATTTTTTACTAGTATCCCAAAGCAAACATGGTTTGTACGTGTAAGCCCTTACTTTCCATACGGTAAATGTTAGTAATAAAATCAATTTTTTTAAACTATTTGTTTTTTTTCTATTACATCAATTTTCCCACAATTAAATTTCTACGTTTCGTATTTATTAGTCGTTTTAGCAATTCAAACGTAAAAAACGTGTCTTTAGAAAACAAATTTTTCTGTTTACAAAGGATATTATTATTATTATTTTTTTAATAATATCCGTGATAAGATATAGTTCTGCAACCCGTTTTATTCAATTTGTTAGGTTAATACCCATAAGAAACAATCAGGTTTACCCCTAAATTTGGGTTCCTAGAATTTTATGGTTTTATTTCACTCTTTGCCCAGGAATCTGAGTGAAATATTTCGCTAGCCGTAACTCACAAACGGTGAGTTTTCGAGCCCATGTTTATACGAACTTTTTCATTATTTTCGCAAGTAGAATGAGTTCAGAAAGCGTCGGTAACATTACGTGAAACATTCTGTATATAATCTTGGTCATTCCGTAATCTTTTGTAAGTTTTGTGAACCGGGTTTTATTAGCTTCTTTATTCAGACAATTGAGCTGTATTATTTCTCCAGGTTGTCAGCTCTTTTGAACTGATGACTTTAAGTACAAATTAAATGGCAGCTGTATCATATAATATTCATTTGTTTTATAAAAAAAAAAAAATTAACCGAATGTTTGTACCTATATTAGCGTTCATTTCTAAAAAGTGTACTATAAAATTTTTCCGTTAAAAAAATTCTTGAACAGAAATGAAAAACTTTCACCCCTTTCCCAAACAAATTCAATGGAATTCATTAGAACACAAGATCATTTTCTAAAAGTTGGCAGCTTTGACCGAACTTTTATATTTTTGTACTTGGGGAATTTAAAAACATTAGAAATAAAAAAAAGAAGCTGAGCGAGATATTTTTACCAATACGTAGGTCTGTTCAGAAAATAACCGAACATTTTTACATGCGCGCCAACGGAGATATTTAGTGATGTGCGGTTGGCAGGACTGTGTTCTGCATAACCTCCTCTGTAACCACATGTTTTTGGGTTGTTGATATCTCGTTTAGTTTTTATGTTATTGTTATATAAGTGCAACGTGTTTAAGTGTTAGGAGCGATTTTTGTAAAGTGCGATCTTCGGGAGCAATGATACAATGTAAAATTTGGCGTGAAACTGGGAAAAACTTTCACAGATATGTTTCAACTTTTAAAACAAGCTTACGGAGATGATGCTCTGGGTCGTATGAAATGTTACGAATGGTTTTCAAAATTTAAAAGTGGTCGTCAATCAATCGAAGATGACCCTCGACCTGGAAGACCTTCGACTTCAACTGATGACACCTGCGTTCAGAAAATCAACGATCTGGTGATGCACATCACAGACCGACTGTCAGAGAACTTGCGGAAGAGGCCAGTATCTCAATTGGATCATGACATGACATTTTGACTGAAAAATTGAACATGCACCTAATTGCAGCAAAGTTTGTTCCGCGTTAGATAACCATACAGCAGAAATAACATCGAGTGGACGTTTGTCGGCAACTCCTTGAACAAACCTATGAAGATGAAATACTCATGCAAAGGAACATAATAGGAACGAAAGCTGGGTTTGCGGCTACGATATCGAGATGAAAGTTCAATCATCACAACGGATTGCCAAAGGATCACCACACTGCAAGAAAGGACGTCAGTCTCGATCCAACGTCAAAGTGATGCTCTCTGTTTTTTTCGATTTTAATGGAATTATGCATTTTGAATTCTTGCTTCAAGATGAAACGGTGAACCGAGCGAACTATCACGGCGTTTTACAACGGTTACTTGAAAAAATTCGCAAAAAGAAACCAGAGTTCTGGCGAAACAACACAAGGTTCCTTCACCACAATACCACCGCACACTCAGCTTTGTCAATTCGTCAGTTTTGTGCCAAGAATCAAATGACTGTCCGCTCTCAGCCTCCCTACTCGCCAGACCTGGCTTTTTGCGATTTTTTCTCATTTCCGAAATTAAAATCAGCGATGAAAGGACGCCGTTTTAAAACTATTGATGACATTAAAACAAATTCGTCACAGACCTTAAAAGCCATTTCAAATGAAGCTATCCTGGACTTCTTCGCGAAATAGAAACAACGATGGATAAAGTGTGTGAATAAGGGAGGAGAGTACCTTGAAGAGGACAAGGACCAATAAATTAATTATAAAGATTAAAAAAATAAAGTTCGATTATTTTCTGAACAGATCTCGTAACAATACATTTTCTCTGATAACAGCGGAGAAGTTAAAAACAAACTATAAGAGAATATTTTATAAAAAAAGAAGTAAACGAAAATGAAAGAATAATTTTAAATGTCAAATGACAACAGTGTAAATTGAAGTACATCTTAAAGTACAGGTAAATCATTTATAAATATACACGCATGCGCATGCACAATTTCCACTCTCGTACACACAGTTGTTTGTTTAGTCTGCTCTTATGAAAGGTATGATTGCGAAGCACAATATTTTCTATACTATTCAGAAGTAACAGCAAACAATACAATAGGAATTAAACAACAGTTTTTTGGTTTTTTTAAATTAATAATCCTTTAATTTTAAAAAAATGAAAAAAGAACAATCGAAGCAAAAGCATTTACAGAAAAAATCTAATGCACTGAACTGCTCCTTCTAAAACCTTCCGATGATATTAAAAAAAAAAAAAACAAAAAAACAAAAACTAATTAAATGTTTTTTAACAAAAGATCAAGCAGCTTTATCTTAAAGACCCGATATAATCATATTCTCCTGTGAGACATTAATACTACTTATGAAAAAATTAATAAAATAAAAAGTTTAGAAAATATTGTATTTAAAATAATCTGTAATGATGTATGATTTAATGTACTGTATTCTAGACTGGTACCACTACATAGTCGTTATCAATTGTGACTTATGGCAGCGATAGTATATTACCTTCAAATATAAATAAATAATGTCCTTGTGTTTGATGTTTTTTTATACGTACCAGTCGCTTCTAAGCTCTGAAAAGTCGGAAAAAATGCCTTGAATATTTACACTAGCAGAGAAACGTTCGATATGTTTTACTACAGCGGTCTTTAAAGTAATATTAATTAACACCTTAACTAGACTGAAATGCGTTGCTATTTAAGTTATTAAAAAGTTGACTAATCTTTGTAATACGTACAGAAGAAATATTAATTGTATATCACACGCTTTTATACCTCGACGTAGAGTTTATTTACGATAATCTCTAGAACAATCTGTTTCTTTTATCACTGTAACTAATTATTTTATATAATAAAAAAAAAAAACGGGCATGATTTTCTAGAAAGATTTTTCATCTTTTAGGAAATAATAATTATTGAAATAAGTAATGATAATTAATAAATAATAATAATAAAAACTTTTTTATGAATTTAAACTGCAACTCATTTCGTACCGAAATTAGCTTTATTAACCGTAAAGTTGGGTTCAATGGTTTTACTAGAAAGACCGGTGACAGCATACAGAAAAGATCGGACAAAAAAATAATAAAAAAATGGATCGGAGAAAGCACGGGAAAAATTTTTAATTCAATTTTAGCAAAAACGTAAATATATTTTTTAAAATCGTAACTTTAACGTTACAACGAGTAAATCTATAAAACTGGCCTCTGTGAGCCTAGGCACCTCACTGGCCTAGGTAACGCAAAAAATTGTCCCGTCGAATGAGCAGGCATTTATAAATTGATCTGTAAATAGAATAATTGCAGTTTAGGATACTTAGGATAAAATGAAAGAAAGATTGAAACCGGAATACAAGAGTATTTGGCTAGTAAATATAAAGACAAGAAAAATCGGTTGAAATCCAATATTGCCTCGAAATTAGAAAATTAGTTTATAAAAATGTACGTAATAAACAGTAAACGGAGAGTTGGAAAATTTACTTTTGTCGATAGGGAAGCAAAAACTTCATCGTTGAACAACGATAAAGAACAAAATGGCCAGTTTGAAGGTGAAATTTATTAAAAGTCCTTTTGTGAAAGATTTAAATCCTAAGGACATTAAATTGTTATCTCAAACCTTAAAATTCTGTTCCCGGGTGCGAATAACTCTGATTCGTTTAAGGTTTATCGTATCTCTGAGATAAGTTTACCTACTCGAGACGTGCACTAAGCGATCTGAAACGGAGGTATACTATAGAAATTTTTGCATGAAATTTATTATTTCTACTAGGACTGCCTAGAACACTTTGTATTTTATTTTTCTCTAAAATCCCGGGGAAAAATATTTGTTTCCGGTATTTTTCGTAAGTACTACAAAGTTGTCATCAAGTTTTATTAAAAATATATAATTTTTTAATTAATTTTTTTTTATAACCGTATCTTCTACTTTTTCGGTAGTATTTTATGTTACGATTACTGTTATTAACAATAAGTTATTTTATATTTACTGAACTTTGAGAAAATGTAAAATTTACTTACACAAGTCTATCATTTGACGGACAGTAAAACAAATGTATCGTAATTCACAACAATATTTATAGCGTAGAATATTCATTATTAACAAATAATAATTACAATTACAGCTTAATTTAAAAATAATCAGCTGGAAAGTTGGAGTATTAAAATAAGAAAAATAATACTACCAATGAAACAAGAACACTGCTTAGTAATCATAGTAGAAAAATAAACAGAGGTAAAATATTACTAAATAGTAATAACATTGCTACTGCTAATACAATAATGCTTCGCAGGAAAAAATAATCCCCTTTGATAAAAAACAGATCAAACTATTATCAACAAATAACATAATGCAATTCAAAAAACAAAAACACACCAAAATTAAACAAACTTCAAAACATAGTACGATATGTGATAAAGCTGAATTAACTTAACAAGTATTCATTCATATCTAATATAATTCATTACTACAACACATAGGGTTCTGATTACATAACTTCCTCTAAGAAGTGGTTAAATATTTTTTCCTCAAATATAGATATTACATGCGCAATACACATATTGTTATTCATTTTTCTATAGAAATAGGGTAATTGTTCTTAAAATCAAGAGATTTAATTAAAATTTTACTATTTCGCATTTAAGTAAGCGATCAAAGATTTGATCAATTTTTCGTTACAAAGTCAATGTAACATTTAATTTAGATACGAGTATTTAAATCCTGTAGTCCGGCTACTGAAATAACAGAGTATGAGCATTTATATTTTGTAACCAGGGATTATAAAAAAAGCCACCGAAACAAAAAAGCAATTTTAACAAAGGGGTAATTGAACTATTTTATTAAAAACTCGTTTAATTAAACAAGATACGCGTCGTTTAGATTTTCAGTAAAATTTCGCTAATCATGGATTTTATACTCTTTATTTCCTATGCCCAATAAATTAAACAAAACAATTCCGTAAAATATGCAGTTAACATTTCACATTTTTTATTTTACTTCTAAAATTTCAGGTAGTTTCAATAACAATTTCAACGGTTCTTCTAAAAAAAACCAATCATCTCCATCTACGGTAAAAAAATTGTATTTTTAGTATTAATAAACAGTTTTATAAAATAAACTCAGAATTTTTTTAATAAAAAAACGAAATTTTATTTTAAATATTTTCGTATAGATTCCGAATTTTTGTTCCTGAGAAGTAAGGGTTCAAGTATAATCCATAATTGCTTAAAGTGCAGCCTACCATTAAAATCAATAATCTAGAACAATAATTTTATTTGTTTGCAACAATATTTTGCTTTAGATACTATTAACACTTCAACAAATTGTAATGAAAAAATTAAGGCGGTCCTGATCTAATCACAATATACATTTTGTATTAACAAAAATTATATTTTCCACGGGCGTAAGCAAAAGGTTCGCGTATTTTTAACGGTTTTCAGATTCAGGTTTAATTATTTTTGTTATACTTACATTTTATTCTTCTTATTATGAAGTACAATGTTGTAACTTATATTTATTTACACAAATTTTGTTTGAAATTAAAGTGTAAATTAATTTTTACTTTACCAGCTATAGCTCGCTCTTATTGTTGCTGCTGCTGCTGCAGTAACAGTAAAGAGAAAGATTATAGCGATCGGCCAAAATTTTGGGAATTAGGATTTATGCAAATGGTTAAAGCTTCCAAACCCCCTAGTACAAAAAAAGGAACAAAAGAATTATAGAAATCTCCGCGACTGTACGTACAACTCCCGCTACGAGAGCTTGGTATTTTTTATCTTTGGATTTAAATCGGTGAAAGGGAGACTTTCGCCATTTTAAATATTTTACTTCTTTTGCGGTCGTTGAAAACTGAGCTTTTAGAACGATGAAAGTATTTATTAATTTATTTAAAATTACAAATTTTTAAGTCGATCGGGTTTAGAAGTAGGAGAGATATTCAATATTATTTCTAAACAATTTTTACCTTATAACAAATTAACCTTACTTTTATAAGTAATAATAATAAAATTAAAATTTAATTAATTTAATAAGATACTTAAGTATTTATAAGGTAATCTTTTACCTTATTAACAAAAACAAAATTTGACCTGATATTCGACCTCATCTGACAAGAGATATCCGAACATCATGGACTTCCATTAATAATGGGTACCCATATTTTTTTATAAACTATAATTTTTTTAGTCTTCTGAATAATATTGCACCAAATGGGGGTAAAAGATTATTTATCGAGGTAAAAGATTATTTCAATAAATTAACAAGAGACTGAATGGAAATCATACTAATATATCAATTTTTTTAAACTTTAATATTCAAGATTGAAAATCAAAATGTCTCTAGTATAAATGCGACCCGACTTAAGAATTAACAAACAAAACTTTTTGGCGATTATAATTTAAACACAGTAGCACAATTTTGATAAGAAAAACGTAATTTAGTTCGAGGGGGACGACTGCACTAACAATTTTAATTCTTTTCTTAATTATATAGTGCGATCAATTTATCGCGCACATCATCTGTCTTGAGCACATTGACATTGAGTAACCAGGTTTTAGCAATTTTTGAAAGTTACATTAAGCGGTTGCATTTACTCAGAACAATAGATGTTTGGTCAACACAAAACCCACACATCATACACGAATCGCCGCTGCCCTCACAGAAGGTAAGGGATTGTTGTGCGATTTTTTGACGACTAATAGTGGACCAGATTTATTTTTTACGAAACATTTGACAGTCCGGCATACCAAGATATAATTGTGCGATTTGTACCTCTTCTTCAGCCTGATGAACGCCATTGTTACCTGCAACGAGACGGGATAACGGCCGTACATTTACAAACACAATTGAATTTTTGAAAAAAATGATTGGTGATCGCACGATCTCAAAAGGTCTGTGGCCCCTCGTTCCCCTGATTTATCGTCACCGGATTTCTTTCTTAAGGGTTTCTTGAAAGGACGTGTATATCAGCGAACCCACGTACTCTACAAGACCAGGAGCGAGCCGTTACTGCAGAGATGAATTGCATTAGCCTTGATGTCTTACGAATGGTGAAAAAAATATAGTTCGAAAGGTTCGAACCTACCTTGAGGAAAACGGTGACATTTGCAACACTTGCTGTAAAGCATTATCAGTTGTGCATAACTACATTCCACGAATCAAATCAAATGCGAGTATCTCTGTATTCCATAGTCCATAGTCCATAGTGGAATTATAATATATAGTATCACGATGAGCACGATAAAATGATCGCGCTGTACTTTCAATGCTATATAATTTTTAAGGTAAAAAGATTTGACCAAATAGTCAAATCGGATCCAAAGTTTCTTTTTTAAAATTTGGAATCGTTGACATAACTGTGCTCTAATGACTAGATAATCAAATCGTTAATATTTAAAATCCCTATATATCTGAAATAAAAATTTGTTATGGGCAAAGCCGGGAAAGTTGTATCCCGGCCTTTTACTTTATATTTTTTTAACGGATGAACTGCGGTCCTTTAAATTACTGTTTTCATTTAAATATTACGGGGCGGTTTAATTGCTAAGAACACTGGACTGAGCATGCGCACTTATGTATAATACGTACCCATCAGTTCGTTATCGACCCATCAGCCCCTCTTGCCGGTAATCGGAGTGTTGCTTTAAAAGCTGGTTGTGGAACGGCTCATGGAGAATAAGCAAGAATGGCATGCCACAACTAAGGGTAGGTCCTTGTATAGATTTATACAGGACTTGGGGGCATGGTACGCCTCTAGTTCGTTTTTAAGGGCAACGGGAGCCCAAGTGCTCTCCAACCACGCGAATTTGAACCGATATTTGTTTCGGTTCCACCTGGCAGCTGATGAGCTGTGCGTCTGCGGGGAAGTCCAATTGAACGAACACATGTCGTTCGACTGTCCAGCTCTTTGGGGCGCCAGAACTCAGGCCACTCTGGAACTGAGGGGTCAAGGGGAAAATTGGCCACTTATAAGCGGCGAGTCAATGTGGCACGAGCCGCATTGTCGAACCGTTTGGGAGTTCCTTGATGCCGTTGCTTTGTTCAACCGGCATTAGTAGTTTAAGGGATAAAAGACTCCTACCGCTTGCTGTACGAAGTAACCCTCGATAAATGGCTGGCCATCGGTCAAATACTGCTCCAAGCGCTAAAATAAGGTGGATAGTTACTTGCTGGCATTTAGCGATCTAGGCGTGGCAACAAATTGCTGTCCTTGACGAAAAAATTTTAATTTATTGACAAGTCATATATTTTAGTATGTAGACGGGGTGCGCCTACCCATTTTAGTAATATATGACAAGTGAGCGGTGGGACTCGCTTGCGAGTGATGTAGGGCACCACGCTTTTCCGCTTACGTAGTTAGGTAAGCTCTAGGAGCTAAATAGGATGTTGGTCGCTAAACCGTTTTGAGGAACAGTAGCCGTTTGTGGTACGGACATTCGGTCTTATGCTTTAGGGCGACCGAATGGGGTGGTGGTGGTGGTGGTGGGAGTTACGCCAGACAAACCAAAATGTATAATACGTCTGTATGGACTTCCAAACCCACAATCTTCAGTTCATTCCGTGTTATGTACAAGTAGATAACAATGTATTACAGTATAAAACCATTACTAGTTTGTACGGTACAATAAAAACTTTAGATATTTTTATTGTAAGCCCATTATAATTAATAGTTTGACTAAATTCCTAAGCAGAAATAATAACAATATCTTTTAAAATGCAAATTTTTATTTCAAAATTAAAAAATTGCATATTCTTTATTTATTTATTTTTCATTTAGCAATAGTAGTTATTTTTTTTTGACAAAGCAGTAAAAATTATTCAACGATTGAATACAACATTTAGAAACCTTTCCAACAAATTAATTCTTATAAATAACATAATGATTAAAAATAAATACATACTACTAACACGTATAATTTATACATTTGGAGTAACAGTTCTAAACTGTTTAAACATTACATTTTTATAATGAACCAGAAAAGTTAGTATATTTCATTTCAATACATATTTGATCTTATCGTATACAAGAAAAGATACTTGTATACCTCCGGTCGTCAACGCAAAACAATTTACCAAAATAAAATCTTTCATAAAATAAGAAGGAAAAATTACATCCTATAAAAAGAAGCTCCCTAATTTCACAGCTATAAGACTAAATCGGTTTGCGTAGTAGATCAACGTCCTCGATTCGATAACCAAGCCATTAAATATTATTACAACACAACTGATGATATTGCAAAAACGATAAATCAAGAATAATATGTTTTATTTAAAAAGAAAAAAGAGAGAGAGATTTATTTAAAAATCTGACGAGAGACGTCAGATTCCGGTGGCTTTAACACCAGATAACGTCGTCAGACACATGCTCCAGAGTGAGAATGGATGGAGGGAGGTAGAGAGAGTGGCTCGTACTAACAGCGAAGCGGCAGGAGGAACCCCCTTGACGTGCACACGGCCCTCGATGTCAAAAGAGCGTCGAAATGTGTTTTATTTTTGTAGTTGCTAATGTACTTTGCTAGATTAGGAATTTATGATTGTATTATGTGTCTTTGCTCATGTTGTTGTTGGATTATGCTGCCGGATATACCGATGGACATGGAGTGGGGAAATATTTATTGTGTGCGGTGCTCTACCGCTGACGCCGAGGAAGACATAGCGCAACAAGTAATGAGGGGTCATGGGAATGCGTGGGGGATCGAGGAAAGGTACAAGTCCATCTTGATGCGTGTAAGGGCCAGGGAGACAGCCTTTATGCCTAGGGTGTTCGGGCCTACTCACGCGCAAGAGTGGGTGGGTCGGAGCTCCCCGATGATGGCATGGGGGGGACGCGTAACAGTGAAGGGCAAACGAAATGTGTGTCTTGATCAGGTACAATAGGGACTAGAAGGGTGCTCTCCTGCGGAGAAAAATTCTGATCACCGGAAGAGGAGATTAGTATGTTTTCGAGGAGGCACGGGAAACCCCGATGGGATGTCCGAGTTCGGACGAACTAGGGAGGGCAGACTGCGCTGCCATGAAACCCTGAGGCGACTGTGTTAAGCTTTTTAGCGTGGGCTGGTCGTCTTAGGGGAATTTAAAAAAAAAAGAAAAATGATCGTATAGGGTTTACAGTATTTGGAAAAAGAGGATTCATTTTTTAGCTGTTTGAACCACAAACTGAAACGAAAAAGAAAAAATAAATTTATTTATATACAGTGAATAAATTTTAATGAAAAACTTCAACCGAATATTAATCACCTACGTAACAATATAATTAATAATACATCGAAGTACGTATACAATAAATTAATGTATATATGAATACGAATAACCTATCGCCCTTTCGATTAAAAGGTAATATAGCTCGTAATGTTATGGGAATAACATTTGGAGTGATTCAGATAATTTATACAAAACAATGCTGTTCCTCGAGTGACAGAAATAGAAATAGATTGATCGATTTAGTTTAGTTTTCCCATAAGACGTTACGGTTTTACATTCCAATGCCTAGAGCGTTCCACGAGCAAAATAGTTTAACATATAAAAATAATGCGATTTAAGGACATAAAATTATTATGTCATCCGTTTCAAGGAAAATTTTTCTGGTAAAACATAAAAATAAAATCGTCCTATTATATTTTTTTTTTTATTCCGACATCCTGAATTTTAACTGAAAAAAGCGATTAAAATTAATGCAAACGATTATCTTATCGTTTTAATCGTAAAAAAAATTCCTGACATCTACATAAAATTACTATTGAAGAAAATTCTGTGAAAAATTTCAATTTCTGATCGGATCATAAATATGGTAAAACAAAGTAAATGGTCAGAAGAAAGGTCAGAAGTTAAACTCCTTCAACTCGATCCAAAATATTAGAACATTAATGAACATAATACACAGAGCTCAGTATAATCACCGTTATCTAAATTAAACTGATAATTACAAAGTTTGTATAAATTTACACAAGAACTAACCATTTTAGTAAATTATTTTAAAAATTATGGAAAATGAATTATAAAATGTTTAAATGGGAAAACGTACTTGCAAAGCGGCTGGTCACCGTGCAAAATTTCAACCTGTATCCTTTATACAAGGCTTATTACGTTACATAAGTACAAAAAAAGTCTGATGCGGACACCACACGACTTCTTTGTACGCCTATTAAATTACATATACAATTTTTTTTAAATGAAAAGTACATAAAATTTTATTTCATTAATAACTTCTGATATTTTTTATAATATATATATATTTTTTTTTTTATTGTTATTATTGAATGATTTTATCGTAATTTTTTTTACAATCGGAGGTTAATAATTATTAATAAATCAATATATTTAAATTAAAAAAAAAGAGACGAAGTCTGATCCGAAGCGATGTGCTTTCCCCTTGGAAGATCCAAATATTTCAATAATTAAAATTTCATTTGGCTATAACTCTGGGACCAATGAAACTAAGTACCTATTACGATATATCGTTGAAAAGCACTCAATGAGGGTTGATTACTGCAGTTAAGAAAAAGTCGAAAATCCAATTTCTTTTTTGATTTTGGGCTTTTTTGGACAGTTTTGGTTCAGTCGATTGCAATCAAAAGGGAGGTGTACAACTACGTTACAACAGTCCTAAATCCAAAATTTCAACATCCTACAGCTAATCGTGTTTGAGTTATGCGAGAAACATACGTACGTACGTACAGACGTCACGCCGAAACTAGTCAAAATGGATTCAGGGATAGTCAAAATTTCTGTTGAAATCTGAAACCGAATTTCTCGCGATCGCAATATTTCCTTTACTTCATACAAGGAAGTAAAAATACGCGAAGGATAGCCGTTAAATACGGTTATGAACATTATACATACTAAATTAAAAGCTGTTGACTTTAAAAAAATTTTCAATATGGTGGTTTATTTATATCTTACACTATAAATAAATAATATTTTTAAAAAATTAATCGACTTTTAACGAATTTATATACGGGCACACTACGGTTGATAAAAGTGAATCATCATCGATTTTAAAATTCAGAGTTTTTTTTATGAGATTACGGGCTCACTTCTACGGTCATTAGCCTAAAATGGAAATTTGTAGCGTATAAAAAACGCCAAGCCTAACCGGGATCTGAACCCGGGACCTCCGGATGAAAGGCCGAAACGCTACCACTCCATCACAAAAAAAATAAATTATCAGTTTATAACGTGGCGTATGAAACATCCAAAACATGCAGGAAAAAATGAGTATCAATAATATTTGTAGGAAAATATCCTTATTAGTTTTATGTATAAGGGTATTTTACTCACCCTAACACTTCGAAAGGGTGGATAAAATTTACACCCAACCGATACGATAAGTTAAAAAAACTATTTAAACTTACATTAACGCCGCTTAATTTAGAAAAAAATAAAACTTCTTTTTTTTAATCGATACAGTGAATAGAAAGAATTTAATTTTTACGGTAGACCGATTATAATATTTTTTTGTTAAGCTAAACGTTTTTATTTTAAAGCATCCTTTTAATAAAAACTTTCAGAAATAAAAAAAGAATCGAAATGATAACACAAAATAATGGTAAGAAGAAAGTGTGCATAAAGGGGGTTGATGGTTGTGGAGATGTATGTAATGATGACGCGGAAGGATACTATGAAGAGATCAGAAACGTTAGGAGGCTTAATTAACACCAAAGTTTAGTCCGAGGCTTAATTAACAAAGTATAGTCCTCATCTCGCACAGAAATGTAAAGAGGTCGAGAATACCGCAAAGGCTTTAACAAGATTGACGTGAAGCTCCACGTGCATCTAGGCGGCGGGTCACTGCCTCAACTTTAACCTCTGTATTATTGAATGCTGCACATATATGGGAAAAAGTACTTTGTGTTGCAAGAAATGTCGTAAGACTTAGAACTCTGCATAGGCAAGCTCTTATAAACATCACTTCTGCATACCGCACCATCTCTTACGATGCGGCTTGTGTATTATCATCGGTTCCCCCTATCGTCCTCTTTAAAGAGCGATCACTTAAGTATCGTGGCATGCCAAAACAAGAAGCCCAAGCCAACATCAGGCGCATATGGCAGGACAGATGGAATCTTTCCACTAAAGCTACCTGGACCAGGAGATTGATACCCGACTTGCGCATGTGGCTTGATAGTGGACATGGGGAGGTTGGTTATTATCTTACTCAAACACTTTCTGGGCATGGTAGCTTCGAATATAATTTACATCGATTCGGTAGAAGACCAGCACCTATTTGCATGTTCTGCCAGGATTCGGATACTGCCGAACATACTCTGTTCCACTGTAATAGATGGACTATACATAGACGACGTGCAGGGCTGCAAGAATAAAATCCGGAGAATCTGCTTCTTTTTCTCCTGCGATCCGCTGACAATTGGAACAAAATGGAGGAGTTTGCCAAGATAGTGCTAAAGACTAAAGATGATGTAGCCCTTTTAAGAGGCCATTGAGGCCCCGTGGTAACTTAGTAGGTAACTTATATTTTCGTTAAGGCAAGCAGCTATGAGGAGATCATTCAGTTCGTTTGGGGATCATAACAACCGGGTAATGAAAAGACCGAGACCCGGTTCCCTCGGCGGGGGTTAGGAACGGCTTTGTCGGGCCTGGTTCTCTGTCGGGGGGGCTTGAGGCAGGCACATTAAAACAAAAGATCCAACCGCGGGGGGGGGGGGGCTAACCTGCCGTGCCGGACATACAACCGGCGGATGGGGAGGCCTCCTTTGAGTTTAAAGGACACTTTCCCGGGCTGCGCATACTTGAATGGATACCCGGCCCGGGGAAGTAGGGGGAAAAAAAAATAATAATAAAAAAAATAAATAAATAAAAAAAAAGAAATTAACACCCGGATCTAGTGAACAGCAACATACGTTTAAAAGCATTATTATTCGAATTATTTACCAGTTCTTCCACGTGGAAAACAATAAACTGATAAAATTAATGAAAAAGAAACACAAAGACAAATAAATCAAACAAATAAGTAAAACAAAAGACACAATATCTACATAAACAATTATTTTTTCTTTCGTCGCTTATTTTAAGCTTTTATTTAACTTGCTTTAGTTATAATCAAATCTTGCAACTGCTGCATCTTTTGACCTATGGTATGTAAATCAATGAAATTTGGTACACGTATGTAACTTCGATGACAATACAATACTACGGTGTCACAATTTGGATACGACCCACCCGCACCTACCCCCACTACCCCTATGCTAAATTCATAAATGTTGTTAAAATTTTTATTTCTCATCAACTACCGTATGAAAATCAATGAAATTTGATAACGTATGTAACTTTGATGTGTAAAAATAAATATTTTTACTTTTTAGTCTTAACAAACAAACAAACTTGAAAAAACAATAATATTCAGATATAAATATTATTAAGAATATTTTTTTCGGATGTAATAAGTTTATTATTGTTCATTAAGACTAAAAAGTAAAAAAATATATAAAAAAATTACAAAAATATATTTGATTATATTTAAATGCTTTTTTAAAAAATAATTTTTTATATGTAATCAAATATATTTTTGTAATTTTTTTGGTTTTTTGTATTTTTTTTAATACATAGTTTTTAACAAAAAAAAAAAAATAATAATTTTTTGTTTTAAATTATCTGTACTGGTTATCCTTTGAACTATAATGCATGTAAAACCTCTGATCTACAAGCTGCCATTTTCAGGGCTGCTTTCTCTTAAAGTAATGATGTTTATAATACAGCCAGTCCGCGCGGTGAACATGTGTGAACAGTGAAAAATGCTACTTGTGCATTCGTTGTGTAACAATAACTTTTGTTCAACGCTAATCGGGAAAATACAATAAGCTTTACTTTCTTTAATAATCTCAGTATGAGGAGCGAGATTTATATCAGGAGCGACTTATATCAATTATCAGTTGGCCTATAACCTTTACCGTTAGGACACATGAAAATAATTTCAATTTTTTAAAACTATTGGATTTGAATAAGAGTTAAAATTATCCTCAACGGAGAATTTACTCAAAAATCAATCTTTATTTGATTTTCAGAGGAAAAAACCTAATTTTTGGGAAAACAATTTTGCAAAAGTAAAATTATTTCATTTCTTTTTTGTTGAATACACTGTGATCATATTGTTACCAAATTTCTTTGATGATTTTATGTCTTTGAAAATTATGCGCGGACAAGCAACACTGATAATTAAGCTATTTTTTTTTTTAATTCCATTTTTGTTAACTCACAAGTTACGATGTTATGTTGTAATTTAAATTTACGTCACTAGTCATGGTTATACTTTTATTCCGAAACATTTTAAAAATAAATTTAGATTTTCCTCTTGGGAGGTAAGAAAGCATAAACAAATACACATACGTATAGCATTCCGTTACTCTGCTTCGTCGGAAAAAATTTAAAACAAGTATTCTATTTCAAACAGTTTTCATCTCACAAACAGTACTAAGAGATCACTCAGAACAAGTACTCACTAACTCCCACCACACTTCTCACACGGCTAGTTACAGTATATATATATATATATATATATATATATATATAATCACTATACAACTGTACAAACTTAAAAATTAAATACACAACGTTGTGTATTTAATTTAAAAGATGTAAAGTTGATTGGTTAATCCAAGAAATTAATAAAGGTAATATTTTTCAGTAAACTATGTCTTTTTATTATATTTAATTCTATCCAATCAAGATGAAAATAAACTTAAATAAATTACATTGAAGTTTATATATATATATATATATATGTGCGCGTGCAGCACGTAAATTATATTAATAAACATTAATTAAGCGGTTTTACGCTTTAGTACCTAGGTGGATATCGTTCCGGCAACATTATTAACGTGAATTGTTTGGAAGCAGGCGTAATGAATTATACTGTAGGTAAAGCCTGAAAGATTTAAGTGGAAGAAATAAGAATGCTGTTTCTGTTAAATAATACGGGGAAAATTATTACGCAACCAAGTAATATTAATTGGAAAAGGTCGTAAAAACAAACACAAGAACACCCCTACGTAAAAAGAAAATACATCGGTATTTTTTAAGTCTATAATTATTACAGTACAATATTGATATTCAGTATTTAAATTGCTATTTAAACGAATTAATTTTTTATTTATATTATTTTTTAAGTCATACTTTCTGTTTACAATTCTTTTCGTCACTTTAAATCTGAATTTCATTAATTTATTTTTTACTTATACTTGACCATTAATAGAACTAAAAAACTTATTAAATGTTATTTATTTTTTGTCTTCAGTCATCTGACTGGTTTGATGCAGCTCTCCCAGATTTCCTATCTAGTGCCGGTCGTTTCATTTCGGTATACTCCCTAGATCCTACATTCCTAACAATTTGTTTTACATATTCCAAATGTTGCCTGCCGGCACAATTTTTCCCATCAACCCGTTCCTCCAATATCAAAGCGACTATTCCAAGATGCCTAAATATATATGTGAGCCTACAAGTCTGTCTCTTCTTTTAACTATATTTTTCCAAATTCTTCTTTCTTCATCAATCTGTCGCAACACCTCTTCATTTGTCACTTTACCAACCCATCTGGTTTTTAACATTCTCCTATAGCACCCAGTTTCAAAATCTTCTAATATCTTTTCTTCTCAGGTACATCCTTTTCACTTCCATATACAGCTACGCTCGAAACATATAATTTCAAAAATCTTTTCTTGACGTTTAAATCAATTTTTGTTGTAAGCAAATTGTACTTCTGATTGAAAGCTCGTTTCGTCTGTGCTATTCGGCATTTTATGTCGCTCCTGCTTCGTCATTCTTTAGTAATTCTATTTTCCAAACAACAAAATTCTTCTACCTCCATAATCTTTTCTCTTCCTATTTTTATATTCAGTAGTTCATTTACATTATTTCTATTACATTTCATTACTTTCGTTTTGTTCTTGTTTATTTTCATGCGATAGTTCTTGCCTACGATTTCATCCATGCGATTCACTGTTTCTTCTAAATCTTTTTTACTCTCAGCTAGAATTACTATATCATCAGCAAATCACAGCATCTTTATCTTTTCACCTTGTACTGTTACTCCGGATCTAAATTGTTCTTTAACCCCATTAACTGCTAGTTTTATGCAAAAATTAAAAACTAACGGGGATAGGGAACATCCTTGTCGGACTCTCTTTTTTATTACGACTTCTTTCTTATGTTCTTCAATAATTACTGTTGCTGTTTGGTTCCTGTAAATGTAAGCAATTGTTCTTCTATCTCTGTATTTGAGCCCTAATTATTTTTTAAAGGTTGAATATTTTATTCCAGTCCACGTTATCAAATGCGTTTTCTAAGTCTATAAATGCCATGTATGATGGTTTGTTTTTCTTTAATCCACCTTCTACTATGATACTTTAACATTCCTTCTACTACCAGTAGTTAAGCGAATTGTGGTGTATTCTTCACATTTATCTGTTCCTGCCTTCTTTGGTATCATGACAATAACACTCTTTTTGAAATCTGACAGAACTTCCCCTTTTTCATAAATATTACACACCAGTTTATAGAATTATCTATCTCTTCCTCACCTGCAATGCGCAGTAATTCTGCAGGTATCCCGTCGATCACAGGAACGGTTCTGCCATTCAAATCTTTTAATGCTCTATTAAATTTATATTTCTGTATTGTCTCTCTTTTCATCCTCTTCGACTTCTTCTTCGTCCTCCACAACACCTGTTTCTAATTCATTTCCTCAGTATAACTCTTCAAAATATTCCTCCTACCTATCGACCATTACTTTCGTATTATAAATCGGTACACCAAGTTTATTTAACACATTATCAGATTTTAATTTATGTACCACAAAAGTTTCGTTAACTTTCCTGTATGCTCAGTCTATTTTGCCAATGTTCACTTCTCTTTCCACTTCTGAACACGTTTCTTTAATCCACTCTTCTTTCGAAGATAACTTCGTTTTTATGTTACCAAAACTAGTCATGGCCCAGGAAAGAGTCAGTCGAGTCAGGTCATCTTATCCAATTAAACAGCATGCAACGAAAATCGGGAGGTAACTGAACAAAACGTTACAATTCGGATGAATACAAGTATAGATTTAACCGAAGATATTAGGTGACAAACAAATATCACATTTATAATGCACGTAATAGGATACCTTTTTTCGAAAAGGTATGAAATTAAATAAATGGAACTATGCATTTTCCCACGATAACCATTTCAGCCTATACTATAAAGTATTTTCAGATCAGTTATTGTACACCTTAAGTTGTGTGGTAAGCTTGACATGAAATGGTTGATATTCTTGAAAATGGCTAATCCATTTTAACTAGTATCTCGTGTCAGATTGCCTACAGCTATTCCGGTTATGGCATCTAACATACGTACATTTAAACAATTTAACTACAAATTAATATAAATAAATATTATTAAAATATATAAATGTAGCCTAAATAAAAAGTTGATATCATATCTAACAACTGGCTCGATGATAGAAGTAAACCTAAAGATGACCGCTTCTCGATGTTAATGTACTTTTAATTTAACACGATCTAAAAAAAACCTAACGTGTAATAAATTACAACCTAAGTCATAGCAAATAAACGTACATTTCACGCGTACGAAAAAACATAATCGCTAACTACCGAACAAAGATAAATGATCATCTGGAATTCATAGGAAAACTCTCTAAAGAAAGAAAGTCTATTATACTAAATTTAAACCTTTAATTAATGTTCTAAAGGAACAAAAATTATTACTTAACTGAAATAGTAATGTTCAAAATCATAATTTAAATGCGACCGACTACTTTACTCACAATTCTTTAAAATAAGCTGCAGTGGAATCCATTAAAAACTACCACAATTTGTGTATGAAGTCAAGGTCATTGAAAAATGAATACTCACGTAAAACAAAAAACAGATGAAATAAAATTTCTAATTTTTTTTTTATAAAAAATAAAAACACATAATAATAAAACAGTTCATAAATTTTACGATTTTACAAATAAAAATACACCTCTATCGTTGCTATTTCGATCTGTCTCAGGATTAATTTTTGCCAAAAATTTTTTTGTTACCATTTTATTAATCTTAACTTTCTTATTAAAATAGACGCGTAAATGCAAGTCCCAGGTAAAAAAATTGTTTACATTAAATCAATATTTTTTAAATAAAAAGTATAAGCAATAAAAAATGCATTCTTCTCATAAAATTCAAAATTATTAAAAGCCAACGTAATGCCGTTCCAAGGTTTAAAAATTATGGGAAGGACATTGCTGTATTATCCCAGTATTTGCATTAGCTTAAAAATTAGCTGTTCCTTATAAGTAAAAGTTGAAAATTATTACTAATCTTATAACCTTACTTATTTTACAAACAAACGAAAAATAATATAAAAAAACCGATTTGTAAAACCAGTAAACCGTTATAAAATTAGAAAAGCCATTAATTACGCAAACGTACTGTCTTGTATGTCGGGACAAGACGCGAATCAAAATTCGTAACCGATTAAAACGGTATAGCGATTCTTTAAAAATTAAACATATCCCATGACAGGCCTACTAGGTAAAATTAGGAATGAAGCGGTTCACCGTCGCTTTCTTTATAGAGCCGGATATAATCTTGCCAAATTTCGTCAAAATGTAGGTGATAATCGACTTACAAGCGATATCTTCATCACTCCAATCACTACAGGGACTGACTGCATAATGATCTTCATTACTATTAAAGAAAGCAAGTCTTGTTGTACCTCAGATGCTTAACATGAGTTACAGCCGTACAAAAAAACTGGTACACATAATGTAAAGTAACAAATTAATGTATCCCTTATGTTACAAACACTACTTCACCTTAATGTAAATGTTAAAAATAATGGATACGATCAATATAATAGAAAACAACTGTAATTCATGCCGCCACTTTCATGTCAAATTCTTTAATGCATCATAACCTAAGAAAGATTCGGAGAGATAAAGTAACAAATTAATTCTAGTCGGCAGGAAAAAGTATTTCTTAATCTAATAAATAAATAATTTAAAAAATACCCTAAATAACAATAATTAGAAAAATTTTTACAAAACATTTCACAGCAGCGCCTAATAAAATTAATTTAATATTACGATTCAGAATATCTCCATAAAAGTACAAAAGAAAACCCTAAGAACCGCAAAAATTAATAGAACCCATACAGAATTAAAAGCGGCTGGCTTATTACATCCTAACCCTCTGATAACTTTTATAAACTGTTCCAATCCTAATATCTCTTTATTTAGAAAATTGATAATTTATTTTGATACTGATGAATAAATTGTGTTATGCTTATTTTAACGACTAAAATTTAGGGTAATACATATAGACAAATATAAAAACAAAAAAAAAACAAGAAATTCAATCAAAAATAAAATTAATCTTAAAGAAAAAGAATTATAAAAAAAAATAAACACTCAAAAATATTTTCTTCCCAACTCATAAAAGCCGGAGACATGTAAAACAAGCTAAGTTTTTTATGGTCACACGACACGCCCAAATTTCATAAGTTTCATTTTAATATTAAAATTCTTATAGAATTATAAAACAACGATATATTGCGTAACAACGTTTTATATCCGCTTGAACAAAATTAAATGTTTTGTTTCAATATTTATTAGCGATTCCACAGAATTTCGGTATTGAATATTTAATTTAAACAATATTCTATCTAAACAGTACAGAAAATTTAACCTAAAATATTACGGATTAAGTATAAATAGCTATACGTAATAATATTTGCATGAATGCGCGCGAGCACGTGTCAGTGAATCTGTGAGATTATATGTAACTGTTACACTGCAAACGAGAGTTGCATATAAAATAAACTAACCGATCAACAAAACTTTAAATTGTTGAAATAGGAATGAATAACAAAATATTCACTGGTAAATGAATTTATGTACTCATTAGTGCGCGATTTCTGAATTACGATCGCGACAGACATAATTCTAAATAGTTAAGGAAAAATATAAAAATACCGACGAAGCGATATAGTAAACAACGTTTAATAAATGAAAATAAGAAAGGACATAAGGGAAGAAAATATGTAAAGCGTATAAAAAGATTAGTTATGGGTAATAAAAAAAAGTATTGCAATTCGAGAATTTTTTGTAGCATTTATTAAATATATAAAGTGGAGTTCGGTTAAAATGTTTTCAAACAGATAAAGACATTTCTTTTCTTCCCTTACTATTCAATTACTAATCATTGAATCACGTAAAAGCCGGAAGTTTGTCAGTTTGTTCTCGCAACACGCGAGAACCAACCAACCGATCCCTTTCAATTTGCAGTATACAATCGTGTTTTCCCAGGGACGTTTTTAAGCTATAGATCGAGGCCCTAGTCCCCTTGGGGGTGAAGTCAATTAAAGATATTCATGAAAGAGAAAAATTAAAAATCAAACTGATTTCTACCACCATGGCAACAGAAATAATCTGCGAAATTTTCCTCGTCAAAGTTTTGTGTACTTTAGTAAGAATAGTTACTTCTATTCTGTCAATAGTAATTTAGTTTATTTTCCAAGCTTCTGAATATTTTAATCGTTATGTATCAGTATTATTCTCACAACCACGAGGGTAACGAAATATGCGGGGATCCTGGCTAGACGGAAATAGCGAGTTCTAAGAGATCCAAAGGGAGGGCATTGGCTAGACGGGTAGGGCGAGCGAAACGAGCGCTGCGGCCTTGAGGAGTCTATGGGTTGAGCCCGGGACTCGTCTGCCCCGACCTGGACCACAGGGATCCAAGACGGAGACCCTGCCAGGACCGGCTCGACTAGTAATAAAACAAAATCGGGTAGTTTACAGAAAAATAATAAAGAATTTGTAAAATATATTATACTTCATTTTTCTATTTAGTTAGTTAATGTGAATGGAAATCATTGTCAAATTTCATCCGAATCGGTCCATCCAATCTGCAGAAATCAAGCAAGTAACATGCCAACTTACATGTGTACCCATACATACATATTACATCGTACTATATACATACGACGTTTTCTTCCGAAAGTTTTCACAATTTTTCAAAAATTATGTTTTTTTTAGATAAAGGGGAATTCTCGACATGTAAAATTTTATTATTAGCGTACTTTCCCTTATGTAGGTGTTCAGAATTAAAATTGGAGAGTAGAACGTAAAATCTAAACGCGTAGATATAACCTATAATTTGAAGTACAGATATAAAATGCATATACTATGAAATAAAAAATATATTATAAGCCTATTTATAAAACCATCATATATACTGAACTCTACTGTTGATCAACAAATAATTTTTTTTCTTACATGTCAAGTATCACCGAAAAACCATAAATTTTAACGGTTGCTAAAAGTAGTAGAAGAAGCTTACAGAAGTACAGTACATCAGCAGCACACCTGCAAATAGTGAAGTTACACAGAGGTACCACCTCTTTGCTCGCATATTTTTAATCATTATGAACGAAAATCGTCTTCACATTACGCAACTCAGAATATTTTCTGGACAGATTCAGTTTTTTTAGTAATTTAAGTTAGACCGTTACAAGTAAAAGATCTATCAAAGATGGGCCTAACAAATACAACGATAAATTTGCGTTTAACATCCTTGAAAACTTTCTTCACCCGCTTTAAGTGTCCAAGATTTCTTCCAGCATGTATCGTTATATCATCGGTATTACACTATTAATATTACAATAAAATCTCTAAAGCGCCGCGTACAAAATAATATTTATAAACAAGAAAGTGATTTAATATGTGCCGGCGTAACTATGTACAGTAGCTCGTACAAGAAAAGCTCGCATGCTTGCTCTTATGAATAACAACCCACAACCTTGATGTTATGTTCTTATGCGATCAGTACATAATTTCTTCCTCTTCCCATTAGTTATAAAAAAAAGTTTTAATTTAATTAATAGTCACAAAGAAGCACGGTATTCTTTGTGACGAAATTAATACTTCCTTGTACGAAATAAAGGAAGTATTGTGATCGCGGAAAATTTCGGTTTTCAGATTTCAACGGAAATATCCATTTTGACTAGTTTCGCCGTGACGTCTGTACGTACGTATGTATCCTCGTATAACTCAAAAACGATTAGCCGTAGGATGTTGAAATTTTGGATTTAGGACTGTTGTAGCATCTAGTTGTGCACCTCCCTTTTGATTGCAATCGACTGAGCCAAAAGTAGCCAAAAAAGCCCAAAATCCAAAAACATTTGAATTTTTTACTTTTTCTTAACTGTAGTAATATGCCCTCAATGAGAGCTTTTGAAAAATATAAGTGGTATTTATTTCCATTGGTTCCAGAGATATAGCAAAATGAAATCTTAATGAAATATTTGGATTTTAAAATAAGGAAATGGGATCGAATCAGACTTTATCTATTACTTTTTAATTTTTTTTTTTTTTAAATTTAAATATATTAATTTATTAATAATTATTAACCTCTGATTGTAAAAAAAGTTTTACGATATATAATAATTCAATAACAAAAAAAAAAAGTAAAAATATCAGAAGTTATTAATGAAATAAAATTTTATGTACTTTTCATTTTGCAAAAAATGTGAATACCTAATTTAATAGGCGTACAAGGAAGTCATGTGGTGTCCACATCAGATTTGCTTATTTAAAATTATATGCGTGTTTATTTTTTTCCTAACTTTAAACTACTGGCTCATTGCTCACGAACGAATCCTGAAAAAATATACAACGAACATATACTAATCAATTTTTACAATTCCTTTATTTTTTCCTTATTATAGAGTATTTTTCCGACAATTTATTAACTAGATTAAGTATAACGAAAAGTTAAATAAACTTTAAGACGTTCAATAATAATTTTTGTATTTTTAATATTAGTACTAAATAAAAAATATTGAGGAATATTCCACAAGATTATTAATAAATATGTTTCAACAATTTAACCAGAACTTCCTATTAACCACAACAAAGTTTAAATCGAGAATAAGAACATAGATCAGATAGAGAGATTAATTCACAAGCACCATTATCGATACAAATAAAATCCTTAAAATCCAATACTAAAAAAAATAAACAAACTACGGGTGGAAAAAATATTAAAGGAAAATTGTTCTAACTTTAAAAAAAAAACACCAAGTAGAGTTAACGAGCTGAACAATTTATATGTTTACAAATGAACGTATATATATATGTGCTCAAGTAATTTTACCATCCTTCAACAATCAACGACCACAGTAACCGCAAGGCGTTTGTTATATCAGGGTAAATTTTACGTTTAACGCTTAGCTGAATTCAATCTTATCAAGGAGATAACCTAACCGCTAAACCACGACCCGATCTCATCTGATATATTACCGTACGAACTGGGAGATATAGAGAGAAAGAGAAAACATTGAGAGACTAAGAGAGCGAACTAATACAACTTTATAATTTCATAATGTCCTACAGTATACGAGACACGTATTAATGAAAAAAAATTTATTTATTTTTCATTTAAAAAAATGTGTATATGTAATTTAAGACGTACAAGGATTTCATGTGGTGTCCACATAGGATTTTTTCTTGTAAAGGTTAGCTAGCTAATAATTAAATCCAGTAGCAATGAAAAAATATTAATCCAGTCAACTTTCACAAAATAATTTCAACTAACAATGATCTTTTTCATGAAAAAGTTCGTGTTGAAAATTGATTATGAGTTGGAAAAAAACCGAAAATCATTAATTATTATTTCCAGAAATACCCCAGAAAAATTAAAATGATTTAAGATTTTTTTTAGAATCAGAAGACAAGATAAATAATAATTTCCTGAATAATGTAGATGTTTAATCTGAAAATCACTTTAAAAAAATTATATTTTTTTACTATTCATCTAAAGAAAACAAACTTTTTTCAAAATACAATCAGCAAGGTCTATAAACAGATCCATCCTTAAACAAAATTTTGACTCACAAACATAATTTTTTAACGAAAATTGAGTAATTGTCACAGCTTTATCAATGATAACACATTCATTTTATTTTACAAAAAAAAAATTATTTTTTATCTGTATATTGCTTAACAAGTGTTATATTCTAATAGAGGACCAAAAATGACCTGATGATATCAATTTGAACTTCGCACCAAACTTGATAGTTTTAGAAATAATCGAGGGTGTGTGAGGGGGTATCAGAGCATCAAGCGAGAACCAACCGATCGATTACTTGTCAGGAACGAGGAAAGGTTTCTCAAACTTTAATTGTTATTTATCAGTATTATTTTCATAACCATGAGGGTAAAGAACACAGCAGGGGTCCAAGGGACGGAGCCCCCTGGGCTCCACGAGCGAGCGAAGCGAACCCTGACAGGCTAGTACTATATTAAAAAACGTTTTTAGATAAGTTAAGTGTATTCTCATGCTATAGCAAAAGGGAACATCGGCAAATAACGGTCAAAATTAAAATTTTAAATGAACGCTAATTATTATTTCAACGCCAAGCAATGATCGCTTTAAAAAGATGATTTAAACGAATCTTCATCTATCTCTTTAAAGAGGTGGTTTAAAGTGCTCCCAACAAATTTCAGAACGCAACATGATAGTATAGGATTAATTAAAAATGGCAGCTGCATTTCCAATATATGTACCAACGAGGAACTGCGTTCCATCACGTCTTAAAAGATACGAATCATCCACATAAAATTTTTATTCGCCAATTTATTTTGATGGCTTAACGAATGATAGAATGCTGGTTCTACCTCTTCGGTCTGTGCAGCCACCTGTCGACCACTGTGTTATAACCGTATCACTTTGTTTACTTACAACAGAATGACAGAATGGCGCGCGCGATTTTTTTTTTAATACAAGTTAAGATTTCCATTTGGTTCTCCTTCGTATCAAATGCATATAATACAATAAATTAAAAACAGTTAAATTTTTAAATTCCAGTAATATCAAAACATACTGTGTGTTAAAAAAAGGTACATTTTGTTAATTCTGATTACAAAACAGAAACCAATTATAGTTACAATTAAAACAAAAAAAAACCAGCATGTTATATTTAAATATTGATCGATGATTTCAAAAATGGGTTATGAAACCCCTTAGAGATGTTAGAAAAAAACACTGGACGTCAAGAGGCAGATAAGTTAAAACGAATCTGAATTTACAGTAGAGCAATCTGAAAATAAATCGTAAGTTAATCAATAAACAACTTAATCGCAATAATCTTACGCAATTAACGTTAATATATTTTTAAAATAAAATGACCTATTTAGGAAAATAACATTTGTCACATTAAAAAGATGTACCAACAGTCACATCGAAAAAACGTGTAGTTTAATTATCGAGGTAAATATGAAGCATGAACACGTACTAAATTACGTAAAGCATTCATGATTGATAGACTTTCAATGTAACTTTTTAAGCTATCGTATGCTTTTAAAAAAAAAATGTTAGATAACAAATTTTGTTTAATCATTGAAAATATTTATGAAAAGGACGCGATAAAAATCAGATCCAAAAAGAATTATAATCACTGATGTAGATTGTACGGAATCCCAGATAAAAGATTACGCTAATTAAGAACTGATGTTATTACTATATCTGTATATTAAATGTTTTACGGTTTTGGAGTTGCTTAAATTGATTCAACAATTTATAATAAATACATCTATTTAATTATTCATTATACAACTATTTAATTTTTGTCAACCATCAAATTCTAAAAACAATTTCAAATTATACTATCCCATTATTGTAGATTTGATGAAGAAGTTAAAACGAAATAACGAGGTAAACGAACACATTTACAAGACACGTATGTCCGTGGTAGTCAAAGAAAACCACGGGACGTGCTGGTCATATGTATATACTTGTATAGACTTTCCCGCTAATTGCAAATAACAGTATGACACTAAATACAACACTAACCGCCACATAACTTGACGAGTGAATTTGCCGTGTTAAGAGTCCAAAAAATAAAATTGAAGAAACAATTTTAATTATTCCATTAGAATTAATAATATTTTCTGAATAAAACGTGTAAAAGAACACTAGCATGTTGTTCGCAGTTTTCTTTTTGCTGGGAGAAGTAGAAAAAACACGATTTTTCAGGATTTTTCATGAAAGTAAAATTTAGGCAGCTATAAAAAACTAATCCACGGCGATAAAAATGTGATATTGCATACGTTCTTCCCCTCTAATCGTTATTTAACATTATTCCGAGTACCAGATCAATTAAATAATCATTAAAAACGCGTTACGAAATCTGGCAAGCGTTTTGCAATGAATTCGGCATAGTTGGAATCGTCAGTGCCATGAATTCGATTCTTAACATTTTGAAACTGAAATAAAATGGAAACGCAAGATGAAAGTATATTTCAAACTATTTTATTAATTAAAAATGCGCGCGTATAACGGCAGTTCTCTCACTTAAGTGTTGTTCTTTTATACATTTTATTCAGTAAAGTTGCTAATGTAATTAAATCTTTTCTACGATTTCTTTTTATAACACTTAAAAAATCACCCGCGAAGTTTAATACATAGGGGTTTAGTACATAGATTTAAACGCTACTTAACGAACTATTACGAGTTTTATCTTTACCAGCAAATTAAGATGTTTATTTGTGTAAGATGTATGTTATGTGTAAAACTAAGTGAGCCGTAGAGATTCAGATTCACCGTACGGTACTACCTCTCCGGTTTGATTTGGCAGGTGAAAATTGATCGTATAGGGAGAAAGGATACAGACAGTTCATGTTCAATTATTTTTCAGAAAGGTTTGAAAAACAAGCATCACGTGATACTTTCACCTGACATGTCAAGACCTGAAATTAAATGCAAGCAATGACATGCTCCAAGTCAGGTTGTCAGTTCTCTTTAAACTCTGGTGCGCTACACGAGTATTCAGCGAATCAGTTAGTAGTTCAACAATATACGAGTATTTTAGTAGTTCCATAAAATGTGCAAGTACAGTTATGTTTTTCTTTTCGTTTATAATTATGTAGACGTAAATATATAATCGTTCGACCTTTCATTCGGTTATTTAAACGTATATTTTAATACGATCTAAAGATCTAGCACAGAAAGCGGTAGAGTACGATGGATTTTCTTTCTGAAGGTTCTTGATCCGAAGACAAACTGGGATACGTAAAAAGTAATGTAACCTGTTTTATAATGAACAATTAGCAACGATCGGAGAATAGTAGATAAATACTAACGGAGTGCTACTGAAGATGTCATTCGGGTGACTTAATCTTTGATTAATGACGAAATTAAAAACGTGATATAAACTTAGGCCTTTATAGACTCGAAATTAGTTTACCGATCGATCGATTTAAGTTTTAATTTTGACAAATTCACATGAATGTAATTATCCCGTTATTTACACGTTCTCTTTTTCGTTTATTTTGTTGATATTCATTTACACTCGCCAAGAGAATCACTGGATCGTAAATATTTTCTTAGCTTAATTTTTCCAGCTAATCTTTAAATTATTCCGTAACTTAGAATGATACCGGCATGTGACATTACGCTTTAATTCACTAATGCGATAAATACAGTATATACTCGATAAAAAAACTGTAATAATTTTAAAAAATCAGGCAGAATTAAACCAACTATTTATTTAATAATGTGAAATACATCGAAAAATTTAAGTGGTAATTCAAAAATCTAAAGAAAGAAAACTGAACCCAGGCTGTGCGCGCGAGTATGTATGCGTTTGAATTAAAGAAAATGGAGTAAAAGTAAAATATCGCTCGAATAAAATATTGAACCTTTTACTGTATTTCATTTCAAATAATTCTATGAAATTTTATACTGTAATTTCAGTACAAACAATCGGCCAATTTATAAGGGCGATAATATAAATAAAATCAGAACGGTAGGGTTTAGACCTGTACGTTGTACAAAGTAAGGAAACTAGTTTGGTGAAAGGGTACTTAAAATTTATATTGTATGTAGCGTCAAGAATACTTGAAAGTTAATAGGGATATAGTTACGTAAAAGGTAATAGGAACGTACAACTTAACTCTGTACTGATTGTAACTATATTAATTTTGTGTAAATAAGATAAATTTAAAGCTTTGAACTACTGATACATCTGTTTAATGTTAATATAATTTAATATGAACATACATGTAATAAAACAATTAAGACAGAATATAAAATTATTATTTTATAATAATAATTATATATATAATAATAATAATTCAAAAATTATTATTTATGAATTAATAAAAACTACTTATTTTATCTCAATCAACAAAGTACTGACAAACGTACATAACTATATTATGCTACAAGCCGAAATGAAAAAATGTTTGAGTTAATAAAATATAAGCTATTCTCATCATTTTCAAGAATAATATGCATACAATTACAGCCCTAACAATTAAAGTAAAGCTACAACTAATTTCCCGTCCCGTTATTCACTTTACATAAAATACTATGCCATTCCCACTGAAATGGCGGCATTTTTCAACCTAGAAGTGCACCATCAGTTACATTAAAAAAAAATCAGACGACTAGTACTGTTTGTATCTAGTATACTTACCTGTGTAAGCGTTTACACCCGTAAGAAAGACTGGGAGAGAGAGAATAAAACAAGAAATTAATGCTTCTATTTAGAAACAATCCGAAGCGCGTAACAATCTTTCTATTTAGAAACAATCCGTGCGAGTAATAAATTTCAGGGAGCATGCGCCTCGGTAAACGTACAATCGCTGTAGACTCGTGTGTAAAATCCGAATGAAATTTCTGGTATTACAGGCGGCTGCTGTTAGCTCTCAATGACGTGAAGAAACACCAAATCATTCATCGCGTCAAGCGACAGAAGTTTGGCTTCTGAGCCTTATAGCTTGGGCAGCGAGAAAGAGGATTGCAGTTTGAATCGTGAAAGGTTATCGCATTTCAAGCAGGTAGTCCGGGACAGATTAAGTCGTGGATTGCGGATGGTAACTCTTCGGTTTCGTCGTCAAGTCCCACTTAAAGCGGTGAGAGTTGATTCACGGTTTATTAGAGAACGGGCATTCTTTGTGTTAAAGCGATGCCGGTGGGTGGAAACGCAACAAATTGAAACAACCCGCGCACTTATAGGTAAGCAAGAGATTGCAGTGTTATAATCAAGGTGAACCGGTCACACGTGAAGTGAAAAGAATCCCACAGGGTAAAATGTACGTTTATTCTATCATTCACACAACAGGAAGAAAAACGGAACGGTGCGCATTGTGTTTACGAACAACAAACATAATACAGATGTTATTATGGAGGGCGATAAAAAGAACCTGATGTAACAAAAAGCTAAGGGAGTAATTAAAATTTTTATTTATGAATTAGTAAAAGCGATTTATTTATTTCATCTAAAATTTCCAATAATCTGGCAAAAATTTTTAAAGGTAGAAAAAATTAAAACACGCCTGATATTATGTTATAAATACCGATAAACTATTGTTACATTTTGCTATGAATTAACAAGTATGGTCGTAAATATGAATATAATATTTAGAATGAATTATTGTATTATTCAATACTGTATTAAAACAATATACAGATTAACAGAAGCCGTATCCAATATCATAGTAATAATAAACTAAAGGAAGCTATTTCATTTATAAACCTTACCTTACTATATACTACCTGATGTAATAAATCTAATAATTAAATAATATGTTGAACTTTAAGGTAGTCGATAATATTGACTACAATATTATCGTAGTTTAAAACTATTAATAATTAATTACAACAAACCTATAATTATTAAATTCATAATTTAATAACACTATAATCGCAAACACGTAATCTAACACAAAAATCAATTTTATATTATAATTTTTTAAATAACACTCCAATTTTTGAAATGAACTTAAACATTAACTTTAAAGAAACTTCACATTACGCGTTATTTTTATTCAATAGAATTTTAATTACAATCTAATCATAAAAACATATTTTGGAAATTTAACAAAAAATTATTTAATTGTTTTTGATATAATTACTGAGCCGGCCGGCTAGGAAGGGATAAAGGTTTTCTTGTGCATTCCTGATATACCATGAATGAATTAAAAAAACAAGATTCACTTTTACACGTTTGAAATAATAGAAGAGTTTTATTTTTTAATATTATTAACATTCCGGCTGTAACGTAAAAATCGCTTTGGGAGAACTTTTTGACCCAAGTGTATGTGTATATATATATATATATATATATATATATATATATTTATATATATATATATATATATATGTATATATATATATATATATTTATATATATATATATATATATATGTATATATATATATATATATTTATATATATATATATATACACACACACAACTGATTCTAGAACTTGAAGTAAAGAAAAAAGTTCACACAAACGTATCCGAACACGCTTTGTTATCGAGTTATGGCTAGTGAGAAATTTCGCCCGTATTTCAGTTCATCCGGTGAAATGAGGTCATACTGAAATTTCTAAGGCATTATATAGGGGTATTTGATGGCTTTTTAGGTTATTTGACCTGTAAGATCGATTAAAACAGGTCTCAGAACTGTATATCCTGTAGTTTTCATGATATCGAACGTAAAAATGAAAACTTCGGTGACGAAAAACACGTTATCTTTTAGTTTTGAAGTACAATAACTTTATTAAATATGTAAATTTTACTGTCTAGAGAATTTAATACTGAAAAAATTGATGTAATAAAGTCTGTGAAAAAAAACAACTTTTATTATTAAAAACAAAACAGAACTTAATAGAAAAATGTTATGAATTTGTAAAAATTAAAAACAGCTGGTTTTCGTACAATAAATTTACATATATATATATATATATATATTGTATCAGAAGAGGAAGGGAGATCCTAAGTTCAATTTATCAGCAGCGGTCCGTTGTCAATTTCTCCTCCATTGGACCTCTTCTTCAAAACCTTTAATAGAGCTACCGGACCCCGGCATTTTGAAACTAAAGAGAAAAAAAGAATCATGAAAAATTAACATACTTTTCCTGGTTAAAATAAAGGAAGCTTTACTGAAAAATTTCACAATAATCGTTAAACGCGTTTGGTCGTTAACTGCGTTAAAAAACTACAAATAGATGAAGCGCTAAAAATATTGAGTTAAATAAACGATTCGTATAGGTAAAACCATTTTATCTGTAGGTACAAGATAATTCATTATTATAGTTTTACTGGTAAAATGTCCAATAGATTCATCTAAAGTAAAATAACTTTTTCATCAATAATTAAATAAAATAAATAAGGTTTTAAGGTAAAAAAATTAAGAGATTTTATTGTATTGTAAAAAAGCATTTTATTTAAATTACTCTACTATTTGTACAATAGACGCGAAAATGAAAACATATATTAAATCTATTGTTATTCGTACAACGTTAGAAATAGAAACGGGATATTTTCAGATGGTTTAATAATCAATCGTTTAAAATTTTTACTGGACAAAGAAAATACGCAGTACAGTTTCGTGTTAGGGTTAGTACGTTCAAAGATGATTTTTTAGGTAATCTAAAAAATAAAGCACGTTAAAATTTTTATAAGCGTAACTTAGCAACTCTTCCACGATGTTCCTTCGTTCATAGAACAAACAGTAAAGTAGCGAATCTCTCACTACCTCTCTCTCATTCCGTTCACTCTCTCTATTTCTCCGATAAATTATGTGAGTTATGTGGAAGCAAGCAAAAGCACACGCTCTAAGCATTCAGGTCCAGCGTATTTATGCAAAATTTTATTCTATCCTTACGCATTACAAACGTTTTTTTTTTTTTTACAGAAATTTTCTACAATAAATATCGGTGGAATATTAACTAACGCCATTACGATAGCCAGCACACGCTATGATCGATTATAATTTTAATCATTCTAATCATTCTAAATATTATTACGATTTTTGTTAAACAATATGTAAATATAATTAGGTTTCCAAACCTCATGCTTAATATGTTATCTCATTTCAAGTACATATTAATTTTATAACATACTGATAAAAATAGTTCATTAAAAAGGACAATAGAAAATTTATCGAATGAAAATATATTTACTTTATTCAAATAATCTATATGAAGGTTAAATATAAGACAAGTAGTAGTCGAATTAACCCGCATTATAGGGATTAAATATTATCAAGTATCTAAAGCGGGGATGAAATCAAGGGTAAAAAAAAAGGTTATTTTTAACCCAAAGAAAATGCCTCTGTAACTATATAGCTTATGAAATTACTAAAATAGTTTCAAAACAAAATTTGTATGTTACATAAGCAGAGATTTTTCTTTTATCCAAACTTAGGGTTTTCGATCGCTAGACGTCATCATCTTCAGTGTTTCATTGAAGTTAACTAATAAATCTATTAAAAATATTAAAATCTTGTATGTTTATGCGGCGTCTTTCAGTATAAAACGAAATAAATTTAAACGCTACTTCTATGTTTTAATTAATACGATTAGATAATTTTTTTTTTCTTTATAATTATGGCAATATAAATTTGTATAAAATATCTTTAAGTAATAAATTTACTTTTAATTTATTTTGATACAAGGAAGCAGAAAATAGTGTTTAAGACATAAAATCATACATAATTATTATTTCTTTTTTCTTTACTACTAAAATAAAATTATATTCGGTTAAACCATAAAACAAATCGACTAGTGTTGTTAAATAACTTTAAAAAGACAACTTATGTTGTTTCATTACGTAACTTAGTAAAACACCAATATTAATTAATGAATTACATATAACATTATTTATGAAAAAAACTTTGAAAAAACAACAGTTTACCTAAAACGATATTTAAGTCTAAATAAATAGAAATATTAAAATTTGTATTTAAAATTTTGAATAAATGTTTTAATTTAATAACTATTACCTTTTTACGACACCGATTATTCACTTTTAATGAGGTTCATTAAATAGAATAACTTTAAATATCAAAGTAATTAAATATGTATAAACATCCCGTTTTGTAATTTAAAATGTACATATAAAATCAGATATTACTCATAAAAAAAATTGACAAAATTTCCAGGCGAAGTTTTCTTCCAACATGAACGGTAATCAAATAGCTGTTAGCATTTCTCTAGGGATATTATTTTCCAAAATAGAAACTTTTCAAAGTTGTTAAAACGACTGCGTACCTTAACGGCAGCTTTTTTTAATACGTTGTAATAAAAATAAAAGAAATTAAAAAAATTTTTTAATGAAAATACGTAACGTTTACGACCCAACAGTTTTTTTTTAAATCCAACTTTATTTAAAATAGTATCAAATAAATTGGTAGTTTCATTATATTTTTTTTTATTATTCATAAAAATTAATTAATAAATACAGTATATCCCGTAGGTTTCCATAAAAACGTAGTTTCCAGAAAAATAATTTTTTGTTGTGAAAACCATTTTTATTTATACAACATGCTCTACTCAACTACCACTATTGTGAAAACACATTTCCATGCGTGTCCTCCACTGCTGAAGAATATGTAACCCCATAAGTTTCCATAAGCAGGAAAATTTTTTTTTTATCAAAACAGAAACATATAAACATACATCAGAAAAAGATACAAAACATAAGTCATCTCAAGGAAGGATAACTCAAAGTTATGGAGTCGGTGATACGTTCCTTGAGATGATTTATGCTTTATATCTTTTCCTGATGTATCAAGGCCTTCAGAAATAATGTTTATTTTTCCTTTGTACAGAAACTTATGGAACATCCTATAAATTAAAATATAATCCTCTAACAAGTGCTTGTTAGAGGATTGCGTCGTATATCGCGGTCTGCGTCGGCACTTCGGAATAACAGGAGGGATAAAACAAATTTTGAGGAATGAGGGTTGTGCAATTAAAAACTTGCTGCTTTTTCTTTATGCGGCCGGACTCTTCTATTACATTTGAATTCAATTTACGGAGGCATGTTTTCGACATTTACTCTGTGTCAAAGGCAAACGGCTAGATTTTCTTTTCTTTAGTTTATTTTCACTTTTTGGGGCAGATTCAGGTGTGTCACCTTTTATCAACGTGTCTATATTTTTCTTTTTCTTACGCTACTTTACCCTTTTCGGTGAATGCTAAGTTTATTTGTGCTTTTGGTTTGAGGGTTGACAAGGGCTAATGATCTTCGTTATCTTTGCCCTCCAAAAAATGACATACAGGAGTGTCCCAAACCCAAAAAGAAATGTAAATTGCCTCCGTACCGTAAAAAAAAATATTATCTCATGACGAGTCATGGTTTTATCTACATAACTATGTAACAGTAAGAATAACCGATATCAGAGTGCAGAGAACCCTCACGTTTTCCAAAAGATTACATTACATTCAGAAAATATCAGAATCGATGCGCAATTTCTCGTGAGTCAGTAGAGGTAACAATACTTTTGAAAGAAACCGTAACATTTGTACTTTTGCTAGAAGATGAACGCGATTGCTGATTGTAGCAAGACGGTGCAACATCCCACACAGCGAATAACACAACGTTGCCGCTACGCGCGTTCTTTGAGAGGAAAGTCATTTCTTGTGAACTATGGCCACCTACGGTCACCAAATTTATCTCTCACTAATTTTTTCCTTTGGAGTTATTTAAAAGAAAAGTTTTGAGAAATAATTTTCGCACAATAGACTCAAACGGAACAACCATCCAAGTACTAACCGCGCCTGACGTTGCTTAACTTCGGTGATCAGACGAGAACCGATGTGTTCAACGTGGTATGGCCGTTGACACTCAAACAAACCGATGAAGTCGAAATATCTCGTATCACCACTGCAACCATTAAATTTAGCCGCTGCTAAAATGAAAAAAAAAAGTGCCGATTCCTGTACAGCTGCAAACGGAGCACATATCGAACATTTATTATAATAGATCACTGTAGTTATAATTACTTAATATTTGTTTCTTAAAATTTAATAAAGTTTTTTCATATATTGGTTTCCATGTATAAAGATCGTATAAAGGATAGTGGGCATAAGCAGTAGAATTACAAAAGGTTTCCCATCTATATCAACCATAATACTAAAATTATACTTCTGGTTGTCGTTTGAATGATATAATCAACTAAACAATGATTCCAGATTCATAAATAATAAAAAAAAAGCTTTACAAAAGGTACTCGTCTTGCAAGAAAATCAGACAAGACTTACGGAAAAATAATATATATTACGTACAACATAATGAGAATTATCTTGGCGAAGGAGGCGCTTACGAAGTCGACTGCTATTTGGAAGAATAAGGTAATCACGAGACTGTAACGCCGAGACTGCTTCAGGTACTAGTCTTCCCCGTAGTCTTGTACGGCGTTGAGATCTGGACCATCAAGGTGGAAGATCGGAGAATTGATGTGTTCAAAAGCGGGCCTACAGAAGAATCCTCTGCGTCGCACGGACAGAGGAGGACGAACAATTCAATTATAAACGAGCTGCATGTACAGAGGAGGTTGTCCACTACATGATTCCGGTGCGTCCTCCGCTTTTACGGCCCTATAGTCCGTACGCCCAGCGAAAATCTTGAGAAGCTAGTCGTACAGGGAAAAATCGAAGGCAGGTCACGCGGAAGACCGCTGAAAAGATGGCTGGACCAAATTGAAGAGACGACAGGAGAAACTTTAGGCGCATCGATTCGAATGGCAGACGACCATAAGCTATGGCGGGAAATTTTCAGCGCGATATGAATCGGGTCACCGGCTCAGACAAGACAGGATGGATCGCTGATGATAATATAAGGATATTTTTGGATACCTAACATTACCCGATTAAAACCTCAATCACAAGCTACGATTTAGATACATTCATCGGTTTGGAAACAGATAATTCAACGATTCAATAAGCACCACAAGACCGTTAAAACATCCGGAGGACAGTACTTCACGTTTTTTCCATATCTCTTCAACACAGATTCCGGAAGAATTTAACCGATAGCCGCAGAATAACATGAGGAGAAAAAAGGTCCAAGGCTGGATATCCGACGTAAAAACTAACTAAAGTGGAACCACAAAACGAGGCAAACAATCCCGACCGGCAAGAATACTCCAAAACCAAACCTTTCCATGTACATAGTGGCTGCCTACATATTTCATAATTCCCAAAGAGATTAATATATATTATTCAAGGCGGTAGAACAAATTATTAACTAGTTTACACAGGCCGGTTCAAATCAGTCTAAACGCACAAAGGAATTGTTTTTCATTCAGATATCAAAGAACCGTTGGAGAACAAAACAATGCAGGTTTCTAACGGATTTTCAAAAAATAATTAACAAGCATGAACAATGGGTATAATACGATCAAAGAAACAACGATATGTATTTTCACTAACTCAATTTACTTCAAAAGACTTCCAAATTTACCTTACGCCTTCAACCCGATCTATTCCTCAATATATAACTAATAGCATTACCAACTTTCAAATACCGTAAACGACTAAAACTGCAGACAGCTTAAAGCGATGCTAAAACAATAAAAGCCATAAACGAAAATGTGAACATAAATAGACAGTAAAATTATATTAAAAAATAATACAAAAGAGAGGAAATAGCTTATTACAAAATTATTGAGAAATTTTATATGAAATTTAAATTAGCAAAATAAAGATGGAATGTGTATCAAAGTTACTTCAATAGAAATCTATCTTTATAAATTAAATCATAAATTTTATAAAATCATTCGTTTGACAATATTCTTCCACCTTAGTGTAACAATTTCATAACTGCTTTGTAAAATAGCAATTATCTCTAAGTGCAGATAATAAAATTCTAAGAAATAACAATTTTGGTATATTTAATAACGAAATTTATTTTCAGTTTGAATTCTTTGCACTAAAAAAATTATACAAAGACAAATTTACATAGCGTATTTTACTCAAATTTTCATATGTTATTTTCACAAGTTTCCAGTCATCAGTTATCGAGTATTTATACAAGAAATCCTGGCTTAAAAACATCCAAGGGATGAAGGAAAAATAAAATATGGAACATTCAAAAGAAATGTTTTATAGTAGTAAAGAATTTCTTATATCGTAATTTCATTATCGAGATATAACAAACCTCAATTTACAGAACACAAAGAAACAGTTATAACATAGTGAGTTGGAGTTAGAACTAAGATCTGCATCCCGTCTGGTGGTCTTGTTACGTAAGGAATGTACTACTTCTTTATGTATGCAAAACTGGGTACAAAGAAAATGAGAGAAAAAAAAAGATTGGAAACATATATGTGAGCACAGAGGAGATTGGAGAAGATTAAAATTGACAGACAAAATGAAAAATGATGAGGAGGTAATGAGGAGAGAATATAACATTTAATCAAAACAATTTAAAAATAGGGAGTTAACAGACTGAAGTACATCATGAGAAGAGATGAAGTGATTTAAATAATATCAGAAGGATTTTACTGGAAGATATACAAAAAAAATTTTGGACGTAAAAAGTATATAAATATAAAATTATTCTTAACGTAAACTTACGCCACACAACCAAAACATAAAAACGAACTGAAAACTTAAAAAATAAAATTACATTATAACAAAAAAATGAAAAGAAAATAAATAATTTTATTATTATATTTCATTTATTATTATTATTATTATTATTATTATTATAGGCGAAATAAATGTATGACATTTTACAGTGTATGTGACAATGTTTTGTGAAGAAGGTTTTGATATTAACTAAGAGTAACTGACACCTGTTTGCGGACAGACAATATAATACAGTGGCATACAACCCAACCAATTGTAAAAGAGAGTATAAACACACACACACACACACACACACACACACACACACACACACACACACACACACACACACACATATATATATATATATATATATATATATATATATATATATATATATAGAGAGAGAGAGAGAGAGAGAGAGTGAGAGAGTGAGTGTGTGAGAGAGATGAATGACAAGACATAAGAGATAGCGTGTGTGAGAGAGACGCATTTTGAAGGGGGAGCTGTAGAAAAAACCATTTAGCCTGAAACTATTTTCTTTTTTTCTGGGTGCACAACGACGTGTCGTTACCAGCGCCCGGACACAAAATTACTATAGTAAGCAATTTAGCCAAGCAACAAATTTAAAAATCTAGATAACAGCAATATAAAATAATTAAAATCAACAATTAAAACGCGCATAAACGGCACACATAGGTGAAACACATTATGGGAATAATCAAATAAATGAATATAGAGATGCACGGTCTTAAGAAACAAGACATTGGATAACATCGTCGATTGTTTCATAAAATATTACGAATGTTATCCCCAAATTTAAATTTCCGACGCAATGTCTCATAACAAATACATTCCACAAGCATACACTGAACCGTTAAGTCTATTAATGAGCGCCCACAACTGTATTTTTATAACCACTTTAAAAAAATACCCTCAATCTTCAGAAATCATGAATAATGAGAATTCGGACCATTTTATCAAACCCTATTTATTTAGTTATAACGATAAATCATATTTGCAAACGGAAGAAAAAAAATACAAATAATAATAATTTGCAAACAAATACAAATATACACATTTACTTTTGTGTACTTTCATTATGTACGCATGAGCCGAGAGTTAATTTATTACACATAAATATAATTTTCTATATGATGCCACTCTTTATCAGATTCGTACTACAAGAACACAAAATGCTTAAATGAGCTTTTAATACAATATTATACAGGGTTATCATAAAAGAATGGTGCGGTTTCAGTAATTCATAGGAAGATTGTAGGGAAATTTCTAGATGTTATATTGGTATCCCTGAAAGCCTTCAACCCAAAGGTTTGTTTATCAGCAGTTGTAGCCACAACTTCAGTTCTTGTATTGTTGTTGCGGTGAGATTAGTGAGTTACTATGTTCTCCGATAAAGACAAAGCAAAGTGTGCTTTATTGATGGCTGAATTAAAATCCGTGATTTTAGTTCAACGTGCGTTTCGACGTGAATTCGGAAGAGATCCACCGCACAAAAATAACATAACACGTTGGTTCAAACGATTCGAAGAAACCGGATCGGTTAAGAAACAGAAATCGACCGACAGACCAAGTGTACCAGACGAAACGGTTGAACTAATTAGACAATCGGCATTTAGAAGTCCTGGGAAGTCCATCCCCCGTCGAAGCGTCGAATTAGGTATTCCAAAATCAACAGTTCACAAAGTTTTACGTAAAAAACTGAAATTACACGCTTATAAAATCCAGATACTGCAGGAATTGAAACCCGATGATGGTGTAAAACGTTACAATTTCGCTGTTGAAATTTTGGACAGAATAAGTGAAAACGAATCATTTTTAGACGATATAATTTTTACAGACGAAGCTACATTCCATGTGAATGGATGTGTTAACAGACACAATTCACGAATATGGGGCTCTGAAAACCCACACGCAATTATCGAGAAACAACGCGATTCGCCTAAAGTTAATGTTTGGTGTGGTGTGATGAAAAATCGTGTAATAGGGTCTTTCTTCTTTGCTGAAAAAACAATTAATGGAGTCGTGTATCTTGACATGTTAACCGATTATTGCTTTCCTCAGCCGGATGAACTCGAATACATTCATCGACTTCATTTACAACAAGATGGTGCTCCTCCGCACTTCAATGGATCGGTCACGGACGCTTTGAAAGAAAAAATTTGGAGATCGATGGATAAGCCGGCAAGGACCCGTACTTTGGCCTCCAAGGAGTCCAGACCTGACACCTTGCGATTTTTTCTTGTGGGGGTACATCAAAAGCGTTGTTTATACACAAAAATTACGCGACCTAAACCGCTTAAAAAACAGGATTAATGAAGCGATGACAACCATTAACGAAGAAATGTTAACTAATGTTTGGAGAGAAGTGGAGTATCGTTTGGACATTTGTCGAGCGACTAAGAGCGCACATATTGAAATTTATTAATTATGTAAAAAAATGTTTGAGACGACAAATTTGAAAAATAAAAAACATAAACTGTAAGTAATTGTGTTTTAATTTAAACCATGTTCAAAACCGCACCATTCTTTTATGATAACCGTGTATTTAAAAACACTAACTAAAAATGCATATGGCATTTAGATAAGAAAACAAATAAAAAAATCACATTTGTGTTATTTGGTCGCCTGAAGACAGAAGAAAATAAAGGTACGGATGTTACTAAAGATAATATTTTCTAAGTTAGGAACTAATATATATAACTTATCTCAAGTTACGGTGAGTTAAGGGGCTTAGAAGGTTTCAAATAAATCTCAAAAAAATTAACTAACTTATTGTTTCTTAAAACACTCTTAAAAACTTACATATAAAACAATCATATTTATAAGTTTATTCGTGGATATAAAATTAAATATTTAATGAAAAATTCTAGCAAGTTTAATTCACAAGGAAAAAAGAATTAATGTTCATATTAAAACTCGATTTTAATAGAATCCGGATTAAAATAAATTTGAGCCGAAACAACTAAACTGAATCCGATGTAAATTTAATCTATACACACAATATATAAGATAGAATCACAGGGCTAAATTAATCTTCAGGCAAAAAATAACAGTTATATTTTAAAACAGCTTTAAAACGTTTTATCCTTTAAATTTGTACAGGAATGATATCCTATTAGGTAATATATATCAATGTATTACGGTGCTATATAATGTAGCAACGCAACTTTACTTTATGTTCGGAGGAATTAAATGGATTAGGGTCATCGAAAGGCAACGTATAATTTTTTCAGTAATAATAAAAACTAATGAAAATAGGTTAGTATAATATCGGAATATCGTTTAATTTGCATAATAAAAACTAAATGTAATACATTACTTTCTATACATTTTTATAAGTGAACTGTTTAACTTTTTCTTTTTTTTTTATTACATGTTTAGAAATGTAGTGTTTAATAATCAAAGATAACATACGGATCGTTCTGGGATCGATTCCTACTGTAATTTGTGCAAAAAGCCATTTTAAAGCGTAAAAAAATTTATTATTTCCCAGCATATTCATTTACACATGATACTTATTTTGCATAATTTTTAATATAATATAACTTATGATTAATACAATATATATATATATATATATATATATATATACACACACACACATATTAATATCCCACAGTTTATTTCTACCAGATGAGAAAATACAAAATTAACACAAAAAAAATATGGTAATATTGTTTTAAATTGTAAATCTCTTTAAAAAAACTTGAAAAACAAACAAAGAAATCCAGAAGATACGAGGTAAATAAACTAACTGTATACACATTTTGAGGTTAGTCAACTAATCTTTTATCTCAATCTCAGCTGATCATTCACTTTGTGAACGTTCGTGAATTAGTTTTCAAGCTCTACCTGCAGCGTAAGTCCAGGCTGAAGAAGTTAAAGTACAACAGGATAATTTTATAAGAAATACAATTTCTGGGAAATACCTAACCTAACCTAGTCAATAAAAATTTATCGTTAATTTGCTTTATTCATCTAGGATAAAAAAAAAAAAATTCCCGAAGGATTTTGGGCGAGATGAGGTAATATTGCAACGTATTACCTTTAATTATCCTCTGGGAGATGAAACAGATGAAATAAGACCCTCACTGTGAGATTATCCTTCACTCACAAACAATCCATTTTTCTTACACGTACTTTTGTGGATGAAGGCGAGACCCTAGTAGGTCCATAATAAGGATGGACGGCGGGATCTATAGAGCTGATGGATCCTTCGTACCATTTAATGGAGAGGCTACAACACCAATCGATCGGTTGAGAGAAACACGGTTTCCTGTCGGCTATTGGTACGATTAGCGGGCAACGCGTCTAAAACACAATAAATAAAAAAATTAATCGCCAAACTTCTTACCCGTACATTCTGTTATTTACAGGAGCGACTAATAAGAAGTAATTTTTTTTTTAATAACACCGGTTTCAAAAATATCTGGTGTATGGAAACCGAAACCAACCTGCAAAGGGAATCTTTTGAAATCTCATACCAATGTATTATCAATAAATCACCCTCTTATCATCTGGGATTCTTAAACTTGTCTCAAGCCTTGAGCTTATCTAGTTAGGTAATTTTAATCCTAAAATAGTATATATTCTGAATATATAACATACGATTGTTGTCGTTTTCTACATCCCAATACTTTTTGCGTAACACATCTCTGGTTTTCAAATCCAGTAGTACTAATCCGAGTCTGAATTGCAATTATTGTTAATAGTTGTTAAATATTATATTTCAATAAAAGACTGGTCTGCATTTCTTCTAGATATACGAGTACATAGTTAATCTAGTATCTATGCCGAATTTTTTTTTAGTTTCGTAATTCTTTAGAATTTAACCCTTTTTTTAAATTATTACTTTTATAACTAATTATTTATTAATATTTTATTTTAATAACCGTTTTTCTCATTTTTTTAAATCGCTAAGAATGGAATTTAGCAAAATTTTAATGGCCAAAGGAAATTGGAAGGGTGTGAAAAATATCATTCCTGACTTGGAACCTTCGTATGAAAAAAGAAACTACAATTCTGCCGTTAATGTCTGAGAATAAAATGAAACATAAATCCTGAAATTCGTGTAAACTCGTAAAAAATTGTTGGAAACAATTTAGGAAAACAGTAAAATTATAAACACTTTAAATACATTTCTTATAATTACAAAATATATTAAAATAGGCGTAATGTAATAATTATGCAATAAGATTGATTTTTAATGCAAATTTCAAGCATTTTTTAAAATTCTGTTTAAGTACATGTTCTTTATTTTATGACATTGATCGATTGAATTGCATTAACCCCTTCTCAAGCGACAATGTTTGTTATTTTATACGTCAAATCTGACTGATTGATTAGCTGATTTACGGTTTTATATTTTTTTCATTATACATTATTTTGTATAATATTACATTACAGAAAAGGAATATATATATATATATATACACACACACACACACACACACACACACATATATACTGGGATATGAGGGAGTAAAATGCCTACGGGTTTTTGTTATTATCGATTAAGTGATCATTTCTGAAGTACAGTAATTTGGTACGACACGATAATTTTTGAGTTGTTATCGATCTAAAAACTTTCTGAATTTAATAAATCCGTAATCAATGTTAACGGAACGTTCAAAACCGGTAAACACGTGGCATGAATAGCTAAGCAAGATGATTCATTTCGCTGAGTAATTATACTTTGATAATCCATTTGAACGGAGGAAGCAAAATAAAAAATTATACATGTTAAGCGTGTACAACAATTAAAACATCTTCGAATTTAAAAGCTAATTCATTGTTAGAACGCAGTTTTACTGAACGAAGAACGATGTCACAGATAATACCATTAGACATACAGCGGGCGGCGTATTGCTGTGCATGTAGGCTGACGGCTGGCTTACCGCGCGCTATTAACTATCCTGTGCACAGCGATAAGCCGCCCGCTATATGGAAGTATACGGAGCTATACGAGATGTTTTCGTAAAGGAATGACTATCTAACTGTTCCACCTGTCCTATAACCTGTTTATTGTTAGATTTAATTCAAACTTTCAGTCAGAAAACGAAATGTAAGTTTTATAAGTTTTACAGGAAATGTAAAAGATTTTTTAGAAAATAAGAATTACAGCCAACAGTAAAGATTCTGGACGCACCGGTACTGCACTGACAAATGTTTGACAAAAAAAAAAAAAATTGTATAACTTAGTGTATAATCCTAGAAAGTAATTTCGGAGAATTTCTAGACAAAATAGACTATCCACGATAAAGTTTGGAAAGTTAGATAATTGTTGAAGTTGTCAATTCATACAAGATTCATGTAATCTATGCATTTTAAGAACCAGGCAAGAAAAGACGAAATCAATAGTTCATCAATTTCAACAGAAATAATGTTACTATATATGAAAAAAGTATTACGACAAAGCACGGTTTCAGCTCAGTGGATATGTATATAGTTAAAATAATTTGAGTTCTGAGAACCCATATGCTTTCCACGAGGAAGCACTTCTTTCTATGAAAATTAGGGTTTGATGTGCCGTGACTTATAAAAAGGATTTTATTCATTTCTCAGGGATAACGAGATCTAAGTTATTTTAATATATTATCACATACTTAAACCGCTAATAGAATCCGATGAATAGTTGATGACGGCAACAATATGGAGCGACTTACAAATATGAAGCGAACGCAAAAATAAAAGTGATAGAATTTTTTTTAGTGGCCGACGCGGTTTACTCCTACTAATGTTTGAGAGCTTTACGACACAAAACCCCTTCCAAAACTTTTCGAGTTCAAAACTGAAATCACAAAATATTCAGATATAAATTTAATCGATTGTTTCACTTTACCGAAGTTTTTCTTTTCTTAATTCCTTCTCTTTAGCCATCTTGGGCAAAATTTCCAAACTGCTGATTATTTGAACGAGAAATGAAGAAATTATTCCTCTTCAACTTGTTTATCTTTCTCAATAAGTTTTTTTGCTTAGATGATTTTTTTCACTACATTTCCATCTACTCTTACATTTTTTCGTTCGACATTAAAAGGCCGTTATAAATATACCTCTCCTGATTATAGATAAAACAAGTTACAGTACTGATTCTGAGACCGAAATCACATACAATCATGTGATATTTAGCAATTTTTTTCATTTTTTCAAACCATATACCAGATAATAGAATAGGTAATTTTTAAATTCAGAAAAAATTATCTATAAAAAGTTTATATACAATGATGAGCAGTAATTTTATCAGTATATGCACTTTCAATTCACGTACTTATTTTCACGACTAATCATGCTTAAATAAACGAACGATTAAATATGCTACTGATACTATCTTATCTATCCCTACACAATTATCTCGAACAGTAATAATAATTCAAATAAACAAAACGATGTGAACTCCACGGCTGATAGAGAGAAAGAAGATTTATAACATTGTACAACTACCATTTACTTTTTTTAAATTATAATTAATTTTCTATATGTATAAATCAGTAAAAACATCAAATAATTGACGATAATAGCAACTGCCGAAAATGAAATACTGTATGATCTTTGTTCACAATAAATATTCATCTATTTATTAATAAACTATGTAATTTTACGATCACCTGTACAAAAAATAAAGCTGCCAAAGTATCGCATGACTTTCTCAGCTATTAATAATAAAAATTAAGAGGTATAGCCAAAAAAAAAAAAAAACAGAATATATATTTTTTAGAGGCGGGGAAAAAATCTTAAGAAAAACTTTTCTAAAAATATTTATACATAGGTAAGGCTTAACAAATCGTCTTAAGTAAATTTTTTTCTAATAAATGTCCGTAAAAAAAGCACTAAGTTTTTTTTAGAATGAGGGAATTAAGAAAAAACTTCGGTGAATTGAAACATTCAGTCAAATTTATGTCCATCATGTTTTATGATTTCAGTTTTGAACTCGAGAAATTTTGGAGGGGATTTTGGTTCGTAAAACCACAAACATTAGGAGAAGATTGGTCTGAGATCGAGAGAAATAAACCGCGTCGATCACTAAGAAATTGTATAACTTTTTTTTTGCGTTAGCTTCACATTTGTAAGTCGCTTCATCTTGTTGCCGACATCGGGAGATTCATCGGGTTCTAGTAGCGGTAAAAGTGTGTAATAATTTATAGAAATAACTTAGATCTCTTTGTCCCTGATTAGTGAATAAAATTCATTTTACGAGTCACCTCCTTCAATAACGGCAATTGTTTAATAAGAAAAAGAAGATTTTCAAGAAACTTTTGAGTATTCCATAAAATGAAAATCGAAATTGATATTTCACGATATCTCCCACTCTCTTAACGAATGTAGAAAAAAACTTAATACATCTCGGACGACATCTCGCTACTAGTGGAGGCCAGTACCTTAGATGAAGTGGAGGACAAGGGGAATATTATCTTAGAAATAGTTAATGAATGGCTCGTCAACAACAGTTTGGAGGTCTCTCCTTCCAAATGCAAGGGTATCCTCTTCACTGGTAGGAGGATACTCAGAAGATTAAATCTGCGCCTGAGACGAGAGGCAATTGTTGAGGTGGAAAGGGCTAAATATCTAGGGGTGTTACAGGATAAACACCTCAAATACTCCAGCCATGTGGCCATGATCTGCGACAGAGTGGAAACAACAATCCGTGCCATGCGAGGTCTCTTTGCGGGACAAGGAATTCCACGTGCGTCGAAGAGGCGACTTATCACCTCGGTGATAACGTCGTCTCTGTTGTACGCCGCCCCGGTATGGGCTGATGCGTTAATGTCCAGCGCAACAGAAGAATACTGACTAGCAGTCATAGGAAGTCTCTTCTGGGGGTAGTTTCGGGGTACCGAACGTTATCGTATGATGCACTGTGCGTGCTTTCTTCGGTGCCTCCAATAAATTGCAGATTAAAGGACGAAAACTAAGGGCGTCCGGTGTAGCCAAAGATGAGGCCAGTTCTATTATACGAGAACAATGGAAGGTGGCATGGGCGGGTTCAGCAGTGGCCGCATGGACAAGAAGAATTATCCCGGTCCTGGATGCTTGGCTAGATCGCTCTCATGGTGAATTAGATTACCACACAACGCAACTCATGTCGGGACATGGTGCGTTTGAACAATACCTGCACAGGTTTGGCAGGAGAGAGTCACCAATCTGTTGTTACTGCGATGCGGTTGACGATGCCAAACACACTATTTTTGAGTGCAGATGATGGGAGGAACAACGTATAAATGCAGGACTGATGCGTACCCGACCGGAGTGGCTCTTGGCTATGTCCGGAAACTGGAATAATTTTGCAATATTTGCAAGAACAGTTATCAGAATAAAAGAAGATGAGGCAAGACGACTGGGATACTGAGGGGTGTAGTTTATAGTAGGGCTGGGCGGACAGCCCCGTTCCTGAGGGCTCACATGCCCTGGTGTGTGGGTTCCCGTGATGGAGCGGGGACTCCTGGGGTCCGTTAGGTGCGAATGAACGAAAAGACAGAGACCCGGCCGGCGGTGTGGGTTCCCGGATGTGTTTTGGCGGCTTCGGCTCCTGCGCCGTCGGTTTGAGGCTGGCAAAAGGAATGACCGAGACCCGGTCTCCGGCGGGGGGGCTGGGAACGGCATAGCCGGGCCTGGTTTCTTCCGCCGGAGATTAGAGGTAGGCAATTAAAAGATCCGGAAAGGACACGTCCCCGAGTCGAGTATACTTAATTGGATGTCCGGTTCGGGGATGTAGGGGAAAAAAAAACATATACGTACGCTCATACATAGACGTAAATATTTCTTTGAATTAAATGAAATAGTGTGACTGTATAATGTAAAGATTCGCAAAAAACATCCCCAATTTTGATACGATCACCATACGTTTCCCTTTAATCAAGCTATTCTAGCTACTTTAGCTATATTCGTCGGGAAAATAACATGAACAAGTAGTAAAATATAAATAGAACTTTTATAATTATTACGAGGGAAAAACAATTTTTAGCATTCGAAAGTACACAATGCTACTGCCACTTTCTCAGGATATAGTATCAACACTAATCGACACAATCCGAACAATAGTTGCACGTTATTACAGTACAACTATCTTCGGATTTTGACAATTAGTATCGACACTATATACTAGAAAATGGCTATAACTTAACTTATGTACCACGTCATTACGTGTAATCAAAAACGAGTACGTTACAGGCAAAATCCAAACAGTAAATTAAATGATTTTCTTAAACAGAAAATAAAACAAACTCGAGAAAAAAAGAGTTAATACATTTGGAAAAATGCATCAAGTCGTTATTTCATTTTTTGCAGTGTAAGTTTAGTAAAATAACATAATAAATGAAATAAATTTAAATTATTTCTGTAAGAAAACCAAGTAATAATCATATCTGATTCAGTTATACAAGTAAGACGTGATGGTACGCGAATTTATAATTAAGAACGTATCAAAATTAAAAAAAAACGGATCTTTTAATACCAAGGTATTATATTTTATACTAAAAAAAGAACATTACATAAAAGTAAAAATATAAAATAATTATCAAAAAGCATTAAAAAAAGGTTTCCTCTTTCAAAACATTTAATCGATCTTTCGCTGAAAAATTACGTCATTATCTAAGTACTCACAATTTATACTTTCATCGGATAGAAAACTTGTACTATTTTTAGTAGTAGATAAACAAAAGCGAATAAAACCAATAAACAATCGGAGAAAAACGAAAAAAGTTTCCTTTTGTTTTATCTAACTAGCTTCACAGCTAATACAAACGAATATTATTTATTAATACATCTATAATTACTTAGATTCTTCTTTTATCGAAAGCTAAAATGTAATGCTGAAAGAAAAAAAACAGGGATTAAGCCAAAAACCGATTAAGCGTTACCAAAATAATATTTGATTACCGATGCTTCGCAAGGATGATAAATATTTTACGAAGCAAACAAAAATGATAGTGTCTAGGTGATCTGAATCCCGTAGTCAAAAATGTATACATTTTATTTATATGAAATTTAATCATTTGTAATAACACACAACCAAACTGTATAATAGAACGTTTTTAAAGCAATTTCGGCAGACTACGATCGGTGACTGATTATGCTGTTTTCACACTGGCATGAGTAAATAACGTTGGCAAATGGGAAAAACCTCATTAAGAGTACGGCCAAAAGGTGTACGTGTGATTTAGAATGTGCTGGCTCATTCAATATCAATATTGTACGTATACGCTTTTCCTTTCACACTTAAATGTGTCTAGGTCTTTTTTTATGTACGTGTAGAATATCAAGGTTGCCGAAAGCGTTAGTGGATTTGTTTCTGTCAGGCGGTTAGCCAATGTTGACTATGTAACTGCGAAAGGTTTTTAAAAATTCGCAGTATCTTTGATTAAAATTACGTCCGGTTAGTCCAAAGCAGAAAATTGTGTGATCGGAACGGATTCTACGTGTTTAATCTAAATATTCCAGGGGCATTGTATTTGTTTGACGATTGTGTTCTACGTAATGAGCGTTTTATTTGTTGTCTTGATTATTAAAATAAACTATTAGCGGTTAAACGGTTAATATTTATCAATTCTCATAGATGTCTTCGGCTCAGCGGTTGGTAAAAACAACTACGTGCAGGCGTGATTTCGTTTTTTCTCCACAGTAAACCTTTCGCTACAATCTATCGAGTATTCCCGCATCAAGATTCACTTGTATTTAATCGTTCTTTTTTTCTTTCTTCGCTTCACTTCCCCCTCACGCTCTATCTAACACCAGGTTCTTCCTCACCTTAACAAGTTTAATTTTCTTAAAGGTTACTTACTTACAAGGTTTCTTAAAGGCTACTTCTTTAACGTGTAATTACAGTATCTTGGAGTAAATATTTTAAAAAACCTTTTGAGAACTGTATTTTAACGGTCAAAGAGTTAACGGTCTCGAGTTAGTTCTCGAGAAATCGCTCGTTAACAGATACGAGCGAGGTAAAAACGTCCTTTTGTTCGTTTTAAGTATTAAGTTACCAGTAATTATAACCGGCAGCTTACAATTTAATGGAACATCCCTTCTTAGTTTCGATTTTTTAACTCTTCCGAAATATACTCCGTGTTATACTCGATTAACATTTAAACTATGCGTTACTTTTACTGAATTTTTTTAAAAAGGTTTCCCCTACCTGAGTAACAACTTTCTGAATAATTCGACCGTTTCATAATAAATTGATAAATGCAATAAACTGGCGGGTTACACTTTACGTTCCTGTTTTTTATACTGTTGTAAGGAATGCGTATAAATAAAATACAGCATGTGAAATTCAAGACGCTAATCAGAACTTAAATTTAGGGAGTAATGCTACTTTTTACACGAATAGTCCTTGAAGAAAGTAGAATAAAAGTTTCAATATAGAATTGAATATCATCAGCGATTTGGAATGCCTATGGGATCGGTCGACGAAGGGTAGCTGGACCTATAGAATGATCTCAGACCTCCTGAGATGGCCGGGCCGGAAAATGGAGAGGAGTCGATCTGATTCCTTATCGGTTACAGTTGTTTTAAACCGTATCTGTGCGTGTGGGCGTTCTCTACAAAATGTTACTATTGCGGAGAGAAAGCCGAAGAACACACCGAGTTCCGACTGCGTTCGGTCCTTGTAGCACAGGGAAGCAAGCTCGAGAGAATTAGGGATTCTTATCCCAGATAAAATTATGGAAACAATGCTGCCAACCGCTCGAGCGGGCGTCTACGATGTCGGTCAAGATCATCTTTACAAAGATGGCGATGGAAGGCTAGGGATAATTAATTCCTTCTGATTCTCCTTGGGGCTGTGTTCATATTACAAGTCCGGCCTCAAGGAAAAATAAACGATATTTTTTTTTTTTTATAATAAGTGTGTGTATATATAAATTATTTCTTTGGCGTTCCGTGGAATGCTGATATGAAACAGCACAGCGGATTCGATGAAAACCCACTTCGATAAGCTTAGCGTAGAATTTCAATATACAAACATTTAGCTATGGTTTTAAATAGCTATACTAGTGATAAATAGCGATTCATAATACCCCTACAGATTTTTACACGTGTTTATCAATTGCCACCTGTTTATCTATACAAAATGTTGTCTCATTCAAAATGTAAGCACACTACAAATAACCGATGTCACTATCGATTCGGAACGGAATCGCCACTTCAAAGACAAAACGACCCTGAGTATTATCAGGTGTAATCAATTGCACAAGCTATATATCAGCTTATATGCATTTAATTGTAACCATTAGCGCGTAACTGTATCGGAGGGATATTTACAAATCGCGTCAAATAACACGGATCGCTTTAGATCCTGAGTAAATGGGACACGTCCTATTAACTTAATAATCTTTTCTATAACCACTTATTTACTATTGGGGATGTTTTTAGATTTCCTTAGTTCACCGGCGATCACAAACGACTCTGATTTGGTAACATTTAAATACAGATTTAATTTTTTCATATTAGATAATATCCTTCTGTAATTAGTTTTTAGTGAATTGCTTTTAGAAAATGTTTCTTCCTAATACTGTAGAACAAATAGACTGTTTTCTGTATTCGGTAGCATTATGATTGGAATACTTCTCCCAACCCCCCCCCCACAAAAAAAACCCGTTTAATTAAAAATATCGCAATACACATATATTTATTCTACAATTCAACATTTTTACTTCCTTAAGAAAGTACTGTAATCGCGAAAAATTTCTGTTTTCAGATTTCAACGGAAACAGCTATTGTGTGATGTCTGTACGTACATGTATCTCGCATAACTCAAAAACGATTAGCCGTAGGTTGTTGAAATCTTGAATTTAGGACTGTTGTAAAATCTAATTGTCCACCTCCCCTTTTGATTGCAATCGACTAGACCAAAAGTGTCCAAAAAAAGCCAAAAACTAAAACATGTGTATTTTGGACTTTTTCTTAACTGCAATAATAAGCCCTCATTGAGAATTTTTCAACGATATATCATATATGGTACTTATTTTCATCGGTTCCAGAGTTATAGCCAAATAAAATTTTAATTAATGAAATATTTCGATCTTAAGGGAAGGCATATCGATTCGAATCAGACTTCAAACCTTTTTTTAAACTTTTTTTTTTTCAATTTAAATACGTTAATTTATTAATAACTATTTATCTGATTGTAAAAAAAAATTACAATAAATAATAATTCAATAATAACAATAAAAAAATCAGAAGTTAGTGAAATAAAATTTTATGTACTTTTAAAAATGTATGTGTAATTTAATAGGCGTACAAGGAAGTCATGTGATGTCTAAATCAGATTTTTTTATACAATTTCCTAATTACGGAACGATTAATGTAACAATCAACATGTAACAACAAAATGTTGAACTGTATACAATTTTTAACAATTTGTCTTTAGCCTAAAATATCGTTGAAATTCTAATCGGTTATTAAGGAAACCTATGAAGATAACCTCGGTTTAAAATCCGTTTCATATCATTTAAGAAAAACTTATTAAAAACGTAACCTTATTATTTACGCACCGGCTAGTTTAATTTTTCACGTTCCCTTACGAAACCGACGGGACCGTTCATAATATACCAGCTAGCTAAAGAGAAGAAACTCGATACTACGAACGCTCGATATAATGACATCCTTAACTTACTAAAAATACACGACTGACAAAAAAATTTTTTCATAAAACATTTTAGCGAAAACATTTTTGTTACCGTACCCTATTTTTTCCACTACTGTGCGTATTCGTTATTAAAAAAAAATTTCCTTTTGTTCAGATTCTATTGAGGTTTTTACTATTGATTTATTGAAGAAAAAAATACGTAATCTGATCAAAAAATAATTCAACGAAAGCTTGAAGCCGTAATGAAAATTAATGTAACTGGCGTAACGTATAAATTATCGCATTCAAATTACGTAATATTAAAAAATAGATAAGTTTTATATTAAACGAAGCAAGAAGTGGTAAATAATGTCGAACAAAATAATAAAACATAAAACGTACCGTACTGGAAGTACAAAACTAATTTTAATGACATACCATGTATTAAATACAAGTGCATCTTAATATGTAACTTAATATGGTAGTAACTACTTCTAATAAGGCAAGACGTTATACTACAGAAATATGAACCCATTTTGTGTTAGCACAGGACGGTTGGATCAATTTAGTAAACGCACAATTACGAAACATTAAGATATTATATGAAGTAGTTAGTAAAGAGGTTACAGGCGCTGTAAAACACACCTTTATTTGATAAATATACAAATTTAACGTAAAACATATGCAGTACATTGTAAGAAAAAGTATTAATTTCTACTGCATATATATATATATATATAAAATTTATTTAAAATAAATTTATTTATCAAGAAAAATTAAACATATTTAACAATATTCGGTATTAATTCAAATACCAAATATTCAAAAATAAATACAGTACTTTTCGATAGTCTAATATGATTATAAACAACTCTATATAAACACGGAAAATGTTAGAATAGTATAATTCTTAAGCGATTTTTTAAAGCCAGTTTTTGATTCCTTTAGTGTAAAAGAATTCTTGTATTAAAGTCTTTACTAATTTTTTTTTTCAACAAAAAAAAACATTGTTCGAATTTTCAGCTGAAAATGAATCGTGGATATACTCTTATTATTAATCTATGGTTACAGTAATATTAGTAAAAATAAAACTATTCTTAAAACGTCGGCTAACGTTAACATAGAAAGGTGACTATTCGGTTCGTTTGTTATTAAATGCAGATGAAACAACCTCTACGGGAAACGTATACAATTGCGAACGTATGTAATCAATGAAGCAAAAGAGTATAAATATTATACTGTTATCATGTGTTACCGTGTAATTAAGGAATAAGAAATAATACAGAACTCGATCGTTTAATTAAAAGACCTGAATTTTACAGCAACAAAATGAGGAATCATATTTTTGCCGTTGAATCTGCTGCAACAATATGGCTGTGTGATGGTCTAAGGACCCGATTTACAACCGTTATCCTGAACCATTAGGTAAAAATAACACTACTTTGTGTGAAACAATATGCGACCTATTACGTAATAACAAAATTTTATTAGTGACGTATGTCGATTAACTGTCGTTTAAACTATAGGGAGAGAGACAACCTCTTCTTAACCAGTAGGAGAAAATAAAAAAGCGGATGACAAGTCTACTTTTCCACGATCGGCTGAGTAGTTGAACAACGATCAGAGCAAAAACAAAGAAAGGTTCGCCTATTTACCGATACCTATGCGGCGCATCTTAATGTAGAATTACGGAACACTCGAACTGAGTTTTTGCCACCGAATATGAATTTAATTCTACCTCTCGATATGGGAATAATATTAAAAAAATGTAAAATTTATTTACAGAAGTAAACTAATAAACTACACTTCACAAAAAAATTGAAGGAAATATGTTGAATTCATCCGCCTTAAAGATGTTAGTACACGTATAAATTCATAGCAGGTAATTCAATTTATAACTGATTGAAAGGATAAAATAAAAAGTAGCACAACCAGGAATCGCGTCCACAAATGCGATTTAAAAACCGATGCCGGCGATAATGCTGAACCGATGATGCTAAATTATTTTATTGCGGCAGCAGGTTAAAAATTTTGAAGTTTTCGAAAATCGAGTAAAACTTAGAATGCTACAATGAAAATGAAACCGGCGATGACAAAATGATCAAAAATATTATTCAAAAACTGGACGAAATTGAAGATGATGAAGACGAACCCGAAGTAAAATGCTTACAAGATAGAAAAAAAGATTACGGACTTCGGCAGTATTTTATGTACGAAAACGGTGAAAGAAGCCGCAGAACAGCGAGTCTGTACCAAATTTGTAGAATGTCAGGTAATGAAACGGAGACGACAGAGCGAAAACGTTTTTCGAAAAGTTGAATCAAGTAAGACATTTTACTGACTAAAAGGCACTCATTAGTTTGACTTGTACCTTATTTTGTTGATCAAACTTTTATTGTTGATCTAAGGCTACAAAAACAATTTTGTAATTTAATAATGCTGCTTATGTAATTTTAATACTCGTACTGTATTAGAAATAAAATTCTAAAATATAAGACGTTAAATCGTTTTTAATAATGATTAGTGTATACAGTACTGTATTTGTGTATATTTCCTGATTTTTCGTTAATATCGCTTAATATATCGGGCCGTATGACCCCGGTCCCAAAGTGATCCGACTATCCGGAACTACCCGGTATATATATAATCCTTTTATTTAATTTCTTATATTACGCAAAACAATCAAACCAGTACCCTAGATTTTTCTGCTGCTTTAGTAAAAATCGGATTTCTTCATTATCTAAAAACGTATCCCTCTATTAAAAAACATTATAAAGATAAAAATTAAAAGCCATACATTTTCAAATTTTCGACAGTTACTTTTACCGACACCGAAAAAGTCGGGATTACTTACTTTCGGTCGCACGGTGGGTTGGGTGGTGAAATTTAGTCTTTTTACGTCATGAGATATGAGGAGTACTAAAATACCATTCACTTAAAACATAATTTCCATATATATATACATACAAAACTTTTGTGGATCAAACATCTCCAAAAGTACTAGACCAATTTTATTAAAATTTAGATAAGCTGTAGTAGTATATCTGAAGTAGTGCATGTGAAAATTTTATGAAGATTGGTTGAGTCGTTCTTGAGTTACGTTCAACTGTTTAAAAAATTTTGAAAATTTTGTGGCTCGAAAATCTCCAAACATACAAAACCAATTTCACTGAAATTCTGATATGCTGAAGCAGTGTACATGAAGTTGTGCATGTGAAACTTTATTGGTCTAGTCGTTCTTCAGTTATACTCAATTTAATGTTGACAGCAACTAACATAACCTCAAACTGAGGTTATGCTGTTTGACTTTGTATTGATGTATTTTTCATTCGCGCTTATGCAGTGGTGAATGAGAAAAGTTGAGACTTGAGTATAGGTTATATTCGCTATTTTAATAATAATAATAATAATTTATTATTATTATAAAAATTTACTTTTCTTATAAACAGGAAATATACTTTAATATTACTGGTAAATAAGAAAAAAAATTGATATTAATTATTTTAAAAATGATATTAAAATATTACAAAACAAGGCCAAGTCAAATTTATTTTATTCGTTAATTTTTAATAGGCTAAAAATTCACTAAAGAGAGATACCTTATTTGACAGATTAACAGAATACAAAATTGACCAAAAAACCATTAATTTAATTAATCTCACTTTAACCAACGTACAGTGTTGGTTAAAGTGGCTAAAGTCAAGTTTCTACGTGAAATTAGGGTACCATTCCAAATAAAAACGGGACTGACAGGGAGATGGTCTTTCACCAGTGCTTTTCAACTAGGTTTTATATAAAGTCATGAAAACCTTCTGGGAAAATAATGACTGCAGTGCAAAAATAGGAACAAAAAATCAAAACGTCAGTACTGAATGTCTAGTTTTTGCCGCCAACTTAGCACTCTTTTCAGAATCAGAACAAGAAGCAATCGACTAAATTAACCGACTGAAAAACGTAGCTGAAAATACAGGCTTACAAATCACCTTTCCAAAGACAGAAATGACTACAAGTGCCAGCAAATATCCCAAAAGTTAGAAACAAAGTACGGTAAAATTAAGATCACGGACAATTTTAAATACCTTGGAGAAGTAATTAGTGAAAACGATTACATAAACGTGATTGTGACATTACAACAATTTGCAATAAAAAGAGCCTTTCTATAAATGCAAAATCAAGGCATTACAGCACAGTTGTAAGAACAATAATTGTACGGCATGGACACCACAAATATAACTGTAATATAAAATCTGCACTAGATAAAAAGAAGAATTTTAAGTTGGATTTATGGTCCAAGAAGAATACAAGAAGGCCGCAGACTTAGACCAAATAAAGAGATAAAATTGAAGACCTGGAAGTAACAATAACAAAACGATGACTAAATTTCTAGTCGTACGGTCCGAATAAACCAAACAAGGCTAAACGAACAAATATCCAATAAACTCTGGAATTATGAACGCCATTGTGGCTATGTTTAACAGATGAAAGAAGAGCTCAAAAAGTTTAGCATTATAGAAAATAACTGCCTACATCGAAAAGAATGATATTTGTGTCGTCCTTGAAAGCCTAACCGCGGAGGGAAAAAAATTATACCTCTTTTAGTTTCTCATCTAATTTATGTTTCCTGTATATTTCTGCGCAAAAGATTATACAAAATAATTATCAAAAAATATTACACAAACTAAAATAACGAAAAGTCGGTCCTCTTGCGCAGAATGGCGCAAGAATTTTTATTTACGGTTCTTTATTTTTTAAAAAAAACATTGAAATTATTTAAGATACTATCAGACCAAAGTCGAAAATTAAAAAAAAAATCCACGATCGATCAGATTCAAAAATAAAAAAGATAATAAATAATTAATTACCCTGGTAATTGCCCTGGTGGTAAATTATCAATTTAATCAAAAAGTTTAAAATAAATTGTTATTCTTTAAATTAAAAATATAAATCTGAAGAGAAAAGATTGTGTATGATTCTTTTCCAATTACAAAATGTTTTATTTCCTCTAGAACATTTCATTATTTTAAATCAAAGCAGTCGTGGTGAATATTGAAATTTACCGTAATGTGTACTTGACACAGTTGAAACCGGAATATATAAAATTGTGCGAGTGAAAAGATAAAAGAAAAATAAAAAACAAAAAAAAACACAACTGGAAGCCATGTAATGTTATCAGAGGAAAGAGAGACCAGAATTACAGTTTTTTCTCTCATTACTTTTTAAGCATTATTATATGTGTGTACACACACGCGCGCGCGCATGCGTGTTTTATATTGTTACATTTAACACAGAGTATACTCTACACAAACAGACTGAAAATTGGATAAACTTTCTACCTAATTATAAAGTTATTTGACACAGCAAAAGCGTATGATGTTGATGTTCATGCACTGATAGGCTAACCAAAATAAAATATGAAAAGGTTCCTAAAAACCAAATCGATTACGTCCCTATACATGCGGTATATTCTGTAATTATCCGATCGTTGAGATTTTATTTAGTCTACATTTAAAAAATTCTAATCTAAAATAAAAAATATACTTTAAATAATTATTTAAATTCTTAGAAATCTTTCTATTTTTAACCTAGAACGATAGGCTGTACTATATGTAAAATATGTCCATTAATCAACGAAAAATGTTTTTCGTTTCCTCTTCTTTACTCGAAAAAAAAAAGGTGGATAACTAGAAAACATTATTGTGGCAAATTGTACTTCTATAAGTCGAAGTAATCAACGATTACCGTTACAACTCAAAAACCAAACCTAAATCGAAACTTTACACAACTTTTTCTATATAACTCTCAAGTTCTTACTGTAGAGCCTAGCTAACTTGAATACCTATTCTGATAAACGAGCATATTGTAACTTATCGATTTCTGCCGACAACTACTAGCGTACCGTGTTCTCACTTCTGCGAATTCATTATACTGGTGTTTGAGTCGTGAAGTTTATTTACAACAGTTGCGGTGTAGTGTACAGCTTTTTGAAATTAAGTACACTGCTATGAGTGCTAAAAGAAAGGTGAAGAGTTCAACTACGATAGATAAATTTGAAATTATCCAAGCAAACATAACTTGGAGGGTCTACTATTGAAAGAAAAGGCAGACCGCTTTGCTAAACGTTTGGGTCATGTACAATTTAAGGTGAGTTATGGTCGGCTAGAAACTTAAAACATTATTTCTAAGAAGATTTGTGGTTAGAGAAAATATAAATGTGATAGTTAAAGACGCTTTAGAAAAAACTAATGAAGTTCCAGACAGTATATTTTCTGCTGCTGTTTCTAACAAACGATACTTACACTTTTCCAGTAACCAAATTCAAAGAAAAATTATATTTTTATGTATATTACTGTTTATAACGGTTTGTTTACTGTTTACTGTTATTACTGTTTGTTTATAACCTCCGTAAGTCGAGAAATTAACCTCTATAACTCAAACTATACATAACTCGAAGTAATTTCTTGTCCCGTAGGATTCAAATTACAGAGTCCAGTGTATACACTAAAATGTGTAAAGCTTTTATTAGTAACGTAAAACGTAATGAACATGCGAAGAAAAAATTCCACAATAAAAAAAAAATGTTGTGATATTTCATCTTTCTTGAAATACACAAAAAGAAAACCGATGTCGCTTAACTTTACCGGAAATTAGACGAAGCTACTTATTTTTCTATCTATATAAACTAATAAGATTAAACAGTAAATTTATTTATTTTTTACAGCTAATTCATCAACAATAAATAAAATCCTCAACAAAGGCTCAAACTGATCAGACTTATTAATAATTTCGTTGAACATATTAGAATATGCGCACGGCGATTCTTTCTATAAAACGATGTTACGAGTTTAGCCGATAATATCCGAAAATACACCAAGTATGACGAGTATAAAATAGACTGGTTCTTCCCTTCACTTACGCAACACGCGATCGCAAAGGAAGAGTAATGACGTGACGTCATCCGGTCGCGATGTAGATTTGTCTTACCTTATCGTGTGGCTCTTATACGTGAAAAGAACACAATGATAAAAAAATTGTCATCTCTTCCTTCAACAGGTAAACTTTTAAAAGGATTAAAAAGAGAAATCCCTAAATTTGAGAGTTAAAAAAATTAAAAACAACTATTTCTTAGTCGTTTACTCTTCACTAATCGATGATTTTTAACGTAACTAATAATTATTAATTACTGAAAAGTTATATACGTAAACACATATTGTAAACGGATAGGTTACAATACGTATAAGGTCTCTTAGCTCTTCTGAAATTTTGGAACTATTAAAATGTTAGCCTAATATAGATTAACCAAATTTCTTCCTAAAAACAATCTAAAACGAAAACGGTAGCAAAATTAACGATGAATTTGAAAGTTCAATACAAATATGTAATTTATAATTGAAAATGTTTTACGTAACAAAAATGTTTAAATTAAAAAAATGTTTAAATTAAAAAAATCGCATAGATTATAAAGGAACGTGTAAGTAGATAAAAAAAATGATCGACATATAACCGATTTGTGAGTTCTGTATTATAAGAGAACATGTTCTATCATTAAAACTAGATTTATAATTCCACAAACAAGCAGCTCATTTCTCATTTATACTTAGCAAAATCAGTGTATTGTTTTTTCAAAACAGTTGACAGCTTTTCAATACCGATATTCATAATAAAAAAATAAAACAATTAGAGGAAGCGATAAAAATCCCTTAATTTCCATAATAATATAATAAACGAATAAATAGGTTACCGTATCAAAAACAATAAAATGCACTTATCAACTACGTAAAGTGTTAGTAATAATAAAGAGAACGTATAAATAAATACAACAAAGCTATAATCAATTTATAATCGCTTAAAATCACGAGTATTTCAATATGAAAAGCTCTTCAGAAAAATATATCGCGCATTTATAACATCAAAATTAAATACAAATAACTGAATTTTAAGATACAGTTATCGGAAAATTACCAATAACATAAGAACTCAAATGCATATAGAAAAATCGAGAATAATAGTTATATTTCGTTTGCACTTTTAATTTTAAGTGTGTATGTTTGATGTTTGATGTTTGATGTGTGTGTGTGTGTGTGTGTGTGTGTGTGTGTGTGTGTGTGTGTGTGTGTGTGTGTGTGTGTGTGTGTGTGTGTGTGTGTGTGTGTGTGTGTGTGTGTGTGTGTGTGTGTGTGTGTGTGTGTGTGTGTGTGTGTGTGTGAGTATATATATATATATATATACTATATACTATATATACATATATATATACATATATATATACTATATACTACATATATACTATATACTATATACTATATATATATATGGTGTGTGAAACCACACCATATTTCTTTCATTCACTACAAAAAATCATTTTTTTTATCTGAATACCGTCAGATACAGTACAGTAGTACAGGCAGTATTATTACATACTATTCCATCCTATTATAATATACGATTTCTAGTAGCGTGTGTAACTTCTTGCGTCAACATCAAAAGCAACAGGGAACATTAACTTCTTGCTTTTCACAATGAGTTTTTTTTATTCTATGTATGGTCATAATATAAAATATCTGAGGAAAAGGGTACCGGTCAAAATTCTTTTCTCATACAATAATGTAGTTCAATAGACATCTAGTCCGTATGGTGGACGAGAAAGTGAAGGTATTTCCTTCGTTCGTCTTAGTCACACCGATTTGCGAGTAAGCATCAGGAATTCCATTCGACCGGATAAAAAGGAAACCACGTATTTTTAATTTTACTGAAAACAGGCCGATGCTACTTTTAATTGCTATTTTGGACTCACGTTGTGTCGGCTTATTGCAGTATAGCAACAAGAACAATTAATGTTCGCAAGTTTTGGAAGAGTAATTTCTCTGGCTTAATTCTCAAGCAGGATATAGATGGATGGTCTATAAATCGGTAACTTTTGCGAGCCATAGAGCTCTGCAGATGGACGACGTTATTCCTTTATGAATTCTTTAATCAATTTTCAAATAACTCGTTAGATTCCTGTGAAAAATGCGAAGTTTTTGCAAAAGCACCTACTAAATTTGGTAAATGCCAAAAACATTCATTTCTATTTTCACATCGGATAAGAATTCCTCTTTTTCCCGGAGGTGATGAGGGCAGAATAGGCATCCGATACCAAAAGGAACCTACCCGTTGAATGGAATTTCGTACTAAGCCTTTTCTAAAAATATTCAGAATTACTTCATCATGCCCAGATAAATCACAAAGAATTAAAATCAAACTCGAATAGTTTTATCCAAAAACACTCGAACACCGTGTTCCTGCGATGTCCTCCCTTCCACACTCGGAGGAGAGTCTCAATGTCTGTAAGGATTCATAACCGTTCAGGAACTGCTTCAACTCGTACCCTAGTCCCCCAAGTTTTCGGTTCAGCCATTCTTGAGGTACGGGGAGTTGATACCATAACTAACAAGCCAGGATATTTTCTGATCTAAAACTTTCAATGCAATAGGTTACCGATGTATTATTAGCATTGTAAGTATTTTTTGTGACGTTAAACAAAATTAAGGAAAATAATTTTTCAAAAGAAAGTTTATAAAATTATTTTTTCAGATTTTTCAAACGATCGCATTTTCTAAATCAGAAAAATGTACAAGATGTGTAAAGTACTTCAGATACAAAGGGTAAATTAATCTTATTTATCTTAGCCAGTCCTATAGCGTAAAGAGTTAAAAGTGTTACTTGCAGTGTCAAATGCCATCAAAACTTTGAGGGGCTCGCATACCGATGTGCTATAACATATTCAGCTTAGGAAAGAATACAATCGGAAACCAATCCACTCCTCACGATAAATTTTTATAAGATCTTTGTTATAATGGTTCAGGACTGATGTGTTTATGACATGCCTACAACCGTTTGCAAACGATGCGAAACAGATTTATTAAATAATACCAATATAATAATTTTTAACATAAATTTTTACAAATAAGGTTAAGATCGGAAGTTCATTTCAGTATTTTGTTCATTGTTTATTTTATACCAGGCAATCAGGGTTGGCTTCGCTCGACTTTCCCATCTAGCCAAAAAGCTCCGTCTCCTAGACCCTCGCTTTGTTTATTATCTTCATACTTCAGAAAATAATACTGGTAACTAATAATTAAAAACCGTTTCAATTTATTATAAACATCAGTGTATGTATTGTTATTTCATCAGAGCAATAGATTGGTCAGCACAGGACTCCAAATTTTGAGTGATCTGAAGTGTACAGGATTCAAAATAGTTGCCCCCAACTTAAAAATAGTAATTTTAGGTGATTACCGGTAGAAAAATATTTTGCATGGTTTACAGTGTTCCCAACAAACATCACGAGGAGGTAACGCACTTCGTTTCTGATTTTTATTTGTTTTTTATGTTTTTCACTTTTTTGTGTTTTGTGGGACAACATATTCTTAAAAAAACGGACTTGTATACAAATATTTAAAGCATATTTCTCTGGAATGAAGCCACATACAGTCGCCCGTGAGAGAAGCATTGACTCTCCAAGTGGAGACCAGCCTCTTGAAGCAACTGTCCTTGTAACTTATTTATTGTCAACTTGAAAGTGAAAGGCAAGTGTACACATTTAAAGTTACCTTTTTCGATAAACGAAGGAGATATTGAAAAAAGCAAAATAACTTTTTTGTAGAGAATTTAATTTCAAAAATTAAATTCTCCGAATTCGATTCGATCATCAGTTAGGCTATAGCAAAGTTGAATATCGGCGAGGAACATAATCAGATTGCTACCGCAAGCCATTAAAATGGCCATCTTCTTAAAACTGTGAAACACATCGTAGTGAAAATAGTTCTGTGTTCTTTCCAGGCATAAAAACTATGTTCATGCAAAATCTCAGCTCAATCGGTTGAGAAGTTTTTACGTGAAAGAGTATCAGACTCAGATACCGCTACATTTTTATATGTATAATAGATTTTATATATAACAGAACTATTTATAAAGCAATAATAAACAAACAAATAAAAATAAAAAAGGAAATATAATTTATAAAATATTTAATAAAAAATAAAGTATCATATAAAATAGTTTTCCTGATTTTAACTGCTGATAATCGATTTCCCTGACCTTCTTTAACTTTTAAACTGTGGAAACCTTGCAACAACACAAAAATATTGTCGCGTGTTCGCGACAATATTTTTGTGTTGTACAGGATATTGAGAGATTAACAATTTAAGAATGTTTATATAATTACAATTTATTAGTTTAATAATATAGAACATAAATAAAATAGAACAAATCAATAATAATAATGGCAATATTTATTATTATTAATAATAAACTACAATAACAATAATAGTATAAATTTCAATAATAATAAACAATGATTACATACAAAATATAATTTCAAGTAAGGACAAGATTGATTTACAAGTAGTTAAAACATAAATTCAGTCCCATTAAAGACATTAAAATGACCGCTCCTATATACACCTACAACTGGTATTGTATTACTAGGAATATAAGATTAAACTTAGTTCTTTCAATCCTATTCTCTGCACATACCTTTGCTGTTCACAAATAAAACTACCCTATAGTTTTAAAATGAATTTAATACTTTACTTCTTTCACTAATTGTTTATAGTAACTCACCAAACAACTTCCCGTATTCCAACACCGGGATTACTTGTGACGTCACTTTAATCGCGTCGAACTTGTACGCACTAGATATCTGCTCCTTCACTGATTCGAATAATAACACGTTGAAAAATAATCGCTTCATCAAAACTGAACTCAAATCGTCTTCCCTTAAGTATTTATACTCCTATCCTCTTTACCTGCAGAACCAGACCAAATGTGTCGTTGGGCAGTATTATAAAGAACGATTGTTAAACGGACCTGTTAGCCTTAGAAAGGATTCCTTTTAGTCTCCTTTTGAATTTTTCCCATTATTTTCTACTACTCTCTTCTTAATCCGCAGGAATCCGTTGCTCAGGTTCATTATACCGGTCTTGTTACAATATCTATATGTCCACAAACACGTGTGACAACTGTCTCTTAATCGATTAAAAAAAAAACAGTTTCCTACTCACCCAATTACACCTAACATAGGATGCATATTCTTCTTCGATATGATTATATATTTTCGGACATAATCTACGTCTCGAGTACAGTTACGTACAACCAATGTACTTAAGGCTTCAATAAATTGATGTGCACCTTAAATTCGTTTCTTAAACTGTATAAAACTAAATAAACAAATCCTCGCATACCGGTCCGTAATTACATTAAACGTTTTTATTTCTCAGTATGAACTTTTATTTCTCCTGAAATGATATATTTGTTTATATAATAATAAAAATAAATAATTACATTTCAATCTGAAAAATTAATGCAACGAAAGAAAAAAAAAATGTTAATGATAGGAGCTAACTTTAAAATAGCGGAAAATTTTAGTTTACGGAGAAACACATAAAAAACATAATAATATTTTTTGAAGTGTTTGATTTATGCGCTCAACAGAAAACGAGGAAGACTGCATGTATTGAGTGTGTACTTGTATTCACATATGTTTGTAGTTCAAAGCAGATATGCGGTGACGACGTTCACAAATATTTATCTTTATCACGTTTAGTGCTCTCAACTCATTATCTAACACTTTTTCATATTGTGATACAAACCGTCTTCAAATAGAAATATACATATTTACAACTACTGTAGAATTAATTTTACTTTTAAGTACGTAATTGTAAAATATTTCATATAATTAGGGTGAAACCATTGCTAGTTTATATAATCTCGAATACTATGCACTCAATATATAGTAATCTAGAACTATGCTGTTGCAATAACGTACTGGAAAGGTTTTTAAATAGATGTTATGTAACATTTCCTTTAAGTTTAATTCGTGATATGAAATATAAATTAAAATATGTCAAACATCAAATGGTGAATCGAACCCAGGATTTTATCTTACTGCCGAAAAAAGTTACGAATTTCTGAAAATTTAATTACAGTTTGAAGAAACAAATATCTGTGTTAGTGTTACTTGTCTCAACATCCAATACAGGGTCTATACAAGCAGTTCTATGAACGGAACTCCAGGAAGGATTAAGTTAAAAAATAATATGAAGTATTTTTTTTTTTTAATTTTACGCCTCAGATCGCTAAACTACTGTTTTAAAACCTCTAAAAAACCTTCCATACATGCAACCTAAAATTTGTACCTATTCATGATGAACTAAACCAAAAAATCAGGAATGATGAAAATGGGCAATTCATAAACGCTTTATATTCGCGAAATAGATTTTTCAGATTTAAATTTACACAACAAACGTTATTAATCGTTGAACGTTTTTATCAAAATGGAAAAAATGTTTCAAAGTGAGTAAAATTCAAAAAACTCTTCCGATGACAATTATGGGAAACCAAAGTACTCATAAAATAAGGTGTATTAAAAAAATAAGTGACAGTGAACATAGAAAGAACTGGACCAGTTCCTAAATACTTACAAGAAATTAGAAGATTCGGCTTTACGTGATAGTACTCTAGCATAGGTTACGTTTTCCGTCCGATTATTATCGGCCAGAAAACGGAGTCCGCACATCAATCGCGTGGATCTGTAAACTTAGCCTCTAGAGAATTCTGTCAGTTTCAAACTTAAAACCGCATTAAAATGTCAACAATTTACTGCCATCGCTGATATATAGAACAATATAATAAACACACAAGGGTGATCCGGAAAAAGAACTCCAATCCTGTTTCCAGAAACGGAAATAAACTCTAAAGAAGACGTATAATGTTACTTCGAAGGCGAGTGTAGTAATGTCACATCTTGCACAAGTTAAAAATATAGTTAAATAAAATATTGTAAACAAACAACAGACTACAGATTGGAGTAAGAAAAAACAACTGGCAGTCCCATTGCAGAAACTATAGAAGTCAACAGTACCAATGGTGAGTGAAAAATCAAGCTTTTCAATTAATAATTTAATCCTTGTTCTCTGTAATTATGTTATATTTATTTTTTTTTTAAATCCACGTGTATGTCAAAAGTTGTCAGAAAAACGAATAAGGTAAAAAAAAATATGGTTTTAGCAGAAACAGTAAATGTACAAATTAAATGTAAATTATTTACAGCTTCCAAAATATTGGCAAATAGAAATCATCTTCACAGTAAGTAAGCCTTTCCAATAATAATAAATCCCGACAAGGAGTCTTAATCTTTAAGACTATGGGGGTTTGCGTCCCCACGGGCCTAGCTTCTGCAGCTTTTTTCCCCACTACACACTGAGCTGCAGCACACTTTACACCACACATATACTACACCAAGAACACTACATAAATTACAACACATACCCTTACACAACTACACAACATCCTACACTGATATTTCTTACATTTACACTCGGTGGAGTTGCGACATCTTACGAAACGCAACCGTAACCCAAGGTGGGAGCTATCGTGCCGATGGGTGAATGGCTCTATGTAGTGAGTCTCGAACGATGTCCTCTGGGCACCAGGGCAAACCCAGTTGTATTTAGCTCCAGCTCCAGTAAGCATGCGCTCTGCTGGAGTGGTCCGTTTTTCCGCCGGCATTCGTGGGAACAAAATTTCAGTTCCAATTATTAATACTATGGTGGTTGGTGGTCCATCTGAAAAAACCACCAAAACTATTCTTGTGGAGAGACTGCGGTCAGCTTTGTCTGCCAAGGTTAACAGTTGTGGAGTTAACAATGTGAATTGTGAAGCAGACCATCCAAGGTTAAAAATATTAGATTTGTTGTTATGCGAAGTATTCAGGAAGATGGCTTCCTCCCTTCACGAGGTCTCGCCCTTCCTGGTCAACAAGGATGTAACAGGATCGTTTGGCTCACCGATAAACGTCAAAAAATTAAGAGGTGGATTGATATTGATTGAAACCCATAATGATGAACAGAGCAGATCTCTCTTACACATTACTAACATGGGCGGTATACACGTCAGTACGATGTGCCACAAAACTTTGAATACTAGTGGGGGAGTAATTTTTTGCAGAGACCTTTGGAACTAGACGTAACAGAAATAGCTGATGAATTTCGACCCCAAGAAGTAATAGGTGTGAATCGTATCATGAAACGGCAGGGCGCGTCGGAAGGCCCAACGCCATCTCTTATACTTACGTTTAATCTTCTGGTACCACCAGAGCGGGTTAAATTGGCTTACCTGTCGGTGCGAATACGACCATTTATACCCAACCCGCGTCGATGTTTCAAATGCCAAGGTTGTGGTCACACATCAACATCTTGTTCGAAGTCGGAGATCTGTGCTCGATGTGCTCAGGAAGGCCACAGTGACATTGACTGCCAGGCGGATGAAAAATGTGCGAACTGTAATGGTTCATCACATGCAGCCCGATCTCGAGATTGCACAATTTTTCAAGAAGAAAAGGCGATTCTCAGAATCTCTACGGAGCAAAAGCTGTCTTTTCCGGCTGCACGCAGGAATTACAGGAAAATACTTAATTCACGGAATCTGGTTAAACCAGATGTATCTTTTGCCACCGCTACGTCAAAAGAAGTTCATACGAATTTAGCTATATTTCACTTACGGCCACTATTTCTACTAAGCTCCTTGTTAAGGGAGCCTTCACAACCACACCCCCTGGGATGTCGTAGACGACATCCCATTCATCAAAATCCCCTCCTGCATCACCTCGTATACTAGAGGATATCGTTGAAGAACCACCCGACCCCAAGGCATCGGAGTTCTTTAAAATCAAAAATACGAAAAAGAAACACCGGATCACATAAAACTAATTTTTATATACTTTCTTGAAATTATTTATCTATACTTATGAACATTATTCATAAGTATAGATAAATAATAATTATTAAAATACATATAAATTATTAAAGTAAATAATAATTAAGTAATTATTAAAGTAAATTACTAAAGTAAATTATTATTATTTAAATTATTTAGTTAATTGAAAATGTTAGAGTGTTGATGCGTTCAAATGAACCGTTAATAATGTGCTTCCAAGAAACGCATCTATTACAGCAAGATGCTGTAACTCTCAGAGGCTATACATGTGAGAGATACGATTGTCTTGTAGATAGTAGAGAGAGTGGGGGTATTGCTATTTTCATGCGGAATGAGGTGTCGGCTAGAAGGCTACCTCTAGCTACCCCCATTCCTGCTGTTGCTGTAAAAATCTCAGTCCCGTTTAAATTGCATATTGCAATTTGTATCTCTCCCTGAACTCTGAAATATTAAATCTCCTCACGCAAATTCCATTGCCGTCGTTAATAGTAGGAGACTTCAATCCCCATCATATTTCCTGGGGCTCATCTTTCTGCTCTGCTCGAGGAAATATGATAAGCAGAGTCAGACAAGCTTAGACCTTTGTCTTCTGAATAATGGGGGTCATACACATTTATGTCTTCATCATCTGGAACACTGTCAAACATCGACTACTCCGTATGTTCACCGAATTCGCTCCCTCGTCTTAATTGCTTGGCTTCTGACGACCTTCACGCCAATGACCACAGGCCAATTATTATTAACACTGGCGTCAACCGCAAAACGAATAAAAGGCCACGGAGATGGACTGTTGAAAAGGCAGATTGGAACGGTTACCATAAAGCCTTCCCATCACAGTATGACGATGGTGCGGACGCCCTTGACGAACTTTCATCTCACGTCTCTGATACTTGACAATGCCAATAGATATATCCCACAAACATCGGAAACCCAAGACTGTTTCTTGGTGGAATGATGATTGCTAAAATGCTATTAGCAATCTGACAGGCACTGCGGAAATTTAACCGCAGGCCTATAAATGAACACTTAGATACATACTGTAAGGCTAGAGCGGTATGTCGTCGAGTATTCTTGGACGCTAGAAGGAAGTCACAGAGGAAATACGTGGACACCATCTCACGCACTACTCCCACGTCTGCTGTGTGGAAGAAGATCCGTACAAATTGCGGATCACCAAAACAATACATTCTCGGACTTATTCATGAAGGACAACCCCTTACATCACCTTCTGCACTGGTAAGTAACTTGGCAGATTCTTTCCGTACGGTGTCTCTCACCTCATCATACAGTATTGAATTCAGAGGTACAAAATACAGACAGAATTACCACCGTTCAACATTGGTGTTTCGGTCGGTAAATTACACGCTCCATTCTCATTCAACGACTTGTCACACGCACTTAAAAACTCACGTGACACCTCCCCTGGACCTGACAACATTCGCCTCAGTATGATCTCGCACCCTCCAAATTCAGTGCTACACCTATTATATATTTATAATAGTTTGTTTATTCTCTTCACAAGTTTTCCCTTCGGTCTGGTCAGAAGCTATTGTCATACCAGTGCTTAAGCCTGGTAAACACAAAGAAAGCCCCTCCAGCTACCGTCCTATCTCCTTAACAAGCGTCTTATGCAAAGTAATGGAGAGAATAGTCAAACGCAGGCTTACGTGGTATTTAGAGAGAAATGGCCTTTTATCTCCAGAGCGGTGTGGTTTCCGACAAGGACGATCATCCATTGACCAATTAGTAACATTTGAAACTGCAATTCAGAACGCTTTCCTGCTACGCCAGCGCCTCATCGCTATCTTGTTTGATATCACGAGGGCGTTCGACACGGCCTGGCGACGTGGTATCCTATATACCCTAAAATAATGGGGAGTAAATGGCAACATGCTAGCTTTTATCAGTGGTTTCTTAAATAAGCGAACTTTCCGTGTTAGTGTAGGAGATTCTCGATCGGGTAGCGTCACTTTAGAAAATGGAGTCCCTCAGGAAAGTGTATTAAGTGCCACCTTGTTCGCTATAGCCATCAACACTATTACTGATTGTGTACACTAACCTATTTCATGTTCGTTATTTACTGATGATTTTGCCGCATATGTTACGTCCCGTTCAACAGCCACAGCAGAAAGACTGGTCCAAGATGACCGGCTTCACATTTTCACCTCAGAACACAAAATGTGTAGTCTTTTCTCGCTTGCGGGACCCATCTACACCGCAAGTTTTTCTCAACGGAGAGCAAATTTCTATCACTCTTGATATAAAGTTTTTAGGTTTGATCTTTGACAACCGTCTTACGCGGGTCAAACACATGAAAGAACTAAAAACAAAATGTTCAAAAATTTTAGATATGCTGCGAGTTCTTAGCAACACCAAATGAGGAGCCGATAGGCCATGTATGTTGCGATACATGAACCTGTTACTCTTTAGTTCGTTCCCGCTTAGATTACGGTTGTATCGCCTACTCTTCAGCGCGTTATTACGCGCTGAAAATGTTAGATGCTGTACATCACGCTTCTCTCCGTCTTGCTTCAGGGTTTTTTAGAACAAGCCCTGACACTAGCATAATAAGTCTAGCATAAGTGCGGTGAACCATCACTTTGGGATAGACGTGACCAACTTTCAACATCTTACTTTGCCCGTCTTAAAGGGCAACCGAATCACCCGGCTTTTACCCCAGTTCTTCATCGCTTCTCGGCCTCTGGCCCCGTGCTGTAAAACTTGTGCTTTTTGCAACCGGTGCTAATCTAATCTGATTCTGCATGTACAGCGTTCTACGTTCTCGTCGTCGGGATTGACAACGATCAGCGGCGGTCAGTCAACCTGCGTTGCTGTGGAGTGTCAACGAAGCGGCAGCGTAGTGTGTTGCAGTAGTGTTGCTGTCGGCTAAATAAGGGCGTTTCCTTTGGTAATATCGTGTCCCCATTTTCGTAGTTGGTGAGGCCAAAATCTACTTGATCCTCTGGTAGGTTCGAGAAGCGGTTTCCGCTCCGACCTAGCCGGTGGTAGGAGCTTTTAACTTTTTGACTCCTCGGTTGGGCTGCTGAACAGACGGTCCGATCGGGGTGAGAGAGGTTGAACGGTCACCTGAGATTGTGGTAGGTGATAGTTTTGTACAAACTGTTGTTGTAGTGCCTGGCAACACAGTTGGTGTATAGTCAGTAGTTCAGCGGTGGAGCAACCCGGGGGAGGTTGTTTGGAGGACGTGGTCGGTCTGGCCAAGGACCTGGTTGCCGGTGACCCCTTCATGCCGAGTAGGTCAATCGGTAGGTCGCCGTCGCGGCCCCGGTCTTCCGGTAAGGAAGACACGGAAGCTCCTCGGGTAGTGGAGCGCCCGAGTGTTGAGGCTTGCACACAAATCCTGCGGGACACCTCTGTCACGAGCGGTGCGGAAAAGGCGAAAGCCGGATCCGTGCAGCGAGGACACGGCATAGGAGAGGGCGCCAAGTCCGAAGGACGCCTCAATGCGAAGTCGGGAAGGACTCAAAGCAGCAAAGCTGATTCTGTCCCTGAGCGGGATGTTTCTGGGGGGAAGCCTGTGTCAAAGCAGGTGACCTCCGGAGCGGATAGCTTGGGGTGGATTGAGGAAATGAGGGCCGAATGGGCCAGAATTTCCTCAAAAAAGGAATCTAGTAGCTCTGGAGTTGCGCAATTTGGTGGACTCAAATCTGAGCCAATGTACTTTGATGGTTTCCGGGCTGGCTTTACAATGCGAAAGGCCTCCAGGGTGCAAACCTTGCGCTTGACTCGGTCGTAACTCGACTATCAGGCAAGGTAGACCAGGTAGTGGAGGGAGTTCGGGGCTTCAAACCCGTAACGGGTGAAGCTTTGGGCGAGCTCCACAAATCAATTAAGAGAGTGGAGGAGAAGGTTAAAAAACCTGTCTCCTTTGCCTCTATAACTGCCGCGCCTGCGCCTAAGCAGGTAGGTCCGCCGCCGCCAGCACAGGCGCCGGCCAAAAGTAAGCGGGCCACTGTAAAAGTGGTCCCTGTTAAGCCTGAAAAGGGGGCTTCGTCTGCTATGACGGAGCTAACCCTTAAGAAGATCCAGGACCCGCGGAAAGAAAGGTAGGGGAGGATTCTGGACGGTCTCCCGGGCACCAGAGTGTTGGTTGCGCTGGACGCAAACGCCAAGTCTACCGCCTGGGGTTCACCACTCAAAGACCTCAGAGGCGCTGGTCTCGAACAGTTCGCAGAAGCCAGGAACCTCTGCCTGATTAATGATGCGGAGCAGCCGCCAACTTTCTCCAGCGAACTGGGAGAGAGTTATATAGACGTCACTTTGGTGACGGGTGACTTGCTTCAGAAGACAGGTGGTTGGACTGTCTGGCCCGAGGCCAGTGTGAGCGATCATAGGCTTATAACCTATGATATTGCTTACGGAGGCGGTCCTAGGGCACCGAATCCAGGTCGCTACAACCTAAGGAGCCTGGATCAACACAGGCTGAGGCGTGTGTGCGATGCTGCCCTGCAGGGATTGCAGTGGCGCATGGAGTGTAGGGAGGAGGTGGAATTGATGGCTGAGCTAATCGGCCGGGCCATCAAGACTGGCTGTGACGAGGTCCTACGGCGGCCTAGGCCAATGGACGGACCCGTCATAAGCAGCCAGTCCGCTGATCTGAACGTGCCTGGAGCCGTCATGTCCCCATTTTCCGGGGGGTCGTCTGTGGAAGGCAGACGGAGGCCCGGCAAGAAATGGTGGTCCTCTGACCTTAGCGTGCTGCGCGCAAGAGTGAGGTCCGCGCGGATAAGGTACCAGCGCTGCCCCCTAACGGGGAATATCGTTAACCACGCACTTAACGTGCGCGCTGAGCGTCTTCGGATCTACCGGCGTGCCCGTAACACATATGTTCACGCCATCAAGGAAGCCAAACTCAAGTTTTGGAAAGACTCCATGCGCGAGTTGCAACACGATCCCTGGCAGCTCGCAAAGACATGTTACAAGCCAAGGCCATTGCACGTGTTGTCCAGCGTCCGGTGCGGGTTAGGTGGTCGTGACCACACTTTAACATCTGTGGAGACTTACCGGGCGTTCCTGGATACTCTGTTTCCAGATGCTCCAGAGGGTGAAGCGGAAATCGGCGTTAGGGCGGGTGAAATACCATTCCCTGGCGTTCGGACCGTGGAACCCCGGATATTTTTTACCATCTACTGCCTGTAATAAGATAACCGCTTGGCAGACTGTTCACGGGATGCCTAAGCTGGGGCTGCTTTCCGGCTTGCTGGAAGGTGGCCTTGGTAATGGTACTACTGAAACCTGGAAAGGATCCTGGTGAGGTCGGCAGTTATCGACCCATCAGCCTCTTGCCGGTTCTCGGCAAGTTGCTTGAAAGGCTGGTTGTGGAACGGCTCGAGGAAAACATTGATATGAGCTGTATTCTAAATCGAGGCCAATATGGCTTCATGAAAGGGGTTGGCACCGAGGATTGCATCTTAAATGCTCTTACCGAGGTGGAAAGCGCCGACTGCAAATATGTTTTGGCTATTTTTATTGGTATAGAGGCAGCATTTCCTTCCTTGTGTTGGAGTTCTGTCCTCTACGCTTTGGAACGCCGCAATGTTCCCAGAGCCCTGCAGGCCGTGGTAAGAGACTATTTGTCTAACCGTACGGCACTGTTTAAAGATGCGCACCTAGTAGTGGAAAAATCCGTCACTAGGGGAAGCCCGCAGGGTTCCGTTCTCGGTCCCCTGCTGTGGAACCTGGTGTTTGATGGATTTCTGGGGTTGACATTCCCAGAAGGGGTCATGGCCCAGGCTTTCGCCGATGACTGTTTCCTTTTAGTTCGTGGTAATTCACGACCGCAGCTGGAAAGTAGAGCGCAGGCGGCTTTGTTAACCGCCGAGGGCTGGATGTACATGCAAAATTTAAAGATTTCTGTGCCCAAGACGAAGTTTATGCTTCTGAAGGGTGCAGACAAATTATCATGCAGTCGAAACCCCCACATTAAATATAAAGGCTGTGTAATCAGCCGAGTAAGGGTTCATAAGTACCTAGGTGTTTTGTTTGATGATAAGTTGCTTTTTAGCAACCACATTAAGCAAGTTGCGGCGGACGCTGTCTCTGTGATGCACAAACTTAGAAGGATTGCTCGGAAAGACTACGGGCTGTCGGGTCGCCAAATGTATTTGGTGTACCGAGGTGTCTTCGAGAGTATGATCGCATACGCGGCGCCAGTCTGGGCGCACAGGTTGGATAGAAATAGAGCACTGCTTCAAAATTTAAGGAGTGCCCAGCGCAGAGCCTTAATAGTATGCACTGGTGTTTTTAAAACAACCTCCTACGAGGGTACCACCGTATTGGGAAAGGCTCTCCCAATCGATTTAGTGGTGAAAGTTCGAGCAGCCATGTGGAAGTTGCGAAGAGGTCGGGAAACCAACGTATTTGGGATGCGGTTTCGAGCCGGGCTAGAACCGGAGCGGAACGACTATCACAATGCACCGGGTCCAAATTTCGTTCAGTTGTCCATTTCCCGCCTGCGGAAGAGGCTATGGAGCCTCGCGATGGATGCATGGCAGCATGAATGGCACACCACGAATAAGGGAAGATCCCTGTATAGATTTATACAGGATCTGGGGGGATGGTATGCCTCGGATTCATTTTTAAGGGCGTCGGGTGCCCAAGTGCTCACCAACCATGTGAATTTGATGCAATATCTGTTCAGGTTTCGCCTAGCGGCTGATGAGTTGTGTGTCTGCGGGGAGGTCCAGTCGAACGAACATTTGATGTTTGACTGCCCTGCTCTTGGGGGGGCCAGAGACCGGGCCACCCTGGAACTTAGTGGTCAGGGGGAAAACTGGCCGCTCATAAACGGCGAGTCGATGTGGCGAGAGCCGCATTGTCGGACCGTGTGGGGGTTCCTCGATGAGGTTGCAATGTGGCTGTTCTGTGTTGCCATGGGAATCCTCGTGCAGAAAAGCTCGTCGTGAGGAAATGGTCCTCTGCCGATTGCGGATAGGACATACGAGAGCTACACACAGTTATCTAATCTCAGCAGTAAACGCATCAATATGCATACGATGCAACTGCCCCTTGACGGTGCGTCACATCCTGTTGATTGTGTGCGTTATGCGGCCTTGCGTTGTAAATTTAAATTGTCCAGGAACATTCGTCAAATCCTGGGCAATAATAAGGAAGTTTTGGACCGGGTGTTTTTATATCTTAGATGTATTAATATTTTACATACGTTTTAACAGTGGAGTTCTTTTTTGATGTTATGTGTCTGATTTTTAATTATATTTTCGTCTGTTATCCGAGGAGCTTTTTCACTCCTCTCGGAGTTTGTTAAATATTTCAATTTTATTTTGTTTATATATATATATATATATATATATATATATATAGTTTATTTATTTTTAAGTTTTTTATATGTGATAGTATGTATATTTATTTTAGTGATATTAGTATTAAGTTTTTAGTTTTACATTTTTAACCTAGATTTAGTTTTAGAATTCCTGTTATCCAAGTTGGGATCCCTTACACCCCTCTTGGACTTTGTTAAATTCTTTGTTTTATTTTACTTTTTTATATTTACGCTTACTTTTAATTTTAGTTGTAAGAATGTGATACTACTAGTTTTAAGTCTCTTTTAAAAAAGAAAGTTTAACTGTGATATTAGCTGTAAGTTTTTGTTTCAATGTTTAGTTTTTTAGCAATTTATTTTTATTTTTTTCTCAATATAACTTTATAACCGGGCGATGATAACGCCATGGCGTTTTTCGCTCCAAAAAAAAAAAAATAATAAGTATGAAACATGCTTAATTTGACATGACTTTTACACGATCAAATAAACACTACAATTTTTGTAATAACCAATAAATAAAATAGTCATGTATATAAATGCTACACAGAATTAGAAACATTTTTTAACGTAACTTTTCTAGATAAAAGAAAATAAAAAACTAATAAAATGGGAACTCACAAGTATAGTATAAATATATTTAAAAAATTAGATCTTTGGAATGCAATGTAAAAAGCCCACAACTTTCACAATTTGAATTTACAAGTTAAAAATCAGTAAATGTTTGTTACAACAAGCTGAGACAGTTGTAAGAATAAATTATCTAAATAAATACATACAAAATGGATATTTCACAAGAAAAAATTGCACTTTCATGATTTTAAAACATCTCTCAGGATTATAATACAACTTGAACAATTTGTAAAAAAACGAGGTTTATTTTTTTAATGAATATCATGAAACTCTGGCACCAAACATTTTGGTAAAAATTATAAAGGCAAAGTATATTTTACGCCTTTTCAAAATAGAAATGGTTTTCTTATCAACATTAAAAATAAACTAAACATTCTCTATATTACGCCAATAACATTTTAGACAAAAATTAATAAATTAAAAAATTTATTAATAAATTAATATTAATAAATTTAAATGTAATGACGTTAACAAAATAGTAAACCTGAATGATAGCACAAAAAAATTAAAAAAATTGATTAGATACATATAGAATAATAAAACAAGGTAGAGAGTAAAAATTAATACTTAATGAAGTGTAAATATCAGATAGTAAGCGATTAAACTTAACTTCTATTTCCGTTACACCAATTATGCAATTTATTCAAATATTTCTTAGATAAGTAATGAACCAACCTGGTCTTAGACAACCGTTTTTCCTTAGACAAACCGGATAATAAAAAAGACATAAAAAATGAGGTATGTTTGTAATAAAAAAAAGAAAAAATCCGCATTTATATCATACTTAAGAAACTGATATTAATAAAGTTTAATATTTCTTCTGATTTTTATTACAAAAAATTTATACATATATATTTATTAATTTAACAGCTTCAAGGACAGCACATAAAAACCCAATTCGCGGACGACCTAAATTATTATACTTTTTTTAAAAATACTTCACGTTTATAAACATAAATTTGTAATGAATTAGATTTGAAGAAACATTTTATGTTGAAAATGTACTTTTGATTAAGTATCAAACAACGACACTAAAATTAGAAGTAAAAACATATTTGAAATATGGATATGGAAAGGGTAATTATGGAAAGTTACGTGAGAGAGAGTGACAGGTGAAAGACAAAGATATAATGGTGAGAGTGAACAAGAATAGAAGGTTAATCAAAACAATATGAGAAATTGGAACATATCAAAAAAGAAAAAGAGTCTGATAAACACTACTACAAAGATCGGTTAAAGGTAAAAAAAAAGTGAAAATAAAAGAATAACACCTACAAACAATCTAAAATGAAATAAGAGCTATCAAAAACGCAAATATTTAGCACGATAAAGAATAAAATTGAGACAGATATGTGGTGCACAAGTACTGTCTCAAGACTGATAAACATATAGTAATGAGTATAAATTTTAAATGTAAAACAAAAATAAAAAGTGACCGTTTTGACTATATTTTCATTGAAATAAATACTATCAAAGTTTTGAGATTAAGCTGAGAATGGAAAAACAAACGCGATTCGGTTTATTGACATAAGAGAAAAATCCAAAAATATATAAACATTAGGCGGAGTTAACAAACTTTATTAAATTAATTTTTCTTTAATTAGTTATCGGTTAAGTAGTTTATAAACACAAGCGGACAGACAGACTTGGATATTATTTTTAATTCTTGATGTTAGGAAAGTCAAAATTAAACTAAAGAAATTCCTTTCCACCGACTTCAAAAAGGAATTTCTCAATTATACCGGTATATATATACTTTTTTCTCTTCTACCTTTCTGCAGCCCTTGCTATCGACCAAACAGACCGAGTCCATTATTCTTTTATATTTTGTAGAGAATGTTTTTTCTATCAAAGTTTCTTAGAAATAGCATCAGCGAAAGGTTTTTTTTATGGACATATTTCATAGACATATGAAACAATTCAAGATTTTATTTACTTTCCTAATGTGTACGTTGCAATCTGACAAGCAATCCCTCCGCCCAAGGCCCAATGACATGGAAGATGATATATATATATATGACATATAAATGAGGTGTACTCTTGTACAGAATCAGGCCGACCAATCCAATTCTGAGACGTGTGGTTAACTGAACCCCAACCACCAAAGTACACCGGTATCCGTTGTCTAATATTCACAATCTGTATAAAAGCAACTAACGTTTCCTAGGATTTGGACCTCAGAACCTTCGACTTCGAAAATCAGCTGATAAACAACTGATTTGCGACGACGAGTTAAACAGTAAATAAACCCGTCCTGTGGGCAGTTTGAAGATTAAAAAAAAAACTATATGTCTTCATAATTATTTCATGTATTTTTTTTTTTAATATTCAAACTATTGAAATGTTAAAGTTCAAGACAATTAATTAACCTTAGGTAAAGAAGGCTACATATTACCGCATTCCAGACAGTTTTAGTCAAGGTTAATTGTAATGATTTAATATAGTTTCTCAGCACATCTTTTCTTATTTTTATCAAGAGACAAGTTTCTCAAATTTAAAAAAAATAACAAGTTCACTTTACAGAAAAAAAAACAAAACTTAAAACAAGGAACTATAAATATATGTATGTAAATACACAATAAAATCATTAAGTTATTATTTAATGTTAAACATTATGAAGTTGATATCAAATTAAAATTCACTAAGCAGCTGGTACAAGTTATTTTAATTCAAATTCGGGACAGGTTTTAAAAAGTCGAAATTAAAGAACTACTTTTTTTATAGTCGCATGACAATTAAAGTCATTAGCGACTCATCAATATCTATGCTGCCGGTAAACGTGTAGTCTTGTACAGTGTCAGGTCGACCATTCCTGAAATGTGTGGTTAATTGAACCCCAAACACCAAAATATACCGCTATCCATTGCTTAGTATTCAAAATTTGTATAAAAGCGATTAACGTTTACTAGAATTTGAACCTCAGAATCTTCGACTTCGAAATCAGCTGTTAAACAATTTATTTGCGACGACTAATTAAACACTAAACCAGCCCTGTGGGCAGTTTGAAGATTAAAAAAAAATGATATGTCTTCATAATTATTTCATATTATTTCTTTTTTAAAATTCAAACTATTGAAATATGAAACTTCAAGAAAAATTAATTAAGGTAAAGAAGGCTACATATTACCGCATTCCAGACAGTTTTAGTCAAGTTTAATTGTAATTATTTAATATCGTTTCCCTGCACTCCTTTTCTTATTTTTAACGAGATAAGTTTCTCAATAGAACTATCATTCAATTATTGTTTAAAATAGGGTTTAAAAGTTTGAAGTTGACATCAAATTAAAATTCATTAAGTGTTGGCACAAGTTATTTTAATTCGAATTCGGGACAGGTTAAAAAAGTCTAAATTTAAGACTACCTTTTTTTCATAGTCGCATCACAATTAGTCAGAAGCGACTCATCAATATCTGTGTGAATGTACTGGTAAACGTGTAGTCTTGTAGTGTCAGGTCGACTATTCCTGAGATGTTGTGGTTAAATAAAACCCAGCCACCAAAGAACAACGGTATTCACGATCTAGAATTAACAACTACCTTTACTAGGATTTCAACCAAAGAACCTTCGACCACTAGACCACTAGACTAGACTTACGACTAGACCAACCCAGAGTTGCTTTTTTTAAATTTTTCGTTTATTTTTAATAAAAATTAAGAAAAGCAAAAGGTTTTTGAATTTTCAATCGGCTCTTCTTGGCAAAAGTACTGTTTTGTGATTAATAGAATTAAGATGTTTAAAAAAAAAAAAGACTGAAATAAAATTAAATTTGAAACAAACTTCCTCAAAAATCCGGGGGGTTTTCAATTTACTTTAGGAATAACTATTTTGGTAATAACAAATCCAAAATTTGGTAATTTCGGAATAACTACTAGGAATTCATATTAATGAAAAATTTCAAAGCGGAAAAATTAAAAAAGAGATGTTTTTACTATTTTTTTTTTAAATTTCTAACGGTATTAAAATAAAAAAAATCTGTAACAAGTTATGTAGGGAATATTTCTTGATTTTTTGGCACGGTTATTATTATTACAGCTTCGTGTAGAATTGATTAAAATAGTGTTTGATCGAGATGAAGGCGAAAGGAAGAGAGGCCGGAACAGATTGAAATTGATAAATGATCGAACGGAAACGGGAGCAGCTATCAAGAACTCAAAAGTTTAGCTCTGAATAGAGAACGGAGACGTGATGCAAAGGACCGGTTTCAGGGCAGATAACCGTACGACGTCGATCCTTAGAAGCATATTCAACAACGTATATCTTAGAAAAACAGGCAGACTAAAACAGACTAGTTTCCAATTATCTAGTACAGAACATAGTTTTTAATTCGTATCCAACCTCGTAACTAATCCATTTTTATATCCCAAAACGACTTACATTGTATCGAAAATTTTATAGCTATTTTTTTATTATTGGTTTAAGATGTCAAAGCTGCTACTGTCTATTTATGAAATATACTTCATATATATATATATATATAGTCTACATATATAAGGTTTAAAACTTTTTTAATTTTTCTAAGTTATTCGTTTGTTAAATAAACATAAATTTGTTATTTGATTTTCTGTAATTAATGCCGCACTTTCTTAGCTCCTTTTTTTTTCCACGTGGTAAAACGCATTCATCTAAATTACGGAAAAACAACCGGTAACCGGTGTTCTATATGAATACGAGGAAGCAACCGTACGTAGAAAATAAAAATTTAAAACAAGACAAATTTTAATCGTAAAATTGCTGGAAAGAAATATTATAAACACTTTTTTTTAACGTAGTATGTAAACGACATATTCTTCAAGCGTATTAAACGAACCGTAAAACTCGCAAAATTAATGTTTGCACGCGTTTTCTCGACAAAAAATAAATAAATCCCCGTTATTTTACGGAAAAATCAGGAGTTACGAACTTTGGAAAATATATTATAAAAGAAAAATGAAGCTTAGACGAGTATGTAATTTAGATAAAAAGAGAAGATAAAAAATACCACAAAAAATTTAAAGAGAAAATCGGAGCAAGAAATTTAAACTTAGCTTCTTTAAAAAAAAAAAAATATCGTGCGACATTATAACGCTACAAATTATATATTCTAACCGGTTTTTTTTTTACATTAAAAATAGATAAAATAGCTTCATCACAGTCATTACTTTCAATGGAGAAAGGTGGAATCTATATATATAAAGAAATAAAAACAGATAGTATGAAGAGCAAAGTAAAGCAGGGTAACGAAAAAAGAAAGAAAAGCAGATATAGAGTTCTGTTGCTATGACAACTCAGTACCGCGCGTTTACGTCACACAAACACGTTTACTTCATCAGCACTATAAAAAATTCCACTCAAACATATTAGACTTGAAGATTTTTTTTGGTTTTAATGTATAAACCACATCACGCACGCGTGTGCGCATATTTATACTTGTATACATAACATATATATATATATATATATATATATGTATGTGGGTGTGTGTAGAGATAATTTTAAACTGTAATTGGAAATAAGTATGAATTATATCTAACAGACGCATAATATTAATATTGTGAATTACAATTAAGTAATACACCAAAATAAAACAAAATGAGAATATAACTGTTTTTGGATATTATACTACTAGAGGACAACCTTCAAGCGGTACAAAGTAGAACTTTATTTCAATCCTGAGAAAGCGCCGTTTACTGGATTTCAATAAATAAAATTGATAGGTTGTCGGTAATAAATTAAATATTAAACGTTAATTTTTCGTATAACTTTGCAGCATAAAACAGAAAACAATATTGAAAAACGATTTTAATTACGTTTATTGTTGCACAGAATAGTAATTTTTAATACATATTTTCAATCTCACCTTCATATCTGTTATCTGCCACGAGGCAGTCCCTTGTACTACATCCTTCTTCAATCTCTTCAATTCCCAGCTGAACTTCTGAATTCCAGATTACTTTTTCTATAATTTTTACTCTTATTCGGCCACGTTTTTCTTTTTTTGATCGTTAATTCTTGTAGCATTTCACTTTTCTAATAGATTTTTTCCTCTCGTTAGCTTTTCAATTCTAATTAGTACCGATTAAGCTTCTATTCTTGTTCACCCTCATTACTTCATCCTAATATTTCTCATTATTTCTATATTCCCCCCCCCCCCTATAATTTTAAAGTTCCTATCTCCTCCGCATTTAAAATTCTCTCTCAGAATTTTTATATCGTTGCAGTAATACACATTTACGGGGCAACGCTTTACAAGGCGGTTTTTCAATTCTAACTCCATTTTATTACATAATAACGGTTTCTTTTTGTTAAATGATGTTTTATTCATGAGAAAATCTTTATTTATATATTTATATATATGAATAAATTATTTAAATATAACCGTTAAAAGAGCGTATATAAAATCTTTATGATAGTATACACCAGACTTTATCTTTAAACATATGACGGATAACAATAGTATTTTACGTACGCGACTCTAATCTTTTCGTATCTTAAAATATTGCGTAATCTTTTCTATAATTAAAATTACTTTCGCGTTCGTGAATATCTATCTTTTTTATGAATTTTACTAATTTTTTTTATACGCATACAACGTCCCATCTTCTAGAGATACACACGAGGTGTATTTTTTAAGTAAGTTCCGTTTTGATATACGTCCGCTGCAGCGAGGCTGTCGCCGTTTCACGCACGCATACCGAGTAACTACATCTATCGGCTTGCTACAAATGCCATTACGCGATTGATAATCTTCGTTTACACTTTCCCGCGCGCCTCTAAAATCCCTATAACAATAGAAATCGCCCCGATTGTGAAATACGTGCTGTAATTAGTTTCTCAAATGCAAAAGGTACAAAAATGGCCGAAATTTATCAACAGATTAGTGAAATGTACGTGGAAACGCTACATCCGATAAAACAATAGAAAATGGATTACGGCTTTTAAACAGAGCCGTACAAATGTACACGATACGGCATAGAGTGCGCGACCGTCTGTCGTTACAGATGACCTAGTACAGAAAATTAAGGAAAGGCCGAAGACGTGAAAAGAAAGTTTACGATTTCATCACTACGTAATAAATTTCCTTTAATTTCACGAAGTGCTCTCTATGTAACTGCGTCGACACGCTTAAATTAGCTTAAGCTGTGCTCACACTGGATACGAAAAACGATGACCGAGTCGCACAAAAACAAACGTTTAGTGCATTGATTTTTCTTGCGAGATATAGCAACGAAGACGAACCTTTTTACAAAGAACCGTTACATGCAACGAGACACGGGCTTCTCGCATTACACCGGAATCAAAGCCACAGTCCGTAGAATAGAGACTCACAACATCTCCCGAAAGAGTGAAGTTTAAGCAAACATCAGCCCGGGAAATCATCGCACTGTGTTTTGGGAGAGATAGGAACCGTCGCTTGTTGATTTTTTGCTTCGAGGTGAAACGATAAATGAAGGGACATACATACTGCAAGACCTTGACTAATTGCGTCGGAAGATCCAAAACAGAAAACGCGGCACGCTCGGTACGAAAATCGGCAATGCTCGGTCACAACCGGCTCATCGTACCCTGGATCTCATCGCAAAATTTGATTGAGAACAATCAATCACCCGTCTTCTAGTCCTGACCCGGCCCCCGGCGACTTCCATTGTTTCCTGTTCCTTGGCGGTTAGCGCCGCGAAGGACAATATCAAAAAGACTTTCGGCACTGGTTATCTTCTCAGGCGGCCGATTTCTATTAAGCTGGAATGCAGATGCTGATCACACAATACGACAAATGCCTTAATGTAGGCGAAAATTATGTAGAATTTTAGTTTAAGATCCAGGCTTTCAAGCAAATATAAATTTGAAAAAAAAATTTGTTTGTTGTTTTTTATATTACAACGGTACTTAAAAAATGCGACTCGTATAAACGGTTGAAAACTAAAGTACCGGTTAATTATTATTTTACATCTAACAATTATTCAGTAGAAAACACCACTTTTTAACAAAACATCACTACCATCGATAAAAATGATACGTGAAAATTCAAATTTTATAGAATATTATTATTACTAAAAATGAAACTTTCCGTAAAACCTTTCGACAAAAAAAGAATTAACGTTTCAAGCATCAACACGCAAAATAATTTCACGTAGAACTGAAGGAGAGATAGCATTTAGTAATTATTTAATTAGGTCTACGCAGATGAATTGCAACAAAATATGATTTTTTTTAAAAATACAAAAATACCTACAGTAAAAATAATTACGTACTGTTAACTATTTATTAATATTTACATAATTCTCTCTCACACCCTCTCTCTCTCTGTCAGCGCGCGTGCGCGTGTGTGAGTGTATAAAAAATATAACTTCAGATTAAATAAAATATTATATAGATATAATAAGAATCAAATAGTATAATTCAGTAGAAAAACTGAAAAAGCCATTAAGGAATTAGAAAAGAATACTACAATTCTTACTTTCTTTCAATTTATACATAGAAAAAAAGGAAGAAAATATTTGACTTTTAAATAAAAAAAGGAACTAAAAGAAACAAGAATGTAATAACAAACCAAAGACAAAAAGTTAAAACGTTAAGATTCAAGCAAATTTTTTTATAACGTTACTTTAGCTGATACTAGACATGAATGAATTAATAAAGGTGTAATGAACGGAACGAGTTCGTTGAAAAGAAGAAAATTCAATTTCAAAAATAAATAAAAGTAATGAAACACGACAGAAAGAAGGATAATAATTAAGAGTTGAATACAAAAAAGGAAAGTATTTTATTACAAAGGATGAATGAAGTAAGCAGACATAATAACAATACAAAAAATAGATAACAATAAAAAAGAAAGAACTGTAGGATGAGAACGAAACAAGGGAAACAGGAAAGCCAGAAAAAGAAGTAATTTTAAAATGTGGTATTAAAGGAGAATTCTGAGAATTATAAGAGTCGATAAAACACTAAATGAAGACGTTTTAAGACAAAATTCAGCAGAGAACGATTTGGGCAAAATCTTATTAAAAAAAAATTGATTTAGAAGGAAATGCTGAGAATAAAAACAGTAAAAGAAAACAAAAATTAGAATAAATCAAATAGATATATAGAGGGTGTAAGAGATGAAGGGTATAGAATATAAAAGGATCGATGAGGTTTAGGAGGCTGGTACAGAATAAAAAATAATGGAAAAGTGGAACAAACCAGTTAAACAGTTGATATAAAAAAAACGCACAATTTAAATCAATAGTAAGACAATTTCATTAAATAGATAATAAATCTTTTTCTACCTCAATATTCTTGTATATCTTAATTTATTATTTTGTAAATTATGATTAATTATACATACATATATAATTAATTGTTTATCAATAAGTTAACTGTTTCTATTCAACAGGAAATATCTCAATTAAAATTAACATGTGTAGATGGAGATAACCAGTCAGAGATAATCTAATTATTATTGAACAATGTTATTATTATCAGAAAAAAGCTTTTATATATGATATTGTTTCTGTTCCGTTATTTAAAATCATAAAAATAATTACAAAAGCTCAAGAGTAACTTTATACATAAATTTATTAAATTAATAATAAATATTTAATCTTTTTATTATTATTTAATCGTATTGGTAAAAATATACTACAATTCCCGATCACAGTCGCTCACAATTTTACGAGTTAATTTTTTTTTAGCGTACGAAAAATGTCAAGTTTGCCCGGGATTCGAACCCAGAACCTTCCCGTGAAATAATAAGACGCTATTTCGCCAACAAAGAAGTCAGCTGTAATTACATTAATAGCAAATACGAGGGTTACCAAAGAAGTAATGCACTGTGCGCATGCGCGCAAAAACGAAGATAAGAGACTATCCGCGGCACCGGGCAGTGCGTGGCCCGTTGCGAATAAGTGTAAAACTTGTTCGGGGTTTATTAACTGCTAACGATGTCAATGCAATCCCAAGACGAGGCAGAATGAACTCCGGTCACAAAAAAATTCGTGCAACGCGCTTACATTAAAATTTAAACGTTAAGAGGCAATACTGCACTGATAATTTATCAATTATACATGATAATTCAGATAGAAGCACTGTACAGTGTTGCTATGAAAAGTTTAGGGGGGACAGAAGGAAAACAGCAGATGAATAATGCTCTTTTACTTTTATATAACTTCGAATATTAGATCTCGGATGCCTTTTTCATATATATCATCTTCGTTCTCGTTGATCGTCTGAAAACGAAACCGGAATACCAAAAAACTAAAGTACACCGTATTGTAACGGATTATTTACACAAAAAAAGGCGTAGCGCAATGGATACCACACTGATTGAAGTAGTAGCAAAATGCGACGCGTCTCGAAATTACACGGAAACTGCTTACATATTACAAAAGGGAAGGCGAACAGTCAGCGGTATGTCAATGACTAAGCACGCCCGCTTATTACGAGTTCTGTCGTTGATATTTTCATGGATTACGCTTAAGAAACGCTTCGCCATACAGTCCTGATTTGTGTCCGCCGGACCTCCATCTCTCTCCAAAGCTGAAAGAATCACTCTGAGGAACTCGTTTTAGCGATTTGAATGAGTTACCGGTTGCCGTCATCCACAAAATTCGACACCTAAATGTAAATCGTTTCTTGACTAGAATCCAAAGCTATCAGACTGTTCGCGAGCGTGTACTACACGTTGAGGGGGTGATTATATTGAAGAGAAGTATTTTTGGGGACACCCTCGTAAAAATAAAATTCATATTACAGAAACAATTTCATTTTTATACAGCTGTGCTCTGAAAATAGATAAAACAATCATTAATATCTTAAAAAGCCACTGTTGCCAAAAGTTTAATAATAATAAATATTAAAGAAACAATAAACTTTTTTAAAAGTTATCTAAAAAATTAATACAGGAACCCAAGGAAAATTCTAAGAGCGAAGTAATTACCAAGAGATAAAATTAGGATATTAATAAGCTATTTTTTTTTTCAGGAGAATCATGAAATTCGAAGAAATCGCACGGATTGATTGCTAAGAGAAGAAATTTATTTTAAAAATTAAGAAGGCAAAAAAAGAGGATAACAAGAAATTATGCAGTATGTATAAAAAAAAACCCGATTTCAAAACCTCAGCAACCACCAACGGTTAGCGAATAAATTTTCATCGTTTCAAAGTGCAGGTCGTACAGTTTCAAGTACCGGCCCCGCCAGATTGCAATACTAGCGCTCAAATGTACGGTAACCTTAGTCGTAAACAACATGGCGTCTGCGCAACAGAAGACGTTTTGTGTTCTACAATTTAGCAAGACAAGAGTTCGTAATAACGGTTCAGCAACGTTTCAGGATAGATCCACCATCGGCTAAGAACAGTTGTCGCTAGTAAAAACAATTTGAAAAATCGGAGTTTGCACAGCAAAGAGAAGAGTCCAGAGCAATCACGGATCATTCTTTTTGATACAAACGATACATTAAGATACGAGATCCACCAGAAGTAGTTAAAATTCTGTTGGTAAAGTAATATAATTACGAAGAATTAATGAAGTATTTCAGACATCAAAAGCAGATTGGCACAAACAAGAAGAGATTTGATGCAGAAAATAGGTTTCTTAATATCAAATATAGATATCGAATTAGAAAGAAATTCTTAAAAACATCTATATTAAGCGTAGGAGCCTTTACCCGAGTAAATCATCGACATAAATAAAATAAAAGTCTTTGAAATGGCTTAAAAAGTCAAAATGTGTTTCCAAGACTTAAAAAGACCTCTTCATTTCTTTTTTTATGTTTTGAAATCTTTAATAAAATAAAAATTACAAAACTCGGCTTTCTGATGGAAAGTAAGGAGCAACACATGTAAAAAAATTACCTTCCTTTTATCGAAGTCGGGAAAAAAAGGAAAAGAAAATAAAAACATTAAAAAGTAAGTAACAAACAATACTACGATAACAGAATAAAATAGAAATAGGTATTATAAAATATAATTACACATGTTTGTAAACCCTAGAATAAACGTAGTTAATGAAAGAGGAAACAGAATACTGTGGAATAGGGAATTACAAATCTGAATACCTGGAATACTAGATGAATTAAGGAATCGTATTTTACGGATTGAGATTTGAAAATAATATATATGAAAGCACGTTGATTTAAAATGAATATCGGAAAATAAAAAAAAATCTATTACCAAAGTAATCCAGTAATCGAGTATTTGAAAGAAAAAAGAATACATAATCTTTGTATTTATATCACAAACTAAATAAAACTAATATAAAACATTACAAATAATACGTGGAATATAATTTTGAAATTAAAATTTTTTGGCGAAATAAATAATCGGGAAAACGTTCTTAAAACTTTACCTTTTTTGAATCTGGAATACTCAAAATAAAAGATTACAAGTGAAACATTCATCAAAAAGTTTTTAATTAAATATAATAAAATATTATTACAAATTAGTGCAAACATAATTTTATACAAAAAGTTACGAAATTGTGATCCCGCTCATATAAAAATCCTTGAAGAAAACTGCAAACTAGAAGCCAGACAAGCTACCAGGCATGAAAAAATTAAAAACTTCTTGCGCATTTCTACGTAAGAAGACCGACTTTTCGTTATATAATTTTTTTAAATTAGTTTGTATAATTTTTTGCGCAAGAAATGTACAAAACGTAAATTAAATGAGAAAATTAAAAGATATATAATTTTTTTATTTACTTATTATTAAAATGTATTTTCTGTTTATAAAAAGATTAAACTACTATAACCGTAATTTGATGAAATAATTAAAAATAACGAGTAGATCCTAGACACAAGCATAAAGTTTAAAACCCACTATTACTCGCTGCATAAGCGCGTATGAAAAATACATCAATACTTAAACCGACCTTAAATTGAGCGTAACTGAAGAACGACTCAACCAATCTTCATCAAACTTTCATATGCATAACTTCAGATACACTACTACAGCATATCTAAATTTCAATTAAATTGATACAGTAGTTTTGGAGCTTTTCGAGACCCAAATTTTATACATAGGCCTATATTTTTCTTTTTCCACAATATTTTATATTTCCGCTAGGAAATATACACCTGATTGCATAATTGATTTCAGTGTTATTTTCTGCTACCATTCTCATCAAACGTGTATTTCCCGTCGCGGTCAATTTTTTATTTTTATTTTACACTTTTAGTCAAGTAACCGGAGGTAAGTACAGCCAAACGCATCGCAAGTACAGAAATAGTAACTGTTTTGGTACAGTTACACCGTTGTACTGCTCATACCGCGCCGTACACCGTTGCACTGCTCAAAAAATTTAATAGAAAAAACAGAAAATGGTTTTTAGATATTTATCTGAAGAGTATTTTTCAAGTCCACATCTACTATAAACGTCACATTTAATATGGTCAGAAATGGAAAAATTCGTAATCGTAGTCAAAATTGTTTTTATCTTTCTTCACCCCTTTCAAGATCGAATTCTGAAAAATCTAAAACTTGCTTTTTAGATATTCACATAAAGATCACACACCAAAAATCAAGTTCAATGGTATCTTCATTTGTTACCGAAAAATTAAAAAAATTGTTAATTTCATTGTTACTCAATTTTAACCTTTTAAACTCAAAATTTCCAAAAATCCTCTCTTAGTGTAAACTTACACCGTAAGAACATGTATACATATTTTCATCTATTTATCTTCTTTGCTTTTTCCTGGGCGTTGATGAATCAGTAAGCCAGGACCAGGTTTTTATATATATATATATATATATATATATATATATTGAAACAAGACCGGTATAGCGGGCCTGAGTAACGGAATCCTACCAATTATTATGCAAGTAATAGAAAATGTAATAATTGGAGTAATCCAGAAAGGGATAAAAAGAAAAACCCTTTTTGTAAAGAATAGGTTCTCTATTTACAATCGTCTTTTGTTATACTGCCCGCTGATACACAATGAACATCTGTTCGGTGAAAAGAGACCACAATCGGTCTCTTTTCCAGGACTGGAAAAGTCCAAGACCAAGACACTTATAAGTGTATAAGTGAAAGAAAAAATGCAATAAACTTCATTCATAAACTGTTAGGGTTGACAGCAAAGGTATTTGCAACTGAACACTATAGGATTGTTTGTTAATACAAGACTGGTGGTTAAAGGGTTAAGACTAGCGGTTTCTTTTGTTAATGGGTCTATTTTCTTTTTATCTACCTGGAATAAATTCCGAACGATTATTTATTTTGAACTCTGTCTTACGTGTAATCTGTATACAGATTAAATAATAAATTATTTACTAATGATATTTATCACTATTTGATGTGTAAAATTTGGATTGTTTTCTTTGTTGATTACGCTCTGCTTTTATGACATGCTTACTGTTTTGATTATGTTTGTCATGTACTATATTACGTATTTATTATTTGATTTGATATTATTGACATGTAATATTATTATCGTGATTATTATTGTGGTTGTAATTAATACATTAGTATTTGTGGTTATTAATTGTCACTTATTATTGTCATTATTGTTATTATTAATTCGTCTGGTTGTAATTATGAACATTTTAAATCAATAAATTGTATTTATACAAACATCCTAAATTATCAACCTCTCAATATCCTGATCGAGCCCCGGACCACAAGACAATATTTAAGGAAATTACATTTTAAGTGGATACTTCTCACACCTCAAAACGTAAAGAAAATTCAATTCCACTCCCTAATCCTACCGTGCGATCGAAAGTAATACCGCACCTTTTTCGAAAAGTCTGTAAAAAACTGTTACAACACTTAAAAACTCAATCAAAATAGCATGTTAAAAATAATCATAAAAGTAACACGAATAAAAATTCAAAACGTATCCGAAGTTAACCACTTTGTTAAATTTTTTAATTAATAAATAAAAATACAAAAGTTTTTAGTAAATAACGTAGTAAGTTCAATTTATTTAAAATAATAAATGGATTGCATTCGTGGAATCAAAAGAGGAGGCAATTTATTATCGACAGATATATTATTTTTATGTTTGAACAATATTTTATGAAAAGGAATTTTGCCCGACGACAAGCAGTTTAAGTGAAAAAATGGGTGCGTTTTGTACAAAGCGTTACAGCTCTGGATTGAGAAACCTAAGTTAAAAAAATAAATACATAAAAATTGGTTTCAAAGTAGATATTAACACCTAATAGATCAACACATCAATTCGTTTTTTAAATTAGTTTTATAGTTACTAGCATTATCAAACAGCTAACGATGCGTGAATTTCAAATAAATTTATTCGCTGAAATGCAGCCTTTTAAAATTCACTTATGATTCGATATTTAAAATTTATTTCAGATTACGGTTTGTACTTTCAGATCACGGTTTGAAATATGATCTCACATTTTAAAGTTAGACCGTATTGTAAGAAAAACATAATTTATTCATCGATACATTTTTTACAATTTAAAAACACACACATGCTTAAGTAGTAAAGCTATATTTAAGAAGGGTTTTTATGTCATTACCATCTAAAAGAATGCAAATCGAGTTTTCAAAATCAGAATAATCTCCCTCCAATTGAAATGCATTCCTAAACTAATAGTAACGGTAATAGTAATATTTACTCTAACAATACTTAGAGTAACATTTGCACTAACTTTTGGAATTACCCTTAAAAGCAAACTAAGAAATTTAAATGAAACTAAGTTGTATATCTTCGTTACCTCTACTGAACCTGTGATAAAGCCTGAAATTCAGCATAGACATCTTCAATATTTTATGAAGAAAAAAAAAAAAAAAAAAAATATATATATATATATATATATATATATTTAGTCTGGTTTAATTTTTCCCAAAGGCGCAGAAATTAGGGTGGAATTTTTCGCCCTTAAACTCTTAAAATATACTCTACTGGTGAAAATAAAAAAGTTCATATATATACATAAATGAAGCGTTCGGAAACGCTTCGTTAACGATTGTCGGCTGGCGAAAACTTCCACCCTAATTTCTGCGCCTTCGGTAAAATTAAGCCAGGCTGTATATCTTGGGATCCAAATTAAGGAGTAAATTTAGTGATTTCGGATAACACTTAAGTGACACTTTTATAAACAAGTGAATTGGACGTGGTGGCCCAATTAACCGGCCTCCAAGCTGACTTAACACCTGCGGGGCCACTTTAAATTGTTAATAATTGTATAATACAAAAGAGTTAGACATGTTTTTAAAATTGAAAAATTTTTGACGTGCTTTTTTTCAAGTCGAAATTCTTACGTTTGTATTTAGTTTCTGTGAACTTTATTCGTACAATTTTACTCAGAATCTAATTCTCTACAAATTTTGTTTTAAAACTTTTACGTCTTTAATTCCCATTTAACAAAGTGTGTATTTTTCGACCCCAATCTTTTGTTTTTTACCCCAGATTTCTAGAAAACTACTAAATATACAGTCTGGCTTAATTTTACCGAATGCGCACAAATCAGGGCGAAATCTTTCGCCAACCGACACTCGCTAACGAAGCGTTTCCGAGCCTATATTTTTATGAATTTTCTTCTTTATTTTCATCAGTAGAACTATCCTGAACGTATGTTATATTCTTCGTGAATCATTCTGTATAAAACAAGGATTTAATAATATAATAAATAAGAAAAATATTCTAGACGCAATTATATCTTTTTTTTTTATGAATAATTATAAATAATTTTTTAATGAATTAATAACGGAACATCCGGATGAAAAGCGGATGATAATGTTGCCATTTCACCACGGAGATCTGCATAGAAGGGAAAAAATAACCGTTTTAAATTGAACTGAAACAACCTTTTACACGTATAACCGTCATATTACATGCACTAAGATGTCAAAATAAATTATTAAGCGTAACAAAAATTTCTCATGTTTACAATATTTAAAAAAAATAAACAAGATTCAATTTAAAAAATGAAGTAGACATGAAAATACAAAAAGAATGAACTTGTGTGTGTGTGTGTGTGTGTGTGTGTATATATATATATATATATATATATATATATATATATATATATATATATATATATACACACACACATATATTTATTTTTTTCTCAAAAATCTTTCTTCAACTCATCTCAGAATAAACACAGATTAAGCATAAGATTTTATATTCTCCGTTTAATTTTTAATCAAACAGTCTATAATTTAACTCTGAAATTGCTTTCGATATTATAAGAGGAAGAAAATTTGGTTCCCCTTTGAAACACCCTTTAAAAATTAGCCACAATAACCACAACTTCCCTAATCACTCCATGAATATATTTAATGCATTGAATAAAAACTAAAAATTTGGCACGGGTATTCATGAAAAAAAATATACGAAATTTATTTTAGGATTTCTATTTAAACCTTTCTTTAAATAGTAAAAGTTAAAATGTTCGATAAAGATGTTACATATTTTTTTGTTTACTATTCAAAAGTACTAAAACCATTCAAATTGGGAGAGACGATTCTGTGGAATTACTGCAAAAATCGATGTCTCATAAATGAAAAAGCGGTTATTACTGACTCCTCGAGTACCATAATAACCAAAACGTTGACATATAAGCGAAGTCATTCCTATACGGATAATATAATACCGGAATAATAAAAATCATTATATTTAACATGCCCTACGAGATTAAAAGAGGTTCATTAAGTAAAATTCTGTACAAAGAACAGATAATTCACACAAATGCAATATATTTATATTTAAAAAAACGCAATATTGAAATTCCTTAATTTGTATTCATGAAAATCAAAATAGAACTCGGCATGAAAAATACTTAGAGAATAACAGACAAAGGTTACATTCGATAATTATTATTTGCAAAATGCCAACAGGACCGTGATTTCAAAAGAATAAAGGATTTCAAATATGAATATACATCGTACGATGACATGATCGTTACAAAAAAATTAAACGTAGAAGATATTTTTGCGAATATACAACGTAAGAAGACAAAGAAATGGATAACGATGAATTTGAAAAGGACATTGATTAAGAAAAGGAAAAAAGGAATTCGCTAGCGACATCAAAAGAATAGAAAATTTTAAGTAGCATATAATCATATATCTAAGCTCTCAAACGCATAACGCAGAAATTATTTTCGATTGGATCGGAAGCTTGGAGACTTAAAAATATACCAATCATAAGGTATATCACGAAAAACAGACAAAAGTAACTTACCTCAATTCCAAAAGTAATATTTAGCATTTTGTTTTTACAAGGTATTTAATTAATACAAAATTTTCAGACTTTTTTAAAAATAATTAATCTATAATTTAATTAATTGTATAGTAAAACTGTAAATTATACTCTCAACCTCTATGTGTAAAGATCAAGCCGTTCTTCCGTCATTCTTGGGTTTAATCCCGGTCAACATGATATTTTTTATACGCTACAAAGCATTTAAACATTTTTTAATGCATAAATCGTTAAAAAAATTATAATAAAGACTTGTAAGAAATAGTCAAAGAATTTAAATATCTCGGAGAATTATCAGAATTGGAATGCCCTCGAGAAAAGGCAATGGAAAACAGAAGAAACAAACTGGAACTAGCCTTTCAAGTCGCCATAACAACTACAACAAAAAATGTCTATCCTGGAATGCAAAAATACAACACGGTAATCAAATCGGAAGTCCTGTACGCGGTCGGAACATATACTCAGACTACAGCCCATTCGACTGGAGATCAAAGAAAGGAAAATCTTAAGAGAAATCCTAGGCCCCAAATTCCAAAAGCAACAAACTAATCCGAGTCAAAAACGAAACCCTTATACCAAAAAATTGAAAAATTTTTAAGACATAATGAGAAAAAGAAGAATCTATTTCTACGGTCACATCCTCAGAAAGGGCGCAAACAGACTAAACAAACAAATCTTTGATTATTTCCACAAGAAATAAACCAAACCAGATTGGTTCAACCAAACAGCAAAGGATCTAATGGCACTCAAAATCACAGAAAGCATGCTCGTGTCTAAAACCGCAAAAACAATCACTAAGGAAAAAAATGAGGTTCAAATCCAAAACCAAACGTAAGATTCAATTCTTCGACGAAGAAAGGAAAGTATGAAAAAATCTAGGCCAAAAAAGGACAAAAAAACACAAAAAGCGATTGATACAAGGTACTCTGAAGTCGAGTGAAACGAAAAAATTCTTGTAATTTTGTATTTGCAAATAAAAATAAAATGTTCAAATATTCACGCACACTTACGAGTAAAATCTTATAATATAAAATTTCGTTAATATGAATTTTTATCTTGCTTTGTTTCCAAAACAGAGACTGTACGACAAAAAAATAAAAATTTACAACCTGGAGTATTTGTAGAGTAGCAAATGGTAGAGTATTCTCTTCAATCGCGTACAATCGAAGAAGAATAACAAACATGAAAAATCACAGGATAAATATTATAATGACGAAAACAGCAAAATTTTAAAAATCCATCTGTTATATGATAAAAAAATAGCTTAATATAATATTTAAGAGCACGCGCGCAAGCAATTACACCTTCGCGTTCGCGTGCGGTGTACTGTAAAAGGATTTCATAGTTTACAATTCAGAGCTAAACATTTCATTCTAGCAAAATGAAAACCAATCACAATTTCAATAATTCTCGCCAAAACCCCATTCTAATCACAGCTATTCTTGTTACATGTTATTAAACAATTTTTTCCATATTTTTAACCGATCCTTCAATCAATCAAATCTATCATTCCACGAATTTTTCAAACATCTTTTATTTAAAGTTTCCTCCATCCAATCTATTTTATACAGTTTTATAATTTTAATAAAAATATTAATACGTGAAATAATTTTTTTCCATATTTTTAACCGATCCTTCAATCAATCAAATCTATCATTCCACAAATTTTTCAAACATCTTTTATTTAAAGTTTCCTCCATCCAATCTATTTTATACAGTTTTATAATTTTAATAAAAATATTAATACCGTGAAATAATTTTTTTCCATATTTTTAACCGATCCTTCAATCAATCAAATCTATCATTCCACAAATTTTTCAAACATTTTTGATTTAAAGTTTCACATTGTAAAGAGCAGGAAGAACAAAAAGGCGGTTGAACTGAAACAGGTTGCATCAGCATACTTTTTATACTTGGGAAGAGCATCGGACTATTGCCGTTATGAAATATTTCATCGTTTTAAGGTGTTTGTTTTCATCTTTTTAATGGCTAGTGATAACAACCGGATAATGTTCCTTGCCGATATTCAACTTTACTATGACCAAACCGTTTATCAAACTATTATAATTAAATTCTCTACAAAAAAGTGGAAAAAATAATTAAAATAATAATGAAAAGAGGTTTCTCTTTTTCAATAATTCTTTCGATTATCGAGAAAAGTAACTTTAAAAATGGGACAGTATACGGCGCGGCGGCTCAACCAACACAGAAACTGCCACTATTACTGTCTATGCGACGCCACTGGCTGCACCTACCTCCGGTTACTTGACTAAAAACATTAAAAAAAACTAAAAATTAAAAAAATTAGAAATTCAAGTTTCACAGTCACCTCCTCGTTGTATTTGTCGAATAACCCTAAGAAACGTGCAAGATAATTTTTTATCCGTACGAAGGACGAGTAACCGGCTGCAACTACTATTTTTAAGATGGGAGCCGACTATTCTGAAATTCGCATCCTTCATATTACTCAGAGTTTCAAGTCCTGTGCTGATCAAACTGTTGCTCTGAAGAAATTACAATACACCGACAGGTTATATAAACTGAACAGGCTTTAATTGTTATTCCAGTATTATTCTCACAAGTCTAAAGATAATGAACACGGGAGGAGTCCAGACAGTACCGTAGACGGAAAGGGCGATCGAAGCGAGCCCTGTTGCTTAGTTACTTATAAAAGTTTAGAAAGCTGAGTCGGCGTGCAAAGTGAAGATGAATTGCCTGGACCGGCGATTAGCTTTTTTGTTCCTGCGACGTCCTGTAGCGGTACTCCGCTACCAGTACTATGTTGGAACCTGAGGTGTAGTTGTGTTTACACCTTAGGTAGATTTAATGCGCAAATATGTGTTTCGTTTTCTAGACTTTGGTAAGTGATAAATAAAACATTCTTATTTTGGCCAACAGACAATAGTCGGTACGTACAATAAATACAATAGTTAGGGCGTAATACAAGAGGTATTAGCAAAAATTTAAACAAATTAAATTAATTAACAAATAGACAGAAATTTTGTAACTACGGATGAATAAATACACAGTAATAACTTTATATAAATATGGATACAACACTACTGATACGACACACGTCTTGGGTTCATGTCTCCGTGTCGTTTTTTTTTAAACTTTTATTTTTTTCTTCTGAACATTTCCGGATGATTAATTCACCATATAAACTTGAAGCTTGGGAATACGAATATGAAATGGAAATTCTGTAGCGTATGAAAATCCAATGCATGACCGGGATTCGAGCCCGGGACTTCTAGATGAAAGGCCGAGACGTTAACACCAGCTAGAAGATTTTTATATTATTAATAAAGAAATATTCGTTAAATTAATACTTTTTTTATTATACAGTATTTATTAGAATCAGGGGGAAAACTATATGAATTTCAAGTTTGCAGATTATTATTTTATTTGAATATAAATCATTAACCAAAAACTCTTTATGAACATGTGAGAATACGGGTCCACGGGGAATGAAGAATTAAGTAGACAATTTTTTTTATGAAAGTTAAAAGAATTAAAATAAATATCCATAAATTTATTTTAAATTTTATTAAATAAAATTCGCTTTTTAAGTTAGTAATTGTTATATTTAAATAAAATAATTATCAACAAACATGAAATTCATAGCCTTTTTCTATATTCTTATAAATATTATTTTTATAAATACTATATAATAAAAGGTCATGAATAGAAAAAAAACGGGTACACTTAGAGAAAATGAAAGTTTTTAAATAAAAAAAAAAATCATCTGTGCTATATATATATATATATATATATATATATATGTAAGAAAAAAGTATTGGGAGAATCGTGCGAGACACCTTTCAATTATGAGTCTAGAAGGCTCGCCACTCGGCTCCTATCGATTTTATGACTGTTGATATACGAATAAGCTATTCGAACCACACGAAAAACTTAAAGAGTTTACTCCAAAATATAGCCAAGTTGGAAGATATAATTTTGGATTTAAAATAGGTACCTCCTCCCTTCTGCAACCCAAAAAGGGCGTAAATAAACTCCGTTGTAAACTGACCGCATGTCTTTAGTGTTGTTCGGTGGTATAGATTTCCAGAAATGAATGCTAAGATTAAAATTTGTTTATTGCCATGACTGAATGCACGAAATTTCTACGGTAAGCATAAGTAACGAAGAAATAATTTCGGACTAAGCTTTCTTGGAAGTATATGCAGAAAAAGAAAGTAATTATAATTAAATAATTCACTATTATTGAAACGTATTATACAAAATCCCACACAAATATTAATAATTGGAATTCTGTTATTAATACTTTCATCCGTTAAAATTTAATATGTAATACTATACAGAACCCAACGTAAATAAACCGTGCATAAGATAAAATTATTTTCTAAAAGTAAACGCCGATAAGATTGATTTTATGTCAAAAGTTACCGCGTAATTATCGAAATGCATAATTTAATCGAAAAGCCAGGAAACTACAGATAGAAGGATTGACTTACAAGTAAAAGAAGCTTAAGAGATTTAGGGAGCTTAAGGAATTAAAGGAACAATTCCCCAAACAATAAATAAAGCTGCCCAGAGTAAAGTGCATGGACTTCAAATAGTGGATGCTGACATTGTTGAAGAATAGGATTATGAATAACAAATTAAATTAAAAGTAGTTTACACGCACATATTAAACTTAATGTTTATATAGGTTTTTGTAGAGATTACTGAAATTTAAAAAAAAATAGACTAACTATTTATTTTTACATAAATCGTTTATATGACAAACAGATGATATGGCGTCAAATTAATTATTTTTCTTGCCATAAACACACTAACATCTGATTAGATATTTAATAAAATCAATCGAATTTAAAACTAAAACTAATTCCTTTAAAAATCTGGGGAAAACATTTTATTAAAAAAAATTTCATTTATTAGTAAAATCTATCGATAAAAACTAATAAACTTAAAATATAAAACAAGACCAAAAATATGTGAGCTTTATATATTTATTCACTCCACAAGACACGCCTTACAATATAAATCTTGAGCCTTACGATATACAATGGGGAAAAATGGATCTGGGCGATCTAGAACTTCTTTTGTTCCCTTGAGTACCCTACAGTGATTTTATCTGTATATTCATTTGTATCAGTTTATATAAACCGATATTAAGAAATAATATTTATCGGATCAATATCAATATCAAAAATTACCTTGAGATCAACATCTCAAAAAAGTACCTGAAAATGTGAAGTCTTGTAAGTTACAAACTATTACTTTTTTTAATAAATAATATATATTTTAAATTAATATTATACATTTTTCTTTCGTAGTAAAATTATTAAAATAATAACAAAAAAATGAGCAACTAAGACTGGCAATTAAAAAGAAAATTTTACACAGTTCTACGCAAAAAGATTGACTTTTCGTTAATTTCATTTAGTTTTAATATATATTTTTTAATTTTTGTTTAATATTGTTGTTAACAATAGATACCGCAGATAAAGAAACGTCAACGTTCCAACTTGCAGTATCATAACGAGCCATGCTTCTAACTTGCTCCGCTCAAACTTTTTCGACTTTAGAATGAGCGTAACTCAAGAACAACTCAACGAACGATTGAACAAGTTCACTTCTACAGTACACCTAAAGCTGAATGAAATTGATCGAGTAGTTTTGGAAATTTTTGGACGACAAAATTTTATACTTAGGCCAATATATGTGTGTGTGTGTATATATATATATATATATATATATATATATATATATATATATATATATATATATATATATATATACACACACACACACACACACACGTATATTGGCCCTTTTATATATATATATATATATAAAAGGAAACCCCAATTTAAATGGTATTTTCGTACTCCTCATACCTCAAAATGTAAAGAAAATTCATTTTCACCCTCCACTCCAACCATGCAACCGAAAGTAATACCGTACTTTTCTACGAAAAGATGGTAAAAATGAAACCCACACGAAACTGAAGATTTATATCAATAATAAGAATCTGGGAATCACGGAACCCGGGGGGATGGTATGCTTCGAGTTCGTTTTTAAGGACAACAGGTGCCCAGGTGCTCACCAACCATGTTAATTTGAACCAATATCTGTTTCGGTTCCGCATGGAAGCTGATGAGCTGTACGCCTGCAGGGAGGTCCAGTCAAATGAACATCTGATGTTCGGCTGCCCTGCTCTTGCGGCGGGTGGGGGGTGGGGCAAAGACCGGGCCACCTGGAAGCGGCGAGTCAATGTGGCGGGAGCGGCATTGTCAGACCGTATGGGAGTTCCTTGATGCGGTTGCTTTGTTGAACCGACATCAGTAGTTTACTTAAGGGAAAAGACTCCTACCGCACTGCTGTGGGAAGCTAACCTAGAGTTATATGGCTGTGACCACCAGCCAATTAAGGCTCCAAGCGCATCAATATAACGGATAGGTACTTACTGGCATTCAGCGATCTAGGCGTGGCAGCGAATTGCTGTCTAGACGAAGTAAATTTTAATTTATGGATGTCATATATATTTTTAGTAGTTGACAGGATGCGCCTACCCATTTTAGTAAATATATGACATGTGAGCGATTGGGACACGTAAGCCGGTGGTGTATGGCACCGCGCTTAGTCCGCTCACGCTGTTAGGTACGCTCTAGGAGCTATTTAGGTCACTGATCGCTAAACTGTTTCGAGGCTCAGTAGCCGTTTGTGGCACAGAGATTCGGTCTTATGCTTTAGGGCGACGGAATGGGGTAGTGGCCAAGCAAGCCAATCAATAATAAGAAGTCACTGCGCTTTCTTTCCAAAAGATGCATACTTGTATTAGTAATTTAGGAGAGGTTAAAGAGCCAGCATTACCCAAAAGACAATTCAATCCAGAGGTTGGTCAAACATTTGGCCAAAGGATCTTCACTCGCAAAGCTAAATCGGGTAAGAGCCCAGTGCAAAACCCAACAATGCTAGCTCATATGCTTAAAAGTTTTAAGACTTTTCAGCCTTCTGTAAGCTTTTCAGATAGCGAACGGCAATCTCGGGAGAATGGATATTTTTACTCAAGTGGGAACAGCACAAAGGAAAGGTGTCTTAAAAAAGAAAACCCATGAGCTATCCTTCATTGGAGATAAGTACGATAGAGGATCTGGCTGAAATGCCTAAACTTCAATTCAATTCAATACTTATAACAATTCTAGAGTTACAGGAGGATTTTCTTTAACAAGGACTGTGCGTATTCTCGGCTGGTTATTATCAAGAGGAAAAGCAATTCTATGCAACATAAATTTGAACTATTAACGCAAATTCGTCGATTACTTATATGCTCTTCATGTCCTACATAGAAGCTCTCTGATTTTCCAAGAAACTGTTAACTGTTGAGGATTATGTACATACAACCTAGTAGTCCTTAAAACTCCACTCCTTCCTATCAGGAAACAGTGGTTCTTTAGTGTTTGGAGGAAAAATGATATGCTGCCGCGCATATTTGAGCGGGTCAACACTAATTCGTTCATCACTGTTGTAATAGTTTCATCCAGATAAAGATGGAATTTTATGGAAGGATTTTGGGTAAGATGGTTACCCAATGTCTGATGAAGGAGACCGTAAAGCAGCCGTTTTTGTGGGTTTCCCTCGTTTCGCAGGCTCCTATAGGTAGAAGTGATCTCTTCCTAACAACATTCACAATCCACTTTTTTCGTTAGCCTTGATTCATTTCTCCTTTAAGGTTTTCTATAGCTTTTGACTAAATATACACTATAACCGCATTAAAAATGTAGCGTCCTATACAGTTAGTAGTGTTTGATATTTGTGTGGTTTTATTAAGGCGCTTTGCAAAAATACGAGTCTGTTCGAACTGGTTCTTAACCGCCAACTGTACAGAAACCCCATTCTGTAATTTACATGCTTGTCGAAGTCTTATAGGGTTAATCCCTAAAAAACACTATTATATTCTTAATTTCTATACGTTGTAAACATGAACGCGAAAATTGGCTTAAATTAGATCGTTTCATAAATTTTAATAAAAATGTTACTATGTTTTTACAAAATAAATTTATAAGAGTAAATACGTGCAATATATAAACATATAAGGGTAATTACATGACACTTCCTGATAAATGAATGGACTCTGTAGAATAAGATGAAGAAAGATTAGTTTGAAATACCCGAAAAAACTTTGGTTTTTTTCAATGGGATAAAGATGTTTAATTTTAAAGATAGTATAAATTAGTCCCTGTTCTGTAACAAATAACTTCTATTAGTTTTATATTGCACAAGCTAAACGAGCCTTCAGTAAGAAATATAATTTGTTTACATCAAAAATTAATTTAAATGTCAGGAAAAGACTTTTGAAAGTGTATGTTTGGAGTGTCGCTTTATATGGAAGTGAATCTTAGACAATCGGAGTATCTAAAAAGAAAAGATTAGAAGCTTTTGAAATGTGGTGCTATAGGAGAATGTTAAAAATCAGATGGGTGGATAAAGTGACAAATGAAGAGGTATTGCGGCAAATAGATGAAGAAAGAAGCATTTGGAAAAATATAGTTAAAAGAAGAGACAGACTTATAGGCCACATACTAAGGCATTCTGGAATAGTCGCTTTAATATTGGAAGGACAGGTAGAAGGAAAAAATTGTGTAGGCAGGCCACGTTTGGAATATGTAAAACAAATTGTTAGGGATGTAGGATGTAGAGGGTATACTGAAATGAAACGACTAGCACTAGATAGGGAATCTTGGAGAGCTGCATCAAACCAGTCAAATGACTGAAGACAAAAAAAAAAAAAATTTTTATATTATCCAAATTAATGAATTCACGTAACAAAAATGACAATTACGATGAGACAATTCTGAAATCGAGTGATTCAACACAAAATAACAATATAAAATACGGTAAGAAAATATTTCTTGGATTATTACTGCTTGGATAAATTCATTAATTTTTAGAATTAATTTCATTTGTTTGTTACACGTTTACGGCCAATCAATTTTTTTTTTTATAAACGTTTGCAATAAGTTTTTTGTTGTTTTTAAGTTGAACGATGCATCTGTAACGATTTTCATAAAATATTCAATTTCAAAACAGATTTTTCATATATAGAATAATACAGAAGTATAGAACTAAATTAAATCACGAAGCAACGACTATCGCAGATTGAGAATGAACCCGTGTCTCCCCTTTCCATTCCTGAAGTCACAATCTCCCTCTTAGCGGCGACGCATTAGATACTTAATCTTTTATGTTTCATTCCAGCTTTACGTTAAAATTTTGAATATCTGTCTATTGTTACTACTACAAAGCATCACGCATTTCTCATTACGCGATTAAATACTTAAAACTTAATCTGGTTTTCGATAAACCTATTTTTATCGTTTCCCCTCAAACTCTTTAGAGAAAAAAAACAGACAGGAATACAGTTTAAGTACCTGTAATAAAGTCATCAACCCATCATGTTTGCTACCCTTGGAAACAGTGATTACGGTACAATGGGTACAGTAAGATTATTTCTGGTACTGACTAAACCTTTCACGATCAATTATGATGGACAATTCCGTTTTGTAATTAATTCTAATTTTCATTTTATTAAAATTTCGTAATAGTGCTCAGTCAATTAAATTCAAAACAGAAGGAGCGAGGAACATTTTCAGTTTCCAGAATTACTACTATTAACAAATTAAAAGTATAGCTAATTCAATGATAAAATATTCAAAAATGTTTTATATATATATATATATATATAAATGATGAATTAAAAATAAGCAAAGTTGTAAACCAATCGCTTAAAAAATTTAAAATAACAAAAATTGATTTTATACACACACAAATATATTTATAAATATATATATATAAACACACACACACACACATCCTTGAGAACGTTTAATATTATTGGTGGCTATTACAAATTACATAAAAAATACCATTCCATTTTGTTAAATTCCCGAGAAATAATATTAATCATATTCATCTATCTCTCTCTTTCTCTCTCACTCTAACACATATACATACGCATACTTAACTTGCCTTACTAGCGCACTAAATTTCTGAAAACACACACACACACTACGTTCGTACTTTCTTATACCGTTCTTCGGAATATAAGTAAAGTAGCAGAAAGCATACTTGTGTGACATATTTCTCTCTGTTTAAGATGCTCTTTAAAAAATGACATAACCATACCACTATTTTTACGTGCACTTTAACTTGACTGACAATATTATATGACGAGCAAGCCTATTTACAATAAGAAAATGTTGATTATGACCTCGTATGTGTGTATATATATATACATAAAAATTACAAGAAGTAATTTGTTTTTTAACGCACCACTAAATTAAAAATTAATAAAAAATATATGAATAACAGTGTGAAAATAAATTTGATTAACATAAAAAGTAATTCTTTATAAGGGTATTAATAAAAACGTTTAATACAAAAATGACGTGAAAAGGTAAAACGTCAAGTCTTAACGGAGGTATAAACCTTTATCAAAATCTAGTAACCCGCCTACAGCTAACTTCCTACTTTAGCTCGTTTTACTTTCAAGCTTGCAGCAATCAACAAAAGAACACAAACTTTTACGTTAACACAATACGCAGTTCATTGCAAACTTTAATTATTACGTGAAAGTTATACAAAACTAAAATAGTATTTGCAGAAACATTCTACGCCCGCAAGAAATAATTTCTTCGACATAAACGATACAGGCTTGAATAAATTATGTTTGTATATAATATATATATGTACATACATACATTTGTATGCGTAAATTTTAACTACTTTTGTGATAGCTCTAGCAGACATCTTATTATTAGATGTTCTATTAAAAGTTCTTTTAAAATCTAATTAAAAAATATCGCGTTTCATTATGTCTTATCATCGGTTATAATACGTAATCATTTTTTAAAATACGGTAACCTACATAATCACTTTTTTATTTGTAACAAATAAAAAAAAAACACAAGTAACCAAATTAAACTGCTTTTTAATTGCTTATTTATGATATTTAAATATAACTGACGAAAAACAGTACAGAAACGACGAAACAGTATTTAAGAAACACTTTAAAATGAATATTTTTAGCAGGTGTCTTAGAATAAGTAAAAAGAAATTAAAGCACATATTAATAGTCTCTTTCAACGTTAAATCTATTAAAAATCTGTTCTGAGAGATCTTTTTAACCACAAGAAACATAAATGGTTATACTCTACTTTAAATATTTGTTCACAGTCAAGGATATCTCTTTGAACGATTTTAGGTATTGATCTTAATCTTTCTAAATTACCCGATACCTTTATATTTCTAAACAAGTTTTACCAATCGAAACTATTATAAGAAGCGCGAACTAAGTCTTCACGTGCTACCTGAATCCTAGGTATAGCTAGTTTAGATGTTTTTAAACTAAACTTACCCTTTCTACTGAAACTGTCTACACGAAAACAATTGCTTATGTTTTTTATTTTTATTCTAAAAAGTAAAATAAAAATGTTCGTTTACAATGTTTCAAACGTACTACTTATTTGTCTATAATTTTCATTATTATTTTTTTCTTTTTTTCACTTACTTATTTACTCGTAAACTAAAATATAATAATGAAAATCGAAAATTTTTTTAACTACGACAACCTTACCCAAAATGACGACTTTAATGTTTTTCACAGTTAATTTCAAAATTGGTCAACAGTACCTATCAGACAATCGATTAACAGAGCAACACTAAAAAATAAAATTCAATAAATCCTCCTACCACAAAACGATCTATTTTTCGGTATGCGATCACTACTTGAGGGGATGAATTGTATATTATATAGTTTAACAAACTGCACCCAGGCGGCAAAATAAAATAATTTTATTAAAATTAATTTTAAAATGTTTCACTTATTGCTTTTTATTATTTTTGTAATTTCCAATGAGTACTTTCGCAGATCTTTGAATCTTTAAACATGATTTTTTATAGTAAATTAATTAAAACTGCACAATTAATGGATAAGTCTCTCTGCCCTCTTAATCAACAATATAAAATGAATTATTCATTAAATATGTTTTTAATTAACTCGTTCTTATAAAGTAGAAACCTTTGAGAAAATATTCAATCACAAAAAAAAGTAAATGCAGTATGCGAAATACTTTAATTTTAATATATATATTAACATATTAAAATACAGACACACACACACACACACACAATAATATATTTATTAACTAAAAATTGTTTAATTAATTTCATCTTTGTTTTTTTTTGAAAAATTTAAGGAAATTAATCGATTACACTAATTTATACGGCTTAAGAAGTTTTTTTTTTCTTTAAATCGTACTCTTCGCGTGTAATGTTAATTGACAAAAACTAATAAAAAAAAATTGAGGGATGATAAACACTACCTGCATTAAATATTAACACAAAATTATGAAAATGTATATGTTTACTAATACATTTATCAAAGTTAAAATATTACTTTCCCGACTATTTTATAGAATACAGCCAACCTGTCTAGCCAGAACCTGAACCCTCAGGTCCAGATAAACCCCGGAGCTAACTCAAGGGTTTCTCGGGACCTCCTGGGGCCTCAGAGCTCTCTTCGGTCGCCATTCCCGTCTACCCACAGGGCTCTGCCCCCTGATCCCCCACCCCGTACTGTTCGTTACCCTCACGATTGTGATAATAATACTGATAAATAACTATTAATTCAGGCTTTATAGAAACCTGAAAAGAAACTAAATGACAGAAGACAGAATAATAGTTAACTACGGTAACTACAGTAAATTACACACACCTTTGAGGATGAAAAATTCGTAACTTATTTCTCTGTCACGGTGGCAAAAATAACAACGAAGTAAAAGGACTAACAAGTTTTCCTTAATGAATATATTTATTTTACAACTTCACTTGGGGTTGAAGAAATAACGAATATTTTTAATATCTTAACCTTCAAGGGAGCTAGGGCTTTCGGGCTATAGCTTAAAACGATCCCTAGGATAACACGAATGCATCCTCCAAATTTGAAATTCGGTCGGTTGGTTCTCGCATCACGCGAGAACAAACAGATAAACTTTATGTATATACATATGTCTATTGAAAAATATCTTGGGAACGGCTCGGCATAAGAAAGGAGCATGAGAATTTAGCGCCTCGCCACCTAGAGGCCCGAATGAAAAGTGCAGCACGGTAATGGATTATTTATTATTTACCAGTTTTAGTAAATAAAGCTTCATCTTAATATAGTTTATGATAACCCGGATTTTATAATGAAGCTACTGTTAAAATTGATAGCGATTAGTTTAGCGGTTCTTGAGATTTTCGCTAACATACTAAAACCCGTTTCTTCTTTATACAACTGAAAGATAAAAGCGAAATATAAATATTGGATTCCTATAGTATCAAGAATATATATATTTATATATCATATTTCATAATTATTCATTCTTTTTCCGAGATTCCGGGTATAATGAAAAGTCGTAATCACCAAATTCTGAACCATTTAACTATGGCTGACAAGTCATTGGTTTTAATTTTTTCCGTACTTCTCCATATTTAATGTTTTCGAACAACTTCTTTAGTAGAGTGGTTTTCAAGAAGAATCTTTGGTAGTGGACCGACATAAACTTTATAATGCAATCAAAATTTACAAGAAAACTAAAGTGGTATTTAGTTTGCATTACGTTCTCAACAGCAGATTTAAAAATTTTATTTACGAATAACGGTATTCAGATGCCGTGTTTCTTAAGTCAAAATTAAATAATTATCTCACCTACCTACTTTCCATTTTCTCAAAATGCCGTTAAGAAGTAAATTTAACACAACAGCAGGGAGGCGATAACTCGATTGGAATCTTTGATTAATCATCTGCAATCTTTCTAAGTTTCTACATGTTCAAATCCTTAATTCGATTTACATAAATTTATTTATATAACCTAATATTCGGTAATTTAGATTATCGTATTATTACTTATTACATTTATTATAGAATACAATCTAAAATAAACAAATCCCAGATTGTGTTAAATTGGTTCAAATTAAAATTTAGATAAACTGTTTAAATATAGCACATATTTTTAATAATAAACAATTTTTTAATGATTTTCTTCAGATGTTTTTATTTTTTTGTTCTTTTATCTAATGATATTTAGATTTTAAAATATTCACAACTTATCCCTTTTAGAAAAAGGGAAAATATATAGGAAAAAAAATTTTAACAGATTAATGTTTGAAGGTACAATAAATAAATAAAAAGGAAACTGAAGGAAAATAATTTCTCTAAAGCTTTTGTTCAAGCATTGTTTTATTATTACTATTAGATTCTTAGTTTTGTTATTTTTGATCCACCACCCTTTCCCGTAGTGGGACAAAAAAAATACAAAAAATTAAACTGTCGTAATTCGGTTATGTTTTATTGGTTCAATTTAAAAACCTCAACTGCAGGGAAATTATTATTCCCTTTCTCATTGTTTTCTCTGCAGAGGAAAAATTTACTCCTTTTGTCTTCCCCATCCACTTACAGGCCACCACCCACGTCGTAAGACTCTCCAGAAACTTAATAAGTAAGTATACTAAATGATACGTTTAGTTGAGACTTGTTAAGACTCGTGTTTCATCTACTCCCTATTATTTGTAAAAGTAAATAAATATATAATCTGTATATTTCTTACTCGTTGTAAAATAAAATGAATCTGTCTATATTCAGTTAGCTTGAATATATTCATCTTTGAATAATGTATATACATCTATTTCTGTATTGTTCAGTCTTAATTCAATGCTCATGCAGTCAACGTGACGTTTACATTAAATCATATTCATTAACAATGTAATAAAATTATGCGATCATTAAAGATCATATACAAATATAAATTGATAAATGTCTCTATTAGTAACTGAATCGGCGAATAATCTTAGAATAGTGGAACCAGGACGGTTTGTTACTCGATTAACAGACAGACTATTGCTTAAATGGAGATGAATTGACTATTTATTCTCTTTAAAAAAATTACAACTCGCGGAAGGTAAGTCGTGGAAAAAGGAAATGAAATATTTAAATTTGCTATCGCATATTGTTTAATATTTCCATGCGTATTTATTTTTATCATTAACAAGTATTACGTCATCCTTTTTTATACGTATGTATTTATTAATTAGTTGACAGATTTCGATAATAAATTAGTGAGAGATTACAATGTTACGATTCATGCAGAAATATTTTCCTTTACATTTAAACCTCCTCCATCGATATTTTTATACTTTTGTTATTATATTGTGGTGGTGTGATGAACTGTCGATAACTGAATAGAATGTTTTTATTGTGAATAATGGTTATAAACTCGCGTAAGAAAATCACTGTGTATACTATTCCGCAGCTCAATTAAACGTGTTTCTGAGCATAAATCAACTCACATCACACCAAAACTCAGTGATCTTTAATTATTAAACGTTTTTTTCAATTAGCCGTTTTCCATCTCTTGGCTAGTAAGTAATGATGTAGGAGGAACGTGGATGAGTTTGATTGTATGGCAAAAGAGGGATATGCCTTATATTTGAAATATAAGAGATAAAAAAAAAGATTATGCAAGCCAAGCTAATCCGACAGGCAATTTCTCCGTTAGGCTAATTTTGATCCAACGGTCAGGATCAAAGACAGCTATAATTCCCTCTTCACCACCAGATCATATAAAGAAAGCATCAGCTCTAGAGATTCCTGCATCAGGCTACAACCGCACGATCCAAAATTGGGAAGAACTAATCGAATAAAAGACAGCTATTTTAAAAGCCATGCCTTACTTTTCACTGAGCAAGGACCTTTAAGAAAGAGGTTTTATTGCCCACATTGGAAGCAAAACATTACTGATCGATTTTGCATGACCTGAGTACAGTACATCCATCAAAAATGTTAGCTTTCTTCCACAAATTCGAGAGTCATCTGAAAATACTCTCAGACTCATAGGAAAACCTCCATTCTTTTACGGAATTATATACATGTACAAATTTCAAACTAAACCGTTCAGCTAGACGCCCACTGGGGGATGAACATTGCAATTTACATTCTCAACATGCAGTTCAGCCAAAAAGCTGAAGGATAAAAGTTGAATTAGGGACTAAATGTAATATTCAGGGAGGAAATTTCCTCTAGTTAAAATTAAAAAATTGTTTTCTCATTGTAAAAGATAATCGAATTTAAAAGACTAGAAACCGGACGAAGGATATCTCGGCTACTTTAAAACGTAATAAGACTCTCTGAAATACCTCAGTTAACTATTAAACAGATTGTTTATTACAAACTACAATCTAATTAAATATTATTCTCATTTATTGTTTTTAAATCTGAAATAACAGAAGCAATCTATCCTCAAATTCTAAAATGAAATTTTAATTTAACCTTGAAACTACATACCGGTTATTTGTTCAGAGCGAATCACAGTTTTTGATAAAATACTGAAAAACTAGGGAAAGCGATAAATGATTAAGCCAAAGCACGGGAACTTGACCTCAAAATTTGACTTAGGTACTGAATATCTCACAACATTTATAAACAAACTTAGGTGTATAATTACACATTAAGTACAAGATCTAAATGGATCTTGCCATTACAAGCACCCAAATGGCAAGATTAGACTGAAAAATTGTACGATATATAATCATTGACAGAGGAAATGTTAAATCTACCAGTACATTTCTGCAAGCGGGAAATCTATATACGAATAAAAAAAAATATTTATAACAATAAATATTAGGGTTTTGTGAATACGGAGGAAAATTTCTATCCCGTACATTCGATTTACAGCTTTTACATTTTGATTAAGAGTTTGAGTTAATCAAACGGAAAATCATTAATTTATGTTAACAATAGATGTCTTACCTGATCAGAGTCTATTCCAAAATTAACTTCATTTCTAAACAAGTGAAAACAGTACGCGATCAAATAATCAAAAGTTTTATTCAATACTGCATAGAATTGTATCGGAGTTTTCAAAGACCTGTTAAAAGAAATCCATGAACGGACCGGAGTGAACAGAAGTAACCAATAACCCCATCGTCTGCATTCAAGCAAAAAAATGTTTAATTTTTAAACATGCATACTCTTTAAATTTAAAGATTTTGAATTTGGCATTGCAACTGATTTGTGTAGACTGAAACCATTCTAATTAATTAATCCTTTTGAGATCCAAACGCCAAAATTTAATTGCAATAATACCATTATTTATACTAAATTTAAGGAAAAATAATACATCGTTAAAGCGAAATAAACATTTCGAGAAAACCCGTTATTTTTAATTTTGAAATCAGTATGGAAAAAATGTTATTACACAACTAATTACCTACACATATAACTAACTATTAATTATAACTTTATTTTAACACAAAATCTTCATCTTTTTAAAAAAGCTCAAAACTTATTCCAGTAAAATTTTCATTAAGTCCAATCCCATCCAAGATATGATTCTAGACTCTCTTATATCCCTTCAACACCTTTGAGATTTGGATTGTAAATTATAATAGACTTACCGGCACATATGTTGGCGCAGGGACTGAAAGAGTATGTACTATCATTTTGCATGCACTGGCCTCTCTTACAAGCAAACTAAAAACGTTGTCATTTTCTGTCTTTTGTGGTATGGTAACATAAAAAAAAAGGTTTAAACTTGCTGTAGTGTCTGTAATTGTTGAGTTTTATTCTAAATTATATATTGATGTTGTGATGTAGGCATATTTCCTGTCGTACAGCAACTAATAATAACAGGATCATTCGCTGAATCGTGCATGACTAATGTGCTATTTATGAACTCTTGTTAGCACAACACGTAATTCTAAGAATTTCATTTACTTATTTTTAATCTACTCTATTTTTAATCTCATTGCGCTGTGAAGAATCATGCGTCGCATATCGCTACTTCTAATGTTCTAGAAGTGATTATTATATAGAAACATTTATTGCGGTAGATATTTCATTTAATGAAGTGAATGTTAGTGCTGTTGGTGATTGTTTTTACTATTTGTCGTGATGTTTTTATTTAAGGCTTTGTAATAAATTCAGTTACGTAAATTTTTAAAATTTCAATAGTTATTATCTTTTAAAATGTCCAAGTTACGAGAAAAAGGTAGTAGTTCATAGTCAGGGGAGGGAAATTGTATTCAATATTAACAATTTCTTTTTACAAAGCAATGCCGGAACCAGAATAGTGAGGAAAACTGAAGTGCTGAATACGGTTGTTCAAGCGACAAAAGTATCAAAACGAACGATCCAAAGAATTATAGCAGAAGGGAAATCAAATGAAACTGAGAAGCCATCCGTGTTCGTTTCCCTGATAAAACGTGTAAATCGCCCAAGTGCTGTGTGCAATTTAAATTCGTTTAATAAATAAATTTTATGTAACCGAAAAATTCGTTCCTGCCGTGAAGAGAATTATGCAAAAATCCCGCGAAAGTGAAATTAATTTCAAAGGGAGTGAACGATCTTTAAGGAGAATATTACGTAAAATGCGATTTAGTTGGAAAAAACGGAAGATAACTGGAAAATAATGATAGAACAGCACGATATTAAAATGCAAAAAATGAAATTTCTACGACAAATTTCCTGTTTAGCGAAGAAGGAAGACCGATTGTATACAAAGATGAAACCTACATTTACAGTAGTCATGCCACACCAAAATCGTGAGTAGACAATAATCCTTCATGAGGGACTGAAAACACCAGTATCCAAGGGCTTACTATTAATGATTGTTCATTTCGGCTGTAATAAAGCATTCATTAACGATGCTTTACTTGTGTACGCGTAAATAAGAAAGGACATTACCACAAATCGATAGATTCCGAAAAGTACACGAAATGGATACGGGAGAAGTGTATTCTCAACTTGCCACCTCGACCGGTCATTGTACTAGATAACGCATCGTATTACAACGTTCTGCTACAAAAGCAGCCAAATTCAAACTCTTTAAAAAGCGATATGATAAAATGGATAGCCGTACAACTAATTAACTGTTTTCCTGATATGACGAAGACTGAATTATACGATATAAAATTACACAAGAATCAAAAGAAATTTCTAATAGATGACATTTTCAAAAATTATGGTCATACAGTTCTACGGCTGCCATCTTATCACCCTGACTTAAATGCCAATGAAATGATTTGGAGTCAAGTGAAAGGGCAAATAGCTAAAAGAAAAAAACTTTTAACATGTCGGTCGTTCTTATGTTAGCTAAAGAGGAATTTCATAAATTATCTGAAGCTGAGTGGAACAATGTCTGCAAGCATGTTGACAACGTTGAAAAAAAAATGCATTGAAGTTGAAGATTTAAGTGATGTGCACATCTAAAATTCTGTGAAAATGTAAATTCAAAATTGGACACGAGCTCTTTATCATCTACCGACGACATCAACTTCGGAATTTGAGAGCTACAGCAATAAAGAGAACAGAAAAAATAAATATTTAAAGCACTTTAAAATAATATTATTTGGGATACTAAAGTAATTTCAATTAAATAGCATCGTATGTTTTTTCTCTTATAAATATCATCTATATTAAACTGACAATGTTTTCAGTCGGCCTAGTACTGTGCCAAATGTTCACTGCAAGCTAGTAGTTTTTTGTGCCAACTTACGTGCTGATTGTTATACAAGCAATGTTTATACTGACGGCAAGAAGTACTATGGCTAAGGTGCGAGGTAAGATTCTCCCTAAGATCAGGAAACTCAAACCCATTGTTGAGACCTTAGCCCAAGGCTATTAAAAATTGGCTATTAAGCCTGAGGTGAGAGAAGTTGTGCGGGAGATAGTTTCCGCCCCCCTCTCATGGTTCCACAGCAGGGTTTGAATCAGCGTAAACGGTACGCAGAGGTGCTGAAAGAGAGGCAGGAGGCTATTCTGTACCGTAAGCAGCCAGAGATTCTGTTCCTCACCCTAAAGGAAGGGGGCAACAACTAAAGAGAAGTTTCAGGTTGTCCTTCGAAAAAAGAGGCAGAACCTGAGAATTCGTAATATTAGAGAGACGAAAAAGGGTTTTATCGTCATTGCTGACGATAAAGAAACTGTGCGGGTCATCTCTGACTCCTTTAAAGTAGGAAAGTCTGACATGAAAGTCAACCATAAAGGTAAGAGGCGTCCTAATGTGACAATCTATGACATAGATCGACGGTTGTCTGAGGAAGAATTAATGGCTCTCATTAGGGAGCAAAATACTCGAATGAGGCTACATTCAAGTCTGAGTGTCGATTATTATTTAAATCGGGTAGGCGCTAGGTGGAGAGCTACCGTGGGATTTCGAGGTTAGTCCTAAGTATTTCAACAGCTTTGCTGCGAAGGGCAGGTTGTTTGTAGACTTTTCTTCGTGTAAGTTCAAAGACTATTTGGATGTTCAGCGCTGTTTTAAGTGCTGCAGTTTGCGCTCATTGTGGTGATGAAGGACACATGCGTGAGGAGTGTCCAAAGAAGTCGGAAGGTCCGACTTGTGTTAATTGTAAACGTCTTCGGATAGATCATAAGAATTCTGTGAACAGTAAAGATTGTGGGTGTTATCAAAGAGCTCTCGATATGTACTATAATTCTATTTCGTTAAATGATTAGATTTGGTCAGATAAATGCACAGGATGCTTACATTGCTCAGGATGAGATTGGAGAGATTGCATTACATGAAGGATTGGATGTTGTATTGTTACAACATCAATATATTGTGTCCGGTAATCTGCCAGGTTTTTCTCGTTTGAAGAGGTTCTATTGTGGTTGTGAAAGCATGTCGCTGTTTTGTGCAGAAGGAAACTTGATTGTGTTTTATTCGACAGCTCTTGAATAATCATCATTTCGTTGTCCGTGTGGATGTTGAGAACTTGCATCTGTGTGTTGCTAGTTCGTATTTCCAATACAGAGATCCTGCTAATCGTCATCTTGAAGTCTGGGATAAAATCCTACGATTCTCTGGCACTAATCCAATCCTCATAGGTGCGAATGAATGCTAAGTCACTCTTGTGGCATAGCGATTTCACCGATGATGGCGGTGAATTAATAGAGACTTATTAGCCCAACATGATCTACAGGTATGTAATGTACTTGGTGAGTTGCTCACCTACGTAGGTATGGTAAATGGCCTTCGATTGTTTGGTGGAACGAACATCGATGTTACCGTTGGTAGGTTTATCCCTGCCAATATTTGTAATTGGAAGGTAGTTGATGATTGCTCAAGTGATCATCGACTGATTGTCTATAAAATAATTGGTGGCTTGAGTGAACGCAACCGATGTAAAGTTCCAGTTCAGCTGGGTTGTTTCCTGCATAGGCGTACCAACTGGAAGAAATTTGTTGATTTTCTTTCGACTTGGCTTCAAGTTTTGGATCGAAGTCTGGATGTCTTGGATTTGAAAGATCTGGCAGTTGATTTGTCGGCGACTTTTATTGATGCCGCTGACTTAAATTCCTCAAAATTCTGGTCAAGAGACGATTGCGTCATGGTGGAATAAGGAACTATCAAGCATGAAGAGGGATGTTTGTCATTTGCGGAGAACTTTTCAACAAACACAAGGGTGATCCGGAACGACGGGCAGTCCTTGTTGCTGAATAAAAAAATCTGAGATCTCATTACTTTCATAAAGTCCGGACCGCGAAAAGGGACTCCTAGCGTTCCTTTTTTCCTCGGTTGGGGTCCGACGATAACCGACGAGAGTTGTCACACGAATTTTTAATAAAATGTTGTTTGGTGGATACTTCGCTATGTTGGAAGGGAATTGTAAAATTGTTGTTTAAATGTGGCGATAATGATCCTGCCGTTACTTCTTCGTATAGGCCCTTGACGTTGCTTCCAATTATTGGTAAGGTCTTTGAAAAGGTTCTGTATTTGCGTATAAATGAGAGGTTAACCTCGTAAAGAGTGCTGATGAAAATCAGTACGGGTTTCGTTCCGGAAAGGGTGCTGAGGACGCCATACGTCTTGTGATGAGTGTGGTAACGATCAGCGAGACGGAATATTTCCTGGGGATTTTCCTGGACATTTCTGGAGCATTTAATAATTTATTATGGCCTGCTATTTACCAACTCCAAAAAAGAGAATGTAGTTATGCAAAGCTACTTCAATCATCGGGATGTGCTGCTCCGCAAGGGCAGCCATGAGGTTGGCAGGACGCTGTCCAAGGGATATCCCCAAGGAAGCGTGTTAAATCCTTTATTGTGGGTGGTGGAGTTAGACTCTCTCCTGTGGCTGAGGTTGCCCAGCGGGTGTTGCATCGTGGCTTATGCTGACAATGGGCTCCTGCTGGTCGAAGGAAGCTCGCGGAGGGAGGTTGAACTCCGAGCCACTCAAGCAGGATGCCTGAGCTGTGGGGTCAACACAAGATGGCATTTAGCTCGAAAAAGATCACGGTGATGCTCCTCAAAGGCCGTTTGACAGTGAGTCGGCGAGTCCGTGTTTCGATGGCAGGCCGGCGTACAAAGTATGTTTACGTTGAAAAGTACCTCGGGGTGTTTCTGGATGAGAAACTGCAATTTAAGAAGCACCTTCAATAAGTCGCGTAGAAGGCCTGCAATGCCTTCTTCAGTATTCGACGAGTGCTCAATCCTGATTGGGGGTCTTAATTTTAAGACCACGAGCAAAGGCGTGTGCGAGGGTAGTATGCTACATTCGGCGCCTGTTTGGGCGGATAGGTTAAAATATAAAAGTTATCGGGACATGTTATTAAGAGCACACGCCTAATATTGTTAACTGTAACGGGTGGTTACCGTACTATTTCACGGGAGTCAGCCTTGGTGACTGCAGGCGTGAAAGCTATAGACTTGATTGCGACTGAGAAGCAGCAGCGGTATGTTGCTAAGAAGTCCGGTGAGTTGACTTCGGATAGTGTTCGAAAAATTGAACATGGCACTGCCATGTGGCAGGCCAGATGTGATGAGACAGAAAGTGGGCGTTATACGCATGATCTCTTTCCAAATGTTGGTTTGCGGAACGCCTCTTGGGTTCACCCTAGTAAATATGTGACGCAATTTCTTTCCGGCCATGGTGCTTTTGGGGACAGAGTGCAGAAATTCGGCCTGGTAGATTCTAGGATGTGTGCTCTGTGAGATTCTTTTTGAGTGCTCTAAGTACAAGTTAATGCATACGGATACCATCTGTCGGCTTGATTTTATCGGGTCAGCGTTGGATCTCCGTGTAAACTGGAGGAGCCAAGCCGAATGGGTAATAGTGGAGAGTTTTATAGTGTACATGGCAAAGGAAAGGATTGCTGAGGTGATCTACAGCCCTGCTTGGATTTCTCCTGTATTCTGTTTTTGTTTTGTTTCAATGTTACCGTGTGTTATTGTTCCGTGTAATATTTTTATATTTCACGTTGTGTGTTGAACTCACTTTTACCTTCTATGGGTAGATAGTTCAGTTCCTTTCTTTAGTTACGTATTTTCAGTCTTACTTAAGATGTCTTTTGATTTGAGTTCATTAGTAGTACACCGATGGGAATGTCACTCGTGGCATCCTGTCTGAGGCAGACTGGAATAAGTCAAAAGCCGAGGTTTCGAAGATGACCTCCGGTGAAGCCCATATGGGCTAAGAACGGAGGGGTAGTGGAGGATGTCTTCCCTTACGGGGGTCAGGATGATGATATGAAATAATATGTATAGAACTTACCATGACAAATTCAAACATTTTTCAATCCAGTCAATTCCGAATTATAACCAAAATATACACCAACATACGTAAATACATAAAACGGATAAAATTAGCCCGCTCCTCTCTTTTCATTTCTCTTTGCCCACGTTTTGTAATCCCAAGAATCCAAAAAAAAAAATGTATTATTGATATGATTACCATACTTTTAGTACATATTAATTATATGTAAGCGTAACTGTTAGAAAAGTTAAAATTAAAACAACTAAAAGATGTACAAATTGTAGCAAAAAGAGGAATACGAGATGTTGACTTCAGATTTTCTGTACTGACTGTTAACAAAAGGGATGAACGCATTTCTGTCAAAACCATTTAACTTAATTTGTTAAAGAAGGGAAGGAAAAGAGGCTGAAGAAGGAGAGTGGAAAGAGAGAATTAATTACATAAATAAAATTAACCAACCACACAGTTCAGTGAAATAACAGAATAACGTTTAAATTAATTTTTTCTGCGTAAAGCAAAATGAACTGTTATCATCATGTACTAACATAGATTACATTAATTACTTTGAGAGTTGATGTTTATAAAGCAATAGTCTACTTATCACTTTTTCTTACGAGTATAATTGTTGTGCATCGCCCTTAGTGGACTGGGTCGAAATATTTCATCAATACATCTTTAATTAAAATATAAGATCTCTGTGAGGTTATAATAATGGTTTGCTTACCATTATTACAGTAAGATTCGGCTAACGACAATGATTGAATATTTTTAAAAAATGTATTTTTGAGTTTATTCGATTAATATACAAACGTTTCTGTTTCTCCCTTAACTTTCTGAAAAATATATAAAATGGTGCAATTAAAAAAAAAAAAATTGCATATACATTTTTAAAAAGTTTTAGCAGTGATTAGGAAGTACTTTGTTTTTTGAAAGGAGAACGTTTTTCTATAAATTTCATGGCTGATAGAATAAACGTCAGCAATATTTGTGCGGACGAATTCAAGACTGCTGCATGAATATTAAATATATGCAAAAAAAATTCCCAAAAGAAGTTTAAGCAGATTTTTATTAAAGCACTCCAGGAAAATAGTGAGAATCGATGAAATTTAAATTTAAAAAAATTTAAATAGTTAAATCTTGTTATTATAGAAGGAAGAATGATGTAGGAAGTACTTTTGCCTAACATTGGTTATAGGGAGATTTGTCGATAGATAATATCATACGTAGATACTTTCAATATACCTAAAATTCTACTACGCGAAATATTTTAACATACTGAATTTTTTAATGCGAAAGATAATACTAACTGGTTTACGGAAATCATCCCGCTAGTGAATTTCATATGAACCATTATAAATTTAAACACGGAAAGCCACCAAAAACATTGTTCGTCGAGCAGAGTGATGTAACCACTTTGACGGAGGACATTTTCAGCAGTTAATTTAATTCCTAGCAAGTTGGTTTTATTGTTTGTATTTGTTATTTTTATAAAGTGTTTAACTTTTTTTCTTCTGATATATTAAAATATTTATTTCACGTCAATTTTTTTATGAATAATTCACCAAAAAATCCCGAAGCTTGTGCGGTGGGAATATGAATTAGAAATTTTGTAGGATACGAAAAATGCCAACCTGGCCGGGTATTTGAGCCCGGGACCTCCGGATGTAACGCCACGTTACCACTCTACCACGGAAATCGGCAGAGAAAGGAAAAACAACCTTTTTAAACTGAACTGAAATATCGTTATGCGTGTACTAAGATGTCAAAATAAATTTTTATGCAGGCGTAACAAAATTTTATCATATTTCCAATATTTTCTGAAAATAAATAACGTGTTTTTAATTTGAAAAATGAAGTAAACATGAAAACATATAAATATGGAATATGTAGTGAAAAAATATACAGTTCTACTTTAAAAAAATGATAAAGATAAACGCTTAAAATTACATATATAAAAGTAAAAAGAAAAACTTTAGTTTAAACTAGAACAAAAAAGTAATAAAAACATTTTTCACAGGTAAAATTAAATTTAGTCTATTTCTGTACGAGTATTTCTAAGTCGATAATGAGTGTTTTTGCTTTTCAAATCGATAATTAACGTGGATGTAAAAACGATAAAGAAAAACTGAACAGAATACGGAGAGAACGATTGGATCTAATGTTGAGGATTTAGGCGGGAAAAAAGAGGTGGTAAAAGCGAAAAGTAAAGGAATTTATCCCTCTTCGAAAAATCTTTGACACATACCCTTTACTTTCCAAGTTAACATGTCAGTATCTATCCTGTTTCTACACATTTTATATTTTGTATGAAAAAATCGGAGATAATGCTATTTTAAAGTAATCACTCAGAACAAGACAGAATCAAAAGCTTCCGGATTAGCTTAACACTTAAACGAATGAAACAAAATAAATGTCCTTCCCGCCTTACAGCATTTTCATGAAATGGAAAAGTCTATAATAAAAAACCAAAGAATATAAATGTTAATGATTGGAACAAGCATTTCCTAATAAATTAACTACACTTGACGGAAAAATATTTTAAATATATATTCTATGAACATGTAAGAGGAAGAGATTTTTGTGATGAACAAGCAGAAGAGAAAACGAAGTACTAGTGTAAGATAAAAATTGATAAATACGTTTTAAAAGAGAATACGAAAATAAAAATTGCCAAAAAAAATGAAGAAATTACGCAATTTTATCGAAACTATTATTAAAGCCATTAGATGAGAGTTTTCAAAACATTTCAAGTCACCGGTCAAAAATGTATATGAAAAATTAAAAGAATCGCACCGCACAAAGAAAAAATTGACGTTTACAAAATAAGTTTAGAAAAACAAACATAACCAGTATTTTTTGTGTTTGTAGAACATTAATTTTTTCCTAAGTACTTTTAATAGGTATAAAAGAATATTTTAAATTTTAAAATAGTTGTTATTACTTTGTTATAATAAAATAGATTCTTGTAATGCATAATTTATTAGTCAGAACCTAACCGCAAAATTTGCGCTTAGCTAATGTCTTAATTTAGCGGTTTTCATTAACGGAAAGTTTTACTGGCATTTAACCCCTGCGTAAATTAAGCATCTAATGTACTTGCTTTTATCTACTTTTCTTCAACCGGCTTAAATAACTTTATTTTATCGTGCAATTGTATTTTAATTAAATAAATTTTTCGTGTCCAATTTAAATATCGTTCGTTTTTTTTCAAAATCCATAAAAACAAGAACGCTATCCTTTCCGGCTTAAATAAAAACCTTTCTTTCTCAGTACGAATTTTTAATATTATCGAGTTCTTTTCTTATTTAATGCATTACCTTTATTAATACTATTAAGTAAATCTGTTTCCAAATAAATATTTAATGAACATTAAATTTTTCGATGAATCTTTCATAACGTCGAACAACGATTACGATTTAAATAAAATACAATTAAAAAACTCGCATTTCAATTTCGTAAATGTAACTTTATAGTGGATTTTTCATTTAAGAAAATAAACAACGATTAGAAAGAAAAATTCAAACCGAATTCAATCTCGCAATAAAACTATTAACTTAAGATTTTTTAATTTCATAAAGATTTCATATAAATACTCTCACCTTTTAACAGGATAAATTTCAACAATCGATGCATTTTTATGAAGATGCCATCACAAAATAAAAGATACTTACCTGTAAAAAAAAAAAAACCATCAATAAATACTGTAAGAAAAATCTAAATAAAATTTACAAACATTTAAAATTTAATAAGTATAATATTAATTACGCATTTATGAAATTATTTTATTCAAATATATTAATGGAATGTGTAATGTTTTTCAAAAAAAAAAATATTATATAATATAAATATTTAATATATTTATTAACATATTATTCAAAATATTAATGGAATGTTTAAAAGTTTTTCAACTTAATCTTTATCAACATACAATGTTTTAAAAATCTACCGGTTCCGATGAAAATTTTGTACAATACTCTTTCCTGCCGAAATACTTAATGATAATCTTAACAAAATAAAACAGTTAAGATTTCAATTGAATATAACGACTTTTCAATTAAGATAAAAATGTACGCAAAAAAGACATAACCGGAAATAATTTAGGCTTGAAAATTTACGAAAACGATTCATTAGAGCTTTTAAAAAAATTACTCGAAACAATCTTCATTCAGAAAACCTAACAAAGGTTAATTCCTTTTATTAAATAAAATTTTCATTCTAAAATTAACAAGAAATTATCGTATTAACCATAATTAAATGGAACACCATTTTACACAACGGTTAGTGGACGGTTGGATGGCCCAACCGTCCACTAATTATTTAACTGAATAGATCGTTAATTCTTCCAAAATTTTGTAGAACATAAAAAAGATGTCTAAATGTGGTGGAATAGTAACATCTCAACCATACAATCAGCAGATCCCGATCAAGCATGACGATATTTATAAGATAAATAAATCCATTTTATACTCCAGGCACAAGTTTCGAACTCATCTAGCGGATTAATCATTAAAAAAAAAATTAATCGTCTCAAATTAATTAAGGCAAAAAATATCGAGATGAAAAAATTATAGATGAAATGTCACTAATCTAGGTTACATAACGATTATATATATAGCAACCGGAGTTAACAGATAAAATAAGGAATCTGACATTCACGAAGAGTTTAAAATTGTGCATAAGGCAATAATTTTATGTTTTAAATCAAGTCAGTAGCGACAAAGGACTTTGAAGGGCGGTCTAATTCACCAAATATAATCAGAAAACGCGATTAACTTGAATTTAATTGAACGTATTTAAGATAACTAGGCTCTATACATATTCCAAACGTGGCCTGCCTACACAATTTTTCCCTTCCCACAATTGTTAGGGATGTAGGATGTAGAGGGTATACTGAAATGAAACGACTAGCACTAGATAGGGAATCTTGGAGAGCTGCATCAAACCAGTCAAATGACTGAAGACAAAAAAAAAAAAGGCTCTATACGCCAACTAACATATATATATGTACAGTCTAATCAAGAAACAATTCACTGTAATTTTAAGGGGTAAAATCTTTAAAAGTGGTTAAAAAAACTTTTTCGGAAAAGATACGTAAGAGTTGAGATTTCAGGATTTTATGCCACCACGTGTGCATACTCTTGTTTACAAACGCGCTTTACAGAAATTATAAAATTTAATTTTGCATAATACATGAATTTATGGCTGAAAAAAATAAGCAAAATGTTTTTTGTTTGCCTAAACGGCAGACAATCGCACAAATTTATTTATTCAATCTATTCGATATTTATTGACACTCAGCGGGCTATATCTTTGCCGATTTGTTTGAAGTCTATTAATCGATTCGTACTTTTTTTTAAATCGAAAATAGTTTAAATGTACACCCGATAGTTTTTCTTTTAACTTATACAATTTTATTTCATAACTAAAATTTTTTTCAAAAAATTGAAAAAAAAAAATACTAAGGAAAAGTACCCTTTTTTGATTACTTTTCAATCTTACGTGAATTAACTTTTAAGAAAGATCGGTCGTTCCCGACTGCAACACCGTTGAAAAAAGAACACAATAAATGGAACAACACTTACAAAAAAAAAATCGGAAGAGAATAGTTATTACGCAATTAACAGGAAAAAATACAAGAAATTATTTTTTATGTTTCAAGTGGTCACAATTAAGGAGTTAAAAATATTTAAAAAGAAAAAAAATTATTTTTCCTTCTGTATTTTTGATGGAAAATTTAAATAGTCAAATAGCATATATATTAGAAGAAAAATGATCGAGAGGGAGGAAAAAAATAAGACCTGCCGGCCGACTTCAAGCTCCAAGTAACTAGAACGGATGCAAACGTCAACACTGCTGGACATGTTCGCATCGGTAATGCTTTACCGATAATTGTTTTTAGTAGCAGCAAAACAAACTAAATAAGTTAGTTAGCACCCGATTGAATGCACTGCTGTACAATACGTATTTGATAAAAAATCGACTAATATTTGTGATTTGATAAAACGTCACATACCTGTAAAATAATTCATCTCCTTCCTACTGCAATTACTCTGACCTGGACAGTATCATCATATTTTCGTCATTATGAAGCAAGATATAAAACTTGACTCGTAGTCGAGGATAAAAACGCATAAATATCGTTAATAGGACCGGGTCTCTTTTTTTATCATATAAATAAAATAAAATATTACTCCGTAAAACTCCTGACGCTTTCAACGAAATAAATACGATATTGTTAAACTAATCCGCGAAAACAACTACTATATTTGAGATAACGAAAGTTCAAAGAAAGGAGTGAAATATAAAGCATTAGACAGATAAAAATATTAAACTAAGTATCAGCTACAAACCGTTTTAAGTGTATAGGGAAAAAGAGAGAGTTATAACGTTATTTATATATATATATATATATATATATATATATATATATATATACGGTTAATAAAAATGAGTAATGGTATTAATATTTATAAAAAAGAAAAACGAGGAGAAAGGAAATTCAACTCCACGTGTAAGGATAAAAAAAATTGATAAAAGAACGGAAGGGAATGAGTGGGAGGAGGAGATAAAAAGGAAGAATAAAGAGAAATGAGAATATGTATGTGAAAAGATAAATCGATAATATCGAATAGAAAAATGCAATTTAGATGAAATATGAAATTGACGGTAGATAGGTCGAAGGTGTAAGAATATAGGATGGTTTAACAATATTAGATCAGTAAAAAATTACGAATATTTAAAAAAAAACCTGTACGTACACATGAACACATGGAGGGTGGGAGACACACACACACACACACACACACGCACACAAAGAAAGATAGTGAGGGGGGAAACTCCAATATTGTATAAACAGTTTATGGTAAAAAGGTAACGTCATGAAAGCATTAAACACAGTATGTGTGTGTGTGTGTATTTTGTGCGCACGCGCACGCATGAGAGGTAAAAAAATAAAATACCAATGTACAGTTCCGAGCAAAAACTTCGTGGGCACCATCCAGGTTAAAATATACACACAAACTGGTAATTTAGAGATTAAAAAAAGTAATAAAATAAAACATAAGAATAAAAACATCTCAACAAGATATGTGTCAATACGATGCAAATATTTACATAAACCAACTATTTTTAAACTGAATTTAAAATGTTTATGTAGAATATGTTACCTGTCTCAATGAGGAAAAACACAGGAAAATGCTTCAACTATATTTTTCCTAACATAACAGGAATGAATTCATTTAATTTATAAACATGGCATGCCGTTTTCGATAGATCTTGTCTAATATTAATCTACTAACACACACACACACACACACACACACACACATATATATATATATATATATATATATATATATATGTGTGTGTGTGTATAAAAAGTATAACGAAACAAATACGACATAGAAGTTGTTTATTTGGTTCACGAAATTACATATTTATTTCCCCACGCAGTCACTATTTACAGCTACACATTTTTCCCAACGATGAAATAGTTAATCATTCTATCAGTGAAGAATGCCGGCGATGTTTCCACAATCAGCTGTAGTAAAACGAATACCCTTAATATCCCTCTTAATTGCGGAAAGAAAAGAGTCGCATCGGGGTGAGCACGAAGGCTGTGAATCAAAGTAGTGAATCATTTCGAGGTAAGGATAACGGACAATTGTGTTAAATTTTGTGAATTTTGGTGACCGGACTGTGCTGTATTTACGTTTTTTTTCTTTTGTAACTTTTTTCTCCATAAGAGCCAATGTTAAATTGGCCGTTGAGGTTAGTGAAAATAAGTTAAGTCAATAGACAAGTAACCACTAGTTTGTGACGTCACGGCTGTTGTAGTAAACAACAATTTAATTATCAAGAATAATTATCGTAAACAAGAATAATTATCGACAAAATAAGTTATACGAATTTTTTTTCGAAGTGTTTGAGGCTCTTATAAAGGGATGTTCCTTTCCTAATAACTTCTTCCCTGATATATTATCCAAATATATATTAATATTTTCCAAAATCCTCTCGGATCTATCCGATTCGAGACCAATACCTTCCATAGACCACTCCATTACCCCCCAATTTTTTGGGGGGCACTTTTAGTCGGATACATATTCGACCCCCCCCGGCCGCCGAATTTTTCTGAGGGCAGATTCAGGATCATACATTTTCCGTCAAGCCCCTTCAAACCCCCCGTCACCCCTACACAAACCCCCACCACCACCCCCGAGTGGGGTATCTACGGACTTGGAATTGAGCCGAGAGAGATATATAAGTCTTTTCAGCATCTTAATGACGCTATGACTGATGTGGAAACTAAATCACAGGGGACACAGACCGAACACTCCAGGGCGGAAGAATTGACGGACATTCTTGAATCCGAACTGACCGACGAACAATTAATCGATAGATTGCCTGGTCGCTGGTCCACATGGGCCATGAATAGAGTGACTTCCGTTGACCCTCAATCTCATAGCTCTGACAGATGTAATTTTGTAGAGTTGAACAAGCAAATGAGACCTAGTGCTGCTAGCGGCAAATATGCTAACGCTAAACCGGGGGCAATCAGCATAGACAATACCACCATTCTAGACGAAGATAATGTTTCTACTAATTGGACTAGATACACGGTCCTTTACGACTCAGCAGGAGACCGCGCTACAGCCGCCACTCTCCTTAGGGCGTTGAAACGAGTCGTGGTGAAAACTAGGACTCCGGTCTTCGTGCTTCCACCGAGACCCGCGGGTACAACGATAAGGAAACTGATCATATATCTGACCAGAAAAGAGAAGGAGCTCCCGAAGATGGTCCTGCCCAGATTGGGGGACTCGGTTCGGGCTCGCTCAAGATCGGCTTCAACCAGAAGGGGCACACCACCTGTAACTGATAGCAAGACTATCGTTATTAAGGCTGAGGGAATGACTTATGCCGACCTGTTAAGAACAATGAAAAACAAAGTCACCCAGGAAGAGGCAGGCGAGGTCCTTTCCCTCCGGAAAGGCCGAAATGAAGAATTAGAGGTGAGGATAAAAGAAGCGCAGAAGGCAGGAGAACTCACCACTCTTCTGAGAGATCGAGCAGCAGAACTTCAGGTGGACCTACGTTCTAGGGGTGACAGAAGGACAGTGGTCCATATTAAGGACCTCGACGTAGACACAACCGAAAAGGAGGTGAGAGAAGCGGTTTCCAGAGTTGTCGGCGCGGGGGAGACATTCCAGGTCACCTCCCTCAGGAAAGCATATGGTGACACTAAAAACGCCTCCGTCATCACAAAACATAGAGGCGCCATAAAGCTGGTGGCATCAAGACTACGAGTTGGCTGGGTCCATTGTAGGACCTATATTCGTGTAGAAGGAGAGCGCTGCTACCGTTGTTGGGGCACCGGACATGGTAGCAGAGACTGTAAGGGCCCGGACAGAACCAATCTCTGTTATAACTGCGGTGGCGCTGGACACCGTATCCGGGAATGCAGAGAGGCATCCAAATGTCTTGATTACCGTAGCCTAAACCACCGCACCGGGGGCACTGAATGCGGAATGAAGCGCGATGCCTAAAGTCTTACTAATCAATAACCATCGAAGCCTCCTATCCCATGACTTGGTGGAGGAGACAGCTAACACGAGAGTACAACTTTGTTGTTGCCACCCAGCCTTACGTATACTCTGGGGCTGGGTCTCGATGGGTGCCAGATACCGCTGGGGATGTGGCTATCAAGAAAATTACTGGAAACTGGGACTACAGCTTATATGTGAGGACTGAAGGAGTCGTTGCGATAGAACTCTGTAACTATATATTGTTTGGGGTCTATATAAGCCCGAATGTGCCGCTCGCGGAGTACGAAGCCAGACTACTCGGATTGCAGAGGATGGTCATGAACCCCCAAAGAGGACAATTATTGTGGGTGATTTCAATTGCCGTACCGTAGAGGCTGGGGCTGGTTCCTCGAACAACAGAGGACTAGCGCTAGAAGAACTACTTGGAACTACTGGGCTTGTGTGCATCAATGATGGGTCGCCCACTTTCTACGCTCGCGGGCATTCCTCTATCCTGGATCTGGTATTGATCGACGGTAGATTTCCACCAGACATGGTGAGCATGCAGGTTTTGCAAGTCGAGACTGCAAGTGATCATTTGGATGTTTCTGTTGAAATCCTTGATACTGAGACTCATATTAGAAATTAGCATCTATGTTTTAGACTTTCGGAACGTCAGGTAGAGACCATTGTCGCAAAGTTGCTACAAAAATAACGGATGGAAGACCGGTCACGCTAGATACATTACAACAGATCATGATTACTGAGCTGGCCAGGCTCCTCGAAAGACCTACCAGACATCACCCTGTCTATTGGTGGTCTTCCGCTGTTGCGGATCAACGTAGGGTTCTGCAATCCATGAAGAGGCGCGTGCAGAGAAACGAGAGTATAAGGAGCTGATCGAGACCTGAACACGGCGATTATACAATACCGAGCAGCAAGAAAACACTTAAACTTCATGATTAAGCATGCAAAAAGGCAGAAGTGGAGGGAGCTATGCAGTGAACTAGATGCTGACCCCTGGGGATGGAGGTACCAGGTAGTCTGGTACCCCAGTACCGTCTTCCCAGTCTCTTCCAGAGACTGGGAAGACGGTTGCCCGTTCTTAATAAGATAGAAACTACACGACACATGGAAGCGCTTTTCCCGCGGGTTGATACGGGCGTCACGGAGCTAATACCTGGTGAACGCGGCAGGTTCACCCAGGATGAAGTGGCGACTGCGGTTAAAAGACTAAAAAATAAGAAGAGTCCAGGACCCGATGGTGTGCCAGGTGCAGTCATAAAGGGTTTGATGTCCGTCATCCCGTGGGAGATGACAGATATTGCGATTTATGGGGTCCAGCATTGCTTTTTTCCTGCTTGCTGGAAAGCGTCAAGAACTGCCCAAACAACAGTCAGTTCCAGGGGCTCTCGAATATCGCCCTGTAAGTCTCATTAATAATATGGGAAACGTCGTGGAGAGGCTCATCGCTAATAGACTGATTGAGGAGCTGGAAAACAACAACCTCCTCCATGAGAATCAGTTTGGCTTTAGGCGGGGGCGGTCAACTATTAACGCCATCAACAAAGTAGTTTCATGGGCTGCTGCGGTGAGGGCTGGGACTTGGAGAACCAGGCGAATCCCGCTAATGATACTCCTGGATATAAGGAACGCTTTCGGTTCGGTACCTTGGCCAGCTATATTGAGGGCACTTCAAAGATAAAATATAAGCTAGTACATACTGACGCAAGTAGCCAGCTATCTATCCGCGAGACGATCTGAAATCAATACGGTGGATAGTGTGGTAAGTCATCAGATCTTCGGTGGAGTCCCGCAGGGATCTGTACTCGGACCCCTACTTTGGAACATCTTCTATGATAAAATTTTCCGACTTCAATTCCCGCCGGGGGGGAATGTCGTAGGATACGCGGACGACATCTCGCTACTAGTGGAGGGCAGTACGTTAGATGAAGTGGAGGACAAGGGGAATATTACCTTAGAGATAGTGAATGAATGGCTCGTCAACAACAGTTTGGAGGTCTCTCCTTCCAAATGCAAGGGTATCCTCTTCACTGGTAGGAGGATACTCAGAAGATTAAATCTGCGCCTGAGAGGAGAGGCAATTGTCGAGGTGGAAAGAGCTAAATATCTAGGGGTGTTACTAGATAAACACCTCAAATACTCCAGCCATGTGGCCATGATCTGCGACAGAGTGAAAACAACAATCCGTGCCATGCGAGGTCTCTTTGCGGGACAAGGAATTCCACGTGCGTCGAAAAGGCGACTTATCACCTCGGTGATAACGTCGTCTCTGTTGTACGCCGCCCCGGTATGGGCTGATGCAGTTAATGTCCAGCGCAACAGAAGAAAACTAACTAGCAGTCATAGGAAGTCGCTTCTGGGGGTAGTTTCGGGGTACCGAACGTTATCATATGATGCACTGTGCGTGCTTTCTTCGGTGCCCCCGATAGAATTGCAGATTAAAGGACGAAAACTAAGGGCGTCCGGTGTAGCCAAAGATGAGGCCAGTTCTATTATACGAGAACAATGGAAGGTGGCATGGGCGGGTTCAGCAGTAGCCGCATGGACAAGAAGAATTATCCCGGACCTGGATGCTTGGCTAGATCGCTCTCATGGTGAATTAGATTACCACACAACGCAACTCATGTCGGGACATGGTGCGTTTGAACAATACCTGCATAGGTTTGGCAGGAGAGAGTCACCAATCTGTTGTTACTGCGATGCGGTTGACGATGCCGAACACACTATTTTTGAGTGCAGACGATGGGAGGAACAACGTATAAATGCAGGACTGGAAATACGTCCGGAAACTGGAATAATTTTGCAATATTTGCAAGAACAGTTATCAGAATAAAAGAAGATGAGGCAAGACGACTGGGATACTGAGGGGTGTAGTTTATAGTAGGGCTGGGCGGACAGCCCCGTTCCTGAGGGCTCACATGCCCTGGTGTGTGGGTTCCCGTGATGGAGCGGGGACTCCTGGGATCCGTTAGGTGCGAATGAATGAAAAGACCGAGACCCGGCCGGCGCTGTGGATTCCCGGATACGCTTTGGCGGCTTCGGCTCCTGCGCCGTCAATTTTGAGGCTGGTAAAAAAAAGACCGAGACCCGGTCTCCAGCGGGGAGGCTGGGAACGGCATAGCCGGGCCTGGTTCTTACGTTGGAGATTAGAGGCAGGCAATTAAAAGATCCGGAAAGGACACGTCCCCGAGTCGAGTATACTTAATTGAATGTCGGCTCGGGTATGTAGGGAGAAAAAAAAAACTTCACAAGAGCCTCGGAAGTTGCATTCGTGGGCGGCCGAGCATTATCGTGCCGAATTATGGGCTCCGTGAGCACGATACGTACTTCTCCTACGGTGTTTTAACTTCTCTATGAATCGCACAGAATTTACAATCGACCCGCTTTCAGTCTACATACATTTCGTGTAAGTAAGAGAAAAGAGGGTTTTTGCAGAAGATTATGTTTTGAATCTTTTGATTGCGGTGAACCATACAACCGGCAAACCCTGCTCTGTCTTTTTTCCAGATAGATTCAGCCGAGTTTCCTTTCCCTCACAATACCGAAAAAGGAATCGCGTTCCTCTTCGAGCTAACGTTTTAGAAGCCGTTCGTAACATTCTTTTTAATTCTGCGTGTTCTTTTCTATGAGTTTGGGTAACCGCTAATAGATTTTACGGTAGTCCAGTCCTGTTCTGTCTTTCGATAAGCCTACCTGGATGGCGTTGGGCTGTGTGATACGACGGTCAATTTGATCTATTCATCGATCTCCATTTGATGCTTCTCATCACAACCCAGCGACCGGTCAACCGCTGCGAAGTTCATTCTTAATATTCGCGTTACCGCCTTCAGATACACGAAAATTTGTGATCCATCTATTCACAACGCTTGCATCATCATAAACAGATTTAGATAACGGTAAATGTCACCGGCACGAATGTCACTAGCATTTGCTTGTCCTGCTGTAAAAAAATTCACAAACTGCACGTCAGCGTAATCGACACCATAACAACGGCGAATGACGGAAAATCGGAGAGCGCGGGTCAACAAGTTTTGAAATTTTAGTATTAGGGGAATGAAACCGCAACACTGTCACAAACCTGTCACTTTGAGCGACAATTTGTTCAAGCATTACGTTCCTCAATTTGCCCGTTTAATTGTATGATTTGTGTGTTTATGTTTTATTTTACTTCAGTCATTTGACTAGTTTGATGCAGCTCTCCAAGATTCCCTATCTAGTGCTAGTCGTTTCATTTCAGTATACCCCCTACATCCTACATGCCCAACAATTTGTTTTACATATTCCAAACGTGGCCTGCCTACACAATTTTTTCCTTCTACCTGTCCTTCCAATATTAAAGCGACTATTCCAGGATGCCTTAGTATGTGGCCTATAAGTCTGTCTCTTTCTTTAGCTATATTTTTCCAAATGCTTCTTTCTTCATCAATTTCCCACAACACCTCTTCATTTGTCACTTTATCCACCCATCTGATTTTTAACATTCTCCTGTAGCACCACATTTCAAAAGCTTCTAATCTTTTCTTCTCAGATACTCCGATTGTCCAAGCTTCACTTCCATATAAAGCGACACTCCAAACATATATTTTCAAAAATGGTTTCCTGACATTTAAATTAATTTTTGATGTTAACAAATTATATTTCAGACTGAAGGCTCGTTTCGCTTGTGCTATTCGGCATTTTATATCGCTCCTGCTTCGTCCATCTTTAGTAATTCTACTTCCCAAATAACAAACTTCTTCTACCTCCATAATCTTTTCTCCTCCTATTTTTACATTCATTGGTCCATCTTTGTTATTTCTACTACATTTCATTACTTTTGTTTTGTTCTTGTTTATTTTCATGCGATAGTTCTTGCGTAGGACTTCATCTATGCCGTTCATTGTTTCTTCTAAATCTTTTTTACTCTCGGCTAGAATTACTATATCATCAGCAAATCGTAGCATCTTTATCTTTTCACCTTGTACTGTTACTCCGAATCTAAATTGTTCTTTAACATCATTAACTGCTAGTTCCATGTAAAGATTAAAAAGTAACGGGGATAGGGAACATCCTTGTCGGACTCCTTTCTTATTACGGCTTCTTTCTTATGTTCTTCGATTATTACTGTTGCTGTTTGGTTCCTGTACATATTAGCAATTGTTCTTCTATCTCTGTATTTGAACCCTAATTTTTTTTAAATGCTGAACATTTTATTCCAGGCTACGTTATCGAATGCCTTTTCTAGGTCTATAAACGCCACGTATGCTGGTTTGTTTTTTTTAATCTTTCTTCTACTATTAATCTGAGGCCTAAAATTGCTTAACACATTATTAAATTTTAATTTATGTACCCCAAAATTTTCCTTAACTTTCCTGTATGCTCCGTCTATTTTACCAATATTCATTTCTCTTTCCACTTCTGAACACTTTTCTTTAATCCACTCTTCTTTCGCTAGTTTGCACTTCCTGTTTATAGCATTTCTTCATTGTCGGTAGTTTCTTTTACTTTCTTCATCACTAGCATTCTTATATTTTCTACGTTCATCCATCAGCTGCAATACATCGTCTGAAACCCAAGGTTTTTTACCAGTTCTCTTTGTTCCGCCTAAGTTCGCTTCTGCTGATTTAATAATTTCCTTTTTAACATTCTCCCATTCTTCTTCAACATTTTCTACCTTATCTTTTTTACTCAGACCTCTTGCGATGTCCTCCTCAAAAATCTTCTTTACCTCCTCTTCCTCAAGTTTCTCTAAATTCCACCGATTCATCTGACACCTTTTCTTCAGGTTTTTAAATCCCAATTTACATTTCATTATCACCAAATTATGGTCGCTATCAATGTCTGCTCCAGGGTAAGTTTTGCAGTCAACGAGTTGATTCCTAAATCTTTGCTTAACCATAATATAATCTATCTGATACCTTGCAGTATCGCCTGGCTTTTTCCAAGTGTATATTCTTCTATTATGATTTTTAAATTGGTTGTTGGCAATTACTAAATTATACTTTGTGCAAAACTCTATAAGTCTGTCCCCTCTTTCATTCCTTTTGCCCAGGCCGTATTCACCCACTATACTTCCTTCCTTGCCTTTTCCAATGCTTGCATTCCAATCTCCAACTATTATTAAATTTTCATCTCCTTTTACGTGTTTAATTGCTTCATCAATCTCTTCGTATACACACTCTACCTCATCATCATCATGGGCGCTTGTAGGCATATAGACGTTAACAATCGTTGTCGGTTTAGGTTTTGATTTTATCCTTATTACAATGATTCTATTGCTATGCGTTTTGAAATATTCTACTCTCTTCCCTATCTTCTTGTTCATTATGAAACCTACTCCTGCCTGCCCATTATTTGAAGCTGAGTTTATTATTCTAAAATCACCTGACCAAAATTCGCCTTCCTCTTCCCACCGAACCTCACTAATTCCTACTACATCCACATTTATCCTATCCATTTCCCTTTTTAAATTTTCCAGCCTACCAACCTTTTTTAAACTTCTAACATTCCACGCTCCGACTTGTAGAATGTAATTTTTTAATTTTCTGGTGACCCCCTCCTTAGTAGTCCCCACCCGGAGATCCGAACGGGGGACTAGTTTACCTCCGGAATATTTTACCAAGGAAGGCGCCTCCATCATTGCTATATGAAAATGCAGAGAGCCACATTTTCTTGGAAAAAAGCAGCTGTCGTTTTCCATTGCTTTCAGCTGCGCAGTACTCAGAGGACTGAGTGATGTTGATATGGCCGTTCCTGACTCACGCCCCTAACAACTACTGAAAGAGCTGCTGCCCTCTTTCAGGAATCATTCCTTAGTCTGGCTCTCAACAGATACCTCTCCGATATGGTTGCATCTTCGGTCCAGCTACTCTGTATCATTGAGTACTCAAGCCCCCTCACCAACGGCAAGGTCTCATGATTCATAGAGGAGTGTTTATATTTTTGATGAGTTTTTTTATAGATTTCTCCCTACACATTACATTTCAGCCGCCTCTTGTAAAACAAAGGTAATGAAATGTGACAGAAAGGAAATACGAGAAATTAAATATTAAGATAACAAAATACAGATCACAAGTTTAAAAATTTCACTAATTACGGAAAAAAATTAAAAAAGGACGGGTGAAGTAAGGCGCAGATCAAAATCAAGTTTTTTTGTAGAAAATAAGTCTCGTGGAATCTAATAAATCCTAATGATTAGAAAGATTTTCTTAAAAATGTCTATATTGAGTGTAACACTTTACGGTAGCAAAACGTGGAGAAAAGTAAAAGCAGAAAGGATAAAAAAACAGGCTTTTGAAAATCGATGTTGCATGACGATTTGAAAATTAAGTTAGTCGATTAAATTAGTGATGAAAACGCCTTAAGACGAATAGGAGAGGAAGAAAATTTTGCAGAGGGAAACTAAATCGGTGGATAATACATAAAGATATCCAGATTAGGAAATCCGGTGATATAGGTTCGTGTGAATGTTTTAAAAATTATTGGAATTTATAAAAGACAGCTAATGATATAGTAATTACGTTGAGATTAATATATTATCCCCGAAGAGGAAGGAATAGAGAGCGTGCAGATTAAATGACTCCACAAAAAAAAGGAATTTACGTATTAGTTGGCTAGGAAGTATCCGATAAATACCTCAGCTACATGCTAGAATTTTTTTGTCACTGAAGAGAATAGTCCCTTGATAAGTCTAAAAACAAACTTGTCCATAAGCTATCACAAATCACACGATTCCACAAGCAAATTAATTTTACTGATCTCTTTGGCATTCTCAGCACGCACGAGATGTTAATCAAAACGCATAGAACATCTTTCGGGAATAAGGACTCAAAGGTAAAGGAAACAGGTGAATAGTTAGAAAGGAATGGTTTACAGAGAGATTACCAAACAAGCCATAAGACAGATCTAAAATCATTCTACGTAGAGGAAGTTCATCTCCTCTAACCATTCCACGAAAATTTAGGTTATGTTTACCCGAAATGGTCGAAGATCGGAGTAGCATATAGTATTCAGTTAATGTATAATTAACTGTTTTTTCAAGAGATTCTAAAGAGCCAGACACCCACCCCTAGAATTATATAACATATGGAAATTTATAAACATTTACGATTACTAAATGAATTTTCTGAACCTCGTTTAATCTAAAAATATCTACTTAGATTCTTGCCAATTAGATCTTAAGATTGCCGTTTTATTTTTCAGTAATTTTATTTTTATATTATCTCAATGTATTTATCATTATTTATATTTCATTATTATTATCTTCTATGTTGAATTATTATAAATCCTCCGTGAACCATCCACCAGAATGCTGAGGGAAGATAGTTTTATTTTATTCACGAAATACACCTATCTCCATTCCTCACATGATATACATACATATATATATATATATATATATATATGTATATATAATATATATGTATATATAACTAAATCCCCGTCGCGGATTCGCCCGCGCTAAATGGCTACTTGTGTTTCCCGTCGCGATCAGGGGATCTTAACTGGTCAGGGCTCGTCCCCCTGGACCCCTGTGTATTCATTACTCATGCTTGTGGGAATAATTATTAATAAAAATTAAAGCCCGTTTAATTTATAAAACCTATCGGTGTATTGTAATTTCGTCAGAGCGACGGCTTGGTCAGTATAGGACCCACCAATTGGTTTTTAGATTTTCCATCGCGGCTTTGCTTGAGAAATACATAATCAGAATTATAAACGTAAATTATCATCAATGTTACCAAATTTCATAAAGATCGATTGAAAACCAGTAGCATAAAACGGCAAAAATATTTAAAAAAATTATGTTATTTTCTTCCTTAAAATATTAAAATTAAAAAAACCCGAAATCGGTGTTACATATTTATCTGCAAGTCGAAATCGAGTGAATATCTTGTCTAGTATAGTTGGAAATGGGGAAAATTTTCAATCGCTGTTCGGAATTCTTTCATCTTTCAAGGTCGAAATTAAAAAAAAATATCTAGAAACCGGTTTTTTGATAATCACACGAAGATTACACACAACAATAATCAAACTGATATCTTCATTTGTTACAGAGGAATTAATAAAATAGTAAAATTTTTATATATATAAATCGATTTATATAGGTAATAATTCTCGCTATATTGATCACAAACAAAATAAACCGACAGTTTTCACTGGCGCTTAAATATTTTTTTCATTTTTTTAACATTTCCTCCATCCATTATTCTAATTAGAATTAAAACTCTATATCTAGTTATATTACTACTATTATTATTATTGCAACTACTAAATTATTACACATTCATTTATTAAAAGCAATATATCATCCTTTGAAATGAAGGTAAAAAAGTCACCTGTTACAGCAAATTCAACAGAAAGAAAATGTTATAGTTATCACACCAACTAACAACATTTTTTAGCTTAAAAAATTCAATTAAAACTGTTTATAAAAAAATATAATTTAACCGATTAAAAATTAGAAGATTTTAGTTTAATTAAAAAATTACGATAGTTTAATTGGGAGGTTATAATAAATTATTATTAAAACAAAAAACACAATAAAAATTTATTTTATAATGGCTAAGTACATCGAAGAAAAGAAAAACTGCAACTTACAGTTCGTAACTTAAAAAAAAGAGAAAAAAGAAACAAGTAAGTTACTAACAGGGAGGGTACTAACAGAGAAGCTCTCATGTAGCACTTAGTTTACAACTTTTAAATTCATATGACAAACATTTACTAATTTTACTAATAAACAATTAAGTCCCAGAATTTAAAGTAACGGCGTAAAAGAATTATTACATTATGTTCAACATTATATCGTTATCAACGTGTCCAAAAGTAAATAATAACGGTTCAAAACTCCATAAACGGTTTTTTTCTCAAATTCCCTTTACATTAAATTATACAATTTCATACTTCAGAGGATGAATGAGGATATGTATGAATGTAAATGAAGTGTACTCTTGTACTGTTTCAGGTCGACTGTTCCTGAGATGTGTGGTTAATTGAAACCCAACCACCAAAGAATACTGGGTATCCACTATCTAGTATTCAAATCCGTACAAAAGTAACTAATATAAAACATAAAAATAATTTTGGGTAATTTTGGCCTTACTTCCTAATCGGAATGAGCCCCAGAATTAAAAAAAAAGTTAGAACTTACGGAGACGAATATTTGTTCCTACGAGTTTTTAGTGAACCTAACTCTAAAACGATTAAGGTATACTATTATATACCCAAACCTTAAGTCCAATCGATTTTAAATTACAGTACTGTAAACAACTCTTACAATATTTGCTATTATACTGAATTTCATGTTCTTTTGATACCCCCACAAAAGTTGAAATTTTAAAATGGTTGTAAATACCCCACCTCTTGTCTGATTAAGTTTAAAATTAGACGGCATCAATGTCCTACGAATAGATAATAAAACTAAATTTTCAATTTTTTTTATTTAAGTAGTCTGGAGATATTTATTAAAATACAGGCCGACATACATACAACTTTCCGGAATTTTCCATCGGTTTTTCGATCAGAGAGATACATGAAACGTTAAGAATTGAAAAAAAAACCTAAAATTAAAACTCTTCCTTATAACTACAACACCAGCAGCTATTATCGGGAAAGTAAAAATGTTAACTTATAAAGAGTACAGACCAAAAAAAACCTACAAACAACTGTCGCTGTTTCAGACAACACTAATTAATTAATTATATTTCATGTTAAACCAGTAAATTAATATTGTCAGACGTTTGCTCATCTTCGGATTCAAATTACCGGTGACATTTAAGTTTTTTAGAAATAATTACCGGGAACTGATCGGAAAATCAGAATTTTTCTTTATTTTTTAAATCAAATACTAACAAATTGTTATACATAATACTATTCGAATAAAATTTTAAAACATTAAACAAATTACAAAGCGATAAGTACATTATAATGTTGTTAAAAAATTGCGAGCTCACAAAACAATATAACAACGCAGTGTTGACCTGTAATAGAAAGGTCAGCGATCTAGGCTAATGTTCTTCGATTAAGTAAATGTTTTAATGCTTTGTGTATGCGTGTAAGTATAGCACTAGGAAAAGGTCTGTTGTTAACTATACGACTTTAGTAGCTAACAGCTTTATATCTAAGAAAAGATACAAAAACTCTTTTTACTTTATATTTCATTTAAAAGAAAAGAAAATCAATTCTAACATCACCGTTCTTTAGTGTACTTATTCTGTAACATTTCCTTTTAAATCTAATTTGACCAAAAAAGGAAAAATGATTTATAAAATAAATATTTATTTATCATACAAGATAAAATGTTACCCTATGTAATTCGCGAAGTATTACTTACGCAGTATTTTCTATTTAATATAAACAAAAAAAGAATAAAAATAAAGAGTATACACGTTTAAAATTTAGTATTTTATAAAGAATGCTGATTAAGTCGAAAAAGTTCAATCAAGAAGAAATTTTAAAGTGAATCAAATAAAATAATCTCTGTAGTGAACTATCACAAAAAAAGAAGAAAGTAGACTGATATTCCACTTTACAATTAATAAGTGATTAGAAGGTCCATCTTGGGTATACTAGATACGTACTTCTGCCGTTAGGTTTATTTTTCAGCCACCAGATAGAAAAAAAAACAGCACCCAGAAATAGTACATTAAACTAGTCAAGATACTAAACGGGTGGGGGGGGGGGGCTTTTAAAACTGGTTTTAAAGCTATAAAACAAGCGTATAGAGTAGAATAATAAACTCGTTCGTTACATTCCATTAAAATACGCATAAATTATTTTTTAAATATTTAAAAAACTACAGTGGAAAAATTTCTGCAATTTTTACGAATCAGTGGTTAACACGAACAAAATTACTTTTTAAAAAATGGATATGAATTTTACATAGGTCAGTAGAATTTTTTTTTAGAAAATAAGGTAGTACATCACATAATACTAAAACAGGTGTAAAAATAATTATTCCAGAATATGAACGCAAGATCAAAAGTAAAATAAAACAAAACATACGATGCAACAATGACTAACAGTATGTATGAAAAACGGGTAAAAAAAAACTGGAGAATATGAAATGTACATTATGAAATGTACATATTAAATATGTAAATCGAAAAAAGCACTATTTGCAAACATATATGTCGTAAAAATGTTACCTTCAGATACCTTAAATATATTAAACCTGTGTATGCTCTATCAATAATTAATTGAATAGAAGCAAAATATTATTATGAATAGTATTATTATTATTATTATTTGTTACACAAACCATACTACTATATAAAATTGTGTGTTAACTTATTATAGGAGACATAACATTAATCTAATAAAATCCCTTAGCATTACCAACCCCATCACTAGGACGTTGTACAATATTGTACGGTTAATGCCGACTACAATAAAGGGTACAGTATTTCATAACACCCAACCCTAGCTACCTCATCTCCGAACTTAACGAAACCTAATAAACACCATGACTAAGTGTAAAACAAATATGTTGACGTCAGCATAAAATTTATACATTTCACAAAAATTTCATCAAATCAATAACTGAAATGCCAACTTATAATCAATAAACCTTAAAAAAAGGTAGGAATCGATGTTATTAAACTTTCACATTTTCATCGATCTTAAAATTAAACGTCCTCAAAAGTAGCAGAATAGAAAATTATTATCTAACCTAGAGACCATTCTTTTTTTCCTTATTTATTTAAATTTGGTAAACTTTAACTGCCCTAAGATATTAAAAAATTTCGTTAAATATATAAGAGAATGTAATTTTTCAACTATTTGAACTGAAAAAACTTCTTAAATAAATTAAATCTTACACCTTCACAAGATGTAAAAGGTTGAAAAATTGATCCGTCATTTAAAAAACATATAACGATAATAATAATTTATTTGTTAATTACGGATTACCAATTTTGTAGCGTTTGCAAAATATCATTATAAGAAAAAAATAATAATGCCATAATAAAAAGTCCAAAACATTAACAAATATTGTAAACATGCGAATGTAATATTTCTGTGATAAAAATTATAAATAATTCCAGTATTAATTACTTTCTTTTAAATCAATATAATCAAAAATGTTTAACTAATACTTAAAAAAAAAATTGAAAGAAAGTAGTGAACCGAAGCAGATGAGACCAGAATAGCCGAATAATTACTGAATTCTTCAATCCTTGTACCGTAAGAAAAAAGTAAAAATGACAATATTTAATAAAAAACCAGAGACCAGCCGGCTGATATAGAAATCAGTATTATCACTTCAAAAGAAAGTAGTCGAGAAGTCGTGTATAATCAGTGGCTAGACATCATTAAATGGACAGGACGGTTAACTACTATAAAAGAAAAATTGGACCGAAACGGCGAAGGAATGGAAATGTATGAATCATGTAGATGACATGAACGTCCAAAAAGGCTGAAATACCCATGTTTTTTTTTCTTTTCGGTTACAATTATGCGGTTTCCCAGTACAACCGGCTATTCGATATCTGATCTTCCACAATGATTATGGCACTTTATGGATAAGTATTCCAGATGAGAGTGTAAATATACAAAACAATCTAGGTAGATGCACCTGGAGGCCGCGGATGTGAGGCGACTTCGCCCACATCATTAATCCGCTGGAGTTTGCACAATGAAGCTGTGATGTCTGTAGGGGACAGCCCCATCCAGGAGAGGTGGAAGGCTGCGGCATCCCACCACCAATGATCAGGTGGGGACTCCCTTGCAGACGTCATTGGGAGGAATTCCCCGGTGGGGAATCCCTCCAGAACTCTCCATTAGAGGCTGGGCGTCAAGACCGGAGTCCCGGTGGAAGGCATCCCTTGGGGTTCCCCCACTAGACGCATGACATGTAACACAAGACCGAGTCCCGACTACCTGGGTGGGGCCTAGCGCCCTACCGAGGTAGTTTGAGGAGAAGGCATCCCCCGGAGCTGAGTTTATGCGTAATTGTGGATCCGGCTCCGGGGACAGGAAGATTACATACGAAAAAAATCTAGGTACAAAAGATCCAAAATCAAGACGTTTAGGGAAATAAAACACTTTTTTAAATATGTTCATGCACACCAAATGAGAAATGACAAGGAAGAAAGCAAACGGTTATAATGAAAATTACACAACGGATTTTACAAAATCAACAACAAAGAAATTTTTTTATAGTAATTGAATCGCTTATTTAAAAAAATACGAGTGCATTTATTTGATAGAATAATTATTTTATTAGAGTTAAAATAATTTTTATTTAACCTTTTGACCTTTTAATATAAAATAAAAGTGGGAAAAACAAGTGATTTTTCTTAAAGCGGGTTAAAACCACTTATTAAATTATATATATAATAGTAAAAAGACCGAACGAAAAAGCAAATTCAAGTAAAAAAACAAAGACAAAGGAAAACAAACGAGGATGAAACCGAAGAAGAAAAATAAGCATACAAGTAAAACTAAACGGTAAAAAGATTTAGGTCAATAGTTTTCCTCTTTTTTTAAATTTTATTTACAGATTAATTTTAACGAATCAGACAATTCTATATAATATTAAGAAGCATCGGTTCAATATTCACATTTTCATCGTAAAATAACTGAATTGCCCCAACCTTATCAATTTTCAACTGCTGTTATCACGTACGTTTTTTTTAAAAAAAAACAAAAAAAAACTCCTAATTTATATTTAAATTTTACTACTTTAAAGATTATAAAAGTGAGTAAAAAACTACAATTAAAAATTTTATATCCACTCAGAAACGGTCGCAGCATACTTTAGACATTTCTTACGAACGATTACTTAGCCAAATATAAACAAAATTAAACAATTATTAACATCAAGATTTGTTTTTTTAAATTAAAAAAGCTAAAACACTGTGATGAATTTTTTGTTTCCTAGTTCACAGATCAACTTACAGAGACCACTACACCATCACCACAATCATTTTTTGTGATAGTGTGGTTTACCACCGATAAATAACTTTCTAACGATGTTATACAGGCGCATAGAGAATACTGTTATATCTTTAAAGAAAGAGGCCAAAATAAGAAGGGGAGTCAGGCAAGGCTGCCCGTTGTCACAGTTTCTGTTTAATCTGTTTATTGAAAAAGCTATTGTAGAAATGAAAGAAAAAACAAAAGGAATCAGAATTAATGGAAAATCCACACATTTTATCCGCTTTGCAGATGATATTGTGTTATTGGCTGAATCATCAAGAGGAATGGAGAATGTTAGAAACACTATCTAAAGCGCTAACAAAACTAAAACTGAAAATTAATAAGAAGACAAAGATTATGATTGTAGGAAAAACAAAGGAAGGTACAAAGCTTGATATTAAATTAGACGGTACTGTTGTAGAGAAGGTTCACAGTTTTTATTATTTGGGAAACACCGTCACTAGCGATAATAAATGTGCCGCAGAAGTGAAAAGAATAGCGCTGGAAAAACGAGCTATCCAGGATAAAAAGAATATACTGACTGATAATTATATGAGTATGCAAATAAAGAAACAGTTCGCTAAAACTTACGTCTGGAATGTTCTAACTTATGGGTGTGAAACATGGACGCTTGGGAAAGCAGAAAGAAGGAGACCGGAAGCATAGAAAATGTGAATTTAGAGGAGAATAACAAGAACAAGCTGGGTGCATAACAAAAGAAGTGATCAAATGTTAGCAGAAGTGAGCGAGATGTCCTTTCTAAATGCTGTACGAAAAGAAGAGCGAAATTGATAGGACATGTAATACATGACCAGTTCTTGATGAGTATATTTAACGACAAGGTTTTGAAAAAAACCTAGAGATAGACCAAGAGTAACCATCATCAATAATGTTAAAGAAGAGATGGGCATGAGAGTGACGTGGCTAAATCGACAAGGCGTAGCCTTTACTGAATGATGATGATGATGATGATTTGCGACCAGGACTTATCCACAATTTAGCGATCCGCTATCGCCTTTAATTATAAAATTTAGACGCTTCTAAATCTTACGAAAATTATCCATTATTGTTTTACGGTTACGTCAGTTGCACTCGAGGTTCGACTCCGCAAGGTGAAGACGAATTTACCTGAGGACCGGTTTGCATTGACCGTGTTCGTATTTCTCTTGTTTAAGATCGACTAGATCTGCAAATCAAAGTTCTGAGAGTCAATTTAATGGCTGTTCAAGTCCTTCGTAATCATATTATAAAATATTCTTATTATTTGTATTTAAATACTCGCGTTTTTCAGTTGTGTTTTGTTTTCAGTTCTACAGTAAGTCTAATTCCGTAAAAAGTGTTTGCGATTTTACGAGAGTTATTTTTTTTTCAAGGTCCGATCGGTCACGAAATTAAAACCACAGTGAAAATAAAAAAGTTTTTATTTGTAACAAGTACTTACATAGTTACGCTATTTCTCTACATAGTCGCCACTCCGATTTAGACATTTTTCGTAGCGTGGTACCAACTTTCCAATACCCTCGTCATAGAACGGAGCCGCCTGTGTTTTCAGCCATGTTTCTACGCCGGTCTACAAGCCTTGGTGGAATTCATGGAACGTGGCACGACCATCACTGCAGCCTCATACTGTGTGACTCTTCAACGTCTACGAAGGGCAATTCAGAATAAGCTGAGAGGAATGTTGTCATCAGGCATTGTCTTTCTCCATGACAATGCTCGGCCGCACGCTGCAGCTGTAACAAAGAAGATCCTGCAGCGTTTTCGTCGGGAAGTGTTTGATCACCCACCATACAGCCCGGACTTGGCTCCATCCGATTTTCACCTCTTTGCTCACATGAAATGCTGGCTAGGAGGACAACATTTTGGCACAGACCAGCGTAGAAACACGGATGAAAACACAGGCGGCTCCGTTCTATGACAAGGGTATTGGAAAGTTGGTGCCACGCTACGAAAAATGTCTAAATCGGAGTGGCGACTATGTAGAGAAATAGCGTAACTATGTAAGTACTTGTTACAAATAAAAACTTTTTTATTTTCACTGTGGTTTTAATTTCGTGACCGATCGGACCTTGAAAAAAAAATAACCCTCGTATTTTTTTCTGCAGCTAATCTTAAGAAAATATTTATTTGTTTATTGTAAAATTTGATTAAATTCCAAAACGGAATAATCGAACTCTAAGGCTTCTGATCTGACGATGAGATATTCTGATCTCGGCCTCGGGGACGAAGGAGGATTTAGTCGTACGACTCCAAGCCGCCGAGATCTTTAATGCAGAGGCTGAGGGAGGAAAACGGTTCTCAACAATACAGATCTTTGCAGCTCACTTAAGAGGAATCGAGCACGGCCGGGTTGCAGGAGTTTCCTGCGGGTATTAAACATACGATTTGGCTGTTTATCTCACGACGGTTCTGTTTCTGAATTGGGAGAAGATAACTTGACGGCGACGGTTTTACTGTCAAGTCAAAAAAAGAAGACGGCAAAAGTTCTTATATGTATAATATTGATTTTCATGTCATGTTGATTTCTAATTTTAAATCATCAATCAGTTGAACATCTTCAATTCTTAACCATAAACCTGAGCCATCGACAAACCTACACATCTACTATCCTTTCTCCTAACCCTATCTTTTATCTACCACCCAATCTTTTTAGATATTTTAATTAAAACAGTTTTTTTTCAAACCAATCTTTGAGGATTTTTTATTTTCATAATTGTTTTCCGATTCATGTTTTCTGTAATTAATTTTATACCGTTCGGATGCACGCTTCGGCTTTTTAATATTTTCATTAGTTTATCCTGTTAGGCACGGTTAAATGCTTTTTCCCTTTCTATAAAACATATACCTTATCTTTTATCAATTAAATAAGCCTGAAAACTGGCAGACAAGTATGGATGTAAATTTTTATAAAAGAGTATTTTGTGACGTCTGTCACGTCGGGTCAAACATTTAAATAGATTTTTTCAAAAAATGTTAAAAAATAAACTTAAGTTTGCTACATAATTAACATTAGACCTAATTTATTAATTACCTTCGTAATAGTGAATTTCCCTTTTAAAAAATGCGTCAAAATACGAAATTGTAAAACTACTCATCATCGAGAAAAAGCAGTAAAAGGACCTCTAGTTAAATTTGTTTAATTACATTGAAATCAAACGAATAACAAAATTTACTTTCCCTTATACAATAGTAAAGTTAAGTTGTTAATGGTTAAAAGTTAATTAATATTTGATTGTGTATAATAACATTACAATAAGCAAAGAGGTATGAAAACTGCTTCATTATTCTTAAATGAAAACTTCATTATTCTTAAATGAAAAGAAAGTTTTTTTTTCTTTTAATAAAAAAATGGTTATTTTCTCGTAAATCACTGAAATATGAAAAAGTAGATCGCTTAAAATTACAAAAATCACCAATCCAATCGTATTTTTAAAAACCGTCTCGGAAATATTAGTGATAAGAATGTTTGAATATCATAATGTTTTGTAATACGAAAAACAGAAGAGAATAAAAATTAATAAATCGAATAGTAACTATAAATAAGAGAGAAATGATGATAAAAAGCCAATTTAAAACGAACAACAACAAAGTTCAATTCAAATAGCAATCGAATATTTCACGACTATAATATAAAAATAGATTGAAACAATATTCTGTTCGTGTAAAAACAATACCTTTCATCGTTACATCTAAACTAAATGCTGCAATAAAAATTCCGATAAATGGTAAATAAAAATACACTTTCTACTACAAATGTAAAACACGGTGCATATTTCCACTAAATTATTACGTTCCTAGCTTTTATAGTGTACTTATAAAATAAACTTTTTAAATTAAAACGGCTGTAAAAAGAAAACAACTTTTGAAAAAAACATTTAACCCACTCCAAAAAGAAAAAAACTATTCCATTGAAAAGGAGAAAACAATTTTCTATTATATCTTGAATATAACCTTTAAAATTAATTTTTTGAACTCTGTGCTAAATTTTAAATGAATAAAGAGTGCACGAGATACGAATTACGAAAGTTCTTGGAATTAAAGTTTTAGGCTAATTTAAAAATTTGACTTGAAAACTATCAAAGATTGTATTGGAGGCGTAGAGGAAAAAATATTTTTTTTCCTATCGAAGCAACTGTCTTTTCTTATTTGGAGTCGGTCCATTTTTTAAAAAAAAGTTTTATTTCATTCTTTATAGTTTCGTAACTTCTTCGAAGCGGAAATATAGGCAGGACTACAAAAGTGAGACCTAATAAAGAAACGAAAAGTTTTCTTCGAAACAAAGCAGTCTCGATTAAAACGAAAGAAAGGATTCGTAATCAAAATTATGAATCGTACATTAATTAGCAGACGCTATCAAAAACTCGGGAATTTTTGAAATGTAAGTTGTCAAAAGAAATGCAGTCTAAAAGAGAACTTAGACATGATTTGATCCGCAAGCACTTTTAAATAACAATCAAGAACAAAGATCACATCGTTTGTTTGTTGATTCATACACAAATTTGTAACGAAACGCCTGAAGAACGTTCGCATCAATCGATTGTTGTAAGAGAGCCCGAAGGTAAAAAAAGAGCGAAAAAAGAACTGACAGACAAATTCGTTTATGAAGAACGCATCAAGTATCGAACAATCTAAGGCACGTATTCAATTCAGAAGCATTTTTAAAAGCATTAAATGCATACACTGCCTACATCAAAGTTTTTCGCTCAATACTTTTTTTTTAATGGTCCAATACCACTCGATAATGAAGTGTCCTGTATTGTTTAAAAAAGAGTCCGGGCAAACAAAGAAAAATATACTGGTCTAAATGAAAACCTCCTTCTTTAAGTCGATTTAGAATTTCTAAAGCCTGTTTAAAATTAAAACAAACATCCTCCAACGATTTAATCACCACTACTTTCATAAAAACTTAAAAATTTAAGTATTTTACCTGCATTTTTTATTACACCGATCTCATTAATTACATAAGTTATTAAGTTTAATATGTTTTTTTAAATTTTATTATTTTTTTTTAAATTTGAATATACGTATAGTCAAAAATAAGAAAGTGTGCAGAGAAAATGTCATACAGAGAGGCTATCATACAGAGAGGCTACCAAAAGTGAACTTTTGGAAAGCTTTCTGGAATGTCAAAACATAATTATATTTTACCCAAAACGATTTTCTTTTATTTACGCGTGAAAAACTGAAAAGCTTCAAGATGTGTATCATAACTAGGATGTCACATTTAAAACGCAACCCAGCAAACAGCCTTATATAATATTTGAATTAACTGCCTAACTCCCTTACGTTTTACTGGAATGGACTCGACCAACAACTGAACATCGCGCCGACGCAGTAGACTGCTGCTGATAGCCGTAACAAAGCGATAATAACCGCTCAGTGCATTTAGAGGGAAGATGGTGTTTTCGCACCGTAAACCATAAACCAGCACCTAACAAAACATCAGTTTTGAGGTTAGCGGCTGAATTTAGAAAGGCATGTTTAGTTATTAACAAGCAACACAAAAGATCGGTGGCTGTTGAATGCAGACAAAGTCGCTGAAATCAAAGACCGATTAACTGCCTCACCAAAAAAATCAATTAGACGCTTGACAGCTGAAATTAATTTACAAAAATCAACCGTTCATCGGGCGACAAAAATAATTAAACTTACGACCATGTGGAATTCAAACAGTTCATCAACTTCTTATACAGACAAAGAAAAACGGCTAGAATATTGTCACTGGTTTCGTCGATTCGTGCGCAAGGGTATTCATGTTATGGACTCGAGTTTGTCAGACGAGCTGTGGTTAAATCGGGACGACTATTACAACAGCCATAACAGTAGGATTTAAAGTGCTGAAAATCCTCACAAATATTACGAAAAACAATTGCAACCGCAGAAGATGGGCGTATGGTGTGCGATATCACGATAAAAAGTATCGGTCCTTTTTTTCTTCGAGTACACCGTTACTGCAGAACGACATCAGAATATTTTATTGCAATTCATCGCACTCTTGGAAGAGGAAAATCGATATTGCTTGTTCCAACAAGACGGTGCAACATCACACTACGCACATTCAACTACGATTTCTTTGGTGATCGCGTTAACGGTCATGGCTTATGGCTACCTAGATCTCCAGATGTCATTGCGCCATATTTTTTTCTTAGGGGTTACCTCAAAGAAAAAACCTACTGCAACAAACCACGAACACGTGGACAACTGAAGGTCGATATCGAACAAGCTGTTTCAAGTACCAAACCGCAAACTTTGAAAACAGTTGCAAGAAACACAGTGAAAAGGGTGGAACCATGTATTCATGAAGATGGCAGCCACTTTTAGCATTTAATCTAGAATTTAAGGTTTGGAAAGTTTGTAAATAAAATATTTTATTTAATAACTTACAAATGCTTTTTTTATTTAAATATGCTGACACAAACGGGTTGCATTTTATAAGGAACACCTGCACAATACGATATTAAACAATCATGAAGTCAAAAATAAAAAAAAATATCTTCAAGTCGTCTATATATTTAAGTTGAAAACAATTTTTAAAAAGTTGTTATATATCAAAAATTACCTCCACCTCTGAATTTTTATATTTTTCAACCTTAGATCAAATTATAAAAATTTAATAACAATATTCTCTACAAGTACATGTATGAAACCAACACACATATGTTGTCTTTATATATCGGCAACGGTTTAATCAATTTATGAATTAACTTCTGGTAACTTATATATTGGGGGTAAGAAGATATTGAGGAGTAATGTATTTTAAAGGAAATTGGAATTCATGGCAATTTCATTTTTGTTAACCGAAAAAAAAATACCATCCCAAATACCATTATTTAAAATAATAAAATTTATTTCGAAAAATATTTCGTATTCCCGCTTCAGTCAAGTTTAATATTTTATAAAATATTTCGAATATTTAACGCTTTATCTTAACGTAATGAATTTTTGTTCATTTTTTCCATATGGCGCATATAACAGAAGTAAATAAAAAAATATTTTTCCTTGATGTTTAAATAGTCCCAATTATTGTATTTTAATGTGTTTTTAGAACTACGTTTTACAATCCCATATTAGAAAACCTATTCATCAAATCCAAATGTTCAACTCGTTTTTTAAATCTCACTTACAACTTATAAACTATATCATCCAAACGATTCCCATGACATTTATCTAACCTAACACTGAATCCACTGATGATGTTTCTTGCAATATAACTAAAATTCTTTCATGGGTAAATTCAGCACTCGAACGCGATCGGATATTCAAGACTTTATCTTTAAAATAACCCCTACACCCTATAACGAAAATACGGTACGGGTTTGAATTTTAGAAATCAGTTTTGTACTTTTATTATTTGCCTTTCTTTAACTCGCAATGTTAGTTTTTCATGTTTGTCTCAAATCTTGCATCCTTAATTTAACATACTTCCTGACATTGCCGATCGATGAAATTTTGCAGTTACTAAAGTCGGGTGACAATACAATATTCCACCATTACTTTTACAAACATCCCCCCGTACAGAAGTAAATTAAGTGTAGAAATTAATAATGCAATTAATTATGCATCAATAATGATGCATTATCAGAGATGGATCAAATGAGAAATCTTTTATAAAAACTCATAAAAACGTTTGTCGAAAATTGTGATTGTTAAGTAAATGAAATAAAAACGTCACTATTTCGTTACTTTCGACTAGATGGGGTTCCTGGCCGGTCACGGTTGTTTTAAAACAAGCATGTACGCGCAGGCACTGAGACACCGCAGAACACAGAATGTTCGATTACGATCGGTTCTTGCACACAGAGAAGCAGTTTGAGAGATTTCGGCACGCTCATCCCAGATAACATCACGGGGATTATGCTACAGACCGAACGGGCGTGGGACGCGGTGTCGATGACGTCGGTAAGATTAACCGTACAAAGACGGAGGAGTTAATTCTGGGGTGAATTTCCCCTTGAAGCTGTGTTCCTATTCGTAGCGGGTCCTACCCCAAGGAGAAGTAAACGATAAAAAAAGAAATTAAAAAGTAAAGATTTCAGCAATGAAATGAGATTACATCGGTTCAAATAAAATAAGACCGGCAATTTTTTACCGTTATTATGAAGCGAGTTATTAAGGTCTCAAACTCATCGAAAAACAGGTAAAACGACTAAAATAATCATCAACGATCCATTTATATATGAAACGTACTAAAAACGTTAACGAGAGATTTTTTACCATATCATTTCTGAACTTTATCACACTTTCTAAATCCGTTAGTTGAAACCAGTCTTAAAGGTATAAAATAAAGCAACCCCACAAAAATCCTAGTAAAGTATAGAAGACAGATTATTTTACGGTGCAAATTCTGAACGATGATATTCAATGTAAATTATTGGAGGGTAAGAAAAAAAAATAAATAGCAAAGTTCCAAAAAAATATCCTTACATAAAGCACATAATTTTATTTTTAATAAAAATTTAAAAAGCATTAAAGGTTCTCAATTTGGTCTATTCACAAAGGCTTCCCCTTTTGGATATTCTTAACTTATGAACTAATTAACTGTATCAATATTTATTTACTTTTTGATGGGAGGAGAGGAAGTTTATAAAATGTTCTTCAGCGGGTTACTTCTATTTTGTGTTTAGCCTCCGGAACCACCGTAACGTCTTACTTCAGAGGAATGAATATATGTATGAATGTAAATGAAATGTAGTCTTGCACGGTCTCGGGTCGACCGTTCCTGAGGTGTGTGGTTAATTGAAACCCGACCGCCAAAGAACACCGGTATGAACGATCTAGTATTCAAATCCGTAAAAAAGTAACTTTACTAGGATTTGAACCTCAGAACTCTCGACTTTGAAATCAGCTGATAAGCGTTCTACCGGCCAAAACGAATTGAAAAGAGAAGTTGAATTTCTAAACAGAAGAATGAAAAAAACCAACGACAAACTTAATGATGCATAAATTAATACGTCCACGGTTAGTGAATTCGATACGAAAAGATACGTAGAGTTTTAAATATAACAAAAGAAGGCAAAAATTAGAATACATAAAAAAATAACTGAGAATGTAAGAGATATGTTTCAATCAGAAAAACATAAGATTGACAAAAAAACAGAAAGGATTGAAGCATTACAAACCAGTCAAACGATTGAGGGCTCACAAAAAATAAACGATTATCGTGATTTATATTGTTAATTAGTTTAGTTTATTCACAACACATTTGAACAATGTAATCCCATGTTAACACAAATTTTACAGTTAAACAATAAATATACACTGAGAGTAACGGAATCTTCTACTCTTTGCTGTTCACTATGAAAAAAGTACTTAAGATATTTAAATTTCGGAAAAAATGAAAAATAATTTTTTAAAAGAGAATTAACATTTAGGAAAAACACATATGGCAGAGTAAGGTTAATTTTACCCATCCCTGGCTAGTAAAAGAATGCTCTTCACCAGCATCTGAGTTTAGTTCAAAATTTTATTTTTTATTAGTTTTTTCTTTTTATAATAACAATGAATCTTTACAACAAATCCTTACTTACATATAAATGTACACTTAATCGGTACGTAAATTAATTTAATGTTTAATCGGCTAAATTTAATGTTTAATATTTGCAAATAAATACAGAAACACTCAACAACAATACTGAAATTTCATTACTTAAAAACACAACGGCTGAAAAAGTTCAAATTATAAATAGATATGCACTATTGTGAACGCGGTTTTTCTAATGAAACACACACGCGCTTCAGTGGTATTTATACAACGTTTAAGCTTACAAATGACAGTCGGCTAAAACAACCGAATAGCTAATTACAATTCAGAATGGAGATTGCATACTGCACAAGAATTCATAATGACAATGAATCATACGTTACTGTTAACCGATTCAGTACATAGATGCAAAATATATACGAGTTTTAGTCAAGCATAATACATATAAACCAGATATTTATATGAATATGTATATGTACGTGTGACTGGACTTTTCATGGGTGTTCTCGCACACTATTCTCTGTACAAGCCAGAAAGGGAGCTGTATGGTCTCCTAAAAATTTAATACCAGGAGCACATACTCATAAAATACCTCTGCAAAAATCCGAAAAAAATTTGAGTTTACGTTAAAACAAACCAGAAGCGAACAAATTATTTAATGAAAAATTAGAGTTAATAAAATAAATTTGTCTAAATATAACTCTCTCTCTCTCTCTCACTCTCTCTCTCTCATTCTGCTTTACCGATAACAAGAAGTTTTAATTTGTCAGTACCAGACGTATTCGTGCTACACAGAAATTCGATCCAGTGGTTTTTTTGAGCCAGATAACGCGATTTGTTTGTAACAGAGAGACCCATCAGGCGAAGCGTGATAAAACAGACCCGTATTGTCTGCGTTATAAATGTCATCGGTGAATATTTCTTCATTACTTCAGGAAGTTTAGAACTCTTCCGTGATTCGGCAGTCAGTATCGGCGGTTGCCTTTTCACTGTGAACTTTTTTAATTTTTATTTCACGTCTCCATTTTCAACACGACAACCACCGACTGCCCCTTTGAAATCGCAGTGTCCAAATTTTTTTACAAGCTCTTCTGTTTTTTGTTTTAGCATATAACCACTGACACTTACTCACTCCTCGACTAGTAACGATAGAAAACCAATCATTTAAAGCTTTCTCAACGAGCGGGTCCTTTCCTTCACGTTTTCTTTTTTGAGAAGTTCCTTCTCCTTCACGTTTGTTAGAACATTCAACGCAAAGAGTTTCTTCTTGCTTTAAAAGCCGAGCTATTTTAGTTTTTAATGCCCCCAGTAGTTCTGCAAGTTCACGCTGACCAGTGTTTGGTGGATAACTTTTTACTTTGTCTAGCAAAGCAATTCTTTCCGCCAATGTCATGTCTCTATGCGGCACGACGACGAATCGTATTAATTATGAACATCGACTTTTAACTAAACTAATACTTCAAAGTAAAAAGCGATTAAAAAAATTAAGTTTTTAACGAAAGTAAAAAAAGCAAAACCGATAAAAAATAATGAAGAAAATAAAAACATTAGCTTCGTCATAACTGCATGGTGTCATCTGTGTCGCCACTCACTACTTATTGTGCAGATCAGTGTTAGGAGGAAATTACCTCCCTCAGTACAACATTCAACAACAGTCAAGAATTTTAAACCGATAATAAAATTGTGATGTTTTAGAAGTAAAAGAAAAAAACGAACGAGCTAGCGGGCCTTATAAGCGGCATTTTGGATCGTTAAACCGGCGTAATTTTACATGAGTTATACCAATATGTTTCTGTTTTAACAAAAATTCCCCGATTAAACGGCTGAATAACCGGTAGTCCTATTAACCGAAATTCACTGTACGCTGTTTTTTAAAATGATCCGATTAATTTTGGGAGGAAATAATTCAAATAAGTTTTAAATAAAACAATTCAAAATACGAGTAATTATAATAATGTAATATATACCATTAAAATCGATTATCTCAGCCATCTTAAACGGGTCCCAAGATGAGCTCAAGATCTCCTAAAGAGAAGAAAATAACAAGCACTTATAATAAAAACACATATATCAAACGGAGAAAAGGAAATAAAACTTTTTTATTTTCATTTATAGAAAGTGGAACTTTTTAATAACCAAAAAAGATTCAAATAAATGGTTTTACATTACAATACCTTTTTATTCATAAATTACAGAAAAATATATCTAATAGCCATATAATATATATTTTTTTCAAACATCAACTTTATTGAATAAAAAAAGCTTTGAAAAAAATACGGCCGCTGGCGATTATTGGTTACCATTACTACCGAACTGCTTTCACATCATCTTTTATTAGAAGATATAGTTCAGCTTCAATTCACGTTAATATACAGTTAATTAAATATATATATATATATATAAGATATAACTGTAAAATGTAATTAACATTTTAACTTAAAATCAGATTGGATAAACATTTATTAAACTTTTCCATTTCTAAGTTTTTTTTTTTTTTTTTAATTAAAAATCCATCTAAAATATTATTTTAACAATTATTCAATAACAACGTTTACAAAGTAATTAAAGAAGTATTAATTAAATTAAATTAACTGTTTTGTAGTGCAATATCATTCTGAAATAAAATGATGTACAAAATTTGTTTTTTTAATTAAAAAAAAAAATTACATACCAATGTAACCATTTGATTTTTCTCACCTCTACTCATTGAAAATTAATTTAAATATCCAAAATGCTTTGATATAAAAAAATAAAATCTATTAAAATAAAATTCATATGATTTTACATTTAATGTTAATTTCTGGCTTATTTAACCCAAAATATATTAAAACTTAGCGGATATATATAGTTATTATAGGTGATTGTCCTTACAAATTGCATTATAGATATTTGCAAATAGAAATGAATAAAATTAAATCAATAAATCAATAATCACTGAACCTAAATAGTATACATTATCAAATAAATAAAAAATGTGTCATTTAAAAAGATATGTAAATAAAAATAGTTTTTAAATTTTTTATATGTGCATTTACAATAGAAAATTATTCCTGCCATTCGATCGGCGTCCCCACAGGATAGTAGTAATACCACCTGAAATACTGAATAATCATTCTATTTTTAAAAATTAAAAAAAAATCTATTACCGGGAAGCTATTCGATGAATTACTGAAATCCTACAAGTTTTATTTTGTTGTAAACGTCTAAAAAATACTTTATAATTTTGTAACTTTTTTTTATGTACTCGTAATTATGTTAATTTTAATCGTAATACTTTTAAATTGAAAGAAAACTTCCAGATGACGGTCGAATGACCGAAAGAACTAAAATAAAAAACAGACGAATTGTTGGTAAGGTTGAATTTTAATTTATTTTATTCATATATAAAAAATACTTTGATATATATCACATTTCTAAAACAGTTCAGTGTTCAGTATAATTTACATACGATTTAAAAGAGAACCGAAAGCCGATGGAATTACTGAAATCGGGGATTAAATTAATCGGCATTACGTCTCGGCCTTTCATCCGGAGGTCCCGGGTTCGAATCCCGGTCAGGCATGGAATTTTTACACGCTACATTGTCTTCTATCTCATTCTCTGAAGCAATACCTAACGGTGGTTCCGGAGGTTAAAAAAATAAATAAAGAAATAAAAGATAAAATTGGATACATAAGCGTCTCTAGTTATATGCGGCAAGTTACCGGTTAGTATCCCGGTCACGGTTAGCATTTTTCATATAATGCAAAATAACTATACCGCGAACAAGATTCGAGCTTAACTCTGATCAATTATTCATAAAAAAGGAATTTAATTTTTCTTATTTTAAATTTAAGTTGAAATTAATAAATCCATTCTATACAAAATTTTGAAGAACGATTACATGTTTTTCTACAAGAGAGCAAGTTAAAACTGTACTGATCCGGCTTGAACTGCAGTTACGTGATAACACCGTAGCGCCAATACGGGTTGTATATGTAACTATTCTCATCTATTGTTGTCAGTTGTAATTTTTTCAAGATTCAGGGCAGCATAGTTTCGTTCTTTTATAATTGTGTTTCTCTAAAACGCTTTTTTACAATTGTGTTTCTCGAAAATGCCTTATTCAATCGAGAAAAGGGTTGCTGCTACAATGGAAGCTTATGTAGGTTTTAAATTCTTTCAAGAAATGCTCCAAATATTTGAGGTGAAATATTTCCGAATGCCTTTTCCCAGCGAATAGTAGCAAACACAATTTATTAAAAAATTGCGTAAACGGGGTCGGTTTCAAACGCAAAACAAAATAAGCAATGTTCCGTTAGGATTTCAAATAGCCGATATTCAAAGAAAAAATGAGCCGATCTGAAAAAATCTATACGTAGGTTACCACAACACATTTTGCCGCAAGACTGTTTACGATTTAAATCTGAACCGTATCACGATCATAAAACAGACAAACCGAAATGACTTAATTACTGCGACCGGTTTCTTAAAAACAATGTTCACGGACAGGCAGTTCCGATGCTGTATTTCATGTCAGACGAGGCACGGTTTTATTTAACCGCGCGTGTTAATTCGCACATCACTGAGTATTGGATGACTGAAAATGCTCACTGGATGTTTGTTTGAACGTCCACTTTACGATGAAAAAATTGGTGTAGGTGTGCTGTTTCTGAAAATCGTTTAGTTCGACCGATATTTTTTCATCGGATTGTCAATACAGAAATGTACCGTACAATTTTCCACAAATACTAAGTTCAGCTCAGTTGAGACCGTAAAAAAGAGTACGGTTTCTTCCAACAAGACGGAGCAATTATCACACATCAGACGATTCGCTAGTACGGGGTCATGCGGCTTTTAACGAAGATTGAACTGTCAGCAGAGGACGGCCCCCTAAGTGTTACCCAGATTTGTCTAGTTGCCATCTTTTTGAGCTATTTGCAAAATAGAGTTTACGAATCGAATTCCCACACTATCGTTGAGCTGAAGGCGAACGTTCAACAAGAAATCGGGGCACCGACAACGATGTGTCAGATTACTCTCAACATGATCACTCGAGCACAAATGCATCGCCGCGCAGCAAGGCGTTCACTTCGAATATTTTTTGTTAGTACGGTAAATATACAAAATTTTACTGATTTAAATACAGAATTAAATTTACTTTACGCTTCCATTTTTTCATTGTTAACATAAACATTTATGTTAAAAGAAACATACATATTCCTTCATATCAAAACTGCGTTTAGTCTGTAGCAGTTAGGTTTTTAAGTTGCTTACCCGTTAAAAATTAAAAAAAAAACCATAATATAAATCAAAATTCAAAAAGAACCCCGTCTATCTGTATGGTCACAATAATTATTATCCATAAAATGTTTTGTTTAAACACTTTCAATAAATTATGAAGAAGAGTTTAATAATAAAAAGAAAATATTAAAATTGCCTTATGTCGACTAATTCATCGACCGAAGTTATTACAGCTTCAATTTTCGTATTATGATGTGGTACAAAATATCTTCTTGACATCGAATTACCATAACTGAAATAATACTATGCGAGATAAACAAATTTTAATAAATCGTAACATTTTTAACTGAATTCTATTTGCGTTTGAAAATATTACTATTTTTAAAAAGTTTTATCGAGCACGTTTTTTTACGGGGTGTTCAAGATGTAAAACAACGCAAACTCTTAATCGATGGGAACACTTAATACAGATTCAAGTAGCGTAAAATAGAATAATCTTTTTACATTAACGGAAACAATAAAATAAATAGAAAATTGGAGGAAAAATTAGAAAATTTTTCATAAAAAATTCTATATACTACGAGTTCATATTATTATTAAAATACAACCCTATGTAACGACACTATTAAATTATCTTTTGACAATTATAATTACAAAATGGGATTGGAAAAATATAGTTACGCTAATTTAATATCGTGTCATATTAATTATAATATAATCGGGGATAGCTGAATGCAACTACAGTTTAGTTTTATTATTAACATAAATTTTGACATTAACGAAGAATTTAATCCTACCTTTATAATAACAATTATAAAACAATCATTCTTATGAAAAAAAATAAAACAGACAACAGTTTTAAAGATTACCAGGACACTCATATCACTCCTATCCTGTATGGCATATACGGTATAAGTTACGTAAGAGACATGATGCGCGAACATTCAACACTCCCCCCAACCGTATGAGTCACATAAGAATTCATATTTATCGTGTTTGTCATCCTTTCATTCTAGAGGCAATTTTTCAACCATTAATATTAATAAAATAAACAGAACAGGATCTATTAATTAATAAAACCATTAGCATTTTAACATATACACAATATATTCAACTACTTGTAACAAGATTCTTTTCATTAAATTAAGAAAACTGTGTTAATAAAATATTTTTAATATGTGATACTATCCAAAGAACGTTTTTTTAAAAATATTTCTGTAATATATTACAAAATTAAACCTAAAAACATCTTTATCTCTACTTTCCTGGCGTCATAGCTCCTAGAACTATGCTGCAAGAAGGAAAGAATGATAATCAGTCAAAAAATGGGGTACGGGTTTTTTGCATCTCTCGACGTTTCATCACCTCATTTGTTTCAAGATAAAAAAAAAGCGTAAGAGGTAATGTATGTACGTGTATTGGCGTATTTGAAACTTAATAAATTTTGACTGAAAAAACAGATTTAATAAAATTTTGTTCTGAGACTCGCGTATAAGGAACAATTTGTTGGTAAAATTTTGGAAACAATATCTTCAGAGGGAAAGATAGTTTTTTGGCGACAATTTTCTCAAAATTTTGCACACATAAGCCCACTTTAAATTAAGCTCAGAACATGCGTGCATGCTTATCTTTTAACGTTTTTTTTTAGATTTGCTTCAAACTCCCCCTTGTGCCAAAATCGAAAAAATTCTCTTTTTATTTGTCGTATATTTTTAACCTGATCTTTTTATGTATTCCTAGACATAATAGTAGTGCAAACAACGACCCCCCCCCCCCAAAAAATAATAATGGCAATATTGCGGGGTAGGGAACAGATCAAAGTTAAGAAATATAGTTTTTTTTTAATTTTTCAAAACTTTTTTGGTTTATTAAACTTTTAATAATATTAAAATAAAAGTGAACCGTAATTCAACCAACTCCCAAATAAGAAATCTTAGATAACTTCTTATTGGTTATACACTTTCAGTGGAATTTTTTTTTAGTTTCTTCTATTTAACATAATAAACGTAGAAAAAAAACGGAAGAAAGTATCTTGGAAGGATATTTATTTACGTGGAACAACGAAAAAATTAAAACATAACGACTTTTTAAATCTTTTAAACTTTTTTGGTTGATTTAAACATATAATGATAGTTTATTATAATAAAGCTTCATCTCAAATTACTCCCATTCCAAAAATGAAATCTTAGGTAACTTTTTTCATGTACCATTATTTTTCCACTGTATAAGAATAAATAACCAATGCCCAGAAGTATTACAATTTTGTTGTCAGATTTTTTTTATATACAAAGGATAGAAAAATAAGAACCGATTAAAAAAAATGATCGGTTATAACTTGGAACTATTAAGCTTTTAAAAATTATCTTAGGTAGAAATTCTATTAAAAAAATCTAGCAAAGACCATATTAATTACAAACGGCTACTTTAATATAATTTCATACTTTTTCCGAATAGTTCCACAGGAAACTAACAGGTTTAGGTTTATCCTGCTATAACTACAGAACCAATATTTATTAAACATGTCTCAAACGATTCTTCTTAATCGCATGACTAAAATCAGATGTTTGTAAATTTTTCAAAGTGAACAAACAACATTTTTTTTAAATACCGAAGGAATTTTAATAAAAATCTAAAACTACATGCCCATTTCGATTCTTAAACACATAAATCATCAATAAAAGAACATAAATGAAAAAAAAGGGTAATAATCAAAAATAATAACAAAACCCACCGAGTCAGTCTAGCGGTTAAACTCTTGATATGAGCTAAGATTCGAAGTCAAGAGTTTTAAGATTCGAATCGTTGTAAAGACATTTGATTTAATATAGATCTGAACGCTAGAATTTGGATACCGGAGTTATTTGGCGGTTGGGTTTCAATTAACCACGCATCTCAGGAGTGGTCGAGCTGAGTCTATTTCGGACTACATGTTTACCGGTACATTTACACTTATAATGCAGCTACGTCAGGCCTGGCAAGCCAGTACCAACTGCAGTTGTCTACACACACACACACACACACACACCCAGACTCGGCAGTAGCTGGAATGGAAAACTAGTTTGGAGACACTTGTAACAAACACTTGTAAAGAGTTTTCTAAGAAACGCAAAAAAATGCAAACAGCTGTCGTCGTTTTATATAACCCGAGAAAATTTAGAAAATGATATCAAAACAAGTAAACCCTTCGATTCAGGTTGTCCATAACGGCCTAATGCATAATTCGTAGCGATTGGTTTATCTTTATCTGGAAAGAGATGAAAATAAACCAATCAAGGTGTTATCCTACCCACGAACAAAGTGTTTGGTACTTATCAGTTATCTGCCGGCATGCAGTTAGTTCTTAGATGGCGCCACTGAAACGTTATATTGAAATAAGAAAATAAATAAATAAAATTATAAATATAATCTTACCAAACTTAACCTACGCTCGCTAAAAATTTAATGGTCACATTATTATTAAAAACCTTTAAAAAAAGATTTTAATAAGTTTAGATTCAAAAAGTTTATTACATATTCTGTTACCCCAACGGAAGGGGATGAGGTGGATGTGTGAAGAATTCTGTGATGGAGCTGCGATGCTGGAGGGTATAGGCATTGACCTCGCTCCCGAAAGCGGACCAGAGCAGAGAGAGATAGGGTATGTTTTCATTAGAGACCAATTGAATTTGCGAATCTGTTTCTTGATTTTTAAATAAATCAAGAGGACTTTGAATAAATTGAATTGCAATATAAAACTGTCGTTGTTGCGATCAATTGTTTTGTTGGTATGAGGACAGTCTTTTTAGCGTTTGACTCGATCAAATACTTTGTTAACATAATTTATGAGCTATAAATAAACAATACTAAACAAAGAATTAATTTGTATCATAGTCACATATTAAGACATCATATCTAATACTGAAGAGTGAGCCTTCATGGACAACATTAATCATGTCTGTGCAAGTCCAAATCATGTAGCTGAAAACACAGCTGTGTTGTTCGTATTAAGGACTGGATTTAGGAATGAATTAATTTTGTTCAGTCTTATTGCCGTCTTAAGTTTGTTAACAGTGCAGTGTCATAATGCCTTGAAATTGTGTAAATGATGTGCATGCCTTTTGTTATGTATGTGGTGAGTTTACCGTAAAATCAAGTAGAAAAACATTACACCTTTATTTAAAGAAAAAAGCATATCATTTGTACTTTCAGTGTAAAATTGGTGATTAGGATAAGACGTGGGCTTCTCATGTTGTATGCACTAATTGTTCTGTATATTTAAGAGGATGGCTGAAAGGTACACAGAAGGCTTTGCCATTTGGTGTACCTATGATTTGGAGTGAACCAAAGGATCATGATTGTTACTTTTGTTTAACAAGTGCGTCTGGAATTTCGAAAATAATTTAAACATACAATAAAATATCCTTCATTGCAATCTGTAATCAGGTGTGTACTTCACGGTGAAATTATTCCGGTTCCTGAGCCACCTGTGAATGAATGTTTTGAAAGCAGCGATGAAGAATCAGGCAGTGCTGAAGAAGACAACAATAATTTTGATTTTGAATTATCTTCCGATAAGCTACATCTTATATCACAAGGTGAATTAAATGACTTGGTTAGGGAGTTAAATTTATCAAAAAATCAAGCTGAACTGTTAGGATAAAGGTTGGAAGGTTGGAATTTACTTCAAAAAAATGCAAAACTTTAGGCTTTCGAAGCCGACAAAAAAAACTTTCTCAGTACTTTATTGATGAAAATGATTCGGTTTATTGCACAAATATTGATGAGCTAATGTTGCACTTAGGACAAGTTTATAAACCTCAGGACTGGCGCCTTTTCATAGATTCATCCAAGTATGGTTTAAAAGCGGTTCTACTACATAACGGTAACAAATATCCTTCGATACCAATCGCTTATGGTATTAATTTGAAAGAGACATAAAATGTGATGAAAGACGTACTTGAAAAAATAAATTATAAAAAACATAGTTGGAACGTATGTGGTGATTTAAAAGTTATAGCTATTTTGTTAGGCATGCAGTTAGGCTATACTAAGTATATGTGTTTTCTTTGCGAACGGGACAGCCGAGCTAGGGATAAACATTATGTTACCCAAGATTGGAAGAAACGAGATAACGAACTCCAAATGGGAAAAATATTATTCATGAGCTCTTAGTTGACCCCAAAAAATATTTTTACCCCTTCTCCAAATCAAGCTAGGACTAATAACAAATTTTGTAAAAGCAATGAAGAAGGATAGTCCCGGATTTTTGTACATCAGAAGGAAATTTCCGAATGTAAGTGAAGGAAAAATTAAAGAAGGAATATACGAGGTGTGATAAAAAAAAAGGTGAATAATGTTTTATTAAAAAAAGTAATAAGGTTACATAGAATTCGATTTAATCTCCTTCAAAGTACTGTCCTTGGCTAGCAATGCACTTATCACAACGTTGACTCCATGACTAGAGGCGTCTTTCGGAAGGGCTTTCAGCTGCTCGGTCGTGGCCCTCTCAATGTCAGCAATGGTGTCAAAACGTTTTCCTTTAAGCAGAGTTTTAATTTTTAGGAAGAGCCAAAAGTCGCGCATGGTGCTAAATCCGGTGAGTATGGCGGATGTGGACAGACAGGAACACTTTTTTCGGCCAAAAACTCGCGAATGAGAAGCGAGGTGTGACACGGCACGTTGTCGTGGTGAAGAAGGAAGCCATTGGTCCATTTTTCTGGTCGCTTTCTTCGTACGTCGTTTCGCAAACGTTGCAGTACACCCTTATAAAATTCAGAGTTTACCGTTGTTCCTCTTGGAACGAACTCTGATCGCACTATGCTCTCACTATCGAAAAAAACAACGAGCATGACCTTGATGTTGGATTTTGACTGACGTGCCTTTTTAGGGCGAGGAGATGAACTGGTTTTCCATTGGGAACTCTGCATTTTGGTCTCAGGGTCATAGCCATAGACCCAACTTTCATTTCCAATTACAATTTTGGCCATGAAGTCCGGATCTGCATGAAGACGGCCCTTCAACTCCGTGCAAATTGACACACGATTTTCCTTCTGTTCAACACTCAAAAGTCTGGGAACAAATTTTGAACTCACTCGTCTCATTTGCAATTCATTAGTTAAAATGCTTTGAACGGATTCGTACGAGATGTTAAGGTCTTCCGATAGCTCTCGAATAGTCATTCGCCTGTTTGAACGAACCATTGATTCCACTTTTTGAACATTTTCAACTGTTTTTGAGGTTACTGGACGTCCCGCACGCTGTTCGTCTTCAACAGACTCATTTTCGTTTTTAAATCGGTCATACTACTTGTGTACCAAGTCTTCAAAGTTACCACATTATCGCCGTATACCGATTCTAACATTTCCTGAGCTTCTTTGGCACTCTTTTGCAACTTAAAACAAAACTTAATGTTAATGCGTTGCTCAAAATCCATGTTGCGCGACAGACACGATAAACACAACCTCACTCTAGCGGCTCTGGCAGCTGACTGGCAAGCTAGAACGTGTTACAACTTGTCCCTGCCTTTCTCAGTTCATCACGCTATTGGACAAATTACAGCATATGGATGTAGCGTCGGTAGTTGCCGCTATAAAAATTCATTCACCGTATTTTTTGATCACACCTCGTATGTTGGTCCTCAAATAAGAGAGTTGGTCAACGATGATGTATTTAACTCGATGTTAAATAAAGTATAAAGAGCAGTTTGGGCTTCATTTAAAGACGTTTGCAAAACTTTTCTCGGCAACAAAAAATCCCACAATTACCACGATATTGTTAATTAACTTCTTTCTTCATACAGAGCTGTGAGATGTAATATGTCTTTGAAAATACATTTCCTCTATTCACATCTGGATTTTTTCCTGGACAACCTCGGAGACGTAAGTGACGAACACGGTGAGCGTTTCCACCAAGACATTTCGGTGATGGAAAGCCGCTATAAAGGGAAATGGAATACTAACATGCTAGCCGATTATTGTTGGACATTAATTCGGGATGTGCCTGAGGCTATTTATAAAAGAAAAGCATCAGCGAAATCATTCTAACATAGATATGGCCATGCAAAATTATAAATTTTACGGATTTTAACTATATTTTCCCTTAATTTTTTTTTAAACATAATTTATTTCAAACTAAGGGTGAAGAAAAATTGTATTTAAAGATCTGTAATAAACGCAATTCAAGAAATTGTATCACACTTATTAACATTAAAAAAATGTTTTTGTCTATCAATGTAATCTGAGTACATAGTTTAATTGAAGTTAGATGTAGAGTTTTTGTGTGAAACCTTTGGTGTTAGGGGAAGACGCGGGGATCGCGAATCCTTTATTTGATAGTTAAGGGTTGTAAGTTATGGTAGGTGGTCGTGGTTGAAAGTGGCCATACGAAGGCGATAGTAGGTTGTGTACATACAGCGATGGAAATATCAGCCGAGGCGCTTGCATCGACAGCATCCTGACAGAGACCAAACTGACTGTTGTATTATCAGGTTTAGAGAGTCTAAAACACGACCTCCTGTAAAGCTCATCAAAGCTTGGAAAGAAGGGGGTGGTGTGGAGATCGGGATCGTCAGAAGGCGGGTGCTTACCCCACTGGAGTCAGGATGTTCAATAATTCTGTTTCTGCTTCACTATTAACAAAATGAATTTCCTAAATATCTAATCCCTGTTTATTATAAACATTCTTTAAAATCTTCATATTTAATAAACTTAGATCACTTTGTGATCTGTTTCAAGGGAATTCTAGGCTACAGTCGACTTCTATGGTTTTTAATGAGCGCAATACTTCTTTATTCTATTAAATTTTGTTTTAGTTCGTTCTACGTATCCTAAAATGCAATTATTGTTTTTATAAATCACTTTAAATATGTCTACTCTTTCAACAGGTTTAGTTTTATTTTCCAACTATCGTTTAAGAATCGAAAATCGTCTTAGTATTAGATGTTAAGTAAAGATTTTCTAAACAGTTTTTAAGCGTAATATTCTTTTTCAATTTATTTTAACAACCGTTTAGTACAGCATTTTATTTGCATCTAAGGAGTTAACAAATAAAAATGCTTTATAATGAGTGAATTTCATGGTTTATTTCTTGGCAGAAAAGACGAACATTAAAGTAAGTTAAAGGAGATTTTTATTGGTCGGAGAAAGAAAACAGGAAAATTAATTTTCTGTTAGAGATATTTTTTCATTATGAATTCTTTTTTCGTTTTCTTAAATAAATTTTCTTTAAATGCATATCTAACATTTTTTATGGTCTCTTATCTTTGAAATAGAAAAAAAATAATTCGGACTTATCCTAATTTTTTTGTATTCGGCCATTAATATTTAGATATCGAAAGAAATTTTAAGACATTATCTTAAAGAATAACAATGGCATCTATATAAATGCAAATAATAGAAAGAGATATTCAATTTTTTTTTTATGAAAACGTCTGTTTTTATTTCAGCTTTTTACACTACACCAAACACACAAGTTTTAACTTTTCTTTGATATGTTTTCTCTAACTTACGGCCCTACAAATTTTGTACTCAAAAAAAGGAAAGTTAAATACTACATAAAATTTATTTACTTCATAAAATGTTAAGAAAGTTCGTTAAATATCTTCAAAGTTTTAGGGGGAAAAATGATGCTAGGACAAAAGTAAAACTTTTAAACGTAAAAACTTATTCTCTTCCATAATTTTGTTTTAGATTTAAGGTCTAAAAAGTTCATATTTTAAAAATAAAAAACTTAATAACGTATTAACTTTTAATATATTATAAAAACTCTGTTAATTTGAAAAACACAGTTGACGTTGAAATCGTCTTGAAAACGTCTCAAAAAACAAAAATCAGTACTGTTATTTTTTATTTTTTCACATCGTACTCGAAACAATAAACTTTCCATCTGAGAAACACATAGAACAATATACATAGAACATATATATATATATATTTGTTCTATATTTATATATGTATAATACTATTTAGTGATGTAATCATTCGTAAATAAATAACAATGAAAACATAATGCCATTACAAGACCTGTCTCACGTAGTGTCAAAACATCAAAACATCGTCACAGGGGTATCGGGGTTAGTTGTCATTTACATATCCACACCGTTATCAGCATAAAGTTATCGTTTAGGTCATACGACCAGTATAACAGACATAAAACACTCGATGTATATCGATGCTGAATAATCTGATACATACGTAGCTATTTCATATTTACAATAAATTATTGTGACAGTTTCTAATACAGGTGTGCGTGTTCGGCATTCTATATTTTAGTATTACACACAGACATTACAAATAATTTACTGTATGAATATTTATGGATATAAAGATATTCTAACGTAAATAAAAAAATAAAACTAACGAGTACAAAAAACTGCATTATAACTTTCTATAGTTGAAAATAAATAGTTTTAACATCTTCTCGCACGTAGATTACGATTTGAAATGCCTTTATTAGCCTCATCGGCTATTAGCGAACAGGTAAAAATAATAAAATGAACGCGTACTTAAAACACAAGTCTGCATAAAACAGGCATAAATAATAATAAAAATTCCTGTTTATATAGAGATACTAGCATCCCCGACGTGACTTCGCTCTCACTACATGGTTATTTGAGTTTCCCGTTCCGATCAATTTTTTTTTTATTTTTTATGTTTTTCAATCGATTAACTGGAGGAGGCATGTACAACCGGTCGCGTCGCACATACAGTAACAGTGGTAGTAGATGTTTTGGTTGAGCTACCGCACTCCTTAAAAAATCGAAATCGGAAGTCAGAAATGGGGAAATTTGCAATCGTTGTTCACTTTTTTTTTTTACTTTTCTTCACTCTTTCAAGGTAGAATTTCGGAAAATCTAGAAACTAGTTTTTAGATATTTACATAAAGATTACACACACCAAAAATCAAGTTGAAATCGTCATTTGTTACCAAGAAATTAAAAAAATATAGCCGAGTCCAAAAAAAAATTGTTTAATGGTTTACTCATATTTTATAAAGAAATCTGATGTGGACACCACATGACTTCCTTGTACGCCTATTAAATTACAAGCACACATTTTTTTTAAATGAAAAGTACATAAAATTTTATTTCATTAATAACTTCTGATATTTTTTTTTGTTATTGATTATTCATCGTAAATAATTGTTAATAAATCTATTTAAATTTAAAAACAAAAGTTAAAAAAAAGAAAGGAGATGAAGTCTGATTCGAACCGATGTGCCTTCCCTAGTAAAATCCAAATATCTCAATTAAAATTTTATTTGGCTATAACTCTGGAACCGATGAAAATAAGTACCACTTTTGATATATCGTTGAAAAGCACTCAATGGGGGGCTTATTACTGCAGTTAACAAAAAGTCCAAAATCCAAATTGTTTTGGATTTTGGTCATTTTTGGACGCTTTTAATTCAACCGATTGCAATAAAAAAGGGAGGTGCAAACTAGATGAAAAACAGTCCTAAATCCAAAATTTCAGCAACCAAAGGCTAATCTTTTTTGAGTTATGCGAGATACATACGTACGTACGTACATACATACGAGTACACAAATATGTACGTACAGACATCACGCCGTAACTAGTCAAAATGGATTCAGGGATGGTCAAAATAGATATTTCCGTTGAAATCTAAAAACCAAAATTTTTCACGATCACAATTCTTCCTTAACTTCGTACAAGGAAGTAAAAAACTCTACAGATTTAAAAATGAAATAACATTTTTAATTAATTTGAAAGTAATTTGGTTGTAAATGTAAGAATGTAGATACAATCACACCGCTCTTTTATGTGCAGAATATTAAGCGCACTGACCCTCAAGTCCTAAACTAAATCATATTTTAAGTGAATAATAGACAAGTTCAAATTGTCAAATAGCCCGGAGGTTGATCACCCTCATTATGCGACTCGGTCGGATTCCATCATTTCATACTACAATGCGAGCAGTTTCAGAGTCAACATTTAAACATCTCTGCAACACAGAAGCTAATTTTAATTGTGACGTGATCCTTTTTTTGCAGAGAAACCGACGAAATATGCCCAACTTTAACTCGATCTCATAGGGAACTCCCACGTAGTTCGACAAAGCCTCGACATACGAGTCAATTTTTCTTCATCTTGAGGTTTTAGCCACTAAACAGTAACATAATCAAAACATAAAACTTAGTTCCACTTAGCTACCCTTTCATAGGCGCAAAATTCATCCATCGGCTGCTAGCCCAAACCCCTTTAAATAATGAACGAAATTTTCTTTGTAAGACGAAGTTTGAATAATCGCGTTTTTCATATCGAGTCTAATAAAGAGATATACCATTTACACAAATCAGGTATGAATTTATAACCGGTCTTCCATTAAATGAAGTGTTCATTCGTTCTGTTATGCTTCCGGAGTGAGGATTTGAATTTTCTTCACCAAGAAATTATAGAGAAATGTAGTCACTGATAAGCTCATACATATACTTACTTAAATAGGTCAAATATTTTAAAAGTAAATTATTAGTTATTTTAGTTAACTGCATTCGTCTTATCAGCTATACATATATGATACAACTCGAGCTGTAAATATAGTAACCGACATATCTAATATACTTCTGCCGTTTCTCAAATTCTTCTGCAAACAAGTAATCTAAAATTAAATCGAGCAGCATTCACTGATATGACAGCAATACTATTTTCAACGAATTATGGCTGAAATTATTTTTTTTTATATTCTGAAATTCTTCGTTACCCTATTTTCCTGACATATTTAAAATAAAATAAAAAATAGTTCCTGATCGGTTGTAAAAACATCTTGTGGTAACGATAAGTTTATATCATTCAAAACATTTTAACTTTAAATCGATCGGCTTATAATTATATCTAAATGGATTAAGAAACTGTAAAATTACAGGACTTATATCTTAAATTGACAAATACAGAAATGAATAGTTCAATAAAACTATCTAAACTTCTATTTTGACAACAAATTGGTTAAATTTCTGGAAGTAAATATTTGTACGCGCCGATTTAGATGAATTATAAAAAAAATGGCAAAGTACTGCGTAATTTTCCCGGTTATTAATAACAACAATTAAAAGTTCCAGCCAAAAAACATAATAAATATTTTCTAGAGGTGGGAGATAATTTTAAGATTTTTTTTCTAAAAATATTCATAAATAGGTTAAGCTTAAGAAATTTACTTAAGTAAAGTTTTCTCTATTTATCTAATACTCCTCCAATAAAGGCTGAAATAAGAAAAAAAAGAATTTTCTTAAAAAACGACGTTTTTGCGCGTTTAAGGTCCGGGACCTATAATTTAAAAAAGTAATTTCTCGATAGCTCTATGTATGAAGGATAAACGTTCAAAAAAACTTTTAGGAAACATTTATACCATAGGAATATAGAGCGAAAGAACCAAAAAAACATATTTCAGTTTTAAGAGGTGGTGGGGTAATTTTTTGGGATTATTTATATATGAATTGTAGACAACAAATTTGCTTTAATAAAGTTCTTTCGAAAATTCATCTGAAGAAAATTGAAATTGGTTTTTTTGCGATACCACATCATACCTTAACAAATTAAAAAAAAAATTAATATGATTAATGCCCCATATATTTGAACCAAATTTGAAGAAATTTGGTCAATCCTGAGATATAAGGCTGTACATACGTACGTAATTACATATGTTTCTTGGTCTAGATGAAGTAGTTAGATCCTAACTACTAGTACGGATTTCTAAAAGAAAAACCCGATACCCCATTTTTGACATGATCACCATATTTTCCCTTTAATATAGCTATTGTAGTTATATTCGCCGGGAAAGTAAAAAGAGTGAAAGAAACGCTGTTTGTAGGATTTTTAAGAATTTCTACCGCAAAAAAAATTGTAAATCTCCTTGCTAAAGACGATGAAAGCAGTTCAAGGATACCAAAAATATGGGTAAACAATTTATAAAAAAATTTTAAATCCAGTTTTAATTTTTAACCTAATAACCAAGAGATCTTGGCCGACAATAAAGACCAGCCTGATTAAAGAGGGGGAATGACCGTACACTTTCAATGGAACAGCTGAACAGAATCCTACCTACATATTAGCAAATAAAATATTATAGTAAATTTAACCACACAGTCTACAGAGCTTAGAGAACAACAACAGAGGTTTGTTCTATTGAATGAACAAGCATGTCGAAAACTGGAATTTACCAATTACATTCCTCAAGCAATTATTTAGCTCGGCCCCCTTTATAAATCGGCGATTCAAAAAGGTCTTCACAACAGCATACTTACAAATTTAGTTGAGATCTCATTTCATAACAAAACACATCAAGATTTGACTCGCGCAGTTCATTAGTACCGAACGTGCTCGCTGTGTTTTGGTTTCACGATTTGCTATCAGCAACTGCAGTTCAACGTAATTTACTTACAGAGTACGGTAGGGAGCCTCCTAGTGGGCGTACAATTTACTCTTGGCATCAAACCTTCGTTGAGACATTGTTCTTCTAGACAGAACGGTCAGTTTCTTCTTCCAGGAGGCCACCGTATATGATATCGTTTATCTGGACGTACATCAAAACTTTCTAATTACTCACTTAGACGATGATGATCCCAGTTAAAAGATGGACGCCATTATGCCTTGCTACCGTCTAGAAATCCAAGGTCTTCTTGATACTCGATTCTCAGGTCGGTGGACCGGTCGTGAAAGTCCAATCGCATGGCCACCCCGCTCCCCGGATTTGACTCGCTAGATTTTGTGAGGTTGTATTATAAATCGGGTTTAAGTATCGCCTTTGCGTGATGATCTTGTTGAGCTACCACATCGAATTAACGCCTAAGCTGCAAAGGTAACGCCCGACTTGATGGCTACATCGGATGAAATCGACTTCAGGTGAAATGCATATTGTATTACAAGCGGAAGCCATATAGAACCAAAGTGAATGTTGGGTGACAAACTTGTGTTTTTCTATGAACTCAACTGAATCTGTAAGTAATCTCAATAAATTTGTATATGCCTTTAAACCGGTGAAGTCCTTTTTGAGTCAGCCGTTTATATATATATATATATGAATACATATACGTATTGTAATGGTTCAGCTATTAAGCTATCAGTCTTTCACATCGCAACCAAATATTCTACCACTTTCTACAAGAGAAAAATACGTTTATTTGTAGGCCAATATATTTATTTGCAACTTTAATAGAAATTCATAACTCAAGAAAAACGAATATTTAATATTATAAAGTTTTCAAACTGTTTTTTTTCCTTTTAATTCATTACCATTAAAATGGAATTTACAGAAGATACCGATTTAAAACGTTAGCAATAAAACTGTGCAAAAACACGCCGTTAAATGATTAAAATAGCTGCAAAGTCGTAGTTAAATAGTGAAAGAGTCACAGATAATAGTCTGTATAAGTTAACAGTGCTACCAAGATATTTATATTATTAACACATACTTTCGTAACCTACATACAATACAGCTTCAACGTGTTACAAAAAAAGAAGAAAAAGGGAGAAGGAAATAGTCTATTATGTACGTAAAAGTATTTTTAAACGAAATAAAATACATAACATTAAAATTAGTTACATAATAAAACAAATATTAATTTAAAAACTACTAAAGCAGTTATGAATTATACATATATAAAGAAACGAAAATAAGTATTTAGAATACAATGCAGTACCACAACTATTTCTAAGCAGATAACTTAGCGATAAGGAAAACCGCACTTCAGTGAAATAACGTTACGCTAGAATTTATTTTCAGTTCAAAATCTTAAAATTCCTAACATTAAAGTAACTAATGAAAAAAAAAAAACAGTTAATTGTTTGAACAGAAAAAAATATTATTACGTGTAGAAATAGCACGTCAATTATTCAGAAGACACTTAGCCGAATTAGATGAACGTTTATGACGTTCGAATTTTAAATCTGTATTTCAGCAAAACCACTACATTTATTGTTAACGTACAAAAGTATCATTACTCAAATAGATTAATCTAGTCTCTTAACCGATTTGTTCATTCATTATTACTGGTTTGATCTAAAGCTTCGATCCTTTTAACTCCTAATCATTTATTTCAACACGGATAATCAAGACAAAATTTACTAATAGATCGTACAACAATAAACTTCTACGAACAAAATACTTAAATACTGAAAAGAGATACTTAGCATGACTGATATCATTATCATTATGATATTACAACGAAAACAGAAAGTCTTCCTATAAATTAAATTATATGTATTTGATTTAGAGGAAGTTAGACGATAACGTAATGAGCATGATTTGAGGAGAAAAACTAACACATGTTTTAAGTCAACTGCAACGTAATTTCCTTGAAAGTAGTTTCTTTCTGCTAGCTTACACTTACTTCAACGCTTATCCCGCTTATGGGTAGCATGTCTGGAACACTTCTCTAGAATTCCATCTATGACCCTGTTTACAGCCCTGTGGACATCTTTCATTTGAAAATACTGTCCCTTGATCGCCAATTTGACTTTTTTAAGTAGAAAAAGGTCGCATGGGGGCGAGATCCGGTGAATAAAGTGTAGATATTGTAATCTGAATGGACACGAAGGACTCGTTTTCGAAGTTTTTCTAGATTCTATAGAGATTTAATGTTTCTCCGGCAGAAAACCAATCTTTACGAATAATACCCTTCGAATCAAAACATCACACAAATATGTGATGTTTATTACTGAATTTAACATGCAATGTGTTATTGGTGATCCCTATGAACACCATTGCAAATTCTGACGCTTTGTCTCTGGATTATACTCGAAGAACCAAATATCATCACCTGTGATAACACGAATCAATAATTCTGGGTCGAGTTCCACTTGTTTAAAAAGATCAGCTGACACACTTTTTCTTGAATCTCGTTGATGCTCCGCGAGAATTTTGTACAAATTTTTCTTATGCAGGGTTGCTACGTCACACTGGGAAAAATTAGTCTCGTCAGTTTATCATCTGATATCATATATATATATATAAGTTTTATTGTTTTATATAATCTTGCTAATCTTTTCTTTTTATAATTAACGAGAAGCTGAATGAATTTAGAACCAGTTAGAGTTTAAAGGTCATTTTAGGAACATAGAAGGCAATTTTAGGGAAAAATGTTTGAAAAGACTTACGTACTTTTGTTGCAAATCGGTAGTAAAAAAGTATGTCCTGTTTATAAAAATGAAAATCCGGTCTCGTTAACCCACTTCCAGTCAGAACCGGAAGCTGACATATATGGTTAATTGTGTATATTTTTGTTTGTTTTGTAAAAATCAAGTCTTTGGTGCTTAAAAATTGTAGAAAGGAGTTCACGACTAGGTAAGTTCGAAGGTCATTCAGAGGTTAAAGATGGCACTTTATGGAAAAAGGTTTCGTACAAGACTTACGTATCTGTGTCTCTAGAATCCAAATTCGCGGTGGAAAATATTTTCCAGTAAAATTACTTCCTTCAATTTTAGAAGAGGTGGACGGGTGGTCTAGGACACCCGGGATGTTAATATTTAAACACAAAAAAACTTACACTCACTGATCTAACGTGTAATGTAGCGTAAGGTATTAAATTTGTCATGGTAGGCGCAGTTGACAATTTATGCCGTGCATGCGCGGGTGGTTGGTGCTGGAAAGAGCCAGTCATATTAACCGGTGCAGCGGAATACAGTCGAGTAGCAACAACGGCTGAGGTTCGCTTATAGTTTGTTGAAGGCAAGGCTGTAATGAAATGGCACTGGAAGTACGACAACATTCACGAGGTACAACGGCAGTGGCAGAGAGTTTGGAACACTGTCACCTACACGTCGAACAATTGCCCGCATTCGCGATAAATTCGAATGCTGTGTGGTGCGGTCTATCAGTGCGCGGTTTGATTGTTACCTTCTTCGAGGGAACCGTAACTAGTGAGGCGTATCTTGATACGCTTCAGACAAGAATTTTGTCTGCCATTCGAAACCTGTATGGTGGTGATCTTTGATCTTTTTTACGTACAACAAGACGTAGCCCCACCTCAGAATCAACGAAATATCAGGTGTACCTCGAAAAACTCTATCCGGACGGTGGGTTGCTCGAAGAGATGCTGTTAAGTACCCACTTCGATCTCCTGATTTGACATCTCTGGACTTCTACCTTTGGGGGACCGTCAAGAAAGACGTGTATCGACAAAAACCAGCAACAATCGACGAGCTGCCTGACAAAATCGTAGTCACGTGCTGCCATTACGCCAGATATACTAACAGCCGTAGTTCGGTGTGCAGTTCGGCGCCATGGGCGTTGTATAGAAGCTGATGGTGGTCATTTCGAACACATACCATAACACTCTCTGTGCCAAAAATTGTCACGTCAAGTCAAATTTGTCACAAGATATGGAATAGCAAACAGCGAGTACATTTTTTGGACCTCATCTGTGTATGGGCATATTTCTCTCATCAAAATAATTGAATAATGTAGGTTTGAAAACGCTTTGTTTTCGAGTTAACGCTAACGAAAAGTTTCGCTGAAAATATCAAATAATGCTACATTAAAACTACACGGTCACAAATTATTCAGAAATATTAATTGATATTATACGCAATCTTAGATAAATAATTAAAAAAAATAATAAAATAAAAACGAGTCTAAACTGTATCTCATGCAGTTTTTGATAAAATTTGTGTAAAACAAAAAAAAAGAATCGGAGTCGGAAAACACGCTTTTGAGAGTTTGGCGTACTTTGTTAGATCTCCAATAAAAAACAAAGTTTTAAGATACAATTTGTAAAGAATTTAATTCAGAGAAAATCGATGTAATTAATGTTCAGTAAATTTTACGTAACAAATTAGTAAAATATCTTTTCTATTATATTCCATACATTGTTACACGACTGTCCAAAAAGGAGTGTAATATATTTAGGGTGTACAGTACGTATGTATGTTTGTTCAACTGTAGTAGCTAAACGGCTGAACCGATTTAGATGTATGACCACGCGTTGGAATCCTAACATTACCGGAAATGTCATAGGCTATATATATGCAGGTGATTCAAAAGGAAAGGAAAATAATCTGGAAACTGATTTTAGAGCCTGAAATAAGGGAAAATGTTCATACAAACACGTCTGAAAACGCTTTGTTATCGAGTTACGTCTAGCGAAGAATTTCGCGCGGATTTCAGTTCCCCCGGTGAAATTTCAGTATATTAGGGGTAAACGTAATGGTTTCTTATGTTTTTTGACCTGAAAAATCGAATAAACAAATCCCAGAACAGTATTTCCAGTAGCTTTCATGATATCCAACGTAAAACAGAAAAATTCGGTGACGAAAAACAATTTTGTTAAGTTTGAAGTACAATAACTTTGTTAAATTTTATTATCAAAACGTGTAGAAAAGTTTACTCTAAGAAAATTGATTTAATAAAGTCTATGAAAAACAAAAAAAAATCAACTTTTATTAATAACCAACTTAACAAAAAAAACATAAGAGTTAGTAAAAATTAAAAACAGCTTTTTTTAATACAATAAATTTAAACCTTTGAAAAACTGAAGTATTTTTAATTTATTTTAAAAAAATATTCACCATGATCTATAATCTGATATTTATTACACGACTGCCCTAAAAGGAATGTAATGTATTTAGGGTGTGTGTGTATATATATATATATATATATATATCAATTTATGTAAATTAATCTTTTTATAGTCCATAATTCCTCTGTACGTTAATTTTACCTATATGTATATTGAATTTCAACCAATCCGCCAAGTACAGAATTAAAGAAACATTCTTACCTTTATTTCCTTTACATTATATAGCTTTCGGGCATAAAAGCCCATCCTCAGTAATTTTTCTGTTTTATCTTTATTTCCATTTACACATAGAACTACCATGCAACACTTTTACACTTTGGTTATTGAGCATAATATAAAAAAACTTTAAACATTTACAGAACATACATTTGTTCAATCAAAAAAAATTTTTTAATTTAAAAGCATCCACTAATGCATGTTCTGTAAATGTTTAAAGTTTTTTTATATTATGCTCAATAACCAAAGTGTAAAGATGTTGCATGGTAGTTATGTGTAAATGGAAATAAAGATAAATAAGAAAATATTACTGAGGATGGGGTTATGCCCGAAAGCGCTATAATGTAAAAGAAATAAAGGTAAGAATGTTTCTTCAATTCTGTACTTGGCGGATTGGCTGAAATTCAATATATATATATATATATATATATATATATATATATATATATATATATATATACACATACATACGTACGTATGTTTGTTTGTTCTACCGTAGCAGCTCAACGGCTGAGCCGATTTAGATATATGACGTCGTGTTATAATACTTACGTTACCGAAAATGTCATAGGCTATACAAATAAATATATGTAAATATTTGTTTGAATAAATTTAAAAAAATAAATTATACTATATACAAATATTATTTACGAAATTATCACCTGTACACTCTTTAATTATCCTATATTGGTAATTATCCCGTATTAAAAAGCGATGTTTGTTTTTCGCAGTCGTATTTTTTAATTTTTAATATTTATTTCTTGTTTTATTTATATTTTAGCGCATTGTTTAGCCGCTACGAGCGCTAATATACGAAGTTTATGTTTAATTTAAAATATCCCCTGTTAATGCACTGCTTTCTTTTTAATTTTTCTTAAAAACACTTTAAATATTATAAATAACACCAATAAACCAATTAAAAAATTAAGACGACTGGAGATAAAATAAAAACATTATTTTCTTATATTACAAAAAAATCTCATCAAAGAAAACTCATACGCTTCATTAATAAAAATAAAATACAGAAATATTTGATAAACCGATGTAGACAAATCAATGACGTAATACCATTATTAAAATTCTACGCAAGTCTTACATTTGATAAATACTATTCATAAGTAGAAAGTTTAACAACGGATTCACCTTTAATTGTGTGATGCTAGAAGTATCTTTTTTAATAAAATACATAATAAGTAGTTATTTATACTATATAAATACCCATAAAATAAAGTTATAGATTAGGTACGTTCGTGAAATTTTGGTAATATAAAAAAAAGAGATAAAAGGGCAAATTAATTTAGAACATGATATAATTCTAAAAAATTAAATACTTTCCGTAAATATATTCAACAGAATTTGGATATAGAAAATAATAACATTTTTATTAGATATAGAAAAAAAAAGTAAAATCTTAATATTAATTTGAAAGCTATATTATCAATACAAACATTAATAATAAATCCAAACAACCATACTACCAGAAAAATAAATAATCTATTGTAGTTTCATTAACGAGTCCTGAGCAGTAAAAATGATAACGCTGATTTAAATAAAGAATTAATTTAATTTATTAAAATATATAGCGAATGAAAACCGTTATAATAAATTCGTAAATGTAAATTTAAAATATAATAATAAAATTAATAAATTCACAACATTAATAAAAAACAAACAAAAATAACTTTTATTTTTCATTTAAAGAATAACTGTACAATTAAAACAAAAAAAATGCTTTTAAAACGAACAATAAAAAAATAAAATAATAAATATAATTCTAATATTTATAATAAAACAGATGAATATAAAATAGAATACGAAAAGCAAAATTGTAAAAATTCTACGCAAGATGAAAATACAAATGTTTAAAACATTTCAGTACATTAACAAACATTTAAATACAACAAAAAACTACAATTACGTTGATCGTATTAGAAGAAAAATATATATTTTCCAGTCTAAAAAGCAAGACTATTAGAAATCCATATTGGCAAATTACATACCTCATATGTGAAAAATGTATTGTAAATAGTAAAGAACATTCATCGTGTTGATGAACAATTTGAGCAGGATGACTAGCTTAGGAAAACAATAAATTTAATTTAAATTATTCACATTTATAATTTGCATTTAAACACGGTACCAAAATAATAATTAATTTTATAAAAAAAAGAGTTAATAAACAAACGTCTGACAATTTTAATTGTTTTTTTTTTAAATTAATTTATTACAATAAATATATTTTATGTACATCTAGACGATTAAAGCTCCTCAATATTTTCAATTTTATTCTAATTTATTCCCAATATGACCAACCTAAAAAATACGCTTAAAAAATAACATACATAAAAAAACTTAAAATACGAGCACACACAATAACCAAAGTTTCGACTAAACTCCTAGGCAAAACTTAAATATTACGCGTTACAATTAACCAGAACAACGCATACATACTATCTTTACGTTAAAATTCCTTCAACTAAACTGAAATTGTTTATCCATTAAAAATAAAAATAAAAAATTTCTTCTTTAATATAAAACACATCTTTAGTCTGAAGCATTATAAGGAAAAAAACATATATATTTCAATGTCAAAAACAGAATTTTTGAGTTAGTTCATCTATTAAATGCGAACTTAGGCTTTGTACAGCACATTATCGATGCAACAGAGATATAACTATGCGTTCGAAAACCGATGGCAATATATATACGTAACTCATTTTTCTTCTTTTTTCGTTTGTTTTTACACAAATCCTATTTCTCAACTCCCCCACCCCGATTAATTTAATACAACTAAAATAAATAAATTCGTGGTCACACAAAGATGAATTTAAAAAAAATGTAAACAAACTGTTAACCTTTAATATAATGTAAATAACAAATTTACCGAAAGTTAATTAACGTTATGTATCGTGTATAAAATATAAACGTATTTGCATAAAAGGTTTAATTATCATATATAATAACCTATTATATTAAACGACATACTCGTACGGCATGAAATATACAACAACGAAAATGCCTAAAAGCAAGCAATTTAAAAACAAATTAAACCATCGTATAAATAAAAAATTAACCGAATTCAGCAAAATCAATATAAATTCAATTTTACAAACAAAATAATTTCAAAAAATAAAACAGCAACACATTATTAAAATTTTCAAAGGATAAATAAATACTCCACATTATTTTACAGTTTTAGTGAATTTGAATAGAAGTAAAGTGCTACCACAATTAATTTTTGACATTCTTTTTAAAGGGAAACTCCAAATTTAAAAAAAAATGATATAATATAAAACTTTACTCTATATAAAAATATAAACAAAGATATACGCCAGGAAGATTACAACAAAAATTTAACGATAACAAAATTTTGCTGTTCCGTAGTAATTTCTTTCGATTTATATTTTCTACAATGCTGGTTATACTCGTATATGTTTATTAAATGGAAAATTAAGGTTGAAACGTTAAAAAAATTACCGTAAAACTCAAATTTAAATCGAACTTCTTTTTGCAAAGATTAATTAAAAATCCACCGTATTAGTCGTTTTATATCACGGTCGACGATTGTATTAATAAATACGGATGGCACAAAACCCACTATATAATAAATAAAATTAATAAACGGTTTACACTGACTAACACTGGTGCTCAACGATCTTCCCACTTCATCAATAAATTGTTACAAGTCCTCCGACACATAAAAGCAACCTTTTTACGTTATTATAATCCGAAATTATTTTTTCAAGAATAACTTGAATTACGTTTTTTACTTCTGAGAAAAGATAAGTTTCTGAACGTATTCTTTCTTTTTCACTATACCCCTTATGATATTGTTGAATAGGCATGAGATCTAGAGACCAGCGGCATATTTTTATAATGCCGCCCAAACATTCTGCCACTAAAGACTTCATTAATGCAGTCGCACGAACTACGGTGCCGTACGGGTTCGAAGCACCAATTTGGCAGAAATAAAAAGTTTTTAAAATTATGGGAAATTCACGGTTAATGTGGAACGGTGTTGGAAGAAGGATTTTTAACTCTCCTATCAGTAAACCACCGAAAACCACGATCTCAACACTCCTTGGCCTTATTCGAAACCAAACTGTTAGACCACAGCGTCTTGATTCGAAATAAATTTTCTTGTTTTCGGAATATAACTAAATGAAATTGTGCCAGTTTCCTTTCAGTATAACCAGATGTTTCAGTATCCAAGTAACCTCTGAAAACAGGTTATAATCGTTTTCATTTGACTTAAGTTAACATGAATTTCGACAACTAAAGCCTACAATCAGAATTACCTTCAAAGAAACTATCCGAAAGACTACTAATCGTGGTATAAAAGGATTAACATTTTGATCCAGACCTCTTCGATCTGAAGTTCTAGAAAATTTATTATTCAATAACACGCTTGTTGACAATTTTCGTGGATTCTAAACAACTGCGTATAAAAGTTTTATTTTTTCCCTTCCGTTATAGCTTTACTCCTACCCTTGAATAATCCGTAACAAATCCATTCTGAAATCGAATTAAAGTATATTCACTGGCTAATTACTGTCTTAAAACAATCGAGTAAAACGTTAAGACAGAGATACATTATTTCTTACTTAACATTTTACTACACGTTACAATACTTCCAATCGCATAAAAAGAAATAACAACAAAAGAATAAACAAAAATTTAAATTGCAGCTGAAATGATACCAGCTGTTTTGCTCAAGTACAGCACTCTAACGGTTAATTTAAGTACAATAATTACGGGCGGGTAAGCTACAACACCACAAACTAACGAATTCAAAGGTTCATATTTTAACGGGTAAAATGACTTTTGGGCCACTCAGTGTATATACAACACTACAAAAACCCCTTTGTATATTCCTCGATGATTTTGAGTATCCTCATATCGCAATGGAAATTCATACGTTAGTCGAATTAGCTGATGATACCCTTATCACCTATAGCGCCGTCTACAAACACACAAAATATGTAGAACATTATACACCGTCATTACGGTTTTCATCACTTCAAAGACAGCTACGTCACCTTTCATAATACCGCAGCATCGTTAATTAACGATTGGCGTTTCACACTATTGAAACCAATATAATTCACCGTCAACCATAGCAATCTCAAAACACCGTCACATACTAATTAATTATAATTATAATAATAGTAAAGCTAACGTAGCTAATAAAAAACGCGTAGCTTGAGGTAACACTTAAAATGACATTCTGTCTCAAATTTCCTTAAGAATAGATTTGTAAACCGTGTAAGTAATAAATAATACGATAAAAACGAAAATAAAGCGGGTATTATTATAATAATTTTACGTTATATTTAATTGGAAGACGATCATTTTAATTTCTTTTGAAAGTAATTTTTACAATTTATATTAGGTAATATAAAAACATTTTCGTAAAGATTATTTTTTATAACTACATAAAACATTAACAAGTTTTATTATAGATAAATACAAAGAATGTGCTACACTAAAAGATTAAAATAAAATTGCTTTTCGTTTTTATTTTTAACAAGTGTAAAAATAATATTAAAAAAAATTAAAGCAGAAAGATACTTTGATAATATATATAACAATTAATGTTATGGGATAAAAGGGGATAAGTGAAAGTAAAATTATAAATACAAAACCCAAACTTGAAAAAACATTTGAAACGAAAGAAACTCATATCTCTTATGTTTAAAATGTTTAATATTATAATGGTAAAAATGTTTGTGTAATGCATATTTAAACACTTACCTCATCTAAATGTTGTTTATATATTTTTTTTATATAGGTAAAGTTAAGATATATTTGTTGTTTCCCTGATATAAACCCTCTTCTTATCTTACTCTAAATAAAAGTTAAGGAGTCTAAGGGGTTTAATACATTTTCGATAATATTTAAAATTCGAGCGGGACTGTCCAAAGAGATATTCTATTTTTATTTTTTCATTCTACAAACGGTATGACGCCATTTCTCTTACTTATTTTTATAAATCTTTGCTCTTAACCCGAAGGGTGGGAACTGTTTGGAATAGTCTACAAACAGTAACTACTGAAAAAAAAAATTTACCTTCCAGTACAGATCGTAATGAACCCTATGCTACTTATAATTTTAGAAGTTTTTTTTTTTTAATGGCTTAATTTTATTGTACGATATTTCTTTGTTATAAAATATACTCGTTTGTATCATAAAAAATTAAGAATATTTTATTATCGGTAATAATTATTACAATTTTTTTTTTTAAATAACGATAATATACGACACTTACGTTATATTAGACGAATGTCTTTCATATTTTTTGTTTTTATTTATACAGTGTACATATTTTTAAAATTTCTAAAATTTTATTTAAATTTTTCTAATTTTAGGTACCGTTTTTTTAAACGCGTACATTTACTATTTATGTATTACACATTATACTATAAGCGAGTGCATTGTTTAACAATTTGTTACGTATGCGTAATACATTTTTCAGTTTTTAAAATAAATTTTAAGTTTTTAAATGAATACACAGTACGTTGTTTTTAGTGTGACGGAATTTTAGAACCGTCTCACATAGCGACTGTTCCAAAATCAAATCAAAATGTTCTCCATACTTCTCGAATATTTTTTTACGGCTTGCGGCGGATTTTTATATTCAAGGAATGTAGCTAGCTAGCTGCATTATGACTTTAAATGAAAATTCTTCTTCGTCGTTTTCTTTCTATATAAGTAACGTCCGGCATTCAAATTTAATATCAACAGGTAATGAAGAAAAAAAGACTGTTTGCGGTGACGGATAACGCCGATGGCATCTTGCAGCTTCTCGTGTAAAAATACAGTTTGCCGTATGCTATCGACTGCAATACGGCTGAGTGTAACTCTTAATATATAAGCGAAAGTAAAATTTTTTTTGAGGTTTTTGTAATTACTGAATTCCTTAGGATTAGAAATCCCTTGGATTTCCTTGGAATAACTGTACTTATTTATCGCATTATTAAATTAATTTATTCAATTTGTTTTTGCATCTGTCTTCTAATGATGAAGTTAAATAATCAAAATACGCATCTAATTATAACAAATTTTTTTACGTTATTGTTTGATGCGGTTCTGTTTCATAGTACGTACGAAATAATTTACCGTAATCGTGCTTTACGTTCTTTATTTCAAATACTCTTTCTCCTAATTACTTCCTCCTACGAGGTGCACAGGGAAGTTTACTTCACCGTACAACAAAATCACTCCATTATTGTATTACCGAAGACAAAAATAGCTTATTTTCTTCTACATTTAGACTATTCAACAAAGTCTATTTGTGTTTCCTAATCTCCACGAAATGAAACAAAAAAGGGTACATTATCACAGAGTTAATATATTACAAATTTTTAAAGCGGGACAGCGCATGTAAGTCAGTTAAATGGTGGAGGTAATGTGGAATGTGTAATCTTCTGCTGTCCAACACGTTTTGAGAAATATATTTATTAATACATCTCTACTTTCCTCAGCCTAACGGTTATCCATAACGGTACAGACATCCATTACTTATTTTTATAAATATAAGCCCTTAGATAAAAATTATTTTATTTTTGTTTTCGTTTAACGAATTATCTATCGATATAAAAAAAGTGGCAAATACCGCGACATAAAATTAATAAAACTTTTTTCTTCAAGATTTTGTAAAAATGTAATTATATCAACAAAAAAATAATACGAGTAACAAATTGAAACGCTTTTTCTAAAATATGTTAAAATTTTGAACCGAAGGCTTCTATGATCCTCTCGAAAAAAACTACACAATCGACTCCTTCAATAAATTAAAAACATTTCAAGGAAAAAACTTCACAGATTAGAACGTAAAGGAAAAAAATATATTTTTTTTTAAATTTCACACGAATACTTTTTAAAACTTAAAGCAACGGTACCGCATACGCAAGCGGAAACAGGTTATTGTAATTTACCCGCTATGGATGTATTTTAACAAAAATTTCCGAGAAAAAAAATTCAAGTAGATAAAATTACGAGTAGTCATTCGTTTTATCGGTTTCTTGCATTATGTTATCTTCTCTTCCATTCCGTTCTCTTACTTTCAACATAGCCTATACCTCGTGCATCTTTAATGATTTGTTTCACAATTTTTATTTACATCTTCTTTTACTACTTTTATCCTCTACATTTCCTTTATTCATTTCCTCGACCGAATCCGAATGGCTTAATGTACTGCACACCAATATTTCCCGTTTTTTACCACTTCTCTATTTTAAATCGTTTTACTTTGTACTTTATCTACACACATCTAATTTTTAGAACAATTTTTTAATATAATTGAAAGTTCTATCCTTCGTTTTTTCCAGATTTTTCTATCGGTTATGTTTCGCTTCTATATTACTCTACACATATAATTTAAACGATTTCATTTTCAATCTCGAATTTTCTACTTGCATAGGAACCGTTTGCCTGATAATCCGAGACTGTACCTATCTATTTCTAATAACATATTCATACCCTTTATAATTTGATAAATTAAAATATAACAATTACACAACTTTTTTTATATAATCTTTATTTTTATCAAATTTCATTAGATTAGTTTTACTCTTTTATTTTCAAATTGTATCTTTTCTTTACAGCACCTTACCGTTTTTACGCTTATAAAATATAAATTACAAAAGATTTTTCGGAGAGCGTTTTCTTCCAGGCAATAAATTCCTAACAACAGAAGAGAAAAATTCCAGTATTTTTTGTTTTTTTAAAATACTACAATCGACTAAATAAAGTGGCTAAATATTACTGTACATTAGGTAAACACAGCATTAAAATACGACCTTGCGAATAATCGTCGTCACATACCAGTTATAAAACAGTATGAGAGCGTTAACACGCGCGCATGAGAACAATATAACTTACTCGGTTTAGCGCTATTTTAATGAATACTAATTTACCGTTCTGTCTTAATACCAAAACCGCATACGTAAATGTATATAAATAAATGCAAGTATTACCACACAAAATTTCATCTTTAATCACGTCATATTTAGTAGAACCTCGCTATACTTATACAGCGTCATTCAAGTTATAAAACAAAAGTGAAAGCGACAATTTATCAGCATTAGTTTCATGTTAAATAACGTTAAGTAATTAGTTAAAAGATTCCTGCAGTTTATCCTCTATTAAATTATAACAACAAAACCATTAAACAATAATAGTTAATGTAATTATAACAAATCAAAATTACTAATTTGAAACTAAGAACTGAAAAAATGAATATAAATTCCTATCTATTATCTTTTTTTCTTCTTTTACTAAAAGATGAAACATTCTATAGTAAAAAGAATAATTAATCTCATTTTAAAAACAGATTATCACATCGTGTAAACATGTCAAAACTTAATCGTTCACAATACCCATATAAAAATTATTTGAAAACCTTGAATCGTCAAATTTTCACATGCATAACTTCATATATATATTGTCGCCGAATGGCTTCGACGACATGTGGCACTTACTAACCTTATGGTAGCCCTGAAAAGGGCCGTTTTTGTCATCGATTGACTTCGACAGTTCGTAATTCGTAACCTTGTAGTGGCCCTGAAAAGGGCCGTTTATTGCCCTAGCTCTGAGAAGAGCCGTTGGGTCCGGAAGCTGGTGTCCGGCGAAGTCGGGGAGTTGCGGCTCGTCCATTGACGTCCGATCGGGCTTTCCCTCAGCGCGGCAGCTGGGTCGTCACTACAGCGTGGCAGTGGTCCCACAGCCCCGCAGTGTCAGGTCGGCATCGGTCGTACTTCACCGGCGCGGCCGAGGCGGTTCTCCCTGAGCGATCCCACGCTGCGCTGAGCCGGCTACTCCTGCTGCTGAGTCCGCCGGCCAGGGCGATTGAAGCCTGGAGAGCTGGAACGGGAAGGTAGCATCCTCGTCCAGCGGCTTCCTCGGCGGGCCGGCGAGGCCTGCTGCTCCGGCGGGGAAGTTGGCATCCGCCGGGAGGTCCCACGTCGAGGCGACCAGGGAACTTCTGTCTTCTTCCATCTTCTTCTTGGTCTTCTCCAGGTGGTGGTCGACGATGAATTGAAAATTCATGGAATGGAATGCAAAGTTGGCAGGAGTCTATTACTCCCTACTTTATCGCAGAGCCTGGACAGAGTCCCTTGCTGCTGGATCTTTCTAATCGGGCTTGTTTTTAAAAGGGTCACTTTTAGTCTCGGTTCTTATTTTTCAATTTTTGTATATTATTATTATAGTGAATTTAAGACGGATTTAATTGCATTCCAATTCCGTTGTTATACCAGCGTTACCGAACCCATTTTATGGGCCGACCGCGGAAGGCTAGGCTTATAAAGCCTGTCCTCCCGACGTAATTCCCCTTCAGACCGTCCACTGAAGTCCTTTCGGTGCTAACTCTTTAATAGGCTAGCAGGAATACGCCACAACGGGGCACTATCTGTGAGGAGGGAGCAATGCGTCCCCTTTTCCGGAGGAGTCGCAATTGCTGGGTTATTTGGTCTGATTGTAAGTTTGAATTAGGAGAGGTTGTTAAGAAGCTCTTCATCCGCTTCTGGTATGGCTGCCCTTCAGGACGCATCTCTGCTGGGCTCTGTTCCGGACTCCAGTCCGTGATGTTGAGACGAGTGGCTGGTCTTCCTTCTTCTTCATCTTCTCCCTCTTCTTCTCCCGAAGACCTCTTCTTTCTTCTTTGGCCTGCACTTTCCAAGAATTGGTAGTAACCGAAGTTACATACCGTTAACCTTGTAATTCCCGAAGCCCCGAAGGGCTGAACGGGGGAAAGTGCAGGTTTATTCGCTCTTCTGTGCTGTTAGTGGCTGCTGGGCAGGTGGCTGCTGGGCAGATGGCTGCTGGGCAGGTGGCTGCTGGGCAGGTGGCTGCTGGGCAGGTGGCTGCTGGGCAGGTGGCTGCTGGGCTGATGGCTGCTGGGCTGATGGCTGCTGGGCTCGTTCCCTCTTTCTTCTTTCTTGAAAGGAAAGGAAGGTAATAGGGAACTTACAAATGGTGGTGCCTATTCCCGATCGCGGTTTTGGGGCGGCGATTTTCTGGAAAGAAGTAAACAGTAATTATTCACTCCACGTAATTATTAACCTTCAGACACACGTGTGTCTGAGAAGGGGTTGGGGGGACCGCGTGGCCGCAGTGAAGAAACCATTTGTTTTGTGGTGGCTGTTGGTATCTGCAACAGAAGAAACAGAACACACACACGGAAGAAAAAAAAAAAAAAAAAAAAAAAAAAAAAAAAAAAAAAAAAAAAAATTTCTTAATTATAACTTTTCTTTCGGCTGGCAGGATGAGACGGCACGTCGAGTCGTTCCACATCCACGTTTCTCCCGTTTCTGAAACAAGAGAAACAGAACAAAACACGCAAAAAAAAAAAAAAAAAAAAAAAAAAAAAAAAAAAAAAAAAAAAAAAAAAAAAAAAAAAAAAAAAAATTAAATTTAGACCGCGTTTTTGTTGTATGCGCGAACTTACCGTATTTGAATTCTTCAAATTATATAACTCGCGAAAAACTAATCACTCGCGACCCCGGAAACGCGTCTGACGCACTATTCCGTTTATGGCTCATGCGATATGGAGGCCCCTAAGCCTGGTTTGTCGATTTTCGGCTACCGCACCGCACCATCACGGTGGTTCGTCCAGTACGGCGTGAGGCCGCTTCCTTACACCTGTTGGAGTTGGGTCCTCTCTGCAGATGTCCCGAAGATGACTGTGTTCGGAAACAGCCGCTCTCCCGAACAGTCTGCGCGCCTGCGCCACCCCCACCTCGGACACGGATTGAAATCTCGCATCAGATCGGAGAGTGGCGTTCCTGACGAACCACGGAGCTCCAAAGATCGTCCGCAACGCTATGTTTTGGACGGCCTCGATCTTCTTTTGAAGCGAGGAGCTCAACACTGCCCCCCATGCCGGGTAAGCATATGTTAGAATCGGCAGTACGTACAGCCGAAAAATGAGCAGCTTAGTTGCCAGTGGGTACGGGCTGGCACTGTTCAGCACTGGGTATAGCGAGGCTCTGGCGGCCTTAGCCCTTCGGGTCGCATAATTTACATGCTCGTCGAAGGTAAGCCGCCTGTCCAACACCACCCCCAGGTACTTAACTGTTTTCTCAAAAGGGATTTTCTCCCCTGAGATTTCCAGCTCTCTGGTCGGTTTTCGTGTCTTGCATGTGAACATCACGGCCACCGATTTTTCACCGTTGACCCTGATTCTCCACATGTCGAGCCACGGTTCCACTAAGTCCAGCTGCCTTTGGAGCCTCCGGACCGCGTAATCCACATTTGCGGATTCGTAGAAATATGCCGTGTCGTCTGCGTAAAGGGCCGTTTTGACCCCATCCGACAGCGGCATATCGTTCACGTACAAAGTGTACAAGAACGGGGAAAGTACTGCTCCTTGGGGAACCCCAGCGGCTATTTCTCTGGTAGAGGAAATCGTTTCCCCTACGCGCACGACAAAATGTCGGTCTAGTAGATATGACCGCATCAGTCTGACATAGCGGTACGGGATCGCCGATCGCGCCAGCTTATAAAGCAGCCCGCTATGCCAAACTTTGTCAAAGGCCTTGGCCACATCCAGAAAAACGGCTGCAGTCACCCGTTTCCTGTTCAGGCCTCCGACAAGGTCGTCTATTATTTTTACCAGTTGGAGGGTAGTTGAGTGACCCTCCCTGAACCCAAATTGCTCGGGCCGCACTTCTCCCTCCATGTATCGCCTCAGTTTTTCGAGAAAAATCCTCTCGAACAACTTAGACAATACCGGTAACAGGGAGATTGGCCTATAATTCCGTGGGAAAAGTAAACTTTTCCCCGGTTTGGGTAAACATACGACTTTGGCCGTTTTCCAACAATTCGGGAAATATCCAACGTACAAAATGGACGTGAATATCACCGAAATTGCTGTGATCACGGAGGCCGGTATGTTCCGGAATGCACGGGCGCTGATCCCGTCGACACCCGGGGCCTTGTCGGGGCTTGTGGCCTTAATGGCTGCGGAAACTTCCGCTTCAGTGACTTGGTCAATCTCTAGAGGGGCGTCCTCCACCTGTGAGAAATAATCTACAAGAAAGGATTCCACCTCGGTTGTGTGCTCGTCGTTCGGGGAGGGAGGGGGGTTTGGAGTGAACTGCTCCTCCAAGGTATCGGCGAATACCTCGGCCCTCTCCGCCTCCGAGTATGCAAGAAAACCTCGCTGCCCCACAACCGGATGGCGAGGCTTCTTCCCTTCTCGCAGTCTCCTGTTCAACCTGAACACCGAGGAGATGTCGTCAGAGACCGAGGCGAGGTATTCGTTCCACGAATCCTCTCGATGGCTTTTTAGCAGTTGTTTTACCCTGTCCGTTTGATTATAAAAGGCCCGCTTATCAGCGGGGGACAGGGTGATTCGATATCTCCTCCTCAATCGTCGTTTCTCCGTTATGGCTTCGGAGATATGAGGAGGGAGGTCGTTTCGAACAACTGCTCGAGTCTTGGCCGATGAGCTGCCTGCCAGGGCCTCGGTCATTGACGACGTGACGCGCCCGACAGTGTCGTCGATTTCCTCCGGGGTGTTCAGGAGCTCAGGATTTACCGGCCTGTACTCCCGCTGGAGGGTTTCGTAGAACCTTTTCCAGTTAACTGACCTTCGGGGTATAGGCGGGGGATCTCGGCCACCCCCTGCCTGACCTAGTTCCAACAGGACAGGGGAATGGTCCGAGCTGAGGTCTTCTATCGTTTCAATCATGAATGGGAGGGTACCCCCCTTCATGACTGCGATATCCAGCACATCAGGCCTACATCTGCCTGTTTGATGCACGAACGTTGGCACCTCAGGGCCTACGACGACCAAGCGGCGGGCTCTCGCCCTTTCGTACAGCAATCTGCCATTTGGATTTGTCAGATTGCTGTTCCATGACACGTGTTTGGCATTGAGGTCGCCCATGAGTATCATGGGCCCATCCCAATTTTCCAGCACGGCATCCAGATCCGCGCCGGTTACCGCGTCGTTCGGCTTGCTATAAGCCGAAACCAGCCGATACACCGTGCCCAGATGCTCCACATGCACACACGTTTGCTCCATCACGTTTGTATGAAGAACAACGCGCGTATGCATGTGGCGTCTGTGGACTAAAACCGCAGTTCCTCCAGAAGAGCGAGATCCGGGTCGAACTGGCCTATCCGTCCTATATGTAAAATAGTTCCGAAGGGTCAGTTGCTTGTTTGGGTTCAAGCACGTCTCAGACAACAGTATCACGTCTATCAGTAGATCCTCGGCCAGACGGCATAGTTCCTCCGTCCGGCCTACTACTGAGTTGGCGTTCCACTGCAAGAGTCTGAGGGTGGGCCTAACCATACCTGGACAGTACAGTCATGAGGCACTCTATTAAGGACTGAATACAGTCCTTCAGAGATTTTGCCTGGAGCAGGCGTGGCAAAACCATCATGATATCTGGCAGGATATCCTTCACTGTCATCTGTGACAGGAAGTCCCTGCCAGTGGTCTCCAACGGGGTAGCCGGTTTCGGATTTCCGCTGGGGGTGCCTTTTGGCGCGGCCGCCCTTTTGGTGGGGCGCGGGGCCACAGGGGCCGCGGTGTTTTTAACAGCCTGCTTGGCCTTCCCAGCCGGAGCAGGCTTTGCCTTTCCCGTCGAGGAAGGCTTGGCCTTCTTCGCCGGGGCCGGCTTTGTCGCCGCCTTTTGTTTTACCACCTTCTTGGTGGTCGCCGCCGGTTTTGGCTTGGCGGGTGTTGGGGAGGGTACCTCCCCTTTTTTCACCACCGCCTTGGCCACAGGTGCCGGCACCTCCGGTTTGGGGGCTGATATTCCCCCACCGGCAACACGGGCCCAGCTGCGGCCGTCAACAGTCGCGGGCTTTTTAATACCCTTGACCCTGTTGACCTGCTCCTTATAATAAGGGCAGCCCCGGTAATTGGCCGGGTGAGGCCCCTTGCAATTAACGCATGAGGCTGGTTCCTCACGCGGCTTAACGCATGTGGCAGTGTCGTGGTCCCCACCACACTTGACACATTGCTGGGCCCTCTGGCAGTAATTGGACGAGTGTCCAAATTTCTGGCATCTGTGGCACTGGGGTGGCCCCCCTCGTGACACAAACGCAGTCACTGCGACCTTGCAGTAAAAAAGACTGCCAAGGTCGTATATGGTCCGGGCCGAAGGAGTTCTCTTGAGGGCCACTAGGCAGGTCGGGGTTTCCCGGCCGTCCCTCGTGAGGAGCTTCTTGACAGAAGTCACCTCATAGCCAAGGGAGGTCAGTTCCTCCCTTATTTCCTCCGGGGCAGCCCCATAGGGGATCCCCCGTATAACCACCTTCAGCTCCCGATCCTTTGGGAGCTGGAAGGAGTGGAAGGCGATTCCCTTAGAGTGCAGGAAACTCTGCACCGCCCGGTAATCTGCCTCGCTGCCCAGCTGCAGCCTGATGGAAAGCCCGGTGCTTTTTGCCACCAGGCGTCCCCCGATACGCGACTTAATGTCGCGCGCTAATGCTGGCCACTCCTTGGGGCAATCCAGCATAATTGGCGGGATTTTCTCCCGCCTGACGGTAGCAGGCTGTGATGGGGCCCCATCATCAGCCTGCGGGTTGGCGGCTGCTGCAGCCTTGCTGCAGCCCGCTACGGGCTCCGCCTCCATAGGAGGTGCGGAGTTCCGGCGTTTCTGGCGCTTCCTAGCGCCAGACCCGCTTTCCTCTCCACCGTCGGATAGATCCGGGGTGGGAGAACGGGGTGGAGGAGGCCTTATTTTTCCTTCCATGAAGGAGAAAAAATAAAACACCAAAAAAATAAAGCAATCAAAAATCAAAATCAAGTCTTATGCCAGCACTACACTTCCTGGAAAACACTGACAAGAAACACAAAAGAAGATACAACCTGTAGACCCAAACAGGTACAGACCAAATCCAACAATTCAAAATAAAACCATCTTATAGTCATCACAATAGTTCAATATAATAGGCCATCAACCTAATGTAACACTAATGACTTCTTAGAAAGTTCACTTTACACTTTGAATAAATAAATAAAAGAGAAATAAAAGATCATGCCATTCTCAACTGAAAGCAGGTAGCTGGCGGCCCGGCTGGTGTCCTCGCAGACCCTTCTCACATTGTCTGTCGACGCAGGTAGAAGTCCTGTTGAACACCTGGCTAGACTGGTAACGACTCACAATTCACAGAGCACAAAGAGATCCTTCCACAAGCAAAGCCAAGGATAGAATCCCCTTGAAAATTCACTCTAGTGCACACTCTTTTATTGGAGCCTGAGAGTGGTGGAAGTGCAGCGCCGCTATGGTGGGAAAACTGTACGGTCATCTGCGCGGTGGGAGTAATGTTTGTATCAGCGCTGATACAAACATTATTCCCACCGCCCAGTTCTCCCACCATAACGGCGCTGCAGTCCCCCCAATCTTAGGTACCAATAAAAGAGCGTGCACGAGGGTGAATTTTCAACTCATCGCCGACAATCACCTGGGGAAGACCAAGAAGAAGATGGAAGAAGACAGAAGATCCCTGGCCGCCTCGACGTGGGACCTCCCGGCGGATGCCAACATCTCCGCCGGAGCAGCAGGCCGGAGCCGCAGGACGCGGACGCTACCTTCCCGCTCCAGCTCCAACTCGCCGGGCTTCAATCGCCCTGGCCGGCGGACTCAGCTACAGTAGCCGGCCCAGCGTAGGATCGCTCAGGTAGAACCGCCTCGTCCGCGCCGGCGAAGGACGACCGATGCCGACCGGACACTGCGGAGCTCTGGGGGCCACTACTACCACGCTGTAGTGGAAACCCAACTGCCGCTGAGGGAAAGCCCGGTCGGACTTCAATGGACGAGCCCCGCAACTCCCCGACTTCTGGGCCCAATAGCTCTTCTCAGAGCTAACGCAATAAACGGCCCTTTTCAGGGCCACCACAAGGTTACGAATTACGTGCCGTCGAAGCCATTCGGCGATACTATATATATATATATATATATATATATATATATATATATATGAGTTTACCTATTTTAAATGAAGGGTACTTTCGTACTCCACAAAACATAAAGAAAAGTAATTTTCACATCGCAATCCCACCATGCGATGGTAAAGTAATACCGTACTTTTCTCCGAAGTCAGTAAAAAAACTTTTTTTTTTTCCACTCTACTCCCCTGGGCCGGTCCGACTGGTTGGTATTGCGCCACCCAGGGGAGTGTCTGGTAAACTCTAACGAGCCTCTCCGCCTACCGGCTAAACGTCCGGCATGGCAGGTCGGCTCGCCGGTGTCAGCTCTTTTGAGTGATTTTCTGTTTGCCCATTTGGAAACCACGACATACCTCAAATAGCCGTAACGTGGCACCGGGTCTTTTCTTACTCTTCTTCTTCATCTGAACCTATCAAAACCCTTGGAGTCCTCAGTGGATCATTGAGAACGACACACCTCAGCGTGCCGTCTCTCACCATTGAGGCTGTCCACCCTACCCTATTCTACACTAGTAACCTAGTCGCCTTTCATCTATATCCTTCTCTGTTAATACTGCTACTATAAATTCCGTAACCTTCTTCCAGTTTATTTCGCTCCTCAACATGTGCTCTAGGACCTCTGCTGGGCTCATACCTATTATGCCACAGTTCCTCCTTTTAATTACCCACCTCTCGCAGCAGAAAAATGTGTGTTCTGCATTGTCAATTCTCTCACAGTACATACATTCTGGACCTGGCCTTCTTCCAACACGATGGAGGTACTCATTGAAATTGCCATGATATGAAAAATGATATGAAAAAACTGCGTGATATGATAATTTAACTCACCATGTTCCCTGTCTAACCATAGTGTAAGATCTGGAATCAGCTCCTTCGTGCGTCTGGCTGGTCCATCCTCCTGCCATATATTTTGCCATCTATGTCTAAGTCTATCTTTTGCTTCATTTGCTTCGAGGCCTTGCGCCCTCTCGATTCTATTTAGGGCCATTAAGTCTATTGGTGGCACCCCAGACAACACGCACAACGCCTCATAGGAGACCGTCCTGTAAGCTGAAACAACCCGCAGCAACAGCCTCCTATGAGTACTAACCAGTCTGTTCAAATTTCTTTTAACCCTGACTGAGTGCCACCACACTGGTACTGCATATAACATCATAGATGTCACTGTGGACGCTATCGCCCTTCGCTTAGTGGGTCTTGGAGCTCTCTGCGAAGACATTATTATATTCAAATTCTTAGTCATCTGTTCACCTTTGGCACATATGTCTATTATATACATATGTGCCAAAGGTGAACAGATGACTAAGAATTTGAACACCGGTTCTCAGTAAAAAAACTGCCTGAGAGTTGCATAACTTTCCCCGCGTTGCTCCAAACAGATTTTGATTTCAAATACGCGTATGCGTTTTAAAATAATGACTTAATTATGCAAATTTTATAATACAATTGCGAAAAATATTAAAATGTTAAATTACGGTCCGATCTGACCCTTTGATCAAATGACATTTTTAGCTTAAAAATTGTTGCAGTATTATATAAGTAAAAATGAGAAAAGTCTAAACTCTTAGTGAACTATTTTTGTCTCATTTGATTCTCTAGATGACGCTTAAACTTACTTATTTTGTAGAAGATGTTACCGCATACAAAAATGTCAAATTTCAATAAAATATGTAATCCCTTCTTAGATAAAACGTTTTCATGAAAAAACATAAAATGGCGGATAGACTGAAAAAGAAGGCATTTAACTTAAGTTTGGCCAATATCTCTCGGGATACTCTGTATAATTTCGAAGTGAGGAAAAAATTTTAAAAATATCGGTACCGTGATGTAACCTTGTCCGACAGGGTTAAAAATCAGAACAAAGCTGGAATACATATAGTTAAATTTTGGGCAAATTTTTTTTTTTTTTTTAGATTACTGGTTTTCAAGATAAGAGGGGAAAACTGTTTAGAAATGATGTTGAATATCCCACCCCTAAACCTGACTGACTTAAAACATCAGAATTTTTTTGTCAACGACCATTTCACAAAAAATAAAACGGTGAAGCTACCTTCCTCTTCTTTTTCAGTCCAAACTTTAATGCCATCAATCCACTCTCCCATATATGGAGATTTTTTGATTCGTTTTGGAAGTTATGTTGAGTCGGTTGGGAAATATTAATCAAAATGCCAGTCGACGCATGAACGTACATCTTCCGCAAATTTCTATGATTTTGTTAAGATTTTTGGATTCTGCTACACAGCGAAAAGACAACTACAGCTGAGAAATTAAAAAAAAAACGTTATTATATTCCGAGATACTCAGAAAAAACATCCTATTTATTAATAACGGTGTAAAGAAATTTAGATGAGCACGTATATTAAATTAAATGCACATGTATAATCAAGACTAAAAGATTACACAGACGTATAATGTAGAACTGCATAAGATAGTAAAGGTTTGCACTAATTAAAAGGAACAATTTTTTTTAAATTATTTTATTATGGATAATCAGAACAAAATATAATTTCTTTCTATAAAATTGTGAACGATAAAATAATTTTAAGCAAATATATCTTGTCTCAGTTGCAAGGCAAGTTACATAAACGAAAAGAATCATGGAATTAAGATTAAGAAAGGAAGTACAGAATGGACTGGAGGAAGAACAAGCAGCGTTTCGTCCGGCTAATGGACATATGATCACCGTCACCGGAAATTCTGTTACAGTAATAATTTAAAAAATAAATAGTAGTCGTAAAACACACATTTGTTATTTCTTGAGTTAGCTGCTGCATTTCACATAGTATCAAACAAATATATTTGCTATGGACCGAGCGAAACGAAAGATACAATAAAAATTAAGAATTATAATTAAAAAAATATATATACACAAAATTTGTTTATCTTAATATTTTGAAATTTATACCAAATTTGTACAAGCGGCTAAATTTATTTATACTAATATTTCTCAATGACAAAGTGAAACAATTATTCTAAAATAGGATGAGCATCAAACACTGACTGTAAAGAAATAATCTACTTCGAAATAAAATCAAGATTAAAATTATATTTTTGTTTTAATGAAATTAAATTTTTAAGTTTTTCTTTATTAAAAAAAAAAAAATATTTAAAAGAAATATTTCTAAAATCCAGTTTTATAACAAAATAATTATTATTTTATAAGATAACACAATAAAGGTAATACAAATAAAAACTAATATACTCGTACACGGGACTACGTGACTGAATGAAAGAAGGTTAATAATTTCAAGATGAAAAACAAGCGTAAAGCAAACGATCGCCTTTTAATACATTTATGGATTTCGTTTAACAAGTAACGCAACCGACGAAGTATCAGATCCCGGATTTTATACAGAAATTCGAAACCCACTGCTGTTGTAATACTATTTTACGTCAATGATACCATTTTAGCGAACGAAAAATTATAAGTCGTTTAACGGGCGACTGTATTAAATGAGGAAGAATGAAAGTTAACGCCGATAAAAGTAAAATGATGCGGCGATGAGGGCGGAACGGTAAAGTATTTCAAAGAATGAAATATAGAATAGGTGGAAAACAGACCTCGTCTATTTAAACAGAAAAATTGTAAATCGTTTCCAAGGTTGATGTTTCGGCCGCTGAACTTCCTGAGGTATCACTCGCTGAAAATGTGCTAACGGTGGTAATATTTCGTCCGACGCATTACAACGTCAACTGTTATAATCGTTAAACTTAATTTCTAAGGAAGGTTTATACACTTAAATTATTAAATGAATTTTTAAGCAAGAAACCATCACCTGAAGATTAATTTCGCTCAATTTTTTTTAGAAAACCTCATTTTTCCTCGACAGGTCTTTTTATATAATGTCATCGTGTTTATTTTATGAAGTTTTATTATAATTATTAATGGTAATTACAAATATAGATCAAACATAAATATAGCAAATAGCTTCTAAATTTTTCTTTACAACTTCAACAATAAAAATAGTAAAAAAAAAAATGCAAAAAGACTACGAGAAAATTAAACGTAGGCGTTCGAAACTAGCGGATCGTATTTTAAAAATATTATCACCAAGTTATATTTAGTTTATTTACGGTTGAATTAACAAATTTATTACATGCACGCTGAAGTAAATAAATAAATCATTAAGAAATGTAAAAAATATTTTTTTTTTTTAATATTAAATTTTTTACTCCTTATGTGTACGTTCCAATTTTTTCGACTACTGAACAATAAGCAACCCCCCATGGCCCAATGAGATGAGGATGATATGTATGACATGAAAATGAAGTATAGTCTTGTACAGACTTAAGCCAACTATTCCTGAGATGTGGTGTACTATGGTACACGATATCCACTGTCTAGTATTCAAATCTATATAAAAGCGACTAACGTTTACTAGGATTTGAACCTCAGAACCTTTGACTTAGAAAATAGCTGTTAAACAAGTGAGATGCGACGAAGAGTTAACCTATAGACCATCATACCTTAATCGTACAAATATTAAATTAATGAAGATTTTATTAATAAAAATATTATTTTCTGAAAATTCAAATATTTCATCATCATAATTACCACCGTGTTAATTGATCTTGTGATGTAGTAGAGAGAAAAAAATCCCTTTCGGCACGTCGGAAGGCGGAGGTAGGCTTCACCGGTTTTAAGTAGGGGATAAAAAAAAAATTTTCACCTTAAAGTTAAGAAAAACTTTAAATTTACTCAATACGATAACGGTTGCATGCGAAAAAAGGTTTCACATGTTTAGCATACAAGCCCCATCTTCGTACAATTCCAGCAACATTTTGGTCATTCCTTGCCGTATGGATTGGTCATATCAAAAATTGTTTCAGACAAATGTTTTAAGTAATGTTTAGAGGACTAACGATCACTTTAAACCGATTCGATACTCTGTTTATTAAGAGACGTATGATTTTTGTTGTCTTCGAAACCCCATTTTTTCCACCCCCTGAGCCAATGGTTAGCGATATCAAAAACCTTTATTTAGATAAATTTTAGGCCCTTATCCAAAGAATAGTAGGAACTTTAAAACGAATTCGATTTAGTGAATAAGAAGGTTATAATACTTTGTTTTTTTTTAAATCCACCCCATTTCCACCCCCATCGTCCGATTTTGGCCGTTAACTAACTCGACCAAGATTTTGGGTCGAGTTATTTTTAAGGAACAATTTGAAAACGACTGGCGCAAAATTATGACAGTTATTATCGTGTCCACAAGAAAAGTGAAATAAATAAATAAATATATATATGTGTGTGTGTGTGTGTGTGTGTGTGTGTGTGTGTGTGTGTGTGTGTGTGTGTGTATAGACTTTTGAGCTGACAGTGGTTTGTGAAACGAGAATAAATGTCAAAATTTTTCGGAAGTCGAATCATGGTACCCATTTACAATAGGTAGCTTTCTTATGAAATCTACCTAACACCAAATACAGTTATATAAACATTTAATAAACTTCCATTAGTTAACTTTCGGGATTATCTGGCATCGTCAGTTGGTGATTAATATTACGATTATATATAAAAGTTATTCCTTATAGATAATCACGAAAGTTAACTCTTGGTAATTTATTAAATGTTTCTGCGTTTGGTGTTTTTCTTTACTATATCACGCGCGCGCGCACGCACACACACATTTACAACATATTAAACTATTTTACATGCATGCACAAATACTTATCAAAAATAACAAACAACCCTTTTAATTTCAAACAATTTAAAAAAAAATTACAAACAGATGCAAAACATGTTTTAATTTTTCTGTAACGTTTTAATAATGTACTCCGAGATATAAAACTTGATAAAAATATTCGGAATTACTCTTGGAACATGTTGGTAATGGATATTCGTAAATTTAACAACTTTTCCAAACGCTTAATATGAAGTTACGGCACGATTCAATCCTACGATCGGGGAGAACTGTTAAAAAACCTGCTTTTTAGCGATTTTTTTTATGGTGTTGAACAAACAATAACAGCAATATCTGTTTAACATACCTTTAGTACGGTACTCGATTCCAATACAGTTATTCATTTATCTAAGTTACAGTGTAAACGAAGAAATTTAAAATCGCACCGAAATAAGTAAGCAGAAATATATTAATAATTATGAAACACATAGCAAAAAAAAAGTATAATTCAGCTTTGCTGTATTGAACAGAAGAAACTTGGAACACGCTTAAAAACATAAAGAAATAATAAATGCAGAAATGATATTCTTTAACAGGACCCTCCTAGGTCGAACTATTAGTGAAAAAATAACGAAAGTATGAGAAACTGAGAGAAATATTGAAAATTAGAGTAATATTTTTATTTACAGGCAAGGTAAGAAACGAAATCGAAGGAGGACGATAGAAGAAAGAGGCCAAGAAAAAAATATCAACAAAATGTACGAGTCATCAAAGAAAAAATACAACTATCATTTGAGAACGCTTGACAAAAAAAGGATATGGTGATAGAAATTGCCCAGTATAACGTAAAAGGACATTATAAAGAGTAGAATAAACACGCTAAGTTAATTCCTTTAGATACAACCGAAATGATAAAGTAACAAATTTTAGCACATCGTTTGCAAAACTAAAAGAATTTATAGGTTTGAAGCGGATTAGCAGTATGCCTGGACTGAACGCCTTCCTAACAACGAAGAAAGATTTTATCTCGATATTCTACAAATGATTGTACAAAATCTACATATTCTCGTAATTTTCGAAATATTTCGTATGTACCTAAGAAATGGAGAAAAAAGGAGCATCTCTTTTCCTGTATCGGGTACCGGTACTTAAGAGGAACACTAATTTATATTTACTTCGGAAAAAAAATTTATTCTACTCTTCGAGTAAAGTTTTGAGGGACAGAACCCGTGGTGATACAACAACGGAAGTGGGGTACCTCCCCACTCCCGTGAACATCTGCAACTAAAGCTAAATGTTATCATTAACCGCATTTAGAAGTCATCGTAAAACATTAATAAAATCCGATTAAGCAAGTCTGAAGACATCAAGCAAATCGATACTTCACGAAAAAAGTAAAGAATTAAGATTTATTATCCCCCACCCCTGAATGAAACTATTCAAATAGATAACCAAAATGACAAACTAACGTAATGGAATCATATAATTAGTACAAGTTTGCAACTATGAATCCAGAAAAACTAAAAAAGCAGTGTTTTTAATCCCCCCCTTTTTTATGGGGTTTTAAATAAGACAAAACACTATTAGTATCTCAGAGCAATCTAAGGGGCATTACATTACGTGAAAAAAATTTACTCACCCTTTGAATAAAATTTTGAGACACGAGACTCAAAAGATTCATACAAAAATCATCGCGTCAAATTTCAACCAAATCTGTCCACTCGATCTGGAGACATCAAACAAAATCACGTCAACACAGAAATCCTTCGGAATTTTTCAGAGCCCAAATTGTGTATTTTTGGTTACAGGGTGGGGGGGTCATGATAGTCAAGATCTACAAAAAAAAAGACCCGATGCGCAAGATTTAAATCAGTTAGGATACTTTCCGGTATATAGTAAATATCCGGGATATACTTTCCGGGATATAGTAAACTGTACTACATACCAAACGACTATGATTTTTGTTAAGTATGATCATTTAGGTGGCGTGCTGCGAAATTACAGACGCGTTCGATTAGTCGTTTATTTGTATCGATCGATAGTGTTTTGCTTGTTAGTAGTTTGTAGCGAGTAAAACAAACAAGTTTTGACGTCTTATAGATGTATAAAATTGAAGTTCGAGCTGTTATAAGATACTTTGTTTTAAAAGATTTAACCCTGAGGGACACACAAAAAGAGTTCCACTTTAAAGGATTTTCCTCCTTGTTTTCGACTGTAAAATAAAAGGCAATTAAATTTAAACGTGGTCACAAAATCATTCAAGATGATGAACGCTCGGGGCACCCAAAAAATCGTAACGACCGACGAAATTGTCAAAAAATCCACATCCCGTATTAAATGATCGTCGACTGAAGGTATGCGACCTGACTGACATCGCAAACATCTCAATAGACCGTGTCCTCCATTACATATTACCCCGTATTTTAGACAGGAAAAGCTATCCGCTGAATGGGTGAGGCGTTTGTTAACAGTCAATAGAAAAGGCATCGACTGAAAATTTCTCGTGGGAGTTTAGACTTATTTAACCTCCATTCCGCCAAATTTCTTCGACATTTTATAACAGCAGCTGATACATGGATTCACCACTACAAGCCGAAGACTAAATAGCAGTACAAACAGCGGGTGGATGCAGGTGAGAGCGCTTCAAAGAAAGCGAAAACAATTTCACCTACAGGAAAAATTATGGCTATAGATTTTTAGGTTTCTCGATGGTGCTGTGCTCATAGAATATCTGGAAAAAGGCAGGACGGACCATCATCTAGGCTTTACTACTCGATCAATTGAAATGTGCTACACTCAGGTTAAAATTTACATCCGGCCGAAAAGAAAGTGCTCTTACAATAATGTGCCTGCAATCACGTCTTCGTTTATCGCTGCAAAAGTGACCTACGCTTCGAAAAGCTTGCACATGCACCGTATTCGCCGGATTTTGCTCTCACCGATTACTATTTCTTCCCAAACTTGAAGAAATGGCTCGCTGGACGAAGATTCACGTCAAACGATAAGTCAAAGTTGAAACAACCAATTATTTTGCACGACTGGACAAATCGCATTACACTGAAGGTATTAAAAGTTGGAAAGTCGTCGGTCTAACCGCATCAAATTGCAAGGTGACTGCGTTGAAAAACACAGATTTTTGAAAAATCTTGTTTCTTTGTCAGACCGAGAACTTTTCGAACAACCTGTATTCTTTAAAAAATCAGCTATGTTTTTACTTCTTAATTATAAATAGTTTCTAAATTTTAAGAGCGCATAATATATGAATAAATTTATTAAATAATAAACTTTAAAACAGATCATCTAACAAAATGTGTTGTTTTGTACAGATTCGATTCATAGTTCTAAATGTGTAATTCATATTTATTTGTACAAAGTATAGTTATTTTATACGCGTACAAATAATTACTGGCTGTTTTTTTATAATAACCATATAAAATGATTTTAGACAATTTTAATGGAAGTGGAAATGTTTTCCGCTAAAATTAGGTAGCTGAATTTAGTTTCTAAATAAACCTATTTTAGTAATTTTTTTAATTTGGAGAGAAATATTTAAAATATAATCAGTGTGGATTACCGCTAACCTATTTTTTTTTACACATTTTACGTGATCCTTTTCCATTTACATATATTCATGAACTATTGTCTATTTCGGTCGGGTGGAGAATATAGTCAGTAGACTGTGCTTTTCTATGTTCAATCTATCTTTGATAAAGTTCTATCATGTTTGTCCGATGTAGAACTTTTTGCAGTTAAAGCAGTTTAGTTTGAATAACCCGAGGCAATGCGATTTATTTGTTGAGTGTTTCTTCTGCGAGAGATATTCAAAGAGAAAAACTGGGAGTATTAAAATTTATAATTCAGTTTACAACATTAATAATCCACTTTCTTAATTACAATTTAAATTAGTTTTATTAGTTCTTTTTTCTTTTTTTTTTCTTTTTTCCGTCGAGTTAAAAGCGCAGTGGTAAAAAAAACTGCCGACCTCCGTGATGTAGTGTTAGTGTCTACGCCTTACAACCGCCTATCATTTTAAATTCGAATTATGATTAGGTTTGATATTTTTCCCACGCTGGAAAATTCATCAAACCATTACATTGAATCGGGTCTAAGTAACTGTTATAACGGAAGGAATTACAAAATATAATATTAGATGGTCGTTACTTTGAGTTACTAATGACTTTTCTGTTAACTACAATCTCATTTAATTATAATGATTTCTATTAAACACAAAAGTTTAATGAGTATATAAGGTAACTCATTACAGCCGTAAAAAAAAAAATAGTCATATATTTTCAAATGATTGTAAAGCTTCTGCACTAATGATGAAGTTATTCATTAAAAAACCTCTGAAAACGCCTAAATTAGGGGAGAAAAACGAGAAGAATTTATAAATTACATTAAAATCGTATTTTTTAGAATGTTTTTGGTACCTTTCATATGGCCGTTAAATTAACAGCTGTCAGAAAACTTACTAATAGGGAATTTTTTTCAGTCATCTGATGACGAATTTTAGTAATGAAAAAAAAATGTATATACCAAAAGGAGTATGAAGAGGGGAAGGTAAAATAAGATCAGCCTCAATTTTCTACCGATAATATAAAACAAATTGTTAAAGCTTCAAACTTATCGGAAATATATATATATATGTGTATAAGACGACCAGTTTATTACAAACTAGATTTACTACGGTATATCTAGTTTACTTACATACTTACACTGAAAACTTTGTTTAAATGGGATTTTTACAGTCGTAACTACTGGTTTACGTAATATTTTATCAACTTACCCTTCGGTAATAAAAAAAAAAGGAATCTTTATTTTTTTATAATATGGTTACCGTATAATTTGATATATAATTAACAGTAATATTTATAAAGAGAACTCCCGGATCAATAACTCATCCGATCATTACTGGAGGGGAAAAAATGAAAAGATTTACTTTCAATAATTTTAATTTTTTGATTCAAAATTATATCAATTCTGAACATTTAAAAAAAAAAAAACAGATTTAACAAGACAACTTATTTTAAAAACGATTGAATAAAGCATAATTCCTTTTAGTACTCAATATTCAAAAACTAACAAATTCCCATATTATTACTAAAAAAAAAAAAAATCTGATGTGGGCACTACATGACTTCCTTTACGCCTATTAAATTACACACACATTTTTTTAAAAAATGAAAGCACATAAAATTTGTTCATTAATAACTTCTGATATTTTTTCATATTTTTTTGTTATTTAACTATTTATTATTTACTGTAAATCAATATATTCAAATTAAAAATAAAGTTAAAAAAAGTCGAATTTGAACCGATGCGCCTTCCCCTTGTAAGACCCAAATATTTTATTAAGATTTCATTTGGCTATAACTCTGGAACCGATGAAAGTAAGTACCACTTATGACATTTCGTTGAAAAGCTCTCAATGAAGGCTTATTACTGCAGTTAACAAAAAGTCCTAAACCCAAATGTTTTGGATTTTGGGCTTTTTTGGACACTTTTCGTCCAGTCGATTGCAATTAAAAGGGGAGGAGCACAACTAGATGTTATAACAGTCCTAAATACACAATTTCAATATCCTACAGCTAATCGTTTTTGAGTTATGCGAGATACGTATGTACAGACGACACGCCGAAACTAGTCAAAATGTATTCAGGTATGGTCAAAATTGATATTTCCGTTGAAATCTGAAAACCGAAATTTTTTGCGATCACAATACTTCCTTTACTTCATACAAGGGAGTAAAACTGATTTTTAGGATAAAAAAGTAACAGTTTAGGTTATAAAGGATGTTCCGTTCCACGTACAGCCGTCCGGTGCTGCGATCTAGTGGCTGCTAGCGCTCACCGGAAAGTAAAGCCGTACTAGCATTCTACATTAGAATCCCGTCCAGTGCGGTCGCATTTTTCATTTCGTCCAGATGGACATCAGTGTTACTCATAGTTACTAGCATTCGGCGGTCGAATCTGATCCAAGTCGGTCACGTCATACTCTTAGTCCGGATAGACTCCATTCTTTATTCGGATGAACCTTAGCATTAATGGTTTATTTATTTTTATATGTAAAGTTATACGTAGTTATGCCAAGTTATACAAGATAATAATTCATTAAACCATTATTCAACAAGCAACAAGGCGTTGTATTTATTCATCACCTATGAAAATACAGTCCAACCTCGCTCTAAAATCTACCAAAGGGAAACATTAATAAATCAAAAAGAAAAGAATTAAAATAGCTAATTTTATAGCCGTAGCAGAACTCAAATTTTAATAAATTTAATTTACCTTAATAAATTTCACGAATGAATATTCCACGGCACTGTCTTGAAAGAACAGGACAATACATTTCTGACCCGATCGAGATTACATTTTCTAACCGTATTTTGTAAGTACAATGCAAAATGTTGATATTTGTTTGGATAGCAGATTTCAGTATTTTACAGTAACGTACAGGTATATATTTATATTTTTTACTATTATAGAAAGTATTTAATTATTTCCTTCAATCACTGTATCAGTATTTACTTATCAAAAAATTTCTCTTCAATTAAAAAAAAAGATGATGTAACGATACGATAACCTACACGTAAAGGATACTTATCTACACTGAAAGAGAAATCGTCAAAGCAATTTCAGGGTTGATGTTGCAACTTCAACTCCATAAAATGTTGATCAATATTCGTTAGCACAAGTTGAAGTCAAAACAATTTAAAAATAAACAAAATGTTGGGTGTGTTAATAAAATTTACATGTAACCCATTTTTCCTATTTTTTCTTAAGTTTAGACGAGATTTTTAACACCGGATGTCTTTCTTAACAGCAAACTATTAGAAAATCACAAAATCATATAATTTAAACAAAGGGACATCGTACACTTGCTTATATCAAGCTCGATGTTATTTCCTTTAGATATATATTTACAAACCGAAGAATTAATTAATAGTTGCTAAGGCAACGGCTTTCATAGATAAAGTTGTAGTAAAGTAAATACAATACGGATATAATTAATTGCAGATATACAAACTTAAATTTACGTCAATCGACCTTGGCATTACTAAACCACAGATTGTATAATAATAATTACTATTATTATCACGAAAGTAGGGGGAGAAGGCTCAGGGCACTTAGTCGTAGGACTTATCCACGACCGAAGACAAATCTAGTAACTTTTTAGTGTAATAACTTTCCCAGATAGATTAAAACACTCGATGATAAGTCACATAAGACGTAGTATTATTTCTGTTCAAGGCCTCACAATATATTATGCATTCTCTGAAAATTAATGACAGAGAATACACATTCAGAGTTAGTTCAGACTGCGCAGTTGATTAGACTGTTAGACATTTACTGATTAATTATTTTTATTTTAGATTTTAAATTACAGGGGACAGTTGGTATATAATATTATTCATATATAAATAAATTAAATTGAACCTTAACGACAATTCATCAGCGTTCTCTTTTCCACCACTTTCGGTCATTCACTTTCTAAAATGAAAGTACTCTCGTTGTATATGTTCGGTTCTGAATAAGATTTGCTTAATTTCATAACACTTGCGCATCGCTAAGTAACTAATGATATTCTTTTTCAAATTGCTGGGTCAACTGCGATTGTTCTTGATTAGCAAAAGCTAACAGAAATTAATGGGGGTAAGCTCAAAACAAATCAGTCCTTTATCTAAACCGATCTGAGTAGTGGGAAAAAATGCAGTTTAATCTTTACTGTAGCGGTAGAGTTCATCTATATAAGTTACGTTTTCCCAGGCCTACCTTTATAGCGGTAGCTCCTACTAACCGGACTAAAAAATTCAGCTTTTAACAACTGCAATACATTCTGTATATACTGTTAATTAAAACCTGATAATTACTTCCTTGTACGAAATAAAGGAAGTATTGTGATGCCGAAAAATTTCGGTTTTCTAATTGCAACGGAAATATCTATTTTGACCATCCCTGAAGCCATTTTGACTAGTTTCGGTGTAATGTCTGTACGTAAGTACGTGTGTATGTACGTACGTATGTATCTCGCACAACTCAAAAACGATTAGGATGGTGAAATTTTGGATTTAGGACTGTTGTAACATCTAGTTGTGCACCTCCCCTTTTGATTTCAATCGACTGAACCAAAAGTATCCAAAAAATGCCCAATTCAAATAAATCTGGATTTTGGACTTTTTCTTAACTGCAGTGATAAGCCCTCATCGAGAGCTTTTCAACGATGTATCACAAGTGGTACTTACTTTCATTGGTTCCAGAGCTACAGCCAAATGAAATTTTAATTAATGAAATATTTGGATCTTATAAGGGGAAGGCACATCGGTTCGAATCAGCTTTATCTCCTTTTTTTTTATTTAAATATATTGATTTATTAATAATTATTAACCTCTGAAAAACAATTTTTACAAGAGATAATTCAACGATAACAATAAAAAAAAATATATGAAAAAATATCAGAAATTATTAATGAAATAAAATTTTATGTACTTTCATTTTAAAAAAGTGTGTATATAATTTAACAGGCGTACAAGTAAGTCATGTGGTGTTCACATCAGATTTGGCGAAACATCTGATTATTCGTTTTTGTTTTCATTTTGTTGATGGCTACATCATAATAAGTTAAAAAACATAGTATTAGATAATTATAAAACATACATTTTTTTTAAAGAGTAATAAAGGGACTTTTACTCTACCCTAATATTTCAGGTAAGATGGTTGAATTAATAACTGTATAAATATTTGATGTTAACTAATATTTTAGTTATTGTGCGATTGTCCACTTTATTAAAGAAATCGGAGGATCGTATCTCACTTTCAAATGAAATAAGTTTAAATGAAGTGCAGCAAAAAATGTGTATATATAACTTAATAGGCGTACAAGACGTATAATTTAATAGAGTCTATGATTCTACTTGCCGCCTGCACGGTATTTGCCGCCAAAAACCTTACTGGTTTGTACTAGTATGGTTTTTGGCGGCAGCGCTCTGCCGTGCAGGCGGCAAGTAGGGTCATAGACTGGGCCACTGAGGTTTAAACAAGGCTCGTGGAGAACTAGAGAGATTCCTTTGTTTATTTCTTTGGACGTAAGAAACGCTTTTGGAGCTATAAAATGGCAGTATATCAACAATGTTCTAGAACAAAAAAGATCAGTCCATATTTACGGAAGCAGATTAGGGAATATCTCTCGGAAAGAGCATGTGTAGTGGAAGCCCAGGAAGAGTCACTTTAGTTTAGTCTGTACGATGGGGGTGCAAAAGGGGTCAGTCCTTGGCCCATTACTGGTGGTTTTGACGTACGATGAGGTATTACATCTGGAGTACCCGAGAGGAACAACAGTGATCGCATATGCTGATGATCTTGCTGTCCTTGTGCAAGGCAGGACGGTGGCCGAGGTACAGGAGAGAGCAAATTCAGTAGTGGGGATTATTAGTGACTGGTTGGACTCCAGAGAACTAGCTTTGTCTGTACAAAAATGTAGGTACATCATGTTCACGGGTAGACGGGTTTTGCAATCACCAAATGTACTCGTTAACGGACAGGCGATTACTGAGGCTCGTAGCTTAAAGTATTTGGGTATAACGTATCTGAACACATCTATAATATATGTCAAAAAGCGGAAGGCATGGTTAAAAGCTTGAATGCTATTATGTCCAATCAGACAGCTCCGAGAACGTCCAAGAGGAGACCGATTGCCTCGACGGTAGCGTCCTCACTGCTGTATGCGGCGCCTGTTTGGTGGTCCTCTGTTAGATGCAAAAGGAACTATACTAGGCTGGCAGAGGTGCACAGGAGACTGTTACTGGGCGTAACATTGCATATAGGAGGTCTCCTATGAGGCGCTATGTGTGTCGTCGAACGTACCTCCGATAGATCTAATGACACAATATAGAGTTGAAAGAGCACAAGGACATGAAGAACAGGAGGTCAAGAGAAAATTATCGCATAGATGGCGAGAAAGATGGAACGGTGAAGGAACTGTAAGACGGACTACAGAACTGATTCCCAACTTATCAGCCTAGCTCGAGAGAAGACACGGAGAGATCAATTATTACCCGACACAATACTTCATAGGACGTGGAAACTTCAACAGTTATCTATACAGAGTCGGTAGAAGATCGGAACCAGTTTGCATGCACTGTGAAGAAGTCGATGATGCAGATAATACATTCTTATACTGCCGCAATTGGTTACAATTGAGAAATAATTCGGGCCTGGCTGGTAGAAGACCTGCAGATATAACAGATATAATGTTATCACACGAAGATCAATGGAAAAGAGTAGAAGATTTTATAAGAAAAGTCCTCAAACAGAAGGACTTAGTCGAAAGGATGTTGGCATACTAATTTTTTAGAGTAGGGTAGGGTGGACAGCTCCAGTGGTGAGGGCCAGCATGCTTAGGTGTGTGGTCTCAATGATCTGCTGGGGACTTCGGGGGAGAATTAGGACAACAGGAATAATAGAAAAGACCCGGCACCACGTCAAGACAATGCAATGTATGGCGTGGTGTCAAATCTGGGCACTAAAAGGAAAATAAACTCTCAAAAGAAAAAAAAGTCAAGGCGTACAAGGAAGTCATGTGTGTCCACATCATATTTTTTTATTACTACGGTATACTACGCATATGCACGAATATCTTATAAGACTCACAACTAGGCGGAATTTGGATTCAAGAAGATTTCTGAATTAGCGTTTTCCCTAAATGTTGCCCCGTATATAATCCCAAATTATTACAAACCCATCATAAAAACCTACTGCTTTTGCGGCATTTAAATTGATACCACAAACAAGATCGGCGCATATAAAAATCGAATATATAAGCTAAATCTGTAAAATACAAATCAGATTTATAATACTTGTATACCAAATAGAATTAGTGATCGTATTAAATTATCATTAAAACAAATCTTTTAATTTATTATTTTTAAAAGCAGACTGGATGTCAAACTATTCGTATTTGTATATCATCAAAAATAACTCTAAAAGGATAAAAATAATTATTCATTTCACACTGAAAAATTATGTTTTGGTAAACCACAAATGTAATTAAATTTAAACATTTTGTTTTAAAAATAAAAATGTTACTCTCAAAAGAAGATATTATATAAATCGTAAAAACTCTTTCTTTTAAAAAAAATCATTGCGCGAACTATAGGTATTTTATGGCAAGTAATAAATATTTTTATGACAATCCCAGGGTAGTAGCAATATTAAAAGAGCTTCGTAATTATATACTGTAACAACAATATACTACCAAATAACTTGAAATTTTAATAACACAACAATCCCTACAAAATAAGTGATAATTAATATTTTACTCTTTTATTTTTTATTTTATTAACATTAACTCTTCACTTTTTTCGTGATAAAATAATCATTTTATTTCTGTTCTAAAATTAAATAAATATTTTTTCCTTAATTTAGGATTTAATCCAGAAATAAAAGGAAAGCTGTTCTGGTTTATAGAACACGTAATCATCTTCTTTTTTTACATTTTCTCCTATTTTTAGATCAAATAATTATCAACCATTACACTCTTACATTCGCCCATCGACACTTAAGTTTGATACTTAGAAACGTTACGTTTTTATAACAAACATAAAAAAAAGGAAATCTTTCTCTACACAAAGAGTATCAATCTCAATGTTTCTTTTATCAATCTCATTTTCTATAGGAAAGTTTTCGCTCATATTTGCACAATACATTTCTTACATGTAAATAAATAGAAGATTACTGTAACTAAAAAAAAAAAAAAAAAACTCTGTCGCAGTTACTGCGTCAGTAAAGGGGATTTCCTGGTTTTAGTTACGAAGGAAAGGATGTTTCACTGCTTTAATGATTTTTGAAAATAATATTCCTTTACGTGGTTTTTGTATTTTGAGTTATGTTAGTATGTGTTAAAACGATTAAAACTTCAAAACTAATTTTTGGACGCAAATCCCTTTCCTTCATATCAGATCAAATCAGGTGCTATGTCAAAACTAGCTTTTTTTATATAATTTCTTTTTTTTTACCGACTTTTCGGAGAAAAGTACGGTATTACTTTCGGTCGCATGATGGAGGTGAGAAGGAGAAAATGAATTTTCTTTACGTTTTGAGGTATGAGGGGTACAAAAATATCATTCTCTTTAATCGGGCTTTTCTATTCCAAATTGCAGGGTCATCTCTCGGGAGATGATTATATAGCCAAAAAATAAAAAAAAGTTCATGTAAATATAGATCAGAAAACGGTTCGTTAGCAAGTTACCGGCTCGCCAAACATTTGCGAGCCCAAAATCATGCTTTTTGCTTCCTGTGTGTAATTAAAACGTATAAAAATCTTGCGGTACAATTCGAGGGGTAAATTTGGCGCTTCCTTATGATTTTTTACTAAGAACTTGAATAAAAGTCCTAAACCTCTATCTCACTTAGGTTATAAGAAAAACGGGGTAAAACCCAAAAATGTTTTGTCGGAAAATACACTTTGAGAATTTAATTCTGAAAAAAATTATGTAAATAACGTCTATTACAATTAAACACAGATTTGAGAAGTTCAACTTTAATAAAAAATAAAACATAAGAACCGGATCGAAAAAGGCGATACGATTTTAAACAGACCAATTTTCATCATCAATGTTTGAACAACATAATGTAAACGAAAACAAGTAGAAAACATACCGATAACGGTAAAAAATGAATGAAAAATAGGATTTTAAAAATTTAAAATCACATACTTTTTGGTTTTTTCTAAAGATTATTAAATATCAAAACAGTTACGCGATAAAGCTGCAAATGTTTCTTTAAAGCACTGCTCAATGCGGCCGCCATTCTGTTCAGTGCATAGTTCAGCTCGGCGAATCCGTGCAAGCCGGGCACGACTAATAGTATGTCGAAACGAATCGGTTCCTGGGAACCGATTCGTTTGAAAATCAACAGAGCTCTATTCTTAATAGGTCTTTCTTTTTCCTGTTTAGCCTCCGGTAACTACCGTTTAGATAATTCTTCAGAGGATGAATGAGGATGATATGTGCGAGTGTAAATGAAGTGTAGTCTTGTACACTCTCAGTTCGACCGTTCCTGACATGTGTGGTTAATTGAAAACCAACCACCAAAGAACACCGGTATCCACGATCTAGTATTCAAATCCGTGTAAAAATAACTATCTTTACTAGGACTTGAACGCTGTAACTCTCGACTTCCAAATCAGCAGATTTGGGAAGACGTGTTAACCACTAGACCAACCCGGTGGGTTATTCCTAATAGGTCTACATCACCCCATCATGTTTCGTTAAAATCGATTAAGATTTGTGTCCGGTAGAGCGGACGCAAATCTTAATCGATTTTTTTTTGTTATGGAAAAAATCTTACACATACGTACGTACGTACGTACGTATACAAGTACAAACATAACCGGGCGCAGTAGCGATTTCCAAATTTTTAAGAAAAACGCATCGCCTATATCGTTAACTTTAAAATATTTTATTATTATTCGTCATAACTAATTATTATCGTATTGTTTTAACATAATGACGTCATTTTATTGTTCAAAGTATTTTTATGCGAAACTACTGTATAAGACAATCGATCGGAAAAATACCGTAAAAACGTTTTAGAAAACTGAAAAATATTCAATTTACAGTTTCAGGTGAAAATTATAAAAAAAATGTATTCGAGTCAATCCAAGCTTTCGCTCTCAGATTATTCATCTTCAGAGACACCAATCAGGAGCGTTAGAATTGTGGTGCTGTTACTTGCAGGGCTGTTTGAATCGGGTGTGAAAAATATTTTGCTTACGATCTGCAAAGGGTGCTTTTTAAGAGTATAAAGGTTACTTAAATATTTAGAATTCTACGAGTTTTTGGATAGTTCGAGCTTAAGAAATACGTGTAACTTATACTTTATTATTTAAATATAGTCTAAGATGTTTACATTGACAATATCCATATTATTTTTTTATAAAATGGGTTTATAAAAATTATATGTACTGAATATTTTGCCCCGTATTTTATAAATGTATTAATATAAAAACTTAAGTAGAAAATAATACATATTACCGGTTTCGGAGCTTTATTTCACGCCCGGTAAAAGTACCTTAACGTCGCTTCGCTGGATTCTTTTTTTTTCCAAGAGGCAGATTACCCCCCCTTTCTCCCTAACGAATGTTTTTAACAGTTAGCGGTTTTGTATCCATTTTTTTGGGCGTAAATAGAAATACAACATATTGAGAAAAACGTCTTTAAAAAAATAATAAAAGAAAGAAACTTTTCGATTAAAGTTTAACGATTATATATTAATAAATAATTTTATATCGTATAATTTCCTGATAAAAAAAAACCGGAGGTAGAAGTTAAAAATGAACGAAGGGTTTTAACTGCAAATTATTTAGGAGATATAAATTCTTAGGTAAAAAAAATAAACAAAAAAACTACTAAAATAAGAGGAAGTGCTTTCATCACAACAGAGGGCGTTGCGGTACATATACAGTAGGGATAAATTATCCCTACTCGTGATCTTAACGCGTAGAGTACAAAGTATACACAACGGACCCGTTAATTTGATAACGTTGGATTCTGACAACGAAATAAAAATACGTGCAGTAACGCTCTTTAATACCTTTCAATCTGTTTTGTAAAAGAAGTGTTAATATAGTTATTCTTTTTTAATGATATTCGTAAAATATTATAATGTCTAAGATATCCATTCATTATAATATACTGAAAATAAACAATTGTCTACATTTCTAATTCGTGATTGAATTGTTTTTACAATCCTTCACAAGAATCAACCGGTTATCTCAAATTAAAAAAGAAAAAACATTCGAGTACTGTTTCATAAAATCACAACTAGAAGTAAAAATCCATTACAGATGCAAAATCTTCTTATCATAAAGGGATTAATTAGGATAAACATACATATATATATATATATATATATATATATATATTAACATTTTTAGCAATCAAAAAAGTCTGTGCGTAGACAAAAACTGAATACAAAATGTGAGCGATCCAAACGGAAAGTAAAAATCCTGTTGACTACTCAAAGCTAAGTTGTATTTTTTTGTAGTTTTCAAGTTTCTTTTTTAAACGTGCAACAACAATTACGTAAGAACAAAAGAGCGATTAAAAACATAAGTGAGGAGACTGTAACAAAATAATAATATGGATTTAGGAAGGGAAGGGCGACAATGCGTGCAATTGGGTGGCTAACGGGAACTAATGCTAAAAGGTATACAGAAAAAGGTAAAGGAATGTGGAATATGTTTTATGGATATGGAAAAAGCATTACTAATGGAAATATTAAGAAAAAAAATTGCAGATTACCGAGGTGAAAATTAAATCGATCAGAAAACGGCTACAAAATAAACTATTAGATCCTGCTTATCATCACTATCACCGACCTAGTTTAATAAATATGTTGGAACAAATAATCAAAAATGCAAAGATCAGTGCAGGAGGAAGGAAAATGAATTGTTTAATGTTCAAGGTGACATCGTTTTTTTAAAGCGCAGAATGTTCCATAACGATATCAAAATTACAAGACATTATAACATGAATACACGAAAAATAAAGTAACAAGCGGAGACAATAAGTCGATAAATATCACAAACGAAGGAAGAATTGAACAAAAGCAAAAAAAAAAAGTTAAGGCAAATCGGAACTGTGGTATAAGAAAGAAAAAGCTATGAAGTAAGTTCGAGTTAAGAGGTGAAGAAGCATCTTGTGCCGATGCTTGAATTGTACTTTTATACGGATGTGAAACGTGAACACAATAAGAAAAAAGTTAAAAGCAAAACCGGAAAAATATAAAACATTTGCGCGGAGATTGAAGAAGATAAAATGGACTGAAGAAATAAAAAATCAAGAAGTAATAAGGATAATGAAAGAGAACAGAACAATAAAATGAACAGGAGTTATTAATCAGCAACCCAAAAATTTAGCGAGAAATATAATAAAATCGAGATAGAAATGGTGCATAAAATCTACCTCACCGACAGGTAACCCGGATGATGATAGGCGTAAATTTTGAATTGTTAAAAAACAAAAACTGCACCGTTTGAATTATACGAGAGGTTATCTCTAAAGTAAAACCGTCCATTGTAAAAAAATTTATTCTGAAAACTTTATAAATATTTTTTATTTGTAGTTAACTACATACCTTATACTATTTCTCTATATAATTACCACATGAATTAAGGCATTTATCGTAGCGATACACCAGCTTCAATATACCCTCGTCGTATTCTTCTGCCGTCAGTCCATTTAACCACTGATTAACAGCATTTTTAAGTTCATCGTCACCTGCGAATTGCGTACCGCTCAAAAATTCTTTCAATTTCCCAAACAAATGGTAATCAGAAAGAGCTAAGTCGGACTGTTGGTGCGTGATCGTAAATTAACCATCCAAATGTTCTCAGTAAATCACGTGTCGGACCCGCAACATGTGGACGTGCATTATCGTGCAGCAGGACGACGCCGTCAGTAAGCCGCCCACGTCGCCGATTTTGAATGGCGCACCGTAACTCACGTAGTTTCGCAGTAGTCTTCTGGATTTATAGTCGTTCCACGTGGCATGAAATCGATCAGCAGTATATCAAACCGATTCCAGAAGACTGTAGCCATCAGTTTGCGTCCAAATGGCTGTGGCTTAACCTTTGCCGATTATTGAGGATGACGTCATTCACTTGACTGCCGTTTTCCCTCTGGCGTGTAATACGAAATCCATGTCTCATCGCTGGTAACAATTGAATTAAGGAACTCACCTTTTTCATCGCCCTTTTCTGTGTAGCGCATCAAAAATCCCAAAGCAGATCCCATTCGGATTTTTTTGTGACGTTCCGTTAAGACGTGCGGCACCCGACGTGCACAAACCTTTCTGAAGTCGGTCATGAACAATGCGATCAGTAACACTTCTTGAAACATCAGGATAAAGAAGGGCCACGTCGGAAATCGTTGACCGACGATCTTTTTTGATTTCATCATCGACGCGTTTCAACAAGTCCTCGGTGATTATCGAGGGCCTCCCCGAATGTTCTTCACCGTGCACATTAATTCTGTTATTTCTAAACCTTTCACACCAATTTCGGATGTTTCTTTCATTCATCACATTATCACCGCACAAAGCAACCAACTGCCTATGAATTTCAGCCGGCTTAACGTTTTGATGGTTTACAATCGTATGACTCCACGTATTTCACAGTCGGCGGCAACATCGATTTTCCTATTCATTTTATAACGTAATACTCACACGCAATCAAATATACTACGACGTGACACTTGCAGACAACAATGCAGTGTGTACATTACTAGCGTGGCCGTGAACACAGGTTCGCCAACCCTAAGTAAAGAAATTTCCCGGCGGTATTTACTTCAGAGATATCCCTCGTATTTTAATTGAAAAAAAACTGCAATAACATTTTCTGAGATTAACTTGACGATCGGAATGCAATCCGTAATTCCGTTTGTTAATATATAAGAACTCTGAGGGTGTAAAAAAGGATAAGCCGGAAAAGAGTAAAAATTAAAGATGATCTTAAATGAAATGGAGACTAACAGGATCTTAAAAGTTACCTGAGAATAGTAGAGAATGGACGATTATGATGCAAAGGAATCTAAGAAATATAAAGATCTGTCCAAAATTTCGACGTCAAGTTTTTCGCGAATGTTGACATTTCACGACTCTCTTGAGCCAAAATATGTAAAAAAAAACCTTATATATTTCAGGAAGATGTACGTACAATTAAGATAGGAGAGGGGTAGTTTTCTCCGTTTTGAATTTTTGGCTTTTTATATACTAGTATAAAAGTGAGCTTTATTAGGATGATAGTACGTATTAATTTACTTAAAACTCCAAAGTTTTAAATCAATCGGATTTAAGGATGGGGATCTTATCAATTTTTGCTCCATATCTCGAAAACCCACTGACAAAAAAAGGTTGAAATTTGGCACAAATACTTGGATATATGTATATGAGCTTTGTCGTGATTTTCGACTCCAGCAGACAAGGGTGCATCAAGATTCCCATATTTTTTTTATTCCCTTCCCCCAGTAATAACTATACAGAGTGTTTCGAGAGGTGTTGAACGAACTTAAGGGGTTGTGATTCAAGATATTAAACAAAAATGTTCATGTGAACAAATGCTCTATTATGCTCTTTTTCCGTCATTTTGTGTCTACATTAAAACGTTAATTTTAAGAACGTATTGAAATATTTTTATGAAATTTTTGTGTGTATGTACCCAAATAACACCTAAAAAATAAATAAGTTGAACAATTTTACATTTTGAAATTAAAAAAAGGCTGCCATTAAAATTTGTTATCAATAGTTCCATAAATATTAGTTTTATCGAATAATGATTATCATAGAAACTGAAAAGCCTTTTACTACAGTTTTCTTGAAATATATTAACGCGCGAGATCTAATTGAAACATTTCCTAAGGAAAATACAAAACCGATTATTATTCTTTACATGAGGTGACATTGCTACATTCGCACCAGCTAGTGAATTATCGCCAGGACCTCTAGGAACATTCTGTAGAAAATAATTTAAATAAAATAATTTATTTATTAAGCTCCTAGAGCTTACCTAACAGCGTGAGCGGACTAAGCGCGGCGCTATACACCACCGGCTTATGTGACCCAACCGCTCACTTGTCATATATTTACGAAAATGGGTAGGCCCAACCCTCAACTACTGAAAATATATATGACATCCATAAATTAAAATTTACTTCGTCTAGACAGCAATTCGCTGCAACGCCTAGCTCGCTGAATGCCAGCAAGTACCTGTCCACCATATTAAAGGAGTTGGAGCCTTAATTGGCTGGTGGTCAACCATATAACTCTAGGTTAGCTTCACACAGCAGTGCGTGCGGTAGCAGTCTATTCCCTTACGTAAACTACTTATGTCGGTTGAACAAAGAAACCGCACCAAAGAACTCCCACGCGGTACGACAATGCGGCTCTCGCCACATTGACTCGCAACTTGCGAGTGGCCAATTTTCTCCTTGACCTCTAAGTTCTAGGGTGGCTCGGTCTCTGCCCCCCCCCCCTCAAGAACAGGGCAGTCAAATACCAGGTTCATTTGACTGGACCTCCACGAAGACGCAGAGCTCATCAGCTGCCAAGCGGAACCGAAACAGATATTGGTTTAAATTAACGTGGTTGGTGAGCACCCGAGCACCCGTTGCCCTTAAAAACGAGCTCGAAGCAAACCATCCCCCAGATTCTGTATAAACCAAATACAAGGATCTTCCTTAGTCGTGGTGTCCCATTCCAGCTGCCATGCTTCCATCGCGAGGCTCTGAAGCCTCTTTCGCAGGCAGGATATGGGCAACTGAATGAAGTTTAGATCCGATGCACTGTGATCATCGTTCGGCTCCGGTACTGGCCCGGCTCGAAACCGTATGACAAATACCTCGGCCTCTTCGCAATCTCCACATGGCTGCCCGAACTTTCATCACTAAATCGACTGGGAGAGCCTTTCTCAATACGATGGTAGTCTCGTAGGAGGTTGTTTTAAAAACACCAGTGAAAACAATTAAGGCTCTGCGCTGGGAACTTCTTAAATTGTGAACAAGTTCTCTATTCATACCCAACCTATGCGCCCTATATCCAACGGACGCCGCGTATTAGGTCATACCTTCGAAGACAAAACGTTTGGCGTATGTAAAACAAATTGTTAGGGATGTTGGATGTAGGGGTATACCGAAATGAAACTACTGGCACTAATAGGGAATCTTGGAGAGCTGCATCAAACCAGTCAAATGACTGAAGACAAAAAAAATACATGTAATCAACTCATGTGGAAAGAATTGAACACACAACAATATAAATATTGTTTGAGGCCCGTATTGTTTGTTAAGTCGAAAAATGAAATAAAAATAAAATTACGCGTAAAAGTTATGTTTTGGGAAACAATAATATAATGATGTCAGCATGTGACGTCACAAACTCGTAGATTCGCTGGGGCAACCATAACCCGCAGTAGCCCGATTTTTAGTCTAAATTTGCAAAAAAAAAACAAAAAACACAGGCATGACAATATTTATTCAACCAATATAATTTTAAGAGATTATGATCCATAGCAAAACGAAGAATGACATAGCAGCCAATCGGCTTTGGAATCCAGACAAACTAATTAATTAATTCCCGGCGAATATAGTTTTATTAAAGAGGAAAGTACAGTGATCATGTCAAAAACTGGGTATCGGGATTTTGCAAATCTTTACGTTTAAGGTCCAACTAGTTCATCTACACCAAAAAAAAATTATGTATGCATGTACATACATAAGAATGTGTGTCCTGATGCCTTTTATCTCGGATCGACACAACCAATTTTCTTATAATTTGGCTCAAATATTTCTAAATATTAACGTTTTTTTTTCAAAATACATTAAAGGGATGGGATATAGCGAGAAAAAAGCAATTTATATCTTCTTCAGAGGAATTTTTGAGAAAACTTAAATTAAAACAAATCTGTTACATACGATGCATATATAAATAATCCAAAAACATATTTTTCAAATCAACCCCTACCTCTTAAAACTAAAATATTTTTCAAAACTTGTTTGAAAGTTTATACTTTATTATATATGAAACTGTCAAGAAATTTCTACAATTTTTTAATTTACAGACAACGAGCATAATAGGAAGAAAAATTGAAAATTTTATATTTCTTATTTTAGCCTTTATTGAAGGGGGTTTTAGATTTAGAGAAAACTTTACTTAAGAGAATTTTTAAACTTAAGCTACATATAAATATTTTTAAAATAACTTTCTTCTATACATTTTTTAAAGGTGGGGAATAAATTTTGGTATTTTTTCTTTTTGCTTTTGGCTCTTAACTCTTTTAATTGTTACTTTCTTGTACGAAATAAAAGAAATATTGTAATCGCGAAAAATGTCGGTTTTCAGATTTCAACGGAAATATCAATTTTGACCATCCTGAATCCATTTTGACTAGTTTCGGCGTGACGTCTGTACATATGTATCTAGCATAACTCAAAAACGATTATCCGTACGATGTTGAAATTTTGGATTTAGGACTGTAGTAACATCTAGTTGTGCACCACCTTTTTTGATTGCAATCGAGTGACCCAAAAATACGTATAGTCAACCTCTAAATAAAGCAGGTTTTTATTTTTGAAGCATTTGGATTTTGAACTTTTTCTTAACTGCAGTAATAAGCTCTCGTTGAGAGCTTTTCAACGATATTTCATAAGTGGTACTTACTTTCATTGGTTCCAAAATGATAGCCAAATAAAAGTTTAATTAATGAAACATTTGGATCATACATGGGGAAGGCACTTCGGTCCGAATCCGACTTCATATATTTTTTTTAATTTAAAGATATCGATTTATTAATAATTAATTATTAACCTCTGATTATAAAAAAAAATTAACAATAAATAATAATTCAATAACAATAAAAAAATAATAATATGAAAACATCAGAAGTTATTAGTGAAATAAAATTGAATGTAATTTTTATTTTAATTCAAAACTTTTTACAATCAGAGGTTAATAATTATTAATAAATCAATATATTTAAATTGGAAAAAAAAGTTAAAAAAAAAAAATATGTACATGAAGTCGGATTCGAACCGATGTGTGCATGGTTACGGATCCGAGACGTTCTCACTTACACCACATAACTACTTGAGCGTCGTGAATATATAATTAATATAAAATGCTAAGGGAATTTTTAGGACAATTTCTCTCGAGTATAATTGAATATTGCGTGCTAGTAATTTGTAATGAAGACACGTAAACCGTGTGCTATTCACACACGCAATATGGTTCAAATCGATGTCCCGAAGCCCGTGCCTTTCCCGTGTTAGTTACAGTAATATGGAGGTGCCTTATACTGATTTACCTTTTTATAGAAAAAGGTCACTATAGTTATTTTCTTTCAGAATTAGAAAAATTTAGTAACCTTTTCCAGTTTTGTTTTTATTTTCATTGAATTTAATAAAAAAAAAAAAAATATATATATATATACACACACGAGTATATATATAAAATGATGAAATATGATATGCGTGAATAGGTAATAGTAACTTGGTTCTCCATTTCTCCTGTATAAATACATAGTTTTTTTTTTATTTGTGCATTTGTTTCGGTCTACTTGATAATAAATATCGCTTAAAATTTAGTAACCTTCTCCTGTTTCGTTTTTGTTTTCATTTTGTTGATGGTTATATCATAATATTTTTAAAACATAGTATTAAATAGATATAAAAGACTTACATTTACTTAAACAGCAATAAAGGGACTCTTAATCTATCCTAATGTTTCAGGTAAGATTTTTGAATTAGTAATTACATAAATATTCGACGTTAATAATAACTAATATTTTAGCAATTGTGTTAACTGTCCGCTTTATTAAAGAATTGGAGGACCGTATCCCACTTTCAAATGAAATAGTACAGGAAAAATGTGTATATGTAATATAATAGGGGTACAAGGAAGTCACGTGGTGTCCACATCAGATTTTTATTATTAGTACCCGAGAAAATCATCCGGATACTTTGGCAGCTTTTTTTCTATTTTAGAAACGAGACTATTCTTTTATGAAAACAAGATGTCTATTTCACTTCTTTTTTTTAATATTTTATTCGAATAAAAAATACATGTAAATTCGTTAATTATTTTAGAAAAGTGATGCAATGTAACTGTATAAGTTATGAATAATTTTCAGCGATGTAAATGAAGCATATAAAACAATTTCGTTATATACTGAATTACGATCCCACTGAAAAACGGCGTAGACTATTCTTTGTACCTTCTCCCGACTGCAAAAACAAATGATTAATTCGCTATATTTATATAAAGAAAAAATAAGACTTAATATTTCAATCGAATAATTATTATTAATAAATTTAGTATAATCGCTGCATATAATTTAAATAAACGCCGACAGCAGATTATTTAATCAATCGACAATCGTATCGAAAGACTATGTAAATTTCGATTTTAATATCCTCCCTTATTTTTATAGCACGATAAATCCTCAATAAAAAATTCTTTACGTACAAAAATTACAAAAGATTTTGTTGAAAATGTTATTCGTAATTTAAAAAAAAAATAAAAATGGATCCCTGAAAAAAAAAGTCGTGTGAACGCAATTTGTACGGTTATAAATGCTTAAGATATCTTAACTTGCCCGCAAAAGCAAAAGTTATTAAAAAAATAGACAGAAAATGATAGGCTACGATAAAAAATGGACGATGTACAAGCCAAAAAAAAATGCTCGACATGGCAAGTATAGGCTTCCGATCTTCGGCCGAAGATTAGTCAAAAGAACGGCAGGGTAGAGGAGTTTAGTTGTAAAAAGACAACGGAAACTACCTTTATTATTTGCCAATAAAAACAATATCGTGATGGCAGGGTCCGATTTAAAATTATAAACAGTTCTCCGATTGGATCTCGGTGGGAGGGAGAAACATTCTTTAACGAAGTGAAAGAAGCTGAACGTCTGGTCGCAAACATTCGTACGCAAAGAAGAACAAGAATATGTTTTATTCATATATTACATCTATTTAAAGAATTTTTTGTTACAGATACTAATAAAATGAAACCAAATAGAAATATTTCTGAAAATGTTTTCAAAAATGACTGTGAGAAAAGGAAAAAATTTCCATGACAAAATGGAGTAGGTCTCTCGGTCGAAATTCTAACAAAGCGACGTCCTACGTAGACAACTGTATTATCCAATTATAAAAACAAAACTATTCTTCAACATTTGCATAATTAACAGGCATTCATAAAATTTAACCTAAGAATAACATTTTAACAAACTATCATCGGTTAAAATAATGATAGTATGAGACACCGCTCGCCGGCAAACTGGCGTTCAGAATAGAGAGCATAAAAATTGCTATTTTTCTTTCCTATATTTTTTACTTGAATCTAAAATGCGGGTGAATTCATTAGTTTCGTTAGAATTTGATCGGAATGGAACAAATATCCGAAAAACATTTCGTAAAAAAAAATCATTATTTCGATACAGGTATTGGTGGAATTCAAAATAAGTTTTGAAGAATTGTTTCGGTAATCTAGGTTTATAGAAAAAAAATTAATAAAAATATCCATAACTACGACAATTTACGTGGACCATTACATATTTGCAAAAAAACGAAAAGTTTTTCAAAGTATTTTTCTTAAATTAATCTCTCAAATAACTTTCACTACGATAAAAATTTGGGAAATTATCATATAAATCTGTATGAGATAAAACTAACCAGCCGATCAATTTTGGAATCTTAAAGTAAGACTATATATTCATTTCACTTTCTCCTCGTTACTGCACACAAAATAACAAATTTGCTTGAATTATTTTCGGTCGCCAATTGATCAATCACTGTTACGTTTTCAGCCCCTCTTGCCGTCGGGTGCTGAAACCTAGCGGTGGCTAGGGTGCCCACGGCAAACTATGGTGGCAGACCATTACGCCACTCTACGTCACAAGCTGCTCCCTCGAGCACTGTACGTAGCGTTTTCTAACCAGTCTGCACTCAAGAATCCATTTCGACTAGTTTCGGCGCGACGTCTGTACAAACGTATGTATCTCGCACAATTCAAAAACGATTAGCTGTACCATGTTGAAATTTTGGATTTAGGACTGTTGTAACACCTAGTTATGCACCTCCCCTTTTCGTTGCGATCGACTGAACCAAAGTATCCAAAAAAAAGCCCAAAATCCAAACAAATTCGGATTACTAACGTTTTCTTAACTGCAGTAATAAGCCTTCGTTGAGAGCTCTTGAAAGACATATAATAAGCGGTACTTATTTTCATCGGTTCCAGAATTATAGGCAAATAAAATTTTAATGAAATATTTTGTTCGTACAAGGAGAAGGCACATCGGTTCGAATTCGACTTCATTTCCTTTTCTTTTTTTTTAATTTAAATATATTGATTTATTAATAATTAACCTGTGACTGTAAAAACAATTTTACGATAAATAATAATTCAATAGTAACAATAAAAAAAAATATATATGAAAAATATCAGAAGTTATTAATGAAATAAAATTTTATGTACTTTTCATTTTTTTTAAATGTGTATATCTAATTTAATAGGCGTACAAGAAGTAATGTGGTGTCCACATTATATATTTTATTATAAAATAAAATCTGAATGAAAACATTATTTTGCTAAGGAGATACACGTAAACCAACAATGTAATTGTTTTGAGTGGTTTTTTTTTTTGGGAGGGGGAATAATTGTTTAAAATACATTAACTTGCGTCTACTATACATCTAGCTGACTGGGTAGAATAATCTACCTAACCCGTTTGCAACAATCAAACTTTTATTGCATGATATTTTACAGATTGACAGAACTATACTAAAATGAAACTAATAGACAAAATTTTAAGAAATTTATCATAGTTTCTTGACACTTATTTTCAGATAATGCTAGACACTCAATCGACAAAAGTATTAATTCACAAACTGTACAAAAACATAAGATTTAATTCATTTAATCAATAAAATGTTAAGAATTTATACATTTTACGTAAAATGTGATAATGCAATACACCTACTCGAAATTCGGTATACAAGAAGACGTCAATGTATCCTACTTCGCTGTATATTTTATTCGAATGTGAAATCTGCAAAAATTCATTGAAAGTAATGTAATGCAACAAAAAAAAAAAAAACGTATTTCCTCTTTTTTATTTTACATAATTTCTCCTTACTCCAGGCACAGCGCACGCCATTCCAGACCTGTTTCCAATTAAAAAAAATATAAATTTTTTCGTAGCATTTATAGAAAACAAAGAACAATGACAAAACTTTACGTAACTACCGTCGTCCACATTTAACACGTAATGTTTATATAACTCACATGAGACAACTCTGCTCTGAGATAACCGCTGCTCACAATCACAACTAAGTGACATAATTTTAATTTCTATCCTTTAATTCAGTTATTATGAAACAAAATCGCTTGAAAACATTATTTTGATAAAAACATGGCTTTCCCGGCTACGTCGATCAAGTCATGCGATACACTTTTCTTCATTTTAGATCCACGGTCATTTTTTTAAAATGTACACATTTCTTGATAGATCTATATACCGGAGATTCAAAAAGGACTTCACAATTTTAAAAACATATAAAAATTTATAGAGTTAAGTTACAAATTCGGTTGAGATCTCATTTGATAGAAAAACACATCAAGTCTGTCACCCAAAATTCACTTTGGTTCGATATGGCTTCCATTTATAATGCGACTGATATCCCACGTGAAGTCGATTTCATTCCAGACTGTAGCAAGCAGATGGGGCGTTCGTTACCTCTACAATTGCTTAATTCGACGTCTTAGCTCAATAAGATCGGCAAACAAAGGTGGTAAGTAAACCCGATCTGTAATGAAACCCCACAAAAAAAATCTAGCGGGGTCAAATCCGGGGACCGAGGCGGACTTTCACGACCGATCCACCGACCTGGGAATCGAGTACAAGCAAATCTCGGATTTCTAGGCGATAGCGAGGTGGTGCTCAGTCTTGCCGATAATAATGGCGTCCATCTTCTAACTGAGGATCATCATCGTGTAAATGAGGAATTAGAACATTTTGAAGCACGTCCAGAAATAGGATACCATTTACCGTTGCCTTCTGGAAGAACGGGACGTACAGTCTTTGTTTGCTCAAGGAACAAAAAACATTGAACTTTGGTGTCGCCCAAGAGTAAATTGTCGCCTACTAGGAGGCTCCCTACAGTACTGTCTATGAAAATTACTTTCAACTGCAGTCCCTGACTGTAAACCGTGAAACCAAAAAACATAGCGAACACGTTCAGCAGCAGCACACGTAGCAATTTTTAACAACACAGGTAGATGGCAGCACTGGTGGTCAAATTCGGTACTAATGAACTACGCGAGTTAAAACTTGAAATGTTTTACTACGAAATGAGACCTCAACGAATCTGTAAGTTATGTAAATAAATGTTTATATGCTCTTGAAGTTGTGGAATCCTTTTTGAATCACCCGGATGAAATATAAATTCTTACAATTTTTTGAAAATTATTTAAACCGAAGTAAAATAAAGTAAAAGAACAGAAATATATATTTCAATTTTAAGAGGGGGGTTGATTTGTAGAAAAATGTTTTTTTTTGTTTTTTTAATTATTTATAAAATGCAGTGTAGGTAAAAAATTTGCTTTAATAATGTTTTCTCTAAAATGCCTCTGAAGCAATTAGAAATTAATTTTTCACGATATCCCCAACCGCAGAACAAATTCTGAAAAAAAATTAACACGATAAATTTTCCGTATATAGAAACATTTAAACCTAATTTAAAGAAATTCAATTCGCTCAATCCTCGATATGTAAGGCCAAAAGCAGCTTCCTTCTTTTTTCCTGTTTCCGGAAATTACAGTCAGGTATTACTTCAGAGGATATGTGTGAGTGTAAATGAAATGTAGTCTTGTACAGTCTCAGGTCCGACGATTTCTGAAATGTGCGGTTAATTGAAATCCAACCACCAAAGAACACCGGTATCCAAGATCTAGTAGTATTCAAATCCGTATAAAAATAAATGTCTTTACTAGGCTTGAACGCTGGAACTCTCGACTTCCAAATCAGCTGATTTGCGAAGATGCATCCACCACTAAGCCAACCCAGTATGTTGGGCCAAAAGTAGCTGTGCTAAACACATATAACGCAAGTACTAGTAGTGTACGTACATACTAACGTACATATATACGTAGGTTTTTGTGGCCTAATGAACTAGAGGGACCCTAAACCGTAAAGATTTGCAAAAAAAACAAAATGTTGTCTTTTGACAAGATCTCGTTTAATTGCTATTGTAACTATATTCGCCAGGAAAGTAAAATGGAACAAAGTAGAAATCTTTCATTATTTAGACGAAAATGTAAAAAGTAGTCATTTTTCAGTCATGCAACTGCGTATCTATATAGAACATTGTTAATTACTCATTAAATGTTTATCCTTCAAAATATTTCGAAAACTAATAAATAATTTTCACAAAATTTAATCAACCAATAAAGGAAATCTGAGGTCTAAATAACGCTAATTTACATTGAGAATCTAAACACTTACGTACTTCGATTTGATACTATTTGTTACGTTACCTTAATTTTATCATCATTAATCTACTGTGAAAAAGAATTCTCTTTTAACAAAATGTTAGATATGGGATCCACGGCGATCGTATCTTCCCACCTCCTTGATCGATTGCAACCAAAATTAAATGGCATCAATAACCCGTAGTCATTGTACAAAATTTTATAAAAATCAGTTAATCCACTCTGAATATATGAAGCAAAACGATAACAGACGAAGAAAAGCAAAAAAATTAACCTTATTATCCCAAATTCCTGAATGAAACTACGCAAATACGTAACCAAAATTGCATACCAATATGTAATGGAGTAATCTAATAAATATAAAACAGCGACTTCGAGGGTAGAAAAAATAAAAAAAATAAAAAAGGTTTTTTATAAGCCCGGATCTCTTTACGGGGTATTTGAATAAAACCAAACATCATCAAAAAGTATTTTAGCTAGGTGAAGGAGCACTGGAAAATGCGATAACTTTAGCTACTCTTGAGTAATATACTGAGATACGATAACCATAAGATACGTATCTCACTGCACTCTTGACAGATTTTCCCCAAAATTAGATGTCATTAACGATCAATTTCAAAAATTATTATGCCAAATTCCATCCAAATCGGTCCACCCAGTCTGAAGATATCAAGAAAAAAATAGCATCTCAATTTTTTCCATCAAGTGATTTATCAGATAAAATTTAATTTTCTTTCACGACAATGTTGAAGTTCATGCAGGCGAAATAAATAAAAACAACGTTTAATGTGTTTATAAATTATAGTATCTTACTTACCTTATAACTTCATAAATTAAATTGAAATGTAATCTCAAATTTCCGTTTATTTTTAATCGATGACCATTATTCGTTTTGTTTTGTGTACATGTAAATACGAGCATCTTGAAAATCTGTACGCAGCTTAATATTTCGAGTTGTAACATTACATTCAAATGTAGAGTAAATTTATTAAAATCAATAAAATACCTATAATCTTTTTAATTTAAGTACACTAAGCACAATTTTTTTTTTGCTAAGAAAAAATAGTTTAACTGTTAAAATATACCTTTTTTTAAATTTATATTTATTGTTACGTTCAAAATAGAAAACATACAACAATAATAATAAAACGATAGGCATAAAATATTAAATTCTAATCTAATTCCATTTAAATATTTTATTTTGGGAAACACATTTTTTTGTAAGTTTTATCTTTTAAAAAAATAACTAGATATTATTTTTACAGTATTACAACTTAAATATTATATAACAAAGAAAAAAATTCACTTTATTAAAGAATACAGAAGAAGATTCTTTTAGTAACAATAAAATTTATAAAATCGATATAGTACAATAATAAAAAAATAAATTACAAAACAGAAACTAGATGAAAACATTTTATTATGCGCTTCAATAAATTTCAAACAATTAAATCCTTGTACGTCTTAAACAGTTATTATTATTATTATTATTAAAGCCGATTTTCAACTTCAGAACATATTCTGAAAATAATTCCTCGTCATTATTATTATATAGGAAAAATATGTGTAACATACATACAATTTTCTGTTCGATCAAGATTTTAATTTGAATTACTTCAATCGAAAAACATAAAATTTTCAGGTAATAAAGAAAGAAATATAATTCAAATTACTTAAATTAACGCTATTTAAATCATTTTTACGAATAATAACAGTGAAACTTAAAATTATAAATAAATAAAGCAACTTTTACGCTAATATTACAATATAATTTAAACAAGAAACGTCACAAAACGCAATAAACTTTAATTACTTTTCTCTCTGCAAATATTATTACACTGATATTTACAACAGTAGAGAAATTCATCAGAACAAAAGATTAAACCGTACTTTATTTAATTAAATGAAATTAATTATACAAACAAATAATTTGCGCTATATTCTCCACCAAACAAGACAATTTTAAACAATTCACCTGTAAATACGGCACACTGGCCCGTATTAATTATTAATTCATTCATTAATTATCCTTAAATAAATGAATTTAAAAAATTAACAATTTTTAAAGCATTACTCTATAGGTGTCCTTTAAAGGTGAGGCCAAATTCTAGGAAGTGATTCTACTAACATACTGAAAAAATGTCCAGTGAACATAGGTCCGCCATTTTGTGTTTTCAAAGAAAAATATTATTTTTCAAGAACGGTTGGAAATTTTATAAACATTATTTAATAAGAAAAATATAATGATAATCTTCGTTGACAAATTTCAAAATGGCGGTCGTAAATACCTTTATTAGATTTATCAAATTGTTTTATTATAAAAATTACGAAGCATTTTTTTTTTTGTGAACAAACTTTAGTTACCTTAATCGTAAAAATCCGACGACAAACAACAGAGTTATTGAAAAACGTAGGCCTACACCAATATGGCGGCCATCATGTTTTTTTATTATCGTGGTTTCTGATTTAGTTATAAAGTGAGTCACAAAAATAAAAAACCTCTAACCTCTCTTTATTCGCACCGTAATTTATATTTATTTAAAAAGAAAAAAACGCAGAAAGGTAAAATTAAAAATTTCAGATTTCTATTCTGATACTATGGACGTTGAAACCATACGGCCACCCTCCTTTATTTATCTCTCTCTCCTTTATTTGAACGCTGAGCGGTCGAATTATTCATCCGCTTTGCGAGTTGTTTGGTAAAATGTTCAATTAATTTTGATTCTTCGTAAAATATTATTATTACACGTATTTTGTTTGTTTTTAACTTTAAAATAAGAAAACTACTTAGTAAATAATAAAATACATTAAAAAAATTTACTGTTAAATATACAATGCGTTGTATAGATCCGTAACCCGCGTAAAGGGGATAAGAATTTTGGTTGATAACGGCTGTTTATAAGTTTTTTCAGGTCCAGACTTCCTACTTATTTCTTTGGAATTTGATCACATTTGTTTTATTACGACAAATACTAATATTATTAAAAATATTTCCGTAGTAATTTTCTTATTTTAATATTTTCCATATCGATAAAATGTTATACATATATTTTTTTTAGACATTTTACCTTAAAAATTGGTTTTGACGAGATTATTTTTTTAATCCATTTTAATTTCAAAAATATTGATTTATAGATTAGTTTCTATAAGATACAATAATTTTGGGACGCTCTAATACTGAAATATTAAGATTGCATTACCTATAATTACATACTTAAATACATTAAAAAATTGTTAATTTTATAAAATAACTTAAACGATTAAAACGCTTACATAAACCGGGTAAGCAACTTAAGATCGAACCGAACCGGATCGAGCTGCAGTTATTTGAGCGTCACCTTTGACGCTGGTACTACTAGCGCCACCAATGGATCTGTATATTGCTACTCTCGTTTATTCTTCAGTTGTAAACGAACTGTTCATTCTTCAGTATAATATAATTTCGTTCTTTGGAGTTGTGCTTTTCCAAAATGCCTCGATCGATCGTGGAAAGAGTTGATACACCGGAAGCTAATTTGCATGTTGAATCCTTTAAAAAAAACCAAAACCAACAGAGAATAGCATACACGATCGGGTTAAAAGTTGTGTATAACGGGTCGGTCTCAAAGCAAAACGAAATAGGCAACCTTCCAATAGGACTGCAGCGGCCATAGCGGACACTCAAAGAATTTCTGCCTCTCCGAAAAATGTTACGTAATACAACAAAATAGTGTAAAATACATATCTTGCCGTTAGATTTTTTACGATTTAAATTTGGAACCGTATCGTAAAACAACTATTCAACAACCTAACGAACCAAGACGTCTAATTATTGCGACTAGCTTCTCAAAAACATTATCACTAGTTGATCGATTTCATGTCCGGCGAGACACGATATCGTTTACATGGGCGTGCTAATTTACATAACATCAGGTACTGATTGGACAACAGGAAATCCTCTCTGGATGTTTGAACATCCTCTTAGAGATTAGAAAATCGGTGTATGGTGTGCTGTTTCTAGCGGCCAACATCTTTTGGTCGTTCAGTTTTAGAAGAATTCTACGTTCAATTAACAGATTTTGAAAAATAGTAACGCTTCTTGTAATAATTCTGAGCTACATATCACATGTCAAATAATTCACTAGCACTCGTTTATGCGGCTTTCACACAACTAATTGCCAGCACAAGGTTTTACGTAACAGCAAACAATCGATATGAAATCGACGGCACTGACGACCTTTTGCGTCTGGTGACTCGGATGTGATCACTAGTGAAGAAAAGTGTATCGCTGCGCAGGGCTCACATTCGAACATATTTTATAAAATACGGTAAATATGTAAAATTTTACTGATGTAATAGCATGTTAAAACTGCTTCAAGTCTGCAACAGTTAGATTTCAAGTTGGTCACCGTGAATCTTAAACGCGTTTACCAAATTAAAAAAAAATATTGCCAGCTAATATAAATTGAAATCAGTGTAAAAATAATCACTGAAGTTTATTTTCTCAATAACCTTTTAGTAGACATTTGGTACGGGGTTTGCAGTTACAAAAACAAATTTTTAAATAAATTTTAATCATAATTTTATTTACTTTTACAAACGTTTTCCAACTAATTTCGTGGTAAAAAATCTGGCAACAAAGTTGTCACTTACTTAACATTAGTTATTAATTCTTACATAGTGGAAAAATAATTATTTATTTTTAAAAATAATAATTGTTTTTGTCACTACTAATTATGCTTAAGACACAAAATTCGGTTAAAAATATACAGTTAAAAGAAGATACCTTTTTTTCAATTTTGGGGGTAAGATATTATTAAAAATTGTAAGATAAGCACGTACGCATGTTCTGATCTTAATATAAAGTGGAGCTATGTTTGCAAAATTTTGAGAAATACCCAAAGAAACTATCTACTCCATTCCTTGAAGATATTGACCTCAAACTTATACCAACAAACTGCAGAAGTCTGCGACGGAGTGATAGCGTCACGGGCCTTTCATCCGGAGGTCCCGGGCTCGAATCCCGGTCGGGTATGGCATTTTTCATACGCTACAAAATTCAATTTCCACCTTTTCAAAGACAAGCTTTTTATGTGTGGAATTAATTCATCAGGCAAACAAAATAAAAAAAATTGCCCGATATAGACGAGTCTGTGAAAAATTTCATAAAAATCTGTTTATCCAATCAAAAGTTATTAAAGCTACAAAACTGTCTACACACACGTACATATAATACGAACATTACCGCCAGTTATTTTGTTTTTTTGGGGTCTCTGGGTCGTGAAACGTCGGAAAATGTCCAATGTCGATTAAATGTCAATAATGTCAAAGTCCAAACGACGAGAAAACACCCGTATCCAATTTGTTGACGATTTCAATACTTTCCTTCTTGCAGCGTAGCTCTAGAGCTATGAAGACAGGAAAGTAATATTTTTTAATTATATTGTGTTACGCTATAAAAAGTTAATATAAAGCGATAACGAATACCAAACAAAGCCTCCAAAGTTGTCTGTTGAAAATATACACATTAGGGGAAGGTCAACAGGAATTTCATTTTTTTTTACAAAAAAAAAAATAAAATCTGGTTAGATCCATACCATACTGAAATCACAATTGAAATACATATAGAAAAGCACACGCACACACAATTCGAATCCGATTTGCAGGACATTTCTCCCGCCACCACCCCATTCAATCGTCCTAAAGCAAAAGACCGAATATGTCTGTGCCACAAACGGGAGATGGGCAACTGAACGAAATTTAGAACCGGTGCACTGTGATCACCGTACCGCTCCGGTACAGGCCCGACTTGTAATCGCATCCCAAATACCTCGACCTCCCTGCCTCTTGCAATTTCCACACAGCGGCCAGAACTTTCACTACTAAATCGATTGAGAAAGCCTTTCCCAATACGGTGGTAGCCATGTAGGAGGTTTTTTAAAAACACCAGTGCATTCTACTAAGGCTCTGCGCTACTTCAATTACTACTTCAATCACTACTTCAATTCTGAATAAGTTCTATTTCTGTCCAACCTATGCGTCCAAACGGATGCAGCATAAGAGGCCGTACTTTCGAAGACACCTCGGTACACCATGTACATTTGTACATGGCGTACCTACTAAGCTTGTGCATCACTGAGACGGTGTCCGCCGCTACTTGCCTAATGTGGATACTAAACAGCAACTTCTCATCCAACAAAACACCTAGGTACTTACGAACTTTAGCTCGGCTGATCTCACAGCCTTTATACTTAATCTGGGAATTACGACTGTACGTTAATTTGTCTGCACCCTTGAGAAGCACATACTTCGTCTTGGGCACAAAAATCTTTAAATTTTGCACGTCCATCCAGCACTCCGCGATCAACAAAGCCACCTGCGCCGGTTCTTTTAGCTGCGGTTGTGAATTAGCACGAACTAACAAGAGACAGTCATCGGCGGAAGCCTGGGGCGTGACCCCCTTCTGAGAATATCAGTCCCATAAATCTGTCAAATACCAGGTTCCACAGCAGGGGACCGAGAACGGAACCCTGCAAGCTTCCCCTGGTAACGGATTTTCCACAACTAGGTGCGCATCCTTAAACAGAGCCGTACGGTTAGACAAATAGTTACGTACCACGGCCTGCAAGGCTACGCGAACATTGCGGCGTTCCAACTCGTACAGGTCAGAACTCAAGGAAGGAAATACTCCCTGTATGTCTATAAAAATTGCCAAAACATATTTACAGTCGGCGCTTTTCACCTCGATAAGAGCATTTAAGATGCGCAATCCTCGGTGCCAACCACTTTCATATAACCATATTGGCCTCGATTTAGAAGGCAGTTCATATCGATGCATTCCCAGAGCCGTTCCACAACCAGCCTCTCAAGCAACTTGCCGATAACCGGCAAGAGGCTGATGGGCCGATAACTGCCGACCACACTCGGATCCTTTCCTGGTTTTAAGAACACTCTCACCAAAGCCACCTTCCAACAAGTCGGAAAGCAACCCCGAGAACAGTCTGCCAAGCGGCTCTCGTATGAAAGGCGTCAGATGATAGAAGATATCCGGGTCAATTTGGTCAATACCCGGTGCCTTTCTCAGTCAGTCCCATTCGGGAAACCACTCTGTCTATATCCACGGGATCCACAGCCCGCACGCCAGGGAATGATGTCTCACTCGCCCTGACGCCGACTTCTGCTTCACCCTCCGGAGCATCTGGAAACAATATCCAGGAACGCCTGGTAAGTCGCCACAGATGTTAACGTGTGGTCCGACCACCAAACCCGCACCGAACACAGGACAGCACGTGCACAAGTCGAATAAAAACCCTCCTGTTTTAAACTCTGTTACAAAAAAGTAATAAATAAATAATATAGACAATTCTGAAACCTCATTTTTAATAAATCGCAATATAAAATACAAACAATCACGAACAATTACAACAACAAAACACAATAATCGTTTTCATTACCGTTATCAAAATCATCACTACTAGTACTAGTACTACTGCTTTCATTATTAACATCACACCTACACACACCACTGCTACTACTACTACTACTACTGCTACTGCTACAACTAGTACTACTGACGATGCAATCGCTGCTATCGATGCAATAAACGTAACAATCACTACAGATGTTAATACAATCATCACGAATAACTGTAACAACTTTATCGCTTATTTCATCACAAAGCTGCGATTTATTCTCGTTATCAACACTATCAACTTCATCATCATCATCATCATCTTGATTATCATTTTCATCACCATCATCATCATCATCATAATCTTCAACATCATCATCTTCATCATCTTCATCATTGTCTGTTACTTTACAATCATAATTGTGATTATTATTATGATGATGATTATGATTATTATTGTTATTATTATTATTATTAGTAGTAGTAGTAGTAGTACTATCATCACCATCGCAATTAATTTCAAAACTGAGTCCATCAAAAGTATCATCGTTAACACGATCTAACTGCGCCCCATCGACTATTAAACACCACACGTAATTTAATAAATCAAATATATTAGTATTTTTACTGAATTTAATTACAAATGAATCGGTATCCGATGAAGTTCCAACGTCTGATTTTTTTACGTTATCGATTTCAATAAAAGCCTCCTTACCTTCATCTATTACAAAATTATTCTTAATATTAGTACAAGTATCATCATTACAATAATTACAATTATAATCATTACTTTTATCATGTTTTCTCTTATTGCTCTTCTTCTTATTATGAATATTATTTCTGTAACTATTATTATTAATTTTATTATTTTTATTATTATTCCTATAACTAATGTTATTCATTTTATTATTTTTATTCCTTTTATTACTACAAATATTGAAATGATGAACACCAAAACCTTTGTCACATATATCTCCATGTTTAACACAACAATTTTGATTCGATTTTGAATAATATTTAACAAATATTTTTGAATGTTTATGTTTTATAAATACTTCTTTTTGAATTTTAGATTCGTTACAAGACGTTCCTTCAAAAAAACATTTAGGTATTGTTATTAAGTTATTCATTGTATCATGGAAAACATGTTTTTTATCTAAACAAACAAGAATTAATGATATTAAAAATAATTATACAAAATTAACATAAAAAATACATATATTTTACTAAAACTATCAATTAAAACAGAAAAACCTATTATATATACAGAATGCGCACACACGCAACTTCGAAAATACACTGCGGAGGGAAATGTGTGCGTTTGCGGGAGACCTGTAGTAGAAGAGTAGCACATGATAGCCAAGCAATTTTCCTTCTTTTTTGTGAGTAAGCTGTGAGCGGACAAACTTTCTCCTACGCCAACGTGCGTTCATTGTTGAAAGTTACTTTAAATTGCAGTCGCTCTTAAAATGTCAGGATGACTTAAGGGTAGCATTTCCTGAACCGCAGGTGCCTAATAATCTCGGGTTGTCGCTCGTTTTAAAGAAATCGGTAGGTAGTGCGAATGAATGAGCCGGCCGACCTACGGTTTTAAGCGATGTGTCCTTGGAAAGTATCCGCGTATCCTTGCTACGTTTACCAAGAAAGTCGATACGTGAAAACTATGTCAACAAACCGGAATGTCTTACGGGAGTGTTAAGAGTAATTTGCGTTCTATCCGTATGGACCAGAGTGAAATTTATTTACTGGTTCTGACCGTGGGAGACTAAGCTTTTGAGCCTAGTAATCCCCGCGTGATTCCCCTTCAGTCCATCCGCCGAAATCCTTTCGGTACCAGCACCTATGGTCTAGCAGGAATTCGCCTACCGGGGCCCTAGTTATTTGGAGGGAACAATGTACTCTCCCTGTGGTCTCTTCGTAGGACGGTGTGGGGTGTTTATAGTTTTTATAGTTTTAACAAAATTTATTAGTGAAAACGGTCACTGTCGCGGCCGCGCGGTTTCCATTTATAGGTTACACGATATAGAGGTTCCTAAGCCTGGTTTGCAAATTTTTTGACTCTCGTACCGCCTCTTCACGGTGGTTCGTTTAATACGGCAAAAGGCCGTTTTCTTATACCCTGTGGAGTACGGTCCTCTCGGCAGATGTCCCGAGATGGCCGTGCTCGGACACGGCCGCTCTCCTGAACAGTCTGCGTGCCTGCGCCACCCTCACCTCGGATACGGTGTGTAGTCCCGCGTCGTAGCGAAGAGTGAAGTTTCTGACGAACCACGGTGCTCAAAATATCGTCCGCAACACTATGTTTTGGACGGCTTCTATTTTCTTTTGAAGCGTGGATTTCAACAAAGCTCCCCATGCCGGGTAAGCATATGTTAGAACCGGCAGGACGTATAGCCGAAAAATGAGCAATTTGGTCGCCAGTGGGTATTGGGCTGACAATGTTCAGTACTGGGTATATTGAGGCCCTGACGGCCTTTGCCCTTTGGGTCACATACTTAACATGTTCTCCTAAGGTACGTTTATCCAAAACTACTCCCAGGTACTTGACTCTTTGACTGTTAAAATTTTAAAACATCACCGCCACCGATTTGGTATTCATATTTAGTCCCTCACCGGCTTCAATCTCGAAACTTAGCCGTTCCGCCATCATCTGTTCAAACAACTTTGCCAATTTGTTATACAATCTTTTTCTTTTTCCTGTTTAGCCTCCGGTAACTACCGTTTAGATAATTCTTCAGAGGATGAATGAGGATGATATGTATGAGTGTAAATGAAGTGTAGTCTTGTACATTCTCAGTTCGACCATTCCTGAGATGTGTGGTTAATTGAAACCCAACCACCAAAGAACACCGGTATCCACGATCTAGTATTCAAATCCGTGTAAAAATAACTGGCTCTACTAGACTTGAACGCTGGAACTCTCGACTTCCAAATCAGCTGATTTGGGAAGACGCGTTCACCGCTAACCAACCCGGTGGGTAAAATGGTCCACCTGAGACTGTACAAGATTACACACACTTAACTTACACTCATACATACCATCCTCTTAAGTAATACCTGACGATCATTTCTGGGGGCTAAACAGGAAAAAAATATTCTTTAGCGAGCACTTGAAGTTACGGAACGTGCTGCAATTGCTATCAGTAAACTGGGAAGGCTGTGAATAATCACCGAGGCCCGCGCTCGTCGAGACTGAAATTAATTCTATCTGTTGCATAATCACTTATTTTCTATGCGGTTCGGGCGTGGGCAGAGGCCTTTAACAAGAAGAGGAACCTTGACCGGGTCTCGGCGCTGCAGAGGAGAGCTGCAATTCGTATTGTTTCATTCAATAAGATGGTATCCAAAAATGTCGTTGTTATAGCAGGTATACCCCCTGTAAACTTGCGGGCCCAGGTGTTGCGGAGAGTTTATGACAGGATGTCAAAGATCGAGGCAAGGAGACAGAAGACTGATGAATGGAAGTAATGCGGGATACATCTAGAACTGGTAGCTGGACCAAAAGGATCAATCCGCAAGTTGGTGTGTGGATTAACAGGGGCTACGTGGAGGTTTGTTTCTACTATCTTTCATAGTTACTAACAGGGCATGGTAAGGGCGAGGCTTACTTCCACCGATTTGGCAGGCGTGCAATTCCAGAGTGCCGATACTGCAAAGAGCTGGATTCGGCTGAGCACACGATTTATCGGTTTTGCAGATGGAATCAGGTGAGACAAGCACTGGGATTGAGTGATCTGATACCTGAGAATATAATACGATCTATGATGAGGGGCAGGCATGAATGGGATGTAGTTTAAAATGATAACTAGAACCATACAAAAAAAAAAAAGAAATGTCAGGGAATGGGAAGGGGTTTAATTTAATTTAATTCTGTCGGTAAGAATTTACAAGGGCGGCTCGCTAAGGTGGGCCGTCTTTGATGACGGATCCCTTTGAATGCAGACCCCTTGCGTTCGGGGGAAGAAATAAAAGACAGAGACCAGGCTGGAGTCCACCTTCATAGGACGGCACCGGTTAGAGGCGTGACACAAAAACGGACCGGGTCCCGGCCTACCGGTTGAGCGACCTCCGAAGGCACAGCATAGTCGGATCCTACGGGGTCTCGGAGGGTTAGAGGCCAAGGCACCCACTAGGATGCGCAATGAGTAACTGCTGGTCTAGCCTCAGTGGTAGTCAGTGAAAGAAAAAAAAGATTGTACCGTTCCATGTGACACGGGTTCAAGGACTTATTACAGCAAAACCATAATAAACGGAAGATTATTATTATTCTACCAATTATAAACTAGAAAATGAGTACGAAATTGCAATTTTCTTTGTCGTATTCTGGTAGCTGAGTCATGCTTCACAAGAAATGGACCCACATGAGACTGCGACAAGACATTTCCAGTATATAGTTTTAATTAATGTATGGTTTGGTGTTCTAGGTGATAATTTGATCGGTCAATATTTCTTACCAAGGAGGCTTACAGAAGAAACGTACTTAAACGTTTTGGAAAGAAACCTGCCCCCACCCACTTGCAAGTTTCTTAACAGGTCAGAGATGTGGTTAATGCACGACAGGGCACCTCCTCAATTTTCTAATAATGTAAAGGATCATTTAAATAATACACATGCTGTAGAAAATGGATGGAAACAGACCAGTGAAATGGCCACAACGATTTCCCAACCTCACGCCATCAGAGTTTTTCTATAGGGTTGGATGAAGTCAATTGTTTATTCAAAACCGAGTAACACAGAAGATGAACTAAGAAATCGCATAATAGAAGCTGTGGAAAACGTTATGAGATGCGCTAGAAAAGAATGGATTCGTCAGGCAAAATCATGTATTGAATAAAACGGGGACCACTTCGAGCAATTTTGAAGGTAATTCATAACGCCTTTAATTTTTAATGTAATTTTTCCGTTGTTTTCACACTGAAATTACATTTTAAGTTAAAAACTGTTTCCAACCTATGGACAAAATTAGTTATTTCGAGCTGGTAACATTTTTTTTCAAAATTCAATCTGTCTTTTTTAATAAAGTTAAATTTCAATATCCTGTATTCAATTTTTTCTTAAATAATTTACATGAATCTTTCCAGAATTAAACTTCTAACTGAAAAAAATACAACTTATCATTTAACAAAGTTTTCTAAGTTAAACCCAAAAAATTTATTTTTTTACTACTAATCTTTGTTTTACGCCAGATATCTTTAATTGAGATACAGTTCTGGGACCCATTTTTTTAAAATGTTTTCAGGTCAAAAACCATAAGGAACAACTAAATCATCCCCTTAATTTACCTTCCCAGAATTTCAGGAAGTCTTCATTTCCTTGGGGGAACCGAAATCCGGGCTAAATCTTTCGCTAACCGTAATTCACTAAAGAACAGTTTTCGAGCCTATGTTTATATGAACTTTTTTCCAAAATTTAGCTATAAAATCAGCTCCCGAGAGATTATTATGTATACACTAATATAATACCTTCATACATATATAAACCTTTTTTTAGAGTAATATTAAAATTCATATAAATAAATGTTAATAACCAACGAAATAAAAATAAACTTTCATAAAATTCAGTTTTCAAGAATAAAAAAATTCAACGCATATATTTTTCCTGTTTCTTTTTTCCTCTCCCTCTTAATTTAAACCTCTAAAGAGAATTCATACGTGTACGAGAACACTTGCACATTAAATAATAAATGTGTATATAATTTAAATAAGAGTACTTGACAACGGATACAAATATTTCTATATGTACATCGATCGAATGGTGTTCAGACCGTGGTTAACAGTCCTTGAACTCAAAACGTACAAATGTTGTAACGTAGTAAGAGCATAATGTAGTCATGGAAACAGGGAGCCACCCTATACAAAAAAAGCATCACTTTTAATTATGAATGAGAAAATGGAATGTCAAATGTTCTCTAAAACACTACAGGAAAAATAGATTTAAAATATATGTTGTAATAAAGGAGGAATTACCGGCCAAATCAAAATATATGGTTACAAATATAATAATAACAGTGGTATAAAAACTTTATAGTCCTATTTCAAACCAGACGGGGAAAAAAGGGTAATCAAAGAGAACGGAAAAATGTTTCCACACCGAAAAGAAAAACCGGGTAAATAATGCTTTAGTCCCACAAAGAGGGCACATATTATTTTTTGTTTAACCTTACTTATAACTATGACGTTTATAAAAGATCTGACTTACAAAAAGCACTATTCAGTGTCTTCCTCTAACAATAATAATGCATTTATTATACCCAGCCCTTTTAGTGAAGAGAATGAAGCTATCACTTAGTACAACCGAAAATACCACCAGTATATCGGTTGGCCTGGCGTGTTGATATGTTGAAACATAATCGATTTCAGTGATAAAAGCACGGGAAACTACTGCCTTCCTTATTTTCCTTACATGTGATCCATGTTATTCCTGAGAATTATTTTTCAAAGATAAATGCTGTTTAAAAGGTAAAAGTGAATGTTAAGATTCGACCTAAATTAATATACCTACGTCGTTTTTTTAATAAAAGTTGATAAAATTATTTTTAGATTTTTTAATTTCCTGTCAAAGTAAAATGTCTTACACTCTTTTTTTCCGGTACCATATGAAAAACACTTCAAAAAGGTTATAGGCAAAGAATTTCTTTTGTGTACAATGGATTTTAATGAAAATAATTTTTTTATTGTTCATGACAATCTGACAACTGTCAATTTTAATAATCGTTAAATTGACATGTCAACATTGCTGCGGTTCACAGGCTTGGCTGTCTCAGAGTCTGTTCCGTATGCAGGGTAATATCCAAAGGTGCGTTTGAGGTTTGGCGGGTCAGATGCCGGCTTTCTTGCCGATATCAGAAAAAAGCCTAGAAAAGTGCGGGGGGGGGTCGCCCAAAGACTGGTGCCAGGAGGCTTCGCAGGTTAGAACAGCGTACACCGAAGCGTGGCGGAGACGCTGGACCCACCGTCTAATCAGGATACAGCCGCTACCTAGGAGGCATGGCGACATGAACTACCCCCTGACCCAGGTTTTGCCTGGCCATGGGAGGGGTTCAATTTAGATTTTGACTGGACCACTCAAATCTCTGCCCCAGCTGGGGGAGGATGCTGAGAAAACTGCGAACCATGTATTTTTCGAATGCTCGAGATTCATCCCTGAGAGGAATATACTAATAGCCAAACTGAAAATACAGACTGTTCCCACCTGAAGATCTCTAAGAGACAATGGTCACCTCTGCCAAGAGCTGGCAAGCAGTGTCGGACTTGGCCAGTAATGTTATGAAACTACGAGCCCAAGAAGACGCTAGGAAAGGAAGAGCGGCAGTGATGCCTTGGTGTTAAGGTCTTGAGACAAACTGCCTGGAGAGCTCCTGGGATCGTCTTGGAATGATGAAGCGGGCAGCACTCCCGGTGATGACATCTCTAATGACGGTAGAAGAAAGGAAGTCACACCTAACGAAGAGAAAGGCGCTTCTCTTCCGGAGTAATGCCTTGCGGCAGTTCCGAGAAAGAGGATGGCGGGATGGAGGTTTAGTCGGTATGCACAGGTACAAATAAGCACTCAACCAGAACCTATAGGGCGTCAAGAGATGCTCAATCCGAGTGTCCGCAACAGGATTTCTCTACCTCACAAAGACATTGTAGTAAAGATTTTGCAGATTCCGTTGTAAACAAATTTGCTATAAGATTCCGAATGTACATGAACGTAAATTTTACGTCAAAATTTGGTATTTTACTACTGTCACTATTAACATCTCACATTTTTATAGTTTCTTGTGCAATTTTTCGGATGAAAGAATAGACTTACTGTTACGATCTGACAGAAGCTGTATGAAATAAAAGAACAGTTATTTCCTATGCGACGCCCATTTGATTTTTTTTAACTTTTTCTTTAGTAAGGTTTTAATGATGCATATTTTCGCTATATTTACAATATTTTTCAGAAGGATACCTACCGAAAAAAATGAAGTGTTACGTTGTAGCTGGCCAAACCTATTAGCCGCACGGTTTTTACAGCGCACTTAGCAGCCGCGCGTCTATTGTTTTGGTAGGATAATATTATGAGGCCAAGTAAAACACAACACACACTCGCGCGAGACAAGGACGGACGATACCGTTCTGCGTCACGCATGCCTACTGCAGCACTCCTCCCATACGCAATTTAAATTACGCATTTTATTTTTGACGCGTTCATTGCATCAGTTTAGTTTTTTATTTGTTTGTGTAAAGTTTAATGGTTACTATGCCTCCCGAAAAAAAGTCTCTTCGTGGATAGCTGACTATCCTGCAATATTTACTTACGACGGAATGTTTTATACTGTCGAGTTTGCGAGAAAAATTTTGTGCACAAAAAAGTTTCACATAGACCAGAATATCAAGACAAGTCTTCATATCGCAGGATTGCAAAAGAAAGGCCCTTGACTACAACTTGTAACAGCGGCAAGTAGCAGTGACTTTACTTCCAAAGGTAAACAAAACACACTTTAGCATGGATTTATGTAAAGCATTGCTTACAAGTAATATTCCTCTTCACGAACTTACAAATCCTACCTTCAAAGATTTTTTGCGAAAATATTGCCTGAATCAAAATATACCAGATGAATCAACATTGCGTAAAAATTACATACTAACAATTTACCTGCATGTTCTGGAAGAAATACGCAATGAACTCAAGGATAGTATTATTTGGGTTTCAACTGACGAAACAACCGACACTTGTGGCCTTTACATTGCGAATTTAATTGTCGGTGCATTAAAACTATAGCCTTCTTCTTCCTATTTGGTGGCCTGCAAACATCTTGAAAAGACAAATCATTCTATGATCGCCAGATTCGTGAATGAGGATATTAAAAAAATATTTCCTGAATCTTCTGCAGATGAAAGACTGTTTATATTTCTCTCAGATGCTGCTCCTTATATGATCAAGGCAGCCAAAGCTCTCCAAGTATTTCATCCGAATTTGATTCATGTGACCTGCTTTGCTCACGGAGTACACTGACTCGCTGAAGAAGTACAATCCACGTTTGAAAATGTAAATAAACTGCTTTCATCAACAAAGAAAGTGTTCTTAAGGCACCTGCTCGCAATAAGGTCTATAAAGAAAATTGCCAAATGTGCCTTTACCTCCCGAACCAGTGGTAACTCGATGGGGAACGTGGATTGAAGCTGTCCTATTTTACAATGAACATTTTGAGGCCATCAAAAGTGTAGTAAACGACTTCGATGGTGCAGAGGCTATGGAAGTTAGTCAGTCCAAGGAAGCATTTAACGATTCTAGTATAAAAAGAAATGTAGCTGTGAGTAGCGCTTATCTTCCCCACATACTGCGAGTATTAAAAAGCTTGAGACTCAAGGTTTGGCGTTGAGTGAATCTATTCAGTTAATGAATAAAATCCGCCAAATGAACTCCGCACTGCCAGAGGTATTCCCGTGTAATCTTAAAGAAAATTTTGAAAACATTTTGAACAATAACCCAGGCTTTGAACCTTTGTGTCAAATTGATAGTTTTATTAATGGGATGGGTGAACTTTTATTGTTAGCATAGCTCCAGATTAAAATACTGCCCAGTTACCTCAGTGGATGTGGAGCGATCCTTTTCCACTTATAAAAATATTTTGACTGATCAAAGACACAATCTTACTAACGAACATTTGAAACAATACCTGATTGTTTACGTTTACAAAAGTAACAAAATGTTAAATAATTATCGAATTTATCGATATATTATTGAACTACTTACCAACTGTATGCTGATTTTGAAATAAAAAAAGTTAATTTTTTTTTTAAATTTAAAATTGCATATTTTGACACTTTTTCATACCTGACATGTATATTTTAAGCACTTTTCATGCATATTTGCATGCATATTTCAAGCTTTTTATGTTGCATATAATCCGGTCTCTAATTAGAACTGAAATTCCATCATAAAAATACAATCTTTTGTTTGTGATAATGTACCTATTTTATTCATTTAATTTCATTAAAAGATTTACTTCTCACATATTTAACAACGTAATAAAGTATATCAAAAAATTAATTTAAATTTACTTATATTAGGTTTTTATTAAAATAGCTAGATTAAAATTAACAGAAGACGAACAGGTTGTTTCCGTTTTCCTTCGTCAAGTTGTTAAAATACGCAATTTGGCCTACAGAGGATTTGATTTTGAAGTAGTTTTAAATAATCAAAATCAAAAATGGATTGTGTAATTACTTTCAGTTAATTACTATTAAATTTCAGTTACTCGGACCAATTTCTAAAAAAAATTGAACGTCTTTAAATTATTTTTCCCTTCAATTTACAACTGGCTTAATTTAAGTATGGACATTTTGGCCGATTGAATGAAACGTCCGGTAAATGGAAGCTCGACAAAACGTTTTATCAATACTGCAACAGAATAGGTCAAACAATAGTTTGTTTAAAACTTCAGCAAAATATTTTTCTATTTGAGAAAAAAAACCGAAAAATTTTTCCCCAAATTATATAATTAATTACAAAATATTACGTTATCAAAATACAAATAAGGAGTGCGGCAAAATAACCTCCCATATTTTCCTTCACCACTGCATGCGAGTCATTGTAACGGTGGGGATCACAGCGTACAATTAGTAGTATGTATTGTTCTATTTGCCAACACGAATTGGATTTTTGGTATGCTTGGCATTTCTCCTGCCACCACCCAATTCGGTCGCCCCAAAGCATAAGACCGAATGTCTGTGCCACAAACGGCTACTGAGCCTCGAAACAGTTTAACGACCGGTGTCTTAAATAGCTCCTAGAGCTTACCTTACAGCGTGAGCGGACTAAGCGCGGTGACATACACCACCGGCTTACGTGTCCCAACCGCTCACTTGTCATATAAAAAAATATCTAAAGTATAAATAGTAAAGTAAAAATATAAAGTATATTTAGAAATACTTTATAAATACATACATTTATAAAATCCATCCAGCAAAATATAAAATATATATTATAAATGAACCACAAAAATACATTATTTTGAGGGTTTTGATTTTTCAAAAATTCAAACCATCGGAATGTTACAGATCACGACATAATTGTACAATAAAATATATATATATAAAAAAAAACAAATTCAAAACAAAATCCGATAACTACTGACCTAAATTAAAGGAATTAACAACACTTTTGAACATTTTATCCACGGAAAATCGAGATTACAATTTTAAAAGAGAAAAGAAAATGATATAGCGATCCAATTTTTTCCAAAGAAATAAAACAAAATTAATTTACGATTACTTTTTATTAACTTCAAAAATAACGTATGCGAATTATTTTATAGGCTATATTTCTCGAAATATCTAACAATTTTACATACATCTGCCAAAAATTTACTTTTACCCACCCCTTTATCCTGATTAAACAAGAAAAAGGGATGAAATTTTTTATTCACTTTTGTCCGTGTTAGTATTAAGTGCGTTACAAATTCTTGTTTTTTTTATCGCTATAACACCCTTTTAACAAAAAATCAGACTATCGTCGGCGATGCATTATTTAGTGTCCAGCACAGACTTCATCCCTACATAAAAATCGCGGTAAAAGTCTATGGCATTTTCCGACTTCACAATTTCATCTTCCTTGTTTAAAACAGAAGCGTAGCTTTATCTTATCCGAGATCACAACAATAAAAAAAAGTAAACAAAGACAGACATACTAGAAAACAATAAATGATGTAAATAGCGTAGCAACAATAATTATCTTCCTTATCGAGCCGAAACACAGTCGCACATCAGCGTGCCAAGGCCACCAAAATATAGGTGAAAAGTTTTCTTTTTGTCTGTTCACCACAGAGACTAACTTTAAATAACAAACTGGCTTTTTTGAGGGTGAGCGAACGGACGAAAGTTTTTGCCCAAAAATATAAAAACTGTCACAAGAAAATCATATTATACCAAATTGGACTGTTCTTTCTAAATTATTTCACCCAGAATCAATTTAAATAATAAAGTTATTTGCAACTTCAAAATTTAACGCCCGTATTAAAATACAAAATTTAATTGTGTTAACTGTATAAAAATTGGAAAATTAAAAAAAAAAACGAGACGCATTAATTTAATGTAGAAAAGAAAAGAATTTCCTTTAAAAGAATTTAGAATTTCTGTATTTCAATTTTTATTCACGGTTTATTAGAACGTTACAATTCGTTTATCTCAGGTGTTTTCCCTTGTACGCCAAAATGTAGGACACAATTACTGTAAAGCAACAAGTTAATAATGTAGTGTTTTTGTTTAGAGCCTTAAGTACGAGTGCATTAACTCTAGTTAGTATCACAATAATTTTACAAATCGATTTACCGCAAATTATTTCACCAAATTTATTTTGTTACAGAACTATTTGTTACTAAATAAACTGTAATAATTTAATTCAATTTAACTGTAATTAAAGAATGTTTGCAATTTAATAAACATTTCTGTAAGAAATTAATATTAAATGCTTTGCTCTACCCCGATTTATTTCGAACCCCCCAAAAAAAATCCGGACCCTCACTGGTGGGGTGACAAATAACTAGGGATTTGGCGTAGAGAACGTTTTAAGTATTAATGAGTACCAGAAAGATAACCATGGAGGAGGAGAACGAGTTAAGTTCCCAAGAAAGTGCAGGACCCCCGGCGACCCCACAAGCTGGCATCCAGGCTTCCCCCGACTGGATTAACACAACGGCGTGTCGCAGATATGAAAGGTAAGAGAAGAAGGTATTGCAAGTGTCGCCGTTAGATGAGGAAGGAATCCCGCAGGTTAGCTTAAAAGAGTTCAACAGAATTGGTATTACGCTGTTAGCCCTAAAGCAAAATACCGGACTGGAATTGGCCAAGCATATCTCCCAACATGAGCGGGAGCTCAATGAAATAAAAAAAGGTTTGAAGCGCTTCACAGAATGTTTTGCTCCACTGAGGCTGATAACATAGGCCACGCAGACGGAACCGACGAAAGATCAGGATATTAGTGGACTACTTGCAGGCGAGTTGACATTTGAGGCGTTGCTGGAAATTTTCCCGCGACGATGGCCGACTAAATATTTAAATAGAATAACTCGGTTCAAGGACCAATCGAAGATTGACGGCGATACCTGCCACTTTGCAGATTTTTCTCGAGACGGGTAAGGTTCGGTCAAAACCGAGCGATATAGTTTACGACGCTTCGTCGTTGATGGGAGAGGACTGATTCTCCGCAGCAGTGCAGATATAAAATCTATTATAATCTGACCGACGGTGATAGGGAGTCTTTGAATAAGATTTTAAAATCACTCAAGCGTATATCTGAGAAGTCTAAGAATCCGGTTTTCGTTTTGCCTGGCGGACCATTTGGAGTACTCGTCAGGAAGTTAATGGTGTGCTTGTACAGGAATTGTGAGGAACCTGTTTCAGTGGTCATCCCTGTCGAGACACGAGGAAGATCGAGATCGAGGTCTGCCTCTGCTAGGCGGTCCACACCACCACTAGAGAAAAGCCGCCGGGTGGTTGTGGTGCGAGCACATGGTACGTCCTACGCAGACCTCCTCAAGTCAAATGAAGTCCGCCGTAACGCAGGATGAAGCGGGTGATCAAGTACTCTCGTTACGTAAATGCAGGAATGAGGAGTTACTAGGGCGTATTAAAGGAGGAAGAATGCAAAACAATTTACAGCTCTTCTACGTAACAAGGCAGCCCACCTACAACTAGACCTGAGGACACGTGGAGATTGGAAGGCTGTCGTCCACATCAAAGACATCGTTGTGAACACAAGTGAACAAGAAGTCACAGAGGCTGTGGCTAGACTGATCGGTGTTAATGAAGAGTTTCGCATCACTTCGGTGCGGAAGGCATTTGGTGACACACAGAATGTCACAATTGTAACTACGTACAGGGGGCTACCAATATCTTGATTAAGAATCGAATACGTATAGGGTGGGTCCATTGTCGGGTCTAGATACGAGAAGAGTGAAACAGGTGTTATCGTTGCTGTAGTGTTGGGCACAGGAATGACGAGTGTCGGGGGTCCGACAGGACTAATTCCGCCACTATTTTACAATTGTGGCGGAAAAGGACACCAAATAAGAGTATCGAGAGCCGAAATTATGTCTAGACTGTGGGAGTAGAGATCACCCACCGGAGGCGTGACGTGCGGTCCTGCTCGCAATGCTTAGGATAATATTATCCAAGCAACTCACACTATACTCTCTCACAATCTGGTGAGAGAAGTGGCTAGAGGTCTCTGTGTAGATTTTTTAATTACTAAAGAACCGAATAGACATACGGCAGCCAGAAACAATTGGTGTACCGATGTGAAGGGCGACGTTGCGGTACAGAACGTCAGTGGCAGGTTGGGATGCCAGCTTTTTGTAGAGGTCCAGGATTGATTGCCCTGGAAATATAAGGCGATTTACACGCCAACATACATACGTATACATACCGTACGCACATTGTCACGGGAAATCTCTATGCCATTTTTCGGTTTTCTGGGATCCTTAGGGAGGTCAATTTGTCAATCGGTGAAAACCGAATATACCCGATTTTGTCCGTTCACCATACATTCCCTTTCCGTTTTACATAGCTATAGCTGCTATATAGACGGGAAAGTAAAACAATAAATAAGAAAGGGCTTCTCATTTTAAATAAAAATTCATCGAATACGCTACTATAACATTCTGCATACGATTTTTAAAAAAATAAATAGCACGTAAATGTACAAAACGTAATAAAATTCTATCGACATGAACTTTTTCTTTATCATTTAAAAGTGAAACGTTTTCTAGATGCGAATACTTTTCAATCTTAATAAAGGTATTGCTTTCTTCGTAACGGCTCTATTGAAAGAGTTAAGATGCTGCCGACAAGCGTAACTTATTTTATTCATTTTAAATTTAAAGTATAAACAAGAATAAATCGGAAAAGGTTGTCAGCTTAGACTCATAAAAGAAACAACCGTAAAAATTAATGCGATATGTTCCTTAATTAACAGCTCTGTAGAACATTTCCTGCAGAATAAACGTAAAGAGCTGAGAATTAAGCATAAAAAGTACGCTATCAAACAGGAGTAGAATACAGAAAAGACCTCGTACTAATCTACAATGATTCACCCTCCTGACATCGCCGACTGAATTGTTTTTCAAAAGAGGGCCGAGATACTTAGCAGTTTTAATAAAAAAATTCCTTTAAATACAGACTTTTTTCATGACGCATAAGATATACGATGGCTTAACGTAAATAAAGTTACCGTTATTTAAATAATTTTCTTAATGCGACTCTCGTCAAAGGATCATACCTTCAAATAATACAGTTTCTTGTTATAACAAAAAAAAATATTAAACCATCATTACGATAAGGTAGACGTAAGAACCCTTTACCTAACAATGATTTAAACGAAAAAATTAACGGTTCCACATCTAAAACGTCTCGTGTAATAGCAATTTGAAAATACAGATACGTGAAGTAAACTCTAAAGATGCCAACAACTGAAGTCATCACCTCAAAATAAACTGGTTCTCATAAACCATCAAAGTAATCAGAACTAGAAGTTTTCAACCGGTTAATAGTATCGTACTGTAGACACACGCATACGTTTTTTTAATACTTATAAAATGACTATTTTTGCAGATAACGTCAATTTTTTGTTTAATACAGCGTTTCACCGAGAAATTTAAACAAAACAAAATTTTGATATATCTAACACAAGCAGATAACTAAGAATTAATAGATAAACATCATTTATGTTTATTTCCTACTTTTTTAATCTATTAACTTATGCAATTTTATTAAAATCTACCTTACAAGGAAAACAAGAAGAAAACTATGCCCTTTTTGAATATCTTATAACTGAATTTCGATCGTGTGAAACGTAAAAAAAGGAAACGACATGCCCAAAGAACAACCTAACTAGAACTTTTCTAGTGAATTTCTGCTAACCCGCAGCGAAGCAAAATATTTAAATCGCATTTTGATAAATAAAACATCACCGCGATGTAATAATGATATTTTTTATCACAATATCAAACAATTTTAAAAATAAACATTTTATCACTAAAATAACTATTGAAAAACGGCCGAAAAATTAAAAAGCCCACCAAATTGGGTGAGCACAATAAGAAAAAATATAAGTTATTAAACAGTAAACAGGACCGTTTTTTATATTTAATTTATACTAATTCACGTGAGGGTAAATTCGAGTAACGTTAAAAACAGACAAAAAATTTTTTTTTTTCGTTTTTGAAGATAGATTTTATTAATAAACTGCATAAGTTGGAAAAAAGATGGTGAGGAATAAGTAGTAAGAAGTAATTTTTTACCAAACAAATTATTCATCTTCAAACACATCGGCAAATTAGTAAAAACCGTTTCTTAATTCTTCATGCTAATAAATAGCTAAGTCAGAATTCTTATGTACAACAGGCTGGGACAATATTCCTCGAAAACGGAGACTCAATAGCTTCAATTTGGACTACGTAGGTCTGCCTGGTCCCATAACTGAAATTGTAATATAAAACCTGGCCTAAGACACAAATCATTTACAAAAATAGTAACGACTAAAAAATAACCCTTGAACTAACCTTGAAAAAACTAATAACCCTTGAAAGTAACCTGACAAGCAACCCTTGTCAGGTTATGAGGTAGTGAAGCGATTGCTTATTTCTTCACCGTACTATATCATCATGCCACGACCACAAAATGCAGATAATATTTAGAACTACAAGTAAAATCACTAAAAGGCCTGCAGCGAAATAAACAACTCCAAGAGAAAAACTGGAGTGCCGGCTCCGTGGCCCGAGGGAAAGCGTCTCCGCCTTTCACCAAGAGAGTCTTGGTTGGAATCCCGGTCAGGCATGTCATTTTTCATACGATACAAATTTCCATTCGGGCTAAATAATCGATCATAGCAGTCGATGCCCGCACACTGGTGGTATCTACTGCACCTCATACATGCGTCACAAGCGTTAAGTCTGGAGCAGATAATCGAGCAAGAAATTAATGTTCCCCGACCTGTCAAGAAATAACATATGTACAATTTTTGGTTCACGATTTACATCGGTAACAAGAGAATTAAATTGTGAATGCTAATTTAATAACCATTTACGATTTCAATCGGAGACGAAAAGGTGGACTCTTTCACAAACCACACGTGTCTAAACAACACGGTGAAAATTTTATTAACTACAGGGCTAAACTAGATACACCTAACAAATTCAAAATAAACAAATGTACAAAAACAAATTTTGAAATGAACGAACTCAATTTAAATCAAACATATCATAAATAACAGACATCTTTTGAAACATACAAGTATTTCAAACAACGTTACATCATACACCGACATTAACTTAGTACACCCTGTGGAAATCTCACAAGTAACAAAAGAAACTGAAAACTTACAGAATAGAGGTAAAGGAAAGTTTTTATAATTTTTCCTTTAAATAATTAGTACTGTAGGTGAATTAAATATACCGTTTCCAATTGTTTTTCAACGGTGTATGTTGTGGCTATCAAAATTCAAAATGCAAAGTGGTTTATAGAAAATGTTTTTTCTGAAGGACCAAGATTCACAAAAGAATAAGCTCAAAAATAATTACAACCCGGTTATCAAATTCCCATTAAGAGAAAAGAGCAAACCGAAAGGGTTAACAAGCAGCAACGAGAAAAGCTTTTGACAAGTTACGTAATCATTAGTCGATGCCAATACACTTATTAGACTGAAATTGGTTCCTGTTTCGTGTATCTGCCTGCGATAACAGTTAATGGTCTCAATGGACTCTTATTAAACGAGTTCTTTAAAAATGTTCATCATAATCCCTACCGTAAATCTTATAAGAAAAATTTAATTTATTAACATTAAAAATGCTCTGATGCTATTGCAACAGTCGACTACCAATAACTCAGTAAAAACCAATAATACCGATGTCTCCTTGACAGTCTTTACAGTTTTGAATCGAATGCCCTTTATTAAGACTTAGGCAAATTCAAAAATTTCAAACGCAAACTTAACAAAATATGTAATTATAACAATATTATAAGGACTTCCATATCTAATCTCATGTAAATAAATTAACAATTAATATTATCTACTTTACCAGCACGTTGATATGTTCTCCAGATCTTTCGGCTTACTCGGAAACAAAAAAAATTAAACAATCATGACTGTCCGATCCGGTGAAAGAATAAACACATGCGTATTCCTTCAGTATACTAGTAGGACCAGTCAGTATACAGACAGTATAAAAAAAGTTTTTAAAATTTTAACTACGATTTTTTTTTAACTTTTGGCTTTAATGCATTAATTTTAACTCCTGATGATGGCTTCCAAGTAAGCCGAAAGATTTAGAAAACATATCAACGTACGGTAAGGTGGATTATACCAATTATTAGTTTAACATAATCAGCGGTACCTTGATAAATTACTATTCTCATATCTTGTCGGATATTATTTCTGTGATTATGGATTATAAAAAGATACTTAATCTCCTTCCCCAGTCATTCTATCAAAATTATTTTGTAATCCTGTAATTAATGTAAACAAATTTTATAAATTAATATCATAAAACATTTGAATTGGGTGGTTGCTTGACCAATTAAAAAAAATTGAAATTTACCCAATTGTTTCCTACATGTTTCAGCACCTTAAAACTATTTTTTTTTTTTTTTTTTTTTTTTTTTTTATTTAAGCAGTTTACCTGTGGCGGCCATTTTTGTTACGGTAGCACACCTATTTTTGTGATTGTAAGAGTTTACGGTAAAAATCATAATTAAAAAACTATCGGTCCTGGAAGGATGAAACAAAAATCAATTTAATCACATTTTCTCAAGGTAAAAGACTGGTCCAACGGTTTACTTACCTGTCTCTCTCTTCTTTTTATGAGAAAATTATCAAAAGTTCAACTTGGAAAACGGTGACATTTCACTTTTCGTAATTCTTTTCACTAGGCCACAGTTTGAATTATTTTTTTATGTGTAGATAGGTGGTATATGTTAGTAGTTTTACCGTAAACAATATTAATGGTGATTATATTTACTCCTAAATTTTTATGAATTTTTGAAAAATATTTTTTTAAATTCAAATTTTGGCTTCAAATAACTGGTGATAAAAATCTCAAATTTGCACAACTTACGAGCGTTTTTGTAGATGTTTATGACAAAAAGGTTTCTTGTGTATTGTACTATTAAAGAAGTTATAACCTCTCAAAAATCATGAAAAACCCGTTAAAAGCGATACCATTTTGACTCGCTAAATAATTGCTCCAAGGGGGTTTCCTGTTAAGTTGAAATAGATTTGTTTGAACCGTTCAATTGCAGTGTTCATGTTCTAACAGCGCACTTGAAATCATTTCCAGTCAGGAAAATTCATGTTTCAACATGCTCATTTATGCTTGTTGCATCATTTATTAACTTTGCAGTTACAGACTGGTCAGTCTGACATTAGTCAGTGACCTGTTCACATCTTTACCGAGTGTCTCAAATTTCATCTGTGTTTGGAGTATTTATTAAATAAATAAGTTTTACTTAATATTATACTTGCAAATTTTTAAATCGGTTAAATTTTTACGTTATTTTCAAATAATTTCACATAAAACAATGGAAGAACAATGTTCCATAGGAATTTATGTGAATGAAGAGTGTCATAAAACAGTGCCAAAAGAACTACTCATTAAGGTTTGTGAATTTAGTGATGAAAACCAACAACTTATTTTTTTACGTATTAATTCAGATATCACTAGTGTTTGTAAATATCATGGACAGTTCTGTTGTGACCCTTTGAGAACTCATAAAAACAATTAAGAAAAACTTAAGACAAATAATATTAGAGTAAGTTCTAAGGAAAAATGTGTTCTTGCTTCTAAAGAAGATAAGGTTAAAATTATTAGTTTACTTCCCCAATCCTGGACCAGATCTAAAATAATATCAAGTGTTCAATGTGTCTGAGCATTTGGTTAGACTTACTAGAGAATTGGTTAATGGGCAAGACATTCTACCGGAGTTAGGTAAAAAGAGATAAAACAAGGAATTAGCAACGACACAATTAAAAAAGTTATTTTTCATAATGTTATTTTATGAAGATGACAATAATAGCAGGCTGTGTCCTGGTAAAAAGGATTGTGTTAGATGGTGTCAAAGTGCATACGCAAAAGCGCCTTGTTCTGATAAACTTAAATGAATTGTATGTAAATACGAAATCCCTGCGGAAAAAATTGGAAGAAATCCTTGGAAAAATTCTGGGAACTCCGTCCAAAATAATGGTGTATCTTGGCTGGTGCATCCGGGACTCATACAGTTTGTGTCTGGCCCACATCAGAACATCAAACTCATGATTGATGGTCCCAAACTTAATGTTGATTATAAGGACTTAATAGACATCTTTGTTTGTGACAAGGATAACTACAGCTGTATGATGAATGTGTGCACCAAATGTCTAGGTAAGCAGGCAGTGTTTGACATGCTCAACTTTTCCGAAGAGTAGGTGTTGCCAGAACAATAATGTACAAACAGTAGGTAACACCTGACGGGTAGAGATGATTACTGTTCTTCAGACCAAAGATGAATTTTTCGAATTGTTAGTGGAAAAATTAGAAAACTCACAGTTTCGTGTAAAAATCTCAAGCTCGGTTTTTCAAGAAGAAAAAATCAGAATTAGGTGAAGAAAAATGTTTGATGTTGACAGATTTTGCAGAAAACTTTCCATTTCTTGTTCAAGATGAGATACAAAGCTTCCATTGGATTAACAGCCAAGCCACAGTTCACACTTTTGTGTTTTATTTCAAGGAAAATGATGTATTACAACACAAAAGTGTCTATATTTTAAGTGATCACTTGAAGCACGATACAGCAACATTTTATTGCTTTCAAAAACTTTTAACAAGCCATATCAAGAAAGTACATCAGAACATTAAAAAAAACTCATCTGCTTTACTGATGGTCCTTTTAAGCCAGTATAAGAATATAAATAATTTTCCTAATTTGTGCAGTCTCAAAAAATACTTTGACCTTGAAGCCGAATCGCACTTCTTTGGATCAACCCATGGGAAAAACGCTTGTGATGGTGTGAGAGGAATAACAAACGAGAGGTGGCAAAGGCAAGCCTGCAAAGGCCATTAAATAATCAGGTAAACGATGATGAAACGCATTCATTTTTTAATCACAAGCTAAATACATCATATATTTTTTTATTAAATCAGATGAGAAGAATAAGATTTCAGAAGCTCTACAAAAAACAGTTTTGACTGCTGTGAAAGAGTTGTTTGTACTAGAAGCTACCACAAGCATGTTCCTGTCAGAAGGCATTGTAAGATGTTACTTTACTTCAGACTCCAAGGACTATGAAGACCATCCAGTGTCAAGCAGTACCACTTCCACTTAAGGAAAAAGACTATTGCTTGTGTGTATGATGATCAGTGGTGAATAGTATTAGTGGTAGATATTAGCCTCGAAAATGATGGACCAGGTACATCATTTCAAAAGTCTCAACAAGACAAAGTGTGGATACCGATCTGCCAAGTCCTGAGAGAAAGTTGACGTCACTTGAACTAACTACAGTGACGGGTCGTTCTCACACAATTACACGAGATATCACAGGTGTTGGTTAACCAAACTAAATAATAAACTTTCGTTGCTACAAAAACAAGCTATTTCATTAAAGTATAATTAAAATTTTACTACAATTTATTTTTTCTTCGATAGGGTTTACAAAAGTAAACCAATATAAAAATAGAAATGTATTCTTGAAAAAAGATGTAGGCTACATTGAAATCACAGTTTAAGTTTTAAAAACACTTTTGAATCAAAATTGTATTAGTTTAATGGTATTGGTTAAGTTATCACTAAATTACGACAAATCATTAATAATTTAAAAAAATACTTTTACAAAACGTTAACTTCAACAACACAGGGGCTAAATATAAAAAATGTATGCGAAGAAACCCCCTTGGAGCACTTATTTAGCGAGTCAAACTTTTCTATTAGAAAACGTTTCTATTAAGAAACGTTTCTATTAGCTATAAACATCTACAAAAATACAGTTGTGCAAATTTGAAATTTTTATTACCAACCCCATCAGTTATTTGAAGCCAAAATTACGATTAAAAAAAAAATTATTTTTCAAAAATTCATAAAAGTTTAGTAGTAAGTATATCACCAATATCATTATTATGGTAAAACTACTAACATATATCTACATATAATAAAAAATAATTTAAACTGTGTATGCCACCCCTGCCTCTTGGAAAAAAATTACGAAAAGCGAAATTTCACAGTTTTTTACGTTCACTTTATCGGTAATGTTCTCGTAGAAACGAGAGATAGGTAAATAAACCACTGGACCTATCTTTTACCTTTAGAAAATATGAATAAATTGCTTTTTGTTTCATCCTTCCAGGACCGATAGTTTTTTAGTTATGATTTTTTCCGTAAACCCTTACAATCACAAAAATTGGTGTACGCACCGTAACAGAAATGGCCGCCACAGATAAACTGCTTAAATAAATAGTTTGACGGTCCTGAAACAAGCGGGTAAGTTTACATTTTTTGAAATTGATCAAGCAACCAGCTTGTTTTTTTTGGGATACTTCAAATGTATCGACCCGGTTATAGAATTTAAAAATTTCATAAATTTAAAAAAAGGGCTTTCAAAATTTTTATTTTTTGTAAATGTAAATGAAAAGTTTATTTTTATTCAAATGAATTTAAAAATAATGCAGAAAAGCGTTTAATTTTTGTATTAACTCTTTATTCACGGTATGTTACACGATAACTTAAATTCAGATGTTTTCCCTCGCAAGTTGAACTGCAGGACAATTAGTGTAAAGTTAACGCACTTGCCTTAAATACACTGCGTTTAGTCGATACGATGATAATTTTTAAAACCTGTTTTACTGTAAATAAGTCTTCTGCATTTATTTTACTGTATAATTATTACACCTGATATGAGGTAAAATAATATCAGATACAATAATTTAATTCAACTTTATCGCAATTAATCCCTTTAAGAAAATAACGCGTTATTTTTCTCTACTCCAGTTATTCTTACGGTTGCAATCAAATGAAACCACAGTCTTCCAGCCACCATCTCGTTTTAAATAAATCACATCTTGGCCTTACCGTGCAAGAATGAAATAAACTGTCTACAGGTATGAATAAAGCTGCACTAGGTATCCCAACACTTTCTTACTATCTATCGAATAATTTATTTAACAACTTGACTGCAACGCCGATTTTTTTAAGTCCTTTTCAATCGGCCATAAGATCCCATTCAGAATCTCATAAACACATTATTTGCAGGAAATTCGATATCGGACATTTCTATATACACCGCATCCTAATTTAGAAATTTATACACTTGCACCCTGTTACGTTATATTTTAAAAAAGTAAATTATTTATCCTTTTTAGGAACTAAATATAACGCATTTAACGCATTTAGCAAGAATCAGAGGAAACATAAAAATCAATCTTATAGTAACCACCCACCAAGAATTTCACAGCAACATCTAAATTGTAACAGATTTTAAAAAAGAAACCATACCGTTAAGTTTAATTACCCAAAATATACTAAAATTTGCAATTTATATCCTATTTTATATGATACATTATATTCCCACTGTACAGAATTAACACAGTAAGAAAAAATATGTGCCATTGGGAAGCTACAAGATCCCGTCTTGGATCTCACATGTTAGGGCAATAAAAATCAATTATATTACACGCTTAAGAAAGTAAATTCAACTAAGTAAAATACTGAGTTAGTACTTGCTGAAAACATATAGTAGCCAGTTGCGAACAATTAGAATTTTTTCATTGTGGTTTTTGACTAACACTACGTGCGATTCCATATGAGATCTCATGGCAGTCGAGTTGTTAATAATTTAATAAACAAACAAAAAAAAATTATTAATACATTATTTTTCTAAATATTTTGTTTTTTTTTTCAAAATCTTAAACTATAATTGCCTGATCAGGCAAACTTTCTTGCGTAGTTCTATTTTTTTGTTCACAATTAATTTACTACATAAGCTTAAAGATTGTACATGTCAATATTATATAAAATTTACTTAAATATAAAAAAAAATGTCATGCCTGATTGGGATTCCAATCATGAATCTTCTATAAGAAAGAAAGATATGCTACTACTATTGCTATGAAGGTCAAAGAATTCAATCGCACAGATGCATTTTCTACAAGTTACATTTAAAATGTTTAATCTATGTTGTTTAAACTTTCACGCATACAACAAAAAAAAAGTCAACGTGGAAAATATTTATAACTAATGGGAAAAACCCAGTAATTAAGTACAAAACTACAGACAATATATGCAAACATTAAATGAATCATACCTGATATAACTTAGATCAAGTAACTACCTCGTATTTACTACAATTTCCCTTAAAATATACCAGCAAAGTTGCATAATTTTCCCAGCTAATCCAGGAAACTAGTTATCCAAACGCTGCACTTTGGACAGGCTACTGCTAATGAGGAAAATAGCAGCACGTTAAGGTATGTAAGTATGCAAACAAAGAATTATGTAAAAGAAATTTATTCTACTCTTAGAGTAAACTACTATTTGAGATACGAAACACACGGTGACCGTATCCCCCAACCCTCTGACTAAATAATCAAAATTAAATTACATTAATGGCCCACACTCAAAAGTCATTACATGAAACCTAATAAAATTCCAATCTGAAGATAGGAAAAAAAGATAAACAATGAAAAACCAAGATACATTGACCTTATGGGATTTTTTAATGCTAGAATTGTATCTTTTTGATTAGAGGGCATCATGAAATGTCAACAGTGCAAAAATCTCAACGTGCGAAGTTTGATCTGCCTAGTGTACTTTCCCTTATATAGTATGCTGTATAACTATACAATACTGGCTATATTATAGAGCTGGAAATGTATAAATTAATTATTTTTCACTAATGCACCTTAAAGGACGACCGATAACAACATAACACTGAAAATAAAATTAAACCTGTCAAATGAATATTCATTTAATATTTTATGATTATTCAAACATTCATTTAAATAAAACATAATTTTTCTTAATAAATATATGAATCTATTGAATACTCTCTTAGTGAAAAAAATAAATAGAACAAATTGTTTCAATCAAAGGTAAGTAAGAAAGAAAGTAAGGTAAGAAAGAAAAATAAGTAAGGCAGAGTTAAGAAAAAAAGCATAAATATATACATATAAATTAAATCTGAGGAACTAGGAAAAACCTTCCAATAAAGAAACAATAAATAGAAATTAAAAACAAACTTAAATAGATTAATTGTGCTATTCATTGTTTGTAATTTGCTTGAATCACTAGCTTATAATTTGTAATAAATATACCTAATTTTAAAAGAATGGAGAAAAAAGGTCAAAATTTATCATGAAATATACCAGATAAGAAAATAAAGTCTGGTTTACACACTCGCTAACCTGAAAATACCTAACTTATGGAAATGTTAGTGAGATAAAGACCACAATAAATGGCCTTGAAACGATTTCATTATCTGAACACATTCACACTGTTTTTCATGTCTAGCTTTGTTCAATTTTCAAAAAACATGTCACAGGAAAAATTCAGTAAAAAAAGCATTGGAATATTCCAATATTTTTTACATAGCAGTAAGATATAACTGCTGCATTAGGAAGAAAATTTTATAAAAGTAAAAAAAAAACATAACTATACGAGAGAATATTTTCATAAAAATATTAATTTTATAAATTTACAAAAAAATAAGGCTATTTGAGAAAACACGTGCAAAGATAAACACAAGCAATAAATCAAGCTAATAAATTATAACATAAAATGTTTTAACAATTGTTTCATAAGCAAAAAACTATTAAAATATACAATGTCAGAATGGATTGTAAACACACTGTTTACAAAATGCAGAGCACAAAAATATGCTGACTAAAACAAGTAAATTAACTAACACGGAATAACCACAAATATGTTAATCAATTAATCTTGTACTAAGAATTTTCTAAAAAATATATACATGTATATATATATATATACATATATAAATTTATATATGTATATATAAATATATTAATATACAAATTTTTTTTTTTTAAGTAACACCATACCTGATAAAAGAGTAAACTAAAGATTTAGAACCAAAAAAATATATAATAAATAAATAAATGTTAATGTAACATGTTCAATATTGTATGACGTACTATAAATTTTTAGTGAAGTTCCCAATAATCGTGAAAATAAGTTTGTAAAAAAAATAACAAATATTATTCACCATGGTAACCCATAAGGTACATACTGCCACCCTATATATGTACAAATCAGAAAAAATATATTAAAATATAATTAGCTTCTCTTTTTATTTCCGCAATTATTAATTAATAAAAACCCGTAAATAATATATGTTATACATGTAAGAGACTATAAATAACAAAAAACATAGAGGGTCGTATATTCTATCGACATAAAATAATCGGAACCTCTATCAAAATCAACATATGTGATAACAGCCTGTTCCATAACAATTTTTACACTACAGGCGTTATTTACAATGTTAGGTTGGGTACGGTTTTGTTCAGAAAAATCGTAAACAAACATAGTCATAACCCGCAATGTACACACAATAACTGGTAAACACTTACCCGTACATTTATCATACACCGTTAATCAGAAAAGTAGTTTTTTTAGAGAATAAAACAATCCGAAAAAAGTAAAAGAATGATCCAATTCGTTAGTTTACAACGTACAGGCTAAACCTACGATAATAAGGCCACGACATAAAGATGAAAAATATTATTTTTATAGAATATAGAAAATACGTTAAATTACTTACACGACCATTCCATAGGCTCCTTCACCAATATACGCCAAATTTGTGTACCTGGGGCCGACCTCAAATGCTTGTCCCCTCACTAATTCAGTATTAGCGAAATCGGCAACTTCAGCGGCCATCTTCGCAAGACTGGCTTTAAGTTTAGTTTTGAACCGCAACTACAGATGTCGCGATTTAAAAGTACCACCAACATTGCAGCGTCAATCTATCTAACAAATATCTAGTGATAAACTAAACATTAAACTTCTCACAAAAATAGAATCTGTTAATTTCCGACTACAGGTGCTACAAATAATACTAAAAATTATATATATTTATTTAAAACCAATCTGAGTCATTGATATTCTTTTGGATTATGAAAACGTATTTTATATATTGATTCAGCGGCAGCTTGGTTTTTTCTTCATTAAATTTACGCATTAAATTTGAATTTCCTGATAACAAACGGTTCATTCACAGCTGTAATTATAAATTTAAAACAAAAAAAACAGCAAAATTATAAATCCAGTTTTATCATGTTACAAACTCAAATTCATTAACTTCTCACCAACATTTTTTTCATTTGGTATATTATAGTTTAATTATTTATGATCAAAAATGTGTTTATTATAGAATAAGATAAATAAATTACTAACTACCTTAAAATAAATTAATTGAAAAATAACAAAGGAAGGTAAAGTCTTTCAGATAATACTTAACAATGTAGTAGTTAATTTTGAACATATATTTAATGAAAAGATACACATTTTCATTAACATAAAACTGCTTAAAAATAATTTACACAGCCTGTACTTATTTTTTAATTAATTAACTACATACCAAAAATAACTTTTGAGATTAGCCAGAAAGAGAGTGAACATCTTGATTGACATTCATCCACAAATTTTTTTTTTTAACTAGTTACACAATATTTTTAGATCTCTGTTATGTTTCTATTTACTAAATACCACTAATTATTAAAACAGTAACTTTGGCCCAGCACATAATGATGACTTTCTAGCTTAATAGATTGATTACTTGTAACATCAATCATTAAAATAAATAAGAAAATTTTGTTTTATATTGGTGAATGATTAGCATAAGATTCTAATTTGTCATAAGTCAGAAAGTCATTTATGTGTGTGTTCCTAATTAAAACTTTAAACTATTTAAAACAAAAGCAAATATAACTGTTGAATCATTTCAAAATATAATCAACTTATGACTAAAAATGAAACCACTTCATACTACAAAAAGTTAAGTTGATAAATTATCTTTGTTTTTGTTAATTAAATCTGTAGTTTCTGTTTACTGATAAGATTAAAACTTAGCACTATATTTACTATAAATGTTTTTCTTTTGAAAAAAAAACATTAAAAAATGATTTCATAATAAGTTTCACCATCCTTCTTAAGATCTTTCAATTCCTTTATCAATGGTTTTCAATAATCATCAGTCCTAGATAATAATATCTTTCAACTTTTGAAGTTTGCCACAAATTAAAAACAACTACCAACAAATTAGTAACCCTTAATTAGGCACCACATTCAAAAAATCAAATCTTAGAAAAAGTATCATATTTTAATTTTTAGTATTTTTTTGATTCTGTAGATTTTATAACATATATTTTATACTGTTTTATTCTTACTTTTATTTAAAATATGGTACTTAGGAAAATCAATAGTAGGCTTCTCCAGAGATCTATAAAATAAAATAAAAAAAACATTAAATTGGCCCATTTGGTGAAGAGTTTAGGATTCAAGAAACACTGAAAAAGATTTTCAGGTCGAATTGAAAACCTCTTTTTTTTAAGTCTGTTGAAAAAATTATTTTATTTGTAAAATAGTTATACCCAAATTACTTCCATGTGTTCTCCCAATCTATTTAGATGTGTAGCTAAAAAGCAAGCTTTAGATGTCTCATTCCATGGAAATTAATTCCTCTCACATATAGCCCCAACTCATATTGCATGAAACATCTCTCTTTGTAAAAGAAAATGCAAGCTGCTTTACTAGTTGATGTTTACTGTGTCAAGGAATCAAGAAATGTTAACAGCGAATGTGAATTGCAATCGTGGACATCACTCATTATGCCATATGAAATCTTACTCTGTGTGATATCAAAGATCTCTTGAAATTAATCTACCTCTACCTTCCCATGTCTCTCTCTGAATATTATTATTATAATTTTAGATGGTACTTAATAATTTATATGAAATGTATAAGAATTTTACTATATTTTTTCTCTAGAGTGAAAAATTTCAATAGCGCCTTAAGATATGAGAAATGATTAAAATGGGAGTTCTTAAACATTTACTTTATGCTGACACCCCAGCATGTACTTTTTTTGGATTAAAAATATATGATGAATTAATTTGTGAAGATCTCAAAGATTCACTTGATGCATTATTTTATATTGTGCTTACTATTATTTTAATAACATTGAATATTAAAATTATAAAATTATTTATTGTACTTACTAAAGTAGCTGTACGTATTGCAAGAAGAAAATGCTTTAATGCAATTAACAATAATAGTAATAATAATAATGGTAATAATATTTTTAATAGCCAATCTTCACCGTTTAAAGATTTAAAACCAATAAAAGAAAAATCTTCCAATAAGATTTGTAACAAAAGAAGATCAGCAATATTCACTTTGCGTCACAATGACCATAGAGAAAACTGTATAAAATGTAGGCTTAGATATAAAAAAAAAATTAGTAATTATTGGTTACTGCATGTATTATCTGGCAAGAATAAACACAAGGTAGCAAAAAAAATTTCTGATAATGGATTTAAAATTATTTATTTCAATGATAAATTTAAAAAGAAACCTGTAAAAAGAAAAAATCAGTTATGCAATGTAAATAAAAACACCGCAAATTTAATAGAATGTAGAGATGAAAAACTTACTCCTCAAGAAAATCTAACAGTAAACAGAAAATCTAGTTTTTCAGTTATAAATAAAAATATCAGTGGCAATGATAATAATTATAATACTAATAATAATGAAGATACTAAAAAATCACAAAATTTTGTAGAATGTATTGATGAAAAACTTACTCCTCAAGAAAATCTAACAGTAAACAGAAAATCTAGTTTTTCAGTTATAAATAAAAATATCAGTGACAATGATAATAATTATAATACTAATAATAATGAAGATACTAAAAAATCACAAAATTTTGTAGAATGTAGTGATGAAAAACTTACTCCTCAAGAAAATCTAACAGTAAACAGAAAATCTTGTTTTTCAGTTATAAATAAAAATATCAGTGACAATGATAATAATTATAATACTAATAATAATGAAGATACTAAAAAATCACAAAATTTTGTAGAATGTAGTGATGAAAAACTTACTCCTCAAGAAAATCTAACAGTAAACAGAAAATCTTGTTTTTCAGTTATAAATAAAAATATCAGTGACAATGATAATAATTATAATACTAATAATAATGAAGATACTAAAAAATCACAAAATTTTGTAGAATGTAGTGGTGAAAAACTTACTCCTCAAGAAAATCTAACAGTAAACAGAAAATCTAGTTTTTCAGTTATAAATAAAAATATCAGTGACAATGATAATAATTATAATACTAATAATAATGAAGATACTAAAAAATCACAAAATTTTGTAGAAAAAGCATGTATATCGAATGAAAATATTGACAAACTATCGGAAAACAATAATAAAAGTGGTGACCAAAAATACGAAGAAACAAAAGTTTTACAAAAAAAAAACAATAATAAAAATGTATTAAAAATCATAAAATATATTAAACCAAATATTATTAAATATCCTGCATGGTTTTTAGTAAAAAATAATGAAATGAAAATAATTTTAAGAGACAAAAAAAAAAATATAGCAATTCTTAACAGCAATAAAAACCGTTTGAATAAAGATAGCCATAAATCTTACACAAAAATTAATGAACAAAAATATAAAAATCCAAAAATGAATTGTAAACAAGGTAAAACAATACAGATGAGAAAAAAAATGACCAAATCTACTATTCATAAAGATATCAGTAAAGATACAAGTGAATTTACCAGTGAATTTACCAGTGATAACACCAAAACTGAAAAAAAGCACGATTTTCAACAAATTAAAAACTTAAATGAAAAAGTAATATCAAATAATCAACAACAAAAAAATGATTGCAATGAAAATTCAATTAAAAAAGGGATATGTTCAAAAATAAATGTATCTGATCATGCAAATAAACGAATAAAAAATAGTCATGTAAGTTATATTGTTTCAAAATCAGATTCTACACAAGAGGTTCCAACGAAGGTAACAAAATTGCATGGAAAAAATGATAATAATACTTTAGGTAAAAAAATAAGAAAATATAAAAATAAAAATAATATAAAAGAAGAAATTATGCATAACCTTTTACACATGTCAAAAGATACATTAAGACATTTAAGACATAGATATAATTTACATAAGAGTAATAAAACAAAGCAGTCTAATAATTTAAATAAACGCTTAGATGTTATTTTTGAACATTCACCTTGGGCACTATAAGTACAACTTTAAATTAAATGTTACAAAACTAAACCTAGTTAAATAAAATAACCAAATTAAATATGTCAATAATTAAAAAAAAATATTAACGAAACTGAGTTTATGAATATGGAACATTCACTGATATCTTCAATCGCCAAGATATTTTTAAAAAGTAATTCAGATAATATCATAATAAAAATTTATAATGGAAACTTGATCTACACTAATTGTTCTACAGTTTTGTTCTTAGCAAATGATGACTAAAATGCACACAATATATTACATAAATGATAGGAAAACTCATGTTAGTGTATTATGAAAATAATTATTTTAACAAAATATAATTAATTTTTTAATGGAGTAAGTTTCATTCATGTTTCAACCAAATTAATATTAGTATACAATTAACTGGAAATGTGTAAATTTTATATTTTAAATAACAGTTAAGCCTGTAAAAATTTTTAATTTTTTAACTGAAAATATATTAATTATGTAGTTTTTTGCCATTATCTAATTGGATAATGATTACCTTTTTTGTTTTAATTGTTAAAAACTTAGGAAATACAACTTTTAATAAACTTATATTTAAAAATGTTGTTTTTAATAAAAATAGAGCTTTCTGTCACCAATAACATATTCATTCATTAAATATGTTCCCAATAAACAATAATTATATGGAGGTTTAAATCAACTCAAAATACAATTTACTTTCATTTACTGTTTCAAAACAGTATGATGAAATGTAACACTAAAATTTATAAATAATTCTTTTTCAAATTATATTAAACTTTTACATACCATTTGAAAATAATTCATTTATAACTTAGTTTGTCTCAACAGCAATTATCTATCAATTCAATAACATCGTTTCAATGTGCTAGATTGAACAGTGCACCCATTAAGTCATATTATGGTCTCATAATTATATATTTTTACAACCAGAGCAGGATCTTATGGAGGAATATATCTTAATTTAAAATTTGGGCACTTATAATTCAGGGGAGGGATATAATTCTAATATATCTAGGTAGTTAGTTGTTGTTGGCTCCAGTAGGTTCTGAAAAGAAAAATGCATTTCTGGTAAAATAAAAATACTAACATTTTTATCAGTGTGCTATATGTTCACTTTGGGGATATCATGTTGGTTTTCATAAATACATTTAATTGTCAATAAACTCTGGTCATGCATTATATGTCAAACTGTGATATGTAGCCATTATACAGCATGTCTGAGAAATCCGTGTATTCCTAAACAAATGTTTTGTGGACTTATAAATATGATATATGAACACATTTTGTATATTTATAAAAATTTGTACTTACAAAATATTTATTGAGTGGATCTGCATGTACACCATTGTTCTGAACACACAAATTATGCATCTTCACATCCTCCTTGACTTTCTGCAAAGCGCCTCTGGAGTTATGGTTCTAAAGGTTCCAAATTGTCAACATAATTCTTCATTTGTTTTATGTATATATATATATAATAACTCTTATTCTTTTGTTAGACAAATATAAAAAAACTAAATAAGTTGGAAAATTAACCAAATTATAGAAAATTTTCTAATGAATTCATTAGGTCAACAACCAAATAAACAAAATAACAAAAACAAAAGCAGAAAACCTTGACATTTCATCCAAGATGGAGGCTTTATCAATACAAACCACAAATCAAAACCCAATTTTGTGGTTTGTCTATATATCAGCACTGAGATACACAGGCCTTGATTATTTCACACAAGGGCTTCATGGTAGCAATTGCAATGTGGCCAGTGATGCTTGTGAACCATAGCCATTGCAGCAGCCTGTAAATTGTTCATTTAGAAATTAGGCATTTGAAGAGCAAAATGAGAAGCCCCTTCTTGCTGTACCCAGAATTGTTCCATGATACCCTTTTCTTGAATTTGGGATATTAACCATCTTTCCAAGATTTGCAAATAAGAATCACCATTCATAACTTTAAAAAATATATATAATTGGAACAAGTATCAATATATCATTCTGGCTCATATCATGATATATGGTGGATTCCTTTGCAATTGCACGCAAAAAATGAGGATTTTTCTTAATTCAGAAAACCACAATCCTGATTCCCGAGTTGTGATAATTGCACATTCATCACATTCTCTTCAATTCTCAATTTCCATAGCAAAATGGCACGGGAGCTTGTTACTCTGAAAAACAGCTGAGATCCTGACTTGTGACTTCGTGTTCAATCATTATGGCTATGACAGTTTACAGAAACTAAAAAAAAACATCAAAATAGCATTATATCTCAGAACAGATAATAAACATTTTTGCTGTTTGCTAGTTTTACTTTGGCCCTTTGATGCAAACAAAGTTACATTGTGATTGAGCCTTCTTTAGTCTTGTTTTGAACTATGGTCGTGTGTGTACCTTCCACAGTTCTGAGCGTTTTCAGATTGAGTGCTTTAGCAACAGCAGTGTTAATTTTAATTAAGGCTCATCAATCTGAATTATCCACATATTGCAAGGTGCAGATTTGTTAGGGCAACCACCTCAGTGTAGCAATAAGGTGGCAACGACTTCTGGTTGTAAGTTCCCATTGAGTAAAGGGATCTCCCTTAGTCCTACTTGCATTCTTTTAATAACAAGGGCAGTAATCTGTGATTTTGTGTCATACATAGTATACATACTGCACCCTATTGATCCAGCAGCAGCAGAGGTGCATAGAATGACAGGAGAATACTAAGGTTTCCAGCTGCCTGTGGCTCACTGCGGGCTTGCCCAATATTCAAGGTAGGAGGAAGACAGCGAGAATCTCTTTAGAGATGGCTAGTCAGGCTAGGAAATCTCTGGCCATGGAAGGATTCAAGGAGGTGGTCAGCAAGTCCAGGTGGAAGAAGAAGCTGGAGCCTGTTCCTTCACCTTTGTCAGAGGAAAAGGTTTCAGATATGGATACAGCAGTAAACCCAATCCAGCAATAGAGGCATTCAAAAAAGCAAAGGGCAAACCTGGCAGTTCTGTCCTGCTAGTCAAGGCAGCCCAGGGCGACCTGAACTACCTCATCGAATTCTTGGACCACCCCGGCAGTCTTGGCTCAGGCACAAGGAAGGCAATTCTTCCTCAATTGGTCGAAGTGAAAGAGGTGCTTTCTGTCTTGGTAGAAGGCTACGAGACCCTGGCCTCCAAGCCCAAGGATCAAGATAGTTCAAAAAGTGGTCTCAGTTCCAGCACAGCCCAGGCGCTATGCCGAAGTAGTACTTGGTAAATGTGAAGCCAGTCAGGTCAAGAAACCCGAGGTGTTTGTCAACAAGCCGGAGGGTTTGACCAAAACGAGTGCTGACTTCAACAAGGACTTCCAGGCTGATCTCAAGGGCCTTGAGATTAGTGACAATAAAGAGACCAGCAAGGGTCTAGTCATGGTCGCTGACAACAAGGAGACAGTCCAAGTCATCCAGGACTCTCCTCTCTTTTTTCCTGTTTAGCCTCTGGTAACTACCGTTTAGATAATTCTTCAGAGGATGAATGAGGATGATATGTATGAGTGTAGTCTTGTACATTCTCAGTTTGACCATTCCTGAGATGTGTGGTTAATTGAAACCCAACCACCAAAGAACACCAGTATCCACGATCTAGTATTCAAATCCGTGTAAAAATAACTGGCTTTACTGGGACTTGAACGCTGTAATTCTCGACTTTCCAAATCAGCTGATTTGGGAAGACGCGTTAACCACTAGACCAACCCGATGGGTATCCAGGACTCTCCAATAAAGAAGCTTGAGGTCAAGGTGGACCCCAAGCGTGGTCATAAGCCCCATCCATGTCTTATGACATTAACTGTAGTCTCTCTGATGAGAAAGTTTTGACCCTGATTAGGGAACAGAACACCCACTCTTGGATGAGGTTACATTCAAGAAGGAATGTAGGCTTGTCTTCAAGACAGGGAAGCATGATGCCCCACGGTATCATGGAGTTTTCGAGTTAGGCGCCTGGTCTCTTCCATTAGTTCTTGTCTGAAGGTAGAGTCTTTCTGGACTTCATCAAGGAAAACCTTGACATACAGTGACACTTAAAATATTGTCACTTCAACCACAGGGCCAAATTCTGTAAGTATGCAATTTTTACCAACGGTAAGGATATCCCAGGTAAGATTCAGAACTGGTCTGTAGTCGATGATTGCACTTGTGATCATCGACTAATAGTTTTTGATTTGGTATGTGGGCTGCGCAATGTCTATAGGGGATACGTCCCTGTTCAGCAGGGGCGCTTCCTGTACAGGCGGGCAGATTGGCCTAAGTTTTCTAATATTCCTGCAGCCAGGCTTCATGATTTTGCTCGAAGACTGGACGATCTCCCGTTAGATGACTTGGCAGAGAATCTTTCTTCTGCGGTAGTTAAAGCCACTGATTAGTCGATTCCCAGAGGTACAGGTCGAGAGAGAGAGTAGCTGGACAGTGGACTCGGGACTTGACAGTGATGAAGCGGACTGTGAGCTGGCTCAGGAGAGCCACACAGCTTGAGGATAATTCTGATTTGTGTGCAGCCTTGCTTGCGAACTATAGTCGGAAAAGGACTGAGTATTTTCACAAGATTAGGTCTTCTAAGTGTGTTTCCTGGCACTCTTTTGTACAAGAGCAACAAAAAAGTAACATCAAGAGGATGGATGAAAGGTGCACAGAAGGCTTTGCCATTTGGTGTATCTAAGATTTGGTGTGAATCAAAGGATCATGTAACCGATTGTTACTTTTGTTTAACAAGTGTGTCTGGAATTTCTAAAAAATCTGAACATACAGTAAAATATACTTCATTGCAATCTGCAATCAGGTCTGTACCTCACGTGAAATTATTCCAGTTCCTGAGCCACCTGTGAGTGTGTGTTCTGAAAGCAGTGATGAAGAGTAAGGCAGTACTGAAGAAGATGGCTATGAGATGGTATGAGTGATGGAATGGTACGAAAATGGGTTAGAGCTTTTAAAGATGGCCGCCAGAATGTTCATGATGAGGAATGGAATGGATGACCTTCTGTCATTACTGAAGATTTGGTGCAGAAAGTTGATGAAAAAGTGAGGGAGAACAGACGCTTTATGATTTCTTCGCTATCTGAAGAGTTTCCTCAACTTTCAAGAAGTGTTGTCTATGAAATTGTGACTGAACGCTTAAATTACTGAAAATTGTAACCGTGTTGCAGTGGTTATTAAGTCAGGCGGCAGACTTCTATGATGATGGTGTTCAAAACTGGTTGCACAATACGACAAGTACCTTAATATTGGTGGAAATTATGTCGAAAAGTAGATTACAATACAGGTTTTCACGTAAAAATAAAATTGTTAAGAACATTGTACTTGTTTTTTTAAATTTCAAAATGGTACTTAGTTTAAAAACATGCCTTGTACATTTACCAGTTTAGCCACTAGGAGCAATGTATTATAATTTATTCAAGATGTTTTTTATAAAAGAGAAAGTACAATAGCTGTTAGTTAATATTGTTATTAAGTTAAACATTTTAGATATAAAAAAAATACAAATTATAGTGAAGCAATACACCTGATTTACTGTGAGGTATAATAAAAAATGTTTTTTTATGGGCAGAAAAACAAAGTTGTATTTTATAAAATATCCCATTTAAGATATGTTATATGATAAGGAAAAGCATGTTGAACCAAAGTGTAAAATAAAAAAAAGTAGATGAAAATAGACCAGATACACAACTAACTGTGGCAAGATTCATCACATTTAGTAGTCTTGGTAGAGGTAGTCTACTACTGAGACAGCATACTACTTTAATGATCATGTAAGTTGTGAGTCTGTTAAAACAGTTCGTTAGTGGTTAAACAATTTCTACTATTTAAAAAAAAAGTAATTATAATTAACCATTTTACATCAGAAACGAAGCAAGAATCTGTTTTAATTCAACCTGTACATCTGAACATCAACCTGTCTGTACGTGTGAAATGCAGTTAAGGCCAAATGTGTTTTCTATTACTTATAAAAATTTTCAGCAATGTTCACTGCTGTAAACAAACGCAGAATAACAAATAAGCAATGATTTTTCATAAAACTTTCCATTACAAAGCATCAACCTGTACAGCTCCAAACATTGTAGTTTGAAACATAATTGTTAATGAATCATCTGATAAAATTTAGAGATCCAACTATAGTCTAGAAGTAGATTTTCTACAAAACTGCTGGTGGTTATGAATAAAGGTCTCCATTAAAATGGTAATTCTGTGTCTTTAATGGTTAACCATTTTTTATAGGAAATTAGTAACTAATGAAGTTAAACATAATGGAACATATCATTTTTAAGAGAATTTAATTCTAAGACTGAATATAACTTTAAAAGTATTATTCAATCAGTTGTTCAGCTACTATTATTTTATACATTTTTCTTTGACAAAGATGGTGCAGAGGAAGGTTTCCATTACTAAGCCACCGCTGTTGGCAAACTGAACACATGATATCTCACTCCTTATGTGACCTTGGCTATTGTGTACCTTTCCTTAAGCAATATGGGCTGCATTGCTCAGTGCTTTCAGCACCACAGCTGACAGAGTATATAACACTGTTTCCAGTTTTTAGCAGAGACTGGGCTATGAATTATATAGTTTTACTACATTACCACTGCCAAACCTACCAGTGCTTGTGCTTCCCTCTGTGCAACAATATTACATTCATATTTTTGTAGAGCTCAATTTGTTAACTATTTTATTACAGTGTTGGTAAAACACACTGTTAGTTAAAAAAACTAAAAAAACCAAGACTGTAAAAAGCATTTTACAACTTGCTAATAGTCTAATTTATACATAAAATTTTGTTATATTAGCTACATTTATATATGACTGTATTTTAATAGATGTGTGTTGGTGTACCTTATCATGAGGAATAAAAGAACTTTTTTCAATTCTACACGTACCAAAATGGATAATCCTGCTACCCATATTGTTATATACTAAAATCAATAGATAACCTTAAACTCAAGATAGCTTAGACATTAATGGATAAATTACTTTTGCTTGTAAATGATAAAAACTAATACCTAACAGTTTGTTAAATTGGTCAATCTCTCCTTCATTTTTAACAAAATATTACATTACTTATAATTTATATTTTAATACAATAACCCAGAAAAATTAGAGCATTTTAATTTAAACTCCAGCAGAGTGTAAGTTAACTCGTGATTTATGTTTTGGGTCAAAAATCTTATGACTTATTTGCCAGGATTTACAGAAATTAATTCCTTAAATTAATATTAATTAAAAAAAGGAGAGAAGATATATTACAATTATAAGAAGTAAAATACAAAAAAAAAAGTAAAATACAAAAAACTAAATATAGATGTATAAAATCTTTTATTTAGGTTTAATTTAACAAAACAGAATAAAAAAATTTAACAACAAATCTAAAACAAGCAATAAAATATAATATAAAATCCTACAACTGACTTTTTTAAACTTGCATAAAATTAATTATATTATTATAATTGTATAATTATATTATTATAAAATCATATTTTAAAAATAATAGTACAAAGATGTTTACAGTTACACAATATATGAACAAAAGTTACATTACACATGAGTACAACAAAAAAACCACAGTATTATTTCTTAACACTTTGAAGATCTTATTTAGCGGTTTTAAATTCTTTGAAGACATTTTTTTGAAAACTTAAAAAAATAATTTTATGAATAAAAAAACAACCTGGTCAACTTTTTTTTATAAAATATCACAACAAAAAAGTATTTCAATTTGGATATTCATATAAGTGATATGTTTTATTTATCTAAATTCAACTGAGACTGTAAACTATAAACAGTCATTATCCAGAGACTCATTTGGGCATAACCAGCTTTTAAACTACAATTGGACTAAGGGCCAGTTGAAGTAAAAAAAACTGCTATCCAAAGTATCTTTATAAACAAATATAAATGGATCTATATAATTGCAATAATGATAATCCATATAAAATTAATATTTATCAAAATTGTTTAAAAAGTAACAGATTATAGCATTCCTTGTTATAAACATTAATGACAAAGTTAAAATGTTAACTATATAGAATAAGCCTGGAATAACAATTCATCTTGTTAAAAAAATATTTTTATTCTTAAAAACTTACAAATAAAGTTTACTTTGTTGAGAAAAATTAAATATTAATTGTATTTGCCAATGGAGCACTTTTCCTTAAAAAAAAACTTTTAAAACAAAGATCAAATCTTGTGACCAGCAAAAACATAATGATATCAAAGAAATAAAATTAAGAATAACTGCCATATTATATACACTGAACTGTTATGAAAAATTATCCTTAAGTTAGTAATCATTTCTCTATGACAGACAGAATAACTGAATGACGAGACCTGAACAAGAGCTTTTTCAAGAAGAAAAATGAAATTGACATCTGTATCTCAACTTTCTAAATGGTTATATGTAACATGAAACAAGACCAAAATAAAAATTATTGTATATTCATTTAACAGCTGTGTTGTTAGCAATTCATTAGATGGAATTGAGAGTAATTTATTCAATCATGATTCAAGTGACAGTCTTCTGTTCAGTACAGTTACAATCATCACAGTAAAATTATTTTGTATATATATATATATATATTTTTTTTTTTCTTTTTGTTTTTTAATATTAATAAATAGTGAAAGTAAGATTTTTATATTAAGATTAAGTAAGATTTTTTTTATTATAATTGTTACATTATCACATATAAGCTATATAAAACTTGAAAATGCAAAATTACTACAAAGTATTGATTTTTTCAGTCAAATTTCCACTCTATCAAAGATTACACTTAAAAAAATTCATCTCAAAACGCTTAAAATTAAACAGCTAAGAAAATACAGGTTATTTATGATATGAGGGTCATTCAGTAATTAAACAGACAAACAGTTTTAGTGAAGGAAACACGAAATACGGGCAATTGAAACATTTGTTAAGTGTTAATTGTCAACCTTGCGAATAGTGTTAGTCAGCTGTTCAATTAATATCTACATAAACATAACCTCTAAAGTCTTGGTTACGATGGCGTGTCTACTCGAATTAAGTACTTTTGAAGTACAGCATTCTGTGATCAAATTTTTATTTTCAAAATTGTACAACTGTCAGAAATATTCTGTCGGATGAACAAACAATACGGCAGTAGTTGCATGAACCAGGCAAGTTTTTATGCATGGGTGGAAAAGTTTAAAAGTGGCTGCAAAAACATGACTGACAAGCACCACTCTGGGTGTCTGGTAACAGTCATTACATTCTTGTATTGATTCATTTATCCAAGAAGACCGGCGACTTACTGTTGAACAAATTGCTGAAAAATGTTGAGTAAGTGTTGGGACAACTCATTCCAAAACAAACAATTCAAAACAAACTGAACTACTATAAGATTTGTGCAAGGTGGGATATCAAAGCTTACAGCTCATCAAAAAGCTGAGATTTTGCATTTGCACAGAACTCAAAAATTGTTTCAATAATGAAGCTGATGCATTTATGGACAGGATTTTAACCTGTGATGAAACTTGAATACATCATTTTGAGCCAGAATTCAAGTGGCAAAGCATGCAGTGGAAACACACTGAATCTCACGTTTCCATAATAAATTCAAATGCAACCATCGGTTGGTTAGGTCATATTAACCAACTTTTGGAGTTCCCATATTTCAATCTTCTGTGATTATTTGGAGGAGCTGCCTATCAACAGCCTGTATTACTCAGCAATGATTGAGAAGAAAGTCAAGTCTGTGTTGAAGAGGAAATGTCGGGATTGGCAGAGGAAGGCGTGCTTCTTCGTTAAGACAACACTTGACCTTATATGACACAAATGACGGAAACTATTGGCAAAGTGGGTTGGGAGCTCCTACCTCACCCTCCTTACAGCCCTGAACTTGTCCCTTTGGATTTTTATCAGTTTGGTCCAATGAAAGAAGCTTTGCATGGCATCAAGTTCAACAACAAAGAGGTAGAGAAAAAAGTACAAAACTGCCTTTGAGATCAAGGTAAAGAATTCTTCACTGAAGGGATAAGAAGACTCATAAAAAGCGGAGAGAAATGGATGGGGATTATGTAGAAAAGTAGACAAAAGAATTGTATTTATTTAATATTATTGAATGATAGTCACAAATGTATAACTTGTGCAAACCTGATCTTTTAGTAAGAAAATCTGTGAACGCAATAATTTACATTCAATTTTCAGATCTCAAATCCAAGGGAAGTTGGTTAATTGAACACTAGAATAACAAAGAAATAACATAAGTCTATCACAGATGTACTACAGCGTTTACAGAGATGAAAATTTATGGTATAAATTCAGAACGCTTATCGAATTCTAGAGAATCATCTTTTTTATTATAATATAAAACAAACAAGATATATGAAATGTTTCTCAATCCTCTTCAGCTCTGAACTTCCTCATAATCTTGCTTTTTCATAAATTTAATTCACAATTTGTTACTAGAACTATATTTTTGTAAGCTTTCTTGGTCAATTTTTTATTAAACCTTCAGATTCATACATTTAACCACAAACTTCTTTCTTCTACATTTAACTCTAAAACTTCTTTATCTTCATATCTTTCATAACTTTAAGCAATATCTTCTTTCTTTTATGGAAACTTATAAGAAAAGTAAAGCTGATGAATACATAATATAATGTGATTATTAATTGATATAAAACGATAATGTGTAAAAAAAAATAAATCATATTCTAAAAATGAAAGAAATTAACAAAACTAAAATTAAAGTGGCTCAAATTGGGGGTAGAATATCTTTACAGATGAAAGTTTACTTATGTCATGCAATTTTCCTAGTAACACATTGAACTTTAGGCGCAGGATTAGAAGGCTAATCTTTCCTTGTAGCTACTAAAATCATTACACTTATTTTACAACCAATGTACAGTAAACAGTATTCAAGAAAAGAATATTTAGTTAACTTACAAATAAAAGCTAAGTAATAGTTATTGGTACAATGAAAAAATAAAACAAATAATGGAATTAAATATGAATGGGTAATTATATAATTAATGAAAGAAAAAATAAAATAAACATAAAAGTAAAGTGGTAAAAGTACAATGAGGTTTTTAATAGAATCATTTTAGTATTATATGTAGAATTAAGAACGTCAAAAAGTTTTTTTAAGTATATGAGGAAAGTTTACAAAAGCAAAATATAGTATAGATAATAGGAATTACAAAAGCTCTTTACAGTTTTAATTAAACCAACACACAATTAATTTTATGCAAAGCATGAGAGAATCGTTGTTTCAAAGTTTTTTCACACATTTCATCTAGTGCCAGTAGAATATTCTTTTACTTCTGGAACTAAAAATCAGATATGGAATCAAAATAATCTGAGAAGGTAAATTTACATACTGAATTCTATAAGATGCATCTACAGAAAAGTACTTGAAAGACAGCAAGGCTTAATTATAGATAGGGAGAAAATTCTTATGTAATAAGTTTTAGGGTATATTAGACAAACATAATGTTTTATGCATAATAATCTATTTACAAATTATTAAGTTGTAGATTGATACACCCATATTCAAAATAAATATAAGTTTACAATTAATTAAGTACAACTCAAGTAATAATATATGGAATAGTAATGCTATTATGAAGTTTGTGATGATGCTGATGATGTAGATGAAGAAGATGATACAGTTGAATGTTGTGATTGCATTTGAGGTACTGGTGATGATTTTGCAATTTTTAACTGAGTCAAACAACTACTCCAAAATACTTTTAACCTATTATTAGAATTATTGCAAAAGGAACGGAAATCACTTAATAATTTATTCTGAAATGCTTCATCACTTGTTGCTGGAGTCGAACTCCATTTCCATTTACGACTTACCATATGATTCCACGACCAAAGGAAGCCGACCTACAAGAAAAATATCTAATTACTTATTTTACATACACACATATTACAGGAAGAATGACAATGACTATTAAATAATTCTAACATTTAAAATCTTTTCTGATATTTTAATAAAATAATATTAATAAATTGACTTATTATAGATGTATTATCAATTCCAATTTTTTTTTTGTTTTAAGTTCAACCGTTGTTTTTTTATTAATAAAAAAGATAATATCTTATATAAAATAGAAAAAAAAATTATAATGCCTAAAATAAGTAACAGACAAACCAAATTCACAAGGAAAGTTGCATTTTCAAAAACTACCAAATAAATTCATTTCAGTCATAAAAAATAGAAAAAGTCTTATTTCCATGATAATTAAAAAAAAATTTTTATATCAGAATAAGAAAGAAAAATATTGTCTAAAATATTAAGACAGTTTATATCCTAAAATTGTACATATCAAATCATTATATATATATATTTGTCAAACATGCTGTCCCATTAGCCGGATAGTAATTAATTATTTATAGTTATAAGCTACCAAATACACACATGTATCATGTGATGAGTGTTAAAAAGAGGATTTTTGTAACTCGACTTGAATGTGAGTTCTATCTTACTTTATACATGTGTGTATTTGGTAGCTTATAACTATAAATTATTAATATATATATAACAAAACGCAGTTCAGAAGTAAGGGTTGATGAGTTATAAATAGCAATTGGCAATACAGATTGATTTGCACATGTGCAGCAGCTTTAATAGGTCTGTGGGGCACCTAACTGGCACATTGCCATCAACTAATTGTTGTTTGCCTTTGTGAGACAATGTGTTAAAATAATGACAAATCCTGCCAGTTGTAAAGTTCGAACAGTGATTAGATTTCTAAATCATGTTTAGAAGTATAATAAATATTATGTCCTGGCGGACATAATCCTGCTGAAATTCAATGTCAATTGAGTGAAACATATGGGCATACCATAATCAAATAAGGAAAAACGAGGCAATGGTGTTGTGAATTAAGGAAAGTCATTCAAATGTTCACAACAAAAAGAGAAGTGGCAGGCCTAGTGTCTGGAGTGATGATCTCGTTGACTATGTGAATGCAAAAGTGAGAGAATATCGTTGTTTTAAGATTAGCAATTTTTGTCAAGAATTTCCAGAAGTTTCAAAGTCAATATTATTGATAATCAAAGAGAAATCATGGCAACAGTATTCTGTTACCAAAATATGGATGTGCTTTTGATTGATTTCATGGAACCTGGAACATCCATCACATTACAAGTCTATTATGAAACATTTTCTAAACTGGGTTGTGCCATTCAAAACTGATGACAGGGAATGCTAAAATCAGGAATTGTTCTTCCTCATGATAATGCAGTCCACATATGGCTGCATATACAACAGAAATAATTCAAAAATTTGAATGTAAGATTTTTTATCATTCCCTTAGAGTACTGATCTTGCGCCCAGTAACTACTACCTATTTCTACACCTCAAAAACTGACTTGCATCTCAATAATTTGAGGAAAGTGAGGAGTTGAAAATCTTAGTGCAAATGTGGCTACAATCCCAGGCGGTGGAATTTTGTACAGTGGGCTTGAAGAAGCTTGTTTCACAATATGTTTGTTTCATAAGTGTTTGAAATGAAACGGTGATTATATAGAAAAATAAAGTAACTATGTATTTTAAACCATTAATAAATGTTTCATTTTTTTCATTTTGTTACCAATCGGCCATTACCTACGTTTAAACCCTAGCTGTCTAATAAATTTCAAGGTATCTTTCCTATGAATCAGAGAATGAAAAATTCTTAACAATTAGAGAAAAAACCTAAGAAACTTGTCACTTTCACCTAGGTATTTAAGTTTATTATATATTTAATACTCCTATCTTTCTAATATGATATAATACATTTTCTTATTTATTTTATAACAGCCTTACTGTTGTCTGGCAACCAAAATTCTACTATAGTATACAAGTTGTCAAAATTGTATTAGATATAGATATTTTTTATAGGGAAAATATGAGTTCCATGAAATTACTGTCCATGTTTCATGTTGTTCCATAGTGCTTTTTGTTGCACTATTTCACAGATCCCCCAAAACATTCCAAATGTTGTAAGGTGTAAGGTTCAGTGGAGAGATCAATGAAAGCTTAAAACAAATTTAACAGACTATGTAAATTATAGATTCAGAGTTCTATCAACTAAGAAAATACTTAACATCTTTTACCAAAAGGAACACCTTCAATAATTTCACTAATAATAATTTTAATTGAAACAACAGGAAACATGCCAACTGGTCTGCAACTTCTAAAAATAAACATTTGGAACTTTTTCCACATGTTGCTAAAAATTCATACATAAGACAGTACTCTAGCGGCATTGTTTTTTGCCAATTAAATTCATCAATTTTGACAAAGATCTGGCAATTTTCACTGCAGGATCTTTTGACACTGCAAATCAACACATTTCATACAAGTACAGAGTGGTCCAAAAGTCGCAGTACAGCCTATTATTTTGTACAGAAATGTAAAGAAAATGAAACATTTAGATAAACCAATGTAAATTATATATGAGAGCCCACCTTTGGGGTATAACACAACAATGGCCACCATTTTGAATTGCCGTTCATTTATTTAAATGGGGAGGGGATCATGTGACATATCAAAACAGATTGAAATTTAACCAGGAATTCACTTCTGCAAATTTAAGTATCAATTGTGAAAAAAAAATTATTTCAGATCTTCACACCAGCAAAATATGAAATGAGTGCATGTTACAAATGGAGCCGCAATGCTTCTAGTCAGTTCCTTTTTCTGCTTGCACAATTTGAAGTTAAACTTCCAAAATGGAGAGCTGCTGAAATAAATTTAATTTTGTTTTGGTATTTATATGAGCTTAAAGCTTCATGTTGTACAAAAGCAATGGCTGTTTCCTCGACTGTAGGTAAATCTCATAATGTTCTAGACAAAATTAAAGACTATATGAAATAAAAAGAATATTAGAAACTGCAGCAACCTGTGAATATGACAAATGATACAGACAATTAAACTTAATACAAAAGTAAATTCAAGGTGTGCTGCAGCTGTATTTTGTATTATGGTAAGTAAAATAGTAAATAAAAAGAGGTTAATAAATACAATCCTCAAATGATTAGAAGTGTTTTTAGAACTTCCAAGCACCATATTTTTACACCACTTTATTTATTTTGGCTGTTCTTTTCTAATTTCTCCATCCAACATTTTGGGTTAAATGTAATGTAATAAATAAATAAAAATGTTTATCTTCTTCAAAATGAAGAAGATAAACATTAACAAAGTAGACAGACATAATACGTGAAAGATTGAATTAAATTCTAGTTACATGAAATTTTCATTCTTTATAAAAATTTTGTTAAGATGTTAAAATTACTAAGCCTCACTAAGATTAAAATTTTGAACTTTGTAAATGAAAAATTACATAACTTCCACCATGGAAGGTGTTTGGTTTAATAAGTCTCTAGTTATTAACATAATTTGATGAAATTGAAGCTGCACATTAAATACAAATTAAATGAAATGCATTGTATTAAAATTTTTAATTTATAAACTGATATATGCTTACTCTTGTATCAGGACCGTACTCCTCTAATCCAACATGTCTTGTAATATATTCATGATGAGGACTAGCAGCAACTTCTTCTGGTATCTGATACCTTGCAGTTCTTGTAGTTCTATTATTTGTACGGGAAATAGATGTTGCCCTACTACGAGTTTTATTACATGGCATTGATGGAATCATTAAAAACACATTACCTGAAATATAAGATTTTCATTTATATTTGTGTTGAATCAGACTGAATCAGACAGATCCAAGTAATAGATTAACTAGTCTCTGTGCCAGATATGTGTGTTGGATCTGTTGAGTAACAAGTGTAAATTGATTTTGATTGAATCATGGAATGGTCAAGTAAGTTGGATTCTTGTTTACTCCTATAAGCTTCTATTGAAGCTGTGAAGTTTATTATACAATGATTGGTTTCAGTTACTGCAGTTAGTTTTTCTATGAAGATTCATATATATTTTAAAATATTTCACTGTGCTTATCAGAATTTTAAGATTTTTTTATTTTATCTTTGATTGTTTAACAAACATTTTTGATGAAATGTGATTAATTGTTCAATTTTGGCATGAATTTCTTCTAAAACTTATAGAATTATTTAAAAATATTTTTATCTCTGGTGAAAATTAATTTCTTTATATCTTTTTCTTATGTCTTTTCCAAAGCTTAAAATTTGTATTGCCTTATTTTTGTAAATTTTCCAGAACTAACTTTTACAATGTATTGCATTTTAGAATCATCATAATTAATTACTTATCTTTATTCAGTATTTTTAAAGATTATTCTATATCAATTATTCCAGTTTTCCATTTTTGGTTATTCTGCATTCTTTTATAATTTTGTGATTGATTATATTTCTATTCCTGTTTTATATAAAAATGAGAAACACTGTATAATGAGAATAATTTTCTATTAATAAAATTCTCTTAAAAAATCATTTTACTATGTCTATTCAATTTTATTATTTATATGAACATATACTTTCAGTTTATGAAAAAATTCCAAGAATCAGTTTATGAAAAAATTCCAAGAATCAATCTTCACTGCTTAAAAATATACTGAAATAAGTAACTCTATTTTCTGCTTTGATAATGTATGAAGTACATGCATCATTCAGGTCTGATGGGAGTTTTTAATCCCATTAATGTTCTCCCAACCACTCTCAGGAATGGTTGACCTGAGACTATACAAGACTACACTTCATTTACATTTATATATATCATACTCTGAAGTAATACCTTACAGTGGTTCCAGAGGCTAAACAGAAAAACAGAGAAGATGGAAGTAAAAACTTCTGAGATTCTTGTGAGAAATGACTTGTGAGGATCCATATTATTCTTTTCAGAAGTTCTGATTTTTAAAAACCTTTTTCTATTACAACCATAACTGTTCTGATTTGTGAATAGAATTATTTAGATAGATGGGTTAAATAAATGGAATAAACAGCATAACAAATATGTTAAACACAAATTAAAACGAATGAATTTGTAGTTTAGCATCCTACAGGTATATAATGATTACTATCAAATAATTAAAGCAAAATATCACCTACTGCTTATCCCTTTAAAAATTCTCTCACACTAGCACTTTTACACTGCACACCAATTCATCGACATATAAAAAAGTTTTCTTTAAAATTAAAAAAAAAGGAAGTTACTCTTTTTTGGTCAGATTGTTAAATAACTACATGAAGAAAAATATTTACTGATAATAATATATACTGCTATGTATTGGATTAATTTATAATTATATTAATTCTACTATTTGCTGAATCTATACTATTCAAATTTCGCCTGCTCATTTATAATATTAATATAATTATTTTTTATAATACATAGTAATTCCAAATTGACGGCAATCTCTCAGATGATTCTATAGCCAAAAATATGAAAAAGGTTCATATAAATATACATCAGAAAACAGTTAGTTAGGGAGTTTCAGCTAGCAAAATATTTAGCCCTGCTTTCTGCTCCCTCTGTGAAATTAAACTGAACCAAAATTCTTGGGGTACAAATCAAAGGGGTAAATTTGGTGCTTCCTTATGGTTTTTGATCCAAGAAATAGAATAAAAGTGGTCCCAGACCTCTATCTGCATTAGATTTTAAGAAAAACAGGGTAAAACATGTAACAGTTTTGCTGGAAAATACACTTTTCTTAGGTTTGGAATAAAATAACTCTGTTAATTTACAAATAAAAATTTCTAGTTAACTTTGTAGAGAATTTAATTCTGAGAAAACTGATGAAAATAATGTATTAAAATTAAACACAAATTTGAGTTAACTTTAATTAGAAACAAAATATACAAACTGGATAGTAAAAGTGGTGTGACTAAAAACAGAACAATTTTCATCAATGTTTGAACAACATAATGTAAATGAAAACGAAAAGTAAACTTATCAATAACAGAAAAAAAATTAAATAAACGTAAATTAAAAAAAAAAAAAAAATCACATACTTTTTGGTTTTTTCTAAAAATTATTAAAAATTAAAATGTTCGCTTGATAAAAGTGCAAAAATTTAAATGATTCATCACATCATGACAGTAATGGGCAGGTGAAACCTTGCCTATTAATGGGTAATGGGCAGTAGTGGGCATCATTGAAAAACCACAACTGCGCACTCTATCTAAAAGTGAAATATCTTCCAAGAGTACCATCAGACTTGTTTGGAAAAAAATGCAAGTACCGCTCTCCAATGGGCCTTGGTGATAAGAAAAAAGGGCCTATGAGATTATCACCAAGAACACCAAACCACACATTAAATGAAAAAGTGCAATGGAAATGATTTGCGGCAGTTTCACAGAGATTTTTTCTGTACAAGTATTGAGTGTTTTGATAATTTGCAGTCATTTCTTATAAAACAGGATTCATCAGTAATTAGAATATTATTGAGGAAATCGGCATGATGTTTACATATTAATTAACCATCAACAGAATTTCATCCGTTTATCAAAACCATACAATACTAATAGAGTTATTAACTCTAGTACGTGTTGTATGGAATAGGTATAATTGTTCTTCCTGTAATGTTTGTAACACACCTGACTGAAAAACATGAAAGCAAAGTGGCAACCTACTTGTGCTTGAGGTGGCAGATAATTGTACCGCACTCAATATTTTTTCTTCAACATTGGCATTTCTCAAAAATGTTCACTACCAGCATCAAATTGTTGTAGTTACCTGTATCTTGAACTCCTCTCCAAAGCCTCAAATGTTTTTCCAATGTTGATCGAGTACTTTTCAACCTGGATTATTTTCCCGGTATTTACGCATAGCAGCCAATCCACTTTTATTTAATTTACCATAAATTAACAACACATCCATCAATTCTCCAAATGAAAACAAATTTGTGATATCACCCATTATTATTAACAGTACAAACCCTGCTCAAATGAATATTCAAATCCTAGATGCTAAATTTAATTGTTGCTCAACTGTTATTGCCAATCTAACAAAAAGTAAAAAAAAATTTAATATGTTTTAGAAAGATATCTTTCAAATTTATTTTTATAATTTTTAGCATTTGTATGTAAATTGTTCTGTTACAAATTGTACCACTTTTCCGATCCAGTTTGTGTGTTTTGTTTCTAATTAAAGTTGAACTTCTCAAAGTTATAGTTAATTTTAATATACATTATTTTCATCAATTTTCTCAAAATTAAATTCTCTACAAAGTTAACTAGAAATTTTTATTTGTTTACTGGCAAATAAACAAATTACTTTATTCCAAACCTAAAAAAGTGTTTTTCCTATAAAACCTTTTCGTGCTTTACCCATTTTTCTTAAAACCTAAGCAAGATACAGGTCTGAGATAACTTTTATTCAATTTCTTAGAACAAAAACCATAAGGAAGCAACAAATTTACCCTCTTGATTTGTACCCCAAGAATTTTACTCTGGTTTAATTTCACAGAGGGAGCAGAAAGCAGAGCTAAATGTTTCACAAGCCGAAACTCGTTAACAAACTGTTTTCTGACCTATATTTTTATATGAACTCGGCTTATATTTTTATATGTAAGAGCTTACTTATTTTTGGCTATATCTAACGAGAGATGACTGTGCAATTTGAAATCACCTGTATGTATTTTTTTGAGAGGCAGTTTTTAATTTATTATTACTTATTTCTAATACTTTTATGTCCTGTAGATTAGAAAGTGCATGTTTGTTGTATTTTATGTGATCTGCATAGTCTGATTTTTTATTATTATATTTAAATGCCTGTAAGTGTTTCTTAAATCTTTTTTAAAATTTTATATTTTTCATACTTATATAATATTTATTACAATCCTTATTACCACAATTCTATGTACACCAGGTTTATCAAAATTGTTTTTATTATTATTAATTAGTTTTTTAATTTCTTGTAATTAGTTTTTTGAGCTATTTTATAAAAGTTGGTAAGATGTTTTTTGAAGAAGTGAAATTTATTGTTATTATATACTATAGGTAGAAAATTTTTATTATCATATACGAGTAGAAAATGTTTTTTTTATTGCTGTATCTGTATTTTAATTTATTTGTAAAATGATTAATGATGTTTTTATTATATCCATTTTGAATTGTTATATGTTTAATTAAATTTAAAAAATTACAATGCAATTATAAACTGTACGGTAAGTTTCACAGATATCATTTCTTCCACTAAAAAAACAAAAATTTCTATAATATAAATAAAACTGTTTTTAACAAAACAATACTGATATCAAAAAAGGTAGACACTGCATTTCTATTATCAGAATCTGTTAATAATTTAGAATTTTCTTTTAAAAAAAAATACATTTATGTAAGAGCATTTACTATTAAAACAAGCTGTAGCATATTTTCTTTTAAATTTTATTATTTCAAGTACATTATCAAGTTCTTGTATGCTACCTAGTACTATCAAGTACTGTTATCTAGCGGTACAGTTCGCAAAGGTACATTAACAAAATGAATAAAATGACATTTTGAGTCCCCGGTTCATCAAATGGAAAAAAACATTGTCTAACAAAATTTGAGGTATTTTTTGAAAGTATTCTTTATTACCTATCTAACTGAACTGAGATATAATGTTTTCATGCTTATTTCATTTTTTCCCCATTTTCATTTCACTGTTGGGTTAGATCATGTTTAGAACTGTAAACGTAGTTCGTTGACTTTGTCGCCTCTTACCAATGAAGTTTTAATGAACTCCAGGAATCATTTTTAATATTACCACTGTATTGTAAACTTTCACTTTCATATTATTGTATCAGACAATTTTCTGATAAATGGGTTGGTAGAGAAGTTATTTATAATTGTTACTGGTTATTTATAATTGTTATTTATAATTGTATACTGTTACTGGTTTCCTGTATATTACTGATTTTAATTTCCCTTATCTTTTTAAAAGTCTAATATTAAATATAATAATTTCTAACATATTTTGTAAAAATATCTGTGCTAAAATAGGGATCCCACTGGTAAACCTTCTTCCTGTAAGTAAAATTCATTATTTAATTTTTTTTGTACAATGATTATGGTTAGGGTGAGATCCAATAATGCTATTTGGCTTATGGTAGAAATGCTTGTTTTACTATGTAATAATTTTTTTTCAATATTTAAAGTTTATTTTACTGTAATTTTTGTATACATATTGTTAATACTGTATGAAACTAATATGGCGTTATCAGATTTTATTCTTTTAATTTTTTTATGGCTTCAAAACTATTTTTGATATTGTATGTGTTATTAGGTTTGATGTTATTTTTTAAGAAAGCTGATAGAAATTTAGACATTTAAAAAAACGTGTATTTATGTAACTGATAAGTGGTCTGATGGAAGAATTTTCTTTATAGATTTTTGTAAGACCCTGAAAATTTAGCAGTAATGGATTGTTGTAATATATACATTTTTTATCTTCTTTTAATTTGTTACAATCATTCAATGTTTTATAACATTTTTCTTTTAGTTTATCAGTCGGATTATTATTATTTAATTTGCTACAATTACTGTTTTATTAAAAATGAATAAATTTTTTTATTACACTGATTTTCATGTATAATTCATTTTGTTGGCTTTTACTATTATAGCATTATTTTCTTTACTTCTGTTTTTAAAATTTTGGTATGGATTATTTAAGTTATTTTTGACTTTGCTATTAATTTTTATTCTATTAATATTACATTTTACTGTAAAAGCTACATTGTTATGTATTTCAGTTTTTCTTTAGTTGAAATAGTTATGTGTATTCTGAATATCTTTATTATCAACAGTTAAATTATTATCAATTAAATTTAAAAAATGGTTTACCAAATTGATTATCAGTTTATATATATATTTATCTGGATTATTTATTTTTAATTTACTGAAATTTCTGTTCATACTATTAGCCTTTTTGTATAAAAATTGTTTATTATTATTATTAGATAATTCTCTTTAATTTTGAAACATATTATAACCAAAATGTTTAGTTATATATAAAGTAAATGTTGTAAATTTTATTATTCAATTTACATTTATCTTTACAAAGTTTTATCTATAATAATTTTTAATATGAAAAATTTTTATTTTTAATTATTTTATGATGAATGGATTTATTATTTACTTTGAGTTTTAAGTAAATAGGAAAAAAATCTGTTTTTTAAACATTTTTTGTTATATTTTCAATTCAGTTTTTTGTTATTGGTATTTTTGTGATTTTATTGTACTAAATATTAATTTTCTAACTTCAATGCCAATGAATTTTTAGTTTAGCATCCTAGCAGTATATAATGATTATTATCAAGTAAATAAAATAAAAATATCACTTTCTGCTTATTCCTTTAAAAATTCTCTCACATTAGTGCTTTCACAGTGCATACCACTTTATCAGATGTATATATATATATTTTTAATGACAAAAAAGAAGGATGTTACTTCTTTATAGTCAGATTGTTAAATGGTAATATGAAGGAAAATATTTACTGATAATATACACTGTTATCTATTGGATAAATTTATAATTTAACCAATGAATTTGAACCTATAAGATGTAATAATACAATTCACTTCTTCAAAAAACATCACACCAACTTTTATAAAAAAGCTCCTAAACCTAATAAAAAGAAATTAAAAAACTAAATGATAAAAACATTTATGATAAACCAGGTATATACAGAATTAATTGTGATAATTAAGACTGCAATAAATTCTATACAGGTAAGAAAAACAGAACATTTAAAAAAATTAAGGACCTTAAGGAACACTTACAAGCATTTAAATATAATAAACAAAAATCAAACTATGAAGATCACATAAAATACATTAAACATACCTTTTCAGGACACAAAAGTATTAGAAATAAGTAATAATAAATTAATAAAAAAGTCTCTTGAAAAATACATATAATAAAAAACAATGATATTAATATTATAAATGAGCAAGTAAAATTTGAATATTATAAATGGATTCAGCGGATTAATAGCAGAATTAATATAAATTTATCCAGATACCAGTATATATCATTATCAATTAATATTTTCCTTCAATATATTTACATTCCACCACAAAATAAAAAGATTTTAAAAATAATTTTTATATGTAAAAATTATTTTAGTTATCCAACATAAAAATCTGCCAAACACAAGTAATATTAAATCTTCACTGCACAACAAAAAACTTTTTTTTAATGTTTCCTTCAGTTCATGAGTCAAATCTTACTAATTTTGGGTTGAGAAAAATGAATATGACAAAGAAAAATTTTTGTTAGCACAGATTCTGTGATATACAATAGGTGGAAGTATTTTATTTTAATGGATTAAGAGAAAATTTTTGTTACGTATACCAACATAGAAAGTTCATTTGACATTTTTTTAATGACAGTTACATTCTAAGAGTTCTTAATTGATGGAAAAATATTTGGTAGTTGGTTGGGTCTGAGGAGAATCATGTAGTGGCTTCATTAGATCATTATCTTTTGGCTTTCCTCTTGTAAGTTCTGGAGCATCCTACACACAGACCAGCAGTAATCTGCAAGCATTGTTTCATTCCAGTGGCTCTGATATCTTTGTTCCACTACAGAAATATCCTGATGGAATCTTTCTCTGTGTTCATCACTGACAACTCCCCAATTAGGAGGGAAAAAGTTCAGGTGTGAGTGGAGAAAATGGATTTTAAGGGACATGTTGCATCCGAGTTGATGGTATTTTTGCAGTACTGTTACCAACTGACTGTAGTTTTCATCTCTTTTGTTGCCTAAAAATCCATGAATGACTCTTTCCCTTTAAGACTTCCCAAGCTTCCTTTTCTTTCCCCTCCAAAATTTGGCCAAATGCAGGATCCTTTACAAGCTGTCGAATTTGTGGCTCAACAAAAATACTTTCCTTAACTTTTGCATAACTTAATGTAGGAAATTTGTCTCTTAAGTACTTAAAAGCCTTTATGGTTTGTAGGCTCCCGTCAAACAATAGGTACAGCAAAAACCATATATCATTTTTTTATTTTTCAGCCATTCTTGTATAACTGAGCAAGAGTTGCAACATATATGTGAAGCCCATGACTTAACCTGGTACCCTACCTTCATACAAAATAAAACTGATAGACAGTCTTCACAAGAGGTGCCAGATTGTGTTTCTGTGACGAAAATGTTATTTCACCACAAATGTAACAAAAATTATTCACTGAACTTACACATTTCTGTGGTATTTTGATTTAACAAATTTTTCACTTCAAAAGCACAAGAAAACCAGAAATTCTGCACTAATTACAACACAAACAATATGAAACTCACAGTCACAACAACAGAAATAATGTTTATAACCTATAAACAGCTGGAGAAAGTTGTGTTTTGTTTAACAGGTGTGACAACTCCAAAAACAAAATTACCCCCAAACTAAAAATGTAGATCGGGTAAAAAATGACATGTCATTGTATCTCCAAAGCAAGAGCTAATTGGTCATTTTATGGTGATCTTTGAATTCAGCAGATGGAAATACATAAGAATAAGCTATTTTTGAGCCTGAAACATTTTCAATGTTGGACAATGTTATCTATCCTACAAAATTATTTTAAAAAATCATTGAATGTAGATTAAAATTTGTTTTATAAAACAGTTTATTATAAATTTTTTAAAGTTTATTATCTTTGAAAGTTGCTAAAAAAAAGATTAGAAGATGCTTTAAAATACTTTTAAAGCAACAAAATAGTTTAATATAAATTAAAATAAAAACATCTTCTAATCTTTGTTAAAATCTGTACAGCTATTTTTATGCTAACTAATAGGAAACAGATAATCAGACAAAAGTTCTAAAATAACATCATCTATGTATGACATAATTTTGGAGTTAAATGATTTACCTACTTCTACAATAGTTATAGTTTCTAATAATTTTAACCTTTGCTTGGCACCCCTATTGCACCCCTATTGCACTGTGTAATTTTACAATTTTTATAAAGAAAAATCAGAATTTAATAGAAACTCACATCCCTGATCTTTGTTGTTCAGGTTAAAAATTACAAAATAAAAACTGGAAAATACAAAATTTTTGAAATACTATATTTTAATGTTTTATTTTCAAACAGGATTTTATTACAATGAGGGTAGAGATGCGAAATATATTATATGTATATTTTTTAATTTGTAGAAAAAGGGTCTTGACAATGACCCCAGTAAATGATGATGTAATAGGGAAGTAAAAATATTTATAATGGAGAAATTTTATCATATTTATAGATGTCAGTGATTAACACTGAAAAATTTCCCACAAATCTTTTGTAATTGAGATATCCCTAAGCACCAAGTTAGAATGAGTACAAAGAATGAGAATATTTAAAAAAGAAATTGGAGGTTGTTCATCCATCAACTTAATAATGAATGACAATGGTTTGACAAATAATGTTGGGCTGAAGTTGTGTTTAAGTTTGCCTTTAGTTTTACAGGACTATTGGGACTATTTGCCTTATGATACAGAAACTTTAGTAGAATTTTCTAATCTTTATGATGAAATACAATAGGCAAATTTTGTTCTTAACAGTAGAAGTTTCAAGATTTTTTTTTTTAAAAACCATTTGGTTTTAGTAAGTAGATAGACTAGCTGGGCTGTCAATAACCTAAAACAATATAAATAGTTTTAAAACACAGTACAGCTGGGTCTGATACATTTAAGACAGGCAATTCTTTCTAGAAGCATTTCATTCTTAAATTCTTTTACCAATGAATATATATAAGTATATATATATATATATATATATATATATATATATATTATATACGACAGTATATGAATCAAATTACTAACTGCGAAGTTCCTTTCCAGTGTTTATTTTGTGGTAAATGTTCATGACCCACAAGCACCAATTTTTTTTGTTTTATTCTTATCTGGTACTACACAGTCCTACTTCATCTGTTAAAAAAATCAACATGTTATGAAAAATATTAGTGAATGATTCTTTTGGGTAAAGAATCACACTTCCAAGGATTAAAACTCTACCTAATAAAAGATATGTAACAAAACCAAACATAAATGTCAGAATGTGCAAGTATGATGACCCATTTTCACAGTTAACATAAAGAGTTCATCTGTCTATAAAGAGTTGAACATAATATTAAACTCTCCATATTTAGAAATAAAAGGAGAAAAAATTCCAAACATTTCAATAACTAGTTAGCAAACTGTTGTGAGAAAATATTTTAATTATGATTCCAGTGGGAAGAATACATCATTATTAGAATGTGCCAATATTATCTGTTGATTAAGATATTTACAGTAAGTAAAAAATTCTAAAGAGAAAACAAAATAATCAGTCACAAACACAAGGGATAAATGAGCCTAGATTAAGTTAAAAAAAAGTTATGGAAAGATGTAACTGTTAAAAAAGTGTTTTTCAAGCCATTAACAAAAAGTTTAAAGACATTTTTATCTCACAGGTTGTTTTGCTTTGGTGCAATATCAAATACACTGCTTGTTCTTACAGTGCTATAAGAACAGCACTGAACATAAACACGATAGAAATTATGAGAAATGGTATATAGAAAACATCTGTAAATCTGCTCATAAAATTTTGCAGTTGTTATTAATAAGAACAGTATAAGACCTGATGATCATGAAGAAAAGTAATATCAAGTAATTGCTTTCAACACAGTAATAATTTGAAGATGGCCAACTAAAGGAAGACTAGTTACTCTTTATATCAGAATGAAAGTCAGGATATCAAAAATATATTCTAGCTTGAAAGAGCAAATGAAGCTTAATCTGAGACTTGAGACTTGCACCATATAACTACAGATTAAATCTCATAGAAATGGTGTGAGCCCAACTAAATTAGTACATAAGCAAATATATTATTCTTAAAAATAACATATGGAGATTTAATAATAAAACCACATAAAAGATATTGTAATGACTTATGACTTGGTACAAACTATTTTGTTGTGCTCCTACTTTCAAAATAACATGACCTGTAATGTACCACCTGCTTATCAAGACTGCAAAAATGTGTTCAAATAACCTTTAGATGAATAATTAAAAATCAGTAAAAGTATAATTACCAGATAAGTGAATATACTGGTTATGATGATGCTGCTTTTCCTTCTCAGTAACACAAGTTAAAAAACCAAAACGAAATGCAATTGCTTCTTGGAATAATATCAGACGCTGTGCCCACGTTTCTTCTGGAAATTCTGAAAAAAAGAATTGGAAACTTTATTTTTATATAAACATAATTTCATGTAATACAGAAAATATTAAAATTTGTTTTCAAGAATGAAATAGATACATATCTGATTTACCCTATACCCAAATGCAATTAGTAGATCAGCATGACAGAATGTGATAAAGTAAAAAATTATTAATTATTCACTTTTAAAATTAAATGTAAAGTGCGTTTTTGAAACTAATGACGCTTAATCGTAAAGTAGTTAATTAACATGAAAAATTAAAAATGTTTCAAATGAATATGAGTAACTGATACTTACAAAAATTTTGACTAATTTCAACTTTAAGCCCATCGGGCTGGTCTGGTGGTTAACTCACTGCAAATCAGTTATTTACCAGCTGATTTTTGAAGCTGAAAGTTCTGAGGTTCAAAACTAATAAAAGTTAGTTGCTTTTATACGGATTTGAATACTAGATAGTGGATACTAGTATACTTTGGTGGTTGGGGTTCAATTAATCGGATATCTGAATTTGTACATGACTACACCTCATTTATATGTCATCCTCATTTCATTGGGCTGTGAGGGATTCCTTACTCTGCACTAGTTGACTAGATTGCAACAAACACATGAGGAAAAATGTTTTCAAATACGTATGTTACAGTTTTTTTTGTTGTAATTAACATTATTTGTTGCAACAAAACATGATGATAATATATTATTATTACTAAAATACATTAGTTGCACTACATACTGATCTAAAATATATTTCTTGAATTCTCTATTATACCTGGCTTGAGGTAAACATCTTTAGATTTCGACAGTAATCAGCTATCATTTTTGGGTTTTATTTACCCTGACAGTGTTTTGCAAGATGAATATTTTCCTGATGGAAGCATTCTCTGTATTTGTTACATAATTTTTTGCCAAGATAACTGGAAAAATCCAAATGCAAAGGTGAAAAATAAATTTTTAGGGCATGTTACATCTAAGTTCTCTGTAAGAACTGACCTGCAAGTTTTTTTAATAGTTATTTGCTTTAGGATTTCCCAAGAAGTTGTTTATTATATTTTGAAATGATTGCCACACAGCAATCTCAACTTCACTCAACATTTTTAAAATACAGGATTTATTAATTACTTTTCTTATTTAAGGTTATATGAATATATCTTCCTTTGTCATAGCATCATTTATTTTGGGAATTTGCTTTTCAGAAACTACAATCCTGCATCATCATTATATGTTGCTTTACATTTTTCACAAATGTAGTTTAATGTATAATGGTGGAAGACAAATTTTTTAAGGTGTTACTAGTGCTGAATTACAACATTCTTCACTCGCATCATCAGTGCCTCTCTTGGGCCAATTTCTATGTAATGATTTTTCTTATGCCTGTTGTCCCATCACATAAGAAACATCAAAATTTAGTGAACCCAAGTTGCAATCTTAGAGTTGTGTAAGTACCTTCATATCTTCATGAATATTTCTCAAACTGAATCCTGCTCAATGTAGAGTTCATATTTTCATATGAGGTCTTTCTGTGGGCGGCGTAAACTAAAAAAATTGATGGGTGTTTATTTAAAGCGTGAAAAAGAGCTGCTTCTGCTTTCAAACTGTGCTTTGAAGAATCTACAAAAAGATGCAATTCTTCAGCATTGTGGATATATCACAAGCTTCCAATAAAGAATCTAAGCCATTATAGTAGAGTAGACTACGTTCTCTAACTGAGAAGAAATTTCAAAATTTGGACTGTATGCCATGAAAGACATTTATTTACTAATCTGTTGTAAAAGATTCTATCCTTTCAGTTTTGATTAAATATTTGTGCTTAATTATTTAATAAATTTAGAACACAAAAGAATCAAATTGTGATTGATTAATTATGTGAGGTTCAGTATTTGTATTATCAAGAAAATCTGGGTCTTTTCTTTCTTCATCAACTGATAAATCTGCACAAGGTCTGACAATAGTAAAATCTTCATAGTCATTTAATTTTCAGAATGAATATATAAATAAACATATTTATAAAACAAAACATAAACATATTTAAACAAAAACAGATGCACAAACTATCTGTAGCACTGAATGTTAAACATATCTGCACATGAATGAGGTAATCAAAAAGATGGTCCTAACCAATGAGATAGTTCATTATCTAATTTACTTATCTACAGGTCAGAATCAGCAGCCTAGGGAAATAAAAGGAAAATATGTTATGACTCACTGATGAAATCTTAACATTAAAAAGAAACTAAATAATGAATTGTATATTCCTGTTCTTTTTAATTAGTGCATAAATGACAATAAAGATGACTTAATTTCTAATCCAAACACGTCATTTCATTAATCAATATAACTAAAGAATTTACTTATTATTCAAATTTACAAAATTACAAGTAGGTGGAGTTTACGCATGATATTTGCTAAAAAATATGAAGGCTAGTTATAAAAAAAAATGAGGAAAACAGAAATCCTGATTTCAATTTAGAATCAGCACAAAAAAAAAACTATCGTTACTCATTAGTAAAGAAAATAAAGTATCTCAGTATTTCCACTAATTTACTTTAGGAAACTAACAAAACAGAATGTAGAACACAGGAATTATAAAATAAACTGCACTAAATGTGAGATTAAGACAGACCAGATGCACAATCAATTAAATACAAAGAACACATATTTCACACTAAACACAGAATCTACATTTGCAAATCACAGAAACAGGAAACACAACATACAGATGTTATCAAAATAAAGATCTCAATACCTCTGAATAACTGAAGAATATGAAATTTACCAACACAGTAAATCTCGCAAAAAAGTATATTAAATGAACAAATACAAAAATATAATGTTCAACTACAAACTAAAGGGTTTCCTAAATATTTTTCAGGTAGGTGGCATGGTGCCACTCATCAGTTACTCCACTGAAGAAGAAACTGTATACTTAAGTCCAAAAGATCCTTTGGAAGAACAATTTCCAAGTAATTAATAATTTTTATGTTTCTACACATATCACACTGATGCCATTGTTCCTTTACTATAATCTATGATCTTATATATATATATATATATATATACACACGGGGGGGGGGGGGGGTACTGTTCAAAAAGTAATGATAAAAATGCTCCATACAAAAAATATTTATTCAGTCTTCCAAATCTATATGGTCTTCTTCAAAGTAAGCCCCCCCCCCCTTGGTTCTAATACACTTTCCCACTGTTCCTTTTAAAGACGAACACCAGACCATCTTTCTCAAGCTCCTTGCATTATATCTTCACAGGTTTGATGACCTCATGATTGGTCTTGAATTTCCGTCCCCTGAGTGGAAACTTGACTTCCTGCCTTCTGCCTATCCTGTATAGGTAATTGTTAAAATTGCCATGGCCTGTATAATACTGCGTCATGTGATAATCCATATCCCCGTGTCTCCTGCTGAGCCATGCTTGTAGATCTGGTATCAGCTCTTTAGTTCTGCTTGCCGGTCCATCCTGACTCCATCTGTCTTTCCAACTATTCAAAAGTCTGCTTCTGGCATCTTGCTCTGATAGTCCGTTATTTCTGTCTACTCTATATTTGGCCATCAGGTCAATTGGAGGTGAACCGGAGAGCATGCCATTCCTCTATTCTTTGCAAAGTAGTATTAGCTATTTCCTGCACCTCCTGAGTAGTTTTACCCTGCACTAACACTGCTAGATCGTCTGCGTGTGGTATTACTTCAGCGCCTCTTGGGTAGTTTAACTGCAAGATGCCATTGAACATAAGGAACCATAATAATGGCCCAAGGACAGATCCCTGTGGGACCCCACCATACAATTTGAACTCAATAGGCCCCTCCAAGGCATTAATCCTACATACTCGCTCCGAGAGATACTCCCCAATCTGTCTCTTCAAATATTGACTAATACCTTTATCCAGTAGTGCTCTGTTTATGTGCTTCCACCTTTTTCTTTCTTTTTCCTGTTTAGCCTCCGGTAACTACCGTTTAGATAATACTTCAGAGGATGAATGAGGATGATATGTATGAGTGTAAATGAAGTGCAGTCTTGTACATTCTCAGTTCGACCATTCCTGAGATGTGCGGTTAATTGAAACCCAACCACCAAAGAACACCAGTATCCATGATCTAGCATTCAAATCCATGTAAAAATAACTGGCTTTACTACGACTTCAACGCTGGAACTCTCGGCTTCCAAATCAGCTGATTTGGGAAGACGCGTTCACCACTAGACCAACCCGGTGGGTCTATGTGCTTCCACCTGGTTCAGAACATCTTCACCATACATAATAGTTAATAATTTATACACGTCTTTTCGGTTCTTCCAAAGTTTCACTAAAGATTTCACGTTACAATGTTGCTCTAACTTTTTACCATGCTGGATATGGTAGGTGAATATCTAACACATGTTATGTGAATCGTCATATACATCCACTCACTGCACCGATCAACTTGAAACTGATCGTTATAGATGGCTAAAAAAATGGGCTACACAGTGGTATGCACTATTACCACCCTTCGCAACACATTTTCCCTCAGAATCACTATTATCATTACTTTTTGAACAGCCCTCGAATATGTGGCCCAAGATAACCTGAACTGGATATGAAAGAGGAGAAACCAGAAAGCATTAATGTATTTGACGTAGCAACAAGCAATAACATTTTGAATGACACGTAGCGAGTGGTGATGCAGAGAACACAACCTTTAGCTGTGAAAGAAATGTAATAGAGATAAAGCCAACCACCAGTGCATATGTGAATATGCCGCGGATGAAGGATGCCATAATGTTCATTGCTAAGGAATATTACGCACAGAGCAGATTGATCAAAGGAGTACAGGAAAAATTCTGTGCAGAGTTCAACAGTGATCTACCCACAAGTCAGCTCATAAAGAAGTTCGAGTGAACTGGATCTATGCTTGATAAGAAGCATCAACACAATACCCACCTGTGAAAAGGACTGAGGTGCAAAATTAAGATATTCGCTCACAAACAACACACCAAACCACATCCTGAAGGACTTGAACCTGAAGCCATAAAACATGATCTTGTATGGCTTCAGGTATTACAAGAGTTAAAACCTACAGACCATGATAAATGTGTGCAGTATTGCACATGGTTAGGAAATCAAAACTGGTTTACTCGATCCAAATCTCTACTTCATGATGGATGAGGTGTGGTTCCACCTCAGTAGCTACATTAATTTGCCATATTGATTTATCAAAAGCCAATGAAAAATATTCAAACTAGTGCTGCATGATGTAGAGATTGGAGTGTGGTGCGCTCTGTCAAAGATAAGAATTATTAGACCCATTTTCTTCAGAGACAGTGAACTCAGTGTGTTACATTACCAACATCTTTCAGCCCTTCGTAGAGCAACTGATGCTACATGAGCGATGTTTTACAAATCAGCAGGACAGTGTGACAACACACACAGTACATGCTTCCTTGGAAGCAGTGCACTCAGTTTTCACACCAGACAAGACTGTCTTGAAGGCTCTATGGCCTCCATGGTCACCTGGGCTATCCTGTTGTGATTTTTATTTGTGGGGCAACCTGAAGGGCAAGGTTTAACAGAACAATCCACGAACTCTTGATGCACTGCAAAAGAATATATGTAACATCATCACAATGGGATAAGTTACAGCAAATCACACTGAACATGATTCATTCGGCCAAACTGTGCCTGGACCACGGTGGTCAACATTTCCAGCAGTACCTGCAAAGACGGATGAACCCCAAAGTATGTGATCTTTATTTTTTTAATTTTATCTTTTTCTATTATTGATAAGTTTTCTATTTGTTTTCATTTACATTACAGTGTTCAAACACTGATGAAAATTGTTCTGTTTAAAATCGTACCACTTTTCCGATCCAGTTTGTGTGTTTTGTTTCTAATTAAAGTAAAACTTCTCAAATTTGTATTTAATTTTAATACAGGTTATTTTCATCAATTTTCTCAGAATTAAATTCTGTCAAAGTTAACTAGAAATTTTTACATGTTTACTGGTAAATTAATGAAGTTATTTTATTCCAAACCTAAAAAAGTGTATTTTCCGACAAAACCTTTACACAATTTACCTCATTTTTCTTAAAGCCTAAGTGTGATAGAGGTCTGGGACTACTTTTATCCAATTTCTTAGATCAAAAACCATAAGGAAATACCAAATTTACCTCTTGCATTTGTACCCCAAGCATTTTAGTACAGTTTAATTTCACAGAGGGAGCAGAAGGCAGGGCTAAACATTTCATGAGCCAAAACTTGCTAACGAATCATTTTCCAACCTATGTTTATATGAACCTTTTTTCTTATTATTGGCTACAGAATTAACTCCTGAGAGATTGCCATGCAATTTGAAATCACCGAATTATTATTATTATTAATATTATTATTTTATTTTTAAACGAACTGAGCTCTACAACTATCTGAATGAATGAACTAATCTGAATGAATGAAATGAAAATAAAATAAAGTATAAAATGGAAATGTCAGTAGCAACTGATTGTGGAAGGTTTAGTTAGTACCAAAAATAACCTTACTGTATTAGAAATGTAGTGAAGCACTATTTCTAGGGTCACAAGAATCACTTACTATCACGGATATATATAATTTCATTATATCCCTATGTTGTTTTTTGTATTTTGCATCTTTTTTTAACAAAAGAATATACAGTAAATATACAACAAAGTTGATATTTAAAAAATCGCATATATGATGAAGGGTGAGATCTCAGTGAGAAGTCTAGCGATCAGTAATCTTCCCATCCGCTATACTGGCTATCATTTTGAAACCAAAAATTTTATGAAGAATCATTACATGTATGTCATTCCACTTAACAGCAAGTAACTTTAAACTTAATATTTCATAAAAATTTAAAGATTCAGTAAGTATCAAAAGTATCAAAAACAATCAAAAGGTCAAGCTAAGACAGGACCATATTTTACTTGGACAATAGTTTTAGTTAAACATTTCTTCTCAGAATAACTTCAAATGTTTTAATTAACTTTGACTAAATTGTTTGTTGTATCCAAAAAAATCTAACAGCTCTACTTTTTTAGGAAAAAGATGGTTCTCTGAATTATATATTATGCATTGAACAAATGCATAATTACTAACACTGAGTACTGTACAATATCAGCAAGTTCTGTATGTTCATGTTATAAAAGGAATAATTTATTTAAAAAAAATAACAATATAAAATTTTAATAAACCAGACAGCATCAACATTTCTATGTTAAACAGAATAATGCTTCAGCCAATAAAAAGAAAATCTTATTACACTTACCTTTTTATTTTTAATACATCACCTCATAACCCCAAAAAGATAATAGGGACAATTTATTTAAAATATTTCTTTTACAGAATCGAAGCTTGTACATGGGAATATGGAAATAGAATCTTGTGTATAAAAGATGCCACATCTGATTGGAAATTAAACCCAGGGTGCCTGGATGAAAGGAATTAAATATGTACTCAAATATTATTATGGCTATAAATATATATATAATTTTTTGCATCAACTTTACAATTTTACTTTATTTTTAATTTTGTTATGATCTGAATAAAAATATTAATTTTATTTATTGTAGGAAACTTTATTATATTAACATAATAAAAATACAAAAAAATTAATAAATAAAATCATACACTGTGACACTTTTTCAGATTTTAGCCAAGTTATTTTAATAATCTTTAAATTTTATATTATTAAATTATTAACAAGTACAATCTTTCAATAAGAAAGTTTGTTCAAATATTGTTGAACCATGCATTCATAACATTTAAAAGAAATATCTAGATATATTAATGCATTTTCTAGCCACAAAAGATTTATAATAAAATAGTTGTCTGTAAAATATGTTACCTTCAAACAGATAACTTTTACTTCCCATTAAACACTCTGTATCAAGACGTACAAAGACAGGACCTCTCAATGGATCTGATTTTAATGCATATGGCAAAGCAAATGGATCAGCAGGAACTGGTATCATTTGCATACCGCTTGATTGTGCTTTCCTGGCCCAACCTGTAACCTAAACAATTATTATAATATTAATGAAAAGTTATATAATAAACAGTTACAAGATAAGAGTGTAAGGTTCTGAGCATAAATTTAATTAAAATAAATATAAAATTTATAGCAATATCTGTTTTCTTATTGAAATTTTCATCTCAAATTTTTTTTAATCTTATATATATATATATATATATATATATATATATATAAATGATTGAATGTTAGTTTGTTTAACCTGTATGCATTCCTATACCATTAATCCAATTGCAATGAAACTTTCGTGAGTTGTTGTGCTCACGCCCATGAATGTTTCTAAATTATTTTGGACCAGGGGTGCAGGGGTTGAGATATTACAAAAAATTGTATTTATAGTGTGATTTGGCTCATATTCATAATATCTATTAGTTACATGAAAAGAAATATTTTTACAAAAAAGGGAAGAAGGGAAAGAGGAAAAAAAGGAAAGGTTAAATTTTGTGATGTTCCATAATGTTCAGTTTTTTAATGTTTTATCAAACGTAACCTTCATTTCATTTGTGTTTGTTTAATCTATAAAATATATAATATACATATATATATACATGCATATACATACTCAAATCTAGCCATAGCAAAGCATTACCGGGACAACTAGTAATCAATAAATGCGAGCAAGTTGTTTGTGGTTAGGCAATGTCCAATCAATACTCAGTTTCTGTTCATATATATATAAAATCTATTATTATTTTATTATTAAAATTAAAATGATAATGACAGTTAAAATTAAACAGGAACTATATTACCACTGACTGTAATTGCAATTAAAATCATATAGTTTATATTTTAAAAATCTGGTAACTATAGTAATTTATTAACACAATAACATATTGGAAATCAATTTTGTGGTGTCAAATGCTGCACTTACTTTTTCATAATACAAGTTATAAATGAAATAGAGATTTTTGCTAGCTTATAAAAAATAAATATTTTATTTACAGAGTTAATTTGCATGATTTTAAAGGGAGTTTCTTTAAATTTATTTCTTTAATTTATATGTTCTATGTATGAAATCTGTGTCACACAGACATGAACAAAGCAGTATATCCCGCCAACATTAGCAACAGATGATGTGATGGTATGTTATTTGATGTTATCTACATTTGCAGAAAATGGAGTTCTTGTCCCTACGAGAATTGTGTCTTTTATAAAAACCTCATGAAAAATAATCATAAGGCGATAAGTCTACACTTCTTGAAGGCCAACAGTTCAGCAACATATTTTCATTTGTTGGCCGGCAAGCCTTTAAATGCTCATCCAGATAATTTTGAAATTCTATGCGCCAACAAGTCAGAGCTCTATTTTGTATAATAATGAAGAAAGTGATTCCAGTTTCTTTGCAATGCATACATCTTTTTTATGGGAAAAGTACAAAAGTATGTTCACTTCATCATGTGTATGCTATATCATTCCTCTAGTTTAGAAAATGATATAGCCATATTTATACATTATATCTGTTGACTTTACAACTCTCAGCATGAAAATTAAGGCTGAAGGAAACCATTTTCTTCCTTAACATGTTTTTGCTTATCTACCCAGAAAGCATTACGAAGGATTTTTCAGCATTAAACTTTTCATTAACTGCAATTTATATAGGGTAATTTTCAATCATTTCTGCATAATTTTTCATACAGCTAGTTGTATAATTTGAATTTATAAACAAGTCTTGTAATTGTTTTACTGGAGTTGCATTCATAAATGGTATGAACATGACCACTTTGTTGCTCTGCTATGGGTAGTCTTCTAGAATTTTTCTTTTTATATAAATATCCTGTTGTTTTGAAATTGGTTATTCCAGTGTAGATGAACTGACTTGGTGGTGGTTTACTGTACTTTCTTCTGAAAATTTATTGCACCTCATTAAATAGAAATTGACTATGCGAATTTCATCACACAAAAAAACCTTCTCTGCAAAACTCATGGCCATCTTGCTACGTTGGTTATGTGCAATACAATAGTGCACAATATTAATATTAACGTCAACAACAGCAGTAGTATAAACTTAAAGACATTTTTTGTGAAACCATATCAATTAAAAGTGTCTTTACAATTAAAAGTTTTATTTTTTATAAACTAGGTTACGTGTGTATTTCATTATTAATTATTTCTATTTAATTAAGCTAAAGGATATCAAATGTGTGCATATACAACATATTGCAAATCTGTGCATTAGTATGGACATTATTTATAGATTAAAAGGTTGTTATGATTTTCAGAATGATGAAGCAGTAACACACTTTAGATCTTAATGTAAAATAAAAACAAAATTACCGCCAGATACAGTAACATAACCTGAAAACTAATAACAAAACAACTTTCACGGAATCCTGCATCATCAGTCAGTATAAAGTTCCAAAATTACATCAAACAAAAACAAAAAAAAAAATAAATAAAAACTAAAAATTTAGAAAACATAAACCCTAATAATGACAAAACTGAACACAACTCAAAACAATACTGAGTATATATATTGTTGATGAATTGTTTGAATTTTCACAAAGTTATAGTCCAAGAGCTAGAGCCGAAAAAGTGGTTTAATCTTTGTGGTAGACAAAATTTATTGGAATTGATTTATTACTAAGGTATGTTACAGATCCAAGTGGGCTGCCAGTTTTGTTGGTACAGGGAACAGGTGAAAGGTGCCATTTTTCGGCAAACCCTATCCATCAATGTGGTGATTGAAAATTTGTACAATGAAAGTTTACAATGTACTAAACCTAAGTTTGAAAGGGCTGACAGGTAGGTTTGTGCGAAGGGGTTGGTGGACAGTGATAAAATTGACCAAAATATCTGCAATAAAATTTCATTGTGGATATGTCAGCCAGTTGAATTATTTGTTCCTTGAAATTTAACAATGCATACATAAAAATGGCTGACAGCTTGGTTGGTACATAAGGCAGTAAAACAGGGTTATATTGTTGTGTGTCCATGTACACACTAAGCACATGAAGCACACAGATACTCTTGTGTTGCAAATAACTTAGCCTTAAATGCATTTTTTTATGCTTTCTATGTTCATTAATGTTTAACAATTTAATTTTGCAAATAATTTATACCTTAAACAATAGTTTAGAGCCCTATTTACGTATTCATTTTATGAGAGAATACTCACCTGCAAGAAAATGTTATGTATGGTTTACTATTTATATATGAAAATAGTATATAATGAGCAGCTATTTAGTTAGCAACAATCCATGAACTTAAATAAATTAATCAGCAAATGAACAAATTTTTAACAAGTGGGAAATATTGAAACCTGGAAACTACTTAACTCTTTGATGGGGTTACCCTCTAAGCGTAACTTAGACGATACTATAATTAAACATGTAAGCGGTACATCTAATGACGTGGGTAAGGTCACTGCAGACATTATCAGTAAACACTTTGTAACTTCAGTAGATGATATTAAACATAATTGTATACATAAGTTCTGGAAATTCACGGGTGGCAATTGCATGCAGCTTGTGTCTTTTCATTTACCTTTAAGTTCTCCTAAACGAATAGAAAACATTATTTCATCTATGAATGATCAAAAATCGCCAGGTGTAGATGGCATACGGATCAAAGATTTGAAATATGTTGTTTATAAAGTCAGCCCTTTAATTTCAATTATAGTAAACAATATAATTAAATCAAAGAGGGTTCCTGATCTACTGAAGATTTCTATTGTTAGACCTATCTATAAAGCTGGTTCTTTTAAAGATTTAAATAATTATTGTCCAATTTCTATACTGTCATGTATCGAAAAAGTTTTTGAACGGTATGTCTCTATGCATGCTACTAAGTACCTTGATGATAACAAATTAATCAGTGAAACTCAATATGGTTTCAGAAACGGGATTGGGACTAATGATGCTATAAATGATTTATCTGATTTTGTCAATATTAATTTAAATAAATGTAACCATGTAATCTTACTTTTTTTAGATTTTCGAGAAGCCTTTGATACGTTAGACCATCATAAACTTCTAGATGCCCTAAATAAGCTAGGGTTTAATGGCCCTTTTAATAATATGCTACAAAACTACTTAAGTAACAGAAAACTTATTGTTAAAATTAAAGATAAATATAGTGATAGATACGAAACGGATAGTGGCGTGCCTCAGGGTCTACCTTGGGCCCAACACTTTTTAATCTGTGCGTTAATGATGTGTCTAGCGTGATCTCTAATTCATGTCTTTTTCAATACGCTGATGATAGTGTTTTAGCACTTGGACATAAGCAATTGGAAGAAGCAGAGTTTTTAATGCAAGAAGATTTTAATAATCTATTAAAGTGACTTCATGACACAAAGGCCTAGTTATTAATGTTAAAAAAACTGTTGTTTTACATATAAGATCTCCTTATCTTCAATCCCGAAGACCAGTAAAAATTATTTGTCATACATGTGACTGTATAAAAAATTACCACATAAACTGTAATTGTGAACATCTCCAGAATGCTGACAAATACAAATATTTGGGTGTACATTCTGACTCTTTTTTTAGATGGGATCACCATATAAAACATATATGTAAAAATTTAAGGGTGGTTGCTATGAAATTCCAACACATCTCACCCCTATTACCAATTCACTGTAAACGCTTACTCTATTCATCCTTGTTTGAATCTGTTATTCGATACAGCTTGACAGCATGGGGATCAGCCGCAGAATATCTCATAAATAAAATAAATTTAATACAAAATAGGGTCCTCAAAGATATTGCTCGTTATGATTCTGATAACAATTATGACACCAATTTAAATAAGGTTTCTGTCAGCTAGAGGTCTATTTAAATTCTTAATTATTTTTAAGAACTTTTACAACAGTGAATACAGGGTAAATGTAAAAAGTGGATACAATTTGAGAGCAATTAGCTTTATTACGGATAGATATAATAATACTTATGGTAAACGATTAAAGAAGTATGTTGTTCCTGCATTACTTAATTCTTTACCGAATCACCTCACTAATGTAAAAATGAAAAAAGTGATTTAAAAAACTTCTCATTGAGTGGGCATTAACTATAACATAATTAGGTACTAACAGGATTCATGCTGGATTTATACTGGCAGTCCAGACAATTATAACATGATTATAGTTATTATTTTAATGTTAATAATTATTATAAATCAATAAATAATGTATTGTTGAATGGTTAAAGCTTAGTTATTTATTTTCTTTATGTAATTGTTGCAACAAGATATTAATTGTTGTAATTAAGTATAGTTTTGTCTCTTAAATATAGTTTTAGTATATCTGTCGACAGACTTACGTCTGACGGATGATAATGTAAGTTTTAAATTGTAAATAAATAAACAAATAAAAAATAATGTTCAAAAGGAAATCAGCCACAGCATCAAAACAGGCTTTACCAGTGGCTATATTACACAACTGATTATGATCGACTTCATTATGTTTAAAAGGGTTCGTTGTTCTGATTTACAGTATTTTTCAAAGCTTCTATTTGTTTGTTTGACTTAATTATTCTATTTTTTCTAAATCTGCGGTTGTGTCTTGATGTTTATTTTAGGTCAGCTACGTAGTACAAGTGGGAAAATGATGTGGTACTAATACTGCTACTTTTTCCCACTGCTGTCTAAACTGAAATTGAGTTGGTAAAGTGGGTAATACCAGGGTTAAACATCTTGCAGCATCTGCATTTATTGTTTGCTCTAAGGTCAACTTGATAAGAATTCTTGAAAATGGATTCTCGTTCTTTTAATACCCAACATCCCTCCTTCAGATTCCCAATAGAATTGTGGATGCAAAATTTCCATTTTCAATAAATTATCGTGGTATCGTGCAAGTCATCAAGCCCAATTTTGCTGATTGAATATTAAGAGCGATTTACTTAGTTTTGGTATTATAAATTTGTAAGTATTAAAATAACCCAGGTGACTGTTTTGAGAAAATATTAAATAGTTTTCTATCAATTCTATCAAAATCATATACAACTTTGCAGTCTTGCCATGTTTGCCATCTTAAGTATTACATTTGTAGGCTGAATATTTTAAACTAAAGTCTGCTAATTCTGTATTTTCAAATATTTCTGGTGATACTTTTTCAGTTTGAACTAGTGAATTATTTGCCATATTTCAACATTTTTAATGAGAAGTTGATTATCTATTAAAAATTGTTCAAAATGCAGCATTTGTAGGTGCGCTATACAATATTATTGTATATAAATGCTTGCATCTGTTATAATGTTTACCAGAAAGAGATCCATTTAACAAGTCGCTGGCTAAAAGGTCAGACAAAAGAGTCAAAAGGCTGCAGCTGTCAATATATTTCCCATGGGCCTTCTTTAATGTCATAAACAAATGAAATTTGTCTGGATGAATAAAAATACGATAAAAAATGGTCGTCGTTCTTCAAACTGTATTTGTAAAGCCACTTTAGCAATAGCCAAATTATATACTGATTGTATTTCAATTTGCCCACATTCTTTAGCTATTTCTAATGTTTATACTAGTGTGGCATAAACTACTGATTTGTCTATAGGAGAAAGATTGATCGGTGGTAAGTAGCAAACTTTTTGTTGGGGACCAAAAGGTCACCAAAGTATCTGTTCCAATTCTCTTTTAAATAATGCTTGTGAGTTGTCAAAAGTATATACCTGTATAACTAACGGTACCATGTATCTTATATAAAATACGAAAGTATCAAAATTGTATAAGCCGAAATTCTCTTATTGTAAAAAAAAAAAATAAAATATAAACAAATCAAAAATTTATTTGTTTGTTGACTTATTTATTTAAGTTCGTGGATTGGTGCTAAATAAATAGCTTGTTATATACTATTTTCATATATAAATAGTAAACCATATATAACCTTCCTTGCACAGTGAGTATTCTCAAGTAAAATGAGTACATAAATAGGGCTTTAAACTATTGTTTAAGGTATAAATTATTCACAAAATTAAACTGTTAAACATTAATAAACATATAAAGCATAAAAAAATGCATTTAAGCTTAAGTTATTTGTAACACACAACAAGTATCTGTGTGATCCACATGCATAGTTCATAGATGGGCGCGTGACAATATAACCCCATTTTACTGCCTTACATACCAACAAAGCTGTCAGCCATTTTTACACATGCATTGTTAAATGTTAAGGAACAAGTGATATCTCCATTGGCTGACATCTCCACAATGAAATTCTTTTGCAGAAATTTTGACCAACTTTTCTGCTGTCTGCCAACTCCTTCGCCCAAACCTACCTGTCAGCCCTTTTGAACTTAGGTTTGAAACATTGTAAACTTTCATTATAAAAATTTTCAAGGACCACATCGATGGTTAGGGTTTCCCGAAAAATGGCACCTTTTACCTGTCTTGCCTGTTCCCTGTACCAACAAAACTGTCAGGCTGCTTGGATCTGTAATATTCCTTAGTAATACATCGATTTCCAATAAATCCTGGCTACCACAAAGATCAAACCCCTTTTTCGACTCTAGTTCTCCGACTATTAATGTATTTAATGCTATGGCAAATGATGGTGTATGTCAAATGTTTTTGACATATCCCCATAAGAATGATCAAAATCTACAAAATCAGAAAAGGTATTCTGGTTACAGAAGAAGCAAATACTACTTCAACCTAAAATGCTGGAAACTGGAACTGTACAAACTAATTTAGCTGCTCAAACCAAGGCATAAGATGCATATTTTGAATCACCTTCTGGAAGCTCATGGTCACACAGCCATTCACTTGCCATCACACCACCTGGATCTAAGCTTCACTTGTTATGAAAATGGCTTGATGACTGGTTTGCCTCAAAAGAGAAACAGTTTTTTTGGCATGGTATTCATAAATTGTCAGAGATAGGAAAAATGTATAGCTAGAGATGGACAATATTTCGAATAAAATATTTTTTATCATTTTCATACAATAAACATGTATTTTCTATATAAAAATACCGGTTTCATATTTACACACTTGGTAAGTCATACTCACTATTATCTGAGTTTTATGATGAATGTTGTCCTTTGATCATAGTACTAGCCAATAGGTAAATCAGTGATAGAATTGCATTAATTTTGTCACATACACTTTGTTTGGCAAATTCAAAGATCATTATCAAATTGTTTTTAGGGAGCAAGGAAAAATGAACGACCAGTTAATCTACTTCATAACCTTCGATTTAGCACACGCACTAATGCTGACTAGACTATAAACAGCTGAGAGCAGTATTGCAGAGGATCAAGTAAACCTTATGATTTATAACCTACAAATAAATATTAAATATTACTTACCAGTTCAGAAACAATTGGACCAGATGCTGCAACCCACTGTACCGTTAATTCATAGGCTTGATCCGTATTATACTGTGCATGATATCTTCCATGTCCCCATTCGACTCTGTCACTCTTACCTTGTATATCAATCTCAAGATGGGTTTGTTTATAAGTTGGAGAAACATCTATCAATAGGCAAAAAGAAAACAATTTCAATCAATAAATAAATCAGTTATTTTTGAAAAGATTTACTACACCAGGATAGAATGTAAAATATTTTCAAATTATGATACCGTATCTCAAAATGTCTAATCCTTTTTTAATCCTATGTTGGTAGCAGGTCTGCCGAGAAGCATTCACCATCACATCACAGGCCCAAGATTCATTATTCCTACTTCCTTGTATTATTGAAACTTCAAAAAATAAAAACTGTATATTTAGAAATGTTAGATTATAATGTAAAATTGCATGACATTATCTTAAGAGAGTTATATAGAATTCAGAAATTTTAATTATGGCTGTTATAGAGATTTATACATTTTATATTGTCGATTTCTACACATGCAAATTAATTTAATATAAAACAGTAAGTAGAAGAAACTCTGATTTGTTTTTTGAGAAATAAAATAGAAAAATTTAGTGTTTTCATTCTTTTGTTTTGCCATCAAACACAAAGTTTTTGGTGTCATCAAATAATTTCTGAACAGGACAATATACTCAACTTAGTATATTAAGAGAAAATTTTAAATGTTATGTCTAATTCTATTTTATAAAAAATGTTATGTTCAAGAGGCAAGTAAATCATAATTAAATGCAACTTTTTTTTCTATTTAACTGTAATAATGATTTGAATGGTAATAAAACAAAAAATCATGTATGAAGACGTTTTAAGCATCTAAAAAGACAGCACCTCATTTTTCATAACAGGTATTTTAAGATATGGTAGGTATCTTTTCCTTTATATAGAGCTTTATATAGAGGTTGTCAATGCTGATGGATATGCAATTTGTTTCTATGAAGGGGTTAGGCAAATAAATATTGATTCTATGATACAACAGAGGACTTTTAAGTATTTATTGTACCTTTGTTTTAAATTTCTTCCTAATTAACCCATAAAAAACCATTACGTAATCATAATCGGTTTAATTTATAAATTTCAGAGGCACAGAATAGTTAATAAAAATAAAATAATTTATAATGTTTATTAAGAAGTATTAGAATTTAAGTTAATTAGAAAAGTAATAGCAATACATTGTACAATTGCTATACATAGAAACTCAAACTAGAATTGAACAGTCTAGTAAGCCAATGAAATCTGCCTGGTTTAATTATTATTTTTTTTGTCTTCGGTTACTTGACTGGCTGATGCAGCTCTCCAATATTTCCTATCTAGTGCCAGTTGTTTCATTTCGGTTTACCCCCTACATCCTACTTCCCCAAGAATTTGGCATATTCCAAACGTGGCCAGCCTGCACAGTTTTTTCCATCCACCTGTGACTTCGATATCAAAGCGACTATTCCAGGATGCCTTAAGATGTGGCCTATAAGTCTGTCTCTTTCTTTAGCTATATTTTTCCAAATGCTTCTTTCTTCATCAATTTGCCACAACACCTCTTCGTTAGTCACTTTATCTACCCATCACATTTTTATCATTCTCCTATAGCACCGCATTTCAAAAGCTTCTAATCTTTTCTTCCCAGGTACTCCAGTTGTTCATGTTTCACTTCCATATACTTGAGCTATGCTCCAAACATATACTTTAAAAAACATTTTCCTGGCTTTTAAATTAATTTTTGATGTTAGCAAATTATATTTTTGACTGAAAGCTCGTTTCACCTGTGCTGTGTTTTGGCATTTTATACTGCTCCTGCTTTGTCCATCTTTAGTAATTCTACTTCTCAAATAACAAAAATTCTTCTACCTCCATACTCTTTTCTCGTCCTATTTTTATAATCAGTGGTCCATCTACTTTATTTCTACATCTTGTTATTTTCATTTTGTTCTTGTTTATTTTCATGCGGTAGTTCTTGGATAGTTCATGCTATACATTGTTTTTTCTAAATCTTTTTTACACCTGATTAGAATTACTATTCATCATCAGCAAATCATAGCATGTTCAACTTTTCGCCTTGCACTGTTACTCCAAATATAAACAGTTCTTTAACATCATTAACTGCTAGTTCTAGGTAAAGATTAAAAGGTAACGGGAATAGGGAATACGCTTGCTTGATTCCTTCTTTCTTATGCTCTTTGATTATTACTGTTGCAGTTTGGTTCCTGTAAATGTTAGCAATTGTTCTTTTATTTCTATACTTGAACCCTAAATACTTTAAAATGCTGAACATTTTATTCCAGTCTACGTTATCAAATGCATTTTCTAAGTCTATAAATGCCATGTACGTTGGTTTGGTTTTCTTTAATCTTCCTTTTACTATTAATCTGAACATTAAAATTACTTCCCTTGTCATTACACTTTTCCTAAAAACAAACTGGACTTCTCCTAACACTTTTTCACTTTCCTCTCGATTCTTCTGTAAAGAATTTTTGTTAAAATTTTTGATGCAAGAGTAGTTAAACTAATTGTTCTATATTCTTCACATTTATCTGTTCCTGCTTTCTTTGATATCGTGACAATAATACTCTTTTTGAAGTCTGACGGAACTTCCCCTTTTTCGTAAATATTACACCCCAATTTGTATAATCTATCTATTGCTTCCTCACCTGGACTGCGCAGTAATTCTGAAGATATCTCGTCTAACCCAGGACCCTTTCTCCCATTCAAATCCTTTAATTAAATTCAGATCTCAGTATTGTATCTACCTTTTCATCCTCTTTAACCTCTTCTTCTTACTCTGTTACACCAGTTACTATCTCATCCCACAGTATAACTCTTTAATATATTCCACCCATATATTGACCTTCTCTTCTGAATTATAACATCATCTTTATTTAATCTTATCTTATTTAATCTTATATTTATTTGAATTATAACATCAATTATATATCATCTTTATTTAACATTTACATTTTAACTTATGTACCACAGAATTCTGCTTAACTTTCCTGTTTGCTCAGTCTATTTTACCAATTATCATTTCTCTTTCCACTTCTGAACACTTTTCTTTAATCTATTCTTCTTTCGCTTATTTGCACCTCATGTTTACAGCATTTCTTAAGTGTCAATAGGCTACTTTTTCATCCCTAGCATTCTTATTTTTTCAGTGCTCATCCATCAGCAGCAATTTATCCTCTGATATCAAGGATTTCTACTTCTCTTTGTTCTGGCTAAGTTTGCTTCTGCTGATTTAAGAATTTCCTTTTTAGAATTTTCCATTCTTCTTCTATATTTTCTACCTTATATTTTTAATCAGACCTCATGGAGTGTCCTCCTCAAAAAATTTCTTTACCTCCTCTTTCTCAAGCTTCTCTAAATTTCACTGATTCATCTGACACCTTTTCTTCAAATTTTTAAACCCCAATCTATGTTTCACTATCAATAAATTATGGTTGTTATCAATGTCTGCTCCTGGATATACCTTGCAGTCGACAGTTGATCTCTAAATCTTTGCTTAACCATGATATAATCTATCTGATACCTTGCAGTATCACCTGGCTTTTTCCATTATATATTCTTCTATTTTGATTTTTAGACTGATTGTTGGCAATTACTAAATTATACTTTGTGCAAAACTCAATAGGTCAGTTCCCTCTTTCATTTCTTTTGCCCAGCCTGTATTCATCCACAATATTTCCTTCCTTGCTTTTATGACCCTTATATTCCAATCTCCAACTATTATTATTTTCATCCTCTTTTATGTGTTTAATTGCTTCATCAACTTGTATGTATATACACTCTACCTCATTGTCATTATGGAAACTTGCAGGCATATAGATGTTAACAATTGTTGTTGGCTTAGGTTTTGATTTTATCCTGATTATACAATGACTCTATCGCTAAGCATTTTGAAATACTCTACTCTCTTCCTTATCTTATTGCTCATTATGAAACCTACTCCTGCCTGCCCTTTATTTGACGCTGAGTTAATTATTCTAAAATCACCTGACCAAAGATTGTTTACTTTTCCCACTGAATCTCGATAATTCCTACTACATCTACATTTAACCTACCTATTTCCCTCTTTAAATTTTCTATTTACCAACCTTTTTTAGATTTCTAACATTCCATGCACCGACTAGTAGAATGTTATTTTTTAATTTTCTGATGACCTCTTCCTTAGCAGTCCCAACCTGGAGATCTGAACAGGGTACCAGTTTACCTCCGGAATATTTTACCAAGGAAGGTGCCTCCATCTTTATTACATGAAAATACTGGGATAAATTTTCTTAAAAAAAAAAAAGCTCTAGTTTCCTATTGTTTTTAGCTATGCAGTACTCAGAAGATTGTGTGATGTTGATATGGCCATTTAAGTCTTCCTGACCTATGTTCGTAACAGCCGCTGTCTTCTTTCAGGAATCATTCCTTAATCTGGCTCTCACATACACCAATCTGATATGGTTGCACCTTTGGTCCAGCTATTCTGTATCACTAAGCACTCAAGCTTCCTTACCATTGGCAAGTACTCATGATTCATAGAGGAAGTATTTTATTATTAGCAATATCTATGGAGACACCACTATGCTGAAATGAGTTAATAATATTCTATGTTACCACTTGCTTTTATGCTTGTTTCCCTGTTTGTTTAGAAAATGATATGTATATAATGTAGCATAAAAATAAGATGTAAGGAATGATATATGTAGCTTTACTGCTATAGGAACCATCAAGAGGAACTGTTTTGGCAATTACTGAAATTGATTATAAACCAGTAACAAAAAAGGTATACTGTGTAAATTTTTGATCCTAAAACTTATACTTTTGAACTGGAACAAAATATTTCTAAGAGAGCTTTAATATAATTAATTTTAGTAAGATTTTTTACATAACACTGTACCTGGCATCATAATAGAATGTGCAGGTAAGCAACACATAACTGCCATTTAACCATAAATGGGTTAAATATAATTTTTTTTCTTTTTCAATTTATAACAAAAAATTTAGTTAAACTGTTGTAGAAGACTTTTTAAAAGATTTAATATATATCTTTCCAGTGTGCTCTTCAGCTATACTAATGAATAAAAAAAAATTACGGAAATTTCTTATCATTTCAACAGATTTCATAAAGTTATATTTCTGTTTAATCAAGGAGTGACAAACAAAATATAAACTTTATCTAAATGTCACACAAATTTATAGAAACATTAATTCACTGAAGCTTTACACTTTTTTCTTTTAATCTTGAAAACAAGTCATGATAAGATTAATATTGTCATGATTAGTTGGCCGTTTCATCATGATTTCTAGTAACCTGAAGATACAATCATACAACACGAATAGTTGCAATTGATGTGCTACAATTCTTGAGTATTTTCAGTCAACTGATTGTAAGATATTTACATACTTACATTAACAATAATTTAAATAATATAATCCGTTATATTAATTAAAACCAGCCTCAAACTATTTCAAACTGTTAAAACACCTTATAAATTGATTGAAATAACTATCTTTGTTTTATTATCTTGAAAATTGTACTACACTTTACTGCTTTTAAAGCAAATTTTACTTGTAGCACTAAATTAAAGGCGTAGAGTAATAATAGAATGGAAAAAAATACATAAATTCTTAAAATATATTTTAGATAGTTTTAGTATCATTTGACACAACAATCAACATAATGAAAATATTACCTTTATTATCAGACTGTCCACATGTAGGAGGAAGTTTGTCATCTAAAAATACTGGAATGGTTGGTGGAGGCTGAGGTTGTAAAAGCTCAACTTCCAACCATTCATTTTCAAAACTCTGTAAATCACCTAGTACAATCGATTGTTCCTTATCTATTGTACATACAAAAAAAATATAAAATAATAAAAATAGATGCAATAAAACGTATATAAATAAAACAATTTAATGAACATACATAAACAGAAGATTTTACTAACAAGTAAGAGAAAAATCTGGTTAAAATGGCAAATTGCAACCTTACAACCTAATTCTTTCATAACATTTGATATGTCTTAGTGTGCATCAGAAAACTAGTGGGTGAGAAGTAGGGATAAAATACCAGTGATTGAACCAATATTTATTGAACAGATTTTATAAAGTACCAGGTGTCTATAAAGTCTTTCTGTGATTACAAAAACTGTGCAGTTGGTGGCAAAAGAAAGAAATCATTACCAAGTATTTTTTTTAACATGTCAATAAACTTCAACATGTGCGCCTTTTGTCACTCAGAATGTCCAATCGATAATTAATTTCACGCCATCTGTTGGTCAACATTTTTTCGGTAACACTAGCAACAGCTTCAATTATTCTCCATCTCAATGTGTCCAGATCAGGTGCGGGTGTTGTATAGACTCTGTCCTTAACATAGCCCCAGAGGAAAAAGTCTTTAGTTATATCTGGTGATCGTGATGGCCAGGGAGTGTGACTGTTGCGCCCAATCCATTTGCCATGAAATGATTCATTCAGAAAATCTCAAACTAGTAATCCCCAATGTGGTGGTGCACCAACCTAATGGAAAACCACCCTAGCTTGCAAGTCATTTAGTTGAGGTATAGCAAAGTGTTGCTGTACATCCAGGTAAATGTTATCTGTTATTGATTGCTCAATGAAAAAGAAGGGATCAATGACTTTGTTGTGCATCAAACTGCATCACACATTCACTTTAGGTGAATCTCTCATTTTTTCCATGGTATGGATTTTCTGAGCCCCATATTCTCACAGTATGCCTGTTTACTTTTTCTAAGGCGTGGAAAGTAGTCTCGTCTGAAAAACACACACACTACTCAATGTTGTTATCAGTCTGTTGCAAAGGCAGCACGATAAGGGCAGTCATCTGGCTGTAGATGTTGCAATATCTGGAACTTTATATGTGTGCAATCTTAGTTTCTTGTGTAAAATTTTGTGCACTGTTGACCGGGGAATCCCTAGTTCATGAGATGCATGACAGGTAGATTTGGAAAAGCTATGTAGAAATGCTTACTGCATAACCTCAACATTCTCTTCACTGATGGATGGCCATCCTGTTCGCGGAAGGTCAACTGCACTTCCACTCTCCTTAAATTTTGCATATCACGCAACAATACTCTTGCTATCAGGTGCTGGTTGTCCATATTCCCTTCTAAAATTTCACTGTACAGTAATCGGTGATTTCGACTTGTGGTACCACAACACACATTGCGCTTTCTCCTGGATCGATACCATTTTATAAAAAATTGATCACAGTACCCCCTCTCCTCTGCCTGTACCTGCAACAAACCAATATAAAAAAACTTTGATAATTTTTTATTTCTTTTGCCACAAACTGCACAGCTGTAACTGTAATAATTTTTTTTGTAATCATGGAAAGACTTTATGAACACTCTGTATTAGTGGTTAATGATCACAGTACCAATGTTGTTTAAAAAAAAAACATGTCATGTTACTTAAAAAGACAAGTATAAAAGATAAATTAACAAAAAAGTAGGAAAAACTCTTGTTTACAACTACACATATTACTTAACAGATCTTAAAAAAAATTAAGGATTTATGTATTATAATATTTTTAAAAAAATATATAAATACATAATGTAGAAAAATCAATACAAACAAAGAAATTATTATTTATGTAATTAGAACAATTGAGTACATTTTTTTGGTTTCCTCTGTACAATAACATACATTGAAACTGAAATCTGAACTGTATCTAATGGAATTTACTAGGTCATGTGACTGTAATACTGCAATCATTATCATTGACCACCATAAAATTTGTGGGCCACCAGAAGTACCAAACTTGATGTATGCTGCACCATCTGTCACCTTGGAAGGCCACAAACTATTCTTACCAGAATAGTTACCAAAATACTTACCAGTATTTTGGTTGTGAATCAAACTCCAACATGTCCATCTGAGCAATGCAGGTGTTAAACATCCTTAAATCCACTAATGCCATACTGATAGTAATAAATTATTATCAGGGAAAGGTTTTTGAGACCAGCCAGCCCTGGCACACTGGTCAACTCACTGAGAGCAACTACACATAGAGGCATGACTCGGTCTAGTGTTAACTACTCTGCTATAGAAGCTTAGATATGGCCAGTTGATGGCACAAGACAGAGAAGTTACCTAAAAAAATTCAAATTTAATACAAGGATCAGAGCAGAGCAGAGTCCAACCTGGGATTTAACTGCAACCTTCCTGTCTGCTCTTAGTAATAAGGCACATTACGGCTTCCTTAAGTCCAATCTCATTCAATCTAAGTCGACCATATTTTATCTTAAAAACGTACATTACTCATACTGGTGGTCATACATATCTAAAATACATCAGTTTGAAAGCTAGTATGAGAATCCAGTATTACTATTACCCAATAAATAAAGCCAAGACAATACTAAAGCACACCACTACTCATCCAAAATTTATGGGTAGTCAGAAATTTCTTTCTCACTTAGAACTTAATTACAAACCAATGATTCATTAGCCAAAAAAACATTTAAACAACATAACCTACTTCCACCATGTTTTGAGAGATATGCATTACTCGGCCAGTTTATAACTGATTGTATTTAAAAAAATATCAAATAACAGTGATATAATTTTATATTACAATTAATTAGGTATACATACCCTTATCTTGAGACACAAAGAAGTACAGATAAAAACCACCAATAAATGGAAATGTATAATCACCAGATGCATGACAAATGAATTTCTCTTTTCGTAAAGCCTATTAAAAGAAGTAACAAAAAAATTAAGCAAAATTAAATAATAATAATAAGATAAAATATTTAGATGTTTTTCTTGGTTTTCATATTCTTAAAATAAAAATAAGTATCAATTCAATGAAAATTCGATTAATTATTCCATTCACCTGTGGATGCAATGTTTTATGTGTTACATTAATTTTTGTTTTTGAATTTTTTATTTTGATTTAGACATTTAGTGTATATCTGAGTACTACAGAAAAACTCTTATAATTTAAGTAACAAAGAGCAATAAAAGGAAACATTGCATGTTATATATACAAGAAAAACAGGGAGTAATTAAATGAATGGACTAGGGAAAATGAAATAAAACCAGATTTTGTGAAGGTAAGCAATAACATAAGCAAAAAATCTTTGAAGATTAAAAAGAAACAAAACTTCACTTTTGAGATTTGACTACATTTGAGAAAAAGGTAATCCACTATCAAACTCAATTTTATAAACCTGAACTTTAGAATTTCATAATAATTTTAAAGATGGAGAAAAGAAGATCACATCAAGTTAGCCTTAATCATCAGAAGAAAATAAATAGAAAAATTCACAGTCTTTGGTGAGATTCTGTCACTGAAAACAGAAAAATGGCATAGTTTAGTATAAAATTATAGGAAATAATCTATGAAAACTTGAATTCCAAGCAAGTATACAACTATGGCAAAATCTGGTTTAAATTATAAAATGGTGCCAATCAAAAATATTACCTCCTAGCTACAATTGAAGCAAAGTGAGGTTAACAGTTTTAACTTATTCAATTACTTAAGCTCATTGTCATCAGCATATCCATATAGACAAGAATTTTTAAGTTTTAATAAAAAAAAATTCCTTGGTAGAGTATATCAACCAAAAATATGTGTGGATGGATTCATATTTATTTAAAATAGGTTCAACGAATGTTTTATTTTATGCGAAACTATTTTCAGTTGAAAATTTAAGAAATAATAAAATTGATATTAAAGACCTAAAATAAATTCATATATTTTTGTTTATAAAAATAGAATTAATATAAATTAATATTAATATATTAATATAAAATATTGTAATTTATAGTGGGGATCTTATAAGGACATAAAACAGTTAAAAGTTGTTAAACATTAGGATAAATGTCAGCCAAACAATAGAAAGATAAAGACAAAAACTAAGACAGCTACCAATGAAGATCCTTTCTTACAGATTAACAACAATCTACCAGTTAGTAAATACCTAAATGTGAATAATATTATGGGTAGGTAATGAAGAGAATGAAACAACTGATGTCGTTAATTAATTTACTGTAACATTAAAGTGATGAGAAAGTATGATGATGGGAATGCATGTAAAATCAATTAAAGGTTCCTTTATGTATGGTCTAAATCACTGTTTCTCAACTGTAGAAAACTTTCTGTGGTTCGCAGAAATCTTCTAGTGGTTTGTGAACTTCTTTATATTTATTATGTAATTTTACAAATTTTAAAAGCATTATTACTCATTTTTTTAATGGCAATAATGATGCATACAACTGCGAAATCTGAGCACTTGCTTACCGTATAATTCTGAGTTTTCATTTGGCAACACTGTCTGTCAGTTGCATGAAATTGGTGTTTTTTTATACCATTTACTGAGTTTTAAACAGTTAATTCTTTCTGTGGTAGATAGCATTATGAAAATTTTAAATTTGTTTGTTCGTTAGACATAAAAAATAACTGTGTAGTACTGTTTACTTAATACCTGACATTAATTTTTTTAATATATTTTAGACGTTTAAAAATAAGCAATGAAAAGAAAAAATTAAAATGTATTACAGACTTTTTTCAAAAACTGACCATGAGTAGAAGTAGTGTTTCGAATATTAGTAATTCTGGAAAAGATTCACCTGCACCAAAATGATACTGTCTTGTTCGTCATTATAATCTGGATTATTTAAAAGATGGTTTTATTTCATCAAAATCGAAAGAAGATTTTCCAAGACCTCAATGCATAGTATGTAGAAAAAGTTTATCAAATGTATGTATGAAACCCATAAAATGACTACGTCATTTACAAACAAAACATTCAAATCTACAAAATAAGCCACTTGAATTTTTTGAAGGTAAAAGTGCTGAATTTAAATATCAAAAGTTATATCTAAGAAGAAGTCTCTTCATGTCGACAAATCTTTTGTAAAAGTATCATATTTAGTTGCTTTATGAATTGCTAAGTGTAAAAAGGCTTATTCTATTGCCGACAACTTAATAGACATTCTAGGTATGGCTGCAAAATGTTCTAAAATCCTAGGTATGGCTGCTGCAGATAAAATGAAAACCTTACCGCTTTCTAACGACACTATTCAGCGCAGAATCAGTGAATTAGCAACTGATGTTGAATACCAATTAATCCAAAAAGTTACCAAATCATTGTTCGCTATTCAACCCGATGAATCTACTGTTACCAATAAAGCGATTCTTTTATGTATGCTCATTATATTGATTACAAAATTAATAACATAGATTTCACCAATTCCATTCCATTATTTATAAACCTGTATGTGCAAATGATGGATCAACATTTGGTAGTTGTTAATTCAGTATGAAAATTCTACAAAGATAATAATCTACTATGTTTCAAATTATCACAAGTGCATCCTTCTGTCATTAACTGAAACTACACAAAAAAATTAAAATTGCCAACTCAAATAGGCTTTGTTTAATGTTATCACACTTAATAAAACTACCACAAAATGAACAACAAAACCATTGAAGATAAAACCATCTCATACGAGCTGTCTGTCGCTCTATCATGAGGAGGCAAACATAACTGCAATCAGCCCTTCTTCATTCATTCTAACATGTTACACAAAAAATTTCTTGACAAAATAGTAGAACTTGAATACTCTACTCATGTCACCACAACAAAAAGTTTTATTAATTATAAATCCAAAACTTCCAGCCTAAATCAAAAACTCTTAAATTTATATAGTTTTCATCAACAATTCTAGGTAAATTTATTTTATTTTATAAAAATCTTTAAAATTATTTCTACACGCAAAATTTAGAATCATATTATAAACAACTCTATTAGTTAATTTTACTGTTAGACGTGTCATTTTAACTGTTGCATTATCAGATTCAGCTGTTATAAATATATAACATAATTTTACAGTTCTGAATAAATTAAATTTAAAAGTTAAATTGTATAGATAAATATCATATAAATTATTGCACAGAATATACATAAGGTGTACTCCCTTTTTTTCTCTGTATTGTTACACAAATTTGATGGTAAAATATATAATATGAAGGCTGTTTTTTTCAACATCCGATCGTGAATCTAAATATATAACAGATAGGCAGGTGCCACATTTGCACATCATGCAATTGTGCCCCCCCCCCAAAACACAACCACTGCCGTTGCCAATTTCATTGCATCACTCTAAGCCAAGCTATGGGCAATTGAATATGGCCGCTACGACTGATGCTCCCGCCAAGTGAGAGCTGCGAAGTGTGATGTTTTCTGCAAGCAGAAGTATGTAGCACTGCTGAAATCCATCACAGAATGAACTTAATGTATTGTGAAATGATGGTTTTTTTTCTGTCTTCAGTCATTTGACTGGTTTGATGCAGTTCTCCAAGATTCCCTATCTAGTGCAAGTCGTTTCATTATGGTATATCCCCCTACATCCTAGATCCCTAACAATTTGTTTTACACATTCCAAACGTTGCCTGCCTGTACAATTTCTCCCTTACCTGTCCCTCCAATATCAAAGTGACTATTCCAGGATGCCTTAATACGTGGCCTGTAAGTCTGTCTCTTCTTTTAACTATATTTTTCCAAATGCTTCTTTCTTCATCAATCTGCTGCAACACCTCTTCATTTGTCACTTTATCCAGCCATCTGGTTTTTAACATTCTCCTATAGCACCACATTTCAAAAGCTTCTAATCTTTTCTTCTTTTTCTTCATCTTTTCTTAAATTAATTCTTGAAGTAAACAAATTATATTCCTAGCTGAAGGCTTGTTTCGCTTGTGCTATTCGCCATTTTATATCGCACCTGCTTTGTCCATCTTTAGTAATTCTACTTCCCCAATAACAAAATTCTTCTACCTCCGTAATGTTTTCTCTTCTCATTTTTATATTCAGCGTCTACGTTATTTCTACTACATTTCATTATTTTAATTTTGTTCTTGTTTATTTTGATGCGATAGTTCTTGCATAGGACTATCCATGCTGTTCATTGTTTCTTCTAAATCTTTTTTACTCTCAGCTAGAATTACTATATCATCAGCAAATCGTAGCATCTTTATATTTTCACCTTGTACTTACTCAAAATTTAAATTGTTCTTTAACATAATTAACTGCTACTTCTATGTAAAGATTAAAAATTAACAGGGATAGGGAACATGGTTGTTGGACTCCCTTCTTTATTACAGCTTCTATCTTATGTTCTTCAATTATTACTGTTGCTGTTTGTTTCCTGTAAATGTTAGCAATTGTTCTTCTATCTCTGTACTTGAACCATACGTTTTTTTAAATGCTGAACACTTTATTCCAATCTTACGTTATCGAATGCCTTTTCTAGGTCTATAAATGCCAAGTATGTTGGTTTATTTTTAATCTTCCTTCTACAATTAATCTGAACGCTAAAATTGCTTCCCTTGTCCCTATACTTTTCCTGAAACCAAATTGGTCTTCTCCTAACACTTCTTCCACTCTCCTTTCAATTCTGTACAGAATTTTAGTTAAGATTTTTGATGAATGACTAGTTAAGCTAATTGTTCTGTATTCCTCACATTTATCAGCTTGGGCTTTCTTTGGTATCATGACTATAACACTCTTTTTGATGTCTGACAGAACTTCCCCTTTTTCATAAATATTACACACCAGTTTGTATAATCTATCAATCGCTTCCTCACCTGCACTCGCAGTAATTCTACAGGTATTCCGTCTATTCCAGGAGCCTTTCTGCCATTTAAATCTTTTAATGCTCTCTTAAATTCAGATCTTTGTATTGTTTCTCCCCTTTCATCCTCTTCGACTTCCTCTTCTTCAACTATAACACCATTTTCTAATTCATTTCCTTCATATAACTTTTCAATATATTCCACCCACCTATCGACTTTGCCTTTCATATTATAAATGGGTGTACCAGAAATGATGGTAGTGTATAGGGATGGTATAGAAAATTTAAAGAAGGGCAAACTGACGTCCATAACAAAAATGGGCAAGGATGCAAGTGTGTCGCTACTGTATGATTGGTTGAGCATGTTGATGATTTTGTCCACAACAAACGGAGGTTTACAATAAGTGAACTTTCTGCTGAAATTCTAGAAATTTCTAGGCCTTCTGTGTACATAATTGTAACTGAAGATCTGGGATACCAGAAACTGTGTGTATGTTGGGTCCCAAAAATGTTGATCACAAAATGCAGCAAGTGGTGTCAGCCTTAATGTTCCTCATGCATTGAGATAATGAGGGGGAAGAGTTTTTAAAGTCTATCATTACTGGCAATGAGATTTGGACCCAGTATAACAATCCAGAAACCAAAGAACAGTCTAAGCAGTGGATGCATACTTCATCTCCAAATAAGCCTAAAAAGTTCAAACAGACACTGAGCAACAGGAGAACAATAGCTACAGCTTTTTGGGACCATAAAGGTTTCTTGTTGGTTGACTTTATGGAGCAGAGGACAATAATAACAAAGGAAGTTTATTGTGAATCTTTACATTGCACCCACAAAGCAATCCAGAACAAATGAAGAGGCAGGCTCTCGTCCAGCATGGTTTTCATCCATGACTATGCACAACTGCACTGTGCCACCTTCTCAACAATTCAAGTGGGAAGTTTTTGACCATCCACCATACAGTCCAGACCTAGCGCCTAGTGATCTTCACCTCTTTTGAGAATTGAAGGTAACACTTCGCCACCAACGAACTTCAGAAGGCTGTCAAGATGTACCTTACCTCACTGGTGGCAAAACATCTTTTAAGAAGGCATCGGAAAGCTTGTGTCAAGATACGACAAATGTCTCAATTGTTTTGGCAATTATGTAGAAAAATAAGTTGGATACTACTCAACTTTTAATAATAAAATCATTTTATATCAATGTGACTTTTTTTATAGGCCATCGGAGGCTGAAAAAAAAACACCCTTGTACATTTCCCTGTTGTGATGCTATTTCATCCATGCACAGGCCTGACAAATTACAAATTAAGCTAAAACAAAAGATATTAAATAAATATTATAATAAGTAATTTTCCAAAAAAACATACATACGCGTAAAAATTAAATTAAAAAATACAGTTATAAAATTGAATTAAATTAATTTTAATTTTAAGACTCAGTACAACAATATTATTTATATTGTTTTATATAGTTTTACAATTTTTTAAATATATTATGAGAATGAACCTTTTGAATGGTTTAAAAGGTCTTGGCATTTATAATTAAATAACACATAGGTAAGTGGCAGGAGTAAAAAAAAAAAATGACTTTTAGTATATTTGTTATATATTTAATGGTGAAATAAAGATGACTGATATTACATAGGCATGTAAATTTATTTCAACTACATACATACCTCAAGGACATTTATAGCATCATCATATGTAACAATTCCTTCCATATGTGATAATAACCACTGTATAGAATCACTACTAACAAACACATTACTAGGCAGACTTGTATGAGTACTGAGCATAGATAAACCACTAACTGGATGTTTCATTGCTTCAAATATTTCTACTAATGAAGCAGAGTCTTTCAACATAATATTATCTAATGGAGATAAACTGTAAAAATTAAAACAGTGATTAAAATCAGTCTTAAAATAATATACAAAATAAAATTACTAGTAATACAAAATGAAAAAATAAAACTATATGAAGTTCATATAAAGATAATTTTAAAAACACAATTGTCTCTTGATTGTGTAGTTAATCTGATTTTGGAATAGGAATGTATATTAAAGCCAGTTTTTCCATATGAATTCATAGTAACACAGATAAACTATCTAAATTCATGTCTATGATAAAAGAATTTAAGAAGTTATTTTGTCATAATATAAAACCAAATCAAATAAAATATATTTAAAAATATTCCCTCCTATTGATTAAATTTATTTATAACAGAAAGGGGTAAATTAAGTTATAGCTTTTCATTATCTGTTCGTCTTTCGTATAGGTAGGATGCTTGTATAGCATTTGAGGTACACAAATTTGAAGTAAAGTGCCAACTGAAGAAGCATTCTCTGAGAATAATGCATAAACTCATCATAAATTATTGAGCACATTTTAGGTGTTAATATAAAAATAACAAAGCATTGTACTTACATGCATATTTTATTGCTGAACAGGGCATTTCAAACAGTTTTGTTTATACTTATTAACATCAAATGAGTTCCACATGAGCACCTTTTGTGGTGAGTAAAATGTCTAGACAATATTTAACTTCAGCCACACATTACTAAGAATATCTGAAGTTATTCCATTAATTACACCTTCAATTCTTCTTTTTGGTTAATTGATGTTTGTAACCTTCATTGCATACACCCTACCTTTGACAAACTTCCAAAGAAAGAGACTGAGGAGGCCAAATTGGTCAATCATGACCAATCCAATATTGGAAGAAATTGTTCATGAGATATTTCCTAACATATAAACCCCATTGTGGTGTTGTGCTACCTTGATAGAAGTAAATGTTTGATAGTGGTACTGAATACTCCTGTAACATGTCTAGATAAGTAGCTTAGTAATCCTTGGCTTAGCAAAGAAGAATGGTCCAATCACTTCATAAGCAGTCAACGCACATCAAATGTTAATTTTCAATTGTTTTTGTCAGATGGCATGAGGGTTCTCACTACCCCAAATCTGGCAATTATTACAGTTAATGTGACTAGAAACATGGAAGTTGTCTTCATCAGAGATTACTTTTTCTAAAAACACATTTTCAATCACTTTATCAAGAATGTCCATAACAAAATTGTAATGACAGGGAGGATCATCATCTTCAGTTGCATCGAATTTTGTAAGTATGAACCTTCACAATTGTCTGTCAATTGAGGTATTCCCAGTTCTAAACTTGCACGATGAGTCGATTTACCCAGGCTTCTCTGAAAAGATCCATAACTTCATCAGAAACAAGAGGTCTGCCAGCATCTTTTTTTTGGACTATATTTCCTGTATCCTTAAACTGCTGATACCAACGATTAACAGAAATTTTATTAGAAGGATCATGACTGTATTCTAAACAAAAATGTTTACAAACAGTAATAACAGATCCGTTTTAATGAAACCATAGTACGCAGTTTGCTTTTGCACAGCAGCCATTGCTCAACTGATGATCCTCCCTGTCATTACATTGTGCTGGTCTGTTAATTTAAGGCCATCAGTAAGTCTAATATCTACACTAATGTCTGAAAAAATCAACGAGTACTACACTGCTTTGTTCATTTTTTATTAATACCAAAATTGTGCTAAATGATGATTAACCTGTAGTTTCTTTTTCATCTTTTATGACTGCATAGGATCACTTTAGTCAGTTCATCATCTAAGTCTCTTCGAAGGGACTGTTCGGGCCTTGCAGTTCTCCTGGTACTTTTTCATACGTACTGATTTCCGAGTCTTTTCTGGCATTGAAAAGGTTCATATTGTAAGTTTCTTTCTTGTGAGTGTGAAGCAAGTATTCTTGTCTTTCATATTTTTGTTTAATGTTATCTTGTCTGTGGTGTCTTCTGGTGTAAGGCCAATCTCCTTCAGATCCTTTTTTATTTCTCCGATACATCTGCATCCTGTCTTGGTATTTTTCAAGTCAAGATTGTACTGTACCAGCTGTTTCTGAAGTCTTGAATTTTGCAGCCTCATGATGTGTCCAAAGCTACTCTCCTCTTACGCTTGGTATCAGTGATGGGTTCTAACTTTTTGTACACAACTTCGTTCGACATGATCCACTACTATCTGTCTTATTGGTACTTTTTATTGACACAGGTTCTTCCAATTTTTCTTTCAATTTTTTGAAGTCTGTCGGTTTTTGATTGTTCATTCAGGTGGAAGAATGTATCTGCTGCATATGCGGCTTCTGATTTTATAACCGTATTGTAGTGTCTTATTTTTGTGTTTATAGACAGGCATTTTTTACTATAGATATACAAGGTTAATTTTTGTGCTTTAGCTAGTTTGTTTGTTCTTGTATGGATTGGGGTATTTTCATTAAGGTTGTTTATTATTTCTGAGAGGTAATTAAATCGGGTAACTATTTTGACATCATTACTATTTATGTTTACTTCTTTTAATTGTGTTGGTTTTTGGGGCATAATTTCTGTCTTTTTAAATGATATTTTGAGGCCAATTTTATATGCAGTTTTAAAGTTCTAATATCTGTGTTTGATAGCAGTGCCAAGTCGTCGGCAAAACCAAGGCATTTTATTTTGATTTTTTGACCTATTTTTATTTTTGGGGGCATTTTTGGAGCTATTACCATTTCCAGAGTGCAGCTGGTTAGTAGTGGTGAGAATCCATTGCCTTGGTGCAGTCCTGTTTTAATCTGAAATGGTAATGAGAGTTTGCCTCTGAATTTCACTTTTGACTTGTGTTTGTCAGGATCAGTTTTATTATGTTTATTAATTTGGGACCTAGTCTAAGGTATCTTAAAATTTTTAGTAGGGATTCTCTGTGAATGTAATCATATGCTTTCTTGAAGTCTACAAGCAATGTAGTTTAAGTTTACAAATTTTGTTTAAGTTTAGTTTATTATATAGTAATTCCTGTAGTGAAGAAAACAAACACCTCATTTGAATATCAATATTTTGGTGGGCTTGTCTCACTGATGTGAAATAGTATAATTGACTCAATATGATGGAAAATCACTTTATTCTTTTTTCCCTTACTAACCTATTATATCTTGTTATTTTTGAGAACAGCTATGCTGTTATTGAAAGAAATTTATGACTAATGTCAAACTGCCTACAATCATTTTAGTTATGGCCTCTAATAAACAATTAACAATAATATACCAACATACAATATATTAAATATTTACTTTAACAATAATGAAATACATTAGAAAAAAATGAGAAAATACCATAGAGATGGAATGTTATTCATGGCTATTGCAACATGCTGTTTAATTTAAAATAGCTAATTTAATTAAGATCTAAAAACAGTATGAAAATAAGAAGACTACCTATCTTGATCATTTGCGTCATTATGATCATTATCAAAACTCGATGTTAAAGGAGCCATTATCATTTCCATAGCAGGTGATGCTCTACCACGTTCTAAAACCTTAGAACCTGATCTGTAAAATTATATAAATGAATAAAATAAATTAATTTACAAAACTGACAATAAATAAACTAACAAAAATTATTTTTGTATCATTTAATGACACATTATTTGCAGACAATAACTTTTAAAGAAAGGTTTTGATAAATGAAAAGCTTTAATTAAATACAATTAAATCTTGTAAAATTTGTAAGAAAAATTATGATAAAAGAACATGAAATAAAAGCCATCAAGAGAATAACACTTTTTAGAATATGTGGTTTTAAAACTAAAGATATGCATATGTTGTAGGCAAACTGAAAAATCAGGCTTATTAAACGTTTAATAAATGTCCAATAAAGGTGCATTGCAAAATGACAGCACTCTTTACGTGCTGTCATTTTGCAATGCACCTGGAAAATTATCTAGCAATTTCACTTGACATGACTTGAAAACTAGAACTTGATATTTTTCAGGCTTACTGTAATAAGTCAATACAACTTTAGGCTAATTAGAAAATGTGTTTACTCATTAAAGAGAAATAGAGCTAGAGGTAATAAAGAAATTTAGTCTTCCAAATCGTAAGAATTTGGAAGAGATTTTTAATTAGCCTGAAGTTGTATGAGCTCATTACAATAAGCCTGAAAAATATCAGGCTGATTAGAAATTGCTAGATAATTTTCCAATTTGCCAGGCACATTGCAAAATGCCATAGACTCTTTACAATAAGCCTGATTTTTCAATTCACACACATATATATATATATATATATATATGTAATATAAATAGCTAAATATAATTTAAAACCACAAAAATTCTAAAGAAATTCAATAATTTTCAAGAATAAAGCATAAAAGGTAGTTTTCAGTTATAAAATGTAAAAAAAGCAAATTGTAAAAAGAATACAAATTGTTTCAATGTAAACTGTGAACTTAGTTTTTAAGAAACAGAAAATAAGATAACCTATCTGGTCTGATCTGCTTGGAATGTAATTGTGAAATATGCACAGACAATAAAGAATGAAAACTGTAACTTATTTTATCACAGCAAAAGCATTACAACTTTATTTTTAAAATTCTACTATCAACTTTTGTAAAGGACTTAAATGAAAAACAATTATCAAAACTCAAAAGCTGTCAAATTTTTGAAATTTTCTGGAAAAATCAAAATGTCTATAGTACATACATGCAGAGAGCATGTAATTGACTTTCAGTTTATTGGTTAAAAAAAAGTAGAAAATATGGTGGTATTATATAAATTATCTATATTTATTTACATATTTTTAATACAGCAACATTAGCTATTGCAAATTCAAAACTGTGCAACCCACACGACATTCAGTTATTAGCCTATCTATGAGTTTCTTAAAGGTTTTAAAGCTCTGATTAGCCAGCCAGATGTTCTTCTTGGTAAAGAGATGGTAGTCAAACAGCTTCAATTCAAAGGAATATGAGGGATAAATAAAAATCTTCATCTTTTAACTAGTCAAGTTAAAGTCTTATGCAATTTGCAGAGTGAGACTGCTCTCAACTGCATTGTTTATTAGATAGTCTGGCATGTTAGACAAACCTAATTTATTATTTTTGTAATTACTATAATGTTCAAGAAATTTAGTTTTAAAGGACCTATTTGTTTTTCCTATACAAATATCATTACATTTAATTTTATTAATTCCACACAGGAATTGTTTATTAATAAAAATATTTATTTTATTTTTATTTTTTGTTTTTTAAATAGTTCATTATTTGGCTATTAGGTTTGTAATGGTGTTTAAATATTTCTTTATTTTTAGTAGTTTTCAGTAATATTACTCGTGTATAAATACTGTATGTATATGTTTTCTTTTCAGTCTTTTGTATCTTATTATGTATTGGTTGTAAGGTAGTTATTTTGTTACTGTGTATTGTTAGTTTTTTATAAATATTATTAATTAAAGTAATATCATATCCATTTTCAACCGCTATATGTTTAATGATTTATTTTATTATTTAACTCTTCTTTGTTATGTGTATATTTGATTGCTCTATTAATCATATTTGTAAAAGTGTTAATTTTACGAGACAAAGGGTAATTTAATTCTTTATGAATTGTTATATTATTAGATGCAGGTTTTCTATATACTGATGTTTTAGTTTGGTTGTCCTTGTTTATTACGATACTAATAACTAAATAATTTAACATTCTATTATTATCTATTTCAAATGTAAATTTAATATTTTCATTATAAGAATTAAATTTGTTTAATGTTATTAGATGTTCAGGGTTACATATAATGAGAATATCAGCATACCGTGTCCATATTAAAACTTCATGTGTATGAGTGATGCCATGCACTAATTTACTATCAAAATTCTGTAAATATATTTCTGACATAATTGCAGATAATAGAAATTCTACAGGTAAGGTATTTTTTTTGTGTATAATATTTGTTTAAAATCAACATTATATTTTTGATACACAAATTTTGGTATTGGAAATTAATAAAGATGACATAAAATTAAATATAGTAGAAAAATATTACATGTATAAATACAAACAAAATTCCAGTTTGATAAACCATCAGAGTGTGAGGATGAAAATCTTATAAAAACTGCCAACAGACAGCAACAATCTTATAATAAATTAATACACAATTTTCATTATTTTAGTATTTCTATATTACAGCAACTAAATTATTTTAATCAAGATTGAGGATGTGGGATCTCACAAAAGTACTTTCATGGTTAAATTAAGGTAAGATATGTTTTATCTCAATATTCTATACTAGGTGGTTTTTATTTTAATAAAATCTAAAATATAATTTAACTGTACAGATGAATAATGTGAATTTTAAACAGATTAATTTTAGTAATATATTTATATATTCAAAAAACAAAAACATAACCGCTAAATAAAATAACAGAAAAACCTAAATAAAAACTAATACCAATAGTCGACTTTCGCAGGATCCTGGATCATCAATCAGTAGATAACACTATTCTATAGTTTCGTCAACAAATTAAAAAAAAAAAAAATAAAAATTTATAAAACATAAACACTAAAAACAACAAAATTTGTAACAACATAGCTCCACTGCCATGTTGATTACATTACAACATTTGGCGTTTTAAACTTACATCATTCTAGTAATGGCAGTGGAGTTATGTTGTTACAAATTTTGTGGTTTTAGTTTATGATTTCTAAATTAATGTATTTATAGAATTGCTGTACCAACTGATGATGCAAGATCCTGCAAAAGTCGACTATTGGTATCAGTTTTTTTAGATTTTTCTGTTATTGTGTTTAGTGGTTAAGTTGTTTTTTGAATTTAATTGGCAGTGTGAACAATATGTTGATGAATTATTTGAATTTTCAAAAAGTTATAAATATATATATAAAACCTTTTTGTTTTAAAAATTAAAAACAAAAATAATAAATATACATAAGGGGAAGATAACAAAGAATGCGAAAAAACAGTTGAATTTTTCTGCATTTCTGGGAAAAAAATTTGCTTATACCAGAAATAATTTTAGACTAAATTTTATAGTTAAAAATTTTTATAAAATTTTATTTTACAGCATTAAAACAATATTTTATTGAACTATTTCAAGACATAAATTTTCTGTTTTTTTATTGATATATAAAAATCTCCCTCTATGAATCATGAGAACTTGCCGATGGTGAGGGGGATTGAGCGCTCAGTGATACAGAGTAGCTGGACCAAAGGTGCAACCATATCAGAGAGGTATCTGTAGAGAGACAAACTAAGGAATGATTCCTGAAAAGGGCAGCAGCTCTTTCAGTAGTTGTTAAGAGCGTAGGTCAGGACGACTTAAATGGCCATATCAACATCACTCAATCCTCTGAGTACTGCGCAGCTGAAAGCAATGGAAAACTACAGCTGCTTTTTTTTCCAAGAAATGTAACTCTCTGCATTTTCATATAACAAAAACGCAGGCGCCTTCCTTGGTAAAATATTCCAGAGGTAAACTGGTCCCCCGTTCAGATCTTCGGGTGGAAACTACTAAGGAAGGGGTCACCAGAAAATTAAAAAATAACATTCTACGAGTCACAGCGTGGAATATTAGAAGTCTAAAAAAAGGTTGGTAGGTTAGAAAATTTAAAGAGTGAAATGGCTAGGATAAATGTTCATGTAATGCTTAAAATGTAATGTAAATTGTAAATATACATTACATGTAAATTCATGTAATGTTCAAAATGCTTAGCGATAGAATCACTGTAATAAGGATAAAATCAAAACCTCAACTGACAACAATTGTTAATGTCTATATACCTACAAGTACCCATGATGATGAGGTAGAATGTGCATATGAAGAAATTGACAAAGTAATTAAACCCATAAAAGGGGATGAAAATTTAATGATAGCTGAAGATTGGAATGTAAGCATTGGAAAAGGCAAGTAAGGAAATATAGTGGGTGAATAGGGGCTGGGCAAAAGGAATGAAAGAGGGCATCGAATTATGGAGTTTTGCTTGAAGTACAATTTAGTAATTGCCACCACTTTAAAAATCATAACAGAAGAATATACACATGGAAAAAGCCAGGTGATACTGCAAGGTATCAGATAGATTATATCATGGTTAAGCAAAGATTTAGAAATCAACTCGTCAACTGCAAAGCTTAACCTGGAGCAGATAGTGACCATAATTTAGTGATAATGTAATGTAGATTGGGATTTAAAAATTTGAAGAAAATGTGTTAGATGGAATTTAGAGAAGCTTGAGAAAGAGGAGGTAAAGGCGATTTTTGAGGAGGACATCGCAAGAGGTTTGAGTAAAAAAGATAAGGTAGAAAATGTAGAAGAAGAATGGGAGAATGTTAAAAACGAAATTATTAAATCAGCAGAATCAAACTCAGGCGGAACAAACAGAACTGGTAAGAAAACCTCGGATTTTAGACGATATTGCAGCTGATGGATGAACGTAGAAAATAAAAGAATGCTAGTGATGAAGAAAGTAAAAGGAACTATCAACTATTAAGAAATACTATAAACAGGAAGTGCAAACTAGCAAAAGAAGAGTGGATTAAAGAAGAGTGTTAGAAGTGGAAAGAAAAATGAACATTGGTAAAACAGACAGATCATACAGGAAAGTTGAGGAAAATTTTGGTGTACATAAATTAGAATCTAATAATGTGTTAAATAAAGATGGTACACCGATTTATAATATGAAAGGTAAATTCAATAGAAGGGTGGAATAAATTGAAGAGTTATACGGAGGAAATGAATTAGAAAATGGTGTTATAGAGGAAGAAGAGGCAGTCAAAGAAGATGAAAGAGGAGAAACAATACTGAGATCTGAATTTAATCAAGCATTAAAAGATTTGAATAGCAGAAAGGCTCCTGGAATAGACAAAATACCTGTAGAATTAATGTGTAGTGCAGGTGAGGAAGCAGTTGATAAATTATAAAAACTGGTGTGTAATATTTACGAAAAAGAGGAAGTTCCATCAGACTTCAAAAGGAGTGTTATAGTCATGATACCAAAGAAAGCAGGAACAGATAAATGTGAAGAATACAGAACAATTAGCTTAACTAGTCATGCATCTAAAATCTTAACTAGAATTCTGTACAGAATTGAAAGGAGAGTGGAAGAAGTGTTAGGAGAAGACCAATTTGGTTTCAGGAAAAGTATAGGGACAAGGGAAGCAATTTTAGCGTTCAGATTAATTGTAGAAGGAAGATTAAAAATAAACCAACATACTTGGTATTTATAGACCTAAAAAAGGCATTCGATAATGTAAGATTGGAATAAAGTGTTTAGCATTTAAAAAAACGTATGGTTCAAGTACAGAGATAGAAGAACAATTGCTAACATTTACAGGAAACAAACAGCAACAGTAATAATTGAAGAACATAAGATAGAAGCTGTAATAAAGAAGGGAGTCCAACAACCATGTTCCCTATCCCTGTTAATTTTTAATCTTTACATAGAAGTAGCAATTAATTATGTTAAAGAACAATTTAAATTTCGAGTATCAGTACAAGGTGAAAATATAAAGATGCTACGATTTGCTGATGATATAGTAATTCTAGCTGAGAGTAAAAAAGATTTAGAAGAAACAATGAACAGCATGGATAGTACTACGCAAGAACTATCGCATGAAAATAAACAAGAACTAAACGAAAGTAATGAAATGTAGTAGAAATAACGTAGATGGACCACTGAATGTAAAAATATGAAGAGGAAAGATTATGGAGGTAGAAGAATTTTGTTATTTGGGAAGTAGAATTACTAAATATGGACAAAGCAGGAACAATACAAAATTCAGAATAGCATGAGTGAATGAGCCTTCAGTCAGAAATATAATTTGTTTACATCAAAAATTAATTTAAATGTCAGGAAAAGATTTTTGAAAGTATATGTTTGGAGCTTAGTTCTATATGGAAGTGAAACTTGAACGATTGGAGTACCTGAGATGAAATGTGGTGCTATAGGGGAATGTTAGAAATCAGATGGTTGGATAAAGTGACAAATGAAGAGTTGCTGCGGCAAATTGATGAAGAAAGAAGCATTTGGAAAAACATAGTTAACAGAAGAGATAGACTTATAGGCCACATATTAAGGCATCCTGGAATAATCGCTTTAATATTGGAGGGACAGGTAGAAGGAAAAAATTGTGCAGGCAGGCAACATTTGGAATATGAAAAACAAATTGTTAAGGGTGTAGGATGTAGGGGGTATACCGAAATGAAACGACTAGCACTAGACAGGGAATCTTGGAGAGCTGTATCAAACGAGTCAAATGACTGAAGACAAAAAAATTATATATGTAAAAATATAGTTTTTTAAAATGTGCATATGCTTCACGAATAGTATAGTATACTAATCAATCCTATATATATAGATTAATGTATTTGTTTTTTTTTTCAAGACTAATAAATAAAATAAAATCATACAATATTAACTTCAATAATATAGAAAAAAAAACCATTAAGATTTGATGATTTTTTCAACTGTAAAAATAATTAATTAAAAATACTTAATAAAAACGGAAAAGGACCACATTAATCACTTATTAGTTCAGTGAATCTCAACTTTTTAGCTCCTTCACCCCCCCCACAAAAAAAATATACATGTTTCGTGATCCCTCAACTCCAACCAAATGAAACCAAGTTAAAACTATTTAGCTGCATATTTAGCAACGAGTATGAACATGTATGTATGAAGTGTATAAATATGAGCATTTTACAGGTCCCAACTTGATGTGTACATGCTCCTTGTAATTTGATCTGCTTGCATAATATTTACTGTGAAAGGGTCATGTTCAGACATGCATATGATACAATTGAACATGTCATGCTCTCAGCAGTATAAAAGAGGTGTAAGGGATTGCAGAATGTCAGTTTAATTTTGAATACAAAGCATTATCTGGTGCCTTTAAGTTTTAAAAAGCGTAGTTTCATTGAAAATAATAATAATTGAGGTTTTGGTTTTTTTAGTGTTGGTCAAACGGTGTAACTGGTTTTTTTTCAATTAGATTCTTATGTAAAATGGATAAATTTGTGAAAAAACAAAGTGAGCCATCTACATCCAGTGAATCATTTGGTAAAGTCAAGATTGTACAATGAAAGTTATTTAAATTATAGTTTTACCTCATTGGATGTAAAGCCACAGTGCGTTGTTTGCTTTCAAGTCCCCTCCGATGAAACCATCAAACTTAATTCAACACTTGGAAACTAAACATGTGGATCATAAAAGCAAACCCTTGGATTTTTTGAAAGAAAATTACACACTTTGAGAAATCAACAAGCTTCTCTTTGTAAATCAAGCCATACTGATTAAAGTACACTTGAAGCATCTTATCTTGTAAAATTAAGAGAGTAGCTAAGATGTCCAAACCCCATATAATCAACGAAAACCTCATACTGCCTGCTGCAATTGATATGGTCAGAGTTTTAATAGGCATGGAAGAAGCAAAAAAATTGAAAAATATCTGCTTTCTAACATCATAGTATGAAGGCGAATCAATGACATGACTGCCAGTGTTTGCGATCAGATAATTCAGCAAATGAGTTCTACTGAATTTTTTAGTATTCAATTTAATGAATCTACAAATGTGGCAAACTTTTCTCAGTTCTTATGTTTTGTCAAATCAATACCTGGTAATGCAACAGGACAATGCCTTTTTGATGAGCTGGGCACTTCCTAAATTTTGAACAAGTGCTCTATTCATATCCAACCTATGTACCCAAATGGGGGCTGCATAAAAGATCATGCTATCAAAGACACCTCGGTACACCATGTACATTTGACAGCCTGACAACCCATAGTCTTTCCGAGCAATCCTCCTAAGTTTGTGCATCAATGAGGCGGCCTTGTCAACCACAGAGGGCTGGATGGACATTCAAAATTAAAAAATTTCTGTACCCAAGACGAAGTTTATACTTCTCAAGGATGCAGACATATTATCGTACAGTCGTAACCCCCATATTAAATATAAAGGCTGTGTGATCAGCCGAGTTAGAGTTCAGAAGTACCTAGGTGTTTTGTTTGATGAAAAGTTGCTGTTTAGCAACCACATTAATCAAGTAGCGGCGGACGCCATCTCATTGATGCACAAGCTTAGGAGGATTGCTCGGAAAGACTATGGGTTGTCAGGCCGTCAAGTGTACATGGTGTATTGAGGTGTCTTTGATAGCATGATCTCTTACGCTGTGCCCATTTGGGTGCATAGGTTGGATATGAATAGAGTACTTGTTCAAAATTTAAGGAGTGTCCAGCACAGAGCATTAATTTTTTGAACTGGTGTTTTTAAAACAACCTGCTATGAGGCTACCACTTTATCAAATTAGTGGTGAAAGTTCCATGTGAAGATTGCAAAGAGGCCCAGAAGCCTTTGGGATGCAGTTTCGAGTCGGGCCAGTACTGGAGTGGCACAGTGATCACAATGCATCACATCTAAAGTTCATTCAGTTGCCTGTCTCCAAACTGCGGAAGAGGCTGCAAAGCCTCGCGATGAAAGCATGACAGCTGGAATGGGACACCACGATTAAGGAAAGATACTTCTGTAACTTTATACAGGATTTAGGGGGATGGTATGCCTCAAGCTCGTTTTTAAGGGCAATGAGTGCTTACCAACCACGTTAATTTGAACCAATATCTGTTTCGGTTCCGCTAACAGCTGATGAGGTGTGTGTCTGTGGGGAGGTCCAGTCAGATGAACACCTGATGTTTAACTGCCCTGCTCTTGGAGAAGCCAGAGACTGGGCCACCCTGGAACTCAGAGGTCAAAGGGAAAATTGGACACTCACAAATGGCGAGTCAATGTGGCGAGAGCCGCATTGCCGGACTGTGTGGGAGTTCCTAGATGTGGTTGCTTTGTTCAACTGGCATCTGTGGCTTGCTTAAGGGAAAGACCCTTACCATATTGCTGTGGGAATATGGATAACTGGCATTTCTCCTGCCACCACCCCATTCGGTCGCCCTAGAGCATAGACCAAATGTCAGTGCCAAGATACGGCTACTATGCCTCTAAAACAGTTTAGCGACCTCGTTACCTAACAGGTCCTAGTGAGCTACCTATCAGCATGAGCGGATTAAGCAGGGTGCTATTCACCACCCGCTTATGTGTCCCAACCGCTAACTTGTCAAACTAAACCTAGATCAGGGAGGCGCCCCCCCTTGTTACTAATTACTAAAAGTCATTAACGTTAATAAAATAAAAGACAGCAATTTAGGCTGTCACCCCTCAGTCGCTGTATGCCAGCTAGTGCCTGTCCACTGTGGAGCTTGTATCTGGCTGGTGGCCAGCCATTATCTCAGGAAAAACTTCCCACAGCGGTGCTATAGGAATCAGTATAACCCAGATTAATTTAAAAAAACTCTAGCGATGACGGTTGAACTTCGCAACTCCCACATGGTCCGACAATGCAGCTCTTGCCACACTGACTCGCCATTTATGAGCGGCCAGTTTTCCCCCTGACCTCTAAGTTCCAGGGTGGCCCGGTCTCTGACCCCCCCCAACAGCAGGGCAGTCAAACATCATATGCTCGTTCGACTGGACCTCCCCGCAGACACACAACTCATCAGCTGCTAGGCAAAACCGAAACAGATATTGCTTCAAATCCACATGGTTGGTGAGCACTTGGGCACCCGCTGCCATTAAAAATGAATTCGAGGCATACCATCCCCCCAGATCCTGTAGAAACCTATACAAGGATCTTCCCTTAGTCGTGGTGTGCCATTCAAGCTGCCATATCTCCATCGCGAGGCTCCATAGCCTCTTCCGCAGGCGGGAAATGGGCAACTGAACGAAATTTAGATCCGGTGCATTGTGATTGCCGTTCTGCTCCGGTTCTAGCCCGGCTCGAAATCGCATCCCAAATGCCTCGGCTTCCCGACCTCTTCGCAACTTTCACATGGCTGCCCGAACATTGCTGTGGGAAGCTAAACATGATTATGGGTGACCACCAGCCACTTATTATGGCTCCAAGTGCTATAAAATGGTGGACAGGTACTTGCTGGCATTCAGCGACTTAGGCGTGGCAGCGAATTGCTGCCTAGACGATATAAATTTTATTATGGATGTCATATATATTTTTAGTAGTTGACGGGGTGCACCTATCCATTTTAGCAAATATATAACAAGTGAACAGTTGGGACACGTAAGCCGATGGTGTATGGCAGCATGCTTAGTCTGCTCACGCTGTTAGGTAAACTCTAGGAGCTATGTTAGGATAGTGGTCGCTAACTGTTCGAGGCTCAGTAGCCGCTTGTGGCACAGACATTTGGTCTTATGCTTTAGGGTGATCGAATGGGGTGGTGGCGAGAGAAATGCCAAGCAAGCCATATGAAGTCAGGAATGTGATGTCATCTGCATATGCCAATAATTTTATGAGATAACGATAAGCAGGGACAACACATGTCAAGCACTCATATAGGCTGTTAACAAAAAAAAAAAGTTCTTTTAAATTCCATACTGAAGCCACAGTTCTGCTACATAAAACTTTCAGCAGTTCTATCGCTTCTGATGACAGATCTAACCTGTACAATTTAAAAAATAAGTCATGCTGATCATTATAATCAAGTGTAGATATAATCTGTTGTAGAATCACTTCTGGGATGAAAAAACTGTCCACTATTTGATTGAGATAATTGTTCAATACTCTCCCTACTTCTTACTTTTATTTTCAGTAAATGTGTCACATGATTTAATTAACTCATCACATATGTGTAACTTGCAATCAATAACAGGCAATCACTAACTAACTTTCTGCAAATTATGTAAACATGCTTTTATCTTAATTAACATTTTTTGTTTTTCCCTTGCTTTCGGGTCATAATTGTTGAACAAAAAAAATGTTATTGTCTTCAACTTATAAATGTTTCACAGATTCCACATTTGATTAAATGCTACCAATACACATCAGTTTATAGTCTATCCAACCTTTATTCCTATCCCAAACTTGAGATTATAATATAATTAGAAAAAGTTATTATGTAGTAAGATGGAATTAAAGTTGAAGAAGTTGAAGTTGGTGAAGTATTATGTTTAAAGTGTACTTTTGTATGGGTGTGGAACACAGATTCTAAGAAAGGGATATGCTGGAAGAATTTAAAATGTAGCCATGGAAGAGACTGGAGAAGATTAAATTTAAATTGACATACAAATGAAAAATAAATAAGTAATAAGGAGAAAGATTTGAGCCTTAATCAGAAAAATTCAGAATAGGAAGGCTATCAAAAGCAGAGACATAACATGATAGGATCGATTAAAAGTGTTAGAATGATTAGCAGAATGCGAGAGATAAGAAAAAAGTAAAATTTAGATAAGGAAAAGGAAATGAGAGGTAAAGACTGAATAATTTACTGGAAGTACAGGATAATGGTGAAAAGGAACTGCTTCATGGCAGGTAACTGTCATCTTACATAATAAATTTACACTAACCTTGGTCTAGGTTTATCTGGTAATCTGTTGCTACCTAATCTTTCTCTAAACGGTGAACTTCCAACAACATTGCCCTGGAAATACAATAATTAAATTAAATAGACAGAAAATTTATTAAATTAACATATCAACCTTAAATATGAAAAATTACTAAATGGACACATTTTAACTTGTATGAAATACAACAATCCTGCTAGGTATTTACTTACTAGAACCACATTAATCAGAAATTGTTTAATTTTTTAAAGCCTAAATTATAAAGAGTTTGTAATAATTATTTCAAATTAATAATCACAAATACATAACGCAATTGACAAACAACAATGAAGTAATATTTAATCCATCCTTGTTTTATATTAATTCATTTAATTAATATTTTTTAATTAAATTCACAAAATACACAAACAAAAATAACATGCATACAACGTCTTCTATTAATCAAATAATATCACTTCAATTTTAAACATTAACAGCCTCATAACATTTATACATGCAATGCAAATAGACCTTATTTTAATCTTATTAAAATATCTCAGATAGGCACAATAAAAATGTATTAATTCATGCTATATAATAGTAAAAGTTATAACATACAGTATAAATGTCTATATAAAAACATTTAAGTTAAAAAAAAAAAAAAACTGATTGATAAATTAAGTAAAAGTAATTTATTCAAATTAAAACATACCTTTGAATCAATTGATACATATATTTTAATAGAGGTTATGTGCCAAAATTGATGTAAATTAGGTAGAGCTTGTAGAAGACAAAAAATATATATAATCATAATAAATGAAAATGATTTCTTTAATATATGATTAAAATCAAGAATATTTAGGTGCAGCATTCATGCATAGAGAAAATTTAAGAACTCTTCTTCTATAAGTTTCTTCTATGAGTTTTCTCTATAGAAAACAAATTTGTAAATATGTTAAGAATTTAAAATGTTTCTTAAGAAAGAGAAAAAGCAAATATAAATCCAACTGAAATATGACCAAAATGGAAGAGTAAAATATAGTTAATAATTTCACATTCAATACAAGTTCAGATACTTTTACGGATCTTAAGTACTGCCGGCATTTTTCAAAAATATTTTTACTGATTTATGCTATAAAATGCCTTACATAATATTTTTGAAGAAATGCATGATAATCTTTGATTTTATAAAAATCCAATAAAACAATATAATTGAGTTTTTAATACTTTGTTTTTTTTAACATTTTCCACCAGTTTTGAGTTTTTTTATATTTTATCCATAACATTACACAATAAAACTATAAAGAATTGATATATAAGAATAATTGATTTACAATAAAAAATAGCAAAAAAAAAAAAAACTGGTATTTGTTCTTCATTAGAATAAAATATATTTATTCAGATATGAATAATCAATATTCACATAAGAATTTGTAATTTAGTAAACAACAAACCATGCTTAGCAGGTAAATCTGGTGATCTTCATTCAACTTAATTATAAATATAATTCTATTTTTAAAATATTAAAAATTAAGATTATCACTATCAGAACAGAAACTCATTCTATGCATCATAAATAAATATTAGCTCATATGAAAACCAAATTAAAGTCATACCTTCTCACCAGTCACAATTAACGCATTCCTCAAAAACATTGTATAACATTGAACATGACAAAACATATTTGAAATAATAATTAATTAGTAAGAAATGTGTAATTGTCTCGTGTAAAAAAACCAACAAAATGATAATAGGCACAAATAATAAATAAATGTTTATTATTAACTTGTAATGTTTTGTCGTTGAATAGCTTCGATGGCACATGGCACATGGCACATGGCACCTTAGAACCTTATGGTAGTCCTGAAAAGGGCTGCGTGAGGTTTTCGGAGTAGTGGCCCCAGGGCCACTACTTTGTTTGTGTGTTTTGCGAGATAACCCTGAGAAAGACGGCTGGATCCAGAAGTTGATCTCCGGCGATGTCGGTTCTTCTGTTGCGAACGGAACAAGCCTCACCTCAGTGGAAGTTGAGTCCCCACTACAATGTGGCAGTGGTGGCCCCCAGAGCCCTGCAGTGTCAGTCGTCTTCTGCCAGTGAGGCCAAGTAGGTTCTCTGTGAGCAATTTCAGGCTAGGTCGGCTCCTGCTGATGGGCCCGCCGGCCAGGGCGCTTAAAGCTCGGTTAGCTGATGCGGAAAGCTAGACTCCTCGCCCAGTGGCGGACCGGCCAGGACTGTTACTCCGGTGAGGATGTTGGCATCCGCCGGTAGGCCTACGTTGCGTCGGCTTAGAAACTTCTTTCTTCTTATTCTCCAAGTGGTAATCGGCGATGAATTAGCCCTAACAGGAACGGAATTGAATGCAAGGATAGCGTTCAATTCCGAACATAGATTTATGTATCCCCCTACTAATTGCACAGCCTAGACGAAAGTCTGTTGCTGTTGTCATTCTTTTCATCAAGCGGGTAATTATTTTGAGGTTATATTTTAATTTGTTTATTTATTTATGGACGGAGTTGTATATTGCGTTCCGATTCTTTAGACCAGATTGAAAAGATTTACCGGGGCTGATGTTGCGAGACTAGACGCACACGTGCTTCGTTCTCCCGGCGTGATTCTCTTTCAGTCCATCCGCTGAAGTAGGTGTGTGGCTAGCTCTCGCAATACTGATAGTGTACTTATAGACCGCCATCTATAAGCCGTGACGCTGTGGCACAAGACAACCATCTTGTGCCGATTCCATTCGCCACATCCCCCCCCCCCCCCCGTTTCTAGTCATGATGGGCTTTAACGGGCTGTTGCGCGGTCATTCCAATCCCGTAGGGGAAGACATTCGCCTTGTGACGCTTCCGGTCGCCCCCCCCCCCCGTTCATAGCCCTGATGGGCTTTAACGAGAGTCGTCTTTCGCCCACTAATTTTTTACATCTCATAGTAATAAGCCAGGCCTCGTTGGAATGCCACCGACGTAAGTTTCTCGGTAGACATTTACATCAGTGATTTATAAACTAAGATTTTGTCTTCGCTGCAGGCCTCATCCGGACATCTTCTCTGTCCTACATCGTTGCCCTCTGAACTAGCTAACCGAGTTCGTGGAAGCACGAACCCAGCGCCTAGTTCTACATTTAATAGAGCCAATTTGTGTGTAATGTCTCATAAATTCGAGGCAAATGAATAATAACATACCACCAAAAATGTTATTCGCAACATCGAAATTTATTCCTAGTTCCCTTAGTGAACTTCAGTTCATACCCCTGACTTGGTTTCATTATGGACTCCGGTCTGATCTACCAGGGAAAGGCGGACAGACCTCTTACTCCCACTCAGCTCCATCGCAGAGTCCCGCGTGACATTTACTTTCACTTACTACCTTCGTCAAGATGCCACTACACCTCACGGCTACATGGTCACCCATACCCTCGGCAGTGTAGTCGTCGTTCCGCCGACAGCTAACATTTCAACAATAATCACGATTACTTTTACTGACTAACCGTGGCTCGATGCCAACACGCCTACCTCCAGCCAATCAACTGTCCAGGCGGTCCCTAGCAACCCGGGGTGCTACTCTACTTATACCCCTTCAGTCGTTCTGCTCACGGCGAGGAAACTGAGGAAGCCAGCCACGATAGTCCATTCTCTGCGAGTCTTCCATTTGACTCGCAGATCAACAAAGGAATTCACTCTCTCGAGCTCTCTAACAACTCTGGTACAATCAGGCTCGTACATTGGACATACATAAACGACATGGTCCACAGTGTCGTCGGTCTACAGTCCGGGCACAAGCCCGAATCAGACAAATCAAACCTAGCCAAACTATTCCTAAAATCACCTTTTTTCTGAAAGGAGTTGAGTTGTGTACCGATTCGGGGAGACCCACCTAATTGCTCGCAACTCCCTAACATTTGGAAATATACCATGCGTGTATCGACCAGTAGAAGAATCGTTCCACCTAACTTGCCAAGAGCCAAAACCTTTGTATTCAATTTCTCGCATACACCCAGAAATAAGGACTCCCTTCTTAGAAACATACCGCTTGCTACGTTACATAGCTATAATGTCAATGGGTTTTATGCCGGTGATTACAGAGACTGCCTCTCTCTCGAGAGTTCTGTAGCCTCCGACAATAGCTAACAATAAAAGACGCTGGGTTCGCAATAAAATGTCCGTATAAAATTGGAATTGTAAACGATGAGCCCAGACGGGCGCAGCGTACAACATTATGGCCTCGCCGACACCTTTGTAAAGAATACCCATGGTACGGTAATTCAACCCCCAAAGAAGGGGTGTTCGTGAGGTAATGGATGACCCCACGAACACCAAAGAAGGCATCTATAGCCTTCCTTGCGACAAATTGAAGGTGCTTCCTGAATTGAACCCTCTCATCAAGGATGAGACCCAGATATTTCTGAACGGTAACACAGCTAATCGGAAGGCCGTTCATCACGACCCGCGGGTGACGGCTCGCGGTTAGACGACCTTTAAGAAACACCATAGTGGTTTCCTCCGCACTGAAAACCATCTTATTTTGAAGACTCCACAACCTTATTACCTTGCATGCCTGTGTCGCTCTGAGTTCTATCTCAAGTTGCGTCGTCAGCTGGCTTGGTGGGGAGTGGCGCTTGTGCAAGCGCATAGGTATTATTGTACTCCCACTGACATCTAAACGGCTAGCGTCGCGCTCGCCGATATGAAGCTTAGTATGTAAATGTCAACAACTCCCCCCCCCCCCCCCCCGTCTAAGCGAGCGCATACGGATCCAGATATGATGGAGTACGCTGTAATTCAGTTGCAATGCGTGGTGTGCAGGTTTGAGCCGGGAGACGTGTACATTTAGCCGAGTACCTTTCCAATCGATTTCATAAACTTACCCTACACATTGGACAGTGTAAGGGCCTTCGCATGAAGCCTCGAATCCTGCGTATCTACCATCACGAGCAGGGCCGGCATGCTGTTTGATGAACACTTGTTCGTCCTTCGTAAATGTCGGTTGTTTGTGAGGACCTCCTTTTTTCCCCTGACGAAAAACGCTTTCCCGTTATCATCGCCGGACACGATATATTTGTTGTAATAAACAAAGATATATCACATTATATACCTCAATGAAAATAATAAAATTACAATCTGCTTTACTGCAAATGGCATGAATAGCTGAAACACATAGCGACACAAACGGTGGCGGATGTCTCCATCAAATAGCCATGATTGAGCTGAGTGTGCCCTATTCACAAACAGCAAATAATATCCTCCTCTTGAACGTTATTTCTACATGAGGAGCTCCAATATTCTTAATCGGATGAAGTTTATTGTTAATTATAGCATCCCTTTTACTTTGCCACTCATGAACCACCCTCTTCAGAGAGCAGACAAGATCGTTCGAAACAACGCGATTGGTCAAGGGGCCTGTTTTGCCATACTACCAACTATTGCTGTACTATTGCCTGAAATTCAAATATGGCTCGGGATCCAGCAGAAGCTCACTGTTGTATTACGTCTAATCATTTGCGAAATAACACACTAAATCTCGCAGACAACAGGGTGTCTGGAGTACACATCATTAATCGCCTGCACAGCACACATGGAATCTGAGAAAATAAAAACATGTCGAAATTTTGTGCTAATTATATGCAAGGCCTTATTAATGGCATACAGCTCCGCAACGAAAATACTGGTGATGTTGGGAAGGCCAATTGAAAATGATTCTGTTGCCAATCAAAAACCACAAAATTAACGTTTCTAGAGCCGTTCTTATAAACTACAGCATCAAGATTCACGCTATTTATATTATAAAATTCGTTTTGTAAGATAACCGGATTTGTTTTCTTTTTATAATACTGACAAAGATCAAAGCAATAATTAACGAGAGAAGGCCGCCAAGGGGGATAATAACGTGGAGCAACAGTAAGGACTGGAGGTAATTGTATATTAAGAGATGAAAAAAGATACCGAGCTCTGATGCCTTGCGAAGCAGTAGATCTAGGCTGTTCCTGGAAACGATTACCATGCTGGTTGGAGAATACCACATCAAAGGTTGGATGATTTGGTTGTGCTTTAATGCGAGCCACATAGGAGCATATCATTTGCTTTCGTCTACTGTTTACCAGGGCTAGACCGAAACGCATCCGTTGCAAGACGGATGATGTACTGCATCGAGGATTTTTAGAGAAGTGGCTCGTGCCGACGAATAAGCTACGCAGCCGTAATCTAAACGGGAACGGACCAGAGCTCGGTAGAAGCGCAACATGCATACACGATCGGCTCCCCTACGGGTATTGGATAGAACTCTCAGCATGTCTAACATTTTATTTTCAGCTCCTTTAAATCTGTTAACCAGTGTTAGTCGTTGGTCAAACCACATTCCTAAAAATTTAACCCGTGTGCTTGCTTTAACTGGTTCACCATGTAAAAACACTTGGAACAGTATCTTACCTCAAAGACGAAAAGCAGATGCATTTCGTTTTCTCAGGAGAAAACGTGAATCCAGTTGTTTTACACCACGATTCTAAACGGGCTATTTTATTTTGAAGCAACCTCTCGCTAGTAGCTAAAGTTGTACATGTTACATAAATTGAGAAATCGACAAATAAAGAACACAACGGATTTTCGCAAGTAGTTTGTAATACTACTTAAAGCTACGGTAAATAAGTAACACTTAGGCACTTCCGTGTGGTATTCCGTTTTCTAGTGTGAAACTTCTGAATATCGTCCTTCCAACTTGAACTCGAAAGGACAGACTACTGCGGAAACCCCTGATAAATGCAAGATTTCCTTGTATATCCCACTCATGCAGTTTATTTAGGATTCCTCTGCTCCAAGCCGCGTTGTACGCCTTTTGCATATCAAAAAACAGCGCAACCAGGTGTTGGCAAAGCAGGTAGGCGTTTTGAGTAACAGATTCCAGGGCAACTACATGATCAATAGCCGATCTACCTTGGCGGAAACCGCATTGTTCAGGGGACAATTTGGGCGTTTCTCTCAAAGTACAAAACTAGACGACAGTTTCTCATAGTTCCATCAACTTGCACGGGTACTGGTCATGGATATACAACAATATCTGGAAGGACATGGTTTATCTTAAACAGGTTTGACCTCAAGCCGTATTAAACGAACCACCGTGAAGAGGCGGTACGAGAGTCAAAAAATGACAAACCAGGCTAGGAGCCTCTATATTGCGTAACCTATAAATGAAAACCGCGCGAAAATTCCGACCGCGAGTGAAGTTTTCACAATTAAATTTTGTTAAAACTATAAAAACCTAGACAACATCCCACACCGTTCCACGAAGAGACCCCAGTTTCATTTAGTCAGCATATGCGACTACCTCCGAAGAACGGGGTGCATTTCTTCCTCCATTTGGAGGAAGAAATGCACCCCGTAGGGCCCCGGTAGGCGTATTCATGCTAGCCCACAGGTGCTGGTACCGAAAGAACTTCAACGGATGGACTGAAGGGAGATCACGCCGGGATTACTAGGCTCAAAAGCTTAGTCTCCCACGGTCAGAAACAGTAAATAAATTTCACGCTGGTCAATACGGATAGGAACGCAAATTACTAAATCCGTCCATAAATAAAACTTAAAATTTATAACCGCCACTAAGTAACCGATGAAACCCGCCCGAAAATAGAAAGATACAGCAGCAAGGGACATTGTCCAGGCTCTGCGATCTGTAGGGAGAAATATTGAAACTCCCGTCATTCTTGCATTCCGTTCCGTTCCGTTAAACAGGTTTCAGTACGGGGATAACCAATGCTTCTGACCAGGAATCTGGAAACATCCGGTCAGAGAATATTTTACAGCAAATAGAAAAAAAGATGTAATGCACTATTCGGGAGGAGAGATAATATACTCACCTGAAGGTGATATATAATATACACAACCTGAGATTATCATTTCCAGGGGAAGTGTCACGGGAATTTTTCAACGCATACCATAGTCCAAAAAGGAATATTTAATTCATTTTGCGAATTTCCGATAATAAAATGCATACCTTCTACCTGCAACTTATACCTCATAAACTCAGTACAGTAAGATGATGTTAAAGATAATAATATAAAAGAGTAACCATACGTGTTCGCCACATTAATTAGCGCAGTGACGAGGGAGGATACAGTTATTTTCTAGTCAATCGGCGGTGGAGACTGTCCTGATCCACATAACTTTCTCCAAACAACCGATGATGGAATTGTAACGATTCCTGCAGCAGAACGCGTGCGTACTGGAGCTAGGGCTTAACTGGGTTCACTCAGGTGCCCAGATGACACTGTTCAAGACCGACTACATAGAACCATCCACCCATTACCACGACTGTTTCCACCTTGGATTATCACTGCATTTTGTAAGGTGTCGCATACCAAGTGTAATTGTCAGAAGAGATAGTGCACGATGTTGTTGTGTAGTTGTGTAAGGGTATATGTTGTAATTTGTGTAGTGTTCTTGATGTAGTGTATGTGTATAGTGTGAAGTGTTCTGCAGCTCTGCGTGTAGAAGAGGCTAGACCCTAGAGACGCCAAACCCCAAACTCTTAAAGAGTCAAACTCCTCATCAGGGAGCTGCCTTCTTCTCTCTTTCCTCAGTGGGTTGAAGCGTTTCCTGCACTTTCTGGTGCTGCCAGTCCCCTGGTCTCTTTAACTGTTTCCCAATGAGCAGTTCACTTGGTGGCGTGCCGGTCACGGCATTGGCCCGATTTCTTAATGGGAACAGCACTTGTGGCACATCTTATCCCAGGTTAGATGTTGGACATCCTCCTAAAGGGCAGGATTCCCTCAGCGTTTTCTTTACCTCCTCATTACAATGCTCCGTGGGATTCGCTCGTGGATGTTATACGGGTGTAGTCCAGTGTACAATGTGTCACTGGCAGCATAACTTCTTCCACCTCTGGCTTGTGAATGCAGTCCCGTTGTCTGTCAGGAGGGCTGCAGGATAGTGCCAGCAGAAAAACACTTTCTCCTCCAAACAGCTGAAGAGTGTGTCTGAGTCAACTCAAGGAATAGGCCTTGCCTCTAACCAGCAGAAAAACAGGTCAGTAGCCACACTAGGAACATGTTGCCTCATTCCGTTTCTGGATGTGGACCTATTAAGTCAATCGCCACATACTGCCAACAAGTTGTAGGCCTCCAAGGTTGCTGATTGTCTGGTGAAGGGTTAACCTTGTTTGTAGCGGGTGCATGTGCGGCACTGCTGAACGTCCTTCGTAAGGGACTGCCAATTGTACTATTGGCAGATCACCCACCACGTCTCTTCTACTCTGGGGTGACCAGCTTCTGGAGTGTTGTGGAATAGTCGTATGACAGCCAAGTGGTTGCTGGGTGGGATGTACATTCCCACTGGTCGGGGTCCTGCCCTAGTTTTATGTCCTGCTGTCTTCCTCCACTCTGAATTGAGTGTCTGAGACTAAATTTGGATCCTGGTGTAATCGTCAGCACTTTGGATCAGCTTCTTGTACATCCTGATCTGTTGAAACAGAGAAGTGGTGATGACTTCTTGCAGTTTGGGTGTAACTGCTCCACTCTCTTCTTGGACGTGTTCGCTCAGGTGTAGTCTATCTTTCTCATGCACCTTTGCTGTTTTTTTTTTCCACCAGTTCTCTTGACAACAGGTCTGACAGTTCATTCTCCTGGCCAGGACAGTGCTCTAATGTAAATTTGAAACTTTAAACAAATAAGACCCAGCGAGCATATTTTGTTTTCTGCCTAGAGGCCCGCCTTGGCCATGTCAATGTCTTGTTGTCCATTCTGAGGATGAAAGTTCAGTCTTCAGAGTACGATTGATAGAACTTGATTGCCTACACTAGGAACTAGGGCGAGGCATTCAAGCTCTTTGGTACAATTCTTCTCTGCCTCTGAGAGTTTCATGCTGGCATGCAAGACTCTTCGCTCCCTGTTCTTGACAGCATGTTAAAGCACGGCTCCCAGTCCTTGCTGCTGGCATCGGTTTGCAATACTGTTGGAAGCTCTGGATCCAGCCGAGATAACTTCAATGGTCGGCTGAAGGCCTGCCGAACAGTTTTGAGGACTTGGTGCAGTGTCTGTCTATTTCCAGTGTTTCTCCCAGAGCAGGCCAATCAGCGGCACAGAAAGCTCTGGGAATCTTGAAATAAATTCTGGCAACCAGTTACAGGTGGCGAGGAACTTCTGCAGCTCTTTTCTTGTGTAGGAGTCTTGTGATCAATGATGGCCTTTAGGTGTTGCTGCTGAGGAATATTACCGGTGAGAGTGATTTCATGGCCCAAAAATGACACCTCGTATCAGCCAATTGGCACTTCTCCAAAGAGCACATCAGGAGGAGAAGTTGTAGGCATTCCCGCACCAAGTCTATGTGGCGCAAGTGTTCTTCCCAATTACTGATGTAAACAATGATGTCGTCCAGGTAAACCAGACAACACTGGTGGAGGAAGCCAGTGAGAAAGTTCTGCACTAGAATGTGCTAGGTGCATTTTTCAAGCCAAAGAGCAAGACTTGGAACTGTAATTGCCCGCCATCTGGAACTGAAAAGGCTGAAAACTGTTTTGCTGATTCCTCCAGGGATATCGGCCAATAGCCAGTTTTAAGATCAATTGTTGAGAAGACATGAGCACTTCCCAGGTTTTTAATAGTTTCATAGATCCGTGGCAGTAGTGAATCCATATGTATTCAATGATGTCGTTCAGTTGCCTTAATACTTTTTTTTTGCTTGATGAATTAAATCGCACAGAATCTCTGAAGTATGTACATGGTAATATGCCATGTCTGACTGGGATTTGAACCCAGGACTCCTAGATGAAAGGCTGAGATGCTATCACTTTGCCATAGAGATCTGCGGAGCGGTAACATGAATTTACAAATTAATATTAAATATGTACTAAATTAACAGTAGTCTTGAACTTTTAAAATAGTTTTTGAAAAGCACACTCATTGGATAAATTCACAATTAAGTGAAATAAAAAATTCTAATATGTAAAATATACAAACAATTAATATTGAGTACACAATAAGGTTGCAAATTTTAAAACGAAACTGAATTTTACTCTATTTAAATGTAATTTACTCTATTTAAACACTATTAGGCTGACTGGTATTAAAAACACAACGCATTAGAATTATATTTAATGCTACCGTAAGTTGTAGGGTATATAAGTTGTAGGGTATGGTAGATTATGATGAACAGTAAGATTCAATTGCTCTCTATAAATTTATTTCTATGGTCTTTAAAAGCTAGCTATATACATCTTAGTAATTTTGTTTATTGAAAATAATGAATAAAGACCAATTGCCTCAATAAAAGAATCTACATAAAAACTTGCAAAAATCAGCATGAATGTGCATCTGAGCAAAACTGAATCTGTGACCAATAATTATAAGTATATTAATTATAAGGTATGAATTTGTGTTCTAACAATCAATAGTCATTAACAACATCGTCAACATTACTTCTTTAGCCTTTATTTCATAGTTTTATTTCATAATTTCAGAGTTGAAGCTGGTAAAGCTTTAACTCTTAAAATTATTGCAGTATAATTATTTAAGTTTGAAAGCGGCTTCATATTTCAAAACTGAGGGATACTAGGAGGTAGAAAGAAGTCCAGATTACAGTTACAAAATTAACTATATGGTTTTTAAAATTTTTGTCCACCATCTTGGATCCAGCCCACTGAATCAAACCTTTTTTTTTCAAATAGAAAGGAGGACATGTGATACATGATTTTTAACATAACATTTTACAAAAAAAAATCATGGTTAAAACCGTTTCTGAAATAAATGCCTTTATTTCTGGGTTATAAGCAATCAAGGTTGCAAAAACAGAAAAATAGTGACAGTAATAAAACAAGGTAAAATGCCCTAAAGTAATTTTTTATTTATTACCTTCAGAATTACATCCAATAACAAACTTCTAACAGTTAATATTAGAATTAATGACCCAAAAACTAATAACAATATACAATAACCAATAATTTGCAACATTACTACAAATTAGACAGTTAGGTTAACTGATATTATTTACATTAAATAACACACTATTTAATTTTAAAATTTAGTTAAATGTTTTCCAAAAATGTACTTGACTTAACACTTCTCAAGGGTGACTTATTTAAATATGATTACGTTGAGTTTCTTCAATGTTTTATTACAGTAAATGAAACATGGACTACCGCAGACCAACAGTAGTCCAAGCAGTGGATGGAAGCAAGTGAAAATGCACCATAGAGAACAAAAAATGTTCCATATGCAAGAAAAGTCAAGGTTTTTAGAATTCTCATGGTGAAAAAAAAAATTCTCTAGGTCATAACTACCTAGAAAAAGGCAGGACCATCACCAGGAAGTATTAGACTTCACTGCTAGACCAACTGAAGGGTACTATTCCGGGTAAAGGACCACATCTGACCAAAATAAAAGTGCTCTTTCATTACAATAATATGTCTGCACCTACTCATGAAAAATGAAGTAAAGATTCACTTCAAAAGACAAAATCAGTAACAGAAAAATTGTACTCCCACTCATTGCAAAATCCACAGAGAAGCTTTAGCAGTAAAATGGATGCTTGAACAACCTAAACATGTTCTCCAGGAGGCAATCAAAGTGTTTTAATTTTAATAATTTTATTAAGTCACAGGATTTAAACTGTCGTTTATTTTCAAAAGTGTTCTGAAATGGGCAGTGACTACATTAATTTACTTCTACGTACAGAGATGAGATGGCTTTCTAAGGGAAAAATGATAAGCAGGTTATTTGAGCTATATTCAGAGGTGCAGGTGTTCCTCATGAATACTGATTTACAACTGCACTGACTGACTGACAGATGAGCTGTGGATTATAACACTAGCCTACTTATCAGATATTTTCAATCACTTAAATGACCTAAATTTAAATTTTCAAAATGAAACAACATATTGATTTTTAGTAAACAATAAACTTAAGGCATTTATCAAAAAATGCCAAATGATGAATAGTAGTGTTTTGAATGAAAATCTGCAGGGTTTCCAAATTTTGAAAATTTTCTGACAATACACAAAATTGAAATGAAAGATAATCTCATAAGTAATATAAAATGCCAATGCCTAATGCTCACTGAAACTTTTAAAACATATTTTAAAGACTGAATTCCTATGAATACAAAACCCTTTTGTACTGTTTATCATTCCTGGAACCCTAACTAATAATCAAACAGAATCTTTGATAAAAAAACTATCTTGTTATGCAGGTTCGAACATGAAATTTACTAAATTAAGAGTTTTGTGAATTTTAGCTAAAAGTTAAAAACTGAACATCTATTACTGACCAGAAAAGTGTTGTTTTAAATTACATTTTCTAGTAAATATCACTGTGGCAGTGTCACTGTAGCAGAAGATCCAGTCTTCTGCTAGAGTGGCATTAAAAAAATAGATCTTGTAATAAACTGAAACTTGACCCAAATTTGCACTTAAAAATAACTTCAATTTATCCAGATATTTCTTTGCTTGTTTCAAGGATGCAGTACCATCCTTCTCACTACATTTTTAGTTTTCAAGAATACTGCAATCAGTAACCTAAGTAAATGAATAATGCAACATATTTTTATGAAATAAAAAAATCTTTTTGTAAAAAATTTATGATAAAAAATTGTAATACATGATTTGTTTTATAATATAAATATATACTTTCAAATAAGATTGTAATTTTTTATTGTTTCACCATTCTGAGATTTAATTCTACCGCTATCCTAATGACATATTACATATTTAATAGTTCAATGATCTTCTATTTATCTATAGTGATCTAGACACTACTGATCTGTAATTAACAAAAGTGGTATGTAAAAAAAGTTTGAGAACTACTGTTCTAAGAGAAAACAAGTGGCTACCCCCACTAATACTTCCTCATAAATAAGAAAGACTAAGGTGGACAGCATAAATCAATACACGTGTAACTTGTGAAAAACAACGCATTATTAAAATGCAAACATACACTATCTCTATTCAGTAAGGAAATAGTTTTTTTTTAACAGACATCAAAAAATGAAGGAGGTTCTCAATTCAACTTGTAGCAAGTTTATATCTTTTAGCAATGCTCACAGATAATTTTTTTAACAGCTAATTGAATGTTTAAAAGGGAATTTTTCCTGATGGTTCATCAAGTACGTTTCATCAAAATTTATTTAGAAATTTATTTTAGAAATTCAGCAATAAGAAGACTTGTAATCTCTGCATCTCTGCCAGTGATTTGTCATCATGTGGCTTATTACTCTGTTATGCTCCAAATCAAATAAACCTAATCCTTTTAAGCTTTTTACTCAACTTAGAGCAACATATGCTTGACCTTTTACAAAAATGTTTTTGCCTTTATTGAGTGTAGTGCTTCGTAATTTGTGTGCCATCACAGCTTAAAGGAATTATTGATTCCATTAATCCTTTTAGAATCAATGGAACCCCATATCCTTTAGCGGCTTGAAAAGTTGCACTGAGGCATAATTATAACTATCTGCATTTATTCCACAATTACCTATGGTTCTGTCATCAAATCAATTAACACTGATTGCTTATAATTAAAAAACAGACAGTTATCAAATAACAGTGTTCACAATCATTTTTCTCATAAAATTTTACATTAAAATCATGTATCATATGTCACCTTCCTATTAAAAAAAAAAAAAGTTAAGATTCAATGTGGTGGATCCAAGTTGCAGACAAAAATTTCAAACACACCATCACAAAGTAGTAAATTTGTAATAATGTAGATTCGCACTTGTTTTTATATTCTAGTATCCCTCAGTTTTCAAATATGATGCCATTTCCATACTTTAATACCATCCTTTATGTTATACACAAATGGACACAGCGAATGTGGAAGTGAATTCACATCAACAATGCCAAATTAGTTAATCCTCTATTGTATTTACTTAATGAACTGAATTTTGTGACTGTAAATAGCTCATTACACTGTTTTCTAAATGTTCAAAATATGTGAACAAATTTCTTTAAAAATGTAAAATTTGATCTGGTTTTTAGTGATAAAAGTTTGCCATGGAAGATCTACAGATGTATAAGGAAAGTGTATGATGATGAGGCTATAAATGAATTAAGTATAAAACATAGTGTATCATGCTAAATGAATGAATGATCAATCTTGATGACACTCTCTCAATTGAAAAAACTACAGCAAAAAATTAACAATGAAATTTGTAGGGCGATTCATTATCGATAGCTTATTTAACTCTTCTTTGATTTTCGGTATAAAGTTTGGAAAAACAATACTTACATTTTTGGTACAAACAATACTGTCTAAAAATAAGAAAAATTGAATGGCTCAATCTTCATTGGCAAAAGAAAAGTGGGAGATGTCAGTATTAAATTGTTTATTCTAATAACTAACTTAAAAAAAAACAACTTATATAAATTATTTTAAATGTATTTAATAATTATTAACTGTTTTTTATAGTAGAGAAATCCAAAATCCTACAAATTTATAAAAATTAACAAATAGATTGAATTAAAAAAACAAAAAAGAATTTACAATATCAATGTCGAACAAAGCAAAATGTAATAATTTGTAACATTTATGGGAAAAATAATAATAATATGAAAAAATAAGAAATCTATTAAAATATCTGATGAAACCAAAATATGAAGAAAGAAGCAACAAATAAAGAAATAAAGATTTAAAGTCTGGAAAATAACACAGAAAAACTAGAAATAATATATTAAAATAACAAAAACAAAACAATTAAAGAAAGAAAGATGGTAAAAATTCACAAGAGGAAAACAAACATTTTCTGCACATAAAAAACTCAAACATTACACTAGGAATTCTGTCCATCAATGAGTTGATGGAAAGTCACACAATGAGATTTAGTTTTTTTTTAAACAGAATTATTTATACAAGCTCTACAAATACAGAGGTTTCTCTTAATCATTTTAATTGCCGAGTTGCACATCCTTATATTCCTTCTACTGAATTTTTTATACTAAATTTTATGGAACTTTAATTTTACAATTTTATATACAATACTGAATTTATAATTTCAATGTTCCTGTCATCATGACTGCCTTTGTGGTGAAGTAACAATCATCACTTACTGCAAAACTGAAAATCTTGGATTTGCTCAGCAAGAGTCTAGATTTACAGTGAGATAGAGGTACCTTTTACAATAAAGGTCATAAGCTTAAGGAAATATAGTCGTAAAAATCTTTTATTATGTAAAACTTAAAATAAAAGAAACTAGAAACAAATTACTACCTGTAGGATCAATAACTGATGAATAAAATTCATGACTGGTACATAAGCCAATTAACTCAATAAATAAACACTTGTACAACATACATATTAAGTACCTACAAGGAGTAAAGTTAAAGAAATAGAAATATATATTAAAGCTCTTATAACTGCCTTATTTTAAAGAATTTGTGAAGCATTGTTAAATCATGGCTAGTAGGGATATGTTGATTGTTCATTTAGCAATTACTTTTAAAGTCTGTTTCATCCCTGAAATACCACTCCAGGATGCCTTATTGATTAAAAACCCACCAACAGAATCAAAGATGAAAGGCAAAACTGAGAAGTTGATACCAGCAACAAATAAACTGTCTGACCTGGTTTTGACCGCATGAATGGGAACTAGGACCTAAACTTCATTCCCCCAACTGTTAAAATGGTTTGTTGAAAAGTTTTCAAGGTAATTTATTTTATAAATTAGCTTATAAAAGTAAGTATACACAAGGTAATTTATATGTAAACATAATCGGTCCATATATTTATTCAATATACCTTCTATTTACAAGTTAAAAGAATTCATTTTTGGAACTCTTGTCTTTTTTACTTCAGTTCCATTTAATAAATATGTCATATTGTTTAACTTAAGTCATTAAGTTGTTTGAAAAAGATTATGTAAACTCATTTGTAACTGATGCTGTAGAGAGATTGAATTTTTGTCTTGAACTACTTATAACTGAATAGTATGCAAGATGAAAATTCATGTGCACCAAATGAAGAAGTATTATAAATCGTAATCCTTGAAGAAAATGATATATAATTTTTTTAAACACCTTAATTAATACATATTATTAATGTACTACACATTTATTAGATGTACCTGAAAATGGTGACAAGATTCTTGAAATACATTCTTCCATTTAAAAGAGGTAAAGCGCACGCGCACACATACATACACATATATACACACACACACACACACACACACACACACAGAGAGAGAGAGAGAGAGAGAGAGAGAGAGAGAGAGAGAGAGAGAGAGAGAGAGAGAGAGAGAGAGAGAGAGATTTTTATTCACCTTTTTACAATCAAAACAATTAAGCAGAAGTAAACATAAAACAAAATTTTTGGAAGAATCAAATATTTTTATGTAAAAAAGGTGAAAAAGATAAGCTTATAAAGCTATTTCTAAAAATAAAATAAGCTTTAAACCTTAAGCCTTCAGTAGAAGCTTTAATAAACCTAAACAAAAAGTAAGCTAATATTATTTAATTTATTTAAGGTAAATTAATAGCTTTAATAAACCTTGGTTAAACTAAAAAAATACTGTTTTTATTTGTATATTTTAGAGGAATTATATGTGTCAGAAAGTAACCAGATTAAATTACATCTTTAATAAAGACACTTCAACAGTTAGAATAAAAAAGACCATAACTTGATTAAAAAATAAATCTAATTAGGACTTTCAAGACTGTAATAAAAACAGGAACATTAAAATGTTCTTTTAAACTATTAATTAGTTTGTCAAAACAGACATTTTCTTTTTAAGTTTACTAGTATTTATCAAACCCATGTAAATCATATATTTATTCTAACAATAAAAATTAATAGTAAAAAATGATTACAAGAGTCAAGCATTACAGTACAATACCTGTACATAACTAGGATAATACATGATGCTAGTGCTGTGTCTTCGTCGTGTTGGATGTGAAGGTACTGTGTTCAGAGAAGATAAATCCAGCTAAGACAGTATTATGCAAACATGCAGTAATAAAAACAATATTGCAGAATAATAAAAATAATAATAATTAAAAAAAGAAACAATAAAACATATACTCTAAGCTAAAGCTAATAACAAATATTAATAAATAAAAAAATTAAATAAAGTAAACTTACAAAGACAGAATATGCAAGAGTAAAAAGCAAACAGCATTAAAAGATTGGAGTACAAATAATTTAAAGTATTTTTCATAAACAAAAAACCTTGTCTTTGATGTTATATTTGTGTAATTTTGTGAATCATTTTCTTCATGGAAAAAAGTAGTTTCATATTATTTTAAACCTTGTTTTTACTATGTTAAGTTGTAAAGAACAATTTATTTAACATGGAACTGGTGACAGTTTGTTTCATTAGGTACAGGAGGAGGTATAAGTTGGCCATCATGAAGTCCAAGAGGGACTGTTGGAGTCAGCTGTGCAGGGAGATTGACAGAGACATCTGGGGCTGTGGATACCAGATCATCATGAAGAAATTTGACCTCAGGTTGCCAGTACTTATTGATGATCAACTGCAAAGTTGTGTAGCTACACTCTTCCCAAAAGGCAAGACACACCAGAAGGGAGGAGATTATTGCTGATGATATCCCTCAGTTCTCCTTGGAGGAGTTACTTGCTGCTACCTGGAGGATGAAAACCGGGTAAAGTCCTGGGTCTGACGGTCTTCTGGTTGAGGATTGAGTTGATGTGGCTCTTCAAGATCTTAGGTGGAATCAACTACATCCTGGTCAACAAGCATACGCCGGAGGATTGAAAGGAGTCGTAGTTTGTGCTGATCAGAAAGGAAGGAAGGAAGGATGCCCTGTCGATGACCTTTCTGCCTATCAATCACTTTGATTAACAACTTCACAATGGAGTTTGAGAAGATGATGGTGGTATGGCTTGCTGACAATGGTGGCCTAAATCTGTACCAATACAGTTTTCCGACAGACATCTTGATGATTGAAGTCGTCAACAGGGTAATGTATATGGTCGATAGTGCAGTTGCTGGACTGACACATAAAAGGAACATCCACGCAATCATCTTCTTCAATGTTAGGAATGCCTTCAACAGTCTATATGGTCGTCTATCTTTGAGTCGCTTGCAGATAAGGGGTCGACGCCTATCTGATGAGTGTGCTTCAGTTTTACCTCTGCCAGAGGGCTATCATCACATCTAGCGTTAATGGTAAGGCCATGTTTAAGGTTGAGTAGGATGTACTGCAGAGAAACATGCTGTGACCCCTATTGCAGATTGTTGTCTACAGTAGGGTCCTGAGGTTAACGTTCCCAGAAGGTGTTGCCTTGGTTCTGGTCATAGTGGGTTGGACCAAGCAGAACATGAAGGACATTGGCAATGAAGCCATTGAGTTAGTAAGAGGATGGCTACTCGATAAAGGACTGAAACTGGCCCTGGAGAAGACTAAGTTATTGATCGTGGGAGACTGGGGCACATTGCCTTCTGAGTACAAGATGTCTCTACACTTTGGGATATAGCTGGACAGGAGGTGTTCCATTAGGTGACATGATTGAAACCATGGTTAAAGCAGAGAAGACAATGGCCATACTGAGCAGGCTGCTCAGCAACGTGAATGGGCCAAGATCCTGGATGTGGTCCATGTACTCCAGTTTTGTTAACTCTATCCTACTATAAGGGGTACCTGCCTGGTTAAGAGTCCTGAACACATAGAATAACAGATTGACCCTTGAGTGGGTACAGAGTGAGGGGAGGGCATGCTGAATTGACAGGGGGGATATGCATGGGTGCATACCTGGACTCCAAGTAGGGTAGGAATGGGAAGGGCAGCCCTCCTGGTGAGAGGCATCTCGGTTTTCCAGAAGAGGAGGTCGGAATGCTCTAATGATCCAGGAGGGACCCCAATGGAAGGTTCAGAAGGGACTGGAGACCGGGTGGATAGACTAAGCCATGACACATGGGTATGACTGAGGCAACATCTTCTAGGCGGTTACCAGTTGCTCCTTGTTGTGTTTAAAAAAGGTTAATAAAACAAAGAAAAAGGTTAGGTTTTTTATTTCAGTTTTTCTGTCATAGACCTTTTCTGACATTACCAATAAGGTTTATAGTTGCTCGTTCTCAAGCCATATGAGTTTCAACAGGACGGACAGCTGTTTACTGCAGAAGTGACATCAAGAAGACTGAAAATTTCTGAAGTTTTTCTGGTGAGTAAATTATTCTAAATCCATGGTAGTTTATTTGGGGAAACCTTTATCCCAATATAACCTCCTACCCTTTTTGATTACAACCAAGCCCATTGGGATCTTTGTCAATCCAGACCCCCTGACCCCCTCCATCCAAAAATTATTGACCTCATTTTTGGAGTTATACATTTTACCGACCCCTTGACCACCCTTTATTTTATCGTGTGGGTACACTGGGGATGCGGAAATCAGCCCTGAATCCATTTTTTGCATTTTGAAGATTGAACTGTTTGACCATGGAGGGACAGAGATCACTGCCACTTGCAGGGACATCAAAGGCTGGAGGTTCTAAGCAACAAACGACTGTAAAACCTAAGAAAAGTCTTGGTAAAAGACTGAGGCAACTATCTTCAGAGGAAGAAGACCCGCAGGTGGGTACTGTGGTGGAAAAAACGGATCAGCTGGGACTTCTTGTCTTCAGCTTGAAACAGAACATGGAGGCTGGGTTAAAGAAGTACATAACCCATCATGAAAAGTAGCTGACAAAGATATAAAATGGTTTGCATGCGCTTACCCAGATGTCATCACCGTCACACACTACACAGGCTACAGTGACACATGCTACCCAGACTGAGAAATTGCCTAGGGAACAAGTGATACAAGAGCAGTTGAAGAATGAGTTGTCTGATGAAGAATTGAATGTGTTATTAGGAAGGAGATGGCCTACAGAAATAATATAGAAAATCACCTAAGTTAACGATCCTCCTGAGGATTTATTTTTGTGACTTCTCTAGTAGATGGACCCATGTGACCATCTGTTGCTAAGTGTCATGGGCGTAATACCAGGTGATATAGTTAAGAACGAAATGACTATCATGGAGAGGGAAGATTCCCAAAGTCAGACAAGTGTGTACATGATATATTATGAGACATCCAAGGGTGAAGAGAACACGACTTTGACTATACTGAAGGCTGTCAGAAAAAAAGGGGAAATTGGGTCTTCGATGTTTGTTGTGCCTGCTGGTAGGCTGGGAGTGTTAGTTCATAAGATGCTGGTATATTTAGTCAGACAAAGCAGACAGAATAAAAGTCTTGAAGACAAAGGAAGAAAGTCTCAAATGAGATACCATTAGTACAGGGATCAAAAAATCTACCCTGTCTACAGATGGAAGTAGGATGGTAGTAGTTAAATCCGAGGGAAAGTCTTACACTGACCTTCTTACAACAATGAAGCAGTCCGTATCTCGCGAGGAGGTAGGAGAGGTCCTTTCTTTGAGGAAGGGAATTAATAATGAATTATGTATCTGTGTGAAAGGTATACAGAAGTCTGAAGATTTTACTATAATGCTACGCAACAAATCTGCAAATTGGCAAGTGGTCATGAAAACAAGGGGTGGACATAGGATGGTAGTTCACCTACGAGATATAGACTATGACACTGATGAACAGCAGATTAAAGATGCTATAGCTCAGGTTATTGGTATTGTTAACAATTTTAAGATCTCTTCAATTAGACCAGCATACGGTGAGAAAAAAAATGCAACGGTAATAACTACCTACTGCACTGTGATTAAACTAGTGGAGGCTCGCATCCAGATTGGTGGATGCACTCTGAAGCATATATTTGGGAGCCTGAGGATAAATGCTACAGATGTAGGGGTGTCGGCCATGTGATTGCGAACTGCAAGGGAGAGAACAGACATCACCTTTGTTTCAAGTGTGCTAAGCCTGGTGATAAGAGTGCCCAATGTACAGGAACTAGGGCGTGCGCAATTTGTGGTATGAAGGGCCACTGGACTAGAAGATGTATGGCATCCAAATGAGAATATTACAAGTGAATGCTAATCGTAGTACACAGGTGCATGATATAAGCTGGGAGATGGCAATATGAATGAAGGTAGACATTGTTATAATTGCTGAACCTAATATATAGGTAATAGAAGGCCTAGGATGGATAAAAGACAGAACATCAGTTGCTGCAATAGGCTTTCCGACAATGGGGACAATGTTGGGAAATGTGGTACAGGTGTTGATTTTGTATGGACTGATCTAAGAGATTTTTTTCCAAATATCACTCTCCAAACACAAAAGTAGAAAATTTTTTAGTTTTTCTTAAAGAATTGGGCATGAAGATTGTTAAATTCAGAGGTAAAAAGGTACTCCTCTCAGGAGATTTTAATGTCAAATCTCCTGAGTTTGTGGGGTCTGTTCATAACATTAAAGGTCAACATCTGGCAAAGAAAACCAATGCTCTGGGCCGTACATGTATGAATGCTGATGAACCAACCTTCTGGCGTAATAACCCAAGCTCAGCAATAGACCTAACTTTTGTATCAGAACATGTTGTGAGACTTAATAACTGGAGAGTATTTGAAAATGAAAGCTTATCTGACCATTTTCTTATCGTTTATGAGATTATAACAATCATGCTTAGTTCAAACTATGAGAACAGTGACTTTCAGAAGGGGATGTTGCCACTTCGCTGAAGTTATTAGCAGAAGAATTGCAAATATTACTGACCTGGAAGATTTAGTTGCATTCGTAATCAAGGGCTGTGAAAAGGCAGAAGATATGGTGAAGGTACCAGAGAAGCAACATGTTTACTGGTGGAGCACCGATTTAGATACTTTACACAAAAAAACATTGTCGGCAATAAGAACAGTACAACAGGTGAATAGACGAGACTGCCAAATAGCTAAAGACAATGCTAGACAAGACTATGTCAGAGCTAGAGCTACCTATAATACCACGATAAAGCTAGCCAAACGTATGTGTTGGAAAGATCTGTGCCAGGATATTGACAAGGATCCATGGGGTTATCAATTGGTAACTGGTAAAATTGGGATGACGGTTACTGGTGACTGCTGAAATACAAGAATCCGTGAAGACACTATTTCCCAAGCATGAAGATCCGATCAAAGAAGAGATCATTGCTGAGGATACACCCCTGTTTACAATGCCTGAATTAATTGCAGCGGGTGAAAAAAAGGAGCTAAAAAAGAGCCAGTGCCGGAAAACATACCTGTAGAGACACGACAGAATATTGGTGGAGAAGGCTCCAGTTACCCACCTCAGAGTTATGAACAACATGTTGACAGGTGAACATATTCTGAAGTCGTGAAAATTATCGTGGTTAGTTTTAATAAAAAAAACCAGGAGTTTGTGAAAGTGCCGTTTCTTATAGGCCGATTTGTCTGAAGAACAATCTATGCAAGCTATCGGAGATTACTTGAGGCAAGGTTACGAGGATATATCGAAGACAGAGGAGGCTTTAGCCCTAGCCAGTACCTTTCAACCTGGGAAGTCTACGACAAACGCAGTGAAAGAGGTGATGCGTATCATAGATACTGCCGCAGCAGGAACTTGGAAAACACACAATATTCCTGTGATTATAATAATAAATGTTAAAAATGGTTTAATTCCCTCAGTTGGGAAGCTATTTTTGAAGAACTGAAAGAGAGTAAAATACTTGATTATATACGAAGAATGATTCAGAGGTACCGCCAAGAAAGGAAATTGGTTTACCGTATGATCTGTGGTGATCTGAAGTTTACAATCTTGAGTGGCATCCCTCAGAGCTCGGTTTTGGCCTGACTCTCTAGAACCTCGTTTTTGACGAGGTTCTAGGGTTGGCTTATCCAGATGTGGTAAAACCCATAGCTTTTGCGAATGACCTGGCATTACCAGATTACTGCGAGGAAAGAGGAGGATGTGACATCAGCCAAATGCGGCATTGAATGTGGTATGTGAATGGATGAAAATGAAAGGTCTTAGAATATCTTATAGCAAAACAGTAAGGATATAGATGACAGGAAGGAGAAGAATCAGAGATATTTCTATTAAAAGTGAAGAAGGCCTCATTCAATCTGTAGAAAATGTTAAGTACCTTGGAATGTGGTTAGACCACCAAAGATCATTTACTCACCACATTAAGGAAACCCGCACGAAGGTGGAGAAATACCAAAAACCTGAGTGTGTTACTAAAAGCAACAATCGGACCGAGAGCATCAATCAAATGACTATACTCACATGTGATAAACTCGATATTACTATATGGCATAACAGTATAGCATAGGGCCCTGAAAAGTCACAGAAACTGGGGGAATTTGGAAGGGGTCCAACGAAAAATTTGCCTCGAAGATAGCGTCAGCATATTCCTCGGGGTCCACTGAGGCTCTCCTGGTGGTTGCCGGGGTCCCCCCAGTACAACAGATAGTGAGAGCAAGAATAAAAGTTTCCGAGGGGATGAGTAGAGAAAACGCTAATAAAGAGCTTATAGAAGAATGGCAAAACAGGTGGAGGACCTCCAGGCAAGAGGAGTGGACTCGGCTTATAGACGAGATCAGACCGTGGCTTGGAAGGGGATTTGGTGAGCTTAGTTTCTGGCTCACCCAGTTCCTGACTGGCCATGGTTCATTCCAGGCATATCTATTTGGAAGGAATAGGGTGAATAGCCCAATATGTCTATATTGCGACCAACAGGAATGAGCAGAAGATGTTTTCTTCTAATGTTGTAGATGGGAGAATGAGAGGTCAGTGAGTGTACTGTGGTAACAGATCCAATTGATCCGGATAATGTGGTCCAGATGATGTTAACTGATGTGTATAAATTTTCGGCTGTGCCCAAATTCATTACCAAGGTTTTAAAACAAAAGGAATAGAATAGGGAAGGGTGGATAGCCCCAGTCATGAGGGGCCAGCATGCTTAGGTAAGCTGGTTTCAATGAGCAACTGGAGACTCCAGGGTCCATTAGGTTGGATATATAATGCATTAAAATAGAAGATTGTGAACCGAGACAGGTATTATTAGAAATAATAGAGAAAGGTGATAATAAAGGAAACCAGGTTGAGTCCAAATAAAAGAAGATAACAGTGATAAAGTAAAAGACTGAGACCCAAGACAGGCACTACTAGAAGACACAAATTGAACAAAAGAACTGAGACAATTGGTGAAGAATCGACCGGAGAGTGAAGAGGGGAAAGACAGCCCTCTGTAGAGCCATTGTTCGTTTGTGCTTAAGTGATGAATCATGATGATTCATGAATGATGAATCATGGGGACTCTTGACCCCCTGAGTTCAAAGACACCCCCGGGGTTGAGCTATGCTTAATTGCTGATTTGACCCCGGGTGGGGAGGAACAGTGAAATAGAAGTTTTAGTTGGTAGGGTGTGGGCACACATAGGCTCTTATAACAACACCTAGCTGAACCCGTGTGAGTCCAACACTCCCCCACTTTATATGTAAATGGTATTTCTCCGTAACACTGTAACAAAAAACAATAAAAGAAAAGGTTAGGTTAGACTGCCAGCCTCCATGGCGCATGTGGTAGTGTCTTAGTCTTTCATCCTGAGGTCCTGAGTTCGAATCCCAGTCAGATATGGCATTTTCACATACACTACTAATCATTCATCTCATACTCTGAAGCAATATCTAACGGTAGTACCAGAGGTTAAACAAAAAAAAAAGGTTAGGTCAGACGAGGCTGTGTTAGGTTTGGGTGCAGGTGTATGTGTTCTGTCAATACCCGTGGGACTCCACTGAATTCCTTGCCATCCCTTTCTGACAAGTGATCCAGTGATTCCCACTAGAGACTGTGTTGTGCTTATGGTGGGTTGGTCTTTGCATGTCATAGAGGAGGAGGGGTTTTAGTTAGTAAGAGCCTGACATGACCTTCTGTGCAGGCGCATGGTGTCTGATAAGAGATTTTCCCTTATCAGACATAAAAAAAAAAATACATTTAAAGACAACCTATAAGAATTACAAAAAAATTATGCATAAAAAATAACATGCTTCTCTCCTGTTTTCTTGGTAGTACTATTTCTACGTTCCTTAACTCTGTTAAACAATTAGAGAAACTTTGTTAAAAATAAAAAGTTAGTATTGAAATTTATTTATTAATAGAGATTTACCTGTTATCTTGTACATTTAGAATTATTTTTGAAATAAATTTCAATATTGAAAATAATTACGAAAAATTATTTTGGTTATCAGTAAACCAGAAACATTTTTTTTGCACTGAACTATGTCTTAACAACTTGATTAATATGCATACATAGTTTGATTATTTTAATTAACAACTAGATTGTTGTGAAAGAAAGAATCTCCATTAAAGCAGGTTGGTATTTTGAATGCAGTTATGAAAGAATAGTCATTTTTTCAGTGCTTCAAATAAAAAAAAGGTAGTTAGAGAAATATTGTAGGCATTTGCGAAATGATTATATTTACATTCAACACATTTTAATAGAAATTCTTTTATTTACTATCCTTTTTATATCCTGCTGCTAATTGAAATTATTAAATGATTCTAGTATCATAACAGTTAAAATACATTCATCGTTGTTAAAAACACATGGTTCAGTGCAGAAATAATTTCCTACCATAACAGAAAGCCAAAAATAAAGTTTTTTTTTAATTGGCCATCATACTGAAACTGACTAGAAAAATTTTTAATACTTCAATAGATAGACTTTTGTTCTAAACACATTTTTTTAATTTTTTTATACATCATTTAACAAAGTTATGGATTATTAAAACTGCCAACAAAAAAGAGATGAAAAATTATACTTTTCATGTGTAATTTTCCATAATTCCAACAGGTTTTCTTTAAATAGATTTTAACTCAACAATACTGAAGAATATAACAATATTTACTTTGTTACAAAACTCAATTTTTTCAATTAAGTAGTTCATAACATAGTCTTCAAAGATAGGATTTTCTTTAGAGACGAATGTTATAGTTAAAAGACAATACAAATACACAAAACGTGAAGACATTTCAGTTCACTTGTTAAATTAGCATAACACCTTTGTTATTATTTTAGTTATATGCAAAAATATACTAAGAAAAATATTAACTTTGTAAATAACTTTTAATATTAAATCATAAGCGTTGTTAATGCTCTACTACTGTACTGTCAAAATTTCTGATGAAAATCAGAAATAAATTCTATTTAGAAAGAATACATTGTTAGAGAAAACTTTTAATATAAACAAAACCTGGAGATGCTTTTTTCATATAAATTGTTTCAGGAAGTTTCTGTCAACTTTTTAGGCATATTTCTCTCATCAAAAAAAAAAAAATGGAAATGTTCATATAAACATAGTTCTGGAAATGTTTTGTTTTCAACTTACAACTAGCAAAAGATTTTGGCCAAATTTTTCCTGGATAAGCCAAATAATGCTAAACTAAAACTCTATGGTTGCAAATTATTGAATAAAGCTAATGAATGGTTTTATGTACAATCTTATATGAATTTTTTTTTTTAAGTGGTTTCAAGAGCTGTATTCCAGTAGTTTTCTGAGAAAATTGTTGTGAAACACAAAAACAGTCAAAAATTACATTTTTTTAAGTTTGGTGTAAATTTACTTTGTTAAATTGCCAATAACCAAATAAAACTTTTTCAAACAAAACAGAGAGTCTGAGAAAACTAATATAATTTAAATCAATAAAAACTAAATAAAATTTATAAAACTCAATTTTTAATGAAAATTAATGCAAAAGAAAAATTCTAATTTATAAGAAGTACCTGCTTTAATTTTTTCTCAGATGATGTTATCCATATTTAGCATTAAGTTTTAATTTATTGTACTATATTATTATTTTTTGAAGATAAAACAATATATATATATATATATATATAGGATTCAAAATTAAAACATAATTGCTTTTTATTTGTGATTTTACAATGAAAACAATTTTGGTTTTATCTAATTATTTATAGTATATATGTAATTCAAATAAAACTGGTCTCAAAAATATCATTCGAAAAGACAGAAATTATGCCCCAAAAACCAACACAATTAAAAGAAGTAAATGTAAAGAGTAATAAAGTCAAAATAGTTAACCCAATTTAAATACCTTGGAGAAATAACAACAAACAATCTTAATGAAAAAACCTCAATCCAAACAAGAACAAACTAGCTAAAGCAAAAAAAAAATAATCTGGTACACCTACAGTAAAAAATTCTATTCATAAACGCAAAAATAAGGTACTATAACATAGTTATAAAACCGGAAGCGAAATATGCAGCAGAAACACTCTTCCACCTGAATGAACAATCAAAGACTGACAGACTCCAAAAAATTGAAAGAAGAATTCAAAGAACCTGCATTAACAAAAAGTACCATAAAGACATAATGGTAGATCGATGTAGTGGTGATCCTGTCCAACAAAGTTGTGTACAAGAGTTAGAATCCATCACTGATACCATACATAAGAGGAGACTAGGATTCTTTGGACAAATCATAAGAATGCAAGATTTGAAATTTCTGAAACACAGGTACAGTAAAATTTTTACTCGAAAAAACCAGGAGAGGATGCATATAGATCAGAGAAATAAGAGAGGATCTAAGGAAACTGGCTTTACACCAGAAGACACCACAGGCAAGATAAAAAAGAAAAAATCAAAGGCAAATATACTTGCTTCACACTCAGAAGAAAGAAACTAACAACATGGACATTTTCAAGACCACAAAGGGCATGGATATCGAAATAATGAAAATGTATTGGGAGGACTGCAAGGCCCAAATAGTTCCTTTGAAGAGACTTGGATAATGGACTGACTAACGTGATCCTGTGCAATCATAAAAGATGAAAAAAAAAAATTATTTTTTATCGTCATAATAAAATTATATTTTTATAGCTATCAAACTATCAAATATGCATGTTTTTACAGATTTAACTATGAGAATACAAATTAATTTAAATTTATAATCAAGAAAATATGCATTACATGAGGAAAAAATCTTAATTTATTAAAATAATAAACAATCAAAACTGATATAATTCTGGATGAAAAATAAATTTAAAAAAAATATAATTTAAATACTGAAACAATGCCTTTCAATGAAACAGTTATTAATAAATTAGTTATAAGGTAGCAACACCCAAATCTGTTCCTGACACATTTTCTCATTTAATAAGGTTAAATGTCGACAAAAAAAAAGATGAGTATGACAACCACCAATAAAACATATCACCAAAGCTTATACCAAACTCAGTTGTAAATATGTTCTTTTATTAAAGTTCAAAATCAAGCATTTATGAAATCTAAAAAAAATTTATATTTACCATGTAGATATGATAGATTTGTCTCTCTTACATAGTAAGAGAGATAAATAATTTAAAGAAAAATTGACAATACTTTTTTAATAATTATTTAAATCATTTTTACATTTTATATAACTTTTCATCATCTGATGAAGCAGAGAACACTGCAAAAGCACTGAAAGAATGATAATTAAAAGAAAGTGTAACTTTTAAAATAATAATTATGAAATATATACAGAAAATGAAACAAAAAGTAGGCATAACAGTAGTAGAAATAGTAATTAGTAAATAAAAAGCAAGTTTTATTTTTTATTTAAGCAACTCACGCACAAAAATATTATTAAAATTTCATGTTAGTAGAAATAATTTCACCAACATTTATTAAATCTGAAATTTATTTATTAAGATTAAAGAGAAATTTCAAGACAATGATTAACTTTTTTTTTAGATCAACACATTTTGAATTATAAATAATTAATTATCTCAATTATTTTAATTTTAAAATTACATAAAAATAAAATAACATCAAACAGTTTTTAATAGTTAAAAACCTCTTATAGCAAAAATAATTCTAAAAGTAATAGAAAAATCTTTGGTGAATGGAACAAGGAAAATGTTCAAGTATGTATGTATGTATATTATAATGCAAAAGTAAAAGGTTATTTTTTTAAACATGTTCCATGTACACTAACAACAACCGGAAATTTAACTTTTGTATATGAGTATTAAGACCTTTTGACCTAATTAACCATTTCACTAGTTTAATTGGCAGAACCTCACTTCACTACTTAATTTGCCTTTGGTCCATGACTACAAAACTGTATATTACTTTTAAAGCTCTATTCGATTATAGCTTTACATAAACAAAAATTAAACTTCTATGTCTCTCTGAGACATATACTCAGCACATTGTCACAAAAATGTTTTTGTTTGTTTACTTTGTTACTGTGGATAAAGTTACGTTATGTTATTACACACATAAAAGGTAAACAAATTTTTTCTTGTATTAAAAGAGGTAAATAAGTATTTTAAAATGTACTAATTTAATTTTTACAAAACAGATTATTCAGTAATTAAAGAGACAAATGACTAGAAAAAATTATTTTCAGTTCAATGATAATAAAACTAACACTATCATTCCACATAATCCTTGACTACATCTAGGCACTTACCAATCTTTAAGTGAAATTTTTTATTCCAAGAGTAAAGCATTGTTCAGCTAGGTGTCTTGAGCCAAACCCACCAGGTTAGTCTAGTGGTGAATGCATCTTCTCAAATCAGCTGATTTGGAAGTCGAGAGTTCCAGCATTCAAGTCCTAGTAAAGTCAGTTATTTTTACATGGATTTGAATACTAGATTGTGGATACCGGTATTCTTTGGTGGTTGGGTTTCAATTAACCACACATCTCAGGAATGGTTGAACTGAGACTGTACAAAACTACACTTCATTTACACTCATACATATCATCCTCTGAAGTATTATCTGAAAGGTAATTACCAGAGGCTAAACAGGAAAAAAGAAGAAAAGGTGTCTTGAGCCAACCCACCAGGGGTTGGTCTAGCGATGAACTCATCATTGCAAATCAGCTGATTTCAAATTCGAGAGTTCTAAGATTCAATCCAAGTTAAGGCAGTTACTTTTATATAGATTAAATACTAGATCACGGATACTGTTTTTCTTTGGTGGTTGGGTTTCAATTAACCCACACATCTCAGGAATCGTCGACCTGAGGCTGTACAAGACTACAACACTTCATTTACATTCATGAATATAATCTTCATTCATCCTCTGAAGTATACCTTATGGTGGTTCTGGAGGCTAATCAGAAAAAGAAAGTGTGGTGTCTTGAGCCGTTCTTATACGGCATTCTTCAACTGTTCATTGTTGCCGAACTTGGTACCACATAAAAACTCTTTGAAAAAGACCAACAAAAAAAAATCTGAAGGTACAAGATCAAGACTTGTAAGGTAGATGTGGCTCTCGACCCTACTTTTGAGTGGTTTGGGGATACGCATTATCATGCAGAAGAATTATTCCTTTTGAGAGAGAACCAGGATGTTTCCTCCTAATTGCAGTTTTCATTCATATTCTAGCATATCACAATAGTACTCACTGTTGACTTTTTCCAGGTTTTGAATTTTTCCTGGTGGGTGAACTGGGTTGTGTCCATTCTGTACTCTTGATGTTTGGCTCAAAATGATGAAACCAAATTTCATCACAAATTATTATGCAATTCACCTTCTGATAATTACCACTATTTAAGTTTCATATGAATGTGAATTCGGGTCTCTGTGATTTTGGATCCTAACCTGCCTTGAGCAAGTTTAGTGATAATTCAGCTTATGAATAAGTGAATGGACAGTACCGATATTCAAATAAAAATTTCAGAAATTCCTCAAATTTTAATGTGTTTGTCCCTGCAAGTAAGATCATTATTGCGATTTTGCAAAGCATCAATCGAAACTTTTGCTCTTCCAATACAATAAAAATTGGTGACATTTGATCTGCCAATTTAAACTGTTCAATCCATTTATAAAAGTTTGCACAGTTAATATACTTTTTACCATACTATTTTCACTCCACAAGCGAATTTCGGCCAGTTTTACAACTTCAGATAATAAAAATCTTGCACAGCAAACGTTCTTCTATGATGTACGTTTCAAGTGGAAACAAAATTTTAAAGTAAACAAAAGAGTTTATAATAATAGAAATAGCTGATATTTTTTGTGTCAGAGGTGCCAACCTGAACATCAGATAGTTAAAAGGTTTATTGTATTAAATAGTTTTTCTGCTATTGCCACTGCCATTTGTCTCTTTAACTACTGAATAACCCTTGTATTTAAACCCAGGAAATAGTTGTAATTTTTGTAGACTTTCATTTGTTATCTTTGGCATGCTAGAAAGTTTTTATCAAAATTTCCTTTTTTTCCTTTGTAATTTTCCGCTTACTTTGAAATATTTGGATGTAGGTGTAGGTTACCATTTACCCATTTACACACTTTACAAGTATATTTCTTAGGAAAAAATAGTTCACTTATTGTAAAATTCTTTTTTTGTAGCTCACAAATTAATAGTATAAGCCCATGTATACATTTGCATAGAGTTAAAAAAAGTTTTTTTTATAAAAACTTATTCGATTTAATGTAATTTCAAAAATAAAAACTATGAAAAACACACAGTAACATTTGAATAAACAAAGTTCAATGTAGCTGCAAATTTAATGGTCAATGAGATGATAATTTTGGAGGTAATTTCTTATTTAAAAAATTTTTTCTTACAGAAATTAGTCAGTACGTGGTAAAAAAAAAAAAAATACAGGGATGTATTCATAATGTTTAAGGGTAAATAAAAAATTCACTAATAATTTTTTTGTTGCCAATAATAGAATCAATTGCTATGGGCTAGTAAAAAATTAATGAATAGTGAAGGGGTTAAATGCCATAAAATCATAAAAATATATAAAAGAATATCATAAATTATGGTTTTACATAAAAATAATTAGATTTAGCATAAGCAAAAACATTACTGTGTTAATTTCTGGAGCATGCAATGAAAATAATATTAAAAATTCTAAGAATTTTCCTCTTTATTAAATGTACTTCAAAAGAAAGAATACAAAGACAGAATATAAAAAGTGTTTTAAAAAATGTGATAAATTGTGCTATAATATTCTGTGATAAAATAATGGAAGGAAATAATTCAAGTGTATGCTGCTTTAAATAAGATTTTCAAGAACAAAAATTTACGTGATAAAAATATTGTGCCTAATTTATTCAGCCTTTTTATTTTCTACATTCTGAAAATTTATACTTACAGTAAATCATTTAATTTACCAAATCTCTGGAGAGATAGAGATAATATTTTAAGTATTAAGAATAAACTACTTAAAATTAAATTTACTGATGGCACTATAAATTTCTTTTTTTTTTAAAAATCAACATCATCGATTTTGTTAATAGACCACTTGCAAAGTTAATAATATTATACAGCATTTTACTTTCACCTGTTGAACTAATAATGAGAAAGGATCAAGAAAACAGAAAAACAATTTACTCACCAGGGTAGTTTACGATCTTACCCATGATTCAGACCAATCTAATCCTACCCATATTCTAAAATGTTATTTATACAAATTCTGAATTTTAAATTTCATAATTATTTCATAAAAATTCATTAAGTGAATCACTAAAATTATCATTTTTTGCATATAAGACCCACAAACTATAGTGATTTTCCAGTAAAAATCCCAATAATAAATAAAACATAAAATCAATTCATTTTTTATATGCAAAAAACTAGAAAAAAATTACCAGCTAAACATAAAGAAAAAATGTCACACTAAAAGTTACTAAAATAAATATTTAGTTTTGCAAAATGATTAGAAAGAATAGCCATAATCCACGTTCAATGCAACTAATCATTTTTGGAATAAATGATCTAAACTTTCAATTAGCAAAAATGGCAATGAAAATAATTTAACATAAATTACAGCAATCACCATCTTTCTGCATTAAAATGATTACTTTATAAAAATTTTATTTCTTTAAATATAATTACAATCTGATCAAGAAGAATCTATAAGACAAATGAACATATCTGATTAACAGGGTTATATAAATACAAAATAAATGTACCTTAATTATTTGCTTATTTAATAAACAACTTAAATGGAACAGCAATGGTTAACACTACCTCAATATCTCTAACTAATCTGCTCAACTTAGAAATGAAAACTAAAATTGAATTACATATTTCCAATGGGTTTAGCTGGACAGACAGTAAGTTTGTACTTACATTCTCAGGGCATTGAAAATTCTGTTAATATATTAAACCAAATTTATAAAAAAAATGTATTTATTATTCTCAAAGCAGCAATATGCTTACACCCAATTACAGTTACATGAAGACAGACAAATTACGCAGTATATGAAAAATGTCAACCTACTGATATTTGAACATAGAACTTACTGAATGAAAGCCAAAATGGTAATAAAAATGACTTACTACCATTTCATCACAGAGGTCGGCTCCATAGTGCATAATAAAATTGAGTACAGTATTTTATGATTGTTTTTTAAATTCAAAGTTAATTTTTAAAGTTAATAAAAACACTTTCAATATTTACATATAATACATGTGATTTTTTCATAATATGCAATATACATCACACACAGTTAGAACTTTAATGCAAAGAAATGCATTTTATTAAAGACACAACCAAGCTCAAAAACTTTACTACCGAAGCCATAATTAAACAAAAAACCCCTGATAAATCGTAGAAAAAAATTGTACATTTCTCTCAGCACAGTGAAAACATGAAAAAATACTGTTGAAATATTTAACATTGGCATTAATGCAGCTACTCTTAAATAACTAATTTCTGTCCCTGACAATGAAAAGATTGGTCTAAACTTGGTAAGAGAAAGCAGGAAACTAGAAACTAATCTTTAAAGACAAATTTAGGATTGCGAATTGGTTTACTGGGAAATTTATAAAGAAAATGGATTACTCTGAAGGTGAATCAAATATAATGAGATTTTTCATATATTTTTTTTTAATTTGCATTAAAAAAAGAAACAACTAAACAAGTTTACATAATTTTTCTAGACAATCTTCACCCTTGCAAATGTATTTTTCCCAGGGGATTGGCAGCTTTTGATACCACCATCGTAAAAAGAACTGGATTGTGTCAGCAGCCAATTGTATACAAACTGCTCTACCTTATTATTTTCTTTGAATTGTAGGCTTCCCCTCACAGAGCTTCTTTAATTAAAATTAAATAGATAAAATAAATAGATGAAAATCATAGGCTGATCTGTGTGGAAGGTGTTCAAGTGGGGTACACTTCATTTCCATCAGTTTTTCATTTGTGATAGCTGCAGTATATGAGGCCTTGTGTTGTCATGGAGAAGGATCAGTCCTTATATTGGTTGGCCATGAGTTTTGCATTGATAAGCAAGTTTAAACTCACTTAAAAGCTCACAGTAGTTCACCACATTGATGGTGATAATCATTGAAAATTCTGACCTAAATTAATGCGGTGATTATTAATTTGAATAAGCCAATTCATTTAAATTGGCGAATTTATTTGTATTTTATTTTATTATAAATTACTTTGTTATATGGATTTCTTAATATCAAAAATTCCTTCTTAAAATAGAATTTTAAGAAATATGACATCATGCTTGAAAAATGAACAAATGTTTTCTAAACAAAGAGCTTTATGTTTGTGTGAGTACACATACACACACAGACTTCATAATTCAGAGAAATAGTGGTGGGGTTAGATCAGTGAGACCATCAGAAAGCATAAATTATGTGTTGGATTTCAACATGATTAGTTTAGTGCACTGAGCATGTTAAAAAAAAACTGATCAGGAAATTCATAAACTATGATTTGTATGGAATACAGGTATGAGAATTTAATGTCAAAGGCCTATCCATAAAAAACATTTCATGGATCTATCAGAAGATTGCTTATCCATTGACTTTTTTAATAATACATTAAAAAATATTACTTATTATTGAAAATGTAACATGTTATAATGACAAATTATGTTTAAAATTATAATTAAAATTAATTTTGGATTGGCCAATTCCTTAGTACTATAAGTATTAACAAGATATTTTGTTATGTTCTGATGTGTACAAGTAGTTACATAATAGTGGTTCTACGAACTCAAGTAGACTAGTTATGGGAGTACTGAGTCAAATGTGTTTATTGTAATTTTTCTTTATTTTTATTAATAATGTGTATTATTCATTGCTGTCAGTAATATTTTTTGATTTGTTGAGTTATTGTAATTTTTTTTGTAAAACTTGAGAGAAGCATAAGCAACATAGTCCTAGTACGTTGTTTTGCAAATCCCAAAAATAGTAAGTCAATTTTTTGTTTATTAAAAATTTATTCTTTAAAAATTATAAAAATTTGTTTTTTGTGTTTTATTTAAATTTGATGTTTTATCAGAAGCTTACAATATGGCCCTGAACTGGGACCAGAAGCTCACACATGAAAAAAAAGTCAAAATGCAAAACATTGTGTTGAACCCAAAAAAACAGTGGCAAGCACCTTGTTAGCTAGCAACTGAGTCTTGGCTTTCAAGGGGGTTGCCTTACTCTTCTTTCTCCATTCCATGCTGGTTTGTTTTTAATTCAGGCATGTTATGATGAACCCACATTTCATCACATGTTAAAAATGCATCAAAAAGAGGTTTCTTGAACTGGAAATGATCACACAACTGCAAATGTGCCAGCTTCTGTTCTGCAGACAAAAATTTAGGGCCAATCGAGCAGACACTTTATGAAACTTTAAATCTTTTCTGATTATGGATAACTTATTCTGACCTAGTACCGTAACTTATTCCAACCTCAGAAGAAATTTTGGAAACTGTTAAATGTTATTCACCCTTCAGGTCAAGAATGATGTGAGATGACAATTGTGGCTCTCATTTTCACCTTCTTCATTGCCTTACATTAATTTTTTTATGCCAGGCAAAATTATGTAGCCTTGACAGTGTTTGATCCCCAAACTGTGCTGTCAGTTTCCACAGAATTTTAGCCAGTTTTATTTCCTCACAAAGGAGAAATTTGATGATGTGTTGCGCAATGGAAGGAATGTACCTCTTTCTCAGATATCTCATGTGCAATCTACTGACAAGATCTCACAAGGATAGCTGGCCTCTCTCCCAACTCCTGACATCCCCACTCATTTTGAAACAACAGCCTGCTTTCTTCAGTATTATTAGCTCAAAATGAAAAATCTCATTTATATGATATATCCTCATATATTAGAATAAGGGATCAATATTTTAGCTTTTAAATTTCTTAAAATTTTTTTGCAGTTAAATCATGAACATTTTCTATTGTATGATTATATCATATAATCACTGTAATGCTTTATTATAATGTTAACATAAGTATTTTTTTTTGGAAAATAAAAAATATTTCTTTGTTGACAGATTTTGCTCTAGGCCTTCTTTTAAACAATGTTTTTTTGCCTTAAGTAAATATAAGGGAAGCTAAGTAGGACATGGTGGTTGGTCCAGGTAGAAAGTTTAAGTAGTATAGATTATATTGTAAACAAACATTTTCCATTCTGATTGGCTTGCTTATAGTGTTGATTATTTATTATTAGTTTTCTCTCATTTTGTAAATGCATTATATTCTGTTCAAATGCAATATTATTTCTTTATTACTTTATATATGAAATTTTTTGTTCATGTATTTATTTTTACAATTTTTTTATTACTATGGAATTAAAAATTATAATGGACATCTACCTCTAGTTTTTTACTTTTTTTAAATAATTCTTGAGCATTTTCTTAGTTATTTTAATATCACTAATTTAAATGTTTTAAGTAACTAAAAAACACCCTAAAGATTAATACAATGGCACAATAACATAAAACTACAACATAAACTTAATTGCTATGTCAATAAACAAAAAAAAAATGTTAGGTAACAAAAAAAAAATGTAGTGAATATAAAAAGTTAAAATACAATTAAAAAGTTAATACTGAAAACTAAAAAAAAAAAATTAAAAGAAAAGTATACCTTGTGTTTCTTAGATAATGATGGCCGTCTTATTTTATTAACCCATGTTTCAATAAATCTAAGAAAACTTTCAGCTAAATGATTTTTCTCTTCTAATGTCATCGGTGCATAAAGATCACAGTGTTCTGAACCATCAAGTATTTTACGTGTTGGTGATTGACAAAGAGGTAAAACATAAACTCTGTACCTCCAATATTTTAAACTCTAAAACAAAATAATAAGATTTTAATCGAGTTCAAAATTTGATTAAAAATTCACATTTTTAGAAATAACACTACCAGAATTGGTGTTTATCTCAAATCCTAAATTCTAAAAATTAATCTTCATTAAAAGAAAATGATAAAAGAAACGAGCCTTCAGTAAGAAATATAATTTGTTTACATCAAAAATTAATTTAAATGTCAGGAAAAGATTTTTGAAAGTGTATGTTTGGAGTGTCGCTTTATATGGAAGTGAAACTTGGACAATCGGAGTATCTGAGAAGAAAAGATTAGAAGCTTTTGAAATGTGGTGCTATAGGAGAATGTTAAAAATCAGATTGGTGGATAAAGTGACAAATGAAGAGGTATTGCGGCAAATAGATGAAGAAAGTAGCATTTGGAAAAATATAGTTAAAAGAAGATACAGACTTATAGGCCACATACTAAGGCATCCTGGAATAGTCGCTTTAATATTGGAAGGACAAGTAGAAGGGAAAAATTGTGTAGGCAGGCCACGTTTGGAGTATGTAAAACAAATTGTTGGGGATGTAGGATGTACAGGGTATACTGAAATGAAACGACTAGCACTAGATAGGGAATCTTGGAGAGCTGCATCAAACCAGTCAAATGACTGAAGACAAAAAAAAAGAAAAAAAAAAGAAAATGTTTCTTATAATCTTCTCGGTCAATTTTTGCAAGTTTTCTTCTCTTCAACATTTTATTCCTTTTCTTACTCCAGGAAATCATTGATTTTATTTGATTAATGCTTCTACTACTAAACAGAATTTTCCATTTTGTTATTTTTTTAAATTTATTATAAAAGTTTTTTATTCAATTCAATTTTTTATTTATTGGCTACCTGATTTTTTTTATTCAGAGGGCATTTTGAAAGGTACATTTTTCTTTTTATAAATGTTCAATGCATATAATTCCCCCATTAGTAACATTATATTATAAACAGAACTTTTTAAATTATTCATAAAATAAAAGGAAGGATCAACGAAAAAAAACAAATTTATTTTTACGTTACCACATATAATCTGACTAGAAGAGATTTTCTTTCCTTAATCAATACTATACAGGATCGGATGAAGCATTACCAACAAACCTTATTCTACCTCCAACTTGAATTATAATAAGATTATTGTACAGCAAATGCAAAAAAATTATTAGTTGATTAAGTAAAACAAAAGAAGGTGTAATAAAAGAAATGAAAACTAGTTTTCATGTCAAATGGTGATGGAGCTTCAAAAGAACAACAACAGAGAATGATGGACAGCTTAATTCTGAGTAGTATAAGTTGATAAAAAGTGCCATTTTTGAAGAAAATGGCAAAGCATAAAACAAAACAATAAGGTTCTAAAAATATTACCTCTGAAAGGAGATATGCTGGCCACATCTCAATCATATTATCACCCATCTGCCTGGCAACAGGTCCTTTATGCTCTTACTCCTAACTCCCCTTGTAGTTGTCAATCTTCACCTCATCTATTAACTCCATCCTTCTTTTTCCTTTTCTTTCTTTCTCCTTCTACCGACACTTCTGATGTGGTTGTCAAAAATCCACTTCTTTTAATTACATGACCTAATCAGTTTTCATTTCTTTTTTGTAATTCTGCTTAAGTGCTCTTTCTTCTTGCTCATTATTTCCACACTTCTCAATTTATCTGTCCAACTTACTTTCTGCATCCTTCTCCATATCTACTTATCAAAAGTCTCGATCCAATCCCTCTCCCTTTTCATCACCCACACTTCACTTCCATAAAACAAGAACTAACATCTCTATGGTATATACATTGTTAAACAATTATTAACATGAAATGTTTGAAACTAAGTTTTTTTAAATTAAGAAAAATCTAATAGCTAAGATTAAACAGAATGGAATGCAAGTGATATACAAAACTTGCAAATTTATTAAGTCCTCTTAGTACTTAAATGATGGGAGCATAGGCACCATGTAATGGTCTTAATCAATATGAATTCTGATCTTTAAATAAAGATTAACTAAATATTTTAAGAAATATTCAGTTAAATTCTTGATGTACTTAAATGACTCACAATTGTAATTTACTTTGCAGTATCTTCAAACACTTTTCCACAACATGAAAGTTTCCAAAATAATAGTAAAAGATATAGAAAACATTTAAACTTTATGTCCTTAATAATAATCATCACCATCATTGCCTTTTCTTTGTATTCGGCAACCTGGAACCCCCTTAAGTATATTATTATCAATTAAAACCAACAGATTAGATGACATATGGCTATAAATTTTATCTGTGTTTGATAATACAATGTGGGGTAGAAACTCCAGATGACCGAAACAATATTTTACAGTTCAAAATGTACCTAAACATATCAGTTTGCATGAATTAATCATGAACAATCTACTCTCACTGTTTCCTAACTTACACTGATAAAGATCTACCACAAATTTAACTACACATTATACTACTGAACAATTTAAAAGTGAGTTTCATAAATTTCTAATGCTGTATGGACGTAGAGATCACTACTATCATCTGTATAGAGTAACATAGTAATAGAAATTCTATAGTAAGCAATAACACAGAAAGAAAGCGATTAACAAATACTAAGTCATTAAACTTAACTAAAAAGAGGACTGATAATTTTTAGAGGTCCTTCCAAAAGGGTTTGACGTTCGGGTCAGAAAAATGCCATCTTAACCGATAATTTAAATCACTGATCATTTTAAATAAATAAAAATACAAATAAAAGCATGACTTTTACTATTGTGAATAATATGTTTACAGTGATTTTTCATGTTGAAAAAGTTTTTTTTTTGAAAAACTAATTTCACAGTAATTCATTTATCTGTCTTACATTAATATATTTATTAATAAACTTTATTTTACCTCAGCTAGTGCAAAATCTGTATCACCACGAGTACAAATATAATGATCAAGATAGTTCCAATTATAGTTTTCTAATTTTTCGGTATTAAATGATACCCATGATACCTCATAAGTGTCATGATCAGGAGCCTGGAATCTGTACCTATAATGAATACTAAATGGTGGATACGGGTGCCTGGAAATAACAAATCAAACAGGTTAATAATGTTTATAATATCTTGGTTAATTTTTTTTTTTAACTTAAAATAATAAGTTTATTAATGGCATATTAAATGTTTACAAATAGTTAACCATAATGTAATCAGGCTGATTTAAATTGAATGGAAATTTTGGATGTTTTTCAGTAGTAAAAATTATAATTTTTTTTTTTAAATCTGGATGTGTGAATAACTGAAAATTTGAAAGCATTTGCTTTCAAATTTTCTTTCCTGGGTGAAAAATGCTTCCACGTTATCAACACTCAAAATGCTTTCAAGATCTACACAGTTAATGTACCTTTATATTAAATGTTACTATTCACTACTATATTAATGTTATTACACTATATTACTGTTACTACTCTACTATTAGTTACTGTCTGCAGTTTAAAATCTCATGAACTTTCAGAGGCCTAATGATTGTCATCAACTATTATGCAGTCTTGTGAATTTATTTTAGAAGATATACAAACATGTAGATGTCCATTGTAATTCTATTTTATGAGAGATTAGGAAACTTGACTTTTTAGAAAGAAATTCCAGCTATTAAACTTATTGCAATGTTTCTGGTCAGGTCATAGGCAGGATGCCTTTATCATATTTTAGCAAAGAAGCATTGGTAATGGACTAAGAGGTGGCTGAAGAGGTGAGTAAGAGGTGACCTGTAGAGTCCAAACAAATACTGAAGGAATCAAGGATAAAATAAAAAAGGCCCCTGTTGAGAAATCACAGCTTAAGTCAACCAACCTCACCCATAACTTCAAGGCTCCTTCTAGCAATATGGATCCATCCAATCACAAAGAAAGTATAATTAGAAAAAAAAATTAACTGTGAAGTTAGTTAAGTAAAATCAATCTATTTATTAGCAAGATATTATGAGCTAAGTAAGTACACTTAGCTAGGAATAGGAAAAAAATTGACATACATTGTTGCACTTTGGACTTAATGTAAATCACATGCCTTTTGAGCATTTTGGAGTGCCAAAAAAAACTAAAATATGTTAAAAAACATTTTTTTAAATATTTTTTTATTTATTTTTTGTTACAATAATAAGTCAATGACTGAATTAAAAAAATGAAAGAATAAAAATATAAATAAGAAACCTTGGTCGATAACGGGTGACACGTATTTCTGAACCATTTAAAACAATACGATGAAAAACACGTCCGATACTTAATTTAAATTCACGAGCAGGTTCAACATCTTGTGTACGAGGCCCAACTACAGCACTTGTTGCACTACTAGTTGTGTTTGACGTTTGTCCAGGTGTACCGGCTATTAATGAATTTCCACATTCAACAATTAATTGAAATCCCTGAAACAAAATATATAAAGAAGAATTTATTTTCTCAAAACAATTAATTTAATTCTTCAAAAAATTAATCTACCAAAAATATATTTATAATTTTTTAGTCTGTAAAGAAAAATCAATTGCAGACATAAAACTTCAACAAATTGTGAGGTAAAATAAACTAAATTTTCATTACCAGTTCAAAAACTTTCATTACCGGTAACAATCCAGTTTAAAAGATTTCTATTGTCATCAACAATTTTAATGACTGAATAAATAATACAGCACACTAATCTTTAATGTGCTGCAATCTGCTGTGCTCTGTCTGTCAGGTTGAAACTTACAAAACCTAGAAAAAAAAATTCTCAACTAGTACCATTTATCCGATAGATAGCACCAATATTATCGCTGTAACAAGCTAAATTCAATTAAAGGGTCAGAGCATGGGAACATAATTGCCACTCTATTATAAAACATAAAAAAGGAATACTAATGATTTATGTTGATATGTCTTGCATCAGAAAGCAAAAAAAAAACTTCAGCAAGATATAACAGTCAGTTTAGGCATCTAAACTAAAGCTGAAACAATATATAAAGAATGATTTTGTTATAAAAAAGACATCGAACCAACAGTTTAATAAGTTTAATTGGGGCAGTCTTATTCCATGAGACACATATCTCACATACAACATCAGGTGCTTCACACGGTGTATTATATGCAGCCAACAAGTTGAAATTTATTCTGTAAAACAATGAAAGTTTTAAAAATAAATTGTCTGAAAGAATTTGGTGCCATTTTGTAATGGTGTAAACTATATTTTGATCTGTTTATAATCCAACAATTCAATGAAAATCAGATCAGTAAAATATTCTCACTTACTCGCTCCATTTTTATATATAAATCAATGTCCAGTAGTGGGTTCACATTTATGCAGGATGCCTTATGAAGAAAACAGAAGGAATTTCAGAACATGTTCTACAAGTAAAAATAAAGAAAAATGTTCAAGTAAATATGAATCTAGAAATATGGTTTGTACAGTTACACCTTGTAAAAGATTTAATAATATTAATTTCTATTCCAAGGGTAAAATGAGGTCACACTGAAATTTGTGTGGCTTAAACTAAGGAGTAAAAAAGGTTTCATATGGTTTGTGACCTGAAAAGTTGAATAAAACAAGACCCAAAACTGTATCTTTAGTAATTTTTGAAAAAGTTATTTTAAAACAAAAAATTAGTGGGTGTGAAGTAATAAGTTAATAAATTATCAATAAACAAATAAAACTTTTCAAAAAAACTGTAGAGGATTTAATTTTGAAAAAATCTATGTAAGCAACAAACATATATAGAGAACATGAGAATATGTAGAAGAGTTTAAGAAATCTAACTTTTATCAAAAACCAAAGAGATCGAAACGTGGCAGAAGAGTACTGTATCATAATTTTAAAGAGAATTAAAAGAAGTAATTGGAAAATATCCAGAAACAAAATCAGCCATTACAAATAAATAAAAACTTATTCCAGATTTACTATTATAATTATTAAAAATTCCTCCAACACTACTTACACAATTTTCTGCTTGATTTAGATTTTTTTGGTTGGTTCTTCTTAATGTATCAGGACTGTTTCAGTTAATTTCAACCGGTTTGAACATTTTTGTGAATAATTCTTCTTTTTTAGTTACTTTTGTTCATATACAAACATTTCTATTTTCATTTGTAGTACATATTCCAAAATGTTTTCAATTTCTTTATGAATACCTTTCTTTTCTCTGTTTAGCCTCTGAAGTAATAACCATAAGTTATTACTTCAGAGGATGAATGAGGATGATATGTATGAATATAAATTAAGTGTAGTCTTGTACAGTCTCAGGTCAACCATTCCTGAGATGTGTAGTTAACTGAAACCCAACCATCAAAGAACACTGGTATCCACAATCTAGTATTCAAATCCATATAAAAGAGATGCCTACACATATATATGTGAGGGACGATCAGAAAGTAAGTTACACTTCCTCTATGAAACAAATACATATTTATAAGACAATTTTTTTTTATTGAACAAAAAGCTTCATATTTTTATCTATTTTTTGACATATTAACCAAGTTTTTCTAAACACTTTTCATACCTTATGATAAGTTTTTCAGTTCCACTCTCATAAAAATTTCGTCAAATTTCCTTCAACCATTTAAGGACCGCTTCCTTCAGTCCATCATTAGTGAAACGCTCCCCTCCCAGGTCTCGCTTGAGAGGACCAAACAGGTGGTAGTCGCAGGGTGTTAGGTCAGGGCTGTAAGGTGGATGAGACCACACTTCCCACTTGAATTTTTGCAGTAACTCCTTTGTTACATGAGCTGAATGAGGAGCATCAATGTCATGAAGTAAAATGACCCCATTGCTCAGTCTTCCAGGTCTTCAATCTTTACTGGCTTTATGCAATTTTTTTAGTCTCACAATAAGATTCGGCATTGATTGTTGTTCCTCGGGGAATAAATTCAGTGTAAACAACTCCCTCAGAATCAAAAAAGACTGTCGGCATAACCTATCGAACATGTGGAAATGTTTGCACTTTTTTTTGGCATGGCGAATTTTTGTGTCTCCGTTCATGTGATGCTCATTTAGTTTCAGGAGTGTAATGAAGCACCCAGCTCTCATCCCCTGTGATGATCTGTTTCAAAAACTGTCCCAAACAAACTACCATAACTGATGTTAAGTTCACTCGCAATCTCTCTAATTTTAATGTGCTGGTCACTCAAGATCACTTCATTCACGTGTTCCACGTTACCTGTTGTGTCTGCAGTTGAAGGACACCCAGCATGCAGTTCGTCACTCACATTTGTTTTTCCGTTTCTGAACATTTGGCACCATTTTGTGATCATAGGGCATGACACTGCATTCTCATTGTACACCTCAACAACTTGGTGATGAATTTCACAACAATTGTAATTTTTTACCCACAAAAATTGGACTGCTGAATGCATTTTTAATCTGGACAAAATCCCTATAGGACACGCCATATTGACAACAACACTACACACATATTGAAAATCATACAGAATTGCTGCTGGGGGAGTGTGAAGACAACACAACCAGTGCTGTCACTACAAGACATTAACATGTACCTTTCAGTTCAAGAACATGGCGAGGGTGTAACTTATTTTTTGACACATCTCTCATATGTACAGAGTTTGTTTTTGCTTAAAACTTAAAAATCAATGGGTCAACCTGAAAAATTCTTTCACAATTTTTTTTTTTGTTTAACTTCAAGGATGGCTTTAAATTAAACATTTATCCAAATAATTTCATTACTTGGTGGGCAATAAAACTTAGGCAGCATGTTGTATTTCAAAGAGCAACTGTCTAATTCTAGTTGGAAGATTTTTAACAACAGTTTTGACAGCAAATCTAATTCTAGCTGTCTAACTCCAGTTTTAAGATGAAATAGCTGACTTATTAAATGTTGAAAAAAATTAGAGAATTTTTTTTTAAAGATTCCATATCATATATGGAATCATTTCACAATGTAAAAATATAATGATCAGATTTGAGATATTAATTCACAAATGGCTGTTAGAAATTCATATTCAGATTTTTTCAAAGAATTAGTTTAATATTAGAGCCTTACAATCGTAAGGCTCTAATATTAAACTAAACAACACAGAACATTCAATATGATCATGAAGTAAGAGTCCTGCTTGTTTCTTAGGATTTTGTGATTTGAATTATTCACATGTATATAAAAAAGATGAACTGAACCTCCTACCAACATCTGAAAGTTCTGGAAATATAAGAAGCACGTTACAATAAGCTTGAACTGAGCTTGGTCACTCATTTAAAATGAGTAACCACTTTAGATCATTATGTTAACATATAAATTACAAATAAATATGCAAAGTATTACGATAATGAAAAGAAAACTCTCTAAATGAAGCTTCACGGAAAATCCTGAAATAGATATTACATGGATGTTGTAACAAAAAATATCTAAAAAAGGTACTGAATACAGTAACTTCTAGCAACAAATTTAGTAAATAAAATAAATAATTTTACATTTTACCTGAGCAAGTCTTTGTGAAACTAATTCCTGGAAGACTTCCTGAGTGGATAATGGCTTCCTATAAATCGCTCGTTGCTGAGCATAATCTGCATTTACATCATCCGGCAACAGATTATAATCAGAAAATACATAATCATTTTTTAAACAATGCTCATCAGGAAAATAATCAGTAGTAATTGGTAAACATGCTGGAATTGTTAATGACTTCCAATCAACACCTATTATAAAGATAGAAACAGTGATTTAATACATATTAATATTTTAATGACAATAAGAAAAAGATAATAACAACAATCATAATACTACAGTAACAGACAAAATAAACCATATGTTACAACAAAGAATTTATAAAATTTATTGAATAATATTTTTCATTCCATCATACACTGAATTAAAAATTATAATATTAAAAAATATGTTTACCACAAGATATTTTTCACATTATGACTTTGAACAAGATTCTTAAAAGGGACATAACATCAAATGACATTTCCCTTTAAAGCTGTACTAAAATTTAAATCTAAGCAGTAAATGATTGCAGGTCTTCCAAAATATAAAACAGAGCTGTGCGCTATAATCTATTTAAGGGAAAACAAAGATTCGGCACAATATTAAAAAAAATATATATATATATATATCACACATACTCGTATAGATATATTTTTTTAAACATATTTACTACTGTATCAAATAACGCAATTTAAATTATTAAAATATTATAACCAACAGATACAGTCAGAATAAAAAGGTAAGAAAACTTACCTAACTGTAGAGCTTTTGGAGTGTCACATCCATTCAAGCAAATTGAATACTATAGAACAATATTTAAACTGGTAAACCTGATATAATAACTAAATGATTTAACTATAATACCACTCATTATCATGCCATAATAGGTAGTAGAGGTTTTAATTTATTGACATAATATATACACACATACTGATGAAATTTATTTTAATTTAATTTTATTTTAATTAATGTGTAATTTATATTTTTGATTGGTGAATATGGTGTTACTCTTTGGAGTTAAGTGTTCTTACCTTTTTATTTTATATCTGGAGGTTATAATATTATAATTTTTTAACACACACATGAGCGCACGTGCACACGAGCTTCAACATCCAACACCATCTGAATTTATTGGTCTAAACAGAAGTTGGACCTGAAGAAAGGTGCCATTTAATTGTGGGGTTGGAAATAGTGTTCTTTAGTCACTTTCTAACACTATCTCTATAGTGATAACATGACAAATCCTTTTTAGTTTAAATTTTAGGGCGACTTGAATGAGCTTTGATTTGATGGTTGTTTTGATTATCTTGACAAAAACCAAAAAGTAAATAATAATTCAATTTGAGAAAAGTTTTAAAAACTAAAAAGAAACCTAACTTTTTAAATAATATTCAAATGTATTGACACTCAATATTCTATTAGTAGTGCTCATAGTGGGACTCTTTAGAAGTAATATTCCATTTGCATACTGTTTCATTTTCAGCCTACAGCTATGTAAATGAGTTGTGTTTTGTACTTTCCATGATTTTTTGATAAAAAAGAAAATGAAGACTCTAGAAGAGCAATATGTTCATGCAGAATTCTGTTCTAAATTGTGCAAGATGTACAAAAAACTGAAAATGCTGTGAAAAGCTGATGGGAAAGAATGTATGAGGAGCCTTACACTGTGTTATGATTGGTATCAGCGCTTTGAACTGAACTTGCCAATGATGTTCCAAATGTAAATATGATAATTGTCTTCTACATTTGGAATTGAGTCCTTGATTGGAAGTGAAAAGTACATTGGAAGTAAAAGTACATCTCATATGGCGATAATATTAATAAATTTTATTTAGAAGTATTGTAATGCTTGAGACTGTCAGAAATAGACTTGAAACATATATTATAATTATGTAAAACATATTTGTTACATATACATATATATATATATATATATATAAATATACATTTCTCTGGGCTGTACTCAAATAGACCGGAAACATGGTTGCTGCACCATTGACAGTGTTCCTGCACATTCACCACTCCTTAATCAAGGGTTTTGGTAAAGCACCAACTGTTGTGTTCCACTTCCATATTCACCTTATGTAACGGTGAACTTCTTTCCACTTCCAATAATGAAAGCCACCTCAGAAGAATATCTTTTCTAGATAATAGAAAGAAATATACTTTGGGTTAGCGTACTACAAAATGTGTGTACCACAATACATTCCAATAGTGCAAAAAATGCTGAGAGCACTGTATATTAACAGTCGAGGTCAGTACTTTGAAGGAGATAAATTTAATTAATTCTTATAAAAAGTAAACAGAAAATTTTTGAAAAAGTCTGATTTATTTTTTGACAAACCTTGCATGAGCAGTGTTGTGAGTGATTTAGTAATTTCAAATTAGAGTAATGATCAAAAACAATGAAACATGTGGATAGATGACAGCTCAATTATGACAATTACACTGGAAAGTAATTTTCATCATACTTATTATCATGGAAAATTATTGGCTGACTGTCTACAAGGTTTATAAAAAGTGGGAATTTGTACAAGTTCCTGCCACCTGTTTTAGCAAAAAAAAATAAAAAAATAATAATAACTCCTGACCATGAACAAACAAAAAAAAAAATTTTAACAAGTGATGAAATGAGGGGGGTGTATGGTTGCAACATGGAAACCAAAGCACAACCATCACAGTGGATGGTAAAATAATCACTGTTCCCAAAAATTGCACAACAAGGTTGCTCCAACATGAAGGTCATATTGATTGCATTTTTTTACTATAAACTTGTCATTAAGCTGGAGTTTGTCCACTAAGGTCAAACTTACAGGAAAGAATTTTATTTGACAGTAATGTAGTATTTAAGGAATGTAATGAGAATGAACCAGCTGGAAGTGTAGGTAGGTAATTCATGGATGATGCACCATGGTTGGTTAACGCATATGCACATGTGTTAGTGAATTTCTTACTAGAGTTTTTAAAGAAACATATACTGACAATACCCTACACTCTCCAACTTGACTCTTGCAGATATTTTTTTTCAAAATTACAAATTGAACTTGAAAGGTAATCATTTTTAAACAATTCAAGAAGTTAAAGAAAATTCACTGTGAGACCTTAGAGACATAAGAAAGTAATTCTAGGTTGAGACAAAAAAACATATCACATCAATAATGGATTTTAGAATAGCTATATCTAGTTGACTTACATATAGATAGATTTTAGAAATAGGATGTCAAGCTTTATCTAAGCTTGGCATCCTACTTTTGTGTACTTTAATGCACACTACAATGTTTTCTACTTTAATATACTTCAATCATTAGTTTGATTTTTTATTTAATCCCTAAGGACTCTAGTACCAGGGCAGTCCCACATCAGAAATTACTAACAAACTAAGCCCTAATAAGGAAGTACCCTAGTGGCTAATTCAAGGTGTCGGCATAATGCCATAGATGGATCCAGAGCAGAACAAACAAAATTCCGTAATATCTATTCAAAGATGAAAAAATTAGTAGGGATGGGAAGGAAAATCAACTTCTTCATTTTGTTATTCATAGTAAGAGCCCATTTCATGCCGGTGTAATACAATTACTGATTCCAAATGCAATGATCAGATAGATTTAAAATGATCTTAAGGAATACTTATGTTCATCATATCACCCATACTGCATCTATTTTGTTGCTGCTGTAGTTAATAGTAATTATTTGTAATTGACGATAGTAATAAAAACAAATTTTTAAATTTATTAACCTATTAACTTATTTGCATCATTTACCATTAATATTTTAATTATATAGATAATCTTAAACAATTTCTTAAAATTTTAAATTTAAAAAAAAAACAAATTATTTTAAGAATTAAATAACAAATAGCTTATGAAATGACCGTGGAGTTAACAAAATCTTATTTTTGTAGTATTATTTTTGTTTTATACCCACTTTTTCTTTTTCTTTCTTGCCTTAATATGTAACTCCCCTCCAAAAAAATATGATAAATCAACAATAAAATTACACCTAATAACCAAGAATTCATACTAAATTGTACTTATAAAAAACAATTTTGACAAGTTTGTCTTGTTAAAAAAGTGGCACTGAAGATACAATGATACTGAACCGTAGATGAAATTACAGAACAAATATTTTACAAATGCAAAATTAAATCACATTTATGATGAACACTACCATGATGGGATACCAGCTTAATGATCAGATTAGAATAATCTTCATGAAATCATATCACATGGTAAAATTGCATTCTCTGTAGAATGGTATGAAGGAGTAAAAAAATTATTTCAAAAGAACATTTCATCTAATTTAATTTATAATTAATTTACAATAAAACTTTTAAAATTAAAATAGCCAATAATTAGTTTTTTCAATCACATTTTTTAATATTATTATTTTAGCTAATCTGACTTAATCCAATATATTTTAAATCATGTTAAAATTACTGAAGAATAGATAGCCTTAACTAAACACATAAATCCAACAATATGTTCAACTGGAAACTGGTAATTCAAACCACTCACTTATGAACTATAAATCCATTAGAAGAAAAACCAAAACAATTTTATTCAAGATATTTTTACATTATACAATAACAGAAACATACAGACAGAAGGTAACATTTAAATTTGAATTGCGTAACTTACAAAAATTGAACATAAACATAAAAATAAAAGAACATGATACATGTAAATACACAATTTGATCATTTTTTGTGCAAAAAGGTAATTATATGATTTTTTCTTATCTTTCATTAATTTTTTTTAAATTAAAATTTTAACTGTATGTTCATACATAAATCAAATATCAGTGTATAGTTAAAACTGAGGAACTATAGGGCCAATTTGATTATTACTTTATCAGTGTATTTATTGCATTTTGATAAAGATTTTACACATAAAGATAAAATCAATAGTGGGTGAATAGTAAAGTATAAACCAAGAAAGTCATATTTAGAGAATAATTTTTCATTTAATAATATTTTGAGTAACTGACTAAATCATGTTCTATAAGAGGTGATAATTTTTTTATTCTGTTAATTAATTTATTAAAATTGAAATAACTGTTCTTAAAATTCAATGATCTGAGATGATGGAGAACTTATGATTCAAGAAGGAATGATCTGAGATTTAATGCAAGAATCTTGTTAATTAACAAGAAGTTTTTTCATGTTTACTTTTTATACAATTCTTTATTGCAACAATATTCCCTTTCAAAATAGTGTGAACAGTTTTTAAATATTGGACATTTAGTAATAATAGATTAGCAGCACTGTTAATGAGAAAAATATTGTAGGCTTTCAGTTATTTAGAATAATAAATGAAGGTAATTTTTTTTGAAATTACAGGATATTTTTGTGAGTGTATTGTCTTAAAATAAATACAGTGTACATAAAACCTGTGATGACTAACTAAATATAATATAACCTTGGTACCTATATTACAATAAACTTGGGCACTCTTCTTTAGGTAAGTAGGACATGTTTATTTTTGGTAAACTGAACTGAATGGAATCCTAGGTTCAATGGAACTTTTTCCTGTCCTTAGACATTCAAAGACAGGTTAGATTATACTTTAATCTTCAATTAATACTTTATTTGCTATGCAAACTGCTATTTACACAATTTTATACTTTGGGAATAAAAGCATCTTGTGGAATAATCTTAACTATATTATATTAAAATAAGAAATAAATCACTGATACTTAAATAAACTTATTATATGAACAAAACATGAATATTACCTACAAAAAAAAGAGAAATAGGAAATCAGAACAATCACTAAGAACATGTGGAAATATACCTCCCAACATAGCACAAAAACAGAACATTACACAATGTGCACCCTGCATTTTATGAAATACATACATTTAATATAATTTATTAGAATGTAACAAAAATTACCATGCAAATGGATCTGCAAATACATACCTTAAAATATAAATAATAATAATAACACAATTGATATTTAATGTACTAATATGAGTAAATACTGAATCAACACGAATTACACATTTCTTAGTAAACTGAGTAATTTAATTTCATCAAGGCCCAATAAAACTGACAAAATGTCAATTAACCTTTTACATTATGTAACCAATTGAATCCATTGTAGACAGAGATATAATCAAAATCTTATTAGGACACTGGACATCTTTGTACCAAACCAAGATTTCCCAATTTCACACACCCACATGCCACCAACTATCTAACCCATTTCCATACTAATCTGCTATATAAACTAAAAAATAATTTTAAATTAAAATTCAACATAATAATTTCTCTCTTAAGCAAACTTTTATATGCTGTTTTACTCTAATATTTATGATCTTAATTTTTTTCAATCTGCATAATATTTAAAAAAAAATTTTAATAAAACTAGAAACAAATGCAACAATTTACATGTTATTTTTGTTTGATGTAACAATAATTATGAGTAACAACAAGTTAAGTTTACTATAATGTTTGTCCAAAAGAAAAAATCTAGTCTTTGAAGAGTTCTGATCCTTGTTCTTTCAGCATTATCTTGAGACTTTCAATAAATTTTGAAAATAAGCAATAGGAATATTGTAAATTATACATAAAAAGCATCCTATTTTTCAGCCATTTTTGAGAGTGTTATTTTAATGTTCAGTAATTTCATTAATAGAGTAAATATGTGATAGATAAAAGAGTAAGTGCTATAAAAAATTAGCATCATTTAAGTGTAACTAAGAAGCTATTACCTCTGTCAGAAAAATGAACATGTTCTTCTGCTCATATAACTACTAGCAGTGTTGTTAAAATACAGTTCATAAGAAAAATATTTTTTTTCTTTACAGAGAGCTGAAATACCAATTTTTTAATGGTTGACATAATGAAACAGACAATTGGAAAAAATTAAAATGACAGATTAAAGTACGTTCATAAATGTATTTAAATGCTAACATTTTTAAACGATTAACAAATTTATTGAATACTGAAATTTCACCACTGGAAAAATAGCTTATAAATGATTTGCTGCAATTGCTATGCGGTTTCTTCAAATTGAAACTTTAGACTAAAGCAGACAAGAACAATATTTAATAGGTTATAAAACACAATTTTTTCCAAATATACTTCTTTAAAGACAAGCTTTTTCTTCTGTGATGTATACTATAACATAGTAGTGAATAAAACAACCATAAAAAGACAAAAAGTTTCTAAAGGAAATTAATACTATGATAAAGGAATAAGTTAGTCCTTTGTCAAAATACTTAAATAACCTAGTTAATGGTTCTCTGAAAGTTAGTTTTGTTCTTTTTTTATACCGTAACTGTGTATATCTATGTTTCTTAAATCTATTTTTTAAATTCTCATAATGCAATATTTCAGTTTTTAAAGCTTTTGTACTTTTTCCTTTAAAAATTACAAAAAGTTTTGACAAAATAAATATATAATTCCTGCATTAAAAAAGGTGGATTATTGGACTAAAAATAAAAATTACAAATTTATTAAGAAGCCCTTCATTTTTAAAAATTATTTTTTTTTAAATTTTTTTTTCTTTTTCTGTTTAGCCTTCGGAATCACCATAAGGTATTACTGCAGAGGATGAATGAGGATGATATGTATATGAAGGTACATGAAGTGTAGTCTGGTACAGTTTCAGGTCAACTATTCCTGAGATTTGTGGTTAATTAAAACCCAACCACCAAAGAACACCGGTACCCATGATCTATTATTCAAATCCATATAAAAGTAACTGCCTTTATTAGGATTTGAACTTTAGAACTTTTGACTTCAAAATCAGCTGATCTGTGATGACAAGTTCACCACTAGATCAACTCGGTGGGTTATTATTATTTTTTTAAACTAACATCATCTAACCTAAGATAATGGTGGATCATTAGAGACATCATTTCATATTAATGTATATCTATTAAATTGGCAGAACCACGTTGAAAATTTGTAAATTAAATTGTAGGAGAATCGGACATATCAGCAAATAAAAACAATTTTCAGATACTTTTATTTGAAATCAAATGTTAATTTGTTTTATTATGAAAGAGCGGGGCATCAACAGCTATGGTCATTAGCTCAGTGGAAATTGGTAGCATATGGAAAGCTGCCATTCCTGACCAGCATAAAGACCCATTGAAAATTAAACAAAAGCTTTATTTTTCTAAGGTAAACAATCGATATATCTGCCATTTTTTTTTCTTCACAAAAAACTGCTCCAAATTTTTGAAGAGTTTTGATTAAAATCTAAAATCAAAAAAGTTGGTCCCCCTATCATCATGTATACTGTAATTTTTTGAATACTTAACACTTTGAATATGTACAAATACATACATAATCAGTAACATTAGTGTGCAGATTAATCTGAACACAGAGAAATTTTTGTTTATTTCTATGTAATGGGTACACTGCTTAATCACACTCATTATTTAAGTTAACTGTATAATGTTATGTTATTGTTCTTTAGTTTTTTAACAATTTTCATGTTATAGTGTTTTGTGAAAGTCGATTACATTTTTTTATCGCAAAATCAAATTTTCATATTCTTTTGTTCTGTATGTCTTGAATATATAATAATGGACATAACTCCAATAAAGGGTTTGGAAGAAAATTATTTATCTTTCTGAACATCCCAGTATGTCACAATGAGAACTAACTTCTGAGTGGGATGTTGAACTTGGGACAATAAATGCTATTTTAAGACAATTTAATGAAACTGGATCCTTTTCAGCTCAAATGAAAGGCAAATGTGGCTGTAAAAGAAAAACTATTCTAAACAGGATCAGTTATAAATGAGAAAAAGTAAACTTGATCCAAAATTATCTGATGTGGACCTAAATCGAGAATTAGCAGCCAGTGGAACAGATTTGCATGTGACAACTGTTAGACGCCAACTCCTTACAGCTGGATGGAAAGCTCATTGGCCAGGTAAAAAGCAGTTTTTAACACCAGCAATGTGCAAAAAAAAGACCAAGGTCCAGTTAGCATGTGCTAAATGGACCATGGATTGGCATATGAAGCTTGTTTTTGACTTTCACAAAACACTATAGCATGAAAATTGTTAAAAAACCAAAGAATACTGGAAAAATGTTGTGTTTTCCAATGAGCCACATTTTTATGTTTTAAAAATGTGGCTCCCTTTGTCCCTTTGTAGGGACAAAGGGCTTTATACATTAGAAAGGCATCAGATGAAAGTTCATCACTGACTATACCCAACAATCAGTTAAACATTAACTTCATTACTTCCAGTAGATGGTATGTTGAAAAGTGATGGATAAGATTCTAAAGGAAAGTGTTCTGACATAACTTCAAAACAAATTCCTACAAGGCAACAGAATGTTCCAACAACATTTGGCGCCATGCCATACTGTCAAAAAATTAGAAAAATTTTTCAAAGAATGAAACATTAAAGTCCTCCTCCTGTGGCCAGGCAACTCCCCAACTTAAACCCAAAAGAAAATTTTTGGGCAATAGTAAACAAAACGACTCTCAAAAATGAATTGTATAACAAAAATTGATCTCATTAAACCAATATCGGGATGGTTTCATGATGAAAAGATCAAAAAAATGTGTGGTACACTTGTTGAATCAAAGCCAAATCGTTTATGTGGAGTGATTAAGAATAAAGGAGGGCATATTATTAACTAGATATTCAAATATTGTAATGATATGATTTTTTTTCTAAATAGTTGCTTTTTATTAAATAGCACCTGTGTTCAGATTAATCTGCATACTACTGTACATACAGAAAGAATTTTAGTTTACATATTTAACTTTATACATTTGGAATTAACTTTAACTCCAGAAAGTGCCCATAGCAATTATTCATAATTTTCACTATGTAATATACTCTCCCACGGGTATAAGAGTCATTCAATGATAAAAGAGACAAATGGCAACAATGAAAAAATTATTAAATAAAATAAACAGAAATTGTCTGACGTTCAAGTTGGCACCTTGACAGAAAATATCAGCTATTTCCATTATTATAACTTCTTTTATTTATTTCAAAATCTCAGCTCTGCTTGAAACATGTATCGTGGAAGAGCAGGGTGGTGTGATAAGATTTTTATTTTCTCAAGGTGTAAAACTGACCGAAATTCACTTGCCAATGTTAAAACAGTATGGCAAACAGTAAGTTAAACATGTATTAACCATGCAAATTTTTGTAAGTGGATTAATAAGTTTAAATCAAGCAGGAAAGTGTTTGTCGCAAATTTTTATTACAGCAGGAAACTGGTGCAAGTTTCAACTGAAGCTTTGAATAATCTAATTTACGACCTTATTTGGAAGAACAGACATGCAGAATTTGGCAATTTTCTGAAATTTGAAGTGTGAGTATCAGCACAGTTCATTGCATTATCCATGATAAATTTAGGTGGGTTCTGAGACAATCGACTCAAAATCACAAAGATGCTCAAATTCACATTTTTACAAAACTTAAACAACGGTATACAGAGAAAGATAATACTTTTTTAGATCATACAATAATTATTGATGAAACTTGGATTCATCATGTTGGGCCAGAATCCAAACATCAGAATATGAAATGGAAACATTTGAGTTTGTCTAATAAATAAAAAAAAAACCAACCTGTGTGTCAGTTGATAAAGTTATGCTAATGGTGGTTTGGAAGGAACTACAAAAGCCCTATTTAATGTGATTATTTGGAAGAATAACATAAAATCAGCAGAAAGTACTATTGTGACATGCTAGAAAATAAAGTGAAACCCACACAATAAACAGGAAATGTCCTGATTCTATCTTAAAAGGTGCAATTCTTATGCATGATAATGCTCACCCCCATACTACTTAAAAGTCATGAGAAGCTATTCAAAAATTGGTTGTCAAGTTGTTACCACATTTAGTTCACAGTTCTCTTCTCGCATACTCAGATTTTCTTTTTGTTTGTCCTCTCATTGTTTTTACATGGCACCAAGTTGAGCAACAATGAACAGGGTCAAGAATGCAATACGAGAATGGTTCATGGCTGAGATACCAAAGTGAACAATTCTTCATTATTAGAGTAAGAGAGCTCATGAAAAGAAGATGGGATATGTACCTAAATTTAGCCTGGGATTATGTTGAAAAGTAGCATTAGTTTCATTGTCATTGAAAAAATAATATGTTTTGTAGTCATTTATTTCTTTAATTATTGAATGACTCTCGTACCTGGGAAGAGTAAGCTAGAAGCTAAATTAAGGATTTTTTTTATTGGAATTTCCATCCAAATTTCGTATTGGAATCTGAATCCATAGCTATACCTATCTGTCAATAAAATAGATCATATGCCTAAACTACATAATCGCAGATACTTTTAATATATTTCTAACAAAAAATAAAAAGTGTAAGTAATTTCATGTTTGTTGATTTACTAATGTTAAAAAGCACTTATTTATAAAAATAATAACATAAAATACACTGCTTCAGTTATTATTTATAACAAATAATATAACAATACAAAGAAAAGTGCAAATGTGGACAAACAGCATGCAGAAGAAACATTAAAAAAATATAATGCAAATAAAAAGTGCAAAATAATAAGAGAAAGTGCATACACATATGTAATAATCCTGAAGAAAATTAAATACAGATAAAATAAGAAAAAATTACTGACATTAAAAAACATGAAAAAGAAAGATAGATTGCATAATTTTGAATATATAGAGTTTTTTTTTTACCAAACCTATTATAACTTTATGGACGCATCACGAAGAATAGGTAGTATTAAAAATAATACGTAGTAGTTCGAAGTAGTTACAAAATAACATCATCCAGATGGTCAGACAGACATGTAAACAAACATTATTAAAATATGTTATTTTTTTAATAATAAAAAAGTCTTAAAAAAATAATACTTTTATGTTCAATAAATAAAAAATAAATATATGCACTGCGAAATTAGAATATAATAAATTATTAAGGTAAAACAGATATGAAATGACATGTTAACTAGAAAATAACATGTTAAATAACTAGAAATTACATTTAGGTGTAATAGTTGAATTCCATATATGTTTAAATTCTAGTGAATTTGATATTTAGAAAAGGAAAAATATAATTAAACGAATAGAATCTATGTATAAATATTCCATATATCTTCCTAGCAATGGAGATCAGACCTGTGTGAGGTTAATAATAAAAAGGAAATATTTGAAAGGTAAAGAACTACCTTGAGGGTAAGGTAAAATAATTGAAGTTTAGAACGTTAGAAAGAAATGAAATGGCAAAAGCAGGCTTCTAAAAACAGTTCTACATTATTTAACATATACTTAAGGAGGTAGGTTATGATGATTTGTTAGCTAAAAATTTCCAAACATATTTGTAAAAATATTTTCATTACCTATGAAGTTCAATTCAACATTTCCACTTCAAAGTAGCACCCATGAAAGTTCAAAAACTGATGTAAGATTTCTCTGACTCGCTGAATATATTCTGAAAGTCAATTTTCATTGGTGTTCAGTCCCTCTTTTGGCTTTGGTTAAACTTCTTAATCTTCTAAAATTCTCTTACCTACTACTTCAACTTTACTTCTGAGAAACATGAGACAAAAAGTGGAGACAACTGCCATATTCTTGGAGTTCTAAAATTTGCACTATGAAAAGTGTGAGCTGGATGATCCACCACTTCATGTTGACCACCCTCAATGTTATCAGCTTCATGTTGGTTTTCCTACAGCCACGTCAAAAGTTCAATGCAGCAGTTTGTATTGACAATCTGGCACTAAGGAATCGATTCTTTTTATCTGGTGTAACTGATGTTGAATGAGATGAGAATCAACTTTATATAAAAATTTTGCTCTTTCAGATATATATTATTTTCATGTTTGCAGCCTTGATGTGCCTTCTTTGGATTCAGTGAGGCAAGGTTCTTTCACTGAGAATATTACTACTTGTATTAAGATCATAATAGCAACACATGACAACTCACAACAGAAAATAAATCTATTACATTTTACACAATTTCCATCAGCAAGTGAAGAAAATAAATATCACTGTTCTGGCTTTTAGGAAAATTAACATAATTCTAGTGACAACATGTCACATGTTGAGATTGTTGAGGAATATGTAATGACAAATCCCACACAATAATTCTGCAATCACGTAAGTATGATGGATATTCTAACTATGGTCTTCAAGGACTACCTCTTGAACTTTGGTTACATTACCAAATGATGTCAATTACATCAGTGTCCCATATAAAACGCAACCCAACCTTATATTGGTAGGTATTGAAATAATAAAAAGGCGTGTGTAAATGTAAATGTAATTTTTATTATTACCATCCATTACCTTACATTTAGAGTAAATGTTGGAAGTGGCCGCCATCTTCTTGAATACAAGCTTCAATTCTTTTTACAGCGTTTCTTGCAACTTTTTTCAAAGTTTGTGACTGGATATTTAATACAGCTTGTTCAATATTGACTTTCAATCGTTCAAGTGTTCGTGGTTTGTTGCTGTATGCTTTTTCTTTGAGGTAACCCCGTAGAAAAAAATCCGCCGCACTCAAATCTGGAGATCTTGGTGGCCACAAGCCTCGACCGATAACACGATTACCAAAGAATTCCTCGACGAAATCAAAAGTTGAACCTGCATAGTGCGATGTCGCACCATCATGTTGTAGCCAGCAGTATCTGTCTTCCTCTTCCAAGAGTGCGATGAACTGAAATAAAATATCCTGATATCGTTCTGCATTAATGGTGTACTCGAAAAAAATAGGACCGACTATTTTCTTCCGCGATATCGTGCACCACACGCCCAACTTCTGCGGGTGTAATTGTTTTTCATGATAAACGTGGAGATTTTCAGCACTCCAAATTCTACTGTTTTGGCTGTTTACGTAGCCATCCAAATGAAACCGTGCTTCATCTGTGAAAAATAACGAATCCATAACATTAATTCCCTCAGGCAGAAATCGACGGAACCGTTGACAATATTGTAGCCGTTTTTCTTTGTCAGGCTCAAGAAGTTGATGAACCATTTGAATGCGATAAGGTCATAATTGTAATCGTTTGGTTGCCCGATGAACAGTTGATTTATACAAATTAATTTCAGCAGACAAACGTCTGATCGATTTATTTGGCGAGGCGAGTAATCGGTCTTTGATTTCAGTGACTGTATCTGTATTCAACACTGACGCAGATCTTTTGTGTTCCTTGTTCTTAACAGAACCAGTCTCTCTAAATTTTGCAACTAACCTTAATACTGATATTTTGTTAGAAGCTGGTTTATCTGGGTACGTATGGCGAAACAAATCTTGCACTGCAACCGCTGATTTTGTACTGAAGTACGACTCAACAATGAAAACACGTTCACCTAGCGAAAACACCATCTTGTCTCTAGCAATACACTGAACGTTATGATTGCATTGTTGTTACTATCGGTAGAGTTCTACTGTGTCGCTGCGATGTTCAGATGTTGGACGAGTCCATTTCAGTAACGAGTAGGGGAGTAAGCTTGACTTTTGAAATTTCATGGATGAGTGATTGATGGGTTGTGTTTTATATGGGACACCCTGTAGTTGGAAGATAAATGTTCATCATTATTAACTGACATAAATAATCTTTTAACTGCTTATAACAGTTCTATTCTTAAATAACACTCAAAGCATCATAAACACATATCTGTTGAAGCATACTCGTTCTAATACATCTACAATTTTTAGGACACAAAAATTAAAGAAAGGCTCAGACAATGACAAAATGAGGACTCAAAAAAAATCTATAAATTATAAATCTTGTTTTGCTTAGTGATTAAACAAGGATATATGTAGTACTAGTATGTATTTCAACTAGTATTACCTCCAATAATAAGATGATTTCAGTAACTTTTTATAGCATCTAATTTATGAGTGGATCTGAAACATGTTACAAATAAAAGTAACTGACAAAGAAGTTCAAGGGACAATTTATAAAACAAATGACAATGAAGCACAAGAAGAAAAAAAGGAACAAGATGGACCAGATTTTCTGAAAAAAATTAGTTCATTCAAAACAGTTCCAGAATCAGGAACACAAAGAATGAATGAATGAATCAGAAAAGGACACAAAACGAATGAATGAATCAGTTAAAGGACACAGTAAAACAGGAGGCTTGTAAAGATAATAGTAGAAAAGTAATGTTTAATTGGTACATGTTTTTAAAGAAAAAATAATAAAATGTACTCAGGTGGTAGAAAATTTTTATCTATTATGTAGCTAAGAAAGACATATGGAAAATCTACATAAAAAGCCAGCTTGTCTAATTTTTTTAACTACAAACACTAAAAAGTTATCTAGCATTTGTATATGTTCAAATTTAAATAATCAACGATTATTTAAAAAAAAAAATACCATCAACATTCAGCAAGCATAAAAAATAAGAATATTAAAAATAATGAAATCATTAAAATTAAGTTTTTTTATAATATGTAACTAAAACTTTATGAACAGAAATTAATCAATTTAATAATTTGATACTTGCAATCACTTGTTATTTATGAAAAAATCAAATCACCACATTAACAAAATCAAACCATTAAAAACACTAGATATAAGAGCCATCCAGAAATTAAAAAAAAAAAATTGGCTATAAATTTAAAATAAATAATAATAAAAAAGTATTTATTTCATACTAAAAAAAAATTTTTTTCCTTAGTTTTCTAAAAAGCCACCAATTAAATATAGTAAACTTATCATGTCAGCAATTCTTCTATTCCAACATTACAGAAATCTAACAGTAATTTTGTCATCTACTCAGCAATGACTCTTTCATTATCATCTTCCCTTCCACCTGCCTAAAAATTACTTTACAATTACTTTTTTTTTTGACTGCTGCCTAAAAGTTACTTTAATTTAGGAAACAAGTGGAAATCACAATTGTATAGTGGGTATTTAAATATTGAAACATTTCCTCTATTCCAATAATAAAAACAACATTAAAATTCTGAGGAAAGAAAAGAAAAAATTAATTAAAAAAATTTTTTTTTTTTAAATTTAATTTTGAAGGATGTGGTGTTTGTTCTTTGAGATTCTTGACGTCGTGAAAAGACTTAGCAAAAGTGAAAAAAAATAAATAAATAAATAGATTTAAACATTATCTTAGACATTTAATGTTAAAAAAATAAATTTTAATTATGAGTCTTTTTAAAAAAAAAGTTCACCTAATTAAAATAAAAAATTACACTTGTAAACAATTTTGATTTACTTTAAAAACAAACTTATTTTGTTTTCAGATCCAATCCTTTTCTACTTCAAAAAACATTCACTCTTGATACAAAATACTATGAAAATTGATATAAAAGTACAATAATAATAATAATAATAACAGCAATAATAATAGTGAAATATAAAATTTCATTTATCAATGATTCGGAAAAAATTACTATTTATGTTGGTTATGGATGTCGCTGTTAATAATCTTAACGTTGATACAAAAATAAAAATATGTGTTATTAAAATTTTTATCTAATTAAAACATTTTTTTATCATACTGCAAATTTGAAAAATGTTAAAAGCTGAATGTAAAAAAAATTAAAAGAACACATTAACCAACAGAGAATTCTAAAAATAACATTTTAATGATAAAAATCGGTCCAGTATTTACCAAGATATTTAAGTTTGAAAATTCAAAAAATTAGAATAAAATTAAACAGATTCTTATCAAAATTAGTAGCAATTTGTAAAAATCTGAAATTATATTCAGAAATGTATTCATCAAGTGGGAAGATAGCAGTTAAATGAATCGTAATATTTTTTACTTTTCTCTGGTGAAAAAATTTAAAACCCTAAAAAATTGCAAAATTGAAATGTTAACACAATGGGCAAGTATACAACCTTACAGTTAAGAAAATAGTTGAATTCTGAAAATGAACCTGTGGGTTAAGAGTTGTAACATTTAAATATTTTCATAAAAACAAAACATTTTTTGATCTAATGTCTACTGAAGAAAAAACACTGACCTTGTATACTTTTTCAATGAAGCTAAACCAAAATATTATAGGTTTTTGAAAAATGATTACATTATTATTGCTTGACATGCTGCTATGCAGTTATATCTCGGTTCATTGATTTTTCACGGGGGAGCGGGCTAGTCAGGGAAGAGGGATGGTCAGAGGCAAGAGAATTTCTTTTTAAAGAAGCTTAATTTTTTTGTGTAATTTATTGCTCTCCAAACTACATTTTCAGTGAATAATGCAATATTACATCAGATTTATTTATTCAATGTCTCTCAAAAATGGGGGGGCAGGTGACCATTGATGACATATCTAGATTTTCAATTTAAAAAATCTGGTGAAATTGGTGCAGTGGTTTGAGCCAGGGGATTCTGTCAGGGCTTTATATTGATTTCCCTATAACAAATTTACAGTGAAGTTATGCTTTTGTGATATCTCTCAAAAAGGTGGGTAGAGGGGGCAGACGACCATCGATGTCATATCTAGGGGGCATAAGCTCTTCAAAAAAATCACTTTGATGAAACTGGTCCACTGGCTGGGGCTGAGGGATTCTGCTAAGTTTTTTCCAATTATTTTAAATATATAGATTCATATTACTGAAGTAAAAAATGAAATTACTGAAGTTAAATGGAAATAAAATTTTCAAATTTAGTAAAAATAAATAAAACAAACCATACAGAAGAAAGCCAGCCAAAAATAGATGCTATAAAACTTCACAGCCAAAGTTTTTAAGCAGCATTTTGAATCACTTAAGCTGAGTGTGAATAAGCCTTATCATGAGGTAGGGTACAATGTTTTTTTTAAATAGAATAAGGTCGATTTAATAGATTAGAGTCACAATAATTATAAATTTATTTTTGCCCTATTTCATATGAAATCAACAAAAGCAAGCCTAGAAAACATCAGCTATCACTTTCTGCAAGCTTAGATTTAACTTGAGTTTTACAGGAGTCCCTGAATAATGTCACTCTATCAACTGACATTTATTTTCAATGGGTTTATTCATCCATTGATCCATATTTTATCATTAATAACAATATTAACCAGATATTTATTACCTTCTTGGTTATATAAAAGAAAAAAAATCAAGGCTGTTCTCATTACATCTTTCTTTTCTTACAACAGTAGTCAAAGAACCAATCATAACTGCTTTGTACATAAACTGTTTTCTACACAAGATGTTCATCAGTAATTACTTAGGAAGACCTTCAAATCTGAGGTAAAAGCCACAATAGGGAATCTTCTATCTGTATGAATTTAACAGTCAATTTTTTGTTTCAGTTTTTCAGTTACACAACAGGATCATTCACAATGAGTTTCATCATGAAAATTTCATTTTCCCTCAGGGAATGTAACACATCACTTTTTCATGCATGATTAATTTCCACCAAACATTTCCCATATTTGTCTGCAATTTCTGAACAAAGTTAAAATTAATTTTCTTACATTGAAAGACTAAATCACGCTTTAAATTTAGTGTTTGCAAGATTTCAAATTTTTTCACTTAAAAGTCTCAAGAAAACAATAATAATGTATTTACATTCATAAAACTCAGTTAATACTGAACTAATACAACAGGGAAGCTTTGCATAATAGGAAAGCAAAGTAAGGTCACCTGCATTAATAATATGTGCGATCATTCCTTACTTTCTGGACAGCCCTTATATTACATTAATCAAATAAAGCTTTATAAGTTAAACAGATGTTAAATTAGTAAATGAGAGAGTTGAAAATTTCTCATTTGAATAAATTATAAATTTATCACTACAGAATAAGGCACACATAAGTGAACATAATCACTAAATAGTAACGTATCATAGATATTATTATATCGAAATTAATTAGATATTACTAATTACAAGTACTACAATTAGCTATTAATAAGAATAATATACAAAATAAATTTATAATTGCATAATATTACCCTTACAATGCTAGCTTGGTCGTGCTTTAATGGCCATTCTCCAATGACAACTGTCTTTCTGTTATCAATGGTGTTAGATATTAAGACAAAAGTACAGCGACAGGTGCAGCAGTAATAGAATATGCTTACATGAGTCTATGAATCATTGACGGTCAGAAGCTAGCATTTTTACTTAATTTTATAATTGGTGTTTACTACTCACAATAGTTAGTTTAAAAGCATCAATCAAGACAAATCTGAGAGTAACTACCTCACCGGACCGAATGACTAAAAGATCTTACGTTATCTGGGTCAATCAAAGCAGGTTCTGTTTTTTATTTCTCAACAGAGTTTCCAGTACACTCAAGACCGGACAAGTCATTGATCTGATAAAACAATTTATAGATTTTTCACAATCTATAAATACTTTTAATTTCAACCCAGTTTCAGGAGAAAATAAAAATGAATATATAATTCTGAAACTTTAAAATCAATAGAATAAATGTACATCATTTAAACAGATTTCTTGTATTTTTTTTTTTGTAATTTTACTATTTAATTTTAAATAAGAGAGCAATAAAATGTTAAAAATACAATTAAATGGGTTTTTCAAGTACAAGCCAGAGAGCCTTTTCTATTTAATGCTATGTATTTAGGTAAGATGGTAAACTGCACCACTTACAACCACCCGAAATCTCTCAGGGAGCAGCAACTGCAAATTAAAGTATGTAAATAGCATTGGATCCTTAGTTATTAAATTTAAACTACATTGGATACTGTTACACAGCAGGTGTAACGGTATCTATAAGTGGCTAGTGACTACGGTAAATGTTGCCACTTAAAAATACCAAATTAAGAAAACAAAAAACAGATTTTGTTAAAAAAAAAGCATTTTGAAATGGTAAGAAAAAACCAATTTTTTTTTGTAAGTGACTTCCTTATATGGTCACAAATGAAAATGGCAAAATCCATTCCAAAGAATAACCAGCATCCAATATCACTAAGAAAAATGAAAAGTAACTTCATCAGATGCATTTATTCTGTTCACTGCAAGTACAGTAGTCATCATTATTTACATAGAAAGCAACCCTGACTGATGTTTCATGTAATTCAATGCTTTATAAACATCAAAATCTTATAAAAGACTGGGACAAACTGTGATAAATAAGAAATTAATCATCTTTTGTGTAAAACATTGCATTATAAGCAAGCTATCTCAATTCAATAAGAAAAAAAACAAAATATAAATTCTTAATGTATTTATAAAGCATGTGTTAAGAAATGATTTATATGATAATCTGTTAACTCTTGAGCTTAATTCTGTAACTGTGCTACAGATTAAATTTTTCTGGTCAGAAAGTTGAATATTGGTGACAAGAGAGAACTGGTGACATTAAAATTTAAATACACAACCTGTAAAAATTGATAGAATACAATGAGACAGAATGAGTTATAATTTTAAACAAAGTCATTTACTATTTTAAAATTTCAATACAAATTAACTATTGTATAATAAATTTTCTGAAAAACAGTAAGTTTAATTTGAGTTAAAATTTTAATGTAGTTACTCTTCTCAATAGCACAGCTTCCAACTGAATATCAGAATTATTTTAAAGTGAATTTTTCCAGTGAACTATATACTAATTGAGCCTAGTAAGCAAAACCAACTGAATGGACCATGACCAGTTAGTTCTACATACAAGGTAGCTTAAATATGTTAGTGACTTCTTTTTGCTACTATGTTACTATTTCTAATTTATATTTTTAGATTTACATAAAGAAGTGTGGAAAAATAATGAAAACCTTTGTTATCATCATAACATTTTTAAAAGCTAATGTTTCTTAGTTATCCAAACTATAGTTAAATGAAAAACTACTTTAACCCTTTCAGTGCCAGACGTTTATCCAAATGTCTATAGCAAAAGTGCTGTACATACATTAAAGGGGGTTGCCAAAAGTAGATATAATTTTTGCTAATTAATTTATTAATTTTGTTTTTTATCAACTATATCTTAATTTATATTCAATGATTTTTTTTATTTACTTATTAAACCAAGAAACATAACATTCAATAAAAAATAAAAAAATATTTACATATGCTTTTTTCAAATTTCATCTTTGTTACTGATAATGGTAAAATAAAAAACCATATATCACAAAAATTTATATACAACATGAAAGGTAATTCTATTCTTGATAAGCATCCAAATTTTCACATGTTTATTTGTAAAAATAAAAAATGGATTACTCTTTGAAAACTCATCAATAGTACCAACTTTGATAGGGCTGAGATAATCGTATAATTTACTCCATAGAAACAATAGAAATCCAAGTAAATGCATTTTATTTTCTATTCCTTCATAAAAACATTATATTTCACATTTTAAGCATCTCTAATGCTGATGTCCTTTAAACAGCACATCGGTATCTGATACACACATTTTTGGCACCAATAAAACTGGATTTTGGCACTAAAAGGGTCAATAAGTAATGAAATAATTTAATCACTGGTAATAATATTTAAACTCCCATTGCTCACTATGCTGAAAACCCAATTTTAACTTTTATACTTACATATTCTTATACTTTTCCCTCTCTTCTAGAATATTAAATAACAAAATTTTATGGTAATTATTATTTTGTATAGTTTGTTATTTTGGCACTACCATAGACACATAATTTTATATAAAGTTAAAATGTTTAAATATAATACAGAATCAGTATTCAAAGGTTGAGCAAGATAAATTCTTCAACACAGTTCAAATTTTCATGTTTAATTATTTAATTTAGATATGGACCTATATGTGGGTATAAAATTATATGAAATGAAAATTGTGGGTGAAAATGATATGGTATGAAATAATAATTTTGCAAAGCTCCATTTCAGTCTGACTAAGTAGTGCACCACAGCTCCAAAAAGCTTGTAGAAGCATATTTCACTAATTAAAAAAAATTTGATGTTATTTTAACCTGATATTTACATTTATAATTTTTGGTATTATAAAGAACTAATTACAATAATTACCAACAATTCAATTAATAAAAACTAATTAAAAACTATGTAATAATCAAAATAACTACACATTAGTAAAAAAAAAATATTTATCACTACACATTTACTACCGATGCCTACTTATTTTAAAATACTTACCAGTAGTTAAAGCAGGAGTCCATTCTTGTTCACCAGTTGCACCCCATAATAATGTCATAGGAATTTTCCGACTAGGTGGGTAAGAAGTAAGTGGTGATGCCCCAGATATTGTAAGGACACTTGGACGTGACTTCATCCGAGAATCTAGTGAAAAGAAATAATTAATCGCATTTAGAAAAATATATAATATATTAATATTACACTAACAACCTTACTATTTTATATTTTCTTTTATCAGTCAGTAAACATTTCAAGATTTATTGTTAGTATACTCACAATGTGGAAGTTAGATTTCAATACAATTAACTCATTATGATGTTAAGAATAAAGATAAATACTCTGTACTGATACAATTCACTAAGTAGAGAAAAAATAAGATATACTTGTAATACATTTATTTTATATTTATCCAATGTCCTATTACGGAAAAAAAATATTTTCCATGCACTTTTTTTTATAAAGAAGAAACTATTATACAGAGGATTAATGCGAAGTATATAGAAAAAACTTTATGTGCAATCAGAAAATCTTCTTGATTGGGTTAAAATGTAGAAGATTAAAAAGATAAATTTTAAAAACTGTATAAAGAAAAAAATAACTGATTGAACTGACATACTGAGGAATGAGACAATAGTGAAAAAGATGAATAAAACTAAGCAGTTGCTAAATACATTGAGATTCATTAAAGGAAGAGAAAAAACTGGTTGTATTTTATTTTCACATAAGGGAAGATTGATACAATTGCAGTGGCAAAAATATGTACATGGAATAGAAACAAAATAATAAGAGAGATTAGAGATCAACTAATATCTTGACAGCACATAGACTGAATGAAGAAAAGAATTATACAAATATTCAAATACAGTAATCTTGCTTAACCTCAAATTTTTATTCTAGAATGTCAAAAATAAAAAACTCTCATAAAAGATTAGTTTATAAAACACAGAGAATGGAACAAAATATACTGAAAGCAGGGAGCAGTCTGGGCAATAAGGCTCAACAAAAATATTTCAGAAAAGATGATGAGAAAAAAGTAAAGCATGATGAACTGAGAGAAAAAAGTTGGGTCTAGACGGTTTAGACAGAAAACTGTAGTGGTTTGAATACATGGATAGAATGGAACAGATACCATGATTATAATAAATTTATATGAGGACATCCTGACCCCCTAAGGGGAAGACACCCACCTTATGATGATTCTGGTTGCCACTCCACTCCCTCCATTTCTAGCCCTGATGGGCTTCACCGGAGGTCATCTTATTGACCCTCAAACACTGAGCAGGATAGATTACAGACAAATTGAAAAGACATAGTGACAGATTTGGGTAAGCAATGTGATATGATGAGAGCTGATTCTTGAGCAAAGTTCCAGGGTAGTTACTGAAATCCAAAGCCAAGAAAACTTTGAAGAGAGATTACCAGTGATGATGATGCAATTCTAAAACTGGTTACATTACCAAATATTAATCATTCATATAACTTTAAGTCAAATTACTAGTAATATTTTTTAAATTTAACACTTCACATCTTTTATGACAATTACTTTTTTCTGTATAGAAGAAATTTATTTTAATTGTTTTCATCACCCATTTCAGTGATTTGATATACTATTCATTCTTTTCTATTATATGCCAATCTTTTAGCCTTAACCTACATACCACTTCCTAAGCTCTCACCTTATGTTTTCTTTCTTAACTATTTTGACCCTGTACATTTCCTTCTATTCAAATTTATTTTATACTCTACCTATCTGTCTACTTTCCAACATCTTACAATATCATACTACAAGTGCCTCTTATTTTTATCTGGGTTTTCTTTAGTCCATATTTTGCTCATTAGTATATTTGTCATTTCTATGTATTCCTTTTCTTATTTTTATCAAGCAGCAATTTTTTAACTTAAAACATTTCTTGCTGATGGTTTTTTTAAATGTAGACTTATTTTGAGCACATTTTAAGTTAAAATAAACAATTTTAAATAAACTTAAAAATATAATAAAACTGACCTTAAAAATGAACTAAAGATTAAAAAATATTTTTCCAATCTTTAATAAAATTTTGAGTTTGTGAAGTTAGCACCAAGTAAAAACAACTGATTACAAATAACTTAACTTATAAACCATTAATATTTCAACATTTAAAGAATATAAAAATAATTAATTTTTCTTTCGTGTCCTTTTAAGTAAGTTTTGCTTAACCACAAAAAATGTTTTTTAATCACATAAACTCCATTGTATCATTTTTTATGCAGACATACGTGAAGTAAAGAGTATAATATATATATTTATATAAATTGCCTAAAACTCACATTCATGTATTATCACTAATTCCAAAAAAGTATATAAATAAATGAAAGATATAGAATGAAGAACAATGCAAATATAATCATGAAATTTATAATAGTGTATATATTCTTCAGAACTGGTATATGACATTAATATTAAATGACAAAAAGTCTGTACAAAGCATATTTGAATCAAGGTTATTTTCATTAAGAAAAAAAAACTTGTAACACGTAAGAAATTTATTTTATATAAAATTATAACTAAGTTAAAAAAATAAATCAATAACAACGTGTCCAACATGTGGTGGAAACAACAAATTCCAGCACTATTTTTCAAAATACTGGCTGCAGAAAAACTGTACACAAACAGTTATTGATATAAAAATTTACAAAATACAAAATATATAATAGTAATTAATAACACAGAAAATGATTACTTACGGTCATGGAATGCAGTTTGTGATGCCGATCTTAATATTTTATGAGGATGTCCAGCTGTACTTGAATGTTTGTTACTACTATTATTATTCATCATATCATTAGAACTACTACAAGAAGGCACAGCTTGATAATGATGTTGCTGAATTAGTACTCCTGTTGGACCTATAATAAAAATCAAAAATCTATACTATTAAAAAAATTGTATGTGTGTGTGTGTGTGTGAGGGGGGGCATGTGCATGCATGCATAATGCTAATATGAAATTCATATAAACAAATTTTATATTCTAATAGAAGACCAAAAATAACCTAATGCCCCCAGTTGGACTTTCCACCAAACTTGATAGTTTTTAAAATAATCGACATCAAATGTCAAATAGAATAAATTTTATAGTGCTTATTTTGACTTTTTAATAAATTTTATTCAGTTGAATTTAATTTTATGTTAGTTAATTTTAATTTATTTTATAATGCTTGGATTCAATAAGACTGCGCATACAGCAGGCAATCCATGAGGTTACTGCAAGAAGTTTTCGGAGATCAAATAATTTCTAAGGGATTCTGGCCACCTTATCTTTATTATAATACCCACCATCTTCAAGTTATATTATTATTTCTTGTGAATATTAAGAAGAGAGAATCTGATATATAAATGTGAAAGTTTATGGCAGTTCTATCAACTTAACATAACATTACACAAGAACCGACTGACCGATTGCTTTCAGATTTTCAGGATACATTCGAGTTTTCTCAGGGAAGGTTTTAAGACATAGATCAAGGTCCTAACCCTTTAAGGGTGAAGTTATGAATTTTTCCTCTTGGATGACAACTTAATACAGTTTTTGATCTCATTTTCCAACATAAAATAACAGACTATGCACTTTATAATATACAAGGGTCACTCAAATATAAATTTGCTGCATGGACTGAGGAAGAGCAGTGAATATGGTGGGGCACTGCAGGTAGTTAGTTGGATATGTGTGGAGGGGAGCCACTGGCAAGCCATGCCCGTAGGTCACATTCTCGTATCACAGCAGAATGTTAGAACAGGTGGTATTGTCATCTGCTGGGCAATGAATTCTAATCCGATTTCTCACCAACAAAGGTGTCAAATCCTCTGAAATTTTGACTAGACTCCAGGCACAGTTCAGAGATGATACCTGTCAAAAACTCAAGTGTTTGATTGGGCCAAAATATTTTGAAGTGGCCATGATGCAGTAGAAAACTAAAGTCACAAACATCATCTGCGGACCAGCATCAATGACAACATGCAGGCTGTTTGTAACTTGTGAAAGGTGACCATCGCATAACTGTCACTGAAATTGTATCAAAAGTGGGTGTAAGTGTTGGGAGTGTGCATACAATGTTGACAGACACTCTTGGATACAGAAAAGTGTCAGCAAGGGGAATTCCACATCTATTCATTAAGGCAAAGAAAAATTTTCAGAAAGCCATCTGTCAACGGCTTCTGAATTGCTTTAAGGAAAAAGGTGAATCGTACTGTGATCTGCAATAAAACGTGGCAGAAAGAATGAGAATGGTGTGGCAGAAAAGTGGGGAGGGGGCACCGATCAAGATCAAGAAACTATTGTCAGCTGAAAAAGTTCTGGTAATTGTGTTTTGGACTCAAAAGATGTGCTGCTGATTGATTTCCTGCATGAATGAAGGACAGTAAATGCAGAATACTGCTACCAGTCATTGGATTATGGCAGTGCTAATTAATGCAACAAACGACACTGGCAACCGATTCACTAAGTTCTCATTCTCCACAACATACGGTCACATACAGCAACTCAGACTCATGATAAAATCGTTTAAATTCATTGAACACCTCTTGAAAACCCACCGTACAGTCTAGACTTGTCACCTGTGACTTCTATATGTTTTATTTGGTGAAAGAAGCTTTAAGAGGGGAAAGATTCTAAGATAATGCTCCAGTTCAACATTCTGTGCACAATTGATTACTGGGGCAGCCATCTTGTTTTTTGATGAGGGGATCAGGAAACTACTTGCCTGGTGGAAAGATATATTTCTGTTGAAGGAGACTATGAAAAAAAGATAAGGTAATTTATTTGTAATTTTATCTAATATCAATAAAGCTGTGTAGACAAATTCTGGTTTATGTTTGAGCAACCCTTATATCCAATTTTTAGTTCTCTACCTTGATCTCTTCTCGAGATACAAGGTATTCTAGGGTAATGGAAAGGGGAACCAAAAGGGATATGTTCATCCACAGCAGCAGCTTCTATGTTAACAATAAGGGAAACGTTAGAGGAAAGAGAGCTTTTCAGGCTTTGTTATTTATCAGTATTACTCTCATAACCATAAGGAAAATGAATATGGAAGGGGTGCAGTCAATAATAGATTAAAACAGTTTAATAGAAAATATAATAAACAAAAACAAACAAAAGGCATACCTTTCGGAAAAATATGAGTCCAACGACGTCTATTTGAAGTTAATTTAATAGTAATATGTGATGGATCAAAAGGATTAATAAGTGCTCTACCAGGTCGAGGTGTTGGTGGTGATGATAAGTGAGTACTTGGTGAACCAACGCTTCCAGCAACAGTTCGTGATAATACCGGACCATCGACCAAATCTGTTGATTTCACTAAAACACATAAAAAGTATGTTCTTAATAAAAATTAACTGAATATCTATTTTTTATCCCTGTTAAATGGGATGCAGAAAATTCAGGACATTTTATTATTTTTAATTAGTATTTAAAAATTTAACAACAGAGAAAAATTGTTTCTCAAAAAAAAAGGCATGTAGTTTTATTTTAAATAAACTGGTGTAAGATCTCTTAGATCAGTTATTTATTTAAAAATGATAATGGAAGTGCTTTCTAAACTAAGTATTATGCTAAGTTACTTTTAATAAAAAATTCTTACATTCTGGAGGTGACTCGGCAGAAAGTGGTATATTTATAGCAGCAGTATGACTAGTCCCAATAATAGGTGATGAATCACCACTAAGCCGATCAGATGATTGAGAATGATGTATATCCGGATCTGACATTTTACGTTTCATTATTTTATTACTATTACCAGTATCTAAGGCTGATGAGACACTAGTTTTCTTGGTTAATCTAGAAAATCTATTAAGACTGAAAACATATAGATTTAATTAAATTATAAAAATAAGACCATACAAAATACTATTTTCTAGATAATTTCTAGAAATAAATAAATCATAGCAGAAACATAATTTATGTGTAGAACAAATACATTCATTCAGACTTTTTCTGATAATAATTACTGGTTATATGAAATAGGTAAATTGTAAGAATTTTGAAAACTAATAAATGTAAATTAAATAAACCTAGGGAATGACTTACAGGCGAACTAATTAATAAAAACCAATGCTTTTTCATGGATTAGTGTATTATCAAGAAATAGAATAAATGCTTATCCTGTAGATAAAGATAAGGCAGGACTAACTGAAGTCTGAACTTTACCTTATGAATTTTTAAATTCTGAACTATTACATCTTTTAGTAGCCACCATTTCAATTAACACATTTTTCAAGTTAAAAGTTTATGGTTTTAATCAAACGACATAACATATTCTTAGGAAATGTGGTAAACAAATGTTATCTTTGAGATCTCCAACATTTCATGGGGATGGATTCCAGAACACCTTGCTTTAAATAACCCCACAAGAAAAGATTGCATTTAATGAGATCCAGTGATTTCATGGACCAAGGAATACCATTTCATGTCTACATATAGAATGATCTGAATAAAATTGTTAAAACTGTAAATCACTAATTACCTAGCTACAAGATTTGATTACTCCAGTCTGTTGAGCCCATTTGTCTGGATTGATTTCAGGTTTCTCTGTTGTTTTATCAGACAAGAATTCTTCAATAAGTCTATCATACTGCTTTAATGAAACTGTAGCAGTAGCATTCTTACAATCTTCCTCGCAAATTATTTGAGAAGATTGTATGGTATACCATACAACAAAATTTGCCAATATCCAGTCGTTCTTGATACATTTCATTAGGAATGTTTGTTATCATATATCAAAAGTTTTTTTTATTCACATACCTGCATACATGGAAATGTGCTTCGTCATTCACTAGCATATTGTGAACATTTTAAAATTCAAAAATTAGCAGCAAAATGCCACCATTTTCGCATGCAATCCCATCCATTTAACTCTTGCACTAAAATTTTAATCAGATTCATTTGTAAATCATTCCTTAATAGAAGTCAAGTGAAAATGAATTAAACAGCTAGATCATTAGGGGCTTTGTAGCTCTTATGAGATCTATGTTTTTTTATTGAATATACAATCCTTTGTGTACATCCCAACCCCGTAGGGGGCAGACACCCACTTTGTCACGTTACCGGTCACCATACCACCCAATCCTTTGTGTTCAAGCTTCTTGTTTACATGAACCAGTTCTTAAAAATTCTGCACCCAGATTTTAATTACAGTGCATCATTCTGATAGATATTAAAACAGCATTAAAACAACTTCAAACTGTTCACGTCTAATAGCCATAAAATTATTGCCACTTTCATGGAATAGTTTAATCATAACATAAAAGTTAAGGGGTTTTTATTTAAAATAATATTAAATGAAAGATGTTTAGGTTTCTCTTGATTTTTCACATAATAGCTAAATTATTACCAGATAACACTCTCAGAAGTTTATCTTAGTTCAAACTGAAACATAACTACTTTTTTATGCGCATTTTATTTCAGAGAATTATTTCACTTAAATGTTGATTTAGAGCAAATAAAGTAAAAAATGTTGAATAAAACAAACAAAAACCATGTCAATAAATGAAAGTTTGGATTTTTTATTGCTTTCTACCTAAGGCACTACAATTATTGAATGTCTACCTTGGCAATTTAAAAATGGGAAAATCGGGAATTATTTTAAGTTATCCGTTAAACATGAAATTTAGAATGCCAATGTTGCCTAAAATCAAGTTCTTCAACAGTAGTCAACAAACCTTTTACCACTGTAAACTGTAAATAGTTTATGGAAAACCTCCAGTCAGTACAGGTAGAATTTCAGCATTTTTCTTTCAGCCATATGAGCTGAAATTTTATTTATTGGCTTAATGTCTCACAGGCTTGTAAAGAGATCTTGTAACTGCTGCTTGAATATCAAATACTATCTATGTTGTAAAAGATGAATTTTTTTTGGAATGTTTCTTATCCAAGACCAAAACTGTGGCAAACATTTTTAACACAATTTCTAAACTACACTTTTTATTGAAGCTTGTTTCAAATTTTTGTCAGTAATGAATGTATGAATATTTTTAAAAATTTAACAACAGAGATATTCTGGCCAAAAAACTAATTACCAAAAGTCATCCTGCTTATTCAACCAACTTGACCATTATTTTAAAAAAATCGGAGGCTTTCTGGGTGCTCTAAAATTTAGAGACATCAAAAATATTCTGAAAAAAAGATTTCTGTTTGTTACTGTAAATGCAAACACCATTTAAATCAGGATATTCTGAAAGCAATAGTAGTTACTTACTTACAGTTCTGAATGTGTGTTTTTTAAGGGTGAATTCCAGGAATTAAACTGTTCCATCTCACAACTATGTCATAGTAAAAACTACTAATGTATCACAATCAAATATAACTTCACAAAATTAATAACAGATATAATCTTTTTTTTATTCTAATCTTACCTTGAAGTGTGTACTGAAGGCATAGTAAATACTTGGGCGTCATATGCATCATAATCAAAAGCAGCTGAATCTAATGGAGAATCATCTTCGCACAATGATTTTGATTTTTGTTGACCCGTTGTAGTATTAGTATTATTATCAATATTACTACTGCTACTACTACTATTACTATTGCTTGTACTACTGGAATTATTAGAATGCCCACTGGAATTATTATTGTTTGCAGCAGATGGGTTAGAACAAATATTTGAAATACTAGTTGGAGGTGTACTAGAAATCTGTTTGTTTCTTCTTGGTGGTAATTTAATACGTGGGACAAAACTAGAATAAGCTACTTTCTTATTGGTAGAGTAAAAACTGCAAAAAAAAAGATTATGAGTAAATAAATTGTTACATTTGTTTTAAATTATCCACAAATACAGATATAACTAGAAAAAAATTACAACAAAACTAACTACAGTGTGATTCACATAGTGTTACTGGCACTTCCTGAGCTTTCTCCTGAGCTTTATTCTACTAACAAAGATAATTAAAAGAGTTCATATAAACATGGGTCTGAAAATGCTCCGTTAGCAAGTTGCAGTAGCCAAAGATTTCGCTCTGATTCCTGAGTAAAGAGTGAAATAAAACCATACTGAAATTTTAGGAACTCAAATTGGGGGGCAAACTTGATAGTTTCTTATGGTTTTTGACCTGACAAATTGAATAAAACAGATTTTAGAACCATATCACCAGTAGTTTTCATATTTCATGTAAAACAAAAAAATATATTGTCTAAAACACAATCTTTTACGTTTGCAATACAAAAACTTTTTTAAATGCCTAATAAATGCATAAAATTTATTATAAAAACTTGTAGAGAATTTAATTCTGAGAAAATTGATGTAAAATAGCCCAATAAAAAACAAATATGAGTTTAAGAGATTTGATCTTATTACTCACATTTAACATATGAAAATTAAATGATTACACTTACAAAGCATGTTTGCTTTATTATAGAGTGCAATGATACAAAAAGATAGTATTGTATTCAAGATAAAAATTAAATTAAAAAAAAACAATACTAATGTTATTCAGACAACATAACTTTCTCGAATTCACTGTCAAATTGAAAATTTGAGAAATTATTTCCTAAGTTGGTAACATAAAAATCAGCTTGTTAACAATGCATTTTATGTCATATCATCAATGCACTGGATGTTCTACATTACTTCTGTGAATTGCTGCCAGTACAATGTAGTTTAATTGTGTGTGTGTGTTTTAATTGATGTAATACTGCAGCAATGCCCTTGTTATTTACAACGATGGAATATGCCAACATGGTATTTATCTTTGAGGGTGTGTGATAGAAATGCAATTGCTGCATAACATCAAAGATGTTTTCCTAACTGCAGAGTTCCAAATCCTTAAACAATTGGTGGAACAAGCCATACACTATGAAATGGGTACAATTCTCAGCATTAGTACTCATTGTGACCAATCTGCCCATCATGATAGTGATATATTGATGAAACCATTATAGAGGATACTCACTGCAGTCCAGGGGTTAGTACATGATGCTTTTGCCGGCAGTTTGGAGTTTCCCAGACTATGGTGTAGAGGACACTTCACAACAAGCTGTATCCTTACCATAACCAATGAGTACAAAATCTTCAACCAAGAGATCCTTCTCTTCAATTTCAATATTGCAACTGGTTGAATATCACCCGCCGATTGCACATGTTCATTTTATTTACTGATGAGGCTCAGTTTACTTGGGACAGCATCCTCTGCAACAAACACACTTGGGCAAAAGTCAATCCACACACGGCAGTAGAACATAATTTCTAACACTGATCACTGATTTAGTTCACAATCACTGCTTTTTAGTTTACAGTCAGCTAATCAGACCATTCATTCTTCCAGAACATCTAAATTCCAACATTACTTGGGATCCCTCAAGGAATAATTGTCACTGTTATTAGAAGATGCTCCACTAGCATCAAGATACCACATGTACTTTCAGCATGATGGCGTTTCTCCCCACTTCTCATGTGCCTTTTCAGCATAGTTAAATCTTCACTCTAGCAATTTCCAGAGCGAGGATTGGCTGTGGTGGGCCACACTCCTAGCCACCAAGATCATCTATCTAACACCATTAGATTTTTGGATGTGGGGTTGTATGAAAAGTTTGTGTATACAAGAAAAGTTCATAGGCATGAAGGATTGGTTGCTCATAGAACAGATGCCACTGCAAAAATTAAAGAAAGTTGTGCAGAATTGCAGAGATCAATGCTAGCAATCCAAAACATGCAGCCAAATATACTGAAGTAGAAGCACAGATTTTTAAAATTTACTGTAAACTTTATTAAATGTATCAATTTACATTTTCATTCTTTTCACATTGTATCAACTTAATGTTAACTTCATTTTCTGTAGCTGATAATGTCTAAACGTTTTCATATGACAAGTGTTAGTAATAAAATCTATTTTCTTGAACTTATATTTGTTTTTATTGTGCTACTTCACATCATTTCTCTCAGAACTAAATTCTCTACAAGTTTTGATAACAAATTTTATGCATTTATTAATCATTTAGCAAAGTTTCTATATTACATATGCAAAAAATGTGTTTTTAGACACATATTTTTCTGTTTTGCATCAGATATTATGAAACCTGCTCAAGATATGGTTCTGGAATGTGTTTTGGAATGTATGGCCAAAAATCATACAAATACATCAATTTTACCTTTTAATTTGGGTTTCTGTAGAATTTCAGTAAGGTTTTATTTCACTCTTTGCCCAGGAATTAGGATGAAATCTTTTGCTAGCCATAACATACCAACAGAACATTTAAGGACACATGATTATATGAACTTTATTTTATGTTTATATGAACATTATTTTCACATGTAAAATGAGCTCATAAAATACCGGTAACACTATATGAACCATTCTATATAATGCGTACCACCAAAAAAAATGTTGCTTATGTTTAAAGTAAATGGAAGGTTCTGAACCCCTTTCTCTACAGAGAGCCATTTGTTTCCAATCTTCCTTAGTAAACAAAATTTAAACTGATCATATCTGAACCTTTTTTTTAAATGTATTTTTTGTTAAATTATAAGCAAAAGAAAAATAAATGATGAAGATCACACCTTTCCTCCTTAAAGATTCCATAAGTGTTCCCCATCTCATTTTGTAATATTTCTAACAATTAATTTACTCTTTTCATGCAACACCAACCATCACCAGTTTTAATAAAGTAACTGATATCAGGATTTAACCAACCATTGTTAAAATTTTCAAATAGTCCCTCTTGCACATCACATAGTAATAATTGTAAAATGTTTTTTGTCATAAATTTATTTTGAAAAAATATTTTTATTGCTTCTATGCGTGATGGGAGTGCATGACCATAAACTAGGTGAAACTGAATACTCCTGCTAATATAAAATAATTTTATAAGGTATAATCAATAAGATAAAAAAGAATTAATTAAAAATAATAAATATAAATTACTATTCATTATTTTTTATACAAAATATAACTACTGACAAATGCGATTTATGGAGAGATTAAAAAAAAGTCACACAGACTATTCCCCTGCAACACAGTCATTTTCCATACTTCAAATTTAAAAAAAAAGGCAGCCATAATTATTAAGATTTCACAAGAATACCAAATTAAATTTAACAATGGTTAGTACAATTGTCTGTTGTGTTTTATAACAGCTTTTGAAGTTATTATGAACCATAAGTCATACTTTACTTTTCAAATTAAACAAATAAAAAATTAATAGACTGTTATAAAATCAAAAAATCTGACGTGGAAACCACATGAATTCCTTGTACACCTATTAATTACATATACACATTTTTTGCTGTGCTTCATTTAAACTTATTTCATTTGAAAGTTAGATAAGATCCTCCAATTCTTTAATAAAGTGGACAGTTACACAATTGATGAAATATTAGTTTTTATTAACATCAAATATTTATGTAATTATTAATTCAACAATCTTACATCAAATACAAGGTGTGGCTATTAAATAATGAGACTAATACTGCTACAGAAGAACTGCGCATGCGCCAAATTCATACGACCAACAGTTGTGTAGCATGAAGCCTTCTCTTTCTATTGTTTCCACTCCGGTTTCTGTAGACATGGTCTGTCCATGGCCTTCGTTTGGATAACATCTGTTTTTTGTTTTGCCGAAAAAATTATAAGTGTTTTATAAGAGCAAAGAATTGTCATGAATTTCATATGAAACTTGGAAAAACTGCTACTGAAACTTATCTTTTATTAAAAAAGGTATATGGTAATGAATACTTATCATGTGCACAGGCTTTTAGATGGTTTAAGTATTTCCAAGATAGCTGAGAAGACGCTGAAGATGATGTTCACTAGGTCGCCCTTCCTCATCAAAAAGGGATAAAAATATCAAAAAAATTGGTAATCTGATACGATATGACTGTCGGTTAACTATTCGTGCTATTGCTGAAACTGTAGGAATTGACAGAGAATGTGTAAGGCAAATTTTAACATGCAAAAAGTGTGTGAAAATGGTGCCTAAAATTCTCACAATCTAACAAAAAGAAGCTTGTGAAAATGTTTGTTCTGACACTTTGAATGCCACTGAAAATGACCCAAACTTCTTGGAAAAGTGGTAACATGTCATTAATCTTGGTTTTTCACTTATGATCCAGAAACTAAGTGTCAATCATTGCATTGGAAGGCCACAACTTCACTGAGCAAATGAAAATTCAAAGCAATTATGATGTTTTTTTTTTCAATATTCATGGGATTGTGTACCTTCATTGGGTTCCTGAAGGTCAAACTATTAATCAACATCATTACCTTGAGGTCCTTGCTCAACTCCATGAAAAAATAAGTAAAAAAACGACCAGAATTGTGGAAGAACAAGTCATGGGTTCTTCATCAGGACAATGCACCGGCTCACACTGCATTGTCTGTTGAGAAGTTTCTAACCAAGTATAACATCCCAGTGTTAGACCATCCACCTTATTCGCCTGATCTGGCACCATGTGACTTTTAGCTGTTCCCCAAGGTTAAATCTGCATTAAAAGGAACAAGATTTTGAACTGTTGAAGCAGTGAAAGAAAAAGCGGTGCACATCATGAAAGAGCTCACAGAAGAAGACTTCCAGCACTGTTTCGAACAATGGAAAATTCACATGGAACGTTTTAGGGATAGAGGAGGGGTGAATATTGAAGGGGATAATAACTAAATATGTATAAATTTAAAATAAAATATTTTACAGCATTAGTCTCGTTATTTAATAGCCACACCTTATATTAGGATAGAGCAAGAGTCCCTTTATTACTTGTATTACTAGATCAGCATTATTCGTATCTTCGTGAATTCCTATATACTGGTTACAAATATTCATTTTGACCTTACGGTGTAAAATATCCAGTTTTTATTATTAGATTATTTGGTGAATAATAAAAAATGAAAAAGAAACAATCATACAGGAAAAAGAAAGATAACATGAAGAAATATGTACCTCAAAAAAACAACAATAAGATGAATAAGAAGAGGAAGAAAATGTTAAGAACAAGGAAAGAATAAAAAAATTAAGAGAAGATGATAAATATAAAGAGAAAGAAAATGTTAAAACCAAAGAAAGAATAAAAAGATTAAGAGAATATGGTAAATATAAAGAGGAAGAAAACATTAAGACCAAGGAAAGAATAAAAATATTAAGAGAGGATGATGAATATAAAGAGAGAAAATTTGAAAACTAAAGAACAAGTACACAATTAATTGAATTATAACAAACCAAAGGGTTATTAAATGATTAGCAACAGATAACAAATAAACGAAACGATGATCAACTCCTACTTGGGAGAATATTGTCCGACAATATCAGAGGAGTAATGAACTAAAAGATAAGAATTTTTTGCAATTTATTAAAGATTGGGCATGTATGCCTCAGTGTATGTGTTGTTCTTGAAGGGTCTATTTTTCAGTCACTCTGTAGTTAACTTTAATGTAGATCAAATTAAACATAAATTCCAGAATAATTAAATAAAATTAAATGGAAATTAAACTAGAAAATCCAAAAATAATATGATTGTAAATAAAAATTAATATTAAATAATCACATGTTTCACCAAATCTATTACATATACATGTAAGTAAGTAATAATGCTTATTAAATTACACACATGCGTATGCACGCACACACACACACACACACATTTTTAAAAGTACATAAAATTTTATTTCACTAGTAACTTCTGATATTTTTCATATTTTTTTTTATTGTTATTAATGAATTATTATTTATTGTAAAAAGTTTTTTTTTACAATCACAGGTTAATAATTATTAATAAATTAATGTATTTAAATTAAAAAAAAGGAGATGAAGTCCGATTCAAACCGATGTGCCTTCCCTTGTAAGATCCAAATATTTTATTAATTAAAATTTTATTTGGCTATAACTCTGGAACCAATGAAAATAAGTACTACTTATGATATTTTGTTGAAAAGATCTCAATGAGGACTTATTACTGCAGTTAAGAAAAAGTTCAAAATCCTAATTTTTGGGGATTTTGAACTTTTGGACACTTTGTTCAGTCGATTGCAAACAAAAGGAGAAGTGCACATCTAGTTGTTACAACAGTCCTAAATCCAAAATTTCAACATCCTGTGGCTCATCATTTTTGAGTTATGTGAGATACATATGTACAGATGTGATGCCAAAACTAGTCAAAATGAATTCAAGGATGGTCAAAATGGATATTTCCGTTGAAATCTGAAAACCAATGTTTTTCGCAATCACAATACTTCCTTTATTTCGTACAAGGAAGTAGAAATGAAAATGAATTCTGTAATTTGATGTTAATAATATATTATTACATACCAAATCACAGAATTATAAACACCAAAAAATTTGTCTGTAAACAAGGAACTTTTATAACTTTATAAAAGACAAATTAGATGAAAGCACTTGTAAATTATATAGAATAAATTTTAATTTTGCATTTGTACTGGAATGATGTAAATGCTCACTCTAATTGAAGCAAGATAAGGGAAGAGTATTTGTGTGAAACCTTCGGTGTTAGAGGAAGGCATGGGCTTCCACAAATCAGTTAATATGATAATTCAGGATTGTAAGTTATGGTAGGTGGTTGTGGTTGAAAGACAGAAACCATACAAAGACAATAACACGTGTAGATGCACAATGTGGATCTGCCAAGGCATTTGCATTGGTGTCATCCTGACAGAAGTCAAACTGAAGAATATGATGTGTTATCAGGTTTAGAGTGTCTAAAAGGCGACCTCCAGTAAAGTCCATCAGAGTTAGGAACAGAGGGGGTGGTGTGGCGACCAGGAACATCATAAGGTGTTCCCCTTTGGGGGGACAGGATGGAATAAATTGTATAAAAATAATTATAAGGGAAAAACATAATTCATCCACCATTTTTTCACGACAGTGAAATACTTCCTAAGAGAAATTTTACTACACATTTTTATATGAATCTACTTTTTTTGTGAGTTAAAAGGATCTATTCTAAAATTAAAAAAGATTGTTTTCTAATTCCTGTTTAGATACGTAATCTAACTTGTTTTTGTCAGGAATTACTTGACTGATTTGAAACATTTATCCATTCTGTAGATAAATATATAATTAAAAAGTACCTTAAATTAATCCAATGAGGCATACTATAATCATCAGCAGTAATTGATGTATCTTTATTATGGAACTGAAACAAAAGATATAAAAAAAAAATAAAACATGGCACATAAAATAAATATACATTAATAATACAAGGAATGTTTGAAAAGTTCTTAAAAATTCTAAATAGAATGCTAACACCATCATTGGCACCCATTCTCCAATAAGTTGTGCTGTATTGTGGGGGATGTTTGGTGATTAGCATCCCATTGGTTGTGAGTAATATTATTTCTTGTGCTGCATATGACCAGATAGGATGAGTTCAAGATAATTCAGATGCCTAATGTTCATGAGCATCCTGGCCCTGTAGAGGAAGACCCTCCATGTGGCAGTTTCGGTCGCCACACCATCCCCTCCATACTTAGCCCTTATGGTATTTACCAGAGATCATCTTCAGAACCTCAGCAAAAGACATCTCTCAGCCTAGTTCTTGCCTCAGTCAGGATGGCACCGTTGTGAATATCACATGTGATATTCCCATTGGTATACTACTAGGAAATGAACTCTTTAAATCAAAACACTACCTACCTGATAGAAATACAAACAACTACCTACCTGATAGGTCAGAAGTTGAGTTCCAACATGCAACCATAACACAAAACAATAAAAATAAAACTAAATAAACAAAACACTACAACAAAAACATCAAACCTTATAACACAAGAACAACAAACCAAAACACAGGAAAGACCAGGCGAAACCCTAAATTCCCTCGGCAATCTGTTCTCTTGCCAGGTATCTGATGAAATTTTCAACGATTATCCATTCGGCCCGGTTTTTCCAATTCTAACAGAGTTCTAATGTCGACCTGATAATGACAAAGGGCATCCTGCAAACCAACAACTGGGAAGAGATCATGCATATAATGCACACTCTCTGCCTCATCCCATCTGGCCTGCCATAAAGCATTGCAATGCCGTTCTACCTCACTAATTTTTTCTGAAGTCAATTCACCTGACTTCTTAACAACATAAAGATGCTGGTTTTCTGACATAAAATTAAATCTATCTGTTTCATGCCTGCAATCACCAAGATTGCCTCCCATGAAATAGTATGGTAACCTCCCGTTACCATTACTAATATAAGGTGTTGAGCTCATAATAGTATGTCCCGATAGCTTTTAAATTTTAGCCTATCTGCTCAAACAGCCGCATACATCATAATTGCCTTGCACATGCCCTTATACAGGATGCTCACAGTCTTAAAATTAAGACCCCAATCAGGATTAGCCATTCGTCGAATACCAAAGAAGGCACAACAGGCCTTCTCCAATGAATCAACATTAAATTTTGCTTAAAATTTGGGAAAATATTTATCCATAAAAATCAAACAAATTTTTTGTGATTAGTGCATAAGCCAAGAGATTTAAGTTGTCAACAACTGTCTGATTGCCTGTAACACACAGAGGATAGCCCTCAATGATGTCTGATGGCACATACACATTTGTGAAATCATGAATTCTGATCATCATTCGACAGTTTTCGAAGCGGAAGAAGAGTGCAACATATTGACAGAATCATTCACGATGTTATTACAAAACAAAAATTGAAAATAAATCAAGTAGGAACAAGATTTTTTCCATAACAAACATGACTACCAAATCAGACATCGCTCTTGTTTCATTACTTTTTGGCTGAAACTAGCAAAAGTATTTCCTCAGAAATCCACTCACCTAACCAGGCTCAAGCCCCTTCTTACGTCCCAAACTGAAATTCTCTTTGAGAGAAAATAAGATATTTAAAAAATCTACAGGTTAACCACAGGTAGCCTTGAAAGAAGACTATCAAAACTGTTTTCTCTTTAGGAAGAAAGAGTTCCTCAAGAGAGGTAATGTTAACTTTTATGTCTGAAAAGTTTATAAAAAAAACTTTTTGAAAAATCCTTGTATATTATTGTTCACAATGCAATACTTATTCTTATTCTCCCTTGTAAACAATATGTATAGGAAAGACTTCCTCAAGATCACAGCTGAAATATCACAGCAGAGTATAAGCAGTTAATAATATAGGAAGGAGAAATATAAAAGATTTAACATTAAAAAAAAAGCATTAACAACACATCTTTTTCTAATACTTCTTTATTGCTATAATCTAAATATTATCATTACTTATTATAAAACAACTATAGGGCATAATGTTTAGGATAGAATTGTTCAAATGTTTTAACTTTTCTCCAAAATAACAACTTTAACAAAAGTCAGATCACACCTCCATGAGGTGTGCCTGGATATATATGGAATAAATAGGAGAAATTTGTCTGGTGAAATGAATTTAAACAAACTTCACAACTTCATCTATCATCAAGTTATACTCGACTACAACCTAACAAGATCACACCTAGAGTTGTAACTTGGGACCTAGTCCCATCACAGGGTTGACTGTCAACCATGTAAGATCTTTTAAGGAATACTTCACCGGCTGAACCAAGCAACACCAGAGTTCAGAGAAGGCAGAACTCGATACAGTGCCACTTAGAAGATTACATGGGATCGAAAGTAATGGAATGCCCTAACACTGCATATACAAACAAGAACAATACAAAATCCAAAATCAAACCAAAGCAAATCACCTACATTTCCACACACAATGTAAAAACTTACTCATGCATAATGGTAAACTAAAAATAATAACCAACCAAATGGATTAACACAAAATTCTGATTATGGGACTGCAGGGCACCGACCAGGATGCCACGGAATCTCAAGGATATAGGTTCTACAAAGGTATACCTGGGAAAAGAGTGATGAAAAATGTCCCACAGTTGGGAACAAGTTTTTTGGTCAGCCTCAAAATAATAAACTCCATACAAGAATTCAAGTCACAATCCCCCAAGAATCTTACATTCAGCCTAAAAGCATCTAATAAAATCTACACTATAGTAAATGTCCACGTTCCCACTAATAATAAAAAAAACCTCCTAAAGACCATAAAAAATCATAGAAGTTCTGGGATCTACTTGACCAGACTATAAATAACATCCCCAAAAATCATGTTAAAACAACTAATCAGAGACTTGAACGCTCAACCAGGCAGAGAAAGAAGATACCTTGACATCATCAGAAAATTACCTGCCCAAAAGAGAACAAATGAAAACAGAGACTCTTCAATTTCTGCAGAAACCACAACCTAGTCTCGAAATCTACATATTTCAGGAGGGAACCTCAAAAACACAAAATCTGGAAAGGTTACCGCGACTACACTAAAGGATAATGGCAACTAGATCATGTCTTTATGGAAAAACAACACCACAGAGATCTACAATGTAAAAGTCCTCCAAGGAGAAGAGAGACTCAGATCACTACATAGTCAAAATTAAAATTAAATTCACTCCCCAAAGGAAGTAACAAAACCAAGCCCCTAAAACTAAAAGAAAAATAGACCCTACCCAACTAATCAAGAATGAAAATTACCAAAAAAATAACAATCACACATATACTCTAAAACTCAGTCAACAACCTTAGGCAAATCACAGAACTGGCCAAAAAAGGCCCTTAAAAGCATCAATGATGGAACAGTGAATATGACGAAACAGTGGAGAAGAGACATCAAACATGGCTATTACATCTATCCCAAAAATCCTTAAAAAATCTAGTAAAACAAAGAAAATAAACCACCAGAATCCTATTGAAAATACAAAAGACACCATAAAGACACATTGAAATCAATAGAAGAAGAATGCAATAAAACGCAATCGAGGGACTATCACAAAACCTTCAAAAAGCAACTCAAAAAATACAAATCCCAACCATACTAATGAAAGATAAAAACCATAATCTGGCCCATAACAATAAATACAATGCATAAATCCAGCTACATATTTTAACGAACTCCTAAATTGCAAAGAAGTAACAGAACTCCTAAACTTTGGCACCAGCACCACAATAACAACACCACCGGAAAGCATTAACCCTCCCACAATAAAAGAAATCTACCAAGCACTGGGTGAGAAGAAGAATTACAAAGTGGCAAGAGAGTTCAGATCTTTATAGAGATCTGGAAACATGCAGGAAGACAGCAGAAATCACCCTTCTTCAACAGCTTGTCAAAATCTGGATCACAGAACTACCAGAACATAGGATGAGAGCCCTCATCCACCCACTATATAAAAAAGTGGCAAAACAGACCCTAACTACAGAGGAATACCCTGACTACACACAAAATATAAAATTCTTTCAAGAATAATTCTCAGTTTACAACTTGAGAAAGAACTAGAACACCAGGGAGATTTTACACCCTGTAAAATCCTGTCCAGACCAGATTATAAGTCTCAAACTAATAATGGATTACAACAGAAATATGGTGATAACATTTATAAACTTCAAGAAAGTATATGATAGCATCCACACAGAATGCCTACTAAAAATTCTAAGTACATCCTCGGACCTACATCCCAAATTAATAAACATGATAAAACTGACCCTCACCAACACTAAGTCAAAAATGAAACTCTGAGGCCAACTTTCAGAACAATTTGAGATCAAAACAGGACAGCACTAAGGACTCTGACCGCTACTACTCAACTGCGCTCTGGAAATGGTAATGAGGGAATGGCTCAAAAAATGCTCCCCAAAAATAAAAACAGGCCAAAAAATCAAAATAAACTGCCTTGGTTTCACTGACTACTAGGCACTGCTAGCAAACAACATCAATGAAGCTTAAACACAGACATTAGAGCTTCAAAACAATGCAAATAAAATTGGCCTCAAAATATCATTTGAAAAGACAGAAATTATGCCCCAAAAACCAATACAAAAGAAGTAAACATAAACAGTAATAAAGTAAAAATAGTAACTCTATTTAAATACCTCAGAGAAACAAAAAAAACCTCAATCCAAACAAGAACAAACAAAATGGTACTTTTCACACCATGAAATTCATTATTATCCATAAGTGACTGTTACTGGGCATTAGCCAATTACTGCAGTGTAAATAAATAATCAATAAGTTATAATAAGTTATAATTCATAATCAAGACTGAAGATAACCTAACGACTGAAAGACATTTCTTAAGTATAGAATTCCAATTTATTTATCTATTAGGAAAATTGATTAGATATAAAGACATTTATTACATTATAGATAATACAGAATGACCAATATAAAAGAGACAACATTAAAGATAAAATATTAAAAACACATTTTTTCTAATAATTTCTTTTTTTAATCACTAATGAAATTTTTATATTATTATAATGAAAGTAAATTACCTTTAGTAATGGTACAGCATGAAGCGGTTGTTCACCAACACACACCAAATCACAACCAACACCATTGTCAATAATGCGTTGTTTAGTGACATTTGTTAATTCTCTATCAACATCAAATACACCTACACCAGGTGTAATAACAACTGACAATTGTCCAGTACGATCAAAACTCCTATCTAAATAATGTTTTTCAAATACTGAAAGCATAAAAAAAGACAAAATTAATAATGCACATAACACTTAAAAAGTACATTTAACTGCTATGATCTAAAACAAAATGAAAGCCCACAAAACTGCAAGAAAAATGGTTTACTTTGGTATAAAAATTCATCTTAAGTTTTAAGCCCTATTAAAATTTAGTACTTGATATTTAAGTTTCAAGTCAACCAGTCCTAAGATACAATAATCAAATGTATAATTTTACAAACTGGTAAATAGCTTTTTTTTTTAAATTGTGACTGAAAGAATGTTTAATAAGAAGATAAATAGATAATTTCAGTTAATTTTTGTTTTAATTAAAATTGTATTTATCAAAAATATTAAACAGAAACTTTTCAGCACGGATTATTATTATTTTACTTTATGAATATTTAGTGTAAGAGTTACAGAGACTTTCTCAACGAGAAAATCCTTATAAATTCAGAAGATTTCAGTTTATTGCTAGTTTCTCATAAAAATTCCATAAGAACATTTATTTTTTCTACAAGAAAGTTCTTGTCTTTAACTTAGTTAGCATATTAACAGGTGCCTTAAGGTAAAAATCATTCCTTCAAAGCTGCTACTCAAAAAAATGTAATTTGACTGAAAGTTCTAACCAATTTTTGATTGCAAATTTATCTTGTCTTTGGAGATGCATTTCTTACATACAAAGAATTACTGATAATCTCAAATCAGTATTAATCTCTTTGAATATAAAGCACGGACCCAAATTTTCCATTGTATGACATTCATGTTTCAAAAACAAAAATATATGCCCGTTTCTTCTTCTACCCGCTTAATATAGCTGAGGGGCATATCATCAATACCTACACACTAAAAGGAACAAATGGAGTCCCTATAGATGTTAATTGTCATTAAGTCTTTGAAGACTTAAAATTAGTTTTTATTTTTACTATAATGACCTCAGACATGGTACACATTTATTTTGATGAGAAAGATATTTGGTATGATAGGGAAAAAAGTATGCTAGATCCTTGCTGTGAAATGAACCTGAGACTATCTGATCTGGTGTGATAGATCGGGTGGTCTCAGGTTCCCAAACTAGTATGACCCAAATTTATATGCTACAACACAACTAGCTGTATATATAATAGCTGCCAACACAACATCTTTAAAGTGATTTTAAGAGATAATTAACTTCACCCAGACATTGATGGGAGTTTGGAATAAAAACTACCAAAGCTTTCCTGTTTATAAATTAGGCTGCATCCTAATCTATTTCATATGCTAAAAACAATTATAGCACACAGATGTAAAAACTGACTTTTACATCAGTCTGTACAAAAAAAGAGAATTAACAATCTACAAACCATTTAGAGACATGTTGAGCACTTCAAGAAAATTCCCTTGAGCAGCAGTTGAATTGATGGGTTTTGGGGTAATTATTCCAGGACGTTCATGATACTCCAGTACTGTACGCTGGTATTCCATGAATAATTTTCTTAACTGAACTAATACAGGTGTCCAGTCATCATATCGCTCATTCTGAACAGCAACTCTACACACACACACATGTACACCAAAAAAAAAAATCATTAATACTTATAGTAATGAAACAATAAATTCCCTTGAGTACTACTAATACTGTTTGATAGTTTGAATCTTTGAAATAATCAGAATTTTGCTACTTCAGATTTCAACATTTACATTTATTTATTGCTTTCATCTGAAGGAATTTTTTTAGAAATTTTTATAAAAATTTTATTTTATCTTCATTCATAATTTTTTTTCCTTATTTCTAATTTAACAAGATATGAGTTGATAAAGAGAAAAGTGCATGGTAAATCTCTTAAAAGAAAGATAAGGCTAGTGGACCATATATTAAGGTATCCAAGATTGGTAAATTTGGTTATAGAAGTTAGTGTAATGGATAAAAACAGTAAAGAAAGATAAAGATTAAAATATATTGAGCAAGGAATTGAACTCAGAATGTAAAAGTTATTGTGTACCTTTTACACCCACGCACATCTTTTACATGACACATTTCTTACAAGAGGTAAGAGAATGACATAGAATAGAAACATTCATCAAACCAATTAAAATATTAAAGGAAAAACAATATTTATCTCATTTCAAATTCCAAATTAATTGGCTTACATATTATCTTTGGTCTGAGGAAATCATTTAATTTATATGTTTACATAATATACGCACATCTACTAAACTATAACAAGCCATAAACAAATTGCACGGGGTGGTTGAAATGTAATGTGTACTGTAACTTAACAGAGTAACAAAATGTTGCATTAAGAAACAGGTGCTGCTATCTTATAGTTTCATTCCCCTACTACTAACATTCCAAAACTCATGAACCATACTCTCTCATTTTCAGTCAGCCGCTACTGTCACAGAATCAAGTATGTCTGCTATGTCAATGCATCTAAAACAACACACAGAATCATTATCTAGATCTGTTAATGATAATGTAACTGTTGATCACAGTACTTTGAGTAGATAGGCAATAAAATCACAAATCAGAAGTAGGTGTAAATATTAAGGATGAACTTTGCAGTGGTCAACTGGTTTCTGTGACTGATGAGAAGCAATAAAAGGAGGCAGATGAACTGATTAAAAATAATCGTTGCATCACACAACAAAGCATCGTCACCCAGATAGGTGTAATGAAAGAATGAGTAGGAACACATTACTGTACAACTGGCTACCATAAAATCTGTTCACAAAGAGTGCTACACAAACTCACACTAAAGAACAATGAAAGGAATGTTGTGAACTGCTTCTGAAACATTATCATGATGGAATAAATAACTTCCTTTTCAACAATGAGGTGGGAGATGAAACTTAGATGCATCATTATGAGTCTGGAGATGAAACATGGGTGCACTATTATGACAGAAAAGAAAAATTGCAGACCATAGAATGCAGGCACTGTGGTACATTACAATCAATAAAATTCAAAACGTAACTCTCTACAAAAAAAATGTCTTGATAATGTTCTGGGATTCCAAACACATGTGGAAGCAGGCTGACTATAAATTCTTTGCAATATACAGATATTAAAACGCCTCAGGGGACATGTTTGACAATCCAAGGAGCCAATAATTCTACAAGATATTAAAGCTTAGCTACACACATCATGTGCAACTGCTGAGGCTCTTATAATCTTGTGAAAGTGAGATTTGAACTTATTCTGCACCCTCCATAACAGATCTAGCACCTTCTGATTTTCACTTCTTTCTGCAATTTAAGAGAGATATTCATTTCACCATAAATGTTGACCTGAAGGATCCAATGAGGTCATAGATCAAGGAAAGACCGCCAACATTCTTCACTGATGGAACAAGAATGTTTCATCATTGAGAGAAATGTGTAGCTGTAAATGGTGAATCTATGGAAAAATTAATGTAAGTTTTTACAGAAAATAAAATGTATTTTTATGCTATATATTTTTATTTCACTATTTTTTTTCATTTGTGAGTTATGAGTAATTGTGCATTACCTTTCAGCCAGTCCTCATATTTAGGTTTTATTTTCTGTACTTACAGCATAGAACACATTTACATTTTTAGAAATCAAATTCAATTTACAAAGTTACAAACAAAATCAAAATTTTTAATAATTGTATATTTCACTAAAGTAAAAATCAGGAGTACTTGTCTTGTAAATTAATTTGTATTAACAGAAATTTTTGCATTTAATTTTATGTAGTTCAAGACAGGATATTCCCTGCTAAAAAAGATTTTCATCCCAATAGCAGTTTTTAGATGATCTACTTACACAACTGTTATGGCATTATTTAGTTAGTTTTAAGTTTTCAACAGGCAAAACAATTTAAATTAAAACGAAGTCTTAATATTATAATTTACAATCTAAAATAAAAAAAATGTTACGTATAAATATATATATAAACACTAACAACATAACATTAGAATAGTTGATAAAACATTATATTTATAAAATCAGGAACAAAATTAAATTTAGAAACCACTAAAACAATTTGGTAGAGGATGAAAGAAATTTATAAGATAGCTAATTTACTTTAAAACAAACTACAGAGAGGGTAGTAAAGCAAGAATAAACATTTAAAACAATTGACAAAATAATGATATTGCTGTCATCTTAAAACCAGAACTTTAATATTAGATAGCAATATTATTTGCTGAAGATGGGGCTTGGCTTAAAAATGTTACCTTTGAAAAGTACTTTCAAAGCTGTACTTAATACTGTACATTTTATTGAGAGGAAAAGCAATATTTTTTACATAAATAAACGAAATGTTATGACTACACACACACACACACATATATATATATATATATATATATATATATATATATACATTATTTTACTGAAATTAATCTTTTTAAGATTCATATGATTTCTCTGTTTTATACTGTTAAATTATATTTATATTCTACTAACTCACAGTCGCAGCTTTGCCTGCGCTGTATGGTTTTTTCTTCACCCCCTTTCAGAGTCGAATTTTTATAATCCAGAAACGGGTTTATTCAGATGAAGATTAGACTCATCAAAAAATCAGGCTGATTTCTTAATTTGTTACCGAGAAATTAAAAAAACTGCAAAATTTAAAAAAAAATTCCAAAATCCATTTTAACCCTTGAAATTTGGAACTTCAAAAAATTTATAAAGTGGTTTTTAGATATTCACATGAAAATTACACACAGAAAAATCAAGCTGATATCTTCATTTGTTATCGAGAAATTAATAAAAAATAGTAAACTTCATTGTTACTCCATTTTACCCCTTTAAACTCGGGATTTAAAAAAATCCTTTCTTAGTGTACAGTTATATATAGAACATGTATACAAATTTTCATCAATTTATCTTCAGTAGTTTATGCTTGGCGTTAATTATAAATCACTCACAATAACATTGTCTTCAATTTCAATAAGAACTCAATTGAAAATACCTCTACTGAAAAATATCTTTGGAGCGGCTCACTGTAAGAAAGGAGCAAGAGAACTTCACAGCGTGAATGAGAAGTGCAGAACCATAATGGATTATTTATTATTCACATGTTTTAATAAAATATGTTTCAATTTTAGATAACATTTCCAAATAACCGTGATCTGTTAGATTGAGAGTGTACCTGATGCATGCAAAAGTTAGCCTTCAACCTACTAACAAATACCCCATTTGAATTTTGAAAATCAGATAAATGTTTGCAGAGATATTATAAGAGCACCACATTGCACCTCCCAAAACAGCATCCCATTTGTTACCAGTTGATGGTGATGATTGGTCTAACCTCCGTTGTGCTCACATACCTTACCACTCTAGTCTCACACATAGTCCCTACAGGAAGTTCATTATTGTTAAACAAAAATTGTTTTAACTTATTTAATATTATTTTATTTAACATAAATGTAATTCTATTACTTTTGTAATATTATTCATTTGATTTATTTGAATCATTCAGTCAAACCCAGTTCATACAGGATAGAGAATCACAGTTCATTAATTCAATTCATTAAAGTTTGAGATTCAAACAGCAAATCTCTACTACTATATATATATGTATTTTTTTTTTTTGAGATGAAATATATCAAAAAATCTTCTCAGTTATGCCAAAGAAATATGGGTAAAAATTTGGTTGTGATAGATCGAGTAGTTTTTTGTTTAAAACAAATTTGTTTTCAAAAACCATTAAAAAAAAGTTGTGAATATGAAAAACTCCCAGTATTTTCACCTTAAAAATTATAAAATAAAATACAGGATTAAAAAAAGGAAGATTTTTTAAAATCAAAGATTCTTTTACAGGATTAAAAAAAGGAAGATTTTTTATAATCAAAGATTCATTTGCATAATCTTTCATCAGATTTTTGAGAGATAAATATGATTTTTTTATAAAATTAGTTACCAGATGAAATTAACATAACTGTAAAAATACACCTACATTTATTTTTAGTTCTAAGTAAAATTATAATTTTTTTGTTCTATCAATAATTAAATAGTATAAAAACCTGTAAAAGTCTTCATAATAACGTCCTTTATAATCCTGCTGCATGCATTCTCTCATATATTCAGGAAAATCACCTAAACTATTAGCAGCATAAAAACATCTTGAAAAAAGAACTATAGTAACTTCATGGTTACTGCCATGCTTCTGTAAAAAACATTTAAAAAATGTATAAACTTCAAATATTCAAAATAAAAAAATTATCTTCTTCAATTAATCAGGTAAAAAATCAAATTTGTTCAAACACCGTAGAAGTATTAATTAAAATGCAATTTTAAAAATGATTAATGTAATGTTGTCACATTGACTAGGAGCTGACCACATTGTAATAATGAACATTAGGTTACCAAAATGTAAAAATAAATGAAATACAAGTAAAATAAAAATTCTTACCTTCCATTTTTGAAATAAATCAGCCATAAAACCATTGACAGCTTTTTCAAAGTACAAATCACCATGAATATCAAAATCCCACATTTCTGAACTCATTTGTAAAAATAGATATACCATACTAGTAGATGATCTGAATACAACCTTAATAAATACAAATAAACAGATAAATGTACAAAATAAAGATTATATAAAATATATACTAATATACTGATTAAAAAAGAAAAATTTGTTAAACCAAAGAAGCTACCAAATAATCAACACAAAGGTATTAAATAAATATCTTGGCATCATTTATAATTGTAAATCTAACTATTATGTGAATCCATTCAAAATTATGGTCAGAAAATGGTTAGCCTTCCACTTTTTTTAACTATACTGTATTCAGTTTGCTTATAGAGTGAAGAATAAACAAAATAAACATATAAACATTGTGTTTGTGTGAATGAGTTCATCATGATTCTGCTGACTCACATCCCTTGCATCAGTGCCGATTCACAATGCGGCCATATCTGTATACAACACTACAATCATTACTCATATATAGTCACCGCATAACTAATTTGTCATGTAGTAGTCAATATAATCAAAAAGCTTATACACTGTCTTCTCAGTTCTATTAAAACCCTTGATCTTTTCATATGATCACTCTTTTATTCTTGTATTCAATTTTTGTGTTTCTGTTACTTATTTATTTTTTTATTTTTTTTTTTTGTCTTCAGTCATTTGACTGGTTTGATGCAGCTCTCCAAGATTCCCTATCTAGTGCTAGTCGTTTCATTTCAGTATACCCTCTACATCCTACATCCCCAACAATTTGTTTTACATATTCCAAACGTGGCCTACCTACACAATTTTTTCCTTCGACCTGTCCTTCTAATATTAAAGCGATTATTCCAGGATGCCTTAGAATGTGGCCTATAAGTCTATCTCTTCTTTTAACTATATTTTTCCAAATGCTTCTTTCTTCATCTATTTGCCGCAATACCTCTTCATTTGTCACTTTATCCACCCATCTGATTTGTAACATCCTCCTATAGCACCACATTTCAAAAGCTTCTAATCTTTTCTTTTCAGATACTCCGATCATCCAAGTTTCACTTCCATATAAAGCGACACTCCAAACATATACTTTCAAAAATCTTTTCATGACATTTAAATTAATTTTTGATGTAAGCAAATTATATTTCTTACTGAAGGCTCGTTTCGCTTGTGCTATTCGGCATTTTATATCGCTCCTGCTTCGTCCATCTTTAGTAATTCTACTTCCCAAATAACAAAATTCTTCTACCTCTGTAATCTTTTCTCCTCCTATTTTCACATTCAGTGGTCCATCTTTGTTATTTCTACTACATTTCATTACTTTTGTTTTGTTCTTGTTTATTTTCATACGATAGTTCTTGCGTAGGACTTCATCTATGCCGTTCATTGTTTCTTCTAAATCCTTTTTACTCTCGACTAGAATTACTATATCATCAGCAAATCGTAGCATCTTTCTCTTTTCACCTTGTACTGTTACTCCGAATCTAAATTGTTCTTTAACATCATTAACTGCTAGTTCCATGTAAGGATTAAAAAGTAACGGAGATAGGGAACATACTTGTCGGACTCCCTTTCTTATTACGGCTTCTTTCTTATGTTCTTCAATTATTACTGTTGCTTTGGTTCCTGTAAATGTTAGCAATTGTTCTTCTATCTCTGTATTTGAACCCTAATTTTTTTAAAATGCTGAACATTTTATTCCAGTCTACGTTATCGAATGCCTTTTCTAGGTCTATAAATGCCAAGTATGTTGGTTTGTTTTTCTTTAATCTTCCGTCTACTATTAATCTGAGGCCTAAAATTGCTTCCCTTGTCCCTATACTTTTCCTGAAACCAAATTGGTCTTCTCCTAACACTTCTTCCACTCTCCTCTCAATTCTTCTAGTTAAACTAATTGTTCTGTATGCTTCACATTTATCTGCCCCTGCTTTCTTTGGTATCATGACTATAACACTTTTTTTGAAGTCTGACAGAAATTCCCCTTTATCATAAATATTACACACCAGTTTGTATAATCTATCAATCGCTTCCTCACCTGCAGTAATTCTACAGGTATTCCGTCTATTCCAGGAGCCTTTCTGCCATTTAAATCTTTTAATGCTCTCTTAAATTCAGATCTCAGTATTGTTTCTCCCATTTCATCCTCCTCAACTTCCTCTTCTTCCTCTATAACACCATTTTCTAATTCATTTCCTCCGTATAACTCTTCAATGTATTCCACCCATCTATCGACTTTACCTTTCGTATTATATATTGGTGTACCATCTTTGTTTAAGACATTATTAGATTTTAATTAATGTACCCCAAAATTTTCCTTAACTTTCCTGTGTGCTCCATCTATTTTACCAATGTTCATTTCTCTTTCCACTTCTGAACACTTTTCTTTAATCCACTCTTCTTTCGCCAGTTTGCACTTCCTGTTTATAGCATTTCTTAATTGCCGATAGTTCCTTTTACTTTCTTCATCACTAGCATTCTTATATTTTCTACATTCATCCATCAGCTGCAATATATCGTCTGAAACCCAAGGTTTTCTACCAGTTCTCTTTATTCCGCCTAAGTTTGCTTCTGCTGATTTAAGAATTTCCTTTTTAACATTCTCCCATTCTTCTTCTACATTTTCTATCTTATCTTTTTTACTCAGACCTCTTGCGATGTCCTCCTCAAAAATCTTCTTTACTTCCTCTTCCTCTAGCTTCTCTAAATTCCACCGATTCATCTGACACCTTTTCTTCAGGTTTTTAAACCCCAATCTACATTTCATTATCACCAAATTATGGTCGCTATCAATGTCTGCTCCAGGGTAAGTTCTGCAGTCAACGAGTTGATTTCTAAATCTTTGCTTAACCATGATATAATCTATCTGATACCTTGCAGTATCGCCTGGCTTTTTCCAAGTATATATTCTTCTATTATGATTTTTAAATTGGGTGTTGGCAATTACTAAATTTAACTTCGTGCAAAACTCTATAAGTCGGTCCCCTCTTTCATTCCTTTTGCCCAGCCCGTATTCACCCACTATATTTCCTTCCTTCCTTTTCCAATGCTTGCATTCCAATCTCCAACTATTATTACATTTTCATCTCCTTTTACGTGTTTAATTGCTTCATCAATCTCTTCGTATACACACTCTACCTCATCATCATCATGGGCGCTTGTAGGCATATAGACGTTAACAATCGTTGTCGGTTTAGGTTTTGATTTTATCCTTATTACAATGATTCTATCGCTATGTGTTTTGAAATACTCTACTCTCTTCCCTATCTTCTTGATCATTATGAAACCTACTCCTGCCTGCCCATTATTTGAAGCTGAGTTAATTATTCTAAAATCACCTGACCAAAAGTCGCCTTCCTCTTCCCACCGAACCTCACTAATTCCTACTACATCCATATTTATCTTATCCATTTCCCTTTATAAATTTTCTAGCCTACCAACCTTTTTTAAACTTCTAACATTCCACACTCCGACTCGTAGAATGTTATTTTTTAATTTTCTGGTGACCCCCTCCTTAGTAGTCCCCACCCGGAGATCCGAACAGGGGACTAGTTTACCTCCGGAATATTTTACCAAGGAAAGCGCCTCCATCATTGCTGTATGAAAATGCAGAGAGCCACATTTTCTTGGAAAAAAAACAGCTGTAGTTTTCCATTGCTTTCAGCTGCGCAGTACTCAGAGGACTGAGTGATGTTGATATGGCCGTTTAAGTCATTCTGACTCACGCCCCTAACAACTACTGAAAGAGCTGCTGTCCTCTTTCAGGAATCATTCTTTAGTCTGGCTCTCAACAGATACCTCTCCGATATGGTTGCACCTTATTTATTTACTCTAATGTTATTTAAAGTTAATAGAATGCATTTTTTTAAGTTTACTGGAATGTGAGTGTAGTGAATTCCTAGATTTGTGTCTGTATGACTTCAGTTATAATATTATTTTGAAACCATGTCTAACACAGAAAGTACACGATTACCGATATCCCCTCCTAAAAAAAGGCTGTGAAAAAGCCCTTAAGTCATGCAAAAAAACACATCACTTTAAATGGTTACAAAAGCGAATGGCAGTAATCCAACAGCATTGATTTTGGATGTCATTAATAAACTGCTCAAAAGTGGAAGTTGTGCTGCTTCACTGCAAAATGTGATTTGTGAGTATGAAACCACTAATGTTCCCTAAAAAAAAAGCCCCGTAGATCAATTTTTAGAAGTTGATGATTTTGATAAAACACAATTCGTAAAAAAGTACACAAATTTTGTTTATTGAGAAATGGTTTAGCGATGTGTTACTTCCTCTAGAAGATAATTCAGTTATTGTCATAGACAACGCCCCTTATTATTCAGTAAAAAGGAAAGAATTCCAGCCGTGTCATGGAAAAAATGATATCAAAATGTGGCTTAGTTCAAAAGGAGTGATTTTGAACAGGATGAACTTAAGGTCCAATTACTGCAAAGGGTTTCGCATATCAAAAGTAATTTTAATGTGTATAAAATTGATGAGTTAAAAAGATCCAGTGGCAAAACTGGATGTTTCAATGGATGTGGCAAAACGTGCTTCAATTACCTCCCAATCATTGTGTATTCAACCCAATTGAATTAATTTTGGGACAAATCAAAAGTTACATAGCATCAGAAAATACTGCTTTTTAAATATCAGACGTTAAAAGTTAATGCTTAAAAGCCATTAACAAAACAGGCCAGCAGGAATGGAAAAACTTTATAAAACATGTAATAGGTACTGTTAGAACCAAATTGTTGGGAACTGAATAATATAACAGAAAAAAAAAATTGAGCCTCCTATTGTACCTCTTAATACTGACAGCACTATGGATTTCTCACAATCAGATATAAAAATAAATTTATTATTTATTATCATAGAAATTTAATTTAAGATATTAGTGAAATTTTACAGTTTGTGGACAATTGACAATTTCATAACTCTTAAAAAACTCAAATAAAATGTCTTAATTTATTTAAATTTAAAAAATATATAATAATTTAAAATATAGTAACGCATAGTTACTGATATTAACGTCACATAGTTTTTATATGTACCAAGATTTACAGGAGATGCTTGTAAATTGGCTGCTCGAACACTCATATGTGCAGTTTGTTTACTTGAACTATATAAACTAACTGAATAAGACATAAGCAAATAACATATTTGACAAAAGATGATACAAATATATATATATAAAAAAAAATTATGAGTGAAATTGAAAATCTAAGAACAGTGTTTATAATATAAATATAAAGTAACATTAAATCAGATACCTTAGTGTCATCAGTAATAACACCACAAGCAACTCTTTCCCCTTGTGACCACATTTCATATACTTGGCATCTGACACTTCCTCCACAAAATTCTATTTTTTTATTTAAATAAACACATGTATTTACCTAAAACAACAAAGCAATGCGTTAACAACATAGGTGTCTAGATTGTATACATTTAAGAGAATAATTACTTAAAATAAAAAAATGAGATATACACATACTGGGTGATTATTTGAAAAGTTATCACATTTATTATTCAACAGCTATCCCATCATATTTCTGTTTGCAGGTATGTATACCACTCTTGGTGGGAACCTTTTTAAAATTATTTTCAAAGAGGTGGAACCCGCCCTCTGCTTAAAAAGCAGAGGGTTCCATTACACATTGCCCATACCCATTACACATACCCTAACTCAAAATTTCTAAACTGCAATGGTAACATTTAATTACATTGACAACCTGAAAAAAATAATGAATTTTAATGAAAAGAAAATTAAAATCCACCCACCCCTTCACACGGTAGGGGTGAAAACCATTTGGGGTAGTACATTTTTTAAATTTAAAAAAAAAAACAATGCTGGTTTTTCCAGCATTGAAAAAGCGTATCAGTAAGCACAACACATGAAAAACTAATAATAAGGTACCACTTCTTTGCTGGTAACATGTTGAAAAATTTATTACCAGATAATTATTAATAAAAAATAAAGCTTAAATCATTTGTTAATTTTGTTACGAAGGTTTTTAACAATAAGAGTCCTAAGAAATAATATGAAATATTTTTTTTACATCAATAAAATAAAAGTATCAATTTCTAAATCATTTGTTCAAAATGATTCCCATTTTCCTGTAAACAATAATAAAGTATTAGTTGAAATTCACATCTTACTTTTATTAAAGTTTCTTTAGTTAAATCACTACATGCTCTTACAATTTTACTTTTCAACTCTTGTATGTTAGTATGAATTTCTTTATAAATTATTGATTTTAAATGTCCCCAAAAAAAAAGTCCAGTGGTGTAAGATCAACAGATCTTGCCAGCCACTCAACTGTTCCTCTTCTACCTATCTAATGCCCAGGAAACATTCGGTCCAACCATTGTTGAACTGGAAGTGAACAGTGAGCAGGTGCTCCATCTTGCTGAAAGTGAACCATGTCTTTGTTAAGCAACATGTTTCCATTGTCATCTAACTGATTTTCTAAGGCATGGACTATTAGTGGGTGAATAACTTCATCCAGCAACTGCAAATACTTTTCACCTGTCAAATTCCAATCGATAAATACTGGACCAATTATGTTATCACCTTAAATCCTGGTCCAAACATTTATTTTTTCAGGATGCTGCATATTTCTGACATTGAAAACATGAGTATTTACATCGCTCCAGTATCAGAAGTTATGTTTATTAAGAAAGTCATTTAGAAAGAGGATGAATTCATCAGAAAAACAAATATTTTTCATAAACATTGGACTGGCATCTATTAATTTAATCATTTCTTCACAGAATTAAATCCTTCTGTCATCATTATCCTCATTCAGTTCTTGATGCAGTTGAAATTTATACGGAAAAAATTAATTCAATTTTAATATAGTGAAAACAGAACCATAAGAAACTCCAGTTTTACAGGATATTTAAAAAATTGATTTCTGAGGATTTGTTACTACATTTCCCAAGATTTCAATCACAGTTAATTCATCTAAAACCTTTTGCCCTGCACGTTTCTTATTCATGACAGTCAAATTGGAATTTTTTTGACAAGTTTTACAATGTAAGAGTGTGAATCATTTTTATTTGGCTGTCATTTATCAAACACTTGGGCAGTTCTACTAGCACATTTATTTTGTTCTCTGTATGTAAAAATTAGTTCAGTCCTTTCTTCCAGATTAAGTCATTTTAACGAGACAAATTTACTAAAGATAAAAAATGAAAGGTCAATGGTAGAACAATAGCACAAACCAAATGACAATTTTAACTAAAAAACACAACAATTTAAATAAAACATGAAGATGAAATAAATAGAATAAATACTTTTTGTCACTAATTGCATAAAATATGAAAGAAAAAAATTCGCAAAAATTTACCATAGAAACTACGATCTCAGTAACTGGCAGAAAATTATAACCTGTTATAAGAATGTAAACAATTTTTCAACATGTTTCCAGCAAAGAAGTAGGTAGGTACCTTATTATTGGTTTTTCATGTTTAACTAATGTTATAATGCTGTGTTTACTGGTACGCTTTTTCAATGCTGGAAAAACCTAAAACCCATATTTTTAACAAGAACGGACAATTTCAGACCTAATTCTTTGGGTCAGTAACTCAACATAATCTAAAAACACCACTTGTTTAATCATAAATTCAATAACAGTGAACCAATTTTTATTTTATTTAAACAACATTACTTGTCATTCAAAGGGCCTTACAATGAGGTATAACAAGCTACATCATCTAATTTAAAATTTCTAAATTTTCAAGGGGTTAGAATGCATTTAAGGACAAAATTTATATATGTAATTTAAAAAATAATTGTCAGTTTTAATCCATAGATTATGATTATTTCAAATGGTTTAAGAAGTAATATCATGTAATTTTATAGTTATTTTTGTTGGGACTGAAATTTAAAAAAGTACTACCCCAAAAGATTTTTCGCATCTATCAAGCAAAGAGGTGGGCAGATTTAATTTTCTTTTCATTATTTTTTTTGGGTTATCAATTAATGCAATTAAATGTTACCATTGCCATTTAAGATTTTTGAGTTGGGGTAGGTGTAACGGAAAGGGTGGATTATTTTAAAAAGATTTCCCCCAAGAATGGTATACGTGTTTGCAAATAGAAATGCGATGGGACTGATAGCTGTTGAATAATAAATATGGTAACTTTTGAAATAATCACCATCTATATTAAAATACAAAATAAATTATCTCAAAAAAAGAGATTAACTCAGTAAATTATCAAAATAATATGGTGTTACAATTTTGATTAATTAATTTAAAGATAACTATATTTTTAAATAACTTAATAATAATTTAATAATTTAAATTTATGCATGTAAATTCTTGCATATTACCAGTATTTTACACTCTTCAACAGGGCCACCCCTAGCTTTTGTAGGGCCTGGGGTAAATCTGAAATTGCAGGGCCTTTTCTAAAAATAAACTACGTATTAGTAAAAAAGAAAAAAACCAATAACTAAAATAATTAATTTTATCTTTTTAAAAATTTATTTAAACAAAATTGCGGAAATTATAAAACAAAAAATGTAAAAAAAATATTTTTTTAAGATTGTATGTTTGGATTTAATTATTTTTATTTTTTTAATGAACCTTTCGTACTATTTTATGAAATATTAATTTTGCGGGCTTTTATTTCAGCAAAGGTTTTTATTAAATCATCACAATTTAATTTTTCACATATTTTGTTTTCAATAGATAAAAATGTTAGATTTGTTAATCATTCCTGTGACATTATTGTTCATAAATAATTTTTAATTAGTTTTAATTCAGAAAAACTTCATTCTACTGATGCTGTTGAAATCGGAATTGTTAATAATATTTTTAAACTAATGGCCAGATGGAAAAGAATTGTGCATATTTCTCAGCACATTCAAGCACTGTATTTTCTACATTAGTACAGATCAAAAAAAAAAATTTAGTTTCTTTGTATAAATTGGCTCCATTTATATCAGGATTATCATCTTGCCTTAATTTTAAATCTAAATCCATGCACAGCTTTTTAAGTTGGTCGACTTCCATTGTTCGTAATAGTGGAATATAGTAAAGAAAACCGAAAATAGTAATATGATTTTCAATTTGTTCAAATCTTTCTTGTAATGAAGATATCGCTTCATCTATTATTGCTAAGAAATAATTTCTGTAGACATTTCTTTCTGGATCATTTACATATTCATCTGTTTCCACTCCTTCATAATCAAACGTTTACGTTTTCTTATTCTTACGGTTTTTAATTTGTTTGAAATATTAGTTTTTTCACAAATATTATTTGCTTCCATTTTAGATTTTAAAAAATCATTCTCTCTAAATTTAAAAAAAAAATCCATCAACCCTTTTAAAACCTTAGTTACTATACTTAAATCACAATCAGGTTTTTGTACAGTTTTACTTACTGTATTGATTGCCAATAATAATTCATACAAAATAACTGTAGATAAAACAAATTCAAAATTAATTGCATGCTCAAGTAAGGAATGTGTTTCACTTTTCACCCTAGAATCCTCTGTCAAATAATTTAATTCTTCTTATGCTGTTATAATTTTGTCTATATCAAATCTGTCTTCACTGAATTTATTCGGCACTCCCAACATGTATCTGATAATGGTTTTAGAGTTGAATTTGTTAAATCTTTCATTAGAATAGCCCACCTGTGAACAGACGTGGAAAATAGTATATACAGTCTTGAAAGTGTTCCAAAAAATGTCATAGCCATAGGAACCGAGGAAGCCATATCATCTATTATTAAATTGTGTGCAGAACATGACACAAAAAATGCTGTCAGATTTTTTCAAAATCCTTCCTTGCACACCTTTTCTATTGCCGACCATGTTAGCCCCATTGTCATAAGCCTGTCCACGGCAATCATTCAAAGAGATATTTAAAATTTTAAGTTGCTTACGTAATTATGCTTTGTTTGCTTTGATAAAGCAAACCCTGTAGTACTTTTTGGCACAGAAGAAAAACCAATAAAATAATCATTAATTTCAACTTCATTTCGTTTTTGTTCGTCAGGTATTTCTACAATTCAAACAATGAGAGTCAATTGTTCAATACGACTTTTATTGGTAGTAGAGTCTAACTGTACAGCATAACATTTACTTTTTTTTTATTATTTCATTTTTAACTTTGTTTGCCAACAGATTAATCTCACTTTGAATTTTCCAACCTAAATAATGATAATTTGTTTCTTTATCTTTGATATGTCTTATATTTTTTGCCATTCTTGCATCAAATTTTGAAATTAATTCAATTAAACCTAAAAATTTATCATTATTTTTTTTTTAAATTGTCTGATTCGTTCCACGAAGTACATTGTTGTTTTTAGTTAAATATTGTATACAAAATATAATCCTTCTAAGAACTTCACACCAATGTTCTGCAGCTAAATTTAATTGTCTTTAATGAAAATCATCAATTGTTTGTTCTTTTTGCAACCTTTTTTAGCTTCATAATATCTTTAAGTGATTTTCTGTGAAGCAACGATAATTCATGTCATTTAAGCAAGTTCCAAGGTGCTTCCAGTCAGAAACACCTTCATTTACTAATGCTAAAGATGATCTTGACAATTGGTTAGGAAAATAAATAGCAGTAGAAACAAAATACCTTATCTTTTAGTTTTGAATAGAGAAGCCAGTTTCTGCAATATTTTTCTCCACCTACATGTACTTTTGTATAATAAGATATATTAAATTTTCTACCTAGTTCATCTATGGGAAAATCATAATTTGTTACTTGAACAATGTTTTTATTAATTAATAATAATAATCTGATTTTCTCAGAAGAGTGTGATGGCCATGTTCCAGGATAATCTTTCAATAAGGTTGATAATTCTTTAGTTTCCTCATTTGTGTTAAGAAAAAATCTTTTCATCATTTATAGTTCCATCTTCATTCAATAATGAAGGTAATTCTTTGTATATAATTTGTAACTCTTCTTTATTTTGTACACTAGTGCTAGCTATAGCCAGATTATTTTCTTCGTTATCAGTTTTTAAATATTTTAAAAGACCATCTTTTGCATGACTTTCAAAATTTTTTTATTATCGGCACTTTTTTTTTCTGGTTACCACTTAAATAATTTCTATCTTTATCATGATCTCAACTCGTATTCATTGCTAATATTCTAAATCCTAGAAAAAATATAAAATATATTTTCTATTTTTAATATATATTATAACACTATAATAACCCTTCTCATATCACTATATTTCTAAATAAATGTATTTACTAATTAATTGTTTTTAAGAATATTTAATGTGGCTCATCACGTGTCCATTTCACTGTTTTATAAAAAGCACTATAACTATTTTTTCACTAAGTATTTCGCATTCCAAACTCACAGGTCTCTATAGCACTTCAGAATATACCATCAACACTCAAAATAAACAAAAAAACTCAAAAATATCCTGCACAAAAAACCAAAAACACCAGGAGCCTATAGGAGGTACCTCTTTTTCACTAGTAGTTACATAAATGTCCTAAGATATGCTAACTACACCAACCTGACTTGGTGCCTAGTTTTATTGGTAGGTTACATACTGCCAACTTACAACTTATATTATAAAAATTATATTTTTCTTTATTATTATTTTATGATTATTTTTAAGGTAATTAGTCTTTTATAAAAATATAAAAAAAAACTACTAATAGAACACTAATAAAAACAAATATATTTGGATTTATATATTAAAGTTATTCTTTTTGTAGATCATAAAATCAATTGGTAGCAAAGTTGTATCAAGAAATCAAGATTAATGAGATTTTTCCAGTGTGCCTTACAATTATACTTTAAAATTAAGTTTTAGATTGAGATACAAATTGTTACATTTTAATTATAAAACATTATTATGCTGTATCCTCTTAAGCGTGGGGTGGGGGCCCAAGGCAGTTGCCCGACCCTAGGGCGGCTCTGCTCTTCAACAATATTTTAAGTTAATGCAGGAAAGAAATATGAAAACATAACTGAAAAATAATGAGTAGAGTATATCAAATTTGGTTACATCTTAAAAAAAAAATAACAATCATTTTACACAAAAAAATTTTAATTTGTTATTGATAAGAACTAAGTACATAATCATCCCTTTTGTAATAGCAAAAGCAGCGATATATAATTTGTTTTAACCAAACTGAAATTTTGGCCTCAGTGGACATAAACTAAGCAAAAGAGCTTTCTTAATTTGTGCAATAAACATAACACTTGTAGGCAAGCTAATATGAATGGTAAAACTAATTTCAATAGTAAGAAGCATCCCATGATAAGCTTAACATAGATAAACCTTCTCCATCCAACTAACGATACTATTAGTATGAAAAACCCACCAAATGCAGTTGTTTTACTCTTAAAGTATGACACTCCACTCTTTTCAACATAGACTGTGAGCTGAACAACATTAATCTCAAAAAATGCAACTCTGATTAGTACCTCTTGCACCTCAAACCCTTTTAAGCAGTCATAGGTATAAGAAACACTGGCATAGATAATGCAAAGCAACAAATTAAAAATAATATATCCCTTCTATACGAAACATTCCAAATAGGAAAATGAAAATAGATATTTCTTTGATTTTCACAAGAGTTAAGAAAAAGAAACAAATTCATTTTATATATATATGTATATATCACCAATCAGTAGGAGAAAACAAGAGGCCTATACTAAATATACACATATATATATATATATATATATATATATATATATATATATATATATATATATATATATAAAGATTTTCCCTGATTTTTGAAGCTGTTTAGTAAAACTTACAATCTGTTTATCAGAACTAAAATTATATTTAAAAAAACAAGAATACTCAACCGTATGTAGATAGTTTCAATTTAAGAATTACAGCTATTTGTCTACGTAATATAATTCACATACTCAACATTTTATATTTAACAATACTGATTTAATTAGAACTACACAATTATACAAACAAGGGCTGTTTTTTTTCAACCTCCGATGGGCTATAAAAAAAGACACATTGACATAAAATAGTTTTATTAATAAAAATTGAGTAATATCTAACTTATTTTTCTACATAATCACCAAAATGATTGAGGCATTTGTCGTATTGTGACACCATCTTTCCAATGCCCACTTCAAATAAGTTTGTTGCCAGTGAGGTAAGGTACATCTTGACAGCCTCCTGAAGTTCTTTATTGGTGGCAAAGTATTGTCCGCCCAACCATGCCTTCAATTCTTGAAAGAGGTGAAAATTGCTAGGTGCTAGGTCTGGACTAAACGGTGAATGGTCACATTGGCACAGTGCAGTCATGTATTGTTGTGGATCAACACCACGGTGGACGAGAGAAGCATGTCTTTTCATTTATTTTGGATCACTCTGCAGAGACGACGTAAAGATTCACAATAAACTTCCTTTGTTATTGTTGTCCTCAGCTCCATAAAGTCCACCAACAAGACACCTTTATAGTCCCAAAAAAACTGTAGCCATTGTTTTCCTGTTGCCCAGTGTCTGTTTGAACTTTTTCGGTTTGTTTGGAGAAGAAAGTGTGCATCCACTGCTTAAGACTTCTTTGGTTTCTGGATCGTCATACTGGATCCAAGTCTCATCGCCAGTAACGACAGACTTTAAAAACTCTTCCCCTTCATTATCGTAATGCATGAGTAACATTAAGGCTGACGCCATTCACTGCATTTTGTAATCATCACTCAACATTTTTGGGGCCCAATGAGCACAGTTTCCGGTATCCTAGGTCTTTAGTCACAATTATGTACAGAGAAGACCTTGAAGTTTCTGGGATTTCTGCAGAAAGTTCACTAATCATAAACCTCCATTTGTCGTGGGCAAAATCATGAACACACTCCACCAGGCGTATAGTAGCAACAGACTTGGATCCTTGCCCACCGTCATCATGGATGTCCATTCGCCCTTATTTCAATCTCCTACACCATTCTCATACACTACCATTACTCATAGTTTTCACCATACATTAAGCTCATTCTGCGATGGATTTCAGCAGCGCTACATCATTCTGCTTGCAGAAAACGTATCACAGTTGGCAGGAGCATTGATCGCAGCAGCGATTGCCCGTAGCTCGGCTCAAACTGATGCAATGGAGCTGGCAATGGCAGAAGTTGTGGTGGGAGAGCGGCGCAATTGCATGATATGCAGACCTGGTTCCTGCCTATCTATTGTTTACTTAAATGCATAATCAGAGGTTGAAAAAAAACAGCCCTCAAATTTAACTTTGTATTTTCATACATACTCGTAAATATTCTAAAAGTAATTCATCTGCACTTTGTACTGCGATGAATATTTCATTACTAGAACCCCTCCATCAGTTGTTTACTGTAGCTTGAAAAGATATTAAATAGAAATGCTAAAAAATACTATTTATAAGTTTTAAATTCCATTAAGTTTATGGCTAAAATTGTGTAAAATAGTGATGACTAAATTTTCTTAAGCTTTTTTTTACAGTGACGAAAGAAAAACTCATGTTGTGCCAATGATAGTATGTGAACTGTTATCTAATAAAGATTTTTAAGATTGCAGAAAGAGAAAATCTGATAATCTCTAATTTAAAGGGTCAAAAATATTACGTTGAATAACTATTCAAGAACTGATAATCAGTGCTACTGATTACAACAGTACGGATTAGTGTGGTGCTGTGCAGTGCATTTAAAATGCACAACACGGCCAAGCTATATCCTGGCTAACAACATTTTTCTAAACGATGAACATTTGTTTATAAACATTGTTCATTTATTAAATTTAGAGTTCATCATAAAAAACCGTGTGATTTTTTCTGAGGCTATTTTAAAATTACTTTTATTATTGATATTTTTTTAAATTATTATTTTTAAATCTTCAAATTCTATTAACCTTTATCTTACCTATGCTATTCCTTTGCTTTAAAGAATCTTTTCACTTTTTTTACATTAACAGAAACTGTTTGCTACTTTTTACTAAAGTTGCTTCTTTTCAGTATGTATGCACATATAAGTATAATATTCATAACAACCTTTAATAGTACTGCTACAGGTACTACTGGCTTATACAGGTACTGTAAAACAGTACCTTCCTTTTAGACATACACTAAGCATCATAATTCTCAGAGACAGTCGAACTCCAGGTCCTCAGATTATTGTAACTACTTAACTACTAATTATTATAATAATTACGTCAATAAGACAATAATTTTTTCTAATATTATTTCTGTGACTATGGTAGTTAACTTATATTTTACTTCAGGCGTTTTTCCAAGTCCATTAAAATTAAGTAAAAGTTATACCTATATAAAGACGGAATTAGGACTGAACCAGGCAGCTATCATCCTGTTAGTCTTGTTCCTGTCTTTTCTAAGGTCATTGAGAACTTGATGTATGAACAGTTGCTTAGGTATTTCAATGAATATGAGCTTTTATCACCTAATCAGTTTGGTTTATGTCCTAGCAAGTCTACAACTCAGGCTCAGAAATATATCATTCTAATAGATGAATTTCAAAAAAATAAAAATATGGTATTCCTTACACTTTGTGATCTATCAGAAGCATTTGACATATTTCCCATAAACTGTTTCTTGAAAATTTATCTGTTTACAGTATATACAAACAAGTGTTATAGGATCTTCAGTCATATTTAACAAAAAGAAAGTAAGTCGTAAACATTAAGGGACTTTATCTGAAAATGTGGAGGTCATGCATAGTGTCCAGCAGCTCAATTTCGGGTCTCTTACTGTTTTTTATCATGATCAATGATCTGATTTGTTTGTAGAACTAAAAATGTTATTTGTTAAAAATCTTTATATTTATTATAGTTCACTGAAGGTTAAATGTAATTTGAGTAATTCTGATCAGAGATTAAATATATATGTGTATAACATGAGAAATAAATGAGATATAATGTTCCTTATGGCCGTACTGATTTAAAGAACAGCTGGTCTGTAAGGGGTATTTTTTTTTAATATGCTTCCTAAGCATGCAAAGGAAGCTTCTTTGAAAAAATTTAAACTAAAGTTACTTGACTGGCTTATTATAAACCCTTTTTATTCTTTTAATGAATGCCTTGAACATGGATTCATTTCTTTTTGTATAACGTTTTATATTCTAACTGTATGGTTAGTAAATGAATGAATAAGTTATTATTATTAAAGTGACTCTTGACTAGTGCATCTTGACTAATGCATCTTGACTAGATGCAGTCTTTCTTATGATTGTGTTGCATGGTAATGCAACACAATCATAAGAAAGACTGAGGCAGATAATGTAAACAGATCAGTAAACTCAGCAGGGGAATTCTTTCCAATAAATTGCTTAAATTCATATTAATGCACTTTTTTAAATTCAGCTAAATTTAAATCACAGTTTTAATGTAAAAAGAAAAATGTAATAAAAATAAACATAAGGAAATTATACAAGCCCGTAGAGCTCACTAATACCTATAATAGATATTGAAATTATCATCCACAGATGGGAGGGATAAAAAAACCATATAACTCTGAAACTTAATTAATGGTTAATGCATTACCTGAAATAACATTTTATAACTGATGATAAATGGTAAGTATTTTTTTATAAATTGGCAGGTTTACATTAATCTTGCTAATAGAAGTATTTATAAGTGGTTTTGATAAATTATTTATATATATATATATATATATATATATATATATATATATATATATATATATATATATATATATAAAATAATATATGAGTAACTAATATAATAATATATATAAAATAAAATATATATATATATATATATATATTTATAAACAAACTTACCAAGCTGTTTTTTAGCCTCCACATTTCACTGCGCCCAAGATACTGATCCTTGAAGGTTAATTCAACAGAATCCAAAGCTACTGAATCAGGATTAACAACATTAAAACAAACATCAGCATACGTACGTAACTGAAAAGTTCCTGCTATACTTGTTTCAACACTTATCGTTTCTAAAATCAGAAGATAAATATAATAATAATTAAAAACTTAAAATGTTCAAAATCAACCTTTTTATTAAGTAAACTTATCCAATACTACTATGATACAGTTCTGACTTGCCCATTCAGTCAGAATAAGAGGATGTCAGATAATGCAAAAAAAAGAAGTAGGGGAGGGAAAATGACTAGCAATGAAATAAATAAATTTTAAGTCAATTAAATGACATTTTACTATTTTTAACTCTTATAAATAATTAAAATATTTTGAAAATTTGAAACCAGAGACTGATATCAAGATGTATGTATGCTATTAAAGTTCTACTCCAATTCTTGAAGCCTTTCCAAGAATTTGGTCTAAATTAAGAGAAACAACAAAGGACATGGGCTTTTAGAAGTCTGTAGAAAATATATATATATATTTATAATATATAAATTTTAACTCCACAATTAACAGATTTTATAACTTTGTTTATGGAAGAATCTTGACTGAAGTTGTAAAAATACATATGATTGTGATCCAAATTAATAAATGATAATACCTGGATTAATAATATAGATAGATAGATAGATAGTAAAAGAGATTTTCATCCCTTTTCATAGGAACTGGTATCCCTGATGTCGTTTGTTCTTGCCATCAGCAGGAAATAACAATTATGATCAACCTTCTTTATACTTAAGTTAAGTTACTTAATTACAGATGTATGAGCTTTGTGTACTTTTGCTATAACAATTTTGATTGTCATTTTTATCTTCTCTTCAATTTGTACAATAATTTCACTTTTAAATTTTACACAATGCAAAAAGGATTATCAATTATACTAGGGTTTAGGTCATTTTCTGTAATATTTTTTTGCTAATTTGATATTTTCATCTTTTGTAAGTAAATCCTTTATTTCTTCCAATTTCTTTAGTATGAGATTTTGCTACTGTAAATATGAAACAATATCATCTAATTTTAAACTCTCTTATAATATAATCTAATACTAAACTTTCCCCATTATTTACTACAATATCACATTGTAATCATGTATAAGAGTTTGAATATATACCCTATATTCAAGGATACTGATCTAACTACAGCTCTAGGTATAATATTTTATCAGATAGACATCTTTGTTAGGTAAATTGAACAATTCTTACGAATAACTCATCTTTACTTTTTAGAATTACATAAATTGTTTGAGTTGAAGCATTAAAACATAGGGTCTTATACCATATATCAAGTTTTTATAAAGATAAAAGTTTCCTATTCATTTTCCGAAAATTCTTCCTTCTTTTTCTCTAAATTGCTATAAAATTTATTTTTTAATATAAAGCTTTAATAAAATGTTCAATATCTATTAGTGTCCCTTTCTCCTAAAATGACAATTAATACATTTTTCTCTAATCATAGTTTAAATTTTTAAAAAAAGAGTTAACGTTAATAAAAAGGTAGTTAGACTTTTATTTTACAAACACCCTGTTTCTCGCTTTAAAAGATTTTAGTTTAGTACAAGAAATATTGATTGAATGTAAGCATATGTCAAGCTTGTCAACCTTTCAACAAGTACTATATATATATTATGATATGTGTATGAATCAAAAAGATTATTTAATACTGTAAACTTTTTAAATAACAAACTAAATAAAATTTATTAACTACATATTATTGCTTTATAAAGAGGCAACCTCTTTTTCATTTGTTCCCGATAACCATAAAAACTACTAAACCAAAAAATTACAACTGTAGCTTCTTTCTTATGACCCTGGAATATTTACCACAATTCAAACTTTACCAGTCTCACTACTACATAAAACAAATTAAAAAAAACCGTATAAATAAGTTATAACTTCTTTTGCTAAATTTAATGTTGTTTTCTATATAGACAGATATTTTCTATAAAGACTGTCATCTAGATTCATCATTCCCTATGTCAATATCAACTTCAAACAGTTATGCAATTTACTAAATTTAATGTCATTGTCTATAAAAGATAAATTTGTATTATTATCATAATATACATAAAAACAAATCAATCTGATAATAAATTTAAAGGGAATAATAACTATTTACATATTCAACAAAATTTTGATGATTTGAGGAATATTGAATTTCTTTAGCTGGAAAAATCTTTTCTGGAAATTTTGATCTTTTCTGAAAAAGATCAATATTGACTTTTTCAGAAAGTTATTATGTGTTTTAATAAATTTAAATCTCATTGTCTAATCTGGCAGCAACCTGCAAGAACTCATCCTCAAACGAGTAAAGTAGCACTTGAGATTTTTATATCCTATACTAAGAACTTCCATCAGGATAAGCCACACACATAATTAGTATAGATTCGACTTTCAATTTGGAATTAATATTTTCATAATACCTACGTCAGCGAAGTCAAAGACAAGAAAATTTCTAGGACTACTTGAACCTGTAATTGTACACAAGAATCTATGCCCAGCATTCTCAAAGATTTAAAGAAAAAAACAACTACTCGGCCTCAAAATCAAGTTCCTAACCTTCAAGAAATATGTTAGGTCTCAAATCAGCTTTTAATTATCACCCTGAAATTGATTATCTGGATTTGAAAGACATTCAAATGGATAACATGATAAAATATGTAACTATTACAATGCCAAAAAATAAATGATGGCATTCCTGGAAAGGGATCGTTGTGAAAGTGAAAGGGTGGGATTAAACAATGTGGGAAGGTGGGCCCATCCTGAAAGTCGCCTTTACTTTCGGATTGATTGTTTGATTATTTAAAATCTGAAGCTATATAGAAACAAGTCCAGTGAAGTTGTATATATATATATATATATATTTTTTCTTGTAAAAGTATTTTTATTTGAAAAAATTATTTTTAATAGAATTTTTGCAATCAACTAATTTTTATTATTTAGTTAGTAATAGTTAGTTAGTTTTATTCATTCAGTTATTATAATGCAATTAATAAATAATAACAGGGATTTGTTGAAAGATTCAGGCAATTTAAAAAATATTATGAATATAGATATTTTCCATTTATTTAATTTTTAAATATTACTAATTTTATACAAAAATGTATTTAAATTATATTAATATCTTATTCTGTAAAAATAAAACGGCTTCAAATGACTACCACATTACTGGCCCAATCTTAGTCTTCTGCATAATTAAGTTATCGCTGTTTTGACATTGTAACTCCATAGGAATTTAGAAAATTCAGATGATCTATTTGGTCATTATGTTCCCATATTAGAAGATAAACATGGTTAGGTAACCAACCTGATAAATATCAGGTTTATGTGTTGTAGTTCATAGCTCCAATTTATTTTTTTTTAATTTTCCCTCACTGGATGTCAAATAGGTTTCAGAATTAAAACTGTATATTGAATAAAAATTACTCCTGAGGTATATAATCCCCCCCCGTCCAGAACATACCATCTACATTCCATGTTCCAGGTGTAATATCAGAACAACACATAAAGATGGCTAACAGTGCTCCAAGTATTTTCCTTGGATGTGTGATCGTTCTTTTGACCAGACTTCCATCTTCCAATCACTACAAAGACTGGACTTTTTTGTCACCTGTAGATCATGTTTAATGTGAACGATTTTGGGAATGGACTTACACCACCATTAGAGCTGACAATATGATAGCCATCATTGATGTAACAGTAGATGTAACCAAGACTCTTCTATTGTCCTAGTGTCTCCCACGATGACAAGCACATAGTAAGGTGTCTATGTGTGTCGGTGCATGGGAGCCCTAAAAGCTTCAGTGAGTGGGGATCTGGAGTCGGTACAAAGACTGTGCATCTATTCTCTTCCATGACATGGGATGGTTCCTGTGGAGTACTGGGTCAGACCTCCAGGGTTGGTAGGTCTGGAGTGGGAGTGTACCCCAGCAGCTAGCCTTGCTACAGAAAAGATTAATTTTTCATGCAAGTTGAATAATCTCTCATGGGTGTTCACGTAAACACCCTCATTTAGAACCACCCATTTCACCAGAAGCAAAATGTAACAGACTAGTATCAAGGTAAGGAGTCTGCAGACAGCTGTTAACAAGAACACTGAGTGAATCTGAGTGTTAACACTCAGATTTAAGTACAAAGTTATTAAGAGGGAAGATGGTAATTTTATGAAGATAAGCCCTTTTCTTAATGCTCATAGTTCTATAATTCATGACAATAATTTCAGTTGCCTTGTGACAGTAACTGAAGATGTTCAGAAGAGGAAAAATAAAAGCTTTATGAAGTGAGTTTTAAAAACTCTACATAACAAATTTGTTCAGTTTGTTTAATAAGTTTATGGTTTTAAATAATTTTCATCACCTATTGCCATCAACCAAAAAAAAATTGAATATAAAAAAATTAATTCCTATATAAGTAAGATTAACTAATTAAAGGTAAAAGATTCTCAAGCATTGGAGAGATCAAAAAGATTTTAAGTTAGTTTACTTATAATTTACCTCTTCCTTGAAGATCTTCTTTAAAAGATGTTATTTGAAGTAAAAGACGACTAAACTCATCCTCAGGGTGATAGATTTCTACTATATCACCTTTCCTTAAATTAGGAAAATCTTTTGGATTAATAATAAGATCTTCACCTAAAAAAACAAAAAAAAAAATGATTAAGAGCCAACGAATGAATAGGTCTGAATAAAAAATTCTGCCTAATGTCATACGATTTTAAAAAATATATAATGAACACATAAAAACAGTGCATCAGCATTCACTAACCACTTCATAGGAAGAGATAAATACGTTAAACAAATAGTTTATTTTATTCAGATTGATGGATTACTCACAGCATACATAGATTACATATTACATCAGGCTAGAGCAGACATGCTAAACCAAAGACAAATATAAGGAATTGCCTAAGAAGGATCAAGGAAAAGCATGGAAAACTGTTATATCAATGCAGCATTATAAAATACAGAATTAATTTGAGATATAAATTTTTGAACACCAAAATTGTATTCTACATGTGGTTCTATATATATAAAGGTAGTTTAATTGTGATTGTGAAGGCAGACAGATTATTTGTTTACTATGTTCAAATTCGGCTGTAAAGTTCAATTTTTAATGTGATTGTTTATGCAAGTTAACAGTTATTATTGTTCTTGGTGCCTGGTTACATTATGATGGTGGAACAGATTATTATTTTAGGCATGTTCATTACTAATAACTAACTACTATGCATTTATTCTTTGATGTAGAAAGATTTCAGCTAAGGTACTGGATATAAGGGAACCAACAGTAAGGCTATCAGGTTGTGTGTAATCTTTGTTTTAGCATGTAAAGCTTAATACAGTTTTGTAAGGTTTAATATGTTTATGATTTCTAAGATCTATTTATAGTCATTGTCTTTTCGTTTATTTTTAAAAATGTAAATTTGAAAGAATGGATTGTTGCAAAGATAACTGAAAACATTTTTACAACTGTATTATATAATTTGGCATTTTTACAAGTTTAAATTTCAAATTTAAATTTTTCACCATCTGGCAGGTAAGAAGGGACAGTGAGAATCCTGATATTCTATATGTATGCGTCATGTTAGATGATGTTTTATGGTCTTCTGTATGGCAGGTAATGTGAATTTCTGCACAAGATATGTGGCACCGTTAATACAAATCATAAACATTGAGGTGCACAACCATCTTCATCTTTGATTTGTACCTACTGTTTCGTCATCAAATTTTATTAACACAGCTTTTGGTAACTCACCTCTTTCTAGTTGGTCCCTTTGCAGGGCAGGCCATCTGAATTTCTTACAATCCCCATAGCACTGTTAACTAAACATCAGAAATCAATATAATATGCCTTAACATAACTCTTGACCCTCCATCAATTGTACGTTATGCAACAGATCACCACAGTCATTGATATCTACCAGAACAACATTCCCAGGGGTAGTTTTCCCACATGTTGCAGCTTCTCGTGATTCATCAATAGTTTAATAATATAAACTCTATTTGTCTTTGATATCATATCAGTCATACTATGATTATATTCATCAACTAATTTAATAATTGGGAATATTCTTACAGCATTTCCATCTGCAAATTCATGTTAAAGGTACCCTCTTTCTTTCACAAAGCATTTCCAAGTGGCCTGCAGAAACTTGCCAAAATGCTAGATATTTAATAAATCAATGAACTCCATGTCATATCTTTGTCTCATGTTTATTGTTAGCTCACAACAGGTACAGTATGTAATACTGATACTGATTTTTATATAGTATACAAATACAGTATTAAAAAACAAATTTATATTATATCTAGAAATTAATTTTATAGAAGCATGCATCAAATCAAATTAATTTGGAAGAAATTATTTCTTACTGTTTAGCACATTTTGATGTCTGTTCCATTTTTTAAAATAATTATTTTTCATACTTTCATCATAGTCATGGACAAAAACATAGAAAAAATAATGAATCAATAAAATAGAGAGTTGTTCAAATATTAGTAAATGTAATAATAAAGATTATATTAAATAATAATAATCGTACAAATAAGTGAAGATAATAAATAAATAAATAAAATCATTTTATAACATAAATTGTAGAAACATTAAATTAAAATTATCTGAACACGTGTTATTTAGCACTTAAAAATGAGGATGGAGAAAATTCAGGTTTTATTCATTAGTATTATTTAAAACAAATCAACAAAGAAAAAGTGTTTTTTATAAGAAAACATTTTTAATATACAGAAAAAATTGGTAGAATATATTTTAAATAGATAAATAAAATAAAAATGGTAATATAAGAACAAGAGCCCTTTTTTGTTAAATCTATCTTTGTTAACTACAGATTATTTAACAAATTTAAATCTATAAAAAAACATTAAAACTCTTTTATTCATATATAAAAAATTAATTAATTAAAAATACATACAAAATACTATAATAAAGAATATTTTCTACTTGTATTTATAAAACAATACAGGATCATTTTTTTGAAATTTATTTTAAAATAAAATCTGGTACTTTCTGATTAAATGGAGGTCATTCTAACACAGCACACTGTGACTGTTAGGTTGAGGATATAAATAAAGGCCTACAATGTTTGTACATGTTTGAGTTTTTTTATGCAATAAATAAATATAATTAACCAGACTTAACCTATGCCCGCTTTGCTCGCTAACCTTGACTAGCAAGCGTAGGTTAAGTTTGGTTAGATTAATATAATCTAACCAAATGTTTCCTTTTTTTTTAAAAACATCAATCTTCCTTCTGAAAACAGGTGGCCTCCATTTAATCAGAAAGTACCTAAAATCTAGCAAAAAAAAATAATAAATCAAACAAAATTTAACAAGTACAATGTTTTTAGAAATTTACTTCAAAAAGTTTCAGTTGCTCTTGTAATTATGTTTAGTATTTACTAGCCAGCCTGTCTAGTCAGAACCTGAACCCTTGGGCTCAGGTTTGCCCAGGTGAATTCTGGAGCCAACTCAGGGCCTCCTGAGGCCTACTCCATGGCTACAGAGCTTGCTTTGCTCGCCATTTCCAATTTGGCAGGAGGACCGGTGCCCTGGGCACCCACAGAGCTTGTTTTTGATTGCTATTCTTATCTACACAGAGGACTCCATCTCCTGGATCCTCAGACTGAACGTTATCCTCATGGTTGTGAGAATAATACTGATAAATAATAATTATAATGTTCAGAATTTATAGAAACTTGAAAAAGAAACAAAATTACAACAGATAGAATAATATTAACTATGGTAATTAAGCACATACATGAAAAATTCATTTTCTTTGACGACGAAAAATTCATAACTTATTTCTTTACCCTGGTGGCAGAAATATAATTAAGTAAAATAATTAATCTAATTTTTCCTTAATGAATATCTTTAATTCACAACTTCACCCTCCTTGGGGCAAAGAAATAATGAATATTTTTAATATCTTAACCTTCAGGGGTGCTAGGGCCTTGGTCAATGGCTTAAAACCTTCCCTGGGATAACAAAAATGTATCCTGCAAATTTGAAAGTAATTGGTCAGTTGGTTCTCGACTGATGCGTAACAAACAAACAGACAAACTACATATTTCCAAATAACCGTGACACATTTCCGAATAACCATAATCTGTTACATCGAGAGTGTACCTGATGCATGCAAATGTTAGCCTTCAACTTACTAGCAAATACCCTGTTTGAATTTTGAAAATCGGGTGATTGTTTGCAGAGATACTATAAGAGCACCCCATTGCACCTCCCAGAACAGCACCACAGGGACATCCTGTTTTGTTACCAGTGGTGGTGATGATCGGTCTAGCCTCCCATAAGGTGTTCGCATAACTCACCACTCTAGCCTCACACATAGCCCTATTGTTAGACAGAATTTTTTTAAATTTATTTAATACTATTTAATTTAATGTAAATTTAATTCTATTACTTTTATAATATTATTCATTCAATTAATTTGAATCATTCAGTTCAATCCCAGTTCACACAGTGATAGAGACTCACAATGCATTAAATCAATACATTAAAGCTTGTGCTTCATCCAGCAAATTTCCATTACTACATAACCCCCGAAGGAGAGCCTTATTCTTTAAGACTGGGGGTTGGCGACCCCATGGTCCTAGCCTTTGCAGCTTTTCATCCCAACACACACAGAGCTGCAGAACACTTTACAGTATACACATAACACTACACAAATTACAACACATACTCAGATACACTCAACTCAGACATACTCAACACACAACTTCAGAAAAACATCCTACACTGTTTCTTCTAACATTTACACTTGGTGTTGCAACATCTTGCAAAACACAACAGTAACCCAAGGTGGAAACTATCATGCCAATAGGTGAATGGCTCTATATAGTGAGTCTCAAACAACGTCCTCTGGGAACCTGGGTAAACCCAGTTGAAATTAGCTCTGGCTTCAGCACGCACGCACTATGCTGGAGTGGTCCATTATATCGCTAGTACTTGTGGGACCAAAATTGTAAGTCCACTAAAAACTCATAAGATGGCTGGTGGGTGGTCCATATCAAAAACTACCAATTTTACTCTTGTGAAGAGGCCTCGCTCAGCGTTGTCTGATAAGGACAGTTCTGAACAAAGTATCAGTTTAAATGATGATAAATCAAGTCTCCAATTACGAACATCAGATTTTTAGTTCATCAAAATAGGTGGCTCCATTCAATAGGTCTCACCCTTCCTGATAAATAAAGTTGTAATGGTTCAAGTGGTTCCCTGAAAAACATCAGGAAATTGCGAGACTGATCAACTCTGATTGAAACATTTAATGATGAGCAGAGTCAACGACTTTTACGACTTGCTAATACGGGTAGTATAAACATAAGTGAGGTGTGCCACAAAACATTAAATACAAACCAAGGGGTAATTTTTTGCCATGACCTTCTGGATATGGACGTTACATTAACTGCTGATGAGCTTCGTTCCCAAGAAGTTGTTGATATTAAGCAAATAATGAAACGGCAGAGTGGAATCAAAGAACCTACACCTTCTCATATAGTGACTTTCAACCTTCCAGCACCACCAGAAATAATAAAGGTTGGTTACCTGTCAGTTCAAGTACGACCTTTCATTCCTAACCCACGGCAATGTTTCAAATGTCAAGCATATGGTCACACTACAATATCTTGCCTGAAAAGGGAGATATGTGCACAATGTGCTAAGGAAGGCTACTAACTGCCAAGAAAATGAAAAATATGCAAACTGCAGTGGATCACATACAGCTCGCTCCTGATATTGCCTAATGTTTAAAGATGAGAAGGCAATTCTCAAAATTTGTACGGAGCAGAAACTATCTTTCCCAGCCACACAAAGAAAATATAAAAAGATACAAAACTCTCGTAACTTGGTTAAACCAGACATTTCTTTTGCACCACTACATCAAGTAAAACCCCTACAAATGCAGGTAACCAGCAGTGAGGATCTTGCAATGAGCTGAAAAAGCCTGTACAGATGTTATCTGATCAGGTTGCTTTACTTAGTGCAACTATTTCTGAGCAAACAAAGATGAATAAAAAGTCAGTAGTTGCAGCTAGTCAAACTAACACTAGTGGGATCCCTCTTAAGGTTCCTGTCTCCAAAGTTTTATCTGTACGGGCAGGAGTAAATACAGCTGACGGTAAGCTACCTAATAAAAAAACTCTCTGTTAAGGGATGCCACATAACCATTCCCTCTGAGATGTAGTCTGTGATTTCCAATTATTCAAAATCTCCCCTCCTTCACCTCATATACTGGAGGATATGGATGAGGAACCGCCCAACCCCAGGGCATCGTAGTTTTTAAAATCAGGAATTTGAAAAAGAAAAACTGGATCACCGGCAACTAATTTTATTACCTTTATTTATGAGCATTATTCAGTGGAACGTTAGAGGTCTTCGGTCCTGCATTGAAGATGTTAGATTGTTGATGCATGCACATGAACTGTTAATAATGTGCTTTCTAGAAACACACCTACTACAAGATGCGATAACACTCTGAGGCTACTTCTGTGAAAAATACAACTGTCTCATAGAAAGTAGAAAAAGTGGTGGCGTTGCTATTTTCATGCAGAATGAGGTGTCTGCTATAAGGAAGCCAATGGCTATCTCTGTCCCCTCTAAATTGCATATCTCCAATTTGTATCTCTCACCGAACTCTGAGTTCAATGCTCTCTAGACATATCAAATCTCCTCACACAGGTTCCATTGCAATCATTAATAGTAAAAGACTTAATGCCCACCATACTTCATGGGGTTCATCTTACTGCTGCTCTTGAGGAAATATGATAACAGAGTGAGACAGGACTTGGACCTTTGTCTACTGAATGATGGGTCATATACATTCATATCCTTATCATCTGGTTCACTGTCCAATATCAACCTCTCCTTATGCTCACCAAGTTTACTCCCTCGTCTTTACTGATCTGTTTCTGACAACTTTCACGGCAGCTATTCTTTTATTCACATTCTTTAGTTTCATCTTTACTAATTTCCCTGTATATCTACTGTAGATGACTGTTTGAACAGTTGAAATGTACATTTATTGAAACTTATGTTTGTAAAATGTCTTTGAGCATTTTCTATCTATAAAGTTAATGAAATACTAAATGAACAATCTAAATTCAAATCTAGACATTTTTAGACTATATTCTAAAAATGGGGATTTTTTGAAAAAAATCTAAGTTTAGATTTAAACCTAAACAAAAGTCAAGTTTAGAACTCAAAAAACCTGTCAGTAATATCTTTAGTTGGTATCACAGAAAAATAGTAACACTGATATGATGCATTATGCAAACAGTGGAAAATGTATGGATAAAAGTAATAGATCTATAAGTCTTCCAGCTTTATTTTAGTTTTATGTTTTAAAATTTAGTATATCATCTGTGATGAATAATATTGCGGTGACTACAACATACATTACTTTTAAGCTTTCCTAAAAGAATACAAAATATTAACTTAACAAAAAAATGAAAATGACAATACTTTAAAATTATAAATTCACTTTCAAATCACACTGAATTTTTTTCTTCCAGAAGCACCATTAATTGCATCAACATACAAATAATCAGATGATGCTACAAAAATACTCAAGACACAAAAGTTCAAGGATATATGTTTAATCTACAGGATGTCCGGGAAAAAGGTATCCAAAAGCAATGGCCCATATTTAGAAACGCAATCTTCGTTATATTTAAAACCAATTTCTTAAGCGTAGGGTCAATCGACAGAAAATATTTCCAAGATTTGTTCTGTATACTCTCAAGGTCAGCAGAATACACATGCACAACCAAGCCTATTCCCCAATGCACTTGTAGTCAGCAGTAGTCAATCAAGACGTGGACCCACAACAGAAGGTTCAGTTGTGCTTTAGTTAGTGTAGTTTCAGTTACACATGTTTAACAGCAAATATGAACTGAATGGAATATCAATCCTCCTACATCCAAGTCTATTTGTCAGTGGGATATGACTTTAAGAGAGACTGAAAGCCCAGTGTTCTTTGGTAGTTGGGGTTTAATTAAAATTAAGCACACATTTCAGGAATGGTTGACCTGAGACTATACAAGACTTCACTTCATTTACATTCATACATGTCATCCTCAGAAGAAATACTTTATGGTGGTTCCAAAGGCTAAACTGAAAAAGAAAAGGAAGCTTGCTTTCACAAATTGGAAATCATTCAAAAGTTTCAGTTAATGAGATGGTGGATCATGTACATGCAATGCATTTACTGCCTGTCCTGAAAAGTCAATAGGCAAGCTAGTTACGAACTGCAAATTCCTTGTTCCACTATTCATGATTAAGCACACATTTCAGGAATGGTTGACCTGAGACTATACAAGACTTCACTTCATTTACATTCATACATGTCATCCTCAGAAGAAATACCTTATGGTGGTTCCAAAGGCTAAACTGAAAAAGAAAAGGAAGCTTGTTTTCACAAATTGGAAATCATTCAAAAGTTTCAGTTAACGAGATGGTGGATCATGTACATGCAATGCATTTACTGCCTGTCCCGAAAAGTCAATAGGCAAGCTAGTTACGAACTGCAAATTCCTTGTTCCACTATTCATGACGTTCATCAGCAGTTCTGTTTGCGAACATACAAGTTACGATTCCATCACATTAAACCAAATGATTGCCCTCAACAATATCAATTTGCTGTAGACGTTAATGCACAAAAAGAATCCTAATGTCTTGATGCACTGTTATTTAGTGATGAGGAAACCTTTCATACGTATGCTAAGTTAACAGAGACAACTGTCGAATTTGAGTTACTGAAAACCCCTACACAGTAATTGGAAATGAAAGGTACTACAACCGCACTGTTAGTTGTCTTGCATACGTGTGCATATTCCACTGACCATGAGAAGGAGTTCAACACACAACGCCATACTGGTAGGTCGTGTTTTAGTTGGCTCCAAACAATTATATTTATTTGTTAGTAAGGATGTAATTGTTTGTTTAGTCATTATTTTGGGATATTATTTTCTGTGTAACTGGTTGTTTCGAGTTTTTGTTACTTGGATGGTCTTTAGGCTATCTGGGCTACAACATAGTTGGATGGTTTAATTTATTTAAGTCACCCTTCTGGGTGGCTATTCCTTTTTGTTTTGGTATATTCTGTGATAAAATACAGTTGTTTTAGCTGTTTGTTTGAATTTAATATAATTCAAGTTGTTAATTGGTCAGATGTGATTTTGTTTACATTGGCAACGGCCATATTGGTTCTTTGTGTTTGGCTACGGCCTTCTTGCACTGATATGATTGGTCTTTCCTTTGATTACACTGCCATCTGATTTACTGGACTTGTTACTGACAAAGAATAACTTTAAATTAATTTAATAGTTGTGTTTGTTTTTATTTAGTTAATATTGTTTATGTCTGATCAAGGGGGTAAGAATGGTAAGTCCAGGTGAGCAAAACGTGCTCCTGGTGAAATCGTAGCTGAAGTGCAGCCTGATATTTCCTCCTTATCATAAGATGATGAGCCAAGGGCTGGGGTATCAGGTATCTCTACCCGGTTTAAGGATTTAGTACAGGATTTTGTTCAAGCATCAGGGCATGTGGGGAGTTCTGCTCTGCTTGTGAGGGAATTTAATGAGCAATATAAAACACTTATGTAGTTCTTAAGAGAGTTCCAGCAGCAGTTCAGCTAAGGTACACAAAAGGTTTATCCCCAGAATGAGAGAATTCAAAGCAATTGTTTCTGCTATCATGGAAGGGTATGATAAGTTGGTTGAGAGACCTCCAGAGGTGCAAGAGGCGACTGTAAAGGAAAAGGTTTCTCTAACAGTTGTGGTGCCTCATTGAAGGAGAAATGGGAAACCAGTCTGTCTCCAAAGCAGCCTGAGGTTGTTTTTGTTCGTTTAAAGGGGGGGCTAGGCAAAATCTAGCAAAAAATGGACAAGTTTCACATAGTCTGACAGAAGAGGTCAAACCTGAGAATTCAAAATATACGTGACAAAGGGGCTAATTTTCATTGCCAATGACAAAGAGACAATTAAAGAAATTTCTGATTCCCTCGAGATCAGTAAAATCGTCATAAAAGTCGCCCCTAAAAGGAAGAGGCATCCTAAGCTCATCATGTATGATACTGATCGACATCTATCTGAGGAGGAGTTAATGGCTCTCATACAGGAGCAGAATACTCAGATGGCTGAGGCGATCTTCAAGGCTGATTGTAGACTGTTATTCAAAATGGGTAGGCGCAAGTCAGGGCATTACCACGATGTCTTTGAGGTGAGTCAAATGAACTATTTTAAGGCTTCATATCTGAGGGCAGGTTGTTTATTGACTTCTCTTCATGTAAGGTCAAAGAATATGTAGATGTTCAACTTTGTTTCAGGTGCTGCCAGTTTGGACACAGCTAAACTGTGTAAACATCTGATGGTAGTGTGCTGCCACAGTGGGGATGCCACAAACAAGAGGAGTGTCCTAAGAAGTTGGAGGGTCTGACTTGCATAAACTGCAGACATCTTCGGAAGGACCGCAAGCAATCTGTGAATAGTAAGGATTGTGCTTGTTATCACAGGGCTGTCACAATATATTACAATTCAATATCGTTAAATGGTTAAAATTGGACAATTAGATGCACAGGGTGCTTACATTGTACAGATTGAACTTAGCAAGATTGCCGTATGTAGGGGGAGTTGGATGTTGTCTTGTTGCAGAATCCATATGTTGTGTCCGGTGAATTGCCAGGTTTTTTCACGTTGGAAGAGGTTTTATGGTTCTGATAGTATGTCTGCTGTACTGTGCAGAAGAGAACTTGACTGTGTCTTCATTCGACAGCTCTCTAATGATCAACATGTTGTTGACTGTGTGGATATTTTTTAATATAGAGATCCTGCTGATTGTCATCTTGAGGTCTGGGATAAAATGCTACGATTCTCTGGTATCAGTCGCATCCTTATTGGTGCGAATTACCACTGGTAGGTTTATTCCTGTCAATGTTTGTAACTGGTAGGTGGTGGAAAGCTCAAGCAGTCAATTGATTGTGTATGAGATAGCTGGTGGTTTGGGCGAGTGCTATCGATGTAACATTCCACTTCAGCAGGGTCGTTTCCTGCACAGACATGCGGACTGGAAAAAGTTTGTTGATTTTCTTTCGGCCAGACTTTGTATTTCAGATTGGAGTCTGGATGTTCTGGACTTGGAAGACCTGGCAGGTTTGTTGGTGACTTTTGTTGATACTGCCAAGTGTTCAATTCCTCATAGTTCTGGTCAAGAGAGGCTCGGTCCATGGTGGGGCAGGGAATTGACTGTAATGAAACAGGCTATCTATTGTATGCAGACAGCATCCGAGCGATCTACAACAGTGGGCGGTCCTTGCTGGAAAACATAGAGATCTTAGATCTCGATATTTTCACAAAATTCAGACATCGAAGAGGGATTTCTGGCATTCCTTTGTGCATGAGCATGGGAACAAGGATCTCTGGGGGAATGTGTAAAGGGTCTTGGGACACAAACAACATTCTTCTTTCCACTCTCTCGACCCGGCTCTGTATAATTTCAGACATGTTTGAAATTTTGCACAGACTAATTGACAATTTGTCACTCAAGCACACAGGATACTTGAGCTATGGGGTCGTCAACATAAGATGATGTTTAGCCCAGAGAAAAGCACGATGATGGTCCTCAAAGGCCGTTTGGCTGTGAAGCAGCAAGTCCGCGTATCAATGTTAGGCCAACGTATTAGATATGTTCAGATTCAAAAGTACATCAGAGTATTTCTCCATAAAAACTTGCAGTTTAAGAAGCACCCTCAATACATCATTGGGAAGGCCTGTAATGCCCTCTTCAAAATTTGACATGTGGTCAATCCTGATTGGGGTTTTAATTTTAAAACTATTAGTATCTTGTATAATGGCATCTGCAAGGCAATTATGCTATATGCAGCGCCTGTTTGGGCGGATAGGCTAACATTTAAAAGCTATCAGGATATTATGTTACGGCCTCAACATCTTATATTGCTAACGGTAACAAGTGGTTACCGTACAATTTCACGGGAAGCAATCTTTGTGATTGTAGGTGTGAAACCAACAGACTTGATTGCGTCTAAAAGACAATAGCGTTATGTTGCTAAGAAGTCAGGTGAATTGACTTCGAAGGAGATAGAACAGCATGATTTTGCCCTGCCAGATGGGATGAGACAGTAGTGTGTGCATTATACGCATAATCTTTTTCCTAATGTTGTTGATTTGCAGGACGCCTCTTGGGTACACCCGAACAAGTATGTGACACAATTTCTTTCTGGACATGGCACTTTTTGGGACAGACCAGAAATTTGGCCTGGTGGCTTCTGGTATGTGTCCACAACATGGATTGTTGGACGATGCTTATCATATGATGCTAGGTATGACTTAATGTGCATGGGGACCATATGTAGGCTTGATATTATCAGGTTGACACTTGATTCCCATGTTTTGGAAAAGCTGGCCGAATGGTTGATCGTAGAAAGTTTTATTATAAATTTTGCGAAAGAAAGGATTGCTAAAGGGGTGTGATATTCCACTTGGACTTTCCTTCTTTGTGTTTATGTTTGGTTTTTTGTTTAATGGTTTCTTAACTGTTGCTGTTTTTGTTTCTGTTTGATTATAGATTTGTTTGATTTTCATAAGTTATGTTTTATGTTACTGTTATATTATTTATTTTTATTGTTATGTTTTGTTAAGTGTTTTTGTGTTGCATTTTATGATTCATTGTGTGTTGAACTCATTTTTACCTTTCAGTTAGGTAGGGTTCAGTTTTATTCGTTATTAGAAAGTCATTCAATCTTGTTTGAGACTTGGTTAGTTGTGTTTTGTTTGGAGTTTATGTTAGTTAGTAGCACACCGATTGGAATACTGCTTGTGGCATTCGCATCAGTGGCATCATGGCTGAGGCTTCACTGAAAGATGTCATCGCTGAGGTATTGATGATGACCTCCAGTAAAGCCCATATGGGCTAGGTACAGAGGGGGTGGCGTGGCGACCAAAACTGTCACAGACACCCTGTATATAATTTACCAATATTTAAATTACTCATTAAGTACATCAGCATTAATTTGAATAAGAAGCACTCCTGAATAAGAAGCATGATTTTACAATGTAATCATTTTCAAAACAAAAAATAAGTAACTATAATCCATAAAAAAACATTACAAACAAATTCTAAAAAACTAGATTGTCACAGTATTTATCATCTAATTAAAATATTTTATCTAAGGAAACACAAGGGTTTTGTTTCATCCACTGATCTCTACTTTCACAAATTTTAGACACTAATAATGGATATAGCAGCCTACACAGATAAAAACACACCTCTCAGGCATCTGATTACCACATAAGTTACATTATGAGAAAATATGTTTATATTTTACTAGTCTCTTCATCTTCTACAAGATATTAATGGATTGGAATATCTTAAGTTATGTTCCCTTACATTTTCTCTTCCTAGAATGTTACATATACACAGACGGAGTTTAAAACCTAACCCAACTAAAACAGAAAAAAGCTGCTTCCATTTAACCAATAGAGATGCCAGAAAGTCACTAAAGGTCTCATTTGTGGGGAAAGAACTGCAACACAAGCCAACCCCAAATTACCTCAGCAAGATGCTTGATAAAACCCTGACCTACAAGCATACTTCAAACATCGCCATTAGCATTGACCTACTCTGGGGCTGAGTACTTTGCAACCTGTATAGTTGAATGGGGAATAGCTGCTAAATTGGTAAGGTGGATATAGAGTTAAATAAAATCATGAATTACTGGTAGTCTCCTCTACCCCAATCAGATGACTTCCAGTACTAGCTAACGTAACTCCACCACACTGCCAGAATGCCCTCAAACTACTCTGGAAAAAAGTTACCAATGCAGTGACACTAATCAATATGGCCATAAGTTTTGACCAAAGGTTTTATAACAGGATTTTAATATCAAACAACAATGCCAAATCTCACAGGATGAAAAACCATGGCTGCCAATATGCAGAGGCAGCCCATGCGCAAGTGCAAAGCTTTAGTCTACCAAGACAATGGTAGTGCAGACTTAATTGCATTAGAACTGGACATGGTTGATGTTATTACTTTTTGAACAAATGATGTATTCATCTACAACTGGTTGTGTGGTGGGCAACTCCAAAGTGTTGAATTGAATATATAGTGAGTACTGTCCACATAGTAAAGCATACAAGGGAGATCCACAAAATGAATATCATGCTACCCTAGCTGGAGTCAAATGGCTGAAAAAACTGGATGTCAATTTGTAGCTTTACTGAAAGTTATATATAGTCTGCTATTGTAATTGTTTTAATATTTTGAACACAGAACAGCTATGTACCATATGATAAATAAAATAAATGTACACAGATATTCATATTTTGAAAGAAAATCAAGATAAAAGTAAACAAACCATAACAATCTGACTTCCATTAACTACAAATTACAAAAATATTTTTGGGAGATATTGAATTTAATTATTTTAAATAATTGCATAACACTACATTTATACAGTTCATAAACAGAAATAATTAGTTATGTTGATTGGTAACATAATAAATAAAAACTCTCCTAACAGGATATTTTTTACATTAACTGAAATAAACTAAACACAACCTGCGCTTGTTAAGATTGTTTACATTTCACATTGGTTTGTCAATAAAAAACTATATATATATACACACACACGTCGTTTTGGCAGACTAAATTAAAAATAATACGCAAATTGTTCCGACATATAAATACTTTTTTTTCTTACTATAAGTTACAGATAGTTAACAAAACTTAACAAGAATTCTAGAAGTACGAATATTTAGATAGTCTTGTCATTTTTAATTCATTTAAAAAAGAAAACTTTAATCATGTTTCATCATGCATATCAACGAGAAAAGTACAAACATTTTATCAAATATTTCTTACCGCTGAAATTTTTATTATGAACTATAAGCTTATACAACTTCATTTTAATACAAAATCATGTAACATAAGAAATTCTAGGACATGAAAATCTGATAATGTTTGAAAAAACAGGCGACGGCACAACAGCGTCCATCCATTATCAACAAGACAAGGTTAGGCGATATTAAAACACAAACTACCAAGAATCTGAGAACGAACACTGATAAACAGCTGATCATATACGACTATTTTGTTTGGAAGCCGTAGCAAAGGAATGTTAATTGTATTGAATCTCTCGCTATTGTTTTCTCAATGTTAACATTTACTTAAACAAAAATACCCATTAAAAGTGCTTTAAAGATTTCATTCGACGGAATAAAAAACAATTTAAAAAAAACAGATTTTTAAACGTGAATGCACTAGTCAACATTTGTATTAATCAAATTAAGAATTGATCAATATAAGTCAGTTTTCCGCATTTCAATGAAACTCCATTAAAGATGTTTACTTCAAATCTAGAACTAATTTTTGTGCTTAGCAGTTTTATAATAAATGAAATTTGTTTACTATTTCATAATTTACACTACCCGTAATTTTATTCAGATATGAAATAACTGTCCATACATTTCACTCTAGAAATGTTTAAGTAGACTGCTTACAAATTTCAGCCAATTTTATAATCTAAATTCATGAAAAGTGCGTCAAATATTTTTTTAAAGCTCTAGAACTGAGAAAAACTCTTCTACACAAAAAAGATAGCTGTAAAACAACGTTTCAAGAAGTTACATTAAAATAAATAACCAAATGTGTAATTACATCAATTTTTAAAGCCAAAATCTAAAAGGTTAACTTTATATTGTAATTAATAACAAAACTAAATTGGTACTTTTTTCTTTTAGATAATACAACCTTTTATATTCTTTGGATAACTGATCAGCTGAGTACAGTGATATGACGTTCGGTATCCTAACCTTCAATAGTGTATGTTTGTGTAATTACTTAAGTATGGTTACTTAACTTTTAGTGTGTTTATTCACAGTGAATTTAATAAAAATAAAAGATTAATTTTAATGTTTTATGAAATAACAGCTGTTATTTTTCCGTAGTGGGTGTTTCGTGCAGTTTTTTTTATAACTGCATTAGTATTTTGAATCGGAAGTAATAGTAACTTGTATTAGAATTTAATGAAAGTTTTACTGCAATTCTACATACAGTTAAATTAAATTTTAATAAAGATGTAATAGTTATTAAATATTTATCAAAATGTTGCCTGGTTCAGTTACTGAAAGTAATAATACATTAAAAAGAAAAAGAGTAGTACTTCCTGTAGAAAAAAAATTGCAAATTATTGAAAGGGTAATGAATGGTGAGGCATTTATCAAATTGAGCGTGGAATATGGCATAGGAATACAGACTGTACGAGATATTTTTCATAATAAAGATAAATTGGTAAATTTTGCTTTTAGTTCTGGGACTGTTGGTGCTAGTTTGAAGAGAAAAAGTTTAAAAAGATCATCTTTTCAAGATATTGATAAAGCTGTATTTCAATGGTTTCAACAACAACGTGCTGAAGGCATACCCATAACTGGACCTATGCTAATTGAAAAAGCACTATGGTTTCATAAAGAAATGAAAATAAGTGATCCATTTTTAGCATCTTCAGGATGGTTAGCAAAATTTAAAACTCGTTACAATATTAGACAACCAAAAGCAAAAGATGAAAAATTAATATCTGATGAACCAATTGTAGACAAGTTTAAAACTGAATTTAAGAATATTGTAAGGCAAAATAATCTTACTGTGGATCAAATCTACATAGGTGATGAAAAAATATTACACTGGAAAACAGTACCTAATAAATCAATCACCGGTTGTGTAGACTATGAACATTTAAATGTAAAAATTGAAGGAAATAATGATTATATAACTATTATGGCATGTGCAAATTCAAATGGTACAAAAAAACTAAAATTATTTTGTACTGGTAATAGTAAAATAATAATAGATTCAGATGATTGTAGTTCTACATTAGTAAACTATTATTTGATAAATAGTGATGAAAATTCGTATGAAAATGTGTTGAAAAATTGGTTTTATAATGCTTTTATACCTGTAGTGAGAGAAGATTTAAGAGAAAAATCTTTGCCAGAAAAAGCTGTATTAATAATAAATAATAAAATAGAAACTGAAAGTAGTATACAAATACAATCGGATAATGGTAATTTTTTTATTTTATTTTTACCACAAAATATGTCAGAATTACCACAAATGGGCCAAAGTTCAATGGATATAATTATGAATTACTTTAAAAGAAAATTAATGCCAGTATTAGAAGATAGTATTAATGCTGCATATTTATATAAAAATTGGTCATTAAAGGATACTTTTTGTATTATATCAGATGTATGGAATAATATAAAAAAAGAACGAATGCAACACACATCATGGTGGTGGCGTAATTTATTTTCCGAAATGGAAAATGAAGGCATTATTGAACCAAGTGAAGGTATCACAACACATTTTATGACTACAAGAGAAAATATAAAAGCTGAAGAAGAAAGTACAAATTATATGGAAGATAATCTAGATATATGTTATACAGAGCCCTATCAGTTAAATAATGAAAATGACCTAACATTTCATGGTATTGTAAATGAAACAGAAGAACTAGGAAACAAACAAATAGATCAAATTAATGAATTCACTACTGCTTCAAGTTCACAATCTAAAATGGTTTTAGTAACAGATGCTTTAACTTCAGCAGGTACATTATTAACATATTTAGAACATGAAGATTCAAGTTATAATGATATTTTAGTAGTTAAAAATATTAAAAAAAAATTAAAGGAAAAATTAGGTAATATCTTTTTAAATAGTTTCTGATTAAATAAACATCACTAAAGTTGAAAAGCATTATAATGCGTTAATCCCACTTCAAGATTTTTTCACTTTAATGAACCTTTATATTTTTATTAATAATTTATCCATAACTTTGAGTAAATTTTTAATTTGTGGGTAGTAAATCTGAATTAATAGTGTATAATTTTCATTAATAATGTATACCAGCTGCATCAAACCAGTCAAATGACTGAAGACAAAAAAAAAGAAAAAAAAGTATACCAGTGAAGCAGAACATTATGTAATAACATTGGATATGGAAAATAAATTGTTTTTGTTAATAACCTGTGCTTTATTAAAAATATGTATTGGTTTTTTCAATGCACAATTGTTTCTCTGTAACTGGTTTTTCATTTTTATTAATAGTATCCAAGTACTGTACTTCTTTCAATAATATTTTTTTACCTTCATCAATGTTCCTGGTCTGTTAGTCTTATTCATTGCATTATAAAATTAACTTACTACTTTAATGTGTCTAAATTAAAGGTGTGGATTTTCATATGTTATTGATACATATTCTTACCCACAGAATGGCTATTATTTAGCTATGTATAGAACAATTATCTGTTTGTGTATAAATGTTCAACCTCTATCTTTAGAACAACTGCACCATTTTCATGAAATAGGTATTAGTTTATCTCAATCTCATGAATTTCGCTGAATATATAAAAATTTGAACAACACAAAATGGCAGATGTACAAGGGGGCACTCAAAAAGTTAACTACGTACCTTAGAAAGAGAAACCTCTTTATTTCTTTTATTTACCTTACCTTAGAAAAAAAATGTTTATCTTGCTCCTCAAAATACCCTGAAACAGCTGTTTTCAATTCATCATTGTTGTGAAAACATTCTACCTCAAAGGTTTTTCTTGAGGTTTCTGAACAGAACGAAATCACTGGGGTCAGGTCCAGACTGTAGGGAGGGTGAGGAAGTTCTTGAAATCTACACTCTCTCAAAGTTTGCTTTGCAAGGTGTGATGCTCCAGTCTACTGACTGGAGCAATGTCATGCAAAAGCAAGACACCATTGGTTAGCTTCCCTCACCATTTTTGCTTTATTGCTGCCCTAGCTTTTGAAGATACTCAGCATAAACATTACAGTGATCGTCTGCGTGTGTCCCTCGCTATCCCAAAAAATTGTGGCCATGATCCCAGCCAATGGCTGGGTCTTGAAATTTTTGGTTGGATGATCCTTTGTGTTTCCACTGCATGGACTTGTTTGGTTTCAGGATCCCAGTAATCAACCCAGTTTTCATCACCAGTCACCAACCTGCTGCATAACAGTCCTTTCACACAGCTGCAAGTTCTCCTCACTCAACTGTGCATGACATTGCTTCTGATGTGTTGTGAGGATTCGTGGGACCCGTTGGGAACTGACTTTTGTCATGTGTAAATGGTCATGAAGTTTTGTTATAACTGTTCCTTTGGACACGCCACATTCTATAGCAAGTACTGCAACCCTAACACGCCTGTCTTCCATAACCAATTTGTCCACTTTCTGATAGATGTTGGGTGTGGTTACTTCCACAGATCTTCTGATGCGGGGATCGTCCCTGCCCCACTTAAATTGTTTGAATCAAAATTTCACTTGGTATTGTGAAGGCACATTATCACCATACACAGTCACCATCCTAATATGGATGTACTTCGGACATTTCCCTTCTTTGGTGAGAAACTTTATGACTGATTGACGCTCCAGTTTCTGCAAAATCCATTTCCATAGCCAGGTTACTAACTTAGAGAACTACTGCATCAACACGTGTAAAAGAAATTCAATTAGTTGATATGACACATGTTATGAACTATATGTAGGTATCAAACACATCTCAATACATAACTCGTAACAACCCTAGGTAGTTAACTTTTTGAGGGCCCCTCGTTAAACCAATTTTTTTAATTAAACCAAAGTGGCATGTTAAAAGCCCTTGAAAACAGGATTTCAGATAACGGTTCAATAACAATACTGTTAAACAGAATTGATAGAGTTTAAAATGTGTGATTTATTTTAAACGTCAAAATTTCATAAACATTTATGTTATATACCATAATGACCAAATATTTACATGAATTAAAACTTAACTCCAAAATTGACAGTAATTTCTACACGTCAGGTGAATAGTGAAATGATTTACCATTTTCTTATGCACTTAGCATTTACAATAGCAAACAAATTAATCCAAACACAGATGTTATTTTATAAAAAGTAACTTTAATTAGAAAAATAATCATACCTGTACAATTCGTGAATATCTAGTAATTAATATGACCTCCTTTATTCTTAATCACTTCACGAACACAATCTGGCATCAGTCAACAAACATACTACACATTGTTTTTGATTTCATCATGAAATCACACTCTTACTCCCAGGGCCATCTATATCCAAGTTGACATCTAGCCGCACCAACAAATTCCCTCCATCTGGGCCAGTCTCCCGCAACCCCCTCAGCAGCTCAAACCCTTTCCAAATCCGCCCTCACCTGGTTCCACCATCTCTGTCTTGGTCTTCCATGGGTCACCTTTCCTCAGGATTACTCAACAGCACTTCTTTCACCAAACATCCTTCCTTCCCTCTTAGTACATGTCCAGCCCAACGGATTCTTCTGCACTTAATTTTACTCACTACATCCACACTCGTGTACAGGTCCGTGATCTCCCTATTATGTCTTCTCCATTCTCCTCTTCACACATAGGCCCGTATATTTAACGCAGTACCTTATCCTCAAATACTATGAGTGTTTTTTCTTCCTTTTTATTTATTCTCCATGTCTCAGCTCCATACAGCAACACTTGGTAGATTATTGTTTTGTGTGACAAGGATTTTGAGGACAGTATTCTGTTGCATGCATATAAGCATTTATTCACTGAATTCAATCTATTTTGTATCTCTGGTTCCTCCATATTCTCACTAGATATAATTACTCCAAGGTAATTAAATTGGTCAACTTCTTCAAATTCATGTCCATCTATTGATAGAGGGCCTTTCCTTCAATTTGGGTTTCTTGTAAAATGCATGTACTTAGTTTTGTTATCATTTGTCTTTAATGCTATTTTTTCTGTTTCTCTTATAAATATTTTGGTTAGTGCGCTTACATCTTCCAAACTTTCTGCAATTATCACTACATCATCTGTGAATGCCAATATATTTAGTTTTGTTCTGATCCCAACACCTAGGTCCATCTTTGTCACCTTCTGTAGTGCTTCCTCCATGGCAATATTGAACAGGACTGGGGAGAGCCCGTCTCCCTGTCTGACTCCTGAGTTTATTTTAAAGGACTCAGAAACTATCCATTAACCCGCATTGAGCCCCTTGACTCTATGATGCTCATTTTAGCCAGATTTATCAATTGTTTTGGGACTCCAAATCTGTCTAGCTTTGTCCATAGTTTCTCTGTAATTATGCTGTCATAGGCTTTTTGAGATTCAATAAAGACCACATAGAACTCTTTATTAAACTCCCAGTATTTGGACACAGTTTCTTTTATTCTGAATATCTGATTTGTTGTAGCCTGCATGAAACCTGCCTGATTTTCTAGGATTATTTCACTTGTATAACGTTCTAGGTAGTTCAGAATAATTTTGGAAACCCTTATAAGGGATACTAAGGAGTGAGATACCTCTGACGTTACCGTATTCTTCTTTTAACCCCTTCTTGTGTACGGGTACTATTGCTTCCTGCCATTCAGTTGGCATTTCCTCTTTTTTTAAATTTGTAATATTATTTCCCACAATTTGTCTACTATTACATCATTTCCCTTCTTCAGTACTTCCGCTGTCACTCCATCTTTCCCAGGAGCTTTGTTGTTTTTTAGTGCCTTCACTTCTCTGGTTGGTGGTTCTACATTAGATTGCACATGATAGTAGCCGATCACATCACTTTGATCTGGAGTAGCATCTCATTCCTCCACATTCAGTAGATTGCAAACGTACTCTCGCCATCTTTCCAGAACTTGTTGAATTTTGGTTACCAGGCGGCCTCTGTTCTTCACCCTGTAGGGCTTGGGATGAATCCTTTTTTGAAGAAGCTTATTTTCCTGTTGAAGCTTTTGTATTATTTGATGTGTTTTCCTCTTCAGCCTTGTTGAGAAAACTATTTGTGTACAATCGCTTTTTCCTCAACAGTTTGTTAATTTCTCTATTTGACTTATTTTAATTTTCTCTATCTTCCATACTGTTGCTATTCATCCAAGAATTTTATTATTTTAATTCGTTCTACCATTTACTCATATTCCTGGTCAAACCAGGATTTTTTGTTTACTATCACGAAATCATACCAATATTATTTCTTTAATGAGGTCAATTTTTGTGGTAGAATTCATTTTTGAGTAGTTTTTTGATTATTGCCCAAAGGGTTTCAATTGGGTTTAAGTCTGGGGAGTTGTCTAGCCACAGAAGTACTTTAGCGTTTTGTTCTTCAAAAAAGTATTTCCTTTCTTTTGGCAGAATGGCGTGGCACAGCACCAAATCTTGTTGGAACATTCCACTGCCTTGTAGGAATCTGTTTTGAAGTTTTGTCTCAACCCTTTTCTTCAGAATCTTGATATATCCATCATCTTTCAACATACCATCTACAAATATGTTCCTTTCAACATACCTTCAAATGTGAAACAACTCCAAAACATTTTTTTCTGGGGATACTTAACTCATTGTTGGACATGAGTGGTGATGTATTTTTCTCTGATGCTTTTCTCCTGTGCCCCTGAACATAAAAATGTGACTCATTGGAAAACATAACATTTTTCTAGTCTTCTTTGATTCAATTAGCATGCTTTGGCCCACAAGAACCTTTTCTTTACACATTTCTGCTGTTAAAAGCTGATTTTTAACTGATCGACAAGCTTTCCTTGCTGTAAGAAGTTCATGTTTAACAGATGTCACTGTTAGACAACTTTAAAAAAAAAAAATCATACCTGTACAGTTTGTGAATATCTAGTAATTAATATGGCCTCCCTTATTCTTAATCACTTAAGAATAAAGTTCTTAAGCAGCCAGAGTAATCTGTTCCACTGGATGCTAATTCTTGATTTAAGTTCACAACAGATAATTTAGGATCAAGTTTACTTTTTCTCACTAATAACCGAACCTGTGTTGATGTAGTTTATCTTTTACAGCCACATTTGCCTTTCCTTTGAGGTGAAAAGAAACCGGTTTCTTTAAATTGTTTTAAAATAGCATTCACTGTCCCTAGTCCAACACCACACTCAGAAGCTATTTGTCATATTGGTATGCTCTTAAAGAGAAACAATTTTCAAACACTTTCTTGGAGTTTTGTCTATTATTACACATTCAAGATGAACAGAACAAAAATGTGATTTTGTAATAAAAAATAAAATAAACTTTAACAGAACACTATTTATAACATGAAAATTGTCAATAACCAAAGAACAAACCTTACATTACACAAACATAAAGAATGTATGTTGTAGAGCAGTGTAGCATGAGATAGAAATAAACAAAAAATTCCCTTTGTTCAAATTAATTTGCAGTTTGCACTCAACTGTTTGTGTGTGTATATATATATATATATATATATATATATATTTTTTTTTTTTTTTTCTAAAATCAATCCTTTCAAGACCCATATCACCTCTGTACTAATAAATACATAATGTAAATAATCAGCTTGATCCACCCAAGATCAAGTAAACAATAAACATTAAACCTTATAAATAATAAACATTCTATTTCTGATGTTAATACCAATTTAGAAATACTGGAAATTAAAAAAGGCAATATAAATAAAAATTTAGATATTTTAGAAAAAATATTATTTATATAAATACAGGCAAAGATTCAACTTGATCATCCTATATATATATATATATATATATATATATATACACACACACACATATAGTTGCACACTGCCATGCCAAATCTAAATTCCCTCTTCATCACATAGGATGGTTTTATAGTGAATATCACTATACAAAAGTAGTGATATTCTCTGTTTTTGTAGAAAGTAGTTTTATGCTTTTTATAAAGCATAAAGTTCTTAATAGCTTAGAAGGTATAAGTGTATCAAAGCTGTAATAAAGACTGCTGCAGATAGTTAAATCAATAATGTACTTCAATTGAGAAACAAATTCACTATGGTTTAAACACTCTTATTTATTACTGGATTAACGTTTAATTAATAAAAAAATTGGATTGCTGGATTCTTCAGGGAAATGTATTGAAATTAATACTAATTAAAAGAAAAAGGTCTTATGTTATAAAAAATATTAGTATTCATTATAAAGAATAAAAATATTTTATATTAACTTGAAATTAGTACTTGTTAAGCCATTACACGTTCCGGCTAGGTAATGCTATAATCAGAAATTTTGTGGTTTTCTTTTGTAATAATAACATTTGTTACAAGTTGAATGATGTAATAATGGCTGACTTCAAATGTTTTTTGAACATATCTAATATATTGATTGTTAATGCTAGTTTTTATTAAATGACTTGTGTATGACAAGTCAGCACTTTTCAAGTAACACTCAAAACATACTTAGCCTGGTTATATGCAGTGTAACAAGAGATGTATACAATAGTGGTTGGGATAAACGATTCTTTTTCATTTTCAGAAAGGATTCGTAAAAAAGAATCGTTCGTCCGATTCAATGATTCTTTTCCTTCCCTCCACTATCAGGGCTGTAAACTCTAATGCGTATGCTCTCTTTCTCTTCTTCAGCCAAGTTTAGCAGTTCATCTCTTCGTACTGCTGTTCGATTCAACTGATGCATATATACTAAATGTCTTCAATTCTTCTCTTTTCAACTCTTATTCGACTCCTTTGATTCTTCCTTTTCAACTCTTATTCGACTCCTAGTAAACAATTGATTCTTTTTCAGTTCAATACGATGTTTAGTAATATAAACTTAGAAGCCTATCACTTCTAATGCGCATGCTCTCTTTCTCTTCTTCACCCATGTTTAGTGGTTCATCTCTCTTCATACTCCTGTTCTACTCAATTGATGTATACCTACTAAATGTCTTCGATTCTTCTCTTTTTATCTTTATTCGACTCTTAAGTAAACAAACATCTGATTCTTTTTCGGTTGAATACGATTTTTAGTAGTATCACTTCTAATATGCATGCTCTATTCCCTTCCATCTACCCAACGATTCTCCTTATTTCATCTCTTATTCGATTCCTTTACGAAAACAAGCTTATATCAACAAACCTCATCGCTAAACAGAGAAGGGAAAATTTAAACCGTTACTCACACATTCTATATGATATCATTATTCTTTTTTCTTTTAGTTTCATTCCGGCGGGAAGCTATGTTGCACAATATTAATTGCTGTTGTTTTTTTGCGCATACTGTCATGCCCAAGATATATTTTACAATTATTCTTAGTAGACGGATAAAAGACGACAGTCGATTCTGTTTTCATGGTGAATAATCTTTGCGTGTTCTATTTAGAGTTGTGTTTTTAGTTTGTTTATATTTTTTTTATTTGGGTCTACTCAATTTCGTAAGATTTTATTACGTTACATAATCAGAAGACGATTTTTTTTCTAAATGTTTATCGGTATTATTTTTTTAAATCATTAGTTTTTACGTAAGTAGGTATTTTATAAGCACTTTTAAAAAAGAATATTTTGTTTTTAAATTTATAAACATGAGCTGCAGAAAAAGAAGTCACATTCTGGACTTGCTTTTTCGAAGCAAACCCTGAAAAAGCTTTGTGTAATTTTTGCCGTAGTTCAGTATCCTATGCCGGTGGGACGACTAGTAATCTGTCTCGTCATATTAAAATTAAAATACCCAGGAGTTGGTATTTCGAGACAAAAAAATCCTTGTCCTGACTATGTTTCAGAAATGCATTATAACTTAAATCCTACTACGTCTACTGCGACTGAACCAAGTGAATCGCAGCAATTAGCCCTTAAATTAACAAACCTTGTTGATTCGCTTAATCCTTCTTCTGTGCTTCCAATAACATCTTTGTCCTAAAAAAAACACAACAGTTGTCCCTTACTTCCTTTGTTACAAAACCTGTCCCTCAAAGTAAAAGCCGAGCGTTAGATATTCAATTAATTAGGTTAATAACTAAAGAATATCAACTTATTTCACTCGTTGAGGATGAAGAATTGAAGAAGTTTGTTCATATGTTAAACCCTGGTTATTCGCTTCCTTGTCGGAAAACAATTACAACTAGTTTAATTCCACAATTATATGATAGAATTTCTTGTGAGATTCGTAAGTCATTATATAATATAGAAGCATGCGCAATAACCACTGACAGTTGGACATCAGTTTCAAATAATAATTATATGGCCATAACTATCCATTTCATTGACCATGATTGCAATTTAAAAACCCAATTACTTACTTGTATGGAAATCTGCAGTCATCATACGGCTGAAAACATTGCCATTGAATTACAAGGTAAATTCAATGAATGGGCTATTACTGACAAAATAGGAGCGGTTGTTAGTGACAGTGCAGCAAATTTACTTGACGACATGTACTTAACATTAAATCTTCTACTCAGAATTCTGAAATCGTTAAAGTATGTAACAAGATGTTAGACCAACTGCAACATAGATTTAAGGATGTTGAAAATAATAATATTTTGCTTGAAAGCATGCTATTAGATCCTCGCTTTAAAAAACAAGGCCTTAAAGATGAAGCATCTTGCCAAAATGCTTACACAAAACTTTCACATAAAGTTCGAAGTATTCAGATCGAACAAGGCGATAGGTTTGAAACCGAACAAGAAATTATTAAACCCTCCATTTCAACTGCATGGGAAGATTTTGATAAAAAGTAACACCAATTTTAACTAATTCAAACCCAACAGTAGCAGGAATTTTAGAGCTAGATAAATACATAAATGAACCGCTCATCTCAAGAACACAAAATCCTCTCTCTTGGTGGAAAGAAAGGCTGTTAATTTATCTAAGATTATTGAAAATAATGCAAACTAGACTTTGCATTCCTGCAACCTCTGTTCCCTGTGAACTAATTTTTTTTTCAAAAGCGGGACAGTTAATAACAGAAGGGTGAAATAGACTTCATCAAAGAATTTCGAAAAAAATATATTTCTACATGTAAATATGTAAAATACTATAAAGTTTATTTGAAAGGTATTAACTAATTATTTATTTTGCTTAATTTTTATATTTTTTCATTATTTTTTTGTGATAATAGAACCAACAATTTTTAAAAACAAAATTTGTGTGTGTGTGTGTGTGTGTGTAAGTAACAACAGTGTGCGTATTAGTAAAAACATAAAATAAATATAAAATAACATCGATGTGATAAAAAAAAACAGACGGAATCAATGGATCGCTCAAAAATAAGGTATGGTACAAGCTATATTATTTTAAATTATTCATTTTGTCTTTTATAGCTTTAGAGAAATTAGTTAAAGATAAATTTTCTAGTTATAAATACGTTTACTTGGTCTAGTAATGAACGCGTTTACGCAAATCAGCTGATTTCGAAGTCGAGAATTCTAAGGTTCAAGTCCTAGTAAAGGTAGATACTTTTATACGGATTTGAATACTAGATCGTGGATACCGGTATTCTTTGGTGGTAAAAAAAATATATAAATACTTTTAATGAGTTGAAAAAAAAAAATATATATATTTGGCTCTCATTCTCTGTAGTTGATGATAAACAAAAATTGTTTTATGGGGCTTACGATAAAATTTAATTGTTTAAGATTAACTCAGTTAAATAGCACAGTTAATGAAAATATTTTATAATCAGAAGTAATAAATTTGCCGAATGTCAATAAACATTAGTAGTGTTGGTGATGTAATAATTTATACATCACGTGTGGAAAACAATAAATAAATAAATAAAATAAACGCAGGCTAAAATTTGGTGTGGTAGGAGGATCCCCCACTACAAGCTATGCATAAGAAAGATGAATCGAATCGTAATTGAGAAAGATTTGGTTTCTCGTGGCCTATCAATTTCATTGTTAAGAATCAAACCAATTAAGAATGCAAACCGATTCTCGAGTCTTTCGTTCAGTATAAAAAATCGAATCGTTCACGATTCTTTCCATTACTAGTATACAAGAATCTGCTGTACAACTCTTGATGAAAGTAAAGCAAAGTAAAATTAGACCAAAAAGATTTATATCCATAATGTTGAGATTTTTATGTCGTAAGAAAACTAACATGACACATTACCATCATCTGTCTCCTCCATTAGTAGTGTAGTATCTAAGAACATTTATTTTTCAGTGTAGTATCTAATATTAAATTAGAACATTTATTTTTCTTCCCCTTATAAAAATTCTGGATAAAATGAAAATCACAAACCACTAAATCTTACCTCTCTATAATCAAATTTAAGATATAAAGTAACATTACATTATAATAGTCACGAAACCTTTCTTTTTTAACTAATTAAAAAAAGCTGGATCTCAATATGACGGTAATGGTTTTTCATATTCATAAGTTTTATTTAGAATAAAACGCAATGATTTTAAGTAATCATTTATTACTATTTACAGGAAGTTGTTCTTGTGATAACATAGTAATGCTCTTTCAAGTAACACCCGTGAAAGATTTTTTACCTGAAAAAATGACAATCATGTAGACAATTTGAAGGTATTTTTTTATATATTTGTCATCAAAATTTTGTATTAAAATTTTATAGTATAATGGTATATATATCAAGTCATTCCATGTATTTTCACACAAAACTAAAGATAATGGCTGGATACGAATAAAAAGGTTAAAAAAAAATTGGTTCAATTCCACCTACTCTCAACTTTCATCTCTTTCATCAACTTTCATCACGTTTTTTCTTCAAACATTATATTTACCACTGTATCAACTAAAATAATTATATATTATAGCCACCAGATATAGTTGGAATACAAATAATTTATAAAAAATAAAAACGGATTCAAAATATAATAGTCCTAAAAAGTTACAAATAATGATATTTTTATTTATTAACTAAACTAAAAGTATTTACAACAAATAACTACTATTTTTGAAGTCTGTGCCAACCAACACAAATTAAACATAAAGTTATGTAAAGTTAGTACTTCAACTGACCACTAGGTGGCTAAATGGGATTCCCACATGTAAAATGGGACTCATGAGCATATAAAAGAGAGCATCTCATGATTATATTTCATCTTGAGTTCGCTAAGGCATATGTACTTGGTGATAATATAAGTACATCAGCATCTATAAAGTATTCTTATATCATATTTTTGCATGTCGCACTTTATTGCATTATATTTTTGTAGATCTTATTTTATTGTAGTAAAACTTCTGTTTTGCACCAATTTTGCATCGTTTGAAGTAGGATTTGTATTATATAGATCATAGGCCTTTTTTTCTTTTTAACTTGTGTTGGTTGGCACAGACTTCAAAAATAGTTATTTGTTGTAAATACTTTAGTTAATAAATAGAAATATAATTATGTGTAAGTTTTTAGTACTATTATTTTTTGAAATCAGTTTTTATTTTTTATAAATTATTTTATTTCACAATTTTTAGTAGTATCTAGTATATACAAGGTGGTGTTTTTCTTGTGAATGTGAAGCAAGTGTTTTTGTTTTTGATTTTCTTGTTTAATTCTATCTTATCTTTGGTGTACGGCCAATTTCCTTCAGATCTTCTTTTATTCTCTAATCCATCTGCAGTCTGTCTTGGTGTTTTTTGAATCGAGATTGAAAATACTTCTGAAACAGCTAGCTGTAATAGCTGTTTCAGAAGTATTGAATTTTGCATCCTCATGAAATGTCCAAAGAATGCTAGTCTCCTCTTTCGCGTGGTATCAGTAACGGGTTCTAACTCTTTGTACATGACATTGTTGGGCACAATCCACCACTGCCCATCTTTCTAGTACTTTTATTGATGCAGGTTCTTCCAATTTTTCTTTCAGTTTTCTGGAGTCTGTCTGTCTTTGATTGTTCGTTTAGGTGGAAGAGTGTTTCTGCTGCAAAGTGGCTTCTGGTTTTAAACCTCTGTTGTAGTCTTATTTTTGCATTTATTGAAAGACCTTTTTTATTGTAAGTTAATTTTTGAGCTTTAACTAGTTTGTTTCTTCTTACATGGATCAAGGTTTTATCGTTTAGATTGTTTGTTATTATTTCTTCGAATATTTAAATTCGGTTACTATTTGGATTTTATTACAGTTTATGTTAATCATGTTGGTTTTGGGGGCATAATTTCTGTCTTTTCAAATAATATTTTGAGGCCAATTTTATTTGCAATGTTTTGAAGTTCTAATATCTGTGATTTAGCTATTATATTATAACTATAATATATTTATTATATAATTAAAATATGAGTAGGCCTACTAAAAACACTGCTCAAATGAGACAGCAATGTTAAAAGGAAAGTTGCCAAGAAAGGAATGATCATTTAAAGAAAATTAAGAAAGAAATTCCATGAATATTTTTCATAGAGACTTCTCAAAAATGAGAATGTACTCTCACAAATGAGAACATACAACAGTTGACTCTTACGGAATGAAATTCTAGAGAGTCATGCTCATTGTGTCAATTTAATACACAAACATTTGTCAAACGAAACACAAGAGCAACGTTATCACCATGACCTGTTTGTTATATGAGGAAGGAGAGTTACCAGAAGCTGTACTCATAAAAATTTATGACAAGACTATTGGTCTTAGAATGAAAAATGTTGATGGTTTGCCTAGCCATTTTATATCCAAGAGACAAAGGGATACAGAGATATTGAGCGGAGAATGCTACCTCTAATATTAAGCTGGGCTGTAACTGTTCACAAACTGCAAGGCAGTGATAACTACAACTCTTGACAGGACAGTGATAGACTTCAGCAAGAAAGTTTTGTCAAGAGGCAGATTTATGTCACTCTTAGTGAGGTTAAAACTATAGAGGGAATCACTTTGTCTAATTTGGCCCCAAGTAAGTTATTACATTATGTGTGTCAGTATTTACATCATGTGGTGTAAATAGATCACATGAAGAGAAAGCTCCGACAGAAATGATGAGGTTAATCTATCCAATTTATAGGTTTCATTACTGTGAGCAGACATTTGGACAAGGTTTGTGAGTACCTGGTTAAAAAAAATGTTTGTAAAAACTATAGAATATTACTTATTACAAAATTATAATATTTAACTCACTTCATACAGAGTGATATCAATTGGGAATTTGTATGACTTTATTTAATATTGCAAAATTAGAATTTATTATTACAATTAATATATTTATATTATAATTTTTCAATTAGGGATAATACACTTTTTTACCATTTTATATAAATATTAAATGTATGTTTAATATTTACATAAAGGTTTAGAGAAAAATAACAAAGAAAAGAAAATAATGATTGTTTAAGGAAGAAAAATAGAGAAAGAAATGTCATGAATATTTCCATGGAGACTAAACAAAGATAATGACTGTTATTAGTATCCTAATCATACAGTTAATGAGGCAACATGGTACTGGTGCGAGCAGTTAGCTGCTAAGGGTGGTTTTTTTGGTATTTTTCCTAAGATTATCTCATTTGGTAAAAATTTTTATGGAACCATTCCAAGGTATACTCTCTACATTATAAAAAATTATCAAAATCGATTTACTAACATACCACACTTTATGATATTGCATAACATACATTAAAAAAAAATATTTATATATATAAGAATACTTACCTAACTGTAGCACTTTCGATATGTTACTCATTTTAAATTTTACTTTTAATATTATTTTAATTATGTGTAATTTGTATATTTGACTGCAGAGGATGAAGTAACACTCTGAAAGTGCTATGGTTAGGTAAGTGTTCTTACCGCTTTATTTTGACTATATCTGGTAGTTATAATATATAATTATTTTAAAAATATGCTGCAACCACATTGCATGTATACCAAATAAATATAAATATATATATATATTTTAAACAAGATCCAAATTTCTCACCTTTAAGTTTCTTCCAAATGGTTTATTGACAGAGGGTCTGTATTATTTTGTAGGCTTTCCCTAACTTTAAATTAAACCAATTAAAAACACAATACTCAATTGTTCTTTAAATATATTTATTCATGGTCACAACCCAGGCTTACATGCAATTACAGTTAATTTTTTTTTTTTTTTTTGAGTGTTTTGAAGGTGATGAATTTTGTAGTTTGTGAAAGATGCAAACTTTTCTGGGATTTGAACCCAGAAACCTTTGGGTGAAAAACAAATATCTGATTTGGCAAATCAAATGTTAGTATTTTTTCTTTTTTGATTTATTACCAGCTTCTAAAAGATGAAATTTTTATCAAGTTTTACTTTTTAGTGGGGGTTTTCAGTCTTTTTTTTTTTTAATTTAAGATTACATATAAATAGATGTGTATAATATTCATTACAACATTTCAAACTTATTGGCAGATGAGGAATTTTAAAATTATTTTAAGCACTGGAAAAATTTTAACCCACTTTATTATTGTAAACTCAAATAATCAATAAACTCATTTTGCAGTGGGGTACCTCTTACTATTTCTTTTGAGCTCATCATTTCCCCCCCCCCCCTGGAGCCAGATCTGCAAGAAGCATAAACACAGTTCCAGGGGTTGCCATTGTCTCAAGCTACCTCACTGAGAACTATAGTTCTCCCCAGATAGGCAGGGCTCAGTCTTTAAGTTATGTGCCATGCCTCTAATGGGATGATCCCTTTGGAATCCCCCACCAGGACTCATGTCTTTACACCACGCCTCACATTAATTAACCTCAGTATTCAGATTTTTTTAATTTATTAACATTTTTATGAAATAAATAATCAAAAGAAGGCTCTAGATTAATTTATACTGAATAACATTATAAGAAATGACAATTAGAATAAAGAGGAAAGAATTCCTATCATATATCTGTAAAAAAAAGAATCTGTTTCATAAACTGTAAAATAATCTGAATAAGGAAAATATTTTGTTTCTTTTGTGTTGTGGCAACATTGCTTGTACACATCCATTATCTAAATTTTCTGAGTAATATGAAGCTGCATTCTTTTTTATCTACAACTGACATATAATAATAAAGTGATTTGTTTAATTTTACTGGTACACCCAAAACAATAAATATAAAAAATATTATAAAACTGTTTTTTCTTTTGAAGTATACCAATACAACAGAAAAAACTAGCACATCAATGAATTAATTATTAATAAGAAAAAGAAAAATATTTGGTGAACTTGCATAATGTACAAAGAGTGGGCGTGACAACTATTCAAAGCAGATTACCTACAACTGTTGGGAAAGATTGCCTGGTAACAAAAAGCATCTTTTAATAATAGTAACAAACATAAAAAGACTCATGTAGGTCATACTAGCAAGCTGAACTGAAGAAAACTTGAAAATTAACATGTTTTCTAATGAAACTTTTTTATTTCCAGGGGGAAATAGTTGGTACACATTGGAGAGACAACAAATTAAAAAATCACCAGCCATATCAAATAATCAGTCAAAACGCAAAAAAAAATCAGATTATGAACACCTTGGTTTATAAGTGCGAGTGGATGATACACTGAAAAGTAATGAATATATGTCCAGGCAATTTCCTCAATATTAATGAAAAAAAGATCTGCATCATAATAAAAACTGACCCTATTTAACAAATAATACTGTAATGACTTTCTCACAAAGAGGTGAAAATGTGTACAGCATTTTTTAAATTTTATTCACAACTTTTAGGGTTAACAATTATCCCAAACAACAGAATGGGATTACAAAGTTTTGGATATACATAAAAAATTCTCAATAATAAAACAATTCATTTTTTGATCCTTCTTGCTGAAAATTAAATCTGTATTAATTAATGAAAAATATTTACAAAAATTGATACATTAACCATAACTAAACAACTAACTGAATTTAAAACATTATTATTTATAATATATGGCAAATAATCAATTAATCTACATTTTATGAATAATTTTATAAATATAAAACTCATCTTTGATTACATAATAACATATATATATACATAAAGAGAAATCTTGTTCACTTTTAAAAAAATTTACCCTTTACATGAGTTGCCAATCTTATCAGCTGCTTTCTGTATGCCCATCAAAAGGATATCTATTTTCTTTACCATAATGTTTAAATTCTAATGAATACGTGATCCTCTCTCAAAGTTAAGTGATAGTTGAAAATTTTAGAAAAGAAAGGCAGTCACTTTTTAAGTTTACTTTATCTATCACTTTAAGTTCTAACCTAAAAAAAACATATTTTTATTTCAAACTGGGCAATCATGATTCCAATGTACTTATTTCACAACCCCCCTTTTATTTCATAGAGTGTGACCCCCCCCCTGTGGGGGTTATATGAAAGTATGGTATCAATTATAAAATAAGCTTTGAAAATTAAAAATTTATATTAAAATAATTTAATGTTTTTTCTCTCTCTGAGATTAGGGTTTGTAAAGTGATAAAATTTTTATACTCATCCATTTTTTTCAATGAAATAAAATATATATATATAGTAATATAACAAACTTTACAAATTCTTAAGTTTTTCTTTTTAATACTACTTTGGATTTGCTTACTTGAGAAGTAAATAATCACATCTGGATCTTTGGTTTGTAAAGATTGATCACGCTTGATGCAAGATGTGCATTTAGTAGCAATAAAATTGGCAAATCCTGTTTTCAGTAAATTAACACAAAACACGTTTAGACAATTTTTATTATTGTATAGCCCATAAAATTGAAGTAGATGTAAAAAAAACTAAAAATATTAATATCATTAAGTTGAACTTATTTAAAAAAGTTTTTTTACAATGAAGCTCAAGTTATCCTAGAATAAGGAAATAATTTAAAATTTTGTATCATAACTTTTTTAATTAATTTACATGTAATTTATAAAGTAGGATATCTACAACAAATCAATTTTTCATGATCATGTCTACAAGTTCCAGATAAATGGCAAAACAAAGGCTAGATGAATATGTTATATAAACATATTACTGACATAATGTATATTAGAAGAGATCAATCAAATGGATAAGTACGTAATATGAGTATGTATTACATACTTATTTTTTTTGGCAATCAGTAATTTTTAACTCAACTACATTATGAGAATATATAGTCTGATGGCACAGTATCTCTAACGAAAATGTTACAATATCTGATAATAAAAAGAAATTACAATAACAGATATCATTTGCTTTGTTGCTAAATCATACAACTGATGTACTTTCACAACTACACTAAGATGTGATAGTATAGAATTAAACAATGTGAAGGAATTTATGTCAATGGCCATGCTCATGAATATTACACTACAACAAAATTGTATCCTGGATTAGCACCAGAGGAAGTACAATTAACAGCGATCAGTGAACTAAGAACTAGTGATTTCACATACCAAAGGGATAGCAGTAATTGAGGTAGTTGCTGGAGACAGATTAAACATACTAAAGCCACACTAAATGACAGATATGTATATGAAACACTGGAAAGACATTATGGCTACTTTCTGTATGTCTACTTAATGACCAAGGGATTTAACTAGGTCCTTTCATTAAGAGGGACAGATTTGTACATGAGAGAGAAGTACATATTGTAATTAAAAAATTTCTTTGCATGTTTAATCTTTACTCACCGTTTTATATTACAGCATTTTAATTTCAGATATCAACTCAAGAATTAAGTAAAGGTAACATAAATAAAAACTAATTTAATAATGACTGAAAACTGTATCAATAAATACTTTAGTTAATAATTTAGTATATGTAGTTTGTTGACCAATTAATTCAAGTGGTTTTTCAGTTTTCTTATATGTCTGTATGGATTGTTTGAAATTCTAGATTACAAGTATTTTCTTTTACTGTAATGCAAGATTAGATAGGTCAAGAAAATAATTACATCATGTTTAATAATAGTGTTCCAGTCTACTTCAAACTTACGAGGTGTGTAAATAAAGTAATGAGACCGATTCAAAAAAACCTTTTATTTCCAATGCAATTATACATGGACCCTATCATCTTTGAAATAGATCCCTTGGGAAGTCACACAATGCTTCAAACAGTTTTCCCACTCTTCATAGTAGTGTTAGAACTCAGAAACCGGAATATCCTTCAGATGGTCAGTTACTTTTTTTTTTCTTTTTATGTGTTCTACTGTTCCAAAATAGTGTCCTTTGAGGTGTTTTTTAAAGTCGGTAACAGGAAAAAGTCCCAGGGACTCAAGTCAGGTGAATAAGGAACTACAGAAATATTTTTATTTGCTAAAAACTCAATAATTGAGAGTGCAATGTGACAAAGTCCGTTGTCTTGATGCAGCATCCAGTTGTCTTTTATGGCTAATCTCAAATAGGCAACTCTTTTCCACAGTCTTTCAAGAATTAATCAGTAAACATATTGATTTACAGTCTGTCCTGTAGGCAAAAACTCCTTATGGACAATGCCATCATTATCAAAGAAATTTGATAATTTGAAATTTGCTCTTTTGGGACGTAGTGAGTTTGAAGTATGCCACTCCTTGCTCTGGCATTTTGTTTATGGGTCATACTCAACTATCCAAAATTCATCACCACTAATAACATTTTATAGAAAAATCAGGATCAGTTTCAATTTGTGACACACTTCCACCCTGTTGTTTTTCTGTTCAACAATGAAGTGTTTTGGGACAAATTTTGCACAAACTCTTATCATGTCCAATTCATTTGTCAAAATTTGATGGACTGTGGTACGGTTCAAATTAAATTATTTTGATAGTTAATCGCCAGTCGTACCGTATCAAATCTCTGATTCGCTCAACATTGTCGTCACTTTTTGATGTTAACGGTCTTCCAGAGCGTGGATCGTCCAAAACTGATTCCCAGCCATCTGAAAATGACAGAGCATCATCTCCATACGCCCTTTGCAATTTTGAAAAAGTTTCAGTAGCATTCTCACCAAGTTTTAACACAAAACTTGATTGCACAATGTTGCTTGTAATTAGTATTGATTTTTGTAACGCACATCAAAAACTAATTTCATGAAAAGTTTGTTTCCATCTCACGTGGCAACAATAGACTAAAAATATTAATGCCTAACATAAATCAGCTGTTCATATAACCATATGTTTACTAGTAACTTCACAGTGTTGCTACTTTGGCTGCCAAAAAAAAAATAGTCTCATTACTTTATTTACAGACTTGTATGTGTGGGATTACTACAAATAAAAAATTAAAAAAAAAAACAGTCCATTTCTTTAGTTGAATACATTTTTGTACAAGAAATATTATAAAACAGCACACAACTAACAATTATATAGTTTCTAAATAATTTTAACTGGATAAAAGAGTAACAAATAAAAAAAATAATAAACAACTGAGAGTACAGTGTAATATACAAGCAATACTAACTAAACATATAAAAAATCTGTAAATCATATAGTATTACAAAAAAAAAACATCATTAAACCAAATTGTACTTTTAAGTTCACAACTTGTATAAGTGAAGTATCAAGTCATGACTACATTATGTATTAAACTTAAATAAAAATATAAATAATTCTACTTGATACTTCAGATTAACAGGAAAAAATGGGATAAATATCAGTCTCATTAAACTTTAGCAGAATTCCACAATTAAATGTTAGTTCAAGCAAAAAATAAAAATAAAAAATAGAATACAGTATTATATTATATTAATGATTACAAATTTTCCCTCAAAAGAAAACAAAATTATGATGAGGATTCTTTGATGTTTCTACAGCTTTTCTTCTTTACAAATTGGTAAATTTGATAAACCTTTAAGATAAACTGAATTAAAGTTTACAAACATTTTCAAAGTAAAAGGTTTACCACTTAATTCAGCAATTTATAATTTTTTTTTTTTCAAAGTTTGGATCAGTTTTGAAGCAATCATTACATTCTTACAGTCAACAAAACTTTCACACCGATTACAGATGTAAATTGTCTGATATAAAATGCATTAAAGAGCATATACAATTTAAAAGTAGAAATTTAAGAGAATATAAAATTTAAAAAGAAAGAAAGCATCTATGAAAGAGACCAGTGACTGAAGAGAATATAGAGATAGTGTAGATTGCATGAGATCAAAGTAATCTGTTCATTACACATCACATTAAATACAAATATCTAGCTGACTGCAGGGTATCCTACCCTACTAAAGACCATTTGTATGCGTGTCGGTCTGTGTATCCAACCCCCTTAACTGAGAATATGCTTAATGATTGAACACACTGCCCGTAAAAAAATCATGATTTTTTTTTTTCTTAAATGTTTATAAACAATAAGTAAGAACAAGCAACACCAACAGATAAGAGCAAAACGAAAGAACATGCATACACGATTGAACATACTGCACGTAAAAAATCATAAGTTTTTTCTGAGTGACCATAGATGTGTTTGTTAGTAATCTCTGTTTTTGTATTCTGTTGAGTCTCTCTTTTATCTTTAATCATTTGTTTGTGTTATTAGTTGTTTTATGTTATTGTTAATTTCATTAGGTTTTCTTTCATTTTGTGTTAATTCGTTCATCTAAGTTAGTGCTGCATCGGTTAGCATGCCTTGCAGGCTAATTTTAATATTAGTGAACTTCTTTGCCATTAGTTTTCATTCTAATTGACATTAATTAGTTGTTTTGTTTGTGTTTATTGCGTTTTCATTACTTATTGTATAAATTAATCTGTTTATTTTTGTTTTTGTATTAGTTGGCGTACGGTTGCCAAGGGCTGTTTACTTGGCAACTGCAACCAATTGATTTATTTCCATTGGTTGTTTACATTCGAGCTATAGAATTTACGGACTTAGAAAAGTCTTGTTGAATTTACTCAATTTATTTTTGTAATTTTTTCTGTTGTTGGTAATCTCATGACTGAACCCAAAAGGTCTGTAGGTACGCCCCTGCCCATGGAGGAGGAGTTTACTCCAGTGGGAAGGCAGCGATCTGGTAGGACGCACAGTGTTAGGGTTGTTCGTGAAAGTTTCTCAAGAGACAGTGTGGGTGGTGGTGACTGTCAGTCTCACCGGCGGTCTGTCGCTTGGCAATTGGAGGTTTTGAGGAGGAAATCTGTGCAGGTGGATGTGTCTGGGCATCGCCAGAAATGAGCTGAAGCCCTGTATATGGAATCAAGTGACGATGATGTCATTAGCGAGTGTGATGTTGACCTTCCCCCTCTCAATGAGGTTTCTTCCTGCGAGGAGTGCAATCTTTACCAGTGGGGAAAACATCTAAGAAGCAGTTGCAGCTCCCCCCCCCCCCTAACAACAGAGAAAAAAAAGCTTTGAGCGGCAGCTGGGGGTTCTTCTATGACTAAGGGGTTTGGTCGAGATTCTGATGGGTCAACACCAATGGACGTGGCAACAAAGGCGGTCTGTAGAAGTGGATCTATTGGTGAGAAGCGTTAAGTACCTAGTCTTTAATGTATTTTTTGTTCTTCGATGCGTTAAAGAGTGAGCAACTTGGTCTGCAAATATACAAATACTATGACCGAGATAAAAGACTGCTCACGGAATGGTGGAAATGTTCCGTGACATTTTGGAGGATCAGTCTGCTGTGGCTACGCAAATACCTGTGAGGACTGTTGATATGGTGGAAGAAGCCACCCCAAATATATTTTGTCATCTCTGATGTGGCTACACAGATGGAGGGCAGTGGTGTCCGGCCTCATATTGAGATGCGGCAGGCCCTTGATAATGGGGTGAATGATGATGAAATGCCCCGATTGATTATCCAGTAGTGGCCCAAGAACATATTTACATCCACTACTGTGATTGAGGATGTCAGTGGCATCGATGATTTGACTTGGGTGGTCCTCTTTTGGGGATACAAAAATGGCGACAGTAGCGGTTCCTCTGCTGCTGCCCGACAAACTGTCGAAGGACATCTGCATCTGTGATTAGGGTGGGTGTCTTGCTGAGTTCTGAGGATGTCCGCAGAGGAACGTTGTTATCGTGCTGGGCCTTGCAGTGGTCCCGATAAACGAGGTCATTGTTTCACCTGTAGGGTAGCGGGACATCTTCGAGCAGATTGTCCGACAGAGGCCAAGTGTTCCCTGTGTAATGTTCAGTTTTCCTGTCAAGGCCCATTAGGCTAGGAACGGGGGGGGGGGGGGTAGTGTGGCGATTGGAAGTGTCTTTCCCTATGGGGTTGGGAGTTACCCTTTGGCAGGACTTGGCGCTCTGCAGGGCCAGCTATAGCAAATGAGACCCGTCGCCTATGCCTTGGAGATCTGTGTTGGGACAGCCTCATCCTGGAGGAGACGTTCCCTGGGATTCTCTTGGAATTTCATATTGGGAAATTAATTAAGACTGTAGATCGGTGTGGGATCCCTTTGGGTTCCTCACTTGAGGTGTGGTGTAAAGACCGAGTCCCAGTGGTGGGATCCTTTCATTAGAAGCATGGCGCATAACTAAAAGACGCAGTCCCTACTACCTGGGGGGAACTATGGTTTTCGACGAGATACCTTGAGGCAATGGCACCCCTGGAGCTGTGTTTATGCTCAGTTGTGAGTCCAGCTCCAGGGAGGGATAAAAAATGAGCTCAAAAAAAAATTAAAACAACTATTTTCAATAAAAATGAATCAATGCTGAAAATACTATCTCGATTATCCATTTAGAATCGTATATATAATTTTTTTTGGCCTTGTAGGTACAATTAAACATACATATAGGCAAAACAAGTGGGTCAAATCAAATGGTAAACAATAAAAATATAATATCATATATGTTATTGATTTTGAAGCCAACTTCTCTTTTGTTATTTTGTCAAGGAAGGTTAGTTTCGTATTACAATAATTTGTTTCTTAACTGAATATAATATATAAATAATAAATTAATTAATTTTACTTATATTTAAGCTTCCAGCTCTAGTAGTGAGTGAATTTGCATATGGATATTACGGATCTTTATGACAATGTTGAAGTGTGCAATCGTTAAAAGACACCTAAACCAAATTTAATTGGGAAGATTTGCTGACATTTTTTTGCTTTTCCTTGACCAATTTTCACCATACAAAAAAAAATTTTTACACAATAGGTAATCAATTTTGGACACCTAATAATCCCATTCTGAGATGCCGCCTGTCAAGGCAATCCGCCTGGAGAGCCTAGCTGCAAAGGCATGCTGTTGGCACACTCTGCAGCTAGTAGTTATAAAAAAATGATTAAATGATTGCAAATATAGGTAAACAATGTTTAAATTATACAATGAATTGCAATGGATGTCCTTCAGTAAAAGGTATTTGTTTTCTAGAAGACAATATTTCACATTGTGATATGATAAAACAGATACAACTTTCACATTATATATATATATATATATATATACACATGTTTGAATATAGTGGTCAGAACATACCAGGGTGATGTTTAAAACAGTGAGGTTTACTCTGAAAATAAAATTTAATCTATACTATTATATAAAGAAGATGAGGGTTTCTGTTTGTTCAGGATAAACAAAAAAACTACTTGATCAATTGCAACCAAATTTTTACGCATGTTTCTTGGCATAACTTAGGTTTTCAGATATATGTCAACTCGAAAAATATCTAAAAAATATATATATATATATATTTTTTTTCCTATATATATATATATATATATATATATATATATATATATAGGAAAAAAATATAAGAAAATAAATACAGGAGTGAAGATTTTCCATTTAAAGCACAAACTTTAATGAATTGAATTAAATTTTTAATGTGTTTAACTGGGAACTTGGTTTGAACTGAATGATTTAAATCAATCGAATGAATAGTATTACAAAAATAACAGAATTAAATTTATGTTAAACAAAATATTATTAAATAAATTTCTGTTTAATAATAATGAGCTTCCCATGGGGATTGCATGTGAGGCTAGAGTTGTAGGGTGTGCAAGTACCTTATGGGAGGCTAGACCGATCAACCCATCGGGTTGGTCTAGTGGTTAACGCGTCTTCCCAAATCAGCTGATTTGGAAAATCGAGAGTTACAGCGTTCAAGTCCTAGTAAAGCCAGTTATTTTTACACGGATTTGAATACTAGATCGTGGATACCGGTGTTCTTTGGTGGTTGGGTTTCAATTAACCACACATCTCAGGTATGGTCGAACTGAGAACGTACAAGACTACACTTCATTCACACTCATACATATCATCCTCATTCATCCTCTGAAGTATTATCTAAACGGTAGTTACCGGAGGCTAAACAGGAAAAGAAAGAAAGGCTAGACCGATCATCACCAACAACTGGTAACAAACGGTGTGCCCCTGCGGTGCTGTTTGGGAGATGCTTTGGGAACTGTTATAATACTTCTGGAAGCAATTGTGTGATTTTCACACAATTGTGTGATTTTCATATGGGGTATTTGTTAGTAGGTTGAAGGCTAACTTTTGCACGCATCACGTACTCTCTCGATCTAACATCACAGTTATTCAGAAATGTTGGCTAAAAATGAAAAATTATTTATTAAAACATGTAAATAACAAATAATCTGTTATAGTGCTGCACTTCTCATTCTGGCCACTAGGTGGAGAGTCGCTAAATTCTCATGCTCCTTTCTTACAGCGAGCTGCTCCAAGATATTTGTCAGTAGAGGTCTTATTGAAAATGAAAACAAAATTATGTAATTGTAACCAATTCATAATCAATGTCAAGCTAAAACTAATGAAGATAAATTGATAAAAATTTGTATAAATGTTCTTCTTATGGTATAACTGCACACTAAGAAAGGATTTTTTTTAATTCTGAGTTTAAAGGGGGTAAATGGTATAACAATGAAATTTACTTTTTTTTTATTTCTTAGTAACAACAAATGAAGATATCAGTGTGATTTTTTTTGTGTGTAATCTTCATGTGAACCTCTAAAAACAAATTTCTAAATTTTTTTTTAAATTCAGACTTTCGAGGGTTAAAATGGATTTTTAATTTAATTTTTCTTGCTATTTTTTTTAATTTATTGATAACAAATGAAGAAATCAACCCAATTTTTGGTGAGTGTAATCTTTCTGTAAGTAAAACAATTTCTAGATTTTTGAAATTTGACCTTGAAAGGGGGTGAAGAAAGGTAAAAAAATTTTAAACAATTATTGTAAATATTCCCAATTCAGACTACACTAAATAAGATATTCAGTAAATTTGAGCTTGAAAATATTCTTCAGATAAATATTTAAAAACAACTTTTTGGTTTTTTTAATTTCTTTAAGGGGTGTGAAAGATATACCTTCACACCCCTTAAAAATGATTGGCCGCGGTGGCTCAATCAACACAGCCACTGCCAACATTATTGTATATATGACTGGCTGCTACTGCCTCCGGTTTCTTGAAAACATAAAATAAAAAGATTGACCGCTACATTAATGCAAGAAATCATATAACATGGGCGAAGCTGCGATGGGGAGCTAGTCTAAAATAAAATCAATGGTTATTCTGTTTTACAAAACCATCAAAACAAAATCAATTTATATATTAGATATGCTGAAATTATCATGCACAGTTTGAAAAATGTCAAAGAGGTGTGACTTTTCAATAAAATGTAAAACTTACTACAGTGGGGTATTAGATATCTGAATTTATCATAGCGGGGGATACGTTAAGAGTGTGGCAGTAAGGCGAGCTGTATAATAGTAGTTAATTTAGAGGATGATGAGGATAAGACTGTGAGACATCTAATGCAAGCAATCCTAAAGATGTTGGAAATGGACCACAGTCAGCTTTTGAGGAGCAGCCAATAAGGTAGGTCAGTGGACAAAGAAATTGGTCAAGTACCATGGCTGGAGGTAAAGCAATAAATTTCTGGTGTATTTAGAGAAAGTGTCTATGTCTGGTAACAAGGATGCTGGCAAGAGTAAGGAGGTTAAACCCGCTGGGTCTATGACTGCGATGGTGGTAGTGAAGGCAGAGGCGATCTTTCGCGGAACTTCTTAATCAGGTCAAAAACATTGTGTCAGAGGAGGTGGGTGAGATCCTGTCAGACAGAAAAGGGGCTGGGGAGGACTTACAATTACGGGTAAATTCTGAAGGAGAAACAGCCAAGAGACTTCAGAATTAGATTACCAAGAGTGGAAGGTATGGAGGTAAAGTTAAGTGGAAGATGATACAAATCTTGGTGAAGGACTTGGACGAATTGACCACCACAGCAGAGATTCTGGGGGGACTAGATAAAGCAGTTGGAGAGGATGGATTGGCTAGAGTGGTCTCAACACGACCAGCTTTTGGGGCTACTAAAATGGCTATGGTGTTTTTTTTAGCCGGAGCAACAAATCAATCATTATTGAACAGAGGCTGTGTGAAGATGGGTCGGATGGAGTCGGATAGCTACTCATTCATTGATGCCATCTTTGTGAGGGAAAGGTGGAGAAATCGAGTCACTGAGAAGTGTGTTACTGAGGATATATCACTCAGTGACTGTAAGGTAATAGTTTTTGTGGTGGAAACACAGTTAGACCTATGTAGAAGCTGGGTTCCTTGGCCGGCATTAACGGAGAACAGAATCGCAAGGCTTGAGCAGGTAATTTCCAGCCAGTTCGCTGGGGAAGAATGTGTGACCCTGGAACTGCTGTCCGCAATTGTTGAAGCTTTCAAGGAAAGCTTCTTGGTGGATACCAGAGATTGCCAGGTTGAGGAGTTTAAGCTGGAAGGCCAGGAGGGCCTTTCAGAGATGTACACAGGATGAAGAAAGAATGGATGCCCTGCAGGAGAGGCATTTGCATGCCAAGGCTGCACTGAAGAGGGCTATAAGAGAGTCCAGGTGACAGAGGTAGATTGATTTGTGTAACGAGCTAGAGGAGGATGTGTGGGGAGATGCCTTCAAGATAGTTTCTAAAAGATTTGGGAGGAAACTGCCGATACTAGGCCCTGAATTGCTAAGGACACACTTCACATAAGAACCACCGCTGGTCAAAGAGTAAAATGTGGCAGTGGAGATCCCTCCCTTCCAGCCCAGAGCTGGTGGATGCAGCTAGGAGACGTAAGGCAGGCAAGAGTCCAAGGCCAGACAGGATGCCCCAGGAAATTATTAACATAACAGCTGGGGTGGTGGCTGAGATGGTACTGGAGGCCTTTAAACCATCTTCCTTCGAAGAGGTATGCCACAAGAATGGAAAGAGGGGAGGGCACCGGATGACCCAGCAACATATAGACCAGTATGCCTCTTGAACAGTGTAGCTAAACTGTTCAAGAGGATGCTGGTTGGGAGGTGGAAGCAAGAGGTGGTCTGAGTGCCCAACAGTATGGATTCAGGGCAAGGCGGTCCACTGTGGATTCGATTTGGAAGGTGATGTTGGTGGACAGGGTGACTTGTAGGAGCAGGTACAAAAGACTGATTCCTGTAGTACTGATGTCAGGAATGCCTTTAATACTGGAGGAGTATCTTCAAGGAGTTAAGGAGAAGAGGGATCAGCCCGTATCTAAGAAGGTTGGTCTATCTGTGTGTGTGGGGCTAGATTCTAGACGATCCTTCCTAGTTCACATCCAGAGAATGACGCAAAAGGCGGTTAAGGCCCTCTTGGATTCTGGCAAGCACCTACGGGCCAAGCTATGGAAAGAAGAGGCTGTATGTACATGTGGTACATGCTGTCATCCTCTACATGGTCCCTATGTGGACAAGAGGATTGGTGGCAAAATGAGCATGCTCAATGCTAGGAAGAGTTCAGTGACGTCTGGTGTTTAAGAGTTTGCAATAGAAATCGTATGATATCCATGGAAGTGGTGTTGGTGGTAGTGGCCATTCCTCTGATAGACCTACTCGCTTACCAGACAGAGGAAAGGGTAGGGGGAATGGACAAGAAACTAGCGCATGAATGGCTGATGAGCAAGTGGCAAGTCAGATGGAAGGGTGCTTGAACACAGCGGTTGATCCCATCTATTTAACCGCGGGTAGAATAGGCTTTGGAGATGTGGGGTACGAGCTGACTCAGTTCTTGACAGGTCATGGCTGTTTTTGCTCGTACCTAAAGAGATTTATACAGGCAGAATCAGACCAATGCATCTATTGTAGGCACGTTGACTCCATCGAACATGCCATCTTTGAATGTTCTTACTGGGGTTGAAATAGAGGAGATTGTTATCAGCACTTGGGGCAACTGAATGCTCTAGTCTAGAAGGAACTGGACCTTGATAGAGGGTATGGTAACTGGGATCATCAAGGGCGAGCTGGCTGATGAGTAGTGGGGGAAGGCCAATCTCCAGGGGTGGGCTATGGGGGCCCACCCGGGTCATTGTCTGCCAATGGCTCTTGAGGAATGCTGGATGCTTTTGCTCGAAGGCCAGCTATCAGAGTGCCCATGTGTACCACATGGGAACCATGTTCTAGCCTTGCGGTTAGATCCAGTTCCTATGTAATAAAGGGAGAGGTTTTTTAGTCTGTGAGAGCCCGACATTACCATCTGTTGCAACGGACGGTGGGTGGTAGAGCTTCTCCCTCCTCCTACACAAAAAAAGTAAGATATCTGAATTTACTAAGATGCAGCCAATTCAAAACACTGGAATAGTATGGTTAATATCTGCCACCTTATTCACCTGACAAACTCTGTTAGATGACCCCCACTTGTCCTGAGGTTGTATAACAGATATAAAATGTGCATTTCCATGGTAGTAGATACTGAGACATTAAAGAACAATATTTATACTGTTACTGTAATTAATTTTTTAAAACATATATGGGCAGAAATTGAGTACTGGCTAAATGGCTAAAAATGTTCTTAACTCCAAAATATGTCTAATACACTGAGACGTTAATTGTATTGTCAGAGAAACTTGATGAAATTAGTTTTAAAATACTGCAAACCACATCCCTCTGAACACAATAACATATATCTATTATGCTACTTTATAATCTTGGAAAGATTACTGTACGTTTAGTATATAGTAAAATATTATGGTGGTAGTTTTTCAGTAATTCCAATAAATATGTGGTTTTGGTATTTCTATGTTCATTAAACAAATGTAAAGATAAGGATATTAAATTCTACAGCAAAAAATAAAACTGCAAGCCATTTACTAGATGATGATTCATAACAACAAAATTTGATTTTAGTTAGTACACAGCATGGATTTCATTAAATGTAGAGATGTCATAATCACTTTACTTTTTAAGTTTTTCTTTTAGTGTACACTTTTTACAAGCTAAATATATTTGTTTCAACTGAAACTTATTTTTCAATCTAATACAGAATGACTTTATTTTTTAGTTATTTTATATTATGCAATTTTAAATTAAAGATTGTTATAATAATAATAACGATGGGAAATCTTAATTCTATACCTCAAACTTTATGCAACTTTAATTTTTGGCAGACAACCTTTTGAAATATGAGGCTCAGCTGATAAATTTTACACACTAGTGTGCTACACAGAGACAGAAGGTACTATCAAGTTGGGTGTGGCAGCACATGATAGATAAAATCCCCATCTATCAATTCGAGAATGCATTGAAATCCGTTTACTGGTTTGTTTTCAGTAGCAGTTAAAATTGAGTCAAGTACGGCCAATATGTCAACACGGTTAAAACAGCGTGCAGTGATTGTATTTTTAACAGCAGAAAATATGAATCCTAGGAATATTTTTCATTGTTTAAAAGTAGTTTACGGTAGTGAAACTGTTGACAGGAGTGCTGTGAATAGGTGGGTGTTCAAATTTCACAAATGTGAAGCTGGTAAAGTGACAATTGAAGATGCACCTCGCAGCAGAAAACCAGTTTCTGTGACTGACAAGAAACATCGAAAGGAGGTGGATGATTTGCTTCAAAGTGACTGGCAGGCGAGTCACCCGCAACGCATTGCTATTCAGTTAAGCATATCTAAAGAACAAGTAGGCCATATTATCGAGCAATTGAGTAACCATAAAATCTGTGCACGATGGGTACCACACAAACTCTCTGATGGCTCTCTGCAAGCCGGATGTTTGAGCCTATTCCACATCCGCCATACTTGCTGGGATTTGGCTCTGTGCGACTTCACTTCTTCCCTCATCTCAAGAGGGATCTCAAAGGTAATCATTACACTACTGATGAAGTGGTGAAGAAAGCTGTGGCCACTTAAATCCGAGAAAGATCACCAGAAGTTTTCAGTGACGGAATGCAAACAACATTTGTCACACGTTGGGAAAAGTGTATCATTGTAAAAGGGAATTATATTGAAAAATAAATACTGCAATTTGTAGTTAAGGTATTGTACTTTTATTCACTTTTTATTTCATTCCAGTATCTATTTCCATTCCCACGCTATGCATATATGTGCAAAATTTATAAGCCAAGCCTCGTAGATGTTTGTTAAAATGTAAAATCAAATTTTTATTATATTAACTTTTTTTAAATATTTATAAAATACGGAAAAAGTTATGTTTTCAATATTTTAAATTAAAAAAAATTTAACTTGAAAAGTAAATGAATATCAATGGAATATCACACACAACAGACTTTAATGAAAGATAAAAAAAAAAACTCTGGAGAAGATTAGATAGATCACTGGTGAAATTCTATTAACATAATAACCGTAGAATAGAAACTTAACTTTTATGACAGCAGAAGTAAACACAATAATACAAATAAGCAAAATATGTAACATAAAAAGACAGAAAGAGGTAGAATATTCCTGGTGTAATGAATCAAAAACTACATTCAGCTGGTATCTGGAGATAATACAGTCAAGATTAGAAGTTCCTAAAACTAAAATGTCTGATACATTAAAATGATAGCAGTAAATCTATCATAATATTAATAGCCGAGATCAAACATAAAATTTACAAAACTGGCAAAAAACCATGGTAAAAATATTTTAAAAATATTAATGACAGTTTTACTGTAATTTTTTGTTACATTAAAACGTAATTTATGGATGTAGAATGGAATAAAGTTTTCCAGCAAACTTAAGAACAAAGTTTAATGAACAAGAATAAAGAAGAAAGCAATTTTAGATACTGCTTATGAGTAACAAAAAACATCCAACTTTAAATATAAATAAAACAAACAAAATTAATAATATATATTTTTTTAATTGTTTTGTTTGCTGTTTTCAAAAATAAGATCATTTTGCTGTACTATCTGTAATCGATTCAAATACAGCTGTTTGTTGACTGTTTCTTTACACATACAGCAAACTCTTTTTTAACATCAGTCTACATTATATAGAAATCTTAATTAACTTTTATACAACCAAAATCATTCACAGTAATAAACAGTAACAAAGATACAAGCAGTACAGTTTCACTCAGTGTGATGATTTCACAAAACTTCCCAAGTTACCAAAGAGATTTCTATACATCCCACAAACACAGATTTTTCTGTATGTTAAATAATGGTTTAATTCTTTTCACATAATAAATACTGCATTTATATAAAAAATTTAAAAAAATTAATTAATTTTAAATAGTAAAGAAGTAATTTTAAAAATAAAAACTACATTAACCCTAGAACTAGCAACAGTTGATTTTTTAATTTGTGTTGGTGAACCTCGATTGGCAACATTTGAGAATTGTACTGAATAACATTAATGTATATTTTTGTTTACAATTTTTTTATATGTTATAAACTATAATTTATATCATAATTTTTTGTTAAATTTTATCATCGTTTTTTTAATTGTGAAATTTTATTATCCTCATACACAAGTTAACTTGTTTTAAAAAAATATTAGGCGATAGAATCTTGCAAACCGTTTAAGTTAATGAGTTCTGTTATACAGTGTGAGCAACTTAAAAAACAAATCAGACCCAAATTATCATTCAGGATTGCTGCTTGTATAGCAACTATAGATTATTGGGATTAGCACAATTTGGTCGTTTCTGTTACTAATTTTTTCTATTGTTGCCAATGAAAGTGTTCAACTGCCATGTACCACTAACAAAGAATGTACAATGGTACATGCTTCAGTATGGTATCTTTTTTCTCATAGTTGTGTGTTCCAAGGTCCCTTATTTTGTACAAGAAAGGATTTTATACGTTAAACATACTTTAATTATAAAAAGTATCTTTTAAGGAAATGTGTGAAATAATTATTGAAAAGTATCCTAAAGCTAAAATCCCAGCAAAGAGTAGCATACAAGATTTAGTTAAAAAATGGCATAGTATGGGTCAGTTGCAAATTTAAATATAGGCTACCTTCTGAAAGGACTCCAGAAGCCATAGTTAATATTCAACGAAGGATTTCTACAAATCTGATAAAATCTGTATTTAAATTATCTAACAAAATCATGTAAAATAAATAACTGACAAAGCATGGTTCTATATTTCTAGGCATGTCAATTTTTGCAAACTGCAAAACTGTTACACGTTTCACTATTTTTGTTTAATAAAACATGAAGTACTCATCATGTTCAAATGTTCAAACTAATTTAAAAATAAGGACAAACGTATTGGGTGGCCTTAGAATTATACTCGTTTTGAATATATCATGAATCTTATTACAATTTGAATAAGAATTTTCTTATTCAAAAATTCAATTACAATTGAATTTTATTTATTAGCCTATGTTAATTAGGCATTGCCATATTAATTAATATTTTTGTTTACTATCTTGATTTATTATTGAAAAAGCTACGGCTATGTAATGACAACTAGGTTCTCATCCCTTACTGTACTTCTACGGTAATTTTTTTTCATTTTTATTTACACTACGCTTGACTAATAATAGTAAATATTTACATATTTTGCCTTTTCATTTGTTTAATTTATTCATAAAATCATTATTTGATTGGCTGTTCAACCAGCTGTTTTCAAGTCTCTCATCCTATCTCCACACGTATATATTGCATATTCTTGTGTATGTAAATAATTGTCTGTATTACAGTTTCACTTGAAATAAAATAGCAGTTTAAAAAGTGATCAACCAAGGTACATAAATTTCTTAAGTCACATACACACACATGTCCATACATGTGCGCACATACACAGACACATACACGTATAGTTCTAATATAAAATAAATTATTAGAAGTTTTAATATGAGAGTATCTATTAATATAACTTTAAATTATATTAACTGATATCACATATTCTTCATTGAAAATTGTAGTATGCATTTAAGGTATGCTTAATTTTGATATTTAACATTTTTATATTTATTCTGCGTAAATAAAAACTATACTATTTTTCTTAAAAACAAATCTCTAAAAGTATTCATAAAAAATTTTAGTCTTAATGCAGAAATGTTTAAAAAATTTTCTTAATTTTTATTTAATTGAAAATAAACTGTTCAAACCAATTTTTTTCCCTGCAAATTATAATAGTAATTTGGTATATTAGCAGATTTATAAAGTACTTATAAAAAAAATTAAGATTTTTAAAAACACTATAAATAAATATATTGATATAATTTGCTGCTTAGAGGTATTCAAACTACCAGTTCTAGAATTAATTAACATTTAAATAACAAAAATAATAATAATCACACCATAATTATAATTATAAAATGAAACAATTTAATATTTATATACTATTATATACAATTGTCAAAAATTATTCGTAGTTATTATTTTAATATTATACAACACAATATTACATTATAATACAATAATTCATATAAATTGTAATATTAATATATTATATTCACTATGCAAAACTTATATTAAACAGAAATAAACCAATATTAAAAAAAAACAAAAAAACTTAAATCGTTCATCTTGAATGTCTTGATTATATATTCTTTAAATAATAAAAAAAATAACTATATTATTCACTAACTTGTTACTTTTTAATGATAATTTTATCACATTAAGTCTCTTGTCCACTAATCACTCTATATTATATATAAAGTATCAACTATAAAAATTCACAGATGGTATTTAAGTGTTTATAACACACTCCTGAAAAAGAATTGAAAATACTATTATATAATTAAATTAGAGGTAATCTATTTATTCCTAAAAGACAATTTCAAGTTAAATTCATATCTGATATCAGGTCTTTGAAACTGAAAAGGAAATACAACAAATAGAATGAGTTATAACAAATTTATACATGGGTAAATCTTACATTCTACAAGTTAAGATGACAACATTGTACTCAAGATTAACTGTATTAGCAGGTGAATTAACCTTGTCATGTGCAAATGTCAGTTCAAGATTGATTCCTTTGTGTTCAGGCAGTTATGTTGTTTTCCAAGGATGAGTTTGTGTTTATCGTAGACTTGTTTCACACGTTATCTTTTCAACATGTGAAAGATAACTTTCAGTTTAAATCTTCTCAGTCTGCACTTTCTAGTAAGCTAACGTAGCATATTTGATAAATAAATGTGAGGCTGGGAATGTATAGAATCAAAACGACTCAGGTTGACTGCCACTGTTTATCATGAAAGTTCTTAGGATATGAAAAGCATTTTAATCACTCGCTCAGAAAAATTTCTTATAAGGTAACTTCACTGATTGGGCTTTTAACAGCAACTGATTTTTGTTTACAATTTTATAAAAGTTGCTTGATAAACTCCCACGGGTGTTTATCATAAATTGAAAGAACAATTTATGAAAATTTTTCATGGCATTTTTATTGGTTTTGATAATTTATTGATGAAAACAGGAGTAAGGTATAGGAATATCTTTATTTTGATAATTGTTTTCACCATCTAGATGTCATCCGTTCACATGTGATGTCGGTTTCATATAATAATGTTAACAATCAAAAGCTAAATATGAAGTGGTGAAAATCCTTTGTTATATGAAAAATTATTTCATACAAACAAAATCAACATTTGGTGTGGAATCTCCCACCACTATTAATTAGACAGATTTTTTAATACATAGCTGTAGATGGTAAGTTTATCTTGACTTAATTCGACAGTTAGATAGCATAAAAACAGGAATGTTAGTTTCAGTAAAATGCCCAGTATCTTTTGCACTACTAATGAAATAGACATACTGCAAGAATTTTTTGGCCGTCAGTTGCTCACAAAAGACAAATCAGCCATCCTGATCTTCAGATCTTATACCAACAGATTTTTTTTGGGGATATTTAAAAAGTGAAATGACTTAGAACAATGTTCATAACTTGACATACTGAAAGCGAATGAGATTGTAAATATAGAAACAGACATTATAAAAAGTGGCTATAAATACCATGAAACTACATCTAGATTAAAAGAAATAACTTACAGCAAGTATTGAGAATTCTAAGATTTGCATGATTGGAATTATTTTTTTTGAGTTAGGGAAAAAATAAATTATCAAAATTCAGGCTGCATAATTTTTTAAATAAAGTGTATTCCTAGATTTTTAGAAGTAAAATTTTCTGAGATTATACACCAGAGTTTCAAAAGGGGGACAAAAAAATTATGAGTTATTTCAATAACTTTAAAAAATGTTAATGTATGTATGTATGTGTAGGTAAATGAAAGAAGTGAATTTGTTCTTCGTTGCTGTCTTGATTATTCATTGAGCCAAATATATTGTTGCATATCAATATACCAAGCCTATCAAAATGGATTGGTGATATTCAATTCTATAAGAGAAAGTCTTTACTCTGTTCTCCACAGTGTTTGGCTATATAGTAAATTTCATTATACAGATGAAACAGCTCTTGAGAAAAATGCTATATCTAATACTTTTTTACATAATTCTAAACACTATTCTCAAATCTGTTCAGATGTAAAACAAGCTTCAAAAATGTTCTCTGTATCTTTCTGTTAATTTATTAAACATTCTCAATTCAAATGTTCAAAAATAGATCGAAATATATTTTTGAAAAAAAATAAATCTGCCTAATCCCAAAAATGGATATAAATCAATCAGTTAAAACTCATGTTTACAAAGAAGCCATTCAAGAACTCCTGTTCAATTTTTTAAACATTTTCATACTAACAATGTAACATTTTTTCTCAACTCCTCTATGAAGGAAAGTGACATTATGAAAAAATTTCTATGAAGATGCATTTCTAAATCTAGTTAAATGAACAACGCAGGAAATAGTACAATGTACGTAAGTTGTTTTTCAAACAGTTTGTTTTGTTTGTTAATTTTAAACTGTTTTTCAAACAAACATTACTTTATAAATTTTCCTTACAGTTAATGAATATCTAGACTGAAGAGTTATGTAATCTTGTCAAAAAAAAATATATATACATATATATGCAATCAGCAAGGATCCACATCACTTTGGTTAAACAGTGTACTAAAAGTATGTATAAGTACATAAACTAAACACAATACTTACACGCAAAATGGATATTAATATTATAAAAATCATCAGCCATTGGAATGTTGGCTTGGTGTTAAACCACCACTAACATGTTCCGGGCTATGTTTTTGTTTTTTTCTTTTCTTCTCTTTCTTTCTTTTCTTACGCTCTTTTTCTTCATCATGTCTTTTCTGCTTTTTATGTTTCTTTTCATGAGTATCACCACCGCTTTCTCCAACATTTGTTTCACTTCCTATTGAACCTGGTTCTCCAGCCTTATGTTTATGTTTCTTATGTTTACTTTTATGCTTTTTGGCAGGTGCTTGATTTACATAACGATACTGTTCTGGTAACTGTAAAAAGAAAATAATAATTAATAAAATAAAAATAGTATACTTTATTAAATGAAAAATTAAGAAATTAAAAAAGAAATAAAATACAGATTAACTAACTGTACATTAATCTTTATAAATAATGAAAAAGAGATAATAAATAAATTCAATCATCAAAATCAGTCCTCTTGTTCTAATATCTTTGGCATGATCACAGTCATCTGCCAGATTCACTATTGAAGATAAGATTATACTGTTAACTTCATTTTTAATTAGAACAATTTAACCAAAAAATTAAACAGAAATCAAGAATACTTAAGACAAAAATACACTAAAAGGTTTAAATAACATAAATTGGATAATTAAATGTTTGTATTCAGGCTTAATGAATAGTGGCTGGCATTACCTTTAAAATAGACTAAAACTAACTAAAACAAATTACATTGATTTTCAATAAACTTGCTTAATGAATGCATTAGCTTCCAATAATCACAGGCATGTGTGCGCTTGCATGCACATACAGTGGCAAATAAATTAATTCGAACACAGTATTTTTAACAGAAAATTTTATTTAAAAAAAAAAAAATGTTTAATAGTCAAACGTACTCAAATTTAATAGTTTATGTGTCCTCCTTTGGTTTTGATTATCTTATTAATCCTCTTTGGCGCTGATTCCAAGGTAAAACAATGATTTTTGATTTTTTCAACAAATAAGGTCAGTTTTTATACTACAATTCATGAGTCCTAGTGTCAGTACAAGACGTTTTTCTAACCAGTTTTAAGTTTAACAAACTAAAGTATGGAGGACACTTAAGAATAACACTAACTTTCAACAGCAGTTTGCCATAATGTATGGTGTGGGTTTATTCATAATCAGTTGATTGGACCATTTATTTTCCAAGGGCGCTTAACAGGTGAGCATACTTAGTTTCTTCAAGAACAATCGCAGCCATTACTTGAAGATGTTCCTCTTGCAACACAATGCCAGATGTACTTCCAGCACAACAGGGCATCTCCACATTTCTCTCGCATTGTATCTACATACTTAAATCAGCAATTCCCAAATAAATGGATCAGTCGAGGCAGTTCACAATCCTGACCACCCAGATCAGCAGATCTTACGATGATGGATTTTTGTGTATGGGGTAGGATAAGAGTAATGTTTATAAATTGAAAGTAAATACATGAGAGGAGTTACCTGCCTGTATTACTGACTCTTGTGCTGTTAAAGAACAGTCCTGATGAACTAAAAATAGCAACACCACCAATCTACAAATATGCAACAAAGTTCACTGAAGTAAATGGAAACCTTTTTGAAAAGTTACCAAGTATTTCATTAATTTTTTACATTAAAAATCATTTTCCAGTTAAATTTAACTTTGTCTTGCTCTAAATAAAGGTTCATTTCATTTAAATTTGATTTGCTTTCTCTGTTTATTTATACTATTCTGTTTAGAATTAAATTTCCTACAAGCTTTATTAGAGTTGTATCTGTTTATTGGCAATTAAACAAAGTTATTACAAATCAGACGTAAAAAAGTATCTTTTTCAATTACTGTTTTTTGTGTTCTTCCCCAGTTTTCTAAAAAAACTAAAGAAGTTACAGTTTTCTCGGACTCATTTTTTTCAATTTGGCAGATCAAATTTCATATGAAAGCATCAAATTAGCTTTTGCTTCATTTCACCAGAGGAGATGAAATCTGGACGAAATTTTTTGCCAGCCATAACTTGTTAACGAACCATTTTCAGACCTATATTTATTGTACTTTTTTTTTTTTTTTTTTTTTTTACATGTAGAATGAGCTGCCAAAATATCTGCATAACGTGGTAAATCACCCTGTATATTGACACACTGTTTAAATGAAAAATCATGAAAATTAAAAAAAACTATTTACAAAAAAGTTACTTATAACTTAAAACTATGAAAAATGTTTCAGGAGATCTTTTTTATAAACATTTTTTGAGCATCTTCTTTTCAAATTTATTCCATAACCGTTTAGCATATCTTTTTCTTCATATGCAAACAATTCTAATGCATAAATATAAATGAATATACACTCTTCAAACATTATCTGGGCTTTATTGGATTGATGTAGTAAATTATAAGTCAATTTATTTAGTATTAAACACAAGTTACACTCAAAGAACTCTTGAATAACTTTTTGACAGTTAAAATTAACTTTTTGAAAGTTTTTAAGTTTTTAACTTAAAAACATTTTGAAGTATGGTTTTCATAGACTTCTCACATTTGTCCAATATGAATTCGTGATTGTTGCAAGAATAATTAATTAATTTTTTACATTTACTTGGTAATGCAAGCACCATTATGACTTCTACCAATGGTTAATAAAACAAGTTAAGTTGTTATCAGCTTATTTTTTTAAAGAAATTATAGGGCTCACAAGAAAACTTTTTGGACCTTCTTGAATATATATCATAATTGTAATTAAAGATAAATAAGTAAACAGTAATAAGTAAAGGGAATAAAATAATGTAATATGTAAATAGGATTATAAATTCCCCATGAAAAAAAAAACAAATGTATGACAAATATCAAAAATAAATCATAATTTCTAAAAACTAACAAAATTTTGTGTAAAATTAAAATAGTTAAAAAATTTAAATATCCTCAATACAATACACTGCACTGGAAAGATCCAACCAGAAATGAAAGCAAATAAAATGGAAACAGCCTATCAACTAACAAAAAAAAAATATATATTTTTTTTGTTGCATTAAAGAAAGATAAATGTATAATTCCTTTCTTTAATGCAAAATTTTGACAACAACCATTAAACTGGAATGCTTACTGCTGCAGAAACGATTAGTCAAAGAATTGAGAATGGAGAAAATTAAAAAAAAAGAAAATATTAAGAAGGATTTTAGGATGTAAATGCAAAAATAATTAAAATATCTTAAGATCAAATAAAAAAAAATTGAAAAAATAATGGAACCTATAAAAGAAGATTAGGCTTTTATGGGCATTTAAAAGAACGGAGAACAACAAATTAACAAAAATGATCTTTCAATTAAAAACTAAAAATAACTTGTGGCTTCAGGAAATAAAAAAAGATCTAAACGAATTAAATATTAAAAAATAAGAAATAGTTCCAGAAATAAAATAATAAATTTCAAGTTTTTTCAGGAAAACCAAGGGGAAAGGGGAAGAAAATTTCCCCAAAAAGAGAGAGGTGAAGTTAGTCAAAGAATGAAAGTGTAGTGGAAGTAAAGGAAATAAATCCATAGAAATGCAATCCATAGATGGTCCAAACAAAAAAAAAAAAAAGGAAGCATATTTTACATTGAAGAGAGATACTTGAAGGTATATCTTTAATAATATTGTAATAAGAAATAAGATCAATGAACATTTTTTAAATTATGAAGCACCAGAATACAAAAATTCACACTGATGATGTACATAATATATTTACAGAAAACTACATATAATATGTAAATAAAACACGTACAATTATTAAAATTTATATTTAATCAATATGTAAATAAATTAATTAAAATTAAATAAATTATTATCAAGTTAATTACCGGTCCAGGATGTAATCTGAATCCAGCCAACTGAACACTTGTGAGGGGTAGAAGTTCCTTACCACCAATTGGTGGTTTTTCAATTACTGACCTAAGTGAACTATATTAAAAAAAAAATTGGAACATTTAAACATTAGTAAAATTAAATTATTAACACACTATTATTATTATTATTAGAAAGGGCTTATTCTAAGAATCCTTTTTCATTTTTACCTTACTTCTACAACAGAAATTTAAAATGAAATTTATTCACGATTAAGTTTTAATTGAGCAAAAATTGTACACACATAAAATCGTTAACCCTTAGAAGCACGCTCATGTTGGTAAATGTATAATAATAATAATAATAATGATGGTTAGGAAAATTTGAAATTTTAATGTCATGTGCTTTTATCACATTATATTTATTTTATTATTTCACTTATAAACATATCTACCACTGTTGATCTTCAGAGGGAGCCTGGCTGAACAGTTTACATTTTATTCTCATACTTCAGTGTACCACAAAATTCTGAGAATTAATGGGATTATTCCTTTGAAATCAGGTATTTGTTTTCAGGTAACATTTTAATTTCTGGATAGAAAACATTTTTTGCTTTATACTTAAGCTGGTCAATGCAATAATCAGTAATGTACTGCTCCTCTCTGGGTGAAACTGCCCTCATATCCAGAAGTATGGACAAGATGGATAATTACTGCTCATATTTTACAGAAAATAATTCAAGGAACATTAAATTTTCCTTATGGGGGGTTTTGTTTTTGCTTTGGTTTTTCTGCATAGTCCTTTCTTACCATCCCTTTTTTCTCTATTTTGGATTAAAAGGTTGCAAATGGTCCTTCCTTGGATACTATGAGACCTTGTAGATCTGAGGACTGTCTCCTTCTTTTAGAACCAGCATTTTTAGTATTCAAACTTCTAGTACATCCAATATATTTTTAAAAATCTTCCTACAAAATAGTTTTTGTTTTATGGGTCTATAATCCTTAATTTCCTTTTCTTTTTTAATGAATTTTAAGTTTCTATTAAAAATTATATATTTTTTTTCTAAAACAATTTTACAATAAAATCTGCTTAACACGTCTCAAAGGGATGATGCAAATTGGTGTCTTAAATAGGAAATCATATTACCTGGGAATAACAATAAAATGTAAAAACAATATGTCTATAAAAAGGAATGTATTCACAAAATAATGGCATAGTAAAAGATGTTTACTATTAAACTGTACCATACAAATAGATTTTGTAAATATAATAAAAATAATCAACTATTTTACAGATTTTCTTTAAATTTTATTTAAAGCATCATACTACATTAAAAAGGTTTTCTTTAAATAATTCTCAAATTTATTTTGATTCACTAAAAAAAAATAATAAAAATTATTTTGAAATGAATATTTCTGATTAATTTTATTAACTACAAAATCTGAAATTCCATGTTAGACATAAAATGTCTTACAGCACCAAATGAACTTATGCTGAAGTTTATATTACCAGTAGCACATGCTCATATTCGTACCTACAGCATGTGCAATAGCACAAAACGATCTACAGCTGCAATATAGCAAAGCCATTACTGCTATGTTATGTTATTTCGTTTTCATTAGTATTCCTACATTTTTATGTATTACAAAATAAAATATGTGCTTATTACGTGGATGTAGACTATATTAAATAAGGAACATTAGAGCACACTTACTTACAGGCTTTAGGAATTTCATGAAAACAAGGTACTAATTGGGAAATCAAGATAGTCAAGGGTGTATTAAGCGGATTATGCTGTATTTAGTTTTCACACCTAATTTTTCATCAATGGTGATTTTTTTGTAAAAAAAAAATAATTTTTTCATTCTTCAGAGCGTCATGAATATAAGTCATCACTTCACAAGATGGATGAGGGCGCTTACAGTACTTAAATATAATAGGGCATGTACAAATATTATATGACAAGAATGTGGATATAGTTAGAATGTAGGAATTCAGTGAGATATCAATGATGTTTTAGATAAGGATTAATGTGAATTAACACCTCCCACTGTTTGTTTGGGGAATTTAAAAAAAAACACAGAATTCATTTTTGTGAAAACTCAGTTCAGCATGCATCCTGTAGGCCTTCTTTATTGAAGCTATCCTTTCAATTGTATTAGAGTATACAAATGATATTAAATACTAAGATGTTTCTAGAGCAAAAGGTACTCCTCCATTAATAGAACATTTTCCTCTCTTACCAATGACCACTTTCAATTTGGTTTATTTTTCAACAAACAATTATAGCAAGATTTCAATTAAACTTTATTTTTTATCTTCCAGTGAAGCTTTCAATTATGACAACTAGGTTCCAGATTGTTCTGAATTTTTTCTGTGAATGGAAGTGTGACAGCTTAAATTGTGTTGTACAAATTAAAAGAAAAAGTATTTTATAAAGTTTTTTGCACAAAGTAGCTTTTTCAGACCAGGTGGAAGGAATAATAATATCAACTATAAAAAGAGTTAACGTTTAATACAGTTTGTGGAACATTAAATAAGAATTTAATACAAATTGTGGGTGAAATTATACTGGAACATCCAAGCTATGACAAAATTTGCATTGATGTTTTTACAGCAATCACAAACATGAAGAAACAAACTGTTGGCAGGCAAGACCTGGGTATCTCATTTCACCCCACAAAACAAGCATCACTCATTTGAATTGCATCATTCCAACTCTCCCAAAAAATGTGAAAATTTATGTTAAAAACTCATGGTAATGAGTTCCTCAGATTGTAAGGGCACCCTATGCCAAAAGGCAGTAAAATAAACATTAAAAAGACACTCAAAAAATTACCAACCAAAAATCCAAAATCAGAGATGTGGGAAGCTTACTCACAGCATTATTCTTTTTCATGGCAACTGCTGGCTCTGCTGCTGTAACCCAAAATTAGTTGAATAGTTCTGAATAGGAAGTTTTTGATTAATTGCTTTATAAAGGGGCCTTGTTCCAAATGATCTTCATCTGTTTTCTGAGCTTAAAGAATTTAAGATGGAAAACATTTTAAAGGTGATGATAAAATGTAGGATAAAAGTCAACAATGGTTAAATAGATTGGTGTTGGAAGAATACAACAATGGGATTTTAAACCTCATAAAAATATATGATAAACATCTGTTCAATTCATAGATAAATAGATTAAGCTACTGTGGATAAATAGATTAAAGAATATAAAACTGAATAATAAAATGTTTCCTTCAATTTTTATACCTAAATAATCTTTAATTTATGGATTAACCTAATATTTTTTAGCCGTATTTTATTTTTACTTTAAAAATAATGAAAAGAGGTTTTTATAATTACCTATTATCTTGATGGCCAGGTGTATCTATCACGCCAGGAAGGTTAGGGAGAAACGATGACAATTGTTCTTTGACTTTTTTACCACTAAATTTGCTATATGTATGTTCTAAGCCATAATATGTCATCAAATTCACAGCCCCAGTTAGCTCACTCTCCCCTGAAAAAAAAGTTATAAATACAACCATTAAAAAAATACAACAAACTAAATGAATAAACAATAAAAAATGAATACAGAATGAGCAAAATAAAACCAAACTCATAGCATAGCTGCTGCAGAATTGGTAGGTTATATTGGAATGAAATTTTATGAATGGTATGGATAAATTAAATAAGAAAAACATAAAACATAATTTAAATATTGCAGTTATTTACCTTATTGTTACAAAAGATGTTCAAAATAACTACCATGGGCATTGATGCACTTTTGTGCTCAACTGATCATATTGAGTCATCTGACGCAAAACATTGTTGTCAGTTGTGTTGATTTCTCTTTGAATGTTCACCTTCAGTTCATCAATATTGTGGGGATTAGATGCATAAGCTCTCTCCATTAAGTAGCCCCAAATGAAGAAATCCCACATAGGCAACTCTGGGGAACTTGGAGGCCACCATGCTCTGTTGACAGCTTGTTCATTTGTAAAGGCTGCATGAACGCGATTTAGTAAAACATTTGATGTGTGACAAGTTGCTTCGTCTTGTTGGAAGAACCTGTATTCTTTCTCATTATCAGTTAATTGCACATAGAATTCTTTGAAAATTGCAAGGTAAACTTGTGTATTGACAGTCCGGTCAAAACATATTGGTCCCAATATACAATTACCGGAAATGGCACACCAAATATCAATTTTCTCATCATGAAGTGGATGCTCGAATATCTCATGAGGATTCCTCGCTATCCAATACCTGGTGTTCTGCGAATTAACATGGCCAGATAAATTAAAACCATCTTATGATGTTGTATTTCATGAAATACAATATCGGGTCTATCTGTCCACCAACAATATTTTTGAGAAGCCAGTTGCAATAATCAAGTCGTTTCAGTTTGTCTGTCTCCTTCAGTTGTTGCACAGTTGTAATGCGGTATGGTTTCAATTTTAATTCATGAATAATTTTATGACAAGATGTGTATTTAACACCAGATTGTTGGGATAACTTGCGTAGTGATTTTTTTGGACTTAATGGACTACGCAAGTTTTTGGACTTGGCAGTTATTCTCCTTTCAATATCAGCAATGGCCTGTGGAGTTCTAACAGAAGGTTGCCTACTTCATTTTGCATTTAAAACTGAATCTTTTGTATGCCATTCTTTAACTAGATCGTGTATGCTACTCTTCGCTGGGATAAAGGCGTTCGGATATCTTTCTACGAATACTTGATGAGATTCTTCGAACAATCTACAACAAATGTAGGCCTCAACTATAACTATCTTCTGCTGGATTGAATAAGGCATTTTACACAAACACAACTGCACTACAAAACATATACTGCACTGACACAAAACCACCTGACAAATGGCAGCAACAATCAGTAGCAACATACACATCCACTAGTCGTGCTAGTTGTGTGAGAGTCTTTCATAAATAGTGTTGGGTAGCGATTTCACTAAGGGTTCAATTTTATGTTGCTCACCCTGTGTAATACTTCAACAAGTCAAAGATAATTTTCTAATAACTATGCATTATTTATTACAAACAAAATAAAACTCAAAATATTTCATTTCTTACTAGATTCTTACTACTGGAGAGCCATACAAAGCACTCCTGCTCTAGCCACTACTACACTGAATCCATGGCTGATTCCCTGTTTATAACACACTATACATACTGTGCATTAACAACGTCATCAACCCACCAATCCTGAGATGACTTTAACTGAACCAAATGATTTAAGTATATTGGTAACATGAGCATTCAAGTGCAATTCCTTCATAACATTATAATCTAGGGCAATATGATAATATTGATAAAATTTCTTTAAAAGTACAGTTAACTACTTAATTAACAAACTCAAATTAAAATTTCATTGATTGAGACAAGTGAATTCAAATTTTAATTCAACATTTTGGTATTTCATCTGTTTATGTTTTTGTGATGCAGTTATGGCTAAACACATTTCAGATTTTTAAGAAATTTTTTGTCATGTTCTTTTTATTATGGAGAACAAAAATAATCATTTTTATAAAAATTCTGTTTCAAAGCTATATTTTTATACAGAATGGATGAAGAAGTGCAGTGAAGTAACAAGTGCCAGTAACATTTAGTCTCCCCCCTCACGTCTGACATCATTTACTATGCCTAGTATGACTTTTAGTGACTAAGTATTACATAACTCTTCTGTAAAATTTATTCAATCTTTAAACTTAATGTTTGTCTTGAAGACCATTCCCCTACTCCTGTGAAGGCACACAGTACTACGTCTTTCGCAGTACAACATTAAATATTTAATCTTATGTTGGTTTTGATAAATTAATTTTTTAGATCTTCTCTTTGGGTACCTTATTTACAACAAATATTTAAAATTACAAATAAAATATAAAAAATATATTAAAAACATAGATGATAGTTAAATCTTTTTTGGGTTTTTTCTGGGCGAAAAACGCCCATATAGTAGAAGCACCATCTTATAAACCATCTATCAAGAGTAATATCCAGTGTCCCTGGAAATCAGACTTACAATACGGTAATACAGTAAGATAATTTTTGGTACTAGCTAAGCTTTTCACAATTATAGCTGATAATTGTAATTGATGTCAACTGCCTCAACAATTTCAACTGACAAGCTATAAGACTGGTTGTCATACTTATCCACCAGACAGGGGAGAAATACGTAGTGGTCTGGCTGCTACCTTGGTGCAGTAGTAACTGTGGGTTTATCCAGGCACTCTGTTTAAATTCTTCTATTTTATCTAATAGTTAAATCTAGTTAAATTCAATATCAAACAAGTTCATCCTACACTCCAAAAATTCAACATCAAATAATGAATCTGTATACAATCATACAGGTTAAAACAAAGACATCTCACAAACTTTCTTTTAAGTACTGCAAATTCCTAAAACTAAAATGCATAAACGCTACAAAAGAAACATGGCAGACGAAAGATATGGACACAAAATTTCAGTCACTATTAAAATATGCACTTAAGTGACATGATCAGGTTAGAAAAGTTTGAGATAACGTCTAACCTAGCTAAAAACCATCTTTTAGTTATAGACTTACCTGGGGGCTCTTTCATCAAATAAAATGGTCCACTGTGGACGATAGATGGGTTTTTCCCTAATGAAATCGTCGTTTTGAGTGTTCCCGTAGAATCTTGACGTGAAACGACAGGTGACCGAGCTCCCCTTGGAGATGATTTTGGTGAATATTGTTCGACTTTTCGAAACTGATCACCCATCATCATCCTGCCTCGTCATTTCTTGAACGTCCAACACAAAAATGAATCCACTTTATGGTTTCACATACACGAAATCGTGATGACCATTAAAGAACTGTTTACAAACCACCGTATCACATTTTTGAAGCCATACGTCAAAACAATGCCAACTAGAGTACGCACTTAAACAATGAATTATGAACGGCCTTTAAAACCAAAGCCGTCGTTATCGCAATAATCGTTTATCAACGAAATGGGTTTATATAGACAATTTAAAAACTTTTCATTGTTAGTAAAATTATCGAAAATTTTCGAAAATTTATTTCAATCTAAAGCAATTAAACACATACTAGATAATATTTAATTATATCAGATATTTTTAGATTTTTTATCGAAATTACTTTCACAATAACTAACTGATGCTACAACACTGAACATATTTTAAAATTATAACAAAACCATACTGAAAAATTTATAATTAAAATACTATTAAGTTATGCATCATTTTCCATAGCATGAATCTTGTAGTAAGTGTAGCCTCTTTATTAGTCGTAGAGCCTGGCAGCGACTTTATAATAGATATAAAATCAAATTTTTCATTTGAATCGATTTTAAAAACTTACAAAATTGATTTCTGATTTTTATCTCAAAATCCTGAGATTATCGGAATTTTTAAAAGTAATGTTTATCCATTTTACCTAAAAAAAAGTTTGATTATTGTATTAATATTCAAGTTAAAAATTATATGTTTTAAAGTCAAAATTCTGATTTCAAAATTAACTGTTACCAAAATAAATTTAACGCAAGGGACTAGATTTTTTCCATTATTGTTTTTTCAATATTCAACTCAATGTGTGTGTGTGCGCGCGCGCGGCCGTAGCTCGCACGCTCGCGCCTGTATGTTTGTATAAAATCACGAAGAATACTTTATTCAGGCTGGAATCATACCTTATATAAATCGTATCAGGAACGGTAGATATGCTACCATAGTGGGTAGCAAAAACAAAATACTTAAGCATTTTATTGAAGTGATCAAGGAAAACTGCAATAAAACCTTAATCACAGCATAAACAGAGTATAAAATCTGTTGAATAAAAAAGTTATAATTCGATATTAATACATAAAAGTAATATTTTTTTAAATTACTTGTGGTATAAAAATATTGATATAATAAATAAATATATTTGTAAAACTAAAAAAAAATTTTGAAAGTATTAAAATTTTAAAATATTTTAGTACTTACTAAACATTTATATAGAAATATTCAGGTTTATTAAATTAATATTATTCAAAAACTAACTGTTAGAATGATATTGTTTCTGTTAAAGGATTTTTTAAAATTTATATGTATGGTTCTTCATGATTCATATTTACTGAAACCAGATAGAAAAATATCCATATTTGTATCCAGTAGTGTATTTCCATATAGAGTGATTCCTAAATGTTTTTAACTAAAATTCTTCCTAACAGAAAATAATTTATGAAATTAATTTAAATTTTGTTGAACTGCTTTCACGGAGTACATTATATTGTCAGATATAATAATACAAAAATTTTTATAAATATTTTTTTTTTATGGTTTTTATTCTAGTTGTATTTTATATATAACTTGGCTGAAAAAGTGGCACACATTTTGAAGTATAAAAATCCAGAGAGAAATTTAAGATTTCTGTAGCTCTTTTCAATTATTGAGGAAGAATAAATTATTGATCACTATTTGTTTGTAAGTTTACGTTAAAATTCACACATTAGAATATTGAATAATATCAAAATGATATATGTTTGGGTGTAAAGTACCTCAGAGTTTTTGAATATTGGTATCTTTCAAAAATATTTTAATGCAGAATGTTATCTTATTTAAAACACATATACACATTACCCTTAACTCACCATGGCTGATGGATATAGATCTTTTTAATGTTACATATACCATGCATTCAAGATTGAAGCTATACTACACTTGCTTGCAGTAACACAAAACAAGACATGACAATATTTATAAATACAGGATATATCAGTGTTTCTTAAAAAAATATTTTCACTTAACCTTGCAAGCAACTGTATTTGTTAAAATAATGCACAATATAAAAATATTTCCAATTATTACTCTTTAAATTATTTATTCCTAGTTGAACATGTTAGTCTCTGTAATCTGAATGCTAATCAACTCATAAAGTTCTAGAATACAAATAAATTACTAACAAATATTATTTCACTCACAATTTTTTATCTGAGAATTTTTTTCACAAAACCTTTTGTAGCACATATTGATTCAAGTGAATAAATCCATGTTAACACATTAAATGTTTATTAAAAAAAAACATATATATATATATATATATATATATATATATATATATAAGAACACTATTTCTTCAAAACATTTTAATGTGTGGCTGAACAGTTGATGTTATTTTCTCTTTTACTCTTTGAATTTTTGAAATAAACTTTTAATAAATGTATTTACTTGATGAAGCATACCTGCTTCCAGTGAACAAAAACCTAAATTAATCTACTTCATGTTGAATGTTAGAAATGTATAGCTTTGATTATATTTTGTGCCTTTTAATCTGTTTTAAATTTTACGTTATTTGTCTTTTACTTCTATACAGAGATTGTTGATATATGGATAGAATTCCCATTAATGATAACACTAGTATTTATTTTGCCTATAAAGTGAAATTTCTGGATGTTTCATTAGTTATACAAATTAAATTCATTTGTAACAAAATTAAGCCATTTTGTTTTTGCTCTAAAGTGCCTTAAAATAACACTAATCTTTTATTATTATTAAATATTTTATATAATTCATACAGAATATCCTGTATTCTCGTAGAAAGTATAATTCACCTCTTGGGGCTCCCTCAGAAAGTCAGAACAAGTCTTTGATACAAAAATGGGGTTTCAGTTTATTATCTGGCTCCCATAAGTGCGAATTGTAGTGATCAATATTTAGAAGATTAAATGTGTTAGCTTACATTTATGCTTATATGTATTTTTATTTTATTATATTTTTTTTGGAAAATTCATTAAAATATTGACCACTGTGTAAATAAAATTTAATATTATATAAGATATAAGCCACCAAAACACAGTAATTTGTTTTGTGGTTTATATTTCCTATAATATTATTTTTATATATATTAATTTCAGTAAAATAATATCTTTAACTTCTGAAATTAATTCTTTTAAAATTTATATTATTCCTCTATAATGTTAAGTTAAATTATATTTTAAATTCTATTAATATAAACCACCTAGTATAGAATATTGAGATAAGATGTATCTTAGTATTATTTCACCATTAAATTATTTTTGTGGGATCCTGCAACCTCAGTCATGGTTGAAATATTTAATTAAACTGCATATTAGAATTAAAAATACTTAAAAAATGAGAATGGTGTATTAATTTATTATATGAGTGCTAGTATTTGTTGCAGTTTTTATAAAACTGTCTCCCTCAAACACTGTCTGATGGTTAATCAATTTGAAATTTTGTTTAAATTTTATATATGCAATATTTCTAATATATTTAATTTTATGTCATCTCTATTAATTTCTAATATTTTTAAATTTGTATTAATAACAGAAATAGAATTTTATTGTTTGTTAGATGGTCTGCCATATTAGATAAAACTAATTTTTTATTTTTATAATTTCTATAATGTTCAAGAAATCTACTTTTAAAGGATCGATCTGTTTTACCTATATAAATACAGTCACAAACATTACATTTAATTTTATAAATAGAACATAGATTGTTTATTTTATTATTATTGTATTTCTGTTTTTTAAATATTTTATAATGTGATTATTAGGTTTGAATACTAGTTTAAGTATTTTTTTATTGTAAATTTTAGTAATGTTTTCAATAATATTATTAGTGTATCAATACTTTATATATTTTTTTCATCCTTTTGTGTCTTATTATGTATTGGTTGTAAGACAGTTGTTTTTTATAAATATATCAAGTAAAGTAGTATAGTATCCATTTTCAACCGCTATAACTTTTATGATGCTTATTTCATTATTTAACTTTTCTTTGTTGTTATGAGTGTACTGACTACTTTATTAACCATATTTGTAAAAGTGTTAATTTTATGAGTCCAAGGGTGATTTGATTTTTTATGAATTGTTATATTATTAGATGTAGGTTTTCTGTATACTGTTTCAGTTTGGTTATCCTCGTTTATTTCCATATTGACATCTAAATAATTTAACATTCTAAATTATTAATCTAGTGTAGATTATTAATTCTACATTAATAATCTGACATTTTGTTTTACTGTCTATTTCAAATGTGAATTATTTTCATTATAAGAATTTAATTTAATATTACTAGATGTTCATTGTTTAATACCGGGTTAAATACAATGAGGATCATCAGCATATCATGTCCATAATTGCTGATGGGGGAAATCTCATAAGGTAATTTTTGGTGTATAATGTTTGTTATTAACACTCAAATGACTCCATTAATCTCTGTAGCAGAGTGGTAGTGTCTTAGCCTTTTATTCAGAGCTCCCAGGTTCAAATCCCAGTCAGGCATGGCATTTTTCACACGCTACAAAATTCATTATCATCCATCAGTAACTGTAAGTGGATATAAGCCTGTTTGTTGTACGAATAAATAAATTCGAACATTTTATACAGGTTGATTCATGAGGAAAGGGAAGTAATTTCAGAACTGATTCTAGAGCTTGAAAACACTTTGTTATTGAGTTACATCTAACAAAACTTTTCACCCAGATTTCAGTTCTCGTGATGAAATGTGGTCATACTGAAACTTTTAAGTCATTATATATGGGGTAAACTTGGTGGTTTTTTATGTTTTTTAACCTGAAAAATAGAATAAAACAGGCATAGGCATATTGAAAATGACTCATTCCCACTAACACATAATAGATGATTAACGCATGTTATTTATGTTACAGCTGTTTCTACAGGTTGTTTAGTTTGATGACACAAGCTCTAATCTGGGAACATGAGTGTACTGCACACAAGCGCATGCTCTTATTCATTTACTGCGAGCCAATTAGAAAAAATGTTCATGATATCACTGTTCACATCAGGGTAGAAAAGAATAAGTAATATTTTGTAAAAATAATTTTGATTATGTCCTACAAAAATATATTGATCCATTTGAGATCCACAGACCGTCAGCGCGCATGACGTGCGCGCCGTAATGAGTTCGTTCATGTCCCAAGGAAGCCAGACTCAAGTTTTGGCAAGACTCCATGCCTGAGCTGCAGCGAAATCCCTGGCAGCTCGCAAAGTCATGTTACCGGCCAAAGCCATTTCACGAGCTGTCCAGTGTTCGATGCGGGTTTGGTGGTTGTGACCACACTTTAACATCTGTGGCGACTTACCAGGTGTTCCTGGATACTCTGTTTCCAGATGCTCTGGAGAGTGAAGATGAAGTCAGCGTTAGGGCGGGTATGACATCATTCCCTAGCGTACGGGCTGTGGATCCTGTTGATATAGAGCGAATGGCACTGAGAAAGGCACGGGGGATTAACCAACTTGAACGGATATTTTCTATCATATGCTGTCTGTCATAAGAGAGCCGCTTGGCAGACTGTTCTCGGGGTGCCTAACTGGGATTACTTTGCGAGTTGTTAGAAGGTGGCTTTGGTAAGGGTGCTCTTAAAATTAGGAAAGGATCCGAGTGAGGTCAGCAGTTATCGGCCCATCAGCCTCTTGCCGGTAATCGGCAAGTTGCTTGAAAGGGTGGTTGTAGAAAGGCTCTGGGAAAGCATCGATATGAACTCATTTCTAAATCGAGGCCAGTATGGCTTCATGAAAGGGGTTGACACCGAGGATTGCATCTTAAATGCTCTTGCCAAGGTGGAAGGCGCCGACTGTAAATATGTTTTGGCAATTTTTATTGACATAGATGCAGCATTTCCTTCCTTGTGTTGGAGTTTTGTCCTCTATGAGTTGGAACGGAGCAATGTTCCCGTAGCCCTGCAGGCCGTGGTACGTGACTATTTGTCTATCCGTACGGCTCTGTTTAGAGATGCGCACCTGGCTGTGGAAACGTCCGTCACCAGGGGAAGCCCGCAGGGTTCCGTTTTCGGTCCCCTGCTGTGGAATCTGGTATTTGACGGATTTCTGAGACTGACATTCCCAGAAGGGGTCACGGCCAAGGCTTTCGCCGATGACTGTCTTCTGTTAGTTCGTGGTAATTCACGACCGCAGCTAGAAGACCGGGCGCAGGCGGCTTTGTCGACCGCGGAGGGTTGGATGGACCAGCAAAATTTTTAAATTTCTGTACCCGAGACGAAGTTTATGCTTCTCAAGGGTGCAGACAAATTATCGTACAGTCGTAACCCCCACATTAAGTATAAAGGCTGTGTAATCACCCGAGTTAGAGTTCATAAGTACCTAGGTGTTTTGTTTGATGAGAAGTAGCTGTTTAGCAACCACATGAGGCAAGTAGCGGCGTACGCCGTCTCTGCGATGCACAAGCTTAGGAAGATTGCTCGAAAGGATTACGGACTGTCGGGCCGTCATTTGTACATTGTGTACCGAGGTGTCTTCGAAAGTATGATTCCTACGCAGCGTTCGTTTGGGCGCATAGTTTGGCAAGAAATCGAGCACTTATTCAAAATTTAAGGAATGCCCAGCGCAGAGCCTTAATTGTATGCAATTGTATGGTGTTTATAAACAACCTCCTACGATGCTACCACTGTATTGGGGAAGGTTCTCTCAATCGATATAATGGTGAAAGTTTGGGCGGCCATGTGGATATTGCGATGAGGAAGGGACGCCGAGGTATTTATGGTGCTGTTTCAAGTCGGGCTTGTACCGGAGCGGAACGGTGATCTCAGTGCACCGGTTCTAAATTTCGAACAGTTGTCCATCTCCCGCCTGCGGAAAAGGCTTTACAGTCTCGCGATGGAAGCTTGGCAGCAAGAATGGCTCGCTACGACTAAGGGAAGATCCTTGTGTAGATTTATACAGGATCTGGGGGGATGGTATGCCTCTCCTTCGTTTTTAAGGACAACGGAAGTCCAAGTGCTCTCCAACCATGTATATTTAGACCAATATTTGTTTCGGTTCCACCTGGCAGCTGATGAGCTGTGCGTCTGCGGGGAGGTCCAGTCAAACGAACACATGATGTTCGATTGCCTAGCTCTTGGGGGAGCTAGAACTCAGGCCACCCTCGAAGTTACAGGTCAAGGGGGAAAATTGGCCACTCACAAGCGGTGAGTCAATGTGGCAAGAGCCGCATTTTCGGACCGTATGGGAGTTCCTTGATGTGGCTGCTTTGTTCAACCGACATCAGTAGTTTACCTACTGAAAAAAGACTCCTACCCCGCTGCTATAAGAAGCTAACCGAGAGATATAGCTGACTATCAGCCAGATTAAGGCTCCAAGCGCTTTAATATGATGGACAGGAACTTGCTGGGATTCATCGACCTAGGTGTGGCAGCGAATAGCTGTCTTTGACGAGATAAATAAATTACTGATAGTAATATATGTTATAGTAATTGACGGGGTGCACCTACCCATTTTAGTGATATATCACAAGTGGGCGGTGGGACACGCAAGCGAGTGGTGTATGATAACACGTTTTTAGGTTAGCTCTAGGAGCTAGTTAGGACATTGGTTGCTTAACTGTTTTGTGGCTCAGTAGCTGTTTGTGGCACAGACATTCGGTCGTATGCTTCAGGACGACCAAATGGGGTGGAGGCGGGAGAAGTCCCAAGCAAACCAAACCAAAGCCAGTTAACGGATGGAAAGAGAATCAACAATTTTTCATTAAAAATCACTAGATTAAAGTAAAAAAATAATAATTAATACTAACATCAAGAACTCATGCCAAAGAATAAAAACTATAACATTTTTGCAGGGATGCTTTAAATTAATTACAAAATATTAATTTTTTTTTTTATATTAAAGTAATTAAATTTTTATTTTTATGTAACAATTACCAAACCATCCAAAAATGTTTATTTTCAAGGTCGGATATCGTGAAATGTCTCCATAGCCGTATTAATCATAGTTTAATTTATTTATGCAAAGGATTAAGTTGTAAACAACGATAGAATTATTCAATATTACTTAATATCTAGTTAGATAATTCTCTTAATTTTCTGGCAAATAAAAAAAGTCTTATATCTAACATATGAAAATTAATTGACACACTCCTGTTTTGTTTATAAAATGTTACTTTAAAAAAGTTCCGACAGAGTTATTAGTTGGCAAACACTTCCTCATAAGAGCTTCCTTTCTCGAAGTGCGATTTACATTACTCCCCCATTACTTCGTTTACTCACATGGTTTTATCGATACGAGTGGTATTTACAAGTTAAGGAAACCATTTTATAATAAGGATCTTTTGAATCAGGGTAGCTTGATTATCAGCTAGTATCTTATCTCGACTGAAAGTTCTTTAGACCTTATGGCAGTCGGAGAAGAAAACGATAGTGGAATGGGTTCTTTAGTTCATAGTAGCAAAGATGTAACACCAGAAAAACCCAAATCCCTCGTTGAGGAATCCGATGATGAGGTAAATATTATATTTGTTTAAAAACTTCATTTACTATTTATTTAATAGTTCATGCGCTACCTTAATAATTCCTCAAGTATTGCTTGTACGTTTTGTTGATTATTTCTTATTCATTTTGTTGGTTAGGTTATGATTATCATTTCGTATATATTTTTTCAAAATATTTTGTGTGCTAGTAGTTTTTTTTTAATTATATAAACCTAATTCATTTTGTATTTTACTTTATTACTTAGATTGCAGTCAGCATTTACAAAATATTCACCCTCGTCATACCAGCAGAAGTAAATTTAATTTTTTGTAAAGGTTACAAAAAAAAATTGTAAATGGTTGATAATAAACCTTAAAAAAATCACACCCTCATTTCGGGTCTGTTTGAAGAACACCATTATAAATGTGTTAACCACCATTAAATACAAGTTAACCACGTAACATGCAACTAAACTGTACGTCATTGAGTTAAATATATTTATATTTAAGAGTTAAGTGTACTTATATTTAACTATGCTATTATTACTTTATCATATTTGTTTAAAAATATTCATATTTTCAGGATTTTGAAGATGAATCCTTTGCTGAACGACTATATGGTTTAACCGAAATGTTACCAGATTCGCTTGTAAAGAAAACAGAGAGTTTTCTTAGTTATACCAAATCTGCAATTCAAGGTAAAGGTTTTCATTTTTGCAAATTACACATAAAAGTTTTATTGAGATTTTAGTAATTCTGAACAATTACTTGATCAACTTCAGTTTTTTTTCATACTTAAGATACCATAGCAGATATACCTAGGGTCAGGAAAACACTAAACATTAGAAAGCAGGTCTGGACAGTGGGTGACCCATGTTAGATCAGTCAGCACCATGTTATCAATACTTGTCAATCAGTTTTGAGTTATGGCGATCTGTTCAGATGCTAATCTATTATGTTGAGAAGGTTAGAGTTACGAGTTTTATGGAGGGAGGAATAAATCGTAAGGCAACCTTAATAATCATCAGTCAGACTCTTGAAATCGGTCATTGAAAATGACTGATGGCGCTCTTCATAAGGGGATTATCCATTGTGCATATGGGTAATTCCCTTTGAAAATGTAGTGTAGTCATTCTGTTGTGAATATATTTCTCTCTAAACACAAATTTGGCCAAGTGTGCTGTGATATTGTGGTTAGTAATGCCATAACTTTGTAATTTATCCCCAACCTCTTCACAGACTGGATTAGCATCTGAAAATTTGCCTTGAGTACTGATAAAGTGGTGCAGTTTTGATCTTACACCAAGTCACCTGCTTTGTGATATTTAGATCTTGTATTTTCCTGATCCTAAGTATATTTACTATGGTATATTAAAGTATGAACAAAATTGAAGTTGACAAAGAAATTGCTCAGTTACTGAAATTTTTTTATATGCATAGTATTTCAGCAGAGATTAAATTTTGGAAAGTTATGTCAGACCTTTTAAATCATTTTAACTTAAATGTTAATCTTAATGTGCTTTTCTGTTCATTTCACTTAAGATTTCTGCTCTGTAGATAATTTTAATATTTTATATGTTGTTTGAAGAAGTATTGAAACAATTTTATTAAATTAGTTCCTAATTAGGGGCGATTCCTAGAATCCCCTTTATAAAAAAGTGTTTGCTGTCACATTTCTGTTTTAATATTGTTTAAATGGTATTAGTAAGTTAAGTAATACATTATACTGTTTTGTGATAATGTTTGTTTGTTTAGGTCTACATAAAAGTTTGAGTGTTAGGCATATTTCATTTTGTATTTTACAGTGTTTTACTTATATTAGATTTATTTGAATTGATATGTATCGTATGGCTCATAACAACTATTTTGATTTTTCATAGATTGATTATTATTTATTATCCATAAAAATTGAAGCTTACACCCAATTACAGTTGCTGATGAATGGATTTTGTCATTGAAAAATGTCTAGTGCGAATGGGATTCAGACATTACTGTTATTATTAATATGATACAATAGTAATATTTTTATGCTTTATTTTGTATATTAAACTTTTCAGATCTCTATAAAGTTTCTCGGACAGTTACTTGGGCTGTATTTAGTTCATCTGTTATACTTGTTGCACCTATTATTTTTGAAGTTGAACGTGCTCAAATGGAAGAAGCTCAACGAAGCCAGCAAAAACAGGTATCCAAGTCTACTTTTGTTAAGTAAACTCCTAGAATTAGCAATATTTTGATTGAATGTATTGTTAAAGATTTATTTAAAAATATTTTTTTTTATATTTGTCAATTATTGTTTATCTTTTTTTTTATCATATTAAAGATGAAATGTTTTATTTAAATTTGTATGTGTGAAATTTTGTTTCAAAAGTGATTCCGAGGTACTAATAATTTAAAAATTGCATGCTGATTATGTTTGTTGAAATAAAAAGTATTGTTTTTATAACGTTTTTAAAAATTTGGTTTCTTGGGTCTGTTTCATTATTCTTCTGTGTATGATTTTATGACTGCAGTCAGTTTTGATACTCATTATTATGGTTTGAGTAGATGCATTATAAAGGGTTCCCCATGTTTAAAAAATGTCAATTTAAAAAGTACAATTAAAGTTTATTGATTGAATATTCATGCAAATGAAACTCGAGTATTGAAGTTTCAACTGTATTTAGAGAAAGCACATTTATAATATTAATTTTAGATTAATCAATTAATATTAGAAAATGCACATTTTTTTTGTAATGAAGAATTTGAATTACGAGAAAATAATTTTACTGATATTTCGAAGAAAAGTATGGTATTACTTTTGGTCACATGGCAGATGAAAATGAATTTTATATATGTTTTGAGATATGAGGAGTAAGAAAAAATACATTCACTTAAATTGTGGTGTTCTTATATGTTTATTTATAAGCCTTTGTATAAAATTTTGTGGCTCAAAAATCTCCAAAATTACTAGATGTTTTTCATTGAAATTTAGGTGTGCTGTAGTAATGTATCTGAAGTTTTGAATGTGAAAATTTGATGAAGATTGCTTTAGTCATTCTTAAGTTACACCCAATTTTGAGGTCAAAAAAATTTGAGAACAAGTTAGAAGCATGGTTCATTATGATGCAAGTTGAAAGTTTCTTTATCTGTGTGTCTATTGTTAGCAATATTGTTGGATGTATTCAGGAGCATTTGCTACTTTGAGGGTCCTGATGACTGGATATGCATTTTTTTATATAAGGGTTATTGAAAGAAAATAAAAAGTCTTGTCTTTTTGTTATTGTCATTTATGTTTACGCACTACATCTGCAGCTACATCAAGCCTGGCAAACCAGTAGCAATAATTGTGATTACCTACACACATGCTTCCAAACCTGGCAGTAGCTGGAACTGGTTGGAGAAATATTTATTTAAGTTTTATTTTTATATGTATTGTCCATTTATATATGTATTTTTTTTTTGTAGATGCTTCTTGGACCAAATGCTGCGATGTCTGGTAGCGGTATAGGACCTGCTGGTGGTATGACATTAATGCCGCCTCGATAAATATTCATTTAGTTAAACATTACACAGTTGAAATTTAATAAAGAAAAAGGAAATCTATGATGATGATTGGTTACAAATTAAATTATATGTATTTACATTCATTTCTGTACTTTAAGTACAATAAATCTTTTGTTCTTTTTTTCATTTAGTTATAAAAATGCTATAACTACATTATTTACTTAAAATAATATTATATGATCACTGAATAAACTAAATAGTGATGGATTTATTTATTATTAATTCCACTTGAAAATAGAAAGATAATTGTGTTAATTGTAAATAAATTATTTAATTTATAACAATAAATAAATAGATGTTTATTTTATTATTGTTACATGCCTATCAGTTTTTATGAAAAGTAATTATACTCTATGCGTATATAAGACACAGAATCCTATATTATAAAAAATATTGATACATAATATTGTATTTATGGGTCATTTTCAGATTGAGGGATAATAATAAAAACAGAATGTTAAAAAGTAAAAATATAATTTATTTTAAAACTTGATTAATAATTATAGAACAGTACAATAAAATGAGGTACTACAATAGCGGAGCTAAAAAATTATTTTTTCGCACTTTTATAGTCAGTCTGTTGTTATGGAGTATATAAAATGCGTCATTTCGGTAACAATTTTTGTGACATAGTAAGTGAAGTAAAAGAATATGGTTAATAGAAAAACCAATTTTATTATCTACAATTAAATTATTAATTTCACATGAAGCATTATTAAAAATATCTTTTTATACAACATTGTTTTGATTAAATGACAAAAAGTTTTTACTTTTATCATTTTGTGAGTTGTAAAATACATAATATTCTAAAAATACGGAGTGAGAGCACAGATTTTAAATAAAATTTGATTGATTTTCAAAAACTGTATTCAAGTGATTAATTTCATGATTTCATAGCTTAATTATTATTACTTTAATGAGAAATTACAGTTTGAGACGCGTTATTGAACTGACATAATGCTACCGATCTGACATTCATGTTACCAGACTGATGATAAGATGTGGAAGTTGGAGAAAATAGTGAAATAAAAGAGATATTTGGAATATAATGTACAGAAAATACATAAAAACATATAAAAATGTCATTAAGTACAATGAAATAGTATAACATAAACTGTATATGATCTCATTATTAGCTAAGACAAATCGGCGAACATTTTTAAAACAGTCTATGAAATAAATTATTTCAATCACAAGGTACAATAAGCAAATTAATAGAATAATTTTTCATAATATACACTTAAATACAGTATCATATCCGAGGAAATAATATTTATCATTCAAAATCAATAACTTAAAACATATCAAATACAAAATTTAAAAAGAAAAAACGCATTACGATCAATAAATTTCACAGTACTTGATCTCAGTCTTTTTTAAAGAAATATAAATAAGTACGGCATTACAATATTTTTTATCATACAAATGAAATTTATGTTTCAGTTTCAACAAAAAAAGTATCTAGAGAAACAGTATTTTTAAAAAAATAATCAGTATAATAAAATAAAACACAATAATTAACTAGATAACTAAATTAACATATATACTAAGCTTCTAAACACATTGACATAAGTTTTTGAATACTTGTTTGTGACAAATGAAAAAACAATACAATATTAACAAAGATGTTAAAATAATCTACAAAAAAAAAGATACAGCAATAATATATTGCTCCTTCAAAACACATTTATTGGTTTTTTGAATTTATAAAACATGCGATCTCTTTTAAAATAATGCTGGGTGTAAAACGTGTCACTGTGATCTGTTTGTGAAAACAAGAAATATCTTGCCTGTCCACAAAAAGAGCTTTTTGTCGACAGAAAGATTTTTCATGAATATGACTTTCAACTCATCATTATCCGCAAAAGTGGCATACACCGACGAAATGACATGGATTTTTTTGACGAATATTCAAATCTGACAAGGACATGTGCACCAAGCGTGAGGTGAGACATGTGGTTTGCAGACTTGTCAGAATTATTATAATAAGATGAACAAGAAGATCTACTACGATCACTATTATCATCTTCAGACTGAGAACATGAAGGATTTGCAGCAATGTTTTCCTCATCTGATGACAACGATGTATACATATAATCAATGTGAATTCGACTTTTTGGAACATCAGCCAGTCTATCGTCATGAAATATTTGTGTTGTAGCATAATGTCTGCAGTATTGACTAACAAAACAAGCAAAATATGACAACTTTCACCCAAACATTTTGCCTCCAAAAAGGTCACTTGCTTAATTTGCATAATTCTTTTTATCAGAGGAATTTTCTGGAATTTTATTTTTCATGCTTTCAACAGTTTTATTCAGTATTTCTACAAGGAGTATTTTAGTTTTAAAATAATTTTGATATGCCTGAACAAAATCCACAGCACACTTGATGTCATGACCACAGCGTACATCAGCTCTTCGCTTAAGAGAACCCCCTCACACCATCAACAGTCCCCTTCCTATGTCCAAGCTCTGAGAAATTCCAAGTCACATTTTTTAATGAGAGAAAAAATCCAGGAAGTAGTGTTTTGAGGAGATGCATATTATTTCTGTTACAATATTGTGCCGACAGGCTGTCAGAAAACGTATGATTGTGTGGGTTTTGGGATACAACTACGCTGAATCTTGAAATCTTGGGCTCATGCGAGTCCAAATTGCATGAGCATGATGATCAAGATGGTCTGGTACTGTGCAAAAAAATTTACTATTAATTTTATTTTATTCATAATTAAACTTCACACCAGTATGGAGTGATATTTGCTTGCTTCTTAGATGCACTGAAGTGCATGGATTGTATTTCTGATGAATGCTTAGCAACATAGTTTTCAGAAAAATTGATGATGAACACAAGTTCACCCTCTTAAGGTTTTTCTTTATTAATTCATTCGCTTGCTGAAACAAAAAATAACCGTGTTTTTTAAAGTTAACCATCATTTTGTTAAGCACTGTCCCTTGCATTTGGCAATGTGACCCAAGATTTTCTGGCTCAGGTAAAACTTGTGTATGAAATACTTGATTTTGTTTCTTTTACATAATGATTATTTAAGGTTTGCATTGAATCAAGAAGTATTCGCCTTTGTTTACTCTCTCCCCTGTCTGACAACATCCTTCCTTCCTGGACACATTCTGGATACTGTATCGTCCTGGTAGAAATCATTAAGCTGGTGGCTTCTTTCACAATTACAGAATGATACTTCTGCCATTTGTATTCAAAATCTCTTTAGTTTTCATTTAGCAGTCAGTTTGATTTATAGGAATCAAGGTTCGTGAAATGCTTCTGAATGCGGTATTTTTGAAATGTTTATGACCATATCAGTTTATTAACCAATTACTGTTCTTTAGCCTTTGAATTTATTTTTAGAACCTGATGCTCAAGTTGCTTTTCTAGACCAAATCCAATAAACAGCCTCTTCTTGACAATGTAGATACCTTTTCTCTTCCAATCAGTTTTTAACTTTTATGTTAGGTGACGGAGAAAATAACGTTAATTTTTTCCTCTTTACGTGTAGCCTTTTCTGGCATTTATGAAAAGGTGTCTTTCCAGTTTTTTATTTTTTCTTCCTGTTTTTTTTATCTTACGATTTTGGCTCTATCGCACCTAACTGCTTTCCTACCTCTTGCCTTCTGCCCTGAATCTAACTGAATTTTCTCATTGTTGTTTTGGGGAGGGTCCTGTAATGCTCAGATTCATTTTTCTTTTTATTCCTGTACTTTTGAGAGTACTTCTGCCAATTCTTTCTTCTCATTCTTTGTTCCCTTGGGGGCAAATCATTGACTGATTTTATAGTTTACTTCCTTTAGTTTCTTGTACCTCTCCCTATCCTTCCTTCGTTTTTCTTCTAAAGCTTCTTGCATCATTTTGACCCAAAACTTGCTCACTGTCTCAGCAGTTAATGCCTTTTGTCTGTCATATTTGTCAACCTTGCTAAAATTTTTAGAATTTGTAATTTTTGACATGACTGGGAATTTTCAGACTGTAACGCACAAGGAAACCCAACTATCTGTCTTAAATGTTTGTAAAATATTGCAGAAATATAGCTAAGAAACATAGAAACTTGCCAGAAAGAATCGTACGATAATATAATCGTATATTATTGTATTATCATTATAATAATTATAAAAATATAAGTATTTTAAAAATTTGTAATTATTATAAGTAATTAATTAATTAAATATTATACTAGTATTAATATTTTAACATCGGTAATAGACTTTAATCAGTCATGAAATTAAAATTAAAATTTTCAGAAAATACAATAAAAAAAAATTTGATTACTATTGCTCATAAATGAACTCTTAAGACATTAATAATATTGGTTTTATTAGTTTTTTAAAGCTGTTCTTGAGAAAACACTAGTTTTCAACAGCTGTGTAATGCTACCGCAATAGGCAGTCAGAACGGTAACGTTTCTGAACTGATCATTACTGGACTGAGGAAATACACATTTATTCCATGCAAATTGATGTACAAGCCATGAATTCGGTGCAGCGAGGTTAGGATAGGTTTAATAGGTAGTTCTGCATGTGCTTAACCTTAATATAAAGTTTAATAATGTTTAAACTGTGTACGTTACTGAGCTGTTCACTAATTAATATATGGTTAATATCCTATCTAGTTCATTGCGATGTAATGACAAAAAACTTAAAGAAAGTACCAACTACAACACACACTTGTTTATTAAACACTTCTACTTTTAATAATTCAACTTCCCATCCAATTTTGTGCCCTTTAATTCTACCAAGCGGGAAGATTTAAACTCTCCCTCAGTCACATTTGTAACCAACGACGTATTATTTTCACGATAGTTACATTAAATAAAATTTAATATTACAGTGCTTGTATAGAAATTTAATAACAGGGTTAGGGAACATTATAATCAAGTTTTGGTTCAATAAATTATTTTTATGGTTATATATTAGTTACTGTACCACAGGACAGCTTTACAAAGACAGTTACCGAACTGATAATTTTAGGCCATTTCAATAAAAAATAACAACTAAATTTAAAAAATATTAGTTTTTTAACTCAAAACATGCAAACATAAATCCAGTGTTTCCCGTATAAAATAAATATAAATTTTCGGTCGAAAAAATTAATTACATAACAACCAAAAGACTAATATTTTCCCATAATTTGAAAATGACCCTTACATAGGTTGACGTAGTAATATAATGTAATTATATAAAATAATTAAATAAGTTCTGCATTTATTTATATATTATTTTATTTAATTAATTATTGTTATTTTTGTTATTGTTAAATTTGTTATACTTGATTTTTTTATTATGTAACTTATCAGTATATGTTAGTCATTAAATGAAACTTTTTTCTATTTAAACTTTATTAGTTTTTCATTGTATATTTTTTTCTTTGTTATTAAAGTTAAAATTTGTATTTTTGTTGATATGGGTTTTCTGTAGTAAGTGTTGATTACTAGAATGACTATGTATGCTCATCATTTCTCCCACTACATCACTTATACAATGTTCTACAGTGTAGGCAGTTCATTGTTTTGTTGTTACCATGCTTTGTCGATATTAAAAATCATTCATTTAATATATTGTAGACTAAGCTTAAGAAACGAGAAAATATTACTTGTGTTATATTTACTGTTGTCCAAAAAGAAGTTTTAACTTTTCAGATTTGCAAGAAATAGTCTGGCAGTATTTGTCTGAGGATTGATTAGTAGAATCAACAGACAGTGCGAATCTGGTGGGTAGGGAAGGTAATAATTAAAACCTTTCCATCTATTTTAGTATTTTTTTTACTGAAGTGTAAAACATATATCTAACAGGTAAGGTTTGTTATACCCCTGCAAACCTGTAAATCCATTGTAATCATCTGATTCTGTTATAAGTATTTATCAACTCTGGAATATGAAATAATTATAGATATTTCTCTCCTTAGATTACAAAATATGAAATGAATGGTAGTGACTTACATGTTTGATACCCAACATTTTTTTAGGTATTATAACCTAATTGATAATTCCACTAAAATGACTTATCTTGACTTCAAATAATTTTAGGCTGTAATGTCATTGAAGTAATATATCCTGAATAACCAAATGAATTGAATGCAGTAGAGACATCTCTGAAAGGAAGTTGTAATTTATATTTATATTGCTCTATTTCTATTAAAAAAAGTTATTTGTATATATTTGCATGCCTACAAAGTTCACACGCTAACAAACATTATCGTAAAACTTGTAAGCGGTAGACATTGGAAGTTGAAGACCTGAACATATTTTTAACTTTGTAGTTCATTCATTTGGTAACATTTTTAACATGTTATTGACTCTATGATATTTACATAGAATGCAGTTTAATATCTTTTTTTACTGTAAATTGAGATCGTGTTAGAAACTGTTGAAAAAATGTATACAGTATATTCAGCTATTATTTAAACCGTAAATAAAAAATATGTATATATATATATATATATATATATATATATATATATGTATTTTAAAATCAATTCTTTTAAGAACCATACTCTTCTGTACTATAACTGTTGTATATTAAAATATATATATGTTAATTATATGATTAACAGTTTGTCTAAACAATTTATCATTAAATACAAAATACTCATATTCTATTAATTCTATATCACAGTGAATTACTTTAAAAATTTTTTTATTACTTTTAAAGCTGCTTTAAATGAGTTATTCGATCTGAAATATCTATGAGTCATTTGAAGCTGAGTTGTACATAACTGACAATCTCCAAAACCTTTTTCTATTACTTTGCAATAACTTTCAAACATTTCATTAAACATATTTAACATTTTTCAATCTGTGATGGCTGCATCAGTTTTTCAAAAACTATTTTTAGCATCTTCATTTCCATTTATCCTCAGGACTTATAATTGCATCTTTTTACTTTCCAAGATTGTAGCAACTTGTGTGTACTTATTTTTAATTTATCTGCGAGATTATGAACTCATCAATTTTTAGCCTTTGTATAAACCTTTTTTTTGCATTCATTATTAAATATTAAAAATCATAACATCTGGAATAAACGGAATAAACGTATATGAATTTTCATAAAAATAATCTTGAATATTTTTGTTATAAAAACTTTCCCTTAAAAAAGTATGTTCTTATTTAAAGTATTCCATTACATGTATTAATGTAAAAAGTCATCGTTCTGGCAGTTTTTATCTTTATTCGGAGATGTACACTGAAGGAGGTTATTAAAAATAATTTGTACTAATATTGTGTAGTATATTTAAAGATCAGTTTTTCTGCATGATAAATATTAAAAGTATAATGGAATACATCGATTAAGAATTAGCTATCTTAAATATTGTTAGTTATCTTAAAATATTAAGCCTTGTTCACATTTTATTATTAAATTTAGTCATTGTTAAAGGTTTAGATGTTTTCTTTTTTAATTTTATGAACTTTATTTTAATATACTTTAAATGCTTGTAATAATGTGGTGCTTAAAACATGAATCTATCTATCTGAGTAAATTTTGTTCTAGGTGGGAATAGGTTGTAGGTTTAGAGTAAAATATTTTAAATTATCACTTTTTTCACTCAGGATTAAAGTTTTTTAATGCAAATAAAGATGTTATTTCGTAATTCAATATTATATAAAAATTAATGTTACATTAATTTAAAAGTCACTTTCTATAGCAATGTGTAAAAGATGTATTCTGAAAAACTAATATTTCTAGAATTAATTTTGGTTATAGTGAAATAGAATAGAAATATTTATATACTGTTTGTCATGCATGTAACTTACCCGCTAAAGAGTAGCAGACTGGTTTGAAATATCTTTAGAGTGCTAGTGATACAGTGTTAGTATAAAATGGCTCTGTGTACTTAAAGTAACAGTGAGTTGTGCAGTTAACAAATTTTTTTTTTTTTTTTTGTATGAAAATTTAGTTAATAACTTTGATTAGTCTACATAATTGTAATTTAACAAGATAGTAAATCTAACTAAATGACTAAGCTGTTTCACTTTATTGGCAAAGAACAAATGAATCAGAATATTTGACTGATCAGAAATTTTTCTTTAGTGTATTGTTTGATAATGATTAAAGGTAAAATTTTATTTTGCAAAACAAATGTTAAAATAGATTTACGGTATTCTCATGGTATTTGTTTTTCAATATATCTGGTATCTTTGATAGTAAATAAAGTGTTACAGCACATTCTGTTAGTTAATTTTAGTAATGCAATACATTCCTAAACCCGGTTCCAGCATCAGTCCAGGTACCTCTTCTGTAATAATCTGCTAAAACATAATATTAGAAGCACATGATGTTCTTTATGCAACTTCTTGAGTTAAAGAAACTTAATGTTATAAGGCAATAGTTACTATTATACCAGAATTCTCTTGTACTTTCATTGTAATTTTTTGTTTAATATATGAGAAAAGAAAAAAAATTAAATGTCAGAAGTTATTTCATCTAATTGCTGTCATTAATGTAAAATGTAATATAATTTAATCTGAAACATGTGTACTCTTACTTGGTCTTAGTTAGCTATTATTTATCCTGATTTTTTTTATGAGATCCCATAGTGATATATTTTTCTTCATGTAATGTTATGGATCCTGTAAAGTCAGGATTATTTAAGTATTCTAAATTCAATTATAACAATTTTTAAAAATAATCATTTATAATTTAATTCATTTATATGTCTTAATTTTCCCTACTTAGTGGAGACACTGTGTTTAATACACTGTTTCCCTCTGAGCAGACATTAACTTGTTGTTTTATGCGTGCCTTACATTCTTATGACTGTAATGCAAAGCATCTTTGGCAATAATTTGGATTGTTTTCTCTTAAATTAATGATGCTTATTATTCAGCCAGTCCTTGATATGAACAGGTGTTACTTGTATGGTTGAATATCACCTGCATTTTGGTAGGATTGGAATACTGTTGTTCAGTATTATATTTGGTTAATAATAAGCCAATAAAAATAATTTTATTCATCACTCTTTAGTAAACTTGATATGGATTGCTTATTCTAAATAATGTCATCCATTTTTTTTGGATGAATTGTCAAGTCACCCTCAATCTAAATGTTATGGCATACATATTTATACCATAACCTAAATACATATGAACAACATATCAGATTATATTGACTAGACTTTACAAGATCTGTGAAATACAATTTTGTAGTTAATAAAAATAGTTAGACATTGTTTTGTAAATAACTGCTTTTTTTATCTCTGATACCTATTCGGTACTTATTTTTACAGAAATAAACAAATATGATGTAACATAGATGATATGAATGTAGTTTTAAAAAACTATATCGCATGTATATTATAGGGAATGTAAAAAAGTTAATCTTCATGATACAAATTCCTTCTGTTTTACTAATATTAATTTTACTTTCACCAATAGATATGGGAAATATATATATTTTTTTATTAAACACTTCTCTTATATTTACATTATTATTAATTTTAATGCATTACATTATAGTTTTGTTGAATAGACCTGTTTTATACCAATTTGATATTTAAAATGTAAAAGTAGCAGCTATTTTTATTGTAATTTTTTAAATGTGAAAGAATAACTTTTAAATTGCAATATTTTACATGTTCAAATTAGAATTTCCTAAAAAATTAATTCAAAATAAATATTTTTTTAATCTCATAGTTTATATAATATAGGAGTAACATACTTAAATTTGTTTCCTGCAGGAGTTTGATTTGCATGATTTTCAGTTATAAAAAATGCTGACTTACTAATTCTAGTGTACCTGCGTTGTTTTGCTCCTTAAGAGGGGAAAGGAGTAAATAATTAAATCTTTATTCTGATCAGAAGATAATTGATACATTACAAAGATATTTCAATATAAAATAAATTACACTGGTCAACAAAATTTAATTTTTCGTTTGTTAAATGAGAGTGAATGGCTGATTCATAGTAATTTTATATGTTAATAAATGTTTTTTATCAGGCTCAGTTTTTTTGTAATTGAAATTTCTTTTGAAACAAAAAATGTATGGCGAGTGTAATATGACAATACATTACACGCATTTTGTACTCGCCTAAAATTTATTTCTTTTGGATTTTCGCTGTAATTTGCTGTAGGTAGATCCCTCTTTAGATTCCAACAGTGGTCAGCTAACATTTTTGGGTTCAAATTTCCCTGGTATCATATTTCCATTGTAGATATCTCCTGGTGTAAGCATTCTCCATGTTCATCACTAATAGCACCGAGAGTGTTAAGAAAAAAATCCAAATAGATTTTAAGTGACATGTTAGACCCAAGTTCTTTGTTGTTTTGAAGGAGTTCACTCACAAGTTCTCTGTAGTTATCGGCCTTATGGTTTCCAAGGAAGTTGTTTACCACATTTTGAAATGATTTCCATGCAGCAACCTCCAAGTCATTCAAACATTCTTCAAACGCTGGATCACTCATTAGTTTTCTTATTTGTGGTCCAACAAATACATCTTCATTTATTTTAGCATCGCTTATATTAGGGAATTTGTTTTTTAGTAACTGAAACCCTACACAATTATGATCCATTGCTTTAACAATTTTTTTAAAAACATAGCTTAATGTGTAGTGGTGGAAGATAAACTTTTTCTGATTTTACTAATGCCTGACTAACAACATTCTTATAGTCAGTACCTTTCTCTTTGGCCATTGCTGTTTTATGTAATGGTGTTTCCTATCATCCCTGCTGTCCTACTCGCACAAAAAGCAACAGAAGTTAGTGTATCTGTTATTACTTTTAGATCTCCACAAATAATGCCATAAATATTTCTCTCGTACTGAATCCTGCTCAATACAAGTTTCATATTTTCATAACACTCCTTCATGTAAACAGCGTGTGCTAATGATATTGATGGGTATTTATTTCCAATGTGAAGTAAAACTGCTTTCAAAAAACTAAGCTTTGATGAGTCAATAAAGTCGCCATTTGGCAGAATGGTGCATATGTCCCAAAGCTTCCAGTAAAGAGTCTACATCATAACAATATACTAAGTTTTTGTATGTACTGAGAAGAAATGTTCAAATTCTGAATGTCACAGAAAGCATTTATTTTAGTGTTTGGTTGTAAAAGATGCAATCCTTTCAGTCTTGATGCCAGAATTTGTGCTTGATTCTTTGATAAATTTAGATCACGAACCAGATCATTTGATTCTGATCAATTAAATGGGGTTCAGTATATCTATTTTCCAAGAAGTTTGGATATCTTTCTTCATCGCCTGATAAGTCAGCACAAGATTTGACATTTTCATCTTCATCTAAGTTCCATGTTTCTGGTGATACTGGAATTGGACACTCTTGGCTAGGTGGCCACATGGCAGAGGGAATACCAGGGTATTTAACAGTATGTCTAGTTTTGCTGTTATCCCAGATATCTTTTTTACACAAAAATAGCAGTCTGTGGTGTGATCCTTTGATTCTTTCCTAACCATTGGAATTGCATTCACTTTACTGAACAACATATACTCGCAAATACGAAAGTCAGCTACAAAACTGAATGTTACACACGTGAAAACTCGCACTTGATTGAGAATTAAAAATATTTCTCTAGTCTGCACAACAGTTTATAAGTAGATATAATGACAGAAATAACTAATGAGTGGATGATATGTTTATAGTAAGATGAAAATAGTAAGAATGAGTCACATTCTTGTTCATTTTAATTAGTGTATAAATAATAAACATAGTGAGTAATGTCTAACACATCAATGCGACAACAATTAAGGGACTGTAATAAATAAACGAAATCTATTTAGTTGATAAATAATATAATAAAATAAGTTTACAAAATACTATGCTTATGGAGTTCACAATACTAGCTGAAAAAAAATGGTAGTTAGAAAAGAACTAAACGTGATTGAAGAATTCTGATTTCATACTTAAAATAAGCATGAAAAATACCTTAAGAAACAGTTATTCACTCTCATTTAGCAAAATTATTGTTGATCAGTGTTATTAGTATAAAACAAATTAAAGATAAAAATTAGATGTGTTTAAAACTTAATCTACTTTTTAAAACTTAAATTAATTATTTTATGCAGTGAATAAACTAAAAAGCAATAATTTTGTAAGGAACCATTAACACATTAAAAAGTAATTAATAAAATAAATTCATATACATCAGCATAAAATAATGAAAAGAAAGATAGATATTTGGGAATTCACTTCATAAATGAAAGGGATTACAGAGACAACAGTTAAATAAACAAAATATAAATCTAGCAAAGTTAATAGAGTCATATGCTTGTTAGTTAGTCACTAGATGAAATAGACTCATCATCTTTTAGCCCTTATTAAGTTGATAAAAAAGAAGAATGTTTAGTTGAGAATAAATTTTACTTAGTAAAATATTTTTTCAGAAAACATAATAGCTATAGCTATTGTACAGAATCAAAATACTAAATCGCTAATCTATTTGGTAAAATGTAACAGAAATGAATAAAAATATGATGAATTTAATGCGATGCCATATTTGTCATTTAATTATCAAAGTTCATCTGAGCCAAATTTAAAAAAACGTTTACTGAAATGCTTTGAATAATATGTAACATTAAAACTTGCAATGTATTTCAAATGCCCTTTATTGGACATATTTTAACCCAAATTGCACATAACATTGTGGTTTCCAATGATTATGAGCTAAAACACTAAGAAATAAATACAATATTATTCATGTAGCAATTCACTTAAAAGTGGAAATGTAATCAAATATGATTAGAACTAGGTTAGAAATTATTATTGTAATAATTAAAGAGTACATCTGAATGAACTGATCTAAATCAAATATGACCTAAGTGTAACTGTGAAATTCATAATAATAATAATAATAATATCTTCTACTGTTTGAATGTATATGCAAACAGTTGAAGACTGTTAACAGTCTTCAAACAGAAAATAGTTACTTTATTAAATATTGATTTATTTATTAATGATGCAATTTTAATCAGTCATTTGTTAGCAATATTTTGCTTAAAAATTTGTTTGAATACTCTGATTTAAATTAACATTGAATTCAATAAACAACTTGTAGAATGTGAAAATTGTAATTCTTTTACTTTTAATTACCCTCAAAAAGAAAATAGGATTAGTGTATTTAGAAAAGACGGGATCTGTCTTTAAGATGCATTATCCAACATAGACACCAGCAAAAAAAAGTTGTAGGTATTGTAAAAAACATAAACGGATGGTAAAGATTTTGTGCCCGTACTGCTATAAATATGAGGTAATCTTCGGTTCAGCAAAATGAGAAGGTGTTAAAATAATGGCACAATGAAAGGCTGTCTGATATCTTTAAAAAATGATAATCTCAACAATTTGATTGTTATTTATAAGGAAAGATTGTACGACGGATTCCTGGATACAGAAATTTAAAATCAAACTAATGTTATTACATTAGTTTGAATTCTTAGATGGTAGTATCATCGCGCGCACTACGGATTGAGATCTGAGAAACGAAAATCAGCGAGAGCGTTGTAAAAGTAAAGCGATTGATAGATAGCAGACTGTTACAAATGTTAGTAAAGTAACATTTACTAATAATAATGTTAGTAAAGTACATTATTATGTAATAAATCCAGAGTAATCGGGCTCTAATGCTGCCAATTCTCACTGCTGCTGGTAAAGGTGAGGAGGATAAGCCATGGTGGGGATCGTCTTGTGTGTTCATTTGTGGTGGATGACCTTAGTTATAGTCGAATGTAGAACGATGGCGGATATGAGTGCGTTCACTTTCGAACAGCATAAGTTAGTTTGTGTGCGAGTCTACGAAGTCCACACACTCGTAAAACATTGGAGAACATTACGAATGTCTTTGTGCATTTTGGGAAATCGTCACCATCACGGCAAACGTTATTGACATGGGAGAAGAAGGCTTTTGCAACGGTAACTGTTCTTGATGTGCCACGCAGTGGGAGGCCGAGCACTCTAATTGAAACGTATGCTGCTGTGGAAGCATCGATTCAACCATCACCGATGAAATCAATGCGCAAACGTTCTGCAGAGTTAGACATTCCAAAATTGGCAATGCGAGACCGTTATCGGAAGGAATTGAAAATTATGTCCAGCCACAGTTAATGAGTGGAGTAACAATGACTTTGACCGACGTATTTATGCATGTTGGTTATTGCCTGAACACTTTCCGAGAGAAAATGATAAGATGAACATATTCTCAGACATGTGTACGATTCACCGAAACACTCGTAACCGAAATATATTTTTCTGGGCGAAATACTATCTCCTCACTTTTTTGAGGAAATTGAAAACCATTCATCTCATGTTAAGATTTGGGCTGGGGTGACAGTTGAACATCTTAGTCATTATTTTTGCGTGGCGCAGTTAATCACCACAGTTATCTTAGAATGATCGACGACTGATAGCTTCCAGAATTAACGGCAAAAGGGATCGCTGACGTCATTACGTTTCAGCAAGATGGTGTTCCAGCGCATTTTGCTTTGAATGTCCGCAGACGCCTCGGTGAAATTTTTCCAAATCGCTGGATCGGACGTGGGTCAGATAGTTATCTGCTACATTGCCTTTTTCAGCAAAACGCCCTGACCTCACCACACTTAACAATGTACTTGGGGTCTCGAAAAAGAACCTATCCGAAAACGCAGATATGTCAACAACGAGCAGTTCCAAGACGATCACCCGTGATATACTATTGCAGATAATAAACCGGATATGAAGATACAGCTGTGCGTTGAACATGATGAAACCCACACAGACGTTTTAGATCCACAGAAGGTAAGGTATCGCTTCTCGGGCTTTGGCCCCGGCCTGTATAACTTGTGTTTACTGCTACCGGTAGCGATTTGCTTCTACATGTGCAGCGTTCCTACGTTCACGTCGTCGGGGCTGACAACAATCAGTGGCTGTCAGTCAGCCTGCCTTGCTGTGGAGTTTAGGCTACACAGCTACGTAGTGTGTTGCAGAAGTGCCACACTCGGCTAAGTAAGGACGTTTCCTTTGTGTTTTATCGTGTTCCCGTTCTCAAATTCGTGAGGCCAATAATCTTTTCGATCCTCTGGTAGATTCGGGAAGCGATTTTCGCTCCGACCTCGCCGGTGGTCTGATCTAGGAACTTTTAGCTTTTTGACGTTTCGAGCGGGGCTACGTGAGAACAGGTGGCCTTGCTCGGGATAGTTCACTGCTGGACGCTCACCTTGCCTTGTGTTAGGTGATAGGTACGTTTATGAAGCAATCCGGGTGAGATTGCTTAGAGAACCTTGTTAGCATAGCCAAGGACCTGGTTGCCGGCGACCCCTTCCTGCCGAGGTCACTCGGTAGGTCTCCGCCAAGATCACGGTCCTCCAACGAGGAGGTCTCCACGAAGGCAGTACTGCGCCCAAGTGTACAGGCGAATTACACTAAAAATCCTGCCGAAACCTCCGCTACAAGCTTTGCGGGGAAGGCTGCGGCTGGAACCGTGCAGGGAGTGCGCGATAGTGAAGGGAGAGTCAAGGCCGAAGGGTGGCTCCTCACGAAGTCGAGGTAGGTGAGGTAGGTAAGCACCAAATCCGACTGTATCGGGCGGATCGAGGAGATGCAGTCCGAATGGTCCAAACTCTCCTCTAAGAAAGAGTCGCGTGTGGCACTGGAGTTCGGCAGATAGTCGACTCCTTTTTAGCGAGTGTAGCTTGATGGTTGCGGGTCTGACATTAAAATGCGAGGGGCTTCAAGGCGCCAATCTTGCCCTGGATTCAGTTGTTTCGCGACTGTCAGGGAAGGTCGACCAGGTTGTGGAGGGAGTTCGGGGTTTCCAACCGGTCACGGGTGAGGCTCTGGGCGAACTCCAGAAATCTATTCAACGGATGGAAGAGAAGGTTACTCTTTCGCCTCGGTTGCTGCCACGCCTGCGCCTAAGCGGGTTGGTCCACCGCCGCCAGTTCAGACGTCGGCGGCCAAAATTAAGCTGGCTACTGTTGCGGTAGTTCCGCTTAAACCTGGTCTGGGGGGGTTCGTCAGTAGCGATAGAGCTAACTCTTAAAAAGGTTATGGACCTGCGGAGAGAAAGGATCCAAGTCTTTCGGGTCACGAAAACACGGGACCATGGCGTGATCTTGGAAGTTGTTAATGAACGGCAGGCGAAGCAGCTGCTAGAGGCCGATGTTCTGCAAAAGAACGGGCTAAAGGCTCAGTTGCTGGCCGAGCAAAAGCCGCAGATATTGGTATATGATATGCTTAGAGCGACAAGGGTAGAGGAGCTCGAAATCCTCAGGGCCGTGCACAGTCAAAATCCTATCTTGGATATGGCCATCGAGAATTTCCTTAGGGAAACCAAAGTGGTTCGGCAACTGGGGAAGAAAGCAGCCCTAAAGAGTCATTGGGTTTTAGAGACCTCGCCTAAGATCCGGCAGGTCTTGGTGGCCGGTGGACGTCTGTTTTTGGATGTCTGGTGGACATGTAGGGTTGTCGATCATATAGAAGTCGCCCGATGCTTCAACTGTCAGGGCTTTGGTCACATTTCTCTCCGCTGTAGAGCGCAGTCGGAGATGTGTGGTCATTGTGCTTTTCTGGGACACAGTGCAGCCAATTGCCCTGCCAGGTTTGCGCTGCCTGTACCTTGGTAAAAGACAACGATGCCGGACACCGGGTCGTGGATAGGCAGTGTGAGATTGCTCAGGCGAGAGCTGTAAAGAATACAGCTTATGGCAACGCCTGAGTATTTGGGGAAGCCTTTGAGGAAAGACTCCACCATGTGGCGGCCACCAGTGAAGCCATGAGGCTCCTTGAGAAGTACAACTTTGAGGTCCTCTTGGTCCAGGGCCGTACGTGGTCGGGAATAGGGTGGTCGGGTTCCACGAGGTGGTTTTTATTCATTCTCGTGAGGGACGGCCGCTCTCCGCAATCGTGGTTAGCTCAGGATGTTTTCTGGATGCTCCATAGGTCTGATGATCAATTCACCGTCTTGCAAATCACGAGGGGTAAACTCGATGTCGTACTGCTGTCGGGATACTTCCAGCTTGGATGGAGTATCGATGACTTGTTGGCGAAGTTGGGCGGATTCTGGATAGTCTCTCGGGGACCAGAGTGCTGGTTGCTCTAGACACTAACGCCAAGTCTCCCGCCTGGGGTTCACCACTCACTGATCCCAGAGGCGCTGGTCTCGAACGGTTCGTTGAAGCCAGAAACCTCTACTTGATTAAAGACGCAGAACAACCGCCAACTTTCTCTTCCGAACTGGGGGAAAGTTACATCGACGTCACTTTGGTGACGGGCAACTTGCTTCGAAGTACAGGCAGTTGGACTGACTGTCGCGAGGCCAGTGTGAGCAATCATAAGCTTATAACCTATGAGATCGTTTACGGAGACGGTCTAAGAGCTCCAGATTCGGGTCGCTATTACCTAAGGAGCCTGGAACAGGACAAGCTGCGGGGCGAGTGCGCAGCTGCCTTGCAGAGGTTGGAATGGCGCATGCAGCACGGGGAGGAGGTGGAATTGATGGCTAAACAATTCGGCCGAGCCATCAAGACTGGCTGCGATAGGGTCCTGCGGCAGCCTCACCCAATGGACGGACCCTTAGGTAGTGGCCAGTTCGCAGATCGAAGAGTGCCTGGAGCCGTTATGACCGCTGCTTCTTGGGAGCCGCCTGTTAAATGCAAGTGAAAACCCGAGAAAAAGTGGCGGTCCTCTGAGCTTAGCGCGCTGCACGCAAGAGTTAGGTCCGCTAAGAGAATATACCTGCGTCGCACCCTAACGGGAATTATCGTTGATAACGTGCGCGCACGTTGATAGCTATCAACGTGCACATTTTCAGAAGGGGTCACGGCCTAGTGTTTCGCCGATGACTGCCTTTTTTTAGTTCGCGGTAATTCACAAACACAGCTAGAAGATCGGGCGCAACCACAGAGGGCAGGATGGACATTCAAAATTTAATGATTTCTGTGCCCAAGACGAAGTTTATGCTTCTCAAGGGCGCAGACAAATTATCGTACAGTCGTAACCCCCATATTAAATATAATGGCTATGTAATTATTAGCCGAGTTAGAGTTCATAAGTACCTAGGTGTTTTGTTTGATGAAAAGTTGCTGTTTAGCAACCACATTAGGCAAGTAGCGGCGGACGCCATCTCAGTGATGCACAAACTTAAGAGGATTGCTCGAAAAGACTATGGGTTGTTGGGGCGGTCAAATGCACATGTTGTACCGAGTGTCTTCGAAAGCATGATCTCTTACGCGGCGCCCATGGTTTAGGCGCATTGGTTGGATATGAATAGTGCATTTGTTCAAAATTTAAGGAGTGCCCAGCGCAGAGCCTTAATTGTATGCACTAGTGTTTTTAAAACAACCTCCTACGAGGCTACCACCGAATTGGGAAAGGCTTTCCCCACTCGATTTATTGGTGAGAGTTCGGACAGCCATGTGGAGATTGCGAAGAGGCCGGATCTAAATTTCGTTCAGTTGCCCATCTCCCGCCTGCGGAAGTGCCTGCAGAGCCTCGCGATGGAAGTATGGCAGCTGGATTGGGATATCACGACTATAGGAAGATCCTTGTATAAGTTTATACAGGATCTGGGGGGATGGTATGCTTCGAGTTCGTTTTTAAGGGCAACAGGTGCCCAGGTGCTCACCAAAAATGTTAATTTGAACCAATATCTGTTTCGGTTCTGCCTGGCAGGTGATGAGCTTTGCGCCTGCTGGAGGTCCAGTCAAATGAACACCTGATATTGGACTGCCCTGCTCTTGGGGCCACCCTGGAACTTAGAGGTCAAGGGGAAAATTGGCCACTCACAAGCGGCGAGACCCGCATTGTCGGACTGCGTGATTTGTTCCTTGATGCGCGACATCAGTAGTTTACTTAAGGAAAATACTCCTACCGCACTCCTGTGGGAAGCTAACCTAGAGATATATGGCTGACCACCAGCCAATTAAGGATCCAACCGCTTTAATATGGTGGACTAGTACTTGCTGACATTCAGCGACCTAGGCGTGGCAACAAATTGCTGTCTAGATGAAGTAAATTTTATTATGGATGTTATATATATTTTTAGTATTTGACGAGGTGCGCATACCCATTTTAGCAAATACATGATCATGTAAGTGGTTGGGACACATGAGCTGATGGTGTATGGCACCATCGGAACGCTTAGTATGCTGAAGCTGTTAGGTAAGTTCTAGGAGCTATGTTAGGATACTGGTTGCTAAACTGTTCCGAGGCTCAGTAGCTGTTTATGGCACAGAAATTCGATCTTATGCTTTTGGGCGACCGAATGGTGTGATGGCAGGAGAAATGCCAAGCAAACCAAAAAAGCTGTACCTATCCTACTAATTTTATAACTAGCTTAAAGGGACTCCCCACTCATTCTGTAGAGGCTAATACTGGAAACTAAAATAAGTATTTGCTAAAATATTGCCTACGTCACATGGAGATGTATACATAGTGCAGTTGCCCAGTAGTCCCAAGATTGAAGATATTAAATGGGTTTGCCCACAATGGAAGTAGGTGTAGTTTTGCAAAGTGATTCAATGTTATCCCTCCAAGACAAAGTTTTTAAAATAAACTGCTTTTTCATCAAGATAAATTCTAAAAAAAATTCAATAGTTGGTCTACAATTAAGGTTCCATAGATTTACAACAAGTCCTACGCACTTTCTAACATTCTTCGTTTTGCCAAGAAACTTAAGACCATTAGGATTTTTCAGATGTCATCGAAATTGACCAGCAGCTTGAAATAATATAATGTATACATTAGTATCATTGATACAATCAATGATATGAGGACATATTTACCAATGAGGACTTGGGTAAACTGAGGTAACAGGGTAGAAGTTCTCTGAGTAAATGTTTCCAAAGGCTCAACTGCTAAAATGGATCTTTTAAGAAAAATGCGTGATTTGGGTTGTCCCATGTCAGATGTTGAATGTTTGTGTAAGAAAATTGAAGGTGAGCGAATTTGTCTATTGAAGAGAGCAAAACCAAGCTCTTCAGTTAGTAAAGTGATGTTTTCTGTTAAATTACATAATTATTGCCTTAAGTTCCTCTGCAAGAAGTTTCTCATTTAGGGGCCATTATGTGGATGCTGCGGCAAAAAAAATTATGGAAGTGTAATTTTCAAGGACTCTGCATCTTTTCATCTTCCCAATGTACACCTGGAAAGGGAATATTTTGCTTCACTTGAACTTTCATAACAGATTTCTCTTGTTTATATGACGGCAAGCTCTAGAACACTCAGTGACTGCCTTTACAATTACTGGCGCAGTAATCTGTCTTGATGTACTAAGCTCTTTATTACATGTTTGACTACATTTGAAGGTATTCTAAAGCTTCTGACATAAGGTCTTCGTATTTCAAAAAATCTGACAATTAAATTATATCTTCTTGGGTTTGGAATGCCTAAGGTTGGTCACACATGGTGACAAGCACCTTACTTTCATTCCAGTAAGAAAGTCATAGCATACTTCATGTTCATGATCAACATGAGAATAGAATCCTATTCATTGTCCTCGCAATTCAAGATTTGTACACTCAAAATTTGAGCCCTGTGGTTATTAAAAAAAAAAAAAAAACATTTTAGAAATCCATTACAGAATATTCTTCATATACAAAAGAAAAAACCATGGACATTTGAAAAATTGTTTAATAAATTTAATATTACTCAACTGGATTTTGGGCTAACAATTGAGGGTTAAATGAACGAGTATTTATAACTCCAATTTCTTATTGTCTGGTTACAATTTTGTAATGATTTAAAATTGGCCTTTGGAAAAATTTGCTTAATATATGGGACTTCTTTACATGCTGTGAAAAATAAACAAAGTAGATGATATTTCTTTTGTTATACGCAGAAAAGTTTGCATGATTTGAATTTGAAGGAACAGTTTTTTTTTGGCAGTGCTTAACTCAGCCATAACATTCTGCACGTAGAGTAATAAAGAGGTTAATGAATAAATATCATTCTGTATTTTTTATTACCAGAAAAATTTACTAATTTTTTAATCTGTTTTAATGAATGCCATTTAATATTTATTTTTGACAATGGAAAACCAGTTTCCAATAATGCACTTTTTATGTTTAAATGCACCCACGGTTCTTTGAGCTTTAACATCCATGTAGTATTCAGTCTTTTCTGAGGCTGTGCTCAAGTCCTAAGATTCTAATGCCCTTGTTGTCTTTTTGCTTTATTAATACCTCCTTTGCTTAGCTTGAGTATAGTAAAGATAGCTCTTATACAAACCATCTTGCCTGTTTGTTAACCAAAATCCAACTCATCAAACTTCATTGTTGATTTGTAATTTACTTATCAGCTTCCCATGCATTTTACTTCACAGAGTTAAATGTTTGTTAGTTTACTAATTTTTTTAAGCATCTGCTATCTATCAATCACTTTATTTTTACAAGGTTCTCACTGATTTTCATTTCTAAGATTTCAATCTGTAGTGAGAATAGTGATACCGTCATCCATGAATTCCATTAAATTAGTTTAAATTTCTGTATCCAGGAGTCCACTGTACTTTAAATTGCTAAAGAACAGGAGATACGTGAGCCTATGGACTTCACACATCAATTCCCCTTTGACTTAAATTTTTCTCTGTAAATAATAATCATATTGTTAAGAATATCATCATTCTTAAAGATATCTGACAGCTTTTTTATGTTTTTACAAAAACAATGACAGTGTGGAGGGAGCGCGTAGAGAATTTCGCCGTCATTTTAATCTGGGACGGCACGACCATGTTCCATCAGCACATGCAATTAAAACATGGATATCTAATTTTGAGGAAACCGGTTCGGCAATGAAAAAGAAACTTCCAGGCCGTGAGCGAACCGTACGCACACCACAGAATGTTCAAACTTTACAAGATGCTGTCACACGAAGTCCACATCGGTCAATCTGTCGTCTCTCAGCATCTTTACAATTGCATAGTTCAAGTGCTCGAAGAATGTTAGTGAAGGACTTGCAATACCATCCATACAAGTTGCAGATCGTCCAGGAACTGAAACCGAACGATGCAGTTGTGCGAGCACAATTCTGTAATGTAATGCTTCAGAAGATAAATGATAACGAAGAGTTTGTTCATAAACTGTGTATGTCAGACAAAGCGCATTTCCACCTCAGTGGATTTGTTAACAAGCAAAATTTCAGATACTGGGCGCAAGAAAATCCTACGCAGCTACACCAGCGTCCGTTTCACAGCCAGAAAGTGACCGTGTGGTGTGCTATGTCATCTTACGGTGTTATAGGCCCTTATTTTTTTGAGGATGACAACGGTCTTGCGATTACAGTGACGTCAGGTTGTTACGTACCCGTGCTTGAAACCTTTGTTGTGGAACAACAAAAGAGATTTCCACCGATTCTTAACACAGCCTGGTTTCAAAAGACGGAGCAACATCACATACTGCACGAATATCGATGGCAGCTGTATGCCGATTGTTTGAACATGTCATTTCACGAAATGGTGTTATTAGATGGCCTCCCAGATCGTCTGATCTTTCAGGTTGTGATTACTTTTTGTGGGGTCACCTTAAAAGCAAAGTGTTCCACAGTAGACCTGCTACAACGGAAGAACTGAAGGCAAAGATCCGAGAAGCAATTGCGGAAATTCCAGTTCAGATGTTATGTCAAACCATGAGCAATTTAACGAAGAGACTTCATGAGTGTTTACGTAGAAGAGGAGGTCACCTGGAAGATGTCATCTTTAAAAAATAAACTAAAATGTATGTATCCTAAAATGGCAACATTTGTATAATTACATGAAATAAAATTCGTTTTCTAAAAAAATTTTCATTAACGTTATTTAATTTTTAAAATTTCCTGTATCTTTGAATCATTCTGTATATACTGTCTTATGGTAGGTAGCTGATGTATGAGGTGTGGCTATTAAATGACTAATGTTGCTACAGAAGATTTGCGCATCACCAAATTTGTACAACCGACAGCTGTGTAGTGTGAAGCCCTCTCTTTTGATTGTTGCTACTCCAGTTTCTGTAGACATATTAGTCCGGCTGTGGCCTTTGTTTGGATAGCATCTACTTTTTTGTTTTGCCAAAAAAAATGGTAAGTATTTTATTAGAGAAAAGAACTGTCGTGAAATTTCATATGAAACTTAAACAACCCAGTGTTACACCATCTGCCTTATTCACCTGACCTGGCACAATGTGATTAAAAGAACAAGATTTCAGATCATTGAAGCTGTGAAAGAAGCGGCATGCATCATGAAAGAGCTCACAGAAGAAGATTTCCAGCACTGTTTTGAACAACGGAAAATTCACATGGAGCGTTGTAGGGATAGAGGAGGGGTGAATATTGAAGGGGATAATAACTAAATATGTATAAATTTAAAATAAAATATTTTACAACATTAGTCTCATTATTTAATAGACACACCTTGTATATGTTTTCATACAACTTAACGGGAAAATGTTAGTATCTCTGCCATTCATTTGCAAGATTCCAGGTACAAATTCTGAACAGCTTGGCATTTTTTGATACTAAAAAATTAATCTTTTATAAAGAACTACAGTAACTGTAATAAACTGGCTTTAATTTGTACTTTGTAGATAAATAAATATAATTTAAAAGAAACCAAACATATCAATATACAGTTTACATGGGGAGATTAAAAATATACTTATATATTTTTTGTAATACATAAATTTTATTTTTTATAATAATAATAATATTACATGGATAACCTAAAAGAGAAAATAAAACAAGAAATAAAAAGAAAAAATGAAAACAATAAATAAAAATAAAAACAAGAATTCAATTTTTCCCTTTTTTAATATAATATAATAGTAATAATAACATTATAATAGACAACCCCATATTATATAATGCTAAAACTCTAACAAGTGTTTATATTAATAATAATTGAATAATTAATAATAATAATTACAATCTAAAACAGATATATAAAATGTACATTCACATAAAAGAAAACTTTCTTTTTATTATTACTATAATTAATATATTTTTTTTTGTTTAGATGTCATGTTTGTACTTTCATAATATACAATGATAATTATAATATGTGTGTGTATATATATATATATATATATATATATATATATATATATATATATATGTATATATATATATGTATAAGTAAGTAAAATTAATGTTACCTACCAAATAATTAATCGATAATTAATTAATAATTGCATATATTAACTTATGCCTGTACAATAATAATAATAATAACTAATAATAGTAATAAAGATATTAATTATTTAATAAATCAATAAAACCCTTTTCTACTTACAACCACAATTAATTTCTAATAATTACATAAATAATAATTATTATATTATATATTTTTTTAATGAATTTTTTCTTTATCTTTTTATTTTTTAATTAGAAATTGGTTCTGTACATATAAATTTAATAATAATATTTATGTATATAAATAAGGGGTAAATAATTTTGTTTTGGATTTTTGTTTGTTTTTTATATTTAATTTTTTTTTTAAGAAAATGTATTATTCTTTTGAAAAGGTGCTACATGGTCATTATTATTGGTACCAGAATTTATTTTTCTAGTTTATTTATGTGTCCTTATTTATTTATCAATAATAAATAATATATTTATATATATATTTTTAAATAAGTAATTAATACCTGTCTATAAGGGGAAAGTTTTATCGATATGTTATTATATTTTGTTATTTATATATTGAAATAATATATAATTGACATGGAAAAAAGTACATTAAAAGTAAGATAAAAATAATACTATTTGTAACATAAAAAAAAAAGAAAATTTTGTCTGGCTGGAGGGAAAATTATTTTCTAAATTAACGGTTCTCTCTTAAATGAAAGCATGTAGATGAAGGACTGTTAATGAATCAAGACAAACTATGATTTTCAGGCTTCTTTTAACAATAACATGTTAATAAAAATTAATAAATATATTATTATCATTAATTTACTTATTTTTAAGGGCAAATGTAATTTTTCCAAGTAGTTTTAATACAGAAAACAAGATTAATAAGTTTTATGATGACATACTTTATTTGAAAAGTCAAAAAAAATTATGAGCTGTCATGAAAATAAATAGTCGCCTTGAAAAGTTGGGAATGATTTCAAGATGTCAACATCTTAATTTTCAAATCTTCAAATAAGTGCACAATTCCTATTTAATGTTTTTTATAGCGCAAATAGTTTCCAAGATAGAATCATAGGTAAGTTTACATGAACTCATCTGTACATCACTTAACCTGGAACAATTTGTCTTTAAGCAATAAATTTGTCAGTATTTTTTGTTACATAATATCCACATACCAATATTTGCATTTATTATCATATTTCCTTAATTATGAGAAGACATTTTTCACTTATAAGAAGCAAATAAACCAATTAAAATTAAATGGTCTACATAAAACAAAATTACAGAATTCAAAAAATAATTACATACTTACAAAAAGTTAATCCCTTCACAACTGAACCTGATATAAGACTAAAGAAATAATGGAACACAAATGCTGGTTGAAGTACTCTTGAATAGTAATGTTAATTTAATTTTTGACTTCCAAAACAACTATTTACATCAGTACATAAGACTAGAAAAAAAAAACTAGTTAATATTCAAGAATATAAAAATATTTTAGAGCCAGAAGAGGCTAAAAATTATGACAGTAGATCTACAGATGAAATTTTAATCACTGAAAACAATTCTTTTTTCTTTTACACTAATTTTCCTCATCTTTGTTGTGTTTAGGAAGAAATGACAGGTTGAAGGGCATACGTTAAAAAATCTGATTCGTATTTCACATAATTTAAGAACGGTAAGTAATCTTCAATACCAGAAAAAATACACACATACATAGAATTGGTGATTTAATAAACTGGATTATCAGAAGTTAGCTGTTGGAACTGGGTTATTGGTAGTTGAATGAGAAAAACTTACAAAGAGAAAGAATGGCAATTGGATGAGTATGATATACTAGCTCATTATATTGAATTTATAATAATCTCACTACTATGAAGAATAATATTATAAAATAAATACAGTCAAGGTACCATAAACAATTCATTCTCTAATCATCTTCTGAAATAGGATGTCTCTCAACACAGACAAATTTTAGATTTATCTTGATACAACTTTGCACAGTATGACTTTAAAAAAAAACCTTACATAAAACTAACAAAATTCACCTAAATAACAATAATTATACATTTTCAATTCAAGTAAGACTGACAAGAGTTATAAAAATAAATCTAATTCACACACTGCTATTTGTTAACAGCAAGTGCTTTATAATTTAGAGGGGCAACTTTTGCTATTAATCCTTCAACATAGTATTTTTTTCAAACGATTTACTTTCAGGCATTGGTGGTTTTCATTAAAAATATGTTTTTCTCGTACCATCAAATCAACTTACTACCTGATGAGATAATTTTAATAAACAAAAATTATTATTAATAATAAACTGGATAATAAAAAATATGCTTATATAAAAAGGTTCAACTGAAGAAAACAATAATCATATCTAACAACTAAAAAAGCCAAATAATATCATTAAAACATATTCTCAACAACCTATACACAAAATTTTAACATCTAAAGCTCAACTTTAATGATTAAATTTATAGTTACAAAAAGAAAAAAATTAATATAATACACAAGCAAAACAAAAAATGGAGCATGGAAAGAACTATGCAAAATCCATAATAAACAACTAGTTTTTCATGATCAAATTGACACATACTGAAATCTGAAAACAATACTTACAACACAGTTAAATAATTAAGATAGAATAATATTAGGTATATACAAAAAATGGCTTAACTGATGAAAAACAGATCATGAAGAACAGCATTTCTACCAATTTCTACAGAAAACCTGGTGCATTAGACAAACATGACATGACTGTCATTATGTATTTTGTGCTTCAAACCAACCTGAATATGTCTTTCTGCAGAATTAAAATCAATACAATATTCCATCAATCTTGTACATGATAACCTGCACAATAGTTCTCTCCTATTACAAATAACCAGTTCTATCCATTGAATTCAGACTGCTAACACACCATTATAGACAGCGTAAAATGTTATGAATATTGAAATAGATCACTTCTTTCTATTATGTACATCATCTCATAAGTTATCAATCGAAATACAAAGATTTGTGACAATGATGATTAGGTTCATGCTATAATGAAATTGTGCTTAACACTTTGAAGCATTAGTCTGAATATAGCTTGGAACACGCATTTTATTCCAACATTACAATCTACTTGGCTTATTCTCATTATTCAGGTTTTAGATTGCTCTACCTAAAAATAGTTAATACTCTGTTTAGTTTAAATTGTTTCTTAGGCAATGTAATATATTTTATTGAAACAAAACAAAAAAATATAAAGATGTCATTATTCAGTAATTATATTTACATTTCAATATTTTTGGCTTAATGATGATATCACCACATAAGCTTGAAGTTTGTGCATGGGATATGGAAATGGAATTTTGTAGTATGTGAAAACTGGCATGCCTGACTGGGATTCAAACCCGAGACCTCTGGAATTTTGCTTTTCTATAATTATTGTTTCTAACATTAATATTATATATATATATATATATATATAAATTTTATAAAAATGTTTGAAATTCATGGTCCAAAAACCAAACAGTGAGATTATTGAAATGAATTTCTAATTTTCAGTGCAACTTTCTGGTAAATAAAACAGCTATATAAAATTTTAATTAATATAAACTTAATTTTGCTTTTTTCAGGTAAGATATAAATTAATCTCTTTCAATGGAAATGAAATTTATTAAAATATTTCTTACATACCTCAAAATGCACATGTAGGCTTTCTGGATTGTATCTAGCATCAAAGTTTCTAGGTTCCAAAGCACTACTAACAGAGGTAAAATAGTCAATAAATTTTTTTTACAAATCTACGCTACATAAATTATAATCAAGAATTTGAACAAAAATGAAAGTATCAACATAAAATATAGCGTGGAGGGTATAAATCACCATATTACAACAGGCCATATATAATGTCTCTCTTGGTATTTTTTGTTTTAATGGAAAACCAATAGCATGAGTCCAAAAGTACAAAGATGTAGTTACTAATCACTTTTTTCAGATGCTAAGTGTAGAAAAGCTTTTTCTAGTAGAGAGATATAACTGGTATAGTTTTTATTCACAGATACAGTAGGTTAATACCTAAATGTTCTCATCAAATGATTTTTAATAATAAAAAAAGTAATTAGAGATTAAGATTATGAAACATAAACACAGACTGATAGCAAAACTACTTCTATTAATGAATTTTAACAATATTACGAGTGAAACCATTTATTTATAATGTCCCATAAATTTCAATACACAGAAAAATTATATTTTTTTTATGAAAACCATTTTTATTTTTATAATATGCTGTACCTAACTAACACTGTTTCGAAAACACTTTTCAATGCGTGTCCTCTAATGCTGAAGACCATGTAAACCCATAAGTTTCCTATGTATTGAAACTTATGGGACACCTGTATTAGAGTAGGGTTAATAAGCTAATCAAGGGATAGAAATAATATTAGAGAGCAGATATCAAAAGAAAAAAGACTATTTTTTTTCTTATTAAAAAAAAATTATTGTATAATTTATATAATATGTTCATGAAAAACTAAATAAATAATTAACTCATTATCATAACTTTTACAAAGCCAATTTACACACTTTTAAGTCAATCATATTTATGATTTATATTTAAATATAAAAAAAAGAATAAGTACACTTTCCCCTCTGACAGGTAAATTAAAGGTACTATGAATCGACAATAAAAAGAAACAGATTTCTAATATAAAAAAAAAATTATAAGAAATAAACCAAAAATAAAACATGTAGTAATATCGTTGGCCCCCTGCTTATACACATATGTTAATTATTATATAAGTAATAATAATATATTAATATGTAAATATTTACAAACAAATAACATAATTTTTTCTAAAAATTGCAACCGTCCGTGTCCTAAAAAAATAAATAACATAAAAAAACAATAATATATGTTATTAAAAAGAATATAAATTCTACTCATTATTATATTACATTTTCATAATAATATAACCACTGGGGAGAAAAGTATTCACAATGATTGTTTATTTTTAAATATTACAAGAGTATAATTATAATAATAAACTTTAAATAATGTGTACATACAATTAACATTATGTTAACTTTATTTAAAAATGTGTACTAAATATTTTATATATATATATAGAGAAATGTGGAACAAATACCCATCTAAAACCATTTTACTATTAAACTATCTTTATACTAATTGATTCTAATGCAATATAAATATATATATGCATTAAAATATGTTTTTTCCAATATTATTTATTATATAATTACTTAAATAAATATGTAATATGAATTCATATAATCAATTCCATTACTTTTTTATTACTTTATTTTTTATTTATTTAATAATCTTATAATGTCCTTTGGCTGATTGGTGCATAGACAAGTCCCAGAGTAGTTATATATAATATATTTATAATAAGATGTACTATTATTATACACTGATTATTCTTCTTTTTTTTTTTTTTCATTTTTTAGCAACAAATATTCACAGTTTTCTTATTGGTTTTATTTTTTTTTTACAACATATTATACAGTTATTACATAACTATTTAAGCACAAACTTAATCATAACAATTACATTATAAATTGTAGTAAGCAAAAATAATAATAAGCAAATATGAAAATGTTTTTGAATTAAAATGATTAAATCAATCTACAATAATTTTAATTTTGGTGGATATTAATTTCTATTTAAAATTTTATAATTAAAAAAATAATAATCAATTTTATTATTATAATACTAGAAGCCAATGTTTTGGCAGTTTTTTAAAGGGATTAAAAAAAAGTTTTTTCCTTGGACAAAAATTGTTATAAATATATAAAAATCAACAATGTTGTTTTGTTTAAGGTAATAAAGACTACAGAAAATTTTATAAATGGCATTACAACTGGACTAAATATGTAAAGTGGTGAAGCTGTTGTATGGTGACTGTACAATACTAATATGGAAAATGAGAGGAAAAACAACAGAACTCAAGCATATAAAAAGGTGAATAAAAATAAATTGGATAGTGAAAATGGTGAATATAACTGTTATATTTTAATAATTGTTAATAAGACATAACTATTAAAAAAAAAAATTGAGTTTTGAGATGTTGAGAAAATGAAACTATTTCTAATCTATGAAATAATCAGTTCAATGTATATAAGAGAAGATAAAAAAAATGCTTCAATGCAAAAAGGAATACAGTTTAAATTAAACATATAATTTATGACTGGTATCGTGAACCACGAAAAAACATTAAATTAAAAATTCACTGATGTCATTGTATAGTAGAATAGTCTACACCCTTAAAAGTCCAATAATATGAATGCTGTAGGCTGGTATTCAGATTAAAAATGAATACTAAGAAACCAAACATTTTATTAGAAAAAAAAATATTTTAGTGCATTCTTTTAGTGGTTATGCTCCTATTCACTTGGTGTCAATATTTTAAATGAAAAGGCTGAATGCTATGTTGTTAGTTTCCAGCCCTAAGGTTATTGTAATTCTACAGCCAGTACATAGCATTTACTATTTTGTGAATGGAATCAGGAAGTATAATTGAATTTTTCAAAGCGGCTAAATTTTAATGGTCATTTGTAATTATACAGTTGCAAAAAACTGAGGGAATGCACTGAATAAGATATAGCCGGAGAAAATAAAAATGTTAAGGGTAAAAACACGTATTGCAGCTATGTGTTAATTGGTTCCTCAGTTCTAGAACTGTTTATGAAACTGTGATAAATAAGGCACTAACAAGTGGCTACAAAATAAGATAAAAATGAATGAGGTTATCGATTTTATAATGATTAGATCATAAGCATTGTTACTGATATGCCAATAATGATGGATAAATTGAAAATAACAGTGACGATTATGTTGAAGATACAGATTATTCACGTCTAGATGTTTTGCAACACAAGTGCAGTTAATACTGTTTTATTGTTAAAACATTAAAAAAAAACTAAGAAATCTTGCTCATAAAAAAAGGTTTATTAAAATTACTGCAAAAGAATACAGGCAAATACTGTAATTAATTGACTTTGGTTTTTTGTAGGTCATACATAATAATTGTTGGATTTTTTATACATTAAGTAACCCCGGCACAGTAATTTCTTTTCAATTACAGCATTCAAATTTTCTTGTTTATAATAAATAAAATATTATTTGTTTACTATACTATTTTATTTCTTACACTACCACAATTTAATGCAAAATAAATACTGGATATTCAGAACAATTCAGACACCAATTAGTTCAGACAATCTAGGTTGAACTGTACTTCAACATGAATTAAATACAGGTTAAAATAAGTCTTCAGCGATGAAATATACCAAAAAGCAAAAATATTGACAAGTTAATTTGAGATAAAATAGTAAAAAATAACAAACAAGTTTATAATGGAATTTATGCAGTAAAATTACAATAGATAAATAAAGAAAGGAAACTATGAAACACATTAAAAAAAAAAAAAAAAAAAAAAAGAGAGCTTAAATGGTGAAAAGAAGCAAATCAAAAATTCTGATACATATTTGTTTGCATAGTAGTGTTTAATCAATGTTAAATATGAAACAATAGGAAATACAGAAAGACAATAACATTTGAAATATGACGTTACAGAATATAAAAAACCTGAATATGTTAAAAGAGAAGTATGCAGCAAATTTTATAAAAATTATCTAACTAGAAAGGTGATAAGCAAACAAGATTTGGCTGTTTACACTATAAGAAAACATGTGAAAAGCATCAAAATAAATTATAAAGGATGTAAGATGCATAAACAATCTAAATATAGAAACAATAAAGTACAAATTTGTTAAAAGAATTAACAGTAATAATCATGGAAACAATGAAAATGATCTTAAGATAATTAATATAATATGGAAGAACAATAATGACCTAAGCTCAATATCATAATAAAAAGAGAGCATTTCCAGTAACACTTTCAGAAATTTTATACTTTCTAAGATAGGCAGAGGACTGAATGAAATTTTTGCAATAAATAATTAATAATGTATCAGAAAAGAATAAATAAAATTCAAAGATATTAATGCAGCAAGTCCTTTTTTAATACAGCACTATTCAACGTCATGAAAAATCCTGAAGGATAACTTAACACTTGAAAGGCATAACTTTCAGTAAAAGAGAATAATAAATAAGGATACCTACAAGGCCTACCTTTTTGCCTCACTGATGAAGCATGACACTTTTTGGTCAAAGTTGATCTTAATTAAGAATTGAACTACAGCAATAATAGTCAGAGAAAGGCTAATATGAACTTAACAAGGGAAAGTACCAATTAGACAAAACAGGAAACTTACTTAAAATTAGCTTAATAAAAACTTTTCTAGAATAATTTTTGTTAAAACAAATTTTTTGTCCTTTCTTACTGCAAAATGTAACCAATGGTTTTTATAAAGGCAAAAAACTTAAAAAGTTTAAATTTTCATTGTTTTCTGGTACATATTATAACAACAGATAAGGAGTTATTGTACCTGAAAACAGTTATAAATCAACATTTGAATAATTCTTTTTCACAAAATGAAAAAACCATTTTTTTTATAATTATAATATTTTATAAATATGATAAGGACAGACTAAATTTTTTTTTCAATCATAGTTTGGACTGTATGCTCAAAACAAACTACAACTACACCAGGGCCACTGTAGTCCTGGTTTCCGTACATTCCTAAATGAACAAATGCCAGAGATTGCTGGAATAATATATAAAACAGTTTAGATAAAATCAAACATTTTTAAGGCAACTTTTAGTCTTTTAATTTTCACACTGATACTTTAATTGAAAAAAAGAAGGAAGAAACAAATACATAAATACACGTAACCAACAAAGTTAAAAAGCTAAGACTTTTTAAAAAAATAGTAAATATAAAACAAGAATAGGTAATTATGAAAGGTATAAATAAAGTAATTTATATAATGAATTGTATTAAAAGCTTTACAGAATAAAAAAATAATTAAATAAAATGGTAAAACTGAGATTAATTAAAAAAAATTTACAGATATCTTTAACAACTGAAAATATCAATGCTACATTATGTTGATTTTATGAATGATTCTACTTTTGACTACAATTTATTTTTTACTAAATGATTTTAATTCTAAAATTGATATTTAAATTATATTAGCATTATTATATTACAACCCAAGCAGCAGAATTTAAGAGAGAAATAAAAACAAAACTTGAGAAAAACCACAAAAAGATTTATTGTACAATTAATATGTTTTACATACATACAAGCATTTTTTTTTTTTTTTTAATTAAAAGAAAGGAAAAATATTAATGACTATTACATGTAATGAAATACATATATACATAAATTTGTCCCATTAATATGATAAATCTTTTTAAATCAATTCATTTTTTAAACTTAATTTTTTTATTTTTATTTTAAACAATACACAACCATCTTATTTAATAATATCATTAATAAAAAGGACCTAAACTGCTACATGATACTGGAATTTGTTTTATTACTCTAAAAAAAAAAAAAAAAACAACTGGCCTTAATCTTTTTTCATCACTGAATGAACACAATTATTTTTATTTTTTTTAATACAACATATATTAAAAACGTGACAAGCTGTGGTACAATAATAATAATTATTATTTCTATAATTAATCTTTATTATTAAATTTATTTTCTGGAATTATCCATGAACTGAGAGATCATAATGTAAAGAATTGATTAGTTTTTATCTTTCTGGTAAGAATGAATAATTAATTCTAGGACAAGTCTCCTACATAAAAAAAAAAAAAAAAAATAGAAAAGTAAGAACACATATTATATTGGCAGTGTTACCAACAAGGTTTGTTCAGTTTTTTAAAAATTAAAAAAAAAAATTATTATATAGAACATCTTCATTCTTCCATGAAAAGAAACTTCAGGGGATTGTAAAAATATAACATAAAATTCTCTGAATCACCGCAGATGAATAAATTATAATAGTTTGACAATCATCTTATAAAAATATACCACTAATTAAGGAACACACAATTCACAAAAAACCTCTTTATTATTGTTTTAGTAATCAAATACAAAAATTTGTTGAACACAACACAATTACTTCATTGAGATAAAAATTAATAAATATTGCTACTGTTAGTCTTTAATAAATAACAAATGAATTAAAAATTAACATACACACAAATTTTTAATACAAAATCCTGTGCAAATCTTTATCAAAATTAATATAAGAATTTAATAAATGCGACTCACTAAAATTTAATTCTAATGAAATAGAATAAAACATTTAATTATACAAAAAAAAAATTCACACAAAGTAATATACACAGCTACAAAAAGGTTTGCTATCTAAAATCCAGATATGTATTAAAGATTTCCCATATTATGGACTCAAGATAAAAACTAAAATGACAGATCTTTAAGTTGTATGATCAGCCTAACTGTAAAAGAAAATTGTATCAAAAATTACAGAAATATTACCATAATTCTATAATGGAATACCATAATATTGCCATAATTTATAAAATGCCATATTCTCACAAATAAATCAAATATTATTAGATAAAAAAGGTGAATTCTACGATAAGTAAATTATCTATACAAATGCTAGAAGATAATGATTACCAATGAAATCAACTGGCATTGTTTTACATTAATGCAAATACAAATTAGATACATTTGACAATACACATGTAGGACAATATTGAAATAATTAAATAAAAATTCCAAAAATACTAACAATGAAATATTATATTGTCATACACAATTAATTTTGTACTGTTTGTTTGCGACTATAAAACAACTTTGATAATGGCTTTTTTCACCCTTTCGGACATGGGAAAAAATGTTTGGACCATCCCTAAAATTCTTGACACTGAACTAAAAGAGATCAAACATGTTAAGGGCAATCCACAACTGTTCTGAACAGATTTTGGATTCTTTTCTATGTACATTCAGATTCACAATGCAGATGGAATGCTTCCTACAATTATCCCCACCTATGTTTAAACAAAATACCATACAGTAAAAATAAACACCTCAAATAAGAAAAAAACCTTTATGGGGTTCACAAACATATCATTTTTGATAATGGTGAATTACCTTATGAAACTGTTAAGATTACAGAAACAAAGAGAAAACCTGAGAAAATTTCACAAGAAACAAAAAAGTTATAATAAAACCAATAAAATAAGCAATGGTTAAAAGATACAATTAATAACAGATTCATCAATCTGTTAAAATTTAGTTGGGTGGAGTTTTTATAAAAACAATGACTTCTTCCATTTCTTTTTAGAGGACAACTGCAACTCCTTTTAAATAATCTACTCCATTATTATAATCATGACAATTTATTATTTTCTAAACCTATCTTATACCAAACTAAGGCAAATAAATAAGCCTGAATATTTAGTATGGTCGAGAGAAATAAAAATCAATAATTTGCACAATGGGAAAAATTAAAACATATACATGTTTTCATTTTTGGAAAATATTTACAACATTCAGAATTTTTATATTTGCATCTTTATCTTGAGGTTATATTCCCTCCCAGAAGTATTTGAAGAAAAAATGTTTTTCAAATTATAATGAAAGATAAAAATTAAAAATGAAGCTAAAATTTAAAGAAAATAGTACATTTAATGAAAAAATCTTACATACATACAAATAATGAATTCAAACCTTAACCTAGCTGCCAAAACAATTACATAACACAAAAATTAATTAAAAATATAATTATTTTGAAAATATTACATAAACTTAAATTTATACTGAAAAAATCTTTATAATTTGGACCAAAATAAAGTGATAATAAAAAAAAATGCCATAAAATATTGACTGTTAAATAGTATAATTATGAAGTACGAGAAATATAAATGTTTCAAAATACGAGCTTAAAAAGCTTGCAATACTAAGTACATAATGCTTGTTACATAATGCAAACAAACACTTATTACATTTTATGTTATCAGAAGATTGTATACTAAACTATGATACTAATGAAAAGTAGAGGTCATGGTGAAGAAATCTCTCACTAAGTAAACTAAAATGAAGGAGGGATATATGATTTATTATTTTAAACTAAATCACTAGTGACTTGTATCTTTCAAGACTCAGAAAACCGAAAGAATTCTGTATGCTGTGCTGATAAATTATTATTAAAATATACAAGTTACAATACAAAGAAACAGTAGGTTTGTTGAAAAAGATTACTGTTATTTTTCTAATTTTTTATTTTATGGAAAAGCCTAATTAATAATAATCAGAGCACAAACACAAAATATGAAATCAAATTTGAAAGATATGTAATATTTTCATTTTTTATCTTGGCTGCACACATACAACCAACCCTTACACATTTCATACAAGGCACTATAACATTTAATTTCATCAGCTAATCAAGAGGACATGTTGGAGCAGTACAATTGCAAAAAAATTGATGGGCCAATAAGAAAAATATACACAACTCTATTAATTTTTCACTGACTTTGCGAAGTAAAAATATATTGTGATAAGAACAAATTTGTAAAAGATGACTATTTTAAAATAGTTAGTTTATTCATTATTTCACATAATAGCAGATACATTTTAGTCCAACTTTCTTGTATGTTTATAATACATATTTAAACGTTGTAGAAAATAAGTATAGATTTGAAGCTCAATCAAATTTATAATCGGCCTTTAAAATAAATGTTAATTTTATTGGGTAAAAACAATAAAAAAAATTAAAATAACTTATATAAATTGAATATCTATGATTAGTGATGTGAAAGTAAAAAATAACTGAAGAAGCATTTACTCGTAAAATAAATAAATAATTATAACTTTTAGACGAAAAAGACCATGATTAGGTAAGTCTATACTCCACTTTACTAAGTTCATAAAATAAGAAGTTATATTAAAAAAAAAAGGTTTCAGGAATGTCACAGTATATTTAGAATTATAAACTGATTTTTTAAAAAATATTTATGTTTTTTTAAAAAATGAACTATATATGTTCTGTAATATATACAAAAAGGAATAAATGGCTTAACTAAGAATTATTAGTATCAATTATATGATGCATAATTAAAAAATAACTGAACTTATTAAATAGTATAGTATTTTTCTACCTGATCAAACTGACATCTTTCATGAATTATGTTCTAAAACACAATAATTCTACGTGCTTAATCGTGTGGATTTCTTTAGTTAACATAAAGTGCTATCCATAATGTTTAACAGATTTAAATTTTACTAACACCTTACCATAAATATTAAATTTGGTTTTCAACTCAAGAAAAAAAAATTTGTAAGATTCATGAAAGATTCAAATATAAATATGTTTTTAATAACGGTTAGCAATTATAAATGTCTGGGATAGCTCACAAAGTCAACAAGTATTATTCCTATTAATAAAAAGTGTAGTGAACATATCCTATTAACATTACAGTTACGACCAGAGCTATTCATTAGCTGAATGGTCAGCTGCAATGCCCAAATTTACAGCTATTAAATTAATTTCTATTGAATCATAAAAACAGATACAAACACATCTTGACTGCTTTCATCTAAAAAATACATATATGACAGTAATTTTAGTTTTACAAAGAGCTACTAAAATTTGTCATTACAGATGAAACAATGTTTTAAATGATTTTGTATTTGTTCTTTCATATGAAAACTTTTTTTAAAATCCCTCCGTACTTCTAAGAAAGAGAACTATAATTTTTGTCTAGAAAGTTTGCCCAGAAGGAAACACAGAACAGCTGTAGGAAATTTGATTGTAGGGACATAACAGACAAATCTAAGAAAATATTAAGAAATTATTTGAGCAGAAGTGAAATCTGCACCACACAGCTTCACCAAGATGAAAAATGTCATTTACACTGAATGGAATGCATACCGACAATTTTGAAATGAGATTTGAAAAACAAAAATGCAAATTAATTTTTAGATACGGTTATTTAAACTTTATAAAAGTTTAAATAACCATTAAACATTACCAAAACTGAAAAACATCTACAGGCCACCTACCTGAAAGTAATGAACCGTACAATTTATACAGTTAATGGATGTTCAATTATTTTTTAAACATACTTCATATATAATAAATGTCAATTTTTAAATAACATTTTAATAAATTTACAAGTAAAATGTTGTAAAGGAACTAATAATCATTTAACAATATATACGATTAATAACCAATTATCCATCCAATACCATAATTAAATAATTATAACATAAATAATACCTAATTTAATAACTTTTTTTAAAAATTATTGTTACTATTATTAATAATTTAAAAAAAAAGTAATTCTACTCTAATATATACTAAAATTAATCCCAAATTATATTTGAGATAAATTGAATTTACGCATAATTCATCCAACCAGTTGATAATTACAGTTGTTTATACATATAATTAACATAAAACTAAATGTAGCATAGAAGAAATATATATATAAATATATATTTTTAATACATAGAGAGTACGAATACAAAATAATGAATTTTAAAATCCTTTTTTTCCATATTTTTTTTTTAATAATAATAATAACAATAACAAATATAACATGTACTAATAATTAAACATACTTATCATTATCGTCATCGTTACCACATCCCTTTGCTACAAAAGTCTGTCAGTCATTATCCAATAAATATTTATATTTTATTAAATCAAAAATAAAATCATTTGATAAAGTGTTAATTATTAATAATTCATCATATTAAAATTTACAAATGTTTAAAAAAATATTATTTACTTACACTGTTACAAAAAATTTCAACAACTTAGAATAAAACTTATATTTTATTTTTGTTAATAAATCAATCAATTAATCCATTAAAAACAATCAAGTTACTTTTTTTTATAAATATTACACACATTATAAATATTTACATTAAAAAGAAACTATATAGATAATAATAATCAATCATTAAAGTGAAACAACAACAATAACAATAATAATTAATAATAGTAGTAATAATAATAATAATAATAATGTTATCACGTTAAATTATCTTGTATCATTTTAATAATAAATAAATAAACATAAATGATGTATTATTATTTATATAATATATCATTACATGTTAAATTATAACAAACAAATAAGTAAATAAACAAATAAATAAATAAATAAATAAATAAATACTGTCATGTATTCTAAGAAACTTGGGTTAATAAATATATCCTAACAAAACAAAAAAAAAGAAGAAAAACAAAGAAAAACATACTAGTTGGTATATATAAATTAGGGTCTCTTTCTTGTTTAATAGAATATAAAAAAAAGAAAAAAAAAAAAAATAGGAGCGTTATTCTATTAACAATATTAATTATTAGATGGTCTTAACTGATATTTACAACAGTAATTATTTGGTGGTAGTTGTAATAGAAGTAACAATAGTATTAGCAGCAGACATAGTAATTTTACTAGTTGAAGTAACTGTGATCAAATCGCTGTCATTAGGTACCGCAGTTATAACTGTAGCTGTATTATCACCATTATTATTAAGATTACATGACATAGGAGGAACTAAATGGTACGCTGGTCAAACAAAGGCAGATGTCATATGATATAATTGCATAAGAACTTGCATATGAACCGGTAGACATGACAATCGATCGTGCGTGTTTGAGTCTAATGCGAGCCAAGACAGAGCATTGTAGCCTTCAAGTACATACCTTAAAAAAGAAACAGAAAACAATTAAAAAATATTTCATATTACTTTATTTAACAAATAAAATAAACATTTAATTTAGTCTAATAAACATTTTATTAGACTAAACTGTATTAACAAGACTCATCACTGAAGAAGGTAGATTCAAGTAGAGTAATCTCATTGGCCACTCTCTGAAAAGTTGAGGAGAGTTTTAAGAAACTGCAGGTTCAATTACTGTCTGCTGTACTGATAAAGTTCACAAATTTAGGGTCTGTATTCAATTAACTAAACACTTTCAATGTGGAATGATAATTGATCTTGCATAACAAACAGAAATTAGTTTGTTTTCTGAAATTTATAAATGTCTGTATAATTAGTAAATTAAATTGTATTTGTTCAGTTAGATATTAGTTCTTAAACTGTGAAAATTTATTATGTGGTGTGATTTTCTCTTAGCATCCACATGGCTCTAAGAAAAAACTATATTTTTGTAATCTACTACATAAATATTGCACACAGCTTGTTAAAGAGGAAATTGTACAAAAATTATAAAAACCAAATAGAAATAAATGATAACCATTTTTGCATATAAATGATTTATAATGTAACAGTATGGGATTAAACAAAGTTACTGACTTACTTCTGTTACCACATCCATTAGTGGAGTTTGCCTAATAACATCCTCAACAACATATGCAACGTATGTATGTATTTCGATCATGTACCACTCTCTCTTTCTCTCTCTTTTTTTTTTTTTTAGCATCCTCCCTACAGTTCATCAGTAATGTTCGGCTTTGAAGCCTGGTCACAGTTGGCATCTTTCATATCTTACAAAATTAATGTTTTATCCTTCATAAAAAAAATCCTTCTGGCCGTTAGCCAGTTGTAGCTATATAAATAAATATATTGCAGTTATCTCTTTATTTATCTTGTGATAATCCCTGGTATCGATCCAGAGAAGAAAGGTGGGGTGTTGAGGAGATAAAGTACTGATTGTAAATGCTGTTAGCATAATGCAACAAAAGTAAAGATGGTGTGAAGATAGTTTGCTTAACAAACAGTCATAGGACAGGAAAGTTCAGAATTAAACTTTCAACTTGTTCGGCAATATTTTGGTTTATTAACTATCTACCAGAATTTTACTACTATGTCAGGCTGTTGTTGCCACTGTTTTTATCAACATTTTTTTCTTTGTGCATTCCCAAAAGAATCATAAGCAAAATGCTAGCTGAATCTTTCAAACAATCTAAGTTTGGATATTACGGAGCTTTTAGCAAAACTTGATAAAGTGCTTGTTTGGTTTAAAATCAGACACTCAGCGCTGCCTATGAGCAGCTTTAGTACTAAGAACATTCTGTATACTATTCAGTCGGAGTTGGACTGTGATAGAGTAAGCATGCACGCCAGTACGGCCTCTGCATCATAGTACATAGTATTAACAATATTTAACTATCAATCAGTGTGTAATTATTTTATGTATACTACAGTCCATTATTCTGCTACAACGTACAGCCCGTAACATTGGTCCTCCGAGCCCGATATTTATCATTGGTCCTTTCGGACCGGATCTTTTACAATGGGTGTCCGAACCAGATATTTTTTGTGTGTGCAGAACATAGTTTGCGTATAATATAGTTGCGTAATAATATCGATAAGAAGTGCGGTTAATATCCATGTATAATACAGTAATTACAATTCGACTTGGAATGCAGACCTTGGTGCTAAGTAAACAGCCATTTCGTCGTGACCTTCAAGTCAGGCTACCTGCTGCCAGTGGCTTATCTTATTTGTTTCAGATAAGTAATAACAAATTGGGAATTATCAGTTCCTTATTTACGTTCCTATCTATGATATAGACTTACATTTGTATTCCTTCATTTGATTCCTTTATCATTCACATTATTATTTCTTACTGATTAATTCCATCCATATTTCCGATATTTTTAATAATTTCTTATTTTCCTATAAATCTTTAATTTACGTTGATAGTTATATCTATAAGTATTTTATAAAAATTATCATTATGTCTCCTGAAGTAGAAATTACAACTTTGAAAAAACAACTAGGAGTATGTAAGGCTCAATTATCACGCACAAAAACATTTCTCGATAAATGTAATAATGAGACACCAAAAAGTAATATTAAAGTTTGATATGATGCAATGCCAAATATTTTAGATAATTTTAATAAAACACAGAGTTTGCTAGAAGTACAGGACGAGAAAGATTACGATACGCATTTAGAAGATAGGTTAGATTTTGAAGACAATTATTATGAAATTAGGACGCAAATGGAAGAATATTTAAAGGAAACATCAGTTTCAGAAACCCAGCACGTTAACTCACATCAATGTTGCATTAACGAAAATAAAACTTCAGTAAAATTACCAACTATCAATTTACCTCGTTTTAACAGTACGTACGAAAATTGGATGCCTTATGCAGATGCATTCAAGGTATTGGTTCATGACAATAAAGACGTTAGTCCAATTCAGAAATTCTACTATCTGAATTCTACACTGACACATGAAGCAGCTCAATTAATAAAAAACTTAGCTGTTACTGATGCTAATTACCCGGTTGCTTGGAAATTGTTACAAGACCGATATGAAAACAAGAGATTGGTTGCATCGGCTCATGTTAGAGAAATAATTAATATTAAGTTAGTTAGTAAGGAAGACGCCAACGAATTGCGTCAGTTTATCAATACGGTGATTAGTAATTTTAATGCTCTCAATGTTCTAAATATTCAAACACCAGTTCATGAAGTAATTTTAAGTCAACTGTATATAGATAGATTAGATGCCAAAACCGGACGAGAATGGGAATTAAAAAATTCTACACAAGATTTTCCATCTCTCATAGATCTTTTTGAATTTTTGGAAAATAAATGTCAAGCCTTGGAGGCTTTAACCTCTTCAAGCAGTAATAAACAAAAAACAGTGTATGAACGGCAAAAATATAAACCTGTTCGACATTCTAGCTCATATGTTGCTACTAATTCCAAAGTATGTGAATGTTGCAATCAACCTCACACTTTATACAAGTGTTAGAAGTTTAGTAATTTAAGTGTTTCTGATAAATCTAAGTTTGTTAAGGATAAGAAGTTCTGTTACAATTGTCTTAGATTAGGTCATTTAGTAAGGAATTGTTCCTCTGGAGGCTGCCGAATTTGCAAGGGCAAACATCACACCTCATTACATATAAGTTCACAAAATAATTCGTTTAAATCTAATAGCAATAATGATTCAGATTTAAACCAGAGGACTTGAGGACTTGAACATCATAGCTCTTTTAACACATATTGTTCGCTCAAATCAAGAGTGCAATCGAATATTCTTCTTTCTACAGCGATTGTTAAGGTCCAAGATAGTCAAGGAAGATTACAACCATGTAGATTGCTATTAGATTCAGCTAGCCAATCAAACTTCATTACTGAAAACTGTGTTGAATGTTTAGGTTTAAGAAAAATTTGTCAGTCGGTTCCAATTATGGGTATAAATAATACTCCTACTAAAATAAATTATAGTGTGGACGTACAATTATTTTCTACTTATAACGATTTTAGTATAAATATTTCTTGTTTAATGTTACCACAAATATGCAATATGCCATGCAATGTTATCAACTACAAATCATGGAATCTGCCTTCGAATTTAAAATTATCTGATCCAGAATTTTATAAACCAGGAAATATTGACATGTTAATAGGCGCTGAGCTATATTTCGAAATTATGAAATGTGATAAAAGGGTAAGACCAGGTGGGTTTCCAGTTATCTTTGAAACTGAATTAGGATGGATTCTATCAGGAAAATATCCATCAGAAAATACCTCTTCAAGTCCTCAAACCACATGTTTAACATTAACAAATGATCAACTTCAACAACAGCTCAAACAATTTTGGGATTCAGAAGAGTTGGTTGTTCTACCCACGGCTAAGGAACAAGACGAGTGTGAACAGTATTATTGGAACACAACAACCCGAGATTCTTCAGGTCGTCTTATCGTCAGACTTCCTCTAAAGCCAGATCATTTACCTTTAGGAGACTCGTTCGATCAAGCAACTTTGCGATTTCAAGCGTTAGAGAAAAGACTTCAAAGGAATCATTCACTTCGTCTGGAATACTCAAAATTTCTTCAAGAATATAAGGAACTCGGTCACATGAAGCCAGTGCCTCTTCAAGGTAATGATTGTAAACAACAGTTCTTTATTCCTCATCATGCCGTTTTTAAGCAAAATAGTACCACAACTAAACTTCGGGTAGTTTTTGATAGTTCAGCTAAAACATCCACAGGAACTTCTCTTAATGACATCCTAATGGTTGGTCCTACTATACAGCAAGACTTATTTTCGATTATGGTAAGATTTAGAACCCATGCCGTTGCGTTTACAGCAGACATTGAGAAAATGTACCGCCAAATTAAAATTCATCCAGACGATTGCAGCTTACAACGCATTCTTTGGCGGAATTCGCCAACTGATCAAATTCAATGCTATGAGCTTCAAACGGTTACTTATGGCACTGCCTCAGGTCCATTCTTGGCTACAAGGTCCCTACAACATCTAGCAGGAGAAGAAAAACACACGTACCCAAACTGCAGCCAGAATTTTATGTCGTGATTTCTACATGGATGATTTAGTTTCTGGAACTAATGACATCAACCCAGCTCTGGCAATCCAATCAGAGTTAATAGAGTTATTAAGGTCTGGTGGATTTCAACTGAGAAAATGGAGTTCTAATCATAAATCACTTTTAAATTCATTACCTCAAGAACTTGTAAATACAAAAACATCAATTCAGCTTGAGAAAAAAGATAGCATTCAAACTTTAGGCTTTAAGTGGTTTCCTCAACCAGATGTGTTTTCTGTTCCCTTCCAAAATTCCACCATTTAAGGACATAGTAACAAAAAGAGAAGTAGCGTCTACAGTAGCTTCCATTTATGATCCAATTGGTTTAATCAGTCCTATTGTAATCTCTTACAAAATATTTTTGGAATGATTGTGGCTTAGTGGTATTGGTTGGGATGATAACTTACCATCATCATTGCTCCAGAAATGGCATGTTTTGGTGTTACAACTTTCTTTAATTCATGATATTAAAATAAATAGAAGAGTTATTATCAATAATCCTATAGATATTGAAGTTCACGGTTTCTGCGATGCATCACAACATGCATTTGGTGCTTGTCTGTATTTGCGTTCTGTCTGAGGGAGAGATTTTAGTTCAACTACTTTGCTCGAAATCTCGTGTCGCACCAGTTAAAACTGTCAGCATACCACGGTTAGAGTTGTGTGGCGCTTTACTGTTGTCAAAATTGTTACAAAAAACATTACCAATCCTGAATTTGTCTATTGAAAGGGTTCATCTTTGGATGGACTCCAAAATCTGCTTGGCATGGATCTCAGCTCCTGCATCGAAGTGGAAAACGTTCGTTGCGAATCAAGTTTCACAGATTCAAGATCTAACAGACATCAATGACTGGAAACATGTCGCTTCGTCAGACAATCCTGCTGATCTCATTTCCAGAAGTTCCAATCCAGAGAGTTTAGATAAAGGCATCTGGTGGTGTGGACCAATCTGGTTGTATTTACCCTCCAGTTCTTGGCCTAATTCAGACAGTTATGATGTTCAAGATACTCCAGAAGTACGACAAACGGAAACTAGTTTGACATGTGTTTTTCCACCAAATGACGATTTAGTTTGTAAGTTTTCAAGTATTTCTAGATTAACACGAGTAGTTGCCCTATGCAAGAGATTTATTAATAATTGTCATAATAAAAAGAAGAAAACAGGAAATCTTAATACTGTAGACATTCAAGATTCATTACAACATGCATCTGGATGGTACAGCAACAAGTATATTGTCAAGAAATTAATGATCTTTGATCAACTTCTACTGTTCCTAAAAAAAGTGAGCTTCTTAATCTTCATCCTTTTCTCGACGATCGTAACATAATTCGAGTTGGAGGAAGGTTGAATAATGCTGATATTGCGTATGATATTAAACATCAGATTATTTTGCCACCAAAACATCTTACGATGTTGATCATCAAGGCTGAACATTTGAGGTTATTGCACGCTGCACCTCAATTATTGTTAGCTTCACTAAGACTCAAATATTGGATACCACGAGCTCGAAAGGTAATTAGAAGTGTTATTCATAACTGTGTAACATGTTTTCAATTTAAGGCATCTTCGGCTAATCAATTAATGGGTCAGCTGCCCAAACACAGAGTAGAGTTTAGTCGTCCTTTTCTTAACTCAGGAGTAGACTATGCGTGACCATTTCAAATCAAGTATGGAATCCGAGAAGTAAAATAACAACCAAATGTTATGTTGCAATTTTTGTAAGTCTTGCAACTCATGCTATTCACATAGAGCTAGTCAGTAATTTTACATCACAAGCCTTCCTCGCAGCCTTAAGACGTTTCACTGCAAGAAGAGGTCACGTTGCCAACTTGTATAGTGACAACGGCACCAATTTTGTTGGAGCCAACAGCGAGTTAAATTCATTGAGGAAACTCTTTCACGACAAAGAATTTAATACAGACATTGAAAATTACGCTGCCAAGTCACAGCTCAAATGGCACTTCATACCAGCTAATTCACCTCATTTTGGGGGCCTGTGGGAAGCAGCTGTGAAGTCAATGAAATACCACCTCAAAAGAGTCATAGGTAAAACTTATCTAACTTTCGAAATATTTTCTACCCTTTTATCCGATATAGAAGCTATCCTCAATTCTAGACCTATTTCTACTTTATCCGATGACCCTAGCGATCCATCTTACTTGATACCTGGACATTTTCTTATTGGTAACCCTTTAATAGCACTACCTGAACCCAATTTGTTAGATATAAAATATAACAAGCTTCAGAAGATACGACAGAGTCTTTGGTCACGATGGTCTCACGATTATCTCCATGGTTTGCAGCAGCGCAGCAAGTGGAAGTCACCCTCCGAAAATCTTCGACCAGGTCTAGTAGTGCTAGTGAAAGAAGAGAAGACAACTTACTATCTCAATTTTGGTAAATGGCTGTAATAGACAGTGTTTTCCCAGGTAAAGATGGTCTAGTACGCGTAGCTCAGTTGAAGGTAGGCAGCACGATTTCAAGAGACCTATTACTAAACTTGTGCCATTGCGAATAAACTGAGACAATGTAATTAATATTGATCAAAGATCAACGTGCGGGGAGTATGTTTGGTTTAAAATCAGACACTCAGCGCTGCTTATAGGCAGCTTTAGTACTAAGAACATTCTGTATACTATTCAGTCAGAGTTGGACTGTGATAGAGTAAGCATGCACGCCAGTACGGCCTCTGCATCATAGTAACATAGTTAAATATTGTTAATCTTATAAATATAGTATATTTAGTTATCAATCAGTGTGTAATTATGTTATGTAAACTACAGTCCATTATTCTGCTACAACGTACAGCCCATTGTATTGCTGTTCATTGTATTTCAATATTACCCACAAAATATGACAGTCATTTAATATGATTGTACCCAAACAAAGTGTCAAAGTTGCCAGTCGATATAAAACTGATTGTCAATTTGTAAACCCCAATTTTAGTTATATAATTTCAATTTTTGTCTAAATCTTTTTACAGTGTAGTATCATAACAAACTAAACCGTGAATTTATAAGATGCATGCCTCAGGAGAATGAGTAAAGAAAACACACTAAATAAAGATATAGTATTTTAAAAAGATGAAACTCAAAGAAATAATAAAATACCTTAGGACATCAGTAGTATATTGTGAATCTAATGGATGTCCAGCCGAAGCTGACTGTTGTTGAAGAAGTTCATCAGAATTCTGTTGAATGGCAGTGCTATGTAGATGTAATGCATTCTTTAAGAAAGCTGGGCAAACTGTTTCAAGATGTGGACAAGCTGACCAGAACCAACGTGGCATTCTTCCTGTAGGTGCTGTTGATACAAGGTAACCAAGAGCTAATGGCTGTTGTAACAATGTTCCAACTTCCTCTAGAATGTCACCACCCTTAAACAAAAAATAAAATGAAAGCTATACACACATTAGACAAATACTGGATAAAAATGATAACTTCTGTTCTGAAATATAAATTAATTTATGTGCTTCTGCACATCTTAGACCATTTTTACGAGACAGAACCATAAAAATATGCTATATCATAATTTACCAAAATTAAATTTATTCTATGCACATGGAATTCATGAAAGTAAAAATTCATGTAATGTCACAAACATAATGAATGGAGTATGCGGACTTATGTACTTCATTTTGGTCTTGGGGATCTTACATGAACAGAAAGATTCATGAATGATTCTTTTTCAAGAGAAAAACAAATAATTTCCAGAACTGTGTTCACAAGTAGGACATGTTAAAAATAGTTAAATAAAAATTCCGAGAACTCTAACTGATGCCAACTGTGGCCAGGTCTTTGAAACCTGGCCACAGTTGGCATCTTTCACATCCTACAAAGTTAATTTTTTATACTTCATAAAAAAAAATCCTTCTGGCTATTAGCTTTTTGTAGCTATCTAAATAAATATGATGCAGCTATCTCTTTATTTATCCTGTGATAATCCCATAGTATCAATTCACAGAAGAAAGGTGTGATGTTGAGGACGACCTCCCCCCTCCTTCAAGACCAACATATTCTTTGTCTTGGGGAGGGAGTCTTAACTAAACTAAGGCTCAATTTAATTAAAAAAAGATTGAAAACATATCATGAACAAGTAAATATAGCTATTCCATCAAAATATTCAAAGAGATAGACTATTTATAATTACAAAATTAACTTGTTTAATAATGTACAATTACTAATTGTTTTTAATAAATAAAAATTTAACATTACTGAAAAGTAATCAAATTTAAGAATAAAAAAACATTTTACAAAAAAAAAAAAAAGGTTATTTTAAAAAGTTAGTAGCTGTTTTAAGTAATATACGTGATGACAAATTAGTAATAAAAGAAAATGAAATACCCTAGAAGGTCCATTGCAAGGAAATGGGCTATGATGATCATCTTGTCCGGGCATACAAGATGGTGAACCAGGATGCGATGAGTCACCGCCTCTTGCTCGTGGACTACCAGTAGGACTACGAACACCACCAGCTTCTGTGTCTGGCCATGTGAATATGTCATTAAAATCACCCATACCATCTGGCATATCATCATTCAGGGCTTTAAACAACTCTTCATCTCCTAATTCTGGACCATTAATATGCTGTTCTTGAAATGCTGTCTGCGATGACTGTAAAGAAAAGTGTCATTAAAAACCATAGAGGTACAAGCAAAATTAAAAATATATAGACATCATTTTTTATCTCACCTTTAAACTTTTGTCCATTTTTTAAACTCAATCTGGAATTATTTATCTAACAGGAATATGTTTTGCTATATCAACAAAACTGCTTCAATTCAGTAACAGAAATCAATGTTCCATTATCACAAATCATTTATAATCAAAAAGTAAAAAACAAAAATTTGTTTTATATTTAATTTTGAAATTTATAAAATTTCTTAAAACATGAATGTAGCCTACAACAAAAGTATGAATTTATGCATTCTCTGCTTAATGGAAACTAGTGTGTCTTAACTTTAGTGATTTAATAGAAATGATTTTTCACACCTTCTTCAACAAATCTTTACAATAAATCAATAAATTGTATTTTTTCACATTTGTTTAAAAACAATCCTATCAAAATCTGTATGAAGTTCTCTTGAACTTTTTTGAACCGATAAAGCATGCCCCCACATAAAGTAAATGTAGGCACAAGAGTGCCAAAATAACTTAGATGTACTGAATATAAAAAATATAAACAACAAAAACAGGCTCTTGATAAAATAAATATATTACCTGTGTTGTAGCAGATGTAGGGAAGACTAGTATATGCGTACAAGTAACATCTTGAGGTGTTGACAGTTGACTTTTAATAGATGTTTGACTGAACCTCTCATCGGGTGTAAATTGATCTGGCATCATACGAAGAGCAGAATCAGGTTCCATCGAAACAAGACAGGCACTGAGAATGCAGGGCATGTCATGCGGATAAAGGAGTGAGCACTGACCACAAATTTCTTTTAAATGCTTTGATGCTTTTAGTAGTGATTTACGACTTAACAGCCAACTCCATCCTGTGAAAAATCATGCTTTACAAAAATCTGAATAAGATAAACACAACAATCAAACCACTAATCATAATAAAAAGATATTCTTTACAATAATGAATTTTCTACATTTAAGAATAGGAATACAACTTTGAAAAACAATTTCTTTCAATAATTATTTATAGATCAAAATTAAAATAAAATATTTTCATTTAAACTTCCACAGTACAAATTTTTATTTGTAATATGTACTGAAGTAACTCGATCAATAATAATATCCTGGCAAATATAGTTTACAAAAAAAAATCTATTTAAAACAGAATATTACAAAGTGATTTAATAAATTACTAATATTTGATAGCAAGAATATAAGTTTTATAAAACCAGCATCATTTATCTGTACAAGTTTTATCTATTTTATACAGAATTATTTTGTTTAATTATGAGAATTAAGGTACTTTTCTCTGATAACAGAAAAGTACATAAAAGTGCTACTGATTGAACAAATGAAGGTCTCTGAAATTCTTGTACAAATATAATTATTATAAAGTTACATTAACTTACATAGAAGGGGAAGAACAATAAAGTTCATTCTATAAAACATTATCTTCTATTTTCTATGTACATGAAATTAACATGTTATTCCATTTATGAATGGTGGGATCACACAAGAGAATGTTCAATAGGACCTTATAAGAGAAGGTCCAGTAAACATAGGAGTATGTTCATACTTTTTTAATCTTTTTCTTTCAGATCAATTTTTAATTGGCGAAAATTAAAATAAAAACTTCTACTCTAAACTGCGTGAGAATGTTTCCCATTTCTTCTGTGTGACAATGTTTCCCATTTCTTTAAGTATTTAACAACTGGCTTTTGGACTGGTTGGGGGTTCAAGGTTTGATTCTCGGCAATGTTCAATGACCATTTTTTATCTACCAGCTCTTTCTCACTGAAAAATATATATAAAGATATGTACAAGGTAGTAATAATAAGTTACTTAAAACGAATCTTAACATTGGAAATATACTTCTGGAATATCTCAAGAGCTTATAATCTGATCCTTTTCTCAGTGTTATTGAGGATAGTGCTAATGTTAATGATACTGGTCCTAATGTTAAAATGGTTTAGTATGTGACCAAATAAAATGTTTGATCTGTTTTCTGTTTGTTCATTTTTTTTTGTTTTTATAAGTTAGCACTTGCAAATTTTATATATTACTGAAGTAAGTTGAGTTCAAACGATTTACATGCAGAAATTTAACATTGTATTAAGTTCATTTTATTAAAGCACATAAAAACATCAACTCAACATACTTAAAACAATACAAAATTCGCAGAATTTGATAAAAACAACAAATTAAATAATCAAACATGAAAGAGGTTGAGTATGTTATTTAATCAAAACTAATGGGGGTATCCTAATCATTTTAAGACATGCATCATTAATAGCATCATCTCAATACAAATGAGGAAAAAACTGGATTATAGTTCTGAAAAACTGGTAATAAGTAATTTTATTAAATAAAAGTTTTTTATATTTCATAATGAAGAATGTGACGATGTGCACATTATTCATATATATTAAATATCAATATTGATATTGTCAATATTGGCTGATAACCCAACAGTAGGTAATTATTTATTTAAGAACCTGTTTTTGTTGTTTATATTTTTTATATTCAGTAAATCAAAAGCCAATATTGATAATGTCAATAGCGAAATAATGTATTAATCTACATATTGATATATTCATGCTTGGATGTGGTTCATATGTAAATTATTAAATAACAGTATTACAGAAAAGGATATAATAAAGGTTTAAATAATAAATATTAATATGTTTTTTATTCTGCATCTGTATAAACTAATCTCTATTTTGTTTGTTCAGGACATTTACATTCATTAAACAGCACTGTAAGTACCAATAGATATATATTAATTGGACAGAAGGCAACCCTCCTCCACAGCATAGCCCGACCTATCTTCTTACACATATACGTAAAAAAAACCCTGTTAAATCCAGTTCACTTCAATCTTCATTAGCTAATCTATAAAAACAAACATTCTATTTTTTTTTATTGAAACTATTCTATTGCTTATGAACAGACAATTCTCCAGTAATTAAATTCTTGGGCAAAAATCATGGAAAATATGAATGAAGAAAATATTTCAAAATTTCTTGTTTTATTGTATAAGATTAGCAACAAAATGTTCTTAGCCGATTAGACATGAGAAAATAATTTATGTTTTGGTAATACTCTTTTTTTCATTTTTTTCAGGGTGAAAAACACTTTTGTGTTATCATCCCCCAAAAACGATATTTGTTCTTCAAAAACTGAACAGTTAAAGATTAATTAAAAACTAAGACCCCAACATGCAAAAATACATCTTCAAAGTAAAATGCCTGTACCGCATGCTAAAAGAGAAATAACAACATAAAGATATATCTCGAGAAATAAAGTCGCAATCTGCATTACAGCAACTGGCATGAATATTTGGAACGCACTACCGTAATTTATATATTTGAATATAAATGGGCAGCTAATATAAATTGTTTGCACGTTAGCCGCTAGTTAAACTTGTGACGCAATGCCACATAACAGGTACAATCCGTAAGGATGTGGTGCACTGTGAGTCTGAAGTCACAGCAAGCACAAATTGTTGCATCTATTTGAGTCATCAGATATCAATGAGTGAGCCTAGCGTGTCCTATTCGCAAATGGCAGATAATAACCTACTCCTGACAGTTACTTCTGCATGAGGAGCTCCACAGTGAAACACTGTTTTTAACCGGGTGAAGTTTATTTCTCAGAGTAGCATTCACTCACTTTGTCACTAATCATGAACTACCCTCTTCAGGAAACAGACATGATCATTAGAAGCAACACAACTGGTAAAAGGCGGCCGAAAACAGTCCTCTTTTGCCACACTGTCTGCGTGAAATTCCTATATGGCTGGGGATCCTCCAGCCATATAACAGTGAGCAGAAGCTCACTGTTGTATTACGACTAATCATTTTAGAAGTAACACACTGAATCTCACAAACAACAGGGTGTCTGGAGTATATGTCTCTAATTGCCTGTAAGGCACTCATGGAATCTGAGCAAACAAGAACACTTCAAAATTTTGGGCTAACCATATTAAGGCCTAATTAACGACATACAGTTCTGCAATGAAAATACTGGTGTTGCTGGGAAGGCCAAACACGTGTTCTGTTGCCAACCACAACACCACAACCAACCGAATTAACGTTTATAGAACCATCTGTATTAACTCTTTTAACATCAGGATTCACGCTTTCTAATATTTTAAAATTTGTTTTGTACGATAACTGGTTTTGTGTTCTTTTTATTACATTGACAAAGATAAATGCAGTAATTAATGAGAGAAGGCTGCCAAGTGGGGCGATAACATGGACCAACATTAAGGTACTTTAAATACCTTTTCGATTTAATTTAATGAAAATATATTTCATCATAATAAAGTTTCTAACAATTTCAATTTAAAAATTTTACTCATACACAAAATCCATATATTTATATTATTCTCCGGAACCTGGGAGGTTCCAGAGGTCATTCAATCATCAGCCCATAATATAAAGCTTAATGTTTTTTATTATTCCTCAATGTGAAGAAGTTCCTTGCCAGTCAGTCAGTATCAGGTAGGAAACAATGACAATATCATGAGCTTTGCAAAACCAACTTTCTTCATATGTTGCATCACTTTAGGAGAAGCGTATTTGACTCTACAATATGTCAAAATATTGGGGTTATGCTGAAAAATAATTAATGGGTGGTCTTTCTTGTAATAACATCATTTTAAAATACAATGTCATTACTTTTAAGTAGCCCAACTTACTTTCTAAATGAGCCTTGAACGTAAATTATTAATTACAAATGTAGAATTTCTGATAAATAAGCAAATAAAACTATTATCATACGTGAAATGAAAAATACATTTAACTGAATAACGGCATTATATAATTTATGTTTTAAATATAGTAGAATTACCTTTCAATTCTCCATGCCCTATTCGCCCAACACGACCGACAACCAGTCTCCATGGTGTTACACTCTTTGACATCACACCCAAAATGAAATCCATCAGCTTTTGTAGTCCAACACGCCTCGCTGACGCCTTTCTTCTACGGGTTCTTCAAAACACATTGATATACCCACTTTAATTTCACACAATGTTTTCCTAATATTCAAGATAATGCAAAAAAACCAGAAATACGTTGACTAGTTTTATAAAAAAATATTTGAAATTAGGACTTTTCACAATAAAGAAGACTAATAAATTAATTTTGTTAATTTCTTCTTATTTTTTGTAGAATTTACTCAACTCCCTACATGTCAATCTTAAAACCTCCTGTATCATTAACATTAACTATAACTCAACATAGGAAATATGATAAAAGAAAAAAGATTATGAGAGGATAATTGTTTTATTTCACACAAAATATTTATGATTAAGAAAAATTATATTTCATAACAAAATTTTACATTAAAAAAAAATTAAGAGAAATTCTGCATTAAAAAATAAATATTTTAACCCTTTGGTACTAGTTTTGATGCAAACAAGCCAACCAGGAGAGGTCTCCTGGCTATGTTATGTTGCCTTTTAAAACAGTTGAATTTATCTAATAATTAAATTGAATCGGCTTCTGTTAAAGTTAAGTGTAAACTTAACTAAATTACTGTGTGCAATTCTAAAGCATGTACACATACAATCACAAGCACCCAAAATCAAAGTGTTATTCACTTCCATCTTGATAACCGTTAATCATAAATTCTAAGAAATATCTTAGATACTATAAATACAAGTTAGATCAAGCATGACTGTTTAACTAACATAGAGAACAAACAAAAAATTAACAGACGTTCAATGAATGTAGAGAAACACAGAAGAATGCCTGATTTAGAGTTCTATTCTACTGCTTTTATAAAAATATGACATTAAGATGCAGTTAAAAAAATTTTCTAATACACTATATAGAAGCATATGCTTGATGCAAAGCCTAATGTGCCTCTACATCCTGTATTTAGTACAAGTGAATGAAACTACATGAGTACAGTAGTAGATCTTAGTCAACATGACACAACCTTTTACAGATATCGTTACAAAACTAAAAGGTTAATCGACTGTAGAATCTTAAAAAAAAATAAAATATATATATATATATACACTTCTCTTTATACTTTTAAAAAAACTAAATTTTTCATGAATTTCAAACACGTATTAGGATTTATGTAATCCTCGAGAAGATTACTATAGTAATCCTTGTGTAACGAAACTGTACAGCGATAAAATATGAATTCATCATGGATGAGTTATACCTCAGTAGTTTAGGCTGAATTATTCTCTGTCGCTTCGAAGTGCAAGTACAATTACTGTTTTATGCGTATAATATTGTACTGTAAGCTATCACTTGTCTAGCGCCATGGCATGCCAATAAACAATTAAAAATTTTGTTTAGTTTTTGTTATTGATGTTTATAATAACATCATTTGTAATGCTTATTATGAATATTCATTCACTGAAAGAAAGTATTTCAGTCTGTGTTATCGTGTTACTCCTTATTGTAAGATACAGTTTTATAGTTCTTTATTTAAGTTTTATTCAGGGTTATTTTCATTAATTTACCCAGTGTTTTTTTTTTGCCCATCAGGTTTTAACGAGTGGAAATGTAAACCAGTAAAACCAATCTGAAATAAAATAAAATCAGTAACAAATATATATATATAACCTTAAAACAAGATAACCCTGACACTGCAGTCAGACAGATTGCTCGGAAAGCATGAACAGCAGCAGATGTTAATGAAAGAACAATTTTTAATATAATAAAGAAACACAAAATTGATGGTAAACATGTTAGCCCAAAAAAGACTCGGCATATGAAAACAATTGAAAAGTTGGACGATTTTATTAAAACTACTATAAAAAAAAAAGTCTATTCATTTTATTTCAATGATGAGCTTCCTAACTTGAATAGAATATTAAATGCCGTTAATATTGATTCTGAACTGTCAAATTTTTCTATAGGTAAATCATATTTTAAAATCAATGAATTTTCTTTTCATGTCCAGAAAAAATAATTATTGATTGAACATGAAGATATTATTTCATGAATATCTAAGAGGAACATTTAGGAGAAATTAAGTGATTTTATGAAGAAAATAAGACAATGTATTATCTAGATGAAATTTGGGTTAATGTGGGACATGTATGGGTGGATAAACAAATAAAGAGCACAAAAACGCTTTTATGGAAGGTTTGATAGCCAAGGTGAAACTCCAGCCGGAGAAGGTAAATGATTAGTAGTAACAAACATAGCAAGTGAAAATAGATTTTTAAATGGTGGTTTATGGCTATTTGAATCCTAATCTTCTTCAGAGTATCACGATGAAATGAATGGTGACAATTTTATACAGTGGTTTAAAAACATTGTTGAAACTGTGGCTGAAGGATCCATCACAGCAATGGAAATGTGCCGTACCATTGCCTGAAAACTGAAAAGATTCCTAATGTTTTGACCTGAAAATTGGAAATTGCTGAATGGTTAAAATCAAAGAAATTCATGTACACTGAAGACATGTTAAAAATAGAACCTATATTATTAGTAAAATTAGTTACAACAAAAATATATTCATTATAAAAGGGATGAAATCGCAAAATTGAAGAAATTGTGTCGTGCTGCATCTTCTTCTATACCATTGCAATTTTAACTGGATAGAATTGATTATGGGCACAAGTCAAAGGCTACATTGAGGGTAATAACATAACATTTAAGTTAAGCGATGTAAAAAATCTACTGATAGAAGATGTTAATGGAATAGATGCATTGGAAAAATGGAAAAATTGTATTCAACATTTAATTAAAAAATAAAACACGGGAAGTGGACAGTTTATATGAAGATATTGTAATACATTTGGAAAAATATGACAATAGCTAAATAGACAGCAGCTTTTTGGGTATTGAAGAAATACACTGAGGTAACAAATATTTTTTCCAGTTTTACTTGAAAAAACTTCAATATAGCGGTAACATACTTTTAAAATTTTTATTTTTAAAATAAATATGTTTTTTTATCACAGTTTTGGAAATTACTTAATAGAACAAATTATTTTTACATCATTTTATGTTAAAAGTAAAGATAAGTGTTTTTTTCTTGGATGGATTGTGCTAAATTAAAATTAGCATCATCATACTGTTAAGTTTTCATTTTCTGCACGCTTACATGAAACAAATTTTAAATAAAACTGAATTTAAAGAACCTATAATAAAAATCTTATTCTAAGAAAAGAAATATATTTTCATGTTATTTACAATCACTGAATTTCCTTAATTTATGTAATTACACATTTACAACAAATTAGTTAAAAAGATGTTGGTAAAGAAATGAAACTGCATATAAAAAACTCCTTGCAATATGACTTTTTTTTTTCTAACTGATAATACAGAGCGATCTAGCAATAAACAATGCGAGTCCCATGTAACAGGTGGGTACAAACCAGGTGATAACTTCCATTTTTAACAGATTTAAAAAAAGGAGGTTATGTATTCTACCCTTATATATGTTTGCTTCTTCACACATAACATTTTTCCTATAAATCCGATTGAAATAAATCTTCTTGCAATCAACGCTTTTCGCGGTGATACCATAATGTTGAAAAAAATTTTTAGGCATAAAAAAACGGTTTGAAAATTGACAAATTTTTTTGCCATTTGGTGGGTATGTAAAGACAATGGGAATCCTGATAATCTATATGTGTGTCAATTTAATGATGTTTTACGATCTTATGTAGGAGAGGTAATGTGAGTTTCTGCACAAGATATGTATTACCGTTCATCAAATTCTATCTTGTCTTAAACCTGTCAGACCCAATACACATTTTATATAATACATAACATCAGTAGGGACAGTGGGAATTCTATATTTGTGTATCACATTACATACTGACAGAGTCTTGATGTCAGTTCCATTTTTTTAAAAATAGTTATTCAATATGATCTCTTAATACAATAACTTTATGCCAATATAATTTGAGTCTCTCGGGTAGAAGAAAAATGTACTGAAAATTAAATTATCTAAGTTTCTATGGTAAATTTAAAAATTGTCAATATAAGAAAAGAAATCTCTTGTTATGAATTGGAGGATGAGTTCTCATGCTGTTACTGAATCATGCATAGTGATATATGTAACAAACATAGATGATCTTCAATTAGTATTTTTCACTATACTTTATAAAGATCATTTTATTTTAAGGAGCTTTTGTGTCTGGATATTTGTTCAGCTGTAGTATCATATCAGTAGTTAATTAAAATAAATAAATAAAAGTAGTTAATATTATTATTTGCTTGGGGCTTTTATAGTTACAAAATGTATAATATAAAAATAAAAAAAAATCAGTATACAAGTATATTTTTTCATGTTAATTAAAGTTATAGAAAACAAATCTGGTTATATTTTATGAGAAAAAATTAACTCTTGACATTTAGTGATTTTTTTTTAAAAGTTTCTAAACTTAAACTTAAGAAAGAAAAATTTCTAATGTATTAAAAAAATACCTGTTAGGTATGTGTACATTAACAGTAGCCTTCTCTAGAATAACACCTTGTTCATCAGTGGCAGTGGCTAACAGCCAATGTTGATCTTCAGAAAGGCAGTAACTGACATATAAAACTGAGCATGGTGTATCACTACTTGCTGTCAATGTATCGCTGCATTCTCCACCACCACCGCCTCCCATTTTCTCACGTCCCCGAGCAAGTACATATGGTGGTGTATATACTCTGTAAGGTGCTCTATTCTTCTCCTGTTAAAGGAAAATAGAAAATATTAATAATTATAATAGAATCAATCATTTTTACATTTTTAACAAAAGAAACAAATTTTGAATGAACAAATTTTTAATTTTGCTTTAAGTGTTAAGGTTGCGGATATTGGTCACTACAAATTCTCAACAGCACGCGGTGAAGTACAGTTGAACATTTTTGATTTTGGTAAACCAATAGGAACCCGTTCATTGAACAGGCAAATTATCCTGTTTGTTCTTCTGGAAATTATTAGAGCTTTTAATTTTCAAATGATAATCCGAGATACTTCTCTTACCCAGTAAAAATATTTTTTTATGCTCTTTTTTTGTCTTTGAGTACTAATTAGTTTTTAAATTACCATTTAACATTATAAATTTAGCAGAATTTTTAATAATGACAGGGAGAATATGTAAGATTTAAACTCGGTAAAAATAAAATTCCTGACGCTTTATAAACGCAGAGTTAGTTAAGTAAATTTTTGTTTATATTTATAATTTGAAGTTAATTTTGAAGATATCTTTATTTAAAATCGATTCCAACAAAAATTATACCAATTTAAATAATTAACCCTTTCCTTTAACAATTTTTTTTCTTCTGTTTAGCCTCTGGGAATTACCACCAGGTATTACTTCAGAGGATGATATATATGAGTGTAAATGAAGTAGTCTTGTACAGTTTCAGGTGGACCGTTCTTGAGATGTGTGGTTAATTGAAAACTCAACCACCAAAGAACACCAGTATCCACAATCTAGTATTCAAATCCATATTCATATAAAAGTAACTGCCTTTATTAGGATTTGAACATTGGAACTCTCGACTTGGAAATCAGCTGATTTGTGAAGATGCGTTCAGCACTAGACCAACTCGGTGGGTTTTTCTTTAACAAATGAGTTAACATCGTGAAACTCTGCTATGTATTAAGTTAAAATCCCAATTTTCAAATGCAAGGGTATATTATACATAAATAAATTAAATATTATTTACTGCAGTATGACAACAGAGTTAAAAAGAAAACTTATAACCAGCTACCATAATGCTACCCATGTTTAACAGGTATGGAATGTGTGACCTTATTTTACTTACTAGTACCTACGGTTTACCAAATATTCAAAGAGTTTATATGTATAAATATAACAAAATAAGCAGCAGACAAACACCAGAAAAGCATATACTCTTGCATGTAGCAGTAAAACCATTTATAAAATTTTAAAATAATTTGCAATTAAAACAATCAAATTACAAATATTGCATAAAATGTTTGATAACAGCACATACTCAGAAAAAACAAAAATCTAAATAACACACATTGAGAAATTTATATACACACCGCTCATCTTAAATAATACAAGGATAAACAATTTTTAAAAAAATCTAATTTTGGTTTTCTGTCTTAACAGTTTAATTTTAATAATAAACCATTTTTTCTATTATCTGAAAAGACAAATATTTTCACACTTACATCTTTACTTTTAAGGAAGAGATCAGTGCATGCTGCTGTACCAAATCCAGTTAGAGCTTTAACATTAGAATTATGCTGCAGTTGTCTTCTACACTGTGAGAACACAGATAAAGCCAATGCTCTCATATGGTCACTCCTACGTTTACGATCACCAGATCGACCTAACTCCAAAATGCTCTCCAATGAAATTATCTACAATCAAGAAAAAAAAGATACTAACTAAATTAAGCTTTAATAATAATATTTACTTACAATTATAACTACTAACAATAATTACTTTATAGTCGTGAATATTTAAATGTTTTTTGCATTTATTTTTGCAAGTTACATAGTTACTATGCATAACTAAAACACTAACTAACAAAACTTAATTGAATGGTAAATACTATAACCACACGTATTGAATTAATATAGCGATTGATCTGACATGAGAAAAATCATTCTCAAAAAAAAAAGTAATAATAATTTCATGCCAGGTTTAGAGAGAAAAAGCTGCTTACAATCTCTTTCTTCGAGCTGAATATACCACTGCACATTAACAACAAATTCCACTGAAAATGCAGTAGAAGATTACCAAGGAAATGGCAGTATAGTAAATATAATTACTTAAAAGAGAAAAATACTTATACCACTTTACATGTGTCATTCCATAAAAAAGACAAGAACAAATAATACAAAGCAAATTAATATACCCTTGTTTCAAAGCATAGTATTGCATATACTTCCTTAACTCATTATAGTTATTTTCAATTCATAATATTTCTCAAACAACAATAAACAAACACTCTCATCTGAATATTTTATTACAAATGAATGCGATTTACTGTACAACTGGAATTTTACCGACTATTTCAGAAAATAGTAATAAACATTTTACAAAAAATAGTCTAATAGTCTAAAAATCAGTCTAAATAACTACAAAAACAACTCCACTTATTTAGTTTTAAACTATATAAAAAAAAATAATTACCTGTAATGTAATATTAGCTCTAACGTTATCTGGTAAATTGGCCTGAACAGTGTTAAAACACCTTAGTAATCCAAGACATGCCAACCGCTGTAACTCAGGACTATCACTACCAAATGTAAATGGTTCAACAAGGTAAACAACAACTGCCGGTGGTTCTGTATCTTCTTCCTCTCCGTGACCACATTCTCCAACACCACTTCCAGAACCACCGAGACCGATTGGCTCAGTACTATTGCGACCATCTTCTGGTGTATTACTGCTACTGTTGCTACTATTACTAGCCTTATCACTTCCTGTACAAACAAACAAAAAACGATAGTAAAATTCATTAAGTTAAAAAAATCCAAAGAGATTAACCAATACCTAAGGACCATTAATATTACTGAAATAAAATTTATTGATCGTAATTTGATCACTAACATTTTTCAACATCAAATTTGAAGTGTTAAAAACTTTTTATGCTAAATGCCAAATAAGAAGCATTCCCAAAACACATTGGAATATCAGAATAGTGATAGTTTACTGTTCCATGTTTCCTGTATAGTTGTCATTAATTAAAATATTTTGAAAAATACATACACAACTATCTGAAAATTCATTTTCACAAATTTTGTGGTCGTTAGGGTTTATGTTTTTGAAATTTTTATTTCTTTTTTGTTTTTGTTATTTGCTGATGTAATTAAAGAATTACATACTGACTGATGATGTGGGATCCTGCAAAAGTCGACTATTGGTATTAGCTTTTTTTAGGTTTTTCTGTTAATGCATTTGATGGTTAAATTGTTGTATTTTGATATACGGGGGACATTCAATAATTAAAGAGAGAAATTAAAGCAGAAATGAAACAGCTTGTAGGAGGAATTTTGTACTTTCATGACTTTAGGTTGGCATCACTGGGATGAGCTGAGAACAGCTGACGGATAAAAATTGTTTTGTTTATAACCTCAGTATTGCATTTAATGATGACATGTCCACATTAGTTGAACAACATTCAGTGATCAGTTTTTTGCTTTCTAAAGGTGAAAAACTGGCTAAAATCTTTTCTCGAATGATTTTCCAGCACAGTGAAAGTTGTATGAACTGTGGATATTTTGATAAGTGGGTAGAACAGTTCAAAAATGATCGAACATCAGTGACCGACGAGCAACATCCCGGCTGGCCAGTTGAAATGTCAACTCCTTCACTTGAAACCTACATTGACAACATTATTCATGAAGACTGACGTATTACAGTTGAACATTATGAAAAACAGTTGCAGTAAGTGTTGGCACATTTTATAACATCATCAGTAACAAGCTCAAGTACAGCAAAACAAGTGCAAGGTGAGTCCCGAAAGAGTTAACGCAACAACACAAGGAAACAAAACTCAAAATGTGTACAGACTTGAAAGAACGTTATGAAAGGGAAGATGACTCTTTTCTAAACAAGATTTTAATATGTGATGAAACTTGGGTTCACCATTTTGAACCAGAGTCCAAAAGACAAAGCATGGAATGGAAGCACATCAGTTCACCTGTCAGAAAGAAATTCAAAACAGAAGCACATCAGCAAGAAAAGTCATATTGACCGTCTTTTGGGATGCCCAAGGTGTTGTCTTTTGAGATTATTTGGAAAATCAGCGTACAATAAACAGTGTCTACTACTCAGACATGCTGATGAAAAAAGTAAAGCCAGCAATGAGAGAAAAACATTGTGGATCTCAAAGAAAAAAACATGATATTGTTACACAATAATGCTCACATTTACACTGCCCAGCTGATCCAAGAAACCATTGGAAAAATGGGTTGGGAGATACTACCACATCCTCCCTACAGTCCAGATTTGGCTCCCTTGAATTTTCATTTGGTCCACTCAAGGGGGCATTACATGGAAAAATGTTCAGCAATGAGGAGGTCAAAGAATTTATGGGAAAGTGGCTCAAACAACAAGACATAGACTTCTTTGGATTAGATATAAAAAAACTAGTTCATCGTTGGGACAAGTGTACTAATATTGGTGGGGATTACGTTGAGAAGCAGTAAAAGTCTCATTTTGTAAAAATACATAGGTTTTTTTCTACATCAATTTGTTTCTTTAATTACTGAATGTTGCTTATATATATATATATATATACATATACATATATTAGAATGCAATAACTCTATGGTTTTTAAAAATTAATTACAAACAAAATGCATTAAAACTGTACTCAGCAGTTTTCTATAGGAATTGGCTTATTTTACATGGCTTCAGCGTTGACATTTTATTCTCCTTTTAAATCCTTCAATTTCCATGACATTATGTGCACTGAAACTTCAGGAACATCAAGTTATAATATTAATTTCTTTCTCAGGGAAAAATTTATTAACTTACCACTTGTTTATCATCCCAATAATAAAAAAAATCAATAAAAACTATTTATTTTCTTTTTCAAAAACTTATCCTAGTAATACTTTAATAAACTTTACTTAATACTTTACTTTAATACTTTAATAAAGAAGCAATTTTCATAAGATATATGTTAAAAACTGAAACTGAAACTGAAAGAAAAAAATTATAACTTGTTACACGATACAGTGAACTAATTAAATAAAACTTTACTTTTATTTTTTACCCAATACCTTATTAACTAAATAATTTAATACTAACAAAAATATTAGAGAACTCTTATTGCACAAAACTAGTAAAGAAACTAAAAAAAAATTGACCTTGTGAATCTGTACCCTTTGGTGTACTAGGAGCTTTATCCTCTGGAGTTGAAGGAGGTGGAGGCATCGGTGAAGGTGCAGGACGAGCTGGTGTACTACCTTCAGGTGGATCAAGTAATGTCCGGTCCATTGGAACCTGTGATAGGTGAGGCGCCAAATGATGACGACATACCTAAAAAAATTTAAATCATGATAATTAAATTTAATGTTAACTAACATATAGAAACTATTTTACTTTCTTCAAAATTCCAGAAATGAGTCTGGCAAAAATGTTGCTGACTTTATTAGAATTTGCATAAAGCTAAAAAGTTTTAAATGCCAGCCCAGTGCTAAAACTTAAAATTGTTTTATCTTATAACCTTATTTATTGCCTTTTCTAAAAAAAGAAAAAAACCTTTTATGTTGTTATTCATTAATAAGTAAGTCATAAAAAAAAATAATGTTCACAAATTAAATTCTGTTCTACGGTATTCTATTAATGTGCAGAAGATATAAATAAAAATAACTTAAAACCGCAGGTGCAAATCCAGTCAGACATCAACACATGCATTACATACAAAACTTTCTAATCAAAACTTTAATATTTTTGGATCTTGAGGAGTTCAAAAAGTTGAGAAATACAAAAATTTAATGGAAGATTGTTCACTACCAAGTTATCACTTCATCTATGTTGTACATTATAACCACAGGGAAAGTAAAAGGTGATATTACAGTAGAAAAAATATAACAAAAAGTAATAAAAAGAAAAATAATTACTTGAGCGTATAGTTTGAGCATATTGGTAGTGTTATTTTCTCCGAGCATTGTAAACCATTCATCAACAGGTTCCTTAGACAATTTAACAGCAGCAGTTTTACCTACTCGAAGAATACCATCTCTTAGCACTTTGGTGATAGGGCAATGTCTTCCTAATCGACACACCTGAAATCAATTAACAATAGTAATGAATTAAAAATTTCTAAAAGTACAATTTAAAATAAATTTTACACTTTTTAAACTTGAAATTAAAAATAAAAATCTAATAATAAAATGATTCTACTTTTTAAAATGGTGAACTACAACAGTTCGAATTAGACTTACAAAAATTATATTCAGTTAAGTTCCAACAACAATACATTTTACATAATTAAATCATTGTGAACAAGACTTGTCTAGTAAGGGTATGATATAAGCTGTAGATGTATTGTCAAGTAAATATTGAGGATAATTGAAGAGGTAGGAACCAGATGCTTCAGACAGTTTTCTCATACCAATTTAACTAATTGTCTATTCCTAGTTACTCCTCGTTAGGAGTACCAGTTTTTTATTTTATTTAACTTTCTATTTATTTAGTTTTATTCTTTCTTTAAAAAAAAAGAAGAATTACAGAAGTATTAAAAACACAATGAAAACAACAAGGAACAATGAAAGTTATTATTAGTTAATGATTTAAATAATGATAAAATACAAATTGTTCATAAAGCCATTGCACCAAACTTTAAAATTTTATAAATTTACTCATATTTATCAAATAAACTCCACACTAAGGGGGAAAACTAGGAATTTTAAGAAAGAATACAATTTAATAAAATTAATCAAAATATCAACTGCAGGATCCTGAATAAATTTTCATTGTATCGGCTTTTAATATGAAAAGATCTGTAAACAAAGATATTGTAGTTCTGTTACTCTCTACTTTCACTATATTCAATCAGCCCTGCTTAAGCTATTACTTACCTGTTGGCAAAGTGTAGAACTGTGTTATCTAGATGAATGATTATTGTATATGCTCTATTTTTTCAGACAAAAACATGTATTATATATTTTTTTCTCTTTATTTTACATTTTTTTATCTATCTGAAATACTTCTACACAAATTTTTGCTAATATTGCCAATATTAAGACCTTTCATATCTAGATTTTTTATAAAAATAGTTATATTATTTACATGAAGAACTAATGCAAGAATTTATTATTGTATTTATAAAAATATTCAGATTAAGTGAATTAAAAACAATAAAATAAAACCTTTTCATTTTGAATCAAATGTTAAAATATAATATACCTCATATGTTGAGCTGAGTTCTTTAAAAAAAGTTCGCACCCTTTGTAACACATAATCATTATCAGGTGCAACAACAACATAAGCGATGTCACGTGCATATGAGTAAGGTTCCAATAAAAGCTTCTCCCAATATTGAAGACCATATGGTGATAATGACAACCAATCCTTTTCATGACCAACAACAAGAGCTGGTATAGGCTGAGGCTCACAGCGATCATCAGTCCCTGAAATCGGAAGAACAAAAATAAATTTGATAAATAAAATAATTTCTTAATTTTTTTCATACAATGTAAACACACACGTGCACACCATGTACATGTTGGAAAACCTTTCTTGCATCATTGGGATTTGTATTTATTGAAATTCCAATGTTACTTCTGGCTGGTGTCATTTAACTGATAACATTAAGAAAATGTGACAAAACAAATCAACTAAAGTTCAGATTTAAAGAAGAAAACAAAATAAATTTTTAAGTTAAAATTAACAGCCCCCTGTTAATAGATACCTAATGTTTTAAGAACTTTTTCCTTAAAAAAAAATATGCTAGGAAAATAAAAAAATTCAAAAGCCCGGCAATAGAAACAAAAATTATCTAGATATTGGGGAGGAAATCTCCGGAATGTAATCCATGAAACTCGCAATGTTGAGAGGGAAGATTATGAAGCTACATTATAAAATGACAGAGAGAGTGCTCTAGAATGTTAAAATAAAATTATGTAATTTCTAAATGGTTCTTGGTTTACTACATACGAGTAAAAAGAAGATAACTTTGATAAACAAATCTTCCAGTAGAAAAGATAGTACTAATATTGATTCTGGGTTAGGTTCCAAGTTAGAACAAGAAATTTTTAAATTGACTGTTATAGTTGTAGACTAACAAAATAAAAAAATAATTTCTCACAATTAACATTATAAAATAAATTAATATACTTCAATACGACTGCTACAAAAAAAATATCACTGGCATATTGGATGATAAAAAAGGAAAACATTTCTTGCAGGATCCAAGAGAAAGATAGCAAGTTTAAAACAAATTTATTTTCTAAAGCATCAATTTAGTATTTATATAATTATGGTAAATTGAATATTACATTGAATATACTTCCAACAATAAAAATGTAAGTAGCAGTTAATGATGTTAAAGAACAATTTAGATTCGGAATAACAGTACAAGGTGAAAAGATAAAGATGCTACGATTTGCTGATGATATAGTAATTCTAGCCGAGAGTAAAAAGGATTTAGAAGAAACAATGAACGGCATAGATGAAGTCCTACGCAAGAACTATCGCATGAAAATAAACAAGAACAAAACAAAAGTAATGAAATGTAGTAGAAATAACAAAGATGGACCACTGAATGTGAAAATAGGAGGTAGAAGAATTTTGTTATTTGGGAAGTAGAATTACTAAAGATGGACGAAGCAGGAGCGATATAAAATGCCGAATAGCACAAGCTAAACGAGCCTTCAGTAAGAAATATAATTTGTTAACATCAAAAATTAATTTAAATGTCAGGAAAAGATTTTTGAAAGTGTATGTTTGGAGTGTCGCTTTATATGGAAGTGAAACTTGGACAATCGGAGTATCTGAGAAGAAAAGATTAGAAGCTTTTGAAATGTGGTGCTACAGGAGAATGTTAAAAATCAGATGGGTGGATAAAGTGACATATGAAGAGGTACTGCGGCAAATAGATGAAGAAAGAAGAGCATTTGGAAAAATATAGTTAAAAGAAGAGACAGACTTATAGGCCACATACTAAGGCATCCTGTAATAGTCGCTTTAATATTGGAAGGACAGGTAGAAGGAAAAAATTGTGTAGACAGGCCATGTTTGGAATATGTAAAACAAATTGTTAGGGATGTAGGATGTAGAGGGTATACTGAAGTGAAACGACTAGCACTAGATAGGGAATCTTGGAGAGTTGCATCAAACCAGTCAAATGACTGAAGAGACACTATATATATATATATATATATATATATATATATATATATATATATATATATATACACACACTATTTTACTGGTATTAATCTTTAAGATTATAAAATAGTGTGTATATATATATATATATATATACACACTATTTTACTGGTATTAATCTTTAAGATTCATATTATTTCTCTGCAATGTTAAATTATATTTAAGTTCTATTAAATAAACCACCTAATACAGAAAAGCGAGATAAGCCATCTTACCTTAATTTTTCATTAAAGTATTTTTGCAGGATCCTGCATCCTGCCATGACTGACATAATTCCGTTATTACATAATAAAAATTTAAAAATAAAAATAATACAATAATGATAATTGTATATTAATCTACATGAGTGCTGCTATCTGTTGCAGATTTTATAAGACCCTCAAATACTATTTGATGGTTTATCAAATTAAAATTTTGTTTGTATTTATATATGTAATATTTTTCTAATATATTTAATTTTGTCATCTTTATTAATTTCTAAATTTGTGTTAATATCAGAATTAGAATATTTATTGTTTATGGTCTGCCATATTAGAAAACCTAATTTATTATTTTTATAATTTCTATAATGATTAAGAAATCTAGTTTTAAATTATTTATTTTCCCTATATAAATAGCACCATAATCATTATATTTAATTTTCTAAATTCCACACAGAATGTTTATTTTATTATTATTTTTAAATATTTTATAATATGGTTATTAGGTTTATATGTCGGTTTAAATAATATTATTATAAATAATTTAACAATATTATTAGTATATAATACTTTATATTTTACTTTAGTATAAAATACCTTATATTTTTTCACACTACGTCTTATGTATTGTTTACATGGTAGTTATTTTGTTATTGTGTTTGATAGTTGTATTATATAAATATTATTAATTAAAGTAGTATCATATCCATTTTTAACCGCTGTGTTTTATGATGTTTATTTCAATTATTTAACTTTTCTTTATTATTTTGTGTATATTTGATGGCTCTATTAATCATTTAATTAATTCTATTACTTTTATGAGACCGAGGGTGATCTGACTTTTTATAAATTGTTATACTTATACTTATAATTGTTATACTTATAGATATAAGTTTTCTATATACTGATGTTTCAATTTGGTTGTCCTTGTTTATTTTGATATAGATGTCTAAATAATTTAACATTCAATTATTATCTATTTCAAATGTGAATTCTAAATTTTCATTATAAAAATTTAATTTGTTTAAAATTATTAATTTACATTGTTTATTACCAGGTTATATATAATGAGAATATAATATATAATAAGAATATAATAATAAATAGTGCCCATATTAAAACTTTATTTGTATGAGTGATCAAGAAATTCATTAGACTATGCCAGTAAGAGTCTGCAGAACAGCACGGCAAAGTCAATAAACTATGTTTACAGTTGTAAACATGACCTAACCTAAAAGTGAAATGAAAATTGAGAAAAAATTAAAAAATAAGCATGAAAACAGTTAAATTAGATTTTTAATGAAGAATACTTTCAAAAAATACCTCAAATTTTGTTAGACAATGTTTTTTATTCTTCAATTTGATGAACCACAGGACTTGAATGTGTCACTTTTCCTCAAAAAGGTGGGTTTACGAATCGCACTGATAGGTAGCAGTACTTGATAGTATTATTAGTTTACTAGAGATTATAGCTGCTAATAAAACACAAACAGTAGGAAAGTGTTGTAAATATGGCAAAAAAGGTTTGTTACATAAAACAGAAATAGATTCGATTGGTAAAATTTTTATTCTACTGTTAGAAGTATTTGATGGACAAATAAAAAAAGGTTCATTCAATAATAATATAAAAAGTGTGTCCACGAATATGCAAAAATTGAGTTACATTTACAAAATAATAAGTGGAATATTACATCATGGATCTTCGATTCGTGAAGATCATTATATTAGTTTTATTAAAAAAGGAAAAACATGGTATGAAGTGAATATGATTATAAACAAAAAAAAAAAAAAAAAATTGGCTGAGAAATTCAAAAAATCTATATTTGTTTGTTCTAGAAAGGCAATAAATTATAATAATAAATCCATAAGATACGAGGGTCGTTCAATAAGTCCTTAGAAAAAGATAGTATTAAAAACAAATTATTTTGTGTAATTTTTTTTATTTTTCAACATAATCTCCTTTTAACTCTATATACATTTCCAAGCATTTCTCCAACTTTTTTAAGCCGTCCAAAAAGTAGAATTTCAGAAAGTCCTCAAAATAAGTATCTGTTTGGGCGATGACCTCCTCGTTTGATATGAACTATTGCCTGCCAAGCCATTTTTTCAAGTTTGGAAATAAAAATAAAAAAATCACTGGGGGCCAAATCCAGTGGATGTTTGTAAAATCTGAACTTTAATTTCATAATTTTGGCCATCGAAACTGCGTAGGTGTGCACCTGTGCATTGTCTTGATGGAAGAGGATCTTTTCTTTTTCAAATGAGGATGTTTTTTCTTGATTTCTTCACTTAACCAGTGCAATAACAATGCATAATACTCTCCAGTTATTGTTAGTCCTTTTTCCAAGTAATCAATGTAGATGATACCGCATGCATCCCAAAAAACCATCGCCATCATCTTGCTGGCTGATTTCACCATCTTCGCCTGCCCGTTTGCCTTCTAAAACCCACTGTTTTGACTGTTCCTTTGTCTCTTGAGTGTAGTAGTATATCCATGTATTGTCCACAGTAATGTATCGACATACAAACTCATCAAGATTGCGATGGAAAAGCGCCGAAACAGCCTTGGAGTCAACCACACAATTGCATTTATTCTCCACTGATAGCAAACGTGGCACTCATCTTGCCAAAATTTTTTCACACCCAATTTTTCGTGCAAAATTGAAAACACTGTATCTTGCAATATGCCCGTGGCCTCAACTATTTTGTGGACTTTAATTCGTTGATCACTCAAAACCATATATCATGAATTCTGTCAATCATTTTGGGGGTGGTTACTTCCACTGGATGTCCAAAACAATGTTAATCTTTTGTGGATGTATGGCCACATTTAAACTCATTTACCCAATTATAAACACTTGCAAAGATAGGAGCAGATGTACCATGAACTTCATCCAACTCAACTTTGATCTATTTTGGTGTTAAGCCCTTTAAATATAAGTGTTTAATCACCACTCGAAACTCACGTTTTTCCATTTTTTTTTTTTAAAAACAATAGCTTGTTGCTTCAATCAACAATGACAATGAAACTATGTAATGGATACAGATGAAACTTTAACTGCACTCTAGCGACAAATGACGCTTACTAAAAATAAACCATTTTCGATACTATGAGCATCATCTCTTGGATTTTCTAAGGACTTATTGAACGACCCTCGTAACATTCAGTAATTCATAAATAAAATAAAAGAATAGTCTAATAAAACACAGTGAAATCCAAAAAAAATTGCAATGAAATTGTAAACTGTACGGTAAGAGTCTTGCAGATACCATTTCTTCCGCTCAAAAAACAAAAATTTCTGTAATATAAATAAAACTGTTTTTAACAAAATGATAGTGATATCAAAATAGGTAAGACATTAGATTTCTATTATCAAAATCTGTTATTAATTTAGAATTTTATTTAAAAGAAAATATATGTTAAATATATATAATAGACAATAGATATACAATAAACAATGTTTAAGTGTTCCATATAATAAGCAAAAAATAGAAAAATTTGTTACAAAACTCTTACCGGCTCAATTTCATTTACACGTAAAACATATCACACTTACAGAACTAATATTCTTATGATTCCTTGTCTAATAAATGAAATCAGGCCGGTAATTTTTGTAACAAATTTTTCTATTTTTTACTTATTATATGGAACATTTACAACTTTATTGTAATTTTACTGGATACTATGTACTAATTCACTCTAAAAATTCTGTAAATATATTTCTGACATAATAGCTGATAGTGGAATTCCTGTAGGTTAAGGTATTGTTTGTGTAAAATATTCGTTATTAAACACAAAATAGTTTTGTTTACATATATTTCTTATAATAGTGAAGATATCTTTAATAAATTTTGGATCTTCTTGGTTACATTTTAATTTATTTTTTATTATTTTTATGGTACGGTCTACAGGTGGTAAGCTAGGATATATGTTAGTAATGTCATAACTAGCCATTCTAGTGTCATAAAAACTGCTACAGATAGCAGCACTCATGTTAATTAATAAGCAATTATCATTATTTTAATATTCTTATTTTTATTTTGCAATAACAGAATTATTTAAGTCATGAATGAGGAAGCAGGATCCTGAGACAGTACTTTCAAGAAAAATTAAAGTAAGATATGTCTTTCTCAACATTCTGTATTAGGTGGATTATTTAATAGAATTTAAATATATAAAATAATCATATTCTATGTGTACATATAAAAAAAAAACTTTTGCAAAATTTAATAATTAGTAAGCATAGATATTTATGTACTACATAATAAAATTTGTAGTAGTAGTGTGTATATTATGTGAAGGAATATTTCATCAAAGTGATTTTGTGAAAATAAGTGGAACCAAATATGTGATACATTAGTAATGTGTCTGGAGCATAATCTAACCTCAAAGTATGGACAAGTCACTAAGTGACTTTGCAAAGAACAATAATAACTGAAATTAAAAGCCAAATACAAGAAGATAGCAGGGCACAAATGCTTAAAGAACTGCAAGAATCTGAAGACACGCGTAATACTATAATAATAAATGAAGATGCAGAATATGAAATCATGAAAAAAGAAAACATATTACTAAAACAACTAAACAAGGAATTAATAAAAAAAAATGCACTGTTAATGGAATTCAATAGGATACAAGAAAGTGAACAAGTAAGTAAACCAACTTTTGCATAAATAACTAACCCAAATTAAACCTCAAACAAAAAGAGTACCAAAAATAATAATAAAGAGAATGAACAAGGATGATCGATCATACATAAAAGATAAATAAAAGATAAAAGATAAAACATGATAAAAGATAAATAAATCTATTCAAACTAAATGAATCTACATGAAGAATGATAATGAAATGGTTATCAGTTGTATGAATGAAAATAGTGCATTTACAACTGAAAAGTTCTACAAAATAAATTACCTGGTGCTTTTAAAATTTGAGTGGAACAATTACTAAAACACAAAACAAAAATAGTTGGAAAAGATAATTATGAAAAAATGGACAATAAAAAAAATTGAACATATTAAGATATAAATAACAGGAATTTTAGCAATTTTAGCACCAAAGGCCAAGTTTTACACATGTACACCAATAAAAATTCTGGAATGGATACAGTTATGGAGTTTCACCTGAAATTTATATACATCTAAGAGAAAGCAACGATCAAATTTTTGTAGGATATCACAATTGTAGAATTTATGATATGATAAATGTTAGACCAAGCTTCAAGTGTGGTAGTTTTGGACATAGTGGAAAGAAATGTAGAAATGAAGTAATATGCCTAAAGTGTTCTGATAAACATGAAACTAACATGTCCTCAAGTCAAGAAGTAAGGTGGTCCAAATTGTATTTATAACAATAAATACAAATCTAATTATAACACTAATCATTCTACCATGGCCTTGAATATGTGCCAAAAATATAAGAACAGAGCAAAAAAGTTAATTGAGATGACTGATTATTCTGTGATACCTGAATTACAGATATGGAACAATACAAATATACAGGCACATTGACCAAGGGTAACTCAATGGATGACACCTGCTACATCAATAACTAGACTACACAAAAGTCCCTTATGCACTTTATACAAGCAACAGAATTGTCCAACTGCATAAATATGCAGTGTTCAGTGGAAAAGGGGAAAGGAACTGATTCAAGTGAGAGAATAAGAAGAAACAACATATTGTAATCTTGAAACTCTCAACAGAAATACCCATGGTGATGATAGATTAATACTATACCTAAACATAAGAAGCTTAAATGCCAATCATGAAAAACTTGAAATTTTTGTTGAGAGTTTATCAACTATCCCTTATATCATTATTTGTACTGAAACTTGAAAACTTGAAAGTTTTCAAGTTTCTGTTTCTGTTCAAACATGTTTTTGTTTGACAGAGTGTAGAATATATTACAATAACAGGATGATCAACAAATCGGATGGTATTGTTATATACGTGAAGGAAAATTTAATGGATAGTACTGAAATTATAAAAATAGACAGACAAAGTTCTAAATACAAGTGTGAAAATCGATGAGTTGAGCAACTTTGAGGTATCAGCAATATATAGATCACATTATATGCCTAAACTTGAATTTATCAATCATATAAAGAAATTATTAAATCAGAAGAAAAATCTCAAAAATAATATAATCATTGGAGACTATAATATTGATTTGCTAGAATATGATGATATAAGTCAAGAACTTTTAAATAATTTTCTTGGGAATGGATATATACCCGGTTTTCACACGGTAACAAGACCATCCGATAATGAAAACGATGGACAGTGCATTGACAATATGTTCATCAAAACCACATCATTAATCTTCAGGACATTAAAACTTGAAAGCTCAATGACAGACAATTACCCGTTATTAGCATCTTTGAATAAATTGGAAATAAAAACAACTGGTATAAGATAAAATTTAAATTATGGCAAACTCAAAAATTATACTGAAACAGTTATTTGGAAGAGCATAAACTCTATGAAAGATCCAAATGAAGCAACTGATAGTCTCATAATGGTAATAAGGAAATATATTGATGGTACCAAATATATTAGTCAAGTTAGAAAAGATAGAAATAAAATACCTAGAAAGGATTAGATTACTACAGGAATAATAAACTCCTGTATTAGAAAAAAGTTACTATATAAAACATGGAAATAGAGCCCACAAATGAAAAATTGAAAACTGAACAAAAAAACTATGATAAAACCTTAAGTTATAAAAATGGCTAAAATGAATTTCGACAGTAAATTAGAAAAAAATTGTGGTATCAGGAATTTATGGAAATTTATAAACTCAAAACTTGGAAATAAGGTAAATAAAAATAATGGAATAAATTATATTTATTATGATAGCAAGAATAAGATTGAAAAGCTTGAAGAAATTGCGAATATTATGAAGACATATTTTTGTGAAATAGGAGATAATTTAAGCAAAAAGATTTTACAACCGTTGAATAAGAATATAAAACTACCGCCTATGAATGATAAAACTATATTTGTTAAATGTACTGATGAGATAGAAATACAACAAATCATTAAAGATCTGAAGTTAGAAAATGGCATAGATAATTTTTAATACAAAATCAATTAAGACATTAGCTTGTTATACAGCCTGACGGTCTAAAGAGAACTGAAGTTATACCAAAGGTCCTAAATGTAATATGAGTAACTATAAACCTATATCTCTAATATGAATCTGGAAAAAATCTTTGAGAAAATAATTCATAAAAGGATTTACGACTCTGTATCTGAATGTAGAATACTAGCAAATAATCAATATGGTTTTATAAAGAATAAAGGAACTAATGATGCTCTCAGCTACATAACTAATAAACTATAAAATGAATTGGATAAAAATAATCAAATGGCTTTTACATTTTTGGACCTAGCAAAAGCATTTGACATTGTAGACCACTGAATTTTATTGGATAAGCTTTATAGATATGGTATCAGGAAGAAAACTTTGAAACTTATGGAACGTTATCTAAATAACAGGCAACAGAATGTTAGAGTTGAAGTAGCCAAATATTATAGGAAGATATCAATAGGAGTTCTGCACGGTACAATCTTAGGACTCCTATTTCTTATATTGTATATCAATGATGTTCTTGTGGATATACCTGAAGGTTGTAGCTGCAACTGGCAAAAATTGGATTGAAGTTGAAAGAAAAATGAATGAATACTTAAAACAATATTTCAAATTGGCTAGCCCTGAATAAGTTATCTCTGAATGTAGACAAGACAGTATTTATGATCTTCGGAACCTACAGTGACAGTATACCATGAAAATGAATGTGCAAATCAAAGGTGTTAAGCTGAAAAGAGTTAAATATAGTAAATATTTAGGAATGATTATTGATCTTAACCTGAAATGGGATAAACAAGTTGAGTTCGTAATCAAAATGACTAAATACCTAGTATTTATATTTTATAAGCTATCAAAAATCATGAAACAAAAACATTAAGAATGATATATTACACCTTTTTCCACAGCTTAATTAATTATGGAATTATTGCATGGGGTGGTGCATACAAAATGTGGACAAACTTAATGCAGTCCCTCCAGGAAAGAATGTTGAGAATAATAAGTAAAAATACTTTTAGTGAGAAATTACCTATGAACATTGAACAGGTGTTTTCTTACCCATCATTAAATTACAAAATAAATTCATCATAGTACAACAACAAATAAATATATTCCAATGCCGAGAATGAATAAGACTAATAAGCATTCATGAATAAGATTCAAAAGCAGTTATATCAAAGCTATAAAAATATTTAATCTACTGCCACATGATCTCAGATTAATAGGAAATAAGCGTACCATAAGCAGAAAACTTAAGGAATGGATGGATTAAATTGAATATATAAATTTTATATTTTGTTAAAATACTCAACAGAGCACTTTAACAAGTTAAAGCGCCCTAGTTGAATTTTTTGAATTCTATGCTTAAAAGGATCATACGTGGTGTGATCATTACTTTTGGAGATATATATAAGATGTATATCTGGTGTGTTTTAGTTAAGTTCAGTTTTTTTAGTATGTATGTTCCAGTCCTGCGAACAGGTAATCACTATTACCTCAGCAGGTGTACTGATGTGTATTAACTGATGTATATTGACTGGTTAAATAAATAAATGGCAACAAAGAAAAAAACAGAATATTGCAAAATTACCTCTTCCAGCAAGCCTATGGAACTGTCTCCATGTTAATGGTCCAGAGACAGTATATGGTGCATCCCATAGACGTGTCGTACATTTTTTCTGTATTGCATCCTGTAACAACGGTTGTAATGTTTTCATAATTCGGACAATATCTTGATTGCAACGTGGCCCTCTCGCCCTTAAGAAACCCCACCTGTGTATCGCAGGTGCTTTAACGCCCACAGGACCACATCCAGCTCCAGCTTGCTGTCTTGCAGCCATCTCTTCAACCTTTATTAAACAATAAAAATAAATAGAATGCAAATAAAGAGCTATAACAAAACACTTAATAAAAATCAACATTTCACTCAAAAACTGTTATGAACATTTTTAGTAAGATTGTGTCATTTTACAGAGATCAAAGTACATATAAAAAAATATATTAAAAAAAAAATTAATTAAAAAAAAATTCAAAGTATTAACTGACAAATAAATATTACTTATACAATGTTATAAAATGAGAACAGCTTTAACAGTGTTTTTAGAATAAAATCAAGAAATACAAAAAATATCATTAGTTATTATAATTTTATTATGTACTCAGCTTGGATTTTAGTAAGTATCCACCAAAATACATATTTTAGTTTTTTACATTGAAAGCAATTACATAAATCACTGAAAAGAAATATTGGTACATGGATACAGACATAAGATTTGGGTGATTTTATCTGTCATAGTTAAAAAATTTATAAATTAACAATTAATATAATCCACCTTACCAGCATGTAGATATGTTCTCTAGATCTTTCAGCTGACTTGGAAGCCATCTCAGGAGTTAAAATTAATGCATTAAAGTCAAAGTTTAAAAATCATAGTTAAAATTTAAAAAATGTCATGACTGTCCCGGTCCTACTAGTATACTCAAATGAGTATACTAGTATAATTTTAACTCGATGGCTTCCAAGTAAGCCGAAAGATTTAGAGAATGCATCAACGTGCTGGTAAGGTGGATTATATTAATTGTTAATTTTATTTATTTAACATATCAGCGGTACCATGTTTGGGAAATTAAAAAAAATTGTTCTCAAATGAAAAAGACGAGTGATTTTTTTTGAGAATTCAATTTGTAAGATTTCTAATAAAGCTGTCACACATGTGTAGACAATTCTTCAAAAGATATTCCATACCAGTTACAGCTGCTGTTAGTCAATGTCTTATATTATTATTATTATTATATAGTTCTGTTTATTTTATACTACTACACATTTCATTTTTACGGGAGTAATAAAAAAATTTATTTGTAGTGTGTACTTTATTCTTGATATTACTGTTTTGTTTTTTCAGTGTTATTTATTAATAGGTTGAGTCATCAATGCCTGTGGAGAATAACTAGTCCAGATTATTTTAAATAGAAATCTAAAATTTAACTCGTGCAAAGATTTAATTGGTGATAGCAGGCAATGTTTTCCTGATACTGACAAAGCTTTCGTACAGCAAACAATTCAAAACCTACAACCTTACACAAAGAATTAAAAAAAAATGGAAGACTCAAAAATAAGTGGTCAGGGTACAGGAGATATATATGTATCCAAGTTCTTACTTTGATTGGCTAATGTTTACTACTGATAACATTACACCCCAGCCCTGACTGGAGATCAGAAAAAGAGTAAAAAAGAACAAACTGTTAAAAATTTACACGGTGGCCTGCAGTCAACAATAATGATAATTTAAAATATTGACTGATTTGGATTTAGCCTATGGCAACTCGTTTTAGCAAAAGCTAGGGACAATAGAGCCTGGAACCCACAACTTCACTAAGTAAAACCTCTAACATGACGGTTCCAGTTATCTCTGATACACAAATGATTAATATCAAGATAAAACAATTAAATCTTTTGAAATTTTGAAAGATTAATTTTCGCAGATAAATTGGTCAAATCTTTCCAACAATGAAAGATAAATCGCAGAAAACTAAACTGGTGACTAATCAGTTGGAAATATTTATCTTTATACAATTCTATCAGTATGTTATGAACAATTTATTTCACAAATTTTTTACCCATAATTTAGAAAAATTTATCTTTTCCATATTATTGCTCTGTGTGGATGCGTCTTAAATATGTAAAGATAAATTGGCCGGATAAATCGCTTATAAATATTTATCTTTCCAAATTTATAACTCCTGTGTTTACCTAGCTATTTTAATAACAAAAGTTTTTTTCAGAATATTTTCTTGTTTGTTATATATCTTCAATTTTTCAAGTTCTAACCAATTGTAAAATTCAGAAGTATCAAAACAGTTGTAACATTTGTTATAGTAAGACAATTATCAGAATTAGGAAATCTATCTTTGTGTTAAAATTTATTAATTGGTTTTTTAATCAATTTACAGAGTATTAAAACTATATCAATCATATACACATACCTGTTAATTAAGAATAGAATTTAGTTTCATGTCCATGTTCATTTACATTTAAGGCTTTAAACTAAGTTTTTATTATATAACTTGAGAATGCAATTTAATTTACAATTTAAATTATATCTCAATTGACAGTTGTAATATATTAAGTGAATTTATATGTTGCACTGTGTTTTAAATGAGCTAAAACATATTTGAAAAAATTTGCTTAAAAGGTACAAATGGTTCAAAGTAAAAATAGATTATTGGTTTAGTAAGTGGTAATATTCAATCAACATACATTAAACTGATATGAGACACAAGTAATAGCTATAGCAATAATTTAAATATCGTTCTATAGTTTACTATAACAAACAATATTAAATACAATTTTAGGAATTTTTTTCATAAACTTCACTAATAACCAATTAGAATTTAAGAAGCAATCTTTCCTTATGGGGAAAATGATAAAATGATAGTAATGTCGCTGTTATTTCTTACATGCCATCTGCTTGATTTTAAAATATATAGAGATCGTTTATTGATTCCTAACTCGTCTAACTAACATGCTTTATTCAATTCATGTAATGAAGATGAAGAGACATTAAAAGAAGACCTAGATTAAAAATAAGGACAAGGAGGATAAAGAGATGAAAACTGATAAAAAAAAATCACATGCTCTGCAAGTTAACAAACAAATATTGAAATGATAAATGGTTAACAATTATATCTTAAGGCTTAAGATTTTGAAGATTAAAACAAATGCAATAAATTTAATATTAATAACAAAAAATCTGAAAAACATTTGTTTTTTTCTGATATCAGTAATGTATTATTTTCTAACTTATTATGTACAAACACCACAAAAATATAATTTTGTACAACATTATTTATTACTAAGTATTAAAAATTGATATTACTATGGATATTAAGTGTTAAAAATTTTTTATATTTATTCTTATTAAAAATTTAAGATACCTTAAACTTTATATGTAAGTGGTAATATTATATAGGAGTAGAAGTAAAATAAATAATCCTTCCCACCCTCTATGATAATTATACCTTTTTAAAACATATTGATACTTTTTGGCACATGTTATATATATAAAGCAAACTAAGCTATCACTCAAAGTTTTTAATAGATAAAAATATACAGCTCAAATCACATGAACTACTTCAGTATAAATCAACTTCCCCTTATCTTATTCATAATAATCCATGTAACTTTTTGTGGCATGATCATAGTAACTGAAAATTCTATTCTACTTTTGTTACAAATCCCTGGATTTAACCATTGAAAAGTTTTATTTTTATATTTTATGAAAAAATTTAGATTTCTGCAACACAAATTTTACATTAATGTAAGACTTACTGTAAAATGGAAAAAAAACAGACTGCATAACTTGTAGTTGGGGCTAAACTTTGAAAAAAAAAAGGCAAAACACTCTGCATTGACTTTGACACACTAAATAAACCTTCTTAAGGCGATACACTAAATATAACCTTCTTTTGTTCTCAAAAATTTTGTTAGACTGACCGCATTAAAACAGTACTCTGCAAACTTTCATTCACTTATTTTCTACGGTTTAATTTCTAGCGGGTAACAAATCACAGTGAAAGCACATTTTTATCTGGATTTTGATATAATGATTCTTGCCAAAAGACCTTTATATATGTGATTTTCCATCCTGTTTATTTTATCATTCTCTCCTTTTCATATAAAAAAAATACATCCAGATTTTTCCTGAATAAAAATTTTCATAGCTATTTTACTAGCAAATTAGATAATATATACATGGATCATCAAGAAAAATATTTCAGTATTTAGAGTGTTTTTCATACATCATTAATTTTAATAATAGTTATCTTCCATAAAATCATTATAAAATTTTTCCAAGTTCAAAATGTAAATAAAAAAAAAGTTTAATGCTCAAATTTTTCACATCATGTGAATCTAAAAATCTAATTAGCAATTAGATTTATTTTTTGAATAATTAAACTATTATTAATACTTCTTAATTAATTTTTAAAGTTACTACAATCATTTTACATTAATTAATTTTGTAATAAAAATGAATCTAGCTTAAATAACCGTACTTCAAATATTTTTTTTTATTGTTGTATATACAACAAACAAGAATACACCTTGTATTACTTATAAGGGCAGAAACACTGTTCCTTGTATTATACATAATAATAAAAGCGAATAATATTTATTTATATTAGTAATAACAATATAATTTAATAATTCTTTTTTATATCTATTTTATTTTGGTACTTGTCAGTTAGCATCCCACCTAACACGATATCAACTAACCTAATCCTCACTTTGCTTGCTAACTTTATTTTTATTAATCATATTATTACCTTAAAAATTATTATTTCATTAAAAATAAATGTTTTAAATTTTATTTTATGTTTTCTGTAGTATTCCAATAACATGATTTTGAATTATTACCTGAAAACTTGTATATTCTTGCTTTCAGTGTTATTTGGTTTTGCTCTGTGTTAGTCTTCTGGCATTTAATATTTAAGGTTAATTAGACAAGGTTAACAGGTGAAGTAAGCATTAGGTTATGTTGATATCCTGTTAAGTGGGATGCTAACCAGTATATACACATAAGTACCTTTCTTTTAGTTTATGTATTTTATTTAAAATATCTACTGTAGTATTCTTATTCATTAATTTTTTTTTAATTTTTCATTTCATAGTAATTATATATTAAATATGTCATCAATCAATAAGTTATTGACATACTAATAAGTATGTTGATATACTCCATTTTGCAATTAAAGAAGCTTAATGGTTTACAAGACCATCCCCATTTGGCTTTTAAACTAAAAATAACTCCATTTTCTTAGAAAAAAAAGTACTGGGCACAGACATAGTGGATAATCTTTTTAACTTAATCATAAGGAAATTATACATGTGCTCAAAATTTAAAATTATATAAATATCTATTTAAAATAAGTGCAATGCCTTGGTGTAAAATTATAACAAATATATTTGTGCAGGAGAAAAATGCTTGCCTCAGCCTCTATCATCCAATGTGTCATTAAACTACCCAAACTACTATTAGTAATTTATGATAGATTACATATATATAAATGGTTAAATAAGAGAATTAATATCAATGCTACTATAGTAAAAATAAGTTATGAATCCAATATTATGACAAATATTTTAAAACTACACTGAAAATTAAATTAATCTTATATTGATGCAAAATAAAGTAATAAAATATAAAAAAAAAATCATTAACAAACCTTGCACATGGAGACATGAGTTGCTTGTGCTTGTAAATGAGCTTGTCTGCCCTGTTCAAGGGCAGAGAATGTTACTTGGTTACCATCTGTAAACTCTAAGATGTTAAGAGTTGCTGGTGCAGACATCGGCCTGTAATGCCGAGCAGCACGATACAATGAATTGCTTAAACTGTGTACTACAACACACTGCTGCCTTACTAAATCCATCACACCTAACGCGGCACCCGCACTATTAGAATGTTCTGAAGTGTCCTCGTTTAATCCGGTAATTTCTAGTTCGTCCTCAAAAAATAAACCCGACCGATGGGATAACCTTCTATTAACGACAGCACTAAAACCACAGTTACAACGTATAGAGTCTTCCTCTGGTGGATGATGATTTGGAGAAAACGGAGGATAAGGTGAGAGAGGCATCCCAGGCTGAGGTAAATAAACTGCAGCATCGGCACCTCTAATGTTCCCCACGCACTTTGGTGTCGCATTACACACGCACAATGTGCAACTATCAAAGTTATGATCACGAAAGATATTTAGGGCTGTATCTCCGAGAAGGATGTTAACGATGAGAGAGTTTGCTTCTGGTGGCCGACCAACTGGCGGTTTACTGACTGGAGGCGGACTGTATGGTGGACACTGCTGTCGCCAACTCATCGTCATTGGACTCTGAGGATACGGAGATATGGGACTAAGTCCAGCTCTAGGATGCATCTGCATCATCGGATGAGGATGCATTCCAGAATGTGGATGTGCAGGCGGATGAGATGGCCGGACTCCAACTCCACCTATCATATTACTCATGTGCCTGTAAAAAATAATACTCATTAAAAATCACAGTAAAGTAGCAAAACACTTAAAACCAATATTTGTTTTCATAAAACTTACAACTAACTTCAAAAGCATGGCTGACTCCATGCTGAAATCAATTATCTATGACATTTAAAAACAATAAAGAAAGAGTCAACATAAGCGAATCAATACTTTAAATGTATTTCTCTTGAAAGAACTACATTTTGATAATTACATAGAATAAAAATGATCTTGGAAAAATGATAAGAAAATTATGAATTGTACCAGAAAGGGGAAGAACCGTCATATAAACTTGCACTTAAAATTTACATCAATCTTTTAAAAACATGCTTAAACATTCTGAACATCAAAACATGGTATGGTCGCTATTGCTTGATCGTGTATATTCATACGTGTTCATAGTACACAACAATCAATTTTTCTCAGAAAATAATTTTTATGAAACTGGTTGTAAGAATCTTTTAAATGAGGTCTGTTAAAAAAAATAACTCAACGTTTTTAATTACACACCAATGGAGATATTTAGTGAGGTGCAGTTAGCAGCATTGTGTTCTGCATAACCTCCTCTGTAACCACTTGTTGGATTGTTGATATCTTGTTTAGTTTTTGTGTTGCTATTATTTGAGTGCAATGTGTTTTAAGTATTAGTAGTGATTTTTGGGAGTAACGATAGATACGACGTAAAATTTTGCGAGAAACTGAGGAAAACTTTCATAGAAACGTTTCAACTTTTAAAACACGTTTACAGAGAGATGATGCTCTGGGTTGTACACAATGTTATGAAAGGTTTTCGTGATTTAAAAGTGGTCGTCAGTTAATTGAAGATGACCCTCGACCAGGAAAACTTCGCCCACGTTCAGAAAATCAACGATCTGGTGTCTGCAAATCGCCGATTGACGGTCAAGGGAACTTGCAGAAGAGATTAGCATATCAACTGTATTATGGCATGACATATGACTGAAAAATTGAACATCAATGAAGTTTCAGCAAAGTTTGTTCCTCGTTTGATGACCAAACAGCAAAGAAAACATAGAGTGGATGTTTGTTGGCAATTTCTTGAACAAGCCAATGCCAATGATGATGAAACATACATGCAAAGGATCATAATGAGAGACGAACATTGAGTTTATGGCTACAGCATAAAGGCAAAAGTTCAATCATTACAACGGATCGGGAAAGGATTTCCATGTCTCAAGAAAGCATGTCAGTCTCGATACAATGTGAAAGTGATACTCTCTATTTTTTTAGACTTTAATGGAATTTTGCATGTTTGAATTTTTGCCTCAAGGTGAAACAGTGAACTGTGCGTACTATCAAGGTATTTTACAACGGTAACGTGAAAAAATCTGCAAAAAGAGACCAGAGTTGTGGTGAGACAGTTCATGGTTCCTTCACTACAACCATGTGCCTGCACACTCAGCTTTGTGCCAAAATCAAATGGACTGTCCTCCCTCAGTCTCCCTACTCGTCAGACCTGGCTCCTTGAAATTTTTTTCTTATTTCCGATATTAAATCAGAGATGAAAGAATGTCGTGTTGAGACTATTGAAGACATAAACAAATTTGTCATGAACCTTAAAGGCCACTTCAAATGAAGCTATCCAGAACTGCTTCGTGAAGTGGGAACACTGCTGGGAAAAGTGTGTGAATAGGGGAGAGGAGTACTTTGAAGAAGAGGATAAGGACCAAAAATCTGTAAAATTAATAATAAAGATTAAAAAATAAAGTTCAGTTATATACTGAACAGACCTCGTATCTTGCTAAGAGCATTCTGAGTTTTTAAAAATCATATAGAATAACTAAACTGGTGAAAGAAGAGTGGATTAAAGAAAAGTGTTCAGAAGTGGAAAGAGAAATGAACATTGGTAAAATAGACGGAGCATACAGGAAAGTTAAGGAAAATTTTGGGGTACATAAATTAAAATCTAATAATGTGTTAAACAAAGACGGTACACCAATATATAATACGAAAGGTAAAGTCGATAGATGGGTGGAATATATTGAAGAGTTATACGGAGGAAATGAATTAGAAAATGGTGTTATAGAGGAAGAAGAGGAAGTTGAGGAGGAAGAAATGGGAGAAACAATACTGAGATCTGAATTTAAGAGAGCATTAAAAGATTTAAATGGCAGAAAGGCTCCTGGAATAGACGGAATACCTGTAGAATTACTGCGCAGTGCAGGTGAGGAAGCGATTGATAGATTATACAAACCGGTGTGTAATATTTATGAAAATGGGGAATTTTCATCAGACTTCAAAAAAAGTGTTATAGTTATGATACCAAAGAAAGCAGGGGCAGATAAATGTGAAGAATACAGAACAATTAGTTTAACTAGTCATGCATCAAAAATCTTAACTAGAATTTTATACAGAAGAATTGAGAGGAGAGTGGAAGAAGTGTTAGGAGAAGACCAATTTGGTTTCAGGAAAAGTATAGGGACAAGGGAAGCAATTTTAGGCCTCAGATTAATAGTAGAAGGAAGATTAAAGAAAAACAAACCAACATACTTGGCGTTTATAGACCTAGAAAAGGCTTTCGATAACGTAGACTGGAATAAAATGTTCAGCATTTTTAAAAAATTAGGGTTCAAATACAGAGATAGAAGAACAATTGCTAACATGTACAGGAGCCAAACAGCAACAATAACAATTGAAAAACATAAGAAAGAAGCCCTAATAAGAAAGGGAGTCCGACAAGGATGTTCCCTATCTCCGTTACTTTTTAATCTTTACATGGAACTAGCAGTTAATGATGTTAAAGAACAATTTAGATTCGGAGTAACAGTACAAGGTGAAAAGATAAAGATGCTACGATTTGCTGATGATATAGTAATTCTAGCCGAGAGTAAAAAGGATTTAGAAGAAACAATGAACGGCATAGATGAAGTCCTACGCAAGAACTATCGCATGAAAATAAACAAGAACAAAACAAAAGTAATGAAATGTAGTAGAAATAACAAAGATGGACCACTGAATGTGAAAATAGGAGGAGAAAAGATTATGGAGGTAGAAGAATTTTGTTATTTGGGAAGTAGAATTACTAAAGATGGACGAAGCACGAGCGATATAAAATGCCGAATAGCACAAGCTAAACGAGCCTTCAGTAAGAAATATAAGTTGTTTACATCAAAAATTAATTTAAATGTCAGGAAAAGATTTTTGAAAGTGTATGTTTGGAGTGTCGCTTTATATGGGTGAAACTTGGGACAATCGGAGTATCTGAGAAGAAAAGATTAGAAGCTTTTGAAATGTGGTGCTATAGGAGAATGTTAAAAATCAGATGGGTGGATAAAGTGACAAATGAAGAGGTATTGCAGCAAATAGATGAAGAAAGAAGCATTTGGAAAAATATAGTTAAAAGAAGAGACAGACTTATAGGCCACATACTAAGGCATCCTGGAATAGTCGCTTTAATATTGGAAGGACAGGTAGAAGGGAAAAATTGTGTAGGCAGGCCACGTTTGGAGTATGTAAAACAAATTGTTGGGGATGTAGGATGTAGAGGGTATACTGAAATGAAACGACTAGCACTAGATAGGGAATCATGGAGAGCTGCATCAAACCAGTCAAATGACTGAAGACAAAAAAAAAAAAAAAAAAATAGAATAACTAACAGCAATGAATACTAAAATCACAAGCTTTTATTTTTTTCTATCAACTGCTATTGTTATCTTTAGTGCAGTAAGAAATACTAAATAGTGAGCTATGTTTATGATCAATTAGCTGTAAAATAAAACATGAACCAAAATACTCCAATATTTTACTATAAAAAAGAAAATCATAAATATAAAATTGGTCACCTAAAACCAAACGCTTAAGTAAAATAATAAATAACAGAAAAAAAAATTTACTACACATTTGCGACTACATGTAAAAAGAATACAATAATTAATAAATCTTTTTTTAGGATGCTGAATTGATAATTATGGTTGATATATGGTATGAAACAATACATCATTTGAGTTTAGTTTTTGATATTGGAATTTATTTACAATTTAGTAGATGAATTTAAAAAATAAATTACATAAGTTAATATTTTTTTTTTAATTTTATTTAAATTACATATGGAAAAAATTACATGCCAAACAAAGAATTTTTTATTATTATTTGTTTAATGAAATATTACAATTTAACTGTTTTTAACATGATAAAACTGTGATCTATAACCATGCACAACTGAAAAGTTAACTGTAATTACGAGAGGTTATCTCTAAAGTAAAGACCATTTCATAGTACAATTTATTCTGAAAACCTAATAAATACTTTTGATTTCTCTTAAACTACATACCTTATACTACTTCCCTACATAACTGCCACATGAATTAAGACATTTATCATAGTGATACATCAGCTTCAATATACCCTCGTTGTATTCTTCTGCCGCCAATCCATTTAGCTACTGATTAACAGCAACCTTAAGTTCATCGTCACCTGTGAATTGCTTACCACTAGATTGCTACCACATAGATTCTTTTAATTTCCTAAACAAATGATAATCAGAAGGAGTAAGTCCAGACTATATGGACTATATATTTACGATCACCTGGTGGGCGATTCTAAATTTCCAATCCAAATGATCTCAGTAAATCATGTGTTGGACCCGCAACATGTGGCATGCATTAACGTGCAGCAGGACGATGCTGTTGGTCAGCTGCCCATGTCGCCGATTTTGAATGGTGCACTGTTACTTACATAGAGTTTTGCAGTAGGCTTCTGCATTTATAGTCATTCCACATGGCATGAAATCAATCAGCAGTATGCTAAACCGATCCCAAAAGACTGTGGCCATCAGTTTGTGTCCAAATGGCAATGGGTTGACCTTTGTTGATCTGGTTGATTGAGGATGACACCATTCACTTGACTGCTGTTTTCCCTTTGACGCTTAATACGAAATCCCTGTTTCATTGCCGGTAACAATAGAATTACATAACTCATCACCTTTTTCTGTGTAACGCATCAAAAATTCCAAAGCAGATCCCATTCGGATATTTTTGTGATGTTCCATTGAGACATATGAAACTTGTGATCATATAAAACACAAGTTTTCATTTCTTTCTATTTCCAGATACTTTTGAGTTTCTGGCAGCTAATGTTACCCTTTAAATCACTCATAACTGTTACTTTTTTTTTTTGGGCTTTGTTCTTTAAAACTTCTACTGATTCATGTAGAACTGTGTAAATTTTCTCTTCTTTCTCATGACATTTCTCAGCTGGTTGTCTTTCCTATTCTAAATTAATCCAATTAAGTTTTTATTCTTAATAACTCTCTTCACTACTTTCTTTAAGGGCCTTCCTGAACGTTATCATGCACATTAAATCTGTTATTTCTAAACCTTTCACACCATTTTTGGACATTTCTTTAATTCATTACATTATCATCGTACACAGCAACTAACTGCCTATGAATTTCAGCCGGCTGAACGTTTGGATGGTTTAAAAACCATACGACTCCACGTATTTTACAGTCGGCGGCAACATCCATTTTCCTATTTATTTTATAATGTAATAACTCAAAACGTAATCAAAGATAATACAACGCGATAACTTACAGACAACAATGCAGTGTGTACATTACTAGCATGGCCATGAATGACACAGGTTCGCCAATCTTAAGGAGAGAAATTTCCTAGCAGTCTTTACTTTTAGAGATATCCCTCGTACATAGAACTGAAAATAACAAAGGATTTATATTTTTCAATTTACAACTAAAATGAAACATTATATTACCCTTGTGGAGGTTTCTCCTGGTGATGCTGATGCGAAGAGAACATCCATGATGGCTTGTAAACACAATGGGATGGTAGTGTTACTGGAGGGTGATTCTGACTCGGCAAATTAGTAAGCGGTGCATATTTCGTTGAACCGACAAACTTCCACATTTGTGGTGGCCGAAAAACAAATGACCAGTCCTATAATCAAATTTTAAAAAGTTAAATCTACAACAAAAATTCATCAATCAATTTAAAAATTTAATAAGCAATCACACATTTACCTCAATCACAATATGATGGGTTAACTGTAAACAAGGAATCCATGAAGAATAAACCATTAACAAATACTTAACAGTAAATAATGAAACTTCATCATCTTGTCTTTTTGAGTAAGAACAAACAATATTCAACAGTTCAAACCATGGTAGAATTCACTTATACTTTATCACCCAGGTATATAAATCGATACTATTTAATAATCTTCTTGTCAACATCATACAGTTACCTACTCCGACGAAGGCTCCTCAGATCACAAGTTTTCATTTCTTTCTATTTCCAGATACTTTTGTGTTTCTGGCAGCTAATGTTACCTTTTAAATCACTCATAACTGTTACCTTTTTTTTTGGGGGGCTTTGTTCTTTAAAACTTCTACTGATTCATCTAAAACTGCTTTTACAATTAAGCTTTAACTCTCCTCACTACTTTCTTTATTTTTTTTATTATCTATCCACTTAACCTTCCCTACTTTCTTCCATGCTCATATTTTAAATTCTCCACCATCCTTAATCACTTTCCCATAATATTCTTGTGAAATATCTATAAATCATGTCGACGTTTTGTTTTGAATTTTTCATATTGAAAAAAAAAAAAATTAATCTGAAATCCCTTCATCAATAATATTCATATTGCGTTATCAGCAATATGTCTACTCTTTTTAGGGAGGGAGATAAATACCCCCTCCAACAAATGGTTATTACTAATTGTCCAATGGTTTCCTCTATTGATTACGAATATAAAATACAGAACCTATACAGGGCGGGATCTCATTTATAAAATGAATTTCATTCAACAATAAAAAACAGGTTTAGAATAACACCATAGGTTTCTAGGTAAAACATTACAATGTACCTTCTACAACTTGATGATTCCACAACACCTGGAACATATCATGGAGTAAAAACCTGGAAAACTCACAGTGAAGTATCTGGTTCTAATAGAATGCGAAATTTAAAGAATGCTGCTTGCAAATTCTTCGTATGCTGTTGACATTTATTACTGGCAGCTGACCACAACAGCTGAAAATACTGCTTCCTTTATTTTATTACAAATTTCTAAACACTTCAGCTGTATCTATATCTTTCTGTGGCATTTGTACAGTATATCGACCTGTTCTTTAATTCCTCTCACACTATCAATGAACACTGCAATCATTGTCCTCATTTTCCTTTAATCTTTCTTTACATGAAGATCCTTGTTACACAGTTCCTTTTTGTGAAATGTCCAATTCATACAATAAACATGTTTTTCCTTTGCTACATAGATAGAATTAAAAGCATTAATTTACAAATTAAAAAAAAAAAAAACTTTTACCTCAATAGGTTCTTCTTGAGGGCTACCCATATTTGGATAAATATCCTGACGAATACGAGGTGCAACAAGTGGTAAATAATCAGATGTCTCAGTTAAAGGCGTATCAGAAAGCTGTCCACCGCAAGGTGATGCTATAGGGTTATGCTCTAATGAGGGTGGCGTAGGGAACATTTTACTAAGTTCTTCGGGCCTTAATATACTTCCTCCACCACTACCTCTTGGTGGTCGTACCAATAATGTACTTCCACCGCATTCATCGCTCGCTTTGTTAGAACCTGGTGGCGTTTGTACCTGCAACTGATCGGGTAGATTCATTAAATTAAGATGTAATGTAAAACCTAACATATACTAAATCCATTATACACTTAGCTATGATATACAATAATGGCAGAAAGCCAATTGGGAATCAGTAAATCATTTATATAACATATTTTCATATCAGCATTATGGTCATTAAATAGCAGGAAGAAATGTAGATTTTGTTTTATATTTATTGTTAAAAAGTAAATCTTACCTAATCTTTTTCAGTAAGAAGTTTTAGACATAACAGATAAGAATACTAATTTATTACTTCTATTCCTATTTGTCACATGTGATCTCATGTTAAAATGTTAAAACTTGAAAAATTATCTATGCTTTAAATATTAGTTCAAATAAAAAAAAACTTGATTCTCTTCATTTGACCAAGCTCTTCAGGTCTTATTACACTTTCTCCACTGCTACCTATTGGTGATCATAACAATAATGTAAGCAACATAACATTCAGTGCACACAAATGTTGATTTTGTTTTAAATGTTCCAAATTATATCCTGAAATTCATTTTTTTATAAACTGTACATGAATTTACAAAATTTTTCAGTTTTCCACTCAATTGTCTGATATATTTATGACAAAAGAACACAGTACATATCAACTGCTACAGAATCCAAAAGTTTAACAATTTTTTTAACACTTAAAGAGGATTTAATCCTCAACAGAAACCCCATCTTTTTCTAACTTAATCCTTATTAATTATCTCATTTGTGCTTATAAAGAAACATTCCCAATAAAGAATAAATCTATGACTTGCAACAGTGCCATTTTGAATCATTAATGATATTATTTTAACTTTTCATTAATAGTTTCCAAATCTTTATTTTAAGTAAGATTTTTGTCTTAAATTAACAATATAAGTAGAGTTTCAAATAATGATTTAATGATAAAATCAGAATGATACTGAAATAAGAAATTTATATTTAAAAAATGATTACATGGGTTATTGTTGTTTCATTGGAACAAAAATTAAATTTAATTCTACGCATACTTGTTAAAAATTGAGTTACAATAAGATAGTGACAGAAGACAAGCCAGACTAACCAACTACAGTGAACTTGTTTAATCAAATGATTCTTAATATGTATTTCTTTAAAAAAAAAAATCAATTAGAAATCCTTCTTATGAAGAGAAAGTATAGAAAATGATCTGCAGAAATGAGTTACTTTGGTATATGATAAAGAAAATGAAAGAAGCAAAATCAGGGATGAGATTATTGGAAATGTTAGCATTAAGAAAAGTTTAGGGAAGAAAGATCTAGGTTAAGATGATATAGGCGAGTGAAAATTATAAGAAAGAAGAAAAAAGGAGAATTTTAGAAGGGAAGTGAATGAAAGAAGACAAATTGGTAGCCCTAAAAAAATTATAGGGTAAAAAGGATGTGGTAATAGAAGAAAAAGAAGGATGGTGAAAGGATAACAGAAATTTATATAAAGCTATTAAACACAAATAAATTTTATTCATCAGTAAATTATATGCGAGATATAAATAACAGGAAGAACTACAAGGAAAATTTGAAATCAGTTGAACCTACTAATAAAACAAGCTAATAACTAAGTGAAGTAAAAACATTCAAGTGAAACTAATTGAGTATTGTACCTGTGAATTAAAGTATAATGGACTGATGAATAATAATTTAATTTAACTACATAGATTGGCTGAATTTCTAAGTGCTGATTTGAGCATTAACACTTTTTACTGAACACCTACATCCCTTTATGACCCACAATTCTCAGAATATTCCATACAGCAAAAGAATATAAATACTAGCTTGTACTGTAGAATAAAAACTTAATATATTTTATTGCTTAGTTTTAACATCCAGCCATTAAAATAACATTTGACATGTAAGAATTTTTACCTCATCTACACAAGTTTGGAAATTATTTCTCAATAATTTATTTATTCTTTGACAATACTGATTTTTATTATAGTGCATAAATAAAATTACTCAGTTACTGTGGATAAAAGTTGATCAGTGATCAATTGATAACATTAAATAATCTGATGTGGGCACCGCATGACTTCCTTGTACACCTATTAAATTATATATACATATTTCTTTATAAAATGAAGAGTACATCAAATTTTATTTCATTAATAACTTTTCATATTTTTTCATATACTTTTTTATTGTTTTATTGAATCATTATTTATTGTAATTTTTTTTTACAATCATAGGCTAATAATTATTAATAAATAAACATATATAGATAAAAAAAAAAGGAAAAAAAGAGATGAAATCTGATTTGAACCAATGTGCCTTCCCCCCTTATAAGATCCAAATATTTCATTAATTAAAATTTAGTTTGGCTGTAACTCTGGAACCAATGAAAATAAGTACCACTACATCGTTGAAAAACTTTCAATGAGGGCTTATTACTGCAGTTAAATAAAAGTCCAAAATTCAATTTTTTTTTTTATTTTGGGCCTTTTTGGACACTTTTGGTTTAGTTGATGACAATCAAAAAGGGAGGTAAATAACTAGATGTTACAACAACAGTCCTAAATCCAAAATTTCAACATCCTTTGACTAATCGTTTTTTGAGTTATGCAAGATACATACATATGTACAGTCGTCATGCTGAAACTAGTCAAAATGAATTCAGGGGTGGTCAAAATGGGTATTTCCGTTGAAATCTAGAAACCAAAATTTTCTGTGATCACAATATTTTCTTTACTTTGTACAAGGGTGTAAAAATGCTTAAAATCAATTAAATCACAAGATTACATAATGAATCAATCATATTTTCTAGTCGTAGGTGGATTGCCTTGATGATGATCATTTACTGTACTTTAGTCTGAAAGATTTCTACACAACTGTGACAGACTAACTAAAAAGCTAATGCTGACTAATAAAAAGCTTTTTCCATAGAAATAGCCTTAAAAAAATTTCCTGTAAAACCGTATTACTATTTTTAAATAAAAGAGTTACAAACCACTGAAAAGTGTATATTTCATTTGTAATCACCCTGTATTTAAATTATTTGGGTTAGGTATGTAACAAATTTATTTTATAATTAGTTAAATTAATTATAAACATTAATTTTAATTTAAACCATAAAATAATCATAATATAAAAATTATAAATATGGAAGGCTAGTTTTTTACTTGATAAATAAAGTAAAAAATCTAATAAAATATAAAATAGGTTTTCTAGTTAAAAGAAATACTCTAGTAGTTATAAGACTATTCTTGATTAATCTGTCTCGTAGATGAGCATCCTCCACTTGGTAGCTGAGCTGTAAGTTTTTCTTAAATTTTATTATTGGTAGTAATAACAATGTTACTTGATGGAATAAAAAATTATACATTAGACAAAGACCGATAATCATAATTCAGTAATATTATTTATTTTCAGATGCAGTACATCTGAAAAACCCGCGTACCATTTGAAGTCTGGTTAAACACAACCGCAAGGAGTAATGATCATAAACATTCAGGTGTAGAATTCCAAATTTTTCTCAACACTTCACTTATAATTAACTAAAAATGTAAAAATTTACCATCGAACAGCATAATTAAATGGATTTAAAAAAATAATAACTTTTACAGTTATATTATTTTTGCTATTTCATATTATATACTTTATTATTTATTAATACAAGTGATATACTTTTAGGCATACTTCATATGAATAACTCAATTCAAAATTCCAACAGCACTTTTAACAGTTCTCCGACAACTTAAGTAAATATAGTATAATATTTTATTTTAACAACCAGGTAAAATACAACTATTATTATAATTGTATTTTTCCTTGTAATATATACAGAACATAGCATGTCCTGAAGAAAGGAAACTATATAAGGGAAGGATAAAAAAAAAAAATTATAAAAGCACTACTTATGTTATCAAATACAACCTTAAAAAAAAAAAATCATACTTAATATCAATCATAAAAATCACACAATAACGGTGTTACACCCCTCGACTCTATTCTAGCAAACTGTTGATTACAGAAGATTTTTTAGTACTGTAACAGATACACTGATTGTGTTCTAGTTCAATATAATAACACGATAAACAGATAAGATATATAATCTTGCCGAAAAATAAAAATATGTACAACACTATCAAAAGTTGTTCATATCTGAAGGTTTCATAGTATAACAATCTTTTGTGCATAACATTTTAAAAAGAGCAAATCGATTGATTACTGCTGTAAAAAAGACTGTGAAAATCAATCGATGATAAATGTTGATATTCGTATTACAGAAGGCTTGAAATGTTTGAATTATTAACCGAAGCGAAGGTAATATAAGAAAAATCGTTTGTGTCCGAGAAATAAAAGCGATAAACGATGATATATAACTGAAGTCGCTGAAACGAAACGTGACAGATAATACATTTTATAAATCAAGCTGATGGTAGAGAAAACAATCAACTTTAGCTTACAGTTTCATCACTAGAAGTATCATCAGAATTTTCAAAAGCAGGCTCATCTTTAAAAGTCTGTGGTACTCCCAATGCATCATTGGTAAATATGTTGGTTGAAGTAGGGCACTTTGGTCCGTTCATAGATGCCGTCTCAAATCCAAGTTTCTTTTCTTCTTCCTGTATTACCAAAAAGCGATTAAAAAATTATATTACAAACACTGACTAATGTATTTTTCATGCTCCTACTTTTCATTTAAATTTAGAGCTTCAGGCAGAATGTTATCTATATTTTTACCGAGGTGCAGGTGATGAGGATGAAAACTTACATTAAAAGTTCTTACCCATAAATACAAACTGAATTTTTTATACACATTCACAGCTGTGGTAAAATTAACTTGATAAATACACACATACAAAATTAAAAGTAAAATATATAAATTTTTCATACAAAATAATAATTCCTAAAGATTATAATTCATACACTTCCAGTACTAATAACCTGGGATTTATCAGCAAACCTTGCTTCATTACACTGCAATCTAAAGCATACACAGACTTAATAAATATTATGTATTAGTAACCTTACTGTTCCAGTAAATTTCTGTTTAATGAAAGGCATCAATGAAGTATGTTTTAATAGAAATAACACCACTACAATTAATTGTTAATGTAATCTATTCAATAAACTTTTATTTATTTAGAATAAACATAAACAAAAATTCACCACAACTTAAAACAAAAGAAAAAGCAATTATGTCACATCCAACTTGATTGTTGATAACCTTTGACTAATACACTGTTGCTGTACTTATGCCTATCTTACTATTGATATTTATTCACCTTAAAAAATCTCTTGAACGAACTTAAAAGCAAATTATTTTCTCATAGACGTTGACTGAACATTGAAATTTAGTTATCAATTATTTCTAGAATGTTTGATTAATGTACGGGCTATTTTAAAATTGAATTCCAGTTAAATATACACAGGTGTTAAGCTACCAACATTGTTTCTCTAGATATTTTCCACATTTAGGAATTCACCGTACTATGAGAACTTCTGTGAATTCTTGCCAAAGAATTCTGCCCCTTGAGTGTTTAGCCCAACCTTACCTCTTCATTATTTCTTAAGCATCAGATAGCAATCCAGATCTTCTTGATTAATTATGCAGTGTTAAATCCAGGCTGAAGGGAGATGGTCAAAAGTTTTCAAAGTAAACTGCTCATGTAAAGCTTTTGTGGAATCTAAGGATCAGGACCTCTTATTATTATTTGGAAGAAAAACACTTTTCATCAGCATTGTGTACTTGTTTGCTTCAAATTAACCAAGAAACTTTAATCATCTATGCAGCTAGCCATAATATGATCTTCCACTGGCAAAAACTGAATGCACTCTGCACCTCTCAATTTGAGAGCAACAACATTTGGACAAGTTCCAAATGTTTGTTTCACCAACAGCTGCTTTATCAGTTGTAATCAGACATATAGATATGTAATAGGCTTATACTGTCAGTAGCTTTCACGCATGTTCCTTCGGGACCTAGCACACTTTTAAAAATGCATTTGAAGGTAAATTTTGCAATAGTACTTGCATTTTCAGATTGTTGTAAATCACAGATGCTAGGATGTAAAAATGTTAATTGTTATTTGCACACAAACCTTTCTAACAAAAATTTTTTATAAAAACAAACTCCCGATTCACAAACTTTTGTCAAATAAACACAACCGATTCCTTTTACGCATTACTCATATTCACCATAAAAAATACTTTTTTTAAATTTACCTTAACTGGAGGAGGGTTTCTTTTGAAACTCTCCATTGCAACTGGTGGTACCATGCCATCTTCATCAAATTCATATGGATCAGACCGTTTACAGCTAATATTAGGCATCAATGATGGCACTGAATTTCCATCCAGATCCATCTGAAACATCATATATCTACAATTTTTAACCGAAACTTCAAAAAGCTTTCAGAAAAAACATTTTGCTACAAAGGTAATATAAATAATAAACAAAAATTAAACAACGTAAGCACTAATTTTTTTACATTTAATTTAAATCGATTGTCAATTTAACAAATAACTGAAACTTGAGCTGAAGGTTCTAATATGACTAGTAATATTAGTACATTAATTGTAAATGTTTCGGGCTACTAAGTAAGATGATAAACTATATTCACTACCAAGCTGATGGCTCCACCAGAAATGTTTATGACAGTGGTTTTCTAGAAATTGTATGAAGTAAGGGGTAAAAACCAAACAAACATTTACTAGCAGGTTACTGAAGTTATAAATGATGCTGGATGCAGTTTTACAGCATGCTGCTATTATTTATTAGCAGCTAGTTACCATTAATAATGAATACTGCTGCTTGTAATAATTGAAATCCTTTTCTTTTAATAATTTGGAACCCAATAGGTGAATGCATTACCTAGTCAATTTACTCATATTGTACAACGTACAGCCCTAAATGTAATTTCCACTATACCAACATTCTACACCGAATCAAACTTCTTCAGCAATTGCAATCAATCATTTGTTAGTATGTAGAAAAGTGGGACAAGCCTATTGTTAAGGATTCAATTTTTTTTTAAATTAAACTAATAACAAATGTAATTCAGTATGCAAATTTTCATTTGGGACCATAAGGAAAAAATTACTGAATTTAAAAAAAAAACAAACAATTGTTTAGTTCAATTAACAGTAGAGCTCGCTCATTTTTTTAACTGTATTTAACTAAACTGTGGAGCTAAAGATTTAGCAAAACGATTAAATTAAAAAAGTGACAATTCAAACAAATTATAAAACAGATTTATCAATCGTAATTGACTATGTAAAATTAGTCAGCCATTTCTGAAAATAATCTCATTGTTTTATTAATGTTGTAAGTGTTGCTTCGGATGACACTGGACATGATATATTCAAATGTTTTTCAGTGGTGATTTGCTGACAGAAATTCCTCTTATTGGCACCTCTGTTTAAGAAAGACAGCAAATACCACTTTAAAGTGTAATTTTATGAAAAATTGTAATACGTAGTAACAAGGAACCTTTCTGCAAATTTCAGAAAACAGATTTGTCAATAACCATGTTATAAACATTGAAATGCATGAAGTGTCAAAACATTCAAGTTAAAGCAAGACTTATTTCTCTCCGTCAAAAATAGAGGCTATTTCTTATCAGAGCAAATATCCTTCCATCTTACTCTATCTTGTAGTAAACTACTTTGGTATAAAGTAAAAACTTATTTACTTCTTAACATCTTAAATATTGTTATCAGTAAATTATAAACTTACCATATGCATATTTAGCCCAGGTTCTTGTTTAATATACACTTGTGGTGGTGATGGAACTGACTGTGATGATGTATTATAAGAACTATAAGGCGGCAGTCTATTTGTATCTGGTTTTGCCTCACTTGGTTTAAACCTTTTAACTGGATGATTTAACCTGCAACATGAACAGATTATAGTAAAACTAAAAAAAGTGATAAATTGCAAAAACAATAAAAATATCCAGACGATCTGTAAACTAACCTATCACATAAAAAAAAAAAAAAATTAAACATATCACTGATCTGTGAATATAAAAACAAAGATAACTGATAAATACATATTTAATAATATAACTAATTAAATATTAACATATTAAACTTTATTCTTTTACAATACTAGTTTTATTTAGAAATGCATCCCATGAAATAAAAAAGTTATATTTATATCAACAGATGTTTTTGAGAGATTTGAATCTAGATCATTCAATATTAAAATTTCAATTAAGTATACTTTCCACAGCAAATAAATATACACACACCTTTACTTGAATTATTTACTGCCCATTCAAACTGTAGTAAAATATTTTTAATGTAATTCAAAGTTTATGAAATTTAAGTAGATTTTCAGGAAGAATTTTTGATGATGGAAGTAGCTCATCACTTAGGCTATATATTGTAATCTTTAAAGAAATTTCTCACAATATGAAAATATGCTAGGCTAAAGATAAAAAAAACTGATAACAGCTGCTTAAAAAAAACATCCAATAATGTTTCTTGATTAATTAATAAAAAAACCCATGTATTGGAAACTGAGATTTTGATCTTAAAATTAATAGTCTTTTGATTGAAAACTGATTTAACTAAAGTTGTATTAATAGCATTTTTTTAATATATTTTTGATGATAAAATTTAAAAGATTAATTAATTTTTTATATTATGATTTTTACAAGTAACTGTTGGTATAAATTTAAAAAAGGATTAGAGCTTTTTAACTTTTTGTATTTAATACATTTTTACAAAATACTATTCACCTTACATATGTATATATAATATATTTATTATTGGCTTGGAATATTATAATTATAAATTATTTTAATTATTTCTTTTCATATCTTTTCATTAAAGCATAAAATCAATTTTATATATTTTTTACATGTTAGTTTTTAATTGAACTTTTATATGAATATTGTCTTAGATCAACAAATACCTTTTATAAAAGTAATCCGAAATAAAGATTTAAAAAAAGTGCAATAATAGGTATTCTTCTAAGTAAGAGATTACTTAAATCGAGACGTATTCATATATGACATAATGTGTTAAAAAGGATTACTTATGATACATCTCTTGGTGGGGTAGATGACTCACAAAGTTTCACAGGAAATAAATGCATTAAAATAGATATTATTAACTGAAGATAAAGTAAAAAGTGACAATCCAGTGAAAAAACTGAGCAAGAAAAAAATTAATTCACCTTAGTCAAATTTTTACAACTTGTATATGGAAAATATCTAAGTGCTAAAATTCCTTGAATGTTTTATTTTTATAATACAAACAGTTGAAGAATCAAAAAAATTTGTTAAAGGTTTTATTAAATATGTATAAAATAATTCAAATTTAAACATTCCTTAAAACTAGTATCTAAATAATAAAGTATTATTTAATTATATTTTACCATAACAAGGATTAAGTTGGCTAAACAAGACACATTTTTTTTACATATTTTATTTAAAATGTCACAATTAATAAAGACCATTACAGGGATTTTAATACATGACATTAAAATAAGGCATCAATAAAAAAATTGTTGTGAATTTTATACAAAATAATTTTTAGGGAAAATTTGTAATATACTGACATCTTATTTAAAAATATATCGATTAAATTTACAGAATGTTTACATAAAACTGTTCTGGAATACAATGTTAGTAAAACATCTAATACAGCTCAACCTTTGCTATAAATAAAATTATATATATATATATATATATATTATTTTACTGAAATTAATCTTTTCAAGATTCTAAGATAATTTTTTAAGATTTAATAGAATTTTAAAGAGAATTTACAGAGAAGTCCAAAAAATTTACTCACTGTTTGCTACTCCATATGTCGTGATAAATTTGACTCGTAGTGACAATTTTTGGCACTCAGAGACTGTTATGGTATGTGTTCAAAATGTTCACCAGCAGCTTCTATACAACACCCATGGTGCTGAACTGCACACTAAACTACAGCTGTTAGTGTATCTGGCATAATGGCAGCACATGACTACGATTTTTCACGTAGCTCGTCAATTTTTGCATGTTTTTGTCGATAAGTCATTCTTGACAGTCACCCAGAGGTAGAAGTCCAGAGTTGGGTGCTCAACAGCACCTCTTCGATCCACCCACCATCCAGGTAGAGTTTTATTGAGATACAACCTGGCATCTCGATGATAGTGAGGCGGGGCTCCGTCTTGTTTTATGTAAAAAAGTTCATCACCATACAGGTTTTGGATGGCAGGCAAATCCTTGTCTGAAGCATATCAAGATATGCCTCACCCTCGAATAAGAAGGGACCAATCAAACCACGCACTGATAAACCACACCACACAGCAACCCTTGGTAGATTCACTGCCCTGTCCATATCAGGGTGAGGATTTTCAGGAGTCCAGTAAACACAATTGTGGTGGTTCACAGTAGTGTTAAGTTTGAACTGTTCCTCAAACTTCCCTGTAAATTCCTCATCCTCGCCAACCATGTGCTGAAACCATTCAAGTACTCCATCCCTCGATCTGCATCGTCCTCATTCATCACATGTAGCAGTCTTGGAATGTATACTTTCCACTTTGCACTCTTCAGAATGCATCTTACACTTGACCGGCTCACCCCACTTTTGCGCTCTCCTTGGTTCACTGATTTTTGCGGTGATCGGGTGAAATGTTGCAACACCGTGGCACTTGATGCTGGACTTATAGCTTGACTTGTGGTCAGTTGGTTCTTTCCTTGTTCCAAACTCTCTCTGCCACTGCTGTTATACCTCATGAATGTTCTTGTACTTGCAGTATCACTTCAGTACATCCTTACGTTCAACAAACTATAACCAAACCTCAACCATTGCTACTACTTGACTGTCTTCTGCTGCACTGGCTAAGATGACTGGCTTGTTCCACCACCAACCACCCGCGCATGCGCAGCATAAGTTGCCAGCTCCACCTACCACAACAAATTTAATACCTTATACTACAAATTAAATTAGTGAGTGTAAGTCTTTTTGCTTAGATATTATTTAATTACAAACAATCATTACATTTTTTTGGACCCCTCTGTATACATACAAATTGATGGTAATAAAAGTATAATAAAATTTACCAAGCATTTAGAGTAGAATAATCATAAAGAAGTTCGGAAGGTTGGTCCTCTTCTAACAAAGCAGTTTCATAATCCCTCGAGCTGAGCACAGGCCTTTTCAATGTCGGTGGGGGTGGCTCATGAGATGGTGGTGGAGGAGCAGGAGGAGCACCTGAAGAAGAAGGCGGTGCTACACTCCCTGGGCCACCTACACTATCAACTGGTTTACTGGCTTCTACACTTAGGGCCGATGGGTATGGCGAGAACACCTAGAAAAAAGAAATACATAAATACAATACAATGTAAAAAAAAAAGAAATATGATTTAAAAGCAATCTACTATGAAACAAAATAAATAATGCTATGCTTAGGAATTATAAAGAAATAATAAAGAAAGAAAACAATACCGCATACTCAGATTGGTAATGACTTTAACTGAACATTCTACTTTGTAACTGAAAGAAAAATATGTAAAACCTTTATACAACAAAGAAGAAAAGGTTTAGCAACAAATGATCAATGGTGGAGTATTTTAATCACTGATCTTCACCATTACTATATTAAAGCAACCACCAATTTGTTACACATGAAGCAAGTAATCTATCTATACATTATTTTCAAAAAATGCTAATTAAAGAATCAAAAAACTAAATGCATTGCATAAATATTTTGAAGAGTCGCAACTGTGAATAAATGTGATGAGCTTATCCAATATTATTTCAGAGAATATCATTTATGGAATATAAACATAACATATAACACAGAACTTTAAACACAGTCAATTGTTCTACATACTGAGCAAATGAGAGAAGATGAAAAAAAAATCTTTTTCTCATTACTGTAAGTTTATTTTAGGGAAGGTATTATTCCACTTTATTAGTTGGATATTTAAGTTACCAGATACTGGACTAAAAAACCCCAATAAAACCATATAGTAATAATAGTTTTTAAGTATTAACTAAAATGTAATGTAAATGCAAGAGAAACAAATAGAAACAACAAAATTATAGATGATTGTAATATTATATGCAAACAAAATTTCACATTTTACAGTTTCTTTTATTGATGACACACTCATGATTAAATTTCAACAAATTATTAATTTTATTTAATAAGCATGCCAGTTTACCTGATTTGATACAGAAGACACAGATTTTGGTTGATGGAAGTCAGATGGTGTACAAATGATTTTATCTTCTAAAGGACTACGATTAGGAGGATGGTGATGATGAGGCGGCGGAGGTTGCGGTGATAAAGTAGGCATAACAGGATCTGGAGGTGGAACAGATGCAGGCTGAGGTACAGAATGCGGATTCGGTAAAGGAGATGGAGCAACAGAAGGCGGCGAGCCGACAGAAGGGACAGGCAGTGAATCATTCTGGTGATGATGAGGTGTCGACTGCATACCGTATGATGTAGTAGTTAATCTGAAAAAGAAGCCAGAACGTTGATTATAAAAAATATTGCTATTTCTTGTCAGACTATACTATACTATACTATAACAAAAGAAAATTTAGTTATAAGTAGATCTATAGAAAAAAATTTTACATTAAACATATCTACTTTTAATTAAAACTTTAAAAGCCCAGTTCATAAAATTAAGCCCTTAAACAAACTAAACTACTAACAGAATACTTTTCTACTTAATATTAGATTATCGAGTTTTTTTTTCTGAAACATTGAAGAGTGAATCTCTTTTATTAATTATTATAATAAAAATAACAGCAAAACCATTGAATGCAAATTTGGCTTATGTTCTAAAATAAACAGTTTTCTCTTTCTGGATTTAAAGCATCTAACTAATGCAATAAAACATTAATATTTACTTACATAAATTAAATTCTAGAATATGATTTTCTTTTATTTAACAATAATTTCCAACAGTAAGAATAAATCATAAATAACAGAACATACACACATAATCCTTCAAAGGAGATGGGGAGTGACATTTATCCATATGAGAATCAAGACTATTAATTTTTACTTAAATTAAGATAGGAAAGAATACAGAAATTAAAAAAAGAAACTTCTTTTCTGAAAAATAATTATCATCTGTTTACCAGGGTTTTTTAAAAATTTAATAAATAATATTTGGTAAGTAAGAAATTACAATACAAATTATTAACAGAGAATCATATAAATAGTTTTATGATGTCTGATCATATACATAGTTATGGCAATTTGGAAAAATGTTTATTTGATTACAGCGGCTATGAATGTTCTCTAAATTATGTTATTTTTTCCTTTCCCAAAATACATTTTATAAAAAAACCCAACAGAAAAATTACTAACAGTATAATCCCTCTTACGACAACTCTTATTCAATGTTAACTTTCTGAATGCCATGCTTTTGTCAGCAATTTTTTTTTTTATATTTCTGCATAAAATGATCCAATTAAATATAAATAACAAACTCCTAAATAACATACATCTACAAAATGTTTTTTTATAGAGGAATCAAACTTTCCAGATAATTTTTTTTCTATCACAAGATGGTTGAAACTTATCTTTAAACAATTATTTAAGTTTGTTAATTATTTCATTACTTTAATTTTTTATGTTTTTATTTTTTTCTTATAAATAATTTTGGAATTTTCATTGTCATAATGAAAATAAAAAAAGCCATGAATTGTTTCTTACTGTTGATATTAAATCATTACTGCCAAAAAAGAAAGGAGTAAAAAATAAAAAATAAATTTTTTATATCATATTAGTGAAATTAATGAAATTCATATTATTCAATCAATATAAACAATATTATGTATAAACTGTTGTAATATTTTTTAATTTGATTTGTTATTAAATTTTGTTTATCATTTTATTAATCAATATATTACTTAAAAACTTTAACTAGATATCACAACTATTTTATGCTGTACTGAAGTTTAGAACCCTTGTTAAGTAACAAAACCTTTTTATGTATAGTGTCCCAGTGCTAGTAAAGGTTTTGCTTAAGAGGTATTTCATTATACAACCACATTTAAGCTGATATTAATATTTGAAGTAGTTTATGTCACATAATCACAGATTTTTAATTTAATAACATAATCAACTCTTTTATCAAGTTACCTACACTATTTTAATTTTTTAATTATTATTGAGAAACCGCTAAATAAAAACTTTATCACCAACAGATATAAGAGAGCATTGAAATATTTCTCTATCAAAAAGTGAGATTTCACAGCATGATATAAAATATATATATTATTCTTATACATACTAATGAATAAAAAAGCCAATTTTATAATAATAAAAAGAAATAAATTCACGAATGAGGAAAAAATTAATGTACAACCAACTATCAATTATTTGTTTATCCTGTGGCACATGAAACCTTACACAGTTTGGATAAACAAAATAAAAAATTTGAAGCCTTCTTCGCATATGCTGTCTCCATTACTGAGGATTGGCAACAACCTAACAATCTCTTATCTTGTACTTCTTTGCGTATAGTAAGTACATCTGTACATGTCTAATCTTTTATGACCTTTAACCAGTAGCATTTTCTGTAATGAGCCTAATTAGTTGACAATTATTCCTTCTATATAAATACAAACACAGATTGAGAAAAAAATAGATATCCAATGTATATGGGAGGAACATGTACCATATATATTAAAAAACTAAGTGACTAAGTGTCTGCTCACCAGAAATGTATTATTTCACTGAATTTAAAAAATTGATGAATATACTAGGATATATTTTATAACTTTTAGCAAAGGTTGTCGAAATCATACGAAGTCCACTTATACACACATGCATTTTTAAACATACTTAATCTTCTTTTTTTCTATATAGATACAGCTCTTCTCTCTTCCCAAATTCTATAATACTAGTAATTTTTTCTCTTGCTGCTTATACTTTCTTTCTAACATATTTATAACATCTTTTCTCTTACAAAATATACACATATACAGATTTGCAGGACACAGTACTCTCTCTGTACTCAATTTATCTCATGACGACAACTTTGGAGCAGTTTTATAGTTGTTAACTTTTGGCTTAGTTGATACTTCATAATAAAGAATTTAAATAAATGATTATCCATTCATACCTCTGACAGCTTCTAAATTATAATAGATTCTTTCAAAACAAATCATACATTACTTTTATCTATATTTGGTTCATTGTACTTTTGCTGATGAGTATGAATCTTAATAATTTGTTTCACAATAACAAAAAAATTTGAAGGTATCCCAAGATTTCTTTTCCATTTTCAGTTATTTAATTTCATTTCATAACTGAAATTCTTTTTTGTTAATGCTGCAGTTGATAATTTTCAGTATTTTATTAAAGTCTTTCCAAAATAATAAATACAGTAACTATGGAATTTAATCTAGTGCAGCTTTCTGTTTATGAAATCTATATTAAAGTAAAAAACTCCAAATTAAAACCAAATTCAAATTATATGTTTAGATAATAGTTATTACTATTTATTATTTTTTCTTATAATCACCAAGCTGAGAATTAGTTTCAGAACAAGTTAAAAAAATAAGATCGATCGAAAAGCATACATTGATCATTATCAAAATGAGAATCATTATCTTATGATTATTCTTATTATTAGATATATTTAATAATGTGCAATTTAAAACTTTGTAAATTTAACCTAGTTCTTACAATTATTTCATATATTTTCCTAGTGTTATTCAAAAGTAAGTTTCATACAGTGGGGAAATTTTTTCATGTTTAAGATTATTTTAACTTATTAAAATGTAATTCTCAGCTTTTTTTTTGTTATCAGGCATATTTTGTTTAGTAAGATAATTATAATTCTGGATATAAACATGAAAAATTATTGATTTATTTTTATTATATTTATTTTCATAGTCATACATAGAAGAAGGATTATACTACAAATTGTTAAATATAAAATTAATACAAAATTTCTCATAAGAATTGGAAAGAATCTCAGAAAATGTTCTAAAAGTGAAAATAAAGAAAAAATTATATAATATGGATTTGGAAATGTTTTTCAAGTTCTAACTAGTGAAATATTTCATTCACATTTTTTCCATCCTGAAATTCTTGTAACTTAAAATATGAAGTAAATTTTACAGTTTCACATGTTTTTCGGCCTGAAAAAATTGAATAAAACAGGATGTCAACTATAAAACTAATGTGATAACCCAAAAATGTGTCAAGAAATTTTTTAGATTTGACATACAATAACTTTGTTAAATTGCAAATAAATAAAATTTTGCAACAAAATTTGATTTTGAAAAAAATGATGTAAGTAATATCAACTGAACATGAAGAAAAGTTCAGTTTTGAACTGAAAATCTGACTCATTAAAAACAAAATATCAAACAAAAACATGACAGAAAAATAGTACAAAAATTTTAAACCAAGAGATATGAATTACTTCAATATCAAAAGATAAACATGTTATTTAACTTTATTTGTAACATTATTTTATGAATTTATTTATGTTTGTTAATTTTCTTTGCTAAATTACAAATTAATAAATGCAGTAAGATTTATTAATGTACTATTATTTTTAACTGATTTGAAATAATAAATTAAGTAAATAAAATTAATGTTGTAAACCCCCCAAATTATTTAAATTGTTAGAGAAGTAAATAAGTTACTTTGTTTTAAAGGTATCTGTTGTAAAAATGTAACTGAACTGAAAAATGATTATTTTATACAATAAATTCTTTTTTCGTGTTCTGGGTTAGAATCTGGCTTGGCAATTTTTTAAACATTACAAAATTCATCTTATATCAAGAAAACTATATTTGGTCATCACCTGTTGTTTTTGGAGTAAATAAATAAATCATTATGATTAAATAACTTTAACATAAGTAAGGTGTAAGTTTCTGAAACAGATAATTTATACTTTATAAAATCTTACTGAGTATTTTATCTAATAGTGATGAATTTTCTTATAAAATAAACAAAAATTTATTAAATAAACTTTTAATCATATAAAATTTAAGAGTATAGCTGAGAGGAATTAACTTATTAAAAACTTTTATTTTAATTACTATATGAGGTTTGATAAAAAATATTTGAAATTTTTAAATTTTCCAGGCTGTTTAAGTTCAATTGTTATAATATTTTTTGTTGTGTCTGTACACTTGTCCTTAACGTATATTTACATTAACAGCCATACTGGATGCTTAGTTTACTGTTTGCTGTCGATAAGGTTACACACGTTTTGGTAAGGTAGGTGATTTTTAACTACTGGAAAAATGGAACGAAGAATCTGCATTAAATTTTGCTATATGAATGCAATGAAGTGTAGCACTGCAATAGAAATATTGAATGTTGTTCTTGGTGATTCTTCTATGAATAAAACATACAAGTAGTACAAACATTTCCAAGAGGGTCGAAGACATTGAAGATTATGAACATCCTGAAAGTTCCAGAACATCAACAACCGGTAACAACATAAAAAAAAAGAAGAAAATGATTATGGACAATCACTATCAAAGGTTGCTGATGATGTTGGCATATCATCTGGCTCATGCCAAGCAATTTTTTCATATGTTTTGGATATGAAATGTGCGGCAGCAAACTCTGTTCTAAAACTGTTGAATTTCAACCAATAGCAGTGCCAAATGAACATTGCTCAGGAGTTGCTGAATGAAGTGAACAACAATCCAGAAATACTAAAATGAGTCATAACTGGTGATGAAACATGAGTGTGTGGGTATGATATTGAAACTAAGGCCCAGTCGTCCCAATGGAAGCTTCCTGAAGAGCCAAGACCGAAAAAAGCTCATCAAGTTCAACTGTCAAATGTGAAGGGTTCTGTCTTTATCTCTTCAATGTTTAGCCAACATTGAAGAGATAAAGACAGAAGAAGGTGACAAAATCAATATTGATGAGCAAATGAGGATTCTATGAGAAAAACTAAAATTCCACTATTCTTTTAATCAGATCTGTTATTACTGAAAATTATTTTCACTTTTGAAAATAAGTAAAATTATTCTAAATTAATATTTAGATAATTATGTTACCTATGATTGATAAACACTTTGAAAGTAGGTGCAACAGGCCATTGTAATATACACAAAAAGAAATATTTATTGTAATACTTATGTATTCATTACTCATTTTCTTTTTAATCTTGTATATTACTTTTGTGAAGTAATAATTGATTTAATCTGTCATCAAAAATCAAATTATTTGATCATAAAGTTGGACATATGCTAGTCAATCATTCTTAATTTCAACCTGAGCTTTTAGTTAACTTTTATTCCTTTTTCAATGCCTTACGTTATTTACTGAATTATTGTAACAGATTATATACTTAATATTGTAATCTAAAAGAAATTTGAAAGCTATTGCAGTAATAATGAATTACACTAACAGAATTTGTCTGCTTGATGGGGTAATGTGGAATATTACTTCAATTTTCAGAAAAAACTGCCCCTCCCAAAATTAACTGATGCAGAGCAAAATTTTTTTTATGAAAATGAAATGAAAGAAAGTGGTATGTTCTTAATGGATGTATCATCAGAACTGTAAGAAAATTTATTACTTAAATTTTCAAAAATATCTTGAAGGTAATTTTATATAAAACATCAAATAAAACAAATTTGTTTTCAAAATGTTCTTTATCTTTTGATTATGTATTTACATATTATTACATCTACTTTAATAGTAAATGTGAAAACCTCGTAACATGTTCTAACAAAGTGTATTTTGATTAACTCAAATATTTTGCATATGTCAGAAAACAGTAAGTACAGCACTAAAAACAGCAGAATTTTCAGTTAAAATTTTATATTAAATGAAGTTTACAACATAAAATTAAATTCTGAATGAACTTTTTAAAAGAATTACAGCATCAGAGAAAAATTTTATTCAACATTTTAGTGGAATATCTCCACTGCCAGAAGAGTTGCAATTTATTTATAAATAGGAATCTCCAAAATAAATTTGTTGAAAATTGAAAAATCAAACCTTTTACAATTGCAATATCTGTTCATTTACCCGATTCATGAAAGTTAAAGCATATGATGCGATGAATATGTAATGCAGCGCGTTTGATTCCGCAGTGTATTAAATATTGGGTATAAAAGTGACAAGAATGTTAATAATATTGTTTAACATATTTTGAAAACTTTTAAGACTAATTGTATGTCACCAAGCTCAGATTCTAAGCAGAATGATACCTAAATCATAATCAAGCTGAAGTAATACACACTGTTACTATTCAATATTTACATACACAAAGGCCAATCAACAGTTCTATCAGTAGTATAACTGTCTGAATGCACAGTTGAATTTTTTTATCTTCATCTAATGATTAATTCACAATGGTCATTTTCTTGAGCCACTTGTGAATCAAACCTTTAATAAAAAGGTGTGAAAAAATCAGTTAAATTGTCAATTAATAAAAACAAATTACATCGGCCAAAATAAAAGGGCATCCAGTATTAATCAAGTACTTCTTACTGCACGACTACAAATTCATTAATTTCCATAAATCTCTAGTTTCCATTTATGTACAAATTAATTAACATATATTCAACCTATATAAATTCTTATATACATAATTTTATGGTAATAATCTGATAATTAAATAAAATAATGTGACATTATCTATTCAGTGATAAGAACAAACTTAGGCGAAGCTGCAAACCATTTTATAATATGATCCAACAAAGAACGACAACTTAGTTTATTATTAGGCTTCCTCAACATAAATGTAGCTAATTGAGAGTTGGCTGTGCATAATCACTGTCACAAAAATAATGATCTGGTGATATTTACAACAATTTTTTCTACCCACATCAAAAACATTATAAAAATTTGATTTTACATATGTATGCGAACAAAAAAAGTATAACAAAACATGATTACAAAACAAACTACAAATAAACAAAACCAGCAAAATAAAATATAAATAATATAAAAATGCAGCAAACAAAACTTTAATAAAAATTACCATAACCTGCAAGTGGCAAGCGTGGCAAACAACCACTACCTGTAAAACATAACAGTTAGTAAAGCTGAAAGGCTATTTAAGTTAGACATTTAACTTGAACATTTTTGTTTTTAGTAGCGATAACAAGAAGAAAAAATAATCAATCTGTTCTCACATAAAAATACATATATTAGTGCGAGGAAAAGGACCCATATTCTCTCCCATACCATATCCAAATGCAACAATTATTACTTGAAATCCCAAAAGAAATATAAGCACATATACACACCTTAAAAGGAAGAAATAGATTCAATATACTTAAAAAATAAACAAAAAACTAACTTTCACGATTAATAACCACAAAAAATCTATAACAGGTCACAGTTTTTTTAACATCATACAGAATCTCTTTTTGGGTGACAAATGAATCAGATATAAATTTTATACTGCAAATTACTTCTTACAAATCTACCTGTTTTACGACCTCTTGAAATAATCTAATAAACGAGACACAAAATATTTCACTTACTTTAGTAGAGTACTTTATTAAAAACAATTTAGTTTGAAAATGTATTACTATTCACTTTGTAAACAACTGTATATTCTGTCCTTCATGTTTACACTAATTCAATATAATCCTGATAATATATAAAATGCTTAAATTAGTGTAATGATCGGGTCAACCATTATAATTTCCTGGCACATACAGCCATACTAATATGTAATTTTGTTTATATTCTTACTCCTATATTTTATTTCCTTTCAGTTGAATTACCCCTCTCAAAGCAGAAAAATTTAGTACTTTGGTAATCTTGCATCATGATTTTTATTCTTCTTTTATTTTTCAGTTTGTTTAACTGTAAAATGCGTTGAAATTTTTTCATATCTGTTGCAAATAAATAGTCTACAACAATAACAGCAAGGAACATTAACGTGTAGTGATTTTACTAGACAAAGAGTAAGTACTTGAATACATAAAAAAAACTGGATACAGATAAATTGATTAAAAAAGTTGCAATTAACTTTGGTGAGCAACGATGAAGAGGTGAAAAAGAGGATGAAACTAAGTAGCTAATATTATTCAAATAATGTTTGAAGTTTCTTTAATTTTGTATTATATAATTGCCCTATAATAACATTAATCTGGTAATTTTTGGATTAAGTATATACAGTATTTAAAATACCTTTGAAAAATTAATGTGATACTGATGTTAATCTCCAATAAGTCTATTTAATCACTAAATAAAGAATAAAGAAAAAAGAATATATCCCGGTTTAACGATTAACTTATTCAATCCCTGTTGATTTTGATAATGTCAATTAAGGGAGGGATTAATGTAACTACACAAAATCTACAGTATTATTTTCCAAATAATGCATATTATTTAAATCCATCAGAAAAAAAATCCTACAAAAAATTTTCTTCTTTTTATTTTATGAGTAACTGCCAGCAAACTCTTTCAATATTTGTAAGGATCTATATTGAAAAAGTCAATCTGGATCTGAAAGTTTAAATTTGTAAGAAATTTGCTCTTCACTCAAATAAACATATAAAAAATAAAATCTTTGAAAACTTTAATATATGGCTTAAAAAAACTGGTATTTACAGATTAAACATTTTTTTTTTTTAATTATGCTTATCTTGAGTTTCAAAAGATATAAATTTTGCATGCAAATGTATTTTTATTTTACTTATTCAATAAAAATAAAATTAATGTAAATATAAACTAACACAGTCTGGAAAATAACAATATAGGCAAAAATTTAACCCTTCAACAATCAATCATCAATTTTGTGAGCGATATACTAGTTCAACTGGGACTATCATTGAGTTGCTATAAAAGTTTAGAAAAATAGTCATTTAATAACATTTCTGCCACAAAGAATGTGTTAATAATTACTACAATGGTTTTAAATAGTATCATAATCACTTTTACATATATACAGTAAATTTTATCTTTCATCTATCTTTTCCTTCTTCATCCTTTTTGGAAAAAGTGTAAGAATATTTCTTTGTTGTGTTACTTCACTTTCATATAATTTGTACTACTTTCTAAACTACAGGGGCAAACAACTTCTTTTGTGTGTCAAGTGTTATATGAAATTAAAAAAAAAAATAAGAATTTACTCCTTGTGTAGTAACTTCTATAAATTAATTTCTAGTTTATATAAGTTCTGGGGAAAAAAGTTCCAACCTTCCTATTCTTAAATTTGTTTTCCAGTTGGTTGCTTAAGACACTCCAAACCTTAAGAAAGTTAAATGTAACCGTTTTATTTTTTTATTAAACATTCACTCACTCAAATAGAAGCAAGCTCTAATAATTATAAAATCTTTTTACATAATTCACTGAACCATCATTTTACTAATTTAAAAATACTTTTTCCAAATCATGATTTAAAAAACTAAATTAAGTCGGTAATTTAAATTTCTTTCACAGACAACATATAACCACGTCTAACAGAACCGATACCTAGATACAGAGCGTTATGTGAAGAAAGTACAGTTTAAACTTCCCTTCCCTCTCTAACAGAACATCACAAACAGTATCTTGCATTTCTTGTTTGCAAATATAAATGTGATGAATTTTTTCGTTATTTCCTGCATAAAATGATTTTTATCATGAAATGAATCATAAAAATTTCACTTAAACAGGGTTAGCTGAATTAACTATAATAACATCACTGAGAAAAAACTTCAGAATGAAATTTTTTACTGTTTCTGCTCTTGAAAACAGATTTATCATTAAAACCAGTAAGTATTATTAAAATAATTTTGACAGATTAATTCATTTTAAATAAATCAGGTAAATCAAAGATGTCATTAATGTATAAACACGTGCACTTAGTAATGCTATAAGGAAGGAATTAAAAAACAATTCTGCTATTTTTCACACATCCTGACAATATAAGGTTTAAAATTATACGTCAATTACTAATACGATTTAGCTAATTTCTAAATTTCTTTCACTGAAACTCTGTTTATAAAATCATACATGTAGATACAAGGTCTGTCCAGAAAGTAATGTCATACATTTTATTGTGAAACGACTACGTTGCAGTGCGCTCTACCATCTGCAGGGATCAACGGTGATGTAAGTCAACTACAAAGTGAGTGATTGCTCAGTTGCCTCTGAACTCTCAGAAGTGAAGGAAAGGCGATTTTGTAAACATCTGTTTTGTCTCTTGTACAAGTCGCGATGCAGTGCTCATTGGAACAAAGATATGTGATCAAGTTGTGTGTTAAACTCGACAAGTCAGCAGGCCTTTGGGAATCAGTGTTTATCACAAAGGCAAGTCTACGGATAGCACAAGATGTTTTTGGAAGGCCGTGAAGAGGTCGACGATGAAGCCCACGCTGGATTTGACGACGTGAAAGTAACTTGTGAAATGGCTTTAAATGTACTTCCTGAACAGGCCTTCCAGGATACCTTCAGATTGGAAATCCTGCTGGCAAAGACGCTATGTGATCAAGTTGTGTGTTAAACTCGACAAGTCTGCAGGCCTTTGGGAATGAGTGTTTATCACAAAGGCAAGTCTACGGATAGCACAAGATGTTTTTGGAAGGGCGTGAAGAGGTCGACGATGAAGCCCACGCTGGATTTGACGACGTGAAAGTAACTTGTGAAATGACTTTAAATGTACTTCCTGAACAGGCCTTCCAGGATACCTTCAGATTGGAAATCCTGCTGGCAAAGACGCTATTTTTTACGCAGGAGGACACTATTTTGAAGAATTTTAATGTGCAGGTGTTATTATTCTAATTATTATGCAAAAAATGTTTTTTTTTTCATACTTGTAGACTTGGTGATATTACTTTCTGGACAGACCTTGTAGATAACTACTGGTCACTAAAAATTTTTTTTATATACTTAAAAGCCAATTATCTTTTTTCTTCTTTGTATTATTATCATTATTTAACAACTGAAATAAAATCCTTTCTGAAATTAATATTACCATGTAATAGAGTTGAGAATGACATCAAAGGTGTAAAAATGACTTAAAAACTAATTAAAAATCCATCGAAAATATTAATTTTTTTCTGATTTTCTTTTTTTTCATATACACTACCATAAAATTTAATGCTTTTGCACAGCTAATATTAATTAATGTCTTTCAAAGCATATTATATTAAATAAATGGGTTCAATCGATTGTACAATTTTAATCCATCTGCCTGCTTGAAATAATTTTCAAAATAAATTTAATTCAAACTAAATTAAACAAAAATGTTATATCTTATCTTAGAATTTCTTTTCAGATTCCAACCCTTTTGTTAAAAACTTTTAAAGGAATATTTTCACTCATTTTCTACTATCATAATTTCAATCAATATTCCTGTAAGGTGAGCTGAACCCACATAAAAAATAATAATTATGTTACAATAACTAAATATTAATGACATTAAGGGCTTTAATTAATTTAAAAGATAATTTAATGTAAAAAAGCAGAGAACATAACAGAGGATTATTGTCCCATCAACCAGACATTATTCACAAATCCCAAAAAAAAAATTATTTTGAAGAAGCAACATGCAGTAAACATTCCAGTCAATAAACCAACTAAACCTGAATGTTTATCTAAAAAATAAAGACAATATTAACAATCAGAAGTCAAAATAAAGAAAACGTTCAAGTGGATCATGTTAATTAAAAACTGTACTTATTGACACTTAAAAATATAACAAAAAGAAACCATTAAACGATAACTTAACAATGTTAAATTGTTCATTTTTTTTAATAACAGTAATACTGTCAGAATAACAAGAGAATTTAGTACTAATGTAAAAAAAAAAAATCGTACTAAAAATTAATAAGTAATACATCCTAACAACATAACATAAATGTGATAGTTTAAACAACCATGATCAGATATAGAAGTTGTAACTGAAATATCTCAAAACATATCTCTAGCATTTGATACCTCCTCTATGAATCATGAGACCTTGCCGTTGGTGAGGGGGCTTGAGTGCTCAGGGATACAGAGTAGCTGGACCGAAAGTGCAACCATATCGGAGAGGTATCTGTTGAGAGCCAGACTAAGGAATGATTCCTGAAAGAGGGCAGCAGCTCTTTCAGTAGTTGTTAGGGGCGTGAGTCACAATGACTTAAACGGCCATATCAACATCACTCAGTCCTCTGAGTACTGTGCAGCTGAAAGCAATGGAAAACTACAGCTGTTTTTTTTTTCCAAGAAAATGTAGCTCTCTGCATTTTCACATAACAATAATGGAAGCGCCTTCCTTGGTAAAATATTCCGGAGGTAAATAGTCCCCCGTTCAGGGGATAAGTAAAGAGGTAAATAGTCTCCGGGTGGGGACTACTACGGAAGGGGTCACCAGAAAAGTAAAAAATAACATTCTACGAGTCGGAGCGTGGAATGTTTAGAAGCTTAAAAAAGGTTGGTAGGGTAGAAAATTTAAAAAGGGAAATGGATAGGGTAAATGTGGATATAGTAGGAATTAGTGAGGTTCGGTGGGAAGAGGAAGGCGACTTTTGGTCAGATGAGTTTAGAGTAATTAACTCAGCGTCAAATAATGGACAGGCAGGAGTAGGTTACGTGATGAAAAAGAAGATAGGGAGGAGAGTGGAGTATTTCAAGACGCATAGCGATAGAATCATTGTAATAAGGATAAAATCAAAACCTAAACCGACAACGATTGTTAACGTCTATATGCCTACAAGCGCCCATGATGATGATGAGGTAGAGTGTGTATACGAAGAGATTGATGAAGCAATTAAACACGTAAAAGGAGATGAAAATGTAATAATAGTTGGAGATTGGAATGCAAGCATTGGAAAAGGTAAGGAAGGAAATATAGTGGGTGAATACGGGCTGGGCAAAAGGAATGAAAGACCGACTTATAGAGTTTTGCACGAAGTATAATTTAGTAATTGCCAACACCCAATTTAAAAATCATAATAGAAGAATATACACTTGGAAAAAGCCAGGCGATACTGCAAGGTATCAGATAGATTATATCATGGTTAAGAAAAGATTTAGAAATCAACTCGTTGACTGCAAAACTTACCCTGGAGCAGACATTGATAGCGACCATAATTTGGTGATAATGAAATGTAGATTGGGGTTTAAAAACCTGAAGAAAACGTGTCAGATGAATCAATGGAATTTAGAGAAGCTTGAGGAAGAGGAGGTAAAGAAGATTTTTGAGGAGGACATCGCAAGAGGTCTGAGTAAAAAAGATAAGGTAGAAAATGTAGAAGAAGAATGGGAGAATGTTAAAAAGGAAATTCTTAAATCAGCAGAAGCGAACTTAGGCGGAATAAAGAGAACTGGTAGAAAACCTTGGGTTTCAGACGATATATTGCAGCTGATGGATGAACGTAGAAAATATAAGAATGTTAGTGATGAAGAAAGTAAAAGGAACTATCGGCAATTAAGAAATGCTATAAACAGGAAGTGCAAACTGGTGAAAGAAGAGTGGATTAAAGAAAAGTGTTCAGAAGTGGAAAGAGAAATGAACATTGGTAAAATAGACGGAGCATACAGGAAAGTTAAGGAAAACTTTGGGGTACATAAATTAAAATCTAATAATGTGTTAAACAAAGATTGTAAACCAATATATAATACGAAAGGTAAAGTCGATAGATGGGTGGAATATATCGAAGAGTTATACGGAGGAAATGAATTAGAAAATGGTGTTATAGAGGAAGAAGAGGAAGTTGAGGAGGATGAAATGAGAGAAATAATACTGAGATCTGAATTTAAGAGAGCATTAAAAGATTTAAATGGCAGAAGAGCACCTGGAATAGACGGAATACCTGTAGAATTACTGCGCAGTGCATGTGAGGAAGCGATTGATTGCAACAGTAACAATTGAAGAACATAAGAAAGAAGCCGTAATAAGAAAGGGAGTCCGACAAGGATGTTCCCTATCTCCGTTACTTTTTAATCTTTACATGGAACTAGCAGTTAATGATGTTAAAGAACAATTTAAATTCGGAGTAACAGTACAAGGTGAAAAGATAAAGATGCTATGATTTGCTGATGATATAGTAATTCTAGCTGAGAGTAAAAAGGATTTAGAAGAAGCAATGAACGGCATAGATGAAGTCCCACGCAAGAACTATCACATGAAAATAAACAAGAACAAAACAAAAGTAATGAAATGTAGTATAAATAACAAAGATGGACCACTGAATGTGAAAATAGGAGGAGAAAAGATTATGGAGGTAGAAGAATTTTGTTATTTGGGAAGTAGAATTACTAAAGATGGACGAAGCAGGAGCGATATAAAATGCCGAATAGCACAAGCGAAACGAGCCTTCAGTAAGAAATATAATTTGTTTACATCAAAAATTAATTTAAATGTCAGGAAAAGATTTTTGAAAGTATATGTTTGGAATGTCGCTTTATATGGAAGTGAAACTTGGACAATCGGAGTATCTGAGAAGAAAAGATTAGAAGCTTTTGAAATGTGGTGCTATAGGAGAATGTTAAAAATCAGATGGGTGGATAAAGTGACAAATGAAGAGGTATTGCAGCAAATAGATGAAGAAAGAAGCATTTGGAAAAATATAGTTAAAAGAAGAGACAGACTTATAGGCCACATACTAAGGCATCCTGGAATAGTTGTTTTAATATTGGAAGGACAGGTAGAAGGAAAAAATTGTGTAGGCAGGCCACGTTTGGAATATGTAAAACAAATTGTTAGGGATGTAGGATGTAGAGGTATACTGAAATGAAACGACTAGCACTAGATAGGGAATCTTGGAGAGCTGAATCAAACCAGTCAAATGACTGAAGACAAAAAAAAAATGTATTATTTTTCATAAAATTCAATATTTATAAACAATGGTGACTGAATTCCAATTATTTTTAACTTGAAGGAACCAGTAAACTCTACTCCAATGGGGCACAGCGGAACAATTTATTGTTCAGTTAAGTTGCATCCTTTAAGACACTAAACAATTTTTAGAACCAGTGAGGGTTCTGTGCTCCTCCCTTGCGTAAAGATATTCCTCCTGACTTTTGAGGTACTGTATACAAGATGGATGTTCACTGCCTGAAGGAAACCTAGAGGATTTTTTTTTTTTTGGGTGGAGCTGTTTGTTTCTTACGCAGACCTTTTGTGAGTAGATCATTCATCTTTTTACTAACTGTGATAATGACCTGTTTGGTGTGGGTGAATCTGTCTACTGAGCTATCTGTAGAGTTTTCTTAATAAATATAAATTACAGTAGTCCTAAACAATAATTTGATTCATAAAATACAGAATAAAAGCTTAAGTGAAAGTTTCATAAAATAAAATCCATATAAAACTATGATTAATGTTTTACAGTATTCTGAAATACGTTAAAGTTGACTATCACAAAATTAACAATATTAAATTTTTAAAAATTCATCAAATTTGGCCTTATCTGTGGCAGAATGTTACCACATCTTGGCCTTTTATCTGAGGGTCCTGGGTTTGAATCCCAGTCAGGCATGGCATCTCTCACTGACTACAAAAAAAATCCAATTGCTTATTTCCACATATAAACATCAAAGCTTCTGTGGTGAATTAATTCAGCAAGCAAAAACAATTCAGATATGCAAAAGGGCATTATAATGCTGAATTTAGTTTCTATCAGATAAAATTACAATTTTTAAAGACAAGTATTTGTTTTTCAATCTGATCTAATAATTAACAACTTTCACAAAAAAAAAGTCAATAAAATAAAAATCAAGAGTTTCGTGACATCTGTGTTAACGAAAAATGAATAATCTGTTTTCACTTAATGATTCCTCTAATTTATATAGATCTATTTTGAACAGAGTTCATCAAAAACCTCTTTTTGCAGTTTACATTATTTTAATGCTATCTCCTTCACAAGAAATGTTTTTTAAGTATACAGTACTTAATATTTTTTTCCATCAGTAACTTTATAAAAAAAATAACATTACCTACATTAATTTTTTGTTCTGTTGGAAAAATTAAAGCCTTTAAAATGTTAATAGATATCTATATTACAACACAGAGAAAATTTCTTATTTAACAGACTGTAAAATCAAAGAATCACCTAGTTTAATCATTTTCCTCCATAGTTGATAAATAATTCATTAACTTCATCATGAACTCACTATGTAAAACCAGAAAATGCAATTTTATATAAATGACTTCTGATTGGATATTAATAAAATAAACCAAAAGAAATATTAAAAAAAAAAGAAAAAATAGGCAAGGTTAGATATTGTTGCATTTGGAACAATGGTTTTTATAATAGAACCAGGTCAACGAACCTGTTTAGGGGTGAGGAGGCCCTCACCTCATCGTTGGGCTGACCGGGGGTCAGAGCAGCAGGGCGCTTATGGAAGGGGACACGGCTCTGAGGCCCCTTCCACCCCCCACCCCTGGACCCTTTTCTACACCTGAAAAGCAACATTTATTGTTGTTTCCAAAATAACAAAATAAAAAGTTGAAACAACTAATAAATAATTATCTATAAAGGTAACTGGCTAGCAGCTCCTTTTAAAGCATAAGCTAAATAAAAAATAATAAATAAAATACTGTGGTTTATCCAAATAAGTGTAAATATGTCACTGAGACACAGCGATCACACAACTCAGAATTTTTTACATGCTTTATATAGAAAAAAATTTCTCTACACTGACATTACCACTTAACAAATTACACTGTTACTAAAGTTTTACTTACATTTGCTGGAAATATTGGGTAGAAAGTTTTAATTTTAAACTTAACCGACATACAGTGACACTTGAAAGTCCTGAATGGTAGACAAGGCTGACAATATATAAGTATTTTATCAAATACTGGTTCCAAAATAAAAAATAATTCAAAACCTAACATATGACCACAAAAAAAAAGATAACATAAAGAAAGATGCACCATGAGGATTAGTGTAAAATAGCTCTTGATAGAGAATGATTGGGATTAAGTATCATGGAAAGCTAACTTCCATCATGTTAGAACTATTTGAAAAGGTAATGTGAACAAAAAAATATAACAGAAATTAGTAAACTCCCATATCCATGATTTACCACAATATATTATTTTATTTACAGACCTCATATGTAATGTGAACCTGATGTACAACAATTATAAATATAAATATGGGAATTTATTAATTTTATATAGTCATCATTACTGGAAAAAAAAATTGTTGACCAGTAAAACAATTAAAAGATAGAATTTTCTTTTGACCATACAAAAGTATGATTACTGTTATTATTTGAAATAATTATTAATCATTCAATTCCACGCATAGATTATTGAAATATTTTTTCTGCAGCTGTTTTTCAGTGACATAATATCCCTTATAATGCGATAACCATATATACATTAAAAAGACCATAAAACAAAGATGCATGCAAAGCTTCATCATTTATAATGCCAACAACAGAGTACCTGAATATTGGCGTAAGTACTTTTTAAAGAACACAATTCAATTTGAAAAAACCTACACAATATTTTCACTCAAAATAAAGAATTAAACTTTAGTAAAGTGATAAGGAATTATAAAGTAAAGTTTAGTAAAGTGATAAGGTCCATAATTGTTAGATTTTTCTAACAATTATGGACTATGTAAAAAATAAATTCCAGTAAAACAGTAAGAAAGAATGTATACTAAAATGGCAAGGTAAGTAATGAATTATAATAGTCTATAAGATTTCAAATGAAATGATAATCATCAGAGAATTTAAATATTAAACAGTATATGCACAATTAAAGTAAATGATTTAATTCCTATTTAAAAATGGGTCAAAAGTGATTACACAAAAACACAATACCAAGATGTGAAGAAAAAATTTGTAATGACAAATAATTAAAATATGCATTTTTCTGATTAATTTTATAAACAAATTATGAGAAAGATAATAAAGAAAAAAGTGTAAGTTATGAAATTAATAGAAAAAAACAAAAAAGGGTAGGTTATGAAACAAATAAAAAAAAACAAAACAGAATTTTATGTAGGAGAAAAATCTGTTTGTTTTGATATTCTATATGAAAAATCTATACATTGACAGTAATGCTGCTACCACAAAAAAATTAATAATACCATATAACAATCATGATAAAGTTTCTTTGTATGGCAAACTTATGCATAGCTATAAACACGTATCTACCTAATTGATAAGTATTAACAAAATATCTCATTCAAATTGTACCACAAAATATTACTTAAATTATACATCTTTTTTTACAAAATAAAATATAAATTAAATTAAAAATGAGTAAATAAGAATGTACAACAAATTTTGAGTAAAATTAAAAACATCTCTAGTTAGTACTTGAGGTTTGATAAAAAAAAATGTATATATATATATATTTTTAATTTCCCAGGCTGTATAAGTCTAATTGTCACAATTTTTGTTTGTTGTGTTTTTAAACTTGCCCCTAACATATAATTACATTGCTAACCATGCTGGACGCTTAATTTATTGTTTGCTATTAAAAAGGTTACACGTGTTTCATTATCGTCAGCGATTTTTAACTTGTGAAGAAAATGGAACAAAGAACTAGCATTAAATTTTGCTTTAAGAATAGAATAAAGTAAAGTACCACATTGGAAATGTTGAATGTTGCTTTTGGCAACTCTTCTATGAATGTTTTCAAGAGAACGAGATGTTGTTGATGACGAGCGCCCAGGACATACCAGCATACAACCGATGACAACATCGAAAAAGTGAAGACATGACACCAGGTCGTACAGTCAATAAGGAGTACTACCTGGTAGCTCCACGCTGTTTGCATGAAGAATGTGAAGATGGATTTGTGGTAAAACATGGCAATGATTAAACAGTATGTACACAAAATGTATATTAGTAGTATAAGAGTACATGATTTAATTACTATTTAAAAATTGGGTCAAAAGTGATTACATAAAAACACAATACCAAGAGATGAAAAGAAAAGGTATTAAAACTTTCTATACAGAGGTTACGAGAAAATCAGTGATTTTTTGGCCAAAAACAAGACTATTATCATGCCTCAGCCTGCGTATTTTCCAGACATGGTCCCTGTGACTTCTTCCTATTCCCCAATCTGAAAAGAATCATGAGAGATGATGTTTTGCCAACATTGAAGAGATAAAAACAGAACTGCTGAAGGAGCTAAATACCATACTGGAAATTGCATTTCAGAAGCACTGGCATAAATGTATTATATCTGAAAAGAAGTACTTTGAAAGTGACAAAATAGAATTTTTGAGACAAACTAACCTTCTACATATTTTTTTTATCAAACCTCGTACATTAAATTTACATGAAAACAGACCTGCATTTGAATAATAAAACTGATAAGAGCTCAACATAAACACATCGGATTAAAGAATGAACCAAGTGTTTTACAAATAGAATCTAAAAAAATTTCATCAATTTATTGAAACACAAAGACAATGGAAATTTTAGATTATTTTTACAAGCTTCACAATATACTCATACTATTCTTAGGATGAACAGGACTTCCAAAACTCAACATTTTTAATGAATACATGTAACACAAAAACGTTCAACATCAGGGCCCCACTGATTAAGCAAATTAATTACCTGAACCAGTAGGATCATTTTACTGCCAATTTACCAGCTCATGTTTGTAATTCATTAAATACATTTAAAAATTTATATAACAAGTTATTAAAATACAATTTAAATTGCTTTCAAAGTGTATTTTAATTACCTTTATAAAATAAAAAGACCAGTAACACTTACTTCGCACAAGAACAGTTTAGTTTCTTTGTGGGATCTTGAAAATCCCATTGGCCAAGGACAGATGAAGATGTATTCGGTTCAGAGTTTGTTTGCTGTCCTTGTTGAGATGACTGCTGTGGCTGCTGTTGATTTTGTTGCTGAGATTGTTGGGATTGCGACTGCTGTTGTGTCGTTTGCTGCTGAGAAGATGACGACACTGATGACTGTTGCGATTGTTGTTGAGACTGCTGTTGGTTGTCCTGTTGCTGCTGTTGAGACTGCTGTTGTTCAGATATTCCGACTGTTGAATCTTGCCAAACACGTTCCGGTAGAACACTAGCTGGAGTTGGCATATGTGCCATACAGTCAGGGTGATGCTGATGTTGTGCTACAACTGATACTGTTATGTTACCTACAAAACAATTCGATCAACACTCTCAGTAATACATTGATAAACATTAAAAAGAAATAAAACAAAAAAAAAGTGTAACAATAATGCACCTATTCAATAATTTCTACAAATTATATAAACCAATTTGGATACTGAAATCGCTAAAAAAAATCATTAATAAAAATTATATGGCATTTGCAAGATATTTTGTAAATCTAAATTTAGGGATTGATTATCCAGTCTATTATGTCTGAAGGATAAAATCCTTAATCATATCCATATGATTTTTTTATCCTTCTTATGATTTAATGATGACATGATATTATACAAATTTGAATTCACATCAGAGTACGTCAAATGTGGCTTGGCAAATAAAAGTAAAAAATGGTTAAAAACATATTTCATAAACAACACGTGTCTAAGAAAAGTAAATTAATAGTTCAAAATTCAGAGTAAATTAACTAAAAAATTACTGTTAAGTATAGCATTACTTTTGATTTAAAATATATCTATATTCAAGTTTGAGGAGATCCCTGAAAAAATAATACTTTTAGGACAATAACACACTCAATGCATGTTTTCCCCTTCTTTCTACTTCAGACCAAGTAATACACATATAGATTATTTCGAATAAATTTATTTTGATAGAGAAAATACTTGCACCTCATGAAAAAAATAATTATTTGAAGTTGACTTTGCATCATATATGTTATACTGTTGCAGAGGTTACACCTCCTTTTGTAATGATACATACAGTAGTAATATAACTGCAATTTTCAATGGTTGGTATATTGTTTTCTGTAAAGTACAAAGTATACAACTAATCATTTCCTAAATTGCTCATACATTTATATATGAGAAATATTTAAAATAAATAACTGTTATCTTCTAATAATAGTCGGCCACAATTATGGTAATTACATGTAAAACATAATTTACATTATGTTACGACTACTTCTTTGAATTTTCTATTACCTAACTGTATGAAATTGTTGTAAATAAATTAAATAATAAATATTAATTAATTAAATAAACATTTGAATTTACTTTTTAGACAAAAGTTAATAAAAAAAAAATAACTATCTTGATAGAAAAAAAATGTACAAGGGTTCTTTACCAGAATACTACAAAAATCATCTGATCATTGCAGCAATGAAGAATTCCAAACTTGCTGGTCCCAACCAAAGTAAAAAAAAACAAAAAAAACAGAAGTTTGTATCCAAATGTGTGCACTGGAATTGCAGTAAATGTATTATGCCAAAATTTAGCTTAGTTTAACTGCATTGAATAACAAACAATTTTTTGACTGTGCAGGTATATGCTTCTGGGTGTTGGGCTAATAATTGCATATTCTTCATGTCTCAAGAGAAAACTAAGTTCAGCGCCTAGTAAAATCATAACCAATCACCTGATTCATATAAAATATAGAATATAGAGACAGAACAATTCTGAATACTCATGCAAAATTTCAAACATTACCTTACTTTAAATAGTTATTTTTTATCACACTAACATTCTCCAATACCTCACGTCCAAAAAATACACATATACATCAACACCCTGCTGTCACTCAATAGTTTTTTAATTGTAATTGGCTCATTAAATACAATTTTTTTAGTTAAATTTATGTTTTTGATGCTTGGAATGGAATGAAAGCTTGTCAGATAATGTCTTGTCACCTACTTATTTCAGAACCTGGACATTTGTTATTTGCTACTACCCCTTTCTAATTACATGGCAGGTATTTATTTTTATTGAGGGGTAGAGATTAAATAAAATTTGTTTTCTGAAGGATGGAGGTTGGGATTGCATTCTGATGCTTTATAGATTGTAAATCTTTTACCACCCACAATGAGCAGAGAGAGAATGAGTGTCACTTCACAATGCCACAAATGTGGTTATGAATATTGCAATTTAATAAAAATCATTGCCGACTATTACTTATAACAAATAACATGAAAAATTGGATAAAAAACTGAACACTAAACAATTTTTATAGTCTATTCCCCAAAACAGATAATTACAAATAAATTAAAATGTAATGAATGTTATTGTGACAACATCCTTTTTGGGTATACCAGATGATCATTTGAATAGTTACCACATTTATTATTCAACAGCTATCAGTCCTGTCGTATTTTTGTTTGCAGGCATGTATACCATTCTTGAGGGAACTTTTTTAAAATTATTTTCAAAAGGGTATAGGAACCCTCCCTCTCTGCTACATTTACCCCAGCTCAAAAATCTTAAATGGCAATGGCAACATTTAATTGCATTAATTGACAACCTTGGATTTTGGTGAAAAGAATAATTTAAAATCCGTCCACCCTTTAGCTCAGTAGGTGTGAAAAACCATTTGGAATAGTACTTTTTTTTAAATTTCAGTCTAACAAAAATAACTATAAAATTATATGATATTACTTCTTAAACTATTTGAAATAATCATAATCTGTGGATTAAAACTCTGAAAATTATTTTTAAATTACAAACACAAAATTTTACCCTAAAATGTTTTCTAAATTTTCAAGGGTTGAAAACCTATTTTTTTAAAATGAGATGGTGTAGCTTGTGGCACTTCATTGGAAGGCCCTTTGAATGAAAAATAATTTGGTGCAAATAAAATAAAAATTGGTTCATTGGTATAAGTTACAAATAAAAATGTGGTTTTTTTAGGTACCGACCCAAAGCATTAGGTCTGAAATCGTTCATTCTTGTTAAAAATATGGGTTTTAGGTTTCTCAAGCACTGAAAAAACGTACCAATAAAGCAACATTATAACATCAGTTAAACATAAGAAAAACCAATATGGTAGCAACTTCTTTGCTGGTAACATGTTGAAAAATGTATTACCAGATAAACTTAATGATTAAATAATTAAATAAAAACTAATTCATAAATGAATAATTATTAATCAAAAAATAAAGCTTAAATCATTCATTAGTTAATTTTCTTATGAAGGTTTTTTAACAATAGCAGTCCTTAAGAAATAATAAATGAAACATTTTTTTACCTCAATAAAATAAAAGTATCAATTTTTAAATAATTTGTTCAAAATGATTCTCAATTTCCTGCAAAGTATTTGTTGAAATTCACATCTTACTTTTATTAAAGTTTTTTTAGTTAAATCACTACATGCTCTTACAATTTTATTTTTCAACTCTTATATGCTAGAATGAATTTCTTTATAAATTATTGATTTTAAATGACCCCACAAAAAAAAAAAAGACCATTGGTGTAAGATCAGCAGATTTTGCAGGCCACTCAACTGTTTCTCTTCTACCTGTTCAATGCCCAGGAAACATTCGGTCTAACCGTTGTCAAAAAGTAAACAGTGAGCAGGTGCTCCATCTTGCTGAAAGTCAAGTATGTCTTTCTTAAGTATAACATATTTCCATTGTCATCTAACTGATTTTCAGTTAGGCATGGACTATTAGTGGTTGAATAATTTCATCCAGAAACTGCAAATACTTTTCACCTGTCAAATTTTCATTGATAAATACTGGACCGATTATGTTATCACCGTAAATCCTGGCCCACAAACTTATTTTTTCAGGATACTGCGTGTTTCAAACATTGAAAACATGAGTATTTACATCGCTCCAGTATTGGCAGTTATGTTTATTAACAAAGCCATTTAGAAAGAAGGTGAATTCCTCAGAAAAACAAATATTTTTAGTAAACATTGGATTGGCATCTATTAATTGAATAATTTTTTCACAGAATTCAATCCTTCTGACAGCATCATCCTCATTCAGTTCTTGATGCAGTTGAATTTTATAAGGAAAAAATTAATTCAATTTTAATGTAGAGAAAACAGAACCATAAGAAACCCCCAGTTTCATGAGATATTTTACAAATTGAGCTCTGAGGATTTGCTACTACATTTCCCAAGATTTCAACCAAGTTAATTCATCTAAAACCAAATGGCAAGTTAATTTTAATCTTTTTCAACATGTTGCCAGCAAAGAAGTAGGTACCTTCCTTATTACTGGTTTTTCTTATGTTTAACTGATGATATGCTGTTTACTATTATGTTTTTTCAATGCTGGAGAAACCTAAAACCCATATTTTTAACAAGAACAGACAATTTCAAACCTAATTGTTTGGGTCAGTAACATTTTATTTATTCTAACGTAACCTAAAATAAACCACATTTTAAACCACACATTAAATGTTACCATTGCTATTTAAGATTCTTGAGCTGGGGTAGGTGTGGAAAGGATGGGTTGCACCCCTTTGAAAAAGTTTTAAAAAGGTTCACTCCCAAGAATGATATATATGCCTGCAAACAGAAATATAATGGGACTGATAGCTGTTGAATAATAAATGTGGTAACTTTTCAAATGATCACCTTGTTTAAATTTATCCTTTGGGTGAAAGATGATTAATATATACATATATAAATCAGAAAGTGTAGCCAGAAAATCCAGACACTGCTTATACATTCAAACAGTGTGTACATCAGCATACAAATAAAACATTAATGAATAATTTAGCCACACAATGTATATAAAAAAATTATTAATAGTAAATTAAATTAAATATATATATATCATAGCTTAATTTTTAAGCATGCAATAAACATAATACTTTAAAATTTTCAAGAACTTATTGTTTATAACTACACATCAGATATAATACAAGCAAAAAAAAGATAGAAAAGTATTTAATTTTATTTATACTAAGAATTCAATCTTTCAATCATGATTCAGTCACTAAATTTTGGGTATATCTTTACCGTGTAGAGACCTGTTTTACAATTCTGTTTAACTACACTTCTTAAATAAATAATCAATTAACTGACTGCACCCTGCTTTCATAGTATAATAATTTTCTTAAAATTTATTAAACAATAGTTTCTCTTAATGACTTCTGTCGAGATCTTTCGCAGATCTCTACTTCTTCAGACAGATATTTTAATTTAAACTTCAAAAATTGTGGAGGTAGACAGTTTTTAAAACTGTGACGTTAACTATCTGTCATTGAAATAAAAGATATAATAAAAAGATAAAGCAGCAACTGGAAAAATTTTTAATTATTTTTACCAGGTTCTACACATAAAAATACAACTTCTTGATATTATACTCGACAGTAAAATTGTTTTATGATTGTTATCTATATTAGCAATATAGCAAAGATTATATATATATATATATATAATAATAATAATTATAATTATTTATTAAGGATATAAATTCTCTAAAACTAGATTACTATTTATTATAAGGCAATTATCTTATTTTAACATCATAAAAACAGAAATAAAAAAATCCCAAATTTATGTTATCAAACTACCCCAGCATTTAAATAATGGCTCAAAAACTTTCTTCTCCCCATGATAAGCCCTCTCGCTTTAGAATCCTATTAATAATTTTTTTTTTTTTTTAAGAAAATAATACAATATATTCAGTTGTAAATGCACTTAGTAAAAGAGTGATCATCATAAACAAGTATTGTCAGGTTAACAGGTTAGAATAGATTTATAAAATCCTTACGTTATTACAAAACATAAATACATAGTGTAAATTAACAAATCACAAGAAAAAATCAATGCATAATGCAGGTTAATAAGAGATTTCAACATAGTATATGATGACCAACACTGTGTGTGTGTGTGTGCAGGCGCATGCAAGAGGAAAATTTTCATTTGAATATACTAAAAACTGAAATTCTATTTTTACAGTAATTTTCTGAATAAAGCTTTATCTAAAAATAGTGAAACTGAAGAATTATAGTGCACTTCACTTTATAAAAACTGTTTTGAAATTTATATGATGTAATATTATATAAGTTATAATAAAATTTTAAACTGTGAAAAATTATTATAAAGAAACTGGCCGCTGATATAATGATGAGAAACTAACAAATAGTGCCTTACAATAATAGCGAAATATATGCTTTGCCAGTGTTGTGCATTAGTTTACTAATATTGTCCACAATCTTGGACACCTAGAGAGGGAGGGCTAACTCAAACATTATTACCCTTACAACTTACTTATGATCCGATAAAAATAATAACATTAATAAAAATTATAACAAATAACCCGAAATAGTTCTTTAAATAGCAAAATGTAAAAATTAGTACAAATCAAACTTCATACTAATATACCCTTTCTTAAATTATAAAAACAATGTTGAAAGAACTGAAATGATAAACTCCTAGATTAATGGGGAAAAAATTAACAGATGACCCTCTACTTAAAATCTTTTAATGATAAAATTTATAAATATTTCTAACCTGAGAACACTTCAGTTTGAAAAGGCTAACAAAAAGCTAATTTAAAAACTTTTCAAATTAATCATTATGCACAAATGTAAAATCTATTATCTTAACAGTTGTACGTTAACTGGCATGTGTCACAAGTTATTTCTGAAAATGGCATAGCCTATTCATTCTCAAAAATAATAAATTCTCATGCCAGACTTATGGAAACCGAAGAATGAACTAGTTTCACATTGCCTTTACCGAGCTGAATACAGTGTTGTATATCTCAAACTAATAAAAGGTTTAAAATTAAAATTTATACAGGGAAGTACCTCTTTAATTCTTTAACATTTGAAAACTGTGTTCTTCCTCTGATAATACGTAATTTATTGAGATTAACAAAAAATGTATAAAACACTAATTTTTAGCATTTACGGCTTATTGCAAACTAAACTATAAACCCTAAAAATACTCCAGAAAAGGGTTGAAAAATGGCTTGATCTTGACAAAGTCTTACGTTTAGAGAAAATAGTACTAAAACTTTTAATTTGGTAAAAGATTAAAAACGATTAAAAATAATTTTTTCTCTAAAAAATCTGTATCACAGTTTCTTAATTGCAATATATTTTTGATATTTAAAAAAAATATTAAGTGTAAATTTTTCATCAAAGTCTAGCCAATTTAAATTAGAAATCCCCCAATATCTTACTGATCTTTGATTTAGAAAATCAAACAGAATCAATGTCCCCTAATGCAGACGTTACCAAACCAAATTTCAACGACGGTAAATCATTCCTAAAATCATGAAATTACATTATTCCTTATTAAATCATTCCTAAGTTGTACAGTAAAAAATAGACTCCAATACACAAAATCGGATACATTAATTCATAACTATGATTTTAATAATCTTGTACTCACAAAGTACATATTTTTTTTATCAATAGCAATACTTTTTAATTTTTTTTGTTCAACAGTAATCAAAAAAAAAAGAATGAACAATCTCTTTAAAATTTGAACAAAATTGAAATCAAAAACAATTTACTCTTTTCTAATTATTTATATTAACAATCCAACTCATACATTTATCGACAGACTGTCTCCAGCCATATCTTACTTGAATTTAGTTAACAACTTTATCACTTCTATAAACCACACAAAATAAGACATTAAATAAAAAAAAGGACAAAAATAAGTAAATAAAAAACAAAGAAAAGAAACGGTACCATTTATTAATTTCTGATTCAGACCTGTGGTAGGTATAGAACCAGATTTCATTCCGGATGGTGGTGTACTCTGCATCAATGATGCAGTGGTTTCATCTAAATCTGTTACAAGAACATAACAAGAAGGATATCTCATCTTCACTCCCCCTAAAAATTAAAAAGAAAAGCATATACAATTTATTATACAAAAGTTAATAATTCAATATACAAACATACATATATATACACACACACACACACACACACACACACACACACACACACACACACACACACACACACAGATATAAATTTTACTTTCCTTTCTTCTTGAACTTCATTAAATTACATCTACTTGTGAGGTAAGATTAGCAATTCATTTTCATAGTCTATATAATATTCAATAAGTTGCAATCATAAACATGCAGCAGTTTACTTAAGAGGCTTACTGTCATGAATTTTGATGCATGATCTAGAACATACACCAGAATGACTATCCAACACGACCTGCACAATACTTATCCACTATATTTTGCTACTTTATGCGTAATTTTGTTGCAATATGGTGTATTTTTCTAGTATTCCCGAAGTTTCCAGGTACTTAAAGCAACTTTCTTGGCTTGGGGATAAGCACGTTTCTTACTTGTGCTCTGAGTATATTTTAAGCTTGTTACATCCACCATCACCAGGTCAGTAGAATTTTTGCTAATTAGAATCTGATAGCTAAATGACAGCTAGGGAGAGAATCAAGGAGGTGTTACAAATTAGAACAAATTTGGTTACAAAAAGATCTCAAACTACTACTAATTTTCCTGCATGGGAAAGATAGCACAAACCATTTCTTGATATAGCTAGAAAACTTCAGCAGCAAGTTTTGTCTTATGATCTAGTACATACTACTTGAACGACAATGAAACTGGAATTACATAAAAAATTATAATGAATTACAAAGAAATGCTATAGGCCTCAACTATAGCTATCCTCTCCTGGATTGAATAAGACATTTTACAGAAACACAACTTTCTTTTTTTTTCCTGTTTAGCCTCCGGTAACTACCGTCTAGATAATTCTTCAGAGGATGAATGAAGATGATATGTATAAGTGTAAATGAAGTGTAGTTTTGTACAGTCTCAGTCCTGAGATGTGTGGTTAATTGAAACCCAACCACCAAAGAACATCGGTATCCACGATCTAGTATTCAAATCTGTGTAAAAATAACTGGCTTTACTAGGACTTGAACGCTGTAACTCTCGACTTCCAAATCAGCTGATTTGGGAAGACGCGTTAACCACTAGACCAACGCGGTGGGTTACACAAACACAACTGCATTCAAAATACTGCACTGCAAAGGTAATTAAAACAGATTAGAATCAAATATATGTATGCGAATCTTAAAACTATTTGATATTATGTTGTCTTAAGTAACTACAGAAAAGAGCAGATGACAATTAAACCCCTCAATTATAATTACTAAATTTATATAAATTTTAACTAAATAATCAAAAGTGTACATCATCTTTCAGATAATCAAATTACAACTAGTCATCGATAAGTTTAATAAAAGAATTTTAATTTCTTCTGAAAACAAACAGATGCAAAAATAAATGTAAAACAGTTATAAAAACCTAGCATAAAATTTCTAACCTCATTCTATCTTTTGTAAACTTTACAATTATAATTTACAATCTTATCTACAAAATCTATGACATTAAATAAGAAAACCAAAAAGATTATTCATTTATTTAAAATAGATAAATCTTGATAAGAACAAACAATTTGGTTACTGTTCAAAATTTTCTCTAATTTACCTCAATGTTAAATCTATTAAACAAATAATAATAATAATACAATTTAAAATATAATTTAACAGTACAGAGGAATAATATGAATCTTAAAAAGATTAAGTTCAATAAAATAATATATATATATATAGAATTTCAAAAAACTAAATAGCCACCAAACACAGTAACAGAACCTAAGAAAACTAATACCAAAAGTTGAATTTCGCAGGATCCCACATCAGCAGTCAGTAAAAGATTCTAAAATTACATCACACAAAAACAAAAAATAAATAAAAGTTAAAAATTTAGAAAACATAAACCCTAATAACCACAAAACCTGAACATAACTCAATGCCAATTGGAATGATAATAAATTTAAAGCATCACGGAACTATGTACATAAACACTATTGCCAACTGCGACAATCAACTATTGTCTTTAATTAAATCATCATCTTCAAAAACGATCTGTGATTAATCACTCCATACTTTTGTTTAAATTTATAAATATATCATTTTTCAAGTATACACATTCTTCTACAGTTTCCAAAATTACAAATTTCCAAAATTTCTAAATTAATTTTTTAATCAGTAATACTATGCCTACACAACAACAAATGGTCAACCATATTAGACACACCTCTCTTTCCTGTAAGCATTGTAATGTTCCATAATAAATATCTTTTTAAAAGATCTGCTAGTTTCAGATAAAATAAAATATATAAATAAAAATAAAAATGTGTAATATAATATAAAAATAAAATAATGTGTAAAATAAATTTTATTATACTAATTACATTTAATTTTATACATTCCTCTAAATGCTCACTTTTATGATTTTATTATTATTCCTTAAATATTTTATAGTATTGTTATTTGGTTTGTAAGCTTTTTTACATTTATTTTTATCACAAACATTAGTAATTTTTTCTATTATTAATTTATGTGTACAACTATATTCTAAGAAAAAACTATTAATAATCTCTAAGTTATTTTCTTGTTGCAATTATGTAAAACTATCATGGTACTTAATTCTCTGTATATCTTTTCTATCAAAACACCAACATCAAAACCATTAAATACTGCTATTTGTTTTATTACATCTAGTTCCTTCTTAAGTTTGTAACCACAATTCCTTGTACAGAATGAGTAACATAAAACTGAACCCATAATGTAACCGCTGTAGAATCAGTAAATAAACTCTCTTCTCTAAGTAGTCCCAAAGGAAAAAAAATTGCAAGTAGACAACTCTGGGGAACGTGGAGACCGCCGTCCTCTGCTGACAGCTCATTCATTTGTGAAAACTGCATGAACGCAATTCCGTGAAACATTTGATGTGTCACGCGTTGCTCCCCGGAATTATTTTAGTATTTTTTTTTAATTATCAGTTAATTATTATGTATATAATTCTTCAAAAATGGTATCTTCTGGACTGGCAGTAATTCTCTTTTCAATATCAGCAATGGCCTGTGGAGTTCTAACGGAAGGTTGCCTATTTCATTTTGCATTTGAAACCGAACATGTTGTACTCCATTTTTTAATTAAATCATGCTTGCTACTCTTTGCTAGGATACAGGTATTCGGAATTTTCAATGAATAATTAATGTGATTGCTCAAACAATCCAGAACGAATATAAGCCTCAACTATAGCATCCTCTCCTGGATTGAATACAACATTTTACAGAAACACAACTTACTTTCTTTCTTTTTCCTGTTTAGCCTCCAGTTAACTACCGTTTAGATAATTCTTCAGAGGATGAATGAGGATGTTATGTATGAGTGTAAATGAAGTGTAGTCTTGTACATTCTCAGATCGACCATTCCTGAGATGTGTGGTTAATTGAAACCCAACCACCAAAGAACACCGGTATCCACGATCTAGTATTCAAATCCGTGTAAAAATAACTGGCTTTACTGGAACTTGAACTTCTCGGCTTCCAAATCAGCTGATTTGGGAAGACGCGTTCACCACTAGACCAACCTGGTGGGTTTACAGAAACACAACTGCATTCACAATACTGCACTGCAAAAAAACTTATACTGCACTGACAAGTAACCACCTGACAAACAGCAGCAACAGTCGGTAGTAACATATACATCCACTAGTCCACTAGTCATGCTAGTTGTGCGAGTCTTTTTCATAAATAGTGTTGGGTAGAGGTTTCATTACGGGTCGGTTTTATGTTGCTCATCCTGTATAATGTAAAGCTCTAAAAATCAGGTTTTTATATGTACCAATTTTTTTTGACCATGGGTGATTAGAATTTACATGTATTGTATGCCACTCACTGTGGGTTTTCTATAAACTGATGTTTTTATAATACTGCTTTCATTTATTTCAATTTCAATATAAAAAAAATGTATTTTTCTGTTCTTTTCCATTTTGCATGTAAATTTTTAATTTCATTATAATTATTAAGTTTTACATTACAATTATTACCATGTGTTTAAATATACAAAAAATTTTTTTAAAAATTCAAAAACTCAATATTTTTTTTTGCTCCCCACCTCAAAAATCACCTTACAAGAAAATCTTTTGATTTTTCTATGTACTACGTTAAATGAAATAAACTAAAAAAAAATCCACTGAATAATGTTTAACCAATAAGATACCTAAGATTTCTTTTTAGTGATGGGTGGAAAATTTTGATGAAATTTTATAGTAATATTATTAATGTTAAAATAAACTAAAAAAAGTTTTAAAAAATTGATATCTTTAAACTCTGATCAGCTCCCCCACCCCAAAGTATTTTTTTGGGGGTCACTTGCACTACTATTATGCCAAGAAGACAAAAAAAATTTGATTAAAAATATGCGATAAATAAAACCATAGCTTTTTTCGATTTCTGAAGAAGAGGAAATTTTGGGGCAAATTTTTTTTAAAATGGTGAAATAAGAATGAGCACATGTACTCAGCTTAATATACAGTGGGGTTGTTAGTAAAATTTTGAAAAAAACAATGCCAAAAGCTATCTATTCCATCCCCTGGAAATATTGGTCACAAAAATTTACCAACAAGCTGCCCCATATGCATGAGTCTCTGTGCCAAATTTCATCAAAATCGGTTTTATTTCAGCCAAACATTTTTTTCTGGTATACCAAACCATTAATCTGTATATAAAAAAAAAAAATTAGTACAAATAAGATTAATAAACTGATCAAAAATGTGTTAATTACTGACCAACAATAACTTCAACAGCTGGAGGAAGATCATTTTGAGGAGAAGTATCGATTGGATAAAAATGACGCCAATCCTCAAGTAGACGATTGGTAGCAGGATCCACACCTTTAAAACTTTGGCCAGTTAATGTACCAGCCAAACCATAAGGAGCAAGGATTACTAAAAAAAGAAATAATAAAGAAAAAAATTACTTATAATAAAAACAACAAAAATACTAATTTTACTCATCGATATAGGACGTGACATCTAAAAGTACTGCTCACCACACTTTTGTTCTGAATGTTTTTATTCTTAGCAGTTCAATATTAGGTAAAATTAAAAAAGATTTCATTGGCTAACCTCTTTTTTTATTAATTTTCATTGGAATAATGAACTAAGTTATTGTTTTTCCCATGGAAACAACTGATCAATTAAAAACGATTCAAGTTTCAATTATTTTGAAAAATTTTCAATATTGTAAAAATTATATAAAACAGTTCACTTTCTAAATATGTGGAAATTTGCTCCTGGATTATATTTCAGATTATTTATCAGGTTTATTATTGCAAGTTTGAAGAGGTTAAGCAACCATCAGCAGAGGCACATATTATACAGAACCTACTCAACCATTAAAGACAAAAACGTAATGGAAATGTTCATAAAAATATTTACACAAAAAATTCTCTGCAACTATCTCAAAGTGGATACCAAATACCATTAACAACAAATCCATTAATTACATCCTTAACAAAATGGTGATTCTATAACATATGAAACATTTCAGGACAGTAGCAATGGGAACTGAAGTGAGAAATGATTGCAAAGTGCAAAAACTTAAATAAAAGAATTTAATAAACAGGCTCCTGTAGATTACAGAAGTTGAGTGTAATTAGGCATAATATAATTAGTGGCTAATGACCACAGAAAAAATAACCAATAATTAAAACACAACTAAAGAAACAATAAAAGAGCTCTAAACAGAACAAAAATTTAGTTTTGAAATCCAATCCATCTTTACTGTTTCACTTTCATTAATTCCCCCTCGCCCACCCACAATGCAAAATATTTATTTTTTTGGCTTGATGATATAATTCACCACAGAAGCTTTGAAGCTTGTACTTAGGAATAAAGAAATGAGATTTTATAGCGTAAGCAGAATGCCATGGCTGACTGGGATTTGAAACTCAACCCCCAGATGAAAGCAGATGCTACCACTCTAATGCAGAGGTCAGCATTTATGATTTTAAAAATACTTAAGTTTCTTATTCTTCCTAACTTGTTTAAGCCATTCAGATATAATTTTCCAGAAAAAATTGCCCCTGAGACAAATTTTTTTTAAAAATTATCACATGTCATTAAACAATATTTTTATTGTTTAAAATATTCCTTGTCCAATAAACCCACAACTGATGACAGTTTTATTAATTATATTAATTTATGTTTCTTGAATAGGTATGGAACATTGTAAAAAGTACAAAAGCCAAATTGTACGATAGAAAAATTAAGCAAGTTTGCAGTTTATTTATACAACAATAAAGAAATCTAAAAAAGTTATTTAGTTCAATTATCAACAAAAACGTATAAACAGTAGTGCAAAAAGAATTAAGCATTTATGCAGTTGTAATTTAATAAAGTAAGAAATAACTGAGAATACAAAATTTCTTATATCCTGACACAACCTTTAACATGAGGCTAACAGTACCAATTTTAAATTAAGTACACTTTCAAACCTAGATTGAATACTGTACCGATGTTTCTAGCTAACAATTTTAAGGAAAGATTCAATTCTTAAAGTTACTGAATTATTTTAATTTTTACCATGACACTACAAAGGAGATTTTATTAAAGCATTTCGAGTATCATAATACAATGTATAATACTTTACACCTTTGTTATTTTATATTCTTTGTAAGCATGAGGTTTAAGAAAACTTTGATACTTACGTATTAACGCCACCGCAGCTACAGCTTTATTTAAAAACAAAGTAGTCAATCGGATTTCGGTGAAAAATGTGCTGATGTAGAGTTTAACATAGATTCAAAACAGTCTCTTTATTAATTTTAATAAATGGTTATGTATATTTATTTATTTTATAAATATAATTTAACCAAACTTAACCTACGCTCACTAACCTTGACTAATTAACAGGAGTGTTTTGATTATTTGAATAATAAATAATTGCAATAATTACTGAATTTATTAAATAAATACACAAAAACTTACAGTGTTAATAAGTCAAGGTTAGCGAGCGTAGGTTAAGTTTGGTTAAATTATATTTATAAAATAAATAAATATAAACAACCATTTATTAAAATTAATAAAGAGACTGTTCATTTTCCACTGAAATCCAATGGACTACTTTGTTTTTAAATAAAGCTGTAGCTGCGGTGGCGTTAATACATAAGTACCATTACTTTAATACAAAATAAAAAATAATGAATGCTAAAACTACAAGAATCAGGTATGAAAGAAAAATAAATAACTATAAAATGTAAATTACATTCAACAGTATATATAATAAGTATAAGTTATAACATAACTTAATAATAAGTATAATAAGTCAACAGTATAAAATATAAGTACATATATCTGAATGAATTAAGGATCTAATCAATGCTATTGAAAAAAAAAAATACCAAGTCACTGAAGTCACAAGTATAAAAAAACTGAATAGATTAAACTACCAAATGTGATCAGGTCATTTGCCTGCCTCTTAATCGCACTACTTCTACTAGTCCAAAGGCAATTAATTATTAATACTTCAGATGTTCAACAGAATAAGACTGCAAAAAGAAGCAAAATATTTCAAAATTTTTCAGGTCTTAATACCATAACACCAGTCATCCTCCTCATGTGTAGCCCTTCTTAAAAAATTTCAGGGATTAGTATCTTGAAAACAATATATGTAAATAATAGTTTATTACTAAAATAAACTTAAGATTATATTTCTGTAAATCAAGTGTAAATATAATTAACTATATTTAGGATCCTATATTATTGACAAAATTACATAATATATTAAAAAGTAATACAGCACTACAGTCATATAGAATAAACTGTACTACCATGTAACAAACTGAAAGTTGTTTACATTACTGACAAATCCCCCTCTACCTCTTTTTTAACCATAGCCTTCATGAACAGTTATTTTATACAAAGTACCAAATGAGGTCACGCAGAAACAATAAACTGCCTATGTAACCTTATAAACAGATAAATAATAAAAAAATCAGTTATATAATTTTGATTACTAATTGATAAGTCACTTTACCTGAACATAATTAGTTTATAAGATAAAATTAATTTTCATATAACTCCAGACGCATCACAATTTAGTAATAGTGAACCTTTGTATGAAACAACTACTTTTTAATAGGTTAATTCATCAATTTTTAATAATACAACATATAATTCTATGATGAGAGTAAATTATAATGCTTAAAACACTGTTACTATAATAAACCTCATACATTTCTCATATGTGTATAAATAGTTTTACATGTAACCTCAATTTTTATTAAACATGTAATCTGTGAAAAGATTATTTTAACTTTTAAGAGAGCATAACTGATAAATATTTTTTAAATCGATAAATGTTATATGTCCACTGAAATTTTGCTTATAACTTATACATAAGAGTTATATTTACTTAAAATATGTAAAAAATAGGAAAAATTATGTAAAAAAAAATTGTTTAATTTTTATAAACACATGATATTGAAGTACTAATAAACATCTGATAAAAACATACTTTATAGAAAATAATATTTCAAGAACTAGAAAGAAAAAAATATAAATTTTATATATATAACTAGAAAACAACTCTGCAAACCAAAATTCAAAATTCATCAGGCAAATGTAGCACTTCAAAGAACAATGAAAGTTCGTTTTTAGCATATCAAAGAATATAATTGAACTACGTAGTAAAAGCAAATGGTTTTCTTGTAGTTTAGTAAAGTTGATTAAACACACTTGAGAAATTTGAAATTATTTGGCAAAAAGGGAACCTTTTTTCTTAATTAAGGATAAATACCATTAAAATACATCTAGATACACTAATCCTCACCTTGAACACCAGTTCCTGTATGCATACACGCTTGTGCCTGTTGCAAGTGAGGTCGCAACAGACATCTCACCGGGGGATGTTGCCTTACATCAACACTAGCACAAACAGTACTTTCACCATGAACAAAAAATGCAAATGAAAATGACAAGTGGCCACTGGAAAAAAAAAATAAAAAGTTAATAATTAATGAAATAATAGGGAATTACGTAATAATGAAAATAATTATTGATATGATGGAACCAGATGCCTATACTCATAAGACTTTTTCATGCATAATGGTTTTACATACCTCCAATTTTACTTTTTTAGCTTGTATCTAGAAGCCACAAGTGTAAAGAAGAAGTAATAGCTGATGTGTACAATTGTATACATTGTATATTCTGGTTAACTTCACAAGTGGTGTTCGACAATGTTATCACCAAAAAATGATATTGAAGTATAATATGTAATAACTAATACCATTTATTTCACCGTGGTAGAGCAATAGAATCTCAGTTTTTATCCAGAAACTCCTGAGTTCAAATCTGGTCTGGCAAAACATTTTTCATCAGCTAAAAAATTTCTATTGTCAATATGCATGCTTCAAGCTTACTAAAAAATCAAAATTCTTTAAAAATCTTCAATAATGATGATTAATTTTTTAAGGAAAACAACAATCCTTAGTTTAAAAAAACTTGTGTCCTGAAAAAATAAAAATATGAGTAAAATGGTAAAAAATCCTAGTTGAAAAAGAAAATTAAGATGGATAAAAGTGAAAACTTTAACAGGATTGGGAACATTTTAAGAGTTAAAAAGAATGATGAATTTTTATTTACAATGTTACTGATAACAGTTACTACATTTTAAATTTTAACTATTGTTTTACTGTTTTTGAAATGCCTTAATTAAATTTAAATTGTCATTATTGTAATTTTCTTTTCTTTTTATGATGAATAAATCATTATTTTTCAATTACTGATATTATTTAGTAAAAAAATAATCTTCCTGGGGTTTTAAATGGTTATAGTGTCAGAACAAAGTATACATTAAGTGAAAGAGAAATACTCCAAGTTTCTTACCTGTTCAGTAGATTTCTATGTGTGCTCTCTTAATTGCCCTGCAAACGTCAAAGTGATATTCAGTCTCTTGCTATACATGGCAGAGAACATCTGGCGTGATAGAACAAACAGCTTCAGTGAACTTTTCTTTTAAGTGGACCTGATTTCAAATTTCAACAGAATGCAATTGTGTTTTTTTAAATAGCCCCAAAAATAGAAATCCATGGGTAAGATTTGGAGATTGTGGGAGCCAAGCAATCCACCCTTTTCATCTGATCCATCACTGAGGAAATGTTTTGTTAAGAAAATCCTACATGATTGCGGCAAGATGGAATTCTCCAATCTTAGGAATGCTGCATACCCTTTTAACATTTCCAGAAAGATGTTTCCTGTTATTGCTTTTTCAGAAAAAAAGAAGGGGCCAATAACTCTCTCATCCAATAGTGCACCACACATTCACTTTTTCACTGTCATGCTGATGTACTCATCCAAAAACATGAAAGACTGCTTCATCACTGAAAATGAACTTGTTTAAAAAGTCATCATCCAGCTCTATCCTATCCAGAATGTCTACATCAAATCGCTTCACTTTGTCCTTTAGATAAAGTTGTAACACCTGAATTTTGTACGCAGTGAAATGTAAGGATCTTTTTAACACATTTGTTTTAGGAGTGTCCAACTGTCGAACACTTCTGTGCAAATTTCTTTGGGTAATGCAAGAAACTTATTCGCACTGCTTCAATCATTTCATCAGACACTGATGGCCATTTGTTGTAGGCTGCCTGATTCTTTGAGCTGTTTGTCCCATCACCAAACATTATTTTCATGTGAGGGGGGTCTTCATTGTACACTTGACAGTATTCACGCCAAATATATGCAACTGACTCAAGACACAGCAAGCCACAACACACATTGAACCTTCCTCTGCATTGCAAACATGAAGACTAATAATGCATGTATGTGCTGCTGCTTTGGTGTACTGGAAACACAATGCGCATGTGCTAGCTTTCACACACATAAACTTGCAAGTGTTTCTCTTTCAAGTATAGCTAATTTCGCTACAATGTTTTGTTCTGATGCAATAACCAATTAAAACCCACCATTATTTTATGGACACAAAGTATAAAATAATAAATATAATTTATTTAACTAAATTATATACTTATATAACTAATTTATTTCATAAAGATATTCTTCATTTTAAATACATACAGCTAATGTCAGTTGCATAAAAAAGTAATTGAAACTGCTTTGAAGAATCTTTTGCAGCTTAATAATAATTTTTTGAAAATTTAATAATTTTTAGAAAAACACCAAAATGTTCGTAATTTTTATTTTTTTAAACCTCTTTTTTATTCATTTTTTTCTGATATGGATAAATTTTGTATTTGTTTTCATTTACATGTCATTCAAACATTGATGAAAATTGTTCTGCTTAAAATCATATCATTTTCCCGATCCAGTTTGTGAGTTTTGTTTCTAATTAAAGATGAATTTCTAAAATGTTTTTTCTTCTTACAAGAGCAAACTGAAAAAGAGAGAGGAGTTGACAATCCATATAAAAATTGCTTGCTGGCATATTTACAGATTTCTAGGTGTATAGGTGTATTTATAAGAGAAAATTGTGTAGGTTGAACAATTCAAAGAGAGCTTTCACAAAGTTGGAGTGTACCACTTTTGCAATATAGATAATGTAAACTTTTTATATTCAGTTTTGGATTATGTTCTGTCTTGTAACAAGACATGTTACCACATGTGAATTATTTTCTAGTTAAACCTAGGAAGTCTGAAGACTACTACTTCAACATTAATTTGTAATTATTTCCTAAGCGTTATTTTCAAGCTACTTTAATAAGATAAATAAATAACAATGCAAAATTCAGTTTTAAAAATTACCTATGTTAATAAAGATTGTTTTTTATCCTTTTATTAAATCTTGTTATTTAAACCAACACAGTTTTTATATACAATTATGCATTATTATGTGCCCGGATCCTTTCCTGAATAATTTCACTTAAATTATTCCTGTTGTTTATCATTATTGCATGGCATTTAAATTTCTGTGTACCATATCAAAAAACACACACACATTAAAAAAAATACTTGTATTTAAAAATTACCTCTTTTCCATCATTTCTGATCCATCATAAGGTTGAACAAACCATTTTCCAAGGCGCACAAAATCCCTTGAAAGTAAACATCTGAAAAAATAGAAAAGGCAAATTAAAACAGAAAAATAATTATAAAAGATCCCTTTTCTGTGGAGAGATGTATTTTCCCTAGAACTTTCAAAACTATCAGTTGTACAACTATTACAGACATACAAACACTTTGAACACCCTTAATCTTGAAAGTTCAACAGATTTTGTTTTAATCTTAACAACATTCACTATTTCATAATCTTACTATCAATTGATAATTACTTACGCTACTCTACATATTATAAACTTTGTTCCCTATAGATTTTTACATCTACTTCCATTAAAAAAATAATTCTGCAAACCTGAAATACCAAAAGCCTCAACCTTTTTTCTTGAGTTTTTGCTATTGCCCACATTTCGATGTCATTCACCATAAATGCTATACAGTAGAGCATAATGCATAATCTGTACAGCTCTCTTTCCCACTATAACAAGTAAAAAGGATTGCAACATTCAACATATACTTAATGAAAACGGCATGACTTTACTTCCAGGAGGGAAAATGTTTGTAAATTAAGTAAAACTAAAATAAAGTAATAAAATATGATAGAAAGGATAGGATAATGATGAATATGAATTAAAAATTACGTTAATCAATACTCCAGAAATTGAAAATTTCATTTTTTTGGTAGTAATATCAGAAGGATGAATGCAATAATAAAGCAGATATCAAAAGATGACTGCATAAACAAGGACAGCTTTCATGCAAAAAAAAATCTGCTGTATTAAATAAATATCTAACAAAGAATTTCTTCAAAGCTGGTTGGTTTGAATGTAATACTTTATGATAATAAAACACAGAAATATTAAAAAACCTGAATAGAGGACTTGGGAATTTCATATTATTAGGGGAAAGGATTTTATGTAAGTAGGATGCGATTGATAAAATTTGAAAAGAGTTCTTATGAAAAATAGGAGAGGAGAGAAATTAGTGAAAGAATCTTGTAAATATGTAATGAAGATTGATTATGGCCATATATAATAACATCTGAATTGTTAATTAGGTAATGGAAGAATTTGGAGTGTATAAAACAAATAATTGAGAATGAAAGATCTAGTAAATATGTTAAGGTGAAAAGATTGGCAAGGAATAGAAAGGGATGTAGAGTAACCTCAGAAGCCTAACATAATTTTTAAACGGTTTCTAAGCTAACAGCACGTGTAAGCTACAAGTTAATTCCCCTTCTACTTATTGGACCAACAGAATTTTACAGTCAAATACATATCTTTAAAAATGTACTCTTAAAATTACACATCTACATCATAATCAACATAGAAATTGTTAATACATAATGAAGACAAGTACATATTACAAATTTAAAATTTATACTATGTCTGGTATTATAAAAACCATTTCAGAAAATAAAATTAGCATAATAAGTCTAGTAAGTAATACAAAAATATGATTACAAAAGAGAAAATAATATATAATACCAAAATAATGATTTAAATTAAATTACCTTTCAATAAGGTTATGCAACGCCTTGAAAAGTAGCGACCTGCATTCATAAGACAGACCATTCTCCCACGAACCCTGATCACCCTCTGAAACAAACAATCATGACAATAAAATTAAACAAATATACTCTATAATAAAACTAATTATAAATTTTAGCACATTAGAAAAGGAAAATCTGGTGAAAATATTTGTTAAGTCCTGATATTTAAAAAATAATACCAAAAATAGGGAAAAGTTGTATGGGATGTTAACTTCCTAGATGGTGAATATGAGCTTGTTTTACATCTAACCAGAGAATTGGTGAGGAACTTAAAAACCATAATGCTGGCAGAAATACTTATCGCAGAAAGCTAAATCTTATTTATACATTAGTTAAAGAATTATAATCATTATTGGTAAAAAAAAAGAAGAAAAAATCACTTCAGTAATACAATTTCTATCATCTTTACTTTTCATCTAACAGGTTTTTAGTACAAATTTGAGTTAGAACGGCACTTTTTTCTTCAAATTTTTCAGAATTCATATCTCATTAAATAATTAATTCAGCTTCTATTTATAATTACTTAAGAAAATAGTTCTTCAACAAACTAGACTAATGTATTTAGTGCAGAATCCTGAATCCCAAACTTTTCTGTCCACTGCCCACATTGAGAATCAAAAATTTTCTAGTGCCCCCAAAATTTTTAACTTACCATCTGTTAAAAATAATAATTGCAACTGCTGTTTTAAGGACGTGCTCTTAAAAGCAGTAATTGCAATTATTGTTTTTGAATGTTGCATAACCCATTTCTGAGTTGAAACTTACATTTTAAATGAGAGCAATTAAAATGCATATTTTTTAAAAATTTATTCGTCTTTCTAATATCAGGAAAACATCATTTTTGCCTTTTTTTTTAATCAGCCATCACCTTCCTATTCCACTTGAATGCCCCCAATTTTCTGTGGGCCTTCTACCAACCCCCCCCCCCCTGAAGGTCACCAGTGCCCACAAGGGGGCATTATCACCAACTTTGAGAACGGATGCACTACATTAATTTCTTCCCTACGCTTTGTCTTGATTATTTCTAGCATCCAATTTTATTTAGGCTTTAAAAACAGTGGGTTAAGTCTAAATTGAGTATCAACATGTTTTTACCAGTTACATCAGGGGAAAAAATTAGTTTTTTAATGAATGAATGAATGGGCTCTCCTTGCTCTCTAGATTCTTATTCCTGTAATCCGATGCGATTTTACTCTACTGCGGGTAGTGTAACAAGTTAGGTCTTATTAATCAAGACAGACTATGAAACATTTCTACATAATCTACTTTAAATTAATTTAAATACTACATTTAATAGTATGATACTGTTATTGAACAATATTGTTAACACTATACATGAGAGAATGTAAATTTATCAATGATTAAATGTTAGAGAAATTTTTTTGTTACTGTAGAGAGATAAGAGATTTTGTATAAAACTAAAATATAATTCCAGTAGACAAAAATTTTTTACTCTTCATAGATTTTTTAACACAGAATTAAGGTAGACATTTTTCATTAAAAAGGTTATATTTCTATTATAAACAATTTGATATTACATTATGTTTATTATGAACAATACATTTTTAACAGATTCCAAAAATACTTTAAAATGTTGTACAATTTCTTGCCAGTAACAGTGTCAATATGAAATGCATGTTTTTCATAAGCTAAGATTAGAAATAATAATATAAAAACAAAAATCAAACATTTAATTCATACATATCACCACAAATGAATAGCAACCAATAACTTCCTATTAAACAGTTTAAACTAGTAACAGCAAACATACAAGGTTATATAACACATTACATTAATACATATGTAATAGTAAACACAGTAACAAAGTGTACACAATAGGGATGTAAATGTACTAGTAACACTGTTGGTTATGGAGATGGGTGCCTGATTATGTTACATGTGAACGTTGATAATAATCCATTGTACAGTCTCCCAGTTATTACAAATTTGATGACCTCTAGAGGTCTGCCCTCACTAATACTATATTCTGTAACTGTTATCTAACTGTGTAGATCGCATTCCACCCTTTTATGCGATACAAACATACCTTTGCTTCATAATTTGTACTAATAAACGTGCACAAACGACTCCTGTAATACCAAGCGCACAACACGTACAAGATAATCTTGTCGATGTTTACAATGTAATGTCAACCACTAAATAATGCGACAAAAGAAGACTGAATTAGCATCATTAACATCATAAGACTTCCACTGAATAATCATTAAATAAAAAATGAGCACGTTCACTAATCCCTCAAATTTCTTTCAATGAACATACTTTCTTTAGATAAAAACAAAATTTTATAAATAACTTTCATGAGAATAGTAAATCAATGAAAAAGTACATAAAATCTATTCAGACATATCTCTATATAAAAAATATTTTCATCAGAGTGTTCAATAAGATTTCTACCACATATATTATACCATTCAATCTTCTTAAGTACACAGTATTTCTCATTTTTCAATGAATATATTCTATTTTTATAAATTATATGATTATTTGAAGATTTATATTTCCCTAAAATTGATACAATGGACCAAATATTACTGTTAAATTTCACGGCATGAGATCCGACACTAAAGAGTGGGAAAACAAATCTGTAATAAATAGGATTAATTCGGTAAAACCACAATATTTATGAATAATAAATATTTCAGAAATGAATTTATTAGTATTAATATTTTAATAGTTAAAAGTTGTCAAATGTGACAAAAATATGTTTTATAAATTTATTTTACAAAAATGCATGACGTATTTGTATTTTTATTTTTAAAGATTTATAAAAATTATTTTGTATTAGACCAGCTTTTTAACCTCCAGTAATATTACACAAATACTGTTCCTTCTAAAACAGTCTGTAACTGAGTTTTTTTTAGTTTACTTTGGCAAATATGAATGATTAAATTATTCATAACACTTTCACTAAACTGACAGTTTTCTGTTTTGAATTACTATTTTTATTTCTTCAAACCACTTCTCTGACTGCAAAAAACAACAACTGTGTTTTACCTCTGCAATCACAAACATTTTAATTTTCTTTTTCTTGAATCAAATACTCTATTACAAAAAAAGGCAACATTTTTGTTTTTGTTAGATAATTTGATTAATTCAATACACAAGTGAATAAGTATTAATTCACCTTGCGGCTTGTAAATGTGAGTATAAAACAAAATATTTGTGCCATATGAAAAATGCCATAAACCTGACTGTGATTCAAACTGAGAACATTTTGGTACATTATTATTTTACCAATCACTTTGCCATAAAAATTTGTATTAAATTTTCTGTGTCTGTTTTCAATAATTAAAAATTATTCATTTGTGTGCTAGCAGAACAGAAACTGATAATCCTTCACAATTTTCTATACCTATATTTTCTTCACTACCAGGTTAAATTTCTCAATGCTACTTGGCAATTCTTAATTTCATATTTTATTTTTCCATGCGGTTCCAGAAAATTAAATTTTGTAGTAAGAAAAAATTTTCTCTTAGAAGAAATAACTTTTCATGAAACAGAAAGGACTAATTTACTAACAAATGTCTGAACTCATGATATGACATGTATCATGTTTTATGTACTCGTACAACTGAAAAGCACTGTATTTTCTGATAGAAGATTTGAAAATAGGAGCTAATTTAAATGGCAGCAACTTTTATTCTGCAATTGTAAAATTTCTTTTATTCCCTCTAAACTAACCTAAAAATGTTATTTCATATTTTTTCATCCTATTTGATAAATTTTACATGGGGGAGGAGAAATTAGACCAAAAGTTAGCTTTAACAAACTTTTTTTGTTGTAATTTACATCTTGGAGATGCATTCGAGTAAATAATTCCAAAACGGATGAAAAAGCTTAGTATATTTTACAAAATTATTTTATCAAAAGTTATTTTTTTAAACAACTATAATCAAAATCTTTTTTTGGAATTTCAAACAGTAATACCCTTCAATTTTGTACAATTTTTTTCAAAGGAGAAATTTTAGTAGATGATTCATGGGACAAAAATTGGAACAAATTAAGAAAAAACCTTTTCAAAAAATGTCCAAAATTTGTCCTTACATGAAACAGAAATGACTAATAACACAGATAATTTACAGACAAACACATTACGCTGCATACCTGGAAAAACAATTAATTTCACTAAAGAAACAAACATAATCATTCCCTCGGAGAGACTAATAACTGGCACTTAATTCAAAACTAATATCCCAAATTCTCCGCTAATTTCTCATATTAACTCTTTAAATTGTAAGTTAGTCCCTTGCGGGACTAATTAAGATGAAGGTTGTAATAGTACATAGGAGACTTCTGGCAGTAAATTCTATCAGTAGTACATACATCTTATCTACTTAAATCACTGGGCACATACAATTATTTTTTGTGATATAAAGAACCTAACAAGAAAGCTCTTTAGGCTACAAACATAGTACACTATCTAGATCATTGATTCTCAAACTTTTTCACCCACATTGAGAATCCAAAATTTTCTAGTGCCCCATAAAATTAAAAAAATAATAATCGCAATTTTTATTTTTAAGATGTGCTCTTAAAAATAACAATTGCATTTATTTTTTTTAAACATGGCTTATCCTATTCCTGAGTTAAAACTTAGGAATGAGAGCAATTAAAACGCATATATAATCATATTTGGAAGTACTTTTATTAAAATTGCTTTCAAATAATTACAATTGTATCTATATAGTTTTATATATATATATATGTTATATAACAACAATAGTAATAGCATATTCAATATAGCAGTATAATAATTAAAACAAAGCTTTCAATTGAAAAATTACTAAATTATTAAATGATTAAGACTGTAACGTGATCTTGGGTTAAGGTAACAGCCGGTGATACATGTTGGAGCCACAATGTTTAAAGATTTCGATACCTCAGCACAAAATGAACAAGAGCCAAAAACTGCAATGCTACATTAAAGACCTCACAATTTGTCATTAAAGCTAGATCAAAACCCTTTAATTTCCATATTTATTTGTATCAATATGTTGCTTAGATCGGGAGATATGCAGCATTAAAGACAAAAGGGGCCTTTCCTCTTTAAAGTGGAGTATTTCAGTTCAGAAAAATCATAGACATACAAAAAAGAAATTAAAGCTAAAGTCTTAAACTTTTAAATGATTTTAATGCAGTTTAATGAAAAAAATTCATTTTCCCCATGTAATCAATCAATCAAACATGAAGAAAACCTTACAAATTTTTAAAACTTTTCTTCTCACTGATTTTTTTGTTGTTTAATTTTATGATTTTTGAAATCTAAAGTATACTGTCAAAAAGTAGAGTATTCAAGCTTTAATATTTTGAAGTATTGTGATTGCAAAAAATTTCAGTTTTCAGATTTCAATAGAAATATCCATTTTGACTAGTTTTGGCGTGAAGTCAGTACGTACATATACATGTATGTATCTCGCATAACTAAAATACGATTAGCATTAGGATGTTGAAATTTTTTATTTAGGACTGTTGTAACAGCTAGCTGTGCACCTCCCCTTTTGATTGCAATCGACTGAACCAAAAGTGTCCAAAAAAAGCCAAAAATTCAAAAAGAATTTTGATTTTGGACTTTTTTTTTAACTGCAGTAATAAGCCCTCTCATTGAGAGATTTTCAACATTGTATCATAAGTGGTACTTATTTTCATTGGTTCCAGAGTTATAGGCAAATAAAAATTTAATTAATGAAATATTTGGATCTTATAAGGGGAGGCACATCGGTTTGAGTGACTTAATCTCCTTTTTTTAATTTTTTTAAAATTAGATATATTGATTTATTAATAATTCAATAACAAAAAAAAATATATATGAAATTTTTAATGAAATAAAATTTTATTAACTTTAAAATTTACACATTCGATTAAAAATGTGTAAATTAATTTAATAGGCGTACAAGCAAATCATGTGTTGTCCACATTAGATTTTTTTTTATTCATCTCTCTAAGCCTCTTGGTTGCAAAGATAAAGTAGTTTGAATACAATCATTTTTTATCATAAAATACAGGTGTCCCTTTAATTTTTTCTACAGTGTAGTAGGTAATTTTAGTTTGAAATATCAAGAAAACATAATTTTTGCCCTTTTTAATTAGCAGCCATCCACCTTCCTAGACCGCCTGAATGCCTCCAATTTTCTGTAAGCCTTTTACCACTCTCCCTGAAGGCCTCCAATGCCCACAAGGGGGCGTTATTGCCCACTTTGAGAACACATGATCTAGATGAATGGGCAACCTTTTTTACCACCCACCCTTTTTCCTTATTACTGATCCATTCTGTCAGACTAATGTTTCTGAGGGTGTCGAATATGTGACCCCATTACGATCTCTATATTAAGAATGACAGGACCGATTCCTTTTTCTGGAAGGGAAGCTGCCTATGTGACCTGACTTACTGATTTTATTTCCTGTCCAATCGCTGCACAACAACCCAAATGGCTTGCTGCATCTACCAGGTTAAACCCAAGCCCCCATAATTACCTAAAATGATAGCTAAGTGGAAAATTAATATCATAAGATGAAAATCTAATTTCTTAAAAATTTTACAGTTTATTTTGTAGATTTGAAAACAATTAAAAAGGTTCTATACTTTTATGAAAAAAAAAATTAATTAAAAAAATAAAAACTTAAATATAAGAACATATACTCAACCTTTGTGATCCAATTAAAAAAATAAATAAATCTTATATATAAATGTGAAAGCTTGTTTGTTCATTTGCAACAGCATCACGCACAAACCAACCAACCAAATGCCTTCAAATTTTCAGGATATATTTGTGTAATCCCAGGTAAAGTTTTAAACTACAGATCAAGGTCCTAGCCCCCTAGGGGTTGAAGTTATAAATCAAAGATATTTAAAAAAAAAACAAAAATGAATCCTTTTACATCATTATATTTCTGCGCCATGGTGACAGAAATATAATGAATTAAAATGATTAATTCTTTTTTCTTTAGTGAATATCTGTAAAATATTTAATATTCACATTACTACAGTTACTATTCTGTCTTTTTTAATTCAGTTTTTTTCCCAAGTATTTGTAAAGTGTGTATACTTCCACCCTTTTCTTATCGCTATCGTTTGCTTATCGCTTCTTTGTCGTTTCCCCTTCTCTTTTCTCTCTTGTACATAAAGTCCCTTTTCATTATACATTTTCTTCTTCTTTTTCCTTTCAGTAGGTTTTTCTATTGATTGCATTATATCCTCTGAGATCGAATCTATGACAAAAACAAAAGAGAACAGGATCTGGAGGTTGAATGAGCATATAAATGAAAAATTTCTAACAACCATAAGGATAACGAACATGTAGGTGTCCTAGGTGGAGCCTCCTGACCAGCTTATATAATATATATATATATTTTTACTTTTTTGACAGACTTAAAACTTTTTCATAGAATATTTTTTGTAGTAGTATAAGATTCATTATTAATACCCAATGAATGATATAAATTAATATATTATTATACTTTATTTTAGTATTACATTACACATTTTTTCAAGTATGTCTTACGCATTTTAAATGCAATTTATAAATTGTTTTGCTAGTCATTTTAATTTCGATATTTTTTTTAATTACGAGAGATGAATTCCTGTGTGCGGATTTTCGGTTTACATTTTATCCTTTGCAATTCATTTATTAATACCCAATGAATGATATAAATTAATATTATTATACTTTATTTTAGTATTACATTATACATTTTTTCAAGTATGTTTTACGCATTTTAAATGCAATTTATAAATTGTTTTGCTAGTCATTTTAATTTCGATAATTTTTTTAATTACGAGAGATGAATTCCTGTGTGCGGATTTTCGGTTTACATTTTATCCTTTGCACATAGTTAATTTTTTTCTTCTTGATACAAGTGAAATATTTAGATTGTATTTATAGTTCACATTCAGAATCTTGTAATTTGGTTGTATCGGAAGAAAATGAAGGATTTATTATTATTATATCCCACAGCGATAGCAAAAGCAGCCGGCGGACGGTAAACCTCCATCCTTCCGGTTAGCGTTCACAGAAGGTTTAGTTCGATCAATGCTAAGTGTAAAAGGGCGGTCAAACAGAGCCACCCACAGTACGCCACCACAACCCCCGTTTCACCAGCCGATGGAAGCACCCTCCTCTAACCGACCCATCTATCCATAGTGTTTGCGTCACACATACAATAGCGTCGCGGTGCAAGTAATCCGCTGTTCCACCGCCGCCAAGCGACGCGCGTGAAATTGAATATGCATTCAAACATGACTCCCACAATACGCGAAGTAAAATTCTAAGAATATGTAACGTTTGGATGAATAAAACAATTCGAAATATCATTAACCAGATATGAATATAAAAAACAGCGATTCACTAATAATAAACAATAACAGTACAAGTAACATTTAAAAAATAACAAAAAAAAAGAGAAATTATCCAATATTGTGCAATGTTGACCTTATTTTTAATGGGTCACTGCCCTACGGCCTAATTATGATGATTATAAACAGTCACATATAAATTAGTTATATTAACTTATCCGACTATTACTCACAAACGCCTTAATTCCTCGATTATCCAACGTTCACTTACTGTACGTCAGAAATATTGCTTGTAACAAATAGAGCTGTTTTTTCCTAAAAATCTGAAGCGTAATATCTCTTTCATAATAACAATAAAATGTTATAGAGGGTCTTATTTTACTCCTCAATCATTTTTTTATTAATGCAACTTATTTTACTTAATTACAGAGATTTGTATTAAAAACGAAAAAACTGCATAAAAGTATCCTTTATGAGCTAACATTTGCGTGTTGCAGATCGTAAAAACTTTTAACAGTTTTTACAATAAACAGACACCGGTTCCAGTAAAACCAATATACATAAAATTTATTCTTTGGAAAAAACCGCAAATATTTATTAAAAAAACTGTAACCTGAATTTTGTCTTGGCAACAGCGCAAATGTAAAATGCTTTTCCTGAATATACAGACTGTACATTCCATTTACTGAACAGGAACTTGCTTTGTAAAGTAGTGATAACTGAACCGGTTCCAGGAGCGATATAAAAGTCGATAGGTGACGGTTTATTTCTAAAAGAGGATTCTTTCATAAGAATGATCGATCTGGGAATAGACTATTTCCTGAACACAAGACAATTTTATACATCACGCACTTGAGATGGAAATAAGACTGTACTTTACAAGTACATCAAAAATCTTTATACTTTCCCAGTGGAAATTAATAAATAATTTCTGCAGGACTATAATTCTGCCTAAGCCGATCCAAGTCCGTACTGTAAAAAGAGAAGGATAAACGGGTGGTTATTGATCCCCGATGGAAACGCTGATATCTAGTAAGTCTAAATATCGAATACCAGGAAACTTTCTAATCGACAAATTCTTACATAGAGCAATCCTGATCCTAAAGGGGACGGGTTAGGGTGAGTATTCTATCCCTAAAACGGTATCTTTTCGGGTAAGGAAAGGAAATTCCACGCAGAAAAACCCTGGTCTCCGAGAGACCAGCGGTCGGTCGTAGAGACAATAGCTCTACACCGTAAAAAGGAACCAAAACAACATCCTCGGGAGAATAGCATTTTCGAGACGCACTGGTAACTTCTAAAGAAGAAAAAATAACGACATGGATGTCGGGAGTACAGGAAAAAATACGATACGATTCGAAGATAGGAACGTGGTACATGGATCGATAAATCTGGATTGTAGGAGGTCGCCGTGCTACACTAAAGATAATTCCGTAAGAAAGTAATACAATTTTTTACTTTTTCTTAACTGCAGTAATAAGCTGTGATCGAGAGCTTTTCAACGATGTACCATAAGCGGTACTTATTTTCATCGGTTCCAGGCTTACAGCCAAATTTCATTTGGCTGTAAAGGAAAGGCTCTTCGGTTCGAATCAGACTTCACCTCCTTTTGTTTTTAACTTTTTTTTTTAATTTAAATATATTAATTTATTAATAATTATTAATCTCCGATTGTAAAAAAGTACAATAAATAATAATTCATTAATAACAATAAAAAAAAATATGAAAAAATATCAGTTCTTAATGAAATAAAATTTTATGTAATTTTCATTTAAAAAAAATGTGTATATGGAATTTAATAGGCGTACAAGTACGTTATGTGGTGTCTACATTACATTTGGTGAAACATCTGATTAAAATTCCATTCGAATGGCAACAAAAAATAGCCAGGCTAAATAGATGAGAGGATGCAATAGACGAGGATGTGATGTAGATGGGGTACAAAGAATTCTGAAGGCAGAGTAACTTAAACTGTTGTGAAGGAAGGCGAATCTCACAGCGGACTGTAGTCAAATAAAAAGGACAAAATAAATAAAAATTAATTCGAAAGTGGCAACTCCACCCAAAAATAAAAATCTGATGTAGACACAGCATGACTTCCTTGTACGCCTATTAAGTTACATATACACATTTTTTGCTGCGCTTCATTTAAAAGCGAGATACGATTCTCCAATTCTTTAATAAAGCGGACAGTTAACAATAACCAAAATATTAGTTATTAACATCAAATATTTATACGATTATTAATTCAACAATCTTACCTGAAATATTAAGATAGAGTAAAAGTCGCTTTATTACTCTTTAAATAAATTTACGTCTTATATCTATCTAATACTATGTTTTTAAAATACTATGATATAACCATCAACAAAATGAAAACAAAAACGAATAATCAGATGTTTCACCAAATCTGCACATGACTTACTTGTACAGCTATTAAATTACATATACGCATTTTTTAAAATGAAAAGTAAATAAAATTTTATTTCATTAAGAATTGATATTTTATCATTTTTTTAATTTTTATTGTTATTAGCGAATTATTATTTATCGTAAATATTTTTTACAATGAGAGGTTAATAATTATTAATAAATCAATACATTTAAATTATAAAAAAAAAAGTTAAAAAAGGGAAATGAAGTCTGATTCGAACCGATGTGCTTTCCCCATATAGACCCAAATATTACATTAATTAAAATTTAATTTGACTATAACCTTGGAACCGATGAAAATAAGTACCGCTTATGATACATCGTTGAAAAGCTCTCAGAGTTTATTACTGTAGTTAAGAAAAAGTAAAAAATCCGCTTTTTTTTAATTTTGGGCTTACGGACACTTTTGGTTCAGTCGATTGCAATCACAAGGAGAGGTGCACAACTAGATGTTACAACAGTTTTAAATCCAAAATTTCAATATCCTACAGCTAACAGTTTTTGAGTTAAGCGAGATACGTACGTACATGCATATGTACGACAGACGTCACGCCGAAACTAGAAGGTATGGATTCAGTATGGAGGTATGGTTTTAGCGATGGTCAAAATGGATATTTCGGTTGAAATCAGAAAACCGAAATTTTTCACGATCACAATACTTCCCTTACTTCGTATAAGAAAGTAAAAAGGTCGGGCGATTATTTTTTTAATTAAAATATATACATTTTTATGGAGAGGCGATTCAAAAAATAATTAAAATTTGTATGTACAGACAGACGTAAAAATTATTCCTTTCGAGGTAGGAAGCAGGACGTTTCATTTTATTTTACAAAGTTTATAAATACCCGAACGAAAATCATTAATTCATGCTACATCGACGGAAGAAAAAAAAAAGAGTAATTTATGTATTATTTTATAATAGATTCGATTCCTAGAAACTCTGGGGCATTTCATAACATCTTTTTATTCAAAACTCAAAAAAAATAGACAATATTTTCTATATTTCAAGAGCGCCAGCGATGTCGGAGCCTTCAATATAGAAAATATTGTTTATAACCTTATTTACCTTAATAACCTCATTAGGTTATTCAAAAATTTTTTCTCGAGCCACATCGATGCGATTTATTATTATATTCAAATCGGCAGCATCGGTGCTCATTTTATTGCATCAGGACCAAGGAACAAGGTACTTGATTTACACGGTTAAGATAAAACTAGCTTTTGGGGCTCGATCGTTACCGTTTTGTGTTTTTAGATAAAAAAAAATAACCGAACCCTGATGATAATAATAATTAAAAAAATATCAATAATTACACAAATATGTTATTTTGAATTCGTCAGTTATATTTTAATACGACTAAGTATCGGCGAATAAACGCGGAGGTAAATACATTTTAACTTCAGGTAATGAATCCATTACGCGGTAGAGTTAAATTACGACGATAAAATAACCGGTCTTTATTCCGTAACACTCCGCAAGTAAACCACGCTGCGCCGTACTCGACGAACAAATGCCGATACGCGAATTAACATTTATTTCAATCGGGGCATTTTCTTTTACCCTTCATTTGTTGTACCTACGATATAAAAACGGCGAAGGGAGATAATCTAGTAAGAAGTTATCACGCGGAGACGTGCAGTACGACGGCGGCAGCCGTGTACCATCGGTTGCCGCTACCAGCCTGTTGCTATGACAACAGCGCCGCCGCCTACAGAGTACAGTACGAACGGACATAGGTTCTCACACGTGTATAGTCTAGTCCTACACCATATCGCTCCCACTACACCTACCACCACACACCACTTTCACTAGCGTGTGACGTCACCGTGACGCGCGCCGATGCTCAATCGCTACTACTTCGCGACGGCGGCCACGGTAAACTGTTGTATACAATCTCCTCCGCCTCCTCTACGTTTTCCGCTTTACTTATAAACACTACAGCGGTCGCCCGCTCCCGTCACCTTTACGACGCAACAAATGCATCTACTAAAATTCCATTAACAACTGCATTATGTAATTGAATGCGATAAAGGCATCCTAATAATCTTGTATATAACAAAAAGAAAAATAATTCATCGTTCGCGTATCCGATATGAATTCTACTTAATAGCTTTCAATCCCGCTAAATTATCGAACGGTAATAAATAAATTTAAATAACTAAGCGAGATTACTTCGTATGATTATTCTTTTCGTTTTCACAAACAGGGTATTTCTACTTCCTCTTTTAAAGAATTAATTCTACGAACAAACAATAATTATAAATTCTTTCGTAAATTCATTTAAAATGCGTAAAAAAAATCGGTCCTGCGATTTAGTTTAGAATAATCAAAATAAATACCACGTACAAACATTATTATCGATTATAAATAACGATTCTCTTACGTAAATAAATTTTAAACATTAAATCTCCGATTATGAACTTGTTACTGTACGGATGCCATTCGTAAATTTCTTTCTATTCGTTAATATTTTTTTCCACAACATATTTTCTAGCGATTTGTTTTAAACAAAATACTAATTTTTGTTTAGCAATACAACTTTTATACTCTACAAAACCTCTTTTACCGTCTTAACAAAACAATCGATTCTTAATATACGATCCGCCGATCTGGTAGGTAATGCCGTCCTTCAAGAGATCTTATTCGTCATTAGATATGTTAATTTTGAACTTCATTAATACACTAATTTTCATCATCGATATATAAAATAAAATCTCCAAAGGTCTCTGCATTATTTTTCTTTCCGGCTTTTCTACTATTCGTATTTAGACACCGTAAAGCCTACAATCATAGTCCATATCTACATTTAAAAGATTTTTCTCTTTAATCCTTTTACTTTTTACTTTCTCCACCCTTTTGAGATTTTACTTTTTTTTCTAACGCGTTCTATTCCTTATTATCTTTTTGCTGTCCTTTATCTCATTACCTTTGTCTTTCTTAATATTTTTTTTCTTTATCGTCAACTCGTAAACTTAATCTTGCTCTTTTCAACGTTCAGCTACGTCTGTCATTCATTCAACGTATTCCCTGCCACTCGTCATATTTTGTTACAGGTCGTCAATGTAACGCTTATTTATTTACATCCAGCGTATTTATTTACTTATTATTATTAAGTTGACACTTAATAATAAATCGAATTTCTTTCATACTGATCGTGTCGTACAGTAACTAATTTTTAATTCATCTAAAACAACAATTTCCACGAATCTTAATATTATTTTTTTCTCAGATTGTTATTCCACTCACAAAATATTACTTAAAATTTTAACCGATATCCTTAATTAACCCGATAGTTAATAAGGTTTTATATAAATAAAAGAAAATAATTAAAAAATAAATAAATAATATTGTAAATAAATATTATAATAAATATAATAACATTTTATAATATAAAATAATATTAAAAAAATAATAATTTTAAAATAATTGTTAAATAATATTATAATAAAAAGAATAGTCTTACAGGGCTTTTCAAGACAGTTAAACAAAACATTATTTTCACGTACATAACAGACTGCAGTCGACTATTAAACGCTAGGAAAAAAAATTGTTATTACTAATTAATGGATCGTTAAGACGACTTATAAAAACACAACGCTTAATTACTAAGTATGTTAAGTATCAAAACCGTAACAATTATAGGACCTGGTCAGAGTAACAAAACACTTCAAAAAAAAAACAAAAAAAATGGCACATTCATTCTTAAGAATAAGAAGCATTCCGTGCCAGGATTACTCGATGTATATTTGAATTTATCAATCCATAAATGTACGGTCGCATATAATATGTTAGCCCACCGAAATTCCGATTATATTCTACCCTACGAACAACAAACTTTATTATATTCACCGCAGGGACTCGCTACGATGAACATTATTAATATAAGAGAAATCAAATCTAGACCGGTGCCTCTTTTATCTCGGGTGTAGACGTTTCGACTCGGCAGGGGAGACAAAGCTACTACCTATGTAACTTAAGTTTGATAATTTAAATATTAAATACGACAAATCAATATTATAGGATCGCAGCAGCGTTTAAAACCTGGTATAACCGGGATAAATTCGGAGTTTAGAAGAAATTACATTGTGAGCATCGATAAAAATTTACGAACGAAGTGAATAGAATAAAATAATAAATACGGGGGGGGGGATCAATAGCGAGTGTTAATTTAATGTATTTGAAACAGATTCGAATAGGTAAAACCACGTTTCACTTTTTAAAATTCGTAATCGTAGCCGACGATGACGGCCGCTAAAACCTTTTTTTCTTTTCCCTTCTAAAAAGGTAAAAGAAAAAAAGAGATCATCCTTCATATACACTATACGTACGTACACCTATAATATTAACTACAACTAATCGTGAACCGGTCGCAGGTAACATATTAATACAATATTATATGATGAAACCGATGAATACAAAAAAAAACAATTTAAAAAACCTACCGAATACATCCATCAGCACCGTTTATAAGTCTGAGAACAACTAAACAGAATTATTTTCATGTATTGTTTGGACTCATTATTACAGCTCCACGAAAAATACATATCGACATACATTCTCTATTCAATGACGTCAACAAATGCTGTTAACTATTTATTACCGTTATCGATAAAGAAAACTCGTGTTGTAAAGTAGTACATCAGTTCTAGAAAGTGGTTAGATCGTACATGAATTCATACCAAAACTCTGCATAAATTCACCCAAAAACCTTTTTCTCGAATAAAAAGACAAGTAAAATGCGGTATATTGTTATTAACAAATGGAAGAAAAAACATATACTCAGAATTTGAAACCGGACCGAGTACCGTAGATAAAATAAGATGTATTTGCTCGTCGCATTTGATTTAAAGTCTCGAATAAAAATACTGTCCTTGCCTTTGTCGAGTAGACTAATCGATCTCGACAGGCAAATTAATTTTTCAAAATCTTTTACGATCGCTACGAAAACATTTACAGATACACTGCAGTACTAGTAGTACTAATATCTTTGAGAACAGATTAATTTGGTTTGATGATAATTTACGTACGTAATTGTATCGCTTCGTCGGAAGGAATATAACACGGGTAATAAAACTAACTGATTTCTGAAGAGTAATTCGTACCGACCGCACAATTCATAGGTCCGTTTTTATCAACCGAATACGTATAGAACGTAATTATGTTGCTCTTAAGAAATGGAGCTGCAACTTCTCACCGAAGGAAAATTAAATTTTAACAATCCACAACGTGAAAAATATAATATAAAAAGATCGAACGGAGATAATAACATTTTCACTATATTTTACAACGATTTTAGGACAAAACTTTTATCCTTAAATATTCTTAATTGCATTACTGTCGTCGAAACGGAATTTAGTTTTCTTTTTCTTTGTAATTACAATATTAGCGACAAAACAAAAACAAACCGAAATAAAGATTCGAAATAAAATTAATTTAAAAAATAATTGAATTTCGCTAGGTAACAAAACTAGCGAAATTTCAACGGTTTGTGTTAATACACATCCGCTTCGCAGAAAAAATTACAGACCTCTAAAATCTTAAAATGATTTCGACTACTGTACGAGTAAAAAGCAAATTAAAATGCTACAAGCTTATTAACTTCGATGTTTTTAAACACCCTTTAAGACTTATTAGAAATGTATCGGTACGACTGCATAAATTACCAAATAACCTTTTCAAAATGTTGTATCAGCATTAAATTATTTCTTCCAGATTCATTTTTTTTTTTTTTAATAGTGCAGAAAATATATAACACCAAAAATACTTTTGTTTGTTTGGTTATTATTTTTTTTAAATAATAGTATTAACTATTCTTAAAAGTTGTGTAACGCTATTCGTATCGAGCTAAATCATAAAAAACGGTTCATCATGTACGGACACTATCGTAAAGCAGACATACTTTGGTCTACTGATAGGAGAAAGATAATTACGTCTTGTGTAAGAAGGAAAAACAAGAGGAAAAGACACGTGAAAGTAAGAGAGTGCAAAAACTGAATTGTCAATATAAACGACGGTGTGTGTATACAAAGCGACGAGTGTAAATGTACCGGTGAAAACGCTAGATCTGATGGTCGTAATAGCGTTACACTTAACGTCTTCAAAAACAACAGAAAAAGAGGGTAGCATCTAAAACTACCATTCGGTGTGTTGTTAGATAAAGCGTGCTGCTTTGTAGAGGTCAATTACCTCCTCCCCTACGGTCGAGTCGGTCGGCAGGACCTGCGTTGTGCGGAGTGTACACGCTGTGCCACAGCATTATAACAAGACAAGAGTGCTGTTAGAGTTATAAAGCTACAAAAAAACATAGCGACAGCGATAGAACACGACGAGCCGAGCGGAGCGACCGGCACGAACGTATTTCCTTCTGCAACAGTACTGCATGTCGTTCGCCTCGCTGCCTACAACTCTAAACCGAGATCTATCCCCGCTATCTTACCTAACTCTCTCAAGTTACAAGAATGCTATCTGTCGACGACGGCATATAATTCTTACGATTCAATTTAAAACCCGACAAAAGATTCTTTTATAATAATAATTCCCCTAAGGGCAGAGAGAGTTCGGTCATTTGATTATTTCTTCGGGCACGAACCATTTTTTAAAGAAAAAAAAAGAAACGAAGGAAATTTTTAGTTTTTTTTAATAATAAATGTTTATCTAAAAAGGAAACAAAAATCGTGTCCTAAATGTAATAAGCATTTATTTACTATTACTAGGACAAGAAAATCTTATCTTTATGCGAAAATGAAATAAATGTACGTATTTAATTCATTCAAAACGATAGGTAGACACATATCTAACGCGTATTTTAACCCGCAGTGAGGATCTAACTGTACTCCGACTAGCTGACGTACCGCATAGTTTAATAATTCTATACGCCAAATTCTAGGAGCGACTGAGAATTTTTCTTAGGGAAATTTGTCTGTTCGCGGGGTTTACATAAAACAATACAACTGTTAATAGCTTCATATAAATGTAAAAAGTAAAATTTAATGACAAAAAACTGAAAAAAAAACAACGGGTCCTAATCTACTTTCAAAAGTAACGTACAAGCTTCCACTACCAACAATGTTGCCAATAACAGAAAATAAAAAAAAGAATCACAATATTTGAATAATGACAAAAATTCGCAATTTAACATTTCAAAACACTAATAACGTGTAAAATACATAAGTACATAGAAAAAATAATTTTAATAAACTACCCATAACCGTTAAGAAAATTAGTCATGAAAATTCATAGAACTAGTTAATTTATCAACCTTATTTCTATTTCTCTCTCTCTCTCTCTATATATATATATATATATATATAAACCGAGTATTAGCTATCGGATTTAGAAAAAGTATCAAGACATCAATTCCAATGAGAAAAAACTATCCGATTTTGAAATTATCATTAATCAAAGACTTACGTATAATAAAAATAATAATTAAACCGTTCGTATTTTTATAATCGGTTAGAAATAAATACTTTCTAGAATTTCATTAATACAGTTTATAGTATACAACACTATTTAAAACCTTTTACCGATCGATAACAAATTATCGAGATTTGTAGTTATCAGTTTTATTTATTAATCTTTGAAAAATACCTTTTTAAAAGATTTTCTTTTATCACCGCATTAAATAAATTCAAATGATCTTAATTACATCAATATCTGAACCGTATGGAACGAAAAGTACGCTTAAAACCCTTTAAGACTAAATCAAAAAGTCTTCTTTAAAAGTGATTTAAGTGAAAATGACTGCAATATGGATCGCACCGTTTGAATGATTATTTTTAAAATTTTGTTTATAAATCTCAGTCGATCGACAATGTTTGATCTAATTAATAAACTAGAATGCCGTTCGAAATCACCCTTCATACATCCGGACGACGTATTTATTAAAGAAAAGAAAAAAATGAATATTATATTTGATATATGGAAAAATTCAAACGGCAATAAAAAAAACCTGAAAATACGGTATCGCAAAATAAATTTAAAAATTTTACTTAAAACTTTATTTCGGCAATCTCTTTATTCGACTGGAAAGTCAGAATTTTGTTAAGTCTATCCTATTCCAGTCGACGAAGTCGAGGACGACCGATCGACCGAATTAATAGCTTTCTAAGACAACAGGAAGCATCCTTCCTCATAGCTGCAGTCAAAGGGCAAAGGGGGAAAGTTTTAACCGAAGCGGCAACATCTCAATAACCCACCGGTAACATCGGGGGAAAAACACGATTATAGGTTTCGCTATAAACAAGATAGAAAATTAAAATCGATTTCAAGGAAAGAACTTTTCTGTCGATGAATTATTTTATAAGTTAGACATCGGACAAATCAAATAAGTTAAGACATTTCGATTTTATTAATCGATTTTATTTATCAATCGATTTTATTAATCGACGATTACCGTACTTAACGGATATACATTAAACATACTGCGAATTTCATCGAAATCAGAAGAGGATGTACAAAACAAAATCTGAAAGGCTATCTGGGCCATAACATGTTAGCGAATATCAATTCCATTTATTATTCTATTTCAACTTATATAGTATTTATTCTATACTTAAATAATATGTATTTAAAGTAAGACCGAAATCGGAGGGTAGATCAGCCGGTATAATCCGTAATCTTAATGCCAAATTAAGATTAGGAGTTTTGTGAAAACGATTCATCGTCCAAAAATTTTATTACAAATTTACATTTTATATAAAACGTAGAATCAGAAGCATATTATCGACGAGAATGATCTGTTAAACCACCGGCTGACTATATAAGTTTATAACTTCTCATCACCGCGGTAACCGTATTAAATGATAGCAATATAATAATAAATACATACAAATTATGCAGAACTCTTTTGTTAAAACATTTATCGATCGATATAAATTTTTTTCGATTTTTATTTAATTACATGCCGCATACGTAATAACACCAGGGCGTAATGAAAATATTTCAACATTATTATCGGCGATCGATTAGGCGGGATAAATTTTCCTTATGGTAATAACATCGGCCGATTAAAACGTAATTGAGCGGTCGTCGTTCCCTCTTCATAATTTTGTCGGTATACGATGCACAGTAGTTCAAAATGTAGAACCGCTTTATTTAAGCGTTGATGAAAGCGAGAAATATTAGAAGGTACGGTAAATAAGTAGGAATGATCTCGGCTCTCTCCGTTATATCGGTTAACGGTACAACATTCCAGCCGTTACAACACAACCGACATAAGACGCTCGTCGTAACAGTGTACGGCGCAGCGCGTAGAAGCTGTTTCGAACGATTTTCTGCACTTGATAAACAGGAAAATAAATCTCGATTGTTTTTAAAAACTTTCTTTTACAAGTAAGAAAAAAGCGGCAACCGAGTCCCATAACTTTCTCGATTATGCGAAAGGAAAAATCTCCATATATACGATCGAAAAATTACGTTTAAATTAAGAATTTATTAGCGACACAGTTCGTGTAAATCACGTTACCGAGGTTTGCAAATATGCGGAATAACTTAACCTCTATACTTATTTTGAAATATTCATCAAATTAAGACTTTAACATCCATAAATAATCGCTTTTACATCGAAAAATAAGAATTACTGATAATGAACTATATCTGGAAGGTCGAAAACCTTTTTAAGAAATATTACTTATGTCGAAGAAGTTACTTATGAATCACATAAAAAGACCTCTTGACATTTTTATAGAGGCGAAAGCCCAAGCTTCTTACATCAAATTAATCGTACAAGTTATTCGACCGTTTACTACAAAATATGCACGTATCAAAGGTGTATTAAACAAATTAAAAAGCGTTCGTATGACAATCGGACAGATGACAAACTACCTCGTTACATACGCTAAATTATATTATCTGGTATTTAATCGTCCTGATTTAAAAGATGAACAAATACAAATTAAACAGAACAAATCTTATTTTAATCTACATAACGTCTATTTATGTAAAAAATAATATATATGCAATTTATAATTTTTCAGCGATGTTAATTTTTTCAACATCAGATTTATACTAAAAAAAAATCTACCTTCCTAAACTTTTCACGATATTTTTGAATCGTTCTCTAAATAATACAAAGAAGACACCGATACCCCTATATACACACAAGATTTAAACCAAGATTTTAGTGCCGTTATACCAAAATTAAAAAAAATATATAAATATCTGAGGTGTCATTTTTTTGAACGACAGTAATATATCTTTCCTCTGTTACATGCTGTAAAACAACCGAAAAGTAAATATACTGAACTACAAAACGAAAAATCATACTTTTCCCTGTACAAAGGGAGGGGGAAAATAGACCTATAATACATAGTAATTTTGCATCGTCAACCATTTCGTTACACGAAAATATACAGTTAGAAAAAAAACATAGTTTCTTTTTTTTATACGATCACTAACTTTCACGGTAAATCAATTACTAGGGAGAAAGTACAAAATTACTCCCTTCATTTTTACTTAACGGTATCTTTAGATTCCAGTAAATGGGCCGACTTCAATCCGTCAAATGAACAATCCATATTAAAATATCACTTTGCTTCCGATGAAATAATATATAAAAATTGTAATCGGTATTATTTAAACGAAATATAAATTTATCGTTTAATGAACGTTCAATTCCCATCTGTTATTTTTTAAAATGATCTTGAAAATTACAATCAAAAGCCATTATAACAAAAATCAACGTGGAAATTATTTTTAAAAAAATTCTAACAAATAAGCTCTATTTTAAATAGAGATCAAATAGCAATAGGAGGGGAACTAATTCTTATAAAACATTAATTAAAAGAACCACGAACTAAACGGTAAAAAAAGTAAAGCGCTATTTCTGTAACAAAAACCGACTGTGAATACTTTTTGTACTTGTAAAATTAAATTAGGCTATTTTATGTTTAAGTCTGCTTTCGACTACTATTTCTTTGTACCGGGAGTATTTATCAAACTTAACTTGACCGAACGGGGAATCTTATCTAACTTAACTTTCATATGATAATAATTTACGCGCTCCAATGAAAGCCGTTGATATGTGCGACTAATTAGCCGATTTACGAGTGGTGCAGATGGTTTAAGGATACATTCAAAATGTCTGTACTGGGAATTTTTCTAACCCCCTTCTAATGAATAGAGTTTCACTACCTATACGGTATGATGCCCGGGAAATTCACCAACAGATTTGACCCGCGTTTTAACATTTTTCAAATTGCCGTAAAACGTTACGAATTTACAATTCACCTCTTGTATAGAGTTAACATGAAAAGTATTAATTTATTATAAAAATCTTGATTTTATAGCATTTCTATGTGTAATTCCATTCTGATTAACTGATCCGTTAACCATCACTTTTAGGCGATTCCTGAAGATGGTTTTACGATATTTTCATTTTAAAACCGTTTATTTTTATTCGTCTTATCCAGATCTCGTAAAATTTTATCCCATAGACAGATAAGAAGACAGGCGAGAACGCGCCACAATCGCCCCTTACTCTATAAATCGGTTACAGGAGAGATTCACGGACGCTTCGCCTTCATCGGAGGAGTTAGTACGTATTATGTGTTTCAGCATTTTTCATTAATTCAAGGTTCATATTTTACAATAATAAAGATTGACGTAATTTAATTTAGATTAATCGACTACTGATATGATGCGATTTTTTAAACACGTCATCTCTATACAAAAAAAATATATATATATATATATATATATATATATTCAAGGAGAAAACAGCGAACATCTCTTTAGCCAGAAATATGTTTATTACTTTTATTATTATTATTATTATTATAGCCAAGGAAAAATTTTATTTCGTAATTAAAAATTTAAAGATATTTCTTTTCTTGAACAGTTTCCTATTACAGAATTCCACTAAAGTTATAAGTATGTTATTTATTTTTTATATACAAATGAACTGTTAAATTTTTATTTATTTATTATTTTATTTTTTTTTTGTAAATTATGAAATTCCACACATCCTCAACTGAATGATAAAAAATTACATAAAAATCTATGCCTCTTATTATATGCCACTCCATGTTAGTATTTTTAATAGCGACCATCAATTCGTAAAAAAAATCTTCAAACATTGTTCAGTTAGTATTAAATAACCTCTTTTTTCATTTTTATTCGATACGAAATATAAATTACAAAAATCTTTGTTTAAAACAACTTTATTTCTTTCAAGACCCGATAAACATTAACTGATATTTCCTCTTGTTAAAAAAACTCGCCGAGCGATTCGATTTACAGCTTAATAATACGAACCTCCTAACATTTTCTGATGAGATCCTATCGGCGCGATAGCATCCTACCAGCTATTACTTCCTTCTTTTTCCTGTTTAGCCTCCGGAAATTACCGTTCAGGTATTACTTCAGAGGATGAATGAGGATAATATGTAGCGTAAATGAAAAGCAGTCTTTTACAGTCTCAGTTCGACCGTTCCTGAGATGTGTGGTTAATTGAAACCCAACCGCCAAAGAACACCGGTATTCACGAACCGGTATTCAAATCCGTGTAAAAGTAACGGCCTTTACTAGGAGTTGAACGCTGGAACTCTCGACTTCCAAATGAGCTATTTGGGAATACGCGTTCACTACTAGACTAACCCGGTGGGTTTACCCGCTATTACTGTTACACTTTTAACCCCCCGAGAAGATAAACTAAACGATATCCTTAATGTTTATTAAAAACCTTCTTTTCAATCCGATTTACAATAAAATTAATCTAAATAATAATTATTAATTCTTTTTTAGAACGTTCAAAGAATTTTCTTCGTACGACAAATAATTAAAAAGATACCTCAAAGAAAATACAAAAATTAACTTTTTTATTTACTGCAAGTATTCAGCGAGTGAAATGATACTCCCGGAGCGATGTTTAAAAGCACCCGATCGCTTGTCTGTAGGGACGGGACCGGTACGTGATTTTAAGAGAAGTAAACGAAATTTGTCAAATTTTCATTTCAACATTTTTTTATTTTCTAAACAAAGCACCTGATTACATTAAACTAAAACTATAAATACTTTAATGTGCGATTAAAATATCTGCCGTAAACGTAAGAGATTTTTCCATTATCTCTTCATTAATTAAATACGATAACTATTTATTATAAAACTCGATAAACGATAAGGGTTTGTAATCTGATTTGCAAAGTTTCGAAAATAGTCTACTAATACGTTAATCTCTCTGTTCGTTATAGGAGGAATTCATACAGTGTAGTTTACCTATAAAAGTATTTTAAATTCTTTCGATCCAATAAATCGAGATTTTCAAAAATAAGCTATTTCCAGTGAAATTTCAAAATATTCGTTTTAAAAATTATACTATGTTCATTCGATCGTAGTTTTGTTCCTTTTACGCACGTTACATTTAACGTTTAACCTTTTTAATAAATATAGTCAGGGGGAGCGGTGAACGTTTCCCCTTTTGTTTATTCCCGGATCGGCGCCTGACTTTTGAAAAGATCACCAATGAAGGATTTTGTAACAAATAGGCTATCGTTATAGTTTTACTGTAATTAATTAAATTCGATTCGTTCATCTCATACGGTGTTAAGCGCTTAACATCAAAACGTTAAGTATACTACGCGTATCCATATAAACGGGCCACAAAATAGTTTGTTACTAAAGTAAATCGTACGCAAAAATCCAGTGAAAACAAACATACGAGTAAACACACCGAATAAAATATTTAAAATATATAACGCATATAACTCTGTATAACACAACATGAAAGAAAGACTGTATTAAAAGGATAATTTTTCCCCCGAAATCAGACTAAACCGATATACATAGCGTATATTGAGGGGGGGGGGGCAACGAGAGGTTACAGGGGGCCAGAATGGTCGGGTATAGGAAGAGAAGGTAAATTGCGGAGGAAAAGTGACGAGAAAGGAAGGGGGAGTGGAAGACGCAAAAGTGAGGGTTGCAAACGGCTCACAGAGGTGTTGTGGCCGTGGCGAGTGCGGATCAATACATAAACATGGAACGGTCGGAGAGAATTCGTCGTCGGTATCACCCACCGCTCCGACTTATTCGAACCGTCCTGCCGCGTCCTACAGTTCCACCGACCGAACCTTATTTCCTCTTTGTCTAACGCTCGCGTTGCCTTCGGCGCGGCTATATCGTTCTTTCTCCCTCGCTCGTTCTCGTATACTTGACCGCATCGACCCGATGTCGCTTGCTGCTGCCGAGTGCCGCCGGCCGACAGAACTGAAACCACTTCAACCTGTATCGTCGTCGTCTGTCTATCTATCTGCCTCGCCACTAACGTATTCCTCAGTTACCGCCACACGTCGTATCGTTCTTAACAAATTTTAACATCTGCACCGATATTAACTCGCCTAATAGAAAGAAAGAAACTATACGACCCGCTTCGGCTTTTGATTGGCGGCTATTAGCTCGGTTAACTCGCGACAGTACAAAATACTATTCAACGCTATTCTTTACTCACTCTATTTATTCCTATGTAATAATAAACAGCAAAGTAAAAATAAAAATATAAATCGTTAACAATATAAATCCAATTATAGCAGCTTTCTACGATGGTTTTTTATTCAAGAACAAAAAAAAACTTAACAAAAATAAATACGCAGAGATATTCCTATTTTTTTAAAATATGTTTCCTCTGTCTTTCTCTTTCATTTTTAATTACGATTAACTTATTCATCTATTTATAACGATCATTCTTTCCATTATTGCGCGATAAAAATATACACGATATTATTTTTTTATATTATAACTTGAAAAAGGCTTACGACCTAAACCGCACGTTAAACAACTACTGCAAAATAACTACGTACCTTTTTAATTAGGGCCGATCAAGTTACAATAATCTATAAGCCTTTACACGGTACAACGAAAATCTTACGGTTCCTGTTAATAACCTTTATGACGATTTTTTAAAAAAAATTTATTAGAAAAAACCAATATTACTATGAAAAAATACCAATTTTTATTGCTTTCTCTATCGATCCCAAAAGTTAATTTTAATACTAATAATAAATCTTTGATCACCAATCGTAAACGAATACACTGATGTACATAATAGGAAACAAATCACAAAAAATTAAGTACACCTGCAAAGAACAGAATCGTTATCGTTTGAAATATTAAAGAATTAATTTTTAGTTTAGTAGGTAGTTTTACCCGACAGAACCGAACCAAAAGGGCAATCTTGGAAACACCTTCGAACGATTTCTTTTTTCATACGAATTATTTGCTACACAGAATTTAAAAAAAAGGGTAGCTACTCTAAAGATAAAGGTTTTTTCATTTCACAAAACTCTTCCAACCCGGCGGAATTTGTCTCTCTAATCGCCAGATTCTTTACTAAAAAAAAGGACGTCATCATGTTACTAGGAATTTAGCATCGATAGAAGTTATGTTAAACAGTCAACGAAAAAAGTTCCTTTATATAATGAAACGACAGATCTATTTACAGACATAAAAAAAGGTAAAACTGAAAAACGACCTCATAAGAGAAAACCTCCTAAGTATCACAAAGGAAACAAACTATAGTAACAATAATTTTGAAAAATTAAAAGTAAAGTCAAAGGAGAGGATTAAGGAAAACGAAACCGGTTGAGAAATTCATTCAGATAACTTTTAACTAAATCGAATTTACAGAGTAAGACCGAAACTATTACGAATATTAAACTCGGATAAAAATTTGTCGCAAATATTAATTTAAAAAACACTTTGTTCTGTTCGAGCAGCTTATTCGATCTATCGAGGACACGACAAAATTGATCGAAAAGAAATAATACAAATAAAAACGCCTATACCGCAAAACGGCAACATAGAGGAAAAAATGTTCAATATTACAATTTTGTCCCCCCTATTAAGCTGCTGTTATACTATTAGTATAATTAATATACACAAGTGGATTCTAATATAGAAAAAAAATATAAAGACAGATGATAAAAAAAACCGTAACTTTTTTTTAAGTTAAAAAATTATACATTGACCTATATTCAACACACTAGGACAGAAACGCTGACCTAATGAAACTTAGCCTAACTTCTGAAGTTAAACTCAAGTTAACGACTGAATTGTATCGAACAAAAACTTCTGTCTCGAAGTTGAAAAGTAGGATTTGTACTGCACAACTAACTTCAAGGATAACAATGACTATATGTGTTACTGCAGTAAGACTACCGGAAAAGACACCGTTAAAGAATGAATGCAAAAGTAAGATACGTGCATGCGAATTATTAGCGTAGTTAAACGAGGAAGATGACGACGCCAGTGAACGGGCAAACGCGTGAGCACATACACAAACATATACCGCACATTATGTCAATAATGACCTCCAAAAAATTGAATGAGCGAATCGATGAACGAACAGGAACTATGAATGAAAAGGTTTACGGCATCTTCTGAACACCTTCACTTTTTTTCAATAGGAGTCTTTTGAATAACTAAATATGCAAAGGAGGGATTAATAAGTATACAGAAACTAATATATAAAATAACACGTAATTTATCTAATAAACACCAGTATTTATCTGAATAAAGCTGCTAAGCTTTTCGATTATCTATCTTTTTTCTTTGCGGTACAATTTCAAAAAAAAAAAAAAAAAACAGTCGAAGGTAAAACTTAATAAATAAATTTCTTTTCGAAAGCGGCGACTACTCGATGCGATCATTTAAAATAATTAAATTATAAATAATTTCTTCTTTTGTTCCCCCCCCATGTCATTTCTTTTCGTCTATATTTGCATGTTTATATTAATTCGACAATAAAATTTTACAATTACAGTATTCTCATACGTTTATTTAAATTTATCTACAGATTTAAATTTTCTATTGAAGTATTTAGAAATAAGGTGTACCCTCCTGTTAACACGGGCATGCCTTTATTAGAAGAGTGATTTTCGGATTAAAATAACACAATCCAAATTATTTAAGGAAAATATTACAGTATTTATATCTAATAAAATATAATCACGACGAACTACGGAATTAAAAATTAACTAGCACGTTCTATTTAGATAATTTTATTGTATTTTACCAGATTTTTTAAACCCTTTCTAAACAGAATTCCAATTTTTATAATCTGTTGACTCTCTGAAATTATTTATATTTTATTAATTTCTATGTACCCGTTAAACCGGTTCTGCATTACAAAGATTTTTGTAAATTAAAAGATTAAAAAAAAAGAAAGTAAAATAATGAAACGAATAAACATTTTTAACTCGAGTAGTTTTTTCGTCGCGAAATTTTACAGACAAAATTACGATATCGATATCAAAACGGCTATACACAACAATCTTTTACATGTAGGCCACCGATTTAGCACCCGACACATATACTAAGCTGGGTTTAACGTCCTGATAATAGATGTCTATCAAATCTAAGGTGTTACGATGTGAATACCCGTGTGTAAACCGGTGAACTTATATCCGACTATCGATTCCACTGGGTATCGTGTTGATCGGTTTACAGGTAAGTCAACAATAATCTCAGCAAAAAAAAAAAAAAAAAAATAAGTGTAATACGCGTCGGTTAACGGTTTCTTAAGTATTTTAAGTTAAAGTTGATTTGCAGAAATCGACGCATCGCATTTATTAACCGTAATTTAATAAACCGGTATTAAGTTATCTATTTGTTCCTTTTGTCGGACATCATTTTTTTTTAAGCGAACAAAAAAGATATACAATACATTTCTTTTTTCGATAAAGAATCCTTTACTCGCAATAACATTAGAAGTAAAGAAACGGATGACATTTTGAATTTTAAATTATATAATTACCGTTTATAATTAGTAAAACGCTCCGTACCGCATTCTCACGCACAAGATTCATAAGTTATCGGATAAAAATAAACTATTAAAAAAAGTTCTCCGATGACACTCCACCAACAGCAGCGATGTTACGAGTTTTATCGGTGTTTTACGTTACTTTTTTTTAATAATCGAATGAAGATTTCATTTTCAAATTTAAGTTTGTCAAAATGGTTTTTGAGCTTATTCGTACTCAATTTTAGGAGAATGTAACCGGTAAATAAACCGATAAAGAACTGAATAACAAAAGAAGGAAAACTGACGGAGAAAATTTTATTCTAGAAAATGAATTTGTAGTTACAAATCACGAAAGACTACGGAAAAACTCTAAAAGCCTCTCCACGTGTGAAAAAAGATATCTATCTTGCTTAAATAGATACTATCTCTCAATTAAAAAAGAATGTTATAAAAGATATCGATGAAAGCCTTGGAACTAAATTCTCTTGACAAAATATAACAATGAGAAAAGTTCGGTTTTTAAACTGATATGAGACAATAAGTTTTAAAACACGTATATAAAAGGGTCTACGCAAAAGGAAGATATCAATAAAAATAAATAACTCATTAGTAAACAATCGCTTGGGGAGGGGAAGATATATATATATATATATATATATATATATATATATATATATATATATATATATTATATATGTGATTAATTCATTTTTATAAGTCTGACTGATAAAGAATGAAAAACGTTATAACCTGACATCGAGCACGAGGTCATATAATGAAATCGTTCCCAGACAGAGACGGGAGCGACCTACTTGTTAAAACTACCATAATATTAAGACATTAAATAGTTTATTTACATAAAAAAAGCAACACAAAAAACAACCCGGTATAAAAATACAACATATATTAATTATTCGTTTATTTAATTTGACTTTGTTAATAAATATAAACACTGTGTTCTTAAAGAGATGAATTACAGTACATTAAACAGATAATTTCGAAGCGTTACAACAGAATACGGTAAGAAAATAAATGTTAATAAAAATCTGACACGCACAAATTAAACAGGGGATTTTTAAACAATAATGAGGGAGAACGAAAATAATAAATGTACGCGTATGATATAACCTAAAGTTGTTTTAATAAACATATTAAAGAAAACGGGGTTGGAAATATTAAGACGAATAACCAACAAATCGAAACGGCAGTAAAAAGGAAAGGTGGCGTAGGAATCATATTAACTTAAATTTAATCGCTTAGACTGAGCGGTAAGTAGAGCTCGCTAACTAAACGAGTGTGTATACATAAAGCGAATAGAATGGACCGGTGAATCGTAGCCACAAGTGCATATAAAAGCATTCCTGCGTTTTGGCAACACCGGTCGAGTTACCATAGCGACCGAGTCGGTGATAGCCGCGCAACGAAAGGGGTGGTGGTAACACAGTACCCATGGAGAAGGGAAATATTGCCCGCTACGTCACAGTCTCTGACGTCACGAGATAATTGCGTACACAATCGTGGAATGCCAAGTGTTCTCTCATCTCGCTCCGAACTACAAATGATAGCCGGCTATGATGTACCGGTCGCAGTAACGCTTTACCGCGCGCGCCGCAACCGCTGCGACGAAATGTTAACCCTGCACTCAAACATAATATAGTAATACTTTAATCTTCTCCCCTCACCGCCAGTCATTCCACACGCTCTAAACACTTTCATCAAACGTATGCAAAAACATTCGTACATGCCTCGAAACAACTAATTTTACTTTGACGACATAATACGACTATTATTATTACACCGGTAACGGCATCGAAATAAAATACAGCAAATTCGTTTCTGTAGATACTTAACATTGAATTACAAAAACTATTAACGCCAAACTTTTGAAAATATTGGAGGTAATTTAATATTAAAATTTTATGAAACTATTTTTATCGACACCTTTTTTTAATCGTTATGTACGAATATATTAACAGATAATGAACCCGTAACTTTCTAAAACGATAAAAATTATACGTGAAAATAATTAAATAAATAGCGTACATAAATTTGTTAAAAATAAAGCGGCTAACTGCTGTCGCTTAAAATAAAAAAATAATTATATTAGAGTTTTTAAACAAATTATATGAATTCTTTTCGGCCGAAAACGATAACGCTTTGCGCCTCGTAAAAATAAAAATATTAAACCTTTAAAAAATTCGGATAACACATTATTTCAGATCCATATTATTCTAAGTAAAATTTTGCGTTAGAAAAGGCAACTTATGAAATCTATAAAACCATACCTAACCGATAATCGCATACTTACGTACAGGAAATAAACCGGAGTCGGAAATATAAAACTGCTGTCCTCTAAATATGAGTAATCGTTAAATATTTACATCCTTAGGAAAAAAAAATCAGGGACATATGTGGAAATGAATACAATATTCAGTTTCCTTTTAATCGAATGGATCCACCTAATTTAGAAAAAAATATCGGTAGGCCGAGGCAACGATTGTAAAATATAGACTGTCCCGTGAAAATTATCGCAAGAACTAATCGTAATTTACTATCGACAAAAAATACGACAGAAAATCAAGCTTAGTAGAAGTTTGGAAACATAAATGTTACAGGGGGTAGTTACATTTTGAATCTGGTAATCGAGAATAATTACAAAAAACTAAAAGGAATGATAAAATCATAAATTAATCGTTCAAAATAATTAGATAATTTTTTGATCGATAAAGAAAAGATATAAGTATAATAAATTGACGAAAAATGTGCTATAGACGTAAGAAAAGCTCAAATTTACTGATTATCTAAAGTAAAGAAAAAATAAATAATTGACAAGAAAATGGATCCAACAAAGATGACAGTACCGCAGGCTTAAAAAAGCAAAAATACGGCGGCTTAAAGAAGCAGTATGAACGAGGCTCGGCTGATAAATTTTGCACATTAGCATGCTACACGGACACAAAAGATACTATCGAGTTGGGACGTGGCAGCACATGATAGCTAAAATCCCCCTCTACAAGCCTGCGATAATACGTTGAAATCCGTTTACCGGTTTGTTTTCAGTAGCAGTTAATACGGAGTCGAGTACGGTCAATAATTCAACACGGTTGGTTAAAACAGCGCACAGTGATCGTATTTTTAACAGCAGAAAATGTGAATCCTACGAATAACTTTCATCGTTTAAAAGCGGTTTACGGTAGGGAAACTGTTGACAGGAGTACTGTGAATAGGTGGGCGCTGAAATTTCGAGATTGTGAAGCTGGTAAAGCGACAATTAAGGACATATCTCGCAGCGGTCGACCAGTCTCTGTGACTGACGAGAAACATCGAAACGAGGAGGACGATTTACTTCAACGTGACCGGCGAATCACCCAGCAACGCATCGCTATTCAGTTAGGCAAATCTAAAGAACGAGTAGGCCATTTTATCGAGATTGGGTTAACGTAAAATCTGCGCACGGTGGGCACCACGCACACTGACGGACGAACACAAGCAGCGTCGTGTCGAAGGAAACGACTTCCTTCTCAATATTGTGATCGGGGATGAGAGTTGGATTCATCATTACGACCCGGAAGAAAAAAGGCAAAACATGAAATACAGACATTACGAATAGCCAAAACCCAAAAAATTCAAAACTCAAGCCTCGGCAAAGAAACTCCTTTTGACGGTGTTTTGGGACGCCAAACACGTTTATGCGACTGAATATCTTGAACGTGAGACGACTGTGAAATCCGAACAGTACATCGATACGTTACTTCACTTCAGACGAATAGTATGTCGCATTCGAAACACCAACATGCCCATACTCTTGCAACATTACAATGCGCGGCCTTACACATCGCACGCCACTACAAAGGCTCTCCGCAAGCTGAAGTTTGAACCTATTTCGCATCCGCCATACTCGCCGGATTTGGTTCCGTGCCACTTCCACTTCTTCCCTTATCTAAAGAGGGATCTCAACGTAATCATTACACTACTGAGATGAGGTGTAGGAACCTGTGGCCATTTAGATCCTAGAAAGAACAGCATAATATTTTATTGACTGAATGTAAAACTCGTCGCACGTTGGGAAAAGTGTATCAGTGTAAACGGGGATTATACTGAAAAATAAATACTGCAATTTGTAGCTAAGGTACTGTATTTTTATTCATGTTTTACTTCATTCCAATATATTTTTTCATTCCCATGCTATGCATATACGTGCAAAATTTATCATATAGTTATATGAACAGCTGATTTATATTAGGTATTATACTTTTAGTCTATTGTTACCACGTGAGACGTAAACAAACTTTTCGTGAAACGAGCTTTTGTTGTACGTTACAAAAATGAGTGCTACTAATTATGAGCAAGTTGTGCAATCAAGTTTTGTGTTAAACTCTGCGAGAATGCTACTGAAACTTTTTCAAAATTGAAAGGGGTGTATGGAGATGACGCTCTGTCACAAGCCCAAATTTTTATGTGGTTTAAAGCATTTTCGGATGGCCGGGTTTAAAGCATGACGGTACGACCGGCGATTAACTGTCAGAATGATAGCAGAACAATTGAATTTGAACATAACACAATCCATCAAATTTTGACAAACATATTGGACATGAAAAAAGTTTGTGCAAAATTGGTCCCATAAAACCTCACTGTTGAACAGAAAAACAATCAGGGTGGAAGTGTACCGCGATCTTCAAGGGCAAATTGAATGATCCTAATTTTCTAAAAAAATGTTATTATTGGTGATGAATCTTGGATATTTGAGTACTACCCAGAAACACAACGTCAGAGCAAGGAGTGACACACTTCAAACTCACCACGTCCCAAAAAAGAAAAAATGAGCAGATCAAAAATCAAAACCGTGTTAATTTGTTTCTTCGATAGTAATGGGATTATCCATAAGGAGTTTTTGCCTACAGGACAGACTGTAAATCAATATGTTTACCGAGAAATTCTTGAAAGACTGCGGGAAAGAGTTGCCTGCGTGAGACCAGCATCAAAGAAAACTGGATGCTGCATCATGACAATGCACCTTTCACCGCTGGACTCACAATTAATGTGTTTTTGACTAAGAAAAACTTTCCTGTAGTTCCTCAATCACTTTATTCACCTGACTCGAGTCCCTGCGACTTTTTCCTGTTCTCGACTTTAAAAAAACACCTCAAAAGAAACCGTTTTGATACAATAGAAAAAAAAAATTAACCTACTATCTGAAGGATATACCGATTTCAGTTCCAACACTGCTATGAAGAGTGAGGAAAACCGTTTGAAGCGTTGCGTGGCTTCCCAAGGGAACTACTTCGAAGGTGATGAGTCCATGTAAAATTGGATTGTAAATAAAAGGTTTTTCTGAACCGGTCTGGTCTCATTACTTTATTTATAAACCTCGTATATATAATACATTATTGCGTGTTCGCGGCTCCATCAGGATATTGAGAGACTGACAACTGAAAATGTTTATATAATTACAAATTATTGATTTAAAAACATAAGTAAAACAAGACAAATCAGTAGTAATAATAATAGTTAACGACAATCATAGAACTAGTAAAAAAAGTATAGTAATCACATATCAGATATTACACACAAAACAGACGTCAGGATTTATTCACAAGCAGATAAATAGTGAAAATCAGAATTCAGTCCCACTGACAAAAGGCATTAGTATGACCGCTAGTCTTAACACTTTTAACCAATAGTCTTGTATTAACAACCGCATTATAAGACATATACAATAGATAAGACAAGTTTAAAGTTCTTACACCGCAAATACCTTTGCTGTTCACAAATAAAACTACGCTAACAATTTATGAATGAAATTTAGTACATTATCTCATTCAGAATTATAGTCTTACAGTAACTCACCGAACCATTACGTGTGACGTTAGTTTAGTTGCGCCGACTTAGTTCACTTTGAAATTCCCTCCTTCACTGACCTCCTCGCAGAATACTGATCTCTCAGACTGACATCGCAAACTCTCCTCGCGGAACTGGCATCATAACGTCTCGCGTACTCATTTCGCAGTACTCCCATTTTAATTGGTCTTCTCGGGTGTATTTATACTCCTACTTTCTTTACTTACCGGATCGGAGCCAACTCGAAGCGTGAAAACGATCGAACGAGCTATTTCGTTCCCATGCATTCCAAACCACGGTCCGGTAACTCTTCTCACGGAACGACTTGTGTTTATTGTATGTCAGCGGGCAGTATTACAAAAGACGATTGTTAAACGGACCTGTTACCTTTACTAAAGGATTCCTTTTAGTCCCTTTCTGGATTTCTCCCATTATTATATTTTCTACTACTTTCATCTTAACTGGCAGGAATCCATTACTCAAGTACGCTATACCGGCTTGCTACAATACGATTGCATACCAGTAAGCCAAGTTTATTTAAATGCGGGTGATATTCAGTCCTTCATTCTCAAGACAAATTTATTCTGTACACTGTAGGTACTGTCTACATAATGAACATCATTACTTTCGGAGAATTCAGCTGACTGCTGCTTCTTGTAAATTACGTTAGTTACAAGAAAGGCTGACAAATTGTGTAAAGAGACGTAGTAATGTATACACTGCTTCGAGTCAACAGAGAAAGAGATTACAGTGATTTTGACAAATAATTTATAAAAATTCATTATTTGAGATCGCATCGTTTTAATTCAGATATAATCATTCGGAAGGTGTTGGGCAAACCGATTCAAGACATTGAAGGTTAAAAAAAAAAGGTTTATGTAGTGGACAAATGGTCTATCTCGCTTCATTTACTCTCTGTTCGCAATTTTGTTTATTCAATAAAAATGTGTATCTTAAAAACCGATCGAAATATTTTAATGAAATTTGGTGTACATGTATTCATAAACATCTACAAAAAAAATAAGTTAGAAAATTCCAAAACGGCGGCTATTAAAATATTATAATTACTAAAAGCTCCATAAATATTACTTTGTTCGAATTATGCTTTATTAGATAAAATGTTAAAGTATTTTATTGTGAACAAAGTGACACCTCATTTGTTCAAAACGGTTGATAAACAGCTCAGATTGTTAAAACTTGTTCGCAAAAACTATGAGCAATCTGACAATGTTGTGCCTTTAAATTTATTATCTAACTTTTCATTACTATAAATTTAATTCAATTAATAGTGAGTGAAAGCACGTAGAAAAATTGTCAGATTTTTGATCCCAGACTAAGTCACGACTTTTTCCACTCTTTTTCAGATGAACTAATTCACCACAGAAGCTTACAGAAAAGTTTGTACGTGATATATTGAAGTGAAATTTTATAGCGTATAAAAATGTCGTGCCTGACCGGGATTCGAACCCAGGACCTCCGGATGAAAGACAGAGACGTTAACACTCCATTACGGTGATCATCGTTTCTTAAATAGCATTTTTTCTAAATTTTCTATTTATCGGGAACGGTTTTATATACATATAAGAATTTCCAACGAGTTTATTTTGGAGAGAAAATGTTAAAAGAGAATGTAATCCTCCTGGTCCCCACGATTAAGCCCTGGCAGCGATCAATTTTCGTTCATCCCATATTTTTTAAATCAAACATTCTCAAAATTAAAATCCTTAACTATTTTATGTAATGAAAATAACGTGAACGTTTCATAAATATATAAATAAAGGACCCAATCAGGGGTCAAGTAGCCACGATTTATAATTAATGGACATCCAAACGGCAGTACTGAATATAAAATTGATACACATTTAAAAAATTGAATAACCACTCGAAATTTCACCGAATTATCAAATTAACAAGTAATATTTAAAATAAATATCTAATTAATGGCTAAAATGCTATCAATTGCTTGAATAATTTATTATAAGTCAACTTCTACTACTTTGCTATTTACAAAAATAATAAAAAGTTACTTTATTTACGAATGAACACTAAAAGCTAGGAAACACTTATAATAAATTACATTATGAAATTACATATTATTTCTTAATTACAAGAATACGAAATATGACCTCATATAAAATACAAACAAATAGAATAGTTTTAAATTGGAATTGGAAGTCGGTCTAGTTATAAAAGTAAATTTAAAATTAAAGTAATATACTGGTTTACTGGTACTGTTTTGCATCATCATCGTTTTATTTGAACTAACCTTGAAGTGTGCGCGACACGCGCCAACAACTAACCGACTACTACTGTTCTCTGTTCACCCGTCATCGTACCTGCGTCTATTGCGTGCGGGAAACAAATACAAACCCGCCGGGCAGCATCGGATGTATAAACTTGAGCGCAGCTTAGCTCTTGGCTCTATCTAGCCAAGAATCCAAGGCCATTTGACTCGGAATGAACGACCAAAGGTATCGCCGGTTCACTGAACTAATTGGCCAATCGAGGGTGATTTTATCCCTCCTTCAACAACAGCACAAACCTTCTTATTTCGTTACACTTCAATACTAAACATTTTTACAAACCATAAAACACGCACGCACCCGCCCCGAATCCAAACTCATTTGTTTTTAACATCACAATCATTCCACGAATAAATATAACAACAGCTACTTCGCGTTTAAAATATTTTTCTTAAAAAAAAAATCCTACCTAGTTTTTTAACCAAAAATTAAGCGGTTACTTCATTACATCATTTTCTGTTTATACCACCGCGATCCCAAAGATAGCTTTTAGTTGGCTACGCGATTTCAAAGAAAATTCTATGCATTACCTAAAAGTTAAAATGAAATACCCTATTTACGTTTTATTTAAAAAAAAATAAAAACTAATATCATACAATACTTTTTTAATACGGGCAAAACAGACTGCAAAAGAGAAGAAAATTACAAGAATTTTTTTGGGGCAATATGAACCAGCTGTGGATTAAATATTATGAAAATAATGGTATCCCTACAGGTTATTGTTAACCTATCTGAGAAAAGTTAACCGGAATTATGATCAGCTTCTGGGAGAAGTATAGCTGTCTTATAAACGTATTACTATTAACGACACCTTTCAAAAACGAATTTCGAATAAAAACATCGAGAATGAATTAATTTCCGTTAAATAGCTGAACATTCTAACAAAAGTTGTGTGACGCAGACAAACGATGTTTTTTTACAAAAACGCTTACGTGGTTTAAAAAACGATAAAAAATAAATAAAATAAAATTACAGAGCCTTAATTACGTGGGGTATTAGAAATATGAAAATTTCTTTAATGAATTATTTAAAATAATAATAATAATAATAATAATAATAATACTCGATTCTGGTTATGAAATTCCGGACATTTTCGGCTAATATAGAAAATTAGGTCAAAGCATTAAAATTCTTGCAATTTTTAAATGAATACAGCGAGATAAAAATTACTGACCGAATAAATACGATGTAAAAAGAATGAAACATTTTTTTAAACCGTGGAGGGGTAAGTAAATACAGCATCAGATCTTTATATAGAAAAGTAAATAGAATTATATAACAGAATTTAATAATAGTACAAAAAAGTAAACTATATATATATATATATATATATTCAAATAAACTTGCATAAAAAATTAGCTAAAAATTCATTTTGTTATAAAATAACACATTTATAAATATTTGTCCTACGGTTAAGAGCCGCTTAACAGTTGTCAAGGTCACGGAACAACAAACTTGGATCTATATCATGATCTATAATGAAGAGAGTATCCACCTTTTACCTTATACGTATATAACATAACACATCGATGAAAGAGACCTACGAAAGGGAACTAACACACAACAGAATCAGTATGTGACGGTTAGAGAATGGTATACGAGTGTATAGTGATGTGACTTACTACACTAAGCGCAAGTGTTTAATATAGTGCGCAACAGGTGCGTATATATGAACCCCATTGTTAATAGTATATGTACAACTCTCTCTCTCTCTCTCTCTCTCTATATATATATATATATCTCCCCATTTGCATGACCTTAACAAAGAGTAATTATTTTATTGTTACTAAATATAATGTAATGCATCGGCTAAATTTTTGTTTAAATTAAATTTTAATTCGTGTGCAGTTGACTAAATTAAGGTCAACAAACAATATGAGACAATCGATCGATCGTGTTTGTAGATTTAATAAACAAATACCAAAACAATTTTTAATTACTATACATTATTTTCTAAATAAAATTAAAAATACATATATTAACCGGCGAAGTATTTTCTATTAACGATTTTACACGAATCTATTTAAATTAATAAATAAGTTAAGAATTAAACACTTTTTCCGACTTTGACTAATTTTTGATTTTCCTAACAACATTTTTCTTAAAGCAAAAACATAAAAAAAAAACTTTCAAAAAAATTACATATGAAAAAAGGTAATTCACCACGCGATGCGGTGAACGAGACATATATATATATTTAAATACAGCTAAGGTCTGGCGGAATACAAGTTTTCCCGCGCGTCTGGGAACATACATTTTAAAAAAACCATACAGACATTTTGAGCCAAACTTTTTATGGATATAGTAAACGCGAAGTAAAAATAAACCTATTTGCCTGAAAAGAAATTTCAAAAAAATTAAAAAAAAAGAAGTTTATCCAACTACCAGAAGAAACCCAGAAAAAATATGTTACAAGGATTTCGTAAGAATATTAGGCATGAAGATATCAACAACAATTATCGAAATACTTTTAACTGAAATATGAAACAAATACGCTTGTACTTATTAAATGAATCGTTGGAAATTAAGAAATAAAAAAATTGGTTCCGAATAAAAAAAAGATAACGTACATTTAACTTAACAAAGTAGTTTAAATACAGATTCAGAAAAAAAAATCATTAAGGTTTATTACGACATCAATACAATTCCTTTTCTTTACGAGGACAAGATGGTATGTATGGCTTGTCTTTTTTTATAATAAATATTTATAACTTTTTTGACATACATGCTGACATTTACTTGGTAAAACTGACAGCTTCAAATTTAATACTAATCAATAATTCATTATATATATATATATATATATATACAAATTTATATTAAAATATGGGGACGCAACAAACAACGTGGTCGTTTTTGTTTTAAGTACGTTTTGCCAGCAGAGTTTATAATAAGAGAGAAGACGAGCTAGCAAGAAAGAAAAGCGAAGCAAGGCGAGGTAAAAGTACGACAAGAGAAATAAACAGAGGGAGGCCGATTGACTAACACGATGGTAACAGAGGAGGCAGCGTAACGAAAGGGGTAAGAAACGAGTAACAAAGCGGGAAGGTATAGAGTCATCGCAGGAGAGAGAAGCAGAAAAGTTTGCGTCCCACTTGTTTTGGAAACGGGAAGAAAAGAGACGGGTAGATGTACTCGTGTAACAGTGAACAGCGAGAAGGATTGAGGCGTAAGAGTAGCAGCAGTGGTGTGTAGTGGTAGTGGGTATTGATTTTGTTCGGCAAGAGAAAGAATCCGGGAAGGGCTGCCATCGTCGGATTGTTGTGGGATGATGGCTTAGAGGTTTAGTGTAGTGTGGAAGGAGTATTGATTAAGTACCGAGAGAGTATCACCAGAACCAGTGACGCAGCCCTTAGCCGTAGCCACCACCGTCATTGTCATCTGATATAATGTAGTGTCAGAGAGAGAGAGAGAGAGGGCGAGTGAGAGAATCCGTACCCGTGTGTGCGAGGAGGAAAGCAAGTCAGTACCAAAGGAAAATGACCTCCACACATCTTATTTAGCGATGATACACGTTTAACTACAATGCACTTCTACAAAGCCTACATTCATACAATCCTGAATTAAATTTACTCCTATTATTTCCACCAAACGTTCGTATCTGCAAAGACATTTCGACTTTAACTTACTGCTTGACCACTTGTCACCGTAATAAGTAAATTTAATAAAAAAATTATCATCCCGTTATTTTTGTATAATTTTTATCTTCACAGAAAACGGAAAACTGTGACGACTAAGATCGATTCGGATAAAGAATCTTTAAAAAATATTTTTTTAAACTAAGAAATATAAAAAGTTCACCTCTCATGAGATCAATACATCATGAAACTTACGAGAATCAAGTCTAATTAAACTTTTTTTCAAAGCATTAAATTCTTATAACAAACTACGAGCTAAAATTAAAACCTTTATTAGGTCAAATTAATCACTAGCGATTAAGATTTTGAATGAGAACATGTAAAATATAATTTAACAGAAAATAAACGTAGAGAAAGATCTTGAAAAAAACTACATCCTAAAAACCCACAATGAAAAATATTATATCGACAAAACAAAAATAATGCAAATAAGCACAGAATGGTTTTGGCTATTAATTCTTTTTTTTTTTTTGAAAGACTAATGAAAATGTTTACTGTAAACAGTAATTAAACAATTAATTATGAGCAGATATAACAGATCTGTTAAAAAAAAAAATTAATTAATGAGCGACCTTATAATAACCTCTATCGAACAAAACTGTAAAAACAGACTAGGTAAAAAAAACCTCATCAAAATCATTATGGGATGGGGAAAACACGTTTCTTCGTGTTTTAACGCAAAAATAAAATAGGTTTTTTATATTTTGTATGAAGTTTATTAAACCAAACATATATCTTTTTGTTCGACCACCTTTTGCCGTTTTTAAGGTAAAATCATAATCTCGTCATTGTAGAACTTCTATTTCCCAGATGAAAAATTGTGATAAATGATTTTCACAGTTCTCTTTTGAAGCCGACTTTATGCCGTTAAGAGAGTTCTGTAGAGATCAAAACCAATTTTAGTCTGACGGTTCAAGATCAAGACTATACGGTGATACGGTGGATGTATCAAAACATCCCGGTCAAGATCTCTCAAGTTTCGACGGATCAACATAGATGTGGGGCCTGGGGTTGTCATGACGGACGAATACATCTTTCCTAATAATCGATTCTGGTCGCTTTAGCTTGATCGCTAAGCGTAATCTTTCGGTTGTCAACGGTAGAGGATAAAATCCATAGTTTGACAGGAAGGCAGCAATTGTTCATTGTGAACAATTCCTTTTCGATTCTATCACCCACCCGCCCAATTCCTGGCGGGACATGGGGGATTCAGGTCTTATTTGTATAGATTCGGACTCGATCAATCTGAAAATTGTCCGCAGTGCGAGGGAAGAAACCCCCCAACATGTTTCCTTTTGTGTCCGCGATTCGGCATAGAGCGTAGAGAGATGCTCGGCAACCTGAGACGTGAGCACATGTTTCGCCCTGAAGATACCCTACGAGTCAGGAAAGATTCGTCAGGACGGTCATGAGGAAGCTCCAATTATATGGAGTCCCGCAGAGGAGAATGGCGTCGGAGGGCGCGGAGGCGGACAGGTCCTCAGTTGAGTGCCTAGGGGTTCCCCGTACGTGTGGGGGTCGCCCGGGTGCGATGAGGCCGGGGACACTCTGCTCGTGCGTCTGATGGTGGCTGGTGTGACTATTTAAGATTTCTGTCTTGACGGCTGTGTGGGTGTTGTGGATGTTAGTAGCTTGTCCTGTTTTCTGCAGGTTCTTGTGTGTTGATGTCGGTGTATGTATTTGACGTGCTGTATATGTTGCTACCAGTAGTGTTTGTGTGGTGTGTGACATTGTTGGATTGTTATGACTGTGTGTGGGTGATTCCCTCTTCTTCTGATGAAACGTTTTTATAAGCAGTCCCAGAAAGAGGGAAGCCAGGGGGTGGAGGTTTAGTCGGTAGTGCGCAGGTAAACATAAGGCCCTTGGTTATAACTGGCGTAAATGGGGTTCCTCCAACTCTTTAAGAAAAGAAAAAAAAAAGACTTGATAGTCGGGAAACTTACTTTATCGACAGCGATTCATAAACATCACAGTTGAACAATGATAAAGAATTAATACAGCTTGTTTGAAGTTTAAATCTATTAAAATCCTATTGTCAAGGTATTTTACACTGTTCCAGAGTCTCCCTTGAATTTCTTTCAAGGGTGGGATATCATTTTGGTCGGTTTTAGGTTCATACAATCTTTATTTTTCTCGAAATAAGTTTTAACAACCCGATCATAAAAGAGGTGTGCTTGACGGGCGATTTGAGTCCGAGGTTTAAGTGGTTTTAAACTTTTTATCGAGACTGGCTAAAACGAAAACAATCGTTCGAACTTTTTACACTTTTCCTAAACGTCGCTAAAGATATTCGTTTAATAGCGTTTCGTACAGTAAATACTGTTATCTTTCAATTGTTATTTTTTCTTATTTTTTCATTTATTTATTTTTTATAGACATTTTATCCGTAGTAATTATTACTGATTATTGTAAAATTTTTGTAAACGGGTTTTAAGCGCAGTCTTATTTTCAAACCGATTTTTTTTCCGTTAAAAACTACAACAGAGCTGACATTCCAGTCGTATAGTGCCTAAACCGTATTCCTCCGCGTTTACAGCGAGCTAAGTCCGACGCGATGCTGTACATAGAGCCTGAAAAAACAAATTTCGTAACATGATCGGCACTACAAAAAAGTACGCCTCCTGCCTAAACCGTATTCCTCCGCGTTTACAGCGAGCTAAGTCCGACGCGATGCTGTACATAGGCCTGAAAAAACAAATTTCGTAACATGATCGGCACTACAAAAAAGTACGCCTCCCTCTCGTTCTACTCACAAAGAATAACTTTATCCAATGATAACCGTACAAAAAACTCTCTTCACGTTAGTATGTTCATTCCATCAGACTAACAGATTATTATGAGATACAGTTTACAGTATTTAACAGCGACATATTTCAAGAAACTTTTGAAAATCGCGTAAAATTTATTTACGGATCTTTCTACATTAAATAAGTAAGAAGAAACGAACAAGAATGTCGAAGGTTTTTTTGACACAAAAATTTATGCGCCGGTACAATTAGGATACATCTGAAAACAGAAATAAACCCTTTAAGAAGAAAAAAGTACACAGACACTAAACGTTATCACCAGGTTGCCCAAACGTTAACTTCGTTAAATAAAGATAAAGAATAAGGAAAACTTTCATAAATACATATGTAGATAAAAAATCATTTTTTTTCTTTAAAACAGATAGACCATCATGTCTCTCATATGGTCTTTCGGAACCTTCGACTCAGAAAATAAATGCAAAGTTCAACAAATAAAAAAAATTATTTTTTTTCTAGCACCGATAAATTTTTCCTGTCGATTAATAAAGATAATATTTAATGTAAAAGGCACCTCTTAATCTCATTAAACCAGACACAAATTATGAGATTTAATTTTACAAAAAATCCCTTTCGGCACGCTGGAAGGCGGAGGTAGATTTCACCGGTGCTAAGCAGAAAATAAAGAAGCTTTCCACCTTAAAGTTAAGAAAAACTTCCAATTTACTCAATACCACAAGCCCGATCTTCTTACAATTCCAGCAATATTTTGGTCATCCCTTGCCGTAAGGATTGGTCATATCAAAAATTGATTCAGACAAAAGTTTTAGATAACGTTTAAAGGACTTTAAGCCGCTTTAAGGACCACTTTAAACCGATTCGATACTGTGCCTATTAAGGGAGGTATGATTTTTTGTCTTCGAAACCCCATTTTTTTCAACAGGTTTCTGTTTGTAGAAGACCTGACATTTCGCACAATACGCAAAAGAAAACTATCTAATTACCCTAAAAATAATAAGGTCCCTTGCCGGGGTTACTGGGGAAAATGGAATGCTTCCCGCCGCCTTCTTTACCGAGCCGAATGAACTTCGGCCAGACCGTTCGAAACGCAGACAGTATTCGACTACACAAGCGTCGAGTTCACACCGACAATCATCGCATAGAGAACCGCATCATCACTATTACCGAATAAACCGATTCTGACTCCGACTAATGTTCCGAAACGACCACCGATTTACAAAGATTTCTATTATTGCGAGGAAAATTTACATATATTTTGAAGGCGATTATCGTTGTCGTGTACATAACTACGTTTCAAATTTCGTATCCTGTTGCAGGCTACCTATCTGAAATAATTAAGAAACCCGACGCGATGAAATCTACTGTTATCGGTAGTAACGAATCCCCACTTCCGTCAGCGACAGCAAACAAACACTCTCGTGTTTCGCGGCAGATCCAGCCAAAAACCCTTTGCTCTCGCGGTCATCTGCGACGTCGCAGTTTTTTTTAAAAAAAAACAAAGATTCATCGATGACTTTGAGAGTCATTCCCTGACCACAAATAACACGGTTATTTAAGTTTATTCGTACATACCTCCCGCAAGTTCTCGCTTGCTTACGAAACAAACATATAGCGGTTAATTTCTAGTTTACGCGAATTAAATCGACACATTTCAAACCTCCAGAAATATATAAATAAAGATATTTTGAAAAGACTTAGTTTGAAAATCTTGCAAAGTAAGACGCGGCTGAACGTCAACTCGACATTCGCGTTTGTTCCGACGCCATCGCTCTCGGTTATACGAAATATTCAAAAACGTTTCGTTTCCGCGATCATACATAATTTATTTACCGGCAAAATACCGTAATTTTGGAACTTACAAACGCAGGTATTTTTTTAACGAGTTATTTCTTACAAAGGAAATATATTACCGGGAACACCCATTACGGGGGAAAAACGCGAATACGGTAACAACAAGAATCTAACTTGCATCCGATTACTGAGAGAGAGATCGGATAAATAAAAAGGAACGATTGCTTATCAACCGTCAATACATTCGTGAAGTTAACAAGTACAAATATTTCAGTAGGTGCATCGTCAAATAACACGTCACTTAATATACAAAAATATAAATATATTACATAACAAATGTATTTTTATATAAAAATATTTTCTTTTTCTCTCTGTAATATGCATACCTTTAATCGCTATAAAGGTACTGAACATCATCATTGAAATTCATTAATTTACGGATAACAGATGGGAACCTTTTTAAATATTTAATATACGGTCGAACCTTTGGTATATAATAAATACGAATGTTTGTTTTTATTAAAATTAAAGAAATTTTATAAGAGAAAATAAAATAACAGTGCCGACTATTAAGAGAAACGAAACTATAAGCACAATAGTAATAATAACAGTATAATAATTTGCTTAACAGAAAACAGAGTTCGGTAATTGCTCTAGACGATAAATATAATTCAAACATTAAATGCAATTTTTTTTTCCTAATGTAAAACAAAAATCAAAAAGTTGGCGTCAAAGTAAATAAAATGTAACGCTAAAAAACAATGAACGAGTATCAAATAAAAGATTTTACTACATCGCACAAGAGTAAACATCAGTCTATTTCCGGATACTCTCCATAGGATGCAGCATCTGCGGACAAGAGGGAAAACATAACTACGTAAAATTACTACAGTTGGCAAACCTGACCGGCTGGTCTAAACGCATTTGAGGTCAAGGACGTTGGCTTCTGTCGCGAGAACATTATATCATCTACCGTAGCACCACTTATCATTTATTTATTTTGTATCTTTTTAATGTCTCCCCTCCCCCCAAAGTCGTTAAACACATTCATTATCGACGGTATATTTAACGCTTTTATTATTAATACAATTTCTATATACATTACTTAAAAAGATTATTAACGACTTCGATGAAATAAGTTTACTTAAATCGTTAACGATATTAACATTTCATAAAGAGCGCGCGAAATTATTTTAATCGTACATTATTCAACCGATGTATTCATTCACATAATCTTGTGTAAAAAAAAATTTAACAGCACTAAGAAAGTATTTCTTTACATCTGTATATCCTATCCGAACGAGTTGGAAGCAACGCGTATAATAAATATTATATTTTTCAATGAACACCGATAAATGTATTTATTTCTTTAAATATTTGCCTCGAAATTTACTACGCCCGTACCATAGTGAAAGTACGAGATGTAAACGATATCGGGAAAAGCCGTTTTCCCCGAAAGTAATAATATTTATTGTAATAACTCTTTAATGAGAAAGTAAAGATCTGCAATCGACTGCGTTTTTTCAAAAGGATTTGATAATCCTGATGTAAACATTATAATCGGCTCTGTAGAGAAGGAAACGAGAAACATTACTCGTACAACAAATCGTGTGTTACTCTTTCAAGGGCGGTTGAGCGAAGAAAGTTATAATCGCCAGAACTGCAGGCCAAAAGAAATATTTTCATCAGAAATGAATAAAGAACTGCAGAAAAATTCATTATCAACCGTTCGATTTTACGTAATACACTACGTTTCAAGTATAGAAAAATTAAAAATCAAGTATAACCGTCAGAGGAATAAAGTAACAACATTACCGAAATCTACGTAAATTAATGTAACGAGAAATAAATGTATAAAATAAAGTCTACCCGCCTGGAAATTAAATTATCACAGGTCAAGAAATGGAGTTCTAATCAAAGCGTAGACAACGGCCTACGCCTAGATTACACCAAGGTTACGCTGGCTTAAACCGTCCCGGCATTATCGGCAAAAACTAAGTGGGTTCTGGTGTATCCCCGCACGATTCAAAATAAGAAAGAACAAATAAAACATTAGGAAAGGGGGTCGGATCTTCTCACAGAGGAGCGTACGACAAACAACCCAAAATATTCGAAAGTCAGGGGACATTTTACAGATTTCAACGACTTAACAGTATCTACAATGTGTTGTAACCAGACGAACACGGCAAACAATTGTCGCCATACAATCTTCAAGGCGATCGTTTAATAAATATAAACGAGATCTTTCAGAAATATCACACGCACAGCGAAATTAGTCTCGACACACCGGTTCATTTATCGCTTGATGTCAACTTCCGTTTTAAACGCCACACTTTTTAATGATAGACGATGACTTCCTTAAGTAAGCCTGAATATAGACTCGAGAGAGGAACTCTTAACATTTGAAAGGGAACAATTATTTTATTTAATATGTGGAATCAATCACCGATCAGTAATGCGTTGTTCTCATTCCGGCTGACGATAACCCGTAATCTCTGGAGGAAGTGTGCCACTATCTGGAGTGAGGTATTTTCATTCGGGTGGGATCGTCTCGTTCTGCAGTTCTTTTGCGAGTAGATCGTCCCCTTAACCGACATCCACCTATTCCTTATTTTTGATCCTTGCTACTCCAGCGGGTTGTTTTTTCTAAACATCCATAATATCCGCGTGAAAGATGCAAAAACCTTTTTCACTAAAAGCAACATTGGAAATTAAGCGAATTGATTTTGAGCCGGACCTCCAAATCCTTCAAAGTTTTAAAGGAATAAATAATTTTGTAATAACTCTGAAGCACACGGTTACTATGTCTTCTTTATAGAAATCGCTACAGATGGTGTTAATTTGTAGAGGTGCAAAAAAAAGACAACTATCACTCAAAACAATTAACACTGGGATTTTTTACGCAATTAAAACTGAAATGCTGGCTATTCGTAAATATAAATTTCAAATGTATTTATAATTTATCATCGTTATATATCAGTTAAATATTTTAGTGACAGCACAACATTGCAAATCTTATTAAAAAAAAAAAAAAAAAAAAAAAAAACAATTACAAACAGATAACATACAAAGTAGAAACAAAACCGTAAAAGAATTTCGATCAATATATCAAACGGATAAAAAATCTACATCCCCACGATAACTTTTTCTTTCTTACGGGCAATACACATAGCAAAAGGCTTTCTATAAAAACGAATAAACGTTACTTTAAAAGTTAATTTCTATTAAAGAAATCTGCGTAAATCTTGAAAATGCGTAAAATATTTACAAAAAAATCTTATGATAATTATTCCGATTGTTATGAACTCGACTTATGAAATAATTGCAATATAAAAATATAAAAATTAACCGAGAACCTCCATATTTGTAGAAATCTATTTAAAAACACGCAAATGGAATTTTAATAAGAATAATAAATAATAATCTTCCTAACGAAAAAGGATAAAACGTAAGGAAACACAAAATCATACCGTTTGACTAAACGGTTTCGAACAGAGGTATAATAATAAATGGAGTTGTTTCGTATTATTATAAAATAAAAATTAAAGAAAAACTAAGTGTTATCGTGATGAAGTATAAATCGTTTGATTGCAAGGTAAAAAGAAGGAAAACCGTATAAGTACGCAGAGAAAGAGGTCGGGTAGTACACAATAGGGGAACGCTCAGTAGTTGTGACAGGGGGATATCGATAGATGGTGATTGTCGGGGGGATGGAAAAGGGATGAAAGGATGCGAGGAAAAGGAGTTCAATATTTAGCAACATGTGGGTATCCGTCCGACCAAGAGAGGCGAAGCCGAGGTTTTGCCGGTGGTGCTCGCTCAGGCGATCGGGTTCAACCTCAGGTCGTCGCCAGCCGCCCGCTAGCCTCGTCGACTCGATCGTTATCACGTGAACTGGCGCAATGCACGCACCCTAATTATCTTTGTTCTCTCATCCCCCCACACAGCCACCCACAGAAACTAGCAGACCGGCCGATAACAGTCACTCGATACGCCGCTCGCTGTCTACCTACCTGACTGCGTGGCTTGTCTTCAGCCTTTCTTTTTACAATATCATTTGTAAGTCTACCGTCGATGTTATTAAACAGAAAACATTTTTTTTTAACTTCCATAACTACATATATATCTAGCACTACCACTAGCCGATCATAAGTACGAAAAAAATACCAAAAAGACATTACACAAAATTAACGTAAAAGTATTAAAAACAAAATATTACAGCAGTTTTAATAAGAAATTCGATCGTTACAAAAATGTAAAAGTATCAGTTGTTTCGATTTAAAAAGTATCTGTTAAACCCCTATTATCCCTCTACTTATAAAAATCTAATTATACGGTTTACGATGGAGATTCATTAAATTCGTTAGCAGATAAAAAAATGAACTATAGCCGACATATGCAACTGAAATAACATCTAAAAAGATATAGTTAAATAAATAAAAACATAATAAATGGATATAAGTACAACAGAATAACTAAACATTCAACAGTATGAAAAAAATCTGCACAAAAATACATTTTTTAAATTTACAGTTGTTTTAATACAAAAAAAGCCAAATTTCCTCTTTCTAAAACGAGAAATTTGATTATCATCGACTTTCATTAAATTCACATTTAATTTTTTTCAGGTACAAGATGTAACTAATGAAAGAGTCGATGCTATTTTAGAGAAAGGAATGACTTTTTCACAATAACAGAGTCTATAAGCAATACAAACAAACTTATAAGCACTTTTAACGGAATGAACACAGTAATAATCAGCACAAACATCCTTCGTAAAGTCTGGTAAGTCGTAAATACTAAAATGTAACGGGCCGCAACCGAATTCCCTCATCCGATCGGAAGAGCGCTGAAAGGAAGGCCGAATTTCTCATTACCGGTTTCATATACGAAAATATATTTACCACGTATTTACGTCGGTGAAATGCCCTCTATACGGTTTGCAATCTGTCTCCTGTGAATTCAAAACGTATCCTTGAATGAGACCCTTAAAAAAAATTTCAATTTCCAAATATATCGGAGGTGTGGACGTTCCTGACTTAATGGGAAAGGTTTTGGTACTCAATATAAATACAGAACCGGAGAGATTAAACTCAGTTTTTGGAAAAGATACGTCCTTTTCATTTCGTTAAGAAATATGCATTTTTAAACACGTTTTGGGCCAAGAGACCGTGAAAATATAAATTATATTAAAAACCCACTACTCTCGGTTAATTTATATATAACACTAAAGCAAATAAAATATCAACAATATTGCAAACGAATAGATTTTAAAATAGAACAGCAACAGTTTTACAATGTAAATTGTAAAACGAGGAGTTATAAAGATAATACTGTTTAATATAATTAATTCGCATACAATTACATAATATTTATTAAATAAACATACACGTTTTAGCGCATATTTATGTTACTTATTATTTTTATGTTGATGATTAGATTAATTAAAAAACTGTTAAAACATAAAGATATGAATTCAGCCGTTAAAAGAAGTCACTAAAGCAATTAAATACGATATTGTCGATAAATATAGGAGATATGAGTGCAGTCTAAGCTCTAAAAACCTATCATAAAAACTGATGTGGACACTACATGACTTCCTTGTACGCCTATTAAATTACATATACGAATTTTTTTTTAAATGGTAAATACATAAAATTTTATTTCATTAATAATTTGTTTTTTTTTTTTTTAATTATTTATCGTAAATTTAAAAAAAAAATATTTTTTCATATTTTCTACTTTCTAGTACGAACTAAAGGAAGTATTGTGAGTGCGAAAAATTTCGGTTTTCAGATTTAAACAGAAATATCCATTTAGGCTAATTTCGGCGTGACGTCTGTACGTACGTACGTATAGTATATATCTCGCATAACTCAAAAACGATTAGCCGTAGGATGTTAAAATTTTGGATATAGGGCTTTTAACAGTCCTAAAGTACCTTCCTTTAAGGAAAAGGCACATCGGTTCGAATCCGACTTCATTTTCGACTTCTTTTTTTTGCATTTAAATAAATTGATTTATTAATAATTATTAATCTCAAATTGTAAAAAAAAATTTACAATAAATAATAATTCAATAATTACAATAAAAAAAAACTGATGTGGACACCACAACTTTCTTGTGCGCTTATTAAAATTACATATACACAATTTTTTTAAATGAAAAATACGTAAAACTTTACTTCATTAATAACTTCTGTATTTTTATTTTTTTATTTTTTTTATTTTTTAATTGCATTATTATTTATCGTAAATTTTTTTACAATTAGAGGCTAATAATTATTAATAAATTAATATATTTAAATTAAAAAAAAAGTTAAAAAAAAAAAAGGACATGAAGTTGGATTCGAACCGATGTGCCTTGCCCTTCTAAGATCCAAATATTTCATTAATTAAACATTTATTTGGCTATAACTCTCGAACCGATGAAAATAAGTACCACTTATGATATATCGTTGAAAAGCTCTCAATGAGGGCTTATTACTGCAATTAAGAAACAGTTCAAAATTCAAAGTCACGCCGAAACTAGTCGTAATGGATATTTCCGTTGAAATCTGAAAACCGAAATTTTTCGCCATTACAATCCTTTGTAATGATTTGTTTGTAACAAACAAATCAGAAACGACAAAGAGAAAGGAAACGAATACAAAAAAGTAAACGTACATACCCCAGACTGTATCTTAATGTTCCGAGCAGCGCCGAGCTCGATGAGCTAAGGTTTATACTAAATCAAACAAACAGTGATCCTAGTTAAGCGCATTTGGCAAAAACAAAATGCGATCGCGGTATACATATATCAAACCGTTAAGTATTCCAATAGTACAATCTGATATCAACTTTCACGGCTGTCTTGACTTCAATTCGGTCTAAGACTATATTTTTTCTACGGAACATTACAAAACAGAGTAAACGAAACGAAACAGTCTGATCGATGAATCGGTTAAGCGGGTGTGTAATACATTTACGAGTACACTAATTGAACTTACGCTGCACAGGATATTAATGTTAGTACCAGTAATACAATACAAACAAACTAGTAATACATGCAATATATCGAATGCATTATATCCTATCGAATTAAACAATTTGGGGTTCGTTTACAGTATCAAAAAACACGTAGAACGATACACCAAGCCTGGAAATTGAACAAAAGTTACCCTTCATCCAGTAAAATAATATACAGGCTTTTTAAAAAAAAGTACTCTTTCAAAGGCTAATCAGAATATACCTGAATTATTCATCTTAATTCATTATATAAACACCTGTATACGTCGGATGGAGGAAGTGAACGACTGAAAAACTGAGCTTCGACTAAAGTAGGTTACAATTTCTCACACGCGAGATGAGAATGTCTACAATTTCAGCGGCCTACTTATCTGTTAGACGTATACAGAATGATAGCCGTTAAAGCTGCTTGGAATTTTATGAATCGTTTTAAATGTTTTTGATTTTTAAGCGACTATGGTACCACAGTTTTATATTATAAACTATCAAAATATTTATTTAAATTTATGATTTTTCACAAGCGTTTAAAAAATTTCAATCTTAACTGTATGTCTATTAGTATTTTACAAAATAGTTTTGTTATATCTTAGCGTAAACCGCATGAATTATATATACGTAAGTATATATATTTCTGATACGAGCGCACTTGACTAAATATCCTTCTAATAGATTAACATTTTTATTATCGTTCGAGGTAATAGCTCATTCGAAACACGATTCTGGTTTACAGATCAGTTATATATTTTTCACACGATTTCGGGGAAGCTCGTTAATCGTGTAACCTGGTACGCTTAAAATATCGGGCGTTAACATCTTGAGGAAAAGCAATTTTTTTCGTAGAAAACATTTAAGCTTTATCGTATAGAATCGAGATTCTATACTTGCTTGCGGAAAAACGGCTCTCTCTCGAAGTTAGTAAGAGGAATAAAAGCCTGTTGCTGAAAGGGCCTTGAACTATCCTACGAGTGCGATCGTTCATCTCACACTTTTTTTACAAGGGCAGATCATACGTTTCCAACGCCTACCCGATTTTCGTTACCATTCGTTTCTTTTTCCTCGGTTTTCGAAACTATAAATTAGGTTTTGATCTAACCGATCTATGCCGAATGGAATTAGTGGGCTCAAGAGCGATCTGGCTGCCTACCGACCGATCCGGGGGCTCGGTTTTCTGTCCTTTAGGTTCTCGATAAGCAAACCTGAAGAGATAATCGGGTTAAGACTATATTTATAATACCTTCTAAAATAAAAATTGGAAATACACTACGCCTAATTAAAAGATTCATCAATAACACAAAAAATTATTACTTTTTTAATTAAGAGCTATCTCGACTTGAATTTTACATCAAACGGACATATTATACGTATGACCCGTGCGAACGATAGTATTAAGGGACGACATGTATGCCGACTGAAAGCATAAGCGATCTCTACACTTACCAACAAAAATAAGTAAATAAGGTTATTTCAAATAAGTTTTTAAGATAATCTGATAATAGAACAATTATTTAACAAAGGAACACTAAGCGGAATTAACTATGCCAAAACCTATTATCAATGCGATTGAAATACAGTCGATATACACAACCTTTTTAAAAGTAAAAGAAAAAGAAATCTAAAATAAATAAATAAAATAAAGAACAACTCAAAACCAACAAAATACAATTTCAAAAAACTTTTAAAGATAGGTACTCATGCTTTTATGTGTACAAAAAAAAATACATGACGATTAGTCAAGTAAATTGCAACATGACGAAGTGAAGAGAGAAAAATAACTAATAAAAATTAAGTGGTACGCAGTGTCGACAGATGTTGGAAGTCAGGCGGACTGCCAGCGACGAACGTCTATCTACGTGCGACCACGACACTACTACCTACGCTATTGGATTCTTTGTTAGACAATGAAATCTTAACTACTGGCTTTGAAACGGCTAAAAAAGTAATGATAAAAAAGATTTTAATAATAGTTTTCTTTTATTAAAACAATTTCAAGAAAACTTTAAGACGGTAATATTTATTTTTGTACTTAAAGATACAGAAGGAAATATTAAAATAATTTAACCGGTTTTTAGAACAAAAATATCTAACGCGACTGGGGAATGACTTCCAAAAAATTAATCTATAAAATAAAACTAAATAACATCCCGTTATCAAATCCTATAAAATCTTTTATGTATAGAAATATATTATGATTTCATAAGAACTGACCGGCTAAAGCGACTCATGAGCCCGTCTTTAGACAGTAGGACGACCGGAATTTTAAAAATTACAGAATAAATACAATGTCTGAGACGTATACAATTCGACTGAATAAAATATTCTTATAATCATAAAAAATTTTACAATCATTAGTTAGCGGCCTGATTTGTACTTTTTGAAGAAAAAACGAAAACAAGAGATAAATATTAAAAATTAAAAAACAAGACTGCCAAAAAAAAGTTGCTCTTTAATATAAGATAATTACTAATATAAAATAATTAAAGCTCAGGAATTATGTTAAAAAGTGTGATAATACGCTTCATTTTAGTAAATAGTGCAAGCGATTTGAATAAAAATTGTCACGTGTGTATTTAGAGATACAAACTGTACATCGTTTATGTGAATGTAAACCCATTTTTACATAAACCGTAGTACGAGAAACGGGAAAAATCCTAAAACGGGTTTCATTAAAAAACATTTTAGTATCTTATCCCCGCCCAGAGAAACTACCCGACCGCGAAAGTGGATTTGATCAAACCTAAAACGATTGACGCGCGTTTATTCTTATCTTACAAAGATTGTTTTAATATATACGTAAACGAATATAAATATTATTTTGCGAAATAAACATTTAAGAAAAATAATACCGACAGTCAATGAAAAAAATCCAATGGTAGTTAACAACATAATAAAACCGTGTGACCTTGAAGTCGGATACTGAAACGCCGTGTAATAATAACCGAGAGGCAAAGAGAAAAAAAGTAGGGAGGGAAAGAAGAAGAAAAAATTACTGACTTAGAAGCCATTGAAGGTCTGTGACCTCAAACCGGTCACCGCCATAATGGAACATATCATCTTCACTGCGTAACATTTGTATAAAGTATAATAACAGAACATTTGTTTCTCATTCTGTATAGAATATTAAAGTATAAAAAAATTAATACTTAGTACGTAACACACATACCTCTTAAAGATTTCTAATTTTCATTTTCCCCCATTTTAAAGAGATAAATTTATTATCTCGCAATATCAGTGCAGTGGAGAGCGCGCCGATAAAAAAATCGGGAAAAGAAAATTTACTGAATGAACGCCGCAAGTGTCAGTATTATAAAAACAAAACTTGAAAGTTACAGTTATCTGTAGAACGGAATGATCCTTCTAAAACCAATATTGGCAGAGTGCGTGATAAAAAAATACTGTCAACAACGAGTCTGAGTTTTGATATAATTTGTGTAGGGCTTAAAATTTACTACTAATCCCCCGGTCCAAGATGATCAAATTTGGATGTGACTTTTACCTGTAAAAATTTTAATTTTTTTTTTTTAAAGGTAAATAATGAACGATTTGTTAAAAAAGAAAAAAAATATAAAAGTTTAAATTCCAAGTTTTAGGAATTCAAACCTACGTATGATACCACCTATCTTTTTGTTTTTATTATTATATATTATATGATATACTATGTGGCATTGATTCGGTCCCAAAATCTTTTCCGGTCCAACGCCACTCTCCTAGCATCCGAGAAAGTCTATCTTTTACAGTCCATCAAACAAGCCTACGATCTAACTTTCCCAAACCGATCTCGTTCCGCCCTTTTCTCTATTTATTGATTTATAGCTTCCAAACTTCATCTGAGCAATCTATATTTTATCTTTTATGATGTCCGCGTCGGAAAAATCCCTGAAAAGTCCCTTATATTATTAATTTTTTTCAAATACAACTTGCGTTGTTTCTCCAGTACAACAAACCTTAGAAATGACGGTCCTCAAATACTAAAAATATTTATTAAAAACAATTTTCTGGGCTATTTCATCAACATTGTTTTTTTCTGTTTGATTTAAAAATTTAACTTCTACGCGGATTGAAAATTACCTCTAATCTGATTCCCCGTAATGGTTAATTAAAAAAAAAAAAAACTGAAATTGCTAAGTTTAAGTAAAAAAGTATATTTTTAATTCAAAACTCAATACCGCGAGAGTTGACTTCAACTAGTACTCGACGTCACGCAAACCGCACGAGCTGCTCACAAGCTCGCTACTAAAATTGTTTTATATAAGTAAAAATTTAACTTAATTTTTTGGAGGGATAAAAGTATATTTTTTCCTGAAAGATTTTTCTCAAGTTAAAAACTAAATATAAATAAAATTCTATTTAATTGCGGCGTTATACAGTATTTTTTCGAGAAAATAAAAAAAAAAATGGACAACAGTGCAAGAAAGTATTCTCTAATGTTTTATTCGTAATCGGTTTAAATAATTACATAAAAATTGCACATACGTGTAATGAAAATAACTATCTGACATCAATGATTTATTTCAAATTTTTAATCTTTCGTTAACCCAGCTGGGGAGAGGACACTAGCTCATGACTGGAATAAAGGAAAGGGCAATCAATAACGATTTTTCTCGTATCATTGACGGAAGATAAGCGTTATCATTTTATCTAAAAAAAAACCGATCGGGTATGACAGTAAAGTTAAAACTTTCCTTACAGGATTAACTACCAAATCAGACGGACGAATCCGTATGCCGCAATCTTCTAGAATAGACGAACTGTTCAAGAACTCATAAACCTATTCCCTCTGCTCCGTTATTGACGCTTAAGTATCTGGAAGTTTACATTAAACCGGAAATTTTTTATTCTCAATCCCGACATGTTTGTAACGTGTTACTTCAGTTACTACTATCTTGCAACCATGAACCGAGAAGGTCACTGGGTAGGTCTGAGGTAGACCTACCTCCTATTAGACAGCCTTAGTCAGATTGTTGAGATGCGGGCGACATCGCCTCTACCGAATTGCAGTCCTTTTTCTGCTCAAAAGAATGGCCTACGAAAGTGAAGTTATGCGAACTAGTCATCACTCAACGGACAACACCTAGGAACCCCGGCTGGTGATTTGTACCAAATGCCTTCCTAGCGGCGGTGCCACCCGTTAAGCGTGAGCCTTCGAACACCGTCAATTTTGAAGAGTAGTTTTTGTCTAGTTTTAAAAGAAAATTTAATGACGTCAGGGTGACAATGCGACAGTTACGCACAGCGACAGCCATGTTTATGACGGCATTTTGAAAATTACTCGCATATCGGGTTTTAGCATACCAAAAGATAACTTCTGACAGCAACTCCGCAGTCTCAAAAAAAAATTTCTATAAGCTAAGGAACAATCCGCCAGCTAAAGTAGGCCAAACAAACCGTTCACATAATCGCGCTTTAAGGACTGCGCGACTGTCACGATACATACAGAGTGAGGCGAATCGTTGTTATTAAAACGGCATACGGTTTTGTAATCACATACAGCTCGTACGCTTTAACGTGTGTAGATTAATGATGATTTTGAACGCAACATATAGTATCCAACTTGCTGTATTCCCTGTTGAGGTGACTATAAGATTAAATCTGCGTATCGTAAGAGAAAAAATGATAATATTTATAATATGTACAGTATTTGGGCTTTTAACAAGAGATTAAAAACAAAAGAGTTCAAAAATATTTGAAAATTTAAAACTAATAATTAAAAGAGAAGAGCTTAATTAAGCGTCTAATACACAAAAACTTTTCGATACGTACAGGAGAGTAATTAACTTCAAAAAATATTTTATCACCGATAAAACACCTAGCTTAGCCTCATTGCTGTTCTTTACTTTTAGTCCGTTAAACCGAAGGAAACATTACCTATTCTACAGCCTATTATTTTCACATTACATTGCATGTACAAGCAACATTTATAAGATACCGAAAATAAAATGGTTAATTTTTCACACCTTTTTTTTCCATAAATAATTTAACGTTTTCAAATAATGTCGTCATAAATCTTTAAAAAGAATTAACTTACCGACTGCAAGCAACTCGGGCGAAACAAGATTAGTTAAATCTGGTTCCTCTCCGTACCAGAAGATCCACAACTCCTTGGCAGAATGTAAAGATAACGGAGGATGTACAGGTCCAGTGGGTTGCGGCAATATAGGATCGAAAAGACCCGCACCAGCAGGCGGCTGTTGCGATGCGCCTACACGCCGCCACACGCAAAGAATGTCTCCGGCCAAGCACCGCGAGAAACTCGACAGTACCGGGTCCTCCATCGGCTCCGGAGAAAATCCATCCCCCCATACTAGCTTACGCCATTTGATGCCGCATAGATCAGTCTGAAACACAAAAGAAAATCGTGAAACTAAACGAGAAAGATAAAATAAGCGATTATATAGATTTATACTGTAGGTTAAGATCAAAATTATCTAATAATTGTACATGTATTAAGGATATTAAAAAAAATATGCTATTATAAAATAAATTAAAATACACATGCGCGCGCGCGCGCACGCACACACACATTCGTTTAATTCCGTTAACAGTATATTTAAAAAAAAAATCATAATATTTACATATGTAAGTAGGCAGTTATACTGGTTTTCAAACTAAAAAGTAATGCACATACATGTTTACAAGATAAACCGGTTCGTTAAGAACAAATAAAATAAATAATTCAACCGATGGTTTGAAGGGCATAAAGAATGTAGTCCAAAGAACAGGGAAAGTGGTACACTTGTTTTCATGTTAATGTTAAATAAACATTTATAACATCAATTAAATTAATAATAATAATAATAATAATAATAATAATAATAATAATAATAATAATAATAACACAAAACACAGATCTCTTCAGTTATAATATCTGTAAATTATTGCGATTAACTGCAACAGTTATTTATAAAACTATTCAACCTGACACCCACACGGGTTGCGCGGATTGAAATCGATACTGTTAACAACCCTTTAAACTAAAAATAAATTACTTCCATTATAATAAATTAATAAACATCTACATATGAAAAAAAGGTCACCAAAAATCGAATGTAATCGACGTAAAGTTAAGATTAGGGTTTAGTATTTCTTAATTCAATTTACAAATTAAAATCGTACAAAAGTTTAAGAACAGACAAATCCACCGGGAAAATTTAAGAATTTTTTTTAATAAATAAAACGTAGAACATCTAACACTTTTAAACGCACTTCTCCACAAATTCTTTTGTTAATCCTTCAATAATGGATATCTGAAAGAACGGATTGTAGATGAACTCCTGGAACAAGAGTTTAAAAAGGTTATTTTTACCGGTAACAATAGATGCTTCTTTTTATACAATTTGGTTATGATGGTGCGTCGGAGGGATGACTACGGTACGTTTGTGATTAAAGCATTTTTATGGCTGAACAACGGTTGTTCGACTCCAAATTTAGCAACAATGGAAATTATATGGTCTCTTAGTTCCTGCTGTTAGTGACTAGCCGCAGAAACTGGTTCACCGTTGAACAAAAAGCTTCTTCTTGCTAAACAAAGGAATATACTCGTAAGTAATCCCGAAAACGGAGCTGTGATGTTACGAATCCCAAACGGACTTCTCGTCATTCGATTTTACTAAATGACCCCTTCATTCAGTTTTACACAACGTTTCGTTCGAAGGATGCTTCATAAAGATTTCCACAGTATCCGTATAAGATTTATGTAGTACAGACATTATATGACGCAGATCAAGTTAAAGGTATAATTTTACTGTCATATCCTGAATCTTACGAACATTACAGAACAGGTAATTCACAATACGCTAAACCTGATGACTCGCATGTTCACTAATGTACAAATGCGACTAAAATATCTTGAAGTTTATCGCAAACCTAATGAAACGCATGAAGAATACTGGACAGAAATAAAGTCATAGTTTGGTATACAACATACTTTGGAACGATCAGTATTTATTTTGAGAATAATGACTACAATGGCGTCATCACGTTAGAGCAATATTTCCGAATGGCTGAAGAATTTCTGTCACTTCAAACAGCGGAGAAACTAAAAATCAATCCGGACGCTGTTGTTAACAGGACGGAGCAACAATCACTGAACTACCGCAATCAATCAGTGCAATTGATTGGAATTGACCGTTTCCAGTCGAGACACAGCGAGTCCTTGGTTCGTGAGATCACCGGTCTCATAGCATGCGAATTTTCTTTTGAGGCAATTTGAAGAATAAGTTATTCTTTTATTCATTGATACATTCCACGAAACGTTGAAGAAGTGAAGAGAAAAGAGTTTATTAGGAAGATATCGCATTTCCTGAGGATATATTGTTATTTAATGGAAAACATAAAAACCTAACTTGAAGAAAATGAACCAAAATGGTGGCATCCTTTAGATTGTAATCTTCACATAAAACATTCCTGTAGATTAATGTAAATGTAATACAACTAAATTACAAATGGTGGTAAAAGTTCTTTTTGAAGTATATAAAAAAGAAAATTATTACATTTTAAAATCGCCTATTTTATTGGCTTCCTATTATACAGTAAGACCGCGATAATCCGGCACCCATCAGAAATCGGTTTTTCCCAGTATTTTGAGGGATTTAGCGCCCGACACGTTTAGGAGTACAGTCGGAGGGTTCGGGATATAACATAACCGTTCGGCGATCGTCAGTCATTATTGTCTGCCTCACAGTGCGAGTGTGCTTTCGCCGGGATCAGCCAGTCGTCATCTTGGCTTCGTGGTTGTATCACTACGACTCTTCGTTCACGTAGACCTACAGTTACAGTACTTGCATTTGCATCAGTGCTGTGCGGTTTTTTCTTTTACAATTACAGTATTTAATAAAACATTGTACTGTATCAAAGTTTAGCTACGTGTACGACTATCAAACAGACTACAGCACAGTCAAAAGTCCGGTACGTACAGTGAATATGTTTTCTAAACCGAAAAAAGTGCGCCTAAAACGGCAAAACGCAAACATGTGACCTTGGCAATCGACCAAAAACTGGACAAGAAGATTGGAAAAAGATGAGAACCGAAAAAATATTATAAGCGAATTTAAAATCGCATCTTCAACTATATACGATATTAAAAAAACAAAAACAACAGTTAGAAAAATTTGAGTCACACTCTGCTTCTGTTAAAAGTTTAGACATTGGGCAAACTCTAAAAAACCTAAACTAGAAACTCTAGATGATGTTTTGTACTAGTGGTTCAATGCTAAGAAAGCAGAGGAAAAGCTAAAACGGGGCCTATAATAATTGAAGGGGCAAATTTTTTTACAAGGAATTAAATTTGCCTGCAGATGAAATTCTTTCATTCTATAAAGGTGGCTTCATAATTTCAAGATTCGTCGTGGCATACGTAAACTAGACGTTTCTGATAAAATAAGATCAGCTGATGAGGCTGCTCCAAATGAGTGCAAAACAACACTTCAAAAACTTATTGACAAACATAAATTGTCCCCACCTCAAATTTACAACGCTGAAGAGACTGGTATGTTATAGCGGTGTTTGCCAAATTCAACCCAAGCGGGATCTGAGGAGTCCAGCGCAAAGGATTTTAAAAAGAATAAAAACAGAATAACTCTCTTAGTGTGTGGAAACGCTTCAAGCGATAATAAACTTACTCTATTTGTGACTGGAAAGTATAAAAAGCCCAGGCCTCTCATAAATGTGACACATTTACCTGCTATTTACGGTGAATGTCTGGATGACAGCCGAATTGTTCAGACTGGTTCCTTCATCATTTTGTTTCAGCTGTGAAAGACAACTTTGAAAAACTAAGGCTACCTAAAGGTTCTAAGGCAGTTCTCGTCCTCGACAATTGCCGAGCTCACCGCTCGGCAATCGCTTGATCCGATGTGAAAAATAACATTGCACAGGGCCTGGAGAAAATTCTGGCCTAAACTGGCCGAAGAAACTGAGAAGGAAAAGGATGAAAATGATGATAAGCCCACAACTGACCGCTCTGAAATTGTAAATGCGATAAATTGTGCTTCCAATAATAAACCGAGTGCCCTTTCAGTAAAAGAAATTGATAAATGGATCGACATTGACAAAAATGTGTCCATCAAAGAAGAGATGACTGACAATGTGATAATACTACAAAGTGTTTTCAGCCCACAGGAGGAACGAGAATATACACTGCTTTAAAACATCTGCAGGAGACTACGACTACTCCAGAGACCAGTTTGCAATATACACAGACTGATATGCCCCCTGGTGCAGATCAGGAAGACATATTAAGTCTTGAACTAACTGATGAGGAACTTCTGGATATGACCGCTAAGAGATGGTCTGCCTGGACAATGTCTAAAGCCAAATTAATTACCTTGCCTGCAGAGGGCGTTACAGATACCTGTCAATTTATTGATATCACCAAGTCCAAAAGGGCAAGAAGCCTGGAATGATAGCTGTAGACACTTCTGTCATTATGGATGACGAATACGATACTCAGACCAATAAGTATACTGTTTTCTACGACTCGACAGAGGGCGACAGGGCTGCTGCTGGGTGTATACTAGGCGCGGTTAAGAATATCTTACTAAGGGCCCCTAATGCGGCGTTCGTTCTGCCAAGTGGTCCTATTGGTGTCATGATTAAGAAGATGGTTATCTATCTGTTCAGGACTAGTGAGACGCCTGCATTAATGGTAGCGCCGAAAAAGTCTGAAGAGAGTAGGACGCGTTCTAGAACCGCTTCTGCTCGGCGATCAACACCTCCTGTGGAGGGCAGCAAAGTGGTGGTTGTCCGGTCACAGGGCAAGTCGTATGCTGATCTACTCCGGACTGTAAAGGATAAGATCTTTAAAGACGAGGCAGGGGAAATCCTGTCCCTTCGCAAGGGTAGAAATGAAGACTTGGAAGTCAGAATTAAAGATCCTAAAGATGCGGCTCAGTTTACCGCAACATTGAGAGACAGGGCTTCTGACCTTCAAGTGGATTTTCGTACTAAGGGCGACCGACGCGCAGTGGTACACGTTAAAGACATGGAAGAGAGTACCACAGCGCAAGAATTAAGCGAGGCTATTACGGCTGTTATTGGAGACACTGAGTCTTTCAGAATTACCTCATTACGGCAGGCTTATGGAAATACTCGAAATGCGACAGTAATAACCAATCAGAGGGCTGCAACTAAGTTAATTTCCAGTAGAATTAAGGTCGTCGGCTGGGTTCACTGCCGGGCTTATATCAGGACTGATAATATGAGGTGTCAAAGATGCTGGGCCGCTGATCACACGAGTACGGTATGTAAGGGCCCGGATAGGTCAACCCTTTGTTACAACTGCGGTCAGAAAGGCCATGTGCTAAGAGACTGCAAGGAGGCCACTAAATGCCTTGACTGCAACGGCACGGACCATCGAACGGGAGGAGTGCAGTGTGGACTACCTAAATAATGGCTAAAATAATACTATCTAACGCCAACAGGAGCATTCTTTCCCACGATCTGGTGGGGGAGACTGCGAACGATCTTGAGGTTGACTTTATAGTCACCACAGAGCCCAACCTGAGAACGGCGGCCAGAGGTGATTGGTGGGCTGACGCGGTTGGGGATGTTGCTATCAGTAATGTCTCCGGCCGTCTTGGCTGGCACCTACTTCATAGAGGTGAGGGAATTCTGGCAGTAGCACTCCCGGACTTTGTCCTTATAGCCGGTTACGTAAGTCCAAACATTAATATCGGGGACTTTGCGCAGTACATCAACGATTTGCAGCGGGCACCTAGTAGACCTATACTCTTAGGCGACCTTAATTATAAGTCCATTTTAACTGGCAGCTCTTATACCAATGCAGGGGGCGAATCTTCATTGACATGATGATGACCACAGGGCTGATCTGCCTGAATGACTGCACTTATATCTACGAGGCAAGAGGCCATAGATCAGTGCTGGATCTTACGCTGGTGGACGGCAGATGGAATCCAATCCTTCCGTCTTTAGTTGGAGCGTTCTTGAATCTGAAACCGGAAGCGATCACCTAGCAACTTTGCTTGTTATGGAAGGCGCAAGACCTTCAACACCAGCCACTGCACGACTTAGATTTAGTCCAAGACAAGTTGAGGTGGTGGTTAACAAGATTGCCAGGACCCTATCTGATGGAAGAATAGAAACGCCGCAAGTCCTTCAAGAATCAATTATTACAGAACTGTCTAGAGTCCCGCAGTTTGAAGGGGGTCGTCACCCAGTATACTGGTGGACGTCTGAAATTGCAGATCAGCGAAGAGTGTTACAATTTTGGCGTAGGAAAAAGCAAAGGCTGCGGCTCGCTGGCGGTGCGCCATATGACCAGGCGAAGGAAAGATTCGTCCAAGCTAGGCGTACTTTGAATCATCTAATAAAGACTAGTAAAAGAAACTGTTGGAAACGGTTGTGTGCTGACTTGGATTCAGACCCGCGGGGGCGGGCATACAAAATAGTAATGAAGAGACTAGGACGCCGCTTGCCTGTTCTAGTTACAGAAACGGCCAGACTGCATCTTCATAGCCTCTTCCCTGTTCATGACGAGGGACATACGGACATAATAGACTGTGAAGCTAAACGCTTTACACAAAACGTGGTCGCTACTGCCGTTTCTGGTCTGAAGGATAAAAAATGTCCGGGTCCAAATAGAATCCCGGCTGCCCTCCTCAAAGGATTAATGAACATAATCCCCTGGGAAATCACTGACGTGGCCAATTATGGAGTACAAAACAAGACTTTCCCCGCATGCTGGAAGGAGTCACGGACTGTTTTCCTGCCTAAGAAGTCCGGCAATCAAGAAATCATTAGCTATAGGCCGTTGAGTCTCATCAATAATATGGGAAAGGTTGCCGAGCGCTTGGTAGCGAACAGACTTATCCAAGAATTAGAGTCCAAAGACGTGCTTCATGATAACCAATTTGGGTTCAGGAAACATAGATCCACGCTGCAAGCTCTGGATAAAATTACCAACTGGGTATTGTCTGTCAGATCTGGTACGTGGCGTACCAGAAGAATCCCGTTGCTTATTCTGTTAGATATAAAAAATGCCTTTGGATCGGTCCGGTGGGATACGATTATGGCAGCTCTCACGGACAAACAGATTAGTTCCTATATCAAAAGACAAGTGCGAGAATATCTGACTGATAAGTGGACTTTGGTCGAGGCGCTTGAAGGTAAATTTAGATATCAGCTTCATGGAGGAGTGCCGCAGGGGTCTGTGTTAGGCCCCTTGCTTTGGCTAATAGTAATTGATGGAATACTCAGACTGAGATTACCTGAAGGCTCGGAAATAGTTGCTTATGCCGATGATTTGGCTATATTAATTGAAGCCAAAACTGAACGTAACCTTGAAGTTGGTAATGAAGTGCTAACATTGGTTAATAACTGGCTCTCGGACCGACAACTATCTTTGTCTTTAGATAAATGTCACTGTATTTTTCTGGCTGGAAGAAGGCGACTCAGAGACCTAAATCTCCGCGTGGGCGATCGTAGACTAGACCGTGTGGCAGTAACAAAAATATCTTGGTGTCATTATAGACCCAGCTCTAAAGTTTAGTCCTCATCTCGCACAGAAATGTAAAGAGGTCGAGAATACCGCAAAGGCTTTAACAAGATTGTTGGCTGGACATGAAGCTCCACGTGCATCTAGGCGGCGGGTCATTGCCTCAACTTTAACCTCTGTATTATTGTATGCTGCACCTATATGGGAAAAAGCACTTTGTGTTGCAAGAAATGTCGCAAGACTTAGAACTCTGCATAGGCAAGCTCTTATAAACATCACTTCTGCATACCGCACCATCTCTTACGATGCGTGCGGCTTGTGTATTATCATCGGTTCCCCCTATCGACCTCTTAGTTAAAGAGCGATCACTTAGGTATCGTGGCATGCCAAAACAAGAAGCCCAAGCCAACATTAGGCGCATATGGCAGGACAGATGGAATCTTTCCACTAAAGCTACCTGGACCAGATTGATACCCGACTTGGGCATGTGGCTTGATAGAGGACATGGGGAGGTTGGTTATTATCTTACTCAAATACTTTCTGGGCATGGTAGCTTTGAATATTATTTACATCGATTCGGTAGAAGACCAGCACCTATTTGCATGTTCTGCCAGGATTCGGATACTGCCGAACAAACTCTGTTCCACTGTAATAGATGGACTATACATAGACGACGTGCAGGGCTGCAAGAATTAAATCCGGAGAATCTGCTTCTTTTTCTCCTGCGATCCACTGAAAATTGGAACAAAATGGAGGAGTTTGCCAAGATAGTGCCAAAAGCTAAAGATGATGTAGCCCTTTTAAGAGGCCATTGAGGCCCCGTGGTAACTTAGTAGTTTAATATTTTCGTTTTCCCATACAAATGATAATCAGAAGGACCTAAGTCCGGACCATATGGTGGGTGGTCGTAAATTTCCCAACTAAGCTGCCTAATGTTTATTATTAATATGTATCCCCAATTTTATAACAATGAGTAATATTCAAATTAATTTTGAAGTATACAGTTAGCGTACTTATTTTTTTAAGGCAAGCAGCTATGAGGAGAAGATCATTCCTTCGTTTGGGGGATCATAACAACCGGGTAATGAAAAGACCGAGACCCGGTTCCCTCGGCGGGGGCTAGGGACGGCTTTGTCGGACCTGGTTCTCTGTCGGGGGGGGCTTGAGGCAGGCACATTAAAACAAAAGATCCAACCGGGGAAGCTGACCTGCTGTGCCGGACGTACAGCCGGCGGGTGGGGAGGCCTCCTTTGAGTTTAAAGGACACTTTCCCGGGCTGCGCATACTTGAAGGATACCCGGCCCGGGGAAGTAGGGAGAAAAAAGGAAAAAAAAGGTTAAGGAGGCACGAGAAACTGAGAGTGATGAAGAAGAAACGCCTACGACTCGCATCTTATGGGCTGAGACATCGGAAGCCTTTAACACCTTTGTCAAATTCGCAGAGAGGAGCTAACAATACGACGTTGTTGAAGTTATGAATCTCCACATTATACAAAATAATTTTTGTCAAAAAAGAACTTGATCCAGAAACAAGTTAACATCCCTACAATGTTTCAGAGGGGTCAGAAGAAAATTCCTATTGACAGTGATTCAGATTAAACTGTACGAAATTCTCGGTAACAATTTTTATTTAACTTGTTCTAGGTTTGTTAAAAAATGAATCTTTGAAAAGCAGCAATTTCTTTGACTGATGGAACAGCTGTTTATTTGAGATATGAACTCTGAATGTTTGAGTAGCTTTAATTCGACTGAACAGATCTCTTTTTCGATAATACAGTCGTCACACGTTTACACGTCTACTCAAAAATCACACGACAACCAAGAAATGCAAACAGATAATCTTGCCCTCAACATTAATTTATAGTATTATTTTAATTTCTTCCAATATTAGCCCTTCCTGATTCTCAAGAAGTTACCAATGATTTATCCACATGGCTAAAATGAAGAAACACGAATGAAAGCGGCTCGTTTCTTGGACCGTAACATTTATTTCCGGCCATGAAAACAAAAAAAGAACGCGCAAGGAACATTCTACAATATCTTTAACCGTTAAAAATGTTTAAATAATTTTTTACTCATGTTGACTACATCAATATAGACGCCATTTTAAGCACGAATAATTGAGAGTTTCAGAAACTTCAGCCAATAAAAAAACACTGATATATAACAATCCTGTGTTCAAAATATTAACTGATTTTATGGACTTCTCGCGAACATCATTTTGTACTTTATTTAGATTATACGCCCGTTTGCAAACAAAATATGCACAAGAAAATTATTTACTTCAGTAAAAGTTAATATTTATTTTGTGAACAAAAAGAAAAAATGATGACAAATAAACGAACGTAATTTACTTTTTATTAAAATGCAACATAAAATAATCCAATATTGTTACCTTAATATTATAAAAGAAATGAGTTTAAAACGTGAGCACATATACTCGTATAGTTATAAGAACTGGGTGAAAGCAATGAAATACATAAAACTAAGACAATGAAGATAAGTAAGAAAGCAGGTAAAAATAAGCTAAGATAAAAAGTAAAAAGGAAGGAAGAAAAATGAAAGACCAGCTAGGAGTTTATATACCTGATCTTCAGTTTAAGGTTCGATGAACTTCAAAGGATGAATTTCACGTTTGCAGAGTAGAAAGTCTATCGTGCAATCTCGTGTTCATTCATCCACTACAACATTAGTTTAATAAAACAGTAAGCAAAACTTTGATTCTGATTGGGGCGTTCTGTAGAGGGAACTAAAGATAAAAATAATAGCTCAGTTCATAAATTAAGAAAATTACGATGCATTATACAATAAAATTATAATAATTGTTTTAATACGTATTACAATTACAACATTGTATTCAGTTTTATTTAATGCTGTTTTCTTACAGATTGGAATTCATTAAATTAAAGAAGATCTGGAAACGGTCTGTTGCCAGAAGAAAACCAATTCATATCTGAATCAAAAAATAAGAAAAGGAAAACGCGGTAGGAAACTCTTACTGCGAAATGCCGACTTGAAAAACTCGTAAACTGTCAGAAGTAATTGAGTAAAGTCTTTCGGAAATATTTGTGCATCTTCATTTAGTCAATAGAACATGCAACCATATTATCGTAATTTTTTCTTTACTACAGAGAAAAGAATATTACAAAAAATAATCTAATAAATTTCACCCGTCTATGAGAAGATGCAGTTTCTTTCTAAATGTGATCACACATAATGTCATAATACAATCGACACGTAAAAACACGCACAAGTGCGACGTGTACTCAGAAGTGCGTTTGTTTTTACTTTTTTCGACTTTTCATTTTATCTTGTGATCTTTCACCTCAACTGAGTGATATTCTGAAGATGGAGCAGAGTTCCAAAACGCGTTGAATGTAAGTAGATACAATACAGAAACTTCACATAGACGGAAATAATTTATTAAATTAAATATCAATTGTGATTTGGTTACATTAAGATGAATTTAAAATTTTAAAAAATGTTAAATTAAAAACATCCAACGGGAAGTTTATAGAAATCACTTATCTTTTTTTTAAAAATCAATCCGAAAAAAATTTCATCGCTAATTATATATATTAAAAAAAAAACCAAAACAAGATTTCTTCACCAATAATGAATTCTGTGCGTTATATATTTCCCAATAAGTTTGAAGTTTAACTAAATGGCTTATACCATACACAAAATCGAGAGCGGTGGTCTAACACCATTCCTCAATTTCTTTTAGCTTATGCTATTTTATTTCATTGATGAACATTTAAGGAAACTAAAGAAAAACTGATTACGTTAACTCGTGTGACTTTTCACTAAATAAAGAAAAATCTACAAATAAAAAAAACGAAGTGGATACTACATGACTTCCTTGTACGCCTATTAAATTACATATAACCAAGCCGAAATTAGTCAAAATGGATTCAGGGATGGTCAAAATGGATATTTCCGTTGAAATCTGAAAACCAAAATTTTTGGCTATCCCAATACAATATTTCCTTTACTTCGTACAAGGAAGTACAAAATACCGACCCATTGCACAATGTGGGCGTTTTTTGATCAATTGTTTTCCAGTTTTTGGCTGTTATTTTTAAGTAATAGTTTATCAAAATTTTGATAATTATGTTGTACAATTACTGGAACAGAAAACAAAATCCAAACGTAATAAACGGCTATTTTTGCACACGGATAGTGTGCAAAAAATTAGACATCGTCTAATGTCTTTATAATACAGTTATGCTCAGTTAAATAAAAATAAAAATGAAATTTCTTTGGCGAGTAATTATTTAAATATTCATTTTTAGAAAAAAAAAAACTACCGGCAAGACAAAATTGATAAATAATAACGTTATCAAAAAAGTAAATAGTTCGTAGATTAATACTATTAACATAATTTATTTTTAATATAAATATGGTAACAATAGCGTTATGAAAAATTTCGAGAATAACGGGAAAAATATATAAATAAAAATAAAGCATAAAATAACTTGAAAAACATTAAAGGAGAAACGTATTAACGGATGAAGGCGCCAGTGTATAAAAAAGATGACGCCTTAATCGTTTAGTCGACTCGAGTTCTCCCCCCCCACCCCTTTTAACGTTTACGACCGGAAAACAACATTATCGTGGTAACAACAATATTATCACCGAAACACCTGATAGTTCACGATTTACAGTAACCTAAATATGATGTTTATTCAATTTTATACGGATAATACGTTACGTAAACCTCCTGCAAATTTTATTTACTATACCGTCGAATATCAAACAGGATATTACGATAACGCTTCTGTATTAATGTATTTGCAACATGAAAAACATGTTCTTTTGTTCACGAAGTAATTACAAAAATATAAGATAAATTTATTTCTGTAATAATCTAAGAAGAAACAAAAATTAAACAGCGTTAACTTTATTTTTAATACGATGCTTTATTTTTTGTTCGAGCTGTAACTGTAAAATGTTACGATTACGTAAGGTTACGTTATCTCAACGACAGAGTTACCAACATATGTAAGTAAAAAACTATTTCAAAATTACTACGACTTTCTTGTCTTAACAAAATAATAATAAAAACGATAAAAAAACCAATTACTGTTAATGCTAGGTAGTCATTAAATTACCGAAGAGAAAAATTAATCTAATCGTTAATTTATTAGATATTTACCTGGGTATTATACTGTATTTCAACAAAGTTCGTTTGCATGTGCGATTTCACCTTTAACAATTATTAAACCGAACTGAAATTTTTGTTCACTAATTAAAATCGAATTTCTTCTCGAATAATATATGCTACATATTAACAACACCATCTTTGAGAATCTTTACTCATTTAGGAAATTTGTGCGTTTTAAAAATTCAATAAATAAACAGCAGGTTATTTTACACATACTAACGAGGAAGTCGTTCTTTTTAAAATAACAAACTCTGCAACAGAATTTCCGGGTCGAGGAAAAAGATTCATCACAAGAATTATTGAATTTAGGAAATCCTGTTTACTTACCCCTTCCAAATAATTTCGATTGCTGTAGAAAAATTATCACATTGCAACTTAAATCCACCTTCAGGAAGAAATATAAAAAATATTGCGTTAAAACTTTTAGACTCCATAAGCATCCTAAATCAACAAAAACATTGTTATAAAAAAATGCAATTCGAGGCGAAAAATACTCAAAAGTATAGAAACGTTTGGGCATTTCCTCGGCCTCTTATAGAAAATAAAGAAATCGTAGTCTAGCGATTAACAATTAAATTCGGGAAAAATGATTAAGAGAGAAATTTTTTCTTCAATCGTCGATGTTCTACGATCAGAAGTGCAGTCTGATGACTAAGATAAAAGTAATCTTAAATAAAATTGAAACGTAGTTGTAAAGACTTTCTTCTTCAAAAACACATAAACGTAAAACAAATTAACGAAAACTACCTACACTATCAGTAACGGAGATTTTGAATTAAAACGATTTCCCATATTCCTTACACATACAAAGCGTATCACGAAATCTCCCGGGACAGTCATTACCTATTCTACTCGTGAAAATAATAAATTCGCGTAAACATGTCCTAAAATACTCAGTTTCATTAACCGAGTTACGGCTAGTAAAAGATTTCGCTCGGATTTCAGCCACTCCGGTGAAATGAGGTTGTAATGAAATTTTTAAGGACGTTGATTAAGGGTCATAATTAGTGATTTCTTATGGTTTTTGACCTGAAAATTCGTATAAAATAGGTCCCAGGACCGTATCTGCAGTTGGGTTTTGAGAAATCTGAGGGGAAAACCCCATTTTTTTTATGTACGCCGTACAATAACTTTGTTGAATGGGTAATAAACACAAAACTGTTGAACAAAACAGAAAAACGTTCAGAAAAATTTTAATTTTATTTAGAAATAGTACAATAGACAAAACTAAATTAAAAGTAACAGTTTATAATAAAATATTCATAAACGAGCCTGCCATTTTCAACACATTTCTTGGCACGTTTCTGTACTGTTTTTGTTGCTCTTTTTAGTTCTTCAGGGCTGTCCTTAAGTTGCTCAGCCGCATCCGTAACTCAAGAGAATGTATTTTTGTTTTGTACACAACATTTTTCATCCATTACCAGACGCAAAAATCTAAAGGTATTAAAACAAGCGAATATCACAATATTAGATCAAACATAAAAAACGGGAATTTTTTTAATCTAAATCTATTGATTTTCACACGATTTTTCAAAAAAACTACGGCAAATACAGATCTGGGACCTATTTCATTCGAATTTTCAGATCAAAACCATAAGAAATCATTAATTCCGCCCTATAACGACCTAAAAATTTCAGTACGACCTCATTTCACCAGAGTAGCTGAAATTAGATTGAAATCTTTCACTAGCCGTAACTCGCAACCGATGCATTTTAGGACATATGTTTATGCGATTTTTTTCCATTATTTTCCCCGAATACAATAAGTTATGAAAGCGTATCACTTCGTCATACACACTGTACACACAGAAATTACTATTGCAGGAGAGGAAACAAGAATACAACGACAGCCAAATACGAACTTTGGTTAACTTACTAAAACAGAAAAAAGCAAATTACGGGACTTTTTGAAGCTATATCGTTTAATAAACAAGTTTCAGATTGCTTTACGCTCTACATTGTGAAGCGGACCTTGGTCTCCTCTACAACCAGTCTCCATTCGTCCTTATCTGTGTCACTTCCCTCCAGTTTACCACACCAATGCCTCTCAAATCTCCTGTCACGTCCTGCAGCCATCGAGTTCTGGGTTCATCTCTTCCTCTCGGTAACCTGATTTCTATATCCAAGATTTGACTCGGTTGTCGATATGCTGACGTTCTTTGTAAATGACTTAGCCAGCCGATTCTCCTAAATTTGATGAATCTTACAATATTTCTTTTTGCAATATAGTTTATATTTATTTATCTACCTTAACCTTCATTCCATCCTCATTGAGAAGACCGTATATTCTCATTATTATTTTCCTTTCAAACACTAGCAGCGATTTTGTCTCCTCATTTCAGAGTCCTTGCGTCGATACCGCAAGTTATCATCGGTCTGATTAGTGTTTTGCACATCTTCAGTTTAGTATTACGGGAGACAAGTTTTAGATTTTGAACGCTCCAATTCGCAAAATACAGTTTGCTACTCAGCATTATTCTTTTTTTAATTTCTTTGGACACTATTTTTATAACGATATCGTACCGTATATATCGATGGAATCGACACCGATACGTTTCAAATCGACATAGAGATACGTAAACGAAGAAGATATACTAAGCCAAAAAACTGAGGCAGAGAAATTTTAAAAAAATTTGTAAAATCGCAACCCGACATATACGCCACTTAATTACTTCCTAGGTGTTACTACACTTCCTAGTTACTTACTTACTAAGCTGTGCAAATTTGCATTTTATTAAAAAAATTAGTTTTCACAGATCCATAAAAATTTAGGAGTAAATATAATCACCGTTAATATTGTTTATGGTAAAACTACTAACATATACCACCTACCTACATATAAAAAAATAATTCAAACTGTGTATGCCATCCCTGCCTCTAGAAAAGAATTACCAAGAGTCAAATATCACCGTTTTTCAAGTTCAACTTTATCGGTAATAAAAAGAAGAGAGATAGGTAAATAAACCGCTGGACCGATCTTTTACCTAGAGAGAATACGATTAAATTGCTTTTCGTTTCGTCCATCTAGGACCAATAATCGTTTACTTACGATTTTTTCCGTAAATCCTTAGAATCACAAAAATAGGTGTACGCATCGTAACAAAATGGCCACCGCAGGTAACTGTTTAAATAAAAAAATTGAAGGTTTTGAAACATCAATAGGAAACAATTGATAGGTCTTGATAGGAAAAAAGCGGGTAAGTTTCAATTTTTTTTAAATCGGTCGAGCAACCGGCTTAAGTTTTTTTGGAACATTTCAAACGGATCGACCCGTATAACAATTTTACGAGAAGAAGTTTCAATATGGAGAAAGGAAGTAGTTATTTTGATTAAGATTAGTATGAAGCGTAAATCACCGTTTCTAACAGGCGGGCAGATTTGTACGGTATATCATTTTTCAGCCTTACAACAAATTAAAAAATTATAGATGAAACAACGAAAATAAAAACACAAGCAAAACCACGCGGTAAAATTATGCGTGGAGTGATTTTTATTTATTATATATATATATATTACACGGACAGGACAAGGAGTACGAGCAGATGATTAGGAGGTGAGTAGAAAACAACACGATATAGTCAAATCCGGCATCCCCCTTTATTCCTACTAGACAGAAGTGCGCGGTGGTCGTTCGGCAGAGAAGGAAAGACGATAACAGAACAGAGGGAAGGTTGAACACCCCTCTAGATCGTTCCCACTCTAGCTTATTGATCGGCGCAGGGTTACTCTATCACAGCTGCGTCAGTTAACATCTTCTCTGTGTCGGTCTACTCTTTCTATTACACACACGCGCACTATTATCATTCTTATATAAACTGTAATGTTATCGCTTCACTAAAATACACACGCACCCTTTAATTCGCTAGCGGCAGATACGACTAATATTCTCATTTAAGCTCCATCACTTCATAAAAATTAATTGATTCCGAGTTCTTTTCTTAAAACGACGTACATTACTGGATTTATTAAAAACGCATGAAATTATTAACTGAATTTCAATTAAGCCAGAGATGAATTTGGAATATTATAATAATTTCAAACGTAATAATAAGACACGAATATTCAAGATCGACCGGACCAGTAAATATTCACCGAAAATATTTTTTCTTTTGTAACGCTACAATTTCAAATTTAATTAAAATTATACCGGTTCTTTAACTACACTTTATTATGGCTGTTAACATAATATTGTAAATAATAAACCGTGGAAATCTAACCACGCACGAAATTTCAAAATAAATCATCACAATATAAAAATAGTTTTTTTTGTGATTCTTTAAAATCGATTACATCTTTAATTTACATTTTTAAATTTTATAAATTAAAATATGGACAGGTATAGGAGTAAAAAACCTTCTGATGGAAAGAGTAACCTGCGTCGCGATAAAAACAGAATTAAGAACACAGAGACGATATATAAAATACGGTACTGTTCTCTTTAACGTTACAACCTTTTTCGTTTGTCACAAATTGTTTTTTTCCTTTAGGCCTTTTTTTTGTAGGGCTACCAAAATAAAAATAAAACTAAAAAAAGTTAAATTAGAAAAAAATATTCTAAAAAATTACTTTAAGTATTTAAAATAAATTTAACAGTTTCAAATTCTTTTATTAAAAAAATAATGAAAAAACGAAGATTGTAAATTATAAAACAACTGATTTATTGCCAACTTAATTACAGAAATGAAAATGAATTAAAAGAAGATCCTGAACGTTTTTTCATAGAATCGTTACATTAATAAAACATTACAAAGATAAAATATAAAACTTTATTACGGTATTATTAAAAGAAGATTGTTGACGGTTTTCACTCGTCAGGATTCTCTTAGACGATTAAATCATAAAAATTTGTAATAATAATATACCTAATCGTAACGTAAAATACGTATACACAAATTAAGAGTTATAAAATAATCGTTTGACAAAAAATTATAACGCTTACAAAAAAGGTTTGTTTAAAGTTTTATACAAATGTAGTGAAGCGTATACATAATAACAACCTTTGTGTAAGTTGCATGTTTACCAGTAAAAAGGGAAGAAAAATAACCCAAAACAGGCGCAACAGTATCGTGTGTGTGTGTGTATATATATATATATATATATATACACACACACAAAGAAAATTTCGTCTTATCTTCTTATTTAAATGTATTCAAATTACACGGTGGTAAGATCAAATCAAGTTAAAAATTGCTTGAATATGTTTAATCGTACACTTACGAGAAAGCACAGGTAATCAAGAAACGTCTAAGCTATACACACTAAAACGACGTAAACGTGATAACGATTACCCCCTTAGAAAAGGAAAACGGAAATTGCTTAATTTTTAAAAAAAATTTATTCGGTATTAGATTTTTTTAATAACAACTGCAAACTAATTTATTATAAGTAAATTAATTAATTAACCGATTAAAAGGAAAAGAAGAAAAATAGCCGGTCGGATGACAGCAAATATTTGAAGTGCGTGATTTTAATTGAAACCAGAATCTAAAAGACGTAGTAATCGTACACCGAAATCGAGGAACCTCACTTAGTAGTCGCAATACGTTATATAAATTTTGTTTGCGATCTTATCAAATTAACCGCTACTCTGCCGTTCAACATAATCGGGTGTTAGATTTCTTTCTTTTTTTAACGAGGAATTTTTATTTTTGCACGTTACCTCTTATTTCTCAAAAAATTTTGATCTTTGTCACTTCACAGGATCTCCCATGTATATAGTACATGATTACGAACATTCATCGGTTTCCAAACCGTGTGGCACGGGTTATGAAGCAACATTTGAACAGGTAATTAATAACACACTGCAAGGAATATTAATTCACCGTTAATTATTTAATCGCAATAACAAATCGCCCGTGTGAGCGAGAGCTATACAAATTAATAGTTTTGAAAATAAATAAATAAATACGGAGTAACACGAAGTTCTCCCGGGACTTTCATATAACCATCTATTCTACTCGTGAAAATAATGGAAAACCTTTATATAAACATACGTCCTAAAATGCTTCGTTTGCGAGTTACGGCTAGTGACGTTCGGATTTCAGCCACCCTGGTGAAATGAGGTCGTACTGAAAATTTTAGGAATTAAGGAGCAAAATCTGAAAAATCGAATAAAATAGGTCCCGGAACCGTATATGCAGTAGTTTTTGAGAAATCTGGAGTGAAATCTAATAAATTGAGACCCTCTGAACATGCAGTAAGACTTACATTTATAGCCAAAATAGGGATGTAAGCAGAGCGTTAAAACATTAGCATTGTCGCAATTATATTAATATAGTATTTGATTTTTTGTTACCTCTTTTCTTAAAACATATAAATTATAAACTTATGATTTATCGTCAGTATTACCGTATCTGCAATCTTAATAAGAAATGTGAAAAAGAGTGTCAGAATAAATTTAACGAGTTATCCCAAACAATTTAACAGATGGATTACAAAAAATTAAAGTTTGGGAGAAGCTGCTCTAAATTAAAACCCAGAGGAGGCTGCTTGAAGGTCGAAAATGTTGATTAATCGTTTATGTACAGCACGGTTATGTATTTAACACAATGTTAATGTCTCGGTGAATGAAAATATCTAACACAGCTGTTGACGTTAATTTTTTTAAAAATTAATGTGATTTTCAAAAAACAGGCCACCCGTAAAAGTATAATTTTATATAAATTAAATTAACATGGCGATAAGATAGAAAAGAAAAAAAAATTCGTAAGCAAAACCGACTGTACTTCAATCATTACAACATATGATTGACAGGATGAGATTAAATTCAGTTACGAAATAAAATTTCTACAAAATATTTACCGCGTTGTCGTAGGATTGCATTTCGCATTCGATCGAAATCAAGAAACGAAATATCGATTTCACATTATCAAGCGCAATTTTTTTTAAATCGAATATAAAATGCGAGAGAATTTATAATTACGATTACGTTAGAAATCGGTCATACAACTGTATTATTCATTCAAGAGAAAAATTAGTACAATGATATACGAAGCGGCGTCCGTCTCAATATCTACGGAGACCTTCTTTTACTCCAATCGTAAAACGATACTGTAAAATCCACAAATTATGTAGAATTAATAGAATGTGACAACGTTCAATCGACCAATAAGATGTTAAGAAAATATTATTCACCATTTTTATGCGATTTTAATTATCGAATCCAGCCGGCGGCTGGATTCGATATTTAAGTCAAGAAAGTAAACATTGCAAAATAAATTTTCCGACATTATGTATTTTAATAAAAAAATTTTAAATAAACTGTAATTCTGTTATCTCACAAAAGATAGATGGCATGAAGGATAAGACCGTCGCCGCAAAATAAAGGATAACCGAAACGAAGGCGCAGAAACATAAACTATACGACACCACAGAAAGGAAAACGAAAGGACAGACTAGAAAACATAAAACAGTGGCGGGTTCACCGAAGTTTACCTCGAGTAAACTGCTATCCTACACCGAGACAATCGACTCCAATTTCCGGATACATCGGCAAGTCGTATACCGGTAAGTCGGTGTGACTGCGCTGTAGTACACGCGTGGTTATGAAAGGAAGAACCCGGAGGAAGAGACCAAGGTTCCAAAGATCCACGGCAATTCTCTTAATTCACACCCGGCACCAAGAAAATGTAGCAGATGTTAACTGTACGTCGGCCGCATGAAAGCGACTGCACACTCGGTCTAAAAGCCATTGTCTGTAGTAGTAGTAGTTTGTTAACTTTTCCTGATGACAGTCGTTTAATCGGGCCGAACCAGAAACAAACTGGGCGTTTATAACCCAAGCAATCACCCCGCACGAGGTCAGGCTCGAGGTTGCTTGCCGAAGTATCATACATGCTCTCTCGTCCTGAAACCTCTTGGAAAACAATACTTTGACAACGATCACAACTGCATCGTGTCAGTAGATGCGTCCTTTGTAAATTCGAAGACTCTGCTCGATATTAGGTACAGCAGTCTCGGTCACAGAACAACCTGCCCAGTCCCTGCACCGGGTTGTAGAAAGATCTTCACTTCGGACGCCTCTAGACGTTCTAATTCACGACGGGAGAGCGTCGATCCGAGTACGAATAATCTAGACCCAGGATCGATAACGACAAAGAACACAGCCCGGTCTGGTTCCCTGAACTCATGACCGTTTACGGACTTACGGTCTGATGGAATTTGGCCGTCCAGTATGAGCAATTCATGCTTCTCGAAGTCATTAACCGAGCGTCGCACGACAGGAACAACTCTATAAATTTATTTGTTCCGTCATTCGTGGAATGAACAATACAAATAAATTACTACATCTGTATATTTGCTTATTCATATCTGATTTATATTGTGATGCATGCTGTAGACTTATATCAGATATATAACAGTCGAATGATGTAATTTCATGTCAAAACACATGTATAGACATGTCAATGACTTAAGTAATAATTCAACGCGATGAAATTTTCTTCAGTACGAGTTCAGCTCTCGGTATGACCTGCTCTTTGGTTGTGGTAGTGCTTTCATCATACAGATATTATAAAGATTGTTTTATAAGCGATGCCATAAATTTAGTGAAAAACCTTTCTGACAGACGACTTTTGCTATCATTTTATTGAACATGCAGATTTGTTAAATTGTGCGTGCGTTTCGCGCCGTGTTTTATCGCACTCCACGGTGAAACAATTTTATGAAGTATTTTAAGTAATTAAGTATTTATAAATTAAAACTTAAGTACTTTTATAAGTATTTCTGTAATATTTCAGTTTACTTTTATTCGTTAAAACAATTTGAATTTTATAATGAATAAAAATTCTCCACGTATTTTTTTGGTTCGTTTACGCAGAATTAACCACGAATAGTCAACAAAAACCGGTATAGAATCTGCTGAAAACTGTTTACAAACATTATTTTGACTGTCTTGGGAGACCAAGGTAAATCCTGGGCTCTAGGATTTACGTTAAACTACCCGGTGGTTAAATGGAAGAAAAGAGCATTTGCCTTTTGGCGTATGATTTGGTGAGAGTCTACTAACCATTATGATGACTTCTATTTTTGCTTAACAAATGTTACCGATTTCAATTCAAACAATAAAAGCAGTATCGCATACCCAAATGTTCATTCGGCTATGAGACCGGTACTTCACGGTGTTGATTTACCGATTTCGATCGCTCCAACTTTTTGGAAAGAAATATCTGATTCCCCAGAAGGCTCACCCGATGAATCCTCAACTTCAATAGATCTAATTACATTCCAGAAGAATCAAATACTGTACCTCACCTCATCACACAAGCAGAACTGAGCGACCTAATTCGTGACTCGTATTTGTCGATACAACATGCAGAAACTCCTACGTTAACGTCTTAAAAGAATGGAATTTATTAAACAAGAATAATAAAATTTCAGTATATAGAAATCGAAACCAAAATTTACTGAAGTACTTTGGAAGAGATGGTTTAATTTGTTCCTGCCGTGATATTAGGGAGCTAATGTCTGAACTGGAATTGAATATGTTATTCATGATCAGCGTTTATTTATAGGCTCATCAAAAAGAAGCTTAAAAGGCAGTGTTGTTGCATAAGTCGAATAAGCTTTTTCTATACGGTAGCGCATGCTGTAGGAATGAAAGGAACATATGAAAGTATGTTAAAAACTTTAAATTCTATTAAGCATGGCGAATCATTGTCGACATGAAAACGATAGGACTTCTTCTCGATCTCCAGACTGGCGTTACAATATATGTTTTTCTTGTGTTTGAGGGATAGTCGGGCTACAAATAAACACTACGCAGTTAAAGACTGGCCAGGAAGAAATCAGTTTACTCCAGGAAAGGAAAATGTTGTCGAAGCAGATGATATTATTTTACCACCTCTACCCATAAAACTAGGCCTGATGAAGAATTTTGTAAAAGCATTAAATAAAGATGGAGACGGCTTTAAATATTTAGCTGAGGTTTTTTCACGATTAAGTTAAGCCAAATTAAAAGATGAAATATTCATCGGGCCACATATAAGAACATTAATTTATGAAAAAATATTTAACAGCAAACTGATTCCTAAAGAACTAGCAGCGTGGAAGATGCTGCTAGTTCAAAGATACATTCGAAGATGCTGGTTTTCTTGGAAAGAAAAAAGCTGAAAACCATGACCGGCTTATAAATAAACTCTTAGTGAACTACAAAAATTTAGGCTGCAGAATGTCACTGAAAATTCATTTTTTACATTCTCATTTAGATTTTTCCCTTTAAACTAGGGTGACATCAGCGACGAAGAAGGAGAAAGACTCCACCAAGATATATTGCAGATGGTACAACATTATCGAAGCAGATGGGATGAATCTAAGACGAGCGACTACTACAGGATGAAAAAAGAGAAGATATCACTGAACACAAATGGAAACTAACAAAAAAAAATTAAGATAAACGTAAACGTCTGCAAAATAAAAGTAGGAATTTTAATCGTAACTGTTATTATTATTTTTGTATTCTATTATTTAAGAAGTTTCTGAATATTTTAAAGGGTTATAACTAAAACTCTAAGGGTGATGAAGAAAAACTAATTTCATTTTAAGATTTAGCATAAAAAATACATTCTAATTCACCTAATTTTACCTCAGTTCCAGATTTTTTTTTGTTGACCTGTGTAATAGAACAACCTCTGTTATTATCTATCACTCTAATTTGTTAAGGTTTAACAATTATTGCCTCTTTTCACAGAGGCGGTCCATTTAAAGTAGAATTGGTACCGACAATGACTTGAATAGAGATCTGCTTTCTCTGAAAACGGACGTTAATTATAATAAGCAATATCTTTAGTGAACGTATCTTCAGTAGAGATAAATCTCACTCGCATTCGACGGTCTTAGGTAAGCCGATGAGTAAATTTAATTCGGCTTTAAGGCAATGCGAAACTATTTTGCTCCTTAATTTCCTGAGTATCTTAGAAGTAGAACTTATTTTTCTCGAGTACGAGTTTAATATTTTCTTTAAAATTAGATCCTTAAATGAAACAATGAAATTACAATCTTTATGAAAATTTCGTACTTTCTTTTTTTATTTAATCGACTATATATATTTTTTTGTAATAATGAACTTACGTCATTTCATTAGCGATAACATTTATTTCATTATTTATGTACTTACAGCAATATATAAAGCGGAGAGTAGCGTTTTTACATTTAATCCGGAAGGTACTGGGATTATCCCTGTGAGGGTTTGCATTTCTTTATACAAGCTAAACAACTTTAATATCAAATTTATAAGTATAAATTAATTAACAAACCGTAGCAGATTTAAGCCAATAATTTTCTTTTAACATATTTGAAGTTATACGTATAAACTTTAAATATACGCGTAAAATTGAAAAAAATGTAACAGAAAAATGTGCGTTCGGAAATTCCACCGTTAAATACAAACTATATAAAGTTAGAATGTGACAAAATATATCTAGTGAAACGGGGGGTTCTCAACCCACACGTCTACAATGACTGTACAGGTTAAATATCAACGGACAAATGCTTTCACATTACTCCTTTCGTACCGGAGCCAAGCAAACGAAGTAGATCCATTTCGTACTAAACAATCATAAATTAAAATAAGACTAGGGTCTGTGCAATTTTATTGTGTTTTTAAATATGACAAAAACGTATCGTAAAAAAACGAAATAAATTATCGAAGTGCTAAATGCGACCAAAGTGACAGAATTTAAGACTTTTCTACTTAAAGGAAAACTAGTTTTAACATATTTTTATAATATAAACACAAAATAATTAGACTTTGGACCGACCTCAAATCAACTAACAATCGGGACTTCTTGAGTAAATGCATTACCGATATAAAAAAATCAGCTCAAATATTTCCGGAATATAAATTCGTACGACCAGCTACAAGTAAACAACATTATTACATTAATATGCAATTGTAATAATAATAATAATAATAATAATAATAATAATAATAATAATAATAATAATAATAATAATAATAATAATAATTACATTATTATGTCTTAATTATCACAAACAAGATATTAGAAAAAGTGAACCTGAAAATAATAAACTTTTCTTTACAACAAACAGATAAAATACAATGATAAAGAAAATTTCAACGAAAACTCTCTTTCAATTCCTTATTGAAAAACCATTCGGTTTTGTTTTATTACAATTTTATTTATTAAAAGCGACTACCGGACGACTGGCAGTAATAGAGTAGTAATATTAAGACAACAATTCGAACAACCTAGTTAAATACACGTGTTACAGTAGTGACCTCAAAAAGATTAATGTAGTCTAGTTTTATTATCTTTTTCTCCTTCCTTTCTTCCACCAATGAGAACTGAACAATAACTACTACTAAAACGTGGGCCTGAGTTGAAGTGTGTAATGAAAATAACTAAAAAAAAATAAATGAAATATATATATATATACATAAAAATAAAAAAAACAGCAACAAAATGGAGTAGAAAATTTTACGAGTAAAAAGAATATAAAAGTGGACACCGTAAAAAGGATAAGCGTAGAAAAAAAAAACAAAATAAGCGTAGAAAAAAAAAACAAAATAACCGTACCCTTCCACCGCGTACGTTGTAGTGATTTTGAGTATGTACAAAACTTATAAGTTTCAAGGCGAAAACCGCAATGAAATAAAATGGTTGAAGGTTAAATAATAATACAGTGAAAAGAGTAAATAGACCAACACGAATATTTAACGTTAGGTTGTCCGCTGTGGAACGGGGTGGTGGTTAACATTTTTAAAAGCAATAAGGCGTGTATTAAACTTTTATTGCTCAAATTTTTATAACGTATGCGCAATAAAAACTTCCTTTTTATCAGCGGGACATTTTATAAGTTTATAGTGAAAATTTTAAAAAGTAAAAAAAATTAAATACTTATAACAAATAAACGTAATAAATAGGTTGCGGAATAAGATTATTTATAAAAAGATGCGTAACCAGGATTGGGCTAACGACTTCCTGACCCCGTAGCGGAAGACACCCACACGCCAACTACCCCCCGCGTTCCGAGCTCTTACGGGTCATCTTGGAAACCTCGGCTTTTGACATATTCCAGTCCGCCTTGACCAGGATGCCACCAGTGACATTCCCATCGGTGTACTACTATTTAACGAACTCAAATCTCACAGTCTTAAGCAAAACTGAAAAAGATCTAACTAAACAAAGGAATTGAACTATCTACTCATAAAAGGTAAAGGTGAGTTCAACACGAACACGGAACAATAACAACACAGTAACAATGAAATAAACAAAGGACAAGAACAACAAACAAAAACATAATTTATAAAACAAAACATCATCAAAAACCAACATCAAACAAAAAAAGGAAAAATCCAAGCAGAGCTCTCTAGATCCCCTCCCCCCGCAAGTAATCCTTTCCTTTGCTAAGTACACTATAAAACTCTCCACTATTGCCCATTCGGCCTGGGTCCTCCAGTTTACAAGGAGATCCAACGCGACCCGATAATATCAAGCTGACAGATGGTATCCGTATGCATTAACTTGTACTTAGAGCACTCAAAAAGAATCTCACAGAGCACACATCCTAGAATCTACCAGGCCGAATTTCTGCAGTCTGCCCCATGGCCGGAAAGAAATTGCGTCACATATTTATTAGGGTGCACTCAAGAGGCGTCCCGCAAACCAACAACATTTGGAGAGACATCATGTGTATAACGCCCACCATCCCATCTGGCCTGCCACAAGACATTGTCATGTCGTTCAATTTCTCGAACTTTCTTAGCGATATACTGCTGCTGCTTTTCAGACGCAATCAAGTCTATCGGTTTTACGCCTGCAATCACCAAGACTGCCTCCCGTGAAATAGTACGGTAACAACACGTTACCGTTAACAATATTAGGCGTTGAGCCCTTAATATGTCCCGATAACTTTTATTTTTAACCCATCCGCCCAAACAGGTCCCGCGTACAGTGTAATAGCCTCACACACACCTTTATATAGAATGCTCATGCTCTTAAAGTTAAGACCCCGATCAGGATTGACCACACGTCGAATAACGAAGAGGGCATTGCAGGCTCTCTTCGCGCCGCATTAAAAGTGCTTCTTAAATTGCAGTTTCTCATCGAGAAACACCCCAAGGTACTTTTGAACCTGAACGTAGTTTATACGCCGACTCACTGCCAAACGGCCTTTGAGGAGAATCATCGTGATCTTTCCCGGGCTAAACGTCATCTTGTGTCGATGACCCCACAGCTCAAGCATCCTGCAAGCCCGAGTGGCTCATCGGAACCCCGTAGGGGAAGACACCCGCCTTGTGGCACCTCCGGTCGCCACACCACTCCCTTGTTCCTAGCCCTGATGGGCTTTAACGGAGTCGTCTTTCGCCCTCTAACTTTATACATCTCATAATAATAAGCCACCCCTCGTTGGGATGCAACTGATGTAAATACTTCGGTAGACATTTACATCGGTGTTTTATAAACTCAGCTTTTGCCTTCGCTGCAGGCCTCATCCGGACAGTTTGAATGTCCTGCATCGTTGCCCTCTGAACTAGCTAACCGAGTTCGCGGAAGCACGCCCGAGTGGCTCAGTTAAAATATGGTGACCGACGTGATGAAAATCAGCATCCGAATTTAAAATGTTAGTTTCGAGAAATTACTGCCGAGAAGCGGGTGAAATAACCGCCTATCAGTGCCGTAACCGTAAGATTGTACGCGATCCGATACAGTCACTCCCGACAAACGACCCAGCCATAATAGTGTCAAGAATTTCATGACAAGCTAAATAAAAAACTGAGGAACGAAGTGATTTTCCGTCAAATGAGCAGAATATACGGTTTTACTTAACCGCAATAGGTACTACGTTTCTTTCTTTTCTATTAGAGTTATCGCATTTATTAGTTGGAAAATTTGCATTCTCAATATCTTTAATTATGTTTTGCCGAATAGGAGCAATAACATTACAAATAAGCGCCTCTGTTTTTCTTCTAGCAAACAAAAATTTTGTTTTTTAAGGTTTAAAGGTTTTTTAATAAGCTTAGACGTGTACAGTTCGAGGTTTTAAAGCTAAGTTCATCTTTTGCAGAATGAAATGCCAACGCTGCTTCTTTAGCGGCAAAATATAAGCTACTTGTAACTTTTGTGTAGGTTTTTGTCCTTAAAGAATTTGACCAAATTAGTTCTTGTGATTGCAGCGACAGCCATTTCGTGTTTATCAGTTCCCATGTGACATTCAATGTTTCCACGACCCCGATGAGATATTGAAAACGCTGCACTACAAATGCAACATGACACTCACTTGTTTAAATCTAAACTCATGTCTTAGTTTATCATTAAATGTACACTTCCTTTTATCCATGGCAAAGCTAACCGAATAAGACAATTTGTAGTTAAATTACAACTCACAACTGAAAATACACGAGCCGCAACACAAATCTAAACTCAACAGGCCATTTGACGGGCATCGTAGCGGTATCACATCACAGGCTCGACAAGTTCTGCCGGCAGGCAGGGGGCAGTTCGTGCGCGTCACAGCTCTTTTTATTGAAGGAACTTGACAATAGCGACAGTGCTGCCAACTACCACCACAACAGGAACCAAAAAAATGTCGACCGATTTTAAATTGGTCAAATGTTCAAAGTATATTATTTATATTTATTTTATGATTGTACAGCAGAGTGGCCGGGAAGTCACCGTACCCCCTAAAGTTAGAACTAAAAATTTGTAATGAGTTATAAATGAAAAATGCGATATAATAACGAATTATTTTATTTACTCATTTGATACATAGTATTAATTTTAATGGTCCAGCGCGTCTGTGTTCACCCTCATGTTGCATCGGACGCATAATTCTATACGTCGCCACATCCTCTGTAACATGCAACGGAACATTTTTGGTGTTACGTTATGGAAGGCGTTCCTCCAGCGTCAAGCGATTCATTTGTGGTGTAGCGACCTGCAGATACGTACGCCTTGATAATTCCCCATATGAATTAATTGTCTGGTGTGATGAGATCAGGACATCGTGGTGGCCATGAAAAGGAGCTGATGACGCTGGAGTACCGCGGCCAATCCAACGTCCTGAAATTTTTCATTCAGAAACGCGCGGACAGATAGAGCAAAATGTACAGGTGCTCCATCATGCTGCAACCAAGAGATCCTTCCCTTGAAGCTGTGCTATTAACCGTGCTCCAACATCTCCAAATAAGTTTGTGATTCACTGGCCCGTCAAAGAAATAATGATCTAACAAATGACGAGCTGTCATTTCAGTCCATATCATGACGTGGGATGGATGTTTTCAAACAATGTCTTTGGTCGAAAGGATTTTCTTTCGACCAAAACAACACATTTCTGGCCCGTGAACTGCGACAGATTGCACATTCGTCGATAAAAAGCACCTTTCCACGGTGCACTGCATTTGACATTTCATTGATGAACATCGGACGAAATAACCTAACTTTCAAGTCCTTTTCATACGGTCTTGCATTGTCGTCCGCGGTATACGAAGTTCAGCTGATCGCTTACGAGTCAATTTCATCGGGGATTGTTCAATGGAACGTGCAAGAGCAGCACATGTTTCTAACCGCGTTAATTTTCGTCCAGTCCGCGGACTACCTTTAACACTACCTAATTCAAACGCACGTTTTTCCCAAGCCAACATAGTCGTTTTTTGGTGGGGGCGGCTTATTAAACCGTTACCGAAACATGTCACTAATTAGCTTCATTGTTTGATTCGTATGTTGTCGTTCACGAACCCATACACTTGTCACTTACCGCTCCTCGACGCTGCAACTACTCGTGTCAGCCATTTTGGCATAACTGTCTTTTACTCAGTGTGTGACGTTGTAAAGAACTGTTAGCAAACAACCCCCAACGAAAATACCGTATGTTCTAAACACATATCCTAACTCATAATTTTCGTTAACTTTTAAGGGTACAGTGACTTTCCGGCCACAATGTAGATTAAGAACTGCGGAGATTTTATAACATCAAACATTTTCGCGGACGAGTATTGAAAAAGCGGACTGTCCGCGGTAATCGCAGACGTCTGGTAAGCCTGACTAAGAACACGCTCTCATTTCTGAAATTGCGGGTTAGTGAAAGAATTCCATTAAAATCCGGTATCAAATGTCTGATTTTAAGTAATGTTACGCAAAACATACCATTAGTATAGGAATCAATAAATAATATCGGCTTACAATTTGGTGTAACATGAAGGTAAAACTTTATTCATAAATTTGGTTCTTAAGATGTAGAAAACCTCATGCATCCTCATTCATCCTCTGAACAATTATCTAAACGGTAGTTACCGGAGGCTAAACAGGAAAAAAAAGAAAGATGTTGAAAACCGGCGACCGTAGACTCCTATTATTCGATCGTGATAAGTGTAAATGGTACGAGGAAACTGTCTTTTTGCGAACAAAATAAATTGTAAGGTGTTAAAGGAGATCGCACTGTACAAAAAGATAAACGACTACATGACAGAATCCCCTTTGCTTATTATCACCAAGAAACCCCTTCAACAAGACTGCTTACTACTTAAGTAAATAAAAATTGGGTTTTCCCAGTATTACTACACTGTCAAAGTAATAAAAAAAAAAAAATTTGTAATCCAAAAACTATTATTAGTACTCCATAAATGAATCAAAGTATCATCCAAAATCTTGAAATGCAACTTTAGTGTTCCGTTAAAATATTTAAGGGATCGGTTTATTTTAACTAAATTACCGTATTTATTCGAGTACCCCGCACTTTTTTTCTTGGAATTGGAGAGAAAAAAATAAGGGTGCGGGGCTTACTTGAAACATAGCCTTTAGCCAGGATAATTTATGTAAAGTAAACGTTTACTTAGAAGTACCTAAATTCAATCGCATAAATATAGTTACATTAGGCTTTCGTTTATCAATAACGGATGCCGCTTATACACAATACATCCTTAATTATTAACATCCTGTTCATATTATCGATAGGAACGAAGTTACGGTATTTTTATAAAACTGATTCATTCTATATAGGCTGCATCCGGTTCTAGTGACACTACAGTTACAGTATCAGTTACCCATCGTCGTCTTGTCTATTCGCCATAGTCACTGTACTGTTTGTATATGTGGACGGTTATGTGCATTTTATCTGTTTAGTTTATCTTGTAAAGTTTAATAGGGTGATTTATTTTAATTGCGGCATTAAAATGAGTACAAAAGGACAGCGTCTACGATCTTTTACAATAAATGAAAAACTGCGCGTTGTAGAAGAGGCTGAAAAAATTGGAAATCGGGCGGCAGGAAGAAAATTTTACGTAGATGAAAGCTGCATTCGAGACTGGCGTAAGAAGAAACAACTTCTGGTGAAAGGCACTGGTAATAAAAGGGCTTTTCGTGGCTTAAAACCAAAATACACAGACGTAGAAAAAAAATTGTATAACTTTGTTACGGAAAAAAGGAAATGCGGTTATGGTGTCGCGTCAGAAATTTGCCAATCATATGCTTGCGAAATCGCTAAATCATTGAATAAAGTTGATTTTAAAGCAAGCCGGGATGGATAACACGATTTTTTGCACGAAATGATTTGTCAATAAGACGAAAGACGACCGTTTCTCAACGACTTCCAGACGCTTATGAACAAAAAATATTACATTTTCACAAATACATAATAAATCTTAGAAAAGATAAAGGCTATTTGCCTTCCCAAATAGGAAACGCTGATTAACCCCCGTATATTTTGAAATGCCATTTGAAAAAACCGTAAACAAAAAATATGAAAAGAGTGTTACGATTTGCACTGGTGGCAATGAAAAACAAAGGTGAAGTGTTATTGCTTTGCATTTTCTGATGGATCAAAATTACCTCCGTACAATGTTTTTAAAAGAAAAACTCTTCCTACCGTACAGGTAAACGGAGTTATTATCAGAGCACAGGAATCAGGTTGGATGGACGAAACCTTAATTTTAGATCGGATCAGGTGTGTATGGCAAAAGCGACCAGGAGATTTACTTAATAAAAAAAATACCGGTATGCTAGTAATGGATAGTTATCGGGGGCATACGACTGATAAAGTGAAAGACATTTAAAAAAAGGGTATGACAGACCAAGTAATAATTCCAGGAGGACTGACATCTCTATTGCAACCACTAGATGTCTGCATTAATAAACCGTTCAAATCTGCATTAAAACAACTGTACGGTAAATGGATGGCTGATGAAAATTTCTTTCTCACGCCTACAGGAAGAATCAAAGCCCAGATTTTAACCGGATTTGTGTTTGGATAAAGATGCGGAATATCTAATGAACTTGATGGCAGTGAAGACGATCACCTTTGGCAGAGCGACGTGGAGACTACCGATAACTCTTCTACAGACATTGACAGTGACAGTGATCAATTAAAAAGAAAATCCCATATTAAAAATCGTATTGAAATTATCCTTTTCAACATGATACTTTCTTTTCGTTTTACTGGCCTTCCTCTCTTTTTCCTGTTTAGCCTCCGGTAACTACCGTTTAGAAAATTCTTCAGAGGATGAATGAGGATGATATGTATGAGTGTAAATGAAGTGTAGTCTTGTACATTCTGAGTTCGACCATTCCTGAGATGTGTGGTTAATTGAAACCCAACCACCAAAGAACACGCCTACTGATTCTGAACTAAACTAGTACTTACGGCAATTAATTATTAATGTAATATTAATATTGTAATTTAAATAATGAACGAATTAAATGTTTTACTGATCATATCTGTTTTTTATAATATCTGTTGCACTTGAAAATACCGGTATATACTCGTTTTTTTTTCGGCCCGGAAAATCGTGGTGCGAGTCTTACTCAGGAGCGGAGGGTACTCGAATAAATACGGCATATAAAAATTAACGTTCATAATGAGAACAAACAAAATTTTGTAAATATCATTACACATTTTAGTTATTTCTAGAATTTTTAAAATCGGCCCGATAGCGCATACAAACCGAGCGTTAAAAATTTCAGATCAAATAAATTTACATGCATACACATATCTTTGTTTCGCGATTTTTTCCAACAGGACTGCTCCCGAAGTTCCATTGCACTAAAATTAAATGAAACGTAGAAACGTTAGGGGGTACATTCAAAAGATCATATGACTTTCCGAAAAACATCCACTAATCTTCTTTCGTAATTTTCCGCAATTTGTGGTAGGACCTTTCCGTACGGATTTGCCAGGTCGTATCGACTAAAACTTAAAATGCCGAAGTACAAATTTTCCTATTGAGAACATTAAGGGCGGCAATTACACGAACATTTTTTTAAATATAATTTTAATTCTTTTAACAAATTATGCAAGTTAAAAAAAAAGATTGTAGCTACAAAGTATTTTTGTTTCAAGTAAAAATTTTTCTATACTACATAAAAAGAAACTTAAATATATATACATTTCATTATTTCAGGCAGTTCATAAGTTATTTATATATGACGGTATCCTTAAAAATTAAAGAAAAACTTTTGTATTCGTAAAGATTAATGGAAGTTAGAAAACCGTTTCTAAAATTCAATATTTCCCTGAGGTTCAAATTTTCTTAACGGTACTGACCATTATTTAAACACGGTGATTATTGGTCGATAGTAAATAGTTTTTAATAAATCGTGGTATCACATCGTTGGTAACAAACGATACCGTACGAATAAAATCCATTACGTTCTTTTTTAAGAACTTTATAACAAGATGAATCGAAAATCATGAAGGGCAATGTTTGACAGGAAGTGAGTTCACAGAGGGCAAAACAGTGCGGAGCAGTAATAGAAGTCATAACCGTCGCTAGCGGCGACATCGACGGCGTAACTTCAAGCAGGAGTACGAAGTATAAGGACGATGACCTCTCTCGCTCCGTGCGAGAGATAGAACAGACTAAAAACAGGACGAAGGAGACTTTCTCTGAAGGCAGGTAGAGCATAACATCGTAATTTCGCATAATTTTTTTTTATCAATATAAATAGCTTTTTTAACACCAACTATTTACCGGTATAAAATCTAGATTGCGTGCGTAATAAAAAAAAAAAGGCTGAAAACCGCTACTGAACACGAATAAAGAGAAAATCCCAAAACTGTTTCCCTATTCCAGAAAAGAATTCAAACTACTTTCTCGCCCACGAGGGAAAGGATAAAACGATCAAATAATTTACTAAAATTTTAATATGTTACAATAAATTATAAATTTACAAAAATATTTTTCTTAAATAAATCGACTCAAACCAGTACTTAAACGATGTCAGACACATTTTTTTGATGCAGAATCAAAACGATTAAAAATCAATACTTTTCAGACAAAACCATCTTCGACTTAAAAACATTAGTAAAAGACAAATTAATAGGCATTTATTAAAATGTTTTATAAACCTGGAAAACAAACGAGTTTGATATTTATCCGATCTATATAACGCTTCAAACTTACACCGGGCTTCTTTAGATTTCAATTAAATTAAAAACGAAGAGAATTCTAATTTTCATAATTATACATGTAAATGTTTCTGAACTGTAATTTACTTCGTTTTTTTAATAGCTCTGCAGGACATTACATTTCAAGGGTTACACTTACGAGACGACTGGAATTATCCTTAATCGTCGTCATATTTAAACAAATCCGAAAAGAAAAATACGTATGAAATCTGCAAAACCTTTTTTTTTTAACTCTATATAAAATCAGTTTTCCTCTTATGGATATTAGGCAGCTGAGACTTACAAACGTTTTTAACTTCGCTTTTTTGTTAAGGCTTCATAATCCTACTTTAAATAAAAGATTTACTCAAATACTTGTTAACTGACGATTTTATAACGCGGAGATACTACTACGCAGAACAGAATTCTGCGAATGGACGAGGGTTGACCCTATAGGGTCATGGATATTTTCTCAGGTTGTGCTTCTGCAGGCCACACTTAGAAATCACTTCGCATATCAGATGTTCCCGGACCGGGTCAATCTATGCGGTCGGCTGCTCGCGGGAAGAGCGGCTCCGGTTTGCGTGCCGAATCGATAGAGTAAGATTTTGTCGAGCCTGTATAGGTGAGGTTCGTACCGGATCAGCCCTTTGCAATAACCCATTGCTTTCGGCGTCGAGCCCCACTACAAGCGGGGAGGGTCGATTCATCAGCTCTCGGAAGGACGTGCCTATTTGTATGCAAGAATTTTATCGGCGATAGGAAATATCGACGGATTTAACATTTTTTTCTTCGCGATCTGGGGCGAGATGTCGTAGCAGAATAAATAATCTGCGGCTTACGAAGGTTACGCCAGATACATCAGGTGTAGTACTGCATGAGAGCGCGAGTGGCTGCACTCGAAAGAAGGACACGTACACGCTTTTTGTATTGAAATATCACCTTCCCGATTTCTTGAGGGCACAGGTAATACCGTTAGGTTCATTTTCACAATGTCTGAACCTGTAAAATCAGTGCATATTCGACGGGAAGGACGAGCTGACAGTGGACCGACCCCGGAACACTTTTTTCCTTATTGGTGGCTGCCAGACAAGCCTAATGACGAAATTGCTTATCAGGTATAGTCTCCTAACCCCTTCTAAAGTGAAAATACAGTGTGTGCGCACGCACGCGCGTCCGTCCTAATATTAGGATTCAGAAACTAATCCACGAAAAATTATTTTAAAAAACCAACATGACAATTGCAGAAAAAAAACTGATTTTTACAAGAATATTTTTTCAAGAGCGACTTTAAAATAGATTGAAAAACCGATAGTAATGTATTCATTCAAATACTGCGACAAGGTTTCATATCGCATTTAATATATATTACTCTTAATACCTTCTACACGGTAATCGCAACACAATAACTTTCGTTATCGCCTCGTTTTACTCCATTCAAGTCGGCTGAACAATTAAATAGTCGTTAACATTAACATAACTCTACAGGTTACTATTCAACGGGTGCTCGTTCCAAGCAGCTACTACCAGGCGTGCGTGCGTATACACTGCCTCACTCATCACCGACAATACATCTTTCCCACCATCAGTTTGCAAATCTCTAAACAAATCGGCGTTAAGGAAAATATTCTACATCGTATAACAAAAATAAATTTCTTTAAACAAAAACAACTATTTTAAGAGGAAAACGGGCAACTGAAATTAATCTCAGAAATATTTCATAATTTAATTTTCATTTATTTTGATTCTGTCGTAGCCTAACGAGAGATTTTAAATGTTTAATTACTATAAAATATAACCGATTTCTATTCGTAAGGTTATACAAGCTTATTTTTAATTAAGATTTTTGAACCGTAAACAGAAAAATGGGAGTTAAGCTATTGAATCATTCTGACAGATCTGTTGTGGTTTCATAACTCGACATCTCTATAATGTGGTTTTTACTGTAAAGGTAAAGGTAGTATGATCTTTTTTTAACTGAATGACGAAAACCATATACATTAAGCAAATAGCCCTCGACCTATAATCATAATCATATAGTCATGATATATAATTGGAACGAATTTAAATCTTAATACCTGACTTTTCTTAATAACCGTGATAAATCACACGCTATTTTATTCATCAAACACTTTACTGTCGGCAGATGCAATTTTACTTCATAATTGAATTTTCTTCAAAATCCTGGAAAAACTAAGAAAAAACAAAAAAACATATTTTCCACGTATCAAAAATTTACGCCTTATTAAAGATTAAAAATAGATTTTTTATTTTTTTTTGTAACGTCACATATGGGCTTTTATCGATCAAAATTTTCAAGTTATCGCCCGTGTATCAACTAACAGTAGTTTCAATGGCGAACGTTTAATGTTTTTTATTTATTTGGTCTATAAATTAAAGAAAACCAGTATGTTCGCTAAAATAAAATGCCTAAGAAAACGTGCTTTAACAATGGCATAAAAATACGTCGAAATGTATTAACGATACAAAAACAAAGAAGAAAGAAATTTGGTATTTCTAGTGTAAACTTCTTCAATCGATCCCCATTCATAATATTCCAGGATCGTCTACAGAACTCCGGCTCTATATTCTCCTTTAGTTTCTAAAGAAACTAATTGAAAAGTCAAAATTACCCGATCCCTTATTGACAGAATCCATCCGTTTTCCTGATCATTTCTTCAACGACTCAAGTTTCCTTTTGTTCCCATCTTTTCAAAGGTACTACTTCCTAGTCCGAAGAGCGACGGTAACTCTCGCGTAGAAACGATAGAGCAAGCGAAGTGTTAGTTTATGAACTGAATTCCATAATAAAAGCCAGTACTTATTACGCATACAGTACTTACCTCTCCGCAACAGTAATAGTAGCAGTTATTTTAAAAGTTTTTTAACGAGCAAATCTCTCCTGTTTCATTAATAGTTAATTTCGATTTTATAAAAAAAGGATAATACTAAAAAATAAAATATAGTTAATAATAGCGATAATCATTCAAAACTGAAAGAGTTCTTTAGAAATGATCGGTAACCGAAAACCTGGCCAAACCAGACGAGATTAACGAGTCGATAAATACATGATGTACGTAAAGTAGAATTATTAACAACGTTATTTATTTACTATATTAAAATATTACGGTAAATGTAAGGCGGTGTAGTGTCATTAAATGCGCATTTTTACATCCTGCATTTTAACATTGTGAATTTATTTGATAAGACGCCCTCTCAATATTGTGTATGCGCGTGCCCGCGCCCACACACACACACACACACACACTTCTCTCTACCGTGTTTATTTAATTCTCTTAAAGTAACAATATTTATGTGAACAATCGATAACAAATCTGCACTAAATAAAAAACTTTCTCCCGATCTATATCACGATCTCTCTAGACTATACGAAATAGTGAGAGCATGAAGAGAATGTTTACTCCAATAAAATGACCCAATTAATTTTAATTTACTCGCTTAAGGCTGAAGGTTATATATTTACATCAAAAAACTAAACAGTAGCAGTTAATTACTAGTATTTTTTCCAAACGGTTTTGCTGATTTAACGTAACCTCAATATTGTATTAAAATAATTAATATTTATTACCAGCCTTTTAATAACATATTTATTAAACAAAAATTAACGAGATTAAAATTTTAATTACGATGCATTTAAGGTCAGTTGAGCACAATATTTTTTTCAATACAATTCTATACTAATTTAAGTACGAGAATATACGACCGACTTTTTAAATCGCAAACTAAAATAAAAATTCGATTACTCAAATCGACCAATGTCGTATATTTAATTAATATCTAATACTTGCAAAAAAAAAAAAAAAAAAAAAAATTAAAGAAACATAATTTAAATTTTGGAAAACGTAAACAAAATTTTCAGATTACATTTTTATACCGATAAAATCCAATTTAATTTAAATGAATAAAAAAATCACATTTCACATATTTAACACACATTTGTGGTTAAAAAAAAAAGAAAAAACACAACGAATACAACGGAACTTAAGAATGGCCAACTTGAAAAAAAAATTGTGGTGATGACAATCAACCGAGTGAAGAGAGGCTCTTTTTTAAACTCAACATTTTTGTTTATGTTAATAATGCTGTTAAAGCCGACCTATTTTTTTATGAAATTTTGCAGTAAGGTTCTCGGCTATTAGGCGGAACGGCCGAAGTGTAACAATTTTTTAATAAAATTTTCCGTTTCAAAATTACTGTTGCTTTCTTTTTAGACAAGGAATTATGGAAAGCTGTAACGGCGGCGAAGTTTTCATCTCTTAACCGCTAATAAGTTTTCCTCAAGACTTTCAAAGTTATCTATCTTCGGGTCCTACCTACCGATCCTACTCTTCGTAATGTTTCTACACAAACAGAGATTTTCTTTACAACGGACGACTACGCCAAAATGATGACTGAATGATGACTGTCACCTTCCGAAAAAAATAGGAAGAAAAATTTATCCTTTTGAACATTTCAGTTTAGAATATTTTTAAAAACTACGGGGTGCCGATCGAGGCAAATAATTAAAAAATAATAATTCTGAATTCGATGGAAGAGGCGCGATATATTTTACGACGTAGTCTTCCGATATCGGTTTCATACAAACATTTAGCGATATCGTCGTAAGTGTTATTTATTTTTTAAATGCTAGTCTCAAACGAACTCGATTTTTATAATATTAACCGTTTACAAATAAACGCGACACTTTACAATAAAATAACGCATTTATACAGATAACAAATTAAAGGAAAATAAAAACGACAACTGAATATATTACTTTAATGACAAACGAACAGGTGTATAGGTCGATCGCTATACGTTATTTTTACATTAAAAAAATAAATACATTAACATTATTAGCTCGTGCGGTAGGTACACAACAATCGTAGCTATCTCTTCGGGATCGACACAATAGCAGTGCAGTCGAGAGCATGCGGAGACGACCGTGGCAATTCTTCAAGGGCGACAACCGAACAGTTAATACCGGCAACTGAGCAAGTGTACGCGTACATATATTCGAATTTATATAATACGCATTACAAACAGCACACGATAGTAATACGGCCGTGATGCGAACGAAAACAAGATCGGGTTAAGGACATAGTCTATAATACGCGAAAGCTTGATTATGTTAAACGCACGAACTAGCGCGAACCGCATATATACAGAACGAGGTAATATAAAGAATTAACTAATAGCAAAAGTCGAATAATACTGTGATATGACTCGCATTCAACTCGATTAAAAATGCGGGACAAAATTTCAATCAAAACTTAAGAAGAAACAAACGTTTAATATTTTTAAAAAATATTTACGCCTAACCTTTTTCTATAATTATTTGCAAAATTTCTTTTAATATAGAAAAATAAAAAGCGTATATAACGACCGAATAAAAAAAAAAATAACACCGATTGACACACGACATATTACATTATTTTATATGCATAGATAAAATGAGGAAGTGTCGTTTAGCGTAGGATGTTAAATGTTAAAGATACCGAAGATAACGAACAATAACGACACTGTTAGTCGTTATAAAAATTAACTCGCTTTTTTAACAAAACTTAATAGTGAAAAATACATATTAAAAAACTAAAATGGCGCGGGTATGGCCACATGTATTTGCGATCCAAAATCGCAAATAAAATCGATGAACGCTTTCCTAGTTAGGAATATTCGTCGGCAAGGTCTTCAACAAAAATAAGCGATAATCGGATCGGAACGCAGTCGGTTCAAGATATCGAAAAACGAATCGTCGAACCGAACGGAACTATTAAAAATTTATATATTTATACGGTAAAAATCTGATGTAACTGCATTTCGGAATCTCTATTCCGATATGCTAAGCCCTCATCCAGGTTATTTTTTTTAATAAGGTCGGCTTATTAAACGACCGGTTACAGAATCCGAAATTGTCCCGGCTAGTATTACAAAAGAGGTAATCAATTTTGGACACCAACAGCATTCCGAGACGCCGCCGGCCAGGGCCTAACTGTGGAGGCGTACCGTAGGCACGCCCTGCAGCTAGTGTAGTATTAAAATCAGAAAAAATAATTATATCGCATTAAAGAGCAGATTTTAAAGAATCAAAGAATTAAAAAAAAATTAAAATACATCAAAAAATGAAATAGAAATCTTACTTTACTTCGTAAAAATAATCCGAGTAAAGAAAACCCTTTGAAAACATTAAATGAAAAGGAATGTACGATTCGTTCACGAAATTAATTTACATGCGTTCGGACAAAATGTAAAAAAAAGAGACTGGGAGGCAAAGAAAAGAGGTGTAAATTTATCTACTATATATTAATCTACCTCGAAAAAAATTTTCTTTTTTTAAAAGAAAAACTCTTTTTCTAAGATATTTTATACTTATACAAACATATATATTTTGTAAGACTCTTGTGCATTTACTTTTTGAAATTAAATCTTGATAACCAGTAAAAATAAACAATTGTATGAATAATTATACAAGGTTTCATCGTTACTCAAAAATAAAAATATTATTAACGGTCGGAAATGAACATTTACTAAAAAAGAAAGATTTGTGCTAATGCGATAACGTGCTTTTATCATCTTTGTCCGGCCAAAAAAGGGAGTAGATATCGATTAGACAGCAACGAGCGGAACACGAAACAGTCCTACTGTAACAACGCGAAACCCTCATACTGTGCGAAAAACCCCCACCGTTTGATAATTGTGGGAGGGACAAACACTCTTTTCGGACAGACTTTGAGGCGCTCTTTCGAAGGAGGGAATTCTCCTTTCACGCTCTAACTATTCGTACGTAATTCCTTTCTTATTTCCTCGATCGCTTTCCCTTACGTCGAACCTTTCTTCTCCAAAATAGTTTTTGGGTTTTTGCTTTTACCCGATGGATTCGCAGTAAGACTTGGTAGAAACTACCGATTCCTTGGTATTAAGGTTTAATGCGAACGGTTCTACTCGTGGACCAGTCCAAGGGCTCTCCTCTTTTAAACGGTAAATCTGACCTAACGAGTTATATCTGATGTCTTTAAGAGATTACATTTATCAACAAGAGCGGTCGTAAAGATTGTTATTACGTATACGACCGACCCATCTCGTATGCGTGTTATCAAACTTGAAAATACAACAGAACTAATGTTTTCTGCAAGAACAGGAAGGTTCTTGAGTTTAGAAGAAACTAATCAAGGAAGACGAACAAGCGATTCTGTACCCTAAGAAGAAAATCTTACCTCGTAAAATTAAAAAACTGAAGAATACAAAACAATAAAAACTCAAGATTCTGCATCTAGAAAAGAACAGGCTACGCGAAATCTCGTATTTAGGGTACAAAGTCGCTCAAGTAAAAACAAAGAAACCTCGTTCAAAAATTAACCTCTGGATATATCCGTAAGGCCAACGCGTCTAACTCGATAATCCTACACACACAGATCTGCAAATCGGAGCGTTAAAAACTTAAATAAAAATTAAAATCCAACTTAAAAAATGTAATAATTAAAATACGTTAAGAAAATTTATTTAAAAGAGAAAATCAAATTACGAGCTTGATAATATAAAGAAATCTTTAATATCATTGAGCATACAGTCATTAATAATAAATAACAGAGTCGCTTAACCTCGCTTATTCTATTAAGTTAATAACTTCTAAGCACTTTCCCACGCTCTCTATCAACGCCAAGACGCCCTACAACCACAACATTTACGATATATAAATCTCACTATTTTATTAGAAACCCGTACTTAATTTACATTTATTTCTATTAAATTATAAAACGCTATAAAATTAAAATAATATAATAAAAATTAATTTTTACCTGAAATTAAAAGCCTTCACAGAAATTTAAATACCCCGGCAGTACTTACGATGATTAAAAATTATAAGTAAATGAGGAAATAATGTAATACAATCCACAGAGCATAATTAACTGCAACTTTTATAAAATGAAAGTTTTAAACATATATTTAGAACGGTATCCGTTTGATCACATTATTTCATTGAAGAAAAAAAATATGATGCGGGAGCTATAGCTATAAACGAATAATGAAGTGGCCTGTCTACCTTGAAAAAATGTCTAAAAAAATAATTGTATTTAATCAAAGAGAGAGTAAGGGGAAGACAATCCCGGTGTAAACAACTGAGACATTTATAAACTAAACTGTTACAAAACACAGACATAGAAAAACTTAACGATGGTCATGGTGATGGTGGCGGCGGTGGTAATGGTGCTAATAATAATGTATTAATTTGTCCAAACCGAGCCGCTACAATGAAATAACATAAACAAGTTAAATTGAATTTAAGATACATACATTAACAAATTAACGATTTCAGATTAACTAAAAAACCTGTAAACTCTAAAATAAACATTTTATTATAACAATAAAATCATAACGAGTATTTCAATAATTAAAAGTAATGACTACGTAAGAGTAAAACAAAAACAAAAAAATGTTTTATAGTGTAAAAATATTAATATTAAACGAAAATTTGTTCGATCGGATCGAGTAAGATAATATCAAACTTAAAAATTTGTTCTAGCCGACGACTGGGAGTTAGTAAAGTGCTCACTTCATAGTAACGCGCGGTTAGCAGTATAATGTACTCTGAAACTCTATCAAGGTCAATCGACGCAACATTCTCTCTTTTCCTACTACAACTATTTAATTTAATTCCGCAAATCGTAATCAACTGTAGTACTATCTAACAAAACCGAATTTAATTTCTTTTAAATTATTTCCTGTTGAAACTCGTTAAATTAATATATATATATATATATTAGATTTCCGAACAAAACTTTGAACGAGGTTCGAAAAGTTTTATTAATTTTCAATTAAATTAAAATAGGGTTCTTGCTAACCGCCAGTTACAAATGGCGGTCGGATACTCCGCGATGAAATAGCCTTTTATTTGCTTATAGCTAGATATGTCTTCATTTTATAACGAATGCCTATAATTAAATGATTAAATTACATTAAATATTTTTAGATGTAATTTTCAGCGGGCGATTCTCAATTTCATTTATTTCGTGCGTCTGTGAAATACCCACACTCACAAAAGAGAGAGAGATTTAAAAAAACTTGGCGAATTATTTCTAGTACTTCAAGAAAAAATTATTTTTTTAGCGGTAAAAATTAAAAAATAATTTTATAAAATTCAATCGCGTACTAAGACGTCATATAGAAAAGCATAACACCTTAGTACATCTCAAATAAAAACAACGTTAAAATAGTCTTATTGACGTGGAAAAATAAATCTAAAACAATATGTTAACATCTTCATACAAAAATATTATTAACACCTAAAATAATCTTACTAACATTGCAAATAAAAATATTTTTCCTATATTTAAATAAATAATAAAATTCAAAACTTCAATCTTCAATCTGATAACCTGTTACTTAAAGAAAAAAATGTTTTTTGTATTCGTCAAGGAGAAACGGTAAAACCTCTAATTCTTTTAGATTGACGGTACTTTCAAACAGTTCAGAGCGTTTTTAAAAATGAAACTATTACAAATTAAACGATCGATAAAGAAAAAAGTCAATATATTGAGAAATGTTCTGTTGCATATCATCGTTCTAAAACGCACTGAAAATGTAAAGCAGGTGTTATTTATCCTTAAAAGTGACAATTTTGCTCTATTCATCACAAGAACTGGTAGTAAATGAAGGACATCACTTTCAGAGAATGCACTACTCCTAGTAGCGATTGTTCTTGCTTCAGACGCTTGACGTGTACGATAACCGTAAGAAACTGCGACATATAATGTAATACAGTAACTAATACATTTATCTCTACGAATGAATAATCTACAGAACGTAAATACGAGGTCGCTAAGATATGACGCACATCCCCCGGAAATTGGGTAAAACAAGAATGAAATTAGAGACAAACTTTATAATTATCGATTACAAACGCCTAATACAGTCATAATATTTCTCTAAATATAACTTCTATGTATAGTAAAATGTTAGCACGTACAGCTGTCTTCTGTTTCTTTATTGTAACATAAATATTTGTATTACACAGAAGGTCAATTTCTTTTTCATTATTACGACTAGTTATAAGACTTATATTTCATTTCGGTTAATCCAGATATCGATCGAATAACATTAATTCAGCAAGCTGAATGTACGATAATCAATAATATTCATTCGATATTCCTTTGCAATAACATAAATTTATTAAAAACAATACCGATTTTCAAGTACTAAGTTAAATTAAAGCGAAAAACAAGTGCTACGTAACGTAATAAAAAAGTTGCTTGTTTAATAACGTTAGGCAGCAACTTTTTTTTTTTTGACTGACGAATTAATTTTACGTTTAATATAATTATTAGCTAAAATAAAAAACCCATTAATCATATTTCACCAAATAACACAGCGTTAAACAAATAAATGCCGTATTATATAAAAAAAAAAACTATTAAATAAAAAGAGTTTATAAACCAATAATTAGGTAATAAAACTAAAATAAAAATTATTAAAGCAACCTGGGGCATTGTTTTCTTCATAAACTTTTTCCAAGAAAAAAGCTGCTTTATACAAGCAACTGCATTGGTTGGAAGTTTTTTAAAATTGAAATTGTATATATATATATATATATTTAAAACAACGTTTTTTAAAAACTCATACATATACCGGGTGGTCCATTTAAATTGAGACACCACTATATCTCAAAAATTACATATTTTAGGAAAAATGTTACATATTACAGTTCTCCATTTCAAGGGGGAAATACGTTCACAACCCATGTTGTCCTTGATAAGATCAAATAAAGGTCATTTCAAGTTCACCTTATTTTTTTAAAATAGGAACCTATATTTTTTATTGCAGAATCGAAGTCTTTACAAAAAAAATTAAAATCTCACTTCAGAATCTTTTTTCTAAAATTGAAAGGTTGAAAATATTGGTAGTTATTCTTCTTCAAAAATGCTGTAGACCTATAAATTAATTGGTGTTTTTAGTTTCATTACGTCTGGCCCAGCTGACGAAACACATCCAGCTGATGTTAAATTTTAAATCCATTTACGTTTTAATGCATTTTTTTTAATCAAATAGACACGTATGGTACATAGCTTACATGTGTTGCTCGCTTTGGTCAGAAATTATGTCGATTCTATGAAAATATATGGTTTAATGAATTACTGATACTTTAAACATTTTTCTAATGCTCTTTATTTAAAATAATTACAAAAACTTACCCTACGTAAATTACAGCAACAAATATCCTTCTACTTCTACGCATTTTCGATACGTTTTAAGAGCGACCTATGAACATTTAATTGAGTTTCTCTTTTGATATCTCTACATACGTTTGTTATACGCTCTTTCAGGTAAACCTTTTCTTTGGGGTATTCCCATAGAAAAAAAAGAAAGTATACTGGAGTAATGTCGAGGGAACGAGCAGGCCAATGAACTGGACCGGCTCGATCAATCCAACGGTCATTGTATTCGCGGACAAAAATTACTCTCGTGATAACTGAATAATCAATCCAACGGTCATTGTATTCGCGGACAAAAATTACTCTCGTGATAACTGAATAATGTGCAGGACAGCCATCACGATGAAACCACATCGTTCTTCTTTTCTCCAAGGGTAGTTTATTACGCAGTAAAGGAAACTGATTATTTATAAAATCTGCACATTTCTCTCCGTACAAACTTCCATCGAAAAAATGCGGTCCGATTAATGTAGAGCTTATGATTCCGCACCAAACATTGACAGTCCCGCAGGGTTCGGTAATTGGATTGGATCGATGCAGTAGAACCTAGCATATGATGGCGTCATCAGGTTGCGGTATCCTGAGGGAGTTTCGGTTGCCGATGACGTCTCCACGGTATTAGTCGCCAGAACAGAAGAGGAGGTAATCAGGAAAGCTGAACGGGCCGTTCTATTGTTCGATAGATGGTTGGCGGGTCACAGCCTTAGCCTCGCTGCAGAGGAAACGAAGCTGCTGGTAATGGCCGGGAGAAGGCGACTCTCCCCCTTCAAGCTGCAGGTAAGGGAGGGTAGTTATCGAGCCGGTCAGTAGAGCCAAATACCTGAGGGGGGGGGGGGGGGGGTTGGCTTAACCGGAAAGCCTTTCAAGATCATGTCAGGGAGGCAGTCGACAAGACAGGTAGAACAGTGTCGGCTGTCTCAGTTGGCGGGCCGAGCTCATCAAAGAGCAAGATGCTGGCGGCGGTGGCTCGGTCCGTGTTGCCTTGTATGCCGTGCCAGTGTGGAGGAAGGCGTTGTGCACAAAAGTGGTCGTTCGGAGGCTTGCGGGGCTGCTGCGCCGACTGACAATCGGCGATGCTAGGGCTTACCGAACGGTCTCTACAGAGGCACTTCTGGTGATTGCCTCGCTACCCCCCTATCGAGCTCTTGGCGGAAGAACGGTTGCGAAGGGAAGGGATGACAAACAGCATGGCCAGGGAGACGACAGAGTGCTGGACTGGTTCAGAGATGGGTCTCTGGACGAATAAATTAATACCAGATATCAGGCCTTGGCTCAGACGTGAGCACTTGGAACTCATGTTTGAGTTCCCGATTTTTATCGGGGCATGGTAGCTTTAACCTATGCGGCAGGAGGAGACGGTCTGAAATCTGCCAGTATTGGGGAGAGCGGGATACCGCAGATCATACTGTTTTCCGGTGCCCAAGGTGGGAGGAAGATAGGATAATGATACGGACGCGGTAGGGAGGGATTAGCGCAGATAATATAGTGGAGGTAATGTTTCACGGTAAGCGGAACTGGTTAATAGTCAGTTAGGTAATAGGGAACCTCTTCCCAAAGAAGAACCTGGAAGTGGAAGATGGGTGAGGGGGTACTGTCAGGAACGGCATAGATGGATATGGCATGGCTTCACAGGGGAGTAGAAGCAACTGGCACCCTCAAGGCCGTGCTATACGGGCTCGTGGATCGGGCCTTGAGGGGAAGGGAGTTATATATTTAAAAAAAACAAAAAAAAAACAGTTAAAACCCACCGGGTTGGTACAGTGGTGAACGCGTCTTCGCAAATCAGCTGATTTCGAGGTCGAGAGTTCCAACGTTCACATCCTAGTAAAGGCAGTTACTTTTATACCGATTTGAATACTAGGTCATGGATACAGGTGTTCTTTGGTGGTCGGGTTTCAATTAACCACACATCAACGGTCGACCTGAGACTGTACAAGACTACATTTCACTTACACTCATACATATTATCCTCACTCATCCTCTGAAGTAATACCTGACGGTGATTCCCGGAGGGTAAACAGGAAAAAACTGTTAAGTAATCATATGCCGCTCTCACGTCAGCTAAAAATAGTTCGATCACCCGACGGATCGTGGCAGGGATGGACGCCTAATGCTTGGAGAATCCTGACGTATTACTCGGTTCGGGCTGTTCGGTTAATTTCTGTGAGGCGATAATGTTGACCTCTGCGCCTGTCTGGACTTATCGTTTACAATTCCAATGATATAGGGATATTCTTTTGTGAGCCCAGCGTCTTCTATTGTTAGCTGTTGTCGGTGGCTACAGAACTGTCTCGCGAGAGGCAGTCACTGTGATCGCCGGCATAAAACCCATTGACATTTTACCTACGGAACGTAGCAAGCGGTATATTTCCAAGAAGGGAGGTCTTCTAACGTCGGGGAGTATGCGAGAAATTGAAGACAAAGGTTTTGACTCTTGGCAAGCTAGGTGGAACGATTCTTCTACTGGTCGATATACGCACGGTATTTTTCCAAATGTTAGGCGGTTGCGAGCGATTGGCTGGGTTTCCCCTAATCGGCATATAACCCAATTTCGTTTGGGGCATGGTACTTTTAGGGATAGTTTGGCTAGATTTAGGTCGGTTGACTCCGGCTTGTGTCCGGACTGTAGGATCGATGACACTGTGGACCGTGTCCTGTATGTCTGTCCCCGGTACGAAGCTGAGCGTACCATAGTTGTTAGGGAACTTGAGAGAGTAAACTCCTTCTTTGATGAGTTTACTTGTGAATTTATTTGTGAGTCGACTGGAGGACTCGCAGAGATCGGGTAATTGTGGCTGGCTTCCTTTGATTCCTCGCCCTGCGCAGGACGGCCGAAGGGATATATTAGAGTAGGAACCTGGGTGGCTAGGGACCGCCTGGACAGTCGATCGGCCGAAGGTAGGCGCAACGGCGACTGCACTGCCGAGGGCATAGGTTACCATGCAGCCGTGAGGTGTAGCGGCGTTTTGACGAGAGCAGATTAGGATGAGCACACGACACTCGGCGGGATGGCGACTGCACTGCCGAGGGCATGGATCCCATGCAGCCGTGAGATGTAGCGGCATCTCGACGATGGTTTATGAGGTGAATGTCACGCGGGACTCTGCGATAGAGCCGAGTGGGAGTAGGAGGCTGTCCGCCTCTCCCTTGTAGACCAGACCGGAGTCCATAATTTGACCTAAGTCTGGGGTATGAACTAAAGTTTAATGCAGTAAGGGAATTTAGGACTAAATTTCGTTGTTGCGATCAACATTTTTGGTGGTATGTAGTTTAAATTTGCCTCGAATAACGAAACATTCACGAAATTGGCTCCGTGAATAAATCACCGATGCAAATGTCTTTCGAGGCATTTACATCGGTGGCATCCCAACGAGGCAAGGCTTATTCCTATGAGATGTAAAAAGTCAGAGGGCGATAGACGACTCCCGTTAAAGCCCAACAAGGCTAGGAACGGGGTGGGGGTGTGGCGACCGGAACGTCACTAGGCGGGTGTCTTCCCCTACGGGGTTGGGATGTTCGGCTCACTTCGCAGTCCTTGTTGTAAGATCATCTTTTCTTTATATTTAATCCTTCGCTCCAAACGGTCTACTGTAGGTTTTTGCTATACGTTAACGAGGAATCGTACGGAAGAAGGTACTTCCGAGTTGTTGCGTTGTCGATACTCGTTTTTCGACCTGATTTATGAGAGACGGGTCTCTACAGTTTCCTATTCAAAGCTCACCTAGAACTTTCCTGCTTATTATGTAGTACGGGGAAAAATAACTCTGGAAGCACATTCGCACACCGTTGAATCTATGAATCTACCGTATGCCCAGACCATTGCAATGAAGTGATGAATAGGGTAAAAGTATACTAAGCGATTTTTAAATTTTTAAAGGAAGGAACATTAAAAATTGTTTAGTAATAAAAAAAATTGGTTTTCCATGACGATCTGTAAAGAAAATACAAGGGGATAAAATGATAAAAATAACAAGGCATAATTTATAATCGAGCTCGATGATTAATCGACTACAATTAGCATCTAAAAGTGCACAGCTTTTTTTAACTCTACTTTTCGATTCAACAATATTTCATTATCGTTATTATTAGCATGTTACGATACAGGATGAAAGGTCGCGGAGAAATAATATCGAATTTCATTTTCTTTATATTAATTATTTTAAATTTAAATTATTTCAGATTAATTTAAGAATGTGACTTTGTTAACGTGAAAATAATAAGAAAACGTCCGTTATAAACTGATAAACTTTAACGGCTGAAACAGTTTTTTTAAAATTAACTAAGTTTAATTTTTTTAAATCCCCTTTTAAATCTTTGAACTGTACTTAAAAAAAAAAAAAAATTATTCCGTAAAATCTAAAACCACATCGTTTTTAATTTCATTCTGTAATGCAATTATTATTAGACAAAACTGAACGGATAGAATTTAATGCTGCAAAACAAATCTACAGTAATCGCTGACGGGTAAGTCGGGTTATTACGTGCTTAGAGGTGAAATAAAATGGGAGGGCATAAAGATTACAGAGACCGATAGGCGACGAGAGGAGAATTAGTGAAGGGCGGATAGGAAACGAGGTAAAAGAAAGGACAAGCGAACGACAGGACGGACGGTGGCTGCCGTCAACAGGTTTCGCGAAGAGAAGAAACCGGAGCTGAGTAGTCGCGACGTACAACCTAGCCGAGCTGTACGGCGGCGGCAGAAGCATTTGCTCTACATTCTGCCGAGAATCTATGTCAAGGTCGCGCTCCCCACCGTAAAGCCCTCCCCCCCACGGCGGCACTACGGTCGTGCGCTCGTTCGCGATACTAAAACCCCCTACACGACCGACATCACACGCTTCTCTCTCAGCCGATCGGTAGGTAGCAGCGGCTCTTGTGACCGCTGCAACACACAGCGCATAGTCCGTATTTTCTATCCATCAATGAGTCATTTGGAACATAACCCCTCTCACACGGTCGTATAAAAACAGATGTGATTTACAACGTATCTTTTTCTTTCATCTTGTGTTAAAATCAGATTTAGAACGAAAAAGATGTTTTACCTTTTTCTACACCGTAAACAAACATCTACTACTAAAGAAAACATATACATCTGTGATCAAAAATCTAATAAAAAAAAAAACCGTTTATAATTTCCTCAGATACTTCTCGCGTAACACAATAGTATATAATTACACATATCATTCAATTGTTCAAAATTTTTAAATAAAATTGTATATTTAACATAACTGATCTAGTGTTTAAATAAACCGTGAGAATTTGATCAAAATAAATATAACGTGTACAGTAAAAACGGCTGATAATTTAAATCTTAACTTTAATGTTAGATAAACAACTTAATCGTTTATCATTTTTGTAAATATTACCTCACGATCGTCGATACTTATAATAAACATTACTTTTTCGAAAGCGATTTCTTTTTGACGAAAAATTATGTACACATTTACTTACTTCAAATATTGTTGAAACATAAATTTAAAAAAAAAAAAAACTTTGTCAATAATTTTATAGAAAACCAATCCGAACGTAAATTAACATCGATGAGATTCGATTAGAACAAAACGCGATTAAAAAATTGTTTCTTGAACAATCTCACTTTTAAGGGTTTAAAATTAATCCAAATACTTTTCACCGATATCGCTAGTAAAGCAGTCTGAACTATTATCGCCGAAAAGAAAATGGCCGAATGCCAAAAATTGTTTTATACTGTTTATGTAGCCCATTTAATAATTACAATGAATAAAAAAAATTATAGAAAAATAAAACTAAAAATTTACCATATTACGATAAGATTATCAAATTTGATAATTAATATATCAATCGTTAAAGGTTATCCATATATCAAATTTGTGCCGGTTTTAATTTATTAATAAAAGGTAAATGAGGAAATAAAAATAAGCATAAATCATAGTGAAATATAAAAGTCAAAATACATAACGCATTAAAGAAAAAAAATAATAAAAATTATAATTCGCTAGACAATTAAGCATATAAAAACAAAATTCAACATTTAAAAGTATAAGACAAGTAAAATAGGAGCTGTGTAACACAATTATTTACAGGTGTTGCACTAACAATGTAATCAAATTTAACCTAGATTTTTAAGTTTCTCAATTCTATCGACTAATTACAGATTACGAAATAAATTATTTGTTAAGACATTCTAGTTAAATACATTATAGTAAAAAATAATATAAACAAAAATTTAAATGTAACATCTAATTTTTTTTTTTCTCTCATATTACATAACTCTATATTACCGCAATCTAACGGTAAGACGATGATAATATACGACACGAAAACAATCGATTATACGAAATAAATCTAACGTTTCAATAATATTAAACGGAACAAACGCCTCGTCAAAAAAAAAAAAAAAATTAATTTTTAACGCAACGGTATTTATATGGAAATTTAAGCAAGGGGATATCAAATAAACTTACCAAAGTAAAAACGGATGCAAAAGATAAAAGAAAATAGACGGAGACAGTACTATCTATACTGTATGTGTGTACAGTGGATATATACTGTAATCGCTAACAATGTCTCAAGGACAAATCGCGAATGGACTTTACTTTTAAGTGTTTCTGATAAAGCAAACTCAGTTGAAATACTAAAAATATTATTATATTCCTCGATAAATTCCCCAATATAAAACCTATTAAAGATTACTTATTAAAAAAAAAAACGCAGAAAAGAAATCTTAATTTTAGTATAAATATAGTATTTGTATTTTTTGATCATATTTTGTTGGCGTATGCCAACATACGGCTATGTAATCGCAAAATATGACTTGAATGACGGGATTTTTTTTTAAATAGAATTTAATTATTTTTATTTGCACGAAGAATTGTACATCAATTTTTTACAACTTTGCATTATGAAGGATTTAGAAGGCCCTGCTTTATCCGATAACCGTTACGCACGCTAATCGTAAACTCACCGGGTTACGTTAAAAGGCAGCCGCCTCCCATTAAATGACACGAAGAATAACTTCTGCGTCTACTTGTCCTTTTTGATTCTAGCGGACTGTAACCTACTTCCGCCGGATCCAAAATGAGGAAAAATAAGAACAGAAAAAATAATATCTTAAAAAGAAACTGTCACGAGACAAGCAGACCACTTATAGGATGGTTTGAAAAACTACGGCAATGTCGAAAGATAAATAAATACGGCAATGTCAGCAATGTCGAAAGATAAATAAATATATTGCTCTCCAAATAAAAGTAACATTAATACAGAGTACCTCTACCAACATTTAAAAGGCAGTAGCTGATGCTATCGAGTACTTCTAACTTAATTTTTGTTCAATTATTTTGTTGAAAAAGTGCGTAATATATGAACAGAAATTTGGTACATTTTATTAGAATAAAACAAGCGCAATTTACGAGAAATTCGATTTTTCAATAAAACATCGTAAAAAATTGTCAACGTATTTCTGTTTGAGAGGGTGTGCCTATCAAACAAAATCAGTACCTATTTATTAGCTGATATCGTAAACAATTCATATGTTTAGTGGTAATATCTCTCTAAATTACAAGAGAAACGTTATTAAAAGCTGGAATTTTAGCAATAACCGTTAGCAACATTTTTTTATAACCTAAATTTTGCGAACCTATATAACAAAAAACTCATCGATTAATTTTATAATAACCGCGATTTAATCGGTTAATTATCTGAACAAAGAAGAGGAAAATTAACATTAAAATCGAACCTATTTATTAACCGCAAAAGATGAAACGGTAAGAGATTTAAAAATTTTAAGAAATAATTATTATTATAAGTGGTACAATACATGCGACATACAGACAAGAAAAAAAAATCTCAAGCCGTAAGATTATGATATTCTGTACTATAAGGTGCAAGAGAGAAATTTACTGAGCGAGTGAGCAAATGGATATAGAGGTGGTGCTAGCGATAGGGATGTTGGGCGCTCCATTTACTAAATTGTGTGTCGCCCGCCGAGCAAGCACAGCAGAGAGTGCAAAAGCACCGGCACACACAACGATGTTTTGTACTGATCGATACCGAAAGGAAAACGGGTGTGGGGTGAGTGGAGATGGGTTGGGAAGGGTGACTGCGGGGAAGAACGAGAGGGAATACGTAAAAGAGAGAAAGAGAGAGATAAACGGCGCGGAAGAACGGTGAGAAAGAGAAGACTAAGGGCCAGACAGGCGAGTTTTAAAGTGAAGCAAAACAACCGAGCGACCGTCGAGTCAAGTCGAAACATACAGTATAATATGTACATATAAAACAGTATGTCCCCCGTCGATGCGACCCGACGCTCTTTCTCTACCACTCGACACACCGAACATAGACATCCACACAAACGCAAAAGGTGTTTGTTTAAATACCGTTATAAATTGACTCTCATTCCGCTTACCTAACAAGCTCGAGCTACCTACCGACCAACCGTCCACTTACAGCTAAATAGACTGTATTTCAATCCCCATAAGTATTTCGTAACGCTAATTGTAAGGAAACGTTTTTACAAGTACCCTCATTACACCATATACTGTATCAAAACTTATACATCAAATCTACTCGATTTCTTTATAAAAATGACACGCGTTAAAAAATACTAAAAAAAAGTGGAAGTAATAAATACTACCTGACCGCCACTAGAGGTAAAGATAATCGAACGAGGATCAACTGCCAGCATAGTAGTTTTATATAGACCGACTGCTCGTGAAGTGCACATCCTTTTTTGTACGTCGTAAAGAAAAACAGTAAAAGGTGTTATTATTTATACATTAAGGATTAATAGGCCTACAATTTACTCAGTAAGCGCTTCATTCATCGATCAGGAAATCAACAGATCATATTCAAGATACAAAGTCTGCAGGCGCACGAATTCTTAGCACGGATCTAATCTATATCCTAAAATACCAAAACAACGACGAGACCCCCCCCCCCCATCCAGACGATTACTTCAGTTCCACTTCCGGTCGTCAGACATCTAACGGTTAACAACCCGTCCAAAGATCGACGTTTACCCTAGATGGAAAGCAATGCGCTATTGATAAACGTTGATTTTTCGGTGAACAATTTAAATATGAACCAGTTAAAAAGCCACTCGAAAACAGGCTAAGACGACGTTTGGCTACTCCCTGGAAGTGTTTGGGAAATGGAGATATTAGATTGAATCTAGCGATATATAAGGAACGAGATAAAAATTTCTACGTAACCTATTTACCACAAAAGATTCATGAAATGCGATTCATTTATAAACTTAAAATGAAAGGCTTCCTTAGGAGCTTTTAGTAATCTACTACTACGTCTTACTTATTTGAACGTCACCTAGAAAATTACTCGATTATAACAAACATTTTCAAAGGACAGTTAGATTCGGACAAATGAGTGGATGATAGTGTAAAACCAACACGATTAAATCCGTTAGAAAATCCTACTGTACTGTCACAGGTATCTATTCCTATCTTGAAAGTGAAAAATAAACAACACAATTAAATATAATTCACGACTCGCAAACAAGAATGCAATAAAAACAGAGTATACTAACAAATATGAGTGACGACACTAATTTAAATTTTCCTTAAGATTCTTGGGACTACGTTCGACAAAATATAAAAGTAATGCGATCATCACGTCAATTTAACGAACCCCCCCCCCCGTTCCTAATAACATTTGTTTATTCAGATCCTCCGTTAAATCGATATATAGAAAAAGTAGTCGGTGATTCAAAAGACCAGAAGAAATTATCACAACTTTCAAGCCGGTAGATTCTAGCAAATGCCCGATTTAAAGAAACATCAAAATATTTACAGATTCGAATTTAAGCGTACACACGGTGTCCTCCCAAAATACATTTTAACAACATCGAGTACAACAGTCAAAAACACTAGTGGATTCTCACGGGCGACCAAAATTAAATAAAGATTCCTTTAACAACTTCAAATTACCAACTTTATAACCCCATTAATAAAATCAGAAATTCAAATAAATTAATGCTTAAGTTAAAGAACATTTTTAAAAATGGAAAATAGCAATAAATTTGAGAATACGTAACAGTAATTTTCAAACACATAATTAAAATAAATAAATAAATAAATAAATATAACCATCGGTTGCCGTATTTCGATTACTCGAAAATAAAACAAAAAAAACTGCACAATTCTGCACAAGAGGACCGACCGACTTTTCGGTAATTTAATTTTATTTTAATATTCTATTTTTAATTTGGCTTAATAATGCTAACAACAGATATAGCATATAAAGAAACGTTAACGTTGAAACTTCCAGCAACTTAACGACTGCGCATCTAGCTTGCCCTGTTCAAATTTTTTTCGACCTTAAATTGAGCGTAGCTCAAGAACGACTCGATCAATCTTCATAAAATTGTTACATGCACAACTTCATATACACTACTACAAAAATTTCAATGAAATTAATCCAGTAGCTTTGGAGATCTTTGAGCCACAAAATGTTATACATATATATGTGTGTGTGTAAACACACATACATTTAAGGAAACCACAAGTGAATGGTATTCTCCTCATACCTCAAAACTCAAAGAAAATTAATTTTCACCCCCCACTCAAACCATGCGACCGAAGATAATAGTTGTTCGAAAAGTCAGTAAAAACAAATTACCGAGCAGCATCGACAAACCTACTGATGGAACCGGTAATAAATAAGACGATCTTTTAAACAGCGGATCGGTCTGACGGTTATAAATCCAAGTACTTCAAGTAATACAAGAAACAGACGCTCGTAGATTGACAATAGCAAAATCTCTTGCTGAACCCTCCAAATTATCAGTAAACGAAAATAAAAGTAGTTAAACACTATAAAATTAAGATCTTATTAATTTTTTCTCTCATTATTCATTAACGTTTAGGAACAAAAAAAAAAAAAAAAAAATAATACGACCAATAAACATTATAGACTAAGAAAACATAGTATCCTATAACGGTTTAAAAAAAAATCGTACTAATTATTCGGGAAACCGTTACCAACCGAGTAATAAACACCATTTTAAAAAAATTACAGATATAACCATATACAAGAACAAAACAAAAATACAGGAAGAGAGAACGATGCGTAGTATTTAAACATTTATGTATTTGTGAGAAAATAAAATCTAAAACAAGAATTAATTAAACAATAGACCGAATGAAACAAAGAAAATAATAAAATATTCTAGTTAAAAGATTTGCGTGAATAAGAAACACATTAACTGAACAAACAAATACATGCGTGGTAGTTAAAAAAATAAAAATGAAATTAATTACTTTATTTAGAAATAAATAAATATAGTACAAAAACAAACAATGGCTATTAAATATCAACTATTCTTTCAAGAATCGCATGAGGTAAAGCGCTTTTCATGAAGAAATTTTTTTTTTTTAAATTCACTACTATATAATAAACAATTTTTAAGAAAACAATGAAAATAAAATTGTCAATTTAAATTTTAAGTTACGTTTATTTTAGTTTGAAATTAAACAGACTTACAGCTGTTAATAAAAGAGTGAAAGAGAAAGAGTAATGAGGAAGAAGTTGTGAAAATGACCTTGAACACTACTATCTGTAGATTATTAGACGCTAATTAGAATAAAAAAAATTACGAATGATTATAACTTAAAAAGCAGAAAAGCAAAATATTTGTCAATTCTAATGTGAACAATAATAGAACATTCCCAATTCAAACACACACACGCAAAATCTCTTCGTTAAACTCCCCAAAATATCGGTAACCGAAAATACATAAATTTTTATATGTGCGTGTGTGGATGATAGAGAGAAAAAGAGATACTGAATCACATGCGTAAAACATTAAAATAACACACAGCACTTACAGTTGTTAACAGCCTGCCTAAGAGAACACAGCTTGCTTTATAAATACTATTAATAAATAGTTTTATTATGTCAATCGTAAAATACTGTAGCATAAACATACGATAGAAAATAATGTAAACAATAAATCCGGACTATCAATATGGACTATGTAACAAAAAAAAAAGTATAATTCATGAATAATATATATATTTAACAATCAATAATAACTAACATCAGTAATTGCATCTATCAATAATTAACACTGCCTCATCGCCTTGAGCTAATCTTTCACGTAATGAGTAATTGATTGAGGTTTTTTACGAGCGGTTAAACTGAAATTCTACCCGGTTTTTATACGCCATCAGATAATTTTTACGACTAAATAAAACGTTACATAAAAAATAGATACGGAAAATGTAATAAAAAAGGCAGTTTCTTTCCAAAATCAACCAGGGCCGATTTTAATGATTTTGTATTATATATTTTTTAATTTTAAAATGTCGTTTTCTGAAAAAAATAAATTAGCTAATTCTTTCATTATTGTCGATATCGAATTGGACCTTTTCTTTAACGTATTCCCCGACCCGGGAAACATGATTTCTTTTGGGGTCAAAATGTAATATCTGAAGTTAGTGCAGACATTCTTAACTCTCATGAATCGTACCGACGACGATTTTTTGTTCCTATTTACAGAGCTAATACAAAATTATCAGCTCTTTTCAGATGTAATTCGGTAAAATTACTCTTTTTTTTAGCAAAGGTTTATTTTCGGAATTTCTCTGGATGAATTTTAACCATTTTCCTTTACGATGAACTATCAAGAGGATGATGTAACGGTTCCAATTATCAATAAACCAGAACAAGATAATAACTTCCCTGTTCTAACAAAATCAATGAAAAAAACACGTAGTACATAAATATACCTTTTCAACTTGTGCAACCGATTTATAAGACGGTTTATAAAATACAAATGATGCAGGCTAAAAAACAATAAAAAAGGAGGAAATTGAAAATCTATTAAAAAGATGCGATAGGGGATCCACGTTCCCTTCCTTGGAAGTATTATCGCCCTGCTTTTGCAATTTGTACTTTACCGAAAGAAATTGCCGACAATAGATTTTTTAGAGTGTACGTTACTTCGTGCAATGAATTTCATCGTTATAATAACTTCTATTACATCCACGGTATTTATAATTGCGTCTAAAGTATGAAACATTACAGTATTTTGTACCTAAGTATTAAAAGCAAACCCACCGGGTCGGTCTAGTGGTGAACGCGTCTCCACAAATCAGCTGATTTCGAAGTCGAGAGTTTGAACGTTCAAATCCTAGTAAAGCCTAGGATTACTTTTACAGGGATTTGAATACTATATCGTGGATACCGGTGTTCTTTGGCGGTCGGGTTTCAATTAACCACACATCTCAGAAACGGTCGACCTAAAACTGTGCAAGACTACACTTCACTTTCACTCATACATATCATCCTCATTCATCGTCTGAAGTAATACCTGACGGTGATTCCCGGAGGCTAAACAGCAAAAGTATTTACAGCAGCATTACGCGAAGAATTGGGGGCGTTATAGCGGGAATAAAATGCAACGAAACAAGTGGCTTTTGGATGGTACTCTTTACAATCAGACACTTACACTACGCGTTACAGTCGTTTTACATTTCATCGACGAGAACAACCATTACCAGAAAAATAAAACGTTTAACTGTACTCTTAAAATAATCACCGGAACAGTTCAATTTATTAGAGTTTCGATAATAGGACAAAAAAAATTAACTAGAGATATATAAAGAGTAGTTTTTAATATTTACTTTACTTTAACTCGATAAAAAATAAGATCGTATAATACATATATCCTAACACCATAAGCTAATAATAATATCTTGGGGGAAACGGGTGCCGTTTCTTTTACGAGATCTGTATCAGATTTCCCGAGGGGATTAAGGAGAGAAGCGTGGTCGCTATCCGCTTGTTTTCCCTATTTAGGAACATTTTTTACAGACTGCGAACTGTCAGAACCAAAATGTATTTATTACAAATCAGAGCAACGATATGAATGAAGTATCGTTAAATGACGCCTTTCAAGGTCGTCACAACGAAATACAACATTAACTGTAACATTCCTGCCTAAGATAGTAATGATGTAATGGATTTTTTGGGGGGTAAAGAACCACGAAGATAACAATCGACAATAAATCGCTCGTAAAAATGACCAAATTTACTTTAAAAAAATACCCACAAAAATAACAAAAGAAATTTTCTAGTCATACGGTATATAAACAATATATATATATATATATATATAAATTGTTATATATATATATATGATTGTAACTGTTAAAAATAAAAATGTATAATAAACAAATTCAAAAGAAAGAGAAAAAATGAGTGAATTTAACAAAATCCTTGAATATTACAAAGAAGATTTCATACGATTAGGCTAGCTAAAAATTACCGCGTAATCCGACGGAATTGAAAAAACTTCTAACTCTTGCCGAGGAAATTAATGAAAAACTAATGAATGTACTTGAAATTATTATTTTAATTTAATGGAAGGTAAACGGTAAAGAATACGTCATATGTACTATCGCATTACAAACATTACCTTCACGAATGAGATATCAATCGACTTAAAATAGAACCGTACACGTATTGTAGTACAGAAAAGGCAAATCGAACCGCAATTACGATACATATTTTCTTTACTTAACGATTATTTTCGATAAACTACACAGAATTATACTGTAAGTATATACAGAAATCAAACTACAGCGTAACGAATCAATGAACATAGTAAAATATTAATTTTTCTTTTCTCTGCATAAGGTCACAAATCAATTCAATGAAAAGTAAAAAAAAAAAAAACTTCCGGATAATAATAGAGCGAGGAATAAAAAAAAAGTCGTGCTAAAGTTTGTACGACGGTAAGTTTTTTCACTGCAAACCGATCAATACCGGTAAAGATAAACGACTGACTGCTGAAAAGGAATATATATATTTAATGTAGTCGTAACGAGTCTACATTCAAATCAGAATAAAACTAAGTTTAATAATTTAAAAAAAAATTCTGTGTTTCCAGAATTGTTTAATTAAATGCTTTTGTCAGTTTATAGAAAAGGAGAAAAACTCGATTTTTTAAGCCGTTATTTGACATATACATAATCAAGAATCACAATAACAAATTAAAAAACTGCAAATAGTTTGTAATAATTAAACGTTTAAAAAAATGGATTTGAATTCTACCGTTAACAAATCTACCGTCAATATTACGACCGTAATATCCCTAAAAAAATTTGTCGTAATCCCGACATCGCATCGAAAGTATTTTTACCCACGCTACGCTAAAAAAAAAAAACACAAACGAACATAAGAAAAAGATTGAATACGATTCCCTGTATGAAACGAGAAAAATTATCCAATACAAAATTGTTTGCAAAGATGAGCTTTCGATATAGGCGGCAACCAGAAGAAACATTATGACGGGATATACCAATCGTTTTACTGCCGACAGTATATTAATAAATAATATGTTACAAAAAGAATAAATACTTTTACAGTTTGAAACTAACTGAATTATTTGAGAAAATATTTTTTTTTAAATTCCATCTAGTAAAACTAACATTATAAAAACCATTCATGTTATTTATTTTATTAAAATATATATATATATATATATATATATATATATATATATATATATATATATATGTGTGTGTATGTATGTATGTGTGTGTGTGTGTGTGTGTGTGTGTGTGTGTGTGTGTGTGTGTGTGTGTGTGTGTGTGTGTGTGTGTGTGTGTGTGTGTGTGTGTGTGTGTGTGTGTGTGTGTGTGTGTAGGTTAATATCGTCTCAAAAAAGGCAAAAAAACGCCGGCATTACAGCCAATTAAATGTTTCACTAAATTTGAGAGAAGTATAAAAATATACGTAATATTTCACAAATGGCAGTCAAGAAATATAAATCGTAAGATTAAGGGAACAAGATCTCCCCTACGAAAAAATAAACCAAGAGTAATAAAGAAATAGTAATAAAGAACATGTCAATAAAGATAAAACCTAATTAAAATTAAAAAAAAAAAAATTGTAAAAAAAAGCTTATAAATATGTAAGATTATATATTGTGTTTATATATATATATATATATATATATATATATATATATAAACAAGCAGAGAATATAGAGCATTATTTCATTACGAAAGAGTAATTTCATTATACACGCATTTGTCTGTTGTTTTAAAAAATTGTCACGGTCTTTCTAATTATTGTTATGTACGTAAATCGATTCGGCTAAAAGAAGAGGCGGTGTTCAGAGTTGCTTCCTCCAAAGCGTTCAGAGATGTTTGCTACAGTCAACACCTGCGGTGAACAAAATGAAGGCGTCAACAGTAAGGCTAAATCACTTGCATTTCGGTGGGTGGGCTTGGAGTTCCGATCCGCGAACGTACGGTCGACTCAAAGAAGGCGGAAACGAGAAACTATATCGAACCTCGCCCACCCTGTTAAGCTAGGCTTGTAATCTTGTTACTCTTAAGGATGTCTACGTTTTTTATCGGAAGATTTGCGACTTCTGTCGGTTGACCTACAACCGTTACGGTATACGCTTAACGTACAAAGTATTGCAAATATCGGATTCCCGAAAAAAGGAAACAAACGGTAAAAATCACTGAAATTTAAAAACGATCGCGTCGCAAATATAAAAAACTCAAATATTTATAGATCACAGGCGATTATCACCAGAGATGCCGTCAACGGTGCATGCTATTATTTATTATTGTACAGCGGCACGGAAAGTTAAAAAATGACTACATCATACTTATTTCAGTTAAGTTTGTACAACCTTTGAATTAAAAATTGCATACTTCCCCGGCATTATTGACAATTACTACCGCAATAACAAACTGCATTTAAAATAATAAGAAAAAACCTGCACAATATTAAAAAAATAAATATATTTAACAAAAGGATCCGCTAGCGTGAAAGTGAAAGTAAAGCGGTTTTCAATTCGACCGACAAAAATACCCCCACCGCATTAACCCAGCTAATGATTAATTACAAACAATGGAAACGCTAGAAACGTGTAGAAGGAAATCGTGCGCGTAATAACCTTTATTAATATTTTATTCCGTAATTTAATGAAACCTACTAACTGAAAACGTAACGTAGTCTAACGAAAATAATGCCGACCCAATAACAGGGGAAAAAATCTTACCATACCGTAAATATTTATATTCACTGTTACCAACGTCTGAAGAAACTTTTATCACAATTACGAAAAACAGCGACGTAAAAATTAATTTATTAATAATTTACCTTTATATATATATATATATATATATATATATATAAAGGTAAATTATTGTCATCTTTTTGCCATGGATTGCGTGTTTTACAAAATAAGTAAAAATAAAAACATGCAGAATTTAATTAAAGAAATTAGTTTACTCGGAAAATATTTTTACCAATGACTATATTTCATTATCAGATCGAAATTTAATATGCATCACATTATAATCCGGTATCTACTGAGAGGATAGTATTCATATTCATTATTTCAGGAGAAAAGGGATATATTAATTTGTTACTTTCCACCATCAAATTAGTTAAGCGTTTGCTAATTAAAAGTTCGTTTTCTTTGAGAATAATGAAGCTCATTATATACACTGTGCGGTAAAAAATATCGCACTCAAGAGCGGAGATGTCAGTTTTGCAGGGTTTATATCGCATACATGTCAACAGCCTCGGCACCAACCAGACATGCAACACTGTATTCGAGTAAATAAACATAACTACTTATAACTTATAACTACTCATCTATCGATATATTATTTTCTTTCTACGCTTGTCATCGAGGAATACAACGCGATTTTGTACGTCACCTAAACGATGTAGTATACATCCTACGGTTGTCGATCGCCTGCGACAGTTATCGTTAATGGCACAAGACGATACTCGTATAATTCGGAATACAACGGGTGTTATTATCAAACTATTTACGCGCCGACAAAATCAGTTATTGTCACCTAAACGACATTAAAAGGCAAACAACCTTTAGTGCTATACAAACGAATTAATTAATAAAAGAGCTCTGTTAAAAGGTAAATAGGATCAACGGAATAAGGGTGAAACCGATTTATTTAAAGAAAGCAATAGTGGGTGATAAGCGGCTTCATAGCATAATATTGTCATACAGTTTTCTAATTAATAGAGGAAACAAATACAAATTTGTAATATTTATTATCAATTGAAAAATACATATACAATCTTATTCAACATAAACCTTGACGCAGCTAGCAAAAGAAACCTTGAGCGCTAGCCGCGAGTTCATATCATTATAACAGGATGATTAATAAAAGAACTAATTAAAAATACAATATTTAAATAAACAAAATGTATGAGTTTTGTAATATGATACTACAAAAAAAAAACATAAAAATTTAAATTTTTAAATTAACTTTAGTAAATACACAAAAAAATACATAGAACCAGAATGTAAAATTATTTAAATTGACATTGAAATCAAATAAAATAAAATACAATCAAAAAAATGAGAAAAATAATTTCATAATGGAGAAATAAAAAAAAAAAATTACAGGAGATAACAATGATAAGACAACAAGAAATACTCATAAGATAAGACAACTGAATAGTATTATGAATTAATACATCCTTAGCATTCACTTAAACATTTAGTTTATACATGTAAACTTTTTTAATGTTAAATAGTATATTAATTTATTTTGTTGTATGCTATTCATTATAATACGTAAAATTTATTGTTATTTTTGTGGATAATTTTTGTATTTCAATTTGGTAATTTAAAATATATATTGTGTTTCACCCGTTCATTTATTTCTTTGATTAGATTACTACTATTTATTATTAAGACGTTAAAATAAGGACTATGTCAGAAAATATACTGGAGTAATACGAAAATTGATGTTTGCAAACAGTTAATTTTGAAAAGAATGTGGTATAAGTATTTGTTCCTGCTGAACGAGTATTGTACGGTGTATTTTTAAATTCAAAATCACTTATATATTTGTTTATGTGTAGTATTACTTTGGCATATATTTGTCTCAAAGTAGGTACTTTAAATTCTTCAAATAAGTGTGTACTAGGATGCAACCTTGGTCTACCAAGAGCTGCTCTAATTAAATATTTTTGGAACATAAATATTTTAAGATGGGTATCATATGTTCCTCCCCGTATCTCGATTTCATATTGAAAAATGAATGAGCATATGCAAAATACATAATTCTTTTTATTTCAAGATCTTTAATTTCATTTATTCTGTAAAAAGTATGAATAAGGTACTTTAGTCTTGATGTTAAATTGTGTACGTGGACATTCCACTTCATATGATCGTCCAATATTATTCCGAGATATTTTATCGACTTGACTTCGTCTATTGACAGACAACGGCAGTCACTATTTATCGATTCGCTACAGTTTACTGAACATTTATATAATTTTAGTTTGCCGGTTTCAGTAGGCGAGAACGACATATATTTCGTCTTATTTAGGTTGAGCGTAAGAATATCGCTTTCAAACCAAGATTTTACCTAAGTAATCTACGGGTAGCGCTCTTACATACTTCATCCCACATCTCGCCCGAAAAACCAAAGCTGTGTCATCAGCGAAAGATACTATGGTACCGTTAGGAAGGTTCCGAAATTTGAGGATTTTCTGTTCATCTCGATAAGAACTCGAAATTAAATAATATTTTAAAGAAAGAGGTAACGACTACGTACTAAATAAACTTTAACAAGACTCGTAAAATCGACCTTTATAAAGTGTAAAAGTCTACAACAAATCCAAGCATCGTACCGTATAACTATCCTGACCTTACGAGTTTCTTTCTTTTTTTTTTAAACACATTTAGAACATTCGACTTGTATTAGAAAAAATAAGATTCACTCGTTTATCTTTATTCCATAATATACTGCTCGACAGCAAACTGCAACTTCAAAAACAGTTTTGACAGTTACTATATATTACGAAGCGACCGGCTTTACTCGACGAGCCTCTCATACCCGGGACAATCGCCAAAAACCTCTTTGTTGAAGGACAATCGCCAAAAACCGCAGAACATTCCGGAAAGAAGGAATCCTATAAGTTAAGATAAAGGGATAAACATAGAAAAATCTACCCGAAATAAGACGTCCACACTCGCCAAAAGGAATGGAAAAACGTCTCCTCCAGCTAGTGAACATTTATCCTGTAGGATATCCTGCCTATCTTCATGCAAGATATTTTTAGGTCGATCTTTAATTTGCCCTTTCAAATAAACACCGTTCCGGATACATTAAAAAGCTACCCGGTAAAAAAAAGACGTTTAGGTAATTCTTAAAAAAAACTTTTTGCCTATTCCTAAATCGGGTTACGGGTAGCAGATCCGGTTAGCACCGGACGTTATCGAACGCAAAAATATCCAGAAAATTCCCAAAATGTACGAACAGGATGCTTGTCCTGATCTCTGCCAATATATCGATAACAACTGTCCTATTCGACTTCCTACAACGAAGTCGTCGTTAATTTTTTATACGCTAAATGAAATCCTACATTACAATATAAAGATGTTTCCAAAAAGAAAAATAAATACTATTACAATCAGTGAACCGGGCACGGTACGGGTAAGACTGAAGCTAATCCGTTCTTTAGTTTCTACACTCTTTGGTTAAAGAGTTTTTATAAAAGAAATTACTGTAAAGTGAAATAAAAACAATCGATCTAACACCGATAACATGGAAATTCAAAACCGGTTAAATGAGATAATGTAAGCTCTACTTAAGACATAACAATACTGTAGCATTACCGTGACGACCGTAACGATAATAAGGCAGATTTTAGAATTCCATTTACAGAATAACTAGTCCCTTCCTCCGTATTGCTTAACGATCCACAAAAATGAACTTTTATTTATTCGATTTGTAGATAGCAATCCATATCACAGACATATTTCCAAAGAAAAAACTATAAACATTATTACACTAGAGATAATTTTCTCTTTGTTTTACATAAATTTATAATTTCTGTTTTAAAAAAAAAGAACCACACAATGACATGTAATACTGAATTAAAAATTATCAAAATAGTAATTGCCTTACAGTTTTTAATAATATCTGTCATTATACAATTACATGTAATAGCTACAAAAGCAAAAATAATTATACAGAACGCGTTATACAACAATAAATGAATAAAAGAAACCAAGAGACGTCGCACTATGTTTTACAATAAAAGGTTTAAGTATTATTGTAATATAATTATAATAATCATCCGTTCACAATATTACAAACTACTACATTGTCTGTCGTTCATCCACCTAAAATATTATAATAATTATAATTCATTATTAAGATACAATAATAGTTTTTTTCAGACATATGCAGTGAACGTAAAAAATTAATCGATACGTAATAAATGATAACAACAACGCATGTTATAACTTAATAAACGCGATGAAAAAAATTATACACCTTTTGCAGGCCTCCAGGATAAAAAAAGACAAATAAAATCAAGTAGAAATAAAAGTCACGACTGTTAACATGAAATTTTTAGACCTAGTCAAAGAATCGTGACTAAGTGATAAGTGTAAAAAAAACTAATTTAACAACGGTATCGAAATTTTAAGTTACTAAATATTCTTTGCGAACTTCCCGTAACCGAAACCGGTTTTAAAAAGGAAAATACCAACCAGAAATTCATTAATATCAGATACATTATGAACCGTAAGGGAATAATTAAATTACAAATTTTTGAACCGAGATAAAATTAACATAAAAAGTTGCAGAAGTACTGTAATTCAACAAAATCTACAATTTAATCTCCTTATTGCAAAAAGTTAATTTAAAAAATTTAAATTGGCTTTTTAATTATTTTAATTAATATTTTTAATTCCTACTTTCTCCGTGCGATGCTTGAAGCGAGTTAAGAAATTAAATTACTACTTTACAGATTTCAAATCAAATGAAAGTTCTATTATTATTAAAAAGAAAATTTTATTTAAGATACAGAAATTTTCTTTGCAGGCTTTACAAACGACTTCGATTAAAAAACTATTTGCATTGGATTTTGATTTACTGAAATTTAGGATCGGTTAATCGAGCATAATAGGTAATTTCAATATTACAATTTCTTTCCTTTTTCGGATTGTATTTTTCCATAAAAGTGAAGCTAAAAAAAAGTGTAACTACATGCTAGTACTAAATCAGGATATAAAAAAAGAAGGTCTTTATCAAGGTCTTTTTATCAGGATAGTTTTTCTCACTGGTCAATATTTACCGTAATCCTCTATCCGTTCTTCTCGTATTCCTCGATTCATTCTTTTTTTTCTCAAGAAATAGTCAAGAGTAACGGTTATCAAAAAATTAAAATTTTTACATTTTAAATGCAACGGGTAACTTGCGGGGTGAATTTAAATTTAAAAGCCTTTTTTGAAGATTAAATTTAAAAAATATTTTTTGTTACCGTTGGAAAAGATGGCCAAAGATTTTGTAAAGCGGTTTAAAGACCTATTGATGTAGAGAATAGATGCAAAAAACTCTAACACCTTTTTATGACGCAATAAACAGCTAAAAAAAAAGAAAATATACATTAATTTTTTGGGGGAGGGGATTATTAAATAGAAGGTTCTGTTGAAGGTCCCGATAAAGATTTGAAATTTTATTTCGGCCAAAACACCCCCTCAACTTTTTCTAATGTTTACAAAATTTTAATAAATTTTTTCCCTCGAAGGTAGTACGTACCTGTCTAGCAAGTTTGAAGAAAATCGGTCGACGGAGCCCAGTTTTTGCAGATTATTTACAATCTATTAATATCTACGAATATTTTTTTTAATGTCTCCTTAAGGCACAAAACTTAACAAAAAGACCAGTATTTTTTAATCTTTTAGCCGACCAAAAAAAATCAAAAAGAAGATATGCTGCTAAACAGCAGTAGATATCGCTATAGCCGGGAAAGTAAAAGCATCTCATGTCAGCCTCAAAACGTAAGTTATAATAAATTGCCTTCTTCGCTGAGCCGAATACAGTACATATCGTTGCATAATATCATTCATTATAGAAGTTGTTTGTATAATGCACATCACAACTTTCACAAAAAGCAGCTGTCATTAATGCCTATTGTACCTCAAACGCTAGACGCTTGTGTAACAGTAGCTAACAAAAAGAGCGGGCCGATAGTATAAAGTAAAAATTCCCATCTGAAACCAATCTATTATCATCAACAGAAAAACTAATTCAAATCAATCACTAATATGTAGTAAGATAATTTAATAAAATATAAAATTAATACAAAAAAAAGAAGAAATCAAATAAATAATTTAAAAATTCATACAAGAAGTAACAACATTTTTTTTTTCTTGAATGATTAAACAATGAACCCAGTTAATTAACAATTGTTGGAGGATAGTACAAAGATATAGTATATTCCAGGTAATATAAACTATTCATAACAATCCAATAATTCTGTTAATATATATTCTTCTGAACGATAAAAAAACGAATAACAGCAATAACTCTAGGTGTAATACACTTTTCTAGTGATACATAAGTTTTTATAATGGTCAATAATGGGCATAATGAAACACTATATTTACAATATAAATTCAATAATTTGCTAACAAATAAAGAGTACTATAGATAGACTGTTGTTGTTGTTGTGTGTGTGTGTGTGTGTGTGTGAGAAATACTGGTAAATATAATTTCTCAAATATAAGGAGATACGAATCAATAAATATAAAAAGTACAACTTTATCCTTAACAGACCAAACATCTTTCGTTAAAATAATTGCGTAAATCATTTTAAGAACGAATAAAATTTAAATTAAAATAATTTGGTAATCAAGATAAAAGTCCAATTACAAGTAAGGCGATTTGATTTGACCGTTACTAAATACATCTAAACACAACTCGAATCAAACAAAAGAAGTTCAAAGACCCATATCCCTTCTTTTCTCTCGCACGCTATCACTACTCTTGTTCACTCCCACCTTAAAAAAACGAACGCAACTCGATCAACCGTTTGTGTATAGTAAGTATATTAGTCTTAAACAACTTTAATGTCTTCTGGTATGGCTTTTCTTTCTGCCGAATTATATTTAGGAAAAAAAAGAGATCTATATTATTCGATAAGACACATATGCAACTTATTTATTGCATACTGTGTGAAAGTTATTTATTAATAACATCAAACCTATCTATACAGGAACGTAATATATTTAATTAACTAAAACAAATTCATCGATCTTTTTATTAATCGATTAACTCACAAAAGATTTCAATAGATTTATAAAGTAAGTTTGATTGAATCGCTTTCATAAATTAAATTAAATATTTTAAAAAAATGTTAATATCCTGTACGGATAAATTATATCTAAAAATATCAAAAAAAGTTACGAGCATTTTTCTCGAAAAGAAAAAAGACGATTTCTCTTTATAGCGATAAATAAATATTTCAAGTTCGTTATTATTTATTTTAAAAACGGTAATTATATTATAGAAAGTAACCACCTAAACAACGTACAAGTCCGTAACTAACTAAACTTATTCATATTTAATACACCATAACAACATAATAAAAGGAAAACTGAAGCAAAGTTGTAAAATAACCGTCAAGTTTTAAATGTTAAAAACTTTGAATTAATCAAAATTACAACATTTTTAGTAAAAACACACACACATACATAGGGAGAGAAAGAGAGACACGAGAAGGACGGTAAAGAAATAAACATCAGACACTGTAGGAAAAATAGAAGGGAGTAGCGAAGAGAAGCATGGCACAGAGGTAACCAGAGCAATGTACGCGGTATGCAACGAAAACCGTTAGAAGTGAATTCCACCTGTTGCTCGACTGTGCTGATGCTATCCGGCCGGTGGTATTCCCTAGTAGATATAGCTATTATATGTCCTAAGACCATAACCGCTCGGCCACGCTTTGCTTGAAGCACACAACAAACATCACACCACACGTTAACAAAACAAATTCTACTCCCCTCAATTTTACGATGTAAATACAAACATACGTATTACACAAGTTACTATGTATAAAGGCAGAATCGCGTAGATCCAGGACTTATTTACTTTCTTTTACCGAAAGTTATCGCTTGCTAAATTTTACATTACGAAAGTGAACGCAAAGAAACAAAAAACCTTGAACAACCCGTTTTTCACACACTTTTTATTTTGTATTAAGAATTATCTGTTCCACTGAACGATGAACTTTTTGAAAAAATCTGAAGGGGTTTCTTTTACGATTTTATCAAATCGAGAAACTGCCAACAAATCTGTACCGTTTCTTTATTATACTTTAATTTGAGAACTACTCATCCTATTTTAATGAAACTATTAAGGTTGATGATTACAAGTACGTTTTATCATTAAACGAGCATCTGCCCTGAGGAAGTTTCCTTACAGCGTGTCCACCTCCACTTTCCTCTCTAATCGTCTGAGTTCTTGTGCACGTTGTTTTTTTTTTTTTTTTTTTTTTTTTTTTTTAATTACTAGTACAATTTCTACTCTTTCCCGTCTTCTCTTCTTGCACTTTCAACCGATCTTTCTAGCACAGTGTTAATCGACGACTGTTCTCCTTCTGGACATGATACCTCCAAGCCGATCGGCTTCCCTATTGCGTATCGTTCCAAACGTCTTTTTCGTTCGCTATTCTAATTAATTATGCCTTCATTGTGTACGTAATAAACTATCTCAACTCCATGACTCCCATTTTAAATGTCTCCGATATTTTATTTCTGTTTCGATTTTATAAGTAATTTCTACAAAACTACATTCCAAACGCAACCCGCGATGCTTTTACAAATCATTTAACTCGTATCTTACTACATAACAAACGTCATTTCCTATTAGATGCTTCCTTAAAACAATTCATAGACTTATTATCTCCCGTGATCACAACTTTTCTTTCATCGCTATTCAGTTTCTTACAATACTTGTCACAATACGTTTCAATTTGAAATCATCTGTTTAACATCCAGTGCTTTTAACAATTTCATGCTGAATACTAAAAACTCTTATGGAAAAATTAAATCCTGCATTGTACAGAACGATTGAAATGTTTGAATACCATTAAGCAAACGTTAAAAATATTAAACCCCTATACCTGTTTCGGTCTAATTTTAAAACTTGTCGATATCGGTGTACAACGGTTTCTAAATAAGTTAACTGAACGATTAACCTCAATCGTTTATGTTACTAAATAACGTGTTACTACAGGACAGAATCCTTACATAAAAATAACTAAAAAAAAACTTTCGTTTATTTTAGAAACGTTGTTTTTTGTATGTTTATTATTTTTTACCTCATAAAAATTAATATTTTAAGAACAAATGAATAAAATCCTGTATACATATTTTAAAATCAAAATCTTCTACGAAAACTTAAGTGTGGAAATTTGTTTTCATATTTGAAAAATACACGTCTTCTTTTTCTACACCGTGATTTCAATATATCTGTACGATTCTCGGTCCGCTTCCACAATACAGTCCTACCAGAATTTGCTTAGTCTTTCGTTCCAGAATAAACAGAATGTTAATCGGGTCCCGATTTACAAAGGCGTACACGGCAATCTAATCATCAGTAGATCGATATACTAGTAACTTTTCTCTGTATAAACCCGAAACATGCCGCACTAACTCGAACGGGGCCAAAATCGCGATTTTTAAATAGGTTTTATTTCAAGTGTAATTCACCCGCTTTAATCCGCGAAATACCCCGAGCGAAGTCGGAAGAAGCCGTTCTGCAAATCCATTAAGGACTTCTCAGAATCGGGTAAAAGATGCTGCTCGAGGTAAGTCGTACTCTATCTATTATATCACGTTACGTTTCAAAGACACAATTCACCTCACATGTACTTCGAGGGGACAACACCCTTTCTAATTTTCTTAGGTTATTGTTTATACAAATTGCAAACTACACTTCAGAATGAAATCGATCCCGCACATTTGGAACCCGTCTTTCTCGGGTACGATAACATTCTTTAATATTTTGGGAAAATTCGGCTCTCATAACTAAAGCACAACTTGGCACGGACTACACTAGTTTTCAGGAATATACTTACTGTGGACTTCTCGAGAATCGTGTGAGTTTAAAGCAATTACAATAAGCTCCTGAAAATCCTATTCTGAAGAAAAAAATTAAACTTTAAGTTACAAATAAATCGATTTTGAAGGTCTAAAAATGTACAAAATTTAACAGGCATAGATCCTACATCCTACTGGATAAAAAGAGACCATAAATTTCCGATGACAAATTGAACCGGTCGCATTGTAAACCCATTTTCAAACATAAAAATGATTCATAAAAGCTCGCAAAGCCGACTGAAGTTCGAGCACATTGTACCGATAAAACGAATATTCTCATACACTTACCTTGAGCGAACCAGATTTTTAAAAAGACTGCAAAAAAAATCAAAGTTCATGAAACTCAAACAACTAAACGATGAATCATTATGAAAATTGGGGTATTAATTTCTGGCAAAATATAAGCGTTTTAATAAATGAAAATTTATATATAATTTCATTCGTTATCGAATTACTAATAATTAATATTCTAGATAACAGCAGAAATTTTCCTTTCACAGATATCATCGAATTCATAAAAAATACCCGATCACGTAAATTCGCCGTGACAGTTAACCTAACCGCATAGTATAAACAAACTTCAAGGACATCACTTCAACGTCATCAAACTTAAAACACACACGATTATCGATAAATTAAACAATAAACTGTACAATAATCGTTTGTACGTAACTGAGTACTAACCAGTAAAAACAAAGGAACGTATAATAATAATCAATATTTAATAAACAAAACACAAAGAAATGACGAAAATACTTACAACAGACTTCATTAAACAACTAAAATATTATAAAATTATCCCTACGTAAAAACCGTTCTAAAATTAGAATTTAAATTATAAACAAAAAAAATAATAAAAGTCGTTAGCGTCGATCACATTTCAGTTATTAGAAAAGAAAGGTCAGTGATCTTTAGTAGTAACAGGCCGCTTACTCGGTAATCTTATCTACTATTACAAATTATTCAATAAGCAATAACAGCAACAACGCAGCGTCCAAAATTGCAGTTCGCATAAAATTATTTTAATACGACAATGAATAATAGTACAAAATAAAACATTAAAAGTAATGAAAAAAATATACGCTTTACCTAGCCGGCTTATTTATGTATCGATATTAAAAAATAAACATAAAAACAAATTCAAAGAACGAACACTATAAACGGTTATTACAAAAGAATCCTCTTGAACCGTTTATACAAAAGTAAAAAAAATCCTTTAATTAGGTCTCTTAAAAAAAAAAAAATCTATGATCTTTTCAAAATTGACATAAAAAAATCCAGGGTCTTTAAAGCGTTAATATTTTTAATATTTATTTGTGCGCGCGCGCACACACACACCAAACCCCGAAGTATTAAGTATTCTCATGCAAGCAATGAATACTTGTACCAAAAAAAAATTATAACTTTCCGACATAATAAAAACGGATGACAGATTAATATAAAAAATGTAAACACACACACACACATATGTGCGTGCAGTGAAAAAAACTGCACGGAAGAAAAAAACTTGAGAGTATTTAAATTAAAAATCTTACATTTAATAACACCAGTACTAATAATGTATTAATATATTACCGTAACCGTTTTAAATATTACTAGTTTACACGGTTGAAAAATTAACCGGGAGGGGCTGTAAAACAGAAAGTGCAGCATGTATTTTACATAAATAATAAATAGTAAAAACTAATAAATCAAAAGTAATGAGGAAAAATATCTTTTTACGATTTCTGAATTATTAAATCCCCATCACTCCATTTTTTAATTAATATTATTATTAGATAAGAAAATTAAGTAAATAGCCAATAATTAATTGATTATAAGCCTATCAAAACATTTGTACAAATATTATAGGCAATAACTAAAATTCGAACATTTTTGAAGTACTATATAAGCCTTTTAACAAAGAAATTAGAATTTAGTAAAAATTCACTTTTAGACCTCCTCCGATAAAAATTTAAACTATTTACTTTCTTTGTTGAGCACCGCATTTGGTTCAACAGAAATATATCTGCCTTGTATTACCGGGAAGTGTTCCTTCTTAACGAGCCTGGATAGATGTGTAGGTAGCAATCTGTTCAACCAGTGAACAATAAGCAACCCCCCTTATGACCCACGGAGATGAGGACCATATGTATGACATACAAATCAGGTGTAATCTTGTACAGACTCAGGTCGATCGTTCCTGAGACGTGTGGTTAATTGAACCCCCACGATCAAAGTACATCGGTGTCCACTGTCTAGTACTCAAATCATAAAAACAACTAACATTTACTAGGATATGGATCTCAGAACCTTCGACTTCGAAAATCAGCTGTTAAAACAACTTATTTATGACTAGTTAACCACTAACCTACCCGGCGGGCTAGGTTAGATATATGAACAAGCAGAATTATATATTTTGCATTTTATACATAAAATTATAATAAATAATAATAATTATTATAATTAATATTTTTTGCAAAAGATAAATCTATTAAAGTCAACATTCTTGAGAACATATGCGGCTCGCCTACACTACATATTATGGATTATACGACTTGTTTATAACTGGAAACCAGTTATAAACATCGACATTATTTTTACATTTTGAGGATCGATTGTTGTATTTATATATTTTGTTTTTAAATTCAAAATTCATTTAATATATTAATTCGTGAAGGAAATAATTATAATGTATAACTCATAAATGTTCCTGATGATGGATTAATATCCGAAAGCACTCGGACAAAATAATAAAAATAGTTGGTAGGTGGAAATTATTATATTATTAATTTATATCAATACCAACGGGCCGTGATTAATAATAAAATTAACGTTTCTTTTTTTGAAAAATTCGTAAATTTAAAAAAGTACAACGAACAAAATAAAACAAAAAAAAATTTAACGGTCGATATTTTTCATGAAAATACAAATTTTGACGTTTTATTTTTTTCCACGCGTTTACTGGTCTAATAAAATCCCACCGATAAGAAACCATTTTTCTTTTAACATCTCGTTATATCATAATAGATATTTTGTTTACTTGTAAACAAAACATATTCAACAAATGACACCTAAAGTTGGCCTGGGTGCTTTCAGCTGTGAATAGAATATAAACAACCGAAAAAACATTTGAATTAAGCAAATATAAATATTATATTAATCTATCAATTTTTCACTAAAATAACATTCAAGTGAAAAAAATGCAAAATCATTCCGGATGTTTTAATCCCGAATCTTAATTGGAACCAACAATTTATATATATATATATATATATATATATATATATATATATATATATATATATATATATATATATAGAAAAATACGGCATTTCTCAGAATGAAGTTCTTTTTGAAGAAATAAAAAAAAAATGAATTAAAAGAAATTCTGAATGGTACGGATTCACTGTAGTAGAGAAATTCCATTTGAAAATGTAGAATCGTAATATACTAAAAGTCACAAAAATCTATCAACTAGGTACTAAAATTACAAAGGATATGCAAAGTACGGTAAAAATAAAAATAAAATACCGATACATTCAAAAAAATAAATCGGCCGTATCATAGACGAATGTATTACAAATACTTGTAATTTTACGGTAGCGAAACAAGGACGACAGGTCGATAAAAATAAATGGGCGGGTACATAAAAGAACTAAGTGAAAAATATTCAGATGAACTAAATTCATAATAGAACATCGATTAAATCATCAGTAGCAGAAAGGGTCGGAGAACAGCATCAAACCGATGAAAAAAATTAAGTAACAGACTTTTCGTTAAAAAAAAGAAAAGTAATTCGAAATATGAATCGACGGTTGTTCCTTTCATATTCCTAATTAGCCTGCGTTACAAGACAGAATTTTATGTTTACACTGAAATAAATAAAAGGAAAGATTAGAGATCAAGGCTATGTAAAAAAGTAAAAAGATAATATGGAGTACAGATTGAATTCAATAAGAAGGATCGGATGTAAAATCAAGTACGGGTTTACAGTAAAAGAGCGGGAGGGTTACACAGTTAAAAGGGAAAGTTAACCGGCTACGCTGGCTGGCTCCTTCTATCGTAGGTTTAGAGCGTGCGCCTTTCCGAACAGTCGGGCGGCAATGTTCAATCCCGAACCGAACGACGGGGCGGCACGCGCAACACTTTTCTATCCCTCCGAATCGGTTAACAGCTCACTCCATCTCTCTCGCTCCTAACATCACCCGTCTCGTTCTTAGACTCTCTCAGCGGGCCCCTTCCACTAACCGTTCTCGCTCGCTCCACTCGACAACATTCCACAACACACAGATGCGAAAGGACCGCTCGCTAGCTTATTGTGCTGTACAGTAGTAGTAATTACATCTATATTAGACCGGCTACGAATTTTCGATGTACCTTTACATTACGCAACGTAAACGGTCGTCGGTTCAATTAATAAACGTTTAAAGATATAATGCAATTTTTCTGTATTCATCATATTTATTTTGTGAATTACTCCGACAGAATAAAACAGACTTACAACACTATATCATATAATAACGTAACTTTTACTAACTAAACATTCGTATTTGATAACGATGAAAAGATAAGACGACTCGATTACAGCCGAAATGAAATCAAATATCATAATTACTACAATAATTAAGTCACGGATATGATTCGCGAACATACAGGGGTACCTCCAAGACCGCCGTTAGGTATTGCTTCAGAGGATGAGGTAGATGAAAGAAAATTTGTCAAAATTTTCACAACAGCTGAAAAATGTTTCTAAATAATTATTATCTGACTAAAAATTCTTATTATCTTTACAAGATTTTAAATTTTGCTTAAATTCAAAATAATATTTACAAATTACGGGTCAAATACTCAAAGACCAAAAAAATTTTCCGACATGTACGATAGGCAGTTACACCGAGTCTCCTGGAGTAAATTATTTTAAACTTATTGCTATTTCTGGTTAGGATACTTAAAAATAGATAAAATTGTACGATTGTAATTTTAAATGGTAGAGGGAAAAATTTGCAAATTTTCTTCCCTCTAAATCGCTAAGTAAAAAGTCAAAATTTGCACAGTTTTAAAACTATAACTGCTCGGTTTATACATATTGCAATAAGACCAGTATAACGGACCAGAGTAACGGATTCCTGCCGATTAAGAAGAAAGGAGTAAAAAATATAATAATGGAAGGAATCCGGAAGGGGATTAAAAAGAATCTTTTTTCTGAAAAGGTCCGTTTAACAATCGTTCTTTGAAATACTGCCCCACGACACACCAACTACAGATGATTCACGAGAAGAATTACCGGACCGGAGTAGGAACGCTTCAACTAGGGGGTTCTGGTTCTGCAGGTCAAGAGGATAAGAATATAAATATGCCAGGAAAGACGAGTTAGTTTCAGTTTTAAGCGAAGAGTAATTATGAGTCAGTAAAGGAGCGAAAATTAGTGCGTACAAGCTCGACACGATTAAGGTGACGTCAGAAGCATTCCAGTATGGACAGTGGTGAATGCAGGAAATTGTTTGGTGAGTTACTGTAGACAATTAGCGAAAGGAGTAACGTATTAAATTCATTCATAAACTATAGGATAGTTTTATTTGTGAACTGCAATAGTATATGCAGAGACTAGAATTTAATGGACTTTAAACTAGTCTTATCTTTAAAGTAATACAATACCAGTTGTTATAGGAGTAAATATTATCGGCCACGATGTCTTTTGTCAACGGGACAGTATTTCAATTTTTACAAAGTAACTACCTGTAAATAAATCCTGACCTTACTTTAAATTTTATTTTATAAGTAATCATTTATTATTATTGTTGTTGTTGTTATGATTATTATTATTATTGTTGTAATAATTATTATTATTATGAATTTGTCTTATTTTATTCATGTTTTTAAATTAATAAATTGCGATTATATAAACACTTTCAATTGTTAATCTCTCAATATCCTGATCGAGCCGCGAACACGCGACAATTGGAACAAAGTTTGAACAAAATCTGTTCACAGTCTGAAGATATTTGGCGAAAAGCAACACGAGATACATACATCCATCCGTTTGGGAAAATGTTTTTGTTTTTTTTAATCTTAACGGACTCCTTACGGTATGAAGCGTCAAGATTTCTCAAAACTCCACTATAGCTGATTTTTTTTATCACCACACTTTCCATTTTGTAAATATAAAGAGGAATAAAATCCAAACTATATATAATTTAATTTATTATTTACGACTTCAAAACATTTAAAGATTCGACCAAAAAATCCGAACGCGGGTAATTATTTGCACGACAATATCATACTGTTATACATTTTTTTTTTATTTTGTTTTGCGTGGAGATTTTGCCTCATAAACTTGAAGCTTGTTCTTGGGATATGGAAATGGAATTTTGTCACGTATGAAAAACGCCACGATTGATCAGGATTCGAACCCGGTAACTCCGGATGAAAGGCCGCTACCAGTCCGCCACGGAGATCGAGATTATATGTTATCCTTTGCTATACTTCCTTCCCGCTAAGTATCACTTCTGTATCGCTCTTTCGTACAGTTATATAAAAATCATTGAACTATTTACTTAAACTACTAGTCGGGCCAAAGATCTCAACAAACATCTCGGAATGAAGTGAATTTTATTATTTTCAACTGAACCGGTAAATCTCACTAAAATGATGGTATATGTAAATGAAAGCTAGTTCGGTGCGTACTCAAATCCACGTTTACGCAAATAAATTATAATTCCTATTCGTAATTTGTTTACCGGATGACTAACTTCATCTAAATTACTAATTATCCATTAAATAAACAACTAATTATAAAGACATTTATAAGAAGCATTTAATTCAGCAAAGTCGAAACACGCTGATATATTTGCTCATAATCATCCACGACTTTATTAAAGCTGGCCGAGCAAGATAAATTTCCACATACGAGTATGTGGTTCTGAGTTATTTAATCTGTATGTATGTATATATAATCTTGCCACTAGCTGAAATTTTATCGTGTATTGTGTAATTAACTTTGAAATCCAACTTGGAAATCCACACTTCACCATTATTCAATAAATAATTAGTTTATTATTTTACTCACTGAAAATAATTGGATGATAACCTCCAATACAGTTATTACTATAGTTCCACAAAATTATGTAATAAATGTTTACTTTTATTATTTTACTTCTACTTTACATTTTCTGATTGTATCTCTACTAAGCTTATGTATTAAGAATTTATAACTCTAAATAATGTTAGTTTCATTTGTAATCTGTTTATTTTATGGAATAAAGATTTTATTATTATTATGTATCAAACTCTGTACGGAAGTACTTTTTGTTATGATGAGTAGAAAGGCACTTTAGATAGCATGTTAGCTACTAATCTAAAGCACTTTAGATTTGTTAATTTATACCTTATATATACGTAATTTATAATTTTACGGCATATTTTGAATCGCATTACACCATGCTCGCTACTCAAAGGATATATAAATTGAAACAATAACTTAATTTAACAACAAATGATAATAATAATGTCCTGAGTTAGAGATAATCCTCACGTCCGAAACACATCTACGTTCCACGCGGTAGCAGCTGTAAGAAAGAGCAATATTATATAGCTGGCTAAAGGGGGTCCCGTGCAATTTTCCTCAGAAATGAGATCTTTTTTTGACGTGACTTCCATCTTCAGGTCATATTATAAGGACTGGAGTTTTGGCCATCTGCACATCATGTACAACTGACACCGATTTTGGAAATGGACTTACCACCTTTAGAGCTGGCAATGTGGCGGTCAGGTCGGTGTGACAGGGGGTGTAACAGAAACCCTTCCGTGACAACACATTCCCCCCCACGATGGCACGCAAGTAGTACAGTGTCCATGTATGTCGTTATATGGAAGCTCTGAAAGCCTCAGAGAGCAGGAGCCCGGAGTCGGCGCACAGATTGCGCATCCGCTCTCCTCCAGGACATATACCGGTTCCACCTGAGTACCGGAACGGACCTCAAGGGTCGGTAGCCTTGGAAGGGGGTTGTACCCCGGCAGCTAGCCTGTTACAGAAGGGCTTATAAACAAAATCTTGAACAACCGAACGTGTCAGAAGGTTCATGTAATCACCCTCGTCTAGAAACAGCCGATTTTCCAGATGCGAAACGGAAAAGAAGTAAGGACTCTGTGAGAATTATAAATGAACTCAGAAGTCAACGGCAGCTATTTGTAAGTAGTAGTACACCTAACTCCAGGTATCTTGTGATCACAAGAGATAGCGGTAACCTTTCTAAAGCAAACCAGTTTCTGATTGCTAGCGAGATTATCGCGTTTGTTGGTGGATTTTTTAAAGAAATTCGAAAACTTTTAACGATCGTACGTAGAAACTGTAAATGACAGCCAAACGTAGAAAATTCCTGCGTTGAAGAAGATCGGTGAATTCCTTGCGGTTGTACAACCGCATAGCACCCTTAATTCATACAAAAGGGGTTGTTGTTTGTCGGGATCTGCTCAACTGCCCGGAAGAAGAAATAGTTTGAGAACTATTAAGTCAAGGTGCGAAATGCCGAAGGTTGACAACAAACCACGGTGAGGTTCTTCCTTCCGCTTCTCATGTGTTAACATTCGATAGATCTAACTTGCCTGAGAAGGTACGTGTTAGAATATATCTCGATTGGACAAGCGTGCTTTTTTACCGCAGCCGATGCGGTGTTTCAAATGCCAGCACTGTGTCAAAAGCTCAAGTCAAAATCATTTGAATAAGCCAAAACTTCTTCGAGCAGTCATAAGGTGAAGGAAGATGTAGCAAGGATGCAGAAGTTCGAGCCTGGTGTGATGGAGGTCCACTCAAGATAGAAATGTCCTGGATAGAAACTGTTGAACAGAAAGCTATGGAGCCTCCGAAAACACAGAGAAATCCAAAAGAGAAGGCGAGCGTACTCCCCGCCATTAGTTTCAGGGGGGAGTGCATCCAGTTGAAAATCGGATGAAATATTTCCGCTACACCTGATCCGGGGATCATCTGGTACCGGCCATAGAGCATCCTCTCCACAACCACAGGTGGTATCGGAGATGAAAAAGTTATAAATCGGGAGGAATGGTTTTTTATGCGTTTTTTGTCATTTTTAAGTTCCTAATATATCTGTTTTTAAGGAAGTTTTAAATTTTTAAATAATTTCTAGTTCTTTTAGTCAGAGCGGAAAAGTCTTTGTGCCGTTTTTTTGTTTGGGAAAAGGGCTAACGACCACAGCAGTCGATGCCCGTAACCCCGAAGAAAAAAAGATAAATTTAATATTACTATTATTATATATTCACTATTATTAATTTATGTTTTTTAATGAATAAGAAACCGATAAGATAAGAAAACACTAAATTTTTTTAACAAACTAATTTTAATTTTTTATTTCAAATTTAACAGATAATTTTTTTATTCATTATCAGCGTCACTGTCTTTAACTTATCAATTTTAATATGCAGGTTGTTAACCGTTGAAAAAAATAATTAAAGGTGAAATAAATACGAGTAAAGCTAAATCGTTATTTAAAAGTGAACAGAAGTTAATATTCGCTCCGGAAATAAAATTTACAAAAAATACGATCGGTCTAATAAAATAATGAGAAATTAGAACTAAGTAACCTTAAATGGTTTCGGGCACGTAACGAATTTAGAAAACTGTCGAGTCTGTAGAGTTAGTTAGATCTCACGGATAAAAATAATGTGGAGGAAAACCACGGAAATAATCGATTACTTCAGAGAGAGCTAATGAAAGATAGAAGCGGGCAGAGGTCCCTACTACACACACACTTGAATAAACAAATTGAAACTATTTTTAAAAAAATCGCCGTTAAGATTATAATAAAATTAAAATAAATCTTTCATTAAAAACACGATATAAATGTTATTCCTTTGGAAAGATGAAGCTTATGAAAATAGTTATCAATGGAAATACAATTATTTACATTTTACAGAGCATCGATAAAATAATGTTTGATTATGAACATATCTTACGTTAGAACGCTCGATGATAATATGTAACTGTTCATTTCAGGGGGAAAAAACGAGTTTGATGTACACAAATATGTACGGGTTTTTACATACAAAAACAATAACAAAAGGAAGTGAGCGTGAAAAATACAATATAACACTTTACTCTTAAGTACTTATTAGAAAGGTTAAGTGGACAGCAAGAGAATTATCAAAGGTACGAGCTGTAAAACGATAAATGCAACCGTGAACTAGAACGAGCGTATATCAACAATAATGTAATCAAGACGTAAATTAATGTTAGTGACCTTCATTGAGATACAGACAACACATGTTTAATAGTTACTGAACAGAATTCAACAGCAACTACCCCTCTCTTATTAAAATGATACAGCCTAGAAACACACTGTAAGTAAGCTACTTCATTAATTAAGCGGCGTTATGTAAAAACAAAATTAAACGAAATTTTATGTTCTATACATTTTATTTCGATATCTCATACAGTCTATCAAATACACCCTTCAACATCCTCGATTATTTGTTTTGATCGCTTCCATCTACGACCGAATCCACTGATCCTGAATGCATTAATATATCGGCCCTTATTCTTATCCTTCTAACAAAATTATGCCACAAATTCCTATCTTTTAATTCCTAAACCTTTTAAAAAATTCAGCAAAATTGTGTTTAAGAATCTCTATTCTTTGTTTTTCCGAAGACGCAAATATCAATTTATACGCTAACACAATGAGTTACACCGTATAGAAATTCTTTCTCGCTTAGTCTTTTTCACTTACGTTTGAAACTCGCGTAAATAAACGTTCCGATATAAGTTTACATTGATAAAATCCATTCCTACGATGGCCGACAATCGGGCAATACGGGTTGTCTATCGTTCGATACAACCGGGCATCGGCTACATTAAGACAAAATAATATAACCCGCGGTAACAAAATATTTCCGTTCTGAAGTTAAACATTTCTTGCACCTTTCACGGTCGTTTATTTGATTATGTTATATTTTATCTGCTAAACTACATCGGAAACGTATAAAAATAAAACCCAAAAAGTATATATTTTTAAATTAAAATACGAGTATAAAAACGACTTTAATGAAAAATTAAGAAACGTTCATCCGACTAGTCTTATCGAAATCAGTTCGGCTGATCTTATGTGAACGTATAATAAACAAAACAAACGAGCAAATACAGATATCGGGCAAATTTGGAAAACGAATAATAAATTAAGAAAAAATCGTTTTCTTGACAAAATCTAAACAAAATTTTTCGTATTTTATAATTTTTGCAATTACAAAGGGAAAAAATCTTAAAAACTAAAACGTTTACTTTTATGTAAATCAACTTTCATAAATAATGTCAAATGTAGACAAATATAACGAAGTACAAAAATATACGTCATATTTTAGAGGAAATATATATATAAGCTCAAAAAAGACCCGATAAGCGAACCGACCGACCGATGTAACTGCATTTTTAAACAAGAAAATAATAGTGTACATTTCTTTTTATAAAAAATGATATTGTCACCTCTGTACCGAAGCGATAGTGTTACAGACTTTTATTCGGAATTTCCAGGTTTGAATCTAGGTCAGACATGGGATTTATCAAGCGCTGAAAATTTTTATATTACATTTCCTTTTGTAAACTGGCATTAGAAATTACATACGGCGTTAAAATCTACCAAATTCCAGTCGACTAACTCTTAAAAATACTGGGGAAAATGGACTAACAAAAAAAAAATTAACAAATTAAGTATAAATAAAACCGATTGAAAAACTGTAACATGATGGTCAATATTAAAATAATTTCGAAATTTTACCGACATTTTTCTTTCGATTAGTTTTAATTTTGTATTAATAAAAGAACCGATTATAAAAACAATGTTTGTGTGCGATAAAAAAAACGAGCGATGATAAAAACAAACATTACAATTTTACCTCGTTTAATTTACAGTGACTGTACCGTTTCAAATAGGCTTAGGTGACGCAAATCCGTTTACAAGGAATACCGATCGGCTGTATTCAGCCTGGGGGATTATTTCAGTAGATGCCTTAACACGCATGACAGATCACACGGCGATCTGAATTACACTACAACAGGTTATTACCGGAGATTAGATTAGGACACCTAATTCTAAAATGCGAATTTATCATGAAAACGCCTATAAATTGTCGGAATTAAAAACAAAATTTACACATCGCTTTGCCGACGTTTCCCTCTCTTATAAGCAGACGCCAAACGAATGACCTTCACTCTCCTACCTTCAGCAAATACAAAGGGAATGCGAGCAGAAATAGGAGAGGAGAATTACGTATTACTGTTATTCGCCAAGCCGTTCCTAAAAAGAAAGATCACGAAGTTTATCTTTTAACGTATAACAAAAAAAAATTATGAAAAATTTGATAACAGTATATAAGGATCACGATGATCCCATCACACTGTTATAAGTAACGTAACAGATTTATTAAAAAAAAAAAAAAAAAAAAAAAAAAAAAAAAACAATGAATGACGCTGCTTTCAAACATACCTCAATCATTTTTATTGTAACTCTTATGGTACAGACTAATGAAAAACTGATCGATTTTTATCTAGAAGATCGATCAAACAAAGTAAAAGAAGCGTGTCGATTCAACATAACCAATTATGTACCTTCGTTTCGGAACTATTTTTATTCTCGCGTTTATTAGTTTAAAAGCAACATATTTATTAAATAAATATATCGGGATTTTGATTTTAGCTTTAATGTTATTTACTAGGTCGTAAAAACTTTACATATTATCCGTCGGAAAATGGCTTTGTGTGCTCGTAAACAAATTTAAAGTGACATCACATACTTCAGATATGTTTCAGTCGGTCTTTTTTCAATTTTTTACGTTAACAAATTAATAACGTAAAATTTTTAAAAATACAACATATTTGTATCGCAATTTCTTTGACACTTTTAATACATCTTTATGAGAAGATGTAATGAACAACCATTATTTCAATTGCAATACTGATGGATTGTAAACATGAACTTAAAGTGAAATATACACATAATACAATCACATATATATTTCATGGATCTGAAATATATACATACACAGAGTGCATCAAGAAGTTCTCCCCGGACTTACATAACTTATTCTACTTCTGAAAATAATGGAAAAAGTGCATATAAACATATGTCCCAAAATGCTTCGTTTACGAGTTACGGCTAGTAAAAAATTTCAGTCGGATTTCAGCTACCCCGGTGAAACGAGGTTGTATTGAAATTTCTAGGACGTTAATTAAGGGGTCGAATTAATCATTTTTTAAAACGTTTTTGTTTCCTTCGAAACATTTTTTTAAAAGAATTTTTGTGGAAAATGAAAATACGGATGTCATGAAATAAAAGAATATAAACATACGAATACATACATAGCTACATTTCTTATGTTATAGTAATTGAAACGACTGATCACCCGTCTGGAATAAAAAGCAATGAAAAAATTACATTAACCGTTCGTTTTAACTTTCAGAACGTATACGTTGCACAAAAAAAAAACAACATATACTAGTGGAAATTAAATTACACACGATACATGATTAAACAGTATTATTAAGTCTAGATAAATAAAATTATAAAAATTAATCAATCGATATTACTTGACTTCGAATCGAACAAAAAAACAACAAACAATAAATCGTATTGATATACTATTTTAATATAACAAATTCAAGGTCATAAAATACCAATATTAAATAAATATGTCGGTGAACTTAAAACAAAAAGAAAATATTTTAAATATATTTCAATAAACGTTATAATTTTTTTTAGCCGGACCGATCACAAACCTCATTTATTTATACAAATAATAGTTTATATACCTTTTGGTAGATTTCATAAGAAAGCTACCTATTGTTAATGGGTACCATGACTCGACTTCAGGAAAATTTCGACATATCTTCACGTTTCACATCCCCCAGACCCCAAAACCACCGTCAGTAAAAGTTTATCTATACATTTTATATATATTTCACTTTCTTATGGACACGATAACTACCGTAATTTTGCGCCAAATTTTTTCAAATTGATCATAAAATATAACGACCCAAAATCTCGGTCGAGTTCGTTAATGGGCAAAATCGGACCAAGGGGATGGAAATGGGGAGGGGGCTTTTTCGAAAAAAAAAAATATCGCTATAACTTTCTTAAGTAAAATATCGAATTCGTTTAAGTTCTTACTATTCTTTGGATAAGGGCCTAAAACTTATGTTAAGTAAATGTTTTCGATATCACCAACCATTGACCCAGGGGGTGGAAAAAATGAAGTTTCGAAGACAAGAAAATCATACTTCCCTTAATAGGTATAGTATCGAATCGGTTTAAAGTGATCATTAGTCCTCTAAACATTACCTAAAACTTTTGTCCGAAACAATTTTTGATATGACCAACTCTTACGGCAAGGGATGACCAAAATGTTGCTGGAATTGTAAGATGGGACTTGTCGTATTCAGTAAATTTGAAGTTTTTCTTAACTTTACGGTGGAAATCTTTTTTATCCCCTACTCAGCACCGGTGAAATCTACCTCTGCCTTACGGCGTGCCGAAATGGATTTTTTATTATACTGCAAGAAATTAAAAAAAGATTTATACAAACAAAGCTTATTATCAGCAGCCTTATCACGATTTTGACCTTGAAGATAAACAACAAAAAACATTCCACCAAGCTGTATAGCCACTGGGGCTAAGGTAAAATATTTTAGTACAGAAATAAATATAAAAAAATCCTATTGTGTATGCATGTGTGTGTGTGGGCGGATACATACACACACACACACACAGAGAGAGAGAGAGACAGAGAGAGAGAGAGAGAGAGAGAGAGAGAGAGAGAGAGAGAGAGTGAGAGAGAGAGAGCGAGATGTATGATCATCCTTTAATAACGATTTAATACTTAAAAATAGAAAAATTAAATTTAGCAAATGCTCTATCTAGAAATGATCTATTTTTTGGTTGGAAAGAACTTCATCTCGAGCACCCAGGAGCAAACTCAAAAAAATTTAATGTAAAAAAAATTATTTGGTTGCATTTCACGATTACTAGTGCACAAATATAAAATGTGTAATAAAAAAAGGTACCTGCATTGAAACAAAACAGCTTAATATGCAATAGCTAAAAAAAAAGTGTTACAATTTTAGCAACGATTTTTAATAGATCTAACCGAAATATAACAGATTTTATTAACAAGTTCGCATCATTAGCAAAACTGTAAATAAATATTTAAAATTCTAACGATAAATACTCGTTAGAATTAACAAGGAATTCAAAAGATTTACAATTTCAAAAATTCCAAGAATCGCAAATTAAAAAACGTTCAACATAAAGTATAAGAATATATATGAGTATACACTGTGGTTTTGAAAAGAAGGTACACACAACTTAACACTAAGTTATGATAAAACCAAAGCTCTACATTTTAGTAGATCATTTAATTTCACATAAATAAACAGACTGCAATATTGTCGGAAATTTAGTTATTTGTGATAAACAATGAATAAAGCTAGACGTATCAGACTGTAAATCACCTCGGCTTATTATATTGAAATTTGATTTACACATAAGAAAACTACTAATAATTTTACAAATTTAGTGCAATATTTGAAATGTTTTACGAGTTAATAGTAATAATTGTTTACGGCAATATTATACAGGCAAATTTCACTGAATATATAGCTTCTAAAAACTCGCTTAGTATTATTTGTGTAATAAGTCTAGAAGCTTTCTTATAAACAAAGATTTGTGCAATGATTTTGGTTTACCGGAAACTATCGATCTTTATGAAAGATCATAGTTTGATGTTACGTGGAAAAATATATGTCTGAACATAATTATTACAGAACCAGAAGAACCGAAACAAAAATGTTCTGAAATTCAGAACAATGATTTTAGAGGTCCATTAATTTATTACCGAAGCCGGAATATATCCTAGATGTAATAAATTTTTGAATTTTATAGAGAAATTTTAAACAATCACGTAGTATTTAATAATAAAAAAAATTATATTTTATTACTAATCTTTGATAAGACAAAATTAATTAGTTCGCTGTAAAATAATTTTTAGTTTATTATATAATTTTTTTCTATCGACATTTTCTTTCTACTGACTGCGTGTCTTACTTTGCATAGCAAGCAAAATTATTTTTAAGTTGTTAGCAATGTTATAATTTTTACATCGGTGCGTTGCAAAACGAAAAAGGTTCAATAGATTTATATATTTTACAGCTAAAATAAGATTGTAAATTTTGTTACGATCGTAAATAAATAATTAAACGTGCTGCATTAATATGACGGACCGTTTAAAAAAGAAAAAGACACATATCAATTTTGCTAATAGTTAAATAGCATTTTAACGATCAACAGTAGCAGTACATCCAGCCGATTATATTATTAACGTTCAAGGTTACCGAATAGGTATATCTACAGATACTGTATACAGCTTACAAGGTCATCTCGACTCCGATAAACCTTCCACAACATACTAACTCTTCGTAGAGGAAGAGCCGAGGTCAAGTCACAACCGAGAGCGAGATATATATACAAACCGTCGCTGCTTCCATTACAGATTTATAATATCAAATACATAAATAATTAAATGACGCAATTAATAGGCACAACGTATGATAACATTAAGTAAAAATTCTTGGCTCGATAACCATTATTTAGTTATTACTTATGACTATAGTCATAAAAAAAAATAAATAAATAAATAAAAAAATTATATGGTGGGTCGGGCTGAAGGCAAAAAGGGGGATTTATTTTTGTATTATAATAATTTGATTTCTTTTATACTATTAAAAAAACCAACACTCCTACCCTTTTTCGTAAATTTTACGGTATTGAAAAAGATCTTTGTAACCATTTTCCTGTAGCAAAACCTTATTACAATAAAAGAAAAATTAACAAATTCGTAAACTTTTAATTAAATTAAACAAGATAGGATTTCGAGAACTCCCAATTTTCCGTTCTGCCCTTAAAAAAAGTTATCGTAACATGGAATAAAGGAAAAATAATTTAAGAACTGCAGAAATCTAGCAAAAAAAATATAAAGAACAGTTTTTTGCAAATTAACAGAGGAAAGGTTTTATATTTCCGCGTAAAACGTTAAGATCAACCTTAAAGAAACCATAATACACGCAACTTTAAAAAAAAACCGTGTTATAGTACAAAAAATTTAAAAATACAAAAAAAACCTGTAAACTAATTAATCAGTGCCGTTATAAACAAGTACTACTACAATATCCTTCATGAAAATTGAAAAACTTATCTTTAAAAAGTTACATATACAAACAGTTTGAAGGAAAAAATTAAACTTTTTCCGTATTTGCGTTATTTTGAAATTTATTTATCTGAAGAAAACACTAGTGAATTAGGATAAATTGCAGCCTAAAAGTACCCTTGTTTTTCGTCTAAATTTTTCGTTAAATGCAATTTCAAAATTTAAATATTAAAAAATGCTTCGTACGAAAAATAAGTTCAAATATATTTAGGCACACACAGTTTTATCGATAATTTATGTAAATATTTTTTTCTGACGTTCCGTTTTAACGACAGCCATTCCAAAATCAATTTTTCGGAATGGAAATTTTTAGGGGAATGATTTCTTTTATGACGAAAGACATTAATTGTCCTAACGCGAAATAATACTCGCCAAATTCGTTTCGAGGAAAAGATTTATTTTTAAAGCGGAAAAACAAAGCTATACGCATTACTGCCGCGCACAATAGTACACGGTACTGTTAACCTGAAATACAATATCGTTTACCTAAAATAAGAAAATTAAGTCTTTACCTCGGAGAAAGTTAATAACCTATCTCTTTATCATTCAGCCGTAAATCTAATCGAGAATAAATTTTATTTAATCAAAGGGTCGTTTTTCATATAACAGTAATGTAGTTTAGAATAACGTAAAAATTTAATTAGAAGAAATCCGTTTTTTAGAAGTTCTAGTCAAACGTAATTTTATTCCATTAGTCATGATTCAAATCGAGAACAAGAAACATTTATGAAATTAATACGAAAAAAAAATATATATATAAAGTTATAAATATACCCAAATCGATATTACTTTAAAACAATTTAATAACGATTAAGATGCAACAATGTACAGCGAACTGAATAATATTATCAAGCCTTATATAATTATCATTTTATGTAAAATAACAATCATTTCCATCCAGTGCAACACGCAACAGAAAAAAACAAATTAAAAGAAGAAAATACAATAAATTACGAATTTATGACTAACACATGACATAAGTAAATATGATTCAGATCGAGAACAAGAAACTTATTGACCTAAGAGAAAAATATATACGCGGATGTAAATTTACGCTATAAAAAAAATAATTACACATATAACCTTATGAAGATTATTTCAAAATAATTTAATAAAGTTTGGGACGTAATAACCTAATTGTATATTATCCAGCCTATCAATAGAATCTCAAAAAATATTGGCATAAATACGTTAATACATATATTTCACCTAGCAGTATGTGTCAGAAAAATTATACATACACACAAAGATACACATATGCCCGATTACCAAAATAAAACAGAATTATCTTACTAAGTTTAGTTTGTATTTACATATAAGAACACAAAACACGGACTATCAAGGTTAGCAAGAAAACTAGCCAAATATTTTTCTTACCGCTAACGTTACATTTTTAAAATTAAAAGTTTCAGTTAAAAAAATCTAGCGATTCGAACGACATTAATCTGAATGTACATCCAATTTAAAGTGAACCAAAGAAATCGCTATTGTTTATACACAGCTTAAAGCCGTATCCGTTACTTAATCTATACGTTCGAATATAATTTACTAATTAATTACCGATTTTCTTATAAAGATAAATATCACCTAAAAAATTTTTATATAACTGTAAATTAAACTTAATAAAAGCGATAAGAATTAACCAAAATTCAATATCGCGCTAATGTTCGTTATATTCATTCATCGTAGAATTATAATTAAAAATCGCGGCGAATAATAATATTTTGGGAAAAATACGTTAAGAATTACGTAATCAAAAGACACAGAGCATGCATGCGATAACGCGACCTTCGAGTAGGATCTTAATTACGCTTTCGTTTCTATTTTTAAGAAATTAAACGATCTAAAATGACATCTGATGAATTTATTTAAAATCAAATTAAAATATTTCATTTTGAAGAAATTATTTTATTCTGTCGATAAGCTTTTAAATAACACTAATTATTAGATAAACCTGAATTTTCAGCAAACTTGTTTATTAACGTATACTTAAAACATACTCTTATGTAAGGCAATTAATGTCTTCACTTTTTTCTTTTTTTTTTTTATGAAATCATTTCACCGCATAATTTCATTACCATTATTTGTATGCGGTACGAATAATTACAGTTTCTTAGTACTGTTGTACCGATAAAAATATTTCCCTTCACGACATGTCACTCTTATGTTCTTTATGCTTTGCGCAAAAAGAGTCGATTGAATGAGAGAGGTAAAGAATATGAAAAATACCAATAAATTGCAGGAATCGCTTCGAGTTAGAGCCCCACTTCGATTTTTCACACCGACTAACCGATTTTTAAATACATATACTCTAGATGAAAAATAAAAACACCATCGTACGAGCGACATTCCGATTCCCCTCGATAACCGACATGTTAAAAGTAAAAATCAATATTACGGTTTTTAAATTAACAGGTTATTCGAGCGACGATTTACCTTTTCGTCATAATATACACTAATTACCTATTCTTATCTACAGATTTTTATACGTACTAGATTTAACACCTACAGAAATTTCCAGTTAAAAATTTTATTTAAGAATGTAATTTCGGAAAACAAGTTTTCACGATCGGTGAATTTTTCGAGTTGTTATACCGGCCGAATATAATAAGGAAACTTATTGCAAAATAAGAAATCGTTGCTGTCGTTTTCAATAAAATGGGTGGGCAGGCGATTTTAATCTTGTTTGAAGGTGAAAATTTTTATCGTAAAATCAGCTCAGCACAAGACGTCCGCAAGACAATTCATATAAATTTTCAATGAAACGGATAGAACGTTTAACGACTAAACCCGGCCAAAAAAAAAGCAACAGTGTTTACTATTGAGTGGTGAGCCATTCTTTTTGGACGCATGTACCAGAAAACGTTAATATATCCAAAATAAGTAGCATCTACTATTTAATTTCGACAAGCTCCCGGCACTTTCTCAATTATATAATAAAATTCTAGATAAACGAAAATAATTACAGAAAGGATTAAGTAATTTTTACTAAACTCCTGATAAAGGATAACATTTAATTTTATCCTTTCGCATTTTAAATACATCTAATTGAATTTATAAGACAAATCACCTGTAAGGCGATAAAAACCAACGATTTCTCATTCGCTAACATTATACAAGCGAAACCCCAAGGTCGTAACCGATTGTTTATATTTTATGAACTGAACATAATCCAACCGGTCGAAAACAATAAGATACCTCGTGTAAAATAAATAAATTAATATTATTTTTAAAAACTATATAGGTAATTTTTATTACAATGAAATAGATAAATATTATAAATTCTACGAAAAAATAACCAAAAAAAAGTAAAAAATAAGAGGAATCGAACAAAGGCCAAGCTACCAAAAGTCATACAGTATCGCACGCAATGAAAAAAAAAAAATTAAATTAAATATTAAAAACTTTTTTTTGATGTATCAAAAATATCAAACACTCTAAGTATACTGTATACGGTTTCTTCACGTTCCATTACGTAAGAGGTGCAATCTCTCTACGATTCAATCGATTACTATTTATTTGGTAAGACGTTCTACTGTTGATTTTCCGGTTCGACCGACAATCTTAATTGACAAGACCGACTTCAAAATTCATCTTTTTTCAAACTCTAAACTTCAGATCCGTATTAGTACTACTTTCAATTAAATTACGAAACAAACCTAGGGGTCGTTTGTAACTTACGAAATATTTTCGTCGCAAAAGAACTGGAAATAGCATCCCTATAGTTCTTACTGAATTTTTCCCCATACACCCGAGTTTATAAAGTACAGGTGCAGGGAATACTTTCATAAATTAATTAACGAGGACAATTATACTAATATACTACCTATAAATTATTAGATTTACATTTTTAATTAGTGATGAATTTCCAAAGTTTTTCTTCTCTACAGGGAATCGCTCCAAGTATTACGCGTTTGGAAACATTGACTTTTTTTAAAAATAAAAACGAATAAAACTTTAAAATCAATTCGAAGCGCATTTCTGAGTTATGATTTTAATTTTCATCGCAACAGATTTAGGTACAATGAGATAAAAATTTGGAAGAGTATTTTTATTTATCGAAGAGAAAGGCAATACGAAATATTCTCTTCCAACAGCTCTCCCCTTCCCACCCCCACTACCTTCTATTTGGAAAATGTTATCGACTACAATTTTCTTTTTCTTGTTTTAAAACAGGAAATACAAAAAAATGTTTTTTTAATAAGCTCAAATAGATTGCTGCGGTTTTTCTTCGTATTTAATAAAAGGGGGAAAATATATTCCACTACGGGAAAGAACGGGTGGTTTTACTAAGTACCATCGAGTAGCCTTGTAACTTTTATTATAACACTGCATTCGATGTTCATGTACAGTACGTAAGTGGGCGCTCGAATAAAAATATTTAAAATTATATTATACAAAATCAAAAACAAGAAAAGTAAAGGTCACACGAGACTGAGAAAATCTTGAGATTAGAACCATCCCCAGAGACAACAAGCAGAAAAAAGAAGCGAATTAAAGTTACGCGGTAAGAATAAAACTAAAGGATTTTTTTATGTTTATAAATAGTTTAAAGAAATAAATTCTCCAATTACTGTAAACAGGCAGACAATTTATTTCTGCAACAAAAGGCCGAGAAATTAATGCAGAGAAAAAATACATATTTATGAAAGTGAAACTAAATAAAACGGTAACTCAATCAGTTACATAAAAAGGGGCTTTTTGCAGCAAAATGTAAATTTGTTGTCATGAAAACTTCGATATGGGTTGAACTTTTGATTTCTTTACTATCTTTCGGAACTGGATTAAGGACTTACAATAGACAGGGGTTTTGACCCTAACAGGCTAAATGTTTAGCATGACATTATGTTTAACATTAAAACAAACATAAATAAATGAATGAACATTTTAGAAAATATATATTATTATAAAAAGTATACAACACATTATTTCAATTTTGATAGAAAGGTCAGAATCTGTTGAAAACATTTTATGATACGTTTAACATTAATGACGGTTAAAAGAATTATAAAAACAGGTGTAACTACCGTGTGTTAAATCTTTAAATTTAACAAAAATATTATGATGATTCGAAAAAATATACCAACACTTCCATATTTTTAAACTATTTCGAATAGTCACATTAGAATTAACTACTTCTTTTTTTTAATACAAGTGACTTTTAATATAATAAACAGAAAAATTGCAGCAACAAAGCCGTCTGAAACAATTTTTAATAGCAAAAAGTAAAAACTTGCATACTTTAATTACTAAATTTAGGTATCTAAATAAGTTACAAGCGTTTATAGGTGTGATTACGGAGAAAAACGTTTAAGTAACACGATTTTAAATAAATACCGCACTATTAAAACTCCCGCCATATGGTGCGTCAATGTACGCAAGCACGACTACATAAATATTGGCGCTGTCAACAGGAGCACAGCGTTGCCGATATTTATTCCGCAGCTGCACGCGGATACAACGCTGTGGCCCCCCTGCGAACAAGGAATGAGCAATCAGACACATGAACGAGTTGGCAACAAAGGCCGTTAAGTTCCACTGCTAATCCGCTAGGAAGCAGCACAAACTGCGCGGTGTGGAAAAAGCGAAACGTAAAGCAAGAACGGAGACCTACTTTACAATACTTTAATAAAATTGTCTACATTCCACAAGGCGACCCACTAAATATAATTCTAAAAGGAATAAAAAAACATTGCACGTGAAACTTTAATATTTTACGACGTGTAATGTAATTTTAAAAAAATTAATTCTGCAATGTTTCACATGCAGCTCCCAAAAAAATTATCCACACTAAACGAATAAGACTCTTCGCATTACAATCGACTAAATCCTATCCTGTATTGCCATATTAGTGATCTTAGAATTGTCACAATTTTTAAAAAATGATACATTTTGGCAACATAATTCTTTTTCCCCAATTTAACAAATTTATGTTACACATATTCAGAAAATACCTGAATCTTGAAAAAATGAAGTTAAAACACTTTTTTTACAAAATTATCCCACTATAATTGAAATATATTTCAAATCCATAATTTGCTAATAATAATAATCACTAAAAACGAATGAGATAAAGTACTGTAGCTTACACATTCATTTGTGATTCACATCCAAAATGTACTTTAATTTTAAAGTATTGTGCATGACAGTTTTTACAGACAGATTAGATTAACTACATTAAATTATATTACATATTTTTTTGTGTAGGCATTTGGAAAAATTCAAGTAAATTCAAATTTATCTAACAATAAAAAAGAAAGAAATAACACTACATTAATAGAATAACACTATACTTTAACTAATGCATAGATGGGATTTTCACTTCACATATAATTTCTGTATTACATTAGTATATTCATATCAGACAGAAAAATTCATTAAACTTATAACAAGCACTGACTTTAAAATCTGTTGCCTACAATAGATTTCTGCAAAAGAATTTAAATGGCGTATTTCTGAATAGTGTAAGGCCTTTAAAAACGAAGAATGACATTTTGATTTAAGAGTTTTTAATTCTAAAATTAAAAGTTTTCAAATTAACTATGAATACTAAAACAAGTACATTAAAATGTCACGCACACCTTTACCTCTTAAGTTAATTTAAGAAATAAAACACTAAATTTTTACTTTTAGAAGCCATGTTATCAGTCATTAATAAAAGCAAAAATATTAATTAATATTAACAAGAACTAATGTAAATCACAATATTTAGATCCACAAACTAAATATTTAAATAAATTTATGATGAAAATATTCAAATACTGTTAGTAAAATAATACAATACTATTATTAAAATGTTATAAGAAACGATTTCTACTTGTAAATAAAATTTTGAAAATTGAGATAAAATGTTAAATATCAAACTATGTCATAGAAACTGCCATCAGCTGGTAGTACAAAAACATTCTTAGTTACAGCGTAACACACTACCAAAACCAACAAACACCAAACTGTTTTTGGTCGATCTGATTTTGAAAATACACTGTAACAGTAAGTAAATACAAGTAAAAAGGCATGTTTTGTACCACAGACGAGGCCTATGCTTACCGGGATAGGCGAAGCGTGACACTTTAAGACAGATGTACGGAACAACAATTTAAAAATAACATGATACAAATCTAATTTAACTTAAATCCCTAAGAAATAACACTTATAACCAGCCCAATACTTTTTAATAATGATAATATAAACTAATGATCTTCAGGTTTGACACATTTTCAAACCTGAACTAGGCTAGCCTATGAAACTAACTTAGCATACCAGTGCAAAGAAGTTTGTATGGCAATCCTCCAAGCTGGCACCGTTGGTTTGATGATTCGGATGCGTCATAGTTTATCCATGATTGTTAGTATCCTCTAAACCACTAGTCACTCAATTTACTTAACTAAAAACCACTAAATATTAGATGTTATTAAAGGCTCATTGAGGAGGATTTTCACCTTTCAATGGCGGCTGTAAAATGGCGGATGGATAGGACAACAAGCGCAGAGCTACCGCGCATCCTATTGGTCAATATCGATCACGTGGTGTGAAGCAATAACTGTCATGGCAGCTCTCATAAAGCATGTGTTGTCAAAAGTAAGTAGACGAATTCAAATAAAAATGAGATATCATTAAAAATTTAGCTTGCACTGCTTGTATGCATGTATATATGATTTAAGTTATTCTTATTCATGAGCCTTTTCGATTAGTTATCTGTGTTTATATAATGATTTTTACATGAAATTTCTGGTTAACCCTTAAATTTAAAAAAAATATATATTTGTATATTTAAATGTTCTGTTATATTCTACGTTGGTAGTTTTTTTTTAAATATTATTTAAATCAACTCAATAAGTATTATAGAGTTAATATAACTTCATTGTTACCGTATTATTTACCCTTATTATTGTTAATGTTATTGTAAGTCAAAACAAGTCTAAAAGTTTTAGGTTAGTTAAGTTAGGTAAATCATTGTCTACAAGTACTTACTTTGTTTTCGTGGAATTTTTGTTAGGACATTACAAAAGGAATCTCATATTCTTTCAGACTTAAATTATAATTTTTATTGGGGAAATAAAACTGAATTAAAATAATAAGTGTTATATCTCATTTGACAATTTAGGTATTGTAGTTATGGTGTGATTTCCAATTCTCGGATCAGGATGATATGAGAATTGAAAATCACTGGTGAAATTATTTATTTTTATCTCCACAGGGTACATTAATCATTTCCATCACATACTTGTTTATTTAATTACTGCTACTTTAAAAGTAAATTGACTCTTAACTGAAGCCCTCAATTCCTATACCATAGCGCAGAATAGTTTCATAGCTATACCAAAATCTCTTGTCTTCTCAGTTTTATATATATATATATATATATATACATGCATGACTAATTTTACCAAGTACTTTTAAAAAAAATATTCCTTCTCTTGCTGAATCTTGTTAGTAGCATATATAGTAATATTTGTAACATGACCTGTTGCATTTTACAATTTATATAGATTGATTGAAATGCAATCTAGCAATAGAATAACATTTAATACATTATTCTCTTTCCCTGCCTTATTTTTCAGTTATCTGGGAACTTTTGTAGTGCACTACTGCTTTAGACAAATCACAAAATATATATTAAAAGTTTTTAATCAACCTAAAATAACATGCTTATTTGTTTCTTTCTATTGTTTACAGTCTTTCAGGACTTTAAACATATTTTATGATTCATCTGATGAAATAATATCATCACAAAAATAGTTATAAAACTATACATATATGTATGTATGCTATGAATCTGGCAATACTAGTATAGTGTCTTTTATGATAAATAGACTGTAAGAAAATTTGTACTGCATGACCAAATGAACATTTTGTGTGAACTTGATCACATATCTATTTAGAGAAATAATCCCCTGTTTTTTCCTCTTCATCGAACTATTTAATAATGCCTATAATATTTTTCTATCTTTGGTATGAATGTGTGGATTTCTCATATTTGCAGACTTGCCCTAGTTTATAGTTTTACATTGAAAAGTAAATAGTAAAAAGAAAGTGAAGTAAATAATTAAAGAACTAGTAAACTAAATATAATGATAACTATAAATATAACAATGTAAAATTAATTATGAATACCCATATTGAATACAAATGGGTATAATAATAATAATACAAATTCTTTATATTTACAATTAATAGTTAAAAGAAAACTGGTGTAGCACATGAGCAGCTATTATATTCACTTATAACCACATGACTGTTGAGTCAACTGGTGGTTTAGTAATATGTACTGTACTTTTTCGCATGCTGTCTTAACTTGGTTGGACTGTATGAGATGTCTTTCAGTACTATTTCATCATCTACAATTTAATTTTTCTAATATAATAAAAATTGTTTTAATACTTATAATGTTTACCTATATTGTGAAGTAATAATGAGATAATTTTATCGATCATCAGTTCTCTACTAAATAAGAAATAACATGTTAGTAATAATTAACTTTTAATCTAATCATGTATTAGTGAATGCAGTTTAAAGTGTCTATCTCTCTGTAGTATACTGTAATTCAATCAACAGCAGTATTCTGATCTAGATATACACTATGATTGTTAAATTTTATACATACATATTTTTTATTAAATTGTTGATGGTGGTAATAGTTAAGTAAGCAAGACTTGAAAAATGTTTAAAACCAGCACTACAACTGGTAGTTACATACTGCTACAATTTATATGATCATCTTAAACTAATTTTTTATTGATGTATGCATTTTCTATAATTTTTCAGGTGCCACGACGATTGTATTCTACTGTTACTCCTCAAGCAGAAATAACATCTACTATTGACAAAATCAAAGCTCGGGGGTAAAATCATGTTTTATTTATTATATTTTTTTTACAATATGGTTTTTTTGTTGATGTGATTTATACAATGCTTTTTACTTTGCCAATTACTTTTAAATAATTTAATTAGGTAATGCTATGTTTTTAGTGAGCTATCAATTCAAGGATTTGAACAACCAACTCTTGATTAATATATACCAGAAACGAGATATATTAATGATGTAATAATCACTCGATAATACTGTTTGAGTGAATGCCAGCATAACTTATACGACTATTTGAAAAGCTTTGAAGTGTTATGATAACTTGTCAAAAGAATGAAATGGTATGAACAAATGTAAGGAGATGAGTTCAAATAATAGGTAATATTGCTAGTTAGCAATATTAAGATAGAGTAAGTATGAGTATTCATGTATCCAGTTTGCTATGTGATTCTCTAGCACAGAAAACAAGTCCATAGCAAGCAATTTGCTTCAAGTCCATAGCATATCTTAAATGATGTGTTTTTAAAATAATGTCCTCATTTTTTTTTATCATAAACAAGCTTTTCCTTTAAGAGTGCATTAGACCCTGGTTCCATTATCTTCTTAGTTTCTTTTCATAATTTACCAAGTTTAACTTGAACAAAAAAGTGATATTTCACAAGTTTTATTGATTCCTTTTTAAAAATATTCGACATGCAAGTTTAAAAAAAGTTTTTATAAAATGAATCAAAAAATTTAAATTTAATAGTACTAGTGGTTTATGAAGCAGCCTTTTAAAATACTCTTTTTCTCTCATACATATACATACATACACAGAAATGTATTGTGTATTTATTATGCTGGTTTGAGCTTGCTGTTATGTCTCTGAAATGAGCAAAAAGTATTTTAATTAATATAATTTTCAGGGTAATTCAAATTTGATTTATACAATGAATTTCTCTTTAATCTCCCAAAACACTATTTTATAAATCTTTAGAAAAAATCATTGAAACTAAAACATTCTACTCTAACACTTCAGATTGACTAATGTTTCATAAATAAACAGCTTTTTTTATACACGTTTCATTTTTGAATGCATAAACTACTCGGACATCTATGTTGAAAACTGAGCATTTTAAATATTGGGTTGTTTAATTTCTGTACACCTGTATTAAAAGACAGCTTTACTTCAAATAAATAATGCGATTTAATATAATAAGAGGAAATTTGTTATGCTAATATATATATATATATATATTGACTGATAATCACTCAAATCTGTCAATATTTCAAAGGAATGTTGTGGAAGAATGTTGCTTTCAAAACTCGTAAAAGAAATGCAACATTTTTAACCCATGAAATGAACACTAACCTCAATTCAGTAGGATACAAATTAGACTATAATAATTATGAATTGTTGTGAATGTATGAGGAATTTGAATATGTGTGTGTTTATATATATATATATATATATATATAATATAAAATAATACACTAGGGTTAGTTTAATATTACCCAAATTTTCTGTATTTACTTATTAACAAGTGAATGTTTCTGGCTAAGGTCGTTTAGGTATTAGTGATTTGTCATATTTTTACATGAAATGAATCCTGGATGTATCTTTATACATCTAAGATAAAGGCATATGTGTTGAAGGAAAGAGAAGTGGGTGTAAAGGTAAAAAATGATTGTCTGCTGGCAAAATTCTAGTTCTTGCCAAGTGTTTTGAGACTGTAAAGAGTTATTATATTTAATTTATAAGGAAGGAAATGCTGCATACTATACTAAACCAGTTAGCCACAATAACGACAACCTATCCGTTTTAAATGCATGGAATCCCAATCCGCTACTTCTTATCCCCACATGACGTTAATAGATAGCACATTTCAGTGTTCAAACAAACGGGACTCAAGTTAAACTTACAGTCTAACATTTCCTTCTCACAGCTCTGATTTAGTGCCATATAAACACTGATTTATGTAAGTGAAACAATCGTGCACAGTTGGCTTTAAACATGCCACCCTTTCTACAAGATGGGAATAAGAAACTGCTTATTCTGTGACAGAGATATTTAAAGTTAATGGAAATTATGTAATATTAATTGAATAAAAATTATAACTAAAGTTTGATTTATAACGGACCCTCATAATTTTGGGCAGATCTTACGCATTCAGCCACAAATATATACAAGTATTATTCACAAAAAACATAATGAACCATTCCAAATTACCATAGAAAAACAGAAAATCTCTTAAGAATTAGCTGCAATATTCAGGTAGTCTACATAACATCGAAGGTCAGTGTCCCATACTCAACATATTTAAAAGATGACATTTTCCCACATACAGAATAAAAAATTTACATATTTAGAAAAACAATTTGCAGTTTTTCTTTTTTGTTAATGCACAATTTAAAAAATAAATTACTTAAATGAGTACAATAAAGAATAATGTACTATTTAATTTTTTTTGTTCTGCATTTTTTTTTTTTTAATTTTGGATCCCTCATATTAAAATAAAATGGTTTCTGAACTGCTCAAAATGGATCTGCTATAGGAATGCTACTTGCAACACTGTTAATACAAAGGAATTTTTGGTTAGTCAAATGAAACCTATATCTTATATAAACTAATTCATCTAACAAATAATTTTGCTGTATAACAGTATTTGTTTATTTACTTGTGCTCATAACTACACGCTGATGCTCAGTTAATAGTTTTCATAATTTCCTATTTTTTATGGATGAGATAAATTTGTTTAAATATTTAGATATCATTTAAAGAAAAATGCCAAGCCTTACCATAAATTTAACAGAGAATCTTCTGGTTGAAAGTCGAAGATACATACATAAAGATAAGTGAACTAATTTTTTTTTATTTATATGAAATTATAAAATATGTGTTAGATACTTTGAGATAACTTTTTTTTAAATTATAAGTCATGTATTTTTTCAACAGATGTAATTTATTTAAAAAAGAAAGGAAAAAACCAGAGTTAGTTTTTAATGCACAAGTTATATTCTAAATAATACTAATATTTATTAGCAATAATTATCTTCTAATAATATTATAATTAATGTGATCTTACAAAATCATATTTGGTTTATTTTTTACAGATTTCTACGTCAGGTAAAAGATTATACACCACCACCAGATGTTGATGCAAAATTGGAATCAGTTTGTAGTAAAGTTCTTGGTGAAAAAGAATATTCACCTGATTATCAAATAAGTAATCCTGAAGTAAGATTTAAATTATTACATGAATGTTTCAAGGAATTTAATTATGGAATTCCAAATTCTCTTCTATATGAAATAAAAACTGTTGGTATGCTATATTTTAAGTTTTTGTCTTTTAACATATATTTTTAATTAAAAGTCATGACTGAAAGATGTCTGAAAAATTATGAATTTTTTTTGCTATTAGTTGGTTCATAATGATAACACTAATACAGAATTCTTGGATTCAGTATCTTTATGTGTTCTTCAAAAAATGAAAAAAAAATCAGTTTTTTAATGATCCAAAATATAAATATTTACAAAAAAAATTTATTATCAGATACTTTTTTAGAAAAAATAACATGCAACACTCATGTTCTTTGTTAAATATAACAGTGACCTTTTTTTTTAATCAGTACTGATTAAAAATAAATTTTCTTTTAGTTAACATTTAATAAATACCATATGAGCTGTTTAATTTCATGCTATAATTATTTATATACTACAAATTTGATCCACTAAATTCCTCTTATTAAATAAGATGATTCCTTTAGAAATTTTTTTACTGCAATGTAAAAACTTAGAACATAAAACTTTACTGTAATTTTCCGACTGATAGCTAATATTCTTTCTCTTCAGTATCTATGTTAAACATAATATTTACATGTTACAATATTAGATTTATTTCCTTTTTCATTTGCATTGTTCACATTAGTAAGTTGCCAATGCATTTTTTATTAATGCACCTATGGAAAAAATTATAAAATTAATATTTAATTATAGTAAAACTGTGCAGTAAGAATTTCTTAAACTAAAAAAAAAAATTGTATATAAAACTATGTCTGTAAAATATTACTGGGGTTTAAATTATTATAACTTCAGAACAAAGCATTATAGAGAGATGAACTGTACGTTAAATGAAAGAGAAACACTTAATGTTTATGGCTAGCGCATGCACATTGTGTTTCCAGTACACGCAAGCAGCATGTGCATGTTCATTCATCATTTTTATGGTGCAGAAAAAGGTTCAATGTGTGTTCTGGCTTGTTGGTCAGTTACATGTGTTAGGTGTGAATACTATTGTGTGTACAATGAAAACCCCTACACATGAAAATAACATTCAGTGATGGTACAAACCACTCGAAGAAACAGGCAGCCTACTGAACCAAACATGTCAAGGACGGCCATCAAGTTTCTTGTGTAGCTTGAAGAAATCCTTACAAAAGTGTTCTAGACAGTTGGGCATTTCTAAAACAACTGTTCATGTGTGTTAAAAAGATGGTTAAGTTTCACTGCATACAAAATTCAGGTGTTACAACAACTTTATCTACAGGACAAAGTGAAATAATTTGACTTTGCTTAAAACATTTTGGATAGATTAGTGCAGGATGATGATGATTTTTTTAAACAAGTTTATTTTCAGTGATGAAGTAATGTTTCGTGCTTTTGGACAAGTACATCGGCATAATGTTCATATATGGGATACTGAACCTCCACATTCTGTTTTTGAACATCAGTGTGATAGTGAATGTGTGGTACACTATTGGACAAAGACAGTTGTTGTCCCCTTCTTTTTTGCTGAAAAAACAATAACAGGGAACATCTTCCTGGATATGTAGCACCCCAAATACAGGAGAACTATTTTCCCATTAGACAGAGCTTCTCCACATCTTGCGGGATTTTCTTAATGAAACATTTCCTCAGCGATGGGTCGAGCGAGAAGTTTCATCTATTTTGCTGGTTATTCTCTTGGCAAGAGACAGACTATCGTCTTGATATCTGTATGACAACTAAGGTAGCACACATCAAAGTTTACTGAACTAGTAAGAAACTGTTTTTCTTTCATTTAACATATAATTTCTCTCTCTACAATGCTTTGTTCTGAAACTAAGCATTTAAAACCCACTATTACTTAACGGACTCACTGTACTAAAGCAGTATCATAATCATCATGCCAAATTAATTTAATTGAAAAGTAATGTTAATGTATTTGCGCATATCAAAATTTTAGAATAATTTACAAATTTTTTGTGTAATTATAATTTTGAAAAGCCATATTTTTTAAATGAAATAATTTCATCTTTCCTTTTGATATTACAAGTCCGTTGTAAATTTTGTGATAATTGTAGTTTATGAATATTACTCCACTGGTATTATATATATTTTTTCTCTCTTGTGATTGTAATTCCTAGGTTTATTTTTTTTCAAGGTCCAATCGGCCACGAAATTAAAACCACAGTGAAAATAAAAAATTTTTTATTTGTAACAAGTACTTAGTTACGCTATTTCTCTACATAGTCGCTACTCCAATTTAGACACTTGTCGTAGCGTGATACCAACTTTCCAATACCCTCGTCATAGAATGTAGCCGCCTGTGTTTTCAGCCATGTTTCTACGCTGGTCTGCAGCTCGATGTCTGTGCCAAAATGTTGTCCTCCTAGCCAGCGTTTCATGTGAGCAAAGAGGTGAAAATCAGATGGAGCCAAGTCCAGGCTATATGGTGGGTGATCAAACAGTTCCCAATGAAAATACTGCAGGAGCTTCTTTGTTACAGCAGCAGTGTGTGGCCGAGCATTGTCATGGAGAAAGACAATGCCTGATGACAACATTCCTCTCCGCTTATTTTGAATTGCCCTTTGTAGACGTTGAAGAGTCACACAGTATGAGGCTGCAGTGATGGTCGTGCCATGTTCCATGAATTCCACCAAGAGAACTCCATTCCGGTCCCAGAACACAGTAGCCATACACTTTCTGTTGGAGAAGGTTCGCTTGAACTTCTTTGGTTTACCTGGAGAATTAGAATGCATCCACTGTTTGGATTGTTGTTTTGTTTTTTCAGTTTCAAAATGGACCCGTGTCTCGTCCCCTGTGACAATTTTGTTAAAAAAATCCTCTCCTTCATTGTGGTAGGACTGGAGAAACGTTAGGGAGGCGTTCATTCTCATTGTTTTGTGATTGTCGGACAGCATCTTGGGAACCTATCTCGCACACAGTTTGTGGTACTGAAGTCTCTCACTCACAACGGTGTAGAGAGCTGACCTTGAAATTTCAGGAAATGAATCACTCAATATAGAAATTGTGAACAACGATTTTCTCGAATTGCCTCATCCACTCGCTCAACAAGATCATTGGTGGACACTTGCTTCCTTCCCTGACCCACCTGCATCATGAACATCTGTACGTCCTGCTTTAAAGTTCCTGTACCATTGTCGCACTTTGCTGTCACTCATTGAAGTTTCACCGTACACATTACTTATTCATCAATGAATTTCAGCTCCATTACACCCCTCAGCCTGAAGAAATTGAATTACCGCACGCACTTCACACTTGGCGGGAGATGCTATTGTTGTAGACATGTTTATGTGCTAGCTGCGTGTTCAGAACTAAACGAAGTGATGCAGCATGATTGAAGGCCATACTAGAGGCGCTGCGCACCACATATGCGCAAAGGTTCATCCGATTTTTTATTTCACGACCGATCGGACCTTGAAAAAAAATAACCCTCGTATTATATTCTTATTTAGCTTACATTACTATTTGCTTACCGTTGCCTTCATTTAGCCCAGAAAAATATCTCATATCAGCAGAACGGCACTAAAATCATTGCTGTTTTATATATCTTGGCAGCAGCAGTGAGTTTGTTAAATATAAATTTCACCAATAAAGTGAAAATGGTAAACGTACTTTCTGTGTTCATTATATATTTTCCCAAGATACATCTTGGCAAACAATAAAAATAATTCTTGCCCCCCTTAGGAGTCATGATTCCAATTCATTAATTTTATTGTTTTTTTTTCCTAATTACATTTTTTGGATTGTGAAAAATAGAAATAAAAAAATAGTTCTTATTTAAAAAAAATAAAACATATTATGTGTTATGTTAAAGAAATTTGTGTTCTGAGAAATATAAAGACAAAAGTTTACTTTTACATATTTGGAATTTGTTATCGACTAAATACTGTTTATTTTTAATTTTATTTTTTAGGTGATATATTTAATTTTTACCAAACACCAGTTGATACAACTGCACCTTATGATGCACTGAAAAAGCAGAAAGATCTACCAGAAAATTTGCATCTTGTGCCAGATTATGTTAGATTTCATCCAGGTTTGTTGTAAAATCTTATTTTGTCATTAATTTGTAATCTGAACAGAAAAAAGTAGTGTTTTCAGATAATGCAATACTTTTTTCTATATGACTTTATAATTCATTGATCAGTTTTGATGCTATTTTTAGATCTAAAAAATTTTCTTTACTTACATAGTTCAAATTCTAGTTCAGGTCTAGTTAAAAATAAGGTTACTTTCAGTGTTATTTTCTGAAATTTAAAGTATAATGAATCACCCTTCTCCCTCTGATATAGTGCAGGAGGCACCATATCAGTCGCTTTCTGTATTAGTATCGTCTCCATTTTGGTGGGTTTGGCATGCAAATGCAACCCACCAAAAGCTCAGTTAAAAAAGAAGCAGGAATCACTTCATTCCTCACATTCTTTACTGAGCCTGGTATAGGATGCTTTTTATCCTTGAAGAATATAACGTTAAGATTTTAATGATTTATATGACTTGGTTACCTCCTAACTCGTACATTAGATTCAGGTCTCTCCTGAATCTGGCATAGTCATTCTGGAGATAATCCCAAATCATACCGACTAATAAGCAAGGATGAAGTGGTTTCTCATTGTTTTCTCACTGGGCCGAATACTGGTATGCCTATTACTCTGAAATGACTAGAGATTTTCAGTTCTGAGATCAGAATCTTCATTCGATACACTGCATGGGCTAGGTGTATAACAAACACTGTTACAATCCAAAAAAAGCAATTCTGATTACTCCCGTTTAACCTCATTTAGTTTACACATGTCGCAACCATTAAAAAAGCTAAGGCAGTTGTATTAAACAATGATGAATTTACACCTCTGCTCAATAGAAGAATTTAAATTTAATGATTTGTGATATTTTAATTATCAGAAATTTTAAGATAATTTTCTTTTTCTCAATGACTTTTATATGTGTGAGAATGAGTTTATTAAGTTTCATTGAAATTCTACGTAAGATTATTTGTATATGATTCTAATGAGCCTATGCTTATGTGAAAATAAGTTTGTTTGAAAATTTACTCTTCTTTGATTTTAATCATTTATGTCTTGTTTGGCACTACTCTCATTTATATTTTTAAAACATTTACATCATATGTATATTTTTTCCAAAAAAAAAAGTTTGGCACGATTTATTTTACATTGGTAATAATACAATTATTCCTTTTTTTCAGATACAGACACTATGTTCAAAGGTAAAACAGCTTTTCCTGAGAGTTCTACCATAGTAACTGGTTTAAGAGCACGCAAAAAGTATAGAGGGTTTAAATTAGATTCACCTTTCAAAGATGTTTAAATAATTAAAGAAATAACTTTTTCTTGAAATCACATATAGTTAAAAACTTACATTAAAATGGTAGTTGATTTATAATTTTAATAAACCTTGTTTATGTATTAAGTTTTTTAAATTTATTTTGATTTTTCAATCTCAAAATTCCATTTAATGAAACTAGCTGGCTAATTGGAATCTGTAAACTATATAAGTAGAGTAGAGTCAAGAAGAGGGATTTTTCAGAACCAATAATAATAAGTGAAAATTTCAGACTTGTGTTTATAGTAATAACTGAATTATAGTGATTTTAAAAGAACTTTTAATCACAAACAAAATAAATTAAATAAAATTTAAAACAAAAATGTCTATTCTGAAGAAGATACACTGTTTATATTTTATGTATTTTAAAATATTGACTTCATATATTAAGGATTTATTAAAATCGATTCAATGTAAATGCTAACGGCCTAATGAATAGATGAATGAGAAAAAGTTAAGCTAATAATGAATATTTTTTTAATGTAATCGTGGAATTTTAGCCCAGAAAAATCTAAAACATTTTTAATTTAATTAAATAGCAATGATACACACATATTGTGAAACTTTCAATTTCATTTTGGAAAATGTTTCTTACAAATTTGTTCTTGCCAAATCGTTTGTCCTTAGACATTTTTTATTTTTTTAAGCGTACTATCTAACTGAGGGAACACAAAAATTGAATTTGAATAAGATAAGGGAAAAATTATTTATTAAATAATAATAAATGGGAATAAATAATTATTCCATGAAATATTATGTATGGTCAGTCACATTTGAAGGTTTATCATAAATGTACTTTTTTTTTAACCTCTGGGACCACAGTTAGGTATTGCTTCAGAGGATGAGATGAGTGATTTGTAGCATGGTTTGAAAATACCATGCCTGACCAGGATTTGAACCCATGACCGGATGAAAGGCCGAGACGCTACCACTCACGCCACGGAGGGCGGTATCATAAATGTACTGTCAAAATTATAAAAAATATAGCTATTCAGCTCTACAATTATTGATTACATTAAAAAATGTTTAATAAACGTCATTTGGTAGGTAGGTCATTTAAGATAAATCTGAAAAAATAATTATCAGAGCTCCAATTCAAAACCCTTACCAAATCTGATACCAAACAGTTACCAAAACTGTATTTATATCACCTTTGATAGTATCACTTACCATGCTAATCATAACATCCATAAGTATAATTCTTATAATTTTTAATTGTTGTGCCAAGATGTTTTAAATGGATCAGCCAAATGTCAAATTACTAATTTTAACAATTTTCATGCTTTTTTATGAAGTTGTGATATTGCTCCAATTACAATTGTACACATAAGAACTAATTGGCTTTTTTAAAATATTTAAGTTAATTTCTGATTAGAAGAAAATCCATTTCAAACATTATTAAGAGCAATGTTTTAAAATTTGAAATAACCTGCTAATGGATTTCACGTGTTGTAATCAGCCAGAGTAAATTGAATCAATCTGAGCTTTGAAAAGAACCTTTTTTTGGATTTTGCTAAAACAAAAACCTTTCAAATAAACGTTAAAAAATTTCTATATACACACTTGATAAAAATAAAACTGTATAGGCTACATTTTTAAGAAAATTTGAAAATAGTTAAGATGTTTCAAAAAGTTTTACAGACATTGGTAAAAGTGTGTAATGCTCAGAAAAGTACCTTGTACTCGGTACGCTTCAAAGGCTGTAACAGCTGTAAACATTTCCATAAAATATTCCACACTGGCATTGCTGGTTCATGGCTCCTAACATTGCTATGGTCCTCTTTTAGAACTACATAGACAAGATTCCCTGACATGTTTAACATTTTCTTCAGACACCTTCCATCATCCCATATTCTTCCCTTTATATACAAGGATATCTCTACAGTAAAGACCGCTGGGAAATTTCTCTCCTTAAGGTTGGTGAACCTGTGTTGTTCATGGCCACGCTAGTAATGTGCACACTGCATTGTTGCCTGTAAGTTGTCGTGTTGTAGTATCTTTGATTACGTGTGGGTTATTACATTACAAAATGAAAAGGTAAATCGATGTTGTGCCAACTGTGAAATATGTGGTCATGTGTTTTTTTAAACCATCAAAATGTTAAGCCCACTGAAATTCATAGGCAGTAGGTTGCTGTGTACGGTGATAATGTAATGAATGAAAGAAACATCTAAAAATGGTGTGAAAAGTTTAGAAGCAACAGAAACAATGTGCATGATGAAGAACATTCAAGGAGGCCCTCGATAAACACAGAGGACTTGTTGAAACGCGTCAATAAAATCAGAAAAGAGCATTACTCAACGATTTCCGACCTAGCACTTCTTTTCCCTGATTTTTCAAGAGCTATAGTTATTGGTTGCATTGTTCATGACCATTTAGGCTTCAGAAAGGTTTATGCACATTGGGTGCTGCAAGTCTTAACGGAAGGTTACAAAAAAAATCCAAATGGGATCTGCTTTGGAATTTTTGATGCGCTACACAGAAAAAGGTGATTCAATTCTTTCAATTTAATTGTTACTGGTGATGAAACATGGATTTCGTATTACATGCTAGAGAGAAAATGGCATTCAAGTGAATGGCGTCATCCACAATCACCAACCAGACGAACAAAGGTCAAGCCATCTGGACGCAAACTGATGGCCACCATCTTTTGGGATCGGTTTAGCATACTGCTGATCGATTTCATGCCATGTGGAACAAGTATAAATGCAGAAGCCTACTGCGAAAATCTATGTAAGCTATGGTGTACCATTCAAAATGTGGGTGGCTGACTGATGGCATCGCCCTGCTGCACAATAATGCATGTCCACATGTTGCGGGTCTGACATGTGATTACTGAAAACATTTGGATGGGAAATTTACAATTACCCACCATATAGTCCAGACTTAGCTTCTTCTGATTACTATTTGTTTGGGAAATTGAAAGAATTTTTGAGTGGCAAGCAATTTGTGGATGACAATGAACTTAAAAATGTTGTTAATCAGTGGCTAAATGGACTGGCGACAGAAGAATACAAGGTTATATTGAAGTTGGTGTATCACTACGATAAACATCTTAGTTCACGTGGCAATTATATAGAGAAGTAGTATAAGGTATGTAGTTTAAGTGAAATAAAAAATATTTATAAAGTTTTCAGAATAAATATTTTTACAATGAAACGATCTTTACTTTAGAGATAACCTCTCGTACATTTGGTCTGGGGTAGTTTCAAACTGATTATACCATTGATGAATGTTATTGTTAATTGGAGAATCGCAATTAATTTTCAACAGAACGCATGTTGAACAGTAACTGCAGATTGACATTTAGCAAACTGCAAAATACAGAAAGCTTTCTGTTCATGAATCGCCATCTTCTTGCTAATGGTGCTTTCAAGCAAAAAAGGTAGGAAATAAATGTACACTCATGCACACTAAAACTACCCTCTTTGCTCTCTGATTCTAGCCTTCAGTCAACATTGTACACCTCATCCAAGAGATATTATAACAAATTAAAACCCCAATATTCTTTTTTATACACCTATACAGTAGTTTACAGGTTACCTAATAGTGAGAAAGCTGTAACGATCTGACCAACCATATCTTCTCATTCATATCTTAAGAAAAATTGAGAAATTCTATAAAAAGATTTGTATCCACATTTAGCAATACTCTTTATAAAATAAACTTTGTGCATATAAATTATCAAAATTATATGTATGTATAATATAATAATATTAGACATACATTATTCATCAGTATACATCCAATACATTCATTATTGTACATCCAGCAATTAATTTTACAAATATCCCATCCTTTCCTAAATGGTGTATCGAACAAAAAACTGTAGCGAGCTATAATACCAAATAAAACAAGAATTTCTTCTTATAATGACAATAAAAACTTACTCAAAATTCTGTCTGACTTTAAAATAAAGTGGTTAATGTTTTCATACTTAAAATATAATTTGATTAAACTAATATTTTTAAAAGATATGAAGAAATGAAAAATTGAAATTGGCATTTTTAATTTTTAAAACTTAAAATTATGTTATTTATTAGAGAATGTTGCATTAGGTACTTATACTGAATCTTAGCAGAATATTTCAATCATAAAATTTCTGTTTACAAAACAAAAAACAGATGGAAAACAAAGTTTTTTTGGGCATATGCTTTAAAATTTGTGCTGATCATCTGTAAAATACAAATAATATGAACATATATATTCGAGTAATTAAAAGTACAAACTTAAGAACTAAACAGCACTATACATGATTAGACAGTTAGGAATATGTATTTATATATGTCAATAAATATTTCCAAGCATTATGGTCCTTTTTTAAAAGTATATTATAGCTAATTACTTTAGCTCTCAGCATATTTTATATTCATATGCTTATAAACTATGCTGTTCATCTCTGTAGCCAAATTTAGAAAATTTTTCATACACCAGTATATTTGTCATAATTGTTTCACGCTCTCATATGTAAAATGTAATTGTTGCATTTAACTTCAAACTTTTTTTTTCTATCTTGTTTATTTAACAATGTAAATCCCCAAACGATAATATTAATGATAGCCAAAACACTTTCATGATACTAACATTTTCACAACCTTATTCTGCATCATTAGCTTAAAATAATTACTGCTAAAACCAGCAGTTATTCATAATCTCATGTATTAATAACGTTATTTAGTATCATGAGATTTTGGAATAAATATTTTGAAGTAATTTCCTTACTATTTCATACCATACAGTTTGCATAAAATGTATGTATACAAGTGTTATCAAAAATCACTTACAAATTCATCAAAATTTACCAATTTACATAAAAAGCTTATCTCAATTTCATGGATTCTTCAGTTATAAACACAACTTTCCGGCAATGAATTACCATCATGAACTGCAATAACAGATAACGATACTATAATTTTTTATATGTAAAACAGATAACGATTGTTGATAAAGTATTTTATAAACTGATGATGGATTAAAAAGACTTTATATAAATCTGTAAGAACACAATACAAACTGGCTAAAATGTCGAGAAGCAATATTGTGCTAACCTCCCTGACTGGCAGTATTGTTCCAGACTACTGGTAAGAAAAAAGCTGACAACACAGTTGTTGGACTTTCCCGTCATGCAGCTTACAAATGCATACACAAACAACTTAATTTAGCAAGTCAGTGCTACTACACTAGCGCTCTTGTGGCGACAGGGATATACCCATGACACAGTATACCTATTTAGCCACTAGTTATGAGCAATTTCTGGAATAGGAGTGTGATTTTGCAAAAGTTTTTTTTTGCAAATATTACTTTTAATCATTAACAAATGCGACTAAGAAATATAAAACCTTAATTAGGCGAAATCTCGAGATACTGAGGGTGACCTTGCTCTACAGCCTCACCCCCTTGACCTTTTGTAAATTAAATGGCATCAATGCCTCATATACAGAAATAATCTGACCGAGTCTGGTCAAAATCGTTCATGATTTAGAGTGCGACACTGAACACACATGTACATATGAACATCCGAAAAATTTCCATCCAGTTTTTTGGGTTCCTTAGGTGTCAAGATCTGATGAAAACTCCATACACCCAAATTGGACCGATTACAATACTTTACCTTCTTTCTATGGCTATAGCGATAGATGGGAAAGTAATATTGAAAATACAGTATGAGTTCATAAAATGTACAGTTTTCAACAAATAATTTTAAGAAAATGTGTTGGTCAGATATGTGCAGATAAGTAAGCTTTTACCAACTCCTAATGACAGATACATGTACAAACAAGTTGGAAAATTTCTTGGCTCTAAAAATATACACAAAAACATTCATAGCAAGTGAATAAAAAATTGTATTTTTTTGTAAAACAGCCATATTATTTATTTCAAAACACATCATGGTTACAGTATATAATATTTCACTACTACATTGCATGAAATACTGCAGATTATATTATAAATAAATATAATAATAAATAACGAGTAATATTATAAAGATACATTTGAAAAAATATTTTTTTAAATATTATTAAAATAATACTCACTCTTTTGTAAATAACACAATAATATATTTTATATCACAGTTCATATTATTAATAAATTTGCTTCAAATCAAGTTATTTGTCAAAGAAGAAATAAGTATTTAAAAAAATATGTTAAAATTTACTGATTCTGATAAGAACATAAAAATTTAACTAATATTGAGGACGATAAATCAATAAACAAGTACCTAAGTAATTGTTTCTGTTATATACTTCTAGCATCTTCCAGTGGTTGGGTATCAATAGATGATGGTAAATATTCCTCCTCCAAACTAATAAGCTTATATCAAGAAAAATAATGAAAATATTGATAAACAAAAAATCTATAGGATCTACAGATAAAAGAGTTAATTTTTATTGCCAAAATTTATAACTTGTGTTGCAAAAATTTGAATAGATTAATTTACTTTAAAATTAAAAGTGGATGTATTTACTCAATAACACACTGACTAGGACAGCAAAGAAGAGTCTAATTTCAAAGGTAAAGTTATTAAAACCTCACCTCAAAGATTTACTGACCTATTTAATGGCAAAAAATTTAACAAAGTAAATTATGGGTATCTTTAAATCCTTTTTTTAGATTTTTTCAGCGCTCAAATGTCAATGTTCACAGGATCACTTTATCTCTATTTAGATAATTCTAAAACATTTCATATACACTTGTTTTTTTTTGTACAAACCAATATGTAATTTGATTATAAGTTAAAACTTTGTGATTCTATATTCTAAAATTTTTTTCCAGTTAACGTAATAATAATTTACTTGGCTCTTACGTTGTTGTAATCTACATATTTAAAATGCTTAGCCTTATTAGAAACAAAATAATCTCTCAAGTTACAGTAACAGTAATATACCCTTGCAGAGAAAGTAGAAGGTTATATTTATATTTATCCAAATATTTATGTACTTTATCTGTTCAGTAACAAAAAAATCTTGATAGTTTCTGATATGGTATCTGCACTGTAAAACAGTTTCCAGAATAAGACTTTTAAAATTTTTTTTTTGCATTCCAAAAAATTTTAATTTATATGCAACATATGTTTTTTCTTATATGCAAAAGAAAACTATAATTAAAAAAGAAATTACATAAAATGAACACATTAAACAATTATTCACATTTTGAAAACAGTAAAGGATCTATTTTCATCAAGATGTTCAAAAAAACATACACTTCTTTTATCAGTGATTCTCCTATTTTACTTTAATTTTGTTAGGTTTGTCTTATAAATAATATTTTTTTTAACTTTCACTCATTGAAATGAATAAAAAGTCTTTCAAAAAATGTTCCCCGGACTACTAAGGTCACTAGCTAAAAAAAAGAAAAATAACAATATGCAGTTATCTGATTAAATATAAATTACACTGATTGTTACTTTAACTTCATTGACATAATAGAAACAATCTTTTAAATGTGGTTTTATTTCATCTTAATTCACATCCTTTAATTTTCATAATTTATTACAGTCCAAGATACTGCAAAACTATCACTTTGTAAAAAGTGCAGTTCACCATCTAGTAAAAAAAATATCAACTGTAGTCATATTTTAAATGATTCATGTTTTGAAAATTTTAATTAAAGAATCTAATGGGAGAAAAATGAAAGAATATTCAATCACTAAAATTTTTGCATTAAATTAATTGGACTTTTGGAAACAAATCAGCTGCTGGACAATCTTTGGAGTTAAACTAATAAGCTCTCTATATAAGATTCTACATGGATAATAAACACATTACAATTCTCAAATTAATTTTTTTAAATCTAAACCAATAAAATCTATATAAATAAGAATGAAGTACCTGTCTGTAAATTGAACTTTTTGAGATTTTATTTTAGTCTCATCACACAAAGATGGTTTCCATAATTTCTAGAATTTTTTACAGTGCCTGTTACTCCATAAGTTAAGAAACAGTAATCCAACTCTAACAGAATTCACCACTTAAAAGAAAGCAAGATAACCAGAAGAAATAAAATTAGGTAAAACTTTTCAAAAGTATGTCACTAATAGTGGTTCATTCTTCAGTTAAAACACATACACAATTTTCAATAACTTTCATTAAAGACTTTTTTGAAATGTTAGGTTTCAGCCAACTCCTGGTAAAAACTGGGTTTCAACTTACTTTGTAACATGTCAGAAATACTGTGAGGATAAAAATTAAAGCCCACACAATTTACAACTTTTCTAAACTTTTTTTTTAAATCTTGACTAAGGTTATGATTTTAAATAATGTCTGCCTTCCTAAGGAGGAAAAATATTTTCTCAGTTGTTTTTTATTTCACCACATGAAAAAAGGGTTTGAAACTAAAAGTGTTCAAAGTCAAGGTTAAAGCTAGTAATGCAGAAGAATATTTATTTAAGTATTATCTTCTTAAAAAATTATGGGTGAAGGTAAAAATATAAGACAGAAATGTAAATACAATCCAATGACACACTTTTCACTTTCAAGATTATAGCTTGCACTTTTTATACTTTTTTCATACATACTCAAAGACATGTACAGCAATGCAGATTTCTAGTTTTGCTTTCAGTCTGAGGAAAGCTGTTTAATATTGCTGATAATAGTAATTACGATTAATAAAAAGGATTGTGAATTTTATCAAAGCCTATTTTTCATTTTTATGCTATTTTTATATCTCTATAAAACTGAAACAAATTATATACTCATTACTATAAATTGTGTTTGTACATATTTGTATAAAACAAAATAATAACTGAATCAATTTTAACTAAACTTGTAAAGTTAATTTATTTTAAATACAAGCCAGGTTACAAATTAATAAAACATTTTCAGATGAGACCATTTATTTGTAATTCCAGCATAATTTATTATCTTTCAATGAAATACCGTATATGAAAAACACTTTCAAAAGTGATTCAACCATACTCTGGTTGAAAGAGTTCTGAGTAATTTAAAAGTTAAAGTTAGATTCTAAAATAAATTTTCAAAGGAAGAAATAAGATTTGTAATAAGAATTCTTTTGAAAATTTGAATGGGTGCTCCAACTTATTTTGATAACGCTTGTGTTTCTTACTTTCATTTCAAGCTCAGGAAATCATTTGAAAAAAATTAAATTTAAGTAAGCAAGTTTTGTACATTTGAAAACAAATTTCCAACTGTAGTTCTGCTTTACTTTTTAGCTAGATTTCCTCAATTAAGACGCACTTTAATAAAAATTTAAACAATATAATACCATTATCTAAGAGTTTTGTGTGATTTACAACTTCTAACTGGATTAAAAAAAAAAGCTGAGGAAATAGAAATCATTAAGTATAAAACAGCTTTGGAAGAAATATAGTTTCATAATTTGATAAAAATTTCTTTCTTCATAACAGATTAACAATTAAAAAAGTACTGCACAATTGAATTCATAAAAAAACATTATTTTCAAAAAAATAAGGGATAGTACCTCATCTTTCATCTGGAAGGTTCTAAAAGATCTAAATAATGATTAAGCTCGGCATCATCACTACCACAAAGAAACATCCTTTCTTATCTTTCTTTAAATTACTGAAAAAAAGAGTAAATGTATCTGATATATTTTATACCTCTTTGACAAAAAATTTGATAACGCAAATAGTAATTAACAATTTAATTCAATCAAAAAGCTGATCTCTTCTTTTTTTAAATAATTTTACTGGATCACAATATAAATTTTAAGTATATATAAATGAATATTGATGAAATCTCATACAGATAACGCCTGTTTTGGAAGGATAGATAACAATTTATCTCGGTTCTTATTTTGGAAACTTGAATACTCCTTTCTTAAGAATTCTACCATCACCTGGCTGAAAAAAAATTCAATTCCTTGATTTCAAGTTTTTCTATTACACAAATTTTATAATAAAAGGGGGCAATTCATCCAACAATTAATAAACAAAATTAAAAAATAGATTTTTAATAAGTAACTCATTTTGATCACTGAAATAAAAACAGTATGACCTCATTTAATATACTTTCCCAAAAGGCATAACAATATAATAGGTCTTTTTTAAAAAGCACATCTCTAAGCTTTTAAGCATAGGAAGAATGAAAAATATGAGTAGATAAAACTAATAAAATCATTCAAATATTATACTTGATTACCCAAAGAAAATGCTGCCAGCCAATTCAATAGAAAAAAAAATTCATCAATTATTAAATGCAATGAATTATTATTAAATAAAACCTTAATGCAAGTGGTCTTAAAATCCTGAATTAATATTATGACTGCATCACAAGTTATTTTATGGTTTCAACAATATTTCATTCCTACAATCTGATTGGTTGATATCTATAAAAAAAACCTATAATAAATATTTTGAATGGCATGCCATAACTTACATAGAGTCTCACAGTAGGCTTCTGCATTTATAGTTGTTCCACGTGGCATGAAATCAATCAGCAATATGCCAAACCAATCCCAAAAGACTGTGGCCATCAGTTTGCGTCCAAATGGCTGTGGCTTGACCTTTGTTGATCTGGTTGATTGAGGATGACACCATTCACTTGACCGCCGTTTTCTCTCTGGCATGTAATATGAAATCCATGTTTCATCACTGGTAACAATTGAATTGAAAGAACTCATCATCTTTTTCTGTGTAGCGCATCAAAAATTCTAAAGCAGATCCCATTCGGATTTTTTTGTGACTTTCTGTCAAGACGTGCAGCACCCAACGTGCACAAACCTTTCTAAAGCCTAAATGGTCATGAACAATGCAACCAATAACAACAGCTGTTGAAACATCAGGGAAAAGAATGGCCAAGTCGGAAATCATTGAGCAACGCTCTTTTCTGATTTCATCATCGATGTGTTTCAACAAGTCCTCTGTGATTATTGAGGGCCTCCCCAGACATTCTTCTTCATGCACATTAATTCTGTTACTTCTGAACCTTTCACACCATTTTTAGATGTTTCTTTCATTCATTCAATTATCACTGTACACAGCAACCAACTGCCTATGAATTACAGCCGGCTTAACATTTTGATGGTTTAAAAAAACACATGACTCCATGTATTTTACAGTTGGTGGCAACATCGATTTTCCTACTCATTTTGTAATGTAATAACTCACACGCAATCAAAGATACTACAATTCAACAACTTATAGACAATGCAGTGTGTACATTATTAGTATGGCCATGAATGACACAGGTTCACCAACCTTAAGGAGAGAAATTTCCCAGCGATCTTTACTTTTAGAAATATCCCGCGTAGCAATAAGATATTAAAAATTTTAAGTTCAAAAAACTTAGCTTTAATTTTTATCACGTAAATAAATATTTTTTTATTTCAATAATTTTAATTTTACACACTTCTAATTAAAAAAAACATTTACTTCAAAATCATATCTGGAGATTTTAACTAATTTGTACTGAAATTTATGACATGTATATTTTCCTAATTGGTGTTGGTTTTCAGTTGAATTTAAAATCTCAAGGTTATATTTGAGTCCTTGTTTATGAAACACCTAAAGTTGGTGGTAAACCAACTCTATAAAGTACTTAAAATAAAAATTTCACTACTGCTTTTAAATTTCAATATTTATATACACAGTTAACTAACTTAATAGAAAACTACTACAGCCTAAAATTATTAAAAATGTCCATGAAATCTAGGATCATATTACAAAAAAGGCTTAAATCAGTAGTAATTACCGAGAAAAATAATTAGACTAGTAGAAAGTACTCAAATTGTTTTTTCCTAATGTTTAAGTCTTACTCTTCATCAAATCAACTGATTTTTTAAATTCCTTTTTTATTTTGTGGACAATGATCATCTGATAGTACTACTATAAGTTTTCCCAGATAATTTTAAAATAAAAAATTGTCTATGCAAAATACCAGAAAACTTTTTTTCTTTCCTTTTTTGGTGTTGTATTACCAGTTAGTTATATTAGTCATTCTGTTTTTCTAAGTATTTTAGATTTAGAAAAAATAATTCAAGCACAAAACTTTGGGTTAAAATACTGCCACATCCCAGAAAGCCTTAGCTCATGACCTGTAGAATACTCTTCATGTTGTCACCACCCCTCTTTTCTAATTTTAATCAAGATATAAGTTTTTTTTTCAAACAACTTTTAGCCTTTTTTGTAGTCCTACTTTTAATTCAAATGAAAGTAAAAGTATAGTAAAGCAATAATTACAATGAAGATGAAAAGCAAAAAGTTGGCATTTATTTATTAAGATGATTAAAGCAGTCAGTGCAGGTTTGTTGTTAAAGTAACATGATAAAAAAATTGTAATGAAAAACACTACAGTCAATATTTGTGGTACGTCTACATACCTTTAAAAATATATATAATTTAAAAAAAATAACTATGATAAAATTAATTTAAATAAATTATCTATAAAAGAAGAACAGAAAGAAAACATAAATGAAAAAATGAAAGATTTTTCTGAATAAAAATTATGATGGCAGCGCCTTTGGGAGTATCAAAATGTATTTTCCAAATGTTTCTTTAAAACAGCATTTATTCAATGCCACTGACAAGCAGTAACAACCTAAACTTTAAATTCAAGGAAGGAAAAGGAACAGTAGCATTATCCAAAGTAGAAAGAGTATAGGTACCCCTGTACAGCAGATCAAGAGTACAAATAATATTGACAATTAGTAAGCTGTATTAACTAGACATTATCATCAACAAAAATGAATTTTTCATGATGTGAAAATCCATTCAAAAACAAACATATTACTACAAAATGCTTCTGAATATAATGTATTACTACTACTCAGAGATCTGAAGGTTCATGCCTATCCATACACCCAAATAATTAATTTTTTCTCATAAGTTTACTTAATTTAACTAAAGATTTACATAACATATGAAACCACAAAAGGGGTATTCCATTTTAATTCAACAAATGATCAGTACATCACTATTTTTGATTTTGATGATATTTGGTATATAACTAACCAAATTGTAGTGGCCAAAAAATATTTTTTTATATTTAAAAAAAACTTTTCTTGAGTAATAGATTATTCTTATTTTACATTGTATAAAGAATCAAGAAGGGCTTTTTGGAAAGAGTAAAGATGGAATTTCATCTTGGTGCACTCAAAATTCATTTTGTTACATATCCATATCTTGTAATATTTACTGAATTGTTTACAAATAATTGAATTGTTTATTGGATATTTACAAATTATTTATTTTTTATTTAATTTTGGACCCAACATAAATAATGAAGGGCTTAGGGTTACAGGCCTGTTTTTTACCTTTTAATTCTTATGTACTACTAGTACTTATAAAGAAAAAATGGACTATTACCAAGTGTCCTTCATTAAAAAAAAAAATAATGGCCACAAAATCATAAGATTTTGAAAATGTCTCATTTTTGAGACCCAAAAACCACATGTAGGACAGGTGGCAAAAATCTGAAACATTTTAACCTCTGAATCAGAAACATTTACATTAGTATTGGTATACAAGAACATTAGTGTTTCTGATTGCTTTATAGGTTTACCAAAGCCAAAATGTAAAAATTATGTTTGCTGCATATACGATGGCAAGCGGTGGTTAGGTGAAGTAATTGAAGTCAAAATATATGAAAATGAAGAGGAATATCGAATACACTGTTTCCTCTGCAGGGTCCTGTTAATTCATTCAAGAAATCATTGAGGGATAATCAAACATGGGTTCAACTGGAAAATATTTTGAAGATTCTCATGCCTTCAGAGCTTTTTCTATCAACTACTGGAAGAGGACACAACATTACACCAAAGATGAATGAGGATTCATCAGTTCTAATCAATAAAGAAATGGCAGGAGCACTAAGTTATGTTAGTTAAGTTTGTTATAAAAAAGTGCAAGATTTATTCATAACTTCCATTAGCAGGAGCAAAACAATGTAAAAGTGAATTGAACAACTTGTTAGTGTATTTGAATTGTTTATCATTTTGAAATTATTATTTATAATTCTGTAATTGAATATTTATTAATTATCAATTTATTCATTCTAATGAGTTTAGTTGTAATCTTTATAATCAGAAGAAATACATAACATCAATATTTTTTTATGGTTAGAAGGAACAGTGTTTTTAGCAGTTTTGTTGGCTTCATTACTTGCAACCTGTTTGAGTAACAAAATAAATTTTATATGACTTTAAAGTACATAAAAAGTACTTACTGCTGTAAACATTTTAGATTTTTGCCACCTGTCCCACATGTGGATTTTGGGCCCCAAAACAGACATTTTCAAAATCTTATGATTTTAGGCCATTTTTTTAATGAAGGACATTTGTTAAAAGTCTAATTTCTTTTTATAAGTACTACTAGTACCTAAGAATTAAAAGGTAAAAAACAGGCCTGCTACCCTAAGCCCTTCATTATTTATTTTGGGCCCAAAATTTGAAAAAACAATTTGTAAACTTCAGTAAATATTACAAGATTTGGTTATGTAACAAAATGAATTTTGAGTACACTAAGATTAAGTTCCATCTTTACTCTTTCCAAAAAGCCCTTCTTGATCCTCTGTACAATGTAAAATAAGAAAGCTACAGCTCAAAGAAAAAGTGACAAAAATGGCTGTTTTTACCTGTTGGCGAGTTAGAAAATAATCTATTACTCAAGAAAATATTTTTTTAAATATAAAAAAATATTACAAAAAATATAATAGTATATAAATAGTGGCCAAAAAATATTTTTTTAAATATAAAAAAATATTCAGTTATCATATACCAAATATCATCAAAATCAAAAATAGTGATGCAATAACATTTTTTGAATTAAAATGTAATACTCCAAAATGTATTAGCCTTCTTACACAGTTCGAGTAACAAAACAAAGATTACTAAAATTAATTATAATTTTGTAAATAGTAACATTCATATTTCTTACCATAAGTCTAGCTCCGAATAACATTCTAGCTTTATCTTCTTCTTGAGGTGAAGCTCCTTCTTCAGAAGTACCTCTATTCATTTTTATTTGTAATTTTTGTTTAATCGCCTAAAAACAGAAAGTATTTCATGTAATTAAATTTTACTTCAATAATATGTTAAAATTCTGCACTGAAAAAAAAAGGGTTGAAGGAAAAACACCACTCTGTTAAAACTACTAGCAAAACGGTCATCTCTTAGGAAAGGGTAGTCATTTTCTAAGCATAGAACAAAATGATCTAATTGTCTGTATAGCTATTCCAGTGCAGAATAGTGAAAAGCAATTAAATTTGTTTTTAATATTTTTTTTTACTACCCTTATACACACCATTTTTAACTCAAATTATGAATACTGAAATAGTAATATTAAAATACAAATGTAAGAAATTCCTTTTTTATTGACAGCTAAACAAATTTAATATCGGATGTTAAAATAGCATTTTTTTCTTAAATGGTTACCACATTAAAATCCATTATTGGGAAGCCTATTATAAGTATTTAAATGATAAATAAAGTTCCTTTTCTTAAATACTCTTTAAGCACTATTTTTTACAAAATAATTTCTTAAGATTACGGGAAGTAGAAACAGTAACACCACCACAAATGAAAAAAGGGTATTTTTATGTAAAATTTACTGTAATTCCTACAGGTGTTCAAATAAACTTAGCTCATAAAAATAATGCAGAAAAAAGCTGAATAAGGTAAACAACAAACATCTTTCAATTAAGCAGTGTATAAGTTGTAATTTTTCAAGCTTTTACTTTTATGAGAACTACAATATGACACAATGGTATTTGAAAAAAAAATTATGTAAAAGTTTTAATGAGAGTGAATACTAAAGACACCACCACTAACACAAGAAATTTTCTCAGTTGAAATAAAAGAAACTTTTTATAAAACATTTTTTTTTTAATTTTCAAGTTAGCATTTACCACTTGTTTGTTGTATTTTTAACAGAACAATTTTCACAGAAAACGCATATGAAGCATCAACATTACTTTACTATCAATAACTATCTGATATATATACTTTTACACACACATTATGTTGTCAACGATGGAATTGAATTGGAAAACAAGTAAATGTTCAAAAATTACTTACAAAAGTGATACTTAAAATCAAAAATTAATGGAAATGTTGACTATTAAACGATCATCATCGGTATATACTGAGAAAAAAATGTATGTAAAAAATGTAATTAAGAGAAAAAGCAGCAAAGACATAATAAATAATATTAACTGATAGAGCTTTATATATATTTCTTATTTTTTTTAAATCTTTTATTTTTATTACTACATCTTTCATTCAAGAAATTAAGACGTAAACAAAAAATAATAATAATGAATAAAACTCAATGACATAAAACTTACTTGTGACAATATAACACTGCGACTGTCACTTTTCATAGCTAAAAGAAGATCCAACCAAGTCCATGTAACATTATGATATTCTAAAGTAGGTATAACTAATGAGAAATCACGAATATCTTCAAGATTTTTTTCTTTATTTCCTTTATAGCTAACACGAACTGGAACTTCAGGTATTTTTATATATATAAATAATTTATTCTTTTCAGCTCTTTCCTAAAAAATATCAAATAAAAAAAATACAAAATTAAAACTTTACTGTAGTATACATTACATCTCATACAATAGCATTAATCAAATTGTTTCATGGCCAGTAAGGACCATGAAAAAGTCTGTAGTTTAATTATTAAATGAAATAGTAACTGGATATCTGCTTTATAATTCTATACTGAGAAATCCTCTCTTGTGCAGCCTAAAGTTTGTTTAGGAATTGATTTTTGAGCTGATTTAGCCAAAGGGCAGTATGAATATAAATATGGCTCAACTGTTGTATAAAGCCTAAGAGGAACTGTCAAGGTTATTTAGTAGCAATACCAATCCCTTTATAATTCAGAAGCATAATGATGGAAAATAATTGATGCAACAGTTAAGCAGAAGTATACGTAAAAAACAAACAGTAAAAATTAAAACAGAAATACACCACCACTAACACAAGAAATTTTATATTTATATAGCTTGCAAAATTACAACTTATACACTGCTTAATTGAAAGGTGTTTGTTGTTTACCTTATTCAATCTTTTTTTCTGCATTATTTTTATGAGCTGAGTTTATTTGACAGAATTACATGGATACTTTTTTGAAAGTTTAGAGATTCCTTCTTCCATTTTGATCGGGACAGTTATTTTGTGTTGATATTCACAGGGTAAAACTTCAAATAAATAAAATTTGGAAGAATTTTCATGCAAAATATCTTTTTGAAACCGTCTTATCCCTTCTAGGTAATGAATATTATAATCTTTTAACAAATATTGTAACAGGACAAGTACAACAGACCAGGGTAACTGGTTTCTTCCAATTAAGAAGAAAGAAAGAGAAAATAAAGAAGAATGTAGAAGGAACTAAAAAGGATTCTTTTTTTAGTATAAGGGTCTGTTTTAACAATTTGTTCTCTGTAATACAGACAATGGCACCTCCAAAAGTTCTTGTTTGACCAGAAGGATTACTGGACCGGAAACAGCATTTAGAAAAAACATAAGGGAAAATGAAAATTATTACACTTCAACAATTAAAAGGACGAGTCAGATACCAATTGGAATATAAATACTGTCAGGGATGAGTGGGCAGTAAGTAGTTTTTGCAAGGCCGTGTTCGGCGCAGTCGTGATAACAGCTATATCAGTAAGCGTGCAGTAATGAGTGAAAAGTATGTTACAGGTACCAGTGTGGACAGTGAATGAATGCAAGAAGTTGTTCAGTGAGTAAAGTTTTATTAATAGTAAAAGTAATAGTACTTGCAAAAATTGAACGGTATGAACTTTAGACTTTCCTATTGTTATTTTGCTATTAATGCAATATTAGTTTCTAGCAGTCCTTATAGCATTTTTAGTAAACTGGACTGTATATTGGTATTTATAAATTTAACAATCATTAAATACAAGAGTTGTCTGAAAAGTTTTGAGCCTAACATTGTAGAAAGACATATTTTTTCTGTCAAATATAGTTTTATTTTTTAACAAAGTCTCCTTTCAAGTCGATACAATTTTTCCAGCAATGAACCTCTAACCTCTTTAACCTTTCCAAATAGTAGCTGGCGTCTTTCTTTGCAAAATAGGCGTTTACGTATGTGATAACTTCCTCATCTGATGAAAATCTCTTTTCTCCACGTGAAGCTTTAAGTTTAGGAAACAAGAAAAAGTCACTTGGGGCCAGATCTGGTGAATACGGTGAGTGGTCAACCAATTCAAAGTGCAATTTATGAATTTTAGCATAGCAACCATCAAAGTGTGAGCAGATGCATTGTCCGGATGGAAAAGCACTTTCTTCTTCTTCAAATATGGTAGTCCCGTTATTATTTTACCTTTTTGAAGATAATCAATAAAAAAATTCCATTACTATACCAAAAAACAGCTGCCATCACCTTCCCGGCTGATGGAACCGTCTTCACCTTTTTCAGAGCAGGTTAACCCTCTGCAGTCCATTGTTTTGACTGTTGTTTTGTCTCGGGAGTGTAGTGCTAGATCCACGTTTCATCTACAGTTATGAATTGATGCAAAAAATCTGACTCGTTTTGCTTAAACTGCTCCAGCAGGACCTTGGACATGTTCATTAGAATACGTTTTTGGTTCAAAGTGAGTAAACACTGATAGCTTACGCATATCCAATTCTTCAGTTAATATATAACAGACACGTTCTTTTGAGATGCCCACAGCCTCTGCTATCTCTCAAACCTTAATTTGTCAGTCGTCCAGTACCATCTGGACTTTTTCAATGATATCGGTGGTGGTTGCAGTTTTTGGCCATCCCAAATGCTCATCATCAACCAAGCTGGTAAGACCATGCTTAAATTCATCTTTTCATGGTGGCAAATGATGGAACAGAGTCCCCACAAACAGCATCCAACTTGCTTTTAATTTGTGTAGGCGTATTGCCTTTCAAATGCAAGCATTTAGTCATGGCACGATATTCAATTTTTTCCATTTTCACAAAAACACTCACAATGACTTACTCAAACGATTATCAAACAACTGAACATCCAAAATGGCTGAAATTATAGTGAGTACCTTTCAACGCATGTGCAAATACAATCCCTAACTTTTGTTGACAAGTGCTGCCATCTTCATGTTGAGACTCACAACTTTTCATACAACCCTTGTAAATCTTGTCTTTTTATTTGAATTACTATTTTGTATGTTATGTCAATTTATTGTCATTATTATTACTTTTTTTTTTACATGTCTTTAGAATAATAAATTGTTTTTATAAGAAATTTTTATGTTAGTCTCTCAATATCCTTGTCAACTGCGATCATGTGACAATATAATCTAATCCTTTCTGGTAATAAATATAAATATTATCTGATATAATCTGTAGCTAGAGGAACACCAATTAGTTCAGTTCATTGTAAATACATAAATAAATAGTATGTATTTAATATACACACACATTTATATATTTGTAGACTACTTTACACTTTTATATATATATATATGTGTGTGTGTGTGTGTGCATGTGTAAGTGAATGACTTTCAAATATTTAACTTATAGAAAATGCTGGATTTTTTTTAAACTTGGTGTCAAGCAATTACAACAAATTTTTTAAACTGATTACCTCCACCCCAGGATAGTCAGGTTATTAATATATGTTTATCCTATAACAAGCAACTTTTACAATTCATAAATACTGAATTACTAAAAGATTACCTTCATTTTCTCAACATCATCCTTCTGTTCAATACGAACATAAAAGTTTGAATCTTTTCCTTTTTTAAATGCACCACCACTTTTACTTTTTTTACTGCTAGTGGTACTGCTGGTACTTCCACTATTAGGTTCAGTATCTTCAATCGTATCACCTTCTATGTTATCAGGATCACGCTCCGGAAAACAAAACTTCATCATGGTATCATAAAATTTCTTAGTTAAACCTACAAAAAATAAACATAAAATCACAAGCAGAAGCAGAATAATAATCATCTGAATAATAATAATAATAATCTATGTTGAGGCTGTGTTATATGCCAAAATATGAAATACACTGACACAATTCAATGATTACAATAAAAACATTAGAGCTGTTTTAAAATGCATTTTAGTGTTATATCAGAATCCAAGGGAAACTTCAGTGGTTCTCATGATACCTATAGTTTGTTCTTTAAAACATCTCATGTTTAAATTTCTAAAACAAAATATTAAGTTACCATTTTTCTATACCATTTATTTCTGAGTAGAAGCTGTTTGACTAAATATGGATATTTCACAATTTGAATAGCGTGAAATAAACAAAGAAACAATGCTCATAATTCAGTCAAGAATGATATTTAATAAAACAATGAGTGGACTGTAAATAGATTAGAATACGAATTTATACATGTCATAAAAAGACTTGAGTGAAATGATAATAAGTTACATAAAATAAAACAAATGAGATATAAAATCATTAATGCCGCTAAACGGGCGAGTTGCTTACACGGCTAATATTGCGCGAGAACTGCCGGTGTCCAGCAGTCTGCATGTATACCCCCACTACTAGAGCGACGTACGAGCGCAAACAGAAGCTGTACTCAGAAAATAGAAAGGAACAGATGCTTATTGGCTGACTTATGTAATAAAACTGAGATGGTTTCAACTGTTACTACACCTGTCTATTTTGCGACCAAGATATTCTGATAGAGAAAATAAATGTATCTTGTCCTTCAAAAAGTTCAAAATTTCATTGTAGGTGCATTTAATGTTTCCTCTTATATTTCTTTAAAGAATTACATTTAAAACATTATGAAAACTAGAATACAGGCTTTGAAAATGCTTTTAAAATCTGAAGAAAAAATATTTAGATACAAATACCACTGCTTTTTCAACAGGTAAAAGTTAGTTTTAACATGATTTACAGCACTTCTATATGCATTTCAATTGCTGTGTCACAACAAGAACCTTTTCATTACACCACTTTTAAAAAAATACTGAAAAATCAATTTATTAAATTTAAAAAAACAAGATGAAAGGGCCAGCAATAAATGAGTAACTTATAATAAATATTAGTTATTTAAGTATAAATATGTAAGATTTAATATAAATATATATGAAATATAAACATAAAATTCTATGAATGTATATGAATTCCATAAACTTGACCAGTATTGCTGGTCAAATTAAGGAATGTTCAATCCCAACCACTAAAACTGATTTTAAATAATTTAAAATCTAAATTTAAAAAAAGATTTTTTTAGATTTTTTTTAATTTGGGAGCATCAGGGGAGGGATATTAAGTTATTTTAGTGACTTTATTGTTTAACAAAATACATTTTTAACTTTAAAATTTTGAAATAGCAAATTTTTTTTCATATTGGGGGCACCCAATAATCAACCCAATCAAGGGGAAGTATTTGATTAAAATTAATTTTTAAGAAAATTATTCCTAAGTGGTAATAATAAATTTAAAAAAGAATTTTTAAAAACTGTTAAAAAATACAAATATACAGCTGTAATTCTAAATAAATGAGGTTGTAATTTTCTAGGAAGAAGGTAAACATTTTTGGAAATTTATTTTCAAGAAATACTATAAAGAGTAATGGATATAAAAAAATTAACATTTTTACAATTTAAATGCAACAGGTAACTTGAAAGATGGATTTAAATTTAAAAAGTTTTTTAAAAATTAAAAAAAAATATTTTTTGTTACCACAGGCCATTGGAATGGGATAGCTGAAAAAGTTTTATAGTGGTCTGAAGGCCCATTGATATAGAAAATATAAATGCAAAAATTCCTGTTAACTCCTTTTCTGAAGCAAGCATTTTTACGGTAGGGAGTGAATATTACGTAACAATCTTTTGTAATTTGTGATTTTGATAAAAACGTGCTCCAGTAAAGATTTGAACTTTTATTTCCGCCAAAACACCCTCACTCCTTTTTTCAATTTTTGCAAAAAATTACTATATTGTTTTCCCCGAAGAGCACCTGTCAATCAAGTATGAAGAAAATTGGTCAGCAGGGTCCAGAGTTATAGGCCAACATATTTTACACATGTCTGTATATACATATCTATGGAAAAAAACAAATTTTTGTACTTGGGAGCATTGGAATAAATTTTTTTTAGATTTTTTACTGACCAAACTATAACTTACCTGTTATAGTTATAGCTGCTACAGCAGCATATAATGCTATAGATAGGAAAGTAAAAAATAACACATTTAACATACATTTTTTACTGAATATACACTTTTCAACCATTTTCCAAACAAAATTACTGTGAGTATATTCTTGACTCTCATATTCAAATAAAACACTTTACTTAGAAAGATTATAGGAATTTGGAAAACTGCAGGGAATTTAAAAATATGAATTACTCTCATTTGAAATCATTTACTGTTTTTTGTGAAATATTAATTAATATGTTTGCCTCCACCTATGAATCATGAGACCTTGCCGATGGTGAAGGGGCTTGAGTGCTCAGTGATATAGAGTAGCTGGATCGAAGGTGTAACCATATTGGAGAGATATCTGTTGAGAGCCAGACTAAGGAATGAGTCCTGAAAAAGGGCAGCAGCTCTTTCAGTAGTTGTTAAGGGCATAAATCAGGAGAACTTAAATAGCCATATGAACGTCACTCAATCTTCTGAGTACTGCGCAGCTGAAAGCAATGGAAAACTACAGCTGTTCTTTTTTCCTGAAAAATGTAGCTCTCTGCATTTTCATGTAACAAAGATGGAGGCGCCTTCCTTGGTAAAATATTCTGGAGGTAAACTAGTCCCCCGTTCGGATCTCTAGGTGGGGACTACTAAGTAAGGGGTCAGAAAATAAAAAAAATAATATTCTACGATTCGGAGCATGAAATGTTAGAAGTCTAAAAAAGGTCGGTACATTAGAAAATTTAAAGAGGGAAATGGGTAGGTTAAATGTAGATGTAGTAGGAATTAGCAAGATTCTGTGGGAAGAGAAAAACGACTCTTGGTCAGGTGATTTTAGAATAATTAAATCAGAGTCAAATAAAGGGCAGGCAGGAGTAGGTTTTGTAATGAACAAGAAGATGGGGAAGAGAGTAGAGTATTTCAAAAAGCTTAATGATAGAAGCATTGTAATCAATATAAAATCAAAACCTAAGCCGACAAAGACTGTTAACGTCTATATGCCTATAAATGCCCAGGATGATGATGAGGTAGAGCCTGCATATGAAGAAATTGACAAAGCAATTAAACACTTAAAGGGGATGAAAATTTAATACTAGTTGGAGATTGGAATACAAGCATCGGAAAAAGCAAGGAAGGGCATATTGTGAGTAAATACAGGCTGGGCAAAAGGAATGAAAGAAGGGACCGAATTATTGAGTTTTGCAGAAAGTATAATTTAGTATTTGCCAACACCCATTTTAGAAATCATAATAGAAGAATATATACATGCGATACTGTACGGTATCAGTCAAATTATATCTTGGTTAAGCAAAGATTTAGAAATCAACTCGTCGACTGCAAAACATATCCAGGAGCAAACAATGGTAGCGGCCATAATTTAGTGATAATGAAATGTAGATTGTGGTTTAAAAACCTGAAGAAAAGGTGCCAGATGAATGTGTGGAATTTAGAAAAGCTTCAGGAAAAGGAAGTAAAGAAGATTGAGGAGGATATCGCAAGAGGTCTAAGTAAAAAAGATAGGGTAGAAAATACAGAAGAATGGGAGAATGTTAAAAAGGAAATTCTTAAATCAGCAGAAGCAAACTTTGGCAGAACAAATAGAACTGGTATAAAACTTTGGATATCAGAGGATATATTGCAGCTGATAGATGAATGTCACAAAAATAATGTTATATATTTTCTAACTGTCATTTTTTAATTATCTACAAACCACTTAACTGAAACAAAATTAATATACATTATCAACAGATTTTTTCCAATACCCATTAATGCAAGTAAAAGAATTCATTCAAAAAATTAAGAATAAAACAAGACAAACATAATGACAGTGTGACATGTAATCTATTAGGGCACTAAATCATGTATGGCGATTTAAAATATAACTAGTCAAAATCAGAACCAATTAGATCAGTGTACCAAAGTCTTAAAGCGTAAATGAAAATAGTGTTACTAATTTAAAAAAAAAATTAATTGATGTAAATAAAGTTAAATTTTTAGCCGCTGAATATAAATTGGTCTCCAAACTGGCTTTTTTTTGCATATGGAAACCCTTATACTATACAATACCACAATAAAATTAATTACCTATGGTCAGTGGAACAACATTAATTTCAAAATGTTCTTTCACTGAAATTCCACCGACTGGAGCTTTTTCCCGACAAAATACTCTAACCGCTCTCTGAAAATAAAAAAACAATAAAAGATCAGTATATAAATACAAAATGATTGCTTCATAACTTAAATTAGTTAAAATTAAAAATAAAGATTTTTAAAGATAAAATTCAATGTCATCACAAAATAACCCATTTATGTAACGGGTCCAAATTAAATTTTAATGATATATAGAAAAATAAAATTTGTCTTATATTATAATATAGAGAGTGATTCAAAAAAGACTTCACAACTTCAAAAGCATATAAAAATATATTTAGATAACTTACAGATTCGATTAGTTCTCATTTCATAGCAAAGGACATCAAGTTTTGACTCGTAGTTCATTAGTACTGAATTCAGCCACCACCAGTGCTAATACCAGTATTGTTAAAAATGGATACATTTACTGGTGTGGAACAAGCTAGCTGTGTGTTTTGATTTCATGATTTGCAGTCAGCAACTGCAGTTCAAAGTAATTTTTGTAGAGAGTACGGTAGGGAGACTCCTAGTAGGCATATAATTTACTCTTGGCACCACACTTTTGTTTGGACAGGTTCTGTTTAAACATACAAATTCACCAGGACACCCATGTGCCCCTGAAGCTGCTGTGGTACAGCTCAGAGAAAGCTTTGTATACAGTCTGAAGAAATCAACTCGACATGTGTCACATGAGACTGGTACTTCACAAATGACTGTTTGGCATGTATTACATAAATGATTGCACTTGAAGCTATACAAACTAACCATGGTTCAATACACTACAGATGATGACAAAGTTGCTAGGCTGCAGTTTTGTGTGGAAATGAATATGGAGTAGCAAATACCTTCATGAAACTTTGTAGTGCATTCATGGTAACCCTAAGGTCAATATTTTTCATGCTCATAAGCAAATAAAGACTGTAGGGCACATTCTTCTTCCAGGAGGCAACCATAAGTGGTATCATTTATCTGGACATGCTCAAAATTGTCTAATTTCTCAATTAGACAATAATGACCAAGATGGACGTCATTACTATCAACAAGTTGGGACACCATATCACTACTAGAAGTCTGAGAGTTTCTTGATATTTGATTCCCAGGCTGGTGGGTCATGAAGGTTCGATTGCATGGCTACCTTGCTCCCCAGATCTGATCCTGCTAGATTTTTTCTTGTGGGGTTTCATTAATAATTGGTTATATGTACCATCTTTGCCTGCTAATCTTGTTGAGCTAAGACTTTGAATTAATGCCGCAGTTGCACAAGTAATGCTCGACTTGCTGGCTACAGTCTGAAATGAACTTCAGGTGGGATATATGTTGCAATACAAATGGAAGCCATATTGAACCAAAATGAATGTTGGGTGACAAACTTGATGTGTTTTTTTTATGAAATGAGACCTCAATCAAATCTGTAAATTATCTCAATAAATGTTTATATGCCTTTCAAGCCATGAAGTCCTTTTTGAATCAACTTCCTTCAACGTCCATTTTGTATATTTTTAACTTGCATTAATTGCTGTAATCATTAGTCACTAAAAATAAATATCAATAGAATGAAATGAGAAACCTCTTTTTTAACCTCTTTTTTAATGTGCCTTTTATCATTAACAAAGGTTAGTGATAAAAGGCAATCTGATAAAACTTCCTGGTCATTCCAGGTATTGCAGGACACCAGATAGAAGGATACAGTTTACAATTCTTAGCCAGAATCAAAGCATGATTATTATAAAAATAAAATAAGTAACAATTGAAAACTTGAGTCCATATTTATAAAATATTCAAAACAATCATTTAATAAAAAGTTTATGGAACAGATGATTATAATAACACAAATAAATTATGAATTATTATAAGAACAGCTATCACTAACAGTTAATTGATCACTATGATACACGAGTAAGAGAATAACTTATTCAATCAGAAGATTCCATTTAGTTAACACTTTTTATGCCAGAGGTGTACCATTACATCAGCAATGAATTTGTGAAAAATGCCACAGACATAACACAATAAATCTTTTTTTCTACAGTTTGTAATGAAATTAAGCATAATATTACTCCTAAAGCTTTTAGATGTCATTCAGTATTAATTGCAGCATATGCAACTGCTGTTATATTATAATCCGACACTGTCACTGATAATTCTTTGTTCCCAAAAATTTGTGCGAGATGAGTTTTTTAATGCATTATCAAATTGATACAACGCAAAGTGTACTAGGACTGCTTAATGAAATCAAAGAATTATTAATAGGGAGTAAGCTTCACAAATGATGAAGCACTGAAGAAAATAGTCATTATATATGCATACATCTAGTGACAAACAAGTATGACAAAAATGACAATTTTGTATGACAAGTATATAAAAATAGTACAAGTTATGCTATGTGCATAAATGTTCGGGTGACTGCATGGAAAAAAGAACTTTTATTTATATAGAAATAGATTTCTGTTATCACATTCATATACTGTTAATATTTTGATCAGCGTTACTCAACCTGGGGGGTCGTGGTGATATGAAAGGGAGGTTGAGAAATTAGCCTACATCTTTACATGTAAACAATAATGAAATCATTTTATGAGAAAAAAATCATTTATTATAAACATTTTACTTAGATTTATAAGTGCACACATAAAGAATAAATTAATGAGATGGCTGCATTTGTTTTTCATTTAACATTTCTCCATACATGGATCTATGTTAGAAAAACACTAAAGCAGATTGTTTTCAAGTGATAAGAGACGATTCCTATATTTAGTTTTTAGCGCAACCATAGACAATAAAACCCTTTTCTCAGAGGTAAGATGTGGCAAAAGGGATTAATATTGTCAATGCTTCTGCAGCTAAATTTCCATTTTCACTTTGACAAGCAAGCCAAAATGTATCCAAATCTTCAGACATGAATAGTAGTTGTAATGTTTTATCAGCAGACATTTTGATAACCTAGTTGTGAATTTCAATCGATAACTTAGCAGCTGTGACAACATTTTCACTAAATGGATTCAGTACCCATCTCTTTGAGAAATCATTTTTATCTTCCAGAAATTACTGCACTAACTGAATTTTTACCTCATGCAAATACATCTTCATGCTATCCAAGCTATGGTGAATAATAGTCTTATTCAAACAAATTTTTCTCAATATAATCGGAAGCAAGTAGAAACATATCAAAATTTTTGTTTTGAAGGTGAATAATCTAGAAATCAAGCTTTTTAATGAAAGCATGACTCTAACTCTTGTCAGTTATTAATAAAATGTTTTTATCACGTCCTTGTAAATTTACATTCAAATCATTTAAATGCAAAAATGCATCAACTAAGTAAGCCAACAGCAACATGTACTTAGTGGGCAGCACAGCTTTGTTTGGAAGAGGAAGCTAATTTATTAGCTCTGTAGTTTTTATGTTATTTTTGTCGTTTTTTAGCTAATTTTTACATGACTTCTGTGCCAAGATAATCTTGAGAAACTGGTGATTCAGTCATGTGTTTTTTATTTTTGTGGTTTTTATATTTAAGTTAGTTACAACTAAAAGTTTGCAGATACTATTCTTATAGCCTTAAAATTGATGTTAGGCTTCATTTAATTCCCGTAGGAAGGTTATAGATAATATTCAAACATTGAATAAACTACTGGAAAGGATAATAAAACTGTAAAGATAATAATAACAGTTTTATAATAATTTTACAATATTTGTAATGCTAAAGCTTATTTAATGTAAAACTATTCTACAGAAACTTACAATTTTCTTGACTGATTAAATCTCTTCCAACCAAAAAATATAAAACTAAATAATAGAAGATCAACTACATAACTGAAGGCAAATCCAGTAAAATCTTATTTTTTGTTTTTTAGTATTCATATTCCTTAAGAAATTTTTTAAGTACCAATAAATAAATACCAAATGCAATAATTTTATTTACATACCTTTCTATCAACAGGCATATTACTTTGTATTTCTGTTGGTACAATAACTTCTTTGTAGATCTGATTCGGCAACAGATTGGTCATACGAACATAACCTAATTCCAATAAATGTTCAACCGAGTCATCACTTTTAGAATTCTTAGTATACCTTTAAAGTCACAATTAAAATAAAAAGAAATTAATAATGTAATCATAAATTTATGCAATGTAGATCTATCTGATTACGTGTATAACATTGTTTTAAAAATTATATAACCAAATGAAAATTATGGTGAACTCACCTTACTGCTTTTCAATTTTATTTTTACATCTTCATGGGTGCTTTCATAGAGGCTGCTCTTTCATGTGAATAAATGAATTAAAAAAATTAAAACATCAACAATTTAAAATGTAGGAATGAAAGAAATGTCTGTCTTCTACTAGTCATTTAACAAAACTAATTATCTACTGCTAGTAGCATATGTTTGTGAAGATTAGAACTAATGATTGAATATTTATTTAAATTTAAATTAATCGTTAAAAATCTTCTATTTGTAATATCTATATAAAATGTTTTAGAGGTTTTTCTTCATCTTATTTGACCTAATTTTTGTTTACAAACACTAGAATTTAAAGTTTTATTAATTTAAGTTTTTATTATCCAATTAAAAATTGTAATATATATATATATACATACATAGTTGTTTTAATTGTAAGTTCTAGGTGTAGTTTTTAAGTTTTTTTAATGTAAGAAATCTATTTAAATATATACATATATCTAATGTTTGGATTTAATTTATTGTATAAATCTATTGTTATCCATGCTATAGCTTTTACTTATTGCTATATATTTCATTAAAGCTAAGTTCTTTTATCAATTCATTTTTACTGAAGAAAACAATTTTTAATATTATAAATAACTTAAAAAGGTTTGGTTAGATATGTAGATGACAATTTAGTAATTTGTAATAAATAAATAAATTCTATACAGAAAATAATTCAGATGAATCACTGATATAATCTTTTAACTCTTCTAAAATGGCAAAAACTAAATTTTATTCATATCAGTCTTTATAGCCACATTAAATCATTATTCAATGTCATCTTAAAAGATTTCATACTTTAGATTTGAAGGGTTAAAATTTTCACAGACCATCATTACCTGATTTGTGTTTCCTTTATTTATTTTTTGGTATTTAAGCCCTTGTTTAATAATACAGCTAACAAAAAAAAGAAAATCAGTAGAATGACTAAGACACGGCTTCAGAAAATGGTACACCACTTTGTTAAAGTTGAAATAGGAATAAAGTAGTCAGTAGAAACTATCTGGATTTAGAGCTACCATTGTACAAAAAAAAAAAAAAAAAAAAATTAAAGATCAAAGCGTTTCAGCTGCTCTTTTATTTTAGACATGATTACTAAAAGCAAGGACAAGAGAATTGACAGACCAAGTAATTGTTCTTCAAGTACAGTAGTGTCAGTATTACAAAATAATTAGTTCAGGATTTAGTACGTAAATCAGATGAATGATAGGTTAGAACCATCGCTTATCAGTTGCTTTGACAGTATTACAATGCCAAAGGAATCAGGTTCAAATGCCTATTAAAGGCATTTTTCTTCTATCTTGTCACTTACCAGATTTTACCTACATATTATCTGAACATTGTTGACTGCTTTCAGGAATAACAAGTATTGTAATCAGACTAAACTAACTATGTAAATTTAAATATCATATAAATTCTTCCCACCTTCCTTAGAAATATCACTGCAATAACCTCTGATATCTAATCACGTGGCAAAAAATTACACCTTTATTCTTCAATGCAAGGTCTGTCCAAGGTATTTATGAATACGTCTACAAATACACATTTTGAAAGAATCTTATTTCCTTATTAAAGCAAAAAAGAACTCCAATACGTATAGCACCACCATCACAGAAAAAACCATAGCCTTTCACAAATTTCACTTTTATTCTACAGTTGAAAATTGGTTCCATTTTATCACAGGCTGATCTAGCTTTTTTCTTTTACACTTTATTTTCTAAGAGTAGTTTTAATGTTTGACCTTTAGTGGTTAAAACCTTTTTTTAGTGTCTTTCCAAAAACGTCTTCCAAGATGGTGTTGCCTAATTATCATGGACTTTGTATTATAGCATTTAATTTGAGATCATATTCTTCACTTCAACTTGTTTAAAACAATAGACTAATTGCTTTTGTTTCTTTGTATCAGATTATTGTTATATTTTTAACTTTTAACTGCAATCTATATAACATTATTTCATCAATTAGCAAGTAATTTTCAGGGCTTCTAAGTAATGAATAAAAATTTCATGCTATTAGGTGGCTGAACTGTCTGAAGGATCAAGTCAAACTTGCGTTTCTTACAATTTCTTTAACAGTCGGTAGATTTATTTCCAATAGCAACCAATAAAATATTATTTAATTACTTAATACAGTTTCTTTCTTTCTTTAGCCTAGTTAAATTTCTTTTTCCTTAGCAACTCAACCATGTTTGGGAGACTGCATTTAAACCACTTATCAATATTTTTAGGTACTGATTTGTGGATTGCATAAAACTCAATTATTAATTAGTTTTATATGTGCTGTGATAATTTAATATTAAAGTATCATTATTTATAAGCAAACCATTTTCAATTATAGCCGGTACATTTTTTCATAATCCAACTACTGTAGAAGGTTTAACTTTTATATACAATGCAGTGACTATGCATACTACTGAATAAAATGTAGCAAATATACAATTTAAGACAATTTAAGGGATACTACGGCTTCATAGAAGAAATCACTGATTGGCTAGTATAAAAATATAGGTGTATGGCTGCATAAAAGAAATCATATTAGTCAATAAATATTTAACAAATGTTTTTTATTGAATTCTAATATCTGTTTTAGCTGGTTGAGATGGTGAATTGTCTAAAAGCAGAATGGTTTTTTCAGGTAGGCCAAACATCATTGGAGTTATTATATCGCACACAACCAAGTTATGATCCATCCACAGTGATTAGTAGGACACATACATCAGTATTTACTAACACAAAATTAACATATGTAAGAAAATACAAAATTTAATATAAGTGGGTACTTACAAAAAGTTGCTTAGTACAAGATCAGCAATTCCAAGTTGGCCATCAGCATCAGTTAATCGCCATTGTGCATGCTTGAAACAAATTTCACTAGCTCTCACTGAAGTTACAATTTTATCACCTTTCAATGTTGCCATTTTTTGATTCTGAGTAAGTTGTGTCTCTTTATAACAAGATAACATCATGTCCAATTTATCACTCTCTGATAAAACTTTTTCCTTGCATTCATAAACCTAGACATAAAATGTATTAGCATCATAAAAAATGAATTTCAGTTAGGAATTAAGGTAAACTGTACATTCTACTGTTTGATAAATTTTTAGTTATCACCACTAATGCGAACATTAGTCATTAAAAAATACTAACAGTCTACTGAAATTGCAATAAGTTGGATTAATTAGTGATCGACATGGTTCATTATTTCGTAATGGTTCATTAAATTTGATATTTTATCCAGCTTCAAACCCTTCACTTTCAAGGAATGTAATTCCTGAGATGTTTTATACGAACAATCACATCACAGTTAACTATCTTACTCTAGAAATTATATTACCCTTTCCTGTGATACTAAGTATTATAATATTTTCACTTCAAGAACGCCACATACTCTATAAATTTCAAAAAAAATGTATGGTTTGAATCCATACATTTAAATAGTTTTAAAAAAACTAATTTTATAATATGAGAATTATATAAAAATTACAAACATTTTGCTAATTTAACTGAGAAAATAAACTAAAATGACGTTTTTAGATTTCACAACAGGTAGAAAAACATTTCATGACTACGTAACATCTTGATTTCTAGTTTTATAACTACTGAAATTAAGAATAAAAAGAGAATCATTGAGTTTTTGAAAAACAAAATAATACCAATTCACATTAAGTGCTTAGAAATTTGCATAGCGAAATAACAGTAGATTAAAGCAGGAAAGATGTGTAAAGTTTAAATTCATAAAAAAAAAAAGGTTGAAGACAAACTTCATAAAGGAAGGCCAATGAAGTGTCATTACAAAAAATCAAAACAAGGTGGTCTACATTATAAATGCAGAATTTCTAACAAAGTGCTTTTGTAGAGACTGACTGCAATGTTAATAACAATACATAGTAAAAGATAAGTATCAGCCAAGAGTAAAGAAGTGCTACATAAACCTTAATGCTGATCCTCATACATGCTGAAAATAGGTGTTGAAATACGTGCTGAAAATAGGGACAAGAAAGTAGCAGTATGCAATCAGCAAAAATGAAATTTCTGAGAGGCATACTGGGGAAAACAAAAAGAGATAGAATCAAAAAATGAAAGGATAAGAGATTTGGATAGGTAGGATACTAGACAAAATCAGTAAAGAAAAACTAAAATGCAGACATCTGAAGAAAATACAGAATAGGAAGCTGCCTAAGATAGTATTTTAAGAAAATGATGATAATAAGTCTAAACCAAAACTCAAGAAAAGTTAGCATATTACTGTGATAAAGATTACACAAGCCTGCGATGGTTGTGTTTTTTAGTTTTTAATAATTGATTATGTATTTTTTAACGCTGAATCTGAAAATAATCTTCATTTTTTTACATCAGGATTTTTCGCAATCGCAAATTTCAAAATCTGTAAAACGGAAAAATTACGAAAATGTGATACAATAAAATAGATATGAAAGGTGGTTTTTTTTTATAATAAATTAATATAATATATTCACTTTTTTGTATTCTTATAGTTAAACAGTTAGTCTGAAGAGGAGGGCAGGGGGTGGTCATTGACCCCTTAATTTTTAATGAAAATTACCGCAAAATAAGCCTAATTTCTATTATAGTGCATTTTTAAATTAATTTATTTTTATGAGGTTCGTCATGCTTTTGGAAACCACTCCCCCTATTATCCCACCCTTAATGATGAAGTATGTTAAATACTTATAATTTTGTACCATGTGTCGAAGTTTCTGTGGATGGCTTATACTCTGCTTTGTGCTTTTCCTTCTATAATCTCTATAGGGTTCATCTTAGTGTAACATCCAGCAACAGTCTGCCATCATTGTAGTAGTCCAGTTTCTTTGATGCCTACTTTCCATTTCTTTCCTATCCTGATGAAATCTCTCACCCATCTCTTTGCTTATGGCACCCACATTTTCAGGAAAATACTGCACATGTGAGTTTAGAAAGTGAACAGCCTAAATTTTTGTACTTCTGCAGCATGTTCTCAATGGTTGATTTGAAGTTCCAATCCTTCTTATTACCCAGAGACTTGGTTACTGTGTCTTTAAAGGCTCCCGAGGCTTCTTTTTTTGCAACTTCCATTTGTTTCTCAAAATTACAACCTTTAAGAAGTTTTCTAATATCAGGACCAGTAAAGATATTCTCTTTCAGTTTGGAGGTTGATATGACTGGAAATTTGTCGCAGATGTATTTAAAATATTTACCTTCTTTTGGTAAGGCTTTGACAAATTGCTTCATCAAGCCTAACATGATATGCAGAGGTGGAAAGAGAACTTTATTTGAATCTACGAGAGCTTTTTGGAGCACATTTTTGGTTCATTAGAAGCTATGTGAGCTTCTAATGAAGCTCTTTTTGGCCAATCTTTCCTTATCCAATGACTTTCTCTGTCTCTGTTATCCCATTCAAACAAAAAACAAGGAAACTTTATGTATCCTCTTGCTGTGCAAGGAGGATCGATATTATTTTGAGATCGCCGCACATAATCCACTTATGATTGTCATATTTAATTTTATTAAGAACGAATTTCAAATTATTGTAATCCTCTTTTAAATGGACAGAATGTCCGACGAGTATTGATGGATATATATTCCCATTGTGAAGAAGGACAACTTTGAGGCTTCTTTTGGACGAATCTATGAAGGGTCTCCAATCGGCACTTTCATACGGAATGTTAAATCAAATCAAAAGTCCACTTATATCAGTGCAGAACACTAATTCTCCTTCTTCCGAGAAATATAGGAGAAAATCCTCTTTTCTGTACCTGAACCAGGAAAATGAGGTGTCATCTCTAGCAGGTTCATCTCTTTAAGCCTCGAACCAAGCAATTCTGAATTTTCTTTGGTCAGATGTAAGTCTCAAATCAAATCGTTTAGTTCAGACTGTAAATAAAGTTCTATTGCAAAGCTATCTCTGGGTTCATACTCCTCGATATTATCTTCATTTAAATCACTTGTGGAACCATCTATTTCAGGTAAACTTTCCGGTGGAATTGGCACTGGTATGTCTGGATCATGAGATAGCGGGCGTAAAGCAGATGGCATATTTGGATAGACGATTCACTTTTTTACTCTTCAAATTGAAACCAAGAACATCAGTTGAACAAAAGTAGCAATCACTGGTGCGATTTCATCGCTCTCGCCAAACCACTGGAACTCCAAATCCGAACTCTTCTTGTTCATCCTTTGACCATCGTCTAAGTCCTTCAACACATGTGTAGCAAACGTAGTGGGGTCCCCAAGTTTTACATTGATCTCCTATTTTCACTCCGAAATATGTGAGGTACACTTGTCAAACGAAACTTCTTATATCTCTTTTTTGCCTTTCCATCATTAACTCACCACAAACATAACAAAAAGAATCTGCAGAATTTTTGCAGCCTCTTAAAGCCATTTTGAAAACCAAGAGTTTGCTTTATGGCCTGAAAATATATTCAACTGTTTACCTATAAGAATACATAGTATAAGCCAAAAACATGAATATATTATATTAATTTATTATTTAAAAAAAAGATTTTGTCTATTTTATACAGGTGAGCAACATAAAACTGAACCCATAATGAAACCGCTACCCAACATTATTTATGAAAGACTCTCACACAATTAGCGCGACTAGTGGATGTAAATTCTACTCCTGATTGTTGCTGTTTATAGTTGTTGTTTTTCAGGTGGTTACAAGTCAGTGCAGTATACATTTTATTGCAGTGCAGTTGTGTGTGTAAAATGCCTTATTTAATCCAGGAGAGGATAGCTATAGTTGAGGCCTATAATCATTATGGATCATTTGAAGAATCACATAAAGTATTAGTAGAAAAATTTCCGAATTTCTGTACCCAACAAAGAGTAGCATACACAATTTAGTTAAAAATGGCGTATAAAAAGTTTGGTTTAAAATGCAAAACGAAATAGGCAACCTTCTGTTACAACTCCACAGGCCATTGCCGATACTGAAAGGAGAATTAGAATTAATACCAATCCAAAAAAATCACTACACAAGTTATCCCAACAATCTGGTGTTAAATTCTTGTAAAATTCTTCATGAATTAAAACTGAAATCATACCGCATTACAACTGTGCAACAACTGAAGGAGGCAGACAAACTGAAACAACTTGATTATTGCAACTGGCTTCTTGAAAACATTGTTGGTGGACAGACCCGATATCATATTTCATGTAGGACGAGGCAAGATTTCATTTACGTGGCCATGTTAATTCGCAGAACACCAGGTATTAGACAGCAAGGAATAATCATCATGAGATAATCGAGCGTCCACTTCATGATGAGAAAATTGGTATTTGGCGTGCTATTTCCAGTAATTGTACAGTGGGACCAATATTTTTTGACTGGACTGTCAATACCCAAGTTTACCAAACAACTTTTGAAGAATTCTATGGGCAATTAACTGATAATGAAAATGAATACAGCTTCTTCCAACAAGATGGAGCAACATGTTACACATCAAACATTTCACTGAATCACGTTCATGCAACTTTCACAAATGAACGATTTGTCAGCAGAGGACGGTGGCTTCCACATTCCCCAGTTGTCTACTTGCGATTTCTTCCTTTGGGGGCTACTTAAAGGAGAAAGTTTATGCATCTAATCCCCACACTATTGAAGAACTGAAGGGGAACATTCAATGAGAAATCAATAAAACTGACAACAACGTTTTGCATCAGACAACTGTCAATAAGATCAGTCGAACACAAAGTGCACTGATGCCCAGGGTGGTCATTTTGAAAATCTTTTTTAACAAGGTAAATAAATGCAAAATATAAATTATGTTTTTCTTATTTAATTTATACATATCATTCATAAAATTTCATTCCAACATAACCTATAGATTCTGCAGTGGTTACGTTATGGGTTCGGTTTTATGTTGCTCACTCTGTAGCATCACAATTTTTGCAATTTTTCAACTTATTATGAATTTTGAAATTTGCGATTTGTGAAAAAATCCTGACGTGATGGAAAAAAGAAGGTTATTTTCAGATTCAGCACTAAAAAATACATAGGAATCAATTATGAAAAGTTAAAAAATATTCCACAACCCAAATTTTGCAGACTTGCATTATAAAAAAAGACTGGAATGAAGAAACTCATAGACAAGAAACGGTTTTTGGAGAATGATTGAAGGGAATAGTATGATAAATTACTAATACAATGAACTGATATGAATTTCAAATGAAAGATCAAAGAAATGTTTAGGTTAGCATGTTGATTCTCCTTCATAGCACTATTTTTCAAGGTTTTCTTGATGCTAGTCATAAAAATGACATAATCTATCAAGTATGAGTTAGATCTCATTAGCTTATATATTCTCCACGCAGGTCTATGGGAACCCAGTACTACTAGCTCCTGATTGTGGATGTATTTAAAAATAAAACAGTTGGGTTTAACAGTTTTCTACTGCTTGTGGGGAGCAATTTTAGATTAGTTCTCAGGCAAAGTGATGCACTCAAGGGCCAGCAGCCATTTTAACGACTTGGATTAGATAGTTTAATTGATACTTCTCATTGCAAAGGCAAATATTAATATTAGGGTATAATCTTTATAATTTTAAATTTACAGGATTGCTAAAAAAACAGTTCAATTAACAAAAATTTTAATTATGAGATTTTATTTGGACTAAATTTTCAGAAATTGTTTTTCAGTTTGTTATTCAGTACTTACACTTTTTAATACATGTTTATTTCTGCAATAATATGATAAAAAGTACTTAATTTTTAACGTTAATAAAATGTTCATCTAAAAAATTGTTGTCTATTGTAATCATTTCTGTCTACAATGATTGTGTAGATTAGCAGAGAAAAGAATGACATCACTTCTGTTTGTTTTTAATGAGATGCCATATGTACCTTTTTCTGAGCCCCTAGTAGAAAAAATTTCTCAGTCAATATTCTTCTGAGCTTCAAACAACCAGTATAACTACAGGCTTCTTCAGATTACCTTCAGTGATTTTGCAAATGGGAAGAGGGATTTAAAATCTCTTTTATCAGTATTCTCTTTTCTTGTATCAGTTTCTATTTCTTCCTACTATTTTATGCTGTACTTTATTATCAATATTTTCTTTGTTTGTTTCACTGAAATCTATTTTTCTAAGTGAAAAGAAAACACTTAAAAATCATGCGTTATATTTCCTACTACTGTTTTCATCCCACTTACTAAAGATTGTTTTATTAAAACATTAAGCAATAGTTTCAATTTAAATATACTTTATACTTTCAAATTTACTCCATTTACATCTAATAAATAGCATACTATCATGACTTTATCAATCACTCAGCAAGGAGTATTTGTTAAATTTATTTCAATGCAAATATATAAATTGCAATGTTTCATCTTATAAATAGTTACAATAATTTATCAAACATGGCCTGTTGGTATGATTATACAATAAATAATTAAAATATAAGATCCACTTACGAACAATCTTTTAATGTGTCCTAGCGCTTTTGGAAATTAATTCCATCTTCAGGAACTTAACATTTTTTTATAAACTTAAACTTTATGTTAAGTGTGTAAAATGTACAAAGGTGGTCGTCATGTGTTAAAATTGCATTGACTTAATATCCTGTCATAATGAATGTCTCCACTGTTATCCTTCATTAATGGTGGAGACATTCATTATGACAGGATGTTAAGTCAACGCAATTTTAGCATGACGACCACCTTTATACATTTTACATACATTACACAACAATTCTACTCATGACAAAGTTTTAGTTAATAAAAAAAAAAATTAAGTTTTTGAAGATGAAATAATTAGTTTCCAAAAGCACAAGGATGCATTAAAAGATTGTTGGTAAGTGGATTTTATATTTTAATTATTTATTATAAATATTTCCAATCGTAAATTGAATCAGAACACTATTTTATTTGACAAAAATGAAAGGGACAAATCAGTTTTTTAATTAATTAAATTTTGAATTACCAAGGTTTTGTCAGAAAGAACAGATTATTACTTGAAAAATAAGGCAGTTAATAAAAAATTTAAGATAAATATTTGTTCCATAACAATTAATAACAGAAGAAAATAGTATGTTTAAAAGAATGCGGTTCATTACCTGAGCTTCAAGATTGCTCATTTCAGTTAATAAATGTTCACTGCCTGGTTCATCAGCAAGAGCTCTTTGAACAAGATATGTTTCCTTTTCTAATCTACGTAATTCAGACAATAATGATCTGTAAAAAAAGCAAATAATTTATTACAAATACATATAATACTGTAAAAAAACAAATAATTTACTACAAATATATGTAATAACAATAGTTACCAACAAAACCTGAACACAATACCAAATAATTTAACTAAATGATCTATCCATTACACTTATAGATACAGCTGCCATGGGAAAATGTGGGAGTATTTAACAGATTGTAAAAAGATTAAAATATTTAAGGATGCTTTAATTCATAAATATATATGCTTAATTCCAAATATATGCATTTAAAAAAATATGAAAAGAAGATCCTTTAATACAGTATGTAATCAGAATAACACAGTACATCTTTCATAAAGGCAAAATAGATGCAGAAGCTTCAAATCAAAATAAATCATCTACAGAAGCCGATTCATTTTCCTATAATTGAAACAGTAAAACATAATGCATAGCAGCTGGAACTACAAAAACAAAACAATAATAAAATAGCATTTATTTTAATAAAATTAATTTAATAAAATAAATAGCATTTATTTATTATTGTTTAAAAATAAATACACAGTATTTACTTATTTGATTGAGAAATATTTTTATATTGATATTCCTCTTACATCAACTTTAATTACTGTGGAGATAAATGCAGACCTCAGTAGTCTACAATCTGGAGGTTCTGGTTTGAATCCCAGCCAGGGCTGACATTTTTTACACAATACAAATTTCTATATATCATTCCCTTATAGGTTAGTATTAGAAAGAACACAGTGTTTAAATTTTACATAATAGAAAATTTTAAATGAAAATTCTCTATGTATCTGTAATTAAAATAAAATCACAAAAATAAAGAAAAAACAGTGCTACTACTGTAAATTGATTGTGTGTGTGTACACGCACGTGAATAAAAGGAAAACCTTAAAAGTACATATAAGATTACATAACAAAAATTACAATTACCTAATATTATTTTGTAGTTCTTGTATTGGTTTTCTTTGATCTTCAATAGAATGCAACTGAATCTGAAATCTCATTCTTTGTAATCGTTCATAAGCTTCCTTACGTTTTGGTTCAACATACAGCAATAAATTATTTACAATATCCAATATCATGGCATACTAAAATAAGAAAAAGAAAACAATAAAATTAGAATTTTAATTGAAAGAAACCAACTAAATTCTACTGAATAAAAGGTTTAAATAGAAAAAAAAATACCTGTAAAGAATTAGTACAGACATCCAAATCATAATGCATTAAAGTAAAAGCATCAACAGCTGATTCTTGCCTTTCCCATGGACTTACTGCTTCTTCTGGTGGAGGTGGGGGTACTTCATCCAGTGCACTAGGGTCCAGGCTGCTTTCACCATAACCAGCATAGAAAAATTCACATTTACATCGAGAAACAATTCTCTGTAACTGTTAGAAAAAAGAAAAGTAAATATTAATATTAAAAATTGTTTAATATAACATTAATATTCTTTGACCAATTTAAATTAAATAATTATGCAGTATTTTTATAGGTGGCAAGATAAATAAAGGAAAAGATTAAAACAGATAGATCTGACTACCAAACAAAACCTGAAATGATAGATGATAGATTAGAAACACAATTCTTCCAAACAACATACAGTAAAAATTTCTACAAATCAAAGTAATAATAGGTTTTGGCCTCTACAGGATACAGTAAATTGCATCTCTTAGAATATAATAATTCCCCCTACAACACAAGGGTTCATCTTTAAAACACAGATATACGAATTAGGAATAATGCTGGTGGTCAAAGATATGTTTAAAACACAAAATACACAGAGGAAAAATTAAATAATGTTGACTTTAATTTCTACTTAGTCGGATAAATGTGTACTACTCTTTTTGTAGTATGTTCTTAAAAACTTAAAAAACTGCCTTTAAAAAAAATATTAATATAAAATTAACAATTTTCTCTACACATGACCTATTTTTTAAGAGTTTGACTTTGATATTGATTCAGGTTAGTACATTTAAAACCATGCATAATTGAAATACTTGCTAATATACATGATTAGAATACTTGATTTCATCATGATTGTTAATGTAGGCAAATTAAAAAAGAATGAAAAAAAGGACATTCAAGATATTTTCAAAACCACAAATATGTCACATTTAGGATATATAAGTTAATTCGCTACACTGTTTTTATGTGCTTCTGAAGGAAAAGCAAAAGCAACATATATTAAGAATTTATGAAGCATATAATGAAGCCAATGACTGCAAAACCATCTATTAAAAATGTGTTGCTCCCATCTGGATAAAAGTGTCCAAATCCCATGGATTTGTCGCTGTATGTATTTGTGTCCCATGGATGGACTGTCGCTATAATGTAGGTCTGCTGTCCAGACTTGAGTATCCCTATACAGTTGTTTGTCTTGTACTACATTCCTTCAAAGAATAAATAATTTTTTCTCACCACTTATTTCTTTTCCTTTAACTTGACTCCTTTTTCCCTATTTCTGGTTCTGTGAGTTTAAGTTTGATCCTGTTAGGTCCATACTGAGGATGCCAGGATCTATAGAGCCAATACACCTTTAGTGTGATCTGTTGTAATGTGACATCTGATGAATATCTCAGGGACTCCCTAACCAAAAACTACAAAATAAGTCTAAGAACCTAATAAGCATTTACCAGGTAAAGCTGGCCCCCTATCTACTCTAAAAATATAAATATAAGAATTATATCCTTGAAGAGCCTTTTATTGTATGCTTAGTTTATTTCCATTAAATCTGTTTAATGATATACTGCAACAACTATACATTATTTACATCACAATAAATAAAAAATCAGACAGGTAGATCTCTAAGGTTGCCACATAAATTACTGCTCTAATATTGAAACTTTATTAAATTAAAGAGTGTAAAGTACTAAATATAAAACATACTATGTACCATGAGTATTTTTTGTTGAGATGCATATTAAATTAAAAATATTACCGACTGAAAAGTATAATAAAACTGACATCTACCTTGTGTACAATATATAAAACCACGAATAAAGATTGAGCTATATCTTGTCACTGAATGGCTTCGATGGCATGTGGCACCTTAAAACCTTATGGTAGCCTTGAGAAGGGCTGTTTGAGGTTTCTGTAGTGGTAGCCCTGAAAAGCATTGTTTTTGCGTCAGCTCTGAGAAGAGCTGTTGGGTCCGGAAGCTGGTCTCTGGCGAAGTCGACTTGGCTGTAATCAGGGAGTTGCGGCTCATCCATTGAAATCAGATTGGGCTTCCCCTCAGTGGCTGTTGGATCCCCACTACAGCGTGGCAATGGTGGTCCCCAGAGCCCCGCAGTGTCAAGTCAGTGTCAGTCATCTTTTGCCGGCACAGTCGAGGCAGTTCTCCCTGAGTGACTCCACGCTGGGCTGGCTCCTGCTGCTGAGTCCGCTGGCCAGAGCGATTGAAGCCTGGCAAACTGGAACAGGAAGGCCGTGCCCAGCTGCTCCAGCAGGGATGTTGGCATCTGCAAGGAGGTCTCACGCTGAGGCGGTCAAGGAACTTCTTCTGTCTTCTTCCATCTTCTTCTGCTTAGTGGTCGCCAGGTGGTGGTCGACAATGAATTGAAAATTCACTCTCATGTATGCTCTTTTATTGGAGCCTGCGAGTGGTGGGGCCACAGTGCTGCTATGGTGGGAGAGTTGCATGGTCATCTACATGGTGGGAGTGACACTTGTTCAGGTGCGTACGTATAGTGTACTCCCACTGACATCTGGCTATTAGTGTTGTGTCTACCGATATTACGCTAGACATATATGTGGTAACAATCTACTACAATCAGCCATTGAGGGAACAAACAGGATTCAAGGTTTTTTTGTAGGTGCCTCTGAAACTTTTGGATGAAGTTGAAGTGATAGAATGACAAATAACAAAGTACTAGCTAATGCCAGGGAATTAAAGATACAAGTGCAATTTAGAAGGTAAAGATGGTGTCAGATCAGATATCCATATACATCTAGATGCTTTGGAAAGAAGGGTGGAGGAAGAGGAGAAAGACCTGGCATGGGTTGGCAAAGATGATCAAAGGAAAACTTCTGGAGATGAGGGGTCAAATAAAAAATTGGCACACAAGAGGAGTACATAGCACTGCTTTGTTGATGGCCTATATGCTCCAGATAGGAGTGAAAAGAAATTCCAAAATTTTAATATAGTCTTAATAAATAATTTAAAAAACATTAAAAAATGATTTTTTTTTAATACCATATGAATTGTTTATAATAATAACTGGAATTCTGGAAGTCTTAAACAAACCAGAATACTTATGAGCTATATTGTTCAAATTATAATTTCTCTAAAGAACTCAATCTTTCTTAGAAGAAAATAAACGTAAGTAATTATAGGGTGTTTCTTGAAATCCTGAGATATCTATTCTGAAATATATGCTAGCAATTAAAATAAAAAATGAAGTACCAACCTGTAAAGTAGGATTTTCACCAGCACTACTTGCACCAACAGTTTCACTAACAACACCACCAACAGACTGCCCGCTTCCAACCAATGTTGGTACATCTGGTAAATCAGCTATAACTGTTCCTTCCTTTTCTTGTATATTTTCAACACTTAACCACATTATATTTTCTGAAAACAGAATAAAAATTAATAATGATTTCTAATGACTTTGCAAAAATCCAATAACGGATTTTATTTTAATCCACTATAAGAATGTATGAAATGTATGGTAAACACCATAAAGCTAGAACCTTTTTGTAGTATCTTGTAACCAGTTTTATGGACAATGACTGTAAGAGTACTCTGGCACCAGAGGATCTTTAAAAAAGTATAATACAGATACAGACCGCCAACAAAAGTAATTACTTTTATTTTTTTTTAAAAATGTCCATCATTTTTACACTTTTCAAACTGTAAATTGTTTTTTAATTGATCAATTGAAGAAATATTGGTTGTTCAATGTAAGGCAAATTCTTTTGAAATTAAATGGTAAGTCATGTAATATCCATTACTGGAAAAGATGAGTAAAGTTTGAATGACTTAATAAATTTGTTCAATCATTCACTTGGAGACTTAGTTTATGTGGGGAAAAAATTATAACAAGAAATGAGAGGCAGGTTAAAAGAAACAGATTAATAAATAATATCAAACTGACTTTAAGAAAATCACAATATAGTCATATGCAAGTGTAAAATTATTTAAAATTCCTGAATATAAAATATTCTTGAAGGGATGAGAAAAAGTTATTTATTATTTATTACTTATGTTCTTATCATAACCTATTTTTGTAGAGCAGAAAATCCTATGAGATAAACAATAGAATGTAAGCTGTGGAATAACTGGACGTACAATTCAGTTTTTTTATTTATAAGTATACTAGCTCCCCATCGCAGCTTTGCCTGCGCTATATGATTACTTGCATTTCCTATAGTGGACAATTCTTTTATTTTATGTTCTTTAGTCAAGTAACCAGAGATAGGTGCATCCAGTCACACACAGTTCCCCACAGAGGGGTCTCAGTTGAGGCCTTGGGGAGTGGCATCCCCACGGTCCCGAGCCCCTGCGGCCTTCACACACTAGGCTGCAGGTAACTTCGCACACCACCTACTAACACTCCACATGACATATGCTTAGTCATGAGACAAAACATACCCACGTATTTCACCAAGATCACACACAACAGAACCACCTACACCAACACTACCAATGTCAACACAATACTCACCTCTCACACAATACCACTGTGATGCCGTAACACATTATGATTTGCAAACGAAACTCAAGGTGTGAGCAACCGTGCTGAGGAGTAAATGGCTCTGCGAATTGAGTCATGAATGGTACCCTCTGGGAACAAGGGCGCACTTGGTTGTATGAAGCCCTAGCTCTGGTAAGTGGCACTTCACTTGGCATATCACTTTGTAATGAAACATTACGGAATGCCACCCCCCCCCTTACACAGACGCAAGTGGAAGGAGCCATCAGGCTGCTATTCAGAGATGACAGAGACAAAGACATACAGATGATTGCTCACACCCACTGTGAACTTACAGGAGAGGAGCTACGCTGTGCCCTGAAACATATGAAATGTAGGAAAAGCCAGGGACCGGATGAGGTACCAGGTATACTAGTGAAGAAACTGGGGGAAATGAACCCCCACATCCTCCTTGATGAATTTAATGGGATCCTTATGAATGGTATTCATAAGGTCCCATTGCCGAATAAATGGAAAAGAGGAACATTACTATTAATACCGAAACAGACAACAGGAAGACAGGCACCAGCATTTTGCCCAATCTGCCTTCTCCCGTCATTAAGTAAACTGTTTGAAAAAGTGCTGGCCCAAAAATTATGGGAGGAACTGCATATGTCAGACAGTCTCTCCCCACAACAATTTGGCTTCGTAAGAGGGAAGTCGACGATCAATGCCCTTCGAGAAGTCACTAAGTGGATAACCAACAGAAGGGTGAGAACGCAGAGGACCAGAAAGATATTGGTGATAGTCCCACTAGACATAAAGAACACATTTGGCAGCATCCCATGGCAAGCAATAAGAGAGGAACTCAGACGAAGAGATATCACAGATGGATTACGAGCCATACTGACTGATTTCTTGCGAGACAGAGTTAATAACTACCACAGAGGATGCGGACATAACGTGCTATATGAAGAAAGGAGTATCCCAAGGCTTAGTCCTGAGTCTGTTGCTATGGGATGTTGTTTTTGATGGGGTCCTTCACCTCACGTTCCACGAAGATGTCATGCTCCTCACCTATGCTGACAACTTGGCGATGATGGTGGCAGGACACACTGAAGAGGAGGTGGAGGAGACAACCAACTCGGCAGTCCGGTGTGAGAATGACTGGCTCACCAGGAAAGGACTAGCCCTGACCCCGCAAAAGACATTGGTGGTTGTAATCGCGGGAAGGTGAAGGTTGCATCAGATAAGAATGGCGATCAACAACATACAGATACAGGAAAGTCCACAAGCAAAATATTTAGGGGTGTGGTTCCAAAGGTCTGGCAAATTTACAGCACACGTCACCAAGGTATGCAAAAAAGCGGCTCTAAGCAATCTGATGTTGACAACACAGGGACCGCGGGCATCTAAACGAAAACTACTGATGTCGACTGCCACAGGCATTTTGCTGTATGCAGTGTCGACCTGGTTCTCGGCGTTGAATGTCTGGGGGAATGTCAAAAAGATGACAGCGTTGCAGAGGAGAGCAGCCCTAAGAATGATAAGCAGATGCAGGACGATCTCAACTGACGCAGTGGATGTGATAGCCGGCATGCCGCCCATCTATCTGCAAGCAATGTACCGGAAACGGGTGTACAAGGGTATGGAGAAGAAGGCAGCAAAACAACTCCTATGCTAGGAATGGCAAGAGAGGTGGGATGCCTCCAGTAAAGGACAATGAACACATACCCTAATCCCACATCTTGACGCATGGCTGGACAGACGACATAGTGAAACATCATACTATACTACAGAGTTCTTGGCTGGCAATGGGGAATACGTTGGATATCTTTACCGCTTCAGAAGAAAACCATTCTCGAACTGTCTATACTGTGGTTAGGAAGACGCCCTTGGGCACATATTCTTCCACTGTCTGTGATGGGAGGAAACACGACAAAACAGACAGTTGCAACACCTGAATCCAGACAAAGTGGTCCAATATATGACTGCTAGCCTAAACAACTGGCAAAACATGGTCCAGTTCATACAAGAAGTCCTCATGACCAAGGAGGAAGAATCTCTGGAATGGGATACCACGTGAATATCCCCAAGATCTAGTAGGCGAGGACCGCTAGTCGGGGGCCTGGTCTACGCCCTGCTAGCCTGCCCAACACAAGCTATGAGAAAGGACCTGAACTGGCGGATAGGACGTACCAGCCTACCTGTTTGAATGGGTGATTGAAAAGACCCGTACTGGTGGGTGACAATATCAGCCACCCATTAGAGTGGGCAAAGGAAAAGACCCAAATTGATGGGTAAGCTTTTACCCATTAGAGTGGGCAATGCAAAAGATCCTGAACCAGCGAGCCAACCTACCATGCCGGATTTACAGCCGGTAGGTGGGGAGGCCTGTCAGTCAGACGGACACCTCTCCGGGACGCGGACTATTGCTTGTCTGCGGATCCGTCCAAGGGGGGGCAGACAAGAGAATAAAAAGTCACACACAGTTATGGTGGCAGTGGCTGTGTTCGTTGAGCCACAGTGCCATATACCTTCGGACTCCTTAAAAAAAGAGAATTAAGAAAAACTCTAAAATGATTTTTAAATATTTATCTGAATATGACTTATTATGTAGCAACATAACATTATGCAATAACATACGCAGATGAAGGCATTCACTTTGGTTTAGATGAATTGTATATACTCTACCAAAGTAGCATCCTTTTTAATTCCAGGAAATCCTTCGATGTCAGTTTCCTGCTTTCTTCTAGGAACTTCTAGATGCTAGGCATCTTCCTAGATGCCTAGCATCTAGGAACTTCAGGACATAACAGTGTCTAGCAAAGTCATTGGACTGACAAAGCTCAAAAAAAAGCAATAAGAGTGGTTTTTTGTGGTCTTTCAAGGACTCACTGGAGATTTTGTTCAGTGAAATAAATACATTGATAGTTTTCTAAGTGAACAATAGTTGGATAACATAGATGTATTGGAAAGTCAAAAAATCACCAATTGGCCTCAGATGTGCATATATATATCTACCATTAATGTACTGATTCAATTCATCTATTTGATTTTCAACAAAGTTTGCTTGATCTGAACCTTTGGTAACATATTTGCAGTTATGTCAAGTCGCTTGCACGGAGTTGCAAAATTCAACATTTATGTGGGGATTAAAGCAACATGACAATAGTGGACAATATGGGATGATCCATTTATTATCAATATCAATTATATTACCTTGCATCTTTAAAGTTGTCGTATGACTTCCGGCCTCTGGACTTCTCCTGTGAAAGGTCGGGTAACCGTCATCTGCAGTTTGAGTGTTGTAAATGTACATTCGAGGATACTTTTTTGAACATTTTCCATTTATCATACATGGTGATAATCTATTTATATCATCACCACATGGTCTGTGACACATATGTTTACAATGTCAGTCATATAATAATGGGTCAACATTTTTATCAGGGAGTTCAGCTGATATAAGATCAATTTCATCAAGTCATAATTTAATTACTAACCATACCAATATGTGAAAATGAGGTAAGCCTTGTTTTTGCCACTCAGCAGTTAGAGCATAGCAGTTGACCAAACCAAATATTTCTTTTTTGTTAATAAGGTCTACGAGTTTATTCATTTTCAAATGGAAAATTGGATATAATATCGTGTCTGTCAGTAGATATTTGACCAGTGAATAGTTTGTTTTTTATTTCTGGCCATTCAGGATTGCATGTAAAAGTTATAAATAAATGTGAACGCCCATGTTTATGCATGTATGTCATAGAATCTTGAGATTTCTTATGCATTTACTATGGTAAACCAGTGAAAGATGAAGGAAGCATGACATTTTGACCCATATTGTTAGCATTAACATTGGTGTCTTTTTGCACAGTATCTCGAAGATGAATGTAATCATCCGTATGTAATTTTTTTTGGTTATTATGAATAAAGGCTAATCTTCAAAAATCATTTTGGCCAACACAATATTGATTAAATAAGTTTCTATAATAATGTAAAAAATTATCAATGTTATCTTGAAACATAAGTCGATAAGCATAAAATTGCATGCAAGAAACCGTTTTATTTTGTTCATTATTATTTAGCGGAAGAGTTAGATAATTTCCATCTTCACCCTTCATAAACATAAGGGGATATTGTAAAGGATCATAAAAGCGATGAAGCTCAGACACATGTTGCATTTGACCATCACGGCAATGTAAGATTATATCTTTAGGTCCTTTAAATCATCGACCAGTAAAACAGCAACTTCTTAGTATAATGACCCCCCCCCCCCCCGAGATGATTAACATGTACATGATCAGCATGAATTATTAATTTAAAATCTTCTGCATTACTCAAAGGTGTTATCAATATTGCATTTAAACTCTCTCATCAAATTATTATGTTCCAGCAACACTTGCTGGAGTGCTGTTATTAGTTTCTTCTTCAAGTTTGGAATAATTAGTACAAAGAGAAGTTTGATCAGCATCAGAATGGAAATAAATTTGTAAAAATTGGTGATTGACACCAAGTGCTGGAAATTAACTTCCTATGCGATGGTAAACTTGACTTTGAATTTTAAATGTAAGCATAAAATTCCCTTCTACAATTTGTTTAGCACCGAAAGTCATCTCAAATAAAGTGTAGTATTTTCCAACATTATCAAGAAAATGTTTGACAAAGGATGAGATCCTAAAACCAAATTGTTAATTGGTTCTGGTAGAGCATTAAGTGTAGGAAGTGAAACTTATCCACCAGAACTACACATTCCAGGTGCTTCATCTTTCCATTTTTTTGCAAAACAATGATTGCAAATTTTAATCATTGCACAAATTTGTAAACCTTTACTATTAATATAATCCAAATGAGGATCACATCAAAAGCAGATTTGAACTTTAAAGTGGCTTTCCTATATTATATAGCACTGTAAAATAGATCCTCACACTCTTCCATAGTCTCATGTAAACACGATGTGGACATTCACCTCACATCTGTAGATTTTCTATCAATATTACGTCTCTTCCATTTCGACACGATTGTAGAAAAAGAACTCGACAGATACCACCAAAATAGATAGATAAATAAATCTGAATAATCAAATATTTATCGCTGAACAAATACTGCCAAAATAGATAGATAAATAAATTTGAATAATCAAAGCATTTGTTACTGAAAAAATACCATCACAATCATTCTCTATAAAAAATGATGGTGCATGGGTTTTTGTTTGTTTGCAATATGTGCTCACATTTTTATTTTAGCTGCTATTGGCGCAGAGCGGACCAATGGTGGTGTGTCAGGCGGCTGCACACAGCTCCCTCCATGCTAAAAGCAAAGCTTTAGACTCTCTCCCACTAGAAGCAGTCTGTTGTAAATTAATTTACAGATTATTTTATTTAATTTCTAAGAGTAGATTATTTTTATTTATATTTTATATTTGTATTTTTATTTACTTTTATAATTTATCAATTTTATTAATAAAAGAAAGGGATTATTTTGTAATATTTAGCAGTCAAAAAAAGGATTCTTTATTTAATGTGAGACAGCCTGCACAAGGCTCTACCCACAATTTTCTCCCGCTAGAAGCAGTTTATTGTCAATTAATTTACAGATATTTAATTTAGATTATTTTTATTTATATTTTATATTTGTATTTTTATATACTTATAATTATTTATTAATTTTAAATTTGAATAATCAAATATTTATCACTTAACAAATACTGCCAAAATAGATAGATAAATAAATAAATCTGATTAATCAAATATTTATTGCCTATTACAGAAACAATATATCATACTACCTGAAAAGTCGAATACAATTGCATTAACCTAACTACTATACGTATAGCAAAAAAAGGAATTATAATTGTCTGATATTCAATAATTAACAATTATTGGCAGCTTATGCTGATTAAGTAGACTGAATTTAGTGCAACATGTCCACCACCTAGCAGAGAGCCAATATAATATGTAAAAAGTTGATGCCTGAGAGCAACATACCCACTGCCTAGTGGAGAGTCAACATATTACACATATGGAGACCCTGAAGCATTACCTTTTTAATGAGCGTTTTAATTGTTGGTTTAATGTTTTTCTGAGATTTTTCAAGATGAAATATGTCTATAAACCTTTTCAGTTACGCCAAAAAACATGGATAAAAATTTGGTTGCAACTGATCAGGTAGTTTTTTTTGTTTAACCCAAACAAATAAACCCCTCCCTCTTTGCATAATAGTATAGATTTAATCTTGTTACACTTTTGAAAAATGTTTGTCATTATTCTAAGTATGTGTAGTGAAAGTTAAACGCAAGATGAAATTACAAAGAGATGCAAGTTAAATCGATAAATCAAGATACATCACAAAATCAATAGAATTTGTATGAGCAGTGTGATTTTCTCAAATATTTTGTATGAGCTAGTATATGCACAGAAATAACACAGACTTTAACTTTATGAGCTTTTTAATATGTTTTAATATAGGCGACTGAAAATCTTAAAGTAGCTTCTAAGGTTATGTTTTTAGATTTATATTATTTGAAGTGGTATTTAAAATATGACATTGTTCTTATTTTCTGTGAACCTTTTAATAAATCTTGATTTCTATTACTATAATCATTTATGACTATGTTTCCAAAAGTAATAAAAAAAATAAACGGCCAAATGGAATAGAGAAAAGAATTTACTACTTAAAAATAACAGGAGCATCTAAAATTTGGGATGTGAAATCCAAGAAGTACAAATACAGTAAAATAAGGAAGAATATTTTTACAAATATCATGTAGTAATTAAACAGTTTTGTTGGTGAGGTAGAAAATAAGTGGCATAATATAAAGAGCCAGCATGGCAGATAATTATAAAAAGTAATAGCTAGCGTAATGACTGGAGCTTCATGTGAAAAAATTACATCCCTGGTAGGTATACTGGCCCTACAGTGCAGTTTTTACTCAGTTGTTTACTGTTTACTAATCTTTATTTTATTACTTTTTTTTTTTTTAAATAAACATAATACACACCTTGATGAAGGTATGAGCTATACCAAAATGCTGGCAAAAAGTGAGCGTTTTCTGGTTCATGACTGTTAGGTTCAAATACTTAAAAGCTCCTTTTATTAAAAAGTTTATTTTTCAGGAGTATAGGTTACCATCTAAAGTTATGTGCCAGAGCACATAAATGAAGCATTGGAAAGGGCTATGTATTCACAAGCCTTTACTGGAAATCTTAACTGCACCTCTGAAAACATTTTCTAATTCACAGAAAAGGTAGTGCAAAAATGCTCTGGATAGTGACGTCTAGGCAACGGTTAAGCAAATGAAAGGATTACTACAAATAAATCACCATGGGATAAATTGAAAATATCTGATGACAAATTAGACAATGGTAATAGATGTAATTCTAATTACACCTGAAAACTCCTCTAATACACAAACTCAGCATGTCAACATACAACAAAGTTGATCTAGACACTTGAAATTCCTAATACCAAATTAAATACAACAAGAAACTCACAATAAAGCAGATTACTGCTCTATTTACAATCATGAGAATTAAAATGAAGTAAAACTTTTGTTAACGCAAGTATAACATTTATATTTAATTATACATGAATAAATGTAACATTTTCTTAAAATAATTTATTATAATGTTTTTCTTTTACCTTTACTTCTGAGATTATAGAATAATTTTTCCTAATATATGAAATAGCTTTTTTTTAAGTCTGGACTACATACTTGTTCTTATTTCAAATAAATAAATGTTTTATTCAGATCAATAATTATACAATAAAGTTCTTCTGTTTCAAAAAATTCAAGAGTTACAAGTGGAAAAAAAATTTCAACTCAAATATTTTCTGAAAAAATTTATTAGAGAACGCAAGGTACATTTAAAAGATCAGCATCCATGACCAGTTTGGCTTTAAGTTTTCAGGTTATAGATGACTAGTACTAAGAAATTTTTCTCTAAAGAAAAACTTAATGTATAATAGTTTAATGATTATTTACTTAATACAAAAGTATTAAGTATACTTATATAAAAAAGTACATATAAATAAAAAACAGACTACAACATACCATCAAGGGAATCATTTTCACCGGCGCTGACAGTGGCATAATACTGCATACACTCTAAAGAACCAACCCAAGTTGTTTTTGAAACTAAGGTTCTATCTTTCCATAAAGGCTTATGTATTCTTTGTAAGATTTCAGCTTTTGCTGCACTTAATATAACATATCCTTTTGTTTCTATACCTTTAAGTAATACTTGACTATTGACTAGAGCGACTGTAAAAATAGTACATAAGATAAAACAAAAAAGATTAAATAAAAAAATGTTATTAAATAAACTAGATCAGAAAATCAAATATTCAAAACAAATAATTAATATAACCATTAAAATCATTTAACACACATGTTAGATCCCATTACTGAACAACTGTATGTGACCTGAAATGTGTTAATCATTCCTGAAAAAGACAGATGTACTCAAGAGCACTGTGTAACTAAGCTGTGGAATCGATAATCATCACTCTGTTCACACCAAGGAGTGACTAGAGATCATAATTACTGTCAGAAAAAGCAATTATGATGAGTGACTGTCATAACCTGAGTGCTTTACATATATAATATGCGGAAGGAGTAAAGTAGACAATATAAACAATACATTAATGTATACTTTTGTAGCAAAAAATTACCTCAATCCATTCACCAAAATAGTCTACCTAAAAACTTGTTGATAGAACATAGAAAGTTTTACCTGCAATGAACATTACTCTGCATGAAAAACTTTTATGTATTTTGTACAATGATATTCAAGTATAATGTAGCATTGCATATTAATTAATTTTATTCTAAAAAAAATAATGTAAAAAAATGACTCGCATTCTTCTCAAGTATAAAAATTATGCTTCCATATGATATTTTTGAAACTAATATATGAGGTCTGTTCAGAAAAATAACTGAACTTTATTCTTTTAATCTTTATTATTAATTTGACAGATTATTGGTTCTAGTCCCCTTCAAAGTATTCCCCTCACCAATTCACAGATTTTTACCTGCAGTTTCCACTTAATGTAGCAGTCCTGGATAGGTTCATTTGAAATGGCCTTTAAGGTCCATGACGAATTTGCTTTAATATCATCAATAATCTCAAAATGGCACCCTTTCATCACTGACTTTAATTTCAGAAATAAGAAAAAATCGCAAGGAGCCAGGTCTGGTGAGTGGGAGGCTGGGGGAGGACAGTCATCTGATTTTTGGCACAAAACTGATGAACTGACAAAACTGAGAGTGCGCATTGTCATGGTGAAGGAACTGTGAGTTGTCTTGCCAGAACTCTGGTCTTTTTTTACAAATTTTTTCATGTAACTGTTGTAAAATGCCTTGATAGTACGCACAGTTCAGTCTCATCTTGAGGCAAGAATTCAAAATGCACAATCTCATTAAAATTTAAAAAACAAACAGCATCACTTAAACATTGGATCGAGAGTGATGTGCTTTCTTGGGGCATGGAGATCCTTTGCCAATTCGCAATGTTGTAGCCATAAACCCAGCTTTCATCTCTTGCTATGATCCTTTGCATGAATAATTCATCATTATTAGCTTGTTCAAGAAGTTGCCGATAAATGTCCACTCAATGTTCTTTCTGCTATTCGGTCATCAAATGAGGAAATGAGGAACAAATTTTGCTGCAACTTGATATTCAATTTTTCAGTCAAAACGTCATGGCATTATCCAACTGAGATGCTAACCTTTTCTGCAAGTACTCTGACAGTCAATCGGCACGCACCAGATTGTTGAATTCTGAATGTGGGTGTCATCAACTGAAGTCAAAGAACTTCCTGGTTGAGGACCATCTTCAATTGACTGACGATGACCACTTATAAATCGTGAAAACCATTCATAACATTGAGTATGACACACAGCATCATCTCTGTAAGCTTGTTTCAAAAATTCCCCTTGTTTCATTTCTGTGAAAGTTTTCCCCAGTTTTACGCAAAATTTTACTTTGTATCGTTTGCTCCCAAAAATTGCACATTCCAAAAATCTCTACTAACACTTAAACACATTACACTCAAATAACAATAACTCAAAAAAATAAATGAGATATCAACAATCCAAGAAAATATGGTTACAGAGAAGGTTATGCGGAACACAATGTTGCCAACTGCATATCACTAAATCTATCTGCTGGTGCGTGATTAAAAATGTTCAGTTATTTTCTGAACAGACTTCATACAGACCTTTATCAGTAGTCTTGTAAGTGACATTATTGTTGAAGAGGCTCATTTCAAAGTAGACTCTAACAGGATGCAGTCGACAATACGCTGTAATCTCAATTTAGACTTTAGAGTCTATCTAGTCCATTCAAGCCATCCCATTCTTAACATACTGCTGTTAATTGAATAAAAAATACTAGAAATTATGCTCATAACATCAGTTATGGATTTGTATGCATACAAATCCAGTTAAATCATAAAATAATGTTTAATGCCGATGATGCTAAACACTCACATGATGGATTAACTTCTAGACATTCTGCTAGTTGATAAATAACTATAAATTCATAGTGGGGAATACTTTGTTATAAACAATTAAACTAATCTATTTGATAACATATTCTTTAGAAAAGGAATGAACCTGGTCACATTCAGTAATTCTTGATCAACTACACAATTCAAGTGCAGCTTAGATTTTATGTCAGCACAAGGATCAGTCAAATGTAAATCAGACTTTTGTCTTCACAGTTCATGTACAAACATGACTGGGCTGCAAGTAATATTGACCATGAAAATGTGGGCAAGGGATGGATACTCCACGTCAGAATTCGTGTCTCTGTGGTTAATAGCACTGTGTCAGAGTAAGAAGTTCCATCATTGTTTTCACAATATATTATTATAATGCTGTTTCTCACGAATGAGGGCATCAAACTCTTTGAAATTTTGGCTGTACTATGTGCACAGTTTGGTACTTATGTCATGAATCCAAATGTACAGCTAGGCCAGCAAGTTTAAAGGAGGAAATGAAGCTACAGAAAATGAGTCACAACAGAGGTTCAAGGACAATGTGATAGATGACAACATTTGATTAAGCCAAGACCTCATTGAAGATGATCAACATCTTACAGTCAATGAAACTGCTTTGGAAATGGGTATCAGTCATGGAAGTGAACACTCCATTATCATAAACACCTTGGGTTACACTAATTCTGTGCAAAATGTGTTCCAAGACTTCTGACTCAAAATAGGAAAAAGACCTGACAGGAAATTTGTCAAAGGCTACTAAAACAATTTCAATCAGATGGAAATGATATTTTCCATCAAATAGCTACATGTGGTGAAACATATGTCCATCACTAAATTCCCAAGTCAAATTCAGCGTTGTGAAATGGTATAGGACTGGAGAGCCATATCCTGCAAAGGCATTACAGAGAAATCTGCAGCTCTTGTACAAAGTGAAAGCTACTCACATTAAAAAAAGGCCAATCATAGACTGGCCTATCACAGATTTGATTACACCTCCTGATAATGTGAGGCCTCACACAGCCAGAAAAAATGGAATAAATTTACTGGGAAACCTTAGAACATCTTATGTTCAGTCAGTTTTATCCCTCTGTAATTATTTTTTGTTTGAGCCATTAAAGGAGATACTGGGGAAACATCAATTCCAGAGCGAAAATAAAGTAGAGTTTATGAAAAATTGGCTTGTAGCAAGTCCTCAAACGTTTTATGAAGAAAGGATCCACAAATTTTACACACACTGGAAAAAACATGTAGAACTTCATGTAGACTATGAAGAAAAGCAATAAATGTTTTTTTTTTCTGATTTGTACAAATAAATTTTAAAAATAAAAGCTCAGGTTACGTTTAAATTACTAGTGCATTATAAAATTATCAGCAGAAGTGAGTAAAAACTAGCATTTGTTTTTTTTAATATACATATTTTATCACTAAAATACAATTAATTATTTTTTACATACTCAGCCAGTTTTTATGCACAACATCATCACCCTGGCAAGCAGCTAAACCTTGGAGATGTTGTTCTTTGGTTTGAGCAGACATATCATCACTAAAAACAACTGCTTTATTCTCAGCTTCTGCTATTAACTGTTGCAACATAGTTGCAGCATGACCAGACTGTAATTTTGTCATCGGTGAAGGTGTAGCCTAAAAATCATATGTAAAATACTCATGAATTAGATAAACTTAAATATAGTATAGAATTAAAAAACTATTTAACCTTAAACAAATATTAATAAATACTCTTACAAAAAATAAATAAGTACTTTACGATAAATGTGTACACCTGTCATTTGCACAGGAAGTCACAATATCTTATATATGTTTACTGTACCAAACATTATAAAAAAAAACTGCTCTTTCATTTTATGAATCAAGCAGATTTTCAAACAAAAGCTCTTTAACAGAAAAAATTAAAAATTATTTTGTTAAGCATATTTTTAATAAATAACAGTGTTTTATTAATTATATTCAAGTAATTAAATTAGCCCATCTACCTAAACAGTAAAATACTAGGTAACTTTTCTTACATTAATTTCTTTCTTATTATTTATGAAGAACACATTTTTGAAGGTACTTGCATTATCATCATCTTACATACTTACTTGAATCCATTTAACATAACTGATTATTTAAATTTTTAATTTCTGACATATATGTTGCATCAGAATTTCATTCTTCTGTTGAGGAAACAGTATATATAAGACTGTTCTTGTTCTACAACAGAAAGGACTCAATAATTTGTTGCGTCATATTATTTGTTGCAATCTTTCTTATGGCTGTAACACATGTAAAGAATACAAGTGGCTAAGTCAGGGTTGATTTCTTTGAGATGATTAATGGTCACTAAACAGTTTAGTACCTGCAGTGAACAAACTGAAGGTATTGCATATTATTGTATTTACTCAAATCTAAGTTACACCTTTTTACTCGTTTTAATATATAAAAAATCAGATGATGCTTAGATTCAAACTTTTTTTTTTTAATTTGAAAAAAGGTTTATTATAGATTTAAAAAAAATCCTTTTAGGTTTTGTTTTCCAATTCTCTAAGTATTGTACATTATTAGGATTTAACATTAACATTTAAAAAAAAATAACAATTGAAAATAAAAAATCCTCCCTCTAGAGTCAATAAATTTTTTTTCATTTAAAATTGGTAGTTTTAACATATTTTCTTAGTCAGGTAGTTTTTCAGAATGCTACTGAGATCATTAACGTAAGGAAGCGATAACAATTAGTCCTTTCACTTTGTTTAGAGATTAATAACACTTTTCTTTTTAATAATGAACTGGAGAATAGCATTGCCTGTGGTAAACTTTGTAGGTATTTAGTTCATCTTATAACTTGGTTGAGTGTACTACCTATTTCCATTTTTTTGCTATTTGATTTTTATACAAACTGCATTTTTATGTCATCCATATTTTTGTCAATCTTATCATCAGAATATTGGCAGTGGCATCAAGAAGGGTTCACTATGAAACTGGTATAAAAAATAAGGTGATTTTATATGCAAAAGAAAACAGGAACAGATCTCAGCTGCCAGAAAATTTGACATTGAAGAAATAAATGTTCACTAATGGCGTAAATATGATTGATTTTTATTTACAAATCTAGGGTTTCACAGGACCAAAAATAGAAGATTTGGCAAGTTGATTTATCTTGCTCAATTTATGTAGACATTTGATCTAAAGCACTGCCAGTAAAAATAAAAATGTTAAAATTGAAGACATGCAAAGACACTGACAAATAAAAAATTTTAATGCATCAAGAGGCTGTTGCAAAAAATTTACGAAAAGAGAGGAATTTTCTGTTAGACGAAAAATTTCAATCTGCCAGAAACATCATGCATTTTGAAGGTAAGCTTGTTCAATTAGAGCAACATATCAGAGCCAAAAAATGTCTATCTCAATCAAGAACAAGATAGCAATTTTTTTTAAATCCATATATTTTTTTTGTTTCCAACATATTGAAACTGACCATAGCAAAACTTATCATGTTATATTTTCAGGAAGATCAATCACAAACGTTAAGAAGAGGAAGGGGTTTATGACTGACTCTTTCCCAGTGATAAAACAGAAAATTGTTATAAACTTAATTTTCTTACCAAAATAAAAATTATAAATGTTTCAAAATTTCTACACAAATGATATTAGCAGGATCACTCCCATATTAAATCTGAACTAACAAACATGACATTCTTCAATATGAATCCCTTTATCACTAAAATTAATTTGTTAAATGAATAAAAAAAGTTATTAAAACTGGCACAAATCTATGTTTGTTGACGTATATATAAAATGTAGTTGGAAACACCTCAAATTACAAAATTTAGGGCTATGTGACAAAAAAACTAATTATTTGAAATTTTTACAGTTTACTTAAGTAACATCAGATATCAAAATTTTAACTTTAAAATAAAATAATTTACACAAAACCTAAAAAATTATTCCTTACCACAGTGATAAAAATTAAAAATACCCTCACCTTGTCAGTACCACATATAGAAAAAAAATAAACAAAATTTAAAGTCGATCAGTCAAATTATAATAACATCAACATGTGATTTATCACAACGTATTTTTGTTTGCAGGCATGTACACCATTCTCAGGGGAGAACCTTTTTAAAATTATTTTCGAAGGGGTGGAACCCACCCCCTCTACACACCTACCCCAACTAAAAAATCTTAAATAACAATGGTAACGTTTAATTAAATTACTAGACAACCTGAAAAAAATAATGAATTTTTGTGAAAAGAAAATTAAAATCAGATGTGAAAAATCATTTAGGGTAGTACTTCAGTTTTTTTTCAGTCCAACAAAAAGAACTATAAAATTACGTGATATTACTTCTTAAACCATTTGAAATAATCATTCGTGGATTAAAACCGTGAAAATTATTTTTTTTAAATTATTCACACTAAATTCAGTTTTTGATGTAGTTGAATTTTATACGGAAAAAATTTATTCGATTTTAATGTAGTGAAAACAGGAACATAAGAAACCCCAGTTTCATGAGATATTTTATGAATTCAGCTTCGAGGATTTGCTACCACATTTCCCCAGATTTCAACCAGAGTTAATTTGTCTAAAACCTTTTGCCCTACACATTTCTTATTCATAACAGATCCCGTTTCTTGGAACATTTTTACAAGTTTTACAATGTAAGAGCGTGAAATATTTCTATTTGGATGCCATTCATTAAACACTTGGGCAGTTCTAGCACATTTAATTTGTTCTCCGTATGTAAAAATTAGTTCAGTCCTTTCTTCCAGATTATAAGTCATTTTGGTAAGACAAATTTACTAAAGACAAAAAATGAAAGGCCAAGTGGTAGAACAATAACACAAATCAAATGCCAATTTGGTAATTACATATTAACGCCGCCGCAGCTACAGCTTTATTTAAAAACAAAGTAGTCAATCGGATTTCGGTGGAAAATGGGCCGATATAGAGTTTAACATTGATTCAAAACAGTCTCTTTATTAATTTTAATAAATGGTTATTTATATTTATTTATTTTATAAATATAATTTAACCAAACTTAACCTATGCTTGCTAACCTTGACTAATTAACAGGAGTGTTTTGATTATTTAAATAATAAATAATTGCAATAATTACTGAATTTATTAAATAAATACTCAAAAAACATTAATGTATTAACGCCAAAAAACATTAACGTAAGTACTGCCAATTTCAACTAAAGAATACAACAGTTTAAATAAAATATGATGATGAAAAAAATGCAACAAATACTTTTTGCCACTAATTACACACAATATGAAACAAAAAAATGTACCATAGAAACTAAGATCTGAAAAATTGGCAGAAAATTATAACCCGTTATACCAAGGTAATCGATTTTAACATGTTGCCAGCAAAGATGTAGGTACCTTATTATTGGTTTTTCGTGTTTAACTGATCTTACAATGCAGTTTTTACTGAAATGTTTTTTCAATGCTGGAGAAACCTAAAACCAATATTTTTAACAAGAACGGACAATTTCGGACCTAATGCTTTGGGTCAGTGACACTGTATTCAAACATAACCTAAAAAAAACCACACTTTTAATCATAACTTCAATACTAGTGAACTAATCTTTATTTTATTTGTAACAAATTACTTGTCATTCAAAGGGCCTTCCAATGAGGTATCACAAGCTACATCGTCTCATTTAAAAAAACTAACTTTTAAACCTTGAAAATTTAGAAAACATTTATGGGTAAAATTTTGTGTTGGCGATTTAAAAAGTAATTTTCACAATTTTAATCCACAGATTATGATTATTTCAAATGGTTTAAGAGAAGTAATATCACGTAATTTAATATATATTTCTGTTGGACTGAAATTTTAAAAAGTACTACCCCAAATGATTTTTCGCACCTACTGAGCAAAGTGGTGCCCAGATTTTAATTTTCTTTTCACCAAAATTCATTATTCTTTTCGGGTTGTCATTTAATTTAATTAAATGTTACCATTTACATTTAAGATTTTTGAGTAGGGGTAGGTGTAGTGTTGAGGGTGGGTTCCACCCCTTTGAAAATAATTTTAAAAAGGTTCCCCTCGAGAATGTTAATGTGCCTGCAAATAGAAATACGATAGAACTGATGGCTGTTGAATAATAAATGTGGAAACTTTTCAAATGATCAACTGGTATATATATTTATACAAGGGGAGGAAAACCTAAAGGAAGATCAAGAAAACTGACAGGTTCTGTAAAAGAACACCTGAGAAGAAAACAGCAGGAGAAAAAGATATCAAGGAAGAATGATGGAGGGAGTTGACAATTATATGAAAAGATGTCCACGAGAATGACAACAATGAAATAACAGTACAAAGTTAGGTATTTTTTAACTGACTATAACTAGAGTTAAAAGGTTTAAAACTGTATTCATGGGTTGTTTTACAGCTTGTGTTTTTCTAAATGAATTAATTCATTAAGAATTCTTAATTTAAAAAATTAATTAATCTGTAATACCCATAATAAAATACAAGGTACTGTCCAACAATTTATAAAGAAAAAACCATGCAGCTCAACTAAATTTTTATGAAAAAAAATTTTCTTTATAAGATATTTTCATATATTTTTTAATACATTAGCAAAGTTTCAGTCATTATGTCAGAGTTTCAGGAGTTAAGAATATTTTTTTTTAAACTGTTATCTTCTTCCCTGAGACACTTAGAAAAACATTTCGTAACTGGTTCTGAAGGTGTTAAAAACTATAAAATTATTTAACAAAATTTAGAGCAGAATAGTGCAAGATGTATATAAAGAATAATGTGCTTATTAGAGGCATACGCTAATGTTCATAACACTAAATCATCATAATAAAGTGCTAATGCAAATATATTAGGAAAAGCATATATGAGCAGTATACAAAACTGCTTGCTAGCTGATGTAAACTATTCTTTTTGGAAAAGTATACTGTAAATCTAAAAAAAAAATTATAAATGTGGATACCATACATTTCATGATTTCAAAAAAATTCCATGGAAACAAATTAAAAAATGGAAACATAAAATAACGAATAACAATTTTAAAAAATCTTTGAATAAAATTAAAATAATCTTTTTTTGTATGCTAAATGAAAAATAATATATGTGTGTTCTATGTCATTATATATTTAATTTTTAAATTTATAAATCAACGTATTGAGACAAATGGTTTATCAGGTAATTAATAAAAATAAAAAGATAATTTTATGCTGAATAAGATGGAATTTTCAAAATATTCTTTCTATCTACAAGCCTTATGTTATAAATAAATTACAGAATCCCCAAGATTAATATTTACAGAATGATGTGTACCATACATGCCTGTTATATGTACCATCATGACAAGCAATGGTAGATTATTTAACTGAAATTAATGTGCTCAAAACACAAAATGTTTCTCTAGCCTTCTTTTGGACAATAACTTTAGCTAAAAAATATATTACCAGCATTGTAGTCTTAATGTAATGAAAGTATTACAACTTTATAAAACTACTTCCTAAACTCAAAATTCTAATTTATTATAATTCTGAAAACAGCAAAATCTTTAAAAGTTTAATGTTATGGCTCTTTATGTTAATGAAAACAACTATATTTTTTCAAAAATACTTTTATATAAAATATAGTTTTTTCTATTGCATTAAAATATAATGTTGAACTAGCATTCAAATCATGTCATATAATGATTAAATAATTCATTATTTAATATTAAAAAAAAAAACAATTTTTTATAAACTAAACAATTATTTTGAAACAGCCATCATATTCTGAGTAAAAATAAAGATTTATTTAATTCTAACATTTAAAAATAACCTTTTGTATCAACAATACACAAACAATAAAATTGTTATCAGGGTTGTAGAAATAACTAACTGATAACTTTTTAAGGTAGTTGCAATTTATGTTATGGTTTTTGTAATAGTGTACTAAGAAATAAATAATACTATATAGTAGCATGACAACAGTTTTGGAAAAAAATGTTAGGTTTATGTGAAGCATGAGGTTTATTGAAAAAGTATCTGATCATAACATTAAAAAAATTTGCTTGGCCAGTTGGTCTTCAATCCTAGTTTTTCAAACTAATCCCTCTACGACTCATTATTCAACCCTGAGTGGCTTAACACAGTAGAGCCAATGACCTTTCCAGAGGGCAGATAAGCAGATAAGGGTTTGAGGAACTCTACTGTTCTGGGGGTGAGAAACTTCTATAGGAAGTCAACAGCATTAGAATACAGAAGGCAATAGAATACCAGTGTATTACTTTTTCCTTGTTAGGCAACATGGTGATATCTTCTTTTGTTAAATATTCCAGAGGTAAAATGACTTTTTATTTAGATCTCCAGGGGAAGCAGCAGGACTGTCATAGAAAAAAAAAGCAGCGAAAATAGGTACATGAAATGTGAGGACATTATTGTCTTCAGGAAAGTTGGAAAACTTGAAGAGATAAAAATAGATAAAATGGAGATAGTAGGGATAAGTAAGATTAGACAGGAGGGAAGAGGAGAGTTAAGAAGTGAAGTTACCATATATTACTCATGAATTGAAAGAGGAAAATCTTACTCTATCTGGATGACAGAGCAGTAATGGCTTTAAGGAATGGGATGTTGCCAAAAGTAATAGTTCAGTTCTACATGCCAACATTGGAGTATAAGGATGAAGATACTGAAATGATGTACAATAACAATGAGGAGTTACTAGAAAATGAAGAGGATGGCTGTAAAATAATTACAGGGGACCGGAACACAATGGTGGGAGAAGGCAAAGATGGAAAGATAGTGGGCAAGTTCAGACTGGGGACATGAAATGAAAGAGGAGACAGGGTTGAATTTTGCCAATAGGATTTTTTCATTACAAGTAGGTTTTTTTAAGAATCATAAACAAAAAAAATATCATTTTTTTATTGAAAATAGAAAAAGGAATGCTGTTAAGAAGGCTTCCAGGAGCTGACATAGGAAGTGATCATATCATATCCTGTTAATGATGGAAATGAAAATAAAATTAAAAAGAATTCAAACTGGAAAAAAGGTGAAAGAATGAAACATAGGGCTAGAGGGCATAGGGAGAGTAAAACAGGTGAAGTGCTGACTAAGCCAATTACTCAAGGTAAAAGGGAAAATGAACCAGTAAAGGAAGTCTGATGAAGTATAAAATCATCCATGAGGGAAGCTGCAGAGAAAGGAATTGGTTTCTATGAAGGCACCCGAGCAAAGAAACCTTGCGTAACACAAGAAATGATACAAAAAATGGAAGAAAGAAGAAAATATAAAAATAAAGATGGAGAATACAACAGAGCAATCCATCGTAGATTGAATAATGAATTAAAGAGAGAAACATATAAAGCTAGGGAAATATGGTTAAAAGAAGAATGCAGAGAAATAGAAGATTTAGAAAATAAAAAATATAACATGTTATGTAAAAAGGTAAAAAACACCACATGGTATAGAAGAAATCCTACTTATAAAGTGAAAGAAATTGAGAAGAAATATGGTAAAGGTGTTTGTAAAGAAGATGAGATAAAGAAATGATGGGAAGAGTATATAGAGGACCTGTATATAAAGTGAAGTAATGCAAGAATGGCGAGAGTTTAATTATTTCTCCCTACAGATCGCAGAGCCTGGACCAAGTCCCTTGCTGCTGTATCTTTCTTTTATCAGGTGGGTTATTGGTTATTTAGCGGCACTTATAAATTGTTTTATTTATGGAGGATTTGCGTTCCTATCGTATGGACAAGTGTGAAAATTATTTTATGGGTCTGATTGCGGGAGACTAAGCTTTTTGAGTCTTGTACTCCCAGCATGATTCCCCTTCATTCCATCCGCTGAAGTTCTTCCAGTGCTAACGCCTTTCAGACTAGCAGGAATACGCCAACCAGGGCCCTAGTTGTTTTGGAGGAAGCAATGCGCTTCCTTCTCCAGAGGAAGTTACATGTGCTGGCTGATAGGATGAAGGAAAGAGGAAACACAAGAAACTGAGGTGGAAGAAGTTATTGAAGAGGAGAAAGTCCCACAAATTTTGAGATCTGAAATTGTACAAATTACTAAAAACATGAAGAACAGGAGTAGATGAACTTCCAGTAGAACTCTTTAAATTTTGGAAGATGAAGGAACAGATGAAACACACTCCCAATGTGCAATACTTTTTTTTTTTTTTTTTTTTTGTCTTCAGTCATTTGACTGGTTTGATGCAGCTCTCCAAGATTCCCTATCTAGTGCTAGTCGTTTCATTTCAGTATACCCTCTACATCCTACATCCCCAACAATTTGTTTTACATACTCCAAACGTGGCCTGCCTACACAATTTTTCCCTTCTACCTGTCCTTCCAATATTAAAGCGACTATTCCAGGATGCCTTAGTATGTGGCCTATAAGTCTGTCTCTTCTTTTAACTATATTCTTCCAAATGCTTCTTTCTTCATCTATTTGCCGCAATACCTCTTCATTTGTCACTTTATCCACCCATCTGATTTTTAACATTCTCCTATAGCACCACATTTCAAAAGCTTCTAATCTTTTCTTCTCAGATACTCCGATTGTCCAAGTTTCACTTCCATATAAAGCGACACTCCAAACATACACTTTCAAAAATCTTTTCCTGAGATTTAAATTAATTTTTGATGTAAACAAATTATATTTCTTACTGAAGGCTCGTTTAGCTTGTGCTATTCGGCATTTTATATCGCTCCTGCTTCGTCCATCTTTAGTAATTTTACTTCCCAAATAACAAAATTCTTCTACCTCCATAATCTTTTCTCCTCCTATTTTCACATTCAGTGGTCCATCTTTGTTATTTCTACTACATTTCATTACTTTTGTTTTGTTCTTGTTTATTTTCATGCGATAGTTCTTGCGTAGGACTTCATCTATGCCGTTCATTGTTTCTTCTAAATCCTTTTTACTCTCGGCTAGAATTACTATATCATCAGCAAATCGTAGCATCTTTATCTTTTCACCTTGTACTGTTACTCCGAATCTAAATTGTTCTTTAACATCATTAACTGCTAGTTCCATGTAAAGATTAAAAAGTAACGGAGATAGGGAACATCCTTGTCGGACTCCCTTTCTTATTAGGGCTTCTTTCTTATGTTCTTCAATTGTTATTGTTGCTGTTTGGTTCCTGTACATGTTAGCAATTGTTCTTCTATCTCTGTATTTGAACCCTAATTTTTTTAAAATGCTGAACATTTTATTCCAATCTACGTTATCGAAAGCCTTTTCTAGGTCTATAAACGCCAAGTATGTTGGTTTGTTTTTCTTTAATCTTCCTTCTACTATTAATCTGAGGCCTAAAATTGCTTCCCTTGTCCCTATACTTTTCCTGAAACCAAATTGGTCTTCTCCTAACACTTCTTCCACTCTCCTCTCAATTCTTCTGTATAAAATTCTAGTTAAGATTTTTGATGCATGTGCAAAACAATTTATGATAATAGTGTGGTTGAAAGATCTTGTTAAAACAATAATGATACTGATACTTAAAAAGGTAATGAAAATACGTGAAGAACCTATGTTCTTCACGTATTTTTTATAGTTCTATAACTATCAGCTTAATATTACATACTGCAAAAATAATACTGAGAATCTGAGAATTTTGAATACAAGGCTGACTACAAAAATGGAAGAGAATGCTGGGAAAGAACAGTTTGGATTCAGAAAAGGAAAAGGAACAATAGAAGCTTTAGGACTGATCAGAATGATTGGAGAGAGATGTTTTAAAAGAGGAAGATGATGAGCTTGTGTTTTATAGATACAAATTGTATATAAAGCAAAAAACAACTGAGAAAATAAATGAGAATCTCACAAACTGGTTAGAATTAGGCAGAGAAGTGAGGCAAGACTGCTGTTTATCACCAACACTGTTTACCCTTTATGTCGAGGAAATATTGAGAGAAATATTGGATGGCCAAAAAATAGTAAGCAGAGATGGAAGAAATATAGATTGCATAAGATCTTATACAATCTGACAACCTTACAGCTGACGATCTGCTGATTTTAGCTAAAGACACTCAGACATTACAAGGAATGATAAAAGCATTGGAAGTAGGGATGAGGGAAAATAAATAAGGAAAACAAAAGTTATGAAGGTGAATAAGAAGGAAAATATGGATGTTGTAACAGCAGAAGGAAAAATTGAACACGTAAAAAGATTTAGATGTCTCAAGACAGTACTAACTGAAGACTGAAGGAGTAAAGAAGAAATTAATATGAGAATTACAATGGCAAAGGAAGCTTTTTTTAGAAAGAAAAACCTAATCTGCAGCAACATATATCTAAACCTGGGGAAGAAATTGATAAAATGCTATGTTTGGAGTATACTTTTGTACAGTAGTGGACACTGGCTGGAGAAAAAGGAAAAAGATAAGATCAAGCCTTATGAGATGTAAGTAACGTAGAAGTATTAAGAAGAATAAATGAAGATAGAACAATAGTGGCTACTATCAGATGAGGAAAGAAACTGGATCAGACATATAGTTAGAGGAAAAGGAATAATAAATAGTTCTAGAAGGCTCTGATAAATGAGTAAAAAGAAGAGGAAGGAAGAGACTGAAGTTAATAAATGACATAAAGGGTAGAGAAGGTTATAATAAGACAAAAATAGAAGCATGGACAGAAACTTAGATGGACACAACAATAGTGCCAGGAACCTGCCAACAGGCAGAATACCACATGATGATGGCTATGGTAAGTTTAACTTATCTAATTACTGTGTTTTGGTGGTTTATATTTGATAGATATATACATATATATATAGTTTTGTAATGATTAAAATTAAAAAAATAATCAACTTATTTAATTCAATTTCAGTGATAGGAGATAAGGAGGAACACCAAAGTAAAAATAAACCAAATGAAGACAACAGCAATAAAGTAAATTCATATCGTCGAAATATATTTAATAGAAAATTTTTTATAAGAGATAAATGTTCAACGGAAGTACCAGATGATGAGAAATATAATAAAAAAAAAAATAATAAAAAAGATGATAGAAAATGTAAAGATGCAAAGTATAGAGAATCAATAAATGATAACGGATGTATGAACACAAGTCAATGGCCAAAAGACTGGAATTGGACTTGGATATGGCAATGGGATGAGGGTTCTCTGACAGAAAAACGAAGTAAAAGACGTCTAGCAATCGATATTTTAAAGAAAAGAGATTCAGGTCAAGAATCAATAAAAAATCCTTTCCCATTCAATTCAGAGGAAATAAGAAAATTACTTCCAGAAATTCTTGACTCCATAATTCAAGATATAAAATATTCTAATAAAACAAAATTGCTACCTGAATTTGGAAAATTACAGATTAACAATGATGAAGATAGCTTAGACGACATCAAATACCCTCACATGTCTAAAAAAAAGTATCAAAACAAAACAATCCATCAACGGTTATCAGATGATGAGGCAGTTGATAATTCAAATTCAGAAAAACAAAATAAATGGGACTGGGTATGGATATGGCAGTGGTAATTTTAAAATATGTTTTTATAACATATATTATTTTAAAGTAGTGTTTTGTTAAAAAATTTAAAAATAAAATTATATTTTCAAAAACCTAAAATTTTTATTTTAAGTTGATACTCCATGTACCAAAACAGAAAGGAATATCATAGGAATCGAGTCAGCTGCCATTGTTGTACTTCTGTTAATTAAATTTTAATGGTTCATGTTGGCGCCTTTCTGTTGGTGACAATGCACCGCTTTTTTGCTGGAACTGAGTAAGGTTGGAATCCTATATGCTTACATGCAACTATCAAAGAAATCTTATATTGTACATGAAGGAGGCAGTACAAAAAGTCAAACTCCTGGCTAAGGTGTCTACTAGGGAAAGTCATTAGAGTAATAAAATTTGGCATAATGTTCATTTTACATACTCTTTCAAAAATCTTTGAGTCTTAAGTACATGATAGCATCAGCAGTTTTTGGGGAGAGGAAAGAGAAAACTTTTTCTAAATATATCATCTCTAAAAAATGTATTTTAAAAAAAGTCAGATAATTATTAACGAGATAATAAAATTTTCCTTTAATTTATTTGTCTGACTGGTGAAAACAAAAACTGAGGTGTGTTTCCTATTCCATTACTGTGCAAAAGAAATACTTAAAGATAACTTTTTATTAGATAAATTTCCTAAACTGAGAAAAACAAAAATCATGAATAAATGAATGTTATTTAAGTATTTAAAATACATAAAGCATGATTTTTTCTCAACCATTATAAATTAGGATCATAACTTAGGTTTAAGATAGAAACAGGAGAGGAAGTATTCTCTACTTTATTCTGCACAATTTGATATATTAAAAAAAAGATGTAATTTTTGTTGTGTTACACAGTACTAAGTTTAAATGACATATTTTGTATCTAAGTATCCATGGCATATTGGAAAATAATTTCCATTGTCTGTCGACACATCCAAAATGGTGAAAAAGTTAAATTTAGTTTTTAATAATAAAGGATCCAAACAATAATTATTTTTTCAAACAAAAAAAATACCTGAATAGCAGCAGAATTTGTTTGAGGTGTAGGTGTAGCAGCCGGTTGATCTTTTCCTCTATTACGTGACTTTAATGGGGTAGAAGAGGTATCCCCACGAAAACTTTTTAGAGCTTCTGTTGATAAATTTTTCTTCAATTGCTATAAAAAAACCACAAAAAATGTATATTTAGATATGTAGCAACATAAAAGTATATTCTAAACATCATAAATTATACACAAATTCCATTATAGCACATTACACAATGTTAATAAAACTGACCATAGAAATAAAGGACACACCTTTGTTTTCATAAATAAATCAATTAAGAAAAAGCAACATCTTTGTTACTTAAAGTTCAAGCACCTTTCAAATGATATACAAGCCATTAATTGGAATAGCCAACCTTGCACATGCTATAATTATATATATTTTTCTAAAGTAAATACTTATGAGACCCATATTCCTCTGTATCAATATATTGTACTTTTTATAATTTATATTATTATTAAATATTATATATTTATATATAATTTTATATTAATTTTTATAATTTTTTTTTAAAAACCAATTCTAACAACCCAAGTACAGACATACAAAGTAAATGAAATGACACTTACCTTATTTTTTTATTTTCTTTATTCCAATAGCACTTTCGTGGGATCCCACATCATCAGTTGTATATAAATTATATAAAATCACATATCAAACATAATAATTTTTAATTTTTTTTTAATAAAAATTAAAATATTAGAATTAGTATCATATATACAAAACATGAAGTCAATTAAATAAAATAACTACATATATTTAAATATGATGTCAATTAATTAAAAATTAAATATGATGTCAATTAATTAAAAATTAAATATGATGTCAATTAATTAAAAATTAAAATTAAATTTAAAAATAAAATAATTAGAAAATTTATACCATTTAACCTGGCCAATCAATGTTACATTACTGAGCGGATTTTTAATTATTTTACACATTCTGATTATATCCATTTTTATCTAAATAAAAGCACTATCTGTAAGCATTATCTGTATATTTGTATATATGTTTCTTTAACTGATATATACAAAAAACAAAATTTCAAAAATTAATATCACAACTCTTATAAATGATGCACAAAAAATTGAGAACGTACATTTAAAATATTTATACACTGATAATGTAGTTGAAAATATAACTAATATTTATAATAAAAGTAAATTTAAACCAGCATACAAGACAATCATATAATAAAATATTTAAAAAATAACAATCACACTGATTTATATATATAATTCATGTGGAATTTATAAAATAAAATGCAATGACTGTGACCATATATATATATATATATATATATATATATATATATAGGTAAAACTAATAGGTCTTTTAAATGTAGATTTTTGGAACACAAAAAAATTATAAAAATGGTAAACTGGGTTTATCTAATGTTGCTGACCACCTTATTAATAACAAACATTCTGTATCTGATATTCGGACAAATTTGGAAATAGTGGAAATTAAGAAATTTAATTAAAATAATAACAGTAAAAGTGTGGACTTTTGGAGAGATTTTATAAATATAGGTACAAAAGAATTTCCAACCTGATCAACTTTCAGACAGAATATGAAGATGACACTTATACAAGCAGCAAAAGATGGCAGCACGTTTTTAGATAAAAATAGATATAATCAGAATGTATATAGATAATTTCAAATCCACTCAGTAATGTAACATTGGCTGTCCAGGTTACATGGTATAAATTTTCTAATTATTTTACTTTTAAACTTAATTATAATTTTTAATTCTTAATTTACGTCATATTTAAATATATGTAGTTATTTTATTTGACTTCATGTTTTGTATATATGATAGTAATTTTAATCTTTTAATTTTTATTCTAAAATAAAAAAATTGTTATGTTTGGTATGTGATTTTATATAATTTATATACAACTGATAACACGGGATCCCGTGAAAGTGCTATTGGAATAAAGAAAAGAAAAAAAATAAGGTAAGTGTCATATCACTTACTTTGTATATCTGTACTTGGGTTGTTAGAATTGGTTTTTTGGCCACACCTCAGCCTCAGCAATCTCCAAAGATGCAATACATGAACAAAAAGAAGCAACCTCACACCTGACATGCAGTTGGTACTGACATTCACCCTCCACATTGTCAACTGGCAGTAAATCAGTCGAGTGCGCAATATTTTCGTCTTGTCAGTACACTTTGCAGGGTCGGGAGAGGAGACAGAAGAACATCTATCTTTCATTTATGTCCCAAAATCCTATAAATGACACCTCAGGGATTCTTATAACCCTGATCCTGTATGAAAGAATGCCAAGAAATCCCTTTTTGCTGCTTGAATCACATGAAAATACTGGGTCCTCAAATCCCTATATATATATCCATCCCTCAGGGTCACCCCTCACATTGAGAAGCTTGCCTAAGACTCACAGACTGCTTCAGATCAGAAACTATCTAGTCCACCATGGACCAATTCTCTCCTGACTAGAACTGTATGGGATAGAGTGTTCTGCAGCATCCACATAAGCAAGAGAAAGCCTCTCGTCAACTCCTCCAAATCCATAACCTCAAAATTCCAGCCCAAGGCATGAAGTCTGGCCAATAATATATCAACAAATTTTTGCCAGTCTGCCCTCCTGTACAAGAAACACCCCTGCTGAACAGGAACATTACACCAGTACATCTCACCAATGACATATGTGATCTGAAACGCAATCATACAGTGATCACTGGAACGGTCATCAACTACTGTCCATCAACAAATAGTCCCAGTTATATTCCTTCCAACTGTCACATCTATATTTTTGCCAGCAAACAATCTTCTACCATCCACCATTCCTGCAAAAGTTGGCAAATCATCCAAAACATTATAAACCAAGAAATTGTGTTCTACAATGAAACTCTCCACCAACTCCCTTTTCTATCCATCAATGTACGAGTACTGTGCCACCATAAAAACTTTGCATTAATGTCTGCATTGATCAGAATAGGACAGCCACCAACAATCTGGAAAATCCTAAAAATGATGCTCAACAGGGTGCCTACATTGAAAATACAAACTTGCAACATAAAGTTGCAATTCCCAGATTACCAGCTTCACTACAACATGGTGAAAATCAGAGAGCTGCTGAAGAAAGACACAATTCAGATGTTTCCTGCACAAAATAGCAGACATACTAGCAGGACCACACAGAAACTTCTGCCAGCCAGCGAAACCTGGCAGAACAACTGCCACAACATAAGGATGCTGCAAAAGAACTACATCCAGATTCCTTCGAGCAACAACGTCATTTAATTCAATTGTGCAATGTAAGAACCATGAGCATTTAACTACCCGATATTAACCATTCAACGAATTGAAATACATCTTGAAGGCTCTCAAATAAGAGTCACAATCCTTAATATCCACAGAGTGCTTCTGCTCTTTGGGCAGCCTCTTACAACTAACACAAAACGATCCCTCATTTTTCTTGGGACAATCCTCTCGCTTGTGCCCCCTTCCACTCCACAATGAACACACAGTGACGAATACTGGCAGAACTTCACCCTGTACCCATAACAACAACACTTAAAACAACGCTTCTCTCAAGTTTCCTAACAGCTCGTGAACGTTTGACCTCATATTGGGGACAGACATAGAGGACGTTGTCTACTGTATCATCAGTTCCACAATCTGGGCACTGACTTGAATCCATCAAACAAACCCTAGCCAAACTTGCCCGAAAGGTACCATGCCCGGAGAGAAATAACAATTGGGGAAGACCCATCCAATCAGACCTAAATATAACTAAATATAACTATAGGAAGTATATCATGCGTGTAGCGACCTGTGGAGGATTCATCCCATCTGACCTGCCAAGATGCAAGGCCCCAGTCTTCAATCTTCTGCTTTCGTTCTGACGTCAATAGGTTATTTACCTTTGAAATGTAGCATTCCTTACGTTCATTAGCCAAGATATCTATTGGTCTGACTCTGGCTATAACACAGACTGGCTCCCGCGAGACTGTTCTATAACCACCTATAACAGCCAGCAAGAGGAGTTGCTGGGCCCGCTGCAAAATGTTCATGCAATACCTAAAAGCCATGCGGTGAGCCCAGACAGGCGCATTATAATAGCTTTGCTGACACCTTTGTAAAGAATTTGTATGACACAGTAATTCAACCCTCAATCGGGATGAATGACTCTACAGATTCCATAAAAAGCATCAGCAGCCTTTTTTGCTGCATACTGTAGACGTTCCTTGAATCGAAGATTCTCGTCAAGGATAACACACAGATATTTTTGAGCTGTAACGTACCGAATGGGGAGACCAACCACCTGAACCCAGATTTGTAAGGAAGCAGCCATTGTGGTTTTCTCTGGGCTGAAAGTCATCTTATGTTGGAGACTCCACAGTCGGAGTGTTTCACAAGCTCACATGCATGAGCAGCTCGGAACTCTACCTCGTTACGCAAATCCCTTTCAATCAGCAGCAGTGTTCTCTTCGGGTCTATTTCTAAATTCAATTGCTTAACCGCTGTGGAATCTCTAATTACCTGAACGGTATCTGTATCATCTGTTACCCCAACTAATCCCTTGCTGGTCTCTTTAATGTTCCTGATTTTAAGACCTTTCTGGTCACCCCGATGGGCAACCTGGAGATCTTTATTCAGCTTACTGCTGAACACAGTCAAGCCCTTTACCCTGCTGACAAACGCAACCTCAGGTTTTTTGGACTGGCTGGTTTCATGTCTGCCCCTAACCATCTCAGCATACCTACGCGGCTGCACTGGGGCTGAGGCCAGTTTACGGACTGCAGTTACATCCTTAGGTTATGACGCAAGATTTTCAAAACCCTCGACAAGAGCCGTGAAAACTGCTCAGAAGAATTCGAGACGAGGCAATAATCTCCTCTTGGTAGCTGCACTAGTATACTTGGGGTTTGCTAACACAAGAAGACAAGCCATCTAGTTCCACCAAAACATCATAGGCCAACGAGGCAGAGCTGCCAGGCCTGCTCCTGGCTTGCAAAAACTCTTCAATGAGCGAGTTCATACCCTCCTGGGTGGTTACTCCTATATCTACTTCTGAACCATCATTGTCAGAACCAGTATTTGAGGGGGTTGAAGGAAAAAGCTCCAGCTAGGCTTCTTACCTACCTCCATAACACCGGTCATGGTCGGAGATTCCCTGATCTAATATTATACGAACAAAATGCTTGCTTTATTCCTCCTATTTAGATATTGGGCACAAGCATGACGACTACCCGCAGCTGGAGACCTCCTGTATTCTCCTGTCACTCTTTACACTTCTTTTTACTGCTGCAGGATCAAATGCATGAAATCAAAAATCAACACACAGTTACAGATTATGGCCCCCCCATCAAAGGTAAAGGCCCCTTTGCTTGTAACAGGGACTTGCGACCAGGAGTCGTTGCACTCTTTTCGTCACGATGAGGCGGGTACTCGAACAAATCATGTGCCAAATTCTCTGAATCCTCATGAAAAGGGTATGAATCGTCTTAACAATAAGGGTGCAAGACCGTTGTAACAGTTCTCAGACAGCAAGACTGTGAAACTGAAAGAGGTACACACTCGACCACCAGCTCAAAAATAGCACTGAAGAAGAGACTTTATACAACACAAATCTCTGCTCGTGAAAAGAGACCAGAGATATACACTGACCAATTTCAAACTTAAACTTCAAGACCAGCAAGCTTACCTTAAATTATCATTTCATGTGGTCCTGTGGGTATCAATTTAAATTTCTGATTGGCAGGTATACGAAAGGCAAGACGCTTTTCCAGCCACGTCGACAGCACCTGCATGCCGTTCTGGCCACATACATTGGGTACAAATTAAAAAATTTACCTATAACTTCTGAAACACGTAAAGTGAAATGTTGTGTGACTCCCATTGATTTTCATTTATCATTTGTTACTAATTATGTGCAAATAACTAATGTTAATAGTGAACAGTTTATGTTGGTAGGGGTAGTATACGGTCAAGGTAACATATCAAACACCAGGCATAGGCGGCTGCCAGAGCTGCACGTTATCCTTAAAATGATTAAAGTTTTGAAATTAGTTTTCAACTGGTTTTATAGTAAACCGTTAGCTCTGTAACTGTAGATACAATTTTATATATATATATATAGGTAGTGTATGTGAGCCTGTGAGGTGGGAGGCTGCATCTTTTCCTTTTCAGATGAAAAAAAAACAAAAATCTTACATTTACACATGTAGCAATATAAAAGTACATTCTAAAAGTCGTAAAATATATACAAATTTCTTTACAACACATTACACAATGTTATATCACTCAAACTGACTGCAGTAATAAAGGAAACATACCTTTGTTTTCATAAATGAATCAAATAAAGCAAAAGCAACATCTCTGTTACTTAAAGTCCAAGCACCTTTCAAATGATGTACGACAAGCCGATGAGTTGGAGTACCTTCAGAATGGGAAACTGCAGAAAGTACTTTTCCAGGAACAGCTGCTTCCCGTCCATATGATACCTTACCAACACTAAGGCAGTAACACTTTTCTACAGGTTGTCTAAGTGACAGCATCTAAAAACAATTTAAAAAGTATACATAACATTAAAAATAGTACACAATACCTTAAAATTACAAACAGATGAAAATAAATTATAATATATAACATTTTTTTATGGTATGTTTACTCAAAACTGCTAATATCAATACATGTTAGAAAATAAAATAAATAAAGCTAAACATAAAACAGTAGTATACATCACATCAATTGATGTGTATCACATTCTGAAATTCTCTAGAAAGTTACCAAAGCTTTATTGATTCAGGGCTCACCAGTAGCTATGCCCATTCCTTAGTGTAATGAGTGATTCTCTTAACTTGTCACATTTCTGGTTGCAAGGCCAGGATGTATTGTTAATTAGAATTCAGCAACAGAATCAAGAGCATCAAGGACAGAGAGAAAATTATCAAGGGGTCATAACATTAAATATATCTAGCCAGGACTTAAAATGTCTATCTGCAGTACAGGAAGTCAAGTATTAACCACACAGGCTGTATACTGTGATGTGTGAGATGAAAATATGAATTTTTTAATTAAAAAAAAATTAAAATGCACTTAATATTGGATTAGTCAAGAATTTAAAGAAGATGACACTTGTACTGTATTATGATGACCTCTCCCTTTTAACCCATGAAAAAAAGCTTTAGGAAAAAAGAAAAAACAATACAAAGACAAACACACTGACCTCTTTTCCTGGTTCCTCTTCTAAAGCACTCTTCAGCCAAATTTCAGCATCATTTAATTCACAATTCATATACATAATAGCCCATTCAGGACGAGGACGGTGCTTCAAGCCATCATCGATTGGAACTAAAGTCAGTGTATGCTCTGAAAAAAAAATTGAATATAAAAAAATATTCTTATCTTATCAACCCTAAACGTCTAAGTATTCTTTTATTCTAATTCTTTTCTGAACGCTTAACATTACTTCAAATATACAAAAAGCATCATTTTACCATTGATAAACCAATTTTCTTATGATATTCAAACTACGCTGAAAAAATTTATCTAAACATGACCGAAATGCTCAGCACAGAAAGTAAACATTTTTCAATCCAGTTGAGACCAATATGCAAGCTAATTAAAGATAATTCAGCTCACCCGGCTGAAATGGGAATTCACCAGTTGTAATAGTGAAAGACCATAACATTGGTCAACATGGTGGCTGAACATAAGGCTAATAAAAATCCCACACTTTTAACTTAATTTGAATACAGGTACTGTAGCTATGCAATAGATGATTAGTATTGATAGTACAATCAGCTGACAGGTAGAATCATCACTGCATAACACAACAAATTTTCAGTTTTTAATGATCAGCTATATTTAAATGTAATTTTCCTTTTTTTGCATATTTATGAATAGCAAAAACACTATTTTTCTCACAATTTTTTTATCTTTAAGTTTGTTTATGGGTACTGATCCAATGTTAAAATTATCATGATACCTTTCTGTTGGTATTAATTAGCTTCATTTTAATTTTTTTTGCATGAACCTATCCGAGAGGCCTGATAGAAAAATAAGAGGTCTGTTCAGAAAATAACTGAACATTTTTAATTACATGCCAACGGAGATATTGAGTGACATATGGTCGGCAGCACTGTGTTCCACATAATCTCCTCTGTAATCACATGTTCTTGGATTGTGGATATCTTGTTTACTTTTTCTGTTAATTGTTATTTGATGTGCAATGTGTTCAAGTGTTAGCATTGATTTTTGTAATGTGCAATTTTCAGGGGCAACAATACAACATAAAATTTTGCATGAAACTGGGGAAAACTTTCACAGAAATATTTCAACTTTTGAAACAAACTTACGGAGATGATGCTCTGTGTTGTACACAATGTTATGGTTTCACAATTTTAAAGTGGCCGTCAGTCAATTGAAGATGACCCTCGATCAGTAAGGCCTTCGACTTTAAATGATGACACCCATGTTCAGAAAATCAAATTAGGTGCATGCAAATCACTGATTGACTGTCAGAGAACTTGTAGAAGTGGTAAGCATCTCAACTGGATTATTCCATGACATTTTGACTGAAATATTAAACATGCATTGAGTTGCAGCAAAGTTTGTTCCTCGTTTGATGACCGAACAGCAGAAAGAACATAGAGTGGACATTTGTCGGCAATTTCTTGAACAAGGTGATGATGAAACATTCCTGCAAAAGATCATAATGGAAGACGAACGCTGGGTTTACGGCTATGAGAATGAAACAAAAGTTCAATCATCACAATGGTTTGGCAAAGGATCACCATGCCCCAAGAAAACACGTCAGTTTTGATCAAATGCCAAACTGATGTTCTCTGTTTTTTTTTTCAATTTTAATGGAATTGTGCATTTTGAATTCCTGGCTCAAAGTGAAAGAGTGAACCATTTATAACCATGAAAAAATCCGCAAAAACAGAGTTATATTGAGGCAACTCATGGTTACTTCACCATGACAATGTACCCACAGACTCAGCTTTATCAATTTGTCCGTTTTGTGCCAAAAAACAGATGAATGTCCTCGCTCAACCTCAGACTTGGCTCCTTGAAATTTTTTCTTATTTTCGAAATTAATATCAATGATGAAAGGTTTTTGAGACTATTGATGACTTAAAGCAAATTCGACACAGACTTTAAAGGTCATTTCAAATGAAGCTATCCATGGCTGCTTCATGAAGTGGAAACACCGCCGGATAAAGTGTGTGAATAGGGAAGGGGAGTACTTTGAGCGGGACAAGGACCAATAATCTGAATAATTAATAATAAAGAATAAAAAAAAATAAAGTTCGGTTATTTTCAGAACAGACCTCATAGTTAACTAAAAAAGTATTTTTTATTGTGTTAATTATTTATTTACTTCAATATTAATTAATTATTTAAAATAAGAAAATGGTTCGAGTTTTTAGGTTAAACAAAGACTTGAAAAGTGATATTTTCTATATTTTACCTGTAGCTTTGAACTTTTTTTAAGTATAAAAATTAAATGTTTTTAGAGTATAATATAAAATGAATAATATGCATACAAAAATAAAATGTAATGAACTTAAGTTTACAAGATATTTAAAAAAACACAGTGCAAAGTGGCTTTCAAGTGCTTGCTCCACAACAGGAGATTACAGTTATCATGACATATTGGAAATAGAATACCTGCATATTAGGTGTAGATAGCTTAACATTACGCTATAAAAAATGCACTTATCGATGATATTTCTTACAGACAGGAATATTTTCTTCTTTATTGAATGAACAACCATTTTCCATCTACAATAATGAAGTCAATGGTAAAATTGAAATATAAAAGATACGATAAAAGAATGATTCTTCCTTAATTTATAATTTCAACAAATTAATATTGGCTGTAATGTAATTGAAAACAAAAGAAATCCAAAGATTATTAAAAACTATTGCTGTAAAAGCAAGAGACTGTTAGATGGCATTTCTTATATACCATTCAAAAAAAGAAAAATAGTTAATAAATAGTAAAAAATGGTTAATAATAGTCTTAACACAACAGGTAAAGTAAAATTATATATTTAAGAAAAATAATTTAAAAAATTAATTTTTACTTCCACAAAAAATAAATGTTTAATTATTATACCTGAACTAGAAGATATTCGCTGACCGACAAGTTCAAGACCACGTTGCATAGCAAATGACATCCAATAGTGTACTTGAAAACGATGAAGTTGAAGCGACAAGTGTATTTTACGATAATGACGACTAAGAGGTTGTTTACGTGGTCTTAAATTGTTGAATGCTGATCCCCGTCTAGTAGGCCGAGTAATACCAGATAATATCAATTTTAAGTTTTCAAACCATCTGTAAAAAGAATTTTAAAATCATTATACAGGAAATGTCCCAAGGATAAAAAAAATTGACTAAATTAACAATCATACTCATTTTCCAATCAAACTATGTTGTTGAATTAATAAAACCAATAATAATAATAATGGTTAGCCAAGAAATGCATAGAATGAATAAAAAATATTATTAAAAAATTTCTTTTAATACCTTACTATGCTGTAGAAGCACATATTCATCTAAACCTCATAGAGTAAAGCTTCTAGGATTATTTGATAATAAAGTGTATTTTAAAATATTCTAACTACTTCCAAAGTTTTTTTTTTTATTATATTAAAATATTTTGTGATATTTTTTCAACATTAAGCACCTTTAAGAGTAAGTAAATTTTAAGACAAAATAAAATCCAGTAGACCAGCATAAAGCAAAATTAATGAGTAAAGTAAATATAGAGGATATGTAGAAGGTAAAACTAGAGGAAGATAAAGATTAGAATATATTAAAAAAAAATAATAACCAATATGAACAATATATGAGGGCAGCTGAAATGTAACTGAAGAAAAAAATATCACACAAAGTAATAGATTCTGTCATCTTTAATTTTTTTCATCTATAACTAATATTTCAAAACTTACTGACCTACCCCTTTTCATTTTCTATTAGTTGCCATTGTTATAGTCAAGTTCGCTTGATGTCAACAAGTCTAAAACAACATGCAGTGGCTGAATTTTTAACAGTGAAAAAGTGAACGCTAATGCCACTTTTCTACTGCATTTTATCGCAAAGCATGGAATACTGGCACTATAGTTTGTCACAATCAAAGAAATTCAAAACACAACCCTCGGGAAAAAATCTTTTAAGTATTCTAGGATTCCAAACACACATACATGATTGACTACCTGGAAGCTGGGTTGACAATAAATTTTATGCAATAAATAGATATTAACCTTAGGAGACATATGTCATGTTTGAAAATCTACACGGAGCTGATAATTTAGCTACATGATATTGCTAGGCCACACGCATCGCATGTAACTGATGAAACGCTTGTAAAGCTGAAATTTGAACTTATTCCACACCCCTCCATACTTACCAGATTTGGTGTCTTGTGATTTTCACTTCTTTCTGCAATTAAAGAAGGATATTCATTTCATCAAGATGATGAACTGAAGGATGTAGTGAGATTGTAGATCAAGGAAAGACTACCGGCATTATTCCTTGAGAGAATGAGAAAACTAGTTCTCTGTTGGAAGAAATGTATAGCAGTAAATGGTGACTAAATGGAAAAATAAATTAAATTTTTATATCAATAAAATGTACTTTTATGCCGTTTTTGTTTCGTTTGATTATCTCTCTTTATTTGTAAATTATGAGAGACTTGTATTACACCTCAGCCACCCTCATAATGTTGAGGTTAAACATTAGTACAAAACAGAATTCCAATTTGCTACAAAACAAAACCTGTAATTTAGATGTACAAGGCAAACTAAAAGAAAGACTGAAGCCAGTGTAGAAGAGCATTTGCTTAATTATAAAAATAGATTAGAAAAAACTGGCTTATCATTTTTTTTTTTTATTGACAAATTCCTCACAATCTACTGATGATGATTGTTTAACAATTAAAATGATCGTAAAGTTTTAGAATTTAAATAGTTTTACTCTTAAAGTTTTTGAGTTTTACAATTAAATTTTGTAACCGTTGATCTTAGCTCATCCTTTATATTTAAAATTGAAATTTGAGATTTAAATTAAACAGCAAAAGCTTTGCTTTTTCATATTTTAGTAACTTTTTTCAATAGTTTTGTATAAAAGACTTAAGTATTTTCAAGACATATTTGCTAGTGAAATAGTATACACCATGAAACAGCTTCAACAGAAAGTTGAAGAGAAAAGCTCACATTACAAAGGAATTATTTAATTAATTGATTAAATAATTCACAATCATACATTATTAATGAGCAGACAATATATATGAATAAAAAACAGGCAATATTCATAAGTTATTATATATGAATTCTAACACTGGTTTACAATCATAGGTGACTACAATGAGAGAAAGTAATAAAATACAAGTGACTGAGATTAAGGTTTTAAGAAGCAGGGTAGAAAAAATGAAAGAGATTAAGGAATTCTAAAATAAGAGAAGATGTAGAATGTAGAGAACTGAAAACGGTAGAAATAAGAAGGTATTTAGGTACTTAAACTGCTTTTATTACTCTATTGAGTGGAAGAGTAATAAAGAAAATTCTAATTTAAACATATATGGAAGAAAATCCAGAGGGAGACCAAAATAAACATGAATATACTGCATAAGAAAAACCTGAAAGAGAAAGTTTTCAAGGAAAAATGGTAAAGACGTACAGTTAAGCAGAGGTCCATGATCCACAATCCAAACAACTTAATAAATTAAAAACTGTATTTAATGAATGTTGATGATAACTATTAACATAAACACAGGGCAATACTTCTTTTTTTCTAAAAAGATACATACAACAGAGAATAGATTTTAACTGATGACCTGGCAATTCTGAAACCACTGGTCATAAATTATAAATTTATTCACCTACAATCAAATGTAATTATTTAAAAGCTAGGTAGATCTAAATGTAATTATTCAATTGAAAATGTTCAAATTCAGAAATAATTTACACTAATTAAACTTTTTAAACAATTTGAACTGTGTTCCCTACAGAAGAAATATGGCTACAACAAAACATATAACAATTTCTCCATAAATTGTATTAATAAACTTCTCCATAAACCCAGCGAAATATATTTTATAAAATATTTATTTTGCAATAAAGTATTAAAGTTAAAAATACATTAAAACATTACATAAAAATGAAGTATAATTATAATAAAAACTAAAATATAATAAACTATGAATTAAAACAGGAGAAATTACAAATATTTTGGTTAATTAAATTCTAATAAAATAATCTTTTTTCATTTTTTGTTTAAATTTTACGTTTATTTTGTACCTAAACAGAAAATGTGTACATATTACTGATGTTATAGTGGATAAATCCATCAAATCACATCTAAATAGGTAAAAAAATAAATAAATCAAGATAACTACAAGTTTCAATGAAATTTAGGCAGGATTAAATGTACATTTTTTTTTTTTAACTTGCTATTTTGATCTAAAATCTCAATATAAATATTAATTAAGACATAGCTTTTATAAGTTTAATCAGGAAAACCTGTATAAAAATATAATTTCTCATTTATACCTCAAAGTACTTCCATAAAGTAAAGCAACAGGACAATCAAGGTCTCCACCTGATCCAGGAACAGATTTTGTTTCTAATGATAATGCAACATTAAGATTTTGAGAGCGAAATGCTCTAAATGAATCGTGTACCTGAAACAACAGCTTGCTCATCATTTGATTAACAGATATAAAACATAAAAATCAATGACAAATAATTAAAAATAAAATACATCTGATACAAAAATTAACAGCACATGAGGAAGTAACATGTTCTGCACCATAAAATAAGACTGAGCTGAACATCTGAATTTCATGGTCATTACTCCCTCTCTACTTCTCAATCAACCAAGAGGCACTTGAATGACGAGTTGGCACTTGGATGGCAAAAGGTACTTGGGAATGAGTGTTTAGCCGATATGTATAATTTTATATCCTTCAGTACTAATCTATATCAACTTGCTTGTATCAGATTTTTCATGAATCTCGTTAAATTGGCTATTGATTCTTTTGTTATGTTTTTTCAAGCTTTTTGATGGTGTACATGTTTCAAGATGCTCAAGAACATCGAGCTGAATTGGTATTCTTTATACAAGTTCCTTCATCTGATCACAACACAATTAATGAAATTAAAGCTAAAAGGAGAACCCTGATTGGCATGCAATATGTAAAAAAAACCTCTCAAAATATAAAAACAATCTTAATATGTAAGAAAATAAATAAATAATGACAACTGCAAGTTTCAAGGAAATTAAAACAAGATTACATTTTTTTCTAACTTGCTACTACTTTGATCTAGAAGTTTCAAGGAAATTAAAACAAGATTAAATTTTTTTCTAACTTGCTACTACTTTGATCTAGAATCTCAACATAAATAATAATTACCATGTGAATTCTCATCAAGTGTATTTAGTTTCTTCATATTTATGATTTTTTATGAAAAAGTTAAATTTACAGCACACAGGAAGTTACAAAATTAAAAAAAAACATTGATTAAAGGAAAATTTTATTTTATTTTTAGGGGGGTGAAAAATGCTTTCATATTATCATCGCCCAGGTTAAAATAATAACAAGAGGCTTCTTCTAGAGTATTAGCAAAATATGGTAAAACTATGATGAAAACTAAGATAATAATAGGAATAAAATTGAAACAGTAAAAGAAATGCAACAATTAGAATAATACATGAAACGTGAATAACAAAGTAATATCAAAATTTTGACTGGTTAAATCTTATTATTAAGTATATTAATCATTTTTAGAAGTAATAATAACTTATCTATTACACTTCTGTCATTTCCTAGGATGCGTTGAATGTCTCTTGGCAATTTAAATGTCTGACGTAAGACTGCATTGCATATGCAGTCCATAAGGATGTGGTGCAAAGTCAAGCAGCATTCGCATCAGATGCACAGTGGTGCGCTCTCCATTGACATCAAAGTGTCCATGAGTAGTATGTCCTAATCACAATCAACACAGGATCACTTCCTCTTGGTGAATTTTCCTGCATGGTAACACCATGTCTTTTATGTGTTGGAGTTTATTATTCGCTATAGCAGTCCAGTCATCTTGCCACCTTCTTCAAAGTGTATGTTTAATGGAATTGATGAAATTGGTAGTTGTAACTCGAATGGAGAAAGAAGGTTGGCTACACGCATCTTTAGCAGCGGAATCCCCACATTTGTTACCAAGGATTCCCACATTTGTTACCAAGGATTCCCACATTACTAGGGATCCAGTAGAAATTCACCTGTGTGTTGTGACAATTTAATTCAGTGATTGTATTATGTATTTCAGTGGCAATAGGATGTGATATTTAGATCTAATGATATCCAAGGCCATTTTGATGGCATACAGTTCAGCACTGTAGACGACACTTGTAATACCATGTAGACCAAATGCATAAGTTCTGTCATTTACAACAAAACGCATCCTATGGTATCATTCTGCTTCGACCCATCTGTATAAACTACTGTGTCTGGGTTTGTCTCTGATAGAAAATGGTAAAATGTTTGCTGTAAGACGAAAGGGTTGTTAATTTTTTATTATATATAGTGAGGTCATAATTAAAATTAATGGGTTCAAGTCTCCATAGAAGATATGTACAAGGATAGGTTGGGAAAATAGATGGTGACTCAAAATGCAAAAGGTTCATTAATCGTTGGATATGGACACCCATTGGTGCTATATTACGTGAATGATTTTCATACCATTGGAAATGAGGGTTTGCGGGGACTGCTTTAAGAACCAAGTGTTATGGTTGTCCTTTCAAATGAACAGAGTAAGATGTAAGTAGCTGGTCCTGCCATCCCAAAGTGATGGCTCACTGCAATCAACAAATATGCTTGCAACAAGGTTTGACCTAAAAGCATCAGTGGCAAGACAAAGAAAAGAATGGTGTACAACATCCTGCAACTTCAGCACGGTATTACACGCTGAAGAATAGACGATACAACCATAATCTAATCAAAATCAGACTAAAGAATAATATTAACATAACATACATGATCGATCAGCTCCTCACTTGGTGTTGCTAAGGACTCGTTAGCATATCTAGGATTTTTAACACCTCACTTTTAACTGTTTAATGTGTTTGGCCCACGTAAGACAACTGTTGAAAAGTAAACCTAGAAATTAAACACTGGAGAGATAACAACTGGCTCTCCATTGAGCAGGACTTGTGAAGTGAAATGGTCTTGTAGATGAGAAAAGATTACACATTTTGTTTTCTCTAGTGCAAATGGTGATTTTGGACCAAGTTTCACAGCGAGATATATTATTCTGTAGTAGTCACTCAGCTGTAGCTTTTGAATAAGTTGCGATATATATGGCAAAATCATTAACAAATACAGAACATGAAACAGGTGGTTGCACACATTTAGTAATACTGTTGATGGCTATAGTAAACAAGGTGGCACTTAATACACTTCCTTGAGGCACTCCATTCTCCAAGGTGACACTACTCTACACAGAATCTCCAACACGAACACGGAATGAATGGTCATTTAGGAAATTCCTAATAAAGGCAAGCATATTACCCATGACTCTCCATTCTTTAAGGGTATTTAGAATACCTCATCGCCAGGCTGTGTCATATGTCCTCCTGATGTCAAAGAAAATAGTGACAAGTTGCTGGCAAAACAGAAAGGGATTTTGGATAGCTGTTTCCAGTGAAACCAGATGAATACAAGATCGTCCTTGGTGGAAAACACATTGTTCTGGAGAAATCAGAGTGTGCTTCTCTAAATACCATGTGAGCCTTTGGTTCACCATTCTCTCCATCACGCCGCACAAATCACTCGTCAAGGAGATAAGTCGGTAGTCTGAGAAGCATGCTTCATTTCTATCAGGTTTGTGTACTGGTATGGCAATTGCTTCTGACCAGATGGATGGAAAGACTTGTGTGGAGAACAAACCATAATGTAAACATAGTAAATAATGAAAGGCTGAAATGGGAAGGTTTGAAAGCATACTGAAACAGATGTTATCAGGTCCAAGGGAGGTGTCATGTGAGTTTTTTAATGTATATGACAACTCATTGATTGTAAAGGGAGTATTTAATTCGCTGAACGAATCACCAATTTTTTAACAGTATTTTTTCCATTTATATTTTATATCTCTGAAATTCATTAGTATATGATGAAGTTAGCGACAACGAAAGTAAACAATCAGCCAAGTTAGTTGTGACTGCAGAAGGTGACATAGAGTTCTCATTCATGAATAAGGCCGAGGATAGATTTTTTGTGGGATCCACAAACTGCACGAAGTTCTCTCCACATAGCACATGTGGAAGTAGTGAGTAAGATGATGTCTACATGACTTTCTCCTAGATTGTATGAATACATGACGACATTCCACTCTAGCACGACATAAATTTATATGTTCATTTGTAGGTCTACGGTTAAATTTACACAGAGGCTGCCTTCATTTATACATTGCGTTTTGGCAATAATCATTCCACCAGGAAATGGAGGGACACCTTGGATTTCCTGATGTTTGCAGAATGAATCTAAAGGGAGGTAAAACAGAAAAGTTGATGTAGGGCATCAGCACTATCATATTGTGATGGGAAGGCTTTATGGTAACTGTTCCAATTTGCTCTTTCAACAATCCATCTCCGTGGTCTTTTATTCACCACATGGTCACCACCAAGCAATGATAATGGATTTATGATCGCTGCCGCGATGACACGGCAGCAATCATAAACCCATTAAGTCATCAGAAACAGGCCAATAATACAAGGGAGTAAACTTGGTGAGTATAAGGAGAAGTCAATATCTTGGATAAATTACCAGTTAATGACGACATAAGTGTACATGATCCGTCAATCAGTAGACAGAGGTCCAAGTCCTCTCTCATTCCGTTTATGATATTTCCTTGAGGGGAACAGATTGTTGAGCACCATGAAATATGGTGGACATTAAAATCTCCTGCTGTTAATGATGGAGATGGTATTTAGACAAGGAGATTTTGCATATCTAATGTATGAAACTCTGAGTTCAGTGAGAGATATAGATTGCAGATGTGTAATTTGAATGGGACAGAGATATGGTGACTGCAAAGAAGTGAGTGGCTAGTGGTATCCTTATAGCCGATACCCTGCATGAAGATAGCAATCCCACCACTTTCTCTACTATCAACGAGATAGTCATATCTCTCACAGAAATAGCCTCTGGAGCTTACTGCATCTTGCTGCAGATGTGTTTCCTGGAAGCACGTTACTAAAGGTTCTTGTGCACATATCAATACCTTAACATCTTCAATCAGGGAACAAACACCTCGAACGTTCCACTGGATAATTTTCATAGATGGAAGTAACTATAGATATAGAATTACAATATATAAAATTTATTTATAGGTGATTCTGATTTTCTGTGAAAATAACACTGAACACAAATTATTTGTTCAATATTATTCAGTTTTTCTTTCTTGTGTTTATAACTTTTACGAAGTGCTTGGCTTCTTTGGGCACTTCATCCCCTATCATATCCTCGAGGAGACCTCAAAATGGTGGTGGGGATTTGAAAGCCTATGAAGCCAGAGATAACATACCAGGCGTTGATTTTTTGATAGATCTCTTTAAAGGGCTGCAGTAAGTGTAGTGATTAAAGGGGTTTTCGGTCACCACTGTCATCGTTTCCAATAATAATACCTTTTTTCTTATCTATACTCTTACTTAGCTCTGAAATAGTAGTTGAGTGAAGCAACTTGATAAGATAAAATCTGAACGAGCTGTTTTAATTCACTCCAGGTTCCACACTGTTTATTATCTGCATTCGCAGGGGCTTGGCTTTATGTAGCGGAAGCAAAAGATACGTCAGATTTAACTAGGTTCCAAGAGTTCAGTGTCGTTTTGTGCAGCTGGAAACAATAATTTCTACTTGGTACAACTTTGAGAATTGCTTTTTCTTCTTTAAAAATTGGGCAATCTCTTGAGCAAGCAGAATGCAATCCTCTGCAGTTAATACATTTTTCTTCCTCCTGACAGTCAGTGTCTTTGTGGCCTTCTATAGCACATCTTGTACATATTGCACTGTTCGGGTAAGAAGTTGTGGTATGACCATACCTTTGAGACTGGGGGAGCATCGCCATAGGTTAAGGATGAATGGTCATATTCTAACTGGCAGGTATCCTTCTTTAATTTTCTCCAGTGTTGTGGTTGAAGGTTAAAATAAGGGAGGAAGTAGGTTCTTCCATCTCAACCTGATGTTTCATTCTCTTCACCTCTATAACACCTTGGGGACGAAGCTCTTCAGCGATTTCGCTAACATCCATCTCAAGAAGATCCCAGTAAAAAAATACTCCTCGGTTAGCATTCAGGGTTTTATGACATACCATACTAACACTTATACCGCCCATATTGGTTATACGTAAGAGCGATCAAATCTGCTCATCACTGAAAGTCTCTATTAGTATTGATCTTTCTCCCAGTTTTCTTTCGTTCTTGGGGGAGCCACTTGAACCAGTTACTACCTTACAGATTAAGAAAGGTGAAACCTTATGAAGGTCCTTATTATTGTGTACAACTATAAATCTGACATTTGCGTATTTCAGGAGTGATTTACCACCATTTAAATTATTTACCTCGGGACAAATCAAACAAAGCAGACTAAGGTCTTTTCAGAAGACTAATATTGGTGGTTTTTACAGGTGGACCACCAACCATCACAGGGTTTATCTGTGGAGTACTAATTTTGGTTCCATGAGTACTGGGGAAATATAGGATCACATCTACAGAGCCAACGTGTATAGAGGCTAGAGCTAAATACAACTGGGATTGCCCAAGTGGCCAGAGGACATCAATTAGAACTCACTATAAAGAACCATCCACCCATCGGCACAACAGCTTCCACCGTGGGTTACGGTTGCGTTTTGTTAGGGGGTCATAACACCACCAAGTGTAAATGTACTAAGGAACAGTGTAGGATGTTGTTGTGTAGTTGTGTAAGGGTATATGTTGTAATCGGTGTAGCGTATGTGTATAGTATAAAGTGTTCTGCAGCTCTGTGTGTAATGGGAAAACAAGCTGCAGAGGCTAGACCTGTGGGGGAGACCAACCTCAAATTCTTAAAGAACAAGACTCCTCGTCGGGGAAAAGAATTTGAATTATGATAAACTTTGCCACTTCTTTAAAATGTATAATAGTTTCCCAAATCCTCTATCAACTGATAAGACTGATAGCCTGGTACTAAGAATATACACTGCAAAACAGTAAAATACACATCAATAGACAGAATAAGATTATCTTAAAGATTAATCAATTCTCATTATAAAATACAAAAAAAAAAAAAATAAATAAAAACAGAATCTTTTTTTTAATAAACACAAACCTGATTACTAGAATATTCAGGAAGCTTATCCGGAGCACAAGGCATTACAGTATGATGATCATTAGAATCTCCTAAACAAACCCAAGTCAATTTAATGCTCAATTTTAAGTTTGGCAAATGTAATAAACGACAATCATCATATTTTGATGCCGTTCTAACATAAACATCAAGGTCACCTTTGAATACCACTTTAGCTGGAAAAAAAAAATTAAATATATTTTTTGTTAAATAATAATTAAAATTAAATTAAACAGTAGGACACAAAGACAAATAAATATTAAACAATTACTGAAATCAGCAAATTATGCTCAAAAACAGTTTACAAATAAAAATTTTTTACTAAAATCAAATTTATGACCAAAATGCAAAAAAAAAACTTGTGTATTTTAACTATATATTCCCACTATGCTCTATTGAATTTTAAACTCCACATCTGTCTGATGCAAGATATTATTTCCCACAGAATAATAATATGCAAAATATAGTAAAATTTATTTACTTCATCACTTTTAAATTTATCACCCATTTGACTGAATGTCAGTTTTCTAACTGTAGATTTACATGAAAAGTGAAAAACATGTGTTCTACATCACTTAACCTTAATTTTTATTTACAACTTCTTAAGATTTCTTTCTTTCATTCTTTTAGTGATAACAAATACCATATAAAAAGTAACACTGAGTATTATTGTTTACGTATTGAATACTTTATCATTTATAAAATGACAATGAGGATAGTTTAGAGTGAAAACAAAATAATATCCTTTGTTTATAATGGCTTGTATAATTAAACACTACTTCATGCTAATTAAAAGAAATACACACCTAAAACTGCAAATGCCAATGTTATACCAGTGTTATACCCACTTGGGTATAACACTGGTAACACAGGTTGGGTATGTTATACCCAACCTTTAACCGAGCTTGAGCCACCTAAGAATTAAAAATTTTTTGGCGAGTTAAAATATATTTTGCTTCTAATATTTCAATTTAAAACGTACATAGTGCACAAAAAATTGCAATATGTTAAAGAAAATGCGTAATTTATTAGGAATTCAAATACACACTAAATATAAGAAAAAAATATTTTAATGTGAAACCTGACACTGCATTTCTTCTGCCAGTTTCTTGTGCTCTGGTACATATGATGTGATAGCTAAATTCATGCAGTCATTCAAATGTTCATTAGTTATCCTGGACCTGAACGTTTATTTTAGCAAGTTCATTGTTGAAAAACTACTTTGGCAAAGTTAAATTGATTCAAAGCACGAGTGTAGCCTTTGAAAAGTTTCTTTTAAGAGTAGATATTTTTTCTCATCTACAAGTATCCAAAAATCTGTTTAATTATTTCCATTTCTAAATCAGTAGCATTTTTATTTATCATATTTGCATTTGTTGCGATATTTCAGAAATATTAGTATCAACAAATAGATTTAAAATGAATGAAACAATTGGCTAAATTTTACAAAAATCAGAAAATCTAATTTCAAAATTATATTTAAGTTCAGTGAGAGATTCAGAATATTTATTTGTATAAATTTTCTTAACGTAGTACTCCAAATTTGTAAAGTGACCAGTTTCATTCCTTTATTAGGGCTATTCATAAATTTAATTTTGATTTAAACGCACTGGTACTTCCTATTAATTCAATAATAGTTTTTTTTTTCTTTTCCATGAAGTTCAAGATTGGGTATATTCATTTTATTCATGTCTATAAGAAAGTCTAGATCAGATAACCAGCTATGATCACTAAGTTCTACATAATATTTGTTTCTAGATTCTACAAACTGTTTTATCTCTGCAAGAAGCTCTAAAAATTATTGCAGGAATTTTCCCTTACTAAGCAATTTACTTTTAGAATGCAACATTAAAGTTCCATACTCAGCATCGAGTTCATCGGTCAGTTTTTTGAATAATCTACTCTGAAGTAGTCTGCCATGAATAGAATTCACAATTTCTAGAACAACTTTCATGACGTCTTCATAATGCAGGACTTTTGTAAATAATACCTGTTGATGTTTGATGCAGTGGTAGTGAAAGAGATTTGAAAACTCAGCACTGTTCTTGCAAAACGTGATGAAGCCAACAGCAGAACCAACCACGGCAGGTGCACAGTCTGTTGTTGTGGACACATGTTTTTGAAGCGGAAGATTAATTTGTATAATGTGGTGTTAAATAACTTGGTATATGTCCTACCCACGTGTATTCCTTTTAATGGCAAAACTGGCAATATAACTTCCTTTGCTGAGCAATCGTTAAAAACCATCCTTACAAAAACATTTATTTGAGTTACATTGCAGGTATTTGTTGATTTTATCACACTGTAAACTTAGAAAAACACAATTTTTAATCAACTTTTAGTTGTGCTCTGATATTCTCAGACACTACTTCTACTCTATGAGTGACTGAATTTCTGGATAACTGAACTTCTTGGATAGCTAACATAATTTCATTCTTATTTTTAAATTCTTGATATAATATCTCTGATGCAGCAAGCATTGATTCTTTAATTATGTTGCCATCCTCAAAAGGTGTTTTGTGCATTGCAAGTATATGTGTAGTCTTAAATGATGCAATCATAGCAGCTTTCATTTTATTCACGGACCTGGTAAACAACGATTGTTTGGCAACTAATGTGGTTCTCATTTCTTTCAATTTAGATTTTTATAAACTGCTGTTAGGAGGATATTCAGTATCATATTTTTTTATGAACTGTTATGAAATGTTGTTCTCTGTTGTATTTTTTCTCAACAGTAACTGTTGAACCACAAATCAAACAAATACATTTGTTCTTAAAATAAATAAAAAAATATTTCTTCCCATTCCTCGTGAAAATTATAGTTGCATACACGTTTTTCTTTTTTTCTGGTTCCTGTGCCGACATGATTAAGGTAATCACAAAATAACTGCTTATATATAATAACGACTAATGTTATGATAAATAGAAACAAATATTTTTATACCTGGATGAAACCACTTATTACTTCATGCACAACTTCTGATAAATAAAAGTTCTGTATATACAAATATTACAAAATAATTCAACAAACCTACCTTGCTGCACTCTCAGTAGCTACTGGCCAGCATCAGCGCACAGCCACTATAAACTGAGATACACCAGCAAATCTCAAAGAGTGCTTTGGGTGATGCCGTTTCCAAAAGAAAATATTCCTGGTCAGTGGCATAATAATTTAATAAAACCGAAAAACTTTACAAATAATTGACCAAATTAATACCTGTAATTAATGTCTTTTTTCTTTCTATACATTAAAATAAAAAAAAATGTCTGAGAAACTGTGGCCATTAACTGCGATATTGTAGTTTATAGAGCAAATAAATTTTAGACATATCATACCAGAGTTGATAAAATGAGCTACATCAAAAGTTGCTGCGAGCCAACCATGGCTTGCAAGCTAGAGTAGGCACCCCCCTGTTATACCAATGCTAGCTAAGAAATCTTAGGTGACATTTAGAAATATTCATTAAACAACTACTGAGGAAAATGGTAGCAAGTTTTGACTGGTAAATAATGTAATGTATAGAGAAGTAGATCAAATGCTCATGAAATGCTTTTCATTATGGTACAAGAAAAAAAAGAAACAAAACTGTAGTTAACAGTACCACAACATACTTAGTATCACAGTACATTGCCACAGAAAATGAAAATAACTTTTTATTCTAAAAGAAAACAACAGACTTCTTTAAAAAATAAAAACTGATAAATTTAAAAAAAGTAAGTAAAACACTAATTTACTTTTTGTTATTATTTTAGTATTATAATTTTAGTATTTAATTTAGTATTTAGTATTATAATACTAAAATAATACATACTTCATAAGTTCTTTTTAATATGTAAACAAGTTTTACTTAATTTAAAATTTTTATAAAACAATTTTGACCTTCGTTTTCTTTGGTTAAAATAAATAAAAAATCATGAAACATCAATACCTTTCTTCTATACCAATGTAAACTTATATATAATTTTATGTTTCTTTATAATAATTATTTGGTTAAATTATCAATATTTGAGGTTTTTAAAATGTACTTAAGGAATAATTTATATTCATAATTTCTAGTCATAATTTTCCCATTTTTCCACTACTGAGGCCCCTCATTTATAGAGGTTCTACTGCAGTTCTGTTTTTCAATAAAATATATTTAAAATTCTCAAGGAGAAACAAGCAAATAACAGGTGTCTCAAAAAGGATACAACCCTAAGATTAAGAAGGTAGAAGTCATGCATAGGTAAATTTTACTTCTCCCTACCTGTCAGTTAGCAACACTATACTTGAGGTTAAAAGCTTGTAACAGATGAAATGTTCTTCTTGTGCACTATTGCGATACCAGTATAAATTCGTCTCTAATGTGTTAACGACATCATTTTCCAAGGACGAATGTGTATTTATTATTGAGTATACAAATCTTACAAATGAGTGATAGACAAGTTTCGGATAAAATTTCCCAATTCTTCAGTTCCTAATAAGTCAACAATATCGCGTTTGATTAATAAATTTTGTGAGACCAGGAGTGTACATGATTGGAAAAGCACAGGTCAAGCATCACTGTTAACAGTAGAAGTTCTGGAGGCTGTGAAAGAATGTTTGACTCACTTGCCCAGAAGATTGCTCAGAATGTTATTTTCACAGCCTTGGCTTTCACTATCTATAGCTTTTAGGTTTACTTAAAAATTACAACTGCTTGCTTATCGCATCAGTGTTGTTCAAGAACTGAAAGATATAGAACATGGAAAATGTTTACAGTATTGTCATTGGTTTTGTTTTGTTCATGACAACAGTATTGAAAATCTGTATCATGTTTATTTCAGCACGATGAGGCACAGTTTCACTCAGATGGCTACATTAATAGCCAAAACTGTCAGATATGGAGCACTGAAAATCCTCATGCATTTCATGAACAACCATTACACACATATAAAATTTGTGTTTAGTGTGCAATCTCCCGGCATCATGTAATATGGCCTTTATTTTTTGACAAATCTGTAGATGGTATGGTTTATTGCAACTAATCGAATAATTAATTGCTGCGTTAGATTTATACGATTGAGAATGTTGGTTCCAGCAGGATAACGCAACACGTGATACTGCTAATGAAACGCTAGATATGTTACGGGAATTTTTTGGCCATCATTTGATATGAAAAGGGTTGTGTCTTCCAAGATCTCTAGATCTTACATCAGCAGACTTTTCCTCTGGGAGTATTTAAAAAGTGTAGTTTTTAGAAACAATCCTCATACACTTGACAAATTGAAGGCTAACAAAGTGAAAGTGAGATTTCAAAAATTAATGAGGAAACATTACAAAAAGTGGCTGCAAGTGTTATGAAACGTGTACGAACCTGCATTAGGATCACAGGAAATCATTTTGAACATCTATTGTAAAGTTATTAAAGGTAATTTGGATATTGTTGTATAAGTACTCTATTTAACATTAAAATGTTTATAATAAATTCAAGTCATCAAACAAAGGGGTTGCATCCTTTTTGAACACCTGTTACTTTCTTTTAAAATAGCCACAATACACACTGTAATTTTAAAATTAATCCTAAAAATCAAAAGAATATGAAAGATTTATTTTAACAAAAATATTTATAATTTTTCTTAAATTAAATCTTTATTAAATTCTCAAGACAGAGAAATTTTATAATAAAAAAATATACATTAACAGTAGGAAAAAAATTATTATTATTATGAGTAATATATTTCTACTCATTAATTTAACAACAAATAAATAATTAATTTAATAATAAAAATAAATGAAAATACCATTAATCCAATCCATTGCAACATTGCTCCACGTAATTTCCATTTCTTCAGTAGTATTGTAAGGATCTAATGACGCATGCAGAAGTACTGTTAACTGTCTAATAAACATAGTTAAACGACCGTGAATTAAGAAACGCATTTTATCCCAAAATGATAATGGGGGGCTAGGATCAAGTGAAGGCCGTGATATTTTTTCAAAACCTGAAATAAAAATAAAACAATTCCATTAAGTAAATGAATAACATTCAATAATTCTATATGTTATAGAATTAATTTCTTAAGTAAGATGGTACTAATTCCAAAATACAAATAGATGATAAACATATTATTAAAGCCATGTTATAAATATAATATTTCATAAACATGATACTCTTAAATTAACCTTTACCAAAGCCTATTAATCCAAAATAGATTTTAACTTTAGAATGAACTGGTTGTCATTGAAACATAGCACTTGCTCAGAAGCCACCAGTAATGTACAATCTCATTACATCTCCATCAGCTACTCATTCTGTTTAGCACTGTTTAATTAGGTGATCAATAAATCATGGAGCCAATCATCATTGCTCCTTCTAACAGGTTAGGTATATATCATGATTAATTCTTTGCAAAGGGCCACTGAGATTCATTAATAATAATTGTGTCATGTTTACAAGCTTTAGAAGTCAATTAAAAAAAAATGGCAAGGATATTTCTGAGGATTTTGTTTTGCTGCACAACAATAATAATTGACCCACACTCAGGTCACATACAAATTGTACTTTCAACTGTTTAACAGGCAGCTTTTAGACCCCCTACAGCCTAAAGGTTTAATTAAGTGACTAACATCTCTCCATCAAGATAAAGGTCTGGCTATTAACTTAGTTATTTGAAACCGATGAAGAACTTATGGATACACTTAATAACCCTTCACCTTCAGGATATGCAGTCAGTTGGTTGCATATTCTGAGGATGGAGTTCTTTGATGAAAGTCTTCTTAAGTTGATGTTCAGTATAATAAGTGTCCCAATGTGAATGGCAAATATATGGAAAAGTAACACATATATCTAGGATAATTTATTATTTAATAAATTTTTAATCTCAACTTACTACTTATTTTCTATTCTCCACTTATTTTCCTATTTGTTTATGCTAATTCATGGACATCAATATCTTCTAAGAATAATAAAATTGAAGATATAACACAGTGAACTGGACATGCACTATTAAATTTGTTCTCTGTTTTACTAATATTTCAACCAATTGGAAATGAGAGAGAGAAAGAGTGTGTGTGTGTGTGTGTGTGTGTGTGTGTGTGTGTGTGTGTGTGTGTGTGTGTGTGTGTGTGTGTGTGTGTGTGTGTGTGTGTGTGTGTGTGAACATCAGAATTACTACTTAAAGAAAGAATGATAGTCCACTTTAAACTAAGGAATATAGGTTTTTAAAATAAGAAATCAATACCTAAATATATGGGAAGTATGGTTAATTGGAATAATATAAAACCTTATTAGTTTGAATAAATTATCCATAGAGATGCTTTTATACATTGAAAATTTTCGATAGTAGAATGCAATGAAGAAAAATAAAATCACAGACACATTAAACCATTGGGAGACCAGTTCTAACACACAGGACTAAAACATGGACTTTAGATAAGAGAATAGTAAAGAAACTTATTATTTTTTAGTTTGTAAATAAGATATAATTTTAAGAGAATAAGAAAATTAATTTTTGTGTCGCTGCAGGAGGTCAGACAGTTCAGGTGAAAAAAGAATGTTGAATTGCAAAAACTGTACAAAAAGATATTTATGGCAGCAGTAATAAGGAATAGAATTGAATTGTTTGGGCATGTGTGAAGGAAACAAGGAAACAGTGAAAAAAGTAAATAAATAAAAAGTATATGAAGGAAACTGAAAGGGAAGCGAGTATAGAGAGGTTCAAGCTACGATAGGGTGTGGAATAAGGAAGGACCTGGAGACGTTTGGAGCCAATGACAATATGGCAAGTGGCAGAGAGGTACAGATGAGATTAAGGAGACAATGAAACAACTTCATTTTGTTTGGTCAGCTAGTTAAGGTAAAATAAAAACAGCATAGGAAAAGTAAAAATTACATTAAAAGATTAGCAAAATTCTATAAAATAGTAAATAAAGTTAATGGTTATACAGGGATGAGAGGAAGAAAATAATAAAATAAATTTAATCTAAATTAAGTGAAAAATGAAACCGAACCTCAAAAATATATATATGAGGTCTGTTTAGAAAAAAACAAACATTTTTAATTATGTGCCAACAGAGATTTTAGTGAAGTGCAGTTGGTAGCATTGTGTTTCGCATAACCTCCTCTGTAAGCACATGTTCTTGGATTGGTGATATCTTTTTTGGTTTTTGTGTTATTGTTATTTTAGTGTAACATGTTCAAGTGTTAGTAGCAATTTTTGTAATGTGCTATGTTCAGGAGCAACGATACAATGTAAAATTTTGTGTGAAACTGGGGAAAACTTTCAAAGAAACGTTTCAACTTTTGAAACAAGCTTACGGAGATGATTTTTTGGGTTGTACGCAATGTTACAAATGGTTTTCATGATTTAATAGTGGTTGTCAGTCAATTGAAGATGACCCTCAGCAAGGAAGGCCTTTGACTTCAACTGATGACACACGTTCAGAAAATCAACGATCTGATGTGTGCAAATCGCTGATTGATTGTCAGAGAACTTGCAGAACAGGTTACCATCTCAATTGGATCATGCCATGACATTTTGACTGAAAAATTGAACACGTACTGAGTGGACATTTGTCAGCAACTTCTTAACAAGCCAATGACGATAAAACATTCATGCAAAGGATCATAACAGGAGACAAGAGCTTGGGTTTATGGCTATGACATCGAGACAAAAGTTAAATCGCAATGGATTGGCAAAGGATCTCCATGTCCCAAGAAAGCCTGTCAGTCTCATTCCAATATCAACGTGATGCTCTCTGTTTTTTCAAATTTTAATGGTATTGTGCATTTTGAATTCTTGCCTTAAGACGAAACACTGAACCGTGCATACTATCAAGGCATTTTACAATGGTTACGTGAAAAAATCCACAAAAAAGACCAGAGTTGTGGTGAGGTAAGTCATGGTTCCTTCATCATGATAATGCATCCACACTCAGCTTTGTCAATTCAACAGTTTTGTGCTAAAAATCAGGTGACTATCCTTCCTCAGCCCCCCTATTTGCCAGACCTGGCTCCTTGTGACTTTTTCTTATTTCTGAAATTAAAATCAGTGATGAAAGGACGCTGTTTTGAGACTAATGATGAAATTAAAGCAAATAAGTCATGGACATAAAGACCATTTCAAATGAAGCTATCCAGGACTGCTTCACAAAGTGGAAATACTGCTGGAAAAAATGTGTGAATAGGAGAAGGGAGCACTTTGAAGGGGACAAGGTCCAATAATCTGTAAAATTAATAATAAAGAATAAAAAAAATAAAGTTCAGTTATTTTTTGAACAGATTTCATACTTAGAAAATTTATTTTTTAAAGGGTTTAGTGAGTGTATCCAATATAGTTAAATATATGACTACTATTATATTTTTAAAAAAGGAAAATGTGATCCTACTTACTTAAATTACATTGTGCAATAACAGGTTCCCAACAAGGACCAAATGCATAACTGAAATGTTCTACTTCACAATTGAAATCATGGTAGAACTTGAGTGATGTCATGCTTCGTTCGATAACAGCTTCACCCCATGGATCTCCAAGCTGAATTGTAACACCCCTTTTTGCTATGAAAAAAATAATTGACAAATGAAAAAAGAAAGTATCTTTAAAAAAAAAAATAACACAAATATTATTATCTAATTAAACCAAATATATGGGGGACATTCAATAATTAAAGAGACAAATTGATGTAGGGAAAAACACTGTGTATTTTTACAAAATGTCACTTTTACTACTTCTCAACATAATCCCCACCAATATTAATACACTTGTTCCAATCATGAACTAGTTTTTTATACCTGATGCAAAGAAGTCTTTGTCTTGTTTGAGCCACTTTCCCACAAATTCTTTGACCTCGTTGTTGCTGAACTTTTTTCCATGTAATGCTTGCTTAAGTGGACCAAACAAATAAGAATCCAAAGAAGCCAAATCTGGACTGTAGGGAGGATGTGGTAGTATCTCCCAACCCATTTTTCCAATGATTTCACAGGTCAGCTGGGCGGTGTGAGAGCGAGAGCATTGTCATGTAGCAATATCACACCTTTTCTTCGAGATCCATGACGTTTATCTCTCATCGCTGGATTTACTTTTTTCATCAGCATGTCTGAGTAGTAGACACTGTTTACTGTACGCTGATTTCACAAATAATCAGAAAAGACAACACCTTGGGCATCCCAGAAGACGGTCAACATGACTTTTTCTGCTGATGCTTGCGTTCTGAATTTTTTTTCGGACAGGTGAGCTGGTGTACTCCATTCCATGCTTTGTCTTTTGGACTCTGGTTCAAAATGGTGAATCCAAGTTTCATCACACATTAAAATCTTGATTAAAAAAGGGTCACCTTCCCTTTCATAGTGTTCTATCAAGTCTGTACATACTTTGAGTCTTGTTTCCTTGTGTTGTCGCGTTAACTCTATCAGGACCCACCTTCTTCTTTTTCCTGTTTAGCCTCCAGTAACTACCGTTCAGGATAATACTTCAGAGGATGATATGTATGAGTGTAAATGAAGTGTAGTCTTGTACATTCTCAGTTCGACCATTCCTGAGATGTGTGGTTAATTGAAACCCAACCACCAAAGAACACCGGTATCCACGATCTAGTATTCAAGTCCGTATAAAAATAATTGGCTTTACTAGGGCTTGAACGCTGGAACTCTCGACTTCCAAATCAGCTGATTTGGGAAGACGCGTTCACCACTAGACCAACCCGGTGGGTCATCAGGACCCACCTTGCACATGTTTTTCTGTACTTGAGCTTGTTACCAAAAATGTTATGAACTGTACCAACAATTACTGCAACTGTTTTTGCTATATGTTCAACTGTAATACGTCAGTCTTCACGAATAATGTCGTCAATACGGGTTTCAAGCAAAAGAGTTGACATTTCAACTGGTCGGCCAGGACATTGCGCATCAGACACTGAGGTTCAACCGTTTTTGAACTGTTCTACCCACTTACAAAAATTTCCATGGTTCACACAACTCTCACCATACTATAAAATCATTCAAGAAAAGATTTTAGCCAGTTTTTCACGTTCAGAAAGCAAAAAACAGATCACTGAACAATGTTCAAATAATGTGCAAACTTCAAATGGACATGCCATTGTTAAATGCAATATTGAGTTTATAAACAAAACAATTTTTATCCGTCAGCTGTTCTCAGCTTATCCCAGTGATGCCAACCTAAAGTCATGAAAGTACAAAACTCCTCCTACAAACTGTTTCATTTCTACGTCAATTTGTCTCTTTAGTTATTGAATGTCCCTCGTATAAACATATATCGAGGAGTATTTTTGAAGTAAGAACAATTCTGAAATAAATAAAAAATATTTTTAAATATAAACAAACTTTATTACTTTCATATAAAAACTATATTTATTTACTATTTTTCTACATAGCTGCCTTCAACTTCAGAAACATTTATCATAGCATTTCACTAGCCTATTCAAGAAATTCCACTGCCACCAACTTAAACCACATAATTACACCATTTTTCAATTCATCGTCATCATTAATATTTTTCATTTTGTTAAATATAATTATATATTAGAAAGTACTTTTATTTTAATATCTATCTATGAAATTATATTTATATCAGTAAATATGCTAACTATTAGGTTTTCTTTATTCAGAATAATTTATCAATACTGCTTGTATGGGAGAAAGTTCATCAAGTTATGTAAAAGTTGTTTTGTGTAAAGGTTATTTCAAATATCAAGAATAGTTTGTAATCATTTTAGATTATATTAAATGAATTAAATAAATAACATTTTTAATTGTGCCGAAGAAATATCTACAAGAGTAAAATACGTGCATTAATTATTTTCAAAACTGTTTAAAATAATATTACAGAAATGAATTGTTCTTATATACTGCCTTATTATTTTTCTTATTTTTAATATTATATATAAAAATATATTTATTATTATGAGCATTGGGAGCAGAATGCCAATCACATAAATGTTAAAAGCGGTGAAAAGGAAAAAGTAATGTTAATACAAGGTTTGGCTATTAAATAAGGAGACTGATGTAATTTTTATTTTATTTTAAATTTATACATATTTAGTTATTATCCCCTTCAATTTACACCTCTCCTCTATCCCTACAACGCACCATGCGAATTTCCCATTGTTCGAAACAGTGCTGGAAGTCTTCTTCTGTGAGCTCTTTCATGATGCGTGCCGCCTTTTCTTTAACAGCTTCAACGGTCTGAAATCTAGTTCCTTTTAATCCAGATTTGACTTTGGGGAACAGATAAAAGTCACATGGTGCCAGGTCAGGCAAATAAGGCAGATGGTCTGACACTGGGTTGTTATACTTGGCTAGAAACGTCTTGACAGACAATGCAGTGTGAGCCGGTGCATTGTCCTGATGAAGAACTCATGACTTGTTCTTCCACAATTCAAGTCGTTTTTTTTTTTTCACGGAAGTGAGCAGAGACCTTGAATAAAGACAAGAATAATTAACCGATGGTCAGATCAGATCAGATTACCAATTTTTTCAATATTTTTATCTGTTTTTGCCACGGAAGGGTGATCCAGTCAAACATCATTTTCAACGTCTTCTCAGCCATCTTGGAAACGCTTAAAGCAGTCAAAAACCTGCACACGTGATAAACATTCATTGCCATATATACTTTTTTTAATATAAGATAAGTTTCAGTAGTGGCTTTTCCAAGTTTCATATGAAATTTCATGACAATTTTTTGCTCTAATAAAATACCATTTTTTTCGGCAAAACAAAAAAATAGATGCTATCCAAACGAAGGCATGGCCAGACTAATATGTCTACAGAAACTGTAGTGGCAACAATCGAACAGGAGGCTTCATGCTACACAGATGCTGGTCGAACAAATTTGGTGCATGCACAGTTCTTCTGTAGCAGCATTAGTCTCGTTATTTAATAGCCACACCTCGTATATTAAGTAAATAACTATAATAAGTAAATTATTAGAAAAATAATATTTAAAAAAATGTTTAAAAACTTGCTTATACTTTTTATACATCATACTTTAATCAAATTATTTTCATGCATTGCATGAGTTTAATCAGTAGGTTAATTTGGATTTCAAAAGATAAAATCATACATTGAAATTTTTAATATATTCATAAAATATCAAACAAATTTTCAATCAAACATTAACTATACAAAGTAACAAAATAGTGAAGTTTTTGATTATTGAAATACAACTGTAAATTAACAAAACTCTTTTTTGTCGTATATATACATTTTACAGATTTATCCTCGTACAGGTGGATGTTTGCAAAAGTAATAGTGGAATATTGTATTGTCACCCGGCCTCAGTAACTGTGCAAAATTTCATCAATCTGCAATATCAGGAAGTATGTAAAATTAAGGATGCAAGATTTGAGGACAAACATGAAGAAAAAAAATTGAAAAAATATTGTGAGTTAAAACAAACCAAGTAAAAATGAAGACATTTGTTTGAAGAAAACCTGATGATGATGATGTGGTCAAAATTGTCATTTAATTCTTCCTTCCTTTTTTCCTATTTAGCCTCCGGGAATTACCGTCAGGTATTACTTTAGAGGATTAATGAGGATGTTATGTATGAGTGTAAGTGAAGTGTAGTCTTGTACAGTCTCAGGTCGACCATTTCTGAAGTGGGTGGTTAATTGAAATCCAACCACCAAAGAACACCGGTATCCACGATCTCGTATTCAAATCCGTATAAAAGTAACTGCCTTTACTAGGACTTGAACGCTGGAACTCTCGACTTCCAAATCAGCTGATTAGCGAAGACGCGTTCACCACTAGACCAACCCAGCGGGTAAGTCATTTAATTCTAATTTTGGCAAATGACACAGCTGTGAAATTACTAACCACCTTAGCTGTAGCATTTATATTACAGATTCAACCATTTATGTTATTCTTAATATCTGTGTTTATAATACTTGTTTCTGTATGATACTGGACATTTTCATTTTCTTTTCATTACACTCATATGATACTTTTGTAAAAATAAATACCATTCACATGTCTTTGAATATACTACCAAATCAGCATTTTTCATATGAATTTAACTTTGCTGGATTGCTTATGGTGTTTATTTATGTTCTTTTAGTGTTTATTTTATATATTTAGAAAATCAATTTTTGCATGTTTTGTACATAACTTCTAATTTTTTAATGAAGTCAAATATTATGTGTGAAAATGGCTAAAAACTGAATTGATTGATGATAAAGAGAAAAATCAGACCAACATTTTGCTTGCAATATATACTAAATTATTATTTTTTTTTTTTACTTTAATCTAAATAAAATACAGAACTCATAAAAATCAAATTAGTGTTGGTATTTTACCCAGTTTTTTGATTAGGTTAAAAGCTACTAAGAAATTTTTGGTTTTTGAAATTAACAGAGAAACATCAATGAACAATTGAAGTAATGTTCATCAATTAATAAAATTTAGAATTTTCTGTTGGATTTGATGTGCTATGAAATTAGATGAAAACTGAATTTTCTGATTTAAAAAGGATTGTGTGTGTACGTCCCTTAAAAAGTACTTCCAATTTTAGTACTTTTCCCTGCCACTTACAAGGTTAAAATTCTCTACAGTAATAAGACTTTTGTAAATATATCATTAAAATAATAAAATGTAATCAATGTATGAGTGAAACACTCATTGGCATTTGTATGAATATTTTTAGTAAAATTCATATAATAAATATAGTGATGACAATTACCTCTTCTTGTAGCAACTTGTTCAGCTCCAACAAGCCTGCCCCATAAATGTAGTTGTCCAATATCAAGCCATGGTTGTGGGAAGTCGCGCAACTGGAATTTCCATTCTCTACAACTGGCTGTTACCGATCTACACCACAATGTTACAAACTCTACTCCTTCTTCTGGCCATGGTCTACCACATCCAGTGAAAAAAAAACAAAAAAATTTAATTAATTTTGAAAAATATCCAATTTGAAGGTAGTATAGAGTTACAAAAAGAAGTTTCCAAAAAAAAAAATGTAAATTTTCTTTTGGGAATTATTTTTATTCCCATATGAACAACTTTGTAAGTACATATGCAAAAATGTCAAAAAATAGTTATTTTTTATAAATGTTTACAACAGCATTAACTACCATAACAATTAACCATTAAATGTGATCAAAAAAGAAAATTATTTCCAAACATAACTTACCAGAACAATTTAATGTTGGCTTCATAGAGGTACAGTTCATAAAATATATTTTTGTTGTTTTGTTATCATTTCACTTAAATTATATAAAAGTTAATCCCTGGAGTTTTTTTACATGTAATTAAACCATCAGGTAGCATGGAGTTAACAGTTTACCATCTTTTCTGAGACCAAAGATAAATGTGTTTATAAATGTTATACCGCATTGAGCCAGTATCAATTTCTAATTTATAGTACCTTTTTCAAAAGATAGAAAACTGATATTATATTGATAATCAGCCATATAGCTTTCATTTATATAATCTCAGATGTATGTCAATATTTTTTACAATACAAACAAAAATATTTAAAATTTCCAGTTGGAAATTGTGGAAACCACTAAGGCATAATATTTAAGATATATCAGTTGATAAACTAGAATGAAAAATGATGCATTCATTATTACAATGACCACTACTTCTGAATATATACAGGGATACTTACATTTCCAAAAAAATATTTTGAGTTTTTTTAATACATTTACATTAGATTTTTCTATTCTTCTCAACCCCCAAAAGATTAGAAAAGGCTTCCCATAACACCCTCATATTAACAACCTAGTTAATCAACAACACATAAAGTCCAGTTTTCTAGTTCTCTGGAAGACAATTTTTGGATAAAATGGTTTCAATAAATATATTTCACAGGATTCTTCATATCAGAATTATATGTTATCATTATTATTAGTTAACTCTAATAGCACAGCTGCCAGAGCTACTAACCTCCTAAACTATAATAATTAAGCATTACATAGCAATAATTAAGCATTGCAAATATAATACAAATGTGTTCTGGTATATGTGTTATACATATGCCGAAAGTATGCAGCTTGTTACATTGAAATTACTGTTTGAAATGGATTTTCTTTGAAAAATACGTCTTACTTGAATTACATTTTCTTTTAAAGCTAATATACTTCATGCTGCAGTGACCACATACGAGTACACATTTTTACTACGCAATAAATAATTTGTTTTAAGGCTATACAATATAAACCATCCCTAAAAGTGATATACTATTCAAAACAACAAGAACTGTTTTCAATACAAAATCAATGTAAAAAAAACAGTTACGTTTAGTTTACATTCCTATGTCATATATAGAGACCAGGTTACATACAACATAAAATGCTTGAAATATGCAAGAAGAATGCTTAAAATATGCATGAAAAGTGTCAAAATATACAACTTTAAACAATAAAAAATTAATAATTATTAGTTTTTTATTTCAAAATCAGCATTAACAAAAACATTTTGTTTACTTGAGTAACATTTTGTTACTTTTGTAAACATAAAGAATCAGGTACTATTCCAAATGTTCAGTAGTAAGACTGTGTCTTCGATCACTCAAAATATTTTTATAAGTGGAAAAGGATCATTCCACATTCACTGAGGTAACTGGGCAGTATATGAATTTGGGTGCTACGTTAGTACTTATTGTTTCTGGCAAAAGTTCACCCATCCCATTAATAAAACTATCAATTTTACATAAAGGTTCAAAGCCTGGGTTATTGTTCAAATGTTTTCTTTAAGTTTACACAGGAATACCTCTGGCAGTGCAGAGTTCATTTAGCGGATTTTATTCATTAACTGAATAGATTCAGTCAACGTCAAACCTTGAGTTTCAAGCTTTTTAATACCGGCAGTTATGTGGGGAAAATGAGTGCTAATCACAGCTATGTTTTTTTTTTTTTATACTAGAATCGTTAAATGCTTCCTTGGACTGACAAACTGCCATAGCCTCTGCTCTATCAAAGTTGTATACTACATCTTTGATGGCCTTGAAATGTTCATTGTAAAACAGTACAGCTTCAACCCACATTCACCATCGAGTTACCACTGGTTTGGGAGGCATGGTATACATTAAACCTTGCTCAAATAAATAAAAAACTAAACTAATACAATGAGCGCGTCAACAATAACTTGCATAATTTAATTGCCGAATGGGAGGAGTGCTGCAGTAAGCGTGTGCAATGCAGAACGGTATCATCCATCTTTGTCTCGAACGAGTCTGTGTTTTATTTGGCCTCATAATAATATCCTACCAAAACCATAGATGCACAGCTGCTAAGTGTGCTCTAAGAGCTGTGCGGCTAATAGGTTTGGCTGGCTACAATGTAAGATTTCATTTATTAACTAGGTACCCTACTGAAAAATATTATAAATATAGCGAAAATATGCATCATCACTAGATTCTACAGAAAATATGCAATAACTGGTGAGAATGAGCTTAATATGGAAATGCATATAATCCAGTCTCTAATCATACATATATATCTACATACTCTAATTATATGATCCAAAGTACAGAATTAATAAATAAATTAAAGTATATAATTGTAATTGTTTATACTATTATTCATGTTCATGATATTTTACTTTGAACTAGGTATGTTGATATTTTTACGGTCTATAATCCCATTATATATAATGAAAATCTAATAATTTTGAACAAGTTAAATTCTTACCATAATGATATGAAATTTACTTTTGAAATTGATAAAGTAGAAGAATAAATTAGTTAGATGTTAGTAATGAAATCAATAATAAAAATAATTAATTAATAACTTCAGTATATAAGAAACCCACAACCAACAAAACCACCATACATAGATATTCAAATCATCCATGGTCACACAAAGTTAATACATACACACACGTGGTTATAAGAGCAATTAATTACACAAAGTACAATGAAAATAATAATAAATTAAATAAAGAAATAGATATAAAACAAATTGCTAAATATAATGGTTATAATGAATGAATCTTTAGTAGACTATACAAAAAAAAAAACTTGTCAAAACAAATAACAATAATAATTAATGGTTTTGGTGATTAAATTATAGAAAAAAAATTATAAAAAGCAGAATAAAAAATACCAAGATAATTATACTAAGATACAACATCAAAATAACACAAAAATTAATAATAATTTATACCTAAAACACAACTATACAAATAAAATAATAGAAAAAATTATTAACTTATGATAAAAATAAATATAAAAAAGCATACAAACCAAATAATCAAATTATAAAATATTTAAAAAATAAAAATAATAGAGAGGAATTTAGAGGAATACACAAAATTAAGTGCAATGACTGTAATAATATTAGTAAAGCCAATAGATCATTCAAACAAAGATTTTCAGAACATTACACAACAAACAAAAACAAAAAAAGAGCTACATCTGATGTACCTAATCATTTGTTAGAACATTACAGAGTGCAAAAAAATTTAGATTTTACATATCAAATATGTAACAATGATAAAAAAATGAATATATTAAAAAAATATTACATTTATAAATATAAAATGAAAAACCACCAGATCACATCTGAAGATGATGATTTAATTAAAACATAATTATAATACAATCTAATGGTTGCTAATAATAACAGTAGAACAAAGGAAAATATGATATTTTAAATATTACATCTTTCCAGAACTGGACACCAGGATTTGTATATTTATCTACAATAAATTTCAAAATTTTAAAAAAAGAAAGTAATTTTGACAACTTATAATATAAAATATGTTTTAATGTAATTATAGAATTTACTAACAACTGAAGATGCAGGATCTTGTGAAAATCGATTCTTGGAATTAATATGGTAAGTTTAACTAAAATCTATTAACTGTGTTTTGGTGGTTTTAAATATGCTTGCGCATGCGCACACGCACACACAAGGGTCTTTCGGTAAGTAAAAAGTTTTTTTATTTTAGGTTATAACAAATTTACTGTATTTATTTTAACTTTAATATATGTATCAAAATGTATATTTTTTAACCTATTTGTTTTTGTATCACGCATTTGTCAAATCATGGCACTAATTTTTTTGTGTTATCGTCAAAGAAATCTGTTGCCAATACATTTAAATTGCTAATTTACATGAACATTAAGCTACTCATAAACAGCCGTCTTGACGTCATCACTTTCATAGCGGTTCCTACTGAGAAATGTCTTCAATTTTTTAAACAGGTGGAGATCGATTGGAGCTAGATCAGGAATGTATGGCAGATGATCAAAAACATCCAATCCAAAACCTTTGAGAAGTTCACAAGTTTTTTGGCGACATGTAGACGTGCTCATCATGAATAGATATTCTTCCTACCGTAAATAATACGTAAACAATAAATGCTATCATTTTCTTATGTTTACTTCATTCATTACAGTCACCATATATAGCAGTAATCTGATGAGAATTTCCAAAGGACGAACACCTTGCACATTCAAAAAATGTATATACCTCAACAGTTAGCAAAATTTTCAATTTTTTATTCATTATAAACACATGTAAAATCACTCCGTGTCAGAGTACAATTATGAAATTTCATACAGTGTTAATAGAAATGAGACCAGCTAGCCTTGACCAATAGTTGTGAGTAAAATAGCAATGCACAAACAGTTCTTACTTTTTGGACGACTATAGTATATACGTTTTGCTGCATTTCTTCTAATTACAGTAATATAAGTAAAATAAATTATAACCAATCACTTCATATGTAGTAAAATTTATTAATTAAGCAAATTCAACCATGCACGTTTCACTAATTTTAATTTCTTATACTTTGGTTAATATTGATTAGAACAGATTAAATAAAACGTTCTCTTTAAAGTTGATTGTAAAACTTTTAAAATAATTTACAGGAAAAATTTATTTAACCATTATATATAATAAATATATCATCTTCTATACTGAAATTTCTGTTAATCTTTTTTTGCCCAAAAAAATCATTAACTCAGTCTGATTTGTTAGACCTTGACAAACTGATTTATATTATTTAAAACGTTTTTAAAAAATGAAAATTACAGAAACGGTTTTCCAATTAATTTTTATTTTTGAGTTGCTTCTGAAAATCTGTCATATTTTTTGTAATAAAGAAGATCTTTTCAGAAAACTGTGGCAGTTTCTATTACACTAGCAGTTTCATAAAAATTAAAGAAAATACTATTGCAAGAAAGTATTATTTTTATAAGCATTACTTACGTATCACAATCAATTTCTGTCATTGTATTAACAACATTTTCCGCTCCATGAATAGATGGATCAGCAAGAGCTAACAATTCTAAATCAGACATAATCCAAGCAAAAAGACGTGTTCTAGTCCCAGACTGCATCATTTTTCGTGACCTTTGAACATATATTTTACCGTTCATACTATTTAAATTGGCATATAATTCTTCAACCTTACCGGATGGCAACAATAAACGAGATTTGCACATATCTGCTACCTGAAATGTGTAAAGTTTTACTTAAATAAACATATAATGTAATCACAAAAAGTGTCAAATTATTAAAAAAATAAGATAAGATCTGCCTTTAAAGAGCTTTATATCACTCAATCTTTTATTAAATAGAAAATAAAGTAACTTCTGTAATACCAATTTTAAACAAACTTTTTATCTTTTTCCCATAGTCCAACATTTCTTTTTTATTAAAGAAATAAGTAAAAGATTAATTTTGATTACATATATAATTTGACAATCCTGAGTAGTGTATTGCACATTTAAAATGAAGTAACAATTAAAAAAAAAAACCCTATTTATTTACTAATAACAAACTGCCAAGATTTCTTTTTAAATATTTAAAATAAAATATACAAGAAAGAAGAAATTAGTAAAGGAGATCCTTCTAATTAACAGTAAAAATAATAATTAAAACTATATACACAAACCAGTTATTCATTAATTCCAATAAGCTCCACATCAAATGCTTTAATAAATACATAGAAAAAAAATAAAGGAATCTTACTTTGGCGTCCAACATCTTTTGTCTCTTAAGACTTTCCTTATATTCATCAACTAAAAGTTCATAATTATCACGAAGCCTGACTTCAAACGGATCATCACTCATTTCAAATACAAATTCTGTAACCTAACAGCAAAAAAGAGAAAAATAAATTTTAAATATATTAAAAAATAATATTAATTATGAGTAAAATAATAAAAAATAACAAATATTTTGTTAATAAATGTAATTAGATAAAATAATAATAATAAATAAACCGTATAAAGTGATCAGAACTCACTGAAAGGAACTTTCACCTGGAGATCATCTTCAAGCTTTTATTTTTTTACAATTTGTACCAATGTTATAACTCAAGTATTGTAAAACCAACTTGAATGGATTCTTTTACCATTGTTTTCAATTAACTTTAAGAATGGTTTTATGCACAAATTTATTCACATAATTTCATTATTGAATGAGGAATAAAGTTTAGAGGATATGTGGTATTCAAAAAATAATTTTTTGTAAAGTATTTTTTTTTTGAGATGCTGACTTAATCACGTTCTATAGGAGATAGCTAGCATATGGTTCTTGTGATTAATTTAGTTATATTATTATCTAGACTGTATTAATGACAGTTCTCAACCACTCTAGCCTTAAGATATCACATATTTTTAGACCTATCTACAAATATGTTTTATTTTGCATAGTAAATGTCCATCGATTATCTATTAAGAGTATCTCCCTTTTCACATTCTGCAGAGTCCTGAAACTGTTAGAATAAATAATAATAATAAACTTAAATAATAATAATAAACTTCAAAATCTTTGCATTCTCACATTTCCTCCTTCCAGTCTCGTGGAAGTAAAAAGGTTCCAATACAAATTCACAATTTTCAAATCATTATCACCTATTATCTAATAAACATAAAAAATCATCCAGTCCAATGTTCTTTAGAATTGTAGTCACCTTCCATACTCAACAGTATAAAAAAATACTTATCAATAAAACGAGTTATGTCACATCCATATTCCAATTCAATTACTCTTTGTAAAAAAAAAATCACCCTGCAAGTAGGGGGATGTAGCTACTGGGGCTACTGACAGTGTTGTTGAGGTACAATATGGTTATGTTAATAAGTTCTATACATTGATCATTCTTTCTATGAACTAGAAATCTACACTTAAAAATTATAATTAAATTATATTAAAATCTACTCTTTAAAATATATTAAAATTTAAATTACATTAAAATCTACTCTGTACCCACTAGAAATCTACACAGTCAAAGGAACTGAAGAGAATGTTCTGAACAACCAATCTATGTTCTGGTAAATGACAAACTGTACCTGTTTCACATTAACAGTAAGATTCATTCAGTGATAGAAGCATTGACCTTTCTTCTGCAAAATGTTAATAAATAATCAGGGAAGTTTAAATATCAAAGACAGAATCTATCACTAAATTTTGTACGATTCTAACAGATTTTTAATTTCCTTCTGTCTACTTTTACTTCTTCTTCTTTTACTTCTGTTTACTTCTTAAAATTTCTTCGCTTTATATTCTAATGATCTTCCAAGTTCTCTAAATTTTTGTATAAAACTAATTTAAAATACATACAGTTGAAATTATATTCTCTGGTTACATCCTCTCTAAACCTTTTGTTGTCTAAAATTACACCATCAACTGATAATGAAATAACTAATCAATTTTTATCCCATTAAAAACTTGTCAGCTTCTTATACAGGGTCCAGCATATAAATCTGACGATTTTGTAGTAATTGTTATGTTGGCACCACTGTCAATGAGAAGGTGAGAGTATTGTACATTGACAGGTGTATTCATGCTATTTCAGTAGCCAGTATGTTGTGGTCGGGTGAACAACGAGCGTTTGTGATTGAAGCCTATTTTAAAAATGACTCGGTTATTGTAACACAGCGTTTATTTCACAGACATTTCAATTTAAATCGACATGCGTCTGTTCCTAGTAGGAATACGATATTGTTGTGGGTGAAGAATTTTAGGAGCACATGGTCTGCTTTAAAAATGAAACCAACAGGATGAAAACGGACTGTGAGAACGCCTGAAAACATTAACGCTGTAAGGTTAGCTGTTACGCGGTCTCCACAACGTTCAGCAGCGAGACATGCTGCTGCGCTAGCCATTTCTGAACGAAGTGTACGACGAATTCATCATGCCGACCTGATATTCCATCCGTATAAGATGATGCTAGTGCAGCAACTTAATGCAAATGATTGGCCGTCTCGCAAAGCAGCTTGCAAGGTCATCCTCAAAAATGTCCACCAGGATGCCATTATTCTTTTAAGTGACGAGGCGCATTTTCATCTGTCAGGATTTGTGAATAAACAAAATTACCGTTATTGGGCTTCACATAATCCACGGCAAATTCTTGAAAAACCACTTCACAGTCAATATGTTGCAGTGTGGTGTGCGGTTTCAAAGTTCGGAATTGGCCCAAATTTTTTTGAGGAGTTAAATCGCAGGCAGAGTAACAGTAACATCTCATTGATACATAAACATATTGAATGAATTTCTGCGACCGAAACTGAATGACTTTCAAGGAGATGAAATTTGGTTTCAACAGGGTGGTGCCACCGCCCATATGGCGAGAATTGCAATGAATGTTCTGCAAGAAACCTTTCCTGAACGTTTCATTTCCCAATTTGGCGACATTCCTTGGCCAGCGCGTTCACCTGATCTGGCTGTTTGTGATTTTTTTCTGTGGGGGTATCTCAAACATAAAGTCTTCAGTAGTCGACTACAGTAAATTGCAGAACTCAAGAAGGCCATTCAACGAGAAATTGAAGCAGTTCCACAAGTGATGATTGAGCGAGCAATGTCAAATTTTAGAATGAGGTTAAGTGAGTGTGTGAGGAGTAATGGAAAACATTTGGACGACATAATATTCAAATAAAAAAAAATCTATGTAAATAATTCACTATAAATTGCAATAATTGATCTTAATTTGATATATTAAATGTTTTAATAGTACGAAAAACAGCCTAATTATTATCCCTCAAAAATTCTCAGGTTTATATGCTGAACCCTGTATGATTATATAAATTATTAATCCATAAAAAAAACCTTTTCTGCAGAGTAATATTAATGGGTAGGTTTATATATCTGCTGTTCATGGGTGTACATTAACTGACTGCATAATAAAATAACTAATCTATAAAATACTATCATCAATTAAATATATAAATAAAACTAACAAAAATAACCTTTAAAAATATCAATTTATAAGCTAACATAAAATAAAGTGATTAGAAAAATAATGTAAAAATGAAAATAAAATAAATCAAAAAATTATCACGATTTCTTCTCATCAATTTGCACTTCAATTTACATTAAATAAATAAATAAATTCACCCTGCAATAATCATTTACTGAAAAATAAAGAAACACAAAATTTACTGTAAGTTACTAACCTTAATAATAAGATCAGATGGAAGTGGTTTTTCCTGGTATTGTGAAGGTTGTTTTTGATGACGATGTACAAGCTTTAACCATTTCACTACACTTATTAATTCATTTTGCACAGCAGCTGCAAATTGGTGTTCATATGGAAAAATTGCTTTTAATGAATCGATTGACACTCCCCTATATAAAAATAACTAAATGACAATTAATGTAGTAAATATAAGTAATTAAATAACTCCAATTTATATATATTTTTTTGCAATAGCATAATGAAATTACTTTAACACATTAAACCATGTTAGTGGCAGACTTCAGAAAATCGAAAGAAGAATTGGAGAACGTACATCAAAAAAAGTACCAGACAGAAAGGCAGTGGTGGATTGTGCCCAACAGTCATGTATAAAGAATTAGAACCCATCACCGATATACCATGCATAAGAAGAGACTAGGATTCTTTGGACACATCATGAGGATGCAAGATTCAAGACTTCTTAAACAGCTGGTACAGTACAATCTTGACTTTAAAAATGCCAAGAAAACTACACCAGAAGACATCACAGACAAGATAAAATTAAATGAAAAAATCAAGGACAAAATCACTCGCTTCACACTCACAAGAAAGAAACTCGCACCACAAAAATTTTCAACACCAGAAAGGGCAAGGAGATTGGAATGTATAAAAAAGTACTGGGAAGGCTGCAAGCCCTGAACAGTGCCTTCAAAGAGACTAGGATAATGGACTGACTAAAGTAATCATATGTTGTCTTTAAAATGAAAAAAAAAAGGATCATGAAGTAATTAAATATTAATTTTTTAAAGTTTTAACAACTCAAGATATCATTACAGAGCTGAATATTTCTTGGTGATGTACCATTGCCTATATCAGCCATTAATTTTTTGTTTGACGAGTTCAAATTTGATTACAAAAACATAAAAGATTAACCATACACTGGATTTAAAAGTGGAATTACATCAGAAATCATTGAAAGAGCCATGATATTGTTTTGAACGACTATCGAATAAAGGTGCTTGAGATTGCTAACTCATGTTATGAACATTTCAACTGAATGTGTCCACAACATCTTACCTGAATATCTGTATGCAGGAGATGAAAAATCTATCAACAAGATAGCAGAGTATGGGTGCCACATCATTTATTCACCATGTAACTGTTAACCACTTTTAAGCAATGTAGAGTTTAAAGTGTTAGAAAAAGGTGTTTAATGTAATCCAAATGAATTTCTGCATTGACTCGCACAACTATCAATGTAATATGAATTCATGATTACATAACAGAAGTAACTGAATAAATAAAACAGTGGGTAGAAGCTGGTGCAAAAGTTCCAAAGATGAAAAAAGTAGCTGCATTGTCTGGAAGATTTATGGCAATTATTTTTTTGGATGTACAAGGTATAAAATTGATTATCTTGAAAACAGAAAAACCATCACACAGAACATAAAGAACACACATATTTTATAAAATTTCATATACAAACCCATTCAATACTTTTCATAAATAAAAATTATGCACTGGGGAGATAATAATTATGTTAGGATTTTCAGAAGCTAAAATTCCAGCCCAGTATATATAAAGTAATCATAAAATTAAACAACTGCATTTATCATAAGTAATGGATAGAAAATTACTTAACATCAAAAAAAGTTGACAGAAAAATATCACAATGTAGCAACTAAAAAATACACATAATTTCTTAATAGTCATTCTTGTCCTGAGCTTTTGTTCAACATGATTTCAACTACTTGTATTTCTTTATGTTAAGAAAATTAAAGAAAAAACTTACCATGTTTTATTCCATGGTAAAATAAAATCTTCAGAATTTGCTCTTTCAACTTTAACAATTTCACTATCATGTATCCTCATAATTTTCAATCCACTAACATTAAAAATATTATCACCATCAACAGCAATCTTTAATGCAGCACTTTGAAGAACACAATCGGTATCACTCCAACCATATAAAAGATCATCTGCAAGAATTATTTTATACTTTTTAATAAAGTAATAATAATAAGATTACAAATATTTTTTTTTAAGTATAACAATATGTAAGCAGAGTATATCATAAGCCAGTTCTTTAAATTAAAACCGACTGAAATTTTGAGGAACCAAAAAATCTATTTCTTATAAAAAAAGGAAATCGGAGAGTTATGATTACGCACATACCTTTAGGTATTGAAGAGAAAATAAATAAATACAATTCTCATTTCTCAAATTTTAAAGACTGGCCAGCTCCTATAAATTCAAACTGCAGTAGAAGTAATTAAAAAGTGAGAAAAAAACATAAATCAGTTAACAACCCTTTCAGTCCACTGTTTATGTTTGTCAGCTGTCAGTCACTGACCAATATCCTGACCAATATCATGTTTATTCTTCTGACACATACAGTGGTTTTTGTAGCATTACAGTTTTAGAGTCATCCGTTAGGACATTTTATAAATGTATTCCTTTACAAAGCAGCTATGAAAGCTAACAGTTTTTGGAATACAGGAATATGAATTACCATTTTACCCTGGTTCTTCCTGTTAATTTTCTTAAATTTTCTCATTAAAATACTTTAAATACTGAAATGACCTCAAGGTATATAGCATTATGCAAAACTACCAATATTACTATAAATAGTAAGCAATGATTACAACCAAAATAGCTTCAAATGCTCTTTAAAGGTAACATTTTATGTAGAAAAAAGGAACTTCTTATATCAAACATCAAAAGAAATTATCAACCAATCAACCTCATTTAATGAATAATATGGCTCATAGATATAAATACAAGCATTCAGTAAAACTGGAAAGCTTCCCCTCCCCTTCTTTACAATTTATTATAAATAATAAACATAGACCAGACCAAGAAGCAACGACTGAAAAGTAAAAATTTTAAAAAGGGAATATTCTGTATGTATATATATATATTTAATATTATATGGAATATAAACCACCATACAGAGTAATTAAATAAGTTGAACTTAACATTTGAATTTCCAATAACTAGTATTTGCGGTATCCTGCAATTCAGTTGGTATTAAATTCTATATCTATTATATTGAAACATATTCTTTTAATGATCTGTCACTATATTAGAAGTCGTATTTTTTTATTGTGAAATTTTGAATGATATTATGAGTGTACATGTAATTTTGCTGTAATATACAAATAACAGAAATGAAGAAAATGAAGTAACTTTACTAGAGCAACAGCAGCTAGACATTAAAGTACATGAACTAAACTAGTTGAATAAAAAGATCTAATTTACTTGAGAAGTACTACTTGATGTCAATTGTATAGCACATTCGGAATTGTACAATAGTGAAATAATTATTAGATATAGCAGCAATCAGGTCAAGTACTAACTCATTTTCAGTTATTCTCCCATCAGCTGCTTTACTACACACATCCTGATGAACAGTTCGCATCTAGATTAAGCTCTTTAAAATGTTATCATTGAGCAAAGAAAAGGTCAAAATTAAAGAAGAATTTGACAGGGATTTTTTTATAAAGATTATTTGCAAACATCCAGTTACTTTAGAGACATGTGTAAAATAACTGGTATTTTAAATTCCAAAAAGCAAGCTTGGAAAAAATTACTGAGCAATACTATCATGTCTTTGGGAAGACAGTAAGCACTACTCAATAAATGAAAAATTTAAACAGTATAAAAATTACCGTTAAGAAGAAAAGTAAATGTAATTTAACAAGAAACAAACGTACTAAGTTAAAAAAAAGGTTGGGAAAAAGATTTTATAACAGGATAAAATTCTGTAAGTTTTTAGTCTGACATAAAATTAAAGACACAAAGTTTTCACAGAGGAGGTATTTCATGTGAATGTTAATTAATTACTGTGTGGCGAACGGCATTGTTATCAAAACTGTTTGTGTCAATCAATTTCTTGCAGTGTTTTTCTGTTTCTAATGAGACACTAGCAGTTTTGAAGTTAACAATTTTCTCTTTTAATTCTCTGAAACCTTCTTTTAGATACTCCAGCAATACTTGCAGTATATTCTAAAATATACTTTTTGGGGAATCAATCATGAAAGTACCAGCTTTAGCTTCATTAGTCATAAATTCCATAAAATTTAGAATAACTTCTTTTGTTTCCAATGAATGTCTTTACACCCAATCAAGGCATTTTGTGAACTTAAAAAGGGAACATTAAAAAGTTAAGTAACACAACATTAATAAAATAGGTGTATATTGAATGAAAATTAATAAAACATGAACAATAATTTACCAAAAACTATTAGAAACATCTATCAACATACGTGTAAAACTTATAAACCGACTTGGTGTGTATTCATGTGATTATGACAGATATAATGAGAATATTTAATATTACTGCCACACATAAGCAAAAAATGAAGACAAATAAAATTTCCTTATAGTACTATAATACAGGAAACTAGTAATATTGATGCTGGAATTTCATACTAATAAAATGCACAGTGGTGATAAATCATTTGATTTATTATAAATATATATATATACAATCATTCATCAGTTTGAAATGGACAAATATACTGAATCTTGATTCAATCATTTTATTTTCATTAAAATAAAATGTAAATTTGTAAATTACTGGCTTTAATAAATTTTCAATTACATCCTCAGTCACAATTAAACATTTTAAAATTTAGTTCAATATGTTTAATGACTCATATAGTGAAGAAGTATAAATTAAAAACATGTTAATATTTTTCAACAAGTTTTAATTATTAATATGCTTTTGTCAACACATCTAAAATTTTCTGTAATTTCAATAACTTTATACTACTACTTTTCTACATCAGAAAGATTTTAATTTCAAGTAAATTTTAAAAAACAATAATCAAACCAAAAAAAATTTGTTAATTCTTTATTCTTAATTCTAAAGGTTCACTGAGGACAGCTTTCAAACATTACTTCTAATTTTAACAGTAATCACTAAGATATATTACATAAAATTACCGGTAGTAAACAATAAGTAATGCTCTGAAGACAGATTCAAATTAAATTTTAAATGACCTTTTACCATTATCTGTACTTCACGTGGTCTTTCATTTTCATTACCATTACCACGAGTCTTATGACATGAATCTGAATCGCTTATAACATCAATACCATTAACAATTGTTCCTGAAAATGAAAAAAAAAACTATAATAATTAAATTCAAAGAATATATTATGAAGTATATAATGGAATAATCTAATATTTTTCTCATGCAAATTGCCAAAACTGCTAACATCTAAAAGAGTAAATTAAGAGATTAAATTAAGAATAACAATGACTGAAATTAACAAATGTAAGATTTTATCACTTAAGACCTCAAGCAAGCCTTGATGATTAATCATCAACATTAATCGCTAATGCTGTCATCGAACAGAAATTTAACTTTTCAGTTATAGAGCTACAATAATATGCATTTATTTTTTATTCTCTAACACAGCCTAAAATATATATTCTGATTTGTCAATTTAGAGAATTTTGAAGACGTGCTTGTAATCAAATTTTCTGTTTTTTGTTGGGTGGCGTCAATATACTCAAAGTTAGCTGCACCAGCAATTGAAACAAACTTGTCATATGCAAATCCCATTTCAGTATCCAATACTTTGTACTGAGCCAGTGATGTTTTTCAGGATGACTGAATAATACAATAGCATAGATGGTAGAGTTTATTAATGTAAAAATTTTAAACATATATAAGGCAAGTTTCAATTGAAATGTCACCAATCTGTAATTTCCAAGTCAAGAATCACATGTTTGATACATAAATTTTGTAAGGCTGAGAGAGTACAAAAATCAGAAAGTTGAAATCAAACATTACTACTACTTACCACTGAAGTTTTAAAGTATGTCAAAGAAAGTTCCACTTGCTCACACAGAAAATTTCTTAAAAACTTTCACAAATTGTTCAGTAAATAAAAACCAGTTTCAAGGCTAAAAAACAACAGTTATAAATCTGCAGGCTTACTATGTTGGTGTTGTTCACTAACCTCATGAACCATACTGTGGAAAATGTTTAAAGCATTATCAGGTTTAAGATTTTGTTGATGAGAATTGAATTAAGTTGCTGGATCAAATTTAAATTCAATAATGAAACTTGGTTTTTTCTGTTACCAGATAAAATTAGGTTGTCTGGTGATAGACAAACCTTTCAGACAGGCTGCATCAAAGTAGTGAAATACAGTGGTGAAAATCCTAATACTTTGTATAAGCTGTTACACATACATAAAATTGGTGTTTTGTACATAATCTCCTGCCACTATGTATAGGTTTTTAGTTTTTAATAAAGCTGTAGATGGTGATGTTTAATTGTTTAATGTGATTTAATTCAATAGTTTATAGTAGTGTTCAAAGAAATCGAATGAGAATGTTTCAACAAGATACTGCCAATAAAATTATATGCATGTAGCAAATATATTTTGGTCATCACTTCTAAATCTAAAAAAACTTGACACCCACAATCCAGATCTTAAATGATCTAAACCTAGAGATCAAACTTTCTCCTTTAGCAATATTTAAAAATTAGTTTATTTTAGCACAATCCTCATACATTTTACATACTGAAAGCAAACATTAACAAAATAAATATTACAAAAAATAGTTGTAAATATTATTAACCCACATACAGCTTGGAGAAAACACTTTTGTCAAATATTGTGAAATTAAGATAAGTGTGATCTTATGTTGTGAAAAAAAAATCAAATATACATTATTAAAATTTCAATTGCTTCCTTTCCAAAACAGTGTTATAGTATACACATACACTGTACACGATACTCAGGAATGTAATGGGGCAGGAACGGCATTTCGGCACTTTTTCCAAGCTGAGTTGCATGCATTCCATTACTTTTCTAAATCTTGGAAAGATTATCTTTTTATTTTTGAAGTTGGAAGAATAATTGCTTATTTTTGCGTACATGCTATTTGAAAAACATAATAGATTCCTCCATTTCTATAGGTCTTTTACATAATGTTCTGTAGAATATTTTCATTCAACTCTCTTTTCAGAAAACGCTCAATGCATTTAGAGAATATCTTGACAATGGTGGACGTCACGTGCCTTCAGACTTAAAACTGTTAATGCAGTATTCAAAAACAATAGCATGTAGTTCTACAGAATGTGAAAGGGGTTTTAGTTCTATGAATTTGATAATTACAGATATAAGATCAAGACTATTTATAAAACATGTAAGTAGTTTAATGTTCGTGAAACTCCATGGTCCACCAATTGAAATTTGGGAACTGAAAAATGTACAGAAATGGTTACGAAATCATCAATCAGCCACTGACACAGATGTGGGAATGCGTCTACCTACCTGAACATAAAGAGGATCCTGTCTGGAGACTTTTATACAAAATTTAACTACAAGTAAATTCTTTTTTTAAATTAGCAATATTATTTTCGTGTTTTAATTGTTATTTGAAAATATTATGGGATGTAAGATATGGGATGCGTCTCAAAAAGCCTCTCCCATGTAAATGTCAACCACACCTTCATGAAGTGTAGCTATGGCTTGCTTCATGGTGCATTTTGTTCTCAGATGTGGCTCTGGCGACCGAGTAGCCGTCGGTATAAATGGCCTCACTTCTGCAAAGTGCCAACGCCTCTGATGAGGGTGAATGAGTGGGTAGAAGGATGGGCACTTTATTGCCCTGGGGGTGAGAAATTGTCCCTGAAGGCGGATAAATCACCAGATCAATGGCACTGGAATATAGAAGGCAATGGGAAACCACTGCATTAAAGATCCTTAAGATATCCTCAGTCGATCATGGCATGGGATGGACCTTTTTGTAAAAGAATCTACAAGTAAAGGTTCCCCTCATTCAGATCTCTAGGAGGGGAATACAGCAAGGTTTCATGCTTATGAAGAGGTAAGAATGAAGTATGGACACAGAAAGGGTAATTGAGCAGGGAGGGCTGGAAAATGAAAAAGAAAACAGGAAATACAATAAGAATAGAAGCATGGAATGTACTGACACTACTACAAAAGGGTAAGCTTGAAAACACAAAACAAGAAATGATTAGAAATAAATTAGACATACTTGGAATGAGTGAAGCGAGTTGGGGAAGAAATGAAGAAATGTCGAGTGGGGATTTCCACTTGTACTACTCAGATGCCAAAAGAAGTGGTAGGAATGGAGTTGGTGTATTAATAAAAACGAAACTACTAGGAAAAGTAATTAAGGTGGAATATGTTGATGATCACCTGCTGATGATAAGGATAGAAGGTACAGATAAATATCTTGTGATAATTCAAGTATATATGCTAACATCACAATATACTGAAGAAGAAGTTGAGGAGTACTATGGAAAGCTGGAAAATATACTGAGAAAGAAAGGAAAAAGGCATATGTATTAATGATGGGAGACTGGAATGCTGTGGTTGGTGAAGGACAAGAAGGCAAGAAAATAGGAAAATACGGTTTAGGTAATAGAAACAAAAGAGGAGAGAGATTAGCTGATTTCTGCATGGAAAATGAAATGGTAATGGGAAACACAATGTTTGAAGATCATAAAAGAAGGAGATATACATGGGCATCAAGGTTGGGTGGAAAGAAGTATCTAATTGATTACATGTTCATACAACAAAGATATATGAACGGTATGAAAAATAGGACTTGAACGCTGGAACTCTCGACTTCCAAATCAGCTGATTTGGGAAGACACGTTCACCACTAGACCGACCCGGTGGGTTGTTCAATATTTATCTAGAAGAAATCATCAACACTGTTTTAAGGAGTAATAGAGGGGTGGAAATAGGTGGTAGAAGAATAGAATGTATACGATTTGTTGATGATATGGTGGTGTTGGCAGAAAGTGTAACAAAGTTAAATGAAATGCTTAGCAATCTAAATGAAGCTTGTGAAAATCTAGGGATGAAAATTAATAAAAAAAAATTAAAATGTATGGTATTAGGTGGCAAGAATGGATATATTAATGTACGAATTGGAACTGAGGTACTAGAGCAGCAGATGGTGAAATTTAAGTACTTGGGTAGCCTCATAACGGAAGATCTTAGCAGTACCACAGAAATCAAAAAGAGAATAGCAATGGGTAAGGAGGCATTTAGTAGGAAAAAGAGTTTGCTATGTGAAAAATTAAATTTAGATTTGAGGAAGAGATTGGCAAGATGTTTTATTTGGAGTGTTATGCTTTATGGTGCAGAAACGTGGACTTTAAGAAAAGAAGACAAACAACGAATTGAGCCATTTGAGACATGGGTGTGGTATAAACTGGTAAACATCTGTTGGCAGGATAGAGTAACAATGAGGTGTTGAAAATAGTAGAAGATTAGAGGAATATGTTAAATACCATTTTAGGCAGGAAAAGGAACTGGGTAGGAGACTGTATCAGAAGAAAGGGCTTACTAATAGATGCAGTTGAATAATTGGTAAATGGAAAGAGAGGAAGGGAAAGAAGATTTCAGTTGATTGATGGGATTGTGGAAAGAGGAAAACATTCAGAAGCAAAAACACTTGGACAGGACAGAAACAAGTGAAGAGCAGCCATGGCAAGTCCTTCCCCACTGGCAGAACACAGTGAATGAATGAATGCAAATATTATTGCTAAGTGGTAATATTTATTATTTATACAAACAGTTCTTACAGGAAGATTAAAAAATCAACCAAGGATTATAAAAGACTGTCAACAGAAATGAAGTAACTTGAAAGTTTTTTGGTTATTCAGTTTTATTGAGAAAGACATTAGAAAAAAAATGTTGTTCATGGCACCTTTTTAGCCTATTCTATATAATATAAATTATGAATTTGAATATTACAATATTTTTTAAAGTAATGCTGCTTTACATAATAATAATATTGTTTTTTTTTTTTTTTAATAATCAACTACTCCATTTGTTATACTGATAAATAATACGAAAATAAAATGTTAAAATAAATATCCTTATTTAGTTTAATGCCAAAAATAAATTCTCACAAAAAAATCAAAAAGGAAAATATTAAAAAAATAAATATTAGCCACTTTGAAAACTTTCTCAAAAAAAGATTACAGAGAGGTACAAATTCAGTGTACAGCACTTCTTTTTTTAGCACTATATTCCTGAGAATACTAAAATACAGTATATACAGGTAATAAAATTAAAACGTTTTAATATATAGTTTTTCTTCAGAGATATTACTCATAAAACTTTAAAAAGCTCAGTTGAAAGGCAGAGTTGGAGATAGAAGCTTTCAAATTATTTTTTCTATTGAAAATAAGGGCATCTTTTAAATATGATATACAGAAAAGAGCGCTCACGGTTATAGCAATTTTAAGTGGTGGGCTTTAAATTACAGTGAGAAAAGTTGTTTAACATGCTAGATACATAATTTGTATTGACTAGTGTAATTATTATTGTTATTATTATTTATATTTTCTAATTGCAATTAATGCATTATTATTATTTATATTTCTATTACTGTTACATTCAATGAAATATAAACCGTAAGAATTTACAATAATACATATAGTATTTCATTTCACACAAAATCATATGAAAGGAAAGTGAGAGAGGAGCATATGTATAGTAAATTAAATCAAAAATATGTTTTGCAGTAATTTAATCACTATTATATTTACAACAATTCAAAATACATGCAAATCCAGTTATTCTCAGTTCTTCTTCCCAATAAATACCATCCAGTATTAAAATAATAAATAAATAAATATAAATACATATATATAAAGCTGAAAGTTTGTTTGTTTGTCTGTTTATTCTTGAAGCACATGAAAACCAACCTATTGCTTTCAAATTTGTAGATACATTCATGTTATCCCAGGAAAGGTTTTAACCATAGACCGAGGCCCTAGCCCCCTTGGGGGTGAAGTTATCAATTAAGGGGATTCATTAAAGAAGAAAAAGATTAATAATTATTCTCTGTCACCATGGCAACAGAAATAATTTATGAATTTTGTCATCAAAGGTCTGTGTATTTTAATTGCCATATTTACTACTACTCTGTCTTTTGTAATTTAGTTTCTTTTCAGGTTTCTAAAAAGCCTGAATACTTAAATTGTTATTTATCAGTGTTATTCTCACAATTATGAGAATAACAAACACTGTAGGAGTCCTGGCTAGACGGTAATGGCGAGTGAAACAAGCTGTGGGAAGTCAAGGGGGAAGAGCCCCTGGGTAGACAGGAATGGGAACTGAAGCAAGCTTTGCAGCCCTGGGGTCAACCTATGGCACCGAGAGGCCCCAGGGAGAACTCCAGAGCCAGTCCTGGAGAGCCTTTGAGTCAGCCCTGGGGCTCACTTGCATCGACACAGGGATCCAGGGGTAGAGCCCCCGTCTAGACGGCCAGGTGAGTAAAATGAGCCCCAACCAGCTAGTGTATATAAATCCACTGGGTTGGTCTAGTGGTGAATTCCCAAATCAGCTGATTTGGAAGTCGAGAGTTCCAGCATTCAAGTCTTAGTAAAGCCAGTTATTTTAACACGGATTTGAATATTAGATCATGGATACCGGTGTTATTTGGTGGTTGGGTTTCAATTAACCACACATCTCAGGAATTGTCAAATTGAGACTGTACAAGACTACATTTACACTCATACATATAATCCTATGAAGTATTATTTGAACGGCAGTTACCGAAGGCTGAACAGGAAAAAGAAAAGAAAGCTAGTGTATATAAAAAATCATCTCTTTTGACTTCTTTTTAAAAACTTGACCATGTAAAATTTCTAGAGAAATTTACTTCAACTGCTTAATAACTAAATTTTTTATTTTACCACCCTTTTTCAGTTTAAGCTGTTACTGGAGTAAAACAGTTTTCCTATTACTGATCATATTAAAAATTTAAAAAAATAAGTTTGTGTTTGACCTAAATAAAGATGTGTATATAAATTAAAAACAAATATTTTTGATGGTGATATTTGAAAAAAAAATTATATCGTTGTTCAGTAGCCCAATGTAGTTTTGTGTATTGAATATATATATAAATATTGTTGTCGAACGGCTTTGACGACACGTAATTCATAACCTTGCGGTGGCCCTGAAAAGGGCCGTTTTTTAGCATTAGCTCTAAGAAGAGCTGCTGATTCTGGAAGCTGGTCTCCGGCGAAGTCGTGGAGTTGCGGCTCATCCATTGAAGTCTGACTGGGCTTTCCCTCAGCGGCAGTTGGGTCCCCACTACGTCGTGGCAGTGGTGGCCCCCAGAGCCCCACAGTGTCGGGTCAGTGTCAGTTGTCCTTCACTGGCACAGCTGAGAGACTGTTCTTCCCAAGCGATTCCACGCTGGGCTCGCTCTTGCTACTGAGCCCGGCGAGCTGAAGCTGGAACGGGAAGGTAGCGTCCACATCCAAAGGCTCCTTTGGTGGGCCAGCCAGGGCGACTGAAGCCCAGCAAGCTGGAGCTGGAGCGGGAATGTAGCACCCGCGTCCAGTGACTCCCTCGTGAGGGTAGTTGATCATTTTCACGCTCAACTGGAGTCTGGTCCTTCAGGTAAGGAAGAGAGGAGTATAAATACTCTAGGGAAGACCAGCTGACGATCAGTCTTAAGCAAGACATTATGATGTGAGTCTGTGAGGGTGCAATGATACAGTTCTAAACAAGGAATGATTATGTGAATTTGAAGCGAGAGTATTCTGCAAGGAGGTCAGTGTGTACACATTCGATGCGATTAACGTTACATCACAAGTAATTCCAATGTGGACAATACATGAAAACAAGAAATGGTTCAGTGAGTTATTATCAGATAAGTGAAAGAGACAATGTACTAAATTTTATTTATAAACTGTTAGGGCAGTTTTATTTGTGAATAGCAAAGGTGTTTGCTGTCAAAGAACTTTATACTTGTCTTATCTATTGTACTATTGTTGTTAATACAAGACAAGTGTTGTTAAAAGTGTTAAGATTAACGGTCATGCTAATGTCTTTTGTCAACAAGACTGAATTCTGATTTTCATTATTTATCTACCTGTGAATATAAATCCTGACGATTACTTTAAATCTGTTTTGTACATAATCACTGTCTATTATTATTACTACTATTCTGATTATTATTGTGGTTGTGATTACTATTTTTATTATTTGTTTTATTATTATTATTCCCATTGTTATTATTATTATTATTATTATTGATTTGTTTTGCTTTGCTTATGTTTTTAAACCAATAAATTGTAATTACATAAACATTTTCAACTGTCAATCTCTCAATATCCTGATCGAGCCACGAACACGCGACAATATGTATTGTATATTACACATATATAATATATATGTATATATAATTATATGTTATACATATATATAATATATATTGTTATTGTTCCTTAAACCTCATATAAAATATACAGAAGTAAAGAGAAGATTCATAGCAAAACTTAACTGGAATGATAACAACAAAAACAGAGAAAGATATTTTATTTCTGGCTGAACAGCACATAAAAAAGTAATAAAAATTGGTTACCACAAGTAGAAAAATTATTTTCAAAAAATTAATTTGTTTACTCACTGGAAGAAGAAACAGCTTTAATAAATTCTTGTATTTCTTCATAAAGGGTTAAAAATTTTAAATGTAGATTAGGACTCCAACCAGCCTCAATTTCTTCACGTAATTCAAAACTTAGAGTATTATCACTCATTTTTCTATCAATCCTAGCTAATTTAATATGAACACATGGTGACTGCAATAAAAGAAAAAAGTATATATATAAAACTAACTATCTAATTATAAAATATAAACTTATTCAGCCACTCCATAAGTAAAGAAATAAAGAACACTCTTACCTTACTTTTCTCTTACCATCAAAGTGCTTTCGGGCCTAAGCCCATCTTCAGTAATGTTTTAAAAATTTTTTTTTCTCTTTTCACATTTACATTTTTGATAACTTAAAATTTTTAGAACAAATATTTTTTTGGTTAATAATCTTTTTTTTTAAATTTTAGAACGTTAAGTTTTGAAAGAGTTTAAAACTGTAGTACTCTAAGAGTACAATACTGAATTAACATTAGATAAAATGTTAAGGAAATTTTAAGTATTAAAGCTTTAAAATTTAAAAAAAAATGTTTACTGACTGAACAAATATTTGTTCTAAAAATTTTAACTTATCAAAAATATAAATGTGAAGAGAAAAAAAAATTTTTTTTTAAACATTACTGAAGATGGGCTTAGGACCAAAAGCACTTTGATGGAATGAGAAAAGTTAAGGTAAGAGTGCTCTTTATTTCTGTACTTGTGGAGTGGCTGAATAAGTTCATATTTTGTAATTAGCTAGAATTTATGCACATATATAATATGTACATATTACGTACATATGTATATTTACGTACACATGTACAATATGGACCACAAAAAAAATTAATTTAAATAAACTAATGAAACTAACTACATAAAAACTAACTTGAACAAAAATAAATAAATTTTAAGTATTTAATAAAAAATAAGGTTCAACTTTTAAATATGTTTATGGCAGTATAATACTTGACATTTTAGAAAATGAAATGTAGTAACTCATGATATCGACTTAATTTGTCAAATATGTTATTCTAAGAACATATCGCTCATCCATTCAAATCTCTGACATCAATTTCCTACATAAACTGTAGCTAGCTCACTGATGTAGTAGAACTACAGCAACTGGTTCAATCACTGATGAGGATATAATATTAAAAACAAAAAATGCTTTACTTATGATTTTCTTTTGGATTTTTTTTATTCACAGTTTTTCAGTATCTCCAAAACCTCAAAACTGATCTCTTTCCTTCGAACTTTCATCAATTCTATCTAAATACTTACAACTACTGATCTATATCCCCTCTTAATTTTGTATTTATTGGGCCTATCTTTCCATTGAATAATTTCCTTGCAATAATTATTTATTTTATTTCCTTTTGAGTTATTCCTTAGAATTACCAATATTGATGATGAACTAGATAACTATCTCTCTACCAACCTCTTAATATGATCAAACCCCAACTTTCTCTTCACTCTTTCTCCCTCATCAAACCTTACAAGTCCTGAAATCTTGTCCCTCTCTTTTCACCTGATTACTTATGTAATTTCTCCTTCCATCATTTAACATAAGGAAATTCAATTCTCCTCCTTCTAATTTAATAGTCTTTATTTGTCCAAGTCCAGTACTCTACTGTGTACATTATATGTACAAGTGTATCAAATGTGAAAGTTGTAAATCAACATTTTCACCTTATTTGGAATTTATTACACAGTAATAAAATTCTGGACCACTCTTTGGTCTTTTGTCATTTTATCTTGAATTTTACTTCTTATTTAATCCTTATAACTCATGTAGAAGCACATAGAGTAAAATATATACCACTGCACTCTTCTGTTTAAAGTTAATTTTGCCTATGAAAGATATTGCTTTGCTACTAACAGCTCTTTCACTACTGAATACTAACAGCAGGACCACCCTTCACTGAACGCACACTGGATTTACCTGAAAAATTTACTTCTCAGACATCCAATCCACTTTCACTTCCTCTTTGACAGTACATAGGGTTTTCTTCTACTGTTTGTATGTTTAGTATTGCCTAACCCCTTTCTTAGCTTCATTTTTTGATCACTTGTTGACAAGTTTGGAACCATTCCATTGACAAAACTTATTGTACTGCAGTACCATAAGTTTTGACAATAGAGTGGTTCTGAAACGCATAAAAAAGTGATAAAAAAATAAAGCTAAGAAAGTTAGGCAGTACTAAACATAGAAACTACAGTGATCTTAGCAGAAAAGATAATAGTTATTATTATCTTTACCACAACATATTTTTTTTCTTCTACTAACCTAAGCAGATCTTCTTTATTGAAGTCTGATCAGTGGAGTCCAGTTAAGAATTAATTGAAGGTATTAATTCACAAAAGACTAGAACTTCACAGTGGTAATTTTAATTATCTTTCATGTTTCTGTACTAAATATTAAGACAGACTTTCCAGTTTTAATTTACTATCCAAAACTTACTTTTTTTGCTTGATGAAATTCATGACAGAAACTCAAAAACTTCAGGAATATGAAATGTAATTTTTATAGCAAATGAAAAATGTCATGCCTGACCCCAGGGCGTCCAGATGAAAGGTCGAGATGCTCCTACTCGCACCATAGAAGCTGGCACAGTTCCTTGATAGTTCTTTAAAACCTTACTTCTTGGACTTCTTAACGGCACAACTCACTCACAAAGTTCAATTCCAGACATCGTTTTCAGCATCACCATCAGTTATGATGTTATTTAGTCACTTCAATTTAATAAAATTTTCAATTCTATTGTTAATAATCAAAAAATTTACTGTTCTTTGATTTATTTTTATTTGATCTGAAAGCTAGCCTGTTACAAAGTTATTAGTTTTCACTTGCATGTAATCTAGTCTTGATGATACTATAACTATCTATAAAGTTGAGAATCTAGATGCATCCAGAAGTTTTATAACAGTTTTAAATACTTTCTTGGGTAACTGAGCCGCATATTTCAAACCTACATCTTTCAAAACTCAATTAATTACAATTTTCTTCTTAAGTTAAGCTTCATTTTTATTTTCTATATTACATTATTAGATTTATCAGAGACTTTTTTATCTGTTCATTCTCTTCTCAGGTTAAATTATCTATTTACATTATCTCCTTGCAATCTGAAACTAATTTTATCTCTAAAATCAAATTAATAAACCAATGTGAAGGATTAAGTTAATTTTAATCCATTACATTATTAAACAGTTCTAAGGAAATTAATTCCGCAAGGCATATTCAATAACACTATGTAAATATACAAAAGATGAATTAGATACAAATTCATGCCCCAAAAAATAAAGGATAAAATAAATTTTACATAACCTCGAATCATCAACTGGCAGAGGAGGATTATTTAAGTGGTTGACTAAATTTTTTCAAAATAGCATTTTCCATATCATCTACATTCTCAATTTTTGTTCTATATGGTAGGTTGATATTAACTCGAGTCATCAGTGAATAAACTACAAGTTAGCTACTGACTAACATTAACATTCATCCAGCAGAAGGTCTTTTTAAATGGTACTGACAACCAATGATGCTGTTATAGCAACACATAACCAGATGGCATTTTATTAAGTTTCACCTTATTAAATGATTACAGGTAATGCACATACATGTATGCAATCGAATGGAAGTAATAAATATCTTGCATCAGTTTCTAATGTTTAAGACAAATTGGCACTTTGAAATGAGACAATGTGTTTGTAAGTCAGATGATAAGTTCAGAAATCTGTGAAAACTAGTCATTAAATTAAGCTTCAACTATAAACATTATATTATATTACCATGAAAGTAAGCTTGATCTCAGTTTGTCAACTGGTTTAGTTTAGTAATGGATCAACCACTCCTTAGACAACATCTTTATTTAACTAAGCTCATTGGCTGAGGTAAATTTTATATTTTTTAAAGCTAATTCTCATTTTTTGAGACAATTTAGGAGCTGCTGAACTACAAACTTTTACACATATGCAAGTTAGTCATCCACCGCAGGACTCATTGATCTTGTAATTTGTAAATTAAGTAAAAGGTGTAAGTAATAAAATGTTTAAAAAAGTTACAAAAATTTTATATGACATTATCCTTCTAAATTTCCGTGGGTTCACTGTGAAATTTATTCCATCAACAGACTATTATTTAGGAAGAAAATTAAGTGGAACATTGAAGTATGTAAGTATTCAGGTAAAGAACTATAAAAACAGTTATTCTGCTCTTTGGATAAAATTTTGATGTAGAATTCATGGATATCCACCCTTTATCAATTGTAAACAATATTAAATGGTATATAATACAGAAGTACAAAATATATTAGGAAGTCATTGAACAAAATTTTGTAAAAATTGGATGATCTGATCTAATATACCAAGCAAGATACTGATGAAAAAAGCAAAAAGATCAGGCTTATTACCTGAATGAAATCACCCAAATATATAACCAAAGTGATATACTAATGTAATAGAATCATCTAATTATTACAGGAATGTGATGACCTTTGAAACAACAAAAAAAGAAAAAAGGATTTTGTCATCCACTCCTTCATGGAGGTTAAAATAAGACTAAACACTATCAGAAAGTATCTTAGCTACCTAAGGAGTATTAAATTAAGTGAAAAATGTACCTACCCTTTGAATAAAATTTTGAGATATAGAACCTATAAGTCAATATTTCCCTGTCACCTCAACTGATTGTATCACAAAATTGAATTACATCAATTCCTCATATACAGAAATCGTTGTGCAAATTTTATCCAGATCAGTCCAACTGGTCTGGAGATAAAGCAAAAACAGGTTTACACACACACGTGCACACACATACACATATACACACACACGCACAACTCCAGAACTTTTCAATACTAAAATTGAGCTTTTTGGTTAGAGGGAATCATGAAGAACCAAAATTTATGAAAACCTAACATGCAAAATTTGGCTCCATTACATTTCTTTCTTTTATACAACATACTTGCTATAGTTCTAATTAGCCAAGAAAGTAAAAGTAATCAAAAGTGAAAATATCAAAACATATATAAATAAACAAAATAAGAATTTTAACACTAACCTTAACTTCTTCAGAACGAACACACGTAAAATGATTACGAGTTGGTTTCATTCCAGCAACTTTTGCTCCTTCTACAGCCATCGTAATTTTTTTACTGTTACAATTAACTGTTGTAGAATCTAAACGTACCATTATACAAACTGCAAAAAAGTAAGTTTATTTTTTCACTATTCAATATACAACAGAAAAATATAGAAAAAAAATGATTAAGATATTATAAAATTTTATAGCTGGTTATTTACAAAATTTTTGATAAGGCTAATAGTGATAAGTTTAAAGCGTTGATGATTATAATATATTATGTTTTCTTTAAAACAATGTAAATTATAGTAGGTTTGTTTAACCACTATTCTTTCATGCTATAAATATGGTCCGGTCCATCAGCTCAAAAAAATTAAAATCTTAGAATGAAATTTAAGTTTTATTTTAAGGCTATATTTTTAATTCATTCAGTAATTTACAAAGAACAAAGTAGTCATTCATTGCCAAACATTTTCTACTCTGATGCGGCTAACCATTACTCTTACATTTATAATAAGTTTTGAATGCTTACGCTAAAGAGTTCATTAAAGAATGATTTAGAAGTTATTTATACTTCTTTTTATGCATAAATAAATATAGAATTCATTTTCAGAACGCTATTAAAATGAAATATTTAACAAAAACATTGTGAATCAAATAAAAATTTACCTTTCTTATCAGCAATTAAAAATACATTGCCATTAGTAAGAGTAACACAGAAAATAATTATTGCTGGGGTCTGTTGCTGAATCAATGATCTTCTAACTGCAGAATTAGTCTCCTTTTCAGTTTTTACTGCTTTGAATTTTCTAAGAGATCGGTATTCTTCAAAACATCTAAAATCAGAAAAAAAATTCTGTATAATGTACTAATGTTAGCAGTAAAGTAAAGATTAAAATCCTTGCAAATAATGCCCAATAATTGGGGAAGACATGAATGAGGATTATACATAAACAACTTAAGGCCGCTTTTATAGATCTATTATGACATGAATATCAAATACAACGAAACCTTGGAACAGCATCCAGCATTGAGAAAAAAAAGTCTATAATTTGTGGTAAAACTGTGCCCATATGCAATCAGGTGTCTGATAAAGACATTTTATTACAGTTTTAGCTGAAAACAAACTTTTACTTATATAACCTTTATCATTACATTATATTCTGCAAATAGATATGATAAATTAGCTAATACACAAGAAATTTATGCAAAATGTTAAGTAAAATTGTTCTTTTTACTGTTATTACACATGAATATAACCTCTAGCCACATTACTTTTGAATAATAAAGGATATTAAAGATATGTCTGTCTATATTGCATTTATAATTCAGCTGGCCAACAAATATTGAAAACACAAAAACAAAAACTGCATTACACGCATTCCACAAGTCGTAAAAGAAGTCAAATAAACTTGATAAATTATAAAAACACTTTTTAAAATTATTTTAACTGAAATAAATTTGGTTCTGACATTTTACCAGATAAGCTTTTTTTTAAATGAAAAATTAATCACTATACCGTCTCAGAAATGAATTAGTATTCATTTTTTACTTCCTTGTATGAAGAAAAGGAAGTATTGTAATAGCCAAAAATTTCAGATATCAACAGAAATATCCATTTTGACCATCCCTGAATCCATTTTCACTAGTTTCAGCGTGACGTCTGTACACACATAAATATAACTCACATAACTTAAAAACTATTAGCCGTAGAATGTTAAAATGTTGGATTTAGGATTGATGTAACATCTAGTTGTGCACCTCCCATTTTGATTGCAATTGACTGGAACAAAGTGTACTAAAAAAGCCCAAAATCCAAAAATTTGGATTTTGAACTTTTTCTTAACTGAAGTAATAAGCCATCATTGAGAGCTTTTCAACGATATATCATAAGTGGTGCTTATTTTCATTGCTTCCAGAGTTATAGCCACAAAATATTTTAATTAATGAAATATTTGGATCTTACAAGGAGAAGACACATTGGTTTGAATCTGACTTCATTCCTTTTTTTAATTTAAATATACTGATTTATCAATAATTATTAATCTCAGATTGAAAAAAATCAGAAGTTATAAGAGAAATAAAATGTTATGTAGTTTTCATTTTAATTCAGAAATTTTTACAGAGAGGTTAATAATTATTAATAAATCAATGTATTTGAATTTAAAAAAATATATGTATATGAAATTGGATTCAAACCAATGTGTGCATGGTTACAGATCCGACACGTTCTCACTTACACCACTTAACTGGTTGAGCGACCTGAAACAAAATTAATACATAAACTTATATAAAATGCTGATACAGATACTGCAAAAAAATGTAATGCAATGTGATGTCCACCACAATGCAATTGTGTAACTGCCCACTTTATTAAAGAACTGGAGGATCGTATCTCACTTTCAAATGAAATAGGTTTAAATGAAGTGCAACAAAAAATGTGTATATGTAATTTAATAGGCGTACAAGGAAGTCATACGGTATCTACATCAGATTTTTTCAATCCCATTTACTTCTTTACTGTTACATCATGTTGGATCACCCTTGGATATATTACTGATACCATGACAAATTATTGAAACTTAAGAAATAAAATTTAAATATATATACTAACTTACTTTACAGCAGATACAACGAATGCAGAAAGCGGAGGACTCCATTCTAATCGTACAGTATCAAGCATAACTTGTAAACGTGGTTGAACAAGCGGTGTTGCTTTAGCGTTAATCAATGCGACACCAAGAAACATGGGTGTACCCCAAATATGCCACTTTTTTAACCTCGATGGTGTGAATTCCATACCCTCATTTAATCGACACCATGCTGACTCAATTAATAATTCTGTGGTGCAACTTCGTTCAGACAAACCCATCGCTAGTTTTGGTCTCCACCATGATCTAGGCCTATCATTTACCTCTGAAAGTAAATAAAGACAAAGAATTCATATAGTAAGTTAACTAATAATAATTAAAAGCAGATAGTGTAATAATACTAGTAAATAAGACATACTATCTTTTAACATTACAGCAAACATTTCTATAAATTTTATCATAAATCTTAAATGTAATAGTAATAATAATAATAAACTATATAAATCACAACAGATGAGTCCCTGCATCCGACCCCATCCAGGGTAGCAGAAAATTCAATAATGAAAGACAGCTACCATTATAGTAACTCTAATTATACGGAAGAAATGATCTGCTAAAATGGTTCATTTTTGGGGAAGTAATCAATATGAGAATGCAGAAAATGTACCTTCAAGCTCATCAAACAACCCAAGTCTTCGAATTTTATTAGCATGTTTTCCAGTATACACTTAAAATTTGGGTATTTATTGTTCCCAAGAAATTTCTTTATGACTTCTTTAAATGCTTTCCATGCTTCTTTTTCAATGTTCTCCATTTTGGTTTGAAAGACTTTATCTTTAAAAGGTTTATGAATATCTGGACCAGTGAAAATGTCTTGTTTCACTTTGATTTCTGACAGTTGTGGAAACTTATGGCTAATGTATTTAAAATACTCTTCTTTTTTAGACAGTGCCTTAACTAATTGAAATTGTGGCCTTCTACAAAAAGAAATTGTTGCATCAATCCCAGTTTGATGTGAAGTGGAGGTAGGAGTACTCTCCGTGGATCAACTAAACTTTTTCATACTGCATATTTGCTCCCAGGTTCTAATAACACCCTACGTGGCCGTTCTTTTCTGATACAATGTTTTTTTGTCCCGGCTGTCCCATTCACATAAAAAACAGAGATATTTGCTTTCAAAACAGAAAAGACATTTTCTTACCTTTTGTCCACTTTTGTAGCTCTTCCACACAAGTAGAACAAACCGTATGAGAGGCCCATGTTATCTTCAAGTTTTCCTCGAAAATAGGCATAGTACACTTTTTTAACAAAGTCTATAATATTTTTTTGCTGTTTCTTCACCGCAAACTCCCCGCAAATGTTACAGAAGTTATTAGTTGAATTAACACAACCCCTTAAAGCCATTTTGAAATATAGAAACACAAGAACAGCACAAATAAAATAACTTCAAAAAATGAAAGAAAACTAAAACACTATGGAAGGTTTAGAAAACTATTTAACACTAGCAAAACCTTTCAACACAATATTCTAATTGCAACTTATTTTTATTTCAGTAGCGTGAAGAGGAATGATCGAGTCATCACCTTAGCTAATAGCTTGACAAGAATGACTTATGAAGTCACTCTAATTAATTACATTATCATCTTATTAGTCGCTCATATTACTGTATCAAACCAAGGTTATGAAACTACTTATATTCATTTCATATAACCAAACTAATAATAAAGTATCAAAAAAATGAACACGGCTAATTTTTTATTCAACGTTATAAAGTATATTGATCATAAATTTTGAGAATATTAAAAAAATTGATTTAGTGAAAAAATGGTATGTAATAGAATTTTTTGACTATTTTTCCTGAAACTAGCACAAGAAAAAAATCTATAAGAATCAGTTATTAGTTAGTTATCAAACAACTTTTCCATTGTTGACCAGTGAATTATTCATTAAAATGTCAAACAAATATTTTTCTTCATAATATCTTGAAACACTTAAATAGGGATTCATGTGAATAATATGACGTAACTAAAAAAATAAATAAAAGTGTAAAAATGATTAAAAAATCTTGTCCATATTCTACACATATAAATTCTAGAGTGCAAAAGTAAATAAACTGCACTTGCTATTTTCCAAAACCTATTTTTTAACACAAGTAAATTTATTAATAAAAAAAACATGTGCATATGTGTAAAAGTGATAGAAGAAATGTTACTGTAAAGAATTAGGGTAAAAAAAACATAAAAAAGAAAGAATTACATTTAAGAATTCACATTCTATCTAGAAAATCTTTCATTAACTCTCACCTCTTTGAACAAGAGTTTATAACTGATCTAGAGATCAACAGATATTCATTTCATATAGCTTTTTATAGAATATTATATTAGAATAAGTAGTAGTAATAAAAAATAGTGAATGTGTAAATAGAAACAAAACTTAGTTAAAATATGTATATTATTACATTACGCTTATAGAAAAAATGAACCCGCAAAAAACTTATTACAATAATTACAATTCAAACTTATATTTATTAGCATATATCAAGTTTTAATTTTTAAATATTCCTTTTGAACATAAGTTATGCGAAATAATCAGTTTAGGATATTATGGGTTTTATTATTTTTATACTTGAAGTTTAGAGTTTACCACCATATACTTATACATATCAGTAACAGAATATGTATGTAGGTACCACAATTGCAATACAATAAACTTGAACAAATAACTTTAACCAATACGTCAATTGCACCAAGACAAAACGTTTACTAAAAATAGTGCATGCATGTGACTTATCTGAACCAGAAAACACAGAGAAAAAACTCAGCACTGAAATATATTTATAATAATAATAAATTTATAATACAATTTTATTTAAGATTTAATACCGTAATATGGTGGTTCACAATCAAATATCCATTTAAGATGAGTGAAACCAACTGAAGTTTCTCCAGTTGCATCAGATAATTGCAGCACAGATGAAATATTCCAAAATTCAGCACAACCCTGAAACTCTAACTGATTCCAACAATTAGATCCCTCATCACCATCATTATCATCATCAACATTAATTGTGGCATTATTCTCATCAGGTTCCTAAATGTAAAAGAAAAACAAAAATATAATTAAAACAACTTTTAAACCAAAAACTTATATTTTCTACTCATTTATATACTTTAACTACCCAAGCGGCAGTATTTTGAACATGTTTAGTAAATCGATTTTTATGAATTTACAAAACTATAGAAGTTACTCCTAATCACCACACAGAGACTACGTATAATGAGCACCAGTAATCTTAGAGAAAGCAACTCTAATGCCACTTGAATATAAGTTGCTTTACAAGCGCCACAACCCAACAACAAAAAACTATGAAAAATAGTACAGTGCAAGAAGATAACCCTTTTTGTGGGGAAAAACAGATTAAACATACTGTTACTACTAAATTAAAAAGCCCAGTTGGTTTCATGGAAGAGAAAGATAAAGTTTAAAAAGTAAGAAAAGAGAAAAATGAAGTGGTGACATTTGGACAGGAAGGAGACTGTTTTAATGATTTAATTTAAAAAATATAGCTTTAAACAAAGTGGAAAAAATTACACTATACACAGACATTACAAAAAGTAAAAAATAAGCCATTAGATCATCACTAATAAATTTTAGTGAATGAAGAGAATTATTACAAAAAAAAACTAAAATACTTGGTCACGTCAAATAATTTTTAGAAAAAGAACTTGGAGGGGAACAAATGGATGGTTTGAAAATAAAAGAAAAATTAAAAGAACCTAATAAAATAAACACCAACCAGTAAATGGAAGGGCAAAGGCTGAGTGACAAATCATATTGCATGATGAAAAGGCTGTATCATAAGTGATGCAAGCAAAAAATTTGTTTCATATTAGACGGAAGTAGAGAACCACCAAGAGAGCACCATAGGAAGAATATTGATTACCACCCAGATCCAATGATTTGGAAATGGAAAAGTCATCTAGTTATATAATACTTTTTTATCAGTTCTATTATCTTATTTCTGCATTCTAAACATAAATACAAGAACCAGGAATTTTTTGCAATATTTTATTATTAAATATTATAAAATTTCTTTCATATATATATATTTTTTAAACAAATATGAAATGAGATCGTTTAAGATGACGTTTTAATTAAACACATAGTGGGTTGTAGCAATTGGCAACAGTGTTTACGAATGTAGTTGTGTGAAGTTTTAAAATTACATCATTTCAGTGTAGCAGTGAAGTTGTGTTGTTACAAATTTTGTGGTTTTTAGGGTTTGGATGTTTTCTAAAATTTTCTTTTTTTTATGTTTTTCTCTTACTGTGTTTGGTGGTTGTTGTTTTTTGATTATATATATATATAAACATCGATTTTATAAAATAGATCTTTTACTGGGGACACTGGGTTCATGGATGCAGTAAGGGTACAAAACACAGATTATTCAACGGAGGACTTTGCTACTTTGTTCAAGGTGGTATTTCATGCCGGACATAGGGATAGTAATGTTGTTCATTATATAGTTCAGTGCGACAAGCTTTTGTGTACAATGTTTTTGGAAAAGGGTAAGTTGTTTATTGATTACCATGTTTATCATGATTACATGATGTTACATGATTATCATGTAAAACAAAGGATAATTTAAACATCACCAGATATTTCTGATGTTTGGGATTTGGCCATGTGGCAAAATCATGCAAAGAAAAGAAAGGGCTTTGTTTCCACTCTGATAAAGAGGGACATTATGTCAAAGAATGTCAGGTTAAAAAGGATGGGGACCCTCCTACCTGTGCAAATTGTTTCTGTGCTCGAAAGCCGGCCAACCACGATTGTAAGATGGAAGAATGTCCTGCGTATAAGCATGTATGGGACCTTCTAAGTGGTAAGATTGATATTTAAGCCTATTATAGGCTTAGTGATATTGTCTGCTTTTGTTAGGGTTTACTGCTTTGGTTTATTGTTTTTCTGTTTTTAGTTATTGTGCTGGTTTTTGATTTGTGTTTGATTTTGTTATGTTTATTTTGTTTTTATGTATGTTGATTTATTTTATTAGTATCAGGTTTTGATGTCTAGTTTTGCTTTTGTTCCTGTTGAATTTGTTTGGTTTTAGTTATATATTATCCTGATTATTGTGGTTTAACATTAATGTTCATCTTGGTACTATAAAATATGTTTTCATTTGGTGTTTAATTTTGTCAAAGTTTAAGCGGATCAGAGAAGTAGAAGTTAATCTTCTTATGCATTTTGATAAGTTTGTTTTCTACTGGTTAGTTTTAGGTTAGTTTGTTTCATTGTGTTATTATTGGCTTAGTTTTTTATTTCTGTTTTGTGTTTTAATTTGTGTCTAACATTTTACTTTTGCTTAGTTAGAGTGTTGTATTTGTTGTTTGTTTTATGTTTTGTGTTTCATAGGTTTTTCTTCTCGGATTAGCGTTTAGAGTTAGTGTGTTTTCATTAGGTTTGTCTTATTTTTATGGGTTTTAGGTGTATTTTAAGTTTGTTTCAAGTTTTCTTATTTTACTGATTACCTTTGTTCTAGTTTTTATTTGTTTTGTGCTTTGGTTTGGATTAGGTGTTTTGCGTTTTGTTGATGTTTGGTTTAGTTTACAATTTTGTGCTTGTTTATTGTTTATTTTATGTTTTCAATAGTTAGAGCCTGTTTTGCGTATTGGGCTCACCCTCACCTGGTTAGGGTTGCAGGTCAGTTTACTCAGATGGTCCTATTTAAGACCTATTAAGATCATTGTAGCTTGGATCCATGTTAGGTGTGGTACTCCGATGTGAATTTCACATTTGGCATTCACATCAGCGGGATCTTGATAGTGGCCAGACTGGAATATATCTTGAGGTTTTGATAATGACCTCCAGTAAAGCCCCTAAGGGCTAAGTACAGAGGGGATGGCGTGACAGCCAGATCTATCACATGGTGGGTGTCTTCCCTCCAGGTTCAAGATCAATACTAAGAACATTTGAAATAAAAAATATATGATCTGGTAATTAAAATAGTATAAGAAATCTACAAAGTCCATAAGAGTTGACATAAATTATAAAAATTTTCTAATAGTCATGAAACCCTTAAAAAATTCCAAAATTTCATTGCTATTTAGTGCTGATTGTGTTTAGCCACAAAATATTAAAAATCAACAAAAAGAGAATTATTCATTTCCAAAAAAAAAAAGAATAAAATACTTGCTATAAACAAATGAATGTATAAAAAAACAACCAGCACCAAAAACAGAACTGAAATTCAAAGAATATTATACTTGTGCTACACAAAAATAAATATAACTTTTTTTGTTCTATTACAATTTCTACAAATTCCACCAGAGTACAAGAATACTGAAAAAAAAAAACGTATTGAATTCCAACAGGCACTGCTGAAATATTACCTGGCAATCATAACTTTAAATATGAACAAAGACTATGCAGGATGGGTCAGGGTATGCAAAGAAACAGTGAACTATTACTTATCAGAAAGGAGGCTGAACCAGTGTTAACTTTGATGATCATAGTAATTAGTCTATGTTGAATACTAGATTGTGGATACCGGTGTTCTTTGGTGGATGGGTTTCAATTAACCACACATCTCAGGAATGGTCGAACTGAGACTATACAAGACTACACTTCATTTACACCCATACATATCATCCTGTGAAGTATTATCTGAAAGGTAATTACCAGAGGCTAAACAGGAAAAATAAAAGAAAAAAGAAAATAATTAGTCTATGAAATGCAATTATTACAGATATATTCTAATCTTCAAACTTTTTTTCATTATTCAGGATGCTAGTACCTAAGATTTACCAGCTACTATAAAACGATCTGTAGCAAGTAGATGCAATTTACTGTCCTGCGTAAGAATGAGAACACTATGGCCATACCACGACCTATGAGGAAACACAATCAACCAATTAGCCAAAGACCAGTTCAACAACTGATTATTATGTTTGCACACCTGCTCTTAAATTCATAGCGTAAAATACTACAATACAAAGAGAATATTCTTTCATGAAATAAGACTTACTTTAATCAAATGATCTCTAAAATTTTCTGCAACCCACGAGTACATATTTAGATGATTATATGTCACTGATAAAGTATTAAGCATGAGATGTACATTGAGTAATCGCTCCAACAACTAAAACAGAAAAAGGCACAAAAATAGAAATATTTTCAACAAACACAGCTCTTTAAAAAAAAAGTACCTTCACTGCAATAAAACCCAACACCACATTACTGTCAATCTTTATAAATTTTATCATGATATGTATCAAAAGAATAAATTAAAATAGTTTATATTATGAGGCAGGAAAATACTTTTTTTTGTGGGATTTTCTGGTCCAGAAACACTTATAGAAGCTTCACAAATATTAAACTATATCTTAAAAGTGTAAAAAAATGTCAAAACCATATTCATCAATTTAATTTACAAGTTGAGATCTTTTTTTCCTTAAACAACCATCTCAGAATACCAATTTTGATAGTTTCCAAATATTCAGTTTAAATCTATTTCAAACTAGCAATTCAAATTTATATATACATCATGGTTAATTTATATCAAATTACGTTGGAATTTACTTTAATCATACGTGTTAATAGTTTTGCTATTTCTAGTTAATGGTATATAATTTTAACTTTTATAATAACGATCTCATATATACTTTTGTTTCAGAACACTATCTTATATACAAAAAAATTCAGCTGAAAGCGTACTTCCAGTCTGTATGGGCATTCTACTGGATGGAACAGGCTGATTTTTTTTCACCTCAGAATGACCTTCAGATATGTCATTAAGTATCAACAGACCCTAAACTTGAGTCTCTTGTGAGTATCTTCAAAAAAATCCTCATTTATTACTTAATTGGGAAAATTGTTTTAGTTATTACTCACAAAAATCACTTTGAAAGCCTGTCAATGCTTGATGATATATCTGCAGGCCATTCTGACTAGAATAAGAAAAAGTCAACCCGATCTATCAAATAGAACAGCCAAGCAGAATGTTTATAGGTTTTGAGTGTGCAATATTTTAAAAATGTTTTTCCAGTCCATCCAGATGTTCAACTGGACGGATATGGCTGATTTTTTTAATTCTGCTCAGAATGACCCTCAGGTATGTTATCAAGTGCCACCCAAATTTGAGTTTCCTCTGAGAAATCCTATAAAAATCCACATTTATTCCTTAACTGAGGAACTTTCTGAGGTTATTACTCACAGGAAGATCACTTTGAAGGTCCATCAATAAAGCCACCCATAGTAATAAAAATATTTTTGAAATTTACTACTTAAGCACTTTTATCAGTTACCCCCATATAGAGTTTAAGATAATCCTGATTCTTTGGAAAATGCTCTCTATTATAATTAATTCTATACATTTTTAAAATTGTTATAGTGACAAGAAAAAAATCATTAAGAAACTATCGGTGTAATTGTTTTGGAGTTACAGGAAGCCAAGCACACTACCTTAACACACTATGTTCCCCAGGGATAAAAATTTAATATACAGTACTACTATAAAAAAAAAATAAAAAATGTAATTAAAATCCATATATTATTTTATATATGTTAACAGGTTTAACTGTTTTAACATCTTATTAAAAACATATTTTTCTTTTTTTAGCAAATTTTATCTTGATACTTGCCTTGGCTTCTAAAGAAAGTTTCTTCAAACTCAGTATTTTTTCTCTTTTCCCACTAACAATTAAATCATCCACTTGTACATCAAGCGAAGCTTGTGGCCAACTATAACCTGCACAATAATTAAAAACAGCATTAAATTCTGTAATATTTTTAAGTATCAAACTATAATTATTTTATCCACAAATCCAGCACTGTTAGATTAATGTTATATATTTCAGTGCTAATTAGACCTTGTATCAAACTAATAGTAGAACTAGACAGTTTAAAGCACTATTTTCAAGCTGATGAATATACACATAAATTAAAAAAACATGGTTTTAATTAATAACATATTTAAATTCGGCAAATTCTTAATTATCCACAATAACAACTGGAAAAAAATTAAATTCTAGTTAATCCAAAAATCATCTTTTAATTTTGATTAACCCATGATCACTCATGCTGTTGGGTTAAAGCTAACATTTTAAATCTTTGCACAAATATTACAATTTAAACCGTTTATCTTTTACCATCCTTTTGACGTGATGAGTAACCATGTGAGTGGCTACTCACATGGTGCAAGTGATTTCTGGTGGATGTATTATTTACTTGTATATTCTATTTATTGTATTTTTTTTATTATATATATATATATATATATATATATATATATATATATATATATATATATATATATATATATAGAGTGATAATTAACTTTAAGTTTTATGAATAAGTATGAACAATAAACAAAACTAATGAATTGAAAATTTTGAGTTGGTTAGAAGAGGAGGAACAAGCGTACGTTTACCTTCAAAATGACGACAACCTATCAGAATCGGATGGACCAACGAACATTGAAGATCATGACAGCAACTCAGAGCAGTCTGATTTAGATGAAGTACCTAACACAATTTTACCATGAGCTAGTTCTTCCTGTGAACAAAATGACTGGGTACAATGTAAGTACTGCACCTTGCATCAAATTGGGGAGGGACCTTATTATGTAGGAAAGGATGAATTTACCAAGTGGCTCATGTACATGAGCCTCTATCATCAAGAACTCTCAGACAAAATATAATAACTAAATTGCCTGGAGTCAAGCCCATGGCACGTGATTCTAGGACATTTTATGGTTTGTGGAAATTTTTCCTGACAATATAGTGGATGAAATAGTACATTGCACAATTAACAATTATTAGTTATGAATCCGGAGTATAAGAGGAGTGATAGGGATTGCTGTCATACTGATTTTTGTGAAATACAAACATTTTTTGGTGTTTTGTATTTAACTGGTGTCAAGAAGGCCAATCATCTGAACTTAGATGAATTATAGACGATGGCATGGCTCCAAATTTCTTTGTGGCAACAATGTCAAAAAGGTGTTTCCAAACACTTGTCCACGCCATCAGATTTGACAAAAAGAGTACAAGGTTAATCTGTGTAGCTGAAGACAACATAGCACCAAAGTAGGTTTTTGAAGAATTCGTAAAATAGTGTCAGGACACTTACAATGTAGGTGAACTGAAAACACTTGATGAAATGCTAGAGGCATTTAGAGGTGGATGCAAATTTAGACTATATATTGCTAATTAACCTGCCACAGTACGGGATAAAGATTTATGCACTAGTCGATGCAAGAACTTTTTTTTACAAACAATCTTGAAATTTATCCTAGTAAGGAACCACAAAGAGAATATAACATTGGAATAACATAGGTAGTGTTGTAAAACGCATGACAAAGCCTATCGACCACTCCAGACGAAATGTTACAATGGATAATTATTTTATGGACATTCCATTGGCAAATGACCTTTACTTAAATCATAGGTTAACTGTAGTAGACACTGTAAGTAAAAATAAGCAACAGTTGCCATTAGAACTCATCAGTAACTTACGTCAGCATCCAGTACATAATTCAATGTTTGCTTGGTCTAGAAATCCCAATAACTGTATGCTGATCTCCTACACACCAAAAAGAGGAAAAGGTGTATTGGTTGCTTCAACAATGCATAAAAATGCCTTGATTGATGAGGAAACTGGCAACCAACAAAAACCAGAACCAATCATATTCTATAACCTTAGCACAGGGGCTGTAGATGTGGTCAACAGAATGAAAACTGAATACTGTGTTACTAGGATAAGCAACAGATGGCAGTTTACAATTTAGTTCTTTGTTGAACATTGGGGCCATAAACAGTCAGATAATCCTAAAGAGTAACACAAATACTCTCATGCCACGACGAAAATACTTGACTGAGCTGGTAAGGACACTTGCGCTCTCTCATATGACAATACGATCATCGCTGCTGAATTTGTTGGTTATACTACAACAAAAGATCAAAAACATTATGGGAACCACTGCATTACCAAAACCTCCTCGTGAAGCCGGCCCAAAGACGTGATGTGTTTACTGTCCGGTATGAAAGAACAGGTTCACGCTAGCCAGATGTGGTGGTTGTAATCACGTAGTTTGTAAGGAGCATACTGCATCTATAGTACTGACTTGCTTTTAGTGTGCAGCTGCAGTTCTTCCACATGATTCAGACTAGATATTGTGCCTAGATGCTTGTGAGATATTAAACTGTGAGTCTACATAATTTTCATATTTCTGTGTTCATAATACAGGCAAGATTGTATAATTTTGCGACGTAATTCCTGATGACATCTTTCTTTTTTTACACTAATATTTTTAGCATAAACATTTGTTTATTTATGCTAAAATTTTAAAGCATAGTATAGTTTATGATTTTTTAACTTTATATGACAAATAAATAATGAATTTTAACTGTATTGTGTTTTTATTCATTTTTACCACATGTTAGATTTTAATTAACGCGCAAGCAATGGTGTGATGTTTAATGGCACGAGTGATTGTGAGTTAAAGTATCAAATAATACTGTAAACTACAATATAAGACCTACAACTAATGTTATTACTTGATAAAATTAAAATCTAAGTCAAAAATATTAACTAGTAACAGAAAATTTCCTTTTACATAACTAATACTGAAAAAAATAAATAACAGAATTTGGCATATCATTCAGTTAATATTTATAAAAACAATACAATTATTGATTGTTCTTTATAGATACAAAAATTCTTTCAATTGAACTTCTTGCTTAATATCACAATATAACACAAAGACCTAGCATCTGACTGTTAAGATAGTCTACCAGGCCTTTAGGCTGGTGGAGCTCTGTGCAATCCATAATCAAAGAACTGTAAAAAATCAAAACAGGTATGTTTCACAAAGTGGCGTAACAGAATTAACAAATACACCTACTAGTTTTTTATAATAGAAAATAATTAAGCTAATTACAAAAAAAAATATCTTGTAATACAATCTCCATATTATTTTAATAAAATGTCTGTTTAATTTTCATTTGCATACTCTAAAGTGATTGAACTTCTTGTACAGCTAAACATGTGATTCACAAAACCACTTTTTAACATAGCATAAGTTGTAAAAAACTGTTTTTATCTTTGAACCATATGCAGTAAATTTGTAAAGGAAAGAATGTTTTAGAAATAAAAATATTAACTGTTGGGCAATAGTTTAATTAGTCATGTCCAATGAATATTTAAAGTATTTTATGAAGTAATTAAGATTATTATTTTTGTAAGTCTTAATCTTGAATTAATCTGAACATAAAATTAATGCTTATTATTATATGTTAACTGTTTGTATTACTGTATTTGTTTTTTCACACTAATAAATAATAGATTAATCTCCTATGACATTTTTCAAAGGAAGATATCCAGAGAGATAGGATAGAGACAAATAGGACAGAGAGACAAGTCAAAGGTGAGTGAAACAATTTGTAAGAGTACAGCACAAATTAATTTATTATATTGGGTGATATTTAAGTATGGAAATAGTTTTATACTGCATATCTGAGAGTTATTTGGAGACAGAAAGAAATGGTTCTAAATATTTAAAAAAATCTGCATTTATAAACAATTTTATTGCATTTTACATTCATAATGCATACAATAATGAACTTTAACAATACTATAATATTGATAATAATAAACAATAACTAATAATTATATATATATATATATATATAATTATATATGATATATATATATATATATCATTAATTATAATTATTATATAATATTATATATACAATTAAATATAGGTGTTTTAACGATAAACACCTATATCAACTGATATTATTTTCTAAATAAACATTAACTTCAGTATTAGTATCAGCTGATATTTGTTATTTTTCATAAATGAAACAAATCAGCTGGAAATACTTACACAAAAAATATAGTTAATTATTAGTTATTGTTTATTATTATCAATATTACAGCACTGTTTAAAGTTCATTATTGTATGCATTATGAATGCAAAATGCAATTAAAATTGTTCCTGCAGCATTTTACCTCGTTTCATTGTTAACCAGATTTTTCCGTCATTGCAACTTTGAATGCTTATAACTTGATAAAAAAAAGGCATTAACAGAAAAATAGGTTTCACCAGTTTTTCTTGTAAAATTTTAAATCAAAATCATGTGTCATAATTATGTCCACCTACCTATTTAAAAAAAGTAGGTTGTTTGATTCAATGTGATGCATCCAATACAGCGGAAAAAAATTAAAAGCCCACCACCATAATGCAGATTTTTTTTTTTTAACTATGTAGAACCCAGTTTCTTTCTGCCTCCAAATACCTCAGACATGCAGTATAAAGCTGTTTCAATACTTAAATATCATCCAGTATACATAATTTGTAATTGTTAAACAAAAGATATAAGCAATGCAAAGGTTTAAAAGACATCTCATGACATTTGCATTAAATGTGGTGAACAGATTGATCTACCCAAAAATTTTTCTCATCAAGGTCTATCTGGTTAAATTTTTTAATTTTATTTTGTATATTGCATGTCTGTATTTCAAATTTTATTCTAAAGATGAAAAAAATATGTATTATAACTATGGACACATAAGTTGACACAAAAAACTACTAGCATTTAGCAAACATTTGGCACGGTACTAGGCTGACTGAAAACACTGTCAGTTTAATATAGATGATATTTATAACCAAAAATACATAAAATTCTATTTCATTAAAGCTAGTTTAGAATCCCAATTAATATTATTATTTTAAAGTACTTTAAATAATTACTTTTTTTACTCACTTATTGCTGTAGCTCGCAAATTCTAAAGTTACTGTTGTCGGTAGATTCTAAAGAGCTTGTGTCCAATTCAGAATTCACATTTAATCACAAAATTCTTGATGTGCACATCACATAAATGTTCATCATCAATGCATTTTTTTTTTCAACGTTGACAACATGCTTGCAGAAATTGCTCCACTCAACTTCAGACAATTTATGAAATTCCTCTTCAGCTAACTTAAGAACATCCGACATGTTAAAAGTTGTATTTCTTTTAGCTACATGGCCTTTCACTTTACTACAAATAATTTCAATGGTATTTAAGTCAGGGTGATAACTGTGTGACTATAATTTTTTTAAATGTCATTTACTAGAAATTTCTTTGTGTAATTTTATATCATATAATTCAGTCTTTTTCATAGCAGGAGAACAATTAATTCGTTGTTCAGCTAACCATTTTATCATATCGCTTTTTAAAGAGTTGGAATTTGGCTGCTTTTGTAGCAGAATGTTATGATACGATGCGTTATCTAGTAGTAAGATGACCGACCAAGGTGGCAAGCTGAGAATAGACTTTCCCGTACCATTTCATGTACTTTTCAGAATCCATCGATTTGTGATAATCTCCCTTCTTATTTGACTAATACATAAGTAAAACATTGTTAATGAATCCTTTATTACCGCTGGCATGAACAATTATTAATAGTGAGCCCTTGGATACTGGAGTTTTCAGTCCCTCATGAAGGTTTGTTGTGTCAACCCATGATTTTGGTGTTGTATGACTAATGTGAATGTAGGTTTCATCTGCGTATACAATCAGTCTTCCTTCTTCATGAAACAGGGAAATTTGTCATAAAAATTTTATTCTTTCCATTCTAATGTCATACCGTTCTATCAGTATTTTCCAAGTGTCTTCTGTTTTTTCCATCTAAATAGAATTTTAAGAAATAACTAGGGTATTTTAAAAGAAAATAACTGTACTGAAATATAAAAAATTTACATGACTGAATTTATGACAAAGCCTTAAATGAAAACAACATAACAAATAGTAAAAATAAATCACTAATAGCTATTCATTTCATTGTGTAAAATATGCAACGCAATAAATGTTCCTATTAATAACCACTTCTAGAACATAATTACAAGCGATGTGTGACATATGATTCCTCATATCATAATAATTGGAATAGATTAAAATTAAGTAAAACAAATTCTTAGAATTGCATGTTCTGTTTATAACAATTCATAAATACCACATTAGTCATGCATGATTCATGAATGATTCTACTATTATTAGTTGCTATACAACAGGAAGTACACCTAGTTTACAACACCAATATATAATTTAGAATAAAACTCAATAATTGCATACACTACAGCAAGTTTATGAAACCTGTTTTTTATATATTACTATACCACAAAAGACATATAGAAAATAAAAATGTTTTTAGTTTACTTGTAACAGAGGCCAATGCATGCAAAATACACAGGCTTTCAGTCTCTGTGCCAACATATGTGCCGATGAGGAGTCTACTAGTAAATTTAGGATGAAAAAAGAGGAATACAAATTGATAAAGAGATATAATGTAATAGCACATGTTATACATACTGTTACATAATGTGTTTTGACAATAATGTGTGGAGATAATAAGTTTAATAATAATGTGAGAAAAAAGAATGTATACTTAACACTGTTTTAAAATGAAATACCTTTATGTAATAGGCCAGGTGTAAAATTAGTATGAATTAAAAGACACTCCAATCGTGCTATATCCTTAGTGCCAGACAAAACTGCATCTTTTACCTTCACTGACAAATCCTGGAAATGAAAATTGCCTAATTTAACAACAAAGTATCTCAGAGATACCATACTGCAATAAATGACAAAGCAAAATAAAAAGTATCTTAAATAACTCACATTACTAAATATAATAAGTTATCGACAAATTACTTTTATTAAGTCCATCTATGTATTTCTGCTTACATAAATATAATATCTCAATAAGTATTCAACATCTCATGCAAACTGATTAATTACCTTCACAACTACTTGTCTTTTTTTCATTACTGCCATTTGACATGTTGAAAACATTTCTTAAAAATCATACAGATATTGTAATCAGGTAGGTCAATGAATACTGCCATTCCTACAATAAAGAACTTTTAAAACAGTTTTTGTACAGGGACCACTGCTCTTCATCTGTATATGTTGTTGCTTATCTTGCTATAATCATTATACATCAGTGCTTTAAATTATTTTAATCATGTTTACATATCAATCAGAGTTAAGAATTAACCATATGTAAATTGTTACTATTATTTAAAAAAATATATATAATCCAGATATTCCTTTGATATTAGCTAGAATCTGATGATCCTATACGCAAAATTAATCTTACTTTTTTATTTCTTTGTTCATCAAATTATTCAATTTGTTTTTCAAAAAAATTATTTCTAAAAATTATCATTATTTATTTTTCAAATTTCTCAGTATAAATAGTCTCATGTTACATTTATAACTATTACTTAACAACAATTTCAAAAGTTTAAAACAATAAAAATGATATGTAATTCTTCTAACATAGGTTTATATCTGAAATAACCAAAGCCAGTTTGAAAAAAGCTCTGCAAAATACAATAAATAGCTTGCAAGTATAAAATTTTACTACTGCCAGTTGTAGGGTTAAACATACCATTAGGTTTTTATTACATATTTAATTATCACTTTTATGCAGAAGTTTAATAAAAATGATTCTGTTCTTCAAATAAATTTAATTTCAATTCTTAGTAATCTGTATCTTAGAAGGATGAAAATTAGAATTCCAAACAATATTCAACTCATAGTATAGCAAAACCCCTGATAAAATGAAGTGTGTGGTCTTGGCAGAATATTGCAAGCACTGCGTAAAAACTTCTCTGACTGTTTCAAATCTTGCTGATCTTTGCATAGCATATTTTGTTTCAGTCTTTCCTGAACCTGTTCAATATTTAAAGGGAAAATTAAATTTATATTCTACTAATATGAAATGTATATGAACTGATCATGAAATGCAATTAAGACTCTGGAATTTATTCTATGTAACTATTTAAAAATATATATATTTAACAGCAAAGGAAGGCTATACACCTGATCATTGTTCCATGGTAACTAATTTATGCATTTAAGAGAGGCAACTGATGTTATCAGACTTTTGCTAGCTCTGTTAAGATCTTTAATTTCAAAATTCAACATTTTCCATTTTATATCAAGCAAAAAATAATTATTATGATAAAATTTACTAATAACAATTACGTTACAATTTTAATTAAATACATCAAATATTTTCTAATGTTTGTATAAAATCAACATGATTGCAAAACAATTTTAACCTGATCATGGGATTATAACTTGAAATGTTATAACAATCCAATGAAGTCACAGAATTAATCAAAAGTACGGTAAAAGTTAACTTTATTTTTATATGAATACTTATTTCTTTCCCTCACAAACTATATTTTACCCTAAATCTTCTGGCAATATCAAATGTCAGAATAAGTTGATGGTAACTTGCAGACCCATAAACGCATGTGTAAGAAAGATAATAAGAACAGTAAAAAATTTGGTACCTTCACTTAAATCAGGTTTATTTCAACAGAGAATACAAAACACAAAACTAACACTTACGTAAAAAAATAATTTTATATTTACCTTTGGAATGACTGGTGAAATGCTATGTAAAAATTCAAAAGTAGATTGCCGTTTTACTGAAATAGAATTATAATTTTGACTAGTTTGAGGAACTTTAGGTTTATGCCTTTCTCTAGCAAATGCATAAAAACCATCATTAATAACAGCCTTTGTATTTTCCAGTCCGATAAAGACTTTCTGAAATGAAAGAACATACATAAGCAAGCAAAGTTTATCTATAAATATGTAATCAGGTACTATAACTTAATAACTGTACATGACCTAACATGAGATGCAAATTACCCAAAGAATAGGAAAACTCTTACCAAAAATAACAAATACTCTATGCATACTTACTTGGGGATGAGAAACATGGATTGCTGTTGCTTTATTCATAAAGCCAATTAAACTATTTTGTTATCTGCATGTAAAGTTTTTTGAAATATACAGATATTCAACCCTACAAGCACCTTCAATCACTTCACCACAGTGAACCGCTGTACATTGGAGATAATTATTCTAACAGAAAACAATTCTGAATAGTATGTGGATGCATATTTCATAGCCATAAGGAATTCTGGAAGGTATGTAAAGCATTAAATAATATACTCTTTTCTGAGAGAAAAACGCATTATAATTATAAAATAATAAATTGTGGAACTAAATGAAAGTATATTATCAGTCAGGAGGTCTATGATTAAACGAATATTTGAAATATACAAATATAAAAACACTATCTGTGATAAACAAGAAGTAAACTAATATGTATTACATGGCAAAATGTATCAATACACATGTAAAAAAGTATACTCTTAGAGTATACTTTTAATTAGGTTTACCAATCACAGCTAAAGCACAAAAAAATTTCCATAATTTGGCTACAAGTTTTAAAAAAAAACTTAACACCAAATTTTCTCTCATTTACTTTCAATCTGGATTTATAATTGCTTTAAGTCTTCCCAACAACAAAACTGTCACTTTTTTCAGTTGCATACAAACTTGGATCCTGACCCCGAAGGGAAAGATCCCGGCATGTGACAATTCCGATCACCATGCCACCCCCTCCTCCGTACATAGCCCTGATGGGCTATACCAGAGGTCAACTTCTGAACCCACAAACTGAATAACATCTCTCAGGTAACAGCTTGGCCTCTGTAGGATGCCACCAATGTAAATGCCATGAATGACATTTCCATCAGTGTAAGAACGTACTATTAATAAACACAAAACAAAACCAAAAACAAACTACTCAAATGAACAGAACTGAGTAGAAATAAAATATTTAAATTTTGAGATATAGCCTACCAATGAAATAAAAGGAACATCAGAAACGAAAAAAACTATGGGGCGCCTATCTTGGCAACAAGAGAATGTCCAAGTGTCTTCATGAATCTTTGGCAACAAAAGTGCCTAATCACCTGGGTAACTTGAACTCCCCATTCTACATGTCCTCCGCAACTCGCTGAAGAAAGTATTACATGAAGTTCTCCACAATTGACCATTCAGCCTGGCTTTTCCAGTTAACATTTAAATCTAAAATACACCCAATATCCCCGATCTGCCTTATTATCTCTAATCACCTTTCATCATACCAATGACAGATATATAAAACATAAAAGACATCATCTAATATGCCACACCACGGACACAGACCCGAATCATCCAGGCCAAAATGAGTCAATCTATCACTAAAAACACAAAGGCCCAAAAGAAACTGAGTTATATACTTGTTAGGAAACACCCAATAGGCACCCTGCAGACTCCTCACATCTATATATATATATATATGATGTCGATATATATATATCTCGATGTGTAGCCGAATGGCTTTGATGGCACGTGGCACCTACTAACGTTACGGTAGCCCTGAAAAGGGCCATTTTTGTCATCGATTGGTTTCGACAGCTCGTTGTAATTACTAACCTTATGGTAGCCCTGAGAAGGGCTGTTGTTGTCGAAAGGCTTCGACGGCTCGTAATTCATAACCTTGTGGTGGCCTTGAAAAGGGCTGTTGGGTCTAGAAGCTGGTCTCTGGCGAAGTTGGGGAGTTGCGGCTTGTCCATTGAAGTCAGACCGGGCTTTCCCTCAGTGGCAGTTGGGTCCCCACTACAGCGTGGCAGTGGTGGCCCTCAGAGCCCTGCAGTGTTGGATCAGCGTCAATCGTCCTTTGCCGGTGTGACCAAGGCGGTTCTCCCCAAGTGATCCCACGTTGGGCCAGCTACTGCTGAGTCCACCAGCCAGGGCAATTGAAGCCTGGCAAGCTGGAGCGGGATGGTAACATCTGCTGCCCAGCAGCTCCCTCAGCGAGCTGGCCAGACCTGCTGCTCCGGCAGGGATGTTGGCATCCACCAAGAGGTCCCACGTTGAACCAGCCGGGGAACTTCTTCCATCTTCTTCTTGGTCTTCTCCAGGTGGTAGTGGTCAACAATGAATTGAAAATTGACTTTCGTGCATGCTCTTTTATTGGAGCCTGAAAGTGGTGGGGTCACAGCACCGCTATGGTGGAAGAACTGCGTGGCAGTAGTGATGCTTGTATCAGTGCATCCGTATACTGTGCGCCTCCTCACATCTGAGTTGCTATACAGTGTTCATCCGCCAATATTAAATTAGGCATATATGTAGTAACAATATATATATTAAATACTTTTGATCATCTTTTTTGCCAGCTCCCCCAACACCATAAAATTGCATATTTAGAATCCAACTTCTAGTATTAAGAAAAGCCATGGATCACTAAGTACTATTTATAGAAATAAGATGTAATGTATGACATAATTTTGACAAGAACTGTTAATCTACCGCTAATGAATGATTAGTTCACAGTGAAAAAATGAAACAATTAGCTATTTTTCCATCTTTCTAAGAAATGTTTGATACAATATTTTATGCAAACATGTTGCTTCCTGCAATTGCATGCTGGACCAAATAAATATTTGATCATAAATACTTTTGGGGTGCAAGGTAGGATTACGTATCATTTGGATGACCCCACTTTAGTATCTAAGTCATACACTAATGACCATCTTTTATCATCAAAAACATTTAATAAAAATTTGTGAACTGTAATTACATTCACTAAACAATGCACTTTAATGTTAAAAGGAATATTCTTCTATAAAGTTTTCAAGCAAACAATAATAAATAATAAACAAATTACACAGCTTTCCTAGTTTTAATTTCAGTAATATGATTATGTAATAACACCACCATCTCAATAAGCTTTCTCACACGATATTACATATCTATCATACGATGAGGAAGAGAGTTAACAGTGTAATAAATTATAAGAACCTGACTATACTAAGAAAATTTAAATACAATATCTTAAATGACCATGTCATGTTGATGATCCAACCAATTAAATTACCTGTTACTTGGTAACGCATAACACATAACTCAATCACTCATCTTTCCATGATTCAATCCATGTATTATCTTCAAAACATTGCTGTTTTTTATCTTTTATTATTAGTAATCTAGTTCATCAGTAAGAGAAAAAAACTCCATTCATTCAATGTGATAAATTATACAATACGACAAATCAGCACAGGATGAACTTATCATGGTTCCTATAATAAATTAGATTTTATGGTAAATTAATTAGATCAAATAAAAATACACAAACAACTCACCTGAACAGACAATGGTCCTTGAGCAACAACAGTAGCTTCTGCTGTAAGTCCTACCGACAACTCGGCAAGACAAGCATGTATAGGTCGAGCAGGAGATTGTTTTGAAGGTGGAACAGTTTGTTGAGCATGTCTTAATAACTTAGCAGTAACAGCATTAACAGTGACATTAACTAAAAGCGATCTAGCAGTATGCATAACAGAACCATCTATATGCAAGTCGGTTACAGTTGTATGCAGAAGCCATTCTGGTGATTCCGGTCTTAAAAACATTGCTGTCACTGAACGTATATGCACTGCCATAAACTGAATAATAAATCAAATAAACTCACAACTTGTTTTACATGTATTTTAGTTATTTTTATTTTTTATTAAACACATTCAGTGGAATATAAAATAAATTACCTTAACGAAAATTATTTTAAAAATGATAAAATTTTCTATACCTGAGAACAGTAAACCCCAGTCCCTCTGCAACCAAGGTTGCTCAATTATAAAACATCATTTGACCATCATGTTAAAACATATACAGAGTGATTCAAAGAAACGGGAAATTTTGAAAGTTGTGTTGGTAGCCGTGGGCGATTGGTACCACTTGATAAGTAGCACCAGCCTCTCTCTAACCTAACCTGCCATTTGGTTGTCATGGATCCTTGGAGTGGTGCGCAACGTGCATTTGCTGTCAAAGCATTTTACAAAAACAATGACAGTGTGGAGGGAGCGCGTAGAGAATTTCGCCGTCATTTTAATCTGGGACGGCACGACCGTGTTCCATCACCACATGCAATTAAAACATGGATATCTAATTTTGAGGAAACTGGTTTGGCAATGAAAAAGAAACCTCCAGGCCGTGAGAGAACCGTCCGTACACCACAGAATGTTCAAGCTTTACAAGATGCTGTCACACGAAGTCCACATCGGTCAATCCGTCGTCTCTCAGCATCTTTACAATCGCATAGTTCAAGTGTTCGAAGAATGTTAGTGAAGGACTTGCAATTCCATCCTTGCAAGTTGCAGATCATCCAGGAACTGAAACCAAACGATGCAATTGTGCGAGCACAATTCTGTAATGTAATGCTTCAGAAGATAAATGATAACGAAGAGTTTGTTCACGAACTGTGGATCTCAGACGAAGCGCATTTCCACCTCAGTGGATTTGTTAACAAGCAAAATTTCTGATACTGGCCACAAGAAAATCCTACACAGCTACACCAGCGTCAGTTGCACAGCCAGAAAGTGACCGTGTGGTGTGCTATGTCATCTTACGGTGTTATAGGCCCTTATTTTTTTGAGGATGACAACGGTCTTGCGATTACAGTGACGTCGGGTCGTTACGTAGCCGTGCTTGAAACCTTTGTTGTGGAACAACAAAAGAGATTTCCACCAATTTTTAATACAGCCTGGTTTCAACAAGACGGAGCAACGTCACATACTGCACGAATATCGATGGCAGCTGTACGCGATTGTTTGGACAACGTGTCATTTCACGAAACGGTGACATTAGATGGCCTCCCAGATCGCCTGATCTCTCAGCTTGCGATTACTTTTTGTGGGGACACCTTAAAGCAAAGTGTTCCACAGTAGACCTGCTACAACGGAAGAACTGAAGGCAAAGATCTGAGAAGCAATTGCGGAAATTCCAGTTGAGATGTTACGTCAAACCATGAACTAAACTAAGAGACTTCATGAGTGTTTATGTAGAAGAGGAGGTCACCTGTAAGATGTCATCTTTAAAAAATAAACTAAAATGTATGTATCCTAAAATGGCAACATTTGTACAGTTACATGAAATAAAATTCATTTTCTAAAAAAAATGTTTCATTAACGTTATTTAATTTTTTAAATATCCCGTTTCTTTGAATCATCCTGTATAAATTTTTGACCACAAAACAGTTTCTGTGGGTCAAATTGAAAACTTTGTTTTTGACATTTCCTAAACATTTTTGAAATTAAAGGATTTATAAAATCTTACATTTACAAACAATAATAATAATTAATTAATAAAAAATAAAAAAAAAAAAAAATTACAGAAACTTTATGAATCTGAAAAGTATTAAAGTTTTACAAATACTCAAACCTAAAATCTGATGAACAATTTAACATACTAAATTTATAAAACAATAATAAATAAAGATGAAAAATTGATCATTTTCTCTACACCTTCAATGTTTTTTTTAAAAAAAGTAAAATTTTACTGAATTTAATATGGTTAAAATATCTGACGTGGACACCAAATGACTTCCTTGTATGCCTATTAAGTTACATATACACATTTTTTACAATCAGAGGTTAATTATTAATAAATAAATATATGTAAATTAAAAAAAAAATAAATAAATAAAAAAAAATAGGAAATGAAGTCGGATTCGAACCACTGTGTCTTCCCCTTGTACGATCCAAATATTTCATTAATTAAAATTTTATTTGGCTATAACTCTGGAACTAATGAAAATAAGTACCAATTATATAGTTGAAGAGCTCTCAATGAGGGCTGATTGCTGCAGTTAAGAAAAAGTCCAAAATCCAAATTATTGGATTTTGGGCTTTTTTGGTGCAGTTGATTACAATCAAAAGGGAAGATGTGCAACTAGATGTTACATCAATCCTAAATACAACATTTCAACATTCTACGACTAATCGTTTTTGAGTTATGCAAGATACATACATTTGTACAGACAGCACACCAAAACTAGTCCAAATGGATTCAGGGATGGTCAAAATGGATATTACAGTTGAAATCTGTAAACTGAAATTTTTCACGATCACAATACTTCTTTTACTTTGTACAAGGAAGTAAAAAGAATAATGTAAGTATAAAAGTACATATAGATGTACTAGATTTACTTAAAAATCAAGAAACAAATTTAGTAAGTTTCTAATGAAAACATACCCTACCTCTCTGCTCTGCTCCACTTTTGAGAATGAGGTCAATGCCTACACCCTCCCACACCACAGCTCCACACAACACAGAGTTCTGCACACAACCATTCTCATCCAGAGAATATCTGTTAACCAGGACTTGATGCCAAAACACCTATCTTGGCGAAGTAAGCACCAAAGCAGGCCCCTAGCTATCCGGGTTGCTATTCTATCTATAAATTATAACAGCATCAGACCCCCTTAGCCATCCTCTGCAGGATTAAGAATTTAAGGAAACCAGCAATTCTGTTCCATTCCCTTTCAGTTTTCCAATAAACTTCCAGATCAAAACCAGAATTGATTCTCGCAAGCTATCTAGCTACTTTGGTATGTTGAGCTTCGTACCTGGGGCAGACATATAGGACATGGTGCACATCATCAATAGCACTACACTCAAAAGCCTGAATTGATCAAACCAAATCTGGTGAACCTATCTCAAAAAGCACCATGTCCAGAAAGAAACTGTGTAATATGTCAACTGAGGGAAATACACCATCAGTTATCATATCAAGAAAAACACATGCATGTAACAGCCATTGGACGATTCAGTCCATCTGACCTGCCATAAATGGAAACCTACGTTGTCTATTTCTTCTTGCACCCAGAGTAGCCTACCTTCTTGATATCTAAACATAATTATTGCTCGGTTGCAAGGATATCAATGGCCTTAATACCAGACATAACAAGGGCTACTCTTGAGAGACAGATCTATATGCACCAATCACAAATAACAATAGGAGATGCTGGATTCTCAAAAAAATATTCCTATAAACCCTTATATAGTATACACACGGTTCTGAAATTAAGCCCCCAATAGGGGTTAAATGCTCTCCAAATACTGAAGAAAGAAGTACAAGCCTTTCTGGCAGCGTATTGAAAGTGCTCCTTGAATTGAAGATTCACATCAAGAATAACACCTAGATACTTCTGCAGCGAGACATACCTAATTCGATGACCTGCCATTAATACAAAAGGTTGTAGTGTAACAGCTAGTTTGCCCTTGAGTAACATCAACATTGTTTTCTCTGGGCTAAACACCATCTTATGTTGTAAACTCCACAACTAGTGTTTTACCTAGTTCTGAGATATTGTCTCAATAGAAGAAATAACTACATAACACATTCAGCTCATTCTGAGTACAATCATGCTTCTGCAGCTGAAATAGGGCAGAGGGCCACAACAAATTGTTAAAAGCCCTGACATGTCCAAAAAGATAACCTAGGATGTACTCAATGTTTCTCAATGATGAAATGAATAATTATCCAGTGAATGACAAAACAAGGTTTAAACAGGATAGAGTTAGTGAGAAGACCTACTGAGACAGTGAGAATATTTATTAGAGATTTGCAATATTTTTCTGGAGCCTGTTTCATATACTGGAATAGCAAAACAGTTTGGTCAATACACTCACCCAACCTTGCAGTCAACATCTTTCGGTAGATTTTTTGATTTCTTAATTTTTTCATACAAAAAAAAAAGTCAAGTATACATTTAATGAACAGCTAGCTATGATTTATGAAGCAATTGAAGAGATCTCTATTGAGATGTCAAACCAGTTATAGAAAAATTTGCATTCATACATATAAAAATGCATACTCATGAATGATCATCAGCCACAGGGTATTATCAAATATAAAAAAATATTTAATTTTAGGGATTTAAGACTGTATTTACACAATGACTAATTTCAAGCCTTTTGATAGCCATATAAGAATGAAAGTATGTTTATTTAAAGTACCTGTTCCCCACAAAGTATAAATATGCACGCATGCACACACACATACACAAACGTTATGAAACAAATCTTTAGCAGGCAAAGTAAGTTTAATTTATAAGTATGGTTACACATTTTTTCCAAAACTCAACATATTATTAAAAAAATGTTACTTATGTTTATTTTGTTTACTGAAAGATTACGCTTAAGTAAAAATATGATTTGGCACACATTAACATTTTAAGATTACTTATACCTATATTTCAGGTGTGACTAAGCATACTAAGTAAGAAAAAACTATATAACATGATAAATGTCACATTGTTTTAACTATTATTGTAAATACCAATTGTTTTACAATAAAGTTATAAGTAAAACTAATTAATAATTTATGTAAAATGAATAGATATGTTTCAATTGTTTAATTATTCATGTAATATAACTCTTACAGAAAGATTTTTTTTTAATGATTGTGAAATAAATGATTTTTAAAAACACCAAATTTCCAAGTATCAAACTTAAGAATGTACTACAATTGTACAACAGATTAAAAAATTTAGTTATACTAAAAAGGTAACACCAACTGCTATAATCAATTGCCTTCCCATTACATTTTTAAATCTAGTCAAAAAGGTAAAATGAATAGTTACAACCTATATAAGCGCATAACTGAAAATTTATTTAAATCAAAGTATACTCTTTAACCGAATTTTGCTATTCATTCTACATCAGAGTATTATAATACTTATACAGCAGTCAGTATTAGAGTTACCCTGTGGCAAACAAACTGTTCTGATATAGACTACTTCAAAAGTTTTGTGCCACTAGTGCCTGATAATAACAAATAACAGAGTCCTTTAATGAAAAGGATTTCATGTAATTAATAACCTGTATCAGTCTCACATTTAGTATATACAATACAAAACTCAAGTTCACCTTAATTCTCCAAGTAGTACATACTCAGAACTTAGTCTTTTCATAATACAAGAATAATTTTCATAATATCTATATATATAAAAATGAATATTTGTCTGTCTGTATGTCTCTTATGCCTTCCTAAACCGTTCATCCAACTGCGATGAAACTTTGGTGAGTTGTTGTGGACACGCCTGCAAAGGTTTCTGAATTAGTTTGGACCTGCTAGGTGGCGCTGGGGTTGATATATTTTGAAAAATTGTATTTATGGTTCGATTTGGCTCAAATTCAGAATATATGTTACTTACATGGAAAGAAATGCCTCTGCAAAAAATGGACCCGCTAGATGGCACTGGGGTTGAGTTATTGGAAAAATTGTATTTATGGTCCGATTTGGCCCATATTCAGAATATATATTAGTTATGTGAAAAGACAAATTTTTGCAAAAAACTATAACCGCTAGGTGATGCCGATGTCAAAATATTTACAAAACAAACAAATATACAAACAGACTTTCTTCTTCTATATATATATATATATAAAAGATAATCTTTTTATGTATGTCCGCTATAAACTAAAAACTGCTGGACCGATTTACATGCCGGAAAAAGGGAAAAATCAGAAAAGGGAAAAAGGTAAATAGGGGAAAAGTGAAGGAAAAAGGGAAATAGAGAAAAAGGGAAATAGGGACAAAGGGGAAAAAGAGATAAAGTGAAAGGTGAAATTTTGTGATGTTCTGTAATGTTCATTTTTTTAATGTTTTATCAAATTTTCAATTGTGTTCATTTAATATATATATATAAAATACATATATTTAATATATATATATATAAAAGAGATAAAGTGAAAGGTGAAATTTTGTGATGTTCTGTAATGTTCATTTTTTTAATGTTTTATCAAATTTTCAATCGTGTTCATTTAATATATATATATATACTCAAAGCAAGCAATATCGAAGCATTGCCGGGTCTGCTTGTACAACATAAAATGACAGTTATACGTTACTTTAATTTTTTTCTTTTTTTTACTGAATTTCCACAATTATTTCTTTTTAATTAGTTAAATAATTATATCTTAACAGAGAGAAAGTTACAATGTATTTTTTACAATACAGCAAAGCTACAAAATCCATTAGTCCACGGACCAATGGATCCATGTGTGGTTGCCATGGATGTGTTGATGCACAAAGAAAAAATCATATACATCACTATGTTATGATGATTCAATATAATAAGTTATGACTGAATTACATATGACTCAATTAAAATATCATATAATTAAAACACCTGTTAGTTTTAATTTGTCTGACCACAAAAGCAACAGAAAATGTTATAATGTGAGTTTTAAATAATTTTCATAACCGTCCATCATGGATAAAAACATAGCTAAATGTAATCTATCAAGCTGCTGATTGCGCATGTTTTTCAAATTGACTATTCTTTTTCTTCTCAGAATACTATGATAAACATAAAAGAACTGTAAACAATAAATTAAAAAGAAAAAAATTAAAACAATTTATTTAATATGAAAATATTTCCATTAATCGATCAAAACTAGAGTAAGTACAATCTACAGCAAATTTTACTGTAGTTATTTTCATCATCTTATGATTTTCTGACTGTATAGATACCTTACCTGAGGGAGGCCTTTGTACCATATAGTTTACAATACCTACAAACACTTCAATTTTCATTGAACCAATAAATCTAATTAATTTATAAAATACTTTAATTTTCATTTGTAAAAAATAAAATTTTCATGATGAATAGTAATAGAAACAAAAAGTATTTTGTAAAAGTTATTTTTAGAATTAATAAACTGGGAATATCCATAAAAATTTTTTTTTTTAAAATTACACTTTTGCAATTTATTCAATGTAGAGCGAAATTAAACTTATTTTTCATTAGCAAAGAAATCTTAAATAATTCCCACCAATGCAACAAATATTTTAAAGTTTACACGACAGTAAATTTTAATTGTTATAGAGCATGTTAATAAAGTTAGATGATAACCTAATCTTTGTAAGGTTATTTTATTCCACTACTACAAGAATTATATGATAAATTAAACAATACTAACCACTGTTAATTAAAAAACAAAAATTATAAGTGTTGCATACAATTATAAAATGAATTATTATTTCTCCCTCTTGATTATAACACTACAAGTACATTAAAACATGATAGTAATCCAGTTAAGAGAGTAAAATAAAGAAAGGTCAATTAGTGCACAATTAGTGTTAGTAAATTGGCTTCTAGATCAAGTGACTTGGGGAATCAGGTTTGATTTCTGGAGAGTTCTGCTACTTTTTTAATCTATCAATCACTGATTTCTTGTTTCTCATTAAAATTTGTGCAGAAGCATATCTGAGGATATAATAAATACTAAAAACAAAAAAATGAACTCTCAGTAACCGATTTGCTGATGCATTAAAAATATCCTTCTAAATTTAACTGATTAATTAATTACAATAATTTATAATATAATACTTGTTATGGTTTACATGATAATACCGTAACTAAAAATGTAATAAATGATCTGGCATCAGATATAAGTCTTTCCTGAAATTGGTAGAGCCATTTTCAAGATAGCAAGCATTCCAATATTGAGGTCACGAAGCCGAAAAAGAAAGAAAATAAAGAGATTTCCTATTGCATTCTTCATAAAGATGAACATACTGTTGCACATTCAAGTCCACCAAAATGCAGTTTAGGTACTCTGAAACTTCACACTGCTCATCCCAGGGATTGACTGTATACTAAACTTCATTATTCTCAGTAAAGTCAATTCTGATTAATGTTTTTCTGCAGCAATGCATTACATGCTTATAATACATTGTTTTTACCTAATTCTACTTACTGAGGGAGATTAATTAAATTTGTAACAAAATACAGGAAATAAAATCTTTTTAATGTGTCAAAACTTTAGAAAAAAACCAGATTGAAGGTGAAGCCCCAGATTGGCTTTTGGTACAGCCAATGAATTAAAAACAAGTCTCAATTGGGATCCATTTCCCACTAAACCATATAAAAATCAAAGAACATAGCATTTTTAAAGATCCCCACATACTTTGTACAAATATAGTGAGTGTATCAATGGCAAAGGATGGAGATACTTATCATCATAGGCACAAAAAAGATAAATAAAATCTCAAGCACCCCTTTACGTGGTACGCTTCATTCTATCCACAGTTCGTTCCTGAAATCTGGGTACCTTTAATCTTGATAAAAACAGCACATTACTAATCAACTAAATTGAGTTCACCAGATAAAATATACTTAGCAACAAATTGATCTTCTCTAAATACTAAAAAGGCCACCTGAAAGTATGCTCAAGTTTCCTTACCTATCCTCAGAATCATGTGACATAAATGGAAGTATCTTACTAACAAACATTCAACCAGATCCCCATTAGAGAATAAAGACTTAAACAGCATGGCCATCGATATAATCTTCATAATAATGCCCAGCAAAAACAACAAAAGGGTCATCCATATCAAGACCATGGAGACCAGAGGTCTCCAGTCGACAATCTCCAAACTTCATCAAAATTTGCATGGACATTCACTGTGGTCTTAAATGTCATTTTACCAAACTGAAGCTCTATATCTGTTATTGCTGATTTTCTGTAATATCTTGAAAATAGGGTACTTACTGGTAGTTGGTGCATACATGCAAAAAATTCTAACTTCGACTTGTAATTTTGAAGGCGATAATAAAGCTATGGGTTTGAGTCTTAATACTTTTGGTAAACGTTTTATGCTGAATTCAAATATGTTATTAACAAGTTTCTTTTTGCATCTGGTTTTGAGATATAGCAGCTGAAATACAACTAAAAAGTTGTTGCGACAATTTATAAGTCAAAGTTTACGTTTACATAATTCCTTATCTAGTATTTTAATCGAAACAAGACTTTGTAACCTGAAAAAGGGCATTACTGTGTGTAACATCCTAAAGTTTCAAAGCAACTGGAAACTTATGTCAGGAGATATTCATCATCAAATTTGGTCAAAATGTTTTTGCTCGATTTTTGACCTACCTTTGAAAGCTTATATCTCAGGTATATCTTATTAAATTTTGTTAGTTTTATAATAGTTAGAAAGAGCAACTTTTAATCTACAAAATCTGTGCAGTTTGTTTTTTGACCCATAGTTTATAAGTGGCAGAAAATCAGTTGAAAGATAATGCATCTTTCATAAAGGGTGCAAGTTTTCCGTAATGATTATTGACTAAATGAATACTGTCTAGTAGAAAGTAATTTTTTAAATTACTTTAAAAATGTTAATTTTCCAGTTGTTTTAAAACAAATTGGTGGCTAGTCAGGCAAAAAACCTTTAAGGAAAGCGCTTCAATAAAATTTTCCATAGCCGCCTGTTGCGTCTCCAATGTGTCTCTGTCTATATGAATCCACTGCTTATATTCTATTAGTTCCTACAAGTCATAATCTTCAAGCTGCTCTAATAAATAGGACTCCAGTCCAGTTTTACCAGGACACTGTTCAAAATGATGTAGCATGAAATTCTTAAATTTTAAGCTCCGGATAGTTCTCTCAGTCAATACCTTATAGTCATCCTTGATGATATTGCAGCTGTCATAAGCTTAACATCTTGATGAATGGTACAAACACAAACTGAATGTGTGCCAACAGCACCAACTGTAATGCACCACTTTGGCCTAAGTTCACAAAATTTTGAGATGTCAATTTTACAGCCATAATGTGTGCAGCAAGCTACGAACATTTCTTTTAAATTACACAGAAGCAGACATTTCTGCATATGGACTTTTTCACCATTGAACCTACTGAAATAAAATCTTTCTTTCCTGGACAGATTCGGGAAAATTCATCACCTTCAAAAACTTTGAGGACCCATTGTCTAATATCATCCTTCAATTTTTTTTCATGCATGGTCTGCAACATGGGGCTCTGCCTACACTGATGCATGGGGTAAACTGCTTCTTGAGGCAGCAGCAATTTTGGACCTGGTGTGTCTTAACACTGGGAATAAATTTACTTACCAGAGAGGCATATATGGGTCTATAGTGGACATCACCTTTGGCACACCCGCCCTTGTGGCTAAAATTCAAGACTGGCAGGTAAGGAAGGTTATACAGGGAGCGACCACCATTGCTGTCATTATGACAATTGACGATGGCAGACATCGAGTGATGTCTGTGGCAACCACTGACTCAAGGATATGGAGTGTGAAGGGAATGGATTCCCCCAGTTATTCGTGGAGGCCCTTGATTTGAGGAAGGTTACTGAGATTACAGTGGCAGAAGGAAGAGTTCAATTATTAGTGGATGAATTGATGAGGGCTTGTGATGGTCTCCTTCCCCGAAGGTGTTACAGGGCTGGTTATCCACCTGTATATTGGTGGAATGAGGAGATCTCATGGAAATGCAGCCAATGCCTAAGAGCCAGAAGGAAAATTCAGTGGACTTATTTCCACTCAGCTAGAGAACGTTGTAAGGTACTTTACAAACAGAGAAGGAGGGAGCTACAGAAGCTCATACAGGAATCCAAGAAGGCTTGCTGGTGCAAACTTATTGAAGAGATCGAAAAGGATCCATGGGGGAGACCATAAAAGATTATTGTTAAGTATGCTGTGAGACCTAGAGTACCCACGGCTATGGATGTGAAGGCAACCCAGCACATCACTGATGGATTATTTCCACATGGAGATGGGGTTCCGGCGATTACCTCAGGTGAGATAGTGGATCTACCAATGTTCACAAAGGAAAAATCGATCACGGCAATGGAGCGCATCCCTCATGACAAGGCCCATGGTCCTGATACATTACTGAACATTATGATTAAATTAGCAGTCCGAGCTAGTACAGACGTATTTCTTGATGTTTATAATACCTGCCTGTGAAAGGGGATATTCCCCAAAGCGTGGAAGGCACAGCATCTTGTACTGGTGCCGAAACCTGGATGTGATCTGGTGCTTCCATCATCTTATCGTCCACTGGCGATGATTAATACACTGGGGAAAATCATGGAGCATATACTCCAACAAAGGCTGGTTCGTCCAGTGGAGGATGCAGACAGCTTCTTGGGGGGGGGGGGACAATATGGTTTTCAAGTTGGCAGGTATGCACTTGATGTGGTGGAGGTGGTACACACAGCTCGGATATATCTTGCAGAGCGTAAAATGTGTGCGTTGGTGGAGTTGGATGTGAGAAATGCATTCAATTGCGTTTCTCACGTTGCCATTGCGAATGCTCTCCAGAATCTGCAGGTTCCTGCGTATATGTTAAAATTATTATTGTCTTACTTAAGAGACAGGTTATTGACTTAAACAGCAGAGAATGGCATGATTGTAAGGACCATTGATCGGGGTGTGCCGCAAGGGTCGGTTCTTGGACCGACCATATGGAATATGGTATATGATGGAGTCCTTCGAATTTCACTTCCGGAGGGCACTGCTGCGGTCGGCTATGTAGATGACATAGTACTCGCAGTTGGGGCTACCACAGAGAGATTGTGGATAAAATTCAGGCATTGTATACTAGGATCAGCACTTGGATGGCTGGGGTTGGCCTTGAGATGGGCGCTGAAAAGACAGAGATTGTACTTATCACCTCTAAGAAAAGACATCAAACACTGTCATTGGAACTGGCGGGAAGGAGGGTTGAATCCAGAATGGCCATTAAATACCTTGGCATCTGGACTGATGCCCGATTGAGGTATGGAGTCCATGTTATGGAAAGTTGTGAGAGAGCAGAAAGGACAATGCGTGCAGTTGCCATTTTACTTCCGAAAACAGGGGGCCGGAGAACTCAGGAGGAGGGATGTTATTAACAAGTGTGATATATTCTTCCCTCTTAAATGGAGCAGATGTTCTGAGATATAAAAGGTATATGGGAATACTTGCTAAGCTGCATAGGAGATGCTGTCTCCGGATTTCAGCAGCTTATCATACGATCACAAGAGAGGCTGCAGAGGTGCTGGGGGTGTCCACCTAATCCAGATGCCCTGGGTCAGGTGGACATATTCAGACCTGAGGATTTTCAGCGGATAATGCTTCAGGGTGGGGACTACTAAGGAAGGGGTCACCAGAAAAGTAAAAAATAACATTCTACGAGTCGGAGCGTGGAATGTTAGAAGCTTAAAAAAGGTTGGTAGGCTAGAGAATTTAAAAAGGGAAATGGATAGGGTAAACGTGGATATAGTAGGAATTAGTGAGGTTCGGTGGGAAGAGGAAGGCGACTTTTGGTCGGGTGACTTTAGAGTAATTAACTCAGCGTCAAATAATGGGCAGGCAGGAGTAGGTTTCGTGATGAACAAGAAAATAGGGAGGAGAGTGGAGTATTTCAAGACGCATAGCGATAGTCATTGTAATAAGGATAAATTCAAAACCTAAACCGACAACGATTGTTAACGTCTATATGCCTACAAGCGCCCATGATGATGATGAGGTAGAATGTGTATACGAAGAGATTGATGAAGCAATTAAACACGTAAAAGGAGATGAAAATTTAATAATAGTTGGAGATTGGAATGCAAGCATTGGAAAAGGCAAGGAAGGAAATATAGTGGGTGAATACGGGTTGGGCAAAAGGAATAAAAGAGGGGACCGACTTATAGAGTTTTGCACGAAGTATAATTTAGTAATTGCCAACACCCAATTTAAAAATCATAATAGAAGAATATACACTTGGAAAAAGCCAGGCGATACTGCAAGGTATCAGATAGATTATATCATGGTTAAGCAAAGATTTAGAAATCAACTCGTGGACTGCAAAACTTACCCTGGAGCAGACATTGATAGCGACCATAATTTGGTGATAATGAAATGTAGATTGGGGTTTAAAAACCTGAAGAAAAGGTGTCAGATGAATCGGTGGAATTTAGAGAAGCTTGAGGAAGAGGAGGTAAAGAAGATTTTTGAGGAGGACATCGCTAGAGGTCTGAGTAAAAAAGATAAGATAGAAAATGTAGAAGAAGAATGGGAGAATGTTAAAAAGGAAATTCTTAAATCAGCAGAAGCGAACTTAGGCGGAATAAAGAGAACTGGTAGAAAGCCTTGGGTTTCAGACGATATATTGCAGCTGATGGATGAACGTAGAAAATATAAGAATGCTAGTGATGAAGAAAGTAAAAGGAACTATCGGCAATTAAGAAATGCTATAAACAGGAAGTGCAAACTGGCGAAAGAAGAGTGGATTAAAGAAAAGTGTTCAAAAGTGGAAAGAGAAATGAACATTGGTAAAATAGACGGAGCATACAGGAAAGTTAAGGAAAATTTTGGGGTACATAAATTAAAATCTAATAATGTGTTAAACAAAGATGGTACACCTATATATAATACGAAAGGTAAAGTCGATAGATGGGTGGAATATATTGAAGAGTTATACGGAGGAAATGAATTAGAAAATGGTTTTATAGAGGAAGAAGAGGAAGTTGAGGAGGATGAAATGGGAGAAACAATACTGAGATCTGAATTTAAGAGAGCATTAAAAGATTTAAATGGCAGAAAGGCTCCTGGAATAGACGGAATACCTGTAGAATTACTGCGCAGTGCAGGGGAGGAGGCGATTGATAGATTATACAAACTGGTGTGTAATATTTATGAAAAAGGGGAATTTCCGTCAGACTTCAAAAAAAGTGTTATAGTAATGATACCAAAGAAATCAGGGGCAGATAAATGTGAAGAATACAGAACAATTAGTTTAACTAGTCATGCATCAAAAATCTTAACTAGAATTCTATACAGAAGAATTGAGAGGAGAGTGGAGGAAGTGTTAGGAGAAGACCAATTTGGTTTCAGGAAAAGTATAGGGACAAGGGAAGCAATTTTAGGCCTCAGATTAATAGTAGAAGGAAGATTAAAGAAAAACAAACCAACATACTTGGCGTTTATAGACCTAGAAAAGGCATTCGATAACGTAGACTGGAATAAAATGTTCAGCATTTTAAAAAAATTAGGGTTCAAATACAGAGATAGAAGAACAATTGCTAACATGTACAGGAACCAAACAGCAACAGTAGCAATTGAAGAACATAAGAAAGAAGCCATAATAAGAAAGGGAGTCCGACAAGGATGTTCTCTATCTCCGTTACTTTTTAATCTTTACATGGAACTAGCAGTTAATGATGTTAAAGAACAATTTAGATTCGGAGTAACAGTACAAGGTGAAAAGATAAAGATGCTACGATTTGCTGATTATATAGTAATTCTAGCCGAGAATAAAAAGGATTTAGAAGAAACAATGAACGGCATAGATGAAGTCTTACGCAAGAACTATCGCATGAAAATAAACAAGAACAAAACAAAAGTAATGAAATGTAGTAGAAATAACAAAGATGGACCACTGAATGTGAAAATAGGAGGAGAAAAGATTATGGAGGTAGAAGAATTTTGTTATTTGGGAAGTAGAATTACTAAAGATGGACGAAGCAGGAGCGATATAAAATGCCGAATAGCACAAGCTAAACGAGCCTTCAGTAAGAAATATAAGTTGTTTACATCAAAAATTAATTTAAATGTCAGGAAAAGATTTTTGAAAGTGTATGTTTGGAGTGTCGCTTTATATGGAAGTGAAACTTGGACAATCGGAGTATCTGAGAAGAAAAGGTTAGAAGCTTTTGAAATGTGGTGCTATAGGAGAATGTTAAAAATCAGATGGGTGGATAAAGTGACAAATGAGGAGGTATTGCGGCAAATAGATGAAGAAAGAAGCATTTGGAAAAATATAGTTAAAAGAAGAGACAGACTTATAGGCCACATACTAAGGCATCCTGGAATAGTCGCTTTAATTTTGGAAGGACAGGTAGAAGGGAAAAATTGTGTAGGCAGGCCACGTTTGGAATATGTAAAACAAATTGTTAGGGATGTAGGATGTAGAGGGTATACTGAAATGAAACGACTAGCACTAGATAGGGAATCTTGGAGAGCTGCATCAAACCAGTCAAATGACTGAAGACAAAAAAAAAAAAATGCTTCAGGGTGTGGAGCAGTGGACTATTGTTGCAATTATAATAGAAAAGTTTTAGAAGAGCTTAGTAACACAGAAAAAACTCATAGGAGACGGCAAGCATTGGTATGGCCTGCAAGGGAATGAGGCATTGGAGGGTGCCGGGTTGGACAGTTCTACGGCTGAGTGCCTTGGGGGCCCTCTCGAGCATGAGGGGGGTCGCTTTGGTGCAGCAAGGCCATGGACACTTCACTCCTGGTGCCTGAGGGCATTGCTCACGTTTTTAGTGATTGGCTGACGGTCAAGTGAGTGTAAGTAATAAATTGGTAAGTAGTTGAGTTGAGTAGAGTTGTGTGTGTGTGTATGTTAGATGGTGGATGAGTGTTTGTGTATGCTGGGTGAGATTGTGGAAATTTAATTAACTTTTGAGTGCGTTTTGGTGGATAAGTTATGTTATGTGGCCATGTCTTCATAACTGTTGTGCACTTGTCTTGTGTTGGCTTGATTGTATGAACGTATAAATGTAAGTGGTACGTCTTAGTACCTGTTAGGTGTGCTATTTTTTCTGGGTGTTTTCCTCCTTTAGGTATTTTTGGTGTGCAGTGTTTGTGTGTAGTGGTCTGGTATGGATGATGTTTGCTTACGGAGATTGAATGTGTGTGTGGGCATTTACCCCCCTCCAGAAGTAATGCTTTATTAGCGGTTTCCCAGGAGGTGGGGTTGCCAGGGCTGCAGGTTTGGTCGGTAGTGCACAGGAATACATACGCATTTTCTGTAACAGCTTGCAGAACCTGTTAGCGAGTCCGACACTGCTTCAGTGCCTGTAAATGGGGTTCCTCAACCTCCAAATAAAAAAAAAAGTTAAAACATGTAGCTGAAAACAGACCTATGTCGTTTGTATTAAGCACTGGATTTAGGAATGAATTAAATTTTTTTCAGTCTTATTGCTGTCTTAAGTTTGTTAACAGTGCAGTGTCATCATAATGCCTCAAAATTCTGTAAATGATGTGGATGCCTTTTGTTCTTTTGTTATGTATGTGGTGAGTTTACTGTAAAATCAAATAGAGAAAACATTACACTTTTAATTAAAAAAGAATATCATTTGTACTTTCAGTATAAAATTGGTGATCAGGATAAGGCGTGAGCTCCTCATATGTGAATGTGAATGTACGTTTCGAAAGCAACGATGAAGAATCGGGCAATACTGAAGAAGACAACAACGATTTTGATTTTGAATTATCTTCCAATAAGCCACACATTATATCACAAGGTGAATTGAACGTCTTGGTTAGGGATTTAAATTTATCAGAAAATCAAGCCAAACAGTTAGGATCAATACTGCAAGGTTGGAATTTACTTCAAAAAAATACAAAAATTTTGGGTTTTCGAAGCCAACAAAAAGAACTTTCTCAGTACTTTATTGATGAAAATAATTTGGTTTACTGCACAAATATTGATGACCTTTGTTGTACTTAGGACAAGTTCATAAACCTGAGGACTGGCGCCTTTTCATAGATTCATCCTATTGTAGTTTAAAACTTGTTCTACCACACAACAGTAACAAATATCCTTCGATACCAATCGCTTACGGTATTAATTTGAAAGAGACATACGATGTGATGAAAGACGTTCTTGAAAAAATAAATTATAAAAAACATAGCTGGAACATATGTAGTGATTTGAATGTTATAGCTATTTTGTTAAGCGTGCAGTTAGGTTATATTCAAATATATCCAAATGGGAAAATTATTATTCATGAGCCCTTAGTTGAACCCAAAAAATATGTTTACCCACTCTCCATATCAAGCTAGGACTAATGAAAAATTTTGTAAAGTAATGAAGAATTTTGTACATCCCAGATTTTTTGTGAATCCCAGAATTTTGTACATCAGGCAGAAATTTCCGAATGTAAGTGAAGGAAAAATTAAAGAAGGAATATCTGTTGGTCCTCAAATAAGAGAGTTGGTCAAAGATGATGTAACTTGATCTTAAATAATGTAGAAAGTGCAGCTTGAGCTTCATTTAAAGACGTTTGCAAAAATTTTCTCGGCAAACAAAAATCCGACCATTACCACGACATTGTTAATCGACTTCTTACTTCATACAGAGCTATGGGATGTAATATGTCTTTGAAAATACATTTCCTTCACTCACATCTGGATTTTTTCCTGGACAACCTTGGAGACATTAGTGACGAAAACTGTGAACGTTTCCACTAAGACATTTCAGTCATGGAATGCAACTATAAAGGGAAATGGAGTATTAATATACTAGCCAATTACTGTTATGTATTAATTCAAGATGTGCCTGAGGCTATTTATAAAAGAAAAGCATCAGTGAAATCATTCTAACACAGGTATGGCCATGCAAAATTATAAATTTTACAGATTTTAACTATATCTTCCCTTAATTTTTTTTAAGTGTAATTTATTTAAAACTAGAGATTATTTAAAACAAGAGATAGAAAAATTGTATTTACAGATCTGTAATGTACGCAAAAAAGCAATTCAAGAAATGGTATCACACTTAAAGAAGCATTCAACAATTTTTTTGCCTATCAGTGTAATTAAAGACTTGTGGCATTCAAAGCCATCAGGCTTGCCAAAATGGCAGGGGCCAAGAACTTCACTCATTTTAAAATTATTCAAAACACAGTTGGAGATAATATATGTCACAACTGATTATAGAAATTATTCACCAACAACTTTGCTAATTTACAAAACGTTGATGCTTATATATCCTTTCTTCAAAATAAAGAACATTCCAGAAGAATTGGAATTTTCCAGAATGTTTTGGAGAGTGTAGTTTTCGGAGAATATATCAGAACTTTCAATAATGTTCTGTACAATAGAGTTTTCCAGGACATTCTAGAAACTTCTAGAAAATTTTAGTCCAAAATTTTCTGGAACAGTGCAAGATATTGTAAATTTTAGAACATTCTTTAAAAAATCTAATAATATACTAAAGCACTGAATATTTTTCCAACTTCAGCTGTTTTAATTAATTAGAAATGTCTACAAATTAAAAATCTGTCACATGCAAAAGATAATTATCTTTGAAAAGCTTTCTTACCTACCGGTAAGAATATATACGGGTCAAAAAACAAAATGCATGAATTATGTTGTTTAAAAGCTGCCCATTCCACCTATTATAAAACTAACAAAATCTGAGAAGGTATACCTGAGATATAAGCCTTTGAAGATGGGCCAAAAATCATGATAAAAACATTTAACCAAATTTGGTGATGGATTTCTCCTGACTTAAGATTCTAATTGCTTTGAAACTGCAGGATCTTACACATACTTATTCCCTTTTTCAAATTACAATATCTCATTCTGATTAAACAATTAGATAAGGAAATATACAAGCTCCAAAATGTCGCGACAAATTTTTGGCTGAATTTCAGCTGCTGTATCTCAATACCAGGTCCCAAAAGAAAATTGCTAACATATATATAGCATAAAAAGTTAACCAACAGTACTAAAATTAGAATCTGTTTCTTTATTATTGCTGTCAATTGTTAGTCAAAGATAAAAATTTTTACATGTGTCCACAAACTATAAGTCCAAAAATATCAGCCATAGCAGATGAAGAACTACAATTTGGTAGAATGGCATTTCAGACCATGGGGAACCTACACTAAAAATTTGATATTTGGAGATGGTCAACTGGGGAAAATTTTCAACACTGGACCACTTGACAAGGAATGACCCAAAAGATAAACTGATGAAAATTCATATGCACCTTCTTACAGTGTAAATGCACACTGAGAAAGAATTTTTGAAATTCTGATATTAAAGGGTTAAAATGGGGGTAACACATTAAGTTTTACTATTTTTTAATTTCTTGGTAACACATGAACATACCAACTTAAATTCCGGTGTGTAATTTTCACACAAAAATCTAAAAACCAATTTCTAGATTTTTTTTAAATTTGACCTTGAAAGGGATGAACGTAAAAAATTTTTGAACAATGACTGCAAATTTACTCCATTTCCAACTATACTAAACAAGATATTCACTCAATTTGGGCTTGCAAATACTTTTCATTTTCAGATAAATATCTAAAAACCATTTCAGGTTTTTTAATTTTAATATTTTAGGGGTAAAAAAACATAATCGTTTTTGACAGTTTTGCCGTTTTATGCTACACTATTGAATATCAATCTTTATAAGATTTGGTAACATGTGATGGTAACATTAAAAACTAATTAATGGTTTTTGTACTGACCAAACTGTTGCTCTGAAGAAATTAAAATCTCTGGTAGTTTTTATAAATTGAATAAGCTTTAATTTTTATATATCATTATTCTCACAATCACTATCTTCACAAGCAATTATATATCATTACAAATGAACACAAGGGCATCCAGGGGAGAGAGTCCTCTGACAAGACAGGAAGGACAATAGAAGCGAGCCTTGATCAACTACCTCTCTACCTTTTTTCAACTCGTGTACATTTCATACTACTCGTATTCATTTGTTTAAAGATACTTTGTATTTTTGAATAATTGCTCATTTTTTTTAATTCAAGAAGTAAAATAAGCTTGGCATTGAGGAATTCTTGTATTCAAGTTCAAATTTTGATTATGTATTTTATGAGCTATGCTGTAATGGGAAATGCTGGTATTTTATAAAAGATTATGCTTTCCCAGCTGTAGAAACATACACTACTATAGAAATAATGGGAAAGTAAATAGATCGGTAAAAAGAAATCTAAAAAATTTCTGCCTTAAGGAGTCTCTAACAAAAAAAATAATAAATATATATTTAAATAAATCTTAAATAAACTGCAAAAAAAAATTATCCTAATATTTTCAAGTCCAAAACATCACCTTTGGTCAGATGGAAGTTTGTGCATATGTATGTTGGCTTGTATTTGATCGTATAACTCTAAACAATGTTGACCAATTTTCTTAAAACCTGGTAGAGAGGTTCTACCTTTGAGGAGAAAGAATGTAATAAATTTTTGCGAAAAGTTAAATCTATTACAATTGTTTTTAAATTTATTATCATAAAATTATTTTCTTAAAAATTAATTTTATGTATGAACAGCATACTATCATTATTATACTTATACTGATGTTATAAAACCAACCACATGAGAACACATTTATAACATGCTCACAATAAATAAACAAGGAATATGAAGTAAATATAAATGAATACCTGTGCAAATGTTATGACTAAGGGTGGTATTTTCTGATCGTGAAAAGTCATTGGTGCAGTCCAACGAGATGGTGATACGTCATCGCCAACTCTTCCAACCACATCCTTGTTAATTCTAACATCGCGTATGACAACTGATACCAGTTTTGTTACCTCACTACTAAGAAAACTGCTACGGAAACCAATTCTATCAATATGCTGGGGAAAAAAATAGTAAATACAACCATTAAATTACAAAAAATCACAATAATCCTCACTAAATTTTAGAATCAACTAATATTAATCTTTTTTTTTTTAAATTCTTATAAAACCCAATTAAACACCTGTCGACGAGTAATGGCAGGAAAACAGGTGCTTTCAGCTACAATTTCAGAAAAAACATAAATTACAGTGAATGCTAGCTCAGATGCAGTAAACAGTTTCAATCTTATAACAGTTTGCACGACAATCTTTTACATCTTTCACTTATTTTAAATTAGTTACTAGGAAAAACAAAATAGAAGTTGTAAATGTGATGAGGCCTTCATAAAACCATGGATCTTTATCAATTGGACCTTAACTCTACATTCTATGGGACATACTGAAAGTGACAAAGTGACTACTACATGAAGGCATACATAGTATTTCTCTCCAATTTTTTTCCTTGGTTCCTATGGATGATTTCTAGCTGGGGTATATTTTTACAGGATAGATTTTTCCAACATAGTTTGCTGAACAAGTCAGATTTCAAATTACCAATTATATCTAAAGCCTTTCTATGCAATGTTGTTTGATGATGTGAGTATAGTTGTGCATTGGTATGTGGTCCTCAAAACTCCAATATGCTTTGAAATAAAATTTTTTAAATACTTCTACTTTAATTGCAAACTACCTTTAATACACAAATAACACTATTTTTCTACAATACAATAAACTAACACACATATGAAATTTATTTACATAAAACAAATTTTTTTAATAGAGAAAGGTATAATTAAGAATTACAATGAATTTACATCACATTACCTCTCTAGTTATTATTTACTACAAGACAAGATAAATATTACTTCTTATAAATCATTATTTCAAATATTTATCCACTTTCCTTTACCAGACATTTTTGTCATTTGGCAATTTTAGAAATATATCTTCATATCAAGAATTGCTTAAATAAACTATAAATTAAATGTAATATGAAAAAAACTAGAAAAGGTGCATTAATATACCTCCATGCAATGTGGTCACAATAATTGTGGTTCTATCACTAACTTACACAAAAATATTTTAGCATCAAGAATCAAATTTACTTTAAAATCTGTTGTGAAGAAAATATTAATATAAAAATACATTAATGAAATAAAAAAATTAATGCATACTGTACTAAACAAATAATGAGATTTATACAATAGTGCTAAGCAGTGAAACTTAAAAAAAAAACAATTTTATAACATTTAAACGAAATACTCACTATTGAAAATCCATTTTTAGTGATATGTACATCTTGTAATGTAAAAGGTATCCCTATTCGACCAATTCGAGCTTCAATATGAAATTTACGTTTTATCAACCATCCTAGCAATTGAGGAATAAGCCTAAAAAAAAAACAAAAAAAAAAAAAAAAAAAAAAACAAACAGTAAGATGGGTTATTTTTAATTTAATATATTATTAATAGGAGATCAGCCAATTTCCATGATGGAGTGGTAGGTAGTGTCTTGGCTTTTCATACAGAGGTCCTGGTGTATAGAATCCAGGTCAGGCATGGCATTTTTAATACACTACAAAATTCCATTTCCATATTCCCACATACAAGCTTCAAAGTTCTGTGGTGAATTAATTCATCAATTGTTATTATATTCCTTAACTTTTCAATAGGTTTATGTATTCAAAATCTGATGTTTTTTCAAAATGATTTCTTCAAAACTGTTTTTTACTTAAATTTAATATACAAAATATACAAATATGTTTATATATTTAAGGTACGGGTAATGTATGTATGTATTTTTTTTTTCACAATTTTAAAAGATCAATATAAATCTTTCATATTAGTTTCTTGTAAAATTAAAACATTTTCTTATACATAAATCAATTAACTGAATTAATAATGACAATAATGATGATCATATAATAATAATAATAACGATCTATAATCATAATAATATGATCTATTATCTTTCATAATAATCATCTATTATCATAATAATGGTTATACATTTTTCAGGGAATTAACAGAAAAGCTTACTATTATATATAAAGATTATACTATTTATATAATGAATTATTCATATGCTTTTTAATACAACCTAACTTCCAGTAACCAGTAACCGATTGCCAAATACTGGCCTGTTTCATACTCTTTCCACTGCTTTCAAATATAAAATTACATTATATGATATTAAAATTACAAAAAATCTTGTTGTTTAGAAGAATATCATATGTTCAAGTAATCTATGTTATTTAAAAATTCAATTTAATTACTAGCAACATATTTCAAACATTAAAATAACCATAAAATTGTTGTACAATATAATGAAGAATACACTTATACATCAAGCTCTTTTATTTATAACTCACAATGTCAGAAAATTATGAAATTCATTCAAAGCAGCCTGTAATGCGTAATGCATCGACATTAATCAGTAACAGAAATAGAAAAATAACACAAAAACTAAAAATAAAAATTCAGCGTAACAGAACATTTCTATAAAAATTAAACAATATACCATAAAATATAAGTTATAATTCTTATTCTACCATTAATTTACTACAGTAGTTAAATAAGTCAGTAACTGATTTAACCACCTTTTTGTCATCTGTTATTATGGTTTGGGCAATTAAATAACATGTTCAGCAGTCAAATGAAGCCACTTTCATCTAATCTGTCACAACCACAAATAATCCCTCTCTTTGTTCATATAAATTGATCGTAGTTTTACAAACTGGACGTGGAACTTTGAAAATCCTCATATAAAGTGAGATTCAACCAAAATTAAATAAAAAGCAAAGGAATGAATTATGCAAGCTAATGAACCAGGTATTTGATCATAATACTACACAACATTAAAATGATTGGTTTTTATTCGTAAACACATCAATGAATTAAAGTTTACAAGCTGTTTTTTCCATTATTGTGAACTTGATAAAATGAAAGTAAAATCCCACAATAAACAACAGGTAATAACACGTTAATTTCAATACTCTCCAAAATCAAACTGAACTAATATCACCTTAATTTAAAAATAAATTACATAAATAAACTTTACAACAGCTACAATTTTAATTTAACTATTACATATACCAAATATTGTGCAAGCTGAAATAGTAAAAGTTAGATCAACAACATTCAAGTTAACTTGACATTCTATACAGAAATGATTATAATATTACGCATAAAATTCAGGCATTAAGTAAAAATAAATGGATAATTAATAAAGTCACAGTTTGATAACCTTTACCTATCAACTTACCAAGTAATGGCACAATATATGAAAACAATACTACATAAAAAAAATCCGAAACCGCTCATTTTCTATAGCCATTTGTTAACTTCACATATAACATAACAGTGACACATTAAAAACACGTCTGGTAACAACAAATCAAATTTTCACATCAAACCCGAAATCGAGCAACCAAGTTTGAGTGAAACGGCTAGTTAGTCTTACTCTTGTCTATGCAGCGCGAACACAATCAGGGCTCCAACTGATCTGTTAAAAATAATGAGTATTGTACTCTCCCGTGAATCGGATTTATGAAAATGTAAAACAAGTTAACATTCTCTGAAAAATTCTAGTTAAAACTACGAAGAATATCCAGTTTTGAACTTCACACTTTCTCTTAATTTCCGCTGCATTAAATACGATCAAGAAAAGAAATTTAAAAAAGAAGAAGATAATAAGAGATTTGTAGGGCTGGTTACAGTAGTTCTTTAATACATCTCTTTATTTTGCATAAAAAATGTCATTATAAAATACTCACATGGTAGAGACCCTACTACTAAAATAAAATTTTTAAAGATTTTGCTGCCAAAATATATATATTTTTTTAACTTAATTTACTTCCATACTTCAAAACTAAGCTGTAATGGGTTCAGGTGGGAATCCAGTGAAATGATAATGTGCTGCTAATTATTTTTTTTAAACATGTTATGGCATTATTTAATCTGTACATTATAACCAGAAAAGCAAACCACAGGTGGAAAGAGGTTTAGATTGCCTTAAATAAGGAAGTAAAAAACTGGACTCAGCTAATTACCACAGCATTAGTGCATGGGATTTAATAAATAAGCTGAATGAACAGACTTTAAAGGAAAAATTAGAAACGGATGGTTGAAATGAATAGTCTCAAACAAAGGAAAGTTTGTATTTGGAATTTGTGAAGATCTACTTAAACCAGATTAAACATTATACTTAAGGAATAATCCAGAAACATTGGTAACCTTTTGGGAGTGAAGAAATAAATGTAAATGATATTAAGATTCTACAAGAACTGAAATAGCCGCAATAAAATTAAATTTGGAAAAGTACTATCAGAGGGGATTTAACATAAATAAGGGACTATTTCAGTGCTGCTTAATATCTCCTACCTTGTTTAGAATGTAAATTAGTGAAACTGAAGGAATGGATAAAACATTTTCTAACAATGGAGGTTAAAATTCATGGTGTGTCATATTCTATTTTGAAATTATAAAACCAATTTATTATTTGCCAGTGGTCAGATTCTTTTGGCTAAAGATGACAAGGATTTATTTTACATGGACAGGAAATTGTTGAAGTGAATGAGATAGTGTATTCAGATGAATCAGGAGAAATCCAAGTACAGTTTCAGTCAATGAGTTCATTTTATGACAAGTTCTATGAAAATAAATTGTCAGACACAATATCTTTAGATTATTATATTAGATAATGATTCATTCAAGGATAAAAGTAAAAGATAAAATGGTGAGAATATTACAAAGTGAACTTTAATTCTTTGGGAGTCAGGCTAATTCAGAGTGACAAAAAAGTATTTTAGAGAATTATAGTAGTATTTAAGTAGTAGAGAATTATGTACCTTACAGTTCACAGACATGAACAATGAATAAAAAAATTCAGACTGATTAATTTAAGCAAGGAAGGATAGTATGATGTGGTATTACCCAGAGGACCATATCAAGAATCAATTGATAATTGAAAAAATTTCATGAGATGATAGGAAAAATTTAGATTACAGTTGTAGTGATATGGTTTCCTGCGTAGATAAGCTCCAGTAGAGTTCTTAAGAAAGACAATAAATGGGTACCAAAGGAAAGTAGAAAACTTGTGACCAAACAAAATGTATAACTTTATTGGAAAGAATTGAGGCATGAATGAAAATTTAGGGAGGACAGAAACTAATGATGTGTAGAATCCAGGGAACGTAATTCACGATTCTGTCTAGCTGAATTCTTTTAAAAAGTCAGAAAGTCTTTTCAGGATACATAAAGATTTAAAATAGAAGTGTTCTATAACACGTAAATTGAAGCTAGACAAGAAAAAAATTCAGTTGTTCTGCAATTGTTTTAGATTTCACGTATTATTCAAGGTAGAATATAACGGCTATAACGGATGTTGTAAAATCTTAGCATAATTCAATGCTGATGTAATCTATATAAGTTTTAAGTTCCAATCAGGATAATGAAAATAAATTTATAATGAACTTCTGAACTTTTAGCAGAACTTCACGCCAATAACTTACTGTCTTATTAACCAATATTAATATTATATAAAAAAAAAATTCATTCTATAGTAAAATTGTAATTTACAGTGTACGAGTAAGAATTTGCATTTGATTTCCAAATACTTTGCAAAGACATACAAAATTATTAATCACGAGCAGCCAACATCTTTCTTTATGAAAAAACTAAACAAATTACTGTTGAAACAGCTGGCCAAAAACTTATCAATCAACCATTTTGCCTGGACTTTAGTAGGTATACCTACACTAGCTGAGTACAAGATATAAAACACTCGTGACCAATACACCGGAACGAAATGTACTAACTAGGCTTCGTATTTTTTCTTTTATGAGGGTTTGAGGAAACTATTAATTTAATCTTGTTTTAAACTTTAATTTTTTAATTAAAACAAAATTTTTACACTACTTCATTTTCCTCCTACAAAATGAATTCTTTCGGTTTTTCATCATAATTCTATACTTTCTTTAGACGCTTAATTTTAATTTAAACAATATATAAGATTTTCATTCGTGCAGTGAATTAATATTAAATAGTACTAAAATATGATTTTATATTTCACGGATTACGTAAATATGCACCTTGCCTTCTTTAGTTCCCATAGCAACATTTTACAACTTAAAATATTACTCTATACATTGCCGTAGTCTTGTTTAACTATACCTTTAATGCACGACATCATGATATAAAAGTACTCCCAACTTTACAATTTTATTTGCAGGTTAATTAATTATTAGTAAAAGTAAAAACAATGTCTTTACTAAGCAATACAGGTCTACTTGCCAGTGTGAAACATGAAGTTCACAGAAAGAAACAGGTAGCATAAAACTCGTGAATTAATTTTTTTTTAATAATTTACATTGTTATGTAGTTAAAAAATAATACCCGATAGGATGTTTTTTGTTGTAATTTCACTATTAAAAAAAATTGACGAGGACGAAAAATACTACTGTATTCTCTCATACTATATACTTGTTATACAAGTACAAGTTAATTAAGGACTGTATAGTCATCAATTTGTCAGTATTATCATCCTTTATCTATATGAATGTGTACAGATAAATATCAATTTAAATCTATAGAACAATATGATTATTTTCAATACATAGCTTATCAAACAATCTTTTCTGTGTCTTTGTTTGTTCAGGTTTAGATTTATGAGTTAAAAAAATTGTTAATTCATATACATTGGTATGTTGATCAATGAATTATGACTGTATGCAGTAGTTTTATTTCTCCTTACTATTGTCCTAAGTACAGAAGTTATTTAATGATTTTATTGATTTAGAAAAAAGTTAAAGATTATAATCATTTTGTCAATTCTTTTATTAGGGCTGTAAAAAAAACTGTGCACAACCATCTACAATCTGGCCACAAAGGCTTTCCATATAAAGAGATATGAGTAAACACACATTTTTTGTCATTAACTTATTTAATATTTTCACACATAAAACTTTCTTTAAATCTGCATGTGCTTCTTCACTGTCCACACAGTTTTATCAGTCACCAAGTGTGTTTAAACATTCCCTTCCATGTTGAAGGATCAAAGTCATAAAAACAGTCTGAGAGCAGTTTTTGGCTCATCAACATTATAGTAGCAAATGGGAAATTTTTTCTTTGATTATGCCCCCAAAGGTTGCTAAGTCTAGACTTATGAATTGTCCAATTGTTCATTTGAAATGTCCCTTACTGACTTGAACATAACGAGCTGGACCTCCATCTTGCTGTAAAATGGCAGTTAATTACATACTAAACAATCAAAGCTAAGGAATATGAGTAAAGTAATTTTGAAGCATGTAACATATGAAATCCTGTTAACACTTCCTGCAAAAAGTAAAGAATGCTCAAAAAGTGTTGCAACCTTATGGGAAAATGAGTAAGTTACAATAGTTGTTGAGAGTGGCCTCCATTATGCGATTCACATAACTGAATATGATATTGCATGCTCTTAAACATGTGTTGTATTATTTGTTGAGGAATTGCAATGACACATTGTTCAATTTCACTCTGCAATTCAGGGATGATGTGAGGATGAGTTTTGTAAGCAGCACCCTTGCAGTATCCCCATAAAAAAGTCAGGAGGGGATAAATCAGGAGACCAAGGGGACCACAATCCCTTTGAAATCACTTGTCCATGAAAACACTGAACCAAGAATGTCATAGTGATATTGGCTGTATGAGCCCTAGCACTGTCCTGCTGAAACAACGTTTACTCTAGCTGGTCTGCAGGTATAGTGTTTACAGCCAGTCTCCATGGTGGAGTGGTAGCGTTTCAGCCTTTCATCCGGAGGTCCCAGGTTTGAATCCTGGTCAGGCATGGCATTTTTACACACGCTACAAATGATTCATCTCATCCTCTGAAGCAGTGCCTAATGATGGTTCTGGAGGTTAAACAAAAAAGGTATAGTGTTTACAAATTGTTGCACCATCTGTATGTAGTGCTCGCTGTTCACTGTGCTATGAAAGAATGTCATGAAGATTCGTCTACATGAAATTGCACACCAAACACCCATTTTTTGTCCATGCAGAGTAGACTCCTGCAGCTTATGTGGATTTTCCATACACCAAATGTGTGAATTGAATTCTGTGTATTCACATATCCATGAAGGTGGAACCCATGCCTCATCAGACCAAAACCAGTCATTGAGTTCTTCCCCAGTGTAGTGGTGCAGATGACATGAACCACTGACAGAAAGCTACACATTTTCCAATGTCTGCAGGTAACAATTTGTGTAAACTAGTGAATTTAGAACTAAGTGAATACTAAACTAGTGAATACAGAATCTGGTGCTTTAAACTAGTGTTTAAAGTTTTAAACACTAGTGCAATGCCGTGTGGGCACTACCAATGGAGAGACCAGACTGGTTAGGTAGATATCGCACAAACTTCTTGGGACTAACAGAATAGGCAGCTTGTACATCAATAAACTTTTCTGGTGTTAGCATTTTTGGCTGCATCTGCCACATTCTCTGTCTCTTGGAACTTGTCATACAGCCTCTTGATGGAGAACTTGTTTGGTGCATCCACACCATACCTTTCTGAGAAGGCATTCTGGGTCTGGGTATAACTAGCACATCTAATGTATTGGGAGATAATGAATATTCTCTGCTGCATTGGAATGCGGAGCTTCCATATCAAAACACTGAACTAATCTGTCTCCTATGTTTCCATAATTTTCATTTGTGTATGTACACTTATGCACTCAACACTAGCAACAAGTCTTTCTTCAACTGAGTTCTTGTTTGTTTCTGCCATTTCAAATTGAACACTGCACAAGTCAAAAGTCTCATTGTACACGTACAAATAACATCAACTTCTAACAAAGTTATTGCTTTGCTGAGTGAATGGAAGCAGTTGATTAAACTTTACAATAACCTGATGACATACAGTGTTACAAACCTGTATGTTATATCTTGGAAAGATACATTGTGATCACTTCAAAACCATGAATTCTTTATTCAGCAGCAATGATGTTAAGATAAAACAGATTGTCAGATTTCTTTTTAAGAATATTTACTTTTTTAGTGAACAAATAGAGCAAAATATTAAAAATGACTGAACTTACATGTAAAGAAAATTATTTTTGTTCAACAGCATGAAAGAATGTGATCACTTCAAAAATGCAAAAAACTTTTAATGAGTTAGTTGTAGATTTTGTGAAACTTGTTTTCCAGATTATCTTTTTGAAGCTAATTATGTAATTCCTTAACAACTTACTACTGGTAATGGTGCCTGACCAACAACATGTTATATGGAATAATCACTGGAAAACGTGAACAACCATCAGAACACATTACCAAAGTCATCAACTTGACTAAAAAGAGAACAATACTATTTCATGTATAACTAAAGATACTACTCTCGACTAGGTCATCGATAACATAAGACATGATAAAACATTCGTAATATTCATCAACAATTTTTTCTTAACTTAATTTCAATGTAGAATATGAAACCAACAAATAACTTAACTTCCTTGATCCCACATCATATCATAACTATATAACAAGCTCACTTCTAAAATGTTCAGAAAGTGCACTACAGCTGATTCAGTTATCCACAATACATCTAATTATACTACACAGCACAAATGTGAAACTTTCTTACACATGTTAAATACAATTCTAACATGTTAGTAATCAGTCGACAACTACACTGAACAATCCAGGTAATAAAACATCTGAAAAGCTGCCCATTAACACTTATATACACAATTTTACTTAAAATATGGGAAAAAAGCATAACTAGGTACAGAAAATATTAACTACTAACATATAACAATTAGTAATCACTTAAATTTTACATTTTAAATAAACAAAGTTACAGAATTGTTTTTGAAATTAAAAATAAATATTCAAATTTAGATAGCAAAGTAACAAAACACTCATCACAGCAGCCCAGGAGTATACAAATGAAATTACACTGGCTAAATTAAATAGTACCTAGGAAGAATTGCATGTACATTCACTCGCATATATAAATAATAATTACAACAGAATCAATCTTTGTACACCTACAAGAAAAAAAAAAAACAAATATATAAATACTAATTCCATGCAATGTATACATGTGTATCATGAAGTTTTCCTGGGACTTTCATAACCCATTCTACTTGTAAAATTAATGGAAAAAGCTAATATAAATGTATATACTAAAATGCTTCATTTACGAGTTATGGCTAGTTAAAGATTTCACTTGGATTTCAGCTACCCTTGTGTAATGAGGTTGTAGTGAAATCTTTAGGATGTTAATTAAAGTATAGAATTAGTGATTTCTTATGGTCTTTGACCCCAAAGATTGAATAAAATAGGTCTCAGGTAAAAAAAATCGTATCTGCATTAGGTTTTAAGAAATTTGGGTGAAAACCAATAAATTGGGATAAAACATGTTTTTTTTGTTTGACGTAAAATAACTTTGTTAAATGGATAATAAACACATAAAACTTATTAAATAAAAATTGTAGAGAATTTAATTCTGAATAAAATGCTGTAAGATAAGTTGAATAAAACAAAGAAAAGTTAGTCAAATTCGAATTTTACTTAGAAACAGTACACTAGAATCTAGTGCACTATATACTGTATAATGTACTTTGGTCTAGTGATGAGACCAAAGTGCATTATACGTACCAATTTATAATAAATGCTCAAAAATGAGCTCACAACTTTCAACACATTTCTTGACACACTTCTTTTTAGTTCTTCAGAGCTGGCCTTAAGTTGCTCAGCCATATCCATAACGCGGACAATTAATTCCTCATGAGAATTATGTTTTGTATACAATATTTTTCATCCATCCCCAGACACAAAAAAATAAAGGTTTTAGATCAGGTGATCTTGGTGGCCAAGAATGTGGACCTTCATGACTGATCAATTTCTCAGAAAAATGATTTTTGTTTATAAGTTTTATGTGTTTATTATCCACTTAACAATGTACGTCAAACATAAAAAACAGAGTTTTACTCCAATTTATTAGTTTTCACCCTAGATTTCTAAAAAAAAAAAAACTACTGTAGATACAGTTCTGGGACCTATTTTATTCTATTTGTCAAGTCAGAAACCGTAAGCAATCACTAATTCAACACATTTCTTGACACACTTCTGTAATGCTTTTGTTGCTCTTTTTAGTTCTTCAGAGCTGGCTTAAGTTGCTCAGTCATATCCATAATGCGGACAATTAATTCCTCACAAGAATGATGTTTTGTATACAATATTTTTAATTAACGTCCTAAAAATGTCAGTACGACCTCATTTCACTGAGGTAGCTGAAATCCAAGCAAAATCTTTCACCAGCTGTAACTCGTAAACGAAGCATTTTAGAACATATGAACTTTTTCCATTAATTTCACAAGTAGAATAAGTTATGAAAGTACCAGGAGACCTTCATAGTACACTCTGTATGTATATATACATAGCTCATAAAACACACTTTAAGAGAATCCAATATACTAAAATGAACAAAAACAACATAATCTCATATCTGTTGTTATTTGACTTATGTATATATTGTTATTTTATATAATAATGGAATCAGAATTTATTTAAATACATATTACAAACATATAAATTGCAGGGCTATATTTAAATTTTATTTAAAAAAAAAATATTATAAACTGACAGATTCATTTGTTGCTGTTGAATTTTTACAGGAAGAAAGGATGGACTTAGTGTTTGATAACATTTCAGGACCAGCACCATATGTATTACGACCATTTGCTGGACTGTACAATCCATTTCCGTATGGTTGTTCGATCTTGTGCAACCATCCAGCAGATTTTGAAGCTAAAGATGTTGTCAGGCGGGCTAAAGAAACTTGGGTAATATTTAAAATTTCTATCATAATATAATAATCAGCAGTAATTATTAATTGTGTTGTCAAAGAAAACAAGAAATAATTTTAATTTATCACCTGATTAGTTTGATGCATTTCTCCATTCCTTTCTCTTCTATTCAATGTACCTCTTATATATCCAATTATCTGTTACATATATTACAATCTTTGTCTTTCTCTACCACTTTTATATATTTGAAACTTCTGGTAAATTATATTCTTTCTTAATTTTTTTTTAATGTTTCATTATTTTTACTTTAAAAGTGAATTTCTTTCCCAGAAATATGCTGTTATAATATTCATTATTTACAATTATTTAATTTTTTCAAAATAATCGTAGAAAATCTTGGATTTTTATGTTATATCTTTGGACTGTCACTCACTCCTCTTTCAAATTTTTCTTTTAATTTCTTTATTACTCTATCCTGTCACAGAATGGCTTCGACGGCACGTGGCATTTAGTAACCTCATGGTGGCCCTGAAAATGGCCGTTTTTTGCGTTAGCTCTGAGAAGAGCTGTTGGGTCCGGAAGCTGGTCTCCGGTGAGTTGCGGCTCGTCCACTGAAGTCCGACCGGGCTTTCCCTCAGCGGCAGTTAGATCTCCACTACAGCGTGGCAGTGGTAGCCCCCGCAGCCCTGCAGTGTCGGGTCGGCGTCGGTCGTCCTTCGCCGGCTCCTGCGGCTGAGTCCACCGGCCAGGGCGATTGAATCCCGGCGAGCTGGAGCTGGAGCGGGAAGGTAGCGTCCGCATACAGCGATTCCCTCGGCGGGCCGGCCAGCCCTGCTGCTCCGGCGGGGATGTTGGCATCGCCGGTAGGTCCCACGTTGAGCCGGCCAGGGAACTTCTTCTTGGTCTTCTCCAGGTGGTGGTCGACGATGTACTGCCAATTCATGGAATGGAATGCAAAGTTGGCAGGAGTCTATTACTCCCTACTTTATCGCAGAGCCTGGACAGAGTCCCTTGCTGCTGGATCTTTCTAATCGGGCTTGTTTTTAAAAGGGTTATTTTTAGTCTCGGATCTAATTTTTCAATTTTTGTATATTATTATTATAGTGAATTTAAGACGGATTTAATTGCATTCCAATTCCGTTGTTATACCAGCGTTATCGAACCCATTTTATGGGCCGACCGCGGAAGGCTAGGCTTATAAAGCCTGTCCTCCCGACGTAATTCCCCTTCAGACCGTCCACTGAAGTCCTTTCGGTGCTAACTCTTTAATAGGCTAGCAGGAATACGCCACAACGGGGCACTATCTGTAAGGAGGGAGCAATGCGTCCCCTTTTCCGGAGGAGTCGCAATTGCTGGGTTATTTGGTCTGATTGTAAGTTTGAATTAGGAGAGGTTGTTAAGAAGCTCTTCATCCGCTTCTGGTATGGCTGCCCTTCAGGACGCATCTCTGCTGGGCTCTGTTCCGGACTCCAGTCCGTGATGTTGAGACGAGTGGCTGGTCTTCCTTCTTCTTCATCTTCTCCCTCTTCTTCTCCCGAAGACCTCTTCGTGTTCTTCTTTGGCCTGCACTTTCCAAGAATTGGTAGTAACCGAAGTTACATACCGTTAACCTTGTAATTCCCGAAGCCCCGAAGGGCTGAACGGGGGAAAGTGCAGGTTTCTTCGCTCTTCTGTGCTGTCAGTGGCTGCTGGGCAGGTGGCTGCTGGGCCGGTGGCTGCTGGGCTGATGGCTGCTGGGCTCGTTCCCTCTTTCTTCTTTCTTGAAAGGAAAGGAAGGTAATAGGGAACTTACAAATGGTGGTGCCTATTCGCGATCGCGGTTTTGGGGCGGCGATTTTCTGGAAAGAAGTAAACAGTAATTATTCACTCCACGTAATCATTAACCTTCAGACACACGTGTGTCTGAGAAGGGGTTGGGGGGACCGCGTGGCCGCAGTGAAGAAACTATTTGCTCTTGCGGTGGCTGCTGGTATCTGCAACAAAAGAAGCAGAACACACACACGGAGAAAAAAAAAAAAAAAAAAAAAAATATGTTTAATTATTACTTTCTTTCGGCTGGCAGGATGAGACGGCACGTCGAGTCGTTCCATCCACGTTTCTCCCGTTTCTGAAACAAGAGAAACAGAACAAAACACGCAAAAAAAAAAAAAAAAAAAAAAAATTATTTTAAATTTAGACCGCGTTTATGTTGTATGCGCGACTTACCGTATTTGAAGTCTTCAAATTATATAACTCGCGAAAAACTATTCACTCGCACCCCGGAAACGCGTCTGACGCACTATTCCGTTTATGGCTCATGCGATATGGAGGCCCCTAAGCCTGGTTTGTCGATTTTCGGCTACCGCACCGCACCATCACGGTGGTTCGTCCAGTACGGCGTGAGGCCGCTTCCTTACACCTGTCGGAGTTGGGTCCTCTCTGCAGATGTCCCGAAGATGACTGTGTTCGGACACAGCCGCTCTCCCGAACAGTCTGCGCGCCTGCGCCACCCCCACCTCGGACACGGATTGAAATATCGCATCAGATCGGAGAGTGGCGTTCCTGACGAACCACGGAGCTCCAAAGATCGTCCGCAACGCTATGTTTTGGACGGCCTCGATCTTCTTTTGAAGCGAGGAGCTCAACACTGCCCCCCATGCCGGGTAAGCATATGTTAGAATCGGCAGTACGTACAGCCGAAAAATGAGCAGCTTAGTTGCCAGTGGGTACGGGCTGGCACTGTTCAGCACTGGGTATAGCGAGGCTCTGGCGGCCTTAGCCCTTCGGGTCGCATAATTGACATGCTCGTCGAAGGTAAGCCGCCTGTCCAACACCACCCCCAGGTACTTAACTGTTTTCTCAAAAGGGATTTTCTCCCCTGAGATTTCCAGCTCTCTGGTCGGTTTTCGTGTCTTGCATGTGAACATCACGGCCACCGATTTTTCACCGTTGACCCTGATTCTCCACATGTCGAGCCACGGTTCCACTAAGTCCAGCTGCCTTTGGAGCCTCCGGACCGCGTAATCCACATTTGCGGATTCGTAGAAATATGCCGTGTCGTCTGCGTAAAGGGCCGTTTTGACCCCTTCCGACAGCGGCATATCGTTCACGTACAAAGTGTACAAGAACGGGGAAAGTACTGCTCCTTGGGGAACCCCAGCGGCTATTTCTCTGGTAGAGGAAATCGTTTCCCCTACGCGCACGACAAAATGTCGGTCTAGTAGATATGACCGCATCAGTCTGACATAGCGGTACGGGATCGCCGATCGCGCTAGCTTATAAAGTAGCCCGCTATGCCAAACTTTGTCAAAGGCCTTGGCCACATCCAGAAAAACGGCTGCAGTCACCCGTTTCCTGTTCAGGCCTCCGACAAGGTCGTCTATTATTTTTACCAGTTGGAGGGTAGTTGAGTGACCCTCCCTGAACCCAAATTGCTCGGGCCGCACTTCTCCCTCCATGTATCGCCTCAGTTTTTCGAGAAAAATCCTCTCGAACAACTTAGACAATACCGGTAACAGGGAGATTGGCCTATAATTCCGTGGGAAAAGTAAACTTTTCCCCGGTTTGGGTAAACATACGACTTTGGCCGTTTTCCAACAATTCGGGAAATATCCAACGTACAAAATGGACGTGAATATCACCGAAATTGCTGTAATCACGGAGGCCGGTATGTTCCGGAATGCACGGGCGCTGATCCCGTCGACACCCGGGGCCTTGTCGGGGCTTGTGGCCTTAATGGCTGCGGAAACTTCCGCTTCAGTGACTTGGTCAATCTCTAGAGGGGCGTCCTCCACCTGTGAGAAATAATCTACAAGAAAGGATTCCACCTCGGTTGTGTGCTCGTCGTTCGGGGAGGGAGGGGGGTTTGGAGTGAACTGCTCCTCCAAGGTATCGGCGAATACCTCGGCCCTCTCCGCCTCCGAGTATGCAAGAAAACCTCGCTGCCCCACAACCGGATGGCGAGGCTTCTTCCCTTCTCGCAGTCTCCTGTTCAACCTGAACACCGAGGAGATGTCGTCAGAGACCGAGGCGAGGTATTCGTTCCACGAATCCTCTCGATGGCTTTTTAGCAGTTGTTTTACCCTGTCCGTTTGATTATAAAAGGCCCGCTTATCAGCGGGGGACAGGGTGATTCGATATCTCCTCCTCAATCGTCGTTTCTCCGTTATGGCTTCGGAGATATGAGGAGGGAGGTCGTTTCGAACAACTGCTCGAGTCTTGGCCGATGAGCTGCCTGCCAGGGCCTCGGTCATTGACGACGTGACGCGCCCGACAGTGTCGTCGATTTCCTCCGGGGTGTTCAGGAGCTCAGGATTTACCGGCCTGTACTCCCGCTGGAGGGTTTCGTAGAACCTTTTCCAGTTAACTGACCTTCGGGGTATAGGCGGGGGATCTCGGCCACCCCCTGCCTGACCTAGTTCCAACAGGACAGGGGAATGGTCCGAGCTGAGGTCTTCTATCGTTTCAATCATGAATGGGAGGGTACCCCCCTTCATGACTGCGATATCCAGCACGTCAGGTCTAAATCTGCCTCTGCGATGCACGAACGTGGGCACCTCAGGGCCTACGACGACCAAGCGGCGGGCTCTCGCCCTTTCGTACAGCAATCTGCCATTTGGATTTGTCAGATTGCTGTTCCATGACACGTGTTTGGCATTGAGGTCGCCCATGAGTATCATGGGCCCATCCCAATTTTCCAGCACGGCATCCAGATCTGCGCCGGTTACCGCGTCGTTCGGCTTGCTATAAGCCGAAACCAGCCGATACACCGTGCCCAGATGCTCCACATGCACACACGTTTGCTCCATCACGTTTGTATGAAGAACAACGCGCGTATGCATGTGGCGTCTGTGGACTAAAACCGCAGTTCCACCAGAGGTGCAAGATCCGGGTCGAACTGGCCTATCCGTCCTATACGTAAAATAGTTCCGAAGGGTCAGTTGCTTGTTTGGGTTCAAGCACGTCTCAGACAACAGTATCACGTCTATCAGTAGATCCTCGGCCAGACGGCATACTGCCAATTCACTCTCGTGCACGCTCTTTTATTGGAGCCTGAGAGTGGTGGGGCTGCAGCGCCGCTATGGTGGTGGGAGAACTGCGCAGTGGGAATGATGCTTGTATCCGCGCGTCCGTATACTGTGCGCCCCCCTCACATCGTTGCTACCGTTATCGCCCGCTGATATTAAATTATACATATATGTGGTAAAAATCCATACAATCATTAAAAAACAGAGAGGATAGGCTACATTCTTGTCTTACTCCTGTCTGTGATGCAGCTTTGTCTTTTCTCATTTTCTACCATTAACATCTACTTGATTCTTATAGAAGAACACTTATTTCTCATTTTAAACCTACTTTTCTTAAAATATGTAACATTGTATTCATTTGATATTAACAAATAATTTTACAAGATTTAATACCATGTATAAAGCTTTGTTTTTCTTCCAAACTAAAATATTTTAAATTTTTTGAAAAAGCATGTGTTACTTTACTGAAACCTACATGCTTTCATAAAAGTAGATTGACACAAGTTAGGAAAGACTGTGCAGAATGAAATCTACTAGTAAAATAAATTTAGATTTAGATGTTGGAAAACAGATTCTTTAAAACATTTGAAATGTATAGTGAAACAGTGTTCTGATGGTCTGGATTGGGTAGTGATTACGAATAAGAAAAAAAAACAAATAAAACAGCACATCAGCATTAATTTAATTTATAATTATACTAGAAACACAAGAAGAGAAGACTTAACTGAGAATAATTATTACATTCACAAAATAAAAAAAATAAAAACAGGAATTCAGACATATAATTTTAACTCACAATACGAGAACACATAGCACGACGAGCCTTACCGAGCACAACATTTCACTTAAAAAAAGTAATATAATTCTAGCTTTTCCGACAATACAGAAACAGCCGTGAGCAGAAAGTAAAACATTAAATAAAGTCTTTAGAAAACTAAAATCTTGTAAAGAGTTTGACGCGACGATATATTGGCAACAAAAGAACAATGTACACAGCACCGAAGCTAACACACCCAAGGCACACAGAGAGCAGACTGGCGACAGCTGGTAACGGCATTCGCTCACAGGCCAGAATTGTAATAATAAACAACCTTGGGTTATGTTGTTTATAACACCATTCACTGATTTCTTGACAAACCCTAGTCCGTTTAATGCGAAATCAGCAAAACTGTGGTTTCTCGAACAACGCTGTGTCTGCTACCTTGACCAAAAACTGAACATTCTCCCTCGGCAGTCAGCAATGGAGTTGTTGACGATTTTCGATCGGCACATAGAATTGTTATTAGTGTTATCAGGGTTGGGGGAAATGGGCAGAAGAGAAAGCTTTGAGATAGGTCTTGTAAGAGTAGAGATAGCGGTTTTAAGTGTAACCACTCGACTGAGTTCATCCTTCCCTGGGTGAAGAGCAAGAACACGAGCAAACGACCATTTTGAAGGGGGAAACCGCTCATCTGTGAGCAGGACCAAAGAGCCAACTGAGATATCGTGAGTGGGGTGGTGCTACTTGGAGATGGACTGCTGCTGCTGAAGATAACTAGATGACCAGGCCTTTCAGAACGACTGTAGACGTTGTTGAATGAGCTGCCATCGTGTAAGTCTAGAGATTGGAAGCTGGTGCAGAGAAGGTCCTGGTACCGTAATGGGAGCTTCCCCAATGAGAAAGTGACCTGGTGTGAGCGTCGAGAAATCGTTCGGGTCCTCTGAGAGTGGTTCGAGCGGTCGAGAGTTGAGTACGGCCTCAATTTGTGTTAAAAGCGTGCTGAGCTCCTCATAGGTGAGCACAACGTCCCGGACTGTGCGAGCAAGGTGAAACTTCACTGATTTTACGGCTGCTTCCCACTTTCCTCCAAAATGGGAAGCACCAGGAAGATTGAACGACCACTGAGTGCCATCGTTGAGTAACACAGACGATAGAGCTGCATATTCAAGTGTCCCGCGAGAAAATAGCCGTTTTAGTTGTTGATCCGCTCCAACGAAGTTGGTTCCACAATCAGAATATAAAGACTGACAGCGACCTCAACGCGAGATGAGCCGCCGCAATGCCGAGATGAATCCGTCGGCGGAGTAGTCTGATACTAGCTCCAGGTGAATCGCTGACGTGACCATGCACACAAAAATGACCAACCAGCCCTTGAAAGACTTATGTCCGCGACCTTTCCAAGCCTTAATAGAAACTGGACCTGCATAGTCAACTCCCGTGGAGAGAAAGGCAGCACGAGCGGGATTCACCCTGCATACAGGAAGTTGACCCATCAGTTGTTGAGCTCTCTGACCTCTGAAGTGAGCACAGACCACACAGTTAAAGATGAAACAGCGAACCGGCGCACGGCCACCAAGAAACCAAGAGTGACGACGAAGTTGAGCTAAAGTGAGCTGAGTTCCTCCATGGAGAGTCTGAAGATGAGCATCCTGGATAAGCAGATGAGAGAGTCGAACGTGACGAGGCAATATGATGGCATGCTTGGCGTCTTCCCCGATGAGAGCATGCTGGAGACGGTCACCAACTCTGAGTATCCCACTCCGATCAACAAACGCGGTGAGGCGAGGGAGCGGGTTCGGTTTTGATAATTTATGGCCTTCAGCAAGAAGGTTGAGTTCAGCAGCGAAATGGATGGCTTAAATGGAGCGAACCCAGAAGAGCTGAGCGGCCTCCAGGTCAGCCGGCGTTATTGACGAGAGCAGAGAGGAGCCGGGAAGGCACCGAAACCGGGCAAGGACGCGATGACAGATAGCCGTAATACGCAAGAGTCGAGAGAGCGATGAATATCTGTCTAATAAGTCCCAATCTTGCGGTGACCGAGAGGATGCTAGAGAAGTTCCTGAGACCTCCTCGAGAAGTGCAGCTGGGTCAAGAGTAACCTCGAGCACAGGCCAGTGAGATGAGTCTTGAATGAGCCAAGGAGGGCCGGACCACCAAAGAGTAAACTGAACGAGTTGATCTGCTGACAATCCTCTTGATGCGCAGTCTGCGGGTTTTTACCTCCCGGGTATGAGCCGCCATTGAGCAGTGGGCGTGAGCTCCTGAATAAGTGCAACTCGATTTCGAACGAACTTCTTCCATCGAGAAGGAGGAGAGTTGATCCAGGCGAGAGTTACCGAGGAGTGGGTCCATAAAAACACTGGAATATCAGGCTTCTTGAGCTGGTCGATAACATGCCGAACGAGCCGGCTGAGAAGAACGGCAGCCGAGAGTTCCAACCGGGGAATGGTGAGCCGTTTGAGCGGAGCTACCTTCGTTTTGGCACACACGAGCGACGTGCGAATGGAGCCATCTGAATTGCGAGTGACGAGATAAATAACTGCGGCCATGGCTGCGTAAGACGCGTCTGAAAATCCGTGGAGTTCTGGAGACGACGAATGAGAAAGTCCGAGCCATCGAGGAATTTTAAGGTCCACAAGCTGAGCCACATCAGCCTGGAAGTTTTTCCACCGAGTGCCCAAGTGAGTGGGAATAACATCGTCCCACTGGAGTTTGTCGAGCCATAATTCCTGAAGGAGGATCTTAGCACGGATCACAACTGGAGCGAGAAACCCTAGAGAATCAAAGAGTCGAGCTTCGACTCTTCCGACAAGATGTTGCGCTTAGTGAACTGTGTGTGCTCCTTAGGGGAAGTATATAATCTGAAGTGAGTCGGCAGAGCTCCAGAGCAAGCCCAAGGTTTTCGAAGTGGACTGATCAAAGAGGGTGGCGTATTGATCCTTCGAATGGGACGAGAACTTCTTAAGTAACGCTGACGAGTTACTTTTCCACTTGGCGATTGGAAACCCGCCTGCAGAGCAGAGCTCCTGAACCTGCTGAGCAACGTTAATGAGCTTCTCTTCGGAGTCTGCTCCCCCACAGATGTCGTCTACGTATCGAGCAGTGACGAGAGGATGGATAGCGAGTGGAGACCGATGACCCTCGTCCTTGACTAGCTGAAGGAACACTCGGCAGGCGAGGAACGGAGCCGGACGAGTTCCATAGGTGACCGTGGTGAGCTGAAACGTCATGGGATGACCTTCAGAATCGCGCCATAGAATCTGCTGGAGAGGCCAATCGTCGGGATGAACCTGAATCTGGCGGAACATCTTAGTAACGTCGGTCATAAAAACGAATTGATGTCGTCGAGCCCACAGGAGCACGTCGAAGATATCTCTTTGAAGTTTCACCCTGGATAAAGAATATCACCGAGTGTAAGACCGTTAGAAGTGGCACTGGACCCAATACCACTCTGAGTTTAGTAGTAGAGCTATGCTCCTTGAGGACCCCATGGTGTGGAGGGTAATACGATCCCATCTGGACTGATGAAGCGGTTGAAAGTCTTCTCATATGGCCCAGGCGTTCATATTCCTCAAGGAATTCTGTGTAGAGGCGATCATATTTTGGATAACATTCAAACCGACGCTGAAGCTGCTGGAGCCTAATCTGAGCGATAGAGCGAGAGTCACCGTGAGCTGAGCCTGATTCTCTGAGCGGAAGCTGTACGATGTATCGCCTTGAAAGATCACGGGTGAACGACCGCTGAAAGTGATGTTCGCAAGCCGCCTCGTCTGGAGAAAGGTCACTGTTGGGCACGTCAGGAACCTCTTCCTCCTCCAAAACCGAGTGAGGAGTTCCGTGAGCTTAGAATCATCGAAGGCTGTGTGAGCAGAGACGGAGCAGCATGTCGCCTTAATAGAGGCTGGTCCAGAACGACCCAACCGAACTCTGTGAACTGAGCGACCGGAGAATCTGCCGTTGTCTTGATAATCTGCGGCTCCATGACATGACCGTAGACATCAGCACCCAAAAGAATGTCCACAGGAGCAGAGCGAAGAAATTCGGGATCCGCAAGATCTAATCCTTTAGATATGGCCACTGTGGCGTAGAGAAAACTGAAAAAGAGGGCAGAGGGCAGAGAGGAATCCGAGAAGCGAGATTGAAGGGTGAGTTGAACCAGATTAGATGAGCGCCCAGAAGAGACACCACCAACTCCAATGATCGACACCGAGGATCGCATGCGAGGAAGATTCAGCCGTGTAGCGAGCTGTTTGGAGATTAGAGAAAGTTCTTAACCGGAGTCCAGTAAAATTCTTACCTGGTGATGCGAGCCGTCAGCAGTGATGAGTTTCGCCAAACAGATGGCCAAGAGAATTCCCATTATAGAGTTGGAATCCTGGAGAGAGTTGGTGTGCTTCTCCTGGGAGGCGAATCCTCATTCGAGGTTGAACTGTCCTGGTGATGAATCCGCCGAGTTGACAGCCAGTGCGTTGACTGACGTTGAACCTGGAGCTGGTGAAGCCGGTGTAAGAGTCCGGGCCTGCTGGAGGGCAGGCACGGTTGAGCTGGTCTGAAGGTGTAACAACGTGTGGTGACGACCTCGACAAATTAGGCACCGTCTGGATGAGCGGCATGCCTGCACAACATGTCGACCCAGACAATTGTAGCAAAGACGTTGCTGCGTGATGAACTGTCGGCGCTCCGATGCCGAGAGCTGCTGAAAAGAACGGCAATATGCGATGTAATGATCACCCTGGCAGAAGTAGCAGGAGAACCGTTTAGTACCCGATGAATTATCTTGAGGCGAGCTGGACGGTTTGGAAGTGCTGGTGGCATGAGACACCGATTGTGTTAGCGTAATGTCTGCTGAGAAGAACGAGAGCGGTTCTGAGATTACCCAGAAGGCCGAGCATCAATCTGCGCAACTGTTCGGGCTTCGAAGGCCTCCATGGCACGAGCTCGACCTTCGAGAAACTTGAGCAGCTCCGACAGCGACGGGAAATCGACTTTGTATTCCCAGGCCTCAAGGAGAGCTGGGCTGAGTTTCTTACTGATGATTATCACTAGAAAAGCGTCAGAATTATCTACTGGGACCTGAAGAGCACGAAGAGCGTTGAGCGATTCAGTGGTAGTATACAGCGACCTGTTCAAGTGGCTGGCTGAGTGGTGCATCGAGCATCCTGGTGATTTGAGTGGAGATGAGCAGGCGAGGGTTGTCGTAGCGAGCAGAGATTAATCCAATCCCCAGGCGATATTAAAAGAGTCATCTGTGATCGGGAGATAGTTAATCAATTGAGCTGCCTCGCCCTTGAGGCTGGTCCTTAGATACTCCATTTTTACAACTCTGCACAGTTCCGTGTTGCAGCCCACTAACGAATTAATAAGGTCCCGGAAAGAGAGCCATCCTGAGAACTCCCCTGAGAACTGAGGCAGAGCGATGTTCAGAAGAGGTGCCTCTAATCGCCGGATTGTTAAATTGTGCAGCTGGGGTGTTACCCCGCCGAAACGACTCTGAGCGGTCAACACTCTCTGTTATTAAAAATAGCTTCGATAGGAAAAGTCTTTTGAAATTATGATCAGGGGTTTATGCTCCTCCGTGCGATAAAATTTTCTAAAACTTTCATTTTAATTAATTTGGTTGTATATAATTCCTTCAAAGAACTATTATTAAGCCTATGTGATATCCTAATAAACTGGGGTAAAACTACTATTCTAAAAATTTATTTTGTAGTATTTAATTGTAAAATAAAGTTATTTATGTTTAGGCTACAGAAGGAAAACCAATATTACTTCCAGAAGAATTAAATGCACTTCGAATTAATGCACTAAACAAGCAGCAGCAAGATGATGGAGATGAAATGGTACCAGAAGAATTATTCCGTAGATATACAGAAACAGATTCAAGGCCAATAACACCGGCACCGACATTAGCAAGTGTAATGACTCATGGCTCAACAGTTAAAGGTGGACGTAGATGTTTTACACCAGATCCAGTATCTTCACATAATAACCAGACTAGTGAACGTCCTTTACTTGTACTTGATCTCAGACGTACACAGAGTCAAGAAACATTATCTTGGCATGGGGTAAGTAATCAAATTAAAATTTCTAATTTTAGAAAAATTATATTATAAAAAGCTACAATAATTTATTTATGAAAACAAAAATATAGTTGAGGGTAAGAGAGTAAACAGCATTCCTTACAAACCTATATTTTGTAACATCTCAGGAAGTAGCAACCTGGAAACTGAAGGTGAAATATTGACAGCCAAAGACACATTAAATTAAACTAGTGTTCATAGATTCCAATTTTAAACAAAATTGAGTGTTTATATGTTATTGTTAAAAAGTTATTTTTAAAATAATGTTTGATTTTTCGTTTAAACATCTCAATCTGATAGTAAAGTAAGACTGCAAAAGTTTTTATTATTTTCAGCAGCAGTAATGAACTTTAATAATTATATATATATATTTTTTTTTTAACTAATTCCAAAAAACAATGAGGTTTTCAATTCAATAGTATATGTCTTGCTTAATATTTTAAAGCTGACTTCTATGGATACTAAACTATAATGAATTGATTTTGATGATTCAGTTTGCTTTGTGGAGGAAGTTTCTCTAGTGGTTCTATAGTAATCTTTTTCAAATGACTTAAGAGAAAAATTTTCTAAATCCAAAAATTGTAAATCATCAATATATATTTTCTAACTTAATATATTGTCCATCAACATAATTTCAAGATTCTTTAATCTTTCTGTAGTAATTGTTAAACAGTACTGGAATGTTGTAATGATATATAACCTGATATCATTCAAAATATTTTCAGGCAAAAATTAGAAACAAGAATTTTGTACACTTAAAAAGTCTTAGTTCATGCTTTGCAGCTAGCAGCAGTCTGTTTATGTAGCTATTTTCTTGTTTTTTCAAAATGCAGATTTCTTACAATTTTATTTCTTGTGAATGGATTTTTTTCATCAAGTTATTTTTTTTATGGGCCTAACTATTTTAATGAAATAAACCTAAAATAAAATAAGTTAGAAAAAACTGTATGGTACTAAAAGTAAATAATACTTTTTTCAATTCTTGAAACTGGTGAAAAATTAAGGATTAGTAAATTTTTGGTTTAACTTTTCCCATTATAAGCTTCATGTATTTATATGTATAACGTTTTACTACTTTTTTTAAATTTACTTAAAAAAAAGTGAAATAACTGTATTAATTATAAATACAGACACATTCATAACCAAGTTTTGAAAGCTGTAATACAGTTTCAGAACTATTTTACAAATTTCACCAAAAGAAAGGGCCTTTTTGTAAGTAGTGCAAAAATTATATTTTTCATGACTACAAAGATTTAACAATCTTTATATGTATAATATTATTATTCATTTTTAATAAGTTCATTCATATATTATGTATTACCTTCTATGAAAACTATAGAGAATTTGAAATTCAGTTTGCAGATTTGAAAATATTGTGAATGAGAAATAAGTGCACAAATTTCATAGACTAAAATTATTAGCTCCTGCATTTTAATGAGATTTAAAACAATCTTTTGGGAAGACCTGTACCAGACTAAGGAGTTCTTGAGTTTCTCAGGAATGAGGAAGAAAGTAGTTTCCCATTGCTTTCTTCACAGAGCTGAATAATTATTGCATATCAGCATAACATGCTCATTGAAATGGAAGTGAAAGTTAGTCCTAGAAGTAACACCTTCTTGTGTACAGTCAGGTACTGGCTGTATATTTCATTATTCTCAGAGAAAGCATTTCAGATAAGTATTACTTATACCTCAGATGCTTTTCATTTACTAGTCATAAAAAAAATTGTGACAGATGGTATAAAGCAATAAATAAATGTACTCCTTTCTTTGGGAAATAATGCATTATACACACTGTCTCCACTTGGGAAGGAAAAAATTATGGATTAATTTGGATAAAAAATGCAGTACATAGTACTGGTTTCCAGTAAAACGGCAGCATCCTTATTTCTTTATTACATGCAATAAAAGACCACATTTAATGAAAGCCTAAAATTTAATTATCTAAATAAGAATGTTAGATAGTATGACCAGTTAAAATCAGTCCTGATTTTTACTTTATCGGCCTTAGCGATATATGCTGCTATAGCTATAATGTGAAAATATATAGATTGGGGAAAAAAAAAATCTAAAAAATTTTTTTTAAAGTTTTACACCTTAAGGAGACATTAAAAAATATTTTTTTTTACAAAAAAAAAGAAAAAAATAGATTTAAATAAATTGTAAATAATTTGCAAAAATACCTTTTCTCCAATGCTCCCAAGTCCAAGAATCTATTCTTATCAGACATATGTTTTGTGCGTATGAACATACATATGTACATTGGCTTGTATTTGGTCTTGTAACTGTGTACGGATTTTCTTCAAATTTGGTAGACAGGTACTACCTTCAAGGAAGAAGAATATGTTAAATTTTTGTAAAAATTGGAAAAAGGGTGGGGGCGTTTTGCCCAGAATAAAATCTCAAATCTTTATTGGAGCACATTGCCCCAGTAAAAGTTGAAGTTTTCTTTAATCAGGATCACAAATTACCAAAAACTTTTATTTAATATTCCGGCCCACCCAAAAAAATGACTATATATTTTTATTTTTTAGCTATATCTTGCTTCAGAAAAGGAGTGAATGAGAGTTTTTACACAACTACATATATATATATATATATATATATATATATATGAGGTGATGATGCCGTGGACAAAACCATCTAAACGTCCATGCAATAATGTCTACGTATACGTCCGGGGTGGGCAACAACATGGTAGGTACTTCAGGTCCTTCACTTTGTTGGCCAACAAGGCAATGGTCTTGCTGAGGAGCTCTCCTGTGGAGTACCGAATTAGCAGTCCTGAGCTGGTTGCAGTTGTGCTTCTTGGTTTCACTGTTTGTAGTGAGGGGCGGGAAGCATGACTGTGCCGATGCTTGGCAGAGTGCGAATGGTGAGTGCTCATCCCTCTTCTCAGTTGTGGAGCTGGGGTGAGGGTGGTTGCTGTGAGATTATCTCTGCTGAAGTCTTGCGCCGCTCAGTGTAAATCAGTCACTTCAATCAGTGTAAATCAGGGATTGCCCTATGGGTAAGGGTACTGAAGCCCTTACTGCTACATGCAAGGCCTGGGATGTCAGTATCATGAGTAAGGCAGTACCTGACTTCCCGACCCAGATTAAATCTGTGGGAGGTGGCTGACTGGCGAACCCAGGCCAGATCTATGATCCGAGGCACACCTAATTGTCTCTCTGCCCGCAACTTATGTCATATTGACTACGACCCTGAAGGTTATGGAAACATCTACATCCACTTCTTCCGTGACAGAGGGTCCATGTAAAAACCCTCATGCAAGAGAACCTTTGTTTTTGGAAGTGTAGAAAAGGAAGGAGCAATTCCAAAGTATCTGTTGATAAAGAAGAAAGAAGGGGATTTTTCTAAAGTCAGCCCTTTTGTGATTCCTTGTGGGATGGAAGCTTTTCATGGAAGCTGCAGTAGGACCTGTAAAAGAGACAAGGAAGAGTGCTATAGGCTTGTTTGTGAAGGCCGTCAATGACCTACAATCATCACGGCTATTGAATGCTACAAAGATAGGACTCATCGACGTTAAGGTTGTACCGCGTTACACTAGATACCTCCAAGGGAGTTGTGTGCAGGGACCCTTCTAAACTACACAGAAGAAGAGATCATCGAGGAGCTTTGGGAACAAGGAGTTGTTGCTAGTTGATGTTTGAACTCCTGACATACAGAGAAGTTATACCCTCCGCATTGCATGTTTTAAAATTGAACAAACCTAAGTGTCCTGAGAAAATTAAGTCTGGTTTTCATAGATTGGATGTCTGTCCTTTCATCCCGACTCCATGGTGTTGTTTTGGATGTCATAAGTTCAGACATACAGCTGCGAGATGCACTAGGAAACATCTGTCCCTCTGATGATCCATTACATCCGGATGACCCTTTTTTGTGTTAACTGCCATGGACATCATTCTGCTAGATCGCAAAATTGTCTGATCTATAAGTAGGAAGTAGCAGTACTACGTAAAGATCATTCAAAAGGTCAGCTACTTCGAAGCCAGAGAAATTATTCTCAGCAGATCACCAAAGCTTATGACCTACGCTTAGGTTGCTGTGGCTCTGCAGCTTCTTTTAAGCCAAAGGACTAATTTCTGAACTGGCAACAGCATTAACAAGCATGGTTGAACATATCATCGATTAGAAACTGAAGAGTCTACCAATTAGAGAAAGTAATATCGAAAGCCGATGAAGAAAGAAGCAGATGTCTCTTACAACCGAAAAAAATTGTTACACAACCGAGAAACAAACCTTCAACCAGTCAAAAGACGAAGGAAAGAGAAACCAAAATGAAGACTGAAGCTAAATTACAGATGAAAAAATTCCCCCCTCAGGGACCTGAGAAACCAGAAGTAAAGATTTTGAAAAACCAATAATGGATACTTCAAAAGCATGGAGGCCTTAAACAATAGGGCGGGCAGTGCATTGAGTGTCGACTCTGATGTACTGCTGACCGCACAATTTTGTAATTTACAATCAATAATTATGGTAATTATAATCTAGTAATTTACAATCTCTGTAATTTACTGTGGAGGATTGGAAGACTCCATCTCCCGAGTCCTCAGATACCTTGGAATTCGACATCAAAGCCTTCAGAAAGATGGAAAAAAGAGGAAAGTAAAGATGGCTGAAGGGCAAACCTAGGTGATAAGAATAAAGAATGCAAAGAGCTTTAAGAGAATATGATGAATTTAATGAAATGAAGAGTTTTTAATAATTATATGACTTTGTTATTGCTTTGATAGATGTAATAACATTTTCTTTGAAATGCTTTATGTTTTTAAGTGGCAAAGGCTCTTTACACCCTTGTCAACTTGTGTTTTCTTTCAAGTTTTTAATATTCTTTAACAAGTTTTTTAACTAAGTTGCTTGTGTATTTTATTAGGAAGGGAAAGATACACATTTTCCTTTTTTTTCTTATGGAATGGGGGTAATGATCAAGTAGTTGGTGCTAAAAAAAAAAAAAATAATAATAATAATGGGCTTTCCATGGGGACTGCGTGTGAGGCTGGAGTGGTGAGGTGATTTGCGCACCTAGTGCAAGGCTACCAATCATCACCATGAACTCGTAACAAACAGGGTGCTCTTATAATATCTGTAAACAATTGTCCAATTTTCAAAATTCAAATGGGGTATTTATTAGTAGGTTGAAGGCTAACTTTTGCATGCAAGTAATACACTCTTGATCTAACAGATCATGGCTATTACATGAATGTCCATAAAGGAGTATAATGTGTTTAGGGCGTATGTATGTTTGTTCCACCGTAAATTTAAATCCATCTTGCAAGTTACCCATAGATTTAAAGTCTAAAAATCTTAATTTTTTGGTAGTCCTTACTCTTTAGTATTTCCTGAAAAAAGAAAAATTGCCAAAAATGTTTGCCCCTTCCTAGAAAATTGCAACATTGTTTGTTTAGTTTTGGCTGTATCTTTGTTTGTTTTACACAATTTTAAAAAGTTCTTTTTTAAATTTATTATCACCACTGATGGATTATTTTCTTAAAAAATTAATTTTACCCGACTGCTTTCCCTTGAGATAGGAGTGCCCAAAATGAGAAAAAAATTGTTTTCACAATTTCAAATTTTTAATGCTCAAAACATATTTTCTTAAACAATAAACGTCACTGGAATAATTTAATAACCCTCTCACGGGAACTCCCAAATTAAAAAAAATAATCAAACAATGTTTCTCTAAAATTAATTGTATAACTAGACTGGCATAGCCGGGAAAGTAAGAAATTCACTGCTGGCTTTCTTTTACTTTCATTACATTATATCTTTGTTGTACTCAGTACAGAAGAGGAATATTTTAAAAATAATTAGGATATATTGTACATCTCACAAAGATATTTACATCTTTTCAGAAGAGCTGTCTGCCTGTAAAGATGAGATAGGAGTTGCCTAGTGTAGAAGACAACTCCAGCTGTACCTTGATAACCTGTGTCGTATATCTAGCCTACTTAGCCATAACAATATGTTGTAGTCTTTTTTCTTTACAAAGAGAAGCAATGTTGGAAGGGTTGTTATAGATAGATTTCTTGGCCTGTAATCAGATATAAACATAATGTTTTTTGCTACAAGAAAGGAAGAATAGGATGATGTCAGTGGGATTATCGTTTGGTAACAATTGGATTACCTACAATAGAAACAAATCAGTGTTCCATTATTTCCTGAAAATTAAATTACATCCAGTTCTCCTTTTCTAATACCTGCATCATCATACAGCTGAAGAATTCTGTAACAATAAAACAAACAGCAGTTAAACTATGTGCTTGTAAATTTAACAATTAAAGTTTTTCCAGGTTATTTTATTTCCTGAGTGATTTGGTTAAGCTTTCACATGTTGATATCAAAACAAGCTAATTAAAAAATTTGTACCATAATATCAGCTGTTTTTTTTTAAAAGTAAAAACAAATTGTGAGATTAAAAAAATAATAATTTAATTATTTAGGACATTTAATTTAACTCACAAGATTACCACTCTGATATAATAATACTGATTTCCATGGCAGAATATTAGTGTCTCTATCTCTCATCTGGAAGGGTCTGGATTCAAATCCTGGTCAGGTTTGGCATTTTTTCTTGCACTACATAATTAATTTCTAATCATCTACACAAAAAAGGAGTAGGATATTTGTAATTGTAATAGGTTGTTTTTACCAAAGATTGGAAAGTGAACAACATGAGATTTTTCCATAATTGTAAAACAAAAAACATGATAAAGGTGTCAAACTGAATCCCTACCTTAACAGGTATCCATATATAAATGAAACATCTTACATAAAAAGCAAACTATTTACTTTTAACAATAATTAAATTTAAATGATATGGAATAATAAATTAATATGATTTTAGGGACCAGGCGGCCCAGTTCCAACAACTGTTTTACTACCACCAACACGTTCTCCCACTCCAAGTTCTGGTACAGGTGGGACAAGTAATAAAAGAAGTCGTAAAACAATACCAATGAAAAAATCACCATCTGATACCAAACCAGAAGATCATGATAATGATAGTGGAAATAAGGTAAACAACAGAACAATAAATAAATTAAACTGTAATACATTTAATTAATGGAGAGGGGGGGGGGGTTAAATCTAATAAAATTATTTTGAGTTACACGAGAACCTTTAAGGAACTCCAATAAAAGAGGTTGTCCTATCAATGCACATGCTATCACAATAGACTGCTCTATTAACTACTAGTTTTCTTCTTCTCAGTGTATCTCACCCCTATACTAAACCAATCTTAAAAAAAATAATAAATAAATAAAAAAAAAAAACAGTTTTTTAAAGGATGTTATGTGATAATTTGCTAATTTTTGTCAGAGAATTTTTAAAAATTGAGAATTCAGATACAGCAATGACAGAAGTAATAAGCAAAAAATAAGCTTTTTACTGATATTATTTCCATTTTAATTATTAAAAAAAGTAAGAATAGTTAATATTAATGCAAAACAAACAAAAAAATTTGGTGTCAATTTTTGAAAAGGTTGTATTAAATAATGAAAACTGTAGAATGAAGTTTCTTCAGAGATGAAATCTTTACACTTGCAGTTCATCAATGGTTGAAAAGGTTATAAAATTTCAAGTTCTAGAGTATCTATATGAGAAATGATTATTTTAAACAGTTATTCTAACCCAAAAATAACTTATATAACAAATGAATCTTTGAGTTAATAAATGTACACAGTCTCAATTTATTACTCTTTGTTAATATACAAACTGAATTATTACTCCCAATTCAATGTTTTTAGTTAAAGAATACAGACCTAAGCAAAAATAATTTTTATGTACCATGACATCTTCTTGGAAAAGTTAAATTAAAGAAAAAAAATTAGAAGTTCTGGATGATTTGGAACCTCATTTAAGTTGAATAATACATTTTTATTGAATAAATAAATTGTTATAAAAGCTTAATATTGTATTAATATGAAGTTTCTAAAACTTCATATTTTGAATTTTTTAAAACTGCATCTCCACAAGTGTAAATCACTTACAACTTAAAAAAACTCATTAATTCTATCAAGATTTCAAAGAAATGCTTTAGATATAGAATTTTTACAAACAGTGGATAGGCTGATTGTGTAAAAGGTTTTACATTGCGTGTAGGTTGATTTCCTGTCACACTTAAAAATTGCATAGATATCTTCCTAAGAGTACATCACAGCAGTTGTAAATCATATACAAAAATCATGTTTTAACTTTTACTAAAATAAGTAACCTTGCTGATAAATTATATGTTATTATATAACTGTTTAGCTTCAACAACAAGTAATGAAAACATTACCAGCACCTTTGTTATCAGAAGGTAGTGCAGAGAAAAAAGAGGAAGAAGAAATTCAAAGAAGAAGGGGTCGTCAAAGAAAGAAAAATAAAAAGCATTCTAGAGATTTATCAAGTGGTCTTGAAAAAGAATTTAAAGGACTTCCTGAACCAGGTGAAACGCAGGTTAGTTTTTCAATATACTCTAAAAATTGAATTACGAATACACCTAAGTTCTGATGATTATCAGAGCTGCAATAATCCTACTACAATCTATTTTATCTGCGATTATGAATAATCGATGTACTAAAAGTAGTTTACTAGTATATTTTTGAGAGATGCCTATCAGTGCAAAATGTTTTTATTTGCTATGTTTATACTTTAGTGATAAAACACCAAATTGAATAACCAAGATTATGGCACAAATAAATTAAAATAAGTAAGGCATTTTAGGGTATCGATTAAACAAATTTCATAGCAAGGAGTAAAAATGTTTCAAAGCACTTAGTGTAACATGAATAGCAAGTGTTGTTAATTAAACTAATGCAATGGCATGACACAACTGATATTAAACTACTAAAAAAAAAAAGAAAAGAAAGAGAACTAAGTAAAATTCTGTTACAAGATTCTATAAAGGTTATATATGTACTAATTTATGAATACAGGGTTATTACAAATGATCTCTCTGATTACAAACTTGAGTAATTCATGTTTACTAACACTCATATTCTTGAAAGTAGCATCAGTGGAAAGGAAAACTCAAAAATTTTCAGTGGTTGGAACAGTTGTTGTGAAGTTATTGATTTCATTGTTTGGCTGATAAGAGAGAAAATGGCTGCCAACAAAGCTTTTTGTGTGCTAGATTTTTACTCCTATAGGTCACCAACCTAATGTATGTAGTTGATAACACACTGGTCTACCAGTCTGTTATCACTGTGCAACATAATTTTAGAAGGAATTTTGGTGAAGGTGCACTCAGTATCCATAAGTGGTATTCTAACTTTAAAGCAAGGGGATGCATCTGTAAATGAAAGTCGACCGGCTGCCCACCAGTAAGAGACAACTGTGGAGCATGCAAGAGAGAGTTTCATATGAAGTCCACCACCACAACTAGCAGAGAATTAGACATCCTGCAACCAAATGTGTAGAAGAGTGTGAACTGAGTACACAAATTTCAAAGAGATGGAATGGGTGTGCTAGCCGTGACAACAGTGAACGTTTGTGTTGGCTTTCATGTTTCACCCTGACTTTTTTTTCTGGGGTTTTATCAAACAACACATGTATCAGCCACCTTTATCACTTACCATCCAGAATCTTTGTGTTCACATCACAGAGGCCATTGCATTAATGGGTTGTTCAATGTTACAAAGTCTATGGCAGGAATTTGATTACAGGGTCAATGTATATCACATTTACAAGGATGCTCAACATCAAGTGAGTAACATGGAGCACATATGATGTGATGTGAACCAAATGTAATACAAAAGGTTTTGAGTTTCCCTTTCCATTGATGCTACTTTCATGTATATAAGTGTTATTAAACTTGAGTTATTCAAGTTTGTAATTGGAAAGATCATTAGTAATAAACCTATATAATCATATTCTTAGTTTTTTATCAGAATATTATAAGACTATTATTCTTCCTTAATATCTTTGAAAACAATTTTTAAAATTTATAGTAGTACCCTTTTTTTTAAGTAAAGTGTGATTTGTGTGTCCCTTGAATTGGCATGCTGTACTTTGTTTTGCTACCAAGAATGCCTGTGGCTGAACAACACAATTGTGTTCCGTAGCTCAACAAGCCAGAAGCATGTAAACTTGCGTTTTAAAAGCTGAAGTTACATGGAGTAACCTCAGCTACTCCACAGGCATTTAACCTGTGATCTAACAAGACAGCTAATGCACTGTAAATAAGGTTGAAACTACTGCTTGGGGTGTATTTATTACTAAGCAAAGGGAACCCATAAGAGTTCTACTCTTTAAGTATGATCCTATCACGCATGTACATGAAGGTGGTATTTTCTTTAATTCTGATTACACAAGATTTATTCACAAAATAACTGAACTCCTTTTCTCAGGAGCTTATAAAGGTAATTTGATATATACAGTTTGCATCACAACATAATATAGGAACTAACAAACAAGTCCCCATTACACAAGTGTGTCTATGATGATTAATCTTTGTATAGTGTTCATTCAAAGTAGGTGTTATTTGTATCTTCAGAAATTTTTGTGATGAATGACTTACATGAACAAACACACATAAACACATAACAAATAAGCAATAGCTTGACAAAACATACAAAATAATTCAGGATGCTACAGGGAAGGCTTTCTGAGGTACACACAATGCTGAGAATGTTTCAAGAATGTTACAAATTGTAGAAAATCTACAGTTTATGCTCATCCAGGAAGGCTATTGACGCACATCAATTATGTCAGTGACAGCACATCCCATATTACCAAAGTGAACGATCTGGTGAAATTAAATCAATGTTTAATAGATTAATCATGAGATACCAGAAAAGACTGGGATTCCTGTAGGTTATTACAAAATCCTTCCGAAAAAGTAGGAATGCAAAAAGTTGCATCAAATTTCTTCTGAAACTCTTGGCAAAAGAGCAAAAAGACAATCGTGTACTGATCTGTCAAGTGTTCTTGATTCATGTAAATGATGATAAAACCTTCTTGTTGACAACAGTAATGGGTAGTGAAAAATGGGTGCATGGGAAGTATGTGGAAAAAATCTCAGTCAGAAAATTGTCAACGAAACTGTAAAAGGTATGTAAAAAACATGCAAACAGAAAGGTGATTTTGACAATCTTTTTAACATCAAATATTGTTCAGAATGAATTTCTACCTGCAGGATAGAAAGTTAACCATCATTACTACCTAGATGTCATCAGATCTCTGAAAAAATGAGAGGAAGATATTGAACTTAAGTATGACAACCTGTGGTTTCTTCACCACAGTAATGCACTAGAAGCTCATGTGTTGCTGCTAATTCAACAGTTTTGTACAAAAAATTTACTCATTGTCATCCCTCATCCAGGCTTAACCCCTGCTGACTTTTTTTATTTACAAAATAAAAATTGCCATTAAAAGGCCAGAATTTGAGACAATAGAAATCATAAAAGAAAATTTGTAGAATGCATTGAAAGCTATTCTGAAAAATGCATTCAGAGCTGCTTCTCAAAGTGAAAGGGTTACTGGTAAAAATGTATACAACAGGAAGGGGAATACTTTGAAGGAGATTAATACTGTAAATATTAAATTTTTTTAATAAAAAGTTTGGTTATCAGAACAAGCATCGCATATACTATCAATGTAAATACAGTAATAAAACATCTGTGTACATCAAAGCAAAACAGCCCTACTAACCAATAACTGAATTCTAGCATTGGTAATAAAGTTTATTTCCAAAATCAACATAATGGAAAGAAATTTTGCCTCTCTAAGCAAAAGCCAGATTTGTGCTAACTTTCTAAAGAGAATTCAGGTTTTGACATTAGATTGAAATATAATTATTTATTGCAAATGAAATCTAATGAGTTAAAAATTTATTTATTTATTTTCAGAAGTGAATCTATTGAAACAGTTAGTTAAACAACGTATGGTTTACAGAGAAAAATAACACTTGGGAATACTTTGATTTTAAAGAACTGAAAAATTAACACGTTGGTGTTCTAGCCAATAAAGGTTTCTAAAACCTAACGTTTATTTTTAGAAATCATTACACCCAATTATAGAAATTTTTATTTTTTAGGAAAAGTGGCTGACTAAAAGATATGTAAGTAATTCCGTTTTGGGATGTTATACATTTCAAGTATTGCTTTGTAATTCAGATAAATTGTGCTTTTCAAATAGCCGTTACAATTTTTGGATCTTTTTGTACGATTCATTACACTTTTCATTTGTAATTATAAGTTTCATTCTTCAATTTTGAATTTCCTTTAATTTTTTCTACTATCATTTTGCTGGAATGTTTAAAATCTCCATTGGGCTTCTGCTGCCCAGGAAAAGTTGAATTTGTTTTAACCAGAAATTTAGCTTACAACCAAAAAATGCTGAATCTTATAGCCTTACATGTCCCTGTTATTTATATTTTGTGCTTGCTTCCTTCCTTGACATAGCTATTGCACAAAATACAGGATGTTCATACGTTAGTATTTTATGAAAAAAACTGCTTGTTCAAGCAGTTTAATTCTGTTTGTTTTATAAGATTTTTTCTCTAGTATTTTTTTTTAGAAGTACATATTTTTTGATTTGCTGAGAAATTATAATGAGTTTTTAAAATGCTAGATCAAAATGTGCCAAAAGTAAAACCAGACTTTACGAGTTAAAGTAAATGTGAAGTGAGAAACAAGAAATCTTTAACTGTTAGAAATCAAAATTTTTATGGTTTAGTGTTTTTAAGTTGTATACCACTGCAATGTGTAATGTTTACATAATTATCTGCTAATCAGGGTTTTGGAGCTGTGAGGGGTACTTGACTTTATTGACAACATGCAAAAAGTCTAATCTGATTACAAAGCATAATCAAAGCACAAATATAGCTGGCACAGAGTTAATGTGTCCAGTTACTTGGCCACAAACAGTTAGCTAGGTCAAACCAGATCAAATGACAATAACTCATAACTTGGATCACAAGAAAATTATCGTGATCTATAACAGCAAGTTACTTTTTAATCTTTACATGGATCTAGCAGTTAATGATGTTAAAGAACAATTTAGATTCGGAGTAACAGTACAAGGTGAAAAGATAAAGATGCTACGATTTGCTGATGATATAGTAATTCTAGCCGAGAATAAAAAGGATTTAGAAGAAACAATGAACGGCATAGATGAAGTCCTACGCAAGAACTATCGCATGAAAATAAACAAGAAGAAAACAAAAGTAATGAAATGTAGTAGGAATAACAAAGATGGACCACTGAATGTGAAAATAGGAGGAGAAGAGATTATGGAGGTAGAAGAATTATGTTATTTGGGAAGTAGAATTACTAAAGATGGACGAAGCAGGAGCGATATAAAATGCCGAATAGCACAAGCGAAACGAGCCTTCAGTAAGAAATATAATTTGTTTACATCAAAAATTAATTTAAATGTCAGGAAAAGATTTTTGAAAGTATATGTTTGGAGTGTCGCTTTATATGGAAGTGAAACTTGGACAATCGGAGTATCTGAGAAGAAAAGATTTTGAAATGTGGTGCTATAGGAGAATGTTAAAAATCAGATGGGTGGATAAAGTGACAAATGAAGAGGTATTGCGACAAATAGATGAAGAAAGAAGCATTTGGAAAAATAGTTAAAAGAAGAGACAGACTTATAGGCCACATACTAAGGCATCCTGGAATAGTCGCTTTAATATTGGAAGGACAGGTAGAAGGAAAAAATTGTGTAGGCAGGCCACGTTTGGAATATGTAAAACAAATTGTTAGGGATATAGGATGTAGAGGGTATACTGAAATGAAACGACTAGCACTAGATAGGGAATCTTGGAGAGCTGCATCAAACCAGTCAAATGACTGAAGACAAAAAAAAATACCAGCAAGTAGATAGTCCTTTATCAAAATCCATTCTTTTTTTGTTGACTTCATTCCTTTCTTCTCTATTCTATGGATTGAGATTTGGCCTGGCCTGATAGTCAATGCTGAGGGTGCCAGATTCTTAATGTAAAGAGTCAGTGGTTGAAGATCTGAGGTGTTCACAAAACTTATGTAGTCAGTTTATGGTAGTGCAAGTAAAATAAATTAAAAGCAGAGAAGTAAGCAATGAATTATGTTTTAAAATTAATTTATTAAAGCTCAACATGTTTATAAAATTTTAATTTACACAGCATACTTATCACAGCTAAAAGGTAATAGAAAAGTGCAAATGACAAAGTACAAGCAGAGAAAAAATATTTACATAACTCTTAAATTAATACAAGTAAATTAAATATTATACTTTTTAAGCATGGTTAATAAAAGTATTAATATAATTCTTTTATACATCTCATACAACATACATAGTGAAATTAGTGCCCATACTAATAATAATTAATAACAAACTTTCAATAAATCCAAAACTATTTCTCTCACTATTTCACAAATAACAAGCAATTATACATTAAAATTTTAATTTTAAAGATTTCACTAAACTACATGTTTTAAGATAAGAAAAAATGAGAATAAGTAATCTTATGATATAAAATATATCTCATAATATTATAATTTTTAAAATAAAAATATACAAATTTATATATAGATAAGGAAGATCCTAAACATTTAACCCAAATACAAAATATGAGTAAGAAAAGTGATTGCAAAAGCTGTTAAAGAATATTTACTGTTTTCATCAACTTATGAAGTCAATAAAAAACAATTTGGACGATGGCCATACGAAATTTAACTAAAATATGTGACTGGGGGTTTTTTAATCTCCAATAATGAAGTCTTGATTATGAACAATCATTTCCCAGGCTAATCATTCTTCAAAGTTAATCGCTGTGAACTGTCCAAAACATTTTTAAGTACTACACATATATATAAATATATATATTGTATTTTTTATAATCAAAACCAACTTGAACAACCCAAGTACAGAATTACAAAATAAATGAAATGACACTTACCTTATTTTTCTTTTCTTTATTTCAATAGTACTTTCACAGGATTCTGCATCATCAGTTGTATATAAATTATATAAAATAATTTTAATAAATAATATTTTCATTTACTTTGTAATTCCATACTTGGGTTGTTCAAGTTGGTTTTTGATTATAAAAAATAAAATATATTGGTACAGAGGAATATGGGTCTTATAAGTATTGACTTTAGGAAAAACATATATATATATTGTAGGTTTCTTATAATATGATAACATGATGAGAGTATTTGTGTGTGTGTGGTTTTATATACAGGGATGATGAAAACTATGTATATACATATAATACATGACAGTTATTTATAAAAATACATGCATATAAATAAATGTATATGAAAAAAAACATCTGATCAGATATAAAACTTACTATATTATTATTATTATTATTACTAATGTATAATTATATTATTAATAAATGGTCATTACAGGTAGTTGCTTAACCACTGAAAGTTCTGATGTTCCACTATTTTTTTTACCTAAAATTGAAGGCTTAAAGGAATAAATCATAGAGCTGGGTAGTTTTTTGTTGTTGCAAAATTACATTCAACTCAAAATTAATAGTGTACAGTCTTGCCAGGAATAACACTACAATGTTTAGTAATAAGATGACCATGCTGTTAGTACATACAAGATCCTTACTTTACGTGTCCTCCTTAAATCCTAAAAGTACTTCCTAAATTGGGGGGTCAAATATATCAGTTAAATGGTTTGACTTATTTTTTATCAACACAAGAAAATTTATTTTTTTATTTGTAGTCAAACCGAAGCAAACTGAACAATTTACTTTCAGAAATTGTTCAGTTTGATACTTCACCTACCACTTGATTCCAGACAGTCCTATCCAGAGGTGTGCGATACGTCTAATGGCTGAAGTGTCCATAAGATACAGCAGAGAATACAAATACATCAATTTCAGAAAAATTATTTACATTGTTCATAAATGCAATACTTGTTGAAATAATAATAGTTAAAGCAGCTTTAGTAAAATACTCTGGTTATCTGGCATCCACTGAAATTACTACTATATTACTTCTGCTTACCGGTGACAAATAATTCTGAATCGAACTTAATATTTTTAAATAACTAATTATAAACTTAAATAAACAAAATAATAATAAAAACCCACAGGTTTTGATAGAGAATCCCTTATTTTTAAAAGAAACTTCACTCTACTTTTTTCAGAATAAAAATCTATTATAACTATATATTTAAACTTATATGATTTACCAATAAATAATACAAACAATTTGTTTCAATAACTTATATTTAATTAAATCAGTAATACAAAAAAACACAATTTAAAAGTACACTAATCATCTAGCTACATTAAAAAAAAAAATTAAATATATTTTTCAGTGCATGAAATAGTCTTTCTTCATTATCAAGCTATTCTAATAATTTCTAAAAATATAATTAAAAAAAAAAAATAAATTTAATATTTACTATATAAATTTACAGTTTGTGGGATCTAGTAATTTAACTGCCTTCACCATATATTACTTTAAACATGTACAAATTTCAGGAATGTTAGAATTTTTTATGATATGTTGTAATATGAATGAAAAATTAAAAAAAAATACCCAAGTTGATGAATAATATGGGACTTTGTTCAAAACAATTTTTTTTTTATTAATTTTTACCCCATTAAGAAAAAAATATATAGACATGATTTCTTTAAACTAAAAAATGTTTTTCTCAGAGTAGTTTTACTAAAAGCACTCTTTTTTAAATAGAGAAATCTTATTCCTGGATAATACTTAACCTTAATTATCCTTTGATAAATAGGACTCCAATATTAAAATTAGATCACGTACATCTGCATATTTTTTCATAAACACATTAAATTATAATAATTAAATATTAAACAGAATTATACATAAAATAAAAAGTAGACATAACATTTATAAAACAAAATAAATACATATAAATTACAAATTACTTTCGTCTTTAGGTATCAGCATTTGGTAATGAATCAAGAATTGGAAGCGCAAGACCCTCATTATCAGTAACTGGTGTCAACGGCGGTACATTGACACCTCAATCGCGTGGAAGTCTCTCAGCAAGAGGAGGTGAATCTAATACACAGTTTGGTTCATCTTATCTTGATGCAGAAGTACTTAAACTTCTCAGCAGAGAACTGGATAAAGAAATCATTGATAATGAATTTGACTTAAAGGTAATTATTTAAGTAATCTATTTATTTTTATTAAATCAATAAAGATGATGAAAACATGCCTGATCTTGGTTGGTAATATAACCCAGGACTAATTAAATAAAAGGTCAGCTTGATTACAACTATATAAACTATTGAGCCTTTGATATAAACGTCTTTTTTTTTCAACAGGGCATTATAGTTTATTATGATTAGAGAAATCTGTGAGTCTTGCTCAGGATAAGGTACAGGTGTGATAGGACAGAGTTTAAAACAACATATATGAATTAGAGCATAACGTAGATAATAAAAATGTATTAATGTACTCAGTAGTTTCTATTTATAATTTGACTCCTCTTAACATCCGTTTATTTTGTACGATTGGTCACTCTGGCAAAACACTGTTTATCAGTTTCTTTTTGTTTATAAATGTAAAATAAATATTCAATTAGACCTTTACTTTCCTGTCTAGAGAGCGCTATAGCTGTAGAAGGGAAAGTATTGTAATCGGTCTAATTTGGGCATGTGAGGTTTTCATCAGATCTTGAAGTTTTGACACCTACGGAACCCAAAGAACTGGAAGAAATTTTCCGGATGTTAATGTTTGTATGTACGTGTGTGCTCAGTGTTGGCCATTAAATCACCTTATATGTCTAGAATTATGGGATCGATTTTGACCAAAGTAGGTCAGATTACTTTTATATAACTAATACACAATTTAGATTCAGAGTAACAGTGCAAGGTGAAAAGATAAAGATGCTACGATTTGCTGATGATATAGTAATTCTAGCTGAGAGTAAAAAGGATTTAGAAGAAACAATGAATGGCATGGAGGAAGTCCTACGCAAGAACTACCGCATGAAAATAAACAAGAACAAAATGAAAGTAATAAAATGTAGTAGAAATAACAAAGATGGACCACTGAATGTGAAAATAGGAGGAGAAAAAATTATGGAGGTAGAAGAATTTTGTTATTTGGGAAGTAGAATTACTAAAGATGGACGAAGCAGGAGCGATATAAAATGCCGAATAGCACAGGCAAAACGAGCCTTCAGTCAGAAATATAATTTGTTTACATAAAAATTTAATCTAAATGTCAGGAAAAGATTTTTGAAAGTATATGTTTGGAGTGTCGCTTTATATGGAAGTGAAACTTGGACGATTGGAGTATCTGAGAAGAAAAGATTAGAAGCTTTTGAAATGCGGTGGTATAGGAGAATGTTAAAAATCAGATGGGTGGATAAAGTGACAAATGAAGAGGTGTTGTGGCAAATAGATGAAGAAAGAAGCATTTGGAAAAATATAGCTAAAAGAATAGACAAGACTTATAGGCCACATATTAAGGCATCCTGGAATAGTCGCTTTAATGTTGGAGGGACAGGTAGAAGGAAAAAATTGTGTAGGCAGGCAACGTTTGGAATATGTAAAACAAATTTTTAGGGATGTAGGATGTAGGGGGTATACCGAAATGAAACGACTAGCACTAGATAGGGAATCTTGGAGATCAAACCAGTCAAATGACTGAAGACAAAAAAAATTATTTATTTAATTTAATTTATTTAATATTTCTAAGGTTGGTGGTAGCACTGATGTACAACTGTTGTATAATATTTAAAGTGTAAAAAAGTAACTCGGTCTGGCTGGGTCTTGAACTCAATCACCCTGATTCAGTAACTAGTGTGTTAAGCCTTGTGGCTACACCAGCTACCAACTGTAGGAGTGAAATTTGTTCTATGTTAGTTTTCAAATTACTTATGTTTAGTTAGTGCCAACCATAACTGCTAGTACTGCTGCGCAGTAATTTGTCGCTTTAATTCGCGTAGGTGTGGACCTGCACGAATTAAATATGGTATGCGTGTGTTTCCGTTAGAATCATTGAATTAAATAAATGAAAAAAAATATTATATTTAGATAAAATTATAAATATTTCTAATTAATTTTTGTGTAAGCCATGCATCAGAAACAACCCACAGATGTAGGACTTTCCTGGAACGTGGCTTTAGGTGCATGATGGGAAAGTCCTACAACTGTACGTAATTTTATAACTATTTGTTTTGCGTTTAACTAAAACAATTTCTTATTTTGTAATTATATGACTAATGGGAACTGGTTCCTTATCTCTTTAGTCATTGGCACTTTATCCTTTCTTCAGAACTTTCATTTTCCAGGAGTTGTGAAAGCATCATGTAGTAAGTTAAGGAATGAAATCCTCTTACAACCTAGTATACAAAATTGGATACACCTTTAAATAAATACTCCTGACTACATTTGTCAATTGTAAACTGTTCTTGCTTTAGTGTTTTTCTAAAATTCATTATTTGATCAAGGTAAGGGTTACTGTAGTGGGGATTTATGTGTGTTCTGGATCCTTCTAAGAAACATATTACATTTTTAAAAAAATTTGCGAGTGCTAGTATTTGAGTAAAGTATAGCATACATGATTTGGTAAAAAAATGGTGTGCAATGGGGGTTGATTTCAAATGCAAAATGAATTAGACAACCTACCATTAGGACTACAGAGGCCATGGCCGATATTCAAAGAAGAATTTCTGCCAGTCTGAAAAGATTTATATCCATAACAAAGTAGTGTAAAATTCACATCTTGCCATAAAATTCTTTATGATTTGAATACCATATCATGTAACTGTGCAACAACTTAAGAAGATAGTCAAACTGAAAAGTCTTTACTGTTGGAGAGATGGATCTAATGCTGTACTTCATGTCACATTAGGCAAGGTTTCATTTATCGAGAAATTTTAATTCATACGTCATATAATGGACGATGGAAAATCCTCAGTAGATAAAAAACCTTTCTTTATAAAGGTAGTATGTTACCTTCACACAGGTACTCCTTGCAAAATTTCAGTAACCAGCTCTTCTGGTTTGAGATGAGATGAGCATTGATGAGTTAATGAGTGAGGGAACTGTATAGAATAATATTATAACTAATGTAAAAAAAAAACCAATAATATATTTATTTATTTAATAACAATACTTTCATTTTATTTTGTTCACAGCGTCGCATAGCTTTAGAAGAAGCTATGAGAATATTTCCGCCAGAATCAAGGCCAGCTCCAAGTGAGGAAATAAATAAATTAAAGAAAGAATTATGTTTACCGCCAACAAATACAGAACTCTGGCTTTCATTACCACGTACATTCTCAAGACAATCTGCTAGATTTGAACTGCCACTAGATATGGACGTTTTTAGTAGTATGTATTGCTTACAATAATTAATTTAGTTGTACAGAGTGTACCATAAAATTTATTATATGACAGGGCCATTAGTTACAATCTGTTTTCACAATTTTTATATAAAAACTTATTGAATATTTCAAATATACTGTGCTATATGAAAGAGAAATTCATCAAGGTTTTTTTTATAAATTAAATGCAGTTTGATGTGGATCCAATTACCTCAAAAGGATATACTTTGGACTTTCTCAAATAGACAATGATCGACTTTTTTTTAAACAATATCATGTTCAGTTCAGTAATGAGACTAAATTTCACATGTGATTATGCTCAACATCATGTCAGGATCTGGGGTAATGAACAACCTGGGACTTCAATTCAAAACGAATGTGACAGCTTCAAAGTGAACATTTGATGTGCTTTCACACATAGTAGAGAAATAGGTCAATTTTTCTTTTTGGAACCTACTGTAATACCTAATAAATATCTAAATTTATTGGAATAAAATCTAATGCCAGAAATTAAAAGAGAAAATGTAATTTTAAGAAAGCACTATAGTAGGATTATTAGTTAGTTTCTGGATAAGATATTTTCAGAATCTCTGCTTATGAAAGTGTGAGTGGAAAGAACGGCTGCTATGATTGCTAGACCTCATACTTTTAGACCATTATCTCATAAATTACATAAAATAAATGTGTATACGGTTTTTATATTGGACATTTGGATACTGGTGTTCTTTGGTGGTTGGGTTTCAATTAACCACAAACTTCAGAAATGGTTGACCTGAGACTGTACAAGATTACACTTCACTTACACTCACACATATCATCCTCTGAAATAATACCGGACAGTAATTCCTAGAGGCTAAACAGGAAAAAGGAAGGGCCACAGCTTTGGCAGCCGTAAATGTACTGAAGCCACAGTATGAGAGTAATACAAATAAATTTAAATAGAAGCAGGGGAGCGCATGACCTGCTCTGGGTTACTGCCAGATGGGAAGAAGCTGACCTTCTAGTTGTCAGTGAGCCAAATGTAGGGGTGGTAGGTAATGAGAAGTGGGCTGCGACACTGCCTTATCCTGCCTGTTGAAGAACTTGGCTGTCACAGATTCCAGTCAGGGTCGTGGGTATGCATGGATGGATGTTGGGGGAATGAGAGTATATAGTATTTACTTATCATCTAACATTGATCTATCTATTTTCGAGGAGAGAGAGTAGACGGAATAATGAATTCCGTCGTCAGTAGTGTGTACACACGCATTGTGGCTGGTGACTTCAATGCTTCATGCATTGTATGGGGATGTCAGACCATAAACCAAAGAGGAGCGATCCTGGTGGAGGCAGTTGAGGTGGCAGGACTACAATGTGTCAATGTAGAGGGGGTGGTTACTTTCAGCAGGGGGAATACTTGAGCACCTTGGATTATACCTTTACCCAACAGCTGTTGAGTAGCAAGATCTTGGGGTGGAAGGTGCTCGAGGAGGTCCCTTAGTGACTACCACTATATTGAATTTGATGTGGTGAAGGCGACAAGCAGGAGAGGTTCCCCAGGGCCTGGAGACTCAACTATAGAGAACTGGATGACTTTAAGGAAATAATTGTAGACAAGTTCTTTGAAAGCATTGTCACACCTGATGGCCTTATAAGTGTTTTGTCTGAGGCACTGTATGATGTCTGTAAGAGAAACACTAGCTCTCACAAATACGAACGGGTATATTGCTGGAACCACAAAATTGTGTCTTTAAGAAAGGAGTGTCTGAGAGCTAGGAAGGTCCTTCAGAGGAGAAGAAGGGCCAGCACAGACACAGATGAAGCCACCCATTGGCTTAAAAGATGTAGGCAAGAGATACGTTCTAGCATCAAGAGGTCCAAAAGGACTAAGTGGGCAGAGCTATGTGTCGAGGATCCCTGAGAAAACAGGTAAAAAATCATCATGAGATGATTTGGACGTAAGTTGCCTGTTATCATAGGTACGCAAACAGAGGAAGTCATACAAGGACTATTTCCAAAGAACATCCACACCATTACAAGGGAAATTGCAGTGTAGGAGATTCCTCGTTTCATGGTTGGAGAATGCAAAGTTGAGGCCTGGGAACAGCCCTGGGGTAGATGCGATTCCAGCAGAGGTAGTGAAGGCAGTGGTGGAGGCTGACCCACTGTCAATCCTTGAAGTGGTAAACCATGTTCTGCTTTGCGGAATAATCCTGGGAGAATGGAAGTGTGCACAGCTGGTGCTACTGAAGAAACCGGGAAGATGGGATGGAAATCCCTCTGGTTATATGCTGCTATGTTTAGTAAACAGCGTAGGAAAGCTATTTGAAGCCTTATTGCTGCATAGGCTGAGAGAAGAGGTTGAGGCGAGTGGTGGGCTTTCTGAACATCAATATGGTTTTAGAATGTGGAGGTCCACCATTGATGCACTAGAGAGAGTAGTCAAGACAACTGATGAGGCAGCAGAAGGTTCTAGGCACTTCAGGAAGGTACTGATTCTGGTTCTACTGGGCGTCAAGAACACCTTTAATAGCATAAGATGGGATGCTATTCTGAAAGAATTGGAGGACAGGAACATCTCACTATATTTGAGGTGTACAATATAAGACTACCTGTTCCACAGAAGGATTAAAGCTTTTGCGGCGGATGCAGCTGTAGAGTTCTAGATGGAGTGCGGTGTTCCTCAGGGGGTCTCTGCTTGTACCAATTCTTTGGAACATGGTTAACAATGGTTTGCTTGGTTAAGATTGGCCAGAAAGGGTGGTGGCTGTTGGCTATGTTGATGGCTTATCTCCATGGACTGGGATATATAAAGGCTAGAGGAGAAAACAAACCTCGCCATTAAGATGACTAAAGACTGCTGGAGAACAAGGGGTTATTCCTGGCGGTTGATAAAATAGTTAATAATACCTGCTGAGAAAAGAAGGATACCCCCAATCAGGATCATGGGGGGATGATATTGGGCTTGAGCCTGTCAGGTGGGCTAAATATCTAAGTGTCTTGTTGAACTACGAGCAGACGTTCACCAGACATGTGGAGGAGGTGTCTAACAAGGCTGATAGAGTGACACGGGTCCTCACCAGACTCATGAGCAATGTGGGAGGTCCTCTGGCCTCCAAGATGTGGTTGCTTGTCACTACGGTTTTGTCTACAATTATGTATGTGGTACCTGTTTAGCAATGCACCATGAAGTACGAGAGATGCAAGGCTAGTCTTAACAGAGTCCAAAGGAAGATGACATTGAAGATCGCATAGGCATACAGGACTGTATTCGCAGAGTTCATGATGACAGGTGTACCTTCAGTTGAGCTCTAGGGTGGCAGAAAGGGTAGAAAGATCTCTAATGGAGAGACCAAGGAAGTAGCATATGAGAGTATGCAGCTGAGTGGCAAAGCAGGTGGGAAGCAGTTGACATGGGAAGATGGTCTTACCACATCATCCACAATGTTAAGAAATGGGTCTGCAGTCGGCAGAGGGAGGTTAACTTCTGGCTGACCCAGCTGTTGATGGACCATGGGGCATTTAATTCCTACCTGTGTAGAATGAAGAGGAGGCTTAACCCAGGGTGTATCTACTGCGCTGAGCATACATTTTTTGAATGTGAAAGGTAGGTCGGTCTCAGAGAGGCAGAGGTGTCTGGTGGTTGTGGGACAATTGAACCCAGATAACATAACGGACAAATTATTGTCTATTGAAACCTCCTGGGAGGCCATAGACACATTGTGTAAGACCATACTTAGAAGGAAGATGACAGAAGAGAGCCAACAACAATAGCTATTTGCACAGATGAATGAGGATATAGCCTTTGTACCTAGGCATTTGGGGGCCCCCAGGGGTCGTCACTGTTGTTGATGTGATGAGGACTCTGATTCATTCATGTAGAAGCCCACGAGGACACAACAGCTCGTGAGTAATACTGAAAGGTGGGTATTCGGGCTGCTGTATAATGGGAAGGTTTTTTAGTGGGTGTGAGCCTCGCACTGCTGTCAGAGGGGGCCTGGTGGTGGCCAGCAGAGTTTTTTCCTCCCTCTATGAAATAGAAAAAGAGGAATGGTGAAGAGGTACATCCCATTTTGGAATGACAAGTTGAACGTGTTAGAGAACTGAATGTGATAGAGCAAGATTAAAGGTACAAAGTGGGGCAGCTCAGGATATTGCAGAGCTTAAGTACGAGACTGCATTATTGAAGAGAAATATACTAGAAGCTAAATGAAGTTTATACAGGTTGTTCCTCCAAAATCTAGATGTCCAATAGTGGACTTCAGAAGAGATGGGACAACTGAGCATAAATTTTTGTTTAGATTAAATAATGAAAAAAGCACATTCAATAACCCTATGAAACATGGAAATAAGCTCCTCACTACTGACCAGCAAATAGCGAACCATTTTAGTAAACACTACAAGAAGATTAGCAATTTCACACTCAATTATAACAATAAGACCCTAGTCATTCAAATTCCATGAACATGCTTAAATAAAGAAGAATCAGCTTTATTTAACAATGAATTTAGTTTGGCTGAAATGGATACAGTGCTAAACGGAGTAAAACACGGAAAGAGTGCTGCATCAGATAATGTAATGCCTGAAATTCCTCACCCACCTAGGCAGTTCAGCAAAACAGGTGGTGGTTCGGTTCCTCAACAATATATGGTCATCTTATATGCCATGTAAATGGAGAAAAGCCGAGGTCATCCCTAATATGAAGTAAAAGGAAACCTATTGATTGCATGGAAAACTTTCAACTTATAGTGCATTTACCAGTGTCTTTTGCAAGTTGTTTGAATGGATGGTGGCACTGAGGAGATTACAAATTTATTTGGAAAAGCATAGGCTTATCTCACACAACAAGCACGATTTAGGTGATATTGAAGTATCATAGAACAAGTAATTCAGCTTACACAAGACGTTAAAGATGGATATCATTGCAAACAAAGTTCACTTGCTGTTTTTGTGGACTTCAAAACTGCCTTTGATAGGGTTTAGAGGAAGAGACTTTTCGAAAAGCTGTTAAAAAAGGGTGTGCAAGGCAAATTGTTTCAATATATTTAATCTTACTTAGGCCAAAGACTAGCTCGTTGTAAGCTATAGACAAAGAACATCCAAGTTCAGGCAGATAAAACAAGGCCTTCTGCAAGGTTCGGTCCTCAGCCCTACTTTATTCTGTATAATGATAGATGATCTTATACTGCCATTTCTGATGCTTCCTGCTCTTCCACAAATCAAGTTAATATGTGTCAGGAATTCATTGAGGAGTTGGTTTTAGAAGGCATACAAGTCATTTTACAGTGGATACCAGCACACTGTGGGTTATTGGGCAATGAAAAAGCCGATCAATTAGCTAAAGAAGGTGCCAGAAAGGAACAGCTCGATAAGCCAATACCTTTTGTGATGGCAAAATAATTAATCAAATTATCAATCATGGGAGAGTTGGAGCAGAAATGGCAGCTAGAGTTAAAGGAGATGAAATTGACATTAATACTTAACGAAAAAGGCATGAGTGCCAGTAGACCTTCCATTGCACAGTTTCAAGCCACCTCTACCGCATTGGAGTTGCCGAATCAGCAACATGCCCACTGTATTGACAAGGGTCTATTATAGCCCTGCATCTATCAACCTGTCCTGAATTATGGAATGTTAAAACCACGGCAAAGAGTGAAGGTGACGTGTCTTGGGCTGCTAGATGTTGGATGGCCGAAATGCAAGGATAAAAAAAAAATATTATTATTGATTTTTCTTGTTTTACTTATGTTTTTAAATCAATAAATTGTAATTATATAAACATTTTCAATTGTCAATCTCTCAATATCGTGATCGAGTCACGAACACATGACAATAGTTAAAAATTTGTACAATTATTTTTATATATGTTATGATAAAAATTAAAAATATTCTATCAAAAAATGAAAGAGATATTGCAATTGGTGGTTAGTTGTGTCTTACTATGCTCATCTAGTTGTATTAATTCATTTATTAATACACAGAATGCCGCATCAAGAAATAGAAATAATTAATATATACTCTGCTAATGAAAATAAAGAAAATCTTTTATATAAATATGAGCACATAAATGGTTTGTTTTAAAATTATTATTAATGAATAATTTTCCCCTTTATTCTGCTGCAATGGTAAAACTATTAAATGAGATTATACTGAAATTCTTGGGACATAAAGTATGAATTAAAATTATTGGTTTTATATGATTTTGACCAAAAAACAAGAAAAAAAATCTGACAACACAAAAAAATGATGTAGAAATAAAATGAACTATCAAAATAAATAAAAAGAAAAAGTATAAGAGAGAATGCATTTCCAGACCTGTTTATGTGAAACTTTTCTTAATTTTTACTTGTTGAATTCACATGGGAAAAGATATACCAGTGTGTGTGAATACATATATATTTAAAATTACTGAGTGCTAAATGTAAGATGTCTTTAATTAAAGAATTGGCTAAATAATTAAATTTTACAGGATGAATAAAAAGAAAAAAACTAATGTAATTCAATTTATAAGTAACTCATTTCTGTTATTGTACTTACACCAAAATTGCAATTGCAAGAATAAAATATTAACTCTTCCTCCTAGTGAATTCCATGTATGGAATTATGCATCACCCATTTGTTTTCTAGGAATTTCACCTCTCCACTTCAATAAATGTCGCTGGCTAAGCATAAACTCATTACTTCACACAATCTTTTGTTATGTGTGAGTTGCAGAAATTATTCTTACAATTTGAGTTTTATTTTTTCCATAACTTTAAAATTAACTGAGTTACTGTCAAAAATATAATAATAAATCAATTTTCTTAATTTTTTTTGGGGGGGTGGGAGGAATAACTTAGTATGACGAGATTAGTAGAATTGTAAAATTATTTTCTTTATTAAATAAAGTGGTGAATTTGTTTCTTAATTTTACAAAGATAATTAAGAGAAAAAAAATAATCTTCAAATATGTTAGTACATCATTTTTTTAACAGATTATTTTATTTATGTAATTTAGGCAATCATATCAACTTAATATGATTTATTATCAAATGAAAATGTGTAATATTTTTCATAAATTTTCTGGGTCATACTACAAAGTATCAGTTTGCTAAAGGGATCTGTAGCAATAAAGTAGTCTGGAAACACATGGTGCATTCATATTCGGCATAATATTCATATCATACTTAAAACTTCAAAACATAATAAAAAATTTAACACTAGCAATTCAATTTTTTATTATCAAATGTTCACATCAGTTCGATGGTTTATCTTCAGATCAGTTAAAATTATATGTATGAAGTATAGCCAGGGTCAAGAAGATAAGTAGCATTTATTAACTGCAACTGCTCCACATGAAATAACTATTGAAATATTTAATATGTAATACCAGAAGTTAATCTCAGCTAGGTGGAAATAAATGAAAGTCCTAATAATCCAGAAATGGTTATTTTGAAATGTTTTAAAGTGCATTTAATAATAAAATCAAGCAGACCAGAATCAATGAAACCGTTTACATTACATCTTAAAAAATAACAAAAATTCTTTAATTTTGTTGTTACTTTATACATATACGTCTTTAGGAAGTATTGCTACTGAAACTTAGAGGACTGATTCAGGAGATCAGACTAAACAAAAATTACATGTGGGCAAATGCCCTACCCTCACTTCATTTTCCTTCTGTTTATCAACATTTTTTCAATAAAAATTTGTCTTACAAACAAATTGGGATGCTTTAATGTATCCAACATTATCTAAAATCTAAATAGGTTAACAAATTTTAAAGTGGCAACCATTAAATTGTTTATTATTAACAGCTGTAAATTTTAATTTTACTGAATTATATTTTATTAGAAAAATTGTATTGTGAACAAAATGACACTTTATTTCTTCAAATTGATTGATAAACAGCTGAGATGTGGATGAAAATGTTACCAGATGAATGGAAAAATTATGCAGTCTGGCAATTTTGTGCATGTTTTCACTTCCTTCAGTAACTGAAATAAAAATAAATAATAATTTTTATAATTAATATGTGAAAACAGGCACATTTGTCAGCCTGTATAATTTTTGTGATTCACTTTAACAATTTCTGTCATATCTCAACTGTTTATCAATCATTTTGAACAAATGAGTTAAAAACTAATATTTACTGATCTATTAATAATTAAAAAAATTAATGTCTGTCATTTTGAAATTCTGAAAGGAAAAACTTTTAAAGTTATATAAGATGTTGATTACATGTACACCAGATTTCATAAAAATATCTCAATCTCTTTCTTAATATATTAATTTCTACTAAAAAAAATACCACAAAATGGTGGTCAGAGAGTAAACTAAGTGAGATAAGGCATTTCTTTATATTAATGTTTTTGCTGATTTTGATATCCTGAATCAGTCCCTAAGTTTGGACACCTACCATGATACTCTGTGTGTGTATATATATATATATATATATATATATATATATATATATATGCATAAATAAATAAATTACATAAGTATATTTTTAAAATAAAAAACAAGAAAAATGCATAAAACAATAATGTAACTTATTTTTGCATATTCGTTTGCAGTATTACTTTTCACAGAATAACTTTAGTCTGGACTACACAGCATAAAATCTACATCAGATGGATGAAAGACCAAATAATCTGAGTGTCATACAACCTGTTGAGACTACAATTAAGTATGAAATGTAAAGTACAGAAACCTATTTGAATTGTTTTTATTGCATCTACTTCATTAAATTAAAATGTAACTTATAAACGAGATCAATTTTAAAGAAAATAGGCCTACAAAATAAAATAGTAAAAGAAACAAAAAGGGCTAAGATCTACAAAAATAGGAAAACCATAATCACTCAAATTTTTATGCATGAGGTTGGATGAATTCAATGTGCTATTCTAACAGCTTATGCTTATATACAGAAATATAAATTTTATATACAACTTATATATTTTATAAATAATGGTTGTAAATTTACTAATGTCAGTATTAAAAATCAAATATTTCCAATCTGAAATAATTAATAAACTTAACTTGATTCTACTATGTGTATTTCATAATGCTATATCCAATTAAATATAAAAAATCAGATCATGAATGTGTCCTGATGAATAGGGTTACACTGCATAAAAAATGAATATTTCTCAAAGGAAAAAAAATTAAAAATAGTCTGATTTTTTTTTTAGCTATGACACCCCTTGAATATATAAAAAATCATGTGGATATAACAAGTGGTCGAAGAATGCTATATAATCTTGTTTTTAATAGACACAAGGAAAATTTAGAAGAAGAAAATGTTGAAAGAACTCTTCCTGGAGAGGTATAAATTTTTAATCTTATATGTTATTAATTTAAAAAAAAGTTAGTATTAATTTTCTCATAAAAAAAACTCAAATTTTATACTAAATGTTGGTGCTTTTCCATTAACAGGCAGATATTTAAAACTATATAAAAAAATTTAAACATATCTGTTTGACCAAACAAGCTACTTCCCAAACTTTTACTCCTGCTCTTCTATTAATTCATTTTTGCTTTCACTTTCAGTCACAATTTTTCTAATAAAAACTTTATACAGTGCAGAGCAACTAGGCTCATACTGATTGATTGACTGTCTGGTTGAATATAAGTGGTGAAATGATAAAATAATGCTGACCTTTTTATAAAATAATAAACAATAATGTAAAATTCATGCCTTTTCAGCTAATTAATGTTCATCAGATTATATAATCTGAAGAACCAATATAATCTAAGTAACTGTATAGGTACTTATTATATAGTAATGTAAAATGTTTAAAACAACTATAAGTTAATAGCTGTAGAAAAAAAGGATAAATGAAATTAAAAACAGTATTAAAAAAAATAAAATATTAACTCAAGCTGATGACTGCATGTTATCACTGTTTTCATTCTGATGATGGGCAAATAACATATACTAATATAATTGATAATAGTTTTAGTGATAGAAAATACTGCCTATTAACACAAAAGATACAAAATTTTCTTTGGTGCTAACAAAGTTCTAATAATTATACTCATATGTTATGTATGATTAAGTCTTCAATTATTTAGTTTATTTAAGTTCATAACATTTCTTTATTTTATGCAGAAAATAATATTAGTACTCGGTGAGATGATGGGAAGACCAATGACAAAAGAGGAAGGTGAGAATTTTCAAAACCTTGTTGGATGGAAAAATGAAGATAAAATGGATTTTCGGACATGGTGCGGACTTTGTGCTTTGTGTGAAAGAATATTAGGTATTAAAAAAAAATACACACCTATGAAAATATTAGTATCAACATTTTTTACTATAAAACCATATGTTGTAGTTAATTAGACAGGAGTTATATGTTACTTCCATTACACGAGGGTCATTCAAATTTACATGAGGGTCCGCGTGGAATTTTGCCTTGTGGAATGAGGAAGAGCAGTGAATGTAGTGGAGTACTGCGGGTAGTTGGATATATGTGGAGAGGAGCAACTGATCAGCCATGCTGATCATGCTGATACTGATCATGTTCCCATGTCAGTAGCAGAATGTCTGAGCAGGAGGTACCATCGTCCGTTGTTCAATGAATTATAATCCAATTTCTAGCCAACGAAGGTGCCAAATCCTTGGAAACTTTGACTTGAATTCAGCACAGTTTGGAGATGTTACTCTGTCAAAAACCGAAGTGTTGATTGAGCCAAAAAATTTTTAAGTGGCTGTGATGGAGTGAACAAAACTCATGAACGGTTTCCCATGGACCAGCGTCAATTATGGCAACATTCAGGCCCTTTTCACTCAGGCCATTTCATGACCTTGTGGAAGGTGACTGCCACATAACCATTGCTGAAACTGCATCAGAGGTGGGCAAAAGTGTTGGGACATACAATGTTGTCAGACACTCTTGGATGCAATGTTGGTGAGAGGTGGGTTCTAGGTCTTTTCACCAAGGCACAGAGAAATGTTCAGAAAGACATCTGTCAGTGGTTTCCAAATTGCTTTGAGGAAGTACGGGTATTTTCAGACCGTTCTGTGACTGAACAGTGAGGGATGGAAAAGTTTTGGCAACTGTGTATTTAAAAACATCTGCTGCTGATTGATTTCCTTCACGAATGAAGGATGGTAAATATGGTATATTACTGTCACTTGTTGGATGACGTCAGGGCTGATTATCATAACAAACCAATGTTGGCAACCAATTTTCGATGTCCTCCTCCACATCAATGCACAGGTGCATACAGCAATTCAGACTCTCAATAAAATCCCTTAAATTCATTGGACCTGTCTTGAACATCTGCCATACAGTCCAGACTTGTGAAAATCCCATGTGATTTTCATGTGTTTGGTTTGCTGAAGGAAGCTTTAGGAGGTGAAAGATTCAAAGACGATGCTGCAGTTGAACATTATGTACTCAATAGGTAGTTAGGAGAGCCATCTTGTTTTTTTTTTTTGATGAGGGGACCAGGAAGGTCCTGGTCCTTCCGTAGAAAAATACAGTAATTTATTTATAATTTTATCTTATATTAATAAAGCTATGTGAACAAATTCTGGTTTATATTTGAATGACCCTCATAGAACTACGGCATACAGTGATGCACATAATTCAAACTGAGTGATGAAATGGTTTCTTGTCGCTTATATCCCTAAGGCAGATATGCTATTGCAAATCACATGATAAATTCATAAAACTTCAGTGTTATTTGATGTTACATTTTCACTCTGTAGATCACAGGGACTAATGTATCAATGAACATCATTATTGCTGTCATGTTGTATACCTACCATGAGCTGTTTCATTAAAAACAGAGCTACATTAATTTTTATTTACTATTTGTTGTGGTCTCATAACAACTTTTTTTCCCCTCTCACCCATACTCACCTGGGCCGGACATACAGTTAAGTAAAGCTCAGCCCAGAGGAGTGTCCTTTGATTCTAAGGGGCCTCCCCACCTACCGGCAGTTGGATCTTTTCATTCTTTATAGCCCACTCTAATGGGGGTACTCCATTATTGGATTCCCCCCACCGGTATTGGGTCTTTTCATTTGTATCCCCTAACCTAGACTTCCTTGGATTCCTCAATTGATCATCGGAACCAGCACACATCTGCATGTCGGCTCTCCCGATTGAAGCTGTCCACCCAACCCTACACTAAAACCCTGTTTTTCTACCTTCTGTATCTTTGCATTGAAGCACCTCCCTTGAGTATTCCTCCAGTTAATCTGTATGTTAGCGTATATGGGACTATGTCCTCTGGTTCCAGATTTGCAATACCAGCCTGACTACGTTGTTCCACCCATTTCTCACACTTTAAGAGGGTTTGCTCAACCAAGTCCTGTTCACCACAATACGGTGAGTCAGGCGAGTCCCTCCTCCCAATTCCACACAGAAACAATTCAAAATTACCATGACCAGATAACATTTGCATCAGGTAAAAAGTCGTTTCACCAAACCTTCTATTATATCATACTCTTAGATTGGGAATTAGTATCCTCGACTATCCAGCCTTGACACCCAAGTTCTATCTGTCTTGCCATACTCTTAGTGTTTCATTTTGAACTTCAGCACTGTCACCGCCTTCATACTTATAGGCACACTCAAGAACCAAAAGGTCTATGGGAGGAGTCCTGGTCAGTACACATACCGCGTCATAAGAAGTCGTTCGATATGCTGCCACCACACCTAACAGGGCTCTTCGATGAATTCTCTCTAGTCTGACTCGGTTCCTCTGTATACCAACTGCATCCTTCCAAACAGGCGCAGCATATAACATAATGGAAGAAACCGCCGAAATAATGGCTCGATGTTTAGACACCCGTAATGCAATCTGTGAAGTCATCAGACGACTTAATAATGCCTTAAGGGTCCTTTCAGCCCTTTCACAGCACTCCAAAATGTGTTTGCTGAACCTCCAAGTGTGACTTGTCGATTGGCACACCAAGGTACTTCACCTTAAGGCTTTCTTGTATGCGGTGATTCCTGACCACCAACCTGATGGGATCAACTCTATGTTTCCCTGTTAAGGAAACATACAGACACTTATCAAGTGCAAGTTCCAGACTGTGGTCTCTCAACCATATGTGGATCTAATCAAACGCAGCATTCCCCCTATGCAGGATTTCCTGATCTGTCCTGCCACTAATCATAAGGACTAAATCATCCGCATAAGCAATTGAATGCATATGTTGCGGCAACCAAATACCCAATATGTCATCAAAAACAATGTCGCAAAGGAGGGGGCCCAAGGCACTGAGTCCTGTGGGGCCCCCGGGACCCCCCAAACATCTGGAAACTGAAGTACCCTTCCAAAGTCTCCATCTTGATTCATCTCTCATTTAAATAATCGCCGTCTTGCTTAATCAGGTAATTACTAATGCCCTCATTTACCAGGGCAGACATAATGTCCCAAGGAACGGAACCAAACGCGTTCCAGATATCCAAGAACACCAAAACAGAGATACCCCTCATCTTCCATGTGCCTTGTCTAACCTCCTTAGCCCAGTATACCACTTGTGGTATACAGCTTGAATGGCTGATCTGCCTGACACAATACATTTTCATGTATACCACATTCTCTGTTGAGCTCCTCCATGATTCTTGATGCCAACAACCTCTCAGCAACTTTACCTAAACCTTTAAGGAGACATAACAGTCTAAACCCTCCTGCCATGTCATCAGCACCACCTTTGGGAAGGAAGACAAGCTACCCTTCCTTCCAACAGGGTGGGAATGTCCCACCTTCCAGTTCTTTATTGAAAATGTCTACTATGGCTCATGGCACCCTTCCGATTAGGCTCTTTAGCCCCTTGGCCAGGATTCTGTCTGGTCCTGGACTTTTCTCATTCCCAGCCTGTTTATTACTATGATAACTGCATCAACAGTATATCTTCTTATCAAAAACTGGAGAGCCAACTATTCTTCGTTTGGCGCAAGGGAAGAAGAGTCTTTTCACCTCACTCTTTGCCCTATCCATCGTCAATACAGGGAGGCACCTACCAAATCTCATCACAATCTGGTAGGTCCTCCCCCAGGGATCCCTATCCAAATCCTTGCACAGCTCCATTCATTTTTTGTGCTTTATTGTCTTAATCTCATAATTGAGGGCATGTCTGCGATCTCGATAATCTTGAGCAGCTTCAATGTACTACGCCCTATCATTTTGACGCAACCGTTGCATATGTCTCCAGCTGGATTGTAATTTCCTCTACATCTGCGCAATTCTTGGGGGTCCACCAATATACCGGCTTGAAACCCTGACACTTAATCTTGAACCGTGCAATCTCATCTTTGATAATCTCTTGAAGTCCCTCTGGAGTTAAATTCAATTGAACAATCACTCTCTCTACTGCTCTATTTACAACCATGTCCACTTGCCAGTTGGACAGACAGAACAGTGGGCCACCGACCCTCAATCTCAATGACAGATCTTGCAACTCAATTGACGTGGCTAGATGCTAGCAATATCCTCCGTAAGCACCTTCAAGAAGCAAAGCTCCTGATTCCACCGACCATCCAGAATAATGAGATTGAGGACTGGAAAGTGTTCCCTAACTGTATATATGGGAATACTACCATCATTTAGGCAATATAGTCCATGCCGATGCATCAAATCTCGCCCCGCCTGTTAGTGATGTCCAGCCAGCTTCTATTATCTTGCAATTGAAGTCACCCAGTACTATGACCCTTCTCCTTGGTTGAGCGACCAGTTCATGTAATCTATTCATGAACTCGGCATAATGAGAAATGCCACAATTTGGAGTAATGTACACCCTGATACGTACAGCCAGAGCTAACTGCAAGGCTACCAAGCTGTCTCCTCTTTCTACCAGTCTCCATCGAACTCTACCACCATCACAGGGCAATATCAACATTTCTATCTGCACAGCAGCCATTACCAGACGCGACACTTTTTTGACTCCGACGTGATAATAAAATCAACATCCATCTGTTTAGCCAACTCCTCGGTCAAATTATGCAAGAGAGGGCTATGATTAGCATTTGTTAAAAGTAATTTAATTATCTTTTCCTGTTTGGCAGCCGAAGCCTCCACTGCGAAGATCAACATCTCTAACATTCACATGACAGTTGACCTTGAAATGACCATCCTTGCCACATTTAAAACAGGCCCTGCATCTATCAGGATCCATACAGCCAGCAGCCCTGTGGCCCACCGACCAACATCTATAACATCTGTCTATGTCTTCACTGAGGGCAATTCTACATGAGACGCACCCAATCTTCAATCTCAGTTTCTGCGCTAAGTTATCTGCCAGTTTAGCAGGAACCAACATAGAGGCCACCTTGGTGCTGCCAAATGCAGGCCTCATAGAGAACTGCTGGAGTTGCACCAGCTCCGGAACTGCAGCCATCCTGAGGGCTGTAGTAACATCCTCCACCATGAGAGCTCATCAATGTCCCAAATGATTTTCCTTGTGCGCACCCTACTCATGCAGCTCACCTTGACACTTCTATCCCAGCAACTATCTTCGTCTGCAGATCCTTGGTCCAAGGTCCTCCGCACCTTGTCCATCATCTTTCACCCTGATGAGCACTTCACCTGCTTGGCCCTTCCTTAGTGACTGTATCTCTGGAAGTTCACCATTGACGCCATCCTTCACTTGTTTTAACAAGTCAGCATAGGTTCTATTTTGAGCCGTTACCGCTACAGTCTTTGAGGGTGGGCCCTGAACATGTTCAGATGATTTTGCCCGGCTCACTCCGTCATCAAGAAACACCTCTATCTTTAACAACTTCCTCCTACCAGCACACTTCAGTAACTTCTTCAGTAAGGACCCAGTTCTACCACCTGAAGTGCCAAAAACCATCTTGTTGTTTGATAGTTCAAATATTCGACCAATGCCACCTTTTAAATCCTCAGCCATCTTATTGTTGCTCTATGTGGTCAACCACCACCACAAACACTGTGTGAAATTCCAGCTCAATTTCTTCACTGAGAGCCTTTGTCTGCGGTTTAAATGCAAACAGCTGTTCCGCTTTCAATGTGCCCCTTTCTGCCAGACTTCTAATGTCAGGAACCCTTCTAAGAAACGACAATGTATAAGGGTCTTTGAGAGCCACCAGATCAACCACAACTACTATGTCCTTATCCACACTATCAAAACAGGAACCCCTCTTGTCTTCCACATAACTATAAGTAGCTCTAGACCAATGTTTAACTATCAGACCCACCACCTCATCATCCTTGACTCCATTGTCAAGCTGCCGTAAAATCTCACCATTATCTGACTTAGCATCAGTGTGTTGCAATCTCCTGAATGCTTATCTCCACAGTGATCGCTTTGACAAGGCCATCATAAATTCAGTTATCTGCTTGACTATATTATAAATATCTAATTCAACTTGTTTAATTTCCCTCAAAAAAAAAAAAAAATTAAATTAAAAAAAATTGATTAAAAAATAATCAGTTGACTAGTGCAGAATACGAGCTGCAGCCTCCAATTTATAAATTCACTACCACCTCGTTGTTTGGGTCTCTTTCTTCAGTACTAGGAGGATGCTGTCTCTTCCGTAGGCCTATTATCACCAGTATCCACTAGTAGCATAGCCTCCATCGCCAACGGTAATGTGACTTCAGATGCAACCTCTGCACTCTCCTTGCTGGCCAACGCCTCTCCTCTCACCGGAGAATGATACAGGGTTTAAATGGGTTTCCATCCATATTCTTCAACTTCCTCAGCTCCAGAAGATAGAGGGAAGCTTGACAACCTCAGATTCTAAATAATTTACTGAAAAATTTACTAAGCAACAATAGCTTTAGGCACAAGCTATACAATAGTTTATCAAAGTGTGGTCTCATAACACCTGCAATGCATAAATATCACCTTAGGTAAATGAGGATCTAGATACAGCTCCTTTCTCTGAAGTAATGATGTTCATGTTATAGTCTTACGATGAACTGAGTAAGGCACTACATTTATGGGTAAAACTAACTGCATCTCAAAAAACTTGGTACACTGATGTGAAGCAGTTGACTTACTGAGAAGATGATGGAACGCAACCTCACTTCTCAGTTCTCCTATGCGTGACAAGGGATGCAATTGTTTGTAGATAAAATTTCATGTCATGTAGTTTACAACCGTAGTAGTTATAGCATTTGTACTGTTAATGCAAAATTAAACTAGATTTTGAAGGGCATTTGGAGGGACTGATAATGTTACAATTTAACAGGTGTTAACAAACAGCTTCAATCAATTACACTTTACGTACAAACACATATCTTTGAATAAGTTAATTTATATTATGAGAAAGGGATATAGACCTTTTACAAAACTTCCTAGATTTATTCATTGGAAATATTTGTGAAGCAGAATTTAAGTTTACTTCAAAATTATGTTTACATTTGTAACAAGCTTTTAAGAAGTGTTTCTTATACAATGATGTCTGTACCATATAACATGTACATACCTATACATGTTCAAAAGGAACAATGTTTACAAATGCAGCTGAAAAAAACACATGCTGATTAAACTTAACTTAATGACTTCATGGCATTTCTACAATACCACATTATGTTTTATAATTTGAAAATCAGTATAGTGGAAAAAGAATTCTGAATATTTTTGTTTGCATTTTTATTTTTTCCAAGTTTTGATGACAACTGAATATTTAAAAAAAATACAATTTGAAGTTAAACACACTGTTAACAAAGTGTGTACAGTGCGTATAATGAAAATAAAAGCTTGTGTTGAAGAAGGTTGAGACTGCATTACTGCTGAACCTGAAAAAATTTACACCCATCTAATAGGACAACAATAATAATTGTACTTTTATTTATGCTCATTCCATTTAATACTGTTTTCATGTTTATTAGCTGTAATTCATCATTACATAATTAGTATTAATAATTCAATAAATAAAGATTGCAAAAACAAGAATTTTAATTTAAGTGTATTTTTAAACTAAAAATATCTTAACTAGTGCTTGAATGTATATTGTATCTGTAATTACACTAAATTAGCTGTACAATTCTTTTTTATACAATATTTAGAATTTTCAATTTTTTTTTTTTGACTTTACATTGTTGACTGAACTATTATTATTATTATTATTAACACTTACTTGAAATTTGCATTATATGTCCAGTTCCTGTGCAAGTTCACTATCTTCAATGTTTACATCAGAACAGTCGTTTTTCATTGAACTCGTTTTCCAAGTTAACAACGCATATGGAATGAACCCCATTTCTCCTCCTGTGTGGATTACGATTAACCGATCATCTTTACTTAATCAGCACTTTTACTCCTGCACCACTGTCATCTGACTACGATTTTGTTGTTTTCTGAATTTCTTTTTTGAAATTGGTCTTTTTCTTAAATATTCTATGCTCTTCCACCAGATGTCTTCGTTCTTCATCAAAAGTTTCTTATTAATATCGGTTTTATAACCCTTAAACACTAACTCTTTCAAGATAGCTGGCTAGTATAGTTCTAGAACCTTGAAATTGAATCTTCTTTTGAAGTTCAACTAATTTATTTAATATAGCAGTTCATTATGTTTTGCATGAAACTTGTTAACTGTTCTTACAACATCTTGATCAAAACTATCTAATCCATTAACTAGTTTTGAATGTTGTTTATATTTTTTTGGCATGCTGAATGACCATGAGTGCAATTTAGATTTAAGAAAATCCTGGTTTTCTTTTTGGAGTTTTTTTAACTTGGGATCTTAAAATCCCACAAGATGCAGCAATTCTTTATTCACATTTTTGAATGCGTATTAAATGTCTGTCATCTTCTAATTTTCCTAACTTACTAACTTCTTTCTTCATAAAATCGTATATATTATTAACTGTTTTACAAGCTTGACTACGGAGCTTTTTATTCTTAACTCTTTATTTAAATTCTGCCATTGCAAAAGAAATTCACTAACAAAAATGCAAAAACATACAAACTCAATATACACAAAACTAACATGTCAAAAATTACAGAAGGAAACAACTACGCCATTCGTACACGCCAAGAATTGTCTAAATCAGTTCAATGAAAATTAAAAGTAAATATTAGTACTGAATATTAGTCAACAATGTGAAAAAAAAAAAAAATTAAATTAATATTCTAAAAAAAAATAATACAGCCATAAAAAAATAATAAATAAAAATGGATTCAGACACTTAATTGATTTTGTACACATTGTATAATTAGAGTAAGAAATAATTTATTATTTTTCCTTTTAACAGGTCCAGAATTTTGTTCTCAAATATTATCACATGAACAGGATCCATGTCATGAAATTGAAAAGGCTGATTTTGATACACTACCACGTAGATTACTAAATACAAACCCAGATCCACGACTTGTAACAATACTAAAATCGATTAGAGATACATAAAAACATCAAAATAAACTCTTGGTACACAAAATTTAAACACTACTGATCTAGTTATAACTTATGACAATCGTAAAATAATCATGCTGACATTACAATATGAATACTTTTGCCATTAGATATGTAGAATTTTGACTACATACTTCTATCATGAAGACAATAAAATTAAGTAATTTAGCAATAATTATTTTTATAAATTAATATCAAGGCAAGTTCAGATAATGAATATACAACTAGATTCTTTAAAAAAAAAAAAAAGTTGAAAAACTAAGTTAAAAGCAGTTTTATCAGCTTTAAAGCCACATATTTTTCATATTTAGTCATTTTAAAATGTATAGTAATTTTTAAAGAATAAAAATTACTATAAAAAGTATTATACATTACAGCTGAAATCAGTTAATTGTGACCATCAAATTTAGTATCTGCAGCCAGAGTGATAACTAAGTTACTACCTTTATTAATGAAGATAGAAAATACACAAAAAGAAGTTTAAAGCATTTGTTGACTGAAACTCTATCAAAGAAGGCAAAAATAGTAGCAAGATATGAGGATATGTCAATTATTATCCGCAATTTAGTTATATTTTTGTTTATGTTGGTAGTACTGTCATGTTGCATAGATGACGCGTGGTTTAATTGTTGTCTGTGCAGGTTTGATGCTGCTAGGTTGGTTCCATTATCACTGCCCTGCCGTTAACCATGGCTGCTCTGCTTTCTGTTTGCACTAAAGAAGAGCAACGTTCAGTGATCTGTTTTTTGTGGTCGGAAGGTGTATCAGGGGCTGAAATTCATTGAAGACTTTCGGTACAGTATGGGAACAGTGTGTTGCCGCAACGGAGTGTCTACAAATGGATTAAAAAATTCAAAAATGGTTGCACTAGTGTTTACGCATGACAAAGGAGCCAGACGACCGTTTACCACCACAAATAAGGAAAACATTGAGCGTGCACGTGACATGGTTTTCTTAGACAGACGAGTAACTATTGATGAAGTAGCACATTGTCTGCAAATTAGTCACGGTTCTGCCTACGAAATCATCCACAACAAACTTGGATTTCATAAAGTCTGTGCAAGATGGGTCCCAAAACAACTCACACAGGTGCATAAACAAACGCGCTTGGACATCTGCCAAAAACATTTGGATTGCAATGGTAACGAACATCTTCTTAGACAGAATCATCTTCAGAGTCATGGAACATCTTTTTAGACAGAATCATCACTGGTGATGAAACATGGATCCATCATTATAAGCTGGAGAGTAAACGACAGAGTATGGAATGGAAACATCCAAATTCGCCCTGCAAAAAAAATTCAAGACCCAACCATCCGCAGGAAAACTGATGCTTATGGTTTTTGGGACTCACAAGGCCCAGTACTGGAACATTATGAGGAAAGGGGCATGACAATAAACAGTGCATGTTACAATGAGATGCTTACTGCCAAGCTGAAGCAATTCGAAGCAAACGCTGAGGGCTGCTGTCGAAAGGTGTTATGTTATTGCACGACAATGCCCACCTACATACTGCTGCCCACACTGCTGAAATGCTCCAGAAACTCAACTTTGAAGTACTGGCTCATCCTCCGTATAGTCCTGATCTTGCCCCTTCTGACTACCACTTGTTTGGGCAGGCATTAAGGGGCCGTCGATTTATCTCGGATGAAACAGTGAAAGAAGCGGTGCATTCCTGGCTCGCAGCTCAACCGAAAACCTTCTTTTATGAGGGCATCAGGAAGCTTGTCCCCTTGAAATGCAAGGCGACTGACTATATTGAAAAATGATGTACATGTAAGTTTCCTATTTGTATTGCAATAAAATTTATAGCTACACTGCGGACAATAATTGACTTACCCTCGTATTTAAACAGCAGAGAGAAAAGTGGTGAAAAATAAAGGATAGGATGATATTTCCTGAAGAGAATAGAAGGAAGGTTACAAAGAGGCACACCATGCATGAGATTGTATTAAGGGGTATTTGGAGAAGAGAAGTTTTATGGGAAATGGTGGAAAAGATGCAGTGCTGGGCTGGAAGGATAAGATGTGAGATTTGATTAATAACAGGAACCAGTCACATGGAGCAGAATTATTTATGCAATACTTATAAAAATGTTTTTTTAATATCTTTGTATTTATCCAAATAAAATTATTTGCTACTGTTATAAAATTCAAATAATATTTAAATCAACCAATTTACCTGAATAGTAAAGTAAAAGGAAGATTGTCTTACTAATTCATTAGTTTTTTTAAAACTAAATGGATTTCACAAATGATCCACCAGTTATTTTCCTAAATATTTTGCGTTTTAAAAATTACATATATGCCAAACATTAAATATAAAAAAGGCTTATTTAAAAAAAAATAAATATACAATGAGAAAACGAAAACTCAAATTTTATGATATACAGAAGGGAAAAAACTAGACTACCAAAACAATTATTAATCAGGACCAAAGAAATTGAAAAAGATCTAAAATTATTAAATATTTCCTAAGAAATAATTTAACAGACAATCCTTCAGAAAACTAGTGGATGAATCTAAATTTCCAGAGAGGATGGACTTCAGAAGATCTAAAACAGAGGATGGACTGAAGAAACGAGAGAAAAATTACAGAAAAAGAATGACAGAATTTTGGAAAAAAAAAATCAGGACGACTATGCATCCATAATGCACAGGAAGTCCAATCGCAAAAAAAAAAGAAAAAGTAAATATATATAGTTATAAGAAGTCCAGCCAATTTACTAAGCTTATAAATTTATTATCCCTTTTCAGCTACTTAAATAAAAATCGATGTATAGTCTGTTTTTAAGTCAATTGAACTGTATTTATCTTTAAATTTGTATATATATATATATTATATTTTATTAGATCAACCAAAGTACAGAATAAATAAAATAGGATGACTTACCTTATTCCTCTATATATCCAGGAGCACTTTCGCGATTTACTCACTTCAGTAGCATTATATATTAATCTTAAATTACATTACAAACTTCGTAAAATGTAACATATCATTTATTTCATTTAAAATTTAGTACTTTTAATCTTTTTATTTTAAACTTTTATTCAGTTAAATTAAAAATTAAAAGAAAATTTAAAAATATGAGAAATTAAATAAAATTAATTTGAAAATTTTATTAAAATTAAAATCAAATAAAAATAATTTTAAGTAAAGGAATTATGCTTTACTTAAAACGCGTTTACTTGATTTTAATTTTAATTTGATTTTATGCCTTGAAATCATATTTTTACCTATGTAAAAATTTCTACAATCTAATTTTAATTAATTAATTTGAAAATTTGATTAAAATCAAATAAAAATAATTTTTATAATTTTATTATATTTTACATAGTTTGTAATGTAATTTGAGATGAATATATAGCAGCTGATGATGCATTATGCAATCGTTGAAGTGCTCTTGCATATATAGTGGAATAAGGTAAGTCATCCTACTTTAATTATTCTGCACTTTGGTTAATCTAATAAAATAAATATATTTGTGTATAATACAGAGGAGTATGATTCTTAAACGAATTGATTTAAAATATAAATATGTATGTATGTATATATTTTTTTAAAAATTCTCTATTTTTACTCACTACTTTCATTATTTATTAAACAAAATTGACTAAATATTACTAAGATTTAATAATTTCACAAATCTATTATATCAAAATTAAATTACAATCATATTTTCTGTTATAAAAATGATAAAAATAATCAATTACTATGTTTTTCTGATATTATCATCACAAAAGTACAACACATAATGCAATATAATGAAGTTAGTAAACATGGCTCGGTAAATAATTAAATGATTGTTCAATATAAACGAACATAAATGTCACTTGAAATGAAAGATACGTATAATAAAATATTTTAAAAAATCAGTATCACTGAGTAAAATAAATAAATATATAAATAAAACATATATCAGTGCACAAACCACGTAGAAAAATTGACATTTTTGATTACGTAATAGTATGACAAAAGTGCTAAAGGTTATACAACAAAAAGAACAGTCACGGGGTTAATTTGGAAGTAACATTTTTTGATTAATATTCCAAGAACAACCAGTATATTTAAGTATAATGTTTTTTATTCCTAAGAAATTGTTTACATATCTTACAGGAATTAAGATATATAATATGCAATAATATATTACATATAACATTATATATTATAATTTAATATTATATATAATTGGATAACAGCAGTGACTGTTATATGGAATTAAGATATATAATATGCAATAATATATTGCATATAACATTATATATTATAATTTAATATTATATATAATTGGATAACAGCAGCGACTGTTATGTGTGGTAATATATATGTAGGTGTAATTCCATTTTAATTCAACAAATTTTCAAAAATTTAATTGAATCACTATTTTTGATTTTGTTGTATGATGTATGTTTTGATAAGTGGTGCATGATAACAATCCACCTTGTAGCGGCCAAAAAATATTTTTTTTATATTTAAAAAAAAATTTTTTCTTGAGTAGTAGACTATTTTCTAACTAGCTAACAGATAAAAAACAGCCATTTTCATTACCTTTTCTATACAGAGATCAAAAAGGGCTTTTTGGATAGAGTAAAGATGGAAATTCATTTTAGCGTACTCAAAATTCATTTTGTTACATAACCAAATCTTGTAATGTTTACTGAAGTTACATTTAAAAATTATTATTTCAAATTTTGGCCCAAAATAAATGAAGGGCTAATAAATAGGGTAACAGGCCTGTTTTTTACCTTTTAACTCTTAGGTACTAGTAGTACTTATAAAAAAATTGGACAGTTACCGAATATCCTTCATTAAAAAAAATGGCTGTCTATATTAATATTTTGATTCGTCTATAATGAGATAGCTTATATTATAAATAGTTTGTTATTTAAATTATGACATGCACATAAACTCATGTTTAAACACGAATGTGAATAGACATGCATGGGCATGAATGTTTGTGTAATCCTGAATGTAAACATTGTAGAAGGTTCAGTTACTGTTTTGATTTCAATATGATATGTTGTATTGTTGCTAGTGTTAATACTGTGGTTAAATAACGCACACTTGTTTATAAAGTAATTTTATTAGAAGTGAACTTTTTATGCAATATCACTTATTTTTAATTTTATTAATTAGAAAAATTTTTATTTTGGCTGTAGAGAAACTGGAATAAGACAAAGTGAGGTGCAATTGGTAGTTTTATAATTTATACTAACTGTATTGTTATTGTAAGAACCATTGCATGTTATAAAAACAGATCATGGAGTGCTCAATTGGCATTCACACTGAAACAGTATCTCACAAATTGACTTACAATAGATCTTCAGTATTGCACGATATTTTAGATTTTACTGAGCAGCAAATAACATTGATATCTTTAAGAAGTGGATGCACTGAAATAAAAAATATCTGTACTTGTCATAAAACTGATTATTTAGATAAATATTATTTTATAGCTGTCACACTAAACTGGTTAAGAAATATTTTCTAGAAATAGCTTTGACACTTTCAACAAAAAATCCAAACAAAAACCACAAGATTATACAGAAAGTGAACTGGAATGTCAAGATATAGTTGAGCCTCAATGAGTTATAGTCGAGTCTGTGAATAAAACTTGTTCAGCACTTGACATTTCTCCCGTTAAGATTAAAAAATTATCAAGCAGCGCAAAGGAACCAATTTAAAAAAATAAAGTTACAAAAATAGTTGAGTCAGTTACTTACCAGTAAATTAAACAATTCCTTTTCATTTAAATATTTCTACAGAAGAAACCAGTTTAGTACCAAAAAATTGTGCTGATTTAGGTAGGGAATATGAAAGATTAATATTAAAATAAAGGATAAAATGAAAACAGTTACATCAACCCTGGAAAAAATTAATATTTTAAGCTTATTTCCAAGCAGCTGGAGCATTTAAAAAATTCAAAATGAGTTTATTATTAGTATTTAGCTTGTCAATCCAAAAAAATTAGTTAAAACAAGTAGAATTTTGCCATAAATCGGCAAAAAGAAACTCAGTCATATAACTGATGAAATGTTATTAAATATGTCCAAGATTTTTACCAGAATGACAAGCACAGCCAAATGATGGCAGGCAAGACGGATTGTGTCTGTAAGACAAGCTGACGGGAAGAAAATTAATTTTCAAAAAAGGCTTATCGTATGTAACTTAAAAGAATTGTACTCACCCTTCAAAGAAAAACATAATTTAAAAATTGGTTTTTCAAAATTTGCTGATTTACAACCTAAATTTTGTGTTCTGACTGGTGGGTCAGGCACTCTGTTTGTGTGTTGTGTGTGTGTGTGTATGTGTGTGTCACTGACCAAACTCTAAAACTCATGTTATATGCTCTAAAAATTAAATTTGAGTATAAAAGTCTCCTTTCAACCATGGTATGATACAGAAAATGAAACGAATATGCTGTCACAGTATGAAAAATGTCCAGGCAATAATGAATCGCTCAGATTTTCTGTAATTGACTATTTATTAATTACCAATTTATTCATTCTAATCAGTTTAGCTGTAATTTTTATAATCTGAAAAAAAAAAGATAACATCAGTATTTTTGGATACATTGTTTACGGTTAGAAGGAATGGTGTTTTTAGCAGTTTTGATGGTTTCATTACTCGTCAACACCTTTGAGTAACAAAATACATTTTATATGGTTTTAAAGTATATAAAAAATACTTACTGCTGTAAACATTTCAGACTTTTGCCACCTGTACTGCATGTGGTTTTTGGGCCCAAAAAATGCGACATTTTCAAAATCGTATGATTTGGTGGCCACTTTTTTTAATGAAGGATACTCGATAACAGTCCAATATTTTTTTTTATAAGTACTATTAGTATCTAAGAGTTAAAAGGTAAAAAACAGGCCTGTTACCCTAAGCCCTTCATTATTTATTTTGGGCCCAAAATTTGAAAAAAACAATTTGTAAACGTAACTTCAGCAAACATTAGAAGATTTGGTTATGTAACAAAATGAATTTTGAATACACTAAGATGACGTCCCATCTTTACTCTTTTCAAAAAGCCGTTTTAAACTCTGTATGACGTAAAAAATACGAATGCTACAGCTCATGGAAAAAGTGATGAAAATGGCTGTTTTTACCTGTTGGCGAATTAGAAAATAGTCAATTACTCAAAAAGAAATTTTTGGCCACTACAAGAGGTGGGTAGTTATCATATACCAAATATCATCAAAATCAAAAATAGTGATGCACTGATCAGTTGCTGAATTAAAATGGAATACCCTTGTATGGTGTTTGGGCTAAAGGTATCTAAAAGTAACAGCTTATGTTAACAAGTAAATATAATTTAATAATTTTTTTTTTTTAATAAACACAGCAACTCACAAATTTTTAATGTAAGTTAGTCAAGTTCAAGGTGTGCACCTTTTTCAGCTCAACAGTGTCCAGATGATAATTTAATTCTTATTAGGTGTTTAGGATCTGTGGAGTTATTAGACCAACAGCTTCAACAATTCTCTGTTTACATCATCCAATCTCAAACTTTTCTTTGGTATACACAGCTTTTAAAAAATCCCCAAGTGAAAAAGTCCAAAGGGGTGATAAATGGAGACCTAGGTAGCCATACAGTTGGACTTCTTTGTCTGATCCAACATCTGGGGAAAGTGTTGATTAAGAACATGGTATCATCGAGATGAAAGGGTGATGGAACATCATTTTGTTGGAAACTGAAGCTTGCAGGAATCTGAGAATCAGGGTTTTCAGTAACCCAAATTCGACAACTGTGTTTATTACTTTCCTGCACTTAATACATCAGTAAGTAACAACGTATCAAGATAATTAGGATTGTTTCCAACATGGTGCATTACCACTGCAGCAAACTGATATTGTAGGCAGTCATGATTTGGCTTTTTAATGTGACAAAAGAGTTGTAACTTGTGTGCTCGCAAAAGGAGCTGCTTATGAATAGTGTCATGAACAATGGAATGAGGAATTTGCAGCCTGCCTAACTGACTCTCTAGGACTGGCAGTGATTACATTGCATACATAATCCACAGTCTTGTTAGTAACTGAAAATTTAGGATGATATCCAGTATGTGAAACCAAGCTTCTTAAGTCGTATTCCACTGATGAACAGACTTAGATATAGGAGGATCAAAATTCAATCAGTTCACACATGCTGTTGAACATGTGTATCTGATTGTAAGACCCTGCTAACCAAAGCAAACACTGAACCTTCTGTTATGGGATCCACACCTCGACCGACTACAATTGCATTGTAAGTTTGCTTGCCTGTGCATATGTATTCTGCTGACCTTGAGAGTACAGAGAACAAATCTTGAGAGATATTTCCTCGAGGTCCAGACTGTACAGGAGGTTTGGCAATAACTCCCAGCCAAGACTTGTAGCATGCATGTCATGCAGTGGACTGTATGCAGTTCTGAATTGTCCTGCAGAAACAGAAAGCTTCAGTGATCGTATCACATCATTTTTGCACCTAGCATTGTTCATATATTGAAGAAATTTGCAGTAGTACTCATTGTTAATATTGACTACATGGGGTAGAAAATCGATGTGAATGATGCCATTTTTATCCCAAAAAAAACTGAGGCCATAACTTCATGGCTCTGAACCATCTCGATCAGGATTTTCACTCACTGATGTGTGACCTTCTTTAAAACGCTTGGATTAGTCAAATGCTTAATTTGACAAAGAGTCTCATCACCATACTGTGCAAAGAGTTGCAAATAAATCTCACCAAGTTTTAAGCTTTCATTCACAAGAAATTTCATTACAATACTCTGTTCCACATAAACATACACTACACTGGATGCCATATTCTTTATGGCACTCTATTGGTACTGTCTATTGTTGCTTAATGTTGCAGTAACAGCTGACACTTGTACCTCATATGTACAACCTACAGAATCAGGAATCTCCACTTACAATCTAGTCTAATAAAAGTCCTGGATTGACATGAACGTCCCTCATAAAATATCTGCAAAACTATTTTAAAAAGTAACTAATGAAAAATTAAAATTATATCAGATTTTATAAATATTAAGCTGAATAAATTCTATATCATAATTAGTATTTCATCCAAAATTCCCTAAAAATAACTTTGGAGTAGCCTAAATAGGTCCTGGGTAAGAGTTAACTATATTCCTTATAACTTGATTTCCCAAAATTTACAACAACTCAAGAAAGTAGTATCCAAGAAGCTGAAGAGCGTAAAATAAGGATAAAATGTCAATAGTCAAAATCTATATTTAATAAAGCAGTTCCCATAGATCACTATGGTTAAATAGTGTTAGTTGCAGTTTTATTGGAAGCTGTTGGCATTTGTTAGTACCTAATAACAAAGCAGTCTTAAAAAATTACAAAAAAAATATTATGTAAATTTAAAAAATAAAATGTTTCACCACTCACATACTGTTGTATATGTACATTAAATGCTATCAACATCAAGGATATAAGAGATCTGAGTATCAAATCACTCCTAAAAATGACAAAGCTAGAATAACTAGAGCCCATGATAGGTTACTAAAAACAAGTAGAACTGAAGTGGTTTTCTACTGCCTTCTTTAATAAGCCAAATAAATGCTAAACAAAGTGAAATACAGCAATATTCAGCCTTAAAAGTGAACATCAATACTCTTGGATAAAGCAATTCTGACTGGTAACTTGTACTTCAGGTGTTTTACAGCATCATGGCCATAAGTAAGATTAGAACAGAAAGTGCACATCAACAAATTAATGTATCCCTTTCTGTTGTAAAACAATGGATTATGTACACAGCTTTGGGGAAACAATGTTCTTATGTCAAACATAAGAAAAAGTACTATTCTTCTTTTGCAAAAGTTGGAATAAAGACAAAAATTTGGAAATGATCGCATAATAAATTTTTTTTTTTTTTTTTTGAAATGATCAACTAACAAACAATAAATGACTGATGAATTAGGGGGGGGGGGGGAATTAATGAAATTAATAAAACCTTTAGTATCATAATTAATTTCTAATTATTTCATATCACATTCCCATGCACTAACAATAAAAAAAGTACAAATCTGCGTAACAAATAAAACAATATCTGTTGACGTTAATATTAGGATGACAAAATAAGGATATAAATAAAAAAGTAAAATTACCTTACAAAAAGTGATAAAATCACTTCCATAACAAGGTAATACTTGGATCTTTTTCAACTTGATCTTCAATTTGTTGGGCATTTAATCCAGTTGAACAACAGATTTCATCCAGTGAATATAATCCATTATAATAATGCTGAGCAACACTAGATCCACCTTCAGCTAACGTAACTGGATACTAGGATTTCATAGAAAATAAAAACAAAAACAGAATCATACATTTAAATATTTAAAAATTAACACATAAACTGCATTTTTATACCTTTTCATGATATATTGTTGTAAATATTTAATTATCCTGTTTGAGTCATTTAGTGTATATAACAGTCTGCACCGTTACTAGAACTTTTCTTCAGATTCTGAGAAGAAATAATGATCCATAAGACCACTTGTAACATATACATATAAAAAAAACAGTGCGTACATCTTTGAACTATTGGGTTACTGAGCTAGCAAGAATTTGTACTAAATTCAGTGGCTAGCTATTGAGCTACAGAGTAAAAACAGCCATTATAAATCACAAACTTAAAATTTATCCTCAATTTTTTTAATAAAAAAATTGATGTGGACACTACATGACTTCCTTATACGCCTATTGAATTACATATACTCATTTTTTTAAAATGAAAAGTACTTAAAATTTTATTTTATTAATAGCTTCTGATATATATATTTTTTTTATTGTATTATTGAATTCTTATTTACCATAAAAGTTTATTTTACAATCTGAGGTTAATAATAATTAATAAATCAATATATTTTAATTTAAAAAAAAAGAAGTTAAAAAGTCTGATTTGAATGGATGTGCCTTCTCCTTTTAAGAACCAAATATTTAATTAATTAAAGTTTTATTTGGCTATAACTCTGGAACCAATGAAAATAAGTACCACTTATGATACATTGTTGAAAAGCTCTCAATGAGGGCTTATAACTGCAGTTAAGAAAAAGTCCAAAAGCTTTTTTGGACACTTTTGGTTCAGTCGATTGAAATCAAATGGGGAGGTGCACAGCTAGATGTTACAAAAGTCCTAAATACAAAATTTCAACATCCTACAGCTAATCATTTCTGAGTTATGAGAGATATATACGTACGTACATACAGAAGTCATGCCAAAACTAGTCAAAATGGATTCAGGGATGGTCAAAATGGATATTTCTGTTTAAATCTGAAAACTGAAATTTTTCACGATCACAATACTTACTTTACTTCATACAAGGAAGTAAAAATGAAATTGAATGCAGTATTTTTCATATATATAAAATAGATTCAACTTGATCCACCCAAGTACAGAATTGAATAAAATAAACCTATTTTATTCATTCACCTTATTTTTTCATACAATCTCTGTAAAAGTACTTTCGCGGCAACCCACATTTCTTCAGTTACAGATTTTTTCTTTTTTTTGTAAAATAATTAATGTTAAATTATATATAAACTCAAAATTAAAATAGAATGTATGAAAAAGAACTGGGAGGACCGCAAGGCACAAGCAGTCCCATTGAAGAGACTTGGATAATGGAATGACTAAAGTGATCCTATGCAGTAATAAAAAATAATAGGATAATAAATCATTGAACCCAGTCAATAAAAATAACTTCACACAAAAGCACAATTAGCTAAGGGTCAAGACACACAGATTATGTTTATATGATAATGAAGTTACTTCCATTGCAGAAACAGTGCTAGGAAAGGGTTAATGACCTGATCTAGTTAGGAAAAAAAACACTTTTTGTGCAGTGATGAATTGATTAGTATGATTTTTAGAAGACTTTGGAAATCTAGTGTAGCATTATTGAATCCCATTTTATTCCATTAACTTAATGTAATTAATAATAATTTTATGCCATCAATTTGGTAAGTAGTCTATTACATCCCTGGGTTATTGAACCAGAATTTGTTGCTAATGAGAACAACAAAATGATAACCTTGAGACAATTGTAAGAGTTAATACAATTATACAGTTAGTGTAAGCTTAGGCTTAAACCTTTCACTCAAAAGGTAGTGTTTTTCATTTATTGGTATCAACCAAGAAATTAGAGTGGTGATGCATATGTTAAGAATTCAGGTTTAATAACTTGGTAACACAGGAAGATGTAAAAACTATTGGGGAAGGCAAAAGTTGCGATAAATAAAACCAATAATTGAAGATATGGTAAATGTTGATAATAAATAATTAGAACTGAACAAAAAAAAAAAATGGAGAACAGAATTAAATCAATTGACTGATTGACTCCAACAAAATAATTTTGTACCTTATATAAACTTATATACATGTACTTATATAAATAAACTTAAATACTTATATACTTATACCATATATATATATATATATATATATATATATATATATATATATATATATAATATATACCTTATATATTAAGTTTATTTCAGAAAAATCATTAAGTAAATCAATTTTTGACAGAAATCAGTCTACTCTGAATTACCAAATTGCCGAATTAATACTTATTAAAGAAAATAAATAAATACACCAGAATTCTATGCTAAAAAATTATAATTCATGAACAGAAAATAAATAAACTTACTTTATGTATTCTATGAATTAGTCCTTCAAGTATACCAAATTGTACCAGTCTTCGTTCATCAATTTTCATTGCAATAGGATTAAATCTTACACAAAGATCTTTAACGGTGGTACCATGTGCCATATTTGAATATAACCTAAACACATCCCTAATATTAGGCATCTGACGTCCTGTTTAAAAAGAATTTAAGGAGATTAATTGTCTTATGTTGCTAATAACTTTCATAACACACACACACACACACACACACAGACACACACACACACACACACACACACACACACACACACACACACATATATATATATATATATATATATATAACAAACCCTGAAATATTAAGGATTCTTACGCAAGCAATGAATACTAATAATAAAAAAATTTATAACTTTCTTGCATAATGAAAACGGATGACAGATTAATATAAGAAAATATAAACACACACACACACTCACAAAACAAATTAAAAGTGTCACTTTTTAAAATCTTTACATAATTTTATCAGAAAATTTCTGTTTGAATTATTATTATGCTGTAAATGAGACAAAAATAATTATTTTTTAACAACAGTAGAGCGGGAGCATGAATTTTCTTCAGACATTCCTTGTAGCAAAATGTGGGGTGAGTTATGTTAATTACACAGGTCAAGAAAAAAAAAGATTTGGAACTGAGATAAAAGTAAGTGAATTAAAATGTATTTTTTAAGCTGAATCTTAAAATGAAATCAGTTTTTCTTCATCACCCTCAGATTTTTAGTTATGACCCTTTAAAATATTGAGAAACTTCTTAAGTGATAGAATACAAAAATAATAATAATAATTACAATTCAAATTCCTACATTTATTTGGCAAACATTTACATTTATCTTAATTTCTTGTTTCTTATTTTCCTTTTGTGTTCGTTCAGTGAAGTCATTTCTTTTTGTCATCCAGAAGTAGTCGCTCATCAAAGATTCATCCCGTCTGCCTCGATAATTTTGTTCCATCTGCAATATATCCTGGTGGAACCTTTCTCCTTCTTTTTCGCTGATGTCACCCAAGTTTAAAGGAAAAAAGTCCAAATGAGAATGCAAAAAATGAATTTTCAATGACATTCTGCAGCCTAAATTTTTGTAGTTCACTAAGAGTTCATTTATAAGCCGTTCATGATTTTCAGCTTTTTTATTTTCAAGAAAACCAGTAACATCTTTGAATGACTTCCATGCTGCTAGTTATTTAGGATTCAGTTTGCTGTCAAATATATTTTCACAAATTAATTTTTTTGTTTGTGGCTGATGAATATTTCCTCTTTTAATTTGGCTAAATTTAATTGTGAAAAAACCTCAGTTAATATTTAAAGCTGTTTTTCAATCTTTATCTAATGCCTTACAAAATTCTTCATCAGGCCCAGTTTTATGTGTACAGGTGGTAAAATAATATGATTTGCTTTGACACGGGGAATATTGATAACATTTTCCTTTCATGGGGTAAACTGATTTCTTTCTGGCCAGTCTTTAACTGCATAGTGTTGTAGTGTTTATCTGTAGCCCAACTATCCCACAAACACATATATTTTACAAATCAATCTGGAAACCGAGAAGAAGCCATATCACTTTCAGGTCAGCAATGATTTGTCAAAATATTCATCATACTTAATAGATTTTAAAATTTGTTACATACTTTCATATGCTTCCTTCATTCCTACAGTATGTGTTATTGGTATAGAATAAAAGTTATTCGAGTTACGCAACAACACTGTCTTTAAGCTTCTTTTTGACAAGTCTATAAATAAATGCCAATCATGAATAACATATTCAATGTCTAGTTCAGACATTAGCCCTCCTAACAACATGGCAGGAACAAATTAAACCATCTCTTCTAAAGTATTTCAGTAAATTTTTGTTTTGATTTCTATATCTGAAATTTTTAGTATCCTTGTTTAATAAATGCCATTCTTTAAGATGTGAACCTAGGAGTTCTGCACTTTGTTTTGAAAAATACAAGCCACGAATTAGGTCACTCAGTTCTGTTTGTGTGATGAGGTGGAAGTTCAGTATTTGATTCTTCTGGAATGTAATTAATATCTATTGAAGTTGAAGATTCATTGGTTGAGCCTTCTGGGGAGTCAGAAATTTTTTTCCAAGAAGATGGAGCAATCAAAATCGGTAAATCAATTCTATGAAATACTGGTCTCACAGCTGAATGAACATTTGGGTATGTGATACTGCTTTTATTGTTTGAAATGAAACCAGTAACATTTGTTAAGCAAAAATAGCAGTCTTCATAATGGTTAGTAGGCTCTCTCCAAATCATAGATATGCCAAAAGGCAAATGCTCTTTTTTTCCTTTTAACCACTGGGTTAGTTTAACATAGCACTTGATGCTTGCTAAATGTGGAGCCCAGCATTTATCTAGGTCTCCCATGGGACAGTCAAAATAATATTTGTAAGTAGTTTTCAGCAGATTCAACACTCATTTTTGTCGTCTTTTCATGGTGAAATCCACAAATGTAACAAAAAATACTTGGAGAATTTTTACAAGCCCAATTTTTATTCAATGTAAAATTCAAAATGTTTTAACGAATTTAAGTAAACTGAAATATTACAGAAATTTACTTAATTATAAAAATAATTAAGCTTTAATTTATAAAAACTTAATTACTAAGGAAAAAAAAATTGTTCCACTCCATAAAATTGTTTCACTATGGAGTGCAATAAAACAGCGTGAAACAAACACACACAAAACTTAAAAAATCTTGATGTTCAATAAAGTAATATTAAAAACTGTTCTGTAATAAAATTTTTCACTAAATTTATGGCATCACTTATGAAACAATTTTTATAAAACTTGTATGATAAAATAACTAAAGAACACAGCAAGTCATACAAAGTGCTGAACTCATACTGAAGAAAATTTCATCACGTTGAATTACTCATTACTTGACTTACTGCATGTCTATATATGTGTAAAATGACATCATTTGACTGTCATGCATCAAATATAGGTCTACCGCATGCATCATAATATAAATCAGATGTGAATAAGCAAATGTACAGACATACTAACTTATTTGTATTGTTTGTTCCACAAATTATGGAACAAATAAATTTAAGGGGTTGCAACTTAAGAATGTTACATGATGGGTTGTTTCAGAATACAGATTCAGATTCAACATATAAAATACTATACAGAATAACTACTCCCTTTTCAGTTCCAAATTTTATGTTGACCAGTGTTATTAAACTAAATCTATACAGCTGTTTATGAGGAACAACTAAACCAATATTATATTTACTCTTGGCTGGACCAAAGGTTTTGGACTAGGGCTAATGAATCTACATAGTAAAAAGGATGGCTTTTGTAATGAATACAAAAAATTTATCAAATTAATGTACTCCTCAATTTTATAATTTCAAATTATTAAATTGAGGCCAAATTTGAGGATAAATATCTCCGAAATGAAAGAACAGATTTTTGTAAAGTATATATAAAAATTTATCCAATTCTGTTTTAATTTTTTTTTAATGACTATACACAATTTTTTGTTGAAAGGTGTTTAGATAAATCTTATAAAAAGAACTTATTTTTAGATGTCTGGTTCTTAAGGCCTTACTTTTATTGATTATTATGGAATCTCAACAAAGAATATGCTAAAGCTAATATGTTATCAATCAAGAGTTAGTAGTTTTACAACACGAGCGAGCTATGCTTGCTGACTTAATTAGTATACTCAATCAAATGGTAATGTAAAAAATTACTGTAAATAGTTAAATTGCAAATATTAATCAATTCTTATAAGAAGGTACTAGAACACTGTAATTTAACTTTAGATAATTTAATAACAATAGTTACTTCATTAACCTTGATATAAACAAAATAATACCTTCTTTTGCAACAGACTGTAAACATTCATCTTGCAAATGTTTATTTGTTGTTAATCTGTGTAATTTTGATGTAGCTGCATAAACATTAGAATACTGAAAAATAGGAACCATTTTCACAACACCATAATATCTGAAATTAATGAATTTTTCTGATAAATAAATTTATAAACATCATTTTAAATAATTTTAAGTAAACTGTATTAAATAATCGGTACAATAAAATTAAAAGTAATAAATAAAGAACTACTTTAGGGAGTCAAAATTGTAGTTTATTTTATAGTCTTTCCTTCAAGAAGGAATGTTTATAATAGTATGATAGTGGATTATTTTGATTAAACTTGATAACTTCACAAACTACTAATGCTATTACACTCTATACTCTACATGGGTCAATTTGGATAACTGTTCAGTCAGTTTGTATTTGAGGATGATAAAAACTAGAGATGTGGCATAATAAATTAACACTGGTTATTTCTAATCAACAAACAATTACATATAACAGATTGTTTGTTTAACCGCAGTCGTTTAAGGAAGAGATTATCAGATAAATTGAAGCACATTTGTGACACAGTACAGTCCAGTTAAATTGGTTTCAGAGACTCAATCCTGATGAGTCAATCTTGATATATGAATATCCTGGATGATAACTTGTTCTATGTGTTAATTGTATGTATGTGTATACAGATATACTCGTATATACACATGCACAAATGTTTTTTCTGTTGGTTATCTTTCCATTCTTTTGTAATATAATTTCTCTCCACAAATTAATGAGATTTGATGAAATGCTTTAATTTTGCTATATACTATTTATTTACATTACATATGTTTATTACATTAAACATTTTATGTCTATTTAATGATTTCTTATGGAGATTGTAGTTTACATTGGGATTATTTATTTTTTTATATATAGCAAGTTAAAGGAGTAATGTTATAAGACAGCTTAAGATGTAGCATAGCCTTATGACCCTTGACCCCTACTTTACCTTTATTTGGATAGATAAATAAATATGCATAGATAGGGAAAGCATACTCCATCATGTAGTGGTAGGATTTTAATCTTTCATCGGAAAGGTTCAGGATTCGAATCCCAGTCAGGCTTAGCATTATTTTACATATTACACAGATTCATCTCTCAAATATTTCATACAAAAAAGCAACTGTAATTAGGTAGATATTAGTTATAAGACCACATAAATAATTATATATACATTTTTTTCTGATTCATACCTACATAAAAATTTAAGGAGTTTTTTTGCATACTTTATGGGCGAATTCCTCTTATCAAAAGAAAATGAAAAAGTAAATTAAACTTATATATAAATATTAAAAAATTTCTGCTATAAATGTCAAATAATGCTGTATTTAGGTATATGAGGCATAAAGTATTGAAAAAATTAATTAGTAGTTTCATATGCAATTTTACATGAAAGACTGAAAAAATGGCTCTTAGAACTGTATTTCCAGTAGTTTCAAGAACATTTTATTACATTCTACTGTTTTCCTGCAATGATAAATAATCTTCACTCAGTCATTGTTAAGAATAGATACTCTAAAATGTTAGAAATATGTGTATTATTAATAATTAGTATTATGATATATTGAATTGTCTGTAAGTAAACAAAATTGCAAAAATTTTGTGATTTAAATAAGTTTATTTCCAGTAAATTTAATTAGTCATTATTTAACATTTAAAGTCTGAAAAATTCAAACTTATCCAAATTAATTAATTTAATAGTGATGGAGATGAAATCCAACTGAAAATTGTGTCATCAATTCACTGAAATTACTTGGTTGCTCAAGCTACATAGATTTGTTAAGAAGGAGAATCTGGTAAGAAACAATATACACAGTGATTCTTTTGTTCAAGTCTGAAAGAAGCTTATTAAGGATCATATCAAAGCTTTCTTGAAAACTATGGTCTGTGTTTTCTTCTTCCTCCTCCTCTCCTGGTTCAGACAAGTCAGATTCATCAAAGTACTTCTTTCTTTTTCTTGATAGTTTAGGTCCATCTTTTACACATTCATGATCGAATTTAGTTTTAAGAACGGTTAAAGACAGTTTGGATAATCTTTAGTTTTTTCGCCAGCCATCTTACAGAAGTTAAATGGATCATTCAGTTAATCCACAAATGCAATCAGAGATTTGTACAGCATCACAACTGTAGCTATATTCATATAGCATGATTGTATCTTTTCACTAACAGAAATAAATTTATTAAGAATGTCACCCCATACGGCTGCCATAAACAAAGAATCAGTGCAAACAAATATTTTTAAAAGCCCTTTTGGCTTTGTTCTTTTTTTCATTTTCATCTTAGTCATACTTTTGAAAGCTTTGCAATTGCCTCAAAATCTCTGTTGAGGCTTTTGCATGCCTCTTCCTTAGCCAACCATCTTGTTATGCTCAGTGATTTTCTGGAGAGGTTCTTATCACCAGGCTTGAAAAAAGGTTCTAGAATGTTCCATCGATGGGTTGATGAAGAAAAACATTTGTAGAGGCCTTGTAAAAAGTCAAAAAATGACTTAGAAAGATCGTAGCATTCTGCTGCAATAGATCCCACCAAATTAAGGGGATGGGCAGATCACAGCAGATAAAATATCAATGGATTTTCTTCTTTTAGTATAGTTTGCAATCTAGAGTAGACCCCAGACATATTTGAAGCGTAATCGAATGACTGTCCACGGCAATTCTGAATGAGCCTTAAGAAATTAAAAAACTGAATCAATAAGTTCTTTTCCTGTAGGGCCTTGGTTTTTAAAAAAAATCTACAAAGCATTCCTCAGGATATCCAGACTCATTCACATACTTTGGGATGAAAGATAACTTATTATTACGTGTAACATCAGGAGTTTAATTAATGATTATTGAAAAGTATTTTGTGGTTTTCAGTTCTTTTAAGATACTCTCTATGACACTTCTACCCATTATATCAGTCATCTTGACTGTAGATGAAAGGTAAGATGATTTACCTTGACCAGGGTTTTCATGATTATCAATGTGGGCTTTTAACAAAGAGTCAAACTCAGCTATTAGTTCTAGGCACATCATGTAATTTCCATTATTAGTAGACCAAACACTTTATCTTTTTCTGTACAGGCAAGTCCACATGATGCTAGTTTTTTGATCATGGCAACCACACTTTGAAGCAGCTCTCTAATATTTTACTTCTTCAATTAAGTTTTTAACTGGTTATCAATCTTCCCCATTTTATCAACTTTCCATTTGTAGGTTAACACATTATCGAAGTGAGCATGTGAGTTCTCATGTTCTTTAACCTGCTGGTAACCAATCACTAAATCTTCTGTCACTGAATTGACTCAAGTCAGACAAAACAATTTGCAGGGGCAACAAAACAAAGACCTTTGGCTGGGGGAATAAACTAGGTAAGCCCTACTCTCTAGATCTCCATCACCAAGTTTCTGTTAATAACACTTTGTTCAAGAATGTTTTTATCAAGGTATAATTTTTTGAATTGTTTAAAGTCACCATATTTATGTAGATTGAAACCATTTTTAACAAAACAGTCTCTCATAGTGACCAGAATACTGGAACATTACTTGGCTATAAGTTACCAGTAATACTAGTAGTTGGAGTTCCAGGTTTTAAAAGGATGTCTTCATTTTCTTCAGTGTCAAATGCAATTTTATTTAGTACTTCACTTGGGTTGGTTGATAATGATATGAGACTAGGTTGATCATTAATTTGGATCATTAATTTCAGCAGTAGGTGTAACAAGATCAACAAAAGTCTTTCAACTTCATACATTTCTTCATCGACCCTTCAACTTTGTGAAGGTGTTGAATCAGAGAGGGAAAACGTTCCCCTGTACTACGATTAATTTTTAAAAAATTTGTCTAATTTTACAGTTTTACTAATTATTTCATTCACTTTAATTTTCCTCTCGCCCACTATTTTTTGGTATTTTGCACAGCTAAGCCTTTTGCGTTTATCCATTTTTTTGGTTAAAATAGCATAACCAAAATTAACTGTAAACTAAAAGTACCTACTACATGAACTCAGTATTTAGAAAATAAATGCACTAGAATATACTAGGAATATGATTTGAACTGAAGCAAGAAGTTACATAAAAAAAAAAATATTGTAAACATTTTACACACAGCAAAAACTTTCACTGAAACATCATAATGGTACAACAACAAGATACCAGACTGTCAGGTTCAACAGACTTGAGTGCTTGCGACAGCTGGCAGTAAACATTCTGGTTGGTGAGACACTCGGCTTGTCAAATGTAAGCTTAGAGGCATAAAGTGATGTCCCGTGCAGGCACAAGCACATACACACATGAGTCAGCATTACCTTCTTTCTACGGTGCTGCTCTGCCCAAACAGTACATCATCTGCTGTCGCCCTCTGCAACAGATGTACATATAGCCAGTTGCCTTGGCCCTCGTGGCCCATACCTAAATCCGGCTCTGGTCACAACCATAAGCAAGACTGAGAGAAATAATTAATAATAGCTAATTATTATGCCCCTTATGTTAAAAAATAACATATAATGTTAATTTCCAATTTTATACATTATATTAATACAAAATTAGTCAATCAGAACACATACTGGCAAAACAATTTACTTAAATTGGCAAATTAATTAAATATTTTATTATATTCCTCTAAATTTTACACAAAACTATACTTACACAAGATTTTGAAGGCATGCTTTAACTAAATTGTTTTCAACATTAGCTTCAACAGCAATTTTAGCAACATGATTTTTCCCATTAATATAAGGTAAGACCTGCAAAAACAATTAATCCTTTTTTAATTAAGAAAATGTCATTGTTGATCATTTACAACAAGATTTAATTAATACAAATTCTTTTTTTGGTTCTAAGGTAAGATGGTAAACCACATCTATTCTATCATGGATTTCCAGAACTACTGCAGTGTTTCAGGAAATATGATTCTGCAAAGTTGAACGATGTGGAATAAATGCTAATGGCTGAAGTCAAACTTTTCAGTGGGTTACTGTGTACTACTACAGTAATAACTGGGTTAATCTATATCATTTCTATATCCATTTATCTATCATTTTAACATTTACTATTTATTCATTTGGCCTTTTTGCTTATAATAGTTTTTCAGTAATAAACAATTTTTTTTTTAATTTTCTACACTAAACATTTTTCTAATTTTTTACACATAAAGCATCAAGAGAAAATATTTCTCAGTTTTATTACAACATTCCACGCGAAAGTGGATCTTCCAACACTGAAATAAAAAAAAAATCTAGCTTAAGATAAATAAATAAATCTTTCATTTATAAGATCAGAACACAGTTACACATTATTTCGACTCCATATCATGGATAAAAAACTGATCCAGCATCAACCTGAAATGGTAAAGAGAATCATGAAAATATTTTGATCATAAATAAATGGTTGACTTCAATGGTGCAGATTTTCTAAAAACATTCTTTTAAAAAGGTACCGAGCCTTTTGAATAAGGATCGAAATACAATTTTGTGATATTTTGAACCTTTCAAAAAACAAATATGTAAACTATATGATATAAAATTTTAAAAAAATCAGAAGTTGTTTTTTTCAAACAGTTGTAGTATTGAACGAATGTGAATTTGGACAGGAACCATAAAATTTAGCTGTCAGCTATCAAACTAGTTATCACAAGTGCTGCCATCTCTTACACAATTCTGTATAATTAACAAAAATCTCTTGCACATTACTGCTTTCCAACCAAGATTATTAGTAAAGGCTGTTAATAAAAATAATTATTTATTTATTAAATTTTTACAAGTTTAAAATTATACAGAGTAGTTTGGTTAGCTTGATTTTTGATCTAAGAAATTGAATAAAAATGGTCCCAGACTTCTATCTTACTTAGGTTTTAAGAAAGACGGGGCAAAACATGAAAACGTTTTGTCAGAAAATCACTTTTTTAGGTTTGGAATAAAATAGTTTATTTACGGATAAACAAATAAAAATTTCTAGTTAACTTTGTAGAGAATTTAATTCTGAGAAAATTGATGTAAATAATAAAATTAACACAAATTCGAGAAATTTAACTTTAATTAGAAGCAAAACACAGAAACTGGATCAGAAAAGCAATTTGAAACAGAACAATTTACATACAAATGCTAAAAATTATAAAAATAAATTTGAAAGATATCCTTCTAAAACATTAAAAAAATTTTATTTTTTCATAGGTGGCAATAACAGCTGATCAACAATTAAGTTTAGTGTCTAGCATTTGAATAGTGCTTGTGCTGTAATTGTTCGGTCACTCATTCACAATGAGTGAAACCAAAAATTTGTTATTTGCACAGTTGACAGACATGTTGTTAATTTATAGTGAAGAAATAAAAATGGATTGGCTGCTGTGCATAAATACTGGGAAAATTACCCAGATAGAAGAGTACTGGGTAGTAAAACATTTGAGACTGGAGAGATGAGTTTGAGAACAGGTATGCTTAAACCATAACAATTTGATGCTAGTTGTGAACGTCTTGAGAGGAATGCCAACGCTGAAGAACCAATATTGAAGGCAGTACAATTTCTCCAATGGGTCAATCCATCTTAAGTGTCCCAAAAAAACATAAGCTGGTTGCTTGACCAAAAACTGAAATTCCAAAAAACTGAAACTTACCCACTTGTTCCCTATATGTTTTAGGACCTTAAAATTATCTTTTTAAATTTTTTATTTAATCAGTTTACCTGTGGTGGCTATTTTTGTTATGGTGCGCACACCTATTTTTGTGATTGTAAGGGTTTATGGAAAAAATCCTAACTAAAACAATATTGGTCCTGGAAGGATGAAACGAAAAGCAATTTATTCATATTTTCTCAAGTTAAAAGGTTGCTCTAATGGTTGATTTACCAATCTCTCTTCTTTCTATGAGAAAATTACCAATAAAGTTGAACAAGAAAAATTGTGAAATTTCACTTTTGGATATTTTTTTCAAGAGGCAGGGATGGCATACACAGATAGAATTATTTTTTTATATGTAGGAATATGTTAGTAGTTTTACCATAAATAATATTAATGGTGATATATTTACTTCTAAATTTTTATGAATTTTTGAGAACAATTTTTTTTTAAATTCAAATTTTGGCTTCAAATGACTGTGATGGAACTGGTGATAAAAACCTCAAATAGGCACAACTTACAGTGTTTTTGTAGATATTTATGGCAAATAAAAAGGTTTCTTGTGTATTGTACTAATAAAGTTATAACCTCTCAAAAATCATGAAAAACCTGTTAAAAGCACTTACTTAGCGAGTCAAAATGGTATCACTTTAAACAGGTTTCGCATGATTTTTGAGAAATTTTTGCATTCCAGCAGACTTTTTCCTTTGTAGTTGGATGAAGTCATTAGTCTACTCTGCTTGTATTGACATACTAGAAGAATTGCAACATCATATAATAGAAGCTAGAGCTATCAGGAATAATAATGATTTTATTAGACATGCCCGACTAGCATAGATTTGCTGAGCTGAACTATGCACAGAACTGAATGACGGCTGCATTGAGCAACTGCTTTGAAGAAATGTTTGCAGCTTTATTAAGTAGCCATTTTGATATTTAATCATGTGATTTGGTTTAGCTGTATGGGGAGGGGTGGGAGATAGATAGATAGAGATAGAGATATATAGATCGATATAGATATATATATATATATATATATATAGAGAGAGAGAGAGAGAGAGAGAATAGAGAAAGTAAGGAGTAGAAAATTAAGATAAACATGTAATATTTTGATGAAGGAGGATGGATCTACGTACCCTTCTCCTGTTTAGGTATCCCACTTTCAGTAATACACTGAAACTGGGGAGAAGGAAACTAGGAGAGAAGAATATCCAATATTCTTTAATCATGCAATACATAAAATATATGATTAAAGATTAAAATTTTTGTCACTGAAAAAACAAGTTGTTTTTAAAGAGCCATTGGAGGAAGGCTTGAAAATAGTCAATAGGGTCAGTTAAGGGAGAAGTTCTATAGATTTCTTACTGATGAATGGAGGCAAAAAATAGATTACTAACAGACAATAATCAGCAAAGGGAAAGGCATATTAAAGATGTACAAGGCAAGAATGGATAAAATACGAGATATATGTAATACTTGATTTACAATATTTATGCAAACCACAAGAACTATAACGACAAATATTTTATCTAACAGAAAAAAAATACTGAATAATACAATACAATACAATAACATACCTGCTGAGTGGTAAGATCCCACTGTTCAGACTGAAACATATCAAGAGGTTCTAGAAATACAGGAACTTGATGATCAAGTGTAGGAAGTGGATCTCTATTGATTTTCAATACTTTTAAATGAGTAGTCATTGTACCTTCTAAAAAAACAACAAATAAAAATAAATTAAAAAATTTACCTATTTTATGTAAACAATGTAAGATGAAAGAAAAATTAACCAAACATTGGGGGTATTCCATTTTAATTGAACAAATGATCAGTGCATCACTGTTTTTGATTTTGATGATGTTTGATATATAACTACCCACACCTTGTAGTGGCCAATAAATATATTTTTATATTTAAACATTTTTTTTTTTTTTTGAGTAATAGACTATTTTCTAACTCACCAACAGATAAAATCAGAAATTTTCGTTGCTTTTTCCATGAGCTGCAGTATTTCTATTTTACACTGTACAGAGGGTCAAAAAGGGCTTTTTGGAAAGAGTAAAGATGGAACTTCATCTTAGTGTACCCAAAATTCATTTTGTTACATAACAAAATCTTGTAATATTTACTGAAGTTTACAAATAGTTTTTTTTTTTTTTTAATATTGGGCCCAAAATAAATAATGAAGGGCTTAGGGTTACAGGCCTGTTTACCTTTTAGATCTTATGTACTAGTAGTAATAAAAAAAAAAATGGACCATTACCAAGTGTCCTTCGTAAAAAAAAAAAATGGCCGCCAAATCATACGATTTTGATAATGTCTCATTTTTGGGGCCCTAAAACCACGTGGGATAGGTGGCAAAAATCTGAAACGTTTACAGCAGTAAGTACTTTTTATATATTTTAAAACCATATAAAATTTATTTTGTTACTCAAAGAGGTTGACAAGTAATGAAGCCAACAAATCCACTACAAACACTGTTCCTTCTAACCGTAAACAACGTATCCAAAAATACTGATGTTATGTATTTTTTCAGATTATAAAAATTACAACTAAACTCATTGGAATGAATAGATTTATAATTAATAAACAGTCCAATTACAGAATGATAAATGATAATTACAAAATAATTCAAATACATTAACAAGTTGTTCAATTTATTTTTACCTTATTTTACACCTGCTAATGGAAGTCATGAATAAATCAAACTTAACAAACACAACTTAGTGCCCTGCCATTTTTTTGTTGAGTAGAACTTATAAGTCCTCATTCATCTTTGGTGTAATGTTGTGTCTTCCTCAAGTAGTTGATAGAAAAAGCTCTGAATGTGTGAGAATCTTTAAAATATTTTCCAGTTGAACCCATTTTTGATCATCATTCAATGATTTCTTGAATGAAGTATCAGAACCTTCTGGATGGAAAAAGTGTATTCAATATTCCTCTTCATTTTCATGTACTTTGATTTCGCCTAACCACCGCTTGCCATCATATACACAGCAGACAATTTTTACATTTTGGCTTTGGTAAACCTATAAAGCGATCAGAAACACTAATGTCCTAGTGTACCGATATTAACGTAAATGTTTCTGATTCAGAGGTTGCCTGTCTTTCAGAATACTGAGGTATTCTTCAGTCTCCTGAACATCTTTATTAGAGCAGAAAATAAATGTTATATTTTTAGTATTGTCTTTGCAATAACTGGTAATAACAATTTGATTTTTGACTGTCCTTTGAAAGCTTGCTTTAGTCACAGTCCTTTTTACACAGTTCTACCAATACCATCACATGGACCTTTTTCATGGTATGAGGCAAAAAGATGCCATACAGCTGCGATTTCAAAATCTTGATGGTAGCACAAATTTATAAAATTTTTTTGTTTTTATACTGGGCTGACGAGTCATCAGAAAAATAAAAAAATTGTTTAAAGTTGTGGTAACAGTGTTTTTACTTTATTTATAACTTGCTTTTGGAAGCAGAACGATGTGGTACTGTGCTTCATGTATTCACTAATCACAAAGTAACTTTGGCTTTGTAATTCCTTCTTTTTTTAAATATAAGAGAAATGGATGTACTGTGGCATAAGTTTTTGACCAATGATATGACTGGACTTATCCTGTATCACAAAAAAAACAATTTTAAGAGAAGCCTCCCATTACAATACATTCATCCTCCAACAAGTTTTCCTATTTAATGTTAAGGAAATTAGCTTGTTTCTTTGCAATAAAAACTTTTTAGAGTATTTAAATTTTCAGTAAGTTTATCTAAGTTCTCTTGAAATGAAAGAATTTGAGTAGTTAGTTCACAATGGTCAACAGAAACCCACTGTTTGAAAATAATTTCAGAATCAAAATCATCCCTGCTTTCTTGCAGTAAATGTGAGCAATTCATTAGTGCCTGGACATTTTTCACACTGTGACAGCATATACGTTTCATTTTCTGTATCACATACCATGGTTGAAAGAAGACATTTATACTCAAATTTAATTTTTAGAGCAGATAATGTGAGTTTTACATTTTGGTCAGTGACACACACATAACAAAGTACTTCACCCACCAGCCAGAACACAAAATTTAGGTTGTAAATCAGCAAATTTTGAAAAACCAATTTTTAAATTATGTTTTTCTTTTTTTATGATAAGCCTTTTTTGAAAATTAATTTTCTTCCCATCAGCTTGTCTTACAGACACAATCCTTCTTGCCTGCCATCATTTGGCTGTGCTTCTCATTCGGGTAAAAATCTTGGACACATTTAATAACATTTCATCAGTTATATGATTGAGTTTCTTTTTGCCAATTTATGGCAAAATTCCACTTTTTTTAACTAATTGTTTGGATAGACAGGCTAAATACTAATACTAAACTCATTTTGAATGCTCCAGCTGCTTGGAAATAAGCTTAAAATATTAATTTTTTCCTGGGTATCAAACCAGCTGTTTTCATTTTATCCTTTATTTTAATATTAATCCTTCATATTCCCTACCTAAATCATCATAATGTTTTGGTACTAAACTGGTTTCTTCTGTAGAAATATTTAAATGAAAAGGAATTGTTTAATTTACTGGTAAGTAACTGACTCGGCTATTTTTGTAACTTTATCTTTTAAAACTGGTTCCTTTGCGCTGCTTGATAATTTTTGAACCTTAACGGGGGAAATGCCAAGTGCTGAACAAGTTTTATTCACAGACTCGACTATAACACATTGAGGCTCAACTATATCTTGACATTCCAGTTCACTTTCTGTACATCTTGTGGTTTTTGTTTGGATTTTTTGTTGAAAGTGTCAAAGATATTTCTAGAAAAGATTTCTTAACCGGTTTAGTGTGACAGCTAAATGGTTCAGAGCAACTTCTCCTTCTCCTCTTAGAATAACAATACAGTTAGTATACTTATAAAACTACCACTTACACCTCATTTGGTCTTATTCCAGTTTCTCTACAGCCAAAATAAAAATTTTCTAATTAATAAAATTAAAAATAAATGATATCATGTAAAACAAAAGTTCATTGCTAATAAAATTACTTTATAAACAAGTGTACGTTACTTAACCCCAGTATTGTTACTAGCAACAATATACCATATCACATTGAAATCAAAACAGTAACTGAACCTTCTAAAATGTTTACATTAAGAATATGCAAACATTCATGTACATACATGTCTATTCACTTTTGTGTGTATGAGTCATACTTAAAGTAACAAACTATCTGGAATATAAGCTATCTCATTATAGACATATCAAAATGTCAGCCTAATTACTAGGCCTACATTATTATCTGAAAAAATACATGCTACAAATTTTTTGGATACATTGTTCATGGTTAGAAGGAGCTGTGTTTTTAGCCGATTTGATGACTTCATTACTCGTCAACCCCTTTGAGTAGCAAAATAAATTTTATATGATTTTAAAGTAAATAAAAAGTACTTACTGCAGTAAAAATTTCAGATTTTTTTCACCTGTCCCACATGTGGTATTTGGGCCCCAAAAGTGAGACATCTTCAAAATCTTATGATTTGGTGGCCACTTTTTTTAATGAAGGATACTCAGTAACAATCGAATTTTTTTTTTATACATACTACTAGTACCTAAGAGTTAAAAATTTAAAAACAGGCCTGTTACCCTAAGCCTTTCATTATTTATTTTGGGCCCAAAATTTGAAATAACAATTTGTAAACCTAACTTCAGTAAACATTACAAGATTTGGTTATGTATAAATGAATTCTGAGTACACTAAGATGAAGTTCCATCTTTACTCTTTCAAAAAATCCCTTTTTTTTATAGGTGTGGAACAACCACATTTATGGGCGCTGAAGCAGTGTCAGACTCGCTAACAGGTTCTGCAAAAAGTTAAGTGTATATGTGTTCCTGCGCACTAACGACTAAACCTCTACTCCTGGGAATCGCTTTATTGCATTACTTCAGGAAGGGGGGAAACAACCGCACACACAATTGGTCACTGCAATCACAACTGTAACATCCAAACACACACTCGTGCAACACAACTCATGTAACATCAAGGATAACACCAACACAAGGAGTAACAAATCATTCACATCACAGCAAGGAAAAAACACAATTAACACAGGAAATTTTTTTTTCCACACTGTGAACACTCATGGTAATACAAACTCATGTAACCACAATAACCAACACCAACAGTAAAAAAAAACACACCCATCACACAAACAGACTCACAACATAGAACTTACCAAGTGGCAACTGTCTTCTGTAGCAACAAGAATGCTATCGAGCACCAGGAACAGAGTGCCCAAGGCTTCACTGCACCAAGGCAACCCCCAGAGTCCCCGAAGTGCTTGGCCGCAGGCCTGTCTGCCCGGCATCCTCCAATGTCTTCTTCGAGGTTCTTCTGCTCTTAGCTCTTCCCTTATGTACTTATTGAATCTTGCTATTGTCGTCCACTGCTGTTCTCCCATTAGAATGATGCGCTGGAGTTCCTCCAATGTGAACATATCCTCACGGTCCAGTACATCCAACATATGCCATTGAGCAGCCTCAAACTGGACGCAAGAAAAGAAAACATGGTGCGCCATTTCCTCTTCGTCATCACAGACTGGATGACAATAGTCTGAGTGGTCCAACGCAAACCTATAAAGGTACGCCCCATAACCCCTGTGTCCTGCCAAAAACTGTTTAAGGAAGAAATCAATTTTTTGACGTTTCCTCTCACATCAAGCTCAAATGTCCACAATCAGATGGCGGCTCTTCTGGCCTTTGTTTTTCCTGTTTAGCCTCCGGTAACTACCGTTCAGATAATACTTCAGAGGATGAATGAGGATATGTATGAGTGTAAATGAAGTGTAGTCTTGTACAGTCTCAGTTCGACCATTCCTGAGATGTGTGGTTAATTGAAACCCAACCACCAAAGAACACCGGTATCTATGATCTAGTATTCAAATCCACGTGAAAATAACTGCTTTTACTAGGACTTGAGCGCTGGAACTCTCGACTTCCAAATCAGCTGATTTGGGAAGACACGTTCACCACTAGACCAACCCGGTGGGTTGGCTCTTCTGGCCTAGGTCCCATCGCTCCTGCCATACGCACATCAGTTCCTTGGTATAGGCCTGAAGTTGTTCCTTTTTCTCCTGGGGTGGCAACCTTCTAGTTTCCGCCTGTTTCACTCTGAGGGCTATCAGTAGATCAACTGGCATTGCCCCTGCCAGTACCTCCACGGCCTCGCGAGATATCATTTGATAGGCGGATGTTATTCATAGGCAACAATTCCGATACAGTGAGTCTAACACTCCCTTATATCTGCTGTATCTTAATGCATTAGCCCAAATCTCTGTACTATATAATAGTGAGGAGTATGTCAGGCGCTTGACAGGACAGAAGCCTCCTCCTCTGCTCACTAGATCCTCTTGCATTGGGGAGAAGAGCCGCAACCGCATACATTACTCTTTCTGCTTTCTCTTTGGCCTACAAGATATGGGTACCAAATCTAAGCCGTGCATCAATCCATATCCCCAAATATCTGATGGCAGGCTTTGACACAATCCTCCTTCCCTCCAATTCAACAATCAGGGTTGGGCGTCGTTTTCAAGTAGTAATTAAGACTACCTCTGTCTTTTCTGGTGCTAGTTCCAATCCTACACCAGCCATCCAGGCACTAATGGCACGACATGAAGTTCAAATTTTGTCGGTAATATCCTTCTTAGTGGCTGCACTAACTACTAGCATGATATCATCAGCATATCCAAAAATGGAGACATCCTCAGGAAGGGGCACCCATAGTACTCCATCATTTGCAGCAATCCATAGGGTCGGTCCAAGGACTTATCCCTGCAGAACACCTCAATCGACACTTCTCTCTAAAGTGTTATTCTCAGTAGCATACATAAGTCTCCTATCCCTCAGATATGACAATATAATTCTTATTAAACAACTAGGGACCTGAAGGTTCACCAATGCTAAGGCAATGGCAGTGTAAGAAATGCAATTTAATGTGTTTCTAACATCTAATGCCACCATAGCGCACATCTTCCCTTCAGCAACAATAGTACAAGCCGCATCTATCACCTCAACCACTGCGTCTAATGCAGATTTTCCAGCTCGGAAGTCAAATTACCTCATTGAAAAGCCACCAGAGTCCTCAATTATTCAGACCAATTGCTGCTGTATCATTTGCTCCATTATTTTTCCCATTACATCAATTATTGCTAGGGGGTGAAAGGAAGACGGGAGAGCCGGATCGCGGCCAGGCTCAGTACTACAAGACGTTGTCTCATCCAAAGTTCAGGGAAGAGCCCTCTTCCAAACAGGCATTATATGTCTTTAGGAAAACATCTACATGTGCCACAATTGCCAGCTTCACCACTAAATCTGGAGAGGCATCCGAGCCTGGGGCCTTACCATGTGGTAGGCATTCCACTGCCTAAACAAGTTCCTCTTTCGTAAATGACAGAGGACTTTCTACCTCATCTACATCCAAAAATACCCCTTCTACATGGGGGAATAAACCATTAATTATAACCTATACCTCCTCGACTCCTGTGGCAGCACGAGCTCAGTTTAAGGACACTTTAAACTAGGATTTTATAAGGCCTACCCCATGGGTCATTCTCTATCTCCAGGGTTAATTTTTGCCAACAAGCTCTTTTAGTCCTTTATAGGTTTCTGGAGTTCTCTCTGACAGTCCTTATACCTATTTGTGCAGAATTTTCTGGCAGAGTTATAGTACACTCTCTGAACCTCCCGTCTGGCTCTCAGACATTGTTTCCGCTTTTGCGTGATCTCCTCAGTCCACCAATAAACTGAAGGGCGTCCCCTCTGGACATACCTTCGGGGGAGGAGATCATCACAGGCCTCCATTAAACTCGCCACCAAACAGCAAACTTTCTCTTCTGCGGCGATAACCTCAGTAACTTTATGAAAGTTAAGTCCCTCAGTAAATGCATTAGGGTCAATTCTCAGGAGCTGTCCAGGTGCACTCTGTCTATTATCCTCCATGGTCATACATATCTCTTGGTGTTCACTTCAAGTAAACTCCTCCGATACTCACCAGTCACCAATCCTTGCCACAACAGTGGTGGTGGCAAAGGTAACATCAACAGTTGGTCCAAAGGTGCCGCTCCAACAGGTAAAAGTATTCCCCTCATTAATACACACTAAGTCTAGGAATGCAGCCATCTCGGTCGACAATCTTCCCCTTCCCCTTGCATCCATTCTGACAGAGCCCCATGTCGTCAACCACGCACTGAAATTGCCCGCAATCAATGCAGGTCATTGTGCAGCTATGTCTCCAGCAAGCGTAGACAAAACATCCTTGAACCGTTCAGTGCTCACATTAGCAGCTATATACACACATTCTGGCAATCCTGGCTCAAACGAAACCATACTCGCATAATGGCTCAAGAATCAGCAGAGGAGAGCACACCCATAAGGCCAATCACCATCCACTGACTCCAACCAGTCTGCACCATGCTGAGCCAGATATGATTGCTATATCAGCACTCATCTCCAATATACTACGTGTCAAAATATCTTGGGTAAGTGCCGAGTGATTCAAATTTATTTGAACAAACTTCATTTCTGGGTAGAATATCCAGTCCTCTCCTGGTTCGCTGTACTCCTTGTAGTTGCCATACCCTTAGGGCATGCAATGGAGCCAGTATGGTGCCCCTCAGTCTTTCTTACATATCAGGCACTTCGGTCTCTTCACATACTCAGCAGCCTGATGGTTCTCTTCATTAAAGTTAAAACAGGTGTTTTCCCTGTTTACACCACTACAATTTCTGGAGAGGTGCCCCAATTCAAAACACCTATAGCATTTCAATGGGGCCTCAATAGTATCTACCTGGCAAGATACAAGCCCTATCTTTATTCATTATATCGGCAGCCAAAGCCACAGGGAGCCGACATGTGGCAATCTTAGTCTCCCCAAAACCCTCCCTGATGGAGATGCCAGCATCTTCCATACTGGGCAACTCCATAATTTTTCCAAGCCCCCGAAGTACATCCTCTGAGTCAATATCTTTATCAAGATTGCGGTTTTATCATAGATCGCCCTTTTTGACCTCTGTATGATGTAAAATAATAATGCTACAGCTCAAGGAAGAAGTGACGAAAATGGCTGTTTTTACCTATTGGCAAGTTAGAAAATACTCTAATCAGGAAAATTTTTTTTTAAATATAAAAAAAATATTTTTTGGCCACTACAAGGTGGGTAGTTATCATGCACTACTGCTGTGTATCATCACAATCAAAAATAGTTATACAATAAAATTTTTGAAAATTTGCTGAATTAAAATGGAATACCCAATTGGCTAATTCTATGGTCTCCTTGTGAATTTTGCAAAGTCTTATAACTTCAAAAAGATAATATGGGAAAAAATGAGGAGTTTTGGAATTCCAGACAAACTGACGAGGGTACTAAACTATATATCTCAATGCAGACAATCAACAGTGAATGTAGAGTCATTTACTGTCTTTGAGAAGTGGAAATTATAGCAAAATGATGGGCTTTCACTTCTTTTGTTCAACATGCAGCTGAAAGAAGTAATGCAGAACATGAGAATACAACAAAGAATTACGACTGGGTAAGAATTAACTCCTAGTGTTTGCAAATATTCTTACAGTGATTGCATAGGCAAAGAAAAGACCAAGGAAACAACAAAAAGAACAAACAAAAGAAGCGGATACATGGAAATAAGAATTAAAGATGTCAGAACAAAATAAATGCATTTAACAAAAACAGAGGTGCGTAATGAGTGGGGATGAATGTACAAAGACATGAAAAGGTCAATGAATTCAAGTATTAGAAAGTGTCTTATCAAATAAAAATATAAAAATACTGTAGATTCAGAGGAGATTGAACTTGGCTAACAGATGCTTGTATACATTAACATAATTAGGCTTCAGAAAATAAAAAGGAAGATAAAAGTTCATAAAATGATAGTATAGCTGATGCTCATAATTTAGAACTATGGATAATAAATAAAAATTTTTTAAGGAAACTGCAAAAAGTATTGAGAAAAATGTATGGTTCTTCTTATGAACAAGGGAATGGAGAAGAAAATACAAGATCTGTATGAAGATAGAGATATAATAGAGGAAGTCAGGAGAAGAAGATTAAGATAAGCATGCAATATTCTGATGAAAGGGGGTGGATCTATGTATCCAGCCACCTACTTAAGTATCCCACTTTCAGTAATACACTGAAAGTGGAGAGAGGGAAACCAGAGAGAGAAGACTAGGAAGGCTGAGGTAGAGATGTGTGATCAGGTGAGGTCAGATTTCACTAGGATTGCTGAAACAGAAGAAAATTGTAATTAATACGAAATACACAACCTGTATTTTCTGTTACAAAGCTCATTACTACAATACCTACACTGTTTTATACACTTAATTATAATTATTAAATAATATAATATAATATAATTATAATAAAAATAATAACTAATTAAAAATTTTCCTAAGTAAGATAACAAATTTCATAAGAAATCAAAAATGCCATCACTTGTACTATGTAATAAAAACATACCTGAAATTGTACATGTCTTATGAACATTCAAGTCTCGCAATATTTGTTTTAACATGTTTACAAGCCGTAACCTATCGTTATTATTCTGTTCCTGTTGTGACAGAAAAGCTGTTTCAACTTCCATTGCCATCTACAAAAGAAAATGTGTACAAGAAGTATTTACTACATTTTATAAAAACAATAAATTTTAAAAACATATTTAATCTTTAATGAAATTCAAGTTACACTCACAAAAGCTCTTCAGAACATTAGATAATTTAGTTTATTTAATATAATAAACATAGAATAAAAAACAAAAATCATGACTTCACAGATAAAGTGGTGAATTTTTAACCTAGGTCACTGTGTCTTAATCCACTCAAACCTAGCTAATAAAATTGATAATAAAAGAGCAAAATAAAACCACATCAATCCTCATTATTACATCTTGTTATGGTTGATAAGGGATGCTTCTGTGTTTTTTTTCTTAAGTGGCACTAACTTTTATGGTTTTTAGCTAATAAAAAATGCAGTGATCTGCTCCAAGCATTCATTATTTAAATGATATTTTAGAACCAGTTTATTGAACAAAGATTTAATCATTGCCACTTTATCTTATTTCAACTGTTCAGTTTATGTGCTGTTACTCCCTGAAATTTTCAACTGCTGCAGAACGACCATAAAGTATAAGTACATGATTTTATATATAAAGTTGTATATTACACAAATATGCAAATGAAAGAGAGAGAGAGAGCGAGTATGATAGGAGAGGGGCAACAGATAGAGAGGAAGGGGTAGGGGGATATCGAGAGGGAGGGGAAGGGGGAGAGAGAGCAGCTTTAACACATCCATTATAGAGTTAATGAATAATCTCACACAAGTTAAAAATAAATAAATACAATAAATAAAATAACATTTAATAAAACGTACCAAGTACTCTGAGAACTTCTTAACAAGAGTTTCATATTGAACAGTACGAGCCCAAGCATCAAAAACAAAACATAAGTTGAAATAAAATGCATTTCTTGCATACTTTTTATTATCTATTTTGACAGGATACCCAAGTATTTTTAAATTAAATGCAGTTCTGAAAGAAAACTTTTTAAAATTAAATTCATTCATTTACATTCTATACATTCGTAATTTATTACATTTTTTTGTTTTAATATATGAAAAAGAAATCATTTAAGTAGAAAAGGAAAATAAGGATTAATTAAAAAATTCAAACAACATAAAATAAGTAAAATGTTTAAAATTTAAGAATTTTTAAAATATACAGCAACATTTTAATTTGTATAATATTAAGTTTACTACATTGAGTGTAACCCAGAATATTTGTTTATGCTAAGAAATCATACAGTGTTTGGCATTATAACAGTATAAAAAGTAACAGTACAGGAAGATTAACATTAAAGAACATTTATCAGCCGTATCAAAATGATAATCAAAACTGTAATTAGTTGTGTGCTGAATTGTTCAAAAAATTTTTAAGCTTTTAAATAAATTTATCTTTACTTTCTAAATAGTCAAACTTATCAAACTTTACAAAAAGATCTTATGTAGTAGTAATTTATATTTTTGCATTATAGGCTGAAGCTTTGTCCTGCTGAACTATGTAATGTTGTTCACCGGATACATGTTCAATTCATGACTGAAAACAAAAACACTGTCACTGTGTATTGGTTGCATGTAAAATACAAGGATTCCCCACAGACCAGAGTTGAACACTCTGCTAACAGAATCTCTGTTCTGTTAATAGAACTGTTTAAATGAAAGTATACTTCATCAGATATCCCAAAATTTTCTATGAAATTTTAATTATCATAACATTTTGATAAAAACTGTAGTCCAAAAAAACCTCTTAATTAAAATCATATATTTCAAATTCTGTACAAATTAAATTTTAAATCTAGGGTAAATATTTTATCCAAAGTGCAGTGAGACACACTTTAGGATATTGTAATGTTTGGCTTTGCTGAAATTGATTCCTAACTGCCGCCTGTTCTTGAACGAACTATAAATAAATCTTTATAATATAAAAATAATCTAAAATGATTGACTCTGAAATGGATCTGTATAATTTTACTTTTTTGTAAGTATTATATAAAAAAGCACTAAAATAAATATTATTTATTCAATAAAACAAGTTGCAAAAAACTTACATAGTGAGAGTACTTCGTTGAAGTTGGGCTTTTGGTATTATATACACACTAACAGCTTCAAATGTATCCTTTGATATGTAATCATCAGGAACCTGAAAGAAATACAACTTACATTAGCCTTAAAACTATTCACTATATCAGGATGGAACCTTTCATTTGCTTTATAAAAGAAAAGCACTGACGAAATACTGTAGAGTTTATAACAACTGAACTAAAATTTATTTTTGTTAAATAAATCTGCTAAAGGCTAAGAAAAAATAAATAAAATCTGCTAATATAAAAATAAATCTGCTAAAGAAGCACAGGATGAGTAAATAAAATGTATTTCTTAAACAAAATAAAACTGACTTAAAAAACACAACAAAAAAAATAGTATTTACATCCTTTTTTAAATTTTAATTTTTAGAAAACTATGCCAAATTAAAAAAACCAATAATTACTTATGTTTATTTAGACATTAATCTTAAAAAGTTAAAATTTAAAGTATTTTTTAAATTTAGGACTATCAAAAAAAAAACCTAAAAACTTGACGTAAGTAGAGATAGTAATAGTCTCTCCGTTCAGAAATATTTGCGGAATAGAAGGGTTTCGTAGCCGAGAAAAAACTACACATTTTGTTTTTTCGGATGAAAATGTGAAACCAGTAATCCTGGACCAAGCTTCAAGGTGAGATATAGTGTTCTGCAGTAGTCTCTCTGCTGTAGGTGCTGAACGGCTTGCAATGTAGATAGCAAAGTCGTCAGCAAATAGAGAGCATGAGACAGGAGCCTGCACACATTTGATAATATCGTTTATGGCTACAGAAAATAAGGTGGCACTTAATACATTACCTTGGGGCACTCCATTCTCCAAGATGACACTATCTGAGAGCGAATCATCCACACGAACACGAGCCGTTCGGTGATTTAAGAATCCCCGGATAAAAGCAAGCATATTGCCCTTGATTCCCCATTCTTTGAGAGTGTTAAGAATACCACGTCGCCAGGCTGTGTCATACGCCTTTTTTATATCGAAGAAGATAGCGACGAGGTGCTGCCGATTTAGGAAAGCGTTTTGTATGGCTGTTTCTAGTGACACTAAATGGTCAATAGAAGATCGTCCTTGTCGAAAACCACACTGTTCTGGAGATAGAAAGCCATGTTTCTCCAAGTACCATGTAAGTCTGCGGTTTACCATTCTCTCCATTATTTTACACAAAACGCTTGTTAATGAAATAGGGCGGTAGCTTGAGGGGTTCGTTTGGTCTTTACCAGGTTTTAGTACTGGTATAATAAATGCTTCTGACCAGCCGGGTGGGAAGACTTGTTCGGAGAATAAACCGTTGAAAATATTCAAAAGTTGTTGTAGTGCCGAATTAGGAAGGTGTGAAAGCATGGAAAGGCGAATGTTGTCCGGTCCAGGGGAAGAGTCCCGTGAATTTTTAAGTGCATGTAACAATTCTTTAAATACGAATGGAGTGTTTAATTCACCAACCGAATCACCAATGTTTAACGATAATACTTCTATTTGTATCTTGTACAATGTGGGTGAATGTGGGTGATCCATTATTCAGTAGGCAAAGGTCAAAGTCTTGTCTCAATCTGTTTATCATATTTCCTCGAGTGGAGCAGAAGGTTGAGCCCCAGGAAATATGATGGGCATTGAAGTCTCCTACTATTAACGATGGAGATGGTATTTGCGTGAGGAGATTTGAGACATCTAAAGCACTGAACTCAGTGTTCGGTGAGAGATACAGATTGCAGATATGTAATTTGAAGGGAATAGAGACCTTTACTGCAATAGCAGGAATGACAGTGGTTAGTTGAATTCTTGTAGCAGACACCCCATTCTTCATGAAAATCGCTACTCCACCACTCTCCCTACTGTCTACTAGGCAGTCGTATCTCTCACAGAAGTATCCTCTGAGTGTAATTGGGTCATGTTGTAGAAGGTGAGTTTCTTGGAAACACATGATTAGTGGATCATGTGCGTGCGCTAGTACTCTAATATCTTCAATGCGGGACCGAATATCTCTAACATTCCACTGAATAATGTTCATAAGTGTAAAAAAATAAATAAAAAAATTAAGTTTCGGAAATTATATAAAAATTAGTTGTAGGTGATTCGGTTTTTCTTTTGTGTATTTTTTATTTTAAAGAACTCCGATGCCCTATGGTCGGGTGGTTCTTCAACCATATCCTCCAGTAAATGAGGTGATGGTGGAGGAGATTTATTTGAATGGGATGCTGCAGTTAACATCCCAGAGGTGGTGGTTATGTGGGTTCCCTTTACGGGGAGCTTATTAGGTGGCTTACTGCCAGCTGTGATAGTCGCTACTCGTGCCGGTGCGACTTTGGGAGCAGGAACTTTCGTGTGTATCACACTGTTGGATTCACTAACTGCGACGAAAGACGTTTTCTTCATCTTTCTCAGCTCTGAGATAGTGGCTGTAAGCGAAGCTACTTGATCCGAAAGCATCTGAACAAGTTTTTTAAGCTCATTGCAGGATCCACACTGCTGATTATTAACATTTGTAGGAATTTGTTTAGATGTAGCGGTGGCAAAAGATACATCTGGTTTAACCAGGTCCCGTGAATTATTTAACTTTTTGTATTGTCTTCGTGCGGCCGGGAAAGATAGCTTTTGCTCCGTACAGATTTTGAGAATTGCCTTTTCTTCTTTAAAGATTGGGCAATCTCGGGAGCGGGCTGTATGTGGACCACTGCAGTTTGCGCATTTTTCACTTTCTTCGCAATTAGTGTCATTGTGACCTTCTTTAGCACATCAAGCCCAGATCTCAGTTTTTGTACAAGATGTTGTAGTGTGACCAAAACCTTGGCATCTGAAACATCGCCGTGGGTTGGGTATGAATGGTCGTACCCGAACCGAGAGGTAACCCACTTTAATCTTTTCTGGTGGAACAGGGAGATTAAATGTTAATATAAGAGACGGTGTCGGTTCTTCTGTTCCGTTCTGCCGTTTCATAATACGTTTCACTTCAACAACATCTTGGTGGCAAAGCTCGTCAACTATTTCATTGATATGTATATCTAAAAGGTCTCGACAAAAAATTACACCCCTGCTCGTATTTAAAGTTTTGTGGCTTTCAGCACTTATATTTATACCACCCATATTACGGAGATGTAAGATTGATCGACTCTGATCGTCGTTGAATGTTTCAACCAGAATCGATCCGTCGCGTAATTTCCTGATGTTCTTCGGGGAGCCACTTGCACCTGTTACAGTTTTATTTATTAGGAAAGGTGAAACCTTTTGGAGGGAGCCACCTTCCTGACTATTTCGGAGAACAACGAATCGAATATTTTTAGTGTTCAAGTCTAAAGATTTGTAGTTCTCTTCCATAGGACTTTTATCCTCGTCAGACAAAGCTGATCGAGGTCTCTTCGCAAGACTTAATTTGGTGGTTTTTTCAGATGGACCACCAACCATCTTGGGATTTAATATAGGATCAGAAATTTTGGTCCCACGAGTACCGGCGAAAAATGGACCACTCCAGCAGAGCGCACGCGTACTGGAGGTAGAGCTAAGTACAACTGGGTTCGCCCTGGTGCCCAGAGGACATCGTTCAAGACTCACTACGTAGAGCCATTCACCCATCGGCACGATTTGTTCCCACCTTGGGTTACGGTTGCATTTCGTAACATGTTGTAACACCACCGAGTGTTAATGTAAGAAATATCAGTGTAGGATGTTGTTGTGTAATTGTGTGAGTGTGTATGTTGTAATATATGTAGTGTTCTTGGTGTAGTATATGTGTATAATGTAAAGTGTTCTGCAGCTCACTGTATATTGGGAAGAATAGCTGCAGAGGCTAGGCCCGTGGGGACGCCAACCCCCAAAGTCTTAACGAATAAGACTCCCCGTCGGGGACCGATGAAAAATGATGAAGAAAGTAATAACTATTCAGTTTTATATTTACCAGATGAGAATAATGATAATCTTATTTATTAATTCTGTTGAATCTGCAGCAACTAAAAATAGAAATGACTATCTACCTGATGAAGAAGAAAAAGATGATGAAACAACAGAACAAAAACAGCATACAGCTGTATCAGAAAATAATTCTTGTAGTTGAAGGTTGTAAACCAATTAATTATCAAGAAGCCACAAAGGATAATAATATATCTGAATGCAAGATGAACATTCATGTCAAACCATGCAAGATGAAATGGATTCAATGTATAAAAACAAAGTTTGGAAACTTGTACAACCACCCAAGGGAGTTAATATAGTAGGCAACTGCTGGGTGTATAAGATCAAGAAAGATAGCCAAAACAATATTTTATGATACAAAGCAAGAATAGTTGCAAAATGCTATGATCAAAAGGCTGGTATTGATTACTCTGAAACCTTTAGTCCTGTTGTAAGGTTTGAGTCAATATGTGTCATACTAAACGTAGCAGCTGAAGAAAATCTCTTGATCAGACAATTTGACATCAAAACTGTATTTTTGAATGGGAAAATTGAAGACTATATATATATATATATATGGCGATTCTCAGATAACTCTGGTTGAGTCTGAAAGTTATGTAATTTATTCAGAAACTGGAATCAAAAATTTACCAAAACACTTAAAGATTTTGGTTCAAGACTTACAAGTGCTGATCCATGTACCTTTACTAACTCAACTGATGAAGATAGAATCACTGTTGTGATACTATCTTGATGTTGATCATCATCAACTATGTTGGTGATGGTCCACTATTAGCTAAAAACCAAAGGGATGCAGATAGACTTTTACACAGATTATGCCAATAATTTGAAGTTACTGAAGACATTCAGTTATGTATCTTGGATTACAAATTCAAAAAGAAAAGGATGGTACTATCTTGCTCTATCAAGCAATGTATGCTAATAAAGTTCTAGATAAATTTAATATGCATAATGTCAACTCAGTATATATACCTGCAGAACCAAATCATTAAATGAATGCATGATTAAATATAAATTTAAATCACAAAAAAATAGAGAATGCGCCATATAGCAATTGATTGTTAGCTTTACCTATCAAATGGTACACATCCCAGACATAAATTTTACCATCAATAAAGCAAGTCGTTATATGGAAAACCCCACCAATATACAACAGAACACTGTAAAAAGAATACTCAAGTATGTTAAAGGTACTGTGACTTATGGTATAAAATTAAAAATGGGTAACAATTCAAGCTTAAAAGCATTTAGTGATGCTGATTTTGCTGGTGAACCTGAAACTAGAAAATCAACATCTGATGTTTGTTAAAACTAGAATCAAATGTGCTTACATGGCCTCAGCATCAATCTACAGTTGCCCTATCAACATCAGATGGTGAATATATTGCAGCAAGTGAAGCTGTCAAAGAAATTGTTTGAATATATCAACTGCTAATAGACCTGCATTTTACAAATCTCAATATCACAATATGAGTGCAATTGAAATCATCAAAGGCAACGAATACCATAAAGGTGCAAAACTTATGGAAATTAAATTTTATCTATCAGACAGAAATACACAGAAAAATTATTTAAGTTAGTATATATCAACTCAAAATACCAACTTGCTGACATACTGACAAAGACCTTACCAAGACATTTTAAAAACATCGTCAAATGATAAGTGAAAAAATAATGTTTAAAGTGACATTCAAGAGAATAATCTGTTTTCTTTAAAGATAAACAAACATTTATTTTTTTAGATTATAATCAGCAAGTTTAAAATAACTATGTATAAACAGGGGGTGTGTTAAATATTGAATATTAATTACATCATTGTGTTTATAATAATGTTATACCCATAAAAAAATAATATAAATTATGCTTTAGTATAAGCTGAAATGATAAGACATCAGTTAGTTATAAATATGGGTTGCAAGCATCTGTTACGGCCGTTTTTGCATTGTTTTATGTGGCAGTTATCCCTTTTTTCTATGGTGTTTGCCATGTTTTGTTATACAATAAATTATCTCTTTTGAATTAATCAACTTTTTTTAAAATTATCTGTGCAATTATTAACAATAGTGACCATAATTTAGTGATAATGAAATGTAGATTACGGTTTACAAACCTGAAGAAAAGGTGCCAGATAAATTTGTGGAATTTGGAGGAGCTTGAGGAAGAGGGGGTAAAGAAGATTTTTGAGGAGGGCATTGCAAGAGGTCCGAGTAAAAAGGATAAGCGAGAATGTTACAAAGGAGATTCTTGAATCAGCAGAAGTGAACTTAGGTAGAACATAGAAAACTGGTAGAAAACCTTGGATATCAGAGGATATATTGCAGCTAATGGATGAACGTAGAAGTATATGAATGCTAGTGATGAAGAAGGTAAAAGGAACTATTGACAGTTAAGAAATACTATAAACAGGAAGTGCAAATTAGTGAAAGAACAGTGGTTTAAAGAAAAGTGTTCAGAAGTGTAACTACCACATGAAAAGAACAAAATGAAAGTTATGAAATGTAGCAGAAATAAAGTAGATGGACCACTGAATATAAAAATAGGACGAGAAAAGACTAAGGAGGTAGAAGAATTTTGTTATTTGGTAATTAGAATTACTAAAGATGGATGAAGCAGGAGCAATATAAAATGTCAAACAGTACAGGCAAAACAAACTGTCAGTCAGAAATATAATTTGTTTACATCAAAAATTAATTTAAACATCTGGAATGCATTTTTGAAAGTATAAGTTTGGAGTGTAGCTTTATACGGATGTGAAACTTGGACGATTGGAGTACCTGAGAAGAAGATTAGAATCTTTGGAAATGTGGTGCTGTAGGAGAATGTTAAAACTCAGATGGTGGATAAAATGAAGAGGTGTTGCAGCAAATTGATGAAGAAAGAAGCATATGGAAAAATATAGCTGAAAGAAGAGACAGACTAATAATAGGTTGCATCCTGGAATAGTTGCTTTGATATTGGAGGGGCAGGTAGATGGGAAAAATTGTGCAGGCAGGCAATGTTTATAATATGTAAAACAGATTTTAAGGGATGTAGGATGTAGAGGGTATACTGAAATGAAACGACTGGCACTAGAAAGGGAATCTTGGAGAACTGCATCAAACCAGTCAAATAAGAAAAAAAAAACTGGCAACTGGTTTAATAATTAATGAAAAAAAGATTGTTCTTCTAACAAATGTTGTCAAGGAAGAATTACAACTGCTAGGAAAGAAAATTGGGTACTTACATATTAACGCCACCGCAGCTACAGCTTTATTTAAAAACAAAGTGGTCAATCGGATTTTGGTGGTACCAAAAATTGATTAGGCAAATGAAACAATCTATTTAGGAAAACTGGTAAGCTTTGGGGATAGAATAAGAAAGTAGAACAGCAGCTGCTTGAAGAAAATAATGATACCTTAGATTCATTATGAAAACAACCAGAACAGTATACAGGTAGATAAGTTATTAAACTATTTTGTAACAACATGTTCACAAACTTGGAGTTTTCTGAAGAAATCCATAGAAATTATTAAAGTTATCCCACAATCAATGGAGAAAAGTATGCTTGTTTTGTAAAGAAAAGGCAGAATTAATCGTGAAAAGATAAAGCAATAGCAATAGCAATAGAATGGCTAGAATAATTAAGAGACTGAAGTGGAAATGAACTAGCCACCTAACAAGTAAACAAAATAAGTTGTTTTGGAAAGCTTTTTATAGGAAAAAGAAAAGAGGTAGACAGAAGAAATGATGGGAAGATGATTTAAAGGAGGCTGCAGGAATATAATAGTATATAGATTGATTTTTGACAAAGAAGTACGGAGTATTGGGGGAAAAGCCTATGCCTGTAATGGGTCTGGTTTCAAAAGTCAAAGTTCAAGTGATACTTTGTTAAATAAAGAAGTAATTTAAAGGAAGGTTGAGTGTTACTTATTTTAAACATACATATAAATTTGTGTAATTTTATTCATTTATGTATATAATGTAGCAATGTAAAACTGAAACCAAATAAAAGGCCTATTTATTTATTTAATGACAGTTAAATTAATCACCCAAATAAAAGTACATGTAAAGCAATATTAGTCTCCCACAGATATTATAATTAACACCTTAAATGCTAATTTTGAATACAAACACATGAAGTGTAAATGCTAAGTATCCCAGGGCTTTTCTTTGAGCCGTTATCTGCTCGAAAATAAATTCTATAAAAATTCTGCCAGAAACCACAACTTCTACATGATAAACTTGGCACTACTGGTAAGGGAATTTTGAATCTTTTTTTTCTTTATTTAAAAACCATATACAATAATTCAAATCACACTAGTACTTAATTTTACTTAAAATTTATTTACTTACTTGACAAGTAATTTTTGGTCCAGCAGTAGGGTGAAATTCGGCTAAGAATATACATTTTATTGGTCCATCTTTATCACATCCCTCAAAATATGATACGACAGTTTCATTGTTATTACTTGTATTTTCATTACTCATGTTCACAATTAAAAAAAACTATTACGTTAAATATAAGGTAAGTTAAATAAGTAATAATACTACAGAGCACTAGGAAACTGATTAAAATACACCTAAAATCTGGTGAACACTAAGATATTTAAGTCGTTAGCTGACGAACTTAACACTACAGACTTCAGCTCCTCGATTGGCGCATATGAAATCTAAACAATTAACACTTTGTTCAAGGTTGTAAAAACAACAGCGCTAGTATAGATTGATAAGTTCACTAATAATACAGCTGATCGGTTAAACTAAGGTAGTCACTATTTGAGAGTACGGTGCAATTTTTCTTTAAAACCTGTGCAAGTTGAAGTGTAGTTTTTGCCCTTTGTTTATTAAAGTGCTAATTGTTTAAGTAAGTTTCTCATATTCTCAATTGATATTTGTTATACGATAAAGTAAAAAAAATTGGCATTGAAGGTTTGACCAACAATAGCAATTGCTATTGTTGGTCAATTTAAAAAAATAGATTTTTATTTATATTGACAAATAAAACGAATAGAAGGTATCTAGTATTTAAAAAATTCGATATTTACTTTTTTCGTAATATTTTAATCTTAGCACGTTTAGATGTGTTATTTGTGTATTACGAAATTAGGTTATGTTTTTAAATTTGAGAAATATTAATGCTGAGTTAACTGTTAAATTTTATTAAGATCGATCGGGTTTCATTAAACGTTATAATAGTAATTACCGGATAATTTAAAAAAAAAAACTTGATCACCATCAAAGAGGAGTCACTTTGTAGTTTATGCCTTTGTTTTGTCCAAACTGTAATAAATATCAATTTACTTAATGTGCTCATTAATAATGAAATAAACATGATCTTTATTTTTTTAGTATGTAAAACTTTAAAGAAATTGTGTTCCAGTACATTAAAGAATTTTTTCTCCATTATATTTAAATAATTTATTTCTTAATGCTCATCATTGTTAAATATTTATAATCTATTAAAGTAACCAGTAGATCTATAGTTAATTAAATATATAAATAGTTAAAATAAAAGTTATAATTTGTTTCTGTTGCTACTGCAATAGTTTTCAGCACATGTATGGGTATCCTCTTAAGATACTTAATGTTAACTGGTTTTGTTGTCTATCAAGTGTTTTCCTTTACATGAAACAACATTTTTACTAAATAATTGATTCTGCTCTTACCTCCCTGACACGTCTTAGTATGACTTATAAAAGTCAACTTTCTTCTCTGTGTCCTAAAATAGTTATGATTTTTGTACATTCCTTCTTTTCAGTTTTACATTTTACCTGTATTTATTTCTCAGTGACTGTAATGTATTCTTAATATAATCTCAAAATTGTTTGTTTACTATTAATCTGTAGCCTTTTTTACAACGACCATAAATTTAATGATATAATGGTATTAAAGAGAAGAAAAAATGATAAATAAGTTTAAAGAAATTATATTACAGTAATGTAAAAAATAACGAGTTATATTAAAATCTTTATAGTATTAAAACATTTTATTAATTTTAAATAAAAATAATATAATATATGAAAAGGAGGTTCTGCTTCAAATTGAAAGGGGTTTTACATAATTTCATTGCAGTATAGTTGGGAATTATAAAATTAGCTTTTAATATAAAAAAAAATTGTTAAATCTTTTTTTAAAATCATGAATATTTTTCACTTATCTACATTTAATTTTTTTTTAAATATATTTATATAGCCAATTATATAAACTTATTCAGCCATTCCTCAAAGTACAGAATTAAAGAAAATTCTAACCTTACTTTTTTTCATTTCAAAGCACTCTCGGGCCTAAGCCCATCTTCAGTAATTTAAATTTTTTTTTCTTTTTTACATTTCCGCATTAAAATACATGATATGTTGAAATCTTTAGAACAGATATGTGTTCAGTCAATAAAAAATTAAAAAAAAAAAAAAACATTTAAAACGTTATATTATTTAGAATTCTTAACATGCTGTCAATACAGTACTGTCAGTACAGTATATTATGTCAGTGTATTACTGTATTGACATATTGACAGCATGTTAAAGATTTTAAATAATATGTTTTAAATTTAAAAAAAAAAAAATTATTCACTGAACAAATATTTGTCCTAAAAATGTTAACATATCATGTATTTCAATATGTAAATGTAAAAAAGAAGAAATTAAAAAAAAATACTGAAGATGGACTTAGGCCTGAAAGTGCTTTGCAATGAAAAAAGTAAGGTAAGAGTGTTCTTTAATTCTGCACTTTGTGGAATGGCTGAATAAGTTTATATTATATAATTAGCCAGAATTTATGTACAGAGGAAATATGGACTACTAAAAATTTAATTTAAATAAATTATTCACATTATATATACACACACACATGAGGGCAGTCCAGAAAGTAACTTACGTTTATGTCTAGCATGGAGATGGGTGGAGATAGAGCTGCCATCTTGGCGTCAAAACATTTCTACACTCAGTACACATCAAGTTGTCGTAGTGTGGACTGTGATTTTTCTACTTCATTCGTTGTGAATTACTGAAGTGTACACTTAAGTAGAAAATCCTGCGAGTTGTGAGGTGTGTTCAGTGATTAGGTTTTTACTAGCAAAAAACCTCAAACCAATTGAAATTCATTGGCAACTTTGTGAGGTGTGTGGAGATGGAATAATGAGTAAAGGTGGAGTGAGGGAGTGGTGCATTCAGTTTAAAAATCGCTGCTTCAATTTTCATGATTAGGACCGCAGTAGTCAGCCTAGCCTTGTGACTGATGAACTGATGATGAAAATCAACGATAAAATTTGTGAAAATCGCTGCATTAGAGTTATGGAACTCTTGCTTCATTTCCACTAAATTTCACAAAGTTTACTGCATGAAATTGTATCGGGAAAGCTTGGTTATCACAAGTTTTGTGCAAGATGGGTGCCAAAAATCTAAGGCAGCAGATTTCTACAGAGAAGGATTTGAAAAACTTGTGCATCATTATGATAAGTGCCTCAGTTTAAATGGCGATTTTGTAGAAAAGTAGTTTAAGATTGTCCCTTTCATACATATTAAACTTTCAAAGTACCTTTTTCAAGCATTGCCTTTGGTCAGCGACTGTGATACCAAAATTTTTCATTTTGAAATTATACTAAAATTTACCATATCATCTATATATAATAACAAATATATATTTTCATTATTTACACACTTCATATACAGACAGTGGTCATTTTTAGATCTAATGAAACCTTTTTTCATTACAGAATCAAATTTAATATTCCAGTCTCTCTGTGATTTGTTAAGTCGATAGATAGATTTATTTATATTCTTTTATATGAACATTTAATTAATCTTGTAAAAGTAAATGTAATGGTATAATAAACTTTTTAGCCATCGGCTGTATACACTGATACTGTTAGCAAGCAACTGTTATACAACATACATCTAGTTTGCTGACCTCAACATTCTGTGCACATATATATCATAATTTTATTGCTGACTTTCAACAGATATCTATACAGTCTAGGCCTTAAATAATTGTCACAATGAGGAAGTAGAAGTATATGTAGTTAAGAAAAAACTCTTTAAAGAAATATAATATTTTTGTTTTGAAATACCTATTCTTAATTTAGTACAGGTGAGACAGCTATTTTAACCCATTCGGATAACAAATTTTTCTATAATTATCAGACCATAAAAAGTAATTTTACTGTGTGTGGGTTATCTTATTATACTCACAACTTTATTATTTTAACATACAGAGTATGGATACTGTTTTACTTGAGAATCGTTTCACTGAGATTTTTAAAATTCTGCAAAAGGTTATGGGAGTAATGTATGAACCATACGTATTATTTTTTTTGTTTCAAAACCAAGAAGAACATATTGAAAAAGTTTTTGCTATATTGAGGGGAAATTATTGGTCAATCTGTGTGCATTAGAACTAGGAATTTGTGAAACTTATATTAAATGATTTTTATCTAAGAAATTAATTATGTATCACAATATGGCAAAATTTGTGCTATGGCTGCTGATCAACGTTTTGTTTATTGAGAATCTTACCATCATTATGATTAAGGAAAGAAAAGGAATTCCGCAGAGTAAAATTATTTCTTGGTTAAAGAACATCTTAGTCCAAAAAAAATTGTTTTTACTTTGAGTTTTATATTGAGTTTACAATTTTAAAATTTAAAATTATTTATAAAAAAGAAACTAATGAAATTGAATACATATCTTTAATTAGTATTGAAATCAAATTGTAATGAAAAAAAACTATTACTGTTTTAGTAAAATTCTCATAATTATACTATTATTACTCAATTTTACATGTTATTTCATAAATAATAGCGGGATGTAATTCAGTGATTTATGATGTAAATCATGTCAACGTTATATTTCGTAAAAATGTCATATTTCAGATGACTATAACTCTCTTGCTTTAGGTATTATAAGACTGTTGTGTAGTTTACCTTTCACTCTTTTTATCATGGTAGGAGTTTGGTTAAGATATGTCTGGATTTGATGTTTAGCTTCTAAATTATGGTGTTGGTATAGCAGAATACTTCAATTTTCAAATATTCTCAATGGAAAATTATATCCTGAAAGATAAGATTGTCTACTTGATTGTATGACATTTCCATATGTGGAAATGACAAAGTTAGGAAATAAATTCTGCTTAACTACTTTGAAAAGTGATGTGGTGGTGTGACTTGCCGATCCTTCTTGTTAAAAAATGTTATCTTATTTATTAGAAGAATAGTGTATTCAAGAACTAAAAAGATATGGTTATTTGTACATAGAATATTTAAGATATTTATACATACAGTCACAGAGCTTTTTCTATATTGCTAAAAAATGTAAGGTCCAATAATTTAGGAAGAGTTCATATACCATGCAGTTGTGTGGAATATGGAATCATCTCTATTGAAATGCTGCAGTTTTTATTCAAGTCCAGAAGTTTAGTTGTTAATAAAATCTGATAGAAGAAAATTAGCTTCATCACTCAGTAAGTTGCATCAGCTCTTGTATTTCATTAGCTGTAAAAGTAACAGGCAAACATTATCTTGGTTTAAGTTGCCCATTGAATAGTAACATGAATTTTGTAGGGGTAAAAACTTAAATCTTTTTATAAAATCTGTTGCACTGGCTAAAGCATTTGACCCTACAGAATCATAGCAGTTTGAATCCATTCAATGCTCTTTCTTTCACTGCAATTACGTTCTTTGATTTTACATTGCAACATCTATTTCTAATGTTCAGCCATTAGTTACAGAATTCTGAACCTAATCCTTGACACCATGGATAGTTGAATAGGGTGATTGTGATGAATACAGATTTACCTTTAAAAACCATGCTAAGTGATTAAAAAACTAAACTGCATTTGTACTTCAGCATGAGTACAGTTGCAGCTATAAAAAAATCTACTTCTTTGTAGCATAATAATACTGTTTGATATTGCTGAAGTAAAACAGAATGTAATCCACGATAAAATACTGTATAGCAGATTCACTACATTTATTTGTTTAATTATAGTTATAGTGTATATTCATATATAGTTATAGTGTAGTATTCTTATTATTTAAACATCCAGAACATATATACAGGTATTTTTATTATTGTTTAATACATTATATAAGTTTTACAATAGATTTTGAAATTACTTTGTAATATTAAATTTGAGGTGGATTATTCATGTGTTTGGATATTAAAAAATAAATACCATTGATTGAATTAACTGACTTATTTTAAACATATCTAAGTTTCTCATACAACTACAAATTTTTGACATCACAAAATCATCAAAACTAAAGATGGCATGATGAAATAATCACACTGTGGTAAATAAGTAAAAGCAACTGTGCACTAAATGAAAACATGCATAATATAAGCATATAAACCAGCATGCTTGTATATTATCTCACATAAATGCTATCTTTTGAGTTAAACTTGTTTGACATATAATGAATGCAAGGATGACAATTCAGCATCACTTCTTAGTGATATATGATTGGGGAAGACAAATTACTATCATTATGTGTGATTTTGTTAATATCTACAACAGTAATTACAAATATTCTTCAAACGCATTATAAAATAACATTCAGTGGTAAGATTTCTGATTTTAGAAGATATTATTCGACATTTACTGTCGAATGCTAAAGCAATATAGTAAAAGTTGTATAAAACATGCAGATTTTCACAAATTTGTTGAACAGTTGTAAAGATTTGAATAAATATTACTAATAATAATCAATGTGGGGGACAACCAACTTAATTCCAGCACTGGAGTAATGTGTCATAAACTTATAAGTGTTACTGCTTGCTTACTTACTTACTTATAAGTGTTACAATATGAGCTAACAAGCAACTGAAGTTTCTACTCCAGTACTGGAGTGTGTGTCATAAACTTATTTCAGAGATAGGTGAATTATGATAGAAATAGGTTGCTACAAATTATAATGTAAGTATTGGTGCAGTAAATTGTTCTTAACCAACTGAACTACTGTAAAATGTATTTCAAATCAGCTTTTACTGGCAGTCTTAGAGAAACCAGATTTTTACCTTTTAGCGTTTTCAAACAATGCTATTTTATAGAAACAGATGAATTTTTCTGAAGGATAGGTGTGTTATTAGACTTGAATTTATCATGACCTAGAAACAAGGTGGGAAAGTATGTAGTGGAAGCATCCTGTTTATGTCATCCACAGCACTACAGAGACATGTTTGAAAATAAAAATAAGCTTGCAATATTGCTAAAAAAGATGGAGTTTGTAGAGAACAAAATTGCTTCTTCTTAAAATAATGCTTATCTACACAGTTTACCATCAAAATGAACAAAAAATTAGGTGTGGAGGTCCAGCTTTTTATCCAGACTTTACTCTATTAGATTATTTGTTGGAGTCCTTAAGAATTATAATTATTGTATGGTGTCAAGTTTTACAGCAACTAAGCAGTAAAAAACATTGCACAAAACTGACGTAAACTTTGAAGTAGCATCTTGCCATTGGCATAAAAAACTTGCAGTGATAAATTGTTGCTAGGGATTAAGTTGAAAAATAGATAATGTGTAAAAATTGATTGAATAGACTGTATTAGAACCCTAATATTTTTCTATACTTTGAGAATGATAAATATATTTTAGCGAGTAGTAGCAGTAAAAGTAGTTTACAGTATATGTTAACAGAAACCTATTTTATAGTTTAATGATATTAATTTCTTTTTCAGAGAAATGTGGTTTAGGTAATTATACAATTTATGAGACAGTCATAATAATTTTCAAGGAATGTCTTCTGCCACAACCTTTGGGTTTAAAAAATTTATACCTACACCACCTGAAAAAGGAAGTTTTCCTTTAGACCATGAAGGCATATGTAAAACATTTATGATAAAATACATGATTTGTGTGAATGAGAATAAAAACAATAACACTGCATGTAGACAGGAAGCTAAAGATTATCTTGGTTGTAGAATGGATAATAACTTAATGACTCGTGAAGAATGGCCAAAGCTGGGTTTCAGTGATGATGGTAGCAAAACAAATTAGTATTAAAGAAAAATAAATCTAAATTTTATTCTGTTTTTTTATAATAGTAATGAATAACTATTTATTTTGACTATTTTTTAAAATATAAATATTAAAATGTAATAAGTGAATCTGTATATAGTTAAATGAGATTATTTATAAATAGTATTCAATAAAAATGTTTGGTTCTTTTTTGTCTGTCGGTTGCATCCTCACTTTATCAAGTATCTCAAAAGAACTCTGTGGTTTTAAATTAAATATACTTTCGTACATGTAGAATTACAAACGCATGTGCTTTATTTCATGTAAGTAAGAAACCGAATATTTTTTGTATTTCTTAATGTAACTCGATACGAACACTGTTTACACCCCTGCAGATGTCAAAATTATAATCCACTGCATTCTACACTTTGGGTAGCATGTTTGCAAGAATCACTTCCTCAGCTGCTGTTATTCTTTGGCACAGGGATCAAGTGACTGGATTTTTCTTGGTATATGATGTCTTGAATGTAGTCCCAAAAGGAGAAATCCATCAGTATTTTGCTGAAAATTGGGACTTTGTGCTGGCCAAGTGATAGGAGCTTCTCTACCTATCCAACATCCAACCTTATGGGGACTTACTGTTTAGTGTAGTTGCTTCATCAGAAAATAAAATGAGCTGCAGGTTGTTTTCTTCAGTAGAAATGAAGTCTAAAATGGTCATTAAAATTCAATTCTTTGAAGCTTATTGTTAGGTTTAATTCATTGAGTTGTTGTAGTTTATAAGTATGAAGTTTCAATCACTTATGAACAACATCATGGACAACACATGGACAATGCTTTTAGGAATGTTTAGTTGATGTGCAACACTACAAACTGAACATTTTGGACCTCATTGGAAAAACAGTTGAATTCTGTCTATGTTTTCAGCTTAGCCATGAGTATCCTTTCAAAATGCTTCTGGTTTCCAAAAATTGTTTACACCATTTATGTTGACTTTTGTCACTTGAAGAATTTCTACAATAGACTCGTGTACAGTTCTTTGTACAATATTCACTGATTTTGTTTCTGTGAACTAGTACACGCACTGTGCTTTCTCTTGTGACAACGCATGGTACAGGGTCATTACAGCTTGACCTGTACAACACAGTTTTGATGCAACTGCTACCCGACTGACAATGTGTAAACTAAATCTGAATCATTGTTGCTTCAAGATTACACATAAAACACTATTGAATGTTGCAAAATAAAAACTATATTTGTTCTTGAAACCCAGAGTTCTTTTTCAGATATCTGGTATTATATATTATGATTCTTGCCCCATTAACATTTCAAGGCTTGTGTTATTATCTTTATTTAAAAATTTATCCCATACTTAGGATTAAATAAGAGCATTAATCTTTTCCATGTTATGAAATGTTATGAGTTAATTACTGTCTGGCATCCATATTTTGGTGACCTAGATATGAGCAGGAAATTTATTTCTTACATAACTACATTCTTATATATTCTGATTTGCTGAATGAACAAATGTACTTTCTACCTTATTTCTTATACATGTTTGGTAATTTGTATTAAATGCAATTATAATAATAATTTTTATCACTGAATTGTTATTCTCATGTTGGAAATTTTTTCATTATGTATGGTGAGAATGCAGAAGAAAATTTCAATTCTGCATTAAAAACGTGTTTATTCTATAAACATATGGTGTAAATGTTTAGTGAATAAATAACAAAAATATGAATTTTGTTTGTATACATATAGTTAAATGAGTTGTAACAAAAAAAGAGAAATGTAATTTTTACCCAAAAGAATTTATTTATTCTTCTATATTGATATTGTCCCTTCAAAATAGCCCCCCAGAGATGTGACACGTTTATGCCAGTGTTTCTTCCATTCTGTAAATGTTTGTGGAAAGTATTTTTCAAAAGAAAATAGACAAAATATTTTATTAGATTTTCACAAAATTAATTAAAAATCACAATAGCTGTTTCAGTATACAGTATCTTCCTCAGATGTTACTAACAGAATACTAAAACTAAAAGTACATTAAAATGAAAAAAGTAAATAAATACAAAAAGATAAAGATAAAGAGCAACAATAAGAGTGACATATGTATCAGTAATATATAAATCTAATAGCAAATACGCTTTGTCAATTCATAAAAAGTAGCACTTAGAAATAGATAAAAAGCCCATTTCATAGCCATAAGTTCAACGGCGAACTATTGAATAAGTCTTATTTATAATTTAAAAATAAATCATTCCCTATTGTTACTCTTTATGTATTTGTCTCATTTGGTTTTTGTATTTATCTTTTTCGTTGTAATGTACTTTTAGCTTTAGTATTCTGTTAGTAACACCTTTACATTGAAACAGGTTTGTGATTTGTTATTGATTTTTTTGTTTATTTTCTTTTGTTATGATGGATTTTCATTAAGTATTTGGTATAGCCTTAAATTCACCTAGTGATGTTTTTTCTTTATTTCATCTATCATTGCAAATCGTGTTGTCCCTTTCTTGATCATTGGGAATAACAAAAAGTCACAGGGTGTCATTCTGCAGAATTTGGAGAGACTTTGGCATTATTTTTGACTAAATAATCACAAATTAATAGTGATGTGCGAGCTGGAAAGTTATGGTGAAAAATCCAAAAATTGCTTGCCCACATTTGTGGTTGTCTTCTTCAGATTGCCTCACATATACAGTGTACAACTGTTAAGTAATAGTGTTTGTTGACCGTTTGTCCTTGTGGTAAGAGATGGTAATGGATGATGCCATTGTAAAAAAAAAAAATAATTAAAAAAACAGTAAGACCTTTACTATTCGATCAAACTTGATGTGCTTTTTTCAGTCTTGGTTCTTCAGAAAAGTTCCATTCAGGAATGTAAGCCAACAATTGTTTTGCAGTGCTGATTTGTTAAAAATTTAACAATTTTTCCTATTACTCGTTTCATATCTAAAATATTAGGCAAAATTATTTCACACAAGTTGTAAGAGATTCCCACTGCAACTTCTATAATAGCCATTTCATTTAACACACACACATTTATTTTTATTAGACCAACCAAAGTACTTTATCCAATCACTTCTGGAACTCGATCTTTGGAATAGTGTTTAGCTCTTTCAGCTATTCGCTTTTAATCTCATCTGTGCTTGTAAAACGACGGCCTTTTAAAGTTTTCTTTATTTTTGGGAATAGAAGAAAATCACATGGGGCCATGTCTGGCGAATATGGCGGCTGGGTATCATTAAAGTGCTATTTTTGTCCAAAAATTGACGAACAAGCAATGAAATGTGAGTAGGCTCATTATCGTGGTGCAAAAGCCATGAATTGTTTCGCCACAAATTCGGGCGTTTTTTCGGATTGCTTCACGCAAACGGCGTTGAACTTGTAGGTAATACTCCTTATTAATCGTTTGACCTTATGACAACAACTCATGATGCACTATGCCGGTAAAATCGAAGAAAACGGTGACCATAACCTTTACATTCGACCGTACTTGTCGAGGTTTTTTCGGTCTTGGTGGTCCAGAATGCCACTACTGGGACGATTGAGCCTTAGTTTCGACATCATATCCGTAAACCCGTGTTTCATCACCTGTTGTAACACGTTTCAGTAGTTCTGTATTGTTGTTGATTTCATTTAGCGACTCCTGAGCAACTTCCATTCGCCGCTGTTTTTGTTCGAAATTCAACAATTTTGAAACACATTTCGCTGTCACACTTTTCATACCCAAAACATCCGAAAAAATTTCATGGCATGAGCCAATTGATATCCTAACATCATCAGCGACTTCTCTGATGTGATTCAGCGATCATTCATAATCATTTCTTTCACTTTTTCCACGTTCATCGGTTGTTGATGTGCTGGGGCGTCCGGAGCGCTCGTCATCTTCAACGACTTTCTTGGAAACACTTATACCACTCGTAAACACTTGCTTTACTCATAGCAGACTCACCAATACTTAACATTTTTAAAACATTGCTACATTTATAGCAAAATCCATTCTTATAGCAAAATTTAATACAAATTCTTTCATCCATTATTTATACAAATAAAAAATCGCCGATCGTACCAAACACGTGTTATCCTTTTGACAGCTGACAACAGACTGAACATCCAATATGGCTAAAAATGTACAGATACTTTTCAGACATGTTTACCAATACAATTAAAAAATCCCGAGAATCGGACTATACAACCCGCGAAATTTCAAAATTCTCGATACTTTTTGAAAACGCCTTGTATATGCAGAAGCGCTTTTGCGATTTACTCGCATCATCTGCTGTATTATATATTCATCTGAAATTACATTACAAACTTTGTAAAATATAGTAACATATGCGTTTATTTATTTTATTTAAAATTTAAAACCCTTAAATCTTTTTTTTTTTTTTTTTTAATTTTAAACATTTATTCAGTTAAATTAAAAATTAAAACAAAATTTAAAAATATGAAAAATTAATTAAAATTAACGTTAAAAATTAAATTGTAAAAATATTACGTCAAGGCATAAAATCAAATTAAAATTAAAAATCAAACATTAAAATTTAAAAGTCAAATTAAAATCAAATAAAAATAATTTTAAGTATAACAATTATGCATGTTGTCCATTTAACTGAACTTACTTTAATATACTGATGAAAAAATAAATTATACAACACTATCAAAATAGATCGTGGTGCCCTCTACTGCAGCTTTCAAATTCTAATTATTTTGATAGTGATGTATAATTTAATATATTTCAACAGTATAGTAAAGTAAGTTCAGTTACACGGACAACATGCAAAATTGCTTTACTTAAAATTATTTTTATTGGATTTTAATTGTAATTTTTGACTTTTAATTTTAATTTGATTTTATGTCTTGACATCATATTTTTACATATGTAAAAATTTTTGCAATTTAATTTTCAATTTAGTTTTTAATGTTAATTTTTCATATTTTTAAATTTTGATTTAATTTTTAATTAAACTGAATAAAAGTTAAAAAAAAAAATAAATAAATAAATTAAAAGATTAAAGGTTTTAAATTTTAAATAAATACATGATATGTTATTATGTTTTACAAAGTTTGTAATGCAATTTGAGATGAGTATATGAATATATAATGCAGCTGATGATTTGAGTAAATCACGAAAGCACTCCTGCATATATAATGGAATAAGGTAAGTCATCCTACTTTATTTATTTTAAAAGAATTGATTTAAAAAAATATATATATATACATACAGAGTAATTCAAGAGGAAAGGGAAATAATTTGGGAATTGATTCTGCAGTTTTAAATAAGTTCATACAAAGAAAAACTCTTTGTTATTTAGTTATAGCTAGTGAAAAAGTTTGTTCAGATTTCAGTCCTCTGGTGAAATGAGCTCTAATGAAACTTTTAAGGCGTTAATATAAGCAGTAAACTTGATGGTATTAAGTGGTAACTTATATTATTTATGAGCTAAAAAATCAAATAAAGTGGGTTCCAGAGCTGTATATCCCATTGTTTTCATGATATCCAATGTAAAACAGAAAAAATTAAGTGATAAAAAAACAATTTTTTTTTAGTTTTGAAGTACAATAACTTTGTTAAATGTCTAATAAATGTATAAATTTTATTATCAAAACTTGTAGAGAATATCGTTCTGAGAAATTTGATGTAATACATTTTCTGAAAACAAAAAAAAAATCAACTTTTATTATAAAAACAAAACAGAACAGAATAAAACTAAACAGAAAAATGTTATGAATTTATAAAAATTAAAAACAACTGTTTTTAGTACAATAAATTTAGACCTTTGAAAAATTGGGTTGGCAACATTAACTGAATGCTTCAAAATTAATTTGAATACTATTCATTGTTGTCATAAAGTTGTGGTTACGTGTTAATAATAATGTTTAGTTGCTTCTGATATAATTTTGATTGTGTTTAATTATTTTGAAAGTTATGCAATGTTTTTGTGTTTATTGTACTATGAACTGAACATACATTTTTTCAATTGAATTGGAATTTAAAGAAGTGAAATTCCGTTATGAATACCGTATTTATTCGAGTAGCCCCCGCACTTTTTTTCTTGGAATTGGAGAGAAAAAGTAAGGGTGCGGGACTTACTTGAAACATAGCCTTTAGCCAGGATAATTTATGTAAAGTAAACGTTTTCTTCGAAGTACCTAAATTCAATCGCATAAATATAGTTACATTAGGCTTTCGTTTATCAATATAGGATGCCGCTTTATACACAATACATCCTTAATTATTAACATCCTGTTCATATTATCGATAGGAACGAAGTTACGGTATTTTTATAAAACTGATTCATTCTATATAGGCTGCATCCGGTTCTAGTGACACTACAGTTACAGTATCAGTTACCCATCGTCGTCTTGTCTATTCGCCATAGTCATTGTACTATTTGTAAATGTGGAAGGTTATGTGCATTTTATCTGTTTAGTTTATTTTGTAAAGTTTAATACGGTGATTTATTTTAATTACGGCATTAAAATGAGTACAAAAGGACAGCGTCTACGATCTTTTATAGTAAATGAAAAACTGCGCGTTGTAGAAGAGGCTCAAAAAATTTGAAATCGGGCGGCAGGAAGAAAATTTGACGTAGATGAAAGCTGCATTCGAGACTGGGGTAAGAAGGAACAACTTCTGGTGAAAGGTACTGGTAATAAAAGGGCTTTTCGTGGCTTAAAACCAAAATACAAAGCCGTGGATGGATAACACGATTTTTTGCACGAAATGATTTGTCAATGACGGAAGACGACCGTTTCTTAACGACTTTCAGACGCTTATGAACAAAAAATATTACATTTTCACAAATACATAATAAATCTTAGAAAAGATAAAGGCTATTTGCCTTCTCTAATAGGAAACGCTGATCAAACCCCCGTATATTTTGAAATGCCATTTGACAAAACCGTAAACAAAAAAGGTGAAAAAAGTATTGCGATTCGCACTGCTGGTAATGAAAAACAAAGGTGTAGTGTTATCCTTTGCATTACTTCTGGCGGATCAAAATTACCTCCGTACATTGTTTTTAAAAAACTCTTCCTACCGTACAGGTAAATGGAGTTATTGTCAGAGCACAGGAATCAGGTTGGATGGACGAAACCTGAATTTTAGATCGGATCAGGTGTGTATGGCAAAAGCGACCAGGAGATTTACTTAATAAAAAAAATACCGGTATGCTAGTAATGGTTAGTTATCGGGGGCATACGACTGATAAAGTGAAAGACATTTTAAAAAAGGGTATGACAGACCGAGTAATAATTCCAGGTGGGTTGACATCTCTATTGCAATTAGTAGATGTCTGCATTAAAACAACTGTACGGTAAATGGATGGCTGATGAAAATTTCTTTCTCACGCCTACAGGAAGAATCAAACGCCCAGATTTGTGTTTGTATAAAAGATGCTTGGGAAGGTATTTCCACGGAATTAGTAAGGAAAAGTTTTAAAAATGCGGAATATCTATTGAACTTGATGGTAGTGAAGCGATCACCTTTGGCAGAGCGACGTGGAGACTACCGGTAACTCGACATTGACAGAGATAAATTAAAAATAAAATCCCATATTAAAATGTGTTTTGAAATTATCCTTTTCAAGATGATACTTTCTTTTCGTTTTATTGGCCTACTGATTACGAACTAAACTAATACTTACGGTAATTAATTATTAATGTAATATTAAAATTGTAATTTAAATGAACGAATTAAATGCTTTACTTTCTGAATATTTTAGTATTTACATCTTTTTTTATCATATTTGTTGCAGTTTAAAATACCGGTATACACTCGATTTTTTTTTTTACATTTTCGGTCTGGAAAATTGAGTTGCGGGGCTTATTCAGGGGCAGGGGGTACTCGAATAAATTCGGTACTTTTTTTTTTAAAAATGCCACAACTCTTCACTCATGCAGAATATGACGATGAAAGAGAATACTGATGTAAGTATCCTGGACCAGTAGTTCCAAACTGTAAAGTATTTTATAGAATTTTTAATAATCTTCATGTGAATAGTACACTTACCAGCGCTCATGTTTCATGTGAATGTCAACCATTACATGCTAATGAAAGAGAAAACATTCTTCAGATGGTACAGCTTAGTCTTACAAGTACATGAAGAATTTTTACATGACTCAACAGCCACAAAGTACAGTATGGAGAACATAACATGCTCATGGACTACGTCTTTATATTTAGAAAGTTTAACCTGCAGCTATGTCAACAGGTTAACAGTAATTACCAATTAATTCCGATCATACTATTTTCAGGTGAAACTACTTTTACCCATTGTGGCATAAACAACATGCTGAATTCACATCAGTGGTGTGAAGAAAACCCACATGCTTTAGTTGAATCAAATTTCTAGCAATTATTTTCAGTGAATGTTTGGTATTGCATGATGGACAACAAATGAATAGGCCTTTTTGTTCTGAACAACTTGTCATGGGGAGAATTATCTGGAATTTTTAAACGACGACTGCAATTTGTTACTACAGTGCTTGAAAATTTCTCAATGGCGAAATGAATTGAAAATACTCGCCAGCAAGTATTTAAAAAAAATAAAATTATAAGTATTTTAATTTTTCATAGGTCTAAATTTACGGTAATTTAATATTATACGGGCTACCTAGGTTTTACACTGTTTCTTTTATTTGTGGTCAAGATAGGTTCAGTTTGCAGTGTCTATAATTTCAATGACCTGTCACTTTTCTACAGGGAAATATATATTACCAGCCACCAAGCAATACATTAATGGGCATGTAATGTGCTTGCATTTTAGTAAGGAATACTTATTTTTTAATGTTAAATCGTGTCAGAAAAAACGTCTCATGTTAGAACATGGTTTGAACATAGCAAAATATCAATAATTACTGTTACAAATATATTTTGCTGAGAAACAGGTGCCTGCTTTTTAGAGAAAGTGTCTGACAGAAGTGCAGAAACCTTCATGGAACTAATACAGCTACATATTGAACAACGTAGTACCATTATATCAGACTGCTGGAAAGGTTATCAATCAAACGAACTAGAAAAAGCTGGGTTTCCTTATTTCACTGTAAATCGTAAATTCAACTTTATTGATCCAGAAACTGCAGCTAATATTCAACAGGTAGAACACATATAGGATTTGGCAAAATGGTGTATTAAAAATCCCAGGGAAACAGCCTTTCATCATTTGGCGGATTAAATGTGACAATCGGCGCCGGCTGCTTCTGGCGGTTTGCCGACATTGCTGAATTTTGGGCATCACTGCAATAAACTTGTCAGTTGTAACTATTTTAAAATTTTATATAACCTCAATAAAAGTATTTCCTTACTCTACGTGTGCATGTTTTTTACTTTACCCAAAAAACAGCATAAAAAGTAGGTATTCCGTGTAATACTAAAGTATCCAATTTTTTTAGAAAAATACAGTAGGAAGCTGTTACTGGTATGATGCCTTGTTATACATAATTGCAAATATGTATACACTTAAATTACTTATTGTAATTATTAAATGAATTTACAAAATTAAATTACAGCCGACCTGCGTGGCTGAGTAGGTACCACTTCATTGGCATTTTGTGCAGAGGTCCCGGGTTCGAATCCCAGTTAGGCATGGCATCTTTTGATACCCGATCAATATCCAACGGGCTGATGACCGTAGCTGTTGATGCTCAATCCTTTATAACACCAAAGAAAAAAAAACAATATAATCATATTACACTTATAATTAAATAAAATTATTTTGAAGATATTTCAGTCTGTTAATTTTTTAACTGACAAAGCAGTTTACGCTATAAAAGTGCTTGCAAAAAAAAATTAAAAGACCACTTAGTCTAATCGATTAATATATTTATTAATAAAATTAGTATTAATGAAATTTATTATTATGTATAAATATTTATATAATTTAAACCGATGATTGTTTAATTTCTGTGATAGACAAAAACTAGTCTAATGTAATTTTGGCCGTTGACATTTTTATCATTGCTAATATTCTTTGATTTTCTGAGTGCAGTTTCATCATTCCTGGTGTAGTGGAATCGTACAGGTTGTAAAGATGTAGTTTACTACTTTACCCAGGGCTGTAATTATCATTTTTAATTCATAGGTAACTGCAACCACCATTCATGTAGTTAATGTACCTATAGCTTTTACTTCTTTGAATCATTCTGCTATATATTGATAAATTAGAATCTAATAACATAATAATAGCTGAGAAATAGTTTCTAGGAACTACTAGTATTGAAATGTTAATAGTCTGGCTGGCCCTCAAATTACCACTCATACAGGATAGCTAACCTTTGTGCCAACCTGGCTATATGCCTTTAATAAATTACTTCTTGGAAGTATTAACAGTTAAACACTTTAAAATAGATGCATTATGAATCTGACTTCTTTAATGTAGAATTTCTGGTAAAAATTTTGTAGATGTATTAATTTAGGAATGTATTTTTACATTATATTTTTCATTTATAAGTTTTTATACACATTTATATTTTAATTTGTAATATTTTATTTTCATCTCATTTGTTGCCTAAAAGGACAAAAGTTTATTTGATGCTATAAAAAAATTATTAGTTTATTTATGAACTGAAAAACGTTAACAATTGAAGATAATTAACACTAATTTTTAATAATGAAAGTGCAGAGGTTTATTTAAACTTAAACTTCTGTTGCAAATAGCAGAAATACTGATTGATGATATACTACAGTACTGTTTGTGTGAAAGTAGGGAAAATTGAAGGGCAAGACCACAATTATTTTACAGGCGTATTCATAAAAAAAAAATATAATTTATATTTAAATTATAATCTACCCAATTATTTAATTATAGTACAGGTCGTAAATAATTTTACATGAGTGATACCAGTAAAATAGAACCAGTTTTCTATAATAGAACCAGTTTGAAATAAAATTGAATGCTCGTACTGTGCAAATATTTAGTTTAAATACATTTATCTGAACATATCTCCATGTATATGATTTCATCTGTAACTATATTTTGTGCTTACTGATCTGCCCAGTTTGCTCCATTTAATAATTGGCAGTTCTTCTAAAGGAGACAGCAAGCAAGTAACCGAGTGGTTTGTTTCTTCCCAGGAGTTACCAGTCTGACTGTTTTTTTTGTAAGAGTGCATATACACAGCATCTTATTTACACCAGTTCTATTACTATATGAAGAAATGATTTACTTCACTAAAGACACGCAATATTTTTATTTAAAAAAATTTTATTTTATAATGAAAACTATCAAAATAAAGAAAAAATCATCCACAATTAATATTTTGGTAATACTAATAGTAATACACGATGATTCAAAGAAACGGGAAATTTAAAAAATTAAATAACGTTAATGAAAATTTTTTTTAGAAAATGAATTTTATTTCATGTAATTGTACAAATGTTGCCATTTTAGGATACATACATTTTAGTTTATTTTTTTAAAGATGACATCTTGCAGGTGACCTCCTCTTCTACGTAAACACTCACGAAGTCTCTTCGTTAAATTGTTCGTGGTTTGACGTAACATCTCAACTGGAATTGACGCAATTGCTTCTCGGATCTTTGCCTTCAGTTCTTCCGTTGTAGCAGGTCTACTGTGGAATACTTTGCTTTTAAGGTGACCCCACAAAAAGTAATCGCAAGCTGAGAGATCAGGTGATCTGGGAGGCCATCTAATGTCACCGTTTCGTGAAATGACACGTTGTCCAAACAATCGCGTACAGCTGCCATCGATATTCGTGCAGTATGTGACGTTGCTTCGTCTTGTTGAAACCAGGCTGTATTAAAAATTGGTGGAAATCTCTTTTGTTGTTCCACAACAAAGGTTTCAAGCACGGCTACGTAACGACCCGACGTCACTGTAATCGCAAGACCGTTGTCATCCTCAAAAAAATAAGGGCCTATAACACCGTAAGATGACATAGCACACCACACGGTCACTTTCTGGCTGTGCCACGGACGCTGGTGTAGCTGCGTAGGATTTTCTTGCGCCCAGTATTTGAAATTTTGCTTGTTAACAAATCCACTGAGGTGGAAATGCGCTTCGTCTGACATCCACAGTTCGTGAACAAACTCTTCGTTATCATTTATCTTCTGAAGCATTACATTACAGAATTGTGCTCGCACAACTGCATCGTTCGGTTTCAGTTCCTGGACGATCTGCAACTTGTATGGATGGAATTGCAAGTCCTTCGCTAACATTCTTCGAACACTTGAATTATGCGATTGTAAAGATGCTGAGAGACGACGGATTGACCGACGTGGACTTCGTGTGACAGCATCTTGTAAAGCTTGAACATTCTGTGGTGTACGGACGGTTCGCTCACGGTCTGGAGGTTTCTTTTTCATTGCCGAACCGGTTTCCTCAAAATTAGATATCCATGTTTTAATTGCATGTGCTGATGGAGCACGGTCGTGCAGTCCCAGATTAAAATGACGGCGAAATTCTCTACGCGCTCCCTCCACACTGTCATTGTTTTTGTAAATCGCTTTGATAGCAAATGCACGTTGCGCACCACTCCAAAGGATCCATGACAACTAAATGGCAGGTTAGGTTACAGAGGCTGGCGCCACTTATCAAGTGGTACCAATCGCCCACGGCTACCAACACAACTTTAAAAATTTCCCGTTTCTTTGAATCAACCTGTATTACAAAAGTTGTATAAATAACTAATGAATCTCAAGAAATAACAACCAAATGGCTAGGAAATTTTATTATTGGGCTGCCTCATATTACTAGTTTATGTCTTAAAAATTGATTTACCTGTTGACTTTTTTTGAAACTCTGTCCAGAAATTGTCATCAAATTTGGAAAATTTACATTTCTCTGTTTTAAAAACAGAGAAATGAACTCGTTCTGTTTTCAAGGAAATGAATATGAGGAAAAAATGTATAGTCAGTTGAACCTAGCTGGTTAAAACAAATATGCACAGAAACAGTTGATGATACATTTATCTTGTTAGCAGGCACATTATCTGCAACCCTCACCAACAATTGTATGTCCTTTGTTCCTGAGATAGATCCGATTGTTGATACAAGTGGCAATCAGTTTACTCAAGGCTATCAAGACATCAGTATTAATAAATGCAACTTAATTACAGCATATACTAAGCAAATAAAATTAAAAAGGCAATACAATCTTACTCTTGGTAAGAAATTTCCCTTGATAATTGAACTCAAACCCAGTGGGCAAATTTTTTTCACCGTTTCTAATATGACTGGATATGCAATTAAGATAGTAAAAATTGTAATGGATCTGGAGGATACTATGCTCATAAGTATCATTGCAATTGTTCAATTATCATACTAAACAAAAAATTTCAGTTCATTAATTTGTCTAATGTCACTTCCTACCTGACAGATTTATCAACACATTATTCTAGATTGAGTCTTGTTATAATTGTTCAAATTTAGGTCAGCTTGACAAAATGCATGTAGATCCAAATAAATGTCTTTGTACCTTATGATTAATTTTGTTTTTATTTAATTATGACGATAGTTTTCAAAGTTCTTACTGTTTTACACAAAAAATTGATGTGTTAGATACAGTAAATAAAAGGAAATGTAGTATAATGTTTGTTTATGGACCACCTAATTCTAGAAAACTTTTTTGGATGTGTTTTTCCCCAGCGTGGGCTGCATCATCAACCCTAACAGATTTGAGAAATTTCCATTCATGGCAGTAATTATTGCTGAGTTTATAAATGGAATGAGATCAGACTTTGTCTATATTAAATAAAGGTGAAACAAATCATAGGCAGCGATGTGCTGGATGCACTTTAGAAAAGTCATTTTTCATTTCTTAAATTAAACATTTCTAATACTGTCATTGAGTAGAGAAGTTTTTCTAAATAAAGAGGTGTTAAATACTAGATGTGGAATGTATATTTGATGCTTATTTTTGAATTAAAATAAATTCGTTTTAATAATAAAAACAAAATCCTTTTTTAATTGGTTTATAATGGGCAAAATGAGTTAATAGATAGGAACATTTGTGGCGGTATAAAAAAAATTTTAAATATATATTATTACAAAAAGTAGATGATTATTGTTTTAACTGAAATGTGTTATTATGATAGTGCAAATAAGTAAACAGATTGGTTTTTACGAGGGTAAGTCAATTATTATCCACAGTGTAGTTATAAATTTTATTTTAATACAAATAGGAAACTTACATGTATATCATTTTTCTACATAGTCCCCTTGCATTTCAACGCACTTGGTCCATCGTTGCACGAGCTTCCTGATGCCCTCAGCCCTCATAAAAGAAGGTTTTTGGTGAGCTGCGAGCCAGGAATGCACCGCTTCTTTCACTGTTTCGTCCAAGGTAAATTGAAAGCCCCTTAATGCCTCTTTGAGTGGACCAAACAAGTGGTAGTCAGAAGGGGCAAGATCAGGACTATACAGAGGATCAGCCAGTACTTCAAAGTTGAGTTTCTGGAGCGTTTCAGCAGTGTGGGCAGCAGTATGTGGACGGGCATTGTCGTGCAACAACACAACACTTTTCGACAGCAATACTTGTCGTTTGCTTCGAATTGCAGGCTTCAGCTTGGCAGTAAGCATCTCACTGTAACGCGCACTGTTTATTGTCGTGCCCCTTTCCTCATAATGTTCCAGTACTGGGCCTTGAGTCCCAAAAACCATAAGTATCAGTTTTTCTGTGGGTGATTGGGTCTTGAACTTGATTTACAGGGTCTTGAATTTTTTGCAGTGTGAATTTGGTTGTTTCCATTCTCCATACTCTCCAGCTTGTAATGATGGATCCATGTTTCATCACCAGTGATGATTCTGTCTAAGAATATGTTCCATGACTCTGAAGATGATTCTGCCTAAGAAGATGTTCATTACCATAGCAATCCAAATGTCTTTGGCAGATGTCCAAGTGCGTTTGTTTATGCAGCTGTGTGAGTTGTTTTGCGACCCATCTTGCACAGACTTTATGGAATCCAAGTCTGTTGTGGATGATTTCGTAGGCAGAACCGTGACTAATTTGCAGATGATGTGCCACTTCATCAATAGTTTGATGAAGTGGCACATCATCTGCAGAATGATGTGCCAAAGACAGACACTCGTCTGTCTAAGAAAACCATGTCAAGTGCACGCTCAATGTTTTCCACATTTGTGGCGGTAAATGGTCGTCCGGCTCCTTCGTCGTGCGTAACACTTGTGTGACTGTTTTTGAATTTTTCAATCCATTTGTAGACACTCCATTGCGGCAACACACTGTTCCCATACTGTACCAAATGTTTTCAATGAATTTCGGCCCCTGATACACCTTCTGACCACAAAAAACGGATCACTGAACGTTGCTCTTCTTTGGTGCATACAGAAAGCGGAGCAGCCATGGTTAACAGCAGAGCAGCGATAATGGAACTAACCTAGCAGCATTAAACCTGTACAGACATAACAACAATTAAACTACATATGCGTCATCTACGCAACATGACAGTACTACCAACATAAACAAAAATATAACCAAATTGCGGATAATAATTGATTTACCCTCGTATTATAGATGTCATCATTTTTTATCTTTGCACTTAATAGCACACATGTGATATTTATTTAACTATTAATAAATCTCATTGTATAACTTATAAAATAGATAATTATGGTTCCTCTGTTGTTGGCTAATTGGTGTGTCTTCCTGTTTACTGGAAGGTTGAGGTTCCAAATTATAACGGAGCAGTTATTTGAAAAAAAATGCAAAAATACCAGCTCCTTTTCTAGTAATTGAACTCGGTACCAATTTAAAGTTAAAACAGCATTTCTATTATAATACTTTCCCTTTGCAAGTTTATTATTATTTTTTTATTATAAGTTGATTTGTGTTAATTAAACTTAAAACATTGTATATAATTTTAGGTAATATATAAATGGTTTAAAATAAAGTAAAAAAAAAAAATGAATAAAAAAAACTTATTGATTTGTTGTACTGGAAGCGTTGCAACTATAAAATTACCACAATTAATCACATATATTGAAGAAAAAGTAAGTGAAAATGAACAGCTTAATTTAATACTATCAATTCAAGTTGTTATGACAAAAAGTGCTATTCATTTTTGTTCAAAAGATGAAATACAAAGTCATGTAAAAGTAAACATAGATGAAAATGAATGGGAAATGTGGAATAAGCGAGGCGATCCTGTTCTGCATATAGAATTATCAAAATGGGCAGATGTTATTTTAATTGCACCTCTAGATGCAAACACGTTAGCAAAAATTGCCACTGTAAGTAAACATAGGATATAATTTGAAATATTATTTATAAGTTAATTATTTATGGTATGATAAATGAGCATTGGAGTAGCTTAGTACAGAGTGTTCGGAAAGTTGCAGTGCACTGGAATTTTGGAAGTGTAATGATGAAACTTTCTTAATTATTACTTTGTATTTTTATTTCATTATTTTATAGACGTGGATATTACAATAACTGAAATAATGTATAAAACGTGTTGAAAATGACCTCCTCCAACATCAGTACAACACTGCACACATTTCAATTTGTTTTCAAACATTTCAACCAGCTGATGAACTGGAATGTCTTGTATATATGCCGTTATTGGGGTTTTTAGTTTGCCAATCATGCGTACTCTTTTGTAACATACTTTTTGTTTCGCTGCCCCCTGTAGAAAATAATTTGGGTGAGTGGGATCAGATGATTGTACAGGCCACAAACCCCCCTAGGAATGATTCATTCACCAAAGACATTTCAAAAAGAAGTCATTGACCTGTTTGTTAGCTTTGTGCACTATGGTGCCATATTGTTAGAACAAACTGTGATTGATTTCCACTTCTGTTAAAACAGCCACTTCTGTACTAAAACAGCACAGTAGTGATCACTATTAACTATATTTTCAAAAAAGATTGAACCCACAATGCGCATTTCTACTCACACCGACCCAGATTCCAATTTTCACTTTGTGTTAAGATTGTTCGTGTAATTCATGGGGGTTAGTTGTGACCACAGTCGTGTATTTTTTAAATTAATATACCCTTCCAGATGAAACCATGCTTCATCTGTAAAAAAACAATGTTGAGGACACATACAGAATTTTGGTCAATAAAACGTTAAAACCGTTGACAATAATCTAGTCTTTTGGAGTGATCTATAGGTTTCAGTTCTTGAAGACACATTACTTTTTAGGGGAAAAGTTTCAGTTTTTTTCTTACAGCTTTATGTGCAGTAGCAAATTTGATATCTTGCTGCTGTACTAATTTTTACTCATTGACTTTGATGAACTTTCGGAAATAGCATCTGAAATATTAAGCAGTTCCTGTTCGTTTAGTTTAGGTGGGCTTCCACTTCGATCAACATCTTCATGAGAGCCTGTTGACTGAAATTTTTTGATGAGAATTCGAACTGCATTGTGGTGAGGAACAGGAGTATTTGGAAACTTTTCAGAAAACTTGTGCCTCACTAAATCAGTATACTTGTCACCCTCAAGAAAGACATGTTCAGTGAGAAAAATGTGTCCTCTACCAAAAGAACTATCATTTTTTTTTGCAACTATTGATTCTGATAAACAACACAAATGAAACGAAGCATGTTTGATCACAACTCAACAACTGATGTCTTGGTTTATTACTGACCAACGCCCAATGAACCCACATGGCAACCAACCTAATGCTGAAAGAACAGAATGTACCACATATACTAAAGCATATGCACAGCAACTTTTCGAACGCACTGTGTTAAGAAAAACAGTTGCTTTTCTTAATAGGTGAGCGGATAAATGCTTGGGCAAAACAGTTACAGCTGTATCACCATGTTGAATACAGTCTTAGGTTTTGTAAGAAAAACCCAATGTCTAATTAAGTGCACATGCTGATATGGTGATTTAACTATGTGCATACTGTTCTTACAATAAGTGTCTAAAGTAAACTTTTATTTGTAGTGCATAATATATTTAGTGCTACTAAAAATTTGGCTGTTAAGGATAAACTACATTATGAAATTAACTACAAAATTAAATTCATTTTTTTTTAATATGTTATATTGTTATTGGTGTATATAAATATATTTTGAAATGTGTTTAATTATGTTTAGTATTTGTACGTTTTACTTTATTTTTTTATTTTCTTAAAAAAGAAAAAATGAGTTAAGTTTTATGGGTAAAAGATTTCTTTTCTATTTTTGTATTTAAATTAATTATAAATTCTTATAACATTTTCATTAACTTTGTTATTTTACTAGAAGTGTTCTTGCACTGCCTCATCTTGTAGAAAATGAAAAAAATAAACTTTTAAGTTGAACCTCATCTTTATTACATTACCTCATTCTATTACATTCAGTTCTAGAATGGGCTTCACCTGACAGGCATTTAAACTATTAGTTAATCTTGGTATGCAATTTTTGGAAAGGAATCAATCTCCAGATAACAGGCAGAATTGAAGCAACCACAAAATTTCTACGGTATTTTCCTTATCCTGGAAGATATCTTTTGAAGAAGAAAGAAGGTGGAGGAAAGGAATTAATAACTCTCAAAGAGACTGCTGTTTGTATCATGATGGTTTTATAATCTCATGAAATTTGTGGTTAATGACAGATCTAAAGTTAGTTTCATTTCTGGGGAAAAATTACAAGGGAAGTATTACCAAAATAACATTTTTTTTTTATAAATAAAATTATAAAATGATTTTCATGCTGGTTTATATATAAAGTTATGTCTGTTCAGAAATTTGCTATACTTTTCTTTTATAAATTTTTTGGATATAAATATAATTAAGTAGGCTTTATCTTTAGAAGTATTACTATTCTGAATTCATGGGCTAATGTCAACACTGTTGCCTTTCTTGGAAATATTTAATCATTGTTCTTTCAAAGAGGGTCTCCGTTTAGGAAATAAGAAAGATCTAAAAAATAAATGTGCTTTCTCATTTTTTAGTTTCAGTCAAAACGTCATGATACAAGAGCTTAGAACTACCATATGAAAATAAACAAGAACAAAATGAAAGTAATGAAATGTAGTATAAATAATGAAGATGGATACTGAATGTGAAAATAGGAAGAGAAAAGATTATGGAGGTAGAAGAATTTTGTTATATGGGAAATAGAATTACTAAAGATGGACGAAGCAGGAGCAATATAAAATGCCGAAGAACACAGGCAAAACGAGATTTCAGTCAGAAATATAATTTGTTTACATCAAAACTTAATTTAAATGTCAGGAAAAGATTTTTGAAAATATATGTTTGGAGCGTCACTTTATATGGAAGTGAAACTTGGACGATCGAAGTACTTCAGAAGAAAAGATTAAAAGCTTTTGAAATGTGGTGTTATAGGAGAATATTAAAAATCAGATGGGTGGATCAAGTGACAAATGAAGAGGTACTGTGGCAAATCGATGAAGAAAGAAGCATTTGGAAAATTATAGTTAAAAGAAGAGACAGACTTATAGGCAACATATTAAGGCATCCTGGAATAGTTGCTTTAATATTAGAGGGTCAGGTAGAAGGAAAAAATTGTGCAGGCAGGCAACGTTTGGAATATGTAAAACAAATTGTTCAGGATGTAGGATGTAGAGGGTATACTGAAATGAAACGACTTGCACTAGATAGGGAATCTTGGAGAGCTGCATCAAATCAGCACTCAAATGACTGAAAACAAAAAAAAAAAAAACAAGAGCTTTATCAATATGTTGCACTCGTTTGCTATTTATCATACTATTCAAAGGAAGACCTATGCTAAACTGTTACTGAAATTATTTGGAAATAAGATTACTATCAATAACTGTTATAAAAAGTTTACTTATATTCTAAAACTAGATGGCCGTTTTGATTGTAAAAAGATTATCAGATTATAAAACTTCAATATGAGTGTCACATCACTTATTGACTGACAATGTAAATTTTAAATAAAATTTAACTTGCTCCTGAATATTGACCATCTGAAAATTGCAAAATATTTTGAATAATTATAGGATGGTGCAATTTATAGCAAATTAGTTATGAAGGACAATACCAAAGATCATCATTTATCATACAATGCTGTTAGTACTTTGTCTTAGTATACAACATAAAAGGTTTGGGAACTTTTTGAATGAATCTTGTAATTTATAAAATGTGCTTGGTTAACTGATAGAATTGTGGAAAAGTAAGGTGTGTCTAACTTAAGTTCATAATGTATCTGGAGAAAATGAGATATTTCAGCTGTAACATTCATCATTATGAAGGCAGATCTTAAATTTACAATTAATGATAATTGTTGATAGCATTTTAAACTTGTATCTTTATCACCATTTATTAATTTTCTACATGATAAAAATATTAAAATTAACAACTACTTACAAAATTACCCAGTAAAATTACTTCCAGAAGGTATTTTTGGAGCTAATATGCAGCATATTTAGTGGAGTTACTAGAGTACTGTTAATGGTTGGTGATACCTGCTGTATGTATTCTTTATATATTGTGGCTGAATATGCTTTTAGTCTGTTTGATATAGTTTGTCACTGGTGGTAACCACTGAAGGGGCTGTGTAATTAGCTCCAAAAAAAAAAACTGTCTGGAAGTATTATTTATACATAATTTTAAAAGTCAAATGTTAATAATTTTCAAAAGGTTTTTTGGTAGTTGTATGTGATGTTGATCATATTACCTTTTATAGTTAATTATGAAATAAGGAAAAAAAATTTTTCTGTTTTCCTCAGATTATCAAATTATTGTTAATTATTATAAACTATTAATGGATACTTTTTTTAACTTTGGTAGGGTATATGTGATAATCTACTAACCTGCACAATAAGAGCGTGGGATATAACAAAGCCATTGATATTTTGTCCAGCAATGAACACAAAAATGTGGAATCACCCTATTACCAAAGTGCAAATATCTACTTTGTTATCCTGGGGATATAAAGAAGTGAAGTGTATCTCAAAAACATTAATGTGTGGTGATACAGGAATAGGTGCTATGGCTGAAATTTCAACAATAGGAAACTTTGTTATAAAGGAACTCACAATAAATTTATAAATAGGACAATATTAGAATTATAAATACAATGTTTAACATGTTTAATTTTCTTAGGTAAGTGAGTAATAATTCCACCATTAACAGTTTTGTGTTGGTGAAAGTATTGTTATAAGTTAAACTCATATTTTTTAAGTTTTTTTTATGTACTTCCTATATCCAGTAGCGTGTTAGTAATGTATATTTATAAACTTTTTTAATAAATTTATGGCTTATGAAACAGAATTTTATTTATTTCTCATGAAGCAGCTATTTTCCATAATAGCAACAAAAACCATTTCATTGGATTAGTAATTTATTAATGGTGTTTTCTGTCAAAGTAATTATTTATCTAAAATAAGAGATTTCTAATATACTCATATTCATCTGGACTTTTACTCTGAAACTGAGTGACGTCTGATTATTTGATCAGTAAAAGCTGAATGTTGGTATAATAATATTCCACAATCCAGATATAATTGTCTATTGAGATTTATTCTTGAAAATCTCATATATTTTAAATGCAGTAATATTTTTTATAGTTGTAAATTTGCTGAGGAATATCATTATTTAGTAAAAGGTGAGAATGCATAACTTTTTTTTAGGATGCTGGAAGAAGTAATTCATTTAATTAATACTAACATAAAAATAACAACCATTTTAATAAGATGTTATTAAAAAAAAAAGAAAAAAGCCTTCCTTATGTGCTTTAAGTTATTCAAATCATTATCAGGAGTTTATGCATAAATTTAAAAGACAGTTTGTTTCATAGTAAATGTTTGTATTCCTTTTTGTCAGATTATTTAACACAATTAATGAAATCTGTGATGTTTATTTTGATTATAATTCTTAATATATTGAGATATTCAAGATAATCAAGTTGTAGGAGGAAGTACAGCAAGTAATGATTAGGTTAACGCATCCACTAAAGGAGTAAATAAAGTATTTTCAACTATGAAAGAAAGAGAAGATAGAAACAATATGTCTGCATGTCTTCTGGTGGTAGAATGGTGGCTGGAAATGACCGGGCTTCATGGGTGCGGAAGAAATTAAATAATTCACAGTAATTGGGACAAAGGTCTGTTCAAATCTTTTAAATTTAGAACATAAACTGTTAGAATGGATTTTTTTAAAACAATAAATAAATGAGTTATACTTACAGGGTTTGGTTATGTAAAACTTCTATTATAATCATTTTAGGCATTATAGTAAGAATTTGTAGAAAAAACATTTAATAATGTGGTACAGTAGGCGACAAAAAAATTCTTTAAGGCAAAAGAAAGATTATTAGAATAATCAATAATCTCTTCTAAAGCAAAACTGGTTGTTTGAACTAAAATCATGTGACCTTATTCAGCTTTTGCCATTCTTATTATCACAAATTTCTTTAATGAATTGTAAAATAAATTTGACAGATTTATCCTCATATAAAACTGAGAATCTGAATCCTTTGTAACTTCCTTATTGCAATTTTCTACACCAGGAATAGAATAAAAAAATAAATCACTTTTAAAATTTGTACTTCATCAGCTTCAGTTTGAGTTTGATCATGTATTTGTGTTTCCTCAATGAAAACCATAATTTACATAAATTTTATAACAAGCATTATAAACTATTAAAGGTGTTGTTGATTCATGAAATAAAATCATGATTACACTTTCTCTTAATTTTGACTATTTCAATTTTTTATTATGTTTTAAACTGGTAATGGTCTACTGCAGCGTTTCTTAACCTTTCAGTATTGGTGACCCAATTTTCAATCATAATTTTCATCGCACCTCCCCCCTCATATAATAACAATGTATAAATAATAATGTATTTTGATGCTAAAGCTACACTATTATTTTAATTATAAACCTTACAAATTACCAAGAATAAGTGACTTATTGATATTTGGCAACACCAATCTGCTGCTTGACAAAACCAGAATTGATACCTCTCTATTGCTTTCTGTCTTATGTCCACCATATCGGATATTCTTGCAGCTTTGCGAGAAGTTCCAATTTGTCTCGAACATTCTGGAATATCTGCAAGACCATTGGTGCAGTGTATAAATGATAAACGTTGTTCAATTCCAGCCAGTCTCAGTCGAGTTGATCCTTGTATCGTTATTGAATCTATCATGAATGTGTATATTGTAATTTGCATGTTAATTGCAATCATGGTATTTAATGTTCACGTCAGTAGATTTATACAGAATCATGGATAAATTTATAAGTGGATGTAAGCGAGCTTTAAATGATAGTGAAGCATCAACAAGTGCACAGATGAGTGTGGTTCCAAAAATAAAATCAAGAAAGTATTCTCGAGAATACTTAAATTTTGGGTTTACCAGTATTGAAGTAAACAAAGAAGAAAGGCTCCTGCGTGTCATTTGCTCAAAAATTTTGGCAGCAGACAACATGAAACCTAATAAATTTAAACGAGCATTTCATAGCGAGTATGTTAACAAACCCTGAGAATTCTTAGAATTAAAATTAAATTCATATGAAAAGCAAACATCATTTTTAAAGAAAACTGTGTCTGTGAATGAAAAAGCTTTACTTGCCTGTTACAAAGTTTCATATAAAATAGCCAGATTGAAAAAGCCTCACACCATTGGTGAAGAGCTTATTTTGCCAGCTACAGTTGAGATTGTAGAAACTATGTTTGGAGATAATTTTGCCAAACAATTACAGTCCATACTTCAGCATTACTATATTATTGCGAGGCAAGATGGTTAACATGTGGGAAATGTTTGCAATGTGTTTATGAATTAAGAGATGAAATCACCATTTTTCTAGAAGAGGAAAACCAACTGGAAGCCAAGGTGGTTTATTTGTGATGGAACTGAGCTACTTGGTATTATATTCTATTACTGAGCTACTTGGTATATTCGAGAAATTAAATATCTTGAATCTTCAACTCCAAGGAGCAAATACACATATGCTGGATATGAGTGATAAAGTTAATGCTTTTTGCAGAATATTGGAATGTGGAGCAGAAATTTAAAGCAAAAAAACCTAGAAATGTTTGCAAATGTGAATAAATGTTTAAAACTTACAAGGCAGACGAACAACATGTGAAAGTTGCTTTTGTAGCCATTGAAAATCATTAAGCCATGCTGGTAAAGAATTTTAAAAAGTATTTTCTTGCTGATGACAACTTGGTAGCAAGTTATGAGTGGGCTAGGGATCCATTTCAAAATACTCCTGAAGAAGAAATCTTCATAGACTTCACGGTCTGTGGTGAAATCAAAAGACAATTTAGTAATAAATCACTCTTTGAATTTTGGGCAAGGGTGGATGATGAGTTTTCTTCCCTGAAAACAGAGAATTTTGTATACTATTACTATTTTCAACATCCTACCTTTATGAAATCGGATTTTCTGTGGTGGCTGCTTTGAAGACAAAATACAGATCTCAGCTAAATGTAGAAAAAGAACTGAGTGTCTATTTCTAATATTGAACCTTCCTTCAAAAAACTTTGCTCTTTGAGACAGGCCCAAGGGAGTCGCTAATAATTATTAAACTTGTTTTTAATTTAGTATTAATGAGTTAATTATTAAATATATTGTGCAGAACTGATACAATCCTATTTATAAGTGCATTGTATCAGTGTAAATGTGTATTTTATTATTTATTATGTCAGAATGTATATTGTTTTGCTTTCCTTTCAGTAAATTAAAAAAAGTTTTTAATATTTTCTTTTCAATATGCTCACACCCCCCATTTAGTGTTATCACGCTCCCCTAGAGGGCCAGGCCCTACAGGTTGAGAAACACTGGTCTACTGTACTAATTAAATAATATTCTTTGCGTTAATTTTAACTAATGGTTATAAATAAAGAGTTAAATAGTGCTAAAGAATTATTGAAATTAATTGTAATAAAAGACTGCTCAAAAATCGTTTACAATCTTTTACTTAAAATCTTAACATAGCTGACCATTTTGATTATTGACAGTTTTCATCTGGAGACACTACAGAAAAAGTGTGTGTGTTTTATATATATATATATAGTATTAGACAATAATTAAAAACACTATAAAACAGTTGCGGGTTCAGGCAATCCCAACAAAAACTGTAAATTCAGATTTAAAACATCTAAATCTCAGTTTAGACTGCCCGCTGCAACTTTATGCGTGCCTTTTATAAGTTACGTACATAAATTTTATCTCAAGAAAGATAAAGGCAGCATGAACCTTAAACCAATCAAAGAGATATCCCTACCCGTGAACAAAGTTTAAGGAAGGTGGTAACTGTTTTATGTTCTTTAGATAATTTATGATCTAGAGAACGTTATTCTTTATCTTAATAAATAAATAACTGTGGCCAATAACCATCTTTGTTATGACACTAAACATAACATACATACACTCCCAGTATTAATTTAGTATAAATAAATTTTATTTTATACTAGCTCTACCCGCCATGGTTCGCTGTGGCACATTGTGGTTGCATGGATGAGAAATGAGAAACAAAACAAAGCATACGTTTCATAGAAGTTTAATTTTGCAATACTTGTGGATATACAATATTTTTTTGTTTTTCCACTGTCTGCGTAGATATAAAGGCTATCTGGTTTGCCGACTCGGGAACACGCAACATGCAGTTGTCCATGTGAGAAGCAATCCGCATCTAAATCTAAATCACACAATTCTAAAGATTGACCTTGAGCTTTATTGATTGTGATTGCAAATGCCAATCGAATTGGGAATTGCAATCTTTTAAATTAAAATGGTGTATCGGTTGGGATCATGGGTATTCGAGGAATGAGGACATCTTCACCTTTGAAAGGCCCCGTTAAAATCGTTGCTTCCACTACGTTATTCATCAATTTCTTAAGTGCAAGTCGCGTGCCGTTGCAGAGCTTTGGCCGATTAATATTCCGCAACAGGATAATTGTCATTTTTTGATCGAACCGTTGCTAGAATCAATCTAATGAGGAGTGTTTTCCCAGTTCCTCCTGGCGCATCCAAGAAGAAGGTCCCCCCCAACTCCGTCATTTATCATTTGCATTATGCGATCATAAATGCCTTTCTGTTCATGCGTTAATTTGGGAATGTTTGATTGGACATATGACTGAAGATCACCAATGTTGTAACTGTTCACGACGTAAATCCACATCAAATGAAGCAATCGCAGCTCGGATGGGTGCTGGCATTCCCAATTGACTAAGAACTTTATTTGCAATAGCTAAGCACTTGTCTTCAATATTTATCAATGCTTCGTTGTAAATGCCTTCTGTGAATTCCATGGTCATATTGGTATTTTCTAGGCGTACTCTATGCAAAATATCCTCAGCCATATGCGATCGATATCTTTCCCATAACTCTGTGGGAGATGAAGGGAAGCAAGCGGTCAATATAATTGCGAATAATGCGCGAATTTGGTTTGGATGTGCAGTGTTGCATGCGTCATTAATACATATATCCCACTGTTGGTCGTTTTCTAATAAATTCAGAGCTTGGTGAAAGGCGCAGCTCAATCACGACACGATCACACAAAAGTACCTCGATTAAAGTGAATATTTAATTCAGATTGTATAATAATATGAATCAGATGCAAGTGGATAAGTTTTTTTTTTTTTTTTTAAACAATGTAATTGTGAACAAGTACTGTTTCACTTGTGACTGCGGTTGTCGTTAGCTAGTATGGCGAGTGTTCCCCTCGCTTCCGGCAGATGGCGCGGTCACTGGTACACAGCTGACCGTTAAAAAAACTGTTTTCTCGTGGTCGCGGGTATGTGACTGATGCGAAAAATAGATAAAAACAATCTTTGATGCGGGTTATATATCGTGCTAAAATTTGAGCTCAATCGGTGCAGAACATTTTGAGTTTTTGAAGCGTACACAAACGAACTTAACATTTTTATATATATAGATTGAATTTACTTGTCTAATTAATTGTAGGAATAGGCTTCAAGAAAATTGAATTGGGACATGTGAGTAGCTCATAAACATCTGCTTAAAGACAAAATGTATATTTGAATCGTTACAGGATGTTTTAAATAAAACTTGTGCCAAAGGTTATTTATAAATCTTTTTTGTTTAAAATATTCAGGTTACAGAAATTTGAGTAACAAAAGTTGTAAATATAAATATAAATGAAATTTACTACTGTACCCTTCTTCATGAATAATACATAAATTTATTAGTTAATTATAAACTTCTATGTATTTTGTAATAAAAATTACCCTTAATATAACAAGGCACTGTTAATTTTTCTGTTATAATGATGATGATAAATCCACACCTTTCACAAGCCTAGAACGTACCTTCCAGACTTCCTGAAAAATAGTATATAACCATTAATAAATACAAAAACATACATGCATACAGAATATGATGAAGTTTATTTAAAAAATTTATTTAACTATAAAAGCAGGTGCTATAAGTATTTATGATGAAAAAAACATCAAATCATGTCCTCAGGAGAGGGATTTCCATAGGGAAACTGATGCTAATATAAAATAAACTTAAAAAGAAAGTATTGTCCTAAAAAACTTTATTATTTTTTAAATGGATGTATTATTTTACATTTTTTTTTATTTTAATTTAAAATAAAGAGATAAAAAAACATCAAAATAATAACAAGCTATTCAAAAGAAATGTCAAACACAAAACAAAAACCTACATCTTGTGATAAGAGATAGACGGGCTCTCACCATGTTACTGAGGATAGCAGTATTAATCGTGAAGATGATCATGAAGACAACCCTAAACACTTTCAATTAATATTTAAAAAAAAAAAATTGATGAAAAATTTATTAAATAAATAATTTTTTATTAAATTTAGACTAAAAAGTAATAAAATTTGATCAGTCTGGTTTATTATTAAAAATGTTTATACTCTAGAACTCAGTGTTATGGTCTTTAAGGTCAAAAACACAGCAAAAATCATATCAGTTATTTTAAATATGCATGTGTGTGTGTGTATACAATCTCATCCCTACTTCACCAGCGACAAATATTTTTAGGATAACCGATTCAAATCAGATTACTTTTTGTTTGTTTCTGGATTACTTGTTTAGAATAAGAAAGTAACATTTTTAAAATATCTAAATAATCAAAAAATCTTATTTCTTTATCTATGAATCACCTTGACCTAAGAGTAGTTTGGCTTCTTGTTGAAAGAGAATAAGGGATGTAAAGAAAATGATCAATCCATAAAGGGACTGCTCCTGGTTAGGGATTTTTACTTCTTTTCCAGGACTGCCTTTATGTCATATCTTCTAAGTAGTTATTTCTTTATGTAATGTGTTATTCTATATTTAAGTTAGATACCAGGTAGGAGATTATTTATGTTAAATCTCTAGTTAATGGACAAGCCATGGCATATGGAGGTGCAAATTCCTGTTTACTTAGGAAATTCATTAGAAACAGTTCATATTTATTTTTATTATTGCGATACATAAATAAATGGACAATTTAAAGTCGATTCACTGAGTTACGAATAGTCAGAATTAGTAATTTAATTTTTACATTTACATATTTAATACAAAATTATAAAATCAATGTAACACTTACAATAAAGTTCATATTGTATCCTCTTTTTTGTGCAACTTCTTCTACTTCTTTTCTAATATTTTCTTGAATTGTTCCAGTCACATCTATAAAATAACAATCTGTCGAAGCAAAATGGCAGATAATTGCTTTACGAAAACCCTAAAAAAAAAAAATTAACCTATAATATTAAGAAAAAATATATTGCATTAGAATGCATATAAAAATATACAATTTAGAATGAAAGAAACGGCAAATATATTAAATTTACTATAACATTAAAATGAAAAGATACACCAAATATGAAAACAAAAAACCTTGTGAAACTGAAACAACTCTTTTTATGGAACATAGATTTGGTACAAAAATTATATAAAGGCTTTTCTCTTTTTTTAAAACTCTGAAACTCAAGAAATATACAAAAAAAAAATTATAAGGACAAAAGTTGTCCTCACATATTTAACAACTTTCATCAAAAATGTTTTGATTGGAGCTTTCCCTTCTCTTGATTTTTTTTTATTCTCACCCAAATACACGAAGTTTTCTTTGCTCTTTGCATAGCACATTATGAATAGTTTTCTGAGGACTTTATTTTTTTTGTGGTAAGGAGCCATTTTTTTTTTTTACACTTCAAAAGTAATTTATGATAAAAGTGCTATTAAAAATTAAATTTATAATTTCATTTAATTGGCAGAATGAGTAGATGTATTTCTATAACAAGAAAGAGGTGCGTTAATTATCTTATTAAACTGGTGTTATTGGTTTTCTTAAAAACACATTCCCAGAACGGAATTTAACATATAGGATTACTAGTCACAGGTAATTATTACATTTAAAAATTCTCTATTTAAAAAACACAACTACTGATAAAAGTCAATCTAGTGAATGATATCAAACATGATGAATCTTCTTCCCTCCTTTCAGTCTACAAAGACTGAAAAGCTTGTTATTGCACAGTACAACTGCTAGATAGACTAATAAATTGTGAATTTGTATTTAAAATTACCCAAAGCAACAAAAATCACAATTATAGTATTGATAACAAAAAGATGGCATACTTTAGTTAGATTAGGTCCAGAACCATGAATTAATAGTGGATGGAAGAAAACTGTATCTCCTTTATCCATATGAAGTGAAACAAAGGGGTGATCATCATATCCCTTTACACCATGATATGCTTTATTCACACCATTCTGAAACAAATTGTGATAAATATTAGCACCAAATATTTAACAACAAAACTAAATAATACAAATGTGTGTGCGCACATGCATGTACGTGTACACACACACACATATATATATTTATTTCAATACAATAATATGTTTATCTCATGAATTACTAGTTTTTTTAAGACTAGTGAAAAACCAAATGATTCTATTGTCACATTATTTCATTTGACTCCATGATGCTTATTGTGAGCAAACATATCATTCTTCCTATTCCAGCTTTGTTTGAAACAGTTGTTAAATAAGATTAATTTTACAATGAGTGTGAGAATAGCAAAGTTTTCTTTCCATATTAGTAGGTAGACAGTTTAAGTGCAGGCCAGAAGATACGAAAAGATCTCAGATAAGATATTTTGTAACAATCGAGCAAAGATTTTTGAACTAAATCATGGACCACAAAGCATATCTAGGAGCAGACATTGATTTTGACCATAATTTAATTATGACGAAGTATAGCTTGAAGAAAGTAAAAAAATAAATATCAGAATCAAGAGATGGAATAAAGATAGGCTAAATAAAAATGAAACAAAGTTAAAATTTGAACAAATCAGGTATTTTCATAAGTTTGTGGATAATGTTGTGGTGTGATGTGGGAACTGGAATGATCATATCATTGGCCTGTATCTTTTTGAAGGAAATTTGTACAGCAAATACTTAGAAACTGGCTGATGCCTGTATTGGATATCATTGGTGAGCACCTTGAATGGTTTATTCAAAATTGAGCTCCACCACACTATGCAAGTGCTGTACAACACTGGTTGGATGAAACCTTTCCTGAAAATGGGATTGTTTGCAGAGACCTGCTGAATGATCACCAGATTTGAATCCAATGGACTTTTCATTATGTAGGTATCTGAAGTCATTGGTGTACAGTGTGAAGATTTGCAATATGACCAATATCATTAATAATATTTGCAATATGATTTGCGATATCACCAGGATTGAGGACAAATGCCCCATGCCATCAATGATCATTAAGGATCAGGGTGTTAAACAACCTGCACCTACAAATCTGTCTGGAATTTGACATACTGAATAAGTACTGCGATTTCACCTATGGTACAGGACTTTTTGGATACTTCTGTGTTATTTCTAACAGAAATTATAACCAATAACTTACACAGTACTATATTTAGTAATAATTTGAAAAATTTCTTACTGCATAAAAAATACGTACCTTCCAGTTTGGATAATCATGTTTCAATAAACTCCCTTTATGAGTTCCTGGAAGAACAATAAGACATCCATTTTCTGTTGTTACTTTTTCCATTGCAGTCCATGCTGCTACTATTTTATTTGCAGGCCGAAATGGAAAATAGTGCAGATCCTGAAAATATTTCATCAAGTTAAACATAAAATTAATTTTAAAAACAATCATTTAAAACACACAGTAAGTAGAAAACCATTTGCCTGCAATTATTAATAATTTATTTAGCATATTTGAAACACCGTTTTAATTATTGGCAGGTAATATTTAAAGAAAAAAATTAGTTATTCTTGTCTTGAATAATTATAGGCTGAAATTACAGCAGTTAATATACACTGAAAGAATTTGGTTTAAGTAATTTTTGAATTTTCTTCTTTAAAATTCAGCCAAAAAAAAAAATCACTTTGTAACAATTCCCCCTAATGTAACCAAAATCAGTGAATAATTTTTTCTTTTTTGTAGTGGGTATACTGACATTCATGTCTGAAATGTAACATTAAATTTTGGGATTTTTACCAAAATTTAATATGTTGAAAACTTGCAGTTTTCAACATATAAGAATGGGCTGTCAGATCTTCGTTCAGCATGAAAATACAAACAAAATATTATGTACTTCTATTAGTTCAAAGTATTATTTCCACACAACTTTCCTCCAATTTATTTAAAGTAATATTAAAAGATTTCTTTTTCTTGTCAATGTTACTCAATTGAGATTATAAATAATAATAATTTTTTAAAAACTAATGAATTTTCTGCTTTTCATGTATGTATACAAATAATGTGCATACAAATAATAGCAGTATATACCTTTAAAATTGTTATTTTATTTATAACTTCATATATTTTTTAAAAAATTATTTAATATATTTTAGTAAAGAATATATTTTTTTATTACTTCTTTTTTTAATTTAATTATATAAATTAATGTTGTATTTTGTGAAACTGCTCTGATCAAAGTTTTACTAAAATCTGGCATGATCCTGCCAGACAAATGCTGCTGCAGTTCATTTATTTTTTCTACAGAGCAGAATATTTACCCATTCCTGATATAATTTGAAGTGTGGTAACAATTTAAATGGAATATTTGTTATTCCTTACTTTACAAATGTTCTTTTCAACTTATTCTCTTTTTCTGTTACAAAGTGTGTTGTTTGATATTAAAACCCATTAAACAAGTTGTATTGATTAGTGAAAAACAATTCGTAGAATTTTAAATTTAGAAAAAAAAAAGAAAAAAGATAATGGATGTTCAGTAGAACTTATATAAATCACAATTTCCTGGGGGAAGACAGGTATAAAATACTATGGTGAGTTTATATACAGAAGGACTTAAAGTACATTTATGACATACTCATGTAAAGCCTTCTTATTTCTTTGATATTCATCCTCAACTATTCCATACATCTAACTACAACAAATATTTACATATTACTTAAAACAAATACCCTGTCTGCATTAATAATACAATAATATTTTATTAAAATGTGATACCTGATGTAGAGGGTGGCGTGAAGTCAATGTGTTTGGATCAGGAGGTTTATTAATAAGCATGGAGTGAACAACATTTATATTACAGCCGATAAAGCTTTCTACATATTCTAATACCTGGAAGAAGAAAATATGAGAAAAACTGTTTACACTATTATAACATTTCTCTATAGAATATTTAAAAAACCACAAACTAAGATTGTAATGTCTTAAGTATATTCCTTGAGTTTTTGGAATAAATGTATATACTTAGCATCATCCATTATAAAATATTACTTTGGGTAGTGAATTACCATTTCATGTAATAACTGATAGTTCTGATGATTGACTGAATTACAATGTCAGTTACAGTTAAGCTATTAAAATATGTGTATTGATTTAATTAATTAATCATGTTCAAAGTATATACATAATTCATCATTTGTAATTGTAAATATTCTTTTAAAAATATTTAGATTTATTTCTAATATTTCTAGATTATTTTCTATGTTTGGTATTATATATCTGTCTATAATAAGATGTTATCTTGCTAATCATTTGGATATACAGTAACAAATATTGAGTGTAATCTAAAAATATAATAGATAATATTCTTTTTTTTGGGAGGGAGGTGGAAATGCATTTATGCATGGAGTGCCGGGCTTCCACTGGTGTCTTTTCAAATTGTCATCAGTAGACTACCGGCTAAAGCCACTCCCCTTTCTACTAGGACTCGACCCAGAACTCTGCTTTACACATTATTTCAGCCCGAGTCTTCCTATACTAGCCTGAGAAGGTCACAATCAAGTTTTCACCTGGCTCAGGACTATCTAGGGAGAGTGTGGTCTGATTCGTCAGGGGAATCCTCAGGTCCAAGAAAGGTGACCAGGACCTCAATAATAATAATAATAAAAATGTTAGTAAACTTTAATATTTAGAAAAATATTATAATCAAAGATAAAAGCACACATTTATTATGAATGATTTTTCAGTAGATTATTACAACTATCAGTTTTTACATGCAACAATACTAATGCATTACCTGATATAATATTGCACTTTATGTTGTTAAATGATGAATCTATGGATTCATGAAGCTTTTAATATAAATTCCTCAGAATTGTGTGAAATGTGGTGCGAGGGTAAGTCAATTATTATCCGCAATGTCGTTATAAATTTTCTTGCCATACAAATAGGAAACTTACATTTTCATAATTTTTCAACATAGTCCCCTTGTATTTCAACGCACTTAGTCCATCGTTGCACAAGCTTCCTGATGCCCTCATAAAAGAAGGTTTTCGGTTGAGCTGCGAGCCAGGAATACACCGCTTCTTTCACTGTTTCATCCGAGATAAGTTGACGGCCCCTTAATGCCTGACCAAACAAGTGATAGCCAGAAGGGGCAAAATCAGGACTATACGGAGGATGAGCCAGTACTTCAAAGTTCAGTTTCTGGAGCGTTTCAGCAGTATGGGCAGCAGTATGTGGACGGGCATTGTCGTGCAACAACACAACACCTTTCGACAGCACTCCTCGGCGTTTGCTTCGAATTGCAGGCTTCAGCTTGGCAGTAAGCATCTCATTGTAATGCGCACTGTTTATTGTCGTGCACCTTTCCTCATAATGTTCCAGTACTGGGCCTTGTGAGTCCCAAAAAATCGTAAGCATCAGTTTTTCTGCGGACGGTTGGGTCTTGAACTTTTTTTGCAGGGCAAATTTGGATGTTTCCATTCCATATTCTGCCGTTTACTCTCCGGCTCGTAATGATGGATCCATGTTTCGTCACCAGTGATGATTCTGTCTACGAAGATGTCCCGTTCGTTACCATAGCGATCCAAATGTTTTTGGCAGATGTCCAAACACGTTTGTTTATGCAACTGTGTGAGTTGTTTTGGGACCCATCTTGCACAGACTTTATGAAATCCATGTCTGTTGTGGAAGATTTAGTTGGCAGAACCGTGATTAATTTGCAAACGACGTGCCACTTCATCAATAGTTACTCGTCTGTCTAAGAAAACGATGTCACGTGCACGCTCAATGTTTTCCTCATTTGTGGCGGTAAATGGTCGTCCGGCTCCTTCATCTTGCGTAACACATTTGTGCAAGAAAAAAACACATTCATTTTAATCCATTCGTAGACACTCCGTTGCGGCAACACACTGTTCCCGTACTGTACCGAAAGTCTTCGATGAATTTCGGCCCCTGATACACCTTCCGACCACAAAAAAACGGATCACTGAAAGTTGCTCTTCTTTGGTGCATACAGAAAGCGGAGCAGCCACGGTTAACGGCAGGGCAGTGATAATGGAACTAACCTAGCAGCATCAAACCTGTACAGATATAACAATAATTAAACTACATATGCGTCAACTACGCAACATGACAGTACTACCAACATAAACAAAAATATAACCAAATTGCGGATAATAATTGACTTACCCTCATATAGTATCTGACTAAACAATATGGTAGCACACAGGGTCTAGTCACACCCCATATATTTAAGTAAACAAACAAATATATAAGAAGAAGTAGTGCTGTCATGCTGCCTCAATGTCGGTAAGAACCAGATCAAGTAAATCATATATAAGGGCAGTAGCATGTATTAATATCTAGAAGACTTTGTACACATCTAAGTATCAACAAATATCGCTTTTATTTTAATACTGGTGTGTGTATGACTTATATGATGTAATTAAAATAGAAAGGTATAAATATAAAAGTAAAAAATATAAAATGAAGTTTAAGAAAATTTAAGCTGTTAGTTGAGGATGTAAGGTTTTGTGTTTAAAAGATTAGTGCAGTGATGGAGAAGTGCATCGAATTGGTCAAGTGTCCAAAAGAAAAAACTGAACTCACTTCAGGACAAAAACAATATTGTTCAAAAACTTCATCCCATAATATATCTTGAACTTTATTATAAAGAGCTTCACCGACCATTCCAAGTTTAGCTAAAGATATGTCTTTCATCAGCGTCATAAAACCTTTTGCAACACGACCTTCACAGATATCTACAAAATGCTGACTGTAAAAAATCAATGATAGGTTAAATTAAAATAAAACAACAGGATTATAAAAACTGATAAATGCTTGCAAACTAAATCCACATAAAAAAAGAAACATACATATATTCAGAGTTGTTCATAATATTCATTCAGAAGTCTTTCAATAAAATTGAAGACACTATGCGAATGGTATATATATTTACATTTTGTGGAATGTGCCCTGTACTAGCTTAACAAACAACAAATATTTTTCCATATAAAAATGTAATATGTAATTAAAAAAATATTCATATTACTCTCCATATTATGAAAAATTGCTGTGAGATATCTATCCCAAACATATTATGTTTTAAAAATATTGTTGCATAAAGTTCCTTAACTGGATTTCCCAAGAAACATGGTTTTTGTGGAAAAAAGAAATAACATTTTTCACTGATTTAATACTACTGAGATGTTCGCATCGTTTTTTTATTGCAAAAATAATAATCAGCTTCAATTCCACTTCTTAGAAATTTGATTATAAGTTTCATCATCTAAAATGTATTTTAAAAATGGTGCTCAGATTATATTATTCTGGCAGTTTAGCCTCCAAAAAGGAATATACCTCTCTGTGTAAAATCTTTTATATCCCAGTTTTGGAGGTAATCGCAAAATTAAATCCAATTCTTAGCATTTAATTTTGATTTTATGAATTTTGAGGTAACACAGATTGATTTTATACAAGCTTAACATTATCTATCAACAGTTTAATGACTAATGTGCTTCGTCCTTTCTATAAAATATTCATGGTGGTCCACAGATTGCTTTAATTTCTTTCACTATTACTGCATTCAATGATCTGTTTTCTCTCCTTTGAGAATTTTTTTTTTAATGCCATCACAAAATTAAGGCTTGTAATTTATTTAACCCTTTTTGATGATTTTGTAACATACGTATAGCTTTAATTTTGCCAACTAGGAATTCACTTAAGATAAATAAACGCCATCCATTGCCTCATGAGATACATTTGTTCATATTCAATCGATGAATTATTGATCCTCATTGTCATTCAATATGTTCATATTGATGTGACGTATATATAACTTTCTTTCCTTAGACAATGGAAAACATTTATGGACAGCTCTGCAGTAGTTAAAAACTAGAAAGGGAGATAAAAATATGTACATCGAGAATGCATAAAATGATTAAATTAGAGATATAGGATGTAACAAATTTAAAGACATTAAAAAATTGATAATAAACTCAATGAAACAAATGATTCCACACTAGTCTAGAGACTGACAACAAAAAATTATTATAATAAATATAGTTTTTTACCGAAACTGTTCTAATAATTCTTTTTTGACCAAATTTCTAATGATAAGAAATCCATTTTCTTCATAAAATTTTCGTTGTTCAAAAGTCAATTTGTTATTTTTATTCAGTGAATATTGGAATTCATTGACCACATTATTTATATTTCCTGAAGTGGTCATATTTATCTGATTCTAAATGTTAAAGATTTTTTATGATGTAACATTTAAATGTAAACTATAAAAAAGAAATACATAACTATCACACACACCCAACACACACACACACACACACACACACACACACATACACACACACAATATATATATATATAAAATTATTAATTAGACTAATGTAAGCAATGATGTAAAAGGATACTGATTGATTACAATTGGATGATATCCAAACAGGCTTACTTCTTACACTGTTTTATGTAGAATACAGTAACTGAAAACTGGATAACAAGTATCTGTAAAAAGCATAAATTTTAAAGTAATTTATTGCATTATAATGTGCAAAAAAATTAAAGTATGCTAAAAACCACAACAGAAATAGAATGAAAATTTCTATCCATATAGAGAATAATGGTATACTGGTATACTGAACTACTGAATTAATAAAAAGTGACGTGATGGGTTGTATAATTAATTTTATTCCAAGCAAGAATGTGTAGTATTAAGAATGCTCGGTGCTAAAGTAAATTTTATTTTCTACCATGAATCTCTAAATTTTTCCAATCATAAATCTACTGTTCCATTGACGTTTTTCATATATTTCTTTAATAAAGCTTGTAATTTTGAACCTTGCAGCTGTAGCTTGATTTAAGGAGCATTACAATAGTATTCTCTAAAGCTATATAGTAATCTTTGACCTTCTTGCTGATAGATACTGAAAAATGGTTGGACTTAAAAACCAGTTTTATCTTATTATCACTTTTTAAAGAGAGTAATTTTAATTCTTCATATATTGGGAAATCTATTTTCAAAACATTTAACTTTCATTTTTTTTTACAAATTCTAGACGTTTTGGATTATACAGGTGTCCCACGAAGAAACTGAGAAAATTTCAGGACATGTTCTACTGGTGAAAATAATGAAAAAGGTTCATATAAACGTAGGTCTGGAAACGATCTGTTTTTGAGTTACGGCTAGCGAAAGATTTCGCCCGGATTTCAGCTCTATTAATAAAACGAAGCCCTATTGCAATTTTTGAGACCCGAATTATTAAGTTGGTGGTTTCTTATGTAATTTGAGCTGGGAAATAAGGTAAAACAGGTACTAGAACTGTAACTCCAGTAGTTTTTAAATTATCTGACGTAAAACAAACTTTCTCCGTTTCTTCGTGGGACACTCTGTAATAAAGCATCCTTTGATATCACTGAATTTTTATTAAAATGGTTCATTGATTTATTACTGTTTCTTTTAGAAGAGAAATAGTTACAAAAATATCATGCACCTTACCGTATGAATGTTATCGCTATATGTAATGTCGTAATCTTTTATAATTATCTTTTAATACTAGTCTATAATCTTATTAAACGGAAAATATTACACTTCTCAAATTATATCTTTGCTGAATAGTTTAAAGCATAATTATATATAAAAAATTAGGTTCTGTTAACAATCATAAATCCGTACGTTATTTATATTTTAAGATTCATGCTATTCCTCAGTACTGTTAAATTATATTTTTAATTCTACTAACAAACTACTTAGTACAGACGATTGAGATAAGACAATTCTCCCCTTAATTTTAACGTGACAGTTCTTTCACGGGATCCCGCATCCTCAGTCATGACGGAATTCATTTTAATAAATCGGACATTAAAATTTACAATAATTAAATTTACGATATTTTAATATGCGATTTAATAAAATGAATTAAATCATGATTGACGATGCGGGATCCCGCGGAAGTACTATCGTGGTAAAATTAAGGTAAGAGATGTCTTATCTCAATCGTCTGTACTAGTTGGTTTATGTTAGCAGAATTTAAAATATATCATTTAACAGTACACAGGAATAATTTCAATTTAAAAAATATTAATTTCAATAAAATTATGTATGTTAACCGATTGTACTTAAAAAAATTTTAAACGTTTGTTAACAGAAAAGTTAACGCGTTAATAAAATTAAATAATATTCTATCGAGTCGAATGTCTTATGTGTTTACTCACGACCCGAAACAGATGCCTCAAATAACTCACTAAAGTGAACACTAATACCACAAATGAAAATACAAATAGAAGATTTAACAAGTGTACCTCCTCGGTATAAAAGAGCTAAAAAATTAAAGCGAATAGTATCTGGTTGTTTTAAAATGACAGTCGACTAATGACAGTTTAAACACTATTAGTCTTAAACATAACCGGTTTAAAGAGACAAATAGTGTTCCTCCAGTAATTAGTTTGTAATTTTTAAGTATGAGGATATAGAAAACTCCTACCTTGCATACAACTTAGCCGGTTGTAGTGTAACTTCATACTAACCGTAGCAGCTAACGTGGTAAAACGGAAGGTGAAGCTGTTCAGCCAAGGTGTATTCCTCCACTGGGGGGAAGAGGGGATGTCTGCGGTTAGTTGTTGGAAAAATCTTAATTTTTAAGGAAGACCACATTTTTTTCTAATATGACTTATAATTATAAATCTACATAGTTTTGTTAAAATAAAAGAATAATAATTTAATACGGTCTAGCGTTACACCGATATACATGCAGGACTGTGTTAGAAGACGTTAAACGGCCTAGCCTTATTCAGCCCCAGGATGGGTATTTTTAAATCTACCGAATCTTTTCCTCTAAATTATTCAAATTTACATCAAAGGACACAATACCTCCTAATATCTTTACGTCCATACCGTAGAGCCGGTATCGTCTAGATTGAAACCGCTTAATACCGATAGAAAGAAAGAGACTAGTGATAAGAGAAAAGTGTATGTGATTCAAACGGGTCTGTACAGAGACTACAAATAGAGATATATGACTCCATCCGAAGGGGTGCCTCAGGTCCCGACTAGGCAGTTGACATCCATCTTGCTCACAATCTCTTGAGAAATTCCAGTGTTATTACCTGAGAGAGCGACTGAACGTTACAGTTCTGTTTTGTAAAATTATTAATGCTACAAGTATTTTACGAAATATAAGACGGATACGTAAAACAGAGTTAATTAAAAACAACATAAAAAGGTTAAACAATCATAAAAAAATTAAACGTTAATATAAAATTAACGTAGGACGGACATAATACAAATTGAAAAATTAGCGTCTTTGAATCATCAGCCGGTTACTTAAATTTAATATCCTTATTTATAATTTATTTCTGTTAACTTACTAGTTAATTAAAAATTGTATAGAGTTATGACAGAAACGTAATTAAAAGTATACGTGATAAACAAAAAAAATAACTAACGAAATAAAATAAGCTTTGCGCTACATATACCGTGGAGTGTTGCAGTGCAAACAATACAGTATAAACTTGTGGCTTCATACAGACCAAAATCAAATTTCAAGTTTGATGAAAACAGTTCAGGTCCATCGCTACGATAATCTGTTAGTACATACTCGTGGTAAATAATTACCTGTAATCGATTAACTAAAATCCGGTAAAAATAAATCCTGTAGATCCAGTAAAAAAAAATCCTGTAAAATCCTGTTATCTGGTTCAATAATAGTCATTAACAATAACACAAGTTCAAACTGTTATTCGTAGATATGAAACACTAAAAATCTACACGGGCATGTAAAGAACTACAACTAGAATAAATTAACATGAAAAAGCTTGTTGAACATATATATGTGAGTTAATACCACCCGAACAATAGTGACCTCCACAGAAAATAAACGCATGCAATTCTTATTTAAAATTTACATATTTGTACTTATTTAACAACATAATATGAATTAATTATAGCACAATTAAAACCAGTTTATCATTCCCACACGTACGTAAGATTAAATATTTTTTGTATAATTCACAAATCAAGAATACATTTAAACATATAACTTTTTAAATGGTTAATGATGTTTTAATGGAACGGTGTGCAAGTTATTATCTCGATTAAACGAGTTAATTGTGAACAAATTAAAGAAATGAATTCGATGAATAATTATCACGTATGATAAAATAAAAATTTTGTGAATTAACAAAAAAAACCAGGTTGGCATTTCTAATAATCCCTTTAAGGAAAACGATCGGCATCGGGAGAATAACCTGAAAAGATTAAAGCTAGACAATGAAAAATCATCGATCAATAATATGATACTTAGGGATTAAAATACTCAAAGTTTTAGACGGAATACTTGTAGAGGGGATCCCCCTTTATCTAGGTAGCACCCTAGGGGGGATTGAGCTATCTTCTGGGAGCGCTTGCTTGTCTAATGTCGCAGTTAATCCGTAAGCAGTCGATTTTTCTTATCATCCATTATATTTCCTTATCCTGAATAAGAAACAAATGAGATATTTTTAGTCAAAACATAACTAATTATGTTTAGGCAGAAACAGTATGATTACATATAGCGGTTTAAATGTTGTTTTTTTTTAATGAATCGTTTAACTGCAGCGTTTTAATTTGCCGTAATATGAAATGCACGTCACACATTCTTCACAGGGATTGACAACTTGAATAGTAACTGACCGGCACACTAATACACAGGAAACGCATCTGCTAGTCGCAATTAAACTGCTTAAAGCGTGTCGCCTGATTTGGAGTATTACCGATAATAAAGACGCGGTGATTTATGCTGATAAATCACCGTGATCTCACGATTTCAAATTTATTGAAATTTTATATAATTATCAAAAGTAAGGTGACAGGTAAGGAGACTTGATTCAAAATAAGTATAAATGAGTTAGTGTATTACAATTATTTGTAAATTTTAAGATTATGATATATTTAAATTTCAGGTGACTTTAATGACGACTTAGATGTAAAACCGCACCGAGAAAAACAAAACAAGGAATGTAGTGCTTACGTTTACAGTATTGTAATAAATCGTTCTACGGCCAGTCTGTAACCGTATTTTAAATTCGGGTGGCAAAGTGGTTTTGAGTAAAGTCCTGTCGTTGGGCATTTTAAGAAAGAATTTTTTATAAACGTTAGGGGGGGTTATTTTTCTGTTTTTGAAATGATTCCTCTGCTTAACTCATTACATACCTCTTATGTCAGAATTCCATCTACCTCTAATATAATACAATCAGTATAATAATACGTCTTCCCCTAGAAATACGATAAATTCTAGTAATATTAATACACAACGTCGACGATCAAACCGATTCTAATATTTTAAAAATATCAAACGACGATTCCCTCTTCCAGAAAAACATTAACCCCATAAACTTTCTTCCCGTATAAATATTCAACGCCTAAGCGATTAGATCGAAGAGCTTGAAATATTTCTTTCCGACGAGGCACCAGATTTTGCACGTTTTTCAGAATCATCTTTTTTCTTATTCGATTTCAGAATCGTTTTTCTTATCATCTTTACGGAATAGTCAAGTAATTTGTATGACAGTAAAAGGAAATATGAAACTTGTAGGACATTTTTTAAAGATCTAAAATTATTGATGGAACCTCTGTTAATTACAAGCAAATAATTTTATGAAATATCTTCTTTATGAATGAAATTTCCTTTCTTCCCCTTCTAATTTAGAAGTAATTGTTTCTTAAGAGGATTATGCTTTCATTTAACCGACTCTCTTAAATAGCCGAATGCAGTCCAGGGGATGGCACTGAAAAAATTATCTGTTAGAAATTAAGTATTAAAAAAATCAAAGGTTAAAATCACATAAAACTGTGAATTATAACGCTGTAATAATTTATATGATATACAAAATTCTATTGTGGAATGAGAATCATGAATTCACGAAGTACACAAAAAAATCTCACGAAATTCAAAAACATATCTTACTTTTTTAGTCATAGTTAACGGTGTAATTACGCATTTATAATCTAAATTAATAACTGCTAATATAATCTGAAAATATCAAAACGTAATGAACAACTTACTGCGTATTTCATCTTCACAAGTCTCATTGTTAAGACATTGAAGTACTCCATCTGATACTCGTGTAGGAAACGTGCTATGTGTGAAATTTTTTAAGGCCATAAACACTAACATCAACAACAAACAGTACAAAATCGAATAATGATTCTACGAGGATAGTTTGGAAAGTTCTCTGTCTGACGGAGAAAACAAAAAGATTTTTCAGAAATTTTTATTTCTATTTTTCAATATAGTTCCTTTGCAGTTCAATAAATTTAGATCGACAATTTTCCAACTTTTTAATACCCTCAGTATTATGTGATTTGTCAAACTCAGTAAAATAAGCGCTAGTCATGACTATTCCTGTAGGTAGAACAAATTTCGTTATCTTTGGCGCATTTCACTTGCTACCACCGACTGTTTGGTCTTTGATGTGTAATAGTTAATTTATGTTTTATCTACTGTTACAAAACATCGAAGAAATTCAGCGGAATCGCGTTTAAATAAATCTAAACGTCTTTGAGAAGTGTTCAGTAGAATGCATTTTTTGTCGACTGCAAAGAAACGCGGCGTTCATAGAGCGGAAAACCCTTTCATACACAAAACATCGTGTAAAATGTAGTATTCACGGTAAATAGAGATGTTTGGGACATCGGCATGGACTCGTATCTTCAGTCGTCGGTTATTTAATGCGGCAAAGTGGATTTTTGTGACAATTTCGTCGGTCATGGTGGTTTTCGGGCGTTCCGAGGTTTCATCATCTTAAACGGATGTACGACCAGGTTTAAATTCAGGAGCTCATTTCTTTACCATTGAAAACGAAGGAAAGAATCTTTTTAAGTAGACTCCAATTCTCTTTGCATGTCCATTCGGGTTAAACTTTTTAGAACAAAATATATTATAACAGCTCGAACTTCATTTTTCTCCATTTTTCAGGACATGCCAAAACTTGTTTATTTTACTCGCTATAAAGTACAAACAAGCAACTAAACGCACCCGTCCGAAAAACGCAATCGGAGCGCAGATCCCCTTCATCACCACACTACCGACCAATAGAAGCGCAGCTACCTTCCTCACCCAAAATCCCACCAAACAATCAGAGCGCAGCTCCCCCCTCACCCACAGACCCCACCAACCTCTCGCCGACCACCTCTTCCCCGCCCATTACCGCCACAGCACCTTGGTCTACCATCTTGGATCCTCCTACCCTTAGTCTGCCATCTTGGATTCCTCCCCCTTCCCTAATCCGCCATTTTGGATCCCATCACTACCGCTCCCATTAGTCCACCATATTGGATCCCCATCCATTCTCCCCTCCACCTTAATCCGCCATCTTGGATCCTTCTACATCCACTCTTCCCCTCACCATAGTTCACCATCTTGGATAACTCTCCCACCAGTCTGCCATCTTGGAATTTTCCTTTTCTGCGCCCGCCATCTAGTAACTTCCTTTTATTTTCAGCCTGCCATTTTGGAATTTTCCTTTTTTCTTCGTGAGAAATTCCCTTTTTCCCCTGTGGGAATTTCCATTTTTTCACTTATGCTATTGGCGCGGGAGATTTGAAATTCTACAAAGTTGACTGGGTAATTATTTATTGTACGCATTAAATATTAATTATTTGTTTCAATACTTCAAAGGTTGGTAGCACATCAACTGATTATAGTCCTCTGCTATGACATTACAGGTGAGCGGTAGAATGAAATAATATTTCCATTACCGTACTTCTCTCACGATAACCTAACCCAACCCTCCCTGAGAATGACCTGGAAAGATTGAAGAACAAGTACATTATTGAAACGATCTAAATGAACTGTGAGCTGGGTTTACATAATTCGAATCAATCGAATGATTTCTGTGGGGACTGCGTGTAAGGCTACGTGTGGACACTCCGTACGAGGATGTTTTTGGAATCGACCTAATCTATATCTCAGTAACTGATGGTTATAGTAAGGGGTGTGCTTGTGTGTTTTATAAAACATTTATTTTATTCGTCTGCATTAAGCTTAAGGTTAGGTACGATATAACAATCAGACCAGTTGAAACCAGCTTATCTTCAAATTCACATCCGGTTATGTACACGACATTATCTCCCAAACACATTCGGTCGACCTTGAACATGTTTACCCCAGCCACGTCTTCTAACAAACGTAATCGGAAACTGCTTACCCGGTATTGTACTAAATACAACGGGTTTCACCAAATAGATTTAAAAAACGTCCATAAACGATCATTAAACAAACATAAAAGTACACGATTCAAATATAAAAACAACGTAAACAAACATTGTTCAAGGACATTTAATACAAGGAGCGCTAGTGTCGCCGTCCGTCATCATGAAAATTCCCTCAGGGTGTTATCATCCTAATTATTCTTTTAGACTTCAAATATTAATGTAATATTTCAAAGATTGGTAGCACATCAGCTATTGTAGCCGTCTGCTTGAGCACAAACTGCAAAACCTAATTTAAAAAGATAAATGTATTAAACACTCTCGTCACCATTCGCAACATAATTTGACATTGGATGGATCCCGTATCAGATTACATCACGGGCCTTAAAAAATTTTCATCCTTTTCATCCAGCAATGAGAATAACTATTATTAAAAAACAATAGTTGTACATTACTGTACGAGGGGGTTTAGAGTGTTTTTGTTTTGTGTATGTATGCGAAGATTTGTGTTGCATGTGTTACGATTCATGTTTCTTTTCCTCCTTTTTATTTATATAAATAAAATTATAACTGTCTAGTTTTTCTTACTCATTGTAAATCAAATAAAGTTATTTATATTCGGTTGGTCTTGTTAACAGCTGATATTTTATATTACTCGTGTAACAATGTGTCTAGTTCTGTATTGTTCAGTCCAATTCCACTCTTCAGAGACTCAAGATGTTCATATCATTAATGCATAACTAATTAATTTACAGCAATGTCACATATATGAAGTATGAGTTCAAAGATTACAATAAAAATAATTTGGAATATGAGCTAAATAAGAACTTTTACTTATTTCAATGAACCAGCGAATAATTGAATATTTAGAATAATTAATCCAAACCAAGGTATTAAACCAAGGCGGATGTTATTCGAACATAGTTTTTTGGTTCTCCGACCGCGGATACACGCTCTGAAATTTCAAGAATCTTCATATCCCACAAACTTCATACGATCAGGGATCGCAACAATTATATCTACAACATTATTATTGTAATATCTTTTTAATTTATTCTACAATTATTTACATTGTTTCATCATTATTGTAATATCATTTAATTTATTTCACATTTAATTTACATTATTAATAATTTACATTAATTTGAGTTATTAATATTATTATAGAAAAAGAGCAATTAATTAGACAAAGAGGATCAGTAAATGCCTCTGTAACGCGGATTAGCACATCTATTCGCAATTATGTTCCTTCACAAGGTGATATTCTCACCTTACAAATTAAAATAAGGGATCTTCTTGAGTTGCGAAGCAAATATGAGATTATACAATTAAAAATTGAAATAGAATTTGACGACGATGTTTTATCATCGGATCGTATACAAGTCGAGGTAGACTTGCGTACGGTTAAAATTGCTACATTTAATAAATAATAGTCAAAGATCATCTACTCAAGAATTTAGTTCTAATACAATTAAACAAACACAACAACCCATTAATATACCTTTTTAGAGGTAATGCATTAGAGTACTATTTTAATATATTTATTGATTTAGTACATAATATTCAAAAATTACACTATTTACATTCGGTTTGAAAGATGAAGCCTTAGCTATCAATAAAAACCTACCATTGACAAATGAAAATTATATTATTGCACTAGAATTGTTAAAAACACGATTTGACAACAAATATATAATTGCACTTCATAATTCTGATCGCATTTTAAGGTTAGATTCTATAAAAAGAGAATCAGTAGACGCTTTATCTAAATTAATTAATGAAATTTTATCATATGTGAATTTGCTTGAAGCAATGCATCTTCTTGTTAACACGTATGAATTTATTGTCGTCCTGAATGAATTTCTAACGTCAAAATTGGACTACAACACCTCAAGAATATGAAAGGAGAAATTGTCAAATCAAAGGTTTTCCACCTTTAAAAATTTCATAGAATTTCTTAATTCCAGACAACTTCTCAAAAATATTAATGCATTCACTTCAAAGCAAGTGAAAACAGAAAACAATGCTAAAGGACAACGTTATAACAATTTAACCAAATTTTTTACCAACCGCTTTACCTTAAATTCTAATACGCAACATAAAAGAAAAAATGTTAGTTTTTATTCAAGATTTAATTTTAATCAATGTTTATTTTGTAATTCAAACTATCATTTACCATATTCTAAAGAACTTTTAAATTTGTCCATTGAGGATCGTAAAGCCTTTTTGGGGGATAATAATTGCTGTTCTAATTGTTTGTGCGAAGGTCATTCTATTAATGAATGTCATTCAAAATATCGATGTCACACTTGTAATAAAAAACATAATACTCTCTTCATATGGACAAAATCAATGATTCAATATTAGTAGGCAATAAGTCTGAAATTAATACCTATTGTTCATTTAAGAATCAAACGAAAATATAATTTTTTTAACAGCTATATGTAACACCAATGATATATATGGAAGTTCTTATTCATGTAGACTCTTATTAGATTCTGTTAGCAGGCAAATTGCCCGAAAATTAGGACTTATATTAAAAACTATCTTCCCATTTTAGGCATAAACAACTCATTATCACAATCTGAATACAGTGTTAAACTTACATTGAACTCTCGATATAAAAACTTTTCATTCGAATTGCAATGTGCCCTCCTTCATACACATTTGATATTTCACATTTCAATCTACCTCATAATATATTTCTCGCAGATCCTAATTTCAACATAGCAGATAACGTTGACATTCTGATTGGAGCTCATTTCTATTTCAATTTTACCTTGCCTGGGAAATTCATTCGAAATTCTAGATATCCTATTATTCAGGAAACTTACTTAATGGTTGCCTTCCTAATAACGCCAAGGACAATAATACCGTTGCATCTTTTCTTGCTTGTAACACTCATAAAAATATCTCAACTATATCGAGAAATTTTTGGAAGTTGAAGAAATTAAAGGTGAAAGTTAAAGAAAATTCAACATGTGAAAAACACTTTCATTCTAATACTACTCGATTTAATCAAGGCAGATTTGTGGTATCGTTACCAAGCAAAACTAATAACATTCAAATAGGCGATTCCTTCGTTAACGCTAAAATAGATTCTTATCTTCAGAAAGAAAGCTAAGTAACAATACCAATCTTAAAAAAGATTATTCCGCTTTCATACAGGAATATTAAAATTTAGGTCATACGTCACTATTCAACTCCGATGATTTGTTAATTAGTAGATTAAATGTGTGCTATTTACCTCACCATCCAGTATTTAAGCCTTCTAGTTTGACAACTAAACTACGAGTTGTTTTTGACGGCTCATCTAAAACCACTAATGGCCTATCCCTCAGTGATACTTTATTAGACCTGTAGTTCAACAAGATTTATTTTTCATGTTTAGATTCAGGATTCATAATTATGTCATTATTTCAGACATACGAGTAACAAAGATGTATCGCCAGATTAGTTAAACCTAGCGACTTCAATTTACAACGCATTTTTTGGCGCGATTCTCCGGATCAAGAGATAAAACACTAGGCATTATGAATTGTAACGTATGGAACGGCTTGTGCACCATACGTTTTTTTAAAGAGGTGGAGGAAGTCAATTTACGGGCGCCTAGGCAGTGTCAGGCTCGCTAACAGGGGTTCCACAAGGTGTTATTAAGTGCGTATATATACCTGCGCACTAAAGACTAAACGTCCACCCCTGGCTTCCCACCCTTCCTGGAACAGCTTAAGGAAGTATTTCATCAAGAAGGGGGGGGGGTGATACGCCCTCATACACAGTCATATACCAATCATGCACAGAGCAAGGAAAAACAAGAATCACACACATCACGCCACAAGCACACCACAACAGATCGACAAACATGCATCATACACATCAAGCACACAAGTCTTTCACACTACTTACTGGAGGCCGCAATCGAGTACACAGGCAGAGTGCCCCCAGCCTCATCGCACTCAGACGATCCCCACATGCACAGGGAACCCCCTAGGCGCTCAGCTGACGGCCTATCCGCCTCCGCACCCTCCGACGCCTCATTTTCGAGCGAGACTCCTCCCAGGCTCTTATTCTTCCATGACCTTGTTTGTAAATCCAGACATCGCCTTCCAGTTACTCTCCTATTCTAGTAGCACAGCTTGGACCTCCTCAGGCATGAACATAATCTTTCTATGGGTATTTCTCAGCAATTCCACTCTCGCATCCTCAAAACTGAGGCAGGAGAAAAAAACATGCAAAGGAAGAGTCTCCTCTTCGTCACAAACTGGGCAAGAATCAGAGTAGTCCAACCCAAATCTAAATAGGTAGGATCTGAATCCTCCACGGCTTGCCAGGAACTGAGTAGATCGATCCCTATTCAGACGCCCAAGTACTGTATTGCAGGTGTTCAATTCTATTCTATTTCAGGAGGGCAATTCTTTGGCCCTCTAAGGTTAGTATCAGATTGGGTCTCGTTCTCGCAGCCGAAATTACAACTACTTCAGTTTTATCTGGGGCCATTCGCAGCCTTGCACCACGCATCCAATCATTTATTGTGCAACAGGCACTGCGAATGAGATCCGCAGCCTCTCTCTTGGAGCCCGCTTCCACAACCAATGCAAGATTGTCAGCATAGCCGACGAGACTGACCTTTGGGAGGAGCGGTAGACGAAAAACCCCATCACAGGCCGTGTTCCAAAGGGTTGGTTCAAGCACCGACCTCTGCGGGACTCCCCTATCAACAACACTCACTATTTCACCATCTTCATCCTGACAAAACAGACTGCGATAGTACAATTAAAGGCGTTTTTCACATAAAATATGACTAGCACACACATTTTACCAGATGTTCTATTCGGGCCACCTCGTTTAATTCGTTCAGCCGTCGCAGACAACGGATACTGCGTCAAGGGCGGACTTACCCCCACGGAAAAATTATTGGTTCGCGGAGAGTCCGCCTTTCTCTTCCACGGCTCTGACTAGTCTCGCTGGGTCATCCGTTCAAAATTCTTTGCCAAGACGTCTATCATGGCCAGCGGTCTGAAAGATGAAGGGAGGTCAGGGTCCCTCCCAGGCTTAGGTATCAGTACAAGCTTCTGCCTTCTCCACTGCTCCGGGAATATACCCTTCTTAAGGCAGGAGTTATAAACCTCTAGTAGTGCCTCCAGTACAGCCCGGGCCGCTTCTCTAACCACCAGGACCGGAAAGAGATCCAGACCAAGGGCCTTATCAGCGGGTATACGCTTCGCAACGACGGCAATCTCGTCTCTAGGGAACAGTGGAGGGGTCTCCACGTCGCTCCAGTCAAGAGGCGGGAGCACATCCCCATGGGGGAAGAGGCCTCTTTTAACTATAAGCCTATATGGCATCTCCCAAGGGTCAGAGTCCACCTCAGACAATAGTCGCCGCCAGCACGCCCTTTTCGAGTATAAGTATAATTTCGAATAAGTAGGCTTAGCTGTTTCCTACATTCTGTGTACAGCTCTTTCAAAGAGTATTAATACGCCCGCGACGCCAGTCTCCTAAAGCAATGACATTCCTTTCTCTTCTTGGCGATTTCAGGCGTCCACCAATATAGTGGTCACTTCTACAGTTTATTTTAGGGTGTAGTCGGGAACAGACTTTTCGAAGTCAGTCCACAAGGTGAGCGGCCTTCTCTTTCCGCAGAGGCGATCTTTCTAACGCCTCGTAAGTTCAGGGCCCCGGCGAAAGCCAGTGGGTATAGGCCTCTGATACTCCAGCCTTGTACTGAAGTCCGCACACCACCTCCAGTATTATCAACAGCGAGCGTCATGACAGTAGCCTGGTGATCGCTGGCTGTGTAGCCTTCCAGATCCTCCATCCACGAATCCGGTAAGATAAATCCGGGATAGCGAAGGTCACATCCACAACTGATCCGCTAGTGCCTCTTCTAAAAGTGTAAACTCCACCGGTTTTCAAGCACACCAGATCGTGTATGGCAGCGACATCAGATCGTGTATACCTCGAGCATCCGTCCTGACCGAGCCCCAGACAGTCGATCATGCGTTGAAGTCTCCGGCAAGGAGGGCAGGCCGTCTACCAGCAAGATCCCTGGAGATCACCACCAGAGTTTCCTTATATTTGTCAGAGGTGGTGTTGGGCGAGAGGTAGCAGGCACATAAATACATCCCGCCAACCAACGTCCTAGCAAAGCCGATGCCCCGATGGACATTCCATGGGAGCGGTGTATAAGGCCACAGCGTTGCTCCGCTATCCTCAGAGTAGATCCAGTCCGGTCGAGCACGAGGAGAGTACGGCTCGGAGACAAGCGCAATATTCGCGCCCATCTCCGAGGTGTATTTGGTCAGCATGTCATGTACCGAAGATGAATGGCTCGTATTAACTTGGTCGATCTTCATTAACGGGCCGATGACTGTCCGGTCCTCCCCCGGCTCCCAATGCTATTCGCCTTTTTAGCCCCCTCAGGGCATGTGGCACCGCCAGTGCAGTGTCCATCCGCATTGTAAGTCAGGCACTTCGTTGACCTTCTATAATCCGCCGCTCAGTGTCCTTCGCCACAATTTAAACATGCAGATGCGCGGTCCACACCTTTACAATTCCTGGCCGTATGCCCAGTCACCAGGTAGTGATAACACCGCAGAGAGAGATCCAAGGTGTCTACCCTACAGGAGATCATTTCATACCCGGTCTTTTTGTACAATAGGGGTGGCATACGACGCCGGGAGCCGACAGGTCGCCACTCCAGTCTCACTGATTCCCGGCCTAATATGTATCTTCAGGTCATCTGGCAGTGTTTGCCCAGAAGCCACAGCAAGACCCTGTAGGATCTCGGGAGCTTGTATGTCGTTCTCCAGATCCCGAATCCGGAGAAAAACAGTCTTACTCTTTGTGTGGACATTCCCACTCTTTATTACATAAGATGCAGCCTGTATAAAGGCTCCCGAGGCTTTCTTTTCCTCCTTAACCTTAATCTCCATCTTATCCTCGGCCTTGCGAATAGACAAGATTTTAGTATTTTCCGTAGCGGTAAACCCTATTCTGACCGGCTTCAGCAAGTCCGCATACGACGCTGTTAACTTGACTATCAGCGTTATGCTTATTTTCATCAGGCTCAGCACTGCGCCACGCAACAGGGAATCCACCTGTCGGCGCGATAATATGATACCGGTGCCCGGTCATCTTCCCCTCGCACTCAAGAATTTTCCGGAACGTATTTTGTGGCCGTATCACGTCCAAAAATCTTCATTTGCGACGGTCCAAAGCAGCCTCCACTACTGACTCTGGCTTTCTCGAAAGCAAATCGACCAAGGATTTCGCCAAGTCGGCGCCGTCGTCCGAATCAACGAGCGCCACATGGAATCTGTTAGTAATCAACGCATCATCGCCAACCGACAACGCAAGGCATTACCGATTATGGAATAAAGGAACCAATTACCAAAAAGCTCAGTGTACTAATACTTTCTCTTTTTGGCGATTTGAGGCGTCCACCAGTATACCTGCGATGGCCCCGTTCCACAGTATTAAGAATAAAAATCAAATACTTCTTAGTCGTTTGTTATTGAAGGTAATCAATGCTTTAAACGTACATTTCGATGAAATACTCTTTCTTACATACAGATTCTACAATAGCATTACACTGGATTCAAGGACAATCATCTAAAAAACTTGCTCAGGTTTGCCGCCGACAACACTGTTCTGCCTTAAAGCCAGGCTTATTCAGTAGCCATGCAAGCTGAGGGTGCCTAGCAGCAATGGTATTAAGCACTTTACCCTCCTTAAGCTCGTGTATATCAATAATCGCTAAAGTGTTGACTGCACCCTCGCTCCTGTCTGGAATCCCAACAAGAGTGTTCCTGAATGCCTTCTTTGGCCAGTTCTTTTTTTATAAAATCAACAGTCTGAGTCGAGGGCGGACCGTTGTCTAGGGCATCACTGATGGGACAGCCTGTAGCGACCACCGTCTGTGTGACCATCTCCAACGTTTGTTTGTTACCAGTAGTAACCGAGAAAGCATTAGCCACCCTCTTCAAATCTTTCACAGCACTACTGTTAGATCTTTAACATTTCTTTTAACGTTTTTATCTATGTTCTTTTGAGGCTCTTTCGCTAACCGTTCAAGCCTCCGAACCAGATCTTCCATCTCTGTAGGAGTCTGCTTGTCCTCATACTTAGCCACTAGATGTCTAATTCAAATAGCAAATGAAAATGAAAATGATTTTCCATTAGCTTGTAAGGTCATTCGAAATGATTTTTACGTTGTTGACCTCATAACAGGTTCAGATAACTTAAATGAAGTTATTAAATTCAAAATTGATATTTCTAAATTATTACAACAATACGGGTTTTCACTGCATAGATCTTTTTTAAAATAATTGCATAATTTCTTCTTCTGATCACAATTCTTCCATTCCTTCAAATCAATAACAGAATTTAAGTACTTTAGGAGTTCTAAGGAATAATTCCTCAGACACACTACATTTCCAAATTATTCATTCTAAAAAACACACTAAAAGAAATATTATTTTCATCATAGAAGGTGTGTTTGATCCTTTAGGACTCATTGATTCTATTGTTTCATCACAAACTTTTTATGCGATTATTGTGGCAACTCAAAATTAATTAGAATCTACGACTACATGGCATCGTTTATACGGCCCGACGATCATTTTCCTCTTTGTTCCTAGAATCGATTTCGCCTACTAAGCTAAACAGCGATATGACAGGTTATACATTAAAATAAAACTAATTGAAAGTTATATTCACTGCGGCCGACGAAGTTGAGGACCTGTTAAAATACGTCACTTTCTATTATTAATAATAATTATAGCCGACAGTACGACGAACAGACATAAACAGTATCGGGACGAGTAAATAAAAAGTAGTATTTGGTGATGCTAATATTTACGGTGTACATTTTTCACACACTCCCTTTTCATATGAATACACTCATATACACATGTCCACATATAAACAAATACATTCTCACATGCAATTCCTACACAAAAAATTCGCATAAGCACATACAACAATATACGAGCACATTCTAGATATTTTTATTATTTTATAATATTTTGTTAATTTTTAATTTACACAGAAGGAATATATTTTTAAAGTAGAATAGAAATAAGGAAAGAAGTTTTTTTATTCCGACCGTTACAAATATATAAATTGTTCAAAAAATCGCTTTATATGGACTTGTTACAAAGAATTTTGTTTCGTTGTGCTAATTTTTGTTTTTCCTTTTTCATAACAGAATCTACTCGGTGGTAGAAACTGCTTAAAATTTTCAGATTAGAATGCGCTACCCTTAGTTAATGTTACAATTTTCCTGCATATTACTTAAACTCATCTAGTTTTACTACCAGTAAGTAGATTTGTTTACTAAGAAACATTTTTGAAGATGTAAAACTAATGTTTAATACCAGATCGAGTAGCTGCTACTTTTTATTCGCTTGTCTCATCGAAACAAGATAAGATAATCGTTTTCAACTATGAATCTTTGTCATAGTGATGACACTGTATTATAAATAATAAATTACGGTTAATTTTACCGTAAAAGAAATGATAAATTAATAGAATAGCTAACAATATGTAACAAATAAACAATTATAGTACAGTAACTGTGTCGGGGGACTGAAGAAAAAGACCCTAATTGTTTGAAATAAAAATTCAACTTCTTAAACACGGTTTTTATTTTTTTATTATAGAACGACCTTGTAATTTGTAATTGTTATTCCGCCTGAGAAACCCGAGTACATTATTTTTATCTTTTTTTAGAATTAAGGCAGACTAAAAGTAACATTATAATATATGTAAATATGTGTAACAACTCTGCAAAAGAAAGAAAGAAATTTATTTTTATCACAACGTAACTTACGTCTTTATATAAAGAAAACATATCTAACATTTTTTTAAAAATTCACATTATTATTTTATAGAGAATACAATATTATTTTAAACTCACACTATTATTCAACAACTGCTTTATATACGCGTATCAAAACAACAATTACAATTCTTTAAGATGAAAAACGAATTACGTCGACAGGTTGTTATAATAAACAAAGACATTCTCAAAGGATAATCTGTACGAGAATGGAGTAAATGCAGAATCGCTTACGGTCAGTATATTTTCAAAAAAATAAAAATAAAAATATTCAACATTATATTTCAGTAATTATAGCGAGAGATAAACTCAAAAAAAAAAAAAAACATTCTTTGTATTTAGAATTTAATAAGATTTCAACGGTTTCGTTTTTAAAAAGCCAATTCTTTAAAGCGCTTAATTTCATAGTCGTTTTATCAATACTTTTAATCTCCATTGGTAACATGATAAATTGTAGGGAATATTTATTCATTACTACTTTTAAACATTTTACATTTAGGTTTTGGAAAAAACATATTCTCCTTATTCCTCCAAATCCTGTTTTTATTATAAATTATAATAAAATTGCCACTTTAAAAAAAAAATCTTCGGTGTTTTAAAAACAAATAAGTGCCTTGTGGGAAGAATGTGTAAAACATAAAATAATGGAAAACTATACTCATCTTTTTTTTCCCTTAGTTGTTCGAATTAACTCTTTCTGAGTACTGCTAACTGGTTTTAAAAGCACCGCATAAGAGAAAATATATTATTTTTACGTACACTTATTGTACGCATTTGCCGAATAAAATATAAAACTAAAAATTTGTAATAATTCTTTATTTACTGATGAAATTTGCTCAGACCGTTTCAAACTTCTGTCCGATATTAAACCTAAATATTTATAAACATCAACAGCATAATTTTTTGTAACAATTAATTAAGTACGAGGTCCCTCTTATAAAACAATAACATTTAGAAATGACATTATTTAAATTACCGACAATGTTACAATTATTTATAGAAAAATTCATTATATTTGTTTTTTTATAATCTGTAGCCGTTCCATTTTTACTAAACCAAACCCTAATTACAATCAAATCCTCCTCGAGCATATTTCTATTACTGTTTAAACTGCCGCTGGTATAAACCAAGGCAATATTATCAGCAATTCATCATAAAACCGTCCATCACAAAAACTGTAAAAATATATCGTCCGAGAGAACAGAGTCCTGTGAAACCCCAAATTTAATAGTTACTATATAACTTTTTATGTTATTTGTCTTTACACACTGTTGTCTATTACTTCAATAACTTTTAAACCAACGATTAGCAATCTCTGTAATCCGATTTTATTTAACTTTTCAATCGAAATTTCACGCTCAATCGAGTCAGATTCTTTAGAAACATTTATAAAAGGGTCAGTTACAAAGCTTTTATTATTTAAACCCTTATAAATATAATTTAACACAACAAAGCAGATTCAATACTCATTTTATCCAGTAACTGATTTTTGTTAAAAAGCTATGCTTATATAACAAATTCAATAGTCTGTCCTTGATCAACTTTTCTAGTATTTTAGAAAAAACAGAAAGCCAGGTTGCAGGTCTATATTTTGCCATATTAAACAAACTATCTCCCTTTGGGACCGGCTCAACAATTCTTGTTTTAATATTTGTGGGAAAATTTCAGCAAAAAGATTAGGGTTAAATAAAAACGAAAGAACATAGACTACGTTTGGTATTATAGATTTAATAATATTATTAGAGAAACGATCAAAACCAAAAAGAATTGTTTGCTTTTAAACTGTAAACAATATTAAGAATTTCAATATCTTCAACTGGATAAAAAAATAAATTATTAATAGCAATTTTTTAACAATTTTTCTTTTAACTTAGCAACATCACCAAAATAATCGACAGACTACTTTATTTTAATGATACTATCCAAAAAAACTCATTCAAAGCACTATCAATATCGACAGAAAATCTGCATATTCTTCCACCACTTTCAATTCTTGTAATTTCCCATTTGATTGTTGACCGCTAATTTCATTTATCAATCTCCAAATAAAAGAACCGAAAAAATGAATCGAATAAATTAGGTGGAAGCAGGATAATAATCTAATTCTACACTGTATTACATTCAAGAATATGGTACACGGTTTTTAAGTACATTGTGCTTTAAAAACCGTATTCGGTTTAATCGAATAAATAATAAAATGTCAATACAGATAATACTTTTCAGTATTATTAGATAATAATAACTTAATAAAATGTCCGCTTAAAAACACTGTAGTCCAACGGTGCTTGATTTAAATTTCTATGTACACAGAAACAAATACGTAAATATTTTTTACTAATTACCTTCTCTTTCGCCCTTACAGCGTATTTTTGAACAGATTTGGCAATCAAAGAACCCTTGCTTTCCACCATCTTGTGATCGCTACTGAAAAAACAACTAAACCGCTTTCATATTCCTTCCACCGACTAAACTAGAAAAGGGAACGAACAAGGAATGTTCCATACACACGCGTAGTAAAAAAAAAACTACCATCCACCAGCACGCCAGGGTCGGCACTGCGGGAGCGACAGTCCTTTCTCTCCCTTGCAGCCTCGCGTGCTGCTTCCAATGCGCGAATGCGCACAACAGCCAAACACTACGTCGCTGGAACTGTGAAGCGCACAGTTCCACGCAAGGATTTTTGTATTTTTTTCATAAATTGGGGTATGACTACTGACATTAAGCTTAAGGATTATATATTGTACAAGTATAAAGAAAAAAGGACTCATTATATTAAATGTTATCGATAATATCAAGTGGAAATAGGGGGTGCTGCAGTTCCACAGTGCATATACGCGAGCCGCCACTGCTAAAGTTTAATTAAAGAATTATCTGTAATATTCAAGTCACTCACACTCATCTGACACTTAGACTCCCGATGTTTTTTGTTCCATCTCACAAACATATGATCGATGGGAGTAGAAGGATATGTACTAATCGTCATTGGTACAATTACCGTTGATTCCGATCCGTTTGAATCGAATATATAAATAGTGATTCGTAAATCTACATCTCATAAATAAATCCAATCTCCAAAAAAAAAAAAATTATATTGTTTAAAAGAACCATTTCCAGAATAATTTTCACATCGTTAAAAAAATTTTGCAAGTCACCTTTTATCTATCTATAAACAGCAACTAAAGTAAAAGAACAAACAATGTTAATTTCACAGTTTAACAAAAATCTGCTAGTTCATTTTAATTATTATAATCCTTTGAAATAGAATTTAAAAAAAAATTGCAGTAGGACCATTAATTTTATAAAAACCAAGGATGTTAAAAAAAAATAAAAAGCACATTTACATAATAATAAAATATGTATGTAATAATTATCCTGTAATAATTAGGTAATTCAAATTTACATAAATTTTTGGGTTACAAGAAATCAGAGTAGAGAAATCAGAGATAGGTAGGTAGTTAAGTAGGTAGGCAGGCCGGCACAGACAAACAAACAAACAGATAAATAACATTTGAAATTTTATTATTACATAATTATTTAAAAAAAATAATAATTTAATTAATAAATAATAAATTTATTATTTATATATTAATCTATCATTTGTACAATAACTATTTATAATAGCTATTTATTTAATAACTACTTATAATAATTACACAATAATTTTTAAATAATATTAATATAACGGTTTAAGCACCTGACATGAGTCACAAATTACTTTTGAAAAAGATATAGCAATTTTTAAGAATAACAAGCTTCAATACTAGACTTATTAAGGGAAGTGTGAAGTGAAGTGGGTTTTCCCTCACCTATTTACAAGTCAAATGTACGGTTGCATATTAGGATGCCAATCCTATTGGAACATAGATGATATTCAGCCCTGCAAATGACATTTTCACTTTGTTGATTACAACGACTGGGTGTTTATTGAACATCATTACTTTCAGAGACTATAACTGGCCCCTCTTGCCAAACAGTACTTTACAAGTTTATAAGTCACAAGAAAGCCTGATACAGTATTTATGCAATAATTTTATATACTCCTTTCTGTTGTGAAACATACATTATGTGCACTGTTTCAACTCGGTTGAGAGTAACAGAATAGAATTATACATAATTTAAATTGTGTAAGGAATGGTAGGTTTGGTATTTCATAAATAACAAATAGGAACTCTTCCTGCATTCATTTAGAATAATCAAGGAAAAACACGGTAAAATTCACAGAACAGAATGGCATATAAAGTACAAGACAATAAACAGAAAGGGAAGTGGTTATAATAGATAATAATAGAGTAAATTTAAAAGAATTATGATATTTATTACAAGTATAATGAAATAATAAAGTGCAGCCTCTTAAAAAAAATAATAATAAATAAAATTGGTACAGAATAAATTTTGAAGGTATTAATTGATAGATAAATGAAGGTACCTTCAAGTATTGGTAAATATTACATATTAATTGATAAATATTTGACTGTTACTTATTTGTACATTATTAATGAGTATTCAGAGATTCAGCATTCTTATTTAATAACTCATTGTTTAATGGTCAATTAATTACTGTTATTTAAAAACTTTCAACAACATTATATTGTTTAAGTAAAAGGAAATCTTTCTGTGTTGCATTAATTGGTTTGAATATCTTTTAATTTGCTACATATACAAGTACTGAAAAACGAAATTAAAGTCTAACAAGGTCCTTTCTTAAGGGCAGAGTATTGTGTTGTGTATGAAAAAATAGTTGCCTAGTTAGGTAGAAGTGTATGTTGTTAAATTTGTGGATTAAATTACTATATATATTTAAAAAATTTATGTTTATTAATATGATTAATATAAATGAATAGAAAAGTTAGGCATTATAATTACATGATTGCCCAAAAGGGAGTGTAATATATGTAGGGTATATGTATGTAAGTTTTTTCCATGGTAGCATTTCAACAACCGATTTAGATGTATGACCCTGCATTGGAATCCTTACATTACCAGGAGTGTCTCAGGCAATATGAATATATATATATATATATACATATATATATATATATAATACATATCTAAATTTATATAATCAAAAAATTGAAAAAAAATTATACTATATACAAGATTGTCACCAGCACATTCTTTAGTTATCATGTATTAGTAATTATCCTATATTAAATAGCAATGTTTGTCAGCAATGTCTTTTTTTGGGAGTCGTATTTTTTAATTTTTAATATTTATTTATTAAAAATGTCTACATGATTTATGTTGACTTAAGGCCAAATAAATGATCTGACCGCCTGAAAATTCATTCTGACTTTTTATTTTTAAGTAGCTTCAAGATGTGGTATTGCATTTTAGATGGACGAAAACATAAGCTAATAACTATCTTAATAATGACTAGCTCAGCGATCAATTAGTCACCTCAAAGCAAAAAGAACATGCTTTAATCTTGTAAATGGAATCAATTTGATTATTCGATAAATTTTTCATCTAACTAGACGTCTGAAAATCTTTTACTTTGGGTAACAAAAATTCTGTTATCATCTATATGAAAAAACGAACCAAGTCTAACTTGTCAGTTAAATTCTTAACTGATAGTTTTGCATAGTGGCAATATTAATTGCTATGCTATGGTTTTTGTAATGAGAAGTAAATTCTCCTCCCAGATAGCTTACAAGGTCTTTATTCCATTTGTTTCACATTTTTCTATCTGAATAACAACATTCATAAGATATCTTTTTTTAAAATATCAAAACATTTTCTGTTTTCACACAAATTAATTTCAAACAAAGGTTTTTCATACATTAAACATAATAATGATGCATTGAATGTGTTGATTATATCTAGTAATACATGATAAACTCCTGAAGGTTGATTAAAATTATTCAATTTTATATAGTCATCAATTAAAATACAAATTTCATTATCACCATTTATGCAGTGTGTTATTCTGTAAATTTATGGCAGAATAATATTATTTTTTTTCAGTCATTTGATTGATTCAGTGCATGTGTCCTTCATTGCTTTCTGTTATGTAATATCTTTTAGCTTCAACCTATTTATTCTATAGACTTATTTTAAGTTTTTGCTATTTCTAATAAATAAGCTTATTCATTTTGGGCACATTAGCTGAAATATTTTTACAATACTGAAGAAATAAAAATCTTCACAAATAATGAGAATATTCATACAAAATAATCTACAAGCATAGAAATACGAATGACATAATTCTTCAATGTGGAAACGCAGATAATTTAAACAACTCCTTATATACACCAACAAAATTCAAAAACATAACCCTTATTGTTAAATACAAATAACACAAATGTATAAACTTCTTGGACTTCACAATTGCCACACCACCCCATTCATTCCTAGCCCTGATGGACTTTACAGGAGGTCATCTTCCAGACCCTCAAACCTGATTACATCTCTCAGTCATCACTTTGGCCTCTGTCAGAATGCCATCAATGGAAATGCCTTGACAGACATTTATGGTTGAGAACAAAAACCTATATCAAACCTTATCTAATTACATCCTCCTTCACCAATCCCCATACCACTACATTAACTGCACCAGCAGAAGCACAAACCCCACGCTTTATCTAACTGAAGGAGCTACAATATTTATAAATTAAATACTTTTCTAAATTCAAATACTTAATATTCCCAACTAACTGGGCTGATTCAAAGTTATAAACTTGAGGTTGTAAAACCTAATTAAACACTAATAAAACACCAAATAAAACACATTTTTTGTAACATTGCAAATCTTGACCTAAACAAAATTGTATATGTCAAACACAAAATACATAATACAGAACACAAAATACAAAATTAAAATATAAAACACAAAGTAACCACCCTCTGATCTGACTGCTGCGAGAATAAGGCCGACAAGACTCCACCACAAATCACAGACCATTACACAGAGTCTCCAACACAATATTTCACATAACAATAATAAACACAAACTCATAAACTCACACGCAATCTAGCACGATTACCATGGCACCTATCTTAGTGGATAGAGCATCTGTAGCCAAGGTAGAAAGGGTCCATCGACCCTTTCTAAAGAACACAACACTTAACACTGGCAGCACAAGTCTCTGAAGAAGCTTAATGTAGAATGCGAGCTAGTTTAGATATAGGTAAAATGTTTCATGCCATAGAGAACTGCTATGTTTCACATAGACATTAAAGTTGACCTGTTCCTGATTTTTAAATTTGTGTAAAAAAAAAATATTTTCTGCATTAAACCTTTTCATCATCTTTGTTACTTACATTTAAGTACTACATTTCTTAAATTGTTAATTTTGTATTTTTACTGCTTAAATAGCAAGCAGTAAAAATTTACTTATTTAGTTTATAATGTTTATCTATTCCTATATAATTCTTTTTTTTGTGATTAATTCCTATAAAGCTGTACACAGGAATATAGAGAGAAAATTGTATAGGGTATTAAAATTGCCATGACTGACTGAGATTTAAACCTGGAATTTTCTGGATAAAAGAACAACCACTTCATAATGGAGATTGGTGCGTAGATAACCTTTCGTTTTACTTTCTGTCACATTTTTATTGCTTTTGTTTTTATTTTCCAGCTAAATCTCTCTCCTTTCATTTCTAACTCCCTTTTAGTTTCTGTTAAGAGAACAATATTATTAATAGATTTTAATTTCTTAATCTTTTTGCCTTAGATTGTTACTATATTCTTTTAGATCTTTTATTATCTTTTTCTATTTTTAGATTGAAAAGAAATGCTGACAGGTTAAATCCTTGACTCAATTCTTCCATATTTGGCATTCTCTTTCTTGACATTACATTCTAATCATGGCTATTTGTTCTTATGGAGGTTATGAATAATTCTTTTTTTATATTTAGGTAGGAAGATGAAATGAGATTTACATAATTATAAAAAAAAAATTCTGATTTCTTCTGTTCGTAGATCTGGATGATTAGGAGGGAGAGACTGGCACATATTCCTGAAAAGATCTTCTTGTAAAACTATGTTTCCAGTTATTTAGGGATTGAAGTGTGATTCAATATTTTATAAAATCTCTAAGGATTAACAAATGCTATTGATGTTTGTTTATTCTGGATGGGCCAAAAGTAGCCTTACTGTACAGTACATTTATATGTATTTCTTATATCATATTTGTTCAGTACTACTTATGTACATTTATTTAATAATTTACTTAACTGTTTTAACACAATTTAATCTTGTAAGTGCTCAAATCAACCTCTTTCATCATTGCAATAAGTGTCAAACCTTTTCATAACACTATGATACACAATATGACACAGAATCTTATCTGGTTCAATTTCAATAAATGCTTCTGAGATGTACTCTTTTAATTTATTGACTGTGTGGGGTTTTCTCTTGTAAACCTTGTTCTTTACATCTCAAAAAAATAAATCCACTAGTGTTGGGTCAGGTGGTTGTGGTGGCCATTTGATGATTCCCTTTCATCCAAACCAACAGCGTGGAAGGTTTGGTTAAGATAGTTTCTTACTACCAAAGCATAATGGGGAGATGCTCCATCTTGCTCAAAGAACAGTTCAACAAAGTTAGCTCTGGTTCTGAATTGTGGCATAAAATGTCGTGAAGTATTTCTAGGTAATTCACCCCATTCACAGTTCCATAAAAGAAAACTGGTCCGATGACACTGTAGCTGGACAATGCATCCTACGTCGTGATGCAGGCTGGTTCAGTTCATAAATGCTGACAACAGCAAAATGAGGATTGTCATCAGCTCAATACACTATACCTGTTCACATAACCTGCCAATTTGAAGCAAGCCTCTTCTGACCAGATAATCTTATCCAAAAGGTCTGGCTCTAAACTGATTAGTTTATGCATAAGTTTACATAACTGCAATCAGTGATTCAGGGTTTTACTCCAAAAGACCATGCACCAGTCGTGGATGATATGGTTTTAATTTAAGCTTACGCATTAGGCGTTGCAAGGATATTCTTGGTATGGATAGTTCGATAGAGGCGTGTTGTGTAGATTTCTTTGGACTGTTCACAAATGTTAGAGCAATTTTCGTCTGAGTTTCTTTGGTTGTAGTAATTTTAGATGATCAGATTTCAGTAAATTAACCACCAAATCTGTGCTTTCAAATTTATGTCTTATGTGATAAATTGTCTGGTATGAAGGTGGGACATGTTAAAAGCTCCTTGTCATGCGGTTGTTCCTGCTTTGCATTTTCACAATTCAATTATTGCTTTAGTATCCACTTTCTTCCTTCTTGAATTGAATTGTTTTCTGATGCTGATAATTACCTGTAAAAAATAAAAAAAGACAATAAAAATCAAAACCTACATTTGAGGAAATAGCTGTGAGGAAATAACAACTGTAAGGCTACTTTTGGTCCTCTCTGTATACTTTCCATGATTAGTCTTGGGAGAGTTAATTGCCTCTTTGCCTGTATTACAATCTTTTGGAATCCAAATTGGTTTTAATCCAGACTAAGACAAAATGGTGCCTGTTTATCATATATTATAGTACCAGTAATACTAAAATAGCTGTTAAAAACATTTGACTGGTCATAACAGACTAAATAAGAAATAATTTTGCATAAAAATAAATTATGTAGTCATTCATAAAGTTCTTTAAAATTATTTGATTTTATCATTATACATTATTAAAAATTTCTCAGTCTTCTAACCTCTCCCATTCTAAGTGTGGCCAAATCATCCCAATCTTTTCTTACCAACCTTTCTCAGCAGTTCATGATTGTCTCTAAATTTGGTATTGCCAAGTTTATTTTACCTTGTTTCCTTAACTACTTTTCTAAGGTATCTAATTTTAACTACTATTATTCTAATTTTAACTACTACCACTGTGCTCTTACATTTTTCCAACATGGTTATTCTTTCTGTTGTTTATAATAAAGTTGGTATTCACCTATATATTGATTTACACTTTCATTTTTCTTTTAGATGATCTGTTTTCCTCACAAAAGTAGTAATATATTTGATATGGTTTTTTTATGTGATTATTAAACTTTAATCTTTTCATAGCCCAGATTGGTATGGGAATACATTGAATATTGAATTAAAAGAGGAATAACCTACAGGAAAAAAGACTGGCATATTTCTAAAATACTCACATGTAAGAATTGATTTAACAGGAAAAGGAAAATATACAAGAAGAAAGAAAATTTTTGCAAAAAATCTTGATTTTTATAAAGAAAAATTATTTTTTTTTTGGGTAAAACTCATTTGTTGATAAGGTGTAGTTAATTATCCAGAAACTTATTAACAATATTGTTTTATACTATTAATAGAATGCATTCCTTACGAGTTTTTAAAAATAATTTATTTCAATTAACTTTCTTTTTGAGCTTTCAGGCAAAACCCAAACCAGTAAGGTATTAAATTAAAGATGGCTGAATAACCTGTATTACATTTATTTAACTACAAAAAAAAACTTTCTGACCACTAGGTAGAGTGTGTGAAACACAGAAAACCTGAAAAATATGAAAAAAGTGCATGCTTAAAAAATCCTACCTCAGTCAATTCTCAGTACTACAATGATGAGAAATAATAATAAAGTCATTATAATTTTTTCTGTAAACTTTTAAGTATGCTAATCATTTTATTATTATTAATTTTATTTTTGTGAGAGTGAATGGCGTCAACTACTGTGGTCATAACTAACAAATGTTGTCATAACTATCAAAACAAATTCAATGTCATGCAAAAATTAAAAAAACACATCCTTTCATTAAAATTTGTCAAATGCAAATAAAAACTATTTTCTTCTTAAATTCTATTGCCTAGGTTTACCGTTAGGCCATTCTTTTTTTCATCTCCCTGAAGGCCTTAATGTCAAACTTCAGGGTGTCTGAGGCCTTGGAGATGAAATCTTCTGATCCTCCACAGTAAATTACAGAGGAAGTCTTACTGTTGGCATCAGATGATACCAGCTCTGATGGTGCGGTCAGCACTACATCAAAATCAAGACTCAATGTACTCCCTGCTAAAGCATGTGGAATGGCTGAAGTGCTTGTCCTCTCATTTTAAGGCCTCTGTGCTTTCAGAGGCTCCATTGTTGGATGTTCAAAGTCTTCTTTTTCTAATAACTTAATTTCTGGCTTCACAGATGCCTGAATGGACATTTTATGAATTTGCACTTTTGAATGTACTGCTTTTGTTTTGGACCTCTTCTGTGTTTCTACCTCATTTTTGTTCTCCTTTCCACTGTTTGAAGGCTCGTTGCTAGGTTGCACAGAACATTTTTCTTTTGAAGCATCTGCTTTCTTCTGCGTCAGTTTAGGGCTGTTTTTCCTGGAAGGTCAACTCTTCAATTTGTCATCGATGATATGTTTGACCATCTTAGCCAATGCTGGAGCCAAATCTGACAGCATAACCCTCATTTAAAGGAAGCTGCAGGAGCTGCAGCAACCTGTGCATAAGACGTATTTGGTGTTCTACCAAATACAATTTTTCTGGCGAGAGTATCTGATTTTCTGTATAGTCTTGACCTCTTGTACAGCTACTTCTTGCATGCAGATAGGACAATTCCTTGATCTTACAGAGTGGTGTCCATGACAGTTGATACAGACAGGGGACAGGGGTCATTAGGGTGTAATGGTTCACATACATAGATTTGATTCCTCGTACAATGTACCACTGTGTGTCTGAATCTCCAACATCCAAAGCAATGCAAAAGAGTCAGGATAAACGGACATACATCCAAATTACACAACTTACACTTATTGAATCCAGCCTTTATTTCTCAGGATACTTCAGCTTATTGAAAGTTAACACATGTGGTAGAACTTCTCTACCACAAATTAAAAGCATAACTTGCGTTATGCTTTTAATTTCACAAAAACTCCTTGTTCATGAAGTCCGTCTACGATTTCGTCTTCTGTGCAGTTTAATAAATCGCTGCATACTACTACACCTTTTGAGGTACTTAGAGACTACTATCAGGTGTCCAAGACTCCCTCTATGTCTTAGACTACCTCTATGTCCAAGACTCCTATCTTCTTGGCTTTGAGTAGCCGTGACAATTGAACATCGTTAACGATTTCCACAAATAGTCCAACAATAGTTTTTCTTGTCTCTTTAACCAGTCCTCCAGCTGCTTCTGTGATGCGTCGAGCTACGACGAAAGTGCTAATTTTCGAAAAATTGCCTCCTTTCCTTTTGATTACTAAATATTTCGGAATCGATCTGCTACTCTCCGGCCGAAACTTAGTTCGATCCTTCTTTTCCTGAACTCTACAGTCTTCCTTCGATTCGCTTCCGAAGACAAAGGCTCTACTGGACGAAGATTTTTACGTGGACCTGCCTTGGAAATTGTGGGAGTTGAAGTTTCCATAACCTATAGTTTCAACCAGTCATTATGTTACAAGGTGCGGGGGAAAGAGACAGTTGATCATGCCCCAGATCATTGACCCTGCTTGGGTACTCTAATCAGCCGCCTCCCACAGATTTAACCCGGGCCAGGGAATAAGGTTCTGCCTGACCTACTATACTGACATCCCAGGGCTCGCACGTAGCAGTAAGGGCTTCGATACTATTACTCATGGAACAGTCCCTGCCAAAGGCCGAAGTGACTGACTCACACTGAGCGACGCGAGACTTCGGCAGAGTTAAGCTACATCAGCTCACCCTCAAACCGGCTCCAGAACCGGGAATAGGGATGAGCATTTCCGTCAGTACTGCAGTACTGCAGTACTGCATTTCCGTCAGTCTGCAGTTACCGTCGGTGGAGTGGTGGTAGCTGGGGACTTCAAACTGCAAGGCGGTGGAGTGGGGTATGGCGCATACTAACTCCAGAGAGAAATACGTCCTGGACATGGCGGCATGTACTGGACTCGTAGTTCTCAATATAGGGAACACGACGCACCTGAAGAGCTGGTCACGCTCGTCCAGGAGTGAAGAGTCCACGAGAACTACACCGACAGCGACCACCAACACATCTCGTTTAGAGTCTGAAAAAATTTAATGTCAATAAAATTAACGAAAATAAATTCACAGCAAAGATCTCCTCAGGGACGGTAGCCCCTGGGAACATCATCGCCGGAGGGGCCGCTGGCGCTGAAGCCATAGTTATTTCGACCATACGGCTGATCGCTTCTGCATGCGACGCCTCCATGTCCACGGGGGGCCGATGCACCGGAAACTACCCATGTATTGGTGGACACTGAAGATTGGGAGGTTGCGCCGAGAGTGTCTTCGGCTGAGACGAGCGGCGCAACGTGCAAGGAATCGCACTGACACGAACGCCAGGTTGGCTGAGCAAAAAGCGGCGAAGAAGCAGCTCCGTCCGCCACCAACATGACAAGGCACGCTGCTGGTGAGAACCGACAGAGACCGTGGACGCAGACTCTTGGGGCTAAGTTATAAGGTAGTAACCAGACGACGGGGGTCTCGCGGTCAGCAGCTCCATTAGATGAGACTAAAGCGGAGGAGTAGCATTAAAGTGTTAAAGCATTAAGGTGTTGTTCCCGGCCCCCTCGATTCGTGCCGAGCAGGACTTCGGCGACTTGGTAGACTTCTCGTTCTTCTTGATGGAGGAGCTGGAGGTAGTCCTATGGTTGCTGAAGGCCAGAAAATTCCTGGTCCCGACGGCATACCGGATGAGATCTTCAAGCTGGTGGAGTGATGCAGCCTCCATCTGCTTCTAGACACATACAAAACATGTCTGGAGGCTGGGGATTTCAGCGCCAGTTGGAAGTCTTGTGCTGTTCCCAAGAGTAAAAAAGACCTGGAGTCGCCGTCCTCCTACCGCCCACTGTGTATACTTCACATAGCTGGGAAGATATTGGAGAAGCTATTAAAGGAGATACTAGTTGTGACGATGAACTAGGCAGGTGGTCTGTTACCCAACCAGTACGGTTTGCTGCAGAATCGTTCGACCCTAGATGCAGTCCTAGAAGAGGTTGTTGAGGCAGTGCGGCGAGCAGAGGCCCACAATCATATTTTGCGCCATGTGGTCCTCTTTGTTACGTTGGACGCGAAAAATGCGTTCAACTCTGCACGGTGGAGCGATATGCTTTGAGCCCTGGAACATTCCTTCCATGTAGCTCGATATCTCCTTAGGAACCGCTGTCTCATCTACAATACTGCGGCAGGCTGGTGTAGGACTGCGATCACGTCGGGGGCGGCGTAGAGATTAATCTCGACCCCGACCTTTGGAACGCCATCCACGACGGCTTGCTAAGGCTGGAGATGCCGGAAGAGTGGGCCTTGGTTGATTACGCTGACGACGTTGCGCTACTTGTTGCAGACCGCGACGTGAAGCGCACCCATTGAGGCTGAGCCGAGTGATGCACCGGCCGGGTCAGCACCTGGCTAGATGACCACGGGTTGTCTCGTGGTTCTAACGAAGAAGCGTATTGACTGTTTACCTTAACAACGGATTGAGATATTTAATGAGATTTGATGTATCCGTACCCAGCGTTTTCTACATAATAAATATGTTTGAAAATTTTACTTTAGGAAATTAAAAAATGGCGGCATTAACATTTTTTAATCATTAATAGTTCCATAAATATTAGTTTTATCGAATTATGCTTTATTAAATAAAATATTAATCTTTTATTTTGAAAAAATGAAGTTTTATTTGTTCACAAATTGGTTGACGAACATATGACTGACATTGTTTAAGTAGGTTAATAAAAATATGAGTAAACCTGCAAAAAATCTTCTTATATGAAAAAACTCTTGCGCAGAACTGCGTAAGAAGACAGAGTTCCCGTTATTTTATTTTGTTTCCTTTTGAAAATGTATGGAACTTATTCTAATCTAAAATTTTACAAAAAAAAAACCAATTAAGAAATAACTAGGAAACAGAAACAAGAAAAGAATCAAGAAGCAAATTAAAATAAAATAAAACTATACACAAATATAAATAATAATTTTAATATTTTGTAGGGGTGTAAAGCTAGTTCGCTTCCACGTGGTGCACCCTGGGTAACGCTAAATGAGCTAGCAGATACTGGCGGTCAGACAAACCAGTAAGATAGGTTCTTCTGACCACGCAGACACAAGTCTACAGTATTACGAACTGCAGGCCATGTCGCTAGATATACCCAGCAGTCCTTTTCAGATCTTGCCGACAAAAAATTTTGGACCTTCGGTAAGAGCCAGTATTTATCGAAACTACTGAAGAACGACAATATTGACCTGGTCGAAATCCAGGAAACACATTGTAACACTGAGGAACAATTGCGGAAAAGCGACAAAATACCTGGATGTGAATTACTTGGTGTCACATACCATGATGCGTACGGCGTCGCAGCTTATGTTAGACGTAATATAGAAAACGCCACTCTCATTTCCACCTCCACGGGCAATGAAATGTTGTAGTTAAAATCGGAAGTATAACAGTGTCCAGTATCTATAAACAGCCAGCTGTCTCGTGGCCAACGTCAGTAATCCAAATACAACCTCACCCTGCGGTCTACCTGGGTGATTTTAATAGCCACCACGAGCAGTGGAAATATGAGGATTGTGATGCGAACGGCGAGGATCTGGTGAGATGGTCTGAGGATGAGGATCTTACTTTTGTCTTTGATGGTAAAGACCGATTTACTTTTAAATCAGCGGCTTGGAGGCGGGAGTATAACCCTGATCTATGTTTCACCTCAACTGAGAGCAAAAGCCGGCCGCTGCTAGTCACCCGAAAAGTTCTCTGCGACTTTCCCCACAACCAGCACCGTCCAGTTATTGCAGAGGCAGGTTGCCAAATTTCACTTGTGACCTCTGTACCCCGCCATAGGTGGAACTTCAAAATGGCTAATTGGGAAAATTTTTCTACGGATCTGGATAAATGCCTAGCCTGGATACCACCAATCAGCAAAAACTATAGCAGATTTATTGGAGCAGTAAAAAGTACCGCTAAGAAGTGCATCCCTAGAGGATTTCGCAGAGAATTTATCCCAGGGTGGTCCCAAAACAGCGAAGTTCTCTACCGAAGCTTCCTTGAGACGGGCGATCAAGAGCTGGCAGGCGAGCTTCTCCATAGCCTCGATGCTGCAAGACAACAGAAATGGTCAGAAACGGTGGGAAGTCTTAACTTTCAGACCTCGAGTCATCATGCATGGACTCTGCTGAGAAAATTAGGAAGCGGAGCTCCTATTCACAGACAAAAAGCAAATGTGTCCCCAAACACCGTAGCGTCCCACATAGTGGAAACGTCCAGAGCACCAAGAGACAGAGCGCACACAATTGAGAAAAAACGTGAACTAAGAAACTTGAGGTGAGAGGCGGGAGAGACTGATTACGCTCACCGTTTTACACTTGAAGAGATCGAGTCGGCGCTCAAAGATGTTGCTCCAGGAAAAGCACAAAGATTCGATGGCATCAATCCTGAATTTTTATTAAATTGCGGAAAATATGAAAAACTTTGGCAGATTCTTCACTGATATAATGCAGACCGGTAGCGTACCCAGAGAGTTCAAGCAATCGAAGGTAGTAGCCATTTTAAAACCAGGGAAACCAGTAAACTTACCTAAAAGCTACAGGCCTATAGCATTGCTATCAGTGACATAAATTACTAGAAGGCTTATCTACAACAGAATCTGTCAGAGAATATTTGATGTTATACCGATTGAACAAGCAGGCTTTAGACCAAAACGAAGTTGCACCGACCAAGTTCTCTCGCTCGCAACGTTGATTGAAGCGGGGTTCCACAGAAATCTTAAAACCTCTGCTGCATTCATTGATTTATCAGCCGCTTACGACACTGTCTGGAGAGAAGGCATGATTTGTAAGGTCCTCCGTGTAATCCCATGCAAACTAACAGCTCGCCTCTTTAATAACATGTTGAACGACAGAAGTTCCAAGTTATCATGGAATCCGATATAAGCTCACCAACGACACTCAAGAATGGCGTGCCACAAGGGTCGGTACTTGCACCTCTCCTTTCCAGCCTCTATGTTGCAGACATGCCAGAGACAAAATCTAAAAAGCATGGCTGCGCCGATGACTGGGTGCTAACAACAAAATGTACATCATTTGAAGAGTCGGAGGAGGTCCTGATAGCCGACCTGGAGAAACTGGGAAGGTACTTCCGAAGATGGCGCCTCTAACCAAATGCTAGTAACATAGAGGTGTTATGCTTCTATCTAAGTAACAAGTTCGCTAATAGGGTAGCTTAAAATTCTATTCGAGAATACATGGCTCTTTCACAATAAGACACCAAAATACCTAGGCGTGACACTTGATAGAACGCTTTCATTTTTAAGGAGCACCTAATGAAGACTGCAGAGAAATTGAAAGCGAGAAACAACATTATACATAAGCTCTGTGCAGAGTACAAGAATATTATGGACAATCGAAATCTACCGATACATGAAGACATTGAGGATGCCAATCGTGGTCGCCTTCGATCTAGAAAGCCACTTACAAAACAGAAATTGCTGGCACAGGGGAAGGATTTAACCTAACTGAAGCCTGGTGTCAAGAATGGACCACAAAGCAGAATAACCAAAACCCATGTATTACTCAAAAGCCACCGGGTTTTGACTTGCCACGTAAGACGTGGTCAACGTTAAACAGAATACGAACTCAGCACGGTAGGTGCGCCTATCTCCTGTATAAATGGGGTAAAACACCGACGCTCCTTTGCGAGTGTGGTGAAAATCAAACTGTCAAACACATCACAGAAGTTTGCCCTAGGACAACTTATGAAGGGACTTCTGAAAATTTCCTGATGGCGACTCAAGAATCAGTAGCTTATATTAATTTGTTAGATGTTTGTTTGTAATTTTTGACTGTAATTGGTGTCGTGTCACGGTGCCGTACGCTAAATAAATAAATAAATATTTTGTAACAAGAGAATCAGTAATAAGTTAATAATTCCGACGCCTTCACTATTTTGCAGTCAAAAACGCACTGATTTTTTCAGAGTACAACGCACTACTTCCATTCGATTAACCAGTAGAACTTACACGCAAGAATCAAGTTTCAACTTGCTCTCCACTGTGACTCGTGCATAAGCGCGTATGAAAAATACACCGCTACACAGTCACCATAACCCTTAGATAAATAATAAATACATACCTTGCTCCAAAACAGAAAAAAGGGAAATAGGGAAAAAGAAAAAAGGAAGATAAGGAAAAAGGGAAAAAGAAAAAAGGAAAATAAGGTAAAGAAAAAAAAAAAAATGGAAAGGGGAAAAGAGAAAAAGGGAGAAAGATAACAGGGGAAAAGGGAAATGGGGAGATTGGTGAAGAGGAAATATGGAAAAGAGAAAAGGGAAAAAGAGAAAAGGAGAAAGGTTAAATCTTGTGAATTCCGTAATGTTCGATTTTTTAATGTTTTATCAAACTTTCAATTGTGTTTATTTAATCTCTCTCTCTATATATAAATATATATACTCAAATCTAGCAATAGCGAAGCATTGCCAGGGCAGCTAGCATTTTTTTTTTGTCTTCAGTCATTTGACTGGTTTGATGCAGCTCTCCAAGATTTCCTATCTAGTGCTAGTCGTTTCATTTCAGTATACCCTCTACATCCTACATCCCTAACAATTTGTTTTACATATTCCAAACGTGGCCTGCCTACACAATTTTTTCCTTCTACCTGTCCTTCCAATATCAAAGCGACTATTCCAGGATGCCTTAGTATGTGGCCCATAAGTCTGTCTCTTCTTTTAACTATATTTTTCTAAATGCTTCTTTCTTCATCTATTTGCCGCAATACCTCTTCATTTGTCACTTTATCCACCCATCTGATTTTTAACATTCTCCTATAGCACCACATTTCAAAAGTTTCTAATCTTTTCTTCTCAGATACTCCGATCGTCCAAGTTTCACTTCCATATAAAGCGACACTCCAAACATACACTTTCAAAAATCTTTTCCTGACATTTAAATTAATTTCTGATGTAAACAAATTATATTTCTTACTGAAGGCTCGTTTAGCTTGTGCTATTCGGCATTTTATATCGCTCCTGCTTCGTCCATCTTTAGTAATTCTACTTCCCAAATAACAAAATTCTTCTACCTCCATAATCTTTTCTCCTCCTATTTTCACATTCAGTGGTCCATCTTTGTTATTTCTACTACATTTCATTACTTTTGTTTTGTTCTTGTTTATTTTCATGCGATAGTTCTTGCGTAGGACTTCATCTATGCCGTTCATTGTTTCTTCTAAATCCTTTTTACTCTCGGCTAGAATTACTATATCATCAGCAAATCGTAGCATCTTTATCTTTTCACCTTGTACTGTTACTCCGAATCTAAATTGTTCTTTAACATCATTAACTGCTAGTTCCATGTAAAGATTAAAAAGTAACGGAGATAGGGAACATCCTTGTCGGACTACCTTTCTTATTACGGCTTCTTTCTTATGTTCTTCAATTGTTACTGTTGCTGTTTGGTTACTGTACATGTTAGCAATTGTTCTTCTATCTCTGTATTTGAACCCTAATTTTTTTAAAATGCTGAACATTTTATTCCAGTCTACGTTATCGAATGCCTTTTCTAGGTCTATAAACGCCAAGTATGTTTGTTTATTTTTCTTTAATCTTCCTTCTACTATTAATCTGAGGCCTAAAATTGCTTCCCTTGTCTCTATACTTTTCCTGAAACCAAATTGGTCTTCTCCTAACACTTCTTCCACTCTCCTCTCAATTCTTCTGTATAGAATTCTAGTTAAGATTTTTGATGCATGACTAGTTAAACTAATTGTTCTGTATTCTTCACATTTATCTGCCCCTGCTTTCTTTGGTATCATGACTATAACACTTTTTTTTGAAGTCTGACGGAAATTACCCTTTTTCATAAATATTACACGCCAGTTTGTATAATCTATCAATCGCTTCCTCACCTGCACTGCGCAGTAATTCTACAGGTATTCCGTCTATTCCAGGAGCCTTTCTGCCATTTAAATCTTTTAATGCTCTCTTAAATTCAGATCTCAGTATTGTTTCTCCCATTTCATCCTCCTCAACTTCCTCTTCTTCCTCTATAACACAATTTTCTAATTCATTTCCTCCGTATAACTCTTCAATATATTCCACCCATCTAACGACTTTACCTTTCGTATTATATATTGGTGTACCATCTTTGTTTAACACATTATTAGATTTTAATTTATGTACCCCAAAATTTTCCGTAACTTTCCTGTATGCTCCGTCTATTTTACCAATGTTCATTTCTCTTTCCACTTCTGAACACTTTTCTTTAATCCACTCTTCTTTCGCCAGTTTGCACTTCCTGTTTATAGCATTTCTTAATTGCCGATAGTTCCTTTTACTTTCTTCATCACTAGCATTCTTATATTTTCTACGTTCATCCATCAGCCGCAATATATCGTCTGAAACCCAAGGTTTTCTACCAGTTCTCTTTATTCCGCCTAAGTTTTCTTCTGCTGATTTAAGAATTTCCTTTTTAACATTCTCCCATTCTTCTTCTACATTTTCTACGTTATCTTTTTTACTCAGACCTCTTGCGATGTCCTCCTCAAAAATCTTCTTTACCTCCTCTTCCTCAAGCTTCTCTAAATTCCACCGATTCATCTGACACCTTTTCTTCAGGTTTTTTAACCCCAATCTACATTTCATTATCACCAAAGTATGGTCGCTATCAATGTCTACTCCAGGGTAAGTTTTGCAGTCAACGAGTTGATTTCTAAATCTTTGCTTAACCATGATATAATCTATCTGATACCTTGCAGTATCGCCTGACTTTTTCCAAGTGTATATTCTTCTATTATGATTTTTAAATTGGGTGTTGGCAATTACTAAATTATACTTCGTGCAAAACTCTATAAGTCGGTCCCCTCTTTCATTCCATTTGCCCAGCCCGTATTCACCCACTATATTTCCTTCCTTGCCTTTTCCAATGCTTGCATTCCAATCTCCAACTATTATTAAATTTTCATCTCCTTTTACGTCTTTAATTGCTTCATCAATCTCTTCGTATACACACTCTACCTCATCATCATCATGGGCGCTTGTAGGCATATAGACGTTAACAATCGTTGTCGGTTTAGGTTTTGATTTTATCCTTATTACAATGATTCTATCGCTATGCGTTTTTCAAATACTCTACTCTCTTCCCTATCTTCTTGTTCATCATGAAACCTACTCCTGCCTACCCATTATTTGAAGCTGAGTTAATTACTCTAAAATCACCTGACCAAAAGTCGCCTTCCTCTTCCCACCTCACCTCACTAATTCCTACTACATCCACATTTATCCTATCCATTTCCCTTTTTAAATTTTCTAGCCTACCAACATTTTTTAAGCTTCTAACATTCCACGCTCCGAGTCGTAGAATGTTATTTTTTAATTTTCTGGTGACCCCTTCCTTAGTAGTCCCCACCCAGAGATCCGAATGGGGGACTAGTTTACCTCCGGAATATTTTACAAAGGAAGGCGCCTCCATCAAGCTAGCATATATATATATATATATATATAAGGAAACCCCAATTTAAATGAATGGTATTTTCGTACTCTTCATAACTCTTCGTACTTATCTCAACGTAAGAAAGTTTATTTTCACCCCCCCCCTCTCAACCCATGCGACCGAATGTAATAGTGTACTTTTCTTCGAAAAGTCGGTAAAAAGAATCATTAGGTAGAGTTAGTCCATTAGATGAAGGGTCGAAAATAATAAAATAAAATAATATAGTTCGATTTAAGAACTTCCTCCTTTTACTAAACTCGGTTAAAAAAAGTCGGCAATTAATTTTTCAATCGTTTTAAGCTCTACTTGTATCTTTTATAAAAACAGTTCCTTTTTACTGAAGAACAATAATCAAGATTATGAATTTTTTCATATTTTTATGTAAAAATATTTATTTCTAATTTCATGATACGTAGTTAAATAATTAAATAAATACATAAAACTGGTTATTTCTATACTTGTGGAGACATAATGAAAGTTAAACGGTCGGATTATAGTTTTGTGTTCTTGTCGTTATCCAAACGTATACGATAACTAAAATTATAAGTGAATGCAGAATGACTTTTAATGATATATCAATAAGGTGTGGACTATTTTTGTCCCCTACCGAAGAAACTGTCTCTAATGATAATATATTAGCGTCACAATTTCAAAAAACGTTTTTCGACTTTTTGAAAATTTGGTGTTCGTGCATCAGGGGGCTTTTTTAATGATTAAAATATTCAGCAAAATTGATTTTAAATAAATTAAAATCGAAATTTAGAAAATGTCAATTTTTAAAATAAATTGGGAGCTTTCTCATCGGGGAAGGATATTAAGTTTTTTTAGTGACTTAATTGTTTAAAAAAATACGTTTTAAGCATTAACAATTTGAAATTGCGAAAAAATATTTTTTTCTTTATTTTGGGGCTCCCATACTTAAGGTAAGCATTCGAGTAAAATTAATTTTTAAGAAAATAATCGCTAAGTGGTGATAATAAATTTAAAAAATAGGACTTTTTAAACCGTTTAAAAAAATACAAAGATTAAGCCGTAATTCTAAATAAACAAAATTGTATATTTTTAGGAAGAAGTGAACATTTCTGGCTAACAAATTTTTTTAAGGATTACTAAAGAGTAAGGGCTATCAAAAAATGTCGATTTTTTACAGTTTCAATACAACGGGTAATTTGCGATATGAATTTAAATTTAAACAAATTAAAAAAAATTAATTAAAAAGATTTTTTTGTTACTACAGACCGTTGGAATGGGATGTGCGAAACATTGGTACAGTTACTTGGAGGCCCGTCGATATAAAAATCCCATCAATTCCTTTTCTGAAGCAAGATATAGCTAAAAAAGTAAAATACGAGTATATAAAGTCGTTTTTGGAAAGGGGATGAATATTAAATAAAAACTGCTGGTAATTTGTGATCTTGATAAAAATCTTCAAATTTTGTAATAAAAATGTTTTGGTAAAGTGCCCCGATAAAAAATTAAAATTTTATTTCGGCCAAACATCCTCGACTCTGCTTCCAATTATTGAAAAAGATTAATACATTCTTTCCCCCCGATGGTAGTACCTATCTACCAAATTTGAAGAAAATCGGTCGACGGAATCCAAAGTTATAAAATCAAATACACCTCGACGTACATACGCACAAACGACCGTTTGAAAAAAAAATGTTTTTTTGGACTTCGGAGCATTAGAATAAAAAGTTTTTTTACAGATTATTTAAAATTTATCTAAATCTATTTTTTCTAGTTAAAATTTTTTTAAAATGTCTCCTTAAGGCACGATTTAAAAAAGGACCGATCTTTTTTAGATTTCTTTTTACCGATCTATATTGTTTCCCGTTACAGCTGTAGCTGCTACAGCAGTATAATAGGTAGTCTAAAAAGTATTGAGTTTTTGCGCACGAGATAGCATTAGTGTCCTAAACTTCAGTGTATATGACTGACAATGGGTCAGGCAGAATGTCATTTGACAGCTGACAGTTGAAGCTAGTAGATGTGCAAAAAGTGTTGGAATTCGTATACTCAGACGTAAGGTATTGCTGCCTCGTGAAGATGAATGAACCTTTCGCAAAACTGCGCTAAATTTTACAATTTTGTTTCAATAAAGACGCAAATGTTGCGCAGGCCTGTGAAGAAATTTGTGTTGTTTACGGGCAAGATACGTTATCAAAAGCAACAGCCAAAAGACGGTTCATTCGCTTTTGTTCTGGAAGTTTCGATGTCCAAGATGCTCCTCGCAGTGGCCGATCGATCGCAAAAAAAGTGAATGATATTCTGCAAAAGTCGAGGAAGACCGGCATGTAAGCAGTAACGACATCGTCCGTGAATTAAACAGTCATCACCGTACTGCGGTAAACCATTTGGAGAAAGCAGGCTACAGAAAGAAGAGAGACGTTTGGGTGTTACATGAACCGACTCGGAAAAGTTTACTCGATCGAATTTCTACCTGCGAATCTTTACTGAAACTTAACGAAATGTAGCCATTTCTGAAGAGGTTGATCACGAGTGATGAAAAGTGGATATCTTACGACAACAATATGAGATAAAGATCGTGGTCGAAGCAAGGAGAAGCTCCTGAGTCTGTGGCAAAGCACATACTGCGCCCAGGAATATTATGCTTTGCGTTTAGCGGGATCGGAAGCAGCATCGAGCATCACGAACTGCTGCCGCCAGGCAGAACAATAGACTCAGACTTGTACTGTCAATTAACGCGATCGGCACCTAGCGATTCAAAAAATAAGACTGCCTAACTAGTCGACAGAAAGGGTGTCGTATTCCGCATTGACAACTTATCTTTAACGACCAGTCAGAAATCGAGAGAACTTGGCTGGGAGGTTTTTACGCATCCACCATAGAGCCCGGGGACCTGTCATCATCAGACTATCATTTATTTTATTTCGATCTCTGCAGAACTCCCTGAATCGTGTTAAGTTAGTTTCAAAAGAGGTCTGTGAAAACCACATTTCATAATTTTTTAAACAGAAACTACAGAAGTTCTATACCGACGGGATTATGGTGTTGTCGGCAGAACGGCAGGTCATTGAAAAAATGATGTGTATATGGTTTCATATTGTTATTTTCCAAAACAATAAATGTATTCTCAATTTTGTCCTCCAAAGACTCAATATTTTTAGACAACCATATTTTTAGATATAAAAGCACAATTTCTAAATCAGAAAAAGGTTACTCTTTTAATTTATTTATACGAGGTAATTTATATAGGTAAAACTTCTTCGTATTTTTAAAGATTAGAATGATTCCTCTAAGATTAAAAAAAAACCTTTATGTCATTTTATTCTATAAAAATATCTTATATCGAAATTCCTGTTCGTTTATCGATAAAAGAATGCCCCTTACACAACTATCTTTTTACAGTAGACAAAATATCTGATTACGGAAGAAATTGATAAAAGAAAACTAAATGAAACAGAAATACGTAAATTTATTTAATCTGAGGTTTTTATTTATATTTTTTTTTCTTTAGTAAAATAATGTTTGTTCCGGTAACAACTGTCCTTGTACGTAGGTTAGAGAAATTTAATATAAAAAAATAAAACGATGCAAAGAAAACAAAGGAAAAGAATGATTCAAAGGAATTCTATTCCCATAGGATATTCAAAGCGAAGTGAGCCTACCGAAATGCCGCTTCTAGTGTCTCCTTTCTCTCTCGTCAAAGGATTGTAATCAAAGGATAGTAGCCAGAGAAGGTTGTCTTGTTGTCGTAATATTATAGAAGAATGTTAAAAGAAAAAGATTCACTTATTTTTCTTCCTTATTTTTTTATTTAAAGGATAATATTGTTTTTACGTAGACTAAATTTATTTAAACCTGTTACTTATTTGTTATCGATATAGTTAAACGATTATATTTTATACAACAATACAAACTATAAACTTGATAAGGGACATCTTTGGCGATGAGTTTGAAACTTAAAAACTCGCTTTATAACGGTGGTAAAAAATAAATCGAAAAGATCTTATTTCACTTCGTCTGTTTTCTATATACCTATAGAATATAATTTTGTTTGATTAATGCTAATTTTCTTTAAAAAACGAGGAAAACTAAAAGTATCTTTTTTTATTATCCGATTTTAATCTCGCGTGAAATAAATAAAACAATATTAAAATATTAAGTTAATAATAAATAAACTTTTTTTAAAATTATTCTCGTCAACCGATTTGCAAGAACGGTTTTCCAATTTCAGCTATAGCTACTTTAATTAGGAACGGTTATTTTTTCAAATTGAAAACACTTGATACGTTTCCTTTTCAGCCGAATAAAATAAAAAGTGAATAATAATTACAGATTCATATTATTATGCGGGCGATTTTATTGGTAATTTAAAGGTAAAAGTTTTTAAAAATAATTGCTGAAGAGAGGAAAAAGTATGTTTAACATCATATAATGACATAGATTAAATCTTATAAGATGAAGTGTAAGTTAATCATTTTCTTTCCAAGTCACTGAATATCGTCTGGCGTGCCGCAAATCAATCACATTATTATTAAAAAATATCACTTTATTCATCACGTAATATTTAGTTTTTCTTGTTTATTACATCGCACACTTCTTACCAAACTTATGAAAACGAACATAAGAACCGTTTAAGTTTAAGCGTGTTGTAGGTAGGAGAATTCGTTATTTGTTCGGTTTTTCTTTCAAGGGGTGGAAGACTATTCAAAAACTTACATAAAGAAAGTAACATCGAAAAAGTAAATCGTCAATAACTTTTAACTTTTTTCTCTTAAGGAGAATTAAACAAAATTAAAAAAAAACTGATTTAAATAAATTGTAAATAATCTGGGAAAAAGTTTTATCCCGATGCTCTCAAATCCAGAAAATCTATTTTTGTCAGACGGATGTTCGTCTTATGTACGTTGGCTTGTATCTGGTGTTATAACTCTGGACCCCGAGGACCGATTTTCTTCTAACTTTGTAGACAGTTACTACCTTCGGAAGGAAAGAGTATCAAATTTTTGCAAAAAATGGAAAAAGGGTTGAGGTGTTCTGGCCGAAATAAAATTTAATATCTACTGGGATACTACAGCAAACGTGTTTTTTACAAACGTTGAAGAATTTTATTTTTATCAAGATCACAGAATAAAAAAAAATTTATTTAACATTCATTCTTCCCAAAAAATTACTTTATATATTTTTCTTCTTTTATGTATATATTGTTTGACTATTTGAGAGGATGTCATAAGAAACCCCCTTTAGGTTCTAAACGTTGTTATGCGATCGTATTTACAGTCGAATATTTCAAGTGTTCGATAAATACTGTTGCAGGACTTACTTTACCGCTAGAAAAAATTGCAGATCGTCTAGGAACTGAAACCAAACGATCGCATAATGTTCCATCAATTCTATGAAGATAAACGGTTGTAAAGATAAACAAGGACAATGTCATTGTTAACAAACTGTGAACTGTGGTTCGGATAAACCCGTCTTCACTTTAACGGGTTTGTTAATAAACAGAATCTTTGTCTTTGGACCCTGCACAGCGACTGTCTGCCTCGTCGAAGCAAGATTTTGTGTGTGTGTGTGCGCGCGATTAATGATTATATCATTAAATATGTGACACCTTAAAATCCATGTACGACGAGCAGGCTGTCTTTGCAATCATCTTCTCGGACAAAATGGTGCGCGTGGTACATGGGTATATAGGTATAGCCTAGCAGTTATATAGTAAGGCTCTTGCGGAGGGAGTAGATGTACGGCTGCAAGTAGAGGAGGAAGAAACAGCTCTGCTTTACTTCGATGATTCGAAGGTGTTTTTACATTTTTTGTGTTTATCATCAGTTGATATCAATCTAATCTTAACACCTACAGACTGATTGACCGATTAGTTTTTTTGTTAGATTGATCCAAAATTAGTTACTTTTAGCGTGTAAAAAGTGACAACCCTGACTACGATTTGAACCCAGAACCTTTCAAATGAAGGGCGAAGATATCGACCTCCGCGATTTAATGTATATAAACATAAATGAATGAACGATTTAATTAGATGAAAAGATATCAGGATAAAAAATAACATTACAGATTTCCATTCTCCATTCCAGAGAACCTTAGCTCACACTTAATAATAGTCTCTTCTTTACTCTTTTCGTTCTGACCTCCGTACGGGAAGGCACCCGCCTTGTGACGATCCCGGTCGCTAAACCATCTCCTCCGTTCCTAGTCCTGATGGGCTTTACATCTTTTCAGAATTCTTTCTCTATTTTTTTAATTAAAAATTATTTTTCGCTTTTGTTTCGTGCGAACGGCTTTTTTTAAATCTTTTTTCAGGTAGAGATTTTTTTGTCTATTAACCATATTTAAAATTAAAATAAAATAAAGTTAAAAATATAATAAATAATAAAAACAACTTAAGAAAGTGCACTAAACAAAAAACAAAAGTTGAACCGTTTAAATTCTTTTTTAAATATAAATTTTTGAAACAAAATAAATTAAGGTTACTTGGTTTGTCTGGCATTTCTCCCGCCACCATCCCATTCGGTCACCTTAAAGCATAAGACCGAATGTCTGTGCCACAAACGGCTACTGAGTCTCGGAATAGTTTAGCGACCAGTGTCCTAAATAACTCCTATAGCTACCCTAACAGCGTTACCGGAAAAAGCGTTGTGCAATACACCATTCGCTTGCGTGTTTCACCGCTCACTTGTCATATGTTACTAAAATGGGTAGGCGCACCCCGTCAACTAGAAAAATTATTTATGATAAATCGATAATAAAATTTATCTCATCAAGACAGCAATTCGCTACCACACCTAGGTCGCTGAATACCACCAAGTACCTGCCCACCATATTAAAGCGCTTGGAGCCTTAGTTGGCTGGTAGCCAGCCATATCTCTCGGGTAGCTTCCTACAGCAGCGTGGTAGGACTCTTTTCCCTTAGGTAAACTACTGAATAGCCGGTTGAACAGAGCAACCGCATCAAGGAACTCCCACACGGTCCGACAATGCGGCTCTCGCCACATTGCTTCGCCGCTTGTGAGTGGCCAATTTTCCCCTTCACCTCTGTTCCATGGTGGCCTGAGTTGTGGTCCCCGCAAGAGCTGGGCAGTCGAACATCACGTGTTCGTTTGACTGGATCTCCCCACAGACGCACAGCTCATCAGCTGCCAGGCGGAACCGAAACAAATATTGGTTTAAATTTACACGGTTGGAGAGCATCTGGGCCCCCGTTGCCCTTAAAAACGAAGTTTACGCGTACCATCCCCTCAAGTCCTATATAAATCTATACAAGGACCTTTCCTTAGTCCTGTCGTGCCATTCTTGCTGCCATGCTTCCATTGCGAGGCTCTGCAGCCTCCTCCGCAGGCAGGAGATGGGCAACTGTTCGAAATTTAGAACCGGTTCATTGTAATCACCGTTCTGCTCCGGTACAGGCCCGGCGCGAAACTGCATCCCAAATACCTCGGCCTCCCTGCATCTTCGCCATCTCTACATGGCTGCCCGATCTTTCAGCACTAAATCGATTGAGAGAGCCTTTCCCAATACGGTGGTAGCCTCGTAGGAGGTTGTTTTAAAAACACCAGTGCATACTACTAAGGCTCTGCGCTGGGCACTCCTTAAATTTTGAACAAGTCCTCCATTCATATTCATCCTATGCGTCCAAACGGGCGCGGCGTAAGAGGCTATGCTATCGAAGACGCCTCGGTACACCATGTACATTTGACGGTCAGACAACCCATAGTCCTTCCGAGCAGTCCTCCTAAGTTTGTGAATCACAGAGACGGCATCCGCCGCTAATTGCTTAATGCGGTTGCTAAACATTAACTTCTCATCAAACAAAACACCTAGGTATTTGTGAACTCTCACTCGGCTGATTACACAGTCTTTATACTTAATTTCGTTTCGACTGTACGCTAATTTGTCTGCACCCTTGATAAACTTCGTCTTGGGCAGAGAAATCTTTAAATTTTGAATGTCCATCCAGCCCTCCACGGTTGACAAGGCCGCTTGCGCTCGATCTTCCAGCTGCGGTCGTGAATTACCACGAACTAAAAGGAGACAGACATCGGCGAAAGCCTGGGCCGTGATCTCTTCTGGGATTGTCAATCCCAGAAATCCGTCAAATACCAGTTTCCACAACAGGGGATCGAGAACGGAACCCTGCGGGCTTCCCCTGGTGACGGATGTTTCCACGGCTAGGTGCGCATCTTTAAACACAGCCGTCCGATTAGACAAATAGTCACGTACTACGGCCTGCAGGGCTACGGGAACGTTACGTTCCCGCCGCAAGTATAATGTGATGATTAAATTTAATTAGTTCTCATGAAATTATTCTTTGGCTAATCATATGAATGGTTTCTTTTTATTTTAATTAATTTTTCAAATTATTTTCTTATCTTTAATTGTGAAAACTCCTTTTTATTTTTTCTCAATCAATTTGCATTTAATTTATTTTAAGCGAGGTCGATTATGTAAACAGAACACATTTTTTATAAAACAAGACATTTCTTTATAAAAAAAAAATTATGATTATTTTTCAGAATTAATATGACACTGCTTTAATTATACTTGTTCAACAGGATTGCAAAGATTGTGATTGCCATCCTTGTAAACCATACATTCAGCCAGGAGGATTATAAATATTGCTTGCCTCATACAAAAGTTTTAGACTTTGGATGATCGTGCATTTAAAGATATGTAGTTCGTAAAAAAAACTACTGTAGTAGTGAAATTGGTTACTAGACCGGAAGAATTAAGTCGAAAGTGCTTAAATTTGGATATGAAGAGATGTGATGTAGATTTTTTTTTAAACACTGCAAAATATTATTACCATTAACAATACTGGTTGGACAAGTAAAACGAGACAGAACCACAAAAGTTGTGAATAAATAATGTAAAAAAAGAAGGCAAAAACACATTTTTTTTTACATTTGTTTTTTTTTAAATATCTCGGAAAAATATAGGGTTTATCAGCGTACTTCAGACAACAAAGTTTCAACAAAGCTTCAGTTTTTTTATGAGATTTCTTATAAGATTAGCATTAGTTTGATGTCGAAAATTCAATTTTAACTATTGGTTATAGGGAAAATCATTTAAAAAATTGATGATAATTAATGTTAATTTCAGGAGTCAATAATTTACGTTCAATATCAACTAAAACAATTGTGTTTTAAGATTTGGGTACTTCAAACAAATTCATATACCGCAAAAAAATTTCATCAAGATCAGTTAAACAGTTTTTACGTAATGAGTTTGTTAATTAAGGGTGTATTGTAATTAAAATTTCTTTTTTAAACATTTCCAGAGCAGACGGAAACTTCTAGAAGTGCGGAAATTCCTTCATGCGGTTTTTGACCTAAACTTCCAAAAGCCATACATCGGCCATTTCTTCATTATTAACATTTTTAATTTTTTGAAAAAATCGAGCCATTTTTCATCTTGCAAAGAAATACATTTTCTATGGCGTTTCAAGACTTTTATTAAATCTGAAGTAGCGTAATGACAATATACATACTATAACAAGACCGGCATAGCGGACCTAAGTAACGGATTCCTGTCAATTAAGAAAGTAGTAGAGAATATAATAATGGGGGGAATCCAGAAAGGGGTTAAAAGAAACCCTTTTAGTAAAGGTACCAGACCCGTTTGACAATTGTCTTTTGTAATACTGCCCACTGATACACAATAAACACATGTCGTTCCATGAGAAGAGTTACCGGACCAAGGTTTGGAGTGCATGGTAACAAAAGGGCTCGGTCGATCGTTCTCACGCTTCGAGTTGGGTACGGTTCGGCAGGTAAAGAGGATAGAAGTATAAATACTCCGGGAAAGACCAGTTAAAAATCAGTTCCGCGAAGAGAGTACTGCGAAATGAGTCTACGCTAGACGTTATGATGTCAGTTCCGTGAGGAGAGTCTGCGATGTCAGTCTGTGAGATGTGAGTCCCGCGAATCAGTCTCAGCGAGACGTTACGATGTGAATCTGCGAGGTCAGTGAAGGAGGAAATTTCAAAGTGAACTAAGTTGGCGCGATTAAGGTGACGTCATAAGTAACAGTTTGGTGAGTTACTGTAAGACTATAAGTGAAAGAAATAATGTGTTAAATTTCATTCATAAATTGTTGGTAGTTTTATTTATGAAGAGCAAAGGTATTTGCAGTGAAATAACTTTATATCTATTGTACTGTTGTTGTTAATACAAGACTAGTGGTTGAAAGTGTTAAGATTAGCGGTAATGCTGTCTTTTGTCAATGGGACTAAATTCTGAACTTCATTATTTATCTACCTCTGAGTAGATCCTGACGATTAATTTAAATTTTGTTTTGTATGTAATCTCTGTTTATCATTATTATTGACATCTACGGTCATTTGTTTGTTATTGACATTTAATATTATTATGGTTTACTGCTGCCATTATTGTCATTAATCTAATTATTATTGTAAGATTTTTTTTATTGTCTGTTATTATTATTATTACTATTATTTTGATTATTATTCTGGTTGTGATTACTATACCTTTTATTTATTTATTTCTTTTATGATTGTCATTTACTATTATTATTACTATTGTCATTATTATTGTGTCTTGTTTTACTTATGTTTTTAAACCAATAAATAGTAATTACATAAACATTTTCAATCATCAATTTCTCAATATCCTGATCGAGCCGCGAACACGCGACAATACATATAACTCCAGACCTAGAGAACGTATCTTCACGCAATTAAGCTTAAAGTGACTGTTCAACTTGTACATAGCCCATAATAAATATTTACAAGTAAATTTTCGATTTCAAACCGTCGCTAGCTTGTAGGGCATTTCAAATTTTCTGTTCGGAAGTATGCTGATAAATTCAGTATTTTTCAAGATATGTCAGAAAAAGTTCGTATTTTCATCTTTACATCATTTGTTGATAACCTTTTCGGCTTACGTTTTACGTGTCCCGACAAATATTATTTCTAATAGTATTTTGTAATGTTTAAAAAATGTCTACGTTACCCTCTTCGCATTCAGCCCAACTCGTATTTCTTCTGGACTACATTGTTCGAACGATATGAAACTCTGAACAGGTTTCAGAACTTACGTGTAGTCAGCTGCACAGTACTAGCAAAGATTAAAAAGAAAATAGGTAAACCGCTTATACGGGTCAGATATGGTTCAAAATACAGTAAAAATAATAAATAATATAGGGTATCTGGGCTAAAGGTATGCAAAAGTAATGACCTATATTTAGAAAACTAGTCGTCGCAATCTCTTAAACGTAGGTTCAATCGACAGAAGATATTTCCAGGATTTGTTCTGCGTACTCTCAAGGTCAGCGAAATACGCATGCGCAGGCAAGCCGACTTACAATGCAGTTGAAGCCGGTAGTAGTCAGCCGAGCTGCAGACCCCAAAACAGAAGGATCAGTATGTAGTTTAGTTAACGAAGATTCAATCGGTTACGTATGTTCAACAGCGTGTAAAAACTGAATGGAATATCGCTCCTCTTATATCCAAGTATATTCGTCAGTAGGATATGACTAAGAGAGAATGGAAGCTTAGTTTCACAGACTGGAAATCATCCAAAAGTTTCAGTTAGTGACGAAACTTTGGATCGTGTACGCTATACATTCACTGCCAATCTTGGAAAGTCAATTAGGCAGGGTAGTTACGAATTGAAAATTCCTCGTTCCACTGTTCACAACATAGTTCATAAGCAGTTCCGTTTGCACGCACACAAGTTACAAAACCTCTATCACATTACAATAAATGATCACCGCCTACGATGTCAGTTTGCCGTATAGGTAATGTCGAAAACAATCCTAATTGTCTTGATACGTTGTTATTTAGCGATGAGGCGAAAGACACAATACGTGCGGGAAAGACACAACTGTCGAATTTGGGGTCCTGAAAACCCCATACAATAATCGAAAATGAAAGGGACAGACCAAAAATCAATGTCTGGTTAGGATTGCACAAAAATGGCGTTATCGGTCCGTTTTTCTTTTCGTGGAGCTCACTGTGACATTACAATTTTGATGTTCCTCAAATTCCTGTAGGCTTCAGTTTCCAACAAGATGGTGCTCTTCCGCACTTTCATCGAGTTGTTACCATGTTCTTGAACAACATTTTCCCCGGTTGTTGGATCGGACGAGGAGGTCCAACCGCATGTTCCCTTAGTTCTCCAGACATCTCTCTTTTGGGATTTTCTTAAAGGGGATTTGTTAAAAGTTGTGTGTACCAAAGAAAATTTTGAGTTTTGGACGATTCAAAACGAAGAATTATTGAAGCTGTTGGTCTAATAATGCTGCAGATGCTCCTAAACACCTGCAAAAGTTAGATTATTGTCTAGACGTCTGGCGTACTACAAAAGGTGCACAACTTTGAACTTGACTAACGTACATTAAAAATTGGGGTGAGTTGCTGTGTTTATTAAATGTACGTATACATACATACATATATATATATATATATATGTATATGTACGTATACATATTTACTGGTTCTCTTAATATAAGCTGTTACATTTGGATACCTTTAGCCCGGACACCCTTATAATTAAAGATAAACAGGAAATTAAGAAAAAGTAAAAACAAAATATAAAGCAATAAAAGATAATGTGTGCGCTTCACTCTCAATTATAATAATATAAAAACAAGATTTTGCAAATGATGCCCGCCGTTATGCGGTCCAGCCACTGTAATTTACTTATACGTCTTGCCTACGTTATGCATTTTTGGTTAAAATATAATTCAATGCATGTTTAATTATAGCCAAATTATTATTTTAGTGTTTTAAATAATTCCCCGGATAAGATTAAAAATTTTGATAGGTTATAGAGTAGAAATATTATGTACAAAACTTAGCGATATTGTTTTTATTTTTACTTATCGATTTAGTAAATGCAATTTATTGCATGAAACTACAAATTTAAGTTTTTTGAGCTTTTTAGAACTAATTAAAAATTATGCTTGTAATAAAATTTGGTTCATTTTGTTGATAATATTTATTTAAAATCTTATTAAGCTAGTTACATGCAGTTTTTTTATATTACATACCTGTTAGATTTTTATAAATATTTTAGATATAAGGTATGCAAAACACCTCAATCGTTCGCATCGTTTTATATGGAACCGTTAAATTTCAAACTATATTTAAATAATATTCGATAAAGTAATCCGTACTACTTTGGTAATCCATACAATATTTCCATGACATTCCATGAGCTTCTGTAAAAAAAACCTTTTCCAATTTTAAATTGTAAAAAAAAATCACGACTAAAACTAAGAAATCAATTATGCTATTATGTAATGTAGTGAAATAAACGTCTATTATGTCATCGATGTATAAAAAGTTCGAAGAGTTTAGTAACATTTTTTTATAATTTTATCAAACTTTGTCATTTTCTATTGATTTTTAACAGACTTCAAAATGAAAAGAGTTTTTTTTTTAATGACAGTTCAAGACATTGTCTTCAAAAAATGGGAGAATTTTAACGATACCTTGTTTAAGAGGAAGTTTATCTGCTGGTCTCATATAGGTTTACCGGCAAAGTAGAAGATTAAAAAGAAAAATTATGTTGTCAACATAACGATTTGAAAACAATTTTTAATCTTTTTGACATCATTAATGATGATTGGTGTTGAATTTTTATAACGTAATTGTACTTTTTTCTTTTTTTTTGATAAATGTTTAAATTTAAAATATATAAAATCCTTAACATTTCCTTACTATAAGTTAAAACTGTAATATCGTTTAAAGTTGTTGAATTTTTATTCTCTAATATTCGATTAGTTTAACTGTACCTTTGGGAATTGTATTTAAAAGACCATTAATACATGCTGTACATTGTAATTTTCTTACGATGTTTTTTGTTTATTATGTCATTACACACACACACACACACACACACACACACACACACACACACACACACACACGCGCGCGCGCGCGCGCACACACACACACACACACGCGCGCGCGCGCGCACGCACACACACACACGCGCGCGCGCGCACACACACACACACACACACACACACACACTATTATATTTCAATTTAAATTTAATGAGCAACGCTGAGGGAGGACCAAGAGCAACGAGCGGAATGTTAAAATCACGTAAACCAGCAGACTTAGTTTTTAAAACGTTCTCATAGAGGGTAGTCATAATAAATTAATTTTTATTATTTTAATTTATATTTAGCAAATTTATTTCTTAATTTTGAACGTGCTTATGAATCTAGTAGATTCTTTGTTGTAATTATAATAGCCTCTTGTAATTCTGAAAACATTAAATATATAAATTTTTGATTAACGTCGTAATGTTTTGATGTGATATTTTAAGTTGGATCCATACACTTATTATATTTGACATCTATGTTACATTATTTATCGACACTCTGTTGGAAGCAACTAAAAGTATTAAAACTCCCGACTCCCCGACGGGGAGACTTATTCTTTAAGACTTTGGGGGTTGGCGTCCCAACGGGCCTAGCCTCTGCAGCATTTCTTCCCACTATACAATGAGCTGCAGAACACTTTACATTATACACATATACTACACCAAGAACACTACATAAATTACAACATACACAATTACACAACAACAACCTACACTGATATTTTTTACATTTACACTCGGTGGTGTTGCGACATCTTACGAAACGCAACCGTAACCCAAGGTGGGAACAAATCGTGCCGATGGGTGAATGGATCTACGTAGTGAGTCTCGAACGATGTCCTCTGGGCACCAGGGCGAACCCAGTTGTATTTAGCTCTAGCTCCAGTACGCGTGCGCTCTGCTGGAGTGGTCCATTTTTCGCCGGTACTCGTGGGACCAAAATTTCAGTTCCAACAATAAACACAATGATGGTTGGTGGTCTATCTGAAAAAACCACCAAATACAGTCTTGTGAAGAGACCTCGGTCAGCTTTGTCTGACGAGGATAAAAATCCTACTGAAGAGAACCACAACTTGTTAGAATCGAAATATAAAAATATTAGATTCGTTGTTCTCAGAAATAGTCAGGAAGGTGGCTCCCTTCAAAAGGTTTCACCTTTCTTAATTAACAAAACCATAACAGGTGCAAGTGGCTCCCCGAAGAATATCAGGAAATTACGCGACGGATCGATTCTGGTTGAAACATTCAACGATGAACAAAGTCGATCTATCTTACGTCTCCGTAATATGGGTGGTATAAATATAAGTGCAGAATGCCACAAAACGTTAAATACGAGCCGGGGTGTAATTTTTTGTAGAGACCTTCTAGATATAGATATCTCGGAAATAGTTGATGAGCTTTGCCACCAAGATGTTGTTGAAGTGAAACGTATAATGAAACGGCAGAACGGAACAGAAGAACCGACACCTTCTCTTATATTAACATTCAATCTCCCTGTTCCACCAGAGAAGATTAAAGTGGGTTACCTCTCGGTTCGGGTACGACCATTCATATCCAACCCACGGCGATGATTCAGATGCCAAGGTTTTGGTCACACTACAACATCTTGCACGAAAACTGAGATCTGTGCTCGATGTGGTAAAGAAGGTCACAACGACACTAACTGCGAAGAAAGTGAAAAATGTGCAACTGCAGTGGTCCACATACAGCCCGCTCCCGAGATTGCCCAACTTTTAAAGAAGAAAAGGCAATTCTCAAAATCTGTACGGAGCAAAAACTATCTTTTCCGGCTGCACGTAGAGAATATAAAAAGATAAACAATTCACGGAACCTGGTTAAACCAGACGTATCTTTTGCCACCGCTACATCTAATAAAATTCCTACAAATGTTAATAATCAGCAGTGCGGATCCTGCAATGAGCTTAAAAAACTTGTTCAGATGCTATCTGATCAAGTAGCTTCACTTACAGCCACTATCTCAGAGCTGACAAAAATGAATAAAAAGTCCTCCGTCGCAGTTAGTGAATCAAACAGTGTAATACATACGAAAGTTCCTGTTCCCAAAATCGTACAGGCACGAATAGCGACTATCACAGCTGGCAGTAAGCCACCTAATAAGCTCTCCGTAAAGGGATCCCACATAACTATCTCCTCTGGGATGTCAACTGCAGCGTCCCATTCAAATAAATCTCCTCCACCATCACCTCATATACTGGAGGATATGGTTGAGGAACCACCTGACCCTAGGGCATCGGAGTTCTTTAAAATAAAAAATAGAAAAAAGAAAAACCGAATCACGTACAGCTAATTTTTATATAATTTCTGAAATTTAATTATTTAATTATTTAATTTATTTTTTTTACACTTATGAACATTATTCAGTGGAATGTTCGAAGTATTCGGTCCCGCATTGAAGATATTAGAGTACTGACGCACGCACATGATCCACTAATCATGTGTTTCCAAGAAACTCACCTTCTACAACATGACCCAATTACACTCAGAGGATACTTCTGTGAGAGATACGACTGCCTAGAAGACAGTAGGGAGAGTGGTGGAGTGGCTATCTTCATGAAGAATGGGGTGTCGGCTACAAGAATTCAACTAACCACTGTCATTCCTGCTATTGCAGTAAAGGTCTCAAATTGCATATCTGCAACCTGTATCTCTCACCGAACACTGAGTTCAGTGCTCTAGATGTCTCAAATCTCCTCACGCAAATACCATCTCCATCGTTAATAGTAGGAGACTTCAATTCCCATCATATTTCCTGGGGCTTAATCTTCTGCTCCACTCGAGGAAATATGATAAACAGAGTGAGACAAGACTTGGACCTTTGTCTACTGAATAATGGATCACACACATTCATGTCCTTATCATCTGGTACTGTATCTAACATTGATCTCTCCATATGCTCGCCGAATTTACTCCCTCATTTTAATTGGTCTGTTTGTAATGACTTTCACGGCAGTAATCACAGACCAATTATTATTGGTTTTGATGTAGACTGCGAGATTAAAAGAAGGCCACGGAGATGGATTGTTGAAAAGGCGGATTGGAATGGATACCATAAAGCTTTCCAATCGCAGTGTGACGATGATGCGAACATCCTTGACCAGTATTCCTCTTTTACGTCCATGATACTTGAGAATGCCAACAGATATATCCCACAAACATCGGGTAATCCTAGACGTCCTTTCGTTCCATGGTGGAACGATGATTGCAAAAATGCTATTAGGAATCGACGACAGGCACTACGCAAATTTAATCGTAGGCTTACAGCTGAACATCTAAGTTTATACCGCAGGGCTAGAGCGTTGTGCCGTCGGGTATTTTTGAACGCTAAGAGGAATTCATGGACGAAATACTACGTGAACACTATCTCACGCACTACTCCCACGTCTACTGTGTGGAAAAAAATTCGTGCATTTTTTGGATCACCGAAACAATCTATTCTCGGTCTTATTGATGAAGGAGAACTTCTTTCATCTCCTTCGGCAGTGGCAAATAGTCTAGCAAAATCTTTCCGCTCGGTGTCTCTCACCGCATCATATAATAACGATTTTCAAAGGTACAAGATACAGATAGAAGTATTATCGTTTAACATTGGTGATTCGGTTGGTGAATTAAAACACCATGGAATGGATTCGTATTTAAGGAATTGTTACATGCACTTAAAAACTCACGGGACACTTCCCCTGGACCGGACAACATTCGCCTTTCCATGCTTTCACACCTTCCTAATTCGGCACTACAACAACTTTTGAATATCTTTAACGGTTTATTCTCTGAACAAGTCTTCCCACCCGGCTGGTCAGAAAAGCATTTATTATTATACCAGTACTAAAACCTTTTTTTCTTCTTTTTTTTCCCCCTGGGCCGGACATCCAATTAAGTATACTCGGCCCAGAGACGTGTCTTTTGACTCTAAGGCGGTCTTCCCGCCCACCGGTTTTACACCCGGCACGGCAGGTCAACCGCCCCGGTACTAGATCTTTTCTTGCCTGCCTCTAATTCCCGCCGACGAGGGCAAAGCCCGGCTATGCCGCTCCCCACCCCCGCCGACAGAAACCGGGTCTCGGTCTTTATGCCATTTGCCTCAAACCGGCGCGACCAGCACAAGGAGCGCGCGCAGCCCCAAAACCAGCCACGCCGGCCGGGTCTAGGTCTTTTAATTTTATCCCCGCGAAATCTCGCCGGAGTCCCCGTCCCCTCACCGAAACCTGCACGCCAGGGCATACAGGCTCTCAGAGACGGGGCTGTCCACCTATCCCTATTTACGATTGAGCCTAACGATTCCTTGGTCGCGCCTCCTCTTCCTTAGTGCGAAGAACCGTACCGGCGAAATTGTTAAAAACGTTCCAGTTCTGCTCCTTCCTTAGCGACCACTCTACTATGTTATTCGCGTTCAGGTTATTGGCTGCTATGAATTGTCTGTATTGTGCCCATCTTCGGCATTCGAACATCGTATGCTCTGCGTCGTCCACCTCCTGGCAGTAGTCGCAGTTGGGTGTGTCTCTCTTGCCGAATCTTTTTAAGTAGTAACCAAAACATCCATGACCCGACATCATCTGTGTGATGTAAACGTTCACCTCGCCATGTTGGCGATCCAGCCATACGTCCAAATCACTTATTAACCTTCTGGTCCAGGTCGCAGCGTTAGTCTCTGCCGATACTTCCTTCCACCACTGTCGGATCATCGCCTTGGTCTCAGCTCTACTACACCCTTCCGCTCTTGCTTTCCTGCTCTTGATCTGAAGTTCTATCGGCGGGACCGACGCAAGCACACATATAGCTTCATATGACAGAGTACGATACCCTGCCACCTCTCCCAACAATGTCGTTCTGCGCATTCTTCGCAGTTTATCCTTGTTTCTTTGTATCCTGATTGCATCAGCCCAAACCGGCGCCGCGTATAACGCCGCCGACGCAATCAGTTTCCGTTTGGAGGCCCCCGGTACTGTGTGTTCCACGAATAATCTCCTGATGGCTTTTATGGTGAGCCCTACTTTTTTGCACACATTTTCTATATGTCCACCAAACTTGAGACTTTTATCTATTGTCATCCCTAGGTATTTTGTATCCTTGACCTCAGTTATAACCTCTCCACGGATCACGACCCAAACGCCGCGCAGTCTTCTCCTACCCGTGAAGAGGATACACTTGCTTTTTGCCGGGGACACCTCCATGTTGTTGTTTATTAGCCAGTTGTCTATGAGTTGGAGGGAGCGATTTGCTTTATCCTCTGCATCACCAATTTCCTTATCTTCCACCACTAGTGCAATGTCGTCAGCGAAAGTGACTACGCTGACTCCTTCCGGATAAGGCAACCGGAGCACCCGGTCGTAAAAGATGTTCCATAGCAAGGGGCCTAACACAGACCCCTGCGGAACTCCACCGAAGACCGGAAATCTCACCACCCCCTCCAAAGTGCGAACCTCCGTCCATCTATCAGACAGGTAGCAGTCAACCTGGTTTAGCAAGTGGTCACTAACATTCATTTCTCTGAGCGCCGCTACAATGGCCGTCCACGGTACCGAGCCAAACGTATTTTTGATATCTAACTGGACCATCAATGGGATCCTTCTGGTCCTCCAAGTACCGCTCCGTACCTCCGCCGCCCAGCTAACCACCCTGTTTATCGCATGCAGTGTCGAACGGCCCTTACGGAATCCATATTGCTCCAAATGTAGGCTTCCGTTTAGGTCCAGCTCCTCTTGGATCCTGGTAGCAAGAAGTCTCTCAGCAGCCTTACCCATATTATTTATGAGGCTGATAGGACGGTACTCGCAAACGCCTGGGTTTGTATTCGGTTTGGGAAGAAAAACCGTTCTGGCCTCCTTCCAGCATTGAGGGAAAGTGCGGTGTTGCAGCCCATAACTCAAAATGTCCGTCATCTCCCACGGTACTATTCTAGCCAGGCCTTTAATGACCGCTGCCGGAACTCCATCTGGGCCCGGACTCTTCTTGTTATTTAACTTGTTAATTGCGGCAATCACCTCATCCTGTGCGAACCTGCCACGTTCGCACAAGACTGCCTCCCGTCTTATCTCCTCCTCCCGTGGGAAAAGTACGGACATCTGGCGCGCCGCTTCGTCCTCATTCAGCGCAGGCACTCGCCTCCCCAATCGCTTCATTACTATTTGGAAGGCTCGCCCCCCGGGGTCAGCATCGAGCTCACCACACAGTTCCCTCCACTTAGATCTCTTGGCGTTCTTAATCAGGTAGTTCAACGTTTTCCGAGCCGTCCTATAGGCCTCCATAGTTTGTTCAATCTGAGCCTCAGATCCCTGTCTAGCTCGTAATCTTTGGGCCATTCGTTTATTTCGCTGAAGTATGATTCTTTGTTCGGCGATCTCCTGGTTCCACCAGTACACAGGGTGGTATTTATGTTCCGTTTCCGGTATGCTGGAAATTTCGTTTGAGATTATTTCTTGGAGGACCTCCGGATCCAACCTTCTGCCGTCGGAGATTTTGCGTGCCGATCTCTCCAAAATTATGTTCACCTGTCTGCTAGTGAGTCTTCTTGCCGGGTTCCGTACAGCAGGGGTCGCCGAACAGACGTGTATTATCAAGGAGACCGCAAGGTCTCCTTGATAATAGATTATACCGGGAGTGATTTTTTGTTAATCACTCCCGGTTTCCTCTTCCAAAACTCGGAATTAGGTTCTATCAGTGGCCATTCTCCCATCCACGATCACCAGATCGAGGATGGATTCATGGCCCCTCGCTCGAAAAGTCGGAGTTCCGTCGTTCAGGCATGTGGTACCAGTAGCTGCAAGGAAGTCCTCCAGGACACTTCTTCTGTTATTCGTGGTCCCAGTGCCCACCGTCACTGTCCTACAGTTGAAGTCCCCCAAAATAATAGCTCCCTTGGGGGACTGCATAACCAAGCGTTGCAACTGTGTCATCCGGTGTTGGTACTCTTCAACGGACACATTAGGGCTAATGTAGACACCGTACATAATATGCTCTTCCAGTTCCACGGCTACCACACTGTGGTACAGACTAAAGTCCCTAATGCCTGTTGCTCGCTTCATCGCGACGTCCCCCGCCATATCAGACACCCACTGCGAGTGAGCGGCCGCGAGGACATTTGGCTCGGTAGCCACAATAAAATCAAAACACCCACGGTTGGCAATCTCCTCCACCAGATAACTGACGAGGAGACTACGGTTGTGATTCGATAACAGGACCCTTAACGTGTCTTACAACAATAAGAGCTGCCGGTCCTGCCGGAAGAAGAGCGGATTAAAAATAACTGTTCAGAAGTGGAAAGAGAAATGAACATTGATAAAATAGATGGAGCATACAGGAAAGTTAATGAAAATTTTGTAGTACGTAAATTAAAATCTAATAATGCGTTAAACAAAGACGGTAAACCGATCTATAACACGAAAGGAAAGGTTGTTAGATGGCTAGAATATATTGAAGAGTTAAACGGAGGAAATGAATTAGAAAGTGGTGTTATTGCAAAAAAAAAATAATTATTCTAAATTAAAATTCAATTATCCCTTACAGTACAATTAACTAAATTTAAAAAAAATCATATTAAAAAGAAAGAAAGACACAAAAAAATGTTTTTCAAAAAAACAAAACTACCAGACCTAACTGAATTGAACAGTTAAAAATACTTATTGTAAATAAATACAAACCAAAATCCGGTTCTAGATACACTTTCCAGTACATCTACTTTGTTACGACTTATCTCAATTTATGAGAGTGACGGGCGATATGCACATAATTAAAAGCAAAATTAAAAAAAAATTAATTAAAAAAAATTACTATTAAATCGAAAATTCAAAATTAACTGAAGTGGCCTCTAAGCCTCAGAGCCCACAAAAAACCACACAGGGGGGGCGAGTGTCCTCCGTTCCACAGGCGGTGACCAGTGCTGCTCCCGTGTCGGGGGTCAGCCGGGTCAAACCCAGACAATAATTTAATTTAAAATCAGCGAGTCGATAGTACAATGGAACATCAATGAATGTTTTTCAAACATCCAATAGCTCCAACGCTTGGGACATGATGTAGACCCGATTTGTATATGTCTGCAAGAAACGCATTTCAGCCGAAATGAACATTTTAAACTAAAAGGATACGATATATTTCGGCGAGATCAACTGCCAAATATAAGAGTTAGAGGTGGAGTAGCCATATTAACATCGACTAGAGCTACCGCCGAAGCTATTGATCTAAATACAAATCTACAAGCGGTCGCCATTAGAATGAAGCGTCCGCTTCAGGTCACAGTTTGCAGCATATACCTGCCGTATTTTGATTGGAAGGAGGATGACACAGCGCGATTAATTTCTGAGCTTCCCCCACCTATTTTACTGGTGGGTGATTTTAATGCTCATAATTCTCTTTGGGGATCGGACCGAGTAGATCCCCGTGGAAGAGAATTGGAAAGGTTCCTGATGAATTCTGAACTTATGCTTTTAAACGATGGGTCGGGAACCTTTTTCAATGCCAGAGATGGATTGACGTCCTGTATAGATCTTGCACTTATAAGCGGATCGATAGCACCGAGATACAGCTTCCATGTTTTAGATGATTTGCATGGAAGCGATCATTTCCCGGTGCAAATTGTAACTGATGTTACAAGAAAAATATATCCGATCTCTAAAAGATGGTTGTTTGAAAAGACAGATTGGACGAGCTTCACAGCTAGAACGATACTCCCTGAAACAACTGGAGTTATCGGAGACGATGTTGACGCCATAACAAATGCAATAATTGAGTCGGCATCGAGATATATTCCCAAAACATCTGGGAAACTTACGAAGCGACCCGTTCCATGGTGAAACGATGAAATTAGTGAAGCTGTTAAAAGAAAGAAAAGAGCGTATAACGCCTTTAAGAAACGTCCTACAACATAGAATCTCATTGCCTTTAACAAATACAGGGCGTATGCAAAACGTCTCATGATAGATTCTAAGAAACGATCCTGGCAGCAATACGTGTCATCCATTGACAGAAGTACTACTGCATCAGACGTTTGGAGGAAAGTGAAGGCGATTTGTGGGCGTAAAAATTTTGCTCCCATAACTAGCCTTCAAGATGAAGATGAAATTAAAGACACTCCAAACGAAATCGCAGAGCTATTGTCCAATCACTTCAAGAAGGCCAGCAAAACAGCCAACTACGAAGAAGGTTTTTGGACCAAAAAAGAACAACTTGAAGGTCTACTAAACTTCAGAACTGGGTATAATTATTCATATAATGTACCCTTTAAAATGGAAGAATTCGTGAAAGCGTTTGAGAAAGCAGGCAACACAGATGCTGGTCCGGATGAAATCCACTATAATATGATCAGGCAGCTGAATACCACTGCAAAACGCAGACTATTAGAACTGCATAATCAAATATGGCGGGATGGAATGTACCCGCAGCAGTGGAAAAAAGCTCATGTTGTTCCAGTACCAAAGAAAAAGAAAAATCTAACAGATCCCAATAGCTATCGTCCTTGACGTGCGCTATGGGAAAAATACTCGAAAAAATGATAAATAATCGACTCGTTTGGGTTTTAGAAAAAGAAAACCTGATATCACCATATCAAGCAGGTTTTCGACAATACCACTCTACCACCGATCAAATGATCAACTTAGAGAATATTATATATAACAGCTTTATTACAAGAAAACATTGTGTCGGAGTCTTCTTTGATCTTTAAAAGGCTTTCGATATGACTTGGCGACATGGAGTAATGCTCCAGATACATGAATGGGGCATTCGTGGCGATCTGCCAGTATTGCTCAGCAACTATATGTATGACCGTACCTTCCAAGTACGTGTCAACAATGAATATTCATCTGAAAGAATGTTGGAAAATGGCATACCACAAGGTTCGTCGTTGAGCGGTACCTTGTTCACCATCGCCATTAATAAATTGATATTAGCCATTCCAGTAGAAATCAGCAAAAGCGTCTATGTTGATGAATTGGCAATTGTGTATGCCAGCAACAAGACTGCTATGGTGAAATACAAATTGCAACGAGCGATCAACGCTCTGAATGAAGTTGCGAGGAATAATGGATTCCAATTTTCACCAGAAAAAACGTGCTGTGTTGACAATCGGCAATGATCCAATACAATATAAAGACAACGTGAGATTTTTAGGACTAGTATTGGATAAATCCCTTACATGGGGATTACACATACAGGACTTGAGTGTAAGATGCAAAAAAGCCCTAAACATTATTAAATGTTTATCGAACATTAATTGGGGCTCAGCTAAAGAGATATTATTGAGATTGTATAAGGCATTGGTTCAATCAAAACTAGACTACGGATGTATTGTATATTCATCCGCTAGGAAGTCGCATTTAAGAAAGTTAGACATTATTCATAATAGCGGAATAAGATATGCAACAGGTGCTTTCCGCACAAGTCCGGCGACTAGTCTAATGTCTGAAGCCGGAATACTGCCACTACATTATAGAAGAGAGATCCTTCTGCTAAGATACGCAGAAAATATATGGGCTTTTCCTGCCCATATAAATAACAAACTTCTTAATAATCATCATATGGCTGCATTATACGAACATCGTGCTACCTATTCCAGACCAGCCGGAATTAGGTACCACGAATTAAGAAGAAAATACGAAATTGCTATTCCGGAGACTCTAGCAATTTCCACAAGAGAAATACTGCCATGGCTCTCGCCAGCGGTAAATACAAAGTTGGATCTATCTCAGGGAGAAATAAAAAAGAAACCAGCGGAAATCATCCAACAGGAATTTTTGGCAACCGTCAGTAGTTATGAAGAATATATTAGAATTTATACTGACGGTTCTAAAACCGAACATGGTCTTGGATGCTCCATATATGTAAATGGAGAAGCCCATTCTTGGAAACTGCCAGATATGGGCAGTGTTTATGCGGCAGAAGTTACTGCCATACAGCAAGCTCTTCGGTACACAAAACACTATTGCGAAGAGAGAGTGCTAATATGTTCCGATTCTCTAAGTGCACTTGTTGCAATTCGGAACAAAAACATTAAGGATGTCCTAATTTCAAACATCCTGTCCATTTTGTATGTTCTAAACCAACGAGGACAGCGATGCGTATTTGTATGGACTCCAGGGCATGCTGGTATTACAGGTAATGAGAAAGCAGACGAAGCTGCCAGAAAGGCAACAGTCTGCGAAGATTTGGATGCATTTCCTATAAGAGTGACAGATGTTAAAAACTGTCTAACGAACATAGTAAGAAACAAATGGAATACTGATTGGAGGAGTATAAATACAAAATTAAACTCAGTGAAAACTTCTCCATATAAATGGAAAAGCGACTTTAAGTTGACTCGCCGTGAACAAGTAGCTGTGACCAGACTTAGAATCGGTCACACGCGATTGACAAATTCATATTTGTTAACCGGCGAAGAGAGACCAATGTGCGGTGTTTGCAATAAAACACAATTAAGCATCTAATAGAAGAGTGTACAATATATGAGGACCTCAGAAAGAGGTTCCTTCTAAGAAGTGACATTACTGCTGATCTGGATAATGGAAATGAAAAAAAGATAGTTCCATTTTTACACGCCAGTGGACTTCTTAGAAGTCTGTAAAAGTTGAAAAATTTGTTAAAGCTGTGATAAAGAATCTCTAAGATGGAAATTTTATACGTATGGGAGTCTCGAAGCGTGGTACGTGTAGTGACGGGAGGAAGCCCTCTTGCCTAGGCCATCCTGACTTCTCTGCATTCAAGAGCAGTGAGTCGGGGTGTGTCCAATGATGTCATGGGGGAACCTCAAGGGTAAACTGAGGACGTGAAGCTATGGGTAAGCGCAATGGATGCCTGTAGCCTCTGTATAAGGAGTGAACTGCCACGGCATCCCGGCGCGACTATGATACTGCTTCACGGCGGTTATTGTCGCCCGTGTTATTGTCGGTTATAGTTTGCTTAAACAAACTATAAACGAGACAGGTAGAAGAAAGAAATGGGTATTGATAAGTTGTATTTTTAATTTCATGGTCTTTTTGAGAACCTTATCTCAAATTTTAATATCGGGGCCCTTTACACCCTTACATATGACGATCCTGATGGTGATACTAATTTATTTTAAAGAATGTGACGAGGGCTAATGACTCTAGCAGTCGATGCCCGTAAAAATTCAGAAAAAAAAAAATTTCATTACACTCAACGACAGCGATATACAAGAAAAAAAGGTACAAAAAATCGTGGAATATCATTTAAATTACAGGTTCTTCTAAAAAGATTTAAAAACCACCAGATCTATTAAATTTCAATCAAAAAAATATACCACCTTGAAACTAAAATTACTAATTAAGAGTAACAGGGTATCTAATCCTGGTTTAAATACAAATTTAAATAGAGAAAAAATGCATTTTATAAATTTCACCTAAATACAAAATATAAAAGATATAATAAAACTAAATTCTAAAAAAAATTGACTTGAACCTGATGTATAACCGCAAATGCTGGTACACCATTTTTTAGTTCTAAAAAATAGAACTAAATACTTCAAAATAAACTATTAACTTCAATTAACTTTAAAAACTTTAACACTGAAAATAAATTCTAATTCATTAAGAATAAACCACCTAACAAAAATTCACATGCCTTATAAACTCAAGCCAAATAAAAAAACAAAAATCATATTTTAAAACAAATATATTTATAAAGGAACTCAATACAAAAAATTTCTTAAACTAATAACTTAAATTATATAACTACCTAAAAAAGGACTTCCTCCCCCCCAACGGTAAGTAAAGCTACCCCTAACTTCAAATATCATTTTAATGCAAAAAAAAAAAACGATTCAAATGTATAAAAAAACCACAGCCAAAAATTAAGAAACAACCATAAAAAAATTAATAAACTTAATTAACTAAACAAATTAAGAGAGTAATTAGATAAGATATATAATAATAAATTTATTCTTAAGAAATAAATAATTAAATAGCAGAGAATAAATGTAATTATTTTAATAAATTGAATCTTAAAATAAAGTCTAGACCTTGAGGTTTTTTTTTTAATAATTATATATTTTTAAATAATATAATTATTTTTTTTTAGGTTTATTAAATTATAAAAATTATTTCATTATATAACATTATTTAAAATTAAATTAATTTGACTAAGTAGGAACCTAAATTAGTCCATTATTAAATAAGTATCTAATTTAAACTAAATTTAATTTTATTATAATTATTTTATTGATGCGTTTAATTAAATAATTTATTTTATATGATTATTTTTACAAAAACTAGTTTACATTTAAATAAAAAAATAATTTAAATTCATTTTGATTTAAGTAACATTGAGTAAATATCTATATAATAATTTTTTTAATTTATATTATATCTATCAATTAAACTTTAACATATAATAAAATATTATATTATAGGAAGAAATAAGTAAATATATTATTATATATAATATAGATATAATATATCTATTTTTTTCTTTTTTGTAGTAAGATAATTAATCAATTCTATGATATAATATAAATATCTTATTATAACCAAAAAACTTTTGTTAAAATTTAAACTTAAAATCAGAAAATTGCAAAAAAATTTCAGCCATAGTAGAAGGTAATCACACAGAAAATAGAAACTGAGCACTTTTAGTAAAATAAGCAAATAGCACTAAATAAACCAAATAAATAAAATCACTATCAAAAAAATAAATATAAAAAAAATAATGAAAAGAACCACAATTAAAAAAATAACCAATACCCAAAATCAGAAATACATCACCCACCCGATTTATTAACCCAGAATTAACAAGAATACATACAGAATTAACCCAGAATACAAAGAAATTCTATTTTGATAATGAACAACCAAACAATAGCAAACTAATCCAAGACCGTCTCAACCTAATAATAAACAAATAAAATCAGGCATTAAAATAAAAAAAAACCATACTTAAAATAAATAAAAAACCAAATAATAAAACTGAATTAAATTCAAATCCCCTCTTATATAATCAAGACTATAAAACAATACACAACCTCTAAGTAAAAAAACAAAAGATATTAAAAAACAAGAAATTCATTAAAAAATCAAACTTATAGAAAAAGAATTAAAAAAAAAATAACCACTCAAAAAAAAAAAACAAACAAAATCATATTCAAATAAATAAACCGACATTTATAGACCTTTTCCTTTTCCTGTCTAGCCTCCGGGAATTACCGTTCAGGTATTACTTGAGAGGATGAATGAGGATGATATGTATGAATGTAAATTAAGTGTAGTCTTGTACAGTCTCATTTCGACCATTCCTTAGATGTGTTGTTAACTGAAACCCAACCACCAAAGAAAACCGGTATCCAAGATCTAGTATTCAAATCCGTATAAAAGTAACTGCCTTTACTAGGATTTGAACGCTGGAACTCTCGACTTTCAAATCAGCTGATTTGGGAAGTCGCGTTCACCACCAGACCAACCCGGTGGCTTGGTATTGATAGACCTAGAGAAGGCATTCAATAACGTAGACTGGAATAAAATGTTCAGCATTTTAAAAAAAAATTAGGGTTCAAATACAGAGATAGAAGAACGATTGCTAACATTTACAGGAACCAAAGAGCAACAGTAATAATTGAAGAATATAAGAAAGAAGCCGTAATAAGAAAGGGAATCCGACAAGGATGTTCCCTATCCCCGTTACTTTTTAACCTTTACATAGAACTAGCAGTTAATGATGTTAAAGAACAATTTAGATCCGGAGTAACAGTACAAGGTGAAAAGATAAAGATGCTACGATTTGCTGATGATATAGTCATTTTAGCCGAGAGTAAAAATGATTTAGAAGAAACAATGAACGTCATGGATGAAGTCCTACGCAAGAACTACCGCATGAAAATAAATAAGAACAAAGCGAAAGTAATGAAAAATAGTTAAAATAATGAAGATGGACCACTGAATATGAAAATAGAAAGAGAAAAGATTATAGAAGTAGAAGAATTTTGTTGTTTGGGAATTAGATTTACTAAAGATGGACGAAGCAGGAGCGATATAAAGTACCGAATAGCAAAGGCGAAACGAGCTTTCAGTCAGGAATATAATTTGTTTACATCAAGAATTAATTTAAATACCAGGAAAATATTTTTGAAAGTATATGTTAAGAGCGTCGCTTTATATGGAAGTGAAACTTGGACGATCGGAGTACCCGAGAAGAAAAGATTAGAAGCTTTTGAAATGCGGTGCTATAGGAGAATGTTAAAAATCAGGTGGGTGGATTTTTTGACAAATGAAGAGGTGTTGCGGCAAATCATTGAAGAAAGAAGCATTTGGAAAATTATAGTTAAAAGAAGAGCCAGACTTATAGGCCACATATTAAGGCATCCTGGAATAGTCGCTTTAATATTGGAGGGACATGTAGAAGGAAAAAATTATTCGTTGAAAAAGAGATAATTCTAGAATTTATTAAAATACATTATTCATACGTGCATTATAAATGTTTATAAAGATGAGTAATTGTGTAAATCACTTTTACAATAATTGCATATATACATTAATTACTTTTATAACAATAACTTTTAACAAGATGCTTTTGATAACTGCTATTCAAAATGTGATAAATTAAAAAAAAAAAAATTAATAAATAAATAAATGCGCAATAAACATCAATAGTAATGCATTAACGTCAGTACATTGCTGGGTCCGGTTGTATATTCTTTTGGAACACTGTTCGCTAATGTTTACTAATGAATGTATTCTAGTTAACCGGCGCGGCGGTCGCGATCGAGGTTGAACATTCAAATTACTAATTATTTTTTATTCTGATATAAAATGAACATGACTACATTAGTTTGGCGAAAAAGTGAAAAAATGAAGCAGATTAAATCATACTGTCTAAATTTTTTTTCTACGATTAAAAAAAAAGGGGGTGAATTAATTGATCCATTTTATACAAAATAATAATCGCTTAACTACTTCGCCAGATCTATCAGTTTTTGTTTTAATTATAAAAACATTTCATTTACGTTAAAAAAAAAAAAATAATAATTTGTGAGAAAATGATACTTAAAAAATACAGCTAAATAACAAAATGTTAACTACGTATGTGTAAGCATCTGATTTATATTAGATTATATATAATACCAAACGCTAATGCGTGCGTTGTAACCAAGGGAATGGATGGATAACCGTCCTTCGATTTATCAACTGTTTTCAATCTGACTGTATAATTTTTTTTTTGGATGGAAGTAATTATAGTAAATATATACCGAAAGAGTAGTGTAAAAATAATCTTTTTTAGGGTTTCTGAAAATATAAATGATCTTTTTTTTATTGTTTAAACGAATTCTTAAAACAATTACTTAATACAGAATAGGTTAATTTATTACATAAATACTTTTGTGTTAGTTTTAAAAGTTATAGCGTTACAAAATTATAACAGCCTAAACAACCTTCCTTCTCTCTTTAGACATGAAATCTCATTTATCTTATATGCTGGGCACGCGCGAGCGTGTGCGTATATTTTAAGACAGAAAGCGTGCAATATGAATATGATCACTATTCATAGAAAACAATACGAAAGAGTAGAAAAAGATAGAGTATATTTATAACTAACCACTGTAGTGGAAAAAAGTTGCAGTAAAAGAAACCGCTTTTTATTCTGTCTACTTGTCTTTCTCTTTTACTGTCTCACACACACCCGCACAAAAGATGATGAAATGTAGTCTTTGAAGTTTTATGTATTATACCCTAGACAATTATTTTTGTTTTGTCTATTTTTTTAATACTGTTTGTTGATTGAATTGTGTCTATTATAACTGTCCTGAAATATTTGGATATAGCAAAGGGAGGCGCATCGATTCGAATCCGACTTCATCTTTTAACTTTTCTTAAAATTTAAATATATTGATTTATTAATAATTATTTACCTCTGATTGCAAAACAATTTACAATAAATAATAATTCAATAATAAATATACAAAAAAATATCAGAATTTATTAATGAAATAAGATTTTATATACTTTTAATTTTTTAAAAATGTGTATATATAATTTAATAGGCGTACAAGGAAGTCATGTGATATCCACATCAAATTTTGTTATTTCATAGTTTCTGGGTGAAACACACAAAAGATTATAAAAATATGCCCCTTTAAATCTAAATGGTTGTTTATATTGGTTGTTAGTATTTTTTAAATGATAGCTATTTAGAATATGTTTGATTAGCTGAATACAAAAATGTGTGTAATAATTTAAATAACCATCATTGCGAGGGAAATAAAATCTTTTTTGGTCCTCAGAACATTGAAGATTACAAATGTTAATCTTTTTGTTGCTAGAAATACTGCGTAACAAAGATTTACATTTTTATCTAACTACAAAAACCGTGAAACAATAAAATTTCTTATTAAATATTGCAAACTGCTCATCGGATTTTGGCAAACGAAATCTCAAAATAAAATTTATACTATTTTTTGTAAATTTCATTATCAGAAACTAGATACAGAGGTGTTCATAAAGTATGGCAACCCTTAATTAACTTTTCATCAGGTAAATCTAGAAAAAATTAAAAGTAGTAAATAATCCTACCTTAATACGATCTGTTTATCGGTATATGAGACCACCATACTTCAAACCCATATAATGTTGGTTTCAAAAATTTGAAAACCAACTATACTAAGCCTAGGTAGGATTAGAGGTTTCCTTAGTCAAGAGTTGTAAGGGAAGTAGCCGATTATTTTTTTCTTCAGAAACATAAATTACTAATTCATACGTGGTTAACGATTATAATGTTATTTATTAGCACAAAATGAACCTTCCATGATCTAACTAACAACCATTATACTGCCTCGTTTGTGTTTTGATAGTATCTTTTGTTCGAAACCGATACGATTTGTATAATCAAAAAAACATAGTAAAAGTTAAAACAAAACACAAACTTAACATTTCCAAGGACAAGTGGTAAGATGTACGAGACCAATTCATGTACGTGACTACTTTTTAACAGGAGAGAATGCAGAGTGGCAAAAAATCTGTTAGCTATCTTTTTTTTTTTAATCTGTAAACCAGTGCTATCTAATGCAATAAACCAAAACTATTTTAGTTTAAAATTAGCCGTTATATAGTTAAGATCGTTAACATTAGTTTTATTTGTTGTGTATTATTTAATTAGAGTTAGTTAAATGAATATAAATATTTATTGATTTAAAAATAAAGTTTATAACGTGTGGTGTTAATGTTAAGTGTTTATTTAAAATTATACTGAACTTTAATATATATAACTAATATATGTATCAGTTGTGTAATACTTTAATTCTCAAGTTTTATAAATACGATTATAAGTACGTTTGAATCAATTATAAAGTCAATCAGTCGTCACCTCAGAGTTCTTTCTCCAAGAGTAATTATGTCCATTGTACAACCAGTCCCTATAGTAACTGAACTGAGTGTAAGGTATCGCTTGTTTTAGGGTTGAATATTAACAACTTTTTAGCTGGCTTGATGTGTTAATAAAATATGTAGCAGTATATTTTGCTTAGTAAACAAGTCAATGGGAAATGATTTAACTCCTTTATTGCCCTATAAGCCTGGCTGGGAATGAATGCTATTCTTAGGAGTAGATCTATTTATTTCAAAGCAGCAACAGGCTTATGCCCAATAGCAGTCACCTTATGATAACTGAATTTTGTAGCATATGAAAATGCCATGCTGACCGGGATCTCCAGATGAAAGGTCGAGACGCTATCACTCTGCCACGGAGATCGACCGTGTTATGAATTGTGTATTCATATTAGGTCATTTACAATCATAAATTTATACATCTTTAACAAATTATACCTATTAACTTATATATTTAAAATATATATGTGTGCTTATTTGAATATATATCCCATGTGGCATACCGTACTTTTAGCTTAAAGTAACAAGAAAATTTAGTGTAATAGCTTCAGCTACATTAACTTTTATTTAAATGATCAAAAAGAGATTCGGATTTAAGGTAAGAGAAATAATGAGGGAGTGTTATACCTTGAGGTGGGTTGGATTTAATATAAAATTTACGTTATGTAAATTTTTTTCTTTATAAAAAATTTACTAGTTCTAAAATAACATTTGAGTAAAATCAGATATTTTGAGCGAATTTTCTCACATTAATTCAATTGCTATTATTTTCTGTATATTAAGATGGAACATTACGAACATTAGCAAAATCACGTTAGTTCGAGTATTGTATTATAATTTTAATACAGTTTACTAAGGTGTTTATTTCAGATTGATATTGTATTAGTATCTATTATTAAAATCAAAACAGAAATTTTACATTTCAAAGAACTTACAATTAAAAAATGAACATAACCTACCTCTCAGAAACAAAAGGTAAACATAATAGTAATTATTATTATTTGATGACAACTTAATTAAAAATTAATTATTATAATAGCGTATTAGAGTTTTTTACATTAACACTAAACGATTGTTTTTATAAGAAGTAATCCTTTTCACTGTTTAGCACATAGCGATATATATACTCGTACATTCTAAAATCCAGTTGAACGTTAAAACATGATAGTTTAAGTGTTATGTGCTAAAATGATTTCTATTATGGATCGATTGTATTATTCCGTGAACATTTTCTAAAGATTTGACACCAAAGTTTTGTTTTTAACATTATTATTTATTATTAATTTTCTTTAAGATTTATTATAATGTTTTTAATTTCATTTAGTTTTCGTTCAAAATAAAACATTAATAGCCGGTTTTATTTCATTCGTGGTTTTTACTTAAAGTTAATAATTTAATTTATTATTAATTTATATAATTAATGATTATTATATTCTGTTTTATTTTAAAATATTATAATATTTTAAGTTAAAAAAAGATTGATGTAATAAGAAGAAATTAGTAATTTCTCTAAACATAAAAAACAGATACCCACAATGCAAGGTCTTCATCTTTTTATAAACCGCCAAAATTTCAGTTAATTTGCGCCGCCATATTGAACCCGTTAGTGTAAATTTAGTTTTAGATCCTACAAAAAGTGAAATTAATCAGGATTTGAGGAAATATTAGGGTAAGGTTATTGAATGTAACATGTATATTATTTATGCTAAGAAATTATTAATATGTTGTTTTAAAAATCTGTAACTAGTAGTATAAGTAAAATAGTTATTGATCTTTTGTTATAAATTGTTTCTCATAAAGAATTGTGGATCATAACTAATCATTGTTAAAGTTCTGAAGGGTACGCAAAAAAGTTAATATATGTTATCTTGTTCATGTGTTAACTACCTATTAATCAATTAAATACATACACAATAATTTGTAGCTTACTGTGGCTAGAATCAATAAATACAAAATAAATTTATAGAATCATTAAGTATCATGTTTTTAAATTGTTGTTGATAAAATTTGTACAATTAATTTTACATAATTCTACATGTAAAACTTAATTTATGTTTGATAATATGTTCCCTAGCAATAGAATAAATTAAATATTTAACTTAAATTCATATTCCACTTTTCTGTTTCTTCCAATTAGACTTTTTATCTCATTGCATTTTCTTTCTTATTTTCCTCTTCTTTCCATTCTTTCCAAGAGGGCTTGTTTTTGCTCTTCTGTAAATTTTCTGGAGCTGTTCTTTGGTTTTTCCTTTTCATCTAGTTTGAAATCCTCAATTATTTTGCATACTCTATCCTATCTGTTATTATTTTTTTCAGTTTTTGTTTAGTGTTTTTTAGGTCTTGATTAACTTTCCAGTGCAACCTTATTTTTATTTTTCTATCTTTGTAAAAGTTAAATAATTGTTTTGTAAATCTATTGTCACTCATTCTATAAATTTGGGTAAAAAACCTCATTCTTTTCCATATTTCTCTTTCTTTTTGCTGTTTAGCTTCCAGTAATTACCGTTCAGATAATACTTCAGAGGATGAATGAGGATGATATGTATGAGTATAGTCTTGTACAGTCTCAGTTCGACCATTCCTGAGATGTGTGGTTAATTGAAACCCAACCACCAAAGAACACCGGAATCCACGATCTAGTATTCAAATCCATGTAAAAATAACTGACTTTATTAGGACTTAAACGTTGGAACTTTCGACTAAATATATTTCTTTCTAAATCTTTTTTTTCTTGGTAAATCTTTTTGTTAGATTTTAACCTATAACTTTCCTCTGTTCTTTTGGGCCCAAAAATCTTCCTTAAGATTCTTCTTTCAAAAAAATTTATTACATTAAACTACTTTACTATACACACACCTGCATATAAGGCTTCTGAGCAAATTACTGTTTTGTAGTCATAGTTTATCTTTATGTCTTAAGGATTTCTTATTGTAACCTGCTGTCAGTCTATAAGCTATTCCATTTCACAAATCCTACTTTTAATTCATTCTTTTCTGAGTACAGTTAGTGTTATTATCACCTCAAGATACTTAATTTGCCTACTTTGTGTATTTTTTGTCCCTTTTCAAAGATTATTTCTTCTATACAGTTCTTATTATTGATTATAAATTCTACGGGCTGTTTGTCATAGGATTTATCTAAACTTATTTTTTTTTGCTGTTTTCTGCCAATAAATGTACTTTTAATTTTGCTTCTTCTATATTTGTAGCTAGGATAACTATGTCATCTGCAAAGGCTGAATGATTAATGGCTAATTTCTTTTTTCACGATCCTAAATATACAGATTCTGAGATTCGATGTTTAACCAGTTCTTTATTCCATTCTCTAATTATTTTTTCTAAGCAATGTTGAATAGAATTGGGGAGATTCCATTACCCTGTCTTATGCCTGTTTTTACCTCAAATGCTTCTGACAATTAATTCTCCTAGTTTAATTTTAGATTTGGTATTTATTAATGTTTGTGTAATACTTTTCCTATCTACTTCTGCTTTTTCTAATACTTTATATAATGATTAATATTTTATATAATGATTTACTTTATATAATGATTGGCTTTTTTAAAATCTACAAAAACTGCATCATATTTTTTACCGATGTAGTGGTTTACTTAAAATTTTGTAAGGTACTGGTAAATGTGAAATTCCTCTGTAGTTTGAGTTTATTTTACTTCCTTTTTTGTAAAGTGAGTGTATTATTGCATTCTTCCATTGCTCTGAGATTTGTTCCATTACCCAAATTTTTTCACAAGTAATTCTAATGTTTTTTATTAACTTGGGGGGATTGATTTTAAAAATTTCTGCTGTTATGTTCATCTCCAAAAGTTTTATTATTTTTTAATTGCTGTATTATTTCTTTGATTTCATTTTAATTCAGAAGAAGTAAAATTTCATTTTATTTTATAATGCTGATTATTATTTTATATTCTTGGTGAAAACTTTTTGTGCTGTACTCTACTTTGTACTTATAATACATGACTATTTATTATTTTAAAATAATTATATAATAAATGAAAAGATTTGTATGATTTTACACTTTTTAATAAATAAAAAAAACCTGTATTATTGGTATTGTTACTGATGATGTAGTATGTACTACAAAAATAAATAGTCATTGTTATAAAGATGAAGTTGAGCCAATTATACTATTATCAAAATTATTTGCCTCTCCATAGTAGAATGTACCTATCTATAAGCTGTAATATGAATGTCTTGATTAGATGTTATAAGATCATTGTGATTCATACATAAAAGAAAATTTATCACAATAATGCAATATTTTAATTTTTCTATAAGATTTCTATAAAACTGTAAGATAAATAATTAGATTTTTAATCCCATAGTACTATTTATGGAGTTTCTGTGTATTTTCAAAAACTAGGTTAGTTCTTGTAAGGGAAACTTCTGACAATTGTGTGAGGTTAATGTTTAACCGACAAACATCTCAGTTTCTTCTTGAGCTTTTTGTACTGACACCAGACAGAAAACTCCAACCTGGATATGCTTACAGCAAAATAATGCCTTTCATGAGACAAAAAAGTATAATATAATACTGTGGGTCTTAACATATTCTTAGCAAAGATCCAGTGGGCATCTTGCTTACAGAATATCCAGAGGAAGAAGTTATCATATGTGATAGGAAAGGGTATGGTAGAGGGATGAGTCACTCACAAAGAGAAAATTAAATGCAATAAACAAAATTATTCAAAGGGATACACTTTTAATTCCTTCCAAGCAAGACATCAGTCCGGCCTACAATTGCTTGGAAGATTTTATCTAAGATGGAATAGCACAATTTTGATCAAATTTCTTTTCCTCTGTATATTAAAGAGTAACTGTTTGCAGCTTTAGATTTGGTGATATGAGACACAACTCATTCTTAAAAATGACATGTCAGATTTTAGTATAGTAAAGCATCCCCTGCTAGTCATATTGTTATGAGCTTAGGACTCACAGTGAAAATCTGGTTAAATTAAATTTTATTTTATGGTTGATCTACCAGCATCGTTCAGTTATTATGGGTAGGCTACTAATTTTTAGTATAGGTTGCCTACTCATACTAAATCACTTAATAACAAAGTCTAATAAAATATTATCATTTATTAAATTCTTAAATTATCTATTCACTTATTATGAGTAAATTTCTAATCTTTAGTATTAGAAAAGTTTCACCTTTCTTATGAAGTGTCATCTCCATTAATTACCAATGGCTGTGTTATGAGATAGTTTTATTTTCACTGAACCCAGCAGATAACCATGCACCTATGTATTAAACTAACAAAGCACATATCATGTAATAAAAATAAATTTACATTGTTGAGAATTGTGTTTTGTGAGAAACCATTGTAATTTCAGTATACTTTGGTTTATTTATTATGTAATGTTATTTATAATTTCTTTACAAATTCATAGTGTAAAAATACATTATAATATCATTATAATCTATAATGAAATAATTTAGATATTTTTTACATGTATAGTTCTGTTATATAACTACCATATTGTTCTGAATATAACCTGCTTTCTAAATATTAGGTTTAAAATCTTGGAAAAATACCTTGTCATATCGTTTAAGGTAAAATGTTTTTAAGATTAAGAATAAATTATTTACTTAAAATAATTAACTGACCTAAATTATAACTATCTTTTCAATATTATTTATTAATGGCATAATAAATAATTAGAAAATGTCCTAATATTGGGAACGGCATGGTTTCCAGAGGGGCAGGTCCTTCACATTACTGTTGTCTCCATCTCTTGATTAGCACTGACACTTATGTTATATACTTAATAAAATACTAATTGATCTATCATAAAACTAGATCATAATAAAATATTTTTTTGTTATTTTCATTTTATTCTAATAAAGTTTTCTAATAAAGCTGAACTATGGAGATTAAAACTGTTTATGACCATATTTATATTCATTTGTCAATGATAGATTCTTTCTATTATTTCTGATTTCCTATTCTATGGCAATAAGGGTGCATCTTCTCAAAGTATATGAGAGATGAAATCTACACTTGTCAGAAGAAATCTGAGTATATATAATAGAACATTAGATTTAGAACTTGTTGTGGGCTTCTTAAAAATAATCTACTGAACAGAGTATCTGTACTGGAAACTTATCAGATTATGGCTTTGATGAGAAAGATATTTTGTTCAAAATTAGTAAGGAAAGGATACTATCAAGGATTCTAATTCTATTTGTTGAATGTTGAGCTTATTTAATTAGATGAATAAAAAATAAAAAAAAATAAAATCATTTTTAATAAATTTAAAATGAGAGTATAGTGGGGCTATGTAGGAGGTTACAGTGATTGTACAAAGAGTGGCAATATGCTAGCACTGTTTAAATTGCATCGTGATTGTTGAAGTTAGAAGCTATTTATTCAGTTGTAGTGTAAAGGTTGAGCATTACCAAGGAAAAGTATGCAGCAGTAAAGCATATATGTCATGAGAATGGATGTTCAGAATATTTTGGTTTATTTATTATGTATTGTTATTTATAATTTCATTACAAATTCATAGTGTAAAAATACATTATAATTTCTTTATAATCTATATTGAAATAATTTAGCTATTTTTTACATGTATAGTTCTGTTATATAACTACCATATTATTCTGAATATAACCTGTTTTCTAAATGTTAGGTTTAAAACTTGGAAAAATACCTTGTCATATTTTTTTAAGTGGAGTTTTGATGATGGAATCTTCCACTCTATTCCTATTCACTGTAACTATGTGTCCAGGAAAAATGCAGCCAAACCCATGATTTAATAAAGTTTTTAAACTCATATTCAATTGTCAGAATTAAAAACTCTACAAAAACATCTATGTGCATTGCTTTTAACTTAAATGGTTTCTCATATTCCTTGAAAAAGTGGCTCACCAATTAAGAATTATCACTTAAGTATTGTGTTGATAATTTAATCCCCTAGTCTTGAAGTGGGTTTCAAGTTTGATTAGATCACTCTTTCAAATTGTAGAAACTAAAACTGAAATGGTTATTATATATCTGCCACTATTTTGAAGTATAAAATTTTATGAAAATCATTACACATACTCTTTTGTTTGATAGCAAGGAACGTTACTGAAAATTTTCATAAAAAAAAAAAAAAAATGGCAATAATTATATCACAAACACATAAACAAGTGAAATGCCAACAGAAGTTAAAAGAAGACCTCACTATGCTTGGCCAGTAACATCAATAACGGCAATTCATCATCAAATCTCATCTATTCTAGTGAAGAATTATTCTTCCAGAAGTTACAAATAAAGTGTTGACATCGAAGAAGCTTTTCTTCATAAATTGATAGTGGTTCTGACCTCAGGCAGGAAAGGGTTGCACAATGTTTATATCTGTCCCTCTTTCTCATTCTCTTTTAGCAAAATTCAACCAGCAATTTTAATATTTTCTGGTAAAGTGAAAACACAAATGTATTTTGTTGTGACTTGCTAACTAATAATGTTGATAAATATGCAGTTACAATACTTGAATAAAAAATGATTACTTTTTCATGCTTCGTTATACTGTTTTTACCATCAGGAATATACAATAATCCTACTTGAATTATTACATGAATGAAAACCTCAAGTTAAATTGTATCACTTATTTTTATAAGAAAATGTAGGCTTTGCACTCAGAACAATACAGAATTTGTTACAACCATCTAATTAAACATATTAGATAAGAAACATTTATTTTGGAAAATGGAACTTTTCTTATCTGAAATAAATAGTTTCTTTCTAATTAAATTGATTTTAATGGCTGTCGGGGCTGGCCCTAGCATTTTTGCTGCTGTAGGCAAACCCCAAAAATGCAATTATATATATATATATATATATATATATATATATATATATATATATATATATATATATATATATATATATATATATATATATATATATATATATATATATATATATATATAACATATGTATGTATATGCATATATACATACATACATACATATATTTTTTTGATTTGTATGAACTTGTTGGACCCTAAAGTGTAAAGCTTGGCAAAAAACCTGATACCCTATTTCAGACATGATCACCATATTTTCTCCTATATAATTTTTATGGCAGGAAAGTAAAATGTTATTTTAAATAATAATTTGAAAAATGGCAAATGAGATAATGATAGAGAAAAATAGAACAAAAGCTTATAATAAAAGTGACAAAATTATGAATATATTAACAATATCCCACTTCAGATATGGACAGGATAGAATAATAATTACAGCTGAAAGCATAATTTCATAGCAATGTAGATAATACAAAAACATTGAACTTATGTAGATTGATTTCAAAAAGAAAAGGATTTTTATTAAAAAAAAAAAAAAGGTTAACTTGAATTTGAATATCTTGACTTTTAACAATCTTTAATGCAACATTTTTTTGATTTATATATTAATTTTATAAAGTTTTAAAATTATTTGAAAAACTTTTAATTCATTGACAATAGTAAGTTTGAAGTACATGATATTATAAATTACTTGGCTAGTAATCTGTACTTATTTTGTGGGATAAATTTCTCTATCCTAATTTTCTTCCTAATACAGTATTTAAAAGTTTTGACCATTCCTGTCCAAAACTACATGTCTTATTCTTTATAAGGCTTCTTTTTCTGTTCCTTATTTAGTGTGTATATATATATATATACTGATCTAACTGGCATTATGTAGCCAGATATATCATTGTCTTGATGAAAAATTGATAATCATTTGATCAAAATGTACTGTAATTTTCTTTTCTTTCCTGTTAATGTCAGTTCAGAGTACATGGCCTATTCTGTTTATTTGTGTTCTCTATATTCTCCCTTTATATCCTTCATCCCCACTACATCTTATATGCTAGTGAAATTTTTGTCTGAGTAAGTGTAAAATATATTCAAGTTTGAAAACTTACCATGACAAAACTGAATTTAATCAGAAAAAAATAAGTTTTATTATGCACATAGATACTACATATCTTCGTTATTGTACCACATATTCAACATTCAGGCGCTTATGACACTGCATTATAGGCTTTTACAGACCCATCTTCAGAGAAATCTGCTGCAGGGTATGAAGCCAGGTTTAGGGCATGCAGAGTATAAAACATATTTTGAGCTCTCTTCATTGATATCAAAACATTACTTAGCCAGCTAAACTGTTGTCTTAATGAAAAAAAAAAATGGTAATAATTTTTTATCAAGTCTAAGCCAGAAAAACAAAATTTAATGGAGATTTTTAAAAAATAATAAACTGTTCAAGGAATAGCAGAGCATTTAATTTATAATAGACAAGATCATCATCATAAGGTATTATGCTCATTGGTAGGTCTCTGACAACACTGATGCCTCCAGTTCTTTTTGTCCCAGACCAGCTCTTTAGTAACTTTGTAATTTCCATTCTTGATGTTGTCTATCATCTTCAGTTTTCTTCTTCCTCTTCTTTTACCATTCACAGTACTCTCAGTCATGGTTGTTAATACCTCTTCCTCTTAATATATGACCAGTCCAGTTACCCTTCCTTCTTTTAATTGTTTCCAACAGTGTTCTTTCTTCTTTTACCCTCTTTTCAACACTTCCGTGTTACAAACTCTACCCACTTAATCTTCTCCATTCTCCTCCACATCCGTATTTTTATAGCTTGGATTTTATCCTTCTCTCTCTCATCGAAAGTCCATGCTTTGCATCTGTATAAAAGCATACTCCAGATGTAACACATAACTAGTTTTTTCTTTAGATCCAAGTCTATTTTATAACAAAGCAGTTTCTTCTTCTTATTAAAGGCCTCCTTTGCCATGGCTATTCTTGACTTAATTTCTAAATCACTTCTCTAATAATCATTTAACATGCTTTCCAAATATCTGAATTTCTTAACTTGTTCTACTTTTCCTTCCTTTGCTTGCGCTTTCATACTCTCTTTGTTATTAACTCTCATAACTTTTGTTTCTCCTACACTAATTTTCATACCATATTCCTTCATCACTTCTTCTAACTTAAATATCATCATCTGTAGAATTTTAGTGTCATTCGCCAGTAAGTATTTGTGATACCCAAATTTTACACAAGCAATCTTCTGACCTCCAGTACTTCTTTCCCCAACCCATTCTAAATTCTTAAATAATGCCTTCTATATAAACATTAAAAAGAATTGAAGACAAACAGCATCCTTGCCTTACTTCTCCACCTAACACTATCCAATCTGTAAGGAGTAATCTCATTACTTTATTGTCGCACCTCGTATAATGTACAAATAGTAATTCAGACAAAAAGACAAGATTATTTAATGACAGTTAAGTTAATAAATACCAAAATACAGTCCAGTTTACCAAAAACATTATAATGACTGATTAGACAATAGAGAAGTCTAAACTTCATACAATTCAATTTTTGCAAGTATTATTACTTTTACTGTTTATATAAAAACTACCCTATACTTTGTGAATGCATATGTCAGTTTCACTACTGTTTACCAATAATTAATCGCAAAACATCTTGTATTCACCCGCTGTTAACACTGGAATTATTGTGATGTGCTCTTCACTCATTGTTACCACACTCTTACTGATATTGTGGTCACTGCAACCATGTTGAACTTGGGCTTGTGAAACTCTTATCATGACTGCATCGAACACGGCCTCGCAGAACTACTGACCTTGTTTGCTGGTCCCTGGTCCCTGGCAGTATTTATATCCCATGGCCAGCAGAACCAGTACTCGACTTGGCTCTTTAATTGTTGAAGTTAATAATTTTACTGTTCTTTACGTTTTTCTATAACATCTTATTCTGATCTGGTAACCTTTCTTCTCAAGCAACAGCTTTTAGAGGTGCCATTGTCTGTATTACAACTAACGGATTGTTAAAGTACCAGTTTACTCTGAGAAAAGAATCCCTTTTAGTTCCTTCTAGGTTTGTCTTTTTATTATTATTTTCTCTTTCTTTCTTCTTATTTGGAAGAAATCCATTACCCTGGTCTTGTTACAATATAAAGAAAATCTTTTTAATTTAACTAGTAAATGGTAAAAGTAATGAATTAGATATTTATTAATTAAGATATTATTTATAAGATATTATGATATTATTTATTAATTTTCTATTAAACAAATACAAAAATTAACATGTAATTGTGGGCCACCAAATAACTATGAAGGTTAATTAAGGTACAATACTGTTAAAAAAAATTTAAATGATGAAATGTTTTACTTCCCTCCATTATTCAAATGGCCTTATTAAATAACCAGGTTTTAATTTTTATATTTGTTTTAATAAAGATATTAGACAACATATTAAAATAGATTTTCATAAAAAAAAACTTTTAAAACATTCTAATGAATATTAATAATATTCTAATGAACATTATTTCCTGCTTCAGTTGTTCATAAATATTAATATATAGAGATGAGAAAATTATGTTAAGAATTATTTTTAACAGTTTAACTATAGGAAACTTGATTATCAGTAAAATACACAAATTAATGATACAATTCTCTTTAAGTTAGCTATTAAAGATTAATTTATGTTGATTTGAAATTTCTGTTCACCTTGAATAAATTTTATTTGAAATTAATTGGCAATTTAATTGTTATTCTCATATGAAATTTGATGAGAAAAATGATGGTGAAAATTCCAATTGGAGTTAGAAAATATATAAAAATTTTGCGAAAATGAAAAAAAAACCGTTTTGCATGCTATGAAATTGTTTTATTGTAATTAGTTGTAAAATTGCATCCAATAAACCGTTATTAACAATCTATTTTTGTAACTGCGCTACACAGATTTTATAAAAATACTATATTTATAGTATTTTAGAAAAGTATTACATTTTTTGTTCAATAACTTAAAAACACGTGTAAAATTGTATATACTTAGTTTAAGTTTCAAAAAATGAAGTGAACTGAAATAAATTAGCTGATGTTATTGTAAACTATATCTAAAAATTTAAATAATTTTTTAATATATGGTCTTCTAATTTTGTTATTTTTTCATAGTTTCTGTCATAAATTTCTCTTTTTTCAATTTGTCTTTTCCATCTTCTTTACTTTGTTCCTGTTTTGTAGTTTTACTACCTAAATAAAAAATTCTATGTGACTCCTCATGTATAGTGTCTAAATCATAAGCTGCTGCTGAAAATGATCCTGTAAATCCTCAAGAGTAACAATCATCCCATGTCAGGCACATGAGAAAGTGTGGTCTGAAGTGGTTTCCTGTCGCCTTCTTAACTGAGCCATATATACAGTTACATATCAACTTGCCAAGCCTACTGAAATGCAGGAAATATTTAACTCTACAACTGACACCTTCACTCAATTTACTACTTGGACCGTCTGTATAGTGAACATCATTACTTATACAGAAATTTCCATTGTTTGAAATCAGTGGTGCTTCTTGTATCTCAGTTATTTTACATATGCTACATTCATAAAAAAAGACTGCGACAGATAGTATAAAGTATAAAATTAATGTACCTCCATTTGTTATGGAAAACATCACCTCAATTCAGGAGAGATAGCTTCTTCCATGTAAGATTAAATTTTCAAAGACATCAGGTTACTTCATTTACTTATTCCTGTCTGTACTACAGTTTGCCTTTCCTCATACTGGTATTTGATTTTTATATAATTATAAAATAATTATTCTTTCTCTATCTATATTTCTATACTAGTTTTTTTTATTAAAATCTTGGACATATCTATTGTATGAAAAAATTATGTAGTGTTTTAGGAAAAGCTTTTCCTAAAGCAATTTTAAGAAATTAAGGATTTGAGCAATTTTTAGAATTGAGGATTTTAAGATGCAATTTTAATTAACAAATTAATATAAGAGGCAGCAATAAAGAACAGCAAAGCTATTTGTGTGATATTTGTAACTCTTGAAAACATATTTGATAAAATAGATTGTTCTAGAATTTAATAAAAATAGTATAGAAATATGAATTCAGTTACAGAACTGAATTCATTATCATTTAGTACACCTTTTCTCTCTCTTGGTTATTCAATTTAGTAATTTTGAAGTATAGTATTTTAATCTTGCAGTACAGTAGTTCTCACATTTGTATACTCCTGTTTTATTTTTCTACAATAAAAGCAATGCATTTATTGAAACATGAAGAACAATCTCATAAATTTTACATAATAACATGTACAGTCTATTCAGTTCCACTTCTCTCACAAAGTATATAATTCTGATATTATATTATCAGTTCTTACTGCTTTATTCAAGTTTAAAACTTTCATTGCTCTGTAAAATTCAGATCCTCGTATATCCTCCTGTAAAATCATTATCAATTTCTTTCTTCTCCCCTAGCATTTTATCAAATAATTACTTTTCTCTGTAGAATCCTTTTAACTACTCTTCCCTTCTAACAATTGTCTTTCATTTGGATTGGTTATTACAATTTGGCTTCATTTCTCTAAATATTTATTTTATCATTTTATACATACCTTCTGTGCTTCCTGTAATCTTTTCTTCCTCTTTTTCTCAACCAGTATTCTTTTATTCTTATGCACTTCTTATTGATTTCTTTTTCCTTTAATTATATAAAAAAAAAGATCTAAGCAAGTGGTAGTCATAGAAAGATTACATAATTTAAAAAAAAATATATATATATATTATTTGTGTATAAACTTTTAAAATTCTTTTAACATGGAAGCCATTCTGGTTCATTGATTATTAATATGTATATCTGCCAACTGAATGACATTTTTCAATTTTTACATCAAATATTTATAAGTTATTATTATTTTTTTTAATGATTACTTTATTGCTTATTAATTTTCATGGGTGCTTTCGTATCAATTATTACTTAATTAGACAAATTGCTTTTTTTTAAAAATTAATATACATTGTCGGGTGTTCGCAGCTCGATCAGGATATTGAGAAATTGACAATTGAAAATGTTTACTTAATTAAAATTTATTAGTTTAAGAAGATAAATAAAATAAAACAAATCAATAATAACAATGACAAAAATAATAAACGAGAATAATAAACAACTCAAAATAATAATTAGAATAACAATAATGACAGAATGACAATAATGATTGATGATGTTGTTGCTGACGAGGACCTTGGGAGACTGACATGATCCTTCGGAGCTGGCATGAGGATGTTGTTAGTAGTACGGAAATAGGAGTACGGTCGCCATCGTACATCGTCACTAATTCAAGTTGGCGGTGATCGGCCATCTTGGATTGTGACGTCAGTGGCGGCCGTAGCCCACAGTGTTGCGAACTTGATTTATTTTGTGTCGACCTGGTAATATATTGAAATAATATTTCAAAGGTTGGTAGCCCTGTTGTGTAGCGGTCGGATTGATTAAATAAATAATATTTGAAGTTAAAAAAACTTCGGTCGGCTAGAGGACTCGAACCCGGTCATGACGGGACACGACCGACTGACGCCTTAAACCAATCGGCTGCAGTGACTCCCTGATGTAATGAATGAAAAATGTTCTACATAAGCTGTGACTTTTAACGTCACATCAGTATGTACACTAACACAGACACACACACACACACAAACGTGAAAAAAATTTTTTAAACGTACCTCGAGGATGATCCTGGTCGTCCAGGCGACGGCGTCGGAAGGCGTCACCGCTCGAGAGGTTCTCGTCGTAGATCGTGCACCGGGAGGCGGTGTGTGCGTGTGTGTTTGCGTACGTGCGTCAGCGGAGTGACGGAGAGGTGTTTACCGTGTGAGATGCGGCGCTCGACTGAAGAATTGTGGAACCGACGTGATCTAAAGTTGTTCAATTGACCAATCGCAGCGTTGGAATTCAAATCGTTATGAAATGCATTTATGTGTTAAACACTCTTCTCACCATTTACGAGTGTATTTCGAAAACAGATGGTGAATTTGAGGTAGGAATACACCGCAGGTCTTGGAACCTTTATCCAGTAATGCCGATCGAATAAATTTTATTTCTAAAAAATAGTCTTACATTACTGTATAGGGGTTTAGAGTGTTGTTGTTGCATTTCCACACTACCCAAGAGGTAGCAACCGTGGTGCGTTGATATTTTTTTAGAGTGAAATCCCTTCCCAGTAAGCCTACAAAACACTCGTACAAATGATTTAAAATATAAACTACAAATTAAGTTGTATACTATAAAAATTACTCCGAACAAAAATAAAAAGAGTCTTGTATTCTGTGTATAAAAAAATGTACGTAAATAAATGGTCGCATTTCCACACCACCTAGGAGGTAGCAACCGCGGCGCATTGAGATTTTTTTTAACGAGTGATATCTCTCCCCAGTAGGTCTAACACTAGGTAACACTCGAATAAGAAAAAAAACATCTTCATGATATGTCTTTACAAGACCGCAATACGATAAACATCAAACGCAGATGATGGAAACCGATAAACCTGCACGTCTATCAGAAAAAAACCGTTAACATTCATGTATGTATGCGAAACAATTGCAAGTTTACCAGTATCCATCATCTACGTTTTACGTTTGTCGCATCATGGTCTTTTAAAGAAATACCATGAAGTAACATGATAAAAAAATATTTCGCATACATAAGTTGTGTGAAATAATTAAACACTCGCCTCACCATTTGTAACATAATCCGATAGTAGATAAATCTATTACCAGATCATGTCCCGGGCCTTGGAACCACTGCATTCAATAAACGTAATTAAGAATTGTTTATTAAAAAAAAACAATAGTTACAATTTATTGTATGGGGGTTTAAAGTGTTTTTGTTTTGTGTATGTGTGTAATTTTGTGTTGATTGTGTAATGTGTTGTAGTCCTAAAAAGGACTTATTTAATCATCGTAGAAATTAAAAAATTCGTGCAGACGATCGTTGACGGTTTTCTTTATCCTCTTCCTTGCGTTTCGTATTCTTGTATAAAATAAAATAAAGAAGCGATATGACGTCAGTAGTACGGAAATGGTGGTACGGCGTAAAAAATGACGATTCCAAGATGGCGGCTGTCCGCCATCTTGGAAACGTCACTTCTGACGTCACTAATTCAAGATGGCGGTGGTCGGCCATCATGGATTGTGACGTCATTGGCGCTGGTACCCCGTCAGTGTTGCCAACTTGATTTATTTTATGTCGACAGCGAGTCAGTGTTGCCAACTTGATTTATTTTTTGTTGACATGTTTATATATTGAAGAAATATTTCAAAGGTTGGTATCACTGTTGTGTGGCGGTCGATTTGAATTAAATAAATAAATAAATAATATTTAAAGTGAAAAAAATTCTGTTGGCTAGAGGATTCGAACCCGGTCATGACGGGACGCGACCGACTGACGCCTTAAACCAATCGGCTGCGGTGACTCCCTGATGTAATTAGTGAAAAGTGTTCTACGTAAGCTGTGAATTTTAACGTAACATCAGTCTGTATACACACACACACACACACACACACACACACACACACATGCACACATGCACACACACACGCACACACACATACATATATATATGTATATATATATATATATATATATACACTTGTGTGTATATATATACACACAAGTGAATATAGACGTACCTCGAGGATGATCCTGGTCATCCAGGCGATGGCGTCGGGAGGCGTTACCTCGAAGGAGAGAGGCTCTCGTCGTAGATCGTGCACCGGGAGGCGGTGGCGGCGATGTCTGCTGCGACACACAAACACAAACACACACGCGCACACACACGCGCACACACATACATATATATACACAAGTGAATATAGACGTACCTCGAGGATGATCCTGGTCGTCCAGGCGATGGCGTCGGGAGGCGTTACCGCGACGGAGAGAGGTTCTCGTCGTGGATCGTGCACCGGGAGGCGGTGGCAGCGATGTCTGCTGCGCGTGTGTTTGCGTGCGTGCGTCAGCGGAGTGACGTAGAGGTGTTTACCGTGCGAGATGCGGCGCTCGACTGAAGAATTGTGGGACCGACGTGGTCTGAAGTTGTCCGATTGACCAATCGCAGCGTTGGAAATCGAATCGGCGCATGCGCACTAGCCGTTAGTGCGCACGTGCGAACTGGAACGTCGTCTCTAATAAGAGCGGATGCGATAAGGAAATTTTTTTTATTATTATCGGGTCACTAATACAAAAGTGACTTGAGTTGTTGTAACCGGTTAAATCCGGTTGTGTCTGGATCTGTAAAAGGAAAAAAAAGTTATAAAATTAATTTATGTGTTGGAACACTCTCCTCACCATTCGCAAGTGTAATTTGACAACAGATGGTGAATCTGACGTCGGATTACACCGCAGGCCTTGGAACCTTCATCCAGTAATGCCGATCGACTAAATTTTATTTCTAAAAAATAGTTTTACATTACTGTATGGGGGTTTAGAGTGTTGTTGCATTTCCACACCACCCCAGAGGTAGCAACCGCGGTGCGTTGAGATTTTTTTTAGAGTGATATCTCTCCCCAGTAGGCCTACAAAACACTCGACTATATATATCTTAAGAAACGTCTTCACGATACTTCTTTACAAGACCGGGATGTTATGAACGACAAATGCAGATGATGAGTAATGATAAACTTATACAAGAAAGAACATCTATGTGAAACAAAAAAAAATCCCAAGATAACTCTAATTTATGTTGTGTATGTCTATAATTTTGTGTTGTAGTCCTTAAAAGGACTTAATTTAAACATCGGAGAAATTAAAAAATTCGTTGACGGTTTTCTTTATACTCTTCTTTGCGTTTCGTATTCTTGTATAAAATAAAATAAAGAGAAGCGATGTGACGTCCTTTCATATATCGATTGGTTTTAACGTAATCGAATTCTGAATTTTCATTTGTGTCGTACGCCACCAACAGCGGTTGGGTATCATCGTCACAACCATCGGCAGAACAATCTACCTCATCACGACCTCTGAAGAAAAGTCCTCCGTCCGTCGCTACATTAGCTGTTACTCTTCTTCTTTCGTTTGCAGCAAACACGTTTACAGCGAGTACGTTATTTTTTCGATGCGACGTATTGAGATTTTTTAACACGGACGCATTCAACTTCATATTCGACGAACGATTTAATTTGAACGCCTTTACGTTACCGTTGTCACCGTAGAATCCAGAAAACAGTACTTCTTTGCTGTGAATAAGTGCGATAGCTTGTTCACCGCATTCAAATTCGCAATAATATTTTCGTCCATATCCAAAATCATCATCATTGAAAACCACTCTTATGGTCAAGTTATCACCGTTTTTATCAAAATCATGATCAGATAAATCGACAATATATACGTAACTGTGTTTTAATTTAAAACACATAGTCGTCAGTTGTTGGTCACCGACGCGCACGCGTACATCTTCTTCACTAAACTGAATCATGTTTACAACTCGAACGTTTCTCAACGAATAAACTGCTTCACTCAGTTACACTGAATTTATAAGCTCCTCCCCACCACCACAACTACCACACCCTGCTATCAACGAATCAGAATGTCACAACCTCCCCTCCACAATTCGAAAAAAATTCATCTGATAGGTATGGTGATATCCTGACAAGTGCATTTTGTATGATTTGAAGCTACAATTTTTCAATTTATTGTTAAACACTCTCCTCACCATTTGCAACAAAATCCGATAGTAGATAAATCTATTACCAGATCGTGTCGCGGGCCTTGGAACCACTGCATTCAATAAACGTAACTAAATATCGTTTTCTATCTTGTTTACTTTAAAAGAAAACATTTTTTTTAAAAACAATAGTTAATTAGTGTTTTTATTGAATGAGGGTTTAAAGTGTTTTTTGTTTTGTGTATGTATGTGTAATTTTGTGTTGTTTGTTTAATGTGTTGTTGTCCTAAAAAGGACAGTTTAAATAGCTAACTTTTAATCATTATTCGAATGCTACATCGAAAGCTTTACCAATTAGTCCTTTATATATGAGTTTTAATTTCATAGATACCATTTTTTCTAATTCATCCTCATTAAGCATTTCGGTAAAACGTCTAGGTAAATAAACGTTAAATGGTTGTTCTTCTTCACCATCTCGTAAACGACATACTATGCTCTTCCCATAACGTGTAGCGATTTTCCTTAACCATACAATTTCATAAGGTTTACCGATAGTGAGATCACCAACGCTTTTTGTTTCGAAGTTGGTAGCAACAAGTCGCTTATTCAATTGATGAATAAAATCTTTTCTGTTACCGTCAGTCATGATGATGTTGTTTGTCCAAGAGTTAGCTTTAGAATGAGACTAGGGTGATTACAAATGGCTATTTATACCCACACATCTGCTTATCAACATTCGCAATCGGTATTCCAAGAATCGACAATTAATATTTATTTTAATTGCTTAACAACATCTGGTTGAGCCAATTATTTTTTCTTATCAAAGCCATAAATTATTTTTATTTTAAGTTCTTATCTACTAATCACATCCGGTCGAGCCAATTATTTCTTATCAACGCTATAAATAATTTTTTATTGTTATCGTCACGATAATTAATTCCACGAATTAAACCAATTATTTTTTTTTATCAAAGCCATAAAATATTCTTATCAATATTTATTTTAATTGCTTAACAACATCTGGTTGAGCCAATTATTTTTCTTATCAAAGCCATAAATTATTTTTATTTTAAGTTCTTATCTACTAATCACATCCGGTTGAGCCAATTATTTCTTATCAACGCTATAAATAATTTTTTATTGTTATCGTCATTATAATTAATTCTGCGTATTGAGCCAATTATTTTTTTTATCAAAGCCATAAATTATTCTTATCGTCACGAAAAATAATTCCATGAATCGTATTTATTTTAGTTCTTATCTACTATCCACATCTGGTAGAGCCAATTATTTCTTATCAACGCTATAAATATTTTTTTTATTGTTATCGTCACGATAAATAATCCCACGTGCCAATTAAAAATTATATTTTCCTTATAAAACAGTAATCACAAATAAACAAACATTTACCACCACCACAAAAAAAAATAAATACATTTGTTCGAGTTGCATTTCCACACCACCCAAGAGGTAGCAACTGCAGCGCGTTGAGATTTTTTTTATGCGAGTGATATCTCTCCCCAATAGGCCTACAAACACTCGTGCAAAATTTTACAAACTGATTTTTATATCCTCGTTGAACTCGTCAACGTCACCGTTGGCGAGTTTTTTCTTTCCATAATAAGTTAATTTCATCGAATGATTTTTTACAACGTTCAATTCATCGTCGGTATATCTGTTTGTATACGTCTTTGGTAATAAGGTTTGAAAGCTTTCCGGTTCATCCGATTCGCTGTCGAACAACATTACGCAAATACGGAGTTCGCCGTATTGAGTAAATATTTTTCTCATTTCCAACAGTACGTAGCTCACACCGATATCAAGATCGGTCAACCTCCTGAACGGTATCTTCTTTAGAAAACAATATTCATCGTTGAAATCGTTAATAAATGCTACGGTGTCCATCTTAACATTCCTAGTGCTCACACTCGAATGACAATTGCAAGTGTGATTTACCTTCTTACCCCCTATTTCCACGACAATTTTGCAAAACAACCGATAGAGTTCGTTACGATCGATAACTGTACAGGCGAACAGACTTTCCCATAACACTTCGTATTTATTTGCACGTACCATAGCGTGCATTCTTTTCACGTTTTCAATAATCAATTCGCACGAACATAAGTATTCTGGTAGACCACGACCGCAGTAGTCGAATTTCTTACAATCGAAAGCATGTATTTCATCATTAACATCGTAGTGGGTGGTAAGCATCATAAAACAATATTTGCAAATATACGATGCAATAAACCTCAATTCGTTTACCGAATCGCTAAAAGTTTTCATCGCTGCTATATCGGGTCGTCACTATAGTGAATATAATGTCTACACAATCCATCTACAGTATCTATTTTTAAACTGTCTAAATATTCTTGTAAACCGTCGTGAAGTTCAGCGTAAGTGGCGTCGTAATTGAAAACCACTCTAACCGTATTGAAACTGTGTATGTCTGCGGTAATACTTGTTGCGTGAGGAAACGCAGCAATTGTAAGTTTCATAAGATGACGCAACGTTCTTACGCGACGATTCGGAAAAAATCTAATCGTCCACACCGATGCGGCTATGTCAACGTCCATCGCTAAACTGCGGATGGAATTACACATCGGAAGGTTTTTTAAGGGGAAAAAATAGGTTTACTATAAAACACTCTCCTCACCGTTTGTAACACAATTGATAGTGGATAAATCCAATATCATAACGTGTCACGGGCCTTGGAACCACTACATTCAATAAATGTAAATAAATATCGTTTTTTTTAAATTAAAAAAACAATAATTAGTTACAATTTATTGTATGGGGGTTTAAAGTGTTTTTTGTTTTGTCTACGCGTGTAATTTTGTGTAATGTGTTGTTGTCCTGAAAAGGACAGTTTGGGAAAGACGGTGAGGTGACTAGTTGAAATAGATTTTTATATAGCCAGTCACCGCTTGTCTACACATCCCACATGGAAGGTTGTGTTGTATTAAATACCGTACACAATCTATGCAGAATGTGTGACCACACGGTAGTATCGTTGCTCCTACACGTGCAATCAGACATATTTTACATCGCAGTGTACTGGTCAAATCTTCATCCCGTATAACACCTCGTTCTACTACACATTTCACATTTCTTAATGCCTCACTAAGCGATTCTAAAAAGGGTACATCTGCACCCTTCACACTTGAGATACTACGCACAAAGTTTCTAATACTGGTAACCACTCTTGCTTTAGCAAGTTCGAATGATGTCGATGTTCTCTCACCCATGTTCGTCTGATGTGCAGCTGTGTTGTGAAATGAATGATGTAGTGAGCAGAGCGACAAATATATATATACCTTATCAGTGCTATGGACCCTGTACTTCCTGTTATTTCCCGCTTGTTATTTTAAATTTAAAAAAACGGTTACGTTTCCACACCACCCACGAGGTAGCAACCGTGGCGCGTTGAGATTTTTTTTTTACATGAGGGAAATCTCTCCCCAATAGGCCTACTGTAAAACACTCGAATCTTTTTTTATATTTTTTTAAAGTTTTTTTTATTTTTTATTTTTTTATTTTTTGTTTTTCATCAACATCTTGCAGCAGACTGAGCTCTACAGCGGTATTCGACGTGGAACAACATGTTCAAATGAAAGCGGTACGTTTTCCTTGATGCAGTTTTGACAACGAGTTGAATGGTGATGCACATCCATCCTTTCGTTACACCAACAACATTTTACACACAATTCGTTGAAGGAACAGTAATAACCGTTTTTTGCCAATTCCTCTTTGTTTTCCGCGTTTGTGTTCGCAAACGATCGCAATCGATCGGCTTCTCTCACCAGATCCAACGGCTTTTTACACATCTTCAACCACTCCATGTAGAAACAACCGGTTTGTAACGCACATTTTCCACTCTCTTTGTGCGTGTGGTACGGACAATTTACGATATAATTTGAATTCGGTTTCGGTTCGCCGTCCGGTATCTGACGAACATCGTTATGAAACCGTCGCAAAATTCTACTTTCTCCAACCCTTTGGTGTGTATTGTGGCAAACTGCGAACATAACGCCTTCATGATATCGTCGTTGTATACGACTTCGCCGTAATTCCAATCGATTTTGTGAAAATTCCTCTCCAACCATCCAACCATCCGACCATCCGTTTATATTTAGATGTCAACTCAGACTTTGGGTACGGTGATCGAAAGTGAAGAATCATATAGTTTCCATCACCGACAACAGCAAGTTCTTTAACTATAAACTCACCTCGTTTGCCGAGAAAGCCGTGATACTCGATAACTCCTTCCATAACGATCGCTCATCCGTGTATGAGGATGGCGATATGTAACCACCAACGATGTCTATGAAATCACAATGTTGGTGGGGGATATCCCTTCGTTCCCCTTATCCGCCTTCTTTTTGTCCTTCTTCTTCTGCTTCTTATTGGTCTTGGTCTTTGTGATCGTGTGTTCAACTGAACAAGGTTTATCATAAGATTTTTTACGCGCATTTCTCCTTTTGCGGATCTTCGTTGGTTTCGATTTAACCTCTTTCACAGTCGGTTTCGTAACTTCAGGATGGTGATTGATGTTATGCAAAGAATCGTTCATGAATAGAAACGATTGAAAATCGTCTGGCGAATATACACCACTTCCTTCCATGACGGATGCTCAACAACTACTGATTTGTATGCGTGCAGTCGGATTAAGCCTTTTTATACTTTCAAAGTAGAAGTGGTGGGGGTTACCCCCTCCACATCTTCTTCCTCGTTTAGAGGACTATCATAGTCATCATCACCATGTGCATGTAACGTTATGTTACGTAATGAGATTTTGGTAGCGTTTACCTTTGGTAACACTGTTGTCCTCGCTGAAGGTAATGATGTCGTTACATTCACTATGTTTTTCCTCTTCAATGCGGTTTTGTCGATGTTTACCTTTGGTAATACTGTCGTCTTCGCTGAAGGTAACGATGTAGTGATGTTGCTAACTACGTCAGCAGACAGGTTTTTTGAAGATGATGGTGGTGATACGGTAGCGTTGTAAAAAATGGACAACACCTCCACAGACGATGAATTACACCATACTAACGGTATGTTAACCGGTGATTGTGTAGAAAAAGTCACTCTACACCGTATCGGTTTGATCGTTGTACAAGATTCATGCGAAAAGTCGCCCAGTAACAGTGTTACGATTATTCCAACTGCAATACCCGTTTTAAATATGCTAAATGTTATCAACCATTTCGTAAACCGTCGCCACGTAGCTAATATTTGCTTTTTATCTTCCTCTCCCTGTCCACCACCTAATTGATCCATCTCAAATACCACCGGCATTACATACGTTTTTTCACTATTCCACTGAGCGGAGTGTACGTGACGATGCTATCATGTATAATGAGACAGTAGGCAGTCGTGTTAGCCGGTATATTGTTTTTAGTATCGAAATCGATACGTACATCTACTGTTCCTGTTTTAAGCGATTCGTTCTGACGGGAACAGTCGATAACTATTAACGGTACACTGGTCTTGAAATCCGCCAAACTGTAAGCGGGACATTCGTCCTGCGGTTTGTTATAATACCCGGACCGAAAGCTGGCGAATATTTCATACATCATATTCACATCTCCCTGTAGATTGTCGTACGGATAGTACTGCGAATTCAAATACAGACGAACGTTTACCAACTCGCACATATCGAAGTTCGTCAATGATTTTGTAGCTTTATCTTTTCTGTCGGTCTGTACACCGAATATCACGTATCTCGGTCTCTCCGTTTGCGCACATGTTTTTACCGTCCATGAATGTATGTTTGTTTGTGGTAGAGCCGGATATTCGTGGATCTGCCATGTACGAAAAGCAATAGCTAACGGTCTATCTCGTTCTACTACCTTCAACAAATGCAATCGCATCGTATCGGCAACGTGAACATACGGAATTTTCCACGCTATCTTAGTCAGTTTCAACTTGGAATCAGGCGCCTCTTTTGAAGACACTAATGCGTTCACGTCGTTGGAAGATCTAAGCAAAACCAATTCTTGTTTGACGTTCAATATTATGTGTCTGTAGTCTTCGGCGAAACCCATAAGCATACGCAGCGGTACGTAGAAGCAAAATCTTCCCGTGTTTTCTTCCAAATCGAACTTATCCGACGCTTTGAACTTCCACCCGAAATTTTCCAAAATATTTTCTTCGCTTTTACGCAACGAAAGAATATTCTTTATCGTTGTAGTTATTCCTAGCTTTTGTACGCGACACATTTCCGTACCGTTTATCTCGTATCGTATCTTCGAAGAGAAACGGTATCGCGTTGTTTGTTAACCACGATTCCGTTGCCTTTTTATCGCCTGCTTTAGTAGTTAACGCACCTTCGACCATCAAATAGCTTTTATGCGGTAAAGTGTACAAATCTTGTTGGTGTATCGGAATCCGGATTTCATCGTTGTTGTTGTAAGTCGACGACGCGTACGGTAGATGGGTATGATATTCGTACTGTGTGATCGTGTTATCGAACGAAACACTTTCACCGACGTCCAACATATTCGCTCCTGCCATTACTGTTCACCAAAACTGTAAAACCAAGTTTTCGAAGAAACAACACGTTACGCGATGTTAACGCTTTGGTGTTTGCACGTCGACTGATCGGTTTGCGTGTCGTTTCGCTACTAGTACCAACGCTGTTGTATATTAACCCCATCTATTGGCTTTCTTTTTTACTTCGTTTTCCTTTGTAAATGCAATCTCACCGTAACGGTTTCACCGCGAAAATTAATCGGTTTTCCGTCTTGATCGGTAAACTTTATAGCGATATCGTCTAAGCTCTTCGTATTCACCGGTAGATAGATTATATTCTTCGGCGATTCGATTATTTTGAAACCAGGCGGTACGCTTAGCGTGAATTCATGCAACACGTGTCCCTCTGATCCGTTGTGTAGGAGCCTCGTATAAGGTTGCATTCGACCCGTACGGTGTTCACGTTGTTAATGGCAACTGGCTTCGATGACTCGTGCCATATATTCGCCGTCAGATTAGTTTTCTCGAACCCCAACAACGGTGCTAAACTAACTGTTGATGTCAAATCGATGGCAGCGCTGCATTTAAGTTCGCATTTTAACGTGTTGTTATTCGGACGCATAAGTAAATCTATTTTGCTTTTGTCTTTGAGTTCATTGCTCAAGCGTTTGGCGATATCATCCACTTCGTACGATCCGGTCGCTAGTGTCAGCTTAATCGGTTTTTGAGGTTTCTTTGGTACAACAGTAAATGTGTTGTTGATTCCCTCTTCGACATTTGGAATCGAGTTGTATGTGGTTAAGTTTATCAACGCCAATTCCCAATCGCCATCAGACAAATCCAATGGTGGAAAGAATGTAGCGTGTAAGAACGACGTAGTTCCACTTATGCAAAACATATTTATCTGTAGGCTGACGAATCACGACTGAGAAATTCAAGACCGCAGATAACCGTGTTTATACTCTGTCTGGCGTTATAATTGAAATTTATAATCGAATCGAGTGGAAAATAACATATCAATTCGTTAGGTGGACGCAGATTACCGAAACTGTCGAAATAGTCCACCATCCGTCCACGTTTTCTATAACATACCCAGTGTGTTCCATGACCAGTACTGCGGTCAAGATTAACTATCGCAGTTTCGTTAATCTTCGGTTGTGTAGGTAATGCGTCCAACATGAAGACCCCTCGAAAATCGGTTATATTTAGTCTTCTCGCGTACCACATTAGTTCTATGTTCGATAGCGGTCGCACTGGTATTCCCTTTATTGGAGACGACGACGACGACGGCGACGACGTTTTTTTTTACCGCCCATCCTTGATCCGGTCAAAGGGTAGGGCTTAAGGTATAATCCCTGCCCTGCAGCGCCCGCTTTTCGTTTCATCATTTCGACAAGGCGTTTTATATTATTCCTTTTTGTTCGTCTTCTTCGTCTTCGTACTCTTCCACCGCCGAACTTTGCTTTTAATTTCATCGCGTTTGTAACCGCCAATGCCGTAGCTTTTTCCGCGATACTCGAATCCTTAGCTTTAACTCTTTCCCAAGCGCTATCGGCTAATTTACGATCTGCTGCCGCTCTTCTTTCGTTATCGCTGTACGTTGCGTATGCGATATCGTGTTCTTTATAAGCGACGTCCAACTTGTTTACACCGGGATCGCCTCTCTTTAATCGTTTTTTTAAATTCGTTCCCGGTCCGCAGTACTGATATCCCGGAATATGTAACTCTATCGGTAATAAATCGACCCCTTTGTTTACAACCATACCCATCACCTTTTTGACACCTTTTAATGCTTTATCACCGATATAGGATCCTAACGCTCCTGCAGCTCCTGCTGTTAGAGTTGTTAACAGTCCACCGCCTCGTTTAAGACTGGCTATTCGTTTAGATCTTCTCACCTTACCCTTTTGAACGGGAGAACATTTTGACCTCCTCACTCTTGCCATGTCGGACAGACAATGAACTTGTTTACAACATTCTACCATCTTACATTGGATCCATGTTCGACAATCGTACCATATTTTTATTCACATCATCCGAGACCGGGGGACGTATCATATTTTTATTCACATCCTCATTCTTCAATGTCTTATCAGCGATTGGAGGACGCACCATATTTTTTGTTACATCCTCGTCCTCCGAAACCGGGAGACGTATCATATTTTTATTCACATCATCATTCTTCATTGTCTTATCAGCGATTGGAGGACGCACCATATTTTTTGTCGCATCCTCATTCTCCTTTGTATCTTTACTATTTAGATCTGTGTTTGCGGAATCGCTTTGGTGATGATTGTCAGCAGTTAATATACGCATAAGCGATATTTGATTTAAGTTTCTGTTAGCGCTATCGTTAATGTTTAATACAAATTTGTAAAAATTAAATAGTGCGCGTGTTAAAAGCAAATTAATTATTTGCTTTTCATCGAAAAGTTTTTTTTGTAAATAGTTGACAGTAACGACGTCCGTCTTTTCGACAGGATCACCGACTCTACATATTCGCTTATTTTGGATATCCACAACACCGTTTTTAATCGTTAAAATCCCATTTGTCAATTTGTCTACGTATGACTTTGTAGTGAGATCTGTGCTATTAATTGGTGCACCAGCATTTGCGATAACGCACCCTCTCGCGTTAATTCTCTCATTTGTACCGAAAAGGTTTTTCCGTAAATAGTCGATAGTTACGGCGTCTGTTTTTACAATTGGATCGGCGATATCGCACAATCGCCTATTTGAAAAGGAGAGTGCGTTGTTGTCCATCGGTGAAACCGTCGGTCAGTATTTATTATTCAACTCGCTTTGCTTTACGAACATTTTCTTAACGTGACCGATTGTTGCACCATCATCATCTTCAACAGGCGGTCCGACGTTGCACAAACGTCTTTTTTTGATATCGAAATCTCCATCGGCGGTTTTGTCAAACGTTTCAACAATCCGAGTTGGTGGTGGTTGGGCGGTTGCACTCCCAACGCGAGAACGTCCGAACTTGTCGATACTCATCTTCAGACTGATTAAAATAAAAGGTTCCCTGTACTACCTTCCTTTATGTATCCGCCTTCTTGCAGTTCTTCTACGATTGAAACTATTTCGTTATTATGACCGGTATGACCCGCATGTTTCGAAGCCAATAAAAGTCGCAGTCTATCGCACAGTTCATTCAGATCGTCCCAGTAAACGTAATCCGGTCTAACCGTTTTCTTCGCTCTCATCAACAGACCCGATCCGGTTATTGGACTTTCGTCGTCATGACCGCTTTCCGACGAAAGATGCGTACGAGGAAACAGTCTTTCGATAATATTCTTGTACTTTAACGATCGACTGGAAATTATGCGACCGGTATTTTGACTTTTATGCGCCTCAGTAGTTTCTAATATTTTCTTATAGCTATTTAAATCTTTGGTTGTATAATCTACAGGGTCGTTCAAAAAAATCAATTGATATAAACCTTTGGAACCGCTATACGTCTTGTTGTCGATAACTATTTTATTTCCTTTGAACTGGAGTGGTTTTGTTCCGATCATCCATTGATCGTCAATGTTTTTAACTCCGTAGACGTTGTCTATTTTTTTACCTTTATCCATTACGGTAAGATCCAAGAAATGTTTTGCACGAAACCCCATCGTTTTCGGTGTAGACGGGTCTACAGGTTTCACAAACTGTTTTTCTGACGTCGGTGTTTTAAAGAGTCTTCTCATAACCGTTGGTGTCTCTTCCACCTCCTCCTTTGCATTCTCTTCTTGTTCTTTTTTAACATCGTACTTTTGTTTAAACGATTGATTAAGTTCTCGGAGCGGTTCGACAATAGGCTTAAATTGCTTTTCAATAACTTGTTCCGATTCTGTTATTCCATGCGTAATAGCGCGATGTTTTCGTTTAATCGAATCTCGTATTCTATCGATTTCCATTACCATCTTCGCAGACGACGACGACGACGAGGATGGCATATCGACCTCGTTCTTGTTCGACATCGTGGTTACGAATGATCGGAAAACAGTCGATCACATCACCATCCTAGTTCCACCGATCTAAAGACACTGCATGTTTTTTGGTTCTGCGTAGAAAACGTATAACATCGATTAACGAAACATTCATTCTTGTCGGACGACGATTGGTATTGCACAATTCGCGGTAATATTGTGTCACATCCTGATCGATAGACGGTATCATGAGTTTCGTGCATGTGTCTTTAAAGACAGCAGCCCTTTTTACATTTCCAACCCACAGCGGAATATCCACAACCGTTGAGTGATCGCGTTGTGGTACCTTTGTCAAGTACCGTGTGGAAAGTCGTCTGATCGGATGACGGTCACCTTCCGAATGTAAATGCAACAGATAGCTATTCAACAACCAAAATTCGTCCGGTTTCGCTCCTGCATATTCGCACAATTTTTGCAGCAGATCTTCGTTTTGGATTTCAAACGGTTCACGTCGTTCGTTGTACCTCAATCCGAACGAATCGGCGTATAATCGCAACGTAGGTAGCGCTTCGTTTAGAAATTCGCCAGAAAAGAGCGCCTGCGTCCTGTTGTTCACGATGTCGAACGGTAATCCTCCTCGTCTTATCGGTAATGTTTCCGGTACGTCGTCGGTAAATTGTACTCCGTAAGCCGTGTCCACAAAACATTTTCTACCGTATGATAACGCTAAGCGGTACAACGTTTTTGGCGACCTGATCGGAATAGTTCGTTCCGTGATCACTATACAGCATCTCGCTCCTTCTAGACGACTACCGTATTCCAACATGTGTATGTAAACGTTTGTGTTGTCCATAGATGCATGTCGGTTTCGAAGTTCCAATAAAGGCTTTTTGTACACGAGCGGAGAGGGTCTAAATCTTGAAATAAAGTTCCATCCGTGTCGAATTGTGGTGTTGAACATGTTTTTATCGTATATCACCAGTTCGATTGGCATCTCGTATTTGTCACATTCTTCTAAAAATTTTAACCATATACGCTTATTGAAAATCGTACCTTCGCTAGTAATCATCAACAGAATGACCAACGGATAGTCACGATTCATTCTTTTTACATGTCGCCAACATCGTCGGTCTTTATTTTCACAGTAGTTCACTTTACGACAGACGTAGTTACCGCAAAACTTCTGACGGTCGCTAAAATATTTGGAACACAAGTTGTTTTGCGGTTTTTGCCTAAAACGTAAGTTGAGATCGTCTTGTTTGAATATAAGAAGGAGATTTGCGTTGTCCCGTACAAGGTGCTTCCGGACACTGGAATATGTCTGAGTCAAATAAAAGCTATCGATGTTGTTGTGTCGCCCCATCGCAAAGTACTTGCGAATATTATGTTGCTTTTCGCAAGCTACATCGTCGAAAATCATTATCGAGTTCGGTTCCGCTTCGTCGGCCGCCATCACATGATCGTTTTCTGAGTATGCAAAAAAGCCGATCTCCGGGACACCAGTCATAACTTGTTCTAGAAACTTATATTTCGGTTGGTACAGCGATTTAGTAAACACGTAAATATTTCTGAATCGTAAACCGTCCGGTGAGGACAGCAAGTTGAATAGGACATTTGTTTTTCTGCAATTAGACGGTCCTCAGATAATACATCTGATTGTATTCGGTAGAAGAGGTCCATGACAAGTCCTTTTTCCTTCTCCACACCCGGCTCCTGTATATTCGTCGAAGTTTTCTACCGTAATATTACCGACCTGTTGACGTTCCAACTTCATGTTTATGACTGATCGATTCACTACACCAAATCCGCCTTATGTATCCAACTGTTGCGTTTTCCATCGAACCCTTGCCACTTTACAAATAGCCTATCGCCTTTTCTTCGTAAGACTTTCTCGACTAAATACACATTATTTGTAACGTTAGTTTTAGTGAGCTCTTCAGCGTAAAATTTACCGCTCACCACCTCACCGTGAACATCGATCAACGTGTAAGTACACGGACGCGTATTATCATGTACCTTATGTACGATAAATATTTCATTCGTCCAATTCGGTAGATATCCTTTGGCGAATGTCTTTTTAAATTTGCTTATACGCACTCGATCGCCGACATTGTATTTCGGTAAAGTAGGTTTTCGATAGAGTACCGTATTTACCCGCTGTAAAACAGCGACTTGGTTTCGCTTATTTACATCTTTCGGTTTCATTCCGATAGTGTGGTGACTGGTGTTGTTGTATTTTGCGATCAATTTCGGTAGTAATTCTAACCACCTGTAGGTCCCTTGTTCGGTAAATTTTCTCCACATCATCGTTTTCAGTGTTCGATTAAACCGTTCGACTATCGACGCTTTTTTATCCGAATGTGTGGAATAGTGATTTATATTGTACGACTGTAATAGTCGTTTAACCGACGGATTGTAAAACTCTTTACCCAAATCGGTTTAAAAATGTCGCATCTTGTGTTTATCCAATATGGGTTTGAGGGCTTTAGCGATCTCCGTACCGGTTTTTGTTTTAATCGGTACGGCAAATGCTAGTTTAGAAAAACAATTTATCATCGTCAGTATGTAACGATAACCTTTGTTCGATTTAGCATACGGTATCATCTCAACAAGGTCAGCTTGATATAGGTCTGAAATACCTTTAAGTTCAACGCGTCTTGTGGGGTAGTTTCGACGCGCCTGTCGATGGAGCTCTTTAGCTATTGACGCCTTGACGTTCATTGGTGTACTGACCGTATTTCGTGTGTGTTTGTTGGATAGGAATAGGAAGAAAAAAAAGGATCTTTATTTCTTTATTTTTTTTTACCCGCCTCACCGCTCTTATATCCCGGCCTTGGCACTGGCCGTATCGATAACAATGATAAATCATTAATCGATCTGCACATGTGCAGATCGGTTAAAGATTTAATGTGTGATCGATTCGGGGCGTTTAGGGAGGTCCTGAAAAGGACCGTTTTACATAAAGGGTCGTTTTACATTTTAAACGGTTACCGAAAAAACGGACAAGATGGCATACGCCGTGTATGTTCCACATACGGATTGTCTGTCTCTTCCCATTTAAACAAACGTATACGACAATAGTCACATCTGACCACATCGTCGATACCTTCATACCTGAATCCATGCATAGCTAGGATCAGGGGGGAAAGTAACGGATTGTCCATATGTGGCCATAAGGGTGTATAAATCTTTTTGTTACCGTTTCTATAACCCTGTAAAATGTATGGACTCTATGATAAAAAGAACGTTCCATTATGATTGAGTGTTAACGCAAGAATGAATAAAGTTTCGAATAATATTTTTTATCTCTTATAAAATTAAGTTTTTTTATTTTCCAATTATTTTTTATCTGAATGCAAGTTCCGAAAATAAAATTTATACAAAGAGTTGACTTTGTAACCGCGATTAAATTATCGTATGCAATTTATTTTATTTTCCAATTATTTTTTATCTGAATGCAACTTCCGCTGATAAGTTATATAAAATTTAATAATTATTTCTTTAAATTTAGTTTATTTTCATAAATTCATTTATTGTTATGTGCAATAATTATTTCTTTATTATGAAATGCATTACGTCTCTCTCTTGATGATAATAATTATATTTGTTTGTTATAAGAAGTTTTATCAAAACCGCATAAATGTTATCGCTCACACTGCAATTAAAATTGTATTTTAATAAAATTAATTGGTAACTGCGTACTTGTTATCGCTAACACTGCAATTAAAAACAATACATAAACTAGATTGATAAGATTGCAGTTTACTTAATAATTCTTTTTTGTATAAAATTAATTGGTAACCGCATACTTGTTATCGCTGACACTGCAATTAAAAAACAGTACATAAACTAAATTGATAAGATTGCAGTTTACTTTTTGTATATATATAAGTATCATTCTGCATTCAACGTTTCAAATGTCATCATTACATATTGAGAGTGTGTTCACAATGACATCTTATACAGTTCAACATGAGATTGATGAATTAATGATCGCTTTTCGGGACCTTATGGTAATAAAGTACCGAATACTCAGAAATGTATATGACCACTCGGAGGTCGAACACGCGGCGACTGATTTATCAAACGCTATAGTGAGGGCAAGAAGACGGGCAATGCTTTTAGCCGCACGTTTTGATGCACCGCCTCCACCGTCATCACCATCTCAGCATCATCAACAAGAGGTTGCAGAATCCGATGGGTCCGCGACCGATTTCAATCCACACACCGACGACGATGACAACAATGATGACCAACCACCGTCATCGCAATTACCTGATGATGAATTACACATTATTCAGGAAATTGTCGATGTTGAAGGTGATAACATTGAACATAGTGCCAATCACCGTGTTCAACGTGGTCATTAATGTCGTCGTCGACGTATTCTGGTATGTCGTCGTCCCGAGATCACAGACGTGGATAGTAGTTCAACACCACGACCACGACGACCTCATTGTAGTACTCTAAACAGAGTTCTGCAACAGGTCGTCAACGCTAATTCAAGCCAGTCGGACGAGGTCGATGATGGTAACCCGACAACTGACAATGTCCGATCTGTTTAACAGAATCAGTTACTGTTGAGTTGTCGGGTTGCGGTCATCGATACTGCGAAGAGTGTGTGAGGAAATTAGCAAGATATAGCAGGAATTGTCCCGTCTGTCGACGAGATATGTATGGATACCATCAGATTAGAGAGGGAGACGACGACAGTAATTGATGTAAGTAATTATAATTTTTTTTAAAGAAAAGTCATTTATATTATTTCATATTTTTTTTTACATTAATTTTTTTGGAAAAAAGTGATTCATATAATTAGATACATACTTTGTCATATTTTTTAACAAATAATTTTTTTCACTTAAAATAAAAAAAAGTCATTTATATTATTAGATATATACTTTATTTCATATTGTTTTACATTAAATTTTTTTGAAAAAAGTGATTTATGTAATAATTTTAAAAAGTCATTTATATTTTTTACATATAATTTTTTTTCACTTACAATAATTTATTACATAATGGTTTTATTTTAAATAAAAGAAAGGCAATATATATCCGCATGATAAAAAAAATTAACAATAGTCATGATCGTGGGCTATTAGGGTTTCGTTTACGGTTCTTGGTCTACAATAGTCATGACCGTGGGCTATGAGCACTTCGTTTACGGTTCTTGGTCTTTTTTGTCGTTATTGTTGAGTGGGAGTTTACGTTTCTTTTTGTTTATACTGTAATGTCCGTATGGAACTGTGTTGATTTTATTTTCTAATATGTAACGTTTATCGTCGTAAGGTGAAAGCGATTTCTTTGACTTGTTATTGGAAAATATATTGTGCAAAATGCTTATGATTCCGTACGCGCTTGTATACGTAACGGAATCATTAAAAAGCCTTTTTTATACAGATCGTGTCTAAGATCCTTTGCAATGGATACTCTAGGAATACCTTTTGCAACATTCTTCTTCTTGTTGAAGTCGAGAATGCTATACATCTTAGCACAAAGTCCGACAAATTCACGAATAGCTTTTCCATTCATTTCGTCTTTGAATTTACCAAGTTGTTTCTTATTGGTATTACTAAAACATGCGTGATCGCGAGGGTAATCTGAAGCATCGAACCGATCGATATCGTGAAGAATATCGTTGTAAACGTTATCGGTCACGATATGATACATCAGACTGTCCGTATCGGTCATTAGAAGATTTATATTATGACCGTACTTTTCCACCATGTAGTCATAGTGGAATTCGTACATGATCATTTTGCTAATGTCCAATACGGTAAATCCGATGTAGATCGGACGATTGAGAAATATCTCCGTTTTCTTCAGAGTTACCCCAACGACATCCTCGTTATAGATGTACCAAGCCTTAAATCTCGGTTTTGCAATCACCTTATCCAATTTACGTTCGTTAGTGACCAGTTGGAAGTCTATTCTGTTTCGTACGTTTTCTAAGGACTTGCCGTACACCGCGTTGTTCATCAACTTAAAAAGTCCTTTTCAAAACTGTTTCGTGCTTGTGCACGCTTTTCAGTATTGAAGTCGATGTACGGTTTCAACCAAGGCGACTGGGAGAATTCCAGAACTCTGTGAATGTTTTTCACTTTCAGTCCTAGTCGAGTGTACAACTTTAGGTTTCTGTAATGTAAAACGTATTTTTGTTTGTCGTACAATGTAGTCAATAATTTCTTTACGGGACATCTCTTTATGTCCTTCAAATAGGGGGATAGCATATCATCTGTTGGTACTAACCGTTCTGGTGCGAGAGGGTAATCCTTGTGACGATCGTGCAATTCTTGTGGATACTCAAGATCCACTTCTAAGATGTAGCCCTTTTCACCACGATCGCAAACGCTGTTAATATCGAGATTGTCAATCTCTTCAGTACTCAACCACCTAAAATTAGCGTGTGGCAAGGGCTCAACCATGGCTATCCCGTAAAGGTTGTTGCAATCGTAATATTGAACCCAGGATGTGGGTTCGGATGGGTCATACTGATCTGGAATGTTGGGATTGTTCGCCTTGGCGTACCTGTTTGAAATCATGGCTACACCGCCTCGTGTTCCTTTTTCGACAAACAGATGCATACCTATGTCAGTCAACAGTTCCAATTTTTGTCGGGTAAATTTTAACATGGCATTCCACGTGAAATGGGGGTTGGAGTAAAAGTGACAGGGGTCCAAACCGTAATATTGCATAGACGTACTTCGGAAATTTTCAAAGACGTCTGCCAACAATAATACGTCGCTAAGAAGATAAAGATCGTGGTAATCGCCTAACGTATTGCAGTCAAACGATTCCCACACGTTTTGAGCGTGGACGTAATCATCGTCCGTTATGTTCTCTCTTCTTAGCGTACTGTAAAATGCCGTCTGCGGTGGAAGTTGGGTTTCGAAAAACTTGTTTATATGGGTCATGTACTCGTACGGGTAAACGCCTTTACGGATTAAACAATCTCTTTTCTCGGGTAGCGGGTAACAGTTTGTGAGACGTTTAAATACGGTGTCTTTGTCCTGACAATATTTTACAAGATTTTCCACAAGTTTTTCGAGCGATGACGAAAGAAATTGTAAAGAGTCCAAGAACCTCAACGGACCGACAGACAGTGACTGTAATCGCTCGGACGTGTTGGCGATACAGTTTATTTTTACATCGTCCTTATATTTTCCCAGAGCTTGAACTATATGATGACTATCGTAACCGCGGAGGTTACGAAAAAATACCGGAATATGCTCGGTGCGCTTACAATTTAAATTGCACTCGTTATGACATACACCGAGAAACGGTCCTGTGGTATGCGAGTGATGACGAACACGATCGTCGTTCAACTCACAATGACAAAGAAAACACTCGGTAGCCCTTTGAAATGTTTCAGTGTCTTCGGGAGTCATCACCATCGGTTTTTCGGTAATCATAATTTTGTGCAATCTATCGGCGTGGTCGAGCAATTCATCCAACATCTTTTCAACGATATTTTCATAATCGGTTCTCGCTCGGTAGATTACAGGACCTTCACAAATCTCCCCTTCCTCGTCGACGATTACATATGCGTAACCGGACGGAAGATGATGGGCTACCTTATCGGTAAAACTAGTGTTGGGTTTAGGGGTGGCAGTGTCCATCGGATGTACAAATGATTCAGAGTCTGCATACACCGTATACGGAATGCGTAGGGTGGACGAGTAGTCCCTGAACTTCATCACGCATTCCTTTTCTTTAGCGGGATCGGGTACTCTTATCCTTTGTGCACCGTGTCGCTTACACTCGATCAAATGTTGGTTTAGGTTTTGTGTAGCGACAAGTGGGTCTGATGAACTGAAACGGTGCAAACAGTAAGGGCAATATTGGCTGCTACCGCCATGTTTTGTAAGACCTGAAAGGAGACGAGATAGCCCGTTCATACCAGGTTTGGTATTTATAAGGCAGTAGTGAAATTTATCTCTCGTCTTCCCTGCAAGCAGCAATAGGTGTATGCAGTGGGTACGATCGCGGTTTTCGGTAATACGCACCGGGTACACGCGATCGTTATCTTCCTCATAGCCGTAGACATTGATGCTTATTGTGGGGTTCAACACCTCGATGCGATCAATGTCTTTTACCTTTACTGGATATGATATCCCGGTCATGTTAATTTCATGTTCAAAGCGTGCATACCAACTTTGACGATAGTGACGTCCTGGTTGGTCATGCAGGTATGCTAGTACGGACCATAGGAAACATTTTTCATCATGCGGATTTTTTACATTAACTATTGCCTCTCTTTTTACAAGTTTTTTTGGTTTTTTTTACAATGAACTAGAGGCGCCATATAACGGACGGTAACGGATAATATTTAAATCAATATAAATTATTTTATTCATTATCCATCCGCTGCCGTTGTTGATGAATTTGGTCAGTGTCTCTATAATTTTCTCCACTGATTCTATCCATGATTCTTCCACAACGTCGGTGTTATCGTCCAAATTTATCACCGTTCTGGTTTTTCCATGCAAGTACAAATTGGTGAATGTTGTTTCTACTCCGTCTTCCAGATGTGTCCGCTTCATCAATTCAACATTTGCTGCAACGTACCTGTAGAAACAGAATAATTTTAGTACATATTGACTACTTTAAAAAAATAAAAACAGTACATTTACAAAAAAATATTAACGTTTTTTTTAATTACCATTTTATGTTGCCATCAAAGCGTCTGCCTTCTTCCTTCAAACAGTTCAGGATGTTCTTCTGGATACCGTAGAAGGGTTGAAAGGAGATACATCTCCTCAGAGTCAGACAGGTCCCATCGAAGACGGATGACGTTATTTATTGCATGGATAACTACCGGTGATACCATTTCAATTTTTTTGTAATATCTGAAACAAATTAAAATAACATATATCGTAACATTGTTTTTTTTTTTGGTGTGTTTCAGTGAATAACAGAAGAAGAAGAAGACATTTTTTTCATTATATATATTATTTATTTTATTTGTTTAAAAGTATTTTTTATTGTATTTATTTTAATTGTATAAAGTATTTTTTTAATTGTATTTATTTTAATTGTTTAAAAGTATTTATTTTTTTTAAATTTATAAAGTAATTTTTTTAAATTTAATTAAATAATTTATTTGATTTGATTTGATTGAAAGTTATTTGATAATACCACACTATTCCATTAGTATCTATTTTTTTAATGAATTAAAGTAAAACTTACTTTGCTAATTAAGATGAAAATGTAATGATCTCTCTCAGATCGATGTATTCACTTTCAATAACAGATTGCGAATGATGAAATCACACAAATTTTTTCACTTATTTACAAACACAACCGGATTTAACCGACGCAAGTTATAGGTAAGAAATTAAAATAAATACGATTCGTGGAATTATTTATCGTGTCGATAAGAACAAAAAAAAATAATTGGCTTGTGGTTTTAAAAAAAAACATTTTCCTTATCGCATCCGCTCTTATTAGAGACGACGTTCCAGTTCGCACGTGCGCACTAACGGCTAGTGCGCATGCGCCGATTCATATACAAAAACGGCCCGAAAGAGAGAAGAGAGGAAATGAAGAGGGAAGGGGCAGGATAGGCATTCGTGTATCGGAGACTGCAATGATGGTATAGAAACGGTGGCTATGTGTGTGTATTAATATTACTGTACCATAGAAAATACGATTCTTGGAATTATTTTTCGTGACGATAAGAATAATTTATGGCTTTGATAAAAAAATAATTGGCTCAATTCGCGCAATTAATTATAATGACGATAACAATAAAAAATTATTTATAGCGTTGATAAGAAATAATTGGCTCGACCGGATGTGATTAGTAGATAAGAACTTAAAATAAAAATAATTTATGGCTTTGATAAGAAAAATAATTGACTCAACCAGATGTTGTTAAGCAATTAAAATAAATATTGATAATAATAATTTATGGCTTTGATAAAAAAAAATAATTGGTTCAATTCGTGGAATTAATTATCGTGACGATAACAATAAAAAATTATTTATAGCGTTGATAAGAAATAATTGGCTCGACCGGATGTGATTAGTAGATAAGAACTTAAAATAAAAATAATTTATGGCTTTGATAAGAAAAAATAATTGGCTCAACCAGATGCTGTTAAGCAATTAAAATAAATATTAATTGTCGATTCTTGGAATACCGATTGCGGATGTTGATAAGCAGATGTGTGGGCACGTACGCACTAACGGCTAGTGCGCATGCGCCGATTCGATTTCCAACGCTGCGATTGATCAATCGGACAACTTCAGACCACGTCGGTCCCATAATTCTTCAGTCGAGCGCCGCATCTCGCACCGTAAACACCTCTGCGTCACTCCGCTGACGCACGCACGCAAACACCGCCACCACCGCCTCCCGGTGCACGATCTACGACGAGAACCTCCCTCCTTCGAGGTAACGCCTCCCGACGCCATCTCCTGGACGACCAGGATCATCCTCGAGGTACGTCTATATTCACTTGTGTGTATATGTGTGTGCGCGTGTGTGTGTGCATGTGTGTGTGTGTGTGTGTGTGTGTGTGTGTGTGTGTGTGTGTGTGTGTGTGTGTGTGTGTGCGTGCAGACTGATGTTACGTTAAAATTCACAGCTTACGTAGAACACTTTTTACACTCTTTACATCAGGGAGTCCACGCAGCCGATTGGTTTAAGGCGGTCGCGTCCCGTCATGACCGGGTTCGAATCCTCTAGCCGACAGAATTTTTTTCACTTTAAATATTATTTATTTATTTATTTAATTCAAATCGACCGCCACACAACAGTGATACCAACCTTTGAAATATTTCTTCAATATATAAACATGTCAACAAAAAATAAATCAAGTTGGCAACACTGACTCGCTGTCAACATAAAATAAATCAAGTTGGCAACACTGACGGGGTACCGGCGCCAATGACGTCACAATCCATGATGGCCGACCACCGCCATCTTGAATTAGTGACGTCAGAAGTGACGTCATGCCGGCCGTCCGCCATCTTGGAATGACATCATTTTTGGCGCCGTACCACCATTTCCGTACTACTGACGTCCTCTCATATATCGATTGGTTTTAACGTAATCGAATTCTGAATTTTCATTTGTGTCGTATGCCACAACAGCGGTTGGGTATCATCATCACCGTCTTTGTTAGAACAATCTACCTCATCGCGGGTCCTGAGGAAAAGTCCTCCGTCCGTCGCTACATTGGCAGTTACTCTTCTTTTTTCATTTGCAGCAAACACGTTTACAGTGAGTACGTTATTTTTTCGATGCGACGTATTGAGATTTTGTAACACCGTCGCATTCAACTTCATATTCGACGAACGATTTAATTTGAACGCCTTTACGTTACCGTTGTCACCGTAGAATCCAGAACACAGTACTTCTTTGCTGTGAATGAGTGCGATAGCTTGTTCACCGCATTCAAATTCGCAATATTATTTTCGTCCATATCCGAAATCATCATCATTGAAAACCACTCTTATGGTCAAGTTATCACCGTTTTTATCGAAATCATGTTCAGATAATTCGACAATAAATACGTAACTGTGTTTTAATTTAAAACACATAGGCGTCAGATGATGGTCACCGACGCGCAAGCATGCATCTTCTTCACTAAACTGATTCATGTTTACACCTCGAAGTTTCTCAACGAATAAACTGCTTCACTCAGTTACACTATATTTATAAGCTCCTCCCCACCACCACATCCTCCCCCCCACCACTACCACAACTACCACACCCTGCTATCAACGAATCAGAATGTCACAACCTCCCCTCAAAAATTCGGAAAAATTCATTTGATAGGTATGGTGATATCCTGACAAGTGCATTTTGTATGATTTGAAGCTACAATTTTTCTATGATACATTTTCAAAGTGTTATTAATAAACTATTCTGTGATGTTAATTTCTATCACCACTTCTTCGATACCATTAACATCTGGTTGGCATACGAATTCAGGACTCTGATGACAACAACCCGAACCTATATCACAACGATGTAGAACGACATAAACCGATCTGAAAGTAAATCTTTGAGAATTTAAATCTTTCGAAAGACTCATTACCGGTACGAATCTTTGTTTCGGTATTTTACACCGAAAAGCTAACGTTTGCATATACGTTTCGTAGAATAACGAATTGAGACACTCTACAGTAATTATAATGTAACACAAAAGCTGTACACACAATAAAATATTCATTTTCCCGATGTTCAACCGTTCACGCTGAATGCTGAAGCACAAATAAATTTACTGTCGTCAGCAGACGACTAAGACGCTCCTCGCGAGAAGTTTTATAAACAGAACTTAACCCGTTTTTTGTTAAACACTGTCCTCACCATTTGCAACATAATTCGATAGTAGATAAATCTATTACCACATCATGTCGCGGGCCTTGGAACCTGCATTCAATAAATGTAATTAAATATCGTTTTCTTTCTTGTTTTCTTTAAAAGAATACATTTAAAAAAAACAATAGTTAGTTACAGTTTTTATTGAATGGGGGTTTAAAGTGTTTTTTGTTTTGTGTATGTATGTGTAATTTTGTGTTGTCCTGAAAAGGACAGCTTAAGTAGCTACCTGTTAATCATTATTCGAATGCTATATCGAAGGCTTTACCAATTGGTCCTTTAAATATGAGTTTTAATTTCTTAGATAACATTGTTTCTAATTCATCCTCATTGAGCGTTTCGGTAAAACGTTATTGGTAAATAAACGTTAAATGGTTGTTCTTCTTCGCCATCTCGTAAATGACATATTACGCTCTTCCCATAACGTGTAGCGATTTTCCATAACCATACAATTTCATAAAGTTTACCGTTAGTGAGTTCACCAACGCTTTTTGTTTCAAAGTTGGTAGCAATAAGTCGCTATTCAATTCATGAATAAAATCTTTTTTGTTGCCGTCAGTCATGATGATTTTGTTAGGTGGCATCTCTTCCGCCACCAACCCATTCGGTCGCCCTAGAGCATAGACCAAATGTTCCGTGCCAAAAAACGGCTACAGTGCCTCAAAACAGATTTGCGACCTCGTTATTCCTAATGCTCCTAGTGAGCTTCTATCTTGCCTGAGAGGTTAAGCTGGGTGCCGTATAGCACCCGCTTACGTGTCCCTACCGCTCACTTGTCAAATTAAAACTAGATCGGGGAGGCGCACCCCTTGTTACAAATTAAAACTAAAAAAGTTACAAGTTAAAAAGACGGCAATTTAAGCCGCCACGCCTCGGTAGCTGTCAGCCAGCTAGTGCCTGTCCACCATTTAAAGCGCTTGGAGCTTTTACTGGCTGGTGGCCAGGCATTATTTCGGATAAGGACTTCCCACAGCTCCGCTAAAGGAATCAATAAATCCCTTTTAAATTTAAAATCTAACGATGACGGTTAGACATCGCAACCTCATCGAGGAACCCCCACACGGTCCGACAATGCGGCTCTCGCCACATCGACTCGCCGTTTATGAGCGGCCAGTTTTCCCCCTGACCTCTAAGTTCCAGGGTGGCCCGGTCTCTGGCCCCCCCAAGAGCAGGGCAGTCGAACATAAGATGTTCGTTCGACTGGACCTCCCCGCAGACACACAACTCATCAGCCGCTAGGCGAAACCTAAACAGATATTGCATCAAATTCACATGTTTGGAGAGCACTTGGGCACCCGACGCCCTTAAAAATGAATTCGAGGCATACCATCCCCCCAGATCCTGTATAAATCTATACAGGGATCTTCCCTTATTCGTGGTGTGCCATTCATGCTGCCATGCATCCATCGCGAGGCTCCATAGCCTCTTCCGCAGGCGGAAAATGGGCAACTCAACGAAATTTGGATCCGGTGCATTGTGATAGTCGTTCCGCTCCGGTTCTAGCCCGGCTCGAAACCGCATCCCAAATGCCTCGGTTTCCCGACCTCTTCGCAACTTCAACATGGCTGCTCGAACTTTCACCACTAAATCGATTGGGAGAGCCTTTCCCAATACGGTGGTAGCCTCGTAGGAGGTTGTTTTAAAAACACCAGTGCATACTATTAAGACTCTGCGCTGGGCACTCCTTAAATTTTGAAGCAGTGCTCTATTTCCATCCAACCTATGCGCCCAGACTGGCGCCGCGTATGCGATCATACTCTCGAAGACACCTCGGTACACCAAGTACATTTGGCGACCCGACAGCCCGTAGTCTTTCCGAGCAATCCTTCTAAGTTTGTGCATCACAGAGACAGCGTCCACCGCAACTTGGTTAATGTGGTTGCTAAAAAGCAACTTATCAAAGAAAACACCTAGGTACTTATGAACCCTTACTCGGCTGATTACACAGCCTTTATATTTAATGTGGGGGTTTCGACTGGTTGATAATTTGTCTGCACCCTTCAGAAGCATAAACTTCGTCTTGGGCACAGAAATTTTTAAATTTTGCATGTCCATCCAGCCCTCGGCGGTTGACAAAGCCGCCTGCGCTCTACTTCCTAGCTGCGGTCGTGAATTACCACGAACTAAAAGGAGACAGTCATCGGCGAAAGCCTGGGCCGTGACCCCTTCTGGGATTGTCAACCCCAGAAATCCATCGAACACCAGGTTCCACAGCAGGGGACCGAGAACGGAACCCTGCGGACTTCCCCTGGTGACGGATTTTTCCACAACTAGGTGCGCATCTTTAAACAGTGCCGTACGGTTAGACAAATAGTCTCTTACCACGGCCTGCAGGGCTCTGGGAACATTGCGGCGTTCCAAAGCATAGAGGACAGAACTCCAACACAAGGAAGGAAATGCTGCCTCTATATCAATAAAAATAGCCAAAACATATTTGCAGTCGGCGCTTTCCACCTCGGTAAGAGCATTTAAGATGCAATCCTCGGTGCCAACCCCTTTCATGAAGCCATATTAGCCTCGATTTAGAATACAGCTCATATCAATGCTTTCCTCGAGCCGTTCCACAACCAGCCTTTCAAGCAACTTGCCGAGAACCGGCAAGAGGCTGATGGGTTGATAACTGCCAACCTCACCAGGATCCTTTCCAGGTTTCAGGAGTACCCTTACCAAGCCCACCTTCTAGCAAGCCGGAAAGCAGCCCCAGTTTAGGCATCCCGTGAACAGTCTGCCAAGCGGCTCTCTTATGACAGGCAATAGATGGTAAAAAATATCCGGGTCAAGTTGGTCAATCCCCGGTGCCTTCTTCAGTGCCATTCGAGAAACCACTCGGTCTATATCATCGGGTTCCACGGTCCGAACGCCAGGGAATGGTGTTTCACCAGCCGTAATGCCGATTTCCGCTTCACCCTCCGGAGCATCTAGAAACAGAGTATCCAGGAACGCCCGGTAAGTCGCCACAGATGTTAAAGTGTGGTCACAACCACCTAACCCTTACCAGACGCTGGACAACACGTGCAATGGCCTTGGCTTGTAACAAGTCTTTGCGAGCTGCCAGGGATCGCGTTGCAACTCGCGCATGGAGTCCATCCAAAACTTGAGTTTGGCTTCCTTGATGGCGTGAACATATGTATTACGGGCACGCCGGTAGATCCGAAGACGCTCATCGCGCACGTGGTTAACGATATTCCCCGTTAGGGGGCAGCGCTGGTACCTTATCCGCGCGGACCTCACTCTTGCGCGCAGCACGCTAAGGTCAGAGGACCACCATTTCTTGCCGGGCCTCCGTCTGCCTTCCACAGACGACCCCCTCCCCGGAAAATGGGGTCATGACGGCTCCAGGCACGCTCAGATCAGCGGACTGGCTGCTTATAACGGGTCCGTCTATTGGCCTAGGCCGCCGTAGGACCTCGTCACAGCCAGTCTTGATGGCCCGGCCGATTAGCTCCGTAGTCATGATGATGTTCTTTGTCCAAGAGTTAGCTTTAGAATGAGACTAGGGCGATTACGAATGGATATTATACCCACACATCTGCTTATCAACATCCGCATTCGGTATTCCAAGAATCGACGAATAATATTATTTTAATTGCGTATCAACCGCAAAAATTTATTTCTACTTGCTTATCAACTAACAACATCCGGTTCAGCCAATTATTTTCTTTTCTTATCAACGCTATAAATAATTAAAAATAATTTTTAATCTTATCGTCACGATAAATTATTCCACGAAACGTATTTATTTCAGTTCTTATCTACTATCCACATCCGGTTGAGCCAATTATTTTTTTCTTTTCAACGCGATAAATAATTTTTTCTTTCCAATTAACCGCATACGAACAAGTTTAAAATTGCTTATCTACAACTTGTACTCGGTCGTGCCAATTAAAAATTATTTTTTTTCCTTATAAAACAGTAATCACAAATCAACCACAAATTCGTTAGCATGTATGTAAAAGAGATTCGGTACACTGAACGCTATGCACAATGGATCTCGCTACCGACGAGCAATTTATATTGTAGGACATAGAGTCCGATAATAAAGAAAATATCGATCCAAATATTGGTGAGATTTTTCAGTATTTACAAACTTTAACAAACAATAATAATAATTCACACCGAAGACCTATAAAGACAAAAAAGAATAAAGCAAAAAAGACTGTTACACAAAATTATAATTATGTACATTTAAGAATTTAATCGATTTAAAGCCTCTCGGGTAAAGGTACATTCGCGTTGTGAGAGGACGAGAGAAATTTTATAAGTCTCTTAAAAACCTTTACTACCACAAAAAATACATTTGTTGGAGTTGCGTTTCCACACCACCCAAGAGGTAGCAACTGCAGCACGTTGAGACTTTTTTTATGTGTGATATATCTCTCCGTAATAGGCCTACAAACACTCGTGCAACAAACTTATTTTTATATCCTCGTTGAACTCGTCAACGTCACCGTTGGCGAGTTTTTTCTTTCCATAATAAGTTAATTTCATCGAACGATTTTTTACAACGTTCAATTCATCGTCGGTAAATCTGTTTGTATACGTCTTTGGTAATAAGGCTTGAAAGCTGTCCGGTTTATCCGATTCGCTGTCGAACAATATTACGCAAATACGGAGCTCGCCGTATTGAGTAAATATTTTTCTCATTCCAACAGTACGTAGCTCACACCGATATCAATTGTCTATGTGTGTGTAATTTTGTGTTGTTTGTGTAGTGTGTTGTCCTGAAAAGGACAGTTTGGGAAAATCGGAGAGGTGATTATTTAAAATAAATTTTTATATAGCCGTCACTCCTTGTCTACACATCCCACATGGAAGGTTGTGTTGAATTAAATAACGAACACAATCTATACAGAATGTGTGACCACACGGTAGTATCGCTGCTCCTACACGTGCAATCAGACATATATTACATCGCAGCGTACTGGTCAAATCTTCATCCCGTATAACACCTCGTTCAACTGCACATTTCAGATTTCTTAATGCCTCACCACTAAGCGATTCTAAAAAGGTTGTGTCTGCACTATTCACACTGGAGATACTGCGCACTAAGTTCCTAATACTGGTAACCACTCTTGCTTTAGCAAGTTCGAATGATGTCGATGTTCTCTCACCCATGTTCGTCTAATGTGCAGCTGTGTTGTGAAATGAATGTTGTAGTGAGCAGAGCGACAAATATATATACCTTATCAGTGCGGCTGTTATGGACTCTGTACTTCCTGTTATTTCCCGCTTGCTATTTTTACACAATTAAATTAAAAAACGGTTATGTTTCCACACCACCTACGAGGTAGCAACCGTGGCACGTTGAGATTTTTATTTAACATCTCTCCCCAATAGGCCTACTGTAAAACACTCGAATCTTTTTTATGTTTTTTTATTTATTTTTTATTTTTTGGCAAATGTTTGCAAGTGATTCAGTGCAAGCATAAATAATATTCCTGGCATAAAACCAAGATGTAAGGCTATAACGATAATTGAGATCTCTAACCAAAGATGTTGATTCATCAACATCTTGCAGCAGACTGAGCTCTACAGCGGTACTCGACGTGGAACAACATGTTCAAACGAAAGCGGTACGTTTTCCTTGATGCAGATTTGACAACGAGTTGAGTGGTGATGCACATCCATCCTTTCGTTACGCCAACAACATTTTACACCCAATTCGTTAAAGGAATAGTAATAACCGTTTTTTTGCCAATTCCTCTTTGTTTTCCGCGTTTGTTTTCGCAAACGATCGCAATCGGTCGGCTTCCCTCACCAGATCCAACGGCTTTTTACACATCTTCAACCACTCCATGTAGAAACAACCGGTTTGTAACGCACATTTTCCACTCTCCTTGTGCGTGTGGTACGGACAATTTACGATATAATTTGAATTCAGTTTCGGTGCGCCGTCCGGTATCTGACAAACATCGTTATGAAACCGTCGCAAAAATTCTACTTTCTCCAGCTCTTTGGTGTGTATCGTTGCAAACTGCGAACATAACGCCTTCATGATATTGTCGTTGTATACGACTTCGCCATAATTCCAATCGATTTTATGAAAATTCCTCTCCAACCATCCGGCCATCCGTTTGTATTTAGATGTCATCTCTGACTTTGGGTACGGTGATCGAAAATGAAGAATCATATAGTTTCCATCACCGACAACAGCAAGTTCCATAACTATAAACTCGCCTCGTTTGCCGAGAAAGCCGTGATACTCGATAACGCCTTCCATGACGATCGCTCATCCGTGTATGAGGACGGCGATATGTAACCACCGACGATGTCTATGAAATCACAATGTTGGTGGGAGATATCCCTTCGTTCTCCTCCCCCTTATCCGCCTTTTTTGTGTCCTTCTTCTTCTTCTTCTTCTTATTGGTCTTGGTCTTTGTGATCGTCTGTTCAACTGAAGAAGGTCTATCATAAGAATTTTTACGCTGATTTCTCCTTTTGCGGATCTTCGTTGGTTTCGATTTCACCTCCTTCTCAGTCGGTTTCGTAACGTCAGGATGGTTTTCGATGTTATGTAAAGATTCGTTCATGAATAGAAACGATTGAACGTCGTCTGGCGAATAAACACCTCCTCCTTCCATGACGGATGCTCAACAACTACTGAATTGTGTACGCGGTACGGAACGGAACGCAAGGATGTCGGAGGATGCAATACCCTCTAACTTTTCGCAGTATACGGACTAGCGTCCTTTGCTGCTGGGTGATTCTAAAAGACTGACGGTTATTAATAGTGGCTGACGTTTATTCGTTTTGTGAAGTTTGGATTGCGTTCCGATCCAATTGAGGGTTTGTCGGTAGGGGCCCGACGGAACGATGTGCTAATAAGCATATCTTCCATGACGCGCCCCATTTCAGCCTAGAGTGGGCTGAAATCCTTCATTTAAGAGGGCGTCCTCTCATAAGGAAAGGACGTCGGAGGCGATTTTTGGACCTACACTTTATCATTTATTTATTTCAATTCAATTTAATTTGGTTTGAATCTTAATTCAAACCAAATTAAAATTCCATCCAACCACATTTCTAAGGAAATGTGGTTGGATGGATTGCTCTGAGGCGTTGCGCCCCAGAGCTATCTCAGTCAGTAGGAGTAAATTGTTTTCGAGCGCCCGTGCACCGGGGTGGTGACAATTTTGAATAAGACGCTCCCCTATTATATGTAAACTTTGACTTGATGCAGATGCTATTGTGTACGCACTCGGATTAAGCCTTTTTATACTTCCAAAGTAAAAGTGGTGGGCGTAACCCCCTCCACCTCTTCTTCTTCTTCTTCCACCTTTAGAAATCCATCATAGAAATCCATCATCATCATCATCATGTGCATGTAACGTTATGTTAGGTAATGAGATATTAGTAGTGTTTACTTTTGGTAACACCATTGTCTTCGCTGAAGGTAATGATGACGTTACATTCACTATGGTTTTTTTCGATGCGGTTTTGTCGATATCATCGTTTAACGTTACGTTTGGTAACACTATTGCTTTTTCTGAAGGTGATGATGTAGTGATGTTGCTAACTACGTCAGCAGACACGTTTTTCGAAGATGATGGTGATAGTGTAGCGTTGTAAAAAATGGAGAACACCTCCACGGACGATGAATTACACAATACTAACGGTATGTTAACCGGCGATTGTGTAGAAAAAGTCACTCTACACCGTATCGGTTTCATCGTTGTACAAGATTCATGCGAAAAGTCGCCCAGTAATAATGTTACGATTATACCAACTGCAATACCCGTTTTAAATACACTAAATGTTATCAGCCATTTCGTAAACCATCGCCACGTTGACAATATTTGCTTTTTACCTTCCTCTCCCCATCAATCACCGCCTCCACCACCTAATTGATCGATCTTAAATACCTCCCGCATTACATAAGTTTTTTTACTATTCCAGTGAGCGGAGTGTACGTGACGATGCTACACTCCGTACATGAACCGTAGATACGTACATCTACGGTTCCAGTTTTAAGCGATTCGTTCTGACGGGAACAGTCGATAACTATTAACGGTACATTGGCTTTAAAATCCGCCAAACTGTAAGCGGGACACTCGTCCTCCGGTTTGTTGTAATAACCGGACCGAAAGCTGGCGAACATTTCGTACATCATGTTCACATCTCCCTGTAGATTGTCGTACGGATAGTACTGCGAATTCAAATACAGACGAACGTTTACCAATTTGCACTTATCGAAGAGCGTCAATGATTTTGTAGTTTTATCCTTTCTGTCCGTCTGTAACCCGAATATCACGTATCTCGGTTTCTCCGTTTGCGCACATGTTTTTACCGTCCATGCTTTTACCGTCCATGAATGTATGTTTGTTTGTGGTAAAGCTGGATATTTGTGGATCTGCCATGTACGAAAGGCTATCACCAACGGTGTATCTCGTTCTACTATTTTCAACAAATGCAATCGCATCGTATCGGCAACGTGAACATACGGAATCTTCCACGCTAACTTAGTCAATTTCAACTTCGAATCGGGCGGCTATTTGGACGACACTAGTGCGTTCACGTCGCTGGAAAATCTAAGCAAAACCAATTCTTGTTTGACGTTCAATATTATGTGTTTGTAGTCTTCGGCGAAACCCATTAGCATACGCAGCGGTACGTAGAAGCAAAATCGTCCCGTGTTTTCTTCCAAATCGAACTTATCCGACGCTTTGAACTTCCACCCGAAATTTTCCAAAATATTTTCTTCGCTTTTACGCAACGAAAGAATATTCTTTATCGTTGTCGTTATTCCTAACATTTGTACGCGACATATCTCCGTGCCGTTTATCTCGTATCGTATCTCCTCGAAGAGAAACGGTATCGCGTTGTTTGTTAACCACGATTCAGTTGCCTTTTTATCGCCCGCTTTAGTCGTTAACGTCCCTTCGACCATCAAATAGCTTTTATGCAGTAACGTGTACACATCTTGTTGGTGTATCGTTATCCGGATTTCATCGTTGTTGTAAGTCGACGAAGCGTACGGTAGATGGGTATGATATTCGTACTGTGTGATCGTGTTGTCGAACGAAACACTTTCACCGACGTCCGACATATTCGCTCCTATCGCTGCCATTACGGTTCACCAAAACTGTAAAACCAATTTTTCGAAGAAACAACACGTTACGCGATGTTAACACTTTGGTGTTTACACGTCGACTGATCGTTTGCGCGTCGTCCCTCTGATCCGTTGTGTAGGAGCCTCGTATAAGGTTGCATTCGACCCGTACGGTGTTCACGTTGTTAATGGCAACTGGCTTCGATGACTCGTGCCATATATTCGCCGTCAGATTAGTTTTCTCGAACCCCAACAACGGTGCTAAACTAACTGTTGATGTCAAATCGATGGCAGCGCTGCATTTAAGTTCGCATTTTAACGTGTTGTTATTCGGACGCATAAGTAAATCTATTTTGCTTTTGTCTTTGAGTTCATTGCTCAAGCGTTTGGCGATATCATCCACTTCGTACGATCCGGTCGCTAGTGCCAACTTAATCGGTTTTGAGGTCTCTTTGATACAACAGTAAATGTGTTGTTAATTCCCTTTTCGACATTTGGAATCGAGTTGTATGTGGTTAAGTTTATCAACACCAATTCGTAATCGCCATCAGACAGATCCAATGACGGAAAGAATGTAGCGTGTAAGAACGACGTATTTCTACTTATGCAGAACATGCTTACTTGTAGGCTGACGAATCACGACTGAGAAATTGAAGACATAAATGACCGCAGATAACCGTGTTTATACTCTGTCTGGCGTTATAATTGAAATTTATAATCGAATCGAGTGGAAAATAACGCATCAATTCGTTAGGTGGACGCAAATTACCGAAACTATCGAAGTAGTCCGCCGTCCGTCCACGTTTTCTATAACATACCCAGTGTGTCCCATGACCGGTACTGCGGTCAAGATTAACTGTCGCAGTTTCGTTAGTCTTCCGTTGTGTGGGTAATGCGTCTAACATGAAGACCCTTCGAAAATCGGCTATATTTAGTCTTCTCGCGTACCACATTAGTTCTATCCCCCGACGGGGAGTCTTATTCTTTAAGACTTTGGGGGTTGGCGTCCCCACGGGCCTAGCCTCCGCAGCTTTTCTTCCCACTATACAATGAGCTGCGGAACACTTTACATTTTACACATATACTACACCAAGAACACTACATAAATTACAACATACACACATACACAATTACACAACAACAACCTACACTGATATTTCTTACATTTACACTCGGTGGTGTTGCGACATCTTACGAAACGCAACCGTAACCCAAGGTGGGAACAAATCGTGCCGATGGGTGAATGGCTCTACGTAGTGAGTCTCGAACGATGTCCTCTGGGCACCAGGGCGAACCCAGTTGTATTTAGCTCTAGCTCCAGTACGCGTGCGCTCTGCTGGAGTGGTCCATTTTTCGCCGGTACTCGTGGGACCAAAATTTCAGTTCCAATAATAAACACTATGATGGTTGGTGGTCCATCTGAAAAAACCACCATTTTAAGTCTTGCGAAGAGACCTCGATCAGCTTCGTCTGACGAGGATAAAAGTCCTACTGAACAGAATTTCTTAAAATCAAAATATAAAAATATCAGATTCGTTGTTCTCAAAAATAGTCAGGAAGGTGGCTCCCTTCAAAAGGTCTCACCGTTTTTAATAAACAAAACCATAACAGGTGCAAGTGGCTCCCCGAAGAATATCAGGAAATTACGCGACGGATCGATTCTGGTTGAAACATTCAACGATGAGCAGAGTCGATCTATCTTACGTCTCCGTAGTATGGGTGGCATAAATATAAGCGCAGAATGCCACAAAACGCTAAATACGAGCCGGGGTGTAATTTTTTGTAGAGACCTTCTGGATATAGATATCTCTGAAATAGTTGACGAGCTGTGCCACCAAGATGTTGTTGAGGTGAAACGTATAATGAAACGGCAGAACGGAACAGAAGAACCGACACCGTCTCTTATATTAACATTCAGTCTCCCTGTTCCACCAGAAAAGATCAAAGTGGGTTACCTCTCGGTTCGGGTACGACCATTCATACCCAACCCACGGCGATGTTTCAGATGCCAAGGTTTTGGTCATACTACAACATCTTGCACGAAAACTGAGATCTGTGCTCGATGTGGTAAAGAAGGTCACAACGACACTAACTGCGAAGAAAGTGAAAAATGTGCAAACTGCAGTGGTCCACATACAGCCCGCTCCCGAGATTGCCCAACTTTTAAAGAAGAAAAGGCAATTCTCAAAATCTGTACGGAGCAAAAACTATCTTTTCCGGCTGCACGTAGAGAATATAAAAAGATAAACAACTCACGGAACCTGGTCAAACCAGACGTATCTTTTGCCACCGCTACAACTAAACAAATTCCTACAAATGCTAATAATCAGCAGTGCGGATCCTGCAATGAGCTTAAAAAACTTGTTCAGATGCTATCTGATCAAGTAGCTTCACTTACAGCCACTATCTCAGAGCTGACAAAAATGAATAAAAAGTCCTCCATCGCAGCTAGTGAATCAAACAGTATGATACATACGAAAGTTCCTATTCCCAAAGTCGTACCGCCACGAATAGCGACTATCACAGCTGGCAGTAAGCCACTTAATAAGCTCCCCATAAAGGGAACCCACGTAACTATCTCTTCTGGGATGTCAACTACAGCATCCCATTCAAATAAATCTCCTCCACCATCTCCTCATATACTGGAGGATATGGTTGAAGAACCACCCGACCCTAGGGCATCGGAGTTCTTTAAAATAAAAAATTCAAAAAAGAAAAACCGAATCACGTACAACTAATTTTTATTTAGTTTCCGAAATTTATTTTTTTATTTGCTTTTTACACTTATGAACATTATTCAGTGGAATGTTAGAGGTATTCGGTCCCGCATTGAAGATATTAGAGTACTGGCGCACACACATGATCCACTAATCATGTGTTTCCAGGAAACTCACCTCCTACAACATGACCGAATTACATTTAGAGGATACTTCTGCGAGAGATACGACTGCCTAGTAGACAGTAGGGAGAGTGGTGGAGTAGCGATTTTCATGAAGAATGGGGTGTCAGCTACAAGAATTCAGTTAACCACTGTCATTCCTGCTATTGCAGTAAAGGTCACTATTCCCTTCAAATTGCATATCTGCAATCTGTATCTCTCACCGAACACTGTGTTCAGTGCTTTAGACGTCTCAAATCTCCTTACACAAATACCATCTCCATCGTTAATAGTAGGAGACTTCAATGCCCATCATATTTCCTGGGGCTCAACCTTCTGCTCCACTCGAGGAAATATGATAAACAGATTGAGACAAGATTTTGACCTTTGCCTACTGAATAATGGATCACACACTTTTATGTCCTTATCAACTGGTGCTGTATCTAACCTTGATCTTTCCATATGCTCACCGAATGTACTCCCTCATTTTAATTGGTCGATTTGTGATGGACTATCACGGCAGTGATCATAGACCAATTATTATTAGTTTCGGTGTAGACTGCGAGATTAAAAGAATGCCACGGAGATGGATTGTTGAAAAGGCAGATTGGAACGGATACTGTAAAGCATTCCAATCTCAGTATGACGATGGAGCGAACATCCTCGACCAATATTCTTCTTTTACGTCCATGATACTTAAGAATGCCAACAGATATATCCCACAAACATCGGGTAATCCTAGACGTCCTTTCGTTCCATGGTGGAACGATGAATGCAAAATTGCTATTAGGAATCGACGGCAGGCACTACGTAAATTTAATCGTAGGCCCACAACAGAACATCTAAATTTATACCGCAGGGCTAGAGCGGTGTGCCGTCGAGTATTCTTGGACGCTAAGAGGAATTCATGGACGAAATACGTGAGCACTATCTCACGCACTACTTCCACGTCTACTGTATGGAAGAAAATTCGTGCAATCTTCGGATCACCGAAACAATCTATTCTTGGTCTTATTGATGAAGGAGAACTCCTTTCATCATCCTCGGAAGTGGCAAATAGTCTAGCAAAATCTTTCCGCTCGGTGTCTCTCACCTCATCATATAATAACGATTTTCAACGGTACAAGATACAAATGGAGGTGTTGTCGTTAAACATTGGTGATTCGGTTGGTGAATTAAACACTCCATTCGTATTTAAAGAATTGTTACATGCACTTAAAAATTCACGGGACACTTCCCCTGGACCGGACAACATTCGCCTTTCCATGCTTTCACACCTTCCTAATTCGGCACTACAACAACTTTTGAATATTTTCAACGGTTTATTCTCCGAACAAGTCTTCCCACCCGGCTGGTCAGAAGCATTTATTATACCAGTACTAAAACCTGGTAAAGACCAGAAGAACCCCTCAAGCTATCGCCCTATTTCATTAACAAGCGTTTTGTGTAAAATAATGGAGAGAATGGTAAACCGCAGACTTACATGGTACTTGGAGAAACATGGCTTTCTATCTCCAGAACAGTGTGGTTTTCGACAAGGACGATCTTCCATTGACCATTTAGTGTCACTAGAAACAGCCATACAAAACGCTTTCCTCAATCGGCAACACCTCGTCGCTATCTTCTTTGATATAAAAAAGGCGTATGATACAGCCTGGCGACGTGGTATTCTTAACACTCTCCAAAAATGGGGAATCAAGGGCAATATGCTTGCTTTTATCCGGGGATTCATAAATCACCGAACGGCTCGTGTTCGTGTAGATGATTCGCTCTCAGATAGTGTCATCTTAGAGAATGGAGTGCCCCAAGGTAGTGTATTAAGTGCCACCTTATTTTCTGTAGCCATAAATGATATTACCAAATGTGTTCAGGCTCCTGTCTCATGCTCTCTATTCGCTGACGACTTTGCTATCTACATTGCAAGCCGTTCGGCACCCACAGCAGAGAGACTACTGCAGAACACTATATATCACCTTGAAGCTTGGTCCAGGATTACTGGTTTCACATTTTCATCCGAAAAAACAAAATGTGTAGTTTTTTCTCGGCTACGAAACCCTTCTATTCCGCAAATTTTTCTGAACGGTGAGACTATTACTATCTCTAATTACGTTAAGTTTTTAGGTTTAATTTTTGATAGTCGTCTTACTTGGGTGAAACATTTAAAAGAATTGAAAACAAAATGTTCCAAAATTTTAGATATGATGCGAGTCCTTACTAACACCAAGTGGGGAGCCGATAGATCATGTATGATACATTTTTACTATTCCTTTGTTCGCTCCCGTTTAGATTACGGTTGTGTGGCCTACTCATCAGCTCGTCAAACCGTGCTTAAAATGCTGGATAGTGTACATCATGCTTTCCTTCGGCTTGCTACAGGCGCGTTTAGATCAAGTCCTGTCGCAAGCTTACTTGTAGACTGTGGTGAACCATCACTTTGGGATAGACGAGACCAGCTCTTATTATCTTATTTTGCTCGTCTTAGAGGACAGCCAAATCACCCGGTTCTTGAGTCAGTCTTTAAAAATCCTAATCTAGGAAAGTATGAGGATCATCCACGTCGTACTGCACCTGTAGGTGTCCGTACCTGGCGTCTGCTGCAGCATATAAATGTTGACACACCGTCATTCTTTCCTATGTACCCTTGCTCATATCCTCCATGGGGAATAAACCTCATAAATTTTAATTTTGACCTGACTACATGTAATAAACAATCAACACCATCTATCGTCTTTCAGCAGATGTTTCAGTGTGTTCTCTCCAAGGCGAAACCAGACGCGGTTGTATACACTGATGGATCGAAACAAAACGATACGGTTGGGTGTGCTTTTGTTGTCAATGAGAGAACTTATATGTTTGGTCTCCCCAGTATTACGAGTGTGTTTACCGCTGAACTATATGCTATAAATAAGGCTCTAAACATCATTAACCCTAAATATAGAAAAATTCTTATTTGCAGTGACTCGTGTAGTGCTCTCCAAGCCTTAAAGAACTTTTATTCCAAACATCCTATCGTCATTGAAATTTACAACGCAATCGCTGAGTTGAATAATCGCAACACAGAATTAAGTTTTTGCTGGGTCCCTAGCCACGTAGGGATTCCAGGTAATGAACATGCAGATTCCGCTGCCAAAGAAGCATGTAACCAGCCTCCTTTCACCACCCGAGTTGCTACTTCTGATTTCATTAACTATGTAAAACAATTATTAAGAACAAGGTGGCAAGGTGATTGGACAGCTACTGTTGATAATAAACTCCGTCAGATTAAAGATTCTGTGTTACCATGGAACTCCTCATACAGAAAACCCCGGCGTGAGGAAGTAGTACTCTGTCGATTGCGGATAGGACACACGAGAGTCACACACGAGTACCTGTTTACAAGAGGACAACCACCTCTATGCGCAAGATGCAACTGCCGCGTGACTGTGCGCCACATACTCGTGGACTGCATATGTTATGCGGCATTGCGTCGTAAATTTAAAATTCCTAGTAACATCCGTGGTATCTTGCGTGACGATAAGGAGGTTTTAAACCGCATGTTTATATTTTTACGTAGTATAGGGTTAATGCAAAAAATTTAATAAGTATGTATTCTTTAGTAATTGTATGTATTGTCTTATGTATTGTTTTGTTATCCGAGTAGGGAGCCTTTTACACTCCCTATCGGATTTTTTTGTTTTTTTTGTATGTTTTTTAAATTCGTCTGTGATATTAGTTATAAGATTTTTGTGATATTAGTTTTAAGTTTTATCTCCTTTTTTAGTTTTAAGTTTTATTTATTTTTAATGATAGTTTTTAACATAGTTTTAAGTTTTATTTATTTTTAATGTGATAGGTTTTAACATAGCTTTAAGTTTTATTTATTTTTAATGTGATAGTTTTTAACAGACTTTTAAGTTACATATTAGTGTTTTTGTTATCCGAGAATGGGCCTTTTACACCCATTCCGGATTTTGTTTCTGTGATAGTAGTTTTAAGTTTTAATTTTATCTAAAAACCTAAAGTTATTTTTATTTATTTATTTATTTATGTATTTATTTATCTATTTATTTATTTTCCGGGCGATGATAACGTTCAACCGTTTTTCGCCCTTAAAAAAAAAAAAAAAAAAAAAAAAAACATTAGTTCTATGTTCGATAGCGGTCCCACTGGTATTCACTTTATTGGAGACGACGACGACGTTTTTTTTTACCACCCATCTCCGATCCGGCCAAAGGTAGGGCTTAAGGTATAATCTTCGCCCTGCAGCGCCCGCTTTTCGTTTAATCATTTCAACAAGGCGTTTTATATTATTCCTTTTTGATCATCTTCTTCGTCTTCGTACTCTTCCACCGCCGAACTTTGCTTTTAACTTCATCGCGTTTGTAACCGCAAATGCCGTAGCCTTTTCCGCGATACTCGAATCCTTAGCTTTAACTGTTTCCCAAGCGCTATCGGCTAATTTACGATCTGCTGCCGCTCTTCTTTCGTTATCGCTGTACGTTGTGTATGCGATGTCGTGTTCTTTACAAGCGGCGTCCAACTTGTTTACACCGGGATCGCCTCTCTTTAATGGTTTTTTTAAATTCGTTCCCGGTCCGCAGTACTGGTATCCCGGAATATGTAACTCTATCGGTAATAAATCTATCATCCCTTTGTTTACAACCGTACCCACCACCTTTTTGACACCTTTTAATGCTTTATCACCGATATAGGATCCTAACGCTCCCGCAGCTCCTGCTGTTAGAGTTGTTAACAGTCCACCGTCTCGTTTAAGACTAGCTATTCGTTTAGATCTTCTCACCTTACCCTTTTGAACGGGAGAACGTTTTGACCTCCTCGCTCTTGCCATGTCGGACAGACAATGAACTTGTTTACGACATTCTATCATCTTACATTGGATCCGTGTTCGGCAATCGTACCATATTCTTATTCACATCATCCTCTTTCGTTGTCATCTTATCTGTTTTTGTATCAGAGACCGGGGGACGTATCATATTTTAATTCACATCCTCATTCTGCAATGTCTTATCAGTGATCGGATTGACGGCTGGAGGACGCACCATATTTTTTGTCGCATCCTCGTCCTCCTTTATATCTTTACTATTTGGATCTGTGTTTGCAGGATCGCTTTGGTGATGATTGTCAGTGGTTAATATACGCATAAGCGATTTTTGATTTAAATTTCTGTTATCGTCGTCGTTAATGTTTAATAGAAATTTGTAATACTTAAATATTGTGTCATCGATATATCCCTTAGTCGTACTAAGTAATTTTTGTATATGTAATTCCATATCGCCAACGTAGGACTTTGTAGCGAGATCGGTGCTATTCTTAGGCATGCCAGAGTTAGTGATAACTAATTCTCTACCGTCGACTATTTGCTTTTCATCGAAAAGTTTTTTCGTAAATAGTTGACAGTAACGACGTCCGTCTTATCAACAGGATCACCGACTCTACATATTCGCTTATGTGCATAATTGACTGCGTTGACATCTGTAAAAACCAACTCTAAGAATACACGATTTAGATCGCTATGCATTACGTACTCTTCCGCCAACCCTTCCTTCAACTCTTCCCTCATTATATCGACATATCCTTTGGTCGCAAAGTCGGTCAACTGTTGAGGCGGCATGGCGTTTGTTATAACACTTTTTTGGATATCCATAACACCGTTTTTAATCGTTAAAATTCCATTTGTCACTTTGTCTACGTATGACTTTGTAGTGATATCCATGGTATTAATTGGTGCACCAGCATTTGCGATAACGCATCCTCTCGCGTTAATTGTCTCATTTTTATCGAAATGATTTTTCCGTAAATAGTCGACAGTTACGACGTCTGTTTTTTCAATCGGATCGGCGATATCGCACAATCGCCTCTTTGAAAAGGACAGTGCGTTGTTGTCCATCGGTGAAACCGTCGGTAAGTATTTATTATTCAATTCGCTTTCCTTTACGAACATTTTCTTAACACAACCAAATGTTGTACCATCGTCATCTTCAACAGGCGATCCGACGTTGCACAAACGTCTTTTTTTGATATCGAAATCTCCATCGGCGGTTTTGTCAAACGTTTCGACAATCCGAGTTGGCGGTGGTTGGGCGGATGCACTCCCAGCGCGAGAACGTCCGAACTTGTCGATACTCATCTTCAAACTGTTTAAAATAAAAAGCTCCCTGCACTACCCTCCTTTATGTATCCGCCTTCTTGCAGTTCTTCTATGATCGAAACTATTTCGTTATTATGACCGGTATGACCCGCACGCTTCGAAGCCAATAAAAGTCGCAGTTTATCGCACAGTTCATTCGGATCGTCCCAGTGAACGTAATCCGGTCTAACCGATTTCTTCACTCCCATCAACAGACCCGATCCGGTTATTGGACTTTCGTCGTCTTGACCGCTTCCCGACGAAAGATGCGTACGAGGGAACAGTCTGTTGATAATATTCTTGTACTTTAACGATCGAATGGAAATTATGCGACCGGTATTTTGACTTTTATGCGCCTGAGTAGTTTCTAATATTTTCTTATAATTTTTTAAATCTTTGGTTGTTTAATCTACAGGTTCATTCAAAAAGATCAATTGATATAAACCTTTGGAACCGCTATACGTCTTGTTGCCGATAACTATTTTATTTCCTTTGAACTCAAGTGGTTTTGTTTCGATCATCCATAGATCGTCAATGTTTTTCACTCCGTAGACGTTGTCTACTTTTTACCTTTATCCGTTACAGCAAGACATAATAAATGTTTTGCACGGAAACCCAACGTTTTCGGTGTCGGCGGGTCTGCAGGTTTGACGAACTGTTTTTGCGTCAGCGGTGCAGAGTCGTCTCATAACGGTCGGTGTTTCTTCCACCTCCTCCTTTTCAGACACACCCTTCGCATCCAATTTTTCCTCTTTTTTAACATCATACTTTTATTTAAACGATTGATTAAGTTCGCGAAGCGGATCAACAATAGGCTTAAAATGCTTCTCCATAACTTGTTCCTATTCCGTTATTCATTGCGTAATAGCGCGATGTTTTCGTTTAATCGAATCTCGTATTTTATCTATTTCCATTACCAACTTTGCAGACGACGACGACGACGACGACGATGACATATCGACCTCATTCTTGTTCGACATCGTGGTTACGAATGATCGGAAAACAGTCGATCACATCATCATCCTAGTTCCACTGATCTAAAGAACACTGCATGTTTTTTGGTTCTGCGTTGGAAACGTATAAAATCGGTTATCGAAACATTTATTCTCACCGGACGGTGATTGGTATTGCACAATTCGCGGTAATATTGCATTACACCCTGATAGATAGACGGTATCAACAGTTTTGTGCTTGTTTCTTTAAAGACCACGGTTCTTTTTACATTTCTAACCCACAGCGGGATATCCACAACCGTTGAGTTTTCGTGTTGTGGGACCTTTGTCAAGTACCGTGTGAAAAGTCATCTGATCGGATGACCAACACCTTCCAAACGTAAATGCAACAGATATGCAACAGATTCAACAACCAAAGTTTGTCCGGTTTCGCGCCTGCATATTCGCAGCAGATTTTCATTTTGGATTTCAAACAGTTCGCGCCGTTCGTTGTACCTCAATCCGAACGCGTATAATGGCAACGTAGGTAGCGCTTCGTTTAGAAACTCGCCGGAAAAGAGCGCCTCCGCCCTGTTGTTCACGATGTCGAACGGTAATCATCCTCGTCTTATCGGTAATGTTCGGTAAATTGTACTCCGTAAGCCGTGTCCACAAAACATTTTCTACCGAATGATAACATTAAGCGGTACAACGTTTTGGGCGATCTGATCGCAATAGTTCGTTCCGTGATTACTATACAGCATCTCGCTCCTTCTAGACGACTACCGTATTCCAACATGTGCATGTAAACGTTTGTGGAGTCCATATTTGCATGACGGTTTCGAAGTTCCAATAAAGGCTTTTTGTACACGAGCGGAGAGGTTCTAAATCTTGAAATAAAGTTCCATCTGTGTCGGACCATTGTGTTGAACATGTTTTTATCGTAGATCACCAGTTCGATAGGCATCTCGTACTTGTCGCATTTTTCAAAAATTTGAACCATATACGCTTATTGAAAATCTTGCCTTCGCTAGTAATCAACAGAACGACCAACGGATAGTCACGATTCATTCTTTTTACATGTCGCCAGCATCGTCGGTCTTTATTTTCACAGTAGTTCACTTTCGAGACATACTTAGTTGCCGCAAAACTTCTGACGGTCCCTAAAATATTTGGAACACAATTTGTTTTGCGGTTTTTGTCTAAAACTTATCGCGTTAGCGTACGGATACCGTCCTCGTAGGTGTGTATGCTTGTCATTTTTACCGGTTATCAACTGATCTCTTTTACAAAAACATCAAAGCCTACTCTATATCGTCCGCCGTGGATATCGCTCTCTTTATCCACAACCAAAAATCTGTGACGTTTTCTCCATGCAACACCACACAGACTTTTAAACCAATCGAATTTCACATCGGTATTTACATGATATTGATATATGCGACGTAAGTTGAGATCGTCTTGTTTGAATATAAGAAGGAGATTTGCGTTGTTCTGTACAAGGTGCTTCCCGGCACTGGAGTATGTCTGTGTCAAATAAAAGCTGTCGATGTTGTGTCGTCCCATCGCAAAGTACTTGCGAATATTATGTTGCTTTTCGCAAGCTACATCGTCGAAAATCATTATCGAGTTCGATTCCGCTTCGTCGGCCGCCATCACATGATCGTTTTCGGAGTATGCAAAATATCCGATCTCCGGGACACTAGTCATGACTTGTTCTAGAAACTTATATTTCGGTTGGTACAGCGATTTTGAAAACACGTAAATATTTCTGAACCTTAAACCGTCCGGGGAGACAGTTCTATTCAACTTGTTGAATAGAACATTTGTTTTTCTGCAATTAGACGGTCCGCAGATAATACATCTGATTGTATTCGGTAGAAGAGGTCCATGACAAGTCCTTTTTCCCTCTCCACACCCGACCTCTGTATATTCGTCGAAGTTTTCAAGCGTAATATTACCAACCTGTTGACATTCCAACCTCATCTTTGTGACTGATCAGTTCACCGCACCAAATCCGCCTTATGTATCCAACTGTTGTGTTATCCGTCAAACCCTTGTCACTTTACAAATAGCTTAACACCTTTTCTTCGTAAGACTTTCTCGACTAAATACACATTATTCGTAACGTTAGTTTTAGTGAGCTCTTCAGCATAAAATTTACCGCTCACCACCTCACCGCGAATATCAATCAGCGTGTAAGTACACGGTCGCGTATTATCGTGTATATTATGTACGATAAATATTTCATTCGTCCAATTCGGTAAATATCCTTTGGCGAATGTGTTTTTAAATTTGCTTATACGCACCCGATTGCCGACATTGAATTTCGGTAAAGTAGGGTTTCGATAGAGTACCGTATTCATTCGCCGTAAAACAGCGGCTTGGTTTCGCTTGTTTACATCTTTCGGTTTCATTCCGATAGTGCGATGATTGGTTTTGTTGTATTTTGCGATCAATTTCGGTAGTAATTCTAACCATTTGTAAGTTCCTTGCTCGGTAAATTTTCTCCACATCATCGTTTTCAGTGTTCTATTAAATCGTTCGACTATCGATGCTTTTTTATCCGAATGTGTGTAATAGTGATTTATATTGTATGAATGCAATAGTCGTTTAACCGACGGATTGTAAAACTCTTTACCCAAATCGGTTTGAAAATGACGCATCTTGAGTTTATCCAATTTGGGTTTGAGAGCCTTAGCGATCTCCATACCGGTTTTGGTTTTAATCGGTACGGCAAATGCTAGTTTAGAAAAACAATTTATCATCGTCAATATGTATCCGTAGCCTCTGTTTGATTTAGCGTACGGTCCGTACGACATTTCCGTTCTGACATTTCTACAAGGTCGGCTTGAAAAAGGTCAGAAATATTCTTAAGTTCAATGCGTCTTGTAGGGTAGTTTCGACGCGTCTGACGATTGAGCTATTTAGCTATTGGCGCCTTGACGTTCATTGTTGTATTGACCGTATTTCATGTGTTTGGATAGGAATAAGAAGAAAAAGGATCTTTATGTTTTTGTTTTTTTTACCCGCCTCACCACTACTCTTATATCCCGGCCTTGGCACCGGCCGTATCGATAACAATGATAAATCATTAATCGATTTACACATGTGTAGATCGGTTAAAGATTTAATGTGTGATCGATTCGGGGGGTTCAGGGTGGCCCCGAAAAGGGCCGTTTTACATAAAGGGTCGTTTTACATTTTAAAAAGTTAACCGAAAAACGGGCAAGATGGCATACGCCGTGTATGTTCAACATATGGATTGTCCGTCTCTTCCCACTTCCACAAGCGTACTCGACAATGGTTATATCTGACCATATCATCAATACCCTCGTACCTGAACCCATGCATAGCTATGATCAGGGGGGAAAGTAACGGATTTTTCATGTGCGGCCATAACGGTGTATATATCTTTTTGTTACCGTTTCTAGTAACCCTGTAAAATGTATGTACTCTATCATAAAAAAACGTTCCTTTGATTGAGTGTTAACGCAAGAATGAATAAAGTTTCGAATATAATTTTTTATCTCTAAAAAAATTAATATAAAGATTTACTTGTTTTATTTTCCAATTCTTTTTATCTGATTGCAAGTTCCGAAAATAAAATTTATCCCAAGAGTCGACTTTATAACCGCGATTAAATTATCGTATGTAAACTGTTTTATTTTCCAATTATTCGTATCTGAATGCAACTTCCGTTAATAAGTTGCATAAAGAGTCAGGCAGAAAGAGAAGTTATTTTTAGATGTATAAAATATTTTTTATTTTTATAATTATTTCTTTAAATTTAGTTTATTTTAATATTTTTTTATATTATTATTAAGTGCAATAAGTGTCTCTCTCTTTCTCAGTAATAATTATTTCTTTATTATGAAATGCAGTATGTTGATGATAATAATTACATTTATTTGTTATGTTTTATCAAAACCGCATAGTTGTTATCGCTCACACTGCAGTAAAAAACAGTACATAAACTAAATTGATAAGATTGCAGTTAACTTAATATTTCTTATGGTATATATATTTGTATCATTCTGACTTCAACATTTTACATGTCAACATTACATATTGAAGAAGTGTTCACAATGGCATACTATACAGTACAGCATGAGATAAATGAGTTGATGTGCACTTTTCGAGACTTAATGGAGATTAAGGATCGCATACTGCGAAATATATATGACCACACTGAAGTCGTACACGCGTCGAATGACTTGATGTATGGGATATTGAGGGCGAGACGACGGGCAATGCGATTAGTTGTTCGTTTGAACCAAGATGCTCCGCCACCACCACCATCAACATCACCATCAACATCACCATCTAACCATCAAGAAGAAGATGCAGAATCCGATGGGTCCGCAACGGATTTCAATCCGAACAACAACGACGACAACAACAGCAATAACAATGACGATCAGCCACCACCATCGCCATTACCAGATAATGAATTACAAATAATACATGAAATTATCGATGGTGATAATAATAGGCCGAGTAGTAGTACCAATCATCGTGTTCGTCGTGGACATCAATGTCGACGTCGACGTGTTCGAGTGTGTCGTTGTCCGGAGGTCACAGACGTGGATGTTAGTTCGACACCACGTCGACCTCATTGTAGAACTCTAAATAGAATTCTACAACAGGTCGAAGCTATTTCAAGCCAGTCTGTTGAGGTCAATGATGGAAACTCATCAACCGACAGATGTCCGATCTGTTTAACAGAAACGGTAACTGTCGAGTTGTTGGTTTACAGTCATCGATACTGCGAAGACTGTGTGCGAAAATTAGCGAGGTACAGCAGAATTTGTCCCGTCTGTCGACGAGATGTATTGGCCTACCGCCGCATTAGAGAGGGAGATGATAGTAATTGATGTAATTTTTTTATTTTTTTTTAAAGTCATTTATATTATTACATATATACTTTATTTCATATTTTTTTACATATAATTTTTTTCACTTAAAATAAAAGAAAATTAACAATAGTCATGATCAATAATTTATTACATAATCATTTTTTTAAATAAAAGAAAGGCAATATATATCCGCATGATAACAAAAATTAACAATAGTCATGGTCGTGGGCTACTAGAGTTTCGTTTACGGTTCTTGGACTACAATAGTCATGAACGTGGGCTATGAGCACTTCGTTTACGGTTCTTGGTCTCTTTTGCGGAGTGTTGTCGTCATTGTTGGGTGGGAGTTTACGTTTCTTTTTCTTTATACTGTAATGCCCATATGGAACTGTGTTGATTTTATTTTCTAATATGTAACGTTTATCATCGTAAGGCGAAACTGATTTCTTTGACTTGTAAACAGAAAATATATTGTGCAAAGTGCTTATCCGTATATTCCGTACGCAAGCGCGTACGGAATCATAAGCGGAATCATTAAAAAGCCTTTTTTATACAGATCGTGTCTAAGATCCTTTGCAATGGATACTCTAGGAATACCTTTTGCAACATTCTTCTCCTTCTTGTTGAAATCGGGAATGCTATACATCTTAGCACAAAATCCAACAAATTCACGAATAGATTTTCCATTCATCTCGTCCTTGAATTTACCAAGACTTTCTTATTGGTGTTACTAAAACATGCGTGATCGCGAGGGTAATCTGAAGTATCGAAACGATCGATATCGTGAATAATATCGTTGTAAACGTTATCGGTCATTAGAAGATTTATATTTTGACTGTCCTTTTCCACCATGTAGTAATCATAGTGGAATTCGTACATGACATTTTGCTAATGTCCAATACGGTAAATGCGATGTAGATCGGATGATTGAGGAATATCTCCGTTTTCTTCAGACTTACCCCGACGACATTCTTGTTATAGATGTACCAAGCCTTAACTCTCGGTTTTGCAATCACTTTATCCAGTTTACGTTCGTTAGTGACCAGTTGGAAGTCTATTCTGTTTCGTACGTTTTCCAAGGACTTGCCGTATACCGCGTTGTTCAAAAACGTAACTTTAAAAAGTCCTTTTCAAAACTGTTTCGTGCTTGTGCACGCTTTTCAGTATTGAAGTCGATGTACGGTTTCAACCAAGGCGACTGGGAGAATTCCAGAACTCTGTGAACGTTTTTCACTTTCAGTCCTAGTCGAGTGTACAACTTTAAGTTTCTGTACTGTAAAACGTAACGTTCCTTGTCGTACAATGTTGTCATTAATTTCTTTACGGGACATCTCTTTATGTCCTTCAAATAGGGGGACAACGTATCATCGGTTGGTACTAATCGTTCTGGTGCGAGAGGGTAATCCTTGTGACGATCGTGCAATTCTTGTGGATACTCACGATCCACTTCCAAGATGTAGCCCTTTTCACCACGATAGTCAACGCTGTTAATATCGAGGTCAATCTCTTCAGTACTTAACCACCTAAAATTAGCGTGTGGTAAGGGCTCAACCATGGCTGTTCCGTAAAGGTTGTTGCAATCGTAATATTGAACCCAGGACGTGGGTTCGGATGGGTCATACTGATCTGGAATGTTTGGATTGTTCGCCTTGGCGTATCTGTTTGAAATCATGGCTACACCGCCTCGTGTACCTTTTTCAACAAACATATGCATATCTATGTTGGTCAACAGTTCCAATTTTTGACGAGTAAATTTTAACATGACATTCCACGTGAAATGGGGGGTGGAATAAAAGTGACAGGGGTCTAAACCGTAATCGCCAGCACCATTTAGTGTCACTAGAAACAGCTATATAAAACGCTTTCCTGAATCGCCAACACCTCGTCGCTATCTTCTTCGATATAAAAAAGGCGTATGACACAGCCTGGCGACGTGGTATTCTTAACACTTTCAAAGAATGAGGAATCAAGGGCAATATGCTCACTTTTATCCGGGGATTCTTAAATCACCGAACGGCTCGTGTTCGTGTTGACGATTCGCTCTTGGTAGTGTCATCTTGGAGAATGGAGTGCCTCAAGGTAGTGTATTAAGTGCCACCTTATTTTCTGTAGCCATAAACAGTATTACCAAATGTGTGCAGGCTCCTGTCTGATGTTCTCTATTTGCAGATGATTTTGTTATGTACATTGCAAGCCGTTCAACACCCACAGCAGAGAGACTACTGCAGAACACTATATCTCACCTTGAAGCTTGGTCCAGGATTACTGGTTTCCCATTTTCATCCGAAAAAACAAAATGTGTAGTCTTTTCTCGGCTACGAAGCCCTTCTATTCCGCAAGTTTTTCTGAACAGAGAGATTATTACTATTTCTACCTACGTCAAGTTTTTAGGTTTATGTTTTAGTAGCCGACTTTCTTGGATCAAACATATAAAAGAATTAAAAACAAAATGTTCCAAACTTCTAGACATGATGCGAGTCCTTACTAACACCAACTGGGGAGCCGATAGGTCATGTATGATACGTTTTTACTATTCCTTTGTTCGCTCCCGTTTAGATTATGGTTGTGTCGCCTACTCTTCAGCTCGTCAAACCGTGCTTAAAATACTGGATAGTGTACATCCTTTTAGTCCTAGTAAGGACAGTAAGGAAGATAGTTACAATTCCTTTAGTCCTATGTATTGTTTTTGTTATCCGGGTAGGGAGCCTTTTACACTCCCTATCGGAATTTGTCAAATTTTATATATATATATATGTATAATTTTTTGTCTTTTTATTTTACTTTTATGTTTTACAAATTCTTCTGTGATATTAGTTGTAAGATTTTAGTGATATTAGCTGTAAGTCTTTAAACATATTAGCTGTAAGTTTTATCTCCTTTTTTAGTTTTAAGTTTTATTTATTTTTAATATGTTAGTTTTAACCTAGTTTTAAGTTACATGTTAGTGTTTTTTTTTTTTTTTTAGTGTTTTTGTTATTCAAGAATGGGCCTTTTACACCCATTCCGGATTTTGTTAAATTGTATTTTCTTTTATTTTTTTACCTGTGATAGTAGTTTTAAGTTTTAATTTTATCTAACAGCTTTAATTACTTTTATTTATTCCGGGCGATAATAACGTTCAACCGTTTTTCGCAGACAAAAAAAAACCCCAAAAAAACAAAAACAAAATAAATCAAGTTGGCAACACTGCGGGCTACGGCTGCCACTGACGTCACAATCCAAGATGGCCGATCACCGCCATCTTGAATTAGTTACGTCACAGATGGCGACCGTACTCCTATTTCCGTACTAATGATGTTTTCCAATCTTCAGTCCTGGTGGAGGACACTGCTGGGGTAGAAGAAGGTTCTTGATTTGCATGAATAATTCACCTGGAGAATGGGGTCGGCCACCCAAATACCCTGCGGTATTTCGTAAAGCACCATGGATTGGGGACCTTGCTCGTTCGGGTGAATTGACGGCGGGCCAAGTCCTTCTTGTACAGTCATCTGCGCGGGACCTGTTCGGGAACAGCGGTGGTTCCAAAATTGGCCTTGTTCGTACTGAATTACGCCCTAATAATTAACTCGGCGGCTGGGGACCGTGAGGTGGCCTCCATCCATGGTCGGTTCCTCAGGTGATGAAGGATAGGAACAGTCGGGCGGTGTGTTTTCAGAACAATCTGGGCGAGTTGGGCAACTATTGCACTGCACAGTTGAATATTTCAGTCGACGGATCGGAAAGAAACACTTTGTGCACCTTTTGGTGTCGATGCGGAAGGATGTCGGCAGTAAACGTCCGGTAGGCCCGCCGACGACGGCCATGGTGGTCAAAGCGGAGGGGAAAACTTAAGCTGACCTCCTCCGCTCGGTGAAAGGAGCTGTGTCGCCAGGTGAAGTCGGGGTCCTCTCCGCGCGTAAGATTCAGGATGAGGACCTCCTCATCGGTTTCGGGCCGATAGTGGTGCTGCTGAACCGATAAGCAAGAATATTTCTGCGAAGGTCGAGGGCACAAGAACGGCTATCACAGGGAAGGGGGTAGAAGTGCCCACGTCCATATTAAGGATGTGGATGTACTCACCACTCAGCATGAGTTCATTACGGAGTTTTGGAAAATCACGGGGGAGTCAGTGTCAATCGAAGTTAATTAGTTAATAATAGAGTTACTGCAATTCGGAACAAGGACATGAAGGACGCCCTTACTGCAAACATGCTGTCCATTTTGTACGTTTAAAATTAACGAGGATAGCGATGTGTATTTGAATGGACTCTAGGGCATGCTGGTATTGCAGGGAATGAAAAAGCTGATGAAGCTGAAAGAAAGGGGACAGTCTGTGATAACCTGGATATAATTCCTGTACGAATGGCAGATGTTAAAAAATGGTCAACCAGTACAATAAGAAACTGGTGAAGAAATAATTAGAGAAGATTTAATACCAAACTAATACGCAGTTAAAACTTCTCTATATAAATGGAAGAGCCATGTGATGCTGACTCACCGAGAGCAAGTGGCGGTGACCAGACTTAGAGTCGGTCACAAGAGAATAACAAATCCATATTTGTTAACGGGCGAAGAAAGACCAATGTGCGGTGTTTGTAATAATGCACTTACAATTAAGCACGTAATGGAAGAGTGTACCACATATGAGGATCTCAGAAAGAGGTTCGGACTAAGGAATAGTATTGCTGCTGATTGGGAAAATGGAAATGAAGAAAAAATACTTGCTTATGTACACGCCAGTGGACTACTAAAAGTCTATAACTAAATTCAAGCTGTGCTAAAGAATCTTTAAGGGAGTAGTCTAATTGTCTATATACAAGAGGAGTCTTGAAGCGTGGCACATATAGGACCGGGAGGTAGCCCTCTTGCCTAGGATGCCAGAGCTCGCCTGCATGCAAGAGTGGGGGCATCGGGGTGTATCCGATGATGTCGTGATGGACCCTCGAGGGTGGACTAAGGGCGCGGGGAAAGGGTATACGCAAGGCATGCTTGGAGCTAGGTAGGTTCGGACCGGGAAGGGCAGCCTCCCTGCCGTGGGGTTCTTTGGCTGTCCTGAACAGGTGAACGAATTGGTCCTATGATGCGGGGGACCCCGATGGATTATATCCTACGGGACATTTTATAGGGGGGTAGTCAACTGTCACGGCATTGCCCCAAGGTTGCTTAAAAAGAAGGGAAAGAAAAGAATTCTACGGATATGGATATGAATAACGTTGGTATTGTTAAGACATTTTTTTATATCTGTTTTGTGTTTTATTTATTGCTTCTTTTTAATATCAGGGCCCTTTACACCCTGTAAGTGTTCTCAGTGTTTATGTTTAAATGTTTTTGTTTTGATAATTTTAGTGTTTTTAAATAAAATGTAAGGGCCCTTTACACCTTACGTATGATGAACCTTATGGTGATTCAAATCTTTTTTTAAGAATGTAACGAGGGCTAATGACCATAGAAGTTGATGCCCATATATCCCCCCCAAAAAAAAAAATAATAGCGATTTCATACAAATCAAAATTTAGAGTAATCATCAGGATTTATTTACAGGTAGTTAAATATTGAAAACCAGAATTCAGTCCCATTGACAAAAGACATTAGCATGTCCACTAGTCGTAACACTTGTAACCACTAGTCTTGTATTAACAACAATAGTACATTAGATAAGCCAAGTATAAAGTTCTTTCACTAACATACCTTTGCTGTTCACAAATAAAACTACCCTATAGTTTATGAATGAATTTAATATTTTACCATTTTCACTAATTATTTTAACAGTAACTCACCGAACCATTTATTGTTTTCATGTACTGGAATTACTTGTGACATCACCTTAATCTCATCAAACTTGTATTCACAAGAAATTTGCGCCATCTCTAACTCGTCGACCTCCTTGCAGGATACTCTCGCTTCAAACTCACATAATAACTCCTCACTTAGAACTCTTTCGCAGAACTCTATTGTAGACATCACCTTAATCTCATCAAACTTGTATTCAGAAGAAATTTGCGCAATCTCTAACTTGTCGACCTCCTTGCAGGATTCTCTCGCTTCAAACTCACATAATAACTCCTCACTTAGAACTCTCTCGCAGAACTCTATCGTAGAACTCTCTCTATTGAAGACCATCAACTGGTCTTCCCCAGAGTACATGTACTTCTATCCTCTTTACCTGCAGGACCAGACCCAACTCGAAGCGTAAGAACAATCGACTGAAGCCTTTCTTTTCTTTCCTTTCTTTTTCCTGTTTAGCCTCCGGTAACTACCGTTCAGATAATACTTCAAAGTTTGAATGAGGATGATACGTATGTGTGTAAATGAAGTGTAGTCTTGTACATTCTCAGTTCAACCATTCCTGAGATGTGTGATTAACTGAAACCCAACAACCAAAGAACACTGAAATCCACAATCTAATATTCAAATCTGTGTAAAAATAACTGGCTTTACTAGGACTTGAACACTGGAACTCTCGACTTCCAAATCAGCTGATTTGGGAAGACGTGGTCACCACTAGACCAACCGGGTGGGTAAATTGACTGAAGCCTTTCATTCCCATGATTTCCCATGACTGAATCATGGAATTCCCATTCCCATGATTGAATCATGGGAATGAATAGTCTTTCATTTCCATGATTCCAAACTTTGGTTCGGTAACTCTTCTCATGGAATGACATGTGTTTATTGCGTGTCAATAAAAGGGTGTCAGTATTACAAAATAAAATTATTAAACGGACCTTTACCTAAACGGGTTACCTTTACTAAAAGGGTTTCTTTTAGCCCCGTTCTGGATTCCTCCCATTATTATATTTTCTGCTACTTTCTTCTTAATTAGCAGGAATCCGTTACACCGGTCTTGTTACAATATATAAAACATATAAGAAAGAGGTTTCTAACTTTTTACAGTAATTTGATAAAAATGATGATCAAGTGTTAGAAGTGTAGTAGTAGTTTTTAGATAATCGAATTAATATTTGAATAGTTTATTTAAATGTGATTTAAACTGAAAATGATTTCATAAATTAATTCTATGATTTCTCTTATCCATTATCATCTATCCCTGCTAAATTTACTTATTTTCATTATTATTTTTTATTACGTATAACTTTCAAAGATATTACATTTAAATTTGATATAATCTACTTCTAATAATTTTATAGTTTTAATTTTAGAAAAAGTATTCATATATGTATATATATTTCAATATGATCTTAACTAGGCTTTTGTTTATCATATCCTTTTCAATGCTCAATACCTTTTACTTTCCCAGCTATAGCAATATATGCTGCTACAGCAGCTAGCTGTGACGGGAAAGAATATAATTTGGTAAAAAAAAAATAGATAAAATAAAATAATGGTTTATTTTTGTTTTGTGCATTAAGAAGAAATTAGAAAACACGCTAAAAAAAATTGAAATATTTTATAATCTTCCAATAACTTTTTATTCTAATCCTTCTAAGTTCAAAAAATCTATTTTTGTCAAGTGGACATTTGTGCATATGTAAGAGTATGTTGGCTTGTATTTGGCATTACAACTCTGGACCCTGTAGATTGATTTCTTTCAAACTTGGAAGAAAGGTATCATCTATCTTCAGGGAGAAAGAATGTATTAAAATTTTGCGAAAATTGGAAAAAGGATGGCGTTGTTTTGGCTGAAATAAAATTTCAAATCTTTACTAGGGCACTTTAGCAAAAGATTTTTCTTAAAAAAGCTAAAGTTTTATCAAGATCACAAATTACCAAAAATGTTTATTTAATGTTCCTCCTAAAATTTAATGCTCCTTCCCAAAAACTTACCATATATATTTTTTTTCTTAACTGTTTTAAAAAAAGGGGTTAATGGGAATTTTTTGCATCTATATCTTTTACATCACTAGGCCTTCAAGCTAATAAAAACATTGTCCATCCCACTCCAATGGTCTGTAGTAATAAAAAATATTTAATTTAAAAAAAAATTAAATTTATTTTAAATGTAAATCCAGTTTGTCAAGTTACCCGTTGCATTTAAAGATTAAAAATCTTAATTTTTGATACCCCAATCTTTAGTATTCCTTGAAAAAAAAAAATTAGCAAAAAATTCACCCCTTCCTAGAAAATTACAACTTTGTTTATTTAGAATTTTGGTGGAATTCTTTGTATTTTTTAAACAAACTTAAAAGTTTTTTTTAAAATTTATCACCACTGGTATTATTTTCTTAAAAATTAATTTTACCAGATTGCTTCCCCTTATGTATGGGAGTCCTTAAATATAAAAAAAAAAACTTTTCATTTTTCAAGAGCACAAAATAATAATTCCTCCATTCAACTTTCATTAAGTCTTCCACAAGTATAGTCAGTTTTTTATTTTATTTTTTATTTAACTATGTATCACAAAATTAGAAATAAATATTTTTTGTAAAAAAAAGGTAAAAAAAATCATAATTTTGTTTATTATTTGTCAATAAAAAAGAACTAGTTTATCATAAAGATACAAACAGAGCTGAGAATGATTAAATTAAAAGTTTTTATCAAAAATGAATAGCATAACTTGTCCAGTGTAGCTGGGTAAGTTAGGCAATTCATTGCCAGCTTTTTTAAATCTTCTATTGATGGTGATGACAAAAAATTTATAATTTTATACCATGTGAACCTAGGTATGCAATGAGTCATCATCTATAACCCTACACTTTTCAATAAAATAGCCTTTAATATTTTATGTTAGTGGAAATTAACAATAGATAAAAGTTAAAAATCTAAATAAATTTAGCATTTTGTCTTTTAGCAATGTTATCATTGAAAAATTGAAAACATTGAATTTTCTTTTAAAAAAGTCGGTTAACTGCTTTTAAAAAAACATTATAGCTGAAGAAATATAATTCTTTTTTGTTTTTTTGTTTAGTCTCCAGGACCACTCTTAGGTATTGCTTCAGAGGATGAGATGAAATGACAATTTTAACAAGAAATATAATATAGAGGTACAGTTTAAAAAAATGAGTCAAATCACAATTTGCTTGATGCAAACATGTTTAATACGATATTTTTATAAAATTGTTATCTTAAAAAAATTAATAAAAATATGTAAATACAAAAATTAACTTGAAAATCAGAATATTTTTTTAAAATCTAAATGCCTAAAAATAATTCTCAAAATAAACATCTATTTTTTATTACATTTTGGGTAATAATAATCTTGAAAATTTAATAGTTAAAAAATTAAAAATGTGAAAATTAACAGATTTTAGCGCACAAATAATTTACAGAAAAACAGAATATTTTCAGGTAAAAAGTTGAAACTAAACGGTATTAAAATATTTCTTATAACAAATGCCCATTGTAAAATTCTTTTAGTTTGAATAAAACAATATTAAAAAAGTGTGTAAATTTTTTTTGTAAAAAGATTAAAAAAGTAAAATTATTTTGTAAAAGATTTAATGAAAATAAAATTAATTTGTTAATAGATTGAAAAATTTCTCTTGCCACTAAAGTATTTCAATAAAACCTAAATCATCCATTAAAATTTGGTTCTTAGTTTTCTCTAAAAATCTGTAAAACTATTTTGCATCACTAAGAATGAGTTTCATTGTTTCTAATAAAGCTTAAATTTTACTTTTGACAAAATTTGTATTAGGCCACAGCTTAGTTAATTTAATAAAGCTAGTTCTATCAATTTTTGTTGAGTTATTTTATAAATATTTATTATTTAAAATCTTCATTTCTTTTTGCATCATTCTTAAAAAAAGTGTGCCTGGTTCATCCATGGCTTCTAAACTAGTTGGTTTCCTACCTTCCACATCTTTCTTTCCATTAATAGTATAATTAAGCAATGGAGATACTGACAAATTCTAATACGTTCATTCTATTAACAATTGTTTTCTATATAAGTCTACCTATTACATTAAGATGTAATGTTCTTTTATCAATGTACAATTTTTGCAAAATTTTCAATGCACAATTTTCAACATCTCAAAATTCTGAAAAATTTTGTAAATATATATGCCCTGGTGCTAAAACTTGTAATAGTATTTTTTGTACTTACTAGTGATTTGTAAAGACAGTGTTTTAACAAGAGAACAAATTTAATGCTTCGATTCTGCCCCCTGTAAGAATTAGACTACAAGCACAGTTCATTTACTGGGACCTTTAACTAGTATTATTAATTGAATTTAACAAATATTTTTGTAATTAATATTAACATCACAAAAATAATATTTTAGTTTCATAGTTTTAAAGAAATTCATAAAATTTCAGAAAATTTTCAGTCATGTTACAAACCCAAACAAATTAATAGATTTATTAAACTAGCTGATAATATCAGAAACAGAATTATGAAATTAATAAAATTAATTGTTACTGTTTACAGCATTACATTTTCCAAATTGTTTCATTTGTATTCAGGATCATTCAACTGTAACATATTAAAGAACCTGTGGATTAGAAACTTAAAGTAATTCATTATTTCCTGATTAATGACTTCTTAAAATGAGATTAAGGTAGATGAGTTCAAATTAAATTTTGTTAATGTCACTTTCTCTTGCAATAATTGAATACAAAAGGTTAGTATTTCAAATAATATAATTTACTTAATCTAATCTACTTATAGTTTTAAGCATTTAGATACAAATCTTCAAACAGAATTTAAATAATCAAATTAATTGTGTTTAAGATTAAGAATAAATTGTGTTAAGGTGCAACAGTTTCAAAAACCGACATAACAACAGGATAAATCTGCTTTATGATACTGAAATCTGTCACCATATGAAAATAAGTTAAAGTAATATAAATTTTGTTGAAGATCCCCATTCTACAATTTGGAAAGCTCTCAAACAATTGGTAAGTTTTCAATTTTCAGAGTAGCGCTCATTCTTGTATTTATTGTAAAACTTGTAAAACTTAGATGTTGATTTTGATTGCTCAAGCTATTTCTAATTATATTCAAGCAAAACAGTGTGAATAATGATGTTCATAGTAAAAGCAACATTTTATTTGTTGGTTACATTGTATGATGGTAAACTCTAAACCCAGTTATAATTATTAAATGATCTTATCCATTCATGAACCAAGCAATCCTGAAATAGCAGATGATTTTTGTTAATTTTTCAAACTGAAACAATATTGTACAAAATATTTTACATAATTTTGACTGAAGGTTCCCTTCAGGATAATAGATAGCATCTGATACCTAGAGAAATTTTAGCTAGTCTGTATTATTTAATTCATTAAATAATAATATAAAAACTAGCTTGTATCTATCAACCTGCATATATATATTATATATTGATTGAAAAGTGTTTACCAATAATTACATACTTTTCAGAATAAAGGATTTATCTATTTGTTTATTTATTTATATGTTTATCTTAGTAAATTATCCCTAAATAGAATAATAACCCCATCTATTGTGAACATAGCTATTCAAATAACTTATACCATCCATGAATAAATCAGATAACAGAATAATATGTTTATCGCAGCATAAATTTCAATTTTTTAAATAAAATTTCTCAAAAAGATATTAGGACCTAAATAACAGAAATTCAAAATTACCTAATGTAAAACATCTAACTTTTAAAAGGCATAAATATTCATTCAAGTATAGTCAACACAGCAGTAACCAACTGATTTCTATGCTGGAGAAAATTCAGTAAGTGAAATTTTTACCGCTAATCTTGCTACATTAGTGACAATATCTTTTTAAAGGCAAAGACGCTTTGTTTTCGATTATTTTATTAATGAAAGAAATCTTTTAGAATTATCTTGTAATTAGTTGCAGCAATAGATACACAATTGATTGTTATAATTTTATCAACCTTTTTCTTTAAGATTATAATTTCTATTACAAATGTCATTTTTAGCACAGGAAATATTAATCAGAACTGATATAAATTAAAAATTTTAATTTTGATATCGTTGATGTACTATATTTTAAAAGTTTCAAAATTATAAAATTTACTATGTATGCTTTCCTTTAAGGTGAAAAACTTTATTCGTATCTGTACTACCGTTTATCTTTCACTTCATTTCAAACTCTTTCAGAGAATGCCACTTCCGCTAGAATAATCTGTGTTGAATGTTGTGATGAGTTGAATGTGGTTCTAATGTGTAATTACATGTGTTTCAATGTTTTTTTGAGAGGTCTTTTCTGTTTACAATGTACTCGATCAGCGTGTACGTTTTCATACTGCAAGATAAAAATTTTTAAAACAACAAATCATACAAACATAAAATAAAACAATTTTAATAGATGTTTGCTAATATTTGAATAGGCATTACACAGGGTGAAAGAAGGCTTAGTAAAGGCGTAACTTTTTTTATACTTTCAAAAAAACAAGTGAACTGCAGTTAATTTTCAAAATTTTTTCATTCTAAATTTAATAATAAATTATAATGAAATCTTTCTGATCTAAGATTACGTACTGAAATTAGTAATATTTACTGTATGAGGTAACACACGATAAAAATTAATATTATAAAAATAGTAGAATACATTATTAACAAATGTTGCGCAGAATGGCTGGTGATAAAAGTATTACAAAGCAAATCAAGAAGTTATTATATCATCAGCAAATAAAAATAATGAACGAGACTAAAGATTAAGTCATAGTTTAATTTTAAGTTTAGCTATCCATTCAAAACTTGTGGTAAGACACCAAAGAAATGGGTCAGGTTTCTACAATGAATACTAAGCTGCAGCCTTCACTACATGACATACAGTATGATGAGAAGTATTAGTCGCAGTTTGGTTACCAGGCGACAAACAAAATCACTAACCCTAAATGGTGAGAAGAATAACTATAAATGAAAGATTGATTTATTCATAGTGACTGCAATAAATAGATGGAATAACACTCCAAACATTTTCCTCCTAAATATTATGTGAAAACATGTGCTGAACATTGCTTACTTAACGATGAACATATTAAAATTGAGACTTGTGAATAGTAACTTTCAACAAGTTTTTCTTCATTTAGAAATAAAAATAAAATATAGTGGTACCTTATAACAGAAATGTTCATAAAATTTTATAAATATGCTATTCAGTATTTAATCAAAATTATTAATTTTTTATGATTGTTTTTCTAGTCTGGCAAGAAATGTCCTTTTTTAAACTAAGGGAGGATATTTGCAGCACACAATATACAATATACAGTGCTCATCAGCAATTCACAAGCTTGGAATATTAGATTAATATGTGCATTAATATTATTAATCTCCAATTACTAATTTCAATTAATTATTTATTAAAAGTTAGTCAATTTGTTCTTTAGCCATTTGTAATTTATGATTAATAAATCATCGATAATTTTTAAATAATTATTGAAAATTATAATTATTTATGAATGATTTATAATAATTTTATGAAATTGTAATTATTAATGTCATGTAATTACTGGTTCATTAAAAGATTGTGGTATTTATGATATTACATTTGTTTATTTGTAATATGTTTAGCTCTGTTTATCACTTTCTTGTATTAGGTATTCAAAAAGCTTCAAAGTATTGTTTCGGTTTTTATATAATTTTAATCATCATATTTTTATTTTTTATTTGGAGTTGGTAGTTAATGGTCGTTATACTTAGTCTTCTTATTGTCAATAAAAACCAAAGCGATACAAACCAAATTTTTTGTTAATAATATACAAATACTTTTTGTTCTAATTAAATACATTTTTAATAGTTGCTATATATTTACTAATTAATAAATATTATATAATGTATTATTACTACATTTTATAAGAAAACAAAATTTATTTAATTTCAAAATTATTACTTCAATTTGCAAAAGTCAAATGGTTTATTTGATAACAGAAATTGCCTCACCCAGAGTAAATGTTTTTATGTTGGGTAATAACAATAATCACTCAGAGCTCAAAAATTGGTGGCATGTACTGTAAATGAATGGTCCTTTATCCACCCGCTAATCGTGCTTAATAACATTTGATCCCAGCATATGGGAACCATTGCATTATGACCTAATAAAAGACAAATAAATACATAAAAAACAATATCAATTAAGTTCTTTATCTCTGGTATCTATAAATAATTGTATCGATGCCAGGCGGAATCGGTCGTTCAAGGAAATAGAACACCTACCTAGTAGAATATTATGCACATAAATTGTTGGTTTATATTAGTTATACTGAATCAATAAATTCAATTTTCCAGTATTTAAAATTATTAATATTTTAATAGTTGAAATTAAAATTTACCAGTTTTAGATTTTAAGTAATTTACAAAAAAAAATTACTTAAAATCTAAAACTGGTGGTCAACAGTAGACAAAAATAATTATCATCAGCAGATACTAAGGAATTAATATTTAAAAATTATAAATACATTAATTAAATTATGATAATGAAGAAATAATATTATTAAAAAACAACAATACTTATAAACTACTAAAAAAGGAGAAAGCCTACCTTATTCTTAAAATTAAAATAAAAACAACTGCTGTCAAAGAAAAAAGTAATTCTCATTTTAGGCAATTAAAGGCACAAAATTTAGCTCAGTGACTCTTTCTTGGTATTTAATGCCCTGAAAACAAAAAATAAAAATGAAATATAATTCAAATATATAGTAATATTGTGTGAAATAGTAAAATTGTGGAAAAATAAAACAATATGAACCTAAAAATATATTAATGAGAAAAAAATATTAATCTGATCTTCAAATCGATATCATTTCTGCTCTCCTAGTTACAAAAAAAAGTCAAAATCTATTAAATCTCTATCTGTGCAAGCATTACATTATAAAAGCGTAACCATTATGGGAGTTCAACGCAGTATCCTTTTTTTAATTGTAACTTACATTATCCAATTTTTAATTTACATTAAAATATAAATTAATTTAAAAAAATTTTTCTCACATCCACAGTCTTACATGTAATTTATATTTAATCGAGTAGATTATTAATAATTTGTGATTCACCACAGTACATGGAATAGGTTAAACGGGTTAAGACCCTTTAAATAACTGTGGTTCATGAAGCAACAAGTTCAAGATAAGTTGATATAATCTGACAACCGACAACATAACTGTTAACATTACACTGCGGTTAGGACTTTGTCAACCATCAATCTAGAAAGTCAAATGTACGAGTAGAATGTCAAATGCCACCCCAAAACACATGAATGTAAAGGTAAAAATATAAATGTTTCTACGAAGCGGGAATTATTATTTTATTCCTTAACAAAGTAAGAGATTAACCTGATAAAGTTGGTTTAATCTATTAAATATTTATCATTATACAGTTATCAATCCTGAAGCAAGACCCTTACACCATGTTCACCTCCATCCTCTCATATTTCCAGCCAAATTTTAAATTTCATTATAATTGCCATATCCTTTTAGATGATCTATAATTTTTACACTTTTCTGGTATCTATCCTGTATGTCTTCTACCACTTCATCTAGCTTTTTTAATTAGCCCTTGTCTCATAAACATCCCAACTAGTTAGATCTCTTATTCTGAATTTTCTGATTAATCATCTTAATCACTCTAACTATTAATTCTTTATTTTTCATCTATCTATACATTTATTCTTCTTCAGTTTCATCTATGCCTACATTTCAGACACATCCAGTCTTTCTTTTTCCCTTTTTCTTATTGTCCATAGTTTTTTTATTACTGAATTTTTGTAGTGGAGAAATTCATTGGCTGACTGCTTTACATTCTTGTTACTTTTATTTTCTTAACAATTTTATATTGTCAAAATGTTTTCTATTTTGAAATCATCTGTTGAATATCCTGCACTTTTTATCCAAAAATTATGTCATCTGCTAACCATATACAATTTACTTTCCTTCATCCAACAATTGTCTCTTCATCCTCTTCTAGAAAATAAACCAAAAAATATTTTAGTCCTAGATATAATATATAGAGGCTTTTGCATCTGAATATACCTTTTGTATAAATACACACACGCATACACATACATAGAGTGGCAGATCCTAGAATATGTTTTATCTAAGCTTACAGAAGATGTAGGAAGATGTTTGACATGCCATTGGAAAGCTCTTCATTAAAGCTATACCAGGGTATGCTGAAAAAGGATTAAAAATACAAATTGATCTGAAAATTAATTAATTTTATTTTTTTTACTTTTTTAAATATTAGCATACCATTATTTTTGTAATTTAAAATATTTCTTGTTACAATAATCTTTTTGATAAGAATATTTTGTTTTTCATTTTAAAATCACTTACTGGCCAATGATTTTTTTTTTAATTCACGGTGTGTGGGTCATGTTTCATCAAAGAATTTCACTTGATAAAAATTTTAAGTTATTTACCTAATGTCTACTCTTAATAGTATTAAATAAAATGTACTATTCATGTAGAGTCTGTTCAACAAACCATAAAAATGTTGTTTATTTTAATTATAACTAATTTTAATAATTTCTATAAATGTTTACAGTTTAATTTAATTATAAAAATTAATTGAATTGTATGTTAATTTTTTATATTACTTTTTTCACAACTTATTTCAATAAATAAATCATGTATGTTAACTTTTTTTATGATTTTTCTTTCATAATTTATTTTAATAATTAAATTATATGTTAAAAAGATCATTTGATATTTGAGCAGTTACCCGTTAGTGATCCGATCTACGAAATTATAAAGATTTTCTGATTAAAACACAATTCTTACAGGATGAATCTCTGTGTAGAACTAAAAAGCAAATGTAGAATGAGCAGTATAAATATTATTGATTATAAATCTAGGTTATAGCTTTAACAGAGTTCATAGACAGAAAAAAGCAAAAACTCTCATTTTCGCAATTTTGTCGGATATGCTATTCTAGTATCCCTTGAAGTAATTTTGAAGTGAAGGATTGTTAGTAGCTAAGTGTTGGAAAAATTAATAGATTGTAAAACAATCTGTTAATGGTGTTCGTTGAACATTTATGCATAAACAAATCAAACATTTTTTTAAAAAACAAGTGAACTTATAATAGAAAAAAAGTTCTTATTTTTAAAAAAATCTCTTTATTTAGAAAGCAATAAACTACTTTTAATAAAAAACAAAAAAATTATTTTTGTGGTTTTCTGAACATTCTGTTGTACATGAGAAATAAATTTTATTTAATGCTATTAAAAACTCAGGTAAATAGTTTTTTTATTTTTTTATTTTAGTTGAGTGAGTTTCTATGATGCATAAGACGTAATAACAATGTGAATTCAATAACTGTACAACTACACAGTAAATGTTTTTTTTTTTAAATAAACAAATAACAAAAATGAACAAATAAACAAATTTCAAAAATGAAATAAAACATATTTAGATGTTTTAATATCATAGATTCAATCTCTGTAGCAGAATGATAGTGTCTCTGCCTTTCATCCCGAAGTTCTGTGTTTAAGTTCTAGTTAGGCTATGACATTTTTTCACACACTGCAAAAAATGTATCTCATTATCAGCTGTTACAGAGTACCAGCCTGAATAAACTGAATGTAGAGGAGTTTATTGCTGTTGGGCTTTCTCTCCAAGTTAATTATAGACATTCAACACATCTATTCGTTGATCAAAGGGAACAGGTAGTAGATATTTAACTGATTCAAACAAAAATTTCAAGTTCTATTGAATTTCTAAGAAGGAAATTATATATGACTTAAAATTACTGCTGATTCTAAATTATGTGTGCACACAACTATGTTTCATGATGAAGATTCCCCCAGTAATCTTCATCAAGTTGCTGATGAAATCACTGCCCGCTGTTTCTGTATATCACATGTGGTCGCTGCCACATCAGTATCACCTAGTCTTCTGTCCTATTAAATATTTCATGAAGTTTTGAGGACATCCTTTTGGTTAACAAAGTAAATAGAGATTCCTTCCAAGTACATCAGTTGTTTTCTGATGAAATCTGGCAATGTGGCATCTTTTTCCCCAGATCATCATGTAACACTAAATTAATAAATAAATGTAATACAAAACATATAATCAACTCACCATAACTTTACTTAAATATTTTTTATCTACCTGAATTCATAACAAAGCACTGTGCATCTAGTATTTCTACACATTGTAGGGCTATGGTGGAGATATAGTATCTTCATAAAAAAGTATAAAATTAAGCAATTTTATACTCAATAGCTATTTAAAATTTTTAGTTTTGAAATATATTAAATTTTAAAGTTTTATGATGAAAAATTTCAAAATTTGTAACAATCTGGTTATGAATTTTATAAGATAATCACAGTAACTAAGGCCTCTAGAATAAGAAAACAAGCTCTTCGTTATTTTTCAAACAGAGACAGAAAAACTTAAACGTAACCAACAAACGTAAAATACAGTAACTACATTGTTAGTTTACTTCATAAAAATAAACTGTGTTTCCAAGATATTTATTGTCTAATCAATTGCATACAATATTCAATTTGACCGTATAAACTATACAGCACAAGCAAAGATTTTCAGTTTTATAAGGTTGACGTAAGAATCTAATTGCAATATTTGGGGAATCTAATTGCAATATTTGTCTGATTCTTCAGTGAGATGGTTGATGGTTCTCTTTAATCTTTGTACAAGAGGTGATAGGAACAGCAAAACCTATAATCATAAAAAGATACAGAAGAAGACAGCAATATATAGTCAATCAAACAAATAAATCATAACATATAATTACTTAAATAATATTTATATTCATTATTTTGAGTAAGAGAAAGGATATCTAATTTCACATAAAGTAAAACTAATTGTTCAAGCCTATCGACCAAGGACATTAGAGGAAAGAACTTGATCATAGCTGCTTATATATATCGGCACATATTCTGGTGCAGGGACTGAAAGCCTATTACTAGCATTTTGCATGCACTGGCCTGTGTTACAAGGAAACTAAACATCTGTGGCGACTTACTAGGCGTTCCTGGATACTCTGTTTCTAGATGTTCCGGATGGAGAAGCAAAGTCGGCGTTAGGGTGGAGGCTATTCCCTTCCCTCCCGTACGGGCTGTGGACATATAAAAATTATAATAAATTAGTATACCAAATGTAATGATCAAATAAGAGCTTGAACTTCAACAAACAAATATAACTAAGAAATTTAGTTGCAAAAACCAAGGTCCTGGTTCAATTCCAGTTGTAGTATATTTACTTACTTTTAATTATACATGGAAAAATGACACTAGTGTGGGTTTACTTTTACATGTGGGTCACTGGAATCCCATCAATGGGATTATCTAAGGATTTAGAAGCATGAGAATGAGCAAGACAAACTGCCAAATATTGACTCTGATATTAAGAGGTACAGTTAATAAACAAAAAGATTTTGTTGAAAATATAATGAAAACTGTTTGCAACTTTTTATGAAAAAAGGTTTTTTTCAAAAATGTAAAAGTTTAGTGCTAAGACTATAAATAAAAGTCAGTAGATTGATTATACTTGTAAACAGAAAATTTCAGTAAATTATATATTTAACGGAATTGGTTCATCAGTTTAATTACAATGTGTAGCCAAAGTAAGTTTTAAAAAACTAGGTTCATACTGACTATAGATTTTTAAATTCCTTTTTTAAGTTTAGCGATTTACAATAGCAAAATCCATCAAATCTTGAAATTAAGTAACTGCATAATTAGTCACATATACTTTTATATCTAACAAAGGAAAATGTTTATTTCAAAAAACTTTCCAAGTAATTTTATTATGTTCAAGGACATAGTCCATTCAATAATTAAAAATACCTTATTAGATTTCAGTCAAGTGCAGTAAAATAAGATCACAGAAAATACAAAATTATGTGCAAGCTGATTTGCTATAGAAAGGAGATATACACTTGTATTATGTACGACAACAATATTACATTGCTGTGAAAATGTTTACTAAGTAGCAAATGCTAATTGACTACAGTTGGCTTTATTGATTACTAATTCATGTATTACAAACTCTCAGAGTCATTCTAGAACATTCTCAGCTATAGTAGCAGTTTTTAAATGATTAATGAATAATAGTATAAATATAAAATTAATCAACAAAACTAGAGTCAATAAGTCTACTTAAATACTTTATTATCAATTGGAACACAAAGAACATTCTTTGCACCCACCACTTAGTGACCAAGGTCAATATGCCCCAATCCTCTAGGCCAATCCCTGTCTGAAGTTACAGATCCAATTTGCAAACTTCCCTTACTTATATTATTCTGTCAACTAGAGGATATTGACCTTGGAAACCTGCTGAAACTATGGATATGAGTCAGGATAAAATTCCATATTAATAGTGGTTAGTGTCAATTTTTGTTAGCAAGATTATGATACTCATATATTTAGAATCATGAAAAATTAGTTATGATTACTTGTAGCAGTAATGATTACTATACATCCAGAAGTGAAATGATTAACAAATATTCTTCTCTGGTTTACATTACGATCATTCAGTAACTAAATAAAGACACAATTTGCTGTGGAGGCAAAACAATTGGTAAAAGAGTTATGGTACTTTCAGAACAGTAAATCAATAACCCTGTGATGACCTCAGCTGTTTGAGTAAAATTGTTTTATTTATAGCCTCAAAATCTAATTTTACAATGGTGAGTGCTCTTGAAGTTTACAAATTAGTTGAACAGCATGCAGTGGTCTATGATTTGCTTTCCAAAGGTGAAAAACTAGTTAAGATTAACTCTCATAAGACCAAATAATATGGACAGAGTTATATGAACCGCAGAAATTTTTACAAGAGGATGGAAAAATTTAAAGACGATCAAACTTCAATGACTGACAAGCAGCATTCTGGATATCCAATTGAAATTTCAACTCCAGCACTTCAAACTTGCATAGACTCTCTCATCCAAGAAGACTTTCGGACTACAGTTGAGATTGTAGCTGAAAAATTACAGGTGTTTGTACAGTTCACATTACAATAGAAGCTCAATCCGCAATACAAGCATAATACAGTACAAACTAATGCATACAGTACAAGCATCATACGTAAAACCAAACATAAGATGGGTTTCAAAATAGTTGACAAATCTCCATGAGGAGACAAAATTTCACATGTTTACAGAGTTAAAACAACAGTATCAGCAGGAAGTTAATTTTTTTTGCACAGTATTCTAATTCGTGATGAGAAATGGATTCACCACTATGAACCCAAATCAAAAAGACAGAGCATGGAGAGGAAGCAGTTCAGCTGTCAAAAAAAATTTTGACCCAACCATTAGTAGGAAAAATCATGATAATAATCTTTTGGGATGCAAAAAGTCCCAGTTTTTTTTTTACTTTCTAGGTCAGCAAATAATAAACACCCCACATTACTGTCACATGTTTACCAACAAAGTGAAGGCAGTATGTTGAAACCCCCCCAGATTTAAGCACAAAGGCATCATTCTGCTTCACAATAACATCCAGTTGCATACAGCTCAGGTAACTTAAGAAATTATCAAAAAATTGCATCAGGAAGTACTGCCTCACCCCCATACAGTCCTGACTTATCCCCATCAGATTTCTACTTCCTTTGTCCATTCAAGGAGGTGCAACATGGTAAGAAGTTTAATGGTAATGATGGCATCAAAGAAAATCTGTTAAATTAGCTCTGACATCAAGACAAAAATTTCTTTGCAGCAAGCATAAATAAGTTGATTCACAGATGTGTCAAGTGTATATTAATTTTGCTGGAGATTATGATGATAAGTCAAACAGTTGTCACATGGCCCTTGTACTGTCATGTAGAGAAAAAGTCTAATTTAGCGATCAGACAATTTAAGTATTAAAGAAACCAAAATCACTAGAATGGATAAAAACAGATTTATCAAGCAGTAAAATACTCATCTTATGTTTTAAGATATGAAAGTGTAATATTTAGTCACTTTCTGAAGGACCAAGGATTAATAAGTAAATAGTCAGTATTACCCTAACTGACATTCACCAAAATTAATAATTAAATAAAAAGAATTCAGGGCAGTAGAGTAAAGGTCTGACTGTTGTATGTAAAGGTAAATGACAGTGTAAATGCTAATACAAGTTAACTAGGAAGCGCATCCAACATGAATCCAGATTTGCTGCAAAGAAAATTTAATTTCTTTAATTGTTTGAAAGAAATTCTATGAAGAAAGAATTTCAAAAATAATAAATTTAAGAAAATTTAGGTAGAGAATTGGTTTTGACAGCAACACAAAATATTCTTTGCTACTGGAATAGAATATTTGGTAAAAACATGAAAAAAGATCATAATTTTTAGAGAGGTTGTCAGTTAGGTACCTTAACCCTTTATGTCCTGAATTAATTCTTATTTCAGTTTTTACAAGTTTTATTGGTTTTTACTTCTGTGTATGAAGTGTTGTGATCACAAAAAATTTTGATTTTCAGATTTCAACGGAAATAACCATTCTGACTAGTTTCGGCATTAACGTCTGTAGATACTCATGTGTGTATGTATCTTGCTTAACTCAAAAATGATTAGCCGTAGGATGTTGAAATTTTGGATTTCAGACTGTTGTAACATCTAGTTCTGCACTTCCCCTTTTGATTGCAATTGATTGGGCCAAAAGTGTCCAAAGAAAACCCAAAATCCAAAAGATTTTGATTTTGGACATTTTCTTAACTGCAGTAATAAGCCTCATTGTGAGCTTTTCAACAATATATCATAAGCGGTACTTATTTTCATCGGTTCCAGAGTTATAACCAAATAAAACTTTAATTAATGAAATATTTTGTCTTACAAGGGGAAGGCACATTGGTTCGAATGTCCTTCGTGTCCTTTTTTTAATTTAAATACATTGATTTATTAATAATTATTAACTTTTGATTATAAAAAAATGTTTACAATAAATAATAATTCAATAGTAACAAAAAAAAATTCTTTATTAAAGAATTGGAGCATCATATCTCACTTTCAAATGAAATAAGTTTAAATTAAGTGGAGCAAAAAATGTGTATATGTAATTTAATAAGCGTACAAGGAAGTCATGTGATGTCCAAATCAGATTTTTATAATTAAAAATGAATTAAATAGCACATGGCAAAGTTTAAAAATTTTGACAATCACGAGGGCCTAAATACAAAAAGCGGTACTGATAAATACCATCAGGGCTATATGCAAATATGAATATTTCCAGTTTATCAATTCAATTCTGCTTTATATGGAATGATACTCATAAAAGCAATTTTTTTTCTCATTGCAACAAGTACATTTTGAATGAAATCGTGACTGCATCTTCTTGGAAACACACATTTCAAATCTTCCTGTATTTACAACAAATGTTGGCCAGTGAGCTTCTAGGTTTTGTTTTCTGATGTCCTTTGGCACTGAAAAATTTGGCTTCCTTCTCTTGGTAGGATCCTTTAAAGAAACAGTGTAATTTGGTCAACCTCTGTTCTTTATGAATGTTGTTCCCTTAGTGAGAAGTCCTTGGGTTATCTGTCTCTTGAACTGTAGAAGAAGCTTTTTCCCATGTAGCTTTTGGTATACCACAAATGAATTCACAAGAGTCAATTCAAAAAGAGTGAGGAATATGCAATGCCACCACTTCTTTGACCTCCTGTCCCGGTCGTACATCAGCTTTGTCAACGCCACCCATGAAACTGCTGTAGTCCTTGACTATCATCGGTGCAGGGATGTCCTTCTCATACCCATCCTTTTCTTTCCTAAACAAGGTGCAGCTTTCATTTACGTGAAAGTTTGAAACCAGGTGCACACATCTGTTGTCCTTCCACTTGAAATAGAAAATACCTTGTTGAGTTGCCTTGAAATCAAATTCACCTCTTTGTAATTCTTTGTCTCGCTTTTCATTTTTGGGAAGTGTTTCCTGTTTGGGCGAACTCTTCCATAGGTAAAAATATTGTTAGCCTTCAGGTATTCAAAAAGTTCCACAGATGTGAAATAATTATCTATCCCTACAAAGACTGTGTGAGTTTTGTAACAACAATATCCCCTAATTCAAACTTCTTCATATCATTTCCTTCTGATTTTCATACATTAATCAAAGTTATACATAAGTATACATTATAAAAATTACTTAGCAGATTGTGTAGAAAATTCTACATGTTACAAAAAAATTGAAGTCATATTTGGATTTAGTACCCCCAAAAATCTGTATATTCAATATAAAAAGCTTTCATGAACTCGAATTTTACAGACTATGTAATTTAACAATTGTATTTTTTTTAATTTCATTTTTGTCATTTTCTCAAGAATAACTTATCTGTTATCATTTTGATCAGAACCAAAGGCTTAAATTTTATCTGATAAAACATAATTTTATGAATGTTCTCTAACAGAATTACCTATTTAAAGATATATTCCTTAAAGATTATTCCTTTATAAATTTTATGGTCAAATTTCTTTCGGATAATTTTATGGAAAGGAAAAAAATAATTCTGTGTCCATTACCACACAAAGAATATAAACTAAACTAAATCTATGAAGTTTTATTGAATTATAAAATAATTTTGTTTCATTACTTAAATGTAAAATTTTACTTTTTAAGACATAAAATCAAAAAGCTGCCTCAAACAAGAATTAAAATAATCTCACATAATTTACTACTGTTATCAGGTAAAATTCTTTTCATTTATCAGTACTCTAAACTCCATTAATCCTCTTTGCTCTATTAATCCAACAGCAAAAATTGAAACCATTTTAAAAAAGGTTTTAATTTTTTTTGAAGAAAAATTATAAAAAATAATCAATTTGTTCTAAATAAACTATACTACATGCATATTATTAATTAATAGGTACAAATTAATTGTCAATACAACTGTTCTTTTTTCTTGATGAAGTCAAATATCCTTTAAAACACAAAAGCAGCATAATCTAATTTACCAAAGTTATGTGAATAACTTTTATTAAGGTACTCTGCCCTTCCTGATAAGAAAAAATCAGCTGGTTTCTCCTAACATAAAATTTTGTGAACCACCACTGTGCATCATGAACAGAAATGGATTTATTACTATCTCTTCATTCTTTTTTTGAGGGGGGAGGGTGAAGATTCAAAGAATGGCTGAAATATATGTTTAAGCCGTTTGAATATTCTAAAAAATTCCATACTAAAGTGATGTTACATCATATTTACCTTTGTAATTATATTATTTACATATATACTCATTGTTTTATTTTTTAACAGAATTATTTATTTTATGAATCACGAGATCGACTGGTGAGAGCTAACAATCTTTTGAGCTAATATTCAAACCATGGAAACTAAAATAGAAAGAATTATTTGTGAAGCAAGTTCAAACTAATCACAATGATGATTGAAAGAGAAATAGAGGCCATTTCATTAGTTATAAGAGCAGCAGTTGATCAATAGTTTATGTGGCATGAACATAAAATTTAAAATATGTCAGTTAATCTTTAACTTAGTAAAAAAAAAGCCTGAAAACCTGAAAAAAATTGTCAGAATTTTATTTTCCTAATTTTACTTATTCCATTCAATTTTTTTTTTTTTAAGGTATATATAACATTTTTGAGATTAATTTACGTTCTAAGAGACATTTACCATGCATCTGTATGGTACGTCTATGTTTTATATAGCTTTATGATAGTTCTACATTACTTGTTCTACGTGTAGGTTAAGTTTTTTTAATAATATTATGATTCTAATTTATGTGTGTGATTTGTGTGACAAATCACATTATGAAAACACACTTGAACATTTGAAAGATATAAACAAATACACACAACAGTGATATAATAAGTGAACCGACAATTCAAATTATACACACTTTTTGACTACATTCTTAATACATATCTGCTTAATTAAAAAAAAGAAAAAAGTGCCAACTGTAGCATCAGATGATAATGTGAAAATAGCAACACTTATCACTGAGATTGATCATGTAGATGACAAAAGACAGTTAGTTTTTAAGTCAGTTTTTAAAAAATATTTTATTAATTTGGTTTGGTTTGGTTTGTCATTGCATAGCTTTAAAATTTAAATGAATAAATTATACCATAATCAAGAAATTTTCTTGATATCTTTTTTTAATAAATCAGAGCCCACAGGTACATACCTTGTTCATACATGTGCTGTTCACTTCTTTACAAATATATTATTGTGTAATAATCTAGGTTAGCCAGTGTAGGATATGAAGTTAACTAGAAAACTATAGCAAACAGTGACAGAGACCAATAATACTTATTGAAGAGGCAATAATTATCAAATTTAACTACTTCAGTTAAACCATGAGTCTTATAATTACTGCATACATGTATATAATTGTGCTTAAGACCACTGCAGCATGAGAGTGCTATTAAAGACATAATAAGCAAAATTATTTTTATACACCCTTGAGTTCTTTATTAATGTTATTTAAATGAATGAATTAATGCTTGGGTTCTTTCTTTCTAAGCTTAATTTGTTTGCTTTATTCTTTTTATTTTTAATCCTTACACCAATGTATTATTTTGTGCAATAGAAATAATTCAAATGAATCATGTATTCGATTCATTTTTAAAATATTCATAGATACACATTCAATATGACATGTTTTATATTAACTTCTTACAATTCAAGTATTCAAAGATTCTGTAATAGAACATAGATTTCTCAATGTAATTTCTGTATTGTTTTTATTTTTATTTTTTTGTTTACTTTGCATTTTGCTTCCTTTTCTGCCAGTATTCTTTCATTCTTTCAATAACTTTGCCTATCTCTTTTTGGGAAGATTTTCTCCCTTTTTGCTTTGATTTTTATTGAAAACTCCTGAAATTTTTTATTTTATTTTTCCAAAATACTTTGGTCCAAAATTTCTTCTTCTTTAATATTTATTTACTTTAATTTTTTTTTTTGATTTCATGAAATCAGTCTTTTTAGCTTTTAATATAAAAAAAAAATAATTATTATTATTAATCCGTTGTCCTTCATTCTTTTTTAATTTCTGATTAACAATCAGATTCTTAAAATCTTATCTTGTTTTTCTTACAGTGTCCATCATTTTTATCATTTCTGTTAAATTTCTTCAACTGATCTTAGGATATTTTGATCATTTTTACATTTAGGTCCTAAAACCTTTCTTAAATTTTTCCTTTCTTTTTTAATTATTTTCCGGTCTTGATTTTTTAGTCATCATTATTATACTGTATTGTTTCTCAGAGACATTTCAATTTTTCATCTATTTTAATTTTACCGTGCTAGTTTTTAAAGATTTCTCTTAATTTTTAATATTGAATTTTTTAAAATTAAATCATGTCAAATGTACAAGATTTACAAAACTTTATTATTAACACTTTGTATAATCTATCACATTGTATAGGAGCCTTGATTGCTGAACTGGAGTATTTCCTGATCAATTGTTCTTTGGAACCCTAGTAAAAAACAAGTCAAATGTTAATAATTTGATATTTTCGTTAGAATCTAATTTATAATGCTATTTCAGGATTGCTTGGTTCATGAATGGATAAGATCATTTAATAATTATAACTGGGTTTAGAGTTTACCATCATACAATGTAACCAACAAATAAAATGTTGCTTTTACTATGAACATCATTATTCACACTGTTTTGCTTGAATATAATTAGAAATAGCTTGAGCAATCAAAATCAACATCTAAGTTTTACAAGTTTTACAATAAATACAAGAATGAGCGCTACTCTGAAAATTGAAAACTTACCAATTGTTTGAGAGCTTTCCAAATTGTAGAATGGGGATCTTCAACAAAATTTATATTACTTTAACTTATTTTCATATGGTGACAGATTTCAGTATCATAAAGCAGATTTATCCTGTTGTTATGTCGGTTTTTGAAACTGTTGCACCTTAACACAATTTATTCTTAATCTTAAACACAATTAATTTGATTATTTAAATTCTGTTTGAAGATTTGTATCTAAATGCTTAAAACTATAAGTAGATTAGATTAAGTAAATTATATTATTTGAAATACTAACCTTTTGTATTCAATTATTGCAAGAGAAAGTGACATTAACAAAATTTAATTTGAACTCATCTACCTTAATCTCATTTTAAGAAGTCATTAATCAGGAAATAATGAATTACTTTAAGTTTCTAATCCACAGGTTCTTTAATATGTTACAGTTGAATGATCCTGAATACAAATGAAACAATTTGGAAAATGTAATGCTGTAAACAGTAACAATTAATTTTATTAATTTCATAATTCTGTTTCTGATATTATCAGCTAGTTTAATAAATCTATTAATTTGTTTGGGTTTGTAACATGACTGAAAATTTTCTGAAATTTTATGAATTTCTTTAAAACTATGAAACTAAAATATTATTTTTGTGATGTTAATATTAATTACAAAAATATTTGTTAAATTCAATTAATAATACTAGTTAAAGGTCCCAGTAAATGAACTGTGCTTGTAGTCTAATTCTTACAGGGGGCAGAATCGAAGCATTAAATTTGTTCTCTTGTTAAAACACTGTCTTTACAAATCACTAGTAAGTACAAAAAATACTATTACAAGTTTTAGCACCAGGGCATATATATTTACAAAATTTTTCAGAATTTTGAGATGTTGAAAATTGTGCATTGAAAATTTTGCAAAAATTGTACATTGATAAAAGAACATTACATCTTAATGTAATAGGTAGACTTATATAGAAAACAATTGTTAATAGAATGAACGTATTAGAATTTGTCAGTATCTCCATTGCTTAATTATACTATTAATGGAAAGAAAGATGTGGAAGGTAGGAAACCAACTAGTTTAGAAGCCATGGATGAACCAGGCACACTTTTTTTAAGAATGATGCAAAAAGAAATGAAGATTTTAAATAATAAATATTTATAAAATAACTCAACAAAAATTGATAGAACTAGCTTTATTAAATTAACTAAGCTGTGGCCTAATACAAATTTTGTCAAAAGTAAAATTTAAGCTTTATTAGAAACAATGAAACTCATTCTTAGTGATGCAAAATAGTTTTACAGATTTTTAGAGAAAACTAAGAACCAAATTTTAATGGATGATTTAGGTTTTATTGAAATACTTTAGTGGCAAGAGAAATTTTTCAATCTATTAACAAATTAATTTTATTTTCATTAAATCTTTTACAAAATAATTTTACTTTTTTAATCTTTTTACAAAAAAAATTTACACACTTTTTTAATATTGTTTTATTCAAACTAAAAGAATTTTACAATGGGCATTTGTTATAAGAAATATTTTAATACCGTTTAGTTTCAACTTTTTACCTGAAAATATTCTGTTTTTCTGTAAATTATTTGTGCGCTAAAATCTGTTAATTTTCACATTTTTAATTTTTTAACTATTAAATTTTCAAGATTATTATTACCCAAAATGTAATAAAAAATAGATGTTTATTTTGAGAATTATTTTTAGGCATTTAGATTTTAAAAAAATATTCTGATTTTCAAGTTAATTTTTGTATTTACATATTTTTATTAATTTTTTTAAGATAACAATTTTATAAAAATATCGTATTAAACATGTTTGCATCAAGCAAATTGTGATTTGACTCATTTTTTTAAACTGTACCTCTATATTATATTTCTTGTTAAAATTGTCATTTCATCTCATCCTCTGAAGCAATACCTAAGAGTGGTCCTGGAGACTAAACAAAAAAACAAAAAAGAATTATATTTCTTCAGCTATAATGTTTTTTTAAAAGCAGTTAACCGACTTTTTTAAAAGAAAATTCAATGTTTTCAATTTTTCAATGATAACATTGCTAAAAGACAAAATGCTAAATTTATTTAGATTTTTAACTTTTATCTATTGTTAATTTCCACTAACATAAAATATTAAAGGCTATTTTATTGAAAAGTGTAGGGTTATAGATGATGACTCATTGCATACCTAGGTTCACATGGTATAAAATTATAAATTTTTTGTCATCACCATCAATAGAAGATTTAAAAAAGCTGGCAATGAATTGCCTAACTTACCCAGCTACACTGGGCAAGTTATGCTATTCATTTTTGATAAAAACTTTTAATTTAATCATTCTCAGCTCTGTTTGTATCTTTATGATAAACTAGTTCTTTTTTATTGACAAATAATAAACAAAATTATGATTTTTTTTACCTTTTTTTTACAAAAAATATTTATTTCTAATTTTGTGATACATAGTTAAATAAAAAATAAAATAAAAAACTGACTATACTTGTGGAAGACTTAATGAAAGTTGAATGGAGGAATTATTATTTTGTGCTCTTGAAAAATGAAAAGTTTTTTTTTATATTTAAGGACTCCCATACATAAGGGGAAGCAATCTGGTAAAATTAATTTTTAAGAAAATAATACCAGTGGTGATAAATTTTAAAAAAAACTTTTAAGTTTGTTTAAAAAATACAAAGAATTCCACCAAAATTCTAAATAAACAAAGTTGTAATTTTCTAGGAAGGGGTGAATTTTTTGCTAATTTTTTTTTTCAAGGAATACTAAAGATTGGGGTATCAAAAATTAAGATTTTTAATCTTTAAATGCAACGGGTAACTTGACAAACTGGATTTACATTTAAAATAAATTTAATTTTTTTTTAAATTAAATATTTTTTATTACTACAGACCATTGGAGTGGGATGGACAATGTTTTTATTAGCTTGAAGGCCTAGTGATGTAAAAGATATAGATGCAAAAAATTCCCATTAACCCCTTTTTTTAAAACAGTTAAGAAAAAAAATATATATGGTAAGTTTTTGGGAAGGAGCATTAAATTTTAGGAGGAACATTAAATAAACATTTTTGGTAATTTGTGATCTTGATAAAACTTTAGCTTTTTTAAGAAAAATCTTTTGCTAAAGTGCCCTAGTAAAGATTTGAAATTTTATTTCAGCCAAAACAATGCCATCCTTTTTCCAATTTTCGCAAAATTTTAATACATTCTTTCTCCCTGAAGATAGATGATACCTTTCTTCCAAGTTTGAAAGAAATCAATCTACAGGGTCCAGAGTTGTAATGCCAAATACAAGCCAACATACTCTTATGCACAAATGTCCACTTTACAATATTATTATTTTTTGACTTCGTATACTAAAAGCATTCGGTAATCCCTTCTTTTTTTTCTTTTGTTGACCGTTTCATCTAATATGATCCTCTTCCGATGATATTATCCTCTTATCTACCTATCGGCAAGATATGACATATCCGTTTAACCTCCTTACTGTTTGTTTATTTTAATATAGTTATCGCTTCTATATTTCCTTTCATTTTAATGTTTTCTTTCTTTTGTATCGTCTACATTCATCACTACACCTACCTCTCAAAAAACTTTCAGTGTACTTTTCCTTACTTCTTTTCAAAGGTAAAAATGTTCAATATTTACATTAAAATACTTGGCGTATGATATTTTATATTTCTTAATTGATTTAATCGGCGGTACATGCTCGCTGGAAATATAAAAGCTGTGTTTAGAAGAATATTCAGTTATTCGTTGTGAGACTTTTTTTGGGTAGATATATAGAAATTTATTTTAAAAATTGATGAAACCTATGTTCGTAATTTGTTTTACATACATTAGTCGATATTTTAGATGGGAAAGGAGTTAGTTAAAAGATTATAATAATAATTTGCCAAATTTGTAAGTAAAAACTGTTATTATTATTGCAAGGTATGAATCGTGAATTAAAAAAAAAAATTATGTGAATCTTTTAGAAAAATTATTATTAATTGAATTTGTAATTTATGTCAAATTTTTAAATTTCAATCGTTAAAATAAAAATAAAGAAAATTAATATTACAATATCTGAATAAAATAATGTCCCTTTTACTGTAATTTCCTTCTAAATGGAACGAATTAAATTAACATTTAATTCATTCATCCAAAGAGAAAATCGCGGGGGTAACTGAAGATGAAGATGTACTGTCTGAAATTAATTAAGAGAGCTTGGTATAAAATGTTCTGTAGTAAACTTGGCAGTTTGACATTAATTCAACGTCTTTTATTCAGTCTACATCTTTATCACATTCTCTTTCTCGCTTACTATAATGTTTAAAATCTTTCTCTTATTTATCTCTATTCTTATTTCAAAATGTCGTCTTCTTTTCATTGTATTATTTGTAATGTAGATTTTAGTCGTCGTCTTATCTCCGAAAATAATCCGTTTGACATTATTTTCAATCTAATTGTAAACTTTAAAAAAAAATATTATATAATAATTATTGTAAAATTAATATATTACTTATAAAACTATTCTATTACTTAATAGAGTATAAATATAATATTAAAATAGTATAACATATCAAGATAACAACATATCAAGATAACGTTTCCTTGTTTAGATAAGGTCTTTAAAAGGAGGCTTTTGATGACACTAGAAGAGGTGAATGGCGGCGATTTAAAAATAACGAACAAATAATCAGTCGTATCACATCAGAGTTCAGCTGTTTTAGCTGAACTAGCGCAGAAAAATCCGCTCTGTAAAAAAAATCCGTCGATGGAAACATAATAAACTTTGTATATCGACCCTTGTGACTTTTCGTAATTGCTAAAAACCGATGTATTAATATTTAGATGACTTTTCCGTTTCATACTAAGCAATATTATTAGCATTTTTCTTCTATTTTTATATTTCGTTCTGCGATCATTTTTTTAAGAGTTCAGATCTCGGTTATTAGTATTTTGTTGATAGCTGCAAAGTACAAATTGTACAGCCTAATTCTTCTCCAAGACTTTTCGGTTATGAGCTTTTCTCCTGCCAACGTTTATATATCCTTTTACTTTCCTGGCATCATACCTTTAGGACTATGCTGCAAGAAGGAAAATACGGTAATCAGGCAAAAAGTGGGGTATGGTTTTTATTTTGCATTTCTGGACTTTCATGAACAAGGGTCCCCAAAGAATAAAAAGTGGGAGTTAATTTTCGTACGTATGTACGTGTGTTGGAGTGTTTGAAGCTTAATAATTTTCGACTGGATGAATCGATTTTGATGAGATTTGGCACAGAGACTCGTGTACATGAGGAAATTTGTTGGTAAAATGTAGGGTCAATGTCTCCAGGGGTTGGAGCAGATAGTTTCTTTGGGGTCGATTGGTTCAAAATGTTTTATATTAAGCTCAGTACATGTATACATTCTTATCTTACCATACAGAAACAAAATTTGTCCTCAAATTATCCCCCTTCCCTCAAAACGAAAAAACTATCTTTTTTACTTATTGAGTTTTTACCCAATTTTTTTTGTCTTCCTAAGCATAGTAGTAGTGGAAGTATCTCCAAAAAATACTTTGGAGACAATATTGTGGGTAGGGGAGCCGATAAAGTTAAAGATATAGAATTTTTTCAACTGCATTCATGTATCATTATTTTTCCACTATATAAGAATAAATAATCAGTGCCAGGAAAGCATACTTTGTTGTCAGCTTTATTTATCTTTCTTTCTCTTTCTGTTTAGCACCGGAACCCCGTAAGGTATTAAATCAAAGGATGAATGAGAATGATATGTATGAATGAAAATGAAGTGTAGTCTTATAAGGTCTCAGGTGGACCGTTCCCGAGATGTGTGGTTAATTGAAACCCAACTACCAAAGAACACCGGTATCCACGATCTAGTAATCAAATCCGAATAAAAGTAACTAACTACCTTAGGATTTATTTATTTAGCTTTATTTATCTTGTGATTAATTGTATAAAGTTCTAAGTGTGTTCTGTGTTGATTAAGTGTATAAAATTCTAAGTGATTTTGTTTAAGTGTATAAAGAGTGATTCAAAGTTGCACCGTAACGTCTAGGGAAATGATTTTATAGCCAAATATAAGAAAAAAAGTTCATATAAACATAGGTCGAAAACTGTCCGTTAGCAAGTTTCAATTAACGAAACATTTAGCCCCGTGCTTTCTGCTCCCTTTGTGAAATTAAACCGTACTAAAATTCTTGTAGTACAAATCGAGAGATAAATCTGGTAGTTTCTTATGAACTTCGATCTAAAAAATTGAATAAAAGTGGTTCCAGACCTCTATCTCACCTAAGTTTTAAGAAAAATCGGGTAAAACACGAAAAACGTTTTGTCGGAAAATACGTGTTTTTAGGTTTGGAATAAAATAACTTTGTTAATTTACCAATAACAAATAAAAATTTCTTGTTAATTGAGAATTTACTGAGAAAATTGATGTAAATAACGTCTATTGAAATTGAACACAAACTTGAGAAGTTCAACTTTAATAACTAGAAACAAAACACAAACTGGATCGGAAAAGTGGTACGATCTTAAATAGAACGATTTTCATCAATGTTTGTTCAATATAATGTAAATGAAAACAAATAGAAAACTTAGCAATAATAGAAAGAACGAATAAAAAGCAGATTTAAAAAAATAAAAATCACATACGGTTTGTTTTTTTTCTGAAGATTATTAAATATCAAAACGGTTACTTGATAAACTTGCAAACATTTATTCAAAGCAGTTGCTCAATGTGGCCGTCATTCTGTTCAGCTAGGCTAATCCACGCTAGCCGGGCGCATCTAATAGCGTCATTATTAATCCTAATAGCAGCTCCAGGTTCTATTACGATTACGATATCTCAATATTTCTTGAGTGCCGGAAATTTTTATTTGTTTACCGGTAAATTAACAAAGTTATTCTATTCTAAACCTAAAAAAGTGTATTTTCTGACAAAACGGTTTTATGTGTACTCCGTTTTTCTTAAAACCTAAGCAAGATAAAGGTCTGGGAACACTGTGATTCAATTTCTTAGATCAAAAACCAAATTTACCGCTCGATTTTTACCCCAAGAATTTTAGTACGGTTTAATTTCACAGAGGGAGCAGAAAGCAGGACGAAATGTTTCTCGAGCCGGAACTCGCTAACGAACCGTTTTCTGACCTATGTTTATATGAACGTTTTTTCTTATTTTTGGCTATAGAATCATATATCGAGATATTTCTGTGCAATTTGGAATCACTCCTGTATATTCCCTTCGACTATTAAAAATGTATTCTAGATTTATTTTCAAAATAGTATACTCGTAGAATAAATAATTTCTTATTTGTTCTGTTTGGTAGTTCATTGCTGTAACGGTTCTTGATAAGGGTAGAGCCAACTCTACCGAAATTAATATGATTTAAAAGTCTCAAGTTTTTTGCTGCTTTAAAGTTTAAATCTTATATCCCTATAACAAAGTGAGAAAAACAAGAGCAAAAAATTTTTTTTATTTATTCAAAGCTCGTTGCAGATATTTTATTTTCCAGTTTTTCTTTTTCTGGTACTATTATTGTTTACTATTTTTTTAACACTTACTTTTGTTTAACGCTATTTTCATTCGTTCGTTTGTCTATCTCTGTTTATTTTCTGTTTGCTAAAAAACATCGCGTGTGAACTGAATGTGTTGGACACATGTGGTCCTTAGGTTGACAAGTTATAGAACCCAGTGATAATGCTTTTGATATAACGAGTGGTTATTGGATCTTAGTTGTACTATAAATATATTTATTAACGTGGACGTTTACAGTTGTTGTAATGCTTTACTGTTTGTATTTGTGGAGGTCATTATTGGATGGCCCTCTTTCATGTGGTATTGTAACTTATTGTTTACTTCGTCAAGAGAAACCGATTGTAAATTTTTATTCTACAGCAAAAAAAATCGGAACTCTAGATTATTGTCCCAATTATAAAATGATTTTCATAAATTATTTATTGTTTTCATTTCACTGGATTTTAAATATTTATTCTGAAATACTTGAAGAGTTTGGCATATTGGTGTTATATTTTCATTTTGATGCCACCAATATTATTTTTTCTAGAGGATTACAGATTTAAATTCACCGACCTCCGTGGCGGAGTGATAGCGTCTCGGCCTTTCATCCGGAGGTCCCGGGTTCGAATCCCAGTCAGGCATGGCATTTTTTACACGGTACAAAATTCCATTCTCATATCCCACGTACAAGCTTCGTAAGGGATGAAATTCATAATAAAGAAAAAAAACCTTCGTCAAATCAGAATGATGTTGATTTCACAGAAACTATTTAAAAAATAATAATTTTTAAGTAGAATTAATTCTTTAATTTTATAGTAATAAATCAGTAAAAAAAAAAAGGTCACTTCTCGGAAATAAATTTGGTATGACTGTTTCGAATACGCTTACTCTTTCTTTACGACGAAGCTGTGACAGATTAGTATTTTAGGTGTACAATGGAAATTAAAAAAATTATGACTTCCATTATTAATTTAGTGAAAATTAGGAATAGATTAAAAAGACTATCGTAATATTTGCAGAAAATGTGTATTTTTAATACAAAAAAAAATAGATTAGAATTTTTTTGGCCAAGTAAAATGTTTTTCTAAATTATTCGTTAAAAATATATTTTAGATATTCGTTAAATTATAAGATAGCCAACTGTTTTTGGCATGTAAGATATGAAGGGGGAATACGATGAGAAATATCCCTGCCATAAAACTTCTTCCATTCAAACTTTATATCTTCTCTACATAAGATAGCACATGCACACTTAAATTAAGAATTACCAGGAAGAAAGCCTTATCAGCATAATAAAGTACACGCCAATTAAAATATTTTATTATTTAAATTAAGTACCGATATAAATCGTTAAAACTTACACTTATCTATTTAAATGCAAATTAAATACTAAAACGAACAAATAATTAACAGATCTGTGCTTTATTTAATTTTGATGTAGGATAAATTGATGAAAAAGGTGACAGTAAGCTTACGTTAAAATAAACACTCAGACTGCCACAGTTTATGTAGCCCCACACTCGGACACATAAAAATCTTAGAGTACAATAACGTAGTTTCAGAAGTTATTCCGCTTTGATAGAAATAAACATAATGTTTGGAATTCACTATAAATAATGTATGTCAAACCATATAGTGTATGGTTCGATGGATTAAAGAAATTTTTTTAAAGGTGTTTCCTATTAACTCTCAGGAGTGATCATTCGATGCAAGTTCGTGTTAGGTTTTTTTCTTAATAAAAACGTTAGTTTTTACAAGCGATTTTTCTTTAAATACGACGTAACAAAGTTAGCCTGAAAAAATTCAGTCATTGAAAAAACTGTGTTTATATGTTGCGTAGAGTTGTAAATAATGAACGCCCAATTTATTAATTGTGAAAATTTGGAATTAAATAATCTTTACTAATTTAGGATGTTCTTTAGACATGATGTAGGAAACCTAAAGGTTACGAGTATTTTTTCAAGATGGCTGAAGTTCGGTAATATTCTTAAGCGATTTGATTTGTTTAGATTTCTTCGTCTATAATAAAATCTTATAAAAAATGCGACTTTTTTTTTTTGTTTTTTCTCACAAAAAATAATTAAAAATTGACTGTAATACACACTATTATTATTATTAAAAAAATAGTTTTAATATTAACTCTTGTTAACATTTTGTCTAATTTCACGCTTTTCGTTTTGCATATCTCATCTTAAGTTTTTAGTTATCACGTATGTTTGTTTTAGTCACATAGGTTTGCCGATTTCTTTAATATTTTATTTGGTAGAGATATATTCATAAATGAATTTTGAATATTCTAAAACACAAAATACATTTGGTGTTGAAGGATTTAAAATTTTTGAAAACCCTTAGTTTACTTGCCCTTGATTATTACTACTTGATTTACTAGTCGATTACTACTTGATTATTACTAGTTGATTTCTACGTTTTTTACATCCATTTATGTTAACGGCAATAAACGAGCGAAATTTAAGTTTTCTATTATACATCAGGAAGTGTTTTTTTAACATGGCCCCCCAAGGACGCTCTTTCATTCTTTAATTGAAGATTTTTAACAACATTACATATCCGATTACTAGAATGTAGATCAGCTGTAGCGCATCTTAAATAACGGTAGGACTAAGTAGGTATTTTTACATCTTAAACTTGAGGTTTTTTCCCCTGAGCACAATTTTATTTTTTTTGTAGGTTTAGATAGAACAAAACGATAAAGGAAAGAAAGTACGCGATACGAAATTAAAGAGTGGAGTATAAAAGATGTTGGAAAGTTGACCACGACGGGTTGGTCAGTTAAGAATACGTGTGATGTTCTACACTGACGATGTATAGATAGTAAACAGAAATTGTTCGGCATCGTTTGTAGCATTATTTACTTTTTATACTCCATTAGAATGCGATAAACTACTGAGCTACAACGGACCTGCGTATAAATATATAGGAACACAAAAACATGAATTCCACACTCGAGTAGAAAGCTTTCTCGTTACATTAACTTTTATGAGTGTTCGTTTTTTAGAAAATTGTAGTAACTTTCGGATATCCGTTAATTTTGCGAATTTGAGATATTACTTTTAAAATGTGCCTTCCTAGTTTTAGCCGTTATTTTTTATTGCTTGAAATCTGAAATATTTACTTAAAATTACTATACTCCATCAAAATTCCGATGAAAAGAATTTAGTCTATTCAAATCATCATAATCATAAAAGTTATTTTGATTATAATTATTATTGTTTTATTTTCTTTTTGTGGCTTATATTATCTATTTAAATATAAAAAAAATGCAACGAAACTGTTCCTTAAAGTTTTTTTATATATGTATATTTAATTATATTCACAGGAAATTGTGGCTAAAACACGGTTTTACCTATTGGCATCTTAATATTTTATTGCCGTTATTTCCAGGATGAAACTCCCTGAAACTTTCAGGAGATAAAAAAGCATCAAGTCGTAAAGGAGTCAATTTTCCGTTTAAATCAGGATAATCCAGGAGCGATGATTTTTCTTTTGGCCCCTCAGAAATATTGTGTTAAGGAAAATTAAATTTGCATACTCACAATTATATGCCTTGATCGTTAGACTTATAGAGGAAAAATAATTATGCGAGTAAAAAAAAGATCCTCCGTTATAAAAATTGAGGTTAAAATATTTTTTTATATCGAACGTTATTTATAAATCGGGAACAGTTTAACTTAAAAGTGATAAAATTTAGTGTTTTAGTTAGTGTATAGCAGGAATTTCAATCTATTACATTTTAATAAGTTAAACTTTATGAAAATTTTAACGACAGAATTTTTAGCTGTTAAAAATAATATTATCCGAATATCGGAAAAATGAATAAAATTAAAACATTAAAAGAAATTAATTACTTACCCCAAAAATATAGAAATTCTGTAAATATTTTTATGAACTACAGTTTCAACTAATAATAGGTTTTTATATTTCGATTTTTTCCGCCGAAATGCTCTCTCGTTTTTATCGGCTACGAGAAATTAGTTTTCTTTGCTTCGCCTTTCACGAATGCAGGACTCTGGTATATCAAATTTTCTGTTTGTAGCACGAGCTCCTTTTCGTTAGAAATAACAGGTAATTTTTTTCAAAAGCTAATGAACGAGGTCTATTTTTTAATTCGTTCTGTTGTTCTACTATAGGTGAAACTTTTACGTATGGTCGTTATCACAATGAATCGTAAAATATGGCCCGCAAATTTGAATCGTAAATGTGGCGTAAAAAATTATATTTTCACTGTGCGACATGTCTTCAAACTACTAGACCGTACTTTTTAAAAGAGCTCTTTTCTCTCGAATGCTAACATTTATAAAAGTTGAATTATTATTTTTACTATGTCTGATCGTAAAATTACTAAAAAACGATCGGCAGAAATGTTTTCGTATAAAATAAGAATCGCTTATATGTGAAAAAATGCAAGGGCTAACTTTTAGAAAGTCTGGCGTTAGGTCGTAGATAAGAGTGTAATTTTCTTGTGCTGTAATTATTCGTAGCCAAGTTTATTGTTTTATCTAAATCATTTTATATCACCGGATGTAGATTCGTAATCAAAACAAAGCAGTTTGTATTACAATCCTGTACGGATCGATTAATTTATATAGTTTAACGATTACATCGTAATCTGTGTGAAACTTTAAAATCCATATATGACACGCAGGCTATTTTTACAACCGTTTCGGATAAAATGATGCGTGTGATATACGAGTGTATACGGTTGATTCTAATATGATTTAGATATTTTGTCGTTATCATCGGTGGATATTTATCTAGTCTTAACATGTACAGGCTGTTTGACCGATTTCAGTTGTTTTTTAATTTTTTGTTTTATCGATCAGAAATGAAATATTTTTAGCGGGTGAATAAATGTTAACCGTATGACGAAAGGTTCTGGATTCGAATCCAGAACCTTTCGAATGAAAGACGAAAACATCAACCTTCGCGGCTTAGCGTATATAAATGAACGAACGATTTAATTCGATGAAAAGATATCAGGTTAAAAAGTTATTACAGATTTCAATTCTCCATTCCAGTGAATCTTTTCTCAGACTTCATCGTAGACTCCTTTTTACGTCTTTTTGCATTATTTATCTTTTTTTTTTTGAATCTAAGTATGTTTTTCGCTTTTATTTTGAGCGAACGGAACTGCTTTTTTTACTTTTTTACAGGTAGCTGGCTATATTTTTTTGTCTACCTATCCGTATTTTAAATAAAAATAAAACATATAAATGTGGAATAAAATAAAGTTAAAATATAATAAATGATAAAACCGACTTAAGAAAGTCGATTAGTTGTTTTTAATTCGGTACCTGCTTCTAAACGTCGAAATAAAGAAAAAAAAAAAAAAAAAAAAAAAAGGGTTACTCTACTTTTTATTCATCCAAACGCATTTAAAATTCTTTTTAATAGATCTTTTAAGTACGTTCGCAGATAAACTGTTTATGGAAAATTATTTTTGAGCGGCTTGATGAAATGCGATTTAAAATTTTTTTATAACAATTGAAGAAAAAAATAGGAAATAAATTATTTTATAATTTTCATAATAAAAACATTTTGCTTTTATCTTTTTTTTTTTTTAATAATAAAAACAGTTAACTCAACCCGAAGTAAAATTTTCTGTTCAACAATATTATTATTGCAGTCTTTGTATGTGAACGACCTTTCTATCGAATAAAAAACAAATAGAAGAAATAATAATGTTATATTTTTTGTAAGTTTTACAACGTTAGAACATTGATTTCGTATTGATGAAAATAAGTTATATTTTCACTGTGTGACATGTCTTCAAACTAATAGACCGTACTTTTTCAAAGAGTTCTTTTCTTGAATGCTGACTTTTATAAAAGTTGAAGTATTATTTTTACTATATTCTTTTGGTAAAATCGTATCCCTTTTCTTTTTTATAATGATAAAATAAATGTACTCATTCTTCCTTTTGAATTTTTAACTTAACTTATACAAATGTGTGATAAGTTTTATACAAATGTGTGATATATTAGGTTTATATATATATACACACCTATTCTCTATTCTCCTTAAGTCGGAGTTGATCATCATTTCGTTTATTTGTTTCCAATCATTTAATCGCTCTTTGGTTTGATATAAATCTTCTGATCTTAATTTGTGTACACGTTCTCTAGTTTTTAAATTTTTGCCTCATTATATTCATCATCCTGTCTTAATCTTTTTATTCTTTTCTTGGTCTTAACGTTTTCTTTCACTTCATATTTATCACTTCTCTTAATCTTTTTATTCTTTCTTTGATTTTAACATTAATAAAAAACTGAATATTTTACACGTAAGACCGAAATTAACATTTGTAACCAGAATGCAGGAGTTCACTAAACAGAAATCTGAAACTTTTGTTAATCAGCAACTCATGAAGATACAAATAATACTGATCCAGTAATATGAGTGATAAAGGGACTTTAACTCTACCCTAATATTTCATATAAGATTGTTGAATTAATAATAGTATAAATATTTGATTTTAATAAAAACTAATATTTCAGCAATTGTGTAACTGTCCACTTTATTAGAGAATTGGAGGATCGTATCTCACTTTCAAATGAAAGTGAGACGTTTAACGTTAACGTTCTGGAAGAGGAGTAAGATCAGAGGAGTATCTTAAAAGATAATAATTTTTTGCAATTTATTAAAGATCGGGGATGTATGCCTCAATGTATATGTTGTTCTTGTGAGGTTCTGTTTTTCACTCTGAAGTTAACTTTAATGTAGATAAAATTAAACAGAAATTCCGGACTAATTGTATAAAATTAAACAGAAATTAAACTAGAAAATCCCAAAATAATACGATTCTAAATTAAAATGTTCAATTAATATTAAATAATCAGATATTTCACCAAATCTATTACATATACACATATGTAATAATGCCTATTAAATTACATACACACAGTTTTAAAAGTACATAAAATTTTGTTTCACTAATAACTTCTGATTTGTTTTCATATAGTTTTTTAATTGTTATTATTGAATAATTATTTATTGTAAAAGGTTTTTTGCAATCAGCGGTTAATAATTATTAATAAATCTATATATTTAAATTAAAAAAAGTTAAAAAATTGAGATAAAGTCTGATTCGAATCTATGTGCCTTTCCCTTGTAAGATCCAAATATTTCATTAATTCAAGTTCGATTTGGCTATAACTCTGAAAACAATGAAAATAAGTACCACTTATATCTTGAAAAGCTCTCAAATGAGGGCTTATTACTGCGGTTAAGAAAAAGTTCAAATCCAGATTTTTTGGGATTTTGGGCTCTTTTGGACACTTTTGGGCCAATCGATTGCAATCAAAAGGGAAGATGCACACTAGATGTCACAACAGTCCTAAATCCAAAATTTCAATATCCTACCTCTATTTTTTTTTTAGTTATGCGAGATACATACGTACCTACAGACGTCACGCCGAAACTAGTCTATCCCACCGTTTTTAAAGCGGGTTTTTTCAAGCGGATGGGCGATGGAGTTATCTACCGATTCAGACTGGCGTATTTTTGAATCGACAGCACTCGAACCCCTTTACAAATATATACGGGCATGTATTATTCTTACTTCGTCCCCTGAGGAGGAACCCCCGATATTTCAATAAAAATTTCCCGAAAGACGTCCCCTAATTTGTTGATGGAGAACCCGAATCGGGTCTCAGACTCGAAGGGCAAATAATCTGGATTCACCTGAAAAAATTCATGCAAACATAACAGAAACGGTTTGTTTTCTAGAATAACTTTCGCACAGATTTCTGCTCAAAGCTCAAATAATGGTTTATTTAAACCTTTTAACTAAAAGGTAAGTACTTAATACTAAAATTATTAAGTACGATTAGTGATTTGTATGCAATCTTACATGGGAAATTGAAAAAAGTGGGTCCCAAAACTGAATCTGACTACTTTCCGAAAAATTTTACACCGAACCTAAAAAGCGTGCATTTCAATTTAAATTGTTTGGGGTTTTCAATAATTTTCTTGGAAACTACTAAAAGTACAGCTCTGGGATCCAATTTTTTATTTAAGATTGCACTAACTTTGATTAATAATTTCTGTTCTTAGAGTTTTATTATACCGTTATTTGAGTAGAAATCTGTGCGAAAGTTATTCTAGAAAACAAACCGTTTTCGATTCTACGTTAATATAGACTTTTCCCTTTATTCTAATAAAAACGTACGCCTATAAAGATTATGAAAAAATTTCCTGAAACACTGCATACACTCACACACAAACGCGCGCTTGTGGTCATGCATTGTTGTAGATGTGATGTTAGAATCACGAGCGTAATCGTGTTTTTACATATTTTAATTAATGTACGAGCGAATCTCATAGTTATTTGTTAGTTGGATATTAAAAAAAAAGAGATACAGATCTACTAGTAAATTACGTTCACATCATTTGTTTACAACATTTTGATGTAAATATAAATGATGAAAACTTAGTATAGTACATTAAAATTAAAGTTTTTGGGAAAATCGACAAAGCTATTGCTGAAAGGTTGGAATTATTCAAACTGGCATATGTGCGGATGGTCTCAAACAGTTAAAACTTTTTAAGAATTTCAAAGATGAACGAGAAGTTGTGAACGATGAACCTATCCCACCAAAAGTTTGGAGCAAGAACAAAAGTGATAGTTCCAAAAATGTGTGCAGTTTGAGAAATTTAGTACGATTTGAACGGTATTAAAAATTCTCCGAATCACGGCCTGGAAAGTCGATATCTATTATTATAGCGGCGCCAAGCCTCCGGAGCTTATCCTAAGAGAGTTTCTTGAGATCCTAAACATCGATTATCGAATTAGATCATCTTGCTTATTAATTTATTTGATTTAATCGTAGTGAGTTTTGACTTTGCCAAAAATTATACCTTATTTTGGTGCCGAGTTGAAAAGCTTATAATTTTAAAAAGAATAAAAAAGTATTATAGTATAGATTTAAATGGTTTCTTTTTTAAACGCTATTCTACTTTTCTCAATTTTATCTATTATACATTTTACAGATTCATTTTTAATTAAAACGGTAGGTCTCAAGAAAGAGCTTTACTTATTATAAAAACAGTTTGCAAAGACGAAGCAAGCTAAAAAAACCTCGCTTCTTGTCGAAAACGTAAAACGAAATGCAAACAAACCACGTAAAGAGACTACTAATTAGTATGAACTGAGATTATATAGAATGATAGTTATCTAAAAACCTTTTAATTCAACATGCATTGAAGAACACCTACGAAGAGACATCTAGAAGAACCTCCTTTAGAAAATAAAAATGACTTATCGACACCGATCCATTTGGAGACGATATATTTACTTGAGAATAAACAATAAATTACAGTTCATATTGAGAATCACATTTAATTTTTTTTGAAGTTATGAAAAAAGAAAATCAAATGCTTTTTATCACGTCTGCAGTTGATCAACGATTAACTTCTACTTAATTCCATTCGGCCAAATCCACATTGTTTAAATATTAACTATTCGTGAGTCGTGTTCTGCATGGTTTTAACATAAAAAAAGTTGCTTTGCTTATATATGTAACAACAGAGCGAACGAGAGTTTCATAAAAACTACAGCCGTACATATTTTAATACCAGAAATTTTTTAATCGTTCGTTCTGCATCTTTTGTGTGCGCAAAAATTGCTAGGTGTACAGAACTCTTCGAAAAATAAAATGGGAGTGTAACCAAGAAAAAAGGTTTTTTTAAATATTCGTTTGTGTATTATTTATACGTTTGTGTAGAATGAATTTTGGTTTGCGGTTCAGAAAAAAAAATGGTGAAGGTAACTGAGGTACTTATTAAGAAAAATTATAAATTTTCTCTCTTAAAAAGGGTCATTTTTCTTTATTAAAAGTTATTTCAAAGATTGAAATAAAAACGTTATTTTAAATATGAGTGAATTCCTTTTTAATATACGGTAACTTTAAAACATTCAAGGTTTTTAAAGAAGTTAGCCGATAAAAGTTTTAATTTTTTTATAACAGAATAAACAAAATTTTTAGTTTTACTTCAAGTGAGAATAACTAGAAATAATAAAATGTTGTTATTTATATACTTATCTTATCGTAAACGGGACCAGCTGACTAAAATATGTATATTTTTAATTACCAAGAATCAGTGTGCACGTAAAAATTTCCAGCGAGAAATGATAGGTATTACAGCAAACGTGTAAATCGGTATTTATAGTTCAAATAAAGTCATTCTTAAATATCCGTTTAAAGATTTTTTTTTTGGGCTACATTGTACTATGTCTACTGTGATAAAATATTGATTATCGGCACAAATTTAAATAAATAAAATTTTTGTAACGAAGGTCTCGGTATTTCATCCGGAGGTCCGGGTTGAATCCCGGTCAGGTCACAGCAATTTTCATACCCTACAAATTTTCATCTTCATATTCCCACGAAGAGCTTCTGTCTGTGGCGAGTGAATTAATTCGTCAGTAAAAAAGGAGGTTTTCTGAATTTTTTTCGGAATCTATAAAAAACGTGCAAATAAAACTAATTTTAGTAATTATTTACAAAAAAATGTTCCATATGGTGCTTTGTACACGGACAGTATATAAATATCACTAGCCGGAAAAAAAGCGAAAAACGCGATACTTGCCTACTTACAAAAATAGTGGTACTTACAACTTTCTGTTTAACATCTTATTAATCAAGTCCAGTCAACCGATTGAAATGTACTTAAATACATTTTTGTAAAAATAAATTGCTCAAAAAAAAAAATTATCTAGTCTAATAGTCTTAATTATTATTTTAAAATAAAAGGCTACCTTTCCAAAACTTTTATAAAAAATTGAATTTTATCATTTTTGTACTCTCTATGGGGTTTTAATGTCCATCGACATTAAATCTCTTTTTGAAAAATGATTTTCAATTTATCTTAAGAAAATACAGCTAAAAACTGAAAAGATACTGTATAGGAATAAATATAATAAATAATTTATTATTGTTACTATTATTATTATATATCTTGAAATGTAATAATAATTTTATGATTATTATAGCCTGAATCAGTACCCAACGTTTAAAAGATAATAGTATTTTATCTTGTTTACATAAAAAATATTTTGAAAGGTTAGATATTTGTAGCACAACAGAGACGGAATAATACAATCTTAGCTTTGGAAATTATTACGGTGTGGTTCCATAGAACAAAACATTTTTTACAATAAAATTTTGATGTGGCCAATCCAAAACTCCATTACACGCTCTCCTTTTTTTAAAAAGTGAAATGGAAGATGAAAATGCACAGATTTTACAAATATGACCAAAAAACTTCTTACAATTCACTTAATTACTCTTGTTTAATGCATTTGTGTTTCTCTTTTTAATTTATACAGTGGCCAATACCATACGGTTCTAGGCGACCTGACCTAATACACAAGTCACTCCTACAAAGTAATAATTCACAAAATGACGTATTCCATGCTACGCTTATTAGGAGAATGAGAAGTGTGTTGTATCTTATTTCTTATTGTATAAATGAGAAATGATTTTATTCACTGAACCTAATATTCTGCTGCACATCACATCCCAAAAACACTGAAATTCAGATGACAAATGTTCTCCATAGATGGTAAAGGGTGAGCAGAATCGTCACTTTCGTATATATATATATATATATATATCTACATTTGTATGCTTAAATTTATGCCTTATTATAAGTTGGAAGCAGTGTGTTTACGAAATTAGTAAGAATGCTTCTACAGTCTTAAAATTTATAAGTTTCTTAATACAAAATCGATGTTTGGTTATACACGAAACGCGCGGATTGTATCACAACTTTGTTTGCCCGGTTTGGATACACTTAGTTTATCTAACACACCTAGATATATTACTTGTATATAAATATATATGTACAGAGTGCATCACAAAGTTCTCCCGGGACATTCATACCTATTCTACTCGTGAAAGTAATGGTTAAAGTTCATATAAACATATGTCCTAAAATGCATCGTTTACGAGTTACGGCTAATAAAAAATTTCGCTCCTATTTCAGCTACCCTGGTGAAACGAGATCGTACTGAAATTTTTATTACGTAAATTAAGGGGCAGAATTAGAGATTTCTTATGTTTTTTGACCTGAAAAATCGAATAAAATAAATCCTCGAACCGTATCTGCAGTAGCTTTTGAGAAATCTGGGGTAAAATCCCCTGTTTCTTGTGTTATAACTTTGTTAAATGGGTAATAAACACATCAAACTTAAAAAAGCTTGTACAAAATTTAATTCTGAACAAAATGGTGTAAGACAAGTTCAATAAAGCAAAGAAAAGTTTAAAAAATTTCAGTTTTATTCAGAAGCAGAACGCTAGACCAAAATCCATCATACATACCAGTTTATAATAAATAAAATTAAAAAATGAGCCCGCCATTTTCAACACATTCCTTGGCACGCTTCTGTACTGCTTTTGTTGCTCTTTTTAGTTCTTCAGGACTGTCCTTAAGATTCTGAGCCGCATCCATAATGCGGATAATTATTTCCTCTGGGAGAATGTGTTTTTGTTTTGTAAAAAATATTTTTCATCCATCCCCATGCGAAAAAATCCAAAGGTGTTAGATCAGGTGATCTTGGTGGCCCAGGAATGTGGATCTTCACAACCGATCCATTTCTCAGGGAAATGATGATTTAAGTGAGTGGAAACGGCGCAAGAGAAGTGGGGAAGCGCGCCATCGTGCTGGAAGTATACTTGAGTCTCGGGGCTAGAGGAACATCTTCAAGCATTTGCGGCAATTCTTCTTGAAGAAAGTGCAAGTATATCTCATCATCTAAGTGGCCATGTAATAAGAACGGTCCAAACAGCTGACTGTAAAGACGGCCGCACCGTACATTGACGCGCTAAATAGGTGTTGAAACTTGTTTTCCACCGTTTCATGAGGATTTACTTCTGTTCATGTGTGCTCATTGCGTAAGTTGATGCCATCTCGAGTAAAATTTCCATCGTCGGTAAACAATACACACTTGTAGAATTTTCGGTTTGTATTCCGCCCGCCAGTTGCAGAACTCCAAGTGAAGCCGGACTTGTTTTAAGTGTTCACCCGACCATCGAACGCTAAACTCCAATCCGCTTAGAAAGACATCATTTACCGACGCCTGGACTGCGCTGAACTACATCGATAATAATTTTATCAATAACAGCGTCGTGTTGGACAGATTTTTGTAGCTGATACGAAAACTAAGTAGTGAATCTTTTTCCGAAGATTGCTAAAAGTCGCGCTAATTGTTTTGTAATCTGGAATCCTGCGATTCGGAAAACGCATTTCACATCCTACTGCAGCAGCTGTAGCATTAACATTACGCACACCCAAAATGAATAACATATCAGTTTATTCCGCTGTTGTAAATACGAATTGCATTAGTTCAACGGTAAACCGATCACGTTTAAACCAAAATTCACAGAATATCTTCGTTAACGAATGCAGTTAGCCGTACCCGATATGCTTAATGTATCTTACAGAATGATTTAAACACTAATACAGTATTGCGCATTTTTTATCAGCTATTGTTATCTTATTGCCAACTTTGAAATAATAATTATTAAAAAAAACCTAACCTAAGTGATTCTATTTATTCACATTGTATAATTGCTGTGTAATTTTAAATTTAAAAAAAAATTTTTAACGGAAAATTTTGTTTTTACAAATTTTTCACATCACCAAAAAATGATTATTTTTTGTTTACATTAAATAAATACCTTTCTGTAAAATGTGTAAATATATGAAATCGAATTTTCCTAACCTTTCTTATTTTCATTCAACTGTTTTATCTTTCACTGTTTTATTGAGAATTAAATTCTCTACAAGTTTTGTTTAAAAGTTTTATGTGTTACCCATTTAACAATGTTATTGTACATCAAACATACCAAAAATGGTTCTTTACCTCAATTTATTGGTTCTTATCTCAGATTTATCAAAAACTATGGCATATACGGTCCTGGGACCTATTTTATTTAATTTTTCAGGTCAAAAACCATAAGAAATCACTAATTCTGCTCCTTAATTAATGTCCTAAAAATTTCAGTACGACCTCTTTTCACCGGGGTAGTTGAAATCCGAGCGAAATTTTTCAGTAGCCGTAATTCGCAAACAAAGCATTTCGGCATTGTTTATGTGAACGTTCCATTATTTACATGAGTAGAATAGGTTATGCAAGTCCCCGGAAGATCTTCGTGATACACTCATATATATATTATATAAATCGCGCGCGCGCGGTTTTCAAACAAACAAACACACACACACACACTTTTCTTCTGTTTCTTTAACCTATTTCGTTTTCTGCTACTTTTTTCTATTTTGATTAGATTCACTATTTACTTCAACTTGAGTGTTGAATTAAGCAGTAAATTTTAAAAGTGTTCTTAAATGGAGAATTCAATTTAAATTTAATCTCAAAAGTAACGATAATATCAGTTTCTATCCTGAAAAGTTTACTCAGATGAAAATTTCAGATAGAATTAGTACGTTATATATTTCCTTCAATTTTCCAAGAAAATCAGCTTTAACTATTACTTTTTTTCTTTAGTATTTTCAATTCGTTCTTTATTACCAAGAATTATCACAATTTTTAAACTTTTAGATCAACATAGATTACTTAGAATGGAAATTTGAGTTTTTTGTTATTATTTAAGAAATATAAAAAATAGAAACATGTTTCTAAACATTTTCTTACATGAAATTATTTTCTTCTCGTTAGGAAAAAGAACTTTTCCATCTCTAAAGAACTTTTTCGTTCTTTATATACATTTTTTGTACATGTATAATTGATGTGTTTAAACTAAATAATTTAATAATTTACAAAATTCCACTAATCGATAAAATATTAAAAATAAAAAATTTATGAATCCGTGTAAAATAATGATCTTTAAACAACGAGTCATGAAAGAAAAGTATTGTTTTTTTCACTTATTTTCCCCGGTAATATCATTTTAATGCTCCATAATCTTCTTTCATCATTACATAAAAAAAATTGTTGTTAAATTATGATTAAAAATAGATTTTTCCTAGTATATTTCTAAAAAATCTTTAATCTAAAATAAAAATTGTTGATCGAGGTTTATTTTTGACGGCCTTTAAAAAATATTACTTTTTCAGCTATCTGATAAGGTATAATAATAACTTTTTGCGTTGAATTACATGTCTTCAATAAAATATTACGGTAATTAACTCTATATGATAGAATGATAGATCGTAGGAGGTTGTTTGGTGGATCGAATTTAGGTATTACTGTCGGATGGAATATTCCTGGTAGGATGTATGCCTGGTCTGTGGTTGATGATTGCTCTAATGATCGTCGATTAACGGTTTTCAATTAATTAATGAGTTGCGTGATGTTTTAGATAGAATTACGTTTTCTGAGGATAATGATTATGCTGCCATGCAAGGTACCCTTGTAGAATTGAACATCTGCTGACTTTCAATACGGATTGAAAATTTAATTACAACACTATAATTAGATCAACGGAGAAATACTTTACTTTTCACTTTCTCTAGAAAACTTAGCACGGGATGCTTGTTATTCTTAAAGGATTGCTTTCATTTTTTCTAATGTCTTGTGGCTCACTACATGTCACATATACCTTTATGTTAAATAAGATACATATTTTGTCTATAAAATCTTTACCCGTTATTTACTTTATTAATGTGTGTTTCTTAATACCAAGAAATAAACTATACTTTACAATTTTTGAAATATATTTATTTATTATTCTGGAGAATCATTAATATTAATTTACGGGATGCGTTGAATAAAAATATTTAATCTTCTTGAATTGTGACACTTGAGGGAATTTCATAAAAAAAAAGGGCGTTATCGTTTTGGGAATATTTAAGGATGGAGAGAAAGTTAATACCCACACTTTCTTTTTTCATATATTTTCTACGGTCTCTTATTATACAAAGTTTACAGATTCCAAAAAAAAAAAACGTTAAGTATTTTTTCCCCTTAATGTACGTAGATATACTTTAAAAAAAATTTTAATGATTTTCTTTTTAATTTAATAAAATTAATTTTCTTATTGTAGCATTATTTGTCCAGATTGTATGTATTTTTTTTAAATTCTGGCTCAGAATAAATGACGATTCAGTTAGAATTATATATCGATGTAGAGTTATTCCTGCAATTCACTTCTTTTTTTTTTAAATATACATCGATTTAAAAATAATAAAATGTTTGATGTTGAGTAAATTATGTGACTTATTTATATTTTTTCCTTAGATAAAAATTTATATTTTAACAAGTTTTTACCCTTTGAAATATTACATCAATAACTGAGATAATTGTAATTTATATCTCGACTGAAAAAAATTCCTCCACATTCAAAGCTTCCGTAGCTTTATGTTTTTATTCCGTCATTCAGATATTAGGGATAAAATGTTAACCTGCTTAGAGATTTTTAATTATTTTGAATTTAAACAGCCTTAATTGAAATTAAAAATATGATTTAATTTATAAATATATCCGAAAATAAATTTCAACCGTTCGGTTTTTTATTTACTTAGAAAAAAATTGATCGATAGTCTTTTTAATTTTTTAAAGATTCTTTTGAATAATTTTTTTACACCTGCTTGATTCAAAAGTTCTTCCAAATTTTAACTGTCAAGAACACCAGTAAAGCCCATTTGATGTGCATAGACTGCGAACGGTAAATATTTAATTTCTTTGAATATTTTTTTACACTTGATCAATTAATTCAGTATAGACGCTTATAGAGTAGCTTGTACGTGGGAATATGAAGATGATATTTTGTAGCGTATGGAAATGGCGTGCCTGATCGGGATTCGAATCCGGGACTCCGGATGAAAGGCCGAGACGCTATAATTCCGTCAAGAGGATCGGCAAAATTTTGGTTTTATACTTTCATTTGAGCTCTGTTCGGATTTTTAAACAGAAGCAACTTATGCGGTTATTAATTAGTAAATAAAAATATTATTACACCGAGCTTCTTTAATTTAAGTGAGTTGTGACATAAAGGTAATTCTGTTTGCGGTTATATTTCAACCATCTATTTTTAAGGCGCTTTACCTTAAAAAAAATGTTATCAGCGAATTATGACTGTAAACATTCCTCTTATACCGTTAATATTTAAAATATATATTTTTAAATTAAATTCTTTATCTGATGATCATGAAGAAGTGATCTTTGCCAAACTTAGAAGAAAAACAAAATAAAACTTAATTCTACGAAAAAACGAGACGGAGAATTCAGCTTATCAATGAAAATAGACTTTTTAAATTCAACAGCAACGATGATTAAAATCTGCCATCATGTTGCTGAAATTTTCAGGCGTTTGAATAGAGCTTAAAATTTAACTCTCTTCTTCCAAACATAAAGCCGAAAATTACTATTATAGTTATGACTTCAATTAATTTTTATTTAAAATAAAACGACAACGTAATATCTCTCCAAATATTTACATAAGTGAAAAAATAATTTTATCCAAGAATAGGACTAATTTTAATATATTATAGTGCTTAATATTAAGTCGTGTTTTTACATTTTTTTATAATATAAATTCGTTTGTATATTTAGAAGAATTAATTCTCCATTTTAATCATTTTAAATCTGTATACTTACTCTCAGATTAATTAATATTTGTATTACAAGGGGTTTTTTATTATTAAATTGTCGACATATATTTCTAAGTAATTTTATTTGGTTTTTAATAACCTAAAGATCAATATTAATACAAATGATTTGATATGAAATAATGTATTTTCAGTATTTTTTATCAACCTTTTATAAATTTTTTTTTATGTATCCTTCAACATAGTTATCGCAGAGAAAATGTGTAGGTATATGCGTGTGGATAAATACATACTGTTGCGGCTTCGGTCGTGATTGTTTTTGGATTTCTTCTGAGGTATAAATAAACATGTACGCCTACATGTACCTAACTAATCGGTGTTATTTTAACATCAGGTTAATAATAAAAACAGGTGATCTTAGTATCTTAAAGCGTATCGTAATTTACGGCCCCAGATAATGGGGGGGGGGGTGATAAAGGTTGATAAGGGGAAGAAAAATTTTATATATAAGGAATATTTATGATATAAAACCGACTGAATAAATCATTCATTTTAGAAGATATCGAGGAGTTTATAAAATTTCCGCTCGATCACATTTCACCTTCTCAGACGCAAGATATAAAAACGCAGAAATTGGTTTTTGGACATTTATACGAAAAACATATTTTCCGAAATTCAAACGGATATCTCAGTTTGTTCTGCAAAATTTCGAAAAAGGCGAAATTCGGTTTTACCCCGTTTCATCTCCCTTAGAAGTCGAATTTCGCCAAACCCAGAAATGGGTTTTAAATATTCATCTCATGTATATTTATGAGCTAGAGCCGATTGAATAAATTATTAACTTTAGAAGGTATTTACGATTTTTAAAAATTTCTCCTTGATCGCACTTCAGATCCTCAGACGCAAGATATCTAAAAACGTAGAAATGGATTTTAAATATTTGTAAAAGGAGTACTTTAAAACAAAGATCAAGTCTATTTTTTTAGAAGCTGATAAAATGAAAGAACTCAAAAGTCGAATTTCGTGAAGAAAACATTAGAAGTTGAATTTTGCAAAACTCTTTCTTAGCACACCTCTATTACATTAAAATCGAACACTCAGTATTTTATATCCTAAGTATAACAATTTAGGTTTGGCGTTGATGAGTAAATAAATCAGTCTGCCAGGACATTTTGTGTACATGAATATGATATGTGTGTATATATATATCACTGGATCATTCTTATATGTATGTATGTATATATATATATATATATATATATATATGTGTGTGTGTGTGTGTGTGTGTGTGTGTGTGTGTGTGTGTGTGTGTGTGTGTGTGTGTGTGTGTGTGTGTGTGTGTGTGTGTGTGTGTGTGTGTGTGTCTGTAAAATTATCATTGATCAATTAGCAATTAACGAATTTATTCTGTTATTTCTGCTGTTGAAACCTTTAAAATTTTTCAAAAACATAATATCTAAAAAGTTAAAGTTATAATAATGTAAAAGTATAATACGAGTAATATAAAATAAAAATATAATAATAATGAATAAAAGTAATTTAAACGAAAGTATAATAATATAAAAGTTATAGTATATGCAAAGTTGTTTAACTCATACGGAAATTTATTTGAGTATTTAATCAATATCTTTGTTTTTACATAAATATCTTTACAGATCTCCGGATCGGTCTAATAGTAAAATCGTCATCGCAAATCACCAGTTTCACGTTTTAATTTGGTTAATCTACCCATTCAGTGCAAGCAAAAATCTTCTTTTTGCTTTAATTCGCCTTAATCTCTTTTCATTATCGTAAAAATTGTACATTTATACTTCTTCTCCAGAAAAATCCTTAGGAATTATGTAATAGACGTGAATAGGCCTACGTGACCTATTTTGGGTTCCAAATGTGGTTTATCATCGCGATTTTATTTATTTTAACCTTCTTTTAATACTAATTTCGATCCATTTTCTGTATGCTTCCTTCTAACAGTAATTGTATTTATTTATAATTTCTATGGTCGCTTCCTATATTAATTTTATTTATTTATTTCCGTAACTTTTATTCCTCTTTCAATATTAATTTTGTTTTGGTAATTATTTTTTAAATTGAATTTAAAAATAAATTTGAATTTTTTCTTCTAAGATTAATTCACAGAGTTGGTTTAGCGATAAAATCATCTCGAATCACCTGTTTAACAGCCGACTTTTGTTGTCGAACGTTGTGAGGTTTAAATCCTGGTCAAGATAAGTTTATACGGATATGGATATCGGTGTGCGTTGGTGGTTGGGTTTCGATTAACCGCACATCTCAGCAGGGATAGTGGGCCTGAATCTGTGCAAGACTACAACTCATTTACATGTTGAACATTCTCATCTCATTGGCCGACGGTAGGGGTTTGCTTATTGTTCATAAGTTGAAGATATTGCAACATACCCGTTAGGAATAGAAAAAAAAAGCCGACAACAAAGTTGTTATACTTGCCTGGCATTAAAGTATGAAGTAGGTTAAATATTGCTGACAAAATTCTATCATACAGCCGTACGATGCAGTGCACAGAGCAAGTTAAATAAAAGAGTATAAAAATCTATTGCGTCGAACATTATCTTTCGGCGGTTAAAAAAATTAACTGGTTTGAAATTAATTTTTCAATTATACAGTAATTATGAAAAAAACTGTTAATAACGCGCAACCTTAAAATCTATGACAAAGAATATGAAAATACTTTTAAAGCTTTTTAATGCAACTAACATTCTACATTCCATTTTGTTCTACAAATAAGAATCAGGAAGTTTTCAATTCATTGTTATCGCTGATAATCGTTTTCTTAGATTACTTTTTTTACTGAAAGGACATAAAAAAGCTAAATTTGTTAGAAATCTGAAAATTATATTTTTGCTTGGTTGTAAGACTATAAATACTATGTATTCGACATATATTGATATAAATGTGTATATAATTTGTGATACATATCTTGAAAAATACGAATATAATAGTGTTAATAATAAATATTTGTGAAACCCAGATGAGTCTTTCAGTTAAAACCGAATATGTTTTATGATAATGTTTCACAAAAATTTATAAAATTAATCATGACACGAATAATGTAAATAATATTTTTTTCTACGGCTGTATTAGAATATTTAGATTATGCGGCTGGAACCTGTATCATAATGAGGATCATTATAAAACAGATTTTCATTACGATACAGTTATTCAACCGATCAAAAACCTATCTTTTCAACCGCTGACCGATCAGAAGATACCCGCTTCTGTTTAATGTATCAGCTATTCTTTAATTTGATTTTAATCCGATTTAGTAGTTAGCAAGCAGAGGTTAATTTGAAACTACCCGTTAAGTAATAAGTTGCTATATTACACCGTTTATCCTTTTGTTAATAACGTCGGATTCTGAGGAAGAAATGTCTTTTACACCGATGGATATTAAAGAAAAGGCTGAACTTATGACTAATGACATGTTCCCATAGAAATGTATTGTTAATGTATCTTTTGAAAAATTAAAAAAAAAAATATCAATGTATTTTATCATTGCTTTAAACCAATAATTCCAATATTTTCTAAGCTGTAGAAAAGATTTGGAATGCGACTCGCTATAACGGCCATTAACGAACTCTTGCTCAAGAGTTCATTAATTTTGGCTCTGTAAAATAAGAATAAGTTTAAACAGCCAAGGCTCTTATCGTAACTTACTTCCCACTCGTGCATTAATGGCTATCATTATAGGCTCGTTGCATTATAGTAGTATTAAGTCTGACAATATACATGCTGTGCACTTTATCAACCGTGTTTAGATTATCGGATGGGAATTAAAAAAAAATATTAAATGTCCTCTTAAACCTTCCCGAAGTAAAGTTTTCCAATTAATCAAACCCGTTTAATTTTTTATTCCTAATTCCATTGAAAAACTATTTTCAGTAATAATATAAAGTTTACATATAAAATTATTCCTTGGAATTTGAGATTAAAAATTATTAGTGAACTTTCAAAATCCCTAATGTTTACTTGTTTTTTAATAATGAATTTTTCGGAAACTCAAAAAATTAATAAAATTTACCCAAATAAAGAAGAAATGTTTTACGTAAACTCTTTCTTCCTCGAGATTTAATAACGATCTAATAGTTACTTGAAAAGTAGATCTCATTCGTACTGAATTTCACAAATCGGTCTTGATAACAAAATTAAATTATTAAAGTGAAAAAAGGTACAAAACGGAATATTTAACTACAATTGCTTGTAAAAGATTTATCCCCATGCACAAATGTAGAAATTTTAAGTATGTGTGGTCATTTAATCATTAAATAACAAACCGCTGTTTCCAGAACCGGTTGCTGATATTACTGACTGATGACTGCAAGGAGGTGTACTACGATATTCCTGTTGTTTTTATATTTTCCATAAAAAAGGTTTTTTTTTAAAGAAAAACTGTTTAAGTAGAAAATAAGTTTATCGAACAAGAAATTTAAGTTAAAGATTTAATAATTTAATGGAAAAGGTGAGGTAGTGAACAGTAGTAGGAAATCGGGACGATCCAGAGATAAATGTAGGAATTAAAGACGGAATAAAACATGAAGTATCTAATGCGGAGCTAATGAAAAACAGTCTGGAAATGGCGATAAGAAGAAGGTAGTGTCAAAAGCGGAGGGAAGACCTCTTGCAGGTAGGTCGCTTGTCGATGAAAACTTTATCTTCGCTGCATATTACGCTCTATCTTCCTCGTCTTGCAAAATTGCTTGCCGCCGTAAAACAAAAAACTTTATGAAAAATCGTTATGCATACATCGTTCAGCCTAATAACTAGGAACTTTACCGAAGAATGTAATAAAAATCGGAATCTATATTTGATAGTAATTTCACCGCAGGTTCACGATCAGATGAAATGTTCAAAATATAAGTTAAAAAGTGACCTCACCGCGCTGGGTCGGTTGTTTCTAATTTAGGGTATAAAATGCCGCCCGAGCAATGTTTTTGAAGGTGGCTGAAAAAAATATTGTATTAAGATATATTTAATTATTCAAGACTGAAATATTTCATAAAATCAATTTATTTTGAAATATAATAACTCCATACCCTTACAGCTCCTCAACATTTTTTCGATCGAGTCCAAAATTTAATATTAAAATTATCCCTTGCAAAGGAATAATCATAAAATTCCGAAGAATTTATCTTTAGTTGTTAAATCTCAAAAATTTCTGACATGCATACTAATATTGTAGTACATATGAAACATCCGTAGATTACAGTAATCTGTAATGTTTATTTTTTCATTGGTCAAAGAAAGAAACGGAGACGAGGTAAGATTTTAACAAACATCTCTGTTTAAGAGAATTTTGTATAGATTCTATAAATTTAAAAATTATGGGTATTAATAAATAAGTTTCACACTCTTTTTCTCAACATTTGACAGGCCGAATTTTCACTTAGTTTTCTGAAGACCCAAAAATCGCATACTTTTATTTATAAATTCTATAGATCCTTCTGCTTATTAATCTTAATGATCTTTTACTTGTCTTATTTCAATAAGATAATAATAAATATTTTATTATATACTCTGCGTAAAGGTGTCGGGATAATTAAAATACAAGGGATTGTTGTAGGGCCATGTGCAACTTCTGCCGTAAACTGAGTATTAATAATAAAATGAAATGAATATAAAAATGCTTTTTACAAATGTCACTAAAATTGTTATGAAATGTTTTTTTTTTGATCGACGAATTAATTTAACATAGAAGCGTACAGAAAAGATCGTACTAGAATGCCTGACCAGGATTCGAACTCGGGACTCCCAGATGAAAATCCGAGTTGCTACCACTCCTCTATGGAAACATTATATTTAAAGGAGAAAATTGCAAAAAAATTCAAACAGCAGTAAGGCACCGCTGCTCACCTTCCCGAATTTATGTGAAATTCTATCCCCGATTTTATTATGAAATGGTTCAGATTAAACTGATCTGTGAATTTTATTAAAGACAGTTCAAGAGTCCGAATAGACCCGACAGACGAGAGATCTGCAATTTAATTACGTATGTGTATGAAAAACATTGTTTATAAAATATGTGGCGATGTTTGCTTAAAATTTAAAAACCGCTGGACGTCATGATTAAAGGATGATAAATCGTATAAAGATGATGAATTTGTTACATTATTAGACGATAAACCAATTGTTAAAAAGAAGTTGATGTCTACCTCTTGATGAATGAGGTTGCGTTTTTTCTAGCTCCGAGTATTCGTGGCTATTATTGTGGTTTTTGCTAATGCATTGGTTACTTTTTGTGGTTTTGTCGTTCGTTGTTAGTTGTTTAGTGATGTTTTTAGTGGTTTTGTTGAGTTTCGTGTTTTATTGTGACACGTTTACTTTACGTTAAACTGAATTTAGTTGTGCGTTTGTGATTTGTTCTGTTATTTGTTGTTAATTTACGTGTTTCGAAGTTAATTCCAGTTTTTGTTTGTTATTTTATAATATTTAAGTGTTTAAAAATCTGTTTTTATAATAGACTAGCCATGGTAACTAAGACGTATTTACCTTAGTTACTCAGCTGTTGTTATTGTATTATCGGTGATTATATTCGATTTACAGAGTTCAGTAAGTCAAATTTTTTATAAAAATGATTTAACTTAACATTATAATTATAACAGCTGTTAAAATATGGAAATCTTTACAGGACGATGGGCAGAGTCTGACTAAACATTCCGGGAAACGTCGGCCACGTGGCTTTCTTCCAGCGAAGAAGCACAGGGTTGGTTGGAGTTCCTTGTACTTGACGGAGGAGGTCTCCGACTCGGAGAGGAGCGAGTCGTTGGTGGATGCCTCCTGTATTGAGGAAGAACAGTCTACAGGACAGAATCCTGTAGGGGGTATGGGGCAGTTTTATGACGCAGAAGAAGTGCTTTGCCCATAATCTGAGGCTTCTATTTCGCAATGTGTGGGAGCTGGAACCTGTTAGTTCGACAACATTCGAATACCAAGGTTGAGATCAAAAGGCGTCAGAGGACATGGACAGAAATGTTCGTATGTTGGAAATATACTAGGATGTTCTAGACAGAATAGATGAGGGATCTCAAGGGGGGAGAGGACTATTCGACCGAGTATGACGGATAAGGCTACGCAGATGTACCACATTGTTTCCGATGAGGCATCGCAGACTCCGGACCGGGGAATGGAACAGACCCCTGCTTGGTTGATTGAAAAGCTTCGGTTGGCGGTCGAGAATGAAGTTGCTGATGCCAATCTTGAGCAGCTGGCCCTGAGGGGATGGCCCTTTCTTTTTCCTATTTAGCCTCCGGGAATTACCGTTCAGGTATTACTTCAGACGATGAATGAGGATGATATGTATGAGTGTGTAAATGAAGTGTAGTCTTGTACAGTCTCAGTTCGACCGTTCCTGAGACGTGTGGTTAATTGAAACCCAACCACCAAAGAACAACGGTAACCACGATCTAGTATTCAAATCCGTATAAAAGTAAGTGCCTTTGCTAGGACTTGAACGCTGGAGAACTCTCGACTTCCAAATCAGCTGATTTAGGAAGACGCGTTCACCACTAGACCAACTCGGTGGGTTTGAGGGGAGGTCCGAAGACATCTTTCAGTACTCTGCTTTAGTGGATACTGCCGAATTGGAAGATGGCGATGGATCCGCTTGGATCATTGACATGGAATCGAGCATTCGCAACACATGTCGGTATTCCAAAAATCACCGTGGCTTCGGGAGTTGGTCACTGCGAGTAGATTGAAGCCGGGCCAGGTCCTAGTTTTTTAGTCGACTGCTCGAAATCATTCTGAGAAGGGTAGCAGTTATAACATTGCTCAAGGCGGACTGACTACCCTGTGGTCGTTGACTCATCGGCAAGGAATCATGTGGTAGACTCTGCTATTTGCACGCCTATCTCGTGGTTACTGACGGATGGACACAATCAGCAAATATGCTTCTGTGGTCCACAAGGATGAGTTGGGCAGATTCTACGACGGCCTGTGGAATATGTGGGTGGAAAAGATGTAGAAGCAGCTTTCGTTCATTTGTTACAAGCGTAACTAACATCGATGTCGACCGGCAAGAAGCGACCCGTAGGCCCTCCAACTACCATAGTAGTGGTCAGGGCGAGGGGGAAGACCTACGCAGATCTCCTCCGCACGGTGAAGGGAGCAATGTGGCTGGGCAAACGGGTCCTCTCCGTAAGGAAGGGACAGGGGGAAGACCTAAACCTCTGGGTGGGGTGTCGGCTGATAGTGGTGAGGCCGAACAGTTGAGCAGAGATATCGCTGAAAAAGTGGAGGGTGCTACCACAGCCCTGACTGGAAGGGGTAGTAAGAGGGTCCACGTCCTAGTTAAAGACGTGGATGCTCTTACGACGCAGGATGAGTTTCTTGGGGAACTTCGCAAAGTAACAGGTGCGTCGGTCACTATGGATGTTTTATCAATGCGGCTGGCTTACGGCTCAACGCAGATAGTCGCATTGGCAGTGCCGCCCATCCTTGGAGACAAACGCCTGCCTGATGGTCGTGTTTTCATTGGGTAGCTGGCCTGTCGGGTAATGCGGCGTCTTTCCGACGACCTCTGCTTCAGATGTTGGAGACCAGGCCATAGGGCCAAGTTCTGTAATGTTACCGATAGGAGTGGCCATTATTTCACGTATAGTAAGGCGGACCATACACGTAAAGATTGTAAACAGGACCCTTGATGTACATCCTGCAAGCTGCATGATCCTGCGCCCGGAGGTCGGGGAAGCAAGACAGCTCCATCTGCGTCAGGAGTAACCATTTGTGTCTTCAAAGTAACATCATGGTGTCTTTGAGAGACAGCCCCATCCGGGAGGGGTGAGAGGCATCGGCCTTCCACCTTCAATGATCGGGTGGGAACTCCTTTGAGGTGCCATTGGGGGAATGTAAGACCCTAGTCCCGGTTCGGGATTCCCTTGGGAGTTCCCCACTAGAGAAGAGGGATCAAGATCGGAGTCCCGGTGGGTGGTTCCCTTTTGGGTGCTACCCATTAGAGGCATGGCAACCAAGAAAAAGACCGAGCCCCGCCTACCTGGGCGGGGTTTTGTGCCCTTCTGAGGTAGTTTGAGGTGCTGGCACTCGGATCTAAGTTTATGCTTAGTTGCGGATCCGTATCCGGATCCGAGGGGCTGGAAAAATAAAGAAGAAAAAAATTCCATTATTAGGCGAGCATAAAAGATTTAGTTAATTAGAGAGCAGGTCTTTTACAATGCAATATTGAGGTCTTAATAAAGTAATGTTTTGTGTAGCTATGTGAGTCAGGTTATGGAACAGCGAATTATGTAGTTCACGTTCGTAAAAGTTAGAAAACAACCGCATTGTATATAGTATTTCGATCGTCAAACTGAAGTAAACTTTCTTCACGATTTTGTTATAAGGATATCAGTGATTTAAAAACACTGTTAAACAAAAAAAAAAAATAAGCAAAAGAAAGCCATCCGCGTGAAATTTTATCAGTTAAAAAAATAATTTATTTTTTTATTATGTAGAATATTATTTATATAATATTCTATTATATTATATAATAATCCTTTTTACAGCCTATTTTCTACAGCCTTTCTACAGCCAACAATCTATAGACTAACCTATTTTCTGGGATTCCTAGAACTTTGACGATTAAGAAAAACTATAAAAAGTCAATCGGTAGTTAAATAACCTCCCGATTTCCTTATTTCATCTTTTAACTATCTATTTTTACTCTACTATGTTAAAATTAAACGCGTCTCGAGTACAGAAGAAAAATCATGAACTTAAGTAATACTTCTACTCTTATGCGAGTAAATAGGCAAAAATCAAATATTTTATAATGGAAAAATGCTCGTTTCTAAAAAGGCTCTTTTTTATTTTAAAAACTTAATTTCCGAACGAATCTTAAATTTTGGCCAATTTATAGTATGTAATTGTGATTTATTTCTCTCGGTTACATTTAAGTTTATTTTTAGCATAAAATATCGTTTTGTACGGACGTTTTACGTTTGGAATAGTATTAACTTAGTTAAAAAAATCACTATATATTAAGCAGAAGCTGTTTTCTATTATTTAATTAAAAGTCGGTCGAAATATTTCGGTGCTTGGCAACTGTTTCAAGTTCATGCCGTTGTAACACACTATGTGCAACGATTTCACATTTATATACGTTAGGTAACGCATTTGTTATATATGTGTTACACGTATTCAGCGTTAGTTTATTATTGCTGAATATGAATATTTAGCAATATATATATTTACTTGTATTGGTGAACATAAATTTTTTATATAGTAACTTATTTATGAGCGCAAATAAGAGGAAAGATGAGACTAGAAAAAGTCCCTGGAGATCGCCGGAGAATTGTTTAGTAGGCTCGGGTAAAAACACGGATGACGCAGATGCAACGGTACGTGTCGGCGATTTATTTTGCTACTGCGTAGATTATTAGATGAAAAAATCGCTGATTTCTCAATTAAAGATGAAATAAAAATCTTATGCGGTACGATTATTATATTAGGAAACGAAAATAAGGCGCTGACAAATGAACTAAACGGTCGGAAATGATTTTTTTCAAAAACTCAAAGACCTTGAAGGTCGTTAACGAAGAATATCTTCATAATCAAGGGTTAGGTCAAATAATAGTCGCTATAAAAGTTTTGTTCTGAATATTTTAAAGTAAAAAAAATATCGAATTTGTGTTCATGACGTTTATAATATAAAAGTCATGCACACAAAAGTTATGTATATTTGTGTGATTTTTATAATATAGAAAATATTGATATTGTAGGATTCTTCCAGAATATTTGAACTATAGCGATTGTGTAAGGTTATACAATACTTTAAATCAAATGCATTTTTTGACATTTGTGCAATGGGAGACAGTAATTCACGCATCGGTTGCGACAAACAATATTTTATGAAAGATCAATAGTCGTACAAAATTGATATATCGGGTTATCCAGATTTTCAGAAGATAGAGTGGTAAATTTTGTTTTATACACGAGATCGGCGATTCCTTGAGACATGCGATGATACTAGTTTCACAGTTCTAATTGGTAAGACCTCCTATGACAGTTAAAGAGAGCTCATTTTTGTAGGGCCGATGTGTGTATCTATCGATGATTTGGCGGCCGTTCCGTTTGAGAAATAATACACGACTTTGAGGTAAACCCTACATCCTTTTTTGATCATATAACCCGCTAACTTGAAAATACTGGTAAATAACATGAAAAATGTTAATAGTAATCTTTATTTTTGCTGCAAATATTAAAACGGGATAATGTTAATCGACATGAGTTTAAAGAAACGATAATTTAATTCGCAGTCGATATAGATTCAGCGAATGGCTGCAGATAAGATAAGAACCTGTATAAGGAAATCGAATTATCCGCAATGGGAACGGTAATATTAAAGCGACTGAAGTTCACGGTTCGTCTAAAGATAATTTTCGTTCCGAATAGACCGATAGTAAATGTCGGAGCGCGCGTAAGATAGTAGATTACATTATGTTTTTCTTTTGCTTATTTATTTTGTAGCACTAGTCTATTATTATTTAAGTTTATTATTTTTCTTTTACGTGTAAGACGTATCATTTTAGCACATAGTAGAATGTAAATATATAGAAAAAAGGGTATATTCAGGAAACGATTAAGAGCCGTCGACTTCGTTTGACGCGGGCAGGTTTACATCTTTTATAAAATTATGGTGAGCTTTGTGAAGTAGAGCGGTTTATAGAAGAAACAAAAGGGCGGTAAAACACATTTTTTTTTGTACATAGATTAAAACTGTTGGGTTTAGCGTAAAATGTCTTATGACATTTTTTCAAGTTTACATAATTCCTAGCAGTCTGTTTTTCAATTTTATTCCGTGTATTAAAAAATTATCCAATTATAACGTATTTAATTTTTTGCCTTATTATAACTACCGGGAGAGTGGGTTTTCTGTATATATTATTGAAAACTCAGGGATTCAATAAAAAAACTTTTTTGAATAAAACACTATCAAAGCGAAAGTCGATGAAACATTTTTTCCTGCAATTTACTCTTTCTTTTCTTTACTATTTTATACTATAAAATTATGTTTTATAATATTATTCTATACTATAAAAATTAAACGAGTAAAGATAAAATATGCAAGAAACGGATAATTTCTCTAAAAATTAGTTTTTTTGGCAATAACTCAATAACGGTAAGCTTAATTAAAAAAAATTATATAATTTAAAACAAAATTAATTAAGGTATAAGTTGTTTCATATACATATAAGGAATAAAAATTTCGTATACCATGTATATTATACGTTAAAAATTATAACGATAATGTTTGTGTAGACCGCCTGCCACGAGTAATTCTCAAAAAAAATATAGCCGTTACCGAGAACAACAAGTATCCGACAAGAAGTTACAAGGAAAATGAGAGCGAAGCAATTTCCTATCGTCTTCTTGATCGAATCAAATATATTGTTATAATATCATTACGCAAAACTTATCGAAATGCAGGTCATATTCGGCCTTATATATAAAACACCTTCATTCTACTCTCATCTAGGACTTAAATGAACATTTATATTGTAGAAAAACTAATTTTAACCGTTGCATTTTGTATTTATAAAGCTCTTGTAATACGCATCACAGCCTTAAAAAAAAAACCGGGATACCTCGTATAAAGCCGCAAATTAAAATGTATTTTTTCTTTTGTAACCCGATAGTTTACATTACTCGTACTTAAAGTCAGGAGGGGATTTTCCGTTTCATAATAATATAAAAAAGGGTTTTTTAATCGGAAGGTATGTAATACTTTTAAAAAATCGCGCGACATAATTATACGTTATTGTTTTTATTTTTAGTACAAATAAAAATTATTGGGCTCGTCTAAATTTAAATTAATTCAAAACATGGAAACGTGAATGAACGTCATACTGCCGTACTGTAGCCGCTATATCGAAATTAAAAATATATATTTATACATATATTTCGAAAAAATATTCACGTAATATCTGATTATTACCTTATTCATTGTTTTTCGTAAACGTACTAAATATGCCAAATTATAATCTACCTTCGTTTATTAATATCGTTAGTTTATATTATAATTTGTTTCTACGGTTGTATATTTGTTTCTCATTACTTATTTACATAATAATATTTACTTTAACGCGTGTCATAAAATGTAACGTTTAAACAATGAATGTGCTCATTAATAACAAATGAATAAAATAACAATTTTTATACGTATACTAGCATCCACTGTCGCGTCTTCGCCCGCGTTATGTGCGCATAGAACTTCAAAAACCGGAAACAGTTTTTTATTAATTACGTTTGAGTTATCGCTATTCACAAATTACCGGATAAAATAAAAAATATTTACATAAATGGTCTGTTCCCAAAATCAGATTTTTAATGAAATCGTGAGGATATTGAAGTCGTTCATAAACTACTTTTCTCCCAGCGCAGCAAAATCTAGGAGTTTCATCGTTCCATTTTTTGGCACTGCAACGGCTACATATTTTAATCGTGTTATTTGTTTCAATATCTTTCAAATTTAGATAGTCGATTTCAGAGTGATAATCAAAAGCTGATTTGTGTCCTAACATATTTCTGGAAGGCTGAACTCGATTTTGAGCCGATCGTATTCGTTGCTCTTCAAGTCTTTGAGAACGCTCTGGCTTAAATTCACTTCGCCTACGATCATAAATTCTAGTAGTCTTAGAAGTTAGTTCTTTTTGTGACGGTCGTGACCGCGCCGACCTAGGGGATATGAAAAGACTAATAAAAAATTGAAAGTCGAATCTACGGCAAGTATGTGTACGGATACCGCGATGGAACTTCTTAGATCAGTATATAAATATCTACAGAGATACTGCTACTTTTATCGTGATGTAGGATAAGTATTCGCAGGTCACCGCCAAATTAATCAATAACATGAAATTTAGTATAACGCATAATACTCGTAATTTTCTTAAGTATATATTGATATCGAAATTTAGTATTCCTTAAAACATCGACTAGTTTATGTTTTACGTATATTACGGTAATAATACAAATTTATATTTTATAGACGACATTAAGTTTAGGAAAACGCTTAATAAGTGAAGAAGTCGATATTGACTTAGACAACGATCGATACACACTATCTATCAGTACAGACAACGGTATTTTTTTTCTGTTTAGTCTCCGGGAATCATCGTCAGGTATTACTTCAGAGGATGAATGAGGATCATATGTATGAGTGTTAAGTGAAGTGCAGTCTTGTGCAGTCTCAGGTCGACCGTTTCTGAGCTTTGTGGTTAATTGAAATCCAACCACCAAAGAACACCGGTATCCACGATTTAGTATTCAAATCCGTACACAAGTAACTGCCTTTACTAGGATTTGAACGTTGGAACTCTCGACTTCGAAATCAGCTGATCTGCAAAGACGCGTTCACTGGTATTGAAAACGGTATACTAAAAGAATTTCTAGGTTATTTATTTATGCCGGCCTCCGTGGTGCGAGCGGTAGCGTCTCGGCCTTTCATCTGGCGGTCCCGAGTCCGAATCTCGGTCAGGCATGGCGTTTTCAGACGCTACAGAAATTTCCATTTCATCTCATCCTCTGAAGCAATACCTAACGTGGCCCTGGAAGCACAAACATGTCGGGGTTTATAAGAGAGCTACAATTAAAATTTCGTAACGATCCGCTCAATTTTTGCTGTTATCAGGAGCTAACGAAAAGACGTTGTCTACATAGTTGTGAAAGATGTAATAACACTAATGTAAAAAGATTCTTTTGTGTGGTAAAGACTATATCTTTATATAAAGATGTATATAACGTAATAATTTTTATCTGGTTTTGCCCCATTAATCAATGGATAAGCGGATCTGGATTAAAAAGGTCACATAAAGTAATTGAAGAATCTTTCACCATTTAACAATTAAATAACAATAAAAATATTTTAGTATATTTATATATTAAATAATAATATTATTATTATTATTATAATAATAATATTATTATTATTATTATAATAATAATAATCATAATAATAATAATAATAATGCCCTGAGGTAGATAATCCCCACGTCCGGAACTCAACATCTATGTTCCACGTCCAGGGCGGCAACAGCTGTACCTTTGTACATCACATATAGCTGGCTAACGGGGTCCCGAGTAAATTCCTCGGTTATGCTTTGTTAAGTTTGATCTGGTTCCAACTTCAGGTCACTAAACGGACTGGATTTTTGGCTACCTGCAGGAAATGGAATAACAAACGATGTTGGAAATGGAATAACAAACGATGTTGGAAATGGATTCATACCACTCTTAGAGCTGGCGATGTGGCGGCCAGGGTCAATGTTATTGCAGGTGTAACGGAGACCCTTCCGTTGTCCACATGCCCCCTGCGATGGCAAGCATGTAGCAATGGTGCCCATGTATGTCGGTGCATGGGAGCTCTGAAAGCTTCGGTGAGTAGGAGCCTTGAGTCAGTGCAGAGACTGCGCATCCGCTCTCTGCCAGGACATATGCCGGTTCCACCGGAGTACCGGATCGGACCTCCAAGGTTAGTAGCCCTAGAGTGGGGGTGTACCCCGGCGGCTAGCCTTGCTACAGAAGGGATCAATGTTCATGAATTTTCCTGAACAAACCAACGTGGCAGAGGGTGCACGTAAACACCCCCGTTTAGAAACCGCCGATTTGCCACAAGCGAAGAGGAAAAAAAGTAAGGAGAGTGGTAAGTTAAGAAAAGATGCTGATAAAATCAGTAAAGATTTAAGAAAAGCTTTGTTTGGAAATAATTTTCCCAAACCAAGATTTTTGGTCATTACAAAAGAGAATGGTAACTTCCAAAAGGTAAGTCCATTCTTAATTGCTAGAGAGATTACAAATTGTGCTGGTGGTCCTGTCAAGGAAATCCGTAAAACGTTTAACGGATTACATGTCGAAACTATAAACGACATGCAAAGCCAGAAAGTCCAGGCGTTGAAGAAAATCGGTGAATTTGCGGTTACTGTCCAACCGCATAGTACACTTAATTCATCTAGAGGAGTTGTTGTTTGCCGTGATCTTCTTAACTGTACTGAAGAAGAAATAGTGCAGGAAATGTCTAGTCAGGGAGTGACACATTGTCGCAGACTTTCTATGAGACGAAATGGTGAGATTCTTCCTTCGGCCTCTCATGTTTTGACATTCAATAGGCCAAGTCTTCCTGAAAAGGTACGAGCTGGCATCCATCGGCTTGATGTACGGGCATTTATTCCGCAGCCGATGAGATGTTTTAGATGTCAACGTTTCGGACACACTGCAGCTAGATGTGAAGCGCATAAAATTTGTATATGCGGAATGAAGATACATGAGGGTGATCCATGTAAAGACCCTCCAGTCTGCATTAATTGTAAAGGGCACCATAACTGTCGATCCAGGAACTGCCCAGTATACAAATCAGAAACAGCCATTCAGGAGGTTAAAACGCTTCAAAAAGTCAGCTACCCTGAAGCGAAGAAGATTGTAAACCTACGTACACCTAGACCATCGACTACATACGCAGAAGCAGCTGCTGCTCCCCCCACACCTAAAATCAACGTGGAGGAGTTGCTTAATACGATGGCACCAAGTCTCGCGACAATGATAGAAAGAATCATTGATTCCAAGATCGAGTCGACTCATCAGATACAACAAAGTAAACATGAGAAGGCTCATTCCCGGACTGACGTCGCCGACAGAAGACCCGTACCAGCGCAGTTTAAAAAACCGGCAAAATCTTCGATTATAACTCAGCAATAGACGTAATGAAGAAAAATCTTGATTTATCCGACAAAGATCTAAAGATCACCCCGACGACGAGTCATATAGCTAAGGATACTGTGACAAGAGTACAGGAAAAATCTGCGTCAACCAAAATGGAGGTGCAAGTAACTATCGAAAAAGCACCGGACACAGACGATATTAAAACTGTACCTACAGAGGCCCCAAAAGCTCAGAGTACAACTGTGGCGAGAGCATCTGTATCAGCCGGCCCAAGCACAGCCTTAGACATTGAATCAAGTTCATCAGCCGCCGAAAGTGCATCGGTTGCAAGTTTAGACTCAATTGCAACGATGCTCACAGCACCATTGAAGCTTTCATCACCTGATGTAAGCCGGCGAACGTCATTAGCGTCAGAAAGAGAAGACGATGCCATGTCCGAAGCCTCAGACACTCTGTCGTCGGAAGTTGAGGCCGTTCGCAGAATGGAAAAACGGTGTAAAAAAGGATGGCCGAAAGGAAAGCCTAGAAAGTAATTTAATTGGATCAGAAATTATAAGAAAAAGTAAAATTTTGATCATTTTTTTGACACATGAAAATGTGAAATATTGAACCCTTTTTTTATTTTTTTTTTGAAGTGTGATGGGGCTAATGACCAAAGTAGTCGATGCCCCTAAAAACCTCAAAATATATATATATGTACACACATACACATGATGTTTGGTTATTAAAAAGAAGAATAATAAATGATGTTGTTTTTGTTGTTTCGGAATTGGCGTCGGACAGAACATATATCGTGATTGCGAGAAATATACAATTGTTTAAATTTGCCTCGAGATATGAGTAGTAAACATTTCTACGCTTACTAACATTTTAAAGGAAAATTTCGTCTTTATTTACAGAGTGCATTTTGACTCTGTTTGTTACAATTGTAATAGTTTATAAGCTAATTTTTTTAATTATTTTATGTAATAAGGAAAATACTTTATAGAGATTATTTATTTTAAAATATAATACGTACAATAAATGAGATCTTGGTTAAAGTATAACGCACTTTTTCATATTACTATTTTTTCGTTTGTTACATAATTAGGCCTCGAATATTTCTTCACGTTTTGAAGCCCTCATAACTGTAATAATATCAAAACCCAGATACAAAAATCTTTGTGCGTGTTAATATATGATTTGCTTTATACCTCAGAACTAGATTAAGTTACAACTGTTAAATCTAATTAAATTTTTGTGTACTAGGGATCAGATTCTGATCATATATTTAAAAAAGGGGAAATATTGTACGATGAAATACAATGAAGATAGTTAGATCTAATTTTTATCTAAGTTTTACAAATAGCTTTAAAAAAATTAAAGTATTGTAAATAAAACGTGGAGACAACATCATCTATAAGTAACTCTTATTTAATAATGGGAATTTTATAAAATATTTCAAACCTTTAATTGACTTCAATGTGATTCTTATAAAATACAAAATTGTTTTATTTATTTCCAAGCCATATTCTTCACCTGGTCTATCGATTTCAAATTATTCTATTTTCATTTTACAGAGTAAGTTTCTCTGGTAATATTACCTATATATTTTACGGTTTATTTTTAAGCTTATCCAGATAACCTACGTAAAAGGTTTTTAAATGAAAAGTGTATCTCCTACATACACGATTTGCATTATTTTTCATAATTTGCAGAAGACTCCGCTAAGCTTTTACTCTCCGAGCGAATATAGCTAAAGCGGAAAGTATTGATTGTGTCAAAGTTGGGGTATCGGCTTATTTGCAAATCTACGTTTTAGAGTCAGACTAGTTCCTCTAAACAAAAAACATATGTATATGTATTTGCGTACGTATGCGTACTGCACTGCTTCTGACCTTCTACGTCAGGACTGACCTGACCGATTTTCTTCAAATTTAGCTCCAATATTTTTATTTATGGGGCATTGATGGTATTATTATTTTTTCCAAATCCGTTAAGGGGTTGAGGGAATATAGCGAAAAAAACAATTTCGATTTTCTTCAGAGGCATTTTAGAGAAAAATTTATTAAAGCAAATTTGTTATCTACAATGCATATATAAATAATCCAAAACGTTTTTCCAAAAAATCAACCCCCGCCACTTAAAACTGAAATGTATGTTTTTTGTTCTATCCCCCTTCGGTTTAAATATTTTTTATAAGTGCTATCAAGAAATGCGTACAATTTTTTTATATATAAACCCTGGACCTAAAATGGAGAAAAATGTTTTGAAAATTTTTTTTCTTATTTTAGCCTGTATTGAAGGGGGTGTTATCTGTTGAGAAAACTTTACTTAAGCGAATATTTTAAGTTTAACCTACATATATGAATACTTTCGAAAAACGTTTCTTAAATTTTATTTACCGCCTGTATTATATATATATATATTTCTGTTTCTTTTTACTCTAACTTTTAATCTTTATTATTTTTTTTTTGTATTTTCTTCATTCTTAAAGAGCTATTAAAATTTAAATAGCTTTGTCACCTGCATTGTATTCCAGATCCAAAATGAGAAGCAATTTTTTCATTACTTTCATAAAAATTATACTTTATTTTTTCAATATTTTTAAATAATACTCTTTTAAATCAATTTTGTTTTTGTTAGGGATCACTTCTTTATAAATATAGTTTTCCTAAAGTTTCCCCACAGGGTAAGGAAGCCCTAAAACAAAAAAAAGATTTTTTTTTATGGCGTAGCCGGGAAGTCATGATTTTATTTGTAGCCGGAAATTTTGTCAGATTTTTTGTAGTATAACGACAAACAACATGAATAATTTTTTTTTAGTACAGGAAAACAACGTAGAACATTTTTTTTTTACAAAAATTGAATAAAATACGACTAAATATTGTGAAAACACATAATGTACCGAATTGTAAATTTAATACGACGCGTATTAGAATGAAATTGTACACAAGCACGGTCGGATTAAGTACAGATTTGTTACTGAACTAATTAAGTGATTACGTCGGTAACAATTTACTATCTACTTAATTTTACAGAATTTTCAAAATAAGGCAGTTATCGTTTGGTTTGCTCTAGTTTGTTTGTAAACTCGATTCCAAAAAAATACATGGTTTTTTTTTTGTTATATGTTGAAAAGAACAGCGAGTCGATGCAGTAAGTCTTTCAGCTTTTCGTATTTCTGACGTTTTGGCTTTCAGTATTTTACAGTTTACTGCTGTATTAATGGAAACGGTTACATTTTTAACTCCTTTTAGGAAAATTACATTTAAAAAAACTTTTTTTTTTGTAAATTTTCTTTCTTTATTATTATTATTTTTTTTATCGATTAATGATCGTATTGCAGTAAAATTGTAATAAAAGTAATGCGACCACAAAACAGATTCGTAGTACGAATCCCTGCATACGTTGTATCCTTTGCGTTAAAACAGTTTTACCAAATATTAAATTTATATTAGGGAAATTTAGCTGTATTATATTGGTAATACTGCCTCCTATCGATTGTCAGTGCACAGTCGGATTTCTGTGAGGGAAGTCGGTCGGTTTGTTATCGCGGGGCTTCTTCTGTCTCCAGCACATGCGAGTGAGTTGTTATATTTATGATTATAACTACTGCATTAATGTTTTACTTATAAAAACGTAACTTGTAATTATTTTTCAACATATCCGTGTTGATAAATAAGTTTATTTTAATCGTTAAAATTTATTTATAAACCATTTCTATACCGCTTTTATATTATTTTCAACTTTATTTTTTTTTTTTTGTAAATTAATTTGTCCATTATTTTCACTTATCAAGGATATTATTTAAAAAAAATAAAAAATAAAGAACTTATGGAAATGGCTTTTATAATTTTTTTATTATTGTTACTTTTTGAAGTAATAAAAATTAATAAATTTTATTAAAGGGTAAGAGGTTAAAAATGTTTTTAAAAAATGAATTACTATTTAAGATAGGTTGAAAATTGTTTACGTATCACATTTATAACTTAAAATTAACTTCATTTATATTTAATTGAATTTTGATCGATTTAAATAAGATAATAGTAATTAATTCACGAGCAAATATATCTAACCGTTATTATTTAAGAAAATATAACTCTTGAAAATAATACTAACTCCTATAAAATTAAAATAATAAAAAATAGCTAAGAAAATTCGGTAATTATTATAGGAGTATATGGTTTATAAATAGTTAACGTTATCTTTTGTGTGTAGCAAGTAATTTGACTAGTTTTGTTAACTTTTTAATCCTTCTCGATTTTACGTTTACCTCTTAATCTTAATACTTATTTCATTTAAATCGTTCTACTATCTATTTTAGGTATTGGAATATTTTTATTTTCCTCAAAAACCTTTAATATTTATTTAACATACTGATCAATAAACAAATAATCCTTTATGTCTTAGTATATATTCGTAGTCTATCCGCTTTATTTATCTTCTTAAAAGATTTTTCCATAAAATTTTCTCTTCTATTCTTATCTTTTTAGTTTTCTTATCGTTAATGATAGGTTCTACTGAAAGAGGCTACATACTACACTTCTTTATAGACAACTACTTATTTGTTATTTTTTTATTTTTTATTTCTTTTGAGGGGGGAATAAGAATTGAGTAACCGATGCTAAATTACATTTGTAAAAGATTTATGCAATGAATTTTATTTCTAATAAATTATGCAAATACTTTAGCATTTTATCTTATAAATAATATCAGCGTATTCATAATATGTTTGGAGTTATTTCTGGTTATTGAAAACGGTCTTCTTTCTTCGTTTTACTATAATTGCATTATTTATTGTAAGGATCCAGTACTTATTTTAACCGTTATTTTTTTTACATAGGGCCTTAAACTTTCCCAAACGTACTGACTTATTTTCCTTTGTTATGAAAGTGCGGGGATCAACATCTATGGTCATCAGAAAAATTAGTAGCGTATTAATAGATGCCGTGTTTGAACGGGATTCGAACCTGTCAACTCCGCATGAAATGCCGAGACGCTACCTACTCAGCCGTGGAGGTCGGTGCGTACTGATTTAATACATATTCTTCTTCTTTTTTTTTGTTACAAAAATCTCTTTTTCCTGCTGTAAATTTGTTTATTAGGTATAACTTACGTGGAAGTTAAATCGTAATAACATGTAAGTGATATAATTGTAATATTCGAAGTATTTTCTCTCAATAAATCTATGAAAATTATTTAGAAGAATTATGAAAGAAAGAGTATATATTCCCGCCTTCCAAAAATCGAGATTCAATAGCAGTCTGTTTACGTTGTTTTTCTTCATTTATTTCCTTATATTTATTAAGACGTAGCCTTCTTCTAAACGGTTCAAAGTAAACCGTTCTAGACTAAACGTTCTTTTAAATAGTTTTTTCAAATTTTATAATGATATTATTTTTAATAGTTTTATATTTATATTTGAATAATAAAATATAATTAATATTTAAAAAAACAATTAAAATGAGGTAAGAAACCCGACTTAAAAAACTGCGAAAAATAAAAAATAAAATTCTTTTTCAATTTTTTCTAAGTTTCACCGTTTTGAAACCGGCGCCAAATTAATAGGTGGTTAGTTTTTGGTAGCGGTTTTAATTTGACGCAGTTTCTAAATTGAAAAAAAATTGAAAAAAAGTTATTTTTAAACTTTATTGCAGTATTTTTTACAAGGCCTAACGTAAAAATACTCTAAATGTAAAAATTAATTTATAATTTCGATGTATAAATTATATAAATTGAAATATATATATATATATATATATATATATATATATATATATATATATATTTATATAAATATATATATATATTTATATAAATTCCATATATATATATATATATGTACCCCGAGGGTGCGAATATAACACAAAGACGTACATTTAATTGTTGGAAGAGTTTTTTCACTTTTATTTTTAGAATGCAATATAAAAGTATAATATATATAATTATTATATTGTAATTTCATTTTAATTTATTTATATATTTATGTTTCATTTTGTTGTTAATTTATTATTTCTTTTATGTTTCACATTACGTACACTCTGACAAACTCATTCAATTCGCAAACAGTTTATATATAAAACACGGAGGGAGAATATAATACGAGTAAGCTTGTTTCACATAGAGTAATTGTACCGCTTTCATGAATGAAAGATCTGTGCATTGTTATGAATGGAAATTTTATATGAATGTTTAACAATGTTCAACTATACTCTAGTTTTCTATTGTAGGCGAAAATAATAACTGATTTTGAATAATTAAGTAAAATTTTATACATAGCCTGTATACGTGTATGTGTATGTCATAATCGCGCGTGCGAGCGCATATTATTCCCTTGAAGGATGATGGAATCCGCTTAAAAATTATAATATTTTAGCTTTTCATACTTTTATGAAGTTTCTCTAGATAAAATAGAAATTTATCTATCGTTTTCATGTTTAAACGACTTATATTATTGACTTTATTTGAAGGAAGTAGTTTCAGAACTTACTTATTCCTTGAGTCGATTTTGCTTTAGATATATTTCTACATTAAAACGATTCCTATTTCGGTTTAAAATTACAATGCGCTATTTTTCTGCCACGTTTTGGTGTGTTTTGCTTGAATAAAGGTAAAATTTCTTAAACTATTCTTCATGTTCAGTTTACGTTGAATAATATACGAGTAAGTCTAGTAAATATATGTAAATATTTACATATGTTTTTTCAGAATTAAGTTCTCTACAAATTTTGTTGAGAAGATTTTTTCGGTTTACTGGTAATTTAAAGAACGTCTTGTACGTCAGACCTAAAAAATCGTATTTTGCGATCCCAATTTTTTGTTTTTTATCATTATTTTCCCAAAAATTATAACAGATGTAGTTCTGGAATCTATTTTATTCACCTATTATTTTAAAAATATGTCAAACCGTTCGTTTATCGCTTAATTTACCTTCTAAGAATTTTTGTAAAGCTTCATTTACTCTAAGAGCAGAATTCTGGCCGAAATATTTCTAAAGTTATAATTCGATAATGAAGAGTTCGGTGATTACATGAACTTTTTCCTTTATTTTCACTCGTAGAACGTGTTCTAAAATTCTTTCCTGAACCGTTCTGTTTATATCTTATTTATATAATTTATTGAAATTACTTTTCCTTTATCAATAAAAGATAAACAAACTAAACGATCTGTTACCAATGGCGTGAAGAAATACCTGGTAACTTAAAAAAAATATATACATATTCTAGATAAAATCCCCTTCAGATTTATTCATTTTATTTATATTTTAGATAAAAAGAGATCATTCATTAAAAACCTTTGTTAAAATATGTTTTGTTCTTTAGACAAATTTAAAATATTTATTATTATACTGCGACGTAGATCCTATTAAAACCTAATTGTTATAGACTTTGAAAATTAAAATAAGATTTGATTTCCGTACTCAAAGATTTTTTTTTTAGATTGTACCGAGAAGAATAAAGTAACTAGGCAAAATAACACTTCTCACAAGGTTTCAGAGAAAGACATCAAATTATTAAAAATATATTATATATATATAGCTTTTTAGGAATAACAACTTCTAGTTTGCAAAAAAATTGGTTCTGAAAGTCGAGTGTACTGCATGAGTAAATTTCATTGCCGAATGTCGACGGTTATAACTGTTAACAATATAAACGTGCTTAACGTGAAATAACTTATTCCCGAAATAATAAAAATAATTATCTTTTTCTAATAGAAAAAAATCATAAAAATGGAAATGTTACTTGAGGAAATTTTTTTCAAAATATTACAAATTATTACGAGATTTGTATATGAAAATGATTTAATATTCTTCAAGGTTTAATTTTATAATCCGTTGCGATTATGAAAGCGCTAAGAGAAAAATCAATTGTATGTAATCAGGAATAAAGACGCTCCACCCTCAACGAAAATAGTTAAGGTGCGGTAGCCTATTCTTTAATACTGGTTGAAATAAAATCAGCTTTGTTGAATCGATCCAATAAATATCTATTTTCGATTCAATAATACAAAAATATACATGTATTTACGCAAAAGTTAAAAAATAAAAGAATAAAAAAAATGATGTAGTACTTAAATTGCTGGGAATACGTGAAAAAAAATTGTATAATATATTAGGGAAAGTAGAAATATAAAATAAATATATTAATGAAACATAAGGTGCAATATTAACGCGCAATTATTACTAAAGTGGTCCTGCCTCCTATCTCATAAATGTAAAGCATGCATCTAGCATATTCAACAGATAGTAGGGGCTAATGACTGTTGGCAGGTTATTGTTTTCTTTATAATATTGTATAACGCGTTTAAATATAAAATATAAATATATGATTATAATATAAACAAATAAGTATATGTATAACATGTTTATGCGTTATAAATATATGTTTTTAATATAACGCTTGTATTAAATATACTGATTTCTTAGACGGTATCTCGGATGTTCCCTAGAGTTCAGTGTCAAAGCTCTTCTTCGCAATCACCGCGGACATTCGGCAAACGATGCGATAGGCACTATCGCATCGTTTACAGATGATACGGCAATTACGACCGATTATGATCCAACTCAGGCCTCAGCTAGGTTATAGTCGGGATAAGACCTTGTAGCCGGACGGTCGAGGAAATGGAAAATACGGATGAATCGAGCGAAGTCGACTCTTATGACATTATCGATGAGAAGGGATTACTGCCGAGGAATCCATTTAGATGGGGGTTACATCTCAAGAGCCGAGAGCGTACGGTATTTAGGTATTCACTTAGATCGTCGCTTAACATGGAAGGTTCATATAAATAAAAAAGAAAGCAAGTAGGTTTCAAACTTAGAGAGCTATAACGGTTAATAGGCAGGAAATCGGAATCGTTCATATCTAACAAGCTTTTATTGTACAAAGCGATCGTAAAACCGATTTGGACATTCGGAATTCAAATTCGGGTACGGCAAGTACCAGCAGTATATAGACTATTCAGCACTTCCAGAATAAATTGGCGAGATGAATAACGCAGGCGCCGCGGTTTGTTCGGTACGCCGAATTCCACGAGTACTTAGGGTTACCGTGCGTTCGGGAAGAAGTCAATCGATCGGCAACCAAGTACAAAATAAAGCTTAACTGCCACGGGAACCATCAAGCCGTTAATCTCTCGGACAACGACAAAGATGTTAGACGGTTAAAGCGGCTACGCGTATTAGATCTAAGTACCTACCTAATAGTATAATCAGAAAGAGGCGTCTGTTCTCGAGTTGCGCATCATCCAAGTATTTCTGTTAATGTTTCTGATCGTTTGTTTCCGGTCTCATTTGTTCTATTCTACTTTTTCTTTTACTTATGTTACTTTTTCTTTTTCCTTGTGGTTTTATTCGTATTACTGAATTTTTTTTGAGTAGTACCTGGTTGTGTAGACTTTATCACTGAATATGATAGGTTTAATTTATAATTGATTTTTTTAAAAATGTATTTACTTAAGATATTTCATAAAATCTCCTTTTTACTTGCTTATCGTGATGAAATTTACTTATGGTTTCTACTTATGAAACCGATTGTAAATATAATTTGAGATACAAAAAAAAGAAATACTTGAAATCGTTACGACAGAGTCAGTTTTAGTTTATATATTTAATTTTCTGGAAAAAAAATACTACTACTAAAACAAACTATTTAGAGAAACCTTAAAATTAATGAAAGAGAAAAAATTTGCAACATTCCCCTATTATTGTAAAATACACTAAAAATTGACTTCGTATAGTTAATTAATTTCATTTTAGAGATAACAAAACATTATACTTATATTGAGGGGTTTTTACGTATCTTAAATTTGGAATATGAACCCTATTTTTCAAGTTATATGCATTTATAGGGTGGTCACTATCAATAATTCCATTGTAACCAAAACTGTCGGTTTAGTAGGATCATTTAACTGTAATAAGAAACAGTCATATTTTCATTTGGTTATAAAAATAGACTATGCACTTACAGGTTTCTGTAACATTATATATATATATATATATATATATATATATATATGTCAGGTAAAATACACGGTTTATAGAAACGTTTTAAGTTTATTTTTAGTTATTTAAGTCTGTCTTTGACCTACAATATCGACCTTGGCATGTACATTATTTTTACTAAATAACTACAAAGAATTTTAAAGTGGTATTCTAAATCATTAATTCATCCGTCTATTATTATACAAAATTACGAATGATTATTTAATGAAAATAACTAGTATTATTATTTTTATTATTTTTTTTTTTTACGGAAGAGTCTATATATATATATATATATTTATATATATATAAAATGCATGGACAAAAATTATTATGATATGATTTTAAAACGCAATATTAGATAAATTTGGGCGAATTTATCATTAAAAATGTGTTTTATTAACCAAAGTTGCTACTATAATTTGAATGCGATGAAAATAAAAGTCATGTAAATTATAATGGATTTTTGTGATTAGACAACCAAGAAACAAAAAAAAAAAATTGTTATACTACTTTATATATATATATAAAATGCATGGACAAAAGGGATTCAGAAATTTATTGCTTTACATAATTTTTCATATTATTTATTAATCTGTAACGTACGTAAAATGGATGGAATATAAGAACTAATCAGAGTTTCTTGAAAATTCTTGAGTTTTCAATCAGAGTTTCTTGAAAATAATGATGTTAAGTATATAACCTTTATCTGTGATGAACAGAATGAAGACGTTATTTATAGAGCTAAAAATATTCTTCATTTGCTGGTCTTGGCAAGTCCATGCTGATATGTAACGATATGTTAGGCTTATGTACGTAAAAAAGAAGTAACAACTAACCATCCCTTACTTTTTTAAAGAACCTGTCATGGAATTCCTGTTATACTGAGAATGGTTACGTTTATTTCAGGAATGACTTACATTTTATATATATATATATATATATAGTAGTAACAATTTTTTTTTTGTTTTTTTGTTGTCTAATCACAAAAATCCATTATAATTTACATGACTTTTATTTTTATCGCATTCAAATTAAAGTAGTGGCAACTTTGGTTAATAAAACTTTTTTAATGATTAATTCGCCCAAATTTATCTAATATTACGTTTTAAAATCATATAATAATAATTTTACTTGATTTTGAAGCCGTCTTTAGTGACTGTCTTTTACTCTGGTGGTCGACTGATGTTATAACTGGTTTTCTTTGGCTTAGGAAAACACATATTTCAAATTTTTTCGAAATATGTGTATGATTTAAATTATTTCTGTTTTTATTTAGCATATTCTGTTTTGTGTTTGTACGTTTCATAATGTTAAAGTATGTTATGATTATTTTTTCTGTATGAGTAGAATATTAAGGTTTTTCTTAATATTAATGGATTTGTAATTTCCATCTGTGCAGTGGTAGACAAATGTCGGCTGTACGCGAGCTATTTTAAAGCGACTGAATTAAGAATTAAAATTGTTGAATTTTTGTTTAAAGTGCGTTTCTTTTGTCCGATATGAATTATTGTACGGTTGAAGTAGATAAGCTTATTTATTCATCGTCTTTCTTTAACGACTGTATTTTGTGTGTAATGGTATTTCGTTTTTGTTCTAAAGATTCCACTTTAGCTAAGAATTTTTTTTTAATTTGACGATAAGCTATTTTTTCTAAACCTTTAAACGTATTCTTTGGTTTTCTTTATTTTTTTTTTTACAGTTATATCCATTTTGTATGTCATTACGATGATGTGAAAAAACTACGCGCCTTAGATAGTACGGGTGTGTTGGGTAGCCGGTGGATCATATTTCTAAACGTAGATGAGCTCTCTGTATCTACAGCCTGTAACCTCACGGATGAAAATCACAGATCTATCGATATTTAAAATTACTTTATTATTTTACACAAAAACAATAAAGTGCCAGATGTTATACTCAAACGTAAACGTATAACGATATTACTTAACATACAGACCCGATTGAAATCTAACATTTTTTCCACTATATGCACCAAAAATGTGCGGTTTAATAACTCGAGAAAACTAGTAGTAATAACATCTGACGCTAAGACTGAAGAAGAGCAGCAGTACCAACCGCTGAAGATAGCAGAAAATGTGATGGTAAATTTTATGAAGTGAGTTTTTTTTAACAAATTTGGTTCGGTCTATTTTAAAACAAAATAATAACTTTGAAAAAAATTAATTTTTGACATAGAAAACATTTAACAGCTTAAAAATCTAGAATTTTTTTATTTTTGCTTGCAACTTATTATTATTTGTCTTTTTTAATTATATAAATTGGACTAAATGTTCAAAATACTTTATTGACGATTGATTTAATACCATTAAGTTATTGTTTGAAATAAGGGTAATAAAACTCGATTTAATATATTCAGAGAAAAGCCTATCAAAAGTTCGGTGTATAGAATCTTATTAATATTGATTTATCTGATGTAATTTTCCTACCGTTTTCATTAACGACTTTCATATTCTTTTAAACAGTTTCATGGCAGACTGGAATTTTATGTATTTACGAGCATATATATATATTAAAAAAATTTGATTATATTGTAATATTACAAAAAAAACAAAAAAAAAAAAATTGTAAAGATACTAGTCTCAAACTCTCCTAAATAAAGACATTTCAAGAGTAAGAATCTCATTTCTCTAGGGTCTGATTTTCATAAAAATGTTTATATATAGAATATATGTTACATTGTACAGTTTTAAATCTAAAATTTTTATGCTTTTTTTTCAGTGTGAAAAAATTACTTCTTTTTATAGAGATATTATTTATAACGAAAGTTTTATATTTTAGAGTAAAGTGTATACCCAGTTTACAGAAAATTTATATAATTATATATAAAACATCACGTCTATTTAAGTAAATTTTTTTTTAACTAAGGATATCGAAATAGTTTTTAATAGAATTAAATAGTTTCTTAATTCGATTCTTATCTATATATTTAAAAGCAATAATTTTCTATATTTTCTCTATTTAAAGTGATAAAATATTTTTATAGAAATACAGTTTTAAATAAGTTGCTACAACTGTCAGTAATCTAATAGTAATTGATGACAAATTTAAATCATCTACTACTGGCGCACCATGTTTTGGAGGTTCTACATGTGAATTTTGTATACGCGTACTCAGATATTTTACGTTAGCTGATTGTATATAATTTGGAATCGAAAGCCAATAAATTTAAACTAAGGTTTTATATATATATTTATAATGCATAAGTTGCAATCTGTTCAGCTTTTAAAGAATAAGGAACTCCATGGCCCGATGAGGTGAGGATTGAGAATAATATACGTATGACATGTAAAGTGTTGTACGGATTCAGGTTGACCATTCCTGGAGTGTGTGGTTAACTGAATCCCAACCACTAAAGTATTTTCTGTCTGGTGTTCGAACCCGTACAAAAATAACTTACCTTTATTAGGATTTAAAACTCAGAACCTTCGACTTCAAAATCAACTATTAATACCTAATTTTCGTCTACGATTTTACCACTACACCGATCAGGAGGGTTTACGAACGCAAAGAATTTTAAGCATCTTAAAAGTCTTTCGTTTTACTAAATGCATTAACTTCAGTGATCTTTGTTTAATTTTGTAGAAGTTCCCTTTGGTAACCGCGTAGTAGGGTTTTCCAGGCTATTAAGGCGAAAGAAAGTGAAAAAGGATTTATCAAAAAATTTTATCGTTTTCATAGACGGTTTGAAGATATTTATTATTATCCGGGTGTAAAGTTTTGTTACATATTGTAAAAAATATATTAATAAACGCTTTAATTGTGTGCCTAAATGTGGCTTCTACTAAGAAAGATCTTCGCCTATGAACGATTTGAGGTATAATTTACAATGAAATATTTGTTTTGTTTTGTAACCTTCTTCTTTTATAGTTCCATTCATTGATCAGCACTCGCGAACTTTTATTTTAAAACGGTCCTGATAAACTCTAGATGTATTAAAATGAGGGGAGAGAATATTGCTCGGCAGCTGTTTGATGATGGAAACTTATGTGTCAATATGAGTCGATATTTTAGTTTCTGCTCTAACTCTATTAACAACTTCTTTCCGTAGATCCTTAGTTCATGTTCGGTAGTAAATATTTTACCTCTTTTGTTTGCCTTTCATTTCTAATATCTATCGAGTAATTTCTTGTTTTTTTGCGATCTTTCAATGAAAATCACGATTTTTTCAAATAATAGACTATTCTGTAGGTCTGCTGATATTTTTAATTAAATTTGAAAAAATAAAAAAATGTTATAAAGTAAATCTGATCATTTTTAATTCTCTCTTTATATTTCGAGTTTTTGTTGTCAAACGCTCGATTAAAAATAGCAAGTGGTTATTAGTATTTCGTTTAGCATTAACCTCAGAAGAGAAAGTTTAAAGAAGAGTCGGTAAAGTTTTTTTTATATTTCTTTAGAGTATGTGTTTTAATTTTGAAGTCGGTTTTATTTTTTGTCGATAAATTTTATTTTATTTATTCGTAATATTGTTACAAAATCCTGTAATATCTTTGTATATTAGGTGACATAACTGTATGGCGATGCGATAAGAAACATCATTCGCTTCTAAAAAGTAGTACAGCCATTTAAGAGAAATAAATAAGATGATTTCTCAGGCTTATTCTAAGCGCATAAGTTTGCCGAGGACGCTAAAGGTCAGCCGTAAATTGGGATTCGCTGTGTAACAAACATCTTTAATCTCAAAAAGAACAAAATTCTGTTAAATTCCCCTTGTACCTTAGTCGTTTGTGTGTGTCGCAGCCGTAAGAAAATTTTCTTTTGCGATGGTGGTATAATGGTGAGTATAGTTGCCTTCCAGGCAGTTGATCCGTAAGAAAATTGTAATAAATGTGTAAAGTAACAAATTATTACATTGATTTTTAGGGATTGCACTGTTGCAACGCATATATTGCGACGCAATATATGCGTTGTTTCTACTCAGCAGGAGAAAAAATTGTTTATTTGAAACATCATGATAACGGATTGACGCGTCAAATATCTGATATTTTATTGCTGTTATTCGACCTCGGGCAACTGGCATGAGTTAGTTCATGTTGCGCCGTTATTTGCAAAGGTTTTTTGAATACTATTGTTAAAGTAGTTCGCGATCTCGGAGCGGTAGCATCTCGGCCTTTCATCTGGAGGTTCTGCGATACAATCCCGGTAAGGAATGGCATTTTTCATACGCTAAAAATTTCCGTTTCATATTCTCATGCGCAATCTTCGAGCCTATATGGTGAATTAATCATCCGAAACGAAATCTCATCCCGGAAATGTTTAACGTGTTTTTTCTAAGCGATCATTTTGTCCTCGCGGTTTCCGTATTTTTTGTGGTAATTCGAAGTTTATTTTTGTTTTTATATATAAAAAATATTAAAATAATATAAGAAAAATACTACTTCGACCTCGATGATCATATGATAGCTTAAAAAAATAATAATTACCGATGGAAAATAATCATACTGTACACGGTATAGACCGAGAACAAATCTAGTATTAATAAATTATTTTTTCATTTTGCCAAATTTATAATTTTTTTAATAAAAAAAAGGCAAATAAATTGTAATAATATAAGGAGGTGAAAACAGTTCATGACGAGTGACGCGTTAAGGCGTCCTACATGTTTTTTTTTAATGCAGATCTGACTCAGGCCTAGATAATAAACTTGTTTTCCCGCTCCGAGTTTAACGCGTTAATAATTTTATTTAATTACTTACTAAGTTTCAAAATTTGATTAATCATTGCATAAAAAATGTACATTGTTCAAGTTATTTTTTTTCAGGTTGTCATTTAACTATTTTATTTACTTAATTTCTTTCCGGTAACTACATTCATGACTCTAGTTGTAGTTTTTATAATTCACTTTCTATTTATGCTAAGGGCTAATTTTGTCACTGTGAAAAATACGCCAAACCTGACCTGGATTCGAACCCAGAACCTATTGAATGAACGGCTACCGATTCGCGTTTTATTAAAATAATTACTTCTGGTTTACAAAGAAATAATATTGCTGTCCCAGTACATTACCATCTGCGTCTCGAATTGCCGAGTAAATAATTATTATAACAAACATTTTTTAGTATTACCTGTTAATAATTATCATAAATTATAATTATAATTATCTACGTAAATATATCATTGTTGTCTATTTTTAATGGTAATACGCATTTCATCTCTCAGTACTTTCAGTAATTGTTGTATCACAATGATTCTTGTACGATCCAACACAATCGTTGATGGATCCAGCAGTTGATGGACGTGACAATAACGTATACAATATGTAGTATGAACTGATGATGCCTTTCAGAAAGGCGAAATCCGTATTCTTTTATATTTAAACAAGTAAAAACATACGGCTTTTTAAATTAAGATCTTTATAATCATTTATACTTTTCAGTAATATACATTAATAAAATTATTATTTTAAAAATATGATTAATATAATTTTGATATGTATATTGTATTTATTTTATTTTATATTTTATTTATATTTATTTAATAATAAATATCAATGATATTATGAAAAATATTTTTTAAAATTATATTTTTTATTGATACTTTAAAAAAAAAATATTTTGAGATTATATTTAATGAAACTTATCGTTTATGTTGAATTACAATTTACTGAGAAATATTTAAGTCTAAAAACGTATTGTAGGTATTTTTATTCTTAATTTTATTTTAAATAAATATTAGCGTAAATACTCGGTACGACAATGATAAAATTAATAAATATCTAAATTTTATATTTTCGTGTAAATTTAAAGAAAAAAACGGAACTGTCATTGCTAAAGCTTTATTCTGATTTAATATAAATTTAAGGCTTAAGAAAATAAAAAGAAATAAAAAGAGAGATTTGTTTTACCAAACTGTAAATAAATAAATGTTAAAAGTCACCTTTAAAGAGAATCAATGAAAAGAGAAAATCATTATTTATTTCCTTATCTCTTCGTCACTTCCGTACCGTTTTTCTTTGACTGGTATCTCATCGAAGGCTTGGGGTCTATATTCGATTTAATGTATCGCAGAATACGTTTATAAGTTTTAAATTCAAATAAAAATCTAGTAATAACTTTTAGAAAAAAATGAAAACGTAGTATTAATTATGTAACGAAATTCATAAAAGTTGTTATAACAATTACAGTCAATTTTATTAATTAATTTATTTATAACAATTATAATATACCAATAAATAGCAGTCATGACTGCTTAATTATTTTAATTTTTTAACTAGGAATTACTCGCAAAATTTTTAAGATAGGACTGATTTTTCAAATTAATTTTGAATATTTTTAATTACATAATATTTTTATCATATCATTGATTCTGAACGTTTGATTCCGATTAGTTATACGAAATAGAATATTTTTATCTTTTATAATTGTTTTTAATTTAAAATCTTGCTGTAGAATTCTAATTTATATAATATTTAATTACTTTTGTTGGATACATTTGAAACGATTTTGATTTTATGGTTTTAGAAAAAAATGTCTACCATCCAACTTTTTTCTTCAAACTGCTTTATATCAAATCTTATTTACGTGATTTGGGCCATATTTTTTAAGTACATATTATATCAAAATCGGTGTGTCAGTTTGTGCGTTACAATGGGACAAACAAACATATCGTCTAAATACATTACTATACTTTAATTCTGTCTTAGTCGGAAAAGATCAAATATATTGCAGGGTTCTGTAACAGTTTGTTAGAAAAAGATATAAAATATAAAGGTTAAATATATATATATATATTTTTATAGCATGACTCCCACTCACCTATACCCCCTTGGCGTCAGCACCCACACAATAACGAGGCACATGCAACAAGTCATCATGTGTCAGAAGTAGTATAAAAATTTACATATAAACATAACAGGGAACATAGCTTATACAATAAAACATTCGTAATTAAAATATTTAGGAAGGTATTATTTAAATTCGACTAATTAACAGTTTATTTCTTTTTTCTAAAAAATCAAATTTTCTATTCAACAGATAAATTTCTGATGCGATCTCATTTACAGTTCCAATGCATCAATAAATTTTAATACGACATAGACGTTACAGCACAATTAAAACATTCTTACTAAAAAGATTAATACATGTGTCAGAACACACAAATAACATTAATACCGTTATTTTTCTAATTTTATTGAAATAATTATGAGAATATTAACACAATTATCATTCTGTTTTTTTAATTAGAAAATAATATATGCATAAATTTTATCATGACTAAATTATCTTAATAAAATATGTTTTTAAATCATTCATTGCATACTAAATATAATTTTTTGTACGCTTTACTTTACCTACCAATGTAATGTGTTGAGAAGATAACCTCGGTTCTATAACCGATCGATTTCATTGATCAATTTGAGCCAAGTGAATGATTTGATTTGTTTATTTGTGAGCGATGTTCTTTTGAATTCAAAAGCTTTTAAAGATTACTTAAGTTTAGATGACATCGCTTTCAGATATTTGTTGACTTTGATAAAAGAAATCCGTAAAAGAAAATTACCTATGTATGTAAAAATAGTACCATCCGACTTACTGTTGCGATTTACGGCAACGCTTCCCTAAACAGTCGATATTACAATTTATCCACCCCTTTAAAGTAGGTTTGGATAAAATTTGTTTATTCTTTACAACTCACACTAATTTTTTTATTCCGGACACGTTACGTTCATTAAAACAGGTTTACTGCGGTTCAGTTTCAATGAAACCGTTGATTTTTTATGCCCTTGTTAAATTATTAAAATAGTATTATTTAAATTACTCGTAATAATATTTAAAAGAAGATATAAAAATTGACGAATAGAGAGTGCGAGATCTCAAACTGTTTATATTTCTGTAAATCTCAAAAAGAACTATGAAACATCTTTCAATAAAATATTTAAAAGATATCTTCCATGACTGCCCGCTGACTGCTCAATTGTAAAACTTATCGGCCGACTAATCTTATCGCTTATTTCTGTAATCATTCCACAAATTCTAACAGAAAAATTTTGGCCGAGAAACCTTTATATGCATTTTAGGGAAATCGTTGTGAATACTTTAGAGGTGTTATTCTATATTAGCAATCTATTAAAAAACCAACGGAAACAAAACTATATGTACAGATTACCTTACCAAAACGAGTCTTATGGTTTAAATATCTATGTTTTTCGTATATTTTTTATTCTTGTAAAATTCAACGAGTATATTCCAATTAAAAAAAAAAAACTTAAAATTATTACTTACAATTCTTAAAGGCTCTATAGCCATTACACGTTAGTGAATTCGGTTACCAGAAGTCGTACAATTTTCTTCTTCCTTACAAATATTTTATTCTTTTATCAGATATATTGTCATTTAGTAATGCTCGTAAAATGAAATTAAAAAAAGGTTAAGTAAAACGGACCTTAAAAGCGAACTGAAATGTAAGAGTAAATTTTATTTTTAATTTCTTATTTTTTCAAAAGTTGTTTAATTTAAAAAAATAACTACAAAAATAACTACAACTTATTAATCCTTAATTTGAGGGGAGCCGTCTGTTAAATGCAGGCGGAAACCTGGAAAAAAGTGGTGGTTCTCTGACCTTAGTGTGCTGCGCGCGAGCGTTAGATCCGCTAGGTTAAGATACCAGCGTCGCCCCCTAACGGGGATTATCGTCGGCGACGTGCACGCTGAGCGTCTGCAGAACTACCGGCGCGCCCGTAATGAGTATGTTCATGCCATCAAGGGAGCCAGACTCAAGTTACGGCAAGACTCCATGTGAGAGTTGCAGCGCAGCCCCTGGCAGTTCGCAAAATCATGTTACCGGCCAAATCCATTGGACGTGCTGTCGAGTGTTCGATGCGGATTTGGTGGTCGTGACCAAACTTTAACATCTGTGGCGACTTACCAGGCGTTCCTGGATACTCTATTTCCAGATACTCCAGAGGGTGAAGCAGAGGTCGGCGTTAGGGCGTGGGCTACGCCCTTCCCTGGCGTACGTGCTCTGGATCCCGTAGATGTAGAAGGAGTGGTTTCTCGAATGACACTGAAAAAGGCACCAGGGATTGACCAACTTGACCCGGATATATTCTACCATCTGCTGCCTGTCATAAGAGAGCCTCTTGGCAGGCTGTTCACGGGGTGCCTTAGCTGGGGCTGCTTCCCGACTTGTTGGAAAGTGGCTTTGGTGAGGATGCTCTTAAAACCAGGAAAGGATTCTAGTGAGGTCGGCAGTTATCGGCCCATCAGCCTCTTGTCGGTAATCGGCAAGTTGCTTAAAAGGCTGGTTGTGGAACGGCTCTGGGAAAGCATTGAGATGTAGTGTTTTCTAAATCGAGGCCAGTATGGCTTCACGAAAGGGGTTGGCACCGACGATTGCACCTTAAATGCTTTTGCCGCGGGGGAAAGCGTCGACTATAAATATATTTTGGCATATTTTATAGATATGGAGGCAGCATTTCCTTCCGTGTGTTGGAGTTCTGTCCTCTATGAGTTGGAACGCAGCAATGTTCCCGTAGCCCTACAGGTCGTAGTACGTGACTATTTGTCTAATCGTACGGTTCTGTTTAAAGATGCGCACCTAGTTGTGGAAAAATCTGTCACCAGGGGAAGCCCGCAGTGTTCCGTTCTCGGTTCCCCGCTGTGGAACCTGGTATTTGACGGATTTCTGAGATTGACATTCCGAGAAGGGGTCACGGCCCAGGCTTTCGCTGATGACTGTCTCCTTTTATATCATGGTAATTCACGACCGCAGCTGGAAGATCGAGCGCAGGCGGCCTTGTCAGCCGCGGAGAGTTGGATGGACATTCAAAATTTAAAGATTTCTGTGCCCAAGACGAAGTTTATGCTTCTCAAGGGTGCAGACAAATTATCGTACAGTCGAAACTCCCACATTAAGTATAAAGGCTGTGTAATCAGCCGAGTAAGAGTTCATAAGTACCGAGGTGGTTTGTTTGATGAAAAGTTGCTGTTTAGCAACCACATTAGGCAAGTAACGGCGGACGCCCTCTCAGTGATGCGCAAAATTCTCTGGCCGTCAAATGTACATGGTGTACCGAGGTGTCTTCGAAAGCATGACCTATTACGTGGCGCCCATTTGGGCGCTTAGGTTGGATATGAATAGAGCACTTGTTCAAAATTAAAGAGTGCCCAGCGCAGTCTTAATTTTATGCACTGGTGTTTTTAAAACAACCTTCTACGAGGCTACCACCGTATTGGGAAAATCAAGTGGGAGACACTTGATTTAATGGTGAAAGTTCGGGCAGCCGTGTGGAGATTCCGAAGAGGCCGGGAGGCGGAGGAATAATAATAATATCTGAAAATAACCAAAATTAAACACACACACACATATATATATATATATATATATATATATATATATATATATATACATATTGGAATTAAAATCACATTTAAAAAAAAAAACGTTACTTTTGCTTCTTCTACTTTTAAAAAGATAAATATTGAATATTCGATAAAATGAACCATACAAATAGTAAGTTCATTATAGGATGAACGACTTCACAATGCACTATTTTCAGTGTTACAGCTGTCAGGTAAACAATGATGGAGTATATACCAATTCCCGTATTTATTAAATTACTGAATGTACATTGTCAGTTATGTAGTTTAAAAAAAACCGTTAAAATACTGCTCACTGTGACAAACTTTAATTACTTGTACGTATTAATTTATTTTAAGCGTAATATACAGAGTGATTCAGGAAAACGGGAAGTCTTTTAAATTAAATATTATGAAAAAATATTGTATTAAATGTATTTATTCATAACATTTGAATAGAAAAAAGATGCCATTTATTAATACTCACGTAAAATTTATTTTATGAAGATCGCGTCTTGCAGTGAGCTTCGACTCTGCGTAGACATTCCTCATTATCGTAGTTAAACTCTGCACGGTTCGATGCAACATTTCTACAGGAATTTTAGCAACTGCCGTTCAGATCTTTGCTTTTATTTCTTTTCTCATAGCAGGTCGACTAGTTTACACTTAGATTTTAAATTGACCACCGCAAGAAGTTATCGCACACCGACCTGGGAGACCCCACGGCCAGGAGACCTGGGAGGACATGGAATGTCACATTTCTCGAAATTACACGGTTGCCAAAAGGTTGACGTACAGCAGCCATAGATGTTTGTGCTTTGCATGTGACGTCGATCCATCGTGTTTAAAACGAGCGTTGTCAATGATTTGCGGAAATATTTGTAGATATTCCGCGACAGATTTTTTAAGCTTGGTAACCTATCGATCTAGTGCGATTTTAGTCGTGAGGCCATCCACGTTTTCAAAAAAATAAGTACCTATTATGCCGTGCTGTGACATAGCGCACCGCACGGTCACCTTCCCGGTGTTTAGCTGTAGGATTCTCTTGCGCCCAAAAAAGAAGATTTTGTTTATTAACGAATCTGTTAAGGTGGAAACGGCCTTTTCCTGACGTCCACAGTTTGTAACGAAGTCATTGTCCACGTTTATCTTTACGAATGTTCGTTTACGAATTGATGTCGTATTATGTGATCGTTTGATTTTAATTTCTGGTCGATATGCAATTTTTACGGATGGGAAAGCAAGTCATATAACTCTATTTTTCGAATGCATAGCTCTGTTACTTGAGCTACCTATCTGTAAAAACACTGCGTAGCGACGAATTGAACGAAGCTTCTTATGACAGAGGATGGAAGACTGTATTTTATCCTGCGCGATTGTAATTCTATTTATTTAGTAAAACTAGAATACAGTTACTGTAAACAATATTGGCTTACATTCACTGGCTGTAATACATTTAAACATATTTAGATGAAATAGTGCGGTCAGATCAAAAAAACAGTAAATTCTACGGTCTGTATTATTCCGTATTATTAAAATAATTTTTTATTATTATGTACTATAACTTTTTTTGCCTATTAAATTATTTGTTTAAGCATATTTTGGTCGTTAAAGAGAAGTTACAATAAAGGATATACTATAGGAATAGTATACTTAAATCTTCCAACCTAGTTCTACTTTACATTGACTGTGTTTGTTATTTTTTTCAAATAGTAAAATAATTATAGTATATAATAATTTATTTAATCGAATTAAGAATTAAATTCAATCAGTAGAATTGAAAGTGTGTGTGTTATAATAACACACACACACACACACACACACACACACACACACACACACACACACACACACACACATATATATATATATATATCAAAAAAGAAATTTCGATTAACCTTTAAGGGGGTAAATTAAATAGGACTTGAAAAGAAGAAAATTAAGTAGGGAAAAAGCAGAAAAATTGAAAGCTATGTTCTCTTTGGAAGTAAAATATTGCTACGAACAGTTCTTTTTTCACATTTCTCCAATAAGGTGAAAATGAGTGCAAATTGATCTACATACTTAAACGGGAAAGCATTCGTTGATTCACTCGATACCCAATCTCCCATCTCCTAAATAGGTAGAAGGCTGAAATTTTTTATAGTTATTCCATCGGTGGTCAGGATAAAAAGTTTTTTTTTAACAATCTCTTAGAAGTTAAATTAAGTAAGAAGAGAAAAAAGGGTCCCAAGGTAGAAAAAGCTGGAAATTGAAACGTGACAAGGACACCGTCACCCTAGGGCAACAAGTTACCGCTTAGAAGGACATTCCTAGTTCGTCCTTAAAGGCGGTAGAAAGGGATGCAAATCAGTTTTTCAGTACCTTTGTATATCGCATAGGTTGAGATGCTGCACTTTTGAAATACATCAAGAGTATTTATTTCAACAAGAAAAGTACTAATAACTATTGTAACTTTTCTTTAAAAGTACTGCTAAGAGAATATAAAATGAGATTATAGTTTTCTTATACCCGTATATTAACTTAACTATTATAATAAAAACTTTAAATTCAGTAACGATGGTAGGTCAAAAATTTTATGAAAGCGTATTTCGAGATTTTCTTTTTAACTGTTAATAACATTTTAAAACAGGATAAGATTACTTCCCGTAGTTTTTTATAATACGTTAAATAGAAAATAAAAATTTAAAACGGCAGGGAGGTATAAAATCAATTTATTATTATTATTAAATTAATTATATTAATAGGAAATAACTTACTGGTTTGCTGGATATTAATTTTCCCGTTTGAAAAATAGTTAGAAAACCGAAATTTGGCCTAATTTTAGTTTCTTAATTAATCCGGTTTACTTAAACCGGTTTAAGAAAGAGAGATTTTAGGAAAACTATAATTTCATTAAAAATTATTATTAGGCCGAAAAGGTAATTCCTGAATTTAAAAAAATTAGTATTTGTTTTTGCGAAGAATTGATATTTCAAGTAGTTTATATACGAGTGACAAATTGTTAATTCGGCCATAAACAAACATCTTCTTACGTTATTACAAACGCATTACGTATGTATTTCTATATAAATATCTTTACTGAAAAAATCCTATCCATGTTCTCCCGTTTCGAATCCCGCAATTTTTTTTAAACGTTTTTTTATCTCAATTTTGAAAGTAAAAATAAACTATCATCGGATGACAAAATTGTTAAAAATAAGCGAGTTTGATAGGATAGCTGTATATCTTCGATTTTTTGTAATTTCTTTTAAAGATATTCTCCATCGCTGGAGAAATAGATTTATGACTTTGATACGGCTACGTACTGAAATAAAACTAAATATTATTTCTTATGTAGACGACTTGTCAAAATACGAGAGACCGAAGATTTGTTACAGGGAGGTGTGAATGTACTTCTTACAAAAAATATGTTTAGGATTTAGCCTAAGAATACCGCAATGATATCCGATGAGATTAAAAATGCAACCGAATTGAACGATCTTGACTCAGATGTCTAGTTTTAAATATTTAGGACGAGTCTTTTATTACTTACCTTGATAAACTTATGAAATAAGTATTGTTTGATAATACTCTTATTAAATAAGTATTAAAAACTTGCGGCTTATTTGTGAAACAAAAGCCTGAGACGTAAAAGAAGAAAAGAAACTATATTAAAGTATAGAGTACTATGGCATCACCGAGTGCAATGAATGGAAGTCAAAAGTGGATTTATCAAAGAGAAACCGACTAAAGAAACGAGATTATTTAGGGTAGTACAGAGCTGCATTCTAAATGGTAGAACAAGAAGAAATGATATCAGTTTTGAATAAAAACTTTATACATATATATATTTTTTTTTTCACAAACGATTACAAACAATAACAATTACATTTTATTTTTAATAATAATAAAAAGAAAATTTGATAAAACGTAAACTGTGTAATTTGTATGAAAATTTAAGTATCCCTGTAGATAAATCCGTTTTAAGGGTTACCATTACAATAACATTTTATAAAGTGAAACAGAAATTCTGAGATACACCGCTAGCTACTTAAAATATTAACAACAATTTCTAAATATTTTAATTTTAAAATAGTAATCTTTTTTCGTGATTCGTCACTGATTAAATTAGAATAATAATTTTTTCAATTTAATCGATTTCTAGTTACCATACGCGTAACAGAATATTGTATTCTCTTAAGTTTCTTGATTCCCTTATATTATTAGGTAACAAATTGTACAACTTCCGAGCCGCAAATGAATAAAGATGTCTACAGTTCCAATTCTGGCAAAGGTAACGCACATTTATCATCCTAAATTTACTCTTAACATATATATGCGATACTCTATACGCATTTCACCTTTTATAAAAACGTTTTAGGACTAAAATTACAAAAAAAAAAAAAAAAAATACCTTAAAGGCAGGTTACTAATTTTTGTAAAAAGTGGAAAAGATCCGCTTAATCTATTTTTATGAGAAATCGTTCGTATTACATGTTTTTGTGCTACCGGTAATGATTTTGTATTAGAATAATATGCTAAATTTACGCGTACTTTATCCTATTTCTTTTTACATGTTTTTTATATGTTCCTTCCAAGACAGATTCGTATCTAAAATTACTCCCAGTTATCTACCCGTATTTACTTGCGTTATAGGTCGACAGGTACAGTTTATAGTTGTATTACACTTTAAATTGTAATATTTTATATTGTATAAATTTTCTGGCAGACATTTTAATTAAAAAGTATGTAACTTGCCTTGATTATATTTAAACTTAAGCGGTTTTTGATTAACCACCGTCTACTTCTCATAAGGTTTTCTTCCATATTTTTCGTTATTTCGTATACACTTCATAATCTAATACTACGTCATCTATAAATGTTACCGCTCTACCGTTAAATTTTCCACTGCATAAATGATTTATGTATATAATAGTTCCGAGAACAGAACCTTTACGGGATACCGTACTTAACAGTACCCTGAGAACTCATTTCTTTTCCTAATTTGACCTATTGAGATCGTCGCCTCAGATACGTCTCGAACCGTTTATCGTATCGACCTCTTATTCCAGCCTTCCACAGTTTTTCAAGAAAAAGAAAAAAGAAAAGAAAAAACCGAAATAAAAAAAGGTTTCCGTGCGGTGAAAGTCTTTCATATTGTAATCGAAATACGGCTTTTTTCAAAATTCAAGAACAAATCCGATACTTGCCTTTGGTTATACCTTCTGTTATATTGGACTTAAAATTCAAAATGTCATCTTCAATATTTTTTTCTTTGCGAAAACCATATTGATTTCTACTGAAAAATTTTGTTTTTTTAAAGGAAATCTATCTATCTAATTTTTATAATTCTTTTCTAGAATTTTGAGATTACAGGTAATAATGATATAGATCGGTAATTATTAATATTTGTCTATCGCCGCTATTGGATGTAGATACAACAGATTTTAAAAAAAATTGCTTATACTCAAATTAAACAGACGAGTTAAAACATTAATAAGAATATCACTTCTTTTATTATATTAATTCCTATCCCGTCTATCCCGTTGACTTTTTATTTTCAAGTTTTTAATTATACTAATTATTTCTTCATTATTTGTAGGCTTCATATAAAAAGTCTTGTTTGATTCTTCAGAAAAAAATAATTTTTAAATTTATTATTCTTTTGCATGTTACCTGTTTCTGTTTCTTTCTTAATCTCCTCCGGTATAGTTAAAAAAATTAATTATTACATTTTCCCGCTATTAAGTATTTGTTTCTTAAACCTCATCATCAATAAGTTTTAAAAATTCTATTTTGCTATTTTCAGATCCGGATATTCCTAATAAATTATTTATACGCATCCATTGTTCTGCAGTTTTGATCTCGATGTAAGATCATTTTTTAGAACGTAAAGTTAAATAGCCTAGTCATTTAGATTTTATTCAGGGATAAATCGTTTACCTCGTTTGGCATTTAAATACCGACTAACTAGTTTTAGAATTATAAAATATTCGAAAGATAACTTCCAGGACAATCACGGAAAAAGTTTGTAAAAATAAAAAATGAGAAGAAACATAAACGGCAGTATAGAATTTTACTTTTTTCAGACATAACATTAATACAATTTTTAAGATTTAAAAAATTTTTTTTTAGCTCTTCGTTGGTTAATATCGAGTGTTTTGTTGCTAAAAAAAACCTTGGCAATTTTTTAAAAAGTAACCGATATACTTGTATTTTCAGTTTTTCTTATTTTAAATTACATTACTTAAAATATACTAATTTTTAAAATAAATAAACATTAATAAAATATTTATTTTATTAAGAAAATAAATATTTTATCAATGTTTCATTATTGGATCGATAATCATTACATTTTATCTTTGATTTGTATAATGTAACGGATAAGCTGGAAGCTATTACTGTATTGCCAGTAGACTGACCGACTCGTAGGTGAATTACGTATTAATACATGTTAATTAAATTACCACATTATTGTAGATGTATTCTACATTTTACCAAAGCACTTTTTGAAGTTCCTTTTAATTAAAATTTATTCCATTAATAACTTATAATAAGGGCTTTTTTAAAAATAAATTTCTTTGAATTAATATTTCAAATACACCATTTCGTTCGTATAAATTTTAAATGAATTTCATTAATTTAATTCAGAATGTTATATATAGATGAACGTATGCATATTCCCTCAGGCTTATACCAATTACGAGATATCATGGAGATTCTGAGAAGAGCTCTGCTTATCTGAGTGCCGAGGTGAGTGTGGGAGAATATCAGTAATGACAAAAGTTTTTTGAATAATACGGTTTATCAACTTTTTTTTACGTTTTAAAAATTAAATACAGAATTTACAATATATTATTTATTCATCTTTATTCTTGTAAAAATATGTTCTTTTAATGCGACATATTCTTCTGAATATTAATTAAAGAATAGGATATTATTACATTTTTCCTCGTAAACTAAATTTAAAAAAAAACTTCTTTCATTTACTTAGAAACAAATACGAGAATTTCCTTTCAAAATGAATCGATCGAAGATCAACGTGAGTTGTTTTTAGTGAAATGCGTTAAGTATTTAAACACCTATAAATATAATTTGTGTTTTTCATTTAAATAAATACATATATATATATATACTGAAATTTAATCAATAAATTACCGAGCTTAAAATTACAGTAGTTAGTAAACAATTTCGGTTGATGTAGGCTAAACGTATTTAGGATATATGAAATGTATTACATTTGAAATTTTGCAATCTATATTAAGTGATGAGCAAAGGATAATATTTATCATTAAAATCCAAATTACTGTTTTATCAAAATATACTGAAATCTATACGGGTTTATGGAATACAACTTTAGGGTCGGCGAGTGAAATATTGCAATTATCCATCGATTCCAATCAAAGGTTTTGAGAATAACCACAAATTCGTATGGTACGTTACAAACTACACGTATTACAGAAAAAAATCTTTTTTTTTCTCGTCATTCAGGGTACATGCGAGTCGCCTGTTCCGATCTCAGAAGAATGCTTCATCACGTGACAACACTTGCTTGGTCTTCCCACCTATTTCGCACTATAGGTTTTTACCTCCATACCTTCTTTAGGTAACCTTTCATCCCGCATCCATTCCACGCGCACTAACCATCTTTGTTTATTCTCTAAAATTTTATCTTCTACCTTAAATATGTTTAACTCCTTCCAAATATTATTAAATATTAAGTGCCAAATATTATATTATAATAAATTATATTATTTAGATTTTATATTATGAGATCTCGTACAATCTTTCACAGATCTCAGAAACTGCACTAACGATGTTTTAATTCTCCTCTTATGCGTTTGACTAGGCACCCAAGCCTCTGAACCGTATAATAATACCGGTTTGGCCATCGTTTTATAAAAATTTTGTCTGGTTTATTTCATACTTTTTTTTTGTCAATATTCACCGGGTTGTTTCATTTATAATTGGAGAATATTCAGATTGTGGTCAAAACTGCTCTGTTAAATTGTTATCTATAAATATTTTTAATAGACATAGATATATATGTCTATAAAATTCAGAGACATAGTTAAGATGAAATTAAAAAGGAGAATGGAAGGATACAGAACAGATAAAATAAGCGAGATTATTCCTAAACTTATGAAAGAGATTTTAGAGAAAGAATTAAACGTTTATATATATAGCGATAAATTCACGATAAACAAACCAATAAAAATACAATATTTAAAATGTATTGGAATACAAATATATTTCTCATTTTTTCTTCCTCTAATGAGCCTGACATATAATACTTGTTATTGTTAAAAATGGTTATGTTATTTTTCGTAATGAAGTTTTTATGATCTCAGGCTAAGTACAACCTTTTGGTTATGGCATGTACAATAACAGACATAAATGTTTTTGAGGATCGTTTTTATTGGAAAATTGTACACCAAAAGTCAGTTTTGGTGTACAAGTTTGTTTTCTAATCGAAAATACTGTTTTTAATATTGTCTACTAATGTATAACCTTGAAAACACTTCTTCAAAACAATTTTAAGGTATTTTCCAACCTACTATAGATCGTAAATATATTTTCACAGGTCTGCGTATTTTATAAAATTACTTTTACTGTGATCTTATGGAATATATATATTTTTGCTTTTCTTACAATTTTATTTAATATTATTTTAACGCCTAACAGGAAATAAAATTGAAACTTGACTGGAATAAGTTAGTAGTAGTTGAATGAATGAGTTTGATGCTGAAGAGACCTGCGGCATATTGCGTTTGACATATTACATTTTACATGCAAAAAGTAAATTGTCATTTTTGTAAAAATATTGCTAGGTTTTTCCTTTACCTCGTCGATCATTTTCTTAATGGTTTTCTGTGTACGCAAATTTTCCTGTTTCATGCATATTTAATTTTGTCTGCTTATATATATTTTTTTCATTTTATAATTGGATGAATATAAATATACATACTAGCATCCGTCGTGGCTTCACCCACGCTATATGGTTACTTGTGTTTATCCCCGTAGTCAGGGGATGTTTAGCCGGTCAGGGCTTGCTTTGTTCGTTCTTCCCGTCTAGCCTAAACTCCCACTGTGCTCATTATCCTCATGCTTGTGAGATTAATACTGATAAAAATGCCTGTTCAATTTATAAAAAATATCATCGTATTGTAATTTCTTCAGATAAACAGTTTGGTCAGTGCAGGATTTAATTAGTTTTTTGATTTCCTGTCGCGGTTTCACACCAGACATACGTAATTAGAAATATAAACATAAATTACCATTACAATATTGCCAAATATTATTGAGACTGATTCAATAGCGGTAGCGTAAAACGGTAAAAATGTAAAATATAATTTAATAGTGTTACAATTTTTACTTTCCCTGCGAATATAGCTACAGTATATTGAAGGGTATATGTATGGTGATCATGTCAAAAATGGGGTACCTTCTTTTTGCAATATTTATGTTTTAGGGTCCTAATTAGTTCATCCAGACCAAATAAACATACGTACGTGCGTATGTTCGTCGTACTGCTGCTTTTGGCCTTGTATCTCAGGATACTGACCTGATCATATTTGGAAAAATCGTTAAGGGGTTGGGGAATATCGCGAAAAAATCAATTTGAATTTTATTCAATTTTATTTTAGATAAAACTTTATTATGGTAAATGTGTTATGTTCAGTGCATATATAATTTATTTTTTTCAAAGTATTCCATGACTTGACCGGAGTAGCCAGGAAATTCATGGAATACTTTGCCAGCTTTTTTAATTGGAATAAGTGATCATATAACCTGTATATTTATTCACTGAAGTTCAACTAATAAAACCGTCTGAGGAGTGAACGATTGAGATCGTGTAAGAACAAATATATGATAATCTAGAAACTACTGCGGTCTAAAAATTATAAACTATTATTTTGATACCGAAAAAATGTTTTTGTAACAAAAAATTGAACTGTATAACAAAATTTACAAAAGAAAATGAAAATTAAAACATAAAATGATGCTGTCAATTGTAATAATTACTGAAATTTTAGCTAGTGAAAGTAGGTAATTTACGGTATTAGAAATATCGAAAGTAATATTTATAGGAACGCCGGATATCACTGAATGTTGATTATCAAACATTGTCTTCCACTGTATTCTGTCGATTTTTTTTTTTGTAAACGAGATATTAAAAAGGAAGTCTACAAAAGGAAACTGTAAAAAATTAATTAATTGAAAACTAACGTAAAATTAAGTATTTAATACTGAACTCAGAAAGGCAAGATACTGTACAGCAGGAAAATACCGGTTTCAGAGACAAACGTTAGACTTGATAACGGATTAAAACGTGAAAAAGTCTCTAAAGCGTAGCCGCTTACGCCGAGACAGACCGGTAGTGATGAGTGTCTTCAGATATAGTTGGTGGAGGGGAAACCGTAGATTATCTGTACAGGTAGCTCGGCGAAGGAAAGTTTTTCGTTCTCCCTCGACTCAGAAAGATAGTAGTTGCCATTTTGACACGGGAAATTTTATTAAATCGTTACATATACATCGTTCCGCTGAATAATAAGGATCGTTACTGAAAAAATTTATAAAAATTGGAAAACGCGTTCGGCCGTAAGCCGGTAAGAAACGTACAAACCAACAAACTTGCCTCGTCGGGTCATAAAATTAAAAATGAAATTAGGTATTTTTACTTACGTGTCGATTTAACTTACGATTGAAACCGGTACCACTTCACCGAACCGAATATATGATAAATGCACTGAGAATAATGTCATCGTAACAATAGTAATTTATGTTACTGAAAAGAACAAAATAGAGCAGAAATAAAAATATGAAGCTAATGCAATAATAATGTTTCTCTTTTTATCTTTAAGGAAACATTTGTGAAAATAACATTTTTCCTGAAAGATAATACCGTTCATGAAACCAACACTGTATTATTCCAAGGAATAGCTTCAACTTCCCTCACGTATTCCCACTTCCCTCTGCATATTCCACTCACCTCATTAAATCTTCTGTTTTTATTTCTTTCTTTCCTTTCATCTATACGTCCGCTATTATATATATAATTTCATTATTTAAAAAGAACATTTTAATCTATTTCTATCGGTAATATTTTAAAAATATTTAATTAAAGTTAATCTTCTTTTATCAAATAATACAACACATTACGTCATCAACATTGTTTCCCTACGCGGCAGGGTGATATCATTTTTTGATTTTATCCCAAAGTTCCTGGGTTTAATTACCTGACAGGTTTGGAGTTTGTCATACTTAAAAAAATTCATTACTCATTCAACAAAAAGTTACGGTAATGTAATTTTGTGAATAAATTACTTATTCTGCGAATAAATAAATAATATATTGTTTTTTAAAAAAATGACTAAAAAAGCTTTAAATTTCAAAACATAGTTTCAGTAAAAAAGCCAGATACAAATTCAGATTTGTGTCTTTTATTTTTATTTAGATCCGGATGTATTAAGTAAAACCGAATGAATAAATTAGTTAATTTTACGCATAATCATTATCGGTAACAGGAAAATTTTAGTCTTGGGGATTTTAAAATCGGAATTATTTAGATTTATTTGTATTATTACAATCTCATGTATGATTTTGTTCCTATTTTAACGAGGAAGATGAAATTATAGACGTAAAATATGCCAAATCTTACTAAGAATCGGAATTAAAACGAATTGATCCTAGAAGCCATCATTGTAACAACTATTTACAATTTGATCGGCCTTAATTGAAAGGGGTTAATTTAAATTAAATATAAAAATTAATTTCGGCTCGGAATTTTTTAGTATCAGCGGTAACATTTCTCCGATCTGTGTTTGACAATCTGGACGGAGTAATGTGAAGCGATTTAAAATGAAAAAAACGTTTTTACTAATTTTACTAAATTTTTCTAATGGTGCAAATACGTGAAAAAAATGTAACATCAAAAAAACAATAGAAGAAATTCTAAAGTATTTTCCTAATTTAATACCTTAAAAATATAAATTAAAATTACTAGAGTTGCAGACGTTTGTAAACATGATTACCGGGAGTTGTTTATAATATTTATATCATTTAAAATGAAAACTACTTGAAAAATTGTAAATTAAAAAAAAAAAAAATGTTAACAAATTTTAAACTGTTAATTTTGGAACATTATTTCATACTGAGTTTATATATAAATCTGGTTTTTGGAAGTATGAGAATCTACTCAGAAGTGATCTTTTTTTACCGACTTTTCGAAGAAAAGTTCTGTATTAATTTTTGTCGTATTGTATGTGGGGGGGGGGGGGTAAAATGAACTTTCTTTACGTTTTGAGGTATGAAGAGTACGAAATACCATTCAGTTAAATTGGGTGGGGTTTTCTTATGTATGTTTATATATATATATATATATATATATATATATATATATATATATATGTAAAAATTATTACATTTGCTTCATTTTTTTATTGTTACTTACATATAACAGGTGATATTAAAAAAATCATATCTGATACATGTAAGTAATAATAAAATTTAATCATTAATATATATATTTATAGACCTATGTTAAAATTTTGTGGCTCAAAAATCTCCAAACTACTTGATCGGTTTCACTGAAATTTAGATATACTCTAGTAGTGTATCTGAAGTTGTGCAGTCGAAATTTAATGAAGATTGGTCTAGTCGTTGTTGAGTTTAGTTCAATTTAAGGTTAACTAAGTTTGAGCGGGGCGAGTTAGAAGCGTGGTTCGTATGATACTGCAAGTTGGAACGTTAACGTTTCTTTATCTACGGTATCTGTTATTAGCGATATTAGACTAAATTAAAAAAAATAAATTAAAATATTAAGACCAAATAAAATAAACGAAAAGTTTATCTTCTTACGCATTTCTGCGCAAGATTTTGTTTTAGCAAACTGTAACCGGTCGTGTAAGATTACCTGAAATGTCACCGATTAACCGTTATTTAATTCTAAAATAGCATCCGATATCATAGTGCTGTAAAATGAAAACATTCTTTTTTTCGGGGAAATTGTCTTCAGGTGTTAAAAGTACATAATATTTCATCCACCGAATTTATTTGCGTAATTCACGCACCTAACCTTTTTAAAAATGCTCGGTCAAATAAATATAATTTTATTTCTAATTATCAGATTTTAGTTTAATTTTGAACCTAAGTAAAACAATTTCCTCTCGTAAATCACACTCCTCTTTTTAGATAAAAAATGTAAACCGAAAAAATGCGTGAATTACGCAAGTAAGTACGGTATTACCGAAAAAATTATCAAAATTATAAGAAACAATTTTTGTGAAATTTAGATTTAAATATGGTATTCAAAGCGATTTTAGAAATACATTTCTTTCAACGATTCGTAAGAATGATTATAAATATTAGTCGCTTCTGCTAATAAATATTTTTTCAAGATTGAAAAAAATTTAACCGTCTTTGATAGCCACTCAAGTTATTTTTCATTATCTACTCCGGCTAGTTTAAGATGATAATACGATATAACGTAGGAAAAAACGTTTAAACCGTAGCGGGAATTGAAAAGTTAGATTATATTCGTATATATAGTATTTCTTACGGTAATGAAAATTGTGGAAATTTTATTCGGCGGTAAAACGAAAGTCTTTATTTCCCGTTATCCAGAAGATATTGTTGAATCCAGTGTCTTCATGAATCGTTTTTATCGATTTGTTTATGATAAAAATACAGTAAAAGGTAGATGACCTATGTTTCTTTCTTCACGAAAGATTATTTTATAAATTTACACGTCCCTCTCTCCTGCTATCTCTTCCTATTTCATTTTCTTTTTAGCACCTGAACGAAATGATGTGGAAATAACTTTGTGCGCTTTATAATTACAGTTTAGTAGATATATTGTCCCTGGTAAATATAAAAATGGGAAAAGATCAAAATTTTATTAACGGGACGCTTAAAAAATAAGTTTTTTCATCCCGTGAAAGTTTATCTTTTATGTAAGTGTCATATTTAATTTAATATTTTTTTATACTTTTACATTTTCAGATAAATATATACTAGACTCGGTTATATCGGGATGAAAGTTTATTTGTATATTATTTAAAACAAATTAAAACCCGACGATTAAAAAAGTGTTAGTTTAAAAAAACAGAAATTAATTAAATATTTTAAAATAACGTTTCATAAAATTGTTCGTGGAACCGTCTTTTATTCTCGGTTAACTAAATTTATATGATTTGTCCATTATAACAATTAAGTTACAGTGAAACAAATAAAATTTAAATTTATTTACAACGCGTTCAAGAAAAGAAGAAGCCTCGTATTTCTCGTAGTTTAAGCTAAACTTCTCAATTACAAATTCATAAAAATGAAATAAATTTTTTTAAGTTTTGCTGTTTTCTGAAACTAAAACAAGTTATTTAAAGTTTTACAGCTATTAATTAATAAATAAAAAAGTACCCGATTTGTAGTCAATTTATTTATAATCCGTGTTTAAATGCTGTAATATGTACTATTTAAAAAATAACAAACTTTACATCAAATGAGATATTTTAGCACATTTGTTTTTACTACGTCTGCAAAGTCTTCTACCGTAAGGAGTTCAGATCTTCTTAGAGAACAAAAACAGAAATTGTTATTTCCAATTCCGAGAATCTTAGAGAAGTTAGTTCACATCTTAGTATCCTTTTATTATTACAAACCGTAAAGAAAAATCGGATTCGTTTTTATACGTTATAAATATTGGGGAAATTACATAAATTTCGTAATATTGTAGAATATAGACCGAAAATAAAATTAAGAAAAATATTTGCGGCGCTCCAGAAATAACATGATATTTTTAATCTAAGTAAGAAGAAACAGTGGAGTGACTAGTAATAACCTGCGGTTTTTACCTGGCGGTTTGAAAATGTTACGCTTAAAAATGATTTCTTAAAATTATTTTATATTTTTTTTTGAGATGAAATTGTTTTATTATTTTTTATTTGTCACCACTTTTTAATATTTGGTTGTAATATAAAACCTGTTGTCATTATGCTATTCAAAAAGAAAGCGATCATTTAAAAAATTTGAAATAAATGTATATAGTATACGGTCCCGTATTCTACACGGCTGTATCTCACGCCTTTTTTGGTTCTCCGAGACCACCGTTAGGTATTACTTCAGAGAAGAGATGAAATAGCAATTTTGTAGCGTGTGAAAATGCCATGCCTGACTGGAATTCGAACCCGGGACCTCTGAATGAAATACCTAGACGCTACACTCGCGCCGTGGCGTTAAAATTAATTATCGTCTTTGTCGCAGACTGCATATTTTACTCAAAAAGTAGGGAGTTTTTTGTTATTTACTTTTCTTTCGAACGGCTTTTATGCGTAATTTAAAGTAAATTAAACTTAAAAAATATTAAATAATTAAAATATAATTAAATAAAATCGACTTCAAAAAACACTAGAATATAGAAATAATAATCATTATTTCTTAAACGTTTACGATTGTATTGTGCGTGATAATTTTGACAATTTTATTGTAGTAGATACAGTTACGTTAAGTGTGCCCATCTTACTAGAAAATGAAAATCTTTTTATTCCTGTAATCAATTTGTTATAGGTTAACGCAAGTTAAGTGTAAACGCTGTCGCTCTGAAACTTAAAGCGTTAAATATTTACCTTTAAACGTAAATATTTAACGCTTTAAATATTTAATATATGTTTTCTGTGAAGGGCTTCCGTTAATCTAATCTAATCTAATACTACTTTATTCTTTTACAATTTTTTTTTATTGAAATCGGAGTCAATTCAAGCGTTAATAGTTTGTAATTAGTTTTTTATCTTAACTTCAAAAGTCAAAATTCAAAGAAATGATTAACGGTTTTATTTTTGTCTGTTTTTTCGATTTTTGCCACTTTAGGACCTATCCCTATAAGACCTATCTCTTTCGCCTACTTTGTTTTGCTGTTTTCGCTCTTCCCGACACCTCTTCATTTTCTTCGCATATTGTTATTTTCGTTCTTGTAATCGATTCATTTTTCAATTTATTCCCTGTTCTTTGAAACCTTCTAACATCATAATTTTGGTTTTAAAGGTCTCTATTTTTAGTAACTTTTCTGGGATGTCTTAATATTTTTATCTTTAAAAATATTTTATTATTATGTTTTAAAATTTTTGCTTTCTCCAGTCCAGTTAATTTTTGTTTTCTATTAAATAATAAAAGAGATTATTTAGTATCCTACTTTTACTCATTTTAACAAGTTAACCGAATAACATCGATCTTCGCTTTTTTTATCGAGTCACTTATTTTTTCTATATTATGATATATTTAATTTTTACTTCTAAGTTTAAATGTGTTTCTATCCTTTACGGGTCCTAATATTTTTCTGATTATTGAATGGTTTTATTGTGTTTTTTAAAGGTTTTTTTTTTCTCCGCGGATAGACCTTCAGAGGACTGCGCAAATACCTTTTCATGTAGTTTATTTCTTTTCTCCCAGAAGTTCAAATTTATTTCAGACTGTGTTGCTCTTTCTTCAGTCCGTTCTCCTTTGTTGGTTGCAGGAACCTTTAGTTCAGAAATTTTCATCCGTTTAACATAGCCACCTGGACCTTTATAAAACCAGAGTTTATTGAATATCTGTTCGTTTAGGCTTGATCGGTTTATTCGAACCACGTGACTAGAAATTTAGTCATCGTTTTCTTATTGTTACTTCCAGGTCTTCAATTTTATCGAATATCTCTTTAGTTTATCTCATATTTTATTATATCTTGAAATGTTATTCTTTGTCGAATAGATCGATTTTGATTATGCTATTAACCAAACGTTTTCCTGTATTATTAAAATGTGTATCCACTCTAAAATTATAAATGTTAGATATTAAAATAATTTAATTTCTTTTATATATATTAATTTACACTAAAATCCAATTACAATGTTTATATTTTATATGTAATGATGAAAATTGGGTTTGATGTGTATAAAATAGTTCAGAATCTGGTTATATAATTATGCATACACCGTTACAAATAAGTTATGATTATCTTCTATCATGTTAATTGAATATCTCTGTTGTTTTTGCAGTAACAAAAAATTCGAATATAATTACAATAATTCATAATATAAATAATTAGGAATATAATTCATAATTTAAAGTTAAACTAAAAGAAAATAAATAAATTAAAGTAATTAATATAAGTAATATAATAAGTAAATAAACACGACTTTTATTTTTAAAAAATCACATTAATTTAGAAATAATATTATTTAATTCTTGTATAAATTTTCCACTTTTTGAAATCAAGATATCTTTTTAATTTTACCTTTACCTTATACCTTTCTGTTATTGATTTTTTATTTGTTTTATATTTCCTTTTTGTTTTATTAAACCGCAATTAATTTTTTAATTTATCGGTTCGTTAATGTGTTACTTGTTTATTTTATTAAGCTTATTTTATAACGTCGGTTTAAATCTAATAAATACTACAGGGAATTTAATTTTTTATTCGGAAGAGCAATAGTTAAGTTAATCAAAAGAAAATAATAAATATATGTACTATTATTTATTAAAGCGTACGACTATTCTAAAACTAAATTAAATTGCGTTATTATTTTTGTAGTATCGATCGAAATTTATATCGACCTTGACGGTAGCCTACCGGGTATAATAAATGACAGCGATACATACAACGACGAGTGATGGGTGCTCCCGTTTATTGTTAGACTGATAAGTGGCATAAATCGCCGGTTTCAAATATAAAAGAACCGCCCTTGTGTACCATTAATAAAGATTCTGTTTAAACATAGTGTACTGCGGTACACTGTATATACAACATGTATGTCAGCCGTGTAATGGATTTCGTTTCACGTAACTAGTACAAAGCGATTTGTCTCGCGCGTAAATATAGGCTGCATATATGTACTAAAATAATATTAAAAACATTATTTTTATCGTACTTCTCTTCACCGTATTAATAATATACGTCCCCGTCAAGGAAAAAAAGCCGTTTTCGATAAAAAAATACTTTTCTATTTGCTTTAATTATTATCCGTTTAAATATTTTGCTAATGTTAAAATAAATCCATAATTATTATTATCTGTTAGTAAATTATAAAAAATCTCTTAAAAGAGGACTTAAATCAAAATAAAATACAAAAACTAAGTACGTTACAAAATTTTCTACATTTTGTCATTTTCTATATTTTTAACTGAAAAAATATAGAAGCTAAAAAATTTAAATATTACATATTTGTGCAAAATTATAATTATATATTAGAAATGCATAAAAAAATGTGTTTTTTCCTCACTGAAAATATAACGTAGCCCAAATCGTATAATCGTTTAGCTTGTAGCTATTTTTAGCTCTAAACATTACCGCCAATTTTTTTTCGAAAATATAATAAATAATTCTTTATTAAAAAAAGTTTTTTTTTAATAAAAGGACGTTTTGTAAAATCTTTTCTGTATAATCGTCACTGTTTTTTTTTTTTGCTACAAAAAAACCTTTTAATACGTTACCAGGAAAAAAGGAATTATTGTCGTAAAAAAAAATTGAAGTTAAATAAATTTTCATAACAATGTTGAAAGAGGTAAATGAATTTACGTGGGATCTAAACAATTTACGTTTGTATTCTATTAATATTAAAAATATAAAGCGACGTGTCATCGAGAAAGTTTTTTTTTTCAATTTCTATTTATTTATTTATTTTTAATAAAGTTTAAAATTTCACTTTGTAATATTGTTTTGTAAATGTTTTAACGTATATTAACATGTTAAAATACGAGCATATTTGTATGAAAATTTAAACGTGTAAATTAAATTTTTTCTAATAATAGACTATTTTTTATTTTAATGATAAGCGATCATATATCTTTACATCCTTCCTGAAATACCGTAGTACAGCTTGTTACAATACGAACTCTGATTTTCTGACATTAAAATTTATAAAATAAAATAAAATTACTCGGATTTATGGTCGATGTTAATTTAGGTCGGAGAAATCATATTAATTACGTCAGGTTAAAAGCGCTCGGTTATCTAAAAATTTTTTATACGCTCAGAACTCTCTGTGATATTTATCACAGTTTATGTTATGAACTCTCGATTTTATATTTATCAGTTCAAAACTCGAAGATGGATTAGTGATTTAGAGAGGTACTTATTATACGAGTTTATACTATCTGATTATTCTACAAAAATCATTTATTCAAATTATAATGAATAAGCGTAGAATTGAGCGAACACAATCCATATTTAGAGTCCTTAGGATAGCACCGCTTAGGAATATGTATATCTAGTGTTTTTTTGACAGAAGTAGTAAAGAACGTAAAGAAAGAGAAATGAAGGTGAAGTTACTAAAGTAACAAGAAATACGTTGGTTAAATTTACACTTAGACCTAGATTATTCATAATAAAAATTTTATTCACGTTTAGCTCAAAAATTCTTTAATCTTCCACCTTTAAATATTCTAAAAATGGTCAGGGCTAATTTTTTGAAATTAATCGGGGAATTCATATTTCACGAGGATGCTGTTTCTTCTTTCTACGGTACTAAAAATAAAAGTAAAATAATTCTCCAGTTTCTAACTAGTATTACTAATAATAATTTATCTGCAATCGACCAGTAATTCACTAGTGTTTATTTATGCGTTTTGTATTTTACTATAATTTAAATATTATTATACAACAAGGAGTCTAAGTTTGTTACTATGGTCTGTTAATGAAATTCTGTAACCGGATTCAAATTTTTTAAGAAGCCAAAAAAAAAAGAGTCTAAGAACATAATCTTAAGATTGTGTAAACGAGTTAAACAAGTCGACCAACTTCCCGTTCTTTACAACCGACTGTAAAATTCAGTGTGTATCATTCCAGATAGCTTTCGATCTCGGGATATCTTCTTATTAATCCTTAGCAAAAATTTATGTGATAGATAGTTAATTGTTTTGTAATTTTTATATGGTAATAATGTTAGTAGATAATTACCATTTAAAAGATGAATTTTATAAAGCGGATTAATAATAAGGTTTTGATTTCATTTCATTTCTTTCACGAAGAGTCAGATTTTTAACGGATAAATTAAAAGTTAACCCTAAATAATAGTAATATTGGTATCGCGTTGAATTTCAAAAAAAAAAAATCTTTATATGAATGGTAGTTTTAAGTTTATTGACGTTAATCAAAATATTTATTTTTTCAAATTATTTATTTTGATTATCATATTGCAGAATATATTTACCAAATCCCAATTTATAAAATTTACTATTTTGATGATTTTGGTAAAGATGAAAACTATCATATTTTCGTTAGGGTAGTTAAAATTCATAAATGTATAAATTCTTACTGTAAACATAATGGACGTAAAACTATTTTTTCACATTTGTATATCTAAAAATGTCGCGACGAAACCATAATTAATTCAATTTGTTTCTGATAATTTGGAGTACGTATCAAAGAACTACAACATTTTATTTTTACAAACTTTATAAATCTTTTTTTGATTTGCTATATATTTAAAATAAAAGTTCTTATCTATAATATATAACTTCGGTGTAACAATATATATCTTGTAAATCTTAGATTTTTGCTAGTTGTATTTTATTTTTTCTCCTGAGAAACACAATCGGATTGATTCGGGATTCAAATTATGAAAACTTTTAATAGAATTATGAGGAAAATTTAGAAGTATATAAAAAAAATACATTTTCAAAATATACGTTCAATAAATTAAGTCTTTAATTACACATTAGGAGTAACGAAGTAAGTACATTCAAGTTCCTATGTAAAGTGTAATACATGCATTACTTTGCAAGTAAGTAGGAATTTTAAAGGGATGCTCTCTAACGAGAAAATCTTCGAAGCTAAACGGATGTAAAAATCAATCCATCACAACATTAAATTAGATTCCCTCCAATATAAAAGGAGGGAGTGTGCAAAATCCCCGAGAAATTAAGAGGAATATAGAAAATAAATTAAAATACAGAGAAAATCTAACTGATTTCTAGAACGTGGAAAAATTTTCATTTCCATCACAAAAAAAAAAAAATCATCCTTATGTGCTAGTTTAAATTTGCGACGCAAACAGCATAACATGCATAATCAAGTAGAATGTGATGCATAGTTATCTAAGTGACATATTGGAGCATTACCAGATGACATGAGGAATCAATGCATTAACCTAGTTTGCGCTGAACGTAGACAACAACGGATAACTTCTTCACGGCAACTTTCTACCGACTAACGACTTTCAGAACCATAGATTGATTAGATTTAATATGACGCAGTTTATTATCAAGAACTAATTTTATTGATAACCTTTGAAATTTTTTAGTAAAATGTATCTAAAAGGTAAAAATTAAAAGGATTTCATCAGTAATCCCCGACCTATTAAAAAATATAATAGTAATAGTGTATACATGTTATTAGATATCTTTTCAACCGGAAGATTAATGTACTCGATTCTTATTTTATTTAAAATTTTCTTATTTTTTGCTGAAATATAATTAAGAAACAGTTAAAAGAAAATTCTCTCAGAAGTGAAAAAAAGTATTCTCTTTTAGAAATTTGTGCGATTATATACAGAGTGTCCCACGAAGAAACGAAGAAACGTTCAGAACATGTTCTACTGGTGAAAATAATGAAAAAGTTCACACAAACATACATCTGGAAACGCTTTGTTTTCGAGTTACAGCTAGCGAAAGATTTCGCCAGAATTTCAGCTCTTCTAATAAAAAGAAGCTGTATTGGTATTTTTGGAACCAAAAATAAGGAGTGGTGCTGGTATCTTATGTACTTTGAGACGGGAAATAGGATAAAATAGGTCCCAGAACTGTAAATGTAGAGTTTTTAAGATATCCGACGTAAACACAAAAGTCAATGTCGAAAAACAAGTTTTTTTTTAGGTTTGTAGTACAATAAGTTTGTTAAATGACTAATAAATGAAGAATTTAGTAACAAAACTTGTAGAGAATTTTAATTCTGAGAAAATTAATGTAAATACAGCCGATAAGAAGTAAATAAAAACTTTTAAAAATCGGGTTTTACTGAAGAAAAATAGACAGAAAATCGTATTATTCTTTCTGTACCTAATAAACATTTTTTCTAAAGCGTTCTTTTAAGTATCTTATTTTAATATTCTTCGGTGTATCAGCATTTACGAACGAAGGGATCATTTCCAACGTGTTCGTTTTCTGTTAAACGCCAAGTAAATCGTCGTTTTAATGATGAACATCATGTGATTTAGCATATTCAGCGTAACTCGTAAACAAAGCGTTTTCAGACCTATGTTTATATGAACGTTTTTCACTACTTTAACCTGTAGAACATGTCCTGAAATTTCCCCCGTTTCTTCGTCGAAGATGAAAGAAGTATTGTAAGCAGACTATCATAAATTTCACGATACTCCTACACTTCTTTAACTGAACGGGTAGATCATTTATTTTCGGTGGTTGTCTGAAATCATTGTTTTCATTGTACTCTTTTTGATAACTGCTTGTATGATATTCATAATTTTACGGTCCCCCTAAAACAGATCTTATGCACATAATTATTAAATGAAGTCGAGAGGGTAAGTTCTCGTACCTTTTTAATAGATAATAAACGTTTTTACTACCTATTATTTCGTAAATTAATTATAATTTTTATAATTAAAATTTTTAATGGTGTTCTTATGTTCAATATAATTTTGTAAATAAAATTATATTTACATATATTTTTAGTATGAAAAGAAAAGGAATAAAACTGAAAAAATGGAACCGATATATATTTATATATATATATATATATATATACACTCACACACACATTTTATATATATATATTTATATATATATATATATATATATATATATATATATAGTGTGTGTGTTCGCGCTCGCGAGTTAAAACAGTATAGTAGAAAATGTGACGTCATAATGCTGTATAATAGCTGTTGCAGAGAAAATCTCAACGTCTGTTACTGGTGGTGTAGCGCTAAAACTTTACCATTGAAAATAATTAATCGTTTACTCACCTCAGGGAAAACTGAAATTTGAATAATTCATTGGAATCTGTGGCCCATTATGCTATCGCCCATAGTCATTTATATTTGTGTGTACCGTATATGTTTGTGTGGGAGGTCATTTTGTAGACTGTCCTTTATAAATATAAGAGTATATTTAAATGATATTCTTGTACTTTATTAATAAGGTTTAATCGTTTATTTTTTATTCTTTTTAATCAGCGGTCGTTTAGGTTAACGCCTAAAAAAGTTACTGATAAAAAGATATAAATTTTTTTTACAGTTTCTTTATGAAAAGAACATTTGATTTTGTCTCTTTTCTTTAAAATTTCTTTTAAATTGCTTTTAACAAAATTTAATTAACTAATTTTTTTTTTATTAATGAATGAATATTTTGCTACATGTTATTTTTTTATTCTCGCCATCGGTAGAATGTCTACTAAAATAAAATATACAAAAATGAGCCTACATATTAAATAAAATGGCGTACCACAAAGTTTAGATAATAAAATATTTTAAATAATGGGGAACTAAATACTGATGTTTATTTATCTTAATGTAGGTATCAAATGAAAATTTATCAGTTGTATTTATAAAAATTCTTTTTATTTTCTTTTATTTATTTATTTTTTTGAGAAATTATAACTAAAATTGTGTCGAATTATATTTTTTAAAAGATTTCTCGTTGACAAGAATCTCTCTCATGATTATTAGATATTATTTTAATGCTGGTTAAGTTATATCTTACTGGAAATAAAAAAAACTGTTAAAATTTAATTTTTCGATAAAATCAACCCTATTCAGAATGGAGAACGTTAAGGTGCTTCAGGGTAACATTCTCGGTTACATGATTTTCGTACAATTTATTAATTATCCTTGACTATAAATTGTTATTATTTGCAGATGTAGCTAATATTACGCTAATTGTAAGTGAAGATAATATTTTAACCGATAAAAAATATTTAGTAGTTCAAATTATGGTTTATTGAAGAGAGAATACATAATTCTCAGGTAGACGTAACATTTTAATTAAGTGGATGTTACTATCATTATTGGATATTATTTTTGTCGCTCCGAGTGTAAAAAAAATTGGTCTTCTCTTTGGATAATAAATTTTCCTGGAATGATTTAAATGATTTCATTTGTAACAAATCAAATCCTACCTTTACTTTATAACTTTTAGTAAAACATTAACTTTAGTAAAACATATTATATTTACCTATATTTCGATCTAAAGTATAACATTTTATTGGGATTTTTACAAAAAACGTTAGTTGGAGTCTGACATGTCAGTTGAAGTCTGACATCTATCCAGGAATACTTCATTCTACCCGATGATCAAGAAAATCTAATTTGGGGCTGAAGTACTGATCAACTGAAACCGAGCCTCCGTATACATTACGTAAATAAATGACTTATTTATATTAGTTTTGGGTTGCAACAAAAAAATAAAAAATAAAGCCTAGAATTAGATAAAACGTCTGTTCGACCTTTTTATGCAACAATAATATTGTTTAAGATTATAAAACCATACAAATATCAAAAATAAATAATATTATACAGGTTAATTCACGAAGAATGTAACAGACTTTCAGGATGTATACTACCGCTGAAAAAATAGAAGAAATTTCATATAAAGATAGGATAGTTTTCAAGAAATCTGGGGTAGAAATGATGTTTGGTAAAATAACTTTGTTAAACGGGTAATAAACATGTAAATGTTTTAAAGAAACTTGTAGAGAATCTGATTCTGTGAAAAATGGTGAGAATAAAGTCCATAGAAACTAAACACAAACGTAAGAATTTCGAAGTTTATTAAAAATAAAACATATACCTTAAGTCAAAAATAAAATCTAATGAAAAGGCAAATAATTGTCCAGCGCCAAACATAAAACAGCATTTTTTCTATCGTAATATTTTGTTTTTTCCCCACTTTTCTCAAAAACCACTAAATTCGAGTTCTGAGACAAAATTATTTAAATTTTTCAAGTCGTACTTCACATAAACCATTAAATTGACCCTTTAATTTGGGACCTAAGAATTTCAGTCTGGCTTAATTTCATCTACTACTACTATACCTACAAATTTTCCCATACACAAGAGCCTGTACAAAATTTCATCAAAATCGGTTTATTCAGGCAAAAGTTATTAAGCTTCAAACACGCCAACGCGCGTACATATATTCATACATATGTACGTACGAACATACGTCATAAAAAAACCCCGTACCCATTGTTTTGACTGATTATCATACTTTCCTTCTTGTAGCATAGCTCTAGAACTACGATGCCAGGAAAGTAAACGGGATACAAACGATGTGAATAGATCGCTACCAAGCGTGAGCTTAGACAGTCGGTAACATATGTGGTTTTTTTAAACCAAAAGTAAAGTAACTATTCCTAATATTTTCCGTGAAAATACTTTTAATATTGTATGTCTTCAGGGTCTATGTCATTATAAATATAATAATCCAATACTTAGCGACGATATCGATAAAAAAAAAAATATTCAATTAGTTTATAAAGAAACAAGTGTTTTTCTTTAAAAAATTAAGTATCTGATAAAAAAAATTACAACTGGACTATCACAGTAACGTCCCATACAAAGTAAAAGATGTGTAATCGAAGTCGGTCCATTTTAGAGATAACATAGTTTTAAAAAAAGGGGTGGATTTGAGACCCACTTACTTTTTTATGTGGATTAAAACAAAGACAGTAAATAATTAGGAAACAGTAACTGATACAGGAACCAATAACGGCGTAACTCTTTGTTTACGTTGTTAAATCTTATGCTACACATCGAACTGGGAACCTGCTATATTTCAATCGATACATTTACGTACTGAATAGTTGAAATTGCTTTTGTTCAGTTTAATTGGTGATCTGAACGATTCTAAATCCTTAATTTCAAATACGTCTACAAGAAAACATTCGGTATTTTGTTGTCGACGCGTGGTTGAGTATATAGTCTGTAATTTAACTTCATAGAACACATTTCGTAACAGAACTACGTTGTACGGTGTTAAAAATTGCCTTACGACTTGGGATGTAAGGCGTTCAATATTCTCGCTGATTAGTTTTTATATCGCTTTTCCGAGGCATTTTTACTTTGTTAAAAGCCAATAACGGAAGAGAATCGTCTCATTTTGTTCTACGTCTAAACTAATAATGCTCCACCACATCGTTTTCAACCTTTCAACCTCTATCATGAAACCGAACGATTTAAAACCTCGGGAAATCTCGAATTTACTATAGTACAAGTAACTAAAACAGGAAGCAATAACGGCGTAACTCTTTGCTTACGTTGTTAAATGTATCACGGTTATTGCTGGGTAAAATAAAAATTTAATTTCTTAAAAAGAATTTCTGAAAATTTGATCGTTTGTATAAAAAAAATTATTGTTAAACTAAGAATCGTTTAGTTTAATTATGTAATTTACGTATCGGTCGTTTAAATAAATAAGAAGTAATATTTAGAAACGTAACAAAATAAAAAATATAAAATACTTCATAAAATATACAATTTACTAATTTTTATATCGTTGAAAAATCAAACGGTCAAATAATTTATTACCGCGCAAAAGATAAACAAAAGACCTGACCGCTAAAAAATCCAACATTAAAGCCAGTCTTTTCCACATCTGTCAGCACGTTTACTGTAAAGAATAATTAATTATCTTTATAATAAAGAAAAAAAAAATTAAAAACACGATGACGAGATTGTCTCGTTCAGATGTGAATACAAAATATTTTGTACTACAACTCTATAATTATTAATAAATAGCATAAATTAACGGGTCGAAAAAATTAGTCTTATGTTTGAAGATTTTTGTAGTTTAACAACATAAGTAAACGTTGAAAAGTAAGATACGTATATTTATTATTCATTCTATCGATTTCATTTTAAATTAAAAAAAGAAAACGATAAAAAATATTAATTTATTTTTAGAGAATTATTTCAGTCGTAAACAACTACAATTTGTTTTGCTAATTTTTATTCGCCTGAAAAAGTTGTTTTTTTTAATGAGAAATTAAATTTTTTGGCTTCCTAGAATCGGATTTTTATATTTGCGATTCGAAAATCACAACAACGTTGCGTTGTTCGCTTCCTATGTTTTGCTGAACGCAAAATATAGGAAACTGCATCGGCTACCGAAGAAAAATTCACACCTCACATTATCTGATAAAATTTTGATATATAATGTCGTCCTAGATCGCGGACGGTGTTGAATTGTAGAGAACAATAAGTAAAAGTAAGGTCACCGTCATAAAACGTTTCTAAAAGCAGTTAACGAGGAGGATTGTGGGAGCGCCACACGATGAGATTTGCACGGAACGATGAGATTCACGAATATTTTGAGTTTCCGTATGTTCGTGAGATTGTAAAACAGAACGGTATTAAATATCAACGCCGTTTAGAAAATCTCGTAAACCAGCTAGCGATCAATCTGCTTGATAACAGCGAGGACGTCCGAAGGTTTAATTGTCTCCACGTGCTAGAGTCGAGGAACAATCGATGACAAATTGCGATCATTGTTACCGATACTATTATTATTATTGTTAGTTCTTTACGCTTTTGTTAATTATAACTTTTGTATTTTTTCTTGTTACTACCTACACTGTTATGTGTCTATCGTTTCATTAACGGCATTTTTTGAGCTTACTTGTGTACGCGTATACATAAGTGCTTATTATTATTTATTACTTGTTTATTTTTGCGAACCGCAATATGAATGCGGATATATTCTTGTACTTAAAATTTAGGAACCTTGGTTATCAATAACTGTTGTTAATTTTTTTTGTTTATTCTTAAGTACCGATTGAATTATTATGGAAGTTCATTAACAACTGTGTATCATTATTACATCATTTACTTATAGTTCTGCCACAGGAATCGTTTGTAAATAAACTAATTGTAAAAAAACAAATTAATAAATAAGAAAAACGTATATATTTGCCATTCGAGTAGCTCATTTTTAGTTACGACGCGTTGGAACGTTTCAGTTTATGATATAAAGTAATTCCACGGCGGATCACCGTTGTCATTACTTCATCTGGTCATCGCTATCGTATGGTGAATCCTCATTACCGTTTCTCTCATTTTGTTATGTAGTCTGTTATATCAATTATTTTGCGAACAAACATTTCTATTTGTTTACTCTGCATTAACATGAAAATTTACTTCATATCAACATTGAAACATGACGACTCGACGTTGTTGATGTCATTTACGCCAGAAATCAATTATTTTTTGTTTTAAAAGACAGTATTGTAGGAAAATATTTTAACTTTTTAAAGTGTTTTGTTTATGCGGTTGTTGTTATTATTATTTATAAAAACATTAACAGAGTTATGCGTACTCATACAGTAAGCTATTCTTCTTACTTTATCGTCAAAGCGATGGGTTAACGTCACTTGATTGATATTTATGAGAAATATTAAAATACGGTTTGTAGTAGTAGTAGTGTAACAACCCCCGGGTTGGTTTAGCGGTGAACTCGTCTTCGCAAATCACCTGATTTCGAAGTTCAGATTTCTAAGGTTCAAAACCTCGTAAAGGCGGGTACTTTTATACGGTTTTGAATACTAAATCGTAGATACCGGTGTTTTTTGGCGGTTCTTTGTGGTTTCAGTTAACCACACGTCTCAGGGACGGTCGACCTGAGACTGTACAAGATCATTTGTACTCAGGTTGCACTGTACTGTAGTTTGATTACGATACAATATATTTTTTAAAATAGGCGTAAGGATTCATCAAACAAATTATTTTGACCGACGTATATTTACGTTTGCCGTTTGGATTATACGGTTTGCTCTTATATCGCAGACATTTTCCTGGAAGATAATCGATTATAGCGATAAACAAATAAAAAAGATAAAAAATTTAATTTTCAATATAAACGTTAGGGGTTACCGTTTGATTGTCTTACTCCTTTTTTAAATTTTGTTTATAAAATCCAGAAAAATTTCATTTTCTTTATTTATTGTAATTTGAGAATTCAAAATAATAAAGAAAACCTTATGTTACGCACGATTTGCTTTATTACTTTTAATAACAAATATAATTTTTTATCTTTACACTATTTTTAGCGAAGTCATACATTATTTTTATGAAATCGATCACAAAAAAAACCTATTCCTACTGCTTACGTAAAAGTGAGCTATAACGTTTTATTGATAAAAGTAAGCTGTGAAATAGGGAACACTCTTCGTAGTATATATAGAAATCGTTTAAAATTATCGCTGTATAAATATATCATCCTAAGTACTTAATAAAGTAAATGTAAAAAAAGAAACGTAGGTTAGTAAAAAAGTGCTACTTAATTTATCGATTGTCAATTTTATTCAAAACTCGTACCTAGAGGTTCGTAAGGTATCGATAAAGAAGTACATCCTTTATTTTATGAATAAACAGTAAAAATAAATATAAATAGTGAAATAAATATTTGAAAGAACTAGTTTATTATACTGGATAATATTTGTTTTTCATTTACATTATTTATTTATGAGAAGTTTGTTAAAACGTTTTTTACGCTATTTTTAATTGAATTAATTACTGTCTTAAAAATTCATCTCGTTTGGTTTTAACGTGATTAATAATTTACACACCGTTTGTGCGAGTTCAGGAATTAAAAAAAAAACACACGTATAAATAATAACAAGACTCGTAATAATAAAAAGAATAATAATAATAATAATAATAATAATAATAATAATAATAATATTAAACAAAAGAAAGGAAAATTACATTATTAATAATAAAATTTATATAAATAATTTTGAGTAAATAAAATATCATAAAATAAACAAAATTATGTAATTAAAATTAAGATTATGATACAGAGATAGTACTGAACCGTGTTATTTTTTATAATATTTACCGTTCTCTAGTTACTGATGGATTATAAGCGAATCAGTAGTCGACTAGGCGCAAAGAAATACAAATAAGACAGATTCAACAATCGCTAATCCGTCATCTAACGTTAAAAGGAATGTCGATGTCGGACGATGCTGATTGGTGTTCTCAAAACTGAGTTGAAATTAAGCTCCATTCCCACCGAATGCTGATTTTGACAGCGTGTATAATAAAATAAAATGGTAGCTGATAAAACTGGCGATTTTAGAAATGTAATTTTGTTTTTATTTTTAAAAAAATTGTGTTTCAAATTAGTAATTTATCTACTAGTATTCAACTGCACCTTAAATCGTTTAAATTAAATGTTTTGAACATTGAATTCTAAAGGTGGTTTTCACACAGTTTCGATTCACACATTTTTCAGTTTTTATTTTTTTAATCAGCGACGTAATATATTCACAAGAATTGGAATAATTTTGTGACCGATTTTTTTCTTTAGTTTTTCAACGTTTCGTAGAGGAGTTGATTTAATTAACCCCGCCAGAAAAAAACTGGATGCTGTAAGATCATGCGATTTCACGGCCAAGGAATATCGCCGTGTCTGAAAATAACGTAGTCTGGAAAAAAGCTTTAAAAAAGATTGACGTAAATTGTATTCACTGGTTGCCTAGCTACGTGACCGGTTGCGCCCATTTTCTTGAAACCATGTGTTTGCATTGACTTAAGTTCTTTAAGCTGTCTAAGGAGGTGAAAGGAGGATGTTACTTACACAATACAGTGATGTTAGTACTGTGCAGTGGTTCTTGATATATTTCATAGATAGGAGGATATTTACAGCCCGACAAATATCCCTACTGAAAGTATTGGTTATTCATATAAACAGAAATACGATTCGTCACTGCATACTGATAATTTTGAGTATGACTATTACAGTATACTAATACCGGGTTTGTACGATTCAAAAGTAAACGATACAAAAAGGAAAATTCATGCGAATAACTCGATCAGAGTTGTTTAATTCTTAAATTTTATATGAATGTACTTGTATATCCTTATGGTAAACATCGGAAAGTGGAACTGAATGACGACGCGCGTACAGTTTGGAGCTTCGTAACATCGTAGCTTTTTCCGCGTCTGTATTTTTAGGTGTATATTCTAAAAATACCTTCCTAAAAAGTACCTTCCTTCATCAAAAGTACCAGGAGGTTTCATCAAAAGGTTTACAAGTTTCTTCAAAATTCTGCATCAGATCTTAATAGCACGGGCTGATGTAACGCGTCATTCCCATGAATACTGAAGTGGCACTCGAAGGATGTTGAGACATCCATTATACGCTATTAAATTATTACCGTTTTTGTAGAATGCTTTAACTAAAATGCTCGTTGTTTACCCGTTTCACGCTCCAGCATAACTGTTGAAGAATCTGGTTTTAACGAATGTTATCGTACATACCCGAATAGTATTAAAAAAGAACTATATAATTCCGTTTCAATGCATTACCCTTTTTAACTGTTTGCAACACGAAAAAAATTGAATTTACAAAAATTGAATCTTTGGATCAACCGAAGTTCAATTACCGAGAAGGTTTACTTTTTGCCAACGATAAGAGGAAAGGAACAAACTATAATTATATTAAAATATTTATTAAGTAACGTCTCAATTTTATTTTCTAGAATTTTGTTTTTTTTTTAAATTAAAATATATATTAAAATAAAAATGTAATTAAAGTAATTTCAATAGAGTCAAGTAGAACTGGCTTATTGCAGTATTGATTATAATTATATTTAAATTATTACGTATATTTTATGATGTTTTTAAGTAGTTAATTAGTTATTTAAAACCTTAGATGTGTTTAATTACCGATAAATTAAATTAAACAAATTTAATAACATTAATAGTATTCATGCCGGCTAAATCTAGAGTTTAAAGTGTTCTTTGTTATTTATTATGAAAATTGCAAATACCCGACTAGAGTTATATGAAAGGAAAGAGAATGGGTTCAAACCAGCGTATGAATGCGCTTGCGCCCGTCTGTAAAAGGGTAAAGGGCGATCGTGAAAGAGAAGATAGTAGAGAAAGATAGGTATATACACAAGGCAATGAGAATTTAGTGACTAGAGAAAGGGCTGTTGGAGTTTAATATAATGTTTACTATGATAAATTAGGAAAACTAGCACGTTGTTGTTAATTATTGTTGCCTTGCTTAAGTTTCTATTTTGCAAGAGAAATAGATAAATAGAGGTTGAGAAAGAGAAAGCAAGATAATGTGTGTGCGTGTGCGAGAGAGAGAGAGAGAGAGAGAGAGAGAGAGAGAGAGAGTGAGAGAGAGTTTTATAGAGCGTTTGTAGCACTTAATTAGAATGATTTCATGGTGAACGTCGTTGTAAATTATAAATAAGTAATTTGTTAATATTATGTACAACAGAAAATACCATTTAAGTTAGAATAAAATATGTAAAATTTACCATAAAATATACACAGTAGCTCTGAAAAGTTCTCGAACTAAATTTGTGTAGTCGATGCAAGTAGCGCCATCTCTCGGACAACCAACGAACTATGTAGTACGACGTCTGACGAGTATGTGTACAAAATTTCATCACATTTCGTTACTCCAGCCTCGAGTTATATTCAGTTGCGTACGTTGTGCTCATGTGACCTTGTGGCAGCTCGCGACATGGAACAGAGAAGCGCGATGTTCGACTTCAAAAATCTTTCGTTGAAATTTATTCTATGATACAGCAAGCATTCGGTGATGAAGCCGTATCTCGTACTACAACATACACGTGGTGGAAGCGGTTTAAAAACGGTAGAGCGTTGAACGACAACGAACAAAGCGGGAGGCTCTCAACAGCTGTTCACGACGAAAACGTTGCAAAGGTGCGCGCACTCCTGCTCGAACAACCTCATCTTACCCTTCGGGCCATACCAGAAGAGCTAAACATCGGAAAAGATGCGGTACGTACAATTCTAACAGAAAAAATGAACCGCCGAAAGGTGTGCTCTCGTCTTGTTCCACACTTCTTGACCGAAGAACAAAAACAGGTACGTCTTTCTTGGGCTCAAGACTTTGTTGAAACTACCGATAGCGACCCGAATGTTTTGCAAAACATTGTAACTGGGGTAGAAAGCTGGTGCTTCGTGTATGATTCGCAAACGAAGGGTCAATCCGCTGCTTGATTGAGTCCTGGAGCACAAAGACCGGCAAAAGTCAGGCACCAAAAATGAACAGTGAAAACGATGTTGATTGCATTCTTCGACTCAAAGGGCCTGATTCATTATGAATTTGTCCCAACTGATCAAATCGTGAATTCTAAATTCTATTTGGAAGTAATGAAACGCCTTATGCGTCGCATTTGTCGAATCTGGGCCGAATATCGGGATCCGGGCAGTTGGAATCTCTTACACTACAGTGCCACGGTACACAAGGCAACACTTTTAACACGGTTGTTACGACGGAAATCAAATCGCTGTCTTATCCCACCCGCTCTATTCGCCGGCTTGGCTTCAGCAGACTATTTTCTGTTTCTGAAACTCAAGTTGAAGATGAAAGGCCGCTTTTTCGACGACATTTCGGCCATCCAAAGGGATTGTACCGACCAGTGGAAGGCGATCCCACAAAGTGATTTCTCCACAGAGTTTGACGAGCTCTACCGGCGCTGCAACGAATGTGTAACAAGAGAAGGGTTCTATGTAGAGGGCTGACGTGAGCAAATTCGTTATCTTTAAATCTGTATTTTTATTTAATTTAGTTTGGGAACTTCTCAGACATACTGTGTAACATAATTTTTTTAAAACTTACATTTTATTAAGAACTCGAATAAAGTTTTGACCTTACTTCAAATTTGACCTTACTTCAAAAAACCTTACTTCATTTACTTACTTCATTTGTATTTTACTTCAAAAAAAATCAGAAAAATACAGAAAAGCTGATGACGTTTTATAATCATTCACTATTTTGTATTATTATCAATAATTTATTATTATAAATTGTAACAAGACATTCATCATTAAATTAATACTCTTTTCAGGCATAATAAATTTATTAATTACATTCTTTAATCTAATTTTTCTCTTACCTTAGCGAGGTTAATGGATATATATATTTAATATTATATCATCCATTTAAAAGATTGTTGTCGATAAGTTCCACAAACTTATGGTAAGAAAAAAAATTATAGTAATCTTAAAAATAAGGGTAAATAATAATAAAAAATTACATAAAGTAAACCTTATTTTTCACCCCCTTCGTAAAAAATTAAAACTTTGTTTATTTAGAATTTAGAGTTGTGTATCTTTATATTTTTTAAAAACAATTTTAAAAAATTCTTTTTTAAAATTTATTATCACCACTTGGGGATTATTTTTTTAAAAATTAATTTTACCCGAATGCTTCCCCTCGAGTATAAAAGCCCCCAAAATAAAAAAAAGTTTTTTCGCGATTTCAAATTTTTATTATAAAAACGTATTTTATTAAACAATTCACTAATATTAAAAAAGGTTTTGTTGAAAAGAAGTCACTAAAATAACTAATACCCCTCCCCTGATGGGGGAGATTCCAAATTAAAAAAAAAAAAAACTCGTAAAACGCTTTTTAAATTTCAATTTTAATTTAATTACAATCAATTTTAGTGAGTATTTTAAACATTAAATAAAAGTACCCTGTTGCATATGTCCCAAATAGCTTAAATTAATTGAATTGAAAATACTCCTGTTGCATTAGCCCTCCCAAATAGCTTAAATTCATTGAATTGAAAAGACTTTATGGCGTAGCCAGAAAATATTTTCAAAAAAGAGATCGCATAACTTTACCGGATTGGGCGGAAAAATTATTTTTTTTGTGCACTTTTCCCAATTTTTTACTAATAACGACTGTTATAACAATTGAAATTGCCATTCACTTTTGTGAATTTGCTTTAAATAATTTCGATTGCGTTTTGTCGCCAATTTCAATAAACGTTTAGTGTAAATCTTTGCTTTTATCAAATAAATGATAGATTATCACAAATTTTTATCGCAAAATATGTAGTATGTTACGAAATTTAGAATAAATATTTAACATAAATTATTATTAATGATTACGTACAAATTTATTATTATTGTTGACTACAGATGAATATTAAATAAAGAACATGCAATGGTAAATAATAGAACGAAAAATGTAATAATATAAGAGTTCGGCGTACTAGAAACAGATACATGGATTTTCGGAACTTTTTTTGTTGTAAATGTTAAAAATGAGATACATTATAAAGTTCATATGATAATATCTATAATTATTAGTGAGAATTTAGTAAAAATCTTGTAAAAAGAAAAAATCTGATTTGGACAACACCTGACTTCTTTGTACGCCTATTAAGTTACATTTACACATATTTTTAAAATGAAAAGTACAAAAAAAATGTATTTCATTAAAAACTTCTGATATTTTATCATATTTTTTTTGTTATTGATTATTCATCGTAAAAATTTTTTTACAGTAAGAGGTTAATAATTATTATTAATAAATCAATATATTTAAATTAAAAAAAATATTTTGATTGCAATCGACTGAACCAGTCGATTCCAAAATTTCAACATCCTACGGCTAATCGTTTTTGAGTTATGCGAGGTACGTACGTACGTACGTACGTACGTACAGATGTCACTTTCGAAACTAGTCAAATTGGATTCAGGGATGGTCAAAATGGATATTTTCATTGAAGTCTGAAAATCGAAATTTTTCGCGATCACAATACTTCCTTTACTTCGTACAAGGAAGTAAACACAAATTAATAAATTTCATCTTAAAGCCTAAAAAATAAAGAATGAATTTATATTTAAATTAGAATGAATTTAATTAATTTATTTTTGATTGAGATCTATTAAAATTTAATTAATGATATAAAAAAATATTTATTATCATTTTAATTAATTTATGTACAATAATACAAAACTTTTTTTGGGATGGTAAAACCATTAATAATAAATAAAAAAATACAGTATATTTTCGGCCATTTTTCAGATAATTCATGTAGTTTTAAACAAATTTCTATTATGTGAAGATATTTTTGCATACTGTTTTTAATAAATTAGTAAAGTTTCAGCTTAATAATTCTAGAGGTTTACAAGTTACAGGGATGTTTTCAAAAATAATTATTTTTGTGGTTATCCTATTTAAAATCTGGTTTAATTGCTAAGCCATTTACATTAGAAAGCTGAAAAAAAAGTAAAAAACCATCTCCTTTAATGGGCAATATTTACATTGATTATTACATGATTTTATTAATAAAATGTGTTTATTTGAATAAAATTAACTAACAAGTGGTTGATTTTTTTCTTTATTAACAGTTACAATAAAGTTTATAAATAATTTTTGTTAAGTATGTGAATTTATTTAAACAAGAAATAAACATTAAAAAATAAACACACGACTGCCGAAAAAACATTGCTGAAAGTATTGTTGTTTTGTCCTGGTTTGGTTCCATCGTGATTTTGTATTAAATAGCAAATACATCGTTTGAACTTTTAAAAATCGGACGATTTTTTGCAGAGATATTATAAGAGCACCTCATTGCACCTCCAAAAACAGCGCCCCAGGGATGCCCTGTTTGTTACCAGTTGATGGTGATGATGATTGGTCTAGCCTCGCATGTGGTGCTCGCATCACCTTACCACGCTAGCCTCACACGAGGCTCATTATTAAACAGAAATTGTTAAAATTTAATTTTACATTATTTTATTCTATTTAACGTAAAATTAATTCTATTTTTGTAATTTTATTCATTCCATTGATCTGCAGATTCTTGAGGCTAAATTCACGTTTATATTTGCATATATAAAATTTTTCTAAATTTTCTTATTTTTTATTGTTATTTTCGTGTTCAATATTTACTTTTCCAATTATTCCTAAATTTTTTCCATGCTAGTTATATTATGTTTATTATGGCACTTACATTTGAAAAATCTATTTTTTTAATTTTTAAACGATCTAAAATATTCATTAAATCTATCCTTAAAAGACCTATTTGTTTTCCCGATATATATTTTTTCACAATTATTGCATTCTATTTTATAAATACCCGAAAAATCATATTTATTTTTTATTTTATTATTATAATATTTTAAATGTTTGATTACATAGTTATCGGTTTTGTTAGCAGGTTTATATTTTTTATCGTTATATGCGCATTAATCAATTTTTCTATAATTTTATTGTGTAGGAGTATTTTATATTTTCCTTACATTTGTTTTCATTTACGAGTTTTAATGTAGTGGTGTTTTATTATTTAAATATTTTGAATTTTTTATATATATTATCTATCAATGATGTATCATATCAATTTTTTATGGCAATATTCTTTATACTGTTTATTTCGTTATGCAGTTCCTTTTTATTGTTTGTGTATTTTACTGCTTTATTTATCATATTTTTAAAATATTAATTTTTTGAGTCCAAGATTGGTTAGAAAAATGTTTGTTTATAATAATTTTGTTTGAGATAGGTTTTTTATACATTGTAGTTAATATCTGATTATTTTTATGTTAATATTTACATCTAAAATATTTATTTTTCTATTATGTTGTATTTCATATGTACATTTTATTGTTTCACGGTAAGAATTTAATTTATTTAAAATTATTTCATATTCGTTAATTATAATCGGTTCATATGTAACTAAAAGATCATCCACGTGTCTCACCCGTAATAGAATTTTATGTACTTGATTTATATCATGAACTATTTTACTTTCAAAATCTTGCAGATAAATCTCCGCCATTACAGCGGATAATTAATAATCCATAGGTATAGTGTTTTTCTATGTATAACAGGTTCCATTAAATTCAAAATAATTTTGTTTACATTTATTTGTAATTATTATTATAATATTATTTATAAATTTTGGGTCTTCTCCTGCATTTATTAATTTGTTTTTTGTTATTGAAATTGTATAATCAATGAGAATGCTGGGGTACATACTTACATCGAAACTTATAATTTTGATTTTACTATTAATATTTAATTTATCAATCGATTCGTACTCGTATTTTATATTGTATTTATATTCTAAATTAAATCATGTTTAGATTATTTCATCAATAATTTTGGTAATTATATAACTGGGAGCGGTTTTGAAATTATTTAACGGTCTCATAGGGATACCTTCCTTATGCAACTTTGACAAACTAGTGAGTTTTGGGACATAAGGGTTATATGGTTATATAGTCTACTACGGTACGTATTTTAATTTATTATAATTAAATATTTCTTTGTATTTTACTATGAAGTCTTTTGTAATTGTTAAACATTTTTTAGTCGGATCGTTAATTTTTTTAAAACCATTTGTGTTTGTATAATTATTTATTGAATCATTATATTCATCAATTGAATTGACGACGGGAGTTCTTGTTTTATCAGATTTTACTATTATACAATTATTTCTTTGTAGTTACTTTTTAGTTTATATATTTTATTTTTATTTATTATTGAGTTTTCATTATGAATTAAGTTTTTCTTATTACTTTCATTTTTAATTTTATTACTTATATTATTTTGTATTTTTTCTTTTTCTTCATTAGTAACAATTAATTTTACTGATGTTATATTTCGAATCTATTATTGCGATTTTAATGATTTTATCTATATTATTATCTGTCAAATTAAATTTAAATGAATTTGCAATTATTAATTTTTCTTTTTCTATATTTATATATTTCGTCATTTATTGTTTAATAATTTTTGTTATAGATGTTATCATTCTTATATATTTTATTATTATCACTGTGTTTTTTTATCACATCATTTATCATTTAAATCATTTTTATCATTTAATTGTAATTTTAGTAGATCTTTTTAAATTAAAAAAAAAAATTGACAAATGTATGTCCTGTAAATATTTAAAGTTTTTTATATTTTGCTCAATAACCAAAGTTATTAAAACGTAATAAAGTGTAAAGATGTTGAATAGTAGGTGTAAATGGAAATAAAGATATACATACATACATATAGCCTATGAAACGTAAAGATTCCAAAGCGAGCGCATTCATCTAAATCGGTTTGGGTGTTGAGCTGCTACGGTGGAACAAACATACATACACCCTAAAAATAGTACACTCCTTTTTGGGCAGTCGTGTAAAAAAGAAAAATGTATAAATTTTGATTAATAAGTTTCCGGATTTAAAAAACAGGTTTTCATATTTATAGACAGATTTAGAAAGAAATATATAGAGGCAAAGACTGTAATGTAAGGCAAAGATTAATAAATATACAGTAAATAATTGAGAATAGAGAATGACGCAGAACGATAAAGAAAAAAATTTGGAGGAAAACTTGAGAGTAACAGTTAAAATGATTAATGGTAAAAAAGAATTAAAAAAAAATGAAATGAGTTAGATGTTAAACGAACAATGCGGTTTAAAAATATAGCCTCTTTTTTATGAATTAGTTCGCTGCAAAAGTTTTCAAGGTTTTTTCATTGGAATTTAATGAGATTGATTGTGAGATAATGAGGTATAAGTTTTATGAATAAGGAATCTTCTGAATATATGATTTGATCGGTTCGTATAAAGTACACAAATTATCTTTCATTTGGCATGTATGTATTTGAAATCAGAAGTACTATCATTTTATTCCACCACTTTGATTGCGTTTGCTGAGGTTTTATTGAACCCTAGGTAAAAGGATTACGGATAAATGACGCTTCGTTGTATTTACTGTTTAAAAAAATGTAATGTTCTATGCCTAAGAATTTAATGAGATTTCTTTCTTCTTAAATGTAATTTGCAATGACAATTAAGATGCGGTCTTGTTTTATTGTTATTATTTTGTTTAAATAAATGTAAGAAGAAACAATGGAGCTTTATAATGAATAAAATGTAATTTTTGTATTTGTGATACAAAAGCTCATGTCAATGTGCTTTGAGCTTGGATAATTGGACGACAAAAGACGTGAGTAGCGTAGTAAAAGGACGTGAGCCGAGGAGTAAACGTGAAAGAAGGGGGTACGAGGCAGTAGTTTTACGTGTACAGGGGGGTGAATTGCTGGTGGGGATGAAACGAGAATCTACAGTCGTACAAGTGAGACGGAAGATTTTGCGAGACCCAGGTGTACAGAAGCACCTCCCATTCATTACTCTTTCCTTTTTCTACTACCAATTATTGGCTCTCTCTGCCTTCTGATCCTTATTTTTATTTTAAACTAACATCCACTCCCCCTTCATTACTCCTTTATACTCATACTTTCTTTCAATTTATTTATTTAGTTTTTCCGTTATTTTTTTTTATTTAGCCAGTCGTTACAAATTTCTCAGAAGGTTATTTAAAAAATCATCCTAAAAACAAGAAAAAACCGGTACAGATTTAATATTTTTATATAAGAGTAAAATAATTTAATTTTGTCAAAAAATAAAAATTATTTTACAAATATATATTTTTACTTTTTATTTATGCAATATGATATGTTATAGGCGATCTGACAAAACATAAGTCGGTCATGAAAATAACTCGATCTTAACACAGACCACGAGAACCACTCATTTCACATTTTCCTCGGTATGCCTGGCATAGGATACTTGTTATTCATTTTATAGTTTTTCTGCTTTCTTTTCTTTAAGTTCGTTTTTCTTGCGCTCTTTTTCTTTATCTAGACGCAGATTTCTCACCTTCGGTTCTTGTGAGTAGTAAAGTTCATAATTTTTGTAAATCTATCAAAATATTAGATAAATATAAAATTAAAAAAAAATTAAATGAATGTAACTTAATAAGATAATAAAACGCAAGATCCAAAGAAAAATTCACGGGAGAACTCTCAAAATAATTCGAAATTAATAGTAGAAGATAAAGTCCATGGTTTCTCATCAACTCTTTTTAACTGTGTTTTAAAGAAAGTAATAAGAAAATGGAAAAAAGAAGATGGAAGAATTTGGATTACATTATCAAATGAAATTTTGTCTGAAGTTGAAAGGAATTAGGATGAACTACCTAATCTTTACAGATGATATTGCTGTTTTATCTAAGAACCTCAAAACGGCAGAATAACAAATAAACCGCCTAAACGAATTCACAAAGAAAGTAGGGCTAAAAATCTCCTACAAAAAGACAGAATTTTTGCATCAATAAAAACTAAAATTAGACATTACATTATGGTAATTAAACCAAAAGGCATCAAAGGCATTGGAAATCAGTGAAACAAATACAACAGAAAAAAAGGGAAAGAAATTTTTGAGGAAAAATCCTAACATCAATAAAAACAGGTGAAGACGATTATAAATTCAAAAGTAAAAGATTTTTTTAAAAATACAACAAAATACGAGAATATCAGAATCCATTAGAAAAAGAAGAGCCAAGTTCTTCGGCTACCTTATGAGAACGAATGATCTCACAGAACAATTTTCAACCATATTTATAACGAAAAGAACGAAAATCAATGGCTCTCAGCGGTTCAAAAAGATTTAAAAGAAATGAGAATATATGAAGAATAGTAACAAGACAGAACAATGTTCAGGAACCGAATTAAGATTTCTACGGGAAAGAATAAAAAGCCAACAACGACTGGTCAGAAAAAGAAGGCAAAAATTAAAGCGAAAAAATGAAAAACTATTGGAATATCAGGAAAGAAAACGCGCAGAAGAAAGAGAAATGAGTGCGCTACTTTAAGTAGTCCTAGGTCGGCCAAACTAAAAAAAAATAATAAATAAAAACCAATAAAATCATTTTAGAACCTCATAAAATTGAAAAAATAACAATTTTTCATTTATTTTTATAATTTTGAAATCGGAGTCAACATATGGAAAAGTATTATTTTTCAATTTCCAGTCAGAAGTTTTTGAAATCAGTTTTAATTTTATAAAAAAGATTTATTTTTTTTAAATACAAAAATTATAATTTTGAAAAAGTAACATAGTTTCGTTATATACAATAATTACTTTAGGATTTTTTATTGTAATTCTGTTTTGAAACCGTAACAAAAAAGTAACTAAATATCATTGTTTAATTAAAATACTTTGGTTGATTTATGTTACGAGTAAAAAAAATAGAAGTAATGATAATTTGTATTCCTGTGTTGAAACAGTTTTTACTGCTTTAATTTTTTCTAAAATACTAAGAACAAACACAATGGAACTTAAAAAAAATGTTTGAACTAATAATTACATGTTATAAAGGTGTACAGGATATTCATTTATTTTGTTGGAATAAACGGGGCATTGTTAAATAGAAAAATGGAGGTTATTATTAAAAGTTAAAAAAAAAGAGTAAAAGAAAAATAGAAATACGAGAAAATGAAAGAATGTATGTTAAAAAAAGAAGTATAATGTTAGTAGTAGACCTTTCCCGGGAACTAGTTAAATCGAAATTTATGATTCGTCGAGTTTTCCTTGCGTAATTTACTGTTCTTCTCATGTAGTTTATATCCCAATATCTGCCAACTAATTTTTTTTCTTAAATTTGTGTTCAAATGTTGTAGCATGCGAGGGTTCATTTATATTTTTGCGTGTGTGTGTGTGGGGGGGGGGGAAATAGAAAGCGAAATAGTTACATTTAATATTTGAATAATCCTTATATATAAAGCTGAAAGTGTGTCTGTTCATTTATTCTCATATCACGCGAGAACCAACCGACTGATTGCTGATAAATTTGCAGGATACATTCGTGTTATCCTGTAGAAGGTTTTAAGCCATGGACCGGGATCCTAGACCCATTGAGGGTGAAGTTGTGAATTAATGATATTCACTAAAGAAAAAGAAATTAACCTTTTTACTTCGCTAATATATTTCTGTCACTATGGCGACAAATGTAATTTGTGAAGTTTTCCTTGTCAAAGGTTTGTGTAGTTTAGTTACTACTACCTTTCATCCGAAGGTCCTGGGTTCGAATCCTGATCAGGCATGGCATTTTCACCCGCCACATGTAATCCATCTCATCCTCTGAAGTTTTATCTAACGGTGGTCTCGGGGGTTAAAAAAGAGTTACTATTACCTGTCTTTTGTAATTAAGTTTCTTTTTCAGATTTCTATAAAACCTGATTACTTTAATTTATTGTTATTTATTAGTATTATTCTCACAACCGTGAGGGTAATTAACGATGCAGAGGTCCTGGGGGGCCGATCGGCTAGTAGCGAATAATATGTTCATAATGCGATTATAAGTTTAAGATACCATCGTGGTATAGAAACTGTAAGTTTCCTCGTACTGATAGGACTCCGTAATTTGCGTAAATGCGTAATTAAAAAAAAAAAAAAATTAATTTTCGTCAATTAAGTCCGACTACCTATCGAGTTATATATTGTTGAGTGGCTAATTACTTGGAATTAAGATTTTCTTGGTACTTTTTGACTTTAGTTAATTTTACTTTCTGGCTTTTGGTAATTTCTGACATTGGTTCAGTTACACCCAAGTAATTATACTAATTGAATTACAACATTTAAATTAAACATGTTTTCAGTTCTGTTTCGTAAATCTAATTCCTTTCTAGTACAGTAATATTGTCTTGAATCTTCAGTTGTCATGAAGGGACCTTTGTGTTTATTATACAATATCCACTGTTATAATGAAAGAGATTTTGTGATATTTTTTCTTTATTTTAGAAATTTATGCTTTAAAAATGTTATATGTATGTATAGTACATATATATATATATATATATATATATATATATATATATATATATATATATAAAATTTAAACCGCGAAATTATGTTCTTCACCCCACTATCAGAGAAAAACCGCAAGTCTTTTTATGCATTTCTTCCGGTTTAGTTAACACTTCACATCTGAACCCAGGTCTAATTTTTGTCGAATAGAACGGAAGATTGGGAAATCTATGAGCGAGTGGTGTACGAATCATTTTACATGGCACGCTTCACAGTTCTGCTGAGGAGAGCCGAACAGGTAGGTATGGATAAGCCTAGGGTGTCCAATCCTCAGTCAAATTAGGATAACTTGGTGTGTTCCGTTGCTTGAGGTAAAAGGTTTCTCGAACACGTTCTCCCGAATGCTCTGTAAGGCCGTGAGAGAAATTAGCAGCCAGAACTTATTCCACTGAGAACGTAGTTTAACACGGACCGTCTTGATTAAGTAGCTCTCGCATGTTAATTCTAGTCGGAGGCTGTGTGCTGCCGCTCTCTTGGCAACCTCAACAGCCCGTTCGTTCCAGAGGTTGCCGCAAAGGCCAGAGACTCATACCAATACCACAGTCTTATTCATTCTTGAGAGGGTATCATAAATTATTAACCCTCTGTCAATGTCAGTCGTTAGTTGTTATAACAACTGCGACTTTACTACGTAACGGACGTTATGTAATAATTACTTTTACGCTATGACGACCGGTTGTTATGATTTTAATATTTTTTAACTTATTAATATAATTTAAATATTTAAATAATTTAAAATTTTTAAACTGAAGTAAAAATTTTTCCTGATGATGGTCGAATGACCGAAATACTTAAAATAAATAAATATTAATAAATAAGTACTAATGCGGATGAATAAAACGGTAAGATGAATTTTAATTTATTTTATTTATACATAGATAATTCAGTAATAACAGTAAAAAAAAATAAAAAATATCAAACGTTATTAATGAAATGAAATTTTATATACTTTTCATTAATAAAAAAAATGTGTATATGTAATTTAATAGGCGTACAAGGAAGTCATGTGGTGTCCACATCAAATTTTTTTAATATCATTTTCAGCTTATTTAAATTTTCCATTAACGAGAAAATTGTTATTAATAGCAAGTAAATTTAATCACCTCTTACGCATTTATATAGTTTTTAAAAATTGTAATAATTATTTTTTTATAATTTTTAAACTAATTAATAACTTTTTATTATTATTTTTTTTTAATAAAATTTTAATGAAAAGTGTATTGTTTTGAAAAAAATTACTAAATGATTTTTATGTTACTATTAAGTTGATTTTAGTTAAAAAAATTGAACTTACTTTTAATTATGATTAATTTTTATTTTTTTAATGAAGTTCTTAATTTCATACTTAAGTATTTAATATTATCATCTATCACTTTTTGAAACACTTCTACCTCTATGATATTTCTTTATTTCATTTATTTTTTATCATTTGCAAATTGCAGACAGCTCAAGGTCTTTTAAATCGATCAGTCATGAACGTTTATATTTGTTTCCGTAGATTTTCTTATTATGTAAAGGTGTAATTGACGCAATTATTAACAATCTTCTAAGGATATCATCGTGTTTTATATTCTAAAATAATCTGCTTTAGGTACTTGGCCTTTACGTTCTATTTTATAATTATTTTTTTTCTATTTATTCTATAAATAAAATTCTCTTTAGAAAAAAAATCAATAAAAACATACGTATTTAATTAAATTTTTGTTTTTGGGAAATTGTAAACGAAGAAGAATATAAGTAATAGAAAAAGAAGTTATGCGTATATAAAATTAAAGAAATAACAGGAAAGGTGAAAATGATTAATTCTGTAATAAATATTTTTATTTGTACCATATTAATGACAGAAAGCTGAAAATTGAGAAAAATACATGAACATTTAGATACAGTGTAGAGAGAAAGATCTTTGAATTCAATCGCAATACAAGTATCACAACAGGTGATCGGTGTGATGGTGCTAACCTCTCGTTCAACAAAAGGTTTTCGTAATATGGAATGGAATTGAACAAAACAAATGTATTAAAAAATAATAATTTCAAGAAAAATGAGAACGGTAACTTAAGATAAATTATAAAAAACTCGTCTTTATATTGTTGAGAAAAGGTTTTTTCCAAGATAATACGAAACTGTTACAAATTAAAACATTGTTTTCATTTTTGTCTAAATTACCATAAAGTACTGGTAGGTTTGATTATAATATCATATTGCATTTAGAAAGGATAAAGCCCGGCCCATCTTTAAGCAACAGCACTTAAATAATACGGCTCGTTTTGGAAACGGTCAGGCAGGAATCAGTATCTTCAGAGTGATAAATGCATTTACGTTCACCAAATAGGAGATCTAGAGATCTGACAAGTCTCAGGATCTTTATCATCGAAACCCCTTTCTTCTTCTCTTGATGACAATCCAAGGATTGGTTTCCACTTGATCTCCGATCTTCCCGATTTTAAGCAAATATCTTTAACTCTCTATAAGTACCACATCCCATATCTTTCATAATCCGGTCATTATACGTGATCCTCGGTCTTCCTATGGCACTCTTTTTTTTCATTATTTCTTAACAAATGGCCTTCTTTGTTTAGATACTTTGTAGAATTTAATCTGAAACCGACTCATAATCAATAAGTAGATCAGAATATTTTTTATTCAGGCTGGAAGTAACAAATTATTAATCAAGGACTTAACCAATTATTACTGAATAGTCGGTCTCCGTGGCGCGAGTGGTAGCGTGTCGGTCTTTCATCTGGAGGTCCCGAGTTCGAATCCCGGTCAGGCACGGCATTTTCACACCAACAAAAATTGTCATTTATCTCATCCTCTGAAGCAATACCTAACGGTGGTCCCGGAGGTTAAGCAAGAAAAAAAAGTCTTCCGGTGGAAGTGAATTAATCAAATTATTATTGAATTCTTATCTACGGCTTAAAGTAAAATATTTATTTGTAAGGGAAAACCGCTATGCGTATCTATTCAAATAATCGAATCGTCTATTCGAATAATCGGTTTTTGAAATTTTTTTCTCGATGAATTAATTAATTTTAGAAGCTTTGAAGGTTATACGTGCAAATTTACTCGGTTACAATTTTTTTCTTTCGCAAAAATAATTAATAAGATTATTATCTTTAATAGTTAAAAGAGATAATAAACAAAGATGTTAGCGCACCAGGAGAGGATGCCGTAGGAAAGGTTATCCGAGAAGGTATGGAGATATGAACCTATAGGTCGAAAAGAGATGGGAAGACTAAGGAAGCGTTGTGACACGTTGAGGCATTTTTTTAAATCGGAATAGGCGATTCGTCTATAGAAATATTGTATTTTCTTTAAGTTATACATTTATAATAAATATCTAAACATCGTCGTTTAACAGAAAAAATGAAATAAAATATAATTTTAAACACATATTAATGGAAAGATAATTACAAATTTGTTACCATTTAGCTGAAACTGCTTATTATTCTACTTTATTGACATCACAGTTCTAGTTGACTCATAGTCAATAAATGAGGTATGGATTTTTGCTTCATTTTTCAACGTTTTATGACCCAGGGATCTCAAAAAAAGAAAAAAGTGGGGAATAATCTTCGTACTTGTACATGTAGTGCGTACAATGAAAATAAAAACTTGTGTTGGAGAAGGTCTAGACTTAACATTTACACCTACTTGAAAACATTCACACCTATCTAACAGAACAACAATAATAATCATTGCAATTTTTTTATGCACGTTCACTTTATTAGAGTTTTCCCGGTTTATTAGTTGTAAGTCATTATTACGTAATTTGTATTAATAATTCAATAAATAAAGACTGCAAAAACAAGAATTTTAATTCGGGTGTATTTTTAAACTAGAAAAATGTTACTAGTGATTGAACGTATATTGTATCCGTAATTACGCTAAATTTGAAGTACAGTTATTGTACAATATTTAGAATTTTCCAATTCTTTTTTTTGTACGATTGTTTTCATTGCTGATTGTGCTATTATTATTAACACTTACTAGAAATTTGCATTATATGTACAGTTTCTCTGCAAGTTCATTATCTTCTCTGTTTAATCGGAAGCCGCTTTCACTGCCACGTCTAAATGTATGATAAATTAATCTGTCATTTCGTCGATTAGTGGTTCCGTCTTCTTATACAGTTGAGGTTTTTTTTACATGTTCGCAGTATGGTTTCCAGTCATCCTTGTTCCTTTAATTTATTTTTCCTCATCTAATTTTTTAATATCTGATGTTAAAAATGTTGTGTTATTATTACCAACATATCTTTTCACAGCCGATAATATTATCTCGATCGGATTTAAATCGGGATGGTAAGATGGAAGTCGCAGAACCTGATGTACGCGTTTTTTTAATAGTTCATCAAAATGATACTTTATTTTTGAATTTCTATGCGATTTAATTAAGTCATACAGTTACGGTTTTATCATTGCTTTATCAAAAGGAATATTGTTTTTGCCATTTTAATCGTATAATTTTACCTACGTTTGAATTCGGAGGCTTCTCTAGAAGTAATATTGTGTACGGCACATTATCGGTAACAACCATTGACAGGAATTATTTTTTCAGATGCCCACTCCATGAAATTGTTGATGCTGACGTAATAGTCACCGTTTTTTGAACTCGTTTTCCAAGTTAACATTGCGTTCAGAATGAGTAATCCCCAATTCTCCGCCAGCGTGGATTATGTTTAACCGATCACCTTTATTAATCGGCACTTTTAATTCTGCACCGCTGTCATCCGGCCATAATTTTGTCGTCGAATAAGACGTTAAAATATTCGTCCAAATAAACAATCGAAGAATTTTATTTTCTGTAATCGGTCATTTTTCTTAAATATTCAATTTTCTTCCATCGGATGTCTTCTTTCTCAATCAAAAGTTTCCTATTATAATTATTAGTTTTACACCACTTAAACTCGAACTCTTTTAGGATAGTTGTAGAACATTTAAATTGAATGCTCTTTTGAAGTTCTTTGCGTAATTTATTTAATGTAGGCAGTTCATTGTGTTTTGCGTGAAACTTGTACTCTGTTCGTCTTACAATGTGCCTTGATCGTAACTGTCTAATCCACCAACCGGTCTTGAACGTTGTTTATACCTTTTTGGTGTACCGAATAAGCACGACTGCGTTTTAGATTTAAAAAGATCTAGGTTTTCTTTTCGGATTTTTTCAACTTGTGATTTTGAATTTCCATAAGCTGCAGCTGCAGCGGTTCTTTCTTCACATCTTTGAATGGATATTAAATGTTTGTCACCTTTTAATTTACCTAACTTTGTAGTTTCTTTCTTCATAAAATTGTATACATTATTACCTATTTCATGAGCTTGGCTACGGAGCTTTTAATTCTCTTCATAAACAACTCGTACAATAAATATTATCTTAAATTTGTTCAGGAATTCCACCCGCTCTACCCAAAAGATACCGCCTATCCTCCGCCAACTAACCGTCCGCCATTCATGTTATTCAAAATATTTCATTAAATGAAATATTTTAATAACCTTTATTCGTATAAAGAGGCAATTCATTTTAAGATTCACCTGATGCAATAATAATAATTTATTAATACATCATAAATTATTCATTTTTTTTACTGTATACAGTAAGAAATATTTATAAGTACGCTAAATATTTTTAAATAAATTATTGTCTGAAATTATACAAAATGATTATTAACTTTAAAGAATGTGGAAAGAATTTTTACTATTTATTAAAATAACAAAACCCTCTGTATTGCAGAATTGTATTTCTGAATGAGCCTAATGTTACGAGAAAAGAGTAATATAGTGCCCTGCAGAACAGTAGTTCTGCAGGCATGCAGTATGTATGCCTTGCGCCAGCAAGCATCTATTCTCATCGTATGCACTATACATACTTATGTATGTATGTACGTGTGTTGGCGTGTTTGAAGCTTAGTAACATTTGACTGGATCAATCGATTTTGAATTATGACTCATATATAAGACAATTTGTCGGTAAATGTTTGGGATCAATATTTTTATTGGGTGGGCTAGATATTTTCTTTGTGGTTTAATTTTCTCAAAATTTTGCTAATATATACCTGCTTTACATTAAGCTCATTAATTTAACATAACATGCAAATTTGCTCATCTTACCGTTAAAAAAATTTTTTCCCAGATTCTCCCCTTCTCCAAAAATCGAAAAATTTTCCTTTTATTTATTGAAATTTTCAAAATTGTTTTGCTTTATTTGAACTTTTTATAATAATATTACAATAAAATTTCATCATAATTTTACCCTATCCTAAAAACAATCTTAGATAAATTTTTACCGGTTGTAATTTTATTAGGGAATTTTTTTCAGTTTCTTCCATTTAACATTGTAAACGTAGATAAATCAAAACAGATTTCTTGGGAGGTGATTTTTAGGACAGTGGTCAGAAAAAAAAATATTTTTGAATTTTTTTCACGTATCATTTTTCCAGTATGTAAGAATAAATAACTATCGCCAGAAAAGTAATATAACTTTGTTGTCAGCTTCTTTTTTTTAAATTAATTACTTCATAATTCAAGGTTTCATAAATTAAACCTTCATTTTAGCGAACGTTTTGAGTGACAAACAGTAAAGAAAAGAAAATTTTCATTGGAGTTTAAAAAAAATCATTGTTTTTTTTTATGTATCGATGATATCTGAAAAAAAACCGCTGTAAATGAATTATTCTGCTATATTATCAAAATAAAACTGGAAAATTACGTCTAAATCGATATTTACACTTTTTTCAAACAGAATACTGACAATATCGAGTAGGTGTTTGTTATTAGTAAAAAGTGTAACTATTGGCCGATCTTAGTTACTTTAACCTTCATATTTGATAATAAATAAAAAAATAACTCCATTTTTTTTTCTGTTTCGTACTGATATACAATGTACGTTATGAGTCGTATAAAGATTATTGATTATCAATTTCATTTATTTGCTTATTATCATTAGTTTTGTTGACTAAAGGTTAATATTTCTTTCTGTAAACATATTTAATTTAATGAAAAAGAGTAGAAAAGAAATATAATGAATATCCAGTAGTAGATAAAAGTTGTTTTAGATATTAGAAAAATTTGGTATGCGTTCTTATTATGGGTAGGTTATATATACGTACATAATGTAAAATACACTCGATATCAAGGCTCATTTGCGTCACGGGTCGTTTGTAACGAGGCAATCTAATTTTATGGTCTTAATGATGGGATGAAATTAGGCTCATGTTATATTACCGTATATATATATATATATATATAATATTTATATTTACCCTTAACCTATTTATTATAGAAGTTTTATCCTTATCAAAAATGTCAACCTTCTATTTAATAGATTAATGAAAAAAGTAAATATAATTTTTTTTTAAATTATCGTCATTTAATATTTTTTCTTACGTAATCGGATTAAAAAATGAAATTGGATTGATAATAAAAATTTGTAGTTTAGGTATTATAATAATAAATAATAATAATGCTCCTCTGCCCGTGTTGGAAAATGGCTGCTATAGGATTTATTACGATTTCGCGGTCCTCACGGATATAAGCCAGTGGCCCACAATCGCCCAGATATTTTTGTGATTAAAAAACTGGAAAACATCACCTGGATCATCGATGTGGCAATACAACTGGCATCTAACATCCAGAAGAAATATGCCGAGAAGCTGTCAAAGAACAAGGATTTTTACAGGTTGAAGGTGAGAAGAAACGACAAAGTTCTACCTGCTGCTTCTCATGTCCTCACCTTTAACAGACCAACCCTGCCGGAGAAAGTACGTACAGAAATCCACAGATTGATTAGCGGAACCTTGTTCACAATCGCAGTGAATAAGCTTATTCCGCTATACCATCCGATACTGGAAGAAAGTTATATATGGACGACCTAGTTATATTATATATATATATATATATATATATATATACAGTTATAAAGTTATATATATACAACCTATAGACGGCTATTAACAAACTCGTCGAAGTAGTAAATGTGAATGGATTCCGGTTTTCAACTGAGAAGACTTGTGTGCATTTCACAAAAGATCGGCATATAGAGGTCCAGTTTTGATAATGGACAACAATATTATTGGATATAAAAAAACAGTTTGTTTCTTAGGTCTCACTTTGGACAGATACCTTTCACGGAGGGCGTATGTAACAGAACCAGTAATTAAGTGTCAGAAAGCCCTAAATGTCATCAAGTGCATGTCAAATTTGAATTGGGGCTCTGATACAGAAGTATTGTTGAGAATTTACAAAGCATTGGTCCAATCTAGAATAGATTACGGATAATAGCGTATGGCTCCGCCAAAAGGTTTCATCTTAAGGAACTCGACGTGATTCGTAACAAAGGAATCATGCTTGCTACAGGAGCTTTCCGTACCAGTTCGATTGACAGAATATTGTCAGAAGCAGGAGTTATGCCGTTGAACTACAGAAGGAAAACAATCCTGCTAAGATATACAGCTTATGTCTTGGCCTTCCCAAGACATACAAATTTTGTTTGCTTTTATAAACACAGTTTGGCTGAACAGTATCGGAAAAGACCCACTTTTTCTGGACCAGCTGGAATAAGGAGAATGGAGACCTGTGAAAGCTACGGTATTTACCTGCAAGAAGTTCTCCCGGTCTCCAGAAGAAACGCCCCGCCGTGGTTGATGTCTACGGTGGAGGGCCGCATAGACTTGAAGGAGACGATAGAACAGGGATTACCAGATATTTACATTCCAAATGCTTTTCGACGACTGATTGTAGAGTTTAAAAATTTCACCCGTGTCCGTGTATTCACTGATGGATCGAAGACTGAGAACGGTGTCGGAAGCTCATTAGTCGTATATGACGAATACCACTTTTGGGCTTATCTGCAGTAGCCAGTGTATACACAGCAGAGTTATACGCAGTTCAGCAAGCTCTTCGTTATGTATTACATTACAACGAAGAGAGAGTGCTTCTCTGCTCCGATTCCTTAAGTGCAATCACTGCTTTAAGGAACGGTTTCACGCATGATGCATGTTCAGGATATATTGGCAGTTTTTTAAATTTTGGAGATAACTGCAGGTTATATGCAGGAAAGGTAACAAATTTGCTTTACTAAAATCATCTCTAAATTTTTTCTGAAGGAAATCGAAATTGTTTTTTTCGTGAAATCCCCACCCCGTGAACGAATTTACGTATAGAAATATTTGAGCCAAATTTGAAGAAAATCGGTTCGGTCAGTCCTGATGTGACACATACATACATATGTTTTTTGGTCTAGATCTAGATGAACTAGTCAGATCCTAAAACGTAAAGTTTTGCAAAAAGCCCGATACCCCATTTTTGATATTATCACATACTTTCTCCTTTAATGTAGCTATTTCAATCGCATTTACCGGGAATTTATTTGAAAATGTATTTTTTAGGAGGATCCGAACAGAACGTGTTTTTAGAAGTGATTTCGAAAGAATTACTTTAGGAGATTACAACTTCAAAAATTCATTACGAGATTATCCTAAATTTATACGTGCTATTTACCATGAAGTTTTACATTTTTACTCCTGAAAAAAACCCCTTCATTTCACTCCTGAAAAAAAAATACCCCTTCATTTTCAAATTAACAAAACCGAAGCATAATAAGGAAAGTGAGAAATGAAGCGGTTTCTTTTTGCCTTCTTCGTTCGAATATAACATACTGTTGTACACTAGAATGCCAAACTTATAAAAACTTCAGATGATATTCAACACTACAAGGGTAATCTTCAATCTGTTTACCGCAGGAACTAGCTTTATAGTGGATATATTCTCAGAGAAGGAAATTCTGATCGGTATTTCTTCTACGTCAGGTGCTTTATATGTGTTTCAGCCATAATAAAAACTGGAACAGTTAGTGTAAACTTTACTCTGTAAAGCAACATTTGAAATAAATCTACAAAATGTTAAATCGTAAGATCTGATTGATTTCATGTTTTACCTTTTTTTTCAAAACCATACATCTTCGCAAGTACAATACGAACAGAGAAGACACGCTATGTTGGGGTTTTAACTGATTAATTATTTTAGATTAAATAATAAACTAAACTTATGATGATCAGATTTTTTATTAAATTAATTAAAATGTATTGTTACTGATTTGACGTGGCAGGGGAGAACCCGACATGACATTTAGATGTTAAATTAAATAGATTCTTTACAAGTATAATGGTTGGCTATCCGAAAAAAAATATAAAGTTTTAGAGATCTATGATTTGTTAGAACAGTTTAAAATACTTTGACGGATAATAATTCAAAATTTGAAACTAATTATGGATTTTGTCTCATAACCAAAGCCTTTCGAATGAGAGAGCATTCCAAAGGATTTACTTTGGTTATGAGAACTCTAAAAAGGGTACGATATAGGATTTGACTAAAACATAAAGATCTCTTAAATAGTGTCTTAAAAAAATTAAATGGACATCTAGAAAAATCAGAACCTAACAGCATAAATATTTAGAAATACTTATGTGGTAATTTGAAAATTTGATGGTTCATACCCAAGAGATTTTTCATTAAACTTAAATCCAGTTAATGAACCGACTGTATACGTACAACAGCAGAAATGTATGCATTTGAAATTTGTAACAGATTTCATTACAATAATAATTTTTATAAAAAAATTATATATATATATATATATATATATATATATATATATATATATATAAAACCATTAATATAAACTTCTTTATTAAAAGAAGACTGACTTTTCGTTATTTTATTTTGTGTAAAACATTTGTATAATTATTTTGAACAATTTTTTTGCCCAAGAAATAAATCATTCATCAAATGAGAAAACTAAACGAAGTATAATTTAAAAAAAAAATGTAAATAACGAGTAAACCCTATACACAATCAACTTTTAATTTACCATAGTGAAAAATACATCACTGCAAAGTCAATATAACCTCAAATTGAGGTAACGATGTCTGTTGTCGACCTTAAATTGAGCGTAACTGAAGAACAACTCAACTAATCTTCATAAAACTTTCACTTGCACAACATCAGATACACTACTACAGCATACCCAAACTTCAATAAAATTGATCCAGTAGTTTTGGAGATTTTCGAGCCACAAATTTTATACGTAGGCCTCTCTCTCACTTTCTATCGATTAAATTTTAAGAGAATGGTATTTTAATCATCCTCATCCTCAAAATGTAAAGAAAATTCAATTTTACCTCCCAATCCTGTTGCGCAACCGAAAGTGATACCGTACTTTTCTTCGAAAATTCGGTAAAAACCCTTATTAATATAAAAACCTAAAAAAAATCTTGTGAATACAGTTAAAACTTTTTTATTTTTAATTGCAGAAAAAAGCAAAAATCTGATAAATTATTAATTATTACATCTAAATCGGTTATACATGAAACGTCACATCTATACGATAAAGAATAAACAATAGAAGATTAGTAATTCAAATAAAATTATAAATATATCATAATTAACAGAACTTATTATCGGTAAGTTTTTTAATTTCCTTAAAATTTAATTATTTACTTTGATAACTTTATTAAATACATTTTAATAAAAATATTAATAATTTTTATTATATTAAAGGTTTCGTTACTGGAATAATTATTTCTATCAGTATTATTTTCTTGGATTTTAAAATTCTAAGATTCAGATAGAGCGTTACAAGTAGTGCAAAAAAGTGTTTTTCCTTTTTTTGATATCGCACGTTAGAGATTGGTAATAATGATGGTCAAGGTGTGAAAAGTTTGATCAGTTTTTTGGGGATTTTAAAATTTTAACTTCGGATACTTTAAGATCGCCAAAAAAATTGAATACGAATGGCTTAAGAGACAAAATCAAGAATTTGGTCAAAATAAGGATTATATTATATGTATGCATGGATGTTATCTACATACACATTTTTATTGCCACGTGTTATTGAGAGTGAATCTATAAAATGTAAAGGTTTTTTCATATTCTTTAACAGTTCACAACTTTTAAAATTTTATAACATAAAAATGGAAAAAAAATTTTTTTTCTAAGTATGTAATGAAAATGACGTCAATTGAAATAATTTGTTTATTATTAATGTATTTGGACATATAAGTGCATACATCTATTTATATGTATATAATTAATAAATATTAATATAATAATTAATAGTGACTCAACAGCAAACATATTTCAGTTTGACCGCCATGTTAATTATGATAAATATATTTATTAGTCGTCCAACTGAAATATGTTTACCTTTGTTTTACTGGTTATTATTGATTATTAAATTAATTGTAAAATATATTTCAAAATATAGAAAGATTTCTTCCTTTGTGAATGAAGATAATATAGTATTGTTTCCCGTAAGCGTTTACATTCTATCTTACCATTGCAATGCGCTTAGGAGTAAAGCATCCTGAGGTAATAATAATACTAGTCGAAGTCTCTCTCTTTCTTTCAAAGTAATGATGTTAATTATACAGCCGATTATAAGAATGAAAACGGAGTAAAGATGTCGCTTGAAGAAGTATTACTTATATTTCACTAGGAATACCGTGCTGGTACGCAACAGCATAATTATGAAGGTCAATAAATAATTAAAGATACAGATTGCAACGGAGCAAAAACGGTTTATTTAATCAATGTGATATTTTTTTCACTTTTCATCATAAGTTCTAGCACATTTGTCCCATATCTATATCAGTCTATGTATCCAACATATGCATCCAACACTCTTGGAATCCAGCTCGCGGTTCTTTTACGGTAACTCGTCGATAATTATGTTACGAACTGTACGGATACTTTCTTGTAATTTTTCATCTGTAATCCGTCAGTCTTATGAAAGTCTGTGTGAGTTTAAAGCGCTGAAGTTGAAACCTCAATCGGATTAAGGTCTTTAAATTTTTCTACTCGCTTGTAAACCTTTTGTGGTTCATACATCATACAACTTTTTTCGTATTGTTTGCTAATACGAGAGTAAATTTTAAGCGGTTTTTTTACCTTCGTAAAGCAAAAAACGGATCTCTGCACGCGTTATTCACAAACCTCAAGAGGACTTGCTATCGTAGAATTAGAGTTTGAGATTATAAACAAAAGAATCTATTTTAACAGCCGATCAAAATTCGTCACAGAGTTACCGACTTACCGTTCTGTATCGTAATCCTCTTATGAACTGTTCTGCCTCCGCAGCTGTTTGTCTTGAATGCGACCCTCGTATTTTTCTTATTAAAGGAAGCGTTAGGAAACTGCTACACTTTTTCTACTTTTAATAAATCTTTCGTGGAACGTTTATTATACTTGTGAATAGATGTGCCTATTTTATTTTAATCTTTTTTCCTTAGAAGACGCCTTAGAATTTTTGTGAACTCCAGTATAAATAATAAATACAAGGAAAATTTTTATATACCGATTTCAGAAGTCGATGATGTAATAATTAAAAAATATTTTTAAACAATCAGAACCGGATATTACAATTTTTTTATTTACGGATTAGGGATAATTAACATTATATTAGATCGTTTTTACAAAGGAAATATAGAATAATAATAATTTTTGTAGATAAATTTGTAGAAGATTTTCTATTAATAATAAAAAAAAATGCTAAAAAACAGGTTATCAGGTTAAGTGGTTCATCGGGAATAATTCTGAAAAACTAACTTTTTAAATAAATCGATTAAGAATAATATTTCTTTTTAACTTGATGTTCTTCAGTTAAAAAAAATCATTAACGTTCATTAGAACGTCAGATTTAAGCGACTGTTTATTTTAAGATTTTGATTTCTTAATATAAATACATGTATTAAAATTCAATCCGTTCATTTCTGAAATCGAGTAGCATGCTTATTTCGTTATAATTTACAACTAAATTAATTTATTTGAAGCTGGATTAATTTGATGATAGTTTATGTATTTATTTTTTTAATTATGTTTATTTATTACTAATTTCTTATTACTAAATCTCACAATTAATTAAATTATGAAATCAAAAATAAATATTTATTCTGTAATCAGCAGAATTATGTTCTTATTTAAATTAAAAAAATATTTAATAACTACACTTTTAAAATATTCATTATAATTATATCTGAACGTTCTATTTATTAACCCGTTCTTTTGATGTTATTTACCACAATAATTACTTTATATTATACGAGTTAAATATTTCATTAAATAAACGGGTTAAAAAAAAGTTAAACAAAATTAGATGTACACAGATTAAAAGCTTGTTGTTCCTTTTTTTATTTCTTTCTCATTTTGATAGTCGGGGTCGATTCGTTGTTAAACATCCTACGTAAACCTTACGATGCGATCGCTAATGTGTGGGCAGATAGAACGGTATATAAAGCGAAAAAGTAAATAAGATTAAAAGGAAAAAATGAACTTCTATTATATGAAATCCGTCTTCTTGGAAGTTTATTAAATTTACTTATATTTGTAAATTTTTTAATTTTTATGTAAAAAATTTGGATTAAAAAGTTAAAATTATTTTTTCTTGTGCGGAGACGTAGAATTTCTCGGTACCTGTTACTAAGTACTTAGAGGAGAATAGAGTAGACGTACTTAGAGTCTAGTTAGAGTAGACGTACAAAATTTATCCACGTAAACTTTATATAATTAACGTGCAGTTTTTTTGATTTATTAAACAAGAAAAAGGGTGTAGATGTAAATTTACTCGCTTGCCTACGACTAGCTCGAGTATTGTTTGAAACTATTTTAAAAAAAGTTGACGACGAAGTTGTAATACTTTCCTGGCGTCGGTTCTTTTTTCTTATACGGTGGTAAAATAATAATACGTGAAAAAATATTAAAAAATTTAAAAAAGTAGTATAGTTTACTACTTTTTACTGTTTGTATACTTGTATCTTATTATGAAGTTGGGTTATGTTCGGAAAATTTTGAGAAAATTGACCCTAAAGATACTATTTACCCCCCTCGTCAGAGATTTTTATCCCAAAATTATACCAAAAAATTGCCCCGTATACGTAAATCTGAGTCAAATTTCATCAAAATAGGTTTAACCAGCCAAAGGTTGCTAAGCTTCAAACACACCAACACACGTACGTGCGCACATTTCCCCCTATGTTTTTGTTTTCTGAGATCCCTGGGACATAAAATATCGAGAAGGGAAAAAAACTCTTACGCCATTTTTTGACCAATTACCGTACTTTCCTTCTTGCAGCACAGCTATGATGCCAGAAAAGCAAAACTAAAGCGTTGGAAACCATTGTTATATTTGATTGGAATATTTTTCTAAAGATTAAGTTTTTTATATTTTAATATTATCAGTAATAACTATCATACTTAAATCAGAGATTTCTTTAAAGTCAAATTACTGGTGCTGGAGTTTTTATACTGCATTTTAGAGAATTTATTGATCGACCGAACAAAAACCTATTTTAAATCGATATTTTTAAATTTTGTCAGCATGACGTGACGCACTACGCACTACACGTGTTTACCGATATTAATTAAATGTTGTTTCTGTCTTTTTTCGAAAAATGTTTAATAAAATTTTTTCGTTTCAAATCGAAAGCAAGTACAATTTTAGACTTTATAATTTTAAAATTTAAAGTTATCAGCTTAAACAGCGGTCTAATCAAACAACTCTCCGCTCCGGATACTGCGCACCTAACCGTAGGAAATAAATAATAAAAATAATTGTTTACTCGTGTGTTTCTATTTAATCGTAAAAGATTCATCCATATAAACTTTCGCGTAAAAGTTGTTGTTTTTATGAATTGCATTGCTCAGCGCTGGCATCGGGATATTATGGAAATACCTCCTTGACAGCGCCATCAGTCAGTGATTTATGGGCGGGGAGCGGCTGGAGATATTACTTGTAATATTTCCAATATTACAAGTAATATGGTTGCTGCTAGTACCTACTAAAAGTTATATCATTCATTCCGTTTTGTACTTGGTTTTAATTCTTACTTCACCGGCTCGTTTTTCTGTAGAACGCAACTTATTAAATTCAACATAAAATGAGCGAGATCTCTACTGTTCATAAAAATTTCCTGTTTTATTTTGAAATGTATAATTTTTTTACAGTATTAAAAATAACACTTTATTCTGCTACCGGATGTTTCTTCAATATCACGCTTTTTATTTTGTATTTCAATTCTTTCTCTACGTTTTACTTAACGCATCATTTGTAACGCAAATGATGCGTTACAAAGTCTGGAAACGATACGTATAACAAAGATGAGCACTAGTTAACGGAAACTCATTCAGATGTTTACAACTATAAAAGTTGCTTTTTATTGAAAGTTTTAAATTTCTGTCCGCCATCTCGAATCGTTTTTAATTTTTTTTTGGTAGCAGATCGTTAGGCGACAAACAATTTGGGTGTAAAATCTGAATTTATAATAAAATTTTGAGTGTTTCCAGTATTGTTTTCGTTTCTTTACGACTGAAATTGTAAAAATAAATTATTGAACGCGATTACAAATTTCACGATCTACAGTCGCTGATATTTCAAATAACTGCAGTTATCGATAGATGAGTTTCATCTTCGTTTTTCTGTTAAATTTTACAAGAAAAATCGTTTTTCGATGACCATTATGCTATCTGAAAATTTAAGTGGACTTCAAGAAGAAAGTAAGCCGGATGGAGATTTCAAACTTTCATTAAAACAATAATTTTTTTGCTGTACATATCTACATTTTTTTATCGTGCACTAAAATTCAATTTTGAAATTCAGTTTTCCAGTTTTCTAAAACCTTTTTTATAATTTAAGCTAAGGTGGGAAATTTAACCCCTTTCCCGAGATATATATTTTACCCCCGTGATAATACATTTCAAAATAGTGTACAATGAATTGTCGACCTCCGTAAGGGGCAGTCCTTTGGGACTGTACGAGAGAGGAAGCTAAATCTACGATCGAGATGAAAAGAATGAAAAAGGTTGGAGAGATTCAAAAGACCTGCTTACAAAATGCTATTGTGTGTATGTATGTACACACATTCTGAACTATATTTCTGAAATAGAGTCATTATTCACAAAAATTGCTCAGCGACTTGTATGCGTAGATCATTAACGCAATTACATTTTTTTTTAAATCGAATGAGAAGTAGCGCTTATTTATAGACTCCGTATTTCAAAGACAGCTGGACTTCATCAAAATGTAACATTCAGGTATCTCGAGTAGCGGTGCCAGTGAAAGTTTAATAACTCTATGAGCGAGGAGGTCAGCGATAGCTGCTGGCATCATTCTTAACAGGTCGAATATGAAAAGAGTCGTTTGGGCTATATGCTCTTAGAGTTAAAAACAGCGAGGACCAGGACAGCCCGAGAGTCCTGACTTCGAAACCTTTAAGTAGTTTTTATCATATTAAAACTTTTCTGGCTAACTAAAACCTCCGATGGCAAAAATTACAAAGAGAATTATTGAATAGGGTCTCTTAGTAAACTAATTAGGTAACATCCGAAAAGTCTTTTGCTGAAGTTGTACTTTCATCTCAAAATCTTTGTGACAGGTGTGGTTTTTCTTATTCAGATCGTTCAAATTTTACACGCATATATAAATAGAGTGTATCACGATGTTATGCCAGGACTTTCGTAACCTATTCGACTTCTGAAAATAATGGAAAAAGTTCATATAAACATATGTTCTAAAATTCTTTGTTTGCGAGTTACGGCTAGTGAAAACGTTTGCTCCGATTTCAGCTACTCCGGTACTGAACTTTTTAGGATGTTAATTAACGGGCAGAGTTGGTGATTTCTTATGGTTTTTTACATGAAAAATTGAATAAAATAGAACCCAGAACCGTATCTGAAGTATTTTTGAGAAATCTGGGCTGAAAAACAATAAATTAGGGTAAAAATCTCTGTTTTTTATGTTTGCCGTACAATAACTATGTTATATGGGTAATAAACAGACAAAAAATTTAAACTAAACTTGTAGAGAATTTAATTCTGGTGATACAATCTGTGTGTGTGTGTGTATATATATATATATATATATATGTGTGTGTGTGTTACGTAAACATTTTAAAATAAATAATTATACAATAACAAATTTACGATAATGGTTAAAATCGCGTGGAGATTTTTTCTTTTGAAGTTCAAATGTAAAGTATGAATGTACTTATAATTTTATTAAAAGTTACTACAATCAACAAAGAATCAAGAAAACCGTGAAAGTTTCTGTAAACCAAACTTTCTGTAGCAGATATTCTCTTACTTTCGGTTTCAAATTCTAAATTCGGGTACAATTTTTATTTCCTGGCTATCATAAAATATAATGTAATTTAATAATGTAAAAGTACGGTTATCGCGTCATAAAGGACCCACCAAGAAAAATAATGCTTGACGTAGGGGACCATAAATCGAGATCCGGATAAAAATCGTGTGTACGTTTTTGTGCGCGTTTGTTCACGCATGCACATATGCGTGAGTTGATCTCAACTTCGCTTAATATATCAGGAAGGAGTACGCTTAAACACCTAAAGTTTAGAAGAATAACTTCTATGTGTGAGACACTAATCATTAAATTTTTGAAAAAGATTCGTCATGAGTGAGAAAATATAGTGATAGGAGTTGTCATATTTTGTTAAAGGTTATTTTTTTCTTATCTATCTACTGATTTTTCGATATTAATAAATATAGATTCTATTTTTTAAAAAAACACACCGTTCTCATAAAAATGCAGATTTTATGAATTTCAATGATGTAAATTTTTCAAACTATATTGTAATTTATTTTTTAATTATTATTAGAGTAAAAGGTGCTTTACGGATCCTAAGTCGTATTTTGATAAATATTTTAACTGGTGTTGAAGATATTGATTTGAAATTATTTTCAGATAATTATAATCTAACTTGTATTCGTTGCTGCTTTTTTATTTAAAATTTTGAAATAATAAACTGTAGAGGACAGTAATTTTGTAATCTTTGGTTTAGAATAGGTCATGTTTTATATATGCAATGTGGTAATATATCATAATTTAGCATTTAACGGAGCTGTGACTGTTAAATATTAATAAATATACGAGCTGATGATGTGATAAAAACTAAAAAATGTTCGATAGAAATGTAAATATTCTCCAGTAAACAAACAATAAAAGTAATTTAAAGTACGTCTGTATGCTACTCCAAACTGTTTATTAAACTAAATTTGTTTATTTATGAATCCAATATTTCTGTGTTAAATAGACCGCTAAAAAATTGTTGTACATGATAGTTTTCTTACGAAATATTATTTTGTAATTATTAATTTTTTAACCAAACTTACGGTTGTCTTTAAAAACGTGTAACGTATTAATTAAATATGATTTGTTTTATTAATTTTTTAAAAGTAGATAAATTCTTTAGTAAAGTGTTTCTATTAAGGTAAGAATATGACAAGTAGCGTTCGTGTTTTATTATTATGAAATATTACTACATAGTAGAGAATATTAATTATTAATTCAACCAAACAAATTGTGTAAGAGTATGATTTTATATGACAAATAACGATTTCTTTTTATTGGAATAATTCTGGTGGTTACGATGTATAGAAACAATAAGACATCGTTTTAATCGTACACACGCATAACATTTAAATTAATCGTATACACGCAATAGAAACGACTGTACCACTCATTTTATACGACATATCTTTTTAAGAAAAATATGATAAGAATAAGCTCATCTCCTTCTTTTAAATAAACGGCTTACTTTATCGCGTTATATATAATTGTAAATCTATTTAAAAATTGAATATATTGAGCGGTAAATTCTACTGATATTGTACCAATATGTAATAAAAATTGGTTCATTTCAAAACTCATATAAAATGGTATTTGTTAAAAAAAAATATCTGAAAATGAGTACGTAGAAACTTGGTAAACGATATACGCGTGCAATGTATGTAGGAATTTCTTATATAAATGTAAAAACATACATACATACGTATACTGAATTAGATGAAACAGTTCGGCTTTTCTAGAGTATAAAACAAGTACAGAAAGCATCTTCCGTTACATTTTGCTCGGAAGTTTTCATATATATGTACGTACAGTATATACTAAAGATAGTTTAAACTGAAACGTCATAAGATCCAGTGAGTTGTTATCTCAACTTTTTCTTCTTTTTTTTGGCCTTATTTACATCTTACTACACCTACATGCAATAAGTTAAATGGATTCTAGTAAAAATATTTCTTATACTGAATTATCATAAATTACGATTTATCATATTAAATAATTTTATCATATAAAATACTGAACATTTATAAATACGAAGTAAATATAAAATTTATAGTTTCTTATTTATGAATTCTTTATTTCAAACAGTCTTTTTTTATATATATATTATCAATAATTTTCAGTAACTGAGCCAATTGCAACCGAGTGAATATCCAATCGATATTAAATTTCTCCCCACAATTCAAAGTGCATATTCTGTTATAATAATAAAGATATGCTTCCATAATATTCTTTCCTAAATTTTTTATTTGCGAAATTTTTGCAAAAAATAATATATGTTATGCATGAAATACAAGTTTATGATTTTTTTTTAATGAGGAAATATCCATGCTATTTTAATTTTTCATTCAAAATCTGACAAAAAACATAAATGCATATAAAAAGAGGTTAGGTTGTTGAAAACTAATTCTTTTTTTATTTTCACGGTTGTTTATTTGAGGTAAAAAAACAGTTGTAAAAAATAAGACAACCACATCAAAGGTACAAGATATACAACTCAAATATACGTTGGAACAAATTGATTTTTCTTGTATTAAGATTTTTTTTTAAAATGCTGTCAGAGTACAGAATCAGGTTCCTTTATGTATTCGCAGAATCATGTAGCAAGTGGAAATATTCAACTGAATTATCGATTTCATCGATCTTTCGTAGCTGTAATGGTAAGTAAATTTTGAAAATATGGAATAAAATAACATTATAATAACAATTTTTTAATAATAAAATATATAAATCCTAAATATAAAATGAACCGATGTATATTAAAATGTATCTACCTCTATTTTTCTTCATTAAACTGTTACTTCATAAAGATTTCTTTGCACTGTTTTATTTCTATTTTATTACTTATAAAAAAGCCTAAATTTGATCAAGGGATTCCGTTTTACTTTTTCATAAAATCTCTTCCGCTACAAAAGAGGAATTCATGTTACACTTCATCCCTGTATTTTTAGCAGTCATCGCGAAAATTGGCACCAGAAATATATATAAATATAAATCGTCCACGGTATAGACGGGACTGATAACATTCGGATTAACTAACCCGTTGATCTTTTTAAAATCAATGATTTAATAAGTATTATGTGTATATTGTGTTCCTATTTATTTCTATAACTTACTAAATTGCTAGACGGCACTGAATTTATTGGTGTACAAGTGTTGTGCAAAGCAGAAATGGATATTTTTCATAACAATTTTACTTATTAAATACGTATGTTTACAATAAGTTATGTTGTTGCTAATGAGAAAATCCGTACGAACTAAACTCCTACGAACTAAAGTATTAGTTTAAATTTATATTCACGGTAGAAGAATGCCACTAGATGACTAAAGATTAGGGGCAAGGAGCACATTGATTATACTACCCGTTCGTATATCACCTTTCCATATTGTTTAAACAAATGGCTGGCGTTCCTTTAGGATTACGCTTTAATCACAACGAGAATTTCAAAATTCCTATGGAATTAAATAAATAAACTCCCGGTCTCCGCAGCGAAGCGGTGAAAATATAACTCATCGTGTTGGTCTAGTGGTGAACTCTTCATCGCAAATCAGGTGATCTCGAAGTCGAGAGTTCTAAGGCTCATCCTAGTAAAGGCAGTTACTTACTTGGATTTGAATACCAGATCGTGGATACCGTTGTTCTTTAGTGGTTGGGTTTCAATTGGACCACACATTTGAGGAACGGTCGACCTGAGACTACAAGACTACACTTCATTTACATTCATACATATCACACTCATTCGTCCTCTAAAGTAATACCTTACTGTGGTTCCGGAGGATAAACAGAAAAAGAGCAGGGCGAAGCGGTAGCATCTCAGCCTTTCATCCCTTGGTCCCGGTTCGAATCCCGGTCAGGCACGGTATTTTTCAAAGCTACAGATTTCCATTTTCACATTCCCGCGTACAAGCTTCTTGCAGGTTCCGTGATAGATTAATACATCGGTCAAAATAATATAAGAACTAATTCTATTCGCTTAGGATTTTTACGATACACTACAATGTTACTCTAACATTACCGATATAGTGTGTATCCTGTCCCCACAGTTTGTCAAACTTAGTAATTTTGTGTGAAGAATTATTTGATTTTTCTAGGTTCTGTTTTTTCTAGGGAAAAAGTAGTGAAAATAATGACATCTGTGATACTTGTGTGGTGTTTACGTAGATAATGTTATTTGGACTATACGTATTTATAAACACATCTACCGTAGATGAAGATGATAAAATCTTTTAAAGGTTAATAAATAGCAATATCTTTTATAATGACCGACTTGGAATTATGTTTTTATATGTAGATAAAAGATGAATTATAATTTTAGATAAGTTTTCATAGCCGTAACAAGTGATTATCACATCTTTCTATCTTAATTCTTCTATTTTTATTGCCTAGGTGATACTTTTTCGTGTGACATCTGTCATCTCGGTCTTCCTCTGTCATTTCTACTTACTCCTACGAACACCATGTCCATTGTCGTAATCTCAGCTCTTCCATTCTCTCATTGCCAGTAAAAAAATAAGCTGTTTTTTTTCTAGTAGAAACTTTAGGACGTTTGATTCCTACAACTCACGATGTTAGTGAAAAATAAACTTAAAAAAATGAAGTAAATTTATCTCACTACTATATAGACCGTGTTTTGTTCGTTTGTTACCGACAACCACGAAAAAACTACCGAACCATGTCATTATAAAAGTTTAACTGTAGCTTTCTTATGAAACATGGAATATTAATCGCATTTCAAACTTCATCAGTCTTACTAATATATAAATCATAAATAAAAAAAAAGTATAGATAAATAATCTAGAACTTCTTTTACTAAATTTAATGTTATCTACAAAAATCCTTATCTACCTCAATATCGACTTCTTTAAATGAAATTTACTAAATCTAATGTCATCGTCTGTAAAAGATAAATTTATATTGTTATCGTAATATACGTAAAAACAGTTTGACGACCCGCGAAAACTCTTCCTCACGCGAGTAAAGATTTTTATATCCTTAACTAAGAAGTTTCATAAGGAAAAACTATACACATATAAATGGCGTAGATTCGACTTTCAATTTGGTAATAATATTTTCATAATCTTTAGATCGGTGAGGTCACATACGGGAAAAAGAACTTCTGCTATTGTTTTAGAATTCTAGAATTTATGATCTTAGACAACCTGAATTACGCCAGAGCGTTCTCAAACTTTTGTATTTCTCTTATTTTATCATGTTTTATGAAATTTTATTTTTTTGAAAATTTTTTATTCGTCCAAATTAATCTATTTTATTCGGTAAGTTGCGAGATAACACGTAACTACTAAAAAACTACTTACGATATTTAATGTTCTATACTTATATAGCACGAGCGAAAACGCGACGGGAGATGCTAGTAAATTATACATTAATAAGGAAAATTAATTATTAAAAAACAAAAAATAGATTGCTAATTGTACACATCTGGAAAGAATAAGTATGTAAAACGAACAAAAATAAACAAGTTTTTCTTTCTTTTCTTAAAGGCATTTTTTCAGAATACAGTAAGTTAGTCTGTGGTGTGAAATTTAATATTATTTGTACATTTTATGTCGTTAAAGCCGCTATCTCGCCATCTTACGTAGTCTACACAGGCACCCGACTATAACATAAAATGTAGAAGTAATATTAAATTTCACATCGCTGCCTAACTTACTGTATCCTGAAAAAATGCCTGTAAGAATAGAAAGAAAAAATATAACAATTCTTCGTTCGTTTCTCATAATTCTTCTAGGTAGATGTGTACAATTAATAGTCGAGCTTTTTTTTGTATTTTAATAATTATTTTATTCAGCGGTTTTTGTTTCAATAACATTACCATTCAATGTACTAGTCATATAGATATGATACTGATATAATTGTTTTTTTTTAAACACTTTGTGCTATTTAAATAAAAATTTTAACGTTAATGAATGATAACATTTACACATGTAACGCATATTTATGCTAATCGCGTTGCATCCTGCTTCATTTTAGCGGGCGCATTTTTCACTTATTTTTCGAGAACGATGAATTTTTCGAAAAAAATTACAAAAGGTCAAAAGTGTTTCCATTTTATCGTTTTATGGAATGCCATCTTTAAAATTTGAAAATAGCGTAATTTTTAAATTTGTCCCCTCAGTGTAGCACCTCCCTTCTAGATAAGACAATTTAAGATAACCAATGTTACTTCCAGGCCGAAAACCTGTTTTTAACCAAATTTTGGTTAAATCGCTTGGATCTGTGAAGTTACTAAAGGGAACAAACAAACATTCATTATAGTTAAATTACCACTCCTATGGATGTAGTCAACGTAAAAAATAATGATAACAGAGTGAGTCGTGTAAATTATCTCTGTGGATAACGCATTTGACAATTGCGGTGAAACGAGGTTAACCATAGTAGAAGGTATATCAGTTATACTAACTTTCATACATTTTTGTGTAGTATACGAAAGGAAGAACTATATACTTCGTGCAGTCAATTTTTTAGAACTAACAAACTGGAATTTAAGTAATGTAATGACAGACAGACGCGTATATATATATATATATATATATATATATATATATATATACGCGTATGTATGATGTATATATTTACAATATATATATATATATATATATATATATATATATATATTGTAAAAAACTGTATGTGGTCATCTAAATAAATATTTTTTTACCAGCAGTTATTTAAACAAAATTAAATCCTTTTTATTAGGTTTATTAAAGGAAAGTAAAACAAAAACTCAATTAAAAACTTTAATATTTTAGTAAAATAAGCTCATTAATTCAAATCCTGAATTAGTTAAAGATTAAGTAAAATTAGTCGTCTTATTTTTTATCACTGAATTCATGTAAGATATTGTAATGAGAAAGATGAAGTTTTTTGTATTTTATTTTTCTTCAACTTCTTTTTTATAAAATTATTTAAAGAAAAAAACTTTTGAAACGTTAAAAGTAATTGACATTTTTAATATTCATTTAAAGTTGAAGTTAAAAGTTAAGTTGAAGAAAAGATGATAAAGGTATGGTTATATGTGACGGAAGAAGAAATAGGAAGATAGAAACGTTATTGCAACATCTGTTTTCTCACAGTCATCCAGATCTCTAAGTTAGGTACAATTCGTTACAGTTTTCGAAGTTTACCTCTCTTCATCGTCTACCCTCTTTTTACCCATCCTTCTTCCTTAACCTTCCTCTTCAACGTTACAACTTTGTTGACTTCTCCAACCGAATGGATTAAAGTTTGTAATTAAATTCAGAAGCGCGACGAAACTGCGTGCCGCAAAACAATGACGTATTTAGTAGTCTTGTTTGACATTTTTTTATTAGTCACACTAATGTTATTATTAATTTCTTCTGCTTCTTGTGAAGGTGCTATACATAAAGTATATATAATATATATATATATATATATAAATCTCAGAAATCGCTCTTTTTATCTGTTGGAAAAAAGAGGTTTTCTGAACTGCTATAAATATTGTAGATATAGTGTCTTTTTAGAACCACGAAATTTCAACAATGTTTGCATAATGCTAATTAACAGTATTGTCAATTTTACTTCATAAAAATAGTAATTTTAACGGTTTGTATTAATATCATGATGCTACGATCTCATAACAGTAGATAGAACAATAAATAATTATCGACTGGATCACTATTTGAAGATGAAAACAAATTAGACTTTAAACAAAGAAAAATATTAAGTCTTGCCTCATTATTTTTCCGTAAAATTTTCTGTATAAATAATGAATAATATTTTTAAGATTGTTAAATTTAAACAGACTTTTTCTGTTTTTTTCTGTTCTTTTCTGTTGTATGGAATTTTCATTCTGTGGCAGACTGTTTGCTGTTTGGTGTTTCAGGTTATGTTGTTAGTTCATGTACGATCAGAATTAGTGGTTTTTGTACTTTTATAATTCATCGTCAATTAGTCTTTGGTGACCTTGTCAGTTTCTGTTATAAATTTGTTATTTGTTTCTAGCTAATACAATGAATATTACCCTACGAAAGCGGTCAAAAATTGTTGCTCTGTTCCAACACACCAAATGACTCAAAGACAGATTGCCAGTGTGTGTAGTATGGGGTTAGGTACTGTAAATGTAATCGTGAAAAGGTTTAGGGAAGCAGGTTTCGTCTCTCCAAAGAGAAAAGGAAAATGTTGACGGAAAAAGAAAACCAAGCTTACACAGGATCGGTTACTAATAAGAAAAAGAAAAATTAATCCAAGATTGTCAGCTGTTGACCTTAATAGGGACTTGAGAGCCCGTGCAACTAACATTTCTGATATGACAGTTTGTAGAAGATTGTTGGCAGTGGGAAGGACTGCTCGGAAACCTAAAAAGAAGCAATTACTGACACGGGTTATGGAGGCAAAAAGACTTCAATGGGCAAAGGAACATAAAGAATGGACTACTGAAATGTGGGAAAAAGTTATTTTTTCAGACGAGACTCATTTCTTTGTCCAAGGGGAGAGAGTAGCCTACATTCGTAAGTCAGCAGATGAGAAGACTACTACGCCAGCACGCCTGCAACAAGCTCCCAAACACCCGGTCAAAAAGATGCTTTGGGGATGTTTTACGCATTAATGGCTAGGAGCACTTATGACTGTGGATGGGAGGATGAAATCGGATCGATACATTAACATATGCCAAAGAAAAATAGTCCCGTTTATGCAGAAGAACCCAGAACTCATTTTCCAACAGGGCCTTGCTCCATGTTACAATCAAAGAAAGCAGAAGAGTTCTTCAAAAACCAAAACATTCGAGTGCTATGGTGGCCTGGGAACTCCCACAATCAGAATCCCATTGAAAATTTATAGGCAATATTAAAAAGAACTTGGGAAAATGAATTGTAGCACAAAAACCGACTTTATTATACAGTGATACAGGTTTATTTTCGAGATGAAGAAATCAAAAATCATAGTTCTACCTTAGTGCAATCAATGCCAAAGAGGTTTAATGAGATAATCAAAAACAAAGGAGGACACATAAACTATTAAATTTGAGTAAGTTTGATAAATATATTTTTTCTCTTAAAAATAAAATTTTCTGCTAAAAATACTGTGTTCAGATAAATTTTTTCGCCACTGTAGAAAAAAATACGTATCTATATTGTTACAAAACTACTACTTCATGATGTGTTGAGCCCACCGGATCGGTCTAATGGTAAACTTGTCATCGCAAATCAGATGTATGACTAACGTGTACAAGCGTAGTTTTAGCAAGCATATATATCGAAGCTGATTTTTGAAGTCGAAGGTTCTGAGATTCAAATCCTGATAAAGGTTATTTGCTTTTATACGGACTTGAATACCAGACTGTGGATGCTGGTGTACTTTGGTGGTTGGAATTCAATTAACCAAGCGTTTCAGGAAAGGTCAGCGTGAGTTTGTAGAAGACTACAAAGTCATCTACACGCCATACATATAATTTTTATCCTGTCAGACCTTCGGGGCGGTCGCTTACTGTTCACTAGTCGAACAAATTGCAACGTACACATTAGGAGAATTAAAAAAGTGGTATTTTTGAAAGCTTTATCCACCATCTCGGATCCGCCTCACCGAATCAAACTTTCTTTTTTTAAATAGGAATGTGAACATTTTTACACGATATTATATTATTATATCATCATTATTTTTAATTTGTTTTTTTTTATATCGCATTAATATTAATATATTTCTTACAAATAAATAAAATATGTTTTGAAAATACATAAATATTTTTTCAGAAATATCTGTGCTGTTTATAAAATATAAATATGGTAGGTAATTTATTATAAAAAGACTATATTCTAATATGAAATAAAAATACTACGAGCATTTTCTATATTTATATTCTGTATATTTAATTCACAAAAAAGTATAATTGGTTTTATATATATATATATATATATATATATATATATATATATATATATATATAAACTTTTTTTTTTCTAACCTCCTTTTCCGCGCATTCTGCAAGATGAAGAGTGTTACTTCGTCATACGTTCCCTTCACTTTAGAACATCACACGATTTGTGGACGGTCTCCATAATGATATATTTAAAAAAAATTTATTTAGTAATTAAATGTGTGTGACCATCTATCTATAATAAAATATTTGGTTTGTAACCTATTACATTATAACCTACTCCGGTCAATTTCTGGATTTCATCGACAAAAATTTCACGATTATTGTTATATTTTTCAAAGCTTTTAAAAAATTATATACGCATGCGTATTTTCAGTATCAAATAGTATTCTATAATCAATTTTAATGAATCAGGGGATTAATTAGATAAAATTGTTTGAAACATAATTCTAAATAATTTCTGCGATCCAAAAATATGACCAAAAACAAACCGTTACGTTTTATAATGCTTTTGTAAAAGCGTTACTACGAATATTCTATTACAGATCGGCCTTTTTAATATTCGTGTATAACACCCTTTTTATTGAGATAAACCGTTTTGTGATCCATTACTAGTGAAAAAAATCATAAATAATAAGATCTGGTATAAAAACTATTACTTTGTAATAAAATATAATAGCGACAGATAATTCTTCCCGTATTATCTATAATGATAAAACATTTTTGAGTCGGCTGGTTATATTTTTCCTCGGCGATTATCGGCGGCAATAATTTCTTTACACGTATACAGTAGTATTGATATCAAGATTTACGAGTAGTATGTCGTTACGTGCGATACATTATATCTTTTTTAGCGCATCAAAAAACGTTGTTTTGTTCTATAAATATTAACGGTATGATAACGCTTAACTTTCAAATAATTTAGAAAGAATAAATAAAAAGAAAACTAGAATCGACAAGAAAATGGGTTCAACCGCTTCTCTTCTACCCGTTCTAGAAAAAATAACCGAGTACTGGAGCCGGAGACTAAAAGAAAACAGAGTAATCAAAGTAGGGATAAAATATTTGAAATGTAATTTGCTGATGATATTACTCTGCTACCCGAAAGCTGTGAAGTAACGAAACTGCAGATCTGATAATCGCGAACTTTAGCGGCCGAGATCGGACTGAAAAAACGTTTTGGAAAAACCAAATTACCGACAAGAATAGATAACCGCAAGACCGAGAAAGTAGACCGAGTCAAGGATCTACGATAATAGATAAGCCGGAACACGCTCGAAAAGAAATCGATAAAAACAAAATGCAAAAAAATGCACTAGATTTCCGGCTGAACAAAAACGCCTACACAAAAATCACTGGAACTCCGAACTAAGACGCTATAGAACGGTAATAAAATCATAAGGTCTGTATTCAGCAGAAATGTAAACAAAAATAGAAAAGGACAAATTGAAAAATTTGAAAAAAATAAAGAAATATCAGCTTAAAAATCCTCGGACCGAAATTCCAAAACGACGAAACAAAACCGACACCAAACAAATAACTATAACTAAATAACTAAATAGATTTCCGACTTCCTGAACAGTAAAACCAGGATAAACCGCGAAAACAACGTTACCGAGGGACAAAAACATCAGAACGACAATGAAAAACGAAGGCCTACGATTTCAAGAAGTCTCAGTCAAAAGGGAATCCGAGAGTCGTCTCAATAAGAACGAAAGAATATTGGAATTGAGAAAAGAACACTCGCGTGGAAATAACTCGATCTAATGAATCACCCAAAGGCGAGTGAATTCGTAACAAAAAGAAAATATAAGAAATTAGCACAATCGCGACTTACTCTAAAGCGATCGATAAAACTGATGGTTATCATTTTACATTAATTGGCTGATTTTAACCATTAACTACGGCAAGATCTCCAGAGGCGTTGTTACAGCCACACGCTGTTACTTGAAGGCAAAAATAGCAATTTAAACGTCTATGTAGAATGAAACTTGGTTTACAATTTGATAGCGAAGGAATTTGATATACAGGCCCGGGTCATAGTTACTAAACGGCTGTGTTTTAATAGCACGTGTAGAATCAGCCTGCGGTCGTCGTAATAAAAATTAATTAATTTTTTTAATTTCCCAACCATTATTTTTATCGTTTATTATATTATTAATAATTTGAAAAAAATACTAAATTTTTTCAAATAATTTTTCTGTATATATGAATTTTTTAAAACTGCTTATACGTATTTTTCCCTAAATTTTTTGCGAAGGCTGTTAGAAATATTAATTCCGACGGATCGTTGCTTTTTCAGTAATTCTGTATCTAACTCATCTCTATCAACATGTAACTAACGAGCATCCATTATTCTCTGTATAATTACAATTAACACATTCAGTTCGTTCGTGCTGTACACTAAATATAATAGAGTACTTGTTTTCAGAGTTATTATTATTATAATGCTATTACTTTTATTATAATTATTATTAAATTTTCGTATCTCTTCAACACTGTCATTACAATAACAATTATCTGAATGAATTGTCATTAACAATAATATCCTGTTGTTAACAATATAAAATCAAATTATCATAATTAAAAAATTTAAAAAAACAATATATCGTAAATCTAAAAAGATCTCTCCGGGATTCATTTATTTATTTTTTTCTATTTTAATCAGTATATTTTAAATTTATTTATATTTGTAACTTTAGCGGTACTTGTTATCAAGCCTGTTATCATACAAACATCGAAATTAAATTAAACCATATATAATAATAATAATAACAATAATAATTAAATGAACCGTTTAATTTTATTACGTACTGCAAACAACCTCAAAAAATTTGTCATCATGATGCTTATTTTGCATCACAAAAAATATTCCATAATTTCATTTGGATATTTCAGTATGCTACATGATTTCGGAAAGGGAGAAGGCCGTATCGTCTACTTAGTTTCTAATGAAAACAGTTTTGTTTAGAAGTACACATTTTTTACTAATGCATTTTTCTCATTTTGTTTAATAATTACCAAATCTTAAATTAAATATTGTTTATACAATTTTGACGCTATTCCATAGAAAAAAATATAAAAAATCCGCCTACAAATTTCACGGTTTACGGGCGGCTTTGATAACCGGTACCAGGAATGTTTTTAGGCCGTAGTTAATGTTTATTTTTTTTCGTACCGCTCTACCTTGTTCGGGTAAATTGTCTTTCTCAACATCCATCACTTTTTCATATCTTTGAACTTTCCTTTGAGATTTAAATTAAACGGTTCAGATTAGAATTTCTATTCAGTCAAAAACTTGCTACGGGACTTGCAGAGCTCTTAGCGCGTCTGATGGGGTGCACTGTACTTGCGGGTCTGTCTTGTAGTTCTGTTTACTTCCGGGTTGTTGTGTTGTGACTGCAAAAAGTAGGAAGACTATTGATTTCAATGAGTTTCGGGTAAATACGGTAATTTTAATTTCCTGCCAATATTAAACATTCCCTATGGATATTTGATATATCGATTCTATATAAATATTTAATATATCGATTCCCTATCGATATTTAATATCATCGGTATTAAACTCGCTCTAAGTTAGCTCTCGTTGGAACCTTTTTTCCATTTCTCTCTACTCTAAACTTATCTCTTCGTACCTTTTAATTTCTTTATTACGTGCTTTTCTTTAACTTACAACGGTTCCACCGTGTCCTCAAATCTTGCAACCTTAAACTCATTTTCAGACGTCATACGATGATGAAATTTTAAACGGCCACGTAAGTCGGGTGACGATACGAAATTCCATTGTTAATTTCATACATCTCTATATTTTATAACGTAACATTTATATAAAAATTGTGGAAGAGGCAAGGAAAACATCTTAAGAAAAGGAGCTGAATCGAAAAGACGTAAATATCGATCTGATTGAGTTTGACTGTCGATCGAATAGGAGTAGTTCAGGTATCTGTTGAAGCGGATTTTAAAACTAGTGTAAAATTACCTACTAAAATAATACACTAATCGGTACACTAATCATCTGATTTAGTAATAAATAACAGGTATCATTTATAAAAATGGAAACTAATTATTCACATTATACAATCAAACTGAATTTAAATATATTTTTGTTTGCTAAAGAACAGTGGCGGCTCGTAGCTAAAATTAGTGGGAATGGTACTTAAGAAAAATTTTTCTTAAGTGAAAAAACTACTAAACCACTTTCATATTCCTTTCACCGACTAAACTAAAAAAGGGAACCGACAAGGAACGTTTCATACATCCGCGGAGTAAAAAATATACCTTCTACCAGCACGCCAGGGTTGGCACTGCGGGAGCGACAGTGCTCTTTCTTCCTCACATCCTCGAGTGCACTCCTATGTGCGCATGCGTACAACAGCCAAACACCACGCCGCTGGAACTGTGAAGGGCACAGTTTCAGATAAAGATTTTTGTATCTTTTTCATAAACTGGGGATTATTTACATAAGCTTAAAGATTATATATTGTCAAAGTATAAAGAAAAAAGAACTCATTATATTAAATGTTATCGATAACATAAAGTGGAAATAGGGGGGCTGCAGTTCTGCAGTGCCTGTACGCGAGCCGCTACTGCAAAGAATTAAAACAACTAAATGTAAAAATTTACTTGTCAGTTTAAATACTTCACAACTAAAAAAACAAAAAAAAAATTATCAATTTACGTAGCGATTTTATAACCTACGAGAATTTAATTTGTTTAAACATGATTTCAAACAACTCAGTTCTGTAGAGAATATAAAAAAATGGAATAATATAATTCCTCAGCAATTATTGAAAAATATAGGTGTCGAAAAACACCAAATCTCGGTAAGCATGTAGAAAAGGAAACAAACAAAATCGTACAAAAAACATTCTGTGGGTGAAATATAAAATGTGTTTGTAAATGTAAATAATAAATCTATGAAATATAATAAAAATGTACTTTAATTTTTATAAGTATATTATAAACATTGTTTCAATGATTTATAAATATACCTTGCTGTTATTTAAATTACCAATCAGCTTAATAAATATATCTAATAGATAAACAAAAAAATAAAAAATAAAACATTATACATGCGTGTGTAAAGCGTGTAAGAAAACAAAGGAAAATTTAAAAAAATGTTAGACATTAATTTTTTTCAAAAAAAAACAAAAAACAGTTCGTATTAAAAAGTGAAAAATAATTTTGTTTTCAAGAAATTACGTTTAAAAAAGTTACTTTTAAGACTTACTTTTAAAAAAAATTTCTATTTATGCATGAGTAAAAAGAAAAGCGTCGGGCACGCTCTAATTATAAACTAGTTGTATATGAGAGCGTGCACCACACCTTACTTTTTAATCATGCGTAAATAGAACATTTTTTTAAAAGTAATTTTCTTGAAAATAAAATTATTTTTAACTTTTTTGTAAGAATTTCTGTTTTTTGTTATTTATTTATTTAAGACAAAAAGTAGGTTTTTAAAGTTAAAAAATTTTTTTCCAGCTATATTTCCTTGTGTTTTATTTTTAAACAATCTTCACTACTGTCTCCTATCGGTTGGTTTTTCATTTCCATTGCATGTGATATATTTATATTTTCTTTGTATTTATTTTCCCGTTCGTATTTTTATTTTGATAATCAAACATATAAGAATCTTATTACTTCTATCTTATTCCATAAATGGATCTCAAAATTAATTATTTCAATTATTTTTCTTTCTTCCTCAAAGTTTACTTCCAGAACCATAAAATATTATTCCATATTAATTAGTTTTATTCGTTATTAAATTTAGTACTTTCAAAAGTAATGAATTTAAAACGAAAAGCCAATTTTCGTTGTGTTTTCTTGATCTTTGTCTATTCTACATGATTTTTTACGTCAGTAATACACCATAAAACACAGTTATTTACTGCTTATCAATAAACGTATCTAATTTTGAAATTATCAAAACTTTTGCCTTCTCACTTCGTATTCTCATTTAAAACTTATTTCCTTTTTCTTCCTTAAAATCATTATTATCTGTAACTTATCTTTACAATCTGTAAATTTAGGTAAGTTTTCTTTACTATTTTTCATTTTATACTTTTGTTTTGATAAGAATTTTCTTTTCATATATATATATATACATATATACGAACTTTTTTCAAAGAAATGTATTATATTTATATCTCTAGTACTAATAACGGGCCACACTTGGGCTTCCAGATCTCATATAATAGATAGTCTAAGGGTCGGTCAGACTTCTGAGGTCAGTTGTTTTTACGAAGCTAATTTATCTCGTGCGGTAAGTCAGCCGGAACTGATCAACGACTTCACCACGGTAGGGTTGGCTGGATAGGTAGGGTTGGGCCAGTTCCACCCCTATAAAGATTGCTGTTTTCAGTAAGCTCCATTGAACATGTAAAGACCGATTCGTGGATCACTCGGCTAATAATTTACTAGATTTAATAGTAATAACGATCTGGATATTAATTTGAAACTCGAATGACAGCGGTTGAACGGTACTTAATATTATTCCTAGGGCCACAGCGACATCTGATTAGTCGGAGGGTAGCTTTGTGGTTTAACAGGGTGACAGCTAACACTGTATAACGTCACGTTGTTACTACCGGGGAATGCGAGTGATCGCACTCAGCGGCGGGCAGGTGATTGCGGTCTTGCAATCAGGGCTTAGTAGGCGGTACATGAATCTGTAAATCCCATCGGAGAAGGTATGGATCGCTCTTCGTCCCGTGTGCTGTGCTGTCGCTACGTTGTGGACCGTATAAGGCTGAGCTGGAGTTGTATCTTTATCTGAAAGTTTTCTTTGTGGAAATAATAGTTATTTTTTTATAATCGAAAATGATACATAACACATTGTAATTTATAAATTAATTAATTAACAGGCTTTTTAATTTTTTATCTTTTAATTTATTATAACTTGCGGCAACAAAGTTTTAATAAAACATGCGGGTTAAAGTAAATTAAATTACATTTGATTAGTTTGTTTGTTTTCTTAGTAAATCTTTTTAAATTTATCGACTTGTTACGTTAATAAAATCGATATTAAGTAATATTAAAATAAAATTTACCGACTGTAATTTTATAAAATAATTTCCTTAAGAATGTGAGTAATATATAGAGGGAAAATATTTTAGTATACTTTAAGAGAAACTTAAAAGAATAATAATTTTCCTTAATGACATTACTTGACAACAATAAATTTCTTTTTACTACGTACTTTAAACAAAAATTTTATAATTTATCTAAAATAGCTTGAATATAAATTTTTTAGTTAATTTTATTGTTTTCTCTTTTAAATTGTACGCTTACTTTGAATTCAGTAGTAACTTAAAATTTTTAAATCGGTCGTGAATCTTACATAAATATTTAACATAATGAAATTATGTATTGTCAGATTAAATAATTTTATACGTTTGAGATGAATTTAAAAAATGTTTAAAATAAAAATTTAACCTGTTTAGAATGGGAAACCGTACAAAACTGCGGTATTCGCTAGGCGCATATAAATTTATATTTATTTATTTAATATATATCCTGAAAACGTTGATATATTATTCTACAACTGGTCGGTTAGTTTAACTGTCGTATTATACGCTTTTCTTTCGACTTGGTTCATTAAGAGACTATATCTAACCAAATAAAAGCAATCTTAACTTTGTTCTGGTTATCAATTCTTAATTTTTATAAAATAGCTTGTTTTTTTTTTTTGTAAAAAATTGATTATAAGTTAATTTTCTATACTTTATTTTATTTATTTTACACTGAAAAAAATTAAATTACATTTTTTAAAAAAAGTTAAAATAGATTTACTAAATTTTATGTATACGAAATTCTAGCTAAAAAGCTTTTATTTTGAGAAAATGGTGAATCTAGAGATTCATATCTATCCTTGATGAGATTTACCTTGTCGTATTCCAACATGCTAAGCTTTTATTATAACACCATAATATCATGCGTATCTAGAATATCACATTTATTTCAAGTCTGTAAAATAACTGTTTAGAAGCAGGTGTTACCTTGATAGCCCATAGGGTATCTTTTTGTTAATCAAATGTTACTATGAGCTAGGGGACAAGATTAAATGATCTTCGGCTACCGATTCTCCAGATGCAAATTAATGCTCAACACGTAATAGTCGTGTCCGTTCTACGGATGTGTGAATTACATATTTTTCGGATTCAGTGGTTCCATGGATTTATGCGAAAAGTAAATCAAGATATCATCATGGTTTCTTGTACTGTCGAATTTTCCGTGAGCAATCCGGATCCTTATGATTAAACGTGTCAGGCGTAGCAATTCCGCCAAGAGCAGCCGCTAAGTACACGAATTAGCCCAGGTCTGGGTCTGATTAAATAACTGAAGTAGAATTGAAACGCAAAACCTTATTGAGGAATAAGGTAGTTTCCGGCTAGTTAAAACTATAACGGCCTACTTACCCTGAACGATAATGAGGGTTGTCGGTGGTTTACTCTGGGATAGTTTTATATTTAAAAGTTAAAAAAATATATTTTTAATTTATCTAATCAACCTTTTCCTTGCACGATAAAAATTATAAAGTTTTGTAAAAGATTCTTCCTATGACCATCGGTTTCGGGTATTGGCCTCATAAGTATTCTCAGTTCGGTTTTGTTGTCAACAATTGAGCTTTCTCCAAGCTCATTTGTTGACAACGAAACCGCATTTGAAAGTTCTTAACCCAGGATCTACCTACTTCGTCCAATATTTTAGAATATTTAATATTTAGTAAAAGTTATTTCTATTTTTAGCGAATTTAAAAAAAAAAGAAATTGTTATTGCGCCCGGTCATGTTTATATAAATATATATGTGTAAGATTTTTTCGTCCGCTCTACCGGACGCAAATTTTAACCGATTTTGACGAAACTTGGTAGGGTAATTTAAACCTATTGAAAATAGAGTCCTATTGATTTTTAAGCGAATCGGTTTACATGAACCTGAGTTGGAGTCACAGAACTGGGTTTTTGCGTACGTTTTCAAGGTTAACTAAAACCGGAAATCTGCCCTTCAGAACGCACTTACAGCGTCAGAGTTTTTTTTGCTTTATGTGACCTAATCATAATTTCCTCTATATGACAGCATTATTTGCTCATCAGTCATTCATTCCAGTATTTCACTATTATTACACATTTCATCCGTGAAACGTAATATAAGTTACAATTAAAATGCTTGAAGCCTATTTCATTTTAAAAACGACACATAATCCGTTTTTGTATTTATTGTCAGGTTTTAAATGGTTTTTAAAATGTTCAGCATTTTGATAAATAAACTAAAGGATATTAAACGTAATATATATATATATATATATATATATATATAATGTATTTATATATTTTTATGTATTTATATTATTAAACGTAATAATTCTATAGAATTTTCATGCTTCTCATCGATGACCGTACTCAGTTACACTTAGTTCAGAGCCCTAATAATCTATCCAAAGTTTCTAAAAGAACTTTTTTGCCGATGTCCTTAATTTTTGTTTTGGTAACGTTATTCTGTGATATTTGTTAGGTGTAATGTGATATTTTTACTACATGTTGATATACGATCTATTAATAGTTGCAGATTCATCATTTAAGAGATAAAAGTATCATCAGATATAAATATTTTTTAACGCTATTTAATTTTTCATAAGATTTTGAAATTTTATTTAAATAATACTTAACCGAAATACACAAATATAAAAATGTTATTAAAAAAAAAATCATCATTTTAAGGCTTTAACATTTTAAAAATTTATCTATCATGAAAAATGTACTACTTTTGTTTTTTTTTTACCCACGACGGAATGGAGACGGTATATGCGTTTGGGGAAAGAGGTTTTGTGGGTGTGTGTGTGCGCGCGTGCGCGTATGTCTGTTACCATTTTTCTCAAAAACTACTGGACCGATTTCGATGCGGATTTTTGTATTACATAGGTATAACTTCAGAACAGGTTGTCAAACTTTTTTTATTGTTATAGGCCAGCAGGAGGCGCTGCAGTAGATGTGTTTCTCTAAAACGGTCGGGTCAATTTTGATGCGGTTTTTTGCAATACATAACATATGTATCAACTCAGAGTAGGTTCTCAGATTAGTTTTATGGTTATAAGACGCCAGAGGGCGTTGCAGTTGATGTTTCTTCAAAACGTCTTTTGAATCTTTCTAGTCTTTCTAATTAATATTTTTTTTCTTAAAGTTTATTTCGTCCTGGGTTTTCTGAAATTATTAATTTTATGTGGTGTGTATCAAAAACAGTTTCAATAATCGTATATATTTTCGAAAATCTATTTTTTTCTATTAGTTCGTCTTTAAGCAACCCCACTACTCTTGTAGAATTTTTTAACCTGTTTTATATGTAATATTCTATTAGTATACCTTGCCAGTATTTGGTATACTAATAACAATAGTCTAGGGCCTAATACTAATATAATATTAGTACTTCAGGCTAGTGCCTGGAATTTTCCAGTTCTTTTATTGGCTGACCAATTCACAAACTGATTAATGTTGCTAGCCAAAAATTATTTTGGTTTTTCATTAATTCGTTATTACGTTTTTTGAAATAAGATTTCTAATGAATCTTCAAGATTTTTTAAAATTAGGCGGGATTTTTTTATTTTATATTATATAATTTGGTAATTTTCTCTTTTAATTACAATCACCAATTCGATTTAAAATTAATCAATGATAGTTAATTATTAATATAAAACTATAATACTGCTGATAATTTATAATACATATTGTTAATCGATTAATTACATTTTTTTTTAAATAGCAAATTATACACAAAGGGAATTAATAAGATTGTAAATTTGAATTTTACTGATTTGAATTGGTGTTCATCTAATGTTAATCCAGGAAAGAAATTAGCAATGCAAATCTGATAGAGACTAGTGAATGTGAGAATAAATGTAAATGGCAAGGATAAGATAATACTGGAAGCACGGCGTTTGTAAGGGACTAGTGCACGGGAGGAAGAGCGAGTAAGTAATGAGAGAGAAAGAGAGAGAGAGATTTATGTCAAATAAAATTGATAGCGAAGCAACAGTATCACTAGTTTTGTTCCTTGGGTTCTAGTCATGGCATTATAAATAAAATAAAGTTCACTATTAACACCAACACCTTCATTATACGAATATTTGAAGTAATCTCAGAATTATTAATTTAGCAAATTAAAACTTTCATTTGAAAACTCTATGTTCAAATCTGATTATTCATATTTTATGAATAATATATATATATATATATATATATATATATATATATATATATATATATATATATATATATATATCAAATTTGAGATAATCAAAAGCTTCATTTACAAAATTTAATGAATTCAAACTTCGAATGTTAGAATGAGTAGTAGACTTGAATTTAACACGTTGCATATTTTTCTGTTTAGATGATAATAAACTTTTTTTAATTTTTTTGATGGTTACTTAAGGATAAACAAAAAGAAGACAAAATGTGCGGTATTAGGCGGAAAAGAGAAGAGAATTGAGATTAAGATAGGAAATGAAGTTTTAGAGCGGGTGAAAAAATTTCAGTACTTTATAACCGATGATCTGACGTTCACGGATGAAATTAAAACAAGAAAATCAAGAAGTAAGCAGGCATATAATAAGAATGGAAGACTGCTGTGTGGAAAGTTAAACCTAGCGTTCAGGAAGAGATTAATGAAATGTTTTATTTGGAGTGTAATGTTCTATAGAGCTGAAACGTCAACGATTGGAAAGGCAGACAGAAAACGAATCGAGGCTTTTGAGATGACGGTGTGGCGCAGAATTATAAATAGATGGAAAGACCATGTAACAAATGAAGAAGCGTTAAGGAGAATCAGAGAGAACAGAAAATGCTAAATGCGATTAAATATAGGAAAAGGAACCGGTTAGGACATGACATGAGAAGAAGGTGTTTATTAGTGAATACGACAGAAGGTTTGGTGAGTGGAAGGAAAGGAAGAAATTTCAAATGATGGTTGGGATTACGGAAAAGGGAAAATATCTGAAACAAAGAGGTTAGCAAAGGATAGAACAAGGTGGAGAGGAGCAGCTTTGACAGGATCTGCTGTAATGGCAGAATACTATGAATGAAATTTATTAATTCACCACAGTAGCTTATAGAGAAGATTGGAACCCCGGGGTCCCATGATAAAAAGCCGACTGCTACGATAGAGGAGTTACGCAACTTCGACGCGATTAAGGTGACTTCATAAGTAATTCCAGTGCACTAAAACAAGAAATGTTTCGGTGAGTTACTGTTAGACTATAAGTGAAAGAAATAATGTACTAAATTTCATTCGTAAATTGTTAGGGTAGTTTTATTTGTGAACAGCAAACCTATTTGCAGTAAAATAACATTATACTTGTCTCATCTATTGTACTATTGTAGTTAATACAAGACTAGTGGTTAAAAGTATTAAGACTAGCGGTCATGCTAATGTCTTTTGTCAACGGGACTGAATTCTGGTTTTCATTTTTTATCTACCTGTGAATAAATCCTGACTATTACCTTAAAATCTGTTTTGTATGTAATTGTTGTTTATTATTATTACTATTACTACTATTGTTTGCTGTTGTCATTATTATTATTCTGATTATTATTGTGGTTGTAATAACTACATTTATTATTTATTTTATTATTGTCGTTTACTATTATTATTATTACTATTGTTATATTATTATTATCATCGTTGATTTTTTTATTTTATTATGTTTTAAACCAATAAATTGTAATTATATAAACATTCTCAATTATCAATCTCTCAATATCCTGATTGAGCCTCGAACCCGCGACAATATTTTATTTTTTAAACAGCTGGACTTCGTATTATTTAATTAGTTTGGGTTAAATTGTTTTTGTTCACAATAAAATTTTATCAACATTATATGCTACTAAGAAAATTCATTTGTGCTTAAACGGAATCTAATTATATTTGAATAATATTTTATATATTTTGTATAAGCTAGAAATTCGACAAAAATCTCTTGCCTTTCGAAATTTATTTTTTTCTGACATAAATTTTGGATGTCTATATGTATTACGAACCTTCCGATACAGTTAATGGTGCAATTCTTGTTATTTGCTAAAGTTTTACCGAGTTCTCGAAGAAAATTACAGTTTACTTTCGGTCGCGTGGTGAAAATGAAGTTTCTTTACATTTTGAGGTAAGAAGACTACGAAAATACCATTCACTTAAAATGTAATTTTCATATATATATACACTAGCAGACCCGGCAATACTTCGCTATTGCTAGATTTGAGTATATATATAGATTAAATGAACACAATTGAAAGTTTGATAAAACACTAACAAAGCGAACATTACGGAACTTCACAAAATTTAACCTTTCCCTTTCTCCCTTTTATCCTTTCCCTTTTCCCAATTTTCCGTTTCGCATTTTCCTTTTCCCCATTTTAATTTATACCATATTACCTTTCCTGATTTTTCCCTTTCTCCGTTTTTCCCCCGCACGTAAAGCGGTCCAGTAGTTTTTTTAGTTTATAGCGGACACTCATATCGGAAACACTGAAATGGAATTGTAAAATATTTAATATAGCGTGTGTTGCTTTTACGTCCAACAGATCGCTGTTTTTTAAAAAAAGCTTGCTTTTACCTGTCACAGGTATGTCTTAGGTATATAAAAACACGCGCATATTCGAATGCAACATTGTGTTAAAATTTCAAAGCAATCGGGGAAGAACTTTCAGAGACTTAAAATTTTGAACAAACGAACATTTACATTTTTATTTATGTGGATATATATAGGCCTATGTATAACACTTTGTGGCTCAAAAATCTTCAAAGCTACTTGATCAATTTCAATTAAATTTAGATATGCTGTATCAGTATATTTGAAGTTGTGCGTATGAAACTTTGATGAAGATTGGTTGATTCGTCCTTCAGTTACGCTTAATTTAAGGTCGGTTTAAGTGTTGATGTATTTTTCATACGTACTTATGCAGCGGGTAATAATGGTGAGTGAGTTTTAAATATTATGCCTGTGTGTAGGGTCTACTGGTTAATCGAACGTTTGTAGTGCGTTGTACTCTGAAAATCAGGGCACTTCTGACTGCGAATTAGTGAGGACGTTGGAAGAGTCGGTGTCTTCTTGGGCCGAATTGGGCCAGATTTTTTTTTTTAATGTTTAAAATTTAGTAATGAATACTACTTCTTTTATAAAAGCGATTTTATTTTTTTCCTTCAGGAAAAATGAGCCAGTTCTCGAGTGTCTTTCATCAGTTTTGTCGTATTATAAATTAAGTCTCTGATAAATAACGAAATCCTTAATCAGCATGGTTTCTCAAATATAAAAGTAGACTGACAGTTTAGTACCGGTTTAGTACCTCCCAGATCGCCTGATCTCTCAGCTTGCGATTACTTTTTGTGGGGACACCTTAAAGCAAAGTGTTCCACAGTAGACCTGCTACAACGGAAGAACTGAAGGGAAAGATCTGAGAAGCAATTGCGGAAATTCCAGTTGAGATGTTACGTCAAACCATGAGCAATTTAACGAAGAGACTTCGTGAGTGTTTACGTAGAAGAGGAGGTCACCTGCAAGATGTCATCTTTAAAAAATAAACTAAAATGTATGTATCCTAAAATGGAAACATTTGTACAATTACATGAAATAAAATTCATTTTCTAAAAAAATATTTCATTAACGTTATTTAATTTTTAAAATTTCCCGTTTCTTTGAATCACTCTGTATTTGTCCGTAATTATGGATCATATATGCCGATATTTAGAGAATTATTCTTTTGTTTATTCAGAAAAAAAATCCAGCTATAACAAACCAGAAAACAGAATTATAACTATTCCTGTGTAACTCAAAGCAATACTTCTGGGTAAAAGAAATTTTTTTTTATACTTTTGTTGTAATTCTATTCAATTAACTTTCCATTTAAAAAAATTCCAATAAATGTATTTCAAACCCAATTAAAAATCTAAACTGTAACTAAACTCCATTAGTTTAGTTACCAACTAAATTAATGGAGTTTAGTTGCTAACTAAACTCCAACTTCTTGGTTGGAGTTTAGTTAGCAACCTTCTGTTGTTTTCTTGGGAACTAGGATTGATCTCAGTATCTTTCCTTTAACGATTTCAGATCGCTAAGGTGTAACGTTTCACTTCCGTATAGTACTACCGTCTTACCACTGTGACGTAATGTCTGAGTTTGATTCTTTTTGAGAGGTTCTTTATATTATAGATATTTTTGGTCAGGAAACATAATTTCTCCAAATCATCTCTTCTCTGTTCTATTGCCGCTCTATCCATACTATTTTACTTTATTGTTTCCCCTAGATATCTGAAACTAGATACCGGTTAAAGATTTCCATATTCTGGGCTAATTTTATTTTTAGGGTAGTTTTTGATGACTGACATTATTTCTGATTTTTCAAAGAATATCTGTAGGCCTGCTCTCTCAGCCACCTGTTTTAAATCGTCTACCTGTTGAATCACTTCTGTTTCTACTAGTAAAGCCAAATAATCCCAAAGGACAAACATCTGACTTGGACTTTGCTGTTTTTTGTCCGTATCCTTACTCCTTTTCCGTTCTTTTCCCAGAAGGTAGATGTCCTCTGAATTTAATGTCAGAGGACTTTAACTTTTGAACTCTGAATTTAACTTTTGATATTGTGTTTGCAAGGGTTAGCTCTGTGAGTTGTTTCGTTATTTACTCTGTATTCTGTCATCGTTTGTGTTATTTTTTCTCTGTTTACGGAGTGGTACGCTTTTTGTGGTCCACAAATGTAATAAATGTTATTCTGTTCCGGCTTTTAATGTTTTTCTGGCACAGGATATACTCTGAGCATGATCTAACCTTCCTGACCTTGATATTCTCCTAATTTATTTTATTAATTTTTTATTTATAAAAACGACATCGGTAGTCGTAATAAATGGCTAAAAAAAAAATCTTATATATGAATAAATTAATTTATTATTTTGCGTGCAGGTATTATTTTTGATGGCTAGCCATCATCATCGGAGGGTATATAGAATAAAATCTATGTGAATCGTTTGTTATATTATAAGTGTAAGAGTTAATTGATTTAACATTATTTTATTATGGTCTGTAAGTTTATGCGTGCTTTGTTAATGTAGTTTACTTATAGCTTTGTTACACAGTTAATGTTCCGCTTTAGGAGTTTTTTATACATTAAAATCATGTAAAAATAGTGGCTGGGTGATTTAATTAAAAAAGATCGATAATGTATACATATTAGTAGTCCAGTTATACTTCTAGGTATCAATCGATTAACTTTGTGCAACAGAAAAATAAAAAGGTTAGCTTTTGATTTCTATAATTAAATGTCGCTTGACGTTCTGATTAATTATAGCATAATTTAATTTAATTAATAGTTATGAAAAATAAAATTTGTTTTAGATAACTTAATTTATATGTTCATAACTTTTTGAATGAAAAAAATATATAAAAGGTATTCTAGTATTAAATATATATGCGCGAGTATATGAAAGTTATTTTGTTTTGAGTAATGAATGTAATTTTTTATTTATTTACATGCTGATAGATGGATTTTAGAATAGTAACGAGATTTGATTCATCTTCTCTTTTTATCTCAAGTTTATGCATTTGTTAATTTTTTTTTCAAAATATAAAAATATGAGAAATGATTATTTAGGTTACAGAAAAAAATTATTTAAAACAAATGTTCCGTCATATTTAAACGTCAGCACAATTTAAAAATAAGATTACCCTATGGGAATGTCATATTTATATTCGTTGGGGAAACAGCTATGCATTATTATCCATTCTATTATAAATAATTCTTTTGTGTATATGTATGCATATTACAGTGCTTTTCATTTTACTTTTTGACATTGAAATTTTTTATCATATTTTTACTTAAAAATATGAAACAATGATATTTCCTCTTTACAAATACTATTTGTTTTTTTCTATTTAAAAAAAATTCGGTTGTACGACACAGTTAAGTGAAACTTTTTTATTTATTTATTTTTTCCTAATGTGTACGTTGCAGTCTTTTCAACTAGTGTACTATAAGCAACCCCTCCTCCAATGATCGATGCGGTGAGGATGAGGATATATATGACATGTAAATGAGGTGTAGTCTTGAACAGACTCAGGCCGTTAATTCCTGAAAAGAATAGTTAATTGAACCCCAACCATCAAAGTATACCGGTATCCACTGACTAGTAATCAAATCCGTTTAAAAGAAAGTAACCTTTACTAGAATTTGAACCTCAGAACCTTCGCTTTCGAAAATTAGCTGTTAACCAGCTGATTTGCGATGATGAGTTAACCAAGCGAAAAATGAAGCATTTCGAGATTTTTTTTAATCTGAAAATAAATTTGAAAATATTACTGGCCTGAAGTTATTATACAATAGATTGGATCGCCCGTTTGAATTTTTTTTTAAGTTAATTTAAAAACTACTTATAATACTTTTGGTTGGTATAGCTGTTATATATTTGTTTCGCTGATACAATTAACATAAGTACAATTATTTTTTGTATTAAAAATTTATCAGTTATTGTTTGATGCTATTATTCATTCATTTCTGATGTGTGTGAATCTTTAGCTATAATTGTTTTCTTAAAATATTGTAGATACATCCTATCTACATATATTTATCTGGTTTATTTATTCCAATCTTTGTCTTTCTCTACAGTTATTCGTTCCACCGTAAACTGTAAAATATATACACTCAAAAAAAAAAAAATATATATATATACATTTTTAACTATTTGTAGTACCTTCCGTTTCCTTCAATTATGAAAAAATAGTTTAGTATTTTTGTGATCTGAATTGTTTTATTTGCTGTTGACTAGTGCAATTCTGTTACTTAGGAAATAAACTTAAATTCATTTTTTATTTCTAACAGTTTCCATATTACTTAAATAGATAAGAAAAGAGTTATATTCGTAATTGTCTGTTTTCAAACTTTAACTTAGATCTTTTTCTTTAACGATGTATTTAGGGAATGATATTCCTTTATCGTGTGGAAATATATCTAAGCTTAATTTATTACAATAAAATAAACCTCAATTTCTAAGTAATATTTTTAATTTCTCATTATCTTAACTTTTGTAAATAATATATCTAAAATATCACGCAAATTGTGTTTTTTACCTCTACTAGTTTTGTCTTATTTTTTTGGATGTCTTCCCCTGGAGTGTCAAACAGATAGCCCTTCCTTTAGGGTTTAAAGAGAGACGACCTAAGTAATAGAATTATACTAGTCGACAGCAAATAAAACAATTCAGATGAGAAAAATTCTAAATTATTTTTTGTAATTTAGAAAAACGGAAGGTACTGTAAATAGTTAATATATTATTTATAAGTATATAACATTTTATCTGAATTAAAATTATTATAAAAATTAAAGTAAGAATTATTTAGAATTTGATATAATTACTTATACTTAATTATAAAGACAACTGGATATTCTATTTTATGAATTTCATTGATTCCGTTTTTTTCTAATTTATCAAGAAGCTTAAATATCATATGTATAATCTGATTACTTATAACTAATTTTGTACCATTTCGAAACCAAATAAAGCTTAATTTTAAACGAATTTTTAAATCTGGAACCCTTTTAAGTATTTCATAAAGAAAACGGAATTTTGGTGAAGAAACTACGTCTTAATAGTTGAGAGGATTGAAAAAACTAAGTACCAATTTGGCTTTAAAAGCGAAGATTTTGGGTAATTAATAAAATTACTGGAAAAATTCGTTTTATATAAATAATAAAAATATTGAAGAAAATTATTTTTATAAATTCTTTGCTGATATGCTTGTAAAAATATTTAATTGTAGCAAATATTTTTCTCACTGAATAGCTGAAATCAAAATTAAAAAAAATAATAAGCAAAGCTTTCGAACGGCTTACTGAAGATGGTCAACAGACAGAGAGGCCTATATGAAGACGCCGTAACGTCCTCGTGTCCCGCGCTTTTAATCATGACTAGCCGGGCTCCCATCTAATTCCTGGGGATATGCTCGTGTTGCAGTGTGAAGTTGAAGACATCCAGTATTGCCCAGGACTCGGCGTCGACCACCGCCTTGACCACCTCAGCCGGTATCCCGTCAGGTCCAGGACTGTTGCCGCATTTCCGGCCTGCGCACGTTCTGCGCAACTCTTCCAGGATGAAGAGAGGGATGTTCTCGATCACAGTATCGTCCCTCCTGGAGTGTCCTCCGTTTGGGAACAGCAGCCGAGCGAAAAGCGAAAGCTGCTCAGGCGATAGTACAGGAAGCCTTCGTCCGAACTTTCCTTTGATAATGCGATAAGCTTCGTCCCAGATATCATCCTCCAGCAATTCTCACAGCTCCTTTTACCTCTGTCTCTTGGCCTTCCGAATCGCCCTCCAGTAATCCTTTCTAGTCTACTTTAATTGGTCTTTCAACCACCGCTGGATCTCCTCGTTCCCTCGGCGGTTCGTCTTTCGGAGTCATCTCTGGTCTTTAAGCAAATCAGTTTTGCTTGGACCATCTCTTGTCTCCTCCAGTACACCCTCTGTCGGGTGGACGCCCTTTCCTTATTTAATATCTCCTCAGAGGTCTCTCTTGTAATGTAAGCCAATTTCTCGGGAAATACACCCGCATTAGGGTTCTCGGCGATACGTCCGCAGACAGCTCCGTCGAGTGCTGAAATACCGAAGGAATAGGGGTTAAATGACCTGATAAGATACAGGGCATTCATCAAATTGACATAATCATTCATAAAAATAACAAACATCCCATGTCATGTTCATTAGGGAGAAAGAGAGATGAAATAATTTCATGTTGCTTCTTTATTTAGCCGATTATAGAATTTTATATCGATTTACAAAGTCCTCCAAAGTGGGAAGACAGTATTATTCATACAAATGTTACCTTTACTCTGTTGACCATGGACCGATTATTTAATGAAAATCATTAGAAAGCAACTAGGATTAATGGTGCTTATACTCGTACTTAAAGATGCTTTAATGCGTTACAGCCTTAATAAAGATTGGGAAAGATAGTGAAATAACCTGAAAAATTATGTATCTATCCTTTTCTATCCAAAGATGTATATAGAAATATTAGATCAGTAGAATATTCTAAAAATAGAATTAATAATAAATGGATAATTGTAATTATAAAACCAGTAGTAATATGTTTTTAATAATGCAGGCACGAGTTAAGAGTGATTTCTGAAATAGTTACACAAAGCTCATTATTGTTTATATTGTGTTAATATAATGATGAACCGTTGTTAAAACAATTCAAAGTGAGTTATACACCTGTAAAAGATTAACTTTTACCTGCCACTAATTCTAAGAGATAGAAATAATAAAACAATGGACTTCAAAGTAATACAACAATTAAACATTTTGTCGGTTGAAAAGAAATAAGTTAAATTTATTTTTATCTCAACCTCTTTTTTAATTAATTATTAAAAAGTAGAGTCCTGTTTTACTAAGCTATAAAGTTATCGTTTATTTAATTAAAGATAAAAGTGATTTAATTTAATTATTTATTTTTAAAGCAGTTGATGGCTAATTATTATTCACACACACACACACACACACACACACACACACACACACACACACACACACACACACACACACACACACACACACACACACACACACACACACACACACACACACACACACACACACACACACACACACACACACACACACACACACACACACACACACATACATATATATATATATATATATATATATATATATATATATATATATATATATACATACACACACAGAGAGAGAGAGAGAGAGAGAGAGAGAGCGAGAGAGAGAGAGAGAGAGATCGAGAGAGAGAGAGAGAGAGAGAGAGAGAGAAACTCCAGAAATATGCGACATCAACACTAGTTTAAATCTGATTATACATTTTTATCGCTCCTTGCTTTTTTTCGTTTTTCATGCACCTTAAACATATTATGCCTGCTATTAAAAAATATTCTTATATTAATCCCTGTTCTTCATTAAGACAATACGGTAATGTTTATTGTTTTTAACATTCACGATGTACCTTACCTAAAGTCATTTATTTTTAAATATTATTGCGGATTTTAGGAAGAAAGAACTATAAACGTTGCGGTAAGCATTCTAAAAAAAGGTAAAAAGAGAATACTGAATAGAGTAAAAAGCCCATCTAGATTTGTTTTCTTCTTTGTATTAAGATTCCTAAATAAATTCACAAAAGCTCATTTGTTGTTTGGTAGTCTTTCATTCTCAATATTCAGAGTTTGAATCCTGGTCAGGCATAACATTTTTTACAAGCTACAAAATTTTAATTCTATATACCCCGGCACAAGCTACGAGATTATGTTGTGGTGAATTAATCATCGACAGAAAAAAGAAAAGAAAAAGAACAGATATCGTGATTAATTTACGGAATTAATGACGTAAAATAATGAAACTCAGAAAGAAAAACCTTTACTATAATAGAATTATACAAACTAATCTCTTAGAACGTGAATCGACGGATGAGACACCAGGTTATAATCAAATGATAACTGTACATTTCAATTATGTATTTCCTAGTTATTCTAAATTGTAATTTAAGTTATAAATAAATTCTACTTATGTCACTTTTTCGAAAACTATTTAAGAGTATAATTCTACTGATAACTAATTAGTGAAAATTAAAAAAAATCTCTTCAATTTAGTATTAATTCTAATTTTAATCCTTGTTTTAAAATAACAGGACCGACTTTTTTCATTAATAAATAATTTTTTTTTCCGGGAATTTTATGAAATAGTTGTACTTTATACGGATATAAATTTAATCTGTTTAAAAAACTAACTCATTTGTCTTTAAATCTATATTCTACTAAGAATTCAAAAATATTTATTTTTACTTTTGTAAAAAAAAATTTGTCATTAAATATGCAAAATCTAGCATCAGTTAAAGAAGGTTTGTCTTTTTTTCTTAGAGAACTGAATCTAGCATTTCCTACCAAGGAAAATCGCTTCTTTTTTTTATAACGTTTCTTGTTATGTTTTAATGCTTTTTTATTTAAATTCATCCGTTTTATACAGTACGTCCGAGAAGTCTCCAGCAATTAATTGCAGCTCCCTGCAATTAAATGTTGCTACTGTTTTGAACGCTGTATTCGGTTCCTAAGAAATAATTTCTTTAGTGCGGTTAGTATTCCTACTCTCAATGTCACAAAGAACACTCGCTCGCTTTCTTGTTTCAGTTACAAAGCCGTGGCTGATGGAACGGTCGCAGTTACATTATTGAGGAGGGGTTGCCCTGACCTATTTTTGGGTGCAAGAATGAGACGCACGAGAGAAACAATGCTATAAATAATGGATGAATTTCGTGAACGCTGTAATAAGACTCCGCCTCCTAAAGTAACAATGTTTGATCAGGGGAAACATAGATTTGCTCCCACAGTGTTAAAGACAGGCCGCTTTGAGGACAAAAGCATACGCGAATAAAGTTGCCTATACGATTAAACAGTCTCCAATTACATATATTCGTAAATTTATGCGGTTCAATTTAATATAGCGCTGTTAATAATGAATGATCATACTAAAAAGACTTGAATTTGAAACCATCTCAACCATCTTTAGTAAATGAATTGTCGGATGGAGATACGGAACAGCGTGTTGCAGCCTGTTATGCTGATTTACCAGAAAGATTTCTTGAAATATTTCATATATTTCAACATATTTTTTTGAATAGTAAGCGAATGGTGATTTTTATTTGCAAATGTTGGAAAGATGTTTAATATCTCGAATTCAAGTGAACGGTATTATATAATGTTTTCTAAAATGAACAATTTCGAGTCTTTTTGCAATGGCCACCACGAAGTCCCGACCTTACAACACCCGAGAACTCATTGTAGGAGATAATCAAGGCCAACATGCTTATGATGTCGATTCAAAACAATTGACGAATTGCGTAACAGTTTGGAGGAACCAAACTGTTTCTCCAAAAATGCTTCGGAGATACTTCGGAACATACCAAGGAGGACGTGTAAACATAGAGTTCTATGCGTTTAGCATGATAGTGCACACTTAAATCCACTGGATAAAAAAAGTATAAATGTTCAAAGTACTTACAAGTTTACAATTTTTGGTAGGAGTATGGGGACTTCTTTTGCAAAATATTTTATGAAACGAAGATAATGAATTCCATAAAAATACTTATTCAAAATAAGTTAATCATTATTTTAAATTATAATTATGATTAATGAAAAATAAACTTAACCTTTTTCACATGAGTTTATACGAGTATATTAAGTATAAACCAAATTAAAGCTAGTTCCGTTTTTAATTATTTTATTACAAACAGCTATTTTAAAGCGTTTATATTTTTAAGTATGAGAAATGACTGCTAATCACAACAGTAATTGCTAAAGACGAACTGAATCTTAATAAGAGTAAAATTAAAAGTTTATACTCGTTTTTTAACTTATGTTAAATTTACTAATATTAAAATGTATCTTATATTGTATCAAATTCATACAAATTTGAAATTGAACATACAAAAAAAGAAGTAAAAGTCCTGCGTTGTAAAAAAAATGTAAATGACAAGTTTTTGGATGTTTATAAAAGGTTTTAATAGAGTAATGCAAAAATGAATAATCTTTAAATTAGTGAATATTAAATATATTTACTGAATACTATACTTATTATTGGTTTAATAAAAGTTATATGTTGGGGAACAAATGAATCTAACTTTAGCTCAATTGTATAAATACTTTATTGAAACACATCTTGTATTAAACTGAATTACAACTTAACTGAACTGAATATTGTGTTGTATAAACTATTCGTAACCTATGTATGTTTTCTATATGAATTCCACATCTGAACTGGCTGGTCAGCTGTACGTGTTATTTCATTAATTTTCCGCAGAGCAGTACTCAACAACACAACATTAAATTTCAGTTTGTTATTTTATATAAAGAAAAGATTAGTTGCTTAATGAAATGAAATAAACGGTAAAGAAAAAACGCTTTAAAAAATCGTATGCATTTATATAGCAATTGGTATATAACAATCATGCAGAGAAAACAAGTTTGACTATACCTTTTATGTGCGAGAGCTTTAAGAGAAATTTTTCTTTAAAGAGTTGTTCCACGATTTTTTAAATAAAAAATATTTAAAATGAATGATAGTAAAATTACGTGCTCATTTTTTTATTATAGCCCAGCGACAAATATTTATTATAGTCGCAAATAAGTTGTTTAACGGCTGATTTTCAAAGTCGAAGATTTGAGGTTTAAAACCTTTTCATTTTTTGTTTACTCTGCGGAAAGGTGTTACTGCAGAGGAAGAATGAGGGTGAATGTATGAATGTAAATGAAGTGTAGTCTTGTGTAGTCTCAGGTCCACCGTTCCTGAGATGTGTGATTTATTGAATTCCAACCACCAAAGAACACCCGATATCCACGATCTAATATCTACTAAGGTTTAAAACCTAGTTAAAGTTTGATGTTTTTATGCGGATTTGAATACTAGACAGTGTATACAATTAAAAAATGGTGAATAATGTTTTACGTTATTTAAAGAGAATGAAAGAAGAAAGACTGAAAGAAAGATTTTCTGTAACTTCTTTGATAATCTCAAAAATAAAAATAATTGGCTGCTAGAAAGAGGAAAGGATCTCTGAGAGATCGTAATAAGAGAAGAAATTTTAGACAGGAAAATTTGCAAAAGAAAAAAGTACATGAATTTAAAAGATTTAAAGTTGCTCAAGACGGAAAAGGAAACAATAACAAGAGAATCACAGAACACAAAGAAAGATTAAGAAAATGATGACTGTGAGGTGGCAGAAAACTTAAAGCCTCAAAGGAAAAATAAAGTTTGTTAACGCGGTCCACTGATGGCCAATTTTAAAAATGAAGTTTAATTATAAGTCTGTTTTTTTATATGCTATTTATTAAGTAAAAAACTGCAAGGTTTCCGACTAACTTTGTTTTGTTATAGATACTGACACGGATTCGAAAACATCCTCCATTTGAATAAAATATATTATTTTAGCTTTATTTAAAATATTTCAATTACATAAATAATTGAGTTTTATATAATACTGCGTAAGTGTATGAAAGTTAACTTTTCATAATAATTATTTATATTTAACCAAAGTCACCAACTAATTTAACTAATTTCATCAAGGTCCTGCTTAATAACAATCAAAAAGAGGGGTTGCATCTCTATTAAAGCATTCAAATGAAAATTAACTAAAGTTTAAACCGGGTTCGTAGTTATCCCACTTTGCAAGTTTAATCAAAATCTGATACGCTATTAATAAGTGATGTGAATGTGAAAAGGGGATAAATGTGCGCCGAGGCGGACAAGAAACGTAGATTATGTAATGCATATGCACAAATAAACACTCATGTTTTCATATAAAAATAGATAGCTGGTTAGAGATGCAGCACTGGTCTGCTACAATTGCATATCAGTTTGCTTAATAACGTAAAGTATTTAACATTCTAGTATGCATGAATATGTTTATAGTCTGACCCGATTTTTTATATAAAATGAGTCAATATACAATATTAGATTTAATGTACAGATTGTCTGATTTTATTAATCTTATTTACTGTTTTTTAAATATCAGTGTGTGTGTCTGTTTTGAAAGTTACAACATATAGTAATAATAAATACAACTTTTGTGCAGTTAATAATCAGTAATATTGTCAGCGTTTGTTATGTAGATTTTATTTATTATCATCTTACTGTTCAGCCGATTATTTGTTGTTTAGTTTTCCTTTAAACAGATTGTAAATTCAACAGGAAAAGAAAAAAGCTTTATAAATATTTATTAATTGAATTGATATACGATAGAAAATATTTTATGAAACCCTATGGATATGTTTTAAACAGCCACTTTAAACTTTTATCAGTTTTTTCAGTTTAAAAATACAGAATAATATATCTGACAAAGTGGAGGGGACATAGTATTATATTTTTAAAACGAACTTAAGAACTTTTAACATTTTTTAAAATAACTTACGTTTGGATCAGAAATAAGACTTAATCAACCTGAGTTTTGGTAAATTATTTTTTATTTCAGTATTTTGATAAGTCACTGTTTTGGCCGATCATCTTTATGCTAGTATAGTCCCAAATGGAAGGTATTAAGCAGAAACCTATGATTTGTCAACCGTAGATTGACCGCTGATCTGTTGCTATAACGGCTACGCTTTAAACTTTTTTTGAACTAACATCTGCCGACCTTCACAGTTGGAAATTTTTTCTTGAATTTATTTTCAAATGTTTTTAAATCTTTTCTGTTATTATATATGTAAAAAGATGTTTTATTTTTTTTTATAGAGAAGACAAAAATATTTTAAATAATAATAATAATAATAACAATATTATTTTATGATATATAAGTAAAGACAAAAATTTTCAGAATATAAAGAAAAACCAATTAGTCAATATAAAAAATTAAATTAATATGGAATAGGTCTAAAGAACTTTTCTTCAGGTTTTGTAATATTTTTTGTATTATTAATTACTGCGATTATAATTTTTACTTTCTTGGCATCATAGCTCAAGAGCATTCGTTCTCAAAGTGGGCGATAACGCCCCCTTGTGGGCGCTGGAGACCTTGAGGAGGGTGTTAGAAGGTCCACAGAAAATTGGGAGCGTTCAGGCGGTCTAGGAAGGCGATGGCTGATTAAAAAAAGCAAAAATTGTGTTTTCCTGATTCTTCAAACTAAAATTAAATACCTACTACACTAGTACAAAAAATTAAAGGGACACCTACATTTTATGATAAAACAATATTGTATTCAAACTACTTTAACTTTGCAGCCAAGAGACATAGAGACACCGATAAAAAAAAAATTAAAGCTTGAATACTCCATTTTTTGACAATATACTTTAGATTTCAAAAATCATCAAATTAAAAAAAAAAGATCAGTGAGAGTGAGAAATTGCTTTCATTTAAAATGTAAGTTTCAACTCAGAAATAGGATATGCCACGTTTTAAAACAATAATTGCGATTGATGTTTTTAAGAGCGCATCTTAAAAAAAGCAATTGCAATTATTTTTAACAGATGGTAAGTCTAAACATTTTTGAGGTCGCTAGAAAATGTTTGATTCTCAATGTGGATCGTGAGCGAAAAAGTTTGAGAATCAATACTCTAGAGCTATGCTACAAGAATGAAAGTACAGTTAAAAAATTGGGGCATGGTTGTTTTGCAATTCTCGATGTTTTATGACGCAGGAACTCCAAAAAACAAAAAAACGGGGTAATGTTCATACGTTCGTATGTGCGTTGACATGTTTAAAGCTTAATACCTTTTGACTGGATAAAACGATTTGGATAACACTTTGTACGGAGACTCGTGTATATGGGGCAATTTGTTGGTGAACTTTTGGGGGTCAATATCTTCAGTCGGTGGAGGGTAGTTTGGGGGTCAATTTTTTCAAAATTTTGCAAACCCCACTCTATTAAGCTCAGTAAATGCGTACATGCTAATCTTACCTTCTAAAAAAAATTTGCTCCAAAATTCGCCTTTCCCCAAAAATAGAAAAAACTATATTTTTTTTATTGCATATTTGTTAACCGATTTTTTTATGCCTTCAGAGGCGTTACAGTAGTGCAAGCAACCCAAAAAAAACTTTTGGGGAAATATTATTGCTGGGGGAGCTGATCAAAGTTTAAAAATTTCGATTGGAATCGATTAAAACTTTCTTTAGTTTATTTAAACCTTTAATATTATTTAAATAATAAACTTTTAGTAATAATATAAAAATAGAATTTTATCGTAATTCTCTCTCCATCCCACGATAAAAGAAATCTTAGGAAAAGTTTTTTTGGTAGTATATATTTAATGGATTGTTTTTTAGTTACTTCAATTTAACATAGCAAACATAGAAAAATCAACAAATTGATTTGGACGTGAGCGAACAGAAAATACCGGTTTTATAATCTTTAAAACTTATCTCTGATTTTAAAATATTTTAAATAATTCATATAATAACTAATATATATCCTGATTTTAATAATAGATCATTTGTATTAAAATATTCTTTTTTTAACAAACTTATTTTACTAAAACTTCTAATCGATTATTTCATAATTATTTTAATTCATTATTTCAATATCATCAACTTTTATTTCAATATTAGCTACATATTTTACTATTATCATTACAATATTTCTTCTTATTACAATTAAATCATTATCAACGCTATATATTTTCACGTGTATACTATCCAACTTCTAAATTATAAACAACGTATTCAAATAATAAAATCACACAAAAAATATAATTGCTTCTGCCTTTTAGGGAATCTAGGAATGATGAAATTCATTTAAGGACATGAGGATCCCGGAAAAGGAAAATAGGATCAATATTTATTTTTCATTGTTTTTTGTGGAAGTATTTTCTTCATTAGTTTTACTTTTTATTATTTCAGCATTGGATTATTTTAACGTAGACTTCTTGAGGATTCAACTATATGCAATTTTATATTGCATATAATAAATATTATAAAAATTAGTAAAAATCGCATTTACTAATATAATTTTTTATATGTACTTTTAAATTGTTGCATAATTGATTCGTTTTTTTTGTACCTTGTTTTCTTTGCACAATTAACGTGGCATTTTAGTTTTCTATACGATAATTATTTATTATTTCTTGCAATCATTCTTTTTTACTAATATCTAGTAATTTATTATTATTACATTTAACTAGTTGTAGTTATCTACCTTTAAAATATTCTACTAATATTAAATTCTATATATAATTATTTATTTTATTTTATTTCAACGTATTCCCTTATTTTACTTACTGCACCGGTATAATCTCTTTAACGTGAAAGTCTAGTTACATTCTTATCTTTATCTCGTGCTACGTGAGACTATTAGTTTTTCTTAGATAATGTGCATTGTACAACTGCAGGCTGCATTTTACCTATATGTAACTTCATTCGTTGCTTTTAATAATAATATTAAATTATTTTATAAATTACATAATAAATATAATTATTTTTCAACAACTGTAAATTATTCATAAACTTATCTTCGGAATACAATCTATGTTTTATCTTCAGAACTAAATATTTTTTAACAAATTTAATAAAAACATTTCATAATCATATCCGTTGGTTTTAAGCGCCAGTTATATTATCCTTTTCTAAATTTAAAACGGTAGTTACATTTTTTCAATAAATCTGTAAAATGGAGTATTGGTTCACTTAATAAAATATTTCTACGTAATTCAAAACATTTAAAACATCTAAGAATTTATATATCTTGCTGGTCTGTTTATCCTTCGTCATGATCAAGGCTTTGTCTGCGCATCTGTTTTTCTTCATTAATAGCGTACAGCATTTTTATATAAAAACCTTTTAACGATTCCTGTTGTAGAATATATTCATAATAATATATAAAAATTTGTAAAAATAATCTTTATCTTCGTAGTAAAACATTTATTTTAAATAATTCGTAAAGCGATTAATTTATATTTTCTATTTCAATTCTTGTATTAAATATTATTTCTAACGCATTATATTTTATTATACTGTAAATAATTATTTCATCCTTTCATAGTAATTGTAATATAGACTTGGGAGTATTATCTTATAGAGTACTACCATGTCATGTGTACTATTATCTAAGTAGTACACTCTCGGTTCAAGTATATTATCATTTAACGTACGTGAGATAATCCTTGTTGCACAGCTGTACAGTATTTTATTTTACATATTTTTTCCATTCACTCTTTTAAAATAATATTAAATTATTTTAAATATCGCATAATAAATGTAATTATTTCACTTTATAATGTATAAGTTATTTCTTCGATGCTTATTTTACTTTAATAATCGTATTTCATTCATAATTTCATTATCGTTTTATAATTATGACATTTGTACGCCGGTTTATTATTTATTATATTTGCGTCAGTTGTAAAATATACAACTGACGCGTTGTTTATTAATATAATAAATATTTATTGTATTTCAATAATACTTAATCTTCCTAAAAATTCAATAATTTTCAAAAATTCTTCCCGATATACTTTCATATTATTTTAATAATTATTAGATTCACGCGCCAGTTTAACATATTAAAATAACTAAAAATTAACAATAATGGGCCAGTTAAGTTTCAATAATTGACCGTTATTTTTTTAACGTTTATTTCAATAATATTTCTTGCTAACAAATAAATCTTCATCATAATAATATATTATTATTATGATGAAGATATATTGATAATATAATATATATTCATAATATATATATTATGAATATATATTATTTTATGATATTTTTGAATAGAATATATTCTATTATATATAATAGTTATATAATATTCTAATAATTACATAATAGAATATATTCTATTCAAAAATATCATAAAATTCTAAACGCAATAATATTTCTTAATATTTAACGTCAAAGTAATTCAATCGATAATTATCGAAAATTCATATTTTGTTTGTTATCCGTAGTCTTTAAATTATTTCTGTTTTCAGCGGTAGTCTCAGCATCGAATAAGGGCCGCGTTAAATTCAGTTATTTTTTTTATTTCATAATTTAATTACTTTAGTTTCTTACCAGCTCCACATCCGAGAATTAATATTTTTAATTATTCATCCGCTTATTCCATCCATTTGATGGTCCTAATATTTAATATATTTAAATTCTTCATAAAATTAATCATATTAAAATTATTACTAACATTTTCCTTATATTCATTAACAATACTATTATTATTTCTACTCCTGTTACTGGTATTTTCTTATTTATCGTAATTTTTTGCAACTTAGTTTTATTCATAATATAATACTTTTATTTTTCTTAATGATAACTTTTAATTTTATTTTTTCTACTAGTTTTCTTCCTATCGTATTTTCCATTTTCTTCATATATAATATCATTGGTTTTTGGCATCTTATTACTAATATCTTTTGAAATTATTTCACTAACGTCGTAATTTATTTCAATACTATCATTATTATTTGGCAACTTAATATTATTTATCGTCATTTCATTAACTTCTTTCTTCATTTTAACGTTATCTTATTGTTTTTCGGCAACAAATTTCGTTGGCAAACATAATTTTTGTTTCCTAACACGCGATACGTGATTTTATCTGGTTTTTAATTCTGAAAACGAATATGAACCCAGAATCTTTCTATCACCCGCCATTTTTGAAAAATTTTTTAATTTTAATTAAAGAATTTTTTTCATTTTTTAAAGCATTTTAAGCTCCTATATTCTATTTTGTTAATTCATTTTTTATTCTTTAATTTTGTTAACGTAATTTGTAAACTATAAATAAACAATAATAGACAAAGAATTAAATCATATCTTTATCACATATTATGATATCATATTTAATACTGAAGAGTGAGCCTTCATGGAAAAGATTAATCATGTCCGTACAGGTCAAAATATGTAGCTGAAGACACAGCTGTGTTGTTTGTATTAAGCACTGGATTTAGTAATGAATTAATTTTATTCAGTCTTATTGCTGTCTTAAGTTTGCTAACAGTGCAGTGTTATAATGCTTCGAAATTGTGTAAATGATGTGGATGCTTTTTTTATGTATGTGGTGAGTTTACCGTAAAATCAAATAGAAAAAACATTACACCTCTAATTAAAAAAAACATATCATTTGTAATTTCAGTGTAAAAATTAGTGATCAGGATAAGACGTGTGCTGCTCATATAGTATGCACTAATTTTTCTGTATATTTAAGAGGATGGTTGAAAGGTACACAGAAGGCTTTGCCATTTGGTGTACCTATGGTTTAGAGTGAACCAAAGGATCATGTAACCGACTGTTACTTTTGTTTGACAAGTGCGTCTGGAATTACTGAAAAATCTAAACATACTGTAAAGTATCCTTCATTGCAATCTGAAATCGGGCCTGTACCTCACAGTGAAGTTATTTCAGTTCATGAGCCACCTGTGAATGTATGTTTCAAAAGCAGCAATGAAGAATCAGGCAGTACTGAAGAAGAAAACAATGATTTTGATTTTGAATTATCTTCCAGTAAGTCACATCTTACATCACAAGGTGAATTAAATGACTTGGTTAGGGATTTAAATTTATCAAAAAATCAAGCTGAACTGTTAGGATTAAGACTGCAAGGTTGGAATTTACTTCAAAAAAATATAATTTATATATAATTATATATATATAATATAATAATTTGACGTTACAATTAATTATAATTAATACAATTAATTAATTATAATTTGACGTTACAAATAAGATTAAATTCAAGCATTAGAAAATCTTTTTTTGGATAAAACCCCATTATCTTTAGTATCATACAAAAAATAAACAAGCCAAAAAACAAATAATTCAACGCTTGTTACCAGTATTGTTAACTGAATGGCAACATAATCTCCAGAAAAATTTATAATTTTATATTTAAGAGTATAGTCTGATAAGTTTTAACATTAAAAAAAATAAAACAATAAATGAAGTATTATTTTTTATATTATGGATTAACCAGCCGGGTAAGAATGGGCGTTATTTGATGATGAACTGTTTTTTCATAACTCTTTCAAATCACATTTGTTATTATTTTTGACAGGTCGATCTTGTCAATGACGAAAATATGAATGAAATGTTGCGTGAAAATTTTGGTTCATGTATTATATATGATAAACTGCTATCATTTATAAATACTGGCATTCATAATAACTGTAGTACTCTTCTTATTTTGACAATAATATATTTATGGTATAAATCTTTAGATTTAGATTATTTTTTTGTTAAATTATAGCTCCGGGAAAATATTGCAATTTTTTTTAGCTCTTTCTGTAACTGATTATTAAAGTATTAATCGTGAAAACTACGCCGATTTAAAAAAAATTAAGTTATCTATTTAGATGGCTAAACTTATGTTTAAAATAAATTCAATTTAGCATTTTAAAGAAATAATAATTTTTTATGTAGTTCTAGAAATGATGCATACAGCTTGTAAAAATTTATTAAAAAAATGATTATTCCGCACAAAAATATGTAAAATTTTATAAAAATCATACATAATAATTTATGAGAAGTTAAAATTTGAATTTTTTCAAAATATTGGTGGGGCAATTAATTAAAAGAAGAAAAAAATATATACAGGCATCTCACAAGTTTCCGCAAATAGGAAAAATAATAATTTTTTTATGAAAAACATTTTTATTTATCTTTATGTATTTATTATTATTATTTATTTTTATGTATTCTACGTACGGTAACTTATAGGACACTGTATATAAAATAATTAATGTATAATAAAATATAACTGTTATTTAGCATTAAAATGGAATTAGAATCGAAGAACTTTCTTTTGAATTATTATGTTTGGAGCGTACTTTTGTACGGATATGAAACACGGGTACTGAGAAAAGCTAGAGGAATTTAAAATGCGGGAAAGGAGACTATTAAACGGACAAAGAATTTAAAAATTGAAGTAATAAGAAATGGAAAAGCTTGATCAGAACAACTCAGAATAGGAAAAACGACTAGCTGGGACGTATCATAAGAGAAGAAGGATTGATCGAACGATTACCAAAGACTCAGTAGAATAATGAAAAAAAGAGGCTGGAAAAGTGAAACACTAATAGAAAATCTAAAAAGAAGTGGGAGCTAAAATGATTTTGAATGTTTAGCTGAGAATAGAGGAGAACGGTGACAAATATTGTGCGGGTTCCCCGCACGAATTGTGCGGGGAACCCGCCTCAGGCAGATAACTTCACGATGATGAGGATAAAAAATAGTTCAAACAAAATACTACATTTTTGTAATACACTAACCGTTATTTAGAAAAAAATTTCATAAAAAGAAACAAAAAGTTTTTAAAATCGGTAAATCTTCAAGGAAATTTTTTATTGAGCAATACAGAATTTATGCAGGGTAGTCTACAGAGAGACCCGGAATAAGTCTCATGCAGATCTATCTAGTTTTATAAGAAATTTGTTAAACCGTTAAACCGGTTTTGATATATTTTAAAATTTATTCCTTAAATATAAACTTTGAAAATTGTATTACGAAGCACTTTCCTCTTAATAGTTTTATAAAAGAGTTCTCTAGTATAAGTGCAGTATTATTAAAAAGTAAGTATTAAGAAATCCCGTCTTAAACAAAAACTATCCTCATTAAGAAAGTCTTTTTCCAAATTCTGAGTATAAGATTTAATTTCTAAAATAATATATCTGCAATACATCTTTTCAGTATGATAGAAGGTTTTTTACTGAAAAAGATAGCTTATTCCTGAAATTATTATTTTTTTATTACTTTGTTAACTTTAAAATTTGTGGAGAAGTATTAATCGATAATAAATCTGACATTTTTATTAAAATTAGTCTAATTACTTTTAAGAAATAAGCATTTTAAATTAGGAATTTTCCTAAATAAGATATTTTTAATGCAAAGTAATGAGAAAAGGTTTTTCCTGTAAGAAAATATTTTGTTGTTTATTTTTACCGTAACAATATTTTCTTTGCGTTATTTTCCAATATTACGCGTGGAAAAATTTTATTTATTAGACGTAATTAACTATAGAGTGAATTAAGATCTCTTTATTTTCAAGCTATTTTCTGAACTAATCATTAAATTTATGTATATATATTGTCGCCGAATGGCTTCGACGGCACGTGGCACTTAATAACCTTGTAGTAGCTTCGACGGCTCGTAATTTATAACCTTGTGGTAGCCCTAAAAAGGGCCGTTTTTGTCGTTTGCTCTGAGAAGAGCTGTTGGGTCCGGAACCTGGTCTCCGGCGAAGTCGACTTGGCTGTAGTCGGGGAGTTGCGACTCGTCCATTGAAATCAGACCGGGCTTCCCCTCAGCGGTAATTGGATCCCCACTACAGCGTGGAAGTGGTGGCCCACAGAGCCCGCAGTGTCGGATCGGCGTCGGTCGTCTTTCGCTTGCGCGGCCGAGGTTGTTTTCCCCAAGCGATCCCACACTGGACCGGCTCCTGCTGCTGAGTTCACCGGCCAGGGCGATTGAAGTCCGGCGAGCTGGAGCGGGAACGTAGCGTCCGCATCCAGGGACCGCTCCCTCGGCGGACCGGCCAGGCCTGCTGCTTCGGGGGGGACGTTGGCATCCGCCCGGAGGTCCCACGTTGAGGCTGCAAGGGAACTTCTTCTGTCTTCTTCCATCTTCTTTTTCTTGGTCTTCTCCAGGTGGCGGCGACGATGAATTAAAAATTCACTTTCGTGTACGTCTTTTATTGGAGCCTGAGAGTGGTGGGGCCTCAGCGCCGGTATGGTGGGAGAATTGTGCGGTCATCTGCGCGGCGGGAGTGACGCTGTACCAGCGTGTACGTATACTGTGCGTCGATGACATCTGAGCTGCTACCGTTGTCGTCTGCCGATTTTAAGTTAGGCATATATGTGGTAACACTATATATATATATATATTTCATTCGAATCTAAATATGCTAGTTACATTGAATTAATGTAGGACGAAATAATGCACGGTTGTTGCTGTCTTTACACTGATTTTAATCTTAAAGTATTGCAGGAAAAAGATAAAATTTTCTACTTCATATTTTTTTTTATTATCTAAACGTTTATTTTTATATAAAAATGTGGTTGGGCAAAAATCTGAAATATATACTTTATTTTGGATTCTAGTTTACGTAGGAAAGTGTTGTTACGGTCGGAAAGCTCTTCGTTAGATATGTAATTACAAAATACTTATAGGAAAACACATTTTTTGAAATCACGGTATTATTCCATCATAAATGTTACTCGAGCGAAATTTAAAAATGCTATCTGCCTAATATTTTAATAGGAATAAGTAAAAATTAGTTCTCATATTCAGAATGTTCAACAAACACTTATAATCTATCTATTTTTTCCGTAGTTTAAGGCTAACAAAGCTTTAAGGAGTTACTTCAAGAGTTAAGAGCCAAAGTTGAATCAGTAACAAAAGAAGAGGAAAGAAATCTACGGCAGAATTTTCTAAAGAGGTGAACTAGAATAACGGGCCAAAAATGAAAACATCCAGGTTTGTTTTTTTTTGATGTTGGGAAAAATTATTAAAGAACAGGAAAGGATTAAGAAAGCTTCCAGTCGATTTTCTGATGACTTCAAAAAAGGTTTTACCTGATTATATTATGGATGGTGGTCTTATGAAATATTTCTTCTAAAAGAGCTGTTAAGACGCAAGGTATTTCAATGAACATTAAATTTTATTTAAAGGACTTTTAATTTTTAAAAGTCCTTCGGACTGCTGGATACAGCTCCGTACGGCTCACACAGCTCCTGGCGGCTCACTCAGCTCCATCAACGCTATAAAAGCTGGCTCCGCACTAGAATAGTCTAGTCCAGTTCCTTCATCCACAGACTCAACTTGTGTTTGTTATAAATGTACAAGTAATTAATATAATGTTAAATATATAATTTACAAGTTCAAGATTATAAATAAAAGAATTTATATTATAAACAAAGTCTTGATTTTTATTTATCTGTATGAACTAACGAACAACAAATATTTAGAATAATTTAAACCGAACCGAGGTATTAAACAAAGGCGGCAAATTATTCGACAAGGGCTCCATTAGGAAATTACTTTTACGTATTAAGAATTAATTGTTATTATATTATTTACAAGAAAAACTTTTCATTACTGAGAAAGTTGTAGAACAATTTCTTTTGAGTTGTCTCAGCTATTTCAGGAACGTTTGCGTTAAACTATTTTTTCGTGGTTGTAAAGAAGAAGCCTGATGTAATATTACTTAAAACGGAACTACGGTATTAGATAATTAAATGCTGTTTTTTAGTATTAAAGAATTAAAATCTGTATAATGTTGCAAGTAGATGCCTCAATTATTGTGATAATAAATTAATACACGCATAAAAATCTAAGCTTCACTTATCCCATAGTAATTTTTTTTCTTAAATCATGCGTAATGAATCAGATATATATATACGTGTGTGTGTGTGTGTGTGTGTGTGTGTGTGTGTGTGTGTGTGATTATATTTCTGTTAACTTACCAAATAACAGTTTTTGACATGTTTCGTTTGAATTTCCTTTTTTTGTCTTAAATGGGATTTGTAACCTTCTCCTCGTGGACATTTTCTTTCCATGTTAATCTATCTCTTCCAGAAACCCAATTATAGTTATTTTTGATAATAAATGAATTTCTTACCGTGTGAAAAATGGCAATGCCAACAGAGATTGGAATCCAAAACTTTCCCGATGAAAAGCAGCGACGTTATAACTCCATCGATCGACATAATTGGTCAGAGTGATAAGCAACATATACTTCTTTATTTTATATTCTATAAACAAAAACATTAGATACAAAAGATATATGAAGTCCATACAATTACCCTTCTCCGGATTTTGTATAGAACATCATTTTAAACTTTTTTAACCGTCAGTTTTCTTCATTCTTTAATAGATTTAATTAAAATTCATTGAAAATGTTATTTTGAATTGATTTGTTCTTATTCAGCTTTTTCATATTATAGGAGTATTATTTAAAAACTTTTTCGGGAAAGCCTTGTACATTATACAACTTAGAAAAAACCTAATCTCATGCTCAAATTTATAAAAGCGTTGTACACCTTATAAATGTATTCTTTTATAATTTTTTTTATATACAGAGTGATATTAAAATATGAAACGGCTTCTTATCTCAAAGCTGAGGGATACTAGAAGATACAAGCTAGTACTAATCTACATAGTTACTAAATTACTACTTTATTATATGATTGGAATTATTTACGCCGCATTAAATCAAACTTTTTTTAAATAGGAAAGTAGTCATGTGATTCGTGATTTTAATGTAAAGTTTTACGAGAAAAACGATGACGTTATTCCGTCGGTTTCACTTAAAGGATGAATTGTTATTTGATAAAACTAAATGAATAAACCAAGATAACAGCAATCAAATTTGCACTAGAGAGCAAATATTTGAACCGCTAAAACATAATTCTCCGATAAGTAATTAATTTGAGACGAGCAGATTCTGTACTTTTATATTGTATTTTTTACGTTGAAGTAAGAAACCGACATGAGAAGTTTTGTGTTGTTATGTTATCTCATAATACAAATTGAATTGTAAAATAGCACCTGATTTCATACCTTAAATTTTTATTTAATTATTTCAGTGTACGTTGTAATCTGTCCGATTAGTGAATTATAAACAAATGAGGCGTAGTCTCGTGTACAGACTCAAGCCGACCGTTCCCGAGACGTGTGGTTAATTGAACCCCAACCGCTAAAGTACACCGGTATCCACTGTCTAGTATTAAAATTAGTATTAAAAGTAACTTTTACTAAGATTTTAACCTCAACACTTCGAATTCGAGTATCAACAGTTAAAAACTGATTTGCAATGACGACTTGCGGTCTAAATTTGTAATGTTTTTAAATTTAAATTTAAAAAAAAAAATATTCTATTAAGTAATTTAGCACCGAAAACATCTAACTAAATTTTAAAACTACATCCCATAACAAACTTTAAACTATTAATAACGGCTCAAACACTAACGATAACAGCCTTCATAATAATAAATAACACTAATATTAATAAAACACATTAACTATTAATTTTCAACATTACTACGATTTACATATAACAAATGTTGAAAGCTTACAGATATACAAGGAATGTTCAAAATCGTTCCCCCCTACAGCTTGGGAACAAAACTTTTCGGCAAAAAAAATGTTTTAATTAACCCAAAAAATAATAATAGACTAAAGGAGACAGATGAGGAAATCTGGCAAGCCATTCTGCGGCTCCTCTACGACCAATCCGTTGATCTGGAAATGTTTCATCGAATCCAAACTATAATAAAACGTGTAAAAGTAATAAAAAGTAAAAGGATTCATTTCCTAAAAAATAAAGGATGTCATCGACGTATTGTAATATTATAATGGGAATTGGTAAAAATTAACAAATTTACTGCTAACTATATTTTATTTCCCAATAAATATTCGATTTTATTAAAATAATAATTTTCCGATATTATAATAGCCGTTTTCATTCGTTTTAATTTATTCTTTAAAGTATGTAAATTTAAACGAATCTTTTAAAGATTAAAGTAAGAAACGTTTGTGTAACTAATGTAGAGAGATCCGTTAAAGTACAAGCAAACTGCCGAAACAACCGTGTGGGTGTGTGTAAATTTATCTAAATTCTCTATTACAGCAGCTGGCGGAACTTTGTTCTACCTACGTAACTCCCACGCAATACAATAACCATTTAGCACTATTAAATGATATAAAGTAACAGGGGCCTATTCTTTTTTTTATTTCTTAAAAAAAATTGTCATTCTTTATTTCTTTTCCGATGAGTTTAAAGTTTAGTGTCATACAGCGGTAAAAAAGAACGGTTTTATTTTATATAGTGAATTTTTTTCTATTACGTTACCTCAATTTTATTTAATTTCTGAAAATTACAAAAAAAATAAATCAGGTAGGTTTTTAAAAATTAAAAAAAGAAACGGCTTTTTAGTTTTGATAAGCGGATTAAGAAAATGTATTCATTTAGGGATTGAAAATATTGTTTTAATGCACCAATTAACAACTAACCGTTATATTATAGGGATGCATTATTATTTGAAATACGTCATCATTTTAAAGAAAGACAGCTTTATATGTTACGGAAAGAGATTGTGTTTAACAACGCACCTTTTTACTATTATTATCGGGTCCTTTAGGACTCTCGAAAAAAGTGTTATAATTTTCATAGGAAGATATAATGAAAAATTTTATTCCTGTATTTGATTATGTGCTGAATTTTTATGTACGTCTCAGTTAACGTTAAGGAAAACTGTACAATACGATTTCAAAATGTTTAATAATTGTATGGAAAACAATAAAATGACGTATACTTGTTTATTATTTGTTTAATACGGGACGAACATAATTTTATTATTTGTGTCGCTTAAAAAGAACGCTTTTTTGGGTAGTTAAATCTTCCTAACCGCTTGATACGATAGAAAATACATCGTATTAAAAGCAATTCTTTCCAGTGATGGTTAACGCGTTGAAATTTATTTCAGGAAATATATAGATAAGTGCTGCACCGCAACGATCGCATGCGACCTAACGCGAGTCACATGTCACATCCAATGACATCTTTTAAAGAGTAAAATAAAATTAATGAAAATGACTATTACGATGTCTAGAAATTATAATTTTTAAAAATGAATACTTATTGAGAGAATGACATGTAAAAATAAACTTTACTCATTGTATTTTACGCAAAATCAAACTCTACAAGTTTTGTTTAAATTTTTTGTATTTAATATTCATCTGAAATTTTTTTTTTTACGCCAAACATAAATTAGAGTGTTTTTCAACGCCAAGATTACTCGGAAACTACTAAAAATACAGTTCTGGGACCTACTTTTTCGTCAATTTTTTTAGGTCAGATCTCATATAAAAGGATAACAGCCGTTTTCATTCATTTTAATTTATTCTTTAAAGTATGTAAATATAAAGGATTCGTTTAAAGATTAAAGTAAGAAATGTTTGTGTAACTAATACAGAGAGATCTGTTAAAGTACAAACAGACTGTCGAAACAACTGTATGGGTGTGTATTTGTCTAAGTTCTCTGTTCATAGCAGCTGGCGAAACCACTTCACTACTTGCTTTCCCTTAAATTCCTGGTACGGGATATTTTTTATTGTTAAATATGGCTGAATAATACCTATGTACATATTATTGTATATTCTTTGCATAACAAACTTTTACAAAAGATTTCGTTTAATGTGTATGAATTTATGTATATGTTTAACAGATCGGGTTAACGATCTGTTAAAAAAGCTATATATACACATGCACATATATACATGGAAAGAGCCAGGTGATACTGCAAAGAATCAGATAGATTATATCTTGGTTAAGCAAAGATTTAGAAATAAACTTGTCGACTGCAAAACTTACCCCGGAGTAGACATTGATATCTACCAATAATTTAGTGATAATGAAATGAAGATTGGATTTAAAAACCTGAAGAAAAGGTGTCAGATGAATCAGTGAAATTTAGAGAAGCTTCAGGAAAAGAAGGTAAAGAAGATTTTTGAGGAGGACATCGCAAGCAGTCTGAGTAAAAACGATAAGGTAGGGAATATAGAAGAAGAATAGGATAATGTTAAAAAGGAAATTATTAAATCAGCAAGTGCAAAACTTAGGCGGAACAGAGAGCTGGTCGAAAACCTTGGATATCAGAGGATATTTTTGAGCTGCTGGATGAACCTCCAAAATATAAGAATGCTAGTGGTGAAGAAAGTAAAAGGAACTATCGACATTTAAGAAATACTATAAACAGGAAGTGCAAACTAACGAAAGAAGAGTGGTGGATTAAAGAAAAGTGTTCAGAAGTGGAAAGAGAAATGATCATTGGTAAAATAGACGAAGCATACAGAAAAGTTAAGGAAAGTTTTGTGGTACACAAATTAAAATCTAGTAATGTGTTAAACAATGATGGTACACCGATTTATAATACGAAAGAAAAGGTTGATAGGTGAGTGGAATATATTGAAGAGTTATTCGGAGGAAATGAATTAGAAACTGGCGTTATAGAGGAAGAAGAGAAATTCGAAGAGGATGAAAGGGGGAGAAACGGTACTTAGATCTGAATTTAAAAGAAAATTAAAAGATTTGAATGGCAGAAAGGATCGTGGAATAGACGGAATATCTGCAGAATTACTGCCCAGTGCAGGTGAGGAAGCGATAAGTAGATTTTACAAACCGGTGAGTAATACATTTACGGCAAGGGATGACCAAAATTTGGTTGTAATTGTAAGAAGATGGGTTTTTCGTATGCTAAACATGTAAAACTTTTTTCACATGCAACCATTGTGGTATTGAGTAAATTTGAAGTTTTTATTTAATTTTAAGGTGGAAGTCTTTTATATTCCCTACTTAGCACCGGTGAAATCTACCTCCGCCTTCCGGCGTGCCGAATGGGATTTTTTTATTCTATATTAATTTTTTTTCAATAATACAAATGGCTTTTTTTATATTTGCAAAAAATCATGTTTTAACGCAGGTAAATAGTTTTATTTAAATGTAACCTATATTAGTTTTATTAAAAAATAATTAATCTGTATTTAAAAAAAATTAAAATACATAATTAAAGTTATGAAAAATATAATTTTTATAAAAAAAAATAATTATAATTTAAAACTATAAAAAAGTTTATAATTATATAAAACAAAAAGAAATAAGTATCATAGCTGACATGCATAAAAAGGATCGTGCAATTAACAATTCCTTCCAAGTCGTGAATTTGAATACGAATACTGTATAACGTCTTTTAATCAGAAAAATGAGGTTTTAGTCGAAGAAAAAACTATGGAAAATATCTCTTTTCCTTATCGTTTACTCTCTTATACCCTCATCTTCATAACAGCACAACATAGTTTTCACCTCTTTACCTTATAATTAATCATAGATTCTTCTGTAACTTTACAGAATTATTTAGTTTTATTTAAACAAGTTTAGTTTTCTAAACAGATTTTTCTGTTATATTTATTTGTTTTCAAATAATTTTGCTTTTATTTTTTCTCTTTAATTTTGGTTTATTTTTTTACTATTAACTTCTGTAGCACTTCTTAATTAATCGTTTAATGTAAATTGTTTATATATAAATACTTTTTCTGTGGTTCTCCCACATTTAAAATTTTTTCTTTTTATTTTCTCTCTCACACACACACGCGCACGCGCGCACACACAAATTCTTAATATTTTTAAATGATTTTAATTTGTAAAAAAAGTAAAGTTATATAACTTTTAAAATAAATTAATTACTACTGTTTTTACTAAAAAAAACTTTTTATAGCAAATAAGATGAAACTTACGGATGCATGAATAAAAATATCGTTTAGGTATGAGAAATGTTTAGAGGAGAGATATGTACGAGATAATTACCGAGAGATCTCGTACTTTTATAGGCATTTCATTTTAACAATTCCTGCCTTATTCTTGTTAATATTTTTACCGTAAAATTTATGTTAAAGAAATTTTTAGAAATATAGAAGGCAATAAAAGGTTTTTTGAACAATCTTAACAAATACTGCACTCGAAAGCTGTATTTGTAGGAAAACCCGTATAATTATACTAGTTAGATGTCACGTTTTGATAACTTTTTTTTAATAATTTTATAAATTCTTACTTTTGTATTTAGTTTCTGTGGGCTTTATTCATATCATTTTACTCAGAATCGAAATCTCTACAAGTTTTGTTTAAAACTTTTATAGGTTTATTACACGTTTGACAAAGTTATTTTACGCCAAAAGTTATCTAAATAGTTTATCTTTTGACTCCCAATCTTTTGTATTTTACCCCAAATTTCTCGAACGTACTAAAAAAAGAGGTATGAGACCTATTTTTTTCAATTTTTAAGGTCAGGTTTTGTATAAAATCACTAAATTTTGCATTTAATTTGGGTCCCGAGAATTAGATTCTGGCTTAATTTTACTGAAGATGCAGAAATCAGGACGAAATCTTTTCCCGGCCGATACTTGCTAACGAAGCGTTTCCATACCTATATTTATATGTACGTTCTTCTTTATTTTCACCAGTAAAACATGCCTTAAACGTTTGTTACTTTCTTCGTCAATTAATCTGTAGATTTTTAACGATCAATGCAATAATTTAAAAAAAAAAATTTTTAGGTATACGAAAAAATTTCTAATGATAATTCGACGGATCTAAACAAAAATATTGAACATAAAAACAAAGAATGACTAATCACCAAAATAGAATGCATCTTAAATAGATTATTCTCGTAGATTATAGCTTCCGAATTTTGAAAAGTTATGTGGTTTTTATATCCCGGATAAAAACAATGTCGGTTATCTTTTTCCTTTTAATTTCTCAAAAGTTAACATGTTTTACACTGTAGTTAAACGTTTACATTTAATCTTTTAACGATTTCATAACATAATTTAAATTATTATTCTGTAGAAAGATCGTGACTCTATGGTCCGGCGATAAAATGTGCGACATCATATTTTCGATAGATAACTGATTGTACTATGTACGAATTCTACCATCTTTCACCAACTAATCCACCGATCAGTAAACAAAACTAAAAAGATAATGGGTACGTACTACTTATCCACGCCTATCTATCTCCCTCCAATCTCTTACCGTGAATTTTGATACGGTTATCATGTGGGTTCTTCTCTGAACCTTTTTTCTCTCCCCAGTTCGGACAAGTTATGTGTTAGTAAGGAATATTTTTTCAACGTATATAAGACTCGGCCTCTTATTTTGTTCTTTTTTTCTTTGTTCAATGTCTGTCATTTTTGAATTTTACTGCGCAACATTTCATAATTATAACTTTGTCCGTGTAGCTTGTTTTTTCAGTCATATATCAAAATAAGATAATTATTTTATTTTATCATAGAGGGATAAGATTTAAAGTAAAATATATTATTAATAACATATAAATTTGGTCACGGCTTCGAATCCCGGTCAGATACGGCATATTTCATACGTTACAAATTTAAATCGGACTAATCATTAATAGCAGTTGATAACCGTAACTCAAAAAAAAAGAAGAAGTTAATTATTGATTTCCGATCGATATTCAAATATTTCATAAACTTTCAGAATTATTGGAAATGTTTAAAATCTTTAAAACATTTTAAAACAATAATCTTTTTAATATCGTAAATATTTTTTATCAGCGTTATAAAGTTAGTCAATAGTTATTAATTTCTGAATTTATTTTTGCCGTTTAATGTAATTCATTAGCGATAAGACTTTAAACATTAAAATGTTAAATCCACTTTAAACTGTTAAGAACGACATTCATTTATTTCCTCGGTTTTATCACTTAACAGAACATGAGAAGACTGAAACCGATGGAAATGTTTTAAGAGATCCACAATCGAAGCCACCGAGTAATCGAAACAATAAATTATAGAATTCTGTGAAAGGCTTAAAATATTTTTTTTTATCATGATAGAGCTTTTCTTGTTATAGTTTGATGCTTCTTTTAATTATTGCAATACCTTTAATTCCAATTAGAATTAAATTATTAACATAATTATAATGAACGTAAAACTGTTTTGACTTAAATTATTTGAAAGGCTAGTTTAATATTTTATTAACTTAATTATGTACTTATTTAAGGTCTACTCCAAAAGAATAGGTCTTTTTGGTTAAGCAAAAGTTCTAAATAATAAAACTTTGATGATAAATCTAAATCCTTTTTATTTACTTATTACTATGTGTACTTATTGTTGCTTTATAAGACCATGCTGCTATCTGATTAGTGTCATCTTTAATTATTAGATTATAAAGAAGAATTTTTTTTTATATTTGCCGATTTTTCGATATTAATCGGTTATGAGACGGCAGGATATGTCTTTGATGAGGAAAAATCTGTTCATAATAATGATAATTTTAGAACTACGAGCCTTAAACCTTAACAGTTCTGCGTAGAACTTATATATCGTTTAATAATTTTGCTGTTGTAAATCAAACTAGTCTTTGGGCTGGTAATTTAAACAAACGTATTATTCATAATTAATGTTGGTAACTTTTCATAGATAAATATAATCTAATGCAGTAAACGTATTCGTAGATAATTAGGAATTAATTAAAACAATTTTATATTTCTCTTAATACTACACACACGCAAATTTATCTGCACGCATATTATTGTAGCGAAAGTTAGTCGGAGGATTTAGACCGATATGGGCGGTGATGAGAACAGTTTGAAGTTATAGAAACTAAAATATAGTTATTTTATTATCGACTTATAATTATTTTTTTGGTATAAGGTTACCGATGGAAAACATAATAAATGTAGAAGCTGAACAAGTAGAAGAATACAGCGCATTCTTCTACTTGTTCAGGTTTACCGGTTAATTTTTGTAAGTCACCATTGGCTTACAACAATTTACTTATCTGTACCTATAAAGCAACCTGTTCTGATTGACTGACTGACTAATTCGTCAACGCTCAGCAAAAATTAATCGATGAAAATTTGTATACATGTTCGTCTTACGGTGTAAGTGCGTAGTAAGAAAGGACTTTTTAGAATTCTGAATTTAAAGGGATGAAATGGAGTAACAATGAAATTTACTATGCTTTTAATTTCTCGGTAACAAATGAAGATATAGCTTGATTTTTGGTGTATAATTTTCAAGTAAATATCTAAAAACCAATTACTAAATTTTTTAAAATTCGACTTTGAAAGTGGTGAAAAAAGGAAAAAAATGCTTGCAAATGTTTCCCGTTTCCGACTATACTAAACGAGATATTATTCACTAGATTGGAGCTCGAAAATTCTCTTAAATTAGATAAATATCTAAAAGCCGATTTTTCGGGTCTTTTTTAATTTCGATATTTTAAGGGGTGCGACGTTGAACGGCGTGGCGGCTCAACCGACACAGCCACTCTTACTGTACGTGCGACGAGATTGACTTCTTTTTCTATTTAGCCTCCTGTACCACCTTAAGGTATTACTTCAGAGGATGAATGAGGATGATATGTGAGAGTAAATGAAGTTTAGTCTTGCACAGTCTCAGTTCGACCGTTCCTGAGATGTGTGGTTAATTGAAACCCGACCACCAAAGACCACCGGTATCCACGATCTAGTACTCAAATCCGTATAAAAGCAACTGCCTTTACTAGGATTTGAAACTTAGAACTCATGACTTCGAAATCAGCTGATTTGCGATGACGAGTTCACCACTAGACCAACCCGGTGGGTTAATCGACTGCACCTGCCTTCGGTTACACAGCTGAAAAACATAAAGGTAATTAAACATTTCTACAAAAATGAGAAACGAAGTACAGTCACGCTACAAAGATCACAATTCATATTCCTACGCATAAGCTTCGAGTTTCTGTAGTGAATCTCATCGAGCAAAAAAAACAGATATTTTGAAGCGCGTGAAAAAATACCATGCCTGCTACGATTTGAACCGGCAACCTCTGCACAAGAGACCGAGAATGTAACCCTCCTATCACGGAGATCGGCAAATATTTATATTGAAAGTTAGTTTACAGAATGATGCCGGCATTTTTAAATGAATTTTTCTGCATACGGACCAGCAAATCTAGTTTTCTGCCGAAATATAATAATAATAATAATAATTTTTTTTTTCCAACATCTTTCCCATAAAAGTCTTAACAGTACCGAATCAATGGAACAGTAGGTATATTGAATTTATCCTAAAACAAATTCATTTTAAATACTGCAAAATTGGATGTATAAATCCGATTGAAAAATAAACACAAAAATGATAAATTAACTTCGATTGTAAAAGCAAAAATATTAACCGCTTTTATTAGTGAATGTGCAGGTTTTTAATTTGTTTTCTGGTTATTAAGTTAAAAAATGAAACTATTAATAAAAATAAATTAAAGAACTTTACTTTTAGTCCTTCAAAATTTAATTAAAAGTGGACTTTTTTATTTAAAAAAAAAAATGTTATAGTCGAAAATTTTTCATTACAATATCGTTAGAGATAAATTTAATCGTGTAGATTATAAAGAACTCTCGAATCGTACAAGAATTAATGAATGATAAAATCATTTAACAAATTTTTTCTCTCAAATATACTAATCCGGTCCTAAAATTAGATTATTCTAATCTTGACAAAATTTAAGATGTGTATCTTTCCTATAACGGTAAATATATATCTTTATCTTTCCTATTCCTGATAAAGATACTGTCTACAATCATTATATCAGAGCATATCAAATATTTGAATGTGTAAATTTGTATTTTTACAAAAAAAAAAAAACCAGAACGAGTATATTAATATTCAAATTATAATTATAATGGTATCGACACTTAAAAGGTGAGTAATCATAAAACTAAAACATTTCGTTGAAAAGTAATAACTAATAACCTTTAAAAGAATTTTAACATTTGCTGATTTATTATTATATTTGCACGAGATGGAACTGCGGGACTTACAAAGTTAATTAATAATTTAAAAGATATATTATATAATTTACTTCTTAATATTTTTATTATGTTAGCGATAGATACTATATTAATATATTACTTAATTGTTTATCAGGTGTTATGATCAAAGCGGTATGGTTTTAAAATATACATATTCTAAATAGTGCTGTGGAATTTTGCTTCCTTACACATATGCTAACGCTAATTTAATTTTAATAATACGAGTATTATAAAACTTTAAGGGGTTCAAATATTTAAAAGACGTTCTTTTGTAGCATCCTATTGTTTAGACATTTCAATTAATTTATTCTACCGAACAGGTCTATTGTTTGTAGAAGTATTTATTATTATTATTATTATTGTTTGCTTTTAATTACCTGAACCGGGTAATGAGCATGCATAATAATGGAATCGATGAATATTAAACAGATATCGTAGAATGTATGATACCTGCAATCCATCGGGACCGATGATATTGAGATGGTTACTCGGATCTACTTTTTTTGTACATTAACTTTCCGCAGGAGAGATGAGGTCAGCTTTATATACCTGATAGTGGGGTTTTTCAACTTTTATTGGAAATCACGTTTTCATTGTCATATAAATTGTATAACTCCGTATCGCACGATAAAAAAAAATGTGAATATTATTATATTTTTGGTCCTTGTATTGTTGTATCAAATTGTACATAATTTTATATTTTTATCCTGATCACTTTGTTCAACATAATATGAACAATTTTGAAGCGTATAGATATGAAGACTTAATAATCAAATAGTAGTAGTTGTATATTTTTCTCCCCCACACTAACAAATTATGTCTTTTATTAAGTTTTAGATTTCAGTAGCTGACTTTAATTAGGGTTAATTTAGCGCAACAAACCGATTAAATTTTTAAGATCTTTAAATTTTCAATCTACTTTATCGGGTACTGATTCACCTATCTAGAAATCGAGATAACATCGATTGATTTTTTTTTGTGTTTAAATCGATAATTTATAGTATAATATCGGTAAAATTTCTTTCTAAAATTAAACGGAACGATAGAAACGTAGTTACGTAATTTTAATGATATACGTATAGATATTGATGGTGCGGAAATTTTTTGCCAGCCGTTACTCGCTAACGAAGCGATTCAGAACCTATGTTTATATGAACTTTCTTGTTTATTTTTACCGGTAGAACATGTAAAAATTTGCTACATCCTCTTTGAATCGCTATGTACTTTTCTCAAATACTCTGCATTATTTTTCGATAAAATTAAATATTTTTTTTTACGCGACTCTATACCGCACCTGCTGCTTTCGTTTCATAACATCTAGTTTTATCATTCCAGTCGCGCTCTTATTGTACATGACCTTCCGTTACTCTTTATCCGTGTCCTGTTGCCATCTTATTCCGGGTTTTTCTTTTATTTTTATTTTGTGATATTAATTATAATAACTTACGCGGCAGCTTTTCATTCGATATTCCATACGTTGTCCGCATCAATCGAGCTGCTTTTCTTTATGATCGATTCCTTTACTTTACTTCGATTAAATCTTTTACTTTGTCGGTTCGTGAAATCTCACATCTATGTCAAAAGCCTGTCTTCATATAGATCGATTTCTCACGCATTTTCTTAACCGAAAGCGTATTTCAGATCTATAAGTCATAGTGGTTTTAGTGACAGACCCAAAATTCTCGTTTTTGGTTTCCTCCGTCACAAATTTATAATATCGTGCCGTAGTCCATATTTGAATCTTCTTTCTTCTTTGTTTTTCCTTAGTTATCATCCTGTCATTCATAATTACCACACAAAAATAATTAAACGCGTTACCGCAATTCAATTTTACAGCATAATTTTACGACCATCAAATATTTACGATATAAATTTCAAATCGGTACATCGTCGTCGTTACCGCTTATCTCTTCTCTCAGACAGATTCTTTGCACCATATCGGTTTTTTTTTGGATTGTATTTTCAGCCAAGATTCTAAGTTCTATAACTCATCTATAATTTTTACTCTTTTTTCGTATTATCTTCTTTACACCTCCGCTGATCTTTCTAGCGTTGTTTTAATCGAGTCTTTAGCTCTCATAATATATCACACCCGGTTTCTATTTCAGTCAAGTTTCTGAAACTCTTTCAAAATTCCCATTAGTTATTAATTTCTTTCTGTGCCTGTCCATTTAATTTTCTCCGATCTCCTCCGTAAATTTCAAACATTCCTAGTTTCCTCTTTGTTTATTTACCGTTTCTAAATAAAAATTTATCATTTTCATATAAACATTTTCTGGTATTTTAGGCGCAACCATACACGACTAATGTAGTATTAAAACCGAAATTTAGTGTGTCGTGGAACCAATTCAATCTTTACAATTTATTGAAGACGATAAATTTTCTTTAGATCTTTTGTTTTTAGGTCGTGCATTTATTATTCCTTATCTTTTAATCTATATAAGTTATATTAAAGGTAAATTAGTCCGTATGTCCTATAATCAAAATTATTTCTATACATATTAAAGTATAATATTTTGCGTATTCCATACATGCAGAGGTTTGACTTATTAACTTAATGGAATGTAAAGTTTGTAGAATTTAAAAAAAAAACATTAATTCTGTATAATTTGATCGTCTATTTTTAGGATCTTGTCGTTTTTATGATTAACTAAACATGAATTTTCTTATATTGAAATATTTTAAATAATATAATTTTGCTAAAAGTTTTTTAACCGTAAATATTTTAAAAATGTCGCTCATAAAATTATATCTTCATTATTTTTTACGGACCATAATTTTAATAAACACATTTATCTCCAAAAAAAAAGGGTTTATGAGTTTTCGGAGCATTTGATTCGGTAAAATTATTGAAAATAGAATTTGATTTGGAAATTATTTTATAACAGGTTCTTTACGTAAGCGTGGAATATAGAAAAATGTTCCTATTTATCGACTAGCCGATTCTTCTTGAAGCGCTATAAGGAAGTTAATGTTTTATAATAGGTGAAAACAAACTCGTAAACTTTTTTCCTAATTAAATCTTTTGCCATCCCTTTTTTACTGGAATTAAAAAAAAACTACGTCGGTAACGTAATCCTGCTATCATAAAACACGATTTAGGGCAAAAGAAGTTGTATCTTTTCTGAGAGTCGAACTATATAGACTGATATTAAATTATAGAAACGACTTCATATTTCTAAACCGAGGGTTACTAGGAGGTAAAAACAAGTGCGGATTTACATAGTTACAAAATTACTAATCTACGGTGTGTTTGAAATTTTTGTCCGCCATCTTGGATCTGTCATATTGAATAAATTTTTTTTAACAGAAAGGACATATGAAAAATTATTTTTTGTAAGACTTTATGATTAAAACGACGGTGAAAACTGTTCTCGATAAATGCCTTTGTTTTCGAGTTATTAGCGATCAAAGTTGAAAAAAGAAAACTGACAAATCGCGGTAGTAATAAAATATTACCGTATGAATACCGATCATATTTTAAAAAATCCATTTTATTTAATTTGCAAAACTACTACAAACTAAACGACTAGAATAACTGGTATTACGAGTATATTAATTTTGTTAATTATTTTCGGTCCTAAATTTCTTAATACAATAAATTTTTAAAGCGTATCGTGTAGTTTTAAATTAAAAATTTAATTTATAATATGTTAACATTAAAATCGCGTGTTACATGTCCAACTTCCTATTTAAAAAAAAAGTCTGATTCGATGTAGCGGATCCAAGATTGTGAATAAAAAATTCAAATACACCCTGAAGTAGTAATTTTTTACGGGTTCGAATCCCAGTCAGGCATGGCATTTTCACACGCTACTTGTCATTCATCTCATCCTCTGAAGCAATACCTAAGTGGTCTCGGAGGTAAAAAAAAGAAAAGAATATGTAGATGGCACTTGTTTCTACCTCCTAGTACCCCTCAGTTTTTAAATATAAAGCCGTTTCCATACTGTAATATCACTATATATTTTACACGTAATCGTCTTATCGAAGTGAATTATAATGGAATATTTTTTTATTTTACTTTCTCTTAACCAAATTACTGAATACAAAAACTGCATCTAGAAGGAAAACTGCACTTATAGTTTTTATTTATTAAATATGTATTTTTAAAAATCTTGAACTTACCTCAATAACGCAGTAAAAGAAAATCTATCGTTCTTTATCCGTCAAGTGGTTCGTTGCATATAACTCTTCAAAGATAATCTTAATTTTTTTTTAATGCTATTTGATGGATATCAGTCAGATTAAAATATGAATAATCAAAATAAAATAATATCAAAATACGTGTAGGAAATTTTTTTTGCTTTTGCAAGTTAGTGGAGTAGGTAAAGATTTCTCGATTGGATACAAAAAAATTCAATCGCATTTCAATCTTGCTTGTAATACTTAATTTACTGCTTCTACTGCTTGTAATTTAAAAGTTGTGTAAATAATAAATGAAATGACTAATTTTAATGAAATGTAGTCTGTGTAATGTTCATATTAAATAAAATTAAATTCATTTTAAATAATTAACTGTATATTTTTTTTGTTTCTTTGAAATTTGATTTTTTTCTTTTATTTATGTGAAAAAGTATTACAATACATTTCTACATAATAAACTTTCTTGGTAGGTCTGTGCAAAATCACATAATTCAGCGCGAAGCTATGCGATAATTTGATTTGACTTTACGCTTTTTTAATTTTGGCAGTTTTGTATTCACCTTGGAATTTGTGAGAAAAGAGAATGGCCTCTTATTAATCACCAGTTAATATTTAAAAAAAAATATCTTTGCTTACTAGATTTTATCTATTATTATCATTTATTTCTTCGTTTGTAAAAATATTGAAGTATAAAAAATTTCCCTGCAAGAAAGCCAATTTAATTACATTTACAAAATATTATTTTGTTTTAATTAAGTACGTTCTATTTTATAAGGCTATCAATTTTTGCTCATTTTTAAATATATAAAATTAATTATTATAATTCTGTTGACTTCCATGGCAGAATTGCAACATCACTATCTTTCATCCTAAAGGATCTGATTTTGAACACTGATCATATTTCAAATTTTTCATATGATAAAGAATCCAATTTATTTAATATAAAAAAATCAAAGAGTATAATATATATAAATAAAGCTGATAATTTGACTACCGTCATAACAAAATAGACAAAATAGGCTACCGCCTATTTTGTTGTGACGGTTTCTTTTTCTCATATATATAGAAAAAAAAAACAGTAATAAGTGTTTACATCTCGTATGTATTTTTTTTTATAGGAAAAGAAACAAAATTTGATTCAAATTTGGTATGTTAACATTCAGTTCTTGAAACTACAGCGTCAACTCGATTTATACATTTTCATCACAGTTCGGTTGTTTTAAATTACGTACAAATAATCGTAAAGCATAATTTCACTAAACTAATAGTTTTTGATAATTAAAACTCAAGTATTAAATTGTCTGACATATGAAAATTTTTCAATCTTCGAAGGACAATATTTATTTATTTTTAGGGTATATTGGACTTATCTGCATACTGGATCCAGTATAATGGATTACTCGCGTGCAAGAAACCAAGAAACATTGCTTGAACAACAAGAATCAAGTGGCTGCATGGAGCAACGCGGTGCAGAAGCCGACTGGAACAACCTGCGGAGCAAAACAAGCTACACTGAGAAACTCAGCCCTCACGTTATGCCACTCAGCAACAGTAGCCTGTTCAGAGTTGTACAGATGTTGCCATACCAAAGAAGAATACGTGGCATTGAATGAAACATACCGTTTCGTAACGGGCTGCTTACGATCTGCACTTCTGTAGAAGTTGTGTTGTTAGTTTGCCGTTGCACCGCCTGATATCCAACGCAAAGTAGCAGCTCTTTAGAAGTTCAAGATTTTAACATCCCAAGCTCATCCTTTGTATGACTACGAACCCAATACGGCCACGGCTTAGGTCGAGAAAGAGTTTCCTGATGACCACTCAGGAACATCGACGCAAGCGAGACTTACCTGGTTGCGTACAAAGATTGCGCATCTCAAAGGGTGAAAAAACCCATTGAAGAACGTCTTACTGAACAAAAGAAGACTGGACACCTTGAAGATCGCTGAATTGGCTGCGCTGAGGGTCACAAGTGCTTGCTAAACTTACAGAAGTGGGGTTTCACTGCGGACACTTGTGTGCGACTGTGGTGATACGCAAACTACAGCTTGTTTGCTTCGGTGTCATCTTTGCCCAACCAGGTACACGCAGAAGAAACTGCCTGAGGTGACAAAGAGCACACTTGACATCACTAATTTCTGACGATGACTTTCCAATGAAATCATTGATGTATTTTTTTTTTTTTTTTATTTGGTATAAAGTAGTTTTAATATGTTTATTTAAGAGTATTGACTATTTTAATAGTAATTTTTGTATGCTAATAAATAAATTACTGGATACTTAATTTCATTTATAAAAAAAATTCTCATTTATTTACTGTATTTTTTCCACTTTTTTTTTGAGTGCAATCTCTGAGATTTCTGATTCTTCAGAACGTATAAATATAATATAAATTTTGGATTAAAAACGCAATTTAAAAAAGTTAATTTTAAAAATTAATGTTACTGTCTGGTTACTGATATAAAATAAATTTATTACAGTTGATATAGATTTTATAAGAAAAATATGTATTGATAAAACGAAAAATAATACACACACGGGCGCGTACACACACACACACACACACACACACACACACACTCCCCCCTCTCTCACTCGCTCTCTGTTTCTTTCTCTACATGTACTAAAGGCCGTTTTTAAACCTGTAAAGATATTAAATATCTGCCGTTTTAAATAGGGTTGTACCCTGAAGTTTATTGCGTCAAATGTTCTTCTTCGATTCTCTTTAAAATTATTTATCAAAATCTTACCTTTTCATTTAAAAATTTTGTGTTGCTCCTCATGACGACTTGATGATGTAATGTTCTCATAACAAAAAATAGATCGTTTTGATGTTTAAAAAAAATTAACTAGTAAATTTAACGTTACTTTATTTTTTTATAATTCACTGTCGAGCAATTATTAACAGGTACTGCAGACAGCTTTTGAAACTAGCTGTAAAAACAATTTTGATGACTAAAATTTGGTTTAAGGTTATCTGCTCGAAGGTTCGTATGTCAAAATGTTTATTTTTCAACAGCCTATCTGTTTAAAACTTTTGAGTTGCTCCCAGGGATTTTAGAGTGTGGTGGTCTTAATCCTAAAAAATAAATCGTTTTGAAGTAGGAGCATTTACTAAATTTCGCTTTTCTATTTTTAACGCTTTTCTATATTTAAGATTATTCAGTTTCCTTGAGTAAATTTTATTGTTGGATCGAAAGTTGAAAATAATCTTGTTATTATTTTCAAATTGTTTTATTTTTTTTTTTATTTATTTTTTTTACATTTGTTATAAAAAGGTCTCCGTATTTTATTAATATTATATATACACCTTTTTTAATTTTCTTGAAACTGCTTAATGGTTTTTTCTTGTCAATTTTTTAAAAAAACTTTTTAGGTATTAATAAATTGTAAATAGTAGCCGTTATATATATTCCCATCTATTATTTATTCTCATTTCATCAGTATGATAGTATCAATTTCCTAACGGGGAAAATTTATAAATCGATCGATTTATTTTCATAATGCTACTCTATTTCTTAGAAGTTATTTTTATACAACTTGATTTTATAGATAAAACTCAATAAATTGGTAATGAAGAACCAAATTATCTTATGTGTAATATTCTTGTAATAATAGTACTTACGTCGTTTTCTAAATCCGATTAACCTATCGCTTTCTATCGTAAGAAAGATATACTTGCGATTACTAATTCTACTAACTAATAAGTTTAAATTGGCACAGATATAATGATTAGTTATGATATAGTTGATTTTATAATCTAATAACGAAGAGATAAAATTAATTGACTTCATAATAATATTAATGATGATGATGATGGTGAAGTCAATGTATTAATAATAATAATAATAATAATTAAGTAATTAATAAATGTTTCGTTCATAGTTATATCGATTGATTTGGAAACGTGTGATTGATTACAAGAGGTCTATCCTTTTTAAGTCAAAATAATCTTCGCAGTTTATTAATCTCTTTTATAATAAGATTATTATCTTATTCGGTTACTGATATTTCTACAATCTTAAAGTGAAAGTTTATTTCTACAATCTAAGTAATTCTCGTTAACGCACGCTACTTATGTTATCCTTCATTGTTAAATCTAACACTCATCTTACTAGTTTTCGGCTGTTTACTAAACACGATTGTAAAATTTGATTTTTCGCTTTAACTTCTCCAGCAAATGTAAGTAGAATAACTGTATTAAAGGGGAAAGTACGATCATCATTTTAAAAATGGTTTTTTGAAAATATTTTCATTTTTCACCCGAGTTCATCTAGGCTAAAAAACATATCTATGTATGCATGTACGAGTATGTATGTTGCACTGGTTTTGGCGATGTATTTCAGGACTGAGATAATAACAAATATTTCTTTATATGGCGCGTTGATTATATTAATGTTTTCAAAATTCTTTAATGGGTTGGAGTATGTCGTGAAAAAAAACAATTTCGATTTTCTTCAGAAACATTTTAGAGAAAACTTTATTAAAGCAGGTTTGTTGTCTATAATGCGATTATAAAAATAAAAAAAATATTTTTCAAAAACCAACCCCCACTGTTAAAATTGAAATACACATTTTCTGTTCTTTAGCTCTACCTCCCTTTGATTTAAATATGTTTCAAACATTTTTTGAAAGTTTATACTTCATATATAGAGCTATCAAGAAATTTTTACTTTTTTTTAATTATATAGCCAGACGTAAAATTCAGAAAGGTTATTGACAATTTCCTTTTTCTTATTTTATCTTTTATTGAAGGGGGTGTTGATTTAAAGAAAAGTTTACTTTAGCAAATTTGTTGAGCATTTTAGGATTTCACAAAACTACTTTTGACCGACATAATCGGGAAAGTTATGTAATACTTAACTAGCTTTTTTTTAATCCGTTATTACATGTTACGAGTAACTTAAAGATTCACTTATGTTACAATTGATTAATTGCGTTCGTGTTTTACTTTTTAACTAACCCACTTGTAGATATTAGTTAAACTAAAAATAAAGTTAAGTCGACACATTCTTTGTTTGTTGCTGACATCATATTTAAAAGCTCATTTGGGTTCAATTATAATATTTTACCGATATTATAAAGCATTGTTAAATAAAAAAAGTACGTTGCTGAAAAGCTAATAATCTATATATATAAAAATGAAAGTTTGTCTTTATGTCTCTTATTCCTTCCTAAACCGTTCATCCAATAGCGATGAAACTTTGGTGAATTGATGTGCGCACGCCCGCGAAGGTTTCTGAATTAGTTTGACCCGCTAGCGCTGGGATCAAGATATTTTGTAAAATTGTATTTATGGTCCGATTTGGCTCATATTTTGAATACATATTAGTTACGTGAAAAGAGATAATTTTTCATAAATTATACCCGCTAGATTTACGAAACAAACAAACTTTCTTCCTTATATATATATAGAAGACAGAAGATTACCCGTGCTGACGAGATACATATTACAAAATTTTGCATTTTTTAAATTCGTCCAGAAGATCTCGCAAATAAATAAGTACGTAAGAAAAAAGAAAAAACCTGAAGATCTCGCAGAAAAAAGTATTTAAGCTCTGTCACTTTTTCTTAAGTGGTCAGAAAAAGAACTTATGGAAAAAGTGCATTAGTGAATAAAGCGTAAAAAAAAGTGTTTAACAAAATTACATACGGTTGCATAATTAGGATAACAAGATTTTATTAAAAGTTTGGGATTTGTGTGCACGCTCGTGAAGGTTTATGAATTAGTTTGGACCCGTTAGGTGGCGTTGGGGTCGAAATATTTCGAAAAATTGTTTTTATGGTCCAAATTAGCTCATATTTGTCCAAAACGACAAAATATTGGTCAGCATACAATTAATCACATGTAACCATATAGCGTGGGCGAAGCCGCGACGGGGATGCTAGTAATTAATAAAATATAAAAATATAATTGATAAAAAAAAAAGATAACTTTGTGCTGATTTTATAGATAGAACAAAATGACATCAATTAGAACAAATGAATGGATTAAAAATGTAAAAGAAGAAGCTTGATGTAGGATGAAGTAAGAGGAGGGAAGATTAGAATGTTGTGTAGGATAAAAGCTAAACAAGAGGGAAGTGACTATTACATTAGGAAATGCTAATAGATTGCAGAAATTTATATTTCTTCCTGTAACGTCTTTCTCAATTTGTTTAAATTTTATTAGTAACTAGTTTTCTAACTCTAAAAAAATTGAAGGTAATTTTTTTTAGTATTTTACCCACTTTTGTTAATTAATGAATTATTAATTCGTTAAATAAATTTTTCTTAAAAAAAAGAATATTAAAGAAAAACAAAAAATACACATTTTATTTTATTAATTTTTAACTTAACTCTCCTTTTAGCCTCATTGGATCGAAAGGTTCTTCTTTGAAATATGCCGCATTAACTATATAATAACAATGTTTTGTCTTTGCTATCGTCACATTTATATGTCTGCGATTATAGATAGCGACCATTTTTCATAAATTAACTATTTTGCTTAGAGTAGTTATGAAATATATATATATATATATATATATATATATATATATATATATATATATATATATATATATATATATATATATGTAACCTTTTATTTTTTAACTGGTGTTGTATTACAGGAATACAACTCCATTTTATTTTAGTTAAATGTTTTAACTAAAATTAATTAAATGTAAGTATGAAAAGGCATGCAAATAAAATAAAAAAATTCAATAATATTATTTTATTAGTGATTTTGATAAGAAATAGAGGGAAAACATTTCAAAAATATTTAGAAAAAGATTAATTTTTAATTAAATTTTTAGTGGACAAATAAATAAACTTCCAATAGCATATTTCTATGATATGTTTGAATGTATGTTTGTGAAGAAGGATCTGAAAGCTCGATTTATCTCTATAAGCATTTGAGTCCTAGTCTGGTTTTTAGGTAGATTTCATAAGAAAGCTCCTTATTGTAATGGTTACCATGATTCGACTTCCGAAAAATTTCGACATTTCTTCGCGTTTCACATCCCCCAGACCCCAAAGCCACCGTCAGCTCAAACGTTAATACATACATTTATATATATATATATATATATATATATTTCATTTTCTTGTGGACACGATAACTGAATTGGCAAATCGCTTTCAAACTGTTGCCTAAAAAAAACTCGACCCAAAATCTCGGTCGAGTTCGTTAACGGCCAAAATCGGACCATGGGTATAGGAATGGGAGGGACTTTTTCGAAAAAAACAAAATATCGCATAACTTTATTATTAAAATATCGATATAAAATATCTAATTTGTTTAAAGTTCCTACTATTCTTTGGATAAGAGCCTAAAACGTACTTCAGTAAATTTTTTTGATATCACCAACCATTGGCCCAGTGGGTGGAAAAATGAGATTTTGAAGACAAAAAAGATCATACCTCCCTTAATAGGCACAGTATCGAATCGGTTTAAAGCGGTCGTTAGTCCTCTAAAAATTACCTAAAACCTTTGTCTGTAACAAATTTTTATATAACGAACCCTTACGCAAGGGATGTCCAAACGTTTGCTAGAATTGTAAGATGGGCTTGTATGCTAAACACGTGAAAATTTTTCGCATGGAACCGTTGTGGTATTGAGTAAATTTCAAGTTTTCTTAATTTTAAGGTGGAAATCTTTTTTATCCCCTACTTAGCACCGGTGAAATCTACCTCCGTCTTCCGGCGTGCCGAAAGGGATTTTTTTCTTATATATAGTCACCGGATAGAAAAAAGAATCCTTTGCAAAGTCTACAGCCAGAGTTCAGATTTCCAGTAAAGTAAATAAATAATAAGTATATCTAAATACCTCCTCATACCCTAAGCGTAAATCAAGAGTAGCGTTTAACCAAAACTCAAAAAAAATTACTGTGAACGAATGCATAGAGAATTACGGAAAAGATTAGTTTTTAAAAACTTGGCGTTCTACTCAGAAACAGATCGAAAGCGGTTATGAAAAGCCTACTGAAATGAATACCTCAAGGCCTGCTCATTATTCCTCAATAGATCAAGGTGTTTTTACCCGTGATGGCTGAATCACGTAAAGTGATCGATTACTATTTTACGTTAATCAGCTTAAATATATTCTTCTTTCCAATTGATGCTGCAGAGACATCTGAAATCAGGTTTATCTTCCTTAACGGAAACTCTTCTCCACTCCAAGAATTGTGTTGGTGGGTAGAATCAACCGACTCAGCATTATTATGGTAATTAAAAATATTTTTATCAATTTAATTTTTTTTTTTTTGAATTTGATGTCACGCTTAGATTTCTTGTTAATTTTTTTACCCTACGGAATATGTTTATTTGTTACTTAAGAATGAAGAAAATAAACTGAAATGTAATCAGAATCTTGTGTTAATAATGTTATTCATTCCTAAAGCTAATAAGTTATGAATCAGCGATTTTAAAGTTTTCTCTTCTCATAATAAAACTGCCTCGAGTTTTGCTTGTCGGGTTAAACTGATCCAAGACTCATTATTTTTTTTATAGTTTAATGTATTTTGTTGATTAATTAGAATATTTAATCCGTATTTTATAATTAAATTTTTCTTTTTTTTTGTCTAATTTTGATGGGTGAAGAAAAGAAATATATTTAATAAAAAATTTTTCTTTTTAAAGTTTATTTAAAAACAATTGAATAATTGTTTTACTTAAAATACAACTAACTATATTTACAAAATATAAAGTAAATTTTTAATTCTAATTAAAATTTTAATAATAAAAACAATAGTTCTTGTTAGAAAACAAAAACATAATAAAATTAACAAGTTCTATAAATGATTTGTATTAATTGGTTACAATATGATTCCATACTTTCTTATTTAATAACTTTTCGTAGGAAAATTTTTTACTAACAATACTTGTTAATATCACCCGTTTATTACAATAACCAAAAAAAGTAATTAAGTTTACCAAATTTTTATCCGGAGTATCTCAGAAGAAACGAAAACAAGTAAAAAGAAAGCAAAAAAAAAAAAAAAAAAAAATATAAATATGGATTGGAAGCGCTACTACGTTTTACAGTTATAGCCTGAGAAAAATTGAAGTTATATTGAAATTATAGGAAATTAAAGGTAAATTTTATGGTTTCGTACCTTTTTTGACGTGAAAATTTGAATAACCAGGTACCAAAACTTTCCTGTAGTCTTGAAATATTTTCAAAAAAAAAATTGGGTATAATCCCGGTTATCCGAAATAATCCGGGCAGGTCGATTTCGGATGCCGCATTGTCGCGTCAACGTTTAATTAACATTGCATCCCTTGGTATCGACTCATCGCTTTGTTCGACGAGCTGTAACGATACCTGCAACGATGATAATATTGCATTAGAAAATTTTAAGCGGGTAATTTATGAACTATACGATAAATAAAGTCTTGCAATTTAATAAAAAGTAGATTAATAAATGTAGTGTGTATTTTTTACTTCTAAAGCACTGAACGCCTCCTCGCCTGCCATCCTCTCGTGCTCCTTCGTGCACCATGTTCATCTCCGTGTTAATCACACGGTAGCCCTATTTTATTCATCGGTGAATTCCTATACTTCCATCATCATCATCTACTAACCGATCCTGAACTTCATTTTTTCCAATAGTCTCGCACCCGGGAATTTGCCTTACCACCTTGATAACGATGGAATCTCCTTCGTCGAATCAGTGGCAGATGTTTTGTCGAACAGTTTGTTCCGTAATTTTTCGAGATTGCTTTCAGTTATTTTCTCCCACTATTCGGCACTCCAGCAAATATTCCAGTAAAATAATCTTGTTCATGTCTGTCAGTTTTAATAAATCTGACACAGTTTTACATGAATGGATATTTGAATTTACCGATACACATTAATGGGAAACGAAAGCTTCCCGAACATTACTACATGCTAACACCGTTATTCTTTCCTTGTTAATTTGATGACATGGAACTAATTTTTCACTTCCCAATGCGATTTCTTGAGTAATAACTTATAATAGTCCAGATTCATCAGCGGTAAAAAGGTGATCTTTTGTAAAATCCTCTGTTATTTTTTTAAATTCAGTTATTAAACTTAGGATAACTGCTCACCTCAAATATTTAATTGAATTCCATATGTGGTTTTCCACCTGTCCAACCATCCTGAACTGGCCGTAAAGTTCACATACTCATCATCGAACATTTCTGCTAACTTTCTAGCCTTTTCAACTAGAAATAGATTTTTAGATATTAATGCGGTGAACATTCACTCCAAAAATTCCTCCCCCCTGAGATTGATATCTCAGTTCGTTGAGAAATGCGCAAAAAGTTAAACGTAAAAGAAAAACAATTTACTCTCTTTCACTAAGCCGCCCCTGTATGGGCGGTCTAGATAGCTGTGCCCTTTGGACCTCACTGTGTTCATTAAACTCATATTTGTGAGAAGAATAAGGATAAATAAAAATTATAGCCTGTTCAATTTATAAAACATATCAGCGTGTTTTAATTCTTCATCAGTACACGACGCGAAACTTTGAGTGATCTAAGTATGTGGATTTAGAAACAGTCGGCCTTATCTCAAAAATATTAGTTATAACTGGTTACCTGTACTTCGTAAGGATAAAAATGTATTTTGTCCGGTTCTCACGTTAACCGGCAAACATCACTGGAGGTGACCGTACTTCGTTACTCATTTTTTTAAATCTTTTAATTACTTTTATTTTATGTTTTTTAATCAAGTAACCGTAGGGAGATGCAGCCGGTCGCGTAGCACATACTTTAACAGTGGTTGTGTTGGTTGAGCAGCCGAGACGACCCCGTTGCAACCCTTAAAAAATCGAAATTCAAAAAATCCCGAAAATAGTTTTTAGAAATTTTTCTGAAGAGTGTTTGCAAGCCCCGTTCTATGAATATCTCGTTTAGCATAGTCGGAAACGGGAAAAATTTGCAATCATCTTTCAAAATTTTTTACCTTTCTTCACCCCTTTCAAGGTCGAATTTCAAAAAAATTAGAAATTTTTTTGTAGATATTTATATGAAAATTACACTCACCGAAATCAGTTTGATGTCTTAATTTGTTACACAGGATTTAAAAAATAGTAATCGGGTTTAAAGAAAAATTAAAATCTACTTTAACCCTTTAAATTCGGAATTTCAAACATCCATTCTTACTGTGCACTTATACTGTAGGAAGTACATGTATACAAATTTTCATCAATCTATCTTCAGTAGTATTTGCTGAGGGTTGATGAATCAGTCAGTCAGAACAAGTTGCTTTATAATTACAGATATACTCGTACTATTTTTTTGCGAATGGGACTCCTAGCATTTATCTAGTCATTGTATCTCACTCTGAGATTACTTCATAGAGGTTCTACTTCTGCTTTATCAACAAATGTCTTCACGGTAGATATATTACATATCTGGACAACGGGAAATTATCTCACTCTTCTTTACTTTTACCTAATAAAATTTGGGTATAATATTCATGCGTTATTAGTGTTTTAAATTATGCAACTAAGTACTACCTCGTAAATAGTTAGCCGTAAGTTAATCTAAAAGGCTTGAATACTTTTTGTAAATATTTTACCTTTTAATTAATTATCGTATTGAGCAAATTAAGATACCTTTTAAGGTTAATATATGTATATATATATATATATATATATATATATATATATATATATTGTTCTCTTAATCAAGCAGTGGATGAAACTTTCCTATAAATTAAACTCGTGCAAATGATCGTTGGTTTATTTTTTTGATTAGTTATTTAAAAATTGTAATCTTAATTATTATGGTGATAAATTAAATTTTCTTTATTTTTAAATTAAAAAACACACACATATATATATATATAAGAAAAGGTTAAATAATTATTAATTTTTGTTTAAATCCTTTTTGAGGTATGCTAATTATAATTTGAAGTTTTATAACAGAAGTGCATCAAGAAGATAAATATACTTTTTTGAAATGTTTTATATAAATCAAGATAAAACATTTTAAGGTTATTTCAAAATTTTTGAAAAGTTAAGAAAATTTTTTACAGAACTTGCCGTATGTTAAAAAAGAATAATTTATCCTATTTATTGAGTATAAAGTTAAGAACATGACTTATAAAAGTATAGCGATGAAAAAACTTGTATCATCTTGTTTTACCGATAAATTTATGTGTTTTTTACTCTTTATATAATACGAGTATATATGATATATTAACCTTTTTTCTTTTGATTTTTTCTCAAACTGCAACAGATATAAGATATCGATTTGAGCATGTTAGCTGTTATATATGTATTAGCTAAAGAGATGCAGGAGAAAACCTATATACATTAGAAGAAATAAGTAAATAAAATACATCTCAATCCGCCACGACATATATGATGAAATCTTGTAGTTGACTCCGCGAATGTAACTTTTGCATCACTGAAATTACTAATGGTAACTGTGGTATTACTAATAGTACATTAGCTGATCCTCTAGTAATACTGTCGTCCACTGATTCTAATAACAATTAAATTAGTAGAGTAAAAATCAAAAGTACGGGTACTTAAAAACACTTATTAATTAAAATATTTAAATTAAATGTAAGCTTTTAAACGGTTCTAAATTTTGTTGAATATTTTCTCAATATCGTGCAAAATTATGTGAAAAATTTAATTATTTTATAAATTAATAAAAATAAATAAATTAATAAGTGGCTGTGTAATGAAAATTACACAGCCACTCCTGTGTCGAACAGAATTAAGATTTCACTTGCAAAAATGAATATAAATTGCATTTCTGCGAGCTTAGAATGCCGATATGGAATCATATACGGGATTAAGAACACCGGGATTTCAAGAACGAATATGGCTTTTATTTCGCATCACTCAATACTGTTTTATTCGTAACATTGAAGCGACAGCAGTTAAATTTTAATTTATACATAATACGTCGTACATTCTCCTTTAGACAGAAGCTGAGTTATGCTGTCACACAGGCAAGCTATTATGAGCACGGGCTTAAAAACGTGGCTTCCAGGCTTAGGAGCCGGGTTTCGGTACTACGGCGTCGCCACAAAAGAAAGAACAGTCCGAGTATCGATTCATAGAAAAAAATCAGTGACTGTCGTTTAAACAAATTATACGCAAGTCTATCGCAGAAATTCTCTATTGACAAAAGTACATGAAAGCGGCGGGAACAGTTTTTGGAACCGGAGGCGTTTAGAAAGGTCACTCGCTAGATAGGCCTGAAACAAGAGCCGAGAACAGAAAAAAATTCCACTGTTTTTCGAACGAAGTTTTTCAAAACGTTCAATTCACAGTGTTAATCGTCGACTAAACATTCCTGAAAGCAGCGTCCATCGTCTTCGTAAACGATATTAAAACTTCTGCTTATAAGCTGCAGCTACTCTATGACATTAAATTTAACGATAAGCCGAAAAATTTTCAATTTGTAACAGGCGTGTTAGAGCGTATTTCTGCCCGTGAAAACTACCTGCAGCTAATTTTCTTTTCTGATGAAGGAACATCTCACGCTCGTGGAGTCCTGAATCGCTATAATTGTTGAGTACGGACCTCAGAAAATTTACGCGAAGGTGAAATTTGTCCGCAACTGTCCAAAAGTGAATATTCGATGTAGTAGCATGCATAATAAAATTTTTGGGCCGTTTTTTTCACACGAGCTGGCTATTACGGGCATGTTGTACTTTGACGTGTTAAAGAATTTTGCGTTTCCGCAGATTGAAAATATGAAGAACCTAATATTCCAAAAGGACGAAGCCCCTTCCGTATCGCGCAGAACCTTGTTCGGACTTCGCTCGACGACAGGTACCCGGAAGGCTGGATAGACAGAGAAGCTCCCGTCCTTCGGCCGCCTCGAAGGCCCGATTTGATCCTAATCGATTTCTTCTTTTGGAGGCTAGTAAAAGATATCGTATACCGCGTAAAACATCAATCGCTTGACCATCTGCGACAAAGAATAACAGCAGTCGCGGAGGCAACTATTGCACACGTGATTGCGGAACGGCGTGGATTATAGGTTTTAAGTCTGTGGCACTGTAAACGGTACTCGTATTGAGTTACATGAAAAGGTAAAAAACTTTAAATTCTGTATTTTCAAGTAATAAAACACATAAATTGGTAGTTCTGAATGTAATAAAGTAAATTTAATTTAGAACCGGGGAGTTCTTTTTTGGACACCCGGTATTTTACTCGGTGGAGGTAAAGGAAATGGGGAATATATACTCCTTTCTTTCGTAAGCTTGCGATAGAATAATTTTTAATCCCGCATACGGTTATATCATTACTGGGAGCGGGATTGTGACTCGTGTCCGGTCACCGGCAAATATTATTGTTAACGGTACTTAACGTACGCGCGATGAAAAAATTACTTATAATTAGTATTTATACTGTTTGTAGTATCGAGTACTGAAGTTTTCCAGAGATCACGACGTTAATTCACGGCGACATAGTTTATGTAAAGATATAAAATATATCCTTGTTCTTCTATGCTTTGTCAACTTCTATCTTATCTGAAATGTACGTATAGTCGGTATTTTCCCCCTCAAGTTAAATATCTCCTAACAACTCCTCTAATAATTAATAACTTTTAATACTACATAGTTTTCAAGGAGCTGACCTGCAACTCTCTTACAATAATACGAGGACTGTATTACTTTATACATCTTTAATATCCATTACCACTCGTGCAAGAGTAATGAGTTCTTTTGTATAAGTTCGTGTATGAATGTATATTCATGCACGAACGGTAGGTAATATTCTTAAGTAGTAGGAAGAAAAAAATAGTTAATCTTCTGAACTAATAATCTCTTCTCGTATGTAAATAATCAAATATTCGGGAGAAAATCTTCGATGTTTATCATGGATTCATAATTCAGCATTAAAACTAAAGAGCCGTAAACACCGGGACGTTCATTACAGCTCATATCTTTTTTTTTTTTTAATAAATATTTAGCGACGTCGATTCTAGCTGCGTAAACTAAAAATAAATGACAATAATAGTGAAACTGAAATATATGTTGTTTAATTTAGTCAGTTTAATATAGTGCGGTTTATTAAACGTCGATATGGTTATCGATGTTTTATCTCATTTTATAATCAGTTTCCAGAATGGCCACGTCCTGATTAATTTTCAGACGGTACTGTGAACAGGTTGTAAGAAGTTAGTTTACCTTTATTACTTGAGACCTATTGACTGTCTTATCTTTTGATTTTTCATATTAAAAATTTGATAATTTATAGGATAAAGGTTTGATACATTGGTAATCATGAGACTTTTTTAGATTTGTTTTTATAAGGGATTAATTAAACCGTTAATTAAATATAAAATATTAAAATTCCATAATTAAATTAATTTTAAAAAGTATAACCGCTTACGAAAATTTAACTTAAAAATAAAATTTAAACGGTCATTTGTCTGTTAAACAATCGTCATTAGAAATATGGGAAAAACGTTTTCTCTTCTAAATTTATTAAAAAAATTAAATTTAGGTAGCTGTATCAATTTACTTAAGACTGCTTAACTTTGATGATTAAGAGTAACCTCGTCTTCAGGTATATGTAAATATATGTATAGGTATATGTTTAGCTATATTACTTTTGAAAATGCATACAAAAAAAAAAAAACAATAATAGTAAAAATAATTTCAGTGTGAATATAGAGTAGTTGTATTTCAAATAATAAAGAATTATCATTTGTATTCACGTAACTACAAATAAAATTTTACACCATGTATTATTACATTGTAATTATTTTTTATGCGTTCCTTGATTTTTCGGCACGTTTTCGTTTTTGCTCATCTGCCCATTTTTTTCCTGTCTTTTTTCTACCACAAGAAATTTTATATTGTAAAATATTTATCGGAACTTAACTGTATCCCGACAGTCCTCTTTTTTCAATCCTATCCTTTTAGAGGTTCTCTTCCATCTGTTTCGGGTAATTTGATTTGCTTTTCGTGTTCTAAAGCTCGTCAGAGATTTGTTTATTTGGCTTGGGTCCGTTCTGATCGTGCCTCCCAAAAAATTTAACTTTGTCTTTCTTATCGCTGCGCTGTTTCTAGGTCTTCTTGATTTCGGTAGAGTTTGTTAGATTTCAATCTCTATTATTTCTCTGTTACCTCTGGTCAGTTGAGTTTCCTTAGTAAACGTTTTTCGATCTCGAGCAGTTTTTCGAGGTCGATCAGGAGGTACAATTTTTTTAGTGGCTTATAAAATAACGGTTACTACAGTTATATAATATCTTAATTTCGCGATCTTGGAGAAATTCTTCTTATTTTAGATGTCTTCGGTGATCGATCTAACCTTCTTCTGTTTTAACATTCTATTTTCAACTGATGCTTTATCTATTCCTGTTCCGCTTATAATCTCTCCTAGATACTAAAAGTGTCTGTGACATTTATTTTTCCCTGTTTAGACTCTGTTGTATTTCGTGTGAATGATTTGATGTTCGTCGTGATTTATAAGAATAAATAAATTATGCATGATGTAGTGAATTATTATTTATTAGTACCATTATAATTTATTAATAGTAGATTAAAAATATTCATGTTAGATTTGATTACTAGACGGTTGATATCGACATAATTTGATGTTAGAGTTAAGTTGATCGCACATCTCAAGATTGATCGGCTTAAGTCTTTACAAAACTAAATTTTATTTACTTATGGTCTTCGTCTAATTTGGATACAGGATAGCTAACTGTTCACAAGTTGAACAGATTAATACGTACATATTACGAATAAAAAAATTAATAAAAATATATGCTAATTAAATGTACTAAATTAGATATCCTGAAAAATATATATATATTTTTTTTTAAACAAAGAAGTAAAATAATAAATTTAAAAAAAATCATGTTATTATTAGTAATGCTTTAAAAATAATACATTCATAAATAATTACAATTTAAATGAATAAAAGAAAAGTTTGTATAGAATTCAAAAACAGAGATATTATTAATTGAACACAAGAAACTTCTAATATGTAAATGAAAATGCATAGAATGAAAAATAAGTGTTAGGAAAAAGAATGAATAAAATTCTAACCGGTAGAAAATTTCAATGAATAGAAACGTCCTAGTTACCTAGGAATAGCAGCAGATGGGTTCAGATGGGTTACATGATGGGAAAGGGTTAGGGATTAAAGAGAAGAAGGTGTCACTGAGAAAGAGGTGGTAAAGCGAACGCAAGAGAGAGTGAGTGTATGTACAGTTGAGATCGGTGAAGGGATGATGCGGGGTCGGTGGGGGACAGAAGGTGTGTGATAAATCACGTGAATGCAGTAGCACTGCCTGATAAATGTCCACAACTGGACGTTACCTACCAATCCATCCTTAATTCTGGTTAGTCCTGACATTTCAACTGACATTATTCTCCAACTGAATAACAACACCAATTTTAGTTGACCACTTACTTATATGTGTCGGACATAGTTTTTTATTATTCCAGAGTAATTTATTAAATTAAATTAAATATTCTCGTTATATCTATACTGGAGTCAACATAATTTTTTTAATTTTAAAAACAAATTATATTTTTCATTAGTTTGATCCTATTTATGTTTTAATTAGACACATTCTATTTCAATACGTTTTGAGTACAAAAGAGATTTTGTACTCTTTCTCAAAGTAGTAGTAGTAGTAGTAGTAGTAGAAAGTAAAATGTTCGATACTACATAATGTTGACGTTTTGCTGAAAAATATAGCTGTAGCAACAAAAAAAGAGTATTTCAAAGGTAATCCAAAACTTTGTATACCTATCATCCAGTATTATTAGTAATAAATCTTTTCTTTTTAATTTCGAATAAGTTTTAAACAACATTAAATGATATAACAATTTTTGAGGAGTATTTTACTTTTTGAACTTTATTTCTTTATTCAAAATTGTTGAAATTTTTCCTTTATCTTAAAAAAACCAACGAAATTACAAAATCATGGAAAATTCTCCAGAATATAAATACTTTAAAATTTTGTTATTAAGTAAGCAGTCTATCCGAGTGATTGTGAGGAAGGCTTGACTTGTAATTATACTTTTACTTTGTATTTATACTAGGAATGAATATACTTGTATTTTAGAAAGAATTAGGGCTCTATTCTATTGGTATTTTTGTAATTATGTAGCCACCGGACAGGAAATGAAAGGCCCAAATCGATCTAGATAGACACAAAAGTAATGTATTCTTGCAATACAGTGAAATTCCACGAAAGCCAATGACACAATATCTTGTTTTGTAACAAGTTTTAACCGGTTCGTGACAGTACCGTACAGCACTAGTCAGTTCCTATAACTACCACAAACAGTGAAAATAAAATTAGTTTTTTCGCCAACCAATTTTCGCTATCATAATATTGTGTGTTAGCGTTGTTATTATTTTTAAATTTTAGTTTTCAGAAGTGTTAAATTTTTTTAAAAAGTTTTTTGTTATTGTCTGATTTATTATTAATTTTATTTATATACTAAATTTAAGATAATATTAATAAATATGAATGATGAACATCTGATTGAACTAATTCGGTGAAATTCTGTAATCTATAATAGTTAGGAAATGAAAAATACGTGATTTAACTGATAAAGGAGGAAAAACGTTTCACCAACACAATACTGCAGTGGAGCCCACTGGTTTTAACCACATAACTGTATGCAACAGTCCTATAATAATTGTGTGAGTAATTCAAGTGCCAATCGTTTGAATTAACATGATTCAGACAATTTAACTTCACAGCATTACAAAGAATACAACACATTCTAAATTTACATAAGATCTTTCGATCATTGAAGTGGACATTTTTTAAATTAAGTGACTTTTTTACTTGCGCCAAGAATTTTTTTGTAATTTTTCTAACTATAACCTTGTGTTATATTCTTTACTAAACAAACTTGTTTCTTAATTAATTCTGTTCTGATTATTAAAAATAATATTAATAAATCTATATATATATATATATATATATATATATATATATATATATATATAAAAGAACATATATGAATGTATATGTGAGTGAGTGATTCATAATCAATGCCCAACAAAAACTAATGACGATAAATTGATGAAAATTTGTATACACATTCTTCTTATAGTGTAAGTACAAATTAGAAAGGATTTTTTGAAATTCCTTGTTTGAAGGATTAAAATGGAGTAACAATGAAATTTACTATTTTTTGAATTTCTCCGTTACAAATAAAAATATCAACTTCATTTTTGGTATGTATAATCTTCATGTGAATATCTATAAACTGATATCTATAAATACCTATAATCGATCTTGAAAGGGGTGAAAAAAGGTAACAAAATTTCGAACTATGATTTTATTTTCCCTATTTTTGACTTTAATAAACAAGATACTCACTAGATTTGGGCTTGCAATACTCTTCAGTTAAATATCTAAAAACCAATTTCGGGTTTTTTGAATTTTAATATTTTTATTGGTAAACAACATAAATTGATTTTAAAATTTTTGCTCTTTTATACTACCGCTATCGAATCAATCTCTATTGAGATTTGATAACATTGTGATAGTAATTTATGTTTGTAATTCTGATTATGTATTTCGCGAGCGGAGCCACGACGGAAAATGTAAAAACCATGTAGGGGGTCCTGTACTGTCCAAACTGTTGCTCTGAAGAAATTAAAATACGATGATAGTTTTTACAAATTGAACAGGCTTTAATTTTTATCATTCATTATTAGTCTCACAAGCAAGAGTTTAATGAACACAGGGGGTTTCAGGGGCTAGAGCCCCCAGGCTAGACGGGAATGGCTGACTTCACTGACCCTGACCAAGACGGAAAATGCAAGTAACTGTATAGCGTGGGCGAAGCCGCGACGGGGATGCTAGTTAAATAATATATTAATAATAATATTAAACAATATTGCCAATAAGAATATTAGTGTAACATATACTGTTCTGGAAACAGGGGAATGATTATAAACGGTGGTTCAATAGAAACACCAAATCCTAAGTTACGATTATGTGTATGATATTCCGCGCTTACAAAAATAAGTTTAAAATTTAATTCTGCAAGTAAGAATTATTAAAAATTATTAATTTCCTTTATTTTTAACAAATAGCTATCGCTCCCTCGCTGGCATCGCTCTTCTTCAGTGGATATCTGGTTGTTTCAAGTGAGATTCTATTTTAATTACAAATTAATTGAATTTGTAATAAGGCATTTTGAAGTAGTTAAAAAAATTATCTCCGTCAACAATATTCATTATAAATTTTAGGAGACTCCTTCATTTTCTCTTTATAACCACGCGACATGCACCGATTTGCGTTTCTTACTGCTTTCTTCCTTTTCACATTAAAATATTACGGCTATAATTGCCAATTCATCATCAGAAAATTTAACAGTCTTGGAGGAATCTCCTTTAATACTCATGATTAGTAGATATTGATGTGTGCAAATAGTTGGCTAAATTATTACTGTCACGGCATGGGCACTGCGAGGGCACTGTTATGTTTAAATTTACTTGAAGATGCACCGCTTCTACAGATGCCGTTGTTCTCGGCATGGAAGACCTAGTAGAGTCATATTTGCATGTACAAAAACAATTATGAAAAAAGTATAAGAAAGCAGGTGGGTGATATGAATTAATGACAACCCTTAAAGAATCATAGAATATGACAATACAAATCCCTACTAAAAGAAAACTTAAGGTCTCTTCTTGGCAGCGGAAACCCATCTCATCTACAGTCCCTCGACAATACGGATGACTTTCACCCTTATGGGAGTACAAATTATTAATTTTTAATTGGGAAATTAATGAGTTGTAGTATTTTATCATGTCTAACCGTTGGGGCCTAATGTAAAATTAATGGTTATTAAAAAATAAATGATACTTTCTAGTTTAAATCGGTTTAGAAAAAAAAAATTGGAAAAAATTTCCGCCTTTTTTTTGTGCGGCAACATTTGCGTCACTAGTTATAGAGGAATAATTTCTTTTCTTTGGTCACTGAAGCAACTGTTGCGTCCTAAAAATGTAAGTGATTATTCCTTTCCCCATAATTAATTCTATCTATTTTCTATTTTCGAACTGATTAATATGTAATCAATAAAGAGTTTTTATAAATTCCTTTATGCTCGGAAAAGAAAAATGGAAGGTTACTATTCCTTAAAACAGTTACTCACTGAACTCAGAAAAAATGGGGTTGATAATCATTAGTATCGTTATTTACAGACCAAAGAAAACAGGGTAAGCGAACAGCCACTTACTATGGCATGTATTTCAGTGGATTTACAGTTATTCTAGTCTCTTTTATGAAACCAAACGATTGTTTTGAATAGTCCAAAAAAGGTTCCCTGAAATTTTCGGTAGAAAATACAAGAAAGAGAATAAAATAAATGTTAAAAAATTAAACAAATATAAGAGAGAATTATTTTCATTGAAAAAAATATTATAATGTTTTATACAGTAATGTACATTATATTTATAAAGATTGAACAAAATAAATACAGTAAAATAAAAACTGTTATTTACATTTTCGATTTTATCGAACTGGTGTAACTTTTACAATTAAATATTTATGTATATAATTATATATATTGTACTTGCTTTCTTGAATTTTACGTAAATAAATTACGTAAATCGACAGAATTACAGAAATCGCTCAGAATTTATTTTAGAAAAACTTTTGAAGATTAACTTAATTATAAAATATTTAATAACATTTGTCTAAAATTTCTTTTGAAACATTTTAGCAGGTCGGGAAAATTTGGGAAGAATGATAAACACTCAATATCGGTGGTAAATAGTACATTAAAGCGATGTCAAGTTGGACGCTAACAATTAAAGGAATTAACTTTCACTGCGGGGAAAGTTCACACTAACAGTAAATTGTCACTTTAGACATTACTACTTAACTTCTACATACTGTATAACCCCCCCCCCCCCACAAAGAGTTTAATTGTCCATTTTATGAAATAATTCTTTATAAATATCTTTGTATTGTTTACGATACAGTCTAAACCACTTAATAAAAATGGTTACAATATTCTATCGATATCTTTTTTTTTTGTTTAACCTCCGGGACCACCGTTAGATATTTCTTCAGAGGATGAGGTGAATGATTAGTAGCGTTTGTGAAAATACCATGCCTGACCGGGATTCGAACCCGGGACTCCGGATGAAAGGCCGAGACGCTACCACTCGCGCCGTGGAGGTCGGCTTATTTTTAGATTTCTGTCGATATCTAAAAATAATTTACTTGATTGTTAAAAATTCCCGTAGGTTTGCTATTTAAATTCTCTTTAAACCACTACAGATAAAAAAAACAATATCGTTTATAATGGGACAATTTTTACACGCAGAAAAAAATGGCTTTTAACAAAAGATTAATAATAAAAATAATATACGGCAACAAGGAATTGTTGTTGGATATCAACTGTTGAATCTCCCTACCCTCAACACGCTACTAGTGAAGTAATCATCGATAGGTGAAAACTAGTAGTAACAGAAATTACTGGAGGGAGAAGCATAAACATACTTTTATCACTCTTTATCGATGGTTTTTGAATGAAGAACGAGAAGGAAGCTGTTGGAAAGCGGTATGTTTTCTTTCCTGCTATATAGGTTAAAAACAGAGGTCACTGACATATTGCTAGTGACGGAGAAATAACACTGTTCTGGTAATAACAGTGTAAGAGCAACCCTCTCTCTTCTCGCGCTGGTTTTCACATATGAGTCTAAAACGTCATTCTTTCCTCGGATTAAAATAGAATATTTGTTTGAAAAACAAAAAGAATGGAAAACAAAACAAAAGTATGGATATTAATTTTATACTATGTTATATTAGCATGAGTTATTACAGTTGTCTTTTAGAGATCGGTTATAACGAACAAATTGTTAGTTACCTTCAGCATTACCAAATCCATTTCCGATTATACAGGGTTATCATAAAAGAATGGTGCGGTTTTGAACATGGTTTAAATTAAAACAGAATTACTTACAGTTTATGTTTTTTATTTTTCAAATATGTCGTCATAAACATTTTTTTACATAATTAATAAATTTCAATATGTGCGCCCTTAGTCGCTCGACAAATGTTCAAACGATACTCAACTTCTCTCCAAACATTGGTTAACATTTCTTCGTTAATGGTTGTCATTGCTTCATTAATCCTGTTTTTTAAGCGGTTTAGGTAGCGAAGTTTTTGTGTATAAACAACGCTTTTGATGTTCCCCCACAAGAAAAAGTCGCGAGGTGTCAGGTCTGGACTCCTTGGAGGCGAAAGTATGAGTCCTTGCCGGCCTATCCATCGATCTCCAAATTTTTCGTTCAAAGCGTCCGTGACCGATGCATTGAAGTGCGGGGGAGCACCATCTTGTTGGAAATGAAGTCGATGAATGTTTTCGAGTTCATCCGGCTGAGGAAAGCAATAATCGGTTAACATGTCAAGATACACAACTCCATTAATTGTTTTTTCAGCAAACAAGAAATACCCTATTACACGATTTTTCATCGCACCACACCAAACATTAACTTTAGGCGAATCGCGTTGTTTCTCAATAATTGCGTGTGGTTTTCAGAGCCCAATATTCGTGAATTGTGTCTGTTAACATATCCATTCACATGGAATGTAGCTTCGTCTGTAAAAATTATATCGTCTAAAAATGATTCGTTTTCACTTATTCTGTCCAACATTTCAACAGCGAAATTGTAACGTTTTACACCATCATCGGGATGGACTTCCCAGGACTTCTAAATGCCGATTGTCTAATTAGTTCAACCATTTCGTCTGGTACACTTGGTCTGCCGGTTGATTTCTGTTTCTTAACCGATCCGGTTTCTTCGAATCGTTTGAACCAACGTGTTATGTTATTTTTGTGCGGTGGATCTCTTCCGAATTCACGTCGAAACGCACGTTGAACTAAAATTACGGATTTTAATTCAGGTATCAATAAAACACACTTTGCCTTGTCTATATCCGAGAACATAGTAACTCGCTAAACTCACCGCAACAACAATACAAGAACTGACGTTGTGGTTAGAACTGCTGATAAACAAACTTTTGGGTTGGAGGCTTTCAGAGATACCAATAAAACACCTAAAAATTTCCCTACAATTTTCCTATGAATTACTGAAACCGCACCATTATTTTATGATAACCCTGTATTATACATTCTCACAAATAATGGATTTAAAACAAAACTTTACGTGAATAAATTTTGTAAAATTTTTATCGATCTTCCACCCTTCCTGTCTTGGTGGATCTTCAGAAAAATTATTATTTAATAAATACATATATAAATATGCAGATTGATTCAGGTGGAAAAGGTTATAATTTGGGAACTATGCTAGAACTTGAAATAAGGAAAAACGTTCATATAAATATATTCCGAAAACTCTGTTATCGAGTTACGACCAGAGAAAAATTTGCCCGGATATCAGTTCCCTGGTGAAATGAGGTCATACTGAAGTTTTTAAGGCGTTATGTAAGAGTTTCTTAGTTTTTTTGTATTGAAAAATCGAATAAAACAGATTGCATAACTATTTCTCCTGTAATTTTCTCGGCCTTACTATATCAATAGTAAAACAGAAAAATTCGTCGTCGGTAATCTCGTCTTTTGTTTATGTTTGATATACAGTAACTTTGTTAAATGATTAATAAATGCTTAAACTTTATTATAAAAACTTGTATAGAATTTAATTCTAAGAAAATAAATTCTATGACAATAAAAAAAAATCAACTTTTATCATTAAAAACAAAACTTAACAGGGAAAGTTATGAATTTGTAAAAAATAAAAACATCTGTTTTTAGTACAATAAATTTAGACCTTTGAAAAGTTAGTTTGGTAATACTAAGTATATGCTTCGAAATTAATTTGAATATTACTCATTGTCGTCGTAAAATTATGGCTACATGAATAAATGTTAGACGGTTTAGATGTTTTTGACATAATTTTGATTGTGTTTAATTATTTTTGAAGATCAAGTAATGTAATGTTTTTCCGTTTGCTTGCATTACATACTGTACTTCTCTTTTTTCGGTTTAGCTTCCGGAACCACCGTAAGGTATTACTTCACAGGATGAATGAGGATGATATGTATGAATATAAATGAAGTGTGTAGTCTTATACATTTTCTCAAGTCGACCGTTCCTGAGACGTGTGGTTAATTGAAACGCGACCACCAAAGAACACCGTATCCACGATCTAGTTTACAAATTCGAATTAAAGTAACTGTTTTTACTAGGATTTGAACCTTAGAACTCTCGATTTCGAAATCGTCTGATTTGCGATGACGAGTTCACCATTACAGTATCCCGGTAGGTACTTTATATTCTACCTACATTTTTTCCAATTGAATCTGAATTTAAGAAAGTAAAATTCCATTTTGAACTCTGTTTTGAAAAATGCTGTCTGTTTACTCATGCAGATATGCTAATATGATTTTTGTGTACGGCTTTGGAATTTATTAGCCGTTTAACAAAGTTATTGTTATTCAAAATGAAACAAAATGGGTTTATCGTCACCGAATTTTTCTGTTTTACTTTTGATATCGTGAAAATGACAGAAGATATAGTTCTGAGACTTATTCAGCTTGAGATCTATTTTATTTTTCAGGTCAACAAACATAAGAAACCGTCAAGTTTACCCCTTATATAAAGCCTTAAAAATCTCATTATGATATATTTCACGGAGGAACTGAAATCTGAGCGAAATTTATTGATAGCCGTAACTCGATAACAAAGCGTTTTCGGACATATCATTGTACGAATTTTTTTCCTTATTTCACGTTCTAAAATCAGTTCCCAAATTATTTCCCTTTCCTCCTGAATCACTCTGTATAATACATTTTTGTGATTTATTGAGTGTGAAAGCTAAGTATAGTTCTATCAAATGGAAATTTTGCTTTCCTGTGTATAATTCTATTGCAGTTTTGTAGCAACTTTAATTACATAGCTATAACTAAAAAGTATAGTATAAATCGGGGTTCAAAATTAAAATTTTTTTTTTTTTTTGAGAATGTAGAGGATTCTAAATCTCCTGAGTCCAAAAATCGTAAAAATAATCATAGAGATATTTGAAAGATGTACATATTTGTGTTGGCCTGTATTTTGATTAATATCTCCGGAATGGCTCAACAAATTTCTATAAGTGGGGTATTGATAGTATTAAATTTTAGATAAAATTAAAAATAAGGGAGGGTTAGTTTTTTGAAATTGAAAGTAAGATGAAAGAACATTTTATAATATTTAAAATTCCAGTGTTTTGAGTCGATCATATTTACAGATAGGAAATAAACAACATTTTATTTCTAAACAGTTTTTGTTCTATATCTCGAAAACCTGTAAACCAAAAACGTGAGAATTTGGCACAAAATTTGGCTGTATGTATTCCAGCTTAGGCCTGATTATTTTTGTGCCTCGGCAATAGATTTACGGAGTGTCCCGGGTGATGTTCTTACATTACAGAACATAAAAACAAGCAAAAGAAGTTCATATGAATAAATGGCCTAACTTGCTTCTTTTCTGTGTCTGCCGTTTTGTGTTTTTTCCATAAAATTTTTATTTTAATAAAACTGAAATATTTTAATGAAACTTGGTCGACATTCATCCAATAAAATCTGCAAAATAAGAAAGCATGAAGATTAAAAAATGGCGACAAATAACATCGTTTAATCAATACTAGTTTCAATACTGTGTTACCTGATTTGTTCAAATCGATTGAGAAACGGATGAAACTATTTAGGCGGTTCGCAAAAATTATGTATGAAAATACAAAATTTTTGCGTATTTCCAGTTTATTTATCTTTTCCGACAGTGGAGTTCAGCGGTAACCTTTTATAAATTATACTCTAAATACTGTGTAATTTTGATGACAAAAACGTCATTCGGTGAATAGGGGTCACCCTGGGCATACTAAGAATTTGACCTTACTAAGAATATTTTTTTAAATAATATTTTTAACGCTGCATAATTTTTAAGGTAAAAAATCATTTAATCAAAGAAGTCGAATCGGACCCAAATATTTTTCCTGAACATTTTGTTACTTTTCGCAGTTGTACTTTAAATAGTGAATAAATAAGTCGTTTATATTTAAAAACTGTATGGCGTAATCGAAATAAAAATTTGTCATGAAAAAAAACCGGGGAAGCTTTGCCGGGTTTTTTTCACGAACAGTGATCCTTCTTTTCATGTCTGAGGGTTATTGATCGGATTCATATCCCGCTGACGGTTTATAGCCGTAGCTTATGTTCCTCTGCCGTTCGAATCGATGCGCCTAACTTTTTTCCGGTCGCCTCTTCAATTTGGTCTAGCCAAATTTCTTTTCGGCGGTCTTCCGCGTGATCTGCCGCCTTTGATTTTTCCCTGTACAACTAGCTTCTAAAGATTCTCGCCGGGCCTACGGACTATACGGCCGAAAAAGGGGAGAATGCGCTGAAAGCATACGGGGGACAACCTCCTCTGTATATCCGGTTCATTTACAATGAAGTTGTTCTTCGTCTTTTCCATCCATGCGACGCGGAGCATTCATCTGTAGATCCACATTTCAAATACATCAATTCTCCTTCGGTTTTCCACCTTGACGGTCCAGATCTCAACGCTGTACATTACTACTGGGAAGACTAGTACCTGAAGCAGTCTCAGCTTTGTATTCCTCGCGATCGTCCTGTCGTTCCAAATAGCTGTCAACTTCGTAAGCTCCTCCATCGCAAAGATACGAGTAATTCTCTTTCGTATTTCTCCCATCTTTATCTATTGCGAATCCATCTTGTCGAAATCACACAACGCATCAGTGACTGGATGATCGTTGGCTCTGGGCGATCATAACTTTTGTTTTTCGGATGTTAAATTTCAGTTTCCTAGCACTTCACTCTTCTTGTTGAACTAGGTGAGGATCTCCTTCATTTCGACCAAACCCTGCGATCAGGGTCGTACCGTCAGCAAAACTGAAGTTAGTTATACGTCTGCCTCCTATTCTGTTCGTACACCGCTTTGCCAGTTACGGCCTGTTTTCAATGATTTAAAATTTATTCCGCGTTTAAAAAACATTAATATTATACTAAGCGGTTGAGAAGATACGCAACTTCCATACAAAGCCGGTTATAATATATATATATTTTTAAATAAAATATTACTTTTAATATAAATACAATTATTGTAGCAATAATAATAATTTAATATCTTTAAATAAATCCAAATAAATATGTAGGTTACGAATTAACTACAAAAAAAAAAAAAAACTGTTCACTGCTGTATTTCAACTCATATATTACTTGAATATGTACGTTGTTGTAGAAATGGGTATTATATGAATGAAAACTTCTTAACAACACCACTCGTATAAAAAGTTTTACGTCATCCTGAGTTCTTTTTATGGTTATTACGTATTATAGTGTTTGTATTTTTCAAAGATTATTTAAAAGAAATGTCATGAAAAAAACAGTGGTATGTTTCTGACAGTGAAAAAAATAATGATCTATTTTAATGTCTTTTCGGATTTTTTTTTTTTTTTTTTTTAATTTACTGTTTTTTTTTTAATGTATTATAGCATTATAATTTATAGAACGTAATTTAATATATTTTTAAAAGTTTTAAAGTATTTTGTAAACTCACGAACGAATAAGCTTAATAATGTTTTTATAGCCTTTTATTTTTAATTTTAATTGTTGGCTTACTCTATCGTATAAACTTTTCTTTTTATCAAATTTCTTTTATTTTATTTAAAATAAACACCGGGAAAGTATTAGATAACTTCCTCGGCTATTAATAATAAAAATTAAAAGAATTAGAGACAAGAAACAGAATATATATATGTATATATATATATATATATCGCCTGATAGAGAGGTAAACTGGTGACTTTTTGACTAGGTCTATTCATCTGCTTTTTGTCCTTCCCCGTGGCCTGGCACCCGCGATCATCCCTTTATAACTGTTTTTCGAGATCGTCTCAGTCTCTTCGCATAGTTATTACGTCCTACATGTTTAATTATCCGATTCATATATTCCAAAATTTGTTTTTCTCTACAATCTTTTACCTTTTATACATTCTCTATCCTTTAAGATTTTAAATAAATCCTAATTTTTGTTTTATATTATCCGTTATATTAGTAGTATTGAGAGTGAAGAATATGATAGAAATACTCTGTATAAGAAATAAAGAGCTTTGTCAGATTAGCTGATTTAGAAAAAAATTATCAAGCCATTAGTTGGATGATGATTGCCGATGGAAATGAATTAAAATTTTGTTCCAGTTAAAAGAAGAAAACAGATTCTCAAGTATTTTAATGATATCAATAATAGTGACGAGCCAAATTCTTATTTATATGGTTTAATAAGTGCCGTTGTAATCCAGCGAAGCTGTGTGAATATGGTGCAAATTTTATAAATACAAACTTTCGATAAAAAGTTAAGATCTAACATTAAAAAAATAGTTTAGTCAGCGAGAAATATTATTTCTATCCGTGGAATAAGTCGGGAAAATTTGAATACTCGCAAAAATAAAATATTTTTTCGCTAATATTTTTAAAGGAAAACACGAAAATAAACAGTACTGACTGAGTTACTATTATTATAATAAAAAATCATATCGCGTCATTTAAAGACCAAATTAGTCTTTATAGTATATTATATACATTTATCAAATATTTATTCAGTATTTCTCTATTTTGTAACTCCATTTCTATATTTTAATGTATCGATAAAAATGTATTGTTATAATTTGATTATATTAAAAATATCAAAATAAATTAGCGAGACCATAACAGAGCCGCCGTGGTTTATTAGGGGTAGAGAAATTCATGACTATCTAGGATTACCTTCTGTTTACGAAGAGACAAAAAATTAGCTCGCGGTACAGAGGTTAGACAAAAATGTAAATTATCTGGCAGTAAATCTATTGGACAACAGCGATGAGACCAGGCGATCGAAACGTTTCCTTGTGCTGTACTTGAGAGATGTGACCTGGAGAAAGAACCTAGAAGTGGGAACACGGAATGACTCTGTCGCTACGAAATGAACGTCACTTTGATGGTCTACGAATTATCATTACCTCTACTTACTGACGAATATTTGTTTTATCTATAGCGTTGTTTTCATATATGTTGGTAGCGATGACTTAATTTATCAATAAACAAATAAAACGTACGGTTAAAATATTATATAATTTAATTCTGAGAAAATTTATGTAAATAAAGACAAAAATAAATAATACTGCAATAAAATAATGTATTCTTTAATGCAGAAAAATACAACCAATATGAAAAATATTGAATTACAATTTTAGACTAAAACGAATAGCCTTCTAATACTGGATAAAATTGTAAAAACAAACTAAACTTCTAAAACTAAATAAAATGACAGTTATTCTTATATTAATCAAGCGTTCAAAATGTCCGCCTTAAACTTGAAAATACATTTCAGCACGGCAAGTTACAGATAAAATAGCATTTTCCAGCATTCTTGGGTTGTTTTTGATTTCTTCAACGGGCCACGTAATTTTTTATAAAAGTTCATTTACATTTTCTGATTTTGTTCATACTAACGCTTTCATATATCCCCCAAAGAAGAAATCCAAGGGAATATTGTCAGGCGATCTACCTTTTTTTTTTTTTTCCCTACTCTCCCCGACCGGATTTCCAATTAAGTATACTCAGTCGGGGAGAGTGTCCTTTTACTCTCAAAGGAGGCATCCCCCACCCTACGGCTATACGTCCGGCACGGCAGGTTGGCCTCCCCGGTCTCGGATCTTTTGTTTTACATTGCCTGCCTCTAATCCCCCGCTTTAGGGCCAAGGTCCGGCTATGCCGTCCCCCAGCGCCGCAGCAGGGAACCGGGACTCGGTCTTTACGCCTTTGGCCTCCAATCGACAGCGCCGACCCCGCAAAGAGCCTAGGCTCCCACAGGGACGACCCCGCCGACCGGGACTTGGTCTTTTATTTTAACCCAAACTCAAACTCCCCTGGAATTCACCCCCTTCTCAGGTACCCGCACACCAAGGCGTACGGGCCCTCCATGGAGTGACTGTCCGCCCTACCCTACTGTTTATACTCCCATTCTTCTGTCTTCATCCTCTTTGGCCCGCAGGACCTCCCCGGCGAACCTGCGGAACCATTCCCAGTTCTCATTGTTGTACCCCAACCAGTTTATGAGATTTTCTGGTTTAAGACCATTAATTACTATTTGACCTCTGTTAATGGCCCATCTTGGACATATGAACAACGTATGTTCGGCATCGTCGTTCTCTGGACAATAGATGCACTGCGGGGTGGCTCTCTTCCCGATCCTATACAGAGACTGACCGAAAGAGCCGTGCCCCGACAGTAACTGTGTCATGTAAAAATTGACATCTCCGAGTCTATTGTTATTCCAGGTTTTAATATTAGGGATTAGACGTCTGGTCTATTCTCTCACTCTGGACCCTGCCCACTCTTCTTGCCATTCTTGTTCTATAATCCCTTCCATCTCTTCTTTCGACATACCGCTGTGTCTGAGGACTCTGGCTTTTATCTGAAGGTCTATGGGTAGGACCCCGGTCAGTACGCACAGTGCGTAATACGATACCGTACAGTAACTAGCAGCTACACGCAGCAATGCCAGTCTATGGACACTTCTCAACTTCTTTTTATTTCGCTGTATGTTCATTGCCGCCCCCCATACGGGAGCCGCATACAGTACCGCCGAAGTGATAGCCGCGGTTATCAATCTTCGAATAACCATTTTAGGTGTGCCGTGGTTTTGAAATAATCCTCTTAATCCCTTTACAGCAAGAGTAACTCTCCCACAAATCATATCAATATGCTTGCTGAACCTTAAACTTTTGTCCAGAAGTACCCCCCCCCAGTATTTTGTTTCTTTTACTTCATCAATTCTCTGTCCTCTGATATTTAGATTCACACTTCTTAATGGTCTTCTACCCGAGAGGACCAGGCAACAGGATTTATTAGGAGCTATTTCTAATTTGTTATCCTCCATCCATTCATCTATTGTTCTAGGCGCTTGGTTTGCCTTGTTCTCCAGTTCATTAATATCTCTGTCTTCTACTAATATTGCGATATCATCCGCGTATCCTACTATCGATACCCCGTCGGGGTAGTTCAGCCTGAAGATTTTATCATAGAAAACAATCCATAAGGTTGGGCCAAGAACAGATCCCTGCGGCACCCCTCCGAATACCTGAAATATGGCTTTCCTTTCTAGGGTTTTGACCTCTATGAACCTGTTTTGCAGATATTGATCTATCTGATTTACTAAGTATTTACTTATTTGCATGGGTTGAAGCGCCTCAATGATCGCTGTCCAGGGGACCGTACCAAATGCGTTTCTAACATCAAGCATTATGATCATGGGGATTTTTCTAGTCCTCCATGTACCGCTTCTGCAATTTAATGCCCAGTTTTTTACCTTCTCGACTGCGGTCACCGTGGTTCGTCCCTTTCTAAATCCGTATTGTTCCGGATGTAGACATTGTTTTTCCTCTATTTCCTCTCTAAGTCTATTTTTTAACAACCTTTCAACTACTTTTCCCATATTGTTTATGAGCGTAATCGGTCTATATGCTGTGTTCTCTTGAATTTGTCCTGCCTTTGGGAGGAAGACTGTTCTTGCTTCCTTCCAGCATTCAGCGAAGCTTCTATTTTGTAGGCCGTAGCTGGCTACGTCGACTATTTCCCAAGGTACGATCCTAGCTATTATGTTAATGATGGCCGCTGGGATGCCATCTGGGCCGGGGCTTTTCTTATTTTTAAATTTATTTATAGCTTCCATGACCTCTTTTTGTGTAAATCTTCCTCCCTGGCATTCTATCACCTCTCTATTATATTGCTCCTCCGTTCTGGGGAATAACTTTCTGATCTGCAACGCAGCCGTTTCTTCATTCAGTGTCGGAGCTTGTCTCCCAAGCCGCTTGGTTACTATTTTGAAAGCCTTTCCCCACGGATCAGCATTCAACTCCTCGCATAGTTCTAACCATTTCCTTCTTTTGGCCTGCTTTATGAGGTTAAGCGTCTTTCTAGTTTGCCTATATTGCTCTGTCGCAATGTTACATCCTATTTCCGAACCAACTCTAGCTCGCAACCTCTGGGCCGTCCTCTTGTGTCTTTGCATAATTCTACGCTGTTCCTCTATCTCCCTGGACCACCAGTAGACCATATTGTGTTTAATATTATTTCTCCTCGGTATGTTCGCCATCTCTTCTTTAACTATATTTTGGAATATTTCAGGTGTTATCTGAGTACTATTTCTAATTCTATTTGCCGCATTATTAGCCATTCTATATATCTGTTGATCAGACAGTCTGATATTGTTATTTATCTGTCTTATTTCTGGCCGTTGCTCTCTGAAGTTAACAAAGATGGCTCTGTGATCGCTGGCTGTTTCGTCATTAAGAACCATGAAATCAGCTGCATCAGTGCGCATCCTTCCATCAATTATAACTAAATCCAGGACCGATTGATGCCCTCTTGCTTGGTTGGCTGTCCCGTCATTAATACATGTCATTCCTATCGCTGCCAGCAATTCCTCCAGGAGTTTTCCTCTAGCGTTCGAGGAGACCGCTCCAGCTAGAACAGTCCTGCAGTTAAAGTCTCCCAGGACTACTATTCTCTTCCGAGCCGTATAATGACTTGTTGGAGGTCAAGGAGTCTGTTCTTAAGAGATTCCCTACTGGGATTCCCTACCAGGCGATCTACCTGGCCAAGTTGAGGTCCACCTCCACTGATCCAGCGGTTAGGAAATGTTTCATTTAGATAATGAATTACAGAGCCGTAAAAATTGGCTGGTGCCGTCGTGTTGAAAATACATATCGGTTTTTGTACTAAGCGGAAAGTCTTCTAAAAGTATTGTTAGCTCATTTTGAAGAAAGTTCAGGTAACCATTACCTCTGAGTCTACCGTTGAAAATGCGATATTCGGTAAGAATACAGGATAACATTACATAATGCCCCACATGAGACATTAAATGAATAACGGTACTGAAAATTAGTTTCAATAGTTTTACGAGGATTGTCGTGTTTCCAAAAATGTTTGTTTCGTGTTTTGTTTATCCCATCTCGCATAAATGTTTTTCATCTGTAAATAATATCAGTATGACAATAATTCAGCCGCTTATTGTAATCACCTTCTTCAAGGAATTGAAGTAGTTGAGCATGATACGGAAAGACCTTTAGTGTGTAATGTCCGCCATATACTGTTGCATAGAATCCTTAAATATGCAGAAAATCTACGAGTACTAGTAGTTGGACCGTTCTATCAACGTAAAATCTGCTCATTCACATTTGTTTCCCGTTCTGATGTTACATTAAATGTTCCGCTTTCCCTTATATACCGGTGAGTATCTGCAAACACTTGCCGGTTAGAAACGTTTCCACTGGAAAATCTCCGACGATATTCTTCAAATGCTCGTGGATCATTGTCGTTAAAAAACCACAGATGAAATGAATGTTGGCATATTCCTGATTTGTAAACTTTACGAAATTTCTTTTTTACTACAGAATAAATAATTTACTAATTATTGTTGATAGCTTTAAAAATCAGTACAAATGAACTACTTAAATACACACTTCATAAATAAAATAACATTTTATACTGAAAATTACCTTTTCAATAACAAATACAGCGCACTAAAACAAGATTCTGAATCACAACCGCAGCAATATTTGAAAATTTTGTTTGTATAGATTTGTTCTGTGGGAGATTAAACACAGATTACTAATATTGAACAGCATTACAGCGTCCTAAGTGGAGAATTAATGCACTAATAATTAAGAAATAACATAATACTGCAGGCAGATAATATGTATTAGTGTAGGTTTTCTGTTATTATTTCATGTGAAATAATAACAGAAGTTACTGTTGTGGAATGTTGTTGGTAGATAATTTACATCAGTTTTCTCGGAATTAAATTCTCTATCGATTTAACCGATACGTTTTATTTGTTTATTGATAATTTAACAAATAAACTGCGTTTTTCAACTCAATTATTTTGTTTGTTACATCCTATTTCGTAGAAAATAATGGTGATACAGTTCTGGAACCCGTTTTTTAGGTCAAAAACTATAAGAACCACTAAATTCGTCTCTTAATTTACCTTCCCAGAAAATCAGAAGGGCTTCATTTCAGGGAAGGAGCAGAAATCGGGACGAAGTCTTTCACTAGCCGTAACTCGCTAACGAAGCGTTTTCGGACCCATATTTATATGAATTTTTAAAAAAATTATTTTAATGATGGAAATACGCCTATGAAGTTTTGTAGAATCCTCCCGGGACACTCTGTATATGCATGTATGTGTAATCTAGTTCTACATCCACAATAATCTACTTGTATCCTAATTTTTATTTTCCTTTGATCATTTTATCCTTCTAATATTCTTCTGCCGTACGATTCATCAATCGTGTTTTCCTTAATTGACAATCCATCATTCATGTCTTTCATTTATTATGATCCTTTTTTTTCAATTCGTCTACATACCTCTTTATTTCGTAGACTACAAACCCAGCTAATTTTAAACACTCTCTTTAACATTGGACTTTAAAACCCTCCATCCTTGAATTTATACTTTTGCTACAATCAATTTTATTCAATAAAGGGATTATAATCTGTAAAGAAGATTTTAAATGATTTCTTTCCAACTCCTGTCTCAGCCTTTGATATTTCTCTTAATATTTAATTCGTCATTTTCTCTCTTTCTATCTCATTTCATTAACCTTTTATTTCTCTTGCTTGTTTACCTTCAATAATACCGTTAATTATTTCTTTTAACTCGCTTCTAGTATTTTATTAATTAAAAGAACAATATCATCAGCGAATCCCGACATTTATATTCTTTCTTCTTGTTATAAAGGTTCAATTTTTTCATTTCTTAAGATTGTTTCTGTATTCTCTATTTTCATATCCAAATTAATAACTAAAAAAAATAGACTATATTTTTGTTTTATTCTTTTCTGTATTCACATTATATTTTCTTGATCTTCCATCAATATTTTTAATTCTTGATTTTTGTGAATATTGTAAAGAAATCTCGTTTTTCTGTTTTCATTTCAACTTTATTTAGTAACTGAAAAAAATAATGATCTTTTAATATATAAAACTATTATAACAAAATTAACTGATGCTAAATTACATGAATAAAAAACTTTAAATTGATATTTCAACAATTTTTAATTTAATTATTTAAACTTTTGAAGAAGATTATTATTAAAAATATTGCATTATTTTTTGCTTTTTTTATCAGTGTCAATGAAAAAAAAAAAACAAATGAGAGAAACGGAAAACGAAGCGTTTTAGGCATAAGGTTTTAAGAAAACTTTTCTTTATTTTTCCATGAACAATTTTTCCTCCTTTTTAGATACACAGTTTGAAAAAAAGTGTGTTTTACAATATTTTGTTTAAGTTGATTTCAATTCAACTGAGCATTTGATGTGCTAGGATTTTGATGATGATAAAACAAAAAATGGACAACATATTTTCAAAAAAGAAAATTATCTTTAGGAATGAAACGCGTTTTGAAATGAACGAGTACATCGATAAAAAAATTATGAAATTTGGGGCACAGAAAGCCCTGGATTAACTTATGAAAAGCCGTTGCATACGTAAAAAGCCTCTGTTTAGTACGGATTTTGGGCTGGCGGATTAGTTTAGCCTTACTTTGTCTAAAATTAGATGGATAATGCAATAAAAGTGGACGGGGAACGTTAGTGTGAAATGATAACTGAGTTCTGCTGAGTCAGTTTGACGATATGGATCTGGAAATCACTACATTTCAGCAGGATGAAACAACCTGTCGCATTGTACTCGCAACAACTGAAATGCGAGGACACATCTCATCTAACGCAAATACATCTAGAACTGGCCACTGAGGTCTTATAATTTGATATCATACAGCTTCTTCTTTTGGGGATTTGTGAAATTTTGGATCTATGTCAAAAAACTTCAAAAAATTTCTTAGCGGCGATTTGACTTTTTATTGGCGAAATTAAAGTCGGATAATTATGTGGGGAAAGATCATTGAAAATTTCTTCGAAAGATAAAGAGTGTGCCGGCAGCATCAGAAAGGAAATTTGCCTGGTATTGTGTTTCATAATAATTAAACTTTAAAAATTGGACTTTCTATTAAAATAAAAATATTTTTCATTTCTAAATAAATGATGAGTTTATTAGAACATTTATTTAAATCTCACGTTCTTTATGGAACATTCTGTACCTGCAAAAAATTTACCTTTATATACGTATTTGCACAACAAAAAAACTAAGCCGAGTTTAACACAAGTTACAATGCATATTCAAAATAGTTTATACCACAAAAATCACTTACAAAAACAGGGGTGCACACACACACACACACACACACACAAATATATACGCGGGATATATAATATGTTTCACGATCTGTTTAGACGATTTACATCGCTAATAACACCGTGCGTTTGTGTATAAAGTAGTATGTGGGTACTTTTAACATCATTTTGTCACGAAACGCTCTGAACTGTATACGAATTACATTATAATAAAGGGAAAATAAATTTTCTAAGGTATAAAAATTCGTTAAATACATTAACCTGCTTTCTCTTTTACTAGATTTTTTTTATTTTTAACCTCCACCACTTAAATTAAAAATTTTAAGAATGCACTAAAAATATTTTTTTTATAATTCGTAAAAAAAGTAACATGCTTTTCTGTATAAAATATTTGTTCTTTTTGTTTGATTATTTTCTTATAATAACTTAAATTATTTATTATATTATTCGTATTTATTTGGATAAAGTAGCAGTAGTACGTACGTACTTAAATTTTATCTAGACTAAAAGTTAGTTTTTTAAATTACAGATTTTTCAACTACAAATTTTAAACCAATAATTGGATTTCAGTTTTTTAAATTTTATGTAAAAAAATATCTGCGGGATAACACAGAAAAGAAATTGTATGTCATTCTTTACAAAACGGAATTATCAAACTTGTTTGAAATAATTCAAAATAAGATATAAGGGGTCTTTTATTTTCACCGTAAAATATAGAATTGCAATTAATAAAGTATGTGTAATGTCAACCAAATATTTTATTTTTTATTTTGAACCTTACAACATAAAATTCGAAAAATAGTATCATTCATATGGTCTCACGGCTTTACTTGACATAGTCAAGTCTATCAACAAAATTTTACATGACTAACAAAATCAGCTTGAATTACACTAATAATGCGTCAAATATTTGCTCTAATCATCTATAGTTAGCGGTTTATTGTTAGAGACTTGTGACTTAACGTACCCCGAGAGAAAAAAGTCTAAGGGAAGTCAAATCACACGATCTTGGGGGCCAACTGACGTAAGCATTTCGTTAAATTATCGAACCGCCAAACTTTTGATGCAATAACTGTTTCAGCAGCTATGTGGCGTATGTCACCATTCTGCTGAAACCATATTTCATTCAAATCAATATTTTTCAAATTTGTAAACAAGAAATCACGAATTGTTCGATAGCGTTCACCATTTACTGTAACAGCATCTTCTTGCTCGTTTTCAAAAGAAAGGCCCAGTGATGCTATCGGCTCATAATCCATACATGACAGTGATTGTTTTCGGATGAAATGGTTGTTGTTCTATCATTTGTAGATTGGAATCATCCAAAATATGGCAATTTTGTTTGTTTACAAAGCCATCAACCTAAAAATGAGCTTCATCTTAAAGGTTTTTTTTTATGAAACTTTGGATCCACTTCGAGCTGTTCTAGAGTCCAGTCAGCAAACTGTCTACGCCAAGAATGGTCCGATGGCTTTAATTTTTGACTTAGTTGAATCATGTATGAGTCTAGACCAAGCTCTTAGAAAGAAAATTCTCCACGTTATTGTTGAAGAAAGGCTCAATTTTTGTGAACGATGGGAAACCGATAAATTTCGACTTTTACTTCAATACTTCCAAATACAGAAGCAATACTCTCTTACTCCTTGCATTTCTTTGCTGGATTAGTGTTTCAACATCAACTAAACAATGAATTGTGCTTTTTTTTGGCGTTAATGTCCACCATAAATATTGTGAAGCGCATGATACTTAGCTGTAACCCGTTCCATACTTCGATAATAAATTTTTACGATTTGAAAAACGTTGAGGCGTTCAAAATTATTTCAATAAAAATTAAGAATACTGTTTCAATTCTTCTTTAAGTTAACATTTTTGAAATCATCCGATTAAATACAAACAACTACTGATCTGTTAAACATTAAATCGACTCTGATTTCAAAAAGATTAAATTTAAGGAACAAAAGAATATATATTTCTTTTCTGGCGAATATTCAAGAATATTTATATTGAACGGGAAAGTATGGTTATCCTTTCAAAAAATGGTGAAATTTTTGAAAATATTTTCCGTTTTAGGGTCTAATTAGCTTCATATAGACCAAAAAATCATACGTATGTATGTGTGTACGTACGTATTTGTGCCGCATTGCTTTTGGCTTTATATCAAGATTGACCGAACCGATTTTTTTTTAATTTCACTCAAATATACATAGGAACATTGATCATATTTTTTTTTTAATTCGTTAATCTGGTGGGGGATATAGCGATAAATCCAATTTCGATTTTATTCAGTAGCACTTCAGAGAAAACTGACTAAAGCAGATTTTTTATCTACAGTATGTATATAAATAATCCGACAGTTTTTCAAAAAAATCAACCCCCACCTCTTAAAATTAAAGTATATGTGTTTTGTTCTATAGCTCTATCTTCATCGTTTAAATAGTTTTCAGAAATTTTTTTTAAGTTTATAGTTCATATATAGAACTATCATGAAATATCTACAATTTTTTTTAATTATAGATCCCGGAACTAAAATGCAAAGGCTTTTTGAAAAATTTATTTTTCTTATTTTAGTCATTATTGAAGGGGATTTTAGATTTAGTGAAAACTTTACATACGGGAATTTGTTAAGCTTAACCTATTTATGAATATTTTTAGAAAAAATTCTCAAAATGTATTCGCTACTTGAATAATAATGTATATAATACCTTAATAATAATAATACCTTCACCACTTAAAATGCTCTTAAAATTAAAGTAGCGGTAGGACCTAGATCTATATTTTATTCCGGATCCAAAATAAGACGCAATTTTTTTTCACTACTTTTTCTACTTATATCGAAATTGACGTTCGATTTTCTTCAAAACTGGCTCAAATATTTTTTTATGTAGGACATTATATTTTTTCAAAATTCGTATTAGGTGGATTTCATAAGAAAGCTACCTATTGTAATAGGTGTCATCATTCAACTTTCGGAAAATTTCGACATATCTTCTAGTCTCACATCCCCCAGACCCGAAAACCACCGCCAGCTCAAAAGTTTACATATATTTCACTTTCTTGTGGACACGATAACTGCCGTAATTTTGCGCCAATCACTTTCAAATTGTTTGCTAAAATAAATTCGACCCAAAATCTCGGTTGAGTTTGTTAACGACCATAATCGGATCAAGGAGGTGGAAATGGGGTGGCTTTTTCGAAAAAAAATATTGCTATATTTTTTTTATTAAGTAAAATATCGAAATCATTTAAAGTACCTACGATTCTTTGTATAAGGACCTATATTTTAGTAAAGTTTTCTGATATCATCGACCATTGGCTTATTGGTGGAAAAAATGAGGTATTGAACACAAAAAAACATCTCTCTTAATAAGCACAATATCGCATCGGTTTAAAGTGGTCGTTAGTCCTCTAAACATCACCTAAAACTTTTGTCTGAAAAATGTTTTGGTATGACAATCCTTACGGCAAAGGATGACCTAACTTTTGCTGTAATTGTAAGAAGACGGGCTTGTCGTATGTTAATCATGTAACTCTTTTCACATGCAACCGTTGTCGTATTGAGTAAATTTAATGTTTTTCGTAATTTTAAGGTAGAATTTTTTTTTATCCCCTACTTAGCACCGGTGAAACCTACTTATGCTTTCCGGCGTGATTTTTAAAAGAGGATTTTTAAAATTCAATATTTTTAACAATTTTCTTTAAAATCAATTTTTTGTTAGTAGTCACTTTTTTACAAATAAACTTTTCCTAAATTTTTCCCATAGAGGAAGGAGGTTCCTAAAATCAAAAATTACTTTATTTGAAATTTTTTGCTTAAATCTTATTTTGGTAATCATGACTTAACCGAGAAAATCATGTAATAATTTTCATATATATATATATATATATATATATATATAATTTTATATTATATAAAATTATATTTTCCTTTTAAATTCGGTTTTATTTTTTTCTATAAAGTTTTACGTTCTTTTATTTTTTTTTTGTTTTTATTTCTAAAAAACGGTTCCGTATAAAAAAAGACTACAGAAGTGAGAAACTTCATATACTTACAAAAATAAATAAGTAAGAAAAGGATAAAGAAATTTCGAAGTCATTTAGGAACACAAAAAACTATTTATTTATTAGTTTTACTATACTAAGTAATTATCATAATATACTAAGAAAAGGTATGGAGAAAAATGGCGAAAAGAAATTGTTACCTAAAGTAACGCTCTATGGAATGTGTAAAAATGTTTATTGTTTATTCTAAATTATTCAGTAACTAATTTTTTAGAATTTCATATGAAAAAATATAAAATATAGTAATGATATCATTACGCATTCTATTTTAATGAGTGATAATGAAAAAAAAAAAAAAGGTTTAAATTGTCTTGTTATCGTTTAATATTTCATTAAAAATATTTTTTTTACTAATAGTTTAGAGATTAAAATTACCACGGGACTACCAGAAGATCTTTCTCAGCAAAAAAAGGAAAGAAAAAACTTGACTTCAGTGTAGTTGGTGAAAAGTAAAATTTCAACATACGCAAAATACGTAATCGAAGTAGGTTTTAAAAATAAACGTAGGTCGTAGTAGATCATAGAAACACAGTTTACGAAGTAAATAAATTATTAGCAATATATGAAAATAATATTATTAACAAGATCACAGAATAAGTTTTCAAATTACTGAAGTGGACTGCAGGATCATTATCTAACGCCTATAAGTATGAATCGTGTAGACCCATATTTAGAAAATTACATATACTAACTTATCCATACGTTTATATTTATGAATGCGCTAAAAAAATGGTCAGTCGCTCTTAAAATATAACAATATCCACTTTTACCAAACTAAGACGACGGAACTGTTTTCGTACAACCCGCACAATTCTTCGGCCTACGAGGAAGGACCATTTTTAATAAATTACCGAACCGTTTGAAAAATCATTCCATCAGTTTATTTAAAATATAATATAGTATATGTTAATACATTTTTTAATAATATTAATTAATAATAAACAAGATTTATCTGTATCGCGTTAAATGTGTACTACATAAATACGTGCTCAAAATATTTTCAATAAAGGGAACTGAATTGTGAATTATTTTGTAGTAATTTATTATGTTTAATGTGTTTATGTTAACATTATTTCACGTATTTGTATTTAAGTGGTTTTTTACCTTATAATTTGTTTTTATTTTTTTAATTTATCTTATATCCATGCGATTTATATAACACATTAAGTTCCGATAAGAATAAAAATTTATTTACGATATAGAATAATGATTTTATTATTTTTTTTCTTATTAAATAAAAATTTATTAAAATACTCTACCGTACTGCTTCAATAATGCCGGAGAAAAGGGCTACATTCATTTCGGGAATAGAGAAATTTTCTATTAAAAATCGTAAGCGTTTTCTCCTTCAGCATCTTCCGTAATGAAATTAATTTTATTTACTCTTACGAAAGATATAAAAGCGTTGACGTAATTTAATAAAAAAATCAGATGCAATACGAGATATGAATCTCTCAACTGTTTTTATTATATATTTTTTTAATTAAAAACCTACTCGTTTAGCTTTACAGCGAAAATATGTTTGCATAAGAAATAATTTTTTTAATAGTATTAAGGATATAGAATTATTTAATTTACTTTTCAATTTAAACAATTTATTCAGGCGTCGAGAAAACTTGAAAAGCGGTTAAAAGAATTAACGTGCTCGCAATGTTATAATTCAGTTATTTTTTTTATAATACATTTTTACACTTATTTTCAAAATAAAGAACGTAAAATATAATTTAAGCTACATACTGACATATTAATGACATAAGTAAAAAGCGACCTATAAATCCGAGCGATCGATTTCTAGAGTAATACATTTACTAATGATTTCAACTTTTATTCACCCGGTAGGAGAAAATAAAGATGTGTTTGATGTGTACTATAATATAAACCGATAATATGCTTAAAGATCGCCGTATCTTTTATGATAAAATAATACATATTTTTATTACGTTCATCCATTAGCGGAAGGAATTGTTGTTAGTATAAAAGATTAGATGTAACTTATTGAGAGATAACGCGCTTTAAGCGTCAATGTATCTGTTCGATTCAGCTTAGTATGTACGTACGCATGTGCACGGCGTTCGCGTGTTTACTTGTATGCGACACTAAAATAACCGAGATTAAAGAACCGACGTGTTACGTTAAAAGGGAAAGAAGAATCGTGCCTATATCTTTTGAATTCTCTCACCAAGATCTCGACTGTCGGTTCACGCGTGCGTTATCTTCTACCCCGCACTCCGTTTTATTATCTTCTCCTTCCTACCGGTTTGTCATTCACGTATTGTCAGCCGCTGCGAATTCATCAAACGCTTTCATAGTAAGTTCATCTGTTACGGAGAAGGAGGAATTAGACAGAGATAGAATAAGCGAATGCGTGGAACTACGTTATGACGTCGACAAAGATGGCTAGTCGGCGGAGATAAACGAACAAAGCGCTTCGATCGGTGTCGGCGTTAATTCTTTAATCTCACATTCTCTACTGCTACATTGTAGGTAGGTTGACAGATTCGACGAATATTTCAACGATCGTAAAATCTTTTCAAAAGACTAATAAAAGCCAATAAATATTAAATTATAGCGTGAAAAAAATTCTAAACGTAGAGATTTGGGAATATAAAAAAATCAGTGAGAAAAATTACTAAATTGTATCGTTATGAAAAAATTATGAGGGCGGTTAAAATTGTTTGTTTGACGTGAATTAAGAAAACGTATTTGATAATCAAAATTATCTTCAGTTATTTAAAACCTTCAAGAACAGACAAGAATTAATGTCTATAGAGCCTATCCGTCTGTACAATATGATCTTAACAAATATTATTTTAAGTATAAGTTATTAGTTTTTTAAAACTAATTAATTCTCTGAGTAAATTTACTCCTCAGGCTTTAGTTTGTGTTTATGTTCCGCGGTGGATTATTATTCTATTACGGTTTCGATAGATTTAAAAAATAGTTTCATTGTAACTATACGTAAATATTTTGATATATTAGAAAGTAAATTAAGGAAGAAATGTGGATAAAGCGAACATCTAGACGGTTAAAGTTGTGTAAGGGGAGCAAGAGTTGCGTCAGGACAAGGCTGGGGAGGATAGATCGGTTTGAGATAGAGAACGGATTGAAACAAGGAAATGCTATATCTCCGCTTTTGTTTATAATAACTACGAATGGAATCTTCAAGAAAGTTAAAAAGGAAATAGCAGAAGAAACGAGCAACTTGTTATTTACAGACGACCCGGTTTTTTAGGGAATTTGAAAGGGATGTAGAGTGCGTAATAAATGTGTGGCGTGAAGAATTTCAGAAATACGGTATGCGGTTCGGTGTTGAGAAGAGTAAAGCGATCGTGCGAGATAGAAACAAGCTACGTAAGAGGTGTAAAAAGTCCGGTCTGGATCGAGGCGAGGTACCTTTACGAATTATGTAAAAATCCTACTTTGGGCCGATTCTTACCTACGCGGCAGAAAGGTGGAGGGTGGAGTACAGGTAGTAGAAATGAAATTCAAAAGAAGCACACTAGGGAAAATAAGAAGGGATAGGAGCGGTACGATTAGAGAAGAACTGCAATCGGGAAGCCTTGTCGAGTCGATCGGAAGATCGACCGCTCAGGCGGTTTGTACATATTGAAAGGATGGATGAAGAAAGATTACCAAAATGGATGATGCATGCAGAGGAAACTGTTGGAAGACCGAGAATAAAATGGATAAAGGGATGGACGGTGATGGAGGAAGTGCGTAAGAGAGGGGGTGTGGCGAAAGTAACGGAAGGGAGAGGGTTCGTGGCAGATGGAGAAATTTTTTAGAAGGCCTGACCCGAGGAAACTTATATTAAAGGATGATGATGATCGATTAAAGGGAGATGGAAAATGATGATGATTATAAATATGAAAATGATAGGGATTGCTTTACGCATTGTCTTCAATATTAAAAAATCCATAGAAGATTTTTTCTGCATCTATACATTTCAGGAAAGAGTAAGGGTATGAAATTCTTTCTACCTTAAATAATCCCGCTTACAGCTGCAAAAAAAATTCGATTTTAAAAAAGATGAAAATTCAAAGTTCGAGCCGTACGTCTTTTTTTTTTTTGCCTAATTAAGCTTTGCCTTTTATCAAATGCAATGGTATCGATGGTTCTTTTTTATTTCGTGGAACAAATTCCTCTGATGATCGCTGGGAAAATTTCTAACAGTTAACTAAGGTGAAAGATACATAACAATTCTTGACCGAAAACTTAACCGATTTATATACACAATTTATTATTTTATTTTTTATTTACTTTTTATTGTATGTTGTATAAGGTAATATCGACTGTAAATTAGAAAATGTCTTCGTTGAAAAATTATCTTCATTTATGAGATACTGGGCACAGATATAACTTGCAAAGCGAATTATTTCTTTCGTGAGCTGTTTCATTTCTTTACTTCCACTAGTTACGGTATAGAGACTAAGTGAATTTTTCTCTGTGGTTTCGCTTGATTGACGCTCGTATGTCATAACTGAATCTACGTTTTTTCTTCTCGTACAATATTTTTACCTAACCGGAATTTATGTGTTTTATTAATCTGGAAAACCTTACATCATGCTCCCTTTAATAGTAGTCCCTCTTTATTATTACATGCTTTTCTTTAACTTACAACGGTTCAACCGTGTCCTCAAATTTTGCAACCTTAATTAAACTCATTTTCCCGACGTCATATGATGGTGAAATTTTACACAACGACGTAAGTCGGGAGGCAATACAATATTCCATTGTTAATTTAATATAGTTGATACACACACATGCGCGCGCACACACAATATATATATATATATATATATATATATATATAAAATACAAGAGGAACACCTTCAGGAAGGGAGCTGAAGTCGGTAGCTACATCTTTGACTGATTTTTACTGTCGATTCAGAATGAATAAATCAGGTGGCGTTAGAAGCGGATTTTTTAATATAATTGTATAACTAGAGTAAATTTACCTTCTAAAATTTATGTACGCTGATCTTCTGATTAATTAAATCAGGCGATCTAAATCTAGTTCTCCAGGTTATAATATAGGATAAAACTGCATATAAATATTTTTTTGTTTGCTGTAGAATTAAAACAACCAAACATAAAAAATTAACTGTTAATTTAAATAACTACTAAAAAAAATAAAATAAAATATTAGAAAACACGCTTTTCTTAAAAAAAAAAAAAATAATAAATAACAAACAAAACAAAACAATTCGTACTGAAAAGTAAAATATAATTTTGGTTTCAAAAAAATTACTTTAAAAAAATTGTCTTTTTATACATGACTAAAAAGAAGCACGGGGTGTGCTCTCGTATACAACCACTTTATAATTAGAACGCGCCCCACCCTTTTCTTTCAGTCATGCATAAATAGAAATTTTTTTTAAAAGTAATTTTCTTGAAAAGAAATTATTTCTACTTTTTAATACGAATTGTTTTATTTTGTTTGTTTTTGTTATTTATTCATTTTTTTTTTTGTTGAGAAAAAGCATCTTTTGAAAAATTAAAAAAAAAAATCAATTTTTTCTTTTTACTGAATTCATTTACTTAGTTATAGAAAAAAAGTAAATTTCTATCTTATCTTGTTTTCGATTTTTTCATGTTTGTTACAAATGGAAAGAAATGTGAAAGATAGCTATTTTTTAGGCCGACTCGTATTATAAATCTAATTTATTAAAAATAAAAACAATCTGTTACAAAAAAAAACATATAAAAAAGATTAAAAAATGTAAATATCTATCATTCATTTGTCAGTTTTTATTTAATTTTCGACTTTCTGAAATCTGCATCATATTAACGACTAACAAGTAGTTCACATCATTAGTTTGACTTCGATTTCATGTCGACATTTTGAAGAATTGGAAAAAATGCTAGTCAATATATTCCCTTTTTCGTTAAAATCAATTATAATTTTATTTAAAAATTTGTATATTAATCTGTTAATACTTGCAGACATCAAATCAGTATTATGCATACGACTAGCATAAGAAAGGAGTAGTAATTTAATTGTAAGAGTTACATAAGACAGACATATAATTGTGTAGCGGTTAATTATTAATTAATTAATGCTTAATCAGTTGTATTTTATTATAAAACGAAAAAAAAATGAAATCAAGCAAAAATTAATTTGTTTACAATCTCTACGATTGTCAGTACTGGAAGTTTAGTAAGTAATAGTAAATTCTACTCAGTATATTTCTATATATGTATTCTTTATATTGAATTTTTTTAGTATCATCTTTATAAAACCCACGGGTCGGACTTGTGGTAAACGCGTCTTCCCAAATCAGCTGATTTGGATGTCGAGAGTTCCAGCGTTCAATTTCTGGTAAAGGCAGTTTACTTTTATACGGATTTGAATACTAGATCGTGAATACCGGTGTTCTTTGGTGGTTGAGTTTCAATTAAACACACATCTCAGGAACGGTCGAACTGTACAAGACTACACTTCATTTACATTCATACATATCATCTTCATTCATCCTCTGAAGTAATACCTGAACGGTAATTCACGGAGGCTAAACAGGAAAAAGAAGTATCATCTTTAACAAAATAAGTATTTCGATCGTATTTCATTTTCTAAGCGTTTTTGTTTAAATTAATGTAAATAAATTATCGACTAAATTAATTTTCAAATCGTTATACGTAGATTACAATCGGTAAACAAAGTCCAGGAATATATAAACTAAGCTGTTTTGATCGCACAATGTTCTAGATAGGTCAAACAGTATACAAAGTTTTAAACAATGATACAACGAAATAGCCCTTTACAGTAATAGAACCAACATTTGCTAATAAATGTTAACAAAAATCCATCAACGTGACAAAATCTACAAAAATCTGGCTATTCTACATCTACAAAAAAACCCACATTTTAATTTATTACTTTATGAAATATATAAACATACAATCCCACTTCCACCCGCTTTTCGACTACACTTTTAATTAGCTCAAAAAAAATACGAGTAGTAAATGATGCCAGTGTAAAAAGACTATCACTAGTCACTGAAATGTTTTAAAATAAGTTTTTTTTTTAAAAGCTTAGACGTAAAATTTATTTCGATGTGTAGTTATAAAAGTTTAAATTACAAATTAACCACATGAATTAGTAAACAACTTTTTAAGCAAATATTTAAAATCCGTTTTTATATTATATATTTAAATTAGCCAAATTAATTTTTTTTATGAATTATATATCATTTAAAAAATTACAGTAAATGTTAATTTCATCTCTTAATTTCTAACCTCCTTATAAAACATGTAATGTGGGAAATTAGTTTTCATTTTTATTTTTTTAATCTTGCGTTTAAATTGTGTAACCTTGCATTTGAAAGAGGAAGTTTTACAGCTTAGCTGTTTCCAGTTTTTCAATACATAAATTCGTGACCTTTATAAAATTGTACGATATAAAGAATACATCTATAAATAATATTTTTTTTTTTTTTTTATTAGATCGGTTTAATTTTTTAAAAAGGCAGAATTATTTATTTTCTGTCAAGTATACACCGGTTATAAAATTCAAAGATGAAATATTTTTTAAAGCATCTATAATACATTTTAGAGCACAATAAATTTATACGGGGGAAATATAATATCAAAGGGCAAGGAGAAATGGTTTTTTTTTTATAGTTACGGGCAATGTGCTAGAGTAGTAGTAATAATAACATAAAAATATTGTATCTGGGTTACAACTGCTCCAAATATGAAAATGAAATTCATGCACGCGTTTTTTTTTTTTTTATTTATTTACGTATTAATATGTAAAATTATAGATATCTAAATTATTTTCATGCCATTGATAGAACATTAATTACGTTTTGGTTTTTCAGTTTTTATTATTCAAAACAGTTTCTTTTCTTAGTCTACTTATAACAGCAACATTTTGTCATAATAATAAAAAAAAAAAAATGGCGTAACTATTTCCAAGAATAACAAAAATACTATGCGTGACTTATTAGGAAACAAGAGGAATAAATTTTTCTCGATCCGTTAGCAATTTTAATGAGCTAAATATATTCTTCAGGTGCTTTCAACAAATGATACCGTCACTGTTCACCGACGGGACTGCTTATATGTAGTGAACATCATTACTCTCAGAGATGCAATTCTAATTAATGCAGGCAGCTTGTTCCTCAAATGATGTGTATACTTCACAGGTATAAGAAAGACTGGAATAAATAACGAAAAGCGTCAAATTAACATATCTTTCTTTGCCAAACGATAAAAACTATTTCGGAGAGGAGACAGTATACGTAAATTCCTCTCGGTGAAGGAAGTAAATAAACGACTGAATCTTTAACATTAATCAGTTTCTCTAAATAAATAAATGTTTTTTACTTAGTTTTAACTATTTTTTATTTTCATCTTTGTTGTTAGGCGGACTGTGGACTCCGAAAATATCATTTCTTTTCTCCTAGTACTTTTTCATTCTTTCCGCATGTTTTGTCTTTCTCTCTTCCGACCGTTTCACTTTGGTGTTATTCTTTTCTTCCTCACCATTTAAAACTCAACTTCGTGTATTTTTTGTTTGAATAGCTTTCTATCTTTCATTTCCTCTTCTTGGAACCCCAGGTTCTATAATTCTTTTTTCATTAATTGTAAGTACCCGCGGTTGTAATTCTTTATCCCAAAGTTTAATGAATATTTGTTTATTTAATACATTCTTTACACACGGCCTACGAATCTCGGTCTCCTTTTTCTTATCGCTTTTTCGATATCCTTTATTTCTTCATCCATTCATTTGTTGTATTTCAGTTTGTATCTTTCTGTTGTTTTTATTTTTTGAGGCCTACGATTGTTCTAAGTGTTTTTCTTTTTTATTTAACGGTTTCAGGTCGCTAAGGTCTAACCGCTGTGGCGTAATGTCTGAGTTTGGTACTTTTTGGGAGAGGTCTTTTTACTGTAGATATTTACGGTCAGGTGTTGTAATCTATCCTATTTGTTTCTTCTCTCTTCTCTGTCGCTCAAACCGTATTGTATTTTATTGTTTCCCCTAGAAATTTGAAAGTAAACACCACTTTAAGATCTCCGTATCTGTGCTAATTTACTTTTTTCATAGTTTTTGATGCCGGGTATTATTTCTATTGAATCGCTTCTTCCTTTTTTCTACTGGAAAAGCCAGGTTATGTTTATTTATTATTTATATTTTTCTTTACTTGAAAGAAGTACGCGTAAAACATCGATTTTCTATTTTTTGTCCCGTCGGACACAGTCTCACACACAGATCTGAGAATGAGTAGTGTATTCCTTAAGGAAGTAAGTATACCCCTTCAAAAATGGCTCTAAAATCTAGAAAAAAGTAATTTTTTGCATCGCTTTCGCATATATCATTATCATCGTAAAGTCTGGGTTATTTTAATGGTACCACCCAAGGGCAAAGATACTCCAATCTTTGTGAGATTTTTATGAGGAATGGATACGGGCACTTCTGCGGTGAATCTTGAATTTTTTCTTCGGATGAATGTGTTTTTTGATTTCATAATTTCTTGTACGGGTAGAAATTCCTTTCTTAATATCCGTTCTTTTCCCCGATTTTTGTTCTCTTTATCCTAGTTTTATGTAGCTTTTGCCTTATACTACATTCTCTATACGATACACTAATTCTATAGCTACGTAAAGGTTGCGTTGTGAGGACATGATAGATTACTTTGTTCCTTTAGTATTTTTGTGGTATTTTGGAATCAGCTCCGCTCTGGGCCTACGCGGGGACATTTATTTGCTTGCTTTACAGTGGTCGTAAAAAAACATTCAATCATCGGTCGGTTAAAACTTTCTTCTAAATGTTATGATAACTTTTTTGGCGGTTTATTGAATACTGATACAGTGGTTCACATTAATACGTTATTATAACACGTTATGTTATAACACAGTAATATAACATTAATTAATACGCAGGTTCGAAAAAAGTTCTTTTTATTTTAAAGTCAAACGCAAAATGTTTTCAATAGTTTTATAGTGAGTAGAACATACTGTTCGTTAATAAATACAGGTAAGGTAGCTAGATAGTGAAGTCTGTAGGATATAAGATAATTCTTTTATAAATTACTAGCTGACCCGGCAATGCTTCGCCGTTGTTAGATTTGAGTATATATATAGATTAAATGAACACAAATGAAAGTTTGATAAAACATTAAAAAACTGAACATTACGGAACTTCAAAAAATTTAACCTTTCCCTTCTTCCCTTTTCTCCCTATTTCCCATTTCCCCTTTTCCATTTTTCGCAAAAATATTTCTTTTCACGTAACTAATATACTTTCTGAATATGAGTCAAATTGGACTATAAATAAAATTTATGAAACTTACCAAAGTTTCATCGCAATCGGATGAATAGTATTGGAACGCATACGGGACAAACAAACACACAAACATTCATTTATATATATGAAAATTCATAGATGGGATCAAATCTAAGATTTAAATTTCTTTGGATGCTATTATTGTTATAGAAAAATTTCAGCAAGTTCTCAATGGCTCTACCGAGGCGCTTCAGTCTTAAGCTTTATTATACACTTCTAAAAGCTTTCTTAGTTTGTTTCGTTCTCTTTCATTTGATTATTAAAATCTTCCTAGCAAGGTCAAGACTCTTAATACTTCAGAAAGAATAACGTAAAAGAATTTTCAAATGCGTTAACTATATCCTCTTTTATTTTGAAACGATATATTTTGCTGTTTCTGTAAACTGATGATAAGTACGACGAAGGACATCATACCCGTCTAAACCCGTTGTAAAATGATTCTACAGAATGTTCCTTGTTCAAAAAAAGTTTTTAAATATGATCTCCATCGACTGACTTTTTATCGTCTATTTATTTTGTAATTTGTATAGGCAACAACTTGTAACTTATACATATTATTATTACTTTTTACTTCAAAGTAGAAGGAAGTATTGTAATCGCGAAAAATCTCAGCTTTCAGATTTCAACGGAAATATCCTTTTGACCATCCCTCAATCCATTTTGACTAGTTTCGGCGTGACGTCTGTACGTACGTACGTATGAATCTCGCGTAACTCAAAAACGATTAGTCGTAGGATGTTGAAATTTTGGATTTAGCACTGTTGTAACATATAGTTTTGCACCTCCCCTTTTGATTGTAATTGACTGAACCAAAAGTGTCCAAAAAAGACTTTTTCTTAACTGCAGTAATCAACCCTCATTGAGAGCTTTTCAACGATATTTCATAAGTGGTAATTATTTGCGTCGGTTCCAGAGTTATAGCCGAATAAAATTTTAATTAATGAAGTATTTTGAACTTACAAGGGGAAGGCACATCGGTTCGAAACGGACTTCATTTCCTTTTTTTTTTAATTTAAATATATTGATATATTAATAATTATTAACTTCTGATTGTAAAAATTTTTACAATAAATAGAGGTTAATAAACAGTGTTAAAAAAAATAGAAAAAATATCAGAAGTTTTTAATGAAATAAAATTTATGTACTTTTCATTTAAAAAAAAAGTGTGTGTGTAAATTAATAGGCGTACAAGGAAGTCATGTGGTGTCCACATTAGATTTTTTAATCTTTATTATCGAAGTTACTTTTATTTATTTATTTTATCTAGAATCCAGCGGTTAATATTATATGATTTATTAAGGACATTCTAGCTTACATGTTTCATATTATGTCTCATATAATATGCGATATACCCCTTATACATTACAACGATGTAATATCTCCATTCTAGAAAAAAATTTATTCCGTAACACGAAGCCACACGCTCGTTACAACACTTCTCTACTTTCATTTGTCCGCTCAGAGACTTCCATAAAACGAAAGAATAAAAATCGTTGTAGATCTAACGTGAAGTTTTTACTTTCCTAGTTGTTATTAAAAAAGTAAATTATTGCTATCGATCTGGAAATTTTATCAACGGATTTTTAGACGTTTCATAATCGAAAAATATTAGGATTATTGGTTACAATATTCTTCTTATGTAATCTATATATATTTTGAATCTGTTTTATATTTTTTTTTTTTAATAGCAAACTTATTTATTTATTTGTAATTAAAAATTATTCAATCAAGAATATTACTTTTAGATTTCCATTAAATTCTGATAAAACAGTAAATTAATATTTTTATTAAAAATATGGAAGGAATATACGATAAACAACTAATTTTAGGCCAACACTTTATATATATTTAACACCTTATATATTTAAGTGTGGGCCTAAAATTGGCCAACACTTAAATATATAAGGCCCTGATAAGGGTCGATTTAGAATGTAGCCCAGAAAAGTGCTGCCTGAGATATTTTTGTTTAAGGAATTTCTTATAAACTACATCGGAATCTTTTTTGTGATGCTAGAATGAATAAGCTGCTTTTTTTCGAGTATCATCTCGCTCGTCGTTTTCCAGATGTTGCCTTGGTAACAGATGACGCTGTCAAATGTTGGTGGTCAGTAACGGTTCGTAAGCCTCAATGTGACCACTGGGTAAATCACCAGAGAAGCGCATCCTTAGCGCAGGGTGAACGTAGTTTCCGAAAGTACCAGTAAAGTTCATCATACGGTAAACCTCGAATACAAATGGAGATAATCTACCAGCTCATACAATTCACCATAAGTCGAATCTTTGGACATTTGAATGAAATATATATCGCTGCTAGAATGGTTTTGATCCCAATAGTCTTCCGTCGTAGTTGAGAATTCCTCCCTATTCTCCACCACATGTGATACAGTTATTTCCCGCGCTACGTTCGCCAATAGCTGTGTATAGCACACTAGATGAGAAAGAGATCAAAGAAGCCACTCAACATCTCCTACAATAAGTATAATTATATGACGTAATAATTCTCCGTTGACATTTAAATATTCTATGCGAAATTCTGTGCATTAAATTAATTAATTGATTTTGATGCATTTCTAGCATCCCCATCTCGGCTCCTCTCGCGCTTTATGGTTACTTGCATTTCCCGTAGCGGTCAGAGGATATTTAACCGTTCATGGCTCACTTTGCTCGCTCTTTCCGTCTAGCCAGAGGGCTCTGCCCCTTGGGTCCCGCTGTATAAACTCTTACTGGTGTAAATAATAATAATAAATAAAAATTAAAGCCTGTTCAATCTATAAAAAATATCAGTGTATTGTAATTCTTCATAGCAATTGTTTGGTCAGTACAGGAACCTAAACTTTGAGTGATCTAAGAATGTGGATTTTAAAACTGGCTGGCCTCCATCTTAAAAATGTAATTATAACTGATTGCTCTCACGAAGTACGAATAAAAATGTCCTTTGCTCGGTTCTTAGCGTTACCCGACTAACACTAGTAGGAGATGACCGTACCTCGTTTCTCTTTTTTTTTTTAAACTTGCTAATTATATTAATTTTATGTTTTTTAGTCAAGTAACCGAAGCCAAATGCAGACAGTTGCGTCTCACATACAGTAATAGTGGCTGTGTTAGTTGAGCCGCCGGACCGTACACCGCTGGACCTCTTAAAAAATCGAAATTAAAAAAAAAAACCGAAAACCGTTTTTAGATATTTATTTTGCAAGCTCAAAAAATAAAATATCTCGTTTAATATAGTCAGAAATGGAGAAAATTTGCAATTATGTTAGACTACTTTTTACCTTTCTTCACCTCTTTCAAGGTCAAATTTCGAAATATCTAGAGATAGGCTTTAGTTATTTACATGAAAATTACACACACCGAAAATCAAGTTGATATATTCATTTGTTACCGAAAAATTCAAAGAAATAGTAAATTTCATTGTTATTCAATTTTAACCCCTTAATCTCGAATTTCAAAAAAACATCACTTATACCGTAGGAACAATAGCCAGCTAGTCAGTCAATAAGATAAGAGAATGGTTGATTAAAATAGAGCAGAAGTACAAGGTGCAAAAAAACGAGGCCGGATAAAATTATATACGATTTAAAAGAAAATGGGAGCCATCAGAATTTAAAAAAATTTAGTTGTGAACAAAGAAGAATGAAGAAGGATATGATGTAAGGAAACTGCCTAAGGGCAGGCAATCATCATTGTTATATTTAATATATTATAAGACTAATTAATTAAATATTTATCCATAATTTTTTTCTTCGAATAATTAATTCAATAGCATTCACATTTAATAAACCTATTTATTACTGCTATCGGTTAAAATGGTAACATCGATAGTATCATTATCTTGATACTTATACATTACTATTATTATTGTAATTGTTCAAATATATATAAGCTCAATACATTGACTAACTGTAGTTTATCTCTATTAACGTTCTGTGTGTGCGTTGTGAATGGCATATTCAAATTTTTATTTTCATACTATTTATTTTTTAATACTGTGACATGTAATAAAAGAGTTTGAATGAGCTCACGCGTGTCTGAAAATTTCAATTAATTTATTTCCTAAGTTAATACTTTTTGTTAAATGTATATATATAATTATATTTCTGTGTATCTGTACCTGAAGAACAACACGTCCTGACCGATTAATAATCAACGACCAGCAAAAACTATTGAATATAAATCGATGAAAATTTGTATACACGTTCTTTTTACAATGTAAGTTCACATTAAGAAAGGATTTTTGAAATTTACAGTTTAAAGGGTTAAAATGGAGTAACGATGGTAACAAATGAAGATATCAGCTTGATTTTTGATGTGTATAATCATGTCAATCTCTAAAAACCATTTTCTAAATTTTTCGAAATTTGATCTTGAAAAAGGTGAAAAAAGTAAACAATTTTAAACAATGATTGCAAACTTTCCCCGTTTTCGACTATAATAAACGAGATATTCACTAGCTTTGGGCTTGTAAATACACTTCAGAGAAACATCTAAAAACCATTTTCGGGTTTTTTGAATTTCGATTTTTAAGGGGTGCGACAGTGTACGGTGTGGTACGGCTCAACCGATACAGGAATGCCACTGTTACTGTATGTGTAACACGACTGGCTGCATCTGCCTCCGGTTACTCGACTAAAAAAACTTAAAATAAAAAAAAAATTAAAAAAGATATATACGAAAAAACGAAAGTACGGTTACTTGCTAGTGATGTTTGTAGGGTTACGCTTAGGAACGGTAAAAATACATTTTTAAGATGGTGGTCGTCAATTTTGGAATCCGCATTCTACAGTTCCCTCAAGTTTCGGGTCCTATACTGACCAAACTGTTGCTCTGAAGAAACAGAGCAACAGATTGTAGGGGGTGGGGGGCAAGATACTTAAAATACTACGTATTTTTGAATAATTACTCATTTTTTGTAATTCAAAAATAAAATGAGCTTTACGTCGAAGAATTCATTTTTATATTCATGTTCAAATTTCGCAATCACAGCTGCGATGGGAAATGCTAGTGTAAACATATATATATATATATATATATATATATATGTGTGTGTTTAAATTGTTATTAAATTATATTTATATTATTAATAAAACAGAAGTTTAAATGATACTGATTAATTTATGGTCTTCGGTTTAAATTTCGTTAACGTTTATTATTTTTTCATACCTTACAAAAATTTATTTATATTTCCACATATATACGTAAAGATTCAAGATTATGAGGTGAATTAATAAAAAATAAGATTTTCTAATTTATACTTCATTTTAACTTTTTTTTTTTTTTTTTTAGTTATAATGATGAAATTATCTTAATTTGCCGATCTCCAAGGCGGATTGTTAGCGTCTCGGCCTTTCATCCGAAGATCCCGGGTTCAAATCCCGATTAGGCATGACATTTTTTCATACACTACTACAAAATTCCATTTCCATATTCCACGTACTACAAGCTGCAAAGTTTCTGTGTAATTTCATAAATTGAAAAGAAATCTGATGTGGACACCACATGACTTCCTTTACGCGTATTAAATTACATACACATATTTTTTTACAATCAGAGGTTAATAATTAGTAATAAATCAATATATTTAAATTAAAAAACAAATTTTTAAAAAAAGGAAATGAAGTCGGATTCGAACCGATGGGTCTTACTCCTTGTACGCTCCAAATATTTCATTAATTAAAATTTTATTTGGCTCCAATGAAAATAAGTACCACTTATGAAATATCGTTGAAAAGCTCTCAAAGAGGACTGATTAGCAGTTAAGAAAAAGTCCAAAATCCAAATTTTTTTTGGATTTTCGGCTTTTTTGGACACTTTTAGTTCAGTCGATCGCAGTCGGAACGGGAGGTGCACAACTAGATATTACAAAAGTCGTAAATCCAAAATTTCAACATCCTATGGCTAATCGTTTTTGAGTTACGCGAGATTCATACGTACATACGTACAGACGTCACGCCGAAACTAGTCAAAATGGGTATTTCCGTTGAAATCTGAATACCGAAAATTTTTGCGATCGCAATACTTCCTTTACTTCGTACAAGGAACTAAAAATGAGTCGTTTAGGTACATGAGATAACAACAGGAAGGATATGATGATAATAATAGGACCCACGCGGTGAGAAGGAATCATATGTTACATCTTTCCTTACGCTCTTTATTAATTTGAATTATTATAATGTTTTATGTGTCAAAGCTGAATCCAAAGATAAAATCAGTAAACTATATTGCCATCGGTGAAATAATTGGTAGCAGTAAATACAGAACCTAAAAAGTAATTTTTATTTTGCTTTTAATACTTTTATTTATAGTCCCATCAACGATTAAAGTCATTAGCGACTTATCAGTGTAATATAACTGTACGGGTAAACGTGTAGTCTCTTGAAAAAACTCGGGCCGACCGCTGACGTACGGTTAATTGAAATCCAACACCGATATCCACGATCTAGTATTGAAGTCCGAATAAAAGCGACGACTACCTTTATTAGGATATGAAACTGAGGACCTCGACTTCGAAATCACTTGATTTACGACGACGAGTTTACCGCTAGACCGACCCCATGGGTATCAACTTTTTAAAATATCGATTGTAACTGTAGATTCAACAACAGTTAAAAATTATCATTACCACTGCTTATTTAAATTTAAAAAGAAATTGTATGTATTATATATGAGCAAAGACTGATTTTTAAATCATTTTATGTTAAAAAGATACAGATTCAAAAAATAATTTATGAATTATAGTCTAAATATAAGTTCATTAATATTGTAACACGCAAATTTTTCTTTAAAATAATTTTATTTATATGGGGCAATATTAATTTACTTCTATATCGGTCTACATTCGGCAACGTCAATGCTTAATATACAGACATCGGTTGCTGGAATATTCCGTTTAATGAAATAATTATCATCGATAAAAGGTTTTTTCTAAAATATTTGGTACCGCCCTTTTGGTTACCGTTGATGTAGTATCTTATTTTTTTTATAACGTATATAAAGGACTTGGATGCACCAACCGCGCCGTACTTCTATTATTCTTCAATACACGCAGTCAAAGAATTCGTTCCATCTATAACGGTAGAAATGTAAATAAAAATAACAAAACCAAATAAATCCATATTCACGGGTTAAATAAAGCTTATTTCCTAGCTTAGCTATTTATTACCATATATTTTAATTAGAAAATCAGGAAAATGTATGAATGAAATCTACAACCAAACTTTTTTTTTGAGAGTTCTCGTTTATGCTACGTGAAAGTAAAAACTTCCAAAACAAATAATTTAAATAACAACTTAAAAGGTTGACATACATTGTATAAATTACAATATGAACTTTACAATTATATTTGTTACTTTACAATATATACTTTATATAAATTAGAGGAAATGAATTATTAAATAGGTGCTAAAATAAATAAACTAATAACTCTACAGCTTTCAGCATATCGCTATTATAATCGCGGAAACGTTTACTTGAATTTTCCATAAAAATTGTTACAGTTTCTAATGGACTCGGTTATATATAAATCAAACATAATATTCTTCATATGTCTTGATCATATCTCGGGAATAAACAGTATTATAAGTTTAGAAAAGTCTAAACTTTCATTAGTTTAATATATAATTGCATATAAGGTTCACGGCACAAAGAAATGTAATATTTAGAATTTCATATTTAATTAAAAAATTTACGGATATTAAAAGAGAATCTAGTATTTAATCTTTGCTTCGATTACAGTATTATACTCATCGATACAATAAATAGAATGTATTTCCCAGATGTATAATATTCGTAGCGCAGGCAAAATAACTAGATACGATATTACAATAACTGTATTATTACCGTTATTATTATTATTAGAGTTTAGTTATGTACAGTAGCTATTGCAAAGTGTTCTTCAGCAGATTCTGTTTTGCTACGTACGTATATTCCACCTACAACTGGGTTAATTTACTTAGCAGAATATCCACAGGCTGATTAACTTTATCCCGTGGGATACAACCGTGAGCGCAGCATCTAACTTGTCATGACTCTACCATGTATGTAGTACTTAAAAATAGTATTTTTGTATCGTAAATTTAACTCGAACTACATATATTATTTCTAAATGTGTTCTTTTTTATGTTTAAAAAAAAACTTTAAAATTGTATTTTCTTTTCTTATTAAATTATATAAAACCTCTCAAGTTTCAATGAATGTTTTTATTAAGAAAATTGTTGTTTTTTGTTATTCCGATAAGAATTTCAGTTCTTTTAGTAATTCTAAGTAGAATACCGCTTTGAATTTTTTTAAATTTTAATAAATTCAAAGTAATTCTGAATTCTCATAACACTATGATAAACAATTATAATATTATTTTAGTAATATTCATAATAGTTATTAAACCGTTATTATGAAACTGCATTTTAATTTATTTATAAAAATGAAAGTTCAAGGTCATCTAAATAGATTACAGTACTTTATTGGATGGATTTTCTAAATGATTTTTGAAAAATATTAATTTTTGAAAAAGATAAAAAAGTATTCGATAAAAAAAGAAACAAAATTTATATACGAAATCTTTCGGTCGTGAGTTTTATTAAATATAGAATATTTTATTACGAAAAATAATAATGAACATCACTGTTTTTTACTACGAAGAAGAAAAACCGGATCACATACAACTAATTTTTATATATATTCCTGAAATTCTGTATCTATAACTACCTCTACTTACGAACATTATTACTAATCATCGAACTTATCATGTGCTTCCAAGAAACGTATCTCTTACAGCAGGATGCAGTAACACTCAGAGGCTATTTCTGAGAGAGGCACGACTGTCTAATAGACAGTAGAGAGAGTAGTGGAGTTGCTATTTTCATGCGGAGGTGTCGGCTGCGAGGATTGCACTAGCTATTCTTATCCCTGCTGTAACTGTGAAGGTGTCTGTTCCCTTCAAATTGTACGTCTGCAATTTGTTCTCTCTCCGAACTCGGAGTTCAACGCTCTAGAAATGTCAAATCTCCTCACGCAAATCCTATCGCCGTCGTTAATAGTAGTAGGAGACTTCAATGCCCACCATATTTCCTGGGGCTCAACTTTCTGTTTTCTCGAGGAAATGTGGTAAAAAGGGTAAGAGAAGACTTGGACCTTTGTCTACTGAATGATGGGTCACACACATTCATGTCTTTATTATCTGGTACAGTGTCCAACATTTACCTTTCCATGTGCTTGCCGAGTTATTCCCTCGTCTTAACTGGTCTGTTTGCGGTGACTTTCACGGCAGTGATTACAGGCCAATTATTATTGCTTTTAATGTCAACCGCGAGGTGAGGAAAAGGCCATAGAGATGAACTGTTGAAAAGGCAGATTGGAACGGTTACCATGAAGCCTTCCCGTCACAGTACGATGGTGGTGCGGGCATCCTTGATCAGCTTTCCCTTTTACGTCCATGTTGCTTGCAGCTGCTAATAGGTATATCCCACAAACATTGGGATATCCTAGACTTCCTTACGTTCCTTGGTGGACTGATAATTGGCAAAACTCTATTATCAGACGACCGCAGGCACTGTGTAAATTTAATCGCAGGCCCAAGAATGAAAATCTAGATTTTTACCGTAAGGCTAAAGCGGTATGTCGTCGGGTATTCTTGGACGCTAGGAGGAAGTCATGGAGGAAATACGTGAATACATCTCACGCACTACTCCCACGTTTACTGTGTGGAAAAAGATCCGTGGAATTTCCGGATCACCATCACAATCTATTCTCGGGCTTCTTCATGAAGGGAAACTCCTCTTATCACCTTCTGCATTGGCAAATACCTTAGCAAATTCTTTCGGCTCGGTGTTCAACGATAATCTTTCCATCTGTATCTTGCACCTCTGAAATTAGTTACTATATGATGAAGTGAAAGACACCGAGCGGAAAGAATTTCAGAGATACAAGATACAGATGGAAAGATTATCGTCGAACATTGATGATTTGGTCGGATAATTAAATGCTCCATTCTCATCTAACGAGTTGTCACACGCACTTAAAAACTCACGTGACACCTCACCTGGACTTGACTTGTCAGGATTCGTCTCTGTATGCTGTCACACCTTCAACATGTGTTCAACACAATTTCCTACGACGCCAGCGCCTCGTCGCTATCTTCTTTGATATCAACAAGGCGTTCGACATGGCTTGGCGACATGGTATTCTACGCATCCTCAAAGAATGGGGAGTCCAGAGGAGTACCTTGCTTTTATTAAAAGTTTCTTAAATGACCGAACTTTCCGTGTTCGTGTTGGAAATTCTTCTTGGGTAGCATTGTCTCCAAGACAATGCTATCCATGGCAGATACACCATTCTCCAAGAATGAAGTATCTCAGAGAAGTGCATAAAGTGCTACTTTATTTTCTATAGTCATCAACAGTATTACTAAATGTGTACAGAAACCTGTTTCATGTTGTTTGTTTGTTGATGATTTTGCTATATATGTTGCCTTTCGTTCAACATTCACGGCAGAGAGACTATTACAGAACACCGTATCTCGCCTTGAAGCTTGGTCCAAGGTTACCGGCTTCACATTTTCACCTGAGAAGACAAAATGTGTAGTCTTTTCTCGCCTATGAGACCCCTTTAATTCGCAAGTTTTTCTCAGTGTAAGCGATGTGTAAGCAGTGTGTTTTCTCAGTGATAGCTAATTGCTATCTCTCCTTATGTCAGATTTTTAGGTTTATTTATTGATAGCCGCCTTACGTGTATCAAGCACATCAAAGAACTGAAAAGAGGAGTTCTAAACTGTTAGATATGTTGCGAGTCCTTAGCAATACCATCCGTGGTGCTAATCGGTCGTGTATGTTGCGTATTCCTTGATTCGTTCTCGTTTGGATTATGGTTGTATCGCCTACTCTTCAGTGCGTAATACCGTGCTTAAAATGCTAGATGCTGTACATCATGCTTTCCTTCGGCTTGCTACAGGTGCCTTTCGATCAAGCCCTGTCATAAGCATCCTTATTGACTGTGGTGAGCCGTCACTTTGGAATACACAGAACCAGGTATTAGCATCTTATTCTACCCGCCTTAAGGGACAGCAAATCACCCGGCTTTTGACGCAGTTCTTGGAAATACTCACTTTCGAAGGTAAGAGGATCGTCCACGATTTACTGCACCTGTAGGTAGGGTATTCGTACCCGACGTTTACTGCACCTTATAAATGTTGCCGCACCTTCTATTTTTCCTATTTATTTGTGTTGATATCCTCTGTGGACAATCAACCTAATAAATGTTAAGTTTGACCTCACGATAAAGAATCAACACCACCTATTTTCTTGCAGAAATTGTTTCACCATATTCTCTGTAAGGCAAACCCGTGCGCAGTGGTGTACGCAGATGGATTGAAACAGAACAATACCGTTGGCTGCGCGTTTAGTGTTAATGACTGAACCTATGGTTTTGGTCTACTGATATTACGAGTGTCTTTACTGCTGAATTATACGCTATAAACAAGCCTTTGAATATCATTAACTTTAAGTACCGTCGTATCCTTATTTTTACCGACTCGTGTCGGTAAAAAGCTCTCTGAGCTTTAGAAATTTTTTTATTCCAGGCATTATATCGTCACCGAAATCTGGAATGCAATAGCCGAGTTGAATCATCGCAACACGCAAGTGAGTTTCTGCTGGATCTGTAGCCACGTGGGGATTCCGGGTAATGAACGTGCAGATTCTGCCGCTAAAGACGCATGTAGCCAAACCACCCTTGACTTCCCGTGTTACTACATTCGACTTTGTTAACTGTGTGAAACTCACTCTTCGCGCAAAGTGGCAAGTTGACTGAACGGCTACAGTAGGTAACAAAATTGGGCACATTAAAGGTTCTACGTTGCCATGGGATTCCTCATACAGGAAAATTAGTCGTGAGGAAGTGGTCCCTGCCGATTGCGGCTAAGACATACGTGAGCTACTCACGAGTATCTGATGTCAGCAGTAAACGCACCAATATGCATGCAAGTGCCGCTTGACTGTGCGCCACATTCTTGTGGATTGCATACTTATGCTGTCTTGCGTTGTAAATTAAATTGCTCAGAAATTTTTGTCAAATCCTGGGCAATAATAAAGAAGTTTTAGATCAGGTATTTTTATTTCTCCGGGGTGCTAACATTCTACATATTTTTTAATACTGTTTATCGATTTTTTTTTGTAGTAAGTAGTTTTATGTTTTTGTGTTTCAACATTTAGTTTAAGTTTTTTGTTTTGTCTTTAATTTTAATATTTTAGTTTACTTTGTTGAAATTTCTTCTTTAAGTTTTCATTTTTATAAACTTTTTTATTCTATTGTATTTGTATTTATATTTCATGTTTTGTTTTCGGGGCGATTTTATTTAATTTTTAATCGTGAATTTTTAAAATTTAGCTTTTGACAACACATAATCGTGTTCGGGCAATGAAAAAATCAAAAGCGTTTTCGCCCAGAAAAAATCAAATAAAAAAAATCACTGTTTTTTGTTTTAATAAAAAAGGGTTTCTTTATAAAAACATACTTTCTAATAATATTTTAATATTTACCCCTGATTATTTACAAATTATTTATTTACACACGGTCTTTATACAAACATTTATAGTAATAGTAACCAAAATTATTTCTGTATTCAAAGATGTGATAATTTACTAATCGTTAATCTTTTTAGGAATTTTTGTAAATTTCGAGAAATTCAGAACTTATTAAAATTGTATTGTATGTCCCTCTGTAACAAAATTACGTTACAAAAAAAAACTTCTCTTCAGAATTTCGCAACTGATTATTATACACATCAATTATATTTAGTGAATACAACAGTGTAACGGTTCGTAGTAATCATTATTTTCAGATTTTCTTTGATAAATCTCTGCCGATTGTTTAAGTTAAAGCTTTACATTGAGAAAGGACTGTTTAATTTAATCCACTTCAAAATTTTCATGTCACTTAAAGAATAGATTTTTTAATAATTCAAACTTATTTTCAGCTTCTACGCCTGAATAAAAATTCAAGCGTTTATTTTCATTTTCGGCATCGAATAATATGAGATTAGGAAATTTGATTAGCGGGAAAAAATGCATGCGATCGGAAATTTCATTAGACTGAAGGTTTAATAATACCACAAGCCTCTAATCTTGAGGAAAACCAAGCGCATGATACACGACTGGTTCTCTTTCTTACGTTACATGTAACTGAAAAATTTTTATCCCTTGTTAATACGTCACGATAAGCATTTGGAACGTTAAATCAAATTTTGATGAATCGCTAGTTTATCGCGCAATAAACAAATATATTATTAGCTTCTTATAATTGTAATATTATTATTTATTAATTGTAAGATTATTTTTCTTTTCATCTTACGACATGGACATGACGTATCAAAAACTTTGAACAATTTTACGTTTTGTATATGAATTTTAAAATGTTTTTTAAACAAAATAAAATTCTTGAAGATATTTATTTCTTAAAAATTTTATTTGAAATATTTATTTATATGTAAAATATATTACGAAAATTTTTCAATTTTCCTGGTACGTACCGGGTTTTTTTTAGATTTAAATATTATTTATTTATTTTCCGTGAATTTGTTCAAATATTGTTAATCAATAAAACCTTTCATTTAAACATTCGTGTACTTTTGAAAAAAAAATTCTGTCATAATATGTACAAAACGATTCCGTTTTTATTTTACTATAAATTTTGATTTTATTAACTCACCGCCAATGTAAAAAACATTACCCCTAATTCAAAAAATCGAAATTTAAAGATTATTTTAGAATTCTTAAAATTTTTTAAAGTATCGAGCTTTTTGAAGTTATATTTATTTAATTTCTAAACTTTTTTGGTTATGAAAGAGCGGATCTGCATGAAATGCCAAGACGCTACCTACTCGGCCACGGAGGTTGGCATTTACATAACAATATTTAGCTTTATTGTTTATTTAAAATACGGATACACATCTTACTATATTAAAAACTACCTAAAATAAACGTAAAGGAAAGAAATTTGTACCTTAATGAAAGAAAAGAAAATGAATTAAGTAAACGATATAAACAGATTCTTAGTGAGATTGAGATAAGAGTCTTTTAAATATAAGAATATGTATTATTTTTAATACTAAGTTTTTCGACTAATGTTGGATTTTTAAGCGAACAAACTTTGAATATCGATGTGATATAAGAGTATGCATAATTATTAAATAAAATTCCACAGTTAATTAATGACATCGAAAAAAAACCAGAAAAATATGTTTAATTCATTCCTGGAAATAATTTAGTTTTTTTTTTTGTTAAAAACATGTTCAAATTACGAGTATATTGATAAAAACTTACTACGGGACTACCAAATGAACTGCCTATACAAAATAAAAAAAATAAAACCATCGAAACCGGTAAATTTAGTTAAAGATAATTCTTGAATGTACACAAAAAAATAATATTAAGTTGTTCAGTTGAGAAGAACTTTAAATCCTTTTTGAAATTGTTTAATTAATCGACTAATTTTTTGGTTTTCAATGTATAAAACCTGAAGAAAAAAATGTAGGCTGTATCGAGGAACACTCGCAATGATAACGCCGATATTAGGATGCGTGGATATTGATACACGACAGTGGTTCTTGATCAGTTTTCATGAGAACGGCTAGTGTTTATAAACCAAATTTTTCTTCATCATTTTGTTGGTTATTATTCAATTGACATCAACTGACGTCGGAGACAATGGTGCGAGACGTACTTCCCAGCGCTCGTGCGCACATGCGTTTTCGTTCTCTGTCTAAACGCTCTAACTCGTTCAGTCGAAACGAGCGACACCTTTTTCAATCCGTCTTTGTGTGATCTATTCTTCTTCAGATTTCTGATCGTAAAAAATTTCTGATTGTATTTATTGCACATTATATCGTGACATTCCGAAAAATAAAACGTTTTTTAAATGCTGCAAAAATCAAACAAAATATACTATATTGTCGCTGTTTTCTTTTTTAAGATTTTTCTTATCTTTTGACGATCAAATTATTACAATCGGTAAATTATTGCTTGTTAAAAAACGACTGTATGATAAAATCCAAGTTTAATTTTCGAAGCGCGTGGTAAGTGTTACAAGAAAGTAAAATATACGAAATTCCTTTTACATAAATCTTATATATTTCAACTTTATTTGTTTCGCATAATTTAATTTTCAAATTTAGATTTGCGACTCATATCTATTATGATTTCGTTTAATTTCGTGTTTTGTGCGCGGATCTCTTTCCTTGTGGAAATTTTTAAAAGTATTCGCGTGATAATAATAATAAACGGATGGATCTGCTTTCTGTGGATCAATACTCGTTATCCCTTACGCACTTATGTGAATTTTTATGTCGTTTGAAAACCTACTTAAAGTGAAAATCAAATTAATCACATGAAAGTCGGTTTAAAATCAAATATTTTACACAATTTTATGAGAATTTATACATTTATTTTAGTAAAATTATTTGTATAACAATAAACAAGATTAAAGGAAAGCAGAGAAGTATAAATTACATACATCAGTTAATCCGTTTCCAGTATTTACGTCAGTTTAGTTTAATTATTATGAAAATATATTCATTAATTTAACGGGTTGTTGATTATTTAATGTTAATGTTAAAAGTTAAATTATACATATTAATACTTATTATACGATATTAAATGAAATTTCATACAAAAATTCACCTTCACAAAAAAAAAAAACTAAAGAAAATCTTTTTTACTACTTTTTAACTTAAACTGACTGTACACCACCTGTGAAAAATCTAAAATTGTATCATATTAAATTTATAACTAACTTTTCATAATTATCCTTACTACATTTTGTTGTTTTTAAACTAGCAGGCCGTCGGTAATTGGTCGGCATACAAAATAATTGCAATTTGGAATGGTTATTTATAAAAATTAAAATATTTAGTATTGTTTTTTGTTTTTTTTTTATAAACCGAGTAATAAATTAGGTTTAATAATTTAAAATATACATATTCAAGACAAGGTTAAAGCGGTACTTAAAAAACATTTTTGTTTAAATAATTGCAACGTATTACTTCTATGTAGAGAATATAATACTTTCAACAACGTACGTATAATGATGCCGACTACATCTCCCGTGAAAATGACTACATAAATAGTTGTAATAGTCTTTTTTTATTCATGAAATATTTAAGTGTATTTAATTAGAATAAATATAATTTAAGACAGAGAAAAAACATAATAAATACTTGTATTGAAAAAGTAATAAAATTATAATATAACCTGCCTTTATTATTTTTTTTTTAACTTTTAACCAAAAAATTAGAAATCACGATTACGCTCAAAAATTTTACTTTAAATTTAAATCTAGATGGCCATTCCCATTGTAAAAGAATCATCATTTGTTGGCGATGCGGAAAGGTATGCGTAGAAATATAAGTAAGCAAATAAATAATTGAAAAAAGAAATAGTAATGTTGTTCAATATTTTGGATGACGGTAGGGTACCGGTACCAGTTACTTGAATTTTAAATTATTTAATGAGCTTTCTCTGAAGGTTTTCCATAGTTAGAACGCTAAAATTGTCCCTTAATCTGTTTTTTTTTTTTTGTTTGGGCGGGGATTTATCTTTGATTGATTGTTTCATACTACCTTTCGTTTTTCTTGAGACAAGTTTTACCTAAACAAACTATTTAGGAGGTGTGCGTTATGATGAATTCTGCAATCAGAGTTGTAGCTTTAAATAGTGTTGAAGAGTTTTCCGATTTAAAATTACGCTTTCTGTTAACGATAACAGTTTCTGAAACGATAAAAATTTTTACTTTTATTTTTTAAACTTATTCTAAAAAAAAGCTGTTAAAAATTATTTTTAGCTCTGTAAAACTTGTTTTACGATGAGATTAGCCAAGTGTTACCACCAACATCATCTGGTGTTTCGCTTCGCGGCAGGTCGCTTACGCCGCGGTCATGTTTATCCGTTTCTGTTGCAAGCCTTCTCCTTCGTCCCCTTTACGTTTCAGATCTTCTCACCTCATCTATTAATTTTTTTTCCTTTCGTTCTATTTCCTTTCTTTTCTACTGAGCCTTCCGATGCGGTCGTCAAGATTTCATTACCTCTAACTCCACGTGGTAACCGGTTTCCTTTTAATTAGTGCACTTCCCGCTTTTCCTTCTTTAATCTTGTTTATCGCTTCCTATTTCTTAACTTTATATATCTATCTTACTTTCTCTATCGTTCTCTAAATCCCCATTACAAGGTCTCAGTTCAGTTTCTCTCCCTCTTTCTCATCTTTGTTGCTTCACTTCCGTACAAGTCACTTCAGATGTAATGTTTGGTTAATCTCTTACTTAACTAAGTACAGACTTTTACGTAATAATCCTATATTTTACGTAGTAATCCTATCTTCTTACTGAAGGCTGCCTTTGCCATCGATAGCCTTACTTCATTGTGCTCTTTCATTTCTTCGTTGTCGTAGTCCTCAAGTATCTGTAATTCTTTGCTTTTTTCTAATTTATATATATGCTATACGAGTATATAATAACTATTTATTTGTTAATTGATATTTATTATTATTTCTAATTTTTTTTAATTATTGGTTGCTTTACTTTTACTTACTTACTTTCCCGCATCGTCTACGATGATAACCGTTTAAATATTGAAACGTTCATCTAAATTTAAATTGTAATAAAGATTTTTTGTAAACGGCTTTTGAAGTATAATATTAGTTTCAATTTTATTTCAGAAATCGTTTGGCACACCTCTTTATTTTTATCTATTAACTGATATTACATAACGCGCACTATTTATTGATGTAAATTACATTATATTTATAGTTAACCATAATTTCCAGTCGAAGAACCGTAAGAAAGCCGTTTTTTTTTATTTATATTTAGAGTGATTTTTATTCTATTGAAAAAAATAGATAATTAGGAATTAAACGAAACAAAATGTTGAATATTACAATACAAAAGAATATATTTTAGAAATATAATATTTTAGAAAAATAAACGATCAGAATTTAAAAAAGATAAACCAATTTATTTATTAGACACCTTTAGAGCTAATTAAATGGTTTAATTTTTTGTAAATTTCGACTGTTTGAAATCTGCGCCAGCTTAGGAGATAATGAAAGTGGTGATTTTTTGTTAAGTATCGACTTCATAAACTCAAAATTCAAAGAAGTGTGCAAACTTCCCTTTTAGGGTGAATTTTTTAAACCGGCTTAATTTTTATTTTTTTAAATTAATTTATCGTTTTCCTTTTAAAGAAAAATACAAATAATAAAATAAAGTTTAATTATAATTTAACATAAAATTAAAAGCGGAATAAAATAATCAACAAGACTACAAAGGGCTTAGAATTTAACTTTTAAATTTTATAAGTATATAAAATTACGTAATAATCGGATAGAATATTAAACGAATGAAAAAAAAATGTCGTAATAATTAGTAGCACTATTAATTTTAAATGATGACTGTGAAAATGGATTAACCGATTTATACATTTTTTCCACTTATACATCGCTTACATACATACATAATACATCATACATCGCTTTAACCAGAATATTCTTAATACTATAAATTGTGCATTTGATACAATAAACATATATATCCTTTTAAACTGTCTAAAACGTTTGAGTTTGTCAAGTTCCATTAGAACAATGTGACTGTCATTTAGAGTACATTTTCAAATAACATAAAACATTTTTCTAAGGATTTGAACTGTGTTTATCAAATAGAATAGTTTTATTATAAGATAAACAAAATAATAAACATATAAACAAAGAGTAAAATGAAAATATTGCTGATCTACCGACCAGTAATGTAAAGGAAATCTTAAACGTTTGGCGTGTAAAGCTTTAAACGTAATTGAACGTGTTAAAAATCCTCAGGACTAAACCATTCTACCTTTTCTTTAGCCTTCAGAATCACCATTAGGGATTGCTTCAGAGGTTGAGATGAAATAACAATTTTCTAGCTTGTATTTCATGTCTGACCGGGTTTTTGGGATCTCCGGATGAAAGGCCGCCGAGACGCTACCACTCGCGCTACGGAGACCGGCCCTATTAAATACTTAAAAAATCTAGTAGTATCTAATAACCCAGTTAGTCGTTAAGTCGTTTAATTTTTTTTGTTATATATTTTTAATTCTTTCCTTCACCGGAATATCTATTATGTAAATGAATTTTTTATTTACCAAAATATCTTTATAATTTTCCTCGGATGTTTCATGTGGAAACTTTTTTAATATTAGAATTAGTGGTATTACCTACTACCCCGAACTCGAACCCCATACGTCTAGACAAGCTTCACTATTGATTTGTATATAGGCATCATCAGATACAACTAAGAGTTAATCTCAACAGTATATATACGTCTCACCATTAAATCGAGTCGATTCGTTCAATTTTATATGAGTTTTTTTGAGCGAGACGATGATCCAGGTGAATTCCTAAATACTTTTCATCGTCTAATTCGGCAACCGTATGTAATTCAGCGTCACGAGAGAACCTTTACGAAAATCTGTTAATTAAATATTTTTTTTTTTTAAAGTAGAGATGTTCTTCAATTTGTCCAATTCTATAAAAATTTAAAAAAAATGTAATACTTGTATGTATTAAGTAAACGCATTAATTTTTATTTAAAAACATTAATACTAAAATGTAACAAAATATACCATGAATTAATCATTTATGAAATACTCTTAAGCACTCTAGAATCATCAAAATTGATACCGGACTTATTGATACCTTCAAGATAAAGGTTAAAGGATAAAGATTTCTAAAACGATCTGATATTTTCAAAATCCTCGAGGTAGCTGAACGGGAGGTTTGAAATAGTTGCTTAGAAGCAAAAATAAAGATTTTTCGCTGGATAGTTGGGATCCACAATACTTCCCGATTCATTTGTCTGGTAGTAATAAACTAAAAATCAAATAAAATAAAAATTTTCTGCCGAATTCATTTCCGGTGAACTATAGCTAACTACAACTACAAAAGGCGATTTAGCTCGATGTTTAAAATTTACCGCAAGGAAAATATACAGATGTTTGGTTTAAAATCGTAATGAAAAGTTGGCTGAATTTATAATTGCAAAATATTCAGAACAAGAAATATGGTTTAAAGCAAAATAAATAGGGAAACTTAGTGTAAAAATGTAATTTTTGTATACTATAAGAACAACCTCAATTTCTTACAGCTATTAATATGCGATATTTAGGGTTAAATATATATATATATATATCGCTCTCGGCGTGTGATGATACAGATGAATGATGAAGAATTGTATTGCAACTTAAGTTGATATTACGTTACTCTACGTTTATATTTATTTATTTATTCTCACCGCACGTTTACTTTTAATTTAAACGTACATAAATTAAAGTTTTATCTCCGTACAATTAATTAACAACATGAGTTACACTTTCGTTTCTACTTTGTTTAACACAAAGAAATAAAGGAACTAAAGAGGTAGATCTACAAGAAGATACCATCCATTTAAACATCGTCGGACAGATTCCTGCGTGCACTACTCTTTTGTTTTGTTGCTTTTACGGCACTGCATATACAATCCGGCATACAAAGTGGTGGTTTCTGTAAAACATTCTTGCAAAACAAAAAAAATCTCGTACTGTTTTTTTACGCATTCTTTCATTCTTGCTTTTTTATTTATGTGTTCTTATTTTTATTGGTTATATAAATGTTTACTCGTGTGAATTGTTTTATAAACTTTTTAATGTGTAAATGATTTTCATTTTAAAAGAAGTAGTGAATTAAAATAATTGACAAAATACAACCTTTAAAGTCGATTTTTACTGAAATCATATCGATGTACCTTATCGATCTATTATAATTTAAAAACCTATTTGTTTTAAATAAGGAAAATTTTATAGCTAGAAAATATCTGTAGCGGCCTCAGAAGTACTTAGTAAGATTTTTAAGTTTTAAGGGTCCTTCGATCAACACAAGATGTCTACAAAGACGTAGACAAAATATCTGATACCTTATTCATGAAAATTAAGATTGTTGATATATAATCAACAATATTCTCTTAAATCATTTTTATTTAATAAATTTTGTGTATAAAAATGTGCTCTCATTTTATTTTTATTTTTCTCTCGGTACAAATTTTAAAACCGGGGTTTAGAAACTTTTGGCGTAGAGTAACTACAGCAAAAGGGTATTACTAAAGAGTAACTACACCAAACAATATGATGTTCATATCAAAAATGGAGTGTCGAGTTTTTTTCAAATCTATACGTTTTAGGGTCCAACTAGTTCATCTAGACTAAAACATTATATATATATATATATATATATATAATGTTTATAATATTTCTTAAAATTCATTCCCCACCTCTAAAAATATATATATTCATTTTACTGTTTTTTGCCTCAACTCTCTTAATTTTTATTATTAACAACCGGCAAAGTCATGCTATACTTTCCTAGCTTTTATAGATAGGGATATGTCGCTGTATGAATATAAGTCCTTCAGTTGCATCAAAACATAAAAAACCACTCGCTGTATTTTATTTGTTAATGTTAACCGATAGTTTTATTTTACTTTTACTTATCTCTGCTCACATCTGAATTCGAATTTATTGTTTGTTATAATTAGTCAAATAATTCATTCCTTTTTTCAATTCACCAAACTTTTAATATTATCTTTCTAATTAAATAAATCAGAAATCTATTTTTTTTAGGTAATTAAGTAATATAAATGCTTCAAGTATTTTCCACGTCGTTATTTCTTTAATCGTAGTAGGAACCGTAAATGGATTTAATAAGGGAAAAATTTAATTACAACAGTATTACGAAAAAACAAACAAGAATCGGTTAAATCAAAAATATCAACAAAAAAAAAAACTGTATTAAATATTCAAAGGAAATAATAAATCTCACAGAATAATAAGTTATTTATAATGAAAATAATTCTTAAACTGATTTGGATATACGCAATAGCGTTTGGGGTACATCACATTACACCGACATAGAGATGCTTTTGAGATTCCAAACAGAAATTTTTGTGATCGTTGGAAACCTAATGTAATACATATCCAACACCGTAATAAACATCCATGTAAATACTTCCACAATAAACAAAGCACAGTTAAACACTTCAGCATGACATATCAACGAAAATTAGATTATAAATAAAATTTCGACGCTATAAAATATCTTCTTAACACTTTACGAAGTTACTCTGAAAATTACATAATTGCAACTCATTTACCGGTATGCATAAAAATTAGAGGATTACCTATCGGTATTTTCTCAGTCGACTCGGAAATTAAATTAAAAAAATGTTCTTTTTTTATAACTCTGACGCAGAAAATTAAAGTTATACATGTTATCTTTAATTAATAATTTAACTTATCGAATTTTCCTTATGCTTTTTTCAGTTTCAATTCCTATTACTTTTTAAAGAAAATTCCCAGGAATTAAATGTTAATTTAAACAAAGAAATTCTACTGACGCTTTACATTTTTCTATTTTCTTTATTCTTTCTGGTAGAATAAACGTTTTAATTTTCCAACAAGGTAAATATTTGAAAAATAAAGTGAACTCTATGAATAGATGTGGTAAAATTCATTCAAACGGGTTTTGTAAAATATATAAATATCTCTGTTTTATATGTAAGTCTATATTTATAGAATTAAAAACGTTTTAAGTTTTACACTTGAGACTGAGGTTTTGTTACTCGATTATGTTGATTTTTTTTTTTTTTTACTTTTTTATTTTAATCTTTAATTTATTTTTATTTAAAGTAAAGAAAAAAAACACTGTTTGTATTAAAAAAAACCGTTTGCAAAAATTATACAGAAAAGTAACATGGATAGCGTGTTAATAAAAATAAGAACAGAATGCAAAGAAACGATGTAAAACAAGACTGTTCACTACTCACCTGTGCGGAAAGGATCTGTAGAGTTTGTGAATATAATTATTATAAATTTTTTTATAAAATAATTAAACCGAACTTATCTGAGTTATGTTAATTATTTTTTCATGAAAATTCTTTAAATATCAGATGGAAATAAAGCCGATGTTGTTACGCTATAAAACAATACCTAATACAAAGTAACCTTGAAGAAAAGAATAATCTTTAAAATGTATAAATAGGGATAAATTATATCTTTCGCTTTAAACGTTGATCGCTTTAGAAAAAACTGACCACAAATTTGTTATAATTTCCTGGCATCGGTTGTTTATTCTGTATATTGGAAAAATAATATGCGATAAGAATTTTTAAAAATTAAAATTTTTTACTTTTTTCTGCTTCCCCATCACAGAATCATCTCCCAAAGAATTTTTTGATTCGTCTACGTTTACTATGTTAAATGGAAGAAAGTAAAAGAAATTCCATTGGAAAATGTAAAACCAATAAAAAGTTAGATTTATTTCTTGGGGGTCGGGAAGATTTATGATGAAATTTATCACAATATTATTATTAAAAGATTAAATAAACCAAAAAAGGTTTAAAAAAAAAATTCCAAAAATCGATATTTTTTAACTTTCATCGCTTTGCAATCCTCAATATTGCCCCCAAATTATTGTTTTGGGTCATTTGCATTACTATTTTGCTTAAGTAGATGTCAAAAACTCGTTTAAAAATATGGGATAAATAAAAAGGTAACCTTTTCAATTTTTGAGGAAGGGGAGATTTGGGGGGATTTCTTTAAAAAAATAGAAAGATATAAAAAATAGGAAGATATAGTATTTTATAGAAAATAGTAAGATGCTATTTACGCGAGTAAAGCATAATATAAAGTGTGATTCTCTTTGCAGCGTTTTGGGAAAATTGACCTCAAAGAAACTATCTACTCCACCCCCTGGAGATATTCACCACAAACTTTTATCACCAAATTGCCCCATATACACCAGTCTCTGTGCCAAATTTGATCAAAATCGGTTTATCTATCAAAAGTTATCAAGATTCAAACACCCCAACGCATTTACATGCGTACATACGAACACTACTCCCATTTTTTTTATGGGGTCCCGGGTTCATTAAATGTCGAAAAAAACCCATACTGTATATTTTGACCGATGACCACACTTTCCTTCATGCAGCATAGCTCTAAAATGTTGGTGCCAGGAAAGTAATTTCCTGGCACGGAATTCCATCCATTACAACGGGATCACAATTATGTGATGAAATGAAATTAAAAAGAATCATCAAAGTAATTTCAGTGCAAGCCTTATCCCCCCAGAATGTATGGCTTGAATATACATATAAAACAAAAATACTAGTCAAGTCGAGAAGTTTCCCTTTTTTAAATTCGATGAAGAACAACTTAAAACAAAAATTAATAAAATGAAATTATACTTTTTATTTTTAAAGAAATAAAATAAATATTTTAACTTCGACTAAATAAGTAAACTGTATGCAGAAGTAGTATAATATTGAAAAATAAAACGTAAAAGATCAGGACATGGGTATGAATAAACAAGAGTTTGAAAGTTTTCCTTTTTTCATTATTACTGGAACTAAAATTTATAAATCTTTCAAGCATGTTTTTCACATGTTTCAATATTACTGGAAACTCAAGTATTGCAAACCGATAAATAAAATAAAACATAATATTTGTACAAGAAGAAAAATATTGTAATATTTTCCTACATATCTTCTTTTAGCGTTATAATCAGAAATATTGCTTTAATAAAATTAAAAAAAAAATCGTTACAATTTTACTTTATTATTTTTCAATTGTTTCTTTTTGTTTGTCTTATGTACTTCATAACTACATACATATTTAAGGAAAATTACAACCATGAGAATAAAGTAAGCATTTATAGAATACCTGTTTCACTATTTGAGTTTAAAACTTAATTTTCTTAAACGTGGTAAGAAAAAATTAGGATAACTTTTTATTATTCTCTCATATCTTTTTTGTGGCCCTATATAATCTTAATTAGCTCCTTAATTCTGCACAAAAAAATAAATAAAATACTATAAAATTACCTTTTAAAGTACCTTCGGTGAGTTTCAAGGAGGCTTCAGAAGGAGTAGGTCATGTTCAGAACAGATTTTAAGTTTGAAATTAATCATTAAAAACAAAATTTTAAGATCAAAACCGATGCTTATAAAATTAGTTGATTTTCAAAAACCTATGATTCTGTAGACAGAGGAAAATCTTGGTGACACGATGAAAGAAAACGAGTTCGATCAGAAAACTATAAATTTAATAAAATTAACTCTAACAAACTCATTTTCAAAAATAAAAGTTTTAGGCGAAATCAGCGATCCTTTCGAAATTAAAACAGGTCTGGGATAGGGTGTTGTCCTTTTCCCTATACCTTTTAATCGTAATTGTTTTAGATAAAACGATGAAAACATTTTGGAATGATAATAAAACTGCTTTTGGAATCGGGACTGGAAAAGGAAAAATAAGAGCAAATTGTTTAGCTTCCGCGAGTTCAGAAAAAGAGGCATTTCTCAAGTTGAGGATTTGAAAATAATTCCCGAAAAAGCCGGTTTACAAATCTCCTTTTCTAAAAAAGATATAATGACAAATTCTAAACAAAACAACAAATGTATAGAATTTGAAAAATTATATATACAGATAAATTTAAATATCTAGGCAAAATAATTACGTCAAATGGTTCGGTTAAGAAGCGTTTTAAAGCAGAAGAATATATTTTGAGATATTGAAATCTTTAACTAAAAATATATACATCTAGAAAAATTTATCCATAAATGTAAAATTGAAACATTATAATACAGTATTGAAACCAATAATCTTCTTCGGGACCAAAATCTCCAATATAACAGATCTAGAATCATATTTCAAAATTGAAAGGAAAATTTTAAGAACGATCCACGGCCCAAGTAAAACGAAACGGAATACAAAATGAAGTCAAATAAATAAATTTATTAAATTAAAAAAAAAAGATAAAACTTTTGAAGATTTAGAAACAGCAATCCGAAAAAGAAAACTAAATTTTGTGGGACGTATGATTCAAATGGATTCAGGTAGATTGAACAAAAAACATTTTGGGAATATAGAACACCGCTTCCATACGTAAAACAAATAAAGAAAGACCTAAATAAAGCAAATATAAATAAAAAGATTGTCAAGACAATCAAGACAAATAAAAACTTAGAGAAAAGATCTGCAGAATAGAGGTTCTTGTGAATGCAAAAAAGAAAAGAGAGCGCATGTGATGGACAAAAGAACAAAAACACAAAATAGAATGAAAGAATTCTGGAGGATAAAATCAAAAAAGAAGGAATTGAAATGATATTTGTGTAGTCCTCTGCAGACCTATTCAAAAAAAGTACCACAATGAGCACAGACTGCAGGATGATTACAGAACTTTGCTCTGTGACCATATCTGCAGCATTTGAAGCACTGCCAGTCATCTAAAATCTCTTTTACTTTACACGAAGAAAAACCCACAAACAATCTGCCCTTGCCGACGAAGCTGTGGAAAAGAGCCGGACCTCGAAAATTCCGAGGTAGCTCTCAGTCTCGCTCCTACTCGATTTGAACAATAGTCGACATTCGGACTTGAAGGTATCCTCAGTTGTTTGAGTGTTTTGCTCTCGGATAAGTTATTAACTCTTCCTCAGATAATTATCGATCTATGTCATACACAATAATCCTTGGGCGCCTCTTATGTTTAGGGTCGACTTTCATATCGGGAGTGCTGACCTTGAGCAAAATCTGAGGGGACCTGCACGCTCTCATTGTCGTCAGCAATGATGACTAACCGCTTATTTGTTTCTTTTATATTTATAATTTTCAGGCTGGACCTCTTTTGTTTAAGGACGACCTGAAACTCGTTCTTCACATCTTTGAATTCTTAATAGCTGCCTCCTGTTTTAGGTTAACGAACAAAACCTCAGGGTGTTTCCGGGATACCTTAGCCTCCCGCTTTTCTTTAAATACCTCATCGTACCGTTTACGCTGTGGTACTGCCGGCTGCAGAAATGGATGAGGGGCGGGAACGGTCTCCGGCAGCACCACCTCTCTCACCTCAGATACTTAGCAGCTAACCTCTCATAACCTGAGTTCCGAGGCACTCAGGCTTGCAGGACACTTGAGCTGTGGGGTCATCAACATAAGATGACTTTCAGCTTGGAGAAGATCACTATGATGCTTATTAAAGGCCGTTTGGCAGTGAGGCGGCAGGTTCGTATGTCGATGGCAGGCCAGCGCATAAAAATACGTTCAGGCTCAAACGTACCTCTGAGTGTTTCTCGATGAGAAAATTCAATTCAAGAAGCATCTTCAATACGTCACGAGGAAGGGCTGTAGTGCTTTCTTTGGTATTCGGCGTGTGGTCAATCCTGATTGGGGGTCTTAATTTTAAAGACCGTGAGTATCTTGTATAAGGGCGTCAGCAAGGCAGTTATGCGGCGCCTGTTTGGGTGGATAGACTAGAATTTAAATGCTATCGGGAAATGTTGTTGAGAGCTCAACGCCTTATACTTTTAACGGTAGCGGGTGGCCACCGTACGATTTCACAGCAGGCGATCTTGGTGATTGCGGGCGTGAAAAGGATAGATTTGATTGTGTCAGAGCAGCAACAGCTTTATATCGTCAAGAAGTTAGGTGAATTAACTTCAGGCAAATTTCGGGAAATTGAACAAGATGGTAATGCTTTGTGGCAGGCCAGGTGGGATGAGGCAGAGGGTGGACGTTATACGCTTGGTCTTTTTCCTGATGTTGTTAGTTTGCAGGGCGCCTCTTGGGTACACCTGAATAAGTACTAACGCAATATCTTTCTGGTCATGGTGATTTCCGGGACAGGTTGCAGAGGTTGGCCTGGTGGATTCAGGAATGTGTCCGAAATGAGGACAATTGGACGATGTACATCATGTTCTGTACGTTTGTTCAAAGTATTGGTTGATACGTACGGAGACTATCCGTCGGGTCGATATTATCGGGTCGGCGCTGGATCTCCGTGTCAGTTGACGAGACCAAGCCGAATGGATAATAGTTGAGAATTTTATACACTATATGGCAAAAGAAAGGATTGCGAAGGGAATTTATGGTGTCGCCTGGGCTCTTCCGCGTTCTTCTTTTGCTTGTTTTGTAGTTGCTAAGTATTTGTTAGTTTGTTTTTTTGTAATTGCGTGTTGAACTCGCTTATTTTACCTTCGGGTAGATAGTGGATTTCAGTTCCTTTCCTTATTTTGTTTACTCAGTCTTGCTTGAGACTAACGTAAGATGTGTTTTGTTTTTAATTTTTATTTTTTTTATAGGGATAGTAGTACATCGATAGGAACGACACATGTGGCATTCGCATCGGTGGCATCCTGGCTGAGGCAAGAACAAGGCTGAGAGATGCCTTTTCCCGAGGTTTTGAAGATGACCTTCGGTAAAGCCAATAAGGGCTAGGTACGGAGGGAGTGGCGTGGCGACCGCAACTGTCACACGGTGGTGTCTTCCCCTACGGAGTCAGGATGTTCATAAATAAGGTTCATAACGAACATGAAGTTTTCTCAAGTATCTCGTTTGGTTAGTGTTGTCTAAAAAAAGTAAATATATTATAATTTTGATGTCGTAATGATCGTTTTCGATAAAGAAAGTTATAATTATTAAATACCGGTGCAGTTTAACATTTTTTGAATAACACGGAGCATTCATTATTTGTGGTAAGAAAAACTGTTTGTTTTGAAATCTCTGAGGAATGGACAGATTAATCTTACCTACCGTCTTCCAAACATGAAACAAAAACATATAAATCCACATTGGTTTTTGGGTTGTCTACTTACAAGAAGCTTGTTGTTTAAAGTAAGGGTAAATTTTTTCCCAGTAGCGAATATAGTTTATTCAAATTTTACTTCGGTTATCGCGTTAAATCATACTTAGTTTTCCAGATCGGTGGCCTAAATGTGTTCTCCAATATTTGATACGTTTTCAAGAACCCATATATCATACTATTATGTATATAATATGATATCATTTGTATGATATGAAACGTTTTACGGGCAATTTATTAGTCCTAATTTTGGTCGTACATGAATAATCTATTAGTATCGGTTTGGAAGTTTTATGTAGAAAGTGTAGCGGATATTCTTTATCGGTTTGACTAAGTTCAAATATTCTAAAGGCAAGAAGTCGTATTTCTACGACTTTCTTGCCTTATGTTAATACGCGCATGTTAATGTTTCACGAACTCATTTATGAAATTAAATATTAAAAAAGAAAATTTTCATCGATTTATTATACCAGTTGCATGACTTATCCGATGATTTTTCTGTAATTTATTCGTAATGAGAAACCGTAAAATGGATTCGCAAACCTACCCAGATTAAACTTTTAATAGTTCTGTGTTGTAATATTTTTATAATATATATTTTTGGTTTATAAACGAATTTATTATTACAATTAATTTTGAATTATATTAAATAGAAATAGTAAGTATTTGTAAATAAAACGTTTTTGATTATGAAATATGTTCTTAACTATCCGATGTTTTCGGGGAAAAGAGTAAGAAAAGTGGGTGTTATTTTTATTAAATTTAAAAATACCTTTTTTATAATGTAAATGAAAGAGATAATAATTTAACTGGATTGTACAAAGAATTTTTTTATAGGAAAGGAAGTAATTTTCAAAAGAAAATTTAAAAAAAGAGCTAAAAACTTGACTAACCAACACGATGTAGAACCGACTATCTTAAATATATATGAAAATTAAAAGTGAAGTATAACAATATTAATTAATAATTAAGAAAAAGGAGCAGAGATAAATGCGATAACTGCGCAAAACTTATTAACAAACCGATCATCAGTATTTAATATTTAGAGAACATTATTCGATTCATAAAGTAAACGATTTAAAAATAATGCAATTATTTTATTTAAAATTAGTACGCTGTATATAATTGTCTAAATTCAAGTAAACGAATAAATTTAAAATACATACAAATAAATACGGAGTGATTCACGAAGAATGTAAAAAACCTTTAGGACACGTCCTACCGGTGAATTTAAAAAAGAAAGTTCATATAAACATAGGTTTAGAAATTCTTTTGGTTTTGTAATATTGAAAATTTTGTTTCATTTAATACCTAGTTAAAATCTGTCGCATTTTTATATGACTTAAATAAACGTTGAACTTTTAGTTTCTGTAGACTTTATCGTGCCATTTTACTCAGAATCAAATTCCAAAAAAAAATTTATTTAAAACTTATGTGTTTATTACCGGTTTGAAAACGTTATTTTACGCCAAACATAAAATAGTGTGTTTTTCGACCCTAATAATTTGTTTTTTACCCTATGTTTCTCAAAAATGACTAAAAATACAGTTCTGGGACTTATGTTATTCAATTTTTCATATATTTCTAATAAAACCAGTAAATTTATTCCTTAATTTTGATCCCGAGAAATATAGTCAGGCTTAATTTTACTGAAGGCGCAGAAATCGGAGCGAAATCTTTTGCCAGACGATAATCGCTAACGAAGCGTTTCCGAACCTATGTTCGTATAAACTTTCTTCTTTATTTTCATCAGTAGAGGATGTCCTGAAAGTTTGCTACATTCTTCGTGAATCACTCTATGTAAAAGAATGATTATCCAAAAACAACAACAGCAACAACAATAATAATAATAATACAGTAATGAAACAAAATTAATAAAAAAAAATATAAATCATAAAAAAACATGATTTACGATTCAATTGAAATTTTTATATACTTATAAAATAAAACAAAAAATGTTAACTTAAATAGCAATGTTGCTTAGATATGAAATAATTGTAATTTAAGATAAATAAGACGAATTAAAAGAAAATTAATTTCGAACTTATAAAGAAGTAATATCGGGTTCGTCAAAGAATAAATAGAAAACTAAAAAAAAGTCCATCAAATAAATTTTTTATAAAATATCAGTAATTAACAGAAACTAAATAATTGCGATACAGAAAATTTATCGATGAATATTGATGTAGACTAACAACCGGTAGCATTATTGAATTTAAAAATTTTGAGATAGTTTTCTACTTAAGATCATTAAACGTTTAATGATCCTTTTTTATAAGACTTGAACCTGCTAATGATAAAAGCGTTAGCTTATTCTCCTTTATATAAGGGGTTGTGGTACACAATATTGCGGCTAACACAGACTTAAAGCGGTGTATCTATAATAAAGAAAACTGTAATTTGCTTTGAAGATGGTGGGAGTGGTGGGTTTGGCTTTGGGAGATGGTGGGTTTGTGGGTATCTCAACCGCAATTTACTCGTATAATACGTTGTAACCAGTGATATCGGTCGGTTGACAGGCAGTTTTAGACGTTGTGTTACGCGTACTAACAAATACAGGATTTAATAAAAACATTCTCGAAGGAGAAAAAAATAATAGGAAAGCAGGCGAAGAAACCTACTTAGAAGCGGAACGGTAGACGTCTTTTAAAAAAGCGAGCTACTAACGGGAGTATCTGCGTTCGTTCTGCAATAGAAGCAGGTGTAATTTAACAGGACAAGCTGCAGTGTTTTTTATTAAAATTTTTCTCTTTGAACTTGGACTATTCACGCCAAGCAGTTTTGTATTTTAATTTTATATTTACAATTGTAAATCTTTCGAAATTATTTTGTTTGCTTACTAATCGGTTTTTCTTTTTTCCTCTCTTATTTTTGTATTTCTATTTACTTTAAACTGACTTCTTCTTTATCTACTAATGATGATCGTTAAATAATTGAAATTTGCACACTTAGTTGTAAATTTTAATTTTTTAAGTGTACTTTGAACGTCTCTTAGTTATCTATATTTCCTTAAGGTATGTCAATAAAATATTCCTTTTTAATATTAAAATTCGTAGAATTTCAGCCGATTATTTTTGTAGTAGGCTCTGTTTAACCTACATCGAAAAGTTCTCTTGATCCTCTTAGCTAAAACGTTCTTCGCAGTTCTTATTTACATCGAATAAATTTATTATAAAGAATTTCATTAAACTTAAAGGTTATTAAAAACCGTTTATTTTTTTAACGTTAATATTCTTTTTGTAATTTTCATTTTACGTACCGTGATTTATATTACATATTACTAACCGCTACTGGTTCGAAAAGAAAAATCTTCTGCAAGCGTTCAGAAATAGATAAATTCAAAAATGCGATAAAATTTAAGTAAATAATATCGTAGAGGTTCCCTTTTTACTTAGATTCTTATAATATAGTTCATGTTATCGCGTGACCTTGAGTTAAATGTCGCGTGTATCACGCAATTAGTGTCGATCTATCTCTTATACCACCGCCTACCTTCACCGAATTCTCTCTCTCTCTGGCAGTCTCTACCCCATCTCATTCTCTTCCCCTCTATCATTCTCTCGCTAAATCTCAATATAAACTGTGTTATATTGAATGCAGGGGAATAATAATGGAATCGCATACTAATAGTTTGAATCAGCTGACGAACAAACTAAATAAAGATGAAAATTTCATTGAATAGCGTGTTATTATTTTTTATTACGATTAGTATCGTTGTTAGTAATTACATTTCGCTTCAAAATTCAATTCTATCCCTCAATTTTATATTCACGTATATGTTTTATTATTTTTGTTATTAGTTATTCCGTTAAATTTTTATAGTTATATGTTCTAAAAATAAATAAATATAATATGATCCTTATAAAAATAGTTATTAAAATGAATTACATTATATATCGTGGTTATTAACCTCTAATCAAAAAATTAAGGTTATGAACTCGGTTTCTATGGTTTTATACGTTTCTGTTTTCGTACGTTCACATATAGCGGTTAAATGAAAAAACTTTTTTCGTGTAAATATTTTTATACAAAATTAGATCTTTATGGCAAGTTTCATTATTTTATTCCTCCGTTATTTTGGATTCATAATAATAAATAAAGAAAGAGCATATCGAAATTAAATTAAAAATCTTTAATTATTTTTAATGTTTATAATTGATCAAGTCTAAACAGCAAAAATCTACTTTAACTCATTAAATTTAATTTTCTCAAAATTATGTGTTTGGAACTATTCAACTGAGAGTAAAGCAGGCTGATTTTAATGAGATTAAAAAAAATCCTACAATATTTCAGAATAATTCATAACATATATTAATTGCAGTTTCTTTTAAAATCATGATACCAAAACAAATTATAATACTGAATTTTCTTAAAGGAAAAAGAAAAAATTACGTAAAATTTATTTTGGAAATGGACATTTTTATTTTCTTGTAAATAGTTAAGCTTGTTTCTGACATGTGTCACTCTTAATGTAGATTATAAAACGGTTTGAGGTACATCTCCCTTAAAACCGTACACCACAATATATTATACCTTAAAGTAATGGAAGGAGTTAATAAATTTTTATGTGTAAGAGAATAGATAAAAAAAAAATGGATAAAAAAAAATTCATTCATCTGGCTGGTCTAGCGGTTAACTCGTCGTCGCAAATCAGTTGTTTAACAGCTGATTTTTGGAGTCGAAGTTTCTGTGCTTCAAATCCTAGTAAAAATTAGTTGTTTTAATATAGATATGAATACTAGACAGTGGTTACCGGTGTAATTCGGTGGTTGGGGTTCAACTTACCTCATATCTCAGGAATGGTCGGCCTGAGTCTGTAGAAGACTATATCTCATTTATTTGACATGCACAACATCCTCATCTCATTGACTCTGGTGATGAGGTTGCTTATTGTTTACTAATTAAGTAGCAACGTACACATTAGGAAAATAAAAAATAAATTCTATTTAATGGCTTATAATGTTTTGCCAACAATGAAAACAAAAACTTTGATTGCATATATATATATATATATATATATATTTTTTAATACTGAATGGAGTAACTGAAGCAGTTTATGAGTTCTAAAGTATATCTATTTATCCTAGGACTTCATTGTAATTAAATCTTTGGTTAATTCTAGATTTTATAAACCGAGTCATGGAAGTGGTCAAGTTTAAATTATCGGGTGTCTTAGAATTATCAGAACAATTTTCATATTGAATAAATAATTTGCTTGTTAAGATATAAAAACGTGTTTTATGAATTTAGAAACATTAAAACTGAAAATTAAAAAAAAAAAGAATGATTTAACTGTAATCAAAGACATTTAATGTATTCACTGTTACTAATTCAAAAAAATATCTAATGGGTAATCGATTTCATGGCCATGTTCGATCTAACATATCCACATCTATTCAGATGTAGACCGCCAAGAATGTGTTAAAATGGAATACACTACGACTAGGGACGAGAACAGACGGTCCATAAAAAAGAGCCGAAGAGACATATTGGAAACAACTTTGTGCCAACATAGATGATGATACCTGTGGCTAGGGTTATAAGATCATGACTGGCAAGCTAGGAAAGAAACTTCCGGCAATGACAGAGAATCAAGTGCGGGAGTGTCTGAGAGAATTGTTTCCTGAAGGTAGAGACCCGATCAGGGAAGAGCTTACAACCGATGGAGTGGTGCCATTCGGAATAGACAAGCTCATTGGGACCGGGAGGAAGGTGAAATTTCATAAGAGTCCCGGTACCGATGGTATACCGGTTAAAGTGGTGCGGCTGTTGGTCGATTTGGTACTGGAGATACTAGACGTCATGAACCTCATGCTAACCCAGGGATATATTCCAGTTGACGAAGTCTTCCATTCTTCCAAGTCTTGAAGAAGTCAAGACTTGTGCTGATAAAGAAGCCCTGACTAGAAAATACAGCGAGATCATATAGGCCGATTTGTTTAATTAACAGTTATTGTAAATTATTTGAACGGATGTTAGAGGCAAGATTATTACTAAAATAGAAAACTTGGGAGGATTGAGCCCAAGGCAATATGGGTTTAGAACAGGCCGGTCGACGGTTGACGCTGTAAAAAAAGTGATTCGAATAGCAGATGAGGGCGCCAAAGGTACGTGGAGAACAAGAGAGATACCTGCTGTGATCATATTAGACGTTTTAAATGCGTTTAATAACCTGAGTTGGGAGGCTATATTTGGGGCGTTCCGAAACAGAGGAGTACAAATTTACCTTAGGAAGATAATTCAAGAATACCTGCAGGACCGATATACAATTTTTCCCCAAGGAAGGATTCAGTAGAACACAAGGTCACGCGAGAAGTCCCCCAGGGTTTAGTCCTGGAACCCCTTTTATGGTGTTCGGTGTACGATGAAGTACTGAGACTGAATTACCCAGAAGGTGTAACACCACTGGCTTTCGTAGATGACTTGGCCTTAGTTGTTAGAGCCAGAAAAGAAGAAGAGGTGGCAGCTGCGGCTAACACAGCGATAGAGATGATTAGCGAAGGGATGGCCGAGAAAGAGTTACGATTATCAGGTGGAAAATCACGAGTGATATTGATGACGAGTAAACGAAGAATAAGATGATTAACTTAGACGGTAACCCGGTCCAATAGGTTTCAGAAGTAAAATACTTGGGTATATGGATAAACGGACGTAGGACCTTTTCAACTCATGTCCAAGAAATTTGTACCAAAGCAGGAAGAATGGTCAAAAACTTGAGCATGCTATTAACGAACATGTCTGGACCGCGGTCATCAAGGAGAAAGTTGTTCGAATGATGAGATTCAGGATTATCTGGAGCTCCCATCGGTTCGTGAAATTGCACAACAGCGCAGTTCAAGTACCACCAGAGGCTTGAGAATCATGTAACCACTTTGAAATTAATCTACTCGATAACAGCAGAGAATCTAACACCGTCAACATTTGACGGTGTTAGATGTTTACTACGTATAGTAAAGTCTATTTATGATACTACCTTCTGGTGGAAGTAAACCTTCCATCATAAACTAAATAACAAATCGTAAACGTAAAAGTTTACTCATACGTCAAAGCATTAATAATAATTTGGAAGGACGTTTAATCTTAACACTGATAAAAATATGATTTTTGTTGTCCTTATAAATTTTGAGATAAATTGATCAAATATTACGTGAATTCCAGATAACGTTAGAAGATAAAAATTATATGTATTTTAAAATTACCTGAAATATATTTCTACATATTTTATGAGTTTTTATATTTCAATACTGTATTTATATACTTTTGCGAAGTTGTTTGTCACTAGCACAAAAAATCTTTATGTTCGATTTTCCGCACTTAATCTCTTTGGATTTTTACGTGTTGTTTTTTTACACTCGATGTTGATCGGTTACTGTGATCTTCTGTACTACATTTTCATCTATAGTTTTCAGGGAAAAAACTTATTTTTAAATAAAAGTTTTTTCCAATAAACATATTGTACTAAAAATCTATAGTATGTTATGAAAACGATTCATTCATTCATTCACGAATTGAGTTCTTATTCTGTAGAAATTTCTCTCAAAGATTTGATTGGGAAAAATCGTTATAGATTATTTAACATTTCTTTGATATACGAGGTGTGTTCAAAAAGTAACAAGAATTTTATTTTTTTGAAAGAATTTTATTTAATACCGTGTTTGGAATGTAACACTGTCAAGTTTAGTGGTGTCGTATCTAAGTTCTTGTTAGATCTCTTTCTTTATTTTTTTATTGTTATTAATATTTGTTTTGTTGGCTATATGGTGCTGAAACTAATGGTTTGTGTATTATGACCGAGCTTGAAATTTCATATTTGACTTTAAGTTTGCTTGCAACTATTTATTGTATATTATTTATTTTGGGGGGTTGCTTAAGGATCTTCTTATCACGTGCTTTTGGTAGGAAACTTACTTATGGCTCCGCAGGAGAGCCGATTGTAATTGTAATTGTTATTGAGCAAAAAAAAAAACTAATTTATTTTAAATCAATTAAACTCAATTAAAATCAATTAATATTGTTTAATTTTAAAATCAATTTTTTTTCATTTTTATTAATTTTTTAAATTTAAAATCAATTTTAGTGAATAATTTAATGATAGAAAAAGCTCCCTGATGAATGAGCTCCCAAATATTTTAGCTGGGAAAGTTATGCAGTTCATGGCTGGCTTTTTTTACAAAATAAAATCTAATGCGCGTTAAAATTTACACAAGCTGTTTATTCTTTGTGAAAATGGAATGTAAATCTTTAAAACTTTAAGAAACTTAGGATGAAAACGATATTGAAATTTTTCTGAATTTTAAAATTCCTAGCCTGGTGACTCATCCAGGTATTGCGTATAAACGTATATTTAACTTGTGTAATCGATTATAGTCAGTCAGGAAGTAATTTAGTTTGGTTATTAATCCACCATACCGCTACTGAACTAAGAATGTTGTTCTTTGTCCTACTTCGCACTGTACACGGATAACGACGTATTCCAGTTTAATTTAACTCAGTAAGTCTATCTCAAGACCGGTATATTTAATTTATCATTTTTTATTTAAACATTTAATAATTTAGGACAGGTACGCCTCTATGTTTTTTTTTCACAACCACAACAGTTTATCGATTTCTACTGGGTTCTTAGGTACGCATGAATCCTAAGAAAGGATGAGTTAAAGGATAAACTAAATAAGTATAAGTAAATATATATCATCGCACGGTTGTCTTCACCGAGGCAAGTCTCTTGCAGCATGTCGCTCTCTATTCAAAGCTAAACTTTTGAGTTCCTGAAAGCTCGTATCTCCTGTTAGATCAGCCGTATTTTTATCTTTTTTATAATACCTCGTTTTTGCACTTAAATTAATCTTTTAGGACTGCTTAATCAATTATTTTCCTTTCGTGATACGTCTCAGCCGGTTAGCTTATTCTGATTAAACTTCTATTCACGTTCGCTTTTCTCATTACTTCTTTGTTTTTCATTTTTCCTTTCCGTTTAATTTTTTCAATTTTCCTTGTACCCACAGTTTTAATATTTCCAGCCTTTTTCTTAGCGACAATGTTATATATCCTTTTAGAAGTACACATCAAATATAACATTTCACAAAAAGCTTCTTCAAGTCTAATTTAATCTTATTACATTATTATGTACATTTTATTATTTTTATAGATTTCTTCCTCAGCTATCGGTAATGAATATTTACTTTCTTTTCACAGATCTGCAGTTTTCTGTTAAAGTGGTATCTAACTATTTGTATTGTTTTATTCATGCAATTATTCCTTCTTTTGTATGAAAATTTATCGGCTTATCTCCTAAAAAGAAAGAGTACAGGATCTTACTTTTGTTTTTCTCACATTCATTTTCATAATATATATCCTGTCTTCTAACTTTGAAATAATTTTTTAGATGTTCTTTGGTTTAAAACGACATGTTATTTTCTATTCTTGTAAATTTTATTTTCATCTGTCACTGATCGCTTCATCCTAATCTTTGAGTGAAGAAATACGAATATTAAACAGATTTAGACCCGACACTTGTGTACCAATGTTTAAAAATTATTAACCGAATAATTATTTAAATAGTATTTATCTAAAAATTAAAACTTTTATGAATCGCGACTACTGTTAATGAATGCAAATACTGTTTAAAAACATTCCTATTAACTTGTTAGGGGTATTGCACGATTAGAACTTGACTATATCGTACTCTTTACGCAGTTGGTCTAGCCATCGGTACAATAAAATGGAATAAACTTCACGTAGTCTAAGAAAGGCTACGTATTTCTAAATTAATATGTATTTAAATTATTTTTCCTAAAAAATTGTTAAATAGTATACTTAAATTATATACCTTTTATTTTGTATCTTTTATTTAATTTTTATAATATAAGTTTTCTAAAACTAATTTTTTATTAATATTAAAGATAATGAAAGTTATTGTAAAATTTCTACTGTTCAAAAAGGAGAGCTCCATTCATCTTTTTTTAAATTTTATCTCTTAAATAAATTAACTCGTAAGAAGAACACGACGGTAAGATGATGGTAAAGAAGCATTGTGAATGTTAGTTCTTACTTAATGCAAAACAAGTGAACAGAAGGGGGTAAAAGTCTTTTGTCACTACTTTTAACATCTTTTTTATTATTAATATGAAGTATGTACTATATATATATATATATTCAAAAGAAGCTATTTGTCCTACTTTCAATAAAGACCAAAAACCTAAAAAGAATATTATAAGATGCCTTTTCATAGTAGTACTATGGTTTATAATGTTTCTGAATCATTTATAAATTTCTACCGGTAATTTTTTTTGGATATTATTTTTGTTCAAATAATTTTTTATTATTTCTTTCTAATTTTATTACTAAATTAAAGAAAATATACATGTATATATTTTTTTTATTAGTTGTCATGCCGATACGTAAATGTATATTTTGGATCAATGATGAAGACAAAGGGAAAAAATTCTACTTCTCACTTTCTCTAGAAACCCTGGTACGGGAAACTTGTTATTCTTATGGGTGATAAATTTTTGAGACTCGCTTCAAATCATTCTGTGATATATGATGATATATTTTAGAAAGGGTATTGAACTGGTGGGGGATACGTGGAGCATCTGGTGCGTACTAGAAAATACATTTTGTAACAAAACTACATACGACTGAAGATAAATACGCTCCAAAATCTACGTCTAAATTGAACGTCTAGAAATAGCATCATCTATTACAAGTACTGTACTTATCGTTTCTTGAGATGAGGATAAATTTATCAATTCATTTTTGAAGGTACTTTTCTTCCTCAAAATTGAAATCAATAAGGGTTGGAAATCCTACTCGCGTTTCTAAATCGTCTTCTCCAAATTTTAATAAAGTTTTGTTAATTTGAAAATAGTTATTGAAGTTATCGTTCTAGATTCGCTTCAAAAAGACAAAAAACCTCCTGATTCGCTTCTCTAAACTCATATTTGGAAAAATATGTGCGATGGTAGCAATAAACAGGAAAAATTTTAGTTATTTATTTCATAAAGCGAATTAATTCCTTTCTATTCAATACTCCTTTTACTCGCTTTCACTACTAATTTTTATAATGATTTCTAATCTTATTTTTATACGGCTACTGATATTACAGTAGGTTTAACGTTTAGAAATTTTATTCCGTTAGGCTAATAATAACTACTTAAGCCGGTACTCCATTAAATAGAATTTGCATTACTATTCAGAGTTGATATCTGGAAGGGAAAATGTTGGGGGAGGCATAGTAAATAGACTGTTCGCTGGCGATGTACCGTACTATTTTCTCTCAACTGTCAATCGTTTATGCGATGTAGAGAATTGTTTCCGATCGATGGTAAACGATAAGACAGTTAGAAATCAGAAATCATCGCGTAATGATTCTTCGATACTGTTATAAGCGGAGCTATAGCGGTGGTTTGTTATAATGACCGATCATTGCTGATACAGATACTTCTTCTTCTTTTTCCTGTTTAGCCTCCGGTAACTACCGTTTAGATAATTATTCAGAGGATGAATGAGGATGATATGTATGAGTGTAAATGAAGTCTTGTACATTCTCAGTTCGACCAATCCTGAGATGTGTGGTTAATTGAAACCCAACCACCAAAGAACACCGGTATCCACGATCTAGAATTCAAATCCATGTAAAAAAAAACAGGGTTTACTAGGACTTGAACGCTGGAACTCTCGGCTTCCAAATCAGCTGATTTGGGAAGACGCGTTCACCACTAGACCAACCCGGTGGGTTGCTGATACAGATACTAGTGAGGGATAGTTTAACTCTTTTCAAAAAATATTTAGGATTTAATTTTGTACTATACGGGAGTATATTTAGTATAAATCTAGATACTATTAAATCAACACGTAAGCGCTTAAATCTTATATATTTATGTGTTTTTAGTATTTAACCGCATTTATATTACATTCCAGTAAAGGTTTCATTTGAATAGAATATTTCAAACGCGTAATTCTACTGCCGATTAATAACGTAAATATTATATATTTCGTCGGCAAGAATGTGAACTCAAGGAGCATTATTTTTGTTGTAGATGCATACACTAAGCCGAGAAACGCGTCATACGTCATTCTTGGAAATAGTTGGATTTAAAACTTGCTTTTATTTAACTTACACTGGTTCAATCGCGTCCTCAAATCTTTCAATCTTAATTAAATTCATTTCCTGATATCATACAACGGTAAAATTTTACATAGCGACGTCAGTCGGGTGACAATACAATATTCAGTTGTTTATTTCACATATTTCTATAATTCATGAATGTAACATTTATATATAAGTTGTCGGAGATACAATTGAAACATTTTGAGGAAGGCAACTTACATATATATATATATGTTTATATTTATCACAAGGAGAACATCTTCATAAAGGTAGCTATCGATCCAACCGATTTTGACTGTCGGTTCAATATGAATAGATCAGGTGGCTCTTGAAGTGCATTTTAATGTAACTAGTGTAAATTTACCTTTAAAATTTATGTACGCTAATCATCTGATTAGTTACCCCATTTATAATAATGAAACTAATTATCCAGGTTATAATACAGAATAAATTTGCATATAAATATTTTTTGTTCGCTAAAGAATTAAAACAACCTGAAATTAAAACTAAATCAGTCACTTTAAATGCTTAAACAATTAAAAAAATCAAAATTAAAAAAAAAATCTTGCTTTTCTTGTAAACAAATAAATAACAAGAAAAAAAATGGTACTACAAAAGTAAAAAATAGTTTTGTTTTCAAGAAAATTACTTCTATAAAAATTAGAGTCCACTCCACGCTTTTTTTTTCAGTCATGCATAAACAGAAAATCTTTTTAACGGCAATTTTCTTGAAAACAAAATTATTTTTACCTTTTTGTAGGAATTGTTAATTTTTCTTATTTTTTTATTTGAAGAAAACCGCGTCAAAAAAATTTATTTTAACTCCTGCTTCTTCCCCGGCTAAAGCGTTATATGCTGCTATAATAGCTATAGCAATTACGTTAAAGTATGTAGATCGGTTAAAAAAATTCTAAAAAAAATTGGTGTTATTTAAGTTTTATTCCTTAACGACAAAACTTAAAACGTTTTAAATTTTAAAAGTTTATTAAGTTTGTTTCCCTTAAGGACACATTAAAAAAAAACTTTTTTAACAGAAAAAAATTAAAAATAAATTGTAAATAATCTTTTATAAAACCTTTTTATTACTGTTTCTGATAGAAATAGTATTACGCATATCGTTTTGTTTCACAATAGAATGGGCATATTAATTTGTCGCTTTACACACCCGTTTCAGTTTTTTTTATATTATACGACCTCGCATACGATCGTTTTTGCAGTTATTTTAACGAGGAGTATGAGACAATGAATGAAAAAGCTAGGTGAAAAAATGTCAGATTCGAACTTGAGTCCCAGTGAATGATCTAGGAACTATCAAGTTAATCGCTTCACCGTTTGGCGTATCAGGATTTAGTTTTTTTCTACGACCGTGATTCATATAAAGGTACACGAGGCGTTGTCAATAACGCTTTCAATGATATTCACTAAACACCCGTTCCTTATAGTTAACGGAGTAATACGGGAATATTTTATACAAATCTGGATAAACATAAACATTTAAATTTTATGAATAGGTCTCATCTGTAGGGACGAATAGGGGTTGGCTTACTGATATATAATAGTATATTTGACTCGGTAAAAATTGTACGGGAAACCCGCTTCACTCCCCAATTTCATTAATATGGCGGAGGATGCTTGTTATTGTTAGCGATGACTATATCATTTACGAGAATGATTCGGTGACTAATGTTAGATCGTCTCTCTAACAACCATTACGATTTTAATTTAATTTGTATGTAAATTTTGAGAATTCCATCATCCAAAAAATAATTGAAATTTTTATTAATTTTAATTTCCGTCGCTTAATTTTTAAAATGAGAAGGGTTAATACTAGCTTAGATTTGTCGGTTCCATATTTAACTAAAGAAATTACTTTTACATATATCATTATTAACCGATTTCAAATAAAGAAATGATATTCAGTGCGATACGATTATGCATAATACTTAATACATCGTTTAAATACATTAGTTTTGATGTTATTATATCAATAAGGTTTTTCCTGTAGTCTCTTGATAAGTTTCTTCCAGGTAACTTAATTAGAAAAATAAAACAGAAATATCAAATAATTTACTTAAAAAACAACGATGAATAAGTTTTATTCCTGATTATTGAATTGTTATGTAATATTTTAGGTTGTTAGTTATTGTAAAATATATACTAATATTATTATTATATTTAAAATATTTCCTTTTGAAATCTCATGAACATTTCTTGACAAATTTAAGGGGAAAAAACAGAAATACCGACATTACGGGGAATCTTACTTTACTTACTCTTGGTAATGTTGTTTCTTTGAATTCCTTTTTAGTATTTTTCATCAAAAGACAGTTCCTTTTACTTTTTTCATTTCTTGCAAACGTCTTTCTTTATACACTCAGCATTTTCTGTGGGCCTGCTCATTATTTTAAATAAATCTAAAAAATTTCTTGTACGTAAAAAGAAATATATAAAATATTACCGATGAAGAAACTAAAAAATAACCTTTTTCTTAAATTCTCTGGAAACATATTTCCATATATTTAGATAATATGTAGTAGTTTAAATTTGTTTGTTAAAATTCTATATAAAATGAAATATTTTTTATCCGGCTCGATAGATTTTAAAGGTTTATTAAAAAAAAAAAAAAAAAAAAAAAAAAAAAAAAAAAAAAAAAAAAAGAGCTGACAACAAAGTTGTAATACTTGGTTTATTTATTCTTATACAGTGGAAAAATAATAATACGTGGAAAAAGTAACCTAAGATTCTTTTATGGGGTGGAGGTAATTGTTGAACTTTTTTGTAAAATTATCATGATATATTTAAATAAACCAAAAAAATAAATAAATAAAAATAAAAAATACAAAAATCTGTATTCTTTTATTATTTTTTTTCTGCACCTCCGACACCAAGATTACCTCAAAAATATTTTTGGAATTATATAGGTTTAATATGTTAAAATGGAAGAAACTGAAATAATAATAATCCACTGAAAAATGTATGACCGATAAAACGGTACCCAAGATTCTTTTTTTGGTAATGGGTGAATTTGATGAAATTTTATTGTTAAGATTAATATTAATATTAATATTTTTAAAATTTGGTCGGTTCCCTCCTCCACTATTGTCCCGAGTGTATTTTTTGGGATTGCTTGCACTTCTACTCTGCCTAGAAGACATATAAAAAAATATTCGGTTAAAAAGTTACAATAAAAACGATAGCTTCTTTTTTGGGGAGCCTGGGTTATACTACATCCTTCTATCATTTTTTGTTACAGTATAATTTTTAATTATCTGACATAAGAAACAAGTCATTACTTAAAACTTTATCCAAGCAGCGCTCTGATTTGAGTCTGATGCATTTTATTCGTGCTTTAGTTAGCCCTGAAAGTGAAAAACAACTTTTAATGTAGAACAACTTTTTTAACTCTACGCTTTTTTGTAACTGCACATTTTTGTTTTGTTTTGAATTAACCCATTATGTACACCATCTCAACATGGAATGGAATAATCATTATTTTAATAAAATCACAAACATGATGAAATTGCAACGTAGAAAACAGAAAAAAAATTAATAGAAAACTAAACATTTTTTTTACTAAAGTAATAGAGAAGAAATAGATAATGAAACTTCTTAGTTTTCCTTTACCTTAATCTCTGTTATACGTAAGAAACCTTTTTTTTAAGGAAGCCATCTATTTAACATTCTTATTATCTACTTACTATTATACACCCGTAAATACACACACAAAATCACGCTCTTCTTACACTACGGCAAAATAGTCTATGAAATAAATCGAATACTCTTTTGCAACAGGGAATAATTATAGTCTTTCATTCAAGTTAGTTCAATTAAGTTTTGTATAGCTAATGAAATCTGAATTAATTGGCCGCATTATGGATGCGGCTGAACAACTTAAGGACAGCCCTGAAGAACTTAAAAAAGCAACAGAAGCGTGCCAAGAAATGTGTTGAAAATGGCGGTCTCATTTTTATACATTTATTATAAACTGGTAGGTATAAATGGACTTAGATGTAGTTTACTGTTTGCAAATAGAGTTCGAAATTTTCTAACTTTCCTTTCATTTATTTAACTGATACCATTTTCTTCAGAATTAAATTCTCTAAAAGTTTTGTTTAAAAGTTTTATGTATTTATTACCCGCTTAACAAAATTAAAATAGACTGTTTGATTATCACAATTTATTGGTTTCACGGTTCTGAAATCTATTTTATTCGATTTTCTAGATCAAAAACCATACGAAATCACTAATTCTGCTCCTTAATTAACGTCCTAAAAATTCTAGTACGACCTCGTTTCACCGGGATAGCTGAAATCGGAACGAAATATTTCACTAGCGCAGCTCTCAAACGAAGCATTTCATTGCATATATTCGTATGAAATTTTTCCATTATTTTTACGAGTAAAATAGGTTATAAAAGTACCGCGAGAACTTCGCGTTTAAAGTTTTCAAATTTAATGTAAAAATGCACACAGCATATAGCTTCTATATCTACTGTTGCTGATGATTAAAAAACAAAAATTTATAAACATGTAAAAACGCAGAAATGATATCTTATAGCGCTAATCGGTAACAAGTAGGGCGTTAACATGATAAAAGAAAAGAAAAAAAAACATCATCTTTATTAAATACAACCGTTTATTTTAATGAGAAAATACAATTATTTTTATTAGACTAAAAAAAGAAAAATCGTAAGATTTCTATAGGCAAATTTTCTTACTTTGACATATATAGATATTTCAAAAGTATTAAATATTTTATTTTTTTCTAAACAAATTGGCATTTACTTACTACTGTCATTCATAAAATATACTCTTATTTAATATATAGACATATAAAACATCGTTAAATATATAAAACAACCGCACGTAAGTTACAATTCAAAATTCATAAATTAAAATTGAGTTTATTTTTCTACTAGTTGAATTGATATACAGAAAATTGGTGTTAAAATTTTTGTTATTATTTTTACAGTTTATCGACAAAGTAATAATATTTTTTTAAAAGAAAATGAAAAAGAAAAAGAAAATATATTAAACAAATTTCTGAGAAGATCTTTGAAATGGTTTGTTAATTTATTAAAAATGGCAGCACAAGCATAATAAAGCCCTTTCACGTATTGTTTTGAGTTACACAAAAATGGTTCTGTTACCCGGTTTGAAAGAGGTGGATATAAGCCCATAAGGCCTAGGTATGGAGAGGGTGGCGTGACTAACGAAACTGCCACATGGTGGATCTCCTCCCCTACGGGGTACGGATGTTATATAGTAAATGACTATTATTTATACTGCCTTTCCATAATTACCTTTTACATTTATATATTTATTAAATTTTTCTTATGAATATTAATTAATAATTTTTATTTTAATTTCTTTTGTATTTCGTAATTGTAGATTCGCATAACTGAATGTTTTTATATTATTTTTCACCGCAGCACTAATTCATGGATATCAATTAAACATTGTAGCCATAAGTAGGCATATTATGAGTATATTCTTTATTAATCTTTGTATGTAAAGTATTATTGTGAGTGTGATCTGTATCATTTGATACATAAAGAAATACTAACTTTAATGTTGCATATTTACATAATTAAGTACAAACATCTGGTAGCCACGGCAGCAAGAAAAAAAAAGTTTGTTTACATTTATAGAAAGAAACATCTTAATATTACAATAAGGAAACAAAGTCGGGATCGACCAGTAATTATGTTTGATTTCTTTTCTCTACTATTTCTTGAGATAACCCAGTTTTGATTTCTTTTTTATAGAATTCATCCTTTGAAATACTGTGTTATCATTTTTTAATATTTAGTACGTCATTACCTTACTTTCAATTAAAATCTATTATTTTTACTTTACTCTTATATTTTCTTGGATTGCATTTCTCCCTTAACAACAAATTCATAATATTCATTTCTTTTTCTTACTCATTTTTATTTCTATTATGGGAAGAAGACGGGGAATAAGTCGATTCGGCGGCGACGGAAAACTGTCAATCTGGTAGTCTCGACCAGTGAAGACCTTGGGAAAGGTTTTCCGTCTCTTCCGACTACGTCCGATGGCAGTGTGGGTGAACAGCGACGTTCCCTTACAACTTCGGGAAGTGACGGCTGCGTGGCTGCCCGACTACTGGTGAAAAGATGAAAAAATCTAAGGCTGTTAGTTGGAGTGATCTTTATTTGTCGGGTGATCTCTTTAATTTGGTAGGGTATAAATCTTTCACAGACATCTCTCACCTAAAGGAGGATGTGCCAGAAGGGGAAATTGCCGCTGTAGGACCCACAGGAACGCTTTCGTCACGGAAGAGCTGCTTTCAACATAACCTGATGCTTCTCTTGCGTGACGTTGAGCGTCAGTGAGTTGAGCGCTTTGGTTAAGCAACATACGACTACCAAGGTAGAAATAAAGGAGTGCTCTTTCCGAATGGACAGGAATGCTCGAATGTTGAACTTATTTGAGGGTGTTTTGGACGCGGTACCTCGGGATTCACAGGCGGGACTTTCTACCCGGCTGACGACGACGGAGAAGGCTATTCAAACGTACCATAATACCAGCGATGTGGTGTCACAGACTCCGGACGGAGGCTTGGAACTTCCCGTGTCCTGGTCACTTGATGAACTTCGCCGGGCGATTGACAGTGGGGTGGCGGACGCGGATATTGAGTGGCTGGTCTTGAGAGGCTGGCCGGAAGACGTTTTCCAATCCTCTACGCTAGTACAGAACATTACTGATTTGGCGGAGGGGGTGGGGTCCGTGTGGATTTTGGATGTGGCTGCTGGCGTCGATCATTCGCGACATGTGACTTATTTGGAGAAGACAGCGGCGGTACCAGTGATCGTGACCAGACGGACTACACTATTGTGATTGATACGGCGGTTGGTGACCGTGGAGTGGCTTCGGTCTTACGCAGATCAGTTCCACGTGTGTTGCAGGAGATACGAGATAATCCGGTCTGCTTTTCTGGATCTTCGGGGCGTTCCAGTCAGATTTTACGGCGCTCTGTAGAGTACGTGTCCAGGCGGATGGGGACGAACCAATTTGTTCATCTCTTCAGTTTAACATCAGCGCAGTAAGACCGTAGTCCCGGGGGGGGGGATCTCTTTGGGGTTCTTCGTTAGAGGCGAGGCGTTAAAATCGGAGTCTTGGTGAGGGAAACCTTTTGGAATCCCCTCATTTGAGGCATGGCAATCGAGGAAGACCGAATCCCGGCTGCCTGGGCGGAACCTTGTGCTCTTCCGAGGTAGTTTAAGGCGATGGCACCCCTTGGAGCTGAGCTTATGCTTAGTCGCGATCCGGCTCCAAGGGGCGGGGAACTTGACGGAGAAAAAAGTTAAATATATTGTAAATTTTTTTCTAACAAAAATTTAACGGGTACATGATAATAGATTTACATATCCTGAAGGAACAACTCCCTCGTTTATTCCTGGAATCGTATGCCTAGAAGAAATACTCGCATAAACCGTATAAACTAAGAGAAAAGAGATAATATATAAAGGGCTGAGAATATTTTTAAAGTAAAATTAATCGATACATTTCATGCATTATTAGTAAACTAGTATTTCTCTTGCTGCACTTCGCATACGAGAAACATTACATGAATTTCTATAAATGCTTACACCGTATTGTTATCTAGCGGCTAAAATCGTTATCGCAAAATCAGCTGATTTTCGCAGTCGAGAGTTCTAAGGTTAGAGTCCTTGTAAAGGCAGTTGCTTTTATATGGATTTGAATGCTAGACTGTGGATACCGGTATTTTTTGGTGGTCGTCTTTCGATTAACCGCACGTCTCAGGAACGGTCGACCTGTCTGTTCCAGACTATATAGTTAACAGTACATTTACACTAACACTGTACCTACATCAGGCCTGGCAAGTCGGTAGCGGTAATTGTATTTGTCTAAAAGCATACACACAGACCCTGCAAAAACTGGTTGGAGAAAACAAAAATTTACATTTAAGAATGTGTACAATTTACAGAAAATTTTAATTATAATTAAAAATTTACATATATCTTTAAAATTATTATTTTTAAAACCTAATCGAAATAAATCTGCAATATTATAAATATAATGTACTTATAAATACATCATAGTGAAATTATTTATTTTTATTTAACGTTTATGTTTTTTATTACATTTACTGTATTAAAAACAATTAAAAAATATAATTAAACGATCATTATCTTAATTTTCTTAGTTAATTATGGAATTGTTTTATCTTTCAAATTAATTGCTTTTTAGTTACCGTTTGTATATATATTTTTTTCCGCCTGAGGAAAATAAAATACAAAGAAAAGAGAAGGTTATGCAATCTGCTTAGCAACACAAACAGTACTCGTTCGTTCACAGTTGTTGTCAACGTTGTCTTAAAACTCGTTGCGTTATATCTTAGAGAGAAAATCAGGTCGTAGTATAGAAGATAAGAAAATGTACGGAAGATTTTCTTCTTTCTTATTTTCTTTATTTTTTTACTAAACTAAAGAAAATAGTGTCGGTGACTAAAATAACCGAGTGCACGTTTAATAATACGTTAGATTGTTCTTCTTTGAGAACCATATCGAATCAACAAATCTTTTACTATTTTTAACTGTAGAATTTTATTTTTTTATCGATACTAAAATTGTAATAGCAATTAAAATAATGATGAACCTATATTTGTTAACAAAAGCGATTATTTAATGATGTTATTTAAGATGATTATTTAATGATGTTCATCCACTTTTTCAATAATTTCATAAAATATAAACAAAAATGTAACTAACTTTTCTTCCTTTTCTGTCTTATTATTATTTATCCAAATTAATATTTTCAGTTTTAATTTTTTTTATCCGCTTTGGTATTTTCGATAAGATCTCTATTTCATCAGAGGGATATTTATAAAATACTTTTAACATTTCAGTATGAATTAAAATTAACCGTTGTGCTGCTATTACTATCCGTTGCTAGATAATAAAAATGGTTTTGTATTGTAATTTGAATAAATAAAATACTATATATATTAAATTTAAATTAAATATATTATTTCCTTAATCGGATAATTATTTTTAAATTTGAGTTATTTATTAATACGATTCTTTATTAAGGTAAGGAATATAAATATGCAATTGCGATTTATAAAACTGATATTTTTTCTACAATTTTTTTTTAATTTTTGTTACAATCGGTACATTTTTGTAAGAACCTTAAGCAATTTTTTTACCACATATATTCACATCAAAAAGGAATCCCCCGTTGAAATTCCTCAAAAGTTACATACTAGTACTATATAGAACTTCTGATGTACAACGTAGAACTTATTCGAAGTAGTTTTGTAGTACTGTACTTTCAGTAGTATAGTAGAAAACAATAACATGATTCGTAAAAATAGCGTATCGATGAAACATTTAGAAAAGTGTTTTTTTTTGTTTTTTTTTACACTTTCCTACTCTTGAAGATATAAGTTTATTTTCTCTAATGTGATAACCCTTTTTTATCGTGTATTATACCGTTGTAAAATGTTCCTGCTCAGGCGATTTGATTGCATTATGACCGTCAAAAGAATTAGGATAGCTTATTAAGGGATAAATAATTGCATCCTTTTCTGTTTAAAATAATATTATATTATATGCACTTTTACTTATATTAGAAAAGAAAAAAATTGTTTATATAAGTAAATGTAAAATCATATATGTTATATATATGTATATATCATATATATATATATATATATATATATATATATATATATATATATATATATATCATATATATATATATATATATATATATATAGAGAGACAGAGAGACAGAGAGAGTGAGAGAGAGTGTGTGTTAGAGGGAGAGGGGGCGAGTTATATAGATATTCCTAATTTTTTTAGATTTTTTAAAACTTTTACCCTTCACAGAGATAGTTGCTGGTGATGAAACAAGAATGATTTGTCATAAAAATCCTTGTAAATTTAAACAAAATAATTATTATTAAAAAAAAAAAACTTATTTAACCTATTTTAATTAGAATTTTTGCTCGAGGTTTATTCATATTTCAAAAATATAATTTTCTGTTTAAAACGTTAAAAAAGTGAATGAGATTTAAAGCTACTGTGTGTTTGAAACTAAATAAAGTCATAAATATTTTATTTAAATATAAAAAAAAAGGTGAAACGATTTACATTTTTATTTTCAAAACGGCGAACTTTAAATCTTATCATCGGTTTTAAAATTTTTTTTCTTTTTGATATATTAATTTGTTATTATTTATTAGTATTATTATTGTTGTATTAGACAAAGAGTAGTCGAGGGTTGAGGCTTTAAATAAAATAGACCCCTCACTTCTTATTTTAAGGTGCTTCTTCCCGTCTGTATGGAAATACTTATAAATGGAAAAACTCAAAAGCCTCTTATTAAGATCATACACCGCAAAAACAACAGCGTACGGTTAACCGAAAACTTTTCAATAAAAAAAGTTTTCTGTACTTTTGCCTTTAATATTAATTTCAGTTAAGTATATATACTCTACAGTAGCTTAATTTTTATTAATGGAATTTTTATTTTTCTGTTATACGGTTTTTTTTTTATTTTTATTTAATCTTTCGACCTTAAATAACATTTCTTAAGACCCAAGATCGACTTTCAGAATCACTAACATTTATCGTATAGAGCCATCATTTGGTTTATCATAATTTCAAATCGAATTTTTAATTTATCGATTTTATTATATTAAATGAATTTTAAATAAAATTGTGGCATTATTATTTTCCTGTGCGTAAAGATAGCGTGAGGCAGTCGTAAAATATAAAGGAATGAAATCGTACATTTTTAGGTGTAATTTGTACTTCTTTTTTTTCTTACTTTATTTCATTTTTCTAATCGAAAAATTGCCTTAATCCTAAGTTCTGATGGACTCATCTCCTCCAGAGTAAGAGGATTTTTATTTATAATTTTTTCCTCTAAACACCTCTATGTATCTTATATATAACCGCTATGTTGATAATAAAATTCTTGTTTCATCTAAAAATACTAATAAATACGGATTAAATATAATTTCAAAGTAAACAAAAAGAAAACAAACCTATTGAAATATGACAAAAAGCAAGAAAGAAGCAAACGATGTGAAAAAAATTAGAATTTTTAAAATTTAAATATTAATATTACAAAGGCTGCAGAAAGTGAAGAAGAAATAACAAAACAGACTTGTACAAACAAGGAGAGGAGCTTACTGTCATATAGTACGAGCTCGTATTTTACTGATTTCTTTTTAATATCTTAATATAAATTCAATTCGAGTAGATTTCCTTACCGCTTAAAAACTCACTTGGTTAGAGCAAATCTGCTTTTAATATTTTTCTGAATTCCTATTCTTCGTAAATTTACTATTTAAATGAGAAAAACGATAAACTTGCAATATGTAGTCTATGTTAATGAAAAGCGGGATTTAAAATTAATAATTCTATATTAATAATTCCCTCCTCTATGAATCATGAGACCTTGCCGTTGGTGAGGGGGCTTGAGTGCTCAGGGATACAGAGTAGCTGGACCGAAGGTGCAACCATATCGGAGAGGTATCTGTTGAGAGCCAGACTAAGGAATGATTCCTGAAAGAGGGCAGCAGCTCTTTCAGTAGTTGTTAGGGGCGTGAGTCAGGACGACTTAAACGGCCGTATCAACATCACTCAGTCCTCTGAGTACTGCGCAGCTGAAAGCAATGGAAAACTACAGCTGCTTTTTTTCCAAGAAAATGTGGCTCTCTGCATTTTCACATAGCAATAATGGAGGCGCCTTCCTTGGTAAAATATTCCGGAGGTAAAATAGTCCCCCGTTCGGATCTCCGGGTGGGGACTACTAAGGAAGGGGTCACCAGAAAATTAAAAAATAACATTCTACGAGTCGGAGCGTGGAATGTTAGAAGCTTGAAAAAGGTTGGTAGGCTAGAAAATTTAAAAAGGGAAATGGGTAGGAGAAATGTGGATATAGTAGGAATTAGTGAGGTTCGGTGGGAAGAGGAAGGCGACTTTTGGTCAGGTGATTTTTAGAGTAATTAACTCAGCGTCAAATAATGGGCAGGCAGGAGTAGGTTTCGTGATGAACAAGAAGATAGGGAGGAGAGTAGAGTATTTCAAAACGCATAGCGATAGAATCATTATAATAAGGATAAAATCAAAACCTAAACCGACAACGATTGTTAACGTCTATATGCCTACAAGTGCCCATGATGATGATGAGGTAGAGTGTGTATACGAAGAGATTGATGAAGCAATTAAACACGTAAAAGGAGATGAAAATTTAATAATAGTTGGAGATTGGAATGCAAGCATTGGAAAAGGCAAGGAAGGAAATATAGTGGGTGAATACGGGCTGGGCAAAAGGAATGAAAGAGGGGACCGACTTATAGAATTTTGCACAAAGTATAATTTAGTAATTGCCAACACCCAATTTAAAAATCATAATAGAAGAATATACACTTGGAAAAAGCCAGGCGATACTGGAAGGTATCAGATAGATTATATCATGGTTAAGCAAAGATTTAGAAATCAACTCGTTGACTGCAAAACTTACCCTGGAGCAGACATTGATAGCGATCATAATTTGGTGATAATGAAATGTAGATTGGGGTTTAAAAACCTGAAGAAAAGGTGTCAGATGAATCGGTGGAATTTAGAGAAGCTTGAGGAAGAGGAGGTAAAGAAGATTTTTGAGGAGGACATCGCAAGAGGTCTGAGTAAAAAAGATAAGGTAGAAAATGTAGAAGAAGAATGGGAGAATGTTAAAAAGGAAATTCTTAAATCAGCAGAAGCAAACTTAGGCGGAATAAAGAGAACTGGTAGAAAACCTTGGGTTTCAGACGATATATTGCAGCTGATGGATGAACGTAGAAAATATAAGAATGCTAGTGATGAAGAAAGTAAAAGGAACTATCGGAAATTAAGAAATGCTATAAACAGGAGGTGCAAACTGGTGAAAGAAGAGTGGATTAAAGAAAAGTGTTCAGAAGTGGAAAGAGAAATGAACATTGGTAAAATAGACGTAGCATACATGAAAGTTAAGGAAAATTTTGGGGTACATAAATTAAAATCTAATAATGTGTTAAACAAAGATGGTACACCAATATATAATACGAAAGGTAAAGTCGATAGATGGGTGGAATATATTGAAGAGTTATACGGAGGAAATGAATTAGAAAATGGTGTTATAGAGGAAGAAGAGGAAGTTGAGGAGGATGAAATGGGAGAAACAATACTGAGATCTGAATTTAAGAGAGCATTAAAAGATTTAAATGGCAGAAAGGCTCCTGGAATAGACGGAATACCTGTAGAATTACTGCGCAGTGCAGGTGAGGAAGCGATTGATAGATTATACAAACTGGTGTGTAATATTTATGAAAATGGGGAATTTCCATCAGACTTCAAAAAAAGTGTTATAGTTATGATACCAAAGAAAGCAGGGGCAGATAAATGTGAAGAATACAGAACAATTAGTTTAACTAGTCATGCATCAAAAATCTTAACCAGAATTTTATACAGAAGAATTGAGAGGAGAGTGGAAGAAGTGTTAGGAGAAGACCAATTTGGTTTCAGGAAAAGTATAGGGACAAGGGTAGCAATTTTAGGCCTCAGATTAATAGTAGAAGGAAGATTAAAGAAAAACAAACCAACATACTTGGCGTTTATAGACCTAGAAAAGGCTTTCGATAACGTAGACTGGAATAAAATGTTCAGCATTTAAAAAAAATTAGGGTTCAAATACAGAGATAGAAGAACAATTGCTAACATGTACAAGAACCAAACAGCAACAATAACAATTGAAGAACATAAGAAAGAAGCCCTAATAAGAAAGGGAGTCCGACAAGGATGTTCCCTATCTCCGTTACTTTTTAATCTTTACATGGAACTAGCAGTTAATGATGTTAAAGAACAATTTAGATTCGGAGTAACAGTACAAGGTGAAAAGATAAAGATGCTACGATTTGCTGATGATATAGTAATTCTAGCCGAGAGTAAAAAGGATTTAGAAGAAACAATGAACGGCATAGATGAAGTCCTACGCAAGAACTATCTCATGAAAATAAACAAGAAGAAAACAAAAGTAATGAAATGTAGTAGAAATAACAAAGATGGACCGCTGAATGTGAAAATAGGAGGAGAAAAGATTATGGAGGTAGAAGAATTTTGTTATTTGGGAAGTAAAATTACTAAAGATGGACGAAGCAGGAGCGATATAAAATGCCGAATAGCACAAGCTAAACTAGCCTTCAGTAAGAAATATAATTTGTTTACATCAAAAATTAATTTAAATGTCAGGAAAAGATTTTTGAAAGTGTATGTTTGGAGTGTCGCTTTATATGGAAGTGAAACTTGGACAATCGGAGTATCTGAGAAGAAAAGATTAGAAGCTTTTGAAATGTGGTGCTATAGGAGAATGTTAAAAATCAGATGGGTGGATAAAGTGACAAATGAAGAGGTATTGCGGCAAATAGATGAAGAAAGAAGCATTTGGAAAAATATAGTTAAAAGAAGAGACAGACTTATAGGCCACATACTAAGGCATCCTGGAATAGTCGCTTTAATATTAGAAGGACAGGTAGAAGGAAAAAATTGTGTAGGCAGGCCACGTTTGGAGTATGTAAAACAAATTGTTGGGGATGTAGGATGTAGAGGGTATACTGAAATGAAACGACTAGCACTAGATAGGGAATCTTGGAGAGCTACATCAAACCAGTCAAATGACTGAAGACAAAAAAAAAAAAATTCTATAGATTTTTGATGTGATACATTTTCATGTGCCGGAACCATACTGATGGTCATTGAAGGAACCCTATTTTCACGGTTTTTTTTCTTCCAGTAATGTTTCTTGTTAGTATTTTTAATTATTTCTGTTTCCTATTGTTTTAACGCTATTACTGTTTAACGCTGTTTTCATACTACCCGTGCTATTCTTATATTTTCTAAAAAACATCGCGTGCGAACCGAACTTATTGGATACATGTGGTCCGTAGATTAAACAAGCTATATAACCCATCGATGATTGTGCTTTTCAAGTAATGAATGTTTATTGGTATTTTAGTTGTTATTATAAGTTTGTTTATTAACATGTACGTTACTGATTGTGTTTGTGGGGGATGATCATTTGATGGCCGAACGTTAACACATTATTTACTTATGGTTTCATCAGGAGAAACTGATTGTAAATGTTTGTTCTACAGCAAAAAAAAAAAAAACAAAACAAAACATTCTGAATTTTAACCTCAGTGTAATTTTCTGTACTTTATTTTCAATACACTTGAAAGTAAGTATTATGGAAACTAAAAATGTACTTGAGAGATACTGAACTATCATCAGATTTATTCTTACAATTTCGTAGAGTCTTACATTAAAGAAATAAATAAAAATATAATTTTAAGTATGTTTTTTAAAGAAGATTTTTTGACCAAAAATAATAATTTTAGTAATAAATTATATACTTTATTCTTAACAGGTAATCAAATTATGTTTACAGAATAACTTTTACTTGAAGATTTAGACTTAAGTGTAACACACGTATAATGTACGGAAAAATTCTTAATTTTTTTATATAAATTAAAAAACTGAGAGTATTTTTTGGAGAAATATTTAAAAATATTGTTAATAAATTAAATAGGGATTCAAAATTTACTTAATATTTTACTAATAATTTTTCTTCAACCGTATTTTATTAAGTGAGTTTTATTTTTATTTATTTGCTCATTCAGGTGGTGATATGTTTAATAAAAGTAATTTATCGAGATGTCATTAGGATTTGTATATATTTTTTTTTTTTGATGGAATTAATACTTAAGAATTATACATCCTTATGCAGTAAGATTAGTTATTATGCTCAAGAATATTTTTTATTTCGTCGAAGAGATAGATCTACGCCTTCAGAAAAATCGGATTAAAACTTTTCCATTAAATAATTAATGAATTATTGCTTCGTAAAAATGTATCGTAATACTTGAAAAAAAGGGTTTGAAACTGGATACACATTTTTAACTTACAGAAAGTAAGAAAGACAAGAAAACTTGTGGACTAGAAATGCATGGAACTTCATAGTTTAGTTTAAGTTAAAATACTTACTCTACTTTATTCCCGAGCGATACGTTAAACCTCAGCTTTCGTACGCGTGACATTACACCAAGTGTAGCAGTCAACTTTACTAAATTCATATACGTCAAAAACTTATACTCAATATATTACGTTACACAGTATTAAAAACTACTTTCACTCTACTTCAATAAATCATCTTAATGAGTAATTCACCTTAATTCAGGAGTGAAAATATTAATCGCAAAATAATTGACGTTACAAAACCGATTTATTTTCTTTTTATTCTTCTTCATCGGTTTAAGGGTTGGATAAGACTCTCAGTTTTGAAACCTATCGCTTTCGTGGACTTCCTTTATGTTTATAACCTGTAATTTTATATTCCTTGGAATCGCAGGCTTTCCAAGTTTTTATGTCAGTATTATCAGACGTGATTTGAATATCCATTTACAACTAAAAATATATTCAAATCAATCTCTATAGCTATGTTCAGTTCTTAAACCGCTCGATCTTATAAAGCGAAGCGATTTCCTTGAATAGGAATCTCATTTCTTTCGAGATGATTTTATTTCGATTCCTCGAGTTAACCTGAGGCTGTATGAACACAATGCTGCCTTTGCGCTGAAATCCAAGGTGTTTTACAATACTGTTGGCTTCATTTTGCCGATAAGCAGTTCAAAGTAGTACATGTGGACTGCTTATTGCTCACTAATCATTTAGAAAAAACTACAAAAACTAGGTCTTTTGGCATCCCAAAAGATCGCTATCATGGTTTTTCCTGACGGTCAGGTCGGAATTTTTTCGTGACAGGTTACTCGTGCGCTTTTTCTCCGCTGTAGTTTCTTGATTCCGGTTCATAATCTTTCATCGCAAGTTAGAATACTATATAAAAAAAGCACCCCCTTCCTGCTGATACCGTTATTTCAGCTATATTCACATGCGAAGTCTTGTCTCTTTATCTTCGACTCTCTTGGAACCCGTCTTCCGCTTGTTTTACGATACTTGTCAGCTTGTCAGTGATTATGTTATGAACTATACCGACACTTAGTTGTAATTTTTCAGCTCTGTTATCCGCCGGTATTCTTAGGTGAGAGTGTTTATGCTGTTCTGAAAGTATCATAACCCTTTTAATAACCGTTTTGCTTCCACAACTACTTATGTCTTTAGTTACAGAATAACCCTCCTATTTAGACAAAAATTATAAAAAATAATGAGAAAAATAAAATTTGATGTTTATGGAAAACCCTTTAAATATGTTATTATAATTAGAAAACAATTAAAATTGTATATATAAATCCGAAACTTTGATTGTTTGTTTGTCTGTTTGATTGTTTGTATGTTCTTGCATCACGCGAGAACCGACCGACCGATTGTTTCAAATCTGCAGGATACATTCGTATTATCCCAGGGAAGGCTTTAAGCCATAGACCGAGGTCCTATACCCTCTTGGAGATGAAGTTGTCGATTAAAGATATTCATTAAAGAAGAAAAAAATTAATAATTATATAATGATTAAAATGTAAGTTAATTTTTATCACCGTGGCGACAGAATATGTCGCAAAGTTTTCCTCGTCAAAGATCTGTGTAATTTAGTTTCCGTAGTTATTTGTATTCTGTCTTTTATAATTCGGTTTCTTTTACAAGTTTCTGTAAAGCCTGAATATTTAATTTTTATTTATCAGTATTATTTTCACGACCGTGATCGTAACGAACACGCGGGAGGCCTGGTTAGACAGTCGGGCGAGCGAAGTGAGCCCTGACCGGCTAATCATAAATAAAAACATTCCGACATAAGATTCATATTTTTATCGACTAAAATAAAGAAAAGTTATTAAGTTTGGGAAAATAAACATTTTGGGTGATGCTAATTCATTAGGCGGCATTAAATAATCCCTTCACGTGAAATAACAAATAAAATAATCGATAGTTCATAATATAAAACCTGATAAAAGTAAAGAATAAATCAAAAAATTACTGAAAAACAAAAAAAGGACATTTAATTTGAACGGAAATAATGCCCTTAAAATAAAAATTATAAAAAATAAGGATACAATACAACATTTAAACCAATAATATTGTAAAAAGATATTTAATGATATCCGGTGATGAAAAAAATAAAGAATACTGACTGATATAACAATTGAAGAATTGTAATGTAGAATGGTTAATTGTAACATTAACATTTGACTAAACAATTGATAAAAAAAGAATGAATAATATAAAGAAATAAATTAAAAACTCGTATGAAAATATAAAAATATATGTACAATAAAGAAAAACACGAAGGCATTTGAGAAATATTTTATTGTATTAAGAAAAAAAATTAACTAATAAAGTAAACCAATCTGATATTGATAGGTTATTTAACTTTGATTTAAATAGAAATAAAATAAATAGTATTATGTGGTAAAATATAATTAAATTTTAGTAATCAAACTAAGTAAAGATTTAATAAATCAGAACCTTTTAAAAACGTTTTGTTCAAATTTGTTTTTATATTTTAAATTGATTTTTCTTATTCTATCAGTTAACATATAATCAAACAGTATAACTAACTTTGACTTATGCTTTGAAACAAACTTTTAACAATATTTTTAAAATGTTTTAATTTAAAAAAAAAATCTTAAGCAGTTCTGCGCAAGAAGTCTGACTTTTCGTTAGTTTAATTTGATTTTAATATTTTTTTAAATTGGTTTAATATTGCTAACAATAAATACCGCAGATAAAGAAACAGCAACGTACTAACTTGCAACAGCATAACGAATCCCGATTCTAACTTGCCCCGCTCAAATCTTTTTGACCTTAAATTGAGCGCTACTCAAAAACAACCCAACCAATCTTCACGCGCACAATTTTAGATGCATTATTACAGCATACCTAAATTTCAATGAAATTGATGTAATATTTTTGGAAATTATCAAACTACAACATTATATACATAGGCCTACATATATTATATAAGTAAACCTCAATTTAAGAGAATGATATTTTCGTACTCCTCAGACCTCAAAACGTAAAGAAAATTCATTTTCACCTCCACCCCCACTCTCATCATGTGATCGAAAGTAATACCGTACTTTTCTTGAAAAGTCGGTAAAAATATGTTAAAAAAGTGGAGATATTTGCTACGGTAACTAAATAATAACCGACAGATATTGGACTCTTCTTTCTAAAACCAGTCGACAATTAATTCATTTTTAAATGAATTTTTGCTTCCATCGACCGGCTAAAATTTGTTGTATTTTGAAATCCTTTTGATTTTTCTTTGTTATGTTGATAAGAGTTTAGATTATTAAATAACATAAATTAAAATCAGTTTTATTTATATCAAATCATTTAAAATTACTTTATTTGTTTCAGAGGTCGTCGGCGATAGCATTTTGTTATGACATCTTGGTAAGTAACTTATTTCGTATATCTTATATGATTTTGTTAAAAAAATATATAACGTGTATTAATAGTACTAAAATAAAAATTAATTAATAAAAAAATTCTAATTATGTGAGTCACGTAAATTTAAATACACTTAATTGTAATCGCAACGTATAACATCTGAGTAAAATATATTATTTATTTATAATGCATTACTTATATACTAAAGTAGAACTTAGAAAACTTAAGGCAAATAAATTTATATGTTATACTTGTATATAACAAGGTTTGTTAACTTAAAATGGGGAAACAACTTTAACGATGCAAAAGTTCGCTCGATTCGTTTTTGTTTCTACTTTATTAAGGTTATAAAGATGCTATTAAAAAGTTGAAATACGTTTTTATAGTTGTCTTTATATTAGTATCTGAAAGGAAAAATTTTAGTCTTTTTCCTTCTTAAGTTAGAAAATAAAAATGATATAAATTTCGAACGTAAATTTTACGACTGACTTTCTCAATCCTATTTTTAAATGATAAAATACAACCTCTACTTTAGGCTTTTAAATATGTTGCAAAAGTTTTAAGGAATTTTATATTTAAAAATATATTAACTTTCCAGTAGAAACTGAATTACTATATTTGCTATTGATTTGAACGTTACTGGGAGAATATTTGGTAGGATATTAATCGAAGCGAATCGTGCTGTTACTTCGCTTATCCTGAAGATCTTTTTTTATTTCTACTTCATAAATATATATATATATATATATTTAATTGTACATTATCGATTTGAAATATTCTGATTTTATTTATTTATTCTTTTTAAAATAAAATTTTGCATTCGTATATCAGATATTATGGAATAATCTATAATCTTGCATAATGATTACCTGTTGAAGAGGTTACACATGATTACAGACCTGTTGATTACAGATTTATATGTAGATCCAACTTCTTTAATTTATAAAATGTTATAGAAGACAAAAATAAGTTGTAATTAGTTTGTTTTCAATATTTGGTTTGAGAAATATTTCGCGTTGACGTTTTGCTCTAAGGGAAAATGAAGCTATACCGAAATACTGGGATACATATTTAGTGGTTTTAGTATGGTTTTTGATTTGAAAAAAATGTACTGTATGTACTGTATTGTTTTTAATGTATTGTATAAAAATTAATTGTATTTCTAGTAGTTTCCGGAATATTATTATTTTTTTGTATAAACCCGAAAACCTGGGAGTCGAAAATACTTTATTTGATGTGTCTTAAGTAGATTTTGTTAAATTGCTGTTAGCCCATCGGGATGGTCTAGCGGTTAACTCGTCGCAGATCAGTTGTTTAACAGCTGATTTCGAAGTCGAAGGTTCTGATGTTCAAATCCTACTAAAATTTAGTTTCTTTTAATACGGATTTGAATACTAGACGGTGGATGCCGATGTACTTTGGTAGTTGGGGTTTAATTAACCACACATCTCAGGGATGGTGGGCCTGAATCTATAAAAAAAGGTCTACACCTCATTTACGATATACATATCATCCTCACCTCATTGGGCTGTAAGGGGGTTATTTCTCATCACTAGCTGAACAGATTACAACGTATACAAACAAGAAAAAAAATTGCCGTTAACAATAAAAATATATAAAAAACGGTAGAAAAAAGTTTAATCCTAAGAATTCCGGTGGTAAATAAAGATACTGAAAAACAAATACAAATAAAATAAAGCGGCAGAAAATATTATTGTTAGATGAAATAAAACGTCAAAATTATCACTTTTCTCGCAAGAGAAAGTAATAAATAATTGCTTTACCTTGAAGATGCGGTTAGAAATAAATAAAATTTCATTGATGTGGAATGAATATTTGAAAATTCCTTCATTAAAGTTTTCTACAACACTTTTTCTAAGATCTTATACTACTCGTCTTAAATCATTCTGAAGTTACTCGATTGCAATATATAATATGAAGCGATCTGTTCATCATGTACATCGATTCATGTTTGTAATCCTCACTTTTCATTTAACCTCACGCGTAATAATTTTACGTAGGGAAAACTGAAGACCTTAGTAAGCAATTAACTGGTCTTCCATGACCAGTCCATTTTGTGAAAAGCTTTATAACAATTTTCTTTCAGAGCTACTGGAGTTACAGTTTTAGGATTTATTTTATTGGATTTATCAGGTAAAATAAAAAAACAGAAAATTACTAAATTTTATTTTTTATTTGAATTTCAGTATAACTTTATTTCTCATTTGGGCATAAACCAAAATGAAATATTTTGCTAGCGGTGACTGGAGAACAAAATATTCCCAGATCTATATTTATATAAAGTAGTTTTTTATTTTTAGTTCTAAAATCATCTTCGGAAATAGTATCCTTCTCACTAGAATACTCTTTATATAGGACCTATTTTAAACAAGAGATAACTGTTAAACAAAAATACGACTTCCGAATAAACATTGCTGACAAATATTTTGTTCTCGTTAGGTTCCATCGTGATTTTATATTATACTAGCAAATGCCCCTTTTAAATTCTTGAAAATCGGAAGATCGGTTGCAAAGATATAACAACATTTCCGAATAACCGTGATCTGTTAGATCGAGAGTGTACCTGATGCATGCAAAAGTCAGCCTTCAACCTATTAAAAAATACCTCCTTTGAATTTTTAAAAAGACGAACGATTTTGTGCAGAGATATTATAAGAGCACCCAATTACACTTTCAAAACAGCGTTCCAGAGGCATCCCGTTTGTTACCAGTTGATGGTGATGATTGGTTAACTTCGCACGAGATGCTCGCCTCACCTCATCACTCTATCCTCCTCACACGCAGTTCCCACGGGAAGCCCATTATTATTAAACAAAACTTATTTAAATCTATTTAATACTATTTTATGTTATTTAACTAAATTTAATTCTATTATTTTTGTAATAATATTCATTCGATTGCTCACACAGCTCTCACAGTGATAGAGGCTCACAGTTCACAGTTGATAAATTCAATTCATTAAAGTCTGTGCTTCATCGGCATATTTCCACTACTACAAATATTTTTATAAATATGCATTTTTTTTTGTCTTCAGTCATTTGACTGGTTAGATGCAGCTCTCCAAGATTCCCAATATAGTGCTAGTCGTTTCATTTCAGTATACCCTCTACATCCTACATCCCTAACTATTTGTTTTACATATTCTAAATGTGGCCTGCCTACACAATTTTTCCCTTTTACCTGTCCTTCCAATATTAAAGCGACTATTCCAGGATGCCTTAGTATTTGGCCTATAAGTCTGTCTCTTCTTTTAACTATATTTTTCCAAATGCTTCTTTCTTCATCTATTTGTCGCAATACCTCTTCATTTGTCACTTTATCCACCCATCTGATTTTTAACATTCTCCTATAGCATCGCATTTCAAAAGCTTCTAATCTTTTCTTCTCAGATACTCCGATTGTCCAAGTTTCACTTCCATATAAAGCGACACTCCAAACATATGGCACTCCAACATTTATGACACTCCAAATATGCATACAAATATATAATAGATATACGTATTTATATACTCTATGACACTCCCGGAAACGTAAGGATTCCGACTCAGGGTCATTTGTCTAAATCAGTTCGGTCGTTGAACTGCTACAGTGGAACAAACACACATACATTTCACTCTTTTTTGGGCAGTCGTGTAAATAATAATACAATTATAAAGATTAAATAAAAGAAAGGGATCGTTGGTTAATATTTAGCAAATATATTAAAAATATTTAATTAATTAATATTTAATAAAATTGTGGAGCAGAGAGGCCAATGATGGTGCGCCGAGAGGCTGTTCACGGCTCCCTTCACGACTCTCTCCCGCTAGAAGCAGTCCGTTGTTAATTAATTTACAAATTATTTAATTTAGGTAATCTCTAACCGTAGATTATTTTTATTTATACTTTATATTTGTATTTTTATTTTTTTATTATTATTTATTAATAAAAGAAAAGATTATCAGTTAATATTTAGCAGTAATAAGATGAAGGATACCGACAAATAAGAGAAAGAATAAAGAACATGCTTACATGATCAAACATACTACCCGTCAAAAAATTATATGATTTTTTTTTTCTCTTAAATGCTTATAAACAATAGAAGAAGAAACATCAACAAATAAGAGCAAGAAGGAAGAACATGCTGACATGATCAAACATCCTGCCCCTTCAAAAAATCGTAACATTTTTACTTAAATGTTTATAAACAGTAATAATAATTATAAAATAAATTAATAAATTTTACTGCCGTAAATCATTCATTCGATACCATAGCAGATCTTAAAACACAACTATATTCGACACAAATAAATCGATACTGAAAATACTATCAATTATCATTTAGCATTTTTTGTATCCTTTCAGTTACAATTAAACATACATATATACATATTTATATAGCTGACACTCCCCGTAACGTTAGGTTTTTAACGCGAGGCATCTAAATCGCTTCGGCCGTTGAGCTGCAACGGTGGAACAAACATTCATACATACACATAGACCCTAAAAACATTACACTCCTTTTTGGGCAGTCGTGTAAAATAGACAGTTTTTTCCGTTTTACTATACGGCTAAATTTCCGTAGATCTTTTTTCGACGGTTAAATAAATTAATGTTTATGAAAAAATAAAATTAACGATCAATTTTTTTAACTTATAATAAAATTCTAATGAAGAAAAAATTATGCTTTTGAAGCATAATGAATTTCCGCAACTAATCGTTATCATCGAATTATATATTTTTGATCTTACGGCAATGATTATCAGTTATTTTATATAATTCTTTTATCATAAAATGAGATTGAACATTTTGTTTTATATTAGGTCGTTGTAAAAGAGTAAAAAACTTTTATAACTCTCGTAGGTTATTTAGCTTTTGTTATACATATAACATTACTGAAATTACCAGATCATAAAGCTGTTCTATGAATACAAATTCTTGAAATATTTACGTTCAATCTGGTTCAAATTACTTTTATCACCGCAATCACATAATTTTATAGTTAAGATAGAAATCATGAATATAACTTGTTAACATATTATTGTATTCCTATAAAGTTTAATATTAGGTTCATTAATTAAAACTACCATATTTAATTTACAGTGTTTTGAAAAATAGATTTTCTACGATTTTATTGGGTTTACGCGAGCTGTAATGCACAGAAGAGGGAAATTATAAGGATTCAAAAGAGAGGTACTTGTGTACCGAATTTTGTAACGGCTAACCACTGTTAAAGAGTTCGCCCAATAATTGAGAAGAAACTTTTGTTACATGGTTCCGCCCAGTAGTGCAAGAAGAAAATAAAATATGTTTTAACGGTAAAGTTCTCCCAGCTATAGACGCTCTTCTATCGAAGCATCTACTCATAATCGATGCAATAGAGGTTGTACCGATAATTGCTGAAAGTTATAAACGATAAAATATTTATCTTTTTGTTTTTCCTACGCACTTCCAACCAATATGGAAAAGAATAATAATGACAATAGCGATGCAACCTAGTTGCTTCTCATATTTCACTCAAGGAGATCTACCAATGATAGAATCTCAATTGACAGTAGGTTTGTTTCCGTTGAGGAAAACTTTTATTGGGAGTATTTTGTCGGTTCACTTCCCGACCGTTTTTAATCCTGTAGAAATATGTTAATTTAATACCCTAAGAGTTTATGAACTGAGACTTTATCAGAAGTTGATTAAAATCTGATCTGATATCTGAAATTAGTAGACGAAGTCACGCAAAGGTGAATAAAAAATCTCAATTTTTCATTGGTTGCAAATTTAAAATCATCTCGTTAGATAGTTAAAGTAATTTTTTTTTTTAGATAAAAATTTGATATACGACTTTCTTAAAAAAAATGAGATCCCGTATCTACTTTTTTTTGTACATTATGAATACATTTGAGGCTTATAGTTTATCAGACGGATCGATTTTGAAGTAATTTTTTTTTTGTTAAATTTTTAGAGAAAAATTTCTCTGATGAATCCGATAGAAATTCGTTTTTTCAATTATCTTCAGATAATAAAAGACAGACTTTTTTAAAAGAAAAATTGTATTATCCACATGGAAATGATTTGAGAATATTTTTCATTTCTGTGTAGTCATTATATCTTAGTATCGGTTTATTAGAAGTGAATTAGTTGTAAAATTTAATATAAAATAATTATTTACGTATCCTGTATTTCAGAGCGCCTTAATTCATGTTCAGTAATAATCTCTTTATCGGTATTTCTCTATATTCCTTATCTTATTTTTATCAAGATGTCGAGTTCTTTAATTTGGATTACTTATGAAGGCCTTCTTTCATACGAAAAGAGTTTTTTGCCAGCCTTTTTTCATTCAATAATTTTTTTCAAAATTTAATTTTCAAATTTTATTGCGGTTTTTTTTGTAGAATTTATTTTATTCTTCTAACAAAATTATCACTTCTACAGTTTCAAAAATGTTAAGAGTGTATTATTAAAACGTAATGAGGAATATCTGACGATTATAAATAAAATTCGGTTCTCCTTGATATTCGTTAATCCGGCTCTGAAGTCGCATGAAAATACATGAACTATGCTACAGTGGGTCTTTAAACTCCTCGTATATTTAAAAAATATATTATCCAAAGTTATATTTTTATTATGAAAATAATATTATTATTTTTAAAAAAATCATAAATTCATAATAATAAATACGTGTAAATTACAATTATATAAAATAAAAAAATAAAGTCTAGACTGAGATATTATTTGAGATAGTATTTTTACAGAAACTGCAGTATGGAGAATAAATTTAAACTAATTAAAGAAATAATTAAATTTAACTAATAATTACTTACTGGAAGGATAAGAGTAAAACAAATATAATAGAAAAAAAAATATCGTAAAGAAAAGGGAAGTAAGAGTGCAGTGAACTGTATTTTTACATCGTAACACAAAACACAAATAAGAAAGAATGCAATGTGTTCTATTTATATATATATATATATATATATATATAGAGAGAGAGAGAGAGAGAGAGAGTGAGAGAGTGTGTGAGGGAGAGAGAGTGATTGAGTGATACAGTAATGTTGCTGTGTTAAAAGTCCAGCTGTGCAAGAGTTGGCACAAGCAATTGTTGAAGAAAAGCTATATATCACCTTGTAAATTATTCAGTATGAAGAAAACCCAATGGCAACTTATTTTCCAGTCACTAGTTCTGGTATCCTACAATACTAGGTCACTTCAATGGGTTTTAACTTTCGTGTTTTTTATCTTAGAGCACTGGATATTATAAAGTAAAAATAAAAAAAAAGAAATCTTAAAAGAAAAACAATTTTTTAATGGTATCTTTAAAATTGATGATATTTTTTTAGAAAAGGATATTATATTTTAAGTCCTTTCTTAAATATCATTGGTTAACTTTATTTTTAGTAGGAAAGAAAAACAAGAACCGGAATTTAGAAAAGAATAAAATTTAGTATTTTAGGAATTTCGATAAAACTCAACGTAAAGCAAAAAGATGTTTTAATTTTTATAAATATTAGATATAATATTACTAGTGTAAAAAATGGATAGCAAAACGGATGCTTTCCATTACATTGTCTTGGATCTTTCAAACCAACCGCTTTAAAAATTAAATGTTTTTATTAAAATATTGCAGTAAATTTCAAATTATTTTATTATTTTACCAGTCAGTAATATTAAGAATGCCCCTTAAGAAAGAAATGCTATTGTTGACAATTTCTCTTATTTTTTTAATCAATTAAGATTCAAAATCGCTGTAATATTGAAGTAGATCTGTTAAAATTTTGATCTAGAAAACTGATAAGTGTACATGCAGTTACGACACTAAATTTTTGGGGAAGCCAGGTGAGGGAATCTAAAATCGATGATTTCTCAATATTTTTGTATAATCTATTTAGACATCTTAGTTAAATTATTGAGAATTAAACTTAAACGATTTTTATTTTAGGTCAGCTATTATCCATCAGTCACTGAATAGAAAATAAATCTGTCAAAATTTACGCATTTATATTGTATATATTTACGGTCTTTAATTACAAACTGAAATTAATTTTCTAATGATCAAGTAAACCTAATTTTTATCAACCGTCCTTGAAACTTTGGGGTACTGCCAATTTCTCCGGTTTTGCAGAATTAACATAAACCGTATGCTTCTTTATTTTACTCTCAATTTTCTTTCAGTTTGTCGTACGCATCCCCAATTGCTATAATTATTTTAATCCGGTTTTTTGAGGGGTTTAATTTTAATTCAGCATTCTGGAGGGTAGTGGCTAATTTCTTAGATGAAGCCACAGTATAAAATTAAAGTTATAATTTTTTAACATATACCTTGCTTTTACACGGAGGAAAATTTTCAATTTGTTTTGAAAAAAATCGAAATGCCGATCTAGTTTTAGATTTTAATTACATATTTTTCTAATTAAAACATTATTGCTTTAGTAATCTCTTTCAAACGTGTATTAACGAAGGTGTATTTTTTTGATAATTTCATAATTTAGTCAGCAATCGTTATTTGAATACATATTTTATAATCATTATTGTAAATAATATATGCTTTATTTATTATTTTCACATTTTTACATCTATTTTGAAAATTAATTTTTCTGTAATTGTAAATTGGTGTGTTAATATGCATAAATATTAGGGGTACTCGAGCTGTTTTTTAGATATCATATTAATATTTTTAAAAAATGAAAAAAAAACAAGAAACTGTATTTCATACTGAAAAGAACAAAAAAAAAAACATATATATTTTCACTAAAATATTATAATTCCTTCTAGGTTTTAGTGGGAGTTAATGTAAATTGTTCTGATATTTTTTATTGTTTTTCTTTGTCTCATGAAAAAAAAACAAATTGTTTTTATGCATTTGTTCAGCCTTGTCAGAGAGTTTGTGTGTGTGTGTGTGTGTGTGTGTGTGTGTGTGTGTGTGTGTGTGTGTGTGTGTGTGTGTGTGTGTGTGTGTGTGTTTGTGAGTGTGTGTGTGTGTGTGTGTGTGTGTGTGTGTGTGTGTGTGTGTGTGTGTGTATGCGTGCGTGTATGTGTGCGTGTGTGTGTATATATACACACAAACACACACGCACACATATTCAATGCAAACATCTATATGTTTGCAGTACAATGCTACTCCTCCTCTATGAATCATGAGACCTTGCCGATGGTGAGGGGGCTTGAGTGCTCAGGGATACAGAGTAGCTGGACCGAAGGTGCAACCATAATCGGAGAGGTATCTGTTGAGAGCCAGACTAAGGAATGATTCCTGAAAGAGGGCAGCAGCTCTTTCAGTAGTTGTTAGGGGCGTGAGTCAGGACGACTTAAACGGCCGTATCAACATCACTCAGTCCTCTGAGTACTGCGCAGCTGAAAGCAATGGAAAACTACAGCTGCTTTTTTTCCAAGAAAATGTGGCTCTCTGCATTTTCACATAGCAATAATGGAGGCGCCTTCCTTGGTAAAATATTCCGTAGGTAAAATAGTCCCCCGTTCGGATCTCCGGGTGGGGACTACTAAGGAAGGGGTCACCAGAAAATTAAAAAATAACATTCTACGAGTCGGAGCGTGGAATGTTAGAAGCTTGAAAAGGGTTGGTAGGCTAGAAAATTTAAAAAGGGAAATGGGTAGGACAAATGTGGATATAGTAGGAATTAGTGAGGTTCGGTGGGAAGAGGAAGGCGACTTTTGGTCAGGTGATTTTAGAGTAATTAACTCACCGTCAAATAATGGGCAGGCAGGAGTAGGTTTCGTGATGAACAAGAAGATAGGGAGGAGAGTGGAGTATTTCAAAACGCATAGCGATAGAATCATTGTAATAAGGATAAAATCAAAACCTAAACCGACAACGATTGTTAACGTCTATATGCCTACAAGCGCCCATGATGATGATGAGGTAGAGTGTGTATACGAAGAGATTGATGAAGCAATTAAACACGTAAAAGGAGATGAAAATTTAATAATAGTTGGAGATTGGAATGCAAGCATTGGAAAAGGCAAGGAAGGAAATATAGTGGGTGAATACGGGCTGGGCAAAAGGAATGAAAGAGGGGACCGACTTATAGAGTTTTGCACAAAGTATAATTTAGTAATTGCCAACACCCAATTTAAAAATCATAATAGAAGAATATACACTTGGAAAAAGCCAGGCGATACTGGAAGGTATCAGATAGATTATATCATGGTTAAGCAAAGATTTAGAAATCAACTCGTTGACTGCAAAACTTACCCTGGAGCAGACATTGATAGCGACCATAATTTGGTGATAAAGAAATGTAGATTGGGGTATAAAAACCTGAAGAAAAGGTGTCAGATGAATCGGTGGAATTTAGAGAAGCTTGAGGATGAGGAGGTAAAGAAGATTTTTGAGGAGGACATCGCAAGAGGTCTGAGTAAAAAAGATAAGGTAGAAAATGTAGAAGAAGAATGGGAGAATGTTAAAAAGGAAATTCTTAAATCAGCAGAAGCAAACTTAGGCGGAATAAAGAGAACCGGTAGAAAACCTTGGGTTTCAGACGATATATTGCAGCTGATGGATGAACGTAGAAAATATAAGAATGCTAGTGATGAAGAAAGTAAAAGGAACTATCGGAAATTAAGAAATGCTATAAACAGGAAGTGCAAACTGGTGAAAGAAGAGTGGATTAAAGAAAAGTGTTCAGAAGTGGAAAGAGAAATGAACATTGGTAAAATAGACGGAGCATACAGGAAAGTTAAGGAAAATTTTGGGGTACATAAATTAAAATCTAATAATGTGTTAAACAAAGATGGTACACCAATATACAATACGAAAGGTAAAGTCGATAGATGGGTGGAATATATTGAAGAGTTATACGGAGGAAATGAATTAGAAAATGGTGTAATAGAGGTAGAAGAGGAAGTTGAGGAGGATGAAATGGGAGAAACAATACTGAGATCTGAATTTAAGAGAGCATTAAAAGATTTAAATGGCAGAAAGGCTCCTGGAATAGACGGAATACCTGTAGAATTACTGCGCAGTGCAGGTGAGGAAGCGATTGATAGATTATACAAACTGGTGTGTAATATTTATGAAAATGGGGAATTTCCATCAGACTTCAAAAAAAGTGTTATAGTTATGATACCAAAGAAAGCAGGGGCAGAAAAATGTGAAGAATACAGAACAATTAGTTTAACTAGTCATGCATCAAAAATCTTAACTAGAATTTTATACAGAAGAATTGAGAGGAGAGTGGAAGAAGTGTTAGGAGGACAAGAAGAGGACAAGGGAAGCAATTTTAGGCCTCAGATTAATAGTAGAAGGAAGATTAAAGAAAAAGAAACCAACATACTTGGCGTTTATAGACCTAGAAAAGGCTTTCGATAACGTAGACTGGAATAAAATGTTCAGCATTTTAAAAAAATTAGGGTTCAAATACAGAGATAGAAGAACAATTGCTAACATGTACAGGAACCAAACAGCAACAATAACAATTGAAGAACATAAGAAAGAAGCCCTAATAAGAAAGGGAGTCCGACAAGGATGTTCCCTATCTCCGTTACTTTTTAATCTTTACATGGAACTAGCAGTTAATGATGTTAAAGAACAATTTAGATTCGGAGTAACAGTACAAGGTGAAAAGATAAAGATGCTACGATTTGCTGATGATATAGTAATTCTAGCCGAGAGTAAAAAGGATTTAGAAGAAACAATGCACGGCATAGATGAAGTCCTACGCAAGAACTATCGCATGAAAATAAACAAGAACAAAACAAAAGTAATGAAATGTAGTAGAAATAACAAAGATGGACCGCTGAATGTGAAAATAGGAGGAGAAAAGATTATGGAGGTAGAAGAATTTTGTTATTTGGGAAGTAAAATTACTAAAGATGGACGAAGCAGGAGCGATATAAAATGCCGAATAGCACAAGCTAAACGAGCCTTCAGTAAGAAATATAATTTGTTTACATCAAAAATTAATTTAAATGTCAGGAAAAGATTTTTGAAAGTGTATGTTTGGAGTGTCGCTTTATATGGAAGTGAAACTTGGACGATCGGAGTATCTGAGAAGAAAAGATTAGAAGCTTTTGAAATGTGGTGCTATAGGAGAATGTTAAAAATCAGATGGGTGGATAAAGTGACAAATGAAGAGGTATTGCGGCAAATAGAAGAAGAAAGAAGCATTTGGAAAAATATAGTTAAAAGAAGACAGACTTATAGGCCACATACTAAGGCATCCTGGAATAGTCGCTTTAATATTGGAAGGACAGGTAGAAGGGAAAAATTGTGTAGGCAGGCCACGTTTGGAGTATGTAAAACAAATTGTTGGGGATGTAGGATGTAGAGGGTATACTGAAATGAAACGACTAGCACTAGATAGGGAATCTTGGAGAGCTGCATCAAACCAGTCAAATGACTGAAGACAAAAAAAAAAAAAAAAAAAACAATGCTACATTTTTAAATATATTACATATTAAACTAGTGACTTCACGGAAAAAAATATCAAATATTACTTTTTCATTTTATTTGTATATTTTTGAATATTAGCTTATTTATTTAGAAATATGCATATTCAAAAATTTAGGTAAATCACATTTACTTGTAACTTGTTCGATTATTTTGACATCCTAGTACGAAGTAAAGGAAGAATTTGGATCGCAAAACACTTCAGTTTTCATATTTCAACGGAAATGTCGATTTTGACCAACTCTGAATCCATTTTGACTAGTTTCGGCGTGATATGTGACGTATGTATCTCTCATAACTCAAAAACGATTAGCCCTAGGATGTTGAAATTTTGAATTTAGCACTGTTGTAACATCTATTTTTTATTGCATTCGAAATTAAAATTAAAATTTAAATTAATGAAATATTTAGATCTTAAAGGGAAGGCACATCGGTTCGAATCAGACTTCATCTCCTTTTGGTTTTTTTTAACTTTTTTCTTTTTTAATTTAAATATATTGATTTAATAATTATTAATCCTTGATTGTAAAAAAACTTTTACAATAAATAATAATTCATTGATAAAAAAAAAATGAAAAACTATTAGTGAAATAAATTAGAAGTAAAATAAAAAAAAATAAAAATAATAGATTTGGTGAAACATCTAATTATTTGATGTTGATTGAAAATTAATTTAGAGTGATATTATTTTTGGATTTTCATAGCTAATTCTTATAAAAATTGTAATTTTATTTTTAAAAAAATAATTTTATTTATTTGTTTGACAGAAGAATAAAATACATTTTTGAATTGTATTCAATTTAAAATGATTGTTGATTTTTTTTTTTTTTACTTCTGGTGCGTAATATGCACAAGATTTCTGGTGTGTCGTATAAATAAAATTTTAATAATAATTAAACTATTCCGTTTAGTGAACTCCTGTATACTGGTTACAAATATTAATTTTGACCTTACGGTGTAGAATAATCAGTTTTTATTATTGGATTATTTCGTAAACAATTTATCTAAAGAGTGATCCCTTGATCACTTGACTTAAAAGTCCCTTGACTTTTACTTTAACCTAATATATCAGCTAAGATTGTTGAATTAATAACTGTATAAATATTTGTTAATTAAAACTAATATTTTAGCAATTGTGTAACTGTCCACTTTTATTAAAGAATTAGAAGAGGATCGTATCTTATTTTCAAATGAAATAAGTTTAAATGAAGTGCACAAAAAATGTGTATATGTAATTTAATAGACGTAGAAGGCAATCATGTGGTGTTCACATCAGATTTTTGTTTTTTTATTATAATACTTTCATTTAATTAGTGCTTTAAAATTTATTTTGTCTGTGTGTTTCTCTTTTATTAAAATTATATTAAATATATCTTGTTAGGCTCTGATTTAAAAAAAAAAATATAACATTTTATAGTATTTCTATTAAATTGGAGAGAAAATCCGCCGGTTTGGTTCAAGGAATAGATTGCATGAAGCGTGTATGTTACAGGCTTAAAGGATTGACAGAAAAAAATAAATTCATGCATTTTCACCTTATAATATGTAGTATAGACTATCCAAGATAGGTGATGGACACAATTAATAAAGAGGCGACTCAAAAGAAAGTGGCAATGCTACAGGGAACTGAAAACAGAACATCCCTCAACAGGGCTGCACGCAGATCGAAGAGACTTCTGAAGAACATTAAGAATGAGACTTTCAAAGACTATGCTGAGAATCTTTCTCGATTGGATAGGGATTAATGCACTTTGTGGAAAGCCACGAGAGGAGTTTAGCGATCTACTTCATCGTTCCCTCCATTAAAGCGTCTGATGAGCCGCGAGTTAGGAGCGATAGGGAAAAAGCCGATCTATTTGCTACATATCTTAGCAAAGTATTTCTCCTACACTACTGACGAAGCCCTAACGATAAGAAATAATTGACTTCTTGAAAAGTCCAATGCCTTTAAGTCTGCTGATTAGGTTATTTCAACGAGGGTGGTACTACGAACAGTAAAACTAGGGCAACGGTCAAAGAAAGCACCAGGTTTTGACTTGATGGCTTATAAAATGCTAGTTATGCTCCCGTTCGAGGCCATCAAGTACATTTCACCGGCATCATCGAACTTCCATCATCATCTTACTTTGATGTACGGAAAATTGTACTTCCCATCAGAGTGGAAGGTGTCTCAAGTAGTGAAGATTCCGAAACCAGGTAAACTTGCACACGACGTGTCTTCCTACGGACCAATAAGCCTTTTACCGATTCTGTCGAAGGTGTTTGAGAAACTGTTTCTTCGAAGACATTCCAGATCACGATTTGGATTCAGAAGTGGACATTCTACCCTTGAACAAACGTACAATGTTATCGATGTCCTCACGAAGTGACTAGAAGAGAAGAGGTTCTGTTCGGCGGCCTTCTAGGAAGTTCGGCAGGTCTTTGACAAGGTATGGCTGGTCTGCTGCCTTCTCATCTGAAATGCAGCCTTTCCCAACCCTTCTACCTGGTTTTGTGTAACTATCTCAAGGGACAATAACCTAATAATTAAAAAAAAAGCTGAATTTTACGTACATAATATAGTTTTTTCTTTTTATAATTTAACAAGAAAATTGTGATTTTATTTTTCAATTGTACTTATTTTTTATGAATTCTAGTGGATGAAAATAATATTTGAACTTCCTGAAAAAAAAATTAATAAGTAGATTTTAAAACTAGTTTAATCAACGTCAATGAGTTATTTTAAATTTCAGCTTTTTGGCGTTGGTAGAAGACAAAAGATTGATAACAGCTAATCTGGTTATTATATAAATATAATATATATGTCACCTTAATATAAAACGACATAATATTATATAAGTTTTTTTTTTTACTTAAGTAATTTACTGGTATAATTTGCCTTGCGACTGACGTTACTGGATAAGACCGATCGAAATCTGAATAATTTTATAGACCGTTATGGATAATATAAAAACGAAAATACTCGTAATTATTTAAATTTCTTGATAAATGCGAGAAAGTGATAAATATAACTAAAAGAGGAAGAATAAAAAAAAGAGTTGTATGCAGTATAAGTTTTTGTATAAGTCTCGGTTTCACGGTGGGAGAAATTGGAAGCGAGGTTTGAAAGTATCGCAACATATAGTGTTCTTGCTTAGTTGCACCGATGAAGGAAGCAAACAAGTAAAGGGTCGGTCTGTCTCTGAATTGTTAACTCCCTGAACCGCGACCTGCTATTGTTCCACAGACTGCCTAGAGGCATCGTGTAAAGTATTTTGTAGCGATAAGGGATGGAAGAAGGGTAAAATTGATGTTTCACTCCTCGCAACATGCTGCTACAATACCCGTTCCTCGTTTTAGCCCCTCTTCGTGGCATTTCACTCTTTCTACTCGACTTTCTATTCTATTTCCCCTCCGCTCTATACACTTACATTAAACCGTTCTTGTTTCTTCAGCAATCCAACCGATTGTTTCTTTTGAAAAACCTTTATAGAAACAATTGTTACTCAAACTGTTTAACATTTATTATATTAGTTTATTAACATTAAAATTATCGCGAAAAACTTTTTTTATACGTATAAATAAATAAATATTTCAAATACAGAGTATATTTAAATATGTAATATCTAATAACACTAAATACCTTTAAAAAGAAATGGATACATATATTATATATAAGCGCCTCGCTGGACTAAGTTTTCAGTATATATGTAGATAAAGGGGACTGTTTTTCTTTTATATTTGGGTGAAAAAACTTAAATATTTATTTTTTTGTTTTATTAAAAAAAGAAGAAATTATACTAAATCGGTTTGGCTTCCGTTAAGTAAAATAAAGTGCAAATTTTATCGCAGCTATGATATGACTTAAATATACGCTACAGCGTAAGCTTTATCGCATAAATTGTTAACTGCTAACACAGCTACGATATATTTTAACCGGCATATAATCGCTTCAGCAATAGAATCTCTGAAATTTATAAATGCTTAATTTAAATTTATATCTTGTTTCAAATTTTGAAATCGGTAATATTTTTATCGCAACATTTTTAATAATATATAAACCTCATCCAGAACAGAAACCAAAACCTATAAAATAGAAACGGATTTTCAAATATAAGTAAATTCGTTCTAATAAATGTAATTCGTCAAAATTTGTAATATTTTATCTTAGTTAGAAATAAATTACAATTTTTACCTAAATTTAGCCTATTAAAAACATTATTTCACAAAAAAAATTTTTATCGTATTTAAATAAATATACTTTATTTTTATCAAAGCATTGTAAAAATAATAATATTAGTCAAAATAAAGTTTCCGGACTGATATAAATTAAATTGAAGTTAATTAACAATCCATTCAATAGGTGAATGAATTGTGACGTTCGCTTACACGATTATTATTGACTTCCTCTTAAAAGTCGGTATCGGTGTTGTACCTTTTATATATATTATTATACTATTACGATAAAACTTTTATCGATCTGAAAAATTCGTTAACGAATAGACTTCTCGCCAGATTAATAATTTAGCTGGTCATAAAAACCGGTACAGCACGAAGTGGTTTTATAAATAGATTCGTTAAATTTAATTAAAATTTATTAACTTTTTTAAATAATAATTTATTTAATTTTTCGGAAAAGAAATTACAGTTTCAATTTTTAAGAGGTGCGAGTAAAATTATACGGATACTTTGCTTAAACATGTTAATAATACCCTTGTAGTAAAGGTAACTAAATTGACAAGGTATTTAACCTGAATCGCTTGTATTATAGACCTTTAATTGAATACAGTTTATAGATTTTAAAAAGCTAACTTAAATCAGCTCATTACCTGTCGGTACATACAACACCGAGAATTTTACTATAAGAAAATGACAATTCAAAACATTTCATTATCGACTATAAGCTCGAGTTATAAAATTCAGAGATAAAATAAAACAGTTTAAATAAACGTAGTTTTAATATATTGAATCTTATATTAATGTGACAAAATGTTAGGTTCACATTTCACGTATGAAACTATTAAATTCTTGTATTTAATATTAAGTATGAAGATTTAACGAAATAAAAAAATTACGATTAAATTAATTCAGGAAATTGTCAACTGGTGTCAACAGGTGAACATTGTTACCTGGTTAGAGCAAAAAAGGAAACTCATTGACGTTTTTATAAAAGAAAGTAAAACCGTACCCAAACGGGTAATAAAAATAACAAATATTGACCGATCGTAGATCGTAATTAAGAATGTTACCGTATGAGGAAGTTATAATGGAAACCCGATGTTACAGAACTCTACGTTGGAAGTATCTTATACTACGCCAAATCGGCACGTACAGAGGCAGTGCAGCGAGGACGCCCGATAAGATCGAAAATTTAGGAAATACAAATAATGTGGAACGATAAAGATATATCAGGAAGTACATCTCGCTGCAAACATTTTATAAATCCCAGGTGAACCGCCGGTTTCCAGCAGATATCTTTTAAAATTTTCTATTCCTACGAAAGCGTAAGAAAATCACTTTGTAGATTGTACAATAAAAATTGCAGACGTGCAGAGTTATTCAGATAGAACTTTCTTTTTAGATATAAAAAGATTATGTCAAAAAACGTTATCCTTCCTGAAAATTCAATTGAGATATATATAAGTGTGATATTTATTTTATTTTAGGACAGACTCTATGATGATATTTAATTTTTAAAAAGATGCCGTTAAAAATGAATAATTGATCGAACGCTTCTTTTATAACTAGGTTAATATTTGAATAGTTCTGAAAAGATTACATATATACATATCAGAGTTAAATCGTTGTGGACTACAAAAACTCAAAGGTTTGTTAATGCAAAGTAATTCATACTGACCTCAAAACCAATATTGTTACGCGCATTTGTAATATAGTATATCAGTTTCAATATAAACTATATTTATATCTAACAGTGTAAGAACAATTAAACTGACGGAGGAGGATTCTGTATTGTAAGAAATAGACAAACCAAATATATTACGATATCCGTAAAAATAAACGAATGCATGCTTACGCGTATAACGTAAAGTAATTTAGAAAAAGAAAAAAAATATATTGTATGTTTTTATTATTGGGTAATTTTTTTACTTTGCCTTCTAGATAGCGCTATAGCAGAGCTGTAGCTCTAGAAGGGAAAGTATTGTATTCGGTCCGATTCGGGCATATGCGGTTTTTACCGGATCTTGACGTTTTGACACCTAAGGAACCTAAAAAACCGGATGAAAATTTTCCGGATGTTAATGTTCGTATGTACGGGTGTGTGTTCGGTGTTGGCTGTAAATCACCTTATATCTCCAGAATTATGGACCGATTTTGTCCAAACTTGGCCAGATTACTTCTACATATGGGGCATTGATGCCGTTAAATTTTCAACTTAAAAAGTCAAGGGAGTGAGGCTGTAGAGCTAGGTCATTCTCAGTGTCTCGAGATTTCGTCTAAGTAAGGTTATATTTTTCTTATGTACATCTGTTAACGATTGAAAAATAACAATGTTTGCAAAAAAAATTTGCAAAATCGCACCCCCACCCCAAAAAATGCTGTAAACTACTGCTATGTAGTGACGTCACAGGTGAACGGTAAAATTAAATAAATTAATAATATTTAAAGTGTAACTCGAGGCTGGGTCTCGAACTCGATCGCCCGTTTGACTTGGTACCTGGTGCGTTAATGCTCGTGGCTACATCAGTCTGCCGACCGTACAAGAGAAATTTTTTCTATAAGTTGTGAAATTACATTAGTTTAGTTAGTGCCGACCGTCGCCGCTAGTACCGCCACACCCGCGCGAATTAAATACTACGTGACGCGCGCTTTAGTTAGAATCATTGAATTAAATAAACGAAAAAATATTATATTTAAATAAAATGATAAATATTCTAAATTAAGTTGTGTGTGTAAGCCGTGCATCAGAAACAACCCACAGTTATAGGAGCTGTGCTGTCAGCTTTTTTTTACATTGAAGTTATTCCTTTTTAATGTAATTCATTTATTATTCAACGTATAAATTGCTGAATAAAAAAAAGTTAGCAGATAGTTTCTTAAATAATCAAATTATTAAAATTACGTATTAACTTGACCTGTCTAGGAATTTACCTATTTTATCCGTAATTTAAGCGAAAAACTAATTTGTTACCGATTTTCGTATTTTATAATTAAATAATTGTTAATTAGGTAACTTGTTATTTCCACAAGAAATTCCTATATTATCCCCTATAAAATTACAATAATTAAATTTGCATTAAACTTAAACCTGTAGAAGATTCCCCATTTTTTAACCGTAGTTAAACTGTACAATTATTTTTCACTGTAATTAATTTTTTTATAAGAATAAATAAATTCTTATTTATTTATCATCTACTGTAAGTAAAAGTTGTTTAAACGTATAAAAATATATTTCTTTAAGTGCTTGATTTGTAAAAATAACTTTCTATTGATGAGCGAAGTGAGATTCCTTTCTGAACACAAATTTTTGGCTTTAATTTAGAGGAATAGTTAAGGCAAATCACATTTCCGAAATTTATACAAATTTTAAAGAAATTTCTTTATTTTTATATTTAACGACAAGTAGGCAAAAACATTTTATAAAATTTTCCATCTTACACGTAAACTTGCGATCATTGTACCTACTGATAAAGCCCCAGTTGTTAGCCGAATAGCCTACAAAAAAGTAATATTTGTACATATTATTATTAATTTGTTTTATATTTATCGTACTTACTATACACAAAAAAAGTAATACTAATAATTACATACGGATATAGCCAAAGTACTTACTCGACAGATATCGGTTTAGTGTTACCCAGTGTTTCTGGATCGGTACTTACAATATTTATACATGATACAGTCGTCGTAAGTAATTAATTATAACTGTCTGGATCGGAGTTTTTCGCCAATACTTTATTTTTTTAATGTTCCAGCACCACCCGCTAATGGTGTGGGATCATACTGCACTGTTTAAAAAACTTTATCCAAATTCGGGCTCTCGGTCCAAACACTCGTACATTATACACTCACTTGCTACATATATATATAAAATAATAAAATATACGAGTGTAATTGAGAACCTTATCCTTTTCTAAGTCGGTTAAAAATTAGTAATTCAACGTACTATTTGTGAGTAAAACTTACTAGTAATTATACAATTTCTCGTAATTGTATTTGCGGTTATGATACTTAGAACCATAACCGTACTTGTTTAAATTTACGTACGATTTTATTTCTTCGGAAAAAAAAAATATATATATTTGTTCTTCGAGGTTATGGGTTTCGACTACTTTGGTCATTAGCCCTTTTCCCAAACAAAAAAAAGAAGAAAAATACCCAAATACTTTCAGACTTTGATATTAAGAACTAAAGACTATTAAATCATTTTTGATGATAAAACATATTACAAACTATGAAAATCCTGATTCGTAAACATATCACATTTTTTTATCGCCTAGGCTTTCCTTTCGGCCATTCTTTCTTACATCTTTCCTCTATCTTCCTTATGGCCTCCACTTCTGATGTCAGGGTGTCTGAGGCTTCAGTCATGGTATCTTCTTCCGTTTCAGATACCAGTGATGTTCTGCGGTCGGCAGCAAGTGATGCCGACCTAGATGGAGTGGTTAGCATGGTTATTAATGTGTCCAAACTTGATGCACTCTCCAAGGTGATATTTGGAGCGACTGAAGTACTTGCCTTCTCCGTAGCTGCCTTATGGGCTTTTAAAGGTTCGATAGTGCATGTTTTACAGTCTGTGTAAAGGCCTTCTTTATTGTAAGTTGTACCTGCATCGCACTAAACTGAGGCTTTTTCTGCACCCTAGTCACACATTCATTCGCTTTATGACCACCAGCACAATTTGTTATCTCCCAAGTAAATTCAAAAATTTGAATTAAAAATGGGCTGACTTTCTGGAATTTTCCGTTCTCTCTCGTAATCACTAGGTGCCTTGGTCTGAGCACATTGTTGCTAAAGACAACTTGTTGACTCCTCGAATCTTTCCTAAGTCGGTCTGTATCTTTCGACTTCGTTTCATTTTCGCTTCTGTCGAATCGGCTGTTTCTAAAAGAGGGTGTTTACGCCAAGTTGAGTTGTTCAAGATTCTGCATGGAAGATGATCCCTTCTGTTGCAAGGCTAGCGGCCGGGGTACACCCCCCTCCAGGGCTACTAACCTTGAAGGACCGACCCGGTACTCCGGTAGAACCGGCGCATGTCCCGACAGAGAACGGATACGCAATCTCTGCAGCGACTCCAGGCCACAATTCACCGAAGCTTTCAGAGCTCCATACACCGACATACATAGGGACCTTAGCTACATCCTTCCCATCGCAGGGGGCATGTGGACCACGGAAGGGTCTCCGTTACACCTGCAATAACATCGACCCGGGCCGCCACATCTCCAGCTCTAAAGTTAGTATGACTCGATTTTCGAATCGTTTTCAGAAGTACATGATCTGCAGGTGGCCGAAAAATTTCAATCCAACCTATTGACCTGAAGGTGGAGGTCAGGTCAAAAAAAATGATCACGTTTTCGAGGAAAATACTTGGAGCCCGGTTAGCCAGGTGTATATATTATACTTATGTATATCTGTTGCAGTTTTGGACTTTAAATTTTTTGTAGAATTAAAAGTCCAGAATTTTTTAAATTATTATTATTATTTGAATTAAAAATATTATTTTTTAGATTTTTGTAAAAAAAAATAATAAAAATAACGGGGTTATTTTTATTAAAAATTAATTAAGGTAAAAAAATAATTATTTGCGTTAAAAATCATGAATAAAAACGAAAGGTTATACAGTAGTTAAAAATATTGATATTTTGAATTTCTGTTATATATATTTACGAAGCGAATGCATTGCATATACTAAAATAAAAATTTCATGTAGATAATAAAATTTACTACCTCGTATTAACTTAAATGAGAAAATTAATTTAAGACAAATTATATTTGTCAATAAATTACATTTATTTTATAACTTTTATTATTTTGTAATCTAATTTTGTTTATAATTAATTCCCTCGATAGACAATTCAAGAACAATATATGATTTTGATTATTATAAAAACAGAATACATTATCATGTGTGTTTTACGGTTTAAAAGATAAATAACATCAAACAGAATTTTTTGTAAGATAAGTTGGGTATTAACGTTTTACGGATATTGAAATTGATCCTCATAGTAGTACGGTTAAAAATGAAAAAAATAAGAAATGAAGTCGACTATTTCGTGTTTGTTTTCTGTTAAATCCGAACAGATATTAGATATGTAATGTATCCGTATTTAGATTGTACATAGGTTTGTATATGCATATATATTCGCACTACTCGGGGTTACGTGTTCGTATGTAAATTGTTACAACCCGTTATTACCATCGGGAGGTAACTACATAACGTAATGATTACGTCATAATATCACGTGATCATATTCTGCTGTCATTCATGTCTTACATAAATTAATGTTGTCAAATAAGCTAGTAAAATCCATTTCACTCTACAGTGTTTGTTTTATGATATTTCCGTATGACTGACAGCAAATAACGAAGCGTGTTAGTTTGAATCGTCCAGTTAGTTTGAATTGTCTAGTTCTTGTCAAACTACCAGAAAAGTGGGGATTTATAATTGAAATGTACTATTTTTCTTGATTTTTTGGAAGTCGTTTTATACGAATTATACAGTTTATAATATTATATAATTAATTATTTTTTAATAAAATACTAATTAATCGAAACCTTAAATATTCCGCGTGAGCAGTTCATTTATTTGAAGAATAATTTACAGTTTATTTAGGAATAGAAATTAAAAACCGACTGTTTTTTTACGGAGTGTGTTGGTTGTTTGTCCTTGTTACCGTACTAATAAAAGAAGTACGTAAGGTTACTTTAATCTATTCACAAATATTATTTATCTAAAAATTAAATTTATTACACCACCGCATCATCTGCTACCAAATTAAATAATATGTGCGTTCATTCAGAGAATAAATATCTTGGAAACTGACTGTCAGAATTTCACGAAGGATACGTAGATATTTAATTTTTAATATTAGTTCATTACACTTAAAAATGAAGGAAGAAACTAGGGAGGAGGCTCAAAATTGCCAGATTTCTTTATACGAGTAAATTATTTCCAAGTATAAATTATTTCCTTGGTTCTGGCCTGTAATACAAGTTGAAAAACAGCCTACTTCAACCGTATTACTTGGTTCTGCGTAGCTGCCTGTATGGTCTTTACTATTTGAATTGGAGCAAATCCACGGATGACTGAAAAGATGAAAGGTTAGGGTTAATCATGGGAAATCGAGTCGTGTGACATTTGCAATGAGGAGAGGAGACTGCCCACGGATCCATTTCGTTGGAGTTCACATACCGTATGCTCAAAGACTAAGGTTCACTATTCATCCTGGTATTCGTCTGAAGCGGAAGGTCCATGTAAGCAAAAAGAGAAAAAAACTGTTTATTAAGTTTAAGGACATATACCGGTTACTGGAAAACGAGGTCACAGCTTTCACTATCCGACAAATAATTACTGTACACGACGATCCTGAAACCGATTTGAACTTATGGAATCCAAGCTCTGGGGGTATAGCAAGCAGCGGCAACGTCAAAATTACACAGCGATTCCAAAATAAAGCATCGCAGAGGGCGTCGGTTTATAAGAAACAGTGAAATCCACGAATATCTGGGTTCACTGTATGTGCGAAAAGGAATACAGCGATTCGGTACAAAATATAAATTGCGGCTAAACAACCACGTGAACTGTTTCATTATTTTCTAGAAGCCACCATTTTTTTGGCCACTATTTTCTACAAGATTAATTCTTTAGAAAATAGTGAAGACGTTAGAAAGCTAATACGATCCTACGTGTTGGACCTTGGTGATTTTATGCTATTAAGTTGGAGCTGCTTCAACTTAGTGTTACTTATCATATCTATCTTTCACTTCGTTCAGTTTTAATTATTATTCTTTCATTAATAATTGTACCTTTATTTAAATTTCTTTCTCTCATTTATGAATTCTTATGATTATTTTTGTTTTGTGTTTTCTGGTTTTACTTTACGTATTTATTTACATTAAATGTTTTGAATAGGATTATAATCCTGTATTGTATAGGATATTGGTTTGTAATTTTTGAAGAACTTCGATGGAAACCTCTCTACATGTGATTGTATGCGATCGTATTTAGTTATGGTTTCTGAAATAGTGTAACTGATTGTAAATTTTATTTTGAGGAAAAGAGATCAAGTTACAAACTTTGTGATTTATAATTAGAAAAAATAAGTTTTTCTGAATTAAAGCTGTCATAACAGGCTCTTTTTACAAATTTACTTATAAAAGAATATTCTTAAATAGTATCTGGAAATTTGTAAAAAGGAATTTTAAGTGAAATTGAGAGGGTAAATTGTTTTCTAAATTTTACTTTATGGAGATCGACTATTTACTTCTAATATATTATTCTGTAATCGAATAGTAGTCTATTAATATAAAGGGAAATCGAGTTACAGACCGTTTGCACTATGGACCTTACTGAAAACATTTTTTTATTCATGTCAAATATCTTGACAAATATTTCACTAATTATTCTATTTATCGAATGTTCCTCATTAGTTTAAAAAATGTTATCAAACTAGATTAAAAAAAGATTTTGATGCTCAGGTAAATAAGTTCACATTTCATTAATGAAGTTGTCTGTACAATATCATAATTAATTAATATTATATTGTAATTATTTTAATTGGCATCCGCTATCCTAATTAAGTTATACCGTAACAATTCGTTTGTATTAAACTTTTTATTTTGAACAGCAATATTTTATTACAATAATTATATATGTTTTTTAATAAAATATTCTCATTTTTTCGTTTAAGTACATTTACGAAGATTTTTTGCTCTTTAAACTGGATTTTTATAATAAAATAATGTGAAAAACTACAAGTGTAATAACTACTACACAAACAAAGAGTACAATGTACTAAAAATCAACAGAGCTGCACTAAATATGAAGGGGCTTCTAAAAAAAGTACTAATCAATAAATTTTTCAAATATGTATTATAAGCATTAATGCAAATTCTTATCTGTGTCAAATCACTTACGTAATAGTTCATGATTCCGAGGTTTGGTATTACAACGTTAGTGCTTGTGAATACTGAACAGAGCCGAGACAAAAAAAATGTAAATTACCTTTGTTTAATCAGTAACATTTTTATACATAATATTTTTAATACTTAATATTATTTAATATTATTATATCATTTAACCATGATTCAAGTATTTTTATTTTTTTGGTGCGTTTAACTTTTAATTTTTTCAAACAGCATTTTTTATTATATTTTTCACTTCCTTTTACGAAGTAAAGGAAGTATTGCAATAGTGAAAAATTTCGGTTTTCAGATTTCAACGGAAAACCCCATTTTGACCATCCTTGAATCCATTTTGACAAGTTTCGGCGTGACGTCTGTACGTACGTACGTATGTGTGAATGTATCTCGCATAACTCAAAAACGATTAGCCGTAGAATGTTGAAATTTTGGATTTAGGACTGCTGTAACATCTACTTGTGCACCTCTTTTTTTGATTGAAATTGACTGGAACGAAAGTATCCAAAAAGTTAAAAATATTTGGATTTTGGACTTTTTCTTAACTGAAGTAATAAGCCCTCATTGAGAGATTTTCAACGATATATTATAAGTAGTATTGTTTTCATTGGTTCCAGAGTTATAGTCAAATAAAACTTTAATTAATGAAATATTTGGATCGTACGAAGGGAAGGCACATCGGTTCGAATCCGACTTCATTACCTTTTTTTTTAAATTTAAATATATTGACTTGTTAATTTAATGTATATTGACTTTATAATAATTATTAACCTCGGATTGAAAAAAAAATCAACTTTGCATTTTAATTCAAAAATGATTACAGAGATAAAAAAAAGTTAAAAAAGGATATGTATATGAAGTCTGATTCGAAGCGATGTTTGCAAGGTTACGGATCCGATACGTTCTCACTTACACACATAACTATTTACCGATGTGAAACAAAATTAATATATAAACTAATATAAAATACTGATACGGACACTACAAAAAAATGCGATGCAATCTGGTGTCCACTTTATTAATAAATTGGAGGATCGTATCTCACTTTCAAATGAATTATGTTTAAGCGTAGCAAAAAACGTGTATATGTAATTTAATAGGCGTACAAGGAAGTCATGTGGTACCCACATCAGATTTTTTTCTGTTAACGTACTTGAAATAACTCTTATAATTTATTTAAAAAAATACTTTTATTAATCTAAAGAAAATTTACAATTACTGAATTTAGAGAAAACCAACAATCGATATTTCAATATATAAATTATATTATTACTTCTACGAACGTAAAATTTAGCCTGTAGAAATTCTAAATACTTATAACGACTAAATTTCAACTCGAAAGTATTTTCTGGTCGATTAATCGTCAACTTACATGAAATTTTTATCTATAAAAACATAATCAAGATTTTTTGAAAACTTACATTTTTTTTAAATCATAATTTTTTTGTATTTGTTTTTAAAGAATATGACATAATTTTTAAAACATCGGTTACCTTTTACGTAAATTACATCTAAATGACAATGAACATGCTTCGAAATGCATTTGCTGATTATAATCATTTGTAATGTCTAAAAAATTCACGTGTAACTAGAAATATTTTAATTTATACATCGATTTAAACATTTTTTTTAATAATATTCGTTAATTAGTGGAATTTTTTTATTTATGCTAAAGTAGTTAGAATTTTCCTTATCTAAAGGAGAATTTGATGAAATCTTCACATATTTTCATTATTAATGAAATTTTAGTTTCAAAAAGTTAATAATATTTTTACCTTGTATTACCAGTAAATTCAATATACGAGTTTTCTGTTTTTCTTATCGTAAATATCAGAGGGTGTAATCAAAATATATAACTTATTTTTTTACAATAAAAATATCACACACGTTCTTTATATATATTACTGAAATTCTTTAAGACGATCACGTAAATTCATTGTATGCTCACGCTTTTTTCCTTCTTTCTCTGTTTTCTTCAGTCATCGAGTTTTGTGGAAAAGAGATTGTTGACCCAGCCTCTCGTACGTGCCTTTTGAACTTCACTCATACAATCTGCACTCTTCTATCTCACTTTCTCTTTACAAAAAAGATTTCTCTCTTTCTTTCTTTCTTTTACCCATCCTAACTTAAAAAGCTACTACTTTAATAGTTTCTTCTTTTTATCTATTTCTTATGGTATACTCTTGTGTGTGTATATATAATCCGTTATATAATACCTTTATATCTTTTCTCGTAGGACTAATGAATTTCGGATTTTAGTTATTATATATTGTTAATTGCGAGTAGGAGTACATGTCTTTTTTCATTTATTTCTTAAAAAAAAGAATTATTATTTCTTTTTTTTAATATTTTTCTGTTAATAAAACTTATCAGGGGGTCTCTATTTTCTTATAAAAATCATGAAAATAAAATATATTAGCTAAAAAATATCTTTTATCAATACAGACGTTTTACCTCGTATTTATTTTTGAAAAAATATTACGTGTAGGTTAAAAAAAATCTCAGTATTTTTTCTAAAACTTTTTTTAAAATTTTGAAATTTAAGAAGTTCGGTAACATACGTAATGTAATGATGATTTGCTTTTAATATAGCGAAAAATATCGACTACTGACATTAATCAATAATTACTGTCGTAGTGTCTGACTGATTACTTATTATATCTGACTGTAGCTGATTATTTTAATTGGTATAAAAATAATTTACTAAGTCCTTCACCAACTGCAGCTTATTCTATTTAACGATTTGAAGTTTCATTCATCCAATAAATTGCTGTTTGTGCTTGTTAAAAGCTGTATTTTTTAAATATTATATTTGTTTTTGAAAATATTCACCGAGTCATAAATGTTTATAAAACTTACAAAACAATTTACAACAAAGACCTGTTTGAACGAAAATTAATTTTTACAACTTGTCTTTGCAATATTCTTGTCTGTAATGCATTTCGTATGTTAAGTGCCACAACCGTGCGGTTGTGGATGATCTGATTTAAGTAACAAGTCTATTAAAAAAATAAAGCTATCTTCAAGGATAATAAGTCTCATACCAGGTTTACAAGGAAACATTATAATAGTGAAGTAGTTTGCCGTGAGCCGAAAATTCAGTTCAAATCAATAAGCAACATTTAAAGACGTAGGGGCCAAATTAAAACCATTTACCGATAACTCGCTGTTCCATAAATAGGCGCCGAGCCCAAAACCCTAAAGGTTTAAGAATTATTAAAAGAGTATAATTATCCCGTTATTTAATACCACTTATATTTTTTTAAATGATTATTTTATTTTGTATATTTTAATTTTATGAACTAATAAACGAATACAAAACCTGGTTATTTGGTAATTCGTTTGAGGAAAAGCAAATGATGAGAATTTTTCTCTTTTTAATAAAAAAAAGAAAAGAATGCACAGAAACGGCGTCAATAACACCAAACTTGAGGTATGCATCGTTGGACTGCGGGAATACATGAATTAGTTTTATGAAAAGGGCAATACTGTCTTGCCATTTTAACAAATTATTTAACCATTTAAAAAAAATTTCTCAGCAATTTATTTAAAATACAATAGTTTTTATTTTTATTTCACAGAAACAATACTACACTCCTGACGAATTTTTAGATAATACTAATTAAACAAAAAAACCGAATTTTCTACGTGCTATTCACATGTGTATAAATTGTGCTCAAATAATTTTCATTAAAGCCTCCTGAATTATCATCTATTTTGTAGTTGTTTTTTGTATTTAGTATCTTCATGTATTTTACTTTAACATTATTTCATGTGTTTATATTTTAAATAATTAATATGGACTTTAAGATATGTATTTTTATTTAATATAATTAATTGACTATTTTGAGATGGTGCTTTAACCTAGGTTATTACAAGGTTTCCCTTGATTCATTCTGGAGGAATTCCTTTTATATCTGTGGAATAGCATATTTACCCATTCTTGACGCGATCTATACAGAGCGATTCCAAATTGCACGGCAATCTCTCGGAGGACGATTCTATAGCCAAAAATAAATAAAAAATTCATATAAACATAGGTCAGAGAACGGTTCATTAGCAAGTTTGGCTCGCGAATCATTTAGCCCTGATTTTTGGTCCCTCTGAGAAATTAAACCCTACTAAAATTCTTCAGATACAAATCGACGGGTAAATTTGGTGCTTCCTTATGGTTTTTGATCTAAGAAATTAAATAAATGTGGTCCCAGACCTCTATCTCACTTAGGTTTTAAGAATAACGGGGTAAAACACGATAACGTTTTGTGGAGAACACGCTTTTTTAATCTTGTAATAAAAAAACTTTGTTAATTTACCAATAAACAAATAAAAATTTCTTGTTAGCTCTATAGAGAATTTAGTTATGAGAAAATTGATGTAAATAACATCTATTAAATTAAACAAAAATTTTAAAAGTTCCTTTATAAAAAACAAAACACACCAACTACTTCAGAAAACTTGTGCGATTTTAAATAGAACAATTAACATACAAATTCTAAAAATTATAAAAATAAATTTGCTATACATCCTTCTAAAACATCAAAAATTTTTATTTTTTCATAGGCTGGCAATAATAGCTGATCAAAGATTAAGTTTAGCGTCTAGCATTTGAATATTCATTTGAGCGGTGTTTGTGCTGTTATTGTTCGGTCAGCCATTGTGACATTTGCATTCATACATATCAGCATCTGAAGTAATAACTGACAGTGGTTTCGGAGGGTAAACGGATTTATTTTAATATAATTATTATTATATTTTATAACTAGATAAATAAAAATTAAACACTGTTTAAGTTATAAAATATAACAACGCATTGTAATTTCTTCAGAGGAACAGTTTGGTCAGTACTGGACCCGAAGTTTTGAGCGATTTGACGAATGCAATTCTTCAAGCCGCAACTCAGAATCTGAAGAATTCAAAATAGACGGCCTCCATAAAAATATTAGTTATAGCTGATTTCCCGTTCTTCGTTCGAGTAAAAATATATTTTGCCCTCTCCTTAGCGTTACCCGACTAACACCACTAGGAGATTACCGTACTTCTTTTCTCATTTTTTCTTTAAGTTAAAAAATTTGTTATTTTATCTTTTTAGTCAAGTAATCGGAGGCTCGTGTAATCAGTTGCGTCGCACATACAGTAACAGTGGCGGTGGCTGAGTTGATGATCCTCTGAGTCGCACACTGTCGAATCCCATAAAGAAATAGAAATTCAAAAAACCCGAAATAGTTTTTACATATTTATCTGAAGAGTATTTATCTTCCCAAATCAGCTGATTTGGAAGTCGAGAGTTGCAGCGTTCAAGTCCTAGTAAAGCCAGTTACTTTTACACGGACTTGAATACTAGATCGTGGATACCGGTGTTCTTTGGCGGTTGGGTTTCAATTAACCACACATCTCAGGAACGGTCGAACTGAGAATGTACAAGACTCTACACTTCATTTACACTCATACATATCATCATCCTCATTCATCCTCTGAAGAATTATCTAAACGGCAGTTACCGGAGGTTAAACAAGAAAAAGAAAGAAAGAGAAAAAGGTCAGATTTAAAAAAAATCTAATTATTGATGTTTATATATTAACGTGAAGATTATATACACCAAAAATCAAGTTGATATCTTTATTTGTTACCGATAAATTAAAAAATAGTAAATTTCATTGTCATTCTGTTTGTAGTATGGTATTATAATTAGTACATAATTAATGGTATATTAAACAATAAGATATAAAACAACAGGCTGTAAGTGATTAAATGTCAAAGCTCAGCAAAAATGACTGGGAAAAATTAATGAAAATTTGTATACACGTTCTTCTTACGTTGTAAGCAAATTTTCATTTTCATACCCTTTAATCTCCGAATTTCAAAAATTCCTTTCTTAGTGTGCACTTACACCGTAAGAAGAACGAGTACACAAATTTTTATCAATTTTTCTCAGTAGTGTTTTGCTGAGCGTTGACATTTAATCTCAGGCATGTTGTTATATACTTATATAGACAACACATACAGTTTAGATATAAAAATTTACTTTTTAATAGAATTGGAGCCTTACGGAACAAGATGTTTGATTTTAAAAAGTTGAAACTTTTAAGACATCTGTTTGATTTTTGTCATTAAAAGTTTAACACGACTAATTTTTTCCATATATTTGAATCAAGACTACTCTACTATTTTTTTTTTTTGCCATCTCTAACTTTCTTAGTACATTTATTAGAGCAAAGAGAGAACAGATGCGATAACATAGGGAACTTTAAATTACGTATCTTATAAAATATTTTATTTATTTTTACTTTCTTGTACGAAGTAAAGGAAGTATTGCGATTGCGATAAATTTCGGTTTTCAGATTTCAATGGATATGTCCATTTTGACCATCCCTGAATCTATTTTGACTAGTTCGGCCTGATGTCTGTGCATACGTACGTACGTATGTGTGTATCTATCTCGCATAACTCAAAAACGATTAGTCGTAGGATGTTAAAATTTTGGATTTAGGACTGATATAACATCTAGTTGTGCACTTTCCCTTTTGATTGCAATCGACTAAACCAGAAAGTGTCCCAAAACGCCTAAAATCCAATTCTTTTGGAATTTGGCATGTTTCTTAACTGCAGTAATAAGCCCTCATTGAAAGCTTTTCAACGATGTATCATAAGTGGTAATTATTTTCACTGATTCCAGAGTAATAACCAAATAAAATTTTAATTAATGAAATATTTGGATCTTACAAGAGGAAGACACATCGGTTCGAATTCGACTTCATCTCCTTTTTTTATTTATTTATTTTTAATTTAAATGTATTGATTTATTATTAATTATTAACTTCTAATTGTAAAAATATCTTTACGATAAATAATAATTCAATAATAACAATAAAAAAATAAAAAAATATCAGAAGTTATTATTGAATTATTTATTGTAAAATTATTTTTACAATTAGAGAGGTTAATAATTATTGATAAATCAATACATTTTATTAATGAAATAAAATTTGATGTACTTTTCATTTTAAAAAAAATGTTTACGTGTAATTTAATCTGCGAACAAGGAAGTCATGTGGTTTCCACATCAGATTATTTTTATTTAAGCTTAAATTTATATTAAAATTTAGAGATAAATATATTTTCACGCGAATGCATTATAAATGTTTTGTTTGCATTTATAAAATTACAATATATATCCATTGTTAACTGTTTTTATGAATATATGAACAATTTTTGTTATTTTGTTTTATCGAATAAGTTTTACTTTTGTACCAGGGTAGAGACGACGACTAAAAGTTAACTAAGTCTTTTGCAAACACGCTTCTTCTGTAAATATAAAGGGAGACTTAAATCTTTTGTTATATTTGAATAATAAAGTTAAGAGTTACCGTACCCAGTTAAACAACTCAATTTGTATCTTGTAATAAATTTCAATTGTTAAACTGTTCTTGTAAACTGCATTTCATGATTTATTGATAATTCATAATACTAAACCGAGAATTTATATTTGATTTATTTGGTTATATAGATATTCAGCAAAGAATGCTCAATACTACCGGTATAATGTATATTAAGATTAATGTGTTTACTATTTTTATTAATATAATCTTTTAATCGACATGAATATTTTAAGTAAAGAATTTTTTTTTTTTATAAAAGTTTTCTAACAAAAAACGTAACATACGATGAGGCCAAAGGATATAAAATAATGTCGGCAAGAAAATAAATTGTCGGTTAAGAGAGAGAAATATAACGAGTAGTCAAATATTTAACTACTAATCTAGTAGGAATACCTTTTTTATTAACAGTCAAAGAATTTTATTATTTAGGTAGTAAAATTGCGAAGAATGGACAAAGTCATCATCTGGTGTTCTGCCTGGTGGAAAGTCCCTTACGCTACCACTATCTCCATCTATTTCTGTCCCAAGCTTTCTCCTTGGTCCCCTTGTAGGTTCAAATCTTCACCTGAACTATTAACATCATCCTTCTTCTTTCTCGTTGCCTTTCCTTTCTTCTTCTACTGATTCTCCCGATACTGTAGTTAAGAGGCTACTACCTCTAACCGCATGACCTAAACGATTTCCTTTTTTTTTTTATACTTCCCGTATAAGTCCTCTTTCTTCTTTAATCCTGTACATTACTTTTTCATTCCTTATTTTATCCATCCTTAAGTTCCATTTCTTAACAGTTTTTGCTTTCTCTACTTCCTGTAAAGATATTCTCATTTTCACTATGAATATCTACTGATATCGTCATCTAGTAATCCGCTAGCATTCATATACCTTTCATTTGCTAATAAATGGGGGTATTTCATTCCATATTTTGTCTGCAGGGGATATCCACGTATATATCCTTCCTTTTTGATTTTTGAACCAAGTGTTTGTTATAAATAATTTTTTCTCTTAGGTAATAATTTTACTAATCTCTTCCCTCTTTCACACCTTATTCTTAAGCCAAATTTTCCTGTCGCACTTCCTTCTTTACTTTCTCCGAACAAAGCATTCCAATATCCCATCAGTACCTTACGTTTACTGATTTTATTACATTCTCAATACATCTCTTCGTGTCTTCTACATAATTCGATTCAAAATTTATACTTTTAACATAAATAAATCTTTTGGTAATATCCCATTCCTTAACGATATTAATCTATCATTTATATAACACACTTTCTGCACCCACAATGCTACTTCATTCTTCATAATTATTGCCACTCCATTTTTTCTTTTCTTTCTTACAGAAATACAGCATCTTCTCTACTCTTCATTAAACCTCTCCTACCACCTTACCTGGATCATACAAATTTCTTCCGTTTAATGGAATCTTTTGTTTATCATAGTTTCCTCTACTTATCTTTATTGTTATTATTTTTTTTTTAATAAGAAAAGTATATAATTTATAGATTAAAAATTGTAATTTTCAACAAAGATTATTCTTTGGAGGTTTTCATCAAATCTATTTACTCCTTAAAAACAAATTATGAAGAAAATGCATTATTTATTTTAATTGAATAAAATATTTAATTTATCATTATCGTGTATAAGTGTTTCTTGTTTAAACTTGTTGAAAATAAAATTTTTCTATTATTAATTTGAGTAAATATTTTGTTTTTAATGTTAATATTCTTAAAAGAATGATAACATTTATTTATATAAATAACTAGCATCCCGTCGCGGCTTCGGGCGTGCTAAATGAACACTAACGTTTCCCGTCGAGGTCAGAGGATATTTAGAGATTAGTCATGTTTTTCGAACAGGATATTTTGCCGTCTAGCTGGGGGGTCTCCTTACGAAAACAATGAAACGGATAATATTTCGAAAACAATAAATTGTACAATATTAATTCACTATTAATTTTCTTTCTTTCTTCTTATGACCCCCGGAATATTTACCGCAGTTTTAACCTTACTTACACAGTTTGTCTTACTACTATATAAATCATAATAAAAACGTGTAAATAAATAACCTTAAATTTCTTTTACTAAATTTAATGTCGTTGTATATATCAAAATACATCGTCTATATCGATTTTTATAGTCTATATCGATCGTTGTCTACGTCAATATCGACTTCCTCAGACAATTATTATGTTATTAAATTATTAAATATTGTAGAACTAATAAGATATAAACACTCTCGGGACAAATAATAATAAATTGTGAAATTTTCAGCGAAATGGGTTAAATTGTTTTTGAGTTATTCATGCACACACAAAACGAAGATTGTCTTTTATTACACGACTGCCCCAAAAAGAAGTGTAATGCTTTTAGGTGTAAGTATGTTTGTTCCACCGTAGCGTCTCAACGGTCGAACCGATTTAAATGTATGACCCCGCGTAGAAATCCTTACGTTACGCGGAATGTCATAGGCTGTATAAATATATATATGTTTAATTGTAACTAAAAGGCCACAAGAAATCATATATACGATTCTAAATGGATAATCGATAGTATTTTCAGTATCGATTTATTTGTGTCGAAAATAATTGTGTTTTAGGATCTGCTACGATACTGAATGAATGAATCACGGCAGTAAATTATTTAAAATTTATCTTATAATTATTATTACTGTTGTTATTTATTGTTTATAAACATTTAAGAAAAAATAAGTCATATAATTTTTTGACGTGCAATATTTCGATCATGTAAACATGCTCCTTATTGGTAAATATTATCTAATAATCCCTTCCTTTTATTCTTAAATTAATAAAATTAATAATTTACACGACTGTCCAAAATGGAGTGTAATGTTTTTAGGGTGTATGTGTGTGTGTTTGTTCCACCGTAGCAGCTCAACGGCCGAACCGAATTAGATGAATGACTCCGCATTGGAATCCTTACATTTTCAGAAGTGTCATAGGCTATATAAGTACGTATATATATTTATAAAAATAAATATAGTAGTGGAGATTTGCCGGTTGAAGCATAAATTTTAATGAATTGAATTAATAAACTGTGAACTGTGAGCCTCTCACACTGTGTTTTAATCGAATGATTCATATCAATTGAATGAATAAATTAAAAAAAGAAAATAATAAAATTAAGTTTACTTTAAATAAATTAAAATATTATTAAATAAATTTTAAAAAATTTTGTTTAATAATAATGGGAATTCCGTAAGAACTCATGTGAGGCTAGAGTGGCGAAGCGATGCGAGTACCTCATGCGACGCTAGATCAATAATCACCATTAACTGTTAACAAACGGGGTACCGCTGGGGCGCTGTTTTGGAGGTGCACTTATAATGTCAAAATTCCAACGGGGTATTTTCTAGTTAATACAAAATCACGATGGAAGCAAACCGGAACAAAAGTGCAATGTTTGTCAGTAATGTTCTTTTTCGGCAGTCGTATTTTTAATTTTTTAAATTTATCTATTGTTTATATATAGAATTTATATAGATGGTTTTTTTTTAAACTTTTCATTTTTTAGTATAACCGTACTGATTTTAAAGTAATTTTAACTGATATAATCTAAAATTACAACACATTAAAATCACATTATTTATTAATGAGAAAAATGATAAGACTGGAATAGAGATATAACAAAAGCTAGCAAATATTTGGAAACGGTTATTCAGCCCTCTTTCTCTCTCTCTTTCTATATATATGATAAAAAATATATGATTTATATTTTAGGACTGGGTAAATCCTTTTCACTAGGGGCGCATTTTAAGCTGCTTCGTACTATAGAGTACGTTAGAGATTCCTCTTTATCATCTCGACAGAAACTATACTCAATGGTAGAATACTGAAAGTGTAGTAAAACGGATTTTTATTACTTTTTTCTATACTGTAATCCCTTATGGATACTAATTTTTTTTTCTTTGTTTATGTGTGGTCAATTCGAGTTGGTCGAGTGTCGGTTGAATCGGATATTGCGGGTATTTGATCTAATTAATTGCACTAGAATAACAGCTGAATAATTTCACTGGAATTATATACTCAGTATGTAGGAGGAATATTGAACCCGTAAATTTTATTATATAATAACCGTTACGTGTTATATTTGTACTGTTTTTTAGCTGATTATACTGCTATTTAAACTGCATACCATTTATCTAATTACATTTTATTTCATTTCACTTAAACTTTACCTTTCGATACTTTCATTAACACGTAGCTTATTTATTGATATATATACATATATGTATTACCGTAATTAAAAAAGGGAACGTTAAATTAATTTATTTAATAGTTTTAGTTAAACTTTTATTAGCCTAATTTTTTTATATAATGAAAAAAATATATATATATATAAGTTTAAGAAATACATTAAAAAATGGAAAATTACTGATCCGCTGGTAATAATGTAATGAAATGAGTTAAAATTTGTTTATTTTTTGTTTTGTTTGTTTAAGAAATTGTTAATTTCCTACTGCGCTGTTTTAAGTTGAATATCAGTGTATACAGATACCTTTTTTATTTACTGCAGTGTCTTTAAAATTTCCGCTGATATTTCAGTCGATACGTTCTAGAAATTTCAATATTAGACTATTTGATATACCCAAAAATTGAATTCCGCATGTCCAAAATTATTTCAGAATTGAGTCGTATACAGCCAACTTGAGAGTTGAGACCGTTTCATAATCAACTAGTACGTACGTTTAATCGTCAGATCGAGTCAATTCTTTTTCATTTTTATTTGCTTCTTCCATGCAAGAAAGCAATCCTGTTTTAAAACTTTGATATCTTCTAATTCTGGCAACCTTACGTTATTTTACACCACAGGACAGACTCCGTAACGAAGAGTGAATGTAACGTGTTCAGGTCTATTTTCATTAATTGTAATCCTTTATTTTTTTCATTCTTTTAAAGGTTCAAGGTGATTATTTAAATAACGCGAGGCTAGTATTGGTTTCTCATCTAATTCCCAGATAATCGATTCACGATTAAAATTTGCTAACATACTATGGTGAAATTAAAAAAAATGTAATATGTTTTGTTTGTTTAATGTTTAAAAATTTAATGTGTAAGATTTAATTTCATAAATTTACGTTATCATAAATTATATCGGTTGTTCTCTTTGCCGATCAGTTTATTTCTTAACATTTCTCTTCATAATAATGGGGAAAAAATGTCATGTGGACATCAAATGACTTCCTTGTACGCCTATTAAATTACATATACACATTTTTTCTGCACTTCATTTAAACTTATTTCGTTTGAAAGTGAGATACGATCCTCCAATTCTTTAATAAAGTGTACAGTTGCACAAATACTGAAATATTAGTTTTTATTAACATCAAATATTTACACAATTATTAATTCAACAATCTTACACAAAATATTAGGATAGAGTAAAAGTCCCTTTATTACTCGTTTTTCTAGATCAGTGTTATTCGTATCTTCGTGATTTGCTGATAAACAAAAGTTTCAGATTTCTGTTTGTATGCCTCAGCGTATATGTTGTTCTTGTGAGGGTCTATTTTTCAATAACTCTGTAGTTTACTTTAATGTAGATAAAATTAAACAGAAATTAAACTAGAAAATCCAAAAAGAATACGATTCTAAAATATAATCTTCAATTATCATTAAATAATCAGATGTTTCACCAAATCTATTACATATACGCATATGTAATAATGCCTGTTAAATTACGTATGTACATTACATACGTAATAAAAATTAATTGTAAAATTTGTTTACATATTACACGCGGATATACAATCGATTCTTTAAAAGACTGGTAGTCGATTTTTCGTTAGTCCCTTCATTTCTTTAAGAATCATTGTGTTCAGATTCATTTGTTTTTTTGCTCTGTTGCTTAATGTAAACATCTCCTGTCAGCTTCTTCTTTCTTCTTATTTGTTAATGAACCAGCTGAAATTATTTTTAGAATTAATTACATGAATTCACTTTCCTTTAAGATGTATTAGCAACAACATCACTAAATTTTTATCGTTCTAGGTAGAAAAATGTAATTTATATTTAAAATGTGGACTCGATTAAAAACATTTATTATAATTCATTGCAACGTTTAGTTAATGAAATGTACATTTTGAAAGTAAATAAAAGAAGTGATTATGAATAATTGGTTTTGCGACATTACTTAATGTATACAGTTTACACAACCAACGGATTGGTCCACGGCTGAAATTGTTGTACATTATTTTTGGTCCTCCGGGTTGGATATTAAAAAATACGGATAAGACCGGATTATTAAATAATTATGTGAAATATCAGCTACATTCACATTATACGTATTGTATGTATTTTGATGACAAATTGATTGCATATTTTAATGCAGGTCGCATCTTAAAAATAATTTTTTATAAAGAGAATCATTAAATCTATCCAAGTTCATTAATGACATTTATTCATTTCTCAATTCACTCGAAGCGATGCAACCTCCAGTTAACATATTCAAATTATTGTAATTCAATTTCTAACGACCAGCCTAGATTATAATATTTCCAGAGTATGGAAGGAAAGATTATCAAATAAGGTTATCCAAACTTTCAAGAATTCTTAGAATTTCTTGAAACCATACGACACATCCTGAAAAATCGTAGTTTAAGTACTGCAAACACAATTCAGTATTGGCAGTGTTAAAGGACAACAAAAGAACAATGCATTTAAATCTCGTCACAAACATCCGACAACAAGATTCATAAACAACACAATGTTAGTTATTATTCTAGATCTACCTTTAAACATTGTTTATTTTTTGATCTCCATTATCAATTACAGAAAAGCAAAGAATTTTTTAACTTATTCGATGATAAACGAAGAGACATCATAATTGTTGTCGTCGAGACAAGTCTCATATATTTCACAAAGGTATCGATCAACGCTACTCAAATAACTTGTGATTTGTCAAGACACAACACACTCGTTCATACTGATAAAGTTGATTCTAATTTAAGTAATGAAAAATTTAGTAATAATGACTATTGTTCACAATTAAAAATCTGCTGCATGTAATGCAGATGACGTTTTTTGTCATTAACATTTGTACAGAATCTTGTTTGATTCAGGCAGTCGATTAAACTTTTGCGCATATAAGTTTGCTCGCAAATTGGGACAACTCACGGTCATTTATTCCACTTTCTTCGCCCAGTTTTTGTGGCTTATGGGAGAGCGCAATTAAAATCGTAAAATATCAGCTACGTGGTGTAGTAGGACAAACACTTGAACTTTGAAGAATTGTATATTTTAACACAGGTCGAAGCCTGTCTTAATTCTTGCCCCGTTTTTACTGTTTCTACAGATCAAGGGACCGAGAACCACCATCGCCTGGACATATTCTTATCGGTTGTTCACTTGTCTTTGCCTGAACCCGTTTAGAAAGAAATCAAAATTAACCGCTTAGGTCGTTGGCATGTACTCAGAAAAAGTCGTCCAGTCCTGGAAACGATGGTCTAAGGGCTATCTTCATTATCTCCAGTAGAGAAATAAATGGCGTTCTTCTTCGCGTAATCTGTCTATTGGAGACAGTATTAATCTCTAAGGAAAACTGTTCACCGATGCAATGGAAATTCGGAATTATCACTTAAGTTTATCTAAGTGCTTACCGATTAGTTCGAGTCGTCAATTTAAAGACGGCTTACGGTTAACTCCGAGGACCTGTACGTAATTTGTTTGGTGCCAGTAGCTGACATTTAATTGAATATTGTTTGTTAAAAAAAACCTTTCACATGTTACTAATTGAGAGTATTTCTAAAATAATAATTTTATCGATCGATATTATACTCTATTATTGTAATTCATTTATTGTATTTTATGAATACGCTTTCAATTGTGATTTATATTACGGTCATAAATGTTATATATTGTTATAATATAATATTCTGTATTTGTATCTTGCTCTTAAACTCTTACTCTTTATGCTCTTAAACTTCTAACAATGTATCTATAGACTAATAATTATACATTTACATCTAAATATATACTACACGCAGGCACATAGACAGACAACACACACAATATAAACACACACGTACCGATACAACACAGATATTATATATTAGATGCGACAAGTCACTAAATGTGCAATTAGTCATCATTATTACACTTTCTAGCTAGCGGTACCATGGTAATTCGAGCCATTGGACGCATCATCTCGCAATAGTAGTATCACGAACAACATAAAGAAATCCTAGTCGCTGTAAGATTATAGGTGCAAGTTTGCAAGAATATATACAATATAATACACTATATATATTTTACATTATAATATATTTACATATATTATAAAGTTATTAATATTATGAGCATCGATTATTATTCTTATTGTATTACTATTTTTAAAGATTGCCGTTGATTTGTGATCGCATATATTATATTGATAAAAAAATGTAAAATAAATATACTTGGTTTATCTTGTACTACTGAATCATATCGATATAATTTGTATTTGTATTATTATAACATTTATGAACTCGATATTATAACTTAATTAAATCGATATTCTCGTGTTATTATAACAAAAAAGAACTTCTTTTTTATGGCCAGTATTTTCAGATTCGTTTGTTTTCTTTGTCCTCTTGCTTAATTTATACATCTCCTGTATCTCCTCCTTCTTATTTGTTAATGAACCAGCCGATCTTAATTATTGTTAGAATTAATTATATGAATTTATTTTCCTTTAAAATGTATTAGCAACACGACTAAGTTTTTATTGTTCTAGCTAGACGTATTTAATATATATTTAAAACGCGAACTTAACTAAAAAAATAAATTATTATAACTCATTGAAATATTTAATTAATGAAGTGTTCATTTTGAAAGTAAATAAAGGAAGTGATTGTGAATAGTTGGTTATCCGGCATTACTTAATCTATAGTTTCCGCGGCTGAAATTGTTGCACGCATTGCAATAATGTAAGAAAAATTCGTATTTTAATAAGAAAAAAGGAAAAGCGATTAGATATATTAAAATAAAATCTTTATCGTTATTACGAAAAAAATTATAAAACTGAAACCGATTGGCGAAGATATAACTTGTTAGAGTTCAAATGACAAAATTTTTAAATATTATTAAACCACCTAGGCGTAAAAATAGAATTACTATATTAACCCGTATGATGGAAACCGTATTAAGGAAACGTTTTATGAAAATATTACTCGTCTTACAACGTTTGATCGGTCCTTGATTCTTGATCCATGATTCTGAATTTAAGTTATTATTAGAATTAACCTATAAGCGAAATAAAATATTTTAAATTCAGAATCCCGTGCGCAATTGTAGTAATAGCTTTTTTTTCAGTTATTACCATTTATTCAGACGTTAATCGAATCGTGAAAGCAACGTTAATTTGTAACCCGAACCGGTCTTAATCCAGTTAAAAATAATTAACCGTTTAAATTAATATGAATTGACATCTTGTAGCGTCATATTTTGTATAATTTTTTTAAAAGTAAGACTAATGCATTGTTTTGAGATTATTATTATTATTACTCGATAATTGCACGTTTAAAAATCTGTAATTTTAAAACAAATACTGAAATTTAAAAGAATTGTTAAAATATCTCATCTTCTGTTAGAGAAGATGAAGGAATTGGTAAAGGAGGGAAAAGTAATCGTATGTCTTCGTAAGACGACACGGTTTTTTTTTAAGGAAATGTTTTCAACAGACGATTTCATACGTGAAGTACCGCGGCAGAATACGGAATGAAAATGAAGAAAGAAAAAGAAAAAGTAATGAGGATACGAGAAAATAATTAACGCATCAGTGATACTTAGAATAGCAATATTTAAGAACAGTTAATTAGGAAAAAAACAGTTGGGAAGGTTTGCGTTTGGTATGTACTTCCTGTCTAGATGTGAAACTTGAACGCAAAGAAAAAGAGAAAAAGAAAGGCTGAATACACTTGAAATGTCAACTCGGAGGAGTTTAGAGAACATTAATTGTTTACTTTTCACTTTGTCTATACATTTAATGTATAAGAGTTAAAAAGATTAGGTTAATCGGAACAATTCAGAATTGTAACTAAATTGTAAATTCAGAAAGTAACTAGGACATATAATGAAGGGAGAAGGGTTGCACTCGAAAACTTTCCAGTACCAGAATGTTTGATTTTTTATTATAGCAGACGGCAAGTTTATGGTCCGCGGCCATAAGCGATGTGACATAAAAAAAAAAAATACATTCATTTCGATGTTTATAAAATATGCACGTTCATTCGTAGTTTACATTGATAAGAAGCAAAATTTATCTTTTTCATGTCAAATATTAACTTTTATAATGCGAATTAGTTTTTTAGCGACTTATTTTTGTCGCTACGGATATTCAAAGCAAGGATCATTTTCGTGCAGTCTGATTTTTTAAATTTATTTTCTATTTTTTATCGACTCGTAATTTTTAAACATTAATAAAAATAAAGGTGAAATGAGGTTTAGGATCAAACCAAACAATTTTAATATCCACAAAAAAATTAATACATGAACATCTGAACAATTTGACATTAAATAATTGAAAAATCGGAGTAAAATTTTAATTTATTGATAGTCCATTTTTGAAACGCCTACATGTCAGTTAAAAAAGCTTACCGAATGGTACGCTTTTTGAGTAACCAACTTTATTCTCTAAAGTTTTGCTCGTCTCATTCGGGTATCGTCTACTGTCCTGCTTTTTAAGCCACGTTTTTAGATTCAGCTTTCTGTCTGCTAGACGTAGAAGAATGCGTCACTCATTTATAACGCTCGCTTCATTATCGTAAGAAAAGTCCAGTCAACAGCATTGTCCTTCGTACACCGTTTAAGGAAGTTATTAATATCTTTCATTAAGAAATGCGATGAAAATATTTAATTTTAAAATAAAACGTAGGCCACAAGTTAAAACAAATCTTATGTACAACTACAATTTTTTATTTCTTCCAAAAAGCAGAGCCGGACGGCGGTTCGGCGTCAGTGTACCCTTGTCTAAAAGGAAATTGGGCTATCAGGATCTTAAAAATTTAAGCTTAGAATATAGAAAAATGGTGTCGGACGTAGTGGAATAGTCCTGTCTCAGTGGAAATAATCGTACGATTATGAAATTATTTAAATTAAGCGTATAATGTCAGGGTTTACTAAGAAAAGTGGACGAATGAATTAATTCCTCGTTGCCTTCTTCGATGAGCTGAATATTGTTGCGCGTAAGAACGGTAAGCCCTGTTAGTACACACGATAATATATTCGGCTAACATGTCACAACATTCTGTGCACCATAGGCGCTAGAGTATAATGAATATTGTTATTCTCAGAGAAAATAACTCTGATTATTGCTGTTTTTATCTCTCATTCTTATCACGATAGAGATAAGGACAATCAGTGTAGAGCAAACAAATTTCTTAAAGAGATTTTTCCCTTTTCTGGGAAAAAAGGCATTTTTTCTCCGCTTAATAGATGAGAATATTTTAATAAAATGTAATGTTATTAACCGGTTAATAAGCAAATGGAATTATATTATTTAATATTATTTATAATATATTTTTTCTAATACTTTCCGTAAAATGTTACTCTTTTTATTGTAATTTTCCTAGTTACTTATTCTATTATTAACGCAACCCACGCCGTGGCACAGTAAATTGCCACTCGAATACTTTTTGTATCGTGTAACGTGCACTCATATATTTCTCTAGTAATGTTTCTCTTCAAAAAACTCTTTTGTATATATGAACTCCCACACATTACAAATTTATTTAACATCATTTTAGCTAGGAGTTATACATTGATATCTCCATTAAAAAATTTTTTTTTTTAACTTTTTTATAGCAAAATTGTACAAATAAATTTATGTACTGTTTCTGTTACTATTAATATACGCATTTCAAAAAACTATTAATACGTATATTATTAAAGTATTTTAAAAAAAATAAAATAATTTTTATTAATTTCATACTGATCTGATATTTTTGTATATTGAAGCTTTAATCTTCACCAAAACTCATTTTTTTATTTATTTTTTTGAAGAGGAAGGACATGCCCATATGATGGCCCGATTGAAAGGTTTTTCTGTGTAGATAATTTCTTCTATTTTTTTTTTTTTTGTGGGAACCTTTACAGAATAATCGTATATAATATACGATTATATAAATTCCTGATATTTAAACCATTTTTATATTAAAATTTACAGAAAAAAATATTACAAAACCCTCATTTAAGGTAGTAGGTTCATGATCGGTTAAGTTTCTTTAATTTTATCAAATTTTTTTCTATTTTCCTAATGTGTACGTTGCCGACTACTAGTGAACGATTAGCAATCCGTCCCACAACAGCCAAATGAGACGAGGATGATATGTTATTACATGTAAATGAGGTGTAGTCTTGTACAGACTCAGCCCACTATTCCTGAGAGTTGTGGTTAATTGAATCCTAACCGCCAAAGTACACTGCCGTATAAAAACAACTTTTACGGGGACTGTTAAACAACCGATTTGCGACGACGAGTTAACCGCTAAACTAGTCCGGTGGGCTAATAAATTTTATCAAACAGGTAGATTATTCACTTTTACGTTTATCCCGTTTTTCATAGTGCGTTTTTAGTACGGAACCAACATTTAAAAAATAAAATTAAAAAAAAAAAATTAAAATGATTTATTTGTAATTATTTTGTTTTAATTTATCGTCGACTTTTAATCATCAGAAAAGAAAATTTAAAAGTGTACTTTGTCTGTTCTTCTGTGTTCTTTTGCGATGCCTTTGCGATTTATTCTGCCTTGAAAGTTATCGAAACCCGTAGCGATGACAGCTTCCTAGTAATTACAGACTCTAGGAGTGTACTTGAGAGCTTGTACTGCAAACGTTCTGAATCCATCCTCCAGATTATCATGATATCCTTTCAAGGGTAAAAAAGACTGTGGTACTGGTACGGGTCCCTGGCCATTGTGGCATCCTCGGGAACGAACGGGCCGTTGAGGCTGACAAGAGAGCTGCAATAATGGCATCCGAGTACAATCGACATGTGAGAGAGACTTCATGAGATCAATACGTTAAATTTGCTGGCTCAATGGAATAGATTCAGGCTGCTGGGTCCTGCCACAGCATTATGTAACATCCGGGAGAACGTGCTCGAGAAATCTCTTTCCCCGAGCAACAGAAGAGATCAAGTCATCTTAACTCGACTAAGGATTGGACACACCTGACTTACCCACGCTAATCTATTTGGGTCTCCTCAGAAGATCTGTGAGGCTTGCAAGGTCAAATGGTCCGTGCACCATCTGCTCTTTGATTGCCCAATCTTTGGAACAATCTGTAAAAACTTAGACCTGGGTTCAGATATGAAATTTCTATTAAACCAGAAAGAAGGTATAAAACGTCTGTTACAGTTCCTCTCCTACAGTGAAATGAAGAATACAACTTAGTGATTAATAAAGTGATAAATTTGTTGTTGTTGTCTACGTTTATTCTTTATTGTTCCTGTTTCGTTATTATTTAATTTTGTTCTTTATAATTTTTTTTATATAGTACTAACTACATAAGTGTTACTGTAGTCGCTAATGACTATAATTGTTGATGCGACTATAAATAAAAACGTTAAAGATAAGTGTAATTTTTTGTTTTTAGTGTAGTTTTTCCCGATTTTATTTTTGAAATATAAAAAAAATTTGTTCGTTTTGAAATATCTATAAAATTATTTTTTTAAGTAAGATTATAAATAAACTTTTTGGTAATTTTACCTATAAAATATTACCTTTAGTATAAATAACTTTAGTCTCATATTACATTTCAGTTTATTGAAATAGAAAGGCTATGTTAGGAAAAGATGTATTTAGTTATACGGGGAACATTATTTGCAGTGTAGCATAAAAATAAAAGTTGTATCGACGGATTATAAATAAATAGATTGTATGTTAAAATTATTTTCATCATAACACGTTAAATATTTATCTTTTTTCCAATCTTTAATAATATATCAATATCTTACGTCAGTATTATAAATGGATCTTCCCACGTACTAAGTGACGCAGTCAATGATCTAAATGCTTTACGGATAATGATGTTATTTCCTTACTGAATACGTAAATTGCAATCTTCTATTATTATATTGCGATGAATTTTTTTTTACTCTCTGTTTATTATCACCGTTAATAAAATAGTTATTCAAAATATGATTATTGTTTGAAATTTTGCAGACATATTTAGTTTGATATTAATGGGTCTGACATTAAAAAAAATCTGAAAATTTCATTACAAGTTCGTATATTCATACGAGGTTTATGAATATAAACTTTGAATATAAGTTTGTGTATATAATAAGAATTGGAAAAAAGAAAATCCATTTCAAAATTTTTGAATAACTATTTTTATGAACCCTAATCAAAAATCTTGTTTTTTGTTTGTTTTTCTACTTTTTATTTTCTCTTACTCTTTTATTTCTATCATCATGATGTAGAGCTCTTGCAGCATCTTAGTTTTGATTTTCTTCTACTCTCTTTATTCTACTTTCTTTTATTCTTTTCCGGTCTCCATTTTCGCACCTTTTCTTTTTTTTTTGTCTTCAGTCATTTGACTGGTTTGATGCAGCTCTCCAAGATTCCCTATCTAGTGCTAGTCGTTTCATTTCAGTATACCCTCTACATCCTACATCCCCAACAATTTGTTTTACATACTCCAAACGTGGCCTGCCTACACAATTTTTCCCTTCTACCTGTCCTTCCAGTATTAAAGCGACTATTCCAGGATGCCTTAGTATGTGGCCTATAAGTCTGTCTCTTCTTTTAGCTATATTTTTCCAAATGCTACTTTCTTCATCTATTTGCTGCAATACCTCTTCATTTGTCACTTTATCCACCCATCTGATTTTTAACATTCTCCTATAGCACCGCATTTCAAAAGCTTCTAATCTTTTCTTCTCAGATACTCCGATTGTCCAAGTTTCACTTCCATATAAAGCGACACTCCAAACATACACTTTCAAAAATCTTTTCCTGACATTTAAATTAATTTTTGATGTAAACAAATTATATTTCTTACTGAAGGCTCGTTTAGCTTGTGCTATTCGGCATTTTATATCGCTCCTGCTTCGTCCATCTTTAGTAATTCTACTTCCCAAATAACAAAATTCTTCTACCTCCATAATCTTTTCTCCTCCTATTTTCACATTCAGCGGTCCATCTTTGTTATTTCTACTACATTTCATTACTTTTGTTTTCTTCTTGTTTATTTTCATGAGATAGTTCTTGCGTAGGACTTCATCTATGCCGTTCATTGTTTCTTCTAAATCCTTTTTACTCTCGGCTAGAATCACTATATCATCAGCAAATCGTAGCATCTTTATCTTTTCACCTTGTACTGTTACTCCGAATCTAAATTGTTCTTTAACATCATTAACTGCTAGTTCCATGTAAAGATTAAAAAGTAACGGCGATAGGGAACATCCTTGTCGGACTCCCTTTCTTATTAGGGCTTCTTTCTTATGTTCTTCAATTGTTATTGTTGCTGTTTGGTTCCTGTACATGTTAGCAATTGTTCTTCTATCTCTGTATTTGAACCCTAATTTTTTTAAAATGCTGAACATTTTATTCCAGTCTACGTTATCGAAAGCCCTTTCTAGGTCTATAAACGCCAAGTATGTTGGTTTGTTTTTCTTTAATCTTCCTTCTACTATTAATCTGAGGCCTAAAATTGCTTCCCTTGTCCCTATACTTTTCCTGAAACCAAATTGGTCTTCTCCTAACACTTCTTCCACTCTCCTCTCAATTCTTCTGTATAAAATTCTAGTTAAGATTTTTGATGCATGACTAGTTAAACTAATTGTTCTGTATTCTTCACATTTATCTGCCCCTGCTTTCTTTGGTATCATAACTATAACACTTTTTTTGAAGTCTGACGGAAATTCCCCATTTTCATAAATATTACACACCAGTTTGTATAATCTATCAATCGCTTCCTCACCTGCACTGCGCAGTAATTCTACAGGTATTCCGTCTATTCCAGGAGCCTTTCTGCCATTTAAATCTTTTAATGCTCTCTTAAATTCAGATCTCAGTATTGTTTCTCCCATTTCATCCTCCTCAACTTCCTCTTCTTCCTCTATAACACCATTTTCTAATTCATTTCCTCCGTATAACTCTTCAATATATTCCACCCATCTATCGACTTTACCTTTCGTATTATATATTGGTGTACCATCTTTGTTTAACACATTATTAGATTTTAATTTATGTACCCCAAAATTTTCCTTAACTTTCCTGTATGCTCCGTCTATTTTACCAATGTTCATTTCTCTTTCCACTTCTGAACACTTTTCTTTAATCCACTCTTCTTTCGCCAGTTTGCACTTCCTGTTTATAGCATTTCTTAATTGCCGATAGTTCCTTTTACTTTCTTCATCACTAGCATTCTTATATTTTCTACGTTCATCCATCAGCTGCAATATATCGTCTGAAACCCAAGGTTTTCTACCAGTTCTCTTTATTCCGCCTAAGTTTGCTTCTGCTGATTTAAGAATTTCCTTTTTAACATTCTCCCATTCTTCTTCTACATTTTCTACCTTATCTTTTTTACTCAGACCTCTTGCGATGTCCTCCTCAAAAATCTTCTTTACCTCCTCTTCCTCAAGCTTCTCTAAATTCCACCGATTCATCTGACACCTTTTCTTCAGGTTTTTAAACCCCAATCTACATTTCATTATCACCAAATTACGGTCGCTATCAATGTCTGCTCCAGGGTAAGTTTTGCAGTCAACGAGTTGATTTCTAAATCTTTGCTTAACCATGATATAATCTATCTGATACCTTGCAGTATCGCCTGGCTTTTTCCAAGTGTATATTCTTCTATTATGATTTTTAAATTGGGTGTTGGCAATTACTAAATTATACTTCGTGCAAAACTCTATAAGTCGGTCCCCTCTTTCATTCCTTTTGCCCAGCCCGTATTCACCCACTATATTTCCTTCCTTGCCTTCTCCAATGCTTGCATTCCAATCTCCAACTATTATTAAATTTTCATCTCCTTTTACGTGTTTAATTGCTTCATCAATCTCTTCGTATACACACTCTACCTCATCATCATCATGGGCGCTTGTAGGCATATAAACGTTAACAATCGTTGTCGGTTTAGGTTTTGATTTTATCCTTATTACAATGATTCTATCGCTATGCGTTTTGAAATACTCCACTCTCCTCCCTATCTTCTTGTTCATCACGAAACCTACTCCTGCCTGCCCATTATTTGACGCTGAGTTAATTACTCTAAAATCACCTGACCAAAAGTCGCCTTCCTCTTCCCACCGAACCTCACTAATTCCTACTATATCCACATTTGTCTTACCCATTTCCTTTTTTAAATTTTCTAGCCTACCAACCTTTTTTAAGCTTCTAACATTCCACGCTCCGACTCGTAGAATGTTATTTTTTAATTTTCTGGTGACCCCTTCCTTGGTAGTCCCCACCCGGAGATCCGAACGGGGGACTATTTTACCTCCGGAATATTTTACCAAGGAAGGCGCCTCCATTATTGCTATGTGAAAATGCAGAGAGCCACATTTTCTTGGAAAAAAAGCAGCTGTAGTTTTCCATTGCTTTCAGCTGCGCAGTACTCAGAGGACTGAGTGATGTTGATACGGCCGTTTAAGTCGTCCTGACTCACGCCCCTAACAACTACTGAAAGAGCTGCTGCCCTCTTTCAGGAATCATTCCTTAGTCTGGCTCTCAACAGATACCTCTCCGATATGGTTGCACCTTCGGTCCAGCTACTCTGTATCCCTGAGCACTCAAGCCCCCTCACCAACGGCAAGGTCTCATGATTCATAGAGGAGGCACCTTTTCTAGAAGCTGCAAAAAAATTAATAAAAAAAATGTCTTTACTTATGTTTTTATCAATCCTTCTCCTGTTACGATATATTCTATCCAATTAGATTTCCTGTTCTGAACTTCATCGATTAAATTTTTATTCTCGTTCATTCCTATCAGTAATTACTTATTTTTCATACTGTCTTTCCGTTTAATATTCTCAATTTTCATGCTCATATCTAAAAAAACAAACTTTTATCCTTTTTTTAGATGCTTAATTCACCATATAATAAGCTTGTAAATAGGAATATGAAATGATTTTTTAGCGTGTAAAAAATTCCACGCCTGACCGGAATTTGAACACGGGACCTCCGGGTGATAAGCCGAGAACCTTCCACTCTGCCACAGAGATCAGTCTTTCATTTTAAATGCTCGTTTATGAACAAGACGTTCCCTCTATTCTATCTCCATTTTACTACAGAACACGATTTTTTAACGATTGTTATTTTAATTTTTGTTTCATTTCTACTTTTGCAATCCTCTTGAAAAAATGTAGCTAAATAAGTACCTGTAATGTTCAACTCTTCCTATTCTTCTTTCTTTTGTTTAATCGCTCTATTCATCGGTTTATTATCTTTGCTTTAATCAGTTAAGAAAACCTTTTTCTTAACGATCATTTTCATTTCATATTCTGTCATTATATTTCAAAATTTTTATATAAAATATCCTTAACATTTTAAAAATTATTTTTTATCTAATTTTATATAATTTTTCCCTTTCTCCTTATGCTGACTCCCTTCATCCTTTTCTAGAGAATTTCTATCACGTTTATATATATATATATATATATATATATGTATAGTTGAAATGTATTTATATATCATAATAGTAATACTTATTTTTTAAAAAATCTTAATTTTAAAGAATGAAAAACATTAAACAAATAAATACCTACAGTTTAAAAAAAATACATTCTTTAATTCGTTCCTTCAAATTATGAATAACGTAAATTTTTTATAATCGATGTCTTCATCGATGATACTTTACGTTTTTATATATGATATTGACCTTGACTATATCTTTTTACAACCATTACTTTTAAATAACCCCGCAAGAATATCACACCTACTTAAATTAAAGATGTGAAAGGCCCACTGATTTTTACATCTTGTAAATTTTCGATAGGCCAGAAAAAATTGATCATAAAACAGCTTTAAAAGTGATTTTAACGTAGAAATATAAAGCAGAAATATTACAATTATTATTTTGTTGTTTGCTTCAAAGAAGTAAGAAAAAGAGTCTTCAATTTAATGTCTCTCGTACAAAACAGGTAACTTTTCACGGTAACTTTTCAATGGCGCATTGTTGTTCGAAAGACCAGCAGTTTCGTTCATTAAAAAATTATAATACGAAGATGAGCTCTGTGTGTCATAATTGTTCGGGGGTGTCATATAAACCCCCTTCATAAAGCAATAAATTTTTTTAATAAAAATCAGCATTATCCAGTATCTTTTTTAGTAGTATTTTCATGTACTAATCTATTTTTTGCGGATAAAAAGAAAATTCGTAATTGAAAATATTTCGTAATGTTCTACCCTATTCCTTTAATGATAGTGTTGTCTTTCTTATGCCAAGGATTCATTACATCCCTTGTCTTAATCTTTCAGCATTTTAAAGAATTCAAACGATTGGTGACGGACAAAAAAGAGGAATTTATGAAATTCAGGCAGTTTGAACATCTGTGTACACAAAAAATTAATACCAAAATTTTAATTTGTCATAATATCTCTTGGATGTGGTATAAACGAGTTGATTTAATACTGAAATCGAAGAGCTAATTGTGAAGTTACAATTACAGCTCAAATTGTATTGGGTAGTAAGTTTAATGGTGATCCTTCAAGTGGCGGTTTGAAACGACGGGATGTCTGTGTAAAGTAAAGACTACGGGAAACCGAGGGTGTCAGAAGAAAATGTTAAACGTGTGACGGAATCTATCTTGCTTAGTTCTAGAAAATCTGTTAGGAAGGCCAACCACGAACTAGCAATGACGATAGTGTGGAATGTTTTGTGGAAACGCTTACATATTCGTCCTTCTATTTGTAACTGTTACAACATTTGAAGCCTACCGATTAAGCTGTGCGTGCCGACTTCGCGATCAAAATGTTGTAGCACGAAGATGACGATTTTATTGATCGTATTGCGTTTAATGATGAATCGACATTCAACTTATTGGAAAAGTTAACGCACGTAATGTCCACATCTTGAGTTCAGAAAAATCACCGTGAACAATTATAATGCTAAAAAGATTCCCCAAACTTAAATTATTTCTATGCAATATCCCGATTGAAATTTTTTCGAGCCGTCGTTTTTCGCTGAAGCAAGCGTAACAGGAGTTACTTATTCGGATACGCTGCTCTTTCCTTAACTGCAAGATTGAGCAGAGAACAAACAAATGTCGCTTCTATCATTCTAGGCGTGCTGATTAAAGTACGGAACGACCTCTCCTATCGGTTGGATGTTTACCACGTGACGAAAGGTGCTCGCATCGAACACTTGTAAGGAAAAGCTACCAAGCTGAAAGTTACTCTTTTACTTCATTTTTATTAATTACTGTTTCGAGATATTCAATAGCTTTAAGATACTGATTTTTTTTTACACCGTGTATATTAAATTAATATTACACTATGAAATTCGTAAGAATTAAAATCGCATTAAAAATTTTATTTAACAGATTTTACATTCCATGAGTGCTGTAAGTACAAACACAGAATATTGTTACGACCTATCTTCCTTGGCAGTTGACAAGTAAATGCGTGCTTTATGGAAGACAATGTCTGTATTCTATTCTCCGGTTACTTTTATTGTAGATCACCTCAAAATCATGTTCATTTCCTCATTCCGCATCATAGGGGTTTTATTTTATATAACCACCTTAGAATTTTTGTAAAGTGAGGCTTTAAGCCTTGAGATTCTCATTCATTCATATATAATAAAATCTTTGTTAAAAAGTCTGTTTGCGTATTTTTGTGTGGTTTTATTCTGTCGATTCAGCGGTATACCCTAAGAACAGTTTAATTTACAACCAAAAATTCGATAAGGATCAAAAAAGTAAAAACGTTAACTATTTAAAATTAAAATTTATTACATGGGAAATATATTCAAGAAACTTAAGTAATAACTTAAGAATTTCGGTCTTTATAGTTTTTCCTTCTAAACTTTGATTATTTTAATTTTAATCAAATATTAAATTTATTTTATTCTAAATTAACCGTTAATTATATCCCCTTTATTATTTACGTAAACAAAACCCAAACGTTATAATACGTCTTTAAGGTAAAATTTTCTTCTTAAAGATTAACAAAGCCTTCTTTCACACAAAATTTACACGCATTATTCACTCATAACACAGAATTATAACTTCCCACTTACGAGTATATAATATACTCGCACACTCACGTATTAAAGTGATGTGGGTTGATAGTTCCCTTGAGATATTCTACGCCGGTTTAAACCGTCGGACTGCCAGTAACCCTTCGTGACATGCATCAATGAATAACTGAATATACCCCGAGTGAATGATGGATATTAATCCCTTTTGCTTTACTCATTATCTGTTTATAAAACTTTAATCTTAACACCTACATCATTTATCTATCCTTCCGTATAAACATCAAAATCTAGTTTTTTTTTTTTTTTAATAAAAATTATAGTGTGTAAGCAATAATGCATATTTTTTCCCCCTTATGTTTTTATCGTACTTTTTATAGCTGATTATTTATTAACCGCGTCTTACCTACAACCTTATTTTAAATATTAATATTTTTTAAAGATACGTGAATATTTCAAAATTTTTTTACGGTGATAACATAATTTCTTAATTTTTGAAATTACCAACAAGCGCTGTTAATGACATAGTCGACAACAGTGTGCCATCGATAGAGATAGCAATAGGTAGATAGGTTATCAGTAGAGGTAACTCTATATTGAAAAATCGCGCTATCAATTAGTATAAGAAAATATCTTTTTGAGACATTTCTTCAGTGTGTTTAGAAAAAATTATTAAATAAAAAAAATCCTTTTGTAACCATTAAGAAAGTTGCAGTAAGTGCGTCAGAAGAGAGGATTTCCAGTTTTAGTTAAGAAAGAAAGGATGCTGCCCGGTTGTAATGATTTTTGAAAATAATATTGCTTTTAGTGTTGGCTAACTTCCGGTGGTTTTTTTTTTGTATTTTATGTATGATAGTATCACGTGTTTTTTATAACTGCGAGGAATTATAAAATAAATATTGCTGCAATAAATAAATTATACAAATATATTTGTGTTTTTTTCTTTCGCCTTCTCACGTAGCTGTTGAGTTATGACTACATCAGTCTCTTAAAACTGCTATTTACCAACAACCCACTTGGACCCGTACTGTACCCGTAATTTGTGTAGTTTTGGAGTCGTGCTCACAAAAATGAAAAAATTTAAATCCACTCAAAACGTGCCTGGCAGTGCTCGCAGAAATTTGATTTTGGCTTCAAACACGATATTTTGAATTTGAATTATTGCGAAACCAGGTCGTACCAGGCGCTGTCACAAAATTTACAAACTCGATGTTTTGGAACCGTTGGAAAACCAACTCGCATCTGGTGGTGCTCGCAAAAATCTAATTTTAAGTTTCTAACATATCACCCTTCAAGTTACACATGAAAACCTTAAAAACGTACCCAAAAACTCACATTTTTGCCTCTAGCACCGGTTCTTGCTCAAGAGCACCGGTTCTTGTGAACCGGTGCTCTTGAAAATCAATGGAGTTCTATTTCTACACGGTTTACATCATCCTACCATTAAACGTATCATTAATTTCAATCGATTTTAAAAGTCAAAATTTATCGGCTAAAAATATTTGAAAAAGTATTAAATTTTAGTACGTCTTTTGAAGTCTGTTATCTGAGTATTATAATTCTTTTTAATACAAAGTTTTGTTTAAAACAAAAAAACTATTTTACGAAGTACAGCGTAATAAGAAACATAAAAAAGTATGAAACCTGCATGTAGATAAAATGATAAAAGAAGTACAGAGAAATGGCGTTTAAGGGAATATTGTCTGGAGTGAGTTAAGACAATCTGGAATGTAAAAAAATATATATATACATTTTTTCCTTTCTTTGCCTTATGTTTTTCCTAACACTTTTTTGAAGTTTCACCCGAATATACTTTAAATATCAGAGTAATTTTTTGGTTATATTCCATTACTGTATAAAAAACTGAAACGATTATCACAAAAAATTTGTAAATTGAACACAGAAAAAGTTCTATAATATACAGACCGTAATTTTTCGTTAAAATATTATCCGATTAAGATATTTAAATGAAAATTTTTACGGGTTTACTAAAATACAATTCTATTATTAAGAAGAGTAAGATTTAAATATGAATTAAAAAGAATCGCATTTAAGGATCCTCTCCTTTTTGAATTCAATCAAAAGTGAATTTTAGAATAAATCATAAAAGTAAGTTCAATAGGAGAGAATGAAATCCGTATCATAAATTTAAAAGTACAATACATCCTGGAGAAAATTGTTTTAATTTTATATTATTGTGATTTCTGCTTCATCACCGGCTGGACTTTATCGATGCTTATACTACCTTTGATTTACTATTTGACGATGATTAGAACGTATTTAATTAAGGTGTTTCAATTGAAATTTTTTATATTAATTTATTCTTAATTTTTCTTGTTGAAACAATTTGCTAAAATGCATTTTAATAAAATAAATCAGGCAAATAAATAAAAATCGTTACTATTTGATTCAGTTGTTTAATGAAAGGCAAAAATATTATTAGAAAAGTTTAGATTTAAAATACAGTTAATTCTAGTGTAATATTACAGAAATATTTAATAAATTTCAAATATAATGAATTTGTTCTCAATTAAATTCTGTTTTTTCTTATCTTATACGTTTTTAGAAATTTTAAAAAAGAAGATTCTCAATTCTTGTACGTATATTTTTTGTTTGTTTGTTGAAGCCTTACTCTTTACCAAGGAGGCTAGTTTTGATAATGATTCACTTGAAATCCTTTGAGTAATTCAGTTATACAATTTTCTCCTGTTAATTTGAATGGAAGTTTTTTAAATTAAATTATACGGTCTAACTTAAAGATTTAAAAGTCGTTTCATTATTTTTGTTATCATTGCTTAGTTTTGAATTATTATAGCGTATAATGTACAGCCTACTTTTAATCCGATATTTAACATATTCTCATAGAAAAATTAAAGATAACTATCTATTATTTACTTGAATTTTAACATCTTTTATTATTTTCATAAATTGCGGATATCTGCGATTTTTGGAATTCTTACAAAGGATCATTTTCATATAGATACTTTTATAGCCTAATACATTTTTAAAACGAAAAAATCGGTAAATAAAAAATAAAATGAAAAGCCACGAAAGCTGGAGGGGAAAGATCCAGCCTCGCACACGCTATATGTATATAATTGTATTTACAAATAAGGAGCTAACGGTTTACTATAAAACTAGTTAAAAACTAATGTTTAAATTTAGTTAGCAACTTTTCAACTTTAATAATTTTAAGGTTCACGTGAGGCTCAGCAGACGCCTACGCCTGGCGTTTAACCCGTCAGACTATTGTGGTAAAATTTGAAAAATTGCATTAAAAGGTTTTCAATTTATCTTTAAATTTTCACGTTTTGAAGTCGGTGTTAAACTATATTAGTAATTATTTTCAATTTTAATAATTTTGTTTTACCCCTTAGTATGGATTTTGGAGATTGTTTAGTAATTTTTACTACAGCTATCTAAATTAATTATGAAATTTTTTAATTAATGTTTTTATTATTTTATCTTGCACTTCAAACTGATTTTGGCTGTATTGGAGCTATCGAGAAATGCCTACAATTTTCTTTATTATAGACCCCGGACCTAAAATGTCCAAAGTAGCTTTGGCCCCTGCAATTCATTCCAGACTCAAAATACATTTACATTCCCAAAACGAGAAGCAATTTTTTTCATTACTTTCATAGAAGTTATACTTACTTTTTCTATATTTTTAAACAATTCTCTTCTAATTTTTTTTTATTAATCACTTCTTTATAAATTAAGGAATCTCCTAAAATCGAAAAATCTTAAATATTATTTTGGTAAACGTCATAATTAATAAATAAAAAAACAAAACTCCTATAATTGGGGTCCAAATTTTTAAAATATTCGGAAAATTTTAATTCAATTGTTCGATCACAACGTTTATAAAATTAATTTTGGTGAATATTAGCGTAATTTAGAGTCTTTTAAATACGGAAAAATTGTGCAGGATGATATAATGACTTGTTATGGCTATTCTATTTTACAATCTTGTTCCCATTTTTTTTATAAATTTTCTTTACAGCTTTGTTTTAACTTTTTATTTTACCATGATACAATACTGCTTTTTGATCGGCGTAGCCGGGAAAGTCAAGCAATAATACTTTGCCAGCTTTTTTTTAGTCATTGTGAAGTCAGTAAATTCAGTAAGTTTTCATCATTTTTATTTTTATGAATAATAAAAAAAAAATTTAAAAAAAGCACAGATTATAACATTTTTTATTATAAATTAATCTTTCTATCCCTTACTCGCTGTGTTGCATTTAAAAATGGAACTAACTACTAACGGTGCTAAACGTAATTGTTTTTATTTTTTATTATAAAGAGTTTACTATATATACATAATCGTGTTCCTTTGGTAAACTACATTAGGTAAGAGTGTCGTTTATCGAGTTCAATATCATCAGCATTTCAATGAGATTGTTATTCTGATTGTACAGCAGTGTATTCGGCACGCTAAGAAGTCTATAACAATTTATTTAATTTTTTACTTACGTTATTATACCGTCATATGTGACGTTTCTTGTTCTTTAGTATAGTTTATCAATTTTGGAAAATTTACTTGTGTCAAACTTTACATAAATTTAAAAGAGAATTCGTATACGGAAAAATAAAATTTACTAATAATAATAATAATTTACCAATAAATAAAAGAAGAAAAACCATTGATTTATTTTTATGAATGTCGAATTGAAAAAACCGGTGGTTTTATGTGTATATGTACGTATTAAAAACATAACTTTACCGTGTAAAATAGACCGTAGTTTTTTATCTCTTATACAATGTAGTAAGGCTATATCAGAAGACGTGGTTGGAGATTACACCCACAACTCAACGAATTACGGCTTATCTGTAGTAGGCCTGCTTCTAAACCTCATATTATCGTATAAGCAGAATATACACGTTAAAAATCTCATCAATGTTGATAAACCAATAATAATTTATAATGAGGTTGATGTTGAAGGTGGGTTAATTATATTAAATACAAGTGGAATGAGGACGGAATATATTTTATAAAAGGAGATTTTCTTTAAGAACTGATTAAGCGATTCTACTTCAAAACTTTCAGTTTTAATTTCCCCTCTTTTTCTTTATCTTTTATTTAACGCTTTGATTGTTCATTCGTGAAAAATGTATAATAAATTTTAATCAATAAAAATGGAAAGTATAAATTATATTATTGAATAAAATAAAGTAACATATTTATATCAAATTCCAGTCTCCGTTGCGGAGTATTAGCGTCTCTGTCTTTTATCCGAAGGTCCCATATTTCATTCCCGGTCATTCACAGTATTTTTCACACGCTAAAAAATGCATTACCATTCATAATAACTGTTAATGGGCGTCAGCCTGTTGTTTCTGTGTAAACCATATATGTAAAGCTGGCAAAGCTTGACTTTCCTAGCTGTTAATAATAAAAATAAAAGAGTTAAGAGCCAAAAAAAAAACAAATATATATTTTTTAGAGGTGTAGATCCTGTACATCCTGAGATGTAGGCCAAAAACAGTGCGATGAATATATTTATTTCACAACTTCACTCCCAAGCGAGCTAGGGCCTCGGTCTGTATCTTAAAATCTTCCCTGGATTAACACGAATGTATCCTGCAAATTTGAAAGCAATCGGTCGGTTGGTTCTCGCGTGGTGCGAGATCAAACAAACAGACAAGCCTTTTGGCTTTATAAATAAGAAGATACCTTTATAAATAACAAATTAAACCCTTTAATATAAGCAAACAAATGTTTCAAGAAATCCAACAGTTTAAACTAAAATAATACTTTTTCAATACGTCTTTAAAATTCACTTTTTTGAAGTCGAAATCAAATTAGGGTAAGTAAGTAACTTCTAGTTGTTTTTAGGTAGGCCCTGACTTTTAAAAGTGGAAATTTAAAGAAGAAAAGCGTTATTAATCATCGAATACAGTACCTCTTATCATAAGTCGGTTTTATTATACATATGTATACATATAATAAAATGTACGTACGGAACGTGTATGGTTAGTAATAAAACCGAGTTATGGTAAGAGGTACTATATTCGATGATTAATAACGCTTTTCTTCTTTAAATTTCCACTTTTAAAAGTCAGGGCCTACCTAAAAACAACTAGAAGTTACTTACTTACCCTAATTTGATTTCGACTTCAAAAAAGTGAATTTTAAAGACGTATTGAAAAAGCATTATTTTAGTTTAAACTGTTGAATTTCTTGAAAAATTTGTTTGTTTATTTTAAAGGGTTTCATTTGTTATGTTTTAACATTTATCTTATTTTAATTTAGTATGTTTTTAAAACACTAAATTATTATCGGTTAATAAACGCAGGTAATAAGTTATTATTATTTGGGTACTGTACGTTTAGTACCCGACAAGTCCACCAGAGGAACCTACTCTTCAAAAAATAAAGGAATTATCCAAACCGGTAAAGAGAAAGCGGTAAAAGAAAATAAATTGAAATCGACTCGAATACCTTCTGTTGTTCAGAAGTCAATTAAAAAATCCTACTTTTTTCTACTTATTAATTTACTTTTAATTAAATAATTTCATTAAAAATATTTTGAACTAAAATTTACTGATTTATTCTTTTGTTTGTAGCTTTGCGCAAGTGTGCTTTGATGGCCGCTTTATATTAACTTTTCATATCTACATAAATAAATACTTTATTCAAATCCGTAAAAAGCTTTACTATATGTTATTATTATAGATCACATCCTGAGCGGCTAGGTGTGCTACTTGATCGTGGAAAATACTCCAGTATTTATCTGCACGTGGAAAACGATGACAAATGAAACATTAATTATTTGGTAAAACCTGAGATGACATATAAAAATAATAAATATGTGAAATAATGTTAAAGCGAGTCCGTAAAAATACTAAATTGTAAAATCAGTACAAAAATACATAATTTAGAAGGCTAATGGATGTTATTTGACTACATATTATTTATACAAGTAAATGGATATGCGGAAATATTGAAAGTTTTAGTTTGATCCGTATAGATTCTTTTTATGAATATTAAGCTGTTCGTAAAATAAATTTCACTTGTTATTTATTATTTTGCAAAGGAAATTCTCTGTTCCGTTACAAAATTGTTCGTATAAAGTCGATGACATTTCCGATTACAAAATTACGAAAAAAACTTTACATAAATTCGTATTTATTTTTTTTTTTTGGAGGTCATTAATGCTTAACGTTAGGTTTTTAATACATAAAATATTGATAATATTGTGATTTTCAAAGCTTTTTACTAAAAAATACTCAAAAAAATCTGTTGGAAAACTTAAAATAAAAATGTTTACGTAAACCTTATATTCCATACAACGTTATTCGGTGTCTATTGTTTTGTGACTTTTTATCTGACTTTATATGGCTTCAATATTTGTATCTTTACTCGGATGACTTGGATGTTTTGCGACTTTATTATTTGTCATCTATTACCGTTGTTTTCTGTTATATTTATTTTTGTTATCGCTTCGTTTGTGTCGTGAGAAATGATGATGATGCGTCCTATTGTATTGTATTTGAAGTAGGCTATCTTTGGATGACCTTCTGACACGTTACTCTTAGCCACAGAATTTTACTTATTTTTTCGCACTACTTTTGGGGACCGATTGTAAAAATAAATTGCTAAATATTTATTAATTAAAAAAAATATGGAACCGACATCAAGACGACGTAATGCGATGCGCGTATATAGAATTATAAATACTACCTATAACTACTGTCCCTACCTATTCTGTATATCATATATATAATGTCTATCGGGTCTGAAGGTTTAAGACATGATATATATTTTTGATGATCTTATTAACGGTGCAGAACTTCATGATCTTATCTTGTGCAGAACTTCACATTACTTGTCCTAAAGAAGACCGTAAAACATCATCTAACGTGACGCATATATATAGAATATCATGATTCCCACTGTCCAAACCTACCCGCCGGACGGTGAAAAGTTTTTTTGTCAGTTTTGAGACGGATGTTTTGTGCCTAAAAATCTTTTCAGCATCACGTTACCATCGCAAAAAGCAGCTGCGTCGATCGCAATAAAATTTGTTTCGATCAGATTAATAGGAAAAAATTATGCGCTAGCATAAAAAAAAATATTCGGGTCAGTATACGAGTATTGACAGGTATATTTTCTTTAATCTTCTTTTTTGAAGTCGGTTAAAGAAAGATCTTTTGAATTATTCTTTAATTTTGTTTTTTTTCGTACCGACACCAAAAAAATTCAGTTTTAAAAAGTTATTGGAAGTCGGTAGTTAATTTGGTGCCGATCTATGAAAGTCGAAATTTAAGGAAGATTGAAACCGCAATAAAAACTACTTTTTTTAGTTTCTGGTGCGGTTTAAATTTTAATTTTAATTTTGGTGTGGTTTATTTAGGGTTTTCTCGACAACTTACCTCTCAGTAATGTTCGGAAATAAATTTAACGAGTTAAAAGTCGATTCAGTACAAAACGAGTGAGAACACCGTATAATAATAATACAGAAGTCTCTAAGACATCTGTTTCAGTTTTATTTATTTGGGATCCACATGTAGATGTATCATTTGTAATTAAAGCGCCTGTGTTACTACAGCTAAATATAGCACATGCAATTAACCTTGTAATGGTAACAAGAATCTATAAACAAATGGTAGCCAGAAGAAAACCTAAGAAAGCGCCGGTTTTAAAAATTAAACAGCTGATCTAAACGTCATCTGTTAAACCGAGTTATACAGAATGATTCAAAGAAACGGGAAATTTTTAAAGTTGTGTTGGTAGCCGTGGGCGATTGGTACCACTTGATAAGTGGCGCCAGCCTCTCTAACCTAACCTGCCATTTAGTTGTCATGGATCCTTGGAGTGGTGCGCAACGTTCATTTGCTATCAAAGCGTTTTACAAACACAGTGACAGTGTGGAGGGAGCGCGTAGAGAATTTCGCGGTCATTTTAATCTGGGACCGCATGACCGTGTTCCATCAGCACATGCAATTAAAACATGGATATCTAATTTTGATGAAACCGGTTCGGCAATGAAAAAGAAACCTCCAGGCCGTGAGCGAACCGTCCGTACACCACAGAATGTTAAAACTTTACAAGATGCTGTCACACGAAGTCCACATCGGTCAATCCGTCGTCTCTCAACATCTTTACAATCGCATAGTTCAAGTGTTCGAAGAATGTTAGCGAAGGACTTGCAATATCATCCGTACAAGTTGTAGATCGTCCAGTAACTGAAACCGAACGATGCAGTTGTGCGAGCACAATTCTGTAATGTAATGCTTCAGAAGATAAATGATAACGAAGAGTTTGTTCACGAACTGTGGATGTCCGACGAAGCGCATTTCCACCTCAGTGGATTTGTTAACAAGCAACATTTCAGATACCGGGCATAAGAAAATCCTACGCAGCTACACCAGCGTCCGTCGCACGGCCAGAAAGTGACCGTGTGGTGTGCTATGTCATCTTACGGTGTTATAGGCCCTTATTTTTTTGAGGATGACAACGATCTTGCGATTACAGTGACGTCGGCTCGTTACGTAGCCGTGCTTGAAACCTTCGTTGTGGAACAACAAAAGAGATTTCCACCGATTCTTAACACAGCCTGGTTTCAACAAGACGGAGCAACGTCACATACTGCACGAATATCGATGGCAGCTGTACGCCAATTGTTTGGACAACGTGTCATTTCACGAAACGGTGACATTAGATGGCCTCCCAGATCGCCTGATCTCTCAGCTTGGGGTCACCTTAAAAGCAAAGTGTTCCACAGTAGACCTGCTACAACGGAAGAACTGAAGGCAAAGATCCGAGAAGCAATTGCGGAAATTCCAGTTGAGATGTTACGTCAAACCACGAACAATTTAACGAGGAGACTTCATGAGTGTTTACGTAGAAAAGGTGGTCACCTGCAAGATGTCATCTTTAAAAAATAAACTAAAATGTATGTATCCTAAAATGGCAACATTTGTACAATTAAATGAAATAAAATTCATTTTCTAAAGAAAAATTTTTCATTAACGTTATTTAATTTTTAAAATTTCCCATTTCTTCGAATCACTCTGTATATCTAAACACGGAGGAATGATAAAAGTATTTGCGACGTCTTTTGATATTTTTAGAAATCGTTATGGAATAGAATAAACCGACTAAAAAGGAATTCTAAAATAATTATTTTGTTATTATAAACTTAAATTTTATTTAGTCGTTAACCTACTTATCTATTAACGATAAGTACGTAAAAGTTAGAAAGGTAAAGCTATAAGAAAGCGCATTAAGATTAACTAATGGATATCAAATCTAAAAGTCGAAAGAGTAAGATTTACTAAAATATTATTAAAGTTACTCTTAACCGCTACCTACACGTCCGGACTAAATAAAGTTGCATCATATATCCGGGAGATTTCTTTATTACAGTACGTCTCGTTCACTCATTCGGTACTTAATATAATACCAATAAGTTAGAAATTGAAAAGTTAGTTTCAGATAAAAAAACTATTTTACTGCTTATACGAGTAATTAATTATTCCAAGAAAATAATTAATATTATAATTAAAATTATAATATTGTAACATAATTAAAATAAGTTTTATAACTTAAAACATTTAAAAGTTATGGGATTTAATTTTAAAATAAAATTGTTTTTTAGCAAAACAATACACAAACACATGTTGCATATATATATATATATAAACAGTGTATCTCAGATACGAGAAAAAATGTATACTTGAATGGTTATTGCTAGAAAATTAGAGGAATAGAAATGACAAAACCGTATCAACTGATAGTTCAAAACAATTGTTTTTCATTTTTTTCACTCATCGTTATATCGTAGCTTATTTTTTCTGCAATAAACTCGGCTGAAATTCAATCGACTATTTACTAATGTTAATGTTGGCTTTTGAAGTGTAATTGGAAACTTAGAACCTTAAAGAGGTTCAAAGTCGTCGGAAAATGAAATTTTGAACACCACCACCAACAATAGTACGATTCCAAGAATTCGTGACAAGTTTGAAGCTAACGGAACAGTAGAAAATATAAAGGAGGGATCCGAGTAACCCTCTAAGGGTAATGAAAATGCCTTTTCAGTAACACAAACGTTTCACAATCTCAAAGAAATTTATCAGGTAGTATTTCTGTGATACCGGTATGAAAACGGGCAGCGTTAATTAAAGCACATAATTAAATTAAGGCAGCACATAATTAAACAGAATTCTGTTAATTTACCAGGCCTAACAATACGGGACTGTTTATCTTCCAGAGGATTTGGACTTCTTCGGTGAGGGGACTGTTACCGGCATCTCTTACTTACGAATGGTGCAAAATAACATTATTTCCGCTCTACCTCTACATACCTTTTTGTCGATGAAAAAGCGCACTGCTTTCAACAGCACGGGGTTTCACCCTACTATCGTCGCGACGCGATGTAATTTCTTGATAACAGATTTCTCGAGCGACAGATAGGACAAAGAGGAAATACACTGGATTTTTCAGCTCGACTCAAAACATAACTTCCCGTGGACTTCTATCTTCGGAGTGTTTTAAAATATACTGCATTTTCTATAAAACTAAAGACACTGCATCTGCTGAGACTGCAGATCGAAAATGCAGTTATAATGATACCTTTAGCTATAGTACAGTTTGCATGTCGCTGTGTATTACTGTTTCCATAGGTGTGTCGATAAGTTAAAAAACAACACAAGCATTATATGTCTGTTTATTTAATAAAATATAACTGTTCAAACTACGTGTACATTTTGTCTAGAAGCTCTGTGTGTGTATATATATATATATATATATATATATATATATATATATATATATATATATATATATGTACTAGCGGACCTGGCAGACGTTGTCCTGACGCGGCATTGTTCTGTAATAAATGCGCAACACATAAATATAAGTAACTTATTTAAGTTAAAATTAGCAGGAATGTGGACGAATTTCATTAATATGACTATTAGTATGACTATTATCAGTTCCTGATTGTTGTATTATTGTAATGGGTGTGTTGATTAATTATGTGTAGTATGGTTAATATTTATTTTCATTAAATATTGAGAAGTCTGATGAAAATTGAATTAAAAAATCGAAACGTCGTAAAATTAACAATTAGTGTAATTAATAAATTATCATCCACATTACTGCTAATTTTCACTTAAGATCATTCTAAAAAAGTACCTCCTACATTTTTTTTTTTTTTATTTAATAATTTTGAAGTTTCATAACAATGTGATAGCTTAATTAACCAATTAAAAAAAAAATTAAAGCACTGTAAAAAGCAACGTAGTTAAAATTTTAGTAAAATTTTTTATCATTTATCTCATTCTTTATTTTAACATTTCTTTTACCAAATTTTAGATAATTGTAAATTAAAAGCAATTTTAGAAAAAGTTTTATAAAATTAATCGGCTACAAAAGTGATAACTTCAAATTTTTTAAATATACTTTGAACTATAATTATTATAAGTAACTTATATTTTAATTTTATAAATGTTATAATTTATTTCACAAACTTACATTTTTATTTTCAAAGTGCCGTTCAATAGTTCATAAGTTGCATAGAATCAAATGAGAACTGACAATTTAAATTTGTAGGTTAAGTTGATTGTTATTGAATGCACGTGTATACATCGTTAAAATTCATGAAAAAATCGTGTAAAATACTCACTTCAATACTGCACCTTACAAATTTGGACAATGTATGTTTTTTAATTACACTTTAAAGTGTTATTTCAATAAATTATATATAATATAATACAATATTCTCAATAAATGCTCAATTCTAGCAGACTTGGCAATGCTTTGCTATTGCTGGATTTGAGTATACGCACAGGTTAAATGACCACAATTGAAAGTTTCATAAAACTTAAAAAATTGAACATTAGGAACTACACAAATTTTAACCTTTCACTTTGTAAAAATCAGAATGTAAATAAATCCAAATGGCAAAACAACAGCACTACCTATCGGATTTAATTCACACCACTCTCTAATCACAGTATTCGGTGGAAAGTAATTTTTTAACGAAAAGGGCTGTGGCTGCAAAATCATTACAATTAATACTGAACATTAAGAAAATTATAAAACGTTACGGAACTTAATAAAATTTAACCTTTCACTTTATAAAAGTCAGAATGTAAATAAATCCAATTGTCAGAACAACACTACCTATCGGATTTAATTCAGACTACTCTCTAAACACAGTAGTCCGTTAAAAATACAAATTTTAATGTAATAACAAAAATAAGCTACGATGCAAGTTACTGGTATGCGAAAAAACAAAAAAAAAAAAAATTTCTTAGAATCCGATCGCAGCACCGGGTCTGACTGATATGCCAAAAATTAAAAAAAGATTTTTAAAACACAATCGTAGCGCTGCCTACTGGATATAGTTGTCAACCTTAACAATCCCAAGATCAAGAACAACACATAAATAAATAAATTAATTAAAAAACATTTTCTGTTGGATCAAATTGTGAATCTAAACCATTCTCGAATCTCCTTGAACCCACACAAAAAATTTCATCAAAGTCGGTCCAGCCGTTTAGGAGGAGTTCAGTGCCATACACACGCACACAAGAAACATGTAATTTATATATATATAAAGATATATATATAATTTTTTTTATTTTTTATTTATTTATATAATAACGGTATTTCGTGTTTGTAAAGTGGGTACCAAAAAAAGGATGTAGATGATTTTAAATGAGATATAAGACATCTAAAACTGATAAAGGCTTTCTCGAGATAGAAAATAACCCGCGGTGGCTTATTGAAAAACACAAGAAATAAACTATTTCCCGTCGCCTGTTTTACTAAGCCAATCGTAGTGTTACGAATTAGCAAGCCGATCTCAACGAATTGCATTCATTTAGTTATATTTTGATTATTCAGATGTTTTGATTCTGTTCATCACAGGGATTGTTTATATTATGCGTTTGATTAATTTTAGATAAAGCAACGTCGGGTAGTATCTTTTGTTTCTCAAGTGATTTATGTATATTTTAGATATTAGAAACACTTTGAAAGATAGTGTAAACTAACAAATTGATAGTGTAAACTAGTATCAAGTATGGTAGCAAATATTCTTAGTACAAAGGAAATAGAAGAGAGAACCGGAATACTGGCCGACTGAGCTGGGTACTCGGTAGAATTTCTACAGTGCCGTCAGAGGATTAAAATTTTTTTTTGAAAAGTCCTTTGAGAGAAGCAGAAGACACGATCGGAGGACGAAGGAGTGAAGGACAGCTCCCTGCTCAGCTGTCCGGTCGTCTGCGCTTGCGTGGATCGCGATGGTGATGACGCACGGGGACTCTGAATCCCCTGAGTCCGAGGCTCCCGCCGGGGCCGTGGCAACGCTTCAATGCCGGTCTGGCCCCGGAAGGAGGGAGTTGGTGAGGGGGTTTATGTTTAGTCGGTAGGGCGCAGAAACACATACGCACTTTAATTAACACTTTGCGGAACCTTCTCACCAAAAAAAAAAAAAAAAAAAAAAAATTAGTGTAATGCTTCCCTTCTATCGAGTAAAAACGGGTTATAAACATCGCCACGACATAGTAAGGGATGTAATGTAATAATGAAAGGATGTAAAAATATTTATAAACACGAATTTGTATATTATAGGTATCCAAAGTAAAACCGATATCCGTGTGATTATAAATCTAACAATTTAACGTAAAAGTATTTTAATTAACAAAAAAAAAAAAAAAACATTATTAAACTGTTCACTTTCATAGTACTGACACGATCTCATTTAAAATTCCTTTCAAAGCTAGACAGCAGCACAATTTTCATAATTAGTGCTGTTATTTATAAAAATCATTCTATAAACGTTAGGAAAACCCTCAAGAAAGTAATCGAACGATATATTCGATATATTTGTGAGTGTTCGTTTAACGTGTAATTTTATCAGATTCTGTGAATTTGTAAATTCCATGTCGTTCAAATACGTTGAGTTAGATGCGTAAAGTTTGCATAGTCATTGCGAGATGATTTATTAAGTATGATTTTGTTATTTCATCTTTTACTTGTACGTGTTCCTTATGTTTATCGGTTTATGTGCTTCCAGTCAATGTAATTTAATATTATGTGTGAATTACTACAGTTAATTTTGTACACTCCGGTGTTATTGTGTTTGTCAGTGTTTATTATTTTGTATTCTCTATCGTCTTATATAGTTGTTTTGAAATTAACAATAACTTTATTTCCTAAAGGTTATAATATAGCCGTCATTAAGAACAGCGCTATCGGTAACGTTACTAAAAAACATTTTTGCTTAAGTTACGTCCGCATAGTAGTTTGGAAGATATATTTTCAGTATATTATAAGTGTATCGTAAAATATTTAATAATTTAAAAGCGATATCGCGTTTCATCTTTCCGCTCGGAAGATGATTTTCTCTTTATTTTTATCTTATTGAATCGTAAAAAACTTTTTCGAGGACATCGTATGTAATCCTGTTTCCTAAAGCTCCATTAAATTAGATCAAGAAAAATGGTAAAACAAAAAAAATCTTCATTTCATGTAAAATTCCAAAATTGACGTCATAAGATAGATTACTAACATTAAAAATCTATATGCTATATAAAAATCTAGCATACTTCGTATTTCTAGCGGACGCTAGATACACGTGCTTTTAAAGGATGGTAAAATGATAAGAATGTATGCACAACAGGTTAGTTTTAATTTGAAATCGTGCAAAATTAATATTATTTTACAGATTTATTTAACAAATAACAGGTTATTTACTCTTCATTAACAAAAGGTTCAAGACCTTGTCCGCGGCTAAAGCATTCATTTAACTATAATATTAGATCAGATCTTCAAGTCGATACAATAAAAAGAGAAACGTCGAAAACGCTATCCTAAGTTCACGAGCGTAACATGATTATAACAGTTAACTGTAATTTTAGTAAGAATTAAAGATTAGATGCCTCGACAAAAACCGAGAAGTAAATTAAATTAAAATATTCAATAAAATAAACTATCTTATTAAAAAAAAAAAAAAAACTATTTTTAATCCATTTCGTTAGTTCATTGTTAGTCACTTAGTCATCGTTAACATTTTAGTCAGTGCAAGGTTTATCGGTCTTGTAATGTTCAAATTTGAACGAAATTCCTCATAATTCTTAATTGTATATCTCTTAGTAAGTAAATAACGTAATTAGTTCTTAAATTTCGTCCTACGTTACGGTGAATGCGTCTAATTAGGCTTTTAATGTGTAACTGTCTATCAGTCATATCATGAAATTCCAAAAATATTTTTCCCTTGAACAAGTCTATATATTTTTTTTAATATGTTTTTGGTCGTCATTTTTCGCGTTATAAATAAAGGGCTCGGGTAAAAATCAAAAGTTCCACCCCAAACTTATAAACCATATGACAATATCTATTGTACAAATGCAAAACGTAATAGTTTTATTTAAATAGAGAATTTAGTTTATGGAATAAGAGATAAATTTCAGTTTTTCAGATAAACGAACTACAAGCCGTCTTAAATTTTCTTCTACAACTATCGCAAGATATTTGATATTCTGGCATTTAACTTTTGCGATCACTGGACATTTAAATATTCAGGCGCTGCTACAATTCATGTCCAATTTCAGAACTAATTAGTTCTGTGATTGTCCGATTAAGGAAGGAGAAAAAGCTATCGGATATGTCTTTTCTATAGTTAGACTATAGTTTAACCCACCGAAGAGTGATGAACGCATCTTCCCAAATCAGTTGATTTGGAAGTCGAGAGTTCCAGCGTTCAAGTCCTAGTAAAGACAATTAAATTTATACGGATTTGAATACTAGATTGTGGATACCGCTATTCTCAGGAATTGTCGAACCGAGAGTGTATAAGACTACACTTAATTTACACTCGTAAATATCATCCTCATTCATCCTCTGAAGTAATACCTTAACGGTAATTACTGGAGGCAAAACATGTAAAAGAAAAAAAAAACTAAGGGTATTTGAAGGCAACTCATTTCAGCAATCCCTTTTAGACAGTAACATAAGCCGATTTACAGCTGTCATTTTAAAAGATTAAAACAGTATCGTCTGCAAAGGAGATACAATCCGCAGTTTAAGCGTATAATTTACGTATAAAAGGAAAAGAGTAGGAGATAATACAGTACCCTGTCGTAGACCCAAAACATCAAGATTCAAAAAAATAGTTTACCAGAATTTCCGCAAAAGACCTTTTCGGAACGCTAAGTGTCATTCCACTGAATTCGTACTTCATTTTCATATCAAAATAATTTCCTTGTTATTACAGTTTGCTTTTTAGTTATAACGCTAAAAAGAGTTTCCAATACGTTGTTAATCGCAAGTTTTATAACAAATCCTTTAGAGCGTAAGATGTAACTTTGAATAAATTAACTAATTGTTGGTTTTATACCGTTAACTTCACGTCATAAGATTTTACTTGTGATACTTTAAAAGTTTTGGTATTTTAACGTCGAGTACCGTAAGTAATATCGATTTGAAGGATAGTAATGTCAGCCTATGTTTTACTGATATGCATAGTTTGAACGTAATTTATTTGTCCATTACTAAAGGTTTTGAATTACGTATATGAGGTTTCTTAACTACAGCTGACATCCTGATAGAAATTTCAATGTAGAACATGTAAGAATAAAAGGAATCTCTTGCAAGACCTACAAAGATGTGGTTTTCTACATTTTATATTCGTATGCCAAGCATTCAAAATGAAGGTGATATACAGCAATAAATTTTACATTTATTTTCTTCCGTAGGACTGGTTGTATATTGAACATCATTACTCTTAGAGAAAGCAACTTTGATTAGTGCTGTTTTTATTTTTGCTGTTTTAATGCCGTACAGTTATAAGAGATAGGGTGAAAGGTAGTGTAAACCTATTTCTAGAAAAGCTTTTAAGTTATGTACCTGTGGAAATTTACAACATATATATATATATATATATATATATATATATATATATAACTATAAATGAGAACTATTTTTTTTAACTTTACTTCGTCCTTCAATTATTTATAATATATTTCATCATTTGAACAGCAGCATATAAAAGCCCTCGTATTTAATTTTACTATTAACCGGAAAAACCACCATCTACAAACTACAATCTTATAAAATTACTCCAATCTCATGAAATTTTTATTTCTTAATATTTTAAGAATTATTCTTTATCAATCATGTATTCGGTAACGGAGTGTACTATCAATTTCAATATCCCGAAGCAATTTTTAATTGGGAACATAAATCATAATTCATATAATTAATTTGATAGAACGTATGGGTTAACTAGAACCAATTTTCCGGCTCTCAGTGTCGCCGAGATACAGGACTCTGCCGCAAGTTCCAGTTTGTAGTTTGTAGATGGCGGTATTTCCGGTTAATAGTGCAATTAAATACGACAGCTATCTTTTATGCTACTGTTCAAATTACGAAATTCATTATAAGTAATTGAAGAATGAAGTAAAGTTAAAAAAATAGTTGTAAAGAAAAAATTCAGACCAATTAGTGATACTAAACATAATGAATTTCGGGTATAAACCCATCCTCAGTAACGTTTTCTGATTTATCTTTATTTCCATTTACACATATAATTACCAAGCAACATCTTTAAACTTGATTACGTTTCTATTACTTCGATTATTAAGAAAAATATAAAAAATTTTAAAATTTACAGAAAAGTTATTTTTTTTAATTTGAAAACATCTACTAAAATTGCAATAACAGCAAACATTTTTTTATTAAAATTATTTAAAATTTCTTTCGATGTTGCTTTACATAATGTTAGTACAGTACTCTCTCTCTCTCTCTCTCTCTCTCTCTCTATATATATATATATATATAAATATATATATATATATATATAGTACGTACATACATACTGTATTCGCTTAAAATATTAGTATTTTACGCTTGAAGTCGTTAAAGGAAAAAAAAATGTTTTTGTTAACCAAGAAAAAACTGAAAACGAATTCCAGTAAATAAAGCGGCTTTTTTCTTTTATATGGCTTATAGTATATTCGAAAGGTTTTTGAATTGTATAGTTTAGTTATAGAGAATACTGTAGTCAAGTTTAAACGTGAATATAAAAATAAAAAGTTTATAAAATTTAAAGAACACGTTTTTATTCAAAACGTCATGGAATAAGTAAAATAAACAATGTGCTGAAAACCACCTCACCAAGTTGTCCTTTCAGTTTATCTATAGTACAAAATTTATAAAAGTAGTTGAAAAGTTTCAACGTTTTGCCTTTGGCTAGTTTTCCTTCGTAAAATTTATAACACAACTATTAAAAGGAACATGTTAAACAAACAAAGTTAAAAGTTACAATTTTATTATATTTTTTTTCTTTTTGATGCATTTTACATTAGTATTATTTATTATTACTTTACTTCGTAACGATCGTCTAATCAAAACTTACTTAAAAAAAGTAAGTCTATTCCTTTGTATTTTTGTATCCTTTAAATTTTATTATTCATTTTTATAGCGTTTTATTATTCTAAATTTTGTTCTAGATTAATGGAGATATAACTTTTTTTTCATAAAAGTTGAATATTTTGATCATGTAGCTTTACATTTAGCTTCTTTTTTTTCATAAAACTTCAGGCTTAATATTTTCCTTGAAAACGTCACGTATTTTGTTTACTTATTTTTTTTAACTTTATTTCTTTCATACACCACCTGTAAAGGATAAAAAATTTCCCAATAAAGTATAGCGGTATTATTGGTTGTATTTTTATCTACCCGTACAAGTAACGCAGCAATTTTTAACTTTACTTTTTTGTATCCTTTAATTCTTTCCCCGAGATTATTTTTTACACATTTTTAATATTTTTCCCTTAGGGTTTGAATGTAACTTAAGTGAAGTTTTGTCTATTTTATCTTCTTTTGTTTTATTAGGAGTTGAAAAGGATTTTAAATAAATGAAAATAATAGTAATAATTATTAGCTGTTAATTTTTATTACTTTTTTATTAAAATATCTCTAAGTCAGTACGCATAGCTTAGTAGTAGGCGTCAAAAATATGTAACAGCTTTGAACAGTGCAGAAGCTTATGTAAACGTTTCCTTAAAACATTCCACTGTTATCGACACCATTACTAGTTGGCGGCTGTCCTTTCTGATAGATCTCAGGACTACGCAGAAAAGACCCCGACACATTCGACATTTTCTTCAGACGTCCCGTCCTCTTCGCTTTCCACTGACATCCGATCGTTTCAAATCGATTATGCCATCGACGAATGTTGTCGTCAGCCGGAGGATCACGATTAAACGTATCGCGGAACCCACGACGAACTGAAACGGATTTACATTTAGCAAACTACAAAACACAGAAGGATTTCTTTTCACGAGTCGCCGCCATTTTTTCTAGTTGCGCTGTCAAGCGGAAAGATAGTGAATCGATCTACGTCTATACGCGCAACTAAAACTGTCCTTTTTGCTCTTTTTCCGGCCTTAAATCAACACCGTATACTTCATTCGAGTGATATAACAAATTAAAAGCCGATATTCTTTTTTATACACCCAGTATATATTCGTTTCGGTGAAAAAGGCAATAGGAAACAGTTTCACTCTTCATTTTTTTAATTAGCCTGGAATGAAATGTTTACAATAATTGAGAATAGATATGCCGTTTCCGAAAGAAAATAAATATTCATGTGACTATTATGGAATACCATTCGTTAATATTTTCTTTCGATCCTATATTCGGTTCTTTCATTAGAAGACTGGAATGAAATTCTTATTATTCATGGGAATGATTATATATTTTCAGGTGAAACTTGAGATTTAAGTCTTGTTGCCTTAGAAATTAAGTTTATAACTCAAAACAAACGACAAGAGAGGTAGTAATAATAATAATAATATTATTAACACAAAGCAGTATACTGGTAGCCTTTCTGCTTTTTACCTTAATAATTTGGAATTCAAACACATTCAGGCTTAGACTTATTTACAAACTACAAATTTCCAGATATTTTTCCACATAATACTGATTAAACCGTTTGATTAAGAAGAATATATGTACGTTATTTCTAAAATAGAATTGAGATAATATGGATATCTGCTGTGATGTAGATTCCTTTCACCTTTTTCGTCTCTTTAGTTTTCTCCTCCAAACCAAAGTTTTGAAGTTTTAATAGCTTCCATTGCTATTTGATCATCTATTATTTTTACTCTTTTCGTTTCTTTATTTTCCACTTTCTATTGACTTTTATAGCACTCTCTTAATGAACTCTTATTTTCTAGAAATATTTCCGAGCCAGTTAGGTTTTCTTTTGAAATTTTTCTGATTTCACTCTCCTCGTTACTTCTTCACTTTTTATTTATCCGTCCGTCTAATCTTGCCCATATTTACATTTCAAATGACTTAAGTCTTGTTTCTTTCCCCTTTTCCTATATATCCGTATTTCACACCCATTAAAAAGTTCAAAAGTATATTCTAGGTATCGTACCACATAATAACTTTTTTTTCTATAAGATTCTTCTTTAGCGATTGTATTTTTTGATTTTATTTGATTTTTGTTCGGAGAAATTCTATTAAGGTGATTTGTTACCAAGTAGTGTGTTAGCAACTGCAGCCGTGTGCCGTTTAGCTGTATAATTCTTATTTTATGTTTATATTTATTTACTTACCGTTTCCTTTCTTCTGTTTTTATTACCTTTGTTTCCCAAACGTTCATTTTTATGTGATTAATCTGTTTTGATTTTTTAAGTTTGAAATTATTTTTTTAATATTCATTGTTTTATTTCATAAAAAACCATGCATTTTCAATAAACCTTATACGATTTATTTTAATTCCACTTACATTGATCCCTTCATCTCTTTTTAGAATATTCTAATTCGTACAATACAATCTTTGGAATAGACAATACCCTTGCTTATTCCTCATTATAAACCAAACCACTAAGTTTCTGTGCTTTAACAAAATATTAAGCTTTTTTTTAAATAGAATTTTGTAATGCCTGCCATTATTCCTTTAGTTCAGGTGATATAAGCTAAATCAATACACAATATGGTTTAGTGTGTGAGTATATAATATATTATATATATATATATATATTGTTATTTGTGGATGGACTGATTATAACGAGATTATACTCATATTAGAGTTTTTGATTTTATAAATACTGTTGTATTCCATATTTTTACAGCTTCGTAAGCGTCTTTTTTGTTGTTTGTATTTTATCTTTGTTTTTATGTAATTATATTTTTTACTAACTGTATTTTACTAATGATGACGTTTGCTTAAAAAGTTATATGTTCAATATTTCGATTTTTAAAGAAAATTATAAATGGCGGTTCACAATGTATGAAATCGTTTTAATATAAATTTAATTAATTTATGTTTTTAAATTGAATGTAGGTTTAGCTGGTAAGTTTAGCAGGTTTTGATTAATATATAACACGACAACTTTAATTAAATTGTTTACTGTCCGTTAAATCTACTATCTACTATGTCTATCTATTTACACAGGTATGCAGAATGCAATTGTGGTTTGTGTAATTTAGTAATTGACTGTACATAATATCGTTCTTGATTTCAGTGTATCGAGGATGTTTTTTCTTTTTAATTATACTTTTGTGGATTTTAATTTCATTTTTTCTGGCTTCTTTGTGTAAATTAAGCTTTAAATTTTTGTTTTTAATTTTTAGTATTTATAACACAAATTTATAATAATATTATAATTTTCATTAACTTTAAAATTGGAATACAGTATTTACTAATAAATCTGATGCGTTTGTTTTAACACCTAAAAAATAATTATATGATTAAAATGAAAAAACAAAAAAAAAAAAAAAAACACGAAAATTGGAATTACTTCTGCATAAAATGATTAAGAAAATAATATTATCATTTTCATTCTAATAACTACTAGCATAAGTTAAAAGACGCGGTTGTTTTTTATTTGAAAATATCAACTTTTAAATATTTTCAAACAAAAGCGGATACTGATATTTTTTTTTCGAGTTTTATTACAGTTATTTATAAAATTAATTTTTCCACTAACTGCTTTTTTTCTTCCTCGTTTAATACTTTCTCAGAGATGTCTACTTTGTGAAAACGTTTTATGTGGAATTAAATTAAAAACATTATTTAAAATATTAAAATTATAGAGAGGTTTTATAAATATTTACCGTTTCAGTTGCTGATATAAAAGGAACTATCAGTATATTAAATCCAGATAAAATATTATAATGAATCAGGCATTATGATGAATAATTCTGCAAAGGTATTATCTATGAAAAAAAAACAGTTAATAAATAAATAAATTTTATTATTATATTATGCTGCTGGGAAGCAATTAGTTAAACTATTTATTAAACTTTGTGTTCAGTCTTTATTCCAGCCACTTGCAATATTAATATAATAAATTGATAAAAGAAAATTAATTTTACGGCTTATTTGAACAGAATATAATTTATTTACGTTTTGTAACGTTTATTAAGTTATAATATAGTATCGAGCGATGTAAAACTGTATTAACGAAATTACTAATATGGTAATTTATTTCATTGCATATTTTTATTGGTTTTATTTTTAACTTTGCTTCACTCGCCCGATCATGTAGCCAGGGAACTCCCCGTAGCTACTGGATCCCTGTAGCACAGGTCGGCGCAGGCGAGCCCGGGTTGGTTGGTTCTAGCGGGCTTTGAGAACAAACAGACAGACAAAGAAACAAATTTTCGGTTTTTTTTTTCTTTCTTTACGAATAGCCCATTTAGAGGGCACGCTTAATCAACTTTTTAGCCCATGCTTCTTTCATTTTTCTAGAGTGGTGTTCTTTGTCTTCTTGAGTCCATTTTCTCCCTCTTCCACAAGTGAGTTTTTTCCTCTCCTGAAACTCTAATTCCTGTATTGTTTTTCTGAATGTTGCTCTGTCTTTTAAAATGTCCGAGTCTAATGAATCGTTTACTAGGTCATTGTCTATTTCTTTAAGCCAGGTTATCTTGTTCTTGTGAGTGTTTAGTAGGGTGAAGATCTGTTTTGTTAGTCTGGTGTTCTCCATTCTGTATATGTGTCCATAGAATTGCAGTCTTCTTTTCCTGATTACATCTGTTATTTTTTCTGTTTTGGAATATAGCTCTTGGTTTGATCTTTGTTTATAATCTAGTCCTGTTTTGTTTTTGGACCTAATATTTTCCATAAGATTCTTCTCTCTATTTTCTCTATTCTCTCTACGTCCTGTACTTTATGTAGTTTCAGGGTTTATGCCGCATATAGTATTTCTGGTCTAACTACCGTTTGGTAGCGTCTTAGTTTGGTGTTCCAGGAAAGGGATTTCTTGTTGTAGGTATTCTTCGTGATATTGTATGCTTTTTCTATTTTGAGTATTCTGTTTTCTAGAACTATTTTTTCACTATTGTTTTGCGTTATCCATTCTCCTAGGTATTTAAAACTGTCAGTTCTGGCTATTTTATTCCTGTTTATTTTAAGATTTTGTGGCGCGTTATTGATGTTTGTAATATGTATTGTGTTTTCTCAAAGGGGATCTGTAAACCAGCCTTAGCTGCTTGTCTTTGGAGTTCTGTTATTTGTTCTTGCGCATGTTCTATTGTATCGGTGATTAACGCCATATCATCACCAAAAGCTAAGCAGTCTATAACAACTCTCTTGTTTTTTGTTCCGAGATGTAGGCCTTTGGTGTTAATCGCCTTTCTCCATTCTCTAACTATCTTCTCTAAAACACAATTGAACAATAACGGTGATAAGCCATCTCCTTGTCTTACTCCTGTAAGACAAGGCGTTTGTCCTGTGAGGTAGTGTTTGTTAATGTGGCTTTGATCAACTCTGTAGTTTTACTGTCCAGACCCAGTTCTCTTAAAATGTTGATTAATGTGTCTCTGTCTATGGAATCATAGGCCTTCTTAAAGTCAATGAAAGTTATGACATACTTTAAATTTCTGATTCTTTTAATATCATCAGTCTTCTAAGGTTTAGTATTTGTTCTACTCATGACCTGCCCTTCCTAAACCCTCCCTGATATTCACCCAGTTGTGGGTCAAGTGTTGTCTCAGCCCTGTTTAAGAGTGCTTTGGAAAGGATTTTATAAGTTACGGATAGTAAGGATATTCCTTTGTAATTGTTTGGGTTTGTTTTGTTGCCTTTCTTATGTAATGGATGTATTAACGCTGTAGTCCAATCATCTGGAAGTTTGTTTTCCAGGTATCCCGTAAAATCTGTCAGGGATTTTATCATACTGTCACTAGAGTGTTTCCACAGTTCTGCGACTATGTTGTCTTCGCCTGATGCTTCATTGTTTTTTAATTATTTAATGATGTCCTTGACTTCTTCTTGAGTTGGTGGTTTCGAGTCAGGTGGACTCTAATTTTTTGGAAATCAAAAATCTCCTGTGATGGTTCACAATTGTGTAGTTTAGTGAAATATTCTGCGAGTATTTTGTAGTTTTCCATGTTATTGTAGGCTATTTTGGAAGTTTTAGGGTCTTTGAACTGTAAACTAGGTGGTTTGTATTTTGTTAAGTTGGTTTTGAATGTTCTGTAAAAATCTCTTCTATTATTTTTCTTGAAATTGGTTTCTATTGCAGTGAGTTGGTCTTTAAGGTATTGTTCTCTTATTTTTTTGAATCCCTTTGATGCTATTCTTCTTATCTCCCCAAAAGATTTTTTATTAAAATTTATAATTTAAAATATATAAAATTAGAGTAATTTTATAAATTTTAAACACGCGTTAATACATCCATTACATAAGAAAGGGAACAAAACAAACCCAAACAATTACAAAGGAATATCCTTACTACCCGTAACTTATAAAATCCTTTCCAAAGCACTCTTAAACAGGGCTGAGACAACACTTGACCCACAACTGGGTGAATGTCAGGGAGGGTTTAGGAAGGGCAGGTCATGAGTAGAACAAATACTAAACCTTAGAAGACTGATGATATTAAAAGAATCAGAAATTTAAAGTATGTCATAACTTTCATTGACTTTAAGAAGGCCTATGATTCCATAGACAGAGACACATTAATCAACATTTTAAGAGAACTGGGACTGGACAGTAAAACTACAGAGTTGATCAAAGCCACATTAACAAACACTACCTCACAGGACAAACGCCTTGTCTTACAGGAGTAAGACAAGGAGATGGCTTATCACCGTTATTGTTCAATTGCGTTTTAGAGAAGATAGAGAATTTCTTTTTTCAAAGGGAAAATACAATGCGGGCACGGTTTACTCTTAACAGGGAGAGTTTTCTGGAATTTTCAGAGGGAACAAAATAATGATTCGTATATGCAGTTCTCGATCGAACGATACATATATTCCTAACTGTTATAAAGAGTGCGTTAGATCTGAGACAACTAAAATTTCTGGATGATGTACCTATGTACAAGGTTACAATTTGAAACTGTTAACTCCGTTAAATTACCGAGGCGCAAACAAACACAATGGAGAGTTTACGGGCAGCAGCGAAAACACTAAATCGCCAGAAGTACGGTACATAGAGATTTCCGCTAGACTCTTATTTATTTGAATTCATGTGGCGCCAATGTAACATCGACAGGATTTGTTCGATCAGATTTTGTAGGATATCACCTTGTTTTGGGCTCCACAACATTTAATGTAAGTGACATATTCTTTACTATTACAACTTAGCAAATGTGTCCGGTTTCGAAATAATACCTCTATTGCTAAAGACGTTGCAGTTGATATATACAATGATTACTTAAAGTAAAAACTGTCATTAGAAAACTTAAATGCGTATAGAGAAGTTCTTTGTACTCAATTTAAATGGAGGGTCATTTTATCTACGGAACAGAAGACACGTAAGCAATGTATATTGTATTATTCAGGAAACGAAGAAACACCGATCCTTAGGGAAAACCGTTACAGACAAGATATACATTTATAGATTTTTCCGCTGAAAAAATAGTAAGAATGGATTAAAAAACATGTATTATAATGTAAATTGTATTATGCAGGAAAACGTTTTAAAAATAAAAATAAATAAAGTATGTTGTTTAAAGTTTATGTTATATCATAAAATATCAGATTGTATTTATTAAGAACTTTAAATTATTGAATTAATTTTCGTTATATCTGTAAAGAAGAAAACATTATTATTAAATATTAAAAAAATAAATACTCTGATATAATTTTTAAAAGAATTAAATAGTAATGATTAAAAAAATATATATAAAATCAAAATGAAGTAGTAAAAATAATTACAAAATTAATGAACAAAATTTTATTAATGAAATCTTTAATGACGGGTAAGTATGAAATACCTAACTTACCATATAAATTTTGGTTAAAATAAAAGGTGGTTTATAGAGAAATAGAAAATATTGGCAGTAATAATTAACGAACAAACAAAATAAATTCATTCGCGTTTTCATATGATGATAATTGTATAAAAATTTATCAAGTTATAGCTCTTTAATCATGAACTCTTTCCACTCACACTTTATGTTCACATACAATACCCACAATAACGAAATTAATTATAATAAAAAGATTTTAAAATTTTTAAAAATTTCAACAATAATTTTACCTGAAATATCATAATTTTACTTCATTTGTATCCTGCAGAAAAAAAATAAAATTAGTATATAACTAAATCCATATTATATATACATGAAAAGAACTAATTAATTTTAAATTTAAATTAATTAATTTTTAATTTTATTTCTTTTTGATACCTGCAGTGTAAAGCCATCAATAAATGAGATTAAGCTAAAACCCCTCCCCCTTTAATACAGCGTGCCCCGATACCCGTTTTCAGCACTATTAAGGGGCATGTTACACTCGTCATGTGACTTCAGACTTGCTCAGGGAGTTCTAGACACCTCAGTAGTAGCTGACTATTCCTGAGGGCCCCCGCAACCTCCTTGTCCAGGCTATTCCCTCCCACTTCTACCGGACACGGTTACTTTTCCACTTTTAGTTCTTCTCCATACTTTACTCTTATTCCATCTTTGCTTGTACGACTGCTTTGAACCGGTTAACAAACAACATCCATTCTACCTCGTGCGTAACATAAACCGCATCACTACCTCCGGATTAGCATATTCCTCAATATCCGGCCTTTCTGTCTCTGGGATACACAAAAAAAATTACGCTCAACTGTATTTTCGTTTTCACAGTACCTACGTTAAGCCGAGAGCCTCCTCCTCTTATCAAACAGGTAATTGTTGAATTTCCCACGGTCAGAAGTCCACTTCTCATTAAAAAAGTCATTTAAAACTCCACCTCTCCATGACTTCGTTCTATCCAGCTCCTACTGTCCAGAATGAGCGAGAACGTTCATCTGCCCAACTATCCTGCCATCTCCCCTACTTCCGACTTACTCATCGCTTCACTCCTCTGTGGCCTTTCCGGATCAGCAAATTCATAGGCGAGATACCCGCTATGACCAACACTTCTTTTGAGGAAACCGTGCGGTACGTCCGGACTACTAGAAATGCTACCCTTCTCTGCAGACTATCTAATTTCTGCTCACAACGCTGTATTTCCAACGCTCTCTTCCAGACCGGTGCAGCATACAGCACGACTGAAGAAACAATAGATGCAATTAACTTTCTCTTCGAAGTTTTAGGACCACTCGCATTTGCCATCAACCTTATTACGGCTGAAGCTGTCTTTTCTTCTTTCTTAACGGTTTCTTTCACATCTCATCCAAAAGAGCTTAACCTGATTTAATATAAATGCCACAAACAGTAGAATGAAGATCTAATAAAAAAAAGTTTTTTTCAATTATTCTTTAATTCTATAAATTTCGAATTTTTGTTAATTTCGAGTTTAAGGAAAACTACAATAATCTTCCGATTTATTACCGCACGCTATAACGACCCCGATAATATAGGTACCAAAAATAAATGACTAACTGATCGCATAACAAAAAGAAAGAAATTCACCATCGTTTTCTTTTATATGTCTTTGCAATAATATTACAAGTTTTGATATACTCTAGAGATTCTTTTCTTTTAAATTTTCTTGCCTTCACACGTTACAAAATATTTAAATAAATTACATTTTATAACCAAATATAATACTTATATTACTTTCCCTGCTAATATGGCGCTAGTATAGCTATACTAAAGGGAATGTATAGTAATCTATTTCAAAAAATGATCAAAGAATAAATTTAAAAAAAAACGCCCGAGGGAACATTTTAGAAACAAAATTCTTTTTCACTAAAAATCATAAGTTTTTATATCGTTATCCCTAAGCCCAAAATAACCGTTTTTATGTATGTGTATATATGTTGGCTAGCTTGAAGCTTAATGACTGGATTTCGTGAATCAATTTTTTTTTCAAACTTGGTCAAGGGGATTTATTATATTAATTTTTTGCAAAATTTGTAAAAAGAGATGGGTTTGTTTTGGCAGAAATAAAATTAAAAAAAATTACTGAAGCATTTTATCAAAAAATATCTCTTACAAAGTTGAAGCCCTTTTTATCATGATAAAAAATTGATTAATTTTTTTTTTAAATATTCACCTCACCAAAAAATGATTTTATAGTTTTTATAGCTATTTATTGCTTCAGAAGAGAAGAGGACTACTTCGAGATATTTACATGGCTATTTTCTACATCAACCGGTCTTTAACTGACTAAAAGGTTTCCTCCATTCCATTCGTGTAGTCTGTTACAATGAAAAATCAATTTTTGAATATGTTGAAAGTTTAAAACCTCAATATGTAACTTCGTTCAAAATTTGAAAGTATTGATATTTCATTATTCCCAAATGTCTGGTATATTTACAAAAAAATTTTTTTTAAATATTCACACCCTTCCTAAAAAATCACATTTGAATTTTTTTAAAATTACGGCTTTATCTTTTTATTTTTTTTTTCAATATATTTTTTTAAATTTAGTATTGTCATCCTGGGGCTACTTTTTTAACATTAATTTTACCCAATTACTCCCCTGAGTAAGGGAGCCCCAAAAATCAAACTTTTTTTTTTGCTCTTTCCAGTGCATCTATTTTGTTAGAACTTAATTTATGACAGCGATGGGCTATATGTATTATTTAAGTGCTAAATTCAAAAAATTAATTATAAGTATACTGTTAGATCCAAATTCAAATTCAAATCTAAATGTTTGATAATGAAGTAAAAGTTGCATGACGTAATCGGCGTAGCCGGTTTTAAATGATTAGATCTTTATGCAAAGATCTAATCTTGAACATTGTTCTACATGGAGAAAAAACATGGTGTCTAAGGGATGACAGTGAAAAAAAAACTAAAAGCATTAGAAATGTGGGTGTTGAAATAATAGAGAAGATATAATGTTTAGATAAGTTGGGTAATACTGAACCGAGTTAAGTAATTAAAGTAATAAAGAACAAAAACTAGAACTGCATGATTAAAGGCAACTTAATTCACTGGTTAAGAAAAAAACCTGGTACGGACACCACATGACTTTCTTGTACGCCTGTTAATTTACATATACGCATTTTTTAAAATGAAAAGTACATAAAATTATATTTCATCAATAACTTCTGATATTATTTTTTTATTATTATTGAATTATTATATATCATAATTTTTTTTAGTCAGAGTTTAATAAATCAATATATTTAAATTAAAAAAAAAAAGGTTAAAAAAAAGGAAATCAAGTCTGAATCGAACCGATGTGCTTGTAAGAACCAAACATTTCATTAAGCATATCTTATTTGGCTATAATTCTGGAACCAATAAAAATAAGTACCACTTATGATATATTGTTGAAAAGCGCACAATGAGGACTTATTACTGCAGTTAAGAAAAAAGCCAAACTCCATTTTTTTTTTTTGGATTTTGGGGTTTTTTGGAAACTTTTGGTCCAGTCGATTGCAATCAAAAAGGAGGTGCACAAATAGATTTTACAACAGTCCTAAATCCAAAATTTCAACATTCTACGGCTAATTGTTTTTGATTTATGCGAGATACATCCGTAGATATGTACAGAGGTCACGCCGAACAAGTCAAAATGGATTCAGTGATGGTTAAAATGGATATTTCCGTTGAAATTTGAAAACCGAAATTTTTCGCGATCACAATACTTCCTTTACTTTGTAAAAGGAAGTAAAAACGCGTTATATTAGTTGATGCTATAGAAATGTACAGTGGAAGAAAATAACAAGAAGAATAAAAGATGAACTAATTAATAATATCAAAGTGGCAAAAAAGAAGGGGGGAACAAACACTTTAGTGGACGATAACTTGGAGGCCCACTGTGTACACGGAGCCTGCAAGATACCAGAACCATCATTATATTCGTCGAATTATTTATTAGTTTTTTTGAATAAATTATTGGAAAGATTAGGTTAATTTTTACATTTTCCTAAACATAAATATCTTTAATGATAAACGGTAGGAAAAAGGAAATCTTTGTAAAATTTAAGGAAAGTAATTATTATAAAACAAAAAAAAAGAAATGTGAAACCAAAGAATTCACATAGGAAAGAAAAAATTAAATAACCGCAAGAGTTTCATAGCAGAAATTTAAAATAAAATCTTAACGAAATGTTTTTACTGCTAAATGGATTTGTCACACAATCTAGGAACTATTTGTATAAAGGACCTTTTAGAATTACGGGAATCAAAGTAAAAAGGATGTGAACGTGAAGAAGTATTTTGTATTAGCGAAGAGTGGTTTGATCTATTTAGAAGAAAAGTCAGATTAAATAAAAATACAAATCTGGATGTTTTAGCCTTAGAAGAATATCTAAACACATTAGTTAAAGAAGGAAGACGAATACGAAGCTCGTTTTATAGTCAATATCGTTGAAACATCCTTACATATATATATATATATATATATATATATATATATATATATATATATATATATATATATATATTAGAGCATCGATTATCCGAATCTATCGGAACCAGGGTACTTTCGGATAATCGATAATTTGGTTAATAGACCAGTTAATTAAAAATATTATTTCATTGTTCAAAATAAAAGTTTATATCTCAAAATCATTTCTAATTCACTGCATTCTAAATACAACAATAAAACGTTAAAATAAAAAATGCATACAATATTAACTACTGCAATACAGTATTACGTACAGTATGTTATTTTATGCTGTACTTTTATTAAGGTTTACAATTTTTTAAATTTACATAGACGTTTAGACATACATTATTCTTCTTACCTACCGTGGATTCATATTTTTTTTGGAAAATTTTTCTATCGCTGTCTGCTTAAACCGACAAACCGATATCCAGTTTTCTCGCTGCTAGTAACTGAAGCCTTTTAAGATTAATTCATAAGCTGAATATAATCTACCTCGTCTTCTTTTTCGGTCCGCTTTAAAACCGTCTCTCTAGTGTCAAAAGCCTTTTCAGCCGTCGGTGGTTTTATATTTGAAGCATTCTCGTTCTCTTCATTAGAAGAATCTTTTTCGTGAACGAACGTTCGTTTACAACTATCTCGTTGTCGGTTAATAACTGAAAAGCAGGATCGGCTTCATCCACCTTTAACTGTTCATTAACTTCTTCGATATAATTCTCAAGCTTAGGAATCTCTCTGTATCAACCGATGAACGATTTCAATATCTGTTTGTTGCTGTTCGATACACATTTATTTTCTCGTTAACATTTGATTTAAAACTTCTCCATTAACTCGTTTTAAAGTGTCAGTTTTTACGTCGTCCGAGGCATCAGCGATCATATGCGCACTTTCCTTGAAGTTGAATTATTTAATTAACGGTTTGGATTTTTCCTCATTTTCACTAAGTAACGTGTACCGGAGAAAAAACTTTCGATATAGCCGTTTGAATATTTCTATAACACTTTGATCCGTCGGTCGTAGTCAACTAGTTACGTTCTGTAGGATGAACAACATCAATATACTCATGCCGATATAATGAATCGGCTGAAAGATGTGCAAGAGTATTGTCTAATAGCAGCAACACATGACCTCTAAATTTATTTTCGGGTTTTATTTTCTTCACTAAGGGACAAATACATCATCAAACCATTAGTAAAATTTTCAACGTCCATTTAAGCATCTTGGGATGTAAGTAATTAAGTTTTGGAAATATCTAGGTTTCATAGATTTACCTACAACAATTAATTTTAATGTACGGGAACGATTATGTATGCGCATTTATTTATTTATTTATTATGAATTATGTATGCGCATCTGCGCATATCATAATTGTAACACGTTCTATATTTGTATCCAGAAGCAAATGTTTTGTTTCTGGATATAATTTTTTTTGGAAGAGGTTTACAGTTAAGCCCGTTCTCATCAACATTTTAGATATATTCAATGTTGTACCCTTTTTTTTATAATAAGAAAAAATTGTTTCTTAAAATTATCGGCACTTTCAAAATTAGTAGAAAATTTTCAGCTGAAATATCTAGCTGACGTATACCACGTCTCGATTTGAATTCTTGCAACCATTCTGTCGTATCTTTAAAGGGTGGATCGTTTTCGTAGTTTTTCATTCATTATAAGTACCTTTCCACAAAAAAAGCTCCGATAAAGATTCACCCTCGCTATTTTTTTCAAACCTTGAGTAAACTGCACGATCTACCTTGTCATTTTCAGCTGTTTTCATAGTTTTTCTGGAAGCGGTACCTTCCAAATATTCACGTTTACCGCCATAAGAAGTTAACGTTAACTTTTTTAATGTCTGTAATCGTTGATTTACCCATGTTAAATTCGGAAGCCAGCGAGTTAGCTGTTTCTCCTTTCTTCAGACGGCTAATAATATGTACTTTACTGTTTATTGACAGCACTACTCTTTCTTTTTGAAAACATCGTAAAAACTTAAATTAAAAAGCACAACAATTAAAAAGTAAAAAGCACTAAATGTTTAAAATGTCAAAGTCAGTATAAAAACACTCCAAAAACATTGCAACGAATCATTACAGTACATAATGTAACTCCGCTACTAACATGTGCAAACTAATCAAAGATGTTATGGTATGCGCTTGTGTTGAATGAAATCATCGATGACTCATAGACTTCCGCTGAGACGGATTGTTTATCGATGGAAACCGAATCGTTGTTACAAAGCTACATATTTCACGTCCAATTACGTAATGAAATCGAGTTCGGATAAGTAATCGTTCGGTTAATGAATGTCCGGATGATAGATATTCTACTGTATATTTATTATAGCCGGTCGGGGATCGTTCTGGACTCCCGTGGCCCAGGTCGTCGCAGGCGAGCAATTTGAAAGCAATCAGTCGGTTGGTTCTCGCGTGATGCGAGAATAAACAGACAGGGAATCAGATACACAAACAAACTTTGTATATATATAAAAGATCGAATTGAGACAGGGACACGTATTCTTTTATTTAAATATAAATCATTAGAAAAAAAGTATTAAATATTTTAATTATATAACTTATTTCATATTCCACAATTCAAATTTTAATTCTGTTAAGATGAAATATTCTTACCTCATTAAACCGACAGCTTCTAGTCCCCTTGGTTTATTCCGTTGTACTTTGCGCGCGCGTGTATGTATTTACGAATTTGTTCCGACCCCGAAGCAAAGCTTACTACACTAGTGACACAGGCATAATGAATCCCTTTGCGTATGGACATAGAAGTGGGTACACCATATCCTCTCAAATAATATAGTTTTTGGAAAGATTGTTACGGTTCTTATCTAATATATCTGTATATCAATATGAGCAGTAAAATAAAAAAAATTTCTAATATAATTACGGTATATTAATATGAAAAATTGAAGAATTATAGAATATTATTAAATGCTTCAAGTCATTAATTCTTCGATGACAAAACTAATAATTTAATGCACTAAAAGAAGTGCGTTTTACAAATACGATAAATGATTACGGTAAACCTTATTTAAATTTTGTATATGTTTTATTTATTTAATATCTTCACGCATTTTATGTAGTATTATTTCATGTTATGCATTACTAAATATTAATATTGACTTTGAAAATTATATATTTTTTATTCTATAATAAATTACGTACTTTGTTTCTCTTACCAAAATTTTATTACGGTTTCTCTTAGTGAATTAAAAGAAAGAATTCTCTTAGTGAATTATTTTTTTTTAGTGGGTTAGTTTCACTTTCTTTTAATCCTTGGGTTAGTGTACACCTACCTGTTTCAGGCGTGATCTATATATATTTTTTTTTTAGCTAAATATTTTCAAAAATTCAATTTCTTTAAAAAAGTCAGCTCCTTAATGAATTATATAAAGCCTACTGTTTTCATCTACAATAATAAAAAAAAGTAAAGGACATTAGAACAACAATGTGGTTTTAATAGCAGTTTCTGACAGTTAAACCCAACCTAATAATCATTTATTATAAGACAATTAATCTTTACTTTTTAATTTTTAATTTCTTGGCTTCATAGTTCTAGCTAGAGTTATGATGGAAGGACAATATGGTAATCGGTAAAAAAATGAGATTTGTTTTTTTAATTTTTCAACGTTTCATGATTGAGGAACAGCAGAAAGCAAAAATAAATGTGGGTGTAATTTCCGTATGGGGGTAATACTTGTGTTAGCGTGTTTCAAGCTTAATAACTTTTGATTGGATAAACCGATTTTGATGAAATTTGGCTCAGTGAATCGTGCAAACGGGGCAGCTTTTGATAAAAGTATGAGGTCGGTATCTCCAGGGGGTCGGGTAGATAGTTTCTTTGGGTTCAATTTTCTCAAAAATTTGCAAACAACCCCACTTTTTCCCCCCAAAATCGAAAAAAAATTATCTTTATCTGTTGCGTATTTTTAATCCAACATTTTAAATGTCTTACTAGGCATAATAGTAATGTAAATGACCTAAAACTATACTTCGGTGGCAATATTGGGGGTAGGGGAGTTTATCAAAGTTTAAAACAATTGATTTTTGGAATTATTTAAAAATTCTTTCGACTTCTTAAAATTTTTATATTAGTATTACAATAAAATTTCATCGTAATTTACCCTCACTCCCAAAAAAGAAATCTTAGGTAACTTTATATTGGCTGTACTTTTTTCAGTGGATTTTTTTTAGTTTTTTCCATATATTGGGAGGTAGTTTTGGGGGTGGGAGCAGGAAAGATAGAATATATAGATTTTTTAAATGTTTAAAATTTTTTAAACATTTAAAACGTATCATTCATTATTTTTCCGTTTTATAAAATAAATAACCGATCCCAGAAAAGTATAACGACTTTCTGGTCAGTTTTTTTTTTGTTTTATGAACATTATTTATCTCCTAACCAATAAATATCTTTTGGTACATGGTTTCTTGCTTGTAAAAAGAAAGAAAGCGTAGCATAAATTAATACTTTTATTAAATTTTACTTAATAAATTTTCGGTTTTTGTTGTCGTGATAAAGATCCATCATTGTAAAAATCACTGTAGTTACTTTTGATTAAGGTCTAAATTATTTTCAATTTAAGTTTTCGTGACGTTAATATAATAATACATTTAGAATAAATAACAATTAATAATTAGAAATAGAGTATGCAGTTTACAGAGTAAATTTCCATACGTAAACATTTTTTTTTTTATGAAGGCCATGGTGTATCGGGAAAAGATAAAAAACATAAATCATGTCAAGGAACGTAATACCGATGCCATTACAAGCATAAGTCTGGCTGTGTATATAAGTGTTCTTTAGCAGTAGAGGACACGCATCGAAATGTGTATTGAAAACAATGATAGTTATATAAATAGAAATGGTTTTCAAAAAATATATTTTTTTTTTTCTACGTTTGAAAACTTATAAGACAACTATACATAAAAATAATTGCAGAAAAAGCCTAATTTTTTTTTAAATTGACTTTTTATAATAGAATTGCAGTGAAGAGATATTTTATCAAAAATTATTGGGTCGGAACAGAATACTTTTGCCCTCAAAAGCTAACTTTAACCAATTAATATGGAAATTTAGTATGATAAAAATTTAAATTATAAATATTACCATTTTCTGAATAATAACCATAAGTTAAGCAGATTAATATTGAAAGATTTTTTAATTATAGTTATAAAATTACAATTATAGTTAAAACTGTATTTTTAATTAATAAATTTTATTACTAATTTACATTTACGATAATAAAACATTTTTGTAAACATAAAACCAATTTTTTTTTACGCTAAAAATTCTTAATAAGCATATTAAAAAAACTGAAATTTATTTTAAAACCAACACGTAAGAAATAAGTATCGATATATTTTATTTATATCATTCATTGAAATTTAATGTCATAAATCACATTGATAAACGAGTTGCTTTTTACAGTTTAGACATTTAATAATGGACTATAAACAGGTAAAATAAATAACAAAAAGAAACTGGGAACTAGGTCAATGCATTAACTAAAGAAAAGAACAGGGGAAAAAATAAAGAAAATATACTATACCATTGATAGAAAGCCTAAATGGATATGTTTTATTACGTTAAATATACGATATATATATATATATATATATATATATATATATATATACACACACACATACACGCGCGTTCGCATATTTACATTACAAAAAAATGAACAAAGAAAAACACTCTCCATACAGATTGTGTACGTGTCTATTTAAGTATTTATTACAATTGATACTAAAGACAAAGAAGATATACCAAAAAGGCTTTTTGAGAAAAATTAAATGAAGTTACTCAATAATAAAATAAATTAAAAATATAACACAATAACTAAATTAATAGAATTTAAAATATTAAACTTGCATTATGTTTATTTGAAATTGTAAAATTACAATGATTTACGATACAGGAGAAAATTATAAAAATCGTTGACAACTAACGCAATAACGATAAAATTAAATTAAAAATACAGTAATAAATAAAGTGGTTGCAAAGAAAGAAAAAAAAAAGGTAATCGAATTATAAAATATTTATAAGAGAGTTTAGCTCAGAGGTTCCCGAAGTGTACGTCTCGGCGCCGTGGGGTGCCGCAACTTCTTCACAGGGGCGCCGAGAAATATTACACAATTTTTATAATATTTTCTCCATTCTCAATTCAGGGAACTGCATCCGTTACTGAAGAGAAACTCACACCTCACGTTGTCTAATAAGATTCTAATATACAAAGTTGTCCTATCTGGACAACTTTGTTGGCCAATCTGGATTTATGGAGTCGTGGGGAGCAAGTAAAAGTAACGTCGACGTCTTGCAACGTTTCCAAAAAAGGTAACGAGGACAATTGCGGAGGCTCTACGGTTCACACAGAACGATGAAATTCACGAAAGGACTTCCCTCTGTACTATAATATGTATTATTACTTTTGTTTAGTCTACTCTTTTGTTAATTATTACTTGTAACATTGCTCTTGTTACTATATATCGTTATGTGTTTATCTTCTCGCTAATGGCATTTGTTGTTCATTTCTGCACGAGAGTACATACGCTATTATTTTTATTTATTTGTTTTGTGTGTTTCAATTATTTTTATAAACTACGAAATGAATGCGGATATGTTCTTGTACACTTAAAAACTTTGTTTATTGATAACTTTAGTTTTTTTTTTATCCTTAGGCTATTCAATTATTATGGGAGTTCATTAAGAACCTCGTATAATGAGATTATTGTTATTATAATACGACTTACGTGTGGTCCACTTTAGGAACCGATTGTAAATAAGCTAGTTGTGAAACAAAAAAAATTCTTCAATTCAACGTCATAGGATGCGACTTCTATTGGAGCTGATACAAACCATTTAGTTACTGTTTGCGGAAGACTCTGTAGGTGGTTAGTAGTTGATGAGACAGTAGTTTTTCGATTTCAATAGTAGATCCCGAATTTTTTGGTACTGGAACTATAGTGTTTATATAGAAATAAAATTCCTAGTCGGTTTGGCTAGGTTTTTGCGTTGAATTGTTTTTTGAAAATTTATCCGCAGACTATTATCGCGATCAAGTCGCTAACTTTATTTTGAATACGTAAATATAACTTTAATACTTTGAAGTATTTTTTCTCGTGTGCACTTTTAAAAACGGATCGGATTTTACTAAACAGCAATTAGAGTTATGCGAGTAAAAATGAAGAAGACGCATCGTCAACCACTGGCGAGAATGTCAAGAAGCGTAAAAATCGAAAATATGATCACAGCTATTTGGACTTGGCTTTACGTTGACAGAAGTCAATGGTGAAAAACGCCCACAATGTGTTCTGTGTATGAAGGTTTTGAATGTATCAAATGTCGTGGTTGTATCTTGATCTAAAATTTGTTGCTCGATTCGATATTGTCAGGTCAACTCGCTCCAGCGTGGTTAGTCGGGACTAATTTAGCAGGAAGCAAAAATAGTTAAATCAACAAAATGGTAGTTTTTATAAGCATATATCAATACCGAGCAACGCTTTGTTAGCGTATTACTAGGAAGCACATAAATTATAAAATGTAAGAAGCCTCATACAATTGTACAACTCGTTCTACGGGCTGCTGTAGATATGTTGCTGTGGTGAGTCTGCTAGGAAACTACTTTCAAAAGTGTGTCTTTGTCCGATAACACCATTAGCCGCAGAATACAGTCATAGCGGAGCGGAGAACCTCAATGGTGAACTAATTGAAAATTAAAAGGGAAGGAATTTGGCTTACAGTTGGATGAGGCCACAAGTAATAATAATGATGCCTACTTGATTTGGTATGTACGGTTTACAGATGACAATAACTTCGTATAATATTACCTTCTCTTTTGTAAAATTATTACTGCTACTGCAAAGGCTCAAGACTTGTTTGAGATCCTTATTATTGTTATATCTATCACTCTCGTGGTAGTCGTCTGGTACATTTGAATTGCGACAAGAAATGTGTGATTTTTTTAAAGAGAAGCAACAGAAGCATACCAAACATTTTGCGAATGAAAATGTTTTTTGATAAAAAACTATCATATGATATTTTTGAAAAGCTGAATATTCTGAATAGTTCCCTGCAGCGAAGTAACATGCGCCTTTTAAAATCGATTGAGAAAATTTAACTTTTAAAAAAAAAATAAAGCTATGGAGAATAAAAATGAATGAACGTGGAGGCAAGGAGGTTTTCCTCTTATTGATCAATTTTTGAGATCCAATGGAGACCATTTCTCTCGAGGTATGAAATCCATTTTTGAGGAATACATATCACAGCTTATCATTTCTTTGGAAAATATTTCGAAAATGATAATATCGACAAGTTTTCACGGATTCAAAATTAATTTAAAGATCTACTGTTCCGTTTGAATTTACTGCTGAAGAAAAAGAGAATCTGATTCAGTTGTCTTGTGACAATACACTGAAAACAGAATTAATTACTAATGGAATTATTTATTTATATTATGGTTACAAGTACCAAAACGTTTCGAGTATTTTTAGTTACACGGAGCATAGCCGTAAGAAGAACTGATAATGCAATTATAAAAGGTAATTGTAAAAGAGAAAAATTTGAAAATATTAACAGTTTGTTTTTTTTTTTTTTTGAATCGTGTAATGTTCTCAGTTCTCTAAGTCCAAAAATAGAATATTTTTTAAAAGAATTCTGTCTGTATAATTGCGCATGTGTGTATATTTATGTATATATGTTTTTTTTAGCATTTACTTTGATTTATACAGAATGTTTTACGATAAGTGTTACAAACTTTCAGGAGATGTTTTTCTGGAGAGAATAAAGATAGTTCATATAAATATTGGAAGTTCGGAAATACTTCGTTTCCGAACTTCTTTCGCTTTGATTTCTGCACTTTCGGTGAAATTAATTCAAACTATTATTATTCGGACCCAAATTGAGGGTGAAATTTAGTGGTTTTATACGAAATTTGATCTGAAAAATTTAAAAAAGAATAGATCCCAGAACTGTATATTTAGTAGTTTTTGAGAAATCTCGGGTAAAAGACAAAAAAAAATTGGAAACAAAAAACCTACTTTTGTTTTTGGCGTAAATTTTTTTTATTAAATGGATAATAAGCGTTTTAAACGTGACTTGTAGAGAATCTACAAAAAAATAATACGAATAAAGTCCACAGAAACTAAATACAACATAGCAATTTTAAAGTTTATTAATAAAAACCAGTAGTTGAATGTGGCAGATTTTTATTAGGTATTAAACGAAACAAAATTTCCATTATTACAAAACAAAATAATTAAATTTTGTAGAACAATAACAAATACAAACAATAAAAACATGTTTCATGCAATTAGAAGAATTACGAATTAAGAACAAGTATTTGTCTTTTATCCGAGAATTTTTGAATTTTATTAAAAATACAGTCTTTGGAATTATTTTTGCAATCTTTCAAGTCAGATTTGTTATAAGATCACTAAATTTTGACCTGAATTAGGATCCAAAGAATTACATTCTGGCTTAATTTTTAACCAAAGGCGCAGAAATCAGAGCGAAATTTTTCGCCAGTCAACACTTGTTAATGAAGTGTTTCCGAATCTATGTTTATATGAACTTCCTTTTTTATTTTCATCAGTAGAACATGTCCTGAAAGTGTTACATTTTTTGTGAATCTGTATATAAGAAAATGCTTATAATAAATGTAAAATTTAAATTAATTTATTTAAAATTATAAAATAAATAAATAACAAAAAAAAAGTTCAGCATTGAGAGGGATCTTTAATTTTCTTAATCTCTTTACAAATCAGCAAAAGCTTTTATAATATTATTTAAAAATTTTTATTAAAAAAGAGAAGAAACTTTCTTTGTAATAACATAAAATAGTTATACTACATTACGTAACGTAAGTAGTAATACAATAAAAAAGAACGCGATACGCAGTGAAGCCAGGGTAGCGAGAGAAAGATCTCTGAATACTAGACAATGGAATTCAGTAGTCTTTTCTATAAACTTATAATAATAATAATGTATGAATTAAAAACTCCCTGTAAATGGTATTTAGGGGTATAAATTGTAATTTTATTTAACTATACTTTCAATTTTATACGGGATAATTAAACAAGAAAATTTAAGTAAATAAAATATAATAAAAACAACGGTACTTCCGCTATTAAATGAAAACGAAAAGAAAAGAAAAACATCCTTAATAATATTTTATAGACTGAAGTTTTTTTTTATCAAAGAAAATATCTTAGTAATGTACAAAACTTTTGTTAGTTTCGAATGAAAACTTTCATAAGAACATATACAAAAAAAAAAAAAACATTGCTCTTTGTAATGCATGAGAAAATGCTATTAACATTTGTTTTTCTTCTTCTAGACGAACGATAATAAAAAAAGTTCATAAAGAAAATATATATATATATATTCTTCTCAAGCGGCAAAAAATTCCATTTTATTTTAGTTTTATTAGAATCTATAAGTGCAAATTCTCTTTAATTAGTTCCTAGAAATGAGAAAAAGACGTTTATTGAAAATAAAATGTATTAATAAAACTTCAATGAAAAAAAAATCTGTTGAAATGCTATCACTGGATAATTAATTATAGAATAATATATTCTAATAAACTTTAACACTCTCACACACGCTTCCGTGGAAACATGAAAAAGTACACGCAAAATTAATTTTTTTTTTACCATAAATTTTGTTTAAATTTCTAATTAAGTTCATTTTTTTACTTTTTCAACTTTTATTTAGAGAATATTTAGTTTCGCAATTTTATAAATATATTTTTGTAACATCGATTACTCTAGAACGATTGAACTGATTTTTAATGAAATATTATTTTAAAACGAATATTGACAGCGGCTAGGTACACCCATATTATATTTTTATTTGAAATCAAATGTTGAACTCAGTCGTTAAGGATTTATTTTAAGTACATGGTAAGGGAATTTAACTTGACTGGCCAAGGTTAGCTAATCAACTATATAAAAAATTTATAAACAGGCAAATAAGCCGGAGAAAGGATTGGAAGAGGGTACTTGAAAGTTGTAATGATAATTTTGATTGTAATTGTGATAACAAGTTAATGTTATAGCGTTGCACGCAAAACACGATTGAAATAATTGGCTGGAAAGACTAATACACAGCCAGCGACAGAATTATGATAAGATAAATTGAAATTTAATTACTACAATACGGCAAATAAGATGAACATTAGCAATTTAATATTCCATACTATTACTTAATCGACAATAATTTACAAAATAATTAATTTTGTATTATTATATATTTCGATATTAGTAGATCAGAAAAAAGAAATTGAGGAATGTATCCCTTTCAAACTAAGACTCAGCATTAGAAATCATTTCAATTAATTTATTTGAAAATAATTTTGTAGAAAAAAATTGAAATTTTTTCAAAAAAGCTGAAAAAGTTGTAATACTTTTCTGGTAGTTAGTGGTTAGTTATTATTATAGAAAAATAGTAATAGGTTAAAATAAACTATAAAAGGCTTTAAACATTAAAAAATGGATATTTTTAAACTTTGATCGGCTTCCCCATTCTCAATATTGTCCCCAACTTTTTTTTTTTGATTCACTTGCAATACTACTATGCCTAGAAAGACATAAAAAAATCAGTTGCAAAATGTGTAATAAATTAAAAAATAGCTATATTTAGATTTTCGTCCAAAAAACTATCTACCGCACCCCTCGGAGATATTAACCCAACAACTTTACTAAAAACCTGGCCCATATACAAGACTCTGTACAAAAATTTCATCGAAATCGGCTTATCCTGTCAAAGTTAGTTAGCTTCAAACAAGCCAACGCACATACATCATACATACGTACGAGCAATACTCTCCCCCACTTTTTTTTTGTTTTTTGGGGTTACTTCACCATAAAACGTCGAGAAATGCAGAAAAAGCCATACCCCATATTTTGACCGATTACCATACTTTCCTTTTTGAAGCATAGTTCTAGAACTATTATGCCAGGAAAGGAAATTAATTGTACAAATATAAACTGTTTATTACATTTGGAATTTTAATATACAATCATTTACGAGTATAATATTCTATTTGTAAAGATGAAAGTCTATTAATCTCTCTCCTGAAAAATGTTAAAATGAGAATTTAGGCGGAAGTCAAAAATATGTAAATATAATTTCTTTTTTTTATATCACTAGAGGAATTAAAAGTTCTCCCAGAATGTTTATTTCCTGTATGATTTGCATCAACAATAAAATGTGAATGAAATTGTTATTAAAAGAAGACATGATATTTATTCCATTGTATATTAATAAAGTCCAAAAGTTGAGTTGGACTGAGAAGGTGTATTACAGATTCTTATCAAACATAAAACTCAGAATATAAGTTCAGTCTATTCGTCTTATGGAAGAATATTCTTCTTATGTAGGCTCTCTACAGAGATTGGTGATCAATATGGCTGTACATTTTTAATACTTATGTCGTGAGTAGATTTTTAATAGCATAAAACCATTACCTAAGATTTTTCAACAGGATGTTCGTCTTCTTTCTATTTATCTTTTATCGTCGATTTTATACTTCCGTATTTCATACTTCGTCCACTCATGTCAAAAGAATTCTAGTTTCGTCTTTTGAATCTGAAACACAAGTATCCTTTAAATTTTTTTTAAATTTAATATTTACTACGTGTGACAAATAAGAGGGTCATTTTTTTAAAAATCCGACACCCTAAATTATTTGTTTTATATATTCTACTCTTGTTCTTTTTTTTATAGATTTACTAGACCTATAAAAAAAAGTCTATGGCTATGGCTAGACGGCCTGTCTAGCCATAGCCAGAACCTGAACCCTCAGAATCCAGATTAGCCCAGCGGACCCCGGAGCCAACTCAGGGGCTCCTGGGGGCCTCCCGGGGCCTACCCCAGGGCCACAGAGCTCGCGTCGCAAGCCATTCTCATGTTGCTAGGGGGACCGGCGCCCTAGATACCCGCAGAACTCGCTTCGGTAGCCGTTTTCGTCTACTCAGAGATCTCCGCCACACTGGATCCTCACACTGTTCGTTATCTTTGTGGTTGTGAGAATAATACTAATAGCAATTAAAGAATTCACTCTTTTAGAAACCTGAAAAAGAAACTAAATTACAAAAGACAGAATAATAGAAACTAAAGTACAAATATCTTTGATGTCGAAAAATTCATAACCGATTTCTTTGACATGGTGACAGAAATATAATAATGAATAATGAAGTAAAAGAATTAGTATTTTTCTCCTTAATTAATATCTTTAATTCACCACTTCACCCTCCTTGAGGGTTAATAAATAATGGATATTTTTAAAATGTTAACCTTCAAGTTAGCTAGGGCCTAGGTCTTTGGCTTAAAACCTTCCCCGGGATAACACGAATGCATCCTGCAAATTTGAAAGCAATCGGTCGGTTGGTTTTCGCATGATGCGAGAAGAAACAGACAACTTTACGTATACACATAAAGCAAATAACCCGTTTGAATTTTGAAAATAGGAAGATTGGTTGCGAAGATATAACATTTCCAAATAACCGTGATTTGTTAGATCGAGAGTGTATCTGGTGCGTGCAAAAGTTAGCCTTCAACTTACCAATAAAAAATGTCCCGTTTGAATTTTGAAAATTGGATTGTTTGCAGAGATATTATAAGAGCACCCTCCTTGCACCTCCCAAAACAATGCCCCAGGGGTAACCTGTTTTTACCAGCTGATAGTGATGTTTGGTCTAGCCTCGCACTAGGTGCTTACTTCATCTCATCATTCTAGCCTCACACGCAGTCTCCAAGGGAAGCCCATTATCATTAAACAGAAATGTTTAAGTTTATTTAATATTATTTAACGTAAATTTTATTCTATAACTTTTGTAATATTATTCATTCGATTGATTCAAATCATTCAATTCAAACCCAGCTCATACAGTGATAGGGGCTCACAGTTCACAGTTCATTAAAGTTTGTGCCAACACACTACGTACGCACCCACTGAAGCATTATTTTAACGTTGTTTTTTGTAATGTTTTTTCGAGATGAAATATATCTAAAATGCTTCTCAGTTACGCCAAGAAACATGAGTAAAAATTTGGTTTCGACTGATCGAGTAGTTTTTTGTTTACCTCGAACAAACGAAAACCCTCTTCCTCTTTATATAAAGGTATAGATTATACCTTCTAAACTCCACTCAATTAATAATAATAATAATAGAAGAGCGTCTTATTGTTTAAACAAATTAGATAAAATTGGATATCAGAGAAATACGGCATACTAATCTGCGTCGTCTCTTAACAATATTCTATTTCAAATTTGTCTTAAATCATTATTTGAAAAACCCCGATACCCAAAATCTTGTTTGAAAGTATACTTTCCCTTTATGGGATCTATTGCATCAGGAGCAATAGATCTGTAGCCGGAAACGTAAAAATTAAGACAGAGACCAGTCGCGACAATGTAATTGATAACAATCTATATTACTAGATGCAGAGATCTGTATAAAAAAGTGGAATCGTAAAATTTAATTACGAGATAATATAAACAAAAAAAATACCATCTGCGATGGTTGGATTTTCTAATTTGAAAACGATTATAAAACTTTAATTATTCGGTTTTTAAACTTTTTATTATTACTAAAAAAAGGCGGATCTACGGCCCTCCGTAAAAATGTTACATGGTTTATGTTTCGTTGCACATCATTTTGTTAAATGTTTTTGCCAATTGTAACTACATAACGATCATGAATTTAGCGTACTAACAACAACAAAAACCTTTGCCTGTTTCTTGAGCTGCGTTTTTTACTTCCTTGTACAGAGTAAAGGTAGTATTGTGATCGCGAAAAATTTCGGTTTTCCGATTTCAACGAAAATATCCGTTTTGACCACCCCTGAATCCATTTTGACTAGTTTCGGCGTGACGTCTGTACGTACATACGTATGAATCTCGCATAACTCAAAAGCTATTAGCCGTAGGATGTTGAAATTTTGGATTTAGGACTTTTTTAACATCTAGTTGTGCACCTCCCCCTTTGACTGCAACCGACTGAACCTGAAGTGTCCAAAAAAGCCCAAAATCCAAAAAATTTGGATTTTGGCTTTTTTCTTAATTCCAATATTCCAATAATAAGCCCTCATTGGGAGATTTTCAACAATATTCATAAGTGGCACTTTTTTCATTGATTTCAGAGTTATAGCTAAATAAAATTTTAATTAATGGAATATCTGGATCTTACAAGGGGAAGGCACATCGGTTCGATTCAGACTTCGTTTTCTTTTTTTTAACCTTTTTTTTTAATATAAATATATTGATTTATTAATAATAATTTTTTTTATTTTTTTTTTTTAGGTTTTTAGGGGCATTGACTACTTTGGTCATTAGCCCCATCAAACTTAAAAAAAAAAAAGTTTCAATGATTCACAATCTCATGAATCAAAAATGTTCAAAATTTTACATTTTCCATAACTTCTAATCCAACAAATTACTTCCTAGGCTTTTGCTTTCAACCATCCTTTCTTTTATACCGTTTTTCCATCCTGCGTACGACCTCAACTTCTGACGAAAGAGTGTCTGAGGCCTCAGACATGGCATCGTCTTTTCTTTCTGATGCCAATGACGTTCGCCGGCTTACATCAGGTGATGAAAGCTTCATTGGTGCTGTTAACATCGTTGAGATTGACATCGTTGAGACTAGCAAGCGATGCACTTTCCGCGGCTGATGAGCTTGATTCTATCTCTACTGCAGTGCTGGGTCCAGCTGAAATAGATGCTCTCACTGAAGCTGTTCTTTGAGCTTTTGGAGGCTCCATTGTTGCAGTTTTTATATCATCTGCGTCTGGTGCATTTTCAATAATAACTTGCACTTCCATTTCGGTAGCCTCAGATTTTCTAGTCACAATTTCTTTAGGTTTGTGACTACACGACGGAGTGATTTGTTTCTTTTTGTCAGATAAGTCAAGATTTTTAAATTTTACGTTAGTTGGTGGCTTTACAATCGCAGATTTTGCTGGTTTTTTAAACGGCACTGGTGCGTCTCTCATGTCAACGGCGTCAGTCCGGGGATGAGCCTTCTCATCTTTACTTTGTTTTCTATGATGAGTCGACTCAATCTTTGAATCAATGATTCTTTCAATCATTGTCGCAAGACTTGGTGCCATCGTGTTAAGCAACTGCTCCACATTAATTTTAGATGTGGAAGGGGCAGCCGCTGCTTCTGCGTAAGAAGTCGATGGTCGTGGTGTACGCTGATTAACAATTTTCTTCGCTTCAGGATAACTAACCATCTGAAGCGTTTTAACTTCCTGAATGGCTGTTTATAATTTGTATGTAGGGCAGTTCCTTGAACGACAGTTGTGATGCCCTTTACAGTTAACGCAGATTGGAGGGTCTTTACATGGATCTCCCTCATGTGTTTTCTCTCCACATATACATATTTCCTGCGCTTTACATCTAGCTGCTGTGTGTCCGAATCGTTGACACTTAAAACATCTCAACGGCTGCGGAATGAAAGCTCGTACATCAAGCCGATGGGTGCCAGCTTTTACCTTTTCAGGAAGGTTCGGCCTATTAAATGTTAAAACATGCGAGGCCGAAGGAACAACTTCACCATTTCTTCGCATGGTTAGTCTGCGACACTAAATCACTCCCTGACTCGACATTTCTTGTACAATTTCTTCTTCTGTACAATTAAGAAGATCGCGATAAACAACAACTCCTCTGGATGAGTTCAGTGTGCTATGCGGTTGGACAGAAACCGCAAATTCACCGATCTTCTTCAACGCCTGAACTTTCTGGCTTTGCATGTTGTTGATGGTTTCGACATGCAATCCAATAAAAGTTTTACGAATTTCCTTGACAGGAGCACCAACACAATTAGTAATTTCTTTTGCGATTAAGAATGGACTAACTTTTTGAAAGTTTCCATTCTCCTTTGTAATAATTAAAAATCTAGGTTTGGGAGGATCAATGCTTCCAAACAACGACTTTCTCAATTCTCTACTGACTTTGTCAGCATCTCTCTTGATTTTATCTGACTCCTTGCTCTTTTCCCTCTTCGCTTGTGGCGAATCGGAGGTTTCTAAGCGAGGGTGTTTACGTGCACCCTCTGCCACGTTAGTTTGTTCAATATTCATGAACGTTTATCCCTTCTGTAGCAAGGCTAGCCGCTGGGGTACACCCCCACTCCAGGGCTACTTACCTTGGAGGTCCGATCCGGTACTCCGGTGGAACCGGCATATGTCCTGGCAGAGAGCGGATGCGCAATCTCTGCACTGACTCCAGGCTCCTACTCACCGAAGCTTTCAGAGCTCCCATGCACCTACATATATGGGCACAATTGCTACATGCTTGCCATCGCAGGGTGCATGTGGACAACGGAAGGGTCTCTGTTTCACCTGCAATAACATTGACCCTGACCGCCACATCGGCAGCTCTAAGTTTGGTATGTGTCCACCTCCTGATTAATAAATTGTTCATATCCTGCAGGTAGCCGAAAAATCGAATCCATGTAGGATCTGAAGGTGGAAACAGGTCAAAAGAAAAGCATATCCGAGGAATTTACTCGGAGCCCCGTTAGCCAGCTATATGTATTGTACATAAGTACAGCTGTTACCACCCTGGACGTGGAACGAAGATGTTGTGTTCTGGACGTGGGGATTATCTACCTCAGGGCTTAATAATTAATCTCTGATTCTAACAAAAGTTTTGCATTAAACGATAATTCAATAATAACAATTAAAAAAAATTAAAAATTCATAAGTTATTTTTGAAGTAAAATTTTGTTTAATTTAAAAAAAAAATGTATATGTAATTTAATAGACGTACGAAGAAGTCATATGGTGTCTACATCGGATTTTTTATGGCAAAAAGATACATATTTTATTCACGACTATAATAAAGAAAATACTATTTATTAACAGTTAAATAAATATTTATGAAGTGTGTGTAATAATTTTCAAGTAAAATAATCTCTTCATCGGAAATTATGTGTTTTTCTTTTTCTTAAATTACTTATTTAAATAACAGTAATAAGAATGGAAGATAAAGGAAAGCAAGCTTTGATTCAGAAATGAGATAGACAAGGATGTACCATGTCTCCACTGCTTTTCATGTGATTGAAAGAATGCAGGAATTGAAAGGAAACATCAAATTGGAATAACTATCCAAGTAGAAAATATAAAAATGTTGAAATTCACCTGTAATGATTTCTTTTGGCAGAAACCAAGAACGAGTAAAAAGAAAAACTGAATATCATGAATTAATTATTAGAAGAACAAAAAAAGATCCCCTAGAAATTATACTGGTCTATTATATGGTCTAAAGTTGCTAAAAGGCACTGTCGTCGTAATCGATATCGGATAAATTTCACTATTAAATTTCGGTTAATGCCTGCATACTCTTTCTGTCGAAAGGGACAGAACTGTTGAGTAGTTGGAAAGGTCTGCCACTAAATCCTACTCGCATGAGTCCTTGTTTCAATCTCTATGCAGTGCATGTACATTATCATTATGTAGCAAACATGATAGAACAGGGAGAAAAAAATTTGTTTTCGCCACCTTCAAGCGGGGAATTTTAGATAATAAGAGAAGGAAATCTCTTTAGAATAACGTCGATCCTCTATGTTGCGGTTTGTTTGGGATTAACAGCCCCATCTGATAAAAAAACAGTTGTTACGGAACGTACAGAGGTGGTTAAATGCCCATCCGGCTGTAGAACCAATTAAAGAAAGAAAGAAAGAATAAAACAAAAGTAATAAAATATGAAAGAAATGAAGATTATGAAAAATTAAATATTAAAATACGTGAACGTAATTTGCCAGAAATTACAGAATCTTTTTTTTAAGGAGTAAGTTACAAAGGGTGAAGAAGTAATGTAGTCATAAAAAGCCGACTGGTACATGCAAGGAAAACTTCATGGATAAAAGAGAACTGCTCATACTGAATAGATTGTATTTTAGAATTAGAAAGAAATTCCTAAAAATCGTTGTGCAAAATATAGCGTTTTATGATAATAAAACATGAGAATAGGAAAAACAAAAAGGAAAAAATAGAAGCTTTTGAAAAATGGTATTACTGAAGAATATTGAAATTCAGGTGGGTCGATGAAATTCGAAATGAAACGGTCTTAAGGCGAAATGAAATAGACAACTTCGTGCCATATTGAGCAACTGTTTGAGGTAAATAATAATTATTTCAATAAAACGCTTTTAAGCCGCAAAAAACGAGTTGGCTTTATAGGACCCATCCTTAAAATATCAAGGATGGGTTTTTAAACTTTAATTTTACAAAATAAAAAATTAAACTAGGCTAATATTAATGTAGACAAAATGGGAAGTTTTTTTAAAAAAGGGGTCCCGAAGGACCGGACTTAATAATTAGAATTTTAATTTTTTAATTAATTCTGATACTTTATCTGTTTTTGAAGTTGTGAATTTTATTAGCAATTTTATATGAGGTAGCTGTGAGCAATGAACGAGTTGTTTACAAATGATCTTTTTTAATAAGAATTTTGATTTCTTTCAATTTTTAATGATACATAATTTTTAAGGTAAAAGATTATTTAATTAAACTGAACGACTGAATTATAAATATTGCATATTTTAAACCCTTTGGTGTATTTTAAATAAAAATCTGTCAAGGTGAAAGACGGGTACTTTATGTAACCATTTTCCGGTTTTTTAAAAAGTTTTTTATTTACATGAATTATTTTTTTTGATAATATGTGCATTTGTTGTTATTTATTATACTTTTTAATAACATTCTATTTTAAATCGATTTAGTTTTAATGGAGTTGATAAGAACTGCATGGATAGAATCTGTAAGTATTTTACACGAGATGATATTGATTCTCTAGCTGAAATTTTAACGTTGCTTTAGAACCTGGCATAAAATGAGGTCAAGTTAAAATCCATTACCAACAAAGAAGAAGAGAAAATATTATGGAAGGTAGGAAAAAAGTCAAAATAGCTATGATAGGATTGTTCACTTTGTACTTATTTCCTGCATTATTGGGAAAAAACATATTAAATGTTGTTTGCATGAATTTAATATTTCGTTATAAAACTGGTACATTATGTTTTTATTTCATGATTTTCCTTGTTGTTATACTCCTGATATTAAAATAAGTTGGAAAAGAAGAAAACATTCTAAATCCATTTAAGAAAATATAATATAGATTTTAAAAGTGGATGGCCATTGTGATCTTCAAACCAAGAAATACTGAATAATTAAAAAGTGAAATTCAGCAATAATAATAATAATAATAATAATAATAATAATAATTTTGTATTTTTTTTTTGTGCAATAGGACATCTACCTATAGCCTTTGTAGATTACACAATAGCACATAAAGAATATATATACATTAGATATAAATTAAAAATTTAATCAATAGTTCATAGTAATTATTAATCATTAGTTCATATAATCGTTAGTTCATAAAAATAAGAAGAATACTGGTGTTTAATTATGTTACACAATTATATTATTATATGTCTTTGCATAAATATAAGATTATAGATAAACATGTACATATAATTAAAAATATACATATATATGAGTGCAGGTAAAAATAGGCACAAAAGAAATCTACATCATTCTCACATACAATATTAACTGATTTTAATTATTAAAATATTTATTTATTAATAGAAAATTATTTCAATTGATATAACTTACCTATGGTCAAGCAGAAGAGGGTCTGTGAAGTTCTGTAGTAATCCAGTGTTATAGCTTTATTTGCTTTTAATATTTATATCATACCGGAGTAAAACCTACTCAGTTCAAAAGCAAAATTCTTCCTCGGTTGGAAAAAGTCTATTTTATCGTATTTGTTTACAGCAGTAACAGTGCATCTCTCTGTGGGTGAAATAACTTGTGTAGAGTATGCAAGAGGACAAAAGTTTCTAATATTGCGTCCGGGTATACGTAGCTGTATTTCGTTTTCTGTAGGATTACACCCGTGCAATGATTTATGGAAAAACAGTAATTCATTGTATTTTCTTCGACATACAAGAGATGGTAAATTATGTAGTATCTTAAGCTGTTGTTTGCCAAAATGCTGAAGTTTAACTTTGTGAGTCAGCCAAGATAGAAAGTTGTTCTGAATAGATTCGATGTATAGTCTCTTCGAAAATTCCAGGTTGAGGTGGAATATTCAAGCTGGCTTCGAATAAGTGACTTGAAGACTAAGACACAAGTTCGAGGATCAACTAAAGGTCTCGCAATCCATTTCAACAGACCAAGATTTCTCTTCGCTCGGCTCACAATATGTCTGCTTGTTTAGAAAGGTATAGTTTGGAGTCAAGGAGTATGCCTAGATCGGTGTCGGAGTTTACAGTATTAATAGGAAGAGAATTTATTGTATAATTATAGCAAGCAATGTTAGTTTTTCGGGAGAACGGAATACGTTTTATTTTTGAGAAATTTAGCGGCATGTGATTTTTCATTGCCCATTGGTAAATATTAGACAATGTAATTTTTATTGATGGTCAACATTTTACATCAGCGGCAAGGTGAACACACAAAACTTTCAAATATGGGGTAGCGAAAGCCCTCATAAACATTGGAGCACATTCGTGATAGCCCTAAGGTGGTCTTTTGTTCCAAAGCAAACAAAACTGTACGGCTCGTTCTTCTTCCACGAGTCTCATGAAAACTAGGATCGTTGCTCTCCGTATAAGAGACTTGGAGCAGGATATACTCTCTGAAGAGATTATACGGGGAGATTATACTTTCCTGTCTCTCCTAATGCTGTAAACAGCTCAATTGGTATTTCATCCATTCCTTGGCTTTTCTTTTCTCATTATTTTAGTTGCCTCAATTATTTCACTTTTTGATAAACTTGTTGGATTTTTAATGACCTTGAGTTGGGGGATTTGCAGCCTGTAGACAGGAAATTGGAAATTAAGACAATAACAAGTGAGCTCATGGAATTCTGGCAAGAGAGATGGGACCAAAGCATGAGGGGTCGGCGGACACATCGCCTCATACGTGATTTGAAGGCGTGGTGTGAGAAGGTGCATGGCTCGCTGGGATGCAGTCTTACGCAGTTCCTGGCGGGCCATGGCGGTTATAGGTGATATTTTTATAGGTTTAACTTGGACCACTCGGACATTTGCCCAGACTGCGAGGAAGAAGAGACTCCAAAGCACGTATACGTCTGGTGTCCGCGTATCACGCAGAATCGCTTGGAAATGTTAGACACGCTGGGTCGTGACTGTATGGTCACGCCGAATGAAACGCAAGGGATCCTGTTGGAAGGTGAAGAGAGCTGGAGAGCTGTGGAAGATTTCACTAGGAAGGTGATGACGAAACTATATGCTGCAGAGGAGTCGTAAGTAAAGGAGACGTCGGAGGGTGCCAGGCTGGACAGGCTCGCGGCTGAGCGCCTTGAGGTTTTCCTGAGCATCTGGAGGTCGCCTTGGTGCGACAAAGCTGTGGGCATTTCGTTCGTGGTGCACGATGGTGTCTCTCGCTGTTACATCGAAGAAAGATAGTCTGAAATTATGAAGTCTTAATATGAAATTAGACCTCAACAGAATTTGTAAGTTAGCTCGATAAATTTTTATATTATGCATTTAAAGCTGTGAAATCCTTTTTGAATCACCTGGTATACTATTTTTTCAGTATTTGCTGATGATGATGGTTTAACACTCGAAATGACCATATATTTTTAAATTTTAAGGAATTTTTATGTAAATGCTTTCTTTGTGTTCCAATTTATTTTCACGACCGTTTAGAACCTCTACTTGTACCTTTAAACTAACTGTTACTACATTCTGTTCCTTTAGATTATCTTATTAAGGGTGAAATAAATATATATATATATATATATGTGTGTGTGTGTGTGTGTGTGTGTGTACATAAAAAATATAAAGTTATTTGAGGTACTAAAAAACAAAATTTTACAAATATCTTTTAATACTGTCAGTTTTTAAAATTTAATTTGTTTTCTTTTTGTAATTGGTCCTTTGATACAGAAATTCTTATTTATCCTAAAAAACTAATTGATTTTTAATGATATTTATGCATATTTTTAACTGGTATATCTCTGATTATTTGAAGAACCATTATATTTATGCAAATAGAATTTTCATCGAATTAATTAACGGAGGAAAAGAAGACAGTGGACTTAATTATTTTGTCTCCAATGATTTGACTGTATCAACGTCTGAGGTACGCTTATAAAAACTAAACTTCGAAAAAATATTTTTTTTATTTTAATATTTTAGTTCACATTTTCGGAAATAGGTTCTTTATTTTAAAATCGAAATTTAATATTTTAGTTTTGATGAAAAACTTGAATATGCGTTCGTATTAAATGATAAAATTTGTAAAAATATATTTTAATATTCAATAACTATTATTTAAATGTAAACAATGTAGTTTATAAATTAATCAAAAGTTAAACCGTTTTAATTTTAAAAGAATAACTAAATTATGAAAATATGTATTTATATTATGTATTTTCATTGTAATTTTACTTAGTAATGAAATATAAGCATGTTAAAAAAACAAGCAGAAAGATTCTCCTAGATTCATTTGATGAATGTTTCATGATAAACGCTTCAATGGTTTTCCTAATAATAACGAAAAAATAAACCATACTCGTAGAATTTATATCTTTTTGAAGTTGTTTTAAAATGTAAAGTAATATGTTTGCTGCAAAAACAACGGCGTTTTAAAATTTGAAACAATTTGCTAATTAAAAAAATTTAAATAGTTTTTATTCTTTAAAACTAAACTGTTCAAAGTAAAATATATAACTGTTAAAAATTATTTAATGAAAAGATTCTTTCTAATCATATTGTTTACTCGCTGAAATTATACAAAATAATTTTATATTTTACGTTCGTATTGAAGTACGCACTTCATACATCACATACGTTTCATAATCACAAGTTTTATTTGCAAATATGTGAAAATGATATACATATAATTATATTTATATGCTACGGGTCTGGTATCTCAAGAACAATAAATAAAAAAAAGTCTTTATTAGGCCTTTTTTTACTAAAAAAAAGCTGTAGCTATAATAAGATGTCTCGCTATTTCAGCAGCAGCTATATATATATATATATAAATGATGTATTACATTCCATAAGCCACATGTGTTGCCTATGGCTAGTTTCCAGGAAGACCCACTGAGTGAAAGAATATAATGCAGCTGCAAACTTTTTCTTTATCTTAAATGTAATAATAATTATTCAGTTCTATTTAGACTCTCATGGGGTAAAGAAGTCTTTGTACAGCACTCGTGGAGTAAAGTCTTGTATTAGTAGACTCGTTCGATATTACACAATCCTATTATATTATAGTTATTTGCATGTACGCGTAATGACATTAACAATAAACTCTAAACAATTGCATGTATAATATTTTGACATGTTTTATTTTAAAGTTAACCGGTAAAATAAAGATTTTCCCATCACATCTACGAGTAAGAAGTATATGTCCGTATGCCGTATTTAGTACTTCTTCATATATCTCCGTATTAAGTAATGAACTTTCCCAGCTTTAGTCGGCTGTAAAACCTTACCACTGGATTTAAAAAGTAATGTACAATATAGAAAAAAAGTCCTGTAAGATGTATTCTACTAAAATTTCAATAAATATAATGCTAGGTTAAAATTGTTTAAAAAACTGAAACATTTTTATTTATTTCGCCGTAAGGCCAATTAAGTAAAGTTGTTAAATTAAAAAAAAATGTTTATCAAGAATAAAAAATTTTTAATGATATTTTCGACCAAAGAATTCCATAAAATTTAGGGATTGCTAATTCAAAAATTTACCTTTTTCACCGCATTGGAAAAATGGAAGGATTATTGGAAGTGTGGATGCATCTTAAGAGCTCTCAAAATTGAGGGTAAGATTCTTCATTTAAACTTTCTCGTAGCCTCTATAGTTTCGTAGCGACAAAAGATGGTTTTCTTGAAATGGAACACTGTATTATTGACAGTACTATTTTACTCTTAAAAAATAGATATGTTCTATGTAAATATCAAATCAATAGCCCGGATGACTGCATTTAGATGATTTACAATAGAAGCTGGGATCCCAACAGCCAAATAGACTTTGGAAGACTGTTTTGCAAAGCAGTTAAAAATTGTTTAAAAATTCTACAACTACTATAGTCATATTCAAAAATACCGATTATCTGATTTAATTTAAGCTGTAAAATAGGCTTACAGCAAGTATCAGTAAATGTCAATATACCGGGCATTAATGAATTCAGCTGGGACTTACATAATAAAGGATTACGATAACATACTTGTTGGTGTAATTATAGATTAAATCTAGCAGCAGTTCCAAATGTATGACGAAGCAACGAGTTACAAACGCGGTAGTAACGCTAAAACTGAAGGATGCAAATGTAGCGAAGTTTTGTACTGAAGTATACGTTAAATACACGATGGAATGAATTTGAATGGAGCTCGGAAATATAGTAAAAGGAAAACTTCTATTTTTCATGTAAAATAAAAAAAAAATTAAGTCACAAATCATATTAAATGTATGGAAAATCTACATATACTTTATTAAAAAAATTATATACTCCGTAATTTTGTGGACGCCATAATAACGTGTTTCGAAAGGCCGGTAAAATGGTAAGATTGTGTACATACATAAAGTTGTTTTGCGACGAGTGCACCTCCTCGCGCTGATTTTATATTAAATATTACAAAAAAAAAAAAAAAAAAAAAAAAAACGAACAAGACTGAATTAATGAAGCAAAAAATTGGAATAAATTACAAAAAGGAATTGTTCATTGTAATTGGTTGTGTATGGTCATGGTCAGTATCAAACATAATCTTCCTGTTGTGGCAATATCGTAACTACTCTTTCCATTGATACCAAGCATTGTTAAAAATCGTTTTCCTGTATAAAGTTTTGCTAAATTCAAGATTTTTGAATGTTCAAATTGTCCAATCTATAAATTTTCCCGAATGCATTCGTTGCTATTTAGAAAGTACTTTTTTATTGAAAAAATCTTATATTATAATGGATTCTAATCCACAAACACTTGATAAAATATAATTTAAAATGTACTAGCTTATATATTTTCTAAAAAAAATAAGGGTCGAGTATACAGGGATTGTAAGAAAATGCGAATAAAAAAATGGTGTTAGGATGGAAGTATTGAAATTACAGAAGGCCCATTGACAAACTGTCAAGCAGTATCTCAGCACGATCATCTAATATCATGATCTGGGTAATATCAAAGAAGCAGATGTGGATAATGTTATCGTGAAATAAAAATTTTATTTATTTTTTATTCAGGAATTGTATTTTCAGTAAAATAAATGTGGAATAATCACGCTCAGCAAGTTTGCTATTCGGAAAACGAATAGAGGAAGTTGAATAGAAAAATAGGTAAATGAATAAAAACTTTTCAGGGAGTTGTAGTAAATTTTTTTTTAGAATCCCAGGCGTCCGAAGCAGAACTCCGTGGTTTTAAATTTCGTTTAAAATGATAAATGTATGCATTTTATTAAATAAAAGTACAAAGTTTAGTTTTTCCCCCTTAATATAGCTCATTATGAGCACCGTTTACACCCCTGCAGATGTCAAAGCGATAATCCATCTCATTCCACATACTGGAGAATATATGTACAGGAATCGCTTCCACGGCTAATGTTATTCTTCGGCACAGGTGATCGAGTGACTGAGGTTTTCTTGGTATACTATGAATTTTTAAGTAGCCCCAAAAAAAGAAATCCATCGGCGTAAAATCGGGACATGTATGACCGAGCGATGGGAGCTTCTCAGTCTATCCCGTTTTCTAAGATCCTGTTCTGAGAGCAGTCCGCACGGCTTCTGAATGAAGCGGAGAGGATTCATCTTGTTGGAAAATTAGACCCTCCGCATTTTCAATTTGCAGCGGTCGTGGAAAAAATGGCCCAAATGTTTTATAATGCCATACCGCACCAAGCTTTAACTTTCGGACAGTTGCGAACATAACTTAAGGAAGTTGCGGAAGAATCCACCGACTATTCTAGGTTTTCTGAGCTCCTTCCTCGACAATTACGGCGATTCTCGATTCCATGAACATGAAATGTTGCTTCATCAGAAAATAAAATGCGCTGTTGGTAGTTTGTATCAACAGAATTGAATTCCAAAATGATTGTTACAAATTGAACACTTTGCGGTTTGCTGTTAGATTTAATTTCACGGAATAGATGAAGTTTATAAGCGCGTAGTTTCAATTGCTAGTAGACAATGATTTTGGGAATGTTTAATTAAGGACTAATGCTAAGAAGTGAGCGTTTTGGATATAGTTTAAAAGACAGTCGAATCTTTTCTGTGTTTTCGGTCTTGTTTCAGGCTTCTAGGCGAATGTCATTTCAAAACGCTTCCGTTTACTAAAAACTGTTCGCGGCACGTACGTATTCTTTTGTCATTCAGAGAATTTCTTCAGTAGATTTGCATATAATTTCTTTGTGACAGTCCCTGATTTTGTTTCTGCAAACCCGGTACACGCACTACGCTTTCTCTTGTAGAGACGCTACTGTATGGAAGCCCGGGCAAATAAAGCTTGGCTTTGCAACAGTCTAACGCAGGTACTGTTTGACAGAGAATGTGCTAACTAAAATTTTACTGTTGTCATTTCAAGATTACGCATAAAACACTACTGAGTGCTGCAAAATAAAACTGTTTCCGTTTTTGAAACCGGGAAGTTCTGTTTCGAATATCCCTGTAAATAATTTTAATATGTACAATATAATTTTACTCGCAATACGTACGAGTACAATAAACATATAATAAAGTTAATAGTTTACTATGCATATAATAAACTTTATTAACATATAATAAAGTTAATACAAATTTCTATGTAAAAATAGCACTCTCTAGACGGTAAGTGAGAAGGACTAACAATCGATGATTTTCCTAGCTATCTTGGTACCCTTTTTCAAACGAAACGCTTTCCATTTAAAAATTCTTCTTACATAAAATTGCCTACGAAAGAAGATATATTTCGGACTTGTGGCTGGACGAAGGTGTTCGTTTTTTGCTAACCAAAATCGTACACAAACAATGCCCGAATAGCTTTTGAGTTTAAACATTCCGTAAGCAGATGAAGATGAATTTTAAAACTATAATTTCACCTTTTTAAATGTAATTATTACCGTGAAATTAACCATAATTCATACCATAATTAACTTTTGATAAAAACCTCTGCCGTAGCTAACTGAATATGGAAGTTAGCACATGGTACCCTGATATGACTTGTAATTATGATGGTAAACAGATTTTGACTATCAACGAATTTCCCGTTTTTCAAGCATAATTGTACGATACTATCCGTTTTTTAATAATCACAAATAAAAAAAAAAAATGTAATGTTAATCTTAAGTCTGAGAACATTAATCAAGGATACGTAGATAAATCGAAACGTTGCTTCTCCATTAGCAACCTCCAGGGCTTTCGGTTTCCACCCGATCATGAATACTTCACTTGTACAGAATCAAAATAAGGGACTTTTATAAGTTAATGCACCTTTGTAAATTAAGTAAAGAGTATCTCGGCTTTAACTATAACTATCCGATTTTAAATATTATCTAAACCAAATTAAATTATAATTGAATAGTTGCCTGGAAAATGTTGTAAGGAGCATAAATAAACTTTTACAGGAATTGAAAAAATGAATTTTATCCCAGAATTAAAATATATTTCTTCTTTATTTATCTTAAATGATATGTTTAGACAAAATGAATGTGATTCTGTTTATTTTATTCTGTAAAAACTCTCACTAGAATAATAATCTGAAATTTTAGATTTCAGTTGTGGAATAAAGTTGTAAGTTACAAAAAAATAAGTAATATGTAATAAGTAATAAGTAATATGTAAGGCAGAAATCAAATGATTTAATTAATCTATTTAAAATGAATAACTTTGTTAATCATTTAAAAGTTAAAAACAGTCAACACATATTTTTAAATTATTTCTGACAAGCTAAATTAAAATAAAAATAAACAAAATATGATGAAAATAAAGTTATAAAATATACAAACTAAAAAAAAGAAATACATTATTTTTTTATATTTGCCATTAAAAATATTATAAAACTATTTATTATTATCACACTTAAATAAAATCCTTCATATCCTTTGCCAGGAGGTAAGTATTTAAACATGTAGCAAAGATGTTTTTTCTTTTCTTTTGATAGAGGCAATGGCCCAGTATAAAGTGGAGGTAAATCATTAAATAGAATGTGATACAGCAGCAAGGGACATTGTCCAGGCTCTTCGATCTGTAGGGAGAAATATTGAAACTCCCGCCATTCTTGCGTTCCGTTCCGTTAAATCATTAGGCATTACATCTGTAACTCTGTCCACTTTGCTTTGCTTTATTTTAGTTTACGAAACGAGCTTTGATGGACACAGGATATTGTGTTTTGACCGTATTTTAATGGAAGCAGGATCATCAGCTGTTATTTGGTTCCATACAGATTCCGTAATTTTGATGGTTTTTGTGTTTCTTTTCAACAATATCAACATTTTAAAAATCTTCCTATCGCATAATATTAACCTCAAATGGATTACTTGGTCTCGCATATGCAATAATTTCAACCCGTTCAAACGGTAAGTACACAGAAGCTGATCGTTTTTTCCTTTCAATTAAAAAGAAATCACGATCGCAAGACGTAAAACTGTGTCCACTTGCTAGAAATATTTGGTCAATATATGTAAAATATGCTTTATTCACCAACATTTGATAAAGAGCAATGAGTCACCACTTACTATTTTGACCGATACAACAGTCTGACCGTATTACCGACTTCCGATCTTGGCCAACATTTAAACGTTAAAAATTTTCTAATACATAACTTAAGAACACAGAAACTATTTCATTAGAGCCTCTTTTGGCCACTGTTTCATCTCATTGTTACTTTATTTCAAAATGCATTCGTTCCAATGTGATGAATGCAGCTATTGTAGACAGCTGTCTTTGGTAAAACATATTTGAATGTGAAAGTGTGGGACAAAACAAAACTTACAGTACTGCAAGTTTTGTCAGTATCCAAAACATGAAGGTTTTTTATTTCATTTTGCTGCTTCTGTGTCATGCTTTAAAAGATCTGTAGGCGCTTTCTGCTTTTCTGTGATGCAATTGACTTTCCAAAGCAATTCTATTTCTTTCGCTATTCGATTCTACAGCAGGAAGAGCAATAATATTTCGATCGAATGTAGAACACGCATCTGATCTTGGTAACCCAAAACGTAAATTACAATTATCATTAAAAACTTATGTATATTAAAATTCAGACATTTTTAAATCGGGGTATTTTTCTTTAAATAAAATATATTTTTTTGCTACTGACAAATGAACTAGAAGACATTCTTTGGCAGACTTATAGCGAGAATGATGCTTTCTTGCGTAGGAAAACTCATAATATGTTGTCTAAGATGATTTCTTTTGTCCTCTCCAGTTGTATGTGATTTGTTTTTGTGTTTGCCTCTACAGTTAGAAAAATGTGTCAAACCATATTTCATTTTATTTTGTAAAGCTTGAATTTTACGAGGTGTTATGCCAGTAATGTCGCACAGATTTTTAAAAAATACTCATCTAATAGATGTATTTAAATAATACTTAAATGAAGCCTGTCTTCTAGAGGTATTCTGTGAAATGTTACGTCTCTTTGGTCTTCTAATTCCAGACATTGCACAAAGTGTTTTTCTGATTTACAGGTAAATTTCTAAAGCGTCTAAATATCCTCATTTTTTCTTCAAAATGGATATTTTCGCACTCCTGGTCACATTTACAAATCCTGCCCTAAAACAAAGAAACAACCACACAAATCTTAAGCAGAGAACAAGTAGCAAAAACGAAAAGTAAATATTTATTTATTTAATATTATTGAAATTAATATTACTGTATAATAAAATGGTATGTATTATGCACACATAATAATAAATATAATCGGCGTACGTATATAAAATATTAATAGCATATGAAATATGAATAACATCACGGACAATATTAAATTTAAAACCTACGAGCTAGGCCTTTTATTTTATTTTAACATGAATATTTTATTGCAAGGAACGAATAAATAATGAATTTGAACACATATAAACGCTATTTCAATGAATTAGTTTCAGTATTAAATATTTTTAAATGTAATATTAGAATAATATTTTGCTTTGGACAAGTAAAAAAATGAGCTAATTCAGTTACAGAAAGGAGATAAAAAACAATTTATTACCCAGGATAAGAATTTTATACTAAATAATATTAATTTTTAACTTTTTTAAAATTTAATAAAATTTATTTATATCAGTAGTAGTAGTATTTACTCGTATATACAGTAATTTCAAATTATGAATCAGTCTAAAATATAAGATTATGTTAATAGGTTATGTTATATATATATATATATATATATATATGTATATAGATTATGTATTCATAATATATATTATTATATACCCATAGGTTATAGGTTATGTTATGTTGTACAATGTTTTTCCACTTACCATTTTGAGATGTTGAACAGATGGTTTTAATATGCCTTTTCGATTTATGTATTATAATCCTTTATTTTTTGAATTTTTCTTTGATTGTCTTTCCATTCTAACATTCTAAGTTTGTGTTTTTTCCTATGTAAGTGTATAACTAGACTTTCACTCGTATTCACAGAATACTGATGGGCCATATTTGTCACCTTACAAAATTCTTCCACATAACAAGAGATGTAAACTAATCAAAATAGTAAAAATGTTATGATGGGAGTTAATGATTATTTTTGTCCTTTACAGCATTCATTTCACAATAAAAGCACCTTTGAAAATTTTGTACCTTACCACACAATTCCAGGCAGCTATTCACTTATTGTTTTACGTTGTCATAAATTCATTGCCTAATTTATTGTTTTTAGCAACATTAAATATATATTTCTAACGGATCAGAAGTCGTTTTCTAGGTATCTCGACGAATTAATAACATAAGTTTTTGTACAATTATAAATGTAATTATTCCAAAAAAATTATTTCTTCCGTACAGTATCAAAAGGATTTATACGTTATAAATCATGTACCTTTAGTTTATTAAACTTTAAATTATTGTTATTAATTTATCGTTATTAATTATTGTTATTGTTATTAATTTTTTAATTTATCTGAAAGCAATATTCTGAAAATAAAAATAAAAAGGTAAATCATTTATTATACATTAGTTGAATTATCCGGCGCTCTACGGAATAGACTTTTTAATAAAGAATTCATCGCATAAGCTTAGAGCTTTTGTGGGATAAGTTAAGGAAATTTTGTAGCAGTAGAAAGATGTCAAACCTGACCGGAATTCGAATCTGGGATCTTCTGGGTACGAGCCAAAATACCATACCGCCACGGCGGTCGGAGATGTAATCAATAGTTATTATTTATTATCTAACCTAGAAAATAAATGACACAAACAATTACGAATTATTAATTTTCTACTGAGATATTAAAATTTTTGTATTAATCATTCTTTTCTCCAGAAAGAATTTCCTTGAATGGTAGGACTGAATAAATTACAAAATAGCAAGATCCGATAGATTTAGTGACGTTCAAATTGGATCTTCTATTTAAAATTTCAAAATATCAAACCCGTTTTGAAATGTAAAAAAATATTTTCTGAGAGATTTTTATCAATTGTAATTTTGTTTTGTTTTTAAATATTTCACTAAGAAGTATTCATTCTAAGCGTTTATCTAATAAACCAATTTGTTTCCAGTGAGATGGAAACTATATAAAAAATAAGAATTTTTCTTTGTGAAAATCGGTTATAAATTTAAATATATTTCATTTTTATTCGTAGAAAATAAATCGCAAAACTATTTCCATAAGAAGAAAACCGAAAGCAGCAATTTAATTTATGAATTTTAAAAAAATCGATGGAAATTTTACAGGTTTTTATACTTTCCAATCGAAATTTCATATTTTTAACGCTAAATATTTTGTATGTTGTAGGCGTGGTTGTATTATAGAACAGTAAAAATGATGTTGTTTTACGATCAACAGTTTTATCTGTTATACATTAGGCGTATGTAATTGATAGTGTGTTGATTGTTATACACTGAGCCCAGATGGCGCTGTTACTAATTCCTGTGCGCAACGACATTCTGACTGCGATGAGGTACCTGACCGAACGTACATGAAGTATTTAGCTGTTGCGTCGAGTGATCGTGTTGTTTTTTTTACGTTCTTGTTTTCCTCAAAATTGTTATAGTTAAACAAATTTTGTACGTGGTGAATTTGCATTTGTTTATACAGGCATGTAGTGTGTTCTAGTTCCTAGTACGAATATAGTAGATATGAAAATATTTATTTATGAGGTAAGATAGTTTATTATACTGTATAATGCACTTTTAAAAATAATTTTTTTTTTTTACTTCATTCGAATTTATTTATAGCCAAAATATAAACACCTCTCACTCTCTCTCTCTCTTTCACACACACACACACACACACACACACACACACACACACACACACACACACACACACACACACACACATATATATATATATATATATATATATATATATATATATATATACACACACACACACACACACACACACACACACATATATATATATATATATATACACATATACATAAAATTTGGGTACTTTTTTTGAATTTTGCAGGCAAAATTCAAAAGCGTTAATTAGGCGAGGTTAGCGACCGAAACGAGTAGGATAAGTTTGGTTAGGTTACATTAACGTATGAACAATGTATATACGATTCGTTAGTACAAGTACTGACCGTGTGCGGTCATACACGGATTCAAATCATACACAAAATCGAACCAAATTGTGCCAAAATTTGTCTGTGGGTTTGTTTATTTGTAACATCACACAAGAACCGACCGATCGCTTTCCAGTTTTCAGGATATTTTTGTAGTCAAGGAAGGTTTTTAAGTCATAGATCGAGGCACTAGCCCCCTCGGGGGTAAAGTTGTGAATTAAAGATATTCATTAAAGAAAAAAAAAAGATTAATCCTTTTACTCATTATTATATTCCCCACGGCAACAGAAATAAATTATGAATTTTTCGTTGTCAAGTGAGTACTTCAGTTACCATACTACTACTACTACTATTCTGTATTTTGTTATTAGTTTCTTTTTCAGGTTTCTATATAGCTTGAATACTTTATTGTTATCTATTAGTATTATTATCGCAACCGTGAGGGTAACGAATACTGCGGGGTCTTTGTAGTAACAACTAAATAAAGAATTAAAAATATCGACAGCGTTCATTACTTACCCATAAGTACTTCATACAGGGCATTTGTTTGAAGTTCAGTCGTGACTGCGCTAATTAAAAATATATTTAGATCATATTGTACAAATTAAAAAAAAATTATTATGACGATTCGTTTTCTGATTTAGTAAATAAAATTACTTTATTCCGGCTTTTTGGAAAGTTTTTTAAATAAAAAAATTGTATTTCTGTATAGACTATTTGAAGATAGTTTTTAAAGTTTTTGTCTTTACCGTTTTTAACTTCTAAAATGTTAACGATTAACTTTCGACATTTTGAAGTTTACGCAATTTGCTAAATAAGTTATCGCTAGTTTTTAAAATTCAGTGTTTTATATTAATACAGATTTGAATATCGACTTGAAAATTTTAAATATAAACTTTTAGTGCTGTTATTTAAATTAAACTTTACTTTTTAAATTGTTTTATTTATTACCTCAAAATGTAACAATATTATTTTATGTTTTAAAATATTTTGAACTCATTCTGCGTTCAAATTTGTCGATTCCGAAAAAATAATTCGCGTTAATAATAAATATTTTTTGAAGAAATTAAATTTTTTTAATGAAGTACTGTTTTAGAAATGTATTATTTTTAATCGCTAAGTTTCATGTAAGATCTGTAAAGACTCGTGGCAGGTTCCTGACTAGATGCAAAGCCAAACCAAAACACGAGCTCTTTCCGGTTTAAAAAGTGGACTTTCTAACCGGAATTTATCACTGTTCATCCCACGAGCCCGATCCGTTGACATAAAGGACGTTTTGACTTTATCTTTCGCAAATAGAAAAATCCACCACCGGATATAAACACTGATCTGTTTTTGGACTCGGCCGCATAGTCTATAATAGTCCAGCGATGAACTCTTTCATCACTTCACTCCGTGGGATAGGATATGCCAGAAATTCAATTTACAGACAAATTTTTATAAATCTCTTAATATCTAATTCACAAGTCCTTTCTGAAAACATTATTTTCTCTTTTTCCTTGATAATGACAACATGTGAATTTTGTTTGAATAAAGTTTTTAAACTTAATACAAAGAAATTTATAGACACGATCTACACAGAAAGTAATGACAATTTGTAAAGTTTATAATCGGTGCGATGATACCGATAAAGAGAAGTACGAAGATAACAGGGTAAGATTAAACCGATTTACCGATCGCCTTTCTGACATCGTTGATAACATACTATCATTGAATGTCTTAAAAGTTGTGATGTATTTTCAGTTAAAAATATTTTTAATTTATTATACGTATAATTAATCTAAAGAAAAACAGTCATTATAAAGAGTGCACGATTTATTTTTACAACGTAAAGAAATGTTTTATTTCATTTAAGTAAATTTTGTAATTTAACAACTCTTTCTCAAAAAAAAATTCCATTAAATTTTTTAAGGTAATTACTCAATTCTTAACTATTAAGTTATACTTATATAAGTTCTACCTGGTGTAAACATACATTAAATTTTATAAAAAAATACCTTTTTTCAGGTTTTTTAACTTATTAAAATCAAATTTTTTTTCATTATTTACCCTTTGATAATTTTGCAGTTACAACTTCATTTGAAAAGTTGAATTCTGTTATCGACATCGTTAATCGTGGTTCATTTATCGATTAAAATTTTATCAAATATATATATATATATATATATAAATCAACGCAAACTAAAAACTACATATATAAGTCTAATAGGGTTCACTACTATATGCTTTTACAGTTATCCCCGGTACATATTTTAATTACTGAAGATGTTTAAAAATTCAGAAATGTGCTATTAGAACTCCATTAAATATGAAAAATTAGAGTATGTAGGTGGACTATTTTATCACAAAGTTCTAAATTTGTATATATATAAAACTATTATATGTGTAAATTACTTTGGTCTTAAAAGCATTGAAAATATTTATGATCGTTAATAAAGGGGTAATGACAAATTATATTAAAAAAAACGATTTAAAATTACTTTTAAAAATCTCTTCATATTGTGAAGCCAAATTAATTCGAGTGTTATAAGATTTAGACAAAAAATTATTAGTAAGATTGTTAAAGATATATTTGATTGATAATGTTTTTACTCGATCGATGAATTACTTTCTTCTTAAAGAAAAAGTAAAAAAATATTATTATATTTTTATATGCATTATATGTAAAAATATTATGTATTATATGTATTACGTTTGGGGAAAGTAGTAATCTTCTACATATCGTTATCTGCCCTAAGACAGGTCCTTTCACCACGTTCATCTCTATTCCCAGTTACACTTTTAAGATTCCGATAACTACCGTTTCCTTTTATCATCTATAGGTTTTCCTACCTCTGTATTTTGCACTTTTTCCTGATCCTTCTAACGCTGCTTTCATCAATCCTTCTGCTATCATGATATATCTTAGCTAGTTAATTTCCCTGTTCTGATTTTTTTCGATTAAACTCAGTCATCCTTACTTTAACTTTTTACTTTTTTTAACTTTACGGTTAGTTTAATCTTCACCCTTTTTTTTTATCCCTGCATCCCTGGGGCGGACATCCAATTAAATATACTCGGCCCAGGGACGTGTCCTTCCGACTCTAAGGAGGTCTCCCCATCCACCGGCTTAACATCCGGCACGACAGTTCAACCCCTCCGGTTCTGGATCTTTTGTGCCTGCCTCTAATCCCCGGCGGGGGAAACAGGGCCCGGCTATACCCCACCAGGAACCGGGTCTCGGTCATTATGCCTTGCCTCAAACCAAAGGTGCCAGCACCAAGGGCGCAAGCACCCCCGGAAAACCAACACCCTCGGCCGGGTCTTGGTCTTAACTTAACCCCTCGCGAAGGCTTTCCCATGGAGTCCCCGTCCCCTCACAGGAACCCGTACACCTAAGCATACGTGTCCTCCGAGACGGGGCTGTCCATCCTTCCCTACACTTAGCACTCTAGTAACCCCGGCGTCGATATTCCTCCACCTTCGTACGGAGAACTGTTCTCGCGAAGTTTGCGAACCATTTCCAGTTATTTTCAGAGGCCAACATCCACTCCACAAGATTTCCCGTCACAATGCGTTCATCTATTAATCGTTGGCGGTATTGCGCCCATCTATGGCACTCGAACAGCGTATGTTCGGCGTCATCTACGCCCTGACAATATTCACAAACAGGCGACTCCTTCTTACCAATTCTATTCAGGTAGGTGCTGAAACAGCCATGGCCAGACATTAATTGGGTAATGTGGTAATCCATATCACCGTGACGCCGGTCCAGCCAGTTATCTAATTCATGTATTAGTCGCATGGTCCACTCTGCTACTGATGACTCGGTCCAGACCGTCTTCCACTCATTCCTGACCACCTCTTCTGCTTCAATTTTATTATGACCAGCCGCCCTTAGCCTCCTACCTTTGACTTGTAGGTAAATTGGCGGAACTGATGCCAAAACACATAACGTGTTGTACGACATTGTACGGTAACCTGCCACTACACCTAATAACGCCGCCCGATGCATACTTGTCAGTTTTTGTCTGTTTCTTTGTATATTTACAGCATCAGCCCATATTGATGCCGCGTATAGTACAGAAGACACCATCGCAGATGTGATCTTCCCCTTGTCATCATTTTAAATCCCCCCTGCCTTTCTTAGAGTACATGTTAGCGCCAGCATAAGCTTGAAGCTTGTGCGTGGAGATGGAAATGGAATTTCTGTAACTTATGAAAACCGCCACGTCTAACCGGGATTCGAAACCGAGACCTCCGGATTAAAGACCTAGACACTACCGCTCCGACACGGAGATTGGTTCGTTTTACAACGTATGATTCTATTGCAACCAAACGTCATACTTCACAAGACACATTTTCAATTCTAACTCGATCTTATAAATTAACATTTTTATTAGCCGTCGGTATTTCTGATTTTTTTTAGTTTTTATGTTTTCTGTTAATAAGGAACTCTTATTTGTTTAGTTTTCCTTATTTAATGCAGACATTCTTTCGCTTAACCTATCAGCTTCTCGTTATTTTTATTTTCTTAACGTTCGTTTTCATAACGTATTTTCCTTTATCGTAACGTTTTCTAATCTTAAAATCAATCGATTATTAGCCTACAATCATCTCCAATAATACTAACTTTTACCGCACGTACTTTAGAGCTTCTTTACAATTAAGATGGTGTAATTCTGTATCGGTGTATATCAGACTATTTACTTCAAAGGATTTACCTCACGTATTCCGGAAAAAATTTCCTTCTTCATAATTATTGCTTACACGAAAAAATTTCTTAAGAAGATAGAATATTTCATATGAAAAGAGTATAGTCGTGCGGGAGGATTAACCCTTCCGCAGTGATATTAACAAAATTTCCCTCCTTAAGTGATATCAACTCGCTTAATAATGATTGGATTGATTTTTAGTGAACTTAACAGTAATAATTTCTTTTAACTCTGTTTTTAACCCGTGAAATACATTTTAATTTAAAAATAGTCTACATCATAGGAAACCGTTCATCTCTCTAAATGAAAAATAATATCTTTCTGTCAATAAACTTTCTCACAACGTTTTTTTTTTCTTTTAGATATTTTGAAATTCAAAATCAATTTTTTTAATTTCATAAAATGTTGAGCTTGAAATGTAATCGCGTTAAGTAAACTTAATTATACGGATGAAAATTAAAAGAAAAATCAAAATATTTTATTTTTCGTTTCATTAAAATTAGATCATCCATTCCAGGTAAAGGAAATTTGTTTTTTAATGCCGGTATGATAGTTTAGAAAAATCGGATTATTTTTTAATTGCTGTTCATGCCTCCCTTTAAAGAAAATATCCTTAATGAAAACTTAAATATAGAAAATTACTTTTATTTTTTCTTTGATAACGCCTGAAAGTACGATATGAAAATTTTTTAACGCGCTATGCCCGGCTGAGTTTTGAATTAGAAAATTCCGGTTGGAAAAAAGTTTTCGTAATTTGCCGATTTTAGAAACTTTTGGAGTTACTAAGACGCCAATATCAGCAGGTTTGAAAACTTTGATAAGATTCAATTTTGTTTTTACTAATGATCTACTAATTTATTTAAGACAAATTATTATAATTTTATATTAAAGAGGATAAAATTGCTTGAAGAAAAGGTTATATCATTTTTCGGATACGACGAAATGTATACAAAACAATAAAAATCTTTAAAATTGAAAACCTTAGCTTTGACGCTGCAATGTTATGTCGTGTGAACCGCATTTGCTAATGCATATCATCTCTACTCATTAGGTGCCGGAACACGAATTCACTTTTCATCAGTTATAAAAATTATTGTATCTGTTTTAATTTGAGTTTTTAATACTCTGTAACGATCCATCGAGTAATAAAATTCTTTTCTACGTTTGAAAAATATTGTCACTTTAAAAATACTATAACTTTTCCGCTAGAATGGTTCTTGTTTTAAAATGGAATTTACAGATATACTCCCACACCTTTCTTTTTCAATAAGCTCTACTTCTTTAGTAGTATCACCACATTATTCGCTGGAATCGACTCGTGCGTTAAATATTTCGCAAGTGTGTAATGCCTTCCTACAGTTCTTATCTCTTTAAAGTGAACGTATGACAAATATTGTCAGTTTTAGGCAGTAGCCAAAAGTTTGATAATTGTGGGCTCGATGAGAAGCTTCAATATGCAACGTCTCTTAACGAGGTATGGTGGTGGAAGAAGATAGGGAAATTTTTACTCCGACCAACCGCGAGACAACCAAAATTTTTTAAAGCTTTTTTTCTTAATTTCTTAAGTTCCTTGCAAAAAAGTATTTGTTACATCGGGTCTGTACCAGGTCACAGCTGATGTATAAAATAGCATATTCACAACTGATAATACTGGAATATTCATATTCTTTCATTTCTTTTATTTTTAAATAAAATACATACTATCTGTTTAATTTAATAGTCGGAACATTTTAATTTAATATACGTTGAAATCTTATTATTTTAAATAATATTTTTTTTGTATCAAAATATCGACTTTTATTCTACAATCTTTGGGAAAATGTATAAAACTTTTAATGATTTACGTAAGAAGCATCGTTTAAATTATAAATCAGAACTCTACACTATTTTGAAAATTTTTTCCGTTTTTACATTCTTACAGTTTTATTTACTCGTATTTAAATATTTCAATACATTTAAATTACAAATTAAATAAGATATCTACAGCCGGGTTTTTTTTTTTAATTTTATCGGACTTTACCTCACTTCACTGAGTACGGACATCGAAAACGATGGCTTTACGCGTTAGTTATTTTAATATGAATACTTACGAGTAAACTTCACGGTTAACATTTGTATTAAAAGAATACCCCGAAACACTGAAAAAATTACGAAATTTTACATTCAAAATAAAAAAAGAAAAAAATACAAAAAAAAAAGAAATATAATGAACATTTATTACACCCCAGTATTGTTGCGAATTTAGTGTCGTTATTTTATGTTCAGTTAGATACGAAATAATGATCAACTGAACTTAATCCCGCTTTTTTATTTATCGGGTTTAAAATATTGTACTCTAACTACATAGTCGGTAAAAACAATATGTATGACTTCATACTATTGTAACTTTTTATTAGCGAGTTGTCAAAGAGAATTAAAAAATACTGAAATCGAATACTTTATATTTGTGTAGCGAGTGTACAAATTAACGTCTCTTTTCTGACAACCAGTCTCAATTAAAAAAAAAACAGTTTCATAAAGGTAAATTTGTTTATTTCCTTCTTCAATTAACGTAATATAATTAGATTTATAATAAAAAAAAGTTTGTATGTCCATCCGTTCGCGTACGAGCATATCGTGCGGTATTGGCGTGCCGGATTCAGGCAACTAAAATAAATTAACTTCGGCTAGTTTTGGTTTTATTTATCTTTTAAAGAAAATGATTATATTAATACTGTAATTTTATTTAGATTTAACTTAAAGTTATTCGCGTTCTTTGATCTATGTATTACATTTACGTTTACTAAAATGTATTTAAAAATAATTTATTTACATTCGTTAATTAAATATTTAATTGAAAATACGTTATAGTTAATATGGTTGTACTATAATCAGTACGATTTTAGGTAATACATCATTCGACGTTTAATTTTGATCGCGTAAGATTAATGCTGTTATGCCTAAAGAAAAAAATAATTATTAAAAAATAATTATTAAAAAATAATCAAACGTTCCAAGAAACTCAGTTTATAAAAGTATTACGTATTTTTAAAAAAATTACCTGAAAAAGAATTTTGCAATCACTTTATTCATAAAACCTGTCAGCAAATATAAATATTTGATTTTTTAAGGTAATAACGATCCTTTATTTCTGTTGGCATTTAATTAAATCCGATGATCTTTTTATTTTTAATTAAACGATTAACGACGGTAGTAAATTTTAAATAAATTTATATAATATTGACGAATAGCAAGATCAAATATTTCTATTCGTTTTAATCTAATTGAAACGGAAATGTTGTATCGATCGACTAGATCACAAATTTTGTTTAGCAACTTAATTGTAAATGGATCTTGATAAACCTTTCAATTTTTTTCCCTCTTATGGTAATTTTTTCTAAAACCAAATTCTTCTTTTACCTATATCTACTTATGGTGAGGATACTATAGTAGTGACGTATGTTAAAAAAGCCATAATTCTGCAAAAATCAGCTGTAAAATAAATATAGGTGTGAAAAAAGGATATCGGGGTAACACCTCTTAACTTTGACTTACCCTAACGAATCGTAAAGAAAACGGAAGAGTAACTCTTACAGGTATTCCCTACGCGATTCATGCGAGGACCTTCGACACGCAGCATACATCCAAATAGATGAGTTCATCCCGTATTTTAACCCGCATGTCTGGAATAATGAAAGCAACAGCTGCTTCAATCCTGTGTCTCAGATTGGATAGATCAGTTGATAGCTAGGCACGTACCCAAGATCTTTTATAAAACACCGAAGGAAAAAATCAAATGGTGTAGGATCGAGTGACCTTGGAGACTACCGCAAACAAGCTCTGTCATCGCTTGTTTGCCGACCAAACCACCGGTCGGGGAAAACATCATTCAACCCGTCCCGCACAGACTTATGCCACTGAGGAGGCGCACCATCTTGTTGCCAAATTAAATTTTCTAGTCCTTCTTGCAGTTGAGGAAAGGGCCGTCCACGCAGTATAAGCAAATAAGCCCGTTAGGGCTTATTGAAAGCCTGTTAGGCTTACTTCAGCAAAAAAGAACGGTCTGTAAACTTATCGTTGAGATATTCAACAGAAAAGAATTAATTTCGGAAAACCTTTTCGCGTTATCTCAAGGAGTTTTTTGACTCCAGATACGGACATTATTTTTATTAACTTCTACACTAAGATGAAATGTTGACTCATCACTAAACACAGTACGTCATCCTTTATGCTGCAAAACGTCTGTTGCAAAGTCGGGCACACAGCGTAATCGGTAGGCTTCAAATCCTGTAACAGCTGTATGCGGTATGAATACGTATGTAAGCGTTTCCTTAAAATAGTTCCCACAGTCATCACCGGCATTACTAATTAGCAGCTGGCTTTCCTGACAGACCTTTTGGGACTATTCAAGAAAAACTCCCCGATGCGTTCAACACTTTCTTCCGATACCTTCGGTTATCCCTTACTCTTCCCTTTACAAAGACATCTCATTGTTTGAAACTGATTATACCATCGACAAATGTTATAGTCACTTAAAGAATTACGATTAAACTATTTACGAAACTCACTTTAAACAGTGACTGAAATTTCATATTTAGACACCTGCTAAACAAAGAAGGCGTTCTGTACAGGTGTCGTTATCTTTGGTAGTAACACTGTTATGCGGAAATATAGAGATTCAATCTACGATCATTCGTGCAACAAAAACTGTTCTTTTTGCTCTTTGAATCTAGCAAAAGGTCAACTTTATATAACTCGTCCAAGAAGTATTACAAAACAAAATAAAATCTGAATATTCTTTTTTGAACGCGTTATTTAAAGATGATTTTCAAACGATTAAAAATATCCAAAATATAGTGCTTGAATATTTACAAGATAATACTCCTTGCTAAAAAATGGCGTTTGAACACGGTGCCTACAATTTTATCTTTGAAAACACGACAGACGGCTGATTTTTATGCTCAGAAATTTAAGCTAGAAAATTTTAAATGCTCATCATATATAGAGGCAAATTTTGAATTATTACAATGGATTACTACACCAAATTAAATCTGAATAAAATCTTCAGAATTTTAAACGCGGATAAAAAATAATGTTTAATAAACTTCCAAACACACGTTTGTATACCGTGATTTGGTTTCAAAATATTACTTTCAATTTTCTATATTTAAATTGTATTAAAATTCCTATCGTATTATTACGTTTTTTTAATATAAAATACTGTTTAACGATTTATAATCGTGTAATATGTTGTAATATATCATGTGAAGGGTCAGGAGAAAAAACAAGAAATGCTACAATATGTCAAATTTTCAAAAATTAATGTTAACGATTTTATTTCTATTACGGGGTTTCCTTTGCTAAATAATTCCAGTGAATTTTTTTCTGTATTTCAAGGTGATTTATTTCAATTGTGATGAGACTATAGAATGACAAACACTTTTCTAGTATATTGTCCTAAACATTATTAAAATTTAACGTTAGTTCTTTTTTTAAGCTTGTAAAATAGGAATATGTATTATTTGAGACGTTTGTCTTGATTATTATATATAATTTTAAAAAATTCAAATATTCTGTTTGTCTTGATTGTTGTGTAATTACTGATGAATTTTATTAATACAAATTTACACATGGATACTTGAATGATATATTAAATTTATCGTTAAAAGTTGTTTTATAATAACCAATCGATACATTTATATTTTTAGTCTTATGATTTTTAAACGTGTTGTCCATTTTCGTAAGGTTTAGGCCTTCGGGCAAGTAAGTCTGCAGTAATGTCTAACTTAACGATTTAAAGATTCACGTGATTTATTATTGCATTTTGTGTATCAGTGGTTTAAAAGCATCTGATGTTTTGCACTTTTTAACCTTCGATAACCTATTTACAGCTTTTTGTGCATCTATTCTAATTTCATCTTAATAATTCTAAAAATTTATTAAAAGAAGTTTTATAACAAAACGAGACTCTCGCAGTGTTAGAAGGGCATTCATTCGTTTTCTGGTACGATATTTATTCTGCCTCCATATGAAAAAGTAACATCTTCCTACTAAAAAAGTAAAAATAAAATAAGATAAATTTAGAGGCAACAAGATTTCCTTCGCTGATTTGAAATAATGTAATTGTACTAGTTAAATACGAATTTTTCTCGTCATTAGAACGCATAGTATTAAAAGGTTTGTGGCATTCCTCATTTTTTCCCCTGACCCTTCATATTATAAATTTTTTATTATTTTTGTGACGACTGTGATATACAATTGTATATTTATTCTGTTAAAATTACTAATGAACATAAAATTTGAAAAGAATCCCTTTCAGTCTGATAAAATTAATTAATTAAATTATAAATAATCTAATTTAAATTATTCATATTTTATATTTAAAACGATGGTTTTATCAACTGATTTGAAACAGGTCTACCATTCCTAACCACACATTTCAGGAATGGTCGATCCGAGACTGTACAAGAGTATATATATAAACATAGGTACATAATAAAAGTTATGTTTTTATACGAAAAACCCTTTCTAAACAGTGCCTTACGAGTACAATAGCATAGAAAACAACACGTTAATAAGTAGACATGTTTTACATTAATAGGACTTCATATTCAACCGATTCTTCCTCACTGTTCTCAGATTCATCTGCACTACTATCATAACCGCCGAAACTTTTGATAACTTTGTCGACTTCATCTTCCCGAATTCCATCTTTTGTCCAAAACTTATCTTCAAATTTGATGTCATTTTTGCAGTATGATTACCAATCCTCAGGTGTGACGCTTTCAATACCTTCTGTCACTAGTTCTCGCAGTCTAGTTAATGACATGTCACCGGTTGTATTATTAGATCTGATGTGTCTTTTAATTTTTGCCCGAGCTAACTCCATGGAATTTAATTCGCACATGTAATGAGGGATTCGAATTGCGGAATGACATGTGGGGCCAGTAGTTTATCAACCTTATATTCTTTCTCTTTTTGGCGGCAATTGTTGTGTCGACTGAAATAGGTCAACTTTCCTCAATTTCTCATCACAACGAAAACCCACTTTCCCTCAAGTAGTTAGTTGATCATGTCTTCTTTTAAATTTGACTTTACCGCCACTTTATTTACTTACTTTACATGGTACGGCGCGTTGTCCATAATGATAACACTTCCTTGTTCTAAATTTGGTATTACTTTCTCTTTTATCCACTTTTCGAAATTTGCATCATTTATTTGTCCGTGGTAATCACCAGATCCATAACCTGCTTGAAATATTAATTCTGCACCTTTAAAAACACCTCAGAAGACTCGATGTGAACGATGAAAAGTCTGTTGGACGCATCGTTAGTTTTATGTGTATGTAGTTTACTTTGCCAAAAATTTTAATCTGTTTCAGCCCAAATTTCGTCTAAAAATTATACTTTTCTTTGCTTCGTTGTAACTTCCCTAATTTTCTGTAAAAATATACGTCTTAAATCAATTATGTCTTGTCTTTCCAACAACACCTTACGTTGCGAAGCACAGGTCTTTCATTTTTAAGCCCGTCTGGGTTAAATTTTTCTGGAGAGTGGTTCTTTTCCATTTAAATCCGATTCTCTCTTTTAAGACCGGAAGAAGTTTTGAAATTGTAGGGACAATGTTTTTCAGACATACGAATGGAAATATTTGATTATATTTCTAATAATGTCCGGATCAAAATTATTCGATGTCTGCTTTACGGTAATGAGGACGCTTCCTTTTTTCCGAGGGGTTGTTAGCGATTCACCTTTCCTAGCACGAAGTTCTTTTTTTATAGCAGTCACAGTTTATCGCACTCTACAGTATTTTGCTGCTCGTTCGGTCGCTTTAGTTAATGGAATCGTCAGCCTGTTTATTTTTTTCTTTCCTTGCCACAATCTTGAGCGGTTAATTCTCTTTCAGAGCAGAGATTCTTTTATCTCGTTTACGAAGTTCGAATTTTTTTTCAACATAATTATTTAAACTAACTTAAAAAGTTGCATAATTACCAAACAACATTTAAAAAAACACTTCCGGTACGTATTTTTAAAATTAACCATAGATACAAAGAGTGACAGTCAAAACAAACACTAGTAATGGAAACACGATAACTACGCTACACCCGAATTTCATTTTGTAATGGCTGAAAGTCTGATAAGCAGTTAGCACTGCGTTTACGTGACTAATACTTTTAAAACGAGCAGTAGCTTCTCATGCGCATGCTCACTAAAGCCTTTTTCCCGTACCTCGTCTACAACAATCCATGCAACCTCACGTTGCGGTAAATTAGTACGTATGCGTCCACACCGTTTACAGCTGTTACACGCTTTGAACCATATTGACTACGCTGTGCAAGACGACTTCGCAACCGAAGTATTGCAGAATAAAGATGACGTATTGCACTTAATTATCGGTCAAGATTTCATTTTAAAAAAGTTAATGTCGTATCTGCGATCAGAAAATGAACCGTGAATTCTTATAATGAGAAAATGTCTTCCTCAAATTATATGTTTTTTGTACAATATCCCGACTGCAAATTGCGGACCGTCCTTTTTTACTGAAACAAACGTAATGGAAGTTCAAGGCTCTTTCTTCAAATGCAAGATGGACTAGAGAATTTTATTTGGCAAGAATATGGTGCACCTCCGTAGCGGCATAACATTGTACGAAGACCGGTTAAATTATGTTTTACCCGACCGCTGGATCGGTCGGCTAAGACCCGATGACAAAGCTTGTTTGGAGCGACTTTCAAGATCAACCGATCTGACTCCGTGTGAGCTTTCCTTTGGGGTTTTTTAAAGGATCTCGGGTATGTGCCTCGGCTATCGATGATCTACCCGATTTGAGCCACAAGATTGAAGCACCTGTCGCTTCCATTACTTCAGACATGTCGGTTAAATAATAATCCTAATGCTCTTATGATGTGAACGGGTATCAAGTTAAGGTGTTCAATTGGAACACATGCAGGGAAAAACTGTAGTAAGAGCTTTCCTTTCATTTTGTTTGCGATTCATTACTGTAAATCAAAGTTAAGAGGTAGTAAATAGCTTTATAGCTCCAAAATACTTTTTTTTACACTCTTACAGAATAATTTTAAATAAAATTGTATTATTTATAATTTTTATAAGATAATTATCTTAACGCCTCCGCACGTAGTTCCAGTTTATCGCTTAATTTCAAAAACAATGTGAACATTTAATTAAAAATATTCGGCATTAATTTTTTGATATATAAATAGGAATAATAATTTTAAGTTCAGTTTCTTGATTTTTCCCTTAAAAATAGGTGGTATAAAAAATTAATTTTCTTAAAATTACAAAAATATATATATATATATATGTGGCTTCTATAGTAATCTAATATATTCAAAATAAATTTAAATTAATTATTTATAAGATAAATTAAATTTCTTGATGTTTATAAAGAAAGTGCAGAGTAAAGAGAGAGAGAGAGAGAGAGCGTAAGAGAGCGAGAGAGAGTGAAAAAGAGCTAATTTTGTAAGGTGAAATGAATTATCCTGAAAACATTAATTTGCTCAGAAACCTTCTTCTCGGAAGCTTCTCCCAATTTTCCACCGCAATCTAGATTATTATTAAGCCGGTACATACTTAATTTTCATTAAATTTAATTCCATAGCATTTAACAATAAACAATTTCTAATAATATTAAAGATTTAATTCACGAACAAATAGGCAGTATTAAGTAAACTAGTAGTCAATTAAAATTTATTAAATTAAACATCTGTTTATTGTTATAAGCTATTTAAAATTTAAATTAATATACGCGTAATTGAATGAGAGTCCATCTTAGTTATGTTATAGATATCGTTCTAGTACGAAATTAAAAATGCGTCACGAATTCAAGAACTATTAATTTAATTTTGACATATCAACAATTAGTATGCTATTGAATTATAAATATGTTATGTTTGCGTAAACACTCTGACTAGCATTCATTTTAATAATGGGTTAATTTAATGATTAAAAAAATAAACAAAGAAGTAATCAGATTTTTAAATATTAAATTAAATTTACTAACTTATATATATAATAAAAAATTTCATAAACTATTTATGTATTATTTAGCGGTGCTAAAACAAAACTGGAGGTAAAACATTTACTTTGTTGCTATAAATAAACTAAGGCGAATATTTTACTAATTTCCTTACAACTGCTAAAGTTTATCAGCTGATTATTTAACAACTAAAATATTGTCTGATATAAATTTTTATTTTTAATTTCCTGGCCTTTCTGTTCAAGAAGGATAATAGGATCAGTCCTAAAATGAGGAATGGTTTTTTTTACTTTTGGGGTTTCATTAACTAGGGACCCCAAAAAAATTTTTAAAAAGCGGAGGATGTTGTTACGTATGTATATGTGTGTTGGCTACACCTGTATGTACGTTTACGCGTACGTGTTGGCGTGAAGTTTAATAAGTTTTGGCTAGTTAAACCTCGCATCTTCTCAAATCAGCTGATTTGGAAGTCGAGAGTTACAGCGTTCAAGTCCTAGTAAAGTCAGTTATTTCTACACGGATTTGAATACTAGATCGTGGATACCGCTGTTCTTTGGCGGCTGGGTTTCAATTAACCACACATCTAAGGAATGGTCGAACTGAGACTGTACAAGACTACACTTCATTTACACTCATACGTATCATCCTCATTCATCCTCTGAAGAATTATCTAAACGGTAGTTGCCGGAGGCTAAACAGGAAAAAGAAAGTTTTGGCTAGTTAAACCTATTTTGACAAAATTTTGTACAGAGGCTTGTGTATGTGGGGCAATTTTTTTGGTAAAATTTTAGGATCAATATCCCCAGGTGGTAGGAATAGATAGTTATTTGGGGTCAATTTTCTCAAAATTTTTTATGTGTAGCCCCTCTTTATATTAAGCTCAATATGTGAGCACGCATGTTAACTTCACCATGTTTTAAACATTTTCCCCAAAAATTGAAAAATTGTATCTTTTTATTTATTGCATTTTTTACCAATGTTTTTTTTATATCATCCTATCCGTAGTAGTAGTCCAAATAACCAAAAAAAAGTATTTTTGAGGGCAATATTTTGGTTGGGGGAGCCAGTGAAAGTTTAAATATGAACATTTTTTGAATTAAACAATTTTTTTGGTTTATTTAAACTTTTTATAATTATATTACAATAAAACATCATTAAAATTTACCCTCCATTCCTAAAAAGAAATCTTATGTAATGTTTTATTGGTTGTATATTTTTCAGCGGAACATTTTTAGTTTTTTCCATTTATCATGCTAATCATAGAAAACAAACATTTCTTGTAATTTTGGAGATCAAGGAACACAACAAATTTTAAAGATACAGATTCTTTGAATTTTTTAAAATTCTTTTTGGCTTATTATTAAGATTAAATATACCAAAAAGAAGTTTATTTAAACTTTTGATATGATTAAAAATTTTTTAAATAAACTTTAGTAATAAAGTTACAATAAACTTCATCATAAATTACCACCCTCTCAAAGAAGAAATATTAGGTAATTTTTTTCATCATTATTTTTTCCTATATAAGAATAATATAGCCGAGATGCTACAATTACCTTCAAGTTCTATAGCGAATCAGAAATTATTTTTTAACATTTTTTTTTACCGTATTGATCATAAATCCCGTCTATTAGGAAGTGCTATCGGTGATTTGTTTTTGCTGCAAAATAGATCCAGTCACATGAAATTTACCGAGAGCTAGTTAGATTATATACTTTAATATATAGAGGAGGTGTGAGGAAAATATGCGGAAATGGTGTCGGTTATTCAACGAAAAGAGAACAAACGTGCACGATATCAAACTACGATAATCGATAGTTTTAGGTTTCCGAATGATTTTCTATTTCGAGGAGAGAGCATCAACGCCGAAACATCCTTCAAAACATTAAAAAATGAGCTACGACACGGTGTACAGTACCGTTTGTATAGTCTTCTTGCTAATCGCGTACGGAAACCTTTTTACGACAGAGGGCTTCTTCATTCCCTTACAACCCAGAACTTGCGTAACCGACTTTTATGTTCTCCAAAAACTACAGGAAATTTTGAGCAGAAAACATTTTAGACCGATGATGACGTTTACCAAACTGTCACTGTGTGGTTCAAGAAACACGACGCGGTATTTCTTAAGGAGGGGATCTTCAAATACTTCTTCAGATCTCAAGAAATGTTAACTGAAATTAAATTGAAAAATAATTTAAAATGTATTTTCATAGAAAAGCTAGGATTTTGAGCTACAGTAAATCGTTATCGATTTAAAACAAAGTTATTCTTACTTAAATTTTTCTATTTTTTAATCGTAAAATTATAATAACATGAGCCCTGAGCTCGATTACATTTAGGCAGTGGTCTTATTCGGATTTTGTTCGCCCATTACTAATCCAAGTTTTAAAACCTGAATACATCTCTAATTAACGTAAATACATTTCGAGTTTCTGAAGGATTTAGATCGATAACGTCAGTTCGTCATACATCTTCTAAAAATCTACATCGATGTTGAAGTAGCTATTCGGCTCTCTAAACCTGAAATTAAAATTTCAATTAAAAAATTGCTTGCGTATTTTTCTTTTGAGCGCGTGAAGTAAGTATATACTATGTATAAATATATTAACACATCATCTCGTTTGTAATTTAACTAAAACATAATACTTGAAACACTGTATATATGCATATTTTCAAAATATCTTTATAATTTTTAAATAATTCATTAAATTCTAAATAAAACTTACCAGAAGCTATTTTCACTCGCTAAAAATAATAAAACTTTAGATAAAACTGAAAACATTTTTTTTTAAATGAAGCAAATGTTCGGATTAGTTATTTTTGTGTTAAACATGCATAAAAATTAAATCTCACCTTTTATTTTAATCGTTTATAAAGAGAGAAAGGCCTTTGTCCTCTTAGATAATTAAACGGCTGCTTATTTACTACTTCCCACTCGGTTAAATTATCATCGGTTGGCTTGTATCTTCTCTTTTATAAAAATACCTACCGATCAGTAGTCAGAAATACATTAACTAATCAATCCATAAACATTTTCAAGCATTATTATTTAGTAGGAAATAAATTTCAGTCTGACAGAAAACGATATACAAGAAAAAATATAAACCATATATTTCTTATATCTTTCTATTGGTGTTTTTCAAATTTTAAATTTCGAAAAAAGAACATTGTTGTTACTTGTGCGAAGTAAAGGAAGTATTGTGATTGCGAAAAATTTCGGTTTTCAGATTTCAAAGGAAATATCCATTTTGTCCATCCCTGAATCCATTTTGACTGGTTTCGGCGTGACGTCTGTTCGTACATACGTACGTATGTATCTCGCGTAACTCAAAAACGATTAGAATAGGATGTTGAAATTTTGGATTTAGGACTGTTGTAACATCTAGTTCTGCACCTCCTCTTTTGATTGCAACCGACTAAACCAAAAGTGTCCAAAAAAGACCCAAATCCAAAAACAATTTGGATATTAGACTTTTTCGTAACTGCAGTAATAAGCCCTCATTGAGAGCATTTCAACGATATATCATAAGTGGTACTTATTTTCATCGATTTCAGCGTTATAGCCAAATGAAAATTTAATTAATGAAATATTTGGAACTTACAAGAGTACGATTCGATTCGATTCGAATCAGATTTCATTTCCTTTTCTTTTTTTTAACTCTTTTCTTCATTTAAATATATTGATTTATTAATAATTATTAACCTCTGATTGTAAAAAGTTTATTATAAATAATAATTCAATAATAACAATAAAAAAAACTCTCTTTCAGTAGAAAAAAAAAATCATTTTTTTAAACTTTCTGCTATATTTATTATTTTCCAATAAATACACAAACTTTTTAGCAAAAAATTGCTACAGAATTGGGATATATAATAATAATAAAATGGAACAGTACATTATACACTAATCGTTCAACCTAAACTTTCAAAGGATTATTATAATCTTAAATTGAAATAAGGATGCAGTAATGGGTACTTAAACTCGATAAATTATTATGAAAATAACCCCCGTAGGGTTTCATTTTTATAGAAGTACAAGAGAATTTTATTATAAACCGTACCTTCTTGATATCTTAGTGTATCGTACTATATCATCATTTTTAGTACCAGATTTTGTTTGTTCAAATAGGATAAATAAAATAAATTACTTTTTAAAATTTAATCGATAAAAATAAGATTGAGTTTTATATTATCTAGAAAATTGTTATATTTTTATAGCAGTGCTGGATTAAGTTTTTATGAACGATTTCGGTTTCGTAACGTGAAGTTTACCTTATCGACAACATTATTTCAAATCGAACTAAAATTAAACCATTTTTTGTCGATTTTATATGTAATTATCGAAAATAACATTATTTATAATCCTATTTCCGATATATATATATAAATATTTTTTTTTTAATGATGCTACGAATTAACTTTGCTCAGATGAATCGAGCCTTATTAAAAACCAACAGTTATGTTGTGTTTTTTAAATTCAATTCAAATTGAAAGGAAGCTTAGTTTTACCTGTATAAGATTAATAAGTGTAATGAAATATTTAAAACGTTACCTAAGGGAGTTTTATGTTTTTACGGTTGGAAGCGACCTCTTTTTTTTTTTAAATATTCCTATCGAGTTTTGGTCACATGATGTTTAAGTTTTCGATAACAATTTTGTTTGTTTAAATCGTGTAAAGAGGAAATATTAAAACGTGTAATTTTTTTTTTAAAGAAATATTAGTGAATTAGTAGATTTTAGATATTTTATATATTACAATGATTATTCCTCTTCACTTCATTTTCTCTCTTCATAATATTATCCTTTATTCTACCGCTGTAGAGCTAAAATAGTCAATAAAATATAATTAATACATGAGAGCTACTAGTTTTTATTTTATCGATCTGTTTCATTCAATTCTATTAGTGATTATTCTTTCATGTCGATATTTCTTTATGAATAATACTATTGTGAGGTTAATTTGCTGTAAAATACCTTATCGATACGATATACAAATTTTAAATATTATAAAATAATAATTACATTAACACAGACTAAAACGCACATTGTGTTACAATGTGCGTTGCAGACTAAACGCACATCTGTGCGACTAAAACGCACAAAAAAATAAAATAAAAACTGTTCAATTGTTTTTAAATTTCAGTTTTTTGAAGTAGGCGCGGAATTAAAAACATCAACAATAATTCACAAAATTTTAATTTTGAGCCGAATTACAAATTTTACGTGTTTTTTCTTTAATTTTACTATTTAAAGTATGGTAGCTTATAAGAAAAACGTCACCCGAATGAAAAAAAAATCCGTTCATAAGAAACGATCATCGGCGAAAAATTTTCCGACGTCTTGATAAATATAAGAAATGGACTGTAGCAAAACGAATTTAAATAATAATTACCATCAAACCTGAACTAATATTATCCGCGGTACTATATTTACATAATATATTTGTTAAAATACTTATCAAAATAAAGTTTTTACTGTATATTGTTATGCTATAACATAATTTGATGTTAAATAATGATTACGACAAAAAACTGACAAGAAATTTGTTATTTATTGGCATTTGTTATTTATCTATTTATTGTTAGAGAAAACATGATACATGAAAAAAGTTTAAAAAATTTAAAAAAATCGAATTTTATTATTTTTTTTCTGCTCCTCCAACATCACCTCCAAAGAATTTAAGTTGATTTGCGTACAAGAGTGAATTACAACTCGCGTACAACAGTTGATTTGCGTACTTTGAGGGCAAGAGTGAATTACTCGTATAATGAAATCTTATTTTAATATTGTTATTAAAAATTCAAATAAACCAAAAAAGTTTTAAAAATTCAAAAAATCTATATTTTTAAACTTTAATCGGCTCTGCTACCCCCAATATTTTCCTAAATAATTTGTTTTGAGTCGTTTGCACTGTTACTATTATGCCTAGGAGGTCATAAAAAAAAATCAGTTAAAACATATCCAATAAATAAAAAAATAGCTTTTTTGAATTTTGGTGAAGGAGAGAATTTGGGGGCAAAAGGCTTTTAAATTGTAAAAGAAGCATGTAGGAATGCATCGAGCTTAATAAAAGTCGGGGTTATGTTTCCAAATCTTTTATAAGATTAACTCCAAAGAAACTATCTACTCCACTTTGTAGAGATATTGACCCCCAAATTTTTACCAACAAATTGTCCCATTTAACGATTTCTTGTCAAATTTTAACAAAATCGGTTTATCCAGCCAAAAATTATTAAGGCTCAGGCACTCCTCACAGGTAAATATGCACGTACCGACATTACCCCTCATATTTTTTTGTCGTTTTGGGTCCCTGGATATAATGAAACGTCGAGAAATGAAAGAAAAACACGTATCCCATTTTTTGACTGATTACCATCTTTCTTGCAGCATAGCTCCAGAGCTATGATGCTGAGAAAGGAAAATATCTTCAATTGATTTAGCTTACCGTTTTATCTTTCTCTTGAAACATTTTTCATTAATGTTTAAAGAAGAAAATCTATAACGGTATCACCCATCAGAAATAGATTAATTTGATCATAAGACTTAAACAATTAAATAAATAATATCTATAAAAATTAAATAGATATTATTAAATAAATAAAGCAGCGTATTTACTCGCATATGATGCGGAGATTTTTTTTCTTTAAAATCAAAATAAAATACGTGAGTCTGTGTTTACATGGGATTTCCAAGTGGAGACGTATTATACTACAAACGTGGAAGGGTATAGCATTGTTTAACCAAACCGTCTTGATGCATCGGCATTTTATTTTGATTTAAAATTAGCCAGCCGCAATATTGCGATTCATATTTTTTATTATTATTACCATTGCGTGTCCACTCCCCTAAACTCAGTAAAACTATAGATAATTTTTGTCGATAATTAATCGTTTATTTCCTTTTTTTAAATTCGGAAAGACTTACCGTTAATTTTATTTTAAATAAGTTCGTGTTCCGTTTATAATTTTGATTAGTAAAAATGATTTTAGTAAGACGTTTGAATTCAATGACATGTGGAAAATTTAAAAAAATATATACGATGCTGATGAAGTCGGTAATCGTGCAGCGAGCCGTAAATATAACATTCCGGAATCGTGTGTAAGAGTATGGCTAAGAGAGTATGTGTGTAAGAGAAACAAAAAATAGATACTAACAGTAATAGTAAAAACAGAGGAGCATTTTTCAAGAATAGGAGTTTCAACAAGCAGAAGAAGGCACCAGAATGAATTTGTTACGTCAATAGAGATAAAATAATTAAAGTCCGGACAGTTAGCTGAGGAACTTTAAATACCGAATGAATATTTTAAAACAAGTCGAGTAAGGGTACATCGTTTCATGAATCGGACTGCAAATAACATATGTTTATTTACCGACGTGTGCAGGATGTTTATAAAGGGGATTATTTTCCATTTACAAAATTTTATTAATAACATAATTTTTTAACGAAGGCAAACGGTTAAAACTTTTTTAACGGGGATTTACTTTGTCGTATCAGCAGGTTCAACATTTATTGCAGTCTAGGATAAAGATAACATGTACGTCATTGTACATGAGAAGCGATGTACAATCAAACTAAACGTACTTACAAATGGCAAAAAAATTTCCGATATTTATTATATTAATTAAAGAAAACCCCCTTAAAAATGATGAAAAATTATCACTAATGTATTTTTTAGGTGCCCAGAAAAAGAATGGATGGACAACACTAGTAAAATTTGTACGGACCCCTCATTCTGGTGCTCATTTAGAATTGAGAAATATTTTAGTGATGCACAATTTCGCATGAAATGGTAAAACAAGAACGAGTTTGTATTCCTTTACACCTTTACTTCAGCCACTCGATTTTGTATTAATCGACCTTTCAAAGCTCATTTAAAATATCTTTATTCGGTGAAGACGGCGACTAACTTCGTGAAACGTCTCGTACAGGAATATTAAAAAGGCCAGTCTTACTAATATGGGAATAAATTTTAGCTAAACGGAATCTTTCTCCAAATGATCCGGCTGTGAAGAACATAAAAAATGTTTAATTTCTAATACCTTTGAGGGGGGTCATGACGAATGTGCCGAGAGTGGATAACGAAACGATCACACCCCTCCCGGAGAAGAAAATTCAAACAGTGATGGAGATAAAGAACAGATAAGACATCCTTCATCAGATTTATTAGTATTTTAACAACTTTTAATTATCGTATGATGTTACATAGGCTCACTTTTTTTTGTTTTATATATTCGTAAACATTTCGTATCGATTTAAGTATTACTTTCCGCCCTTTTTAGCATCGCCCCTCTAAAATTTGTAGTTTACGCGTTTTGGAGTACTTCCATTCTCAAAACTACTTTTAACATTTTAACACTAATTTTGAGAATGGAGGTACTCTGAAACGCGTCAACTACAAATTTTAAAGTGACAGTGCTAGGAAGGGTAAAAGATAACACTCAAATCTATTACGATAATCCTAGCGGAAATATGAAATATTGTAAAAATTTCATTTCGTCTTCCTCTATTTTACGTGTCTACTAGTGAGTTTTTCTGTTACGAATTTTAACTTTTATACAGATAATATAATTTGCCGTTACATAGGTGTAGTATTTAAAAATATTTTTAATTTTTATTGAAAGTAAAATAAATTGAAATCAACAAAACCATTTTCAAAATAATTGGCCCTTGTTCGAGTGTCTTACGCAGTACCACTCTCGCATGTAAGTTAATACGACACACATATATATATATATATATATATATATATATATATATATACACGTTGAATTGAGAACCTCCTACTTTCCTGAAGTGTATTAAAAATTTTATTTTGATTTGTTATTATTAAAAGTCTACTTTTCATTTTTGAGTTGTTTTTGATTTAATAATTATATTTATTGTTTCTTTCATTTAAATATTTCACAAACTAACTTCTGCAACCTTAACGAGTTTATAGGCTTATTAAAGCTGAATTTGTTGTGATGAGAAAAGAAATTTTGCCGAGATGCGTGAATTAGATGGTATTAGATGGAGTTTGAAAGCACTCGTTTTCATTCATTAACTTTGCTTTGTATCACTTTTCCGGAGTAAATGATGAAAACCGTTATTAAGAGGAGCTGGAAGTAAAGTCCTTTTCCATCGGTTTTGGCTAGCGAAGTGATCAAAGACGGAATGGTTAGTTGAAATTATTTTCCTCCTTTTTTTTCTATACATTAATTTTAAATAATCCTTTATGTAAATATATATGTAGATGTGTGTTGTGGGTTTTTTTAGTAAAATTATACAAGAGAATCATTGTTTAGAGTAAGCAAGATGGTAGGGAGGTTGCACCGTCCTACAACGTCGCTAGGAAATAAACTTCGCTTAGTAAACGACTGAAGTGTAAATGTTGTACTCGGCTATGAAACATTATAAAGAGAATAATAGCTGTTTTCTACGGAGTTGTTTTCAAATAACGACAGAGAAACTTTTAGAAATAACCTCTTAATGTGTGCTTTAAATATTCATCAAGTTTCAAATTTTAGCCGGTTGGTTTTTGTTTATTCTTATCTTTATTATTATGATTACAAAATGCATTGTTTGATGTAAATTAATAAATCTGTAGAAAAACCTATTATTTTTCAACCTTATATATATTTTTTTCAAGTTGAATATTCAGTTTAATTATTACCGTAATAATAACAACAGATATTTATTATAAAAAATTACAAAAATAATGTACCGAAAGAGGTTGAAAATGCAATCTATCAAAAATAAATGCAAGAAATTAGGGTGCAAAAAGTAGAAAGGTGAATAAATATATATAAAAGATTAGGTATATAGATTTTTTTAATAAAATAAATATATTAAAATTCGTTATCAAGATAAAATTTTCATTCAGTTTATGATCAATAAATGTCAATAATATACTGTTAAAGATTATATATTTAAAAAAAAACTGATTTGAAAACCGCATTGGTTCATATTTTGTTTTTCTGCATTTAGAATTTATTTTATCATGATTGTTCTTTGATTTTATAATTCTATTTATTATTTATTGGGTTATACAAATAAAATAAAATAAAAAGATGTGTCAAACGATTATTGAAACAAATTTGAATAAAAGAATACGTTTAAAAACCATTTAAAATTTTTTTTTCGGTTAAAACCAACACCTAAATGGTTATTCCATTGTTATATTATAGACATTGTTATTATAAAAGACTTTCCAAAGAAGTGTGGAAAAAGAAATATAATAAAAAAACAAAATTACAGTAATAATAAGTATTAATTTAAATTCAAAAGCTGTTTTTACTGTAAACAGCTATACAATAGGTAAAAAAAAACATAAAATAAAATATAGAAAGTATTAATTGAAAAATTCATAGACTGTACTTGGGAAGTACTAGAAGGCAACTTCTGTAATGGACCAACAACTGTTATCGCTTTAAGCAATGCCAAAACGGTGTAATTTATCTTTAAGATGTTTAGATCTCCAATACTGACGATCTGCCACGACTTCATACATTCCTGTTATATAAACTTACCTGAAGAAAGATAAACGTAGCATGAATTTTAAATAAATCACGAGATATCCACCCGTAAACAAAATTTAAGGGAACCTGTCTAACGTTTTAACGACTAAAATCTTTCACAAAAGAATTTTTAATAAATTTTAAAAAATCAATAAAAAATAAAAAATTAGTTTCTTATTATTATTCAACAATGATATTTCTGCTTCAGTAAAAAAAGTAAGTTTTCCATTTATCTAATGCTTGTTTATTATGGATATTTTTTAAGATAATTTTTTTGTGATAAGTTTCAGGTAATATTTGCTATAGCCGATTTCTCCGTAATAATTATTTCAGAGAAATATTATTTGGTTCGTATGAACCAAATTCTTCTTCATTCCAGTTTGAATCTTTTTTACTTGATTTAATTTAACTTACAATGTTTTTTTGAGATAACAATTTTTTTCCTGTTTGTCTTGTAATCTTGCATCCTTAATTTAACGTACTTCCTGAATTTGCCGATTGATGAAATTTTGCACAGTTACTAAGGTCTGGTGACAATACAATATTCCACCATTACTTTTGCAAACATCAACACGCACGGGTAAATTAAGGGTTGAAATTAAGAGTGAGGGTGTAAGGTAAACCCCCCCATAGGGTTTTTGGGGTCGCACGTGACAAATCCGACAGCCGTTTGACATAAAAAAATGACAAGAACTTGGTACGGGAGTTTTTCAAATTTTTATTGGTTTCGAATTTGACATTTCATCATATATATATATATATATATGATTTTTGGCGGATTTTTAAAATCGAAGAATTGGACAACTTCAAATTAACAGGAGAAACGTTACAGTAATGATGTATTATCAGAGATTGATCGAATGAGAAATCTTTTATAAAAACTCATAAAAAAGTTTGTCGAAAATTGTGATTGTTAATTAAGTAAATTAAATAAAAACTTCACCATTTCGTTACTTTGTATAGTAAATTTTTCACTTAAAATTTGTTTGATATTTTATAAATATATTAGAAATTTCAATATATGACGTTATCTTTTGAAATCCAAATTAACCTACTAATTAATTATACTATGCAATAAATGATAAAAATTTGATTAAAGTGATGACTAAAAAGTATAAAGCAAGTTTTTATGGAAGTCACAACGTCGCTTGCGGGGAGGGGTGGTCGGCGAGTCCACATCCTAGTAAAGGATGTTGATGCACTTACTTCTCAAGAGGAATTTGTAACAGACCTTTGACGGGTGACGGGGGAGGCGGTGACGCTCGTCGTATTGTCTTCGCGGCCAACTTATGGAGCGACACAAGTGGTGACGGTGGCTGTGCCACCCACCCTCGCCGACAAGTTCTTGGCAGATGGTCGGGTGCATATAGGGTGGGTGGCCTGCAGAGTTATGCGACGATCCCTGCCACCGCATAATTAAAACAGTGACCGTACCGGCCACTGTTTTAATTATGGGGAGGCTAGCTACGTTAGGAAGGACTGTCGCCGGAAGGCCAGATGTTCTTCCTGAAATGTGCATGGGCACGCCCCTGGAGGCCGGAGTTGCAAAATTACCCGTGCGGCATGAGGATCGGTTGCTGCTGCACCTGGATACCACGCGGTTCCGGTCTGGGAAAGCCCCGTCCGGGAGGGGTGGGATGCTCCGGTGTCTCACTTTCGGTGATCGGGCGGGGACTCCTTCCAGAGCCACCGGGGGAAAAATTAAAACCGTAACCCGATGGGGGATCTCTTAGAGGGTTCCCAATTTGAGGCGAGGCAACGTAAAGACCGGAGTCCCGGTGAGGGTACCTCTCGGAGGACTCCTTATTTAAGGCGTGGCAAGAACAGACCGAGTCCTGGCTGCCTAGATGGAGCTTTGGAAACGGCGTAGCCGGGCCTAGGGTTATTGCCCAGGTGGTTTGAGGCAATGGCACCCCCCCAGAGCTTGGTTTCTGTTTGAGTGCGTGTTCGACTCTGGGAGGCCGGACATTATATTTAAAGATTTTTAAAACATTTTTGTAATATTATTCATGATATACAAAATAAAATAGAAAAATTTCGGGGACGAAAAATACGTTTTTTTAGGTTTGAATTACAATCATTTTGTTAAACTACTGATAAATGCGTAAATTTTATAATGAAAAGGTATATAGAATTTAATTGGAGAAGATTTATATTATAAAGTTTATGAAAAAAAAATCTTATATTAGTAAAAACAAAAGTTAACAGAAAAATAATATAAATTTGTAAAAATTAAAAACATGTGTTATTAATACGCTCTTTATACTAGATCGTGTTACGCGGAGAAATTATCTGGAATTTTTAAACAATGAATTTTGTACTGTGCTTGAAAATTTTCCATTGGCGAAACGAATTGAAATATATTATCTACTTGATGGAGCACCAATACATTTCACGAATTGAAGTAAGACAACTCTTAGATGAAGATTACCGGGTTAATTACAGGGCCATTAAATTTGTAAAATTGGTACCTCATTTTTCTGTTTAGCCTCCGGAATCATCGTAAGGTATTACTTCAGAGGATGATATGTACTTATGAATGTAAATGAAGTCTAGTCTTGTACAGTCTCAGGTCGACCGTTCCTGAGATGTGTGGTTAATTGAACCCTAACCACCAAAGAACACCGGGATCCACGATATAGTAAGCAAATCCAGATAAATGTAACTGCCTTTACTAGGATTTGAACCTTAAAACTTTCGACTTCGAGATCAGCCGATTTGCGATGACGAGCTCACCACTAGACCAACCCGGTGGGTGGTATTGGTATACCGATATAAAATCGGGTGACAACAGAATATTCCACCATTGAACTTAGTCAAGGGAAAAATTGGCGGCGAGTCAATGTGGCGAAAGCCGGTCAGACCGTGTGGGAGTTCCTAGATGCGGTTGTTTTGTTCACCGACATCAGTAGTTTACTTAAGGGAAAGACTCTTACCGCATTAGCGTGGGAAGCTAACCCTGAGTATGGTTGACCACCAGCCAATTATTATGACTCCAAGAGCTATAAAAAGGTGGAATTTGCTGGCATTCAGCAACCTAGGCGTGGCAGTGAATTGCTGCGTAGAAGAAATAAATTTATTACGGCTGTCATATAATTACGGTTTTATTGATTAATGTACGCCTTCAACTTATAAAGCAAGTTTTTAAACCTTTTGAAAAACGTTTGTAATATTATTTTTATTATTCTCTACATAACCTGAATTGCAATTATTATCTCTAGAAATAAATTTATAAATGTTTGATCTTTTATCGGGTTAATTTTATTTTCATCTTTTCTCAGGATACCGACCAATTTCCTAGACGTAGCCCCAGTAACGTTCAATTTTTCAATATTTAAACTATTTTTTACCTTGTTACTATTTGGAAAGCTATTGCAATCTACGACAGTGTTTTTCCGGTTCTTTTTTTCTATTTTTCTGTAGTAAGATAGTTTTGCTGCATAAAAAATTTTTTTTGTTTTGTTTTCCGTATGATACCGATGATCTTTCTAGTAAGATTATTAAATAGAGCTGCAATTTAATTAAAATTCATTTCTATCTGTTAAGCCTTCAGATTAAGAAGCACCGGTTTGTTCCCTGGTTTCCCATATTATGTTCGTAGTATTAAAATAATCGTTAGCGATATATCTTATCGATATGCGTACTTTTTCTTTACACAGGGTTATTCATTAAGGGTATAACAAACTTTCAGGAAGCGTTCTACGGGTAAAAATAAAGAATAAGTTCTTATAAACATAGGTTTGGAAACGCTTTTTAGCGAGTGTCAGTCGGCGAAAGATTTCTGCGCCTTTGATAAAATGAAGCTAGATTGTAATTCTTAGGACTCTTAAATTAAAGGATATATTTAGTCGTTTTATTTGAAATCTGACATGAAAATTTAAATAAAATAGTCCCATAACTGTATTTTTAGTAGTTTTTGAGAAATCCGGGGAAAGGACTAAAGATTGGAGTTGAAAAACACATTACTTTAAGTCCGGCGTAAAATAACTTTGTTAAACGGGTAACACAAGTGAGACAAACTTAAATGAAATTTTTTGATCGATTGAACTTTAACGTGACGGACGAACCGACTGGCCTCCAAAGTCGCCTGACTTAACACCTCTGCATTACTATCTGCGGGGCATTAGAAATCGTTAGTAAATGGACTAAAGTGTAACACAAGAAAGAGTGAATTATTAGAAATCTGAGCGCGGTACGACTAATACAAAAATACCTTGTTGAGATTCGGAAGGCCACCAGAAACATTGTTCGTCAGGAATTGCTGTATCTAGTGTAGCGGAGGATATTTCAGCAGTTTATTTATTTGTTTTTAAGTTGGTCATTGTTTGTATTATTTTGCCAAATATTTAATTTTTTTTTACGATATTGAACATTTTTTTCTTTAATACCTAGTTAAAATCTGCCACATTTTGTTTTGAATAAACATCGAAATTCTTACTTCTGTTTGTTTGGTTTCTTACGTTTGTGGTTTTACTCCAGATGTGTCCAAAATACATTTCTGGAAACTATTTGTTTTCTTCTTATTTTAATTTTCAGACGGATTTCATATGAAACCACTAAATTTATTTCTTACTGTAGGTACCAAAAATTAGTCTCGCTTAATTTTACTGAAGCTGCAGAAATCAGGGCTAAATGTTTCGCCAGCCAACACTCGCTAACATAGCGTTTCCGAACCTATGTTTCCGAACCTTACTTTCTTTTTTATTTTCACCGTAAAACATGTCCTAAAAATTTGTTACATATTTCTTGAATCGCTTTTTATATCAAAATTGATTTCGTTATCTTTAAAAATTAATTTCAATTTCCGATTTTACAACCTTGATTAAATTATAGTGAGCACTCTGAAAGTAATTTTAAATAATTTAAATATTTGAATCGTAATTTTTAATTTTTATTGTGATTTCCTGAAGAAACAACAGTCGTTCTATTTGTTTCCTATTTATTTATCAATTATAATTTTATTATTCCTTCTTTTTTTCATTTGTTTAATTACGTATTTATTATTCATACTTTTTTTTACTGTATCTACTGATTACGATTATTTATCGATTGAAATGGCTATATAACTTTAAATTAAAATGAAATCATTTTTTAAATTTTTTTGAGAAAAATATATCTTTTCAGTTATTTAAATTTTAAAGTTTAGGCCGTTCTAAAATTAAAACAAAGAAGTTTAAGTATTTTACATTTTTAAATTCTATTTTAATTAAAAATTTAAATAGGCCTACAACCAATATTACTCGTATAAAAATGTTATCGTAAAAAACATCCCTTTCGGCACGCCGGAAGGCGTAGGTAGATTTCACCGGTGCTAAATAGGGCATAAAAAAGATTTCCACCTTAAATTTAAGAAAAACTTCAAATTTTTTTCACGTGCAACCATTGTCCTATTGAGTAAATAGGACAATGGTTGTACGTGAAAAAAATTTCACATGTTTAGCATACGACAAGCCCCATCTTACAATTCCAGCTATATTTTCGTCATCCCTTGCCGAAAGGGTTGGTCATATCAAAAATTGTTTCAGACAAAAGTTTTAGGTAATGTTTAGAGGACAAACGATCACTTTAAACCGATTCGATACCGTGCCTATTAAGGGAGGTATGATTATTTTTTTTGTCTTCGTAACCCCATTTTTTCCACCCCCTGGGCCAATGGTTGGTGATATGAAAAAAACAGTACTAAGATAAGTTTTAGGCCCTTATCCAAAGAATAGTAGGAATTTTAAACGAATTCGATATTTTACTTAATAAGAAGGTTATAGTGATATTTTGTTTTTCGAAAAAGCCACCCCATTTCCACCCCCATGGTCTGATTTTGGCCGTTAACGAACTCGACCGAGATTTTAGGGAACAATTTTAAATGATTTTCCCAAAATTACGGCAGTTATCGTGTTCACAAAAATGTGAAATATATATATATAACGATGGTGGGCTTGGGGTCTGGGTTATGTGAAACGTGAATATATTTCGAAATTTTCCGGATCTCGAATCATGGTACCTATTACGATAGGTAGCTTTCTTATGAAATGTACCTAAAACAATCGTGAAAACAGAAAACCTGAGTCTTAATGAAAATAAGAATAAAGGGTTCAAAAAAATGGTATCGAGCGTAAACTAAAATGCTATGTAACTCACCGTCGTGAATCAGTCGTAAATCAGCTGATGTCGAAGTTCTCAGGTTCAAATCCTAATAAAGGAAGTTACTTTAATTCGGATTTGAATACTAGATCCTGGAATATTATACCGGTGTTCTTTAGTAGTTGGGTTTCAATTATTCACACGTCTCAGGAACGATCGTCCTGAGTTTGTTCAAGACTACACGTTTACTGGTACAGTTACATTACACTGATAAGTTGCTAATGACTTTAATTGCTAATGCGACTATAAAAAAAGTATTAAAAAAGATGTATTCTATAGAATTCGGTAAATTTACGATTTTTCAAATCGTGTTTTGATTTTTTTTTTAAATACTTTGAACATTATAATGATAACATGTTATATATCTATACTTTCATGCGTAAATATGCATGACGTGCCATAAATAAATGAAAATTATTTTTAAATCGTCTCTGTAGATAATTTTTTATTTTATTTTTTTATTTAAAAAATCTTCCTCTTGTTTTACGTATAAAAAAAGTTATAATGAAACCACCAGTAGAATTTCCTCTACAAAACAGAATCATCAAAAATCGTTACATTTGATAAAGATATAGATTGAACAAATATTTAAAATGTGCATACTGGTAAAATTGAGAATCTCTTCAGTTTCATAAAACCCTGTAAAAAATAGATATAAATAAACATTTTTTTCATCACTCATTTGATTGGTTTTATGCATTTCGTTTCTTTTTTTACTTTACCCTAACCTTTTAAACTTAATATACTTCCAACATTATTGATCCGTAATTATTTCATTTTTATATTATAAGGCTTTCTTTTTGTTTGTAGTTTTTACCTAGTGTATTTTTATCCGTAACTAAATTAATTAATCTTGGATGACTTAATGCACGACCCAGTAACTTTGTTTTCTTTTAACAAATATTCTTTCACCAAATTCTCTATATTTCAGTTCATATTAAGATTGTTCATTTTGTATTTTTTTTATCTTCTATGATCCTTTAAAATTACATTTAATACCAAATTAACTCGTCGCTGTATAAAGCTTTCCTTGTTTTTTTATTTATTGATTTGCTTTTGTCTAGTTCATGTTTAGTTTGTTAATTATATTACGTTCATTATATAAATAATTTTTAAAACTTTGCTAATTATAACTTGCTTTTAATTAAATCAAATTAAATTGAATTTACCTCCCGTACAATTTATATAAATCAATGATATTGAAAATTTTAGCCGTATTTATATACAGAGTTGTATGTTGAAAATATTTTTCAACATACAAACATAGAAAAATGAAATCTAATAAATGTTCCTAAATCATAATGACCTATTTTTCGTTTTGAGAACACCACACTTTAAGCCTCCAAGTGGCTCCTCTCGCTGTAGGTCACTTTTGAAATTAGCAGTGAAAAAAATTAAACGGCGACAATATTTTGGTTGTCATAAGCGAATTTGTATCGTCTTATTTCAAAATCTTTGTTTTTAATTCCCTTTAAAATCGTGTCGCTAAAAATTTAATAATCTTTCCATTTTAACTTGTTGAGTTTCCGGGAATGCTAGTTTCATACTGAAAAATAATCTTTTTGTCATTTTGAATTAAAACCATTCGTTAATTTTATTTTTCTATATTGAACAGTTGAATATTTATGCGAGGGTTCTCATATTTTATTATCATTCTGAATAAAATGATCTTAAAATTTTTCTCCTTATCAGAAATAGAAGTGATCACCTTCTTTTGAAACGTACTATTACTCTGTTTATATTCGAAGTATAAGAAATCATATGACATTAAATTTTTCATAAATAATACCATTCCTGTTTTCTTGTAAGACGACTATTTTAAATACATAATAAATTCTAATCCGATTAATACCGTAGACTCCGTCACCGATCCAAGCATACTCCTTGAATCTAAGCTGTATTTTTTCTGAACATGCAGACAAGTTTGTGGGCAGGACGAAGCGAAATCTTGGTCTGTTGAAGTAGCTTGCGAGACCTTTGGTTGATCCTCGCACTTGCGTCTTACTCTTCAAGTCGCTCGTTCGAAGTCAACTTGAATATTCCACCTCCACCTGGAATTTTCGGAGAAAGTATACTTCGCAAAACATTGAATCTATCCAGAACAACTTTTTGTCTTGGATTTCTTACAGATTTCATCTTCAACATCTCGACAAACAACAGCTAAAATCAATTTATAATTTATTTATTATTTTTTATAACGTATTACATGGATATAATCCTGCGCCAAATAAAGTACAGCTACGTATTCCCGTACGCAATATTAGAAATTTTCGCCCTTTTATTTGTAATATGCTAACTATTTCACCGACAGAGAGAAGTACCATAAGTGCTCTAGACAATTTCAAGAGAATAAATTTTTCCAACCGAGGAAGAATTTTATAAATGATCTAAGAAATATATATTTGAAATGAATGCTAAAGAACTTTTGTAAAACGTAACAGTAACTTATTCGAATAATTGTTATTTTTATCCTTTTTCATAGGTAATGTCTTTGCCTTGTGCCGTTTTTGTCTTGTAAATAAATAAATAGTCATAATAGTTCTCTTTTATTTTCCAAATATTTAAGACAAAATTTAGAAGCCTATTTAATGTCTCGGTTAATGTTATTAAAAGTATTCTCGATTAGACCGTTATTAAAATGTCTTGAATCTTAATTTTTCTTAACTTTTTATTAAAATTGGTGTAGAGACAACAGTTGTTTGCATTTTTACTTTTCTGCCATCACAACTCCAAAGCTCTGCTGCAAGTTTGCAAAAGACTTTGCTGCTCCCAAAAATGTTGTATGGATGTTTTTTGCATTTCTCGACGTATTTGAAGCTTAATAACTTTTGACTGGATGAAATGATTTTGATGACATTTTGTATAGAAACTCATGTATATTGGGCAATTTGTTGGTAAAAATTTGAAGTCAATATCTGCAGGAGTTGGATAGCCAAATAGTTCCTTTGGGATCGATTTTCTCAAAATTTTGCAAACGTAACTCGACTTTATATGAAGTCTAACTTCAGGCCTAACTTACCACTTTAAAAAAAATAATTTCTTAAAATTCCCCCTTCCCCCAAAAAATCGAAAGTTTTTTTATCGCATATTTTTTCACCGAAATTTTTTAATGTCTTCCTACGCATAGTAGTAGTGCAAGTGACAAAAAAAAAATACTTGGAAGCAATATTGGTGGTGAGGAATCCGATGAAAATCTAAAAGTATCGATTTTTAACATTTTTCCAAACGTTTTTTGGGTTTATTTAAACTTTTAATATTATTAAAATTTTAAATAATAAACTTTTGCTAATAATATTAAATAAAATTTCGTTATAATTCACCCCCACCTCCAAAAAGGATTTCTTAGGTAACTTATTAATAGTTATACATCTTTTAATGTAATTTTTTAAATTTCTTCCATTTTAGTAAACAAAGAAAATTAAAAAAAATTATTTGGAAAATGATTTGTAGGTAAGGGAACTGAAAAAAAATACTAATTTCTTTTTTGTTTAATTTTTAAAACTTTTTTTGGTTTATTTAAACATATAATGATGATTTTACAATAAAACTTCATCGTAGATTAACCCCACCTTAAAAAGTGAATCTTAGGACGGACAATTTCTCCATGCATAATTAATTTTACACTGCATAAGGATAAATAACCAATGCCAGGAAAGTATTATAGAGCTATTTTATGTTCAGTTTTAACGTCGGATTTTATTAGAAAATGATTTACTATTCAATTACTTTTTCCTCGAATTGTTACTCCAGAAGATTTTTTTCAAGTCATTTGTTTATTCTTTCGTAGAAAAATTAAAATAAATTGATGTGAACTATCATTTATAAATTTTAAAAAAAATTATGAACATTGTATTCTATTCCAGATTATTACTGCTAAATATAATGAAAGGTTAATGTTTCTTCATCCTGTCTCGTAAAATTATATAAGGTTGTCTCTTAAAGTTTTTATGAGGGGTAAATTTTGTCTTTCTACCAAATTTCCCTGAAACTGAATTTTTTTTTTTGACAAATATGTCTTCCACCTTTGTTATATAATTCCATAAATTATCCTTATTTGTAATATTAAGCACGAGGTGTTTCTTATTTCAGGAATTCATAAATTAGTGACGTACTTGTGTTTTCAGAACCCTGACATAAACATTTGCGTATTCGATGAATTTCCTACATTTATAATTACCATTCGTGAAACATTTATTATGGTGGTATCTTTTATTAAGGAAAAATATTTACCATTGATATTTAATTAAGTTCTTTAATCAAGAGAATTTTATATGTTAAAATTTAGTATTCATCACGTTCATCTTCTTTCGTTCGAGTGTAAACCGTGTTCTTTCTACGTAACATTAAAAAAAAAAAAAAAAACTACTAACAATGGGATAAATAAACGGGGTACATAAATTTGCTATCTTAAGACATTTATTATATAGTCAGTAATATGTTTATCATAACCAAAATGTTATTTCTATTTTTCTTATAGAAAAGAAGTGTTGGTAGCAATTGCTTACTTTTATATATATATATATTGACCCTCACCGTATGGAAAGATGCCATGCCTAACCGGGGTTCGAACCCAAGACCTCCGTACGAAATGCCGAAACACTACTACTCAGCTATAGTGGTCAGCTATTAATAGCCAGTTGTTTTTTTTATTATTATTTATAATGTGTAGTATATAAAATTGAGCTTCTACCACTGCTTACTAGTGGAATTTCTTCAGTTAACATATAATATTAAAATAGATAGATTATTTTGTTTAAATCATGTATTTCAATCAACAAATTAAGCTCATAACTATAACAGAAGCCTACAAAAATACCGTATATAATTATCAACCTTAGAAGAAAACATTCTTCCTATTCTTTTTCAGGAAGAATTTTAAAGGCAACCTTTTAAATCCTTAATCATCTTCTTTTTAAGTAATTAAATAATTAAAATACTTTATCTTTATCAAATGTATACCGATTCTTTAATTAAATAAAAATTTATTCCGTAGAAGATCTTACTCTGTCAATAATGAAGAAAATAAGCCGGTTGCAATTGAGAGCTACAATTGTGGCCGGACGGGCAGAAAGGAAGCAACTGACGGTCTCACACGGCTTGGCGTGTCAGATGGCCCGATTCGGACAAAGGGAGCGACGTCAGGAACTGGATGGAGCGAAAGCATGATAACACAGGCTACAAATTCACCCAGTTCCTGTCTGGACATGGATGTTTCCGGGACTATCTGTACAAATGGGTAGATTCAATACAAGTCGCTGTCATGTTTGCGGCGGGCTGGATGTTCTTTTTCCCTAGATGGCGCGACTTAAGAGTAATGCTCGAGGATAAGGGTGTGAAGGGGGTCAACAATATAATCGAGGTGATGCTCAGCAACAGCGACAAATGGGAATGCGTCTCGACTACGATCGCAACAATGATAGGACAGAAGGCCAATGAGGAAAGGCGACAACAGGCTGAGGAGATGCGGATTGACAGAGACTTGGAATTCGATGACGGGCGATCAAGGGGGACCAACTTCTACGGATGGACGACGGGGGCTTCTCAGAGTCGTCGCTCGTTGATCGCCCCCTGGGGATGCCTTCCGGTCATCTAGATTCGGATAGTAGAGTCCCTGGGGGATCATGCAGGGGCTGTGTACATACCATATGTATTAAATCGAGCCCCTGCATTATAAGAGGAGGAGGTTTATTAGCGGGTGGGAGCCGCCCCGCACTGCCATCGACTCTGAAAGCTAGTAGAGCTTTTTCCTCCCCTTACGGGAAAAAATTAATAAATATAAACAAATAAACAATACATTATATTGCTAATATTATAAGCAATATATTATTTATACACAATAAATATAATTATCAAGTTATTTATAAATAAATAACTTGATAACATTAATAAATTATATAAGTAAATATTAAATATGTTTAAAGAATTTCCACCCTAATCCAAAGTTAAAAATCTTTTTTCATGACATGGTAATCCAATTTAAAGATATAAATAAATTACTTGTTTCGGTCATAACCTTTCCAGCGAACTACATAATACAATTTCTTAATGGTATTTTGAATTATCATCGTAATATCACATGGGATGTACAGTCAATCTGTATTTTGTGACCTTTAAGTGACAGTTACATTGTGGAAAATCTTCTCATGTCACGAGAAGATTAACAATCCATGTTAATTTCAATTAAAATGGCAATCGGGAAAATATCATTTGTAGTAATATTATTTAGTTTATATTTATTATGTTTGATAAATATTTATTTTACTGCCCTTCTTTTAAGCGAAGTTTCACAAAGCTTATATTATCAAAATAAATTATTTGGTTCGTGAATTCCAAGCTAAAGTTCAATCTTCCTTGATTACTAAATAGATACGTTAAACGTAAAATATTCTATTGTCATGTCAACCGTTCAGATGAACATATAAATATCCGAAATTATTTTATATTGTTAGCAAATAAAACTTAAGTTCCTCTTGGTGAGTTATTATATTTCAGAGTACAGTATTTTGACGTTATCTTCTATAATAATTCTAAATTTAATTGATGTTTAGTATATTTACTTTTTTAAATCTTATATATACTGTACAAAGGTTTTCCTTTTTTTATTCAAATTATCAGCTCTTACACAAATCCTAGATAGTACTGAAGATGATTAAAATATATCGAGTTGATTTAAATGCCTTCTATATTACAAGAACATATTATGTCTGATATTTTAAATTAAATTTAAAAATAAAGTATTCTATAAAAGTAGTAAAATATATATTTAGATAATATTTTGTAATTAAATTTTCTGTAAATTTTCACCCGTATGCTCGTCAGCAAATACCGTAACCTGTTGGGAATATTGCGACTAAATTTATTAAATTTATGATTACATGTCAAAATAGTTTTGGTTTTAAGGTAAATTAATCGGTCAAACTTATCTGATAAAACTTGAAATATAACTTCAAGCAAATTTAATTAGATACTATCTAGTAGAGTATTGTTTAATTGGGATATCAACTTTAGCACAACAAAATTATAATGTTAAATATTATTGTTAATAAATAATGTTAATAAAATTTGATATAAAGAAAAAAAAATCAAAGCCAATATACTAAATACTACATTTTTATTTTAATTATAACCAAATTAAATAGTTTTATTTTTAATTAATGAATAATTTATAGATATTTAATTATTTATTTAATTATACAAAAATGTTTTTCTATTTATATTATGTTAATATTGTTTTTTTCTGTTTTCATGTTACGTGTCTCTTCGAATAGGTAAGTTAATATTTTTCTGTTAATTGTTTGATATTTTGTTTATTTAAACAAAATCAATTTTTGTTTATGAGCCAGTTTTTTATGAGTTTTTAAAATAAATACGGGTGTGTTCCTATTTTTAAATAAATATCTAACTATAACCGAGAAAAGGGAGATGCTTCTTTTAGGGGATAATTCCAGCAATTCCAGCCGTACTCTTAATGTGTCTGACCGTATTATTGCTTACAATAATACATATTGAATTCCTTGATACGTAACCAGATACAAACCCGATTCATCGATACAAGTATAATCCAATAAAGGTAGTAAAAGTTGTTCTATAAAGTTGTCAAAAGGATTTTCGATCCTTACCTGCAGTAGTAGAAATAAAACGATAAAACAGTTTGAAAATTACAAATACATCAAACTAACCTTTGTTAATTAGGTATTCCGTCCAATCATAGATTTGAAGTACTGTGTATCTAACACATTTAGAACACGAGTAAATACACGCTCTTTCAACAATTAATCTACGAAATTTCGTCAAATCTTATGCCGTTCTCAAAAATAATATATATCCCTTTCTAGATTTAATTACAGAAATTCCATTCACGTTGCTTTTCTCAATTGATTTATGTTCTTTCTACCTCAAAATTTGTATACTTACAATCGATTCCGAGTAAGGATCCACAAGTAAATCGTATTAGAAAAAGCACATGATGCGAGGTTTCTAACGAACACCCTGAATAAAACCCACAAATTCATAAAGTACATACATTAACATGCAAATAAAGTTCATAAATATAAACACATTCGCAATGAATATCATATAGGAACAAGAGTTCACAGCCGGCCTCCGTGGAGCGAATGGTAGCGTCTCGGCCTTTCATCCAGAGGTCGTGGGTTCGAATCCCGGTTAGGCATGGCATTTTTCACACACGCTACAAAACACTCATCTCATACTCTGCGGAAAGAATTGCTTGACTGGGGACCCGGAGGTTAAACAAACAAACAAACAAAAAAAAAGGTACAAGAGTTCACAAAGTTCTAATGAAAACCAAACAAAAAAATTATGCAAAACATCATTAAAAAATAAGCAAATAGTAACATAACAAGCTCATAGAAAAATGGAAAGAGATTAAACTTTTCATCAAGGTATAAAAAGATGCTCATCGCGTATGTGATGTGGAACCGACTCAAAAATCATTCAGATTCCTCCAAACCTAGCACATGTAGGGGTTTCAGTCGCTGCACTGAAGAACTACTATAAAGTTCACCTGTCTATAATTTTGCCGGGTCCCTAGCCGTATAGGGATTCCAGGTAATGAACATGCAAATTCCGCTGCCAAAGAAGCATGTAACCAGCCTCCTTTCACCACCCGAGTTGCTACCTCTGATTTTATTAATTATGTAAAACAATCACTAAGAGCAAAGTGGCAAGGTGACTGGACGGCTACCGTTGATAATAAACTCCGTCAGATTAAAGATTCTGTGTTGCCATGGGATTCCTCATACAGAAAAACTCGGCGTGAGGAAGTAGTTCTCTGTCGATTGCGGATAGGACACACGAGTACCTGATGACAAGAGGACAAGCACCCCTATGCGCACGATGCAACCGTCGCGTGACTGTGCGCCACATACTCGTGTACTGCATAAGTTATGCGGCATTGCGTCGTAAATTTTAACTACCCAGAAACATCCGTGGTGTCTTGTGTAATGATAAAGAGGTTTTAAACCGGATGTTTCTGTTTTTGCGACGTATAGGGTTAATACAAAAAATTTAATTTAAATTAAATTTAAATTTAATTTAATTTAATTTAAACATAAAAATTTAATTCCTTTAGTCCTATGTATTGTTTTTGTTATCCGAGTAGGGAGCCTTTTACACTCCCTATCGGAATTTGTCAAATTTTATATATATATATTCATAATTTTTTATTTTACTTTTATGTTTTACAAATTCGTCTGTGATATTAGTTGTAAGTCTTTAAACATATTAGTTTTAAGTTTTATCTCCTTTTTTTAGTTTTAAGTTTTATTTATTTTTAATATGTTAGTTCTTAACCTAGTTTTAAGTTACATGTTAGTGTTTTTTATTTTTTTTTAGTTTTTAGTTTTAGGACCTTTTACACCCATTCCGGATTTTGTTAAATTGTATTTTCTTTTCTTTTTTTACCTGTGATAGTAGTTTTAAGTTTTAATTTTATCTAACAGATTTAATTACTTTTATTTATTCCGGGCGATGATAACGTTCAACCGTTTTTCGCCGTCAAAAAAAAAAAAAAAAAAAATAATAATAATAATTTGAACCGAACCGTTTGACTTCTTCGTGAACATAACTTAATTCAAGATAATTGTGAATTTCTTCGTTCGGTGCGAACCACGGTACCTCTGCAATGGATTTCTCCAACTTGAAAACAGTTGATTTATGTTGAAGAAATATTTTTTTAAATGTGTACTTTGCGCAATTTTTTCCCGTAACAATCAGGGGTAAAAATTAAAAAAAAACCATTAAAAAAAAAACTGTATAAATTAAAGTTCCACTAACCAACAGTTTTCTAATTTTTTTCCAAGTAATTTCGGAGTTGCTACTCTATCATCAGGAATTTCTTATAAGATGTTAATTCAAAACTCATATGTCTTATGTATAATTATATTTAAATTAAAATTCTTACTTTCATAACAGTCGGTCGTCAAGAAATAAAAAATAATTTATACATCAATAAGACTGTATTGTCATGTCCGTAAGATGTTTGCGTCTATTATTTGTACTGTGTTGCTTAGAAAATTAAATCTAAAAAAACTAAACCGAATTAACTTTAATAAAAAATAAAAAATTAGTTTTCAATGTTTCAGTATATTTTTCATTTCTCTTCATCGAGTTCTTCTGTTTCCTCTTTATTATAAACTTGATATTATTTCCAGTAGTTTTTAAAATTAAAATAAATATGCTTAAGATTTACTCGAATAGTGTATTAGGTTTGAATCGTGTCTGATCCTTTAGTAGTAAATTATATTACTATATATTTTATATTATTCATGTTTTTTTATATATTTAGAAAACAAATCCTGATAAATTTTCGATTTGTCAATAATTTGATTAGTATATAGAATCTATGTTATATCGTCTGTTTTATGTTTTCATTTTATCTTTACTTGAGCTGCAACTTGTTTGTCCAACGTAGAATACACTGCGCAATCGCAGTAGTTTAGTTTTATTAAATCGATTTGGAAAAATGTTTAGTGTGTTGTGGTTTGTTTCGTTTTTGGTTTTTTTAAGGTTAAATTTTATATAGTTGATTGGAATATCTAAGCTGTTTTCTCTGATATTTTTATTTTTGCTAATATAATTTTTTTTTCTCGGTTATCTTTGTTTTTATTTATTTCGGTTGAAGTTACTTAACGAGTATGTTATTATTCTCAGTTGTGTTTGATTGATTTTTTAATTCTGTAATCTAATATTCATGCGATAAAAGTGTGTTAATTACTCATTAGATTACGGTTCAAAAGGTCATGAATACATTGCCGGTTACTTTTGGGTGTATTTTGAAAATATGATTTTGTTAGCTTATTTTTGTGATTGTAAAATAAAAAAATGGAATTTCATGTTCGATGTCTTTTGCTTATGAACGAGGATTATTTTTTTCAAGGTCTGATCGGTCACGAAATTAAAACCACAGTGAAAATAAAAATTTTTTTATTTGTAACAAGTACTTACATAGTTACGCTATTTCTCTACATAGTTGCTACTCCGATTTAGACATTTATCGTAGCATGGTACCAACTTTCTAATACCCTCGTCATAGAACGGAGCCGCCTGTGTTTTCAGCCATGTTTCTACGCACACAGTTTGCGGTACTGAAGTCTCTCACTCACATTGGTGTAGAGAGCTGACCTTGAAATTTCAGGAAACGAATCGCACAATACAGAAATTTCGAACCAACAATTTCCTCGAATTGTCTCATCCACTCGCTCAACGAGATCATCGGTTGACACTCGCTTCCTTCCCTGACCGCCTGCATCATGAACATCCGTCCTGCTTTAAAGATCCTGCACCATTGTCGCACTTTGCTGTCACTCATTGAAGTTTCACCGTACACATTACTTATTCGTCGATGAATTTAAGCTGCATTACACCCCTCAGCCTGAAGAAATCGAATTACTGCACGCACTTCACACTTGGCGGGAGATGCTATTGTTGTAGACATGTTTACGTGCTAGCTACGTGTTCAGAACTAAACGAAGTGACGCGGCGTGATTGAAGACCATACTAGAGACGCTCCGCAACACATATGCGCAAAGGTTCATCCGATTTTTGCGCGGGTTTTTATTTCGCGTCCGATCGGACCTTGAAAAAAAATAATAACCCTCGTATAATCAACACCGGTAATTTTTCAGTGGAATATTTCTTATTGGACTGGTACAATAAGATTATCTGCCGTATGCGTGGCTGAGGTGAATAAAAAGTATTAGTTAAGGAAAAGTATTTATTGTTAGGTGAAATAATTTGGAATAACCAAAGTGAATGCTACCTTTAAAGTGAATAATAAACTTTTACTAAACTGGAAAGTAAATTCTTTTCCTTTAAGTAGTCTCGTGTAACATTAAAGTATTTACGTGCAGTTTTTCCTATCTACTTTACTCTTATTACACTTATTACTCTACTTACTCTTCTCAGAGGCATAATGCGACACGTCTAGTAAACTTAAAGTTTACTTTAAACAGTTACTAATTTTTAAAAAAAACCTCGAATGCGTGAATACATAGGAGTTAGAAGAAGGGCTATATGAAATAATAGGATTCTATTAAAGGAACATATTTTTATTTCAGGACAGTGATTTTATATTCTCGTTAGTTAGATTATGGCGTTGATTTCTCCGTTTAATATTTCATCAATAATTTAGATATTTCGTCCGTCTATCACGCCGCGATCCTCTTCAGCCACCCGATCCGGTATCTGTAACATTTTCTTTTCGATTCGGTACCGACGTCTACCGCATACGAAAAGTCTTCTTTCCAATGTTTAAGGCTGGCTTCTTTGATTTGGCCAAACCCTTTTTCGATAACCGGTCGCTCTTTTCTGAACAATTTATTGAATAATTATTTTTTCCTGTTGCGGAGTTTTTTCAAAGTTATTATTAACCGCTGTCTTATGCCGTAACCGTTTTCTCCTAAAAGACCGGCAGCACCACTAAATGTTTTCATTTCCTCCAAAATATTGCGTCGCCTCCAAATTTGACTATCGTGGCTTCTGCCCTGGAAAGAAACATCGATAGTTGAAATTGCATTCACTACGTGGTACCGTTACTTAGTATGTTGATGTTACTGTATCGTTTCGGTTTTTATAAATGTTGCCAAAGTTGGTCGGTTTTTTTATTATTTGCATATAGTAAAATCAACTATATCGATCGCATAAGACAATGTGACCAGCGTACTCCATTTGTTTTTGCTACGTCAATTTCCGCGGCAGTTTACGTGAAATAAATTCTGTGGGAAGTTTTCTCCGGTTTCTTTTGCAGAAAATAGACGATTATTTTACAGACGGTTGTTTTACATACGCCACAATCTTCGTTGACACAGTTTCGAAACCCCGTTTCAGAGAGATATGGAAAAATATTCTTATAACTGAAAAGAATTCATCGACTTATTGTTGAAAGTTAACGTATGATGGTCGGCGAGGATAAGAAAAAACCCTTCCCTTGTTCGTTAACCTCAGACAGAAATAAATTACATAAATATTCAATCAATTATTTTTGAAAGGGAAGAAGTTTTTTACACCTGCTAGGGTCATAGACCTTCCCTCAATGTAGTTTTTTGCGATTACTCGCATTCATAACCCAGCCGTTTTAAAATACGCAGCACTTTCTTCTACCTTACACGTTGATCTGAGTAAAAATTTCTTCAGTAATTACTAAAAGTAAATTTAAAATTAAAAGAAAGGATTTATTCACCTCGTTTTAAATAAGTATTTAATCATTTAAAAAAATTATTTAAGTGTAGTTTATAGTAAATATTACGCCGAATAATAAATTTTGCAAAAACGAAAAAATTTAATTTTTATTCACATGAAGCGAAATATTTACTGAAAAATTGACCTGTAAAATTAAATACACTATCTATCAGACTTTCCGAATCTATTGCTGAAGAAAAGTTTGGTTTTCAGAAGGGAAGAAATATACGAGATGTTATTAAATTACTGAAATATATTGGCGAAAGTTACATCGGGAAAGGTAGAGATGTGTATATAGTTTTCTTAGATCTTGAAAAGGGTTTTGACCGAGCATTATCTGTGACGGTATAAGGTGCATAAAGGAAATAAATGGAAAAAGAAGCTTTCGATAGAAAAAGAAACTCGTTGTGCAGGAAGTCCAAAAACATCTGAGGAAAAGACTCGCCAAATGTTTTGTATAGAGTGTGTAGCATTATATGGGGCGGACCTTATGCAAGGAAGATGAGAAAAGATTAGAGGTTTTCAAAATGTGATTCTGGAGGAGGATGGATAAGATAAAGTGAACAGACTGAATTAGTAATAATGAGGTATTAGAGAGAGCGGGAGAGGATAGATCGCTACTGCAGAATTTGAGAGATAGAAAAAGAAACTTGATTGGACATATGTTACGGAGATTGTTTGTTAAAGGTTCTCTTAGAGGGTACAGTGAACGGTAAGAGTGGGAAAGGAAAACAAAGACGGATAGCGCTCGATGTTATTAAGGTAGAAAGAAGTGTTCAAAAGGTTAGTTGAAAACAGAAAATAATTGAGAACCAGTACTGAATAAGGACCTGCTAAATAACAAAACTGATATTACTACTTTATGCACTTCTCTCTTTGTTTGCATACTTTTCTACCGCATCCTAAGTAATTGTCTTTTTGTCTTGGACCGTTACCCTTTTCCTGATGGCAAAGTGGAAAGCAAAAGTATTAGTCTCTAAGAATGGCCGTAAAAAACGAATGAAAGTATCATTATATAAATTTAAAAAAACAAAAAAATCCGTCCAGTCTGATCACTAAAAGTTCATTATTTTATGAGAAACAATTAATTTGCCGATTTAAACAAATTTTTACCCATTTCCGTGACGGAGTGTAGCGTCTCGGCCTTTTATCTGGACATCGAGGATTCGAATCCCGGTCAGGGGCGGCATTTTTCATAAGCCACAAATTTCCATGTTAATATTCCCACGCACAAACTTCTGTGGTGAATTAATTTATCAGTCAAAAAAAAAATTAAGAATTTTTTCATAATTTTAATGATCATATTTTATGTTCTAAATTACAAAATGTAAAATCAATATTTTACATAATAAATGTAATAATGAACGATTATAAAAATAGAAAACGGTAACTACATCGGAAACAAACAGTTCTATTCGATATAAAATATTTTATTTTATCGTTCAATCGTAACCAAAAAATGAAATTTATAAAACGATAAGAAATTGGTAAAGATTGACAGGTTTTAAAGGAATAATTTTATTCTATTGTATTGTTGTTTTTGTTATTTTCTTTTGCGTTTATAAAAGGGACAGTTCAAAACCTAAAACGGTTTTTATCAAAGATAAACAAGAAACGTTCTGATAGTAACGTAAACTTATTTTAGATCGTGCAAGTTGTTATATTAAGTTGAAAGATCCTTCTCGTTCTCTCTCGTTCTTCTTCTTTTGTCTTATATCATTTTCTCTTTTTGTTTTTGCTATTTTATCGTCTTCTTCTACTATACATAATAAATCAACTAAAGAATAACGGAGTTGTGAGATACTATGTGAATCTTTACAGATGTGTGCACAAGAATCGGTTACTTACCTACTGAAAATGTTTCGTACATTGTTATCGACTTAAAATACATTTCTTCGATGACACATGAATGCGGGTCCTAAGTATGTCACAGAAACTATTATAGTTATGACTATATAAAATTATGTCTTTAAGAATAATTATAAGAATTTATTATCGCTTATAATATAAATTATTCAACTTCCAAGAACTTCCTGAAATAAATATCTTTTATAATATTTTAGTTAAGATAATTTTTGGTTTCATGTGAGTTTAAACTTTAAAACATCTGTTATATGAAAAAAATACTTGACCTATTTCATATAACAACTTCTTCAATAAAATAAGAAATCACAAAAAATGAATCGATGAAGGTTTATGTAGTACCATTAATCAAAATGTCCTATCGTCTTAATTGATTTTTAAAACTGTTAAATACAATATTAAAAAAAAAAAAATATTCGAGAATCATTATAAATAAATTTAAGTTGGGAAATAATATAAAAACCAATGCTGTAAAACCAATTAAAAAAATGTAATTACAATCTAAACTTAGGGTCAGCCATTTTATTCTTCCAGGATTAGGCGGTAACACCTGTTCCGGCTTCAAGAGTATAATTCCTATAAGTTACTAATAGGAAATTACATTTTAATGTACAATTCACTAAATTGAATAATAATCTTCACCATCATCTCGTTATTGTTTTACCAACATACCTTTTTCCCTGCGGCCTATATATTTACATCTCCTTCGGGACTGTTCCGTCCATCATACGCTCAACACGAAGCTTCTACTCTCTCTTCCTCAGCAACAATTTACCACATACACAAGTCACACGAGTTCTTTAACAGAAGTAGCGATACTGCACAACTTATGCGTTAGCCGTTTGTAAATCGTTTTCGTTATTCTGAATTAAAATTACGTTATCGGCAAACATCATAATATTTAAGGAAATTCCTGACCCTACACGTCATTTTGATCGTTAAGTAATCATCATTAATAAACACTACAGTAAAAATACGTATAAAAAATAAATAGATGGAAATAATAAAAAATAAATACTACTTTAACTTGTTAAACTAAACTAATGGAGCATCGAATTTATTATAACTAGAAGACCAAAGTAATCGGCTGTAGCCCTGCACCGCACATAAAAACTAGTCACAAAATTAGTATATTGAAAAGTATGGTTTTAAAAATGTACATAATAAAAAGGGATTAGATAATAATGGTAACTTACGTATCAATGACATAAAATTCAATGTCGAATGAATATAAGGGATCAATGTCTAAAAACCTTTTTGATTTTTCAAATTCATTAAAAATCATGCATGTTATTTGTATTTCTTTAGATAATTTTTATCTACCTTGTCTGTATAATAGGCGTCAACTAAATAGTATAGGACAGTCTAAATTAGAAGCTTAATTTTTATAAAATTAAATTTTATAACATATAAAAGTTTAAATTTTGGAAAAAGGTTTTCCAAAATTTAAAACTTTTATTAAAATTACGTGTAGCGACAACAGTTTTTACTTTTCTGGCATCACAGCTCTAGAGCTCTGCTACAAGACGGAAATTATGGTAATCAGTCAAAAAACGGGGAATGGATTTTTTCATTTCTCGAAGTTTCATGACTCAAAAAACAAAAAAAAACAAAAACTGGAGGCAATATTCGTACTTATGTGCGTTGGCATGTTTGAAGCTTAATAATTTTTGACTGGATAAACTGATTTTGATGAAATTTTGTACAGATACTCATGTATACGGAGCAATTTATTGGTAAATTTTGGGGAAAATTTCTCCAAAGGGGATGGGGTTTTGGGAGTCAATTTTCTCGAAGTTTGAAATATCCCTCTACATTCCAGTAAATGTCATCCCAGTACATGCAGTCCCAGTATATGCCTATCTTACCACTTTTTTTTAATTGCCCCATAAATCTCCCTTCCCCAAAAATTGAAAAAAAATTTTTTTATTGAATATTTTTTAACCAAACCTTTTTAATGGCTTCCTACGCATAGCATTAATGCAAGTGACCAAAAAAAAAAAAAATAATAATAATACTTTGGAGCAATATTGGGGGTGAGAGAGTAGATGAGAGTTTAGAAATATCGATTTTTTGAAATTTTCAAAGGTTTTTCGGTTTATTTAAACTTTTATTAGTAGTAAACTTTCAATACTATTAAATTTATACTATTAAAACTTCTTTATAATTCACCCCCACCCACAAAAAGAAAATCTTAGGTAACTTTTTATTGGTTATATATTTTTTAGTGGAATTTATTTTAGTTTTCTCTATTTTAGAAAACGTAAAAAATAAAAATAAAAATTGGAAAATGACTTCGGAGGTGGGGGAGTAAAGAAAATAAAAAATACCTATTTTTTAATTGAAATTATTTTTTTTTGGTTTATTTAAACATATAATGAAAATATTACAATAAAATTTTATCGTAAATTATCCTCACCTTAAAAGTGAATCTTGGGTCCTTTTTCCATGTATAATTATTTTTACACTGTCGAAGAATAAATAGCCAATGCCAAGAAAGTATTACAACTTAGTTGTCAGATTTTTTACTTCTATTGTTATTAGTATTTCTTAAAACGCTGCTAAACATATTTATAAGTAATACTTACGAAATACTATGAAATGAGTTCTTTTAGTACAGTTTTTAGAATAGAGCAAATCTTAAAAGTAAAGAAATTCCAACTTCTTTATTGTTTTAGACTCTTAATAGAAATCGTAATTTAAATTTAAAGCTATTTAAACTTTCAATTCCGATTGCCCTCTTTTTTTTTAGCTTCTTGAATGAAACCAGAAAGATCATAAAATAATCTATGATTCTAGTCGTTATTTTTTGTTATAGATTTTACGTAATTTTGTTTTCCACTCTATTAACTAATGAAGTTATAGAAGATTTAATATTTGGTATAATCATTCCAAAGAATATAAATATATATATTTTTTTTCAGAAATAAAGAAGGATTTCCTTCTTTATTGATTTATTTAAAAATATAATAATAATAAATCTTGGATACTGAGTTGTCAACATATATATTTTTTCTTAAAGCAAAAAATGTTTTCGTAAAATATAACATAATCATTAAAAAAATATCACAAGATGTTATTAGAATGGAAAACAATTTTTAATACTTTATTAGCATTATAATATTATAAGTGTTACATCTGAATGATATTTAGATTTAATGACTTTTGTTACAAAGAATATTTCAACATTAAGAAAATGTTGTTTTTCTTATATTTATTAATCGTTCAATTAATAAAAGCGTTTTGTCAGTATCACTGCTTTTTTAATCGTGTAACATAAGATTTTATAAAAGTTATTTATTGCGGGATTAAATAAAACTACCACGTACAAGAATACTTGACAAAGAAGGAATAATTTTTTGGGTTATGAAATGCTTGTATTAATACATAATGTCGTCGCCTTAAAGAGAAAAAAAATTTACGTGAGCGGTAACATTTCTATAAAAATAATAATAATTATTATAAATAATTTCAGTGTTTATCGGTTGCATATTATTTTTTTTTTATGCTCGTACGAAAAACCGTTATTTTGTTGTATTTTACTTTGAGACTGTCTTCATTAATTTGGATCCTCAAAAAGTCCTTTCCATAATAAGATTTATTCGTATTTTTCAAAATATTTTATTACATTTTGTCTTATTTATTTAATTATTCTTTGTCAATTGAAAATTACATATACAATTTTATTAAATTACATTTTATTATTATGAACGTTTAAGAAATTAAGTGAATTCATTACTGGATTAATTAAATTGTCATGAAAATTTAAGTAATTACTTCACCTCTTAATATAAGTATAATTAAAAAAAATTAAAAAACTGTAAAAAAATTAAAATTCTAACACTTGGCCATTTCAATTGATATACTACCGTTATTATTATTAGTTTTTCTTTATATGTAGTTATCGGGCATCGACTACTAAGGTCATTAGCCCTTATCAATTCTTAAAATAGAACTGTAAATAAAAGATAACAGACTACTGATAACGGTGTAAAGAGCCTCTATCAACTTGAAAGAACAGCACAAGAAGAAAGTGTAAAATAACAAATGTCATACAAATATACAAACACTTTAGTATAGATGATTAATATTTAAAACTTACCGATGTTTTGAACACACTTAGTTGTTGATAAAAGCTCCACAACTGGATGGGATGTAAAAGGTTCCATTCAGTACAAAACAAGACGTAAAACAGAATAAAATAAATATATAAATTTCCTCTCTGGGCATAGAAACTTATATTCGGAACAGATGCCTTCTAAAGTTAAATTTAAATACAGTAGAAGAGACCGGCTACATAAAAAAAGGACAGCAGGGCTCCAACATTCTTTGTTTCTCAAAATTTTCTTTATTCCTCTTTCTATTTTAAATTGATGACGCAGATCTCCACGATACAGTTTTTCAGTAACTGTTTGATCGTCAATGGTTCTTGACACTCCTCACAAATCGGTTAATTGTTGCCGGTTAATATATAACTCGGCGTTAGGTTCATATGTCCTATTCGCAACCTTGTTATGACAACTTGTTCTCTCCTCTTGATCGTGGAAGGATTGGTCCACTTGCAAAGAAAGTCCTTCACGACGTTGAGTTTCGTTGTTAACCCTTTAAATTTTTTCTTGTGTCTGACACAAGCAGACACTTGTCACTTAAAATCGCCAGGTCTGATGGGAATTTCCTCGGGTTCAGGCGCGTCAGCAGCCGCTCGAGCTGCCTCATCCACAGCCTCGTTTCCAGCAATGCCGGAGTGTTCCGGCATCCACAACAGTGTGCCTTGTTGTTCTTTCTTGCTTAGCACTCGGAGCAGTGCAAGTATCACTTTCACCAAGGAGTACGTTGAGCACGCATCCTGCAGTGCCTGAAGACCATTTATTGAGTCACTGCAGATCTAAAAGGATGTTACGTGGTAGTGCTCACAATACCTTAGAGCTTGCCAAATGGCATACAACTCCGCAGTATAAACGGATGCAACAGTCGGCAAGGGCCACGAATAACCAACCCCCGCACAATGGAAGGCACTGCCAACCCCATGCGCCGTTTTACAGCCATCCGTGTATAAAACCAGTTCCTGGTCGTACTCGCTCACAATCTCTCGAAAACGTAAAATTAATTTATTACGTTGCTTAAAAGTTGCTAAATCCAATCGACAAAGGGTCGACGGTAGTAGTCACGGTGGTGATTCACATACCGTTGATTCAACAACTCTGGGAAGCACTACGACGTACTTATCCATCAATTCTCGAGCTCTGATTCTTGCTGGCCTGGTATAGGTCTGACGCAGGTTGTAAGCTTCTTAGAAAGGATGTCTTGTAAACGCTGGTCCATTTACACGGTTCGGTGATAATGTATCATTGACCGCATAGCGCATTAACAGGATGTGTCTCTTCGATTACGTAGTAACAATCCTGATTCACATATAAGGGTGCCGACGGGACTGTTGCGAAAGCTCCAGTCGCATATCGTATTCCGGCGTTTTGTACGACGTCCAAGGCTTTTAGACGGCTCTTTTGAACCGAGGAATAAACAACGAAGCCATAGTCGATTCTTGATTGTATCAATGAGTTATACAGATGTAGAACTTTTCGATCCGATCCCTAATTGATATTTGACATACATGTTCATTTGCTTTTCCCTGCTAATTGACGTACATGAGGACGCCAGTAAGGCTTTTATCAAAGATTAGTCCAAAAAATTTGACTTCTTCTTCATATGGAACTTCAACACCCTTTTTGTTAGTCGTGGACGAACTAAGCTTTTTGATCGATTACGTCGACACCGGCTTGTTCAAGAGCTTTATTGAACGGCTATCGGACCGGACAGCTATAGCCTTGTCCTTCTTCCATACTTGCGTAGCAAGTGTTCTGCTATCGATGAATGGTACATTTGCCTCCCAGGATGCTTTTTTCGCAGATAATATGGTATGTCTGGCGTAGGCACGATCTGTTTTATAAGGTATTAAATTTTCCAGGGTAGGGTGTTTCTTGAATAAATTGAAGGCCTTCTTTTTCTTGATAATCGCTATACTTATTTCGACGCTCCACCACGGTACTGTGGGTTTCATCGAATTTGTGATTATTTTAGAAATTTTTTCCTCCGCTGATTTTAAAATTGCTCACGTTGCTACTTTTATGTCTTCATCAATGTTTCCAGCATGAACTGGCATTACGACGTTGTTTGTGTAGCCAGTCCAATCAGCACGTTTAGGACACCATCGTCGAATAAAATTTTGTGCTTTTTGCCGTAAATTTGTTTTAATTATAATTGGAAAGTGGTCGACGATGTTTATCAACGTTCCAATCCAAGGACAACGACAAAGCCGGACTGCGAAACGACAAATCTATCGCTGAAGTTTCACGGTTTCGTAAACTGAAAAAGGTTCCTGTACCTTTGTTTAAAAGGATTAGCTCGGTGTCTGACATAAATTCTTCCACGTTGCGCTCTCTGTTTTCTAATCGTTGTGAACCCCAAAGTGGGTAATGCGCGTTGAAATTCCCTACTAAAATTATTGGTTCAGGGAGTTGGTCATATAAGTTTTGAAGAACATTGATGTTCCAGTTTCTGTCTGGCAGATAGGTGCTACAGACTGAGACATCAACCCCGAGATATGAGATGAACAGCGACAGCTTGTAACACAGTATTTAATTGTATTCGTCGAAAAGGTAGATGTGAACATACAAGAGTGGCAAGACCACCAACTTATTTGCCGATCAGGTTCAACATCTGTACGTATTACATTGTATCCACGTAGATTAAAAACATGTTCTTGCTTAAAGTCTGTTTCTTGAAGACACATGCATGTAGGGTTTGCTCATTTATAAGTAGTCGAAGCCAGACAAATGTGAAACACAACCGTTAATATTCCATTGTAGTATATTTTCCGTTTCTTTTATGGGTGTGGTTTACCTTTTGCCCATCCTTTTTTATTATTTCGTAACCGCGGTAAAACTTGGGTCAGTTTGTGACCCCACAGAGCTGCAATCACTCTCTTGAGACTAAAGCAGTCTAAGGATTTAGCAGAGTTGCACCCTGTGTTAGACCAGGATTTGCTGATTTCGGCAATCCGGTCGAGGATGCGTGTACTACAAGCGGCAATGGCAGGGGAGGTCCCATCGTCGCGCCTTGCCTCGTTTACATTTTCTCTAAAACCATTTGAACAGAGGTACCGCTCTTCTGCGCCTTCTGTTCTTTTGGTGTTTGATTCTCTTGAGAGAGATCTTGAGGTTCCATAGGATATTTGATTTTTGAAAAACCCGTTGTTCCTTTATTATCAGCATTGGATTGCTGTTTATTGTTGCGCTTAATCGCAGTAATCCCCTGTATTTGCAACATAGATGGTTTTTTTAAACTGGCGTTGACGTTTGACTGTTATCTACTAGTCGGCGGCACTGGTTTAATTGTAGCGAATTTTTTTTCTATATACTTGTCTAAAACTGTGGTTATAGCTGGTGTCAATTGTTTTATTAAGCTTTCAATTAGTTGTGGCAAAGATGTATGTGTGTTAGGCGCAGTTGTCTGCGCAAAGGATTTCTTTTCCGGCGTTTGAGCGTTAATTATTTTCCTGCTTCAAGATAATTAATTTTTCTAAGAACTTTGGTCTCTTGTATCGCGATTTCTTTTTTGAAGGCAGGACAATTTCTAGATCTTGCTGAATGTTGTCCTCCGAAATTCACACATGAAGGGATTTCCTTGCAGGGTTCACCTTCATGGCTTTTTTTGCCACATGCACAAATCTCTGTGTGATTGCATCTGTCGGAGATGTGACCAAAACGTTGCATTTGAAACATCTCATCGGCGGCGGGTTATAAGCGCGCACATCCAACCGATGGATTTCAGCTCTAACTTTTTCAGGCAACGACAGCTTATTAAAGGTGAGGACATGAGAGGAAGAGGGAAAGACCTCAATTCCTCCTCATGTTTAATCACCTACATGCGATGACGCCTTGCGATGCTATTTCGCTAACAATCTCCTCTTCTCTACAATTAAGTAAGTCACCAGACTATTACTCCTTTTGAATAGTTAAGTGTGCTGTGAGCTTAGACAATAACATCAACGTTTACCAATTGTTTCATTTGTAATAATAATTTTGCTGATTGTACGTCCTTCAGCGCTTCAATGAATAATCCAGCTTGCGTCTTTTTTGCGTTCTTAAATGGTCTGCCAGCATTGGTTCGATTTCTTTAGCTATGACGAAGGGACTTATTTTCGAAAAATCGGTTTCCTTTCCGTCGTTTCTTTTGATTAGTAGATGTTTTGGTCGAGAAGTTCCTCTTGACTGAACTGTCGGCGCAAATCGCAAATCTACACTTTTCTTCTTCTGAAGTCGAAGGAATGGAATGCAAAGTTGGCAGGAGTCTATTATTCCCTACTTTATCGCAGAACCTGGACAGAGTCCCTTGCTGCTGGATCTTTCTAATCGGGCTTGTTTTTTAAAAGGGTTATTTTTTTTTAATCTCGGATCTAATTTTTCAAGTTTTGTCTATTATTATTTTAGTGAATTTAAGACGGATTTAATTGCATTCCAATCCGTTGTTAAACCAGCGTTATCGAACCCATTTCATGGGCCGACCGCGGAAGGCTAGGCTTATAAAGCCTGTCCTCCCGACGTAATTCCCCTTCAGACCGTCCACTGAAGTCCTTTCGGTGCTAACTCTTTAATAGGCTAGCAGGAATACGCCACAACGGGGCACTAGCTGTAAGGAGGGAGCAATGTGTCCCCTTTTCCGGAGGAGTCGCAATTGCTGGGTTATTTTATCTTACTGTAAGTTTAACTTACAGATGGTGATACCTATTCGCGATCGCGGTTTTGGGGCGGCGATTTTCTGGAAAGAAGTAAACAGTAATTATTCTTTCCACGTAATTATTAACCTTCAGACACGCGTGTGTCTGAGAAGGGGTTGGGGGGACCGCGTGGCCGCAGTGAAGAAACCATTTGTTTTTGTGGTGGCTGTTGGCATCTGCAACAAAAGAAGCAGAACACACACACGAGAAAAAAAAAAAAACAAAAAAAAATTTAATTTTTACTTTCCTTTCGACTGGCAGGATGAGACGGCACGACGCGTCGTTCCACATCCACGTTTCTCCCGTTTCTGAAACTAGAGAAATAGAACAAAACACACGCGAGAAAAAGAAAAAAAAAAAAAAAAAAAAAAAAAAACCGCGTTTTTTCTTTTTTTTTTAGACCGCGTTTTTGTTTTGTGCGCGACTTACCGTATTTGAAGTCTTCAAACTATATAACTCGCGAAAAAAACTATTCACTCGCGACCCCGGAAACGCGTCTGACGCACTATTCCGTTTATGGCTCATGCGATATGGAGGCCCCTAAGCCTGGTTTGTCGATTTTCGGCTACCGCACCGCACCATCACGGTGGTTCGTCCAGTACGGCGTGAGGCCGCTTCCTTACAACTGTCGGAGTTGGGTCCTCTCTGCAGATGTCCCGAAGATGACTATGTTCGGACACAGCCGCTCTCCCGAACAGTCTGCGCGCCTGCGCCACCCCCACCTCGGACACGGATTGAAATCTCGCATCAGATCGGAGAGTGGCGTTCCTGATGAACCACGGAGCTTCAAAGATCGTCCGCAACGCGATGTTTTGGACGGCCTCGATCTTCTTTTGAAGCGAGGAGCTCAACATTGCCCCCCATGCCGGGTAAGCATATGTTAGAATCGGCAGTACGTACAGCCGAAAAATGAGAAGCTTAGTTGCCAGTGGGTATGGGCTGGCACTGTTCAGCACTGGGTATAGTGAGGCTCTGGCGGCCTTAGCCCTCCGGGTCGCATAATTTACATGTTCGCCGAAGGTAAGCCGCCTGTCCAACACCACCCCCAGGTACTTAACTGTTTTCTCAAAAGGGATTTTCTCCCCTGAGATTTCCAGCTCTCTGGTCGGTTTTCGTGTCTTGCATGTGAACATCACGGCCACCGATTTTTCACCGTTGACCCTGATTCTCCACATGTCGAGCCACGGTTCCACTAAGTCCAGCTGCCTTTGGAGCCTCCGGACCGCGTAATCCACATTTGCGGATTCGTAGAAATATGCCGTGTCGTCTGCGTAAAGGGCCGTTTTGACCCCTTCCGACAGCGGCATATCGTTCACGTACAAAGTGTACAAGAACGGGGAAAGTACTGATCCTTGGGGAACCCCAGCGGCTATTTCTCTGGTGGAGGAAATCGTTTCCCCTACGCGCACGACAAAATGTCGGTCTAGCAGATATGACCGCATCAGTCTGACATAGCGGTAGGGGATCGCCGATCGCGCTAGCTTATAAAGCAGCCCGCTATGCCAAACTTTGTCAAAGGCCTTGGCCACATCCAGAAAAACGGCTGCAGTCACCCGTTTCCTGTTCAGGCCTCCGACAAGGTCGTCTATTATTTTTACCAGTTGGAGGGTGGTTGAGTGACCCTCCCTGAACCCAAATTGCTCGGGCCGCACTTCTCCCTCCATGTATCGCCTCAGTTTTTCAAGAAAAATCCTCTCGAACAACTTAGACAATACCGGTAACAGGGAGATTGGCCTATAATTCCGTGGGAAAAGTAAACTTTTCCCCGGTTTGGGTAAACATACGACTTTGGCCGTTTTCCAACAATTCGGGAAATATCCAACGTACAAAATGGACGTGAATATCACCGAAATTGCTGTAATCACGGAGGCCGGTATGTTCCGGAATGCACGGGCGCTGATCCCGTCGACATCCGGGGCCTTGTCGGGGCTTGTGGCCTTAATGGCTGCGGAAACTTCCGCTTCAGTGACTTGGTCAATCTCTAGAGGGGCATCCTCCACCTGTGAGAAATAATCTACAAGAAAGGATTCCACCTCGGTTGTGTGCTCGTCGTTCGGGGAGGGAGGGGGGTTTGGAGTGAACTGCTCCTCCAAGGTATCGGCGAATACCTCGGCCCTCTCCGCCTCCGAGTATGCAAGAAAACCTCGCTGCCCCACAACCGGATGGCGAGGCTTCTTCCCTTCTCGCAGTCTCCTGTTCAACCTGAACACCGAGGAGATGTCGTCAGAGACCGAGGCGAGGTATTCGTTCCACGAATCCTCTCGATGGCTTGTCAGCAGTTGTTTTACCCTGTCTGTTTGATTATAAAAGGCCCGCTTATCAGCGGGGGACAGGGTGATTCGATATCTCCTCCTCAGTCGTCGTTTCTCCGTTATGGCTTCGGAGATATGAGGAGGGAGGTCGTTTTGAACAACTGCTCGAGTTTTGGCCGATGAGCTGCCTGCCAGGGCCTCAGTCATTGACGACGTGACGCGCCCGACAGTGTCGTCGATTTCCTCCGGGGTGTTCAGGAGCTCAGGATTTACCGGCCTGTACTCCCGCTGGAGGGTCTCGTAGAACCTTTTCCAGTTGACTGACCTTCGGGGTATAGGCGGGGGATCTCGGCCACCCCCTGCCTGACCTAGTTCCAACAGGACAGGGGAATGGTCCGAGCTGAGGTCTTCTATCGTTTCAATCATGAATGGGAGGGTACCCCCCTTCATGACTGCGATATCCAGCACGTCAGGCCTAGATCTGCCTGAGCGATGCACGAACGTGGGCACCTCAGGGCCTACGACGACCAAGCGGCGGGCTCTCGCCCTTTCGTACAGCAATCTGCCATTCGGATTTGTCAGAATGCTGTTCCATGACACGTGTTTGGCATTGAGGTCGCCCATGAGTATCACGGGCCCATCCCAATTTTCCAGCACGGCATCCAGATCTGCGCCGGTTACCGCGTCGTTCGGCTTGCTATAAGCCGAAACCAGCCGATACACCGTGCCCAGATGCTCCACATGCACACACGTTTGCTCCATCACGTTTGTATGAAGAACAACGCGCGTATGCATGTGGCGTCTGTGGACTAAAACCGCAGTTCCACCAGAGGTGCGAGATCCGGGTCGAACTGGCCTATCCGTCCTATATGTAAAATAGTTCCGAAGGGTCAGTTGCTTGGTTGGGTTCAACCACGTCTCAGACAACAGTATCACGTCTATCAGTAGATCCTCGGCCAGACGGCATAGTTCCTCCGTCCGGCCTACTACTGAGTTGGCGTTCCACTGCAAGAGTCTGAGGGTGGGCCTAACCATACCTGGACAGTACAGCCATGAGGCACTCTATTAAGGACTGAATACAGTCCTTGAGAGATTTTGCCTGGAGCAGGCGTGGCAAAACCATCATGATATGTGGCAGGATATCCTTCACTGTCATCTGCGACAGGAAGTCCATGCCAGTGGTCTCCAACGGGGTAGCCGGTTTCGGATTGCCGCTGGAGGTGCCTTTTGGCGCGGCCGCCCTTTTGGTGGGGCGCGGGGTCACAGGGGCCGCGGTGTTTTTAACAGCCTGCTTGGCCTTCCCAGCCGGAGCAGGCTTTGCCTTTCCCGTCGAGGAAGGCTTGGCCTTCTTCGCCGGGGCCGGCTTTGTCGCCGCCTTTTGTTTCACCACCTTCTTGGTGGTCGCCGCCGGTTTTGGCTTGGCGGGTGTTGGGGAGGGTACCTCCCCTTTTTTCACTACCGCCTTGGCCACAGGTGCCGGCACCTCCGGTTTGGGGGCTGATTTTCCCCCACCGGCAACACGGGCCCAGCTGCGGCCGTCAACAGTCGCGGGCTTTTTAATGCCCTTGACCTTATTGACTTGCTCCTTATAATAGGGGCAACCCCGGTAATTAGCCGGATGAGGCCCCTTGCAGTTAACGCATGAGGCTGGTTCCTCACGCGGCTTAACGCATGTGGCAGTGTCGTGGTCCCCACCACACTTGACACATTGCTGGGCCCTCTGGCAGTAATTGGACGAGTGTCCAAATTTCTGGCATCTGTGGCACTGGGGTGGCCCCCCTCGTGACACAAACGCAGTCACTGCGACCTTGCAGTAAAAAATACTGCCAAGGTCATAAATGGTCCGGGCCGAAGGGGTCCTCTTAAGGGCCACTAGGCAGGTCGGGGTTTCCCGACCGTCCCTTGTGAGGAGCTTCTTAACCGAAACCACCTCATAGCCAAGGGAGGTCAGTTCCTCCCTTACTTCCTCCGGGGCAGCCCCATAGGGGATTCCCCGTATAACCACCTTCAGCTCCCTGTCCTTCTGGAGCTGAAAGGAGTGAAAGGCGATTCCCTTCGAGTGCAGAAAACTCTGCACCGCCCGGTAATCCGCCTCGCTGCCCAGCTGCAGCCTTATCGAGAGCCCGGTGCTTTTAGCCACCAGGCGCCCCCCGATCCGCGACTTAATGTCGCGCGCTAATGCTGGCCACTCCTTCGGGCAGTCCAGCATTATTGGCGGGATTTTCTCCCGCCTGACGGTAGCAGGCTGTGATGGGGCCCCATCATCAGCCTGCGGGTTGGCGGCTGCTGCAGCCTTGCTGCAGCCCGCTACGGGCTCCGTCTCCATAGGAGGCGCGGAGTCCCGGCGTTTCTGGCGCTTCCTAGCGCCAGACCCGCTTTCCTCTCCACCGACGGACAGGTCCGGGGTGGGAGAACGGGGCGGGGCAGGCCTTACTTTTCCTTCCATTGAGGAAAAATAAAGAATAAAATTTAAAAATTAAAATTAATCTTAATTAAACACTTCTTAATGTACACTTGCTGCAAAATAAAATCACTGACAAGAAAAATCAAAACAAGATATAACCTGTAGACCTAAATAGGTACAGATTATATCAAACAATTTAAAATAAAATTATTTTAAAATCAGCACAATAGTCCTATAATAATAAGCTATTAACTTAATGTGTTCGTAATGACTACAAGAGTTCACTTTACATTATTATAGAAATTTGAATAGAATAGAAATAAAATTAAGAAAAGGATTATCCTTTTCTTAATGTAACTGGCCTGTAATCCAGGTAGCTGGCCGCCCGGCTGATGTCCTAGCAGACCCTTCTCACATTGTCTGGCGACGCAGGTAGAAGAACTGTTGAACACCTGGCTGGACTGGTTACAACTCACAATCACAGAGCACAATAAGACACAACCTTTCACTACAAGAGCCAAGGATGGAATTAAGTCGAAGGAGGAGAGAATTCAGAATGAGGGCGTTTGCCCTCAAGGTTGTACGGATTATCGGACGAGAATTTAAGTTTGAAGAATTCATAAGATTTATTCTAAATTATTTCGGCTCCCTAGCTCTCCACCCACTACGAAGCCCAACATTTGGGACGCCCATACGGATCCCAAGGCTACTAGGGAGATATTAAATCCCAATCCATCCCAAACAGGAAACTAGTCCTGTCAATATATCTCGGACTCTCACCTGACTACTCGTCCCTCCAATAAGCGGAAGGTTCAGTCGGTTAGCAAACCGGCCTCCTGTTTAGCCAAAGCGCTGTGTTGCTACATCCAACCGTGAGTTTCCACACAGACGGCGAGGTTTCTCTCAAGCGCCAGGATCCCAATTTCTAGCGACACAGGTCACCGCGCATGGCAAACACGCAGGGAAGTTCAATGTCGAGATGAAGAAAGACACAAATTGACCATAGCTCCGTTAGGCGGCTTGGAGTTTTGTACAAGTCTTAGAAAGTACAGAGCTGTTGTCCCCCCTGGACGTGGATCATAGATGTTACTGATCCGGATGTTGAGATATTTCAGGTTTTTTTTTAGAAAATAGTGGCAGGCATACATTGACTGTTATATTCATTAACCCTTGTCACAAATTAAAAACACACCCTTTCCCATAAAAGTGACTAGGTCAAATGCCGATCTTGTTAAACAGATCATCCGGAAAAATAGACTTGTCACAAAACAATAAAATCCCAGATAAACATTAGATGACAAGAGTGTATAGGGCCCTTGTCATTTAAAATTTGTAATCCAATTCTGAAGAAATGTCGTTAAATTATTAAAGCGGGTGTAAAAGGCCCGCAACTGTAAAAACACATCCTTAAATTCATTAACTATACTAAAAAAATACAAAACTGGAGAAAGCAAAATACAGTTAAGACACAAACACAATTAAATTGATTTCAGTGAATTATTTATGATAATGAATGAGTCATAATCGCTCCAGTAAACTGCTTCCTCTGAGAAACTCGATCATTCTCTCTTCTCTTTTCTCATTATGTGATAAATCGTAAACGAATTTGCCGATTAGATTGGGCCTCATTCTGAGGTCTCTATACAACGTGCACACTTACGTGTTTTACTGTGAGAGGTATGTGTCACAGCTTTCACAAATTGGTCTCTGTTCTCCTACTAGCATATAGGTCGAAGTAAGTCTTGTGTGACCTATTCGAAAACTTTTAAGGGCTACATCGACGAGTAATACTCTGTTTTGTTTTAATGGGAAGTGGGGTATTCTTAATGCAATTAAGCCTCGTAGTTAGTGCACCCCCACTCCCTTATAGATTCCTTTCATATGACTTCTGTTTAGTATAGTTTTTAAGTTCATCTAGTCTCACTTATGGAATATCGACTTGTTTACTGTTTGTCGCTTGTTTGGCTGCTTTATCAGCTGTTTCATTACCTGTAATACAGACTTGACTAGGTGTCCATATCAAGACACATCGTTTGCAGTTACCTTTAATATTTAAAAAAGCTGCCAATATATCCTGAACTTGCATCATGCGTGAAGATATTCCTTAAAGCAGTGATTGCATTTAAGGAATCTGAGCAGAGAAGCATTCTCTTTCGTTGTAACGTAATTCATAACGAAGAGCTTGCTGAATTACGCATACCTCTGCTGTGTAGACACTAACTATTACAGATAAGCCCCAAAAGTGGGATTCGTCATACACGACGAAAGATGAGCTTCCGACGCCGTTCTCAGTATTCGACCCATCAGTGAATATATGGGTGAAATTTTTAAATTCTTCAATTCAGGTCGGAGAGTCAGCTACTACCTGACCCACGATACCGACATCCCAGGGCTCGTACGTAGCAGTAAGGGCTCCGATACCCTTACCCATAGGACAATCCCTGTCTAGAGCCGAAATGACTTGACACACTAGACGGCGCAAGACTTTGGTAGAGCAGGCTCACAGAAGCCCACCTCAATCCGGCTTCACAACCGTGAAGAGGCATGAGTACTCCTCGTCCGCAATCCTCCCAGCGTCAGCAAAACAGATCACGGTCATGCCCCCCGTCAACACTACAACAGCGAAACTGAGAAGCACAACTTCAACCAGCTCGGATAGCTCGGGATCGCCAATCGCGTACTCCACAAAGAACTCTTGAGTAAAACCAGTGGCCAGCAATATTAAACTAGTATTATTATTATTACTACTACTACTACTATTATTTTTTTTTTCTGAATTTTTACGGGCATCGACTGCTAAGGTCATTAGCCCTCGTCACATTCTTTAAAAGAAATTATTATCTCTATCAGGATCGTCATATGTAAGGGTGTAAAGGGCCCTTACATTTTATTTAAAAAGACAAACTTCACAATAAACATTAAGACATAAAAGACAAGGACAATCACAAACACTTACGGGGTGTAAAGGGCCCCAATATTAAAATTTGAGATAAGGTTCTCAAAAGACCATGAAATTAAAAATTCAACTCGTCAATACCATTGATTTTTAATCAATATAACTGGTATTATTAAAAACAAAATAATGTTTAATTTTTCTTGAAAAAAATCTAGCTGAGCTGAAAATTAACTAAGCGAGTAATAACTTGGAAAGGCTTAGGTAATAATTCTAATCGAAAACACGATTTTGCTTTTAAAAATATTTTAAATATTTGCAACTTTTTATATAAAAAAAAAGTAACAAATACTTTTCTTTTTGTTTTTCGTAAATTTCATTTAGTTAATAATAATGGTAGTAATAATAATAATAATAATAATATTGAATGCTCAATATATGTAAATGGAGAAGCCCACTTTTGGAAACTGCCAGATGTGGTCAGTGTCTACACGGCAGAACTCACTGCAATTCAGCAAGCTCTTCGCTACACTGAACACTATTGCGAAGAGAGAGTGTTAATATGTTCCGATTCTTTAAGTGCACTTGTCGCAATTCAGAACAAGAACATTAAGGATGTCCTAATTGCAAACATCCTGTCCATTTTATACGTACTTGAGAACCTTATCTCAAAAGACCATGAAATTAAAAATTCAACTTATCAATACCATTTCTTTCTTTATATATATATATATATATATATATATAAAACTACCGCTTAGAGATTCTTTTATCACAGCTTTAAACTTTCATTTTATAGACTTTTAAGAAGTCCACTGGCGTGAAAAAATGCAACTATATTTTCTTCATTTCCATTATCCAGATCAGCACTAATATTATTTCTAAGACGGAACCTTTTTCTGAGGTCCTCATATATGGTACACTCTTCTATTAGATGCTTGATTGTCAGTGTTTTATTACAAATCCCGCACATTGGTCTCACTACGCCGGTTAACAAATATAAATTTGTTAATCGCGTGTGACCGATTCTAAGTCTGGTCATCGCTACTTGTTCACGGCGAGTCAACTTAAAGTCGCTTTTCCATTTATAAGGAGAAGTTTTTACTGAGTTTAATTTTGTATTTAAACTCCTCCATTCAGCATTCCACTTGTTTTTTACTATGTTTGTTAGACGGTTTTTAACATCTGCCACTCTTACAGGAAATGCATCCAAATCATCGCAGACTGTTGCCTTTCTGGCAGCTTCGTCTGCGATTTCATTACCTGTAATACCAGCATGCCCCGGAGTCCAAACAAATACGCATCGCTGTCCTCGTTGTTTTAGTACGTATAAAATGGACAGGATGTTTGCAATTAGGACATCCTTAATGTTCTTGTTCCGAATTGCGACAAGTGCACTTAAAGAATCGGAACATATTAACACTCTCTCTTCGCAATAGTGTTCAGTGTAGCGAAGAGCTTGCTGAATTGCAGTGAGTTCTGCCGTGTAGACACTGACCACATCTGGCAGTTTCCAAAAGTGGGCTTCTCCATTTACATATATTGAGCATTCAATATTATTATTATTATTATTATTACTACCATTATTATTAACTAAATGAAATTTACGAAAAACAAAAAGAAAAGTATTTGTTACTTTTTTTTTATATAAAAAGTTGCAAATATTTAAAATATTTTTAAAAGCAAAATCGTGTTTTCGATTAGAATTATTACCTAAGCCTTTCCAAGTTATTACTCGCTTAGTTAATTTTCAGCTCAGCTAGATTTTTTCAAGAAAAATTAAACATTATTTGGTTTTTAAAAATACCAGTTATATTGATTAAACATCATCTTTTAAAAAAAGTAAATTGCTTACCCACTTTTTAAAAATGTAAATAATGTCTAAAAGAAACGAATGTAAAAATTGTATTATTATTATTGTTAAAGGGATTTCATTATAAAAACACGTTGAATGAATTAAAAACACAAAAAATTGTAAAATGAACGCATAAACTAAATAGATGTAAGTACATATTAGTTTTGCAACAACCCAACAACGGAAAAACAAGAACGTTCACAAAAAAAGTAATCGCAACAATGAAATTGTTTTCAAAAAGTAGCACAGGATATATTTATATATATAATTATGAGATCCTGTAGACAAATAAGAAGACTAGAAACTTATTAATTTTTTTCTGTTGATCGTTATATGAATTTAACTGTATATTAAGTATAAAATATATAGTGACATAAACAGTCGTCAATAGCTCACTGAAAATAAACTATCACGGCGGATACATCCGCCATTAGTTCTTTATGTATTTCCTTCTTGGCTGTTATATTAGTTACAGCTCCAAAAGGACTAAAAATACTGCATAGTGTTTAGTTAACAGTTATTTAAATTTTATAACTTTTTTTTTGTACCTTTCATTTAACTATTAATTGGTATCGTTATTCTATATATATATATATTTGTGTGTGTGTGTGTAAACTTTGTAACAAATTTTCAGGACGTGTTTAACTGATAGAAATAAAGAAAAAAATTACCATAAATACAGGTTCAAAAATTCTTCGTTTATGAGTGTCGGATGGTGAAAAATTTCGTCTCAGTTTTTGCGCCTTCGATAAAAAGCAAGCCTGCAAATTCTTTGGGCCCAAATTAAGGACAAAATTTAATAGTTTTACATGAAATCTGACCTGAAAAGATTGAAAAAAAAAAGAGGTTCCAGATATATAGTTTTAGTAATTTTTGAGAAATGCGGGTTAAAAGACAAAAACATTTGATTTGTAAAAACACTATTATGTAAGGCGTTAAATTACTTTGATAAATGGGTAATTAACGTAAAAAAGATTTAAACAAAACTTTTAGAGGATTTAATTTCAATTAAAATGGTATGAATAAAGTTAAACTCTAAATAACATAAGAAAATCGAAGTTTATTAAGCACAAAACAGATCAAAATGCGGTGGAATTTAACTAGGTTTTAAACAAAACAAAAATTTTCGATATTATAAAAATAATTACAAAAGAATTAAATATTTAGTAAAATAACACATAAAAACATAAACAATAAAACCAACATATATAGTTTGATTTTTTCCTAATTTTTATTAATATTCACAGTATTTACTGCTGCTGATTGGTTAATAATCAGTTGACCATTTATTTTTAAATTAATTTTTTTTGTATTGCTTTTGAGCGTTTGCTCTTCTATTTTTGCATTTATTTCCCGGCAGTTAGACGTAACTCTTTGTATTTAACGAAAAATAAAAAATAAGTAAAGTTTATAATTCAAAATAACATTGCGTTTGAAACAAATACGGGATACTTCAGCACACAAATCGATTTGAAAATTTCTTCATAGACGCGTAGGGCGTAATTTAAATGTGCGAGAGTCCCTACATGACTGCCTAAAAAGGAGTGTAATGTATTTAGGGTGTATGTATGTATATATGTTCGTTCCACCGTAGCAGCTCAACGGCTAAACTGATTTGATTTAGATGTATGACCCGCGTTGGAATCCTTACGTTACCGTGAGTGTCATAGGCTATATAAATATTTATATGTTTAAATAAATTTAAAAAACTAGAAAAAAAATTATAGCATATATACAATTGTCACCCGAACGCTAATTATTATTAAAAATATTGATAATTAACCAATATTAGTGATTATCTTATATTAAAGAGCAATTTTTTTTTTTGTACTTACGTTTTGTAAGTTTTAATTAATATCCTTTGTATTATTTCTATTTTTCATTTTTAACGGATCAAATTTGCTTTTGTCTTTTTACATCTATTTACGTATGTTTCATTTTTCTTATGGTACGTAGCAACATACAATTAACATTTCTCAACCATCTCGTAACCAAAAATGTACCAAAATTAACGATTTTTTTATTTCAGACAAGCGCACAAAAATAACCACACAGTCAATCATTATGAAACACATTAACGTACCACAACGATATACTAAATGATTAGCTGCAATTTTGATCCGGCATACTTTAACGACCACATTTTAAATACCTGTATACCTGTTGAAAAAATAATGGCCACGAGCAGTAACGTCAGATTATAAGAACAGCAGCATCTGTCATTTGAAGACGGTCGCAAAAGCGACTGAAAATACTTTGGAATACGATATTATTAAAAAGTTATAAAATTTAAGTTATTAAATTTCACCCGGTTTATCACAAGATTTAATCGTTTTTTTGTAGTATTTATCATTTTTCTTTTACTCAATTATTTATTTATTTAGTTTTATTTATAATTTTAATTTATCCTGGGATAAACAAATTTGCATCTCGTTATAAATTTTCATTTTATTTGGTAAACGTTTAATAAAGCTCATCTTGTTTGTTTATTATTTAGAATTTACTTAAAAGAAAGACAATATTAGGCAAAATGGTAAGTCTAATTGTTAAATTACAACTAAACATAGTAGTATTAAAAAATTATTGCGTAAGAGTTAATTTAGGTGGATCTGAATAAATGCGATTCTACTCATTACGGAGAAAAGTGAATAAATACAGTCACGTATTATTTTATGAATTATATATTAATTCTGCAAATTCTCCATGTTTTAAAAAGAAAGAAAACTGAAACCGTTTGCTAAAGTCAATTCGAGCGAGTGAAAATTGAAACTTAAAACTCAATGTAAGTTTTCTAAAAAGTCGAACTTTTTTTTAGTAGTGTTTTCTTTTTACCTTTTTAAAAATTAGTAGCTTTTGATTATACTACAGAATAGGGCAGGAGTTTGTAATCGGCTTTCAATTTACAGAAGGATGCATGTGATTACGTAATTTTAATCATCTATCTCTCTCTTTCAACATTTACTCGTTCACTCCCTCATTCACCCTCTGTTTTTTTCTCTCTGTTTTAAATTTTTAATTAAATAGAATGCATGCGCGTTAACTTTCAAAGTAGGAAACGATCGAAAATAACATTAAATTTTTTTTTTCACTTTTAATTCCTATATTTTTTATCATCGCTGGAGCGAAATTAATTAATCCTTTAAAACAATAAAATATTTTCATATTTTATTAGTGATGCATCATAAAATGTAAATTACAATATATAAAATATTCAAAGAAAATTAACACTACTAACTTTAGATTTTTTAATTTACCATCCATATGCATCGTTAAAGGCTGTATCCGTATTAATCTACGCTTCCTACCTGACAATCGAAGTAAAATAAAATAAAAAGTGATTTCGAAATGGATGAATAAACATAATTTAATCGTGCACAGCTTTAGTAATTTGACGACAGGAAGAGCACCCGACTGTAATAATCTTGCTAAAATTCTCCCGTATACGTTAGAAAAAATTAGGAAAAATGCATAAAAATTACAAAAATATTAGCGTCCAGTGTTTCTTCAGCGAACAGACTCCGAAAAATAAGGGAGAACTGATTATTCTGTACAATTTATTCTTCAACTAAACAGAATTAGTCATGTCTGTATTAAAATATAGTTTGAATATTTGATTCTTTTTTATTACGGTTTAGGTGTACTATTTTTTCCCTTTTGCTAGAGTGGGAAAACGTGTAATATTTATGATTCTGAAAGTATATTTAAAAGTAAAATTTTGTACTTTTTATATTATAAAACTACTTTTTTTTAGTGGTAAAGCCCCATAATGAAATTATTCTTATTTGAGATATCAGAAAAATTATTGCAAAGCCGACGTTACAAATCGGCTAAAGATGAGTTACACCCGCTGTTCGATGAACTATACTTGTTTGTAATAATCTGATGACAGAAATAAGATCATTTAACTTTCAGAATAAATGACCGCTAGATAATTTTTGTTTATATTCTTTCAGTATATTTCAGCCAGTTATAATTTAATCTTTAGTCGTTATTGAATTGTTTATATGTTAATTGTATCGTCAAAACTATTTGTTATTACTTGAAACTTTAACAGGTCGGGAACATTTTTCATTCCTTATTAATACGGAGGGTAGTACCAACCCACCCTTAAAATTTAAAATGGAAAAGGAGTTTAATTGACTAATTTTCACTACTCCAAACTATCGACTTGAAATATATTTCCTCTAAAAATTATAATTTTCTAGATGGGAACAAATATATCAATTAATTAACCCGACGGAAAAAAATAGGAGTGGTCGGGATGCATAATTCCTACCACTTCTTTTTAATAATTTTTCAAACCTTTTACTGTCTACCTAAATAACTGAATTTTTTGTCAGTGTACTTTTTAAAAAAGATGAGATATCATCAAGGTATTGATAGTTTACATTGTTTAGCGAATTGGTGATGAATAAATTTTATAACTCTCAAGAAGAAACTTTTCGTTTATATAGCTATGTGATTTTAGGTGGTTTTAATTACGCTTTATGTATCTTAACCGAGTTGTGAAATTGAATTTTTTAAATTATTTTTCTGGTTTAAAAAATTAGTCACGAAGATATTTAAAAAAAAAATAAAGTTATGTTCTCCGTAAACTTCGGTTAAGGTAGGCAACATTATTACTCCCCACCGGGTTGGTCTAGTGGTGAACGCGTCTTCCCAAATCAGCTGATTTGGAAGTCGAGAGTTCCAGCGTTCAAGTCTTGGTAAAGGCGGTTACTTATATACGGATTTGAATACTAGATCGTGGATACCGGTGTTCTTTGGTGGTTGGGTTTCAATTAACCACACATCTCAGGAACGGTCGAACTGAGAATGTACAAGACTACACTTCATTTACACTCATACATATCATCCTCATTCATCCTCTGAAGAATTATCTAAACGGTAGTTACCGGAGGCTAAACAGTAAAGAAAGAAAGAAGGCAATATTATTACTACATTTTTTCTAATTTAACTCATGTTTTTGTATTTTTTTATGTATACTTAAAATCTATATTCTATTTTTTTTAATTAGCTATAAAATAAAAAATAAGTGCTTGCCTTTTACTTATTATAATTATTTGACCGGTTTGTGGATTTATGATATTATTTCATTCCATTCTGTTTAATATGTTAATCTTTATATTAAGAAAAAGAACATAACTTTCCAACAAGAAAAATTAAAATTGACTAACGTTTTTCTTTTTTTCAAAAAATACAACTTAACAGGGTAATATTAAAGTATCGAAACGGCTTCAAATTTAAAAACTGATGAATACTATCAGATATAAAAAAGTGCAGATCTACATAGTTACAAAATTACTACTTTATGGTGTAATTGACATTTTTGTCCCCGATATTGAATTTTGTCCCCACTCAAAATTTTTTATACACTTTTGAAATTTCAAAATTTTTAAATTATTTAATTTTTTTTAAATTTATTATATTAAGTTATTTATGACCGGAAATATTTAACTAAATTTTAAAATTAAATATAGAAATAATTAAAGTAAACGTAATTGGCCTAACCATTTAATTTGTAGTAGTGTTACAAATTATACTGGTCAACAAAGTTTAATTTTTTGTTTGTTAAATGATAGCGAATGGCTGCTGATTATTATAGTATTTTTTATGCTGATTTCATATAACTTAATACGTTTTTCTATCTGACTCAGTGTTTTTGTAATTGAAATTTCTTTTGAAACATAAAATGCATGGTAAACGTAATATAACAGTACATTACATGCATTTTATACTCGCCTAAAATCTATTTCTTTTGAATTTTCTGCTGCAGGTAGATCCGTCTTTAGATCCCAAAAGTAGTCGGGTAACATTCTTGGGTTCCATTTTCCTGGTATCGTATTTCCATTGTAGATATCTGCTGGTGAAAGAATTCTCCATGTTCATCACTAATAGCACCGAGATTGTTAGGAAAAAATCCAAATAGATTTTGAGTGACATGTTAGACCCAAGTTCTTTGTTGTTTTGAAGGAGTTCACTCACAAGTTCTCTGTAGTTATCGGCCTTATGGTTTCCAAGGAAGTTGTTTACCACATTTTGAAATGATTTCCATGCAGTAACGTCTATGTTATTCAAACATTCTTCAAACGCCGAATCGCTCATTAGTTTTCTTATTTGTGGTCCAACAAATACATCTTCATTTATTTTAGCATCGCTTACATTAGGGAATTTGTTTCTTAGAAACTGAAACCCAGCACCATTACGATCCACTGCTTTAACAAAATTTTTGAATAAATCTAGCTTAATGTGTAGTGGTGATAAGGTTTTTCTGGTTTTACTAATGCCTGTCTAACAACATTCTTTTCTCCTACAATCAGTACCTCTCTCTTTGGCCGCTGCTCTTTTATGTAATGGTTTTCCCATCCCTGATGTCGACTCGCACAAAAAGCAACAGAACATAGCATATCTGCTATTATTTTCAGATCTCCACAAATATTTCTCATACTGAATCCTGCTCAATACAAGTTTCGTATTTTCATAAGACTTCTTCATGTAAACAGCGTATGCCAATGATGTTGATGTGTATTAATTTCCAACGTGAAGAAAACCGCTTTAAAAAACTAAGCTCTGATAAGTCAATTGAAAGTCTGTATTTTTCAGGTTGGTGCTTATATTCCAAAGCTTCCAGTAAAGAGTCCACATCATTATAGTATACTAAGTTTTTGTACTGAGAGAAGAAATGTTCAAATTCTGACCGTCACAAAAGCACTTATTTTAGTATTTGGTTGTAAATCCTTTCAGTCTTGATGCCGGTATTTCTGCTTGATGCTTTGATAAATTTAGATCAGGAACCAGATCATTTGATTCTGTTTAATTAAATGGAGTTCAGTATATCTATTTTCTAAAATGTTTGGATCTTTTTCTTCATCGTCAGCACAAGATTCGACATTTTCATCTTCATCTAAGTTTCATGTTTCTGGTGGTAGTGGATTCGATAGTTGTTGGGTATGTGGCACTGGTCGCATGGCAGAGGGAATATCAGGGTATTTAACAGTACGTCTGGTTTTAGCTGTTATCCCAGATATCTTTTTTACACAAAAATAACAGTCTGTGGTGTGATCCTTCCGTTCTCTCCATACCATTAGAATTGCACTCGCTTAACTGAACAATATATACACACAAATACGAAAGTCAGCTACAAAACGGAATGTTACACACAAGAAAACTCACAAACGATTGGGAATTAAAAATATTTCACTGGTCTGCACGACAGTTTATAAGTAAATATACGAAACGAATCACGACAGAAATAACTAATGAGTAGTGATATGTTTATAGTAAGCTGAAAATAGGAAGAATGAGTCACATTCTAGTTCATTTTAATTTGTGTAAATAATAAACATGATGACTAATGTCTAACAAATCAATGTGACAACAATTAAGGAACTGTAATAAATAAATAAATAAAAGGTATTTAGTTGATAAATAATATAATAAAATACGTTCACAAAATGCTTTGCTTATGGAGTTAATGTACATACTATCTGAAAATAAGAATGGTAGTTACAAAAAAAACTAAGCCTGTTAGAAGAATTCTGATTTCATATTTAAAATTAACATGAAAAATACTTTAAGAATCAGTTATTCGTTCTCATTTAACAAAATGATTGTTGATCAGTGTCATTAGTTATTGTGTATTATCATTAGTAGTGTTACATCATTGCAAAGCCGTAATTATTAATGTTTCTGCCATTAATTCCACTTTTTACTCGATGTAAGGTAATATAAAATAAAAAAGTTACTACGGGGCGATTTACTACGTTTTATTACTACCGCGATTTTTCCGTTTTTGCAATTTTGATCGCTTATAACGTGAAGAAGAAACCATTTATCTTGAAAGTTTACCGCCATGGTTTTCCTCGTAAAATTTTTACATTAAAATCACATGTCCATCTTTCTATTTAAAAAATAAATGTTTTATTAAATGCGGAAAATCCAAGATTGGGGACAAAAATGTCAAATACACCGTAAAGTAGTAATTTTGTAATTATGTTGATCGATATAAGGTTTTACCTCCTTGCATCTCTCAGTTTTGATATATGAAGCCATTGCCGTACTTTAATATCACTCTATATAGTTACTTAATGCTGTCGAAAGGAAAATTGTATTTTACATTTTAGTACTTAATAAAATAAAAAAAAATAATAATTTTTAAGATTTTTTTGTTTGTAATTATTAAAAATAATGTGTTAGATAAAAGGATTAATTTTAAAAAAGATAAATTAAAAATATAATGAAACTTTTTTAATAACGTCAAAATGCGTTTAGCTCCGCATTCGTCATTGTTTACCTGTGCTGCATTTTTAGTATTTTAGCTTTGTGATTCAAGAGAAAATACGCCTAGTTGTTGTCGTTTCATCTTTTCCCTAGTAGTTTTATTAGAGGATAATATACTAAATTAATTTGTTTTTATAGAATTGTTTTTAATTCATAATAGATTTTTACTTGATTACAAACATTTTTTTGACTAACTTTGTTTAATAATAACATGTGAGAGAAGTTTTTATATTAAATTTCCTTAGAAAATATTCGTTCGATTTGTGAGGAATTTATCGTTAACAAATTATTATTTGCTGTTAATTTATTACAAACATAAAATTTATTACAAGCAGGTTAATCCAAATTATCCAACTCTTTTTTTCTACATAAAAAAAAATATAAATCATATTTATTTATGATTTAAACAAAACTTAATAACCAAATAATATTAAAAATTGTAAGTTTTAATATTTAAGATTTTTTAATTTACAATTTTTAAAATAATTTTATTATTTTAATAGTAATATTATACGTACATATATATATATTTTTTTATTTTATTTTAACAGAATGAATTTAAATTGAAAACAGTCATCCAGGTCTGTTTCAAATTCTAGTAAGGTACAGTCGGTAGAATTTCGGTCTAAAGGGAATGGAGACGGAGGCAGTAAGTTGCTCTTAAATGCTTGACACGAAAGGCAGTAGGACAGATATTAAAATTAGGAATTCAGAACACACAGGACTGTGGGCTTGTCTGCTAGTCGGGCAAGCTGATTAAACTCTTCGTGTTTTGTGTTTTGTGTTCCTGGTCTTCTCTTTTTTCGCTCTCGGCAAAGCAACTGTCGGAAGTCTTTACTTGTAGTGTTAGGTATATGACCACTATTTTCTTTTATTTATTTATTTTACGTATTTTTAGTTAATTAAACTCTGAGGTAATAAAATGCTTACAAAATTATTAAAAAAATTATATATTAATTTAAGTAGAGGTAACGTAGACATAAACGTAAAATTATACGCAGTAAGGTATTGGCATGTTTAAATTTAATGAATGAACAAAGATACAAGAATAGTTTAAATTAATATTATTAAAAGCAATTAAACCTTCGAACTAATTGAATTACAAAGATTAACAATTGCACATTTATAAATTGCAGCCTCACGTTTAATTGTAATAAATATTCAAATTGCTTTGAATTTTTAATTTTTGTTATATTTAATAATAATAACACAGATCAAAAAAGTAATAATTTGAAACGCAAATAAAAGTACGTGAATTACGTAGAATGTATTATTATGCTGAATCTTAAAATGAAATCAGTGTTTCTTCATCACCCTCAGATTTTTATTTATGACCCGTTAAAATATTGAGAAACTTCTTAAATAACAGAATACAAAAATAATAATAATTACAATTAAAATTACTACCTTTATTTTGCGATATATACGTTTATCTTAATTTCTTTTTTCTTATATTCTTTTTGTGTTCAATAAAGTCTTCCCTTTTTATTATCCAGCAGTAGTTACTCATCATGGATTCGTCTTATCTGCCTTGATAACGTTGTTCCATCTGCAATATATCTTGGTGGAACCTTTCTGCTTGTTCGTCGCTGATGTCACCCAAGTTTAAAGAGAAAAAGTACAAATGAGATGTAAAAAATGAATTGTCAATGGCATTCTGCAGCCTAAACTTTTGTAGTTCACTAAGAGTTCATTTATAAGCTGGTCGTGGTTTTCAACTTTTTTTGTTTCCAAGAAAACTAGTAATAACATATGTGAACGACTTCCATACTATTAGTTCTTGAGGATCCAGTTTGCTGTCAAATATAGTTTCACAAATAGTTTTCTTATTAGCGGCCCGATGAATATTCCCTCTTTTAAGTGTGAAAAAACCTCAGCTAAGTATTTAAAGCCGTTTTCATCTTTATCTAATACTTTTTAAAAATTCTTCATCATGTTTAGTTTTATGTGTAGAGGTGGTAAAATAATACGATCTGCTTTGACAAGGGGAACATTGACAACATTGTTCAGTCTTTAACTGCGTAGTGTTTATCTTTATCCCAGCTATCCCACAACCACATATATTTAGTAAAGCCACTATGGAGACCGAGAAGAAGCCCTATCGCTTTCAGATCAACAATGATTCGCCATGAGTGTTCATCACTCAAGTAATAGCCTTTAAAGTTTTTGACATACTTTTATATATTTCTTTGATTCCTACAGCATGCGCTACCGGTATAGAAGAAAACTTATTCGAGTTATGCAACAACTCTGTCTTTAACCTTTTTTTTGACGAGTCTCTAAATAAACGCCGATCGTGAATAACATATCCAATGTCCAGTTCAGACATTAGCCCCGTAACATCATGGCAGGTACAGCAAATTAAACCATCTGTAAATTTTTCTATATACTGAAATATTAGTATCCTTTTTTAATAAATTCCATTCTTCAAGACGTGAACCTAGGAGTTCTGCATAAGTGACGAGATGAAGTTCAGTATTTGATTCTTCTGGAATGTAATTAATATCAGAAATACAGAACACAGAAATACTTACTTAATTATAAAAATAATTAACTTTTAATTTATAAATACTTAATTACTTAAAATACTTCATAAAATTCTTTCACCATGGAGTGCAATAAAACACAGCTCGAAACACACTCGCGCACGCACTTAACTTAAAAAATATCTTGATGTTCAATAAAATAATAATACCGAGTTGTTCTGTCAAAAATCATTCACTAAATTTTTGACCGCTTATGAAACAATTTTTATAATATGTGGGTAATAAAACCACAACCACAACTAAAGAACACAGCAAGTCAGACCAAGAGCTGAACTCATACTGAAGAAAATCATCACGTTGAATTACTCATTACTTGACTCGCTGACATGTCTATACATGTGTCTTGACATAAAATGAGATCATTTGACTGTTATGTATCATATATAGGTCTACAGCATGCATTAAAGTATAAATCAGATGTGAATAAGCAAATGTATAGACGTACTAACTTATTTGTATTGTTTGTTCCACAAATGATGGAACAAAAAATTTATGGGATTGTGACGTAAGAACGTTATGTGATGGGTTGTTTCGGAATAGATATTCAGATTCAGCGTATAAGATACTATGTAGAACACCTAGTCCCTTTTCAGTTTCAAATATATATATATATATATATATATATATATATATATATCAAAGAACATGTTCCGACTGAGTGACTGAATGACTCATCAATGCTCAGCAAAAACTATTGAAAATAAATTGATGAAAATCTGTATACAAATCCTTATCGTGTAATTGCACACTAAGAAAGAATTTTTTTGAAATTCTGAGTTTAAAGGGTTAAAATGGAGTAACAATAAAATTTAATATATTTTTTTTAATTTCTCGTAAACAAATGAAACCTTGTAAGGGGTGAAGAACGATAACAAATTTGAAAAGTGCTTGCAAATTTTCCACATTTCCGATTATACTAAACGAGATATTCAATCAATTTCGGCTTGAAAATAATCTTCAAATAAATACCTAAAGACGATTTTCCGGTTTTTTTAATTTCAATTTTTTAAAGGTGTGCGACTCTGTACGACGCGGCGGCTCAACCAACATATCCACTCACACTGCATGCGCCACGCGACTGGCTGTACCTACCTCCGGTTACTTGAGTAAAAAACGTAAAATAAAAGTTAATACAACACTAAAAAAAAAAAACAAAAAAACAAAATACGGTCACTTCCTAGTGGTGTTTGTCGGGTTACGATAAGATCCGGACAAAGTATATTTTTACCCGGTTACCAGTTATAACTAACATTTCTAAGATGGAGGCCGAGTGTTTTGGTAGATTCTTAAATCACTCAAATTTAGGGCCCTGTAGTGTTCAAACTGTTGTCGTGAAGAAATTACAATACACTGTTATTTTTTATAAATTGAACAGGGTTTAATTTTTATGTGTGATTATTGTCCTCAAACTTATGAGTTTGTTCTTACACGTATGTTTTTATTGTTCTCACAGCGGGGTCTAAGGGACAGAACCCTCTGACTAGACGAGCTAAATATCCCCTGACCGCGACGGGAAATACAAGTAACCATATAGCGTAAGCGAAGCCGTGACAGGGATGTTATATGTATATTTACGCAGCATGTTTAAGTCTTAGGTTGAACAGAATTAATCGAGTTAGATTTTTTTTGTGGGGAGGTTGCTCCTTTAGTGATTCTGTAGTATATTTAGAGGTAAAACTCTTGAATAAAAAACATGTGGATTTCCTATGTCATGACTGACATAGAACACTTTAATTTATCTTGTCATTATCATTCCCTCTTTAATGAGTTATTACAGAGTAATAATTTATAGCCTGGTGTCATTCGGTACTTAAATTATATTAACGCAAAACTTTATAATAGTAATAATATATATATTTTTTTATTTTTTCAAACTTTATGAAAGTAATTAATTTCTTTTAAGATTGTTATTTACGAAGTTATCGAACTGCTTAAAATTATTATTGCTACTTTTTTTTGGTATTGTAGTACTGTGATCTTAGATACGTTATATGTAGCGTTATTCAAAAAGTAGAAGCAGATTTTAAATATTTATTTCTAATGAACTACAATAGATACATATAGATACAATAGATACAATTGACACATACGATACACCACTGAATAGAGGGAAGTTCAAAGTTTTATTTTATGTATTCAACATGAGCACGATTTGTTATGCGACAAACGTCAAATCGGTAGTCCATTTCTTGCCACACACGAATTAACGGTCCCTGTTTATTGAATTCGCTGCTGTAACAAGTCGATTTCGCAGATCTTGAAGAATAGCAGGCATAGGTGGTATATACATGCTGTCTTTTTTGTACCTCCACAGATAAAAATCGAAAGGGGTAAGATATGGTGGTCTGGGAGGCCTTTAAGGTGAACAAGATCATGTGCTCACCTCTTCTGATCAAAAAAATATTTTTATTCCCTCTCCATATCAAGCTGACAAATGAAAAATTTTGTAAAAGGAATGAAGAAGGATAGTCCCAGATTTTTGTATAACAGGCAGAATTTTCCGAATGTAAGTGAAGGAAAAATTAAAGAAGAAATATTTGTTGGTCCTCAGATAAGAGAGTTGGTCAATGATGTATTTAACTCGATGTTAAATAATGTAGAAAGTGCAGCTTGGGCTTCATTTAAAGACGTTTGCAGAAATTTTCTCGGCACACAAAAATCCGACAATTACCACGATATTGTTAATCAACTTCTTACTTCATACAGAGCTATGGGATGTAATATGTCTTTGAAAATACATTTTTACTACTCACATCTGAATTTTTTCTCGAACAACCTCGGAGACGTAAGTGACGAACACGGTGAACGTTTCCACCAAGACATTTCGGTGATGGAAAGCCGCTATAAAGAGAAATGGAATACTAACATTCTAGCCGATTGCTGTTGGACATTAATTCGGGATGTGCCTGAGGCTATTTATAAAAGAAAAGCATCAGAGAAATCATTCTAACACAGGTATGGGAATACAAAATTATAAATTTTACAGATTTTAACTGTATTTTCCCCTAATTTTTTTTGAAGCGTAATTTATTTAAGACGTTATTTATTTAAGCGTCATAGAAAAATTGTATTTACAGATCTGTTTACGTACGCAAAAAAAGGATTCAAGAAATTATATCACACATAGAGAAACATTAAAAAAATTGTTTTTTGTTTATCAGTGTTATGAATAAATTAGAAATTCTAACTTGCTGTTAGATGCGTTTTTCTACATCTAAACTTTTTGTATCAAAAATTTGTTTGAATCTTTTTTAAGAACCCGCGGGAGATAATTGAAACGGGAATGTATCAGTAGATCTAATAAATGTTTAAGAAAGCTAGCTATTTAGCTAATTTTATTTTTTTTTTAGCTATTTTATTATTACGTTTCAAAAGGATACAGTATGTTTTTATTTTGTTACAAAAGAAATCATTTGGTTATCAAATTTATGTCTAATAAAGACACCTAAAAACTTTACGTATAGGTAGTATAAATATAGTTATCTGTTTATACAGTTTAAAAGAGGATGATTGAATAGAAATACAGAAGGGCAAGAATAAGTTTGACACGTTGACAGAAGGTCAACCAGTGTAACTTAAATGTCACTTAGAAATTTGTCAGTATGAATTATATTATGTCATGTTGTAAACCTCGGTTCTAACAATGATAAACGTTGTTAAATATAATTTGAAATACTAATAAGAGTTCAACAGACGGAAATAACTACCGTAATGTCTATAATTTTGGCTAGAAAATTATTCCGTGCGTCGGGAATGTTTCAGAAGTGTAAATATTTTACAATAAAAGAAATACCACCGATCCTTTAAGAAAAAATGTCATTTTTTTCTTCATTATAAATTTATTACGCTTAAGTTGCCATAGATTAAATTCTTCTCATTCATCCTCTGAAATAATACTTTACGGTGGTTCCGGAACAGAAAATGAACAGAAAAAAGAGAGAGATTAAATGCTTGTTTTTTTTTCTTTAAATACTGTCTTTGTAATCAAAGTTACAAAGATCAAGGGAAGTTAAAAAAGATAACATTAATTGGATCTGTAAACCGATCGCCGTTTTTTCGTAAAAATCGGTACGATTAATTAGTTTTCCAGAAACGGTACGGACACAATACATAAAGTAACATTTGTTGTAAAGGATCATTTCGGAGCATATGATGAACCGTTCTAATGTTAATTTACTCTAATCACGAGTTCAATATTTTTAAAACAAAATACATCTTAGCTGTAATTAACTTAGATAAAGATAGATAATTATTTAAGTATTAAAAATAAATAATCTTTTTTTAAAGAAGTGTAAGAGAAATTTTAATTAAAAAATATTAATCTAACATCGGTTTTGTTAACTTTATAAAGTTATGGTTTTTAAAAATATTTTCATATGTTAATACAAAAGCTTTTACAAATCCCTAGCTGCAAACTCAAACGTTATTATGAAAATAACATAATCCTATAAAAGAAATAAACATATATATGTAAAGCAGTAACTTTTTTTCTTTGAGTATAGCTTTAATACCATATACGTAATTTTAATGGCCAATTATTTACATACGAGTTTTCCATTTGTTTTATTCTTTTTTTTTTTTGTAATCTCATATTCATCATGGATATTTAGTACGCGTTCTTAAAATTTACGTAATGAGTAAAATTTTTTTAGATTAGTTTTTAAATATTCAATGTTTTATTATATAACATGTACAGTTCAGTTAATTAAAAATGTTAGTAAGTTAAAAAATGTACATTTAACTACTTGGAGCGTGGTAATGTGTTTTAATGGTATTTTATTATTTTTTTTTTTATTTTGGTGTCGTAGTATGTTTAAAAAAAATACCTGGACCTATTTAAAAAAAAAAAATTATCAAATTGCTTACTTCAATAATGCAAATCGATACTAGTGAAAGACAATTTTTAATAAAGCAAAATTAAGAACAATAGTTACAATTTTAATTAATTTCTAAAAAAAGCCAGAAAACCGACTTCTCGTTAATTTAATTTGGTTTTAATATTTTAATAGCTATTTAATTTAGTTTAACATTGCTAAAATATTGCGGTTCAGATACTGCAATTAAAGAAACGTCAACGTTCCGGCTTGCAGCATCATAACAAACACGTTTAACGAACTCAAGTACTTCATTAAATTTTCATCATGTAAATCTTCAGGTATACTACTACACCATATCTAAATTTCAATGAAATTGATGTATTAGTTTTGAAGATTTGCGAACCACAGTATTCTATACATAATATGATGATTTTATAATATATATCATCAGCATTTCAGTCTTCATCGATCCACTGCAAGATGAGGGCCTCTTTAGCCTGTTTCCAACTAATACTATCTTATGCGATCTTCTGCCAATTCACTCCAATGTTCTTGATAATATCATCAATCCGACGAATCTTTGGCCTTTTTCGTGGGAGTTTAGTGGTGTCCATTCAAGTGCTAATTTAAACCATAGGCCATCAGTTCTTCTTGCTAAATGGCTTGCCCACCACCGTTTTCATTCTTTAACTCTCTTGATGATATCATATACCTTCGTTAGTTCTCTGATTCATTTACAGGTCTTTCTATACCGTCTGGTAACTCCATGCACACATCGTTTCATATTTCTTTGTGCTACTCGCAGTTTCTGTAATGAATGAACGGTTAATGTCCAAGTTCCTCTTCCATAGATAATGAGTGACAGGATGCATCGATCGAAGCCTTTTTTGTTAAAACAAAAGGGGAGTTAGTTATTGAAAAATGATGTTAAGTCTCTCGAATGCCTGCCAACCAAGCTTAAATCGTCTTCAACTTCTTTGATTGTATCACCCTCAGTCGACATCCGTTGGCCAAGACAAATGATATACCTGCTCGAGTATTTCTCCAGAGACCTTTCTTTTTTCGGTTAACTTGTTGAACATGACCTGGCTCTTTTTAAGGTTCATCCTTAGACCGTAGGGTTTGCCACCCGTTTTTAGTTCCTGTATGTGTCTTTGTAGTTCTGGTTCTTGCGAGAAGAGAACTATATCATCTGCGAACCTCAGGTAGTTTAGAAAGGCGCCATTTATTCATATGCCCTCTTCTTTCCATTCCAACTTTCTAAACACTTCTTCGAGGCAGGCTGAGAAGAGCACGCTAGATATACTATCGCCTTCTGGTACACCTTTTTGTACATTTTTCTCTATTTTATGTCTTGACACAGACGGTAACGTTTTCTTCTTCGTATATAGATTGTAGCAAGTTTATTAAACTGTGATTACACCCTGGTTGTGTAATTCAGTTACTATGGCTTGCGTTGTTACCGAATCAACTGCTTTTTGGTAGTCAATAAATGAGCAGTATATAGGAGCACGGTATATTCGTTGTGTCTCTATGTCTTTGCTGAACAATCTAGATGTAATCCATTATGCCAAAACCGCTACTGAAATACATATATATAAGAAAAACCCGATTTTAAATGATTGTTATTTTCGTACTCATACCTCAGTACGTAAATAAAAGTTATTTTAAACCCGCCACTATTAACCAAGCGACCGAAAGTAATATTATACTTTTTTTCGAAAAGTCGATAAAGAATTGTTTAAAACCCCTTAGATTGGTATCAAATAATAGCGTTTTAAAAACCGATAGATACATAAAATATTTTATTTTGAATAAATATTTTATCTTTTTTTTTTATAAGTTTAAATTTTACTTGTTTTATCCAAAACCTTCTGTATAATGAATATTTAATAAAAACACATAAAATATAACGCGTTTTCAATTTAAAGTCATCAGTAGTTAAGATTAGATTTTTTATTTTGGTTTTTAGTAATCGAAATAACTGCTAAAAAAATAATAAAATTCATATTAACAATCGATTAGTTAAGTTTGTTTATTACTTTTATTCCATTAGCTAACAGAATGTTTTAAAATTTAATAAGTATATTTAATTATGGAGTTGTATAATAAAGTATTATGAAAATTATTTCATTAATTAGATTTTTTAATGAGTTTTACTTTTTGATGTAAAGTATTTTTTTTAAAACGTGCATTACTTTCTTTTTTATTTACGTGTTGTATATGTTCATAGAGATTCTGATTTTACCATCAAATACAGAGTGATTCACGAAGAATATAACAAAATTTCAGGACATGATCTATCGGTACAAATATAGAAAAAAGTTCATATAAATAAAGGTTTGGAAAAGTTTGCGAGTTTGTCTAGTAAAATATTTCGTCCTTATTTCTTCGCTTTCGGTAAAATTAAGTGTAATTCTTGACATCCAAAAAAAAAATTCCAAGGGTAAAAATTAAAATTAAAATCCAAGGGTAAACTTAATGATTTTATAAATGTGACCTGGAAAATTCTTTTAAATAGATCTCAGAACTGTTTTTTCGGTAGTTTTTTTAATAATAAAGTGGTAGAGATAATTCAGTGTTAAATAACGTTACGGAACCAATATCTAACGACTTTTTATAATTTTAATATTTTACTCAAACGTTTATGAACGCTTACTAAACAAAAACAATAACAATTTATTTATTTATTATAATTTAATTATTTACATAATAATTTATGTAGTCTGTTGTTTGAGATGTTTGTATGATATTTTAACGTTCACATAATTTGTCCTTTTTAAAATAACTCTATCTACCGTATATAAGCGGCGTGGTAATCAATCCAGATATAGAGTTTCAATGGTAGTCTACAGACCATATTGGAAGATAATATTTTACTCTCTTCTTGTCCTTTTCACGGTGAAGTTACGTCTTTAATTTTCAGTTTCAATTAATGTTTCTCTTATCATTACATATTGTAAGTTTTTAGAATGTTTTCTTTTTAAAATCAAGGTATAGGCATCATTTTTACTTATTTTATTTAAGCGCGCACGCGCGAGCACACACACAACACACTCTCAATAAATACATACAGAGAGAGTGAGAGATAAATTTTCTTATTTTTATTATCCTCTTTTGGTCAACAAATGAATTTTTAATAGCGGAAACAGGCATGTAGTTGTAGATTTCATTGTGTAAGGGCATTAAAACTCATTTTTGCTTTGTAAATCATCCAATAATATATTCTAACTACTTTGAAAAACTAAAGAAAACTGAAAAAATTTTGTGAGGCAGATTAATACGGTTTAGCCGCTTACTGAGAATCTCAAACTAAAGATATCTTTTTACCCAAATATAATTTAAGGGGTACTGCGAGCAAGTCCAATGTCGAAATCTTACAGAGGTTTCAAAATAAACTACCAAAGTGTATAACAGAGACACCTTCGTTTCCAAAAAACAACGAAATACAGAAATATTTAGATTTACGTTACGTCCAAGACAACATTTCAGTTCAAAGTACGAACCGCGACTTAACAACCATGCGAATAACGTAGGTGTAAACGTCCTAGACAACGGCGATGACGTTGAAGATTAAAGCGGCTACATTTGTAGATAGTATATAGTGTCTTAAGTGTATCATCAACTGTGAGTGCTGTTAATAAAATAAAAATCCCTTCGATTTTTATTTTCAAATTTATTGCATATTCTATTCTTCTCATTGTTTTATCGTTCTTCTTGTTATTTATGACTTTTATTTTGCTTTCCCTTGTTCTACTGTTAGGTGCTAAAAATGTTTTTCATAATTACTTAGTGTATGTGCTGCTTGCCACAAAAGTTCTTTGTAATACTAATGTGTAATTTTGAGGAGTTTCGCTGGGAACTACTAATCATGTGCTTGTGAGTCCGATTCAATTTACTCATGGTTAGCAATATAAAAGTAACCGATTGTTAACAAACTGTGAGAATATAATATATATATATATATATATATATATATATATATATATATAAAACTGGAAGGAAATTTAAGAGGAAGATTAAGAAAGAAGTTGTGTTAAGAAAAACTTGTAAAACAGAATGGTGATGGCAAATATATTATACGGAAAAAATTGGAGTGGGGAAAGATTGACACACGTGGTTGTTAAGTCGCAATTTGTACTTTGAACTGAAACTTTGTATTTCCTCTCGGAGTATCGTAAACTTAAATATTTGTCTATTTCGTGTTTTTTTGCAAACTAAGGCGCCTCTGTTATACACCTCGATTGTTTATTTTGAACCAGTCCTAAATACATTTGAATGAAGGAAAACAAAAGGATAATTTTTGTAAAATAAAAACTATTCCTTCGTAAACCACATAATTTATCATAAAATACATCAACTTCTAATTGAGTATCAATAATAGATCAATATTTGTATTACCGTTTCTGGATAGATGATTAAGTGCTCCACTCACTGTGAGGATTTTCTCGACTTATGTGTAAAAATAAATGTAATTTTCTTAGTTTAAAAATTACTGATTTAATCTTATTCAATTCTTTAAAAAAAAAAAAAAAAAGACTAGGACCTACAGAATGAAATCCTCTAAATTTTGAATACGTTAATTTTCAAATTCTTCTGAAAAATGGTGTGTAGAAAACACAATACTTATTAAAAAAGTCATATAAGTTATTAAATAAAATTTACAGAATACTCACTTTTGTAGTGCATTAAATAAATAAATTAAGCGTTCATGTCAAAATAATATAGTATATATATATATATATATATATATATATATATATATATACACACACACACACACACACACACACACACACAGAAGTACTATCGTATACGGAATTCTAGTTATGGAACAATGTTTTTCAATTATATAAGTATTTTCTTTGATTTTATAACCATTCTCTTAAAATTTCGTGTACATAAGGTCTGCACCTTGTGGAACAACCTTATGTACATGTTATTTCTAAATGAAATAATATGCATTATTCCTTGCGGAGATATAATGCATATTAGGTAGGTTTCATAACAAAGCTACGTACCATGATTCTACTTCCGGAAAATTTCGACATACCTTCGCTTTTCACATCCCCTAGACCCCAAAACCACCTTCAGCTCAAAGGTTTTTATATATATATTTCACTTTCTTGTGAACACGATAACTGCCGCAATTTTGCGCCAGTCACTTTCAAATTGTTCCCTGAAAACACTCGACCAAAAATCCCGGTCGAATTTGTTAACGGCCAAAATCGACGAATGGGGTTGGAAATGGGATAGCTTTTTCGAAAAAATAGAATATTGCTATAACTTTTTTGTTAAGTAAAATTACGAATTCGTTTAAAGTTCCTACAATTGTTTCGACAAGGGCCTAAAACCTATGTAAGTAAAGTTTTTTGATATCACCAACAATTGGCTCAGGGGGTGGAAAAATTGAGGATTTGAACACAAAAAAATTGTATCTCCCTTAATAGGCACAGCATCCCATCGGTTTAAGTGGTCGTTAGTCCTCTAAACATTACCTAAAAATTGTGTCTAAACCAATTTTTGATATGACCAATCCTTATGGCAAGGGATGACCAAAAAAAAAAAAAACAGAAGAAAACAAAATATCGCTTCATCTTTCTTATTAAGTAAAATATCGAATTCAATTAAAGTTGTCACTATTCTTTGGATAAGGGTCCAAAACTTAAGCTTTTTGATATAACCAACGATTGGCCCAGGGAGTGGAAAAATTGGCATTTTGAAGACAAAAAAAACCATACCTAGCTTAACAGGCACAGTATCGAATCGGTTTAGAGGTCGTTAGTCCTCTAAACATTACCTAAAACTTGTGTTTGAACAATTTTTGATATAACTAACTCTTAACGGCAAGGGATGACCAAAATGTTTCTGGAATTGTAAGATGGGGCTTATTGTATGCTAAATGTGAAACGTTTTTTCACATGCAACTGTTGTAGTATTAAGTAAATTTGAAGTTTTTCTTAACTTAAGGTGGAAATGTTTTTTATTTTCTCCTTAGCACCGGTGAAATTTTTTTTTTCAACTTTTTTTTAAATTAAATTATATTGATTTATTAACAATTAATAACCTCTGATTGTAAAAAACGTTTTAGAATAAATAATAATTCAATAATAACAATAAAAAAAATATATAAAAACAAATGGGAAGTTATTAATGAAATAAAATTTTATGTATTTTTCTTCTTTTTTTTTTAAATAAATGAAGTCGGATTCGGACCGATGTACTCTCCCCTTGAAAAAGCAAAATATTTCATTAACTAAAATTTTATTTGGCTATAACCTTGGGACCAGTGAAAATAAGTACCGCCTATGATATATTGTTGAAAAGCTCTCAATGAGGGCTTATTGTTGCAGTTAAGCAAAACTCCAAAATCCTAATGTATATTATTTTAATGATTTTATTAAAAAAAAAAAATACTGAAATAACAAATTTTATGTTTTTTTTTGTCTTCAGTCATTTGACTGGTTTGATGCAGCTCTCCAAGATTCCCTATCTAGTGCTAGTCCTCTACATCCTACATCCCCAACAATTTGTTTTACATACTCCAAACGTGGCCTGCCTACACAATTTTTCCCTTCTACCTGTGCTTCCAATATTAAAGCGACTATTCCAGGATGCCTTAGTATGTGGCCTATAAGTCTGTCTCTTCTTTTAACTATATTTTTCCAAATGCTTCTTTCTTCATCTATTTGCCGCAATACCTCTTCATTTGTCACTTTATCCACCCATCTGATTTTTAACATTCTCCTATAGCACCGCATTTCAAAGGCTTCTAATTTTTTCTTCTCAGATACTCTGATTGTCCAAGTTTCACTTCCATATAAAGCGACACTCCAAACATACACTTTCAAAAATCTTTTCCTGAGATTTAAATTAATTTTTGATGTAAACAAATTATATTTCTTACTGAAGGCTCGTTTAGCTTGTGCTATTCGGCATTTTATATCGCTCCTGCTTCGTCCATCTTTAGTAATTTTACTTCCCAAATAACAAAATTCTTCTACCTCCATAATCTTTTCTCCTCCTATTTTCACATTCAGTGGTCCATCTTTGTTATTTCTACTACATTTCATTACTTTTGTTTTGTTCTTGTTTATTTTCATGCGATAGTTCTTGCGTAGGACTTCATCTATGCCGTTCATTGTTTCTTCTAAATCCTTTTTACTCTCGGCTAGAATTACTATATCATCAGCAAATCGTAGCATCTTTATCTTTTCACCTTGTACTGTTACTCCGAATCTAAATTGTTCTTTAACATCATTAACTGCTAGTTCCATGTAAAGATTAAAAAGTAACGGAGATAGGGAACATCCTTGTCGGACTCCCTTTCTTATTAGGGCTTCTTTCTTATGTTCTTCAATTGTTATTGTTGCTGTTTGGTTCCTGTACATGTTAGCAATTGTTCTTCTATCTCTGTATTTGAACCCTAATTTTTTTTAAATGCTGAACATTTTATTCCAGTCTACGTTATCGAAAGCCTTTTCTAGGTCTATAAACGCCAAGTATGTTGGTTTGTTTTTCTTTAATCTTCCTTCTACTATTAATCTGAGGCCTAAAATTGCTTCCCTTGTCCCTATACTTTTCCTGAAACCAAATTGGTCTTCTCCTAACACTTCTTCCACTCTCCTCTCAATTCTTCTGTATAAAATTCTAGTTAAGATTTTTGATGCATGACTAGTTAAGCTAATTGTTCTATATTCTTCACATTTATCTGCTCCTGCTTTCTTTGGTATCATAACTATAACACTTTTTTTGAAGTCTGACGGAAATTCCCCTTTTTCATAAATATTACACACCAGTTTGTATAATCTATCAATCGCTTCCTCACCTGCACTGCGCAGTAATTCTACAGGTATTCCGTCTATTCCAGGAGCCTTTCTGCCATTTAAATCTTTTAATGCTCTCTTAAATTCAGATCTCAGTATTGTTTCTCCCATTTCATCCGCCTCAACTTCCTCTTCTTCCTCTATAACACCATTTTCTAATTCATTTCCTCCGTATAACTCTTCAATATATTCCACCCATCTATCGACTTTACCTTTCGTATTATATATTGGTGTACCATCTTTGTTTAACACATTATTAGATTTTAATTTATGTACCCCAAAATTTTCCTTAACTTTCCTGTATGCTCCGTCTATTTTACCAATGTTCATTTCTCTTTCCACTTCTGAACACTTTTCTTTAATCCACTCTTCTTTCGCCAGTTTGCACTTCCTATTTATAACATTTCTTAATTGCCGATAGTTCCTTTTACTTTCTTCATCATTAGCATTCTTATATTTTCTACGTTCATCCATCAGCTGCAATATATCGTCTGAAACCCAAGGTTTTCTACCAGTTCTCTTTATTCCGCCTAAGTTTGCTTCTGCTGATTTAAGAATTTCTTTTTTAACATTCTCCCATTCTTCTTCTACATTTTCTACCTTATCTTTTTTACTCAGACCTCTTGCGATGTCCTCAAAAATCTTCTTTACCTCCTCTTCCTCAAGTTTCTCTAAATTCCACCGATTCATCTGACAACTTTTCTTCAGGTTTTTAAACCCCAATCTACATTTCATTATCACCAAATTATGGTCGCTATCAATGTCTGCTCCAGGGTAAGTTTTGCAGTCAACGAGTTGATTTCTAAATCTTTGCTTAACCATGATATAATCTATCTGATACCTTGCAGTATCGCCTGGCTTTTTCCAAGTGTATATTCTTCTATTATGATTTTTAAATTGGGTGTTGGCAATTACTAAATTATACTTCGTGCAAAACTCTATAAGTCGGTCCCCTCTTTCATTCCTTTTGCCCAGCCCGTATTCACCCACTATATTTCCTTCCTTGCCTTTTCCAATGCTTGCATTCCAATCTCCAACTATTATTAAATTTTCATCTCCTTTTACGTGTTTAATTGCTTCATCAATCTCTTCGTATACACACTCTACCTCATCATCATCATGGGCGCTTATAGGCATATAAACGTTAACAATCGTTGTCGGTTTAGGTTTTGATTTTATCCTTATTACAATGATTCTATCGCTATGCGTTTTGAAATACTCCACTCTCCTCCCTATCTTCTTGTTCATCACGAAACCTACTCCTGCCTGCCCATTATTTGACGCTGAGTTAATTACTCTAAAATCACCTGACCAAAAGTCGCCTTCCTCTTCCCACCGAACCTCACTAATTCCTACTATATCCACATTCACCCTATCCATTTCCCTTTTTAAATTTTCTAGCCTACCAGCCTTTTTTAAGCTTCTAACATTCCACGCTCCGACTCGTACAATGTTATTTTTTAATTTTCTGGTGACCCCTTCCTTAGTAGTCCCCACCCGGAGATCCGAACGGGGGACTATTTTACCTCCGGAATATTTTACCAAGGAAGGCGCCTCCATTATTGCTATGTGAAAATGCAGAGAGCCACATTTTCTTGGAAAAAAAGCAGCTGTAGTTTTCCATTGCTTTCAGCTGCGCAATACTCAGAGGACTGAGTGATGTTGATACGGCCGTTTAAGTCATTGTGACTCACGCCCCTAACAACTACTGAAAGAGCTGCTGCCCTCTTTCAGGAATCGTTCCTTAGTCTGGCTCTCAACAGATACCTCTCCGATATGGTTGCACCTTCGGTCCAGCTACTCTGTATCCCTGAGCACTCAAGCCCCCTCAACAACGGCAAGGCCTCATGATTCATAGAGGAGGAAATTTTATATATATTAAGAAATCCAACTAAAATCGGCTACTTCTTTTTCAATTGAATTAAAAAGAATTGTTTGCTTTGCAGTTCATTACGTAAATTAATCTCTTTTTTCGTTAATATAGTAGAAAACGTGTATAGAATGAAATAAAGTGATTTTATATTTCGTACAAGCTTTTTTTTATTATTTTACGTTTCTTTGAAGTCATTTTTTATCTTTATTATTATTTTTTTTTTTTTAATTTTTTTTTTTAGGTTTTTAGGGGCATCGACTACTTTGGTCATTAGCCCCTTCCCACTTCAAAAAAAATATAAAAAAAGTTTCAATGATTCACATTCTTATGAATCAAAAAATGTTCAAAAAATTTACGTTCTTCTAACTTCGAATCCAGAATATTGCTTTCTAGGCTTTAGGCTTTCCTTTCGGCCATCCTTTCTTGCACCGTTTCTCCATTCTTCTGACGGCCTCAAACTCTGATGACAGCGTATCTGAGGCCTCAGACATGGCATCGTCTTCCTCTCTTACGGATGCCAGTGACGTTCTGCGGCTGACGTCAGTTGATGAAAGTTTCGTCGGTGCTGTTAGCATCTTTGCTAGGGAATCTAAACTAACAAGCGATGCACTCTCCGTGGCGGATGAGCTGGACTCTATCTCTACTGCAGTACTGGGTCCAGCTGAAATAGATGCTCTCACCGAAGCTGATCTTTGCGCTTTTGGAGGCTCTATTGGTACCGGTTTTATATCCTCTACGTCTGGTGGTTTCGCAATAATAACTTGCACCTCCATTTCCGTAGATTCAGATTTTCTTGTCACAATTTCTTTAAGCTTGTGACTAGACGACAGAGTGATCCGTTTCTCTTTGCTAGATAAGTCAAGATTTTTTATTCTTACTTCAGTTGGTGGCTTAGTAATCGCAGGTTTAGCTGGTGATTTAAACTGTGCTGGTGCGTCTCTCATGTCAACGGCGTCAGACGGAGAGTGAGCCTTCTCATGTTTAGTTTGTTCCATCCGATGAGTCGACTCAATCTTTGAATCAATGATTCTTTCAATCATCGTCGCAAGACTTGGAGCCATCGTGTTAAGCAACTGCTCCGTTAATTTTAGATGTGGAAGGGGCAGCCGCTGCTTCTGCGTAAGAAGTCGATGGTCGTGGTGTACGCTGATTAACAATTTTCTTCGCTTCAGGATAACTGACCATCTGAAGCGTTTTAACTTCTTGAATCGCTCTTTCTAATTTATATGTAGGGCAGTTTCTTGAACGACAGTTGTGATGCCCTTTACAGTTAACGCAGATTGGAGGGTCTTTACATGAGTCACCCTCATGTGTTTTTTCTCCACATATACATCTTTCCTGCGCTTCACATCTAGCTGCTGTGTGTCCGAATCGTTGACACTTAAAACATCTCATCGGCTGCGGAGTAAATGCTCGTACATCAAGCCAATGGATGCCAGCTCGTACCTTTTCAGGAAGATTCGGCCTATTAAATGTTAAAACATGCGAGGCCGAAGGAACAACTTCACCATTTCTTCGCATGGTTATTCTGCGACACTGAGTCACTCCCTGACTCGACATTTCTTGTACAATTTCTTCTTCTGTACAAATAAGAAGATCGCGACAAACAACTCCACTGTATGAGTTAAGTGTGCTATGCGGTTGGACAGAAACCGCAAATTCATCGGTCTTCTTCAACGCCTGGACTTTCTGGCTTTGCACGTCGTTGATAGTTTCGACGTGCAATCCAGTAAAAGTCTTTCGGATTTCTTTAACGGGACCACCAGCACAATTTGTAATTTCTCTTGCGATTAAGAATGGACTAACTTTTGGGAAGTTTCCATTCTCCTTTGTAATAATTAAAAATCTTGGCTTAGGTACACTATAGCCAAATAAGCTTTTACGTAAATCTTTACTGATTCTATCAGCATCTTTCTTGATTTTGTCACACTCTTTCCTCTTTTTCCTCTTCGCTTGTGGCGAATCGGAGGATTCTAAACGAGGGTGTTTACGTGCACCCTCTGCCACGTTTGATTGTTCAATATTCATGAACGGTTTATCCCTTCTGTAGCAAGGCTAACCGCCGGTGTACACCCCCACTCCAGGGCTACTAACCTTGGAGGTCCGATCCGGTACTCCGGTGGAACCGGCATATGTCCTGGCAGAGAGCGGATGCGCAGTCTCTGCACTGACTCCAGGCTCCTACTCACCGAAGCTTTCAGAGCTCCCATGCACCGACATACATGGGCACCATTGCTACATGCTTGCCATCGCAGGGGGCATGTGGACAACGGAAGGGTGTCCGTTACACCTGCAATATCATTGACCCTGGCCGCCACATCGCCAGCTCTAAGAGTGGTATGAATCCATTTCCAAATCGTTTATTATTCCATTTCCTGCAGGTAGCCGAAAAATCCAGTCCGTTTAGTGACCTGAAGTTGGAAACAGGTCAAACTTAAAAAAGCATAACCGAGGAATTTACTCGGAACCCCGTTAGCCAGCTATATGTAATATACGTAAGTATAGCTGTTGCCGCCCTGGACGTGGAACATAGATGTTGTGTTCCGGTCGTGGGGGTTATCTACCTCAGGGCATTTTTATAATTATTATTATTATTATTGTTATTATTATTATTATTATTATTATTATTATTATATTTTAAAATTAATTAAATTTAAATAACAATGTCTTTCTATTATAATGTAACATTGGATAGAATATTTAAAAGAATAGAAGGATTAAATAAAACTGCAATAATGGTTTTTCAAGTTACTAATAATTGTTTTTTTTTTTTCAGTATATTTCCCTGAACGATCTATATTTTAGTACAGTAATATATTTTGTTTTCTATTTTTATACATTTACAAATACACACATATACCCACAGAGAAACAAATTTATATTAAAGGGTGACTCTTTGATTAGTAGATAATGATAGGGTACACTGAGTTGCCCTAGACTTATAAATCCTCATTAGCGTTTAGCAGAGGAGAGTGGTTGCACTTTGTCACTGTGCTTCTGAGGATTAGGCAAGCTCTCTAATACAGCTGGCAATGGTACACCGACCACCCTTTTCAGCACCCATCTCCTACCACCATATCTGCCCTCTCGTTTCAAAAACAACCCTTGTTTAAATAAATTTACATAATTATTATTCAAACTTTACGTTTGTTGTGTAGAACTGTATACCGCCGTATATGTTTCTGTTTCTCTCTCTTCACTTCTATCGTACACACACACACACACACACACACACACACACATACATATATATATATATTCTGTGTGTGTGTGTGTGCGCGCGCGCACACACACACTACACATTTGCACGTTATGTTACGTTATTAACGTCTCTAAATTGTGTTTTGTAGTGAATTTGGTGTTGTAGGGTCACCTTACACAATAATCTGTAATTGTATAAATTATTAATTATATCTAGAAAGTTTTTCATCATTAGTAAACTGTTTTTGTTTCCTGTTTTAATAATGTAATTTTGATTCATAGGTTAGAACTCATTAATTAAATTCATTAATTAAAAGCAAGTTGTAAATTAATGAATTTTGTTAAGAGAATAAAATATAATAACCATGATCTGTTGTTTTTTTTGTATCATTATTTTAAATATTTTTAAAAAATAATTTTAAAAATAGCTTGTTAATTTTAAAAATGTTAGAAATATAATTAAATAAAAATAAATTCAGATGAGGATAAAAACTCAAATGTCATTTGATGCATAATATATAAAACCTAGAGAGATTTAAAAAATCTAGAGTAAAATACTAGTTCGAATAGTTATAGTTTCTTGATAAACTAATTTATAAATAATTCTGTTCTAATTTTTTAATAAATTTTTATTTATGTTAAATATATTACAATAACAATCTGTGGAAGATCTGATAAAATCATAAATTATTAAATTATAAGTCATAAAATATTCACAAAAACAGCGTAACTAATATTAAGAAAAATTTTATTCCATGTCAGAATTACTAGGAGTAATTTACCGTTAATAATTTCAGTGTGCGGAATGTGGAGTTGCTGTAAGCATATCAGACCCATTTCCAAAATTTATCTGACGGTTAATCTTACAATTCTCACGAGAAACTAATTATACAATGCACATCACAATAATTTCATAGAAATCAACTCCGATTATAATATACGGTCCTACAAGAAAAAAAACTAAACCTTGGTCTGCGCTTGCAAATAACTTGGAAGCGAATGTGATCCTACACTCGTATTTTTTATACTACAGATAATATTATTGGTTAAGCTTGCGAAGTGGATTATGGGAAAGATCGTGTAACATTCTATCGCCTTATCATGTTATCCCCTGCCTCAGTAAATAAATATAGGTTGATAGTTATTTTTAACCATACTGTTTGTCATAATTTTTGTAATAATTTCTTATTTAATCCTTTTATCCTGTTTTATCAACGATTTTTGTCGGAAATTAAGGGATATATACTGCTGGTAGAAGAAACAGGTAAAACTTGCTGAAAAAAAGAGAAAAAATACATCGTTTTTTTATTAAATCGAATTTTTGAGAATTTCAAGTCGTAACACTACTAAACAGTAATCTGTTCATAAAATTTGAACATAAGAATAAAAAAAGAAAAATCCTATTCGAATTTCAGTCTATATAAACAAATGAAAATGGCTTTTCAAAGAGGAAAAAACGTTTTTATTTTCTCAATAAAAGTCTAGAAACTCTTTTTAAAATGAATAATTTTTTACAGTTCGTTTTATTTATAGTGTTGCCTTTATTTTATTTTTCGTAATTATTTTTATCATCCATAATATTTATAATTATTTTGTAAAGATTTGTATTTATATTTATATACATTTATATTTATTTTGTAAAGATTTTAAAAATTATTTAAAAAAATAATTTTTGATATGTAATCAAATATATTTTTGACTAAAAATAAAAGCTTTTAAAAAAGTAAAAATATTTATTTTTACACATCGAAGTTACGTACGTGTGCCAAATTTCAATCATTTTCATACGATAGTTCATGAGAAATGAAAATTTTCAACTAAATGCATGAATTTAGCGTAGGAGTAGCGCGTGGGGGCGTGGGGTGGGTCATATCAAATTCTGAAACCGTAGTGCTGTATTGTCATCGAAGTTACATACGTGTACCAAATTTCATTGATTTTCATACGATAGATCAAAAGATATACCAGTTGCAAAATTTGATTATTCCTAAAGCGAGTTAAATAAAATCTATATAAAAACGTAAAGAGTTAAATTAATCTATTTATAAGTAGATGAATACTGAAATAAACATAAGATTTATTACTCGTCAAAATTTATTACGTTCATTTAACGCGCAGGGTTTAAATTGATTGTTGTACCCGACGGACTCCCTTCTTGATCACTACTGCGTCCTATCTCTTCTACGGTGCTAATAGCAGATTAGTAGTGCCAATACTTCTTTAGAAGCCCCAGGTAGAACTACTGCTCATCTACGTGTTTACACTTTTTAAATTTTAATAAGTTATACTAGTTATTCTAACAGCGTTACCGACTTAAGTAAACTATCACCCTCGTAATTAATTTAGTAGGTGTTATTTAGTAGCTAATTAATTTATTCAGTAGGTATGGCTACTCTTCGCTTAAAAAAAACAACTGCCCTAGAATTTTCCTAAGTGGATCAAGAGAAACCGGGATAAAACCTTGATTAAGGCGCCATCACAAATTCCACGATTTATTATAAAAGACAAAAATAGATGCGATAAAAGTTCTTATTAACATAAACACATGAAATAATGTTAACGTAATAAATATATGAAGATACCTAAATATAGAAAATAATTGCAAAATGTTTCACGATTCAGAAGGCGTTAATGAAACTATTTGGACATATATTAAAATATACGTTGAATAACACCCAAAAATTGGGGTCCTTTTTTATAACTATTATTTAAAAATTCATCGACCGTAATATTGTCACTGTAAAAGAAGATAAAATAATTTAAAAAAAAGAAAATTAAAAAAATTTATTAACGGATTTCCAAAAAATTTCTAGAAATAGCTACTGCGTTCCTTCAAATTTTCTAAGGGGTGTCGGGGAGGGGGTACCAACTTTTTCTTTACGTTTTGGGGTCTCTTGAACACGACTCTGCGATGTTTATACATGTAGTATGTATGTACATATAAGATTTTTTTCCTCTCTACTGGACGAAAATCTTAACCGTTTTTGAGGAACCTTGTTGGAATGATGTAAACCTATTGGAAGAAGAGCTCTACTGATTTTCAAGCTAATAAGCTCTGCGACTTCCACCTTACCATCCCGATTTAAATCCGATCGAGATGGTAAGGTCGGCTTGAGAAAAGATATATTAGAACAACGTTTTTAATGTCAGATATTAAAATATTAGTTAAGGAAAAATGAATTAAAAAAATAAGGATAATTGGAAACGTATTGCGAACATGTAAAAAATGCTGAAACTGTGAATGAGAACTTGGAACCGCTAACCGACGAAATGACGGATAAATTTAACATACATCTAGACAGTGTAGTGAAAGTGACTGTTCGGATGAAGGCAGAAAAATGGTGAGCTTGTACAGGAACTGGACTTACAATGAAAATTTCAAGTAAGTGTTAATAATAATAATAATAGTTCAATCAAAAATGAAAACAGTCGTACAAAATAGGATTTGATAATTTTAAATTATAAAAAATTCTAAATATTGTACAAAAAAAAAATTGTACAATAATAAATTTACTTCTGATTAAGTGTAATTACGGATACAATATACATTTAAGCACTAATTAAGATATTTTTAGTTTAAAAATACACCTAAATTAAAATTCTTGTTTCTTTTTTCAATCTTTATTTATCGATTTGTTAATACTAATTACGTAATAATGAATTATAACTAATAAAATATGAAAACGGTATTACACGAAACGCGCATAAATAAAAGTACAGCATTATTATTGTTATTCTATTAGATGAGTGTAAATGATTTCAGGTTCGGTAGTAATGCAGTCTCGACTTCTCTAACAGAGGTTTTTAGTTTCATTATACGCACCATATGTTCGAACACATTACCTCCTACTTCTTTTTCTTGGGGTTACTGGGTCACGAAACGTTGAGAAATGTATCTGTACCCCGTTTTTTTCAAATTACCATATTTTCCTTGTTGCAGTGTAGTTGTAGAGCTACGATGCCAGAAAAGTAAAGAATTCAGTAACTGCTAAGCGATATGAACTTAAGAACCTTTCTGAAATATTAGAAATATGTGTACGTAGTAAAATGTTTAACAACCTTTCTGAAATATTAGAAATATGTGTGTGTACGTAGTAAAATGTTTAACAGTCGACCGTTTTACTACCGGTTTCTGATAACCGCTAGGATGAAAGAAACAAATATTTCTTCCGTATCTAATTAACCCCTCTCTACCACCGTATATCATACTATCGTACTGTCTGTCTAGACTGGAACGTTGGTAATCGCATTTTATCTTCACTGATGAATTTCAAGATAATAAATGCTTCATATTCATGGCGATAGTGATTTTATTTTAGCTTTATTTTCGTAATATTTAATTATGTTAATAAACCTTTAAAAAGGTACAATTTTCGTTTTACGAAATTTTAAATCAGCGGTCCAAATTCTGTATAATTCCGTTATTGTAGTATGTAAATGAACAGTGATTATGACTACGGTGTACAAACTAAGTATATCTTCAATTCCTTTAAGTAATCCTGTAATTTTTAGTTTTAAATGTTTTACTATTATATATTACTTAGAAGAAATTAGATTTTAACTGCCGAATCACCAAAGGAACGTTTTTTCTAAAACCATCGAAATTGGTGCGGTAAGTAGTAAGGCTTGAGAAAACAAAAAAAAAAGAAGAATCGAATCAAGTACCTCTTCCATTTTTGAATTCAGATCTAAAAACAGCTCATCATTTTAAGTATATAAAAAAAATTATTTAATTTTATTCGTAAAGTATACTGAATAGATATATAATAAATTCTCCTTTTCTTAATCGATAGTTCGTGTTTAGAAATTCAAAACGTATTCATATCCTAGTAATAGAGTAATATGCCATATTCTGCTACACTTTCTAAAAAAAAAAGAAAAAGTCCGTCCCTTTCGTAAGAATAGAAAAATCCTCTTATGTAAATCTTTATATAGGCCTAGAAGGCACGGTATTCTTTAGTGTATGAAAGGATAGCAACAGTTTCGGCGACCCAATTGTATTTCTGTTTATTTATCCGGCATATATTATATATGTGTATTTTTTTTTTTCAAATACCGTATACTTTATCATCATATTATATTTATGTGTATATCAAACCTATATTTTATGAGATAAATGTAAAACCTCTTTAATCTACTGAAAAAATAAAAATAAAATAATTTTTTACTGTAGTGACCAAATAAAGCGAGATTCTAATTAACAGAAATTTCTGTGATTAAATCTGCTTGTGAGCATACATTACATTTATTTGTAAAATTTGTTCCTTTCGAAATTGTTACCGTAAAACCCAGGCGCGTATAATTTGAAAGACTAAAGTTAGAAATTATGCACACGCATAATTTTTTTAGGAAATTTAATTCTAAACATTGAATATCAGCTAAAAAATTTTATTCGAACAATCGTTTTGTTTTTATTTTTCGTTCGGAGGATATTTTCGATTTAAGAAGTATATCATTTATTTATTTATTTTTTAATCTTCGTGTACTCATTTTTGCGTTTGAAAAAAATCATTTGATACCGTGAAATTATCATTTGGTTTCATGAAATCGGTTCAGTCGTTTAGGAACCGATTTATTCAGTAAAAAAAAATATATATATATAAAATTGTATCCTCCTTTTTTTCATAGAAGTACGTCTATTTATTACCTTTCATAACTGTTATATTTGTAAGAAACTGACATCAGAATCCTGAAAATGTTAGAGTTATAACCAAATAAAAATATTTGTAAGCATCCAGTATTAGGCGCAGTACGGATGTTAAGAGGGAAGTGGTTTCAAATTTTCCTGTTATAGAACGTAAAATACAATGCGGCTGGACAGCATGCTTGCAAATTTTCCTAAAATGCATGTAATATTGACCGATAAAAGTGACAACTTCATCCCGTTCAACATAGGAGTGTTCTAAATAGTGATTCTTGAGGAACTTCTCAAAGAACTCTCGACTGATGCATCTTGTATCCCGCATCCTTACATTTACCAAAAATTTAAGAAAGAAGGGGCAGATGATGTAAAGTTATAGATATTTACATTATTGAAATAAAGTAAAAATGTACATTGTTCGTACTCATTATTGGAATCTTAAATCGTATGTTTAGTTCTTAAATTAAATTTAAAAGTTTTCATATATTATAAACGTTCTGCTTTCATTATCAACAGTCACTCTAATTGAGGTAGCACGTGTTGTTAATAAACGTAAAAAAATTAACACAAAAGGTTTATCAAATACAAATAATAAGCAATGTAAAACGATTATTAAAAAATCCTTTCACCAACTTTTTCCAACTTTGGCTACCTAAGGATATTTATTACACGGGAAGAAAATTAAGTGGAACATTAAAATACGTAGAGTAAATATGAAACATATTAATAAAATAAATATGTAAATACGTAATTCACATTTATTGCTTATTAAATATGTAAAGTAATATGCAAATAATTAAGTAAAAAATCCTATTTTACTCTTAGAGTAAAATTGTGAGATACGGAAACCACGGTCACCGTATCTCCTTACCCTTTTGATGATTGTACCGTAAATTAAATGTCATCGACGACTCGTATTTAGGAATCATCGAACACAATTTCATAAAAGTCGGTCGATGCAGTCTGAAGATATCAAGGAGAAAAATAACCGATGGAAAAATTAGGCTTGTTACCCCTCACTTCTGGGAAATCGCTCGAATAAATAACCAAAGCGGAAAAGTAATGTTGTGGGATCACTTAATTACTACAAAAAAGTAGTTTTAAGTTTAGAAACGACAAAAAAGAAAAAAATATTTTTTTATTTCTAGTCCTTTATAGGGGTTTGAATAAAACCGAACACCAACTACCTAACGGGCATTAAATTAAGAGTAAAAGATACTCTCTCCTTTAGTAAAATTTTCTGTATTTGTAACGTCGACGTCTACCTGATTTCTTGATCGATTGTGACCAAGATTAAATCGCATCAATAACATATATGCAAAATTATCGTCCCAAATTTCATCCAAATTGGTCCAAACACTGTTGAGCTATGGAGCAAAAGCAGGCCAACATAATATGTAAATACGCACGTACATCCTTACGGAATTTTTCAATGCTAAAATTATAATTCTTGGTTAGAGGGAAACATGAACTAAAAAATCTAATAAAAAAACTTCACGTACAAGAACATTTGAACCCGGATTTTCAAAACATTTGAAACATTTTCCTTTATATATTAAATTGTATAATGAAATAGCCAGGAAAGTAATACATTTTTGAAAAGAAAAACTAAGAATCATTTTAAAATATACAATAATATAATATTACGTGCGCATTTCGATTAATAAACAGTCAAAACCAGTAGCAGCCGCAAAAGATATGTTATGCGATTTTAGTAATGCTGTATCAGTAGTTTATTTTTTTAAACGCTTTTACGTTTATTTTTTTAAGCTTGCTCTGTGCACTGTGTCGCACGCGGGAGGGTCAGAATTTTGTCAGCATATTTAAACTACTTCCAAATGAGGTAGAAGGCTAAAATTTTGCACACCTGCTTGTTGTAGATGACAATGCATTGCGATGATAAAAAGTTCTATAAAAAATCTATCTTCTTAGAAAATTTGTCGTTTGCAAATAACGAAAATTCAAACCGCGCATGCGTACGAAAGACTTCGACACACAGTGCCAGTCAGCTATGCTTTCTGCTACACAAGAAAATTAATAGCCAATAATGTGTGTAGGTTATGTACGGACAGTTGTCGGCTAGCATATGAATCGCTGCTCTTAGATTTACGCACAAAAATGGTTGAACGGTTATTCACTTTTCCTCCTGAGTAGTGGTTACACGATTGTTTCTTAACATCAGATTTTCATTAATTACTAAAAACGATACTCTTGATGTTTTCGGAGGTGAAGTCTTCGAGGGAGCGGTTCATTTATTTACAATTAGATACGTGTAACCTGTATTAATTCATATTTTCTTATTCTTCAACAAGAATGTAGATTCTTTGCGTGCGATTTCTTTCAGGCAGCAGCGAGGGTGGAATCGGAATTAATTTATCAATAGGAATTTTATGGACTGAGGTTAAAAACATTTCTAAACTGCTTTTGTTCGCAGTGGACCTGACTATGTAGTAATGGGTATTTCATGCGTGCAGTATTTATGATTCTTTGAAAAGAAAAAAATTAAATATTTTGCGCGAATTTTTGAAAAATAAATTATTCCCATACTTTTTAGGTGATTGGGTTTCAATTAACCACACATCTCAGAAATGGTTGACCTGAGACCGTACAAGACTACACTTCATTTGCATTCATGCATATCATCCTCCGAAATAATACTTTACAGTCGTTCCAGAGGCTACACAGAAAGAAAAAGTTGTCAGTGAAAAGTCTAATTAGTAAGAAATTAGACTTTCCAAACAAACATTTATTATTCTCTCAATTATTAATTCATTTGTAACAATGTTATTATCTCTTATTTCTGCTTATGCTAAACACGCTAAGTTAATATAATTTATTTATCTCGTCATAGGCAGTTTTATGGCATATTTTCTTCTTATTTTTTTTAAATTATTAAAAAGTTAATCTTTCTGCCATTTTTGGGGGTCTAACACTTTATTTACAAAATACATATTTATATGTTTTATGAATTTTAGTAAACCTTACATTAGTGCGTTTGAACCGACTTGATAGCTTACACCGTTATTGCGTAATTATTATTTCAACATTTTAACTTTGACAGCTATTTTGAGGTGAAACTGACGGCAGAACGCAGCCATTCGTGTATTTTTCTAATCCTCTAACGATGCTTAAATCCGAATCCGAAATAAAAATAAAAATCCAAGAAGAAAAGTGTTCGCACCCATACGTATTGAATTCAATAACGAACTCTTCGTTCGTTGAAAATATACAAACGGAATTTTTTAATTTTTGTAAATTATAATTTATATTGATATCAATACACGTACTTACACACTCCATAAATTATTCTTTTATTCTGTAATTTAATTAAAAAATACACCGCTTGAGATTTTGTTTTAATTTATATTACGGTATACTACCTGTAAAGTGGATTCGTTTTGTTATATTGATCGGAACCTCGGTCTAGATAACCGTAAAGGGAAATTTTCGGGGTGCAGTTTTAATATTTTAAACCGGGTCGACAACTCGTAATACTTTCTCTGAAACCTTTAGCTATCATCTCTTATTGAATCGTATCAAAAGCCTGTTTTAATGTAATTACAAATTCTTTTTTACTTTGGACATAATATTTATAATTAAATACAACTTTAGCCCGTCAAAAATTCTTTTTGTCATTTGTCCTTTTATAAAAACATGTATATTAGCAGATATAACTAACGCTTATATTCACGTGCGAACGAGTAAACAAGTTCTTGAATGAACTAGTTTTTACTATATTAAAAAAACAAAAAAATTAATTTAAATTTTTATTTTTATTTTTATCTAAAAATAAAATTATTTTAATAAATATAGTACTTTTATTAGAAAATAATATCATTTCATTCCAAATAAAGTACTTTAATATTTATAGGATTTATACCGTTGTGTATAAATAACGTTTGACATGCAACGTTTTATGATTTTCATAATCTTCAATATTGCGCCATTGATTTTTCTTTTATGAGGAATTCTTTGTGTGTGTGCGTGTTCGCGCGGGCGCATGTACACCAGTCGGACCTTGTGTGGTATAATATCAATAGAATGTTTTAACTTTTATCAGTTCAAGTTTATAAGTCCGCTTCTCGCTTTTTTTAAATTATAATATAAGAGGCGCATTTTTAGTTATATTTGGTTATCATTTATTTTTCTGTATATTTATACCTCCAAAGGAGGAGACGACTACCAGAGGAACAATTCAGCCATATTCCTCCCTATGTAACCTATCGACCATAACAACTTTCTTTCTGTAACATTATTTCCTTACTATATTAACTATATAGGTCGGTTTTAGATAGATTTCTCGGTTTATAAACTGCTCACAGATACCTGAAACTCGGTAAGGCAAGAAGAACAGAGATTCAGTAAAAATATCGATGAGATTTCCAACCGGTAATTTGAAATAGCGGAAACAAAATTACAACCGTGTTAAGTACAGTGTTCCTTTCTGATTAGGTATTCTGGATAGACCTGAAGAATTATGTTACGTATTGATTTACATCATTTAAAATATAACTAGTAAAAAAATTTTCTTTATTCCCGCCGCTATGCACTTGGACTACAAAATCGCGCCAAATGTTTGTATTTCTCTACTACTTAACATCTTTTTAGACGTATTACTTCTATCTTGAGATTACTTACATATCATCTTCTCCACAAATCTTCCATTTCCAGAGAAATCAAAGTAGCAAGAGCAGTTATATGTTCACTATCGTCACTTAAATTATCGTCAAAAACTCATCTTTCTTAAATACTGATTGAATTTCTCGCGGTCTGATAGTACAATTTTTTCTCTGTATTTTACGTAATAAAACCAATTTTTTTTTTTTAAATAAAAACGTATCGGCATAAAATAAAAAAACTGGATGAATCTATTGAATAAATTGTTAATTGTATGTATCATAATGTTAGATGGCTTTTATGAATTTTTAAATTAATTTAATATTAATTATTATTACATTCATTAGAACAAAAGTAACCATATATATATATATATATATATATATATATATTTTAACACATTATACCCGCTTGCAGTCCTTCCGCAAATGGCCTGCCTCTCCACAGATAAAGCAGTGGTCACGCCTGACCGAATCGCAACAAGATTGAGCTCTATGGCTAGAACTCTAGCACTGGAATCATAGGTCATCGAACGTGCGCCGTGTGACACTACAGGCCATCCGCCCAATACGGATCCGCCCATCTGACAACAATTTTTTGGCAAGGATTGGCGGCACCGCTACCGTGATAACCTGCGTTGCCCCACAAGCCAGCCGCATGGACATGATATCTACCGTAACCGACGCCCTCGTTACCTTGCGAAATTCGGCAGTGAATTCTTCTTTTGTCGTCAGCACGTCCACATCCTTAACCAGAATGTGGATCCTCCGACCGCCTCTCCACCCCGACACTGTGGTGACGTCTTCCACCTTTGTAGAGATCTCCTGACGCAGTTGTTCTGTGGCGTCACCAAAAGCCTGCACCCGGATATGTAGGTCCTCCCCAGAGCCCTTACATGCGGAGAGTACCCTGGCTTCACCCGGTGAAACAGTCCCTATGACGGAGCGGAGGAGATCAGCATAGGTTCTCCTCTCCGCCTTAGTCGTCAGCAGACCCACTCATCTTAGTCATCAGATCATCTGATGACTAAGGCTATTATCTGATCTTAGTCATCAGATCATCTTAGTCGTCAGCAGACCCACTTGGCCGCTTCTTTTCACAGCCTTCCCTCTGCAGCACCGACGATGAACGCAGAAGATTCACATAATACCTCATCACAACTCGACGGCTGGCATATTCCACCGTACGTCGAAAAATGTAGCCAACTCTTCCGGTTGAATCACAGAAGCAAACCCCCCTGCTTTGCCCATCTGTCATGACCTAGGGAACTGATGTACAAATGGCGGAGGCCACAACCCGTTCCCCGCTACCGAGTCAGTTACAATGGTGTAATCTATGCGCTAAGATCAATCTGACTTCCGTCGTCATCTCCAGAAAGGCACGAGTAGGCGACTGTTCCACTAATACCTTTCCCGTCTTCAACTTGCCCGCACGGGCTAAGTCCCGGATCCAAAGGGCCTTCCAGAACATCTGCAGTTGGTACGGATTATCAGCTCCGGCCGCCAAGTTGAAAACCCAGGCGAGACCAGTACCTCCCTCCAATACGGCAAAGTCCGCCAACAAGGTAGAGAATTGGACCACATCTTCAGGCCAGCCCCTCAAAACCAGCTGAACAAGATCCGATGAGGTCACACCATCATCCATCACTCGTTGAAGATCATCGCCCCTCCACGTTACCGCTTGCTGAAGGCCCCCAACTGGAGTCTGTGTAGACACGTCCAAAATGATAAAGTAAGTCTGAGTCGCCTCCTCTACCATATTCGGCCGAACAGACCCACTCCCCTGAGACTACTCAGCCTCATCCAAAACGTCCTTAAATATCTCCAGCATGGGTACACTGCCATCCATATGATCAGCACATTGTTTGATTTCAACCTTCGTGTTCACATGTTGTCGAACGAGTGAACTTAACTCCTTGACACTGCTAAACGAAACCGCGAAATTATAGGCATAGCACCTCTTCCTAATAAAAAAACTGATGTCCTTACTCCCCAAACTCTTGTCTCCTTCCTGCTCCTCCTCTTTCATGTAGGAATCGAACTGTGATACATACCTCTCTAGTTCAGTGGCCTCATCGGTAGAGGACGATTCCCCGCCACCAGCTTTAAACTTCTTGGTGTCTTCGGCCGCCGTTGGGGAACGACGCAATCTGCGTTTCCCTGACACCCTCGAAATACGCCATTTTTTTAAAATGAATATTGAAAATTATAATGTTAACGATTTTAAAGAAATACAAATCGCATAAAAACATTATATCCATTCTTAAGAATAACAATTTTCCTATTCCAGGATAACTACAGAAATTTTGCCATTGAAAGGGTGCTTTCTTTACGGTTTTGAATATATGTTTTGTTTTATTATGCCAAGCCAACAAAAATTATATTTACTTTACTACTGTAACTAGATGTATAATGAACATCGATACTCTCAGAAAAAGAAAATCTGTCAGTTTAATCATATCTCAGACCGTAGATTTGCATTAAAACTAGGATTATCAGTGTGAAACAATAAATTAATGGGTTTTACGATAAATTTACTCGACTTAGAAAGGGAAAGTTTTTGTAGCGTATGCTTCAATACGTTGATAAAATATTGCAAAAATATTTAAAATCGATATAAATATTAAATTTACTTTTACTAAATTTCATTTAGATTCATTCATTATGTTGACAAAGTTAGGCTTTTCGAAAAAATGGTATTTCTGTCATCAGGCATCGTATTAAAACAATTTTTTTTCATAAAGCGTAGCGTGATTTTATACACTTTTTTCATAAATTACAATAACTGAACCAAGAAAGTTTCTTTAGATAACCAAATAGTATCTGCGATTCATAACCTTTAATTAATTTATTTTCATACCTACTTTATATTTTTGAGCAAATCTTTGTGTTTTCCAATTTTGATAATTGTTCATAGATTACGACTTAAACATTATTACGCATGAGGATCTAACTACTCGTATAGATAATTAATGAAATAAATACACTGACGCTGAACTTTCTATTCGATACTGATTAGAATTCTAGTTTTTTCTTCGGCTTCTGAAGGCGTTGTGTTTACGTACATACCCAAGTAGTTTCATTAAGCGGGGAGACTCGATGAATTTTGATTATTTAAATCAGAAACATACGATTACACTGAAAAGAGTCAAGACTGTTAAGCAACGAATTCTGTCTGTACTTTTGTTGTGCGTTATCATCTGATAAAAATATCTCTCCATGATCCTTTATATTCCTTCTATACGTGGATTATTACCGTCTTACTATCCATTTTCTATTCCCTTATCTTGAGATTTATTCTTGGATACTTGTCACGAAAGCTGGTACGTAAATCGACCGGTTCTATACCTTCCGTCGTCCAAAAAGACTATTTCTACTGTTGGAATAGATTGTAAACTTACGTTTTGTTAACTTACTTCTATTTGTAGTTGTTTGACTTGTAATTTGTTTGAACGTATGGATGTTTGATAAGTAAGGATCTGTCGTGCTGACATACAATTTTTTTTATCATACTTGAAAACCGTATAAAAAGTGTTCAAGTATTTATAAAAAGTAATGGGTTTTGGTAGAAACCGATTCATAAAATATAGATTTAAATTTTTTTTTAATTTTTAATTATTCTTTACGGGTTTTATTAAACGTATTGTTACCGATTATTTTTAATATTAATAAATCTCTTCATGTTAATTAAAATAAATCTTGGGTGGTTTTATTATTTATATTGCTCTCTAAGATGTTCCTTAATTTTTTTCATAAGGTTTCTCCTCTAAAAACTAGAAGGAAATTGAAAAAAAGAAGAAAATTTTTTTATTACTACACTTAAATCGAATTAGATTTTATGCCAATGTTATATCATAAGTATTCCCTTTTAACTGCTTTTTACAACTTTTCTTTTAATATTCAGGGTTTAATGTGATTCTATTTTTACTGCTTATTTTATAGTTTTTAGCTATTTTTCAGCCTGTAAAATAATATTTACTGATTCAAATACTTATTATTCGGAAAAAAGCTATTAACTAAAAAAACTATCTTTTTGTAAATACTAGAAATTTGGCTAAGATATAATAATAAAACATTAGTTTAAGGGTATTTAAATTTAAACAAAAATATTTGCTGGAATAATATGGAATTTTTTACTTTTGATTAATTTAAGATAAAATCAATTGCGGGGGGGGGAATAAGACTACCCTCTATTATTTACAGGTGTTATGAAGCTTGAAACTCCTCAGTGAAGATATAAATAATGACTTTACCTTCAGTTTACTGATATTTAAATTTGTAATTGTAATTTTTTTTTTTATGACTAACAATAGGACTGCAGTTTATATTTTGGTGATTTACATAAACGATTGATTTATTATATAGCGTAATAATAATAATAGAAGTGATTATTTTCTTCTAACCTCACTTTGTTTGGATCCATTTTGAATATTCATTTATTTGAAAAGATTTATTTTGCCTCTCACAATAAGGTTACGTGTAACGCAAGTAAAAGTGAAAACTATCAGCTACAAAGATAAGCTGTCCGTTACGTTAGAAAATGTTAACAACAGTTGCTGTTGCCGATTCCTTGCTCAGGCGATGCTTCTTTCATTCTGTTTCGTTCAAAATAAACCATCGCTTGAATATTCAAGTATATTGTTATTCCTAGATGGCATGTTTAACGTTTTCGATGTAAATAGCAAAGCAAAAACCCGAACCAAGGTCATGCTAATAAAAAAAATTTCACTTCGTTCTACGTATTATTTTTATTATTATTATTCATTCATTTACTCGCATGTGCTGCTTGTTTTTTTTTGAAAGACTAATGGTAGATTGCGTGATTGTATTTTGTTCTCAATAATTTGATAACGATAAGCTTTTAATTTTAAACAGCAAAATGCTTACTGATCACAATCTTAGGTATTTAGTAAATTATAATCTAAATAGTAATATTAAATTTTCTTTTTTGTTCTCGTTCTAATACGACATTTCTTAACTTAATATTGACAAGTTCTCCCATTTTTCTTTATTTATGTATTTAATTAACATATTTCGTTTTTCAGTATTTATTCCATCTCAGTAAAATTCTATTAAACTAATATTATTTTTAATAAATATTACCTTAATTATTCGGCTTTACATTTTGTATCAATTCTTAATTTTAACCCGGATGAGAATTCCGATAAAAATACCTTTACGAAAGCATTTTTTATTTGCCCAAATGTTTTCTTGAAATTATTTTTCTAAGGAAAAAATCCAAACCAGTAAAAAACAATATAATTTGTATCGATAATGAATTACTGAATTCCCATTTGAAATTTCTGAAAATGATCCGGTTAGATTTGTTAAAAAATTTATTTCCTTTAATTTTTGTCCTCGTTGTCGTAAAATCAGTTGTTTTAACAGCCATTTTCGAAGTTGAAGGTTCTGAGCATCAAATCCTGGTTAAAGTCGGTTGCTATTATACGGATTTGATACTAGACAGTGAATACCGTTGTACTTTGCTGATTGGAGTTGAATTAACCAACCACACGTCTCAGGAATGGTCGTGCTGAGTCTGTACAAGATTACAACTCATTAACGTGTCATACATATCATCCTCATCTGATCGGCCATGGGGAGGGGGTTGCTTATTGTTCACTAGTTGAACATATTGCAACGAACATATTAAGGAAAAATAATCTTTTTCCTATCAGCAAATAATAATAAAAACATTTTTTGTAAAGGAAAATTAAATTGCTATTAAACTTTTAAAACATTTTTGTAGTGAAATTGCTTTAAATTGAATTTTAGGTTAAATTATTATATTTTAATAATTAGGTTAAATTATTTTATTCTAATTTGTTTATTAAAATACATTCAAGTCAAAAGAAGTTGGAATTTCCGTTTGGAAAAAAATGAAAAAAGAACCAAAAAAATATTACCTTTGTTACTCACTTTTCTCTAAACTCTATTCTCTATTTAAGAGAGTAGAGTTTTAAATAAAAATTAACATTTGTTGAAAAATTTGTTTACATTACATCCAATAAATTTCAATAAAAGCAGTAAAATTGTAAACGGATAAAAGAATTATCATATTACACTAATTAGATTTATTTTGTTATGAATGAGCGAAAATCAACAGCTATGGACATTAGTCATGTAGAAATTAATAGCATATGAAAAGAAGCCATGCCTGACCGGGATTCAAACCCAGGACCTCCACACGAAATGCCGAGACGCTACAAACTCAGCCACGGAGGTCGACACAAATTAGTTTTAGTTCTATAAAAAAACAATTTTGGGCGAGGAATCGTAGTATAATAATAACAATAATATAATAATTATTTTTTTAATTTTATTTATTTATATATTTTCATATAATTGTACAATATAGGGCCCCGATAAGACATACGACCTATCGGCAGGTTCCCGTATCAACATAAATTGAATACAAGTTATTTACACAGTGTAACACAAAAAAATACAATGAAAAATATACTGATAATCTAAGTAAGTAGTCAAAATTTTATCGAGTACTTAATTAAGGTGGCGTCAGAAAGTAAATAAAAATTAATTAAATATGAGATTTATTTTTAAAATTATATTAAATAGATTTCAGTAAAAGAAAATACAATATTTTATTCTTTAATTAAATCAAAAAAAGGTTTAGTAAAGGTAATTTTTAGTACATGTATACATCTAAATTTATACTGTTCTTCTGTATTACAGACTACATATAATATAAGATACAAAAATAAATAATATATAGATCACTATAATAAATAAAAAAATAACAATTATAATAAACGAATATATATTAAAAAAAAAAAACAGATTTATAGTACAGAAATATTTAAGTCCCGCTAATAAATAATTAAAAACTTATTTTTCATATATTTTCTTTTTATCTATTTTTAAAATATGTGAAGGCAATTTATTATTAATAATAATAATAATAATTAAAAATAAAGATAAAATGGAATTTATTAAATTTTCATATTAATTATGTCGCTAAAATATTTAAATAAGTTTAGATTTTTTATTAGTAAACGGAAGGGATGTTGTAATTTGTTATATTAATTTCCTTTCAGACAGTATCTCAGTTATTCATTTCCGATGTGTAAATAAATCTCTTCTTAAATAAATCAAATTTATTTAATAATTTAAGACATATTTATTTTATTCATCAGATAAAAAATCTTTCCAATTAAAAATATTAATTGATTTTTTAAATTAATTAATACACATAAAAAGATGATTTCTAAATTAATTTAACCGATTCCTTTATCTGTTTATTTTAATGATGGGTTTTTTTGATTGATGAGACGTATTTTTTATAGGGATTGTTCCATAAATTGTGGAAATTTTCTACGAAGTTTTCCCATAATTTTGTAATATGATTGCCAAAATCGTCTTTCGTTTTTATGTTTGTTTTGTTCTCTGTTTATGTAAGTTTGATATATCTTTGTTTTGTATAATTAAAAGTACATTATATAAGAATAAAAATACTAAATACTTCTTTATTTTTAATGCAGTCGACTCACTATAACTAGAATCCCACAATAAATTACTTCGAGTTATAAAGGTTAATTTTCAGACTTTTTAACTTACAGAGATTATAAATTATTTCTAGATACAGAAATTTAAGTGAGCGAACATCGAGATACACAGGTGAAGTCTTTTGTGCTGTACTGTATTTTCTTATAGCGACTACAAATCTACAAGCACTGTACTGTACATAAAGCGATTGTAAAACAACATTAAATATTTATTAATAAATATTACTGCAAAACTTAATTTATTTAAAAATATGTTTCTAGATAAACTGAAATAAACAATAAACATAGTAATATGCATTATTGACTTATAAAAAGTTTGTAATTCTACTTTGCTATCGGTTACTGGCAAGTGTTAGACCACCGGCATCAAACCGGTTACACCTACCGCATCGGCAACCGTTTGAACGACTCGGCTATACGCTTTTAAAAATCGGGAAACTCAGCTTATCTTTTTCGCGTACATTGTAGATTATTTTCATCGATTCGCTTCAGAATCTCTGCCTCATTCAAAATTGTAGATAAATGCTAGATGGAATTTTAATCTCGGTACAAAATCCTTTTCTCCTTTCCCTGCGCCCACTGTTTGTATAATTTTAAATTTATCTCCGATAGTTAAACTGTTCACCTTTCTTTTAGCGCTCATTTCGCTCTACTTAACTTCAATAAGTTGTACGCTACACCTCAACTGTTGCAATTAATTTTAAGAGGGTAAATACGAGGAGAATGATCGCGCACAAGTGAGAACACGCTACGATGATACTTTTCGATAGTAATCGACAAGTTATAATCAGAATAGGGATTTAAGTTACCCAATTTCCACGGCAAGAACTTCAACATATTGAGGTAGTGTTCGAATATTATAGGTACGGTGTGTAAGGTTTAAATTTAAACACGGTTTGTTGAGTTGTAGAGGAAATCGTTCGATCTCTTTGACTTACAGAAGTACAATTTTCCACAATAATTTTTTCTAGTTAGCCACGCCTTTTTTTCGAGTTAGGCAGGTTTTCTCAAGGGAACGAAACCGATTCGCATTATCAAGGATTTCAAGTTATCAAGCTTCGTGTTATCGAGAATCGACAGTACTGGAATTTTTCTCAAATAAATAACAATATTCAAGCTTTAGATCACGATGTTAGACCTCGGAGGCGCCGGCCTCCATGGCGCGAGTGGTAGCGTCTCGGCCTTCATCCAGTGGTCCCGGGTTCGAGTCCCGGTCAGGCATGGCATTTTCACACACCCTACAAATCATTCATCTCATCCTCTGAAGCAATACCTAACGGTGATCCCCGGAAGTTAAACAAAAAAAAAAAAAAGAAAAAGAACAACAAAGATCACTATATTACATGATCGGCTATTCTGAAAATATTTTACTCTAAAATTATCCAGACAAAATTTTTAAGAATTTATGTGAAAATTATTAACATAAATAAAAGTTAAGGAAATGAATGAAAAAAATCAGTTTTCTGAAACTAATCCTTGAACGGAGTTAGTATCATCTTTAATATCTTCTTTTATTTTATTATTATTGTTATTTATGTAAATAATGAAATTCTTAAATTTTTCGTATAGTTGTAAATTATTTTTTCTCATTTTAACATTTAATGAATGACTATATTCTTTTATAATTTGTTCTGTATATTTTAAAATTAAATTTATTTTTTTAAAGATGAATCATAATTTTCATTACTTCTTTTAACTCCTTCCAAGTTTCAGCAAAAGAAAACTACCACCATTTTATCTCAACATTTTTATTTTTGTCCTCTTCGTCATTTTCATAAAAAAATAAATCTTTCTTCTTGTCCAATATTAAATTCAACGTAGCAATTAAAATAAATGCGATAGGGTAAGTAAACGTTTGAAATAATAATAATTATTATAATTAATTATGAATAGAATTCTGTATAATCTGAAGTACCGAAGTCATTATGCAAGAGGTAGTTCAACCGCATTATTTTTTTCTATTATATGTTTATAATATAATATTGTAATGAGATTTATAATTAAACCATTATAAATAACTTACTATTCAGTAATCATTAACATACCCTTGTTATTGGTCACTGAACTTCTTCTTCTTCTGATAATAATAATAAAACAAATAATATTAAAGTTATTTTTACTTTTTGAGATCGATAAATGTAAATTGAATTCAATAACAGAAAGCAGTATGAAGTATCGATATGAAAGGTAGTTCATTCGCTCTTATAATGAATAGAGAAAAGTATTTATGTATATATATATGTGTGTGTGTGTGTTGCCTATATAGTATCACGATTCTTGGTAGTTTTAAACGGTAGTATTGGTTTGGCGGAAATGTTTGCATGCAACTCACCTTTACACGAGACTTGGCTTGTGTCAGTTTAAGGTGAGTCGAATTTGTTGTGTTTGTTAGTCGATAGTGTAAACAAGTAAAATTTTTGATAGTAAGTAAACATTCAAACACATATTTTTATAAACAAGCACGCATAGATTTTGGGAAATATTTACTTAAAACATTTTTATAAAATTAATATTACACATATTTTATTTATTTAAATATATCTTAGTACTAGTAATTTTTTATTTTTATGAAGTTAATTTCAATTGTATTATTATAATAATAATAATAACCATAACAATAACAATAATAATAATAATAATAATGATAATGATAATGATAATAATAATACTGTTTTATTCTCATTTTTTTACAAAGTACATATTTCTTATAAAATTACATTGTAACGTAGAAACAATACTTGCAAACTTAAAATAAAATAAATACTATTTTATGGACATAAATAAAATATTCACGGTTATATAGAAATATACATGTATAAAAATATATGTAGTACTGTTATAATAACAATGAAAGAAACTTACCTAACATATTTTTGATATATTACGGCCTTTATAGATCGTAAAATAATGAGAACTAGGTACTACCGAGAAAATTCTGTACGGGTATTATATCATATAATGTATTATAATAATCTATATTATACTCTGTTTCATTACTACTGATAAAATCTATGCATGAATATGCATAATAGTAATAATAATAATAATTAAAGGTAATACATTCACTTATATTTAATAATGGTGAAGTAGAAATTTTTGTAAAGATTTATAAAAACATTTTAAATAATAGAGAAAATATTTTATAGATTGGTAATAAGGTACACTGTTAAATAAACGAATTGTAAATTATAAAATACGAAAGGAAAACAAAAACATAAGATTTACAGTCCTATTTTAAGGCTTTATATTTTTACCGGTGTTAATATAAATAAAATTCTCAGTTTTTTTAATAAAGAAAAATACTTTTATAAAATATTTTAATTTTATTAAAGTAGTTTATACTGGTACGAGCGGAAAAAATTCACAAGATTCTTTTGTAATAAAATTAATTAAAAAATACGTTTATGTTACAGAAATTAGTAAGTTATCGTTTACACCAAAATTTCAATATTTTTAGATAATATATAGGTACATTAATTTGATTTTTATATAACCTAACATGAAACTGATAACTTTTTTTTTATAATTGTGCGTAAAAATGAACAAAACCAAACATATAAATTTGAAATTAATTGCCATTACTTTTTCATCAATTCATCATAATTTTTATAATAAAAGTATTATAGGACTTTAAAAGTAATATACTTTTAAAGTACTATATAGCAATTTTCAGAGAAAAATTCATTTAGAGATAAGTAATTACAAAAAAGTTAAAGACAAAATTTTTAACAAGAAATTTAATTTATGTCAAAAGAAAGTACTAACAAACTAAAAAAAAAATAAAAAATAAAAAAAATAGTAAGTTACAGTTTTTTTTTTTTTATAAAATTTGTGAAAATATGTCAACAATTGATCAACTGATGATTTTCTGCCTTCTTCAAGAAGTTAAATTTTGAAGTGGAATTAAAAAAATGTTAGTTTTACCGCATTTTAAAACTTTTAAAACTTTTAAAATTTAAATTTAATAACATAAATATATAACAAACTTAAGAACTTTTATTTAAAAACTTTTGGCATAACAAAATGTAATTTTACTGTAACTGGATTTTCAACAATTTTTTAAATAAATTCGATCGGAATTAATCTTGCTGTTACTTAGTAAATAAAATATTAAACCGCATTACATTAATGATTAAGGTATAGTTTAACCCAAAAAATTGACAAAAGATTGGGGCCGTAAAAGACAAAAATTTGGAGTTGAAATATTTTCAGTGTTTGTCTCTATTTAGTTCTGTGAATTTCATTCAAACAGTTTTAGTTAGATCAAAT